>NC_091540.1:0-5000000 GCF_042242935.1 Bactrocera oleae
CACACAGGTGTTTTTCCACCTTTCTGCGACCTCTAGCGGCCGGAGTATATAAGCTAGGTGGGTCAAACAAATTGCATCGTTTAGAGGACACTCAGGGCTTCCATTTGCATCATCAATCACCCGCCTACCACCAATAGGGGCGTGGCAATTCACCAAAAAACACTTTGGAATTTAACGTGTCACCCTTTTGCGGCCATTAGCGCCTAAACAGGGTGATCTAAGATGGCGCAAACTATTTGATTCATGTAGCCGCACAGGTGCACGTTAATTAGAGACATCAATCTCAGATATAGGTTGAACAGGTGAGTGGCAATCAACAAAAAAGTGAAAATTTCAAAATTTCTACTTTTTACCTTTTTTGTGTTTCCAGTTAAGGGGGTATATGAGAGGGGGGGTTGAAACCAAGTGGATCACCTAGAGGACACTCTGGGCTTCCATTATCACCATCAACCACCCGCCTACCACCACCAGGAGCGTGGGAATCCTATAGAATGCACCATGAGTCATTTTGCCCTGCACACAGGTGTTTTTCCACCTTTCTGCGACCTCTAGCGGCCGGAGTATATAAGCTAGGTGGGTCAAACAAATTGCATCGTTTAGAGGACACTCAGGGCTTCCATTTGCATCATCAATCACCCGCCTACCACCAATAGGGGCGTGGCAATTCACCAAAAACACTTTGGAATTTAACGTGTCACCCTTTTGCGGCCATTAGCGCCTAAACAGGGTGATCTAAGATGGCGCAAACTATTTGATTCATGTAGCCGCACAGGTGCACGTTAATTAGAGACATCAATCTCAGATATAGGTTGAACAGGTGAGTGGCAATCAACAAAAAAGTGAAATTTCAAAATTTCTACTTTTTACCTTTTTTGTGTTTCCAGTTAAGGGGGTATATGAGAGGGGGGGTTGAAACCAAGTGGATCACCTAGAGGACACTCTGGGCTTCCATTATCACCATCAACCACCCGCCTACCACCACCAGGAGCGTGGGAATCCTATAGAATGCACCATGAGTCATTTTGCCCTGCACACAGGTGTTTTTCCACCTTTCTGCGACCTCTAGCGGCCGGAGTATATAAGCTAGGTGGGTCAAACAAATTGCATCGTTTAGAGGACACTCAGGGCTTCCATTTGCATCATCAATCACCCGCCTACCACCAATAGGGGCGTGGCAATTCACCAAAAAACACTTTGGAATTTAACGTGTCACCCTTTTGCGGCCATTAGCGCCTAAACAGGGTGATCTAAGATGGCGCAAACTATTTGATTCATGTAGCCGCACAGGTGCACGTTAATTAGAGACATCAATCTCAGATATAGGTTGAACAGGTGAGTGGCAATCAACAAAAAAGTGAAAATTTCAAAATTTCTACTTTTTACCTTTTTTGTGTTTCCAGTTAAGGGGGTATATGAGAGGGGGGGTTGAAACCAAGTGGATCACCTAGAGGACACTCTGGGCTTCCATTATCACCATCAACCACCCGCCTACCACCACCAGGAGCGTGGGAATCCTATAGAATGCACCATGAGTCATTTTGCCCTGCACACAGGTGTTTTTCCACCTTTCTGCGACCTCTAGCGGCCGGAGTATATAAGCTAGGTGGGTCAAACAAATTGCATCGTTTAGAGGACACTCAGGGCTTCCATTTGCATCATCAATCACCCGCCTACCACCAATAGGGGCGTGGCAATTCACCAAAAAACACTTTGGAATTTAACGTGTCACCCTTTTGCGGCCATTAGCGCCTAAACAGGGTGATCTAAGATGGCGCAAACTATTTGATTCATGTAGCCGCACAGGTGCACGTTAATTAGAGACATCAATCTCAGATATAGGTTGAACAGGTGAGTGGCAATCAACAAAAAAGTGAAAATTTCAAAATTTCTACTTTTTACCTTTTTTGTGTTTCCAGTTAAGGGGGTATATGAGAGGGGGGGGTTGAAACCAAGTGGATCACCTAGAGGACACTCTGGGCTTCCATTATCACCATCAACCACCCGCCTACCACCACCAGGAGCGTGGGAATCCTATAGAATGCACCATGAGTCATTTTGCCCTGCACACAGGTGTTTTTCCACCTTTCTGCGACCCTCTAGCGGCCGGAGTATATAAGCTAGGTGGGTCAAACAAATTGCATCGTTTAGAGGACACTCAGGGCTTCCATTTGCATCATCAATCACCCGCCTACCACCAATAGGGGCGTGGCAATTCACCAAAAAACACTTTGGAATTTAACGTGTCACCCTTTTGCGGCCATTAGCGCCTAAACAGGGTGATCTAAGATGGCGCAAACTATTTGATTCATGTAGCCGCACAGGTGCACGTTAATTAGAGACATCAATCTCAGATATAGGTTGAACAGGTGAGTGGCAATCAACAAAAAAGTGAAAATTTCAAAATTTCTACTTTTTACCTTTTTTGTGTTTCCAGTTAAGGGGGTATATGAGAGGGGGGGTTGAAACCAAGTGGATCACCTAGAGGACACTCTGGGCTTCCATTATCACCATCAACCACCCGCCTACCACCACCAGGAGCGTGGGAATCCTATAGAATGCACCATGAGTCATTTTGCCCTGCACACAGGTGTTTTTCCACCTTTCTGCGACCTCTAGCGCCGGAGTATATAAGCTAGGTGGGTCAAACAAATTGCATCGTTTAGAGGACACTCAGGGCTTCCATTTGCATCATCAATCACCCGCCTACCACCAATAGGGGCGTGGCAATTCACCAAAAAACACTTTGGAATTTAACGTGTCACCCTTTTGCGGCCATTAGCGCCTAAACAGGGTGATCTAAGATGGCGCAAACTATTTGATTCATGTAGCCGCACAGGTGCACGTTAATTAGAGACATCAATCTCAGATATAGGTTGAACAGGTGAGTGGCAATCAACAAAAAAGTGAAAATTTCAAAATTTCTACTTTTTACCTTTTTTGTGTTTCCAGTTAAGGGGGTATATGAGAGGGGGGGTTGAAACCAAGTGGATCACCTAGAGGACACTCTGGGCTTCCATTATCACCATCAACCACCCGCCTACCACCACCAGGAGCGTGGGAATCCTATAGAATGCACCATGAGTCATTTTGCCCTGCACACAGGTGTTTTTCCACCTTTCTGCGACCTCTAGCGGCCGGAGTATATAAGCTAGGTGGGTCAAACAAATTGCATCGTTTAGAGGACACTCAGGGCTTCCATTTGCATCATCAATCACCCGCCTACCACCAATAGGGGCGTGGCAATTCACCAAAAAACACTTTGGAATTTAACGTGTCACCCTTTTGCGGCCATTAGCGCCTAAACAGGGTGATCTAAGATGGCGCAAACTATTTGATTCATGTAGCCGCACAGGTGCACGTTAATTAGAGACATCAATCTCAGATATAGGTTGAACAGGTGAGTGGCAATCAACAAAAAAGTGAAAATTTCAAAATTTCTACTTTTTACCTTTTTTGTGTTTCCAGTTAAGGGGGTATATGAGAGGGGGGGTTGAAACCAAGTGGATCACCTAGAGGACACTCTGGGCTTCCATTATCACCATCAACCACCCGCCTACCACCACCAGGAGCGTGGGAATCCTATAGAATGCACCATGAGTCATTTTGCCCTGCACACAGGTGTTTTTCCACCTTTCTGCGACCTCTAGCGGCCGGAGTATATAAGCTAGGTGGGTCAAACAAATTGCATCGTTTAGAGGACACTCAGGGCTTCCATTTGCATCATCAATCACCCGCCTACCACCAATAGGGGCGTGGCAATTCACCAAAAAACACTTTGGAATTTAACGTGTCACCCTTTTGCGGCCATTAGCGCCTAAACAGGGTGATCTAAGATGGCGCAAACTATTTGATTCATGTAGCCGCACAGGTGCACGTTAATTAGAGACATCAATCTCAGATATAGGTTGAACAGGTGAGTGGCAATCAACAAAAAAGTGAAAATTTCAAAATTTCTACTTTTTACCTTTTTTGTGTTTCCAGTTAAGGGGGTATATGAGAGGGGGGGTTGAAACCAAGTGGATCACCTAGAGGACACTCTGGGCTTCCATTATCACCATCAACCACCCGCCTACCACCACCAGGAGCGTGGGAATCCTATAGAATGCACCATGAGTCATTTTGCCCTGCACACAGGTGTTTTTCCACCTTTCTGCGACCTCTAGCGGCCGGAGTATATAAGCTAGGTGGGTCAAACAAATTGCATCGTTTAGAGGACACTCAGGGCTTCCATTTGCATCATCAATCACCCGCCTACCACCAATAGGGGCGTGGCAATTCACCAAAAAACACTTTGGAATTTAACGTGTCACCCTTTTGCGGCCATTAGCGCCTAAACAGGGTGATCTAAGATGGCGCAAACTATTTGATTCATGTAGCCGCACAGGTGCACGTTAATTAGAGACATCAATCTCAGATATAGGTTGAACAGGTGAGTGGCAATCAACAAAAAAGTGAAAATTTCAAAATTTCTACTTTTTACCTTTTTTGTGTTTCCAGTTAAGGGGGTATATGAGAGGGGGGGGTTGAAACCAAGTGGATCACCTAGAGGACACTCTGGGCTTCCATTATCACCATCAACCACCCGCCTACCACCACCAGGAGCGTGGGAATCCTATAGAATGCACCATGAGTCATTTTGCCCTGCACACAGGTGTTTTTCCACCTTTCTGCGACCTCTAGCGGCCGGAGTATATAAGCTAGGTGGGTCAAACAAATTGCATCGTTTAGAGGACACTCAGGGCTTCCATTTGCATCATCAATCACCCGCCTACCACCAATAGGGGCGTGGCAATTCACCAAAAAACACTTTGGAATTTAACGTGTCACCCTTTTGCGGCCATTAGCGCCTAAACAGGGTGATCTAAGATGGCGCAAACTATTTGATTCATGTAGCCGCACAGGTGCACGTTAATTAGAGGACATCAATCTCAGATATAGGTTGAACAGGTGAGTGGCAATCAACAAAAAAGTGAAAATTTCAAAATTTCTACTTTTTACCTTTTTTGTGTTTCCAGTTAAGGGGGTATATGAGAGGGGGGGTTGAAACCAAGTGGATCACCTAGAGGACACTCTGGGCTTCCATTATCACCATCAACCACCCGCCTACCACCACCAGGAGCGTGGGAATCCTATAGAATGCACCATGAGTCATTTTGCCCTGCACACAGGTGTTTTTCCACCTTTCTGCGACCTCTAGCGGCCGGAGTATATAAGCTAGGTGGGTCAAACAAATTGCATCGTTTAGAGGACACTCAGGGCTTCCATTTGCATCATCAATCACCCGCCTACCACCAATAGGGGCGTGGCAATTCACCAAAAAACACTTTGGAATTTAACGTGTCACCCTTTTGCGGCCATTAGCGCCTAAACAGGGTGATCTAAGATGGCGCAAACTATTTGATTCATGTAGCCGCACAGGTGCACGTTAATTAGAGACATCAATCTCAGATATAGGTTGAACAGGTGAGTGGCAATCAACAAAAAAGTGAAAATTTCAAAATTTCTACTTTTTACCTTTTTTGTGTTTCCAGTTAAGGGGGTATATGAGAGGGGGGGTTGAAACCAAGTGGATCACCTAGAGGACACTCTGGGCTTCCATTATCACCATCAACCACCCGCCTACCACCACCAGGAGCGTGGGAATCCTATAGAATGCACCATGAGTCATTTTGCCCTGCACACAGGTGTTTTTCCACCTTTCTGCGACCTCTAGCGGCCGGAGTATATAAGCTAGGTGGGTCAAACAAATTGCATCGTTTAGAGGACACTCAGGGCTTCCATTTGCATCATCAATCACCCGCCTACCACCAATAGGGGCGTGGCAATTCACCAAAAAACACTTTGGAATTTAACGTGTCACCCTTTTGCGGCCATTAGCGCCTAAACAGGGTGATCTAAGATGGCGCAAACTATTTGATTCATGTAGCCGCACAGGTGCACGTTAATTAGAGACATCAATCTCAGATATAGGTTGAACAGGTGAGTGGCAATCAACAAAAAAGTGAAAATTTCAAAATTTCTACTTTTTACCTTTTTTGTGTTTCCAGTTAAGGGGGTATATGAGAGGGGGGGTTGAAACCAAGTGGATCACCTAGAGGACACTCTGGGCTTCCATTATCACCATCAACCACCCGCCTACCACCACCAGGAGCGTGGGAATCCTATAGAATGCACCATGAGTCATTTTGCCCTGCACACAGGTGTTTTTCCACCTTTCTGCGACCTCTAGCGGCCGGAGTATATAAGCTAGGTGGGTCAAACAAATTGCATCGTTTAGAGGACACTCAGGGCTTCCATTTGCATCATCAATCACCCGCCTACCACCAATAGGGGCGTGGCAATTCACCAAAAAACACTTTGGAATTTAACGTGTCACCCTTTTGCGGCCATTAGCGCCTAAACAGGGTGATCTAAGATGGCGCAAACTATTTGATTCATGTAGCCGCACAGGTGCACGTTAATTAGAGACATCAATCTCAGATATAGGTTGAACAGGTGAGTGGCAATCAACAAAAAAGTGAAAATTTCAAAATTTCTACTTTTTACCTTTTTTGTGTTTCCAGTTAAGGGGGTATATGAGAGGGGGGGTTGAAACCAAGTGGATCACCTAGAGGACACTCTGGGCTTCCATTATCACCATCAACCACCCGCCTACCACCACCAGGAGCGTGGGAATCCTATAGAATGCACCATGAGTCATTTTGCCCTGCACACAGGTGTTTTTCCACCTTTCTGCGACCTCTAGCGGCCGGAGTATATAAGCTAGGTGGGTCAAACAAATTGCATCGTTTAGAGGACACTCAGGGCTTCCATTTGCATCATCAATCACCCGCCTACCACCAATAGGGGCGTGGCAATTCACCAAAAAACACTTTGGAATTTAACGTGTCACCCTTTTGCGGCCATTAGCGCCTAAACAGGGTGATCTAAGATGGCGCAAACTATTTGATTCATGTAGCCGCACAGGTGCACGTTAATTAGAGACATCAATCTCAGATATAGGTTGAACAGGTGAGTGGCAATCAACAAAAAAGTGAAAATTTCAAAATTTCTACTTTTTACCTTTTTTGTGTTTCCAGTTAAGGGGGTATATGAGAGGGGGGGTTGAAACCAAGTGGATCACCTAGAGGACACTCTGGGCTTCCATTATCACCATCAACCACCCGCCTACCACCACCAGGAGCGTGGGAATCCTATAGAATGCACCATGAGTCATTTTGCCCTGCACACAGGTGTTTTTCCACCTTTCTGCGACCTCTAGCGGCCGGAGTATATAAGCTAGGTGGGTCAAACAAATTGCATCGTTTAGAGGACACTCAGGGCTTCCATTTGCATCATCAATCACCCGCCTACCACCAATAGGGGCGTGGCAATTCACCAAAAAACACTTTGGAATTTAACGTGTCACCCTTTTGCGGCCATTAGCGCCTAAACAGGGTGATCTAAGATGGCGCAAACTATTTGATTCATGTAGCCGCACAGGTGCACGTTAATTAGAGACATCAATCTCAGATATAGGTTGAACAGGTGAGTGGCAATCAACAAAAAAGTGAAAATTTCAAAATTTCTACTTTTTACCTTTTTTGTGTTTCCAGTTAAGGGGGTATATGAGAGGGGGGGTTGAAACCAAGTGGATCACCTAGAGGACACTCTGGGCTTCCATTATCACCATCAACCACCCGCCTACCACCACCAGGAGCGTGGGAATCCTATAGAATGCACCATGAGTCATTTTGCCCTGCACACAGGTGTTTTTCCACCTTTCTGCGACCTCTAGCGGCCGGAGTATATAAGCTAGGTGGGTCAAACAAATTGCATCGTTTAGAGGACACTCAGGGCTTCCATTTGCATCATCAATCACCCGCCTACCACCAATAGGGGCGTGGCAATTCACCAAAAAACACTTTGGAATTTAACGTGTCACCCTTTTGCGGCCATTAGCGCCTAAACAGGGTGATCTAAGATGGCGCAAACTATTTGATTCATGTAGCCGCACAGGTGCACGTTAATTAGAGACATCAATCTCAGATATAGGTTGAACAGGTGAGTGGCAATCAACAAAAAAGTGAAAATTTCAAAATTTCTACTTTTTACCTTTTTTGTGTTTCCAGTTAAGGGGGTATATGAGAGGGGGGGTTGAAACCAAGTGGATCACCTAGAGGACACTCTGGGCTTCCATTATCACCATCAACCACCCGCCTACCACCACCAGGAGCGTGGGAATCCTATAGAATGCACCATGAGTCATTTTGCCCTGCACACAGGTGTTTTTCCACCTTTCTGCGACCTCTAGCGGCCGGAGTATATAAGCTAGGTGGGTCAAACAAATTGCATCGTTTAGAGGACACTCAGGGCTTCCATTTGCATCATCAATCACCCGCCTACCACCAATAGGGGCGTGGCAATTCACCAAAAAACACTTTGGAATTTAACGTGTCACCCTTTTGCGGCCATTAGCGCCTAAACAGGGTGATCTAAGATGGCGCAAACTATTTGATTCATGTAGCCGCACAGGTGCACGTTAATTAGAGACATCAATCTCAGATATAGGTTGAACAGGTGAGTGGCAATCAACAAAAAAGTGAAAATTTCAAAATTTCTACTTTTTACCTTTTTTGTGTTTCCAGTTAAGGGGGTATATGAGAGGGGGGGTTGAAACCAAGTGGATCACCTAGAGGACACTCTGGGCTTCCATTATCACCATCAACCACCCGCCTACCACCACCAGGAGCGTGGGAATCCTATAGAATGCACCATGAGTCATTTTGCCCTGCACACAGGTGTTTTTCCACCTTTCTGCGACCTCTAGCGGCCGGAGTATATAAGCTAGGTGGGTCAAACAAATTGCATCGTTTAGAGGACACTCAGGGCTTCCATTTGCATCATCAATCACCCGCCTACCACCAATAGGGGCGTGGCAATTCACCAAAAAACACTTTGGAATTTAACGTGTCACCCTTTTGCGGCCATTAGCGCCTAAACAGGGTGATCTAAGATGGCGCAAACTATTTGATTCATGTAGCCGCACAGGTGCACGTTAATTAGAGACATCAATCTCAGATATAGGTTGAACAGGTGAGTGGCAATCAACAAAAAAGTGAAAATTTCAAAATTTCTACTTTTTACCTTTTTTGTGTTTCCAGTTAAGGGGGTATATGAGAGGGGGGGTTGAAACCAAGTGGATCACCTAGAGGACACTCTGGGCTTCCATTATCACCATCAACCACCCGCCTACCACCACCAGGAGCGTGGGAATCCTATAGAATGCACCATGAGTCATTTTGCCCTGCACACAGGTGTTTTTCCACCTTTCTGCGACCTCTAGCGGCCGGAGTATATAAGCTAGGTGGGTCAAACAAATTGCATCGTTTAGAGGACACTCAGGGCTTCCATTTGCATCATCAATCACCCGCCTACCACCAATAGGGGCGTGGCAATTCACCAAAAAACACTTTGGAATTTAACGTGTCACCCTTTTGCGGCCATTAGCGCCTAAACAGGGTGATCTAAGATGGCGCAAACTATTTGATTCATGTAGCCGCACAGGTGCACGTTAATTAGAGACATCAATCTCAGATATAGGTTGAACAGGTGAGTGGCAATCAACAAAAAAGTGAAAATTTCAAAATTTCTACTTTTTACCTTTTTTGTGTTTCCAGTTAAGGGGGTATATGAGAGGGGGGGTTGAAACCAAGTGGATCACCTAGAGGACACTCTGGGCTTCCATTATCACCATCAACCACCCGCCTACCACCACCAGGAGCGTGGGAATCCTATAGAATGCACCATGAGTCATTTTGCCCTGCACACAGGTGTTTTTCCACCTTTCTGCGACCTCTAGCGGCCGGAGTATATAAGCTAGGTGGGTCAAACAAATTGCATCGTTTAGAGGACACTCAGGGCTTCCATTTGCATCATCAATCACCCGCCTACCACCAATAGGGGCGTGGCAATTCACCAAAAAACACTTTGGAATTTAACGTGTCACCCTTTTGCGGCCATTAGCGCCTAAACAGGGTGATCTAAGATGGCGCAAACTATTTGATTCATGTAGCCGCACAGGTGCACGTTAATTAGAGACATCAATCTCAGATATAGGTTGAACAGGTGAGTGGCAATCAACAAAAAAGTGAAAATTTCAAAATTTCTACTTTTTACCTTTTTTGTGTTTCCAGTTAAGGGGGTATATGAGAGGGGGGGTTGAAACCAAGTGGATCACCTAGAGGACACTCTGGGCTTCCATTATCACCATCAACCACCCGCCTACCACCACCAGGAGCGTGGGAATCCTATAGAATGCACCATGAGTCATTTTGCCCTGCACACAGGTGTTTTTCCACCTTTCTGCGACCTCTAGCGGCCGGAGTATATAAGCTAGGTGGGTCAAACAAATTGCATCGTTTAGAGGACACTCAGGGCTTCCATTTGCATCATCAATCACCCGCCTACCACCAATAGGGGCGTGGCAATTCACCAAAAAACACTTTGGAATTTAACGTGTCACCCTTTTGCGGCCATTAGCGCCTAAACAGGGTGATCTAAGATGGCGCAAACTATTTGATTCATGTAGCCGCACAGGTGCACGTTAATTAGAGACATCAATCTCAGATATAGGTTGAACAGGTGAGTGGCAATCAACAAAAAAGTGAAAATTTCAAAATTTCTACTTTTTACCTTTTTTGTGTTTCCAGTTAAGGGGGTATATGAGAGGGGGGGTTGAAACCAAGTGGATCACCTAGAGGACACTCTGGGCTTCCATTATCACCATCAACCACCCGCCTACCACCACCAGGAGCGTGGGAATCCTATAGAATGCACCATGAGTCATTTTGCCCTGCACACAGGTGTTTTTCCACCTTTCTGCGACCTCTAGCGGCCGGAGTATATAAGCTAGGTGGGTCAAACAAATTGCATCGTTTAGAGGACACTCAGGGCTTCCATTTGCATCATCAATCACCCGCCTACCACCAATAGGGGCGTGGCAATTCACCAAAAAACACTTTGGAATTTAACGTGTCACCCTTTTGCGGCCATTAGCGCCTAAACAGGGTGATCTAAGATGGCGCAAACTATTTGATTCATGTAGCCGCACAGGTGCACGTTAATTAGAGACATCAATCTCAGATATAGGTTGAACAGGTGAGTGGCAATCAACAAAAAAGTGAAAATTTCAAAATTTCTACTTTTTACCTTTTTTGTGTTTCCAGTTAAGGGGGTATATGAGAGGGGGGGTTGAAACCAAGTGGATCACCTAGAGGACACTCTGGGCTTCCATTATCACCATCAACCACCCGCCTACCACCACCAGGAGCGTGGGAATCCTATAGAATGCACCATGAGTCATTTTGCCCTGCACACAGGTGTTTTTCCACCTTTCTGCGACCTCTAGCGGCCGGAGTATATAAGCTAGGTGGGTCAAACAAATTGCATCGTTTAGAGGACACTCAGGGCTTCCATTTGCATCATCAATCACCCGCCTACCACCAATAGGGGCGTGGCAATTCACCAAAAAACACTTTGGAATTTAACGTGTCACCCTTTTGCGGCCATTAGCGCCTAAACAGGGTGATCTAAGATGGCGCAAACTATTTGATTCATGTAGCCGCACAGGTGCACGTTAATTAGAGACATCAATCTCAGATATAGGTTGAACAGGTGAGTGGCAATCAACAAAAAGTGAAAATTTCAAAATTTCTACTTTTTACCTTTTTTGTGTTTCCAGTTAAGGGGGTATATGAGAGGGGGGGTTGAAACCAAGTGGATCACCTAGAGGACACTCTGGGCTTCCATTATCACCATCAACCACCCGCCTACCACCACCAGGAGCGTGGGAATCCTATAGAATGCACCATGAGTCATTTTGCCCTGCACACAGGTGTTTTTCCACCTTTCTGCGACCTCTAGCGGCCGGAGTATATAAGCTAGGTGGGTCAAACAAATTGCATCGTTTAGAGGACACTCAGGGCTTCCATTTGCATCATCAATCACCCGCCTACCACCAATAGGGGCGTGGCAATTCACCAAAAAACACTTTGGAATTTAACGTGTCACCCTTTTGCGGCCATTAGCGCCTAAACAGGGTGATCTAAGATGGCGCAAACTATTTGATTCATGTAGCCGCACAGGTGCACGTTAATTAGAGACATCAATCTCAGATATAGGTTGAACAGGTGAGTGGCAATCAACAAAAAAGTGAAAATTTCAAAATTTCTACTTTTTACCTTTTTTGTGTTTCCAGTTAAGGGGGTATATGAGAGGGGGGGTTGAAACCAAGTGGATCACCTAGAGGACACTCTGGGCTTCCATTATCACCATCAACCACCCGCCTACCACCACCAGGAGCGTGGGAATCCTATAGAATGCACCATGAGTCATTTTGCCCTGCACACAGGTGTTTTTCCACCTTTCTGCGACCTCTAGCGGCCGGAGTATATAAGCTAGGTGGGTCAAACAAATTGCATCGTTTAGAGGACACTCAGGGCTTCCATTTGCATCATCAATCACCCGCCTACCACCAATAGGGGCGTGGCAATTCACCAAAAAACACTTTGGAATTTAACGTGTCACCCTTTTGCGGCCATTAGCGCCTAAACAGGGTGATCTAAGATGGCGCAAACTATTTGATTCATGTAGCCGCACAGGTGCACGTTAATTAGAGACATCAATCTCAGATATAGGTTGAACAGGTGAGTGGCAATCAACAAAAAAGTGAAAATTTCAAAATTTCTACTTTTTACCTTTTTTGTGTTTCCAGTTAAGGGGGTATATGAGAGGGGGGGTTGAAACCAAGTGGATCACCTAGAGGACACTCTGGGCTTCCATTATCACCATCAACCACCCGCCTACCACCACCAGGAGCGTGGGAATCCTATAGAATGCACCATGAGTCATTTTGCCCTGCACACAGGTGTTTTTCCACCTTTCTGCGACCTCTAGCGGCCGGAGTATATAAGCTAGGTGGGTCAAACAAATTGCATCGTTTAGAGGACACTCAGGGCTTCCATTTGCATCATCAATCACCCGCCTACCACCAATAGGGGCGTGGCAATTCACCAAAAAACACTTTGGAATTTAACGTGTCACCCTTTTGCGGCCATTAGCGCCTAAACAGGGTGATCTAAGATGGCGCAAACTATTTGATTCATGTAGCCGCACAGGTGCACGTTAATTAGAGACATCAATCTCAGATATAGGTTGAACAGGTGAGTGGCAATCAACAAAAAAGTGAAAATTTCAAAATTTCTACTTTTTACCTTTTTTGTGTTTCCAGTTAAGGGGGTATATGAGAGGGGGGGTTGAAACCAAGTGGATCACCTAGAGGACACTCTGGGCTTCCATTATCACCATCAACCACCCGCCTACCACCACCAGGAGCGTGGGAATCCTATAGAATGCACCATGAGTCATTTTGCCCTGCACACAGGTGTTTTTCCACCTTTCTGCGACCTCTAGCGGCCGGAGTATATAAGCTAGGTGGGTCAAACAAATTGCATCGTTTAGAGGACACTCAGGGCTTCCATTTGCATCATCAATCACCCGCCTACCACCAATAGGGGCGTGGCAATTCACCAAAAAACACTTTGGAATTTAACGTGTCACCCTTTTGCGGCCATTAGCGCCTAAACAGGGTGATCTAAGATGGCGCAAACTATTTGATTCATGTAGCCGCACAGGTGCACGTTAATTAGAGACATCAATCTCAGATATAGGTTGAACAGGTGAGTGGCAATCAACAAAAAAGTGAAAATTTCAAAATTTCTACTTTTTACCTTTTTTGTGTTTCCAGTTAAGGGGGTATATGAGAGGGGGGGTTGAAACCAAGTGGATCACCTAGAGGACACTCTGGGCTTCCATTATCACCATCAACCACCCGCCTACCACCACCAGGAGCGTGGGAATCCTATAGAATGCACCATGAGTCATTTTGCCCTGCACACAGGTGTTTTTCCACCTTTCTGCGACCTCTAGCGGCCGGAGTATATAAGCTAGGTGGGTCAAACAAATTGCATCGTTTAGAGGACACTCAGGGCTTCCATTTGCATCATCAATCACCCGCCTACCACCAATAGGGGCGTGGCAATTCACCAAAAAACACTTTGGAATTTAACGTGTCACCCTTTTGCGGCCATTAGCGCCTAAACAGGGTGATCTAAGATGGCGCAAACTATTTGATTCATGTAGCCGCACAGGTGCACGTTAATTAGAGACATCAATCTCAGATATAGGTTGAACAGGTGAGTGGCAATCAACAAAAAAGTGAAAATTTCAAAATTTCTACTTTTTACCTTTTTTGTGTTTCCAGTTAAGGGGGTATATGAGAGGGGGGGTTGAAACCAAGTGGATCACCTAGAGGACACTCTGGGCTTCCATTATCACCATCAACCACCCGCCTACCACCACCAGGAGCGTGGGAATCCTATAGAATGCACCATGAGTCATTTTGCCCTGCACACAGGTGTTTTTCCACCTTTCTGCGACCTCTAGCGGCCGGAGTATATAAGCTAGGTGGGTCAAACAAATTGCATCGTTTAGAGGACACTCAGGGCTTCCATTTGCATCATCAATCACCCGCCTACCACCAATAGGGGCGTGGCAATTCACCAAAAAACACTTTGGAATTTAACGTGTCACCCTTTTGCGGCCATTAGCGCCTAAACAGGGTGATCTAAGATGGCGCAAACTATTTGATTCATGTAGCCGCACAGGTGCACGTTAATTAGAGACATCAATCTCAGATATAGGTTGAACAGGTGAGTGGCAATCAACAAAAAAGTGAAAATTTCAAAATTTCTACTTTTTACCTTTTTTGTGTTTCCAGTTAAGGGGGTATATGAGAGGGGGGGTTGAAACCAAGTGGATCACCTAGAGGACACTCTGGGCTTCCATTATCACCATCAACCACCCGCCTACCACCACCAGGAGCGTGGGAATCCTATAGAATGCACCATGAGTCATTTTGCCCTGCACACAGGTGTTTTTCCACCTTTCTGCGACCTCTAGCGGCCGGAGTATATAAGCTAGGTGGGTCAAACAAATTGCATCGTTTAGAGGACACTCAGGGCTTCCATTTGCATCATCAATCACCCGCCTACCACCAATAGGGGCGTGGCAATTCACCAAAAAACACTTTGGAATTTAACGTGTCACCCTTTTGCGGCCATTAGCGCCTAAACAGGGTGATCTAAGATGGCGCAAACTATTTGATTCATGTAGCCGCACAGGTGCACGTTAATTAGAGACATCAATCTCAGATATAGGTTGAACAGGTGAGTGGCAATCAACAAAAAAGTGAAAATTTCAAAATTTCTACTTTTTACCTTTTTTGTGTTTCCAGTTAAGGGGGTATATGAGAGGGGGGGTTGAAACCAAGTGGATCACCTAGAGGACACTCTGGGCTTCCATTATCACCATCAACCACCCGCCTACCACCACCAGGAGCGTGGGAATCCTATAGAATGCACCATGAGTCATTTTGCCCTGCACACAGGTGTTTTTCCACCTTTCTGCGACCTCTAGCGGCCGGAGTATATAAGCTAGGTGGGTCAAACAAATTGCATCGTTTAGAGGACACTCAGGGCTTCCATTTGCATCATCAATCACCCGCCTACCACCAATAGGGGCGTGGCAATTCACCAAAAAACACTTTGGAATTTAACGTGTCACCCTTTTGCGGCCATTAGCGCCTAAACAGGGTGATCTAAGATGGCGCAAACTATTTGATTCATGTAGCCGCACAGGTGCACGTTAATTAGAGACATCAATCTCAGATATAGGTTGAACAGGTGAGTGGCAATCAACAAAAAAGTGAAAATTTCAAAATTTCTACTTTTTACCTTTTTTGTGTTTCCAGTTAAGGGGGTATATGAGAGGGGGGGTTGAAACCAAGTGGATCACCTAGAGGACACTCTGGGCTTCCATTATCACCATCAACCACCCGCCTACCACCACCAGGAGCGTGGGAATCCTATAGAATGCACCATGAGTCATTTTGCCCTGCACACAGGTGTTTTTCCACCTTTCTGCGACCTCTAGCGGCCGGAGTATATAAGCTAGGTGGGTCAAACAAATTGCATCGTTTAGAGGACACTCAGGGCTTCCATTTGCATCATCAATCACCCGCCTACCACCAATAGGGGCGTGGCAATTCACCAAAAAACACTTTGGAATTTAACGTGTCACCCTTTTGCGGCCATTAGCGCCTAAACAGGGTGATCTAAGATGGCGCAAACTATTTGATTCATGTAGCCGCACAGGTGCACGTTAATTAGAGACATCAATCTCAGATATAGGTTGAACAGGTGAGTGGCAATCAACAAAAAAGTGAAAATTTCAAAATTTCTACTTTTTACCTTTTTTGTGTTTCCAGTTAAGGGGGTATATGAGAGGGGGGGTTGAAACCAAGTGGATCACCTAGAGGACACTCTGGGCTTCCATTATCACCATCAACCACCCGCCTACCACCACCAGGAGCGTGGGAATCCTATAGAATGCACCATGAGTCATTTTGCCCTGCACACAGGTGTTTTTCCACCTTTCTGCGACCTCTAGCGGCCGGAGTATATAAGCTAGGTGGGTCAAACAAATTGCATCGTTTAGAGGACACTCAGGGCTTCCATTTGCATCATCAATCACCCGCCTACCACCAATAGGGGCGTGGCAATTCACCAAAAAACACTTTGGAATTTAACGTGTCACCCTTTTGCGGCCATTAGCGCCTAAACAGGGTGATCTAAGATGGCGCAAACTATTTGATTCATGTAGCCGCACAGGTGCACGTTAATTAGAGACATCAATCTCAGATATAGGTTGAACAGGTGAGTGGCAATCAACAAAAAAGTGAAAATTTCAAAATTTCTACTTTTTACCTTTTTTGTGTTTCCAGTTAAGGGGGTATATGAGAGGGGGGGTTGAAACCAAGTGGATCACCTAGAGGACACTCTGGGCTTCCATTATCACCATCAACCACCCGCCTACCACCACCAGGAGCGTGGGAATCCTATAGAATGCACCATGAGTCATTTTGCCCTGCACACAGGTGTTTTTCCACCTTTCTGCGACCTCTAGCGGCCGGAGTATATAAGCTAGGTGGGTCAAACAAATTGCATCGTTTAGAGGACACTCAGGGCTTCCATTTGCATCATCAATCACCCGCCTACCACCAATAGGGGCGTGGCAATTCACCAAAAAACACTTTGGAATTTAACGTGTCACCCTTTTGCGGCCATTAGCGCCTAAACAGGGTGATCTAAGATGGCGCAAACTATTTGATTCATGTAGCCGCACAGGTGCACGTTAATTAGAGACATCAATCTCAGATATAGGTTGAACAGGTGAGTGGCAATCAACAAAAAAGTGAAAATTTCAAAATTTCTACTTTTTACCTTTTTTGTGTTTCCAGTTAAGGGGGTATATGAGAGGGGGGGTTGAAACCAAGTGGATCACCTAGAGGACACTCTGGGCTTCCATTATCACCATCAACCACCCGCCTACCACCACCAGGAGCGTGGGAATCCTATAGAATGCACCATGAGTCATTTTGCCCTGCACACAGGTGTTTTTCCACCTTTCTGCGACCTCTAGCGGCCGGAGTATATAAGCTAGGTGGGTCAAACAAATTGCATCGTTTAGAGGACACTCAGGGCTTCCATTTGCATCATCAATCACCCGCCTACCACCAATAGGGGCGTGGCAATTCACCAAAAAACACTTTGGAATTTAACGTGTCACCCTTTTGCGGCCATTAGCGCCTAAACAGGGTGATCTAAGATGGCGCAAACTATTTGATTCATGTAGCCGCACAGGTGCACGTTAATTAGAGACATCAATCTCAGATATAGGTTGAACAGGTGAGTGGCAATCAACAAAAAAGTGAAAATTTCAAAATTTCTACTTTTTACCTTTTTTGTGTTTCCAGTTAAGGGGGTATATGAGAGGGGGGGTTGAAACCAAGTGGATCACCTAGAGGACACTCTGGGCTTCCATTATCACCATCAACCACCCGCCTACCACCACCAGGAGCGTGGGAATCCTATAGAATGCACCATGAGTCATTTTGCCCTGCACACAGGTGTTTTTCCACCTTTCTGCGACCTCTAGCGGCCGGAGTATATAAGCTAGGTGGGTCAAACAAATTGCATCGTTTAGAGGACACTCAGGGCTTCCATTTGCATCATCAATCACCCGCCTACCACCAATAGGGGCGTGGCAATTCACCAAAAAACACTTTGGAATTTAACGTGTCACCCTTTTGCGGCCATTAGCGCCTAAACAGGGTGATCTAAGATGGCGCAAACTATTTGATTCATGTAGCCGCACAGGTGCACGTTAATTAGAGACATCAATCTCAGATATAGGTTGAACAGGTGAGTGGCAATCAACAAAAAAGTGAAAATTTCAAAATTTCTACTTTTTACCTTTTTTGTGTTTCCAGTTAAGGGGGTATATGAGAGGGGGGGTTGAAACCAAGTGGATCACCTAGAGGACACTCTGGGCTTCCATTATCACCATCAACCACCCGCCTACCACCACCAGGAGCGTGGGAATCCTATAGAATGCACCATGAGTCATTTTGCCCTGCACACAGGTGTTTTTCCACCTTTCTGCGACCTCTAGCGGCCGGAGTATATAAGCTAGGTGGGTCAAACAAATTGCATCGTTTAGAGGACACTCAGGGCTTCCATTTGCATCATCAATCACCCGCCTACCACCAATAGGGGCGTGGCAATTCACCAAAAAACACTTTGGAATTTAACGTGTCACCCTTTTGCGGCCATTAGCGCCTAAACAGGGTGATCTAAGATGGCGCAAACTATTTGATTCATGTAGCCGCACAGGTGCACGTTAATTAGAGACATCAATCTCAGATATAGGTTGAACAGGTGAGTGGCAATCAACAAAAAAGTGAAAATTTCAAAATTTCTACTTTTTACCTTTTTTGTGTTTCCAGTTAAGGGGGTATATGAGAGGGGGGGTTGAAACCAAGTGGATCACCTAGAGGACACTCTGGGCTTCCATTATCACCATCAACCACCCGCCTACCACCACCAGGAGCGTGGGAATCCTATAGAATGCACCATGAGTCATTTTGCCCTGCACACAGGTGTTTTTCCACCTTTCTGCGACCTCTAGCGGCCGGAGTATATAAGCTAGGTGGGTCAAACAAATTGCATCGTTTAGAGGACACTCAGGGCTTCCATTTGCATCATCAATCACCCGCCTACCACCAATAGGGGCGTGGCAATTCACCAAAAAACACTTTGGAATTTAACGTGTCACCCTTTTGCGGCCATTAGCGCCTAAACAGGGTGATCTAAGATGGCGCAAACTATTTGATTCATGTAGCCGCACAGGTGCACGTTAATTAGAGACATCAATCTCAGATATAGGTTGAACAGTGTGAGTGGCAATCAACAAAAAAGTGAAAATTTCAAAATTTCTACTTTTTACCTTTTTTGTGTTTCCAGTTAAGGGGGTATATGAGAGGGGGGGTTGAAACCAAGTGGATCACCTAGAGGACACTCTGGGCTTCCATTATCACCATCAACCACCCGCCTACCACCACCAGGAGCGTGGGAATCCTATAGAATGCACCATGAGTCATTTTGCCCTGCACACAGGTGTTTTTCCACCTTTCTGCGACCTCTAGCGGCCGGAGTATATAAGCTAGGTGGGTCAAACAAATTGCATCGTTTAGAGGACACTCAGGGCTTCCATTTGCATCATCAATCACCCGCCTACCACCAATAGGGGCGTGGCAATTCACCAAAAAACACTTTGGAATTTAACGTGTCACCCTTTTGCGGCCATTAGCGCCTAAACAGGGTGATCTAAGATGGCGCAAACTATTTGATTCATGTAGCCGCACAGGTGCACGTTAATTAGAGACATCAATCTCAGATATAGGTTGAACAGGTGAGTGGCAATCAACAAAAAAGTGAAAATTTCAAAATTTCTACTTTTTACCTTTTTTGTGTTTCCAGTTAAGGGGGTATATGAGAGGGGGGGTTGAAACCAAGTGGATCACCTAGAGGACACTCTGGGCTTCCATTATCACCATCAACCACCCGCCTACCACCACCAGGAGCGTGGGAATCCTATAGAATGCACCATGAGTCATTTTGCCCTGCACACAGGTGTTTTTCCACCTTTCTGCGACCTCTAGCGGCCGGAGTATATAAGCTAGGTGGGTCAAACAAATTGCATCGTTTAGAGGACACTCAGGGCTTCCATTTGCATCATCAATCACCCGCCTACCACCAATAGGGGCGTGGCAATTCACCAAAAAACACTTTGGAATTTAACGTGTCACCCTTTTGCGGCCATTAGCGCCTAAACAGGGTGATCTAAGATGGCGCAAACTATTTGATTCATGTAGCCGCACAGGTGCACGTTAATTAGAGACATCAATCTCAGATATAGGTTGAACAGGTGAGTGGCAATCAACAAAAAAGTGAAAATTTCAAAATTTCTACTTTTTACCTTTTTTGTGTTTCCAGTTAAGGGGGTATATGAGAGGGGGGGTTGAAACCAAGTGGATCACCTAGAGGACACTCTGGGCTTCCATTATCACCATCAACCACCCGCCTACCACCACCAGGAGCGTGGGAATCCTATAGAATGCACCATGAGTCATTTTGCCCTGCACACAGGTGTTTTTCCACCTTTCTGCGACCTCTAGCGGCCGGAGTATATAAGCTAGGTGGGTCAAACAAATTGCATCGTTTAGAGGACACTCAGGGCTTCCATTTGCATCATCAATCACCCGCCTACCACCAATAGGGGCGTGGCAATTCACCAAAAAACACTTTGGAATTTAACGTGTCACCCTTTTGCGGCCATTAGCGCCTAAACAGGGTGATCTAAGATGGCGCAAACTATTTGATTCATGTAGCCGCACAGGTGCACGTTAATTAGAGACATCAATCTCAGATATAGGTTGAACAGGTGAGTGGCAATCAACAAAAAAGTGAAAATTTCAAAATTTCTACTTTTTACCTTTTTTGTGTTTCCAGTTAAGGGGGTATATGAGAGGGGGGGTTGAAACCAAGTGGATCACCTAGAGGACACTCTGGGCTTCCATTATCACCATCAACCACCCGCCTACCACCACCAGGAGCGTGGGAATCCTATAGAATGCACCATGAGTCATTTTGCCCTGCACACAGGTGTTTTTCCACCTTTCTGCGACCTCTAGCGGCCGGAGTATATAAGCTAGGTGGGTCAAACAAATTGCATCGTTTAGAGGACACTCAGGGCTTCCATTTGCATCATCAATCACCCGCCTACCACCAATAGGGGCGTGGCAATTCACCAAAAAACACTTTGGAATTTAACGTGTCACCCTTTTGCGGCCATTAGCGCCTAAACAGGGTGATCTAAGATGGCGCAAACTATTTGATTCATGTAGCCGCACAGGTGCACGTTAATTAGAGACATCAATCTCAGATATAGGTTGAACAGGTGAGTGGCAATCAACAAAAAAGTGAAAATTTCAAAATTTCTACTTTTTACCTTTTTTGTGTTTCCAGTTAAGGGGGTATATGAGAGGGGGGGTTGAAACCAAGTGGATCACCTAGAGGACACTCTGGGCTTCCATTATCACCATCAACCACCCGCCTACCACCACCAGGAGCGTGGGAATCCTATAGAATGCACCATGAGTCATTTTGCCCTGCACACAGGTGTTTTTCCACCTTTCTGCGACCTCTAGCGGCCGGAGTATATAAGCTAGGTGGGTCAAACAAATTGCATCGTTTAGAGGACACTCAGGGCTTCCATTTGCATCATCAATCACCCGCCTACCACCAATAGGGGCGTGGCAATTCACCAAAAAACACTTTGGAATTTAACGTGTCACCCTTTTGCGGCCATTAGCGCCTAAACAGGGTGATCTAAGATGGCGCAAACTATTTGATTCATGTAGCCGCACAGGTGCACGTTAATTAGAGACATCAATCTCAGATATAGGTTGAACAGGTGAGTGGCAATCAACAAAAAAGTGAAAATTTCAAAATTTCTACTTTTTACCTTTTTTGTGTTTCCAGTTAAGGGGGTATATGAGAGGGGGGGTTGAAACCAAGTGGATCACCTAGAGGACACTCTGGGCTTCCATTATCACCATCAACCACCCGCCTACCACCACCAGGAGCGTGGGAATCCTATAGAATGCACCATGAGTCATTTTGCCCTGCACACAGGTGTTTTTCCACCTTTCTGCGACCTCTAGCGGCCGGAGTATATAAGCTAGGTGGGTCAAACAAATTGCATCGTTTAGAGGACACTCAGGGCTTCCATTTGCATCATCAATCACCCGCCTACCACCAATAGGGGCGTGGCAATTCACCAAAAAACACTTTGGAATTTAACGTGTCACCCTTTTGCGGCCATTAGCGCCTAAACAGGGTGATCTAAGATGGCGCAAACTATTTGATTCATGTAGCCGCACAGGTGCACGTTAATTAGAGACATCAATCTCAGATATAGGTTGAACAGGTGAGTGGCAATCAACAAAAAAGTGAAAATTTCAAAATTTCTACTTTTTACCTTTTTTGTGTTTCCAGTTAAGGGGGTATATGAGAGGGGGGGTTGAAACCAAGTGGATCACCTAGAGGACACTCTGGGCTTCCATTATCACCATCAACCACCCGCCTACCACCACCAGGAGCGTGGGAATCCTATAGAATGCACCATGAGTCATTTTGCCCTGCACACAGGTGTTTTTCCACCTTTCTGCGACCTCTAGCGGCCGGAGTATATAAGCTAGGTGGGTCAAACAAATTGCATCGTTTAGAGGACACTCAGGGCTTCCATTTGCATCATCAATCACCCGCCTACCACCAATAGGGGCGTGGCAATTCACCAAAAAACACTTTGGAATTTAACGTGTCACCCTTTTGCGGCCATTAGCGCCTAAACAGGGTGATCTAAGATGGCGCAAACTATTTGATTCATGTAGCCGCACAGGTGCACGTTAATTAGAGACATCAATCTCAGATATAGGTTGAACAGGTGAGTGGCAATCAACAAAAAAGTGAAAATTTCAAAATTTCTACTTTTTACCTTTTTTGTGTTTCCAGTTAAGGGGGTATATGAGAGGGGGGGTTGAAACCAAGTGGATCACCTAGAGGACACTCTGGGCTTCCATTATCACCATCAACCACCCGCCTACCACCACCAGGAGCGTGGGAATCCTATAGAATGCACCATGAGTCATTTTGCCCTGCACACAGGTGTTTTTCCACCTTTCTGCGACCTCTAGCGGCCGGAGTATATAAGCTAGGTGGGTCAAACAAATTGCATCGTTTAGAGGACACTCAGGGCTTCCATTTGCATCATCAATCACCCGCCTACCACCAATAGGGGCGTGGCAATTCACCAAAAAACACTTTGGAATTTAACGTGTCACCCTTTTGCGGCCATTAGCGCCTAAACAGGGTGATCTAAGATGGCGCAAACTATTTGATTCATGTAGCCGCACAGGTGCACGTTAATTAGAGACATCAATCTCAGATATAGGTTGAACAGGTGAGTGGCAATCAACAAAAAAGTGAAAATTTCAAAATTTCTACTTTTTACCTTTTTTGTGTTTCCAGTTAAGGGGGTATATGAGAGGGGGGGTTGAAACCAAGTGGATCACCTAGAGGACACTCTGGGCTTCCATTATCACCATCAACCACCCGCCTACCACCACCAGGAGCGTGGGAATCCTATAGAATGCACCATGAGTCATTTTGCCCTGCACACAGGTGTTTTTCCACCTTTCTGCGACCTCTAGCGGCCGGAGTATATAAGCTAGGTGGGTCAAACAAATTGCATCGTTTAGAGGACACTCAGGGCTTCCATTTGCATCATCAATCACCCGCCTACCACCAATAGGGGCGTGGCAATTCACCAAAAAACACTTTGGAATTTAACGTGTCACCCTTTTGCGGCCATTAGCGCCTAAACAGGGTGATCTAAGATGGCGCAAACTATTTGATTCATGTAGCCGCACAGGTGCACGTTAATTAGAGACATCAATCTCAGATATAGGTTGAACAGGTGAGTGGCAATCAACAAAAAAGTGAAAATTTCAAAATTTCTACTTTTTACCTTTTTTGTGTTTCCAGTTAAGGGGGTATATGAGAGGGGGGGTTGAAACCAAGTGGATCACCTAGAGGACACTCTGGGCTTCCATTATCACCATCAACCACCCGCCTACCACCACCAGGAGCGTGGGAATCCTATAGAATGCACCATGAGTCATTTTGCCCTGCACACAGGTGTTTTTCCACCTTTCTGCGACCTCTAGCGGCCGGAGTATATAAGCTAGGTGGGTCAAACAAATTGCATCGTTTAGAGGACACTCAGGGCTTCCATTTGCATCATCAATCACCCGCCTACCACCAATAGGGGCGTGGCAATTCACCAAAAAACACTTTGGAATTTAACGTGTCACCCTTTTGCGGCCATTAGCGCCTAAACAGGGTGATCTAAGATGGCGCAAACTATTTGATTCATGTAGCCGCACAGGTGCACGTTAATTAGAGACATCAATCTCAGATATAGGTTGAACAGGTGAGTGGCAATCAACAAAAAAGTGAAAATTTCAAAATTTCTACTTTTTACCTTTTTTGTGTTTCCAGTTAAGGGGGTATATGAGAGGGGGGGTTGAAACCAAGTGGATCACCTAGAGGACACTCTGGGCTTCCATTATCACCATCAACCACCCGCCTACCACCACCAGGAGCGTGGGAATCCTATAGAATGCACCATGAGTCATTTTGCCCTGCACACAGGTGTTTTTCCACCTTTCTGCGACCTCTAGCGGCCGGAGTATATAAGCTAGGTGGGTCAAACAAATTGCATCGTTTAGAGGACACTCAGGGCTTCCATTTGCATCATCAATCACCCGCCTACCACCAATAGGGGCGTGGCAATTCACCAAAAAACACTTTGGAATTTAACGTGTCACCCTTTTGCGGCCATTAGCGCCTAAACAGGGTGATCTAAGATGGCGCAAACTATTTGATTCATGTAGCCGCACAGGTGCACGTTAATTAGAGACATCAATCTCAGATATAGGTTGAACAGGTGAGTGGCAATCAACAAAAAAGTGAAAATTTCAAAATTTCTACTTTTTACCTTTTTTGTGTTTCCAGTTAAGGGGGTATATGAGAGGGGGGGTTGAAACCAAGTGGATCACCTAGAGGACACTCTGGGCTTCCATTATCACCATCAACCACCCGCCTACCACCACCAGGAGCGTGGGAATCCTATAGAATGCACCATGAGTCATTTTGCCCTGCACACAGGTGTTTTTCCACCTTTCTGCGACCTCTAGCGGCCGGAGTATATAAGCTAGGTGGGTCAAACAAATTGCATCGTTTAGAGGACACTCAGGGCTTCCATTTGCATCATCAATCACCCGCCTACCACCAATAGGGGCGTGGCAATTCACCAAAAAACACTTTGGAATTTAACGTGTCACCCTTTTGCGGCCATTAGCGCCTAAACAGGGTGATCTAAGATGGCGCAAACTATTTGATTCATGTAGCCGCACAGGTGCACGTTAATTAGAGACATCAATCTCAGATATAGGTTGAACAGGTGAGTGGCAATCAACAAAAAAGTGAAAATTTCAAAATTTCTACTTTTTACCTTTTTTGTGTTTCCAGTTAAGGGGGTATATGAGAGGGGGGGTTGAAACCAAGTGGATCACCTAGAGGACACTCTGGGCTTCCATTATCACCATCAACCACCCGCCTACCACCACCAGGAGCGTGGGAATCCTATAGAATGCACCATGAGTCATTTTGCCCTGCACACAGGTGTTTTTCCACCTTTCTGCGACCTCTAGCGGCCGGAGTATATAAGCTAGGTGGGTCAAACAAATTGCATCGTTTAGAGGACACTCAGGGCTTCCATTTGCATCATCAATCACCCGCCTACCACCAATAGGGGCGTGGCAATTCACCAAAAAACACTTTGGAATTTAACGTGTCACCCTTTTGCGGCCATTAGCGCCTAAACAGGGTGATCTAAGATGGCGCAAACTATTTGATTCATGTAGCCGCACAGGTGCACGTTAATTAGAGACATCAATCTCAGATATAGGTTGAACAGGTGAGTGGCAATCAACAAAAAAGTGAAAATTTCAAAATTTCTACTTTTTACCTTTTTTGTGTTTCCAGTTAAGGGGGTATATGAGAGGGGGGGTTGAAACCAAGTGGATCACCTAGAGGACACTCTGGGCTTCCATTATCACCATCAACCACCCGCCTACCACCACCAGGAGCGTGGGAATCCTATAGAATGCACCATGAGTCATTTTGCCCTGCACACAGGTGTTTTTCCACCTTTCTGCGACCTCTAGCGGCCGGAGTATATAAGCTAGGTGGGTCAAACAAATTGCATCGTTTAGAGGACACTCAGGGCTTCCATTTGCATCATCAATCACCCGCCTACCACCAATAGGGGCGTGGCAATTCACCAAAAAACACTTTGGAATTTAACGTGTCACCCTTTTGCGGCCATTAGCGCCTAAACAGGGTGATCTAAGATGGCGCAAACTATTTGATTCATGTAGCCGCACAGGTGCACGTTAATTAGAGACATCAATCTCAGATATAGGTTGAACAGGTGAGTGGCAATCAACAAAAAAGTGAAAATTTCAAAATTTCTACTTTTTACCTTTTTTGTGTTTCCAGTTAAGGGGGTATATGAGAGGGGGGGTTGAAACCAAGTGGATCACCTAGAGGACACTCTGGGCTTCCATTATCACCATCAACCACCCGCCTACCACCACCAGGAGCGTGGGAATCCTATAGAATGCACCATGAGTCATTTTGCCCTGCACACAGGTGTTTTTCCACCTTTCTGCGACCTCTAGCGGCCGGAGTATATAAGCTAGGTGGGTCAAACAAATTGCATCGTTTAGAGGACACTCAGGGCTTCCATTTGCATCATCAATCACCCGCCTACCACCAATAGGGGCGTGGCAATTCACCAAAAAACACTTTGGAATTTAACGTGTCACCCTTTTGCGGCCATTAGCGCCTAAACAGGGTGATCTAAGATGGCGCAAACTATTTGATTCATGTAGCCGCACAGGTGCACGTTAATTAGAGACATCAATCTCAGATATAGGTTGAACAGGTGAGTGGCAATCAACAAAAAAGTGAAAATTTCAAAATTTCTACTTTTTACCTTTTTTGTGTTTCCAGTTAAGGGGGTATATGAGAGGGGGGGTTGAAACCAAGTGGATCACCTAGAGGACACTCTGGGCTTCCATTATCACCATCAACCACCCGCCTACCACCACCAGGAGCGTGGGAATCCTATAGAATGCACCATGAGTCATTTTGCCCTGCACACAGGTGTTTTTCCACCTTTCTGCGACCTCTAGCGGCCGGAGTATATAAGCTAGGTGGGTCAAACAAATTGCATCGTTTAGAGGACACTCAGGGCTTCCATTTGCATCATCAATCACCCGCCTACCACCAATAGGGGCGTGGCAATTCACCAAAAAACACTTTGGAATTTAACGTGTCACCCTTTTGCGGCCATTAGCGCCTAAACAGGGTGATCTAAGATGGCGCAAACTATTTGATTCATGTAGCCGCACAGGTGCACGTTAATTAGAGACATCAATCTCAGATATAGGTTGAACAGGTGAGTGGCAATCAACAAAAAAGTGAAAATTTCAAAATTTCTACTTTTTACCTTTTTTGTGTTTCCAGTTAAGGGGGTATATGAGAGGGGGGGTTGAAACCAAGTGGATCACCTAGAGGACACTCTGGGCTTCCATTATCACCATCAACCACCCGCCTACCACCACCAGGAGCGTGGGAATCCTATAGAATGCACCATGAGTCATTTTGCCCTGCACACAGGTGTTTTTCCACCTTTCTGCGACCTCTAGCGGCCGGAGTATATAAGCTAGGTGGGTCAAACAAATTGCATCGTTTAGAGGACACTCAGGGCTTCCATTTGCATCATCAATCACCCGCCTACCACCAATAGGGGCGTGGCAATTCACCAAAAAACACTTTGGAATTTAACGTGTCACCCTTTTGCGGCCATTAGCGCCTAAACAGGGTGATCTAAGATGGCGCAAACTATTTGATTCATGTAGCCGCACAGGTGCACGTTAATTAGAGACATCAATCTCAGATATAGGTTGAACAGGTGAGTGGCAATCAACAAAAAAGTGAAAATTTCAAAATTTCTACTTTTTACCTTTTTTGTGTTTCCAGTTAAGGGGGTATATGAGAGGGGGGGTTGAAACCAAGTGGATCACCTAGAGGACACTCTGGGCTTCCATTATCACCATCAACCACCCGCCTACCACCACCAGGAGCGTGGGAATCCTATAGAATGCACCATGAGTCATTTTGCCCTGCACACAGGTGTTTTTCCACCTTTCTGCGACCTCTAGCGGCCGGAGTATATAAGCTAGGTGGGTCAAACAAATTGCATCGTTTAGAGGACACTCAGGGCTTCCATTTGCATCATCAATCACCCGCCTACCACCAATAGGGGCGTGGCAATTCACCAAAAAACACTTTGGAATTTAACGTGTCACCCTTTTGCGGCCATTAGCGCCTAAACAGGGTGATCTAAGATGGCGCAAACTATTTGATTCATGTAGCCGCACAGGTGCACGTTAATTAGAGACATCAATCTCAGATATAGGTTGAACAGGTGAGTGGCAATCAACAAAAAAGTGAAAATTTCAAAATTTCTACTTTTTACCTTTTTTGTGTTTCCAGTTAAGGGGGTATATGAGAGGGGGGGTTGAAACCAAGTGGATCACCTAGAGGACACTCTGGGCTTCCATTATCACCATCAACCACCCGCCTACCACCACCAGGAGCGTGGGAATCCTATAGAATGCACCATGAGTCATTTTGCCCTGCACACAGGTGTTTTTCCACCTTTCTGCGACCTCTAGCGGCCGGAGTATATAAGCTAGGTGGGTCAAACAAATTGCATCGTTTAGAGGACACTCAGGGCTTCCATTTGCATCATCAATCACCCGCCTACCACCAATAGGGGCGTGGCAATTCACCAAAAAACACTTTGGAATTTAACGTGTCACCCTTTTGCGGCCATTAGCGCCTAAACAGGGTGATCTAAGATGGCGCAAACTATTTGATTCATGTAGCCGCACAGGTGCACGTTAATTAGAGACATCAATCTCAGATATAGGTTGAACAGGTGAGTGGCAATCAACAAAAAAGTGAAAATTTCAAAATTTCTACTTTTTACCTTTTTTGTGTTTCCAGTTAAGGGGGTATATGAGAGGGGGGGTTGAAACCAAGTGGATCACCTAGAGGACACTCTGGGCTTCCATTATCACCATCAACCACCCGCCTACCACCACCAGGAGCGTGGGAATCCTATAGAATGCACCATGAGTCATTTTGCCCTGCACACAGGTGTTTTTCCACCTTTCTGCGACCTCTAGCGGCCGGAGTATATAAGCTAGGTGGGTCAAACAAATTGCATCGTTTAGAGGACACTCAGGGCTTCCATTTGCATCATCAATCACCCGCCTACCACCAATAGGGGCGTGGCAATTCACCAAAAAACACTTTGGAATTTAACGTGTCACCCTTTTGCGGCCATTAGCGCCTAAACAGGGTGATCTAAGATGGCGCAAACTATTTGATTCATGTAGCCGCACAGGTGCACGTTAATTAGAGACATCAATCTCAGATATAGGTTGAACAGGTGAGTGGCAATCAACAAAAAAGTGAAAATTTCAAAATTTCTACTTTTTACCTTTTTTGTGTTTCCAGTTAAGGGGGTATATGAGAGGGGGGGTTGAAACCAAGTGGATCACCTAGAGGACACTCTGGGCTTCCATTATCACCATCAACCACCCGCCTACCACCACCAGGAGCGTGGGAATCCTATAGAATGCACCATGAGTCATTTTGCCCTGCACACAGGTGTTTTTCCACCTTTCTGCGACCTCTAGCGGCCGGAGTATATAAGCTAGGTGGGTCAAACAAATTGCATCGTTTAGAGGACACTCAGGGCTTCCATTTGCATCATCAATCACCCGCCTACCACCAATAGGGGCGTGGCAATTCACCAAAAAACACTTTGGAATTTAACGTGTCACCCTTTTGCGGCCATTAGCGCCTAAACAGGGTGATCTAAGATGGCGCAAACTATTTGATTCATGTAGCCGCACAGGTGCACGTTAATTAGAGACATCAATCTCAGATATAGGTTGAACAGGTGAGTGGCAATCAACAAAAAAGTGAAAATTTCAAAATTTCTACTTTTTACCTTTTTTGTGTTTCCAGTTAAGGGGGTATATGAGAGGGGGGGTTGAAACCAAGTGGATCACCTAGAGGACACTCTGGGCTTCCATTATCACCATCAACCACCCGCCTACCACCACCAGGAGCGTGGGAATCCTATAGAATGCACCATGAGTCATTTTGCCCTGCACACAGGTGTTTTTCCACCTTTCTGCGACCTCTAGCGGCCGGAGTATATAAGCTAGGTGGGTCAAACAAATTGCATCGTTTAGAGGACACTCAGGGCTTCCATTTGCATCATCAATCACCCGCCTACCACCAATAGGGGCGTGGCAATTCACCAAAAAACACTTTGGAATTTAACGTGTCACCCTTTTGCGGCCATTAGCGCCTAAACAGGGTGATCTAAGATGGCGCAAACTATTTGATTCATGTAGCCGCACAGGTGCACGTTAATTAGAGACATCAATCTCAGATATAGGTTGAACAGGTGAGTGGCAATCAACAAAAAAGTGAAAATTTCAAAATTTCTACTTTTTACCTTTTTTGTGTTTCCAGTTAAGGGGGTATATGAGAGGGGGGGTTGAAACCAAGTGGATCACCTAGAGGACACTCTGGGCTTCCATTATCACCATCAACCACCCGCCTACCACCACCAGGAGCGTGGGAATCCTATAGAATGCACCATGAGTCATTTTGCCCTGCACACAGGTGTTTTTCCACCTTTCTGCGACCTCTAGCGGCCGGAGTATATAAGCTAGGTGGGTCAAACAAATTGCATCGTTTAGAGGACACTCAGGGCTTCCATTTGCATCATCAATCACCCGCCTACCACCAATAGGGGCGTGGCAATTCACCAAAAAACACTTTGGAATTTAACGTGTCACCCTTTTGCGGCCATTAGCGCCTAAACAGGGTGATCTAAGATGGCGCAAACTATTTGATTCATGTAGCCGCACAGGTGCACGTTAATTAGAGACATCAATCTCAGATATAGGTTGAACAGGTGAGTGGCAATCAACAAAAAAGTGAAAATTTCAAAATTTCTACTTTTTACCTTTTTTGTGTTTCCAGTTAAGGGGGTATATGAGAGGGGGGGTTGAAACCAAGTGGATCACCTAGAGGACACTCTGGGCTTCCATTATCACCATCAACCACCCGCCTACCACCACCAGGAGCGTGGGAATCCTATAGAATGCACCATGAGTCATTTTGCCCTGCACACAGGTGTTTTTCCACCTTTCTGCGACCTCTAGCGGCCGGAGTATATAAGCTAGGTGGGTCAAACAAATTGCATCGTTTAGAGGACACTCAGGGCTTCCATTTGCATCATCAATCACCCGCCTACCACCAATAGGGGCGTGGCAATTCACCAAAAAACACTTTGGAATTTAACGTGTCACCCTTTTGCGGCCATTAGCGCCTAAACAGGGTGATCTAAGATGGCGCAAACTATTTGATTCATGTAGCCGCACAGGTGCACGTTAATTAGAGACATCAATCTCAGATATAGGTTGAACAGGTGAGTGGCAATCAACAAAAAAGTGAAAATTTCAAAATTTCTACTTTTTACCTTTTTTGTGTTTCCAGTTAAGGGGGTATATGAGAGGGGGGGTTGAAACCAAGTGGATCACCTAGAGGACACTCTGGGCTTCCATTATCACCATCAACCACCCGCCTACCACCACCAGGAGCGTGGGAATCCTATAGAATGCACCATGAGTCATTTTGCCCTGCACACAGGTGTTTTTCCACCTTTCTGCGACCTCTAGCGGCCGGAGTATATAAGCTAGGTGGGTCAAACAAATTGCATCGTTTAGAGGACACTCAGGGCTTCCATTTGCATCATCAATCACCCGCCTACCACCAATAGGGGCGTGGCAATTCACCAAAAAACACTTTGGAATTTAACGTGTCACCCTTTTGCGGCCATTAGCGCCTAAACAGGGTGATCTAAGATGGCGCAAACTATTTGATTCATGTAGCCGCACAGGTGCACGTTAATTAGAGACATCAATCTCAGATATAGGTTGAACAGGTGAGTGGCAATCAACAAAAAAGTGAAAATTTCAAAATTTCTACTTTTTACCTTTTTTGTGTTTCCAGTTAAGGGGGTATATGAGAGGGGGGGTTGAAACCAAGTGGATCACCTAGAGGACACTCTGGGCTTCCATTATCACCATCAACCACCCGCCTACCACCACCAGGAGCGTGGGAATCCTATAGAATGCACCATGAGTCATTTTGCCCTGCACACAGGTGTTTTTCCACCTTTCTGCGACCTCTAGCGGCCGGAGTATATAAGCTAGGTGGGTCAAACAAATTGCATCGTTTAGAGGACACTCAGGGCTTCCATTTGCATCATCAATCACCCGCCTACCACCAATAGGGGCGTGGCAATTCACCAAAAAACACTTTGGAATTTAACGTGTCACCCTTTTGCGGCCATTAGCGCCTAAACAGGGTGATCTAAGATGGCGCAAACTATTTGATTCATGTAGCCGCACAGGTGCACGTTAATTAGAGACATCAATCTCAGATATAGGTTGAACAGGTGAGTGGCAATCAACAAAAAAGTGAAAATTTCAAAATTTCTACTTTTTACCTTTTTTGTGTTTCCAGTTAAGGGGGTATATGAGAGGGGGGGTTGAAACCAAGTGGATCACCTAGAGGACACTCTGGGCTTCCATTATCACCATCAACCACCCGCCTACCACCACCAGGAGCGTGGGAATCCTATAGAATGCACCATGAGTCATTTTGCCCTGCACACAGGTGTTTTTCCACCTTTCTGCGACCTCTAGCGGCCGGAGTATATAAGCTAGGTGGGTCAAACAAATTGCATCGTTTAGAGGACACTCAGGGCTTCCATTTGCATCATCAATCACCCGCCTACCACCAATAGGGGCGTGGCAATTCACCAAAAAACACTTTGGAATTTAACGTGTCACCCTTTTGCGGCCATTAGCGCCTAAACAGGGTGATCTAAGATGGCGCAAACTATTTGATTCATGTAGCCGCACAGGTGCACGTTAATTAGAGACATCAATCTCAGATATAGGTTGAACAGGTGAGTGGCAATCAACAAAAAAGTGAAAATTTCAAAATTTCTACTTTTTACCTTTTTTGTGTTTCCAGTTAAGGGGGTATATGAGAGGGGGGGTTGAAACCAAGTGGATCACCTAGAGGACACTCTGGGCTTCCATTATCACCATCAACCACCCGCCTACCACCACCAGGAGCGTGGGAATCCTATAGAATGCACCATGAGTCATTTTGCCCTGCACACAGGTGTTTTTCCACCTTTCTGCGACCTCTAGCGGCCGGAGTATATAAGCTAGGTGGGTCAAACAAATTGCATCGTTTAGAGGACACTCAGGGCTTCCATTTGCATCATCAATCACCCGCCTACCACCAATAGGGGCGTGGCAATTCACCAAAAAACACTTTGGAATTTAACGTGTCACCCTTTTGCGGCCATTAGCGCCTAAACAGGGTGATCTAAGATGGCGCAAACTATTTGATTCATGTAGCCGCACAGGTGCACGTTAATTAGAGACATCAATCTCAGATATAGGTTGAACAGGTGAGTGGCAATCAACAAAAAAGTGAAAATTTCAAAATTTCTACTTTTTACCTTTTTTGTGTTTCCAGTTAAGGGGGTATATGAGAGGGGGGGTTGAAACCAAGTGGATCACCTAGAGGACACTCTGGGCTTCCATTATCACCATCAACCACCCGCCTACCACCACCAGGAGCGTGGGAATCCTATAGAATGCACCATGAGTCATTTTGCCCTGCACACAGGTGTTTTTCCACCTTTCTGCGACCTCTAGCGGCCGGAGTATATAAGCTAGGTGGGTCAAACAAATTGCATCGTTTAGAGGACACTCAGGGCTTCCATTTGCATCATCAATCACCCGCCTACCACCAATAGGGGCGTGGCAATTCACCAAAAAACACTTTGGAATTTAACGTGTCACCCTTTTGCGGCCATTAGCGCCTAAACAGGGTGATCTAAGATGGCGCAAACTATTTGATTCATGTAGCCGCACAGGTGCACGTTAATTAGAGACATCAATCTCAGATATAGGTTGAACAGGTGAGTGGCAATCAACAAAAAAGTGAAAATTTCAAAATTTCTACTTTTTACCTTTTTTGTGTTTCCAGTTAAGGGGGTATATGAGAGGGGGGGTTGAAACCAAGTGGATCACCTAGAGGACACTCTGGGCTTCCATTATCACCATCAACCACCCGCCTACCACCACCAGGAGCGTGGGAATCCTATAGAATGCACCATGAGTCATTTTGCCCTGCACACAGGTGTTTTTCCACCTTTCTGCGACCTCTAGCGGCCGGAGTATATAAGCTAGGTGGGTCAAACAAATTGCATCGTTTAGAGGACACTCAGGGCTTCCATTTGCATCATCAATCACCCGCCTACCACCAATAGGGGCGTGGCAATTCACCAAAAAACACTTTGGAATTTAACGTGTCACCCTTTTGCGGCCATTAGCGCCTAAACAGGGTGATCTAAGATGGCGCAAACTATTTGATTCATGTAGCCGCACAGGTGCACGTTAATTAGAGACATCAATCTCAGATATAGGTTGAACAGGTGAGTGGCAATCAACAAAAAAGTGAAAATTTCAAAATTTCTACTTTTTACCTTTTTTGTGTTTCCAGTTAAGGGGGTATATGAGAGGGGGGGTTGAAACCAAGTGGATCACCTAGAGGACACTCTGGGCTTCCATTATCACCATCAACCACCCGCCTACCACCACCAGGAGCGTGGGAATCCTATAGAATGCACCATGAGTCATTTTGCCCTGCACACAGGTGTTTTTCCACCTTTCTGCGACCTCTAGCGGCCGGAGTATATAAGCTAGGTGGGTCAAACAAATTGCATCGTTTAGAGGACACTCAGGGCTTCCATTTGCATCATCAATCACCCGCCTACCACCAATAGGGGCGTGGCAATTCACCAAAAAACACTTTGGAATTTAACGTGTCACCCTTTTGCGGCCATTAGCGCCTAAACAGGGTGATCTAAGATGGCGCAAACTATTTGATTCATGTAGCCGCACAGGTGCACGTTAATTAGAGACATCAATCTCAGATATAGGTTGAACAGGTGAGTGGCAATCAACAAAAAAGTGAAAATTTCAAAATTTCTACTTTTTACCTTTTTTGTGTTTCCAGTTAAGGGGGTATATGAGAGGGGGGGTTGAAACCAAGTGGATCACCTAGAGGACACTCTGGGCTTCCATTATCACCATCAACCACCCGCCTACCACCACCAGGAGCGTGGGAATCCTATAGAATGCACCATGAGTCATTTTGCCCTGCACACAGGTGTTTTTCCACCTTTCTGCGACCTCTAGCGGCCGGAGTATATAAGCTAGGTGGGTCAAACAAATTGCATCGTTTAGAGGACACTCAGGGCTTCCATTTGCATCATCAATCACCCGCCTACCACCAATAGGGGCGTGGCAATTCACCAAAAAACACTTTGGAATTTAACGTGTCACCCTTTTGCGGCCATTAGCGCCTAAACAGGGTGATCTAAGATGGCGCAAACTATTTGATTCATGTAGCCGCACAGGTGCACGTTAATTAGAGACATCAATCTCAGATATAGGTTGAACAGGTGAGTGGCAATCAACAAAAAAGTGAAAATTTCAAAATTTCTACTTTTTACCTTTTTTGTGTTTCCAGTTAAGGGGGTATATGAGAGGGGGGGTTGAAACCAAGTGGATCACCTAGAGGACACTCTGGGCTTCCATTATCACCATCAACCACCCGCCTACCACCACCAGGAGCGTGGGAATCCTATAGAATGCACCATGAGTCATTTTGCCCTGCACACAGGTGTTTTTCCACCTTTCTGCGACCTCTAGCGGCCGGAGTATATAAGCTAGGTGGGTCAAACAAATTGCATCGTTTAGAGGACACTCAGGGCTTCCATTTGCATCATCAATCACCCGCCTACCACCAATAGGGGCGTGGCAATTCACCAAAAAACACTTTGGAATTTAACGTGTCACCCTTTTGCGGCCATTAGCGCCTAAACAGGGTGATCTAAGATGGCGCAAACTATTTGATTCATGTAGCCGCACAGGTGCACGTTAATTAGAGACATCAATCTCAGATATAGGTTGAACAGGTGAGTGGCAATCAACAAAAAAGTGAAAATTTCAAAATTTCTACTTTTTACCTTTTTTGTGTTTCCAGTTAAGGGGGTATATGAGAGGGGGGGTTGAAACCAAGTGGATCACCTAGAGGACACTCTGGGCTTCCATTATCACCATCAACCACCCGCCTACCACCACCAGGAGCGTGGGAATCCTATAGAATGCACCATGAGTCATTTTGCCCTGCACACAGGTGTTTTTCCACCTTTCTGCGACCTCTAGCGGCCGGAGTATATAAGCTAGGTGGGTCAAACAAATTGCATCGTTTAGAGGACACTCAGGGCTTCCATTTGCATCATCAATCACCCGCCTACCACCAATAGGGGCGTGGCAATTCACCAAAAAACACTTTGGAATTTAACGTGTCACCCTTTTGCGGCCATTAGCGCCTAAACAGGGTGATCTAAGATGGCGCAAACTATTTGATTCATGTAGCCGCACAGGTGCACGTTAATTAGAGACATCAATCTCAGATATAGGTTGAACAGGTGAGTGGCAATCAACAAAAAAGTGAAAATTTCAAAATTTCTACTTTTTACCTTTTTTGTGTTTCCAGTTAAGGGGGTATATGAGAGGGGGGGTTGAAACCAAGTGGATCACCTAGAGGACACTCTGGGCTTCCATTATCACCATCAACCACCCGCCTACCACCACCAGGAGCGTGGGAATCCTATAGAATGCACCATGAGTCATTTTGCCCTGCACACAGGTGTTTTTCCACCTTTCTGCGACCTCTAGCGGCCGGAGTATATAAGCTAGGTGGGTCAAACAAATTGCATCGTTTAGAGGACACTCAGGGCTTCCATTTGCATCATCAATCACCCGCCTACCACCAATAGGGGCGTGGCAATTCACCAAAAAACACTTTGGAATTTAACGTGTCACCCTTTTGCGGCCATTAGCGCCTAAACAGGGTGATCTAAGATGGCGCAAACTATTTGATTCATGTAGCCGCACAGGTGCACGTTAATTAGAGACATCAATCTCAGATATAGGTTGAACAGGTGAGTGGCAATCAACAAAAAAGTGAAAATTTCAAAATTTCTACTTTTTACCTTTTTTGTGTTTCCAGTTAAGGGGGTATATGAGAGGGGGGGTTGAAACCAAGTGGATCACCTAGAGGACACTCTGGGCTTCCATTATCACCATCAACCACCCGCCTACCACCACCAGGAGCGTGGGAATCCTATAGAATGCACCATGAGTCATTTTGCCCTGCACACAGGTGTTTTTCCACCTTTCTGCGACCTCTAGCGGCCGGAGTATATAAGCTAGGTGGGTCAAACAAATTGCATCGTTTAGAGGACACTCAGGGCTTCCATTTGCATCATCAATCACCCGCCTACCACCAATAGGGGCGTGGCAATTCACCAAAAAACACTTTGGAATTTAACGTGTCACCCTTTTGCGGCCATTAGCGCCTAAACAGGGTGATCTAAGATGGCGCAAACTATTTGATTCATGTAGCCGCACAGGTGCACGTTAATTAGAGACATCAATCTCAGATATAGGTTGAACAGGTGAGTGGCAATCAACAAAAAAGTGAAAATTTCAAAATTTCTACTTTTTACCTTTTTTGTGTTTCCAGTTAAGGGGGTATATGAGAGGGGGGGTTGAAACCAAGTGGATCACCTAGAGGACACTCTGGGCTTCCATTATCACCATCAACCACCCGCCTACCACCACCAGGAGCGTGGGAATCCTATAGAATGCACCATGAGTCATTTTGCCCTGCACACAGGTGTTTTTCCACCTTTCTGCGACCTCTAGCGGCCGGAGTATATAAGCTAGGTGGGTCAAACAAATTGCATCGTTTAGAGGACACTCAGGGCTTCCATTTGCATCATCAATCACCCGCCTACCACCAATAGGGGCGTGGCAATTCACCAAAAAACACTTTGGAATTTAACGTGTCACCCTTTTGCGGCCATTAGCGCCTAAACAGGGTGATCTAAGATGGCGCAAACTATTTGATTCATGTAGCCGCACAGGTGCACGTTAATTAGAGACATCAATCTCAGATATAGGTTGAACAGGTGAGTGGCAATCAACAAAAAAGTGAAAATTTCAAAATTTCTACTTTTTACCTTTTTTGTGTTTCCAGTTAAGGGGGTATATGAGAGGGGGGGTTGAAACCAAGTGGATCACCTAGAGGACACTCTGGGCTTCCATTATCACCATCAACCACCCGCCTACCACCACCAGGAGCGTGGGAATCCTATAGAATGCACCATGAGTCATTTTGCCCTGCACACAGGTGTTTTTCCACCTTTCTGCGACCTCTAGCGGCCGGAGTATATAAGCTAGGTGGGTCAAACAAATTGCATCGTTTAGAGGACACTCAGGGCTTCCATTTGCATCATCAATCACCCGCCTACCACCAATAGGGGCGTGGCAATTCACCAAAAAACACTTTGGAATTTAACGTGTCACCCTTTTGCGGCCATTAGCGCCTAAACAGGGTGATCTAAGATGGCGCAAACTATTTGATTCATGTAGCCGCACAGGTGCACGTTAATTAGAGACATCAATCTCAGATATAGGTTGAACAGGTGAGTGGCAATCAACAAAAAAGTGAAAATTTCAAAATTTCTACTTTTTACCTTTTTTGTGTTTCCAGTTAAGGGGGTATATGAGAGGGGGGGTTGAAACCAAGTGGATCACCTAGAGGACACTCTGGGCTTCCATTATCACCATCAACCACCCGCCTACCACCACCAGGAGCGTGGGAATCCTATAGAATGCACCATGAGTCATTTTGCCCTGCACACAGGTGTTTTTCCACCTTTCTGCGACCTCTAGCGGCCGGAGTATATAAGCTAGGTGGGTCAAACAAATTGCATCGTTTAGAGGACACTCAGGGCTTCCATTTGCATCATCAATCACCCGCCTACCACTACTATAACGTGTCCCTTTTAAGGGCGCTTCGTTTACGCCTTACTTCGTAAGGCGCAAACTCCGCTCTTTCTTCTAAATTCGGAGTATTTCTTTCCCATACCCCCACCCTCCTAATGTGCAAATGGTATTTTTATTCGATTTCTTTCATTTATTTACGTCGCTTTTTAGATTTTTTTTACTTCAATTTCATTCTGCCTACTACCCTTTCCTGTCCTACCGCTTATTATTTTTCTTTGCCCTATTTACACATATATATATTCCTAATTCAATAATAACGAATTAATTATAATATCTAACAATCAAGTGCCTCGAACGAGATTTGAACCTAGTATTTCTGATCGGCGTGCGCAACTTCTATCTACTCTACCAGAGAACGTGATTCTATTGGATTTACTTACAGTCTATATATAGCAATTGAAAAGCATATATCCTTGCTTACAGCCACCACCCACGTACAGCAACCAGATGGTGTGAAGCAATGATTAACACTGGGTAACCAGTATAATTAAAAAATGCAATTATAACAGAGATGGCAATATTACTAAAAATTTGTTTATATGGTATCAGCAGAGAATGTTAATGAATAGAGAAGGAGCAAATGTTAGCTGTACTAAAATGTTAATTACGTGAAGGAACATCGCAAACGCGCAAGTTCGAAAATAAAATTTCACCACAACTATGAGGGTACGCAACGAACTACAACGAAAAACATTTCATTGCAATAAGGAAGTGAGCTACACAAGCAGCACCACAGACAATATTCGTGCTGCTTTGTCTAATCTGTGAACTCAAACAGCTATTGTTGTTTACTTGCTTCAATGTTCATATGTCTATATGTGAATATTCTTGAAATTGCCTTCCTTCATTCGCATGTCCAAATATATTTGCATATATGTACACATATGTACATATGTATGTCCATCAATATGTCTTTCGCAAAAAATCAAACACTCGCGCAAGTGACAAAAAAAACGTAGACGCACCATCATCGGCCAATAATATTCAAGCGAACTCGTGGCATACTTTCTAAGTATTTTATATTACAACGACAACAAATTCATTCATAAGGAACGTGCGCTGCTTCAAAGCAAAGTGCGTTCGTTCATAACTCTGCGCCGCGCTATTTTTTCTGTGCGCCTGGTAAACCACATTTGGTTTTCATATAGAATTCCTACCGCAAGTGCGCGAAAATAAAAATGAATGAAATTGAATTTGAATGTCTTCAGTAAAATTGAAGAATCAGCAAAATTTCAATTTTACAATTTGTATCACTGAAAATCCTACCATCCCCCTCGCGTTTGTATGTTGCCCACAAGCTTTTTCCTCACAACATTTGCTAAAAATCAGAAATTGAAGAATTTGTCTGATGTTCACTTCAAAAAGGAGAATTGTGCGCCTGGTAAACCACATTTGGTTTTCATATAGAATTCCTACCGCAAGTGCGCGAAAATAAAAATGAATGAAATTGAATTTGAATGTCTTCAGTAAAATTGAAGAATCAGCAAAATTTCAATTTTACAATTTGTATCACTGAAAATCCTACCATCCCCCTCGCGTTTGTATGTTGCCCACAAGCTTTTTCCTCACAACATTTGCTAAAAATCAGAAATTGAAGAATTTGTCTGATGTTCACTTCAAAAAGGAGAATTGGCAACATGACCTATTAGCGTGTTAAAATAATATTTTAATTTTTTTCATATTATGTACTATATATGGCAGTAAATTATAAAATTTATATAAAATTGTCATTAATATGAAATCATTAACTACTTCTATATATTCTAAGCACAGTCCATATAGTACTTTTATATGTTTACTTATTATCATTATTTCATAATTTGTCGATTTAGCCCATTTTATCCAAATACGACGCTATGAAAATGCAGCCCAATTGGTAATCGCAATATTTCAAAAGAGCATAAGTCAATTTTCAACAGCAAAGCCCTGCAAAAAGGACAAACGAGACAATATAGCCGATCGACATTGTCGTAAAATTGTTGATTGAAACAAATTTTGTCAACTCCGCCACGATGCGCAAAATTCGGCGTCAATATGTATGCGAGCTCATATGTATATATGTATGTTTGTCGACAAAATCGTCATTTGGTTACTTTCAACAACACAATGTCTGCGCGAACTCGCCGTTATTTCGTTGGCTTGCCGCTATACACAGAGGCGTTCTAACTGAAGACTCTTAGTATATTATTATGTTGCTTATTTTGTATTGAAAAATACTGATGCATTTATGAATTATTTTCGTAATATAATATATATTATATATATATATAAATACACATATATTCATACCTATAATCGTTTTTAAACTAAATTCGATACATAAAATATATATCTGAAATAATTATGAGGCAGTGCGCCCCAATCCCTCCTTGCCAGCGATCGTTCAACTCGCAAAAGCAAAGTGTTGACAAAAGTTATTGCTTGTGCGGAGCAAGAAGAAGCAAGCTTCAGCGTACGTGTATTTAAGAATGTATGTGTGATTATCACATTTTTGTAAATACGCATAATAAGGAAATATTCAATAAACCTAAACATATGAACATATTTTCCTGAAATATTTTAATTATCTCTGAAAGTAAAATATGCTAAATAAGTTGCCATTTCTCCTTTCTGAAAGGAACATCAGAAAAATTCTTCAATTTCTGATTTTTAGCATCGTTGCGTTATGAAAACCAAATGTGGTTTACCAGGCGCACAGAAAAAATAGCGCGGCGCAGAGTTATGAATGAACGCACTTTGCTTTGAAGCAGACGCACGTTCCTTATGAATTAATTTGTTGTCGTTGTAATATGAAATGCTTAGAAAATAAGCCGCGAGTTCGCTTGAATATTATTGGTCGATGATGGTGCGTCTATGTTTTTTTGTCACTTCCAGGAATGTTTGATTTTTTGCGAAAGACATATTGAGGTACATACATATGTATATGTACATATTATATGTGTACATATATGCAAATATATTTGGACATGCGAATGAAGGAAGGCAATTTCAAGAATATTCACATATAGACATATGAACATTGAAGCAAGTAAACAACAATAGCTGTTTGAGTTCACAGATTAGACAATGCAGCTTGAATATCGTCTGTAGTGCTGCTTGTATAGCACACTTCTTTATGGCAATGTAAAATATTTTGCCTAAGTTCATATCCTATCATATATTTTTATATACTCTTTTTTTATTTTTATAACTCTTTTTTATTAAATGATATTTTAATTCTATTTTCATATTATTTCCCTCATTACTTATATTTTCTTGTCAGAAGTAAATTTCTTTCGTTTTTATTATTTAAATTTTTGTTTATGCGCATACCAAAGAACATCTGTGCATATACATACATATATGTATATACATTTTGCCAGAGAATGTTGATGAATAGAGAAGGAGCAAATGTTAGCTGTTCTAAAATGTTAATTACGATGGAGGAACATCGAAAACGCGCAAGTTCGAAAATAAAATGTCACCACACCTATGAGGGTACGCAACGAACTACACCACTCTATAAGCAAAATGTATATACATACATATGCACAGATGTTCATTGGTATGCGCATAAACAAAAATTGAAATAATAAAAACGAAAGTAATTGACCTCCGACAAGAAAATATAAATAATGAGGGAAATAATACTAAAATAGAATTCAAATATCATTTAATAAAAAAGAGTTATAGAAATAAAAAATAGTATAATATATAAAAATATGATAGGATTTGAACTTAGGCAAAACATTTCATTGCAATAAGGAAGTGAGCTATACAAGCAGCACCACAGACAATATTCATGCTGCTTTGTCTAATCTGTGAACTCAAACAGCTATTGTTGTTTACTTGCTTCAATGTTCATATGTCTATATGTGAATATTCTTGAAATTGCCTTCCTTCATTCGCATGTCCAAATATATTTGCATATATGTACACATATAATATGTACATATACATATGTATGTACCTCAATATGTCTTTCGCAAAAAATCAAACACTCGCGCAAGTGACAAAAAAAACGTAGACGCACCATCATCGGCCAATAATATTCAAGCGAACTCGCGGCATACTTTCTAAGTATTTTATATTACAACGACAACAAATTCATTCATAAGGAACGTGCGCTGCTTCAAAGCAAAGTGCGTTCGTTCATAACTCTGCGCCGCGCTATTTTTTCTGTGCGCCTGGTAAACCACATTTGGTTTTCATATAGAATTCCTACCGCAAGTGCGCGAAAATAAAAATGAATGAAATTGAATTTGAATGTCTTCAGTAAAATTGAAGAATCAGCAAAATTTCAATTTTACAATTTGTATCACTGAAAATCCTACCATCCCCCTCGCGTTTGTATGTTGCCCACAAGCTTTTTCCTCACAACATTTGCTAAAAATCAGAAATTGAAGAATTTGTCTGATGTTCACTTCAAAAAGGAGAATTGTGCGCCTGGTAAACCACATTTGGTTTTCATATAGAATTCCTACCGCAAGTGCGCGAAAATAAAAATGAATGAAATTGAATTTGAATGTCTTCAGTAAAATTGAAGAATCAGCAAAATTTCAATTTTACAATTTGTATCACTGAAAATCCTACCATCCCCCTCGCGTTTGTATGTTGCCCACAAGCTTCTTCCTCACAACATTTGCTAAAAATCAGAAATTGAAGAATTTGTCTGATGTTCACTTCAAAAAGGAGAATTGGCAACATGACCTATTAGCGTGTTAAAATAATATTTTAATTTTTTTCATATTATGTACTATATATGGCATTAAATTATAAAATTTATATAAAATTGTCATTAATATGAAATCATTAACTACTTCTATATATTCTAAGCACAGTCCATATAGTACTTTTATATGTTTATTTATTATCATTATTTCATAATTTGTCGATTTAGCCCATTTTATCCAAATACGACGCTATGAAAATGCAGCCCAATTGGTAATCGCAATATTTCAAAAGAGCATAAGTCAATTTTCAACAGCAAAGCACTGCAAAAAGGACAAACGAGACAACATAGCCGATCGACATTGTCGTAAAATTGTTGATTGAAACAAATTTTGTCAACTCCGCCACGATGCGCAAAATTCGGCGTCAATATGTATGCGAGCTCATATGTATATATGTATGTTTGTCGACAAAATCGTCATTTGGTTACTTTCAACAACACAATGTCTGCGCGAACTCGCCGTTATTTCGTTGGCTTGCCGCTATACACAGAGGCGTTCTAACTGAAGACTCTTAGTATATTATTATGTTGCTTATTTTGTATTGAAAAATACTGATGCATTTATGAATTATTTTCGTAATATAATATATATTATATATATATATAAATACACATATATTCATACCTATAATCGTTTTTAAACTAAATTCGATACATAAAATATATATCTGAAATAATTATGAGGCAGTGCGCCCTAATCCCTCCTTGCCAGCGATCGTTCAACTCGCAAAAGCAAAGTGTTGACAAAAGTTATTGCTTGTGCGGAGCAAGAAGAAGCAAGCTTCAGCGTACGTGTATTTAAGAATGTATGTGTGATTATCACATTTTTGTAAATACGCATAATAAGGAAATATTCAATAAACCTAAACATATGAACATATTTTCCTGAAATATTTTAATTATCTCTGAAAGTAAAATATGCTAAATAAGTTGCCATTTCTCCTTTCTGAAAGGAACATCAGAAAAATTCTTCAATTTCTGATTTTTAGCATCGTTGCGTTATGAAAACCAAATGTGGTTTACCAGGCGCACAGAAAAAATAGCGCGGCGCAGAGTTATGAATGAACGCACTTTGCTTTGAAGCAGACGCACGTTCCTTATGAATTAATTTGTTGTCGTTGTAATATGAAATGCTTAGAAAATAAGCCGCGAGTTCGCTTGAATATTATTGGTCGATGATGGTGCGTCTATGTTTTTTTGTCACTTCCAGGAATGTTTGATTTTTTGCGAAAGACATATTGAGGTACATACATATGTATATGTACATATTATATGTGTACATATATGCAAATATATTTGGACATGCGAATGAAGGAAGGCAATTTCAAGAATATTCACATATAGACATATGAACATTGAAGCAAGTAAACAACAATAGCTGTTTGAGTTCACAGATTAGACAATGCAGCTTGAATATCGTCTGTAGTGCTGCTTGTATAGCACACTTCTTTATGGCAATGTAAAATATTTTGCCTAAGTTCATATCCTATCATATATTTTTATATACTCTTTTTTTATTTTTATAACTCTTTTTTATTAAATGATATTTTAATTCTATTTTCATATTATTTCCCTCATTACTTATATTTTCTTGTCAGAAGTAAATTTCTTTCGTTTTTATTATTTAAATTTTTGTTTATGCGCATACCAAAGAACATCTGTGCATATACATACATATATGTATATACATTTTGCCAGAGAATGTTGATGAATAGAGAAGGAGCAAATGTTAGCTGTTCTAAAATGTTAATTACGATGGAGGAACATCGAAAACGCGCAAGTTCGAAAATAAAATGTCACCACACCTATGAGGGTACGCAACGAACTACACCACTCTATAAGCAAAATGTATATACATACATATGCACAGATGTTCATTGGTATGCGCATAAACAAAAATTGAAATAATAAAAACGAAAGTAATTGACCTCCGACAAGAAAATATAAATAATGAGGGAAATAATACTAAAATAGAATTCAAATATCATTTAATAAAAAAGAGTTATAGAAATAAAAAAGAGTATAATATATAAAAATATGATAGGATTTGAACTTAGGCAAAACATTTCATTGCAATAAGGAAGTGAGCTATACAAGCAGCACCACAGACAATATTCATGCTGCTTTGTCTAATCTGTGAACTCAAACAGCTATTGTTGTTTACTTGCTTCAATGTTCATATGTCTATATGTGAATATTCTTGAAATTGCCTTCCTTCATTCGCATGTCCAAATATATTTGCATATATGTACACATATGTACATATGTATGTCCATCAATATGTCTTTCGCAAAAAATCAAACACTCGCGCAAGTGACAAAAAAAACGTAGACGCACCATCATCGGCCAATAATATTCAAGCGAACTCGCGGCATACTTTCTAAGTATTTTATATTACAACGACAACAAATTCATTCATAAGGAACGTGCGCTGCTTCAAAGCAAAGTGCGTTCGTTCATAACTCTGCGCCGCGCTATTTTTTCTGTGCGCCTGGTAAACCACATTTGGTTTTCATATAGAATTCCTACCGCAAATGCGCGAAAATAAAAATGAATGAAATTGAATTTGAATGTCTTCAGTAAAATTAAAGAATCAGCAAAATTTCAATTTTACAATGAACTGAAAATCCTACCATCCCCCTCGCGTTTGTTGGACAGTGAATGCTTATTTTTTCGAAATTGTACCTTTATTATTGCTTCATACTACTTAATAAATTTTTTTCACCCCGAAGAGTACTTTATGCGATTGAAATAAAATGTTGTACCTATTGAAGTAAGAATTTCATCAATATTCCTTGTAATATTTAGTAATTTTGAAATAAGTATTTGTTAGTGAAAGGTATATTAAAAGGCGTCATGAAATGGATAGTGTGGATGATTTGATAATCTGTAATAGATAATAATAAATTAGTTTAAAGAATTTTTCACCATATGATGAGTTTTACTGTGATAAAGGCACGAAACGCAGTTTTCTATCTAACTTATCTAATATTTTCATCTCTTGATCAGACAATTCAAAACTTGCCACATCAAAATTGCTCTCTATACGACTTGGTGTCACTGATTTCGGTATGACCGGATTACCGCGCTGTATTTGATAACGAATGCAAACTTGCGCCGGTGTGCGTCCAGTATTAAAAGCTATTGTCTTAATCTATCAAAGTAATGTTTAATTGAAAATTCACATAAAGTAAAAATATTGATATATTTCTGCAAGTAATCTTACCAGATTATCATCCAACACCTTTGGCTCATCCTTCCTCACCCAGGGTCTAGCTGGCGCTCCCAATGGACTGTACGCAACAAGGACAATTCCCTTTTTCTTTAAATAAGCTTTCAGACGTTTTTGGTTTAAATATGGATGACATTCAACCTGATTGACAACTGGTTTTATTTTAGCAATTTTCCAAATACGCTCAATTTGATTCTTATTGAAATTAGAAAGGCCTATGGACCGTGTTAAGCGCCGTTCAACTAACTCCTCCATTGCTTTCCATGTCTCAGTATAATCTACACGGGAGCCAATCACGCGACCACATGCATCATAGGGTATCAGATCATCTCCAGCTCTATAACCCATAGGCCAGTGTATGATGTATAGGTTAAGATACGATAATTTTAAATCACACAAAGATTGCTGGCAGCCACTCAACACTAAATGGGGCTCATGAAAGGTATTCCACAATTTACTTATTATAAATAGCTCCTCGCTGTAAGTAAAGTTTTTTTGTTATAAAATTGTGGCAAAGTATATACATACATATAACTGTTTGTTAAAAAATTACCGTTTAACAATGCACTTTTCAATCGATTTATTTATTGCCTTACCAACAGCCTCTTCATTTTCGTAAACATGCGCACAGTCAATCATGCGGTAACCCACTTTCAAAGCATGCTTAACTGCTTTTTCAGCTTTAATAATTGGTGCCTTGAATACACAAATTATTTTAAATAAAAGTAATTGATCACTGGTTATTATATAAGATTGTATTTCTTGGCATTTTCTTGTTTAACCAATCATAACTTACACCCCAAGTACCAAGTCCAAACATGGGCATTACATAACCATCACGCAATTTAACGGTTGGCATTTCGGCCTTTCTAACATTGCAGTCGTCTGGTGGTTCGTCAACCAACTTTATACGTGAAACTGGCCTTAAACATTTGAGTTTGTCAGATTTCTTCTCAAGTTTTTTTTCAGCACATTCATTTGGTGTTTTCGAAGTTATTGTTGTAATGGAAGAGCTTTTCAGCAAAGCGGTGTTTGTTAAATTTTTCAAAGATGTCGCAGATTTTATTGCATTTTTTGGCACATTGTCCTTAGATGTTAGCGTATCTCTTATTTTACTTGCTTCTCCAAGTGTTTTAGGAATTAGTAATTTCCTAATTTCCCCGCATCTATCATTCTTTGGTGTGTTTCTAAAATTATTTAACAAAATTTGTAGAATTTTTAAATCAGCTGTTTGACAGGCGTACAACACTCACCCAAATCCTGTAAAATGAAATATGCGGTATTCACCAGAATATTGCCGAAAAGGAATTTTACTTATTATTTTTAATGAATTATTGTTAATTTTTTTCATTCTTAATTTAGAAAATATGCCACAAATTATTTGTTAGTCAATTTATTATAAATATTAACATTTTATTTTTTAAGTTGGTATAGTTTCAATTTTGGTAAATACGAAAAATTAAATTTTGAAAAACTAAAAATTTTTAAGTTTTTGATTGACTTTTGAGTTCTTTGTCTTCTTTTTCTTAAATTTGTATACTATTCAGTTTTTGAAAATAGTTCAATTATGTTTGTGTATAAACGAAGGTTGGAATTTTCCAAATATTTTCGTAGTCAAAGTGAAAGTTCAAAGGCAATCATTTTCGAAAGGATGATGTGTATGTCCAGAGGCGCTGGAAAAATAATTTTTATAACTAGAGGTAAATACCCAATTTATTCATCTCTTTCAAAAAAAAAAAAACATTAGCGTTATTGTACTTACTAAGCAAGCGTATTATTTCGGAAGTTGCAATTCATCAATTCAAGCATTTCAAAATCCTTCGGGCATAGTTTAAAACTTTCAATCATTACATTTTGTATCATATGGTCTTTTTGAGTTGTTCGCGGCAATACAACGTTGCCGCGTTGCACTTGGTACCGGATTAATATCTCAGCAGTGTTTTTACCGTATTTCTTTACCAAACATAAGATTTTCGGATTACTCTTAAGTGGTACAATATTGCTATGCCTCTTACTCGGTCCGGTTGGATTGCAAGCCATAAAAATGATATTATGGTTACAGCATAAATCCATTAATTTCGTTTGTGTCAAATACGGATGACATTCCACCTGTAGGTTTGCCGGCGGTATACGTGCCACTCCCAGTAGGCGTACGATTTGCTCTTCATTAAAATTGGCCAGACCAATTGAACGTACAAGCCCATCGTCCACCAAAGTCTCCATTACACGCCATGTGTCTACATAATCGACATCCGAGAACAAGATTTCACCTCTATTATTGCGTGGGTAATTTTCAAAACCATCTTTGAAACCCATGGGTGTGTGCATGACATAATTATCGAGATAATCTACTTGCAATTGCTTTAGGGTTTCCTCTAATGAGCGGCGCACCCATTTTGGACCGTGCCGTGAATCCCAAAGCTTGCTGGATATGTAAAGCTGTTCTCTAAAAAATAATTGTTAAAAAATTGGCATATATATTAGAGTATAGTATATATACTCAAATATATAAACACGCCACTACCTTTTTATGAGACCCTCAGCGATTTTCTCCTTTATTGCTTGTCCAACCTCTTCTTGATTGCAAAAGATTGGCGCACAGTCTATATGCCGTATGCCAGCATCGATAGCGTCCTTTATACAACGCGTTGTAATGTGCGCTTCTAACTAGCGAAGAGATGCCATAATTATACATACATTTATAGATGAAGTCAAATTGCAACTATTTTTTTCAAATCTAACTAATCCCATTTGTTATTGTATTTACACTTACATTTGCAGTGCCTAGTCCTACGATGGGTACTTTAACACCATTGTAGAATTTCACCGTACGGGCAAGCTTTGTTTTAACATCGCGATCATCCAGCAGACACGCTTTTGCACAGGGAGCATACATTTCACCTGGAACCTAGTAGTAGAGTTCTGAGAGAACTGTGACTGCGTGGAGATATTGATGCCCAATTCAGATGCCGTAAAGCGCTAGTTTATCTGCTTGCCTTTGCTTTTGAAGAAGAGAATTTTGTGTGAACAAAATTTTGATGTTTTTTTTCATATTTCATATTTCAAAAGTTCTGACATTATGTAAGTTTTCTCAAAAACACTTTTTATACCATGTACGAGTATTAAGTTTGTCATGAAGTTTCTAACACCCAGAAGGAAACGTCTAAGACTCTATAATATGGAATATACATATGTATATACATACATATAATATATATATATACATATACATATATGTTACTATAACAACTTATTATGATCAACGTGGCGAGCTGATACGATTTAGCCATGTCCATCTGTCTGTCTGTATATACGTAAACTAGTTTTTAAGTTTTTGAGATATTGATTTGATCACACGTCCTTTTCTCTCCAAGAAGCTGGTCATTTGTTGGAATCGCCGATATAAGACCACTATACATATAGCTGTCATACAAACAGATCGGTCAAAAGTTCTTGTATGGAAAGCTTTTTTATTTGACAAACTATCTTCATGAAATTTGGCATAGATTCCTGTTCATGGTTACGCTACAACGTTAACGTGTTTTCTTGTTTTAAATTGCATCCACACTTACTTCTGATATAAGAAAAATATAATTTTGAATTTCAGAAAATCGAATTCGAAGAAAAACTGAATATTATACAAACAAAAAACTCTGTGCCAGTGGGGTTGACTAGAGCATCAAAAAATGTCAACTGCTAAAAATATTAATAGAAAATGGAAAATGGGTAAAAATAATTTTTTTATTTATAATTTCGAATTATATTAACTATATATTCAAACAAATAGAAAGGTGAAAAATTTGTTGAGCTCGTGGAGCATTACAATAAAATTAAGGGACCGTGGGAAGTGGTTCGAACATAAAGAGTTGATACAATCTACTACTCCTAGTAATGTCTCCTAGAAATTTGAACATACCTTCTCATTGTTACAAGTTCACTGATTCAACCGAGTGGAGTTGAACACCGTAATAGGGGTATACTTGTAGTATCGAATTGTTTATTGTTTTCGATTTGTTTTTCGAAAACGTAATAGAACATGGTAAATTCTAAATACCGTTATTATAATTTTATTTAATTATTATTTAATAATCTCAATGAATTTATAGAAGCATTCCAAATAATCCAGAGTCACATATGTATGTATGTACATTATAAAGTTTTGTCTGCATTATTAGTTGGACTAGTTCTTCTCATTCTCAAATGGATGGTGCGGATGTCCTTTGGCACTGTAAAAAAATAATAATTGAAAGAAAAATTCGCATGTAAATAAGTTTGTAACTAGCTTATTGAACTTACTTTTGCATTAGATTGTAGCGTCCATTAAAATTCAGACCGTTAATTTTGAACATTTCTGCATCAGTTAGTTCGAAGTTGCACACATCGAGATTATCGGCCATATGTTCACGCTTTGTGGACATTGTTATTGCGGCATTGCCACGCTGTACCTGATAACGGAGCAATACGAGTGCTGGTGCTCGCTGACACTTTTGCGCTAACTCCACAATTAACGGATGTTGCAAAAGTTTATGTGTACCTGGCTTGTCGTAGGGCGAGTGTGGTGAGCCTAAGGGACTATAAGCCGTTATTACAATATTGTATTTACTGCAAAAATCCATCAATTTGCTTTGATTTAGATATGGGTGACATTCCACTTGCAAATTGGTGGGTTTGATACGCGCCACATCCAGTACACGTTTTAATTGTTCAATATTGAAATTGGACACCCCAATCGATTTGCAAAGGCCTTGGTCTACTAAAGCTTCCATGGCGCACCAAGTATCCACATAATCAATGTCGGAATATATAGTGTTACCATCTTTGTCTTTTGGATAGTTTTCGTCGCTATCCGCAAATCCGGTGGGCCAATGTATGAGATAATTATCGAAGTAAGTGATTTTTAATAAATTCAAAGCGTTCTGGCATGTCGCAGACACCCATTTGGGATCGTGTTTTGTGTTCCACAACTTGCCGGTGATAAACAGATCCTTACTAATGATAAAAACAATATTACAATAGTCAAAAAACTGAAATATTATAATGGTATTTATTCAAACTTACCGTACCACTACACCCTCTTTGATTTTCTCCTCAATTGCCAGGCCAACCTCTTTTTGATTGCCATAAACGTCGGCGCAATCAATGTGCCGGTAGCCGACATCGATGGCTTCCTTTACCAAACGCGTCACATCATTTGCTGGCATCTAAATATATAATTGTGGCCATAAACGAAAACTTAAAAAGTAAAGCAAAAGCAGTGACATTGAAAATTGCCTTGAAGCTTTTTCCTTGCAAATGCATCTGGCTATTGCAATTCAATGTCACATGCAAAAGCTCCAAAGCAGTTTCATACTTGCATACATATAAACATATGCTCATTTGCATGCGCTCTATTGTGAAATGATTTTAATGCAATAAATGTTTTTTAACAATATAAATATACATTTACGCAATATTTATATATGACATTACTTACGCGCCAAGTGCCAAATCCAATAATAGGCATTTCAACGTCATTGTTTAACTTTGTTGTTGGTATTGGCATTTTCAGAGATTTTGCTTTTGATTTTTTACTTAAAAATAGCAAATTCGTTTGGTTTGCTAGGAAACGTCCGAACGGCGCTCTTTTCTCGACTATTTCCTTACAAAAAGTTGCAAAACAACTTAAAGCAAAGTCTAAATGTGTTTTGCGGAGCTTTTTGCTGCTGATGAACTTCACTCAATAATCGCTAGCTTTTCAATTTCAAATTTTATTTTCATTGCTAGTGCAAAGCCCCACTTTTTTGGAAGATTTTAATTGTTTTTGTTTCTGTACCCTTTTTCATATATTTACACAAATACTAAATTACACTAAACAAATAATGCTTAAATGTTAGATTTAGTTCTTATTACCTTTATTATAAGTATTTATTTATTTATTCGTTTTGTTACGTAAACGTATGTTCTTTTCCATTTCCTGTCAAGAGAGTTTCCAGCGGATGTGGTTTTCTAAAAGCATACTACGGGAAACTAATACATATGAAACGACTTTTTGAGTCTAAGGTTTTATTAAATTGAAGTTACTAATGCCGATAATGCATTTATTCACTAAATAAAAGTAATTACAATAAAAAAGCTATAATGAAATACATTTCTTTAATGCTAGATTAGGTAAAACGTTTATTTCGGTTACACCGAAGCTGTATTTCCCTTCACAATTACAAAGGATTCCATACAACAACTTGATTTTTATCGGTCAGTTTGTATGACAGCTATATGCTATAGTGGTCCGATATCGGCGGTTTCGATAAATGTGCAGCTTCTTGGAGAGAAAAGCATGTGTACAAAATTTAAGATCGAAACCATATAAACTGTATATTTTTTAAAGGGTCTGCGACGTTTCCTTTTGGGTATTACAAACATCGTGGCAATCTTAATATACTCTGTTTACGTTATAATGAAAAAAATGTATATAATATATATAGAGTTTAAGTTTCTCATAGTGTATAGCCTCGAATTCCCTTCACAGGTAGCACGATCTCCGAGCACCCAGCACGCAATAATCTGCTTTCGGTATCCGTGTACAAAAACATTGCGGTTGTGTCTGCGCTGTTATTGGTAAGCATCGTAAAGGGGGAGTAGAGAAAGAATCAGCTGATGGATGTAAGCAATGCTACAGCTGAGAGGGGTCCATGGAGAAACGTCAAGTCCGCCTAGGGGTTGAGTTTCTATTGATAGCCAAGATGGCCGACTTTTAATCGGAAAATGGTAGCATTTTGCTATTTTCTCTTAATTTATGAAAAAGTTGTCCAAAAAATATTGATTATATGTAAAACTTTAATATGTTTTCAAAATAAAATAAGTTTATTTTAATATATGTTTTTAAAAAAGCGGCTATTATTTTCAAATTTCAGAATAATTACGATATATATTTATGCCTTTTTTTTACTGTGGTAACTTAATAAATATTCACCACAGAAAAATTTAAGATGCAATTAAGCAACCATGTCAAATAACGGCATGCGGAAATGCTTATTCAACGAAATTGAGGGCAATGTTTATAAATTTGCAATACAATCTTCGTAAAATAAAGAATATTTCATATTGCTCCTGATAAAACTGCTCACACAAGAATTTTTATCAATAAGCAGGTGTGTATTAATGCGTTTGACTAAAAGTTGTTAATAAATTCAAATGCCAGTATTGCTATAGAGCATTGCGTAACAGTGTTGCGCAAGCTAATTTTATAATACTTCTTAAAAAAGAAATATATCTACCGTATTTTATACCCTTATAAAATGTTTTATACTATAAAGATATTGCAACTTCAACAAATTATTTATTTTAGGAGTCTATATATTTGAAAACTAAATTTAGAACTATATAACAATATGGTAATTGATTTATGTAAAGAGTTATATGTAAAATATTGTACATATTATAATGGCTACATGCTGAAATACAACTACCTGATATGCCTACCGTATTTTATACTATAAAGATATTGCAACTTCAAAAATTATATTATTTTAGAAGTCTATATATTTAAAAACTAAACTAAGAACTATATAATAATATGGTAATTTTGTATGTCAAAAGTTGTAATAAACTATTGTACATATATCCACTATTAATTGCTGATATATAAAACGTAAATAAAATTTGTGATTAAATAAATCTATACTTAAATTAGAGCACTAGTAAAATTTCTTGATATAATTACAATGATAAATTTTGCTTTATTGTTTAAATGAATTATTATCACTTGTATGACAATGATAAGTTTTGCTTTTTTGATTATATAAATTATTATTACTTATAGTATCAAATTTTGTTACAATAGTTATTTCTTCCCGTCCACTCATAGTTAAATTGAATTTTCAGTTTGCCCATTAATAAGTTATTTAAAATGCTTAAACATATGCCGCATATTTACCTATATCAACATGGTATGATATTATATATTGTTAGCATTAAACATCAATTAATAACCAAAATTTAAAATATTTATAAATAATTATTTAGGCGTTTTCTGCTATGCGCAACCCATTTTAGCCCCTCGCCACCCTAATTCACCATGGCCACCATGTTGGTTTTATTGTGAACGTACACCTCAGAGGTGGCGAAACTATTGTGAATGAGACTTTCGCTACTCCCTTATACCATGTTGGTAAGTTTTCAAACCACTGCTGTTGTCGTAAGAGAAATTATTTTGGTGATGTAGCAGGAAAAGACTTGGGAAGGATTAGTAAAATTATATTACGCTCATTGCACTAGAAAAATATAAAATCGAAGGTGAATTAATAAACATAAAAAATATTAAAGTTTTTATCGACCACTGAGAGTTAGTTTACGTGCAATTGTTAGTGGTCAAATTACTGCGCTTTCTGACGCTCCAAAGTAAAATCAATAACCTGTACATTTATGCACTGTTTATGCTACTGTGGCATAACACTTTAATTATATGCATATTAAAATTTTTATTCATTGCAGTTTGTACGTGTCCACAATAACAACAATAAACATTGGAAATTCTAACATCAAAATTTTGTTTAAACAAATTCAGCGGTAGGTCAGGTAGCCATATGCAATAACAATTTATAAATTGAATACATATAATGTATTAAAGTTGCAGACACGTCGCTCCGAAATCATCCCGTCACCTTATATGCTGAGCTTGGTATTGTTTTGCACAATTGCTGTGCATTGGTGTTAATTGAATTGAATTGTACCTGACTGCATGTCCATACAAACATATACAATTCGTATACATAACTCTTAACGTCAAGCTATTTGTATGTGTATGTAGCTACAACAATCATTATCAACTTTAAACAATTGATTTGAAGTAAAAAAGACAACGCAAAAGACGTGTAGGACGCAACATTGAGGTGTACATTCGACGACGTGTGGAAGGAAAGCAATTGTTTTTGTTAGTGTCAGGATACTTGCTAACTACACTTTTACTTGTAACAACTGTTAGTTGGCTATTGTTGTGGTTAAGCGAGAGCAACAGTATGTCGATTGCGCCAGTGATAATTGAGGCAACCGCCAAACATACGTCAACCGTAAGTCAATTGCCTAGTTATGAATATTCTTATATGTATATGTATTTTTATATGTGTGGAATTATCTAACATTTCTACAATGTGTCTAAACGTCTCGGACTTTACAGCTCATCTTCATGCACGGCTTAGGTGATACTGGGTATGTAAATAACAATGCAACAAAATTTTACTTCTACATTTCGCTTTTGTGTGTATGTATCAGTGGATTATTTAAAGATGGATTGAATACACTTTTTTATAGTTGTTACGTAGAGTGACAGGTTCTTTTTTATTTTTCTTTAGAATTATGAGTTAGTAAATGTTGGAATATATTGACCCTGTATGCCTACAAAAGCTACTTATACTTTTCTTGCACGGTAAATCGCATAGTCACTGCATATTTTCATGTGAGCATAAAACAAAACAAAAATTGATTGTAAATTCCGTACTTGATGATCTTATCAGCGCGATTTTATTGAAACAAAGTTCCTGCGCTGTCTGGTTTATTATTAATTTAAAGCAAAGCCCAGCACGTGGCATTAATAATTGTATTAATATGCAATTAGCAATTAGCAATAGCAAAGCCCAGCACGTGGCATTAATAATTGTATTAATATGCAATTAGCAATAGGAAATTTCATGTTACAGTATATTTTGTAGTTTTTTGTTTTTAAATTCGGTTACAAATTCGTATCAAGAATGCTCCGCTAAATTAGTTTTGAGTTCGCAGAACAAGCCATATTATATATATATGTATATCTATTTGTAAATATGAGTTATATTTCTAATTTTAATTGTATATATATATATAACGCCAAGTTAATAGAATTTTCTATTTTTATTAATAATTATTTAATTTTTGTTATTGCAATCATTTTCCTGCAGCCATGGATGGAGTTCAGCGTTGGCGACGATACGTCCGCCCAGCATGAAAGTAATCTGTCCAACAGCACCCACAATGCCGGTGTCATTGAATGCCGGCTTTCGTATGCCATCTTGGTTTGATTTACGTACGCTCGATATATCTGGCCCCGAAGATGAGGAGGGCATCAAAAGTGCTTCTCAAAATATCAAAAGTATGATTGATGATGAGGTCACCAAAGGTATAGCATCGAATCGTATTGTGCTCGGTGGTTTCTCACAGGGTGGCGCATTAGCATTGTACACAGCGCTAACATACAATCAACCGCTGGCTGGTGTTGTAGCGTTATCCTGTTGGTTGCCATTGCACAAGCAATTTCCAGGCATAAAAACCAACTCAGATGAAATACCAGTGAGTAGTAAAAGTGAATTTATTTAAATTTTAACTTACATACATATGTTTTATAGGTATTTCAGGCACATGGTGACTTCGATCCTGTTGTACCATACAAGTTTGGCCAATTAAGCGCTAGTTTATTAAAGACTTTTATGAAAAAAGTTACATTTAAAACATACAATGGGCTATCACATTCCTCATCGGATGACGAAATGGATGATGTGCGGGTAATACAAATTTTATACGCATAAAATTATATATTTTTAATAAACAAAATCATTTTCTAAATATCATATTCTCTTCTACTTTTAGGATGTACTGTCCTCTTGGGTAAATTAAATTGAAAAACAATAAAAATACAATACACTAGTAAACAAAATGAACATATAATTAGTGTGCATAGTTAAGCGCGTACGTATTACTCATAAACTTAAAAATCTATATTTTTAGCGCTAAAACCTAAATATGAAGAAAACAATAATAATTTGCCAACATAAAAAGTTCATAAATAAATATAAAATAATACATATAACGTTGCTTAGAAGCCAGTTTAACAGAAAAAGTATACCATATGTGACACTTTTCTCAAAATTTAAAGAAAAAATTCCAAAAAAAATAAGTTTACCTAAAGCAAAAAAATCAAGTTCTTTTCGCAATAAACTGTTGAGTACTTATAATTTTGATTTAATTGCAATATTTAAGTTACGTTAATTACAACGAAAGTACACTATTTAATGAACGCAATTACAATATATTAATAAATTGTTTAAAAAGTAAAATGTATTAAGTTCCATTTTTGATTGTAAACAAAATTACAAATTGAACATTAATATATTATTCGTTTTGTTTGTCAATAAAGATTTTACCAACTAAAACGAAATATAAATTGATTGATTGAGCAATTAAAATGCAAAAAAGATAAAATAAAAACACAAAAATTCTGTTTTTGCTATGATTGTTATTTAAAAAATATTGTGAGGTATTTTTGGTTAAGTTTATTTACCGTTTAATAATTTGATGCTGAATTGAGTAGTTATAGAGTTTTAGGAATAAATTAAATTAATTATCTTATATAACCTCAAAAGTTGATTGTTGGTAGTTGGCGACGGTCTGGTTCGCAACAGTTTTTTTCACTGATAAATTTCCTCTTCAAACTGTTGAATCAAATTTTTTTGAAAGTCTTATTGCTCCTCAAATTCGACTTTATAGCCTCCCTAGTTAAGAAACCTTGTTAAAATTAAACAAAAAAAAAAAAATTAATTACAGATTTCTCGCAGCCAAAACGTTTAAATGGTTTTCGAATTAAAATATGATGGTGAAAAATTATAACATTTTAGTTTCATACATTCCCCAGTTCCCTTAGCGTAACATTATTATGTACCTATTTATTGTTTGAATATATGGACATAGAATATCCTGAAATAGTTATTAAAGCCACTTTATTATTTGAATTCACGACCATGTCGTTATTTTTTAAAATGTTTTGATAATGTTTATGGAAATTACACTATTTTATTTTTTTCGATCAAAAAGCGTTAAAATAAAGAATTAAAAAGCTAAAATTCGAAGGGTTTTTAATTCAATGAGTATGCTAATGCTTGATTTTATTTTATTCGTTACACCTACCAATGTAAAAACTTTTTTTTTGAATATATTTTATTTGCAACCTATTTAAGAAAATAATAAGCAAATTAGATAGCTAAATATATTATATAATATTGATCTCCAGTAAAAATAACAAAGCAACTTTATTGACTACTCGGACATAAATAGTCGTTACATCTTGAAAATAAATTACTGTTGTATAAATGTATATATAAATTCAAACGCGTAAAAAATTTGACATATATTTACAGGTTTCATAAAAGCAATTTATTTTTGTAGTCCGAAGCTATTTTTGAGCGCCTCGACGTTCATTTTCATTTTATATAAACTTTTTATTCATAGTCCTACATAATGTTGACTCATTAGTTTTGTTTGTTGTTCATTTTGAGTACATCACTTGTATCTTCATGTGTATTTGCAGAGTGGTGACAGTAGGAAAAGTAATACTTCAACGCTGGATGTTAGCGGAAATGCCACAGCTCAATGCTGTCTAATATCATAGTAGCAAATATGTGATTTTCTCTGATGATTTATGTTATGATGATGTTGATGATGATGATGTGTATGAGGCACAAACAAAAACACCTTTTTATTATTGCAACAAAAATGCAACTCATAACTTATGAACATGAAACTAGTAACTAAACAAGTGAAAACTTGAATTTAAAGTATACTACAACAAAGCAGCAACTCAAACAACTCAAAAATACATTTTTCGCAAGTAGTTTATTCCAAACAATGAATGAATTAATAACTTTCAAAACAAATGCGGCGTGTATTTTTATGGCACGCATTGTATAAAACTTAAAAAAAATATTTACTAATTTTTGCATGTTTTTACATTTGGCGCAATACATTTTATTTAATTACTTTTTAGGGATAGTCAAGTGTAGACGGTAATTTCTGCTGTTACTAGTTGTTAAACTGAAACTTATACCTTTAACGTATAACGTAGCGTGACTGAACTATATTATTACAATATATATTATATAATTACTATTAGAAGTAGCTAATTGTGAAGCGAAAAAGAGGTTACAAAAAAAAAAAAAACTATGAAAATTAAGAATAATGAAACTGGAGCATATAAATTAATAAAGTACAGAAATGCAATATATAAAATACCGAAATACAGACTAAATTCTATCAATTTATACATCCAACTGCAGTTTAAAGCAAGCGAAACGATAGTGACGACTTTTGGGACTGCGCATGAGACACATTGGCTGGCGCACATTACACTGCCGACATAATGTGAGCAATTGTTGCAAGCCGGCCGGCGTTACATAGCCCACGGCGCAGACTTTCGCCTCGGTGTAACTGAAATGCGCTGTTGTTGCATAGCCGAATACTTCACGCTGGCATTGCTTGCGAACAGTGTAGAGCGTAGCGACATCCTCCGGCAGCCACAGTTTGCACATGCGCTGTAATTGCGCTGCTACAAGCGTCGCTGTGTTAGCGGCTCTGATATATACGCGAGTGGTGCTTGTCTCCTGTTTGCAAATAAATGATTACAAATTACAAATGAATATAAAAATAAGCACACCTGTAGTTTACGTTTTTCGCGCACACGTCGCGCGCGTAAACGTTTTAATAGCTTTTTATGCGTTTGGCGCAGCTGTTTGCGTTCGCGTTCAGCCAAATCCGGCAACAGTGGTTCGGTGAAGACGGGCTCATGATTTGATTTCTTAATTTGTTTGAGATTACGTTTAAAATCGTCACGTGTCGGCAAACAAATCAGCGAGTAGTCCTCTAAATTACCGCGCGATTTCATGCAAAATTGTAATTGTATTAGAGAATTGCTGGGTATTTCAGGGGGAAATGTCTTGCACTTTCCTTGTATATGTAGCAGTATTTTTTGTAATAGCGCGCGATCACGCAGTATGTGAAAGTTTTGAGTTAATGCGTTATCTTGTGCAGCATGACTGCTGTTCCAATCGCGTAGTAGTTCGGAAAATGGCGCGCGGAAGGGACTAACTATTGCCAATTTTTGATAATTTTGACGTCTATTTGGCGGTTTGCGGAAATATTTTGCGCGTAATTCTTGATGACATGTGTTCGCCAGCACGCGACCTATATTTAATGAACATATTCAATTAATATATGAGTAAAAATAATACAAAAGTTGCAAATACCAGCAATAGTGTCGGGCAAATACTCCTCTGTGCCCATCTCTCGTGCGATTGATGCGAATTCTCGCAGACCGCCGGGTTTTGCGCCCCACATAATAAGTGACAACCAAATTGGCATGCCATAGCCAGCGGGTGCTATCACGTCCCAACCACAGCCGTATCCCAAACGTTTATATTGTGGACGTTGTGAACCTGGACGTTGTATAATTATAATGGGTACTGCTTGCATCTCCTCTTCGAATTGACAACGTACACCTGGCACCACAGCATGCTTGGCTCGTAGTTTGCTATATTCACTGGGTGTTATCATGCTCTTGCATAATCCATCGCGTATTTTTGTATTCCATAGAGTACTTTGCGCTAAGTTATCAGGCATATTGAAGAGAAAGTCTGAATTGCTGAGGCTTAAAGGCTGTTGGGGTTGCGCCTTCGTACGTTTCTTTGGTCGATTCAAACGTGGATCTTCAATATTAAGCGCTAATATCATGTTAGAAACTAATTCGCCCGGTGAACCGATATCACTGCAGTTCTGCCAAAATTCGAATTGGTTTTCGTGTATGCTTTTAAAATCTGGATTTTGTGCAAATAACGTATGTAACCAAGTGGTGGGGGTGTCATCTTTCAAGTTCTTGGGTTTGAATGTGTGTAGCAGTACACTTTGTGCCAGATGACCAGTGAGTCGGAAGCGATTCATGGTATCTTTTAATTCGTTAATTTTTACACCGGTTTTCGCATTACCATATTTTTTGATATGCTCAAAAGCTAATGTTTTCGTCATAAATTTTAAATGTAGCAACTCTTTAGGTTTGAATTGTTTGGATGCTGTAAATATAAGATAATTCTGTTAAGAATAAAAAACATACATTATATTATTATATATATTTTATATATACATTACATTTATCTTCTGGCACTCCACTACTAGAATCCTTTGCTGTTTCATCTGTTTCTATAGGCACTTTAATGCTATTTAAGGAAGTTACTTCGAAAACTTTTATCAGTTCTTCCAATACCGCTGGATAAGCACTTGGATGCACCCAAAGCCACAACGTACGTGAAATTTGCTCCTCATCTTTAGTCTCATTCTTATTTTCTGGTTGCCACATAAAAGAAATACGTCCCAGTGCATATTCCGGATATTTACCATCTCTAAACAAGTCGATACTGCCTTCTCTTCGTCCAGTAAGGTATGTCTTAGCAGTGATACTAAATCCACAACGTGTGCTACTTAATCTCGCAAAACCCATACGTAAATCTGCTAAATTTCCTTTCAATTCTATGCATGCATGAAACGACATATCCTGCAGTAAACAGTGTTCCGATGAAGCTCGATAACATGCTCGGTATGTTTTATCACAGCTTGACTGCGGCAACTTGTAGCCCCAACGTTCAACCATGTGAAAACGTTTAGCATGCCAAATATGAGTTTCTAGCCAAATATTTTTTCGTTGACGTCGCAAGTAATCGCGTAAGAGATTACCGGGACGACGACGAAATTTACGCGAAGGTCGCTTTGTCTGCTGGGGTTTGCCAGCTTTAGCCATTTGAGAACGGTGTGCTGCGCGATACTTGCGTGGTAAACGCTTTGGATGATGGGACATGGCGCGTCGGCGCATATGTTTGGGTAAAGTTTGGAAGACCAATTTGCGACTGACAGGATTACGAACTTCATCAATAAGTTGCCGCATTTCTCGCACAACATTAGCGGCATAACGAAATGTTTGTACATGTGTGGGCAAACTCACAGACCCACCCAAAGAAGAATCATATTCCAGCTTGTTGGACGTCATTATTTTTTCACTTTTATCACACTTATTTAAAGTTTTTTAAAGAAAACATTACCCGGTAAAATCAAAACAAATAACATGTGTTTGAATGTCAAAGAACTCCACTCCACGTGAATGAATAACATAGTTGAATAGCGATATAAACATAACACGTAAGCGCAGAGTGTTTCCGAAAAAATTAATATGATGTTAAGTGTGTTATGGGTTTATATATAACGTGAATATTCATATAATAGTCTAATTAAAAATATTACACATTTATCATAAAAAGTATTGGAATCTATATATATAATATAATATAATATTGTAACGGATTTCTCGATAAATCGTCTACCTGTAACTCACTCTTGAGTTCGATCACTGGATTGTTAAATAAAAGTCCCAATTTAATGGCTACACACTTATCTTTATTTCTAATTCCAACAACTTAACACTTATTGCTCGTTATTCGAGCTTACAACTTCTTACTTATAGCTTAATTGCTCTTATCACGACAACACTTTAACTAGAACTGTGTTTGCTGCACAATCCGGCAGCCCTTATATAGTAAATCTGTAACAAAACATTGCTTCTAGAACATTCTGGCCACTACGAATTCGCTAACTACTTTACTACTAGAGCATTCTGGCAACTACGAATTCGCTGTCTAGTTGCTTCTGGCAATTTATCGTCGATTCGATTTTGTTCTATCATCCGTGTTCGTCACAATATTATTCAATTATTTGTTATATTTCTTATGAAAACAGTTTATTTACCACTGTATTAGTTGTGTACTGTGCTTTGTATTTCATTTCCTCCCGTTTCTTTATAATTTCCTGAAGCCCGCGTTTTAAAATTTCTATTTCGATGGTGCATAGTAATTTTTACTATTAAGTAATTAATAAATTAATCCTAAAAAAAATCAGCACAGAAAACAAGAATGTAGCGCATGTACAACAACAACTGTGAAAAAAGAGTACGGTGACATCGAGTGAGTTTGGTGGTCGGGTGTATATGTCAAAAGGCACCTAGTCGTATACGTAATTAAAAACAAAAGTAAAGAGGTTTTTAATGGCTTTTATTCGTCTAAAGTACACAGGTATGCATATTCAATAACAATATAGTGAGAACAGTTGTTAACACCCAAAGCGAATAATACAAATTTAATATTAGTATATTTACATACATCAAAGAGGATAACTTTCACATGCATACATATGTATGTGGCCTTTACAATATGTAGTTGCCGTAACAATAACAAGGCAAAAGGAATAGAAAATATTTGTACTAGCATTTGTGATAACCTCCTTTGTGTTTTGTTGTTTATTTAAGCCCTCCGTCACCAGCGCTGACTTTTACTAGGGTTCCATGGCTTAAAGCCATGCCATGTTTAATATTAGCGCTAATTGGGTTCGGTACGATTTAAATAGGTAGAACGCACATGTCCTTTTCCTCTCAAGAAGCTGCTCATCTGTCAAAACCGCCGATATCGGACCACTATACTGCCATACAAACTGACCGATCAAAATGAAGTCCTTGTATGACAAATGTTTTTATTTGAAAAATTATCTTTAGGAAATTTGGAATATATTAGCTTAGATTATTATGGTAACTGATCAAAATCTACACTAGATACAAATCTTTTTATACCCTTTTATGCAGTAAGAAATTAAACTGTGAGAGTTATTAAAATGCTGCCGAAGATTGTTTTGTATTTCATTAATAAAACCGCCACGCCTTCATGTCAAGAAACTAAGCTGAAAATATACATATATCTCTAAACGATATAGATTGTTTAAATGTGTTTGAACATAAACTTTGTTAAAAATAAATAATTAATAACTGAAAGAGGAAAAGGTTTCATTAGGTTTCTTTGAAAGTAAAATAAGAATATAAAAAACAAAAACAAACTAAATAAAAATATATTACTTTAAATTTGCCGATAATTACGGAAATTTTCGCAGGTTGTTGGTTTGTGTGTATATTTTTACGATTTCATTTTCGGACATTGTGTCCGCGAATTATTATTTTCGCGTATTTATTTTGTTTTGCATATACGCGTTCGCTGTTGACAACAAAAATAAAGCTGATTTAAATAATAACAAACAAAAACAGAATAACTGTTGCTGCTGTTTATATAGCAAGTGTTTTTGCTGCCGCCAACCCCAAACTCACAGCAAATGACCACTCTTTTCTGTGCGGAACAACTACAAACAATAACAGAGGCAAAAACAGAAAGAAGCAGCAACGGCAGCGGCAATGCTCATCGCGACGCAACCGCATGTTTTTGCTGGCTGTTGTGGTCTGGCGCACTGACTTTTGGCGGCGAACTCCAACGAATTCATTCACATTTGTGCTTCTGAGCGGAGTGGACGAAGGCGCGCAAGCGACGAAATAAAACAACAATACAGTGAGTTGTAATAAACGAACCCTTTTATTTTGTTTTTGTTACTGCCACAAAGGAAAGAATAAAAACAGTGAATAAAAAAAATTGTAAATAATTAAGAAGCAGTTAATTAAAAAATTAATATTCGGTATTTTGCTGTTAGTTTTTTTTTTCAAATTGTAAATTTGTTTAAATAATTATAATTTAAACGAATTAAATTACCGATTTATTGAAAGCAAAGTGTATACTGAAGAAGGTTTCTTGTTTTTGTGCAGTGCTCATTGTTAATATAAAATAAATGTATATATTTTATAAATAAATATTTATTGACAAAAATAAAAAAAAAATTTTAAAAAGTTAATTATTGACAACATGTATGTACATGACTGATGTTAAAAATGCAAAGAAAACAGATTTGAATTTCATTCGCTTGACATTCGATTTATAATAAAATTTTGCATTAGAAATTTGCTCAAAAACAAGTTGCGCGTAAATTTAAATCTGCATTAGCGAAAAAATTGCTTTTAACGATTTAGAGTTCAAAGCCTTTGATGCATAAAATTCGTATAATTTATTTTTGTTGCTGGAGAAATAACAATTAAAATTTGTTTTGGTGTGCAATGCCCCGGTAAAATCTCACGAAACAGTTTTTCGAATTACAAATAAATATATAAAAAGCATACAAATTTGTGCTTATATATATATGTATAATGTGCTAAACAACAATTATTGAAGCTCAAACCGGCTATGAAATTGTGTGGGAAGCTGCAAAAAATTACATTTTAAACCTGAAAATGAAACGGGAATATTAAAAGGAGTTTTGATTGAGAAAGTAAGTGTCTTCAGAAAAGTATTAAAATTAATTAAAAAATATATAAGTACATTTATTAGAAACTCAAATTAAAAAAAAAATTTATAAATATACATAAACATATATACATTAATTTTGGTTTTACTGAGAGTTTTCTTTGACCTTATCAAAAAACTATATATATTATATACATAAATATATATATAAAATTATATAAATACATATATAATATATACATATATTATATACATATATAATATTATAGGTCTCGTTAACAGATTGGCGTTCTAAACTAAAGTATGGCCAAAGCATACATCATCATAAACGATTTCTGCATTTAGACACCTATATTAAAATTGATATACTTATTGTATATAGGAGAACATCAAAAAGTAGCGTCATATATTTAATAAATTACACACAATTTTCAATACTCACGATTTTTAAACATTGTGTGCGGTAGACATTTTATTGTATCATGTACGTTTTAATTTCTAAGCTCAGATATTCTGATTACACAGCTTTTAATTGCGGATGCAATAATTCCCAATAATTATTCTAACTTCATTACAGCTGTGTAAACAGTAATGTCAGATTTTAAGCGGTGTTAAATGACTTACACCTACATATACATGTATATACATACGTATATAGTAAACAATGTGCAATTAGTAGCTGATGTTACGTAATTATGTATCGACACACATACATTTTTGTTTACAACTAAAGTCAAAGCTAGTTGTTAACTCTGTTATGCTCAATTTCCCGCGTGTCAATTAAATTTAACGGTAGTTGCACTATCGAGTACTCGTATCTACTTCGGTATTTAAATTATAAATAATTACTAATTTGCATGTTTGAACTCATCGGCAATACATACTTGACTAGTAAGAAAACAATTTAAAATTCTAAGTAGTACTTTCCCACATAAAATAATCTCATAAAATAAAATATATTAAGTGTATAACGATAAACTAGTATATACACAGGGTTGCAAATAATGCATTAGAAATAATTGAATTAACATTTGAATTAAATTTTTAATTTTAATTTCTAATCCCAAATACGGGATTAAAAAACAAAAATAAAATTTTAATACCACATACCGGATCCAAAAACAACATTTTTTAATTCCCCAAACCGGATTAACAATCTTAAACTAACCCAACATATAATCATGAATAAAAAAAGAAATGGTTTTAAAATTAACATTTTTTTGCGTTTACGTGCTTCATTCATATTAAAAAATAAAATTTTAAAATTTCAATTTATAATCCCAAACGCCTGGAATAAAAATTTAAAATCTAATCGGATTAAAAAATGAAAATTTAATTTTTAATCCAATAGTTTTTAAATTAAAAAAATCCCAACCCTGTGAAACATATGTATGTATGTAACTTCTAATTAGTTTTTACACATACTCACAGTCTGGTTACATCCAATTCTTCCAATAAACTGTTAAATATATGTAATATGCCTCTGTTTTCTAAAAAAAATTTATATAACTATACTCAGCGAACTTTGTCTTTCCGCAATTATTTCAATAAATAATTACTTCACGAAATAATTTAAGAAACTTCTAGAATCATTTGGCGGAGAAGAAAATACATTTGAACTTTGATTATGTTGATTCAACTTTAGAGTTTTTTTTAGCAAAATAAATTTTTTTTCAATCCAGCTTTCAGATTTTCCTAAATTATTCACTTCCCTTTGTTTTTAATATTTTACTTTTTTTTAATTTTTGTTTGGATTGTTTATGTTTATGACATCTTATATTTTGGGCAGAAAGAGAAATATTTCTTTTAGCGTCACAATCACAAAACAGGTTTGAGCGAATTTTGGTGTAATACGTACTTAATTGATGGGTTAAGAAAAAAAAAACAGAATGGCAAAATAACAACAAAGAAACAAAACAAAAAACAATAAAAGTACAAAAATAAAATAAAATAATACAAAAATTGAACATACAAAAATAAAAATGAAAAACAAACTACAATAAAAAGAATAAAATACGTAAAGAAACATAAAAAAAAAACACAAAATAAAATAAAAGACAAAAAGTTGTTTTTCTTGTTTTTGTAGTATTTTACATTTTTTTAAGCCTTACCAGTGTAAAATTTAACAAAGTGGCAACACTTAATATAATAAGTTGTATATATTTATAAACCTAAGTATTTTCGGATTTTTCGCGTAACGAAACCGAGAGAATTGTTTTAAAATATTGTTATAGAAAAATATACCTAGTTGGTGTTTTTACTCGGTTAGTTTCTCTCAAAATTTTGTTCAAAAAAGTAAAATAAAGTATTGCAATTATTAAAATATTCAATTATACTTCATTATGCCAGTCTAAGTGATGTATACCAGTTATTTGTTTGATAGGAGTTGTTTTTATAGTTAATTTCTACTCGATTGGTCCAGGCTACAAGATTTAAACCAGTTATTCGTCCTATTTCACGCTATTTGATTATGCAATTTCATGTCATTCATATCTACTCTCCAAGGCTTGACGAATTGGAAACGGCTTATGTTTGTCCCGAAAGTAATTGCGAAAGAACTGAACGAGCAATCAGAAATGTTCTACTTACGTATATTTTCATGTATATACATATGTATATAAGAACATATATTTATTTGTATGTTTGTATAATGTATATGTGACTATGTGCTTTGTTCTATGAATAACCGCAGCTAATGGATATACAAGTGCCGTAAAAAGCGCCGTAAAAAGATTGAAAAACAATGTGTGTAGGTAAAATCACAGGACAGCTGAAGATAGCATGGCTTGATAGGGCATGGCGCGGCTTAAAAGTACATTTCTGAGAAATGGTTAAAAGATATTTTCAGTAAACGTTTATATATTAAAATTTTTAAAGGTAAAAAGGAATCGGTGATTAAAAATTGGAAAGTAAAAGAGACGAAGTTAATTGATATAAAGTGTCTAGGCCTTAATGTGGCACTAAAATATAAGAAAAAACATTATGGATATAAGTGAGTTCAAAACAGGTAATTAAAAGACAGAATTGACAACAGAAATTGTCCATAAATTTTATGAGAAGCAGAAAAAGTGGAAAAGCAAAGCTTTTATTTATGGAAATGCGTAATCGAACGAGGAATTCTAAATGTTTTACTTCAAACCACTCGAATATTCTGCATAATCATTGTGGGAAGCATGTTTACATATAATTTATATATAATATTAAATTCGCACATCAATCATAAAAGTCATGTCCGTAAAATGTCAAAGCATTCCTAATAAACTGATTATAAGTCTAACTTGAGTTGTATTGATTATTCATCCATAAAATGTTGACTGGTTATTCGAAAAGGCTTAACTAAAACTTGTTTAATCGGAAAGCAGTCGAGGAACTTACGTTAAACCGAAAAAAAACGAGTGGAAAAATACCAAAAAATATTCGAAAAAACAAGAAGTCAAAAATGTTTGGCATTACTGACCTAAGACTCTCTTTCTCTATGCTGATCACTGTTGATATCGCAAATTAAAAAGCAGGCATCCGTTTTAGCAACCGGCTAGAAAAATATAAACATACTTTATACTTATGTATGCGCATATTTAATGAGGTGTCAGTAATGACAGCTAGACATGAATCACACGTTGCTTCGGCGCTACTCGGCTTGACTTCACTACTTGTGCAGATAAAGAATTATGATTTATTTACGAAAGGCAAAGAATAATAATAAAATATATACAAATGTAGACATATGTACAAGTCTGCATGTATATTTGTAATACCATGTTATATAGATAGCTGTCGGCAGATAGAAAGCAAGTGATTGTTTGGCTATTAAGTCGCACGCTACATGTATTCATGCGCTGTAAATATGTTAATTTATATTTATTTATTTGTAATAAGTTTGTCTGCATTAAGCTACAGAGATTTTAATTTGTTTCTACTTGTGTACATATTTATGTATATACAATCAAATATGATATGTAGTCTCTAGATGCTTGTAGCACAAACAGTATGTTATGTCATATTAAAAAAAATTGGTTTGCTTAACATAAACAGTTAGTACTTGTATGCTAATTGTACTAGTTTAGAGTTATTATAATAAATTTCTTAGCAAGTATTTTCATTAGTATACGTATGGTTACTAAGTAGTTATAAGTTGTTTTAATTTTGGAATTGGTTTCTAAAAGGGAAAAGAGTAGGAAATGGAATAGTGAGCGAAATACTTACTATTTACCGCTGAATTTAACATATCTTTTGAGCTCTTTTCCCCGGGTCTATTATTTAAGTGCAAAAAATCGAGTTAGAAACATTGACTTTGAAGCTACCATATATTATATTTAGGGTGTCTGTATTTTGCATTTATCTATGCTGTAAGGAAGGGAATAACTTAAAGCAAGTTCATGATACCGAACTGGCAGATCATCGATCGAAGGTATGTGAGATAGTTTAGATAGTAACCACTTCAAGAAACCGTCGGTTATATCACTTGAATATGACATGTAAATTAATTCCAAAAAACGTTTAGCGTAATTTATTTTTTATTTTTAAACTGAAGTACCAAAAAATAAATAATTTTATAATTTAATAACTGGTAAAACCTGCTGAAAGAGTTTTGTTTTTTATTATACTTCGAAATAAAAATAAATTTCGAAATAAATATTAAAAAACCAAAATTTTATGGACAAAAAAATCACACAAAAACAGGTTTGGTTTTTTTAAGTCTTACAAGTAGAACCTTAACTTCTTTTTAACTTTTCTAACATCTTAAAAACAATATTGAAGTGCAGAAGTCAGTTTACAGTGAATACGGGATTAGCCTTTTGCATCCGAGCCTGGATCCGGGGTTCCCGGTCTCCTGGCTTGCAAAGCTAAGGAGTTTCCCCCGAGTTGGTGATAAGGTTATAACGCCTTTACTCGGATGTCAGAGCATCGTGCGTATTAAACATGGGGTACCACATGAATGGGGAGAGTTGACATTTGGGAGAGACAGGTTGTATGTTAGTAACAAAAATTTGGTGGCAACCTTTGTATACCCTCTTCGGGATAAAATTAAAAGTGTTTTATTACTGAGCAACAATTTCTATACTAACTAATCCAATAGATACACATATTTACTTTTTAATTAGAACAACGACTTAACAAGCGGGTTTTAAATTTAATTATATATATTTTAAAGTAAAAAGAAAAAAAAACCTCAAAACTTATAATATATGTAATTAGAATACACAAGTTTTTGTTTTTTCCTTTAACGCTGCTTTATTATGCAATGCTAACAGAGAATGGTATTGACATTCGTACTGATTCCGAACCAATATTAATTAACATACGCTTGCGCATGACTCTGTAATAGTCCATATAATTGTTTTAAATAACCGATTTGCTTGGAAAGTTTCGAAATGATGTAATTAAAACTCATATTTATAAGTATGGTAAGTGCATTCAGTTGGAATCATTTGTATTGCACAATCTGCTGCTAAACGTTTTTTGGACCATGACTGTATATTAGTAATATATCATATATATAATATACTACACATATGTACATATACATATATTTTTGTACTTTTGTAAATTCTTTTGTATAACTTAATATTTACATTCAATATTTATTCAAACAATTCTGTATTCGCCAGCAATAAAACCCTTCATATTAACATTGACGATAAATTATAATAATGCTCTTAAATTACTGTTTTTTGCATTTTTTTACTTACTTGCAGCTCATGCTTCACACTTCTTAAAACATTTATACTTTAATGCAACATTTGGAAAGCGCAACACGTTCCACCGAAAAGGTAAATTGAGCGATAACAGAAAATTGAGTAAAGCGAAAAAAATTAAATGCGGCGTTAGAAAAATAACATTCCAATCATATTTCAACAACCACAATAACAACGTTATTGCGCAAAATACATAAATTAAGTGTAGACGAGACATCGTAGCCGCAAAGATGGAGCACACCGCCTGTCTGAAGCCATCGAAAGATGTCGAATTTCAAGATGTTTACTACACCGTTAAGGAGCGCAAGCACTACAGTGAGTATTTTTATTTACTTAAGCTGTGTATTGAAGTAGGAAAAATAAATAAATTATGGTAAAATGTTGGTGGTAAGGTAATGGCGAGCATATCATGTGCTGCACTGTGGTACGAGTATTGCACAAGAATTTTTGCTGAAGACAATTACACATAATAATTTCTGTTAACATATACTTTTTTCTTAGAACTATTGGTCAGTTATAAAATACATTTTTGAGGCTCTATGCTTCATTTAAGCTCTATGGGAAAACATATAATTCGTTTGACATTATTTTGGGATTATAATTTTTTTTTCTAATGTCAATCACGTATGAAATTAATTAGACGACATTTTATTAGGCTGTAATTCAAGCAGTCATTTATCAGTTAAGGCACGTTTCGCTGTGTGTGGCCTTATTAGCATACATTTTTTTTTTGTGTTGAGAATTAAAACTACGGGTCACAAAGCATGAAGTTTGTAATACCTGGAAGGAAATATCGGAGACCCGTCCGTTACCGTCGTAAATAATGAGCATGACAAGCTGAGTCGATTTAGTCACGTCCATCTGTTTGTCTGTATATACACGAACTAGTCCCTCATTGTTTGAGATATAGATCTGAAATTTTGTACTCATCATTTTCACCCCAAGAAGTAGCTCATTTGTTGTAACCACCGATATCGGAACACTATAGCATATAGTTACCATACAAGCTGATCAATCAAAATCAAGACCTTGTATGAAGAACTTTTTTATTTGACAAGATATCTTCACGAAATTTGGCATGAATTTGTAAGTTCTGATAGAGAAAGAGAGAGAGTGATTATGCTATTCTTTCAAATTTTATTATTTTTTACCAGTTTTTCGAATGTGAGGTCCCGTTTAATAAAATCTGGTATATTTTTATGAAATCTGTAAATTCGGACTTTTACGGGACAACAATTACTACGTATTATATTATTTCCTAATACAAATAGTTATTTCGAAAATTTTTTGGCCAAAAATATGTTTTGTATAATATAATTCGGAGTTCAAATCTGTGGATAATCTCAGTTAGTAATTCTTTAATCTACTTCATAATATTTTTAAGCGAAACACTGCGCTTCGTAAGAATCGTTAAAGAATATGGATATTTTTAGCATGAAAAAGAACTCTCAGAGCCTTTCAGATACAACTTGAACCCTATAGAAATCTTCACACTCCAAAATTTTTCCAATTAAAACTAGTTTTGAGTTGGCGAAATCTTTTCTTCAGCAACTATAAGTTTTATCAATTTCTCCAACTCTGCTGAGTAGTTGCATAACGAGCTGAGCATCTTGTTTAAGGCTTTATTTACAATTACTATAAAAGGTTGTCAGTTCGTGTTCTCACAGTCCAATTTTTCTCTATCATTCTTCATATCCTAACATATAACAAAATTACTGACAAACACATCCCACTGTAACCATTATTTTTAGTTCATCGAAAATCCAGTTTTCTTGTTTTGGCAGTTTGTTGATATTTGCTTTCACTCTTTTAGTCTAGCGTGAAATGAGGCAATATTAATGAAAAGGAAAACTCAAAAAATTATTTAATGAAAGAAATGAAAATGTTTAGTTAAGTTAAGGAAAGGCGTGTTTTTCTGCAATCGCATGATTTCTGGCAGTTGTGGCACGAAGGAGGTGTGGGTGGAGAAGTGATATAAAATGGGTTAGCTGTGTGTTCATCCTTACACAATTACATACATACATATATACAACAACCGTTTATAAATTGTTTTTGTTAAGTTTTATATAAATAATATTAAAATAACAAAACCAATTTAACAAATTTAGTTTAGAGCTCTCAAAAAAAAACCGAACTTTGACAATTTGCTCAGGGAGTTAGGAAAAAGAAAACGAACTGTTCTGTTAAAACTTTATGAAACATGTGTTAGTGTATCACAAAATTTTATATTGACACTTTTGATAAAAAAATCTTTACAATCACCTTTTACCAGAAGTTCTCTATAGGCGACGGTGGTTCTAGCAACTCGTGCTATTTGAAAAAATATATAAAAAAAATCTTTATCTTGATTTTGGTCGGTCAGCTTGAAGGGCATTTATATGTTATAGTGGTCCGATCTGAACAATTCCGATATCGTCAGTTTCGACAAAAGAGCAGCAAGGAGAAAAGGCTGTGCGCAAAATTTCATATCGCTATCTCAAAATCCGAGGGATTGTTAATGTAATGCGGAGTTATATATAGCAGATATAGTTTCTATATACATAAATGTATTATTAGCACTAAATGTGTTAGTATTTGACCACACTTAGCTTATACATATCACATACAAGATTAACGTACTAAAGTAAAAAATTTGCAGCTCAGAGTTGTGTCGTGATATTAGTGCAACTAATTATTATGGAATTAATTATAAGGAACACACGTTATGAAATGATTTAAACATATGCTAAATATAAACTACTTCTAAGAGAAATGCACGTGCATGACAACATTAGTGTAAGCTTATAATTCTCTTTATCTTAAACTGTCTAATTCAATTAAACGTTAGCCACTCAACGCTTACACATGCTGTCGACAAAGTATTTTGCTCATTGTAGTTCGAAGTAAAAACTTTGCAAATTATTTAATATATTTGTCATTATTACGATTGAATTTTTTCCTGTTTCTCATTTGACAGCCGTCCAAATTATAATTATAATCCATAATTCGTGTGATTAACCGCTTAGAACTTGCAAGAAAACGAATGCTTGCATAAATATTGCAATTTCCTATGTACATATATGTACAGTCCATGCGTATTTATATAAATACATAGCCATATACATATATACTCATCTTTCATCCCACCACAGAATAGCTTTAGGTATAGGCGTGGAGAACATTATGAATATGCATATAAACTATTTAGTATAATGTGATAAAATAATCTAAACGGCAATGTTTTATGGCGTATAAATTACAATAATTAATAAATTACAGTAGTGGCAAGTGTCTACTATTTTTTAACACTTACTTTGTAAATAAATCTACATCTGTATGTAAGTGCATCATTTATTTTATTGTGGGCAGAATGCAATATTCTAACTCATTTGCTTAACACTATACTAAATTCTATGTAAAAAGTACCCGAGAAATGCATTGAAAGTTTGGTCCTACTATACTTTTTCAAAATTTTGTTATGCAGTATTTTTGAGTAGATACAAGTCACATATTATGTATTACCTACCAAATATTCCTAATTAAGTATGAGGATATTATATTGAGCTTCTGGTAAAACTCGACTTTGATCATATAAGTAAGATATTTCGAATCAGCAATTTCTTTCACGAACATCAATTAATTTTGTCGTTCACCGTGATAGTTCAAAACTATCTCATTAGGAGTTAGTACTTATTCTCGATCCAATTTAATGCAACGCCTCTATTGCATTTTAGAATTAGGTATTACCATACTATAGACTGTAGCACCGCCCAACGCTATGAATTTGAATTGATTATGAATTATTCTCCCACATTCATTATTGTTCTCATTAGGGTTTCAAATAGTACTTGGAAAAAACAATTATATTAACATTAAAATCAAATTTTTTCTATATTGTTATTTCAAAAACCTTAAATAAAAATTATTTTCACTTTTCTAATCCCAAATACTGGATTAAAAAACTATTAATCCCAACTTTATAATTTAAAATTTTAGAAATAAATTTTTTTAGAATTTACATGTTTTTGCGTTAGCGTACTTCGTTTTCTACCATTTTGGTTATTTTTAAAAGGAAGCTTATTTTCAATAAATTTTAACATAGTTTAATTTGTATTATTTAAATTTATTATTTTAATTTGACAAAATTTTTTTATTTGTTACCCCAATCTTCTTTTTAATCCAACACTTTTGAAATAAAAAATACGCAACCCGGGGTCTCATGCATTCTTTGTTAACTGTTCTGCTCAAACCATTATTTTTTCAACCGACCTCGTTCAAGGATGTTCTTCCCAACCTCTCATCAATATCGGGAGAGTGAAATTCATTTCTTTGTCTGCTTTGTATTTTACATTTCATATTTTCAGGTCACCATGCCTAACATTTTCAGGTCTTCAAACCCCGGACTGATCCTTCAACAAATCGAAAATCCATTTGATACATTTTCTATTATATAATATTTCGACTAGAGTTGTTGGATCAATATTTGTGATTGCTTGGTGTACTCAGATTTTGACGAATTATACCAAGAGAAAGTGTTGAGTAATAAGAAGAACTGTAAGTGTCTTAAACCATATTTGTTTAAATCGGTCACTCAAAGTGGGTATTTCATCGACTCCGTAGCAAGTGGTATAATTATACATGTACATATGTATTTATATACTCTATTTTATAATTGTATTATGTAAAAGACTGCATGACAGCGAATAAGAAAATTACGATTGCATGAGTCGGGTGTTGAAACAATTATATTCGGAGCCAATAATCAATGGCAATTTTATTGAAAAAGAAACTACGCTTTAACATATTATATGAAAATGAAATTGTCCGCTCGTGTCAGTAATCTCAGTTCAAACAGAATTTAGTTATTAATAGATTTGTATTAATTTAAACGCTTTTTCTTTTCTTATTCTTACCGACTGCTATAAATAAGGAACCAATTTTCTTATTATTTATGGGTGTCTTAATAGCTAACAAATTGTAGTTTGCTTAGAAAACATTTTAGTATTTAATTAAAGGTGTTAACTAAATGGATAATAATAATTGCAAATCAACTCCTGACAACGTCAGAAATCAATTAAATGTCTAATTAAGCACATGACCTTGATTGCATCATGTTCATTTTTTTTTAACTATTCAACTGCAATTTAGTAGTATTAATTTCAATTTGATTTGCATTTGTTATTCTAAAATTCATATAATATATCAATTTTTAATTTTTCGTACATGTGCGATAAAGAGAGGAATCTTTTTTAAGAATTGATCATGAAAATGTCGTTGCTTTGGATAATTCCCGGTACTTTGATATGCAATAACGTAGTGAATTTCTATGAATTTCCCAATTGGTTTGCTAAGATAATGTAATTGAGTGTACCTACATGTGTATATATGTTGTATGTGCAACAAATAAGCAATGTGAGAATTACTTTTAGATGGAATATTTAAAAACAAGTAAGGAAGGGCTAAAGTTCGGGTGTAACCGATCATTTCGTACTCTTGCAACTTGCGTTACGTATTACGTATATGGGTTGTAAGGGTAGTATTGATCTGGTTTTATCTTTTTCAGATGTATATGGGTTGTAAGGGTAGTATTGATATGGTTTTATCTATTTTTGGCTTTACGACATATTATTAACAGAAGAAGATTATTTCTGAGTTTTATTAAGATACCTCACTTACCATCACCATAATAAAGGGTGTCCCAAAATTAACGCAAGATTGGAATTAAGCAGAAAACACAGTTTTAGAATCATAAAGTAAATAGGATAGAGTTATTTATGGAATAACACGTCGGACGAATGGGCTCGGCGGCTTTCCATATACATACGCACTCGTTCGTTTGAATTTTCCATGAGTATTCTGCATAAATGTGGCTGAATTTCATTTATGCAACCTTGAATCTCCTCCTTTAAAGCACACACCTGTGATTTTAAATAACCTCATAAAAAGAAATCTTATGGTGTTAAATAATGATAACTGATTGACCAGCCTCATTTTCAAAAAAGTATGGCTCAATTATGCCTCCAGCCCAAAATCCACACCAAACTGTGACATGTTGTGGATGCATTTGTTTTTCGACAATCACATGTGATAAGATCAGAGCCCCAAAAGCAGCAATTTTGGCTATTAACCAACCCATCAGGGAGAAAATGTGCTTCAACGCTTAGGATGATTTTGCTCGAAAAATCAGTATCCAATTCTTTTATTATATTTGAAATATTATTTAATAATGAAGGCACGTTATTTTATCGTGTAAAACTTCATTTATACTAAGCCTAAACTGTATCAAGTATATGGGGGCTAAAAGAAGTATCGATCCAGCTCAATCCATTTTTGACATACAAGCATAATATTATCAGGAAAATACATTTTCCGGATTTCAATAATGTATTTCACAGATTGACCAACATTTTCAATAAAAAGTTGTTGTCATCAAACGAAATTACTTAGTGAACGACCCAATTGTAAATTAATAATTGTGGTCAATGGCTCTAAAGTTGACACTATAATTTGTTTCGATGACAAATTGAAAGGGTCATTGTTAATAATCACATTCGAGTTTTTATTTATATTTTATATTTTTTTAATATTGAAACCGATAATTTATATCATTTAACTTGCAATGGAAATTTTTAGCAAACCACAATTTTGAAATGGAAAATACCTTACAACCGGTATTTAATGTATAATTGTGCTCAATTATTCGTATTTATTTTTCATTATTCTGGTGTATTTTTCAAAATTGAAAAATTAAAAGCGAACATAGTAGGATGATGAGCTGGATGAGGTGCAATCCAACCAACAGCATTAGATGACGTACACAGCTTGTCACGACTATCGAAACTCTAATAGAACTCAAGAAAATGATGAACGATCACATGTACACAAAAGTTTCGGTTAGATTTGTCAATTGTGCCTTAAGAAACTCATAGACAATTTAACAGAAATCTCTTGTAACGCTGTTGGGTAATTAACTGGTGAATTAACCGATAGTGGGCTAACATATGCATATACATATATATGTATAATAAATTCGTACAAATGCAGATTTATTACTAGACCGAGATGAATACTGTCGTTTGATGTTTTTAAATTTACTTTCATTACACAATTTACTCATAATAATTTCAAATTTCAATTTCAGAACTAAGTTCAATTTGCTCATTAAATGAGCTCCAATTCCTTCTTTGTACTGCAAACAAGCACGTGCATGTATGCTTTTAGGTACTTCCTACTACATTTTTGTCACGTCTTCTGTTTTCTCAGAATTATTAACGCCGTTGGACACTTCATGTTTCAATTTCTTAAGCCTAAGCATAAATGCAATTCGTTTATAATTTTTGATATATGTACAAATGTACATACATATGTATGCTTTGTATATTAAATAAAGTGATTTGAACATAAAAATTAATTTATAGTGAACGAACGAGGGCTGTCGGCTCAAATTGCTCGAAGCGTATTCTTTCTCTAAAATTTTTTATGCATAATTTTTTTTTCTGTTTGTTGTTTAGCGACCATTAAATAAAAAGTCACGTTGTTGTGCAAACACACACGATTCGTGTGCGTGCAAATGTCATATGCACCTCAAATAGTACGAACAGAACAGAGGCGTGAGTGTAGATAACAGCAACACAATTGACACGTTCATAAACACATTCACATACATAGATCTGTAATATAAGCAGCAGTCACAACAATCAACAGTGAGTCAACAGTTGACGCCTTTTTGGAGGTGCTGCTGTTACTTCTGCATGTCTTTTTTTATTTCCTTGCTAAAATTGCCGCAGCCATAGCAAATGCATTTGTCGATAAAAAAAAAGAATAAAAAGGGCGTTGAGAAGTTCATTGAACGCATGATATGTGAGTTTTGTTGGCACCCACGCGCCATTTATGTTTGTATGTATGTGTGTGATGTCTTACAGCTCTAATTTTAGGTGAGTAATTTATTTGTTGTGGATATTTGCAGATTGCAGGTGTAATATTTTTATGCCCTATGTGCTCACATTGGCAATTAAATGTGCTCACGGCTTTTGCGAAAGCAGCAGCAGGGACAGTGGAGTTATTTTTGCTCTCTGACGTTTCAGCTCTACTTGTAGAGGTGTTACAAAGAATTGTGTTTAAGAAAACAATGACTTTGATCATTTTTATTGTGGTCGTGTCGCATTTCTTGTAGGTTATATTTATGCCTCTTGTAAACAAATATTGCCGTAAATTTAACCAAATGTTACGTATAGTATAAGAATATTATAATCCATTGTCTCTCTTGTGCTCTTTGATTTTTTACATTCTTTAATACAAATCTACCATTTACCACAAGACACCATAAGTGAATATCAAACCAGAAGTCTATTAATTTGTTTACATTTACATTACTTGGCGGGTGTGCATAAATTTACGTACATATTTACGAATATTTGCATTGCTGTTATCAACATAATTCATTTCAAAATTTTGTTTACATTTAATTGTCAGTTTGGTATTGATCTTGTATTTGCGGTTATTTACGGAAACTGATTTTTTGCCTTTATTTCTCTTTTGTAGGTAAAAGTATTTAATGCGATTTGTGCTGACAACAAATATAATCATAATAGTAGTAGTAAGAAATTAAAATCATATCATCTCAATTATATTTTGAATGCATAATACAGAAGCATGCCTATGATATATTTATATATATAATATGTACATATATAGGGAGTCCCATAAAGTGATCCGTGTCAATTATTTTGCAACACGTTTTTTAATGTTAAATAATTTTCCTACATGTAGGAATGCATGTATTTTACTACATATTTATTGTTTTACAAAAATACGGCACTTTAGACTTACAACTATTATACCGATGATTAATTACATTAAAAGCTAATTTTGTGATAAGCGCTTTGCTAGCATTGTTCTGCATTATACATGCATATGTGTATATGTATGTCTTGTCGCATCAAAAACGGAAACACAAGCAACTGCATGCAAGTACTACATCTGCATATTTTACTAGTATGTACATAGATACAAATTTATAAGTACTTATGTATGCACTGACACAATGTGTTAGCTTGTGCTCGTACATAATGGCTGCTCTTCCGTCAAACGAGCTAATAAGTCGCAGAGTTCTGCTCAATCACTCATCGAGCTTAGATAGCATTTGTATGTGAGTAAGCATGCGCATGTGTTTTGGGCGTATAAGTATGCGCTTGTGCAAGTGCAATGTCAATGCCAAATCATGTGAATTCATGAAAATATGTATAGGTATATGTATATAATATCAAATATTATGGAGATAAAAAATGTAAACACTATAGTAAAGCTGACTAAGTTTGAACACCGGCAGATTTTTATAGACTATTTTTTCATAGTATCTTTTATTTTGAGGGGCGGCAACTATTGAAAGAATATATCTGATATTGATATGGTTCTTAGAAGTAAATAAATAGCGCCTCTAATCACAACAAAACACAGACATAGCTCACTCCATCTTCATAATAATAACAAATTTGAATGAACATGTGTTCTACCAATATGCACTGTTTGTAAGGTATGATTTTGTACTATAATGGAGTGTACTAGTGGTTTTTAATCCACTCGTAACGTATTATATATTTTATATAAAATAATTTTAAAATCAGAATTATTGCTTAATCCAAGTCGTAATAGTGTACCTTATAACATAAAAGGGTATAAAAAGGAAGCTATATGCTATAGTGGTCCGATCTGAATAATTTGGCAGATTGTAACTTTGCCTTGGACAATTACCCATGCCAAATCACGAGAAGATATCTTGTCAGCTTAAAAATTTTTCCAAACAAAGACTTAATTTTAATTGGTCAGTTTGTTTGGTAGCTGTATACTATAGTGGTTCGATATCGGCTGTTTTTTTTGGCATATATACAAACAGACTGCTAACTCGACCCAAATCGTTACGCTGATCATTCATATACCTATATACTTTATAGGGTCTCTTTTTTGCAGGATTTTTCGATATATGACATTTTTTAACAAAACGCGTTGAATGGATATCATCAAATCGTGCGAAGATTCCTAACAAACATAAACATTTAAATATCTCTAAAACCCAACAAACTTTATTTATCCAAAACCTGGCGCCTGTAACCTAGATAAGCTCATTGCTTTCCCATTGCATAGCGTTAAAAATATGCTACGGAAACCTCAAAGAAGAGAACACCTCAAATGTTCTTTGGGACTATTTTTTATAAAGTTCTATGCTTTGTTACAAACACCTCTACTGTTAATGTTAGGAGTTCTTAAAAGACATATGGAAATAAAAAACGACCCACAAAAGTTACCGAAACTCGGACAATTGAAGCCATTTCCATGTCGAAAATTGAATAAATATTTTTAGCCCTCAAACCAAAGCCAAAACTGCAATATTTTTTTTTAAATGTATCTTTATATATGTGAAATAAGAGAGAAGTTCCGCTATTTAACAGATGAATCAAGTTTCCGTTAATCTTCGCATTCAATAAGGTTATTCCGGTTTTAATATTCATATTTTGGCGAGTTGGCGAGTTGAGTTTACGACGCGAAAAGTTTATGTGGTGATTTTTACCGCCAAAAATAAATTGAACAATGAGTTTGCTTAAATTTAAGTGTTTCCATTGGAATTACGACTACGGAATCATTGAAAATGTTGCAGAGGTGTTTTGGGGAGTCTACTTTATCACGAATACAAGTAATTGAATGTCACAAAGCATTCAATATCTCTTATGGATCGACTCAACCATTTTGGTTAATGTTTTGCGTATGAAACATGCCAATGCTAGACTCGTTCAAACGATACGAATCTTTTGCAAAACCGACGTCAAGTTGAGGTCGCAAAAGAGATGCTTGACAACGTAATTAACGCAACATTACTGCTGACAAGACGTGAGTTTATGAATATGACTCCATTCGCTATATTGTTGAACAGTTTTCAAAACTAGCGATCTCAAGGGAGACTTATAACAAGTCATATTGGCATAAAGATTTGTATTAAAATACGTGAAAATATAATTTTTCGTCAGTCCGGGTCAAATTTGATTGGTATATAAGAGTATTTGTATTTGTTATTGAAAAAGAACCCTATTGAGCATTTACATTTATTATGTGTATACGTATTATCATAACGAACATACAGCATGCATATATATAATATACTGTATGTACATCAAATTAATTTAATATGTTTTTTTAGTTAAAGTCACTGGAACTCGTCAAATATTGCGCGGTGTCAGCGGCAGCTTCCGCAATGGTCAATTGTCGGCAATTATGGGTCCTTCCGGTGCGGGCAAGAGTAGTTTACTCAATGCTTTATCTGGTCTGCGGTAAGTGCCTATACGTATACATACATTATTATGTATTTACATACATAGAATTTCAAAATTGCAAGAAGGAAACTGCATGTGACAGTTTGATTATCAATAGTTGTGAAGAGGAACAAAATTTCAAACCACTAACAACAAGAAAGAAGATGAAAGCAGCAACAATGGAAACATTTTCTTAAAACTCAAATCAATTTAAAGTATTGAGTGTGGAGCGCAAAAAAAAATGTGCGAAGTCATGTCTAATGAGAAACAGAGCAGCATCAAACGAAATCGAAGTTTTTGCCTAAAGCTTCAAAATTTTGTTGAATTTATAAATTTTTTATTTTTTTAGTTTGGCGGATATTAGAATTTACATTTGATTGATGGCTACAGATTGGCTTTCGAACTCGTATCTCGTTGCTGTATAAATATTTATATATGGCATATGCGGGACAATATACAAAGAAATCCATACTCATGTATGTTTTTATATAGGCAAGCATAATTTTTTTTTATTAATTACCAAAGATTTGTTAATACAACTGGTTCTAGACACATATTTTTTGTTTTCTTCATTAAAAAAATGAGTTTATGTGAGTCTCGGTCTCAAATTTCGCAAATTGAAATCAGCAAATAAATTGTTAAATAAGCCGGAACATCTCTAGATGGTTACATTAGTGACACTTATTGATTAACTAAACGGTAAATTGACGTCAGGTAGTTTGCAAGTTAGGATACGTATACAGTTGAATATAAAAAGGAAATATAACGAAAGAATGACAAAGGCCAAATACAATGTACACTTACAAAAATGTGGCTCTAAATGCGTTTCAAATTTAAAGAACATGGTAGATGGACATATGTAGCTTAATTCGATCGATTGGCACTGGTGTCGGTGGAAGTGCAAGTTTTTGAGTTATCGTGGTGGAAAAGTACTTTTTTCTTCGCCAAAAGGGCCTAAAATTTCGTATAATAGACCCTGTGACCGTCTTGAGCTTCTCTATATAGTCGATGTGGAATGCACCTTGGGAATTCCAGAACGATCTTTTCGGCTTTTTTGGAAAATGTTTCCTGAGTGAAATCTGCTGTTTCGACAGTTCCTTGATATCTGGTGTGTACCAGTATACCAGGATACATGTTTAGTCGACGGTCATAAAACGGCGCAGAGACTACTTCAGTTTACGATTAAACAATGCTTTAATGTGGTCTTACGGTTTCCCCTATTATCCATTATCCAGAGTTGGCAAACGAGACATCCATCGTATCGACGGCTAAGTACTCGGACCGCTTTCGTATATTTTATCCTGAAGGTTAATGCTTTATAGTACTTCATGTGGAAAAAGTTAGAGTAATAATCCGAAAACCGCTACTATGTCAAAACGAGTTATATCGTAGTAGATTCATAAGGTTTAGAGAAAACCGTGTTTTTTTTGAAAGAATTTTTCATTCATCGCAATGTTTTGATTACTATTGCAAGAGTGATAAATATTACTAATGACATTAAAACTCCAATTTCCTTTTAATTGTCATTTCTCTTTTCACATTTTACCTGTAGAACATCAGACGTCAAGGGCCACATAAAAATCGAGCGCAAAGGCTCCTGCTACATTACACAAGAGGACAATCATCAAACACTACTCACCGTCGAAGAGCTAATGACACTCAGCTGCAATCTCAAATTGCCGCATTGCAACCGCAAAGCAGAAATAATTACAGAGATACTTGAAAATCTCCACCTGAACCATCGGCGTAATGTCTACGCGGAAAAACTGAGCGGCGGCGAACGCAAACGGCTCTCAATCGCGCTCGAATTGGTGGCGAACCCAAACATATTCTTTCTCGATGAACCGACCAGCGGTCTGGATGAGGTGACAGCGGCACAATGCATACGTCTACTAAGTCAATTGGCGAAAGAGGGACGCACCATCGTCTGTACAATACACCAGCCATCGGCGACGATTTTCAATTATTTCGATAGTATTTTTGTGCTGGCGAGCGGGCAATGCGTCTATCAGGGTCAGCCGGGTGCGGTGATACCGTTTTTACGCCACGTGCATATTGAATGCCCCAAATATTACAGTCCATCGGATTACAGTGAGTTTGGTTTTCGAAATTATGTGGTTATATTTTCCTCATTTCTTTTTCTTTATATTGCAGTTATTGAGTTGTGCGATGCGGATGAGGGCAAACTCATACCTGTACTCAGCGAGCTAACCGACAATGGCAAGCTGATATATGCGCCACAACAACTCAATGGTTTAAGTAATACAACAACATTGACAGTTTTTCAACAGCATTCGAAAGATTTCCAGCAATCGGTGCGCACTTTCTTCGTTGAAGAACCGAAGCGTAGTCGCTGGCAACACTTTCTCTCGGCAGGCACGAATTTCTCCACAGATGGCACGCTTATTGGCGGTGTAACGGCATTTTACGAGCATTTGAAGACCTTTACGAAGTTGCTGGACACCGAACAGGAGGACACTTCGAGCCTCCATCAGTTTTGTGTGCTCTTCAAAATGATGCTGGTGCGAATAATGCGCGCACGTGTCGCCTTACTCATACAGTTTTTGCATCACGTGCTGACAGCGCTATGCTTCGGTGAGTGGCGAGCTGCTTGAGGGGTTTTGTTGCAAAAGAAAGCGCTAATTTGATTTGTTTTGTATATATTTAGGACTGATTTTTCTGAATCTCGGCAATCAGGGTTCACGCATGTTTGATCATTTGAAATTCTGCATTGGTATAATTATAATTATTGCATATACACAAGTAATGGTGCCGATACTGAGCTGTGAGTATGAGGATTATGTTAAAGTATAATGTATACGCGTTAAATTAAATCATTAGAGTTAAGAAAAAAATATATTGGCAAAAAGAAATTTCCAGACTTAGAAAATCGTTTTAAATTATATATTGAGGGCGGCAATTAAGGCTTTAATAAATAATTGGGTTAACACATAGATACAGTTTTTTTGGGTTTGAAATACCGAAAGACGTAACTAAAAATAATTTTCAAATTTCTAATTCCAATTACAATTAAAAAATCTACCATTTTGAATTAGAACTCGCACAGATCCTTCATCTTCAATTATAGAGCAAAAGTCGACTAACATGTTCAAACGATTTAATTTTATCAATTTATAGTTCTGATTTTGGGATAAAAATTTAAATATTAAATTCCGATTTTCCAATTAAAAAATTTATTTCTAATCCAAAATTTTTATATTTATAATTTTTTATTTAGTTATGAAAAAAAATTAGTTGTAAAAATATTTTATTATTTAGAATTGATTTCAAATATATTTTTTTTCCTAATAACATCCAATTATTAATCAATATCTTCTTTCCAATTAACCATAGATCCGATGGAAATAAAAATTGTTCGAAAGGAAACCTTCAATCGTTGGTATAAATTAACACCTTATTATATGGCTTTGAACTTCTCACGCTTGCCGCTACAGGTAAACTATTAATAATATTCCTTGCTCGAATTAAAAATATTTCTTTTTCTCTACTGCTTAGATCATTTTGAATATGATAATGCTAACGATTATTTATTGGATGAGTGGTTTGCCAACACAATTGTGGCGTTTTGGTCTATTTGCCAGTATTGGTTTGATGACTTCATTGATTGCAGAAGGCATGGGCTTGGCAATTGGCATGACATTTAGTATAACGGTAAGTAAAAAGAGGAAAGAAATATTTAATTCGGATGCATCGAAGCACTTCAGTTTCACATTTCTTATAACATAAAAGAGTATAGAAAGGGCTTCATCTTGATCGGCCAGTTTGTGTATATACAGGTAGACAGATGAACATGACTAAACCGACTCAGCTTGTTACGTTGATCATTTATATTTCTATATGCTTTATAGGGTCTCCGATGTTTCCCTCTGGAAAATCAGATGGAATTTAAAATGTGGTTAATTGGGAAATATGTAGGTGTGGTTGTAGTCCTATTTCGAGCGTTTCAAAAGTGTAACATAAAGATGTCAAGACAATGTAATGTAAAGAATATTGTCGATGCAGAGATGGCTGATTTCGCCTCCGTATGGGTGCTGCCACCTATTGTCCATATATATATATAAATAAATGTTTGTCCGTGTGTCCTTTATAGAATCATAAACTATTCATTTGATCATGTGATGATCTTTAGCAAAGTTGTTGTACAACGAAAGTTTCTGAGTTTTGAGTATTTCGAAATAAACTAAATCAATAAAACAACCCAAAATTAATTGAATATTTGTGTAATGTCTTACGGTTAAATTTAATGCCTCTGACGTTTTGCGTAACAGACAGATAACGGACTTTTAATAAGACCTTTGTATGAAGGTGTGCGTGTTTATTTTCTGAGTTTATCTATTTTTACAATGTATGATGAATTGATAGAGGGAAATGCTTGCGTTCCCAAGACAATCGGGTGTACGTAACCGGAACGGACCGGGATTTGTATCCGACCAAGGACTGTCAATTCAGTAGTATTCCTCCAAATTACTTTAGGGATATTTTCTGCCGCTACAACAACAATAGTGAAAATTTTCTAAACAGCTTATATCAGTCATCAGTTATTTTAGTTGTTATGAACAACAAAAACATTTGTACCATATACAACATGTTGCGATAGTATAAATATCTGACACCGACATTACTTTCAACAAAACTATTAAAAATTTGTATACTCTAACCTAACCTGATTTTATTTTTACAGAACGGCAGTGCTGTTGGTCCCTTAACAATTGCTCCGCTGATGGGTTTGGCTGTGTATGGTTTCGATTTCGCTGCACAGATTCCGTACGCTATGAATCTACTCATGAAATTTAGTTACATACGCGTTGCCGTGGTGGCGCTAATACTCACCGTTTTCGGCTTTGAACGTCCAGAATTGGAGTGCGACGAAATGTATTGCCATTTTGGTGACCCCAGGGTATTACTGAAGTTTTTAGACATTGAACAACTATCGATGTGGTATCTCTTCTCTCTACTCACAATGCTTATGCTCTTCTATAGAGTACTTATGTATTTGAGTTTGCGCAGACGTTGTGGCACATAAGTGATGGTATTATCTCTAATTTTTAAGTGTACCTATACATACTTGTATTTCTAGTGTTAGGCGGTAATGTTAGGGTTAGTTGAAAATTTGTGGTTTGGATTTTAAGTCAATGTATGTAAGTTGCTGCTTGAAAAAACGGTACGTTAGTGTATATAAAATTACTAGTACGCAATTTTATTCTGTGATAAATATTTAGTAAATTTAAGATAGTTTTTGTAAGGAGAAAATTGAAACTAAATATGTTATTAAAATGTTTACTATGTGGTTATTTGAGTAAACTGTAAAATTTAATGTTTTTTACGAACAAAAAACATATTTATTGTTATAAAATACTTAAACATATTCCATTTGTATATACAGAAAATATTTTTTCAATAAAAATATATATATATTTTATGCAAAACAAAATAATTTTGAAAAAGTGTTTATATTTTAGTTTTTTATACCAAATGTTTAAGGAAAAAAACGATTTTTTTATTTATTATTATAACAAACGTTTATTAAAAAAAAAAAAAATTTTATAATTTTTCACACCAAAATTTTAAGGGAAAATTATTTTTTTTTTAAGTTTTATACGTTTAAAGAAATCAAAAATAATGTGGTTTTTTATATTTTTACTATACCAAATGTTTAAGGAAAAAATTATAAACAATAAGTAAGGAAGGGCTAAGTTTGGGTGTAACCGAACATTTCATACTCTTGCAACTTGCAAGGCTCAAAGCCAGCGAAATACCTATCGGTGTTGGCAAAACTTTGTATTAAAAAATGTTGCGAAAGAGTTCAACATTCATTATTCGACGCAATCGTGAATGAATTACAATCAAATTTGATATTTTATTACTTATATTATATGTCATAGACTCAATTAGTTTTATAACTTATTTTACTTTCCGTCTGCGAAAATTTTACAAAAATCATCCTTAAATGAGTAATATGTGATATTAACTCAACCGAAGAGCCAAAATGTAATATATTGAGTTGATGCGGAAAACGTCAACTAGAAGATCGAAATTCTTTATATTAGGGATATGAGGTTTAGACCAAGGTATAGACCAATTCCATTCATATTCAGTGGTAAGCAGCATAATTTTTAAGAAAACATGTCCATTTAATTTTATTAAATTATCGTACATTTTTACCAACCTGAACGACTTAAAGTCAGGTGTAAACTGATACAAACAACCGTTAGGCGAACACAACTATTATACTCTGTAGCAACATGTTGCAAGAGTATAAAAATGTGTTTTTTAATTATTTTATACCAAGCGTTTGAGGAAAAATAATTATATACAAAATGTCCTTGTATTTTTCATACCAAACTTTTTTAAGGAACAAAATTAAATTTTATTCTAAACGTCTAAGGAAAGCAATATAAACAAAAAATTTTTTTTTATACTAAACGTTTACATGGTTTTTTTTATAGTATATAGTTTCTTTTAATAGTATTTATAAACAAATTTAATAAAAAAAATTATGGTAAACGTTTCTTAAAAAGATTGTATTAACAATTTTTTTTACAATATAGTAAACGTTTCTTTATAAAAAAATTAAAGTATTGTGCCGCCTTCATTATAATAAATGATGGTATTACATGCAAGTCTACAAAATATTTCTTTTTCATTTCTCTTTATATTTTTTTATTTATAAAAAAAAAAATTTACTAACTTTAAATATAAATGTGCGGTTTTAAACCATATATATGTATATGTAAATGTACATTACTTGCGTGTGTTCGCTACCTTCTCTTTTCGTTTTTTTACATGCTTTTTAACCTTCACTTTACGTTTTTCCGCCTTTGCCTCTTTAACGGCCTTTTTACGAGCCTTTTTGCTATCAGGGGATTCGCCGCGTGGACGCGATGAATTGACAAAGCTAGTCTCACCCTCAGCATCGGACTCTTCTTCTTCACTCTCTCCATCTTCGCCTAAGTCAGCCGCGTCCTCGGTGTTTTTTGTAGCATTTATTGTATTTTCTTTGTTATCATGTGAGTTTTTCAGCGATTTGCCTTTCCCAGTTTCGACCTTATGCAGGGTATTTGGTTTCTCTTGTACATTTAACTCCGAGTTTAAGCCCGTAATTTTGCCATAAATAAGATCTTGCTTTACACCTTTCTTGGCTTTATCGACATCGCGCTCAAAGTGACGCACCTAGGAAAGTTAAGGTGTAATACATATATTTTTTGAATATAACAAATTTGTTTACCTCATCTAAGCGTTTAGGTATGTAAGTGTTCTGCCAAACTGCTTCATCGATTTTCTCTTGCGCAGTGATCGCCTCAAAATCGCGATCTTTAATTTTTTCAGATATAAGCTCCAGACATACCTCCATATTTTCTTCTGTTATCGACTGATCTGTTATAAAGTCAAACAACTCTTTTACAGTCATTGTCGCGACTGAACGCTTGCGGAAGAAATCGGATATGTTGGCACAATCTTTACGCAAAAAGTCAAATGCATGCGGATGATCGTGTTCTACCGACTGACTGACATCGATAATTATCAGCTGGCCATCTTGTAATAAAATATTGAATTCTGACAAATCTGCATGCACCAATTTGCACTTGTTATAGATGCGCCACATAAGCACCACACATTCACGATATAGCTCACGCGCTTTGGAGGTAGTCAGTTCTACATCTTTCAATTTTGGTGAAGGCCAACCGTTTTTGCCACAGAATCTCATCACCAGCACATGTGAACGCAAGAGTAATGGCTCCGGCACAGGCACACCGGCATTATGCATACGCAAATAGTTGCGCATCTCTTTTTCTGCCCAGGTGCGCACCATTTTGCGTGGATTATGACGACAGTAACCGTGACGGAATCGAAATTCACCTGATACATACTTGTCACGATCTTTAAATATCAAAATTGATGTTTTATAGATTTTAATGGCATACTCATCGTCGTCCTTCGAAACACCATGATAAACATTCGCTTCTTTGCCCGTGGAAATGCAGCCATTGATCTCTTGTATGAAACCACGATTTAATAATTTGAACAGTATCATACGTGTGCGTGGATCCATTACTTGCTCGGCTGTGGCACGATCGTGCTTATCACGTACTCGCACCCGTTCCGCCTCTTGACGCCGATCGAATGTGACCAGTCGATTAGCGGCTTGGGCGCTCATATTTGCATTGGGATCATATTTTTCAACATTAATGCGCGCCGAGTAACGACGTAAGAGTTTTTCATTGGGCTGATAGCTGTTTAGACGATTGGACTGTGCACCAGAGCCACCATTTGTATTGCCTGAGTGGTTTAATGAAATTTGCGCCGTTTGCCCATTGTGCTTTTGATAACCTGTGTAAGACTCCTCATAGTCATATGCGTCCTCACTATCTTCATTGTAATCATAGTCCTCATCTTCATTGCCATCTTGTTCGTCTGGACTTGCGTCATCTATTATAGTATTGAACTCGTCATTTTCAATTTTATCCTCTTCGATGTCCTTGAACATGACATGTTTGACTGTCAAATTTTTGAAGTTATTTACCAAGTTATTCTACAAGAGAAGTGTAATTTTGATTAAAACAATTTTTATTATTAATTCCGTTTCCAATTGATTAGTTTGCAACATTTCCGCCATAAGCACCTTATATGGTATTTCCTCCTCCTCATCAGCGTCACTAAACTGATGCGAGTCCATGTCGGTCATCGCCCAACTATAATTCACTCTTTGTTAATATATACATATAAAAATTATTAACACTATTTTCCAGATAACTAAATTAACTACGAAATCCACACGTGCATCGTAAAGGGGGAGTAGAGAAAGAATCAGCTGATGGATGTAAGCAATGCTACAGCTGAGAGGGGTCCATTGAGAAACGTCAAGTCCGCCTAGGGGTTGAGTTTCTATTGATAGCCAAGATGGCCGACTTTTAACCGGAAAATGGTTGCATCTGGCTATTTTCTCTTAATTTATGAAAAAGTTGTCCAAAAAATATTGATTATATGTAAAACTTTAATATGTTTTCAAAATAAAATAAATTTATTTTAATATATGTTTTTAAAAAAAGCGGCTATTATTGGCAAATTTCAGAATAATTACGATATATATTTATGCCTTTTTTTAACTGTGGTAACTTAATAAATATTCACCACAGAAATATGTAAGGTGCAATTAAGCAACCATGTCAAATAACGGGATGCGGTAAATGCTTATTCAACGAAACTGAGGGCAATGTTTATAAATTTGCAATACAATCTTCGTAAAATAATGAATATTTAATATTGCTCCTGATAAAACTGCTCACACAAGAATTTTTATCAATAAGCAGGTGTGTATTAATGCGTTTGACTAAAAGTTGTTAATAAATTCAAATGCCAGTATTGCTATTGAGCATTGCGTAACAGTGTTGCGGAAGCTAATTTTATATTACTTTTTAAAAAGGAAATACATCTACCGTATTTTATACCCTTATAAAATGTTTTATACTATACCGATATTGCAACTTCAACAAATAATTTATTTTAGGAGTCTATATATTTGAAAACTAAATTTAGAACTATATAATAATATGGTAATTTTGTACGTCAAAAGTTGTAATAAACTATTGTACATATATCCACCATCAATTGCTGATATATAAAACGTAAATAAAATTTGTGATTGAATAAATCTATACTTAAATTAGAGCACTAGTAAAATTTCTTCATATAAGTACAATGATAAATTTTGGTTTATTGTTTAAATAATTTATTATCACTTGTATGGCAATGATAAGTTTTGCTTTTTTGATTTTATAAATTATTATTACTTATAGTATCAAATTTTGTTACAATAGTTATTTCTTCCCGTCCACTCATAGTTAAATTGAATTTTCAGTTTGCCCAATAATAAGTTATTTAAAATGCTTAGAAATATGCCGCATATTTACCTATATCAAGATGGTATGATATTATATATTGTTAGCATTAAACATCAATTAATAACCAAAATTTTAAATATTTATAAATAATTATTTAGGCGTTTTCTACTATGCGCAACCCGTTTTAGCCCCTTGCCACCCTAACTCACCATGGCACCATGTTGGTTTTATTGTGAACGTACACCTCAGAGGTGGCGAAACTATTGTGAATGAGACTTTCGCTACTCCCGTATACCATGCTTTTGGTTGTCAAGTGACTGCTGGGCGTTGTCAAATCATTTCCGAATTGTTTAACATATTTGTTTACCAAAACTTTTGAAGGATTTTACAGTTTAATTCATAATTTTATAGTTCTAAGAAAAATGCATAAAAAAGCAATAGTAATTTCAGCTGTCGTAGCAATATTAACTATACATGAAGGTGAGTGAGGAAAGAAAAACAGAAACGTACTCATATAAGTTGTTCTTTAAGAATAGCTAGATTAATCATAGCGCATTTAATATAATAGAAAAACGCATCTCTCAAAAACAAAAAGTACATAAAAAATGTAGCCTTAATTTAGGAAATGTATAGTTTAGGTCCCCCAACTAAGGAGGCCTGAAACATTTTTTTAATCGTTTTATTTTGACGCGAGTATTATAAATCCGTGAGCGGAAAGTGAATTTTTCAATAATTTAGGTATATATTTACAAATATATTTAACGCCCTTTGCACATATTTTTCAAGTCACTTAGTTATTCTTGTTGTAGCGGCAAAATTCTTCAGAATTCAGATCACTTAGCTGTAATTACCAGTTCAGCGAGTTTAACATTTTCTTGTGAAAAAAATACAGAAGAAATGTAACAGTCACAATTTCCTTTGAGACGCACTGGCAGCCGCGCTTCCAAAAAGTAACCCTGGTCGGTCCAACACCGGAATGTTCATAATTCAATCGCGTCAAACTCCTCTGTATTGGCGGCCTACGGCCGCGCTTCAAAAAAATTACCCTGGTCGGTCCAACACAAATAAAATAATTAATTTTAATGTATCACAATTTTTTTTTATGCATATAAAAGAATTTAAAAAAAGTTTTTTTTGTTTTTTTAAATTATTATAATAAAAAAATACACTTTCCGCTCACGGATTTATAAAATTCGCCTCATAATAAGACGATTTAAAAAAAAAATTTCCTTTTTGAGGCCTTCTTAGTTGGGGGACCAAAACTATGTATACATTTACCAAAATTAATTTGTATATAATTTAACACAAGATCTCCAAAAATTGTAAACATGTTTTGCTCCTACAATAGCTTCAGCAATATGGTGTTACCGCTGCACATCGGCCACTCCCGGATGTGGAGAAAAATTTAACTGGCGTGGTATAGGGTTTCTAGGGGAGCAATGTCCTGAAAGCAATGATATATGTGTTAAAATAATTGAGAAACGTGGAGGTATGTATTTAGCCAACAATAAATCATACTTTATTTTGTTTTTGTCTTTTAGCACAAGAGACAATAACGCGTGACTGCTTGAGTGCATTGAGCTTCCGTACCGATATTCCTGCTGATAAATATGAAGGTTGTAGGCCAGCCGCAAAGGACATACGTCTGGCACACTACGTTAACCACACGATAAAAGAACATGACGTGAAACGCGATTATTTCAATGATGTCACATTCTGCTTCTGCTTCCTGGATCATCGTTGTAACGGTGCTAAAGCGACTGCCATTAACACAACGTTTCTATTGGGTTCACTCAGCATAGTCTTGTTTTTAGCAAGAAAGCAGATTTGAACCATCTCAAAATTAAGCAAATTTTTACACCTAAAGTGCCTTTGATAATAAACACAATTTTAAAAAATAGTACCTACGACATACATATGCAAGCATTTAAATGCGAAAATATTTGATTGCTTATGTAATTCAACGTCGTTATATTTTGTTCGACAGTAATTGTATTATTAATAGGAACGACAAAAGTAATATTTGGAACATATTCCGTTCAAGTGCAAATTTTACATTTTACTCGTTTACATGTGGTAAATTTATGTAACTCGTGAAGCCGTCCACTACATGTTTACAAATTATTATCAATTATTCATAAGCCCGAATATTAATTTTATTTATACAAATATGACCAAGTAATTTAAAAGACAATTTTTAATAAATGTATATTGATAAAACAAGCGAAAGTACAGAAATTTCATGTTCTAACAAAAAAATAATGGTAATTCATATAATCTACATTTTCATAACATTAATCCGAATAATCTTTAATGGGTACTTTTCTTGCCCGGTAATCATAGCTAGCCACTTCGGGATGTTTGTTTTTGAAATCCGAATACACTGTTGCCAAACGCAAACATTCCTCCACAGACAATTCGAATGGTCTGACGGTTGGATCTACATCGGCCAACTCGAAAAGTGTATCCGTGACACCTTCACGATCTTTGGGTGGAAAAAGGTTACTATAACCGCGTCGGCAATACTTCTGCCGCATATTGAATATGTGACGTACCACACGTTCGACCAGTTCGAATGGCAGCGTCGTTTTTGGCTGCTTCAATGGTATTAACTTTACAACACCCACATCGACGTCTGGTTTCGGCACAAAGGCTTTGCCAGGTATTACAAATTTCATATACGGCGTAGTCCATATTTGCGACATAATCGATAAGCGACAACGCTGTTTATTACCTAGTGGCGCACAAATACGCACAGCCACTTCTTTCTGAAAGGTGAGTGTCATAGCTGTGTCCGGACTACGAAAACCACCACGTCGCAGCGACAGATCCTGCAGCCAATTTATAAGTAGACGCGTAGAAATAGCAAAAGGTAAATTGCCAATTAGATGTAAGCGATGTTCGGACATTGGTATATATTTGTCCATGTCAAAACGTAAAATGTCACCTTCATAGATGTCCACTTGTGTTTGTAGTGGGCGTGCACATTCCTTTAACAACTCTAATGTTGGCATAAAACGTACATCCTTCTCCACAAGCACCAATCGGCCGGGCGTGCGCCGCAAAATCGAACGTGTTATGCCACCCGGACCCGGACCGACTTCTAACACCGTGTCTTGTGGATCTATACGACCAGCAGCCTTTACAATTTTATCCGTTAAACGTTCATCCATAATGAAATTTTGACTCATATATTTAATAGCTTGCAATTTGTAAAGTTTCACGAGATCGCGTATAGTTGGCATGGGCGGTAGGCGTACGCCGCTAGTGAGTACGCGTGCTGCTGCTTGTGGCATGTTTTTGGTTAAATTTAACTAAAAAAATTAATAAAACTATATGAAAAGTGTATATTAGAGAAATAATCAGCTCACCTTGTATACAACAAAAATTTAGAACTCCAAAGCTAATGCTAAATTACCCAAAAATACAAACTGTTTTCTTTCTCTCGTGTTGTCTTAAAACTAAATATACTTTATGTAACTAGTTCTTATTGCTTTGAAATTTTTTTCGGTTCTTCAAAATCATCCAGGAAGTCTTCTTGTTGCACTGAAAGCATTGAGTAGGCATAAATACCCAACACGGATGCACCCAAGATGCCGGCTGTAATCAGGTTGTTTCTACGTATGCGCTGCAACTTTTCCACACGCACCAAATTCTGTTGTTCGATGATTTTCATAAACTCTAATTGCGCTTTATCCAACTTCGGTGCATTACCATCGAATTTGATATTGGGCAATTTACCATCAGGAGCGTCTGACATATTATTTGTATTCTGTGCGTTACGAATATGTTTACGTTCTTAGTTTTGGTATAAATTATTTGTGAAATTACTTCCAAGTAGTTGAAAAATATTTCCTCAAGTTTATCGCATTTTCTTTTTTTGGCTGAACGGCTGCTTTTGGCACATTCATGTGGAAAAGTGTGGTTAGCTCCAGCAAAAGGGTGATACAAATTAACTATTTAATAAACTTTAAATATTAATTATTTTTAATATCTAATACTTTTTGTCGTTTTCTTGAAATACTTTTTTTTCATTTTTTAATAATATATAAGCACGCTTTTGGGAATAATTTATAAACCATTATATTCCATACTACATTTTAACTCAGTATTTTCTGGCAACGCAAAAATGCACTTCCTTGTTGTTGTTGTACAATTTTCCAAATACCAAATTTCTCCCCCTTCCGCGCACAATTCGAACGCAATGGAGCTGGCAATGGCTGCATTGGCTTTTCCTGTTCGTTGCGCTCAGTTCACTTTTGTGACTCGGCGCGTGAAGAATATAATTTTCAACTGCTGACCAAGAAAAACGAAATTTCTATAAAATAACTAAATTATGGTACATTGCTTTCAACCGTATCAAAGTGTAGTAGAAAAGTGAAAAAAGCATTTGTTGCTGCTGATGCGCAATTGTTCTTGCCCTCTGCTGTACTGCCAAAAACAAAGTTATAAACAAAACACAAAATTTCAAAACGGTGAACAAATATTTTTTAAATAATACAATGAATCCAATATTGTGCGTTTCTGTGATTAATCCATATAATTATACCTTTTGAACGATACACAATTGCTTAAGGCATATGGCAGAAGCTTTCTAAAGGCAAAGTGCGCAAAATAGTAGTAAACGCAGAATTTACAAATGAATGTTTGTGTGTGTGTATGATTTTCTTTGAGTGAGTTTGTAAAGAGGGAAAATCGTAACTGCCAAAAACAAATAAACGAAATTAAAAACAATAATATATAAATGTTATTACTTTTTACTGATTTTTCGGTAATTATACAGGTGTATGTCTGTATGTATAAAAATCTGTTTTTGCGCATATTTGTCTATTTATTTTTTCTGCCTGGTCCTCCAAATCACATACTCTAGCTCTGTTGCTGCGAAAGTGCAAAGCAAAGCAGAAAATGTGTAAAAACATGAAATGTCTATCACAAAGGTGTACAGCAACAATAAATTAAATTGCATACAAAATAGAAAACATACAGAAAGCATAAGAGCAGAAATCAGCTGTCTACCACACAATTTCGAAATTGCCAATAACAACAAAACAGAATAACAGCAAGTCAAGTGTCAGTAAATAATCACCAGTCTCATGCATACACCCACCACTGCTCCCCTTCTCCAACAGTGTTATAAACTTCGTGCTCCACAGCGTACGAGCGCAGATGTTTATGCGTATGTGAATGGATTTAATATGTAACATGTACATATGTTTGTAAGGATGTAAACCGTGTGCAAGACTGTGCAACGGCCTATTTGAGAGAGTTGTTGAAGCAAAAACGTTCTTTGTTTTCATAGCGGTTATTAATGCTATTATTAATTATTTTTTGGATATATATATACATACATATGTATGTACATACGGACTATACAAGTGTGTTAAGAGTTAGATTGGTTTAGCTGGCTTAAATTTATGTAGATGTAATAGGAAACCCTTAGAAACTTTGAATATATCACTTGTTGAGCACAAATTAACGCTAAATTCAAAATATGAAATATGGCATCACCATCTGTCTATTGGGAATAATGTCGAAGCTCTATGTAAGTACATACGGTTCAGATTTTTCTTTAGCGATTTCGAGCTTCGTTACATCGATGATAGTCTCATGAAAATTTCAAAGTTTCAATTAACAACTAATCTTTTAGGAACTCATTCATGTCTTGGAACCACTTGAAACTATTATATTGTTGAGAAAGACTTCTTCTAACAAATTCAGATATTGAGACAGAATTTTCAGTTTGGGTTTTACCAAATAGCTTTAAGCCAGTCCTAAACCTTGTTGAAGTTCTAATTGGTAGCTAAAAATTTCGATCTTTGATATTACTAGTCCACGTTTTCATCATTTAAGTCAAATTTTGATTAATCTTTTAGCCATCGTATATCCGTCGAAATATTTTTCATGTACCACGGAAATGTACCCATATTACATTATTCCTAATATCAATTCATGGTGAAAATAAATTTTTAGGCAAAAAACAATCACAAATTGTAATGTTCTTCTTTGCTCACGTTGAAAAAAACCCCTCTTCATCCCACCAGCAATCAAAGGCAATTACCGGGGAATCATTGAATTGCATTAAAATTATTTGCCTACGTAAACGATGATTAATATGATAATGATGGGTGAGTGGGTAAGTAAAAGTAGGTGAATGCGGGCAGGAGGAGGGACAACGAGGGACAATTAATGGCTGGGCAATATCGCAACAACAAATAGACGAATGTGCATATACATATGTACCTACATATATACATACCCATACACGAATGCAGTTCTTTTCGATACATAAACATACATTTTTAAGTTGAGAATAGCACAATGATTGCAATTAAAAATTTTCCTGCTTTCATTCATACATAAAGAAGCAGAATAATTATCAAAATAATATAGAAAACGTACGTCTGGAACTGTAAAACCGTCCGAACGAACTTTAATACGTATAGAACAACAAAGCAAAAACAATACAATTTTTTATTTGAACATTATTAATAAGCGCAATCATAAAACTTGAAATTAAATTGTGGTTTTCTTACGGATTTAAAAAAGTTACTAAGCAATTAAGTGCGTTAATTGAAAGGTCAACGCGGAATTGGTACAATAACAACGGCAGCAGTTGCAACGGTTAGCAAGTGCTTGCACTGAGTATAGCAGCAACACCACATACACACAAACTAACGGTAAATTAAAGCAGCTGCAAAAACCATATTCAGAGAAATGCCGTTCTATTCACGCGACTGGCGTTCCCCCGGTGAGGCTTGGGTCAAAACCGATGAAGGTTGGGTGTGCAAAAAGGTGCTCGAATGCGGCAAGCGAAAGAGGTGAGTACTTTGGTTCTTAACTTATCGAGGTAATTGAATGTGCTGTACACGGGTTCGGGTAAAAATATATATAGAATATATTCTTCGATATATCTGTCGATTTCATAGTTTGCTGCAAACTTATAATTCCGTGTCGATTTTGGTAAAATTTGGTTAACATAAGTTAATGACTTAGGAAAACCATAATTCAAAAGCCAAATCTATTTAAGTACTTCAGATTTAATGGTTAATTATTTCCTATTTTAAATGTATGTATGTCTCAGTATTAAGAATTCGAAATGTTTTAAAATCAGTTTTGTGTTAGTATACTTTGTGATATTTGATTGGGTTAAGGACAGCTGTTTAAGGGGCACACTTAGAAAGAAATTTAAAAAACTCGATTTTTTCGTATTTTAATAGGTTATACATTTGAACACACCATATTAAAATTGTTAATCGATATCTTAAGAAGTTTTTGCGCTACAGCCTTTTAAGTTAAATAAGTTTATCTTTAAACGCGTTTTTCTCAAAACCACATTTTTCAAATTTGCAAAAGACAAATAATCCGATCACTATCATATATTTTCTGCATGTTTTATGTATACAGAGTTCTCTATACATCAACGTACTTGTTTTTTTATGAAGAGCAAAGATCGAATTTTGGCAGGTCAAAATTTTGGGTAGTGTTCAACTCTTTCTAAAACCGCAGTAATTATGTCAATATTTGAAATTCTTCTTGACCGTAGGTTATTTTATGGACTATATTTTTAGTCTACTTATTTAGCTTATGTCTATAGTTTTCACAGCGAACTAAATATTTCCAAACATAATTATTGATCTATTTTCGTCATCTGGGTCTCTCTGGATATCAACAAAGCATATGTACATGCATATGCATGTATATAATTAAACGAAATGACGTACTTTCCACTGCAACAATTTTGGAAAATAGCTTAACAATTGAAGCTACGTTTCGTTATCATCTCCTGGTTATGACCCTAGGGCATACTGTCCCCATTGGTCAACTCGGAGCAACGATTTTCCGTCCTTAGATTTTTTATGATGTTGCATCAGTCAGAACTTTCGTAACTAAGGTCGTTCTGATATTGATTGGCTCTGATCCAGCTGCCAGTATGGCTGATTCTTTCATTCCAAACCATTTGAACCCAAAACTGTTGTCTATTTTCGAATTCTCACTGAATGGTCATCATTCTAGCCCTAAGATCTGTTCTTTTGACGATTTTATGCATCCTCAAGTAGTTAGTTTGGTTGGGGTTTGGCAGAGGCGGTATTATTTCCTAATCCTTTTATGAATATCAAATCAAAGGAATGGATTTAAACATACTTATAATCATACAAATTTAGTTTCAGCACGGAGACCCGATTTGGTGCCATTCAATTTTTTTGAGATGTTTCTTAAGGGAATCTTCTTATGCAAGCAATGAAGTGCCTTAAGATAAATATCGGGCAAACTATTTATGAGATAAAGCCAGTAACCATCCCCAGGTCTTTGGTAAACTTAGTTGATAGTTCTGTGTCTTCAGTCATCAAATCATATCAAAGTTAAAAAAGCGTATTTTCCCTTAGAAATAAAGTTTTCTCATTTTTAAGTATTTCACAGCGATCGGCATACGAATTTAGTATCCACCGAAGTTAGACTTTTTAGAAGCAAGCCCTGTTAAATTTCAGCGTTTGATTGTTAACTAAGAACTTAGCTTCGATTGCACCGAAGCTATAATACCCTTCACAAATAAATAAGGTTTCTTAACGAAAATTTGATTTTGATCTGTCAGTTTGAATAACAGATACAAGTATTTGCTTTAGTATTTTTTTCAGAGGTTATACTGAATAATGCCAAATATCGTGAAGATATCAAATAAAAAAGATGTATGACAGCTATATCCTTTAGAGGTCCGATATCGGCGGTTTCGACAAAAGATCATCAGATAGACAGACAGGCGGACATGAAGAAATAGACTCAACTAGTCGCGCTGATCATTTATATATGTATGTACATATGCCTATCCATATATATATAGTTTAAACGGTCTCCGAAGTTTGCTTCTACAAGTAGGTGTTACAAATATTGTATTTGATTAATACAATAATTACAGAAAAATCTCTATAAATTACAAATCATTAACTTTTATCCTTACTTTCCTTTTATTGTACTTTATCGCCAGAGTTTCTTGTTCTCCTGGTCCACAAAAAAACAAAGAATAACGGTAAAGTATATCACGACTTTTCACCGCTCTTCAGCAACTTCGCCAGAGTGTGGAAGATAATTATCATTGTATAATTGTAGATTATACAATGACAATTATAAACTTTTGCTACGTAACGCATGAAGTGCCATTAGCATAGTAGATATTTTGCGTGTAACGGAAGTGCCAACACACAACAACAACAAATACAATGCAATCAAATAAAAGCTTAATGGCAACGTTGATAAAGCACGTACAGCTGTAAATTGCAGACAAAACGTCACCTGTGTGAGCAAGAATGGTGAAAAATGTGTCTTCTAAAGCTCCAACAAAATTTATGTGCTCTACTAATTGTCAAACTGAGCTGGACCATTCTTTGCAACAATTACAACAGCTGTTTTGTGGAACAGTAATTTTTCAAACTAAAAACTAGATTTTCAGTTTTCCAAAAATTCCAATTATTGAAAAATTAAATTTTTATTCCCAGCGACGCTATAATACCCTTTAAAAATACACACGGTTCCTTCCAATGTATGGGAGCTATTTTCTATAGTGATCCGATCTACACAATTTCTTCGGATGTATCGCAGCTATATGCTACAATAGTCCGATATCGGCGGTTACGACAAACGTGCAGCTTCATGGGATTGATATTTCCAAACTGAGAGAATAACTCGCGGCATGGTTAAATCGACTCAGCTCACCATGCTGATCATTTATAAATATATATATATTATAGATTCTCCGACCTTTCCCTATGTGTGTTAAAAAAATCGTGGTAAACTTAATATACCCTGTTCAGGGTATACAATTTATAATATATAAATCGTTTGAATGTGTAAGTTTTCCGACCTCTAGATTATTGAAGACTCGTGCAAGAGCGAAAAAATATAATTTAAAAATTTTTTTTTGTTTTAATTTTTAATTATAAACTTGGAATTCAATTTTTGTATCCGAAATGTGGGACGAAAAGTTTATTTTCACCTAACGGTTGTTTATATCACTTAGAATTAATCGAGATAGATATAGGTTTATATATATATATACTAAATGATCAGGATGACGAACAAATTGAAATCCGGATGTCTGTCTGTCCGTCCGTACGTCTGTCAGTGCAAGCTGTAATTTGAGTAAAATCTGAGATATCGTCATGAAACTTTGTATACGTGTTCATTGGTCGGATTGGAATGGGCGTAATCAGACCGCTGCCACGCCTACAAAACGCCATTAAACTTAAGCCTATAAATTGCCATAGCTAAGCACTAAATTACTGTACTCCTGTAATTTGCACAAGGGATCGGAGTAGCAAGATACAACAGAAACATTGTAAAAATGGATGAAATCGGATGAGAACCTCTCCCACTCTCCATATAAAGGTTTTATTAAAAACTACTAAAAGTGCGATTAATCAATAAATACGCCAGCGACATTCAATTTATCGGGATAAACCTTCGACCGAATAGTGCGCTTAAAGTAGGCCATCTTATGACCAAAACTTGTCAAAATCGGATTACAACTGTTCAAGCCCCCAGATACGGAATATGTGAACCCCAGTTCCTACAGTGAACATTTTATCGAAAATATCGGTCAATCGGAAATTTGGAAAAATCTTTACTGATAATACTATGCCCATATGTCAAATATGGGTAGAATCGATCAATACTTCCCTTAGTGTTGATATAAAGTTTTGCCAACGCCTGAAAGTAAGTCCCCAGCTTTCCTCCTTGCAAGTTTCAAGAGTATAAACACCCAAACTTAGCCCTTCCTTACTTGTTTGATATAAAGTTTTGCCAGCACTAAAGGTATTTCCCTGATTTTGATACTTGCAAATTGCAAGAGTTTTAAATGTTCGGTTACACCCGGATTTAGCTCTTCCTTATTAGTTTGCATTTGTTTGTGTGACGTAAATATAATTACATGCATATGTATATATTTGATATGATTTACAAGTTGATTGGTGACAGAAAAGTATTGTTACAATTATTCTTGATAGACATCGGTATATACAATATGTACGAGTACTCTTTTTTCAATTGTAGCCACTTTAACTTTGCTTTTGTAAAAATAATAATGGTTTATTATTTTGTACACTCAGTTCACATGAGTCATAGTCACACCTTTCACCTTGATAACAACGGCTGCTTTCCTGTTAGCTGTTTTTTCGTATCTTTTTTGTTTACCTTGATTGATAGCTGCGCAAAAAACAAAATCCAAACTTATCAAAATCGCCAAGAGTAAAATACTTTTTTATGACAACTTAATTGCGCACCATTTTTCGCACTTGAGGAAATATTAATAGGGCTTGTTGATGCTTTTGTTGAAAAAAATATGAAAGTACATTAAGAATGTAAAATTTACTATTATAAACTAAACATATTAAGATAGGCGTCTATTGATGCAGAGCGAATGTATGAACCCTAAAGCCCATATAAACTGGTTCACGGTGCTTATGAGATATGTATATAATTACAACTTGGAGTGGTCAGGTTATGTTCATCTTAAATCTATCAAATTTTAAATGCTTAATTTCAGCCTAAAGAGTATTTTTAAATAACCTGTTTTTTTAATACTAGTTTTAATTTAATTATTCTAACTTTCCCTTTGTTGCTAAAAATCTCCTTGAAAGTCAAGATCACATCTTCACAGAACGACATAAATATCTTGACAGTAGAACCACATTGGGAATTATAGGAAAAATATATATCATATATAAATTTACACGACTTTTACTCAAAAAACTTTCTTTTCTACCAATGCACATTTTTGAATTTTCGCGGGCTACGTGTATTCGATTTTCGATTATTTTGTTGTATTATTTTGGTACTCATATCCCTTACTTATGCTGACAACGTCGGCCATTTTAAACATTTTTACATCTCCAGAGCAACGTCAACGTAACGCTGTTTTTGGACGTAATTGAGCAATTTTGGCACAAGCTTCGCGGCTACCCGACTCATATTTTTCAGCAATTGACGTACTCGGGCGTCCGGCACGCTCTTAGTCGTTTACATCTACTCGACCCTCTGAGAACATTTTGTATCAGTGTTAAACGTTTCTTTTGTCCAAGGTAGCTTCGCCGTATGCCACAGTCAACATTCGGAATACGTTCGCACACTTAATTTTGTTTTACACACAAAATTCTGCGATACGGAAGCAAATTTTGTTTTAAAAGGGCTACGGAACATTATCGTTGGTTTGGCCTTACACATGATATTGCCTGAAACCATTCCCGAGTTGTTAGAGTAGTGAGCTTAGCTCGTTTTCCGTAAATAACGAGGATTAAACCAACAACATATCAGACTCTTCAAACTTTTACTTTTTGCTTGAAATCGCTAATTTGCAAATTTTACGCTTTCACTATCATCACTTCGTCAGAGCTTAAAATAAAGCTGATATCAATTTTCATTACAATCCGCAACTTTCAAAACTACTCCAGTCACGCTTGTTGCACAATTTAATCAACAACAGCAGCAATAACTTAAATTTTACTATTTAAACTCGCACGTGCTTTGACGCCAGCATTGGTGTTGCACTTTGTTTTCGAATTGTCGACATTATACCGTTAACACCTGTCAGCATTATATATAGCCGTTTTTGTTCACTTGTCTGGCATTTAATTATTTTCTTTTATCAGTATGTGAATGAAAATATGCGGAATTCGCGAATCGATTTTAAGAGAAGTTATGAAACTTTTCTCCATGAAAGCAAATAATATTGGGAACAGTTTTTAAAAAGGGATTAAGAACTATAATAATATTGAAATAATATGGTTTTTGCTTTATGGTCATTCTAAAAATACATTGTTTGTGCTATATAATTGTATAATTCTTCCTTAGCCTTAAATAATGGGTGTTTAGTTCAGAGGTACTTGATTGTATTTTAAATAAAATACAGAAAATGATTGAAGTGACCGATACCTCGGCATTACTGACTGGGAAATGATTTGACATTTTGTTTTTAAACAAATTTTCGGAACTATGGCAACAGGGACTAAGACGCAGACTCCCTCTGATTTTGTACCACTTTTTCTGACATAGCCTAATATGTATATTTCGAATATTGGTTTCCAACTGGTGAAGTTATAGCAGACTTATCAGCATAAAGCATTGATTCTAGTCACAGGGAATGGTTAATCGGGTGGAGACAAATTAGCACTTTGAAAATTTATATTGCCTTTGAGATTCGAAAAGTCTAGAATAATTTATTTGTAGCGCTCGAAATTGAATGTAGTGTAGTTTAATCTTCAGCCTTAACAAATTATGGACCAATAATGTTTTCGGTATGCAAAACATACACTGGTACACAGCCTAAAGATAAAGAGAGCCTAGAGAGTTTCTTTAGAATTTTTACCCTTTTATATATCTATTAAGTCAGAAAAGTTGTTAAGTTGATTTAACGGTAAACATTTAGAAGTTGGTCTTATGCAGAGATCGCGAGTTTTTGGAATAAATTTCCACGCTATTTCAACGCTCTGAAAGTCTTTGCTAGGTTGGGTTCTATCCTAACAGAAAATTCATACCTACATAAAAAGCTGCCTATAAAACCAAATATTACATATTGCGGTAAATAATGGAAAATAAAGGGTTAAGGACAGAATATCCCGTTTATATTTTCCCAGCACCTGTGACACTGGGGAGCAAGTATGAAACCTTTTTTATGTCAATAAATGCTACCTTTAGCTTATGAAAATATGATCCTATCACCTTTCAATAAAAAACTGAAAAACGTTTTCAGGTAGCTTCGGGCATAAACCTGAGGCTTAACTAGTACTACTTGCTAACCGGACATTTTCAAAGATCTCATTCTCTGGCTAATATCTACAATCAACCGAAAGGGCGGAAATCATTATATTGGGATTATGTTAGAGAAAGGGCTAGGGAAAGATCTGGACCTATCTTATTAATTTTTGGTGCCAAATAACTCAAAAAAAGTGCCACTTAATACGAAATAGTTAGCTCACATATTAACCAACGTATAAAGTCAGCTGGATGGTAGGTTCAGTATGCGAAGCGGAAAAAGTATGGACCTGTTCGACTAATTTTTGAAGAATACTAATACATATCAATGTTTGAGATATTTTCATTAATGACTAATTTATCTATCGCAAAGTAAAACAAGCTGATTGAATTAAAAATGTCGTGCTGGGAAAAGTAGGCGTGATACAATATAGTCCAATACTTGAACTAACCACCACTTCATTTTACATTTGTGGCAATATTCTGTCCTTTCATATCGTAGCACAGTGTGGCGAAATGCACTGATTTTTCCGAATATGGCTTAGATAGTAATAGATTTAGGATGCGTTAATATAGTTAGCAGAATTCTAGCCCAGACCGGAAAGTACAAAAGCTCTAGATCACAAATCATTAAAAAACACATAAAAGCAATTTTACGATTCCCCTAAAAGCACATGGCGGAAGAAAAACACAAATCTACAACAATGCGATGCAAAACCAGTGACTTGATTGCATAAAACGTTTTAAGTGCAAATCTCCCCCGTCAAATAAACTGGCATTGCAGCAATGACAGCGCAGGCATTGTACAACAAAGAGATTGTGCTGCAAAACAAAAAAGTGTAAAAAAAATAAAAAAAAGACAATAAAACACAAATCATTCCCTGCCAGCTGAACAAATACTCACCGCCACTAGCTGCACCAGCAGGTTCGTGCTGATTGTAGCGCCGTCAGCTGTGCGTAGCCCGGAAGACAGTTACAATGTATTATGCACATGCAATGGCAACCGTCATTGCTGGAAATTGTGGTAAAGTCTTACAGTTTATTTTTTGTTTTTGTGCGGTTCATATGCAAACGCTAAGCCCCCGCCACAGACAGACAGATATTGAGGCATGCGAAATAATCCAATATGAGTGTTTGCCCAGCCTTCAAGCGATAGTGGTTTAATTTGTTACCATCAAACAAACACACACACAACCACACTTCTGTATATTTTCATATAATTTTGCATAAAGTCAATAAATCTTTCCCTTCTCAAACGATTCACTCTCTTTTATGGTTGTTGGCAATCATTTCGCGGTGGAAGAAGGTGGCGCAAAAGTTGCACGATGAATGGCTAACCTCCAATGCTAGTTTCCCATTCTCATATAGTTACAATTTTACTTGCAGTTATGACTTTCTTATTTCATTGTGGACTTCTTATTTTTTTTGTGCACTAAATCACAATTTTTCACTTCGCGTTGCAAATGTTATAATTCAAAAATTTTGAATTAAAAATTAAATTTTAATTTTTTAATCCCGATGTTGGGATTAAAAATTATAAATCTAATTACGCAAATGCAGAAAAACAAACGCTAAAACATATTTTTTTATTATTAATTATATGCTTGTGATTAAAATTTTTATTTTTTATTTTTCAATCAATTTAAATGTTAATTCAATTATTTTTTTAATACATTATATGCAACCCTGCTTCCATGTTGCTAAGCCCGTATATACAATATATAAAAGAGATCAAGTTAGTTACACTATTTAGGGGGACGAACACAGGATACTTTTTATCATAAATTAAAGAAAGTACGTGTAGTACCCGGGGACTGCCGCGGTAAGCTATTGCATAGCATTTTTTTATCTACTTATGCAATTATAATTATTTATTTACTTTTTATGCAGTTTTTTTTTCTTTGATATTAAATAAAGTTACACCTTTTGAGCGGGGTGATCGATAAGAAAACAAATGTTTGTCTTTTATTGATTAAATGAAAAGTTAATATTATTTAAAATATTTGTATTATTTTACAATACATGTAGGTTATTCAGAAATTTTTATCATTGAAACTATAGGTTTATGGTAACTGAAATAAGAAACATAAGTTTGAGACTTCATATCGTCTAAATATCTGGAAAATACCGCGTCAATCGTGGTCCCATATATTGTTGTGGGTTCTTGTGGATCATTATTCATTTTCAAGATCTTTCTCAGATCTTTTAAGTTTTAAAGCAATCTGCACATTACTTAAGTCGATTTCTTTATGCGCAGTTATAAGGGCCTTTTCTTTATTTGATAAGTAGGTTCCTTTTGGCATGACTCTAACGAGGACAAAAATTTCATAAATGAATTGATGGCCATAATTTCACACAATATAAGTTTTCATTTTTATTTTGAAAAAATTTTAACTAACCTTGTTATTTTCGTTTTAAATATTGTATAATTATCAACTTTTCGGCTAAAGGAAGTACGCACTGAAACTATCACTTTTTAATGACTGTACTCCAAGTTTCACATTGGCTGACTAAATTGATTAAAAAAATTCGAATATATAAAATCATGATTTAGAATATTCGCAGTTAATGTTAAGTACAGTAGCAATTTTCACAGTAACGCTGAATAGCAAGAGTGTGGAGGTATGCTAAACGAAATGCGCACTCTGTTTCATACTATATCTTTTTATATCCTTTAAAGCTATTAGAAATGAAGCTGTGAATTATCCGATATTTCGGAGCAGCCGAAGTTAACGTTTTTTCTTGTTTTTTGTATAATACTCTTTATAATATACTCGTATAGTTCCTCCAAACTTTATAAGTCACTTCAACTCAATTAAAGCTCTACATTCGTTACCAAGGGCAATGGAAGTTTAATAACACAATAATTACAATGTAAGCTGAGCCATGTGTTATAAAATAGTAATCACATTTATAAGTACCTAAAACATACTTTACTTTATGGATTAGTTACTTAATCAAGCGAAAAGAGAAGAATGAGCTTCAGCTTCAACAGTGACATTGAGAAATGAGGGCTGTAGATATGCACCTACATATAACTATGTTATTGTAATTACAAAATGACGTGGACTTACTCACTCGATGACACTGTTTGATAAACTTGACCGAATTCTTGCGTGATCGTCCTGGGAGCAACAACAGCAACAGAAATAAAATCGAAATGCGAACGAAAGCCACAAAATGGTTATTTAGATACACAGCTGTAAATATATACCATCATATACATATATATTACAAATACATACATACACATATATTTCCTTCATGTATGTTTGATGGTTAAAGCCAATCGTTAGTTGCTGCCCATTTGCCATCGCTACTTTTTCCTTCGTGCAACAGTACAAACATACCCATTGCCAACTGAGGCACAACACACAACAACAAAAACAATGGCAGCAGTAGCAGCCACAGCATCCGCAAAGGCAGAGTGCTACTATGCTTGCATACGCACAGACGAACAGATTTACTAGAGCGACAATGCAACAATTTATCGGGTGGCAACTCTGGGTGGGTGCATTACAGCCGCAGTGGCTGCTGGCTCGTAAAGGACATTGCAAACAACACAAACAATAAACGAGTAAAGTCAGTCATTCGTGTGCTCGTGCACACTCTCACTTTGTAAGTGTCTGTATATACATATAATATGTATGTATTTATGTGTATGTGTTTGTATATATGTGAGTTGCGCAAAATCGAGCCTCCTCAGCGCCGTATGACCTTTAAATGCGAGTGTGATTGCAATTGCAACTTTCGTTTTTAAATTTTTGTTGTTGTAGTTACAAACTTTCAAGTTCATTTCGGTTTGCTTAAATTTGAATTTATAGCAAAAGTAGAGTTTATCAAATATTTAGATTACCTTAATTAAGTACTTCACAAAAATTTTTGATTTTTAATTCGATTTTTGTTATTTGAACAACAACAGTAATTTCTACTCAACCATCACGCTTAATTGACATAATCCTAAATGTAGGTAATCTTTCATACAGAAAGTGTGCTAAACACTTAAATTGGTTTATAATTTTTATTGTTTTTTTGTTTTTGTTCACTTAAAAAATAATATAATTTAATTTCTTTAAAATATAATAAACTTAGATAAAAACTTTTCCCAATTCTCAAAGCACCTCTGTTTAAATTTTGTTGGTATAGTCTCGAGTAGATCTTTCCTAAGGGGTTATTTATATCCACCTCCAAACGTGTTTTAATCCAGATGCATTTCATTTAATAAATAAATAAATAACATATGTACATTTACAGAATTTAATGTACTTTAATAATCGGCAATTAATTTTGAAAAATTTTGGATTCCATTGATCCCGTAGTTGATCTCCATGAGGACCTCTGAAAAATGTGTCTGGCGGTGAGGAAGATTTTTGTGCTTCAGGGCAAGTATTGAACCGCTTTTATCTATTTTTGCCATTACCACATATTATTAACAGAAAAATATGATATATGATGATAATTGAGGTACCTTCGTACCATCACCAATATATGCAGGATAATAGATAATAAATGAGGTCTGCACTACGGCAGTAGATCTTAGCTATTGTGCCATCAAAATTATACGGGATAAAGTCAACCGGATGTTTTAAATCCTTGGTATTAGTTATATGGTGCCTGGGGCAAGCTTTCACCCGATTTTATCCATTTTATGCAGAAAATCATGCGCCTTCAATTTTATTAAGATAACTCACATATTGACCGTTATTTCTATTATTTTTCTATTAGGTAATATAATTCTCTTAGTCCCGAAATACTAAAAGAAGCAAGAGTATAAAAACTACAAAGTTATCACCTTTTTACTAAATAAATATTATAAATTATATTATATATTGCGTAAGGCAATCAAGCCATATATAAGGTGTACCAAAATAGTTATTTATTTATGCCCCCAACGAAAAAACTAATGGAGGTATTATATTTTCGCTAGCGTAAAAAAAATTAATGATATAATTTTTTAAACCATTAAACATTTTTTATTTCAAATAAATATTTTTCTTTCAAATTTTCAATCATTTCTGTGTTACTTTTACTTTTCTTTGAGTAAAAAAAGTTTCCTTAAAGCGTTTGTCTAATTATGGAACATATTTTAATCTGAAAATTTGTATTCATTTAACTCAGTGAGTTGAAACAAAATACCAAGCTGCCACATACAGTTTGGTGAACACATTTTAAGTAGCATTAAAGCGAGACAAAACTTCAGTTGCTTCTTGAAGACACAAGCACATACATATGTACATTACATGCCTATTTATTTACAAAAACACATTGCATATTTATTACAGCTATAACTATGTAATTTTGTATTATTGCGTCCATTAGCACACAATTGTTGTAAAAATGCAGCTGAAAATAGAATTCGATTGACTGAAAATGCGTCGTTCGCTTTGAATTCTAATTTATTATCGATTTCTAAATGAGTACATTGGAAAATTTTGAGATTTGAAAACATTAAATATGGAGCCATAAATGTGCATTATGTACAAATCATATATGTATATATATATAAGTATATGAGTAAGTAGGTCACTTTCAATTATCAAAATGACTGACATATTTTTCCATGTACTTGAACCAGTTCAGAAGGAGTGGAAAAATAGCGAAAGCTTTACAACAAAATTATTTTTAAATAAATTAATTCGAACTTATTTACATAAATAAATCTAACACGACTAAATACAATTTGTCTGAAGTTAACTAGGCTGCTGCAGTCTTAGGTAATAATTGGTCGTGAAATTGATGCAAATATAGTTCTTGAACGGATAACGAAATGAGAATTTGTCTTTTTTCAACTTAGAATCTTACAAAATTCTATATTTCTGCTACAACCATATCCATATTAGGTGTTAAATGTTGGCTAGATAAATAGTGTAAACGACTTAGGATAGTTTAAGCCATTCAGAAAGGCTGCTGTATTGTAAAACAAAAAAACAAAAAACAGAGTGTTCCCGCAAAATTCATGTCTATGTAACTAGAAAGGACTTAATTTTTTATCCATCATTGTATAGAGTAAACCTTAGATTAATAGAATAACTTTTCGTTCACTTCTCTCTTCAAATGATTTAATACAAAGTAGAATCCCGGTGAAATTAGCTCCGTTTGCATAGCTCTACCCGTGTACGCCAATTTTCGATGACCCGGCGCAGCATTTCGGCTGGAATTTCAGCTATAGAGTGCTGAATATTGTTTTTGAGCTCCTCGAGCGTTGCTGGTTGGTTGGCGTAAACTTTTGATTTAACATAGCCACAGAGAAAATAATCTAGAGGCGTTAAATCGGATGATTTTGGCGGCCATTTCTCGAAATTAACGCAATGTGTCCATGTTTATGCGTGAAACATGAGGCGGCGCACGGTCTTGTTGGAGATAGAAATCGTCTGCGTCATTTTCATCAAATTCGCACATTCCACGAAACGCACAGTTTTTGGGATTTGCCTTACCCCAATAGCGACAATTTTGTTTGTTAACGAAGCCATTAAGCCAGGAATGGGCCTCATCTGAGAATATAAGTTGAAACTTTTTTCCAGAACGTAAATATGCGTAATAATCTTGGACAATTAAACTCTTACTAAACATTCGGACCAAATTTGACACAAATCTGTAAATAAACATGGCCGCCACGAGCAGTCAAAATCACGTCATCCCTACTGGTAGACGTAGTGTCGTCATTTGGTGATGGATTTTGCATGTTAGAAATGTTGCTTGAACGTCATAAAGAGACGTCGCTTTTGCATGGAATTGGGACTGGTGATGAAAATGAATCCATTGCGACAAGCCTATATGCAAAAAATCATATGTGAAACCTGGCCAACCAGCCAAATTAACAGCAAAGCCGGATATCCATGAAGATAATGCTCTGTATTTGGTAGGATAACAAGGGCGGGCTGTATTATTAGATTCTAAAACCAAGTGAAATCATTAATGGGGACCGCTACCGATAACAACTCTGCAAATTGAAGCGAGGAATTGCTACAAAACGCCAGGAATTCGCTTCTAGACCGGAGGCAATAATTTTCCTTCATGATAACGCCTACCTCGCCCTCATGTTGCAAGTTCGGTTAAAATTTTTTGGAAAACAGCGGCTGGGAAGTTTTGCCTCATCCGCCTTATAGCCTAAATCTGCCCCTACTGACTATCATTTGTTCCGGTCGATGCAGAATGCCCTCACTGTAATACGGTTCACATCAGAAATAGATATTAAAAATTGGCTTGCTTCATTCTTGGCGCAGTTTTTTTTACAGACCCAATATATATACTTTTAATGTACATAACATACTTATATGTATGAAGTTACTACTTTTATGTATAAACGTGTGTATTTATTGCTTAACCAAAAATATTTCTTTGCCCTTCAGCCAATACTCGTATCGCAGTCAAATATGCACTCGGATGTGTGTGTATTAATAGTGAATTTTGTAGGTTCCTCATACGACCCACTTTGCCTTATCATTTGACCTACTTTTCTGCGTTTTACTACCTATTGAACTTTCCTTCGCAATTCCGCTTCACTACATTCTCACAAAACTAGTTCATGTAGTGATACAGATTTTTCTAGTACTATAAATTGCTGAACACACATATATAGACAAGTATGTAGATATGTATATAGCTGCTGCTGTTCCTCCTCATATTCGTTGTATTGTTGGCTAATGTCCTTTAAACTGTTATAGTTAATGGTAGTTGTTGGTATTTGCTGATTTTACAACTAGGCTCACGTTTGAATTGAACTGCTTCGGCGCCTAGTTGTTAGCTAATTTGTCACGTATGTGTATGCATATGTACCGTATGCTGAAATATATATACTTGTGTATGTACACTGTATATACTCATAATTATGCTAGAAGCACCACTGCAATTAAAACAAGTAAGGAGGGGCTAAGTTCGGGCTTAACTGAACATTCTATACTCTTGCAACTTGCAAGGATCAATGCTGGCTAAATACCGTGAGGTGTTGGCAAAACTTTGTATTTAAATATGTAGCGAAGAGTTTCAACTTCATTGTCCATCGAAGACGTAAGTCATAGACCCACCTAGTTTTATTACTATATATTACTATATTATTTTAATATGATCCTCAAATGAGATATATTTGATATATAATATTTGATATAAACTCAACCATAGAGATTAAATTTAATACTTTGAGTTGATGTGAAAAACGTCAACCAAAGGTCTGGATTTCAATATACTTGTATTAGGTATAATATAATTTTGTAACTTAAAGAAAATCAGCACTTAATTTTAGTAAAATATCACATATTTTGACCAACCTAAACGGTTTAGAGTTAGGGGGAAAGTCAGAAATGATTATATAGGATTTATTAAGGTCAGAGAAATGTAGTGGCTGATTGCATTAATTTGTGAGATTGTTCGAATATATCTGAGAACTTATTTTCAAGAAATTTTATAAATATGTAAATATAAACATATACATATATGGAGTAAAGTTAGCCGGATGTTTCAAAATCGTGAATATCAGTTATATGGGGACTACACTGATATTAGAATAAGACGCTCTCTCAATTAAATTAAAATGACTTCCACATTGGCCGATATATGGTATATGGTAAAAAGTCGACGGAAAGTTTGAAAATCTTTATATTAGGTATATGGGGGCTAAGGAAAGTATTGACCCGATTCAACCCATTTTTGACACAAGGAACATTTTCCCCGAATTTCAATAATACCTATATCTCACAGTTTGACCGATATTTTCGGCAAAAAGTTAGCCATATGCACAGGGGTCTTCGGTATGTGGGGGCTTGAACAAATATAGGCCGATTTTTACAATTTTTAGACTCGAGATTGTATACCTCAAAGGCACTATTTGTGCAAAGTTTCATCTGAATATATTCATTGGTGCTTGACTTGTGTACTGGAAAGTGAAAGAATAGTATGAAATTTAAAATTGTGCTATATGGGTAGTATGTTAGGTGCGGTTGGTCAAGTAGGTCCGGAGATATGTGATTTCACAGATATGTGGGCATGCCATGCCCATTGTTCAATTTTGACTCCGGATTCTATAAAGCCATCGTGTATCATCCTCGGTGTAAAATTGAATGTCCCTGGCACATTTAGTCAATGATTTATTGTGCTTTTAGTAGTCTTTAGCATAACCGTTATAAGGGCAGAGGGCGGATTATCATCCGATTTCATCCATTTTAACAGCTTCGGTAAGGGTACCTTAAATGGCTTAGGAGATATGTACATTAAATCAATTAGAGGGCGGGGCCACACCAATTTTTTCAAAAGTTTTTTACCACAGGTGCTCCTTGTTATTGCAATTCCCTGTACCAAATTACAGGTTTATATCTTAACTAAGTGCGTAGTTATGGCATTTTATAGGTTTTCGATTAATGGCATCTTGTGAGCGTGGCACGTGTATCAAGTTATATTAAGATTTCTCAATTTTTATCCAAGTTATCGCTTGCACAGACGGACAGACAGACAGTCACTCGGATCTCGTCTCGTCATCATAATCATTTATATATATATAACTCCATATCTATCACGATTATTTTTAGGTGATACAAACAACCGTTAGGTGAAAAAAACTATTATACTCTGTAGCAATATGTTGCAAGAATACAATATGATTGAAATGACATTAAAAGCCAATTAATTGTCGTCTGTTAGACAATGGCTCTCACTATGTTGTACAGTGTAATTTTTTACAGTGCTGAAAAAAGAAGTAATTTGCAGTCAGAATAGCGCGGACTATTAAAATATCCAAAATATAGTCAAATATTCGAAGTATCTTTTGAAAGAAGGTCATCAGGAGGCTTTTAAATCTAAAAATACTCAAATTTCTTTTTTTTTTAACACGAGCACGTATTTCGTATGTAAGATTAAATGCATCTCTTACAATACGCTGGAAAATTCTACACTCACACCAATAAATTGTTGATTATCTAAACCAAAATCGCTCAATATGCAATACTAAAGGTGTCTTACTGCCACACTACAAGTGCGAGTATCTGTCACCGCCGACAAGCGAGTAGCAACAAATTGCAGTGAAACAAATGTTGCACATAAATCATTCAACCGAAGTGGCAAAAAGCGTTAATTTACTTTCTCATTTCCCATAAGTCTTTGTTTTTTTAGTACTTCATTTTATTTTTAGTTCAATGTGTTTGTCTTTCGAAATACCTCTGTAATGGAGCTAGTAGTCTTCAATCTGCCGTTCGGATGAGAACGTTGTGCGTTTGTGCTGCAACACTCATTGCAATACTAGTACTTACCTATGTGTAGCTATAAATACCATAAGTAGATTGATATAAACAGGCCTGTGCCATAGAGCTACCTAGGCAAGGGCAAATATGTATATATTATACATATAATATGGATATATATGTATATATTGAATGTATATGGAATGAATGTTAAATATATATTATATATTATATTATATATATATTTATATATATGTGTATATCAGCAAATTGAGTCATTTAAATATTTATACCAAAACAGAAAGTGGATAAGAAAAGAGACTGCCAGTTGGAGAGTCATACTTGTAGGTTCGTAATATCAACAAATCAAAATATAAATTTAGAATAATCAAATCTGAAAGAGGTTCTCAAGCCATACGATTTTCTGGAGAACAAATAGCTTTGGAATGAATGTTAAATATAATATATATAGAAGAGAAACAAGAAACAGAGTGGTCCACTTATGAAGAATTTCATTCTGTCCTATGTTTGAAAATGTTATTTATTCATATTCTATAAACTCTGGCGATATACTATTATGCCATACGCATGGGAAACAAAAAGTTTTTCGAATCAAATTTTTTCAAGTTGCATTTTTCTATTTCCTTCATGGAATTAGAGGTTAAGCCTTTAGCATAGGACATATTTCACGGTCTAATAGTAAATACCCCTCGAAAGACAATGAAAAGAAAGATGAGGAGATTAATCATCTACGGCACGTTCCTTGCTTAAATCGATAATCGAATGACTTCATAAGTTTGGAAAACAAGTCACAGGGCGGGTGAATTTATAATTCTATGAATCTTTAGAGGAGGAATATATATTATATTTATATATCTATCTCTATATGTTGTATGGGTACACTGCATTCCGAAAATATTATATATAATATAAATTATATTTATAATCCTTGATACTGGATTTATAATTGTGGAATCAAGCCTTTTTTACGAAAAGAAAATGGTCGCCTTATGAAACGATCTCCCTTGCACGAAAAACATCTTTGTGCCTGTAGCTCTGGCAAAATAAAAGAATATGCAATAAAATAGCCGTTTAAATATAATATATGGCGTGGTACCCCCGATATGTAGTATTTGTCGAGTTTTCTCGTGGCTACTAATCCGGAATTTTTGTCCAAACTTTATTTTGGAGCTTTATGCAAATTCTCTACAAAATTTAAATGTCTTATTACACTTGCTTTCCTTCCAGACTTTCATCCAATTCGGACGATGGCTTTGACGATGATTCCGATGAGGTTATCGTGCCGCCACACTGCCACATAACGGTACGTTGTACACGCGAAATAGCCGGTTTCAACGGACTTGGCGAAGTTGTGCGACGTCTAGACTTTCGCACATCATTACGTAATCACAAACGCTTCCATTATATTTGTGCGCTGCTGCGATTGTTGGTATCTCACAAGGGTATCGTCAACTTGTCTGGCAGCGCACAGCGGGTGCTGATGCAAATTGTTGAAGATGTGGCCACACATGGTGAGTTGAATGACTAGTAAGATGTAGTGGCAGCAATTGTAGTTGCAAAGTGCATATTTCCGTTTGCCAAATAAATTTTTGCAACTTCAACAGTTGCTGCTGCCATTGTTGCCAACTAGTTGTCAGGTCTTTTAATACCGTTAGAGTTATGACATTTATTGAAATAACCCATTTCCACTAAATTTGTGATGGATCAACCACGTTTTAATCCATAAAAAAACATAAAACCCGGTAAATGCTCCGCAACAACAAACGAACCATTTATGCGACGTCTCTATTTGTGACGCTTGATTTATCAGTCAATGACAGCCAACAGCATTTGAATGTGCTCCGCGGTTTGGTCATACAACTGCAAGAGATCGTGTTTCAGGAGAGCCAGAAATGTTGGGGAAAACCCCTGGGCAGCACCAATCTGTGGCAGGAGCATATCGAGACTATAAAACGCATACAAAATGTCGCTAGTCAACTTGAAATTAAAGAGGTGAGTACTTGCATATACTAACTTATGTATATATTATATATACATATATATAAAATATATGACTATTAAAGAGATTGGAAAAGGTTTCAACAACTTAGGCAAGGAAAAAAGGTATGAAAAATGATAACAGAACCATCTTTGTGAAGTGGAATGGTTAAAGGTCAGGGTTTTTTGAACTATCATACAACAGTACCAGAACCTTCCTGGTTTTTTCAAAAGTAGAAAATCAGTAATTCAAGATCTTTTCCACGAGTATACATAGTTAGTAATGTCGATGTTGTCATTTTATTCTAAGAATTGCGAGATAGAAAATCGAAATTTTTATCGCATAAGAGTTTAAGTAGCAGTTTCTGAACCGTATAATTTTAAGTTAGATTTCCAATCTGGAAACAGTTTGTATATGATTTTACGAAGAAATAGAATAGAAATTACTAAGACATATGCTTTATAACCCGGTAGAGCGGTTAAATATATATAATTTCTGCCCGAAATGTCAAATGTAAAATAAAAATTTTATTTGAGGGTGTGTCTTTTTAGTATCTGGAAAATGGAATGACCAACAAGTTACCTTTGACGTTTTACATTGACGGCCGCAAAAATAATATCTTATGCTTGAACTTATGGCGTGGTATTCAGTTAACGCAGAGAATAGGTCCACCAATTTTATAAATTGAGATTAGACATTTTTATACTAAGTACAAAAAGAGTCCACCACGCCAGAGCGCCGCGTTCAGGCTCGCAACTGGGAGTCTCATCTGTAGAGGGAAGATCAATCCTTAAAATGTTATTTTAGTAATCTTCGAGATCATAGAGGTTTGAACTAATTACTGAGCCTACCCAGAGTTGCCTACACAAAAAGTATTCTATAAAGACCTCACAGTGTACGTCATATACAGTTTTAACACCTACTTAGACTCTTTATCAATACTTTATCTCTTTAGTAACTTAGCAATAGTACCATTTACACTTTAAGTTGACATGTATTTGTTTCAATTTGTATAAAGTTTATGAAATTGTTTCTAATTATAACAGAAAATTCAGTTAAAGATTGTTTCTATTAATTTCAGCCTGGTCCTGAAATACGTCCAAAACTGCACGACCTTCCTGAGGAGTGCATACGTGAGATTATCTTGCGCATAGCTGATCACAAAGATCTCGAAGTGAGTATGCACCTTTAAGACAATGTTGGTCAATCAAACATTGGAAAAAAATTTAAACTCTTTCGGGTTTTTAACTAGGCCTCCGCAAACGCCTGGCCCACCATGGCAACATTGGTCTCAGAGCAACGCATTTGGCGGGAACTCTGTCGCTTTCATTTCAAACAGCAACAAATCAATTTAATACTCGATCTTAATAATTTTAAACTAATGAACGAGGTTAAGGACTGGAAAAAGATCTATCACCAATTGCGACGCACTTACGGTGTCAATGACGACTATCAATTTGCCGAAGTGTTGAAACTATGTCGTATTTGTTCGTGTTTATTCTGGCCATCGGAGGGCCATCCATGTATAGCCGATCAAATGCCTGACTATAAGCAACGCTTGGAGGATGCAGCTGGTGGTGGGCAATTGGTTGTAGCACAGCCAGTACCACCAGCACAATTTCTGAAATATTTCTCATTGTAAATATGTAGCATTGTAAGATAATACCTTAACTGAAGAAAGCAAAATTGAACTAATTATGACTTGTTAAAAATGTGGTTATGTTGCGCAAGTGATGGTATATATAAAGCGATTTTAGAGGCAGCTTGGAAATCTGGTGCACTATGCGTAATGGAGGGTGAAATAGATATATATAGATATATATATATATATATGTGTATATATATTTATTGATGACAAAACTGCTTAGCCTCAGAACTAAAAATTAAATGCAAAAAAGCTATTAGGCAAGGAAACTTTCAACAAAGTACAGTGATAACTTGAAATTATTATAGATATACCTACATATGTACTATATTATTGTAATGATTCTGCTACTTAGAGAGGTCTGTTGAGTTTGATGGTTTTTAAGGAATTTCCTTATTTTTATTGGAAAAGTACTCATTACATATATACTTAATACATACATGAATAAAACAAATATATGCATTTTAAACATAAATTTTGTGTTCCTTCACTTTAAAACGTTTTATTTAAAAACACAGGAAATGTATATAAATAAAACATAAATTAAAATAACTTGAAGAAATAAAGTAAATCAGAATTAAATAAAGAGTAAAAAAAACAATTAAAGAAAATAATTTTGTGTTCCTTTACTTTAAAACGTTTTATTTAAAAACACAGGAAATGTATATAAATAAAACATAAATTAAAATAACTTGAAGAAATAAAGTAAATCAGAATTAAATAAAGAGTAAAAAAAACAATTAAAGAAAATAATTAAAAATGAAAAAATACGAAATTAATTTAAATGAAAAAAAAGAAAAAAAAATTAAATTAGACAAAATTTAAATAAACTAAAAAATTAAATATTCAGAAAAAAATAGTGGAATAAGACAAATTTAAATTAGTTAAAGAAAAATAAATTTAAAAAATTTATAATAAAATAGAATAAACAAAAATTAAATTAAACAAGAATTAATTGAATTAAAATTATTAAGAAACAACAAAAAACGTTTACTTCGGTTGCAAAGAAGCTACAATACCCTTCGCAAATTCAAAAGATTAATTACAAAAACTTTGATCGGTTAGTTTGTATGGCCGCTATATGCTACAGTGACTCGATATGAACGGAGATTGCACCATTGCCTTCAGCAATAACTCATACCAAATTTCGTGAAGAAAGTTTTTCATATAAGTACTTGCTTTCGATCGTTCAGTTTGTATGGAAGCTATATGGTATAGTGGCCCGATATCAATATCTCAAAAATTGAGCGACTAGTTTGTATATATACAGACGGACGGATAGACGGACATGGCTCAATCTACTTAAATCGTCACGATGGTCATTTATATATAATATATTCTGACCTGCCCAAATTCAGATTTCTGACGTTTTCTTTTTGGTGTTACAAACATCGTAGCAAACTTAATATACCCTTTTCAGGGTATAAAACTACAAAATGCTTAAAAACATTACAACAAAAAACAGGCTAAATGTTAACTAATTTATAAAATTATTTAATAAAAAACTTAAGTGGAATAAACTGAAGTTAAATTAACTAAATAAGACTATATGAAATAAGATATAAAAAAAAAATAAAACTATATGAAAAAAATGATGAATAAAACTATAAAAAAATGAGCCTACATACATTTTTTTCATACTTTTGTTGCAATCGAAATAAAACGGTCGTGTTTTTTTTTTCAAATTTAAACAAAAAAAAAATTAAATCAAATCCAGCTAAATTAATAACAAAATAAAATTATATTTATTATTTATATATAAATATATAAAATATAAGAATATAAATTAAATTAAAAAAGTGTAACAAAATAAAAGATGATTTTTACTTTAATATGTTTTTTATTTCTTACCCTACAACAACATTTAAATTCATTTTTTTCTGTTCTTCGAATATGTTTTTAAGTTGCCAGGGTTGCAATCGAAATGATATGCTTTGGTGTAACTTCTTTAATTCAATTATAACTATTTTTTCAATTACCATTTAAAAGTAAGAACGCTATATTTATGTTATGACGTAATTTAGCTGCCTATACCTCAAAGATTAAGGGGCACATCTAGTGTGACAGAATCAAAAAAAGCGATAACTACTTTATCAAATGTCAGCAAGTTTTAAGAATATATTTATATATTATATACATTAATGCACATTTTAAGAAGACCCAATAAAATTTTTGAAGAAACACAGATCCTCCACTGCTGCAGTGAATCCGGCATGCTTTTACGAAAAACATATTTAAAGATAAACTGGTTAAGCTGATTGAACAGCGTGGCTACACTTTAGAAGGCTGTAACTCAAAAACAATTTGAGATATCGATTAAAAATTTTATTATGTTATCTCTATCGATATATGAAATAATACGACTTTTTAAATGCACACTAACTGTCTTCCTTAATCAAGTGAGGATTTAGGACAGTGATTGACATTTGATTCTAAAGTTATTTTCAGCTTTCTGCCTTTTATGAATTTTCAATAAAATATCTCTTGAAAAATAAGTGATTTTAAGAAAAGAGCAAGTGTCAAACGCCTATCTTACAACTGCCAATTTCGTCCAACACAACACAGCATATGACAACAAAATGACAGGTATCTTCACTTTTACTTAGAACTGTCTTTGTATTTTCTCATTTTCATTGTAAAGCTATGTTAGTATTTTAAATATATTTTGTTTAAAATGTTTAAAAAATATTGTGCGATTTCAAGAATTTTAGGTACATATTATATAATATAATAATTTTCACTTTCTGCACATTTTAAGTTAGTTTCAAAGCTCTCAAAAATGTGATTTAGATAAAGTTGAACTAACATAAATCATCATGCTTTTAGTATAAACTCCAAATAAACTCCCATATTATCCTTAATGAGAACGTAACATGTGCATCTTAAAAGCCATTTTATGTTACATTCGATCGTGGAGGACTCACAATAATTTTGAGGACTATGGTTTCCAAGGAAATGCGCTATGGTTTCCAAGGAATTCCTTCAAACTGTTACAGGCTTTTTTCTCCTCACTACTAAGTAACTTCTGGAAAACATCATAATCCATAATTTTTCTCACCTCATGACAAAAACAGAGTCCATCTATCATGTCGTTTTAAGGGCGGGATATTCGAACATCAGAATTCAGTAAATTCTATGTTTTAATCGGGATGCCAATGACTCTGCTTTATTTTTTAATAGATTTAAGTTTCTTATTTTATTATGAAAATCTTCAGACTTGTATTACGAAAATCTTCAGACATGGTATTTTTGGTTCAGATTCTAGATTTTTCGAGAACAGCGCGCGAAGACCGACATTATATGGGCGCGAAAATTAAAAATGGTCAAATCTCTATAATTGATTAAAAAGAAAATATTTTCGATTTGTAATCGTCCTTTCTCATATATATTTGCTTATATAATCGGAATATATTAAGTAAAACCCATGCGAAAAAAAATTATTATTGACCTGTGTAATTTAAGCTTGAATATAAAAAACTGTAGTACGAAAAACTAATCGATATTTATAAAAAAAAAAATGGAAAACAAACTATTGCCCACTTTAAAAATGCGCAAATAAAAATAAAATTATTCCGAAAAATAATGTTAAAAAATGTTGATAAGAAAACAAACAATTAGTTAAATAGTATTTAAGCACGATATTTTAAAGAGCTAAAAAGAAAGTTTTTAAACTTGAAGCAGAGATGTGCAAATAATAATTTTTTAAAATTATTTTTAGACATACAAAATATTGTATTAAAAGAAAAATATCCTTATGATTATTTATTTATACGCATTTTTATATATTCGCGATAATTCGCTTCATTTTGATGGCATTTCATTACTCAGAAAATACTATTATACATATGTACATATATAGCATATATGATAAAGCAAAAACTTAAGTGAAGAGTAAATATATATATAAATGTTAACAAACTTTGTTTTTGTGGAAAAACTTAGCCTCTCTGATGATATTTTTTAAAGTACTAAGGATACCCAAATATTTTTTCGTATTAATTCTCTTTGCCTCGTAGACTGATATCCTTGAACCCAATTTTCTATCGAATCGTTTACTGCCAAAAGGCCTTGAAAGTTGGTCAAATGTTTTAAAATGCCAGAAAGTCAGTCTCTTCTTTATTGTATGTTCGAGTTTCTTTCCTTAATTGTGATGTATATATGTCTCATTTTTTTTGAATAAGTGGAAAGTTTATGCCAAAACAGGGGCCGCTGAGGAAGATACATCTTTTTTCCACTCTCACGACAACGTCAAACGAAAACGGTCGTGGTCGAATCCGAAGCAAATTGGCTTGGCAGGATTAACTGTCAGGGAGAGTTTTATTGAACGAAAAGGTGCACATTTGACCTAAATCGGCTGAATATAATCTTCAATTCACTGCAATAATAAATCTTACTGGACCTTATACAGTATCCGACGAAACTATGTAAACGTTATGAATCTAAAGACCAAAAATACATATATTTTGAGAAGTGAAATTTATTGCTTTGTTTTTCTATTTTGCTTATGAACGTATTGCATTATTCGAACTATTAGTTGCAAAACACGCGATCATCTGAAAAAGAGAAATATTCAGCAACGACATAAGTATGTACACCTATATATTATAAGGTTACCTTCTAAGGAGAGCATCAATTTTAAGTGTTATTGCCATTAGCGTTATTTACAGCCAAAAAACATCGAGGCATGCTGTATAGTTCTGAAGAAGCGATTGCAGTATGTTTTCTCAGCAGTTATTCAATCTATTAAAAATCTCTCGTTTATTGGAACGACAAGAAGTCGGTCGAGTTACCATCCAAATATTGCCGTAAATGCTCAATAGGGTTTAGTTAAGGGCTTTGGGTAGGCCATGGTAGGGGCTCTAGGGATTTTTAATCGAAATATTCTTTCACAACCCGGCTTATGTATATGTTTGGGCTCATTGCTGGCATATAAAGTTATCTTGTACTTGTAAGCCCAATTTTTGTGCAGCGAGATTTTTGCAGATTTTTTATGATTATGAATTTTTACCTTTCCCAATTTTTTTTACTGATATTTATAAAAATTATTTACACACAGAAACACAAATATTGCCAGACAATTACTTAAGTGGGAATCAAAAATTCTTCATTATGCAAGCGAAACAAAAGCTAGCTGTAAAAATTATACCGTTACTCTTTGCCTGCATACAGTATGTACTAAGAGTATCTGCAACCTTTTAATTGTCGAACTCTTGGAAGAAATAGTCAAAGAATAGTAAAAAGTGTGGTGAGGTATTCATAATTTTGTCGGATACTGTAGAATATATTACTTCATTAAACTTTGAGATGACTCTTCAGAACGGTTGATAGATTTGAAGAGGCCACTTTTAGCTAAAAATTCATACAACAAAATGTAAACGATGCGATCGAGATACCCTACGATATAAAAACAGGGAAAATTAAAGGAATTAAAAAGAGTTTTTGTAACGTCACTTTAGCGACGATATAAAAGATTAGAAATGTACAGTGATGAACTAATAGACAACAACATTTTTTTTAGAAAATTTTATATATAATTCATGACGCGAAAAAGTGAAGTGGTTTGAAAATGTTCCGATAACATATAGTTATTTTCTGATTAAAAATATTTTAAAACTCTTCCTAACACGCGATTTACACATATTTAGACACATCTACACATCTTCTATTAAATGTCAAAAAGAAAAATATCAGTTATAGTTTTTTCAACGAAATTGTTTAAAAAAATTTGATTGGAATACTAATTTCAAATTTTTTAAACTACCGTTATTTGACACAAATATATATTTTTGCATATATTATATTTCACCAAGTGAAGTTGCCAGAAATCGTAGGGAACTTCTATAGCAATGTATCACAATCAGTACATTTATGCGCGGGAGCGTCGCCGCTTTGGACGTCAACCCTTGCTAAGCGATCGCACACAGCTAATGCTGAGCATACAGCCGAGTCAACGAATGCGTAACTCATATATCTTACGCAATCCGATGAATAGCAGCACACAGCTGAGCGATCAAATGGCCTACAGTTGGGTGGAGACTGATAATGTGACCTACGCCGAGCATGGCATGTATCATTACGAGGGCGGCTGGCCGCGCGAAGTCAACATCAACGACGAAGAGTCGACAATGCGATACCGCAAGAAGATCGAGCGAGAGGACAACTGGGGTGTGCAGGTGATGCATTTGATACATACATCGATGGATGTGACGGCACAAAATAGCGCAGTAAATATTTATCAAGAATTCTTCGTCGACTTGCCACCAGAGCTGGGCAAGGACATACGCATGCCATTTGAGGCGCGGCAATGCAATATCTTTCATGATCCGTTAAAACCCGTGCGACCTATCACCGTGCTTGATTGGATGCCAAGCGAGCGGCGCAAATTCCTATCGCAACCGACCAACTTCAATAGGGTGGCACCGTCACGCACGGCAGTTATCACTACGAAGCCGATAGCAGATATAGCAGACGAAGATGAAAATGTACAAACTATGTCGGAGACAATGCGTACTGATGGCAATCCTAACTCGTTCTATGTCTGGGATCAAGGCAACGCTTTGAATCCAGAAGTGGTGCTCGAATCCACGGAGCCTGTGCGACGTGCGCATTTTTGTCCACGTGATGATAATTTTATAGCCGCAGGACTGCAATCTGGCATGGTGGCGCTGTGGGATGCGCGCAATGGCGGTAAGCCTTTAAAGATTTCACCGCTCGAGGCTGCACATCGTGAGGAGGCCGCCGCCTTGTGTTGGGTGCATTCGAAGTCGAATTCTGAGTTCTACAGCGGTTCATATGACGGCTCTGTAAAATATTGGGATGGTCGCGATTTGGAAACACCCATACAAGAAATTCTACTCGATCCCGAACCAACCGACGATCAGAAGAACGAACGCGCACATGGCGTGACAGTATTGGAATTCGAGTACACCATACCGGTGCGTTATATTATCGCCAGCGATCAGGGTTACATATTTATCGGCAATCGTAAAGGTATGTTGCCGACGGAGGTGTTAATCTCCAACTATCGCCTCTTCTCGGGTCCGATACGTACGATCGAACGCAATCCGTTTTTTGTGAAGAATTTTCTGATTGCCGCCGATTGGTGTGTGAAAATCTGGGCGGAGGAGTGTAAAGGTGCACCCACGACACTACTAATGAAGAAGAAGAATGAAATGTTGTGCGGCACCTGGAGTCCCGCGCGCTGTTCGCTCTTCGTCACTGGTGATGCGCGCGGCGAAGTCGACTTTTGGGACATACTACTGCATCAAAGAAAACCCATATTTACGCTGAAATTGAAGCAACCAATTAAATATGTCAAATTTCGTCCGGATGGTAAATACTTGGCGGTGGCGCTAGAAAATGGTGATGTTCAACTGTTTGAGCTAGATCCGGCCTTGAGACAGAGTGCTGCTAAGGACAAAGCATTGCTAATGGCGGTGAGTATGATTGAAAAATGGCAACTCAAGCCATTTTTAGAACGGAATGTTATAAAAAAAATTTCCTTCCAGCTCTTCGAGCGCGAACTTTTCCGGTCGAAATTGCTGGAAGGACGTGTCGAGGAAGTAAAACTCAAACGCAAGACCTCGCTTCTCGAAGCTGAGACAAAACAACGCGAAGCCGAATTAGATTTGATCGCTGAACTTGATCCCGATGACCCAGACCAATTCTTGCAGATTATCGAAAATGACACCGAATTCAAGGATATGTTGAAAATATTCAAGGACAGTACTTTCAATATTGACAAAAAACGGCAAGAACGTCAATTCGTTATGGAGCGCACCGATTTCGAGAAAGTCGAAGGCGAATCGGACTTAGAGGGACTTACTGCCGAAGAGATAGCAGCACTACAAGGTACCGAGAACATGAATACTGTAGGTGTTTTAGGTGATGCGGCCAGTACTGCGGCCGCGGGAGTGGCAGGCGCTGGCGTTAAGGGCGCCGGTATTAAGGGCGCAGCAGGCGCAGCCGGCGCGGATGAAAAGGAAGCAGCAATCGGTGATAAGCGCATAAAAGTGCTAAAGCGTATGGCGGACAAGGATAAATAATTGGCAAATAAATATATTTTTTATAAAAAAAAATCTCATATATTTATGGATGTCAAACTACATTTGGTTTGTTATTAAAAAACGCATATTTTTTCCGCTAACTCTGGTATCTGTATAGCTCTCATATCCACCACGATAATGCTCATTTGTCGGCGCACAGCGTTCGCTTTACGCACCAACATCTTCACCTCAAAATAATCCATCAGAAATTTCCATTTGCATTGTCCTTTCTCTTGACCGCTTAGCGTTTGATACTCCTGTGGCGTTAGAGCAAGCACGCGTTCGGCTACAGCGCCTGAAAGACGCGCCTCCAACAATGTACCAGTGTGATCGCTAAACTGCACATTTATGTTGAAGAAGCATTCGTACTGCGCACCATCGTGGTTAAGCGATAATTCTAGCTGGCATTTAGGTGCATCGCATTCAGTTTGATTTCTCGTAAGCAAAGTATGGCAGGACTTACTGCTTGAAATGAGTGTAATTTGAAGGTATGATATGACTTTTATAAACATTTCCGCTTACCATCTGCGACTGATGACTTGACCAATGCCATCAAAATCGAAATGTGTCAACATGGCATAGAGAACGACGGTGAATTGCTCTTTGTCATCTTTGAGTTCACCTTCAGCGCGCGCATACAGCTGTTTAACTGTCATCTGAGTTTTTATTTCAGCGGCTAAAATATTGTTAAAACTATTAAGTTATGAACCTTGCAAAGCAACTGCTTACCATCCACTTGATTATTCATTGTGTACGCCAACGAATCCCAAGGCTTAGTTGTTAGAGTGCTAGCAAATTTCATTAAGGCATCCACCTCCGAGCCAATGGGATTCTCATAGGCCAAAGTGCGTCCACTGAAAGTTAGCGTGGTGCTTTTGTAGAATTCTGAGTATGCAAGCTTCACCTCTATCAAGTGTAACGCCGTGCCCATACCCTCCCAATACTGTTCCGCGCGTTGTATCCAATCCGCCTGCCAAATGCTCAATATAACGCCGTTTCTGTAGCTGTTGTCGATCACAATCAACTCAAGACAGTTCAGCATTTCACCATTGCGTTTGCTGCGCACCTCTTTGACCGGGCGTTGTGCCGCTACCAAAACCAGTAAATCGACAAACTGGTCCTTTGTGCTGCTTTCCTTCACGCCACAGCACACATCTTGCAATTTGAGCGCGCTGCAGAGTGGCTTATGTGGTACGCGGCGCAAATTGTGCAGCTCTCGAAAGGCATTCATATCGCGGTAGTTGTTCGTGTCCAAACGCCCTTGACCTTCATTTAACACTAGTGCGAACGGCACCGTTGGCAGCGGTTGAAAACGCGCATTATCTGACAAAGTGGATTTATCATACACCATCGTGGGCACGACGCTCGGTGTGATGACATCGATAATGTCATAAATCTTGAATTTACGGTTATATTCAGTGACCATCTCCTTGGTGCCCCAAACTTTACAATTGATGATGTGTCTTTTAGAGTCGCGCAGAGTGAAGCTCATAACGCCACGAAATTCAGGCGAATCGCGCACGAGAAAAGTGTTGGGTGTTGTTTTTGTAAGTATAATGCCAGTAATTAACGCGTTTTTCAGCTCTGCTTTAAGCTCAGCTATTTTTTTGGGCGTAACATCTGCCATTTTTCAAATTCACTCGAAAAATATTTGAACAAATAAACTGCGCTAAAAATAACGGTTGCGGAAAATGAACAACTGGCATTTGGCCATTAGTTAAGTAACAGTGCTGCCATTGAACAAAATAAATAACAGCGCTATATAATGTGGTTGCCATGCAACAGCACTTTATTGTTTTAATATAGATTTATTAGTTGCATACCTTCAGTTGCGCTGAAGATGTGTCGAAATTATTTATTTTGTAATAATAACTAAAAAATAATAAAATGGAGTACGCTTTTAAGAAGGAGCGCCGCACATTCGGTTCTAGCGTAAGCTTCAGCGATAAAGATGAGGTCATCTTTTCGGAAAACTCCTCGCAAGAGCTCGCTAAGGGCTACATACTTAAAAATCCAGTGGATCGCGCAACGCTATTCACTAGACAAATGGCCTTGAGTGACGCGAACACCGAGCGTGCTACATACAAGCATGTCGGTATCACGCATAACGAAGGCGGTTGGCCCAAAGACATTAATATGTCCGATCCGGAGCAAACGGTGCGTTATAAAAGGAAAATTGAGAAAGATGAAAATTACATAACGCAAGTGATGAATCTTACCAACCCGATGGAACATTATATACACCAAAATAATGCAGTGAATATTTATGAAAATTATTTTGAGGATCTCGATCCGGCGCCATTGCCCGAACCGTGTCGCTCACGCACCGTGAACGTTTATCGTGATCCCAATCCCATAAAAGTGCCCGTTACACATTTATCTTGGTCACCGGATGGTGCCATAAAAATGGCGGTTAGTCATTGTGATATGAAATTTCAGGGTGATAAAACGGGTCAACGTTGTAATTCGTACATTTGGGAAATTGAGAATCCAAATGAACCGTTTCTAACGCTTGAGCCCAAAGTGGCCTGTGTATGTTTGGAATACAATCAAAAAGATCCGACAAGTTTGGTTAGTGGCATGTATAATGGGCAGGTGGCCGCTTGGGATACGCGACATGGCAAATATCCGGTGATGATAAGCGAACGTGAGATATGTCATCGTGATCCGGTCAACTCCGTGTTGTGGAATAATTCTAAGAGTGGCACGGAATTCTTCTCCGGCGGTTCAGATGGACAAGTACTGTGGTGGGATACGCGCAAATTGAGTGAACCATTGGATAAACTGTTGATGGATCCAATACGTAGCGACGAGCAAGATCTGGCACGTTCGTTTGGCGTTTCGGTGCTGGAGTATGAAACTACCATACCTACACGTTTTATGGCTGGCACCGAAATGGGTATGTTATTCTCGTGCAATCGGAAAGGCAAGACACCCATGGAGAAGATACAGATAAGGGTGAGTTATAACTAAAATAATTTTTCTGTTTAGTGTTGTCAGTGCACTTTTTCTCCTTAGATGATGTGCCACTTGGGCCCGGTGTATGCCATAACGCGCAATCCGGCTTTTGTAAAGAATTTCCTAACCGTTGGCGATTGGTGCGCTCGCATTTGGTCCGAAGATTGCCGTGAGAGCTCGATAATATGGACTAAAAATAGTGACGCTATGCTGACCGATGGTGCTTGGAGTTACACGAAGTAAATTCTCTTCAAAGATTAATATACAAATAAATTATTTTAAAAATCTTATTATTTTTCAGGGTTTCTCAATTCTTCATCACGCGCATGGATGGCGTGCTGGACACATGGGATTTATTACACCAACAAAATCAACCAGTTTTAACGGTAAAAGTGTGCGATGAGCCACTGCATTGCGTGCGCACGAATGAAAACGGTAAATATGTCAGCTGTGGCAGCAAGCTAGGCGCAACTTTTCTTATCGAAGTTTCCGATAACATGGTGATGTCGGCGAAAAATGATAAACCGTTGCTGACGGCGGTGGGTATGAGTAATTTTTTTTGTACTTTTCTAAGATTTACACTTTTGTAACGTATAAAACATTTATATTGCTTGTTATTTTACTTATCGATTATTATTTAGTAACTATAGATATTTCTTTACAGATGTTTGAACGTGAAAATCGCAGAGAGAAAATTTTGGAAGCCAAATCGCGTGAAATCAAGCTGAAAGTCAAAACGAATCAAGGACAGGACCAAGGTGATCTAACTATGCTCAACGGACGCATCAATGTTGCGCCATTTAAAGATGCTTGTGAACAGGCAGCGGCGGAGTATTTCGTTGCTGTAGAGCAGGAACGTTTAAGACGTATACCTGGCAACAAGCGTAGGTGATTTATTATTATTTTTTCTTAAAATTATGTAGAAAAGTGAGGAGTTAACTTTTTTCTAACATTTTACAGAAGAAGGGGATGAAGCTGAGCCGTCTGACATTGACAGCGCCAGAACTTGAATGAAAGTAGCACATATAAAAATATATGACTATAGTTCAATTGATGTTACGCTTTTGTTGTTGTATATACAAGTAATTGCACGAAAATAAAAATAAAAAAATCATGAAACACATATTTTGATTTCCTGTTTTTAACCAAATATTGCATTGTATGTAAAAACTGCTGTGCGAAATCGGTAATATCGCGTGCAATAATTCAATCGAATTTGATTAACGGTATATAAATTTTTTATTTCAAGCATTTATACTTCATTAATTAATTTCTCAAACAATGTGTAACCCTGTGCTTAGTTATTGTCCTGTTTCTACATAACTTTCCAACACTGCGCTCTTATCATAAATGTGACAGCTCAATTTGTCATTGACGTTTGATATTTTTCATGTGTTTCCTGTAAATTTTGGTGAGTTCGTAAATTCTAACAAAATATCGCGATAATTAAGTGAAAAAACGTGTTAATCTTAATTAGTCCGCAAAAACTGTGCAATTGTTGAGTTGAACAGCATTTACTATAGTGTTAACGTGTGTGAACTTTTTCATTAGCGCGACCGTCATAAAAGGCGAACAGCTGATTTCACTAGTTGCTCTGCTTTCAGGTGCCTACGTGACTCATGAACATGTGCCAATGGTGGACAAACTTCAAAAGCCAACAATAGTAACAACAACACGTGCGAAATAAGACTAACAACAAAAGAAACAGTGAAGGTAAACAACAAAAGTGCAATACCAAGCCCAAGCAAAGAAAAATTAACAGCGAACACAAATCAATTGCTGCGACGGTGCAGAACAAACCAGACATATATTTTGAGTGAAAGTTTTAAAAGAGTGAATTAAAAATGACGTTACAATAATTATAAAATAATAAAACATAATTTATGAATAGTTGGTTCGGTTGTGAAATGCAGCAATCAGCAAAAGATTTGCAATAATAAATATTCAAATATTTATTATAGGAGATTTTGAGCGCTCTACTTGATTAATACAAATTCTAATAATTGTTTACTAGTATTGCAATTAAAAGCCGCAAAAAGTTCGAAAGAGATAGTGTAAAGTTTAATGACATAAAGTGTGCTTATTAAATAAAACAAAAAAGAACTAAGCTTGGATTTTCTACAAGCCAAAGGAACAACATTAATCTAAAGCAGCAACAAAAGCCAAACACCAAGGTAAGCCGTGCGAAAAGTTACTTGACATCAATCGCACTAAAAATAGCCATATATATGCATATATTCATATAAGTATATATTTGTTTGCATAATAGTTATGTATACATTTCAATTCAGTAACCGTTAGTGAAAAAGTCAAATTCATTAATAAACTTCCGTCTTGAAAAAAGATGTACTATTATGTGACTGCAAAAAAATGTGCCGTTAATAATAAAAAAAGCGATTATTACTGTATTTTAATATATTAGTAAATATGTGAATACTTTAGGGCGAGCCCACCTTTTTGAAATTACCACGCTACCACTTGCCGGTGTACCACCCTGTAATCTTAAAGCTTTCTGTGTATCAGAAGGACCGAATGCAACGCCTTTTACTTATGAGCCCTACATGTACAAATATTTTTGTGGTCCTCTATGTTTATCTATATCTTGTCTGGAATTCTGGGATGTTTCTGTTGCAGCAGTTGCATAGTGCCCATTGCTCACGTAGGCCATCGCTTTTTGTCTTTTTGTGGTATGTTCATATGTGCTTACATATCTAAATACCTATCTACTTATTCGGGTGTTAGATTTGCATTTTCTTAATTAGCTAAAAATATAAAAAATTTTATAAAAATAATTTTTTTTTTGTTTTTGATGGAAATGTGTTTAGTAATTAGTTATTTGTAACTAATTACAGAGCGCATTTGTATGCAAGTAGTTCAGATTTCCGCATTTAAATTATTTCTTTGTTTACTTTAAAAATATTAGTATTTTTAGCAAAACTTATATCGATTAATATGCTATAATAACGATTTAGTTGTTAAATTTCGAAACTACTTTCATTTTAAAATTCAACAACCCACATCTTACTGCAACAAAACTTTAGTTTTTACAAAAATACGGTGTTTCCCTCTGATTTGTATTAAACTCTATACTAAAGTACTAAAATTGGGTTAATCGAGTTATGAATCACCAGCTTATTGCTTTAAATGGTCGTACTTTTATAATTCACGTAATAATAAAACGAGTTTAAATGCATTTACACATAATGAATGTCTGCGCGAAAGAACTTTCAAAAATGAATCGCAACAACTTAACAACTTCGAAATCATAATTAAAAACCTTGTGAAATAGATTGAATGTGTACGCATATAATCGTAGTAGTAACGCCTTTCTTGAATTAAGCATTCACATATAATTAGCAATATATACACATACTAACATCAATATATGCAGATTTGTTATATTATATATAATTATTATACCCCTGGCTATTTATTTAGGCATGCTTAGACATAAATAAATTACTAAATGTAAATAAATTAAAATGTAAAAAAGCAGAAATAATTTTTTTTTTTTTCATTCCAGCACAATGTTGGATGTCATCCAGCCTATCAGCATGGACTTAACACTCAAAGAATCTGCCACTAACGCCACGACCAACAATGAAGTTGTTGTGGTGCGAGCCAAGCCGAAGAAAGTTTTCAAGCCCAAAGCTCGCATCAATCGCATTCCACAGTCACTGCTCGATGATCCAGTGCTACAGAAGGCCATCGATCGTCTGCCATCTAATTACAACTTTGAGCTGCACAAAACCATCTGGCGCATACGTGATATGAAAGCAAAGCGTGTGGCATTGCAACTGCCCGAGGGACTGCTTATGTATTCAATGATTATAGCCGATATAATTGAACGTTTCACCGATGCCGACACCGTCATCATGGGTGACGTCACTTATGGCGCTTGTTGTGTGGACGATTACACCGCCAAAGCTCTGGGTGCCGATTTATTGGTGCATTATGGGCACAGCTGCCTCATACCGGTCGATCAGACTACTGACATTAAAGTGCTATATGTCTTTGTGGATATTAAAATTGATCCATTACATTTCATCGATTCCGTAAAATTGAATTTCAAACCGACTGATGGCCAAATTGCGCTCGTGAGTACAATACAATTTGTGACAACGCTACAAGCGGCTTCCACTGAACTTAAAGCAGCTGGCTATGATGTGATTGTGCCACAAGCGAAACCGTTAAGTCCCGGCGAAATATTGGGTTGCACATCGCCTGAATTGCCTGCCACCGCTAAGATGCTGATCTATCTCGGCGATGGTCGATTTCATTTGGAGTCGTGTATGATAGCGAATCCTACTTTGAAAGCATATAAATATGACCCTTACGATAAGAAATTCACGACTGAGGAGTATGACCATCGTGCTATGCAGTCAATACGTTATCGCGAAATTGAACGTGCACGATCGGCCAAAAAGATTGGCATTATTGTTGGCACATTGGGCAGACAAGGCAGTAGTCGTGTGCATAGATTTCTCGAAAAGCGTTTGTTTGCTAAAGGTTACGCAACAACAACTATTTTGTTATCTGAGATATTTCCACAAAAGTTGGCACTCTTCGCCAGCATTGATGCATTCGTGCAAATTGCATGTCCACGCTTATCCATTGATTGGGGCACCGCTTTTGCCAAACCCTTACTGAATCCCTATGAACTGTCGGTTGTATTAGGTGATGTCGAGTTTACACCACATAATGCAGCGCCGAAAAACAATGCGTATCCAATGGACTTCTATGCGACTGGCAGCCTTGGTCCGTGGACACCGAATTTCAAACCACCAGCTGTGGGCGAGTGTGATAACAAACCATCTGAGGCGTGTTGTGGCCGCTGTGTGCGTGCAGAATTGGAAAAGGACGGCAACGATGGAGCGCGTGCAGCCACAATAGAGGATATATTGGATTTTAAGAAAGGATAAGCGTAGCAAATGTTTGAAATATACGCACTAAAGCAACGGGTTTACCTAAGTACAGCTTTAGATTTAGTTAGTTTAAAGGAGTGTTATACTTATAATTGAGCGCAAGTGTTTGTTATTTGCTTAAATTGACAAAAAACAAAATCAACAATTACCGATAGTCTTTAAAATCGAAGTTAAATTATAATATAATTATTGGCATATAAATCCTTTTGTAAATGTTTTTATTTACAATTATTCTTTACTTAATGGTTTTATTTTAGTTATTTCATGTTTGTAGTTTTATTTTAATTTATATAACTGCACATGTATGTACATTAAATTATACGCTTTAGCATTTGTATTTAGTTAGCTTCATTTATTTAATGCTTAGTTTTTTACATACATACATACATCGCTAAAATATATATGACATACCAAATAAACAAATATGAATTTAAAAAAATATGATTTTTTATTACCTGCATCTATATGAGACTGCTTCAGGAATAAGATTCAAACATTGGATGTAGCACAATTTTATCTACAACTGCCTTGTAGATCATTTAGTAGCACATTGATAATTATGTGGGTACATTGCAATCAAAAACGCAGTTCACTGAAAGAAGGCGTACTGAACGATCAAAAAAATCATGTCCTTGTTTGGAAAACGTTTTTGTTTGACAAGGTACCTTCCCGAAATTCAGCGAGGCAACGGTACAACCTCTGAATAAATTGCACAGATCAGACCACTAACGCCTATAGCATACAAACGGACCGATTGAAATCAAGTTTTTGTATGGAATTTTTTGTATTTGTGAAGAGTATTATAGTTATGGTGCAACCGAAGTTAAGGTTTTTTCTTGGTTTTTACTTGCGATCGACATTTTATATTTAAAATATTGACTCTCCTTTATGGAACCCCTAACCTCAATTTACACCATTCAATTCGCCACCTGAAAGAATATTGAACTGGTCTATGACTCTTTTCACTTTCTAACAATTGGTATAATAATTTATGAGCTCTGCTAATACAATACATTTATTAATATATTTCTGGGCTATAATATTTCTTATCAACACAGCTCCTTATAAACGCGACTGCCACAGAACGAATTTTAATAAATTACTAGTTTTTATATTGCCAATTATTAATTCGTTATAAGTTATTTCTATGTGTGTGTACAATTAGCCGCCATTTGCATTAAAATAATAATAGTAAATTTAATGCCTAATGTACCAATCTGTATTTATGTACATATATTAATTTTTCGCAATTTCACCATTTTATAAACATAATTATGAACGATTTGTATAAAATGATTGCTACTAAACATTTGATAAAAGTTTTCAAATCCATTTCCGTGAATAATTGAACTCTTCCTACCAAAGCGATTCAAAAGAAAATCAGAGAACCCCTATTTAATGTGGTTTTAGTCTGACAGCACTTATTATTTTTCTCTTTACAAACTTGGACTGTTTGTTTCGTCCTCCTTAAATTCTCTTAATTGCTGTAAATTAATGTTATGTAATCGATATTAAATATTTATATCACTTCCTTAATATTAACAGTTGGAATTAAATTAATTTTCACAGATTATCGCATATCCGTTTCCGTGAATGAATTGTGTGCTTCTTACCGAAACGTTTCAAAAGAAAACCAAAAAACCCATATTTAATTTTTCTATTGTCTGGCAATTGGCCACTATTGTTTTTGTGCTTCCTATTCACATCATTTTTCTTAAATTTTTTTATTTGTTGATGAATTTTCTTTGCCTAGTTAGTATAAAAAAGATCTGAATATCATCATAATATAAGTATAAATGCTGCACAAAATGCTAAAAAGTAGTAATTTAGAAAGGTAAGCGTTTTTAAAATAAGATTACTAATCAAGGGGTATTGCAATCGCTTCCAAGCGGGTCGGCAGTTACAAGTGACACGACAATAACAACAAAGTGTTATAAATATATTTAGGTCATAAAACGTTTTGACTGCTTGGTAACGACTGCCTAGTGATAAATTAACGCAATCAACTTGTGTTTTTTATTTACCAAGCAAATACTGTATTTTCGATTTAGTATTAGAAATGTCGTGGAGGCGGGAGGACAGCAACCGAGCAACGCAGGTGATTTGCAACAAGTGCCCGCAACGCTGCAAAACAACAGCTTCACTGCAGATGTGACAATAACGCAAGTGAATAGTGACACCAACACGTCGTCAACTAATGGCAATGGCAAACTCAATAACAACGAAGACTACAATGCCACGCGAACAACAAATACAACCGAAGAACCGCCCGACTCGTTGACTACCAAGCAGTTGGCCATAGGTCTGTTGCAAATATTTGAGCCACCGCTAGCAAAAGCGCGCGGCCAATTAAAGGAACTCATGTAAGTGGTGCATGACTTGTGGTTTTGAATTATTTAAACGTAAATTTTTAATGAATGTATTCCTAAAGTGGTAAACAGAATAAAATCTACATAGATTTATCGGCGGAGAAATTCAAATTGGATAACGCTGAGACGGCAAAGCTGCACGAAATGGTGAGTATATTTGAATTGAAGTCTGATTTTTATTTGTGGACCTACTGTTTACACTTTATTTTTCATTCGAGCATAATGGTTTTTTTTCGTGTTCGAGGTTTATTTAATTTATTAAATACAATTTTGCTTTTCATCAGTCTTTTTGAACACACAAATATTTGTGAAAATTTATTCTCTTATATCTACACAAATCGGCGGGAATTTATTCGTAGGCGAAAACAATAGAACTTTTATGACAGTTGCTTATCATAGAGCATTTCGTCAAGCATTAAATAGCTGCAATTAAAATAAACAATAAATTGTACTTTCAATGTTGTTTAAATGGACATATCACTTTTGTTATACCCTGAACAGGGTATGTTAAGTTTACCACGAAATTTTTAACACCCAGAAGGAAACGTCCCAAAGCTGAATCCACATAGCCTAGTCCGTATATACGCTAACTAGTCCCTCAGTTTTTGAGATTTCGACCATACACGTACTTTTCTCGCTAAGAAGCTGCTAATTTGTTGGAACCGCCGGTGTCGGACAACTATTGCATATAACTGCTTTTAAAATGTACGATCAAAATCAAGTTCTTATATGGACAACTTTTTTATTTGACAAGATATCTTCACAAAATTTGGCATAATTTATTTCCCAAGGCAACGGTACAATCTTCGCAGAAATTGTTCAGAACGGACTAATGTAGCATATATCAGCTATATAAACTCACCGAAATTAAGATATAGAATTTTTTATTCCATTCTATGCTATAAGAAATGCAACCACGAAGGGTATAATAGTCTCGGCTCAGTATTGACTGCTTTTGTTTTATTACAGATGAACAATGTGAAAACTTATCGAGAAAAGTTGGTTAAGATTAAAAAGCAAATGCAAAGAATTTATCAGCGCACTAAAATACTGAAGGTAACTGTAACAGCATTGTAATTAATAATCACAATTATGTTTTATAAATTTATAACTTCTAATTGTGCTGCGATAAGTGTTTATCTAAGAAAAAGTAAGAATGTTGCATAAGAATTGACAATAAATTTCCTCTTATTAACCAGAAACGCGCACTCAACGTACAGGCCTGCAAACAGAAAGAACTTCAACGCAAAGTGCAGAAACAACAACAAGAAGAGGCCTTAATTGCCAAACAGCAACAAACACAAGCTGCGACGAAATCGGAGTGAGGCCGCGAACAACAGAAGTCAACGAAAACCTTCTGGGAATTTTTGTATGTAACCTTGTGTTAGAAAAATATATACATATTACAAAGACTTGCATATTATTTTAGTTAAAAAGGTAAAAATTTACATATTTTATATTAAATATATATGAATACAAATAATTAAAAGTAAATAATGCTCTTGAGCGCCATGCCTTATCGTATACAATTTATGCTTAAAGTATAAAGAATGCATGTTTATATACTATGCTAAAAAAAATTGAAAAAAATAAAATAATTTTATTTTCTCTTTTTTTAAGTTTTTGTGACCAGTGAAAAAATTTGTGCACAATACTCAAATGCTTTGGTGTTGCAGCAACAAATGGTTGTAGTAAGAGTATCGAACAAAATTATTTAGCAATTGAAATTAATAATTATGTTTAGAGACTTAATGGTAGAAAGTATTAAATATTACAAACATATATATGTATTTAGCGGCTTCAAGCCAGATGCATATATTGAAAACAAAGTTTTTTTTGTAAATAGCAAAAACTATTTCAACTGACAGTACATTCAATAAAACACTCATGAAAAATACTAGTTAAAACTAATCTAAAGCTTTGTGCATTTACAGCATTTGTGATATACATAGAATTAATTGCTTAGATAATACAATATAACCAATATTTTATAAGTTTTTATGATAACAAAATTTGTAAACACTAAGTATAGAAAAAAGTAATGCCTCTACAATTGATCTTTAAAACACAGAAATACTTTGCTAAAAAAAAAAAAAAAATAGAATAATAGTAAAAAAGCACCAAGCATTCTACATACTATTTTATAAAATATAAATACTATGTTGTATTAACTGAGTTAGTACACAGCTTTCACTTTAGCAGCGTGTCATTGCCACTCTTAATAAGTACGCAACAAGTTGAAAATGTTCACAGCTCAGGGTAAAAATAAAACTTATAAGCAAGAGCAGGCAGTTACAACACATTCCGCGGCCATATAAAATGCCCTTAGACTGCATAACCGTTCTTTTGCACAGGAGGTGCGTCTAAAACTGTTGCAACAGTTGTTTGCTTATCATCTCTAATGTAATCGAATCACTTATTTATGCAACAATAATGTATTCTTGATCGTTGAGCATATGCATTGCATCGTTGGGCGTCAAATATTTAACAGCGCCTGAAAGTGTGTCCAAATGAGCGTTAAATAAAACAAAAGTAAATAAATAAAAAATATATATAAGAAAATTAGGTAAGTTAAATATAAAATATAAAATGTAAATTATATAGAACGTACGCGAAAGAAGGTGTATTTACATACATCGTCAGTAGTTGTTACATTTCATTACAACTCATTTGCATGCAACACATTTACCACAGATATGCGTCGCGTTATTTTCCAGTATATACGAAAGTATGTATGTACAAGTTGATAGGCGTTGACAAATAATTGTAATATTTACACAACAAAGTGTAATAGCATTACAAAGACATTTAGATAATAATATCACACAAATATATAAATTTAAGTTCTGACAATAGCAACCGATTAACTAAAATTGAATTTGTAGCGCACACATGGAAAAAAAGGCATAACAATGTAACGGAGATAAGAGCGTGTAAGTACCAGTAAAGTAGGCAATTATCAATTCCGAAATTGGGTTAAAGTGATAGAGGAAATATTAAAATGTCACTAGAGAGTAAGATCTAACATTTTTCCTCTAATATTGTTCTTTGAAAATGCAATTAAAATATTTAAATTTATTCTAATTTTTCTAAACAGATATTCGTAAAAAAAGATCGCCAATGTTGAGAATATAATTATCAAATATTGATTAGTAGGCCTCTAAATCGAAACTTGGTGTTATTGTATCGACAAAGTTATATTATTTCTGTTGTCATAATATCGTTAAAAACACCGGAAATGTCGCAACTATTATTTTAATATTTGAAAAATAAGCCATAAATTCTAAACTTTTCTTTTTCTAATCATAATTCTGTCATAATATCGTTAAAAACAATGGAAATGTTGAAAATGTCATTTAATATTATTGATAAGCCTCTAAATCGAGACTCGGTGTTATTGTATCGACAAAATTATATTATTTTGTTGTAGTAAGGCATAAATCATCGATACGGTTTTGTAAAACAGCTGTGTTGATAGTTTATCGAACATACACGCACTTTTTTCGATTTTCGCAAACAAAAATATGTTCTCGAAAATGTAGTCTATTATATGGTACAATATTCAACAACACACATAACGTTACACAATATTTAATCAAAAAACTCGCAAAACAAAAGCTAACATGCCTCAGACAAAAATAGTTTCGACTATGCTACAAATTACTTTCGAAATCACATATCTTAAAACAATCTACTTCCATGAGTACACATACTTTCAAAGAATTAACTACAAACTACAAAGTAGTAAGGAACATATTTTTTTTTGTTTTTTGAATTACTTGTGTGGTCCACAAATTCAACAAAGCGTTTCGAAATTGCGATGGGGCACGATAATTTTTTATGCGTTTTCTACTTTTAGTAAAGCTTACAGTTTTAATTCAGATAAAATATTTTGCATAAAACTATATTTATTAAAAATTCAAATTTTTTGTATAAAATTACCAAAAACTTAAAAAAAAAAGTCTGATTACTAATTTTTAAATAACGCATTTTGAAATTCGATGATTTTTTTAATGGAATGCAACTATTATGACAGTTATTTGAAAACTAATTATTTAACACAACTGGTTTTTCACTTTGTTAGTGCTAAACAGTTGACCTTGTTTTCGAATTATAACAAATACTCAAATTCACGTAAGGCTACACTTTATGTAGCTATAACTCACTTTAGTGTACAGAAGGGTTCAAAAACGGTTAAGGTGAACAAAAACGCGTAAATAGGAAGTTCACCACTATTTAATTATTATTTACACTTTCTTTACACTACAATTTCTTTTCAAGTACCAAATTCCCTCAATACCCGCATTTAAAACTCTTCCTAAATTCAGCTTAAATCAACCTCTGTGATTTTAGTGCCAACAGCCTTTGGGTTCGTTACATCTACAGTCCAAATTTTATCATTTTCTTCAGGTAACTGTTTCACTTCTTGTGTAACATTGTCTACTACAACCGTTTCCTTACCATTAGCATCGGCAGCCCCTTGTGCATTTCGCTGCAAATAACACTGCACCAACACATGCACAATAAATGCAATAAAGGCGAAAATTCCAAAAATCAGGAAAGTTCCACTGCCGTTGACAGATTCAAAGAGATAGCCTGCGATAAAGCTGCCCATAGATACGCCCACACCCTCGAAAATGGCGCCGACTAAGCCCTGTGAGAGAGAAAAATTAATTTATTAATTCATTTGTTGTTACACATGTGTAACATGTCTCACCTGTATAGTCGCTTCAGTGCCGCGCGGCGCAACAATACTCGCATACGAAGCCATGGTGGAGTAGAAAATACCGAATGTGACACCGTTTAACATTTCAATGGGTAATACCCACCATGGATTCACCAACACCGAATAGAGTATGAAACGAACACCGAAAGCAAAGAGTACTAAACTCATAGCATTTATATGACCGATCTTACGCAAAATCCAACCGGAGAGAAAAAAGAAGGGTAATTCGCCACCAAAACATTGTATGCCCATGGCTATGCCCTCGAGTGTTTTCATGGAATTTTGACAACCCTCCAGTTTTTCCCCCAACTCATCCAAGTACATGAATAGAAAGTTCCAAACGAGCGCCGTGCACAAGCCAATCGAGATACACCAGATGAAGAAGATCACACAACGAATGGAGAGAAACATTTTGCCGACATCCTTGAGTATGTTGGGGGAGAGGTGTGTTTGTGTGTGCTGTAAGAGTATTTGAAAGGTGTAAGTGAACTAATATATAATAACACAAGAAAAAACACTGACTTCGGTTGCACCGAAGCTTTAATACCATTCACAAATAAAAAATTTCCATACCTAAACTGGATTTTGATCGATCAGTTTGTATGGCAGCTATATGATATAGTGGTCCGATCTGAACTATATTTAAGGAGATTAAACCGTTGTACAATAATCCATGGCAAATTTCGTGAATGTATCTCGTCAAATAAAAAAGTTTTCCATACAAGAATGTGATTTTGATCGTTCAGTTTGTATGACAGTTATTTACTATAGAAGTCCGATATTGACGGACAGACGGACATGGCTAAATCGACTCAGCTTGTCACACTATTATCATATGTAAACATATATACAAGTATATATATTCAATAAACTTTGTTCAAGTTCAATACATTTTTTGCAAAATATAATATAAATAACATGCCAAAATTATACTCACCACACTGAGCAATAAACTGAAACGCTTACCTTTAACTTCGTAGACGCGATCATATCGAAACCTATTATAACCAATGTCATCCAAAACACGATTGTATAGTCTTTATTTACGCTACCGTGCGACATTTGATCCACCAGCACACCGGCAATAATGGAGAACACACCAAAACCAATGGAACCGCATAAACGTTGATTGCCATACAAATGATGACGATCGCCCAATATTGAAAAGCAAATCGCATCACCAATGCTTACCACCACCGCCATGCCGATCCAACTTACGATGAGCATAATGAAGAAATACCAAAATTGATGCATACCCCACACATCAGCATTATTGATCGCTGTGTTTTGTGTCAATTGACTATGGAAATATTTATCATTGCACTCTACTTGACAGCTTGTATTGAATAACGGTTTATCATATGGACAATTTAGTGTTATATTTTCACCATTCATTTGACCTCTATCGTGTGGTATGACAAAGAATAAATGATCACCTGGCATCTCCATTTTACTCATGTCTAGGAAAGTGGTGAAATTCAGTTGGGGATTGTTGCGATCAGGACATGTAACGTTTTTGTTGTTGCTATTAGTTGAACTGTTGTTATGTAACCAGTTATTACAAACGAAATCTAATTTCTCCGGAACTGCTTGACAACGTAGCTGGCAGGTTAAAACACGATCGCCGTAATAGTTTTCTAGATTGTTTTCTATGCACTTATCAAATTCGGAATAGTATTTGAGTGTAGATGCGCCGCCGTGACAGTTGAATTCCATTGTGGGCAGTGCTTCTGGAATGGTTGGTGTGAACTGTATGAGGAAAAATGCTATAGCGGTAAGGACTTCGCCGATGAGGAAAAGTGTGCGATGGCGTTGGTAGCTGAAAAATATGTTTTGCAACCCATAGACATTGAAAAATAATAGCATTATAAATAATTATTGTGTTGTAGAATCAAGTCATCAAATAGCGTTGTTGTTCTTGTCATACGGTTAGAAATTTCCAAATTATTTTGATGTATGATCAGCGTAACGAGCTGAGTCGATTTAGCCATGTCCAGTTCCCATGACAGTCGGGTCTAAGCAACCGGAACTGATTCGGATTTTTATCCGGCCAGGGACTGTTAACTCGGCACCATTCCTCGAAATTAATTTGGGAATAGTTTCTGGCGCTACAACAACAATCACAACAACATTTAGCTATGTCCGTCAGTTTGTACGTATTTACGCTAACTAGCGCTTCAGTTTTTGAAATATTCTAAAATTTTGCACATGTTTTTTTTCTCTCCAAGAAGTTGCTCATTTGTCGGAACCCCCGATATCGGAACAAGTCAAGCAAACTGACTTATTAAAATCAAACCGTTGCCACGATAGTCGGATCTATGTAACCGGAATGGACTGTCAACTCGGCAATATTTTGCCTTTACAACAACATCAAAATCAAGCTCTTGTATAGAAAATTTTTTTCTTTGACAATATATCTTCAAGAAATTTGTAGTTTTACTGTAACATTGTAGCGAGTTCCATCATAAACATTATAAAATAACAATTACTACAACAACAACACATGCCTTTCCCGTCAATAAAATATTCAAAATCAATTGTTATATAATACATACCGATCTGCGACGAATCCAAAAAGCGGCTTGGCCAGCATGCCAACAATAGGCAAAATCGTATACATAGTACCAATGACCACTGTGGAGAAGCCTAATTGACGCGCCAGTGTGGGCATAAATGGCATTACCGGCGCTGTTCCTGCATAAAGAAAAAACAACAACAATAAATAAAGTGTAATAAGTGTGTTATGACGATGCCGATGACAATTTAAAATCCCCAATTGATTTCTGAGTATGTACAGCTGAACATGTGAATATGTATCAAAATAGAATATAAATAGTATAGCGAAGTGCGTATTAACCAACCAAATGAACTAAATTAAATTGAATTTAAATTGTAATCACAGTGAAAATGTTTCAAAACTTAATATAGTTTAACTTATAAAAAGCTTATATAGATATGCCTATATGTATATTTGTGCAGAATTTGGCATTAAATAGTAGATTGTTTTATATGACACTTTATAACTTGAAGTGGTTATATATTATACATTCGTACAAAAAAGTGAGTAAAGATGTTACTTTATAGCCTGTATGATTATCGAACAATGAAATTCCTACAGTTCTATAGTTAAATAAAATTCTCACCTGCATTGAAGAAGAAATAATGCGCCTTCATCGGCAGCAGCTCCTTGTCAATTTTCGGTGTCATCGCTGCTCGTCTGCGTTCTGGCGCTCCAATGTGTACAATTCCAATGGTTAATTGTTACTAATGTTTATTGGGTGAGCAAGCTTCCTTGACGTGTTTGAAATTATCTTGCCCGACTATCTGTGCCACTAAAGTATTTTATTAATCTTTTTACGTGGTACTTGCATCTTTCTGTTACATATTATCATCATTTTACTTTTCACTTACCGTTGATAACGCAATACACTCTAATATACAAAAATATAAGTGATAACTATTAGTAGGTTTAGTCTTTTTAACCTGTTGTTTGACGTGTTCTCAGTTAGTTGCCTAGTTAATGTCAATGCTCCGACTACTAAATTTCCAAATTGAGCGTATAATGCCTGTAAGCAGTTATCATTGTAATATTGCTGCGTATACAATAATTAATAATGTTTACTTAAAATCTAAATAATACATGCGGGCGATAGGAGTTAATGTACTGAAGTGGTGTTTATTTGCTGAGATGCGCACTTTCACGCATTTAAAATGATTTTTGAATTCAACCCATTGAAATATATCCAAGATATGGGATTATTATGCGTTTTTTAATGCATAAATTTAACCCATTGAAATATATCCAAGATATAGGATTATTATGCGTTTTTTAATGCATAAAAAAACCAAATGTGTTAAACATAGTAAAATAGCTCCATTACTTTTACAACTTTTGAGTTTTAAATACAACAAAACTATAAGTCTGAGGCGAGTATATATGTATGAATTTTTTAATCCTGAGGACCTCCTCTATACGTCCATACTATCAGATCGTGGCCCCAAAGAAATCGTGCCGTATCTAGTATGTTAATTAATTTCCAATCTTTTTAATGTTTTATTTAGTCACTAACAGCTGATTAACTTAAATAAAGTAACTGTTATGTGTAGGTAAATTTATCGTAGTATCTGTGTTACTACAAATGTAAGTAATTTGACTTGTGACATTCTACTGTAATTAAAAGCGATATTGCACACTATAATTGACAGGCTTTGCATTTCATATAATCACACACACTTGTATGAATTTCACAATTTTCTCACATGGCATCCGCCGCATTTCCACACACACTTTCTTATTAGAGTTCTTAGATTAGCACGTTAACTTGCCTACACAAGTGTCCAACATGTGGCTTGCATGCAGAAACGTCGCTTGCGTTTTACTTACACTGCGTTGCATTTATCTCACAAATTTAACATTTTTTAAATAAAATGTGTAATTGACACTTGTCCGGGAATTATTACATTTGTATTTTCATGAAATGCAATAACGAAAATGAGCCATAAAAAATGCTGAAATGTCAGAAATGATTGAAGTGTCAACGAGACAGATGCTCGATGTTGTTACAGAGCGAGTTGTGTAATAAACATACACGAGAGCATCTCGCAACATGTTGCTACGAATATTCAACTCAAGTACCCAGTGAAGGCGTCAAAAAATATTTGCAAGTAGTTTTCCTCATTTATTGCTAAGTTTTCGTTTATGTTTAAGTCAATTCTCACTTAATTTTTAATTTATCGATTAAATTAATGCTTATATTATCATTCAACATATTCATTTATGTTGCACATTTACTTTGAAGTTGACATGATTAAAAAAAAATTGCATTTCGTTATTATTATTATTTAATAGATAGTGGTGTGCTTTTACTAATATGAAACGATGTTGTGAACTTCAACACCAAATGAAATAAAATTGCAGTATAATTGAAATAAGATTTAACTAGTAAAAAATATACATAATTCCAACTTTACAGTCCATGCTTGCCCCTATAGACAATTGGCTTTAGTCGTAAATATGGCTGTAATGCTGCTGATAAACGTGTATATAGTTTTCCTTCTCTTGCTGAGTCATTTGAGCTATGAATTCGTCATTGATTTGATCTATAGGATGTGGTCGTCCGGCTACAAGCACCGTAGGAACATCATCGTCGTCATCTTCTGATTCAGAATTGATATAGTTGTTGTAATCAACTTTTGCTAAAGTAAAATGATAGTGTTGTTTTTTTATAACAATTGTAGAACAAAAGCAACTTCGAAAAGTTTTTATACTCACGTATCTTAGTATTATCGATATCTTTGTCGTCGTCACTAGAATCACTGGAGTCCGCATTCGAAGAACCATATTTAAGGCTCTTTGTTAGCACATCCTTTTGATTTGATTGCTTTTCGTGTTGCAATAGCACCGACATAATATCTTCATTCTCTTTTTTACTGCGATTACTGGTTGCACCGCCCACATTTATCATATGTTGTGTAGATGATTGTGCCGCTTCGTTAAGTATGGCCTCGGTGGCATCATGATTCTCCTCCGTTATAACCGTGCTCTCGGTCATCCATACAGGGCGCGCCTTACGCTCGGTAACCGCCTCTTGTATCTCACCGCCAATACTAACGTCGACACGCGTCTCTTCCACGGCAAAACCTTGATTGCGCGTTGCCTCTCCAGACCATTGCTGACCGTCGGGCCGTTGATTCTGCGGTTTCGTAATGCTACAAAAAAATACAGACTTTTATAAGTTAAAAATATTTTAACATTGTATTTAGCAGTAACTTAACATACCCGCGTATTGTGTCGATATCCACAGGTTCAGGTTCGAGTATTTCTGGCGCTAGCTTAATGCCTTCGACTTCACGTAACAAATCGTAAAGTGGTTGCAATTGTTCGTTAAAACGTGCCAGCATTAAGCGCGAATCTTTCTTTGGCATCGCCGAGCTGTCTTCTTCGACAGGACTACCGCAATAAGTGCAACGGAATTCTCCAGTGTTGAAATCAAACAATTGATCGGCTTCAAGATCGGTAAAGGTCTTATCGCAGTTTGTACATTTAAAGCTGGCACGACTTGTGGCATCACGTTCCTCTGTCTCCATACGTTTACGCATCAAATCCAATTTGTATTTAACAACATTCACAAAAGTCTTATAATTAATAAAGTAGTAGTTGACCTTTTGTGCCTTGCCATCGGGTCCGGTCTCCATTTTCAAACGTATCTGTATGAATTTGTCATTGCGCAGCGTCGATATGCGTGCACGCATTTGTTTCTTTTCGAACCGTAGCAGCTCCGCAATATCATCTTCCTTCATGCACGGATTACGCACCAGCATATCAATAATGAGTGCATCCTCAATAGAATAGAAACCGCGTACAACAAGACGAGCCAATTGTTTCAAACTACTCGGCACTTCGGTAACATATTTAATTTCTTTGGTATTGGCCATGCTTTAGGAGGGGCGTACTTTACTGCGTCGATTGTTTACCTAAAAACGTAATGAAAAAAAATTTTGGGGGTTCTTTTACCCTTTTGAGCCTACTTATATACTGCACTGTAATTTTCAACATGTTTTACCGCGTCTGCGCAACGAAATTCACCCTGTATAGGCACATGTCGCTGCAACATTTTCTAATACAACAACAGCGCTGTGTATTTTCACCGCTCAGCAACATAACAGGGAGGTGGAATCCGAATAAAAATTCAGTTCTGTGACGCGCGCATTCGGGTGAAAACAAAGAAAATTTGTGAAACTTACCTCGCTCGTCGATGTTCGCATTAGTTAGGAGTGAATTTTCGCCTTCAAAATTTCACGTTTTTTTTTCTCTTTGCCTGACTAAATTTCATAAAATCCTTATAGTACAATGCATTATGCTTTAGTTGGTGATAAATTTGTTTGAATCGGTGTATTAAAAGCAGTGAATTTTTAATAGAAATCCGCACACGAAACGCGAATATGCCGTCACCGATAACAGAGTGTTGCAAAGGCATGGTGCTGTCAAATCGAATGCACTACCATTTCTGCTACGGCTAGGGCATATGACAGTTGGCAGTGTTCATGGTGTACTGGAAAGCAATTTGCGAACACAAGTGCCAACCGTTCGGAATTTTGACATTTTACATTGGAAGTGGTGAGCGATGTTATTAAAATTTTAATAATTTTTATTGCTTGTTATACAAATTTATTTTGGTTAACTATAGTAGAAATAATAATAATTTGCTTCGGAAAATGACGAAATTACTTAATGAATTATGAATGAATCGTGATTTATAAATGCTACTGTTTTGTGTGAAATATATTAATATTGTGAATATATATATACGCTAATACTTATCTATCTTTCTATATTTGCAGTAAAAACATGTTGCGGCGTAGAATTTGCTTCATCGAACTAAGCATCTTGTTATAAACAAGAAATTTGGTTGTCCTACAGATTATCTTCATCAAAACGGTCGCCATTTGACTTTACGAAAACGGGAAGTACCTGATGTATATCCACCCTAAGGCCGGAAGCTCTATTGCAAAAACTATTTGAGAGTTGTTTTATGAAGCTACAACAACAAAAAATATTAATTTTTACGGTCTATTTTATGTTACGCCTATTGAAACAAAAACATTTAAACACAAATAACTAACTGGTAAAGTAAATAATAAGTCAGAAGAATCAAATCGAAAGAGTTAGTTTAATTTAGTAGTGGCGGCGGCATCAACTAAAGTCAAATTGTGTAAAATAAATAGATGTCAATGGAGTGATACAAGGAATTAAAACACAGCTAGACCAACGTTATTTCTTAAAATTACGTAGGTACATTTGTCTGTTGCATATTTCAAGGCGAAATATTCGAATGGAAATTTGCGTGATTCAAATACTTAAAAACATATATGCATCTATGGAATTGTATCTTATACCTATATGATATATAGCTCTCTGCATTTACAGACTGCTGCTGTAAAAGTGTCTGTGCGTTTGCACTCTTATGCCCGCTTGAGTGAATAATAAATGGGCCAGACGAAGGCGTCATTGAGTCTGGGCTGCTTTATAAATGCGCGCAGTAGAAGGGAAAAGGATATACAAAAACAGTTTTCTTTTGGAATGACGTTGAGTAGACAAGCGGTGGGCGTTGAAGTCAGATGCTATCATTACTTTGTATACGTACATATATTCGTATAATCTTATATACGAAGTTTTTGCTTACGAAGTGGGTGAGTAAAGAATTTCAATGCGTTGAATACATTTGGCAATGCCTTCGTTATGGCATCAGACTTATTTAAGGGAGAGTTGTTGCTAACTTCGAAAACTTTTCTATATGCATATTTTTTTTATTATTTACAGATAGTTTAGGAAGCACAAGTTGTAGGTAAACATATACTAGAAATGTGTACTCGCTTCAGATTGTGAAATATGTAAATATGGAAAATTAATAAAAAAAAAAACTTTTTAAAGAATGTGTTTTATTGAATTTCAAAAAGTTTCCACTTTTTTACATATTTAAATATTTATATTTTGCTTAAAATATTTTTGTTTAAATATTTTTTTCAATCTATCTATATTTATATATTTATATTTTGCTTAAAATATTTTTTTTAATATTTATTTTAATATTTTTTTTTAAATATTTTTAAAAATATTTTTTTCAATTATATTTACATGAAATTAATAAAAAAACTTTTTAAAGAATGTGTTTCATTGAATTCCAAAAAGTTTGTACTTTATATTTATATACAATTTTTTTTTTTTTTAACTTTTTTTTTTTTTTAATATTTGTGTTTTCTTTTTTTTTTGTTTCTGTTTTTTTTTTTGGTATTTATTTTAATTTTATTTTTATTTAATCTTTTATTTTAATTTTTATTTTATTTTTATTTTTTTTTTATTTTTTTTTATTTTTTTTTATTTTTTTTTTGTTTTTATTTTTTATTTTATTTTTTTTTTATTTCTTATATTAAGTAATTCTTGCTTTTGAAATGTTTAAAAAAAATTTTATTAATTTTTTATATATTTTCAATTTATTGGTTTAACAAACGAAGTTTTATGTAGAAATTTGACAGTTATACAAGGTACGAACAACGAATACCAGTCAAATTTAATGGTGTTCGAATAAACCCATTTCACCTTTTTGCAATATTTTCGTACATAAAGTCTGCGCAGATTCTGAATAGAGAGTCTCTTATTCGAAGTACACACAAGCAAAGCTTCTCTACACATCCGATCACACACGCAACAACCGTGGGGTTGCGCTCTCGTATACAACCTAATCAAATACACCTGTGCCTCAATTAGAGGGCGGGAGGCACACTTATACGCATACGCGTTAAATTTGAAAATAACAACATATACACTGCGCATGTGCCATATCAAGCGTATTTGTTTGTAGCCTCTACTATTTGCCTTGCTGCTCTTTCGAACAACCATTGGACTTGCCTCGATTATTAGTATTTCGAAAATCTGCCTTTCATGCCAACAAAGAACACTTTGAATGCAGTTTCAAGTCGTGCGCCAAGACATTCGGAGTTAATTCACTGTCAATTCGCTAATATCTGAAAGTGGCCAATAAATAAGTAAATAAGCAATTGTTTTGGCACACACAAAGTGAAAGCAGTGAACAGTATGTGCAAATAATTGACAGGTCACAAATAACATATTGTTAACTGCATTGTTGTTGTTGTGGCACAAAGCGGAAAACGGAAATTATTAGCGTAGCTGGCAAAGCTGCTGTCAAATTGTATACAGGCTTTCCAGTTGGAACTGCCATAAAAGCAAGCGCTTAAAAATAACTACAATACAACATTTTGCTTTAGAAAAAGTGGACGTCCGTAAATAATTTCGAATTTGTTGCAAGTTTATTGTGGTGGAAAGTGGTGGTGTGGGTCAGCTACAAAGCCCAGCGCAAAGGTGTTTTGGGGTGAAAAGGCCAGTCGGTTGGGGAAAATGTGAAGTGTGACGTTGTGCAAAGCAGCGTCAGCATTAGCAGCAGCAACGTCTGCCAGTTGTTTAAAGAATTGATTTTTATTGCATGTATTTTGCTTTATTCAGACCGGTGTGAATAACAGTAAATAGCAGGCGTATATTAATATTAATTATTGTGTCGGCGTGTGTATGAAAAGAAATTTTCGGAAATATTTCTATTGTGTTACTAGCGTGTGGCTACGTCTGCGAGCAGCAAAAGTGGCAACGTGTGTGACGACGACGCGCTACAAACAAGTATGTATGTTGAAAAAACTGCCCTTTTAAAGTCATAGACAAATATATTATTTATATCTTAGACTTCCTTTAATTTAAATTCAGTGAATTAATGTAAATCACGGAATTTTAGTTGTTTTTGTGAGATTGTTAAGATGATTAAGTTGTATACAAATTATATACAATTTGCTATTAGTGAAAAATTTAAGCGTTTTCGAAGCATATACATAAATGTTCATAGTAAATAAAAATATTATAATATTTAAACTAGAGATTCATAACCACAAGGTTACATTTAAAAATTTATTGTTATTTCACGTTTATTTTTTTTTTTTAGAAAAATTTAAAGAATCAGCGAAAAAACAACGATTTATTTTATTTGGTTATACTTTCGATTAGGTCACCTGATTTACTTCTAAATTTACAAAGAGTGTCTTTTTGGCGGAAATTAAAAAAAGTTGAAAACACACATAGTAAACAATAATAACAGACAAAAAGTTTCTTTAAGGACTAAGCACATACATAAAATATATATAAAATAATAAAAAAATACTGTCCTTTAATTAAAAAAATTTTTTTTTTAAGAATTTTTTTTTTTTGAATGGGATGAATTCGTTGAAATTTTTGGATTGAAATTTTTTAAATTTATTTTTATTTTCAATAAGTATATAAATTTTGTCCATATTTATTTTTTAATTTTCGTCTTTTTTTAGTTTCCGCTAAAGAGACACATACAAGGAATATTAATTTTTTATGAGATGGGGAATTTTTATATATGTACATTTTGTGGCATATTGGAAGATCTTTCTAATAAAATGATTAACACTTTAAACTTACTAATAAATATACATACTTATGTACAGAGTTTACAGACAAGAACGACGTAATGTTAAAATGAAATAAAACACTCAAATTTGGTCAAAATGGGTTATGTTTTTTTATGCAGATAATTTTATACAATTTATGATCTACCGTTTACGTCAATTTTCGATCACTCGCCATACCACAATTCGCACCAAATGGTCAACTTTTGGGGATGCAATTGCATTTCCTGAACCACACGAGGATTTGACTTTTCCCAATGGCGCCAATTTTGTTTCTTGATGAAGCCATTATGGAAAATGTGAATTTGCTTAATAATCTTGAACAATTTTCAAACTGAAACGTGACATGATAGAATGGCAAATCTTACTGAACACACTGACAAAATTTGGCATAAATCCGTAAACAAACATGACCGCCACGAGCTGTCAAAATCAGGTCATCCCTATTCGTATTAGAATTAGTTTTCTAATCCTCTCGAAATTTTAATATAAAATTTCATTTTGAAGTTTAATGAATTAAAAAGCCAACTAATTTTTACTTATTATGCGTTAACAACATTTTGACCCTGCAACACATTTTCTAAGTGTTTTGTTAGTAAAATAATTTTTTTTATTATTTTGTTTGAAAACATCCAACTTACTAGAAATATTTTCTAGAAATTAAAAAAGAACTAAAATTTGCATGATGCAACAAGACTTTGCAGGTTTTTTTTAACGAAAAGGTAAATTATTCTCAACAATTAAAAAAAAATGGTTTTTGCATATTCAAAGTTGATGAGTATAAAGGAAAAATTGAAAGGGTATAAAAAATTGAAAGGGTGTAAAATATTTCTATCTTTATTTTGATCCGTCAGTTTGTAAGGCAACTATATATTATACTCGTCCGATCTGAACAGTTTTCTCGGATATAACATCGTTGCCTTGGATAATCATCCATGCTGAATTTCATGAAGATGTTTTGCCAGCTGGACCCTCCCACTCATCATTATTTTGCTGATATAAATCAGGTACATCAAATAAAACATTTTTCGCTGCTCGTTATTAATTTTTAAAATTTTTTGCTTATAAAAAAATTAACCAAAGGCACAATAACAACAGTAAGCAAAGACAAAAAAGCACATCACGTGATTTACATTCGCTTATTTTGTTTTATCGCCGCAGCGAGAACAGTGACAGAAATGGCTGTCAACGTGTGGCATCATTTATATACTTATTTACATTTTATTTTATTTTCGCCAAACAACCCCATGGTAGTACACACATGTGTATTTATTCACACACACATTCATCTGCATGTGCCTGTGTCTTTTCTTTTCCGCGCTTGTTTAGTGCCGTTTCACATTGGGACTCAAAAGAGTCTCATACCAGTTTATTGTGGGCGAGGGGACGACGAGGAAAGACGAAGGGACCGTGCCACTCGTGTTCGGGTGGCACGCTTTGTGTTCTTGTTCGTAACAGCTCGCTGCTACCCTTTTCAGCATTCCTTTTCACTTTCAAATTCTTTGAATGGTTGCGCTCGGTTTCAAATGAATTCGATCGCAAATTTGAGTCCTGTTATCTATTTTTGTATGTAATATGCAAATAAGTATGCATAGAATAATAGAAATATTATGACAAATTGTAAATAAGGAAAAAATTAAGAAATAGATTATGGAGTAAAGAAATTATGAGTTTTTAATACTTAAAGATTAGTAAATTCCTATCATAAATTTGGCCTTGAAAATATTAGTAGTGGATATTCAATACATTTTTGTGGATTAGGGAATTCCTGTCTTTAGTATTTCTTTGAAACTATTTAGCGGGTAGGTACTTGTATTATGCATATTGTTCTACCATATTCATGGTAATTCATTGCAAGCAAAATGTGTGACCATCATCTCAACATACAAATGAAATACGCAGCACGCAGTGTTGCGCAATCGAACCGCACAAATATTTACGAAAATTTTGTGAAAAGGAATGCAGAAAAACTAGACTCGAGTTGCTGGACTCTTTTTGACCGTGTGAATGCCCAGAGCGACACCAAAAGAAAATTTGAAAAACATCAGACTCTTTTGAATCCCAATGTAAAAGCACACTTACAGAGGTCGTGATGTCATTTGCGAATGAGAGAAACGAAGTGGAGTGGAAGAATTTTGAACTTTGTGGAAAATAGTTAAATCGTACGTTGGCCGAGTTTTATTTGTTTTCTTTTTTATTTAATATTTTGGAAATACCTGTACTAAAATGGTTTAGCTGAGTTTTAAGGTTCTAAATTAAATTTACGTTAATAGTACACACGTAGAAGAAACCTAAATTTCTTAGTAAGTGTCGAGTTCTTCGTGCAAAACTTCACCTGTGGTAGACTGCAGTGAAATGAGTGAATTTCTTCTTATTTGATGTAAAAAACATTCTTCGAACTTCATATAAGCTTTGTATTAGGAAGTTTTCATAAGGATTCAAATTAAATGTAAGACCTTATTGTCAGTTCATTAGAGTCGGAAATCATTGACAAGAATGTGGGCATATCACGTTTAAAGTGAAAAAGATCAACATTGAATAGTCACAATGTTATACCATCATTTTACTGGGTCTTTTGAATTATTTGTCTCGTCTAAAATGATCAATTAACAATACGTAAACAACACAGAGAAGGAAGCCACTTAATATAACATGAGAAAGTTTCTACAAATATAAGAATATCTGTTTTCAGAAATATATACTACTAACTTTTTCCGTGGCTTCGCTCGCATTAAATAAATATGTATCAAAGATTATTAACAAAAACAAATAATTAAACGACGAGTTCTGATTGAAAGGTTTGTGGTCAACCATACTTAATCAACTTCAATATAAAAATATTTTGGGAAATATTACGTAGCCTTATGCATACTCATATATATCTGGATCTATGCCGGTTACGGTTGAAAACGACAAACTGATCCATTCTAGAGTTTCACTAAGAATATTATTCTAAGCATTTTCTTATGACTAGAGAGTTTAGGTCGATTTAGATGTTTTAAATCACTAGTGTATGGAGGAAGACTTGACCTAGAATTCTATCGGAAGGGCATTAAGGCAAAACACCAAAATTGTTTTTGAACGGATTCTAACTTGACAGTACGGATTTGCTAATTGGGTTCCATACCACAAAGCTATATTGCCTTATAGGACTAACCCCAAAATTGAGTTTTAGCATGTTTAACAAAACTTAGAGCAACTTTAGCTTTCAAAACCATTGTATGAACGTGAAGTCCATACGTCATATACCACATATGGCACATAGTAACTCTCAAACCAACAAAGTTAACTACTTGCTGTATTAGTAGACTGTATTTATATTCTGAACATGGTATATGAAGTTTGTACATGAAGAGAGAAGTGTCGCAGACCCTATAAAATATATACATAAATATAAATTAGTTGATTTACACATGTCCACCTGTCTGTTCGTCTACTATATGTATACGCGAACTAGTCCCTCAGTTTTTGAGATTTCGATCTAAAATTTTGCACCCATCATTTTTTCCCCAAGAAGCTGCTAATTTTTTAGACCCGCCCATACCGGATCACCATAGCATATAGCTATCATACATACTGTACTATTAAAATCATATCATTGTTTGAAAACTTTTTTAGTTTACGAGATAACTTCAAAAAAAGCTTTTGTATGGAACCTTTTATATTTGTGAAGGATATTATAGTTTCGGTGCAACCTAATTTCTTTAACATAGACAGTGTTTTATAATAAGTTTAGACTCTTATTTTGAATTTTTTATTAACCTTGTATGACTTTATACTCTAGCATCTTACTTGACAAAGTTGTTTTATGGTACCGATAACTAAAAACATTTGCTACCTTTTCCAAATCATATCGCGCAGTAATAATATTAATACGTTGTTGCCCCGCAAAAAAAGTTGAAAAAGGCATCAGATTCAGAGAAGGATGTGGATTTTAAGGTTTCCACAAGCAGCCAAATATAAATTTAATATTTTGTATATGTACATACAAGCATACTACACGTACAACTTTCTGTAGCTGAATATGCCCTTAAATTGCTTTTTATGTAGACAATAGCTCGTTTGTTTTCTAAACATTTGCTTGATGTGAGCACAAAAGTAATAAAGCGATTCCAAAGACGCGTGTTGTCTACTCTCTCTACAACTCGAAAATGTCCTTTTTTGGGAAAATCGGAAACGCGTGTATTTTATTTGAAGTCGCATCTATATAAGTATTTAGGTGTATTGTATATACTTTTTAGTACTTATATACTATGTATATGAATGGCTATAAAACATTGTATTATAATTATTCTTACTATGGCATACAAGCTTCAAGTATATTCTTATATTTTTGAACCGAACAAAAACGATTTGAACAATTTTTTTTTTGTCATGTCCTGCGTTCAGTACTCAAATACTTGCAAAACGTATTAAATAGATCCTTTATGTTCTTTTTCCTTTTTCGCGGAATAAATTGTTAAGCTTTTCTCCAGCAACATAAAATTATAGGTACCACCATTTGTCTAATTACTCGAACCACACACGATATATACGGAGAAGACACTCGGCGTTAAAACGTAAACGCCGTCTACTTTAATGAAGAAAGCAATCAGTAAAGCTTGTGAACATCGCCCTTTTATTTATTCAGCGTTGGTAAATTTTTTTCAGAATAAAAATATTTTAAATGCAAAAATCTTTATCATTAGTGAACATAAAAAAATTGTATCTAATATTGGATTTAGAATATTAATTATATATTCACTCATAACTAATTCATTACAAACATTGAATTTTTTTTATTATTTTTAGAAGGTGATATTGTTTTCCTTTGGTCGCGAAAATACACAGTAACGGCAGCCCATACAGTGCCACTATTCTATATACATATGTATATCAATACCGTTGCTTTTATTGTTTTAACAGTCGCTCCAAAGCGCTGTGTGTCGTGGTATTCTGCCTCATTGTTTGAAATATCGATTTTCCTAAGGCTACAACTAACCAAGCCACCAATACGCCAGCATTTAGCAAATATATATGTGTAAATATATACATAACGGCACACACGAATGCCTGTCAGTTATATGCCATATGTGTTTGTTTGGATATGTGTGTGCGTAAATAGAAGTACATGTGTACTTGGATATACTGTTATAAATCGAATTCTATCCATTCCTTTATGCCTTTGATGTGGTGCGTAAGCTTTGTCGAACAAAAACAACAAATAAAATGTTGACTATGGCATAAATCTTCGGCTTTCGATTTTCGCTTGTGCTTCTTAGTTGCTTCGACGTTACTGTTCATTTCAATTTATAATCTTCGACTCTGCTTTAGCACACATTTCATCTTTGTCTGCTTCACGATTTTTGCGAGTTGGCTTGAAATTTCGTATTTGTTCGCACACTCGTGCATATCCTTTGGCCGGCAGTTAATATGGGGGCTATAAAATCTCATTTACTTTTCTGCTTTCTTTTTCTTTCCTTATCTTAATTTTATTATAGCGTATCGCTTTTACTTTGCCAAAATAATATATACCATATATGTTTGTAGCTGACTGACGTACGTAGGCAATGGGTTAAGCAAGCTATAAAAGGCTTTATTTCGTAATAGATTTTATTGTTTGCTTAAAAACGTGGCTAGAATAATGGTGAATGACGTGTTCGAAAGTAGATGGTAGATACCTAAACGAAGGCAAGAGGTGATAGACAGATTTTAAATTAAAATATGTATACATGTTTAGTCTTGACATAACATAACGTTATTTTCTGAGTTTTCATGCGACAAATCATTAGTTAAAGGTTATAACTAATTTAATATAACTGAATTCTTAATAACTTTATGAGAGACCTTTGTCGGATTAACCGCAATGGCTTGAATAAAAATGTAATAAAGATCCTCGTAATTACCTAAAACTGATGAAATTCAAAGCTCAGAGGATGGAGTTTTCATAAAATTAATTTTAGGCGTCTGTGGTAAGCGATATCGTGGATTAACCAATTTCTATCGGTCGATCTATTCAAACACGGTAGCGAGGAGGTGGCATTGTGCATTCATCAACTCCTTCGAAATACGATTTCCTGATTTCTTTAATATAATGCTTGAGTCTTGAAAGTCTACGTTTATCAAGGATCCAGCATGAATACTAACGACGACGTCACCCACGAAATCAGCCGGGGAATTATTCTTGTTAACAGGTTCTGTCATGTGTTCCCATGCTAATGAAAAGTATGGCGCTCTTTCGGAAAGCCAAACTAACGCTCTATAAGTCACTCAAAATACCCGTCTTGCTGTATGGCCTGCACTGGATTGGCCATATTGCCCGAATGGAAGAAAACACTTCAGCTTGCAAAATGTACAATTCGGTTACCGACGAAGAAAAAGTACTTCCAAACTCAGAACTTGACTTGAAATCTCTAACTGGTGACATCGTGCGGAATGCAGAGCCGCGACGGCCGGTTGTAGTGCCAACCTAATGATGGTGATTAAGGAGTCTTACTTTTTCCTTCGAAAGCAAAGGTCACATTGTTATGATCCCTTAGAACCTAGGTGAAGATGCCGCGCATTTACCAGAAGAGCTAAGGACAGTGTCCGAATGCTGTTTCATTTTATGTGTATATCTCTCAAATAACGCCATTTACGCCCCATGGAACGCTAATGCGATATTGCTTGACAATTGATTGAAGCTCTCTTCACCAAGTTTTCCGAGAAGACATGACACTATCGTTATACGAAACTCATCGTAAGAAAAGATACAGTATGCATACAATTTTATAGGCACTTGACGCCATTCACAAAGATTTCATTAACAAATTCTCATTATTTTATGTGGGGAAGTTAGGATATCGTCATTTGCAGATGATCAGTATCACCTGAGAAACTCACTAACCTAAAATCTTTTACTGCTTAGACCATTCTCCCATAGACAAAGATTCGGAGAATACATAAATTGTCAGTATTTGAACATGAATGGAAGATAAAGTTTAGACTAAGGTTCGGCAACTTTGGAACCACCATTTTTAAAGGGACAGTTTCCACAACGGTATAAATATATACATAAAGCTTCCTCTTATGATAGCTGTTTGGACGAGTTTCTCAATCTAAATATGTTGTATTCTTGAAGAGAAAATATCTCAAAGTTTTTACATGATTCTACGATGAAATAGCGCACTTTATATATAATCAAACACTGTGACTGGGACGGTCTTGTACCAAAAACCTTACTTACATTAGTACTTGAAAAATTCTGAATTTTCTATGTATTGTACCTTGCGGTATGTCTGTACCAGTAAATCCGCTTTTATACGCACAACTAGAAAATCCTGCAGTCTACCGTATTCTTTGCTTGTCCTTTAGCGTACAATCCACTTGAAACATCACTGGTAGCCACTTATGGTAAAATGAAGACATTCCTGGCAGTTGATTGACGAGTTTTTTTGTGCACAGTCTGTTATATAAATACATTAAATACATAGAAGAGTATATATACCTACTTATATGACATTTACTTTAATTTCCATACGTTTTAGTTTATTTTCAAGACAAAAATCTGTAGTGTCCATATATTGTTTTCTCCTGAGGGGTCCACAAAGCGGGTATATACAAGAACTTTTTATATATTTCCATACCCATGTATTTTATGCATTTGAGACATTTGTTCACTGCTCTATTAGAAGGACAATTGTCAGAGAATTGCAGAAGTTGTTTAACTTTTTTCCTCGAACCTGTTGGGACACCACATAGGTATGAGTAAATTAAATACTGACTCAGTGTAAGTAAAATCAAATTTACTTAGATTGCCAGCAGAGTTACTTATTATTGCATTTAGTTAATCTTCTAATGACAAAAATGCGTTATTTTGTGTGCTATGCAACTCTGAAAGTTGTGGAAGAGTTACACACAGTTTTTATTGTATTGAAATTATGTATTATGTGGCATATAGAGAAAATTATGGTAGTTATAATCGCTTCTCTTTAAAAAAAGTGTTAAGAACAGCTAACTGGCTGACGTCATATTAGCAAATGTTTTGGAAATAAGCTTGTTTTTTGTCATTACAAAATATCAGCTTATTTTGATGTTTCTCTAACGGACGTGATGGAAAAACTTTTGTCTCATGAACTCCCCAGAGACTTTTCAGAGTAGAAGGGTGGTCTCACTATTGTGGTACAAAACTAAGGGTATTCCTCTGAAGTAAAGATTTCATAATTAGGAATTAATTTACAAAATAACCAACGCATTCTAAAATATGTAACATAATAAATATCTCCATACATCAATTCGTTAGAAAAATAGCTGTCTTAATCGACAATAACAGCTATTGATAACTATCTTATAACATTCCACGCACCCGAATATCACAATCCGACTGACACATCTATTGATTTCGGTTGCATTCCCAATTAGTTGTTGATGTAGATGACGATAAAGCAGAAATTGTGAAATAACAAAGAAATTCTGTTACAATTGTCGCTGTGCTTTAGTGTTGGATGCAGAAAAAATATTCATGCTCTTCGTAATCCCATAGAGACTTGTCAATACAGTTCGCACAATCCAACCATTTGTTCAGCCAATTCAGCATTGAAAGCCGATAGTTAAGGTAACAGTATGGATTAACTTTAGCAGTTAAACAAACAAGCTGAAAGAAGGATTTAGTACACAATACTCGTGCTGAATATGAGTGTAGGCGGGCCGGTATGCAGGCGAGTCGGTAGAGATGGTTGCACAAACTTTGCTGTGGCTTATCATTTGATGAGGACAGTTAAGTGGCGATTATTTGAACATGAATGGAAGATAAAGTTTAGACTAAGGTTCGGCAACTTTGGAACCACCATTTTTAAAGGGACAGTTTCCACAACGGTATAAATATATACATAAAGCTTCCTCTTATGATAGCTGTTTGGACGAGTTTCTCAATCTAAATATGTTGTATTCTTGAAGAGAAAATATCTCAAAGTTTTTACATGATTCTACGATGAAATAGCGCACTTTATATATAATCAAACACTGTGACTGGGACGGTCTTGTACCAAAAACCTTACTTACATTAGTACTTGAAAAATTCTGAATTTTCTATGTATTGTACCTTGCGGTATGTCTGTACCAGTAAATCCGCTTTTATACGCACAACTAGAAAATCCTGCAGTCTACCGTATTCTTTGCTTGTCCTTTAGCGTACAATCCACTTGAAACATCACTGGTAGCCACTTATGGTAAAATGAAGACATTCCTGGCAGTTGATTGACGAGTTTTTTTGTGCACAGTCTGTTATATAAATACATTAAATACATAGAAGAGTATATATACCTACTTATATGACATTTACTTTAATTTCCATACGTTTTAGTTTATTTTCAAGACAAAAATCTGTAGTGTCCATATATTGTTTTCTCCTGAGGGGTCCACAAAGCGGGTATATACAAGAACTTTTTATATATTTCCATACCCATGTATTTTATGCATTTGAGACATTTGTTCACTGCTCTATTAGAAGGACAATTGTCAGAGAATTGCAGAAGTTGTTTAACTTTTTTCCTCGAACCTGTTGGGACACCACATAGGTATGAGTAAATTAAATACTGACTCAGTGTAAGTAAAATCAAATTTACTTAGATTGCCAGCAGAGTTACTTATTATTGCATTTAGTTAATCTTCTAATGACAAAAATGCGTTATTTTGTGTGCTATGCAACTCTGAAAGTTGTGGAAGAGTTACACACAGTTTTTATTGTATTGAAATTATGTATTATGTGGCATATAGAGAAAATTATGGTAGTTATAATCGCTTCTCTTTAAAAAAAGTGTTAAGAACAGCTAACTGGCTGACGTCATATTAGCAAATGTTTTGGAAATAAGCTTGTTTTTTGTCATTACAAAATATCAGCTTATTTTGATGTTTCTCTAACGGACGTGATGGAAAAACTTTTGTCTCATGAACTCCCCAGAGACTTTTCAGAGTAGAAGGGTGGTCTCACTATTGTGGTACAAAACTAAGGGTATTCCTCTGAAGTAAAGATTTCATAATTAGGAATTAATTTACAAAATAACCAACGCATTCTAAAATATGTAACATAATAAATATCTCCATACATCAATTCGTTAGAAAAATAGCTGTCTTAATCGACAATAACAGCTATTGATAACTATCTTATAACATTCCACGCACCCGAATATCACAATCCGACTGACACATCTATTGATTTCGGTTGCATTCCCAATTAGTTGTTGATGTAGATGACGATAAAGCAGAAATTGTGAAATAACAAAGAAATTCTGTTACAATTGTCGCTGTGCTTTAGTGTTGGATGCAGAAAAAATATTCATGCTCTTCGTAATCCCATAGAGACTTGTCAATACAGTTCGCACAATCCAACCATTTGTTCAGCCAATTCAGCATTGAAAGCCGATAGTTAAGGTAACAGTATGGATTAACTTTAGCAGTTAAACAAACAAGCTGAAAGAAGGATTTAGTACACAATACTCGTGCTGAATATGAGTGTAGGCGGGCCGGTATGCAGGCGAGTCGGTAGAGATGGTTGCACAAACTTTGCTGTGGCTTATCATTTGATGAGGACAGTTAAGTGGCGATTAGTTTTCGAAAATTTTACGAAAATGTGGCAAAGCGCACATAAAATGCAGTTTAATATAACGGTATTTGACATATCGGTATATATCAGAATATTTAGAGGTGACAATGGCCAGCTCATTTAAACAGAAAAACTATAAGCGAGAATATACCTATCAAAACGGGAAAATCTGACCAATGTTCAAAGAACTTTAACAGTCTATTTTGTAATACAATTTATGAAGAAAAGTCCGATTATCGCCCGGCTCAGCTAATACCTTGACTAATATAATCTCTCTATGTAACACTCTCTCTGGCCCCAAATTCACCGGTACTGATCTCAAACTGATCTTTCTGCCGTCTTTACATCGCGCCAGAAATAAGTTTTTCAATGGATAGTCGAATACGTAATATTTGACGCCTTTTATGTTGATCGCTATCGATGGTCTCACCTGGACAACAGAGCTCAATTATGTGTGAACTAAAGCACACCATTATGCAAACATAATTATTACATCTTTGCATATATATGTGTGTATGGTGCATGCATGTAAATCTGCCACCTTGGCTATTGCCAAAAAGCAGCGTTTACCTCCAGAATTATTATTAGTTATTATCTCATAGAATTTCCTCAAACTTTTGCTAATTTACTTTTTTTAATCTTTTATCTGGTTTATCACACATTTCCTCTTACATCGCTTAATAAAATACTTAATAACTCAATGCTTATGCCGTCACATACCTTTGCAGCCACCTAATTACCTTTCCACCGCCCTTGTCATCACAGCAAACGCGTCCGCTCACAAGTATTTGCTACAGTTATCTTCAGCGTTTTGTTCGTCTGTCGTTTCGTATTTACTCGAGATTGTTGACTGATGATAATGTACCAGTTTGGTTAAGTGGCTCTATGCAGCAGACTCGCATACACCACAGTTTTGCGTTGGCGCATCGCTTTTGCTTTTGAGGTTGCTCATACCACACGTTGTACTTATGGCACGGAGTAACGACTTTATGAAACACTATTATTTATTTAGTTTTCCGCATTTGGTTGTTTATTTGCGCTTGTGAATAGTAATGTGTATGTGACTTTCGGTTTTTAACTTGGCGTCGATGAAAAGCAGTCAAAAGGAAACGCCACATTTATATGGCAATCTATGTAATTTCGTAGAGTAAAATGGCTTTTCAGCGCAGCTGTTGGTTTTTATAAATATGTCGGCTGTTGTTTTTTCTGCTTTTAGTTTTGTAGCTCTTAAAATTTCACTGCTATGCGTCAGCCAATATTGCGGCTGGTCAGTAGAGAGGATGTAGTGTTTGTGCTTTGCCAGGGCAATTAAAATGATGAATGTCTGTTATTTGTGTTGAAGCCTAAATGAAGTGGTTTCGTCATGCACTCGAGACTTTTTTGTTTGACAAATAGGCGTTTTACTATGTTAAGAAAATAGCGATATGGTAGGGATAGTAAAAGAATAAATAATATAAGAGGGGAAATTTAAAAATATATAGCACTTTTATATCTAATTAGACACGAAAATATATATTAATGAAATATCCAGCATTTCGGCTTAATTTTTGCTACATAGAATAGAAATAATAATGAAATCTTCAGTATTTTGTCTTTGTTAAGTATTGTTAGTTCAATCACCAAATATGTATATAAAGGGTGTTATTTTTAATTATATAACTTTTATTTCAAAGAAAGCATAGAAAAAGTAAAACCTCTAATATTTAGGCTTTATATATATAATTATTTTCAAAGCATAACTACCAAACAAAAAAATATATATAAAATAGAACGTTTGTTTCAAATTTTAGCTTTATAATTTTTACTAGGCGTAATTACTAAAATAAATGTATAGAGAGTTCTATTTTAAGATAGAAGTTTATTAGTTTTTGAACAGAAGTCCAGTCATATGGCAACCACGATGGTGCTCATAACCTTTCCATGCAGATATCCCCTTCTTTGGAGCTGATTGTCCGGATGACTTCCACGTTTTCTTTGCACACCATATGCTATCACCAAACAGTTTCACTAAGCATTATCATTTTCGTATTCTCAATTTAAAAAAAAACCTAAGCAGTATGTTTCTTAAAAACTTTTTCAATCTAATTTGGCACATCGGTATAGACTGAAATTTATAAAAGTCTGTCTCACTTATTAAATTGATTATATTTCTTGGATTGACAAAATACCTATATGGACCAAACTGATTTTATTCCTAAGAGAAACGGGGACTACACGGATTGTAATTTTTTTAACAAAAACAACTAAAATGCGTAAAAAATCCAAGTGGCATTCTTGAGCATTGTTTTTTAAATAACAACAACAATAAAACCTGAATTTCTACCTGATTAGATGAATATCATTTTCTGAAATCCTTATGGAATAAAAATATTGGCAAAGCCCGACAGCTATTGTCTGTTTGGCATAATTTAAGTCTGTTGCACAAGGATCGTCTTTCTTTAGAAAATTTTTATATAATGACTAGGTTTTTCATAAAGTTTATTGCACCCAAAAAGAAATACCGGAGACTCTGTTTGCCAGAACCGCCGATTTCGGACCATTACAGCATACAGCTGCTATAAAGATTGATCGGTCAAAATTAAGTCCTTGTATGGAAAACTTTTTCATTTTATGATCTTCACGAATTTCGGTCTAGTCAACACTACAATCTCCTAACATATTGGTTGGATCACTATAGCATTAGGTATCATCCAAACCCGACCTTTGTATACCTAGGGCTGTCATAGCTTCGGTGCCAATGTTAACGTTGCTTTCTTGTTTAAAGTAGTCTTCAAAATCTTTTCTACAATCTTGGGTATTCATTGTTACCTTTAAACATACTTCGGTTTAAAAAAAGTTCTGAAGGATTGTTTTAGTTTCTCTTTCTTACGAGCTTAATTCCTCTAGTAAATTGTTCTTGCTATTAATAATAAATTCTCATCAATGCACTCGGTTGCACAATTAGTGAAATGGCCCACCACAACTATTCGCATATTTCACTTGCTCATTTAATTTCTTTTTCTTACGAAACTTAAGCACTTGGTCAAAATTTAGCCAAATCTTATCAAACGTAGTAAGTAATTACAAAAAAATGTGAATGCTTTGCTACTTACTGAAACTAATTGCTGCCACAATCAGTTATTCACCAGAATTTTACGGAATTATTCTTGTGGGCACTTTTTTCTCTTTTATGAGAGAAGGAGATTTTTCTGCTTTACGCTTACAACTTAGGCAACAAATAGCCAGGGCACAATCAGTAATTGCCACTTTCTGTAATTTCCGTTAAAGTTTATTACTTCCATTCTTTGGTTGCAGCAGCAATTGCCAACGTTGCGCTAATTATCAGTCATAAGCATAGAAATGTGAGGCATAATTAAGAAAGGCGTAAGCCGCACTGTTTAGTAAGTGTGTAGAGAAAAGAAAAAATAATAATAAAAGTCAAGGAAATGAAAAAAAAGAAAAACCACGGCAAGTAAAGTAAAAAATAAATGGAACGGAAGCACTAACCAATTGCACCTATGAGCGCGGCAGCCTTGCTATGTCATTGTCCACAAATGTTGAAGTAATCAGATTTGCTAGGAGAAAATATGAACAATTGAAATAATTTTTCTTGTACATATATTATTTGCTTTTACTGTAAGCTGCCTTAATAAAAGTTGCGCTATAAACATATTTTTTCGCTCACCTCTAACAACTTACTGTTCACTTCTCTCTCCTTTCTATTTAGTTTTCTGATTTCTTTGTGTTACAGTTTTTATAATTCGCAATCACTTTTTGAGCTGTTACTGTTATTTTCGGTGCAGCACAATAAAATTGCTTCTCTTCCCTGTGACTCTCTTTCATTACCTATATTTATTAATATGAATTTATACTTTGCATCTCACCAAGGTTTTCCCTTCCTCAAATAATCTGCCTTTCCTGCTAGGAATATTATTTCATGTTGTTGTGTTTCTAATTTTCAACTCATAACAACACGCTTGTATGGGGCGAATGACTGGAAAGTTGAGGTTCATATATATTTAGCTACACGTTGAGATTTCATTTTATTAATCTAATAAAAATTTGTAAAGACAACGTGTCTTGAAATACAGTTTTTTAAGTGCCACTGTATACATTTAGAGCAGCTCATAAACACATATAAATACTTGCTTAGTTTCGTGTTAGAATAAAAGTACTTAGATCTTGTATATGTTCCATAAACGCAGAAGTAAGATTTTCCGTACTATTCGAACTCTTCCAGGTCTTCGATTAATACTTCTACATTCGATCGATATTTGACATCTTTAGTCTGATTTTGTTGTTATGGGGCAAGTCAGTAGTGTTAATATTTTTTGATGCGCAAATATATGAATCTGACCCTCGTCCTGGGAGTTCTAAGTCAATGGGCTTGAGTTTAGGATGAGATTTAGTGAGAAACGTTCCGGAACAATGCCGTTCGAATCGACGAGAATATGTGAGCTAAATATTTGAACATAATATCTTTACCTTCCTTCGTTGTAGGACAGATTGAGACATAACAGATTTAGACAGAATATATTAGAATCAAAAGGATAAGCTAAGGTAGATCTAAATTCCAACTAGGTATGCATATATATATATACATAATCTACTCCGAATTACTTTTGTCTTTGAATTTAGTCTTGCAACCTAATAGTTGTGAGAGTACAATCAGTGGGATTCGAGACAGTATCGTTTCCTGGCGTGGTTGATGTTTAATCCTTCAATTTATGTTTATTGATAAACATAAATATTAAGTTTTTTCCTTAATAAAAATATACTTTCTCTACAGTTTGCTATTTTCACTTAAATGACTTTCAAGCTGCGACTGTACTTTTTATTTCGAAACATAATAGAGTAACTTGCTCTAGCTTTATATAATACTAACACCCTTATTTCCAACTTATGTGCTTTCTATAGAGTTTGCAAGAAAATTTCATGGACTTTTTTGTTCATCTTTTCTTTTTTTTTTTGTTTATTTCAAGGACACTGCAAATTGGATGCGAAAACGCTGCACGTGGAAGCACAATAGAAGCGACATCCTGCCACTTGTATAACGGGTTTTACGAATTCGGCAAAAAGTTACGGTAACCAACGAACAAAAGTGGAGCGAAACTTTAACAAATTGCTAGAAAAGTGCAGTGAACGTGTAAAGCATGAAAATAACACAATAAGTGTGTGGGAAAAGAGAGCTCAAAAGAAGCGTGTTGCATGCAATCTGTTAAGATTAGAGCGACGGCAATGAACACGCATGCGATGTGCTAGAATATGAATTTGGATTACGGTTAAGCATTTGGAAGCTATTAAAACTATTGTACATATATACGAACGGTCAAGCGTAAACGCACTGCTAGACGAAGATACTTGAAAACAAATATTACCAGGAGACCAAGTGGGATTAAAGCTTAAAGTATAACAGGGTTCTCTTCTGTGAAGGTAAATAAGTGCACATTTCGCCCCAAAAAACTGTGCACTTTAACTTGCGTACTAAGACCCGCCATTCGATTGTACATTTCTCCCCTCGTGGTCGGTTAAGCGCGCGCCTCAAAGTGCATTTATTTCAGAATACCATGTCCTCGATATCGGCGCAGGGAGTGGTCGAACGTGCGTCCGCTGAACTCTCAAAGCGCATTAACGGCCTCGGGCTGCGTTCGAAGCATCATCATGGCAGCGGCTCCAATTCGTCTTCGTCCTCCTCAACACAATCCGCTACTTCGTCGGGTGGCAGTAGCGGCAAGACCTCAGTAATGGAACGCGTCACAAATGCACTATGTGGCGGTGGTAATAGCAACAACAACAGTAACAATATCAACAACAGCAGTTCGAATAACAGTACAAACAGCAATCCAGCTGTCACACCCGACAAACCAACACGAGGTGGCAGTGGCAGCAATAGTGGTACACATACACCCACAGGCGGTTTGTCGACCCCCGCTAGTCCCACGCTACCACATAGCATTCTTATCGGTTCTGGCAATAATATGCAGTTACTCCAGCAACAACAGCAGACGGCGCCACAAGCTCAACAACAGCCGTCACATCCGCATCAACATTCACAGCCGCCAGCGCCAACACCGCCAACACCGTCGCAACATCCATTACAGTCACAGATTGCCAGCTCGACGCTGGTGAATTCCAATTCCAATGTATTGGGCGGCACACCGCCGGTGCTGAGTCATCCTCTGGGTGCACCGCCTGCGCCCACAGTCAACTCGATTGCCAAGCAAATGAATATCACTATACCCGGTCAGCCGCAATTTAACACTATGGGTTTGGTGGCAGCACAAAAATCGGTAGCCAATCAATCGGTGAGCGGCGGTACACCGTTGCAGTTGCGCAAGCAACTACCCAATCCACATCTACATCATCCGTATGCGAGTGGTGGTGTCGGTGGGGGTGTTGCGGGTGTCTTGCCGTCGGGTGCGGCGGGCGGCGCTTCAAACGTTTCACAACTGGCTGCCGCCGTGACACAGTCTGCGTTGATATTACACAAATACCCGCCTCCGATTACTAGCATTGAGGCTTTGTTGCTTGACGATCGTTTTTTAAATCGTTTTTTACTTTACTTTTCCTCGTACGAACGTCGCACGTTGGCGCAGGTGTGCATGAAATGGCGCGACATACTCTATCGCAGTCCGCGTTATTGGTCGGGTCTTTTGCCGACATTGCAGTGTCGCGAATTGCGTCAAATACCTAGCTGTGATCGTGTGAAGCTGTATAATTCGTTAATACGTCGTGGCTTTCATGCGCTCGCGTTGGTCGGAGCTTCGGATGAGGATGCGCTTGATGTGGTACACTCATTCCCGTTGGCATCCAAACATATACATTCGTTGAGTTTACGCTGTTCATCGATTAGCGATCGTGGGCTGGAGGCGTTGCTAGATCATCTGCAGGTGAGTGGTAGAAAAACGATTTAAAATAATATACAGAATTAAATACAAAAAATATCATAGAATATCGATGTTTTTTATCGAAAATCGGATAATCATAAGAGAGTGTTCGTTTTATTAAAATGAATTCGATATAATCCGATACAAATTGTAGACAAAATGATTGGGTTAGGTTAGGTTTCAGGTTAAATCCCACTTGAACAGTTAAAATACAGATATTTTGTGATGCTGAAAACTCCTAGGTATGAAGCAAGAGACACGTACATATGTGTAAACGAATTTTGAGCATATCAAAAATCTGTTGAGGCGGATAATTTCGATGACAAGCTATTCTCCAGGTTGATAGGAAGTAAGACATCTGAAAAATTTCAAGCTCACTATAGCGAAAACTGGACAGTCGATGAAAAATTATTAATTTCCTTCTCCCTTATTCCTTTTAAACCAAAACAAAGCATGTTTTATGTCAAGGCATGTCATAATGTTTATTATTTCTCTGAAGGCGTAAGTTACTGTCTTGGTTCGCAAATTTGTTACGCTTGCACTAAGGGCGTTTTGAATTTTCAAGCAACGTTATTATTAGCTGTTGAATTAAAAGTTTTAAAGGAACATGTATTATGATAAGGTACATGATAATCAATTAAAAAGTCGATTTTGAATTTTTTGTAACATAGGGATTTTTTTTATTTTATGTGACGATATAATGGTTCGTTATTATAACAAACCTTATACTGAATACTATGTGGTCACTGCTTATTTATTTGCAAATTGCTTGAAAATATGTTTTCGAGCATACATGAGCAATGTCAAAGGTTAATGCAAAAAGCTCAGACCTTTCTCTGCCCCCAATATACCTTGTATAGTGATTTCCGACTGGTCTAAACGTCATATTCCTAATAGTGGTTGAGTTTATTTTACATTTATTTGCAAATTAAACTGAGTTCGTCAGAAGTCGAATGGATAATATCACGATATTCCGTGAATTTTCACCTGAAAGCAGCCGCTTATGCCGTGCTACGACCTTAAGGTGTACAAACGCGAAGCTATGTTACACAAACACATACAAGTATAACTACCAATATAAGCGCTCAGTTGCCTACAAACATACATACATAAGTACATTTAAGTACATAATTACTCCCTTATTGTTTGCCTGTATGGCCACAGCCGTCTGTTGAAGTATGTGACATCAACTTGAAATATTTCACCAAAGGCAAACAAGCTCACTCACACATATAAGTATATGCACATACATATGAGCGGTAATGAGTGCTTGTATACCAATAGGTGCGGATGCAGGCTATATATCCATATATCTATATAGTAAAGTACTTTCCAATTATATAACTGCCTATGTATGTGTACTTATATATTTAGATGTGTATGTGTATAGAAATGTGTTTTATAGCCTGTTGGCGTATGATTTAATGGGTCAATATGCTTGGTGGTTCATGCGCTGCTTTGGCCGCGAGGTCTTGCGGTTGACGAAAACATCATTTACAAACACGGTGTAGATATAGAGATACATATGTATATATGTATTTTAAGTGTGTGTGTGACGGCCAACAAGGACGAATGTCCGAAACCAGCCTATTTGTAAATATTTGAGTAACAAGCACTTTGTCTATATACATATGACTATACATATATATACCATATATACATACATTAGGGTCAGTTAAAAACCTATCACAACATAGCTTAGTTGTGAAACGAATCTACGAGTATAAACAGAGAAAAACAAGAAAAAACGGTAACTTCGGCTGCACTGAAGCTATAACACCGTTCACAGGTACATTTCTGATCGCACAAAATGATCTTTTTCGTGATTTTGATCGATCAATATATGCTTTTGGGCTTTATGTACTCGTATATTTGCCCTTACACTCACTTAGCTATTGCCGCACTTTACAATAATACGCATTAGAATTCAAACAAAATTTTAAACTCACATAGACCGGAAACCGGTATTGGCTCTTATCCACAATCACTGCAATAATAATAACAGTAACCAAGAAGCCCAAAAAAAATGTTGCTGTGTAACCACAAAAGTGGCGGAAACAGTCTTAGAAAACGCCAGGGGAATAACAGAGTTTAGCAGCAATATTTGTGTATACTCGTTTTTGTACATGCGAAGGCCAGCATTTCCGGTCGCCGTCAAAAGTTGTTCTGCGAAAGTTGTTTAGTAGTTCGTTGGCATAGTTTTGTTGTTGCTGTTTCATGATTTCCAGGAGCGTGCAAAATAGAGTTACGTAACTTGTATAGTGTTGATTTTTTTTGTTTTTGCAGTTATACTGTGTCGCAATGGTTTCACGCAAATTATTTTCGCGATGTTTTTTTCACGTACAGCTAATTGTGGCGGTTTAGTTATAAACCTTGGTCAGGCATGGTTTTCAAAGTTCATAATTATGAAAGTTATATGCATAGAAACATGCGTTGAAAATAATACGTTATAATTGAGTGGGTAGACGATACAGCTATTAATTTAATATTTCAAAACTTTGTTTTAAAAATATCAGAAATTTTCGAAGTTGTCTTTGCTATCGTAAATTTTTAAATATGAAATTTGAAGTCCGTTTTTTTAAAACTCTGGATGGATTGGATGTTTTTCTAAGGTGAACTATATGGTATATAGCCTCCCGTATAGAAAGCGGTTGATACAAGCATTAGTTTAGATTCTCGTACCTTCCGAATTAGTTGGAAGTAATTGCCTTACATGTATATAAACATGTATTTTTTTACAACTCCATGTATTGTTATTTTTTCCAATCCCCATTACCAGTTAGTAGCCTTTTGTTAATCTGCGTTCATGTTGTTCATTAAGCTTACTTTTTTATTCTAAGTTTTACATTATTATTTATCATATTTCAGTTCAAAACAATTTTTTTTATTATTTATTAAAAAAAAGAAGATCGTGTGAAAATTTGTTGTCGACCGGTCGACCGACTCTGAAAACAGAGTTTCGAGAAAAACGCATTTAAAGTTTTGAAAGACGATTACACTAAAAAAATTTACAATTATGCTCTTGCCTTCGAAACTATTTGCCAGATCACCTTCAAATTTTCGGAGAATATTTTTAAATATACTTGTATGTGCATTCAAAATAAAAATTAACTCGATATTTTGAAATTCACAATTGGATATAACCTCCTAAACTGAGGAATCTGTAGGAATAAGAGCGTTGTCAATACAAATGTTAAGCTACAAGAATATTATATTTCCTTTATATAGTTATATGATCCGAAATAATCCCAACACATCTCTTGAGGTTTGAAGATGTTCTACATTAGGTTTTTTTACTATTAGTTATCCGTTTGAAATAACATTTAAATTTTAATTGGTATTTGAAAAATTTGGTTGGTAAAATTAAATATTGTCAAATGTCACATCCTTTCGTCTTCCGAGCAATTAGAAAGCGATTTATTTACGTTTCTAAGTAATTTTATTATTATATATCAGTAAGTAATAGCTGTGTCAAAATTTTCCGAAATCTGTGAGTTTCATATCATTGTGAGCATTAATGCACGCGGAAATCTGGAATTATAAATTCATTGCTTTTCATTTCGCTTGCCGTTATCTTTTCAACCTTCCGGCGTCAACAAACAATAGAATAATCAACTAACTGTGTGAATAATGATCTGAGTGACGGGATATTTGACATGCATCTCCGACACATACACTTGTATTTGTAATGTGTGAGTATGTGTGCATTTGAAATTTGAAGCACTGTAAACAAATGCTAGAATAGCGGTTGTTTTTGTTTCTTTTGTGCTTTTCGAGCACAAAAGTTATAATGCACATGTGTATAGATAGATGGCCTTCATTTAAGCGCATATCTGTCAATGTGTTAGGATACACTCGTACATGTGTGAGTTCGTGTAATTTAGCACGCCGACTAGTTGTGTGACAAATTGCTTGATTGCGCGCTTTGCCTGCAGCATAAATATGACAGCGCGCTATGACAAAAGCTCAAACACACGCATATATCAGTTTAGTTGTGAGTGTGTTTACATGACAAGTAACGCGTTCCATTTATTGATCTTTGAACCGCGGCGCCTACAAGGGCAATATAACTAACCATACCTACATATACGGCGAGGAACGTACATATATATGTATATGTATGTATGCGCTGTCTATTCTCGACAGAAGCGTATTTACACCGCTCGTAGAGCAATGTCAGCGCTTCATATCTGTTTGTTAAATTCTTATTTATATAGTAGATGAGCGTGATTAAGTCGAAATGTGCGCGAAACTTTGCTAAGCTTATTTAAGTCGACAATTTAAGCCACTTACCTAATTTTATGAAGTTCCTGGTGTGTGACGAACTGAGCGCTACGTATTTTAGATTGTTTTATAAAGTCTAATTTGTTATATTATTTAAAACGAGACAGATAAAGAATAATAGATTTTTCTCTAATCTTCTGGTTGCCTAAATTATACTTACAGCTCTTCTTCATAATAAATTTTTAAAGAATGTCTAATCTAATAATAAAATTGTCCAAGTACTTAATACAGTTGTCAAAATAAATTGGCTTGACTTTTGATATTGTGACCTATAATATAAGTTAATAAGATAAAAGTTTGATCGTGATCCTTGTTCACTAGAAAAAATGTTAACACGGACTGACCAAAAACTACATATTATCAATAAATATTTTAATTGCCAATGGAGTATCTCCTGAAAATGCTGGGTGTCCACTGTATACAAGTATAATTTACAAAGAGATATTTCGATATGAGCCAAATGGAATTTGATTGAACTAAGGTTCTATATAATTTAACTATATTTTGATATAGCGTGCCAAAGGTTGGTTGCCAATTGTTGAGTTGGTACTGCCATAGAATTTATGACAAATCGAAACATTTTCAAATCACATGACATATGTGTTTAATTGACATGAACTTTTCCTGATGATTTTCTCACCAAAAGTTCACTATAAGTAGTTATGGTTTCAAGCATTATTAATCTTGTCGCACCATCTTATTGGATGAAGTTAGATGATTAACATTGATGTCAGGAACCCAAATCATTTGCATGGAGCGTTTATTATTGAAGGTTACTTTCAATCCATCTTTAAATTAGACATAAATGTCGAACACACGTATTTACTTTGACAGTGAATTTGACAGCAGTATTTCCTAAAAAGATTTCAATATAGTACATCTAAAAATTACCTTTATGAATAAATATTAATAGCATCTCTGTTATATCTCTATTCTAATTTATTTTCCCATCTTTGCATATATGCATACAACCTTGTAAAAATTACTCAGTTTTAAAAAATTCAAACAATTTCAACAAAATAAACACAAAACGGAATAAAATAAATTTTTTGATATTTTTTAATCTGTCTGGCACTTAAACTCTTCTCACGATTTTCTAGAAAAAGAAAATACGCTGATATTAATATAAATATATTTTTAAGCTCTTAGGTTTGCTACGCGTTAAGAAAAATTATATTTCAAAAAAAATTCCATAATTTTTAATTACAAATAAAAAAGTTTAGTTTTTGCTTGCTAGTTAATTCAAATTCAATTTTGATATAGAAAATAATGAAAAGTAAATATGTATATCTGCATGGTACATTTTTCAAAATCCTCAAATTTCAAATCAGCACTAACATATAGAAATAAATGTCAAAGATGAGCTTTACTACTGGAGTTTAAAAATTATGTAAACATATATATATATATATTAAAGCTATATTAATTTAATTTATGCTTCTTAATTATACTAACGCATACCAAAATATTTACGCCGTGGTAAAATTAGCACATAAACAAAATTTTTCCATTGAAAAAAAAAAACTTTATATTAAAAATAGCACAAAAATAAATGAAAATAAAATAGAAAACAAAACATATCTGATAAGCAAATTTCTAACGAAAATGAAATGAAATGAAATTATTTACCTGACAGCACACAACAATAACAATAACAATTTATAATATATAATTATTTAAAATCTGTGTTGAGTCAAGCAGAAATGTGTCAACATGAATGCGCACTTTGGTTCTTCATTTAATTGTGCAAGCCTCCAACCCTTATATGTATGTATGTATGTTTGTGTGTGTTGTAATTTTGTTAGCGAAATTGCATTTGAAAACTGCATTGTATTTTGTGGTTGGCACTTTTTCACTGCGCTTTTGTTTCACGCTCGGCGCTTTGTAGTCTTCGTTCGCCTGCCGCCGCAATTTATTTGTCGTCATAAAAAATATATTTGTGGCATAAAAAGTGGTTTAAAAATACAATTTTATTGAAGGCGAAAGCAACGCACACACACATATATACATACACATATCTAGAGGAAAATAATATAATAACAATTTCGAAATGGAATTTCGATGTCGCGCGTTGCTTTCCCCTCACCACCGAGTCTTGTGTTCGTACACACAGTGGCACAAAATAATAAATGAAGAGACCGTGTGTAAATTAGCGAATTGCACGAGCACGCTATGCGCTGTCAACAGCTTCCTCATGCTTAGCCGCTGTCCGATGAAATGTTGTCTTATTACTTATTTTTGGATTTTCCTATTATTTGCGTGTTTTTGTTGTTTTTATTTTGAGGCGCGAGTTGAGTGTGTTTGATTGGCATAATAAAACTATTTCCTACTACCTATTGAGAGCTAATTAGGTATAATGAAAAAGAATCTGGTATAAAGTGCCGTATATTTGTCTGTTTACAACAGAATTTCAGTATTTTAGAAGAAACTGTACAAATGTCAATCAGAAAAATTTGGACAAAGTTTGGAGTGGACTTCCACTGCTTTCAAATAAAATTTGGTTTATCGCTATAGCAATAAAAACTGGTTGTAGACTCTGTGTTTTTATACCCTGAACAGGATATATTAAGTTTGCCACAAAGTTTGTAACACCCAGAAGGAAACGTCGGTAACCCTATAAAATATATGTATAAATGCTTAAAGTCAGCATGATGAGCGAGTTGATTTAGCCATGTCCGTCTGTCTGTCTGTATATACGCGAGCTAGTCCTTCAGTTTTTAAGCAATCTATCTGAAGTTTTGCACTTGTCCTTTCCCCACTTTGTAGCTGCTCATTTGTCGGAACGGCCGGTACCGGATCACTATAGGGGCCATACAAACTGAACAATTTATCTCTACTTTCCAGTATTAAGTTATCAATTATTTTACTTATAAATCTTGATAAGCGTGATAATTAGTTAATCACATTGGCTTTCTAATTATATTACTAAAATTAAATAGTCACTCTCTTTATTTTCCGTCAACACTTGTAGCTAACCTTGACAGAAATCGATTTTCCAACGAAAAGTGTGTGAATGTGCTAAAAGTAACGTATACGCCACGTGCAACACACAGGCTGGTAAAAATTAGCTACGCTTTATTGCCTAAAAATTTTTCTATACCACTGATAAATCAAGAGTAATTTGCTGAATATTAAGATAAGATACCCACTTGTATAGGGTGAGTGAACTTTTATTAGGTTTGGGCATTTATTTTGTTGCGCTGGCAGGGGTTTGTGTAAGTGTGTTATGCTACTGAGTTTAGTAGAAGTAATTCAATTTCGGATGGAAATTTTACAATCGACCAAATTTAGGTGTAAACATTTTTAGTAGGAAGCCACTCTCACTAAAGAAGGAATATGTGTCAAGAAATTGTTATGCTAATTTCGGATGTAAATTTTTTTTCGTAAATTTTTGCACTAATAAAAAACTACTAAGAAACCATGTAAGCTTGGCCAATGCATAATGTACCAAGAAGGTCACTTTTTTGGATCAATTCGTTTTGCACCAAATAACTATCTAAATAAAAAGACATAATATGTGTGTGTGAGTTTGTAAAAAAATTTCTCGTTTCACTTTTTCACCAATTAAAGTGAAGCGCATTGCCCTGCTTAACGCATAATTTGGCAAAATTGTTCTACACAAATGAATTGCGGTTAATATGAATGATGCACATTGGCATAGTGGGAGACGTCGCAAAAAAACTGGTAAAAATGCTGTCACATTTAAAAAATAGAAAAACGATTATTGAGAGCAGGCAAATATAATATTATATCTGTTTAAACAATTTGTATTTAAGTAAAATTAATAAAAGTAGTAAAAAACGGTTGTCCAAGGAAATGTTTTAATATATGGAATTGATATGTATTATATGATATATTTTAAATTATACATCTTTTTATCAAAAAAAAAAAAAAAAATCATTAAAAGATATGTTTAGTAATTTAAAAGAAGAATTGAAAATGTGTTTTTTTATTTAATAATTTTGAATAGTCGTGTTACCAAAAAATTGATAACAAATATTTTTTCAATAATTAAAAACAAGAAAACAAATTTATGGTGGCAACTCTATTATTTTAACAAACTAAAACTAAAGTTTTAAATAAAAGTTCTAAAAAATTAAATTTATTCTGAAAAATAACCTTGTTGGCAAATCTGCTTTTTTAAAATTCTTACATACAACTGGATTACTATTTTCCAAAACATTTGTCATCAGACATGATTTCTGAATCTTGTGTCTGTGAAAATTAAAATTTAATATCTTCGTGAAAATACAAAAAATTTGAAAAAAATTATACGAATCAATTTAAAACACATTACCAACCACAAAATTATCAAGTCTATTTACAGTAGAATTCCGCAGAGCACTTTCATGTGTCTTTGTGTGCCATCCATTTTATTCCGTTAATGAGGCGTGCGTCTATGCCATAGACACACTCTATATAGACTCTATTGGCGAACGCACAGATAAAGTGCCAAATCACACTGACGAGCGGCCAAGTGGCGGGACGGTGAGTGTTTATGTATTTCCCTGCCGATTACTTTAGAATTGTGGTAAAATTAAATGTTAATGATCTTTAAAAAGTCAAAAGTGTGCCAAAAATATACATCGTAGATAAACACATAAAATTAAAGAAATGGGTACATACATATGTATATCGAACGTTCTTACTTATAGAATTGTGTAATTTGAAAACGATTTATTTTTACTTTTCTAAAAAGTATTGCAGGTATTCTCGAAGCGCAAGGTCGAATGTAGAAAAAAATACGAAACTTATGTACAATATTTTAAAGTAAAGAAAAAAGACATTTAAATATTCGAAAATTAATATTATTTAAAAGGGAAAGAGAGAGAAAGCTTGAGAGTAAAGAGAACAACTATATGTTTTCCCTCTATCTAGGATAAGTATTTCACCAAGCTGATCGAATACTATTGTAATCATCGGCTCATTAGGATCAATGACAAGAAATGTAACTGAGTCTACTTTGCATTTGGATATATTAAGGTTCCGTTATATTTTTTGTTAGAAGTCGAAGATATATCAGCACGAGATCTTTGAAATATTCGTAATTTAGGAGAAGATATTAAAGAAGAATAAAATGAAGGCGTTGGCAGATGATTAACTTACTTTCCGTACGGCCTTCAATGTTTACGATGTTTATTCAAAATGTCTAGAAATGTTAGCTCAAGATAAAACCACAGAGCTAGTCTCGGTGCATATAAAGTACATAGAAATACTTAAGCTCCGATAACTTTCGAACTATGAGATTAACTTAGATATAAGACAATATGGGCACGAACTCATTTTAGCAATTGAATCAAATATTGAGACGATTCACAAACTATTGCTTAACGAATCTGAGTCAATTGAATCAAGAATTAAAACAAAAATATATTATAATTATATTGAAGAATCTCGGATCACCTAGCATCCTAATACTTATGCCATATTTAGACCTTGTCACAGCCAAATATTATTCTCTAATCTTTCAATATACTACAATATAATCTAAAGAGAGTTACATTTTCATATATTATTTAAACTTAATCAACATCTTGTACAATAATGTTGACTAAACTTACTACAGTTTCCAGTAAACCAAGAGCTTACTTTGCAATTATGTAGCGGTAGTCTTAACATATACTTGTACAAGTATCTCTCTTCTTCCGCTCAAATTAAAGTTACAAGTTTCTGCAATTTGGAAACCATTAACATGAGGTTATTATTAAAAACAGCAGCATGGGTAAATATTAGTAAACAGATAATAAGCTCATTAAATCATTATGCAAACAATACATTGAACTTCGTGATGACCGCAGACTGCATACATGCAATACTAAGAAAGAGAAGGCATTTATGTAAAAGATGCAATATAGATTTTGAGGTAAGATAACTATTGAAATATGTATATGTATATGTGTTACTTGTAGAAGATAGCTACAAAAATGAAAAGGGTTTCGGAGCTAACGTAAAAATAATGTTTCGAAACTTCAGAAGTTTAAGTCCATTGGGACTCTGTTTTAATTTATTTGAAATGTTCTGATGCTAGAACCTTTAAACTTGGAAACTTCATCCTAATCATAGTCAATCTATACATTTCATTGGGAATCTGCAGTCCAATCCACCAAAATTTCTAATTTTATCTCATTCAGACTTGACATGCTCTCAATTTTATCTATTTCAGTATTCTATACTACAGGGTGGAATGCAGAGTAAACCGGTAAACATACGAAACGAATAGTAGCAATCAGATATGTTAAAGTTATTGACAAGTATTAAGAATGGACTTTTACATGGATAAATTCAAAAATTGATCTATAGGCGTGGTTATATCTTAAAAATTATTTGGATAACTTAAAATCTGTCTAGCTCTCTTTTAAAAGTTATAATCTATAGCTCTCTCTCTCTCTATTAGAATTGTTTGAGATGGGTAATTTATAGCTCTCTCTCTCTCTTAGCAACGCTTAAAATTGTATTATTTATAGCTCTCATTCTCTCTCAATCTAAGTATCATTTGAAATTAGGTAATTTATAGCTCCCGTCTGTCTTAGCATCATACACAAACATTTTAAGAATGAAATTTACGGCTTATCGTTAAGGTCATGAAGTGCACATTTGCATTTATTTTAATCCGCAACCGAAATTGACCAGAAATCAACGATATATTATATATGAACGTCACAATTCGCATTGACGGAGAAACAGTTTGAGGTAAAGTGTGTTGGCAAAAACATAAGGGAAATAAAGTAAAGGTAAGGTCGATTAATGATAAGGCAATACAGGGATAGATTGTGATGTTAGTGAAATTTTTGTACAATATTTAATATAATTTTTTGCTTTCTGAACAATGACATTAAACTGTAAGAGTAGCATTTTTATTAGTGGTGAGCACTTTTTCGACCAACATTTTTTCAACGTTCCAAATATTAAACTTTTGAAAAAGAAAGCTTTCTTAGCACGCTTAATTTAGAGAATACATGGGTTGAAGGACTATAGTATAATGTCTTTCTCTAAAATTTTCCTCTTAAAAAATATTTTCTCGGTGAAATATATATCTTAAGTCAAACGAGAAAACCCGTTAACTTCGGCTTCACCGAAGCTATAATACCCTTCACAAATTAAACAAGTTTCCACACAAGAACTTGATTTTTATCGATCAGGTTGTATGGTAGCTATCTTATAGGGATTCGATATCGGCGGTTCCGACAAATGAGCAGCTTCTTGGGGAGAAACGGATGTGTGCAAAATTTCAAATCGATATCTCAAAAACTAAGGAACTAGTTCGCGTATATACAAATAGGCAGACGTTGATCATTTATGTAAATATTTTATAGAGGTTTTGAAGTTTCCCTCTGGGTGTTACAAACTCCGTGGCAAACTTAATATACTCTGTTCAGGGTATTAAAAGGGATGAGATTGGCTAACGGAACCGAATAAAACAAGTAACGGTATCATTTAATCGAGTAGGTGATAACTTCAATGTAATAAAAGCATACATCATCGCGCTGAACATAGAAAGTTCCTTAACTTTAGTTTAGAATTTCTTAGCCTCTAGATGGACTTTTCAAAATGTGATTGAAAACGGGTAAAATATTATTCCTAACCTGTTGTCTAAAATTGCTGTTGGTTTCAACAAAATTTTTTTAGATCTTCATCCAACTACCCTTGTAGAAACACACCAAAGTTAAAGTGGTTAGTATTCAAAAACTTATTTAATTCTGGCGTTGATGCCGAAATTCAACTATATAAGTACCTATGTACATTTTATTTACACACAATCATAAATCCATTAAGCACTTCTCGTGGAGGTATTTATGTATGCATATGTATATATTTATAAGTATATATGGGTGTGTTTGTGGTAGATAAATTAATGGGAAAACATCACAGGTAATCCGCTTAAATGACAGCTGAGAAAACTTTTGTTGAAAGCAACAGCAGCAGCAACATCAGCTGATAATGCAATGGGCAGTTGAAAAGTTTACTCGACCTTCAATTTAGGTAACAAGTGTACATATAAAAATATATATAATTTTTGATTTTCTATAAAAATTCTATTTTTTGTTAAGGATGTAAACTGTAACTTAAGTAAAAATTGAGATATCATAATGAAACTTTGTACACGTGTTCCTTGGCAAAAAAAAAAATGCCACGCCCACAAAACGCCATAAGTCGAAAACAAATAAATTGCCATAACTAAGCTCCACAATACGATAAATGGCCGTTATTTAGTTAATTTTTAAAAATCTGACTGACTTTATTGCATGAATACATATTCGTGATGGTATGTGAGATTATGTTAATAGTATGTTGTATTGTCAAAAATAGAGAAAATCGGGTCAATACTACCCCTATCTCTCATATAAGATTTTCAAACTTCCGGTTGGCCGTATGCCATATATATCAGTCAATATGTAAGATATCTTAAGAAAATTAACTGAACTTATAATATTGGATATACTATAGTTTAATGCCGAAAATATTTAATTTTTTTCCTGTCTATCCTTAAGTACTTCATATTTTGGTCATTGGTAGTGCAGACTATATAAAAGATCTACCAGAATTCTTATTTATATATACTATCTCACGGGTCTTTTTAGGGCATATCTTTTATGGTTAAGCCAGCGATAAACTCTCTGAAGATATTATGAAGATTTTGTTTCGATTGTTTTGAGCAAACACTATAGTTTTAAAAACTTTTTGAAGTATTGTGCCAGATGCTGTTTGGTGGTGCAGCAGTGGCTGTGGCCTCCACATTTTACTTTTTAGTCTTTTTTCAAAGTTCTTTTCTTTTTATATCCATATTTAGGCTGCATTTATATATTTTGTAAATTAATAGCGTTAGGTTGCATTTTATCTCAGTTTTATTTTTTCTCGAATTAAATCTTATTTATTTTCATCTGGTTATATAATGCGAGTACAATTTCGAACTCATTCTGTTCAGACACCTACCTCATCATAGATAATTCTTACTACAAAGGAAAAGCTTTGAGGAGAGGATAAGAAGAGAGAGAAAGAGAGAGAGATATGGTAAAGAAGTAAAAGAGAGTTTAGCTTAGGATTGAAATATATCTTCAACTGTCCGATTAAATAAATTCATATTGCAGTGGAAGATCATTAAGAGAGAGAGATAAAAAAGATTTAAAGAGAGAGAGAAAAAAATAAAGGAGCTAGAGAGAGCTTTTCGAAAAATATTCCTGTCCTTATAGGATCCATTGCTTAGAATCCAGCTATCTTTACATTGCTTATTCTTCAAATCTCTGATCATGTAAGTTCCTTCTGGAAGGGAACTGTAGAGGCTTTATTGTTGAGGAGTTTTAGTTATAGTGCTAGATGAAGTGATTAGTTTTTTCCCACCAATTTCAATAAAAAAAGCTTTTACTAAAAGTCGTTGCCTTTTGGCAGGCAATGTTATGAATTTTTGTTAAAAAAAGCTTAGTAAAAAGTGTTTCAGAGGCGACTTAAAATTTGAAAAGGATCAAAACTAAGGTGGGCTCCATATAATTATTACAAAACCCCACCACTATTTTAGGGATTATTAATTGCGGTCGCTGCGTCAGCGCCGCTAAGCAGCTTTAATGCCTGGTTGCTCAACTTGCCATGCGCTTAAGTAATAATTGGTTAAATATTTTATATCACGTATACGCCATGACAGATACTCACACATTTGTGCGCTTACGCTGTTTGGTACTTTGATACGAATGGGGTGACAGTTGTACTAACGAGCAGCCGGAAATACATACAGACAATTAGATTAATATAGTGAGAGCGTCAAAACCTTTGTTGACGTGCCTTTTGAGTCGCGTGGAAAATTTACAGTTGCAAATTATTGTTATAATAAAAACTACCAATACTACTGCACCAAGTGTTAATGATATACCCTGAACGTATAATTTTTTATTAGGTTTGCCACGAAGTTATTAAAACCCAGAAACGTCGGAAATCCTATATATACAAGATTAGTGTAGTGAGCTGAGTCGATTTAGCCAACACTGATCTGTCTATATAACTGTGAACAAGTCCCTTAGTTTTTTAAGGTATCGATCTGCACATGTCCATGTCTAGGGTGACATTAGTCTGCTCGTCTGACTACTTTTTATTTAGTTAAACATTTATTATATTATATAATATAAATATATAATTAATTTTAATTTATATATTTACAGAGTCTTTTCGAACTCGAGCTCGCCGGTTGTAATGAAGTTACCGAGGCTGGTCTGTGGGCCTGTCTAACCCCGCGTATTGTCTCACTCTCACTAGCGGATTGTATTAACATCGCTGACGAAGCGGTGGGTGCGGTGGCGCAGCTATTACCCTCGCTATATGAATTTTCACTACAGGTGGGTCCCAATTTTTTTAAAAATAGGGTTAATCGTATGAGAAGACATCAATGTCCAAAAAACCAAATCTAGATTTAGTGTTTTGGCTTTAGTTATGAATTTCATAATTTGTTTCTTATAATTTTTTTCGTATTAAACAGGCTTATCATGTCACCGACGCAGCTTTGGGCTATTTCTCGCCGAAACAAAGTCATAGCCTGAGCATACTACGCCTACAATCATGTTGGGAATTAACCAATCATGGCATCGTTAATATTGGTGAGTCAGAGCTAAATGGTATTTTATATGAATTTCATATATATATGTGTATTTATGTATATTTTATGTGTGATTATAAAGTGGGTGATTTCAAAACGGATTTGTTTACGAAAGGAGTTAAAAATCATATTCGCTTTACTGTATATCACTCATACAAATACTTAATCGTATTTATATTCGCCCGTTTCACAAAATCGAAAATTTTGTTGTTCGTTTACTCTATCTACCGTGAGTACTATTTTAGCGATTAATTTTCAAAAATAATAAACAATTAGGGGTTTCCGTTTTCGTAACAGATAAATTTAATGCTTTTAGAAGCTTTGATAGCTCTGATATAAAAAAATCGAACTATAAGTACGATTTTGAGCTATTATTTGATTCTGGCGCCATGTTTCGGAGAATATTTTTGTAAGTATACGTTCAGTTTTCTTCTTTCTTGCAATGTATTTGACGAATATGAGCTTGATTTGGCTATTTTTGCTTTCCACTGAAGGTTTTTCTCGCAAAGATAATCCGATTTAGGTCAAATATGCAACGTTTTAGATAACATGTTGTCATTTGTCTCAAAGATAGCCTCGTCGCTATTGGCAAAAAAAAGGGGCAGTCGATTTTCATGTGTAACTTCTGGGATATCGAAACAGTGCGTACATGACCGGACTCGAGATTTCAATTATTTGACCATAAACATCCACATTTTCAGTCGCCTGGCTTGCGTTTTCGTCTTTAACGAAAAAAACTGTAAAATATGGCGTATTTTCTCTTTGCTGGTGTCCTTCTTCGACACGTACTCAACCATGACTGAGCTAAGCAATGGCAAAACTGTCTGAGAAGTTGTTTTAGTATGAAATCTTATCTTTTTAACGCTTTACAGCGTAACGCGATCGCACTTATACAACGCGAGATAGGGATAACTAAAGTCATCTATTGAAAATATAATGAATTTGTTTTCACAATTTTTTGTTTTAACTTAACCTTGGCGAAACCCAGCGTAATACTTTTGTACAAGTTTAGATACCCTTGCCAACTAGAGAAATATTTTCAATCAGGATTTACTGAAATACGCAAATATAAATAAAATTTAATGAACATTTTCGGAAAGAAATAATTACACTCAGAGAGAGTAAGTGAGCTACATAATCTCGAAAAACAACATGCGATTTATTGAAATTTGTCCATTTCTGGGTATTAATAACTGTGTATATAATATAAGCGGAATGTGCAACTTTCTTGTGTTGAAGTAAGTAAGTGCACTGAAATACCTAACAGTTGACTTGCAAAATGAAGAACAGCAACTAAAATAATACACACACACATTTACGTAAACATAAACTCTCAATATAACAACACATTTTTCAAAAGTTTTGCAAGCATTGCAGCAGCTTCACTGTAGCACTTGCAGCATTCAAAAAATATATGAAAGTATTTTGGGGATTACATGAAGCTGGAGTTGATGATGTGGTGATAACCTGAAATAGAAGCATTCGACTACACCTAAAAACTCAAACACATACACACACATTTACATACAAATGCATAGGTATTATACATTTATAAAAGTTACTGCAACTACATTCTCAAACGCTATGCCTCAGTGGTCACAAACAGCACTTACCTCCCATTTCCCGTTTACTCGTTTGCGCTCTTACACTCAGCGAAATTTCAGCGTACAAGCAATCGGTAATGAATAAGTCAAAATACGAGAATTGCGCTTTTTCCCGCAGACACTTGATGGAAAATGCATATGAAAGATACTTATTGGCCCAACTAGTAAATTGGTAACTAGCAACTGGGGAGCACTTAACGGCACGTGCACAAGCACACCGTCTTTTGAGGTTGCACTTTATTACCAGTGAGTTGTAGTTTTGAGCATTTGGCAAGCAGATAAATAAATATTGGTGTAGGGTTGTTTCATTCATTTCAATTTTCAATTTCTATTTTTTTGGACTAAAACTTTAATTTGAGCGGAATTATTGAAAATCGCCAGAGTTGTTGGCGTTTCACAGCAGATTTTTGCAATTCTGGCGTTCAATATTTGTGTGGAAAACTTTATGTTGGAAAAGTTGAAGAGAGAACTGCCTTGAAGCTCCAGATTAGTTTGGAAATTAATTTAAATTGTAAAATCAACTTTTTAATTCGACAATTTTTGTATTAGGGTATATAGGGGCTAAGTGAAGTATAGATCCGATTCAACTAATTTTTGAAACAAGGGTATATTCCTATAAAAGAAACATTTTCAATAATATATCCCACAGATTGAAAGATATTTTCGGCAAAAAGTTACTTGAGTCCTCTTGAGTCTTGTAGAACTGTATCCTATTTCGTACTAAAGTTCAAACGATGAAACAATTTTTTTATTGTTTATTTTAATATAGCATGAGAGAGGAGACTAGCCGTAAAGGTATAATTTATTTTTTTGACAAATATGGTCACTCACTTGGCTATTAAGAGATCGTGGGTTTGACCATAACGAGTTTTTTTAGTTAGACTATTTTCTCTTACATTGGATCGGAATCAAGTGCTTGTATGGAAAAATTTTTCATTTAAGGAGATATCTTCAAGAAATCTTCAAGCGGCAATCTCCCAAGAAATTGTTTAGATCGGATCACTATAGCGTATAGCTGCCATACAATCTAATGTTTGGAAATCAAGTCCTTGTAAGAAATCTTTTATATTTGTGAAGAGTTTTATAACATCGAACATCGCACAACCGAAGTTAACGTTTTGTTTTCAACTATTATTGAACCAGTTTTACTGTTATTGGTCTAAGTGTGTAGACCATGCAAAATTTATTATTTTAAGGCATTATAAAATAAATTAACTTCGTGTGAAAGCACCTTAACGCATGTCATTCCCTTTCGTTATTCGACGTTATGCACAGCTGATGGTCTGCTGCAGACACGCCGAAATATTGCCGCATTAATGTTTGCAAAATTTCTCAGAATATCTTCTTACGCAACAATTCAAAATCATTTTCCCCACAACTCTCCATCACGGAGAAAACACTCAGCTTCTCCGCCTGCAAATGCAAATAAAAACAGATTTCCGCCATACAATTTACCTTAGTTCCATTAGGCTCCCTACTCGGACGCGTGTGCCGTTGAGCGTTAAATTCAATTTTCTATTGAGCTGCATGAGAAATAATGGATGAGAGTCGCTAAAACAAAGCACAAAATTTAACTGAAAGGAAGAGAGCGCATGCAAAAAAGTATTGACGTTCTAACCAGCGAGCACTTAACACTATAGGCGGCAAGTAACGGTCGTGCCGTGGGTCCACCACGTTACCGTCGACCGGCTGCTGTCCGTTGCACCAACTGATGGGTAGCAAATGCGGATGCAAAGTGCATTAAACTCGCACTCAAAGAGGCGTAATCAATTTGATTACCCACCAGGCTTTTGTGTTGCTGCCACGAAAGTCACGAATGTGAACGGAAAATCTTTGCAGCAAATGGCAGAAGCAGCAGCTCCAACAGTCTGGACACACAAGGATGGAGAGAATTGGTGCTTAGAAGGCAAAGGAGTGAACCTGGGCAAAGTGGAAAATAAAGTAATTGCAAAAAAAGTGGGAACGGTATATGATTAAATATGAGTGTTGTACGATAAAAGGTGTTTTATGGTGGTATAAAAAATATGTTGCACATGTAAGTGAGATTCCTGCCTTATCGAGGTAATGTTCGGTACAAAACAGAAAAAATATCGTTTTAAATTAAGTTTGCTCAAAGGAAGGAAGTGCGTGCTGATGTGTATGAGCGCTGCTCGCTAATATGCTGTGAGTGCAAAAAATGTTCTTGTTTTTTTGTTGTTACATGTGTAATTGCATTTGCGTGATTGAGTATTGTTCACTCATTGCGCAACGAAGCCACAAAAAATGGCACTGCAACTTTTCACTGGTGGAACTAGAAACTCACTACAGGGGAAAGGGGCTAAATTGCAAGGGAAATTATTTTTATAATAATAATAGTAATTATCACAGTTTAGAAGTTTAGAAGACGTCTTAAGATGTTGATTCTTAGTTTCAATTTCGATCTATTGTAGATCAAGTCTGATGTTATCACAGTGGAAGTCCTGGCTGCATTTCTCATAAAACTCACATTTTTTTAAAGTAAGCTAGCTTGGGGTGGATAAGGTTGAGTTGTGTGGCTGATAGCCGATCGATAAAACTCACTTGGAATACATAACCCTTTTCCTTAATGATGAGTGAAGACGAACCAAAGCTTTATATATTGGTAGATCATCCTAAACTCATAAGAAATATATTAAGAAGAACATATAGTGTGCAATTTTTTAAAAATCATTTTTTTCAAATAACATATTAAAATTTTATTGAGTTACAGCCTTCTATAGTGTAGCCGATTTGTTTAATCTTCTCCCAGTTCTTTTGCCCTTAGATTGTACAGACAATATTTTCTCGAGAGCCGTGTAACAAAAATCTAATAGAGATGAAGGAAATAAATATAATATGTAGATGCCTCTTCTCCGATCAAGTATCACTCACCGTCGATCTGTCTCTAGATTTGGTAAGAGTAAAATTGTGCGAACTTCTGCCTCAGATTTCCTCTCTCCAATAAAATAGATGAAACTAGCCTTCTGCTGCTTTTTAGAGTTCGCCAACAATTAATAGTTTATGGATTCAAGCTCTCTGCAAAGTTTATAACCTTTTCTATCTTTAAAAGCAAGCTTCTTCGTAAGCTATTGGACCACAATCTAATTTCTGTAATTAGGGAAAACTAAGTAATAAAATCAGTGACAAATCCAACTATGATTTAATTAATCTGAGGGACCTGAAGTGGATATGATCACATATTGAACCCCTTTGTATTAGCAGATTTCCAATCTAAGAGAGTTTTTTCATTAGACCTAAAAACTCAGAACTAAACTTGTTCTAAATTTATGTGTAAAATTCAGAAATAGTTTTCAGTTCATATAAACATACGTCGATTAATAGTGTTTCGATAAAACTTAGACTAGAACCGAATCAAATACGCTAAAGTGGCTGCCTTTGGCCTAATCTTGATTATACGTAACGCCTCCAATTTCTTGCATTGTTATAGTGAAGTTCTCACCCTCCAACTCGTCATTCTCAAAAACAATACATCTAGAAAGTTTAGCTGATTAAAGTCGTGGAAAGTTTCATATGTTTATATGCTTTTTTTTAAAGAAAAACATGCGATCTAGATACAGCTAGGATCGTCACTGTTCGATTTTCTCGGATCACATCGTCGGCTGGGTTAAGTCGATGAGAGTGAGATATCGATTTGAAATTTCACACACGTTCTTTTCTTCCTAAGGAGCTGTGCAGTTGTCAGAACTGCCGATATCGGACCACTATAACATAATCCCATTCAGACTGAACGATCCCAATCAAGTGTTTGTATGGAAAGCTTTTTCATCTGACGAGGTATCTATACAAAATTTTTCACGTCTTTTTCCAAAACAATCGTGCAATCTCAAAATCAAGTTATTAAAGAGAATTTTTTAAAAGGGTATTATACCGAAGTTTTCTTGTTTTATATATTTTATAGCAGAATCTCCCAATAGATACACCCCTGTTGTCTGAATATAAACTTTTACGACCTCAATTCTTAAAAATGCAATCAAAGATGCACTATCTTAATTGAAAAAAGGACAAGCAACCTTTTAGGCGTCCGCGTTTATGTTGGCTGCATTGAAGAAGCGATTGAAGAAAATGTATCGAAAGTTAAAAGCTCAAGGCGAGCTCTCAAAAGAAATGTAGTCAAGTTGTGCCAATGTTTAGCAGCAGTAATTGCACTCACACACATGCACTTTGGCCCATATTTGCATGAATCCGCCGACTGAGTCAGTCATGTCAGGGCATGATAGCAGCACTTGCTAGAACTTATGAATCGAGTACATGACTAACCTTGCGCCATGAAGTTGTCAGAGGCATAAACAAACACGCCGCGCGCACACAAGAGCAATTCCACTTAATTTTGTTGTTTTTGTTTCGCCTTGCCACTTTCGCTGCTGCTGCTGTTTGCTCCCTCTAATGGTGCACAAACCGCATGCTTGCCACCCGCTGCTACAGCCGCATCTAACGAACTGCATATACATAGGTACATATGTAGAATACATATAGGCACACAGCTGCAATGCAGCACACGTCAGCAGCAGATCTCACACATACAGCTACACACACTCCCCTCAACGCTGCATACAAGCCACCGCACACATTTCCTGCTTACCATTTTTCACTGCTGCACTTTTCCATTCGCTAACTTTTTGCAATTTGTTTTACAGCACAAAAGTATGCAAGGTTAACCATGTACAACATGCAGCCGATTGTTATTGTTTTATGCATTTTGTTTGTTGCCACAGCTACCACAGTTGCTGCTGATGACGACATTACGGCCAACAGGATTGCCAAGCGAGTGCAAATAATCGAATCCAGAGACACGAAAATATGTGCGTTAATGGTTGTGTGCGCAAGAATGTGCGGTCTTTGGTGGCGGCTCTTTGATCCGCTATTGTTGGTGTGGGCAGCGACATTCAATGTGTTTGTATGAAAATAATTTCTTTTGTTTATATTTTATATATGCGCAAATTCCAATTTAACTGTGTGGGAGTTGAGTAGTTGATTGCATAATTATACTCGCACAAGCCGTCGTTTTAATTTGCATGTATTCATTTTGTGTTGGTTATATTTATGCCGTTATTACTCTTCCCGTGAAATTTGGTTTTATGAATATAAATAGCTCTCGTGAAGACACTTTCGAATATGGTTTTATTTCTCGGAATTTAAAACATGGTTGATTTAGCTTTAATTTGTTGATGGTCAAGTGTACAAGATTTCGGAACTTTACATTTATTTCTCGGAAAAAAATATTAAATATAGGTATGCATTGAAAATAATGATATCGATATGAATATATAATAATTTTATAAAATATGCTTCACACTTTAAATAAATTAGAATTTAAAGTACGTACAATCAATCAAGTGACATGCCCACAAAGGGGGTTATATTTAGAATAGTGTAAAGTCATTCAGTCTAGAGGCCTGGATTTAATCGGTTTTTCATTTTTTTCTAATGTTCATTTATATTTCATGAGTACAAAAAATAAATGAAAAAAAACAAGTAAGCAGGGGCTAATTTATATTTTATACTCTTGCAACTTACAAGGATCAAAACCGGCCAAATACCCTTATGTTAGCAAAATTTTGTATTATAAAATGTAGCGAAAGGGTTCAACTTCATTTTCGACAAAATCGTGAACGAATTAAGTACAATCAATTTGATATTTTATCATAGACTTGAATTTTACTTCTCGTCAACGAAAATTATACATCTTCAAATGACATGTATGTGCTATAAACTTAACCGAAGAGGCTAAATATAATATTATATATTTAGAACTTACTCTCAAGCAGTTTTATAAATATATAAATATGTATGGTATATATGGAGTAAAATCAGCCGCACGTTTTAAAATTTACAAAACAACTTCTTTCACGAAATGTGGTATAAACTTATTTTCGTATGTCCCAAACACACTTCTTCAATTTATTTAAAAGAAAATAACAAAAAACCCAAATTTTCAAACGTCAAATAACGGCTATTTTTTAAAGTCAGTAGGCTTTATGTTTGCTGAAAGATCTACTTTCTGATGGTTAAAAAAATATATACATTGCTGTAGTGAATATTATCACTTCGAAATCCATGATTTATTTATAAAATATATACCATGCAGTAATGCAATTTCCGAAGAAATGGTTCAGTTCGAGTCACTATATCTTATAGCTGCCATACAAACTGACCGATCAATATTCTTGTAAGGAATCTTTTGTATTTGTGAAACGTATTATAGCTTAGGTGCAACCGAAGTAAACTGTTTTTCTTATTTTTTGAATAAATCCAACAAGAGCTTTTGTAATGAATGATAACTCAGTTAGTTCTACGCTTTACTGCTTACATGAAAGATTTGCAAAATAGGACGAATCAGTAATATAATATGTCCCTAAACTTCTTAAGGATACACTATCAAATTTTTAGTTGAAAGCGAAGAATCGAACGATTTTATGTCAACTTATATCATTTCATGTTATTGCTACTTTCTGCCTAAAAATTTGCTTTATTGTTCACCATCTTCATTCAATTATCAATTTGTATAATTCCATTTACCCAGATGTCTGCACAAGAAACGCACACGCACATATCTGTGCAATTGGAAAGGTCACTGCATACACGTCACGTAACGTCTCACCGCTTGCTTAAAGTGCAGGACAAAGCGATTAATTATAGTAAAATTGTGTTGGCCCACTTTTGTGTTTGTAAATTTCAAACGTTTTCATTTTCATTTGCAATTGCCGGCTGTGCGCACACTGGCTTAAGTATTTGTAGAACAATTGATTGGAATAGTTTACCGTTGTGTGGAGCGGTTTAAATAGACCTGCAAAAGTAATTTGGTTGCACAAGAAAATCCAGTTCAAGGATAATGTACACACACAAGTTTATTGGATTTTTACGAATTTTGGTTCTTCAACATATTACTTTTTACAGCTAAGTGCAGCTTATTGGAAGAAGCTGGTATAGTTTTAAATTAAGGACACATATGAATTCTATCTGTGGAGTTGCAACATAGAAATAAATATTAATTTTAAGAAAATTGAGTGTTGCCATTTAATGATATTTTAGCATGAAATTCTTGAATTATTATTATATTAAAATTTTGAAAAAAGTCCATTTATTTTTTTGGTGTTTTGTTTGCTGAAGTTGTTTGTATGTTTGAATTGAATAGGCTCTGAAACTAAGTTACTTCACCGTTGGGAACAAGAACTTCCTCCGGTGAAAATATCCTATATTATATTTTCGAAGAAATTAGGGATCCTTACTAAAAAGCCAAAAAATTTTTTACATGGAAAACTTTTTTATCTTACGAGATATCTTCACGAAAAATATTTTAGGGTTTTTGTTTTTTAATTTCGGGACTAGAATAACTACTTAAAGTCACTCAAATTTTTAGAGCTGGATCAAATTAAACTTCTGTGGAAAAGATTGCGCTTATCCAAATGTTACCACGAAAATTTGGAGATACATTTATATTAATATGAATTAATAATGGTGCTATTGTAATTTTATGATGTCCTATCTACCTTAACTTCATGTCTCTTCAAAGATATAACTTTGTTAACGTTTTGTCAAACAAAAAAAATATCATTTTTTATCACACGTGTGTAACGGAAGAAAAATAAAATTATAAAAACAAACAAAAAATCATAACACTTTTGATAAATCTTTATTTGGCTTAAAATTCACGAGAAATTATCAAGCAGCTACTTTGTGCGAATGTTAACGCCCGCGGTATACGTGACTACACCGTTAACCCAATGCGACAGCGCAAGTAGGCACTCAGCCAGTCAGTCAGGCAGTCAGTGAGACGGAAGGACTTTCAGCGTTGAGCAGGCGTGTCATGCGAAACTCACGTGCCGGCGTCACGCAGATTGACTTCTCTTATAAGACTTGTCTTTTATTATAGTTTTTTGTTATTTTTGGCTTAGCTTATGTCTCGAACCATATATGCATTCATAGTTTCATTATGTAAACGGGGCTAAATTAAAGTAAAATGTGGCACCAGCGTGAAAACAACAAGAACAAAAATCTTTATAAAAATTTGCATGAATTTGGTTTTTCTGTCAAGTCAACGCACTCACTTTTAGAGACGACTCACTCACTTTTAGAGACGACACTGCGTATACACAACCTGCAGTACACTAGCCATAAAATTTACACTACAACGCTGCTTACATATATACATATACGTAAAGATATATATACATATATACACATCTACATATGTTCAAACTCACGTACAAATATAAACACATACCGAAAGATATCTCCTCTGTTAACCACTTTTTGAACATATAACACTCACATAAGTTTTCTTGGCATCTGCTTCAAACTCAAATCACTCCTAAAGCCTATCTGTTACGCTTGCCTTGAGCGCGCTTGGCCTTTGTGGCTTTGTGTGCACGTGTGTGTATGGGTTTATCAATATGTTGTTGCTGTGGGAGTGCGTTCACATTTCACGCAAATGCGAATGTAGATTTTTAGGTTAATTAAAAACAAGAGTTCGTTGACAGCGTTGCCTCTACAGTTGTGTAAGTAGGCATAAATAATTGTATCTTTTTGTTACGTAAGACTTGACAGGTGAGTAGAGTTGAAGTGAAAAAGAGCTTTTATGGTGTTTGTTGCGTTTTTGATACATTTTTTTTCCCAAGTAGGAGAGTTTAAAGATGGTTTATTGCCGTCTCTATTTCTTAGACTATGTACGAACACATTACTGAACACATGACTGATTGAAATGTTTTGGATAGAGAAAGAAAGAAAGTCCGTCCAAAAATGTAACATTATGTTAATTTTATAGTAGAGATTGAATAACGCTCATGATACAGAATATTTTGGAAAGAGTTGCCACAAATTTATTCAACAGATTTTATATGGTTCATTAAAGTGTACTAATTAGAAAAAAATTTTTAAAATTTGTTTTAGTTTTCTATTAAAGACATTTTGTGGACGTGGCAATGGCCGATTCCGCCCATCTGCAATACCAACCCTTCTTGGGCGCCAAGAAACATATGTACCGAGTTTCGCTTGTACGGACAGAGAGTCACTCGGACTTAACTCGTCTCGTCATCATTTATCTATATCTAACCTATATTCTATATATCTAACCCTAAATCAATCTCAATTAGCTTTCGGTGATACTAACAGCCGTTTGGTTTATGCTACTCTACAGCAACATGTTGCAAGGGTATAGAAACTATATAGGTCTAAGAAAAATTCTTGTTAGAGTTACTTTGAGTAGAGTTGCCACTGATTTAAAATTTTGAAGTTAAGCACATAAAAGATCAAATAAAGGAACACTATAACTGTAAAAATTTATGGTTTCCACCTGTATACTATAATAAAATAGTGTACATTCTAAGTAATCTAAGAAAGAGAGTGAGCTTTTTGGAAACTCTTTTTTTGGTAATTTTTTATAGTTTCTGATTAATGCACTCGAGTGTTGTACATGACAAAATCTATGTTCTGACCAATTTCCTGAAATATATACTAGTATATATTTCTTTTCAAAAGATCTCGAGGTGGGACCACTTTGTGAATTAAAAAAATATATAGATAAAAAAGTTTTCTATATGATTATAAAACACCTTATTTTCGCTGACTTTTAATTAATAACTGCTCCTGTACTTATGAAAATTCAAAATCATTGTAATTTACGTAAATTGTTTAATACAAATTAATACACAGACAAATTTTAAACGCAGCATTTCGATTCAGTGATCATTAAAAAAATGTGCAAATGTGTAACTATAAACATGGAGATTACAACCTTTTGCAATTAAATTAATTACATAGTCAAAGGAGAAAACGAGATTTAATGGTTGCAATGAACCTGCTAGTGTATGTATGTGTAAGCTTTTATTGCACATGTTTACATTACGCAAGTGAATAAATGATTAAATGCATATTAATGCCTGCAATGTGCACAGGCAGCAATAAATGAAAGAGTGTGCCTGAAATAATTAATTAATTTTTTTTAAAGCTTATCTGCAGGTATACAGGCAAATATGAACGTATGTATGTGTGTATTCAAGTGCTTAAGATGAACTGTAATTTTATGCAAAAATATTACAGTCCATACTTTATGTAATCATCTGCGTGCAGCATGCGTAAATATGGCGCACTAATTGCATTTTATCGCATATTGAAGGCAGCAAACAATAGCTTAGTGAAAGCCACAGATTTAATATTAACCGCGCATATGAAAATTAATTGAGTAGTCACATGAATTAATAAGGCGTGCAAAAGTGAATTTAAAATTCCCAAATTATTCACACATATAGTGTATATGCTGTTATATATTTGTAATTTAGTACAACGAAAGGGGTTGAATGCAATTTGAAAGCGTAAATTTTGTTCTTGGCTCGCGGAGCGTATGAGTAACATATGTGGTAGTAGAATGAGTCCCCGATTTTTTTTCTACTGCGTAAAATCATTTTTGGAAAAAATTGTATTCTTACAGTTGCAAATTATATATGCTTGCCTGCACTTAGCTTTATATAAAAATATGCATGTATATATGTACATATTTATATACTTTACATATGATGGACTCCTTGGCATGATAATTAACTCGCATAAATATTTCGGGACAAATGAAGAGTGTGGATAAAATAAACATGCCAAAATGCATTGCACAATAAGACATAAGGGCATAAGGTATTTGAAGTAATTAATGACAAATACATAAAAATGTATTCACTCATTAATTTTTATTCAAACTATGTTGCTTTGTTATTATCATTTCTGCAGTTATGCGCTTAATTTTTCAGCGTAATCAACGACTTTTTTCTAATTTTGTAGGCTAGTAGTAAAATAAGATAAAATTTATCCAATACTTTCCATAAGCCAGTAGTTATGGCTCTAATTCGGTAACATTTCTTGGAAAAGTTAAAACACAATTACTTAAATTTTTTCAATTTTTAATTAAATATTTAGGATTGAAATTTCATTTTTGAATCTTAATTTATTTTTACTTTTCAATTCGTTATTTGGGGTTAAAAATTAATTTAAATTTTAATTCATTTGTCGTTTTGATGCCTTTGCCACCCTGTTTACATATATATTTTATTCCTAAGCATTTGATCAATTTCTAAAAAAAAACAACAATAATATATGTATATATTTAAGGGTTACACCTAGCCTTACTCTACCGATTCTTACATATTTCAAGAATACACAGTGAAATTTTTGAAAAAAAAAACAAAGAAAATTATTATGTTTTGAGTTGTACGGGATCTCCGACGGCGCTAAAAAAAATGAAGGAGCTACTGCTGCAGTGATTCCGGCCTTCTCTCTGGATGAAACCTAAAAATAAAAAAGTCATCGTTAAACTAGAAGATATTCTCCCTAAAATGATCTTCGAATCAAAAAAAAAAAATCAAAAATTGACAAAATAGCAACGTTTTTAAAAAAATTGGAATTTGATCCCTAATTTTAGTCGCTTTGGCCTGCGAAAATTTTTTAACTGGAAAACTATTTGAGATATCGATTTGAAATTTTAATATGTTATTTTTAAACTTTTTAAAAATTTGACTCTAGGTATGCCCCTTAACTTTAATTAGCTTTTATATTTAAATTTCGGTTTTTTCTTTTCAAAAAATTCAATTCGAAATATGCAAAAAAGCCATTTTTGCAAAAAATAAATAAATTTTCAATATTTGGAAAGGGAAAAAAATTGGTACATTTCCCCAACTTTTAAAAATCAAATTAAAATTTATTTTTATTTCATATAAATATTACATAAGGTAGAATTTATTTTATTTCAATTCTTAATTTTAAATATTTTTTGCATGTGATTTTGAACCAGCGTTCAATATAATAAAAAAAAATGTTTACTCCCTATCGCAGCTTTTCTGGAAATTTCTCGTATTAATATAGTTTGTCTTATATTTTATGATATCTATCTCTTTTAGATTTTCTCTTCTTTAACCAATGGCAATTCTCTTTCAAATTTATTTGACCAAATTATCAAATGTCACTTTGAATTCTTTTTAAAACAGTTTCTATTATTCTTTTTTGTTTGTCCTCTTTTAAATGTGTCCTGGAAACCTTTTTGCAAGATTTATTTTAAGTAAAGCCTCCCCGAATACTTTTAGTTAAACTTTATTAGACGCTTTTGAAGTGTACTCTAATATTTTCGAATTTATTTCTTAAAGGCCTAATAGTTTTCACTTATTTTGTAATATTTTATTAAATTTTCATTTCTGCTCATTCTTATAATTTGTGAATACAAAAATACATAACCATAAAATAGGTTCTGTTTGCTATTTTCACGAACGTGCCACACAAAGCAAGTAATATTTTAATTATTTATTGAGAGCGCCAAACAAAGCTTGAAAATATTTCATATTCTTTGTATTTGCTTTCCACATTCATTCATTCATATTGAAATAGATATCTGCACATGCTCTATGCCAGCACACAGAAATATATCAGAGCGTACAAGGCAGCCAATTTCAATTATGCCTTAGAACTTTAACAAATATTTTACTTTCATTAAAACAACTAATGCTTTATAACTACGGATGAACTTTATACACATACTACATATACTATACATATATACATATATTATATATACTACATATATGCGCTGTCATGTCAACTGGCCGCCTGCCAAAACACTCAAATGCACAATTTTTGTCACTTTGTGCGAGATGTTCCCGCAATGAGATTTGTCACGTTTGGCAGCCGACCCACGAGTGCGTTGGCATTCACTAATCAACTATCAAAAATCTGATGCTCGATACTTTCGTAAATAGAATACTACATAGCCGCAAAGGCAAAATATCCGAGCGCAATAAAGACAACATACAACAATAAAAAAAAAAATCGAATCATGGCAAATTGGCAGATGACAGCGCCAAAAACTAGTGCCGCCCTTTAAGCTGGCATCCTCCCGTATAATCGTAGTTAGCAAGTTGTCTCTTCTAACTGGTCGTTTGCAGCTTGTAAAAGCTTCATAGATCCTGCCATTTTTTTCCAAATTTTTTAAGTAGCGCTACGCTTTTTTGGCAATTTACTAAATTCATCTGCATGGAATATTTTTCAATATTGTTCAGTCAAAATCAATATTGGATCATATTTTTCTTTGTGACTGCATTTAAAATATCTGGTTCAAAAACAAAAATAATATTATACATTAAAACAAAAATTTTCTGCGATGGAATATACTCTCTTGTACAATAATGATAATTATTTCTTATTTCTAGCTACCAATTATTTAAGTACAATTTATTAAAGTGACTGGTATTGTTAAAGCCAAATCGAATCCCGGTAGACATAATGTCTCTATTGCCAACTCACGATGACTTTAGTCTCATATGAATATAAAAAAACTTTATTAATATATAAGAAAATGATTCCCTTAAACTTTTTTATTCACTTAGTAAGAGACTCATTAAAGCTAGAATAATAATAGCAATTAGAATAGGTATCCGTTTCCCTTGATAATGGCGTACAAGGCCTTTTTCCCTCTTTGAGTGTGGCATGTAAAAAACGGTATAATTCTTTCATGAAGATTTGAGAAATGACCTCGACATTGAAGACGAAATAGGAGACACGATTACTTTTAGTAAAAAAAAAATAACTATTACTTAGTTGTAAACCAACGCAGATATCAAATGATGTCAGAAAAAGTTTAGAAAGTGAGGTTCAACGCTGAACAAAATTTTCTTGTGAAAAAAGGGTTCGGAGACCATCTCGTTTTGGACCCATTCACCGAAACAAAAAAAAACGTTAACTTCGGTTGCACCGAAGCTATAATACAACACACGCAAATATAAAGGTTCCTTACAACAACTTAATTCCAATCATTCAGTTTGTATATCAGGCTTAGGTAATAACTCATGCCTAATTTCATGAAGATACCCCGTCAAATGCAAAAATATAGTGGTCCGATACCGTTTCGACAAATGAGCAGCTTATTAGTGAGGAAAGAATAGGTGCAAAATTTTAGGTCGATAGTGTAAAAACTGAGGGACTATTATATATAGACGGACAGACAGACGGACATGGCTAAATCAACTCAGCTCATCATGCTGATCATTTATGAATATATTTTATAGGGTCTCCGACGTTTCCTTCTGTGTGTTACAAACTTCTTGGCAAACTTAATATACCCTGTTCAGGGTATAATGACCAAAATTATAAGACAATGCTATCTAGCGGTAGCTTTATTTGAAAGCAAATTTGAAAGTAGTATTTCAGCTTAAGACACTTTAAATATTATACACAATTTTCCATAATACTTCATACAATTTATCAAATTTAACTGCATTCTTCAGTGACGTTTAGTCATCCCGACTTTGTAAATATTTGTAAAGAAAAGTAGCAAAATAAACTTAGCTAATTTCCATAAGCTTTCACTGCTTTGTTATGGGAGGTATAGACCGTATTTTACTTTTGAGTTCATCAGATATGAGGACTTTAACCTCCATTTTGCTCTTATTTAGTCTTAAACCCTCTTAAAGTATTTTTTTAAAAAGTTTTAAAATGAAAATCCAATTAATAAAGCAATTGTGCATACTTTGTAATGAATATGCGGTGAGAAAATCCAAAAATACAACTTTTTTCGTTTAAAGTATTTGAGTAAATAAGCGCTAAGGCTTTCACGCATAAATCCCCATTAATTAAAATCATCATTAAGGAAGGAAGACAAACAAAAGGAATGCCTACTCAAATAAAATAAATAAAAGTTGGACGCAAAGCAACAACAAAACGACAACACAGAAATGAAATGCCAAAATTAATTAATGTTAATCATGACACATCAAGGAAGTGCGGCAAAAAACGTGGCAACGGGCAGAGAGAAAGATAGGGCAAGAGAGCGGTTGTGTGTGAGTAGATGCCAGAAACGCTTACTAATATATTTATCTAACAAGAGCTTTGTATGCATGATGTAGTTCACACTAACACTCACAACGAAATAAATTAATAGAAAATATGCTTCAACTGTGGAACGGGATGCATGGGAATTATTCGTTTGTGGCAACCTTGGTAAAGCTTTTAATTAAACAAATCATAGCAACAGCCACAGCAGCTTAAATATGAGTGCAGAGAGGGTGAGGAGATCGGGGGTGTAGATGATGAGCAATTGCATAACAATGCTCATAGCAATGAACTTACGAGTATTCCACCCACACAAGCGTCAGCATTTCATTTGTTTGTCTAGCACAATTGCTGGAGGAAAATCAATGAATGTCTGCGAAAAATGATATACGAATTTTTAAGGTGAAAAAAATTACAACAATAATTAAGAGAAATAAATCGCTCATTGTGCGAGGCAAAATTTAAAAATGATTAAGGGATTAGAAAGTCAAAATTTGTGTGCTTTGGAAATGAACAGCAATTAAACTAGGATAAGTAACCTGATCTATTGCAAAACTTAATATAATTTTTAGATGCATATTTAGTAGTTGCTGAAAATGGTTTAATACGGAGAAGTAAATTAGCAATATTTCTCTATTACTTTACCCCATAAAGTATATACATAGATAAACTGCATGACAAGATTTCTAATGTATGTATAAGCGAACTGCTCCTTCAGGTTTTGAAATATTGATCGGAAATTTTGCAGACATCCCTTTCTCCAAAAGAAGCTGATTCTATATTTTAATATCCCAAAATTTAGATTTTTGCTGCTTGATTGGTCCTTGAAAAACTTCATAATTCCAAAATTTGTAACTCTACCCATTATTCAAAACGCATATTGATTATTCTTAAATTGAACGTATTGTCCACCTTATATTAGATTTCACTGTCTGGAATCGGGTCCATATCTTTTAACTCTACATCGTAAGTCCAAACAGGCAGTTGGACTCCAAAAATTTTGGAACTAATTTTCTATGTACACAAAGTTATTTAATGAAATAGTTTTGCCAGATTTGTTTAAAGGTAAATATTTTACCTGTAAGCTTAACGCGCAAAAAAAAAAACACACAAGATTTACACATGTTTTTATAACATACAGTAAAACTTTTGAAGCAAAAAATTACATATTTTCGAGTTACACGCGATCTCCGGCGGTACTATAAAAAGGTCCATCACTGCTGCAGTGATCTGGCCTTCTTCGTGGATGAAGTCTAAAACAGCTTAGAAGATATTATCTATGGAATGGCCAACGGTCAAAAAAATTACAAATTTACAAAATAGTGGGCGTTTAAAACAATTTTATTTGATTTTACATTATTTTGTCGAGTTTAGCCTGCCAAAATTCAGTTTTGAATCAGATCAAAAAGGTAGTTCAGTGTGTGGAGAACTATATACAGAACATGCAGAAAACATATGATAGTGATCGGATCATTTGTCTCCGAGTAATCACTCGAGCAAATTTGAAAACTGCTGTTTCGAGATAAATGCATTCAAAGATAAACGGTTGGACCTGATAACACTGAACGGCTACACTTTAAAATACTGTAAATGAAAACCCATTTGTGATATCGATTTAAAATTTTAGTATGGTATTTTTAAAGGTAATACCTATCGATATCCTTTAATGATAAAGCTTATATTATATTTCTATTAGCTTAGCTCATATTACTGGTTTTTCTTCTCTAAAGTTCTCACATTATTATAATCTCAGACTATATCCTATTTTTCGTCTTTATTTTTTTCTAAAAAATACCTTTAAACACATCGAGGTCACCAATATTATAGCCATTCACTATTTTTTAGCAATCATTTTTAAAATACAGAACTCCGAAGTTGTTGAAAGGACCCACTCAGTGCAATTTATCTGCTATATATTACTTCCCCCACATGACCCCTGATGCTGGCGCTTTCTCTTCTCTACTCCTCTATCTTTTTCCACAATCCTAAATAATTTCTTGTTGTTGCCTTTTAAGAACAAACTATCTATTTTATAGAATCATTACTTTGAACTACTTTACCTGACATGAACTTTTTTTGTAGTCATGCATTCTATTGTACAACAGCTTTGTTTCAGGCTTAATTAGGGTTATCCGAGTGCATTGAAAGTTAGAGAACAAAAGAATGTTCGCAGACGTGTGTCCTACTTTGGCAGTTTTTGTTTCCTTTGCGATTCAGCTAATCGACAGCGCCAAATAGACTGGGGAAAAAATTACCGCACAGTGAAAAGCAATCACCAAAATGAGTAAAACAATGTGTAATGATTAGTAGAACGGTGGAAAAGTAAGCTAATTGCTAATTAAGATTATTCAAATAAGCTTTCACAGCTATGCAGGAGGTTAAGAATTTTTGTGTAATCATTTATACTACTTTCTTAATAATCATTAGCATTATCGTAAGTTTTGTAACAATGGATGAAGTAGGTGCTTTTGTAGTACATTTATAAAAACACAAACAAAACCAAAGATAGACAAACTTTCTTTCTTATCTCAGATTTTTCTGCAGCAAATAGGCTAGTGATTAAAGAGAATACTCTTTCCTTTTTCCTCGCTCTTTCTTTACTAATTGTCTTAATAAATCAAAAGCATCTAGCCTTTAACTGGCTCATCTTGCGAATATTTCGTTCTCAAAACCCCAACTCAATCATTCAGCAGTCAATAAAGTAAATCATTGGGTTTGCTGTCACTCAGCTAACCATAATAATGTCTCTTTAGCAACCGACTCAACTGTGTCTGCTTGTAAGTTCAAGGGTAAATGACGTGCTAATGACACAAACATGTCGTACACCTTGAAACAATGAGCTTGTTGCCAGTCGTGAGAACAAAGGCATAGTAGTATATGTTATACATATGTACTTGCTATATACTATTTAAAACAAAAGGAAATGTCGCGCAATGAAAAGTGAGGAAGCGCAATCTCTCAAGCAGATCATCAGTGATTGCACAGCTAGAAGTGACAGACACAGTCTTAATTTATATTGTTGAAAAAGTTGCCATGGCGTTACTAAATATATACAATAATAATTTCATAAATATAGAACACTTTCAATGTCTCGCAAAAGACTTAAGGGTAAAAATAAAAAAATTCATAAAATTAAAATTCTTCAATTAAATTTAGCTGTTTCGAATTGTTAAGTTAAGTTTGAAGGTAAATTATGTTACATTAAATTAAGTTCAGTTTTAATTTAAGGTTTAAGTTAAGTTTAGTTAAGTTAAGTTTTAAGTTCAGTTGAAGTCAATTTTCAATTTAAATTAAGTTAAGTGCTAAATTAAGTTTTTTTTTAATTCTAAAGTTTATAAGTTAATATATAAAAATCAACTCTTTACTAAGCCTTCCTTAAGGAAAGTAGCAGGTTTAGGTTTCTATCCCAAATTTCTAGAATCTGGGAACATTTCAAACTGAAACCACAAATTGTTAAGGAACCTCAGCGAAACATCTAACATTATTTATGTATGTACAATATTACCGCATCAATATTTTTCAAATTAAATAGTCTATGACTGCATTATTATTTTAATAAAACAACGTAGCTATAAAGAGAAGTTTTCTAAACGGTAAATATCAACAACTACGATTTGTTTGCCAGTTGGCAACCTTATTCTATGCTACCATGCCATTAAATCAGTGCAGTGTCCTATTGAGTAGCTGTCACTCGTTGCTGTTGTTGTTGAAAAATTTATCTCTGCTTAATTGAAAAATGTCAACAACAAAGCAAAAAAAAAAATTAAAACAAAACACGAAACTATGTATATATAAACATTATTTGTGAACATACAATTTAACAGCTGTTTAAGAGTGACATTGCAACAATTTGAGTGGTTTTGAGTGATGAGAGTGTAGCACGCTTGCTTGCTTTCCACTCAAGTGTACCGTTATGGTCTATGATATAATTTTTTTTAATGAATTAAAATTAGATGAAATTCTAACCAACTAATAATTTTTTTGATATATAAATAATTTTAACACTATAATATATAGTTCATTTTTTAAATTAATTACTTATAATTTTGAATATTGATTATACTTAACTATTAGAAACGTATTCGAAGTCTTACAGATTTATATGTGCAGTCGATGTTCCACGAAATGTGGTAAGCTCAAGCTGTGAATTCTTCTGTAAAATAGTTTTCTACTTTATGAATTTATCGTTATGCTTCTTTATTCTTGCCATATGGTGCTTTATTTTTCAAAACTCTTCATTTTTCAAAACTCTTCATTTTTTATAAGTTCCTAAACTCGAAACTCAAAACTCAACTCTGAACTCTGATTCGCAATTTACCTAAATACCTATGCTAAACATAAATATTAAAGTCATATGTTTACTTTGACAGCTGCTTGATAGTTTACTCTCCATAAATTTATATACTTCTAATAAAAACTCCATATATAAAGATGGTCGACAGGAAATATGTGGTCAAAACTAATTGTCAAAAACTGACATTTGCCTTTGTGTTATCAAAATTGACAACACTGATTGATTATCCCATATTTTATTGAGTTCCAAAAATATATGGAGCTTGTGTAAACAAATTACTGCCGAAGTGATAAATATTTATGGACTATTTATGTATTTAGAAAAATTAGCAAAATAAATGGCAAAACTCGCCACTATTATTAGTTGTAAAAGAACTTTTTTCCTTTGTGTGTATGTGTGCAAATAAAAATTTGACACAAAATGATTGATGTGCAGTAAACTTTCGAAGACATCAGGTATCTCAGCAAATAAACACACGACAGCAACAAAAAATACCAAAAAAGTGAAGCACACACAAAAATAGAAGACAGTAAGCCATTTCTCTTCTTTTCGTATAATAATAATAGAAACATATCCTACGCAAACTACGGTAACTACGAGCAGTGAGAAAAAAAAAATGAAAAATGCACACACTTGCACTCAGCAGTGGGGATTTGGAGATTTTTTGATTGCGTGCCGGAAAGGTAAAAAATACCGTTGCGGAAAGTCGTGGGGACTTTACCGAGTTAATTTACCACACACACACACCTGCGAAAGTAGTTGAGCACACAACTGATTGCGCATCCGTTTGCAGAATAAAGGATGCACAAGCAAAGGAAACCGAAAATCATCATTAAAGAAGAAGAAGAAACAAGCGAAGGCGAATATAAAAGACGCACGAAGTAGCAAAAGTGAAAAAAGGCAAGGGAAATAACGCAGTCGATAACTAGACATGTGTCGCTTGGCAAGAAGCAAGACAAAAATAAATAAAAAATTGCGAAAAACGTGGCATAAAAAATAGATTACACAATACACAGAAGCATCGCTGATTCATAAAAATTGTAGTTGTCGCCATTGTATGACATCACTGACGTAGAAAATTACAGGTTTACAATAACCAACGAAACATACTTGCATCTACACATTGACACATTTCTAACTGTATTTACATAGGTATGTACATTTTGCAACAAGTATGCGATTTTGCGTAGCCAACCAAGAAGGCAATATGCGCAACTGTGCAGACAGTTAAAGTCACTTTGAATGGAAGCAGCTGTTCATGAATGATAATATTTATAATGATATGTATCATATATATAGACACAAAAACACCAATTGTCATACTATCTTTGTCATCTTGCATTAGTGCCCTGGATAGAGAAGGAGTATAAATAGGATAAGGTATTACTGTCTACTATTCTACTATTACTACTATTTTCTTTATCCGTCACTATCATATATACATATATAGAAAGATGATACATCTTAATCTAAAAATAAATGCGATTAATTTAATTGCATGGCAACTTCAACTTTTAAGAAGCTCAGATAGTCCGCAATTTTGAAAAAAAAAATTTGTGTTTATATATTTTGATAGTATATACCTTTAAAAATAACATACCAAAATCTTAAATCGATATATCAAAAGGTTTTTCGCTTACAGCTTTCAAAATAGTAGCCGCTCAATTCAATCAGCCATCAGGTCAAACGCCTTTCTCCCCGAAGTAAATTTTTATAATTTGCCTAAGTGATTACTCGGAGACAAATGATTCGATCACTATTATATATTTTCTGGTTGTTCTGTTATAGTTCTGTACAAAAGGACCTACCATGTTTTTGAAACTATAACTTTAATATTTGAGTAGCGTTGTTATGACCACTAACACGTAGCTAAGGGTTAATTTTATTAATAAATACAGAGCTCCTGGCTACTTAAATATATCCACTACTTGGCAACGAGAATTTTTTTCGTTAAAAATACAGTTATAAAAGAAAATACACACACAAACACAAAAAAAATTGTATTCTTTGAAAACTATGGCAACACAATACAACTAAGCGTAAACACAAGTCTCCTACATACATAATATATAACACGCTTACAAATATAATATAGCGACTCGTGCTTTGCCTTAACTTCACTATATGCTTTTACTAAGAATTTTAAATATAGAACAAGCCTTCGTTGGTTGCGACACGTTTTGACTAAAAGCCTAACACACATGTGCCCAAAGGCCATGCTCACACACACGCTCAACCTTATTCGTGCACACCACACCATAAATTAGACGCTTAAACTGTTAGTCGTCGTAGGTGTGAAAGTTTTCGCATAAAATATAGGTCTTGCCACGAGCTAGAGATTTATTTGACACAAAAAAATGAGAAAAAAAACAAAAAACTGAATGCAACCAGGCTGTTTATAATGAAAGTGTGTGTGAATGAGTGTGCGAAAGTGCAACACTGCGTTTAACCTATAAATGCAAGTGGTGAAACAGAAATTGATGAATGTGCGGTGCATATACGGTCCTGTGTATTTTGCATACAGGGTGACCATAATTTCTTTTTTCTTTTTTGTAAGTAAAAGTTATTATTATAAAAATATATTGTGAAATCCATCGAGGGTAACAAATTGCTTCACGCACTTGGAAATTGCAGTGCACTTGGAAGGGTTGCCAACTGTTTTCAAATAATAATTCAGTAAAATTTATAGGATGAACGAATAACGAAAATTAATCTCTTTAATATCAACCAAGGGCTGTTGAAAAAAAAAACATTTACAAAAAATATTCAAAATAGAAATAAATTAAATATTGCCATATGGGTTTCCAACTAAACTAAACAAGCAAATTTAAGCATAATTTTTCCCGAAGTTGCTACCAGCGAAATATAAGCAAAAAACTGACAGTTTAGGCGAAAACTCATAAGAAAAAGTTACCAAAAAATATTTTTTGCCGAACATCTTAAAAAACAATTAATATTCAGTTTATTAAATAAATCAGCTATTAATATAGTAAAATACTAGAGTGTTTCAAGAAGTGTTACAATAGAGTAAATTAAAAAAAAAAATTATGTGTTGGTTTTTTTAGCCTGAATCAATTATTGTATGTTGAGAACAAATGTCTCAGTTGATAGATGAAACTCATATTAGATATATCATAATCAGGAACAGTATAATGTGATAGGATGTAAAATAAACTATGCAAGCTAGGTTATGTTTTCAAAATAGGTTCAATTACACTAAGGTTGCAAATAAAATATTTGATGTCTCAAAGTCTGGTTGTGCCAACACTTTTTCAAACTTCTAAGAACTAAGGGGGAGCCTAGGGTTTCAAAAATTTCTGACGGTATATTTCACTACTGCGTTTCGGTAATAATAAATTCACACTGTTTGCCCTGCCTTTTACTTATGCCAAATGAAATTGTGTTAATTTTGTCATGTTCTCCTCAGGCAATTTCTAACCTGAAGATATATTATATATCTTAAAAGATGGCTGCCCACTAGGTTAAAAAACCTTTCGAATATGGTTTACAAATATTAAAACAAGCCACACAAAAAAAAAATTGTACTAAAAAAATTTTAAAATAAAATATTTATATACAATAATGAAGCACAAAAAGAAGTCACAGAAAAATACCCAGTATAGATATACCTATACAATAAATTTACAAAGTTTCAAGCTTTATATAAACTATTTAAATGTGTATAATTAAATTTCATTCAAAATTTTCTACAAAATTTAAAAACAACAAATTCTCTATATTAAAACGATTAAATGCATATCCATAATGCATCACATGAGTACAAGCAATTCTCTGATAACTTTCAGCCAGTGTCTGCATTATTCTAGCGCACTTTCGGGATAAATGTATTTTCAGTCAAAGTGAAATCCACACAACTCTACTATCACTAAGCGTCCTTGCACTGGACATATGAATATATACCTACACAAGTTTCTTTACATAGACTCTCACTTGTTGACATATTTACAAAAATAAACATATGCTTAGGTGTGTCAGGCATATTTAATGTGCGTGTGTGTTTGTATTTGTGCTACTGTTGTTGATTTTGGTGTTGATGATGTTGACTTTGGTGTATTATTTTTGCTTTTTGCTAAAGTTGGCACAAACATTTGAGCTACAGTGTAATTACAGCACTGCCATAGTGACTGTGTTAAGTGCTGAGCTGTTGCGCTACATATACTAGAGTATAATGGCACAGTCGTACTAGCGTTTTATAAATAACATAGAATATAATATTATCAAAATTATATGCATTGAAGCTGTGAAAGCGCAATAAAAATGTGGAAGGGATGAATATGTGTGATATGTATGGTGCAATTATTTGAACATATAAATTCAATTACAAGTTTATATAATAATGTAGTATGTTTACGGTCATATGCCGATGGATACTCTCTTGGAAAATTTAGATTACTATGACGCATATCTTTAATTCAGATTTGGAATAGGTGATTAGTCATTATTTCAAAGTTTGATGCATTGAACATAATAAGAACCATTTCTATAGAAAAAGCATAAGGGAATATAATACTATTTTATATAATGCCATCTGGCTTATTTAAATAAAAGTATTTTTTCTATTTGTCAAAATCGTATAATATTGTTTCACTATTGCTGTCATATTTTCTACCCTTTCTTTAAATTTACAATCATTTCTATATACTTTAGACTTCTACAATTTAGTCAAAAAACCATTTCGCCAAGCGGCATTCCTTAAGATTATAAACTCCAACTTTCTATGAAACTCTCTTAAAAGTATTATATTTGGCAGCAGGACATAACTACAATACAAGAATTACTAAGGAGTACATGTTAAAGCGATTGAAAAAATTGTTGGTACCTGGGAGAAATTATAATGTAATTTGTGTAAAAATAGATTTCTATTTACCATGTTTATGACTATTCAAGAAAAACTTAAGCCCTATGGCCTTACCGCTGTTAAAGAAAATGCTGTACTCAAGGAAATTGAAGGACTGTCAAAGACTGTACTTTCAAATATTTTACTTTTAAATATATATATTTCATTTCTCCACTATAAAAAATAAATATATAAATTAGGTTTCAAAATAATTTTTTTAACACAATTAATTTTTATGGTGCATCTTTAAGAACGAAGAATTAGGTTATGTTGCACAACACAGAAATTTACCGCAACATAACCTAGTTTCGCACATCAAAGTTAAAATTCTGCTACACATACGAAGTGATTTAAGATGCACAAAAGCATGCAACTTAGCGCTTTCTATCCTTGACATAATAGTTTGATTAACCATAATTAAGATTAGTGTCAAGTGCATAAGCACTTAACAAAGATGGCACTTGAAACACATGGCTGTGCTGTCTGAAAGTGGACAGAAAGCGCACAAAGGAACGGAAGATTCACCTAAAATGATAATTATGACGTGGATGACTATACGAAGCTTAATATGCGTATAAATGACACAAAATAGAATAGTGACGACATAAAGGCGGCTACCAGTAATTTATAGGGTGCATTTATTAGTGTATATATGAGAACACTATAAGGCAAAATTACTTTTTCTTTGTTTATTGGGAATTAATTTATCCTTTTTTGAAGTTTGCTGCTAAAACCAAAGTACTACCTAGCTCGATTAAAAAAAAAAACGTTGAAAAGGCAAACCTTTGAGTAAATATTTTATATTAGGTAAAGTAAAAAGTTCGTTCGGTTTTTATCTAAGAGATGACGTTATTGTCCATAGTACTAGTGTTACGAAAAGTTTATCTTTGCCAGTTTTTCGATTGATTGACTCAGTTATCATCTTTTGAAAAATCAATAAAAAACCGAACGAACTTTTTAATTAACCTAATATATAAGGAAACGTTCTACACTCAGCTGAATTGAAGAAAAATATTCCTAATTATTTACAAAGTTGAAAGCTTGTTGAAAAGATAATATCATCATCAGTGGCCAAATCAAACTACGATATTGTATTGTGGCTTGCCAAGCAAAAACTTTTAACTTTTAACAACAACCCGACGGTTAATTTTCTTAAATATATAAGAACAAATAATTAGATAAATATTGAAAATATGAAAAGCTTATTTGTGAAATAAATGTCAAGTGAAGGTTCAATCTAATTTTTGGAAACTTGAGCCTAATTTATTTATTTAGATAGATATATAGAAATAATCCGATCAAAAGCTTACCAATGTGCAACTTGGAGAACTTAAAAATATGTATTATTCTTAAACCATCAGAAAAGTTTCAAATTAGAAGAGAAATTTCAAAATTTACAATATCAAAAACGAATTCTTTTACTAAATTTAATATATTTAAAGGCCAAACAACGTAAGTCAATGTACAACTTAATTGTGTCAGCTAATTGATCAGTTTGAACACACATTTACTTATAAGTATACTTACACTTCAGAGTAAATTTTCAGTTCGGAATTAGTTTAAGTCTAGTACATTCTAGAGCATTCTAAAAAAATAAACTGAAAAATTTAGTAGCGCGAAGTCCTTATACTAGTATGAGCCAGCTCAAATTTAGAACTCACTTCCATCAATAACTTATTAACCGATTTTTTAATTTATTTATTATTATATTATTTCATTTATTTATAGTATTTGTTTGATTTAATTTGGTTTTTTTCTCATTTTTTTAAGTTTTCTATTATTTGTCTTTAGTATAAATAATAGGCCCTGGGTTTCTGAAAGACTTAAAATTTAAATCTTCAGAAAAATATTTTCACTTCATAGACAAACCGAACATCTGGCACTATACTTTCCCAATTTTTCAATAATTTTTTATCGGTTCGCTTTTTTCAATAATTTGCAGTACATACTGGCCCTTACTTCAACTATACAACAGGATTTCCTTTTTTCAATACTGCCAACTCTATGTCAAAGGAATTTTTAACTGTCTGAGATTTAGATATACATAGATGTATACAGCGTAGAAATTTCTGAAGATTGTTTGGAATTCCTCGGACTCTAGAGAAAATGGTACCTGGGATTCATTATTAAACAACGGCTTTACGATGCTTTTCTTTTAGTACCTTAGCTCACATATTATTGCCAACAGTTATTTTGTATGCTGGTGTTTCATGTATATTTGCGCACACATATTCATTCCCGCATCCACAAACAAACAAATAAGTTCTTTATTATGCTCACCGTGTTGTATGCCCATTCATCAGAAACTGTAACTGCGATTCCGGTTGTTATGCACTTCACGTACTCGACTGCCAGCGCGACATTCCCAGCCACGCATTTAGTTCTAGTTAGTTAGCTCGCTTTTAGGCGCTATATGTGTAACAAAGTGACATGTGTGTACATGTGTAAACACTTCCGCGTATGCCAGACGAGAGTTTTGTAAAATTTGCATCCGTTTCCGGTGTAAATTGCGCTAACTACTTAGTCGGCAATTGGCTGACAGATTGACTGAAGGAGCAAATGAATGAATGACTAAAATGAATGGCAGAGCATCGAGTGAGCTAACGAGAATTATAGCATGAACGCATGGATAGAGTTTCAATAGTTGAAGACAATTGCATTCTATGAAACTATTTGAAAATCAGTTAATATAATTAAACTCTTACTTTATGAATTGAATAATGAATCACAGTTATAGAAAAATGTTATTCGAAGATTATGTATATTAACAGGAACCGGGATCTTCTCAAATAAAAGAGCCTTCCATTCACAAAACTCGATTTGGATGGAAGCTATATGCTATAGTGATCCGATATGGGCGAATCCAACAAATAAGTAGCGTCATTTTTCGATATTTTCCAATTTTCAAGAAATGGCGTACAAAATAAAATAGTATTTGTTTCAGCTAACTTTTAATGTTTAATGTCTTATTAAACATTTAATGTCAAAAGTTATCATATAAATTGTTATATATCCAGCTTCCCACTGAAGATTACATGACAAATTTCAATCAGACACTTTCAAAAACATATAGACGTTGCTTTTATGCTAAGTCATTCATGTTAACCCATGCAAAATTCGCTGTCAGAGTTTGTGATTTATTTTTACCGAAATCTGCACATTTTGAATCATGCGGTATGTACATCACCCTGCCATTTACATTGTAGATATGATCATATAAAGCCAAAAAATATATAATAGAAAAAGTACAAATATATTTGACAGCAATTTTTGAAACATGACATCTATATCTGTCACACTAAAGTAAGAGGAAAATATAAAATTGGACATAAATACGAAAATGTAAAGGCTTTCATGTGCACACACACAGAGGCAGGCATGTAAACAATATGCAAATTGCTAAATATAATGCGCACAAGAGGAATTATTCGAAATTTACACATTGTACGACATAAATTAATACTTTTATAAAAGTAATACAAAATTTCGAAATTCGAAGCAATAGAAAATATAATTATCATAGATTTGGGTGATAATTTACAACAAAAAAAATAACATTTTAGATGAAAAAGTGCCCAGCAACTGGTCTTAAATCAATATTAAGAATAGAGTTCAAAAAATGTTTTTTACCTGACTAATTTTCACTATCAGTTTTCAATTTAACAATATTAAAATAAGAAACGTTAACTTCTGTTGCACCTTGGCTAGAGTCTTGAACAATAATATATGATAAATGCCAATGTTCGTGAAAATATCTCCTCAAATAAAACAGTTTTTCATACAATGACTTAATTTGTTTGTTTTTCAGTTTGTATGGCAGCTATATGCTATGGTGATCCGATCTGAAAGATTTGTTCGGAGATCGTACGATTGTCGTGAATAAAAAGCCATACCCAAATAAAAAAGTTTTCCATACAAAGAAATAATTTTCATCATTCACATAGTACACCATGTCGTATGCGTAACACAGAAGATATAAATTTTGGTATATTGTATGTAAGCTCAGTAGATTTGTTGCTTAACTTTAACTGCATATAACTTTTAAAAGAATGTTTTTCATGCAAAAAGTCATTAATACTTTTTTTGTAGAGCGGAGTTTTGAATTAGAATACAACTTTTTCATAGTTTCAGATTTATTTGCTTTGGAGATAAGAAGTTTATTGAAGATAAAGAAATCCCATATGAAATATATGACAAAAGTAAAATGATTTAGGCACGGTTTAAATTGAAAACAAAGATCATTTTAGACATTTAATCCTTTTTTAAGACAACAGATGAAACTTCAGAGGTTTGCAAAAAATATCAACTTGGGGAAATAACGGACGCCTGCATGCACATGAACATATATATAAATATGTCAAACCATTACATAATCGACGTAAGATTAATTAAAATAGTAAAATTATGTTTGAAAAACTTCAAAGCCAAATGAAATTCTTGCTACAATAAAACTGTCGAAATGGCCATTAGTTCAAATTTCAAACCGAAAAGTTTCCTGTGAAAACAATTTCATTTCACTTTTTTCCGCACTATGCACTAAAATAACAGAAATGCTAAATAAAATTTTTTAATTTTCTCGCCAATCAGCAGCTGTCTTGCCAACTTATAAGTAGTATATAGTTGTCTCTATAAAAATGAAATAATCAAAAAACAGTGAGAGTGCACAATAAAGGGAAGAGCTTATATAAATTACAAGTTCAAAAACCAACGTTAAAGGAAATCCCTTAAGGTTGTTAAGTTTTTCGTTTGCCTGAGCATTTTTTTTACCGCAAAAACTATTTAGAAAAGCAAACTTTATATACAATATACAAGCATACATACATATACACATATATGTGTGTAATTACACTTCCTTGTGCATATATTTAAGTTGGCTGTTGTTGTGTTGCTCGCCTTGTGTGCCTTTTAGTATTTCCTTTTCGCTTTAGTACATTTAAAATTCATTGAATTTTAATTGAAATTTAACGGCTTACATAAAGTACACGCAGCAGCTGCTCTTTGAAAGCTGCATGCTATTTATTGTAATTGTTGTTTTTGTGACATTTTTGGTACGTTCATTTTCCTTTCGATTTTTATTATTTATTTAGTAAATGTGTGTCATTATGATGTTAACTTAAACTTAAGCTATGTAATAAATTTTAGTTCCTATATTAAGGATATATTATAGCAATGGAGTCACATGGAACTACAACTACTACAAAACATAACTTTCAACAAAACTAAAAATATTGTAACCCTTTAGAAACTTTGAAAAAGTGCTTTCATAATCCTATATATATGGATGTAATTGTTCAGTAACTGGAAATCTCCACCCATTGCTAGTGTGCTTCAAATCAGTTAGTGAAACAACTGTAAATCTCAATTTTTTCACCATTTTTGGGATAAACCATTTAGCGACCATACTGAGTCTAGCCGCATATAAATTATATGCTATATGGCAGTTTTGTCAATAAAGAGCATGTGCGTGCTATATGACTTTACGCACAAAGCTATTTTCACAATTCTAACATACTATTATAATAAATACATATGCTCATAACTATATAAATTGAATCGTTGGATAAATCCATCATTTTGTGTTCAAATAAAAAACTTATTTGTTCTTTCTGTCTAAAAATTATTAATTGAAGACTATTAGACCGAGTACAAAATCCCATGTATTGATATATTTTTTTCGAAATAATTACATTTCCTTAAACTTCAAATAGTATTGTATTTTAATGAAATCTCTCCGATAAATAGAACTTTCTTCACAAAATATTATAAATTCTAATCAAGATAAAAGTGAAATCCTTCTAAATATCTCCTAGTATTTAGCACATTTGCTTGGGCTACTATAAGTTTCTTGATAATCTAAAATTCGGTCAGATATTTCACAAAGCTTTGTTTTTACCAATTTTTTTATTTTATGAACACCCACATTTACGCCCGCAGCCATCACATCTTTTCTTATCCTTCTCATTGCTCATCAATGTTCAAACTATATTGCGTTTGTGAAACGTGGTTGATAAATATGGATCCCATTGATAATTTTGTATATTTTAAGTCCATCAAATAAGTAATATTTCATTTGAAGCCAATTTTGACACCAATTTCAAACGGAACGGCAACCCGGCTGAAAAATATTTTCATCTGCAAATCTTTTTACATTTCTTCTGTTTGACACTCTCATATATTAAAATAATTGATAATAATAAATATAAAATTATAATATATATATATAATATAAACTGAACATTTTTTAGACCTCCTAAATGTGATGTACATATTTTAATGGATATTTTATTTAAAGTCATATTAAATTAGAAAAAATTATATTGATTCTGACTTAATACAAAGTGCAAAATACACTACCAACTAATAATTCCTTAATACTCCGAAAACACTAAATCAATTTTGATAAATACTAAAGTTTGATTAATGAAAGTCCAGAGGGTCAATTTTGATAAATACTAAAGTTTGATTAATGAAAGTCCAGAGGGTGCAACTGTTAAGCCAGACCAGATAGAGCTGCTGTCGAATTGTTTCGAAAAATTGTATTTACTGTCAGAATGGGCTTATACTTGAAATATATATTGAGATGAAAAATGAAACTACATTAACAGAATATTGTTCTGCTAGGTGGTGCTAACCATTATGAACTAACGACTGCAATAGAAGGAGGATCTTACGTTGTTCAAAAGTGTTAATAAGTGAAAACTGTGAGACTACTTTTCCAGGGGTTTATTTGGAGAACTATTTCACTTATAAAAAGGGTACCAGGAGTATAGTTTCTATAATTTTTGAACTTGCTCGTCCCACATTTGGACCTAAACTAATAGAGTGATAGTTAGTAAGTGGTTTTAAAAAGTCACTAACTTATCAAGATGTCCCTTTACAAAATTATATTCTCATATATATATAAATTTGTATAGTATAAGTGTCAAATACATAAATGGCCGTTCGATAATATTAATGACCGAATAAATATGGCAATAGACAGGCATATACTATCTCTGAACACATAAATCGTTAGTAATTTCCTTTTTCGGTTAACTGTGCAGCTCGCAAGTTTTATAACAACAATTTATGGGTTCGAAGCGTTTGTCGCTGTCGAAAAAAAAAATTTTCATACATAGAAAAAATGAATCTGACTTACTAACATAAAAGTTGGTGGAATTTTTGTTAAATATATGTTTTATATTATATATACATATGTATATATATAATAAAGAAAAACCTCTGTCCTTTGTTCAGCATATATAGAGCAAACTTATTTGAAACGTAGGAAATCCTTTACAAACAAACTTCTAGGCACACAAATATTTTTGATTACCCAACACGCCGCTCATATATGTACAGATGTATGTACAATATATATGAATATATGTAGAAGTACTTACAAAAACACAGTCACCCATTATACATATATATAAAAATATGCAAACCACCAACCACATTGCACATTTTACTTCACTTTTATGGATTAAACGTGGAACTCGTTAAGACTCATTAACATAATGAGTTAATAGATCTAACTCACTTGAACCGAAGCAGACACCCCTCCGCAACAATGGCATTACTCATGATCCATCAGCTGCCATTGAATGCTCAAAACATAGCATGTCTCCTATTTAAGTATAGATAAAAGTATTGAAAGTCACAAAGCCCTATTTGTTACTTTGGGAGGGGGCGGTAAGTTTAGAGAGAATTCACCTCGAATGACTTCATATTTGCTGGAAATTGATATGACACTAAATATGAAATGGCGCGAGGTAGGTGTGGAGGTATGTAACATTGAAAGCATTAAGGGAATTGCTGCTTATTATTTAACGATTTCGTATATACTAAAAAAGAGTTTTAGACACCTTTATTCAAATTCAAAGTTGTTTAGACAAGTGCAATGAATGTCCTGTAATAATAACTGTAAATTTGCTAACACTTAAGATGAGTTGAGAAAAGGCCATTAGTTATATAGCACATCGGAGAATTGAATGGAAATTATTTACGAAAGCGCTTGGCAATACTTTTCGCAAGAATATCCTGAAACTATCATTAAATTTGTTTAGTAGTGAAATGAAGCACTCCCGCTTTTTGTATATACTACTGTTTGCAAAGTAAGTTTAGGTTTCATTTCATAAAAGTTCCAAAATCGGCTACGCAAGCTGTTCTAAATCTTCTATAATTATATAGCTGCTTTCATTACTCTCAGCGCAAGAAAGAACGATAGTATATGATTCAAGATTAAACTATTATTTCCACGAACAAAATCGTCCGTAAGAAGAGAACTGAGCACGAGAGCTTCTTTCAGCTTAACCCTAGGAACCCTCTGAACTGCTCGGTTACTTGCAGAAATAATAACTTTCATTAAGACTGAATAATTTATTTATAAACTCTTACTTTATCTATTTAATGAAAACTCTACAAGTTTGGGGGAGTAAGTCGCCCTTATAATCAAGTAATTTTAAACACTTTTAGAATAATAGGGCTAGTAAAAATCCATTATTTTTGCATTTAATTGAAGTTTTATTTAACATAGTTATAATGATTCGATTATATGAGCGATTTCTTCCTTCAGACGCTGTAACTGTTGCCAATTCCATCAAACACATAGCAAAACGCTTCCCACCATTAATCGAGGCTTGCGAACCGTCTGCGCCGGCTTACCGCTATTCGACCACGACTATTTCCACTTGACGTTGTCGTAAGTAACACACTTTTTATAACAAGTGACCATCCACTTCAGAAATGAATCTAATTTGTTACGAAATAGCAATTTTAAATGGTCTCAAACGGTTTTCTCTGTAATGTTTAGCTCTTGGACGATCGAAAGAGTGGTTTCAAAATTGTTGGACTCGACTATTGGCAGTTCCGATTGGACAAAAATCAGGGCTCCGAGTGGTGTGATATACATCTATAAGGTCTGCATTAGGAGAACAAATGACGACATAGCTTTATAGACTACGAAATACCACAGTATGTGTTGTGCTACGTCTATCAATCGCTAAAGAAAGAATTCATAATTTGGTAATCGCCGACCAAGAAGCAAACATCTTTCATATGAAAGTTTATAAAATATTGAACCTTTAGGGTTAGATATCTTTCGGGGTTAGATATATTTCTGTCATGGGAAGACAATGAATTTTCAAAGTTCGAGGAATTTCTCAGCTAAATTCTCTCTAATTATATTAAAATAATGTCAGTCGCATAATAATCAATTAATTACCTGCAAATGGCGTCATTTTCAAGCTTCCTGCGAACACAAATTCTACCCATCAGCAAATACTTTACATCTTTTATTACAACAATTTAAGAAAACATATTACGTACTCGTTTCTTTTCAATCAATGGCTGGTAACGTTGTAAGAATTAATACTATTTCAAATGCAATGCAGTAAACTCACGTCACTTCAATAAATTATGGGCGAAATCGTTACGTTTTTTATCATGTCTCAGCTGAACTACATGCCCAACATACCACGCGATATGTGTTTATGTGTATGTTTGCACATTGGATATCTTAAAACTGCTCGTATATGGAATTTTATTTCCGAGAAAATATGAAAGTGTAGTAAAGGTAGTAAAAAATCATGCGAGTACCATATATATCAGCGTGCTTAAAGAACGAGCGCAACTAAGGCATGCCGAAGCAGCCAAGCAGCTGTTTGCATTGGATTAAAGTTTGCAAGGCAACTTTGCATAATGCATTGGAGTGCAAAGGAGAGTGCGAAACTGACATATAAAACCTTACAATACGACAATACGAGGACGGTGCGATAACTACTTTGCTTGGAAACGAAAAACGAAAATTTTTAAAGAATGGTTATTTATCAACATAGTCTCCTTATATAACGATAGTCTTAATCCAGCGGCTTTCAAAGTAAACGGTGATAACCTTCTTATTCGGCTCACAAATTTCGGACTGGAGAGTGACTTTTTAATGTGTTGAGACAAAAAAAATTGGGTGGAAGGTTCGTAGCTTAATTCGCTGGATTTGACTGTGGCGATGGTAGGTATGAACCGGGGCGTTATCTTCGAGATAATACCATTTTTTTTCTTTCCTCACTAAATGCGGATGTTTTTGCTGTTTTGCTGTTGAATTGAGCCCATATTTTGGCATTAGTACCTTAAGACCGTTTTTTTCTTCTCCGAATGGTCGACGTAAATCTTAGAAAACTGTGGCAATCAACTTCCCTGCCGATAGTACGATCTTCGCCTTCTTTGAAGCTGGTTCATCGGGTGAAGTCCATTTTTTGACTGTTCCTTGCTCTCTAGTGTCTATCAATGGTGTTACGTGCCAATCACAGTCGTTGCAAAAATGTCTTCGAATTCCACGTAAACCCGCCGAAAACTGCTGTGAAGTGATCTCACGGTTGTCCTTTTTGTCTAATTGTTACCTAGATCGATCTTTTTAAATGCGTACTGTCTCAGTTAATTCGCACACCTTCCATCGGTGATCGGCCAATACAAGATCGTTTTCGGGGCCCATGGGCGTGACTCGTCAAAAACTGACGCACGACCACATTGGAACTCGTTAAACCAATTTCTGACAGTCGCCATCGAAGTAGAAGATTCAGCGTATACAGTACTCTGAGGCTGAAGATTTGGCAATACCATAGTCATCTAAGTCGGTCTAAAATTTGCGGACACGCCTACATCGATAAAACAAGACTACGAGTCCGAAAGAGTCTGTATACTGACTTATCGTCTAAGATAATGAATTTTTTCGTGCAATAGTGGGACCATCTGTCGGTAATACTATGTACATATCGAACCACCCTCATTTATACCATTCATATAAAATATACTGTGCGGCAACAGCTGTTGAGAGTCGATTGTGTTTACTGACAATCGAGTAAAAAATGCTAAGGCTACACATTGTAAGGACTTCTTTAGACGTAAAGTTTTGGCAGTGGTGCATGTGCACTTATGTTGCATGCTTCATAGAAATTGTAAGCTATTACCATTTTTTTTTAGTTTTGTATTTTCAGCCTTTGTTCCGAAAAGTGTACATGATGGACAGTTAAGTTATTATTATGAAGAATATATTGTATAAAGCAGACAATATGGTAGGACTTGATGGAATAAATAACACACACATACATATGTACATTATTAATGTTGTAGGAAACAATGGACACTGGAATATCTATTCTAGCAAAGTATAGGCTGAAGTATCATTGTGGATTTCGCACTTTCAACATAAATTCCTAATGCAATATCAACGGATTTTGATTTTTACGCGAAAAAGCTGTTCAAAATATTAATTCTTAAATTCCACCAGTGCTACAAAAATTTCAAAGCGTGGCAACTCTGTTTACACTTCATCCTTAAATAATTGCAGTGAACATATGAATTTATAAAACTGCTTGGCCATAAATATCATTGCTCCTACTTACAACCTTTGTAGCATTAAGTACTTCTAAGTGAGCTCCAGCAGAGAGCCACGCACCGTTATTCTTCTCCTCCACTTTCCAGAACTGTGAACACAGACAACATCGTACTAGTTTATATCTATCTTCAAGCTTCTATAATTATTTATTTTTTGGAACCTTTAAACATATTTACAGCTTATGTAATCCCTAAAATAAAGCCGTGAAAGATTTTTGTCTTAGCGAAGTGTATACAACTATAACATAACATATATATATGTATGTATACCTATCTTAATACTTGAAAATAAAGTAAAAAGCTTTTTAACAACAAAAGCCATGTAAGTTTGAGAATTCCTGTAAAAAATATTTCGCAATGCAGAAAAATGTGCAGAAATGTGGAGCACTTACTTTTATAGGAGCCATTTTGATAAGCTTTCACATCTCCGGCGCGCGTATAACGACATACAACTTTTTTATAGCCCACGCGTGAGCACATATTTTAAAAAACTCTTGTATTATTATTTATACTTATTAATTTTTATGGATTTTTATGTTTCCATATTTAATTTTTATTCAACAATAAAATGTTCAGTTTGGAAATTGTGAAATTAATAACAACAACAAATTCGTCAGCAAAATGGAAGTGAGTTCTTTAGAACGTTAAAAGAGCTTTTTTGGCAAGCTTTTAAGCAGCTTGTTCAGCAGTACACTGAGTTATAATTGGTTTTTCTTTAAGTAATTAAATGTTCTCAACAATATTCTAGTAGAACAGTTTGATATGAATCACTAATAAAAAAATTAATCACTTTGTTTTAAAAGATGACAAAAACAATTATCTTCATATAAATCATTTATACTATATCATAAAAAACATCAAATTTTCACCACAGCGCCTCCAAGCGTAAGCTTATAGTAAGAATAAACATTATAATTCTCTCCTCCTCCTTGCAGAATAATTTTATTTTTAGACTCTGAACATAGGTATTTTAATTTTGCCACGGTATGAGTAACACGAAGAAGAAAATGTCGGAGACCCTACAAAATATAAGATTGGTATATATCTTTACTCAATTCTTTTCTATATTGTGGAGAATTTTTATTAAGGAAACCCCAGATATATGGGCTTGTTCTATTTCTATTAAGTCTAACTTTGGAGTTACTACGACTCTTAACGATCGATCATTTATTGTATATACTTCTGGTAATTAGTTTTGAGTTCTTTCGTTAGTTAGCCCTTTTAACATTAAATTATTGGAAGCACATATCGTTGCCAGAAAAATATGTACTTCGTGATCTTAACTGCATTCTTTACCTGATTCGCTGCTGCATGACGGCGAATTGCACTTTAATTATCTTTCAAACCAAACTATTTGCCATTCACTTTAATGCGTAATTAATTTGATTCTCCATAGGTTTATCAGCAAGGCATTCAGCATCATAATTTTAATTTATCTTAATGCATATTTAGCCTCGAGCGCTGAAATGCAACGCCACACAGCTGAGTGACGCTGTGGTGAGGCTTTCTTACGAATTACGAAGAGCTTTCACTTTGACTTTCAGTAGCTGTGCAACGTGATCGTATAACTGTATTTATTAATTTGTTTCACCAACCAAGCCAAAGTTAATGACAACAACAAACACTGCGAAATGCTTTGCAGTATTACAATTTTTATTACAAGGATAAATTTATGAACGCGCTTCTGCATGGTTTCATACGGAGAAGGAAAGATTTAAAAATCCCTTGTGACGCCCAATGTCGATTTATTTATCTTTTCTATATACTTTAAATACACAAGGATGCACATGCAATTAAATAAAGATTAGAAACCGTGACGACGACGTAGCGGCTATTTTTCTTCTCCACTTCAAGGGCATATAACATATTTATGAAATTTATTTTTTTAAAAAGTAAAAATAATCTTGAAAGCTTAAGGCTTATATTTTTATTTGACGCATACCCTCAAGTGAGACACATACCTATGTATATAGATAATATACCTATGTTTTTGGTCCTGGAATCAAAGTTATTTGGTAACTCTGAACTACGCATAACTTCTTTGAAAATCGGTTAAGGTATAAATCATAGTGAAGAATATAATTTTAGTTTTCCATAGACCCCTATGACACTACCACAAATCTTTCGCACATATATATTACATTTAATAATAATTATTATTAGTATATCGACTATTTATTCTAAACAGCAATTCTGCAAGTTTTTAAAGTAACATAATCAACAATAAAGCTCTTTTGCAACTCCTACTTTTGTTTCTGAATTTCATTCGTGAAATAATAAATAACAAAACGCGTGTAAATTAAAAATCAAAATTTAAAATATTTAACAATATCGGTCTTCTCATATTATAAAATAGAAATTTAAAATTTCTACTTATTGAACATAGGTAAATACGTATATTATTCCAAATATGTACTTTACATATGCATTAGTCAGCTCATTACACAAGGATTTCGATAACAAAGAATTACTTTGTTTTATTTGTACAATTATTGATGATAAATACATATTATACTAACACAGAGTAGATTTCTCTTGTTCTGAGAAATATATTGCTTTGAGTACGATTGAGCTCACATATAATATATAACAGACTAATCGAGTAAATACATATGTATGTATGTATGTACAACAATGCAAAGCATTAAATTCCTTCGGAAATAAAACGATATTGTTATTAAATAATAAATTAATTGCGGTATATTTTACAGTTACGAATTATTATTATAATAAATAAAAAATTTTGATATATAAATATATAAGTATATATTCGCTTGCAGTATTTAATTTATATTTTAAATATTTAGGAACATTTTTAATTGCACACATTTTTATTATCTACAAATGTATTTTTGCCACGGCAATATTTCGATTCAAAAAATTAAATATTAAATAACATGTAATATATTTATGTATGTATATCCAAAATATGAAATAATATATGTACAAATATACTGCTATGCCAATGCCAAGCCAAGAATAACCATTTCTCTTTGACTTTTCACCATATTTTATATCGGACACTGTGCTGTATACTATTTTGTCGAAATATTATGGTTGGCGTTTACTCATTATGAATCGAAAATAAAAAAAGCTTCGATTGGTGTTCGATTTATCAAACAGCTCCCAAAATATTTATTCTCCGGCTATTTAAATCACCTTCCATCACTGATACTGCAACTTAGTTCCCTATTTAAGCGTAATTTTTTAACGATCAAAAAACCTGAACTAATTCTGTCGCTGGTAAACGGATTACTTAATATTAACACCGTTATTACGAATCTATTTTGACGTGATTACAGCTGCTTTGATAATATAATATCATACCAAATTGTACCTTACGAGAGAATATCGTCTACCTACCACAGAGAATTGTGTTTATTATGGAATACTATCAACTCGTATTATAGTAGGTAGAACAATCAAAATCAGGAGCTCAAGAGCAGTTGTCTGTATTTGTTTGCGATCTTTAGAGTTTGAATTGATTTTGATTTTAATTTTTGATTTAAAGAAAATCTGGGTACTTTATTTTTCTTTTATTTACGAAAGTTTCTAACTCAGTAATTACCAAAATTCATCTTTAAAAAAATTGTTGCTCTGTAAACGCTTTATGAAATTTTGTTTTATTTACTTTTCCACAAAAAATAACCACAAACTCGCCAACTTCCAAAATATTTTATACACTACCATCAGCTGATAATAGATGAAATCATATGATTCAGCACATTTTTGTCATATTGCATATTGAGGGTAACGTAAATTTTAATAAATCCAATAAAGGGGAAATCAATATATATTAATATTAGGGGTCTAACTGTCGTATCAGCACAATCTGAAGGACCTCTTTGTTTTTCTATCCCACGGCATCGCATATTTTGATTACGAATACTCGTGCTCATACTCTTGACATCAGCGATCATTTCATTTGTATTAAGTGAAATTGCGACATGAGAAAAATCAACAAAGCCTAGTGTTTCAAAGATGATAACATGAGTACAATAATAATAAAAGTAAACATAAATATAAATAGACAAAAGAGAGATGCAACAGAAACGATAATAACAGCTGATGTTCATTAATCATACGCGTTTATATATTGAATTAAATATTCTCAGTGGACTCGTGGTTCGTTTCACCAAGTTCCTACAGCAAAATGCGCGAAGAGGACGAGATATAACTTTTTCGCCTATAAAAGCCAGCGCAAACGATGATCAAGCCAGGACTTTAAGTTTGAAAGGTTTTTCTATGTGTTTCTGCCTAACAGCTTTGGTGAAAAAATCGCCTCAAGAAAAACTTATAAAGATCGACTGTCCAAGATTTCTTATGTCGAAATTTTAACAGACTTATATGAAAGTAAAAGAGCTAAAGTTTGTCGCAAGCACATCCAGCCTGAACTAAAAACTAGTTTACTTTGTAGCTATCCTTCGATTTTTATACTCTCTATAGGGAACTTATAGCAAACTAGCAGACATAAAGTCAAGTAACGAATACCAAACGACTTCATCGATGCTTAGACAAATAAACGTGCGAAGTTTTATGCGAGTTTGCACTAGCAGAACTCGAGGAGCAGCAAGCACAGCGACGTCACTGGCTGACATCAACGGCGCACCAAGGCGATTCGCCAGCATGTCAAGAGAAATGAATGGATACATACGTACTCACTAACTTGCATACATATATGGATATGTATATATGAATGAATGAATTCTGCCAATGTCGATAGCAAATAAAAGCGCACAAATTTCCATTCAACTGTCAATGTCAACGTCAATGCTAACGTGTTAAGCAGCCACAGCAACGCGAGCAGGAGCAGTAAAATACAACATCAGCCAAGGAAGCGAGGTTATTGGCGCCTATAATACCCATCGTCAGCGTCAAAAGCCTAGAAATTACGAGTAGACGGATAAGTAAAGTATAAATACATGAAATACCAGGGACACACGACTCATCCTTAAATATAATATATATTTGCTAAATGAATAAGCAAATAAGACTTGGGCTCCATGTGCTTATGCAATAAGAAGAAATAAAATTAAATGGCGTACATAATACATACATTCATACTTACTTATATGAGTATATGCAATGTCTAACGGCTGCAGAAGATCCCTGCAGTGCTGTTAGCAGTGTTATCTAAAAACGTACAAGTATACATGTATATTATATATCCTCTTAACTTTACGGCTAAATGTGTAGCAAACGGATTTGCGAAAACCCGTAGACGCTGAAATATGTTAAAAGCTTATGTATATATATATATATATGTACCTCTAATCTAAATCTGTTTATATAAATCTATTCGTATACAAGTTTTATATGAACGCTGTTGCCGTCTAGTCCTTAAGCATATTAGACCGGATTGGTTTTAAAAGCCGCTTGATACCCTACTGATAGCTTCTAAGCTATGGAATGTGATGCCTGCCATATGAATATGTTGTAAATTTCTAACATTAAGTACTAGGGACAAAATACAAAAAAAAAGCTTCCAATCAGAGTTGAACTCAAAACGAATGTGAATAATGCAAACCTACATATATCGTTTATGCCAAAGGCTATGTTAGGTTAGTCTGGTAGGTTAATATGCCACGCATATACCAGTTTCTGTCATTATCGATACCAGATGGACTATATATTATAGTTACCCGATCTAAATAATTTCTCTGTTGATTTATAGCGTTGCTTCGCCTAATAATCTGTGTCAAATCTCGCTAAGAAGCCTTCTCAAATAAAACACTTTTCCATACAAGGACTTGGATCCGACCGAATGAGCAGATTCTTATATCGATATCTCAAAAACTTAGGGACTAATTCGAATATAGTTTTGTCACCTGATTTCACCCATTTTCACACTGTAGGTAGAGGTTCTTTAAAAAAAAATTGAACTACAGATGTCCCTCCTTGATGTGATCTTGTGTACCAAATACCAGTATTGTATCTTATTGCGGAGCTTAGTTATGGCAATTTATTTGTTTTTGATTAATGGCATTTTGTGGGCGTGGCAGCGGACCCTATCTACGCCCATCTGCAATACCAACCGTCTTACGGTACCAAGAAACATGTGTATTTTTTACTCAAGTTACAGCTTGCACGGATGGACAGACAGTCACCCATATTTCAACTCGTCTCTTCATCTTATATATATATAACTCTATATCTAACTCGATTAGTTTTAGGTGATACAAACCGTTAGGTGAAAAAAAATATTATACTCTGTAGCAACAAGTTGCGAGAGTATAAAAAGTGTGATGGTGCTTTCCCTTATGCATTAATTGACAAGAGAGGAGTGCTTAAACTTAGAAAGCATAGCAGTGGCGAATCTAACAGGGTTTATATATTATATACAGAATAGAAAATATACATAATGATAAAGCTTAACAGCAAAGCAGCAGTGAATGGATTTGGAAAACTATCATCAAGGATCATTTCTTTATAGTTATAATAAATAAAGATTGGAAAGTTCATAATTTCTACATGAAGTTGTTCAATTTGAAATTGATATCTTGTCAGCTTATTAAATGTAAAACAAAAATTCTTGTTAGAAATAAATAATAAACCTCACTAAAATATTTTCTAGCACAAACCCGAAAAGGTGAAATCCAGCAAAACCCCTGCTTCGTCATCATTTGCAGTTTTCTTTTAGTCCATCGTCAAATTTGGCCTGTTCAACGAATTTACTCAAATTCTAACAGCAATTACTCGTATTGCATACTCTAATTATTTGCACTAATATTTCGATGCATTTTTGTTGTTTGCTATAGGTATGCCTATACATACATTACCAAATATAAATTTTCATATATAATATAACAGCAAAAAAAAAATTTTTATGACACAAATACCACTTTTTAAAAAGAATTATTTGTTACAAGCGCAAAGGAAACCAAAAATTAGCAAAAGTAGACTAATACTATTTGTATATACGATACGTATGTATATATGTATAACAAATAAAATGTAATGAATTTGAATTCCTAGCAAACTTTCGTCATCGACACACTTTCCGCATAACTGCGCCTATTTACTTACACACATACAAATATAGACAATGCAAACTTTTTTGAATTGAGCACAATTCTGAGCATTGTTTAGAATCATGTACGAATTAGACTGGCATTAGAATACGCATATAAAACGAATTGTCAATAAATGTGCGCAAAACAAAGCGCACACCAACAAAAACAAAAGCATCGAGAATTTCAATTAAATTTAACACTTCAATGCACAAGAAACAAGTGCTTCTCAACAATTTCGCACTAAAACACACACATCCATACAATTGTATATATGTATGTGTATATACATACTGGCGCTTCTTGCTATGAGCACAACATGCCTTCGCTGGGCTTTGAAGCTCTCTTTCAGTTTAACGATTTTCCTCATCAAATTTACACTTGTTTTACCGTTGGGTTGAATTTGCAACGCAAATAAATTCGCTCGGTATTTACATTTTTACGCCGGATTAGCGTGCGTTAAAGAATTTTACGCTGTTGCCACTCGCGTAAATTGTTTGTGTGTGTATTTTTCACTGCTGGCTGCTGCCGTCACTGTTGATATCATCACAATTCCATGATTTGTGATCGCAAAAACGAGTAAATTGCAGATAAGAAAAGTTTAACGAAAGAGGTTAAATTGCCGTTAGCAGCTTGTTTGTTTGTTGTTATTGAACAACTTCTTTGTATTGCTTCGCTTGAAATTGAAGTAAAACCGGGAATCACCTCTTTGTACAACTTTTACCCGTTAGTGTCGGTCACAAAATGAAACTGTAACAGAATATGTTGACGGCAAAGCAGAATTTTGGTCAACTGTTTTTTTATTAAGAAAAAAATATTTAAAATTTTCGAATAAATTAAATTTTTTAGTTTAAATTTCAATGATTTTGGGAAAACTATAATAAAAATAAAGAATTAAAAGCAATTACATTCAATATTAATATAAAAAAATATCAAATGAAGTCACTTCAAGAAACAAAAAACCCCTATTTCAAAACCAAAAAAAATTTAATATTTTAGCAACAAAAAGGTAACAATCACTTTCAATTATTTCCAAAATCACAGTTTTTTTGCAGACTACTTTTATTATAGTCTGAAATTTTAAAACCATTTCCATAACTCATATAAAACATTTTTTTATAGGAAAAAAATCTAACTTGAAATAATCACCAAAAGTTTATTGTTAATTTGAATTGTATTTTATGAAATATAACTTTTTTATACTTTGTTTTACTCAAATTAATCACTTCGAAAACTTTCTTATATTACAAAAAAATTTCGAAATTCATTTTAATCTTAAATAGCAACGATCACATTCACTTATTGATATTTTCCACAAAACATTTGTAGTCAAACTCATTCCAACTAATAAGCAATCCATGAAAATTTACAATTTGATTCTCGCCTTCCCATAAGTGCTCAGCGCTGTTTAAGGTCCAGCCCTTGCCGCGACTGATAACAAAATGATTGCGCTGCCAATTAGCCAACAGATTAATAAGCGCAAATAAGTTAAATTTTTGTCTTAATAATTTTTTTTTCTATTTCTTATGTCTATGTCTATGTCTATGTCTATTTCTCAAATGCCGCTAATGTGATCTCAATCGCATGAGTGTCATATTCTATTCACTGTTATAGTAAATACGAAATACGTTGTTGTTTTTATTGTTTTTTCTTTCTGCTGCTGCTTGTGGTTGCTCCCATTACTCCCACCTCTGAAGGCTGCGGTTGTTATGAATTATGAATCACAAGCTTTCAGCATCTGTGGGTATAATAAAGTAAGTGCAACCGATAATCGGAGGCAAATCGCAACGTTATGAAATGCTATGAAAAATATTAGAAACGACTAAGTGATTGATAGGCAAATATAGACAAAAGCGATGCTAAAATTAATAAATATATAGAAATAAAGAATTTATTATGAAATCAGGTCACACGCTCATAATGCATGAGCTCAGTAAGTAGCATCGTTTAACAGAATGTTAAAAATCTGTAAATTGAACTAGAGCCGAAGCCACAAATTTTCAGAGTAAAAAAGTTAGAAATGTTAAATAACAGTTCGCAGTTCAGAATTCACACAGGTCTATTACTTAACATTTGCATCGCATCTACTCTTCAGCTTACTTTGTCGAAGGTAATTGTTGTATATAACCTCATTATATATAACCTAACCTTAACGAAACCGTTGTGCCACTTATCACAGGCCTGATAACAAATAATTTTAAAGAAAACGGAAGCTTTCAGCTATAGCTCAAACACATAAACATTTTGGATTTTAGTAGCAGATGAGTATACATTATATGTATGTCTACATTACATGATTATATCAATTACTACAGCTAATCAATACAATTGCAATATTTGTAAAAGCTTTCAAAAATAATATTTTTATCTCATGAAATTATTAATCAAAAAAAAAGCTGGGTAAAAACAAGTCTAATAATTATAAGTGGAATCCCTAAACCGATCAAAGAAAAGTGATGGTTCACGACAAATTATCTAAATAATCTCGAGCAATCATCAACTAAAAAAATGTATATATGAATATAGGTCAGTTGAGAGTAGACAGATTGTGCCCTTTCTAACTCCTGATTTTGTTTTTTACTTTCATTGGTTTTAGTAGATGAAAGAAACAATTAAATAATAATTCATTTATACTTTTGGTCTCTAGAAAAGATCACTCGCTAACATACGAACTGTCCCTGTTCAGGGTATAAAAAACATTTCCGCAAAGGAAAAATTAATCAGAATGGTATTTGAGGAATAGAGAAGCTGCTTTAACTTCACTTTACTTCAGAAAATATTAATTCCAATAGATTTATTGAATAGAACCAGATTTGTGACAATGTTTAATTATTTAAGTCTAATAAAAAATTACTGATTTAATTTATATATGTATATTAAATCAATTTTGTTAAAAAATATTTATTTTATTAGAAAAACATTCTAAAAATATTAGCATACAAAATCCAGATAGCTATATAAGTTATTTAAATAGGTATAAATGTATATAAATAGCGGCGTATTTCTCGCTCACCACAACCTTACCTACTTTACTACTTACCTTTAAGCCTTTTGTAATTTAAGGCGTTTGTGCAACTTGTGGCTTATGGAAGCCTCACAAGCTAACTGCTTATGGCCCAATGCTGATAATTCCGACAGCACCCACACTCACACACAAATAATGCGCACTTACTTGAGTTTTACCTGCAGCAGTACATTTCTATGCTCACCTAGTGCGTAATGTACGATTGCAACTGCATTACTTTAGAATAAAATTACTGCGGTATTTGCCATAGGATATGTACCATTTGCTACTTTTACTAATTTTTTTCTTTCTTAATTACACGGTTCGTCGTTTGGTTGGTTGAATGATTTTTCTGTAAAATTTAAAGTAGGACAGCAGAGCTAAAGCAACCACATGCAGAACCGCATTACACAAGTACTACTAATATATAATATATACATGTATATATAATGTATATTTCTGACTTATGATGAGAGAGACTGAACTTTACTTTTGGGTCATACCTTTCTCTTTATATGCGTTTCCTTAGCAAAAATTACGTTTATACCTCAATAAGACATCGTTTAGTCATTTTAGAAGAATAATAAATATTTGATTGAATATCAGATAAAAATAAATAGAATATTTAGGTTATTAAATATCTCTAAAAAATATATATATATAAATATATAATTTCGATACCTATTCTTTTTCTAATATGATAACATACACCTAATTTCCTTCGATATCTCTCCTAAGAAGACATTAAGTATTTGTCAATAGTATCATCCTCTATCGCACAAAATTTGAGCGTGTTATTACTCTCAAAGTCCAATATTTTCAATGGATTACCCGCGAAATTTAATGTGACTTTTTGATAGAGGCACTGTCTTCAATTCGAATCGATTATAAAAACCCCTCATATATGTCATGCATTAATGAGGTCATTGTTCCAATGTCCTTAACCAACTAAAAATCTCTGAGAGTTTACCGGCAACTCCCTACCGAATTCAATGCAGCCTATTTCCAATGTCAGTGTATTTATCTATTATCACCAAGAAAATAAAGAAAATATGGTTACTCGATCTTGGTGAACAAAAAAGTTTCTTGTGTCTAAAGATATTGCTATATTATAATATGCTATATTCGTGCGGTTCGCCAAGAGATGGCGAGACTTGATTGTTCCAATGTACGAATATGTGTTGGAAAGCTGCAGTCCTTGTGCGTCTTTTTCAGTATATGTCATTCATTTCAAGCGTAAACAACCTGCCTAAAAAACAGTTTTTATGGGAAGGTCTCTTTCCTTACTATAATATGAGGTAAACCTCAGCCGAAATTCATCGTATTTTGATGGAAGTTTATGGTGAACATACTGTAGCTAAGCAAATATGCTAAAAGCGGTTTGCACTAAAAAGTGGTGATTTTGGAAGAACGTTCTGGGCGACCAAAAAAGTTTGAAAATAAGGAACTGTAAGTGTTACTCGATGTAGATTGTTGGCAGCAATCATTTCAGAACGTTTAAAAGCAGCCGGATACAAGACAAGTAAATTGGGGTCAAATGAATGAAAAAGGGATCCTTTACGACAACCCTTTACTTAAAATATCAAATGTGAAACCTGGTCAACCGGCCAAATCTCTGTATTTGGAGCAATCAGAAAGGAGTGCTATATTATGCGCTTCTAAAACCGGGTAAAACTATTAATAGGCTTTTTCGGTGTAATTGATGTGCTCACCAAGGGATGACGATTGGTGATCGAGTATAGTAAACAGGTACCTGCTTGATGCGTTGTCGCCTCGAATCTTGGTTTGTTTGCTATTAACAGAGCATATCAAACCTTAAGATATATATAATATATCCTGCTCTTTATTCATTAATCTCTAAAAAATATATATTGTCATCACTCTTTCCCACCACAACATACTTGTAATATGTAATTTTTATGGCTTTGTTTTACGAACACATCTAACATTACAAACACATACATATATGTAGGGAAGACATGCAACGGCTAAAATAGCTAAATAAACCACTGGTCGACAGACAAGTACCTACACACATATAAATTCTCAACCAAACATATAATCAGTACTGCAAAAACACAAGCTTCTCCTTATGTGCAAACAACTACTGTCGCTGGGTAAACAAAACGTCCGTTACTGCGAACATAAATATGCTTTAGTACTTTGTGGTAGAATCTCGAGAGTACAATGTGCTTCTAACTCATTTATTTACACTCTATATTTGTAAATTGTATGTACATATGTAATAAACTTTGATACATTATTCAATAAGCTGCTTAACTGTACGCCATGTTGTATACAACTGGTAATTCAATCTATTTTTAGGCGCTAGCCAAATGAGTATTATTAAGTATTTCACTGCCGCCTACAATGGCGACTTAAGCCACTGGAATTTTAAACATCTAATGCTTAGAAAATATGTTTGCAAGTAGGCGCAAATTAAAATTAAAGCGCTCGAATGCAATGCAAAAGAACACCTACGAAAGGGCTTACAAAACTTTAATGAGCACTGAAAGACTAAGTAATTGAATGAAAGTCATTAGCGGAAATAAAGCGTTAACTTTGAGTTTATGATTTCATATAAAATTAGCGAAAACTTAGCAATAGCACGGAAATGGCAATAGAAGAAAGGTGAGTGTTCGTATTGTGTGCTCAGCAATAAGATTTTATTTGCTTTTCCTCTACATAACGACTTTCAGCGATGCATTTTTTGTGCAAATATGTTGTAGAACTGTGTTGCATATAACTAATATATATGGGAATATATTGAAAATTTTCGCTCGCTTTACTCGCTTATGCTAGATTGATATTTGATTTGGAAGTAAGGTTGCCAAATGTGGGAGAATTTCTTAACTGTTGTTTGGAAATATATCGGAATAAAGTTATGTTTTGAAATAAGTAGATTTGGAATAATTAACAGAAGCTTTTAATAAATATTAGTAAAACAGAAGATTAGAAGAGATGATCCTTTGCGTCACAGGAATGAAAAATTGTACTTTTTATTTTTTCTTTATTAAAAAGTTAAATCATAAATAAAGACTATACCAGAAGTGATAATAATTATATAAAGAGTACCGCGCACTCAGTCCAAAGTAGCACCTGTTGGCAAAAGTGATTCTGCATTGAATTTCATAGCTGACATTGTTGATGCTGGTTTCAAGATAAACGAACTTATCTACAACTTCAAAGTTATGACTGTCAACAGTGAAGTAGGAGCCAAAACGCTAATGCGCTGACTGTTTGTTTGATAACAGAAGATATTTTGTCTTGTCCTCGTTCACCACCAGATTGATTCGCTTGTATTCGAAATGGTTCAAAACGGATCACTATAACATATAGCTGCAATACAAACTGAACTGAATTAAACAAAAGTTATATTTAATAAAAGTTATATTTTTCAAGCGGCCAAATTTCCTGAAATCATCCAAAACATAACTCGGAAAAACTTAATTATAATAATATATAATAAAACGAATTTTAGACCTGTCGGCAACCTTATTTTTACTGTCAATAAACACAATAAAGTATATCGCATAAACTTTGCAACTCTTTCGATATAAATAGCATGTATATTCACAGAAAATATACACTAGCGAGAAATTAAAAACGTAGAACCTCCATAGTGCATTTTGCATTTCTGTTTCTTCCAATTGTATATACATATATATATATATATACATAGACTTCTCTGCTAGCTGCTGATTTGATTGCCAGTCGAAATGTTGGCTTGAATGCACATATATGTAAGTCTATAATTGCTTATTTCCATGCGACAAATTGATTGCGAGATTGACAAGCAAGACACGATTCTACAGCTCTACCTCTATCGCTGACATCGCCAACAATTGCAAATATTTATAGCGCCACCCCCCACTAAAGTGTGTGCAGTCACTGCAATTGTGGTATTGGTTGTTTACTATTTCGCAACTGATGCAATTACAATGCATACTTATGAGGGTGGAGTTACACTGAGAGGAGAATCAAAAAATTTCATATTTGGTACTAAAAATAATTTCAATGAGAATCCAAACGAAGGTCTAGTCCCTGCAATCGAGTTTAAATTACAACATGACATGTTTTTTCTTTTGGTATGACTTTTTTCTTCGTCTACATTCACCTCACATGGTTGCCAAAAATTTTTACATATTTTAATGCTAATTACATACTAATTGGGCAATTAGTTAACTGCTAAATGTTATGATAAATTGAGATAATTTAGTAATTAAACTGCTAAATTAAATATTTGCGTGAATATACTCTAGTCATAGTGCTGTTGCAATGAAATTGAGGGGTTATATCCGCCTGTGAATTTCTAGAAATCGATTTTTTGCAGAGATATCGACTGTACATACATATATTTGAAAATATTAACAGAAAATTATAAATTACACCGACAAATGATTTCAGATATATTTGTCAAATAATTATCCAAGAAATAAGATTTTTGATATTAATTTGAGGTCGCAGGTCCTCCAGGTGATCGGCTACAGTTTAAAGTATATTAAATTCTGTAAATTTACATTATTTTTATTTTTACTTGCAAGTGGATAAACAATCCCGATCTGATATATTCGACTTACATACATCTATATTTTTTCTTGACAACAGCAGAATAAATGTCAATGCAATAGCTGAGCACCTTAATCGGGATATAAGTCTGAATAATAACTGAAAAAAATCGGTTTAAGGTATGAGTTTTGGCTTAAGGTAATAAATTCTAAAGCGGGAACACACTTGAAGTCGATCAAGCTATGAGCCGTAATCGACGGAGCGTTTATCATAAGTATAGTATTTAAAAAAAAAGGTTATTTCTAAAAAAATATATAGTAGACTCAGAATTGACAGAATTGGAAAGACATGAAATAAGCTTCTTCTATATATATTCCACGCTATAATCTACACATTTTGAAGAGTGATGGCGTAGGCCTAATATTGCCTTCGCTGTAAAATATACCCTTATCGTATGAACCTTAGACTAAGCCTGAAATCTACCGTAACCGCATTTTGTTATATGTACTTCTACTACCTTCGGAAATTTACTGACATTTCTTCTATATATTATATGGTAAGCTCATGTCCTGCCTGACTTAGCCTCAGTACTTTTTTCTATATACATAACTACATATTAATGTGCAAATTTTTTTCGAAATAACCTCTTTTAAAAATTCTCTTTAGACAAACGACTCTCAAATGTACTTATATTTTGTCAGGGTGAGGGCGATTCGCTGTAAAAACATCTACAAATAAAATATACATATATATGTATAGAATATGTAGGTATATACAATGTGTATATGCCAGAGGCAATTCGGATTGACCACATATTATTTGATTTGCAATATAATTACGCTTTGCGGTTACATACTACCTCGGAAAAATTTAATAATAACTGTAATATGCAAACTGAATATCGGAGTACACATACTTGGGTTGATACGTGTATTTTCGGAGTTGGGCACTAAGGATTGGGTATTAAACTACACTCGTGCGGTTTGTCAAGAGATGGCGTAGCTTGATTATTATTCCATTGTTCCGATATTCTATACATCCGTTAAAAAGCCCTATGCGTCTTGTTCAGTCATTCATTTGAAGCGAAAGCACCAATAAATAATTTTTTTTCACTCAAATGTGTCGGTTTTGCGTGTCAGAAATGTCGCTTTAACGCTACAAGAAGAAGTTGTTTTTGCATACGATTATAAATGGTGATGAAAAATGGATCCATGACGCCAAGGTAATGTATTGTCTGTATTTGCAGGAATCAGAAGGGAGTGATGTATTATGAGCTTCTAAAACCAGGTGAAACCATTAATGAGGAACGCTACTCAAGACAGCCCGACCGGGCATGACACTCGACCGCTTAAAAACTATTTGAAAAACAGCGGCTTTGAAGTTTTGTCTCAACCGCCTTATAGTTCAAACTTCGGCCCTTCTGAATACCATTTTTTCTGGTCGATGCAGAACGCCCTGACTGGAATACGGTTCACATCGGAACAAGGTATCAAAATCTGGTTTGATTCATTCTTGGCCTCTTAGTCGGCGCAGTTATTTTGAAATGGAACCCATCAATTGCTATAAAGCTGGGAAGAGTGTTTAAGCTTCAGATGGGCAATACTTTGAATTATACTACTGTACATGTTGTTGGAACCCATCAATTGCTAGAAAGCTGGGAAGAGTGTTTAAGCTTCAGATGGGCAATACTTTGAATTATACTACTGTACATGTTTTTCTTAAAGATATGTTCAACGTTTGAAAAAAATTTAAAAATATAGAATATGATTGAGTAATTCAATGAAACGGATATATCACTAGGGGCACTAGTTATAACCTAGAAAGAAAAGTTATTTAGCCTTAGATAAAAGTTATTTGTGGTGATGAATACTATTCAAACAAATGTTAAGCGAATTTTCAAAGAACAAAAAAATTATCTTATTCTTCCTTAAGATAACTAAACTTTTCAAAATACCTCTGATAAAAAATATTTCAAACCTGTTAGAGCCCAAATTTGGCTCCTATGACTATACTTTTAGACCAAGTAATAAATGATTTACGATAGCAAATTAGATATTACTAGCAGGTCACTCCACTTGCCATTCAACTTGGGGAAAGAGGAACTCATATAGACGATGAGATGTGAACATCGAACTTATTATATTAGAAATTTTCGAATTTTCTAATGCGTCTAGTATTTCGGAGCATATTCAATTCACAGAAACAATCAAATTGTTCCTCTTTATGATAGTACAGATATTTAAAATTATTTTAAACGGCCGGACAAAGATTTTCGAACATTCATTTGTTAAAGAATATTTGGACGACCAATAAAAGTGGTTTCAACCACTAATCCCAACAATTCTCTTGTTAGTCCAGAAATATAAACACTAACCCATGTATTATATTAATGTCATTATAGCTACGCTACTGCGATAATATCAAGTAAATATGGACGATTCTGCATGCAATAGACATATTAATATTTTGCAATGACAACTTACGGCAATGGACGCTGGTGTCTGCTGTTGACAAGAGTACAGGAACACAAGCCACACTTTGAAGCACATACATATTTGCTAATATATGCATAACAAATGTTATATGTATATGTGAGTATTATCTTGTTAGCAAGCACGTCCATTTTGTATTTGCATTTAAGCGGTTTCCGTCAAAATCGGATTACAGCTTATCTACTATATGCATACATGCAACCCTGAAGATTTTAAAAGTATGCCAATAATGATTTTTCCTGCATTTTGTACAACATCGCGCAAAATTATAGTATACATCAGGATGGGTCAAAAAAAAAATTCGCTTGATACCCTGAAAAAAGGTTCGTAGACTCCTCTAAGAAGGTCTCTCCAAGTATGAGCTCTTAAATGTAATATGACCTTCCTGTCCGCCTTATACTTGTAGTCTTCTATTTTGTTTTAAATTACCAGATAGAAATTCAAGTCTCTTCTAACTAAATATATAAAAATAATAAAATATCTCGTTTCATAGATTTTGTAGGAAATTGAATACTCTATAATAAAGGTCTCTTAAATTTTTTTCGTTCACCTAATCGTTTACAAGTTTATAAGATTTAATTTTTTTTCAAAGGAATTTTATAACTCAATGAAAAAAATCATTACAAATCAAAAAACTCATAATTTTGTAGGAAATTTAATACTCTACAAAATTTTTTCGTATAATTCTTCGATTAAGTTAAGAGATATTCATCGTCAAACATGAATGCATATTATATATATTTATATACATACATTTTTTTTAAATTATAATATTACTATTTTTCTGTGTACCAGGCGAAAAAAAAAATATATTTATTAAAAAAAATATATTTGTTTTTTTTTTAGCCACCCTAGTATAAATAATGTATATAATATTATATACAATGAAGAAAAATTTAGGAAACACCGACCCTTATCAAAAAAAACTTTAATAAAGCAAACGAAAATAAATTCAACCCAAGAGATAAAGATCTCTTATGGGTTTATTTGATTCTACACAAATTAACATGCTTTTGGTCAGCTTAATATCATCATAGCTGTTTGTATGACATTATGGATGGCCAAACAAACCAAAACAATCAAAGTTTCAATCATTTGATGTTAGTTTGCAAATAAAATAAATTTGGGACACACACAAACGAACACGAAAATTATAAAGAGCACACCGAAAGTCGAAAGCAAACAAGTTTCTGGGAAATAAATCAAACGCAAATACCGTTATATTAATATGCCAACAATCATTGGTAGACAGTGTGTTTGATAAGGACATTTGACAAGGATAACAAAAGAACAAACATATAAATACAAATTATTTTATTGCCATAATGGGAAATAAATGAAGTTTTTTTGGTATATAAAAAAAAATGAAAGGGCAGCAACAAAAAGGATAATGAGGTCCTTATATTCAATACTTTGTATAGAAAACACCATCAGTAACCGTAATATTTTGATAAATGCTTAATATTAGAGAAATTCTTTAATAAATAATCTGACGAGGGTAATAACGATGTCCGTATCCAAATAAAAGCTTTCTCTTTAAAAACAAACATACCCGTTAGTTACGAACAAATTTTACTCACCAGAGTTACCATTTAGTCTCATAACCTAGAGTTGCCAACTACCATGGCTTACCAAACAGTATTACAGATTTTCTATATAACCCTTATGTTAGTAACCAACTTTACCGACGTCTTTTAGCAACCGAGTACCGGGGTACACGAACTGAGTACTATTATTATTTTGTTTATTTTATTAAAAAAAAAGCTGTGAGTGTAAGCACTCACCAGTCTGCTCAAAACATAAGGCATATACGTATGTATATTATATAATAATAGTATTGATAACTACCTCAGGAAATATTACATATCGTACTTATTTTAAAAGTATTATAATTAATTTTTCGAATAATAAAAATATAAATATAGAATACATTTTAAGGTATATCGTATATTTTACTTTTGATATCTCTAGTTTTATATCACTTGCTGTGATCTAGCGAAAACTCTAATATTTAATATATTTGCCAAGATTCAAGTTCATTTCCCTTTGTGGCTGATTATAACAAACCTTTGATCGTGTTAGAAGCACTTTATTCAATACCCTAATTTTTAACGACCTCTCTAAACCGTTAGGTGGCCCTTCTAGAGTGAAAGCCTAAAAAACTGCGATTTTTGGGAATTTAAACAAAACTAAGACTACATTTACACATACTCCGCGAGTTACACGTGATCTCCGACGGCGCTTAAAAATTCTCAACAAGAAGGTATTGTCCATAAAATGACCCACGAAACAAATTAAAATTGACAAAATGGCGGGCGGTAAAAAAATTTTATTTTACCAAAAATGTTGGTAGTTTTTGGGTTGCCAAAATTCTATGTTGGATCAGATTAAATAACAACTGTATAGGGAACCGAGATATCCCTCAGGCAAATTTAAAAAGTGTAATTTTGAAAAAAATGCGTTAAAATAAACCTGTTGGAGCTGATTGAACTGAGTCAGCACAGCTTAACTCCATTGATGTAGCAGGTGCATAATTTTTCAACAACACATTGTCTTGCATCATGACACGAAAAATTAGAAGAATGAGGCAAAAAACAAGTGAAAATACAAAAGTTAAAAAGTACAAAGGATGACAATAAATAAATCTGCATTAAAATATATCATAATATATGTAGCTTTCTTGTATCCTTTAAGAAGTATACAACATTGTATTATATACTATTGTTAAGTAATGCCGTTATTTGGATAATAATTAATTAATTTCATTTTTGAAACTTCACCCTTCTAAGAAAACAAGACAAAACCACTTTAACACAATGTTAGACCATTCTTAAATCAGAAACAGATAGAAGTATATGTAGATCTTCAAGAAAATTTGTGATAAAAACCCTAAATTCAATTTACACCGTAAGTACATGTGAAAACAGACATACGAAAGTAAGTAACCAACTCCAACCAATATGTAGATTTACCAATAATGCCCTAGAATTCACATATCCGAGAAGGTAGCATAACCCTTCACTAGCGCCTAGCAGGATCCTTGAATGTATTATACAAGGGTGCTGACTCTATGTTACGCCATAGATCGCAGTGTAACTTTAATCACTATTCTATTCTCTTCTAAAGCTTGGACCATCTCGAAACGAAGAATGGGTTTTAAAAGGAACTTTTTTATAACAGAGATAAGCTTTGAGGTTTCTCATGGCATGTCATGGGATGACCGCTATTAGAAAAGTAATTTCTTTCTTTAAGTTAGTTGAAAGTACATATCTGCAAGCCGTATAACTTTAAAACAGTTCAGAGAATTAAAACTCCGAGTTTAATTCGGCTAGGTAGGTATTTAGGACAGATGTCTAACGACGCACCTAGGCCTTTAGAAGGCCAATTGTGAATAAAGTGACTCTTTTCACAGATAATCTCCAATGTCAATCCAAAAAAAATTGCAGAAAACGCACCGCCGGACTGCTGTAAGGGTAAAATGCCCCAAATAAAAATAACATATAATATTATACCTTCGTATAAATTCTCCTAATATATAATAATATAGTAGTAGTATCGCCATCAAGCTGAAGAAGAAATTGAGTGCGCCATGAATAAATTACTGGGGTAACAGCAATATGAGACGAGCGCGTTCATGCGGTTTCATATAGCTAGACAAATCAGCTTTGTCTCCACGAGTGGTCAGCCGTCTGCCACGCTGGCAGTCCCTCCACACAACAACAACACTGCAATGCGACATTATCTTACTGTTTGTCTTTTAGACAATCCTTCAACTGCTTGAACGTATGTGCGTGTGTTTGTATGTATGTACGAAATAATCACACTGACTACTAAGTACAACCGTTACTACTGTTGCCGCTGCCGCCCATTGGCTGTTTCGTCAGTGCGGCCACGACAAAGTATGTCATCTGCATATTTTGCATTCATTCATACAAATATAATATATAGTATTTTTCGTTTCACAACACTATTCTGCGAAAATAGCTGCAATGCATTTTGTTGTTGTTACTATTGCAACGCGTTGACGTGACTGCTGCAACATTACTTTGGTGTGGTTCAGCTGTCGCAGCGCAACAAACTGCTGCTGTGTGAAATAAAATATGAGTGCACTGATGTAAATACAGTCATATATACACATAAATACATATATACATACACAATTTTCCTTCCATGCAACCCAGTTTTGGGTTCTGAGTGTGACAAACTTTTCGTCCTTTCGCTGCGTGTTGTTGCGCAACGAATTTCTCATTCATTCATGCTGCCAATGACTCATCACTCGTGCTTTGAAATTTTCCATACAATTTCCATGACTGCATAGGTGTGTGTGTAATCTCTTTTTTCCATATACATATCTTCATATATATTATTTTATTATTTTCTCCACTATTCAAAAAGTGTCGGCTTGTAATTTTTTACTCTTCCATTCTTCTCTCGTTGCAGTGCACTCTTTGCCCCACTTAACGGTATTAAGTTTATCCGGTTGCAGTAAACTCACCGATGACGGCGTCGAATTGATTGCCGAGAATCTGCAGAAGTTACGTGCCCTCGATTTGTCTTGGTGTCCGCGCATAACGGACGCATCGCTGGAGTATATTGCCTGTGATCTGAATCAGCTGGAGGAGCTGACGTTGGATAGGTAAGTTTGAAAAAAAACTAAAAACGTTATACGTAAAATATCAAAAATTATATCAGCAATTTAAAGAAATGGACCCGATTAGGGAGAATCCGGAAAATACGGTTAATAGGATTACAGATATAGCGATGGTATATACTATGTAATATCGCATAATATCTTTAGAGTTTCTCGATCAACCTACATTTTTTTAAAATTGGATCAAATACTGTTCGAGGTTTGGTCTCTAAAACCTACATAACAAGGTGCAGTCTATTTTAGTATATTATCGAATGATATTATTTTATCGATGCCCCTAGAGTCAGACTTTAACATATGCCCATGCTAGATTAGAAATCTGATGAAAAAAAATACAAGAAAAGACATTAACTTCGGCTGTACCGAAGCTACAGTATCATTCAGCATTTCTCATCGTACATTAGATCTGAACATGCTAAGATATTCTAAGAAAAATTTGAGCTTTTTATTCTCTTCTCGGTCTCTTCGGTATGATTATGGAGCTCTGATTATTTAATAAAAACATACAAATCTTTGTTCAAGGGCATCTTTGAATATTCTTGAAGTGCTTAGTCGTTTTTAAAACTTATCTAGGAATCCAGAAGTAGTTTAGAGGCGGCCTAATTCGTATATGACCCGCCGTATACACCAGATACATGAGAAAGTCACCTTAAACTTATAAAACTAGTCTCTATACATTTCCATCTTAAACATAATCTAATAATTATGATTTGCTATATTGTACAACTTATGAAAAATCGCTTTTTTTTGTCTCTTTCCATCGTTTCAGATGCGTACACATTACCGACATCGGTGTCGGTTACATCTCGACCATGCTCTCACTAACCGCACTCTTTCTACGCTGGTGTTCACAAGTGCGTGACTTCGGACTACAACACTTATGCTCCATGCGTAATCTACAAGTACTCTCGCTAGCCGGCTGTCCACTGCTCACCTCCTCCGGCCTATCCAGTCTAATACAACTACGTCATTTGCAAGAACTCGAGTTGACCAATTGTCCGGGAGCCTCACATGAGCTGTTCGATTATTTGAAAGAGCATTTGCCACGTTGCTTAATCATTGAATAATACGTTTACATAACTGCAGCGTTAATTGCATTTGCCATGTGCAAGAAGCCGCAGGCGTGGAGCAATTTATTGGGAGCAGTTGGACATACAGATGCAACTCTTTCACAGCTAATAATGCATGTGGCTATGGCTCGGAGCGGAGCGGCAACCGGGAGGTGATTCTGAAGTTAGAATTCGTGTTAATATAAATTTTGTGTTGATAAAAAACTGAACTGAAAAATGTGTGAAACAAGTGTATACATACTTACTATACACACTGTTGATAGATAAATGTTGAAAAAATATCACCAAAAGTGTACACGGAAATGGTTATTTTTTGTTTGAAAAATATGTTTGTAAAGTTTTTTTAGTTATTTATTTATATTTTTGAATTTTTACTAAAGTTCCAAATTTTTTTTTCTAAAAATAAAAATTTACTAAAACAAAAAAAAAATAAAGACAACTATGCAAACATATTCTTCAAACCTTTAATGACAGTAAATATATGGGTACACAATTGTTCTTGCGTAATTTTCCTAAAACTTAGTTTACAACTTTCATACAAAAATTACAAAAACAATATAGTTGAAATATGGTAAACTGAGCAATTTAAAATAATCTAATCTAGTATATTTATATTATTGATAAACAATGCAAATGTTCCTCAAACTAAAAAAAAAAAAACAATTTTAAGAATAATATTATATTTAAAATTTCTTTAAACCAAAGCCATGAAGGTTTCTAGAGCAAAAATTTTAAACAACTTAGAACACTGTTGCCATAATTTATTATAAAAATGTTAAGTAGTATATATGAGTATGCAATTATTAACCGGTTATACAAAAAATTTAATGAAAATTTCATATTTCATTATTCTTTTTTTAATAACTCGTGGCAAGATTTTGAATTTTTACTTATTATTTTTTGTCTTTGTTTTATCACTTAACATCTTCGAAAATGTTAAAATCTGTCGAAAAGAAATTTCAAAAAATATCAATTTTTACATGTAGTTGTTTATTAATTGTATTTTGTATATGTACATATGTATATATATTTTTTTTTTGAGGTTACATATGTGTTTGTAACATTTCAGGTTATATGTTTAATTAGCAAAAATTTAAACTTAAATCTACTTTCTACAGCTCAAGTGATTTTGTAAGGTCATTAGTAAAATAAAAAATTTTCGAATGAGCTCTAGTGGACCTTTCAAAAATGTTAAAAGCTATCATTTTTTTTAATATTAAGTTTACGTCTTGAACAAAAACTAATTATCGCTTCAAATCACGCAACTTTATTAAGAACTAATTTAAAAATTAATTCTATATTGATGAAAACATACTATTATTAGATAAATTGATTAGCTTTGCTATCTGCTACCTCATATCATTTTTTTTTCCTTATTATAATTCTGTCAGCCATGGTTAAAAGCAAAGGCCTCGAAATATTTTACATATTTCAAAGACATATTTTTTTTAAAACACTTGGGACTGTGATTTAATGTTTTAGGTTAGAATTCATACATTTTTATTCAGACGGTTTTATAGAACATATACATAAATGTCTTACCGGTCTGAAATTAACCTAGAACATCTTGACACTGCATAATTCACAAAGGTTTAAATTTAAGACCGTTAAATAATCAAATGATGAAAGAAAGAAATCTTCAAAGTCAACATCATAGGTTTTTAGTTGTTTAATTGATAGGAAAATGGACAGCGATCAAGGTGGATGAGCCAAAACTAGCCGCAGTGGCTTTATATTTTATGGAGCTCCACATTTCCTAGTAGTTAGGAATAACTCGAGCGAGGAGTTCAACAGAAAACTGATTTACTTTACAGGTTACAGTTAAAAAGGGATACTAAAGTGACATAATGCCAACAACAAATAGAATACTGCGATGATTAATGAAATAATATGGAATTTATTGTACATAAAATATTTATTTCGTTTTATTATGTAAGCTTCAGCTTTCATTACATTAAGTTAGTTAATTTTATGTTCAGCGATGATTTAAGTTCCACAATAAGTAATAAATCCGCCCACTTAATTGATATTCATAAAAATACATACATACATATGTATGTAATATAATATAATGCATAAAGTTCTACGCAAAAAAAATATAACAGCTACATTTTTTAATAGGTATATGTAATTGCCAAAACCTTTACTGAAATGTTCAAACTGAAAATTATAGCTAGAAGCTTTCAATTTTAAAATATTACGAATATGCTTTTATTCAAGTGAAATAAAAACACTCATTAAGCTTCCATATTCGCAAAGCTTTCAAACACTAAAACAAAAATTCACTTTCGTTAGAGCTTACGAACGCTAAATAAAACACATTTATTTCTCTTTAAAATGTTATGCGAAAGCCTTTTTAGCCGGGAAAGATTCTATTGAAAAGAATTAAGAAAACCCAATTAAAGAGTATTCACCTTCATTAGAGCTTTGAAACACTAAATCAAAAATATTATTTCACTTAGAAATATTATGCGAAAGCTTTCTTAGCTAGAAAATATTTTGTTTAAAAAAGAATAGGAAAATACAGCTAAGGAGCTTCCTTCTGCATAAGAACTTTCGAGTACTGAAACAAAAATTCGCATTGAAATAGTACCCGAAAGCTTTATTAACTGGGAAAGAAAGACAGTTATAGAGCTTTCACCTTCAAAAGAGCTTTCGAACATAAAATCAAATTAATTATTTCACTTCGAAATATTATAACAATATTATTACCGTATATTTTAATTTGGTAATTGTCTAAGTATTACACAAAAGCTTGCTTAACCGCTAACAAAAAAATATTTTATTGAAAAGAAATGAGAAAAAGCAGATAAAGAACTTTCACTTTTATTAGAGCTTTCCAATTATTAAAAAACAAACTATGTGTTTTCAGATATATAAGAAATTGTTTATCGTTCTACTTTTTTAAATATATTTTAATTAAAAAAATATATAATTCCGTTTTTTTAATAATTTATTTAGATGTTTTGATGTTATAACTTCTTTATCCATTAAAACAATAGTGTAAATGAGGAACGACTTAAATTTTGACGCATTAAAAAAGCTTTGAAAAAGCACTTGCAATTTAGCTTTAACTCTTTAACGCTGTTCTTTTAAAACTTTACCAAAAACAATAAGTAAAACTTGTAAAATACTCAACTACAGACGAATTGCAAATTTAAAATTAAAAAATATAGATATAAATAAAGAACGCAAAAACTACAAAATAAATTTTATGAGTAGGTACTAGCTATGAAAATAAAATATTTTCTAATGGCATAAATTCTTTAACAAAAAAACAGAACAAGTAAAGCTCGAAATACACTCTATTAAAAACAAATTTTGAAAAACTGAATTAATATATTTTTAAAAACATTCGAATTTCATTGTAGTGAAGCATGCCAAATCAAAATTCTTCATTTTGATAAATTTGATGCCAAGAAAACTTGTAAAATGTCTTGAACAGAGCGAAATGTTAATGCAGGGTATTGAAAGCTTCGAAATACGAGAGAAGTGAAAGCTTAAGCGATAAAAATATGAAATAAATGTTTAACTAAAATATAAATGTTTAACATGCAACAAATAAATAAAATAAATATATAAAAATTATAAAAGGAGCGAGCATAAATAACTGTATTAAAAATAAGAGCGAAAAAAGCTACATTTTTATATGCATGGAAAAGCTTTAAAACTTTGCCGTAGATTACCAACAAACAAAGCGTAGTTACTTGTAGAAGAAAACATACCAAAGGAGTTGAATATATAAAATATATCAAACTCTTAGTTAGAAAATGGAAAACTTATGAAAAAACAGATCAAAATAGAGCACCAAAATATTATGGAAAAATGTAAAGGAAATGAGGAAATATGATATATTAAAATGAAACAGGTCGAAAAGCTCATACCAAAGAATGTAATACAAATTAAGACAACAAGAAATAGGTAGAAAGTGAAAAAGGACAAAGTGAGAGAGACAGCTGAAAAAAGAAAAAAAGGAAATTTTAAGAATAAAGTGAAAAAAATATATAAAAGTACGTATGAATATATGGAAGATAATGAAAATACAAAAATTGAAAGGGTATTGAAAAAATATATCCATACAAAAAAGTGGAAACAATTGAAACTGGAGATTGCAAACCGCAGCATGTAAATAAAAAAGGAGTAAAAAAATAAATTAATTAAAATATATATCAAAACAAAGTAAGCTACCCAAGTAAGGTGCGTTCCCATTAAAAAATCTATGTAACCGGAACCAAGTATTTATCCGACCAAGCAACAACAACCCAGTAGCATTACTTAAAACTATTTCAGGAATTTTTATGCTGCTACAACAACAACAAAAACTAAAGAAATATAAAAATCTACCAAAGTGATGAGAAATTGGACAGAATTGAAAAAGGAGGCGCGCATACAAATACAGTGAATAAAATAATTTGAAAAAAATATATATATGTTTATAAATAAAGAAAATGGGATTAAAATATAAAAAATATAGGAAAAACTCTTAAATAAATATATAAAAGGAGAGAGCAAGAGCAAAAAAGGAGATAAGAAAAAAAATCAGAAAAACTCTAAAGAAGCTAGTTTTTGAGACGAACCAAAGTAATAGATGATAAAAAATAAATAACTAACAAAAAGCGTGAAAAGAAATGAAAATAACAAGCTTTTTAAGAATATATGGTGGAGCTTGAAATAAATGTCATAAGAAGCGAAACAAAGAAAAAATAAAAAAATAAAGCATTAATCTAATAACAAAGACAAAATTTTCTCTGAATCATGAATAATGTATGTAGTTTAAAAAATAAAAATACATTAAATTTGGCAATTGATATTAAACAAAATAACTTTTAGCATAAACAAAAATAAATTGTAATATAAATAATAAATTAAAAATCTAGAATGAGCACACATTATTAAAAACAAAGGAAAAATTTATAAAATATTACGAAAAAAAACTCTATTAAATAAAACTAAGTATGGGGCGTTATTACTGATTTTCTAAAATTGTGCAATACACATTATAGTGCAAACCTCTTTAAGCTAAATATAATTTAATAACGAAATCATACTTTTAATTAATTTATTTATAAAATATTTATGAATGTGTTATGGATTACATTTTAGTGTGTGCAGACAGCATGATTGTCAATGTAGCGTAAAAAAATTAGTTGTGTAAAAAATGCAAGTAAATATTAAGTGAATTACAAATTTAAAAACTTTTCAAATAATTTTAAATTATGAAGATATTAAGACGTATACAGTGTACAAGTGTTGAAAGACGAAAAAATATGAAATTAGAACGCTCTTCAACAAAAAAAAATTTATATATTTTGCTTTATACTTAAAAGAAAAAAGCAAATAAAATTGGATACGTATACAAAACATTGAAAAGATACTCTGTTTTTGAATTAAGTGATAAAAAAATAAACAAAAAATAATCTTAGTAAGCAGCTATGATAAATATTGTTTCAAATTAAGTAAAAGCATGCAAAGACCACAAATGAAATGCGAATTTGAAAATAAAATATTTCAAAATGAAAAATCACCGTAGTGAAATATTGTTTTTTATTTGTAGGAACGGATTTGGATACTGCAGCATAAACAAGTAAAAATGTTAACATCGACTGCGGTGAAGCTATAATACCCTTCACAAAATGGCATAAAAAATCTGTATCTTGAAAAGTGTTAATCAGTTTGAATGACAGCTTTATGCTATAGTTGTCCGATCTGAACAATTTAATAAGATATCACTTTTTAATACAACAAACCCCGTTTTCAAAAATATTTTAGCAATATCTTACCATAATACAACACTGAACCACAAGTCACTTATTCACTTAACACAGCTCAAATATAGAAAATACATTTTGTTTTTTGTATATAAAAAATTTATTTCATTCCTCATAGGCACCTTCGCCATCTTCGTCGTTTTCATATTCCGCATTATCCTCATCTTCATTTTCGTCACCCTCTTCCGCGCCCTGATTTTGTTGATCCCACCACGACAACACGCCTAAACCAGATTCATTAATGGCAGCCTTTAAATAATATAATTAAAAAGAAATTTCAACAAATACTTGTCGTACAATGCAACGTACCACTATTTTATAAGGTGTTTTAACTTCTTTTTGTTGCGATGACGCGGCTGCCACCGCCGCTGATGCCGATGCTGAGGTGCTTGCTTGCTGTACATCTGTTTTAGGCGGTCCAATGGGTGAGCTCTCTTCAAAAATTTCACGTGACACACGAAATTTGATAGGTTCACCGATATCCATAAACAAGTCATGTTTTGCACCATCTTCCAGCGGATATTCCCACACCCAAGCTTGTTCAGCTTCTTCAAAGCGGGAGGGGTGTTGTAACGCTGACGGTGGTATCAATATGTCGTCAAAGAAACCCAATGTTACGTGTACACCTTCTCGACTGCAGCTACGTATTTTACCTGTGAGTATGCTACCAATGGTGGGACGGAAGACAATGTAGCGAAACAGCACTTCGGTGTGTGAAGCGCCATCGCCGGGCAATATAATGGAGTCTTTCAAAGAAACTATATCTTTGAGCGCAATGCAAAGACCAAGATTTAACAGTACCTAAAGAGTTAGAATGAGTGATTGTTTAATTGTATTGTAAAATATAGCTGGATATTGCACATTGCTCACCTTGTTGGCTAACTTCCGGTTAATTTCGTCGCGTATCGCTTCAACCAATTTCAAATGAAATTGATCCGGCGCTATTCGTATAGTATCCTTCAATTCAGCGAGCACAAACATTTCTATTACTCCTTTTGTAATAAGTTATATTTGCTGAAAGATTTTTAATTATTAACAAATATAAGCAAAGCAAATTATTTCAAACATATTTACCGAAATTATCATTGCTTAAAAACTGTTTTGATTCGTTTAGGCAGGGCGTGCTTTTATCAGCTGTTCACCTGTCAACGCACTTTTTGTTTTGATGATGCAACGTAAACAAATGCGAATAAGAAAAAGGCTGATTCAACAAAATAGTACCATATTCCTTTAATTATAAAAAATTAAAATTAAAATTATATAAAAAATTATTAATAAAAAAATATATATATTTTATATATAATTTATGCTACACTTTAAAAGAAAGTACAATTATTGCTACAACTTTTTGAGCACTGCATAATAATGAAATATTATATGGGACAATTTATCCATTTTGTAAGCGAAAAGAATTAAAAAACCAAAATATTTGGACAATAAATGAAATCCTCACTTCACAATTAATGAAATTTAACAATTTTACGCAAGCCGATTTGAAATTATTATTTCACAACAAACTTATTGTGAACTGTTATTAAAAGGCTATTTAAGAAGCAGCAAAAACATTTACAAAATTTGGCACTCCTAAACATCAGCACGTGTCATGGATAATATGATCCGAAACCATGGTATAACCCCTTTACGATGACCAAATGTGTCACTCATCATCCTTGCCACCTGACAACCTGACTGTTGTTTTAATATTTATTGCAACGGCCAATTCGAAAAACGCATTCATGGATAGAAAAGCGGATACATAAAGTATTTGAATATTTAAAAAGGAATATCAAGAAATAAAAATATTTATCTCATTTTATGTAGTCTACAGACATTATGTTTTACTTCCACTTCTATTAACTTTGCCACATTTTCCTAAAAATATCTTGAGCAATGTATATGCTGCGTCAATGTGTGATAAAATTTTAACAATACACTGTTTTGCTGATTATAATATGGCAATGCCATGTGTAATGTCAGCATTGATATACTTCGATTTTCATTACGAAGTGGTCTTAGATTTCACAAAAGTATTTAATTTAGAAACGCTTAAAGAAAATATAAGAAATGGGCAACAATCACACTATTCAAGATATGATTAACGAATTGATAGCGGTGCCGCAGCGTAATGATATAAACATCAATCCCGAACACATTACAATGTTGGAAGGAGGATGTGCTTCAAGAAATATAGATGGTCGTAGGCGACATCCAGTTAGAAGGTCTACTACGATACCACGACGTCAATATCGAACACTAGGTTTGAACACATTACCCAAAACCGCGATGACATATCTAGAAGCAATGACAATACACCGTGTTTGGAGATGTTACGTGCGTGAAGCGCTGGGTATACGTCCTGGTGATTTTCTGCCCACAGTATATGAGAAAGGTCACGATCCCATTTGTCAATTGTTGATGAAAACTGATCTGCATGGGGCTAAAATGGAAGTACTGGCATCAAAATGCGAAACCTTGGTGGGATTGATTGGTGTTGTTGTGTTGGAAACGAAAAATATATTTAAAATGGTAGGCAAAGATGACCGTCTAAGATCGATACCGAAGCAAGACAGCGTATTTTGCATTACCATCGGAAATATAGAAGTTGTATGCTACGGCAAACAATTATTGACACGTAGCGCAGAGCGCAGCGTCAAGAAGGTAAAGGCCGCCTTTGATCCTTCTGGCGTCGATTAATAAGCGTCTTCACTAAAATTTAATAAAAATTGTCGAGTACAAAATACAAATAACTATACAAATATAGTTATATACTATTATAGCCATATGTCAATACTAGGTTAGGTTCCGTTTCTATAACAGTCGGGTTTACGTAACCGGAACGGACCCGGATTTTTTCCGGCCAAGGACTGTCAACTCGACAAAATTCTGCCGCTACAACAATAATAACAACTAGATTAGGTTAAAACAAGAATATGTATATTTTTTTTTTAGAATATTTGTATGCAAAGTATTGCTTAATATTCTAAACATGTTTTGCAATTAATTCAAATACTACTGTAATCTATAAAATTATCCTATATTATTATTATTTTTTTATAATTTTTTTTTTAAGTTATTTTTTTTAATTTTTTTTTTCACATATCACATATTAGTAATTACCATAGATAACTAACCATGCTCATATTCTTTCAATAATAAAATCAAAATTATACAAAAATATGTGTTTTTCTTTGGTTCTAAATACATAGTCTAGCGACCAGACGCACGTAAGTAACCATACTGCGTTCGTAAGCTTTTCTCAGGCCCTATTAATTCATTGGAAGTGGAAATACTGCAAGTGGTCGGGTAGTATCAAATACATGTGTTCACAGGTGGCACAACGTATACTAATTCAAATTCGAGTCCTCAACAATTCAAGATATAAGATGTCTTTTGCATAAATTGTTTTATTGACCATTACTGACGACGTGCCAGAAGTCAGATGGACCTACAGCCGGTCACCTAGGATATTAATGAACGGTTGTAGATTTGCAAACCGCGCATGCGCATTTTTGTTTGTATGCAGCCAAGTACATTACTAAATTAAGTATTCAATTGTTACATTTTTTGAAGCCACAAAAAATTAGCAGCACCAGGAGAAATCGAAATTGTAAAAATGTTGTTTGCTACTCTTAAGTTATCAAAAAAAAGTAAAAGATATACATACATATGATCAAGTGTCGTCATAAAAACGACTATAAATCAATCGAAGTGTTTCGCAGCTATTGTTCAGCGGATATGCCTCTGGTGTTTGGTTTATGCACAAAAATTCATATATTCAGAAAAAAATGTATACTTTTATACATACATAACATACTTTGCATAGACATGTTTTGCTTTTAAATTTATTGATTGGTCTCAAATAATTGTTTTTTTTTTTTGTTTTTGACTTGAACATTTTGCTCTCTTTGCGGCTGTTTAGAATTCTACCCAATAAGTCTGGATTTTATAACGCAAGTCTACAATTTTTTAAATGCATACATACATACGTACATATAAATACTTAATTGAATGAATGAAAGCTTAAAAAGTTCTTTGATGCTCCTAAATTTAATGGAGTATGTAAATATAACATACAGATATTTCAAGTCAAATCTTAATAATAATACCTCTCACAGGTGCATTGCTAATAACATAAAATGTTTCGATTTTATCGGTCAGATTGTATGGCAGCCATATGCTATAGTAGTCTGATCTGAACAATATGTTTGAAAATTGTAACGTTGCTTCGGATATTAATCTATGCAAAATATCCTGATATTATCTTGTAAAAAAAAGTTTTCCATATAAGGACTTGATTTTGGTCAATCATGTTTGTATGGCAGCTATGTATGTACATATACAATATATATATATATATATATTCTAAGTGTAGAGCCTGATCGTTGCAAAAAAGTGTGAGCAACTTCAAACTAGCAGTTAGTTTGTCAGGCTGATTTCAATATTGAGCTGCAGATAAAAATAACGCTATAGAGAAACAGTACTGAGCAGACATGGAAAAAAGTTCTCACAGAAAAGCGAAGTCACAAGTCGTAAAAATTATAAATAAGATTACAATTAACTATTTTTTGACAATTTCTTTAACCTTTGAAACCGCATGTTCAGTATTTTCATCATAAAAACTCGCTTTTATAGTAATATTCTAAAGAATTGTATTTATTTTTAAAAGGTTTGTATACGAAAAAATTGTATTTATTTTTAAAACGTTTATATACGAAGTACATACATATAAATATGCATTCAAAGAATATAGGTATGAGTAAAAATATAATAATAATTTTTAAATTGTTGGTGACAGCATCATTAATTTGATTTGTATTCTAAAAATATATTTGATTATACAAAAAAAAATAGAAAATATACCTATAGGTTTTAATCAACACAAACGTATGAACATCTAGATATATACAGTGTTAGGCAAAACTGCAGCAAACGCTAGTGCATTTTTAGAAAATTTTGCCGCCTCAACAATTTTGTTACTCTAATATTAGTCAAATTAAGAATCGGCCTATGGTTTTTTCAATTGCAATTCAATTGCAATTTATATATTTATCAGCAGTTTGCAATGTTTTCACCATGTTTTCCATTCGCCACTTCTCTGAAATAAAATTATTAACGAAAATATTAAGCGTGTTCAGACATATATACTATATTACATACATACCAAGTTTAATATGAACAGATTATACGTTACTGCACCGTCCCTTGTGTTAATTATATATTTTTTGAAGTCCTAAAGGCCGTTATCCTTATTCTAATGGTATTGAAAGCACTCTACTTCTCTTTTATAATAAAATTTACTTATGGATCAAAAATAGTCGCAGCTTCCCGCTGCTAAATTAAATTTTTTTTTAACAAAACCCAAATTTAGACTCACTCAATAGGCAAAGCCCATCAAAGTATTGCACAAATTATTATTTATTATTGATTCGCATAATAGCGCAATTAATAGACATCTCCAGTGGCAATGCAACGGCTATTAAGTTACTCTTGGTCAAGGTCGACTTGCAGAAATGCGACGCAAATAACAACAGAAACTTCCACTTCCCTCCAAAATTAATGGAGTGCGATTGAAAATATAACAATACAAAAAGCGTAATAGAATAATTGCACAAAAACAACATAAAAAGGCTACGCGAACTTAGAACCCGAAACGTTAGATTTAGAGCACTACATTCCAGCGAATCTGAGCGACAACAAGGTCAGCTTTAAATTAAGGCAAATGCACAGCAAAGAAATAAAAAAAAATGGAAGAAGATTAAAAAAATTTAAAAAAAAAATTCTATACAATTTTTTAAAAACTTTAAAAAATTTTTTTTTTTAAAGAAAATATGTTGTATTCGTGAAAATAAAATTGAAAAAAATGCCAATAAAGTAATAATTGTTATTTTTGAAAAAAAAAATATTTTTTTATACACTCACTACTCGTATCAAAAAATCTGCGACACTAACTGCATGCAAGCAAAATATTTTTTGTCCTATTTACAATTTTTTTTTTCGAATTTATTTTTTGTCAAATTTTAATTTATTTATCAAAGTTAAAATTTTTACGCCACGCCAGGTAAGCCGTTACTTCTCGGACCGTTGTTAGCGCAGTGTTGTTTTGAAATGTTTTGTGCTGCTGCGCGGCGTGCTAGATGGACTGGGTTTGCCCCAACGCTGCCGGCGACCCTGAACGCGGCGAAAGAGGCCAATAGCCGCAAACTAACTAATTTGGTACACATATTTTAGCCAACGATCAATCCACAAACGTTTTTGCCCACTTTTTATAAGCATATGTGTTAGTATGTTTGTGTGGCTGTGTGACGCTTCTTCTCCTTTGCTGTCTTTAATTTTTGATTTCAATAAATTTGAATTTTTTGTTGAAAATTTTTTGGTTTTGTTTTGGATTGTTGTTGTTTTTGTTATTTATTTTGTATTTTTGATATTTTCTGTTTTTGTATTTTTCTGCGCATCGCCGCCAGTTGGGATTTTTGGCGTCACCCAGACGGCGGCAACTTTCACGAACTTGTTTGCCAAATCTTCTCCGAATTGAATTTTTAATCATTAAATGACGTAAATTTAAATGGTATTTATTTGTATTTTCTTTCTCAAATAACTTTTTTACCAGCCAAACTAGCTGTTGCTAGAATTATACAGTTGGCTAATGACTTTAAAGAATTTTTGGGTAAACAAAATGCCAAAAGCAGCGAGTAGCAGCGTAAATAAAATTTAGTATTAATAAAAAAAATTATAATAAATGGAAAACTACTTTTTTACTTAATAAAAACCCAAAACAGGAGCTACTAGCAAAAATGTAGAGAATGCTAAAATTAGCATATGTTTTAAGCCTCATTAAAAGCTGGTTATAGACTAGAGCTATGCGGCTGGTGAACGTCGGTAAAGAAATGTAAACGTAATATGACAAAAAAGGCAATAAAAAATGATATTAAGAAAAAAATTAAGGAATTATTAGAAAAATAAGCCAAAAAAAAATTAATTAAATTAAAACAAATAATATATTTCAGTATAAATAAATAGAAAAACTAGTAAGCAGAAAACATAGACGTAATAAATCATTATTACTCATTAATAAAATAAAACAAATAATAAATTACAGTATAAATAAATAGAAAAACTAGTAAGCAAAATACATAGACGTAATAAATCATTAAATTATTAAAAAATTTAAGTTATGAAACACTTCATTTGAATTTAATAAAATAAATAACAAAAATTATAATATCTGAAAATTCCAGAAGTAAAAATTAAAGAGATATAAGAAAGTGCAAATGCAAAAAAAAAAAATAATTAATAATGATAATTATGGCAATAAAATAAAATAAAAGTAAAAAAAATAAATTCAAGAAATACCCAAAAAACAAAACAAAAAATCAGAAAAAATAGTAAGCAAGTAAATCGAAAAATTCGCAACAAAACAAAAAAATAAAAAAAAAAAATAAAAAAAGCAAATAGAAAAACTAAGGAATTAAACAAATTAACACACAGTAAAAAATATTCTGGAATTTTTAGAACAAAATTATATAAAAATTTATAAAGTTAATAAAATAAAACATTAACCAAAAACTTAAAAATTATATTGAAATAGAAAATATTTAGAAAATAATAATATTTTATAAGGAACAAACAAAAAAGAAAAACATTTGGAAAACAAAAAAAAAAAAAAATTGGATAAAAAAATTTCTGCGAAATTCTGTAAAATATGAGAAATTAAAATGAATGAACAAATGAAGAAATTATAATAATTTTATACAAAACTAAAAATAAACAAAATAAAATTTGTTTAAGACCAAAATAAAAATTTATAAAATATATAAAAAAAATCAGAAAAAAATATATAAAACCGCGAAAAACTCGCTAGAAATAAAAAGTTAATAAAAAATAAAATAAAGACTTACATTTTTTTATTTTCAGAACAAAGAATATAAAAATTAGAAAATGTTAATAAAATGATGCAAAAAATTAAATAAAAAATACAATCTAACAAAATTAAAATTTTATATGATTCATACAATATAATAATTTAAAACATAAAGTTAAAAATTAATTAAATCAATTTAATAATAAGTATAACAAAATTATAATAATAAACAAAAAAAATTTATTCAAATAATAATTGTATAAACATATAAAAAATTAAACTGTGATCACAAACACAAAAAGGTAATGAAAACATATATTAAAAAAGATACATACATATGTATGTATATAGTACATAAACAAAAACATTTCTCAAATACCAAATAAAATGAAATGAATATGTCTCAATTTGGTCATTTTAAGTGCGTCAGCAGGCAGACAATTTCTTGTCAAATTGTCAAACACATAAAGAAAAGTAAAAAACAAAATGCACACCAAAAAACAAAAACATAAAAAAGAGATGAATGTGCCCAAATTAGGATATTTCTAACGCTTCAGCAAGCGTTGCCTTAGCTGTTTATTAGTAGTATGTTATTGTATTTGCTTTTGTTGCTTCAGTTTATTGTTAGTCGGTAGCTATTGTTGTTGGCATTGTTATTGTTGTTGTTACTGTTGCTTCAGTTTATTGCTATTGATGTTTTTGTTGTTGTTGGCATTGTTATAGTTTTGTTCATCTGATTGCACGGAGGACTGTTTGTGATGCTATTATTATTATTGTTTTTGTTGTGCGATATCCAACTTTGGCGCTGTCGCTGGTAATTTCCAATTTGGTCTTGTACAAAATTTGCATTTGCGGCGCCGGTTCATTTGGATTTTGCCACCGCTTTTTTGCCTCTTTTCATTTCTTTCGTTTATTTTGCATTCGACTCGCTCGCTGCTGGTGACCTTTTTCCCAAGCATTGGCGGCTCCAGGTTGGCGCGATGCTTAATTCAGACAAATTAGTTATTAATTAAATTAGTTATGGTGGTTATGTGATTGTTGTTGTTATTGCTGTATTTTTTGTTTTGAGTTAAAGACTCAGAAATAAATTGCAACTTTTTTTTAATTTCAATCTTTTATTTTGTGTTGATTTCATCAACATGTTTTGTTTTGATTTCTGCAGCACACTTCGATAGAGACGGATTTGCTTGCGTGCTTTTTCACAATTAATGCATGTCCAATTTTTAAATATTTTTGTTTTGATTTGTATAATCATACCAATTTGGTTATGTTGTTGCTTTGAAATCTTGCTGATACACCACACCTTGAAAAAATATCAATTTCTGTTCGGTTTTCCATTGTATGGTTTGTGTTTAGAAAGTGGGGAATACCATTTCATCAATATAGTCGCTCAAAAGTGTGACACGGGGAATATGGCGAGCTTTGAAGCTTACAAAACAAAAGAAAAATAATAACAACAAAACAAACAAATAAAAAACTATAAATTTAAAGAAATTAAGAGAATGTAAAATACAATTAAAAAAAATTATTATTATTAATCAAATAAACAAAATTATACTAATTGAAAAATTCATTTATTAAATAAAAAATACTGGATGTTTAAAAATAGAATTGACACAATTAGAAAAAATTTTAAAAATATTAAAAATTAAAAAATAAAAATATTGGGCATGTTTGAAATAATAAAGTTTTTATTTTTAACTTTAATTCCCAATTTTATCCATAAAAAGGTTATCCCATAATTTTTGAAGACTTGGATTTTTGAGGACATAAAACACATTTATGCCTACATTAAGTTTGCTGTAAATACCGTATAATAATCATCGAATCGTCGAACTTCTGGTTGGCGTTCCATATATCAATGTAATTTTTAATGTTCTTCCAGTTTGCCTCGTTTTGAAGCATGACAGTTATGATGTTGTCCGCTTTCATCGTTGTATATACGAGACGGCTCTTTTCCCATTTTATAAACATAGGTATTTCCTAAACATCCTTGCTCGAATAATATCTGTGTAGTATCAAAATCCATCTCACCATGTTTCTTGTTGGACCACTCATTTTAGATTCTTATTAGCCTGACCGTCCATCTACCATGACGCCGTGCTTCCAATGAGTTTGCCTTCCAAGATATCGTTCTTATTTCCTCTTTTGTGGTGATGACATTTGTTCCTTGTTTCTTCAACGTCCACATTTTCTTTGGATCAAATGATATATTGGTGTGCTTTCGCTTACTACATATACAGCTTAACCTGAAAATGTACAGTATGCCGATACTACCCTTAAAGCAGCTGTCTAAGTTGGAAAGTTATTTTAACGCCTTTTCCGCACCGTTTTGGATTTGTGCTCAGTAGGTAAGCCTGGAGTTTAATCTTACACCCAGGTAGTTGATAAAACTTTTTTTGTAATTAGAGTCTGTCCTCTGTCTAGCAATACCAGTTCGATTTTTTCGGTGGCAAGTTTAAGACCTCGCCCATCAAGTCACATTTGTGCTCTGATCATCACCTGCCATCAGCTTTCATAAAGCTCCTCACCATTAGTCTGAGATGTGTCGGTATTTTAATGTTTTCCTCTAATACTTCAACCATGTTTTTCCATTGATCACCGTTGAAGGCGTTCCGTACGTCCAGGATAGCGAGTAAAACAATTCGTCTGAGTTTGTTCCATCCTCTGTTCGCTTCTTATTCACTCCTCAATTGCCCCCTGTGTTGATTTGCCAGGTATGAAACCGTATTGTCTGGATGATAAGCCCTCTGCCCTTGTGATTGCTTATACTATCCTTGTTTCAGCAATCTTTCGAGAAGCTTACCAGCTGTGTTAGTTTTGGGCGGTTTTCGGCTATTCTCTTTAGTACCTCCGCTGGTATGTCGTCTTATCCAAGTGATTTGTTTGATTTCAGTTTCCTTTCCACCTGTTGCAGCTTTTCGATGGTAAAGACGGCTGCGTCGTTTCCTCGGCTCTTATTTCATGTCTAGGAAACAAGAAATTAACAATTTTATCCATTTATGTATATTCGGCTAATCGAAAATGTAAACTTGAACTTTGACTCAATGACTGACTGAAACACCTACTATGCAACAACTCATCTCTTTCAGATTTGGAAATACAATTAAAACGGCTCCTAAAATATTAAAAAGTATTTAGAAAAATTACTTATTGAGACCATTTACATATATGTATATACAATACATAAGTAGTGACTTTTCCAATTAAATTTAGCCACCGAAAACCACCATAAAATCATATATTATAAAATTTATGTTTTCATCGAAAAAAAATTAATACATTTTTAGTCTCCATAGATAGCAAGATCATCCTAATTACTTTTTGTTTTATTTTACTAATTATTTGTAAAGCAGTTTAGCTGAGCTCTCTAATGAACGACCTTTCACTTCGCAAAAAACCTGTAAGTAAACACGCCCAGCTTTAATTCGACAGTTAAGAGAAAGACTAATGAGACAATGCATAGCGAAAATTTGCGGCAATTAGCATAAGCCAGCTATAGCTTGATAAATTGCGTTCTATGCTTTATATAGCGTGCTTTTAACATCTTTTTAACGAAAGGTTATCATTAAAATTATTTTAGCGTATAAAAAAATATTTATTTATGCAATTTTGATATAGAAGATGTATTCATACATAATAAATATGAATACATTATTTAGAGGTATACAAGTATATGTATATTGAGCAGCACACATATTAAACAAAAATGTGTTTAATAACAACAAAACTGAAGACTTAAGTTGCAAACTTGGTTCAAAAGAAATGGTTGGAAAAAGGCAAATGTTTTGCAGAATAAAATAATTATTTCTTTGTAAAGCAGGCTAGTTTACTTTCTTTTTTCCTTTTTTACTACTATTCAATTTATTTTTAAACTTTTTTAAATTTATTTAATTATATTAATTTTTTTTCAATTATTAATTTTTAATTACATTACATTTTTTGTTTTGAATTTAAACAAATTAACATTTGAAATTTTTGGCATTTGAATCTATATAACCTAAAAATATATTACAATAGTATTTGGCAAATGTCTGAAATGTAATTTAATTTTGCTTGTGAAAGAATTAATAAAACAAATAATATTGAAACAAGTAAGGAAGGGCTAAGTTCGGACGTAACCAAACATTTTATACTATCGCAATGTCAAACGGTATACTCGTTTTAGATTTTTTTGTGGATCTTGCCGGCTTGTTCTATGTTGACCGATATTTTCGGTAAAAAGTCAACTATAATCACTGGGGTCCACATATTCAGTACCTGTTGCTTGATTGGCATACTGGAAAGTGAAAAAATCAGATAACATTTAAAATGATGTTACATGGGAAATAGGCGTGGTTGTAATCCGATTTCGTCCATTTTCGTACTATAACATAGAAATATAAGAAGAATATTATGTACCGAATTTGGTTGAAATCGGTTAAGCAGATCCCAAGATATGGGTTTTCTATGTGTCTTGTTCTATGTTGACCGATATTTTCGGTAAAAAGTCAACTATAATCACTGGGGTCCACATATTCAGTACCTGTTGCTTGATTTGCATACTGGAAAGTGAAAAAATCAGATAACATTTAAAATGATGTTACATGGGAAATAGGCGTGGTTGTAATCCGATTTCGTCCATTTTCGTACTATAACATAGAAATATAAGAAGAATATTATGTACCGAATTTGGTTGAAATCGGTTAAGCAGATCCCAAGATATGGGTTTTCACCTAAAAGTGGGCTGTGCCACGCCCACTGACTAATTTTGAACGCGGTTCCTATAAAGCCAATTTATACCATCTCAGAGATAAAATTTAATGTCTCTGGCGTGTTTAGTGCTTGATTTATCGCGCTTTTATTAGGTTTTAACAGTCCCGTTATATGGGGAGTGGGCGGGGTTGTCACCCGATTTCACCCATTTTCACACCGTTGATAGAGATGCTAAAATCATTTGTTCTCTGACTTTTTGTTATTATAGCTTCAGTGGTACAGGAGATATGCACATTAAACTTATTATATTCCCGACCTCAGATCGCCCGTAAATTATTTTTACCCATAATTGGGTATAAAAAATTCTTATCAATATGTTTGGAGATTGTAGTGATGATTTAGATAATAATCTGTGCCAAATTTCTTGTCAAATTAATAAATTTTCGATACATGGACTTGAATTTGAACGATCAGTTTATATGATAACTATATGTGATGGTTGTCCCATCTGAAGTCTGATCGGCCAACTTCTCTGGCAGCTATATGCTATACTTGTGCGATAGCGAAAAATAAAAATATATTTCCTAAAATTTAAAATTAATCTTATTATAAAAAAAAATTTTTTTTAGTAAAACAATTCTTATGGTTATGTTTCAGGTAATTTTTTATGATAATTTATTCAATAATTTATATTTTAATTCTTAAAAAATATTTATTATCTTAAGTATTACTTATTTTAAATTATCAGAAGAATATTAATTACTTACCTAAAATATTTTTTTTTTTACATAAAATATTGATTTTTAATTTTTTGTTTTAGAATGCTCAAGTTAATTTTTTTAAAACGGATTTTTTATTATATAATTATATCTCTTATTTCATATTTTTCATATTTTTTATTCTAGATAACTATAATTTACATTATATTTTCAAAGAATGAAAAGAAAAAAGTACTTAATCAAAAAATATAGAAATCATCTTGATTCATGCACAGCAGTACTTTCTATTAATATTGCTGACTCATCTGCAATTTACTTTTAACTCATTTGAAATTATAACCTTTGAGCAAACAATCAAAAATATACGCGTTTTCGCGGAGTCATTGGTTTTAAAGAATATTTATTGCTTCAAACCGAACTTTGTACCAAAAGAGTATGAAGTTGAATTACTAATAACTGTTGTTGTTGTGTGAATAAGTGAATATTTGCAATTTTTGCGTGGAAATCAACTTTGCCTTAGGCAATGAAATAATCTGGAATCATGATGACTTGCTTTAATTTTATGGCAAGCTATTGTGCAAAGAGTCAGTTGAATGTAGAAATTTATATAAATTTATTAGGAAGAAATAAAAAACAACAATATTTATACAATAAGAAAATGATTTTTATGATACATATTCATTAGTGTCAAATAGGACATAGAATATGAAAAGTTGCGTTAAAGGATCTATAACTTGGAAGTCAAAATTAGAATTAAGAGGTTGAAGCTTTCGGAAGAGATAGAGAGTCCTACCACTACCAGAACTTTTTAAAATCGATGAGAATTCTAATTTTAGAGGAAGTCTTACAAAGAACTGGCATCTTGCTTAATTTAATAAATTAATTTTTTTATTTATGAGATATCAGAGCAAAACATAAAGTTGTGAAAACTGACTGAACGGGCAGGCTTCCTTAGACTTAATGACATGTTTTCGGCAACAAAAGCTTTTTTTGAAGTTTTCAGAATAGGTGCCACGTCATATGAATTACAGAGTAAATATCAGGAGATGATGAAAAAGGTTAAACATTTCACTTTTATTTGCCAGTTATATCAAATAATTCATATCCAATATATTATCAAGATTTATTCAAACGAAGGCCAAGTTATCAAGAAATCGTTAATTCATAGAAATTATTTGTAATTAGACAGTAGGGTTTTGCATGAACCTTTAAGGGTTTCAAAAACTGTTGATTCTTTTAATGATTTTATTAATACTTTTTATTTCACATAACCTTTTTTATGTAGCATGACTTCGCTTTAATACTTAAGTGGTTAGTTATTAATGTTAACTGACCCAACATAAAATGTACATTTACCTGACAGGTTACTCTAGGGCCTTTATTTTCACTCACTTATATTAAGGTTATTTTTCATTAATAAAAAATCCAAAGATGTTTTCGAATAGTCGCCAATCAGTTGCTTTTAGATTTATCAACTTTGAGAATTTTTAGTACAATTTAATGTCAAATAATATTGTAGATCAATTTATTTCTTTATTTGCTATCAGAATGGGTTATTGCAACCTATAAGTTCAAAATTCGAAAAAAATTGTTTTTGGACATTAATATTTAAAAAAATCGCTGAAAATTTTATCAGGCGAAATTCTTTGTTGCATTTTTGCTCTGCAATTTATAACTGTATAGTCTGACGTTAAATAAAAAAATTTGATAATTATGTTTTGTATTTTATTTAAATTTTATATTTTGTTTTTAATTTCAATTAATTTCCAAATCTTATATTATAAATACTACAATTCATACGCTAACCCACAATTAATGAGTTGAGAGTTTTATTTTACAAAATTTAAATAATTAACTTAAAATTATTAACAAACATGCGAACATACATACAAATATAAGAAAAATAAAAAACCAAATATTCTTAAATAAAAAATACTATTTAAAACTTTTTAAACATATTTAATTAAAATAATTAAGTAAAAAAAGTAATTAAAAAAAATTATGAAAAAAATTAAGAAAGTAAATAAATATTACAAAGTTTAAGAAAAAATATATTACAAAAATAAAAAAATTAATTACAGAAATCAATAAAAACAATTGCAAAAATTAAAAAAAAAAAATATACAAAAATTCAAATTATTAATTACAAAAATTAACGAATTTTTTTTTAATAAAAGGCGAAAAACGAGTATTTACAATTTTTTTTCAATAAATAATTTTACACACTAATGAAGTTTTGTAATGAGTGAGACAATTATTAAATAACAAAAAAAATATAGAATAACATAGTTAAAGCAAAAGTAGTAGCTTCTCAACCGAGATTACACGCTGCAGGCACGCACACTTCGTAGACGATTCACACATTTAAAAATAGTACTTTGTAGTTTTAATCGTAGTTAAAGGTAGTAATGGTAAGTAAAAGCATAAAATCACGTTTTCGTGCCACACACGCACACACTCGCCATCTTTTTCACACCCGCCCTCCGTTCAGCCATACTGCACCCAACACTTCCTTCCCGGCCTTCAACGCGTGGCATGCGGCACTTGAGTATTCTTATCATTATTATTTTATTTTATTTATGATTCCGCTCAGCGCAGCTTAATGGCCTCTACGCCGACACAATGAACTCCTTGCCGGTCTTGAAGTCCGTACACTTAAATTGTGCACAGCACTTAGGGAATGCCCAATTGGGATCGCTGGGCAACTCTTCACAGCCGGGCATCTCCACGTACGGGCAGGTCTCAATATTGATCGTCTGCCTGTGTATGTCGCATGTCATGACGGCGCAAATGCCTTTCGGCTTGTACTCCTTGTTCGGCAGCATAGCACGGCGGGTGATCTTATCGAAGCACTTGCCACGATGCGCTGAAAAGAGCAGAGAGAGAGCGAGAAAGCGGAAGTTAATAAATTGTTTTATTACTCATGCGATAAATATGCATATCGGCTATATAAATGTATGTAAATATATTATATATATAGTGTGTGCTTGTACGCATATTGATTGCATGTCGATTTATTATGCTCGCTCAATGAAATTTGTTGCTGTTGCTGCCGGCGCAGCTCAAAGATGAGGAAGTAATTATATGTATTATGAAAAAATAATGACAACAATAACAACAATTAAAAGCTGAAAACGAGTGTAACGCTTAATGTTTTTGTGTGCAAATTTTACATGCCAAGCAGCAGGTGTTGTTGTTGCACTTTATGGCATTGGGTGCCTTTGAAATATTTCTGTGTGTGTGTTTATATGCAAAATTTTATGCAGTTGTGTTTGCATGTTTGTGTTCGCAGCAGGAAGTGCTTCTTTGCGGTTGCGCATGTTTGTGCGCGCATTTGTAATACAAAATAAAAGACTTAAGCAACGAGCTTGCCACTTAAAGGTTGAATATATGTACATATGTTTTTTTTTAATAAATTTTCGTTAAGTGTGAATTATACAGCTTGCTGGAGTGAAAATTTTATTATTTTTTCTTAATATCCGCACTTTTGTGATAAAGTAGTGATATATTTCTTAATAGTCAAAAATATACCAATTCTTTCATTAAAAAAGCACAGTAGCCATACATTTTATTTGATTGAAATGCGTTTAATAGTCTGAATATTCTTTAGTAGTTTTTGCTTCAATTTTAATAGTTTTATTTATGACTTCAGCAACCTGATATTTAGTGTTTTGTTTACTAAACTACCTAGTTTTTTGTTAAAATGATAAAATCGTTTTTATTTACCACTAAATTGAATTTATACTCTTCAATTAATCATATCTGTAATTTTTTGTTTTATATAACAGAAGACTTAAGGCACGAACTTTTGCAAATTAATGTTGTTTTGTTATTAAAAAAGACTTAAGACACGAACTTTTTTATAGTAAAAACAGGGTTTTGCATTAGATCAACTGTAATTTTATTTCAATGGATATATTTCAAATAAAATTTTATTTAGGGTGTAAAATTTGTTGTAATATTTTTTTTTGATATCTAAAAACATAAAAACTTAAAAAAAAAATTTTAAACCTATAAAGACAAAATAGAATGAACACAAAAACTAATTAAACTTGTTTCGAAATTATCGTTTAACAGTGTTATCTCAAACATTTTTTTAATGATTTTTTAGGATATCTTTCCCTAATTCCGAATTTAATTCATCAAATAGTATAGCACTCCCACTTAAATAGGCTATGAATAAGCAAACAAGCAAATAAATATATATAATTTATATATTGTACATACATATGTTTCAATCATATGTGCATAAATAGTATATATATGTACCAGCAAACTACTGATTACTCATTATAAGCAACAATTTCATTAATATCGAAACAGAATTCATTAAGCAGAAGTATCGAAATAGATTGCTACGTCAGTAATATTGACAGCGCTATTGAAAACAATCAATAAAATAAATAGAAAAAAAATCAAGAAATGCAAAAACCGTGACAAGCCGTCCGCTGTAGACGTCTGCCACATATGGCGTGTGAGTTCAGTGCTATTTTTATAATTTGCGCATGCGCAAAATGTTAAAATTTGAATTCAGTCATAATCATTTGTAAGTATACATGTAAATATATAGGAAGAAACGCATGTGCATAATTATCACAAATTCATTAAAAACTTGTAAGAACTTAATTTTAGAAAAGTAAACAGAAAAAACTAAAAAAAAATTATTACAACAAAACATTCAAAAAATTATTGAATTTGCACCAAAAAATGTTACTGAATAATCAAAAAAGGTAAATTTGAAAAATAATTTATATTTGAAATTAAAAATAATAAATAAAAAGTTTAATAAAAGAGAATATTTTTTTTTTGTATTAATTTGGAAAACTTTACTGTTTACAATTTGCATTTATATGTTTTTGGGAAAATGTTTCTAATTGAAATAAAAACAAATATTATATCAAAATATTAATTTTTTTAATATAAATTTTTTTTTTATAAATTTTTTTATAAAAATTATTTTTATGAAGTCCTTGCTTTTCTGTAAAAATAATTTTTTTCTCATACAAAATGGTTTTAAGTTATACAAATAAACAATTATTTTTGAAATATTATTTTTAATGCTGAATAATTATATTTTTGAATGTCGAACAAAGTTTTTTTACCAAACTTTTTAACAAAAATGTTAATAATTAAAACAAAATTAGTTCAAAATCGCAAAAAAAATTCAACCACAATTCTTGTACCATAAAAGCAGCAAACCAAATATGTTATGGCATTTGTAAAACCCAGCACAAAAAAAATACAAAACCAGCAACAAGAAAAAAAAATAAGACCTTGTCAAACGACCTTCAGCTTCTAGGCGTCGCGCTGTCGCCATAAAATTATTTATTTAGTTTATTGTAACTAGTTGGCATGCTTGATTTCAGCCGAATAGCAGCATAAATTAGCAAAAAAACAAAAAAAAAATATAATTAACAAAATACACAGTGACGCTAAAAATCCAACAATAACAATAAAATAACGTTACATACTTTTGTTGTTTTATTCTAAACAGACAGCGAGCGGTGCTACTGCGACTTAAAAGATCGATAACACTAATAAATAAGAAACAAAAAGCGAAATATTTAGAAAATTAGTTAATAAAAAATGGTGTGTATTTTGCATATGTAAGCGCGTAAAAACTGAGCCGCATTCTACATGTATGGCAGTGGAATTCTTCTGCACCGCTTTTTTGGTGTTATTGCGTATTGTTTTTTGCTCGCCGGTGTAGTTTTACCGGTTCTTGTTTACGCGGTTATCGTTTATCACTTGTATGCCGAGCGCTTTGACGTCAGCTCCGCCAATTACTATAGCAATAATGCAGATATATTATATTTGCAGATATGTGTGCAAGTGTGTGCGTTTTTTTTGCCAAAACAAAAAAGCAAAATTCAAACTGTTTTTATTTTATTCTGGTTTTTCTATTTTTTATTTATTCTTATGAATTTTATTTTTATTTCTGACGCGTCCACTGTTGTCTAATGCAAATTTTTCGGTTTACCTAAAAAGTATTTACATAAACATACAAACATATATTGCTTAGAGCCATGAATCAGTGCACAAAACAGCTTTGAGGCGGGAATTTTACGATTTCAGTTCCGTTCCATTTGAAATGTGGTCGTGCTTTGGGGTTTTTCTAACTGCATTTCAAGCAAGGAGTTTTAGAATATTTGCAGTCGCAGTCACGTTGATAATTTAATTTTGTGTTTTATTGAATTTTATTTCGCTGATTAGTCAACAGCAAATACCGGTAAATTTTTTGAGTATTCAAAACTTAAAATCGAATAATAATAAAATAAAAATATTATACTGATGCGTTAACAATGTTGCTTGGAAGAACGAAGTAAAAATATTGATGGAAAAAATGAAAGTCAAGGATGCGCGTACAGCTTATTGTGCCGGCAAAATTTGTGCATGCGTTTAGAATAATTAAAAAATTGGTTTTATGTGAACAATTGTACATAAAATTGTTGAGTATGTCAAGGAAAACGGCTTAGGATGTGGAAAAAAGGTAGTGAATGCCAAAGAATATGACAATTTGTGTATACTTATGCTAGTTTTCAGTTGACTTGATCTGTTTTATATGTATATAGTAAATTAATAAAGCCAATATAACTAAAAAAGTTAAAACTACTTTAATATTTAATTTTAAAAAAATTGTTGTAACGTTTTTTCATTTTAACCTTTGTAGCTAAACATTTTCTTTAAATACTTTTTTTATGTTTTTAAATTATTATTTTTTAAATATTTTCTTTAAATACTTTTTTATGTTTTTAAATATTTTTATATATATTTATATATATTTATTTGTACTTTTTGAATTACTATCTAACGCGCAATATACTTGCCTACGCGTCACTTATGTAAAAGAAGATTTTTTTACAAATTTGTCAATAAAGCATTAAACACACATACATAGGATTTATATGCTAATTTTTATAACATTATCTAACTAATTTTGTTGCTTTATCTCAAAAAGGGGATAATTCAGTACAATTATCTTTTCCAAAAAGTTAACAAATTTCTTTACAAAGGCTATTAAGCTCACTTTGCTTTGTTTTCACGAAATGTTTTCTATAATTCAGTGCTTAATCTCAAAAAGTGAAAAGTTTTTGTAAATATCCTTAATTCACAACAATGTTTAAGAAACTACATATGTGCAAACACATATGTTACTTTGCTTTACATTTTATAAATATTTTAAATTTATTTCAGTGCTTATCAAAAAAAGTGGTTAAGTCCATTTTCATTTCTTTTTTTTTGCAAAAAAAATGATAATTTGTTATGTTTATTACACACACATATAGTATATATATTTTTTGTTTGAAATAAAACTTAGTTACTCACCAGGATGGAAGGCAGCGGGTTGTGTGAACACGGCAGCATTTGTACTGCTTATGCAGCTCACAGCAATAATACCCACGACGAAGATTAAACACACTTTTAGTGAGCACATTTTTTGTTGTTGAATATAATTGACAGTGTTTTTTGTAAAAATATTTTTTTTCCTAGTAAATGCTTTTTTGCACTCAATTCTGAATATTTTTATTATTTTCTTGCAATTCAAAGAATTTTTTTCGACAGTTTTTTTTTTATTTTTAACACACAATTTTATTTACTTTTATAAGCTGTGTAAATTTGCTTTAGCTTTCTACTAACTTTGACTTTATAATTCAACTTGTTGATCTGTTCACGTTGAGATCGAGTTTTCGACTGAACTTCATACCGACCTGACGCTCATATTTAAACCAAATGCTGATACTCTCTGCTATTGATTATTGCGTTTACTCAGTTGTTGTGGTTATTATTGTTCTTTAGCATTTCATTTTGTTTAATAACGCGCCGGCAAAGCGAGCCCCATAAACATACTCGCATTTTGCACGTTTCACATTGGGATTCAAAAGAGTCTGATGTTTTTCAAATTTTCTTTTGGTGTCGCTCTGGGCATTCACACGGCCAAAAAGAGTCCAGCAACTCGAGTCTAGTTTTTCTGCATTCCTTTTCACAAAATTTTCGTAAATATTTGTGCGGTTCGACTGCGCAACACTGCGTGCTGCGTATTTCATTTGTATGTTGAGATGATGGTCACACATTTTGCTTGCAATGAATTACCATGAATATGGTAGAACAATATGCATAATACAAGTACCTACCCGCTAAATAGTTTCAAAGAAATACTAAAGACAGGAATTCCCTAATCCACAAGAATGTATTGAATATCCGCTACTAATATTTTCAAGGCCAAATTTATAATAGGAATTTCCTAATCTTTAAGTATTAAAAACTCATAATTTCTTTACTCCGTATTAAAAATTCATAATTTCTTTACTCCATAATCTATATCTTAATTTTCTCCTTATTTACAATTTGTCATAATATTTCTATTATTCTATGCATACGTATTTGCATATTACATACAAAAATAGATAACAGAACTCAAATTTGCGATCGAATTCATTTGAAACCGAGCGCTCTTGCAACCATTCAAAGAATTTGAAAGTGAAAAGGAATGCTGAAAAGGGTAGCAGCGAGCTGTTGCGAACAAGAACACAAAGCGTGCCACCCGAACACGAGTGGCACGGTCCCTTCGTCTTTCCTCGTCGTCCCCTCGCCCGCAATAAACTGGTATGAGACTCTTTTGAGTCCCTGTGTGAAACGGCACTAAGCGAGCACGTTAAGACACTCGAGCGACTAAGCGAGTGTGGAGTAGACGAGAAGTCGGAAAAATGGAAGAAAGAAGGGTAAAAGTATGTGAGTAAAAAAACTAATTAGTACAATTCGTGACGTTATCTTGTTGATGAGCTGGGTAAACAAAATTCCAGCAGCGCCGAAGATCAACAAAAAAAAGTACTAAATACAACAAAAAATTATTAAAGAAATGAAGAAAAGGCAAAGAGAAATGTAGAAGCAGCCTTTTTCATCACTCAGGATCAAGGTAAATTGAACATTAAAAGGTCTATAAATCAATTATGTCCCCCCTCTCTTACTTTCTGAGAGTATTGTGCCATAATTCAAATACCTGTGAGCAGTGGTTTGCATTGTCCACTTTGTATAATTTGAAGCCAAAAATATTATCAAACCCGATCAGCTAATAAACGAGCTTCCATAGAGCGTTTATGGAGAGTTAAAAGAGATAAAGATCCATATCCAGGCAAAAATGATAGAAACCAAGTTAAAAAGCTCAAATGGCACTTATCGAGCGTTATAGAAAGTTAAGGAGGAGAGAGATATATTTTCAAACAATGGGAGATAATGAATTGTTTCAGCACGAAGAGCTTGTAGGCAGTGACGAAAAGCAAAATTCGATTTCAGAGAGTGTTATAGAGAGTTGAAGAGAGAAAAAATATATTTTTTTAAACGAAAAATGATAGAGAACGAAATGTAAGAGCATAAAAAGCTTGCAAAAAGTTAAATTTTAAATGAACTGCCTTCGACGAAGTAATTAAATTCGATCAGGTGTGAATTGAACTTTATATTATTTTCTGAACAGAAATTCGAGTGATCGAAGTATATCGTGGCGACATGTTATGAGTAGTAAAATATCCTCTTTAGAATTGAATTCAATGAGGCTCTAATCGAGCTTTGAGAGATGATTTTTCTCAAGATAGACTCTATAACGTTAAGTTAAATTGAGATATAGAAAGCAAAAATGAGACAAACTAAAATATATGAGAAAAAGAAGTGAGTGTCTTGATTCTTCAAAATCCTTTCTACAATATAATTTGCATTCACCACATAATAAATACGGCTATGCCTAGGCAGCTTTTCAAAAAAAAAAGTTCGGGTAATTATATATATGGCAGCCAAAGATTTTTTTATGGTTATATTCAAAAATAATTTTTTTGTAAGGAAAAAATTTTATTTTTGTTAGAAATCTCTATTTAATTATATACAACGAGTCAAATCATGGTTTTAGGTCATTCCCAATAAGTTCACTGTTGTTGGCAAAACACGAAGCGTCATATCGCGTAGAAACCACTGAAATTGAAATCTTTGTAGAAATTAACTTAACAAGGCGATTACACAGCATTTTGGCGTTTGTTGCATCCATCCGCCTTGTGTAGGCGTGTATGCGCGTACAAGGCACTCACTACCGACAGCGCTCCACATGAGCGCATTAACACGCGCAAAATGCGCCTCGGCTTCGTTAAGCTGCCTATAAATGGCGGTGTCGGAGCGACCCACTCAAACACGGGGTCGCATTTGTCCATTATAATCAAGTCAGTTTGTTAATCGCCGACATTAGAGCGATTAATACGCATTTAATTTGCAATGCAGTTGGCTTTAATTGAATAATACAATCAATGGTGTAAATCTTTATGACGTGAGATAATAGTGTTGTTCAGTAGTTAGCAAATAGAATAGGTGTGCAGTGAATTGCAGCGTATATATATATTTTAACTGCACAGTATTGCAATGTTTTCAAAGATGAATATCGTTAGATACATATATTTTGTTAAATGTATACTGATTGTAGCAGTATATCTTGAAATTATTATGCCTGACCTCTCATATGAGCATTTTTCTTGAAATTGTTGTTGCTATAGCAACAAAGCAGGTTGTTCATTTAGATTTGAATATAAATCCCAGTTCTTTCGGATTATTTTGCCTCAACTGTTGAAACTAATATATTGGTCTCCTTTTTATTTACCGCACTTCCTTATGGCCTGATTGGCCGCTCACAGAGAAAGAGAGCGATGGACAATTTTCAGAAGTTCTGTTTCTCAGCACCTACTAGCTAATCTCCGCCAGCTATCGGTAAATATAAATTATATATGCACAAAATCCAAATCATGCATTAATCGGTCAATAATCACTACACATTTTTAAAATTCTTCACGTTTCGTTGAAATAAACGATGACTCAATGTCATTTGTATTATCATATGCCGATGTGAACAAGTGAAGTGTAGGTATATATCTATAAATAAGTATAAAGTATTTATAAAAAAATAAGTGTATAGTACTTAGTATCGTGAATATGTCAAACGACTGAAAGGGAGAGTGTAAAATCAATTATTCACGCATATTTGCGAGTTAAGAATTAATTGATGAAAATTTAATGCTACCACGTGCAGTTCGTTGACTTATGAGATAAACATCGATAAATAAATAAAAATCTGTTAAACCAATACTCTCATGAATGACAGGAATGCGAAAAATAAAGAATATATTGACTTTAGCACACACGCGCATATACATGTATTTATATTACAATATATAAGTCAAAGTCGCATGTTCGTACATTTTAAAATTAATTTTAATTTTTAAATTAAAATGTATAGGGTGTTATTTTAGGTGCAGAGAATTTCCTAGAGGGTAAGCTGTCAGCAGTCAAACCAATTGTCAAAATACTATATAATTTTTGCCATTTTTGTTCTGTTTGCCGTTTGACAGGTATATAAAAAATAAAAGCTTACACAGTAACAATCTGCAAGAATCATGAACATTTTTTTTCAAAACTTGCGTTCTGTGAAATCTTTTTCTACGATTTAGTATATTTTTAATTAAAATGTTTTAATTGGGTGGCAAGCATGCCAGAGGAGACTCTCTAGTGGAGCAGAACAAGATTTTCGCGATAATTATATACTCGAAACATGCTCTGGTCAAACATTTTGATGTATCCATAAAATTTGCAAACTAAAAATGTTTAAATATTCGAAAATTTATTTATTTAGCTCGAAATAAAGTTTTATAGCTCTAAAAGTTACCCTTTATATACACAATATATTTGCCAATCTCAATATTTATATAAACATACATATATACTTCTATACAGAACACATTCTAAATTTTTGTATTTGTATTTTTTTCCACTTTTCTCATAAGCCCCTTAACACCTTCTTTCGAGTTATTTGAAATTTGTTTTTTGTAATCTTTCCGCTGATCAATTTTCAAATTTAATGCGCTATTTAAGCTTTGCGGTCATCACCAATATCAAGATTACAAAAAACTAATCAGTAGTCAATAGCATTTTGGCGCCAATTAAACATTAATTCGGTGCGCCAGACGCGATTGTGACATTTTTGCTTTTGTATTTAAATTCTTTGTTTACATAATAAATATTTAGTTTTAGTAAATACAGTTCAAATAATTTTTTGCAAAGAAAAAAATTTAAATATTTAAATTTATTGATTATGTTACTTAGGAACATCATCTGCTTTATACTGACGTTTCAAAATTAAACTGCGTTATATAATACTATATATGTTCCTCAATTAAGGTTATGTAAAAAGATATCTATATATTTTATTGTCTTTCAATATTTAAAAGCTATCTTTATAATGTTAAAGTAATAATTTTAAGGAAGTTCAGCTTTTGGAATCTACTAAGGAGTTAAAACCCTCTTATCTTTATCATAACCTTACTTTAGGAAAATAATACAAAATTTCTCCAGTGAAAAGAGGAATGATTTCTACACTGTAAACGTGTATTGTTGCTTTTTCTTCTGTGTTAAATTATTTTCTGAAGATTTAAATTTCTTAGGAATTTTAGAAACTGGGATTTGACGGATCTTTCATAAAGACCATTAATCTCGAAGCAAATTTAAGATTTTCGAGCTATACGAATTGGTGCCTTGTGCGGCTGAGCAGTGTAAAACATGTCAATAAAATATTCGAAAAAATTGATTTTTGCCGGGTGTTTAGTGTAACATATTTCCCTGCGTTTTGTCGATATGAAAAAAAGTCCAAATTAAGTGCCGTTAGGGTAAAACAAGAAGAAAAAATTTATAAGGTATAGAAAAAATATGCACTGAAAAGGTTTGAGAATGCTTACAGCGGAAATAGTTTTGTAGACGGGTTGTCAGCTGTGTGAGAAAAATATTTTAAATAATGAGTAAACGACAAGTTGAAAATAAAGAAATTATAAATGAGTAGAAAGATTACGATTGGAAAAAATTTCAAAGGGTTACCATTTTGAAATTTCTCCTGTAGTAAAAGTAAGATATCGATATATATCTAAAAGGCTTCGAAAAATTCTACAATTGTAAGTAAAAAAACTGTTTGGTGAGCTTTTCAGTAATTGGAAATTATTTTAATGGTAAATTATTCTATTCGTTGCCATATTGGTACCACTATTCTTATCAGAGTTTTACAAAACCTCAACAGTTGAACATTTAGCTTGTTACAGAGTGTATACATATTTTACCATGTTTATGTTTATAAGCATGCATAGAAATAAATTAATTGTAACTCATTGCACAGAACTCATTGCAATAAAATTCACACATTTTAATTTAACTATCTTAACAAGCTATATAAACTCATCACTAACTGTTATAATGCTTAAACCAAAGCTTTAATGTGACATGTTGGGACACCAACATTTTTGTAAAAAAAATTCTATGAAAAAATTTAATATTTTTTTGCAAAACAAAAAAATATGTATATGTCTGTGTGTCAAAATCCAACAGTTTGTGTGTTAAAAGGTAGCAGTAATTTAGAAACTAAATGTAGCGATTTATGTGTCTTAGGGATTTTTGACTCATGCCATACAAAATATACATACATTTCTGCATAAATTTAATTGAAAGAAGGAGAAGTAGAGGAACAAGAAACGCAAACGCAAATGTATTACTAGAATTCTTTGTTTTAGCTTCTCTATTCACCAATAACTGTTACATATGTATGTACATTCATCACCAGGAAGTTTAAGTGAATTAATTAGAAGAGAAAAAGAAAACAGCAAAAACTATTTGTTATATAAATTAAACAAATTTTGTGCCAAAATAATGGATGTTTTTTAATGGTATAAATCTGGTTTAATTGAAAGAATGTTACCCCAGTTTGACGTGGTTTTGAGCATCTACAGGCTTTGCGTTTGGTACGTTTTATCAAAAAAATCCAAAAATATTCTTAAGGAACCTTTTTGGAAATTTTTTTTATTATATTCCAGAAAATTAAATATCTATACCGAAGTACAAGCTATGAGTCGATGAAGCCCATAACAAGAAGTTCTCTGAATGAAAAGACTTTATAACCCTATACGGAACAAAAAGAGAAGATAAATGCTTCGCCAATTTATATTTCAAGACAGAAAATATATCCATCTTCAGTTGTCAAAATCCTGCTGACTTTTTAACACTTATACCTATCATCATATAACTTATAACCCTTCGCATTCAAAAGTCGACCCCTTTAATCTCATAATATTACTGTGGTTTATCTTCGAACTGATATTATCAGATACGTATGAATTTATGAATCTACCGATGAGAGAAATATATCTATATATATAAAAATGAAACCCGTTTCGCGTTGTCACGCCATAACTTGAGAACGGCTAGACCGATTTGGCAGTTTTTTTTTTTATATTTTTCTAATACTCTGTAGTAGGTTAAGGAAATGTCTTAGAAAGATTGAAAAAATACATTTAATTTAGCATATTTTAAAAAACGCGTGTAACGATTGCATCGTCATTCACAGCCATAGACTATATTGAAAGAGCTTCGTTTGTTCAGAAATGTGGTTACTTAATTAAATTCTATAGCACTAATTTACTAATTTTTGAAAATTACTCGCCACTATTAAATGTACCGACTTTGACGGTAATATTAATAATACCAGTGATTATTTCATTTTAATGTAAGTATTTAATAATAATAAAATATGTATACTATGAGTCAGATTGCAGAATAGAACTTAGATTTCATATACTAACTGTAACCAAATACGAAATGCCCTAAACTTACACCAATTTCAGCACTATTGTACACGGACAAAATTAATTAATTGCCCGTATTTTCCCAGTCGCACAAAATAATTATTTAAATCATAACTGGCTCGGTAATCGAGCTATATAGACAGAAAAAAATGCTGAAATTAGTTTTGATAATAACATTTTACTAAATTAAACTGCTTACTCAATATAGTTTAATTATACCTTAGCCACAGCAAAGCGTGGCCGGAGTATTCTAGTTTAATATAAAATATAAATATAGAAATTTTAAGAGGTAAATAGAATTGTTGACGGGAATTTTCGCCACTATTTCTAGACCCTGGTAATATTTACATTGCAAATAACATAAATATTTTTATTTATAACGGCAAATCAATTGAATTTTTGAAATCTTTTTGTGAGATCTTTAGCACTTTGTTCAAAAAATAAATAAAAAATGTTTATAAAGAGATTGTGTTCCAAAACTAAACTCACTGTTAAGTATCTTCATGAAAAGAATAGAAATTAGAGCTTCTTCTGCAAATGAAATGCAAATATTTTCAGTTAATTTATGCGACAACGCAGAATCTAAGGCATATTTTATGAAGAATTGGAGTATTTATTTTGAAAAACCTTGTTTAATAATTTTAAATGCTGTTTGGGCAAAAATTCTTGGCTAATGGACAAAAGCCAAAAACGATTTTTTTAATTAAAATATAATAAGTAAAAATTTCGAAGTTCCACGAGGAATTTCAGCGAAGTAATTGAAGTACCTGTACATAGTACGTTTACAATTAAAGAAATTGCTACAGGGCATATATTTTTGCCTATTAAAATACGTAGAATTGCCATAATTTATTCATATATTGTTTTGGCATGAATCAGAAAATTCTATTTTTTATGGTATGGATATTTTATGGCAAACATGTGTGCTTGTTTCTAAGCATAGAGGTTTTATCATTAAATTTCTCACAATTTGTACCATTGTCAACACTTTCGTAAACGAAGTGCTTAGTTTCATGTTTTCTTGTTATTTTTTGGCATCTAAAAATGAGGCTTCTCTATTTCTTCAATAAAAACTTTTCGTGGTATAACTGATAAATTAACAATTTTTTTATAAATACTGACTTCTTACTCTCTATAAACTCAAGTTTGAGATTTTGTGTTTACGAATAACTTTTAATAATGTTATTATTAAGGGTTTAAGAAGCTTTAGGTTAAATTTGACATCTCTGAGCTACTTAGAGCCAGTAAGAACCAGAGAGTGCCAATGAGAATCAGGGGGAACCACTGAGAACCAGAGAGAACCAGGCAGGACCAATGAGAGCATATGAGAACCACCTAAAAAATATAGTTTTTGTAAATTTCCATCGAAAAGGTTATTGCTTCAATTTATAAGTATCAAATTACAATAACCACTTCTCAACAGTTGTCAGTGCTTAACTCCATAAAACCCAGTTCGATATGCAAAAACACATAAGTAAACAAATTAATTGAATAAAATTCAAAACAGAAAAAACCAAACATTAAAACATAAAACAATACAAATTAACACACTTAAGTAGGACAAGTAATTTATGCACAGCATACTTGTATTCATGCAAAGGCAAAAATATTTTCGTAAAGCTGAGGCAAAAACCAACAACTACATATGTACTTCTATACACACTTGTATATTCGTCATGGAATCTTCACAAAAAGGAGTTTTGTTTAGTTTCCATGCCCTTAAAACAAGTTATAATCAGATACTCCCGGCGAAAACACAGCACTCCAAACTAGCTTCGTGCGCGGCGAATGCCCGACAGTTCAGCATGGCATGACATAAATGCTTTTAACCTATTTTTAGCACCTCCACGTTGCTACCAAATCTTGACAATTGCACAATTGAATTGGTAGCAAATCACGGAGCAGTCAAGATTGGCAGCAGCCGCAAATTGGCAGTGCGAATTAAATCAGACGCCGTTGTGTCGCCTTACCGCTAAGCAACACATGGGGAACCTAAAAAACAAAAATCTATATAAATATAATATATATAGATGTGTGAAAATTTCAGATTTGTGCAGCAAATAATACAATTGTAGAGGAATTGAAGACGAGCGGTTACTGGATGGGGAGTCTTGCAATCATAAAAGATGCAAGCTACAAAATTACAAGAATTCGAAGCATTTTTGTTGTTGTAATTTTTACTGTTGCATTTAAGAAACTTCTTTTTAATTTCATTATTATTAAGATATTTTTTAATTTACTTTGCTGTTAACACTACAGTGTTGTTGTGGTTTAAAATACGAGAGCAGTTCGATAAGTCAGTGTGTTCAAAAATACAATATTTTTGTTTTTGTTTTAAGGCTACTAAATTCAGTGTTTCTAAAATTTTTACAAGTTCGTCAAGTTATTCAAAATATAAATTTCTTTCAGTATTTATCTTTCCAATGAGCCCGAATATCTTAATGGTATCAATAAGAGTTTAATTTGTCAGTTAATTACATTTAGTGCAGGGCTTCTTAAACAATTTTTAACTCGTTCAACAAAAAGTTCTCTCAAACTCAAATCACCTCTTCATAAGATCCAAATATTTCATGTGTCTTATTTTATCATTTAGTCAGCGTTTCTAAAACTTTTCTACCGAACAACTGATAGATTCTTTCAAATACGTGAACATGTCGTTGCTTCAGTCATGGTCCTTTCTAAGGACCCAAATGTCTTGTCACCACGATATTAATCAGTTTTAAAAGCACAAAATATGTAAAAAGAGTAGCTTAACTCGATAATTTGTTCGATGAGCTAAAAATGTTTCGCCAAATACAATTGGTTTTCACTCATGGCTGTTCAAGAGTAATCACCAAGGAGAAATCCAAGGCGGTGTAAAAAATAGACAATGGGCGTGGCAGCAGCCACTTTTAGTGGGAATCCTATACCTCAGGAACTACTGAACCAATATCAACCAAATTGGGTGTATGATGTTATCCTATTATTACAATTGCACATTGTGGAAATGGTTGACAACCACACCTACTTCCCATTACAATTTTCGGTTACATCCGAACTTAGACCTTCCTTACTTGTTTCCTTTGATTTTTCATATTTTTCGAAGCTCATTCCAATATTTCTCAAACTTTGCCTTCAAAACGCAAATGTATTGAATATAGCTCAAGATCGCTCAATATTTTATAAAGAAATATTTATGACATATCTTCTCATTATCACTTTTCAATTATTATATATAAGATTTTATTATCGTTTTTAATGTGTAAGTCTTGATATTATCAAAATAACAGAACAGTCTATTATTTAAGAAAGTCTGAAACAACATTTAGTACTATGAAAAAACAATTTCACCTTACCTAGAGAGGGTCCGGTTCAATAATTTTTTAAACTTCCTTTAGAATGGAATTTCATCCTTATAGTCCGGACCTGTTCCTGCCTATGACGAATGATTTTGCTGGTGAAAAATTCTCCTCCAAAGAAGCTTTTGAAAATCGCACCTCACAATTTTTTTCCGATATAGACGAAGGTTTGTATGGAAGGGATAATGAAATCACCTTCAAAATGGCAACAAGTTATCGAACAAAACTGACATATTTGACCTAAATAGGATCATCCTAACTATGTTATTGTGAAAGAATTCACTGAAGATTGGTCATTCCAAAACCTTACCCCAAAAGCTTTATAAGCCATGAAGAGACATCCACCTCAAGTGTAGTAACTGCTAAGGTCAATTAATTTTATATGGAATCACGTTAAAAAATTAAGATTTCATCAAAAATGTTTTTTTTATAATATCTCCTTTGTTTCAGTTTGAAAAATTCTAAAAACAAGAAAGACCTTAACTTCGGCTTCACCGAAACTATAATACCCTTAATAGGCGCATTTTTTATAGCATAAGGGTATAAAAAAAATATTTATTCTGATTTTGATAGGTCAATTTGGACTGTAGCTATAAGCTATAGTGGTCCGATCTGAACAATATGTTCGGAAATGGTAGCCTTGGACCTGTTCAAACTACATCAAGATACCTTGACAAATAAAAGAGTTTTTATACATGGACTTGATTCCGATCGTTCAGTTTGAATGGCAGCTATATGCTATAGTCCGATGTCGGTGGTTCCAACAGCAGCGCAGTGAGCAGCTTCTTTTTGAGGAAAAGACGTGTGAAAAATTTCGCGTATATTCAGACGCACGGACGGACATGGCTAAATCGACTCAGCTCATCATGCTGATCGTTTAAATATACGGTATACTTGATAGGGTCTCCGAAGTTTCCTTTTAGTTGTTACAAGCATCGTGGCAAACCTAATATACCCTATTCAGGGTACAAAAAACTTTAAAAAATTTGAAGCTGAAAACCTCGTAAACTAATCCAATATATCAAATTTCGTATTAAAAAAAAAACCGTTGCATATACATATGTATACTGATTTATGTACGGTATATAATGAATCTGATAAAAAACAAAAATAATAACAAATCAGCTTTATGAATTTTGCGAAATACAGTAGCCGTTTGGAGTGTTTTCTTGTTTAATAATTAATTGTGTTGCAGATTATAACCCGAAACCTATTGACATTCCACAAAACTGGCGGTATCAGGCAAAACAACTCTTAAATCAAATGAAAATTAAAAGTTTTCGGTATTTTGCATATTTGGAAATGATGGATGGCATTGTTTTGACTTGATAATGAAAAAAAATTTAATTTAATAAAAAGTGGTTAATATTTATACAAAAAAAATGTAAAATAATAAAAAAATCGTTTGCTTGTTGTTCTTTGCACGTGTGGTATTCGAGTTACCAGAATTTATCTATAAAGAGAACTTGGAATAGGTCGTTGGGTGGAAATTATTTGGCTTAACCTCATTTTTTAATTGGAATAATCTTAACATCTATCTATGCGTGGCATATAAGAAATCTAACGTTATTAAAAAAATTTCCTCAAGTATTATATTTTAAGGTTAACTCTGCAACTACGATAAACCGTCCTCTATAATCCAAAAATTATTACCTACATTTACTAGAGATACCAAAGGAGGAACCGTATAGAACCGCTTACAGGATCAGTGATTTAAAAAAACTTTTCTTCTCTTCAAAATTTTGCCGTGAATTTTCTTGTAAACTCCCCAAAAGTAATATTGTTGTGTATTTTTTTCTCGTAAGAATCTACAAAATCTTCAAGTATAACCTTACTTGAAGTATGCAATTGATATTCGAATAGAAAATTGAATGATCCAATCGGCTTTCTACAAAAGTTTCAGAAATAATAAAATGACGCTGAAAATCAAACTAGGCCAGTTCCTGTTCAATCTTTTCCTATATACCAGTTTATATGAGTTATACCAGTTTAAGTAATTTATGCCCGTTGTTTGTTCGATTTGCATATAGTTTTTATTTTTTACTTTATTATACCAGTTTATGTAATTTGCACCATAGGTTTATTTAACTCGCTAATACAATATTATATGAATTATACCAGTTTATGTAATTTATGCCAGTTGTTTCTTTGATCGGCATATATTTTTAAATATTTAGCGATTTGAAGATTTTTTTAAAAGGTTTTGACCGACGTTTTGTAGCGGATAAAATCCTTCTTTGGTTTGTGTTCTATAACTTTTTAACGACTTTGTGTATAAGTTTAAAAATTTAAACAAATACAATGCAATTTAATCGTTAAGAGAATTAAGTGAAGACAGTTCATTGAACATAAATGGCACATTTGACCGCTGCCCTGACCTTTTACTGCACTTATCTGTTAATAATTGTTCAATTCTTAAACGGACTTGAACGCTGATCACGTAGTCCGCCATTTTTGCACTATCAACTCTATTAAAAAATGGGAAATTTTACGAAATTAGTAAGGCAATAAATAGTTAAACAATAGCTACATATAGATATAGATAGATATGAAATACAAAATATTATTATTATAATAAGAAATAAAAAATTACAAATTAATAAAAACCAAACAAATGAAATTATTATAACAAGTGAAAATTTAAATTAAAAGTTAAAAAAAAGTTTTTTAAATGTAAAAATAAATAATATTAAAACCGTTTTTTGTTTTTATTTTTCTATTTAACCAATATTTCTCCTCGTAGGTATTCCGCAAACATACCTATTAAACACTTCGCACCTTTCACGCTATTTTTTTTGTCTCTCTCACATTCACGCTCTCTTTCTCTAACTCACTTAGCCCACTCGTTGCATAGTCAATTTGTTTACTTAGCGGTTTTAGCATACAATTAGCGCACAAATGTGACACTTCACGTTGTTTGATTAATAGTTGCGGTGTGGCTTGGGCGCCGATCCTCTTTTCGTCCAAGCGAAATACGAAAAAACCAAGACTTGTAGATTTTCGGCGCATTTGCTTGCGGTTTAAAGGTTATGTGATCGCAATCTATTTTTATTTTTTATTGCTTTATTCCACTGGGTTTTTTTGATTCTGTATCTTTTGTGGCGAGGCAAAAAAAAAACACAAAAACAAATACACAAAATCAAAATGCAAATTTGCCTAAAATACCTGCTTTAATTAATTTTCATATAACAATATTTTACTAGACATATAAAGCAGAAAAAAGAAGAAATGCCTCAAAAAGGAGACAGTTAAGTTGAAAAATCTCACAAAAGCATTTGGCTTAGTTTGTTTTGGGAATTTCCCGCGTGCGCGCACGTGGTTGTTTTATTTAATTTTTACTTTTTTATTTTAGTGTTTCTTTATCGTTTTCTGCACTTTGTTCAATAACTCAAGCGTAAAAAATGCCGGCTAGGTGTTTGGCGTTGCTTTTAAAAAATGATGAATTAGTATTATTAGCGTTACAGCTTCATTATTGGGTGTTCCTTGCATTTATGGAAGTATTTTTGAGTGCCAATTTCGCTGTGGACCATAAAAGTTTGGGGTTTTTTCAGATTTTTTGCTTCGTGATTAAATTGGCATATAATTACTGCCGGATTCAAAAGCTTGGAGACCTAAATTTTACTCTGTGGTGGCTTTAACGGTCATATGTTTAGTTTACGTCTTTACTAAATATTATACGTGTGATTGTTCCTACAGTTTTGAGGCAATATTTTACATTCGATGGCGCCACTATCGCAAAAGATATTTACTAATATTCTTGTATACGGTAACTCTGCACCTTCTATGATGAAGTTGGTTAAATGAGTTTTAACGTGTCACAGTTCGCTAGATAGTTGAGACAGTAGACCTCTCAAAAATCTGCGTGGGCCATATCCAGCATGGTATATTGGGTATGAAAAGCTGCCGGGGCAATGTGTGCCGCGTTCGCTCACAACGAGCCCAACTTCACAGCACTCTTTTACGCCGTTTAAGCGCATCACGAAAGAGTTTTTGCATCGTTTTATAACCGTGAAAGGAATATGAATCCACTAGCACACGTCAAAGATCAACGATCAGTCGAAACAGTGAACTTCATTTGGCGAACTTGCTCTGAAGCCTGTAGTTGTTTTCGAGGGCTTACAAGGTGTAATCTACCTCGATCACCTGGAGAAGGACACAATCGCCACAGCCAAATTCGTCGTATCAAGCTACGAACTTTGACAGCATCCACCGTACTCCCCAGATTTGTAGAAAATTTAATTAGCCAACAGGGGATGAATTAGTCGATGAAGATGGTATAAAATATTCTAAAAAAAGAGAGTTCTCTGTCTATTTCTATCTCTATTTTGCTGTGATCACTCCTCCTGAAACATGCTTCAAGCTGATGAGCCTTCCAAGAACTTGTGGAGGGATTCCTATACTACATCAATGACATTCCTCCACAGATCGGATAACTTCACGCCAGCAAACTCGCAGCTAAATTAAAACCATTTCTAATTTTACCGATGACAATAGGCAGCTGTAGTGTTGCCACTAATATGTAAAATGTAAAATTATTCAAAGCTCTAACAGAAACATAAACTAGCTCTGATATATCATGTGTAATAACAATTGTTGCCAGCAGTGAAAATTTATCTTCAAAATGAAGATTTTTTAAATGCTCCTAAAATTTCTTAATATAAAATATTTTAATCCTATTTCTGTTTTGATATGCATATTTTTATTCATACCATATTATACTTTTAATATGTTTAGTGATAATATATTTTATACATACATATATTTTATACACACATAAGCCTAAATAATATCTAACATTTGTTTTGTTATATACATAAGTATGTGTATAAAGGTTTACTAAATGTAATATGTGTAACATGTACCTATACTCGTGTACCTGAAAGATGTACTAAATCAAAAATGTGAATGGTCTCAAGTGAAATAAAAAATAAAAATATTAAACTTAAAAAAATTAAAATTGAATTACTAACGTGAACGTAGTATATTTCTTTTGTTTGTGTAAAAATATATATTATTTTTTTCGTACACTACATACATTTTCTCATAAGAAAAAAGCTTAAAAAAGTCACCACGTGAGGTGAAAAGCATTTGGTGTCAAACAGCTGTTTTATAACAATAAACAAATGATATTTTGCCCTTTTATTCATACTTAGACAGAAGTAAATGTAAAACACAAAAAAATTTCCTCCATTCTATTTCAATCAAATATTTACAAATTTGTTTAAAATTATTGAAATAAACAAAGCATACACAACAATTTTTGTACTTTGAGGGTTGCTTTCAGACGTCACAGATTTGTGAGGAAATTGTGAGAATATGAGCTTTAAATTTACGCCAGCATTAGATAAACCAAACCAGAGAATGTTAATATTAAGAGTGGAGACTATTGTGAGGGCATGGAAATAGGACTGTTAATTTAATTCTACATTTACTGTATGAACGTGGTATGTACTAAAAGAGTACGTATAATAAGATTAAATATATTTTATTATTATTATATTACAAGTATATTATTACACGTTTTCTGGTACAAAAATTAATATAACTTCTATTGTAAAGTTAAATAAGCTGATGACATGGCGTTGATCCAATAACGTCTATGAATCGTTTCATCAAACCGTGCGTATATAATAGATAAAGTTGGTAAATTCATGTGTTTATTTGTTTAATAAATACATTTATATACATCAGTACATATACATATGTATTTATATACATTATAATTACAGTTACATAACCGTTATTTTAACTTCACTAAGTTTCATACACTAAAAAAAAGAAAATTAGTACAACAAAAACGTAATATACTATTTGGTACCGCATAAATTAGAAAACCTTGAGTAAATACATAAATATTAAGTAGTTATATATACGTAAATGGCGAGTAAAAAATTAATACCAAATAATTATAGTTGCATACCTCTCCAAAGGGAACTGCACTTCGAAGCAGTATATTTACTGCTACCTTGATGGCAACCACCTCCGCTTGAAAGACGCTACAGTGGTCTGGTGGTCTGAAACTAAGTTGATGGAGAGCTCCCGATAAAAGACTCCACCACCTACTCTCATTCTACACTTGGACTTATCCGCGGAAAAGCTCACTGCACTCGTTCTCCAACGGCTTCGGTTACCCATTACCTCTTTAACATCCAACTCTGAAATCAGTTCCTCATAAAAAATATAAATTCGTAAAGAAAATGCATTAAATGAGCTTTTTGTTATATTCCATTTCACCATATGGTGAAAATATTGTATATCGCAATTGTAAACTTTAGGAATAAATTTTTTTATTGTTGTTGCTGTGTTCTGTTCTCATTTCGTTTCTGATATAACTTATCCAGAGAAGTTACGTTCTCGGGTTTAGATATGAAGGTGGTATGTAAATAGCAATGAAGAAACTTTTGAAAATTATAGCCACCATTTAGTTGTATTTTGTTTGGCAATAAGATATATAGTGAGGTGTGCTGCTTGTTTAAAGACGGTATATATGCATGAATAAATGAAATAAGACGCTGTGAGGCAGATTGTGAATATGATGATTTCAAAGCGTATTGGAATACATAAGAGCAATAATTGGAATCGTTTACATGTGCATACACACGTAAATATGTTAAATTCATCTGAAAACGTTTTTAGTGTCGCGTAACAATTCAATTTTAAGCACTTTTATTGCACGAAGTGAGACTAATACATACGTGGCTTGGCAGAAAACTACCAACGCATGTTGAATATTTGATACGTATATGTGTAGGTTTAATATAACATATTAACTTAGTGTAGAAAGAAGCATTTGTACCTATCTACAAATTTAATCATTATTCGCCTATTTATTAAAATGAATAATTTTGATAATATTTTCAAAATGTGAGATGATTGTGTTACATGAATGTTGAAGAATACAGTACCTAAGTAAATTACTGAAAAAATATATAATATACATATAAAGGAGCTCATTAACGAAAATTGTTGGAGAAGAAAGTATGATAAAACTCCATATATTAAAGCTGCCCATCGCTGTATACTGGAATGATTTAGTGATCGGGTAAGTTTTCTACAGTTGAGTGAGTTCGTAGATCGCATTTGTCGCCCATTCCACTTTACGCTGGAACAAAACTTGGAATGCATACCTACACAGTCACTTTATCTAAGACAAACTATTGGATTATTATAAAGCTTAAATCATAGTTATATATATAAGAATATATAAATAATAATCATGTTTGAAAACCATCTTATCATTTCATACATCAATATATATTATTTTAACCGAACATGTCGAATATTTATTTATATACTCATGTACTTAGATATCTGCGTATATTTATATATACATATATGTAGATACCTATTGAAAATCTGAGAGAGTAAGATATTTAACATTCTTTTTCGAAATTTTCTGTTCTCTAAACGTATAATTTTAGAGCCGAGCTTTTGGCATTAAAGAGAATTTAGGGAGGAACAAACTTGAATTTAAACATGTTGTGACAGAGATATTTATGTTATTTTACGTTCTTTGGTGGTGGGAAAGGCATTATAAAAATAATTGAAAAGCTACTTATATTGTTCCATATAAATATCTAGTATATGCACATATTCATATATATGTACATAGGTATTTTACATACGCACATGCTTTTGTCTATAACTTGATTTACGCAAACGTACATACATATTTATGCATATGTGCATAGTTGTAGTTTTATCAATAATATCGCCAGAGAAGATACAACCTACAATGTACGTTCTCTGATATCAATCTTAAATTCTTTGGACAGGCTATACCAGAGAACGGGTTTTCAGAGATGTTCTCTGGTTTTTTCAGGTTTTGTTAGATCTTCGTTTCAAATGTGCCCGTTATGGTTCTTTTAAGTTCTATGTGCGTGTGATAATTTAAACTTGGGAGAGCACAGTGTGCACATACAAGTATACGTTTAAGAGATTTCACACCTTTTTTGATTCTTAATGTGAAAACTCTAATGTAATACTATAAACACATTACCTTTTCTGAAGTCTACTTTTACCGTACGTATAGAATAATACCAATCTTTGCATAATACTGAAAGCTAATGATAAGATTCGCCAGCCATTTATATTTTTAATATGATATATTAACACTATATCAAAGTTAAACCAAATTTACATTGCATGATTAATCATGTTCCATTATGAAAGTTTAAAAATGGATAGTCACACTACCGCGATCTTTTTACTAGTATTCAATACAACAAAATAGCGAAGAAATATTACTGTCAACTTCCTTTAAATTACATACAAATTTAAAATAAACATATTTCGGCATTTGGTGGTTAAAGAATGTTATGTTTTTTGTTTTTGTGTTTTCTGTAAGAATAGTTATATTAAAAACGAATTCATTGATTCACGGGGTTACATTATATTAAACACATAGACACATGTGCATACCTATAAGGTACGTATACGTATTTAATACCACTACATATAGCACATCATGGTTTCATTATATTATGTTGCCATGGTAAATCTTAGAACGACATATTGCGTGAGGCACAACAATGAACAACAATAAAATAATCGCAGATTTTGATTGTTTTCATAAGTGTAAAATCACTGTATAGTAGTTATATAAGCAGTCCTATAAACATCTTTGTAGTCGTTAATAAAACAATAAATAAAATTCTAATAGCGGTTACCTTCCAGCGGGGTATGACCAAACTATGTTGATATGTTCTGCCTTTCCCTAATATTACAAAAAAAAAAAACGTTCAGAGCTTCGTAATATACAACTATTATTTTAAAAATATCTTCTTTAATGAACTTTTTGGCGAATTTAATATATTATGAGTAACTTTGATTAATTGCAGCCAAAAAAAGTTCAATAAAGTTTGCTGTACATAATTACTTTGTTTTATGAATTGCACATTTAATTAAAAGTAGGAAATAATCATCATAGGTGATGTATCCCAAAATGAATCAACTTAGCTATTTAATAATTACTATACATACCATTTCTCAATTTTTTAGGTAGATATATTTGACAACCGCCAGTCAGCCTGTAGGAATCTCTCAGCAACGAATTATAAATCTGATTAAAATAAAAATCATATATACTATGCAGATATCCAAAGAATGGCAAAATCACGGAATGCTCTCTACGCTGCTGGAGTAACTTGTTTAGGGTTTCTTTGCTTTGCATTAGCCTCAGCTGCTATAGGAATACCTATTTGGGGTTACTATGATAGTCCAACTGGTGACTATTTATAAATTTTCGATAATCCATATATACACATTTACCTATAAATACAATTTCAGGTGGCTACGATTTCGATCGAGGATATTTCGGCCTCTTCAAAGTTTGCAAACAGCTAACATATAACCGGGAAAAATGTGGTAATGATGTTTCGAAATTCCGACTATCCAGTAAGTATTTAGAGGTAAATAGAAAAATTCATCATTAAATATTTTCTTTTAGCGGTCGTTAACATAAGTGGTCTATTAACTATTGCAAGTTCGGCAGCTCTAGGTATTTTCTGTGTTCTTTCGATAATACAAATAGCGATGATATCCTCTCGTGAAAAAGTTGTAATGCCTTACAATACATTGGTTTTATTAAAGATGATATTGGCGTTAATTGCATGTGAATATAAATCTTTTATTCTTTGTTTCTTATTTATCTATTTGCAACTTTTTATTTAGGTTTGTTGGCTACTATCGCAACAGTAATATTTGCTCTACAAATCGATGATTCAGAAAAATATGGCTTTAAAATTTCTCGAGGCATATCGTTTTATTTACAGGTAAGCAATGCTCTTAATATTTTCAAAAATATAGCATATGTATATTTTGTTTTTTTTTTATTATAGAAGTAACCAAGTATATTTACTTACAATATATCGAAAATAATAATAATGGAAAATAATTTTTCACTGATTAATTATGTGAAGACAATTTAGTAGTATTTCTTGTTTTAAGATAATGAAAATTATCTATAAATTAAAATAATATCTACTGAAAGAAGATACACATGGTTGTTGTTAAAACGAAGACAGATTACCAGACTCTTAGTTATTGCAAACAATTTTCAATATGGCAGCTTCTTGGTTCTTGGTCTCGTGGTTTAATTCCAATATTACCAGAATATTGAATTCTGATTTCAACAGCAGTCATATTCCACAACCATAATCATAACCATGTTTTAAGTCAGAAATTGTCAGCGGAGATAAATTAAAAGGTAGATTAGAAACTGAAACAAATATAAGGAAGGCATTAGCCTTGTATCCTGCTCGTGTGAAGTGACATTTAATTCTTATATTTAAAAGGGGTTTTCAAATAAAAAAAGTATTCATAATATGGTTATATAAGAAATTATTATGCCACATGTTCACTTTTTCCGAAATGAGGTAATCTTTCTTTGAAAATAGTATATAGTAGATAGCCTTATTGTTTGAAATAAGTCAACCGAAAGGAAATGTAAACCAAAAGGAAATATTGATTGTGTATAGCAATGCATATTTTAAGTTTGCTTGATACCAAACCTCCAAACCTTGTTAAGATCTACAAAGAATAGTTGCGGTGGTATAGGACGGATGGAATTAGTAGGAAATCTATTGTAATGTAATGGAATTCTATGAGTAATAATTACATAATTTTTTGACCGATAAAATTTTTTTGATTTCTTATTAGAACCATTAAATTTTTCAAGTTTTATTAAATATCTTACTAAATGCTGCAATGTTAAACGAAGTGAAGTTATTTAAATTTCATTACGTTTGTTTTTCATAATCTCATTTCTATGTTCACTATTATAATGTATTACAAATAACAGAACTCATACAGACATTGCTATTATATTCATGCAATGAATTGAATAATGATTCTTTATAGGTTGTAGTTATCGCTTTAACTATTGGACTTTTTCTTGTCGCTCTGTACGATGTACTTTTTTCACGTCGAATGGGCGGAGATCCCACAATGGTTGTTGACACTTCTTCACCGGCCAACGCCACGACATATAACAATCCTGGTTACAAAGAGTCACGTTCAAGGAACGGTAAAAGTTACTATTCAAATTATTTTCGCAAGATCAAAAAAACTTGTTTGTATACACTGTAGGTGTTTCGGTAACTGATGCATCTGGCAGGCCTTATAGCGGTATACGTAATGGAGGAAGTGTGGCATCTATGTCTACTACAATGACCAGCGTATCAAATGGTTCAACAGTGGAATCATTAACACGTTCTCCGCTTCGCTCCAGTTTAAAGAAACCTCGCCCACCTCGTGACCCTGCGTTAGGTATTCCAAACCCTGGCTTTTCAGGATCGGGGAGCTCGCCGCCTATGCACCGTAGTAGTAGTGTGAAAAAAGTTCGCATTCAAACACATAGCACAGAAGTGTGAGGTTTGTTCAGAAATGAATATTGTAGGCTAAAAAATGACAAAATTTCGGAAAACTGGATACCAAGCAGAATGGTATTATGACACTTTATTAGGATGTGTATTGTGTACAGAAAAAATGTTGTACGGGGTCAGACACATACAGTACATATATGTCAATAAGGCATATCCATTGTAGCCAAACTCATAAGCATTAATATAGAAATAATATATAGCTGATATTTCAACTTAATAATGAGGGTACTCATGTAAATCGATAAATTTACGAAACATACAAGTTTAAGTATTTAATTCAATTACACTAAATAATTTTTCTCCAAATTTATCATTCCAATAATAAACTTAACACTAAAATGTCTAGAATGAACGAGAGGCAAGACGATTGCAATCAATCGGTGGTGTCATTATACTCAAAATAACATTTTCATGCTTTTCATTTGTAAAGGGAAACATTGTTTTTTAATTTATTTTCGTAGTTGTTTATCCCTTGACATAAAGCCACCTCGTACAAAAGTAAATGTTGAAATACGGAATGCATTGGTAAATTCATAGTAGTATTAACATAATCAAATCGGTGAAGAAATTTCTCATATTATTATATATTTAATTTGACAGCTGTTTTAAGAGTTGGAACTTTAAATTAATTCTCTTAATATTTTAGATCTCGTTAAAAAAGTAGTTCAAAACGAAAAATTTTTTTAACGCTTTGTGCAAAATGGACACATCCGTCTAATAGTCTTCCATATGGAGTTAAATTTTAACTTAATTATTTCCTGTCCAATTTTCTAAATTCGCAAAATCGGAATCATGGGAAATAGTAGTTGTATAAATAATACTTCAATTTTGAATAATGTAAACATATCAATCGTTAGACGCTGGTTAGTTATTATGGCCAATTTAATAGCATGTACGTATTCAATATTCGCACCAAACATCATTTATACATTTGTTCATTGCGTGAAAAAAATTAAAGTGAAACCAAAGACGATAAAGTGGCAAGATAAAAACTACAGTCTAGCTGTTGGCAAATCCAGGACTTTGGGCTTGAATAGACTTTGAGAGCGTAGCTTGGTCCCCCACTTAACTATAGTCGATTCAAAAAAGCTCCCGGAAATTTTGAAAACTTCAAAATTTTTGATTAAGAAGAATATTGAAATTTAAAGTCAAAAACAATTAGTTTAAACAAAGTAGGTACGAATATTATAAAGTTGTTATTTTTAAATATTCTTTTTTTTCAATAACGGTAACTTTTAAGCTAAATGATGTGAAATACCAATTGCGGTGGATATTTCGAAGGAACTAAAGAAAAGTTAAAGGCAATTTTATTATTAAATTTTTATGTTTTGTTTAAACACAATAATCTTAAGTAAGTTTCGAATAAGTTTAATACCTCGAAATATTTGAGCAACTTTTCTTAGTTTTTTTACAATTTATCATAAAACAGCAATTTAGTTTAGCTAAAACCTCCAGGTTTTGCAAGCCACTAATGATTTAAAATCTCAGTTTTTTTGTCAATTAACTTGAAATATAACTGTTTTTAGTTACCTAACATTTTATTTCAAAAAAAGTTTTTTAGAAATCAAATTTATTTACAAAATATTAATATTAATATATAATATAATATTGAATTCAATTCCCATCGCATTTTCGTTAGGGTGCATGTTCAAATGCGCATTTACATTACATTTTGAAAACAATTCTTTCAATGCATTGAAGATTTAAACATTTACAAAACTATATGACACATATATCTAAATGCAAATATTTTCATTAAATGTTAACAAATTTCACATACATATGCATATTATCAGATAAAACAAATCACAATAATTGTAAATCACAAAAAAAAAATTATGCTTTACGCACCACCGCAATCTGCGAACTTACACATTTGCACAAATTATAAAATAAATTAAATGAGGCTGTGTTTTATTACATTCACCAGCCGTACTAAGGTATTCGTAGACTAACGGAATCCAATTTTTGAAATTTTTCACACATTTTATTGTGCTGTAAAAGTGATAAAACATTAAGAATATCTTAATACTAAGGAAAACTAAGTAAAATGCTTTACTGCATAATTTCCTTACAAAAGCAGAATATATTGAAAAATATTCCGTCCATTTATACTTTGTAAAAATTGATACGTTAAGAAATTTTTAAGTAAAATAACTGCACATGTTTCCATCTCCTTTTGGTATGGTAACTAGTATAACTATAAAATAATCGCAAATCATGTGTATATCTATACTTAGGTACGAAAAAGTAAAATAAAATCTTTAATCACGAAAGAGTAGAAAGAAGGGCTATATTTATTTTTGTATACATTTTATTATACTTAACTGCACTATATGTTAATGTCATGTTATTTGTTACCGTTTGAACATTAAAATACAAATTATATATTTTAGTTTGCAATATTTGATTTATATACATATCTATGTATATATACATATATAAGTAGATGATGAAATACAATTCTTTAAAAACAGTGCATATTTTTTACACATATTTTATGCATACATAGTTTTTATATTAAAATGTATAAGCAGCAGGAAGTTGAAAAATATAAATATAGTTTACAAAAAATAAAAGATGAATAAATTACAAAAGTGGTTTTTATAGAGGGATTATCTTATATGCTAAAAGTGGGGAATAGCTTTGCTATTTGATTTTTATTTTTATTTATTTATTCCTATTGATTGTTATATTCGGTAAAATTGCCAATCAAGCAGGTGAGTAAGTACTGCAAGTCAAGTATCGGTTAAATCATTCATTAATTGCCGGAGAGCGATATCAGAGTGTTTGTTAAAGTTTCTTAAAGTCACAAACTATCAGAAATTACCTTCATCGCTTCATCCCTTTCTCTCGCAAAGGGCTAACGAGCTTCTACGTGTATATGTGTTAGTTTCAGGTAATTATTTCAATGTAGGATAATTATGACTTAAAATATTTCAAATAATTGGGCATCTCGATATACAATTGATATTCTCTCAAAAACCTTATTGCGGTCAATATTGCCAATGGAGACTGTAAATAGCTATCATTAACCATATTTATCTACATAATTTAACTAATATCTGGTAAAATCGTTTGGCAGCTTGACAATCCGATTTACATTTCTACAAAAAAAGTTTAATCTAGATGACAGGCATTTTTACATTTCCTCTTATATAATTAAAGCATAAATTTAAACGAATTGAGTATCGAGATTGTACATACAATATGGCAAATATTGACTCCTTTTGCATTCAAATTTGACAGTTCTTATCAAAAAGACAAATAAAGACGTAATTGTCAAAACGCGAAGTTACAAAAAGTGAATACAGAAACTACTTTCGTGTAAAATTGATGTTGGCAATGTCACTAAAGCACTTGTCATTCTTTAGCTGCCATATTGGAATTCTTATGGGAGAATATTACTATTACTACACGTCGATAAATTAAGAAGTGAGAGTATATCATTTAAGTTCTAATAAAATTAATTGACTGAAAACCTAAAAGTATTAGAATAATACAATTAGCGTGTTGAAAGTTTTCTTATAAAAATATATCAATCTACACAAACAGCCTGCTACAATGGGTTTAACAATTTCTAGTTTGCTGACACGTCTTTTCGGAAAGAAGCAAATGCGTATTTTGATGGGTAAGCTATGAATATTTTGTTGTATTTATATATACATACAAAAATATGAAAACCTTTCATGAAATCTTCGAGAGATTCATCCATGTAACACCATTCTATTCTAAACTTAATAGTTTTAATCACGCGTATATATTTATAAATTGTATATACATATATTTTCTGTGTATATACAGTTGGTTTAGATGCTGCTGGTAAAACCACCATTCTATATAAATTAAAACTCGGGGAGATTGTCACGACCATTCCAACTATTGGTTTCAACGTAGAGACCGTCGAATATAAAAATATATGTTTCACGGTGTGGGACGTCGGCGGTCAAGACAAAATCAGGCCACTATGGCGCCATTACTTCCAAAACACACAAGGTCTAATATTTGTGGTGGACTCAAATGATCGTGACCGAATAAATGAAGCTGAAAAAGAGCTACAGAACATGGTTCGTGTTTCTTTATATACAAACATAAATATACATATATACCTTAAGATTTTTTACATTTATTCTTACAGTTGCAAGAAGATGAACTTCGTGATGCTGTACTGCTTGTATTCGCTAATAAGCAGGATTTACCAAATGCTATGAGTGCTGCTGAATTGACCGACAAATTGAGACTTAATCAACTTCGAAATCGTCATGTAAGCTCCATTTCACTCACAATGCTTTAATATAATGAACAAATATTTGTTTTTTTTGCAGTGGTATATTCAAGCAGCGTGTGCTACTCAGGGCAATGGGCTCTATGAAGGTCTTGACTGGTTATCTGCGGAACTAGCTAAAAAATGATAAACAAGTGCCCTAAAATGTTTTTATTTATTAAATATTACGTGATTTCAACTGATATAAGGGTATAAAGCGAAAACAACTTGTTTGGGATGCATTCTTAATAATTTTATAAATATTAAAACCAAATGTATTAGATTGTAAACATTCTATAATAAAAATACATTCGCTTCAAATTAATTGTATTGAAAAGCAAATAAGGTCGGGAATCAAGATAATACAGCTATACACTTCTATTGTACATCAAAAAAGTTTATATTTTATTTATCATAGTTTTTCGTATATTTTTATTACTAACTTCTTATGTATTATAATAATAATAATCAAAAATTCAATTTTATATCAAAAGTTTTTGTAAATGAGGTTTATGGAAATTTTGTTTTTTTTACTATTTTTTTGAACTATAATTTTCATAGTCTTATAAAAAAATAAGCAGAACTACATTTTTTTTTATGATTTACAAAACTTTTTTGTAAACATCATTTATTGTTACGAGCAACAGAAATGTGCGGTGCAACGCCCGTTTGTCTCTAACATTAGCTTCTAACAGAAGTAATGAAGTACAATAGATTTTTTTGGCTATTTTACAATAGTTATGCTAACAAAACGGTATTACCATTTGCAGAATGACTTACGGGTTAGATATCTCGAGCATTACGTCGGAACCTTAAACCAAAATCTGGATGATTGTCTTTTATTACCATTTGTATTACCTCTGAGGATATCAATAATACCAACTTTCACAAAGAGACTAAGTCTTTGTCCTGCCAATGATGGTTATTGCGATCTATACTCATGAAAGCACTAACATGAATAACAATGCAAGCTTGTTATAACAATAATGACAACAACCATAGCTACATATTTCCTTTACGGCACAAGATATTTCATTTATTGACATGTAAAAGTCTTACCCAGTTGATACTATCCATTTTAAGAGTCAAAATAAGCACTGTTAATTGCATATATAATATTATATATCGAGAATTTGATTTGAGCAACCTAATGTCCATTTATGTTTGTATCAATATATGAATATTACATACATATGTACATATTTAAATAAATTATTTATCTTAAAAATTCACAGCTCTTCTCATTTAGTGAGTGATTTAATAAAAGTTACTAAAATGCTCACATGTGGATTGCCTACGGTGAATATTAATAAATAATAAAATAAAATGGCAATGCAATAAAGTTAATAAAGTGAAATTACATTTTTTAAATAACCAATATACTTATGTACGCATATACATGAATATATACATTTATACATACATACATATGCAGTTAACAAGTACATACATATTTACATTTGCCCACATTGAAGTATTTTACTTCTTCATACATACATACATATGTATATTTATATATAAAACGATGCGCATATATGTATGTACATAGACCTAAAATGTTCATTTGAAAGTACATACTTTAAAATTGGACTCAGAGAAATTTTATTGAAATTTTGCCGATATGCCAAAATTGACATACATAATGTATGTGTTTTTTTATTTCAATTATGAACTTTCCCATAATTTTCCAGCTCATTCTTTATTGAATTAGTCGTCACCGTTCTCAAATATAATAAACAAAGTAAAAGCTTTAGCATTGAACTATGTTGAAGTTTTAACTGAGTCCAGCTGTTCTCTCCGTCTCAAAATATTTCCATTTCCCTTTTCAAATATTTGTCAATGAAACTTATGACATGTACTATTATGGCATTCAGTTTTAAAAATTTTCACATAATTTAAATTTGTTACAAATTTTGTATTGGCTATTCCTATTATTAAATATGTATGTACATACACATGCAAATAAAGATACTTACGTTTACATACATATATATGTATATATCATATATATATACCTGCTTAATATTGGTATTCAAAGTATCGCCATATACCATTGGGGGTTTTGTTAACACAGATGTGTATATATTGGCATTTATCTAGTGCATGCAACAATGTTCATCAATTCAGTATATTCTTGTGCATTGTCAATTTGTTAAAACAATTAAATTACTTTTAATACTTCAATTAAATCTACAAATCATCTTTTGAAACTTCTATTTAATATACCATAATTCTTATAAGTTATTAAATATGGATTAAAAGTGAAATTACTTCGAGATAACTCTCAATATTTCTGCTTATTTATGTCTAGGTATGTTTATTAATTAATTCTAAAAAAACAACAATAATGACAACATTTTTCATTTTCAAATGAAAGTGCTAAAATTAATTAACTGGCCTTTTCCTTTAATGTGTTTAAATTTGATTAAATTATGACTAAAATAAACATGCCGATCTTTTCAAACAGTTTCAGTGGTAACATTGACCCATATTATAACATCTGAATTCAATGCACGCTTTAAAGTCTAAAACTCTGTTTGCCTATAAGCAAATACACTATTTAATAATAATACAATATTATACATAATTAATTTAATACATAAAAGCATTTATGTATTTTCTATTAATGTATCTTTTTAAGCAAATTTTCAACCTAAAACTTTGTATGTCTTAATATGTATTTTTGTAACAATCAACAATACAATATATGTTCCTATGATAAGAAAAGAAAAACAAAATAAATGTACCATATACAGGTACACATACTTGCAATCACTTGTGTGTCCGTACGTATATAGATTTGTAAACATATGTGTTACTTACATATTATATATGTACATACATACATTGTGTATGAGGCGTATTTTATAATTTTCTGATACACAAGCTGTAGTACTTTCATTTTTGTTCTATTATAGAATACATTCGTAGGTAATATAAATAAAGTTTGTGTGTTTGCCATTTTATCATGCCAAGTCTATGTCCAAGGAATCAGGCGATAATAGCATAGGATCATTTGTAGCTGATGAGACTAGTGAAAGAGAATCACTCATCATTGCACTAGATAAATCATCAGAAGCGTGTGATGCACCAACATGATGTTCGTCGTCATGCAGATGATTATGATGCTGAAGAGATGATGACTCCAAACCGTTAAGATTTTGGTCCACGTGTTGGTGGTGCGAGGAAGATAACAAGGGATCTCGGCCGTGTTGCAAAGTCGATGGTGACTTGGAGAGGCAACCGATATCGTTGTTATTGCCCATGGCCGACATTTGATGTTGCGAGTGAGATAAGTAGGGATTGTTATCGCAGCAATGTTTAATTTCTTGCTGCGAGTGCTGTTGTTGTTGGTGGGGTTGTTGTTGACGGTTATGGTTATGATTGGTTTGATGACAATTTGTCGTTAGGCAGCATACTGAATTACCCATATTTTTCCTATTGCTGCTGCAACAGTTATTATTTATATGTGTCCCTGTTGACGCTGACGAAGTAACGGTGTTTTGATAGAGGTCCTCTAGTGAGTTCGCATTATTCTGGCAGTTGGGATTATGACACTCGTGGCCATTGTCAACAATACAATCATGACCATCGAAGCTATTGCAACATTGCAGATGCGCTGCTGTTGGCGAATGTGCTTCTGAGAAGAAGTGATTAATGTTTGAGGACAACAACGGATCACCGCATTGCACAGGATGCTTGCTGTCTTCCATAAGGTCATCTATTGGAGTAATACTGAGGTTGGCTTCACTTGTTATAACAGATAACTAAAATAAAGATTATTATGAGTATAACATATTCCTATCAAACTAGCAAAAAAACAAAAACATTTTAGGCACTACTTACTTTTTCTACCATATCTGGAATTAATGATGTTGAATGATTATTATGTGACAATGGTGAAGCAGGACTGGTTCCTTTGAGGAAAGATGCTGGTGCTGGTGCTGACACTGATGTTAAATTAAAGTCACTTAATGGTATTCCGTGCGACTTAGCTTGCATTTCCAATTCCTTTTAAATGAAATTAAAACTGATATTGAGATGGAATATATAAATTATTTTATTAATATACCTTTATTCTATTTAAAAGCTTTCGATTTTGCATTTCCATTTGACGTTGGCGTAGCTCATTTTGTTTTAGCCGCGATACTTCATGTTTAAGACATTTGATGTAATCGACAGACGATTTAAGTATTGTGCCCTTGTTTGGACGAATGTCACGTACGACTTCGTAGTATGGATCGTTTGTTTTTGGTAGTAACGTGCCCAGTTCTTTAATGCGGTCGTTTATGTTAAAACGTCTTCTGCGCTCAACTATAAATTAAGTTAAATATTTAGCTACAATTTAATATAAATGGTTTGTTATCTCAACCTGCTATATCGCTCATGAAATTAAATGAAATAAATACAGGGTTTACTTTTAACTGTGCTTAAAGCAGTATCATTAAATTGAATTCAATATTTAATATTGAGAAAGTTTTTGGGTTTTTTGCGATTTCATTTGTAATAAATTCTGAATATTAAGTTGAATACTCAACGTAAAAGTAAATATTTTAGTAAATGTAAGTTCTTAACAAGTGATCATGGGAACTGTGTATGTTTTTGTTTTGCTTTTGAAATCATATCTTGAGACCGTTTTGATATTTTCTGCAGTAAATGATGAACTTGATGTTTTATAAAATGTTTTCAAATTAAAAATATGAGAGCAAAGCATAAAATATTTTTAATTTACACTAAATTATACAATAGTTTTGTAAACTATTTTAACGCCTTAAATTCAAATAGGTATAATTGTACTTATGTATACACATATGCATTTATTATTAATTTACTTCGGCGAAAGTACCAATCACTTGACTATTTTTACTTACTCATATTATGGTTATCCTTTTTCTGTCGGTCCTTAACTAACGCATGCATTTCCGCATCAGTGAGGGATTGTGGTTCTTGTTTTATAGCCAAATCGGATGAAAAGTTATCAAATTTTAGATCTGCATCAAATAGGCAATCGTCCGCCTAGTAAAAACCAGATTTAAAATCAATTAACATAAAAGAAATACCATACAAATGTATAAACGCATATGAGCTAGATATGTATGTATAATATATATACAAGAGCCCCTTATATGTACGCATCCTAGTTTTTATGAAGCATGCAATATAGACATATAATTTATATCAATAAAATTTATATTTATGGGTACAGGTTTGTGTATATTAGTATTATTTAAATCATAATATTATATTGATTTTAATGAAAATTACCAGCACATTATTAGAAAGTCAGTCTGGTAAATAAAATATTTCATCCCAATTAGTCTACGTGTTAATCACTAAATATTATTGTTGGAATGTAATATAACTACTACCTTAGCAAACGAATCACGGATAGGAAAAGAGAGTTGAAAATCACAAGCAAATAATTTATTACGTAAGTATACAAATAAAGATTTGTGTAAGGTATTACATATGTACGTATATATTTTTTGTTTTTGTATTGAAAAAGACAAGTTGGTCTTTTTTTGTTTTCAATCTGTCCTTTGCGATCAATTTTTATATTTTTAACTTTACATAGTTTTACAAAATACTAAAAATTTTCATTAAAGAATGTATATTAAAATATATGAATAATAGAAATTCAAACATTATGGATATGTATAACTCAAAAGCTTATTTGCTCTGATTTTGATTAAAAATTGTTCGGGCGTTTTTGAGCTTTTTGTTAAAATATTCTCTCTGAAATTTCCGGCGTGATGGGAAAAAATGTATGTGAAAAAACTACAGATATACCTTGACTCTTATTTCTAATATCAACTTTTTATTAACACCATCAGAGAGCTCAAAGCAATTTATAGCCTTATTCAGTCGTGCGTTTCATTATATCATACAGCACACGCAGCATTGAACAACTACTAATACATTGTGTACACAATATTATATGCTGCCTAACTATCACATTAGTATTAGATGTGTACATATATATATTTTCAGTATATACAAGCAAGAGTTAATATTCATACTCCTATTTATCGAATATTTATGAGTGAAGGATGCAATATTTTTTCACAGACAATAATGAAGTTCATTACATAATCACTGCCAAGGCTGGGCTAAGATTCTTCTCCCTCATGTTTGAATTTTGTAGAGAAACCCAATTTACATAATTTTTTGTTAAGAAATAATACACCCGTATTTAAGTTTAAAATTAAAACATTTATATTCTCAATAACTGATTGGAAAAAAGAACAATTGTGTAAAGTGTATGTTTCTTAACGATTACTCAGATTTAAAATACCCAAAAACATTGAGATAATAATTCGAGTTGATGTTAAGTCTTAAAACTCATTGCTATGACTAAGCACTTAAATAAATTTACTATAGATGGAAATAATATGGTATTTAATTCTGCAATTCTAGTTTTAAAATTGCAGGATTACCTTTTTATTCATTGGTTGTATACTAGTTGTTATACAGCATGAAAAATTTTGACGCCGTTATTATCATTATACAAGGTTAAAAAACCGGTGATCGATATTAAATTGTTTATCTAATATATTTGTTTATAATCCTAAGTATAGAAAGCAATAACTGTTCTTGGGGGTGTAGAATTTCAAATATTAAGGCATATACAAGTATTATCACATTTCTAAAATATAAAATACGAACCATAGCATATAGCTTTAAATTGTGGCTTGAGTATTTCGCGTATTTGGACTATTCCTTCAAATTCCTGGATTTAGGTATACAAAATATAGATACGATTTTTATTTAAGAAAATTTACATTTACAAATTTGGGAGTGTGAAATTTTCTGTTTTGCGAGATAATTGCTTCTTTTGGTCTATATACCGACATAATACAGTTTTGGCACGTTTAATAGCAATTACAACTAGTACTCGCTAGCCATATCGTATATGCAAAATAACATTTATTTACTAAAGCAATTCACCATTTGATATGGATTTGATTAGGAAATATGTTAATTAAAAATGTCAATAAGCTGTTGAAAATTTTTCCGTAAAGGAATATCTTCTGGTTCACCTAACGGATTATGAGAATTGAATGATTTTGTGAAAAAGTTAAATTTTAATTTACAGTAAAAAATTAAAAATCAATCAGCACACTAAAGTAAACCTTGACATAAAATACGAGTTCGCTTTGCAAACGGACAACAAATAGCGGGCAGAACGTGTATCATACGTGTTTGCGCACATTGCCAATGTCAGCTGCCTTTTTTCGTGACCCCTCTGTCTTCCCTCAACTTTTCACCACTTTGCTTACTTGCTACCCACCACAACCCACCAACATTCGATGATTGTTTGTTTTCATTGAGAAAAAAACCAAATTGTCAGTCGGAACGTATCGGACGCAACAGTATTTACGACTACAGCGCGACATATAAGCAACGACTTGTGAGCGTTCATCAGTACAATATCAATAAAATTTGCCGTAAAGTCAGCGTTCCTAAATTATTTACAGTGTTACCATTTTCTATGCAGGGCGGCTATATTGTATTACTTGAATGTATTTGTAGTAAATTAATGTGTATGTGTATATACATAAATATTTATACGCACATATGTACATATACGAGTATCACGTTTATATGCTCACATTCAAAATATTTTGTTCGTAAAAATTTTAGAAATAAGTATGAGATTTAACTCTTTACATATGTGTATAATAAACGAATTTATTATTGAAATAAGTAAATGTTTAGTTGTTCTTCTTTATAAAAAAATGTTGATTGAATTTTGTCGAATTGTTAATCTCAAGCCATGAAATATATGCATAAATATGCAGTTATGCATATATTAAATTGTTGTCATAAAAAAAATTTCATTATATATTTAACTACTAAAGCATTACTACAATATTAACTTTTTTTCAAATAATATCAAAATTTATAACTTTTTATTAAAGTATTAATGAAAAAAATAGACATATGAAAATATACATAAATTAAACAATAAGTACGTTAGAGAATTTCGGACAAAGAACATTATTATGAAAGTTTGTGACACAAAGCCTGATAAATTGTTATTCTTAATATATAGATGATCAGTGAGGAGGTAATTATTAGTCAAGAAATGTCGTAAATTGACATCATATAAAATGGTATAACTATGTTTTAGAACTTACATTGGTACAGAAGTTGACAACAGTGAGAGACATTAGTGGGTTTTTGAAAGTTGGCGTTCAAAACTACTAAGCATCGTGCTGCACGATTATTACCCAATATCCTTAAACTCCATGTAATGATTGTCGTTATTCTACTATAAAGTTACCCATGCCAACTATAATCCTTACAAAAAGATGGACTTAAATATTTTCTCAAGTTTAATACCAAAAGTAAACAAAATCTGTCCAGACATTCTTCCTATCCTAAATCGGTCAATATGGCTGGGAATCTGAAAGTAGTTCCCTGCCTTTGATCTTTGCAAATGCTGAGGAAAAAATTATTCTGCTGTAGAATTCCTTTCCTTTTTGAGTATTATATATTTCGGGCAGTATAGCAATGATTTCGGCACGACTTCGCCAATAAGCTGAGGATTGCTGGCCTACACTTTGCTTTTCAATTAACACCACTAAAAAGATTAGCGGTAGTCAAATTTAGATACCTGGATGACTATGCCATCTATTTTTGATATCAGAGTTACTACTTAATTTTTGTTTACCATAATTACGACAACTATTTCAGGGTGTTGTTTTAGTATAAAGCTAGTCAGGGAGGGATAGATTCTAGTAGTTTGAAATTTTGAAAACATGAGTAACCAACTAAATCAGTTAGTAGATGTCAAAGTTATTTAGTGTTTTTATACCGACATTAAAAAATGTCACAATGGTGTAACGTTGGGAGTTAGGTATTTTTATTCATTCTTGGCGGATTTAGCGTTCACACCTTCTTTAACCGACTAAGACTAATGGATTTCGAAAACAATCGGAGCTAGTTATAACTAGAGATCAAAAGACTCGAAATCAAATCGAATACATTATAAATAATGTCCTAAACGTGTGCACAGGTAAATAACTTAACATCAGCACGGATCCTGTTCAATATTATAGTGGATATAAATGGAGAGAGTCGTACATATTTGCTGAATGAAAAAGTATAACGAAGAAATAAATGAGTGTGGCACTAATCTATTAATACACAACTTCTTTGCTGTTGGGTGTTCGTTTATAAAAACGTATTTATCTTTTTAAATCGGCACCCACTTAAGAAACTAAAAAAAGACTCCGCCTTTAAGTGTTTATGCTATACTTGTATGAACTAAAAGCGGAAACAGCGATACCACTAACATTATATGAGTACGTATAGTTATTCTATTTATTTTTAATTGTGTTTTAAATACAATAGTTTCTTAATCCAAGAATTAATTCCAAAGTTTGGGATTAAGAATCTCGATAAAATTATCGTTGTTATACTTTCGATTTCATGTGTAAGTGTTGATTTACCATTATTCTAATTAACTACATTCTGTTTCACGGTTTTCTTAGTACAAATGATACATGGATAATTTAAGGATTAGGTAACCGTGCAAAATAGAGAACGCATAAAAATATACCTAATAAATGCAATATATGTATGTATGTTTCAAGTAGTATTAATTGTAATAATAACTTTAATAATAAAAGCGCTTAATTATATCCAACTGATGTAAATAAAAATAGTTGAGTGATAAGAATAGCACAAAAATGATAAATAGGTATGTACACAAATAATAAATTTATAAGTTTTAATTTTAGCACTTACATCACTGTCAAACAAGAGGAGCTGGAAACATATAAATTATTAATAAAGCATTATAGAAAATTATAGGTTCATATATAATTAAATCAAATTTTTATTAGATTTGTTATTATCTAGGGTTTACATATGTACCATTATTCGAAATGCTATGATAGCAAGAATATAAAATATAAGTTCAAAAATAATTGTTTAGGAACCGTTAGTATGGTAGTTTAGTGAACGCTGAAAACCAATCCGGAGCTTAGAGCTGAATTGATGTGCTTTTCAGTCCTAACTTACATTGAAGACGTATTGACAGTGGCCTAAAAAAATTCATGCGTCGGCTCTAATTTTAGCGTTCACTATACAAATAATATGTACATGAATATTAATAATTTAAAAACAAATTCTCAATTTTACACCTAAGCCAGTTTTATTTTTATTTGAAATATGAAATTTGTTCAGAATAATAATTCAAAAACGTTAAAATGTTGATATCGTTATAATTAAAGTTGGGCAAAAAAGATTTTTTTTTGTTTCTATTGGAGTTTTATATATATAATAGAAATTTCAAATTTCAATGTAATAAAGAACATTTTTTAACCTATTAAGATCAGAAAAGGATTATTCTAGTCCAATTGTAAAAACCGTTTATAAATCAATTTATTTCATTTTACTGTATAATGGAAAACGTGGATAATCTATGTATGAGCAATTTTAATAACTCAGCTTTAAGAGCCTGAGGACCATCCACTGCGTATAAATCTCTATATATACAAACATACAAATGCTTAAGTTGAGCTGCAGGTTAGTATTATTTGATTGAAATAATATGTATGCTTTATTTGGATTTCACCAGTATAGATACATATATATCTGTATACAGAGTGAGTAGTACATATTATTTTAGTACATTTATTAGCCAAAGTTGTTTTGAGTATCACAACAGGTTAATATACATATATATAATTATAAAACAACTTTTTACAACTTGATCAATTAAACCCCGTTCAGTTTTTGGAATCGAAGGATACAATGAACTTTACTGGTTTTCGCCTTGACTACACATTCTGAATATTAATTTCCGAGTATTATTTTATATATAAGGTTAAAATTTTCTCAACACCTTTTTAACGATTATTTGACTTTTGTTTATTGATTTTTTTTTATTATTAAGTTCATACAAACTGGGTTTTTTAGGTTTCTTAGTTCATAAAACTAAATTTCAATGAGAAAATTATGGATATGTATAATGATATCGTTTATCATCCTTTTAATATGTACATATGTATACACATACACATACACCAATATATGAAAAGTATGAACGTATGTATGCCAATAAAAATAAACAATACATTTCTCTGGTCGATCTACATTCGTTTTGACTGTGTTTGTTCGGACGTATGTATATATAGTCTTATCTTATTTGATAATATATAGGTATAAAAGAAGGACAGAAATTAAAAAACATACTCTTTCACTCTTTAAGTAATGACATAAGATTGGGTCAGATGCCTAATGCAGCATAATTTATGTAATGTAATCCTTAAATTCCAATTTGAATTTTTTAGTAAAAAACTTGTCTCTCGCCTAGTAGTGTAAGAACCTTCGATTGCTTTCCTAAGTAAAAACATAAGTAAGTCTCTCTACAAATAGATCTTATAGCAACTTCACTTATTGGAGCATGCGCCCATTTATGCGTAAGCAAAGTACTTACTATTCCCCTAAGGTGAATATGAGATTTTCATTTATACATGTATACTAATACCAATAGTCTTACCAGTATTGATAAGAAATTCGCAACCTGTACTCACTTAACAAAGTTAGAGATAAGATTGATCGGATAATCGTTGCTAACATAAAACAAAACTTATCACATGTACATATATTGCAAGCGTGTGAGCTCTTCAATGAAATTAGTGAAATCGGCCTTTATATGAGAAACTAATTTACTTTAATTATTTGCACGTAAATCAAATGATACGTATTTTCCACTCGACAAAATTCTGAACAAGTTTCTGCAATAGTTTTTCTGGAATATATGTATATAATTATATGTTCAAGTTATTTGTAGAGAGTTTATGTAAAGAATAAATAGCGAGAGAGCAGAACACAACGTTTTTATTATTTACACAGCTTTTTTAACAATACTTATGAAATACAACTTTTTAACTCGACTTTGACGACTTGTTTTAAATATATACATTATTTTGAGTACTGAACATTTAATATATTGTATAATGATAATACACATATCAGTTCAATATTTAAAAATTAAGCACAAACATGGCCCAAACTGGGGCTTACGGCACTTACTAATTAAGAATTTAGTAAATTATTTAAAAGTTAAAAAAGTAAGTTACTGTGGTATATTTATTAATTTTAGAAATCTTACTTACAAAATATGACAGGGCATTCTCATTAGCTATTTCAAAAAAATGTATAGTAAACAATAGAAGTATTAAGTACTTAGTTAGAGTACATAGATAGTTCTCCTCTATATATGTAGCTAGTTACCTCCCCTAAAATCTTAGCGACACATATAAATGTTTGCACGGACGCACAAAAATATACCACTCAATGTTTAGGCTTATCATAATTGAATTTTATTTAGTTATCGGTGCTGGGTCTTCTGTTGTTTAGTTGATAAACACCCATGTGTAAAAAGACTTAAAATGCTCATCGATCAGAAAAAACTTCCTTTTAAGAAGTTTTTGTTACAATTTATTGTTAATCAATTATCGAAAGGTTTTTTTTGATTTATCAGTCAATTTTTTATTAAATATATCAACTTATAAGAAGCTCTTTAACTGTTCACGTGGAAAGCATATACATATGGAATTTATACACCTACGTTTCTATATGAACGTAATTCGACACATTATGTTCACAGTTTTTTGGCTTAGATAATACGAGTATATTACTTTAATTTTAATTTACTTTACATATACATATATATAGATATATACTTTTTATGTAAAACATTATATGGTAGCCTCCCATGTGCTCAGTTTTATCTTTTGTCATTTTCAACATTGGCTTTATAATCTTATCAAAAGCGACAGATAAATATGCCAAGTAGTGATTACATTAAATAACATCAACCCGCTGAAGTTGCATTTACTCTCCAAGAAAGGTATTAAAGATAATTTTTTCTTAAATTTTCAAAAAGCATTCTTCTTGTTTTGACTTCAGAAAATAGTTGGCTTTTTGTGAGAACTTAATTTATTATTGTAAATATACTTGTATGTATGTATGTTAATTATAATGAGAGTGGTTGGGAAAAAATAAATGTGACGAGAATTTAATTTTGTATATGTATTTTGCATCTAACGAGCCAAAAAATTAAATTAATGAGGAATTCTATTCTAAGTACGAAATTTTGCCAGTTTCCACCAATATGTATCAAGAATTTATATATAATATTAAAAAGTGTAAATACATACATCTATATGTATTTTCTCAGATATGCTTAATCAGCAGATTAGAAGTAATAAAGCTGTAATAATATATATGTGTTTACATTAGAGCGGGTTGATTCACAGGGAGCCAAAAAAAAAGAGGAAAAATCGCGTATGTGGGAAATGTTCTACGGATCATTCTGAACACCTTTGCCTAAGAGAATATGGGTCTAAGACCGGTTTCGAGACAGCGATTAAGTGAAGTTTTTTTTCGGGATTATAAAAATTTCTTTGCCAGTTTTTGAGATATCCGAATGAATATTACTACATAGGTGGATTTTGGGTTCTACTGATCGTTTGTCGGAATCGGCCAGATCGGGCAACTATATCACGTATCTCCCATACAACCGATTCTTCAGTTATTTTACTTCCCGTCTGCCTGCCTTTAATTAAAAAGCTAAGAGCTTCTAAATTTGCAGAATTGTTCTCTAGCATATACTTAACAACGACAGTGAAAATAAAGAAAATCGACTGTATGGAAGATATGTATGTAGTTGTCCGATCTGGCCAATTCCGACAAATGTTCAATAGAACTCAAAATGCAACTAAGTTTTGAATTTCAATGGAAAATAACAAATACTGACGAAGAAATTTTTACAATTCAGAAAACAAACTTCAATTAAAAAATCACTGGCTCGAAAACGGTGTTAGACCCATGTTCTCTTAGGCAAAGATGTTCAGAATGATTCGTATAACATTTTCCGCAAACGCGATTTTTAGAAAAACAAATCGACTCGATCTAATATAAATACTATATGTATAACCAATTTTTGTATTTGTAAGCAACACTCACACAATGTAAAAATTTAATAAGATTAGTGTTATCCCAGAAGTAGCAGACCGATAAAAATAAAATGGTTTCGCTTTATAATATCAACTTAAAATGTCAAATATTTGAATAAATTATGCTACAATATATTGTAGAATGAAAGGGTTATTATGTATTCAACTGCAGTCACTACATCAGAATATATGAATATATTCCACAAATTATCGGATGGTTATATTGAAATAGGTAAAATCAATTAGTTAAAGTTCTCAATGCATACATATGTTCCATATTCGTCAGATGTAATATTATTTTCCCTTTTTAATTAAAACATTCTCGGAAAGTAATTTACCAACATTTGAGAAGCGTTCTCTTATCCGTTCACTTGCATATACTTGTTCGTATATAGTATCAATACACATTTATAACAGTACATTTGTACATATACACAAAATCATATATTCATATATATGGAGAATATGTATCTATTTAAAATATTATAAATATTTTGTCTTTAGATAAATTAAAAAAAAAAAAGATCATAAAGTTATAAAAATTATTATTTTTCCTCTATTTTATATTTGATACATTGAATGACAGCAATAACGTCTTTGAATACAAAAAAGTGTATATGCGTGTGTGGAGCATTTCAATTTAATATTATTTATTTGAGTAATTCATTTATATGTATACGTACACGCATATGTATGTTGAATAACTTTTGCAAGGGTGGGGAGAGCCCAATTAAAAGAAATTACAAAATCGTCTAAGAACCAGAATGTACATTCAATTGATCCAGTATTTCAAAACTTTCGCGCTTCAACACATTTGTACATATGAACTTGTGTATAAATACATATTTACGTATGTAGATATCCAATAACACAATACATACAAACGTGGGGTATTTTGAATTTTAACACAGTTAATCTCGTAATAAGTAGTAGTGTAAATATAATTTAAGTATATATAATTGAATATGATTATCGTTTTTAAGAAAAAAAAAACCACATAAATATTTTAACGAAAAATCTATAATGTAGTACTAGCATGTTGAAACCAGTTTTGTGAATAAGTGTCGCAAGCGCAAATCGCTATAGACCCTTCGGTAGTTACATTAGAAATCAGTTGCGAGCAATCAATCAGTATGATAAGCAACAACCAAGGCATGTTTGTACATTCGAGCGTTCGTATAGACTTCACCATCAAAATAATGAATGTGCATATGTATACACTTATTATATACACCTTTGAATAAATATATGTATGCTCAAATATTTGTAATAAGATATTTACGCGAATTTTTCTTTTGGTACACTCACCTTCGTTTTGCGCCGTGTTATTACATTAAATACCGGCATTTTGGTACGTCTTTGGGTTTTTTTTTGGGTTGGGGTAGATCTGTGGCGTTTTTTCGACAGTTTGGCGGACTTTTATTTTCCCTCGTAAATAAGTTTAAATATAATATATGTAGATGATCAGGTACTTATGAAGATTTTTTACACTTTCTTACTTTGAAAATTGCTTTGTGTTTATTTTTAAACACTATTCGTTTAGTTATTTATTCACTTGTCGTTAGTTACTGGCATGAAATTGAATCGTCTAATGTGGTGTCAATAATTACATTATATATGTGGAGAGTTGTAAGCACAGAAATGAATTTATAACGAAATTTGTTCACACTTGTTTCAATTTTCAAACAAGCGTACTTCTCCACTGTATTCTAATAATACTTCATTCAAATTGCTAAATACTGCCGTATAATGAGATCCGATCGAAGCGTGTGATTGTGTAAAACAATTAAGTACAGGTTTTATGCGAACTTATTATTATTTTGTATTTATTTAAATTTTGTGAATATAATGAATTAGTCATAATTACGTTTTGCACTTCGTTAAGTTCAAAATTTATGTATAGATCTTAGAACTCTCGAAGGTCGGAAAGCATTCATCTTTATATTTCTATTATGCAAAAGCTATATATATAAAGTTTGTCAGTTGACAGCTCCACAAATGTTCGTAATATTTTTTTTATAAATATCGATATACAATAAGTACTAAAAATTATTATCCCCTTAATTTAAAGGAATTGTATTATTATTTCTCCAAATCCGGCGTTTCAACTGGTTCTTGAATTATATGGTACTCAACGTAGTTTCACACTTATTTGTTTGTTAATTAAAAATGTTGAATTCTCACATTTCCTCTCTACAGTTCTATGATAGTAGTTTTCTACATTTATATAACATTCAATTCATATGCAATACGAAAATTATAAATTAAATAAACAAAGCAAGTTACTGGCCCACCGAGCGGTTCAAAAATTAAAATATATGCTATAATAATCTACACTCCAGTTGGAGCAAAGCAGTTAAGTAGAAGTTCGAATCTCTACTAAGTCATCGAGTTCGTTTTTGTTGAGCGAAATGCGTTTTACCACTACTATTAAACGATCGAGGTGATTATAAATTTGAAACGTTCAACGCAGTTTCCATTTCGTTTCGTTTATGTGGTGTATTATTATACAACTGTTTATAGTAACTCCGATCCCGAAATGTTTAATTACGGGATTTTGTTAAATATTAGGCAAAGAACATTTAAGTAAATTTTACAATTTAAGTAACTATCAGCGATTGCATATGTCTAAATTTAATTGTAATAATAGTATTTTTAGAATCCTTGACAACTGCCAGCAGTTAACAATACTAAACACTTATTTAAAAAAGTCAATGATATTCCTTACATGACCTAGATATGTATATGTATATGTAAGTATACATATTAAATACACACATAAGTATGTATGTGTATTTGTTAATATATATATGTATGTATATTAATATTTAAAAAAACGGGTATAATTGCAATAGATATCAGTCAAAACGTAATCCCTTTCTAGCACATACACAATTATGGTTTCCTTTATCACTCTTCATTGAAAGTGATTAATTGAACAGATTATTGCTGATTTAAAATACTTATATTCATTGGTGTTGACACATGAATGTCTTGAACTTTTTTTATAAAAATTAACTCACGCATTGATTCATGGAGTGCAGGGGCTTTATAAAGCACACAAGCTATAGAAATTATTGTTACTACGTATTTAATTAACCACTTTACCAGGGTATTGAATATTTATAAAAAATCGATTAAGACAGTAAGTATACAAATCAAATATCTCACTTATTTCATTAAGCGAGAGTGTCGATCATTTTGCTGGAAATTATTAATTTTTTTTATTTTTCAGTGCTATATCTTTCAATAGACTAATGACATACGCAGTCAGGTATGTTTTGTTTGCTGAAGAATAAACGAAAACTATAGCATACGTTAATTTAGAGAAAATGAGTCGATATGCTTTCAAAGAGCAATATGGATGAATTTTTTTGCGGCATATTCTATACAATTTTGATATCTGCTGAAAATAAAACCGGAGTAATCATCGATATACATATATGGAAGCAGCCACAAATATAATATTAATACGAGTAAACGTAGTTTAAAATGACATTATTTGGAATGAATGTTACCAGGAAGCACCGTAATCATAGGAAGATGAAATGAATTTCGACAAGTTCTATAATTATACATACATATATAGTACATATGCGGTGGAAAAATTGCAAAAGACTCATTACATGTAATAAAGAATCACAGTAGACTATGCTATGGAGACTTACTTCAGATGCACTTGTTGCTACGGAACTTAAAGGTGACATTGGTGCTGATTGGACTGGGCTAGCCGTGGATACATTAGAACAATTTGCATTTCTTAGTGAATTTACTGGTCCAGATGAACGTCCCCCAAGAGATAAACCATTTGTTACACCCATTACGCTATTCTTGCCACCGTTTAAACTTGAGGAATTACCGCCAATTGAATTTTTGTACGCGCTATCACCTCCAACACTTTTCACCGAACTTTGGTCATTTGGAAGAAAAAATAGACAACTGCCAGCAGTTGTCATATTATTACCGGTACCGTCTACACCATAAGAAGAGGGTGATAATTGCATATGATCATCGAGAATGGGTGTTACTGCATTCGAAGTGAGTTGTAATTGTGGAGAATGTCTAGTGCTTATGTCTGTTCCTCCATTGGATCCACCAAAATTTGAAATATTAATAAAATTAGGAGATTGATTGGATTCACGATTTATATTTGGCATTGCTGTGGGGTTGGGTATACTTTTGTTCTGAAAAAAAAATATTATAAATCAAAAACACAAATTTCAAACAATGTATTTTGTGCAAAAATTTACCTCCCATTCATTTTTAAAGGACTCGCTTAAATATTGTCGAACTTGATTTTTCTGCTTTTGAATGACATGGTAACGGGTGGGATTTTCTAAAACTGTCCGTACCTGCAAATACATTTAATATATACATATTTAAAAGTCTGCAACTACACCAGTGGAGCAACCAAAACTTAAAAAAATGATTTGTGAAATAGTGATATCTTGACACTAACCTGTAAAACTTGTTTTGGAACATCAACACCGATACTTTGAAGAGGCCCCTTTAACATAACCGGACTAGAACTTGCTCCAGAAGAAGTTGCTGACGGAGGATTAGTAAAGTAATTTTGTTGGTTCCCTTGAACATCATTGAAATTTGTTCCAAAACTGTTGGGCGCTTGTCTATAACCTCCACAAGTGTTACTATTACCCATCATATGTTGGGTATGCAATTGATGGCTATTGTTTAAATTTGGTATCTGCTGTGTTATATAAGATTCCACTTGCTGTTGTAATGCAGCAACTTCAGCTGCAGCCGTAGCTCTTTTTTCTGCCTCACGACGCTCCAACTCTTGCTGCTGCTGCTCACGTTGCAATTGTTGCTTAAGTTGAGTACGAGATTTTGGAACAGTAGTTTTGAATGTAGGGCTAAAAATAAAAATAAATTTCTAACACTTAGTCTTACTTATTGTCAAACTTGAACTAATAAAATAATATTTGAATTAAATTCTGTCATTAAATAATAATTTTTTTGATTGTGATGCTTGTTTTACCCACCCCCCTGTTGACGGCGGTAAGCCAATAACTTTTGGTTCAACCGGCTCCGTGACTGCAATATCCCCTAAGTCCACTATGCTTGGATCCATTTCTAATATCATTTCCAAGTCTTTGTCTATTCCAACAGTTACTCGTACATTACCTTCAGATTGTTTGTTATCATCATTAGAGCTAATAGACAATGCTGAATGGAAATGAGAGAGGACGTTTTGTTCCTCATTTTTTAAGGTTTGCTCTATTTGTGTGTAACCTATCTCTGGTTGTACAATATCGTTATTAGTTTCGTCAAAATCCATCAAGGCAGTAGGTTCAACGCCAACCTCAATTCCAAGCATTGGGTCGACTACATTAGGATCACTCATTTTCTGATTTTTTTTGCTTTCGTTTGATTGATTTAAATTATCTTTTGTGGTAGTCATTCGGAGAGTTTGTATTCGTTGTAGAAATTCCTGAAACTCTGTTAAATTATCTGAAGATGGATTAAAAATACTTTGAGGTGACATTGTGCTTCCGTTAGGATAACTGATAGGGTTCAGATTAGACTATTTGAGCTGACAAAAGATAACTGTGATTTGGGGTTGGATAATGTTTGCTAGTGTTCGGGCAGTGCTCATTTGTCTGCTTCAGTAATTGATACGAATGCTGACCGAAACGGTTGTGACTCTATAAATTGGTTTTTGAGTGATTTTGTAGTTACAAAGTTATCGATCCACATTATTTTTGAAAGAACAATTATTTATGATACCGATATTTTCATATATTTGATTTAATTTTCGTTTCATTTCATAAATGTTACGTATGTCTATTGAATGTTCATAACGCACGTGCTAATACGCATTTATTAAATGATTGGCAACAAATACTTTTCTTCGTTTTGTATCATTAAATACTTCACGATAAATCTATAAAACTTTGTTAAATATATGAATACATATGTATGTGTTATCATGAAAATATATAAGTCGATATATTCTCAAAGCAATATACACCGTAAATTCAGATCTTTGCGTTTATTCACAATACTTTTTATTTACTTTTCTTTATATCTTCTCTGTACATAATTTTTTGTTCAAACACCTATGATTCATTTATAATTTGTTTCTTAATAACATTTCACTTCATATTTATATTTTTCGGTGGCAATAAAGTTCTACAATTATTATTAATTAACCTAACCAAATTATATATTTTCTCATTTTGCGTATATCGTCAACTAATAAAAGTTGAAGGTTTTTCTTTGGCGTATACTGAGGAGAAAAGCAAAAGAAAAACGGACCTTGATCTTGTATCATACAAAATCTCTTGAATTCGGCACCTATCGATGAGCGGTTCGATCATTCGAACTGCTTTCGTACAATTATTCTATTTAAAAACAGCTTTGTGTCTGAAAAACAGGGTATTTATATTAAACTTATAATTGTTTAAATTATGTTTTAGTTTTGAAGTTTTAAATATTTCCTATAAGTTTTAAAAGAATTGTCAAATGTTTTTTGCGGTACAATTTAATTTATAAAATGTAAAAATGTTTTGATAATAATAATAATAACAATTATTTGTTATTAACACAGTAAATTTTAAAAAGTTATATTCAAAAATATTGACCCTATATTCGATAAGAAAATTTTTGAGAGATACGCGCATGTTCAAAAAAATTTCAAAAGCTTTTATTAGTAATACATCTAGATATGCGATAGAGTAAGCACACGAACTTGTGTTTAGGTATTTATGTGGACAAATAATGTAAAAACTTTTGAAATAACGTAAATCTCAGCAAAGTTATCCCATGTTTATTCTTCTAATTGAAGGAAAAATCATCTTATCTTTTACTTAATTAGGGTGTGACCATTTATTTGTAATGAAATAAACCATAATTAGGGTAGGACAATTTTAAATTGTAATGAAATAAACCATATAAGTATCCGCATTAATGATATTTTTGAACAAATTTACCCCCATTGTCAGGCTACTGGTATTCTTAGAGTAGATTTTATATTAAAATAGCATAAACGAGGTAAATAATGTTAGAAGAATACGTTGGTGATCAAAGTAGAACTTGGTGTGAAATTACTAGCAGATTATAGTTTAATTACTAATTACAACCTACTTATTTTACAAAATGTGAGTTTTGGGTACGATTAAACATGATACTTTTTATTCGTTTAAATTTTGTTTAATTTCATATATTTTTTACACACATAATATATAGCAAGACATTGATTATTGAGGGCAGAAAAATGTTGATTATAGATTTGTAACAAAACATATTATTGCTTGTCTTATAATTGGGAAAATATCAATCAATTGTTTGAGATTATACTCGTTTGATATTTGCAGTTAAACTAAAATACCAATTACGTATTTATTCAAGGGATGCATTCTCACTTTGGTACCCAAATTATCTAATTAAGTGCACATTTTCTTTCAATTTGAGAATAATTTGGAAAAGTTGTGGATTTTTGGTAAGTTACTATACACCAAAAATTATTTAGATACCTCTAATGACAATATTTTTTTTAATATATTCTATATATGTATGCAAATGAGATTTTAAATTTTTATATTAAATTGTGCTTAACTTTCAAAATAAATAATTATATATGTTTAAACATTAAAAATATACAAGGGCTCTTACATGTCATCGAATCGTACAGAACGGGTGGCTGCCTTCAATTCATAGAATTCAACATTATCCGATCTTCCAGCAACTTGGACTTCAGTAGAAAGTAAATCCAAATCTTCGATCGGAAAATATTCAAGATCGAAATCCATATTTATGCCAGACTCAGCCATAATCCCAGTTGAATATATTTTAGGAAGGTTGAACTTGAGGTAAATGGAAAAGTTCAAGCTTCATTCCTTGATCAATTAGCGCAAATTGATTGCTAGCAGCTTGTGGTGAATTGGTGAATTTTCATCAAAATATGTTTAATGTTGTGCAATATCTTTTCATTTTACTCTCCGTTGTCTTATTTGTTTGGTTGCTTAATTAAGAAGAGCTTGAAACTCGGTCGTTGGCAATCGGCAATTTATTCCAATAAAATCAACTTGAATGTCTTGTTAAACGATGGTTTGTGATAGTGCTCTATAAATCACTAATACATATGTAACCACGTGTACTAAAGCAGCTGATTACTTGCTAGTTGCTTTTGTCGATCGATTGTGTTAGAGTTTGTGCTTCTTTTGTTGCCTTTATCATGTTGGTAGAAAGGCCAACTTCGTGTGTAGATACGGTGGTTGTGTTATTTTGTTTGATTTTTTATTAACAGGTGTAACGTAGTTATTTTTGGTTCTCTTAAGATCCTAGCAACTTCACTGATATTTTGGCGGCCATCTTTAATTCTATTTTCATTTTTATTAGACATTAATTTAACACGATCACTCTTCGTTGCGTCTCGTACAAACACAAATTCAACATTAACACAAACATAAGCTTATTAGTATTATTTCTAACTATGTATTTGCCAAGTTGAATGTGCGAGCGTAATGGCTGTCGGAACCAGTTCAAACTCTTGAGTTCATGTCGCACTACAGATCTTTTAACAAATACAAAATGATCGTTCAAATTTTTTACAATTTCATACTGATTTCTTGTAACTTATTACCAATTGCATGTACTGACTTTTAAATCTAATTGTAGAACTTCACCACTTAGTGCCAACCGTCCGTCTCTACTACCTACTGGCGATACCGGGGAAAAAGATAAAGCAGTGGGAGAGTATTTACTCATTGTACTCGTACAGTTAAAGTGGTTTCGGAGGTAGCTTTGAATGTAATATGCAACTCACCTCAGTTAATGGTGGATACAAATACGGTAATGAAACGAGTGCTAACACAAAATACAAGTAAAATAATATTATTGACATATTCATTTGTAGCATAATAGCTTAGTTATATTTATAATACATAATTACTTTCTTTATTTGGTGTTATATTTTTTTAGGTTATTAAATGAAATATTTTCGCATAAAATCTAATTATAATGCTCAGACACTGGTAATAAACTTCAAACAAATGACAATACAAATGACAAGTGAGGCTGGGCCAAGCATATACAAAAGGTGTAAGAATCAAATTTGATAAATAAATGCATATGCATTTGTAATCTGACAAATTAGTCAATTCATTCGTATGTCGTCAATCAATTGGTATTTGAAAAAAAATAGTCAAACATTAAACATAACACTTCGGAAATGAGCATTATATACAAATTATGAATACGACTACTAAACGTTTGTTAAGAAATCGTACAGTTTAGAAAATAATGTGTAATATTAGCCAACCCAAAGAATGTAATAAAGCAAGCTTTAAACATACCTTTTATCTAATTGCGTTTAGTTAGACTTAATTTATATTCTTATTTTTATAGCATTTACATTTTTTGTGTTGCAGCAAAGGAAGTTATAACTGTATCGTCAGGTACCCCTACTAGGTTAGGTGTAGTAATTGACCTTAACAGCACCAATCATAACTTCGACCAACAGATGTCGCAAAAAATCACCTAAATGTGAAAAATGCATAATCAAAATTCATAATTCAAATATTACTCCCTCCATTTGAGTATGTACATTGTTATTGTTTTTCTTTAAGTTATAAGTCCTTCCTTTCTTAAAATAATATAAACCTACCATTACCTATTACTACCCTTAGGTAATTCAAATAATTTTTTTTAATCATTCGGGTTTTTCCATACAAGTATGTACATACACAATGAGTTTTAAGTCGCGAAGGTAATTGAACACGTATGTTAAGTACATTTTTAGTGCAATGGTTTCTTCTATTTACGCTACTATAATTTATTTATTAATAAATTAAAAAGGGGTAAATCAGCTTTAATCCCTTATCTTTCGCTCTCTTGCTTTCAGTCTGTTATAATCAAACAAATCGAAAGAAAATCGTTTTGTAATTTAAGAAGCATTACAAATTTTAAATAGTTTATTATCTTGCAAAAAAGTACAAAAATTATTTTGTTAACACAAAATAGAATGAATAGCCAGAATCGTTTCTATGCATGTATTTACCTCGGTTATTTTCATTGGGACAATTACTATTTGAGTGAGCGCGAACAAAAACAGATCCGACAAGAATAAAAGTGTTGTAAAGTAAAATATAATGAATGATTCGTAGAAAAATCTTGAGAACTACGTCTAACTTTACATTATTTCCAATTTAAAGCTGGTGTTTTACATAATGCTTTTAAAATATTTGTTTATGGTGCGGTGCAAACCTTATCTAATTTATCAAGGATCTATGTACAATCAATGTACATACTTGTTAATACAACTCTCTTCGATTGGCTTTTTTTTTTCTCGATACATTTGCCAAAAATTTTCACAAGTAAGTTGTAAGCTGCTTGTCTTCAATGCTACCAAGTTTTGTTGTACCGATTTTAGACAAATTTTACTTTTGGAATGACTGAAATAGCAAATTACAGTCAAAAATTGATATACAAATATTTTTTTATTGATTTTAACCTGAAATAAATTTTTATTGACTATGTAAAACTAAGGGGTTAGTAAAATATTTTATTGCGAGCATTTCTCCACTAAAGAAAGAAGTGTATTAAATTAGAGCATGCATCAGAGGACATTTTATCGCTGCGCTTTGAGCAAGTACTATTTGTTTAAACATCTGGTATAGTTTGTTCGATTCGCTACCTTCCATTTTTCTTTTGCTACAATACATATGTAATTTTTCTTGCTGCGTTCTTTTGCGGTATATATTTGTCATGTGAACACATATATAGAAGATAATCCATAAGCATACGAGGTATGTTCAAAGGAAAAGGTGACTTGATTTTTTTGAAAAGTACTTATTTATTCATCAATATCTATTTTGTCCCCTTCAAAGTAATCCCCTTTCGGATATAAAACACTTGTGCCAACACTTTTTTCAATCTTCGAAGCACTTCTAAAATGCACTTTTCGGTATGACCATCAGCTCTTTCTTCGATTCTGACTTGATCTCATCAATTGTGGCAAAACACTTTCCTTTCATTGGTTTCTTCAGTTTTGATAATAGGAAAAGGTCGCAGGGAGCCAAATCTGTCGAATACGGTGGGTGAGACATGAATACCGGCCAAAAAATCACGAATATGCAATAATGTGTGAGTTCCAAATCTAGCAATTTCGAAACCAACTTCGCTGCCACACGTTTCATGCCCAAAATATTCGAGAAAATTGAATAGTATGAGCCGATTGATACTTCAACAACCTCTGCAACTTCTTGAATAGTGAATCGACGATTTTCAAGAACAATTTTCCAGGATGCTCATCGTCATCAACATCTTTTCGGTCTTCTGTAAAGCACTTGTACCACTTATAAATACTTTTTTGAGGCAAAGTGGACTCATCGAATGCTACAGTGAATATTTCAAGTGCCTTGAAGCATTTTATTATATTTTTAACGCAAAATTTAACACTTACTCTTTGATCCATTTCTTTCAAAAGTCAAAAATCGAAGAGCACACAAAAACGTGATTAACCTTTTCTGTTGTCAAAAACAAACTACTACTCGAAATTGGCTCCTAATGCAAGCACATGATAAACATATGTATCCGATTATAAGAAAAACAAATTATCAATAATCGAATGTATACAGCCCACGAATCAAAATTCACCTTTTTCTTTGAACACACCTCGTATGTGCTATTTAGAAACATTACATTTTGGCGTATAATTTACTTGTATATTCCTACCATTGGCATTTGAAATGAAAAATACTATACTAACAAAAAATTACTAATCTATTTGCAAACCACTTTTTATCTAAAATGTTATATATTAAAAAACTACAATAATAATTATTTTAATTAATGTATGTATATATATCATAACAGAGAAATACATAGTTATGAATTTTTTGTATTTAAGATAAAATATGTGTACTTTACATTGTGGTAGTTAATAAGGATTACATTTACATATGTAGAACTACGTCAATGTCAATGTCAATAATTTTTTTTTTTCTATAGGCCTCATTACTACCCCAACAAAGTTAAGGTCATGTATATGAACGTTTTAGCAAACAATCGTATAAACGTTCATATATTTTTCTGAATTACCGGTGATGTGAATGTCATCGAAACCTTGAAAAAATTCCGCCCTTCGTGCCCACGTCTTCCCAAGGATAGGTTGGGCATGCGCTTCAAAAAAGCTACAACTTATCCTCTCTTTTCCTCCTTATTAAGAGCAATGGAAAAGCTTTCGATAAACTGGAAACAGAGTTCATTGCAGTTGATTAAATGTCCTAATGGTCAAGTACAAGGCTTCACTCTGTCTCTCATGGGGTCATGGACACGCAATTTTTGTTTCTAAATGCTTTAGTGTTGTAGTAAAAAAGTTGGAAATATTTGGAAAAATCAGATATATATAAAAATGTCCGTATATACCGAGTGGCATGAATTTGTATGATGATATGTACAAAAATTTACCAAATATTCGGAAGCCATAATTTAAAATATTTTTAATATAATATTATATATTTAGAAATAAAGAACTATTATAATCTGATCAACATATTGTGAGCAAATAAAAATATTATTAATTCAGAATTCTCTTTCATTACACATTAAACGTTTTTAGCCATGAGGCAAGACAAAATACTCTCCAACTTCTACATATAAAATAGATTGTAGCGAAAGCCCACGAAGGCTTATCACCTTTTAATCTGGATAAACAATGGTATTATTGATAACATTGAAAGTGAACGAAGGAAATAAGAAGTTAGGAGTTTGAAATTGGCTGCTGAGCGGCAAACGCTATTTTGATAAAAAGCTCTTTGGTTTTGGCTAATAACATCCTTATTTTCATACGAAGCAGTTGCTTTTTTTTGCAATAAGGTGAACCATTCCATTCCACGACTACTAAGCGTTTGTTAAGAAATCGTACAGTTTAGAAAATACTGTGTATTATAATATGTATATAGATTAGCCAACCCAAAGAATGTAATAAAGCAAGCCTTAAACATACCTTTTAACTAATTGCGTTTAGTTAGACTTAATTTATAGTCTTATTTTTATAGCATTTACATTTTTTGTGTTGCAGCAAAGGAAGTTATAACTGTATCGTCAGGTACCCCTACTTGGTTAGGTGTAGTAATTGACCTTAACAGCACCAATCATAACTTCGACCAACAGATGTCGCAAAAAATCACCTAAATGTGAAAAATGCATAATCAAAATTCATAATTCAAATATTACTCCCTCCATTTGAGTATGTACATTGTTATTGTTTTTCTTTAAGTTATAAGTCCTTCCTTTCTTAAAATAATATAAACCTACCATTACCTATTACTACCCTTAGGTAATTCAAATAATTTTTTTTAATCATTCGGGTTTTTCCATACAAGTATGTACATACACAAGAGTTTTAAGTCGCGAAGGTAATTGAACACGTATGATAAGTACATTTTTAGTGCAATGGTTTCTTCTATTTACGCTAATATAATTTATTTATTAATAAATTAAAAAGGGGTAAATCAGCTTTAATCCCTTATCTTTCGCTCTCTTGCTTTCAGTCTGTTATAATCAAACAAATCGAAAGAAAATCGTTTTGTAATTTAAGAAGCATTACAAATTTTAAATAGTTTATTATCTTGCAAAAAAGTACAAAAATTATTTTGTTAACACAAAATAGAATGAATAGCCAGAATCGTTTCTATGCATGTATTTACCTCGGTTATTTTCATTGGGACAATTACTATTTGAGTGAGCGCGAACAAAAACAGATCCGACAAGAATAAAAGTGTTGTAAAGTAAAATATTGTAACGGATTTCTCGATAAATCGTCTAACTATAACTCACTCTTGAGCTCGATCACTGGATTGTTAAATTAAAGTCCCAATTTAATGCTATACACTTATCTTTATTCCCAATTCTAACAACTTAACACTTATTGCTCGCTATTCGAACTTACAACTTATTGCTTATAGCTTAATTGTTCTTTACACGGTAACACTCTAATTAGAATTGTCTCTGCTGCACGATCCGGCAGCCCTTATATAGTAAATTTTTAACAAAAGTTCGCTACTAGAACATTCTGGCAACTACGAATTCGCTGTCTAGTTGCTTCTGGCAGTTTATCGTTAATTCTGTTTTGTTCTGGTACTTGTGTTCGCCACAATATAATAAACTATTGTGAATGATCCGTAGAAAAATCTTGAGAATTAAGTCTAACTTAACATTATTTTCAACATCGTAAAGGGGAGTAGAAAAATAAACAGCAATTGGATGTAAACAATGCTACAGCTGAGAGGGGTCCATGGAGAAACGTCAAGTCCGCCTAGGGGTTGAGTTTCTATTGATAGCCAAGATGGCCGACTTTTAACCGGAAAATGGTTGCATCTTGCTATTTTCTCTTAATTTATGAAAAAGTTGTCCAAAAAATATTGATTATATGTAAAACTTTAATATGTTTTCAAAATACAATAAGTTTATTTTAATATATGTTCTTAAAAAAGCGGCTATTATTGGCAAATTTCAGAATAATTACGATATATATTTATGCCTTATTTTAACTGTGGTAACTTAATAAATATTCACCACAGAAAAATGTAAGGTGCAATTAAGCAACCATGTCAAATAACGGGATGCGGAATATGCTTATTCAACGAAACTGAGGGCAATGTTTATAAATTTGTAATACAATCTTCGTAAAATAATGAATATTTCATATTGCTCCTGATAAAAATGCTCACACAAGAATTTTTATCAATAAGCAGGTGTGTATTAATGCGTTTGACTAAAAGTTGTTAATAAATTCAAATGCCAGTATTGCTATTGAGCATTGCGTAACAGTGTTGCGCAAGCCAATTTTATAATACTTTTTAAAAAAGAAATATATCTACCGTATTTTATACCCTTATAAAATGTTTTATACTATAAAGATATTGCACCTTCAACAAATAATTTATTTTAGAAGTCTATATATTTAAAAACTAAATTTAGAACTATATAACAATATGATAATAGATTTATGTAAAGAGTTATATGTAAAATATATATTATAATGGCTACATGCTGAAATACAGAGACAACTACCTGATGTGCCTACCGTATTTTATACTATAAAGATATTGCAACTTCAAAAAATAATTTATTTTAGAAGTCTATATATTTAAAAACTAAACTAAGAACTATATAATAATATGGTAATTTTGTATGTCAAAAGTTGTAATAAACTATTGTACATATATCCACCATTAATTGCTGATATATAAAACGTAAATAAAATTTGTGATTGAATAAATCTATACCTAAATTAGAGCACTAGTAAAATTTCTTGATATAAGTACAATGATAAATTTTGCTTTATTGTTTAAATGAATTATTATCACTTGTATGGCAATGATAAGTTTTGCTTTTTTGATTATGTAAATTATTATTACTTATAGTATCAAATTTTGTTACAATAGTTATTTCTTCCCGTCCACTCATAGTTAAATTGAATTTTCAGTTTGCCCATTAATAAGTTATTTAAAATGCTTAAAAATTTGCCGCATATTTACCTATAACAACATGGTATGATATTATATATTGTTAGCATTAAACATCAATTAATAACCAAAATTTAAAATATTTACAAATAATTATTTAGGCGTTTTCTGCTGTGCGCAACCCATTTTAGCCCCTCGCCACCCTAACTTACCATGGCCACCATGTTGGTTTTATTGTGAATGAGACTTTCGCTACTCCCTTATACCATGATTTCCAATTTAAAGCTGGTGTTTTTGTTTGCTTTTAAAATATTTGTTTATCTTGTTAATACAACTCTCTTCGATTGGCTTTTTTTTTCTCGATACATTTGCCAAAAATGTTCACGGGTAAGCTGTAAGCTGCTTGCCTTCAATGCTACCAAGTTTTGTTGTACCGATTTTAGACAAATTTTACTTTTGGAATGACTGAAATAGCAAATTACAGTCAAAAATTGATATACAAATATTTTTTATTGATTTTAACCTGAAATAAATTTTTATTTACTATGTAAAACTAAGGGGTTAGTAAAATATTTGGTAAATGTATAGTTTAGGAAAAAAAATATAAATATTGAAAAAATTCACTTTCCGCTCACGGATTTGTAATCTACGCGTAAAAAAAAGAATATTTAAAAAAAAAAATTTCAATTTTGAGGCCTCCTTAGTTGGGGGACCTAAACTATACATTTACCAAATATTTTATTGCGAGCATTTCTCCACTAAAGAAAGAAGTGTATTAAATTAGAGCATGCATCAGAGGACATTTTATCGCTGCGCTTTGAGCAAGTACTATTTGTTTAAACATCTGGTATAGTTTGTTCGATTCGCTACCTTCCATTTTTCTTTTGCTACAATACATATGTAATTTTTCTTGCTGCGTTCTTTTGCGGTATATATTTGTCATGTGAACACATATAATATAATCCCACAATCGGGTATACAATAATATATAAAAAGATTTGATGATATTTCTGAGAGAACTAGATAGAAGATAATCCAAAAGCATACGAGGTATGTTCAAAGGAAAAGGTGACTTGATTTTTTTGAAAAGTACTTATTTATTCATCAATATGTATTTTGTCCCCTTCAAAGTAATCCCCTTTCGGATATAAAACACTTGTGCCAACACTTTTTTCAATCTTCGAAGCACTTCTAAAATGCACTTTTCGGTATGACCATCAGCTCTTTCTTCGATTCTGACTTGATCTCATCAATTGTGGCAAAACACTTTCCTTTCATTGGTTTCTTCAGTTTTGATAATAGGAAAAGGTCGCAGGGAGCCAAATCTGTCGAATACGGTGGGTGAGACATGAATACCGGCCAAAAAATCACGAATATGCATTAATGTGTGAGTTCCAAATCTAGCAATTTCGAAACCAACTTCGCTGCCACACGTTTCATGCCCAAAATATTCGAGAAAATTGAATAGTATGAGCCGATTGATACTTCAACAACCTCTGCAACTTCTTGAATAGTGAATCGACGATTTTCAAGAACAATTTTCCAGGATGCTCATCGTCATCAACATCTTTTCGGTCTTCTGTAAAGCACTTGTACCACTTATAAATACTTTTTTGAGGCAAAGTGGACTCATCGAATGCTACAGTGAATATTTCAAGTGCCTTGAAGCATTTTATTATATTTTTAACGCAAAATTTAACACTTACTCTTTGATCCATTTCTTTCAAAAGTCAAAAATCGAAGAGCACACAAAAACGTGATTAACCTTTTCTGTTGTCAAAAACAAACTACTACTCGAAATTGGCTCCTAATGCAAGCACATGATAAACATATGTATCCGATTATAAGAAAAACAAATTATCAATAATCGAATGTATACAGCCCACGAATCAAAATTCACCTTTTTCTTTGAACACACCTCGTATGTGCTATTTAGAAACATTACATTTTGGCGTATAATTTACTTGTATATTCCTACCATTGGCATTTGAAATGAAAAATACTATACTAACAAAAAATTACTAATCTATTTGCAAACCACTTTTTATCTAAAATGTTATATATTAAAAAACTACAATAATAATTATTTTAATTAATGTATGTATATATATCATAACAGAGAAATACATAGTTATGAATTTTTTGTATTTAAGATAAAATATGTGTACTTTACATTGTGGTAATTAATAAGGATTACATTTACATATGTAGAACTACGTCAATGTCAATGTCAATAATTTTTTTTTTTTCTATACGCCTCATTACTACCCCAACAAAGTTAAGGTCATGTATACGAACGTTTTAGCAAACAATCGTATAAACGTTCATATATTTTTCTGAATTACCGGTGATGTGAATGTCATCGAAACCTTGAAAAAATTCCGCCCTTCGTGCCCACGTCTTCCCAAGGATAGGTTGGGCATGCGCTTCAAAAAAGCTACAACTTATCCTCTCTTTTCCTCCTTATTAAGAGCAATGGAAAAGCTTTCGATAAACTGGAAACAGAGTTCATTGCAGTTGATTAAATGTCCTAATGGTCAAGTACAAGGCTTCACTCTGTCTCTCATGGGGTCATGGACACGCAATTTTTGTTTCTAAATGCTTTAGTGTTGTAGTAAAAAAGTTGGAAATATTTGGAAAAATCAGATATATATAAAAATGTCCGTATATACCGAGTGGCATGAATTTGTATGATGATATGTACAAAAATTTATTTAGAAATAAAGAACTATGATAATCTGATCAACATATTGTGAGCAAATAAAAATATTATTAATTTAGATTTCTCTTTCATTACACATTAAACGTTTTTAGCTATGAGGCAAGACAAAATACTCTCCAACTTCTACATATAAAATAGATTGTAGCGAAAGCCCACGAAGGCTTATCACCTTTTAATCTGGATAAACAATGGTATTATTGATAACATTGAAAGTGAACGAAGGAAATAAGAAGTTAGGAGTTTGAAATTGGCTGCTGAGCGGCAAACGCTATTTTGATAAAAAGCTCTTTGGTTTTGGCTAATAACATCCTTATTTTCATATGAAGCAGTTGCTTTTTTTGCAATAAGATGAACTATGGTTTGAATTTTTATTCCATTTAGAGTAGCAGAAGGTGGTGATTTTTAAATAAATGTTTTTCAATTGTATGTAAAGTAAATATCGATCGTAAAGAATCGATTGTAATATGATATGTGAGGCCCAATCCCGTGCTGTACTTCGCACATTCTGCGAGTACATAACGCAATAGCGTTTAACTTTTAAATACAAGATATTGTTAATATAAATTTGTTTTCTATTATTGCATATTTGTTTCGGAGAAAAATAAGTTGGCTAGCAATTAATCACACGCCTTCCCTACCATTTCACTTTTCTCTTCTTATAAGTTCAATAAACTTTGCGTGCTCTAAATTCCGGGCAATCACATTACGTTGATTCCAAAACTAAAATATAGTAAGTAGTAAGCTGTATTTTCATTTTCGTATCGCTTTTGGCTGATGCATATTTCGTTATCCACCTTCATTTATTCACTCATTAACTACGTGTGGCCGGTTGGTTGCAGGTTTTTATAACACCGTTACATATGTATATGTATGTGTGTATAATATATATAATACTTGCCTTTATAACTTTCTTGTCAAGCTATTTCATGTGCTTTATTATTCAGGTTGGCGCTTACAGCGTTTAACGTCACTTTCTTCGATTTTTTTTTATATACTGCTAGTAAATACGATTTACTTTCTATTTTCATATAAGTATATAGCATATATTATGTACATACATATTTTTGCCTGCATATTTTAAAAGAACTTATATTCACATATGTTCTACTTATGTGTGTGCTTGTGAACAATACGATATATATACATATATACATACACATATGCTAATTAAAAATACAGTGGATGACGATTTCCCGTTATTTCGTTGATGTTCAGATGGTAATCATCCAAATTGAATCGAAATCACAAGTTATGAGAAAGCACAATATACAAAACGATTGACTGTCCAATAAACTGAACTTATTACTAGCAACTATTTTAAAAGTGAAAACCAGGTCAGTGTACGAGTTTACGTCTATGCATATGTATGTACATACAAATATGCTGCTAATGAAACTATATGCAGCTTTCGTTTTCGAATTCGATTTTAATTAAAATATTGCATGTATTGCATTGTATTGTATATATGTATATACTTGTATTTACTTATAGGTATATTTACTTTACAGTACTATAAGCATAAATGTGCTCCAATTATACTTATGTTATGTTAAGGACACAAAATCAGAATATAAAAAAAATATTTACAAAGTTTAGATCTTCAAATAATCAATATGATAATGGCTGATGATGCTTAAAAAAATATATACAAGTATGTATATATGTACATACTTATCTTATTCATAGATACTCGTAAGAGGGTTTGAGTTTTTATTGTTATTTGACTGTGTTGAATTGTGACGTGACGATTGATGTTGATATACATATGGAGGTATTTACATACATATGTATTAAAAAGTCACGCACTTTGGGATATGTGGCACAATACCCTGCTTTCGATTTGTTTAATGGCATTTCTCTTGCATTTTCATTTTCTTCGGTCGAAACGAAAGTGAAGAGCCATATTTGGCACTAACACGTTGCAATAAGGTAAAAATTATATTGTTAGCTGCCATTGAACTCATCCGTTGCTCGTCCAGTGAAAGTAAAATAAGTTGTTTTTCTTTTATTCATCTTTATATATGTATATGTATGTGCCTATATGTGCACATTTTCATACAAACAAAGTTAACATTTTTGCTAACAAAGTAGCGTACATGTAGGTATGTAGTAGACATATAAATTTCTTAATTTAAACAAATTTTTAAAATAAAAACAAATAATAAATTGCAAACGCTAGAAGTATTTTAGTGAATTGTGATGCTTAATTTGAAAATAGTGTTATTAACGGTTTTTACATAAGATATTGCCATCACCCAATTTTACTAATCCAACTCTCCCTCTTCATTAATTGCCTAAAAACTCTTTTCAAAGATGTTAATTTGGCAAGATCAAAATGTTGCAAAAATGGCTGTATATACATATGATGAGTGCGTAATTATCAACAAAAAGGTTTATATTCCTGCTGAGGTAAAACATGTTTTCTGATGACGGCCGACCCTGTTCACCCATTGACACAGCTCATACAGTATTTCTGAAATGATACTCACTTGAAGGCGATTTTTGTGCGATTTACCTAAAAGTGTTTGGCTTCTTGGCTATTATTTGCAGGTGATTTAGACAAGACAAAATATGGCAGTTAGTTAGATACATATGTATATATAATATATAAATATATTTGTTAAGATTTTGTAATATTATAGACTTTTACGCATGAAAATAAACTTTTCCTAAGACTTACCACGCTCTGGAAACCATAAACGATACATTTTTATCCTGGCCTCTTTTCTTCAATATACTGTTTTGAATAACAACTTGTTGAATTTTTTACTCAAGTTTATATTTTATTATATTCATACAACAAAAATGTTGTCCTTATCTTAGAGTTCACAATTTTTAAATAATGTTCACAAATAATATGCTGTTAAGAAATAAGATTGCTCCAGTGCCCGCAGATTGACACCAAAATCCTTCCATATACATATATTCAAATATTCAAACATATGCCTGAATGTATTAGATACATACATACATATATGCAAGTCGTGGACAGGCTCTTGTAAAAGTTTTGGTACTTCAACCAATATATATGATTTTAATTATCTTATAAACTTCAATCAATGTTTTTTTAAATACTTCGATTCCAATCCATAGTTATGAAAATATATGAACATGATGTTTTTAAAATGTCATTACATTCATAATTTGAATATTTAATATCAAATCAATGAGTAAGGTTTTTTATATAACGACCCCACCCCCCTAATTTCAATTTTGGCAGGCCTTTCATTATACCTACATATACGAATATTTTTATTATGATTGATATATTCGTTTTATACGTATTCGTTTTGTATGCAATGTGTTCATATACATTCTTTGATTTACAGTAACGTGCATTGCTTAATGTGACTATTATTTCATTTTAAAAGTATATACAGTGCTTTTTAACTTTGCTTTGTTCTTATTTGTATTTTATAAACTTTTTTCTTAATACTCTTTTAAAATCGCATATTCTTAATGTAAAAAGATTTTACAATTGAGTATTTGATTTTAAAATTGTGTCAGGAGGGATATTGACCACACAATCAGATCTATATTTGATAATCTGTATTACCACAACTGGACCCATCCCTTTTGTGTACATACATAAGTTTAAGTATTCCATTGTGTACACGTAAATATGCATACAAATTTATGACGATTGTGATACTAGAAATCTTTCCAATAATATGTATTCATTTTGATTTATTAATATTGTGATTACAAGATAAGCTATTTACAACATTTTGAAAGATACTCTTTTTAGAATTAAAATTGTGAATAAAATATAATAATTTTGAAAATATTTTAATTATATATTCCGCTATTGTCATTATAATATTATTCGGTATACATTTCTGTATTTTCTTTGTGCAAGGCAAATAACTTATATGTACATAATGTATGTATGTCGAATAGACGTCTTGAATTTGCAATGAATCAAAAAATAGGGAATACAGCCAATTTTAGTTTGTTATTATTTTTTAAGATGCATATGGTTCATGGCGTTATTTCTGAGTACTAAAGTGGCTAAAGGTAACAGTAAACTTTTTAGCATACCCAATATGATAAATTTTTAGAAAAAATACAAAAATTTACTTTGTCAGTAAAATCGTATACAGAAGAGAACTTTTAAGCAGCTAAGCAACAACAACAAATTTACCAATAACTGCGCCTTAAAAAATGCAAATAAATATTGAATTTTAGGCTTTAAAAAGAGAAACATAATTATTAAAGTTATTAAAAAAATATGTATATTCATACATATATTTATGTTTGAATGTTTTAATAAACCCTTTACCGAAGTGACACTGATATTATAAATAATAACCATTCCAAAATATTTGATTCTGCTCACCTATCGGTATAGTTTTTGTTCAACATTTCTTTATATTATAATGTAATTCCATTCCTGTTACACGGTTGATTAAACAGCTTATACGTTTTTTCAAGTTGAGGATATTGTGATATTATTAAAAATACATATAAGATATTAAATATGTATTAAGGAAATAACTAACCAGCTAAATTATTTATATACATAAATATATAAATACAATTTTTATTCATATTTAGCGTAAAAAGTTATCAATTAAGAGAATATTGTTGGAGAAAAATCCTTTAAGTATATATTAAGATACCGGTGCAGTAAATTATAAAAAAAATATATCAATTTTCAACTCATAAAAATTAAACGCAAATTTTTTAATTTATTTTTAATATGTGTGTGTATTTGAAAAAATTTTATTTTTTGTACCTACTACAAATATAGCATACTACCACTATACTACTACTATTACTAATAAGAATAAATTCACTTTCTCTTATCATCTTAACATGTGAATAAATGAAAGTTTAAGAACTTGTTTTAAATTAAACAATACATCAACGGCCAATACATTCAATAATTAGAAACACATATACACACAAAAATTAACTTAGGGAATATTTATCTTAATATGCTTATTAAATAAGAAAAATTATATACAATATATACATTTTAAAATTATTTAGAACTTTTTACATTTTATAAATTTAGAAAACAATAATATTAAATATTTTTTAGAAAAGTAACACGTAAAAATTTATCACTCCAACAGATAAATAGATGATTTTAATAATAAAGATAAAACAAACCAACGAACAATAAAACAATTTTATTATAAAATAAGATCTCTAAAGTAAAACTGCTTATGAAAGCAAAATTTTACTATGCATTTATAGTAGGAAGAATTAAACATTAATCAACTTTTTTGCTTATTGAAAAACTCGCAGAGTTTTCAATATTAAATCATATTGGACCACTGGAACAACATTTCTTTCCAGAAATTATAAATAACTTAAATTAATTCAGTAGACATTTTTATTTAATTTGCCAAATTTTGCAAATCTAGATTTCAAACATTTGTTTCATTTGATTGATCTCAAATTTTTCCGACCAAAAAATTAATTCGATAACGGCGTTTGAGCTTTTTATGGGAATTCCTATGCGCCGGAATTTAATTTATAGATAATTCAATAAAATACACAAATGTATCTATATATTCTCAATTTTAATGTTATACGGCATATATATAAGTTAACATACATATAATATCATATCGTTGTGCCATTTATCTTAAAAACATCTCATTGCCTTACTATTAAAATTATTCTCTTCACTGCAAATACATATACGTATTAGATTTAAAAGGAAGTGTAGCATAATTAATTATTTTTGTCACGGTGTTATGGATTTTTAAATCTATATTGCATGCATTTTGTACAGTTTATTTTGTGTGCTTCGAAGATACAGTCATTAGGTTTTAAGGATTTGCCATTAATATTTTTATAAACACCAATCGTTTACTATAATACAATATAATACATATTTGGATGACAAAAAAAATAATAATAATTTTGGTTCAAAATATTTAGTAGACATATGTGAAAAAAACGTTTAATTTTTGTTTAAATTTTCCAGAAACTCATAATAACAAAATTTAAAATATACAATAAAAAATCTTTAACTTCTTTTGAATTGAAAAACTGAATGCAAATGGCAATTCTCCCTTATGCTTTCGTTTATAACTCTTTGTCACAATTTTTACCACATCTTCTAAAATACATCCACGCTCGATTCATATACAGTTCTTCTTTATATCTAATACATAAGTTATAGTTCATAATTATTTATCAATTTTCACTACTATCAACTTCAAAAGTTTTAAGGAAAAGATATATGTATTTATATTTATGCATTTACACAAATGTAAGTTAATTTTTGTGTTTCTTTTGTTTTTTAATTTAAGATCATGCCAAAAATTGATTAATTCATTCACGTCAAGTAGCATATCCATCTTGCATCAATACTTTAAAATATTTCATATTTTTTATATATACTTGAATATTCAGTCTCTCTCTTTTTTGTTACCTAATCTTATTAACTTTTAGGTTTTGGTACAAATCCAAATTTTCCTCTTAATATCATACCATGCACATTTTATATTTGCTTTCGAATAATCTCAAAATATATTTTATACTGGTGCATGCGCAATGTTTATCTATGCATTCTTTACATAAAATTGTATAGTGAACTTATTCACTAGCACATACATACATACATATTGTATCTACCTTACGCTTCTAGCATAACCTGTAGTTGCTGCGTACTATTTGCTGGCACACTGGTTACAGTTTGCGGACTTTCAGTTTTAGCCGGCGTAACAGTTACATCGGCGGAAACGGTAGGATATTTTTGTACCGCAGTTGCTGCCGCTACCAATGCCTGCAACTTATTTGGGGGTGGTGTTGGTGACTTTTTCGACAAATTCAACGGTTGCTGAGAATCGGAAATGTCCACTTGCAATTCTAATAAACGTGGGGGTGAATGAATAGCTGATGGTGACGGACGAGGGGGAGAAACTGTAGCTGATGTGGAGTGTGGAGATTGAAAATATTGACAGGCATTTAATGAAGATGATGATGAAGAAGACCCATTACTACTTGGTGAAACAGATTGCTGGCGGTGGTTGATGCTTGTTGTCGTTATAACTGAATGACCGTGCCATCGTGTAGGAGTTGGGTTAATAGAGTTTGGTGGTGAAGTTAATGTTATTGTTGTAGTCGAAGATGAACTGCAGATAGTGCTTGAGCAAGTTGGAGAATTACTTGAAGATGGGGATGCAATAGGTGTATAATGATGGGAAGTCTGGTTCATTGGGGATAAATGCTGCACTGGTGCTGGGCTACGTGTTCTGGTATGGGTTGGAGTTCCAGGAATCATTGATCCTGAAGAACACGATGCTTGATCGCGCATAATGTAGTTTTGAATGATATCAGATCTCTTTATTTGTTCAGGAGTCATACGTGGTTCAGCCATTAGAGATTTAGCAAGCACTGAATGTGTACTAGATAAAGAAGATTGCTGTTGTGGCGGCACATTACTAGTATGATTTTGGTTACCATTGCTACTAGTACTATGATTCGAACTCGTGTGACGTGTCAAATGCATATGTAGCTGACTCTGCTGATGGCTGTTTAAAGAACTTCCTGTTATAGCGTGGGAATGTGGAGATGACGCTGTTGTTACTGTACAATGGGAAGTAACAAATGGAGTAGAAGCTGTACTCGTTGATTGAATAAACGGCGGTGGACTATTTGCTGCTTTTACCATTTGCGAACTTTGTACCGTGTTATTTGTATCAGCTTTTGGTGTGGTTATTTTCTCTGTATTTAAAGAATTATTAGATGTGGAACTTGGATCTGCCTCTGCAGTTTCGATTTCACGATGGCGTAAAGCTCGAAATTTTTTATGGGGCTTGTAAGCTTCATCCATTAGTGAATTGGTATCATAAAGTGGCGGTGCTTCTAATACTCGCTTCAATACTGGCATATCTTCGACAATTTGACGTTTGAGGGAATTTGGCGTACTAACTATTCCAGTTAAAGATGAGGTGGATGTTGGAGCGATGGGTTTAGGTGAACGAACAGGAGAAACAGATAATGTAACTTGGCTGTTGCTTGCTGTAGGTGTATCTGTGCAATCTAATGCATCATCTACACTAGAACGTGGGCTAGAACAAGACGAACTGCCTCCAGAACTTACAGCTTTAATAACACAATCATTCTTTTCATTACCAGATTCGATACCTGAATCCGTTGGTGAGTCTAATTTTCGATATCTGTTTGGCGCGCCAGTAGTCAAATGATGATGCAACTGTTGGTGGGAATGCGATCGAACAATTGGAGTGATTGTTAACCCATTCTGGGTAAGGTGTGCGTGGGAGCCCATAATATCCATTTCAGTGGTAGAATCGCCGGATGAGCCAGAATTGGCTCTGTTACGTAGAGGACATGGACCTGATAATGTTGCCGCTAATAAAGGAGTTGACGAAGCTAATGCTGACGGTTGAGGTTCTAGATTATTAACGCGATGCTGTGGCGCCGATGTGGTAGAGGAGGTGGTGTATTCTAAATCTACTGACTCAGTACTTGATACTGAACCAAGAGGACTTTTCGCTTCAACGTCCATACGAGCATCATCCCAATTGATAACAGGACTCTTAACATTCGTTGATTGCTCATCGTCCATTGTCCACATTTGTTGACGTAATAGCTCTTTGTGTTCTGTACGAAAAACTACCAATTTCTCTGTATGAAGTGTGCTAAGTGTTCGCAAATCAGGCATTGTGTCTAACAATTTAGACATAAAATCCGGTTGATCAGCACGGTTCTGATTTATAACTTTTTGCAAACAACCTTTTAATCGGCTGTACATCTTTTCGATTAATTCGATGTTTCGTAAGCCTGGCCTATCTGGTGTGATAAGAACGATCGCACAAAACAGTCCGATTTCTGCATCTGATAAATTCATGGAATTCATTCGCTCAGCAAAGTTAAATGTGGAATCCACTAAAAAACGTGCATTTGCTCCATTTTGTATTGCATCGCGGCGCATAACTTGCCCATTTAAGCATATAATACTATTAATAGAGGAATCAAACATGCAAATCAAACGCACGAACAGCGCATCGAAGAGGCCTGCTTTTAGCAAAGTAAATTTGTCGTCTTGTGTAAGCAGTTGAAAACCAGGTATCATACCAGCAAAATCAATAACGCCACGTATGACATGGGCAAATCGTTGAGAAAACTCTTGCTCTGATTGTAACTCAGGGGCAGGATTCAAAGGACATGCCTAAAAATATAAAAGAGAATTTTTTGTAATAAGTAAATTGTGCTAATGAAATTTAAAAAAACATCATATTAAAATATATTATATAATAAAAATTTCTATTTTGTAGTGTATATTTCGTTGTTATAATAAAAACCGCTTCTCATTTACTGGTAAGTTTTTTGCATCCTTCAAACGCCTGATGGCGTATATATATTCATATATATGTATATATGTACATATCTATACACATATGTATATACTTTGACGGCAATGTTAAGGTCTAAGTGAAGGTCACATTTTCCACAAAACATTTAAATCGATATCTATGAATATAAAATCGCTTTTTTGAGCACATGCGCCGGTTATGTATGTATTAAGTTCTTTGTGACTTGTATTCCAACGAGAGTATAATTCAGAGTAAGAGCATTTACTTCTTGTTAAAAGCACTTAAAAAGAGAAATTATATTGGCAAAAGCTCAAATGTGTAGAAAAATTCTTCAAAATAAAATCATTCTCTAAAGCACTATTTTAAGCTAAAGAGTGCAGAGTGAACTTATTTTTCTTTAACATTTTAGAATGGAAACAAAACAGCTTGCTTCTTAAATGTGTGCATAAATTAAGTTTTGTATATTCGTTACGATTCGTTTTTATATTCTATTCAAGGTCGACGAACTATAGTTCAAGGTTTCATCTTCGTGCAGTATGGTTGTTTAAATACATACATACCCCTACCAAGGGTGTACAAAAAATTTTGGGGATACTTAAAACAGTGAATAGAGATTTGCAAGACATTCCAAAATTATCACATTGTGATTCAGATATGATGTATTAACTTTAAACTTGAACTTTTGCTGTGTTGTCAAGACTTTTTCCAAGGGCGTTAACTAAAGCTTTTTTGTTTAATTTCAACTTAAATATACTGGAAAAGCTTACAATCCCGGCTTGGCCACTGTTTGGGACGATTCACCGGCCTTCGACCACGACCGTTTTCGCTTGATATTGTCGTATGTGATCCATTTTTCGTCGCCAGTCACCATCCGCTTCAAGAATGGGACGAGTTCGTTCCGTTTCAGCAGCATATCGCAGGCGTTGATTCGGTCCAGAAGGTTTTTTTGCGTCAAATTATGCGGCACCCAAACATCAAACTTTTTTTTGTATCCAGCCTTCTGCAGATGGTTCAAAATGGTTTGGTGACTAACTCCCATCTCCTGGGCGATGTCACGAGATGCCATATGCCGGTCTAACTCGATGTATTCCATGATTTGATCGGTATTTGTCGTCACAGGTCTTTCGCCGGCTGGCTTATCCATGGTGTCGTTTTCACCGGCTCTAAATCGTCGAAACCATTCCTCCGCGGTTCGAAGTGATAGAGTACCATCCCCCAAAACACCATTAATCTCACGGAACGTTTCTCTAGCGGATTTGCCTTTAACGAAGGAAAACTTTAAAATAGCGCGAATTTCGGCGTTAGTGAACTCCATGTTTACACGTCTATAACTGTTGAACGCAATATCCAAACTAATCATGCATAGCGTTGTTTTGTAGGTTATGTCAAGACCTTTCAAATTATGTATAGTGTTGCCAGATACGAGCTCTGTAGCGGTTTGTACATAGCCGCGAAATTCAAAAGACAAAAAGGCGGAAGGGAGATATATGACAACCTTATATACTAGACCAAAAATTAAAATAATTCTTATCAACAGATAAAAATAGCGAAAACATTATTAATTTTAAAAATAACAACGAACTTTACGTTGAATCTTCATTTTATATAAAATTATATCAAACTTCATCGACATATTTCGAAAATTGGTATATATTCGTTTTCAAAGTGGGTAAAATTTTATTATTATAAATGCGTGAAAAGAATTGCATCAATATTTCAGGTCTACTTATTCCAGACAATAATTTGCATTTGTACATTTCGTACATATCTATTTGTATGTATGTATATATTTATTTAGCCTTTAATTTTATTAAATTTTGCAAATCAAGAAGAACCGAAAAATATGAATATTTATATGCACATACATACGTATATACAAAGGTGTATATGTATTTGTTATTATAAAGATTGTTAAACTTACGTGTGTACTTGTATATCACACTAGTATTATACGAGTAGCCACACAAAAAACACTTGAGCGATAGACGAACCAAAACAAGAAAGCAATAGCCAAGACAAAGGGGGTGATGAGAATTGCAAGCACACGGAGCTGCGAAATAATTTCCTCGTATTTTACAAGGTCATGTGTACCATGCTTGTATTCTATTTAGATTTTTTATATGGCTATATATTTGAGTATTTGAGCGCGTGTGCTTATATGTTTAAGTTGCTGTTCTGAATATTCATACGTACATTACTATTTATTTGTTTGTGTTGATGTCACTGTGACGTCCGTTGGCTGGGCAAGTGCGCATGTGTCTGTGTAAAATTAAAGCACCGTTGATATAGTAAAGGCCGAAATTTAATAGTCATTATTTAGTAACAATTCAATTTAAATGACAGCCCATTTACGCTTCTCAAATTCCACAAGAAAAACTTCCAGTGAAAAAGAAGGTATTAGGAATTGCTATTAGACATAAAGAGGGACACATTCGAGTATATAGCTAATAATTTGTCAGAGGAGCAAAAACTCTAATTTTGCTTTCCAGTGTGTATGCTTTGGGAGAGCAAGACTTAATTTTGGTTTGAGCGATTTAAAAAAAAATTGCTTTGGAACAATTTGAGGTGTTTTTTATTGGTCTTTTCGTTATTTTATTATCAACGAGAGTCAAATTCAAGGTTAAAAAACTTCGGTACAAGGCTATTATTGTGCTCTTATTTGTTGTAGACAAATATAGTATAATATTCTGCTTTGTTACGATTTGCTGTGTTATATGCAGTATTCTTGCTGACGTTTGCATAAATTTGAATAATAAAATATTAACAAACTTTAACGTACAAAACACAAAAAATATTATAATAACTACGCAAGTTATTTTCTTTTATTTTTAATACCTGCACATGTATTTAAAGATTGATGATATTTATCTAAGGCATTTAACCGTTAAGAAATTTTCACTTAAATACAGCAGTAATAATTACAGAGATAGTTTTTAATATATTATCTTCAATATATAGGAAAGTATATTATATTTACTTACCAATAGAGTTGGCATAGAATATGATGGGCAATCTCTTGCTCTTTGACGCATTGCAGAAACTTTTTCCTTTGTAAACTCACAAGTTTCTAAATGAGCCCGAAGTACAGCAGCTATAAGTCTTGGTTGATCATCTAGTTCTCCAGCTAGCGCACGTTGTTGGCCACGATTTTGTGTGCTTTGCTGCATAGCAGCTAATATTCTCGCTTTCTCACGTTTTGGGACTCGGCCAAAACGAACCGCTGCAAATAGAAAAAACAAAGTTATATCAGTATAAATATTTATTATGTGGTTTGTAAATAACATTTAATAATTATAAAATAAATAGGCACTTAATATAGCTAGTTTATATTGGAATAAGTTTAGCTAAAAGTCTGATATGAATGATATTAATTATATTCAGTTATAAACCACTTTCCAAAGATTGAATTTTATTATACGTTGTTCATATTACCAACGTATTGTTCAAATCTATTTTTGTGACCGGATGATAAAAGGACATAATAACAATACATACAAAGTCATATTGATCTATTTTCCGTTGACTCTATTTATCCACATATTACTAACGTTTTATTCTTGTTTATTACAATAATATTTTAATTGAAAGGAGTTGCATTAGTCATTGTGAAACAAGAACTATATTGTAAACTTTTACCAATGGCACTTTTAGTTCCTTGACAGAAAATAATGAAAGTAAATTGATAAACGAGAACAAATTTGATGTTAAAAGAAAGAAGGTATAATAAAATTAAATTTATAATACCAGTGTATAAGATCGCAACACTAAATACAAATAATTTACTGACCTTTCATATAGGTACATGCATATTTGAAATTATTGAGTACCAACACAGTAAAAAATTGTTTATATATCAAAGAAATTAAATTTTGAAATTTAAAGACTATGACTACAAAAAGTTCTCTATTCGCTATTGCGGTCGCTTAACTATATTGTGTGGACAAAACACAGTAAATAAACTAGCGAACAAAATTGGTAACAAAATTTAAACAGGTAGAAATAGTTTATAGTGTTTTACATACATATGTACACTCGTTTTCATATCAGCAGAAAATAAAGTGAGAGGTAAATAGTTACGAAGAAGTCAACAAGTTAACCATTTTGCGTCTGCGCGTTTGTCGTTGCACGCCCCAGATAAAAAACGAAGCGCACAATAACAACGATTATAGTAATGAAGAAATCTCACTGGCATATATTTATGCAGGCCGGCGAAATTGGGGTCAAATGAAATCGAAAATGAAAACTTTTCTCCGATGAACATATTTTTCATAGAAGAGAAAAAAGTTGTAATAAAAAAACTTGAATGCGAAGTGTAGTTGTTAATATTGGTGAACTGAAAAAAGAAAGTAAAAAATGAGAACACAGACAATTTAACGCATGATTTAAAGCACCAATAGTAAGATCGATGGAAATACATTGAAATCACTCACAATACAAGTAGATTAACAGAAATTCTCTTTTAAGAAAGTGGGCCAATTTAACTATATTTAAACTTATATCTAAAAGTAAATAAGCACATTCAAATAGGTATATTATGTCGGTTTAATATTAAAAAGGTGAAACTTACGTGCATTATGATATTTAAAATTGCCTTTAAGTATGCTTTTGAGAATTGGTAATTCTTCGGTCATTTTTCTGGTTTTTATTAACTTGGCAAAATGATTTTTCCATGAATATACATATATGTATATATTTTTTATATATAAATTAGTTTTACTAATATGTATGTATGCATAGGCATATTTAAAACTACGTTGTTGACTTTTGGATACGTACACTTTTGGTATTTAATTCAGGTACACTTTTTTTTACAACTTTTTTAGAAACACGAATAATTATTTATACACATATTAAACAAATAAAGGATATACGGGTTTTAAATTTTTGATTTTGCCATGTGTTTGAATTTGATTTTGTTCATAAACACGTAATATTACTGTTGTATATTCATAAAAAATATTTGTGATTGAGAACTATACATAATATCGGCATTTGTTTATTTCACTTATGAACATTTTTTTGAATTTTACAAATACTTTGTTTTTATTCGTACTAATAAACCTAAAAAATTAATAGATATACAAGACAAGAACTTTATAATTTTTAAGCTAACGTTAAACGATTTATTTTTCGTTTTTTTTCTTTTGGTTTGTGCTTTAATATTTTATTAGTCTACGAGCAACCATTGAATAAAACGTGACAAAACTCGACAAGGTTTCGAACGCGACTAACTGTAAAAATCAGAAACATGTTATGAATATACCCAAAAGACAGTATGGACTAAAACAAAATATGAGATACATAATACATTAAAGCTGATGCAGAAGCAAGGGCAACGCTCAAAGCAACTTTTCTCCTAGTACTCTTATTAGTGTATGCATGAATTAAAAATATAAAGACCCCGAAAGAGGAGAATCCATCTCCTCATTTTACCACACAAGTTAAATCACTTAAATAACGTGGTAACTGAACTTTGAAAGCTTATAATGCCGCTTATGTATACATAAATAAAACAACTGACCGATAACGCTAAGATTGGTTGCATTCAAAAATGAGAGCAGCAATTTTACTCTTCTTTTACAAGTTCCCTTATTTTCAGTATGAAGAGATTAAAAAATATATTTGTACTCGTATCAAGTATAAAAAATATCACAAACATTACAAATTTGTATGTGGCTATCTACCTTTTCCTATTGAAATAAACTAACTTGAACATATAAAGGTTTTTAATTAATAAAGTTAAATTAACTATAATTTTCATCAAATACCTAACCATACAGGAACATATTCCACCACGATTAAGAGAGTTTTCTACAGACTTTTAAAATTGTGAGTACAGAAAATTAAAGCTCCGTAAATCATTAAAAAGCTTTTCACCATAGTATAAAATATTAGTGTAATTTTTAGGTACATTTATTTATACTATACTATTAATGCAGGCTTAACACTTCATCCCATATCTACAACTAATTTTCATAGTTTGACGTATGTCCATGACGAGGTACTACCGAAAGTGTACTTATTAGTATATACTCGCTTGCAAATACGGTCAATATATAATACTTTTTCATGTGTAGTTGTTATATATGTTATGATATTAATACATAAGTATTTTATGTACATATGTATATGCATGTGTATAGGAATCAAATGCATCAAGTTTTTTGAACTCTTCGTTGTATCTCTAGATGAGCTTTTTAGTACTTCACTCTTTATATTTTAAAGAAAGAAAGTAAAAGTGAAAGTACGCTGTCTGTCCGCTGTTTACAAAGCATATACCCAATATATGTGCATATGAACATGTACGCTTAACTAGCTATAGTTGTTTTTTGGAAAGTTTATTTTCTATGTTAATAAACTATTGTAAATCTATATTTTTGACACTTTATAATACATATGTACATACATACGTTCAATACGTAGTAAATACGATAAATTCTGTTAAAGAAGTGAATAATGATAATTATAATCTTTAAGTTTTGTTTAAAACTTATTTTAAATGCACGCTTATATATTATAAAGGTACAGTGGTGGTCACGAGTTCAGCACTCTCGTTTAATTTCGATAAATAAGTGAAAAGTTTCAAAATTAAACATGGTTTGGAAATGATAATGTGATTGCACATTTTCTGTGTGGTATTATTTATAATAATTATCCATATGTAAAGAAAAACATTAAATAAAACTTTCTTACCTGGACACGAAGTTAGCACATTAACCAATTTTTTTCATCGTCATTTTAATTCGACTTTTGAAACTTACATTGACAGAATTCAATTCTAATGTTAGTATTTGGTTGGAAATTCTCTATTTTTGATAACTTCTGTACATCTTCTACTGAAACTTTCAAATAAAAAATCCAAGCATTTTGAATTTAAGTCCACAATTCGGCAAAGTTCTTCGGTTTTTTTCTCAATTGGAGACATCGTTATAAAACATCGATTTTTTGGAATTCTAAGGAACTCTTCACAAGTCGCGATATGTCCTTTGCATCGTTATCACACATAAAAAACCACTTTAAAGCCAAATTTTTCTCAACAAAGAATATTATAAGGTTCTCAAGTATGTTCTTTTACAAATATTGATCCATTGTGCTGTAAATTTATGCCTACACCATACCAATGAAACGCTCCCCAAACCATTTCATGTCCCCTACCCTGTTTTACGGTTTAAATTGTGTACCTTGAATCTAGAAAATTTCGATTCATCGCTCCAAAGCACATTTTTCCAGAAACTAAGTGGTTCTTCAATATGGTCTCTTGCGAACGTAAACCATATATTTTAATTTTTTTTTGAAACATGAGGTTTTCGTTGTGCTATGCATCCTCGCAAATTTTGTACATTAAGCCGATGTCTTACAGTTCTAGAGGATACAGCAATATCGTAATTCGCCTTCAATTTCTTCGTTATATTTTGCCTTCCTTTGGAGACGTTTTTAACGGTCGTGGAGTCTGTTTTTTGTTCTGCCAAATTTTTTTACTTGTTGTATAGAGTTGTACACTATTTTCCGTGAGCATTTCAGTAAGCGAGTTCTCTCTCCCATTGATTATCCTCGACTCTTAAGCTTTTGGATTAGCTTCCTCTTTGTTCCTGAACACTAGCGACCTTTTGCCATATCTAATTACAATCGACAATATTTATAATCTAGTTTTATAATTTCTCAAACTTCTGTTTATAATTACCTCGAATTTTGTTGTCCACACCAAAACTAAAACCGCAAATATCACCAAACTAGAAAATGTGCTAAATTCGTGTCCAGCCTTAAACCAGCACTATTGACACAACTCGCGTTTATTTTATAACTGATGACAAAAAAAAACGTATAAAAAGTAACGGAATTCGACATTTGTGGAAGTGCAAACTAACAACTGAATTTTTTTGTAGAATGTTTTAGATCAGTGGAAGAAAATCCATACCTACTAAAAGCATTAAGGTGTGTGCTATATTCGTGACCACCACTGTATATGTATTTATTTAATGCATATATTTTGAATTACTCTACATCACATAGGAATTTACATCAACCGTTGCATAAAGTTTTCAGTTGAGATAAAATAGGAGAGTAAGTTCTGAGGAAACAAAATTTTAATGAATGCTTCATTTCCGAGGTAAAATCTAAATGTTGATATTGCATAAAAATTAATAATAAATTTTAATTATGGGTAAATTAATAATGTCCTTTACGACATTAAACTTATAATTGTTTTATTTTGTACATTTTTGGTGCATCACCTAATTTCTTTCTACTGAAAAATATTTAATTATTATATTTTCCTAATTATAGGGGAATCTATCAAATAAAATATTTTGCTGGATCAAACATTTACCATACCTAAATATTGGCACGCATGCATTGTATAGACCAAATTACATATACATACACATACATATACATATTACACTCACTTCCATATAAATGTAGAACACACTTCACGATAAGTGACTAAGTATGGCTGACTGCACGTTTGATTGCAATCAACAAAAGTGAATGACCGTGCATGACCCAGATAAATGTCGCTGCACTCCAAGACAAAGCAATGGCTATTGAAGGCGACGCAAACAGTTGAGAATGCATTTAAATATAGCTGTTAGTATTTTTGTCGCGAATACACGATAATATATACATATGTACCTATATATATATAAATACATTTGACAAAATCATATGTACGAGTTCAGAATACTTTAAAATAAAAAGCAATTATATGAACTGTTCAAAATTATATCTACATACATATGTATATACAAATATGTCCTACTGCCGTACTCATTCGCTCAACATATGAAAAAGAGAGGTTTTTTTCGTTCTATACTTCAGAATCAACATCGGCTTGAGCTATGCCTGCACATATCCATACATAAGTAACTACTGCGCTTTGCGTTGGGAGCATTGGACGGCGTTTAGCTCAAATGCATAATCAATGACATGAGCACAAGTTTACTCTCAAATTTCAAAATATTTTATTTTTGTACATAACAGTGTTCGTTTTTTAATCTGGAAGTCTACATACTACTTTGCCAGCAAATTTGTAATACAAAAAATGTATTTGATTATGTAAAATAGAATTTTCGAAATCATAAGAAACAGCATATTTGAAAATTAGCGATATTATAGTCTCTTTTCAACACAATCCGCTGCAACAGTATCCAAATTTCCATATGTACACATTTTAAACTAACTAATCTGGGCATGCTGAACTAATGAACAGGTTTCTTAGATACTTTTAGAATTGAGATACTTTTAGAATTGAGAAGTTAGCACAATTCATATTTGTTTTTCAATTCACCAAGAAAATCGAAAGTATAATTTGAGTCAAATTGTTTTGGAGTATTTGCATTAGTTTAAAAATCACTCAAAAACTCGTCTGCCATTCGTTCGGTCGTTCATTCGGTTGGCCTTCTCTCATTCGTATGGTAACTCTCTCGTTTTGCGACTTGAGGTTGCTCATTTAGGTTGTACCATGTTTCATTTGATAAAGTTGCGTATCTGAGGTAAATGAACTTTTTGAAGGTTCGACCTATTTTACACACAACCATACATATTTACCTACACGTTCCATGTGTTTGTACATCCAATCTGAAACCCAAGTCATATTACGAATGCTAGGACAAAGAGAAAGCGCGCGGGAATAAAACTGCTTATGCATGTCCATACGTATGTTTTGTGTGTACATACGTATGTAAGTAAAATATATGATTACCTGAAACAAGTTTATTGCCTCAACATGTGTGGGCAAAAATGTACATCTAACTTTTATATACAATACATATGTATCCTCTAAGAGTTTTACAATTTACGGGAAATTTAAATTTTTATCAAGTTTTTGTTTAAAATAATAAAGGAAAAAATTGCACACGGTTTTTATATTTATAAGTATATATTAATATACTTATACATGCATATATGTACATAGATCCATAATTTTGAGATACTAAATATTCATATACTGCAGTAATAAAGATGGATATTAAATAGCTGTGCTAGTTCTGAACTTAACCTCGAGCTTAACTCAATCGTAATTGATTATTGAGTAAGCAGATATTATATATGTATATACATATCTATAAATACATATTTGCATATGCATTGGTATTTACGTACGAATGTATCAAAATACATTTACCAGTGCATATGTACATATAAACATATGTGTACTTTACAATGTCTCCCGCAATTATATGGTTATAATTCACCCAATAATTGTAAACGAAGCCCAAATTGCTGTATGTATTGCGCTGGCAAACAAAAATGGCTGACCTAGTTTTAGAGTTACGAACATCAGATGCGGACAATGAACTCGTGCAAGCAATGACGTCGACCCATCGCACAACACAACAATCACTCAAATTCAAAAAACATAAAAAGAGAGGTGGAGTGAAATTGAATAATATTGTTGTGTAGGCGAGTAGCTCGAGCTAGACTGTGTAAGATATAAATTGCTGTAACAACAGTTGGAATTGTAAGTGTCGAAAGTCCAACAACAACCGTTCATCCAGGTCTTTCATATGATGTTAAAAATCATTAAAACTTTCGCTACTACCACTTCATTGTCATTTTATAACAATAAAGATGTATTAGTGTGTAGATAAAAATTTCGATTTCATTTCGAGTACACGATAAACAATAGTCATAAGGAAAAATGGCATCTTGGTAGCAAAAAACTTTGGATTCTTTATAAAAGATTAAGTATAATATATAAAATAAATATATTACGAAAGGTTATCATAGTCGAATATAGCACGAATTGACATTATAAAAATGTAAATAGAAATTCATCTGCAAACTATAAGATTCAATATCTCTAACTTTGGTTGCTCAACTTAACAATAATTCTAAGAATAATGGCTACAATTGTCGATTATTAGTTGTATCATGGTTACCGCATACTCTAGCAAAACATATTTGTATTTTTTTAATTATTGCTTAATTTAAAAATTGTAAAATGTTGCCTACACTTTCGTTTGTCCGTTTACACCCGACACTTCAGTGCTGACCATCCGCATATACGGCTATGTATGTATACGTACTACAAGTATGATGCGTACAATACATACCTAAGTATGTATATATTTTCAAAAGCAAATGGGAAAAGTGAAAGTGTTTTGTGCTCTGTGTTGGCAACATGCTAACTATTTTATATATCACATGAACCTTGGGCATTTATATCCAAAGTAAACACCTACTTTTATATGTATATAGTTACATATGAATGCATATTATATGTATGTATGTCAACCCATATCGTGCAATTAAGATTCATGTGTATGTTCACAGTATGTGTACATATAGAAACATGCAAATTAATTTAGTCCTTTTATATTAAATCCTATTTAAAATTATCATACGTATACCTCAAAACACGAGCTTACTACATACTTACGTACCTATCTGATATCTGATCAGTTATACGCTAAATAACTTCTTTTAATAGAGGATTTGTCTAAGAATTTCTACAAATATATACATTACTCACGTAGGCATTTGATTATTCCCCTCTTACGTTATTGAGATACATATTAGCAACCCAACTACCATTACGCCTATATGCATGTGTGTGCTTCATTGAAATTCGTAATGATTTTGCTTTTATTGTCATTGCTTTAAAAAATTCGTTCATGGTTGGTCAACGAACTCATGGCCGGTGCATACACATGTAGGTAAAGCTCATGATTACGTACGATCGCATACTTATATGTATTCGTATGTACACATGTACCAGTTCATAAAATCTGTATTTTTGTATTCCTCGCACTAAACTCTACGAAGAGTGAATGAGTAGATATCTGTTAGGAGAAACAGTATTATTTGTATTATAGCTCGTGATCTCTTTCGGTATGTGGCACGTATGCATGCATACCGTTAATACATTTCGTTCGCGTTTATAGAGAATGAACGACTTAAAAAGTATTGTCAAGTATACCAAGTGATTTAAAGTGAGAGTCAATCTCTTATTTTTATTACAATCGTTTTTAATAAACCAGATATTGCCTATGCGAGTATGTGCAATCGTGTAGTAATATACCTATGGCTATACAGACATTTATTTGCTTACTTACATACAGATATACATGTATCTGTATATATATTATTGTATCAAAATTTTGAAAATCAATTTACATCTAAATATTACTTACCATCACGACTCATTCCTACTGCAATGCATTTTTTTAACCGACAATATTGGCAGCGATTACGGTTAATTCGTAAAATGCTACATTGTTGATTTTTAGTACACGGACGGTACTGAATTTTTTGCTGAATAGAGCGCCTGAAAAATCCCTGGAATTGTAAAATATTCATATTTAGTAAGCAGTTCATAAAAAGTTTGCGTTTTACAAAAAAATTTTTTAGCAACATGTATTAAATAACCAAATATAACGTACATCAGGTACTCCTGTTTCTGCATCAATCTTATGAGAGCTGGGATGATGCGAAATATTTTTCACACCTGAATTCAGTAAATCAATATTTAGTACATGTTTTGAATCCACTTCAGGTGTAAAATTAGTAAATGTTTCTAAATTATCATCAAATTGTTGACAAAGATCGTTCATTGCCGTTTGTTCAAGTTGTGATTGCTGGTGTGATGTACTATGAACCATACAAAGTTCATCATCACACCCAATATCGGTATTACTTGTATCATTATCGCTAAATTGACAAAATGAAGAACTTGTATCGTTTCCAATAACACTATCTTGTTGATACTTCAGTTGATGTGGCGTACATGTACAAAAGTTAACACTTGTAGTAGATTGCGTACTGGAATTGCTTAGTAAGGAAGAATTGCTATCAGAACTATCACGTCGAAATTGCTGTTGTTGTTTCAAAAGTGTAGTTATTTCAATTTCGGTTTGTTTGGACAAGGCAAACTCAGGTGTTGCCACTATACCTTTCGAATTGAAGTTAGTAATATCGCTTTCTTTAGTTCCATCATTATTTTCTAATTTTTCGTCAGCCAAAATTTGTTTCGAGCCTTCAACGGACTGTAACTCTGGTTGCTTTCTCTTTTGTAGCTGTTCACGTTGCTTCCATTCTCTAGCAAAACGTATTTTTTTCCATGGACATTGACACTGCTCAAAGATATCATTACTTGAATTAAAAGTCGCCGTATCGGTTTGTGGGATCGATAATTTGCTGTGGAGGGGAGTATTTGCTATTCTTTCATTAACCCCTAAATCTCTACATTTTAATTTGTTCAAACTATTATTCTCGTTATCATCCATACAATCTTGATTTTTTGTTTCACAAATGGCATTTATAGTAAAACTACATGTAGTTCCTGTTTTTACACTGTGATTTCTTGTAGTTGTATGTTCGACTAGTAAAGGAAGATTAATCCCATTTGATTTCAGTCTTTTACATTGAGTTGCAGAAGCGTTGTGAACTAATTGTTGTTGCTTCTGTTCATTTTTCTTTTTAAGATTCAAACATTCTTGATAATTTTGTTTTACATTTATTTCAGGCTTGATAAGAAGATCAGCACCACCAATATTTGTATCTGTAATTTTGGTTATTATTTTTTTTGTTATGGGCTCCGACTCTAAAAGTTTTACCAAAGCGGAATGCTGTTGCTTTAACTGCCGACTACTAGTGGTTTGGGTAACGTTGTTTTGATTTATATTTGTTGCAGATGTTGACAACAATACTATTTTCGTGAATTGGGTCTCGGTAGGTTGTATTGCAAGTGATTTTAATTGCCGAGGCTGTGATACTTCTGGCATATGTTGTAATTGAATAGGTTGCCGCTGATGTTGCTGCTGGCGCTCATTGCCATTTACTTCTTGTGTAGCACAAACCATTTCAACACAATTTATATTTTTAAACCAAACTTGATTTTATAAGAAAAATATTATTATAAGGAACATATTTCTAATTCAGTATAATTTCTATTTAGAGTATTTTTGGTTTGTTAAAGGAAATTTCCCGCCAACTACAAATTAGCGATAAGTTTATCGTTGGTTTTCACGTTTCACTTGAACACGGCTTTGAGAATTTAATCTGCTTTTTTTATAAGTTATTAACGGCTTTAATTACATAAAAACTTTTCAGTTTTAAAATATTGCCTTCCTAATTATTCTATTTTTGTACGATGGGCATTACGCGTTGGGTTGCAATTTCATTCACTGAATATGTTTGGAGCGCATTGTAGCAGATTGGTTGTCAACAAAATTTATTGGAAGATGTTTTTTTTTATTTTTATAAATATTCACTAAAATCTCTCTGAACAGAAAATGTTTTCAAAGTATTCGCACATATACTGAACCGTAACGTTTGACAGACGAATTGCGAATGATTTGCTCAACTCAACCTCGAATTGTTTATTCGTTGTCGTGCTCCGAACAACACGAATCACTGTTGTAGTTGCTCTTGCTATTGTTAGCGTCTTCGTTCCACGCTAGCTAGCTGCGAGCAATGACCCCCAAATGAACTCAAAAAACTCAAATCAACTATCTAATGTTGAGTGGTTTTTTAAATTGAGTTGAATATGTTGAGTGTGTTTCTTTGACGTAATAACCAATTTCAAGCATTCAAGTATCGAGCATTTGCTGATTGCAAGAGGTTATTTTAGAGGGAACGTACATAAATAGTGATTTTATTAAGGACACCATACCTAATATGTTCATATGTGTATGTATATAAATATGTATGTACTTGTGTCTAAATATTATAAAATAAAATATTTATTGACATTATTTTCCAGGTTAAATGATCAATATTCTTTCATATTTTAAACGAGATGAAATACATAAATTCTACAAAAAATAGTTAAAAATAAAAATATCCGACGAGTGATTTGATTTGTTAAAACTTTGCTTTTAAAAATATTGTTCATGATAATGTACACACCTAGTATGAAATTCATAGGGATGCAATGCGACTAGCAAATCAAGAGTGTGATGACGGCGTTGTCATTGTTGCTTATATTAGTTCAACGAACTCCATCATTGTCGTGACCTAATTCTCGGTCAGCAACCTCGAAATATGGAGCTCGTTCGTTCGCTCAGTGCCTATACCCATTCAATTTAGCTCATTTACTAGTCTACATAATAATATACTTGCGTGTATTCGTGTATGTTTACGAATATCAACGAGCAGTTAGCTTTGCATATTCGTCGTATTTGCTTTTGCTCAGAACAACTACATTGACGTTCATAATATTCTGGCTCCCAATGTATTAAATGAGAAATATTTTCATTTTCATAGTATGAGTTTAATTACTCACACCTACAATATCATTGCAATTATTGCAACACACTTTTTGCTGGTGCACTGACATACAAACACACACATATATATGTATACACATATGTCTCTAGTCTGAACCAGCTTGAGCAAAGAATGTAATAATCCATGTATGCATTCAAACAACTACATGTGCATGTACATTTGTACGTATGCAGAAGAACGATGTTCTAGAGTTTACGCGAAAAATAATCAAGTGAGAGCCTACCAGTATGCACTGAAGGGAGAGCGCGAAGAAAAAATGTTATTGTTAGAGATATCTGAAGAGAGCAAATATGCAACCAGGGTTCACTTTAGCTACCGAACGGTCAATGACATAGAAACGAATAGTAAAGTGCACACTGCACAATCTCGTGGTATAAATATTTATAAAGATAACAGAAAGAACTAGAATTATTTAGCAGTTATGAGCAACAATTCAATTATGAACAAAATATTTAATTTTATATATACACACATACATACGTCTACTAAATGATTTTTCCATAGATTTCAAAGGAATAATATAAGTATAGTTTGATGTAAGTTGCTAGGGTATTGTTTTAATATCCAAATAGTACACACGAAATCACAAAGCCAGACCCCTATAAAATAAGCATGGATGTTTAAGAATGCCAACATTTATTACGCTAATTGAAAAATAAATTTTTCTATAAATATTAGATTTATAGGAGTAATATATTTTTACTATATATTTGTAAATGAGATAGCTGGATTCTAAGCCTATAAAACACTTTGCCTAACTGAGTAGCAAATATAGTGTTTTACATGAGTATCGAGGGAAATCGAGTAAAATTATAAATACCAAAATAAAATCATTAATTTTACAATGTGATGAAAAGCGCCAAACTATGAAAATAGGGCGATTAAGGAAAATTATTGAAAACCGAAAGGAATAAATCTCAATTTGTTATATACATACATGTATACATCATGTATATGTACAAATACATATATGCATATTGGTGTAATGATGTGCTTTTTTCTCAAAATTCCGCATACTCCGTTTTTGTAAACCATCATTCTTTAATAAAAGAATGTACCTATTAATACATACATACCGCCATACAATTTATGATACAGAAAATAAAGAAATGATGGCAGATTCGCAAACTTCTATGCGAAAGATTATGATGTACATATGGATGTATGATTGTGGATATAAACTATAAACAAGTTTTCGAGGAAAGTAAGAGGATTATTCCACGTAGTCATAAAAGTTAATATAAACTTTATTCACCATAGATGTGTGGTAAACCTTTCTTCTACTACAAATATTAATTTACACACTTATTGATTAGATGTTCTGATAAAAGCCACGCAATTACAGAATACTGCAAATGATTACCCCATATAAAGTTGATATAAATTTGTAGAAATAGCGTTCAATGACTTACTTGTGCTATAATTTGAATTTTACTCACCTAACCACTGGCCAGAAATACATACTGCACATAAATTGTACAGACGTATAACAGTGTAAAACTGCACTACTTTAAGAATTTTACCATTGACGTCATATGGCAGCCCCCAGTAGATTGTCATTGGAGCAATAGATGTGCAAAAACATACATACATATGTATAAGCAAACGAGTATTTGTATGTATTAAAGTTTATGTATTGTACATATATGTATGTGTATACAATAAATGTCCTCCATGTAAATGCTCAAACATTAGTTTAATTTGCAACAGACAAAGTTCATTTACCTCGACGATGGACACAGTTCCATTTCGGCCTCGTTAGGCGAGATAACTAGCGGACAATAGTTGCAGAGATTGTAGCTACATGTTGAGTTTGAGAGCGGAAAAACATGTATATATAATACAAGAATACAAGTATACTTAGCTGCGCTCACCAGAATCGCATATACGAGTATACTAACATATATAAATAAATTTGAGTATTTTTATGGAATTGAGTAGCAAACTTGAGCTTTTTTCACTTCGGCCATAGAAATATGATGAAACTGAACGCAATTTAAAAATTTGTATAGAAAATACATTTTACAAAAAGATTGTAGATAGGCATTAAAAGTGTTCATATACATCCATATGTACACAAATATGTGCAAATCAAATTGATAAATACTCGCATAATTTCTGGTACTTTTTTATTTATGTATATCGTACGAACTTCTATATTGTCACCTTTAATGTATTACATAAGCAATTTATGTGTTTATAAACTATTTGCTTTGCTTGGCGACAACGCTCAAGGTGAAATCAAAAAAGTTCATTGTGCTAATTTTCCTTTTCTGCCGGGGGTTGCTATTTACTTGACCTAGTTACCAGGCATTGCACCCAAAGATCGAGTTAGCATTAAGGTTGGTCTCAATTAGAAGCAAATCATTAGCTCATGAAAACTGAACTTTGCTTAGCACATGTACGAAATTCAGATAAAATCTGATTTCGTCTACCATAATATTAACATTTTGGAGTACTGATACAGCCATAAAAAATAAATATTTGCCTATATAGATATACATGTAAGTCTTATATATACAAATCTGATCTATATGTTTGGTATTTATATAAATATCACTAGTAGAAAACAAGTTTAAAAGGGTACGGTTATATTTAATAATATGGTTAGTTATAAAGGTTCTTAAAATACTGATTAAAAATATCTAACCCCAGTAAATATGTATGCATTTAGGTAAGTATGTATTTTTATGTAAAGAAGATAAAAATGCGCAGCTTAGTCGGGTCGGCTGCGTTCACTCACCTCACCAACACTTCTAAGATTTTGTACACAAATATACATTGACTATGTCATGCAGAGAAAGAACATAGCTTTATAAGTAAATATACATACATATACACATACTTTTTTATACATATGCAAAATATACGCAACTGCAACCACTCAATGAAGAGCGTATGACGGCTGCAAGGAGAAAATCCATGCGCATGCAAAGCAGCTCTTCTTAAAATCAATACGACCCTAAAGGAAAATTATCGGCAAATCTTGTGCAAATACTTAGAGAGTCAGCATTTGCAAACAATGATTTGAAATACAGTTTAAAAATCATTGAATCGAATTTAATAGAAAGACGTTTTTTGTATGCGAGAAGGCATAAGCCAGAAAATTCCATGAATATATTTATATTGATTGTATATCATATAATATAAAAACATGAGTTACTTGTATATTTAATAAGGTGAAATATAGAAAGAAAGAGTAAAAGAAGTAATCAAAGTAATTAAACGAATATTTGTCTGCTTCATAGCACTAACCTACAGTAAGGTCTAAAACATTTACAATGTTTTAAAGAAGCTTGGGATATGTTTTATATATTCTTTAAAAGTTACTAATTTAATCTTAAGGTACACCAGAAAGGTCTAGAATGTTGTGTATATATCGGTATTATTTATGGAGGTGCAGATGTGTCATTAAAAAGTTGTATTTATGTATTTTATTTGCATACTGTGTTATGTTCATATACCCAAGTATGTATATACATACATATATCAATTCTTTCGTTCGTTCGAAGGTGACTTAGAACTTGTAGGATCCTCCCTTTATCAAATTAGAGTCAATAGGAATATTTTTGTACGCGTTAAACGCATGTCACCACCAATGAGAAGCCATCAACCTCTCAAACCGACTATGTTTTTTATGAGAAAAGTTTACGTACGTATATGTACATACGTGTATTGACTCTTGCTGCAACTATAACGACGTGTGGCTACGGTAGCGAACGCAGTATCAAACTGTCTTTCTGTTGCGCCGAAAGTACCGCACAGTGCAATGACTTTCACACACTGTAAAATGTGCAATGTTACACGCAGGTGTATACGTGCAAAGTACGTAGTAGTATTTGACAGTTATCGGACAACGACAATTGGAAATTAATGCCTCAAAACGAATAGACGTTCTTGATTAAATACATTTTTACGCTTACAATTCTATGCGTACAATATATACACACTCCCTAACCACAGTTATTTAATAGACCAAATGCTTCAAAAACTACAAGTGATGTATCTCTGTTACTTTTGAGGGAATACTTCGTTAACAACCAGATTTGTATGTGCAGGAATGAATTGACATTGATTATATACTTTGTAGGAAATTTATGTTATTCCAAAATACTTAATAATCGTATGAGTTTGCCAATTTGTAAAGGCACGCGCATACTATTGTTCTTATGTGGTATAATTTATTCTAACATATTCCAATGATATGAATAAAGGCACTATTTTTTCCCCATTTTGGTTACTGAACTGTAACATTAATAGGTGTTATTATTATATTATACAAACATCCTAGTTATTATTTTATATATATTTGATTCAATTATATAATAAATGTTTCTAATTGTAGGCAGTCGTATTACAGTATATTTAAGTGTGTGAATTCAATAGTAAAGAAAATGTTTCTCATAGCATATCGCAAGGAGTTTTGAGGCATCAAAGCATTTGTTGGATTCACTTATACGCATGTCTGCCCCTAAATATATGCAAAAATATAATACATAGATCGGTAGTTGTTAAATTACTTTTCATCTCCAAGCTAAACACGAGCAAGCATACATACTCTGTATACAAATGTAGTCTTTCTCAATGATGACATATCCGACTCTTAGCATTAAGTATGCATATGTGAGTATGAATACAAACTCGCGTACATATCACATACGCCTTACAAATAAAATTGTTCAACATTATCTGCTCCTTCATTCCAACTCTTAAAATTTCTCTCATTTCTCCTATATTTGACTACTTTTTCATGAACATGAATGAGCACCGTTTCAAGCTCAAGAGAGTACGATGCAAATCTATTGAGTCGAACACATTTTATGCCATACTGTGCCTAACCTAAATAAATGCAAGAGGTTGATGACACAAATGGCCAAGTGCATTGAACTGTTTATTGTGATACAGGGCTGCGAAGTTCACAAGCTTTGAAATCACTTTTAAAATTATATACATTTTAGCTTATATATGTACATATGTATGTACACACATTCTAAGAATGTACATATGTATATAGTGCTTGAAGGAAGATACATTTATGTAACCGTACATATGTATATAGTTATATTATTGTAATCCACAGTGTCACTCGAACATTTATAAAGTGGTAGTGATGCGTATTGAATGGTATTATTAAAACATGTACATATGTATGAATATACATATGTATATATAAGTACGTTACACAAATGTGCACATAGTCAAGCAATTATTTGCGAAAACTGTGAATTTTTTGTGAAATCAATTGTAATAATAATTGAAATTATTATATAAAAAAGGTCAGGCAGTTAATTATTAATATAATTTGAGACAATCATTCTTTCTATATGAATCTTAGAATGAAACGATTATTTGAATTGTTTTTATTTCACTTACAGGCCTGTATATATTAGAAGGACTAAATGCATTAGTAAAAAAGGGTCTTTGTTTTTATTATAATGTTTTTTAAAAACTTAATTCATAGAAGTTTTAGAGTATCAGTACAAATGTCAATCCCCAAAAAAGCACCCTGTTTGAGAGCACACTATTTAGTGCACACATTCATGTTTGCTATTCTCTCCAACACGAACTCTTCTCATACTCTTTTACTACCACTAATACATTTTGCTCCTACTCTCACGATTCTCCTTATATACTTCTTCTACATATTTATATATAAAAAATTGACATTGAATGAGTTCATTAACATCATGCCTGGTCAATTACCGCCACGCTTGCTGGGGCAAAACTGACAAAATCAGTAGGCAACTACATACACGTATCTGGGGGAAATATGTTGAGTTATGTATATATGTACACATATAAGAAGTATTCTTTTCGAGTGTAAATGCATAAACGGGTATGTGTGATTACTAATGTTGTAGAGTCTAAAGAAAAAAGCGAATTTCGAATTGCAGGTGAACACATCGCAAAAACTTAAAAAATCTCTATAGTAATACCGAAATTATACTCCCTGTGGATCAAACTATAGAGAACAAAAACGTTTGGTATAGGATATACTCGTATACATATGGTACATACATTTGTTTATTACAGGAGGACAATCAAAAATTACATATATATATATATACATATATAATATTTCAACATAAATCGGTACATATGTACATATATAAGTGATCATATGGTAGTAGTATCAATACACATATTTATTTACTAACTTCAAATTCGTATACTTGTAGTAAAATAAATAAAGTAAATAGTAGTATGTCTTGAATATACAGGCATACATATGTATGTACATCCTTATGTATGTATGTACATCCAGAAATACTCTCTGCTCTATAAAGTTGAATTATAATTTACTATATTTTTGGAGTGTATTATGTATGACCAGATATGAATGCGTAATACACTATATAATGAAGCATAGGAACACGGTGCTGCATACATAAGAAAATAATATTTTATAAAAGCTGAAATAATATCTGGCAATTCAAAAGCAAATGCCAATAAAACCGTGAAGGTCTTTTATTTAGTCATTCACTTGATTATCTTATTATTCACACACGTGTACGCAAATTCGTATAAATACACACCCATACACAACTTCACTAAACAGAGTGCGAATCTGATACTACTTTAAAATATTCGATAAGTTAAACCTGTTTCAAACTTCCTAATTAGTATTAAATACGCAAACCAAAATGTCATAATAACCTTGAAACTTGTTCTATAATAACGGATGTGTATTTGTATGAATTTTTAAGCTATATATCCGCACATACTTTTATAAATATGAATCTACTTTCATTCACACGGAAGGACAAAAACTCGGTTATGATCGATGTGCCTTTAATATAAATAATCGATAAATAAAAACACGCAAGATTGAAAAGAAGACGTCCTTTAAGGACAAGTAAATTTGTAAAATAAACCTATTAATATCAATTATATTTAGAAGTGATTTACATTGTCTAACCTTTGAAAGTCATATCCGCAAATAATGTTCCTTTCGCTATGTTCTGTCCAGGAACAAAAGTATAGCGAATAAATTACTATATATAATTTTCTTTATAATATTCCTAAGTATTTACTTACCTTACAACCTTCGCAGGAATGGACACCGTAATGAAAACCAGACGCTTTATCACCACAGACACGACATAGTACCGTTGTACCATCGAATTCTGTAAGATAAGAAATTAACACAAACAATTAAATATTTTTTGTTTGTAAAACTTCAGATTAAAATATGGGATTATTATTTATCCTTCATAAAAATTATTTAAAATTATCTTTTCTACAAAGATTTTACAGAACATTTGTATCATTTCTTCATAAAATAGTAATTAAGTTTAGAGGAGCTTTGAAGTGTGTTAAATAAACTTACATATATCTATTTACAAATGGAGTACGTATACATATCTACACATACAAGAAAGCTTCAATAGTTATAATCTTAATGATCGTCTTTGGCTCTTAAAATTTGCCTCAACAAACATATAAGTGTGCACATGTAAGTGTATATATCCACTATCCACATGTTCATATTTAAGTACGTACATGAGTTCATATTTACATGTATGGGTATGTTATTGGAATGAGAAAGAAGAAAGTTGTCAGTCGAGTTTGTTGTTCGCAAAAGTCCAACACATGTAACTTGATTCATTCATAATAGAAAAATTGCCTTGAACTTGAAATACATAAACAAACATTATGGACGACCAAGTTGATATTTCATTTAATTATTTATTCTTTATATAATCGATATACTTGTACATAATACAATAAAAAGCAATGTATGTATGTATGTAACAAGTAGGACCATTTTTACTTTGTAGCTTACTAGGTAATGGATATCTGCGTCGCTGTAAATAAAAATGAATACCGCATGATATTGTCAACATCGGAACATTTACGTTTTTTCACGTTTATAACTACAATACATAGCTTTTGTTCTTGTGTGTCAATAAAGCGTAAATATATAATATATAGGGGCAATAGCATAGTAATACTCAAAAACACTAACCTTGGTTTTCACTATTTTGAAGTTGCGAATTTAATTTACTACCACACTCGTACAGATGTAGACACGTTGACAGCATCTGTACATACTTATGTATATATGGTACATAGTATGTGCCAATGATTTCACAAAAAATTATATACAATATCAATCTGATTAACATATAAATATAAGAAAATTAAGGAAGACTTGCTTGCTTTATTATTTAAAACGCGTTTTATATATGTTTGTACATATGTGTATGTTTATACATTTAAGTTTACTTCCTATATTTAAGGTTTTTGCAAGTTCGCAAACCTTCTTGAGGTCAACTAAAGTTTAACGTATTTTCGAGGTTACTCTTTAAGTCGTTGACCGCATGTGATTTAAATGGTGGATAACAAAGTAATAATGAATATTTTTTTATGTTCTTCATTCATAATATATTCTAGAGGTTGTGTAAGTTATGTGAGCACTAAACACATTTTTTGGAACATTATAAGTTTGTTGAAAATATAAAAAAAGTAGATAGAAAAATCTCGTTTAATAACTTTTTTTTTTGATGCGAATTTGTTGATATACTTTTCACTCGAAGATTATTCGAACTTGAAAAATGTACAAACATATGTATTTATTTTGATTATATTTACACAATTTTATATGTTTAGTGACTGTGGAAGTGATTATCTAACAAACTTTCTATTTACTCTTACAAAAATGTAGCACACAGAAACATACCTACTAATACCCTGGAAAAACTTCATTTATACTTATATGTACTCCTACAAAAAGAAAAATGGTCAATAAAAAAAAATTGAAAAATAGCAACAATTTCCATTTAGTTGCGGCCAAGACGATGAACACTTTCTCTAATTATACTGTGCATTCACCTCATATTGATGACAATAGAAAAATGACAAACGAATATATGTATGTATGTACATATATAGATGGAATTGTTCACAACTAAGTACATACATTTATACACATTGTTTAAGCAAAGCATGCCTATAGATATCATATTATTGTACAAATAGTATACCCACATATTTATGGGGATATACTCGAAAAATATTCGTATAGTGTAGTACACAGTTAAAACGGAATACATTAATCATGTGTACACTCCTAATGCAACTGAACCAGTTTCGATTGTGTGTTGCTTGCACACATAAAAACAAATGCATGTATGTATATAAGTATATATGCACTTGGAAAGAAAATTTACAAGTTTGCATCTGCGATGAATAAATTGGGAGACAAGAGTAACCAAATGTCAAATTACTTCGCGGTTTTATATTACGATGAGTGGTATGACCATACAAATTACCCCACGGTTGTTGACATGAGAAACTGAAAAAGAGTGGTTAACTTTTAAAGTTTCACTTTCAATCTGGATGAGGTTTTTGAAGGTTGGAAGAAGAAGATAAGATAAACGAAAATACTACAAACTATAAAAATATATACAAACTCTTAAAATATATATGGCACTGTGGCGATGCCAGCCAAAACAACAAAAGCCTGCTTCACTCCAAGTATTCAAGTGCAACGCACTGCTCGGTTGTTGCTGCTGCGTTTACCATGACCGCGCAGTACTTATACACATATGTATATCTGTACATGTATATAAATGGAAAGCAATGAACCCGATGAGCAACTCAGTGGCTGGTTAAACAGTTCAATGAACGAGCACACTGATGGAATTGCAGTTACCACTGCTGCCATTGGCAAGCGTCAGTGGTTATGTTATTGTACAACTATTCGAATAAGTGCGATAATACAAATAAATAAATGTGTACCTATGGATGTGTAAATGTAAGTGACTTGAACTTTAACTTTAAAATAAATAAGTGTTTATAATTAATAAAAGACGGTAATAACGATCACATACATACATACATTTAGATTCTGGATAATATTATAGTATGTCTTAAATGTACAAATATCGAGGTGAAAATGCATATATATACTTATATTTTCTAAGGGTATATTCCTCGATAAACCAGTCTTAGTCATCACATTTGTGACTCTTTTAATAACAAAATAAATGTTATAAAACCGGTTGAAATGACAATTATTAACAAAACTTCCGCTTTAGTAAGAAGTCAAAAAACTGATAAAACAGCTATTCTCTTTTCAGTCGTTTTTATACATGTACATATGTTTATATTTTATCTGTCATCAAGCATGTATGTTAAATCAAAAAATATTAAATGAAAACTTGACTTATTCATATGCAATTTTAAACCAATTAACTGAGCAAATCTGTTGTTTCCTAATAATCAATTTTAAATATATAATTTGCCTATGAACGCTTAAATTAAACGGCCCATAAACAAACCTTTTAGGTTCAAATAAATTGCATATTTACCAATATTTAAGTCCGGTTCTCCTTTAATCGAACTCGCTACTGTTGTGTCCATTACAGGGTAAGATTTTATATATTCTGGGGTCTGCGGTCGAGAATCTGTTGCTGCAACACCGGCATTGTTAGTACCAGATAACTGATATGATATATCATTACGATTTAAATATGAAGAGTTTTGTGTGTAATTGTCAACATGTACAGTAGAACATGTCAGATCAGTAGTACTTGCAACATAATTATTAAAGTTTATATTATTTTGTGGTATATAAGATTCATTAGTATTGCTTTGTGTATTATTATGTGAACGTTGGACCACCAATGTGTTTTTATTGATGTTGCAAGTTGTTTTATTTATATATAAAATATTGGGAGAATTCTGACAATCACTTTCGGGAGAAGATGACGAATGAGATGAGATGCAAAAATGTGGAGAGGAACGACCATTTTCCAAATCTGAGGTAGTTATAATATTATTTGAGGCATTGTTGCCGGTAGGAATGCGTGATAAAGATGCTTTGATACATGGAATTTTTGTAGAAAACGGCTGTGTTCCATCCAAGTTTTTAATCAAGGGGTTATTAGAATGCTGAATGAAGTTTCTATGGCTTTCATGAGAACTTCCCAAAGAAACATCATCAGAAGAACTCGGAAATATTTTTCTTTGCTGATAATAGGTTGATGCACTTGTGTTCAGCGGTAGATTTAAAGCATTTTCTAAATGTGACGATCCAGCTATAACTTGAGATGTCAATGTAGAACTAGATGCTGGAGAGGTTTGTGGTACACTTGGTTGAATTTCATTTACTCTAAACGAATGGTAGTTTGATTGATTTTTAGAGTTTTGGTGTGAATTTCCAATAAGAGACGATGCAATAACTGATGTACGTTCATATTCACTTTCAGTATTGAGAATCAGTTGACATTCACTTTTATCTCGAAAAGATGACGTCAAATGTTCCGATGGCGACAGCAATAACCGCGCACTTGCACTTTCACTACTAATATGACAGTCAGAACTGTCAGCTGACATAACCATTTTCATTATGTATTACGTTAAACACAATTCCGCTTTTATTGATTTTACTTTTTTTAACAGCTTTAAATTTTTCAGGATTTAAAAACTACACTATTTCACTCAGGTCTAAAGTTGAAACTACGTAATTTTCCCGGAAAGTAACACTTTATTTTTTGTCTAATGTTTGCATAGCGTTTGCTGGGCGTCTGAAGTAGCTAACATTTTTAAGGACTAAGCAAATCATACAAATATTTTTATAAAAGTATTTATTTATACAAAAATGACCATTTTTGTCAAGATCATATACTTGTATTTTATTATGTGACCAAATAAATCAAATTAATCAGTCGAACACTACCTACAACACGGTTTTAATAAATATAACACGTTCAAAATAAAACCACAATACGACCGCACTGAATCCACGACCCGTTCATCATGAAGCGCTGTATGTCAATGAAAGGAAAAGCAGTGCTGATGTTGGATCTTGTTCGCCACGGTTGGGTTCGAAATGCTTTTAGTTGGCATTACCGTAGAGCAATGTCTGAGCAGAGTTAAAAGTGGCGACCCTGATGATTATACGCCTATTCATGTGAGTGTGCATATATTTGTGAGCGTAAAAACCGACCCTGATATGCTCTTATATGCTCTTGAAATATCCGACTCGTATAATTTATTTTGCTTAAGCGGTTATATGCACAAAGATAATAATATCGGAAGCCTATGACTTGTACGGGGAAAGACTGAGGTTATTAACTTAAACACAATGCATATACAAATATTTATATGTATATTCCAATTTAGCCATTCAACGAGTGATCTTCGCACTTCTGAGGAGTATAGAGAGAGCTATAGTGAGAGAGGGGACGCATACATAGTTATTCACTTTAATGTATACGTGTTTCAAATTTATATTCATACATATATACATATGTTCGTATAGGTATAAGACATATACTTACACATGTGTGTACATAAATAACTATCATCCTAGGCCGGCATAAAGGATAAATTTTGTTTTGTGTAATTATTCTTACACATACATATTTTACGTGGTTGAGTGGTCTTGTAATTTTGTAATATTTAAGAAATTTCCGTTTTTTCGTCTTTTGCTGAACATTTTTCTAGATTTTCATACAAATTTATATGTTTATCTAAGCTTGTCCACCGAAGTACGTACATATGTACATACATACATATGTGCATGGTTGTGTAAGTTTCCATTTTAAGAGAAGTTTCTTTCCATGTTTGAAATAAGTTAATTGTTGGATAGTTTAAGTTCAATCATATACTTTGTACATACTATATTTAAAATCACTGAGTGGTTTTCACTTTTTGATGAATAATCTATCGTAGCTTTCAACGACTCCCAACAATTTCAGCCTCGGTGACCGACAAAGAACAAAATAAATAAGTATATTACTACATACGAGACTGTAGACATACAACTTCTAAATGCATTTTAAACATAAAGTTTAATTGTTGATGATTATCTGTACGAATTAATTAACATACAAGTATGTTAGATAGGAACTTTAAAGTATCAAGTACTAAAACAAAACAGTGTTCTGATTTTTAATCTAAAAATCATTTGATTGTGTCCGGAACTACGCGGGTTCTTTTGGGCTTACAAATACCACAGTCTGGAAATCCTTTGGGAAAGATGAGCATTTGCAATTGTATATCCCCCCCCAACTTTTCAAAATTGATTGGCATCTTTAAAAGTATAATAATTATTATTTATTTTAGGTTATTTCTCTTTACAAAACATAGAAAGAATATCAGTTCATATTTGCTAATTTACATTCGGATCTATATACATATGTACATACATACAAAAATAAAATGAATGGATATACATAAATATCAATTACCTATCTCTGAAGTTCAAAGCCACCAAACTATGCAAACGATAAGTGTGTATGTGCATTTACATATTCATGTATGCTTATAAATTCAATCGCAAACAACAGTACAACGTACTCTCGTTGAGTTATTTTGAAAAGAGTGTTTTATACATAGATCTTTTACAACAAGCCAATTGTGTAAATTGTTGATGCAGGTTCGTGGGCTGTACTCTCTCCTCTCTTCGTACTGTACTGCAGTGATGCCAGTTTAGTTGCACTATGAGTAGATTTTGTCTTTTATTACAACGTTTACCATACAATTTTTGCTTTAAATGAATGCATCATATCTCAAAAAATTGTGTGTCTAAATTTCAAGTCGTTTGAAGCAAAACTGACGAAGTTATGAGTATTTTTACACAACTTGCGTTTTCAAAGTCGATGCTCTCATAACTTCAAAACTACTACAGCAATCGTTTGAAATTTTAAAGATTTAAACTTCAATCAAAATCCAAATATTTTCTAACGATATAATGTACCATGTATGTATGTACTATATCTCAATTCTTAAAACTTATAGCTTGGAAAACAATTTAAATATTTTCGGTTAATTCTGCTTTTTGTATGAACGCTAATTTCTGAGTCTGCCTTAACTCGGTTTTACCTATTATATGACTCATATAATATGAGTATAAAATTTTATATTTACAATTAATACAATATTAGTCTTGCATTAAGGATGAATTTTTGGTTGCAGAAATTTTTATATGCGCTATTTTAAGGAAATTTACTTTCTATGAATTAAAAGATTTCCTGTTCAGGTCTATTTTGCATTCCAAATGGGCTTGAAATGTAAACAAATGATTTTGTATTGCGACAGTCAAAGCGAAATGTTTCTGGGTATCAAAATTCCTTATGAACGCTTAACTGGTCAGTGGTTCTCTAGTTCATTGCCATCAAGTGTAAGGTAACTAACCGAACAAAAAGCAACTACAATTGTCCTCTAATGTTAGTGCTAACAACAATTGGAAAGCTGCTTGTTTGTTGTCTTGCAACTTTGGCGTAAATTTCTTGGTGTGGAGGCATAGAAGTTCATTTCCCTCTCTTGTTGCCATTGACTTGTTGAAACTTTAATTACGGCCATTGAATCTGTGTAGAGTCTACTACACTGTACGCATACATACCCTTGCATGGCTATGCATATACATACATAAGTATTCATCTATGTATTTATACTGTGTTTATCAAAATTGATCTTTACGATGCTCTCTCCTTAACATATCACTACTCTCTTGTATAAATGTTGTTAAACAATGTTATGAGTGAATTATCAGTTTTCGCATATGTGTATGTATAACACTTTTTTCTTACGTGAAACTTTTGGACGAAAAGTTGTCCAGTAGAAAGCGTCCTTATGATGGTCCCTTTCAAAAAAATGTCGTTATTATTATCATGCCGAATTGCTGTTGGAGTGTTTTATAAGTTTTCACATATACATAAATTTCTTTTTTCATTCAAATGTGAAATAATATACTTACATATCCATACATATGTATGATAGTAAAGTATAAATTTAGTAAACCCTGGACATTACCCAAAGGTTTTTGAATATAATGCTTATTTTATAAGCGATCTATTTTTAATTTTTTACAATTCTCCAAGTTTTATTATTCCAGCTACTTGTACATATTTCTTACCAATGCCAGCAGCAAAAAAAAATTACCATTGTGAAGCTAAAACTTGGCTTGTTGATGCGAGAAGTAAGTGAATAAACGAACCCCAATAAACACATGCGTAAACGCATTTACGCGCACACATATCCAAGTTTCGTTAACTCTGAAAAGTTCCCAAAAATAATAGGCAATGTCAACGTCCGAACAACCTTGAAAGAACCCAGAAAGGCGTAAAACAACTATGGAAAGAGAAAAACTCCAGCAACGAGAAAAAATGAGCGTTTGTATAAAGAGAACAACTAATATATTATTTTATTTTCTTGTTCATTCAAATGAACTACGACGTAATTGACAGTATTTTACCCTATATACAAATACAATTACCAATATATGTATATCCATATTTATGTGTATGTATATATTTTTGCATGTACATATGTACACACTCTATAATAAAACACATATAGTATGCATATATGTATATGTATGTCATGAAAACGTGTGAGATGTGTTTTTTTGGAAATAAAAGGAATTCCAAAATAATTATTTTCGTATCTACACTGTGAAGGAGCAAGGGTCGAGATCGAGGGCAATTCTTCCCGGACCCGGTGCTCTGCAACAATGTCTTGGATATTATTTCTCCAACAATTCGCTAAAATCTTTCCCGGACCCCGGTTTTCTCTCTACAACCCTGTATGTTCATACATACATATATATGGAATATACAGATTGTATTGACAAACATTGCAATATAAGCAAAATTTTCTGTTCGCATTTCAACATTCTACTATATAGTGTGTTCTTTCAATATTCTTATTCAATGCATAAAACTGTAGTGCTATTTACCGGTACGATTATGCAACTTTAAAACATTAACCCAACTTTCATATGGCGACGCGTTCTCAGCATACATATGAATTTTTATACTTATGCATAAGTGTGTATATGCTTTTATTCGAATAATAAAAAAAAATACAATTTAATATATCACATATGCGCAAATTATCCAACATTCAAGTTCACTTCCTCATAATATTTGTATATACATGCATATCTATTTATTGGTTATTTAATCAAAGCTTTTGATTATTGAGATAAAAGCATGTACATTAGAGTGTCCGTTATTTCGCAACTTGATTTTTCTTTTGCGAGCACCGACTGAAGTTTCAGTTTTAGACATTAAAAAGGGTCCAATGTAAATAAGCTCCTCATTTTCAATTTAAACCATGCCTAAATCATTTTACTTTTCTCATATGCATATGTTATTTTGCAATTTTTTTTTTTTGCAATAAATTTTTCATCTCCAAAGCTTTGAAAAAAACTGTGTGTGTGTCAGCTCCGACGCACGACTGGAGTTTACTCCTCAAGTACGAGTATCTAACCATACGCAAAAAAAGTTTATTCAACTGAAAAAAGATTAATATCATATGAAAGGGTAAATTTACAAATTAATGAAGAAAATAATATTCATGTATAAATATAAATTTATTCATTTTATATACATTAATTATAATTAATCGGCGAAATATTTTACATTAAACTTTTTACAATAATAAATTTCAGATGTGCACAAATATTTAATTAGGAATGTTGTTAAATTAGGTAATTATTACTCTGACTATTGTGATTTTTTTTTTTAAATATTAATTTAATCAACATTGCCTTCATTATTAATAACAGTGACAAGTGGTTTATGGTAACTAAAATAAGAAAATACCGCATCAATGGTTGTACCATACCTCGTTGTCCCCATTGTTCTATCAGAAACAATATCTAAATTCAATTTAGATTTTAAAAATTGTATTAATGTCAATCCGTCATCTTTGCTAAGATCGACATTAAAATCGCCACTTAGTACGAGCGGCAGTAAATGGTATTCTTTCCTAAGTAGTTTCGATCCACCTTCTGTATAAGACAATAATGCCTCATGAATGAAATTTATTACATCATTAATCTTTTGATTAACAGAAATGTAAATCGAAACTATAACAATGTGATTACCGTTAGGCAAAGTACATCTCGCAGCAGATATATCTCCCAATGGAGACTGTGTTTGACTGTTGTGCTGGACATTCCTTACGAAAGTATCATTATTGCCAGTAAGCACATGGTGTAAATCATTAAGATTGTGATAAATACTGACCCCGCCTCCTCGATTAATGTCAGGACGTCGATATTGGGATATACATCTGAAATTTTTAATTTCAACGGATTCCTCGTTGCGAAGCCATGTTTCCGATAATATTAAAATATCTGCTTTTTGTATAATGTTACCACGGAGATCACGTGCATGTGCTCGGAGACTTTGGCAATTGAGCAAGAAGAGAATCATGTTTCCTTCATTTATTTTATTAAGTATAACCTGATCAACTGTTGTGAGTTGAACAGTGGAAAGCCGCATAAATTCTTGGCGTAAAGGGGCCATTGCTGCGTTACATCGTCTACCATGATAGAAACGTTGAATGTTATTAGCAGGAACAATGTGAAGGCCTTCTTGTGACGTGACCCTGGATAAGGCTACGTAGACCAAAGATTTCGAATGTGTCTTCTGGTATTTGTATACAATTTCATCAAATGTTCCTCCTTGTGACTTGTGAATGGTCAACGCGCGAGCCGGTTTGAGTGAGAAATGATTTCTTTTGGCATGAATCGATTTATTTCGATTGAGAGGCACCGTTGCAGATCTACGGTTAATAGGAACGAATTCTCTACTGAGTCCTTTTGAGTTTGTATAACCAGCCACTTTCCCGCGAGCTTTAACACCAACACCTTTTGGAAATAGAAGCCAAACTCGCAGTACTTTATTTTGAGGATCCAACTCAACATACGAAAGTTTACCGACCGCTCCATTGGCCAAGCCATCAGCGACGTCGATGTTGGCTGTTATCATATATGGCTTATCTACAACGAAAGTAATTTCGTAGGGCAATCCTCCTGTGTCGATTGTAGCAAACTTATGAAGCTTGTTTCTAGCAGCTCTTTCTTTTTCGTGATTTCCATCACATCCAATTATTTCGTCATCAGCAATTGAATTGGCCATTTCATCAGATGAACTCAACATTTTTAAATTATACGCGTCAACTTAGTGGGTGTCATTAAATAAACGGATTCCATCAGGACAGCGTTCTTCTTATGTTTTTGACTTTTCCCCATCTATTAGCCGCTGACGTATGTGCACATGTGTGTGAGTGTGTATGCAAAGTAATACAAAGTATACGGCGAACAGATAATTTCATTGTGCGTCGGATTTCCTTTTAATAATTCTTCAAAAAGTTAAATTCCTGAAATACTTTTAGTTCACTTTAGCCAGTATAATGATAAAATTTGTTCCAGTGCATCTAAAACTGCTCGCTATATTGTTTTTTCAAACTGTCTTGGTTTTGAACTTTGATAAAAACAAACTGTCTTGGTTTTGAACTTTGATAAAAACGTGACACTTTTTCGTGAGTTTAGTCAGAGAACGTAAATGAATAGAGGAGCAAATGTTAGCAGTACTAAAATGTTAATTACGATGGAGGAACATCGAAAACGCGCAAGTTCGAAAATAAAATGTCACCACAATTATCAATTTACGCAACGAACTACACCACTCTATAAGCAAAATGTATATACATACATATGCAGAGATGTTCTTTGATATGCGCATAAACAAAAATTAAAGTAATAAAATGGAGAATAATTGACTTATGAAAAGAAAATATAAATAATGAGGGAAATAATATGAAAATAGAATTCAAATATCATTTAATAAAAAAGGGTTATAAAAATAAAAAAGGACTATATAATATATGATTGGATTTGAACTTAGGCAAAATATTTCACGTTGCAATAAACAAGTCTGCTATACAAGCATCACCACAGACAATATACAAACTCTTATGTCTAATCTGTGAACTCAAACAGCTATTGTTGTTTACTTGCTTCAATGTACATACGTCTATATGTGAATATTCTTGAAATTGCCTTCCTTCATTCGCATGTCCAAATATATTTGCATATATGTACACATATGTACATATGTATGTCCCTCAATATGTCTTTCGCAAAAAATCAAACATTCGCGCAAGTGACAAAAAAACGTAGACGCACCATCATCGACCAATATATTCAAGCGAACTCGCGGCTTATTTTCTAAGTATTTCATATTACAACGACAACAAATTCATTCAAAAGGAACGTGCGTCTGCTTCAAGGCAAAGTGCGTTCGTTCATAACTCTGCGCCGCGCTATTTTTTCTGTGCGCCTGGTAAACCACATTTGGTTTGCATATAGAATTCCTACCGCAAATGCGCGAAAATAAAAATGAAGGAAATTGAATTTGATTGTCTTCAGTAAAATTGAAGATTCAGCTAAATTTCAATTTTACAATTTGTATAACTGAAAATCCTACCATTCCCCTCGCATTTGTATGTTGCCAACAAGCTGCTTCCTCACAACGTTTGCTAAAAATCAGAAATTGAAGAATTTGTCTGGTGTTCCCTTCAAAAAGGAGAATTGGCAACATGACCTCTTAGCGATTTGAAATATTATTTTAATTTTTTTCATATTATGCACTATTTATGGCATTAAATTATAAAATTTATATAAAATTGCCATTCATAAGAAATCTTTAACTACTTCTATATATTCTAAGCACAGTCCATATAGTACTTTTATATGTTTACTTATTATCATTATTTCATAGTTTGTCGATTTAGCCCATTTTATCTACAAAAGACGTTATGAAAATGCAGACCAATCATTAATCGTAGCATTTCAAAAGAGCATAAGTCAATTTTCAACAGCAAAGCCCTGCAAAAAGGACAAACGAGACAACATAGCCGATCGACATTGTCGTAAAATTGTTGATTGAAACAAATTTTGTCAACTCCGCCACGATGCGCAAAATTCGGCGTCAATATGTATGCGAGCTCATATGTATGTTTGTCGACAAAATCGTCATTTGGTTACTTTCAACAACACAATGTCTGCGCGAACTCGCCGTTATTTCGTTGGCTTGCCACTATACACAGAGGCGTTCTAACTGAAGACTCTTAGTATATTATTATGTTGCTTAATTTGTATTGAAAAATACTGATGCATTTATGAATTATTTTCGTAATATAATATATATTATATATATATATATAAATACACATATATTCATACCTATAATCGTTTTTAAACTAAATTCGATAAATAAAATCTTTATCTGAAATAATTATGTGGCAGTGCGCCCCAATCCCTCCTTGCCTGCGATCGTTCAACTCGCAAAAAGCAAAAAGTGTGGACAAAAGTCATTGCTTGTGCGGGGCAAGAAGAAGCAAGCATCAGCGTACGTGTATTTAAGAATGTATGTGTGATTATCACATTTTTGTAAATACGCATAATAAGGAAATATTCAATAAACCTAAACATATGAACATATTTTCCTGAAATATTTTAATTATCTCTGAAAGTAAAATATGCTAAATAAGTTATTGAATTGATATAATTAATTCCAATTAATAAAATAAAAAAATTAAATAAATCTTCAATTTTACGTATATTACGATTCGAACTTATATGCTCGTATTCGGATTGAGCTTAACTCCTTCACGCCTACGGCCTAAGCCACTATATAAATGAAAACGCGAGCGCTTAGCCACTATTTTATTGTTATCATTTGTTTAATAAGTATATTGCTTACGCAACGCACATACAAAAGTTGGAAAAATTGCATATCAAAGGTTATTTTATTATGAATTCTGGGGTTTTTGCCAGAAATCCTCCTTTTTAATTCAAAAGGCTTTTCATAATTATAAATTTGTCATATCATAGAAATTGAAAACATAAATCTAAATAGGTCTATTTATAGAATTTCGCATATTGTGTGGTGTATTTTTCTTTTTCGAAGTTATATTTTTCGATGTTCCCTCATCTGGAACTACAAATTAGTACTCAAAAAGATTTCTTTTAACATTTGCTCCTTCTCTATTCATTAACATTCTCTGATAATACTCCCATTGATATACATATGTACATATAATGTACACAAACAAGCGATTATCAGTGGATGTGACTATAAACAATATCTAGAGTGCTTAAGCTTGTGTAAACACTGAAATGTGTATGTGCCAAACTGTCTCACACCACCACTCTCCACCTTCTCCCTCCACCACCACTATACCTTCAAACGGCAAATGACTTCAATGGCTTTGGCCTTGGAAACGCTTTCAACGTTTTCAACGTTCATTGACCTAACTATTAGCAGAGAACGTAAATGAATAGAGAAGGAGCAAATGTTAGCAGTACTAAAATGTTAATTACGATGGAGGAACATCGAAAACGCGCCAGTTGGAAAATAAAATTTCACCACAACTATCAGGGTACGAAACGAACTACACCACTCTATAAGCAAAATGTATACACATACATATGCACAGATGTTCTTTGATATGCGCATAAACAAAACTTAAAATAATAAAAACGAAAGAAATTGACTTCTGACAGGAAAATATTAATAATCAGGGAAATAATATTAAAATAGAATTCAAATATCATTTCATAAAAAAGGGTTATAAAAATAAAAAATAGTATAATATATAAAAATATGATAGGATTTGAACTTAGGCAAAACATTTCATTGCAATAAGGAAGTGTGCTATACAAGCAACACCACAGATCACATTAGAACATATTTGTCTAATCTGTGAACTCAAACAGCTATTGTTGTTTACTTGCTTCAATGTTTATATGTCTATATGTGAATATTCTTGAAATTGCCTTCCTTCATTCGCATGTCCATATATATTTGCATATATGTACACATATGTACATATGTATGTACCTCAATATGTCTTTCGCAAAAAATCAAACATTCGCGCAAGTGACAAAAAAACGTAGACGCACCATCATCGGCCAATAATATTCAAGCGAACTCGCGGCATATTTTCTTAGTATTTCATATTACAACGACAACAAATTCATTCATAAGGAACGTGCGCTGCTTCAAAGCAAAGTGCGTTCGTTCATAACTCTGCGCCGCGCTATTTTTTCTGTGCGCCTGGTAAACCACATTTGGTTTTCATATAGAATTCCTACCGCAAATGCGCGAAAATAAAAATGAATGAAATTGAATTTGAATGTCTTCAGTAAAATTGAAGAATCAGCAAAATTTAAATTTTACAATTTGTATCACTGAAAATCCTACCATCCCCCTCGCGTTTGTATGTTGCCCACAAGCTGCTTCCTCACAACATTTGCTAAAAATCAGAAATTGAAGAATTTGTCTGATGTTCACTTCAAAAAGGAGAATTGGCAACATGACCTCTTAGCGAATTTAAATAATATTTATATTTTTGCATATTATGCACTATTTATGGCATTAAATTACAAAATTTATATTAAATTGCCATTCATATGAAATCATTAACTACTTCTATATATTCTAAGCACAGTCCATATAGTACTTTTATATGTTTATTTATTATCATTATTTCATAGTTTGTCGATTTAGCCCATTTATCCAAATACGACGCTATGAAAATGCAGCCCAATCGGTAATCGCAATATTTCAAAAGAGCATAAGTCAATTTTCAACAGCAAAGCCCTGCAAAAAGGACAAACGAGACAACATAGCCAATCGACATTGTCGTAAAATTGTCGATTGAAAAAAAATTTTGTCAACTCCGCCACGATGCGCAAAATTCGGCGTCAATATGTATGCGAGCTCATATGTATATATGTATGTTTGTCGACAAAATCGTCATTTGGTTACTTTCAACAACACAATGTCTGCGCGAACTCGCCGTTATTTCGTTGGCTTGCCACTATACACAGAGGCGTTCTAACTGAGGACTCTTAGTATATTATTATGTTGCTTAATTTGTATTGAAAAATACTGATGCATTTATGAATTATTTTCGTAATATAATATATATAATATATATATATATAAATACACATATATTCATACCTATAATCGTTTTTAAACTAAATTCGATAAATAAAATATATATCTGAAATAATTATGTGGCAGTGCGCCCCAATCCCTCCTTGCCTGCGATCGTTCTACTCGCAAAAAGCAAAAAGTGTGGACAAAAGTCATTGCTTGTGCGGGGCAAGAAGAAGCAAGCATCAGCGTACGTGTACTCATGAATGTATGTGTGATTATCACATTTGTGTAAATACGCATAAATAAAGGAATATGCAATAAACCCAAACATATGAACATATTTTCCTGAAATATTTTAATTATCTCAGGAAGTTAAATATGCTATTAAAGTAATTGAATTATGATATGCTTAGATTCCAATTAATAAAATAAAAATTAAATAAAATTTCAGTTTCATGAGTTTTAGGATTCGAACGTATAGGTTCGTATTCGGATTGTGCTTAACCCCTTCCCGCTTACGACCTCAGCCACCACAAAAGTGGAAATGTGGCCGCTTAGCCACCGTTTTATTGTTATCCTTTGTTTAATAAGCAATTGCTCACATAACGCACATACATAAGTTGGAAAAATAGCCTACTAAATGTTTATTTTATTATGAATTCTGGGGTTTTTACCGGTAATACAGATTTTTAATTCAGAAGGCTTTTCATAATTATAAATTTGTCATATCATAGAAATTGAAAACATAAATCTAAATAGGTATGCGCAACGATTTTTCATATAGGAATATTCGTTGTGTCTATTTATAGCATTTCGCACATTGTGTGGTGTATTTTTCTTTTTCGAAGTTATATTTTTCGATGTTCCTTCATGTGGAATTACAAATTAGTACTCAAAAAGTTTTCATTTAACATTTGCTCCTTCTCTACTCATCAACATTCTCTGCTATTAGTACATAAGTATGTATGAATGTAGCTTTCGTTGATATGCCTGAATATTTTTAGGCACATGTATGTATCATGAATTTGTGCGAATTTGACCCAATAAGAATTAATAATGGTAGAGTGTGGGCAGAGAACGTAAATGAATAGAGAAGGAGCAAATGTTAGCAGTACTAAAATGTTAATTACGATGGAGGAACATCGAAAACGCGCCAGTTGGAAAATAAAATTTCACCACAACTATCAGGGTACGAAACGAACTACACCACTCTATAAGCAAAATGTATACACATACATATGCACAGATGTTCTTTGATATGCGCATAAACAAAACTTAAAATAATAAAAACGAAAGAAATTGACTTCTGACAGGAAAATATTAATAATCAGGGAAATAATATTAAAATAGAATTCAAATATCATTTCATAAAAAAGGGTTATAAAAATAAAAAATAGTATAATATATAAAAATATGATAGGATTTGAACTTAGGCAAAACATTTCATTGCAATAAGGAAGTGTGCTATACAAGCAACACCACAGATCACATTAGAACATATTTGTCTAATCTGTGAACTCAAACAGCTATTGTTGTTTACTTGCTTCAATGTTTATATGTCTATATGTGAATATTCTTGAAATTGCCTTCCTTCATTCGCATGTCCATATATATTTGCATATATGTACACATATGTACATATGTATGTACCTCAATATGTCTTTCGCAAAAAATCAAACATTCGCGCAAGTGACAAAAAAACGTAGACGCACCATCATCGGCCAATAATATTCAAGCGAACTCGCGGCATATTTTCTTAGTATTTCATATTACAACGACAACAAATTCATTCATAAGGAACGTGCGCTGCTTCAAAGCAAAGTGCGTTCGTTCATAACTCTGCGCCGCGCTATTTTTTCTGTGCGCCTGGTAAACCACATTTGGTTTTCATATAGAATTCCTACCGCAAATGCGCGAAAATAAAAATGAATGAAATTGAATTTGAATGTCTTCAGTAAAATTGAAGAATCAGCAAAATTTAAATTTTACAATTTGTATCACTGAAAATCCTACCATCCCCCTCGCGTTTGTATGTTGCCCACAAGCTGCTTCCTCACAACATTTGCTAAAAATCAGAAATTGAAGAATTTGTCTGATGTTCACTTCAAAAAGGAGAATTGGCAACATGACCTCTTAGCGAATTTAAATAATATTTATATTTTTGCATATTATGCACTATTTATGGCATTAAATTACAAAATTTATATTAAATTGCCATTCATATGAAATCATTAACTACTTCTATATATTCTAAGCACAGTCCATATAGTACTTTTATATGTTTATTTATTATCATTATTTCATAGTTTGTCGATTTAGCCCATTTATCCAAATACGACGCTATGAAAATGCAGCCCAATCGGTAATCGCAATATTTCAAAAGAGCATAAGTCAATTTTCAACAGCAAAGCCCTGCAAAAAGGACAAACGAGACAACATAGCCAATCGACATTGTCGTAAAATTGTCGATTGAAAAAAAATTTTGTCAACTCCGCCACGATGCGCAAAATTCGGCGTCAATATGTATGCGAGCTCATATGTATATATGTATGTTTGTCGACAAAATCGTCATTTGGTTACTTTCAACAACACAATGTCTGCGCGAACTCGCCGTTATTTCGTTGGCTTGCCACTATACACAGAGGCGTTCTAACTGAGGACTCTTAGTATATTATTATGTTGCTTAATTTGTATTGAAAAATACTGATGCATTTATGAATTATTTTCGTAATATAATATATATAATATATATATATATAAATACACATATATTCATACCTATAATCGTTTTTAAACTAAATTCGATAAATAAAATATATATCTGAAATAATTATGTGGCAGTGCGCCCCAATCCCTCCTTGCCTGCGATCGTTCTACTCGCAAAAAGCAAAAAGTGTGGACAAAAGTCATTGCTTGTGCGGGGCAAGAAGAAGCAAGCATCAGCGTACGTGTACTCATGAATGTATGTGTGATTATCACATTTGTGTAAATACGCATAAATAAAGGAATATGCAATAAACCCAAACATATGAACATATTTTCCTGAAATATTTTAATTATCTCAGGAAGTTAAATATGCTATTAAAGTAATTGAATTATGATATGCTTAGATTCCAATTAATAAAATAAAAATTAAATAAAATTTCAGTTTCATGAGTTTTAGGATTCGAACGTATAGGTTCGTATTCGGATTGTGCTTAACCCCTTCCCGCTTACGACCTCAGCCACCACAAAAGTGGAAATGTGGCCGCTTAGCCACCGTTTTATTGTTATCCTTTGTTTAATAAGCAATTGCTCACATAACGCACATACATAAGTTGGAAAAATAGCCTACTAAATGTTTATTTTATTATGAATTCTGGGGTTTTTACCGGTAATACAGATTTTTAATTCAGAAGGCTTTTCATAATTATAAATTTGTCATATCATAGAAATTGAAAACATAAATCTAAATAGGTATGCGCAACGATTTTTCATATAGGAATATTCGTTGTGTCTATTTATAGCATTTCGCACATTGTGTGGTGTATTTTTCTTTTTCGAAGTTATATTTTTCGATGTTCCTTCATGTGGAATTACAAATTAGTACTCAAAAAGTTTTCATTTAACATTTGCTCCTTCTCTACTCATCAACATTCTCTGGTGTGGGTATTCTATATATATGTGGAATTTTTGACACTGTTATCAGTTCCATAATAGAACGGTTTAATATACATATGTAAGTATATAGTCCACAGTTCCGTAAAACGATAATAAAGAATATACATATATATTTGTAAAGAAAAATTATCCGCCAAGAAGGTATAAACAAACACACACATACATACACCTTGTCGAAGGAAGTTACAATGTAATTATGTGTATTTGCTCTCGAAATGCCGTAAGAAAACTAATCAATTCAAAAAGTTCTCTCTCAACTTCAACTGGGTTTCAAGACTAAATACTAAAATTTGTTTCGCTTACCGGCTAGAGCATGTTTAATCAGTCCTTCTCCATCATTTGTAGCTTTGGTTACAGTCATTATTATTAAATTTTTTTGTAAAGTTTTTATGGTTGAAAATTTTATGTTTTTATTCGCACGAAACTTTAAGAGTATTTGTTCATAAACGATAATTAGATAGCGATAGCTCGCGCAAAATATGCTTAACTTTTACGGAAGAGTTAAAATTTTTTATTTGGCATTAAGTACGCAAAAATTAATATTTATTCACTTGTATTTAGGTACATGCAAGCATTCGTAACATTCGTTTTACTTTTAAAAAATTTATAAGTTAGTCTTACTTTGTGACAAATCTTTGTTCAAAGAGTGGGTAAATTATTAACAATACATTTGCACTTCTATGTTATTACTCTTCGTACATATACATTATTTTAATTCACTTTGAATAGTCACACCTCAAGAAGGGAAGTTCATAAAACCATCTTGCACAAAATTTATGAAAATTTATTCTCCAAAAATATTTTGCCCGATAAAATATACAACGTTGTGCTGTCCTGTGAAACTGATAGAATAAAAATCTGCAGTTCATGTTAGAAATAGCATTGACAAATGAGTACTTGCAAGTTGTTGTCTTATTCGTTATGTTGTTATACGAAAAGCTTAAAAGCTTTTACCATTAAGCTTGATTTGTGTTAACGAAATCAACGAAAAGCACAAATGTAGATATATAATATATTTAGTGAACGTTGGATATATTTTTTTTTAATTGACAATAAAATTTAACTAACTCAAAAAAATTATATTATACTTCGGGTAAGTCTTCTTTTATTATGATTTTTCACTTAACTTTCGGTTCAGGAATATATTATTCTCAATTTTTTTTTAGCTATGAAATCATTTCTTTTTTTTATTATACAGATCACTTCACTTGACTTGATCAACAACCCATTTCCAATTTTTATTAATTTCTTTTACATGTCTTACTTCATAACAACACGTTTTAATGTATTTAAAACATATTGACAGTAAATTTGGATGTAAAATACAATCATATAGAAATAAAATATTTTTAAAAATTACTTAAACACGTGGTAGTAGTAGAATGACTTTATATTTGAGAAATTAATTCTAATCGGTATATATTTATTAATACTATATATTCTTCGTATTAAAAAATGCGAATAAAATCTGTATGTACAAAATACATCCATTAATACAAAACTTAGATAATTTTTACAGAAAGAAGATTATTGCATTTATATAACATTAGCCAAATATATTATTTTAAATCGATCTACATGTAAGCTTGTCATATAATTCAATCACCTATTCTCCGCGAAGTCTTATAATGAATTTAGTTACACAGTTGGGGCACCTTATGTATTTTAAAACATTATTTTGAAAGACATATATAATATCTATCTTACTTTTCACAACATGTCGAGGGAGTATATTAAGGACGTATGTGTAGTACAATAACAAATGTATGAGGAAGAATATTAACACGATTAATAGAGAGCAAAAGAAAAGTATTCTATGTATCGTTTATATAAAATTCCACTTGGCCCAGATAATTTTCGAAGGCCACACGTTATCGGCGGTCGTTCACCTGTCAAATACTAACACAAAGCTTTTACTACCAAGCTTTGCTATTTCCTACTCTAATTATTTTCAAATAGAAGAAACTAGTTTTCTGAGTAATGACAAGAAACTAATAAATGAGGAATATGTTGAAAATTTCGAGAATAGAAAGGTCCATTTACTTTTTTACAAAATTAAGATTTTTTAACAGATGCCATTACATCTTATTCTTTGTTAAAATGGTATATTAATCCAGAGTGCATTTTGAAGATTTTGTGTTGTTTCTTAATACTATAGCCTTTAAGAAATAACACTACAAAATAGTGGGTTAGTTGGTTGAAAAGGGAAGCACAGTAGCACCAGTACACAGGCGGCCACGCTTAAGCCACCATAAGGTGCAATGTGCTACTAAACTAAATAGTTAGTTAAACTAATTTTGTAATAATGTTGTAAAAGAAATTATAAACATGGTGCTACATGAATATTTTCTACACATATTCTAAAATTCTAGAAGTTAAAATACATATTGATAAATGTATTATGATTATTAATTAATATGCCATTATGCTATTATTCTAGCAGCAGATTTTAATTTTGAAAGCCCTCGAAGATAAGAGCTTTTCTAGTGCACTCAGTATATATTTATAAATTTGTGTGCTTTTAATAGCATGGTCATGATGCAGTTTTCCACTTATATGGTTGTGTAATGTATATTTGTGGACTGTAACTGCAATACTGTTAAAGTAGCTATAAACTTGCAGTAGTATTACAGATTATTACAGACTGTATGCATGTCTATGATTGTTTTCGAAAAGGTACATAATAATATTCACGATAGTAAAGACATTAGTAAATTTTTCAAATAAAGTTTAATTGAATTAACATAATATAAATTTCCTACGTTGTTCACATTTTACAATCTTAAAAAAGTACATATAAAACACGTACTTATAATACATTTAATAATCCGATATCAATAGATAATTTGCAAAGAAATTGGTATAGTCATATAGAAATTGATATACTCAGCAAATTTAAATTTGAAATCCCTGATTAATTAAGCAAACGCCATCAATGGGTTTTGAAATTGTTGACAAATAAAAAAATGTTTCAAGTGTTTTGAGGAAAAGACACATGTAAGTTGCAATCAAAACTTGTTACTATATTTCTCGCCAAAATTCTTAGAAAAATAAATTTCTCACAGTGCTCTTAATAAACCTGTTTATTCGAATTGTGTGCAAAAATATATATCATATATATGTATATAAACATGAACGAGAACGAGAACTTCAAGACAAAATTGAGAGGAAAACCCGTTCTCAACTCTGAAATATCTAAAGTCTACATTCACCTTCATGAACTTCCGTGCTTCTAGAAGGGAAATATTTTATCAGACATGCGCACTTTTACTGCTTGCTCTTTTCGTTCTGATTTTTAATTGTTTGCTCAATTTAATAAAGTAAATACATACGTATCATATTCTCTCTGTATTGTTTTTATTTACATTTATATATATATATATATATATATTATATACAAGGCTTTTTTGAATATACATGCTTTTGTATATGCAAATGAATACTTTGTTACTTTCATGTGGCAAACGTTTGCAGAATGAGAGAAAATTAAAGAGAATCGTGACTACTTTGCTCTTCGCTTTCTTTGTGTGGGCGCACGTGTGTTTTTTGACTAAATATTTGCTTGTGGTAGTATGACATTGACATTGAATTTTTAAAATATCGTAGATGGCCATTGTACATTTGTACATAATACATACGCATGATACAAGCTTGTTTTATTTATAATGAACATACACATGTAACTGATATTTTTTACTTAATTTTTTTGAGCATAAAATTTATCAAACTCCTCTGCCCATTTATTATAATACATATAATTTTAACAAAATAATGAAGCCCAATTCCAGACAAACCATACTTCAGAAAAAATGGCTGACGAATTTATTAAATAGTCACATTATAAGCAAAGCTCCACGTCGAGTATAAATAATCCGATCGGTAAATAGAGAATACAAATAAAGGATATCTAAATCCGGCGATAACCGCACTAAAGATATCTCGCAAATATAAAAGCCTTTCATCTTTCTATACCAGTGCAAATATGTACAGATGTCGAATCGGACGATTGCCACGCCCGTAAATTATCATTAAGCGAAAACCTATAAAGTGCTAAACTGTAATGTGGTACTATGCATCGAAGTATGGAAAGAAATTTGTGGTTTGAAATTGTTTCTAAAAATCTAATTTGGACTAAGCCCTAACCCTAATGCAAGTATATCGGTATCCGCGTCTCCTCTTTTTCCATCATATACCCAATATTTTATATTTCGTTCCTTTGGTTGAGTTTATATGTATCATATTTCAATAGAAGATGTCTCAATTAAATTAAGCGAAAATATATTAATTAGTAATATGTCATTCAAAAATACAAATTAGGGACATCGATATGCACTTTCATACAGCACTAATATAATGAATATAGAGATTTTTGTTAGTTAGATTGATTTTAATATAAATATATATTAACCTACGATCAAAATCAAATGCATGTATGGAAAACTTTTTCACTTGATAATATATCTTCACGAAATTGTGTATAGATTATTGGCCAAGGCAGCGCTACAATTATCCAACAAATTTTTCAAATCTTACCATCAAAATCACGTTCTTGTATTGAAAGCTTTTTTAATTGGCATATCGATATATTTTATATCTTCCCTAAATTTGGCATGGATTTTTTGCCAATGCAACGTAACAATCTTCGAACGAATTGTTCGGATCGGACCACCATAGAATATAGTTGCCATACAGATTGAACGATCAAAAGCAAGTTCTTGTATGTACAACTTTTTTAATTTGTTTAGAAATTTGGCGTGGATTATTGGCCAAGGCATTGTAATAATGTCCGAACAATTCGGACCACTATCGCATATAGCTGACATACATACTATTAGATCTTACAACATTATTTTATCACACCAGGGTCAACAAGTTTAGTATTTAACATATGTTCTAGCTAAAGATAATCTTGTTGTTTTTCAAACACAAGCCAATACTTTTTTACTATCTCTACAAGTTTCCTAAAAATAATAATTATATCACAATAACAAAATTTGGGTGAATTTATAAAAACAAATAGTAATAACTCGGTAAATGACTTATCGCTCTATAAAATTTGTAAGTTCTTCAAATATAAAGTTAAAATAAGAATATTCATATGTGTGTCCTTAAACTTACCTAAATCTGGAATTGAGCTGGATGGCTCCTCGCTAGTGGAAGTTCCCCCATTGTTGCTAGTGGGTAAAGTGATAGAAGAGCATGTGTTTTTGATCTTTGGAGGTGGTGGTGGAGGCGGACGCATGGCAGTGTTAGTGTGGCTATGGAATTGTTGGTCGTTGTTTCCAACTGTGCATCTACTGCTACTAGTAACAACAGGTAAACGAAAATTTTGAGTCGCCGTTGATGTTGAAGAAGATGTGGCAGCTGTCAATTGTAACGAAGTATTTCCATCTTCTTGATATTGGGGAATTTGGTGCTTGTGTTGAACAAATTTAACATGTTGTTGTCGTAGAATGCTTGTTGGTATTGAGCTCGATTGCGGTGTATGAGTGGTAACGATATATTTTCGTGTTGATGATGAAAGTGCATACCGGTGCGATTGCGAATTACTTAGTGTTGTAGGAGGACTTTCGATCAAAACTTGGGTTGATGATGGATCCGTTGCAATAACCGATGTATGAAGAGATGTGGAAGATGGAAGAGGTGGAGAGATAATTTTCTTTCTTTGATAGTGTCCTAAAGGATCCGATATATGCATTTCGTGTTTGTTATTATTAACGACGACTTGTGTATGTCCTTGATGCTTTTCAATAGTTTGTTGTTGAAATACAGATGATGTCGGTGTATCTTGTGGTGAAATAGAATATCGACGAGGTACAACTGGAGAAACGGGAGCAGAACGAGACTGGTGATGGTGTAACAACGGAGGGGGAGAATCGGATTGTCGAGAAGAGTGAACTGGTCTTGAGGCAACTTCTTCATATAACCGACCATCTCGTATAACCCGTACATGATGTTGTAAGGACAACGGTGGTGGTGATGGTTGCGGCGAACGATTTGATGAATATTGTTGTAAAGTCCGTAGAGATGGAGGTGGAGAAGAAGATATACAATCCGAATTATTACTTAAACTGGCAAAAGAGGAACTTCCTTCACAATGGGAAGGGCTTGCAGAATGACGACGCTGTATAGGAGTATTAGACATAACATTTAATGGTTGTCGAGAAATTATAATTTGCGGACTAGCTATGGAATCCGATTGTTGGCGTTGTAAGACTCGTTGTTCTATCCGCGCACTTGTAAGAAAAGAATGTGAAGGCTGAGATTGGTCTCTGGAAATATGCTGTTGGGAATAAGCTTGCCTTATGATATTTCCAATATCACTTCCCCCATCGTTAGACGTAGATCTATTAACCACCTCCAAACGTGGGGCCAATGTAACTTTTTGCATAGCATTAGTATTATTAAGTAAATTTACTCCCGGTTGCCTTGGTTGGACAGTTTGTATCTGCACATGTTGGTAATTCACTGAAGGTGCTATTGAGGGCTTCAGTACAGTTTCATTTACTTTTGATTTTTTCATTAAATTAGTTTGGGATATATTTTCGAAACGACATTCTTTTGAATCGTTTGATTCCACATATGCCATTTCTAAATCAAGAGGCTCTGCTTTTATCAATTTTATATATGAAAAATTACTCTTAGCTGAAATGCTTTTATCAGAAGAGGACCCAGTTTCTGTTGATGCTTGATTATTCGCGTTAACTAGTCCAGCAGTTGCGTCAATATATTTAAATCTCTTAAGCATTGTGTATGTTGTAATTTTATTACGAAAACGCAGGATATTTCAATGCATATAAAGAGATTATGCAAATAAAATCCCAGGCAGAGAATATGGTAAAATATTGGCTTGGCCTCTATTGTTTTTCTTTAAACACTATTCGTTTTTTTTTATATATTTTAGCTTTAACCGTCTTAGACACTACTTAGACTATTTTCAAAACTTAATGTTATAGTCAGTCTCATGTATTCAGCTTTATTTGGTTGTGTTGACTGTGTCCTATATACCACGTTCGTAAAGATTTCACTTCATATTATCGTGATCTGCCTTTGTATACAAAGAATCCTAAAATTTCAGCCTTCTAGTTTCAATAAAATTATATTTCTATTTTCACTTTCCCTTAAATTACGTCGAAAACTTAAATTTATCCCCATTGGCTTTATCCACAATATATCCATTAGACAATTTTGTCATATAAATATGTATATACTGTTCGTATAAATCCTTCCTTAGATCACAAAGAATGTAGTATTCTTATCGTTTTGTTCACAATATTTTAAAAACTGTAGATGATTTCGTTGATACCCTTCTGATTAGATGTTTGGTAAAGCGGTTACATCTGAAAATTATTGAAGTTATAGACTGCATTAGTAAAGAAATATATTTATGTATGTATATATTATATATTTTGTTTTGATTTTATAAGTTTTCCACACTAGATATATTTAGTCTAAGATTGTATAAAATAGTACTCACTTCGAATAAATACTACTAGTCTATCATTAAATTTTGTTTTTTAACTAAGCACACTTTATTAATAATTATCTTATATAACCAACGACATAGTAAATGTGGTTTAAATATAGATATAATAAAATTGACTACTATCCAATAACAAGATTGCAAAAAAAAATAAATAAATAGGCATACATTGTATTTAAATAGTTTTTATCAATACTCACAAATATAAAGGCATTATTCTGAACTCCAGTTTTGGTAGTCAATTTAAACTTAGCAGCACATGAAAGATATTTTTCTTTACACAGTAATATTTATATTCATGTAAATTTTAATATTTCATTTATTTGCTATATTTTTCCGGTATTAGGGTAATTTATTACCTCTACATATTTTAAATATGAAGTAGGCTGTCAGTTTCAATATTTTCGAAAAACACTTTTTATAGATCCTGAGTTACTAGATCTTATATAGTACACTTACTAATTTTTTAATAACAGCAGACGTAGCACGTGTTTTGAATAAAGTATATGTATACTTTTTCATTTTCCATGAGAAAATAATAGTTTACAGTAGTTATGTGATACTTTTTGGTTTTTATTCACTATTGAAATTAATAAGACCTTTGAATGATAATATATTTCATATACATATGTACATACATATGCATGTACGAATTTAAATAGAATTCTTAAAGTTATACCACGTATCGTTTTTTGTAATGGATATACCATAAACCATTAAAAGGCATGATTACGATGGTGGTCAGTACAAATTTTTTTCAACTACCTTTTGGACAGAATTTTAATCAATTTCAATTTAATTTTGGTTAATAAATAGAGAGATTGAAAAGAGTAAAGATAATTTTTACGTAAACGTGTGAAATAAGTAACAATAATTTAGGGTCGGCTTTAGAATAACGTCCCAAGCTTTCGGGGATAAAATGGGTATGGGCGGTGATCAAGAATATATATAGATATAGCCGCGGGAAACTTATAGTTTTCGAGATATTTACGTTTAAAGTTGAAAACTTCAACTATTTAAAGTACGTATTTTTGCGATTTAAAATGAATTATACACTTATATTTTTCACTTTTATATCCACTAACACTTGACTAATTCGTTTTTAGAAATTTTTTTTATATTAGATGCTGCAAAAATAGCTTTATTTCAATATTTAAATCATTCTTTAATTTTATTAATTTTGACAATAACAAAATGGTTGTGAATGTCAAAACATCAGTATTGCCATACTAATATATTTTGCAAACGAAGAAAAATAAAATAAACAGAGAGATTGTATCCTAGATACACGAAACAACGCAAAAAGAATTTCTGCGCGTAAAAACTTTGGTACACCCCGGTGTTGGATCGACCAGGGTTATTTTTTTGAAGAGCGGCCGAAGGCCGCCAACGCAAAAAGGAGTTCTGCGCAAAAAAACCTTGATACACCCCGGTGTTGGACCGACCAGGGTTATTTTTTTGAAGCGCGGCCGGAGGCCGCCAACCCAAAAAGGAGTTCTGCGCAAAAAAACCTTGATACACCCCGGTGTTGGACCGACCAGGGTTATTTTTTTGAAACGCGGCCGAAGGCCGCCAGCGCAAAAAGAAGTTCTGCGCGAAAAATATTTTAAAACACCCCGGTGGTGGACCGACCTGGGTTATTTTTTTGAAGCGCGGCCGAAGGCCGCCAATGCAAAAAGAAGTTCTACAAGAAAAAAGTAATATTGTCATAGAGGGTATAACATAATACTTAACATCAATGCTTTGTAATAGTTTATTTCTCTAGGTTTTGGATACCTGTATTTGGGGTATTATCTGTTTTAATTTCTTTCAGTTCAATTACAAAAGATGTCGATAAGGTAACACTGGTTATTTGAAATTTTGCAACCCTTTTGTTAGTGTCAGAATTAATAGAATTTAACAATAATTTAATTATTGAATTAAACTATTTTTGCACTATATAATGTTAAATAAATGTGTACAAACGAATTAGTGAAGTGTTAGTGGATATAAAAGTGGAAAATATAAGTGTATAACTCATTCGAAATGGGAAAAATGCGTACTTTAAATAGTCGAAATTTTGAACTTTAAACCCAAATATCTCGAAAACTCTAAGTTTCCCGCGGCTATATCTGTATATATTCTTGATCTGGAGGATCTCCTCTATCCGCCCATACCCATTTTATCCCCGAAAGCGTGGGACGTTATACTAAAGTTTTCCCATAACTTATGCCAACTAACAAAGCAATATTCACTAATGTTGGTTGTCAAATTGCCCATGCATTCTTCTTTGCTTCTAAAATCAGGCAGCGTAAATTCTATTAAAAAGTTACATTATTATTTACAGCTGCTTTTATTTTAAAATGTTAGGCAATTAATTTATGGAATAAAGAGAAAGAAAAAGCTGTTATTTATTTAAACATTTCTTTGAGCGATTTCCGCTTCTACAAAAATGTTATGACAATTATGAAACAATTTACTCACATGACAGTTGTCAGAAATTATTTTTATTTACCAAGGAATTTTGCTGGTATTTTCTCTTAAAAGAAACATCACAATAGACATAGAAGCTCATATCATATTTTGTTTATTTCTGATTTTGATAAAAAAATTATTTATTTATATTAATAAAACTTGAATGTTGAAATATATGCAAAATTTTTCATTGTTTACAAAATCCATGTAACTTTCGGTAAAGTATGTGAAAATATCTCAAAACAGCTGTATGTGTGCTTAACAGATAACCGAATCACAGCAATAGTGCCGCAGCGACGCCGGTTTGACCATGAGAGACAGAAAATTCGCTTGACACTGACATTACTAGTCTTTCGCAAATGTATGAGTTAGGAGGAAAACTGGCATTGAATGGCAGCTATAGCTGAATACCGCCAAGGACAAGGTCGTGCTTGGCCCATACAAATTCTCTCAGTCCGTTATTTTTTTTTTATTTTAAATTTGTAATAATTTTTTTATTCCTTACACTTTTTCAAGAATTTATTTCAATGAGATTTTTTTTACAAGAATTTGATTTTCACTGTTTTTTTACATAATTCTTTCACATATGCATATTGTATTTACTTTTTTCGAATGTATTTGAATTAGAATAACCAAACTTTTGGAATACACAATTAATTTATCACATTTTTTACTCATTTTATTTGATCCAATCGCATTGGTTTATTCGTATACAACCGAAATTATTTAAGCAATTAAATCAACCAAAGCTGTTGCCGTACTTTCTCTTACTGACTTACTGCTGGTCTCAGTATCGTCATCATAGTTGTATTTCATGTATGTTAATGTATGGTATGTAGATACGTGTGTCTGCAGTCGATGTGGTAAATCAGCATTGTTCTCAGTTCTCGGAACTTAAAATAGTTGCTAATACATACAGACATAAATGGCAGAGATTGAACCAATGAATTTCGCAATGTCCATGCAAAAGTAGGCATGTGTCTATGAGAATAAAAAGCAATAAAATAAAGAGAACCTACAACGCAATCTCACTTTACAAAATTGGAGAACTGGAGCTGCAAAATCAACACAGAAAAGAGATATTTCGGTGACAAAATCGACATTTCTTATACAACCCTATCGCGCTCCCTGAAGACTTTACTTTCCTATTGTACAACGAAAGTGAAACCCTGAGATAATCTTACGCAAATATGAGCGAGAAGAGAAAATCAAGAGAACCGAAGAGTTGATGCTAGTTTAGTATATAAAAAAATAAATAACCCAGAACAGGAAGTATAGCGGCAGTACTCATTATTGTTGTATTTAATATCCACATACATACAAACTCATACCTATAGCTAAAAGTAGCATTGTTGTTTTTTTACTCAATAACACAAATTCAAGTTCACTACCACAAGTAACAAATAATTTGCTTTGCGCACAACATGTTGTATTGTATATACATATGTAGTGTTATATGTTTTCCTACAAATAAATATGTATATCAAACAAGTGCATTCACTCTGAAATGTTCGTGAATCTCATGTGAGAGCGAAATATACATTCGCATCTAATTTTTGCTCTCAGATACTACTTGTTCTCATCGATTTCAGCAGGCAAATGTATACCGCGTCAAAGTATATGTACAAATGTAAATACAATATAAAAAGTAAGGACAAATTTCCTCTGGTCGGAATCGAAAATTGTGTACAATATTCATTGTTTTAACGTTAGGCCAATACCAAAATGCCTATTTTTTATACAGCATTTAAATATAAATAAATGAATATATAAAAAGTAGGGAAGGAATATAATATACATAGTAATAATATTGGTCTCATGTTCAAAAGGTAATATTTTTTCCAATTACCATTCCAACTATAATAAATGGTAATCAAATATTCGGATTGCTATATTTGCAATATATATTTTCAAACATACTAAGACTATTGTATCCAAGTATTAATACATTTCTTACGCCTAACACGCATTATAATATACATTTAAGTACTAATTATGTGTATGAAGGTACTCAGTGATGTTGTAGAATGCAGTCTTTTAAAAATCTTTAAAATGTGAGTTTTCCTCTATTATACAGAAACAAACAAAGATTTAATTATGAAATTAATTTTACAGCCATATGCAAAGTATGTACATAAATACTAAATTATTGTATAAGACCAATAGAAATGATAGAACTGAGCTAGTAACTTCATGTATGCTTTTAAATTGTATACTGTATATTTTAATTTATCCAGTGTATGTAATACTTATATATGTATGTATGTAGAATACACTGACATGTGTCCATGCGCGAATTATGCGAAGGCTTCTAATGAACTGCATCAGGCGATGCCCATGAAGAAACGAGTACATCTACCCACTGACCTTAACATTGATCCGTTGCATATGAGGGTTAGTTAAGCATTAGGAGAGTAAATGCGCTCCTGTCATGCTCTCTAACAATAATGATATCGAAGTTGTCGACAGCCACCACATTTATAAGATACATATTTAAGAATATTGTTACTACGTACATTAAGGAACTTGGGCACACACTATATGAAACTTGATGTATGCACTATGAAAAGCTTTATGCTAATGGATAAGCCTGTTCATAAGCCCAAAAATTCCATAAATATTTAAACTAAAATTTGTGTACAAGTTATTCTGACTGCAAGTTAGAATGTAATTTTTACATTAAATTATATAGTTAATATATCGTCTCGACGTTGCACAAATAAAACTTTTCGTACTTCATTAGAAGCACGGGTGGTTCAGAGAGGAGACAATAGAATGAGGGGACTTTAGTCCTGGTGCTATCATAGTGGGCCTTCTAACGCCCTATGTGCGTCGGTAGACAGCCGCGTTACTTACCTACCTACATACTTATCTAGTTAATATTAGTAAATCATCCTGACCCACACTGCTAATTCGGGATAATTCATATAACGAATCAGAATTAAGTCAAATAAAACTCTGGATGGAATAATTGAAAAATAAGTATGAATTGTTCCACTTTAAGATAATATTAAAATCAAAAGCTATATTTTTTTTTAATTTTACAAAAATGTATGAACACTTGACTATTTTACCAATGCTTAACATATGTTAAATATGTATAGCGTATCTACATACATACATACCATCAGACAAAGACATACAAACGTAGACATAAGTACTTATGTACATATCGTATATACATATAATATGTATACAAACATGTAAATAACAATAGGAGACTTAATGATCGCTAATGAAATTCAAAGTACCGCTTATTATTTATTATAGTATCTTGTAGTATTTCTTTACAAACATTAAAGGAGGGTATGCCGTATAAATATTGCAGTTTATTTATTAAAACAAAAACTACTCGAAGTAAAAGAAAGCACTATGATTTGTTTAAAATTTTGTTAAATATCTTTGTTTTTACAACACTTTACTCTTCACCAAAAATTTTTCTGTTTACTTATTTTATTTAAACTTCAGAAGAACAACACTATTTATGTACATTTTGTATATTTAAATCACTAAAGTATCGAAAATATCTGACATGTAAATTAATAAGCTACTACCACATATGAACGACTTGATGTCGCTTTTGCGACTAACCTTGCAAGTAGCGTCAGAACTCTAAAACCATTGAATCAACTCATGTACAATGTACAAATCTGCACCAACCGTCAGGCGCCTGTCATACAAACAAGTGAGTAAACAAATGGGTGTTCAAGCAGCGCAGCGGGCAATGAAACTCAGAACAACGCCGGCATATTGGTTTAAGTTGCAAAGAGTGTGGGTAGGTCGGGACGCTCAGGCAATTTAGCACAAAGTAGAGTGGGAGCAGACAAAGTAGATAGAGGTGGATGAATACCAGCCCGAGTTGAACGCGCTCACAAACATTTACGGAACTGCATTTACGACAAAAAAACGTATCCATATAGAGACCTGAATGTTTGTGTGAAAGCACCACACAAAACGCAGCTAAGAGAAGTCAACGAATTCGTCCAGACACAGGGATCACGCAAGTATGAGGGCATACACCCATATATACAGGGTTAGATATGTATTAAAATGGGAGGCAAGTTCAATGAACAACGCCAGCCCTATAACATTGAGCATTGTAAAACAGTATATGAGCATATATGCGTATACATATATATATATATACATACACATGTATGTATATATAGACCATCTTCGCTTTTCCTAAAAAGTATTCCCTTTTGTGCAGTAAGGGATGTTATTGCATGTGTTTTAGGGTTTCCATTTTTTTTTTTTTAAATAGGATCATGGACATCTACAAAGGTTTGTTTACTAGAAAATTTCTATATTTACACAATGTTCAGCACAAGACATTTAAAAAGGGATGCAATTTTGTCCGTCCGACGGTTATTATGGATGATAACAATTAATATTATAAAATAATGAAATGAGCTATGTTTGCCTTAACACAATCACAACATCTACGCATAAGACATAAAAAAGTGAGTATTACTTTTATTTCAATTACAAACCATAAATCCGCAGTTACAATTAAGGTGTTCTTATTTAATAATTTATTATTATCTTTTCTATAAAATTCAATAATGATATATAAGCAAGATGATGTTGGCAATCCTAGTTCTCAACCACCAATGTACACATAGAAAAATAAAATTATGTGTAATGTTAAAAATACAGCACGAAAAGACAAGTGCATACATAAGTTTCACGTATTTTGTTCATTAACTTAGAACTATAATTAAATAACAATCAAATCAATTATTTACAAGTATAATTTAAATAACGATCATAGAATGTTACTACTCTTCTTTAAATAAATTTTGTAGTTTTATATCTCTATGGTGGAATATAAGTATTTATTATACATAAATCTATATTAATCTAACAATTAATACCTTCACACAACTATTCTATTAATATACCATTATATTGTCCTATGGCTCCTGAACCGTAGCTAATATTTCCGTTAATGTCAGAAGTAAAGATGAAACCCGGTTCTGGGTTGTCACAAATGCCGAACACTTTATACACTTGCAGTTGAAATTGTAGTTCACTTTCCATAATAGTAAAATGAGCTTGTATGTAGATATATACGTATGCATACATAAGCATTCTCTCTTCTAGTAGAATGGCTCTCCTCACGTCCCAGTTGTTGTGACGCTTCGTTATTAAATACTCGAGTGACGTTCGAGTTTATACCCCGTATATGCACATACACCTACATACAAATATATGTCTCTCTACAAAATACGACTGCATTCGTAATTGGGTTGTGTAAGCGTTTAGTATACCACTAGGATTACTCGCCACACATTTTACTGCAGCGTCTCAACGCCTATATTGATGTGGAGTAGGGCAAAGGGAGTCATAATTTTTGGTATCAATGACCTTCACCGCGTTGTTGTCGTTGTCATCGTCACATTTCTTGTTGATGGGCCACCGTACTATTTATATACATGTATATACATACATATACATGTTTGTATTAATATGTCTGGATGTATTGATATGGTTTCTGTAAAATCTTTTTGGGTAACATATTTGTTCATAAGCATTGTATATATATTTGTATTATATATGGTATGTACATATCTGTGTATATACATATTTATTATTCATTGGAATAAAAATCTTTACATTTTTAAACATATTCATATTAATATAACTAGATTCTCATGTATGCTTTACTAGGAAATTATTTTCATGAATTACCCAGTGTGAAATAAATAATGAGTGATTCTTCAAAGGTCTTAATTTCTTCTTTCTTTTCATCGTATATGTATTAAATTTCTAAATGTGATGATGAATAATAATAATACATTTTCTATTCCAGTTTTTGTTTAAGATATAATACATGTTTATGTTCTAAAGGATTTACACAAAACCCAAGGGTTTTGCAGCCTTCTGCGACAAATTTTAGGTAAGAATAAACAGACGACTTTTTTAAGTCATTCGTTTTATTAAATAATCTAACGAGATTTCCATATTATTCTCCGTTAGAATAACAGTACGCATGTGTCAGAATTTGAACAGAGCTAACTAAAACAAAATAAGCCTTACGTCCTATATATAATATGTAAATATATTGTACATACAAGCACATACTTATGCGTATTGCAGAGTTGTATACAGCACCAAGGCTAACGTCCTCATATTGCAAAATATATATACTATGTATATACTTATGTGTGCATACGTGTACTCTTATATTTTTGTGATTCTACAATATAGTCTTAATCACTATTACACATTGAAACTTCGCCGTCTGTCGTTGTAAGGGCGAGTACTATAGCAGGAAGGGCACCCAGACTGCATGCTACAGCGGTATGAAAACACGTTCTGCTTGACTTAAGTTATACATTTGCACATGCTCAACCTTACCTACTTTCATTCTACCCGTCTGTGGCTGCCACCCTCCAGCTTTTTCATGTTCGTGACATTGGCAGTGGCATTGCAATATTGCCTTGCTGCCGCATTTCTATTTTTCCTATATGAATTGAAGTTGGATGTGTACATATGTATACATATTTACTCCACTCTCGAACAATGGCCAGACCGGTTGAAAGCATTATAATTATATCTACATAAGTACATACTTATATCATATTATATGTGCACTCTGTACATATGTATGTGTGTATATTATATAACTATAGATGTAAATGCGATGGTATGTATACATACATATATGCTATTGCATACCTTTCGTTAACGTAGTGGTATATTTTGCACCGTTCATGGTCGTTGCCATTTCAACGTCTACTCAAATTCTTTGTGGGTACTTTCTAGACATACATACATAAAAGAAAATGCATTTCGACACTTATGTTTGGTAGTAAAAAGTACATGGACATATTGGAAATCAACATGTTACAATTTCAACTTGCATATTATTTATATTGTAACCTTTTATATTTAAAATATTTAGTATTTATGTTTAGAAAATTTAAAAACTAAATACGTGTAGTAACAAAAAAGATGTACGTACATTTTATTTAACAATTATTAAGGGAGAATAAAACTGTTAAACACTGTTTTTGTCACACGAACTTTGTGATAATTTATTTTTATGTTGGTGAGTTTAATAAACAATATACATATAATAATTTTGTTTCAATCACGTGCAGCTACATATTCATTTCTGCCATAATATCCAGTATTCAAACTTTTTTTCGGCCAACAGACCAATCCTACATAGTACCGAACTACCTGTGCCAAAGTCTCCAAATTTATTTGTACACCTGAAAGAAAAATTCCCCAAACTCAACATGCAATGTATATTTTTTATATTAAAGCTGTACAATATGGCAGATATTAAATATCAGGAGTGACGCAAAACGGTTTTATGACCCCATAAAAAATAAAAATATTTTAGATATAATTATTAATTAATAATGAATACTACTCGTTATTTTGTAGCTTTTTCATTTAGTTTTGAATCACTTGCTGAGTTGAGGCGGCAAGCATACCAAAATTATTTCAACCCCAACGAGCTTGCCCCCAAGTTCGCTGCAAAACCTAGGTCGTTCACTTGGTAAACAGTCAGGTTAACTTTTTGTTCAGAGGAGCGGTATGACTACATAAATTGAAGCGAATTACTTTGTATAGAAATAGTAGTTATGCCGTTAATAAATTATTTTAAAACCTTTACAATATTTCAAAAAGACTCGTAGTTTGTTTTAGCTTTATTTTGCTATTTTTTAATTAATGTTTCATATATGTATGCTGATGAAGTTGCATATACCATACAGAAATGCACATGCTTACACATAAACTTTCTCTAAGAGTACTAGTATATTTCAGATTATACATTTGCGTACAAATACATATGTTATTATATATATGCAAATATATGTGTATGTATTCACATTATATACGAAATCACTGTAAATAAGTGCAGATCTAAAGTAGTATGAGATATAAATGTATATACCTGCACATAGTACATATGTATAGTCGTAATTCTAAAATACAACAATTCTGAAAGTGACTCACTGGAAAACTTCGAAATAAATGGTAGTGGAGTAAGACGGTTTATGAAAAATAGAGAAGGAAATGTCGTATGTAGGCAAACTGTACCAAAAGTGTGCATCAATATTAACAGTGTCATACTCAAATGAAAGCAAAAAATTATCTAGACATTGTAAGAAAGGGAAATTGGTGACCTAAACTAATAAAGGAATGAAACTACAAACAACATTTTTTAGATATATAAAATCTATGCATAATATAATCTTGTGTGTGTAGGTAATTCCTAATGTTTCATAAACGATATAACTACAATAATAATGTAATTGTAAATAGTCCGTTTCACAAGTAAAAATTAATTATAAACAATTCGGTGTCGCCGAATTACAGGTTTTTAAATCGTAAATGTAATAGTTTAGCTATGAAAAACGTTTTACGCCAACCGTTAATATCCAATAGGTGTAGAAGTTTTAGGACTTACCGTAAACATTAGATCTTAATATAATATAAGTATGGTATTTTTTGTAAACGAAAATTTGTTTTTGTTTAATATATTTGTAAATTTGTTTATGATATATTTCATAAATAATCACAAATGCCTATGCATGTACATATGTACATATGTCTGTGACGTTTGTTTTGCCCTTTTTCTTTTTAACTATAACTGCTAATAATTTTTATTTTTCAAGAAATTAAGCGATTTAACCAGAGAATGTTATCACCATCTTTGATTTAACTTTGGGCTATTTGTATAAATTCCATATGTTATTTGTTGTTAAATCGAAAAGTGGACATTTACTGCAAACATATTAATATTTTTTACTATAATTCATGAGCTATGCATTTTAAAAAAGCTTTTTGCGAAATAATTTATATCAGAGAATGTTATCGAACAGAGAAGGCAGAGAATGTTAATAAATAATGCACTTTCTATTTATTAACATTCTCTGTTATTATGATAGAACATCGAAAAAGCTCAAGTTCGAAAATGAAATTTCACCACCCTATAAGGGAACGCAACGAACTACACCACTCTTTAAAGGAACCAAGCAAAATGTACATACATACCATAAATAAAAAATAAGATTTATGATTTACCGGATTCGAACGTAAGTGTTTGCAGAGAACGTAAAATACAGAGAAGGTCCAACTACGGACCAGCGTGTGAATTGTCAAAACCTAACAAAATGCGATGAGAGTGTTTCACCACAGTCGGCTCGGAAGAAGAAATTTTAACAGTGGCGAGTGAACAGAGCTGAGCATTGAATAAAAATTATGCTCAGAAGTTTGCATAGATATTACAGCCGCATGTTACTCTTTTGGCTTATATTTTTATAAGCGTACTTATATGCAATCATATTTATTGATATCAGAGAATGTTGATGAATTTTTACATTTCTGGCGTTGCGTAAGCAATATACTTATCAAACAAATGATAAGTTGAGTTAAGCTCAATCCGAATACGAGCATATAAGTTCGATTGCTAAAATACATAAAATTAAAATTTTATTTAATTTTTTTATTTTATAATTGGAATTAATTAGCATATCTCAATTCAATAACTTATTTAGCATATTTTACTTTCAGAGATAATTAAAATATTTCAGGAAAATATGTTCATATGTTTAGATTTATTCAATATTTCCTTATTATGCGTATTTACAAAAATGTGATAATCACACATACATTCATAAGTACACGTACGCTGATGCTTGCTTCTTCTTGCCCCGCACAAGCAATGACTTTTGTCTACACTTTTTGCTTTTTGCGAGTTGAACGATCGCAGGCAAGGAGGGATTGGGGCGCACTGCCACATAATTATTTCAGATATATATTTTATATATCAAATTTAGTTTAAAAACGATTTTAAGTATGGATATATGTGTATTTATATATATATATAATAAATATTATATTACGAAAATAATTCATAAATGCATCAGTAGTTTTCAATTCAAATTAAGCAACATAATAATATACTAAGGGTCCTAAGTTAGAACGCCTCTGTGTATGGTGGCAAGCCAACGAAATAACGGCGAGTTCGGGCAGACATTGTGTTGTTGAAAAAAACCAAATGACGACTTTGTCGACAAACATACATACATACATATGAGCTCGCATACATATTGACGCCGAATTTTGCGCATCGTGGCGGAGTTGACAAAATTTGTTTCAATCAACAATTTTACGACAATGTCGATCGGCTATGTTGTCTCGTTTGTCCTTTTTGCAGGGCTTTGCTCTTGAAAATTGACTTATGCTCTTTTGAAATATTGCGATTACCGATTGGGCTGCATTTTCATAGCGTCGTATTTGGATAAAATGGGCTAAATCGACAAACTATGAAATAATGATAATAAGTAAACATATAAAAGTACTATATGGACTGTGCTTAGAATATATAGAAGTAGTTAATGATTTCATATGAATGGCAATTTTATATAAATTTTGTAATTTAATGCCATAAATAGTGCATAATATAAAAAAAAAAATTAAAATAATAATTCAAATCCCTAAGAGGTCATGTTGCCAATTCTCCTTTCTGAAGTGAACATCAGACAAATTCTTCAATTTCTGATTTTTAGCAAATGTTGTGAGGAAGCAGCTTGTGGGCAACATACAAACGCGAGGGGGATGGTAGGATTTTCAATGATACAAATTGTAAAATTGAAATTTTGCTGATTCTTCAATTATACTGAAGACATTTAAATTCAATTTCCTTCATTTTAATTTTCGCGCATTTGCGGTAGGAATTCTATATGAAAACCAAATGTGGTTTACCAGGCGCACAGAAAAAATAGCGCGGCGCAGAGTTATTAACGAGCGCACTTTGCTTTGAAGCAGACGCACGTTCCTTATGAATGAATTTGTTGTCGTTGTAATTTGAAATACTTAGAAAATAAGCCGTGAGTTTGCTTGAATATTATTGGCCGATTCTGGCGTCTACGTTTTTTTGTCACTTGCGCGAATGTTTGATTTTTTGCGAAAGACATATTGAGGGACATACATATGTACATATGTGTACATATATGCAAATATATTTGGACCTGCGAATGAAATAAGGCAATTTCAAGAATATTCACATATGGACATATGAATATTTGAAGCAAGTAAAGAATAATAGCTGTTTGAGTTCTCTGATTTTACGTTCTCTGCTCTGTCTTAAGTGTTTCAGAGCGTTCAAGCATTTTAAGCATTGTATAAGCCTACAAGTAGCCAAAGAATCAGCTGTTTTCCTATGTGTGTGAAACAGCCGTGATCATCTAATCGAATATGCCTTTTTTTGACACAGAGTTTTAAATAAAAGGTTGTAGTGTAACAATTTGCATGTAAAATGGAAATATCTGGAAAACTATACGTTTGTGGCGCCAATAGTTATATATATTCGTGATCTGGAGAATCTCCTCTATCCAACCATACCCCTCTTAACCCTGAAATCGTGGGATGCTAAACTAAAGTTTTCCCATTGCTTTTCCTCACCACCTCTGAGGTTGTAATATAGGCGCGTTACAGACCTTTTTTGGGTGTTTGTTTCCCCAGGACTACACCGGTAAACTAAGAATTTAAATATTCAACAGACAAAGAATTTTCACTCACAAAAACATAAACATGTAAGTTAAAAAAGATAAAATTTGAAACATTTAATAATATTTCAATACAATAAATAATAATTAAAATAATACTATGTAAATTTAATCTTTTGGAATTAAAACAACCGAAAAATATTTTAATATGGAATAAAAACATTCTTTAAGGTATTAATTTTAAAACATAACACGGCAACACACTAGAGCAGATTTCTGTCATTTGATCGTTTTAGTAGTAGAATATTGGTTGGCAACCCGTACAAAGTGTGATTTTAGTAGCAGAATATTGGTTGGCAACCCGTACCAAGTGTGATTTTAATAGTAGAATTTTCGAGGCAACCCGTACCAAGTGGGATATTTTTGCGTGTGTTTAGTGAAAATCTTAGGATTGGCTACTTGTAGATTTATACAATGCCTTAAACCCAGCTGTTATCTGATTACAAATTAGTCAAGACGAAAGTTTACGAGTTTCTTAAATACAACACGCAAAAGTCAAATAATTGTTTAAATTTTTCAAGATTCAAGTATGACGGCAATTGCTGGTGGTCATGGTGAGCCAAACCCCAATGCTACATGGTTGGGTGCGCGTGGGATGTGGTTGGCCTATGGCTTAGGTGTGCTGACAGTACACTTAATTCTATTGTCGGTTCCATTTATTAGCATTCCAATGGCTTGGACTATTACAAACCTGCTGCACAATGCGGTATGTATTTAGAATTAATAATAATTTACCTTAACTACAAGTTCACCAAACAATTTTCACTTTTATTATCACATTACAGGCACATTTATACTTTTTGCACTTAATAAAGGGAGCACCTTGGTTAAGCATTGAAAATGATGGTGCACGTCGTTTAACTCATTGGGAACAAATTGATGATGGTGAACAGTTTACAGCAACGCGCAAGTTTCTTACAGCTGTTCCGATTGTACTGTGAGTAATTATATGTAAATCATAGCTAATTTTTACAAGTTAATTTTCGACTGTTTATGCCTTAGATTTTTGTTAACCTGCATCTATACAAGAAATGATCCTGATCATTTTATTGCAAATTTTATTTCACTTGTGCTGGTCACCCTGCCCAAACTACCACAATTCCATGGTGTTCGCCTCTTCAATATAAATAAATACTGAATTGTAATTTCTTAAAAGGTTTTGGGAGATACTAGATAATGGAAACTGTTATGTGTTTGTAATTTTTAGACTGAAAGGATAAAATCATTTCAAAGTTAATATTAACAAATTATTTTATACATACTTCTACTTGGTATTAATCTATTTTTATTACCACATAGCATAGACAGTTACAGGTGAAAAATAATTAATAAATAAATTGTGCATATATGAGATATATTAACTCATATGAATGTAACCGATAGACAGGATTTTTAATTAAATACTAGTTTTTCTGAATTACTAAACAAAGAAAGTAGTTGAAATAGTTATTAATTAACTGTAAAAAATAGTACTCTTATTAATAAAATATACGTTCTCTGTTATATATTATATTTCAAATACCCGGAATTGAATTAAATGCTACCTCTTATTTAATTGAACAAAAATATGTTATTTATACTCGAGCTTTAACGTTATATTGCACTTTATAAAAGTATTGTATTCAAATTCAAAATTTTATATTTTTTAGTAATGACTATTCATAATTACAAATAAATGCCATATATCTTTTTAAGCAGAAGAGGCAATCTTAAGCATTTTGGAGATGGTATTTCTCATCAATCTAAAAAATAATATCGATAATCTGATTACTATTGTACTTTATGTAATTATGATCCGTTATTATAATGTAATTGTTAAAATAATAAATTGAATAGCATATTCTTGGAATATAAAAATGGTCCAAAATATTTACCACGGTTTTCGTTATTTTAATATCCATAACTAGCTCTTTCACTATTGTACAATTTACGGATAAACTAACAATCTTATCGATAAATTTAAGAAGTGGATTTATGTCAATACCTTGCTCCACATCTCTAGTGCCAATTTAAAATAGTCGACTGTCACCAAGAAATTGTTACTAAGCTCAAACAAAATTATCTTTCATATTTGCCATCGTTGCAGCTTTCGTCGTCTTTGTGGTCTGTGCACTCTATTTAGTGTGTTCATTTGCTATTGTTGATTGAACTGTTCCATTAGAAAAGCTTTGAGCTCACAGCTAGTTATTTGCAAAATTTATTTTGGAAAATAATCAATTAAAAAAATAGTATAGTGCCTGCAAAGCAGTTGAAAAATAGCCAATCTGTTGAATTTCCCGCAATTATATCTGCAAACGACATCGTCTTCGTCACACAGTGCACGGACTAACAACATGCCAGTAAGTCGGAGTTTTGTAATAAATGTACACTAAAAACGTTAGTAATTTTCTTTAAGGTACACGAATTTAAAGTGGAAATGACCTGTTCAGGATGTGCAAACAGTGTCGAGCGGGTCTTAAACAAGCTGGGAGGTAAGTGTTTTCCGGGGGTGAAAATAAGGATAACAAGTGCCTATTCTAATTAGTAGCAAAGCAAAATAATGCAGGTATGTACATATGTATGATATATATCTACGACTATTGTCCTACGTCGAAGCAGGCAGACTTCGATTATGTGTAAATAAGTTCACAAAGTATTAGTGTCAGCACTAATTAATTAATTGGGATTACAAATTGATCACATAAATCGCAAAATTATAAGCATAAAAATAAGTAAAATATATTCGTGTGTATAATGTATATCTGTATGTAACCCATATGCTCAAAATTGTCGGCCCTGACAACAGTTTTTCTTATCTGATGCTTTGTCCAGGAATTATAAAAAAATTACAAAAGTAAATGAGCAGATATAATTTAAGTTATTTGTAGCATCAATCTCCTTATATAATATTGCTAATGTATAAAATATTTTTTCTTTGCACAGCGGAAAAAGTTGAGAAGATCACTATTGATCTCGATTCCAAAACGGTGTTGGTGACATCGAATTTGACAGCCGATGAATTGCTGGAGACGATTAAGAAGACTGGCAAAGCGACTCAATACGTTGGGGTAAAGGAATGAAATGAACTTTTTTGTAAGTTCCGTAAGATTGCCAAATTGAAAATGGAAGTTTAAAGGCGGATATACAACAAAGTATTGATAAGTCGAGAGCAAGCTGAAATCTACATTGGCAATTACATTGTAATCTTTTTAAATCGTTTGAAACGAACATAGAAATTAAATTTCAGGAAGTGTAGATAAATATTATGAAATATAAAATTAAAAATAAAAGAAATAGCTGTACACACACTTTAAAATTAAACACATTATTATAAACTACGAAGAATTTAAATCTCTTTTCTTGCTGTCAAAGCTCGTGTTTAATTAATTACTAACTATACTAGAGTAAATACACAAATTTTAAATATATTTACCGAAACAACAAAAAAAAAAACATCAACTGTCGTGTTGAATTATTGAATAATATTCGAACACTGATATTTACAAAAACCTACTTCTATAAAAAAAGTTTTATTCAATATTAATTGTAAATTTTAAACAAAATAACGCAAGTAAAAAATTTTGAATCGAATAGATATAATCTAATGCATGCATTTAAATATTGTAGTTCGTTTAAGAAAATATTTTCAATTAAATAATTAAAACTTAAAAGTACAATTTATTCAATTAGATATCAACTTGAACCCATATGCCAAATAATGAAATACATTAATATAATTGCTTATTATCTGTAATATATGACAAAATGTGAATGTCAGGCTTTCTGAAAATGCATGCATAATTGTGTACGGTGCATTATTTATTTTCTATGCATATAATACGTTGTTCCAGCTCTCGCAATGTTACCACAATTTCCCCTAACTGCGTCTGAAGTGCGTTCAATTCTCGCTGCAAATAGTCTTCGTTTGAAGTTTGCGTCGAAGCACATTGGAATATCGCTATGTTAAATACCTATGATTACAAACACAACACAATTATTATAAAAATATTTTATTGACAAATTAAAAGGGTTAAATATTGTACGTGCCAAGGATATTATGCGGAGCAAATCCGGTGTGAAAAATTAAATAAATAATAATAAAAAGTAGTTATTGAAAAAATATGAAGAATCAATTACTTCGTGGTATGTATGAAAGTGTGTATTTGTCATAGATCAAAACTAGTAGCAGCCGAAATTCAAACTTAAGAAAATACGGATAAATAAGTCCAAATTAAAAATATTTGCTAGGTGCGCCGTGCTCTTCGTTGACGTCGTTATTGCAACTATTGGTTGGATTATTTGGCATGTGTAGTAGTGAGGTGCTGCTGTTGCTGTTGTAACTGATGCTATCAGCATTTGCGTCTGTTTCTAACTTGTCTAAGGTTTCGTGTTGTTTTCGGAGTGATGTAGTAAAGCTGCTTACTGATTGTTGTTTTGCTGTGGTGTATTGACTATCAAGAACCTGAAAATTTTCATCACGCATCTTATATGCCACTGAATGACGTGGGTCAATTAAAATGCTGTCATCACAAACTTTTGATTCTGTATCTACAACCGAGTTATGCGGTGTGGCAGCATGACAACTAACGTTGTTTTCTTTTTGGAAAGAAGCTTGCTTGCTTCGGAAACTATTCGTATCAAATGTATGTAAATTTGATTTCCAAACGAGTAACTATAAAAATAAATATATGAATTAAAAAAAATGCGTATTCATTTCTTAAGTTCGAACCTGGCGATCTTCTCCTGCCGAAGCGAAATGCTGTCCGTCCGGTGAGAATGCGACAGCACAAACTTTATCAGTGTGACCTGTCAGTGTATAAATGGGTCGGCCTTCTAGTAAATCTAATAGTCGTATAGTGTCGTCATCACCTCCAGTTAGTAAAAAGTTTCCATTTGGATGGAAAGCTAAATCATTAACTGGCGCCGAATGTACTTGATATAATTGAATTAATTCACCTTCGGCAATGTCAAATATTTTTACACGATTACAGCTTAACGCAACAGCTACTAAATTCCCGTCTGGATGCCAGGCTACTTGTCGACCCATGCCACGTTCTTCGGTGAAAGTACGCACACATTCCCCTGACGTGACGTCGAAAATTCTTAGTGATTTATCATCACCACAAGATGCTATTAATTGGCCATTAGGACTGAACTTAGCTGCACGCACCCAATTGTTGTGTCCGGTGAATGAAGTTAAGAATTTCCGTTGTGCGACTTTCCATAACTTCAAAGTTTTGTCATCTGAAGCCGTGATAAGCTACAGAAATATATTTGAAAAATCACAGAAATAAATTTATATTTAAGTTCCTACCATAGTTCCACTAGGATCAAAATCTACACTTCGAACAGCTTTGCTATGTGCTAAAAATTCCCCAGAAACTCCACGTATCTTTGGTTCCCAAATTTTCACTGTACGATCTTTGCTTGCCGATGCTACTAAATTAGATTTAGGAGACCAACAAACATTGTATACAGCACCGGAATGTGCGCTAAAGCGTATGCAGCGAGCAGCTTGTTTTAAATCCCATAAAATTACGGAGAGGTCTAAGGAGCTAGTGGCCAAACGTTGGCCACAAGGACTAAACCGGACCTGAGTTATGCTAGAGCAATGTCCTGAAAAATGTCGTTCCAAGCATGGCTCTGTGAACAATTCTTCATTTAACATACTGGCTAATTATTCGCAATGCATTCAGTAGTTTAATGCTATGTTAATTTGATTTAACTGAAATATTGTAAAATTGCTAACTAACAAAAGTCGAACTCAAATTCTCACTAATTGAACATTTTTAAAATTTCAACAGCTACTCGCTAAAGCGTAAACAACGAGTGGTAATAAACAGTACGATCAAAAATTTGACCTTTCTTAAAATCATTGTATAAATCTACAAGTAGCCAATCCTAAGATTTTCACTAAACACACGCAAAAATATCCCACTTGGTACGGGTTGCCTCGAAAATTCTACTATTAAAATCACACTTGGTACGAGTTGCCAACCAATATTCTGCTACTAAAATCACACTTTGTACGGGTTGCCAACCAATATTCTACTACTAAAACGATCAAATGACAGAAATCTGCTCTAGTGTGTTGCCGTGTTATGTTTTAAAATTAATACCTTTAAGAATGTTTTTATTCCATATTAAAATATTTTTCGGTTGTTTTAATTCCTAAAGATTAAATTTACATAGTATTATTTAAATTATTATTTATTGTATTGAAATATTATTAAATGTTTCCAATTTTATCTTTTTTAACTTACATGTTTATGTTTTTGTGAGTGAAAATTCTTTGTCTGTTGAATATTTAAATTCTTAGTTTACCGGTGTAGTCCTGGGGAAACAAACACCCAAAAAAGGTCTGTAACGCGCCTATATTACAACCTCAGAGGTGGTGAGGAAAAGCAATGGGAAAACTTTAGTTTAGCATCCCACGATTTCAGGGTTAAGAGGGGTATGGTTGGATAGAGGAGATTTTCCAGATCACGAATATATATAACTATTGGCGCCACAAACGTATAGTTTTCCAGATATTTCCATTTTACGTGCAAATTGTTACACTAAAACCTTTTATTTAAAACTCTGTGTCAAAAAAGGCATATTCGATCAGGTGATCACGGCTGTTTCACACACATAGGAAAACAGCTGATTCTTTGGCTACTTGTAGGCTTATACAATGGTTTAAGGGTGGCACAATTTTCTACACCATTTCGATAAAAACAACTTATTTTTCTGAATTAGAACGTATGCTGCGTGAAATGAAATAGAAATTCAGTATATATATAAATTAATCAATTACGAATAGTTTCACATAAACTATAGACTAATAATTAAATACACAAAGCAATTGAAATGATATGAAAATGGACATGGGAAATAAAGATTAAAAGTTTAGATAACAATTCCTACTTTTATACAAGCGTGATTATGCTTAAGAAATACGACCCTGTGTTACAGCTGCTTTAATTCCCCTTTTATTTTATTCGTTTACGAAATTTCTCTACTGACTCACAATTTTGATAAGTGCATTCTTGCAACAATACATTAATTTTAGTGCATACAATTACGGAATAAATGGTGTTGGCTTTGATCTAAAACACATTATGCAAAATATTATTTGAGAAATCTCTTTTTGACATTATTAATCCACTTGTTTAATAGCAAGTGGTACCTAATTGTAGGTCTGTAAAGTGCGAATATATTATTACAAAACGGCGTCAGGTCGCGAAGACTTTTTGAGTGAACACACGCCACTAATGGACGGACACGTCGGCGCAGGCAGCAGCACGCGTCTGAACGGTAGTGGTAGTGTGGAACAAAGGAAACGGCAAAATATCAATTATGGAGCTAATGATCAAATAGATGGGGTACGATAGCGAATACCATGTCAATAGATTTTGTATCTTTTGTGATTATATGTATATTTGTAGGCTATCTTAGATGTGCCCAATGTCGTCGTACGACCGGCTAGACAACGAAGCAGGCCCACCGCTTCACAGGCAAATGCTGGAGCAACAGGCAGCTCTAACAACGCACCTTATCAAGCAACTAATGAAGAATTAGATGAAGAGGGATTAAAATATGGTGCACAACATGTGATTAAATTGTTCGTACCGGTCTCTCTTTGTATGCTTGTTGTGGTGGCCACAATAAATGCCATAAGTTTCTATTCGGAAACTGATGTTTATCTGTAAATATAACGAAAACTATTCACATTATTTTTTATTAGTATATATTTATTTTCCAGTTTATATACACCTTTTCATGAAAAATCTCCCGATCCTGGCGTTAAATTGTGGAATGCTTTGGCAAATTCAATGATCCTTATGGCTGTGGTTGTTGTAATGACAATTTTATTAATTGTTTTGTATAAGAAGCGTTGCTACAAAATCATACACGGCTGGTTGATTCTCTCATCGTTTATGCTACTCTTCATTTTCAGTTTTTTGTATCTGGAGTAAGTTGTGCTAATTTCTTATACCTCTCTGCGTATTTACATTAATCTTTGTTTTAGAGAGGTGCTACGCGCTTATAATATACCTATGGACTATCCCACAACGATATTAATATTGTGGAATTTTGGAATCGCTGGCATGATGGCTATACATTGGCAAGGTCCTTTACGTTTACAACAGGGTTATCTCATATTTGTTGCGGCTTTAATGGCATTGGTATTCATTAAATATTTACCAGAGTGGACAGCATGGGCAGTTTTGGCGGCCATATCTATTTGGGGTAAGTTTGAAATGTGAAAGTGTTAGAAACCGTATGAAATAAAAGAAAAAATTTAATTTCCAGATTTGATTGCTGTACTTTCGCCAAAAGGGCCTTTGCGTATTCTGGTAGAAACTGCACAGGAACGCAATGAACAAATATTTCCGGCTTTAATATATTCATGTAAGCTATCATGTATAAAAATTGATAACTTATTTGCAAAAAGTCTTTATCTCCGCGTTTTATTCATATTTTCATTAGCAACTGTTTTATATGCCGTCGTCGATGCTGCGACTAACGAAAGCAATGACAGGGGTGTTGAGGGCATTGAGAATGGCGTTCAACAAACTGAGGAGCATGCTTCTTCCTCCGCCGGCCCGGCACGTCGCACAGGTAATGCCAGTAATGTGGTGAATGACGACGCAGCCCAGGCCGCCGAAGGTATGCCTCTAGTCACATTTAAAACCCACGGAAATGGTATTTAAATCAATTTTTTAAATTTTATTTATTGCGCTTTTTGGAAGTAAAACGAACAATTTGGTGGTTTGTGGTAGTTCATATTTTGTTTTGGTTGCAAGTACAAACATGTTTGATTCGCTATTTGTAATTATATTTTGCATGTGATAGGTTATAAGTAGTTAAAGCTCATTTTCTCATTTTCTTTGTACATAATTGTAGCGCGATTTTTACGAAACATGTCTACATAATTTTCATCATAACTAAAAAAAAAAAGAAATGAAACTTACCTAATTTTATTATAGAAGCCGGTTTTACTCAAGAATGGACAGAAAGCCATGCTGAACGTGTGTCGAGTCGGCAAATTGAAGTACAAGCTAGCAATGGACAAAACGCCAATCGTTCGACGGAATATCGCACAACAACTACTACAAATAGACCCACATCAACCTTCGAGGCACAAGAACGTAAGTTTTCATAGATATTCATGAGTTTATTTTAACGAGTACATTAATACATACCTTATTTTAGGTGGCATCAAACTTGGACTTGGCGATTTTATTTTCTACTCTGTATTAGTTGGTAAGGCATCGAGCTATGGCGATTGGATCACTACCATTGCCTGTTTTGTGGCGATATTAATTGGACTTTGCTTAACACTTTTATTGTTGGCTATTTGGCGCAAAGCTTTGCCAGCTCTACCCATTTCCATTACATTTGGTTTGATATTTTGCTTTGCTACAAGCGCTGTAGTGAAACCATTCATGGATAGTTTATCAGCTAAACAAGTGTTCATATGAAGACATTTTGAGTAATATATAACCCTTTAATTCTACTATATTATAGAATAGGTAAAACTTAGCAAACAAATTTGCGTATCGGAATTTAGTATTTAAATTATAATTATAGTTTTTTTTTAAATTGGACTCCATAAACGAATTTGGGATATTTACAATTTTTCCATTCTAAAAAAATATTGGCAACATATGAATGAAAATTATGCTGAAACACGCCTAATAATAAATAACTTAAAACAAAAGATTTTCGCTAATTTTTAAAAGGCTTATTAGAGTTTATTTTTATAACAGAACACTGTCAATTAACAAATGTATAGCGGTACAAACTGATCATGGCAATTGTTTTATTCAGTTTCCTCTCCTTTCGCCTCTGTATTTGCTCGCTCTTTAGGGAAACCTTTTGATTTTACTATAATTTTATCTCGAAGTCCTATAACCCAACCGGGTTCTAGTCCATAGAATATTTGACGCGCATCTTTTTGGCTTATCAACATTTCATAGTCGGGATCATCTTCAATTCGTGGAAGTTCATAACCATACTTTTGTGCCAATACTAGTCGTTCTTTGCTTATCTCCTCAGGATCAGCAAGGTAACCACGATTTTTAGCGGAAGCGTAGTATTCGACGGCATCTTGTGGTGGTAACAAACGTCTTGGGATAGGTTCACCCTTCTCGAACCACTTTTGTGGGTTCACCATAGCCTTTATAAATTATAATAATTATAATAGAAAATATTGTGTACAGTGAATTCATATATGCACACCTGTAAGCTTCTGGGGTCATAATAAGCGGTACGTATGACACCACCATTTTTTTCAATGGCTGCTATCACCGACTCCTTGGCATGTTGCACTTCAATACATATTTTTGCTTTAAACCGATCAATTCCATCGTCTGTCAATTGAAAACCATATTCCATGCTAGCAGGTTGCAGATGTAGGAGCCCTGTATTACATAGAGTTGTGATGTCAATGGGTTGTTTGGGATCAATACGATTGGTATCCAACAAAACTTGGAGCTGTAACAGCGATAAAGGGGGGTATTGTCGACGTAAATGATGGCCTTTGTAATATGGTTCGTAGGGGAAACGCAAATAAAAGGGATTGTTGCCTGTTTCATAACCAAGCCGCATGTAATTTTGTCGCTGACCGGAACCTTTGTTGCCAGCGCCGTGTTTATCGCCACTATGCTGAGCACGTCCACGCTTTGTCTATATGAACAAGTTATTGTTTTTAACATGATGATTTTATTTAATAAAATAAGTTTTATAGTATTTACATTTTTCTTAGAGTTCGGATTTGGACGTATATTACCAATTTGTACACGCGGTAAGGTACGCAGCATTTTTAATGCCTTTTCGGCCGATTCGCGTAGATGCGCCATTTTGGTATTTTTTATTAACTTTATAACGATTATTTATAAATGTTTTTATATTAAAAACTATAAATTTTAGGTGAATATTTCTACAAATCTGTGATAAATTCACATTTTCAGCTGTCAATCCATAAATGTTAAAAACAGCTGTGTGGTGCTATTAATTCTACTTGGAAGCACTTAGTGGAGATTAAAACCAGAGAATGTAAAATATAGAGAAGGTCCAACCAGCAGAGAATGTAAAATATTCAACAAAAACGTTCTCTGCAGAAAATTTGTCTTTTTATGTTTTTACACGAAAAATTGTAATTTTTTAGTTCACATTCCACATGGCTCCCCATAAAACTGATTTTGATTTAACTGATAGGGGCTGGGTTGATTTATATGTTAAAAAATGTGAAAACATAATGAAAGAATTCACGGACTATGTGTATGGTAAGTTTCTCCCTTTTTTGGGTATTTATTTAGAAAACTCCAAATTGCTTTTTATTGAATTCACAGCTTTACAAAACCACTGTTTGAAAGAGCGCAGTAAGATTGTAGAACTTGATAATAACTGTAAGCAGCTTCAAACAAAATTATTTGAAGAGAAACACAAGCAATCAACACAATACAAAAAGGAATCTATTTTATATACGCCTCTGGATCGAAACCTCATAGACACAGATATATTGGGTGTTACCAGAATTACTACACCTACCAAAAGTGACGCAGATCGAACTACAATAAGCGATGGCTCGCCCGCATTTCTGAATATGGCTATGGATAGCGAACAATTAAATATGGAATCATCTTGCGTTTTAAGTCCCGCACAACATCTTCAGGAAATATTACCGGCCTCCGAGCAGCTAAGTAGTCCGAATCGCTTTTTGATTGGCATTGACAGTGTTTTACAGCACAACACATCGCCGACATGCAAATCAAGAAACAACAATGAAAACCAAAGTGCATTAGGTTTTCTAAAAGCGCGCGGCCGTGTCGGTAAAACTTTGTATAACGATTCCTATGTGCATAAACTTCGTGAACAAAATCCAGTATCAAATGAAGATGATAGCAAACTGTTAAAATCAAAAGGGAAGTTGCAATCCAACCGCTCGGATTGGCTGGAAAAGGACAAGAAGAGTGAAGAGCGAAAAGCTGTGTTAAAACGAAGCGCTAGTAATATGGATGAGGTAATACGCAAACGTAGCCTGATGTCATTGAATAAAAGTGGCGAACGAAAATTAAGACAGTCGCGGTTAACCCAAATGGTCTCTATGAAATCAAATAAAGTAAAAAATGTAAGCCACAGTTAATTACAATTTTTATATATTTGTGTATATTGCGTTTTTGCTAATGCTTATAAACTTATATTTTGCCATTAACAGGGTAGCATTTCAACTTCTCCGGAAAATGTGAGTGATGCACAAAATTTTTTATTATCGCCAACAAAATCTCATGTATCCTCCACTACGACACAAAAAACGCTAGCCTTTCCAACGTTTTCCAATGATACTGACGATATATTCCCATTCAGTAGCGAAGATGACGATGATGAGAATGTAAAAAAATCAAACGAAAATAGGGCAATAAAACAAAATGTTAAGAAAATGTATGACACAAACATTTTTGAACTAATGCCCAACGAAACAGATAAATCTGATAGTGTTTTGGCTATAACTCCCACAGCGCCACCATTAATTTGTTTAGATGAATCAGATGATAGCGAGCACAGAGCAGAAAGTAGGACGAAATTTGGAAAGTTGACGACACAACAAGCAGCCCAAAATCATGTAAAAAAGACAAGTGTTGTCGTTAAAAAAGAAAAAACAAGTAGTGAAAATTTAGCCACCGAGTTGGCGGCGGCAATGTTAGCCGAATGGGAAGAGGAGCCAGAAGAAGAGTATGTAAAAGCAGAATCGCTGAAAACCACCTCGAAAAAGAAGGCGAGAGCAGTTGATTTGAAACCACATCTTTCAAAGCTACCTGAAGCGAAATTTTCGATCAAAGAACGCTTCAATATCGATTGTGATGAATGTCAAAAAGTAATTGAAGTGAATTTTATTTTTTTACAAATATTTTTGAAGACAATTTATAAATAATAATTGTTTTTTTTTTACTTGCATCTTATTAGTATATCGACTTTATGGGCAGCAATATGAGTTTGTCGGAAATTGAGACGCACCTTCGACGCTGTACACGTCACCGCACTGCGAAAGATCACATACCAACTACGCCACCAAATTACTGGAATCCTTTGATGCCATCGTTTCCCGAAAATGATCCACGTAACAAAACACTTTTAGAAGATCCGTTTATACAACGGAAGCGTAGTAGCAATAAATCGTAGAAATTTACGGCGCTCAGGTAGTTTTAATATTATTATTTTTATTATTGTATTGTTAATGACTTATAATATACGTTTTTACTAACTTTGTAATTGAATGTATGTATGTATATATTTTTGGAATTTAAATTCCCATATGAGTTCTATAAGTTGCCACGTTTTGCCTGTTCGATTTCGATAGCTGTGAAGAGTGACTTAAAGTTGCCGGCACCGAAACCCTTAAAAGAAAGAATTGATTATTATTTAAAGGCAATAAAAGCAATATTTAGAAGACAGATTAGTCTTTCATAAGGGAAAAATAATTTACAGGCGATCTGAGGTTGGGAAGAGGGGCGTGGTTGAATTTTTAAAAACGGTATGTATATACGCGAACTAGTCTCTCAGGTTTTGAGACATCGCTCTAAACTTTTGCAAATTTTCTGCTCAAATTTTTTTACTCAAAAATTTAGCCGAGATTGTTTTCCAAGACAAGACTACAATACCTGAAGAGATTTCCAGATCGGACCACGATATCAAAAACTGGTATAGAAACTGACCGAACAAAATCAAGTTGTTGTGTGGAATCTTTTCTATTTGTGGAAGCTTTGGTGCAAACGAAGCATATTTTTTTATATCTTTTCAAGTATTAGCAATTTATCTCTCAGCAACATATAATTATATTACAATTGCCTATGAAAACTTTTCCGTATCACCCTAATGCTACAAAAGTTATTTAAAATTGCTTGCTTTAAACTTACATTGTGATTGTGTCGCTGAATGACTTCAATGAATAGTGTGGGTCTATCTTGCAGATTTTTCGAGAATATTTGCAACAGATATCCATTATCGTCATAATCGATTAAAATATTCAATTCCTTAAGCAGTTGCATGTCTTCCTTGATTTTGGTGCGACTGCTTTTTAAGTTTTCCTCCAAAATATCATAGTACGAACTAGGTATTGTAAGAAATTCTAAACCACGAGCGCGTAAATTACGCACTGCCGTTATAATATCGCTAGTATTGAGCGCAATATGTTGCACTCCAGCGCCACCATAGTACTCCACATACTCCTGAATCTGTGACTTCTTCTTACCCTTGGCCGGCTCATTGATGGGCATCTTAACATTCTCCTGGTAATTGGCCATTACAATTGAACGTAAGGCTGAGTAGTCAGTGTGTATTTGCGAATCATCCACTGACCAGAAACGATGAAATTGCAAAACACGTTCGTACCAAGCGGCAACACTCTCCATTTGTAAGTCAGGTTGATTACCTACAACGTGGTCGATAAAATCGAGTTTGGTGGATGGCAAACCTTGTAGAAGATTGTCGACGGGCGGTGTTACAAAGCCGGGTAAAAATTTACCGTTATATTTAGTGCGATCGACAAAGGTGTGTGTTGTGTCGCCATACTATGCAAAGAGAAGATGAATAATATTTGAAATTCAAACAGAAAATTACAGCAAATTGTAATAAATTGTAATAAATTCTACACTAAAGAGAAAATTTCGCTTTTTTATTAACAAAATTCAATATCTGGCTTGCACTCACTGTTTTTATAGTAGCAAAGCGCACGACACCATATTCATCCTTCTCCTCCCAAATTTCGCGTACTACTTCAGCACCGCGTTCCTTCGCGTATTTGAAAATCGCTTCTAAATTTTCTACCTCAAATGCCACATCCTTTACACCATCACCGTGTTTCATTAGATGTTGACCATGTTCAGCATCATCGACATTGTAGGCAGATACAAAAACGAAGATGATACGATTCTGTTTGACCGCATGTTGGGCTAGACGACGATGCCCTGTCTCTAAGCCACGATAGCCTACATGCGTGAAGCCGAAACGTGTTGTGTAGAAACTGGCAGCCTGTTTGGCATTACCCACGAAGAAGGTCAAATGATCGAAACTAAGAAATTTACCAAAAAGCGGCTGAAAGTTGTGTAATGAAATTATTGAGAAAAAAATTTTATTTTTATTGAAAATTTTGTTTATAATATTTTTACAGTCTAAGTAGCTTTTTTAATTACCTTGGGTCCTTTATCAGTATATGATGTCTAGAAAATAAATGAAAGAAAATAATGTAAGGTTACACATATTTATATAGTTTATTTAAAATTTGGTGGTTCAATAATAAAATTACAGTTTATAAATAGTTTTTTTTATTTAAAATTAATTACATATTAAAAAATACCAACATTTAGATTTTTCAATATTTTCTTTCAAACTATATTAAAAAAATATATATAAAATTTCTTCAACATTTTCCTTTTAAATTACAAAAAAAAACTCAAAAAATATTTTTTGAATTAATATTTAAATTTTGTATAATTTTTGATTGCTGGATATTTAGTTGACCTGTGCGTTTTGTCATCTTATTAGCTCTAAATCGATTTATTTTGATCGAAAACTCTCTTTCAATACTTTAATGTATTCACCAATAATTTTATTTTAAAAAATATAATATATTTTTAGGTAAATAACTAAAAAAATGTATTCAAGGATTTTTATATGTTTTTAAAAGTTAATAAGATTGGTCCACAGTAGTTTTGTTGCCTAAGATCGTTATTTCTGTGCTCACAGTCCATTAAACTGTCAACGATTTGCTCTCTCTCTCTCTCTCATTTTGAAATCTCTCGGTTATTTTGAAATATTTATTTTCATGTTGTAAATATTTCAAAAATCAAAAAACATGACACAAAATAACAGAATTATTTATACAATAATTTTAGTAAACATTAAACGAAGTAAACAGAAACAGAAATATCGAGAACATATATATATTTCAATAAAACTCCTTTAAAAGAACCGTTTTAACGATCAGCAGTATTCTGCCATCATGTATCGCTTCCATCAACTTTGGAACTTTTCTCCCGTCACTTTTAGAACCTGGTGAAATCGCTCTCTTCTGTTCCTTACTATATTTTCGTAGATTATGCGAAAATGTATCGATATGATTGCGAAGATAGTCCAACTTGTTACACATATTTGCTCCTAGAGTCTGAAAGTTTGTTAGCTTCTTTTTCAGAATTTCTTCATAATTAGGTGCTTTAGGAAATTTTCGACTATATACACAAAACTTTTGCTATCTTAAAATTTTGAAACAGTTATGACCTTGATCAAATCTGTATCTGTCATTAATTGTCGTATTTGAGAACCATTACATATGCTAAGTAGCAACTTTTACTTACTTAGCTTTGGAAATTTTCAACAAATGACTTTAAACAATATCCTTCCACGTTCGCCACGTTGAAAAATTGCTTTATCATTCCCAACTACCTAATTATGTATTTAATCGCTAAGAAAATAATTTTGGCGTAGATGTTTCACCCTTCCATTCACTTCCACCTTTCGCATATTTCGGTAGAAAGCCTGGGAGTGGAACCTCAATCATGACTTGAAAAATATTTTTTTACAAACAAGCCGGTAATTGATCAGAATATGCAATAATCATAAAAAACCAGAGCACATTCAATATTTTAATGAATAAATTTGTTATCTGGACACTTGAAAACATCAAAACTTGCTAAAATATCCAGGGCAATAAAAAATTGTTTTTTTTCTTGCGAATTATTAAATTAAATTGCACAACTTTCTAAAATTTATTTTTAGAAAAAACTCAATTTTCTTCAGATTAGAAATTAATTTAGAGGAAATATATCTTTGTTCCTCAAAAATTCTGTTTTATTTATATTTTCATCACATAATAACTGTATGTAACAAACATACCATTTTTACTTATTTTAAATATCTAAATTCTCACGAAAATCACAGTTTTACACAAAATAAAACACTTTTATATAAAAGTACAAAAATCAAATAGTTGAAATTAGAACTCCAGTGACTGAGCTTAACTCTTCAGCAACTACAGCAATCTTCGAAACGGTAGACGGTTTATATAGCCGCTGCGAACTTTCTGGGCTTAGTGTTATAATCCTGAAGCTACCATCACATCTACATCTACTAACCCGTGTTAGTGTATAATATTAGTTCGCTAATATACGGCTGCAAAAATTTGCATTAGCAATATATATATATATATATATGTGCGTATGTATGTGAGATCCACGTGTAAATACATAAGTACTAGTATATTATACAAATCTACCTATGTGGGTATACTTGTATGTTGGTGAGTTTGCGGCGCTCGAAATCTTAATTTAAATATTTCAAACGGGTATTTTGTTTATCTGGTCCTGACAACGGTTGCTTGCCGATGCTTCACATTTTCAATCCAATATTGTTTTTATTTTGAATAACGCTGTGTTAGAGCTCTTGTTATTCGACTTAACGATTAACCGGATTAACCGCAAAGGGCATTATTCGAATAATAATATTCGATTTGCACTATCCGGATAGTCGTAAGTTGTCGACTATTCAATTAACCGCTCATTTTGGACTAACCGTTCGCTGTCCGCTATTCGACTAGTAAGCGTTCATTCAAAAAAACAAAACAATGTCATTTCAATTGGATTTAGAACAATTTTTATTTAAATACTCGCAGCAGAAGTCGCAGTTACAAACCGGATATTCGAATAATTTTAAGAGCCCTTTTCTGTATATAATACACATATGATTTTTGCAGGGATCATAAATATTGCTGATATTTTCATTTGTCAAAGCAATACTTTAGTCACGGAATTCCTCAGCGAGTGCAAAATAAAATCTAAATAAATTACTTAATATTTTAGGGTAAAGGGTAAAATTTAAATTGCTATAGTTTACTTATGAATAGTAATATTTATGATTACTTCATAACATAGATTAGCTTCTAGATACACATTTCTAAGTACATTGTATATTTTTATACCTTTTATACACTGGAAATAGTACTAAAAATCAACAATAAAATACTTAAGTTCAAGTCAAATTAAGGTTACTTAATAGGGAAAGCTTAATAAGGAGACGGTTCCGACAAATGTGCAGAAATGGGTGCAGAATGTGCAAAGAACGTGTGCAAAATTTCAGATCGATATCTCAAAAACTGACGAACTAGTTTGCGTATATACATAAATATCCATCGGTTATCTGAGTGACAATATTTGTTTCCAACAAAAACTCTAACAAATTCCAATTCATTTATAAGCAGCTTCTCGAATAATTCATTAATCTATTAGTTTATTTCTTTTTTCGCGTATTTTTAAATTAAAACAACAATAATAATCACATTTTACCTCTGCGCAGCTGTGTTGTTTTTGTTTATCACATTATTTTTCATATAGCAATAATGATAATAATATTTTTTTCAACAATTTTTATGCATCTCATTATTTAAGATATTTGCGAGATCTCTCTTGCTATGTTATTGTGCGTGTGTGTGATATTTTCATTACAGCGGCCATGGTCACACCAACACATACGAACACGAGCAACTATACAGTTAAAGCTGTTACGTTGCCGGCTGTCGAACAGCTATTGACCAATAGCGATCTTGTTTTTGGGGGCTCGACACCTCGCACTCCAGCCCACCCGCCTTCGCGTTCCATACAACCAGCCTGTGGTGGCGTCGCAGAACAGGTGTTAAATGAATGTGAAAAGAAATTTGCTTTGAACGGGTTTCTTACGTTAAAATAAGCTATCGACCGGCATGTGACAAATAGCGGGTTGAGCATGCGCGCTTCGACGTTTACTGCGTGCACAGACAAATGAAATATTTACATTTTGCATTTAAATTCAATGGTTGGTATATGTAAGTGGTTCTTATGATATAAAGATAACCAAGGAAAGTTGTCGTTAGACACTCGTTGCAACTAGCCACTATTCCTAGTAGTCGTTAAGGTTAAGGTTTTTTGATATAATAAATAGTTGGATATCTGAATAAAAAAATAATAAGCACATTTTAGCAACCATATTTTATTTTTCGTATTTTTTTAATTTCAATAAAAAATTTGATGAAGAAATTCTAATTCTGATGTTGGGGTTAAAAAGAAGAAAATTGCAAAATTTGAAAAAAACATAACATCAATTAACATTTTTTCGAAAAAAGCTTTTGACTTGTAATTTTTTTGAGACATACGTTTTTTTATGATTTTTTAAGAATTAATTTTTAAAAGTATTTTAAGCTCCTTAGAATTCCTTTATTTTTCTTTGCAGTCCTAAACCAAACCAAAATTTTATTAAATTGTTGTCAAATGGAATTATTTGTACGAGGTTTGTTCAAACATTTCGGCTAAATCACTGTAGTCGATATTCCAGCCGAAATGCTCCAATCGAAACCAAAAAAAAATCTTAAATAAATCTTCCAAAAAGCACCAACACAAGAGTTTTTAAATCATTTTTGAAATTTTTAAATACTTGTAAAATTTCTAAAACCCTGAAATTTACAAAACAAAACCACAAAAAAATAATACTATGTGAAAAATATTTGATCAAGATCTTAAACATCTAGCAAAGAAAGTGTAGGGTGTTTTTAAGTCAGCAGATGCATTAAACAAATATTGCTTATTCATTGTAAAATGCATGTTTTTCAGCGAATAAAATGTATAATTGATGTTTATTTATATTTTCATCATATTTTTAGAATTTAGTTGCGACTTTTTTTCTAAACCTTAAATTTTCCCATAAGGCAATGATTATGGGTATTTTCTATGAAAATAAAATCTGAAACAAGTCTTCAATACCACGTTACCCGGAGATGGGCAACACGTCTTTGAATACAAATTAACCACAAAAAAAATTTAAATATTTGGTTGCGAAATTTTTAGCGTTCCTAATTTTAGAACCTGGTGAAATCGCTCTCTTCTGTTCCTTACTATATTTTCGTAGATTATGCGAAAATGTATCGATATGATTGCGAAGATAGTCCAACTTGTTACACATATTTGCTCCTAGAGTCTGAAAGTTTGTTAGCTTCTTTTTCAGAATTTCTTCATAATTAGGTGCTTTAGGAAATTTTCGACTATATACACAAAACTTTTGCTATCTTAAAATTTTGAAACAGTTATGACCTTGATCAAATCTGTATCTGTCATTAATTGTCGTATTTGAGAACCATTACATATGCTAAGTAGCAACTTTTACTTACTTAGCTTTGGAAATTTTCAACAAATGACTTTAAACAATATCCTTCCACGTTCGCCACGTTGAAAAATTGCTTTATCATTCCCAACTACCTAATTATGTATTTAATCGCTAAGAAAATAATTTTGGCGTAGATGTTTCACCCTTCCATTCACTTCCACCTTTCGCATATTTCGGTAGAAAGCCTGGGAGTGGAACCTCAATCATGACTTGAAAAATATTTTTTTACAAACAAGCCGGTAATTGATCAGAATATGCAATAATCATAAAAAACCAGAGCACATTCAATATTTTAATGAATAAATTTGTTATCTGGACACTTGAAAACATCAAAACTTGCTAAAATATCCAGGGCAATAAAAAATTGTTTTTTTTCTTGCGAATTATTAAATTAAATTGCACAACTTTCTAAAATTTATTTTTAGAAAAAACTCAATTTTCTTCAGATTAGAAATTAATTTAGAGGAAATATATCTTTGTTCCTCAAAAATTCTGTTTTATTTATATTTTCATCACATAATAACTGTATGTAACAAACATACCATTTTTACTTATTTTAAATATCTAAATTCTCACGAAAATCACAGTTTTACACAAAATAAAACACTTTTATATAAAAGTACAAAAATCAAATAGTTGAAATTAGAACTCCAGTGACTGAGCTTAACTCTTCAGCAACTACAGCAATCTTCGAAACGGTAGACGGTTTATATAGCCGCTGCGAACTTTCTGGGCTTAGTGTTATAATCCTGAAGCTACCATCACATCTACATCTACTAACCCGTGTTAGTGTATAATATTAGTTCGCTAATATACGGCTGCAAAAATTTGCATTAGCAATATATATATATATATATATGTGCGTATGTATGTGAGATCCACGTGTAAATACATAAGTACTAGTATATTATACAAATCTACCTATGTGGGTATACTTGTATGTTGGTGAGTTTGCGGCGCTCGAAATCTTAATTTAAATATTTCAAACGGGTATTTTGTTTATCTGGTCCTGACAACGGTTGCTTGCCGATGCTTCACATTTTCAATCCAATATTGTTTTTATTTTGAATAACGCTGTGTTAGAGCTCTTGTTATTCGACTTAACGATTAACCGGATTAACCGCAAAGGGCATTATTCGAATAATAATATTCGATTTGCACTATCCGGATAGTCGTAAGTTGTCGACTATTCAATTAACCGCTCATTTTGGACTAACCGTTCGCTGTCCGCTATTCGACTAGTAAGCGTTCATTCAAAAAAACAAAACAATGTCATTTCAATTGGATTTAGAACAATTTTTATTTAAATACTCGCAGCAGAAGTCGCAGTTACAAACCGGATATTCGAATAATTTTAAGAGCCCTTTTCTGTATATAATACACATATGATTTTTGCAGGGATCATAAATATTGCTGATATTTTCATTTGTCAAAGCAATACTTTAGTCACGGAATTCCTCAGCGAGTGCAAAATAAAATCTAAATAAATTACTTAATATTTTAGGGTAAAGGGTAAAATTTAAATTGCTATAGTTTACTTATGAATAGTAATATTTAAGTTGTTATAACATTATACCAATATAAGATATTTTAAAATATTTAAAAATTAATATTTTCTAAAATTAGGAACGCTAAAAATTTCGCAACCAAATATTTAAATTTTTTTTGTGGTTAATTTGTATTCAAAGACGTGTTGCCCATCTCCGGGTAACGTGGTATTGAAGACTTGTTTCAGATTTTATTTTCATAGAAAATACCCATAATCATTGCCTTATGGGAAAATTTAAGGTTTAGAAAAAAAGTCGCAACTAAATTCTAAAAATATGATGAAAATATAAATAAACATCAATTATACATTTTATTCGCTGAAAAACATGCATTTTACAATGAATAAGCAATATTTGTTTAATGCATCTGCTGACTTAAAAACACCCTACACTTTCTTTGCTAGATGTTTAAGATCTTGATCAAATATTTTTCACATAGTATTATTTTTTTGTGGTTTTGTTTTGTAAATTTCAGGGTTTTAGAAATTTTACAAGTATTTAAAAATTTCAAAAATGATTTAAAAACTCTTGTGTTGGTGCTTTTTGGAAGATTTATTTAAGATTTTTTTTTGGTTTCGATTGGAGCATTTCGGCTGGAATATCGACTACAGTGATTTAGCCGAAATGTTTGAACAAACCTCGTACAAATAATTCCATTTGACAACAATTTAATAAAATTTTGGTTTGGTTTAGGACTGCAAAGAAAAATAAAGGAATTCTAAGGAGCTTAAAATACTTTTAAAAATTAATTCTTAAAAAATCATAAAAAAACGTATGTCTCAAAAAAATTACAAGTCAAAAGCTTTTTTCGAAAAAATGTTAATTGATGTTATGTTTTTTTCAAATTTTGCAATTTTCTTCTTTTTAACCCCAACATCAGAATTAGAATTTCTTCATCAAATTTTTTATTGAAATTAAAAAAATACGAAAAATAAAATATGGTTGCTAAAATGTGCTTATTATTTTTTTATTCAGATATCCAACTATTTATTATATCAAAAAACCTTAACCTTAACGACTACTAGGAATAGTGGCTAGTTGCAACGAGTGTCTAACGACAACTTTCCTTGGTTATCTTTATATCATAAGAACCACTTACATATACCAACCATTGAATTTAAATGCAAAATGTAAATATTTCATTTGTCTGTGCACGCAGTAAACGTCGAAGCGCGCATGCTCAACCCGCTATTTGTCACATGCCGGTCGATAGCTTATTTTAACGTAAGAAACCCGTTCAAAGCAAATTTCTTTTCACATTCATTTAACACCTGTTCTGCGACGCCACCACAGGCTGGTTGTATGGAACGCGAAGGCGGGTGGGCTGGAGTGCGAGGTGTCGAGCCCCCAAAAACAAGATCGCTATTGGTCAATAGCTGTTCGACAGCCGGCAACGTAACAGCTTTAACTGTATAGTTGCTCGTGTTCGTATGTGTTGGTGTGACCATGGCCGCTGTAATGAAAATATCACACACACGCACAATAACATAGCAAGAGAGATCTCGCAAATATCTTAAATAATGAGATGCATAAAAATTGTTGAAAAAAATATTATTATCATTATTGCTATATGAAAAATAATGTGATAAACAAAAACAACACAGCTGCGCAGAGGTAAAATGTGATTATTATTGTTGTTTTAATTTAAAAATACGCGAAAAAAGAAATAAACTAATAGATTAATGAATTATTCGAGAAGCTGCTTATAAATGAATTGGAATTTGTTAGAGTTTTTGTTGGAAACAAATATTGTCACTCAGATAACCGATGGATATTTATGTATATACGCAAACTAGTTCGTCAGTTTTTGAGATATCGATCTGAAATTTTGCACACGTTCTTTGCACATTCTGCACCCATTTCTGCACATTTGTCGGAACCGTCTCCTTATTAAGCTTTCCCTATTAAGTAACCTTAATTTGACTTGAACTTAAGTATTTTATTGTTGATTTTTAGTACTATTTCCAGTGTATAAAAGGTATAAAAATATACAATGTACTTAGAAATGTGTATCTAGAAGCTAATCTATGTTATGAAGTAATCACGAGAGTAAATAGATTACGAAAAAAATGTTGAAGGTCTCTCAATAAGTAGCTAAATTAAAAAACCAATAACAAAGAGATTTCGAAAACTATCCAGCTCATGCGGTTAAAATTTTCTATTGACCGTATTGGCGTTCAGCCAAAAGCTCTTAGTGAAAGCTAAAGATAAACAATAGCAAAAGCGACAATGAGTTCGCAGCAAGTGAAATTACATATGTACATATTATGTATGTCACTTTTTTAGTTCGATAAATATGCACTAATATTCTTTTAGCACTTACATATGTTTATACACAATCAAGGGTGTTAGCCATTGTAAATATGTAGGGAAGTGTGAATTATGAAATCTACACATGTGTATGTATTATATTAATGTATTGGACCATCAATGACTGACACTACATAATTTGAGCCAATTTGTCTAACTTGACATGCTTTCGCTGTTTGGATGGCATTTTTTTGTTTTTGTCTGCTGTCTTAAGTGCTAGAAGGGCTGCTGACAGCTGCGGAGTGTATTTGCGTGAACTTATGTTTTACGAGCATCTTAATTTGTCAGCTGCTTATTACACGGTTGAAATGTATTTATTTTTAATGTAGCGTATGACATTTTGATTGCGGGAAATTTTAAGAATGAATGTTGAAAATTATTTAATTTATTATTATTTGTGTTTATGGTTTAATAAATTTAAGAAAAAGTGCGGTTATGTTGGTGTATATGTAAAGTTAACTGTACAATAAGCCTAAAGTTGTTGTGTGAAGTAAAATAATTATAATAATAATAGAAAATCGAATGAAATTGCATTGAAAAATCTTGTTTCGAGAAAAACGCGTTTAAAGTGGTGTCGTTTTTTAGTTGATTGACCCGAACGCTATTTCCTACATTGAATTGAATCGGGAATATTTTTTCCCTTACTAATTAAATAAAGCCTGCTTTAAGCCCACAATTTTTTTCGAGTTACTGGCATGACCCACTTCTCCACGACTAACTTATTTTTATACAATTGCTTATCTCAGAAATACAGTATATATATTTTTTTACTATATTATATTTTTGTAATATTTTTTAACATAAATTTGATTTTTTTTTAATATTTGTTAAATAGATATTATGTATTTTGTATATTTTCTGCCTCTCACAAAAAAATTAAATTCTAATAAATTAATGTTTCCATGTTCAGTTTGCCAAATGTCCTTGCTAAACAGAATATTTATGATTATTAATATATATGTATTCTCGTATGTATATACATATGTATGTATGTTTTTATTATCATTTCGTAATAAAGGATGCTAGCGAATTTGAGGTATCTTGGCCGTCTGATTGAACCCTCAACTTAATTATATGGCAATCCCATGGTCTGCTTGCAAACTTTCAAGCAGGTGGTGTATCCTTTAAAATTAACCGTCTAGCAGTCTCAAAGAGAGTGCAGAGAAAACCAAATAATAAACAGCGTCAATACTGCGAATGAGTAAGCGCATGCGCAGGCGCCAGAATGTCATGAGGCGCTGAAATGTGTGTTGGTAGTTAATAAAGGGTGTTTTGCTTTAATAAATGCATTTTGTACACTGAAAATCGTAGTCAAATATTTTTTATAATTTATGTTATCATTTTCATAATATATATTTATTTATAATTCATATAATTTTTTAACCAAAATTTTGGTGAACTATTTTTTTAAATTATTAATTGTTATATATATTTTTTTAAATTCATATCAATTTCGTTTTAATTTGTATATATTTTTTATTTAAATTTAATTAATTTTATTATAGCTCATATCTAGCATTTGTTTAGATTTCATTAATATTTTGCCTACCGTTATCCATTTTTCCACGTGTGTGTGTGTCATCCTAAGTGTATGCAACGCATTTTGCCTTACGCTCATACTCAATTTTTCATTTTAAGGTGAAGCAACAACAAAGCGTATTCGTCTTGCGTTCACTCGTTCGCTTTAGCCGCTCTTTTTCATAAGCATTCAATGCAAAGCGTTTTCACCTTTGGAAGTTAAACTTTTTAGGGGTAGTTTCTTCAACTACTTGACCGTTTGTTTGTGCAGGATACGCAGCTATTAAACAACTACTGTTATATCCATATAGAAAAAGATATACATACAAATGCACAAAAGTGTTCTCGTTGCCTATCAACGATTTCTTATGAGTTGCTGATTTTAGTCGTTCTTCAAGTAGACCGGAGTAAAGTTCATTGACGCGCCGACGCTACGGCGAAGACGACAGCTGAGACATACTACTTGTAGACTGTTTGTCAAAACACACATTAGAGTATATGTACGATTATAATTTCTAAAAAAAAAATAAATTAAGTAACAAAATAATTTTATTGCAATTTCTCTGTGAAAAATCATAAATTATTGTATTGTTTTTGGTGAAAGTTTGAAGATCGTGTGTGTCTTCTATGAATTATATATTGAAATATTATTGATGGGAAAAGTTTGAAATCTATGATATAAAAAAGAAATTATAAAGTGAGAGTGATAGTGAAAGATGAAATATGAAATTTATGAAGTGTTGGGTTATAAAAATCAAATTTAAAACTAAATACAGCCTTATACAAAATTCGTTTATAATTCCACAACAACGCATATAAATAATATTTCTTTGTAAAAATAAAGGGTGAATTTTTAGTGCTTTAAAATTTTTTCTTCTAATAAATTATAGAAGAATTATTTTGTCATTTAGATTTAGCAAATTTTATGGAGTTTTAAATTTGCACACTTTTTCGAATAGCCGACCGCCTAAAAAAGGTGATTTTTGGGAATTTTTATAAGGAAAACTTATGCATGAACTATTTAAAAATTTTGGGAATAATTAATTAAAATACACAAAAATAAAAAAAAACTTATTTTTAGAGAGTTAATAATCGCTATTTCTCAAGTTACGAAAAAAACTTGACGCATCACTATTTTTACGACCTTCAGCGTTTCTCAAAACAAAGAAATAGATTATTAATCTGTAAGGTATTACTATACAATGATCCATGATTGTTAAAAAAAAAAATTAATTAACTAAATGACAGACTTTGAAAAGAAATGTCGAATTTCGCTTGGGGTGGTTGTTGACCCACCAAAATTACATTTTTCCTACAATCGAAAAACTGTAAGGTAATTGTATAGAGAAACATATGTACCAACAAGAAAAGTAAAACAAAGTCTTTCAGTTATAACTGCAGTCAATTTGAAAATTTTCTTTTCTTTTTACGAGATTTCCCACTAGTTGTGCCTCTTAAGCCGGCAATAATACGGTGAATATTGTCTTCCCACAAGGTTGATTTATTCATCCAAAGTGATTTACGCTTATGGACTATTGACTTGAGGTTTTGATTTGATTTTATTACCAAAACTACCAACTTCTTGTGGGTACAAGATAGAAAATAGAGTCTGTTTGTTGCGCACCAAATTCAACAATTATACTTATCTATGGTAAGTATTGATTAAGCCACTACTGTTCCTCAAAACTGATGTGTGTGAAGTTTGTCACTGACATCGAGGTTTGGAAATAAATTTTACCGCACATAAATATCAAATATAAGGAGGATAGGATAGAATAGGATTGTGAGAGACATGAGACCTGCTGTACCTTTAAATAATCACCCTATTTTATAGTAAGTCGTTTTAATTATGTTAAAATAGATCTTTAGATACCGTAAACACACCTACAGTTGAATAAATACTAAAGTTTATTCAAAAATCATAGTTTGTTTTATAAAACCACACTAAAACTTATGCTACTTGTATTTTATATGAAAATCATATATCGAAAATTCGCTGCTCAAATGCATGGAAAAACTAGTATACATACATAGATAGTTAAACAAATAAGCACAAGATATGTACGTACATGTATAGTAAAGGAAATCATCCCACAAATGGGAAACAGACATAACAATCAACACTCATAAATTGCGAAAAAATGTGTACGAAATATGCACACACTTTACACAACTGCGCGCAGACGAAATTGAAATACTCGTATATGAAATTTTCTCGGCAGCACTTGTTCATATACATACTTAGATGCATATATTTCTACATACAAAAATTAATATGTGATGTTAATAAATATCTGTCGATGATTGACATTTGAAATTTCATAAATCATGCATTAACAAAGTGTTTTCCAAAGGCCAAACATTTGCAAGCACCGGCACTACACAGCTATTCAAACTATTAGCACGAGCATTGTTTATTTACAAATGTCGCAGTCGGACTGCAACAGCGACCTTAGCATGTGTCGTAGATAAACAAGGTAAAAAATAACGTAAAATAAAAATAACAAAAACAAGTTAGACGTATGAATCATGTGAAAGCGTTCGATCAATAAATTTATGGAACTAATTTAATATGTGTGTTATGTGCAAAATGAATATATTCGCGCAGCTGACCTGCTTATTTGACAAGATATTATTATGCAAACAAAGCTAATGCCACCTTCCTAAATTGGCAAAAAGGACTTTCGCGGAATATAGGATATTCTATATGGTATGTAATATATACATACTCACATACCATATAACAAATTTCCTTTCATTGCTTATTCGCTTGCAAATATTTGTGTCCTACCCCAATTTGCCGGCGTTGAAGGCTAGCCGGCACACATACGCTCCAAGTGGCGTCTCTGAGGAGCAGCAACTAGGCTTTGCTGAAACGCAATTTAAATGGCTTTTTTGCACACAATTTTCGCATTAAATGTGGATTCGTGCAAGTGCTTTTTTAACCACATATAACCTACACTTTAAATGAAATGCAAATTGTTTGCATACTATGGTCCTTACCACTAACCTCTCTCTAATACTACTCAGATATCTCCCTCTGACTTCATTCCATTGTGGCGGCTAGTTGCTGACGTGCTTTAAGGATAACCACATTGCCCTAGTAAGGTTCGGCTTGGTATTTTAATGTCTTCACTTGTACTTTTTGTGAGCACTTGCACAGTATGACATGCGAGTAATTGTTTGGCGCATGATGTCATCTTAATATACATAGCTTTCACTTCGTGCTCTACAACCATTGATTCCTTTAAGGGTAATAGGAGTTTATAGCATATAATCTTTGATGTGCTTGCTTGTGGTTTAATAGGAAATTGGCACATTAACATACGTACATACTATGAGTGGGTATGAAAAGGAATTTTATAATGATTGAGTACTGTGCTAAAATTTTAGAGTAATTTCAACAAATGAACAAGTATACCCTCACCAAGAGATGAGTAAACTTTGCTGAATCGAATAAGCAACTGAAATATATGAAATAAACTGCCACAATTTAATAGAAGCTGTCTTCGATTTGCCATATTTCTGTTCACTAACTTTACGTGTAAAAGTAACAACAGAGTTGGCGATTGTTGAGTTCAATACAAGAACTTGAATGGGAAGGGGGTGGCATTATCGCTTGCTATTCTTTTTGAGCTTTTAGAGTTATTTTAACGTTTTTAAAATAATAATCTGACAAATTACTAATAGAAATCTAAATATATTTTTATTGATTTTTAAAACTTATAATTTGAATTGAAATATAATTTATTCATAAAAAATAAAAGGCATGGACTCTGCTAAAATTTTATGTAGCGACCTCGCCAAGCGTTAGCCAATCGAAACAAATAGATATAGTTTAGAAATAGTATGTTTGTTTGCCGATTTTGTTTTTGTTATTGAAATCAGTTTCAATACCTTTTTCACGCGTTCATTTATTCTTTTTGGCTGTTTCATTTTGTTAAAAAAAAACCGGCCCAAACAGTCTGTTTTGGTCAAGTAATGTGTTTTAAAGTTATTCAATGTTTGCCTACCGATAAAAGTTATTGGTTATTGTCGACTTGATGAGCCCAGTTGAAGTCTGCTTCTCGTTTTTTGTTTTCTTAAGCTATGTAGATATATAGTAGAAACGATGATATTGGTTCTCAAGGTTCTCTTAAATAAAAAAAAAAGATAAGTAAGTAGACTGTTTGTTTTTTAAAGATACTTATGGCACTTCTCGAACTCCATATCATTTCATAATTAAATTTTCTTATGTAGGTATAATTTGTATGCTACTATAAATTCTACAAATATTTTTATGTGGGAATAAAAGCGATAAATTTTAACTCAAATGCCGCGAATTTTAGTAGGTTTCGATGAAGGGAAAATAAAGTAATGATATAAATATTCATTATATATTTAGTACAATCCTCGTAGGAAATCAAATGACCATATGTGATCTAACGCTGAGTTCATTTATCCATATCCGTTTGTCTGTCCGTCTGTATATATACGAATTAGTCACTTAGTTTTTGAGATTTCGATCTGAAATTCATTCATTTCAAGTTCTTGTATAGATAACTATATAGGTTTGACAATATATTTTCACGAAATTTCACATAAATTATTGTCTAAATCAAAGCCTTCTCTTTCTCAAACTGACCGATCAAAATCAAGACAAAGATCTCTTTAACCCTTTTATTCTATTATATGGTAAATACACCTGCCAATAGTATTATAGCTTCGGTGTAACCGAAGTTAACGTTCTGTGATCAGAAAAATAAGACTGTTTCTATAAATATATTTCTGCCTACTTCAAATTTATTTTCCTACAGGTATATGTACCCTCACACACTCTACAGCATAGTATATTAAATGTTGCAACAACAACCTGTGTATTTCTAAGAGAAATAAACTTACAAACAATAATGTATACAAGTGTAAGAATCCCTCTTTAATAGATGACGTTGGGCGCGCAGCATATGTTGATTCCTTTCGAGTTGCCTATAAATAGGCGACCTAAAGAATTCACTTTATGAGCTGCTGCATGCTATTATTAACTAGGGAGTATGAAGCCCCAAAGTATCACTGCATATGTTCCTAAATCTGTATGTATGTATGTTTCTAAGCAGTGTGCTTAACATTAATATAAATTATAAACAAATGAGAAAGTAGGCATGCCACAAACACACATGTACTTATGTATATGTATATAGAAACCCATATATTTATCGCAAGAAAGTCATAAAGGGTGGTGAGGTAGGCACCAAAGAAAGTGTGTCAGAAATGTATGCTAGGAATGAGGAATATGAATGTCGGCGTATACTAGGACTGTCAATTAACAAATGAACGGACGATTAGTATGGCTGGATGAATATTTAAATACCTAGATGATTGGTGTATTTAATCAACACACAGTGTGTGGCACGCGATATTCCATTGTGTGGTGGCTGGTGTAATAAAGTGGCAACAAATTAGAGAAATATATATATAGAGATATACATATGTACATACTATGTGAATAACAAATGCAAAGGAATAAAACCACTTGTAGGGAGCGGCAGATTTTTGAAAATAATAAACTTCTCCAGCTTTTCAGGTAAACGCATAATTGTCAAGTCCTATAGCAAATTGGCGCACAATTGGTAACGTTTTTTTTATCTCACAGTTGTCTCTCTATATATTGATCATACCCCTGTGTTAAATAACTATACTTATATATAAAGTATATGGTAGTTCAAATTCGCATCGACTTTTCTATTTTTTAATCGAATAACCGACAACTTACGAATATCCGGATAGTGCAAACCAAATATTATTATTCGAATAATGCCCTATCCGGTTAGTCGATTAATCGAATACCAAAAGCTCTAGTGTGTACATATGTACATACCTTTACAGGACAACCAAATGTATACATTTATGTGTTTATATTGACAATAAGATAAGATAAATTTAAAAAAAAATTAATGTGCGAATTAATCTCACTTCTGAATTTTTAAATATTTATTTACATAAATATATGGACATTTGGGATACTTCAACTATAGCATTCATATTTACCGAATACTCACAGTAAAACCATAAATCGTCACGTTTTATAAATGAAGTATTGAAGTATTCAACTTGAGAATGGTTACATAACTGGGTTGCAACACCCCATCACTGTTTACAATGACTTCTTGAATATTCCACGAATTGCAGAATAAACAAACAAATACAGATTATTGACATATGGACATCGCTATGTCAAACAAAAATATAAAATATTTGCTGAAGAATCATATAAAGTTCGGCACGCCTTCTTTAAAGTATTGACAATGTCATAAATGTGGTTTCCGGGAAATATTGGGATAAATAATCAATCATCGACAAAGTGTGGGTACCCAGCAAGACAACTGTCGGTTAAATCGTACTTTAATTAACAGAGAACTCTGTCATAGATTTCTTAATTTAAGAGTCCGTATCGCAGCAGTTGGGTCTAGTTAATCGAACTGGGCTTGAATTTTTATCCGGCTTTGAAATATTGCCTCGGCAAACTTTCTCAGAATTTCTTCTGCTCCAATAACAACATAACTAGAGATTTTCTTAAGGCCGTGCCAAAAAAACCACCAGAAAGTTGTACATGTAATGTTTTATAACTTCCAAAATTCGAAAAAAAACTTTCAAAATCGTAGAAAACTAACGGGGGAAAAACCGTATTTTTTAACAAATATTACCCACAGCCCAACGAAGTACTCAAGTTGTATTATATTTGTAAAATTAGATTTTACACAAACAGCCGTGATCAAGTTCAAAATACAAATGACTCTCTAAAATATTCAAAATACAAATGACTCACACAACTTGGGTTATGGCACATGCTCTCCAAGGTCCTGTGTTGAAACAACGACTTGATTAGTTCGAAACCAAAATTTTCTGACTAAAATTAATTCAATTTATTAATTCGGCTCAAAAAGAGAGCATATTTCATCTGCAAGTCAATATTTTTCAATAAAGACACGGATAATCTAAATTGGACAAAGATATTCTAGTTTGAGATAGTCTCGTTTTATTCCGTATGAGCACAGAGTCTACATTCTAATTTCAAAGAAATCTCAAAAAAATGGAAGATCCTTCTAATAGAAACGAGAAAAATAGAAAGGCCTTTGTAGATTTTCGTGATTGAGTTTTTTCGAAATTTATTTTTGTACTACTATATGGTATTAGGGAAGCTTTTAGGCGCAGATACTTATGTATAGGACTCTGTGCTAGTTACACATATATCATGTATGTACGTATATATACCACGTGATGAACCTTAATATTGTTTATTTTATTCTCACAATAAATAAGATACCACTCGTATCTTAGTTTTGTTTCCGTTCAAAATTAGCCCTTTCTACTTGGAATTTCTATATTTATATATACTTATACTTTTATTGCAAAGATACAAGCAATACATTTATTCGCAATAAGCCTAAAAGTCAGAGATGCACTCTTATCTAAATTCATACGCGCTTACTACGCATTCGGTCCATAGTTGCCAACTTGGTAATTTATGCTTTCTTTACGATGTTTTTAAAAACATAAACGTGTAGCGTCTGGTGATCTATTTTGTGGCTTTTCGAGCTCAGTTTACAGGGTTTTTAATATAGTATGTTCGTTTCAAAATTGCTACAAATATTGTATAAAAAGAATGTTCCAATAGTGGTCATCTGACAAGAGGCAGTATTAAATTACCGATAGTAATTATAATTTTTTAATAAAAAAAAGGCATCAATTTAAATAATATATTGTTTTAGAACTAGGTTAGACTGGTTTCAACTTCTCTAAGTTTTGGAGCTTTTTGTAATTTAAAATATGGCAACACTAGCTCCTGCTCTCTTTCACGTTGCCTGAGTAGAATGAAGCACAGTGGTTCAGAGTGTAATTCGTGTGAAAATTGAACAAAATACAATTTACAATACAAGTTATATTTTCAATAAAACATATACAAAATATATAAATGTAAGGCAAATATATATTTTTAAAGAAAAATTATTAAAAAAATAATAAAAAAATGCCGTCATAATATAGGCTGTAAGAGCAAACGAAAAAAAAATAGATAATACAAGCTTACAGGTATTAACCACTTTCGATTTAAGCTGTGATCATTTGTCAAATAGTGAAAATGTTAAAGCAATAAAGAGGTTATACTACAATTTAATTCAATACAATTTAATTAAAAACGGAAGAGTATTTCGATACCTTATTAAAATGGTATACCCTTTTTCTATTTTATATGTGTTGGTTGGTTGAAAAACGCAGTCGCCTGGGGGAGCGCTTGGCTTGGGGAGATGGCCGCACTTAAACCATCATTTAGCCCATTATGCTCCCAAGTTGTAACAAATTTAGTCCTGTTCAGCGACTCTGAGGATTCGATGAAATGCTCTGGGATGATAACTACAATGTTGTTTAGTTCCCTCCTACTTAAAAGTAAAAGCTCTTTAGTCTGATCGCTATCAATACTACTCCAAAGTACGTTTGTGTTAGGCCCTGTGTTGCTAGTATTCCAAGGTCTGAGTTAATCCCCTAGAATATATTTAAATTTTATATATTCTTGGCTATTTCTATTTATTTTATTTTTTAGTACTTTGTTTGGTTCACCACTCTCAAAAATTCAACGAATTGAAGTCAGTTATAGTATAAGTATTATTACCTATATTATTGTCAATAAATTGTGTGTCTACATTAAGTGGAATGATTTAAAATTAAAAAAAATTTTGTGTGAACGAATAACCTAAAAATTAATTTAAAAATGTAATTAAAAATTTGGTAAAACATTAATTCTGTACCACTGTGCGTCACGTTCAACGCGCTCACCGATAGCAAGTAAAAATATATGCTAGTGCGTTCAGTGTTGCAGTGGCAGTGAAAAGCGTCACACGGATATGGTTTTCGGTGTGTACCGAACGTAAGTGGGTGGTAAGAAACCGCTTGATTTTCGTTGAAGTAGTCGTCGCGCGATTGAAACGTGACTTTTGAATGTTAAAAACTATTAGATATATATGTTTGTATATATGTATGTTTGTATGTTAAATTCATTCACTTTTAATGTGGCAAAATATATTTGATTAAAAGATACAGAGCGTTTAACACTTTATTATGTTTACTGACAGGACTGTGGGAGACATGCGTGTGCGTGGGATTCTACCGTAAAAGTGTTAATAAATCTGCGACTGATTAAAAACATGCACTGTGCAGTATATCAAATTTTAAAATTATTTTCAAAATTCCAGTGATTTGGGAATAGATGTGTGTGATATTTGGTTGTAAATGTAAAAATTTAATATCTGTTTTGGTGGAAACTAAAAAACTTAAATAAATAAAATATTTTCAAACATTGCAAAACTTGGATTTTATTGGTTACGACGCCGTATCTTCGGCCCAAGAGAAAAACTGCTCAGACTCCTTGATTTCTCTACCAGCGTTTTGTAGATTCAGATATTTCATCCAACATGCTGAAGACCTGAAAACCAAGGTCTTTAAGTATAAGTGGTATGGTGAAGATAAAAGTACTAGATGATTCTACCTCAGAAGCTAATCCTAACAATTTTGGCAATCGGAATTCGGCAAGAATTTTGAGTAATTGTTTAATGACCGGCCGCTTAAACATTCTAATAAAATTTAATCATAAATAGTACATCTTTTGATTAAAAGTGGTTCATAGATTACAGAATTTTAGAAAAGCTTTTGATGAGTAAAATATTGTTATGCGTTCATAAGTATAAAAATACAATTAGCACCGAAAAAAGGGTTATTCAGATCAGCTCGATCGTTATTCGGTAGTTTTTTATGTGCGTTTTGTTTTTGTTTGCTTTTTAATTTTTTACTTGATAACATCAAATCAGCTGTTTGTTTTGCGTCGTAGCCCAAAAAGTTTTGTTGAAATTTATCAATCAAAGCCGACCAATAAACACTTAAAAGTATACTTCTACAAATACATATGTTTATGTGAATTCTTGCAATGCTTGAAATAGTGCTCGTGGAGAAAACAAGTGATGTGTGAAAAGAATTCGAAATAATTCAAATGCAAAGTAGAGGAGCATTTCTTTTTTTGTTGTTAATTTTTTCTAATGCTAATTAACATTTACTAAGTGTCATGTTTCAGCACTGTACGGCTGCAGTAAAACTGATAATGCGGCTTGAACAATAGCTCGAACAAAACAAAAAAAAAATTAAAACAATAACAAAACAGCTTATAAAAAAATTATATACAAAAAAGTGCACATTGCAACAACAATAATAATTTCTACAACATTTGTTTTTCCGCTTCATTTTCATATATAGGTTTTTTGATGCGTCTCCAAGTAATACGAGTATTATCGCTAGCATTCTATGCATTTAAGTGTCATATTATGTAAACAATGTGTGATTATAAAATACAAAAATAAATTATTTCAACGAAAAGCTTGTTAAACATTTAAGTTACACTACGGTTGCTGCTAAGTGTTTGCGCGTCGGTGTATTAGTGTGGGGCAACGTTGAACGAAGATGAGCGAATGCAAAATGCACACACTCCAAAGTGATAAGAATGCGCGAGCGCAACAACAACTACGAAATTCATCTTTGACTCAACGTTGTTGTAACAGTCAAAATATTTGTTCGAAGCGATTGACCGCTGAGCATTTCAATTCTTCTTATAGAAGAGTTACGCAAAATAGCACAACAACTGATCTGCCAGCATTTAAACAATTCCAAAATTTACTACAACGATCCTATTCGGTATTACACCTAAAGAACAAAACAAATTTTAGCCGTATTTCCAATCTACTCTGCTTACGTTCTAGTCAACTGCGACCGCAGCGCGTCGCGCTTCCGTCTGGGGCGGGTTATCAACAAAGTTCAACGGCAGTTAGTAAAACGAATTCTACAACAACAACAAAGCAAAGTGTTATCGAGCATTGTAGTATTTCCAGCAGCTCGACGCAACAACTATATATAAACGACAAAAGTGGTCGTCAACTAACGCGTTCCCCATCATTGGTCCTACTTATCCTACTGCTATTGTGGTTTTCGCATTTAATTGGTAGCTCCTGTGCGGCGCCACAATCTTGTGTACTCTGTGATATAAGTGATTTTAAAGAGAAAGCGCCTAATATGCAAGCACCATATGAGGAATATCATTTCGAACATCAGGTGACGCGTTTGGAGGCAATAACGGCGTTGAAAACATTTAATGTCAGCAATTATGGTGGTAAGTATCGAACCGATGAGTTTACCTTCGTTCATTTCTTAATAGTTAACTATCAATATTTTGCCAAGTTTCTACTAGAAAAGTATTTCTTAAGTGAGCAGTTTTAGGTCAGTCCAGGCCCTAAAAGGCATAACTTTGAAAATTTATTCTCAGAGTAAAGAAAAAAACCGAATTAATTTTTAAAGGTTTTATAAAACATGTCCCTTTAACCAAAAAAGCGCGGAAATCGAGAGCGTAAGAAGTAGCTAGCTGAAGCTCATAAACGACTACCAGATATTCATAAGAATTGTAAAGAAAACCATCACCCCTTTTCGCTCATGACTTCACGAACTAATAAACTTTTCAGTCCGATGCATTCCAAAAAAGTATTGAGACGAAACTGTCGTTAACAACAGTGATGGTTTTTTACTTTTTCTTAATTCGCTCTTTATGGGAACAATACTATCCATTTTTGCACTCTTCTGTTTTCGGATAACTAGTTGTTTCTTGCAGGAAATAAACGGGGAAAGCCCTGTAGATATCTTGCGTATTTTTAGTTAGGACTTTTTTATAATAATTTCTTCCTCTCTTTCTTTCTCCGGCAGAACCCTCCGGTTGCGCTATCAGCTGCTTGGATAAGGTCATGAAATATTGTTTAGGGCAACAATTTATTAACGATCACTGTTGGTGTGAATTGGGCCACACAGAGGGTGAGTAATATCATTTTAATTATACTCTTTTTTGAATATACTTATAAATATTTATATTGCAAACTTATTAGGAAATTATCTAATGAAATCATATAGGTTTATATGCATATTTATTTATTATCGAGGGTGTGCTTTACTTTCAATTTGAACAATCTTGATTTTTGCATTTGAATTTTGTAAATGAGTAAGTTATCCATATGTATGATGCATAATATCAGATCTATTGGCTAGAATCATTTTGAGTTTTTATTATGTCTAAAACTTAGAATCTTGTTGCACTGTGTAATTTTCTTCCTTTATTTTATCTATTTATTATAATTTTATTCCCATATCAATTGTCACCTCATATTTAGTTCACACAATTAACATAATGCTTGCCTGTCAATTTGTATATGATTTGACAGTGTTCTTAAATATAGCTATTTTGCAACGATTACCCGGTAATAAGTTGCATGGGGAACTCTTGTGTAGACTAATACACGGTAATTACACAGATGCATATACATTAAGGTGGTACAATTACTATTTGGAATAAATATGTATATGAAGCATTCAGTTCCAATCGTGTACTGATTTAGACTGCAAAGCAAAAAAAACATATATCCCGTACATTAATACATATGAGTATATTTGTGTAGGCCATTTGCTAATTGATTAATTTAAGGACTTTCCCACACGCTCATCAACCAATTGTTGATGTGCAAATACCGTTAGAATTTTCAAAACTGATTTATATAATTTTAATTTAAAATTTCATACCTTTAAAATAAAAAATCGCAATAAATCAAAGTCATCGGCTATAAGCTTTTAATGTTAAAAAAAATATTTTAATTAGAGTTGCAGAAAATTACATTAGAGTAGAAACTGGAAAAACGTTTCGCCTTAGTTCTGATGAATATGTATGTACAACATATATATAATGAATAAGTATATTTATCTCTAATCAAAATGCTAAATCAAATTAGCATTAATTTACACGTCATTTGTTAATTATAAATATGGAAACAAAATCACATTAAAAGTGGTTTAAATGGGTATTGAAGTGGAAATATTAAATGCATATCTACGTTTTTATTTATGGTACATATGTACATACATTCATATGTACAAATGTGCAATTATGAATATATAATATAACATTAAATTAAATTTAAATTAGAAACTAAATATTAGTCATTTCATGTGGAAAGCTGATTTCTTCGGATACGGATACCACAATTCGAGCTTCAGCAAATTTTTACATTTTTATATACATACAATTCAAACTTGGACATACTCGTATTTCTTTTACTAAACGTCTTACATTATCCACCCGATCTTTAGGTTGATTAGAAGGTTTAATTTTATGATCCAAAATTTTTTAATGTTTTAGTTTTTTTTTTTTGATGGAAAATTGTCGGATCACCACTACACAAGCTAGTTTTTGGCTCACCCTCATAGATATAGTACACTGCGAATCAGAGACGGCGCCTAATTTATCATAGATAAAATTCATCGCGTACAAAACTAAACCTCGTACAATAGAATAATATATGTATGTCTGTGTCTTTAATCAATGTTAGATAAAAATATTGAATATATCTGCAGCCTAATGAATATATAGATATGTATTTATTGTATGTATGTGTATGTAGTATAAGTCGTTATCCCAACCAACGAGTTAACCAATTGTTTCTTTTCTACACAAGAAAACAAGTTCTCTTTTACGTGTTGTCGGTTGTCAGACTTTATGCAGAAGTAGACCAGTTACATATTAGTTTAAAAAATGCCCATTTGTCTAGTTCAATTTATATGCACCTGAATAATTTTAATTCAGATTTTATACAGGTTGTCTGTACCTTTATTGAAAAAATACGTATTCGCCGATGAAACTATTATGTCTTTATTGGCAAGAAATTGGTCAAGGTCTGGTGTGTTTTGGTTGTTTTATAAGGTTGGCGTATTCGCCACTCTTCAAATTAAATATTACAAAAAGAGTGAGAACAAAAAAACTGTCAACTGTTTCAACTATCGCAAACATCTGATCATTTTTCATAGTTAGAAGTAAATACTATTATATAATATTATTTCGGATAAACAAACTTTAATTTTGTTTGGTTAGTTATGTATTTTTTATTAGACCGTATATAATATTATTTTCAATGAAGTATCTTTACAAATATATGTTCTTCTCTAAATTAAGGAGGTTTGAATACCCCTATGCATTTTCACCAGGATTTCTGCTGTTATAAGTATGTATGTACCTATAAAGTCAATGATACAATCACTCATTTCGCTGTCTATATCATAATTTAAAGCAAACACTAACTAACAAAAGTATGAGAGTATGTTTATTGAAGAAAGAAATGGACAACCTATTATCTACCGACAGTTGGGTGATTATTGTTCGCATTGCTTATTCCACGTTGCTGGAACGGTTTATTACTTAGCACAAGACAAACTTTTGCATTTTGTGTTCGAAGGTGTTGGTGAGCACATAAACAATTGCTAGACAACACCAGTTCGTGATAGGTGGCATTCTTGTTCACCTAAGGGCCCACTCACTAATGGTGCAAAAAGGTAAAGCAAACACCTTTCAATTGGAAATGAACATTGTTGTAGCCAAAAAGAACAAAATAATTGAGAAATAAATGGACACGGAAATCGCGGCACTTCATGTGATATATTTGTAAGCGCGGCTTTATAGAAACAATAGAAAAAGAATGTTTTAAATAAATAAAGAATTCATGCCAATAAGGGTAGCGCCACTTCCGTTGCTTAAAGTCGTAGCAATAATATTATATGGAAATGATTTTTAATGTAATTTTAAAATTAGAAAACTCAGTGTCAAAGATGTTTTAGAGATATTCAGGAATATACTAATTTACATATAATCCATTTGGATCTCAACTATACTATTTTATCACTTTCAAAATAAAATATTTCGTATGATCAATATAGTGCGACTCCGATATCCTTTTGACCTACTACTACCACTCGCCCTTAGCGAACTTTATCTTGCCGCAATCGTAGGGATTCTTACTGGACACTGTCAAATAGGCATTCATGCGGTAAGGGTAAAAATCCTGTCGGACGCTAGTTGTCAAAGTCGTATAGAGGAAAGTTAGGTGGAAAAATCCAGGCACTTTCTCCTCCATTGTACAGCCTTTGCAATACTGAGGTTGAAACATCTCGGCAGTCTTACCTTCGGCAAACCAGAAGACATAGCCGAAACTGACATTAGCCGTCTCAACAAATGTGTGATATGCTCAAAACCTTTGTCAATTTGTAAGGGTCTTAAGATCTATTATATAGGAGTTTTAGGTACCACGACAAAACGACGTTCTAACCTGCCCAAGTGAGATCCCTGTTAGAATCGACCTCTTAACCTAACTATCCTTACCCAGCCTGAAGAATTTTCGCTTGAAGTTGGTGTATTTAAAATTTGGCGTATTTTCTCTTTGCTGTTGCCCATCTTTGATGCTTGCTGAAACAAAACTACGTCGAACAAACACAAAATTATTTGAGCAGTTTTTTAGAACGATCTTATCGTTCTAACGCTTATAGTCGATATCGATCGGTCGTTGCTAAAGCCATCTATTGGAAAAAATAAAGATTAGTAAAAAGATATCTTTAATGTAATTTTCTTTAAATATTTGATAACAAAATATTGGTAATTCCAAATTGTTTATTAAACAATATTGCACTGGCTCAAGATCTTAAGAAAAAATAAATATTGCTAAAAAATACAAAAACCTATAAAAAGTCATTCTCATGTTGAAAATGGCTTCATGAGTTTTGAGTGATGTTTAAATTGAGTTTGCTCTCATTTAGCTGCCAATATTGTTGTCATACGCTCAATGAAGTCCTATATCAATATTCTACATACTTATATAGATATTTATATTATATGTACATATATTCCTATTTTCGCAACGCCGATTAAAAATATTTGCCATGATCCTCTGCGATTAGTCGCCGGCAATTAAGCTAAACAACTTCTCACTGTCGATCATTGTCCATGAACACCGGCAGTCCGTCCAACGCTTCGATGCTCGCCTCGCTTAACGCATTGCAATACGATTTAGCTAAGCAATGTGCGTACGCGTATTTGTTTTTTCTATTTTTTGCGTAGCGATTGCTTAACGCTTCCGTTTAATGCCGTAGCGCCATTGTTTGCAGCACACAGACAGCAAAAATAGAAAATAGAAATATTTTCAATTTATTTAAAAGATTTTTTTATAATCCCTAAAGTAATGGCATTGCAATTGCAACTTTTATGTAGAACTTTATGATTAATAATGCAAATAAAATTTTTTACTTGTTTATTTATGTAATGCTCGCACATCCGTTCACCTACCAATGATCAGCTGATAATTTGAAAAAAGCACTTCAAGTTCACATTACTTATGTAATATATGTGGCATATTAACCTAGTTTTCAAAGAAGCCGCTGTCGATTGCAATCAAATCAAATTAATTTATTATTTGTTACAACAAAACTTTAAACACGTTTAGGTCAATTTCAAAAAAATTATGAAAATTGTAAGCGTGTTTTGAAAAAATTACTTGAGCACACGCAAATCATGGGTTTTATCAACCATCAAGCATGTATGCTTGAGTGTACAGGGTAGTTAATAAATATTTAATTTATGAAAAAGTATTACATTTGGCCTCAAAAAAATATTTTTTAACATTTTATAAAACTGATGACATTCGTGAGATAAACCGACTTCCGCTGATAGATATTTTTCGATGGTGTAGAAATCGTCTTACACTTTAAAAAATATATATTATATTAAAAATTCCCAAATATATTAAAAATCTGGTATTAAGACAAATGTTTGCTCACATATCCTTAAGGGTTATATCCACTTGCAAGTCAGAAAAAACGTTTTTTATAATTTTTGTGAAAAGGCATTTTATTTGATAAATAAAAAATGTACACTTAAATAATTTAACGTACTCTAATAATCGGTAATTCGTTTTGAAAAATTTTGGATTCCCTTGTTCCCGTAACTTATCTCCAGGAGGACTTCCGAAAAAAAGGGTCTGGCTTTGAGGAATATTTTTCTGCATAAAATTATCACAAATCCAAAAACCAATTTACTATTTATTATTATAATAGATAAAATACAGGTAATGATGAAGGCATAGTAAAAATTAGATTTTTAAGAAAATGGCGGCAAACCAAAAAAGTCGTTTCAAAAAAAATTTACATTTCCGTGTTTCTAAAAAAATAAGAACGTTTAAATCCTTATCGACTCTGAAAACAGCGTTCGGAGAAAAACGTGATAACAAATTTTGGAGCCGATTACACTAAGTTAAAAAATGATTCAAAGTAAACTTGTATTTGTATAACCCGTTACAATGAATTACAACTATTATTCACAGTAATTTCTCCAAACTCGAAATTACTAAATTGGAGTCACATTGCCTACTTTTCTAACGTATTTGTACTTGTAGTTTGTAGTTTTCCTTTTAGTAAAGGAATCTACAGCACTTAGCAAGTAATGACTTCAGCTAAACTGTGCTGCTATTAATTTTCGTAGTTGTGGCTGATTAGTGTCACATTGGCACTGGTTGCATGTGAATATGTGTATTAAATGGGATTGAAATCATGGCAAAGTAATTGGAAAAGTCATGCTGATATATTTTAATAAACGACTTGGCCTATTTGGCCTAATTAAACATATTTGTCACCTGGTCATCATTTATATTGTATAAAGTGAGATAATTTTTAGTGGAGTAAATTTGCTTAAATGCTGTAGTTTAAGAAAATCAAGTGATTTTTAGATTAAAAATAATATTTTTCTTTATAAAGTATCTAAAATATCAAACAAAATAAAATACTATATTTTTTTGTGTAACAACCAAATACATGGGCTGAAAAGACTTTGGTCTGAAAATTCTGCCTAATTTTGTTCTAAAGGTTCCATCGATCCAATAATGCACATTAATATAGACTATGGACATGTTCGAGTTAGTAGAAATTAGAGCTTAATTTTGAAATGTCAAGAAACTTTGCGAGTATACTAGTTGAGTTGAGAGATTTACAGTATATACAGTTTTTGTTACTAAAAAACAAAAGACTTTCAGCCCAAGTAGTAGGTCGAAAAAAAGTAGATATTGCTCGATATTAGACTCTTAGAAAACACTATCCTATTTGTGAGTTGGTGCGGAAAAAAAAAACAGTTCTTCCTTCTCTCTACTAGTGTCTAGCTCTAGCACTTATTACAAAAATGAAAAATTCAAGGTTGTTATTAGATATAATAGTGCATCAAAATGGGGATTTAGATTCCAAAACCAGAAAACATTGATAACAATCAGACGAAAATTTTTCGCAAATTTATTTTTACCCAAAAAAAAAAATAAGGTTAAGTTGCCTTATGAATTATATTTACCATAAAATTATTAAAAGGATTATTAGTACATATTTTCTGTTCTCCATCTAAATTTTAATTTTGAATCTGTTCAATGTAAACTGATGGGTTTATATTATCAAAAATTTAAAGCAACATTAATCATATTAACATTTTTGCTTTATATGTCTACATTTATAAATGTTAATGTAAACATTTTCAATTGCAATTTAAATTGTTAATGTTACCATACCCATTGCATCAACCATCAAGCGATAATATAAGAACTCTACCTTGTAAATGTGCATTCAGATGGAAAAGTATTCCAAAAAAAAATCAAGAAAAATTAAAACTAAATACTACAGCGGCAATAACATTGTGCATCAACGCATTACTGTTGCACATATTTACATATTGTGTACATATATATACTGTATAAAGTGCTTCCTCTGGTGCTTTCCCAGTTCCATTGGCTGCTTCTTAGTGCCTTCTTGCGGTTTTTCACTAAATATAAAATCATAGTAAATAATTTTAGCGAAAGTAAATTATATGGAACTTACATATGTTAGGTATCAATAAAGTATTAGCAGGGCGTCGATTTGTTTAACGATTTGCGCGCAATTAAATTTTATAACAAAGTGAATGAACTGAAACAAAAACTATTTTTAATTCGATTGAATGGTATACTTATGTGAATTCGAAGGGAGTTCGAGTTGAACATTTAATTTGATTTAAGGGGCACACCTAAAGTGTAAATAAATATTTCAAATAGTTATTGGGTTACAGCTCTTTAAAGTGTAGCTGCTCAACTCAATTTACATCAGTTTATCTTTAAATGCATTTTTTCTCAAAACTACATTTTTCAAATTTGCTTAACTGATTGCTCGGAGACAAGTGACTCGATCACTATCAAATATTTTCTGCATGTACCTAGTTCTACATACAAAGATCTACCAGTTTTTTGATCTGATTAAAATTCGAATCTTGGCAGGCCAAAAACGACCATAATTTTGGGTAATATTCAACTTTTTTTAAATACCGCCATTTAATATTTTTTTTTAATTTTTTTTGACCTGAGGTCTTTTTACAGACAATATGTTCTAGTGGAGAACGTTTTTTTAGGTTTCATTTACGTAGAAAGCCGGAATCCCTGCAGCAGTGGAGCATCTTTCTTTAAATTCTTTCTTTAAAAGTTTTACTGTGTACTCGTATTTTTTAAATATGTATAAATTTACCCTCAAGACACACTAGTTGTGCCCTTAACTGTCAATATTTTCTGAAGTTAGAGCATAGTTTTGAGTTTTAGACAAGTACAAGTATGATATATTTTTCCATAGTACCTAGATGAAACACAGGGACTCATAGGTGAAGATGTATCTGAATTATTACAATTTATTTAAGGTAAAAATGTATTGCTGATAAATTTTGTCTAATTTGTATAAGTTAGTAAATGAAATTAAGAGGCAACGCTATTAAAGAAAAAAAATTAAAATTAAATGCTTTGCTTTTTTTAAAGATAAAAATATAAGCAACCAGTATTATTTTTCTCAAACATATTTACTCATATTCGTAGTAGAAAACCAATTAGTATTTTTGTCTTCGAACTCGCCTTGTAATGTAAAAGTAAAACTAATTAAAGTTTATGTTTATTGCACATTTACTTTTATGCTAATTTGTGCAATGACGTAGAACGAAATTGTTGAGGAGAACTTCTATTTTTATTAGAACAAAAAAGTGAAACGAACTTCCTGTAACCTAGGTACAACAAGAAACATAGACAAATGAGGTAATAAATTATTTTTTTAAATGTATTTCTCAGGTATTTTGTGGTTCGTATTTAGAGGTGTATTTAATAGGTGAGCAATATTATTTTGTGCCAACAAAGCGGAAACACAAGTTAGAATGTTTTATAAACGTTATGTAATTAACAAGATTTGTGCGATCATTGATAGGAAGAGTTTTAAACAATTTTAAAATAAAATAATTTTGCGATTTATGAAAGAAAAGCAATTTAGAAAATAAATATATATCCTTTTGCTTGTTTCAAATTATTTTGTTAATTTACTGAATTTTTCATAAACATACAATTATATTTTTTAAAGAAATGTGCAGGAAGTCGTAAGTAAAGGGGAACCGATCAGCGCGGCCAATTTGGTTAAATTTCGCTACGAACTTCTACCCACCATTTTCACCAAATTTGGCCCCGTGCGATTAATTTTTGCTTTTGAACTAGAAAAAGTCACTCGCAGAAATTCAAATAACCGTTAAATAATGAAATTGCTTAACTCTGAGTCTGTCTGACTGTTGCATATACATATGTAGCTGCCATACAAACTGGGCGATCAAAATCAAGTATAGAAACTTTTTTTATGTGTGAAGGGTATTACAGCCTCAGTGCAAGCTAAGTTAACGTTTTCTCTTGTTATTTTTTAATTTGTTCTCAATATTATCGGCATTTTGAAGCTTAAACTATGATCAGGAGACAATTTTTTTAGTTCCTCCTTATGGTGCATACATTTTATTGTTTACTAATAGTAATTTAAGGCAACTATAATAATAGCGTAAAACTGCAAACTACAAATTGAAAAGAAGAAAAAACTATGTACATAGGTTAAGTTTATAGATATTTTCACACTTCAAAAATAGAGCAAAACTCTTGCTTCGGAGTACATGAGATAAAAACGAAGAAGAAGCATCGCTTTACGGGCCAGTAACATTTATATTTTCGAATGCACCGAAAGTGAATTACGAAAAAATGGCTATCAAAAAGGCAGAAAAAATAAAAACATCTGTTACATTTGAGTTGCTGGAGATGAGCAACGAAACGAAAGCAAAATTTTATGTTTCAGAGCGTTTTGATTTGCTGGAAACATGCTATAAACTTTTAGTATTCTTCGGTGTGCGGGAAATTTGGTAACTTTTACGAGCTCCAAAAGGAAAACAAAGCGAAAGCCTCAAATTTACAAAGCGCATGGAGCTTCCCTCATGGTTTACAAGCTCATATTAAATTTTAAAAATAACTACTATACAAATACATATATATGCATGTAGATACATATTGGGTACGAGTATATTCGTACAATTTAACACCAAAATTTATTATTTATCAGCATTTGTAGTTTATGAACTCATTTTGCATTACACGAAAATATTTTTATAGCCGCTAGTAAAATACACAAAACAGCAACAAAAACAAATAGGAGAATGTTCATGAAAGTGAAACTGCATTCTACTAACACACATACATTCGAGTATGTATGTAGAGGTGTTGCACTAATTTGTGCAATATAATATATGAACTAGAGTGGCTGAGGTCAATACTTACTCGTGGGTGTTGAGTAGAACAAAGATTTAATATTACTTTTTATTGTACATTTTGGCATGTTATTGAAAATTTTTATTACTGCGTCTGCTATATGTTACACTTGTTTAGATTAGCGTGTTTTGTGTATATCAACTCATATATGAAATTTGCAACAACATTTGAGCATGAAATTATTAAGAATTTTATGTAGTGCACTGGTGTATTTAGTCATAACTTTTAATATTTACTTTAATTATTATCGTTTTATATATATATTTTCAGAGGGTCTGCCATTTGTGCCACACATTTGTTATGTGGGTGAGAAGCTTTATAAGGCTACCGTTGGTTCTTGCTATTTCTACGAGCAGGTGAAAGAGTGCTGTTGTGCGCCAATTTTGGCAAAACAATGTAAGTTGGCTAATAATTTTACATTTGACTCAGTCAAGAACTTCCAACCCAATTACCTTAGGTTATGGAATTTATATTTTAATGGACGATGTGATTTAGGAATAACGCGACAGTTGACTCCTTATTATATCTCAGAACCATTAATAAATAATTTCAACGATTTTTTTTCGAAAATTAAGAACGATACGAGTAGTTGAAGTGAGGCATCGCATAATCGATTTTTAAACAAATATTCCATGTGATTACCCGTAAATATGGTAGATAGATTTTTACAACTTTACTGCATCAATAAAAATACGTAATTTCACGCTCCTAAAAATATTTTCACAAATCAGCGCAAAATAGCCCATTAGCACCCTCTCGTTAATTCTAGCTAAAATGAAAAATGAAAATTAGCCAATTTTTCTTTTCAAGTTATACGGAATTTATGTGCAGGTGTTCACAAAACAAAAGCACTATACTATAAAAAATACATAGATATCGAATAAGTGCATAGCATTTAAATTATAAACAAATAGGTCGAAAAAATGATTTATAAAAGCCTCACATAAATAGGTGTGTATGGTATACAATTTGACGTGAAGCGTATACAAATACCAAAATATAAGGAGGAGTACTTAGTAATGAAAAATAAGCAAATATTAATAATGATAATGAGGTTAGTGTAATAATGAAAACAAATTTTAAATATTAAATTTTTCGAACGAAGATAAATAAATAGATTTCAATAATAACAACGAAATAAAATATATTTAGAGTTAAGTAATTAGCAGGAGAACCTTGAGTTAAATAAATTTATGCTTCTGGAAATGTAAATGAATACAAGATGTATAATATTTTTTTTAATGTTCGAGTATATACTATTTATAATACATCAGGGCGGGTCGTATTTTTTTGAGTGGACTAGTCTCTATTATTTAATATTATATTTTGTTCATCCGGTACTCATCTCATATAGCTTGCGTCAAACATTGATTTACATAAAAATCAAAAGTCAGATCTTCACATACCACATTGGTCAGTAAAACGCCGATATAATGAATACTGTATTGAATTTATGCTTCTTATTTTGTAATTCCAGTAGTTCCTTAAACCACAAAGTTGCAAATTAATATTCGTCACTCGTCTTTGACTGCGCTGCTTAGTCATCTCCATAGATTTTGCAGAAGACCAAAGCGGCATAAATATTTAGTTATGTACATACTTATGGTTATATATGTATAGATATTATTATTTACATTTTATAAAGAAGAAAGCAGTAACCATTCGAATTGCCTCTACTGTTTTATATGAAATTTGTATAATTATAAACATTAATTTGTTTGCTCTTCTCCTTTGTGACGTCCATTGCATTGAGTCATGGTCGATTACTTTGTATACCTACTTTTGTACTTTTCAAATATGGCACGACTGTAATACTTCCTAAAATGTTGTCATATATCTGTGTATCTGGCAATGAGTCAAAGCTACATTCATAAATAATTATGATTACCATAATCCTTGTTCTGTCACCATTTAATTGTTGAAATTGCACTTTGAATGGAGATTGGAAACGTTTTATTGCTTGTCTATAACTCCAGTGATATTATAATGCAAATTATAAAACAATATATTTGGTATATACATATGTAATAAGCATAGATTTTTCACAAATAGAAATAGGTAGTAAAGTATAAGAGCTCATCTCAAGCTCGTCATTGGTGTGAGGATATCATGCTGTTAACTTTACTTTTAAAATATTCTCATAAAAAGAGATCACGAGGAGATAAATCTTGAATACTGCGTGGTCAGTCAATATAACCTCTTTTTAATATCGAACATCTAGAAATTTTTGTTTACAGAAAGTGTATGGTATGATTTAGTGGGTAAGTAAAGTAAAGAAAATAATATTAAAATAATTGTGAAGCCTTTTTATAGTGAGTGACAGTGTATATCATCTGATGTTTATATAAAAAAATGTTTATTTTTGACGAAATTTTTATAGTTGGGTATGAAACTATCTCAAAGAACTTCTCGAATGATCTTCTAACAAGAAAAATATTTGTATTTTTATATTTTAATTATTATTTTTATACTCTCGCAACCTGTTGCTACAGAGTATAATAGTTTTGTTCACCTAACGGTTGTTTGTATCACCTAAAACTAATCGAGTTAGATATAGGGTTATATATATATATAAATGATCAGGATGAAGAGACGAGTTGAAATCCGGGTGACTGTCTGTCCGTCCGTCCGTCCGTCCGTCCGTGCAAGCTCTAACTTGAGTAAAAATTGAGATATCTTTATGAAACTTGGTAGACATGTTTCTTGGTACCGTGAGACGGTTGGTATTGCAGATGGGCGTAATCGGACCACTGCCACGCCCACAAAACGCCATTAATCAAAAACAAATAACTTGCCATAACTAAGCTCCGCAATAAGATACAAGACTCTTATTTGGTACACAGGATCACATTACGGAGGGGCATCTGCAGTTAAAACTTTTTTTAAAAAGTGGGCGTGGTCCCGCCTCTAATAGGTTTAATGTGCATATCTCCTAAACCGCTAATGCTATAATAACAAAATTCACTATAAGCAAATGTTTTTAGCACTTCTATTGACGGTGTGAAAATAGTTGAAATCGGGTGGCAACTCCGTCCACTCCCCATATAACGGTACTGTTAAAAACTACTAAAAGCGCGATAAATCAAGCACTAAACACGCCAGAGACATTAAATCTTATCTCTGAGATGTTATAAATTGGCTTTATAGGAACGCGTTCAAAATTAGTCAGTGGGCGTGGCACAGCCCACTTTTAGGTGAAAACCCATATCTTGAGATCTGCTCAACCGATTTCAACCAAATTCGGTTCTTTTCATGTTTCTATGTCATAGTGCGAAAATGGGCGAAATCGGACTACAACCACGCTTACTTCCCATGTAACACCATTTTCAATTCCATCTGATTCTTTCACTTTCCACTATGCAAATCAGGTAACAATGATTATATCGGGGTAAAACTTTGCGTGAATAATGCAATTAAAGTATGCCACCTTGCGGCCAAAAATTGTCTAAATCGAACCAAAACTGTTCAAACCCCTAAGTACTAACTATGTGGACCCCAGTGCCTATAGTTGACCTTCTACCGAAAATATCAGTCAATCCACAAAGAAATCTCAAACGAGTATACCATTTGACTTTGCGAGAGTATAAAATGTTCGGTTACATCCGAACTTAGGCCTTCCTTACTTGTTTCATATTCATTTAATTTATATAAAATTTAATTGACCATCCAAAACATAAAATGGGGCCCCTAATTTATATGGGTATCTAATACGTATATTAATTAAATTTATATTTTGTCATGTTATATTTTTAATCAATTTTAAAATTTCAAATAAAAAATAATAATTAATTTTTTTTTCTTCACTTTACAGGGCGTTACATTTCGGTAGCTTCCCGACAAATGAACACTGGTTCCTTACTGCTGCTGGCCGTTCTATTGACACTTTTAAACGTCGAAAGCAGGCACGCTATTAATGTTTAGGATGTAAAACGAGGAAATGCGACAAAGTGAATGTGCTAACAAAACTATTATACTCAGTGCAACATGTGGCAGTAGTATAAAATCATGAAATTAACTACTTAAATAACTTTCGTAATGATATATGCATAGTAAGTGTAACTGAAGAGGTCATCAATGTGTTGCTGGTTACGCTTATTATTTCTGAGAACTCAAAAAAAATGTTTCAAAAGCGTGAAAACTCAATAGTCTGTAGAGCTATAATGGATGAAAAGTGGAAAATATATGTTGTCAACAATGAACCAGGCATTTTGGAAACCTGTCACAGGAATAAGAGAAGGTTAGATTCAGGGCCGTAGAGAGAAAACCAGAGCATGCTGACAATTGTAGTGAATTGTTAGAGAAAAAATCTGCACAAAATTGTTGCACAGCACCGGGCCTCGCTGAGAACTCTGGGCCCGAGAGAAACTGTCGCCGAACTTTCCCGTCTCTCCTTCTCCTTCACTGGTTATGGCGTTTGTTGTGGGGGTGTTCCATAAGTTCATACACCTAATTCTGTTTTCACATGTTAGATTGGTTCCAGAAAAAAATTGTTAAAATAGACAATAATCGTTCCCATAAATTTGTGCTATTTACAATTGCTCGGACCAGTAAACTTGTGTGTATCCACATCCTCTAAATCCTACTTTGTGAAATGGAATAAATATATAGCTATAAAAAAATTATTTTCAAACTGTGTAAAAACAGTTTAGGTGTATACTTGTACATATATCATACAAAAAGGTTTTGAATATTGTAACAAATCAACTTCCAAATATACCTAACCAGACTTGGAGCCATCATACCAAAGAAAAGTAAAGTTACTAAAGTGAACACACTTTAGACTAAGCACTTCTTCTCATGCTAAACTGAATATATTCAACTATTTTGGAATTTCCAAACTTTTTTTCTTTACCTTTATCGCATCCGAAGATTTTGACGACGAAAACTCACAACAACAATACCCAAACGAATGTGTTAAATTAGTTTTAAGCGAATTTTAAATAAAATGTTTTTTTAAATAAAATACTATCAATTAAATAACAAAATGTGAATAGTATAGACGATAATATGCATTCAATAATAAAAATGTGTACATTTGTATCTATTTTAACATTTTAATAAACTCATCCTTTATTATATTATAACAACAAATCTTAAAAATATTTAAAATTATTTTTGCTGTCATATATGAAGCTGTTGTCATAATATTTTTAATAAATTTATTAAATGTAAAACTGTACTGTATAAATATAATTTAAATTTAAAAAACATAAATAAAGTAACAAGTCGTAGTAGTATATGTAGTGTTGAAGTTATGAAGAAAAAAATATTTTTGTATATATATATATGCATATGTATGTATGTTTGTGCGGAGCAAAGTACGATAAATGTGTATGAACAAATAAAAAGAACGATTAAGTGAATTGCGTGTTTTATTAAATAAATATCTAAATTAAATATTTTCAAGACCGGTAAGTAGAAAGGAAGAAATTTAAATTGCCACTTGTCCATCCACTTGTGAATTTCAAAAAACCGGTTTTGTTATATGTATTGAATGTACATATATTTGAGAATATTCTCCGAAATTTTAAAGTGGATCTGGCAAATAGTTAGTTGAGATATAGGCGTATTTGGAAAACAATTTTTAACTTAGTGTAATTTTTCATGAAACACTGTTTTCAGAGTTGGTAGAGATCGATATGCTTGAAATTTTCACACCACCTTCTTAGATATACATATTTCTCACATAATGATCGAATTAATACGATTTTTAATATTAATTTCGATTTTTAAGCCACTTTGAGGTGTACATTTTTCCTCAAAAAACTATTATCGTTGGAAAGTAGCCATTTTGTCAAAAATTAAAATTTAACTAGTCCTTCGATCATTACCTGTATACAATTAGTTATAATTCTATTTGGTTTTTGGATTTGAGATAATTTAAGCATTTTTTTTGAGGTCTTCTTGCAGATCGGCGACGGGTCAAGTGAATCCAAAAATTTTCAAGATGGATCACCGAAGTAAAATCCCTCTTGAAAAAATTCAGGGAAAATCACGTTTTTCTGACTTGCAACTGGATATAGCCCCTTAAATAATTCAATAATTACGTTACAGAAACCGGTTAGTTGGAAGATATGCATATTTTTATAGCGGGCGGTTAATTTTTTATAAAAACAATTAGCAGTAAATTGCTTATAAAAAAAAATACAATAAATTACCAGCAAAAGAGAACAATTTTCAATTGTAAAAATGTACACGCTTTATTATATTCATATTAATAAAACTCTGCATAAAGTGGTTAATACTAAGTGAAAGCATATTTAAAATAACAGTATGACATGATTTGCACAGAAAATATAACTATAATAGTATACCAGAATATAAGAAATGAGTATATATTCGTTATTTTCTAGAGCTAACATGGTATAATAAACATTTGATATTACAAATTTTGAAACTTAAAAATAATAACTAATAATAATAATACCGAATTTAGGTGTAAACAAACATGTGCTAATTTTGCTGACGCTTAATATACTACCGGCATGTGATATGGCTGCTAATAAATGACTAAATGTGTAAGTTCGTAATTTTGATTAAAGAGATGCACAACAATGAATTATATCATTGGTTTTTATTAAAAACAAATGTTGTGTGAAAATGTTGTAAAATTTTTTTCAACTAATTATGTACACATATACTAAGCTGGTGCGATTATATGATTGAATATACCAATATATACAAATGTGATTTCGTACTAATCTATATGTAAAAACAATACATGGTCTTATATTCATAAAAGTTTGTAGGTATATTTTGGGTTTTGTTAAATTTGTGATTGTATTTGTCACTTGTCTTTATGATCACAATAAATTGCTATAACCAACTATTTTAAATACATGAAATTAATGGCAACTTTAAAATTCTAAAATTTCTAAAATTACTAAACAGAAATTATGTAAAATCATGCTCTTAAGTCTTTTGTTAAAAAATCGTACAATAACATATTGTAAAACTATTAGGAATATACTATAGCGTTGCGCGCCCTTTCGCAATCGTTTTGTTCAAAGCGCTTAAGCACGATTGAACATCTTCGTAGTCTCGCGTCCATTCGCGCAAATTTCGTTCGGTTTCGTGTAGACGTGCCATGCCTAAACGGTGTCCACCGTTCTTTAACGCTGCAATGCAATGACATGCCAGTAGTTTGAAGCATTGACGACGGATCACATTATGCGTGGCGCTATCCCAATGCGGTGTGGCGCGTACAATCGGCCACGCCATGGTCACATAGTCCAGCAATGCATCCCAATTGCCCGAGTCATACAGTTGTTTGGTGTGTGCGGTAAGCAATCGCTTGAATTCGCTGAGATGTAGAGACGCACGTGAATAAGCGCTACTATCGGTTTTCTTACAAAGACGAGATGTTGGTAGCGAGCGAAATATTTGACGTTTGGCATGTAACAACTCCTCCTCTAATGGACTGCAAACGGAATAGAAATAGGCTAAATTTTATGATTATGAATTAGAATTACAAATATATTTATACCCTGAACAGGATATATAAAATTTGCTACGAAGTTTATAACACCCAAAAAGAGACCGGAGCTATAAAATATGTCTGTATGGTATATGGGCCAACGAGTCCCTAATTTTTTGAGATATCGCTCAGAAATTTTCTAAATGTAATTTTCACCCCAAGCTGTCAATATCTTCACAAAATTTGCCATGAATTATTGTCTAAGGCAGCACTAAAATATCTGAAGAAATTTCTATACCTTTTCATACTATAAGAAATGTACAACAGTAGTTAACGTTTTTACTTACTTTATATCCGGCATAGGCAGTCGTGTACGAAAACTCTTCTCGGCTTTTGCGTCACCCGCAACTATTTCTCCAACAATTAAAATAATAAGTTGTTGTTGTGACATACCTTGCAACAACACTGGTAAAGGTGTTTCTTCATTCATTTGTGCAATTGGTTTACCGCAGTTACCATCTTCACCGCCAAGACGTATTTTTTTCGCCATTGGTGTGCCCGGTGGCCATAATTGTTGTTTGGCTTTTGTTGGTGAAGGCATTACTGGTGGTTCAGGCGCCGGCGGTGTACTACCCATTGTGAGACGCTTACGGGGTGAGCTGCGCAATATCATGCTGGTACTCAATGGTACTTTTGTTGGTGTACGTTGGAATGGCATACGCAGTGGCGTATTTCCTACATCAGGCGATAAAGCATTGTTAAAACGACGCCGACCACGTTGACGAATTATCATTTCATCGGGTGAGGGCATTGGCGATAAGATGTTATCCTGAGAAAGTGCTACATTTGTAGTATTGTCTAGAAGATGCGGTGTATTAAATAGTGTTGCTGGTGTTGGCTCATTGGGACTGCGGCGATTTGGTGTAGCTGTAGGCGTTATAGCACCTCCACTTGCGAAACGCAGAGCTTCCAAGCGGCTCGGAATTTCCGAGAGTGCTATACGGATTTGCTGTTGTTGGTGCTGCTGATGAGGAGTTGTCTCCGTTGTCATCCTGTTTTGTGTTATTAGAAAGTCCACAATGAAAGGATGAATATTTATATATTGCGATTAGCACAGATTTAACACAAAGGTGGAGTTTACAATTTTCTATGTTTCAAGCGTTTGAAGACGCTTAAATTTCCTTACACCTTTTCCTTTGTTTTCTTCCAAACTGCGGAAAAGCGCCAATTATTTAAGCAAATTTGCAGCCGTTACAGGGTTGCACAAAATGTACTAGACCGATATATGATTATTCATGAATATTTATACTTTTATATTATATAAATAATTAAAATTTTCATGAAATAATAAAACTGTTTTGATGAAAAAGCTGTTGGCAAAAAAATAATTGTAAAAAATATGCCTTATTTAGGTTTTATATTAACCGACCCAATTGCTTATACAGTAAAAATTATTGTATTCTATGTAACCCTGCGCTATATTTTTGTTTGCCTTCACATGTTTTCTATCGAAATTTTCTTAATAGAACGCAACGAATTACGAACAAAACAAATCACAAAAAATCAAAAATCCAAATTTTGGCTCCAATAGCTATGGAAACGCCTCAGAATACCACTGCTAGCAAAGGTAAGTGTTCAAAATTGAATTTGCTGTCAGATTTCAGCTACTAATATTATTAAACTCTTGAAGAATTTCAAGTAACTGGTGTATCCCGAAGTGGACGTGTACGTAAGAAATCATCCAAATTACTCGATTTTCAATCGCCAGATGAAGTGGAAAAGAAACTGAAAAGAGCGGCAAAACTGCCGACGCGTAACGGTAATGTACGTGGTAGAAACATTATGGGTGGTGTTGGGCGGCCCGCTCGTAGATCCCACATTAATGTTAGCAACGAATTAGGTGGCGATCTTAGTGATTTAGCTGAAGACGACACCGAATTGCACGATGAAATGTCGGACAACGGTACAGATGGTGAAAATTACGGTGATAACAATACGCCCACAGGTGATTCCGATGATGATCTTAAAGAGCTAGTGGCTGGCATTGTGGATGGTGAACCTACGGACAGCAACGGTAATCCAGAATCAAAAGTGCGTCAAAGTTTATATATGACAGAAAAGGCAAACAAGCGAAGGGTGTTGAAAGATGGACGAGTTGTGACGGGAAAGGTTGAACGAAAGGATAAAGGCAAAACACGTTACACAGCGTATAGTATGTGGGCACGAGAGTTGCGTAAATCTGGTAAATTGAACAAAGGACAAGATCTAGGTAAGAGCAATTAGAATAATTAAAAATTTATAAGAAAACAATTTATTAATTTTTTATTTAGATTTCTCAAACACGGCAAAACGGCTTGGTGAATTATGGGCAAACGTTTCAAATAAGGAGAAAGATTCGTGGAGACGTAAAGCTAAAATTCAAGCCACCAAAGCGAAGTGCCGCGAACGCGTAACGACTACTACCGCCGCGAATCCATCCTTGGCTTATTTTAAACCAACAACAAGGGCTAAAAATTTAAATGAAGGGCAAGAGCAAACGTCACCGCAAATAAGTGTAGTACAGTCTAACAGACCGAAGCCACGTGGCAACTCAATTTCTGTGGCAAGCAGTGCAGGCGACTCCCCAACCATTGGTTTAACAACAAAACGTCGACGAAATAATAGCCATAATCGTGGCAGTGGTGTAAACAGCAACAATCTTTCAACACAATCGATTACTACCAACAGTAACAACACTACAAACAACAATTACACGAGTAACGCAGCAGTTACACATACCGTTAATTCGCACTGCAGAAAGTCGTCACTGCCAAATATTGAGCCAGTTGATACGGCAGCACACCTAAAATTGCTAGGTGAGAGTTTGACCATCATCGGTGAGCGACTTAAAGAACATGAAGGGCAAATTGCGGTGTCTGGTAGCCTTTCCGTATTGTTAGACAGTCTGCTATGCTCGCTGGGACCACTACTGTGCCTGACAACACGCATACCCGGTTTGGACCGAAAGCCACAGCTAAGTGAAAACTTAACGGCGACATTGGATAATATCGCATACGTCATGCCGGGTCTTTAGTATGCTGGATGCTCATTGTATTTTTGCTATAAAGTTGATCTTTTCTTAGGTATTAAGTGATACCCGTAAGTGGTAAGTGTTGTGAGCGTGTAAGAGAAGAAATAAAAGTTTATATTTAGGTTTTAACTTACAATTGCATATTTATTATAAAGTCAAATGCAAAGGTGAAATAAAAAGGAATGTAAAAATCTAACATCAATAGGCAATTTAGCATTCATTTATCAAAGTTAAGTTAAGTACATATTAGCGGCAAGTTGTTAATTTTAATTGCTGCAGTCGTGTAATTTTATTCAATAACTATTTTTTTATTTTATTTTTAGTTAAAATTTGTCAATATTAGAATAACTGAATACTCTACAATTTCAAGTTCAATTTAACCTAAATTATTACTAAACAATTGAGGATCTAGCTGAGTTTTCGTGACAAACCACAAACAGATCAAGAAGTATTATCAACATTACTACACTCCATAAAGATAAATCAAAACAGATAATATAAATTTTAGACTAACTTCAAGGAACAAACATATACTCGTAATAGGTTTCAATTTACTTGTTGCGGAATGTTTGAGAAGTATGTAAAATAAATATATGTCTTTTTTTGTTTTTAATTATTGTTTCGTCCATTACTACACGTCATAGGATCCATATGATATTAAGGTCACTGTGGGTTTCAACAGTCGTTTGGAGAGGGCACTTGTTAATTATGTAACATATATAAATTTACAACTGTTGGGATAACGCTGCCGCAGATATATTGTCGCCTGCACCAGCAGTTTTCTTCGCAACACGACAGACTAACACTGGAGCTACACAGATCTCGATAGGTAATGACTTTTGATCATTCACAGCGATAGTTTCATTCCAGCATGGTACAGGTTGTTGTGGATTAAATTGTATGCGACTGGCTGTGTTTTTGTTGAGGGCTGTGGTAGAAAAACTGTCGTCTAAAATGAGTAGCGCAGATTCGGGATTGATCTGAAATTTAAATTTTATGATAATTTCATTAAATAGCCAAATTTTTTATGATGTACCATATCTGTTTGGCATACATGTCGGTGGGCTGTAAGCGCTGCCTTGGCCGCCGCTAATTGCGTACGCTCCCACTGCGAGTCACGCACTGTTAACAATGCTTGATATGCTAGTGTATGTACGTGTATACGGGTTAAAAGACGTCTTCGTGGCAAGCCAGTGGCATTCTTGTAGTAATCTTGAGCTAAAATTTGAAATACGTCCCGCATTTGATCTAATGCTGTAGCAACACGCGGATTCCAGTCTGTAGCAAGTGTTGTGCGTCCATGTGTTAACACCTGACGCAAATTTTCTAGCTCTTGCTCGTTCATGCCTAACGAATCCACATATGGGAGCACATATTGGCGCAGCAATTGTAGCAATTCGATTTCTACATAACTTGCCATTTCAAAATGTTGCAAAGTATCAGATGATTGTGAAGTAATTTGTTCTTGAACTTTGAGTAGTCGTGCTTCGCGTACGCCAGGTGCAAACTTGTAGCTATCCATCATTTGTATACCGCTGATAACAAGTAAGCGTGGTCGGAAATTACGCACTGCTGCGTCAAAATGTTCAACAGAATTTAAATGTGGATTATTTTGATCACTATGCAGAATGTAGCGATTCGCGCGTGGCGCTACAAGTGGACCCCAGGTGTCACCCGACTTGTACTCCAATATAAGGTGGATATCATCTTCAGGTATTTCATCACCTGCTATTTTTATTTCTGCAGGCACAAGGCGACGTAATCTATGATAAATAAACAATTTGCTTAAGTTGTTATAAAGAACAACAAAATACGTGAATTATTATACTTTTACTTAAAACAATAATCTGTGCCAAATTTAGGCAAGATATCTTGTCAAATAAAGAAGTTTTCCATACAACGACGTGTATTTGATAGTTCAGGGTTTCCTTCTGTGTTACAAAATTCGAGACAACTTGATATACCCTGCTTAGGGGATAAATATATGTGCAACTCTACAATACTTACTTTTTTGACATGCGCGCTCCTAAGAGTACGTCTGCACCTTCCAAATGAAAACGAGTGCCCATAAGTGGTGCATTGCCGCCAAGGAACCATTGGATGCTGTCACGGTGTCTACTCTTAGCAATTTGTATAAGTTCCCTAAAAAGTTCGGTGTTGGGCATGATGCGTCTGCAATATTATACAATAAATAAATCATACAGTGAAAATTTTTAAAATAATTTATATATGTATATATATATATATAGCACTTACTCTGCTGCTGCACCATTTTGGAAATAATATGCGAATGTTTGTAGTAACTCTTGTCTGTCATTTACTTCGTCTACAGTAAATTCTGGACCGACTCCTTTTACCAACTCCTCGGTATAGTTTAGAAAGTCTGTCGCATGCAACAACAAATCGGTGCAAGCACCATAACCCAATGCAACCTTAGGCGCTTGTAGGGGTTTCTTTAAACTGCTTTCAATCGCCAGGAGTCCCGTAAGTATTGAAGTCGTTTTATTTAATTGCTTTAGCGACAGAAATGCTTGCCAAACAATAGAAATTAGAGCTGCGAACACCGAGCAGGTGGTCACAAGCGACATATACTTTATTACCGATGTCATTGTAATTTTTTCTAGCCGCTTTTGCACTGATTGCCCTTGAGACTGTATATATATGTAAGTAGGTATTTGGGAACGTGTTAGATTTTTTAAAAGTCCACTGTGTTTTGAACTTTACTAAAAAATTTTTTTTCACAATACAAGAAAATTCGTTGACTTTTCGTTGGGCTAATATATTTTTTTCACAGCTTGTCTGGCTACTGTTCCGGCTCTCACTCCACACCACTCATCATCAACCGCTGTGAGTGATGCTGCTGGTTAACGAAGTTTTTCCTTCTTATCTTGCTATGCACTTGTTGTAGTTGCTATGCGTATGCATTCAAATTCTTTTGCTGCTTCAACATTTATGAACGGAGCCACCACAGAAAGTTGACATTTTTTCCAACAAGTTCGAGACTATTAAATATTTATAAAGCGAAACTAGAAATAGATACGGAATGACCAGCTGAACACAATTGCCGATAATACATAAACATAAGGCAGCAACAAAGTAACTGCCAGCGGCAAAAACAAAACAAAAACAGCATAAAAGATAAGTGATTTTGAAAACAAAATGGAATATACAAGCCGTTGAATTTCAAAATTTGACGGCGCTGAAAATATGAAAACAGCAAAATAGATAAGTGATTTTGAAAACAAAATGGAATATGCACGCCGTTAAATTTCAAACTTTGACGGCGTTGAAAATATGTTGTGGCACACGAATTTTTGTTTTGCATATATCGAATATATTTGAAAGTATTCTGGTAAAAGTTTAATTTGATCTTGCAAATAGTAGTTTAGGAGATATAAGCGATTTGTAAGATTTTTTAACTTAGTGTAATAGGCTCCCAAAACTTCAAACGCGTTTTTCTCGAATAGCTGTTTATTTGGTCCAAAAAAAAAATCCGAAAGGCAACAAAGTTTTGGTCATTAAAGTCACTAAGTGTACATGTTTTTTTTTTTTAGAAAAAAACGACTTTTTTGTGAAGTAGCCATTTTGACTAGCCCTCCGATCATTACTCTGTAGTTATATTAATTTTTTTGGGTTTTTTGATTTGAGATAATTTTAAGCAGAAAAATCTTCCTCGGCACCAATTCGTTTTTACTTACTTATTAAATAAAATTTCACTTAAAAAAAATTTACAAAAAATGCGTTTCTTCTGACTTGCATGTTGATATAACCTCTTAAAGCATAATGTAAAATAATGTAACAACGTTATGTCTTGAAATAATTTTCTATGCTAAAGCTTTACTAATAGAATTACTTAATTTGACACAAAGCAAATCTTTTTTATATTCCCTATCAATTGTACATAATAGTGTTTTGTCGCATGTATTACTTTTTTTGTTTTTATTGTAATTCAACCTTTGATACACAACATCAATACTCATATCTCGACTTACAATTTACTTTCATTTCAGTTGGGAATATTTTCGCAATAACTCCGCCTTACTGATTATCTTAAGTTATTTTTACCGTTACAATGTAGGAATTTTTCAACAACTGTTTCAATTTTCGCTACATAGTTATTTATTTTGAATCTACAGTTGCCAATCACGTGTTCGTTGCCGCGAAAGGCCACCTAAAGCGCGTCCATGCACTTGAAATAGTTTCCAGTGCAAGGACAACCGGCAAGTTGCAGTCACTAACGACCGGCATATGGATAACTGGTTTTGTTTGTATCACATTGATATACAATATATAATATAATACAATATATGTACATAAATACAAGCAAGCGCTAAATGTGCTATCAAATTAGTTTCTAGTTTATTGATATATGACTGAAGTGCGTATTGATTATTTCATTTATTATATTTCCTGAAATAATATTAAAAGTTACTCATACGCCACGTTGCTTGCTTTGTAATGGTTATGTGTCAAAGTGTGTTCCGCCTCTAGTGAAATTAATTAGACATCTAATGCGCGCATCAGCAAACACAACAATATGTGTGTCGGAAATGATATGCCGGCGTAATGGCGCGCGCCAGAGTAAGTGCGGCGACGCATGCGCACAAATATATTCAGGTATGTTTGTACGTATCCATGTTTAAGTACACTTTGTTCGGTTGCTAATTCCGTCAATTGGTTAAAGGGTAAGCGTTAAGTATTAAAAAATCACGCAGCATGCCGCAGGCAATAAGCAATAGCGTAGCTCTACCTACAGTGTGTGAAGCAGTTCCGTGGATATACGATGTGCTTAAGCTTATTATACCTATTATATTATATTTTTATAATTTCATTATTCGTTATAAATTTATTTACTATGCACACTTTAGCACATTTCATTGATTATTGTTTTGATGCTTGGTGCCACATTTTGCAATTGTACTTTCAAACCTTTTCGCCAGTTGCCATTTTCAGCCTTAATTTAATATATAAATATGGATGTACTTCAGATTACGCATAAATAACGATTTTTTGTATAATTTGTTTCATAAAGTTTACTATATATTTTTTTAAAATTAATTTTAATTTTTGTTTAATTTTAATTTAAGTTACGTTTTTATTCTATTATTTTATTTTATTTTTTTGTTTTTATTTTAACTTTTTATATGTTTAAAAAATTTTTAATTTTATTTTTTTGTATTAACAATACATTTTTATTTTTACTATACCATTGAATTCCGTTTTAGTAGAAATTATGCTTTGACTAATCTTTGGCGCGATATTCGATTGTTCCATTATGTTCGTTCCGCACTTAAGTTGAAGCATCATCATATCACTGATATCCGCTATTTGGATTTTTTGTTTGCTTACATGTTCACAAAAATCACACAATCATTAATAAAACCATTTTTTGTATATGTTTAACATAAGTGATTTTTGTTTTTTATCCCCTTTTGTGTGTCAAATTTCGCACATAACGAGCATACGCTCGCCGGCAGTAGAAGCGACGGTTTTTGTTCGCAAATTCAATTACTCTTCTTTAAATTTCTTATTTACATAAAATACACTGACTCGTCTTCATTTTTTTGGGCAAATTGTTGCCTGAATTACTGACAGCGTTTTTTTCACTGTCATGCTGACTTTCTTGTAGCATTTCTTGTATGCGCTGACGTAAGTTTGCCAGACAAGCGAGTACAGGATTCCATGGTGTAAAGTCCAATCAGTTAAGAATTTAAAAAAAATCTGCACAACCGACTTTTTATTGCTTTTAGTTTGGCATTCAAGCGCTTAATTGACGTGCTTTAAATAATAATTCTAGCGAAATTTCGTCAATTTAGGCAATACTGGCTCACTTCATTGAAGACTTGCTCAATTAATTGATTTAAAAAAAAAATTATTGTTAAACATTTGCTTATAAGTAGCTAATTAGTTGACATTATTTTGAAAGTATTTAAAACCGGATTTGTTTTATAACCCAGACCCGAGGCACGTACCATCTTGAGAGACATAACAGAATATATGTAACAGGGTATGAATAAGTACTTTTTGTAGAACTTTGTACGCTGATTCAAAGTCCAGTCTGAAAATTTAATTGAATTATGAAAAATAATTAAAATTTTTTTTTATTCTTTTGTTCGTATTATGTGATAGATTATATGGCATATGCAACAATGCAAAATAGGGAAACCAGTTGTAGTACAAACAAGCTGATGTATTCTTGATCGATCAAATTGCTAATAACAACTCAAAATGCATAAATACATGCACAACAACAAAAACACTGGATTGTCGGAACCCGGATCGTTGCAAGGTATACTAAGTAAAGTAAGTACAGGCGATTTTAATATCAGCGCGACGATAAAGTCAAGCGCTGTCGTCGGTGTGAAATTCTTTCATATATATCGGTGAGAGGCACCCGCGGAAGCGGTACAGTTTGAGGTTTTCGATGCGCCTGTCAATTCGCTTTCAGTTACACCCTTTTGTGGTGGCAGTGGTGAATGCAATCTTAATTGCCACGTCTTGCGATTGAACGCCGGTAGTCACATTACACATAACTAGTATTTATGTACAACCATTAAATTAATCTTATAAATAAAATCCAATCATATATCTTTATGTGGATTTATTCTTTTCTATTTTAACTTTAATCAAAGTCAGTTGAGTTTTCAGGATTATTTTGTCATTTTGTATATACTTTTACCTTGACCGGGCGTGACTGTCACACAGAGGGGCACGCAAACCCGTTTTTCCTGTTCCGTTTAATGCTTCAGTGAGCGACCGACGCAAAACCGTAGACCGTATCAGCTGATACGAGCTATCTTATGAGAGCGCAATGTAAATGAACAGTCACCAAACCTTTTACCGTCCGTAATGTGGGATATCCGCGTAAATTGGATTGGAGGGGTCCCATAGAAACTAGTCAGCTGATTGCTCTCTTACAATGCCGGGTTGCCAGTCTCAATATTTCGTGGTACTTAGGAAATAAACTTTAATATTAGGTCAAGTAAAAAGTTCGTTCGGTTTTTATCTAAGAGATGGCGTTATTGTCCATAGTACTAGTGTTACGTGTCGCATCATGTCATACTATACTGCGCTGAAAACGTGTTTATTCACGCTAAAAGTTTGTCTTTGACAGTTTTTCAATTGATTTACTCACTTGTGGATGTCAGTCTAGAAGACTTGAAAATTAACAACTTAGGGTAACGGAAAAGAAAGAATGATGTGACTCTAATACAAAAAATGTGTTGAGTCGATTCATAAGAGATGTTGAGATCCTCGGCTATCTCTCTCTGATGCCAACACGATGAAAAGCAAATAATAAATAAGCAAATTATGATCAGTTTTTTTCGAATTGCGCCTACTTCGTGGGTTCAAAAATACGTAAATTTACACTTAGCTGCTTTTCGAAACTAAAAAAATCTGAAGCTATCTTTTCACAATAAAAACAAAATTCGCGTACATTTCCTTACACGAGTAGCCAAGCTTAGAGACCTATATTTGGCCAGTAGTACAATAATCTATCATTTTTCGCACAGCACACTCTTTCGTTTCATATACTCGAATGTATATTTATAGGTCATTAACATGGAATACAGCTGACGGGACAGTTCCTTTTTCGAAAACCGGCAAGCGAAAAATTCCTCCAACTCAACAACACTCCGCAAAAATGAAATACAACTTCTCTTTATGCTAAAAATCAATTATATAAAATAAAAAATCACTACATATTACGCCGCGCGACTTGATACAGTAATTGTATAAATAAATGCGTTTAAATTCAAGAAACTCCGCTAAAAGCGTGTACACACTATTTATGTACAGTAGTGATGCCAAAATAGGCAACAAGCGACACAACTACAAACATATAGGTATTTATATTCGTATATAAAACAATGAATTGAAAAAAGATAAAACATAAAAAGCGCAAAGTCTGCAAAGCAAGTAGAATGAAGGCATTGTTTAAAATTCCAGAAGCGCTATGTCTTACTCACAAATTAAATTAACAACTCACAACGCGTGCGTGCGTCGCCAACAACACGTCCCCTGCAATAGGTTTGGGAGGGATCACAATGATCTGCTGATTTGCTGATCGCTGAGCGCGCACAATCGCCGCATAATTAACTGATTTTGATATCAGCGCGACGATAAGAGCTGCCGCCAGCAAGAAATTCTTCCATGTATTATATTTATAATGATGAGAGGTGCGCTTTTGGTAGGCCGCGGACGCTGCGCTGTTTGCGGACTGCGGCGCGCTTGTCAACTCACTTTCAGTGACACTACTCTGTGGTGGCGGTGGTGGATGGCATCTTAACTGCCGGTTAGTGCGTAGAGTTAACGCGGGTAACAATCCAAAAAGTAATGTTATAAATAGGAGGGTTCCCAAGTCGCAGTCGCAGGATTTTTATGCACGCACGCGTGTTTTGATTTGTTTATTTTGATAACTTTATTTGTAATGTTTTTTATATTTTTTATACCCTGAATAGGGTATATTAACTTGTTATTTGTAATACCCAGACCCAGAAGGAAACGTCAGAGACCCTATATAGTATATACATATATATATATAATATATATATGGTACATAAATGATCAGCGTGACGAGCTGAGTTGATTTTTTCATGCCCGTCTTTCTGTCTGTATATATGCGAACCAGTCTCTCAGTCTTTAAAATATCGTTCTGAAGTTTTGCACACGTTATTTTCTCTCCAAAGAAGTTGCTCATTTGTTGGAAGCTTAGATATCGGACCACTTTAGCATATAGCTGTCATGCGAACCGATCGATCAAAATCCGGTCTTTGCATGAAAACTTTTTTATTTAACAAGAAATCTGCACAAAATTTAGCATTGCTAATCAAAATAATCTGAAAAGCAACGGTACAATCTCCAAACAAATTTTATTGATCGTACCACTATTGTATATTATATTATAATTTTTTTTATATTTTTTATATGGTTTTTTTTCTTTTGCGCTTGCCGTTTCATTTTCTACCGCCTCAATTCGACGTCGATTCTATCTCAACTTTAATCACAGTCAGTTTTGTTTCAGCGTTCACTCTACATAGCACAAACGTCCCGCCAGCATTTAAGCCAACTTTTACTTGCGCCAACTCTTTCTTATTCCATTTCGCTCGCGCCCGTTACAGTATACTTCGCGTACGACGCCGCTGCTTGCGCCGCCACAACGAGAACATAGCCGCCGTAATGATTGCGTTCGCTTAGTTGCCGCTGTCGCTAATTTGATATAAAATAATCATAATAAGAATTTGCAGTGCACAGTCTGATTCTGATTCTGAGCGTGGCGGGTGGCGTTGACGGACTTGCGAAAAAGAATTTAATAGAATTGTTTATACGGTACTTTTTAGACTTGTAAAAAAGAATTTAATAAAATCAGTTACTCGTTACATTTCAGTCGAGTTCAGTTGTGTTTGTTGACATTTTAAATTTACACGAGTTTGTGTTTAATATATTTGCATGGAATTATATAAACAAGTATATAGTTAACGCTGTTTATAATAAATAAAATTGTAAAGAAATTAAAAGTAAAAATATTAACTTTTTAAATGGTTCTTTATTATTATTTATGCGCTGACATAACAAAGCAATAAAAAAATTACAAACAAGTTATTATTAATATAAAAAATAAATAAAGAATTGCCTTAAAAATAAAAGAAAGTAAGTATAAATATTTGTGAAATTGTGCGCCGGTGACTATATATGTATTTACAAATAATAAATTTTGATAATAAAAAATTGAAATTCATTTGCACTTGCAAATATATTAAACTTTACGAGCTGAATGCAAACAGCGGATTTTAACATTTATTGATATTTTGTGATTAAAGATGATTGTGTTAATTAATTAAAAACATTATATAAAATAGGATTTTGCAACAATAAAAGTAATCACTGCGTTTATAAAACAGAAAGTGAATTTCTCCAATAAAAATAAAATATATTAATATAAGGTGAGTTCGTCTCTTAAGTCTTATGTAATTTAGTTGGCTTTTCCAGCTTCTTGATGTTATTAAGTTTGCTTTTTAAGTCTTATGTTATTTTATTAAAATACATAAAAAATGTCTCTGAGGTTATTAGAAAAGAAAGTGTTCGTTGAGCTTATTTATTTAAATATAAAAAGTAAATTTTTAAAATCAATTAAATTTTGAAAAGTCAATTTATAATTTTTTATGTATCGTATGAGAGTCAATATTTTTTAACTAGTATTCATAAGTATAATGACTAAACATTGCAACAAAAAATTACAATAAGAATTTGGCTAAATCGTTTTTCAAATCATCCCCTATATATTGAAACAATTCAGTAAAATCAAAGAAGTGATAAAATCGTTTTTAGAAATGCTATTATTGTATTTTAAGAATTATATGCCGTTTTAAGTTCAAATAATCGAAATTTTGTCCACTGAAAGATTTTCAAAAGAGATATCTTTGCCTTTATGCATCTTTACAAGATTGGTTTTAAATATACAAAGCGCATTCTACACGGTGCAAAAATAGTAGAAATATAATATTCTTTATAAAAAATATTTTATGAACAGCCATTTAAAAAAATATTATAATTAAAAATAAGTTTCGAAATACAAAGATTTTTTTTATAGAAAATAATTTGAGTACAAATTTTTTGTAAATTTAATTTTATTAGTATTATAAAAATTCCGAAATACAACGATTTTCTTTACAGAAATTATTTTTCAAACAGCTGTGTCGCTTCAGATAAAAAACAAAAGTCCAAAATACAAAGAAAAAAAGAAAGAAATAAAAGAAAACATTTTTAACTACTCTGACACCTTTTCATACAAAAATTCCTTCATATAAAAATATGCTGATAAATTAGGTTTTTTATAACTAGCAGAGAGTGTTTTCAGTACAGAAGTTACGTAATATAGATATCTATGCATGTATATATGTGTATATACATATAACTTCAAAGCAAAAAAAAAATTTTTTTATATGCTTTGTTAATATTTGGCACAAAAGAGTGAAAAAAAAAATTTTAAACTATCTGTTAATTTTACTGAAACTCACAAGCAATTGAAGCGGAGTCTATTAGTCTAACTATTTAGTGTTCGCTAAACGCTTAATTGCCACATTAAATAGTATTTAACGGATAATTTTTTATACAAAAATATATTTATAAAGAAATCAACTACATATAGTTGTGCGCATGTGTGTGAGTTTTGTGGAATCAATATTAATAGAAATCCACAATTAATGGAGAATTCGAAGTTTTAGCGCGCACAGATTCCATACAATTAAGATCCAGAGGAAAAAAGTTAGTGTATTTGTATATATTTCCTTAAACTAAATGGTTCCAACAATTAATTGAGGAAGTCTCGCGAATTTTAGACGTTATTTTTTATGTAAAACCATTTTCAACACCTATTATTTGTGGGTTATGGGTATATATTAGTTGGTTTGAACAATACTAACTGTTTTTAGCAAATCAATCATATCCAGTTTTGTTGCTTCAAATAGTTTTCGGTAGCAGTTTTTGTGAAATTAGCTGTTTATTTTTTGTAAAATGTTAGCTTTGTAATATTTTTAATTACATAAAACTTGTTGCTGTTTTTTATTTACGTGTGAGAAAATTTGAACGCCGGTGCCGGTGGGATACGCTAGAAGCATTTAAACAAACTTTAAAATACTTAAATAATTAACGCAAACACATTTTGTTGAACTTCATCTGTTAGACTAGTTTAAATATGTAAATTTATGGCGTTTTTTGTAGTTTCACATAGCATCTGTGTTATGTTTGCACACGTTTTATGCATTTGAAATATTTTTTTTATTTTCAACAAACCTTTAACAAATCAATGAAGTGATATTTATTTAACTGCAATATGAACAATAGTCGCATGTCACTTTTTTATTGTTTGAAAGGCATTGGCAATGAAAATAAGCAGGTCTTTGTGTCAGGGTGCCAAATTGTATTGTTATTAAAATGTTGTTTAATTGCGAAATAGTTGAGAGAACGTTGAAGTGCCTCAAAATTTTAGTAAAAGTTGAATGAAAATTTTGTTTTTGCTTACTTGAAAAGAGAACGGAAGAGAAATGTAAAAATGTGACAAATCAATTAATTTGTTGGTTGATATGGGAAACAGACAAATTAAAATTTAGTAAATTTAATAAATCTAAAATCATTAACCTAAAACCTTTCTGCTTTCGTTGGCTACTGAACCTTTGGAACGTCGTAGCCGAGTCACCTACCATTTCATCGTCTGTAACTTCAGATACTGACTTTGGTTAATTTAAAATTTATATTATATTTATTTAAAATTATTTTATGAACTGTGATGTGGGATAAATTAGTTAAAATTTGTAATTTAATACAAGACAATCAACGCCTTAATCAAGTCATTTTTTTCTTGATAGCTCATAAGTTCAGATCCTAGCTATGGTTAATCCAAAAATTATAAAAATTATTGTGATTGGCCTGCAGAAGTTAAAATTAATACTTTTAGAAACTCCAATAAAAAAATGCCAAACATGCACCAAATAAATCTAATGAATAGAGTTTACTTATCTTCTGGTATATTTGAGCGTAAAAATAATTTAATTATAATCGAACAGATATACCGAGGGTCCTCAGAACTTGAGGATTTTTTCTTTTTTGTACTAAAAAATGGAAGAGCAGTTCGGTCGAATAAAGAGAATGTTAGAGAGCTAACTGAAATGCTTTTTCAAAATATTTTTGAAACATAATCAAAATATTATTTAAGAATTAGGAAGCTTCTTAACGCCAAATTATGCAATTATTTTAGCTATATATTTGGATAATTTTTTTCATATATTTTTTTCAATTTCTTCCGTGTTTTTTTAACCGTAAAACGTAAGAAACACTCACGTCATTGTTTTCGCACTCGTTTACGAATTCACTTAGCAAATCGATGAAGATTCGAAACATCCACAAAGAAACAAAATTAACATGAAAAGCTACAACGAATCGGCAAAAAAAACATAGGTAAAATATTAACAAGATATTGAAATGAAGCAAGCTAATATGTTTCGTCAGTAATAGCAGTCACTCGTCTTAGGAGCGGCGCCAATGGTATAACTTTCGGCTAAAACACGTAAAAAAACAATAATAGCTCAGAGATAATAAAGAAGTAATTATAAATGTAAAAATTTCATGGAAGGTAGGATTTTGCATAATAGACAAAAAACTACGTTATAATTAGTGGCTAAATTATAATAACAAAACCAAAAAAAATTATTTTTAGAAATTATTAAGAGTAGAATGTGCTGACGTTGTAGAAAAACATACACAATTTTTATAAATTCCTGTTTGCCTTTTTTGACATTTTTTTTTTAATGAATATTTACTACAATACTAATTATTAGCTTTATAACATTTTTCTTTAGTTTTTTCAATATTTTTTTAAATATTAAGACAAAGTGTACATAAAAAATTTTGGTTTAGATATCATAATTTATTTATATTTATTTTCCTATTTACAATATATTTTATAATTTTTTAATTCTCTTTTTAAATATTTTAACACGTTTGTTACATTTAACACTTATATATTAATGCGAATAATATTTGCTTTTACTAGCTACTTATGCTATATAGGTATATACTTTTACATATTAAATCTTTATGCCTTATGCCAATAAATCACATCTCCCTTCACTGAATCATCAATTTCGGCATCGAAAACAGAATGAAAATATGAACAGATATAGGCGACAACGTTTGAAATACTTTATTATACATTTAATATCTCATTTTAGTTCATTTAATTAAAAAAAACAATGCTAATCCGCGTCTACTGTTAATTTGGTGAGGTCAATAAACCAAACAGCGGCTGACACTAAAAATATACATATTTTTTTATGTATGCATGTTTTGTTTTTGTTTTTTGTTCTCTTTTCGTGACTTTAAAGCAGTTATTTTTCTGGTGTTTTGGCATAACTTCTTTTTTGCTTGCCTTGTTTTTATTTTCACGTTTTGTTTTATTACTGTGTTTACTATATGCCGCGCGCGCCATGAGTTAGTCGCATTGTCGGAAATGCTTTTTTAACAGTTTTGTTTTTTATTATGTCTACCATTTCTATATTGCTGCATTGCTTTGCGTGTTTTAATAAAAAACTTAGTAAATGCCGTAACGCATGCTCACTTTAGCTTTCGTTTGCTCCCGTTTTTTGTTTGTGGGTTAAGCTTTTCACTTTATTTAAGCATATGTAGGTCAAGGTTGACAGCTACTACATACTAAAGCGGAGTCATAAAAAAAGTGAGATTGGCTTTTATTGCATAAATAATAAGTTCATTAACTCGAAAATAATTTTAGATTATATTTATATCGCATTTTGATAACTTAATTTGTTTATTGTTGTTGTGTGGGATTTTAATAGTATTTGTTGACAATTGCATTTAAAACGGGTTTTTATGCATTTTTGGTAAGATTTTTAGCAAGTGAACCTCAGACGTATCTGCTGAGAAGAAGCATCACATAAAATCCATTAGCTCAGTTATGTATATATATAACATATATTTGTAGAGAATTAGTTCAGCCAAAAGCAACAAATACAGATATAATTTCTAGTTTAATGAGCCCTATGATCGGGAGTTCATTTCCTTAAAAGTCAATATAATACATCTATGCAAACGAATCCTAAATTACAATATATATTAACGCTAAGGGGCATCAGTATGCTGCAAAGGAAACTGCTTTTGAGCCAAATATTTGACTATAAGCTCGATTTCTTATTTGAGACTAAAATTATTTGACGACTGTTTATTTTTTAAACGATGATAAAAATGGGGTCTAAACTGTTTACATATTATGAGAGTACTTTAATTGGAAAGTTTGATCCTACAATACCTTTTTCATAAAATAACCTTGTTTGCAGAAGAATAAAATGTTTTGATACTTCAATCAAGGATTAACAAATTTCGCGTTTGTGGTTGTAATACAGGTAAACATTGTGGATAAAACTTTTATTTATGATATTGAGACTTTAATTTTTGTAAGATCCATATATAATGATCAAGCTAAGCTCCTTTTGAGCCTAATTCAATTATCCTTCACTTTATGAGCCTGGGCTGGCCATCATTCAGTGTCTTCAGCGAGATTTTGTTTTTTTCAGTTTCGGCTTATTTTTGGTGCGCCATTCGCTAGATTGTTGAACAGTAATGATGCGCTTGATGAATGTTGAGATCCTCTGCTATTTTTAATATTTTTGTTCTGTATGTAATCTGAGCTTTAAGATTATACTCCTATATATCACATTACTTTATAACGAAAATATAATTCCAATACATATTTTTTGACTTCCAGCTCCATTACAGTACAATAAAAAAATGCACGGCACACCAATTAAATATTATCTATTGCTCTGCGCACTACTGTGTCACAGCTGTCGCCCGGTGCTCATGCAACGCACTTCATTGGACGACACATTCCGTAACTTATATCGACCGCTACGTTTGATTGGTTTAAATTTCGCCGGGCGTTCAGGTGACAATCCGGGTAATCGACAACTTGTGCGCGATATGGGCGTAAGTGAATATTAGATATAATAATTTTATCACTTCTATCTACATTTTCTTTATACATAATAGAAAACTCAAAACCTCAATACACGTGCGCGTTCGTTGGTGAATTTCTGCGATGCGCTGAATGGGCCCGGTAAACGCAGTGAAACACGCCCGACATCGGTGCATCGTATACGACCCGGTGATATAGATATCGTCGGTGCTATGGGTGATTCGCTGACAGCTGGTAACGGCATTTTTGCCACAAATTTATTACACATTACGGTAGAGAATCGCGGTATGGTCTGGAGTATTGGTGGACAAGGTACTTGGCGACAATATCTAACGCTGCCAAATATTTTGAAGGAATTCAATCCGAACTTGTATGGCTACTCGCTGAAAGATGGGCTCTCCACCGATCGTAGTTCGAAGTGAGTGAAGTTTTTTTTAAATAGTTTTTTATATACATTTTTATGATGTTTATTGACAAATAATTATTATACCACAGATTCAACGTCGCTGAGTTGGGCGCCATGTCACGTGACATACCTTATGAAGCGCAAGTTCTTGTCAAACGCTTGTCACGTGATCCAAAAGTGAATATGACCGCAGATTGGAAACTTATCACTTTACTTATTGGTAACAATGACTTTTGCTCAGATGTTTGCTATCTGCCACGCCCAGAGGATGCGATCAAGCGACATGAAGAAAATATGGTGAAGACTTACCGTTATTTACGTGATAATGTGCCACGTCTAATGATAAATGTAGTGCCATCGCCAAATTTGGATTTCCTAGTGGCTTTGAGTATGAAAACACCCGTTTGTCATACGACCTTGTCGTTCGAGTGCCCCTGTTTAGTGGGTAGGCCCAAGCAGCATTTGGTAAGAATGATAAAGCTGATGAAAGATTGGGTTGCGAAGGACAAAGAGATCGTGAATAGGGACGAGTTTAATACAGAGGTACGTGGCGAATTAAGTTTTAAATACATTATTACAAAAAATGTTTGAAATTGCACATTAATAAAATACTTTTTAATTTATTTATAGACATTCACCATTAATCTGCAGCCATTTACACTATTCGAAGATTTCTTTCCCAGTAACGATGACGCGATGAAATTCAAATTTCTGTCAGAGGACTGCTTCCATTTGAGTCAGCGGGGACATGCGATCAGTAAGTTTTTTAAATAATTATTTTTTTGTGAAAAATTTATTTTAAAAAAATGTTCGAGATATTAAATATTTTATATAAATGTATATGTATGTAATATGTATATTTTTAAATATTTTTTATAAAATTGTTCAAACAACTTTTTTTTTTATTTTGTATAATTTTTTTTAATATTTTTTGTTATACAAAATAATTTTATTTTAACAAATTACATCACAGGCGCTAATTATCTTTGGAACAATATGCTGGAAGATGATAACCACAAAAGTATTATGGTGGAGCCAATGTTAATGAAGACTTTCCGCTGTCCGACTGAGGCGCGTCCTTACTTTGTGACACGTGTCAATAGCGCTAAAGATTTTGTAGTTTGACTTTGAACGCCAGTCTTCGCCATCCATTAGCGGTATTTTCTAATTATAAATATTTATGTGCAATTTATAGTTAGTCGTGTAATTAAAACCTGTGATAATACAGTTAGATTGTAATTAGATTACTTTTTTATAGTATATATATGCATAAGCAAATTGTAGGGTAATAATTTATGTAAACTATTTGTACACGTGATATTTGAGAAGTAAAAAAATTAATTGGCATAATTCTTTACAATTAAATCAATAATTATATACATACACGCAGCTGTGACAATTCTATTCATTAGATTAATGATATGAAATGTTTTCGTGACAGTACGAGGAAAAAGTGAGTAACTTGGCAAACCATTTGGAACACCATATGTGGTTGACTTATGTAGATGTTTAAACTATATATTTTTATAATAGAAATCCTATTACTCTAATAAGAATAAATTGGAGACTGTAGTAAACAATTTGTAAATTTACTGCAGTGTTATAGCAGTCTAGGGCTCTAAAAACAGACCGAATATTAAAAATGTATTCTGAAAGTAAGAAAAAACAATTGAATATCTTTCTTTTTAGCTTTATTAAACATTAACTTAATTCTATAAAATAAAATTTATATCAATATTTTGACACAAAATGGTGGTTACTTTCATTGTACTTATCGGGAAAAAGTAAATGCTGTCAATTTACAGTTCCGAGCAGACTAATTGGCAACGTTGAGAAGGTTGTAAGCACTTTCACCACACTTGGTTTATAAAAGATCAGTTGCGGCATGGGCTGGCTGAGTGACAGTTGGACCACAGAGAATAACATGACAAAATTACAGATCTTGAATTGGCAGACCCACGATTAAAGTGTATGAGATAGCTGGGTATCTCAGAAGACCGCGTGAGACATATTCGGCATGAAATATTGGGGATGAGTTTGATTCTGTTTAAGCGCAATTTGAAGGAGTTTCTGCGTCATTTAGTGACTGTCGACGAAAAATGGTATACATTAGAGAACAATGAACCATCGAAATAGTGAACTTCACTAGGGAACCTATTATGATTCTGTTAGCCGAAAAGGTAATGGCCCTGCTTTCGCAAATTCGAATGTTGTGTTCAACATCGACTACTAGGAGAAGTGAAAAACGATCAAAAGATTTGACTATGCCAAATTATTGAGTCGATTTGAGGCTTGGTCGATTTAGGCTTAGAACTGCTGCCGGGTAGAAATTTTAGTCGAAAAAGAGGTGATTCTCGACGCCTTCGACGCTTACTTAACATACCTCCAGAAAACTTATTTTTTAGACGGATCAAAGAAGGTGGAGCCTCGCTGTGTCTGGAGTATCGAACTGAAAACGAAATTGAATACTTAGTTTAACAGCATTAAATATAGTCTGACATAACTGTTAATAACAATCAATGTCAAAGCGCAAACACGACTTTACAAGACTCTTGTGCAGGGCTCCGTTAAATATCTGCTTTAAATTATGCATCCATATAGTGACTAATAAATTGTAATGGGAGCATATTAATTTTGTGCTACGTTACATTATACTAGTAGTAGTTTAATTCCAAGCCTATATGGCTTTATATCATACAAACATATAATAGTAAAATAGGATTGTAATTAAACACTTTATTGTACTTTGCATTTAATTAAACGGAAAATTTAAAATATGCACTTAGACGTGCTTTGGTGTTGGAAGCTGTGTTAAGACAACAGTAATTAAATTCTAAATGAGACGCTCAAAGCTGGCCTTTCACGGTATTAACTACCGTAAATGAGCAAATGGGTCAATGAGTTTCCACTCTACAGGGTGAATGTGAAGTTGTAGCTGAATATATGCAGTGAGATCAAATTTGGTGAAAAATAATATAGGTGAAATATTTTCAAGTCATTACGATAACAACTTATACAAGTACATATACTGAGTAAGTCGAATCCACTTGTTAAATTATAACAGCAAAAAATTCCGATGACTTGCATTTGTGTTAGCTGAAATGCAACACAAGCACTTACAGTTGCACGAGCTGTCAGTCATTCGTTTGCCGTTGTTTGCACTGACTACCGGGCTTACTAAAAATTGGTCAAGTTCAATAATATAAAATTAAACCGCTAAACGTGTGCGACGCTCAACTGTTTGTTTACGTACTAGAAGTTTGTAGTAATTATATTTCAATGCTGAAGTTTAAGGCCGAAATTCAGCAGCAAATCATGGGCGCTACAAATTTTTATCTTATGCACGTCTGATTTTACTAAGAACTTTTATTGCGCTTGGGGTCAATATACATACTTGTAATCTTAATTTCAACACTAATTACAAATTGTATTATATCTTCATCTACAGGGTTTCGAACCCACACCAATTATGTAGTTGTCTCATACAATAGACAATCAGATATGTGCTCATTCAGGGAACGGCTGCTGATTATATGCAGTAAATTTAATACATCATTGTAATCCATTGCATATATCACATTATTTACATAATCGAAAAGGAATATGTATACATGTATATGGGATATTTCATGTTCAATTACTGAATTATTGTTTATTTTTATGACACTATTTTAATTAACAGAAGGTACTAAATATATTTAAAAAAAATTAAGGCAAGCTTCTTTTTCAAATTGTCGTAAATTTTGATCGTACCGATCACTCATAAATTAACATTCACCCTCAGTTTATTAGCAAGAAGTTAGATAACTAAGCATTATCGTTTAACTATTTGGAATTTCGATTTTTTTTTTCAGTTGGTAACTTTAACAGTTTAAAGTTATAGCCCGTCTGTCTGTCCGTCTGTATATACGCGAAGTCCCTCAGTTTTTGGGATATCAAATTATGCACACGTCCTGTTTTTCCAAGAAGCTGCTGGTTGGTCGGACCGCCAATTTCAGACCACCATAATATACTACAGCTGCCATACAAACTGACCGATCAAAGTCTAGCACTTGTATGGAAAACGTTTCTATTACATAAGATATCTGCCCAAATTTGGCAAGGATTTGTTCCTTTGGGCAATAAATTACACTTCCGAAACAATGTTCGGATCGGACCACTTTAGATAAACGATGTTTTTTCTTTATTTGATAAGCTTGGAGACTTGTAAATCGCTCTGATTTTAAGCCTTTGTAGAAGCTTCCCCCCTTTTAATGCGAGTCTGTGTGAAATAGAACAACTTGTTTCATTTTATAATTACATAAAGTATAAAACACGTATATAAACCCGTTTATATCTTCATTTCAATAACAAATCAGCACTTTCTAAGTACAATTTTCAAATAATAACTAGTTAATTGCTTGCATTTGTGCTCAGCCTTCATTAATCAGCAAATAAATACTTATAACTATTTTTTTTTTTGAGTTCACGGAAAGCTGCAATTAAATTTTCTGTAATTTGCTGTCCCACCTTCCTTATATGTACAATATTAGATTACTAATGATAAATCTAGTTCTATCTACAAGATCTGACTTAATAGCAATCAGAGAAGAGAGGAAGGATGCTACTCAATAATATTGTTCGCTAAGTGATAAATGAAAAATACGTTTTAGACAACTTTTAGTATTGAGAATTATAAGAGTTATTTTAGTCTAGGAAAAACTTTTAAGAATGCCTGCTGAGGATTGAATACTAACAGAAAAAATTAAATTTACCTCACTTTTGGTACACCCTTTGAAGTTATGTAAAAAGTGACTTCCACAGAGATATATTATAAACTACATCAAATTGGGAAGTAACCTCAACCAATAAGTTTTTTAAATATGCTTTATAAAATGGGGATGAATTTAACAAGTATTTGACCAGACAAAGAGTTTTAAAGCTTGTGCGTTGCTAACCACTTTTCTAAATTAATAATGGGCCTAATATTGTAAGAGGCATGTTAAATTTAATATTACAATCGCCTCCCTTTTTGTACCTTTCGAAATTTTTGAAGATCGCGAATAACGTAAGTAGAAAATAATTTGGCTTGGATGCATGAAATAAGCCTCATGATGTCAATGAAAGTCTTGTAGTAAAATATAGGGTTAGAGTTTTTGCTGAAAACACGCGACTACTATGCCTCATCAACATCTCAGAACAGCACTTGATAAATTTTAGTGTAGTTTTTTAAACAACTCTTGAAAGTTTTCAGATAAATTCGAGGGAAAATAGGCAATGTGGGCAAAGAAGTTGGACAGTTATGACGTCAGCAATAAAAGTGCTAGTGCACTTAAGTACCAAAACGGCTTATTTTTCAAGTGTCATTCAAAAAAATATATTATCAATAAAAACAACAATGAGTTTATGTATTGTTAGCGAAAAAAGTAACAAAACTTTAATTGCATCGAGGCTATAATACCCTTCACAGGTCTAGTTTTTATAGCATAAAATGGTATAAAAAGATATTTTTTTTATTCTGATCGTTCAGTTCGAATATCAGCTATAAGCTATAGTGGTATGATATCAGCGGTTTCGACAACTAAGCAGTTTCCTCAAGTGAAAAGGACGTGTGCAAAATTTCATATCGACATTTAAAAAACTGAAGGACTAGTCCGCGTATGTACTGACAGACAGATGAATATGACTAAATTTAGACCCACTACAATTTGATATGAGGACTAATTTACAGAAATTAATATATACATATATAACTAAATCTTAATTCTTTCATTCTACATAAGGAAGTACCAATTTGTTGTTATATTTTCTTTAACTCTCAGCAATAAATAAATCACATAAAATTAATTAATAAATTATTCTCGTTACTTTTATTTAGAAGTTGCAGCCGAAGCAACTCATGAAAAAAATTCAAAATTTTTTCGCACAGTGTATTTTTATTACCTGCTTACCTATGCTTCAGAACATGTTATAATTCCAACTAAATAAATATTTGAGTTCACGTCTTCTGTTTACATGTTTATGTGTGCACTATCTCCCCAACTTACGGTAAGCACTTAAGAGTAAATAGCACTTGTTATTAGTGCTTCAAGTTCTTTGCTTAAGTCTTTAGTCGATTTGCAGCTTGTAATCAGTACCAAAAAACATGCTATGACATGGAAATGCAAATACTTGTTTTGGTTTTATTCTTCTCTCAACATAATTGCATACCTTTCAAGTGGCATTTGCTTTTGCGCACCTTTGGCTTGCAGCCAAACTAGGTTTTGTTTATATTGGCACTTCGCTAAAACATTTACCGCTTTTGCGAATCTTTTTCACAGTGCATTCACTTTTAGCTTGCTGTTGCAGCGGTCAAAGTCAATGCTACATTGAATTTATGGCATTGACCTAGGCAGCAAATAAATGTATTTATTCTGATTGGTGCAGCAATCTAAATAAAATAAATAAAAAAATTTAAATTTTACTATTCACGCAAAGTGACTTGCATCTTTTCATTATTTATATTTATTCTTATACTCGCAGCAATAGTAACGAGTCATGCTGTCAGTACAACAGTTGGGTGAACGTGTTAAATGAAATGCCATATTTTCTTCTGTCATTTAATTTAATTTTATTTTCTTTCTTATTAATTCAATACACGTTTGGCTCGCATGTAACTGCCAGCAATAAATGGTTGTAAATGTTTGTGGAGTTAGAAAATGTGCGCGGTTCACCGATTAATTTAATAGTTACAGATTAATGTATATTTTAATTGTTGACAGTCGGCAACGGCAATATTAACAAAAAAAAAAAAACGATAACATTTAAATTGATTTATAAGTATAAACATTATCTTTGTTTGTGTGTTCAATGTGAAATAATTATGCACACTTTTATGAATAATATTTTGACTGCAATATTTATTGCATTTAATATGCATTCTTAAGTATATGATGATTAAGGTAAGACTTTGTGGTTTATATTATAAAAATGAATCTTTGCAAATTGTACAGTAAAATTTCGGTGATTATAACCAGAAAACAATTTTAGATTTTTGAATTTTTCAATTAGAGAGTTTTTTTTCAAATAGCTGAGTTTGCAGTTCGTAACCTTCTGCAATAAATTTTCCCGTGCCGACAGCATAGGGTTGGTACCAGCGGATTCATATTTCTTCGAAAATAATCTTTGGTATCACTTTGCGACATACCTTCCAAAAACAAAAATCGAATATCCCGCCACTAGAATAGCCTTTTCCCGTTTCCCACATTCGATGTTGCCTCATGTGAAAACAACAAAAAAAATTAAAAATAAATAAAAATATATATTATAAAAAAAGTCTTACTACAAATAAAGAAGAGCTGAGTTCAGTCGTAACCGAACATTTTATACTCTTACAACTTGCAAAGATCAAAGCACCTCAAGGTGTATCAGAACTTTATATTAAACCTGACTTCAGCTGTTCCTTCACTAGGGCATTTCTTATAGCGTAAAAAGGTATAAAACAATTTTTATATTGATATTGATCGATCAGTTTGTATGGCAGCTATGTATGACTATGACCCTTTTGTTAACATTTAGCAGAGACACAAACCTTTGTTTACATTTAGCCGAGACGACAACCTTTGTTTACATAATGCGGTGAATAACCCTTTTGTTTATATTTTATGGGGTCAATGAACCCAATGTTTACATTATGAGGTCAATGACCCTATTGTTTACATTTTGCTGAGGCCAATAACCCCTTTGTTTACATTTTATGAGGTCAATGACCCTTTTGTTTACATTTAGCCAAGTCCACAACCTTTGTTTACATTTAGCCGAGACAACAACCTTTGTTTACATAATGCGGTCAATAACCCTTTTGTTTATATTTTATGGGGTCAATGAACCCATTGTTTACATTATGAGATCAATGACCCTATTGTTTACATTTTGTCGGGGCCAATAACCCCTTTGTTTACATTTTATGAGGTCAATAACTCTTTTGTTTACATTTAGCCAAGTCCACAACCTTTGTTTACATTTAGCCGAGACAACAACCTTTGTTTACATAATGCGGTCAATGCCCCTTTTGTTTACATTTTAGGGGGTCAATGAACCCATTGTTTACATTATGAGTATCACATCACATCGAGGTGACATAGTCACTTCAACACTGACCAGGCACGGTACCTGCTGTATTTATATAGAAGCAGCTGGCAGCCAGTTTCGCATGAGGTCAGCTGGTGATTTCCAAATCAAATCACATCGAGGCAAGAGAGTCACTTCAACACTGGCCAGGCACGGTGCCTTCTTTACTTATATAGAAGCAGCTGGCAGCCAGCTTCGCATGAGGTCAGCTGGTGATTTCCAAATCAAATCACATCGAGGCGAGATAGTCACTTCAACACTGGCCAGGCACGGTGTCTGCTTTACTTATATAGAGCCAGCTTCGCGTGAGGTCAGCTGGTGATTTCCAAATCAAATAACATCGAGGCAAGAGAGTCACTTCAACACTGGCCAGGCACGGTGCCTGCTTTACTTATATAGAAGCAGCTGGCAGCCAGCTTCGCATGAGGTCAGCTGGTGATTTCCAAATCAAATCACATCGAGGCGAGATAGTCACTTCAACACTGGCCAGGCACGGTGTCTGCTTTACTTATATAGAGCCAGCTAGCAGCCAGCTTCGCGTGAGGTCAGCTGGTGATTTCCAAATCAAATCACATCGAGGCAAGAGAGTCACTTCAACACTGGCCAGGCTCGGTGGCTGCTTTACTTATATAGAGCCAGCTAGCAGCCAGCTTCGCATGAAGTCAGCTGGTGATTTCCAAATCAAATCACATCGAGGCAAGAGAGTCACTTCAACACTGGCCAGGCACGGTGCCTGCTTTACTTATATAGAAGCAGCTGGCAGCCAGCTTCGCATGAGGTCAGCTGGTGATTTCCAAATCAAATCACATCGAGGCAAGAGAGTCACTTCAACACTGGCCAGGCACGGTGCCTGCTTTACTTATATAGAGCCAGCTAGCAGCCAGCTTCGCGTGAGGTCACATCTTGACTTTAAATCACATCACATCGAGGCACGATAGTCACCTAACCACTGGCCAGGCACGGGGCCTGCTTTACTTATATAGAAGCAGCTGGTAGCCAGCTTCGCATGAGGTCAGGTCATCACCAATTTCCAAATCAAACCACATCGAGGCGAGATAGTCACTTCAACACTGGCCAGGCACGGTGTCTGCTTTACTTATATAGAGCCAGCTAGCAGCCAGCTTCGCGTGAGGTCACATCTTGACTTTAAATCACATCACATCGAGGCACGATAGTCACCTAACCACTGGCCAGGCACGGGGCCTGCTTTACTTATATAGAAGCAGCTGGCAGTCAGCTTCGCATGAGGTCAGCTGGTGATTTCCAAGTCAAATCACATCGAGGCGAGATAGTCACTTCAACACTGGCCAGGCACGGTGCCTGCTTTACTTATATAGAGCCAGCTAGCAGCCAGCTTAGCGTGAGATCACCTCTTGACTTTAAATCACATCACATCGGGGCACGATAGTCACCTCACCACTGGCCAGGCACGGGGCCTGCTTTACTTATATAGAAGCTGCTGGCAGCCAGCTTCGCATGAGGTCAGCTGGTGATTTCCAAATCAAATCCCATCGAGAGAGTCACTTTAACACTGATTTAAAACTGCTTAGTTACGGAATGAAAAATTTCGACAGCTAAGATTTAAAAATATACAATTGTTACGATTTTTCTATTAAGAGAAAGCTATATGGTCTTTCTAATTTTGAAAAGTGTGTCAGATAAATTAAATGTGCAGGAATGGGAATTACAAATATGACATAAACGGCGAAATGTTTCTTTTTGTTCAAAATTTGATTTACAGGATTTTAAAAGTAAGGCTCTAAACTGCCACGAAAAGCGAACCGGCCCGGGCTTGTAATAAGCAATATTCATACAATGGAATTAAGAACTATATTTATTTCTTGGTTTATTTGTAAATTCTTGTGCATACACTTTTTAAGGTAAAATTTTTTGGTATAAAATAACCCTGGCTTCTTGGCCAATAAATGATTCGACATGTACATATGTATTTATGTAGTTAAATAGTATTTTTATAATCCGTTAAATAATCGAAATGAAAAGTACAAGTTAAATATTAGACACATAAAAGTTTTGTGAATAAAAATACATGAGTTTCAAAACTATTAAATTAATTCAACAACAAAATCTATTAATGAACAACTTATTAGTATATTTATGTTTGTTAATATCATGTTAAGTGAACCGGTTTTCCATCACCTACTAGCAACATAACAGCTATTAACCCGTTTGAAAACCGCTAAGACGCACTTGCTGTTTCATATGAAGAAATTATATATTCATATTTTATAAGGTTTTGGTGTTTGCATGTTTTTACGACGTTTTTTATTCAATTCATTTGCATTGAGTACACACGTTCACTATTACGGTGTGGAAATGTATATTAATTAATAGCGAGTATTTGGTGGATAAAATTAATATGAATATTTGAGTTAGTTAACGGCTACGAGTATAAATGGAATATATAGGTTGCAACTACAACTATACGGAGTATGGGTTTTTTGTTTTTGTTTTCAATTTTACAACTAGTAAGGCACATTGAAAGGATATGCATGCATATTGGTACATACACATACATAAAAAAGTATATACATATATATTGTTGTATATAGCAATGGCAATTTAAGTGGCAGCAATAATAATAAAAACCTAACTGTTTAAAGCAAGACTTTTGAGGATATGAGCGTACTCAAAACTCTTCATGGGTTTTGGAAAAATGCAAATCTTGATTAAATGTGCCACCCTCGCTATCTTTCACTAAATCCACATATATTTCATCTTCCGTTTGCTTTGTGGGTGCATCTTGCTCTGGTTGTACATAAGGGAATTCCAATTCGCGATCGCTCTTCAAATGCACATTACCATCACTGTTCATGGCTGAGGTCACCTCCGAGTCTTCGGTGTCTGAAATGTAACCCGATTCACCGGTATAATGTGTGGGGAAGAGTATTAGTGGCGCAGCGCTAAAGGCTAGCAAATCACGCTGTGGGAAGTGAGAACTCCAAGTTTTGTTCGGATGACGATTAAACATTAACGGTAGAAATTCATCGACTGGCAGCAGTTTTTCCAACGGTTTTGCGGCGAGTAGCTTGCGTGCGCCTTGCAGTGATATAACATAGCCCAATGTCCAATATGAGTAACCAGCATGCACAAGATTTTCTGCACCTTGCACCCAAGGTTCCTTTTCTTCCTTCAAACGTTTGCGGCCAAAGTAACTGTGGGTTAATAAATATTTTAAATATTCATATTTAATATGAATATATTTGGAAACTTACACTAAATCATATTCAACAACATTGCGTATTTGCGAGAGCACGCGTATGGCACTATCTTTGAAGTATGGCTGGAAGCGTACGTCATCTTCGAGAATAAGCACTTCATTTTGCTTACGTTCGACAATATTTTCCCAAATGCGATAGTGACTCAAAAAGCAGCCGATTTCACCCATTGTCATTTGACGGTGAGAATAGGGATCTTCATAGCCAGACAGGTACTTGATACCCATATCTTCCAGTAACTCAGTGGTTAGATTTCTGAAAGAGTTTTTAATATAATAATGTACAAATAAGTATTAATTTCTACAACTTTTAACATACTTTCCGTCGACGGCAGGAAAATATTCAACATCTAGTCCTATCTCGAGGAAGAGTTTCTCCATTTTAGCGCGGCGCTCTGGGCGTCTTTCAAGATTTATCATGTAAATGTTATCCAGCGTGAGTTTGGTTCTGCAAATTAAAATTTGTAAATATATTATTTTTCGAATATCGAAATTCGCACTCACTTATTCGGATAACTGATGTACGTCTCGAAATACGCATTCACTGGCGCCACTTCATCCTGATCATGTACGATATTTGCCCGTATATTTATCAGCTGCTGCATGTCTTGATCTAGACCATCGTTTACTTCAAGTGGTTGCATTAAATAACCAAATGGTAGCTTATTACTGATGAACATGGGTATACGTGAACAATTTGCCGATGTAGCAAAAACAATAATATCATCGACTGGCCCATCGTACCGGCGACATGGTGTGAACCCTTCATGTTCTGCCCATTCGACCTCATTTTGTTGTTGCTCAAGAAGCCGTTCACGATTGAACGTAAGATAACGCATGCCCTGATAGTTCACTCTTATCAGCACAGCACTATGTACCATTGGCACAGGGAAAACACCTTCCTTATTAACATTGTAAATTTCTCGGTATTCGTCCGTGCGTTGATAGTAATAATCGGATGTCATGCCACACCAAAAATTGGAGTACAAACCTTCGGACAGTAACATTGGTGCAGCAATGGGCAATTTTAGACTAGTCAAGTGCGTTAGGGTGTCGGAGTGTGTTAGCAGTACATCAGCATCAAGGAACTGTAAGAAAATTTAAGAAAAGAAAACATAATTAGTTGGTGTGCATTGAAAGTATTGTGAACGTTTTAATAATTACAAATATGTAATCAGCCCAAATCTTCTTAGCATAAACCAATGCTGTTTCTTTTAAGCTTATGAGATAGTGAAAACGTTCAGCAGGCCAATCGTTCGGTGTACTCTCATTTTGATGACGTTGCACACTGTCGTCATGCTCGAAATCGACACTGTGATATAAGTTTGCGGTGTGATTAAGCCACAGCTGCAGCAGTTCTGTGCTCGCATCGTTATTGTGATCCGAACGTATCCTACAATTGGAAAATAAATGTATCATACATGATTATCACTTTAAAATGTGTGTATACATGCTATAATATATGGTATATGGGGTACTTACCATAGTGCTATTTGTTCTTTTGGATAGTTTAGGCGCTCGAAGTAGGTTAGGAACAACGGTAGAATATGTGCCTTGTTGCGTACCAAAAGCGCTACCACCACAGTTGGTGGTTCATCGCCTAAATCAGACGGCAACAATTCATACAGATCATCGATGCTTGGCACCACAACGTGCGTCGGCGTCTTTGACTTGACGGTTTCCGGTGTCGCAACTGCGCTGCAATAATAGGAGCTCAGAGCGAATAGCAAAATATAAACGGCGATTTTGCACATCTCAAAGCTAATCGCAACGATGCTCTACAATGATTTTTGGTATGAAGTTTAAAAATCGACAGCACTTTATTCCATACGTTTGTTCACCACTACAGCGCAGAACGTTCTGAGACGATAAATGCGAGTTTGCTGTTAGAAATCTATTTTAATATACGAGTTTTAATTACTTGACTGCTGCGGCATCACTTTACTTTGAACAGACGCTAGCAATCAGAAACCGCATACAGACAAACAGAAAATATGACGTTTCTTATCATAAACAAATCGTTTCACAGTACTTTTGTTGTTGGACAGCGGTTTACGGAAGACAATGGGAAATGCTAATGGAAACATGTGTTGTTTATGTGCTACAGTGGCTTGCAAATTGTAACTAAAGTAGGGTTGCTATTCAGATTTTTTTTTTGTTTTGTTTTTCTTCAAAAATATTGTATTTATAATGTTTTATTTACAATAGTAGTCAGGAGGCAGTCAATAAATAATATTATTAGACATTCATGCTTAATTTGCTAAAACAATATTACAAATATGCATTACGCTACATGAGGACGTGCATAGCTAGGCATTTGTAATTTCAAGCCTTCTTTTGATTCAAAGAAAGTGTACGATAATGTTATCGTATCAACATTTTCCAGTTTCGGATCTTTTGTAAATTCCGGATCAATATAGAAGAAAACAGGCATATCCACCTACAAGAACAAAAATTATATTTCATCTTGCATATTAACTAGATTGAAATAGTTTACCTCCTCGTGTGGATTTAATTGTTGTTCTTCAAAGCAAAAACACTGTATTTTGTTAAAATATGCACCAGCTTCGAATGGCAGCACGTTGTAGGTGCTAATACCAATAACTGGCTGATCTGTGGGATTGCGAGCTGTGTAGAACGCCAATGCCGTTTCGCCGGGCACTACTTTGATCTCATATTGTTGCGGTTTAAAATTCCAACGCATCGACGCGGCAATGTCCGCATTAAAACGTATTTTCAATATGCGATCTTCAATTTTCTGCATTGTTTCTACTTTATCGGCATCGTGTCCTTGCGACGTTGTGCCGCCGTAGCTGTATGCCTAGAGTATTCAAAGTTTTTTCTACACTTTTCTTCTTAATAGTAGAATTGCTCACCTGGCAGAACATGCGATATAGTGGTACCGCCGCATAACTGGCACCAGCTACGAAAATACCTCCAGCAGTTAAATAATATAGCGTTGACTTTTGCCGTTTCCGCGCTGCTTCACCGGCGGCTGTACCACTTTTACCGCTTGTAGATTGAAAACGTAGTCGACACGCGCGCTTGCCTTGTGTTCTTAATAAGTGTAAGGTTCGTAACATTCTTTTTTATTACACTAAATTAGTAAAATTAACTAGTAATTTATGTTTTTATGTTGCCTTACGAGCAAACTCGTAATATTTACAATTTATTTTGTAGGTTAAACAGCTGTTTAGATATTTCCTGAGCCACTGTGTGTTTACTTCGGCGCTGAGTGTGTTCAATTGCATAAAATTACAGTGGCCTTCAAACGTTGCTAGGAAACGGTTATATTTACGTTGACCAAACATATTTGTTGATACGCTAAATAATTTTAACTTTCGCTCGAATTCAGTGCAGTTTTTTTTGCGAATTTGTTTTAAAAACGTCGCATATATACTTACTTTAATTTTCAAAATGTAAAACTCTATAAACAGACGGTAACATACTTTTTAAATATTTAGTAAGTTATCAGTGCAGTTTTCTTCGCTTTTGCTTGTAGATGAGCGGATACGACTGCTATAGCTGCCATCTTTAAGTCTATAAATACATTTGCACTTCCGCTTAGTTAAACAAAATTTTTAAAATTAAGATCTTTTTTAAAATATTTAGTTTATTATGTAACTTTTTTCTGTTCGGTTTATTAATGCCCGATTTTGACAGATATGAATTTCAGCGACGATCCATTGGCGGACTTGCTTAGCGACAATAGTTTAGACAATGACACCTTCTTCGATAATCCAACAGGAACACGTACTACAGCTCGTATTAATAAAAGTAAAAATAAATTAGATGATTTATTTGGGATTAAAGAAGAAAGTGAATCGACAGTATTGCCAGTCCCTAAAGCACGCCAACCTGTGCCAACAACAACTGTAACTACGAGTACACCACGCACAACTAACTATCAACAAAAGCCTTCCAAAGATATGCTAGAAGATGACGACGATGATGATTTGGGTTTCGATCCGCAGAAACCAAAAGCCGGCGGTAAATTGAATTTGTTGGACGATTTGTTTGCGGGCACAAGCGTTAAGGAGTCAAAAAGACCTGCTACCGCGCAACCCTCGACTGTGCGTCGTGATACAGAGAAGCCTACTATATCGCGACAATCAACAGACACCACCACCGATACCTCAAATGTATTGCTAATACAACCACGTCCTAAAACATCGGCGGGAAGACGTAGTTCCAGTGCGTCGAATGTAATGACGACCGATCTGTTAGGTCTATTTGGTGGTTCCATCACCAAAGAACGTGAAAAAGAACCTTCCGCAGACTGGCTTGGTTTGGGTACAGACTCGGAAGTTGCTGGTAAGTCTGATAACGTAACAGACTTACCAATGCGCACCTCAAAACCGCCAACGACTACTTCGCTTACCACAACTGCTAGTACCGCAAGAGAAACTATAGACATTTTGAAGCTGCCTGATAATGAGATACATGCGCCCCTTGTGCAAAATGCTGAAATGCATGAAGACACGTTAATGATGCCACAAGTTGTAACTTCTGCCCCAACTGGCGACAGCACAGCACAAAATATACTATTGCTAAATACCCAAAATTTGGAAATGAAGAACGCTTACACCGCTCTGCAGCAGCAAGAGTCTCAACTTGCGTTGGCGGCGCAGATGAAAAACCAAGAACGCGCTTTGCTGGAAATGCAGCGCAAGCAAGAAATACTACTACAAGAACAGGATCGGCAGTTTCAGGCATTAGTACAACAACAGCTAAAGCGTCAGCAACAAATGGAGGATCATATTAAGATGCAACAGCAACGAATCAACACACATATACAACTTCTGATGACACAGCCTGCCTTGCTGCCGTCTTCTATATTATTACCGCCGACTAAACAAGCGTCAGAGATTGACACCTTAGGTGAGCGCATTGGATCTCCAGATGGTACACCAGAAAAATCTGACGACGCCGGTGGAGCTTTGGACGAACGGCATGGCCGCAATCGCAGTAATAGCGGCAGCCGTAGCCGCAGTCACAGCCGCAGTAGACCGGCCTCACCGCCGGACCTCATGCTGGAAACGGTACAACATGAAGCTGATGTCAAGCGCTTGCAGTTAGAAAAATTACGTCTAGAAGAGTTGGTGGCAAATCAAAAGGTCAACTATGAGCGCGAAATTGAATTGATAGAACGTTCCTATAAAAAGCAATTAGAAGTTGTCGAAAACCATACAAACTCAATTGAAACGCGGTTAAAAGCAGAACTGGAAGAGCTTACTAAGTACTACAAACAAAAACTGGATACGTTGGAAAGCGAGAAGGAAAAATTAAAATCAGAATACGAAACCGACTACGGTAACTTGAAGCAGGATCACGAAGATGAGTTACGCAAACTAAAAAAATCGCATGAGGACGACATAGAAATGTTAAGGGAAGAACATCGACGTATGCTGGATAATGTGCGGCAAGCTAAAATGCTTGAATTTGCCGCAGTACAGGAGAATGGCTCATATATGGAGATGCTGAAGGCTGCCTCAAACAACTTAGAGAATCTCACTGGTGGCTTGCGGGGCTTGCGCGATGACGTACAATCGCGACTTGAGATGTTGCACAAAGAAAAGGAAAATAAGTTAGAGGCACGTGAACGTCGACTTGAAGACGCTGAACGACGTTTGAAGATGAACGAAGAATCCGCGGATGAAGAAAAAAAGCGCCTAATGACATTGGTTAGCAGTTTGGAGCAGCAACTAAATAAATTGTCAAAAGAATCGGCAGACGAAAACTGGATGCTGCGTCAGCGGATGGCCGCACTTGAGGCCGAGAAGGCGGCATTTGAAAAAGAAAAAGAGTTTGCACGCGAACAAATAACGCGTGATGAGAAACGTCTGGAGGAACTCAAAGAGCGACAATTAGTTGAAACGCAACGCGCTTTGACGGATTTGCAAGAGGAACGAGCACGTCTTTATTTGGAGCGTACTAAGATTGAGACAGAGCAGAAACTTCATTCCGGCCATGATATTGAAAAGCAACGTTTAGAAATGGATGCCGTCATGAAAGTGGCGCAAGATGCGGCGCGTCAAGCGGATGTTGAGCGTGAACGTTATCACAAGTCATTGCGCCAATTGGAACAATATAAACGCGAACTTATCGATAAGGAAAATACACTGCGCGCCAAGGAAGACGAACTACAGCAGGAAACCCTTTCTTTTCGTATGGCTGAACATAAATCACAGGAAGCGCTACAAAAAGCGCGCGTTGCCGAGCAAAACTTTCAAACCAAATTGCAATTATTACAGAAACGCTTGCGCGAAACAGACGAGATGGAGGTGAATCTCTCACAAGAGCGCATGCTTCTTACACAAGAACGCATTAAATTAGAACAATTCAAGGCGCGTCTCTTGCAAAAGCGTTGTGAACTATGCAAAATGGGGGATGAGCGTGAAAATATAACACAATATTTAAATAGCAACAATGACGAACATGTTGCGAATGATAATGGTGCAGCGGGCGATTCGATGCCACAGCAACGCAATCACATTCGCTCGGAGGAGCTCAAAATGCGGCAAATGTTGGAACAAGGCAGCATTGTGGATCGTATACTTGACGAGAACATAGCCGAGTCTCTGCGCAAAATGAGAGCATCAACCAACATGCAATACTGGCCGGAGACGGTGCTGGACGATGATGCCAAGGAGATGGCTCTACATAATTTGGATGGCAGTTTGTTACAAGGCAGCGTAGATAATTTATTAAGTCGGACCTCACACACCAAATATTAACGGTAGTAAATTTTATATGTATGTACAAAAGAATTTATACAAATTAAACGATATTGTCTTAAAAACAGATTGCGATCCTATTCAACTGGATAGAAAGATTTCCGTGGGTTAAAGAATGGTAGTTAATTGGACAAATGTGGTTCGAATAGAGATAATTGCTATTATGTTATTGTATTTTCATTCGAGGCTTTGTTTGTTTTTTCGTTGGGCCTGTGTTTTTTTGTGGTGGGTCCCAAGCTCTTTAGCTCACCTGCAAACGTTCCTGGCTACTCCTCGGTCAAAAACTTTCCTAACTTGCGTGAACTTCTACACATGGCCCCAACTTTTATCGCTGCATAGTTTATACGGCTATATAAACTGACAGTGGAACATACCAGAAGCACAACGAGAATTGGCAACGCCTTCGGTACAAAATGAGATTTCTGATTGGGTGACTCCTTATCGTGAGATTTCTTCAACCTGAAAATAACAAGAGCCGCAGAAGTAGGTAGACAAAGGAAAGTATTTAACAAATGTACAATTGCTGGCCTATTCCCGATAATATTGATATTATTGGCTTGAATAACCACGCCGTTAGTTCTGCTTTTTCCAGACTACTTTTTTGTATCGGTAGTGATATTAAGAGTTACGTTATATGTTCCATCTCAAAAATCCACATGAAATAGTTGTATTTTTAGTGTTTATTGTATAATTTTATTATTAAAAGTAATTTTTTAAATTTCAAAGCCGTAAGTCTTACTTCTCTCTTTGTATAGTGGTAAAGAGAAATACTTTTCATTTATTTCTATTGTCTCGACTTCGTTTTGCTCCTGTTAATATGACAAAAATTTGATTTATGTATGTTACAAAATACTTAAACATATTAGTATGTACTTACAGTATGGACACAAGATCCGATAATAGTTTCTGCGGCAGTATATTGCAAATACACCTTTGTATGTGGTTAAATATGGAATACATACTTATGTAGATATTAGTATGTAGTCACTTTGATTGTTTTGATTTACAAAGGTGAAAACTTAGCCCAATAAGCGACATTCAAATCTGAGAAAAAATTACATATAGAGTTATGTATGGTATGTACTTCTTCATACATACATATGAGTTTTTATTTATGTATATTGTCTTTGTTTTCATATAAAAAATAAAAACAATGCTATATGTACTCCCAAAAGTTTTAAAGCCACTAAACCACTCACCCCAGAAATGGTGAAAACAGAAAAAGGAAATAAAAATCCGTTGACAATTTTCTGCACAACTTGTTTGTCTACTTATTTTTGCGCGCACCGTTTGAAGTTGTCAGTAAAAATGACATATTACTTTTGTAAAACTACTTTAATTGATTATTAATTCGAATAGTGTGATAAAGTTTCTATTTTAATATTCGGCAACACACAGAAACCTGTGCATTTGCATTTTCTGTTACTCATGAGCAGAGAAAATATTGATTATGTACTTTTCAAGCGATATATTTATGGAAATTGTTGCGTTATAATAGTGAAGAGTGTTTTATTAAAAATACATTAATGTGAAGCGTGTTTGTGATTTAAAGGAAGCATTTATGTGTATAAAAGTGTTGTTAGAAGTTATAATAGATACAAGTTTCGTCCCGTCAAAGCAAATAACCTTTTTACTGAGTACGGAGGCGTCATACAAACAGTGTGAGCAGTAGTTGTAAGTATTGTAAGTTTCACAGCTGTCACAAAGGTTAGTTCCGTACGTATGCCTTGCTGATGGACGAGTGGACAGTTGAATGAATGCATGTGTTTGTTTTAATGAAGTTTTCATAAAACTAACAGAAGGTAGTAGTTAGTGATGTAGAGGGTTGCTATTGTTGCAGCTTCAATCTTGGGGGATAACTTGGCTGAAATTGCGTTTTAATCTGACAAGGATCGATTGAATTGCCCGACTAACGGTTTGAATTTGAATTGATTATATTATATAAACACTTCACTACTATAGAGCTAGTACTTTTTTCTTTGGAAGCAGAGTAGCAAAAACAAGTTTAATTAAAATTTATAGATACTTATCCATACAATGACCTACCAGTTTTTAATCTGATCAAAAAATTTTCGTTGACATTCAACTTTTTTTAAAAACGTCGTCATTTCGTAAATTTTTTGATTTTGGGTTTTTTTATGATTAATTCAAGGCGAAAGCCAACATCACTGCAGCAGTGGATTACCTTTTTAACCTTTAAATTACCATAAAAAATTTCCTGTTTATTCTTAAAATTTGTATAAAACACCCTTATAATTTTAAAACAATTGATTTAGTCGTTTCTTTGAGTTTCTAAAAATCGCCTTTTTTGGCTGCCTAGCCAGGCAGCCACTAGCTGTGCCCCTTAAGTCAAACATCTTACGAATTAACCGAAACGGTGGTGTCAAAGGGCATACATTGTCCTTAGGTTTTAATCTCCACAAATAACGTCACAAAAAACGCGTTATCAAAAAAAAAAAGAAATTAAGTAAAGCGAAAGTAATTTCCTATAAGCATCTGCTTGAAGGACTTTTAGTTCATTTCTTAGAGGTACCTCTGCGGTTGGGATAACATAATCAAAAATGTAGAATAAACGAGAAAACAAAACAAATTCACAAGTTGCATGTTACAATAAAAAAATCCACACAATATAGAATACCACACAGCAAACAAACAAAAAAAATTAAATTTTAATTCAAAGAAATGCGACAAATTGTTTTTGACTACTGTTGTCTCAACTTTTTGTTGTTGCATTTATTTTGATTTCACCTAATGCATTGGCGACTGCACCGAGCGCCCCACATACAATGCATTTATGATTTATTTACATTTATTTTTATAAAATTCATTTTCCATCTACGAAGGAATGTCGCATGTACACACATTTTCAAAGCAACTGCCTTCACAATAGCCGCTTAGGCAGCCTCCTATGTTTGTTACAATGTCGACGCTTTGCAGGTTAGCAGAGAGCTACAAGTGTACATACATATGGACATCTCTCGTATGTATGCTGCGCTTTGTATAAATATTTACTAAGTTTTAACGGCAGAAAATTGAAAACAGCATCTTTTAGCGCCTCCAGCGTGAGTCCATCGGTGTAGCTGGTTGTAGAGTAAAATTATCTTTGTGGAAGGAGATAAAGAAAGTAAAATAATTGAAAAATACCGCTACAACAGCCAATATTTAACTAATGTAACGCTTACTTGCGCAAGCGTGTAGCGTCATTTAAACGATTAGCCGAGTTTTGTGATAACAGGCGGTTTCTAGGGGAACACTTTGTTGACTCTTCGTGTCGGCAAATTAACAGAAGTCGAAACACTGTTTTAGTATGAAAGTTCAAAAGAATAAGACTGTGTGATCTGCAGAATTATGTCTGCAAAGAATAGTTATTTAAATAACCGTTACTTGAAAGTAAATTTCGGTAAATTTACATTTGCTAATTAATAAAGTTAATTGTCATACATATGTCGGTTAGCCTTTGAAGTTTTATTCTTATTTGATGTGTGATATTTCGAAATTTCTATTAAAATTTCAAAATTGTTTGGTAGTGCACATATTGACTGTTACATACAACCGTATGCACAATGAAAATATAGAGCAAAGAGCTTCTACGAGCATGTGCAGGAGGTTCTTTACTGTCAAAATTATTTTCTTTTTGGTTGAATATCGATTTCAATAATATTTAGTTATTTATAAAACATAATCAGACTATACTATAGTTTCCTTAGATTCCTACGGCTACTACTAAGAATAATTTGAAAAAATTTTACGATCACGAAGTGGCACTCCGTCTGTTGAAGATGTGTGAGGCATCTCAAATAATCGTGTAGATCATATTCTGAAAAAATTATTGCCACGAAAAAGTAGTCGGTGCGATGTGTACCGTGTTTACTCACTCCGCGCAATAATCACAATCGTGAGAGCACGTCACAGCAGTGTTTTATGCTGTCGAGACCACAGAGTGTCAACAGACCATGAACTAGTTGAAACAGTGGACTTCACCCGCCGAATTAGCTTCATAGAAAGAGTAAGCTGTTCTGTTGGCCGGTAAGATAATGATCACCGTTTTCTTGGGATTCACAAGGTTTATCTCGATCGATCGATTATCGGACCGATTCGATGCCAAATTGCTAAAATGACCAATTCTTTTCCTCCATGACAACGCACCGGTTCTCATCTCTGCCATCACCACGGCTTAAGTAGTTAAATTATTGTTCCATCCGCTGTACATATTATCCATTTTTTGTACTGTGCGACTTTTTTGTGTTTCCAAAATTAGAAAAGTCACTCGGCAGGAAGAAAAATGAGTCGAGGGTATCTCCAAGAAACTAACTTTTCCAATATTTTCGGACCGACCTCGGAGTGTAAAAGGTGAAAATTGTCTATCAATATTTGTGAAAACAACTACCTAAAAGTAGTATAGATGCCACAAAAAAATTGTCAACATAAAAAATTTTATATATAAATATCTTCGATTTTTTCATGTTTTTCTTAGTTGCATATTTAATAAAAAATAATTATCAAATCTGCTCTTGTTCTTATATCCTTTCAGTGCCATAAAAAGTCTGAGAATTGAATATAATCCAGCTTTTATGTGGCTCAGCGGCAAAAATAATTACATTTGCGAAGTCGCAAAGGTGCCGATTCGGACCTTTTTGCAACAATGGCCAAAACGAGCACCCGCAAAACACAAAACAACACTGAAGGTGAGCAATAAAAACCATTTAAGTTCTTATCCTGCTAAAGGCACACACTGATCAGCACATAACTATATAAACAGTTATATGCATATGAATGAATGTGCATAAATGTAAGGAGGTTGCCAAAATAATACATTGAATGTACATATAGTAGATATATTTATGTATGTACCGCATTTGTGTGAATAAGCACATGTGAGGATAAACAAACAACACCTTGCAGTGATTTGTAATTGTCATATTTAACAGAAATCCCTACAAATGATTTTTGCACAGGAGTCATACATATGCATTCATATAAGTGAATATATACATACATACCTACATACATATGTGTCCATTTGCAAGTAGTGACAAGTAAAAAGAAAAGGATGCTGGAAATGGAAAGTAATAACAGTAGCTAAGAATGAATGGGAGCTGTAAGATTCTTAAGAATATAATCAATTTTCGGGGATTAACAGACGGACTTTTCCCTACCGTCTACTAGTCAGCCACACATACATACATACATAAAAGCATACATTCATATAGTATTGTGTATAGGTGTGGCGCTGATGTTTGTGTATGGTATATGTAGTAAACAAAAGCATATAAGACAAGACAGTCAACACAGTAGTGGCGGCTTACGAAAGGATCAATCAGTACACTTGGTCACATATTATACCTGCTTGTCCAAAAATAAACAATTTCAGTAGCAAATACAAATTGTATATGGAAAATATAAATGGCTATGTTTATATTTATATTTTGTTTAAAGATTTCTATCGATTTTCATTCTTATTCGGTAGCTGCGAAGTAGCCCCTTGTCTTAGTATCTTTTCTAGCTATTTTCTTACTAGTTTAGTTCTGATCAATTGTAGAGTAAAGGTAACCTCAAAACCAGACACTTTACAAATTGGGCTCTAAAAATTGATCGATTTTATATTACAAAGAGTGGGCTTTTTATCTTATTTGAGTGTCTTTTGGTTTATAGCATAAAGCAGTTTATCTGTATATTAGGCCAGCTTCAGACTACGATAAGAATTTTGAAATGCAGTCTTCTTCTATGCTAGTCCCCCATTCGTCTACTTCCAACTTTTGATACTATTTTTTAGTATGATTGTTTATTTATATTCTTTTGAGACCAAAAAGGTATTGGGGCCAAATCAAAGGTTTATGGTGGATCTGGAAACAATTTAGAGCATATTTAACCCACTTCTGCACTTATGAAGTACCAAACTGAGCTCTCGTGGCACCCACTTTTCAAAGAGCTTTGTAGGTATACCAACATATTCATGAACGATATGTCTTTTTAATGGCAGTCAACTTCTCTTTACGGGTCATTCTAAATTTTTTCGTCCTTTTTTCGAATTTCGACCGTAATAAAATTTTTTGACCATCTTGATTATCCTGGAGGTTTGTCAGATTCGAATCGATTTCGATAAGCCTTAAGCCAACTTTTGCTGTCAGCAGTATTTTTTTCACCAAATCGCTGTTTTAGTATTGTTGTAAATTATACAAGGTTATGTTGAAGGTCAGGTTAGAATATATGAATTCTCTTATAGTGATGCCGTATCATTGGAGCTTCTTAGACTGCCTGGTTTATACATATATTTGATTATTATTTATTCCGCAATTTCAAATAATTTTTTGTGTTGCATAATTAATTCAGATTCCCTCGATAATAGGCAGTGTTTATTGTTGAATTGATGAAAACTTATGTATATTTATGTATGGATATATCCAAAAAGGGATTTAATTTTAACAAACAGCTCATTGCGCTTGTTCTTCGGCAAAGAATCATTTATAACAAATGCTTAGCTAAATTACGCTCCTCTTCAAATGGGATTTGATAACTCAATCACTCGAGGAGCAGTGTAATTATCCAAACACTCAAGTCATTTGGTATGCACAACAACAACATGTTTGCTTTGCATTACAAATATTTATCCACTGGCTACCAAAGCTCTTGCTACTCTCCCATTCTACAAAAGTGGAATGCTGAGAAACTTAAATAGTGTTGCAAGCGAAAGTGGAACGCAAATGACACACAATTGTCAACAGTTTGTATCAACATTAATCAAAATCTTCACTTCAATTTAGTGTGATTTATTTATTTTGCTTAATTTTTTCGGGTGGACTCGTATTTCGACAAAATCGGCATTGAATTTTAAAGCAAATAACATTTAAGGGGTGAGATCAACCTTTAAAAAACTCGATTAAATTAAAATTAAAATTATTAAAGAAATCTAAGCATTTGGGATTCAGTTGAGACATTTGTTTTAAAAAGCTTGAAGATGAGAAATGCGAGCTTTTTCCTCTCCGACTCTCAACTTAAATTGTCAAAATTAAGCCTTTGTTTAGGGCTTTAGACAGGTCTAGCCCCTTAGTAGTTTACATTTTTAAAAATAATATAATTTCAATCAAAATTTCTGTTTGAGGCTTATTAATACACATACAATAACAACTACAAATATATTATAGCAAATTCTGCGCAATAACAGTTTAAATTCAGTTATAAAATCGCGACTTCGCTACCAGTAATTTTATTGTTTTTGTTGATTTTGCTTGGTTTCTATTGTCATTCCCACTGATGAATTGAGAGGCTGTAGGCGCTGTATTAGTTAATGGAAAGGGTGAGGGCCATCGAGTAATGTATCACATAAATTTCGTGCACATCAATCACTGTCATTCGAGATTATTCCCACTGATGAGGATGCAGATGTGGTCGCTGAGCGCGAAGCGGTAATCAACACACTTACATTCATACTTTACAAGTCCATAGGTTGTGAAGCGGACAGGCCGGCAGGATGGAGGCAAATTTAGAAAATTTTACCAAATTTCAAATAGTTAAGGAGTAAAAGTGTGACGAAGCATTAATATTTAAATGATCATAGCCATCATCTGTACATATATTGTACTTATGTATGTACATAATGTACGTGCATAAGCGCAAGCACTTATTTACTTGGGGACGATATGCTTTATTTTAATCACTAAAAGGAGGGAAATGAAATCAGTCTTGGATTATTGTAAAATAGAGAATTGACAACTGCGTTGAGTACAAATTGAGCTACAATTAAGGAAATTAAAATGCAGAAACACAAAAGCGTTTTTTTGCTTTAACGGAAATTCAGAGTTTATAATAATAGTCTTTTTGTTGCACGACAATGATAAAAATCCACTTTTAGGTTTTAAATCTTTATATATTTTGAATATTTATTGTTGTTCGGACAGGAACATGATACGTATATTCTTAGTTTGTGATAAACCTGTAATTATTTTCACGACTGCCGCTATAGTGTAGGGGTTATAGGTTAACTTTATCATAGGGGTCCTTACCAATATAAAAAAAAATGTCTAGACAGTGGTTGTCTTTCGGTAGCTATTGGCAAAGCGTCTCTCTATTATCAAAAAGTTCTTAAAAACCATTAGCACACCGGATTTTCCTTACAAACTGGTTGATTCCTCAATCAGAAATTTGTCTAAACAAAACCAAATGACGGTGAACCCCAGACTAATGAAGAAGAAGACGACATCGAGAACTTTCTCAATTAAGGAATTTTTTCTCACTTAACTTTTCAAATCGCTTCTTAAGGATAGAAAGTGATCATTGAAGTTGTTTTTACTGTTTTCACCATAGATTCTTATTTTGTTGATACATTTTTTGCGTTTTTGTTGTATATGCGTCTGCGTATGCGTTTTTATGCTTAATTATTCAAAGTATACATTTGCCACAATTGAGGAGTGTGACCAACCTTTTCAACTGGGTGGATCTGAACCGCCGCGCTTGTCTTTCATTAGTATGTTCACGGCACCAAATAACATCTTACTTGTTTAGAAATATTTTGCGACCACCCTCATATCAATAAAACACATGGTCGAGGCTCATAATACCATCCACAATTTTTCTGGAAAATACCTTTAATATTACCAATTAAAGAAAGAAAGAAAACCTCACAAACTCAATGAGAACTAGGTCAAGTTGTATGATTCTACCTTACGTTGTTAAAAAGAAATAATATACATAATAATATTGCTGCTAAAAATAAGAGGGTGTTTGAGTATGGCTCTTAAGATAATATATATTTCAAACCGTTGATGCATTTTAAATTTTAAGAAATTTCGAAATTCTAAATAGATTAAACATATGACATATATATATATTTAATATCTTAATCACATGAAAAAACCAAATAGAGAATTTCACGGCAAGAAAAAAAGGTCTTTGCCAAATATAAAAGGGTTCTCATGGAAATTCAGAATACGATAAAAAATGGTTAAAAAATGTATGACCCATCTAGAATAAAGTCAAGACGCTAACCATTTTCCAACAAATGAGGCAAGCTTTATTTTATAATCTTCTTTTGAGTGGCTAATTAGTTTTCGGTGTAAAATTTTTTATGTAGGAAATGCTTTGAAAGGCGAAAAGTTGTGGAATTATAAATTTCGAAGTAGTTGGAATCCGTTAGAAATGTTAATTAATTTTTAGTTTCGACTCCATACATTTCTTTCTGCTGATCTAAATATTATGACCTCCGTAATTTTTGCAAAGATCAAAACATAAGCTGTGTCTGTTTTGTAATTATTTTTTCCAAGAGTCATTTTGAAGCACCTTATATAACAGAAGTGGTAATTTTTCTTCCAAATAAAATAGTGCAGAATTGGCAGAAAAATCGCTTTGAAATTTATAAAAACCCAAGTGCAGTGCAGCAATGGCCATTTTTGTGAAAGAAACAGCAGCAACAACTACAGCAAAAAACATTACCAAATCGAAAAGTGAAACTGAAGTGATATTTTAATAAAAAACAAAAACAGCAAGAAAAAATATTCCAAAAATCAATATGAGCCAAAGAACTTTCGCACGTTTATCAGTGTTATTTTTGCTAAGTGAGTACAAAAAAGCCTAAGTATTTCAGCGTTATGAATAATTACATAATTAATGCATTTAAAACTGTGTGACACCTCTATTATTTGATCAGTGCACTTGCAACTCTTGCACGCGGCACCGCCACACTCGAGCAACGACATCGATTACAATGACAGCAGCAGCGCAAGCGGCAACGGCGGTGCCGGCAATGCGTTGGGCAATCTCTTCAGAGGCAACAACAATTCGCAAATGGATTACAACATGATGTTTACACATGTGAAGGATTTCTTCATGTATCTGCCGGTGATGATGACGACGCTTAAGGAGTCCATGTCTGGTTTTCCGAAGTTCGCCGAAGGCATACGCATATTGACTTCGAAAAATGGTCGCTTAGAAGGTGCAGACTGTAATTGTGAGAAAAATAGCAATGAAATTGATAGCCGACAATTTGGTTGACAGGTCCAGTTGCTAACAGTGATGAAAGCACATGAAGAGGAGTGTACTTAGACGAAAGCTCTGATGGCGAAGCAATGAAAGCGCATTGACCTAAAAGCTCGCTAACGCTTTTGTAATGAGTAGTTTGTCTTTTTATACAATTTAATCATACATATTCTCATTATTTACTTTTTTGGCGTATTTCTTCTGTAAGCAATTGTAATTAATATAATTAAACGTGTAAATAGTAAAATCGTAAAATATTTTCATGACAGAAGTGCACTGTGTTTTTATAACCTTTCATTGTATTTATCGCAAGTATTCAATCAATTCGCGTTTCGTGGTCACAAAAATGAGTCGCAGATAAAGTAGCGATGTCGCCACACTGATAAGTGGTACACGACTCCTTGTTAAACGTGCTTATGTTGCCTCCTTTATTTGTGCATTGACTCTCGTAGGTTTCACGATTGTCACTGAAATTATAGTCCGCACCCACGTTCACTCATAATGTGTAAGCTACTTCCAATAGCATCTTGTAACATGGCGGCGAAATGTATTAACCACAAAGCCTTCTTTTAGTCGTGTTGAAAGATTTGAGTATGGTACAGTGTTCTGACTTATAAATCTCATTGAGATTAATATAGATATATACATAGGTGAGCTGTAAACAGGTAGAAGAGCTATGAAAAGTTCTGCAGAGTCCTTACGAACTCTTATAGAAACATTATCGACAAAAATCAGTTATAGTGTAAGGTTAAAATTAAAGGCGCCAGAAAACTGTGTCTCAAGTCTAATTCTTAAATCCTTATCTATTCCTGATACTCTTTACAAGGATCGATTATGATGACGACTATTTTCGTTTATCGACATTGTGTCCAGTTTTAGAACTGTTGTAGGCGAGTAGATTGAGTTGACAGTTATTATTTGGTAGATCATAGGGTAAAATGATGAACATGGTGGATAGCACTGTATACATGACTGGCTCATTACTTGATTGTTGATGCTGAACCTATTTTAGTTAGATTAAAGTTTAATTAAGTTCAGTGGCTTATCGATATATGACAAGTAGAAAAGACTTTCACTTAGGCAGTTGTGAACGTCGGTTATTTGTGATGACAAGAACTCGTCAATGTAGATCAAAAAACTAAAATTTGCACGCAATGCGTCCATATTTAGACGCGAAACATGAGGCGACATACCATATTGTTGGAAATAGAGATCGTCCGCGTCGATTTCTTGAAATTCTGGGAAAAAAATCGTCAACATCGTGTTATAACGCTCGCCATTAATGGTAACGGTAGGCGCCATACTACAATCAGCACCAAACGGTCAATTTTTGGGGATGCAATTGTGTTTCCTGAACCACACGAGAATTTGATTCACCCCATTGGCGGCAATTTTGTTTGTTGACGAAGCCATTAAGCCAGAAATGGGACTCATCTGAGAAGATGATTTTTCGATTAACGTTTCTTAAATTTTTTTTCGAGAATGTTAATAAGCTTGGACTATTTCCAAACGTTGTAACAAAATGAACGTGACATAATCAAATGGCAAATCTTACTGAACTCACTGACAAAATTTGATACAAATTCGTAAACAAACATGGCCGCTACGAGTTGTCAAATTTACCCTATTAGTAGACACCGTACATGAAATGGGTTTCAAAGTCACCTTAAGAAGTAGTTAGTAAAAAACTCGAAGAAATAAAACAATGCATCAGTATTTTTCTGAATAAAAAATCTCCTATTGCATATACATATATTCATCTTCGTGTTTCTACTCATGTGCCTCTCTTTTTCAACCCACTGTTCCAGACATTCGTTTGAGTCATTGCAAATATCTTGATTCTGATCTACGTCGGCGTTCAAGCGTTAACCACGCGAGCACCTTCGGCTAGTTTCGTATAACCGCTTGTCGCGCTTCATATAGCCTGAAGGCGAAAACTGCCAATAATTTTAATTGATTTTGCTGCCCTTTTGCTGTTGTCGTTGCACCTTCGCAAACACTACAGTCACCAACATCCGAAGAGGACAACCGACTGCTGTGGCAACACGATAAGTAGGCAGCTACATAGCATGGCAGAGAACATAGTAAGTACGTCGGCTACGTGGCCATAAGTAGTGTCACGAACAAGCGCGCTTATTGAAACTGTGGGCTGTTGGCTAAGTCAGAGGATGCTGGTTGGCAACATAAGTGCGTCTAGGCGCATTCACACAGACGATTGTTGCTGTTGTTTTTGTTGTTGGGATGCTGGTTGTGCTCAAATAACAACTTCAGTAGTTGACTGCCTGCTATGCTAGTTGGTGTTTAGTTGTGGTCTTGTTTTTGGTTTTGTTGTAGCTCTGCCTTCGGTTGCATGCTGCATGTTGCCCATTATTCAACATGAAGATGCAGTGAGTTCATCATGTACTTGCGCGACTGATTGCCACGATTCGTTGCTCGTGTACACGGAGGCCGAAACAAATGCTTGTGCGATTGTTGTTCCAGCAACGCAATGCTCTTGACTGTTGCGTGTTGTTAACTATGCTCTTGGTTGGGTTGTCATTGCAGTTGCGCTATTGCTACTTTGGTGTTGTTGTTGTGTTTACTGATGCTTCTATGCTCGCTATGGGGTTTTTTGTTGTTGTTAACGCAGTTCTTGCATTTTATGCGCTTGCTTGTCGTCGCAGCTGCTGTTTACATTGTAACTGTTGTTGTTGTTACTTCTGATTGCAGCTTATAGTTTTCTGATGATGCCAGCAAAGCGATTGCGGACCCGCAGCTGATTTTTGCTTGTGCAGCTTAGCGTTGTGACCAACATGAAAATGTCGCGTTTGTTGGCGCTTCTGTCATTATTGCTGTTGCTGTTATATGGTCGTTATTGTTGTTGTATTGCAACGTACATCAGCCCAATAGTCTGGCTACATAAGTGCTGCCGTCTAGTATTGACACTTCATTCGGCAGTACAAGTACTCCACTTCAAAAATCAAAATCAATGTCTGCTGGAGTTTCTCCTGTCTGTCTGCTTGGTAACTTCCCTTTTGTTATACCAGCGAGTAAAATGCGGTACTTAGGTATATTAAATGTTGGTCCGTATAGTGGTCGGTCATGATAGTTTATATATGTATATCCGATTTGGTTCATTTTTGTGTCTCATGTTTATCCTAAGAAACACTATATTCGAATCATTTCGGTCTTCATAATTTGATATTTCGATATTTATTACATAGACGTTTTTTTTATAAATTTGCAATCCAAATAATAAAATCCGTTAACTTCTCTTGTACCGAAGGTATAAAATTCTTCCCAGGTGCATTTCTTTAAGCATAAAAAAGTAATTTTGTTGGTTTTGAAATATCAAAATGTTTTTCATTCAGGACTTGATTTTGATCGATCAGTTTGTATGACAGCTATATCCTATATTGGTGCGATATTGACGGTTCCATATTTAATATTTTTATGAGCAGCTTCTTGAGAAGAAACGGACGTATTTAAAATTTCTGATCGCTGTCTCAAAAACTGAGGCTAGTCATATACAAACGGACAGACATGCGGTCATGGCTAAATCGACTCTGCTCGCCAAGCTGCTCATTACCATACTTTCCTCATAAACGAAAAATACCTAATAATTCATTGTATGCCCTAATTTAAATAAAAAAATTCAAAAATATGTCTATGTTTTTTTTTTAATTTTTATTTTGCATTAAAGTTGTAATTACTCCTTATTTGCATGTCATTTGAGTTGTTTTGGGCTTGTTGTTTCATATGTTCAACTATTCTGAATTTTGTATTTACCATTATCACTACACATTGAAAATAATATTGTATGTATAATATTATTTGTTCACATATTTGGAATTTAATATGAATCTATGCTTGTATGTATGTATGTATTTGTATGTGTTTTTGTGCGCTCCGTGGCTCCAGCGGCTGAGTGAGGCAACTTACAAAGCTGGTCACAAAGGCTTAAAGCACAAATGTATTCAGATTATGTTAAAATACATTTCTGTTTAAATGCCTTTCTTAATTTTTTGGAAAAAATGTTTGCGTTGCCTGGTCTTCGGCGCTTCCAAGTTGCTTCTCTCAACCAATTCAACCACGCTGCAGCTTTTATTTATTATTTCAAACGAATTTTTGCATTTGTATTTGTAATTAAAACTTTCTGTCTGACATTTACAATGTTTTTTTGTTTTGTTTATACTAGAATACATTTTTATTTTATTTTTTGTTTTGGTTTTATTTTAATTTTTTTTTTGTTTTTGTTTTAACTTTTTATGTTGTTTTATTTTTTCTTTACTCGTACTATTAAGTTTTGATTTAAAGTTTGCTTGTTGTTGTTTTATTTTATTGTTTACAATAATGCTTTTTTGTTATTTTGGTATAATAAATAAAATACAGTTTTGAAATTTAATGTTTGGGTTTTTTTCTTTTTTCTATTTCCTTTTCACAACATTTTTCGCTGGCTCTCTAGCTTTTACCTTTCATAATAAGTGAATATATAAATAATGTAATGTTTCAACTTTTAATTTTGTTTTTTAATCTTTTTTTGCAGTTTTATTTAATTTTTTATTCGTACAGGTTTTTTATTTATAATTAAAATTCACAAAATACAATTCACAACTACTTTATGCTTATATAATAACTCACACCTGTATATACCTGCTGATTTTTTGTTTGCCTGGTTCATCCAATATTAACCCTTTTGTATCTCGCGAACAATGTTGCACCGCATTGTAGGGTTAATACTAGTTTTTCATTGCAAACCCGTTATACTCACTTTCTTTATCGTATTTTCAAAAAACTTCACTTTATGTCTTTACATGCTATTAAACGAATTTTATTTAATATACTTTTATCTCACGTTGAATACTTTTTTTTGGTTTTACTCATACTAAATACTATATATATAATTATATAAATATTTCATTAATTTTTTTTGCTTAAAAAACAGAAATAAAAAGTTGCTAAATCGTATACATGTTTGAATTGAATGTAAATGCTTAAAATCTGCGAAACCAGATGCTTTAAATTATTATTATTTTTTTATTTGCTTTGTCATGCGCTTTGCTAAAATGTTTGCTTTTCTTTACAGTTATTAGTTACATTACAGTTGCAGCAAGTAATCCTATTTCAAAATATTATTCGTTACTGGCTCTTTCTCTCGCACTTATTATATAGATTTTAAATTTTTTCTCTCTCTCTTTACTTTGAATATTTCCTTCTCCATAAATTTCTAGCAATTTGCTTGTCAAATTTTATGTCAATCACATGTCAAATATAATGACATGTACTTACATATTCCATTTTTAGCAAGTAATCGGTTATGCATTACACTAAGAATTTACAGTTGCTGACTTCTTTTGTGCCTACTCCCACACTCTCTTAGTATATAAATTTTTTAACCAGCTTGTATAGATTTCAAAACTTTTTCACTTAAGTTTATTGGTTTTTTAAAATAGCATAAATATTTTAAAATTGCTTACACATATATTACGTATGTTTACTTTTTTCAGTAAGAGTAGTATTGCAATAGTTTCATACACAATTTACCTGTTTTACATGTTTACAATTTGCTTAGCCTCTAAATTTGTATTTTTTGCTTGTTTTTAAATTAATTTTTTTGGTTTGTTACGTTTTACATAAACAGCGTCTTTTCAATTACGTATATTTGTTGCGATTTATCAAAGCTTATGCACTTAAGTTTTCCTTAAGTAATTACGTTTGTTTCTAATATATAAATGTATGTACAGTTGTAGCTTAAGTAAGCTTGTAAGCATTTAAGCTTTTAATCATATGTAAATATTGAACGACTGGCTTTTTATACAGCAATTCTTAAGCTTACGTTCGAGTGAAATAAAAAAATAATTGTTAGGAAGAAAGGATGAAGTACCCAGAAGTAGTCGAACGGTTTTACATTCGATGGAATAAAGCTGAAAAATAAATGAAGTGATGGCTCCAGAAAAAGTAGTGTAAAATTTTAAAATAATAATAGTGAAAGCTCCTATGAACTTTGGTTTGCAGTAATAAGGTTAAACGAGATTTTTAAAAACTTTCATCATCTAATATTAATTAGTAGAATGAAACCTACAGTGAAATTTGTAGTGTATATAGTGAATTGATTACAAAAAGACAGAAAAATTTCATATTATATCATACTATGCATTAAAGTAAACGCGATATAGCCACAGAAAACTGAATTAAGTGAAAGCTCTCGTAAAATATAGGACAAAACTTTTACGTGCGTAAGGTGAAAGCTCTAATGAGGTGTTGTTTTTGGACTATGGCATTGTACTTTCTACTATGCATAGATAACCGAAAGTTTTCCTTGTCAGCTGAAAATTGAATTAAGTGAAAGCTCTTGTGAAATGTAGTTCGAAACTTCTAAACTTAAATACCTCAATGTAATGTAATTAAAAATTTCAAACTTCAAAATATTAAACTTTTTTCTAATTCTAACTTTTATATTTCGTATTAAAATTTGTAATGATTTCGTTTACTTGAAAACAGCGAAAAAAGATAATTGAAGTTGTAATAATATACATTTTTTGGAAGTCCTTCTAGTCAGAGCGGAGTTATGGCATACCAGAAAAAGGAAAGAATGGAATCACGCATAGTGAAAGCTTTCATAATGGTTCAAATATAAATCATCGAGCAATTTTAATAATATTTGCAGCTTTCTTGTACTTGTGGAAATTAAAAGTTTTGTTAGTAATTTTTCTTGTTGTAAATATTGAACAATCTGATATAGGAATATAGTTAAACCTCATAAATACTACAAATGTATTTTTTAAAAATTTCAATATTTGCACATCAGACGAAATTTTTTTGTTAAATTACTCATTATTAGCTATTTGAAAAGCTTTTTGGAAAATGATTGCATTTGGAAAAATTATGCAAGTTCGACTTCTAGAGCTTTCACTTTACAAAAGGAGGTAATTTGTCAAAACATTTATAATAACATATTTTTTTTAAAGTTTTACCTCCTAACCGCTTAGTAAGTATGTATGCCCAAGGTACCCTAATCAGTGAATTTCCAATAAATGCATTTTCTTCTTAATATATTGTATGTATATTAATAAACAATTGAACTTTACTCTACATTATTCTCACTACTTTTACTACACACTTATTGGGAGTAATATAAATACAAATTTCACTCGATTTTATAATATATTCTTGCTTTTTTTACATTTGATTATAGGAGGAGGGTTATATCTGCCTTGTTTACGTAAGTTGAAGTAAGTCTATGCACATTGAAGAGTATCTAGTAGGTCTAATTAATATTTATACTCGTTTATACTATATATGCCAAGCTTATTTTTATGTCTCCGTATATCAACTTCAACAATATTTCACTGTTTTTTGTTTATTATTATATTTTTACATATTTATGCTGTTCATTTATTTATATTCATATAAAAATTGGCTATTTAAATAATTTTCTCTTTATTTACTTTATATTAGGCTTACCAAAGAAGTGGAGAGCTGCAGTTCTGATGATACGTATGAATTATTTGTTTTTGTGTGGAGAAAAAAAATTATATTCAATGATAAAAAAAGTGAAGGAAGCAGATACTATATAAATAAATATTTTTACAAGTTAAAAATTTATAAAATTATTAAAAATGAATAAAATATTAGGAAATATTTATAATAGTTAATATTATAATTTAAATTGTATTGTAACTATTAAATTTTCCATATTTATTAAATAATATAAAAATTGTTCTTTACATTTAATAAAAATCCTATACATAAATATATCTCATTTCTAAAAAAATCTAAGCGACTAAAATTAAACATTTACACATATTTAAATTTATTAAAAAACTAACTGCATTAAATATAATTTACACTTAAAAAAACTAACATATCTGGGGACGCTTCTTCTGCCTTAAACTAAATTAATAATTCAATTACACAGTGTAAAATAATTTCCAAGATTTTTTTTTGTTTTTGTTTTTAATTAATATACAAATGAGTTATTTTAAGTGCGTTGGAAACGTTTTTTAGTATTTTGCTGGGTTTTACTTTTTTGGCAAGGCTTTTCAAAATATATCTAATTTAAGAACATAGCGAATACCTTTCGTTTGATACCCATATTGTACTATTTTCTACCTCTTTATGCGCGAAGGTTAAAGCTAGGTCGCTAGAACTCCAGATACACCTGGACACCTTTGAAAACCGCCTTCAGAAATATTTTTAAATTATAGACGTATCGAATACGTTTCATTTGATAGCCATATTTTACTATTTTCCACCTCTTTATCCAGGAAAAATGAAGTTACTTCTCGAGACTCACGTATAGACCTTGACACCCGATTGTGGTTCCAACTTAAATTTTAGCCATCGACTTTCCTCATATCGGCAACATATTTTAGTATTGCATATAAATATCGCCTACTTAAAATTCGATCGAAATTTAAAAATCCAAACTTTGAATATAAACAAACACAGAGCCCTTTCAAATTCCTTATTGTGTCTTCAATGTTGGGCAGCCGACGTCGTCTCAAGAAAATCTTATGAAATCATTCACCTACCAAACTACTAGGCGATCATAAATGCAAGGCAGCAGCAAAAAATTTGCAATGGTTGTGCAACTGTGTTTGGATGCATACACAAACACACACCAGATGAAGAAAATCGCTGAGAGAAAAATAAATAGCATACTTTTAGGGGTACAGCTAGTTGTCAATTCTGTGCGCCTGGTAGGGCGTATGTGTGAACGTGCAAATATTGAATTTTAAATTTTCATAAATCTATATGTGTGAGCTTGCGTGTCCTCGCTGGCTGTGAGGTGAAAATGCGCATGGGAGAAAAATGCAGGCTAGGTGACATACATATATACATATGTACATAAACGTAGGTGAATGAGTCAAGTATAAATAAACTCATGCTACATAATTTGTACAAATATCATGATATAAAAATTGTTTTTATTTACGAAAATCAATCAAAATCGCATAAAAATAAATTCTGAATGAATAAAAAAAATCGTTTGAAAACCAAATGAAATAAAAACAACTGAAATTATATTTTGTAAATAATTATTTTTTGTTTGCATTTTATTTAGCATTTTTAAATAAAAACAATAATCAATCGATAAAGTATAATCATTAAAAGATAAAGTATAAAATAAAATACACAATTTCAACTTTTCGACTGTTTAACTTAAACTAGGTGAAATTTAAATATAATAAAGCAAGAGAAAAGTTGTTCGTTCAGTGAAAAAACCGGCTGAGAGAGAACAGCCGCACAACTTTGAATGTGAGTTTCCAAAAAAATGGCTGCTGTTGAGTGTTTTAGGCTCAAAATAATATATTTAGTAATGTTTAATCCTTTCTTATATTATTTTTAATCTAAAAACAACCAAACCTACTCACATTCCGAAATTTTCAATAAATTTTCTTAATACAAACATATTATATATTTTCTTTCTTGCATAAATACTAATAATATTTAAATAAATTTTAATGCTTTGCAAATTCAATACAATTACTTTGCTTACGCTTATATAACTATGTACTTGTTGGCATAATATTTTTCATTAACACACGATTATAAAAAAATAAGTATTTTTTTTAACTTAATTTATATAATGCTTGACTACATGCAAATATGTACAATTTCTCTGCAGCAAGAAATAAAAATGAAACGAAAACCAAACAAAAATACTTATTATTATTAATTCTTTATAAATGTAAACAAATAAACTTATTAAAAATACGTAGGAAATTCTTGTATGCGCTTAATTAAAAAATAGTTTCATATAAAATTATTTTCTGTGGTTGTTGCGTCCGCCCAACGCAAGTACGTTTTCGGTTTTGGAAAATTAACGAAATGATTTTTAAGCAAACAAGTGAAATATTCACACAACTAGCGAGAATATTTTAATTTTAAAAATTAAATTGTACAAATCTTTTTTTCTTCACAATATTGAACAGAATTTTGCTGTTGGAAGAACAATTTTTATGACATGAATATTTAATTTTAAAATCGTCCATAAATAAATAATAAACTTTTTTCAAAATATTGAAGCGAATTTTCTTTTTTTTCAAATTAATTAAACATATTTTTTTTATAAACAATGAATTTTGATAAAAATACTAAGCATAATCTTTATGTTGAATAGTTTTTACTTTTAAATTAAACAGAATTTCTTTAAGAAAATTTAGTTTTAGAATTTTGTATTATTAAAACATTTTTGGAAAAATTGCAACACCATTTTTGTAATGGAAAAAGCTTTAGTTGCAGAAAATTTAATGTAAATTTTGTAGAAAGTTTAATTTATCTTTTTAATATACGTATTGAGTAAAAATTAAAAAATTGAAGGAATATTGAAAAAATTTTAACAAACAATTTTTAATAAAAATAAATTTTTTAAACAAAACACATTACGCTTGAATGTTGTTGTATTAAAGTGCAGAAAATGAAATCTTCAATAAAAATAATAATTAAGGAAATATTTAAAAAAAAAATCTTAAAAAAATTCAAAATTCTCAACAAATATTTTGAAAATAAGAAAATTCGCTTAAATTATGTATTCTCGCAAGTAGAGAAATAAAAAAATATCTTTTTCCTGCAATCATTATGTAAAAATAGTTTTTTCTTCTAAATATTATGTAAATTTTTCTTTCAATTTTTATGCAAAGTAAAATTTTTTTCTTCTATTTATTAAAATTATTTAGTGCACTTTCATATAATTTCACTTGCAGTAATTTGCATTTTTGAACAAAATAATTTCGCGCGTATAATTTCTTAAATAATTAAATTTTATGCTATTAAATAAAAAAAACTAAAATTCGGTATTTACAATTGGACATTATGTGCTTGCGCTAACTCGTTGGCATTTGATATTTCATAAATTAATCATAAATACTTTTCAGTGCAATTTTTCATGTCATGTGGATTATAATTTTTCATTTTAAACTCACAATGTGTGTTTTGCCATGATATTCCACAATATTTTTTATATTTAGCAATGCTTACATACAAACGCTACATACAGTTAGGCGTAATAAATGCTACAAATAAACATGAAATATATTTTACAAATGCTTTGAACGTTTACTACGTTTCTTTTCGTAATTATGCTTTTAACTCATCTCCGCTAACTACTTACAATTTTTGATATTCGATTTTCTTTGCTGGCAAATTTACATGCATTTTTTATGTAGATGTATAAGTAGTGTTATTGTTGTTATTATTATGATAACTTTTGTTTTTGTAATGCAATATGGCATTGGCGTTTTTGGCAGTGGCGATTTTCAAGCAATTTCGGTGGCAGGGAAATTGAAAATCGTTTTAGTTTTACATTGTTTTTCTCTACCCTGTCGCTTTTTTGTTTTTCCTTTTCATATGCATTCCGTCAAAATTTTCATAATTTAAATATTTTATGCGGGTTTCTACACAATTCGTATATTTATATTGTGTTCCTCTTTATTAGTGAAATATATTTATTTATTTTTATTTTTTTAATATTACTTTAAATCAGTCTATTTGAGTAGAGAGTTGAAAAATGAATTAGGAATAAGTGAAATGATGTTAATAGATTTTTTTATAAAATATGTTTTATAGAAAAACTGTTTTTTCGCGCGCATTTCATGTGCTTTTCGTATCGCTTAACCCTTTTCTAACTTTTCAACACTTCATTTGCTATTTTAAAATTTTTCATTTGTCTGCTTTTTGTTATATATTTTTTTATTAAGAAGAAAAAAATGGTGCAGCAAGATCAAGTTTTACTCCATAAGCTATTGACTATCTTTGCTTTAATTCATTTAATGATATTTTATAGAAATTGTGCTTTGTTGTTGTCTCATACATTTTCAATTTTAACTTATTAATTTTTTTATTTTGATTTATTTTTTTTTATATTTTTTTCTTTCAATGAAAATGGACTAGAATTATATAGTTTAGCTTGCTTACTCGTTACTTTATTACATATTCGTTTAAATTTATGTATTTAAATATGTTATTATTGTACAACTATAAACTAGCAGAAAGTAATATGGCGCATTGTTGTTGTAACTCTACAACTCACATTAACACTACGCAAGCGCTTTAAAGCGCAGGCGCCAAAGTGCGCAAACTTAAAGAAAAATGCAACAATGCAATCGCTTGCATTTAGAGCTGCGAAAAACTGCTCGTCGACACCCAGTGCGCTGTATCTGGCCGTACCATTAACTATATAGGACCATAGTCGCTCAGCGCCTGCCCGGGGTGTTGCGCGCCCGGCCCACCAGGCAACGTAACGACCACGGACACCGCGCGTGAATCAATCACCGAACCGGGTGCCGTACTGGGACCATTACCACCGCCATTGCCGCCCATGGGGCCCATTGGACCACCGCCACCGCCGCCATTACCATTGCCATAAACGCCAGGCATACCCATATTACCGGGCGTTGCCACGCCCATACCACCGCCGCCGCCACCGTGCAACATACTGCCAGGAGGAGCCCCAACACCAACACCACCACCGCCGCCAACCGTACTATTGCTCATACCCGCTGTGCTCATCAGAGTACCGTGTCCGCCCAGCACGCTGCCACCGCCAATTGTACTGCCGCCGCCGCCGCCACCACCACCGCCCATTGTTGAAGCTCCGCCTGACTCTCCATGTCATACGTGGCTTGCAGCCGGTTGTTTAAGAACATGATGGTGCAAATGGTGATGGCTGGTGGAGGCAACCGATGCGCCACCTGCTTGTGTGTATGGTGTTGCGAGTAGCGAACCGGCCGCCGAACCCACTGGCATACCCATGCCGGAGCCAGCATACGGATGCGGTATGGGCGGTCGCGGTTTAATGAGTGCCTGATTGGCGCCAGTGCGATCCGGTGCGCCGAAGAGACGACGCCAAAAGCGACGCCAACTCTCCAACGTCTTACCGGACCAGATCCAAACGCCCGATGTAATACCAACTGCCAAGGCCATAAAGTATTTCAGCATTAGTACTGAGTACAATGGTTTCTTGCCAGGACCTTTTGTCTGTGCACATGGGCAGGCGAGCGCTTTGATCCAGTCTTCGAAGTAGGCGGCCTCATACAGGTAGCATCCGATTACGATGGTTGCAGGGACGGTGTACAGGACGGAAAATATGCCAATACGTATCATAAGTTTTTCCAGTTTGTCCGCCTTAACGCCAGCGCCAACACCGCCTTGCTGCTTGATAACGGAACGTATGCGGAAAAGTGAAACAAAGCCCGCCATTAGGAAGGTGGTGCCGATGACGAGGTATACAAAGAGCGGTGCCAGCACGAATGTCTTCAGATGATCCGGATTGAGATTGCCTACATAGCAAATGCCGAGTATGGGATCACCGTCAACAGCTGAGAGCAGCAAAACGGCTACTGATTGCACTGTGGGTATGAGCCAGGCGGCTAAATGAAAGTACTGCGAGTGTTTGGTGATGGCTTCATTGCCCCATTTAAGACCAGCGGCCAGGAACCAAGTGAAGCTGAGCACTACCCACCAAATGGATGAAGCCATGCCGAAGAAATACGTCATTAGAAATACCATAGTGCATGAATGTGGTCCAGCGGAGCTCTCCTTCAAGTAGCGACCATCGCAGGCGATCTCTTCATTCTGCAGAAAGTTCTTCGATAGATAACCAACAGCTACCATAAAGTAGCAAGCGGAGAGAAAAACGATCGGGCGTTCGGGATATTTAAACCTTTCGGTGTCGATAATGAACGTGGTTAGCGTCATGAGTGTGCTGCAGAAGCACAGACCCGACCACAGGGCGATCCATATGCCGGCGAAGTCCTTTTCGTCGTTTGTGAAGAACGGGCCCTTGCAGGGGATCGCGCAATTTGGTACGTCGGCGATTCTTTGTACAGTTGAATTCATGTACCACGGGTAATGCATGTGTGGTGGCTGCATTAGCGCTTCCTTCCCCAGGAGTAGGAGTGGCGGGCGACACGAGCACGTGCAATCCTTTGCGTTTGTTCTTTCTCCTAGGGAATTTTGGCAGTTTTTTGAATTTTTGCCTTTGCATTTTTGTGAAGTCGAGCCACCGGAACCAGACTGCTTGCGTTTACCACCACCGCCGCCACTGCCGCTACCACCACTGCCACCGCTGCCGCCCGAGCCGCTGCCGGACGTGCCATCACGGCCCGAACCACCGCTGCCCGACTCCGTATACGATGGCTGTTCCATGCACAAATTCTCCGGATCGCCATGCAAAGGCAAGTGTTCGCAAGCCATACGTTCAGGCCACTGGAAACTATATTGTTGCATGATCGGCGCACAACCCGAGCGTGCGCGCTCACAAACCGAACGACAAACCGGTAATGGTTTGTGATAGTCCTCCAAACAGATAGGCGTGTACATAGAACAAAGGAAGAATTTCAAATCTGGCGAGCATTTGATCTCAACGAGTGGCCAAAACTGATGCACTTCCAAACCAGCTTCATCCTGTGTTTCGTGATTCATTTCATTCGGAAAGGAGGTCATATTGTAACCAATACCGCGACACATTGGTATAGTGATCTCTTCGCAGCGTGAATTCGGATCTTTCGGTATGGCGGGTAGGCCATAACCCGGCGCGGGACTAACATCCATTGAATGTGGACCCATGCCGCCCATGCCAACGCCGCCGCCGCTATCCGCGAGATGTTGCATGCCGTCCGCATGACAGTTATGTGTGTGTAGCAGCAGCACGATGCTGAGCGCAAAGACAGAATTGCATAACGCAAGCGGATGCCGTCGCGTCGTCTTACTGTTGTGTACCGTTGTGCGTGACATGACGTCTGTATGTGTTTATATTTATGTGTGTAAGTTTTTTATTTAAATATTTTGCACGAAACTTATGCTCATGCGAGTAAGTCGCTCCAAAGCGGCGCTGTGTCCAACAAAATTGTAGTTTTAAGAATGAGTTGCGCTTGTTAAAAACTTTCAGTTGTCTATGACAGTTGACAGCCTACAGCTGACTGAAGACAGTTGACAGCGCAAATGTGTAGCAAAGTTAGTGGCTGTAGCAATGCCAGAGACGTGCGCTGTACGTACGAATGCTCAAACCGCAGGCGCAGCACGTTGTCAAATCAGCGCTGGGCGACAAATGAAGGATAACTGCAAAGAGAAGAGCATACAAGACGCAAAAATTATTAAATATTTCAACAACAAGAGAGCAGGGGTAACTAAGCGCTTATGTTTTTTTTAGATATATATATTATTTTATGTTAAGTATTTACTTAGTAACCACAAACGATTAGCTTGAGTCCGGATGCTGTGCGCGCGCGAAGCTCCAGAGGATGACAACAAACAATTGAGCCTAAATCAACAAAAACCTATTAAATATTAAAAAGAGGAAACTCACACACAAGCCCACATATATATATAATTAAATACTAGCAGCTCCAATATTGTTTTTCTTACTTCCATTTCATTTGTTTCAATTCAAAGCAAACAGGCGGCGAAAGTGGCAAGCAAACACTTGGTCGTATTCCACATGCAGGGTGAGAGACTAGTAAACTATGAAAGGCAAGCAATAAACTATGGCTGAGGTTGCGAATAGCAAGTTGCTGACCTTAGCGCTGCCTGCTTTTAACCCCTTAACGCCACGGTAGTTGCCATATGTCCGTATATTCAAACAATAGAAGTGAGTGCGCGTGACAATCTCACACTTGCGATTAAGCGCACAAATACATTTAAAAGTTATTTACATTTAAATTCACTTTGACTGGACCAGATGATGCTCTGCCTACGCCACGCCGCTTAGTTGTGCCACATCAATCAAAATCAGTGATTTCGATTAAATTTGACAGCCACAAACGGCTGCTGTTACACATTAACACCGCTATATGGTGCGTTTTTGGTGGTGAAATGAATTAACTAATAGCGAGTAAGAGCGTAGATTATGGCGCGTTTTGAACTGTGTGTGTGCACGCGCGCGTTAAAGTGTATTTCTAGCATGAATTTGCGCTTTTTTCTTCAATTCTTTGAGGTTTTGTTGCACCAGAAAATATGATGCGTTGTGTGTGCACGCGTGTGCTGATTGGATGAAACTAAATTAGGAAAATTGTTCATTTTGCAGCTTGACAGCTCAGCGTTTTGTTGACATTGCAGTGGTCAAGTATCTATATATACATATGTAAGTATATATATTTATATACATACATATAAGACGGCGAGTGAGTTATATGCAGGGTGTTTTCGCACAAAATATTTAATTTGTTTTATTTTATCGCATAGAAAATCGTTTTCCATAAGTTATTAAAATCAGACATTATATATGTAGGTATATATTTTTTTGGCTGAAACTTGGTACAGATTTGTGAACGCGAACTTATTAGATTAGACGAATAGTAAATAAATAAATGTAGATTAATGTTAAAGTGAAATATTTTCATACAAAACCAGGAAAAACGTTAACTTCAAAATATAAACGATCAAAGCTTTGAGAGTTTGAAAAAATATGATTTTATGTTAAATTTTATAGTATTGAGTGGAGCTGTTTTACTTGTTTATTGTTATATAGGTTGATATCTATTAATATACAATATATAAAGATATTTATATCGCACGACTTTTAGCTAATATTTTATGGATATTGAAAAGAGCTTGTATACCTATAACGACGATTATGTTCATATATTGTATATCACTTGAGTGCTGGTAAATGTTATGAAAAGTGACACTTGTGGTTAGAAAATTACATTCGTCAATAATTTGTGCTTAAAGCCAGATGTAACACCTTTCCCTGCAAAATGGTGTATATGCCGATAAGATTGACGATATAAAATATAAAAAATATATTTATAAGTGCCCCAGATGTTACTAGTGCTCAATCTTTGAAGATATGCAAATATATATACTAATAAAAAAATATACTTGTAAGTATTAATTACACGCTGCGGTTTAACTGTCGAATACGAACGTGCTATAGAAACTTATGCGCACGTCGTGACTGTTTGGTGGTCAAACCGCAGCTGAGTGACAGTTGTAGGGCAAAGTGACAGTTAGACTATAGTTAAACATTTATTTAATACAAAAAATTTACTTACATTAAATAAATTAAATCGATAATTAGGCTACTGTTCACCTTCAAATGAGTTATCATATTCTTGGCAGAGTCCAATAAGTAGTGTGAGAAGTGATATGACAACTGACAGTTGACAGCTGACAGCATAGGTGAGAGATTGAGCAAAAACTTGCGTACTCATTGTAATATTGTAAATTTATATACAAATAATAAAAGTTGCCCTACTTAAAAATTTAATTAAATCAAAAAATAGTTGAGAAATCAATTTGCTAAATTAAACTTTCAACTTCTGCTTTGCAAAGTTTTCTATTGTAATCCTTGCTAAAACGTACATTGACCAACCGATAAACCTACTAAGGTTGAACACTCAAACTTTTGCAAGTCTAGCGCCTACTATGCACCCACCTACCCCTTCCTTATGCACCCACAAGCCAAAATCATTGAGCGTATTTATGTAAATAGCTAGAGCGTAGCCGGTTTAAAGAACGGCCAACGTAAAGTAACAATAGGAGAGCAGGCGAAAAGCTGTCAATGGTAACAGCTGTAATACGCAAACAACAATAGCAAATAATAAACGGTGACTGCAAAGAAAATAATATAAGAAAAGTGGGTAGAAGAGAAATCGAGGAATATGCGAGTATCCGAGTGGCAAACAGCGGCTGTAATTGTGTATATTTTGCCAAGTTGACACTTCGAAAGCTGTCACACAGACACAAACCTACCGTTATGCATGTAGCACAAATGAAAATTTCGCCCTCTGCAACTGAATTGTTGTGAAAAGCGTGGCGAGAGTGTTTGGCAAAAAAGGCAACAAGCGCAAAGAGGGTGAAAAACGGACAGAGCGTGGCAAGTAAATAATAAAATGCAGCAACAAAAAGCATTTAGTGAATCAGTAGCAGGCAGAAGGCTAAACGTAAACTGACAGTGAGGGCGCTAAAACACTGAATGACTGACTGACAGGGGGTGAAATTGGTAACTTGCGAAGGCGACCCTAGAATTACACTACTTTTCGGTGACTATGACCCACACGCACACAAACATTCAAATTAAGAAACCAAGTGTGTCATTGTATGCATGTATTCGTTGCTTTCTCCTTCACTGGGTGGGTGACTGGTTTACTGGCAATAGAGTGTATGTATGTATGTGTGTTCATGTATGTATGTATGTTTTTGTACCCACAATAGCCGCAAATGATGCTGTGTCTGCACAGCTGTCAGTTGATCTCCAACTATACGGCACGTTGTGGCAAGTTGATGAAAGTGCTGTGCACTAAATGTAGGGAAATTGTTATGATCTCGCAGTGACTACATATATATATATATATATACATTATATGTATGTATGTATGCACATGTTTGTAGCTGCTGAAGTTTTTCAATTCAGTTGAGCTACAAATAACAATGCTGCTGTAGATGATTATGTTAAATTTGAATGACATTTTAATTAATAACATTTGTTGACACTAAACAATTTACATGCATACACATTCATACATTACAAACATTCAAATAAGTTCTGCACAAAGTGGCACTACAACTGCCACTAAAATGTGTAGAGACCTGCTTTTTGGGGGGTTTCCAAAATGTGTTTTCGAAAACGCTCGCATTTTTTTGTTGTCTCGAAATCTTGTATAGTTGTAGTTGTTTGCGCAGCGTGTGCACTCGAATTTTTGTTCTATTATTTGTTGTGCAATTAATAATGCAAATAACAGCTGAATATGTTGAGTATGTCGCATGATTGTGTGAGACAGTGTAATTCAATATTTGGAGCTGGGAAATTAAATTTTACAGGGTGTTGGTAAATTTGCTTTGAGTTTATATATAAGTGCATTCGGAAGTGGCAAAGTACTGCTGAGTGCGAGATTATCTATAATGAATAAAATTCCGAGTCTATTAAATACTATTATTGTGCCGATTAGACTTCTCGGTTAGACTTTCTAAACCCAGGAATTGAAAAACCAATTTTAAAATTTTTAAAAAAAGTTTCAGTTTGCTCGAAAAGAAATTTTTTTCGCTAAAAATATAGAGTTCACCGTTATAGAAAAACTAATAATAGTTAAACGTGTGTATTTACATTGGGATTTTTATTTATATATATATATAAAATAAAATAAAAGTAAAAAGAAACACAATTATGTAAAATAAAGCCAAGAAAAATATTATTTAAATATGTAATAAAAATATATAAAAAAATGAGAATAATAAAATAAAGTAAAATCAACTACGTTTAAATAAAAGTCTAATAAAATTAATAAAAAGTATGAGTACAATAAAAATAACAAAAAAATTCTTTTAAAATTACTACTTCAAAATTTTTTTTTCATGTCTAAATAGACTTAAAAGGTAAGTATTGTATTTTTTTTTATCTCCTTTCTCTGCAGTTTTGAAATCTTAGTCACTTTTTCTAGCGTCTTGCAATAACGAAAGATTACTTCTTTAATGGCACTCCACAATGCTCACAAAAAATATCACAAAATCATTATTTATCTGTAAGGCATGTTTATACAGTAATAATTGTGTAAAAGCAAATAACAGCATGAAATATGAACCTGGCCTAAGCATCGGCTAAGATACTAAAAAAAAAATAAAAAGTGCTCAACAAGAAAACCAACAAATCACAAAAGCGCATGGCAGGCAGAGTTATAAACAATGGGAAACACACATACACTTATATATGAAAATTTAGAAAATCTGCAGAAACACTTAAACGTCAAAACGTGACCAAATGCTTTCAAGTACGAAGAGCATGATTAGGGAAAAAACTACAGCAAAGCAAAAAAGAAACAATAACACAAAAACTGAGAACTAACTCGTGAAACAATAAAAAAGAGCCAAAAAACGCCAGAACACAGAGTTTTAGAAAAAAAGCAACAATTCCTCATATTGCTTGCAAGTTGTTGCACAGCTTAGTTGCAGCATTGACGCCGCATAACATAACTTTAGATTAGTGCAAACATAATCAAGTTGGCTGTAAAACAGAAACGATACAAACATTTGTGGCAAGTAATGTGCGCTGGCTGCTTTTAAGGTGCAGCGAACACTTGAAGAAGACTTGGAGAATACAAACGAAAATAGAAGCACAGTCGCAATTACAAGATAAATAAATAGTAAATAGAATGCAAGCAACAGCTAACTGGAGCAACAACGAAAAATAACAGTTAAACTTGGCCGTCTTAATGAGTTAACAAGACCACGCTTAAATTCTTGGTTCCTAAGTGATAGTGCAGCATGCCACAAACGGTGGCAGCAACGATCTAGCGATTTGCTGGCAGCACAAGAACTTTGTAAATAGCAAAGTGTGCAGTCTGGCACTCAGCGCTCACCACTCAGCACTCACTATCAGCTCACTTGATGATGCTGCAGACTGTGACCACTTGATTTGATTTTGAAAAAAATCTGTGTGCCTTTATGTGCGTGTGTCTGTGTGTTGAGCACACTAAATAAACATGCCACTTGGACATTGTTGCATTAACGAGTGTGCAGTTCGGCGACAAGTATGAGTAATGTTTCCGAAGAAAAATAGCGACACAGCAAACACAAAATTGGAATTGGAAATTGGAGTAGGAAATGGCGTAGCCAGCAAGCAGCTATAGTTGTGGCATGCAACTGCATTCTTGTTAAAGAAAACATAGCAGTAAGACAATATTTGTCTTTCGCCTTTTCCAGACAAATCCCAAGGAGACCGCGAATCGCCCTTCGCGCGCTGCGGCCAACGCCAAAGTCCGTCAAACTGTTCGAGTTGATGATGATGTTGCCGTTGATGAAGCCCAAATTGAAATTGAAGTGGATCACAAGTGGACATATGTGTAATGTTTGTATGTGTGTGTGTAAGATTGGTTCATCTTTGACTTGTCATTGTTGATCTAAGTGCTGAAACGCATTTCATTACGATTTGAGGTACGGCGCGTTGTTTACTAATATTTTATTCATGGAAAATGATGTGCAAAAAATTAAATAATTAAATGAGACGTACATACATATACAATAGTATATATGTATATACATGTATGTGTGTAAGCTAAAAGGTAGTTAAGTTGACCAGTCACTTCGAAATAAAGTCCCCATTTTGCTCCGGAAAATGCATTTACCATTTCGGTAGCGTTGCTTTGACTGCGCTAGCTATTTTTGTTGTTGTAACAATGCAAAAATATGCGCATAACTTTAATTTTAAATAAACTTAAATGGTAAGTCAACTTACTAGTATAAATTGCGCGCCTGACAGCAAAAAAGCTAACAAAAAATAAAATAAGTACAGTATGCCCCAGTTAAGTAAGATATGTATAATTGCAACAACAGCAATTTTATAAAAAAAAATTTAATATAAACTTTTCACGTTTAAAACTGACACAATTTAAAAATGGTAAGAAAAAATATGAAAATTACAAATGTAACGGCGTTTCGAAAATTATTACTTTTCTAAATATTTTTTTTTCTCCAAAACCATTATTTTTATGTGAAATTTAAGCTTTAGGGCGGAAAAAGTATGAAATTAACGCATAAAAACACTTTCAGTGTAGACTTTTTCTCGGCATGAATGTTGAATTTTTAATTGATTACTTTCATTTTAAATTTCCGCTAAAAATTGTAACACTGAACAACAAAAAAATTTTTTTTTTATCAAAAACAGTTTATTATTTCCTAAAAAAAGTTTCGAAACAAGAAGTTTGTTCGTTTATTAGAGGTGTAAAAAAATAAAATAAATCAAATATATAACGGTTAAAAAAAAACAAATGTTTTCAGATATTTTTATTAACTCATCAATCAAACCAGTTTTAATATAAAATTTTAGCATCAATGCGACAAATATGTACAAAATTAACCCGTGAACACACTTTGAGTTTAAACTTTTTTGTTGTTATAACGTTTAAAATTCGCAACTTGCTGTTAGCATAGACTTTAGTAGAATAAGGGAAATCTCTAGCAATTTTTGATCTGTTATAAAAAACTGTATGAGAAGTTTGGCAACTTTCTTAGAAATGAAACAAAAGTATAGGACAAAAATGTTAACTTTCAATTTTACTTAGAACTGCTGAACATATCTTATGCCTAAAGTGTAAGAATTGTCAAAAGTTTATGTCGATTAAAAACAAATATGTATAAAAGAGAGAAATATTAGGACTTTAATGAATTATATTATATAATAGAAAGTCCGGCATTAATTAATGAAAGTTAAAAAATAACATAACTCAATTATTCGGGCACTACTCTATCAAATGGTTCGTGATATAACAAAAGAAAAGTTTCTTTGGAACGAGTAAGTACTTGTATATAGTATTGTACCATTTACTCTATAGACATATTGTAATGAGTCTGACTCCTTTCTTATACTAAATGTTGTGACATGTAATGAAGCAGCGCGCTTATGCTATTAACTTTTAACAACATTCATTGATATATTTTTTGTTTCTATGAACAAGCAACTAGCATTTATTTCTTCGCGCCAGAAAAAAAACGCAGTTTTATTTATTTTCTCTTTAGTCGCGTCGTGTTTGCGGAGTACGTATGCCCGGCAGCGTTGCAAGTAAAAGGCGTTAACTGTCAGGAGTTTACAATTGCTAACAATTGTTGTTGTTGTCGGTTCTTGTAACCAGCGAAATCAACAACAAAGACAACAACTGCATACTGCTAACCAACAAGCACATGAAATTACCAAGGAGCCAGCGCGGAGTAAACGTACAGAGGTTACTACACTACCCATTGCTATTTGGTTTGGAGGTAAGAAAAACTTTCCTGGTAATCATGTTTATTTAATTTGTAATTGATTGTATAGTTAACGACGAGACGTTAGTGCCCAAGGCAGCGTTTGGCCAGGTAAGCAGACGGACTTGGACTTAGTTTAAGCCAAACGAGCGAGTGATGTTTAAAATTGCCAGTTGCATGTGGGGAGTGCAGTAGAGTTGAGTGCTTGGGAAGTCGTGGAGTTGACGATAATTGCAATTGATTTCTGGCGCTTATGTAATTTTAATGCAATTTTTTGTGAAAAATTGAACCTTTTTCGAATGGAATGCAATGTTGGAAATAGGGTAGAGTTAAGGAATTAAAAAAAAAGCACGAAAAAAGTATGGTAGCTATGTATATAATATAGTGACCCGATAAATGAGGAGCTTCTTGAGAAAAAAAAGGACGTGTGCAAAATTTCAGATGATATCTCAAAAGCTGAGGGAATATTTCATGTACATAGCGTATATACGAAGAGCCGATATGACTGAATCGACACAGCTCGTCACATCATAGGGTCTCCGACATTTCTTTCCGTGTGTTAAAAACTTCGTGGCAAACTTGATATACAAGTACTCTGTTCAGGGTATAAAAATGATAAAAAAGTAATGTTTAATAAAAAATTTATATCATACCCTCAATGTCACTGCAAAAGCCACTGTCTAGGAATATTTACAAAAACAAATCCCTTCTCGGTTGCCGTTTTAAATGGACGTTTCATTTTAACATCTCACCAAGTTAACAACTTCTACAAATAAATGCATTAGACACAGCAGATCATCATTACAGTGGCAGTCGTGCCCACACCACATAAATCCATTACAATGGGAGTCAGACTCCTAAGCAAACACTACAAACTTCTTGAAAAACACCACTAAAACAACCAAGAATTGTGCAGGCAAATGAGGCAACATTTCAAAAGGCCTACACACACTCAGCGATACTTAAAGTACTCAACAACTCTTCAAGTACGTAACGAAGGTAAGGCGATCGCTGAAAGACCCAGCACATCATAGTGAGGCATGCCACAGGTATAATAGCACACAGAAAAGGAAATCAACCACAAACAACTTCAGTGCATTTGTTAGTTTGCTTACAAACATCGTGAAATGCTGAAAGATCACAGCAATGATCAGTTGCTGATCGGTAAGGTAAGGCAGTTTAGCAGTCAGCCAGCGAATCAGCGAGTCTGCCCGACCGTTGGCGCAGTTAACATGAAAATTGTTTGCTAAAGGCTTGTAAAGCGTGTGGCAAGGCGAAGAAATTGAAAATAAATAGAAAACAATGAGTGAGCAGATTAAAGAGAAGAAACGCAAGAAAGAATGTTAACTAAGGTTGCACCGAAGCTATAATACCCTTCACAAGTGTATTCCTTCTTGATCTTGATTTTGATAGGTCAATTTGTATGGCTGATTTCTTGAAGATATCTTGTCAAATGAAAAATGTTTCCATTCAAGAATTTAATATTCATCTTTCAGTTTGTATGACAGCGATATGATATAGTGTTCCGATATCGGCGGTATTGACAAATGAGCAGTTTATTGGAGAAAAACTTCAGATCGATACCTCCCTGTTCAGGGTATAAAAAACGAATTATGAAAATTGTAAAGTCAAAAGCAAATTCAGATAAATCATCACAAAGCAAACACAGAATCAGTAGCAATAGCAGTTACCATGTTTGCTGAGCAACTAGGAACAACAACTCACAGATTGCCTTTAGAAAAGCTGAAATCGTAGTTGCACGCATAATCAGTTGCCGGCCATGTTGCAGACGATGGCTAACGCTGATAACCAAGCGATTCGTGTTGTTTTTCTTGTTGTTGCTGTAGGTCGCCACCACCCATAAAGCATGTCGCCAAGATCACTTGAGTTAGCATTTGTGTGTTTGCTGCAACAAATATATCAACAAACATATAGAAATACATACAAACAAATATACACACACTTATATGCATATAAATATATACATATATGTATATATGCACACAAATATATGTATATATGCCATATATTATCATAGCTATGTATAATCTAAATTGTTTACAATGTTTGGACCAACTTGTTGTTGCCGCATTAGTTGCTGTTGTTGACTTGTGTGTTGTGACTGTTCTCAGTTGACGCTGAAGCTCGTAGCCTCGGCGTCGACAAGCGCTTGTATTAATTATGTAAATAGTCGTTAAGAAATACATATGTACATATATCGCTAAATATTTCAGCGTGCACTTCAGTGAGTGCGTCAAGCAAATGCTTGGTTAAGTGGGCAACTGAAGCAGCCAAAGTACACAAAATGCTAAGGTGCGCATGAGCAGCGCGGCTGCAGGCTAACGAGCTCGCATCGTGGTAAAACTATGGCAATGCGAAGTGCGCTATGTAGTGGCAAACTTGCATGGTCACATAAGCTGGGGAAAAAGTTGACAACTTTCAAGGCTACTACTGTGAAGTTGAGGAAGCCGAGCGCTTTGAGGCTACTGGAGCTACTGTGAATTCACAGTGGATTTTTTCGCAAGTAAATATGAGTTTATTGAAAGTTGGAAATGTTGAGTACTTTAGTAGCTACAATATCTTAAAAAAACATAAATATAAAACTCTCAACACTACAATAGCGATTTCAGTTTCTGATCCGATTTCTTACTAAGGCTTTTTTCAATCATACTTTGAGGCTCCGGTTAGTCAGAACTTTATTTAAATGAAGATATAAGAAGACTGTAAAAAGAAATTAAATTCAGTAATAACTAGTTTTAATTAAAATTTGAATATGAAATATTTTTTTAATTTTCGCAAGTTACTTAAGTAAAAAGTTTTAATGTTTTAAATAGTTAATGCTGTTAACTAAAATAAATATCAAATTTTAAATATATTTATTAAATTAAAGAAGTTTATTAAAAATTAATTTTTATGCAAAAATATTACAAAAATAATTTATGTTAAAAAAGTATTCTTAAACTCAGTTGTTTAAGTTATACAAAGTTCAGATAAAAAAAACTTTGAGTTAAAAATAAATACAGTTTAAAAAGTTATTTTATATTTTATTAGAAAAAATTTGTATGTCTGTTTGTCTATGAAAAATTGTTATATAAAATTAATTTTTAAAATATTAGATAGATAAAATTTAATGTATAAAAAATTATTTGTAAAAAAAATCGGTTATTCAAAACATTCAATAATTAATTTTTATCTAAATATTCATGCAAAAATTGAGTTTAAAATTATTTTTAATAAATTAAATGAGAATGATTTTATTATAATATTTTAAAAATTTTTTTAAACAAAAAAAATATATCTGGAATAAAATTTAGCTGAAAAAATTAAAAAAACACGTTCTATAAATATTTGTTTAATAATAAATTTTTTTTTTTAAATTTTCCCAAAGAAATTGAGCTTAAAATAATTTTTAATAAATAAAATAGAGAATGATTCTATTTTCAACTAAAAATTATGTTTTATAAAAAGTTAATTTTATTAAAATATATAAAAATAGTAAATATAATAATTGAATTTAAAAAAAGCTTATGGTTAATGCAAAATTTAAAAATAAACTATAAATTTACGAAAAACTTCAAAATTGTTTGAAAAGAACATACAATTTCTGAATTGTTTTATTTATTAAATTCAGTTCCCAAAATTATTAAAAATTCAAGTTTCAAATAAAAAAAATAGAGATTCATTGGACTATGTTGAATTATATTGATATTCGCTTAAGCATCTCGTTTAAATTCAGCGACTTCCGCGCGATTAAGTAAATTGCTTATTTTTTCACGCTAGTTTATTGTTGTTCTTGTTTTATTACGTATCAGTGCAAACTTTTGCGGGAAAAAGTTTGATTGAAATTCAATCAAATTGAAATCAAAACTTGAACCTCGATTGTTTGGCCAAAAAGAAGAACTTGTAGGCAAACGTCGACTGCATACCGAAGCATGTCACTGCGTGGCACCTTATGCCATTGAAAGAGCGCGCTGATAAGGACTACTCGCGGGCACCAATATGGGGCTAGAGAGCCAAATGGAAATAGGGAGGAGAGCCTCGTTTGCACAGTGGTCAATAAGCGAAAACAACGTAAATCGGCGTTTACAAAGGCAAACAGCCGTTAACACCCACACATACACAAATTACCAGCGCAAATAGTGGCAGCACAAACATGCATTTGTATGTGCGTACACCAACAAATAAACGGGTAAACAGGCGAAGATGTGCAGACAACAACGAAGCTTTTATAGCACAAACACATACAAACATAGTACATCCATACATATGTACAGAAAAACAAGGAGACATAAACTGTTTAACTTTTTTTTAGCAGAATTTGATTTTTCTCCGCCACAATTGCAGCCAACTTCACTACAAGCACGCGGTGGCAATAAAATTGCATTGCACCAATGTAAGGCCAACGGTGTGGTGAAGTGTACGCTAGCGCAGTTGAAGGTGGTGCACAAACTGAAGTGCGGCTGCTACAAACAACAAAAATAGCAACAACAATCAACCGCAAAAAGCAATTGGGATACGACAGCTGTAGAGCGTGCAAGACTACAACAAAAGGCAAAAGTTCAAAGTTATAATACAAATTTACAGTAGTACCTAAATAAAGTTAACAATACGTTGCTTACAAGCCAACAGATGCAGTAATTATTTTGGAACACACAAATTCATATTTACATTAAATGCTCTTTAGTCTGGACTTAACAACTTGCTAAGGTCGAGGTGAAGCGACGCCCCCAACTACCGACATTTTTAATTTTCAACTCAAGTCGTGAGAAAATTTTGAAAAAAAAAAAATAAAGAGAGTGAAATTATATTAAGTGAGATAGTAGTAGCCTCGAGCTCGGCCAACACTCAATACAATGCTATGGACCCACTTTCCTTTTGCACTTGTTTGCCCTTCAACTGCGTCACTAAGCCGCTTGACACCGCTCCTTTTTGATGTTGCGGTTGGGTTGGTGAAAAGCGAAAATGTAAAAGTTTCTCTGAACGCAGACAACAAGTTCTATGACCTTACAAATGCAAAAACATAAAAATAAATCAACAACAAACAAAACGAAAGCAGACGCAAATGCAAGCAACAAGCAAACCAAACAACAAGTACAATGGAAAATACAAAGTGCCATCAAGTTGCCGCTTTCATTCATTATTGCAACAAACACGAACAGAACTGCGTTTGCAAAAGGGTCTACACAGCTTTTGTGATTTAATGTGTAGCTAGTACTTCTTGATGATACGTCTTGAAAATGTAAAGCTTACAATTTAAATGTCAAAACGCGAATGTCCTGCTTTAAGAAAGCACTGTTAGAAGCTTAAATGTGAAGCTGGGAAATTCTTTGTTACAAACAAAACATAAACAAAAAAAAAAACAATAGTAGCGATCATTCGAGACTCGCTTAGTACTCAAGTATTCTAATCTTTGGCATTCGAATATGAGTATTCGAGTTATACATACATTTAAAACAAAAAAAAAGTGCGAAAAACGTCGTTATTATATCGCACAGCAAAACTGAGCAGATTTACTCATAGCGCTTGAGTGTAATATGCTATAAGTGAGTCACACTCAACTAGTCATTGCTAAGTAGTTCGTGCACTGCCCTGTAATTCTCAACCACTTCTAGTAGTCTTATACCAAGAGCGCGTCTACAACTTTTTGTTTCACAGTAATGGTGCTCTCTATGAATTTACTTTGACATTAAAAGCGGAAGGAAGTATTTAATACTTTAGCACTTGCTTTGTGACAAAATTATAAAATGAATATAAGAGAGTTTTTTTGTCCAGCTTTTGCTTTGCATTGCTAAGTCTGCTGCTACTTTGTATAATTTCAGCCGCTTTTTGCTACTTTTAGCGCTATGCCACTTACTAAGCGAGGTTTTGCAGCGCGGTTTGAGTTTGCCATGCAGTTTGTAGCACCCAAAAGGAAACGTCGGAAACTCTATAAACAATTTATGTATATATGTATGTCTCCTCACTGCCCACTTGTCGGAACCGATACTTGCCGATATCGGTCTACTATAGCTGTCATGTAAAGTGAACGACCAAAAACGGGCCTAAAATCGGTTATATACTTTTATGCTATAATAAATGCAACTGTGAAGGGTATTATAGCTTTGGGGTAGCCGAAGTTAACAACTTTTGTTGTTTTTCCCTACCTTCAGCAAAACTTTGACGTATCGTAATATAATAAATATGGAGCAGCGTTGGGCTATAGGCGAAAATCTGTTTTGAACACAGTAATAAACCGTTATGAGTAGACTGCTGCAATTTTTTTGATTTTTTTTACTTTTTTTGAGTATATATTGGTATATATCTTTGCATCGTGCTCCTTCGTTTGCCGACCACTTCAAAGCACATTAAAACAAGCTACCAACTCTTTTATGTTGACTTTGCCTCATTAATTAATGCTTTTTCAATACGATGCTGGTTTGAAAGTGCAACAAATAGGCGCATTTGTAATATGCATGTTGCAAGTAGGAAAAAATATGTGTACTGTATGTGGCTGTATTCTCAATTTATATAAGCCTCCTTCCGTAGCGTTGGCTTTGGTGTTTGTAGTTGGAAAAAAGTTATTTAGCAATAAAGTAGTTACTGACAATTGCATATATACTTACATAGTACATTCATACGCACATAAGTGATCACATTTGAAATTTTTGCAACATGTATGTAATTGTGCTAAAAGCCAAGCAGTTGCATGTGTAATTACATCGTTGAAAGCTCTATCAAACGAGCGAGTGTATGAAAAATACAGAAACCGTTAGCAAAGCAAAAAACTATATGCTCTTACTATTAAAGTGCACAAATAATGCACAATCAATAAGTGTAATGAACCTGCTCCAAAGGCACATTATATAACAACGCTGAACTTGCTCATATGCACATCATTATGCTGCTTATATACACACTTATATAATATATACATATATGCAAATTTAAAAGAGATACTACAAGTACAATCGAGCTGTATAGTTGAAAGCTCAAAGGACACAATGGCTGTTATAGTTTGCATGAAAAATTATGTTAAAAGAACTGAGGAAATATGGAATACTAATGGTTAAGAGCTTTTAAAGTTGGTTTATGGTAAAAAATATTAAACATTATTAAGAGAAGAGGGCTAATTAGGTAAGTTAATTATATTCTTTAAATAAAAATATTTGTTAAAACAAAAAAAAAAAATTGTAGAAAAAAAAATGAAAGCAAATTAAAAAAAAACATAAAAAAAAAATGATTCTGTTAGTTTAGGAAAGTGTTTCTGGTAGCAAAAGTAATAGTTATTTGTATTAGAAAGTTATTTCATATTCGTAGACAGATAATAATAATTTCGACTGGATTCTACCTTTGCTACTCTACTCTATAAACAACTCTCGACTCTACAAAAAGCTACTCTATTTGCGACACACAATATAAAATTACCACCACTAGAGCTTTCATACAACCTTTTCCCACTATTTCCGTACTCTTTAGCATGACTAACATAGTAGTAATCCTCCCACCTCTTCCACCGACAAGCGAAATTTTCTGCTCGCTTAATGACATCGTAAAACGCACTTAAATGTAACAATTTCTAGTGATTTTGTCTGTCCAACCTACTGTAAATGATTTCCTGTATTTTTTCCCCTTCACCCCCCACTCCAGCAAGTGCGTTGTATTAGCGCGTATATTTGCTTTTTTGTTGTTATGCTACTAATATATTTACCGCCTACGTTTTTACGCCTGTCATTCACTTCCGCGCAATGAACCCTTGATTTACTGGTGATACATGGAAGAAGAAGAAGAAGCTAAAGAAAAATTAGCAGCAAAAAATGCGGGCAAACTTTGTGTGGCAAGAGCGTGTGTCACCCAAAATGGCGTTGCAACAGCAACATCACTCTCTTTGGTTGGTCTGCATGTCAGCCATAATTCTGCCGCATAGAATTACAAATGTCAAATGTGGCAAAACATGGAAATAAAATTAAATTTACGATTTTCCTTTTGACACAACACGACATGGCAACTTAAGTACAAACATACATGCGACATAACACACAAGATAGCGAGTACAAGACACAGGACCAGCGAGAGCAAGACCATTACCCACATAGAAGCGCTGCGCTGCGTGTACGCATAGCGACTTTAATACACTGACAAGGTTGTATTTTTTTGGGATAAGGTATGTAGGGTGGTGAGGAAAGTGTGTTTGTATGTCGGATTGGTGACTTTTGCTAATAACACGCATTGTCATAGCGCACATGTGCGTATTTTCTTCGATTTTAGTTGGTGTGATTTTTGCGAAAAATTCATTCAAATGGTCTACATAGGTCTAGGAATGGGATAGTGTTATATACATTAGACATTAAGGGAAATTGAGCAGCTGAAATTCAATTAAAGTGAATATTTAGTTAAAAATTGTTTAAAAGAAGGGCCTGAATTTGTGAATTCTATAGAAAAAATAAATTTTTTGTTGATAGCGCAAGTTCCGAAAATCATGAAAAAGTGTTGTAAACCATTTTTGTTTGCTTTAAAAATATTTTGAGCCTTGATTGCTTCTTTTCTACAATAAAATGAACAGATTTGGGGCCTCTCAAATATTTTCAGCATCTCAGAGCTCATTTAACCTCACTTTCCGATCAGAAAATTAATAAAATGTCATAAAAGATGGAAATCAAGAGAGTTAACTGCTATTTAATAGACTTAAAAAGTGCGTAATATTTCTGTAGAATTAATGATATGAAAGGATCTCAGTTTAGCTCCAGCTAGGTGCTGTAGTTTCTTCCATAATTTTTTGGAAAGAATTATCACTAGTTATGGTGTATCCTTTCTTCATCTATCTTTACAAGACCGTTTTTGTGAAGTTGGGGCTCAAGAATAAGGTAGTATATTTACATACTTAGTTATGAAAGTTCCATCTTCAATCTTCAGAATCCCAGAGTTCCTTTAATTTGACTTTTCGATCAGAAAATGTGTAAAATGCCATACAAATTGCAAAAATAGACTTATAGATCGTACCGTAAGAGCTTACTGCTTATTTGTCTTTAAGTTTTTTAAGCTTTTCAAAGAGTATCAGTCTACAAAATACATGTTTTCGAAAATAGCTTTCAGGTGGGAGCAAAAAATAATAGTTCTATCAATCAAATGGATGTCTCAATTTCGAAATCAAAGTGTGTTCTCGCTGTTATCGCGGTTTAAACCTAAACTAACATTATCTAAACTAACCTGAAACGAACTGACCTAACCTAACTTAAACATATCGCTTATCGCCTAGATTCAAAGCGGTGGATTTAAGTGACATAAGTTTTTAACTAATATTTGTGGAATAAATGAACTATTATTGCTCAAATAGAGTTGTGTACACTGATTTTGTTTTTGTAAGCAAATTTTCTTCTTTAATAGCCGACATATGTTTGGCATGGGTTTTTGAGTATATTATAAGCAAACTCATTTATTATATAGAAACTTATATGTACTTTCTTACAATCTTTCAAGCAAAATTACTCTTAGTATCAATAAATACCCTGCAGTGGCGTTTTTTTCAACACAACTCAAGAAAGAGTAATCACAAAAATATGCCATTAATTACCGTTGTTAGCAGCAATGTCAGAAATGCCTGCGAACAAATCTCATTTGTACATTTCACTGTATTATTTAATACACTGTGTATATGTATGTAAATTTGCCTTCGGAGACGCAATTGAACACTGGCTGTAGTGGCCTCCACGGGCAGTGTGACATTAATTAATAAGCGCTGGCATAATTTTTTTCGCTGTCACTGCGTCGAGCTGTCACTTTTTCATTGTCAAATCAGCAAGGGATAGCACACTTGTGATTTTTATGCAGTAATTTCTTAAGCAAGTGCACACTAATTGGTGGAAGAGGCCAGCTTTTATAATGAAGGAATACTTATATTAGTTTTTAAGTATATTTTTTTGGTAGAAATGGCGCGGAATGAAATATGGAAATGTCAACTATTAATATAAGCCTTCCGAATATACATGAAGAAAATATTAAAAGGGTTGCAACAATTTTGTAATAATATTTTTTATTTTTTTATTTATTTTTGGCACGTCTAAATGAGGATATTTGAAACACAATGTAGTGGTTGATTCCGCTTATGAATTATCACTTCCAAGCGCCAGACGCACAATGTTGTAAGGCATAGAGTACTTCACAACTTTGTATGAGCAATTTAATTACAATAAAAATCGTAAAATAAATACAAGAAAACTATATTGAAAAGTCAATACTAAAGTGGGCTATAAAAATCGCCGTACGACGGACAAATTGCTCAACCGCACCACAAATTCATCGGTAATACCAGCCAATAAAATATTCATTCTCATTGAATTAACAGCACCGAACAACAACAAATTTTATTACAACAAATTCTACTTCACCCAACAATACCAGCAGCACCCTTAATCATACCCACCGACCAAGTCACCACCGAACCAACACCATAACTTTCGCTATTATTTATTATGGTGCTTAGCTGTCATAGAATTTTACGACACGAATTGCTCACTCCAATATAATCACGCGTGCGCTACGTTACGATATGTCCAAAAAAGGATTAAATTGCTAGCCGAAGTGTTGCCAGACTTTATTACAATACTTTGCCACATTAGTGATGGCGGTGGCTTCTTCGGTCATTATATACGTATTTAACTATTTACGCATTTGTCTACGGTTACTTCGGTATTATTTGCGGTTATGTTTTAATAACATAAAATAATCGATTGCTATAAAATAGTCATCAAAAATAAACATAAAAGTGTGGCGTGGCAATAAAAGGAAGTGTGATATATACAAGTATATTGAAGCAACAGCAATAAACGTCGTGGATTGTTTCCGAACAAAGTTTGAGTACGAGTATTATTCATACACGCAGTAATCGTACACTAACGACGGGTGCATGAGTGGGTAATGAGTAACCATATTGCGTTTGTCAAAGTGTCGTTATATGGCGGAAACTGTGAACGAATTTAATGAAGCCATAAAATACGTTTAAATGCAACTTAAGTGGCCGAGTGAGGGATAGTACTTAGGAAAAGTGAAGAAGTGCGCTTAGTGTGCACATCAGCTGATGGGATTTTGAGAAAAGAGCTTCTGGAACTCATTTTAAAAACATGTAAAAAGTATATAAAATTTTATTGGAGAGACATAATCAAAGGCTTTCGTTTATTGTCGTTTTACATGTAATATTTATTAGAAGGAACCACAAGCTTAACAAACAGAGAAGTGGCAAATTGAATATGAATATTAAGCTAAAAAATTGATTAAAATGTGCTAGTATATTAAACTTACAGCAAAAAAAAAAGTTATAAGAATAGTTGAAAATAATAAACAACTAAGCAATTCCCTCACTACATGGCTGCATTAATAGCTGCCCATTGGTTGTCAATCCCCCGGCCAATTGTCTGACTTAGGCATACTAATGTACTGATCACCTCGATAACATGTACGCGTGTTAGATCGGCTAGAAATGGTGCTTGACTGCCAGCCGTTCACATAAATAAAGCACAGACCAAAAATTGACAGTACGAGTTGAGCGCTCGTGTGTTTACAACACAAATTTTAACAAGAAGCTCATAAAAAAGTAACCCAACGAATTTAGTTGGCAAGAAAATAAAGATTGCAGTTCATGATGTAATGAAGAAGTCTAAAATGTAGAGAATATGTTGTAACCCAGTAGTGACTGGAGGAGAGCTAGAAAATGAAAACTATGTGCTTAAGTAGGCAATAGAAAGAGCAAATAAAGGAGAAAAGGTAAAACAGATATCGTTTGGTTTGTGGGAAAGATCTGAAGGTAAATATTTGGCGAATTTGGCTACCTCCCTTTCAATATTCTTCCACTGGGAGAACACAGCCAGCTAATAACAGCACAAAAGAAAAGTAGCCGCCTGAGTATGGTACGTGTAACAAGAAGAGATCTGTCGAAAGGGCGAACAGACACAGCGAAGGGTAAGACAAAAGGGCACGACAAGGTAACGACAATGCAACAAACAAAACGTGAAAAAATCAAATTCTAAACAAGTTCATTGATTGCTGATGATGGGTGAAAATTGCTGCCGTTGAGAACCAAACCTGCACCAAGCCCTTATTGCAAACACCGGCTGCACGAGCGTGCTTGCTGCAGTTATTGCAGCACATCGTTATGGCCGACTGCTTTGCTTCGCATTACAACAAACCACTGTATGTATGTATGTTTGTGCGTTTGCCTGGGTAGGCATATATAATTGGTAGCTGTGCTATGCTGTTGCTGGTAGCCGCAATTGGCTGCTGCAGTACAATAAACAAGCCACAGCAGCAGCAGCAATAACAACTAACAATAAAAATAAAATGAAAACAACAACATATATACAAACAACATAGTGTAAAAACGATTTGCAGATAGCATATGCTACACACTTGCGCTGGCGATGAAGTTGCAGCAACTTCAAGTACTGCATAACATGCCACACAGTGCCGCGAGATTGTGAATATTGCGGTAAAGCAGTTGATGAAAGGCAGCACACAAAACGGCAGTGAAAATAATAATGTAAAAAAAGCAACAACAAAAGCAAATGTTAACGTTGCAAAGGATGTTGTTATTGGCTATGAGTTCAGTAAAAATGTTTGTAGTAAAAACAAAAACGGAACTACAAAAACAAAACAAATGGAAACGAAATAAAAATCGGAAAACGAAAACCAAAACAAATAAAATGCAGTAAAAACATAACTAAATATAAAGCAAAGCACAGCAGCAAATTACAGACTGCACACCGTGTTGCACCCAACGCAGGACTGCTGTGCCGTCATGGCCGCCGCCATGTACTCCATACATACATATCTTGGGCCGTTATCGTTGCAGCTCGTTAACACAGCTTCTATTGCCTTTGCTCCATATGTGCATGCAGCTGTGTAAAAAAATGGCTTGCTTCATATACGTGCAGCAAGCGCATGAACGGTTTTCGGTATGTGCGACAATGGCCAGTGCTACACGTCTGCCAGTATGGCTTGTATGGTTTGTGTGTCGCATTGTTGTAATTCCGCAAATTACGCGTTCGCCAAGTTTATTTTATTCGTATGTATGAGGCGTGCTGTAATTTCTTTTTCGCCTTTGTTTTTGTATTTTGGTAGCGTCGAGGTTTCTAGCTAACACGTCATACCAATAAGTGGTTCGTGATCTAAGCGCAGCTTAATATCGAAATGCTGAACTTAGTTAGACCATATGTTGGGGTTTCGAAATATTTTTAAGCCATATTGGATTTTTGAATGGTTCAAAAACATATATAAACGTGAACTGTTACAAACTTTGTGGCAAACTTATTACCCCTATTCAGATTTTAAAAAATATATACAAAGAAATTTGAAAGGTGGTGAATCGAACAAACAACTAGCATAAATTACTAGTATAACTAAAAAGAGATAAATTCGAAAGAGGCAACATTACTCTAATAAATTATTTACATACTCACTTTTAGTAATTTCTGCAAAATTATTTTATTGTTACTCCGTGAGCTTAATTTGTTGATAAGACTGCAGAGCACAAACAAAGCCAGGAAAATGGCAAATATCATGCGACCGTTTCAGTATATTTTACTAAAATTCGACGCTTTTATTTGTTGGATCTATAATCATTGGCCTTTTTGTATTTCCAAAAATGGCTTAACTCCAACAATCGCGCAGCTTTTATAAATACTTTTAATAAAACGCATAAATAAAGCATTAGCGACAATTTATAACCACTTAAATTGCACACCAAAATAACCCAACACACTTTATCAGCTTATTTTAATAACTTATCAATAAACAAAATAGTTGTTAGCCCGCTGATGCCAAAAAAACTAAAAATAATAAAGTAAATAATGCAGATAAAAAAATATGAATATGAAAACAACAAAAACACTGCAATATAAATTAAAGAAATAAAGACAGCTAATTCATTATGGTCAGTTCCAACATGATGATTACACAGAAGAAAAAAGATAGAAGAAATGCTTAACTAATAAAAAATAAAAGCATAACATACCAAATAACAGTATATAACGGTAAAAACGCTCAATCAAAAACCCAGCAAAGTGCCAAAATTGTACACGATAAAGAGGAATGTACCTAAGTATATACATTAATCTGATAAGCGTGCTAGCCAATAGGCTAGCCCTAAGCAAAACCTTCGAACAGTACTTCTCGCATATAATCAGTATATGTAGAACAAACCACTTGAGTTTCAGATATGCTATCAATGGCCTGTTTAGTGATTTCATATGTGTGTGTGTATACATACATATAATGTTTTTATTATGTCGTGCAGCTTTTATCCGAAAATCAAAATAATCCATTATAGTTTTATCGATAAGTTGAAGGCAATTTTCGTTCAACTTTTAATGCTCAACAACGCGTTTTGGTTAGTTGGAATTTGTTTGGGTGAGCCCAAATCTTATCACCGTTATGATTATTTGAAGCGCTAGTGAACTGAAGCATACAATTATACATAATTATTAGTGCTTTATTTTCGTATATGAGTGGAATAAAAGCCTTACTTACATATGAATGCGATTAGTAAATGCGTGGTGGGACAAGAAAACTTTAAGTTTGGCTGCACCGAAGCTATTATACCCTTCAGGTGTATATCTTATAGCATAAAATCTTTATTTTGATTTTGATCGATCAGTTTGTATGGCAGCTATATGCTATGGTGGTTTTGACAACTGAGCGGTTTATTGGAGAAAAAAGGACGTGTGCTATTTTTCAGAGCGATATCTCAAAAACCGATGGATTTAGTTCGCCACGCTGATCATTTCTACTATGTGTGGTATATACTGTGTATGCACAATATGTTATAGAGTTCCCTACGTTTCCTTTTGACCGTTATAAATTTCGTAACAAACTTAATATAAATAAGTTCAGGGTATAATGATTATACCGTAATTGTAATAAAAATAAAATTTACGATCTCCCGATTTAGCTGTGAACATATACAACTAGCCGCAGCAACAAAGAGTTTTTAAAGTTTTCGTAGAAAGTTAGTTGGAGAAAACGAAAATCAAGTAATCAAAAATATTTGAAAAATACACACATTGATTCAAACGACTACTAACGAGTGCTGGCGACAAGCGATCACTTAACACCTATACAATAAAATCAAATCATAAATAAATCGATATGCGTTGCCCACTTGCACACAAAACGCTTATCGGCTAAGCAAAACAAAAACCAAACATTGTTAAAAAAAAACTGTAAAAACAACCCAAATATATTGTGGGGTAAACAAAAAAAATTAGTGTTCAAAAATCCGAAACATTATAGTGCGTGAAAAATAGACCTAATAAATGACCAAATGTCGTTTCGTTAAACTTCAAAGGCAAAAGTGCCGCCGTCAATGGCACGAGGCAGCTAGTTAGCGTTTAGCTAACAGCAGGCAGGCATATGATTGTGTGCGTGGGTAAAACACCGTTGCTGTAGAAGAGTTACTTAATAGTTTTGAGTAGTTAGTACGACTAGATTTTAATTGGGTGTAATGTTTGGCGATTAGTGGAATGTGGTTGGGTTAATGCTAAAATTATGTTATTTTAATTAAGTGATTTATTTAATGGCAATTAGTTGACAACTATTGGGAGAAGTTGAAACCTCGATATTATGTATTAAGATTGTCGAAACTTAGTGAACACAGCTTAAATGCTTAATACATAAATAGAAGTTGCATTTTATGGCAAAGGTTTAGCTGAAGTAACACTACATCGATAATTTACCGTTAAAATGGTTAAAATATATTAGTTTTTGAGTTTTTATGAGTTAGAACAATTTAAAGGAAATGTGAGAGTATAGAGAAACTCTGTGCTTGAGAGCTTTTATCTAAAATCTCTTTATGGCATAAGTCTTATCTATTCACTTCTCTGTTCACTTTACTCTCATGACAGAAAATTTACATGTGAAAGCAACAACAAAGCTGTTAAGAGGTACTTTATACAATAGAGTTGGTGTATAACTTATTAAAGTGATATCAACTCTTTTTATTATATCTTTCTTTGACTTTGTTAGTCTATACCAATTGCTTGTTCGATTCGCCTTACCGACTAAGATTTTGGTTGGTTCTACAGTGACCTGAAGCAATACAAGCTGATCGAATATAAATCTGATGCAGTGTACATGAAGCAATGAAAAGTAAAGCTTTTTCCTGATATGTTGCTCGAAGAGAAAAAAATTGTCAATTTTTAGGCGATAAAATGATAAACTTTATCACGAAGTTCAAACAGAAGAAGACTTTGACAGAAGAAGACACCATTGTATCTTAAAAATTTCTAAAAATTATAAGAATTTGCTACTTAAGTGCAAGTAATGTCAGTAACTATTGAAACCAATTTTGAGACAGTTAAAAATTACTTAAAAAATCAATAAAAATTGCTGCCAAAGTTTTTATGAAGAAATATAAACATAAATAATTATTTCGAGTCAATGACATCTTTTTAAAAAATATAAACACACAACTTGAAAAAAAAGCTCAGCGGCTTTGAGAAAAAGTGTATTCTCCCCATTCACTTCTCTCCACCACTTACAAAAATGCACGCTATGCCCCAAAGCGTTCACTATTTTATAGTCCGCCTAATTATTTTATGCAGTTATTTTTATTTCTTTTCTTTATTGTGTGATTTTTATGAGCGTTTGAATAAAACCTTGACCTCTGCTGCTGTTAGAAGCGTAATAAACTATTTGAAGGCAATTTGTTGTAATAAACTAGCAACCGCAAAACACGTGTTGCACGCATGGCTGTAAACTAGCAAACCGCATACAAAAGTATTTGTATGCATTTCACTTTTTATGACGTCTTGTGACGTGTCGTTCTTAATGTGCAAACTCATAAAATCGTTGAAATCGATTTCGTTTATAGTCATAAAGAAAAGAAAATGCAATCAGCGCTCAATTAAAGGCGCTTTTGGTGGATTTCCTTCGATAGAAGTGTGTGCGCTGTTTTGGAGACTAGTGAATACTGATAGTGTTGTAAAATTGAGGTTGTTAATTTAGTTGGTTTAAAAGAAAGTTGCTATGTGTAGCTTTGGCGGTGCGCTTTTCGCTTTCGATTAATTTTAGAAAGCAAATAAATCATTATTTCGACGACAAAATAATCTATTTTAACAAGTTTTTGTGTTCAATCAAAATAAAAATAAGAACTCTGCACTTTTTGGGGAGTTCGCAAAATTGCTAGAAATATTTGAAATGCTAACAAAATGCCATAATAATTTAATTTTTGGTGGTTTAAGGTATATATTTAATTAAATATATATACTTTAAAATAGTAAAGTAGTATAAAACTAAGATTTATTTATGAAAACCATTGCAGTTCACTAAAATTTATTCATAAAATAAGTATAATAAGCTAATAAATATTCTACAGACAACAAGTCCACAAGCACCCATTAGCCATAATTCATTAATATTTCGCATTCGTCGCAACTGTCTAACGCTGACACTTTTATCGTCCAGTTAATAAAGCATATTACTATATAATATGGACAACTGAACAGCAGCTTGTGACGGAAATCATTTTCATTTTACTTTAGCCATTATTTACTATATATTAGCGCTGTAATTTCACCAAAGCTTCAAATAAATTTTCTGTTTATTGCTTGACTGCAGGCAATACATTATTTTCTCAACGAGTGTCAGCTATTACCAGCTGCATAAAGGAATTTTCGCCAAAGCAAACATGGGTAAATCCCATATATATAAAGATGCACTAGCGTAATGCTTTCTTGCAGCACATATATTTGTCTGTATGTACTATGCTTGTAAGATTGGCTTCACTTGCTTTACAACCTGTCATTAGAATATCACTCATACGCCATGTCTGTTCAACATCACTAATTTCAAATAAAACAAATTCCGTTTCGTCCGTTGCCATTATTGCTTGTATTTAGTTCCACTATATTTATATCGCATTTTATTAGATAGTATAGTAGTATTGAGCGTAAGTATGTAGACGCTCGTTTGCCGGCGCAGGTGCATATTTCTATTTATTATTCTTGTGCGCCTTCGTGTTGTTTGTAAAATGTTTAAATGTACATATGTTTGCAATTGTAATTTTAGCATTTGTCTGGCATGTCAGCGTTCAATTCAAATTTAGTTGTGGCATGCATATTGACTGTATGACTGATTGACTGACTAGTTGACTGTTTGATGGATGTGCTGCAGACATATGTTATTATTGACTTTATTGCATCGAATTGAACGGTTTTCTTATATTTTCTTGGTTTCTTGGCGTTGTAATGTGTTGTTTGCTTGCACAATTGAACTTCCGGGTTTTTACTAAAAACGTGCAGTGGTTGTATTTTTATTTTTTTCATAATTTTTATTGTGGACTTGACATTATTTTCAGCACTTATTATTTATATACTTACACCTCGTAAAAAAATTTAACTAAGACGGAGATTTTCGTCAATTTGCTGCTTTGATTTTAACAAATAGTCTTCGTTGTTTGAAGAGTGGTAAAATTACGTTAATTTTTATTTTACTTGATATTTTTAGCATTTAAAACATTTTTATTCATGCCATACGAAGTTATAAATAATCAAAATCTTCAAAAGCACAAAATAAAAACTCTCCACAAATTGGAGAGTTGTCAAATAACATATTTCTTCATCTCTACTGAATATCAGTATGTTCTGTATATTTAAAATATTGCGAAAAATGAAAAGAAAAACTCTCCACTTTTTGGAGACTAAAAAATCCACATTTAGATTCGTTTTATAATTTTTGTGCTTAGTTTCTTTGTTAAACTCGTAGCTGTTATAATAAATTAAATCCAAGAAAATTTGTGCTGTGTTTTATTTTTTATCACTTATCCTAATTTCCTTATAGCCGATAATATTCTAAAAACTTTTTAATTGTTTGTGTTTAACACTATTAGCGTTCTTTTCATTGCTCTGCCTCCTCTACAGTTTTGTTAGTCACTTAGAATCTAATTTTCTAGTCCATCTAACTCTTCAACTATGTTGTGGCTACCTTCAAGTAGCGATAAATTCTCCAGTAGACCAACAGACATTAAATATGTTTGCTCACTACGTACCAAACATGCAGTTTAAAATAGGTTTTTACATCATTGCTGCTAACTTAAGTTAATATTTTTCCTTCCTTCCTCCCACCTTGCTTCCTGCCCTTCTTCCTTTACTCTACACTCTTGTGCTCATTTATTATTTTAATCTTAATTGTTGGTGATGTACAAATAATGTGTGAAAATCGACAAAGCACACATCGTCCAATACACACACTATAAAAATAGCATGATTTCGATTAAAAATATATTCATGCAGTTGAAAAGTAAATGAGCTTGCGGGTGCCTTCTATTGCTGCAACTCAACTAAATTGTTTATGCGTTTTGGCTGCTTAACATCTTATAGTTTATAGCTGAACGCTAATGATTTAGATTTCACCTCTCAGTGATACTTATTCTCTGATTTGTTGCAGTGTGGGGAGCGGGTGACGATCGCGGCTAAATTAATTTATAGCATTAACGACCGTGTTGAAATATTTCTTTTCAACAGAGTGAGATAGCGCAGCGGGTAACCAGATAGGTAAACATTAACAATTATAGGATATCAAAAAAAAAAAATTTATAAAAAATGTAATGCGTCTAATCAAAGCGAGTATACAGTGTCGTAGAAAAGTATTAGTAAATACAGAGAGCTGTGTGTGATAGCATGTGTGGACCGCTCTTGCTTTTTTTGGTTAGATCATAGCACATAAATTAATATAAATGTGCGCTCTTTAGTTTTTCTGAATTTATTTATTTTTCCTGCTCATTGAGGGAGCCTGTGATTTAGCACTCAATTGACTGAAATTTCCTGTCTGCTTTTATTTTGCACTATTCTCGGGCTGTTTTCGCTAATTTTGATATAAAACTAATTTAATATATTTGTTTAGAGCACCTTTTATTCGCTTGCATTTCTTTATTTATACGAAATTATAATTTTTTTTTTGGTTTTGTGTAAGTTTTATTTTTCAAAAACACAATCATATACCCACTTCTTCTTCGACGTCTGCCTGTCTGCTTGGCCCACAACAAATAATTTCGGTCATAATTTACACCATTTGTTTCAACGTTAAATACATACGTACATATACATATTTACTGAAGTTACATATATGTACGATATCTACATATGTGTGCATGTATGTGCAGATGTACATGCATATGGATATGTGTTATATCGGAATTTTTATGATTTTTTCCACAAGCCGCTCAATAACGCACACAAGTAGACACAAAAAATCAGCAAAGCGTGTGTAACTAAATATTGTATATGTGAGTATGTATGTCACAATGTGCGCCATAAATTTCCGCACGCTCGAAGCGTATGTGTATTTACAACATCCATATCAAATAGATCCTTGTTCACAAAAGTATTTTTATGTCGGCATGTTTGTTTTAATGTGTGTGTTAACAATATCCCATAACGATTGTCAATGCCATGTTAGTCGTTTTTATGTGTGCGCCACCCAAGCGAAATCGCGTACAAACACATACACTTACAGATACGCGTGCGGACTTAGCCACCTCCGCAAACGGCCTTTAGCTCTACAACAATTTCTGTTTTTTTGTTTTTTTGGCTGCTGCGCTGCTTCACCTCTCGTGTACCGCCACTAACCTCACTGTATACCCTTTGCTCTATAGCTGCCTCTCTCTTCTGTCACTCTTTGCCGCCTCACCGCCCTGTGTGGGCGCTTTTGGTGTGTTATTGTATGATTTTCCATTTTCTATTTTATGACATTCTACATTTCAGTAAATAAGCGAACACATGTCTACGCGCCGAGCTAACAACAAATATTCCTATATAAATATATATGTTTATATATATATATGTGTGTGTTGTGACGTAGTTTATGCGGCCATTTGCCTGTCTGTTGGCTGTGTCAGTTTTCCTTTATTGTATTTTGCTTGGAGATTTCATTTAATGGATTTTAATGGGTTTTCTTTTTTCAAAATTTTCTCTCGTACACATTTCCAGTCTTTTTGTGCTTTTGTTTCTCTTTTCTGCTTTTATTTACACAATTTTTAAGTGCAATTTTTATTGAGACTTTTATTTGTAGTCGCTGGAATAGGAGTCAATTAATTCGTTGCGTAATTTTAAAAGCTCTTTCTATTGTACAATTATCCATTAAAATTTTTATGCGAACTAGTATTTTTATGATAAAATGTGTGGTGCAATGTGAGTACTAAAATTAGTAGGAGTGGTACAAAAATAAATGTTTAAATTCAATTAATTCCTTTGTTTCAAAATTTATTTTGCAACACTTGCCATTATGAGCATGTTAAGTATAGTGGTACTCACGATAATAATTATTTACAGAGTTATTATAAATAAAAAAAAGTTCTGTTGAGTATGTACTTTGAAAATCACAGCATAATTACCTAAAAATTTATTCTTCTTATTTTAATACTTTGTGTTTGCTGAAAATAAGCAAACTCTCAACTTTTTGGAGAGTTTTGAAAATGCTTCGGATGGAAAATTATAGCAAATAAATATGCTTACATATACTTTTAATTGTATATTTCGCAAAATAGCACAACACTAAAACTCTCCACTTTTAAAACGGTACGCACATTACAATACAATGCAACAAAATCTGATTTTTTTTATGCACATTACTTGATTACTAAGCAAAATAAGTAAAAATAAAACTCTCCACATTTTTGGAGAGTTTGAAAAATTCATAAAATGAACATTTAAACGAAATTCTAAAGCAGGTTTACTTCGGGTGCTAAAATTCAACTCGTCAAAAAATTTGTGCTGGTCTCATCAGTTTTAAAAAACACAGTATATGTACATACATACATATGCACTTGCAATAATTCAATACTTTTTAAAATATAATAATGTAATTTATCTTTCAAATGGGTGTCGAGCATTTAAGCCGTAAAAAGCATACAATAATAGAATATATAGTAGGTCATTTAACATATTCAACACGTTATTTCAGCAAAGTAAAGCGATTTTCAGCAACACTGTTTGACAATAGTACGTTCACTTATTTGCATAAAAATTATTGTTTCTTGCAAAATGATAATAAACTGAATAGAAATGCACACAGCTAAATGTAAATCAGCTACTGTGCTGCTCAAAAATGCCAAACACGGTAACATCAAAACAAACAAGGCATTAAAACTCACGAGCGGGCAGCGCATTTCCATGAAATCGTACGACATTACAAGGACACAGCCAAAATAAAGCTGGTGCAAAACACAAAATTAAAGAAAAGAACAAAATTTGACTAAAAACTAAAAGTTCGTCCAACTTTTTGACAAAAGCTTATAAGGAGCGCGCATAGTAAAGTTAAAGTATAATTTATGGCACTTATAATTGCAAATTTTCATAAATTTACGGAATCTCGGTTTATTTTGTTAACTGAATACTGAGAAGGTAATATTATAGATAGAATTATATTATATTATATACGGTATATGGTCGTTCACAACAACTTTTACATTATTCTTATTATTAAATTTTTAATTAGAAAACATTTTGCATAGCTTTTCAAGTATATATTTCATGTATAAATTGTTATTGTAAATAAATTAATTTTTGGCCTCTGAAAATTTTTTAATTCAGCGCACGTAGCAACCTTATGGATCTACAAAATTTTAGTAACTTTCTTTTAAATTTTAAATACAACTCCGAACAATTGAAGCCTCAGCTCTGTACACAGCCATCCATACATATTAATATATCAGTCAGGAAAGCCGTTGCCACATTTACTACACCGTTAAAACTGTCATAAAACGTGTCAAAGTTCGTCGTTGTCTCGTATACCGCACATAAGTAGGAAAAAATGGCGCGAAATTGATAAAAATGGCCAACATAAAACAGCAAACAACCGAAGTTATAGTGAGAGAGCGGAGAGTGAAGTGCGAGTTACTGGGTGGCAGCCAATAATAATAAAGCACATATAGGCGCATAAAAGCCAAATGCAATGACATGAAATAACAATGCTAAAAATACCAATACACAGACACATAGGCAGCAAATAATAGTGTGGACGGAGAAACAAGACGAGTAAAAAGCAATTTGGTGATGGAAAAAATTATTCAAAATGCATAAAAGTGTATGCGTATGCGTGTATGTTTGCATCCAACAACATGCAAGCCACACAAATGTTTAATATCTGCGGCGCAACAATTTAATTGCAAATGTAATTGTGTTGTGCAACACAACTACAAAAACAACATAACAACGTTTTTTCTGCACTTGAGTGCACAATAAGCATGTGAAAATCAATATGCGCTCAAGGCAGGAAATTATTATGGCTCACACAGATGTACACATTTAGTTGCATGCTTGTGCGCCTATTGATAGGCCGTAAAAATAAGTCTCCACATTCGCTTGTCGATGCTGAAATGAATTTTTACGCCTACTAAAAGTCAACGCCGAAATAACAGCCGTAATAAATGTTTAGGTGATGAAAAGCAAACAATGGCGTAGCAAGCAGCGCATGTGGCATGCAACCTGTAGTTGTGACAGTCAAAGTTGTAAAAAGTTGAAAAAATGTACAATACTTTGTAGCATTTTTACCTTTAAAGTGCTCTAAAAGTGTGCTTGTGGGCGATACGAAGTCGTTGACATGTTTAGTCGGATTGCATTTGCTCGAAATGGTACGAATGGATTTTTTTCATTTTTATTTTTTATGTCGAAGCCTACTTTTTGGCTTGTGAAATGCGGCTAGACAATGGCAGTATACAGTAAATAGGTAATATCATGCTGGGCGTAAAAATTTAGATGACATAATGCTTATTGCTCTGTTTTAATTTTGGATTATATAATATTTAATCATTATAGGAGACAGTTGAAATGTAAGCTAGATTTTTTATTTTGAGATATGCAGATAACTTGAGAGATAGAGAACTGGCTTTATTTTCAATGTCTTAATATATTAATTGAAAAATATTATATAATTTTGAACAAATTTTGCTCTTTATAAAGGAAATTAAACATTCCTTAAAATAAAATATATTAAAAAAATAATTTTAAAAAATTCGAAATATTTAAAAAAATGTATGAATGAAAAAAAAAATTTTTATCTATATTTTGGTTTTGTACGCTGTCTTTGATGATTAAATTCAATGTACTTGAAGTAAAAATTTAAATAAAACAGTGTTTAAAAAAAAATATATATAATTAAAATAGAACTTAATTTATAATTTTTAAATATTTTTTTTTTTTTTTTAATTTCTGTATTTAAAATATTTTTAAAACATTTCAATATATATTTTGAGTTTTCTTCGAATTAATTTATTTTTGATATTTTCTGATTAATTAATTTTTATATACCTACATTTAACATTTTTCGTTTTATTGTTTTTCAAATAGCTCGTATTTAGCATTGAAATTTTTTTTTTAAATTTTGTAACGAAATAAATTTTAATTTTATTAAATCACGCTTTAATTATCATTTTGCGCCTCTTCGCTACTAACAGCCATGCATACCTCAAAAATGTCTTTCACACCTTTACCCTCAAACGTTCCAATTTCTAATCTTTCCAACGGAGACATAAAAATACTATTTATTACTTCTATCAAAAATATTTCTTTCCACACAAATTCCTTGATGGCCAACCGTAGCAACGCAAATGCTCCACATTCCCATTAGAATTTCTTAATATTTCCCTCAAAAATTTGTTCATTAAATTATTTATACACATAAACGAAGTTATAAATTTATATAAGAAGATACCAAATAATAGCAAAGAGCCCACGAAAAAACTTTTGGAACGCTCCACAGCTGCGGCAAAATAGACAACGCTACTTGATATCAGGCATTAGCGTAATGTGCAACGAAAGCAAACTGTGCGCCATTTTTCAATACAAAGTAGCCTATTTGTTAATTTTTCAAATTTTCCAAACAACAGCACGCTGTCCGGTAGTCACACGTGAAAATAAACAACCCACCACCACCCATCGGGACGTTGGGTCATTTGTGGTGATTTGTTGTTGGGTGTTTTGTTTTTGTTTAATTCTACTTGTACGGTAGCTTTCAACTAATGCCGTGTTGAAATGGTCGCTAGCATGTGGCATGTGGTAAGTTATGTATGCTAGCTGCTCTGCTTAAGTAATTTCGAAATATGCGTTTTTGAACATTCCGAAACGCACCAAAGTATATATAAGTTTGTATGTAGGAATCCGCCACTGTGCGCTGTGTAATCGGAGTTCAGCTATGTACGTATATTTTTATATACTCATACATACATACATGAGTGATATAAAAAATGTCTAGTAGATGACAGATTGAAAGGGTCACAGTCGCGATTGTGTAGGTGTAAAACAATAATGTTGAGAAACAGAGCGTCATTAAGGCCGGTATTATTATATAGATATACAATATATTTGAGTGTAGAGTGCCGACTAGATATGTTTATAGGTTTGGTAAGTGTTCTGAGAATGCAAGTATTCCTTATAGATTTGGGAGACTGAACAATCCAGAAAATTCTATTGATGTCGTATGTTCAAATATAATTTTTTTTAAGAAAACATAATTTCAAAGCAATATTTTGCCTTCTTCAAAAACATTCCTCGAGGGATTCTTTCTGCATTGGTTAGAAATATATGCGGTATTTATTAAACTGAAATTTTCCGAAAAACATTTAAAACTATGATCTGAATTTAAGCTGCTGAAAACTTTGAGGTAACTCTTTGTTCTTGATGTAAGCCAAACTCTTTGAAAGGAGTTACTTTTTAAAGTAAATAATTATTTACAAGTGTAAATTAAATTATTATAATTTCTATCAATATAAGCAAACTTGTGACCACCTGTTTTGAGAACATATGAAGAAATTAAATTTTGCTCTAGAAATACTACCTTAACAAGTATTAAAGAAGTAGATCAGAAAAAAAACTTATAGAAATATTAAAATGCAGCGAGAAATTATCAACTAACGAAGCCTTCAGTCATCAAATGAATCGTCAAATGAATGCTAGCTCATATTAAGGTGAACCCTCTTCCTGCTGATATTTTAAGCGAATTATTAAAAAAGAGAATGACTTACTTTAAAGTATCATTTAGCTCTGACAAGAGCTCTTTGGAATCTAACTAGCCACAAAAGCTCAGTTTTCTTTAATTTTTTTTCGCGCATTCATACCAAAATTGTATTATATTTTATTTCAAATGGATTTAATAGTTTGGATCGTTGAAAATTTAAATTCATATGAATTTACATGTCGTGCAGGTTTATCTCAACACAAGCAATCAGACATAGCACAAACACTAAACAAGAAGAAGCCGCACTCAAGTGGTGAAGACACCGACACAGAGACCGAGACCGCGACAGCTGAGGGGTGAAGCATAAAGATGCTAACTAGACTTAAACGAGCATGGAGCAGACAAACAGATAAACACTTGAAAGCCGCCCCAGCATGTTGCATGCGAGTATTAACTGAGGCAACATAAAATTTACGAGCGCACAACGAGAATGAAGAAAGAAACAAGGCTCAAAACTATGGTACGGCACTATGAGTATGATGTTGTATGCTGGAGAATAAAAGGCTAAACAAGATTGAAGATTGAAGAGATGAGTCGAGCAACCAGGCAATGTGCCATGGCAATTGGAATGAGAGTAGGCAGTCGGCAGCAGACAGCAGGTACGACTGAGTTAACCGGTAACCGGCGAAGCTATAAACAAAGTTGAAGTACATATGTATGTGTGTGTGTATCTGGGTAACACAAAAGAGCCAGCTAGCAATAAGAGTGGCAAGAAGAAAAGACCTTGAACAAAAACTAGCAAAATAAGAATGAGCAGACAACTTGGCTAACACAGCTGCAAGTCGTGTCAACGACGTTGAGGATGATGTGTGCTAACGCAAACTAACTAGCAGGGTAAAAAAACAGGGTGTTGGTTGTGGAGTCAAGGAAGATGCAGTGGCACGTTGCAAATGCCGGCAGGAAGGACGGGCGATTCGTTTTTTGAAGAAAGAAGTCAACAGCTCGTTAAAGTTAAAGTGCTGAAGCGCAACGAGTACTAAAGTGTTGAGTTGGCTGGATGCTAGCTTACAAGGTTATGCAATGCTGTGGAGTTGGTGAGCAAGGTGATAACGTGTGAGGAGACAGCGCAGCGTAGAAAAGCTTGTGGCAAGCAGGTAGTCAAAATGTGGCTTGTCTTGGACTAAAAGGGAACTACAGTTGCGTTTTGAAAACGGCTGTTGAGGGGTAGTGGCGTTGTAGAGGGGGACGTATGCAAATGTGTTGAGCAAGTAAAGGAAATAAAGAAAAATTTGCAAACACAAAGCAATGAAAATGAAATGCGGCAGAGAAATAAATTTTGAAGAAAAGGAGAAAATTGTGTGAGAAAAAAATATACAAGAAAAAAATACAAAATTATATAAGAAAATAACAAAATAAAAATAAAAAATAGTAAAAAAAGTTTCAAAAGCGCAAAAAATAAAGTTATATAAACATCTACTTGCAACAAGCAGCGAAAAAAAAAATACAAAGCATCAAAGTGAGAGTCGACTTGAACTTGCGATAGCCGAAAGTCAAAGCAAAGTGTTAACAATGGGCAACAAGTCGCTTGTGGGTAATAATAACAGCAACAACATGAGTTGTGGATACAACCACATAAATATACCGTTTGATTTTTGCTGGCAATTCAGCAGATTTGCAACAGCGGCGCTGGGCAAGAAGAGTAGAAATGCAAAATAGCAACACTTATTTGCAGCAAAATAGGCAAATAGCTTATAAGTTAGCTTAGAAGCAGCCCGAGTTGTAAGTGGAGCTGGTTGAATAAACTGTGAGTACATATGTACCTATATATTATTGACATAGTATATAAATATATACACGCCGCTGAAGCCAACTTGCATGCGGTATGATGCCTGTTGCGGTCGAGTTGCTGATGAGTGGATCACTTTGATTGCCGTGCTGTCTGAAATTGAGAAATTGTATATCCCATAAATACACACACACACAACGGATGTTTTAGGTGCCATACAGGGTCAAAAGAGTGGACAGCACATTGCTGGCAGTTTTTATGTGCCGCTGAAAGCCAAGCATATAATAAAAATATATACACATATACATACAGGCATGCATTTGGCATTAAACTTGAAATTGCATGTGGCAATGGGAATGGAATTGCATTTTTCGAACACTCAGCAAACGCTGCGCTGCTTCGCCTATCCACTGGCTGTCTGTCTCGAGTATTGTAAATGAGCCATTATGGCTTTAATGCGCATAGCACTGAACTTCAGAAGATATATTGACGTGTAAATGATACTTGAGCATGTATGAGCACTTTTTAGTTTCTCTCTACCATCACCTACCGTATGTATGTATGTGTGCATGTGTGTCTCCACCTCGAGCACTGTGTATAATTGAATTCGTTCTGACCATTTAAGTTGAAATGTGTTAAATTCGTATTTAAATGTTATTCTATGCAGCACTACAACGTGAAAAGCGATTTGTGGCCACTTTTTGGTTGCAAGTTTAAGCAGTCCCCCCTCTCTCCTTAGCGGTAATAGTTTATTGTCAATTTGGCTTGTTAATTGTTTTGTTAATGGAATTTGTAAGGATTATTCTATACAAGTATTAAAACTCACCATTTCCAATTCCATTTTGTCGTTGTTGAAAGTTTAATTACTTTGCGGCATTTGCGTTTGATAAGTTAAGTAGAAATTTGCAGATCTGTAATTAGAAGAGTATTGAAAAAAAATAATTATTTAGTGTTTTAAGTGGAATGATAATGGACCACAGACATAATACATATGTAGAGAAAAAAATTAAGCTAGAAAGTTATAAACTCGAGTTTAAGAAATTCCAAGTTTAAGCCAAAACCTTTTCTTTTGACAAAATTTGTTTATAAAAACAAGACGTATCAGCATTAAAACTTCAAAAAAAAAAAATTCGTTAAAAAGTTTTAAACTCGAGTTCAAGGAACTCCAATGCACAACTTCTTCTTTTGACAAATTTGTTGTAAAAACTTTTCTTATAACAGATTTTTATATAAAACTGGAAATGATCCCACAAACTCGAGTTTGAGAAACTTTGAGTTTAATCCAAAAATTTTCTTTCGACAAAATTTTTTGTAAAGACAAATAAATATAACTCAGAGAATATCTCCAAAAACAAAAAAAAATTGTGTTGCATCATTAAACTCGAGTTAGTGGCAATTAAAACAAAAATACAATACAATTTTCAGCTATGACTCATTCATACTGTTATGTAAACTCCTTTCAAGAACAGCCTCATCATATTTTATTGTACTATCCCACTTGCAACGTTCACCTCTACCTTTTCTATATTTATGCATGTATATTAACCTACACAACTACACCCTACGACAACATTTACTTAACTCACTCAATTAATTTGCATAAATATTTGCATTTAAATTATTAATTAAACACGAAAAGTAATCAGCTGAAGTGAAATACTTACAAGAACAACAAAAAATATGCGTAAACAACAAGCCAAAGAAAAATACTAAAATGTAATATTAATAAAAGCAGCAACAACAACGGTAAGCGTTGAGACAATAAATTTCAAGAAGTGTCCACAATTAAAGCGTAGCGATAAGCAAAATGACATGACAAAGGCAAACAAGTGAATCAGTTGAACGAGAAGATGAAGGTGAGGCGAATGGTGGAGGTAGCTGTTGGATGGTGAATGGTGAGGAGCTAAAACACTGCAAAGCTTGGAAATGCACGTTGGATTATAGACTTAAGTAGAGCCACATTAAAATTGTGAATTTTTAATTATGCGCGTAAATAAAGGGTTACACACACATATATATGTACTCGTATATAGTAGATGTGTTTGCGCATAGTATTTATGATAAATTGAAAATAAAATACAAAGCTGCCGCTGACAACAAATAAATGTGTAGATAAGCGAACGCGTCACGGCATAGTAGAGGTAATGCGAGGAAAGTGTTTTTCAATTTTTTACTTGCTGCCACGCGCCTATTACACACGTGTGTAATTTATAACTCGAGTTTAAGAAACACTGAGTTTCAATAATTTTTTTTTAAAATATTTTTTGTAACATCTACTAATAAAAATATATGGAAGTTGAGTCCTGAATATCAGAATAATGAATAACTCGAGTTTGAGAAAAACTGAGTTTAATTGTTAATTCTTAGCAAATATTGTTGCCAAAGAGGGTTGTATCTACCTTGTCACAAAAGCTGCATTGCGTCATAAACACGAGTTTAATGCTTGGTGTTTATGAACAACTGGTTCTCACCAGAGTGTTTAAGCAATTATGTAATCAATGTGATTTGAGTTTTGACACACAATTTATTTAAGAATTCTCTCCTGGTTTATCACATTTTTTTATATTTGGTTGTATAAGAGACTGATTTCGTAACTAGTTCTAAAACTTTTAAAACAAATTAAACTTGCTGGGTTTCTCTACACTAGTCTGTCACTTAAAATTTGTAAAGAAACTATACAAGTGGACAACGGCGCTTACGGTGAATTGTGCATAAACTATATTTAAACTACTTGTCAGCTAGTGGGAGGCTATATTCGCCGCCTCCCTTTGTTTGATTAATTTAGCGGCGTGTAAAACGAAACAAAAGTAATAAAAAGTTGGAAAAAAAATAATTTAATTAAGAAGAGACGGTATATGACTCTGTATTTATAGCAAAAGTGTGAGCAAAGACAGTGAGATAAAGTAAATACTTGCGCGTAATGTAAATATTCAAGAACAGGGGCCTCATCTTAGAAGGTGAATGGAATATAAGTACTGTTGTCTAAGATACAACACTAAAGTTAAGTGCATGTGACAATAATTTGTACAATAAAAGAAGTTTGTAAATAAAATTTTTAATTTTCCTAACGGAGTAAACTTGGCGCAGAACTGATGAAAGAAAGTTGTAAAACTCGTAGGTAAATAAGCATGCTGTGAAGGTGCCAACTAACAGTAAATATTTTCAAAGATGTTCTTGTAGAGAAGTTGACGCGGCAAATAAAAAGGCATATGAACGTCAATATAGTTAAGTAGACAAAGTTTTGATAGCGGAACGGAAATGAGGCTATTGGAAGGAGCGCATTCAACCCTTTTTAAATGTGTATCTAGATAGAACATAGGTCCTCACAAGAATACATATTGCAAAATATTTTGAGATAATTTTTTTTTTATCTTCCTTGCTTTATTTATTTCAAAATCTTTTAAGCTTTATTGCTATTTCACAGGCTTAAGGCTGAGTTAGCAGATGCCTTTATGAATTTATAGCTTATATCTTATGACTAGTGGTGCTCACTTGTATATTTTATGTCTAGATTGGTCTGTCATTTCATCAACAATCATCACACACACATTAAGATATGTTTTGTTAAAATTTAATTAACTATTTGATTGACAGCACTTGTGAGCGGCCTTTAGATTCAGTTAAGGGTTGCCAATTTTTTCTTTTAATTGTTTTTTTTTGTAATAACATAAATGTTTGCATAAATATATTCATTGGTATATATGTTTAGCAACTTTATATATTATATTTTAAAATTTAACCCCAAACTTCAAAAATGAAAATATATATTTACTAAGCAAAAAGTAATAATTTTTATTTTTGGGATCCTAGTTTTACTTTTTGTCCAATAGATTCAGAATTGCTAGCTATTTAGCAATTTTTATCTACGAAAAATTGATTATTAGACCACTAAGCTTGTTATACACTCAAAATTTTGATTTCCACCTGGCAACTCTATAATTAAACACTTCATTATTTGCTTGTCTTCTGCCAAAAACTAAAAAATGAGAGTCAAACAGTCTGATAAGCCGCAAAACACAACTGCTGCTGACTAGTAATTTTAATGTCGAGGCTGCAAAGTTTGATTTCCCACAAATTAAAGAACAAGCTCGAAATAGATTTGTCTTTCGGCAACGCTTTGAACTATTCACTGTTTATATTCTTCGCATGTTTGTAAAAATGTTTAAGTGACAGTTCTGAGCACATAGAAGTTAGTATAGCTGTTTGAGGGGGAGTAATATAATCACAGAAATAAACGACGAGTACTTGTACACGAAAGACACTGTAGGACTGGGTCTTTGATGCTGATGGGCAATGCTACATAGCTGTTGAAAAAAAACTGAAAGGCGTGTAATTTTGGATTTATTTGCTAATATTATCAGAAGATAGGTTATAAGGAAACGATTCTAATATAAAAAATGTAATTTAAAAAAACTTATGGAAGGTCCAAAAAATAAAAAAAATAATATATACTAAAAAAGTTTAAAACTAAAAAATACAAACATTAGTAATTTAAGTGTAACAATGTTCTAAAAAACACAAATATTTAAAGATTAAAACTACGAAAAAATTGTAAAATTAAGAAACAGATAATAAAAATTATAAAAGAATCAATAAACATTAGAAGATATTAAAACACATTTAAAATTAATGAAAACAACTATTAAACTAATAATAATTTCAAACATATAAATGTTCTAACAATGTAAAAAAATCGAAAAAAATTTTAGAATTAAAAGAACTAATAAAAATTATAATAAGAAAAAGATGGCTCAAATATAAATTTTCAATAAGCTTAAAACATTTTAAAATTAAAAATTCCCAGTAAATCATCCTTAAATTTAAGTCACTTTTTGAAACAAGGTGCGACCCAACATTTCTATCACTTGACATCACTTTCACGAGTAAAAGCTTAAGTCAAAGGAGATTTTTTTCGATTTAAGGCAAAAATTAAATGGAAAAGAAAAAAAATTAAAAATTAAAAAAAAATATAACAAAAAAGAAATTAAAACAATGCGTCCCCTTGCAAGCAAATTGCAATTTCTAATTTTTTTTTTCTCAAAAAATTCTGATTGCCTGCATGTGGCATTTTGAAATATTATTTTGATTTATATGTGGTACACATTAAGTGGGTGTGTGCGCGCTTGTTATGCGAAGTCAATGCTAATTAATTAGCAAATATTTGCAGACGCCCATAAAACACAGCAGCAACAACAAACTAAGCGACTTCATAAAACAGATGAATTCGAAGAATTTTGTCTTTATTTTGGTTTTCTTTGGCACAGCAAACGAAAGTCACAGTAAACTTTATTTATGCAGAAAACAGTGACTGGCATACAATTTATGTTCGGGAAATTCCAAGAAAGGCATAATAACAAGTGATAAAACAGAAAAAAAGTAATACAAAATAATAAAAAAAACTAAATAAAGCAACAAAACATCAAACGCAAAAAGTTGAGCAAATTTATGTTTAAATCGATGTTTTAACTAAAAATAAGTCGATTGGTTGGCAATAAAAAAAGCCAAACGCTTTGATATTAACCAAACGCTATACTATATACAAGTATATTTCCTGTGTAGATAGATATGCCTGCAGCATACTCGCATATATATTTGTATATAAGTGTGACCATAAATCTACGCCAATAAAATCAAATAAACACATTTGAAACGCAATAGTTAATACATCGTTGTATCGGACAACAATAATATTATAATCGATATATACAAAGAACCTAGAAATAAAACTCTCGTTAGCTAATTACCGATTAAACGAAGTACAAAGCGCTAAAAGATTGTGAGTCTTCAGGAAAAAGTTACTAAAAGTATTCGCCATATTCGAAGAAGCTGATTTTCAGAACTAATAATGCCAGTAAGAATTGTTGGATTGAAAACAAGTGTTTTCTAGGGGCATTCTAATTAATTTCATTTAATCTTATGTACTTATTTAAGGTTTTGAAATATATTTTTCATTCGCGAATTTATTTTTACTATTTTCTTATCAAACTCGAGCTCGTTTAGTCGAAACTATGTAGTCATGGAGCCCTAATAGATCAAATTAAGTATATTCGAGAACTTAAAAATAACTTGTTAGCTTAAGATCGGTGATTAATCCCAAAATACAGCGAAAACCCATGGTAACTACACTAGTGATCAATGTGAGTGGGGACTTTTTAATATTTTTTCGGAAAATCTGTCTGAGCAGACCCTCATTCAATTCTTCCGTAAAATGGTTTCGAGGACAATTTTGACACACAAAAACTCTAAATATCATTTTTTTAGTTGAAGAAATAGTAGTAAGATTTGAAGGCTGAGATAATTTTGCCCTTTTTTTTTAAATACCGAGATCATTTAATTTTTAAAGTCAATTAAGGATTCAAATACTCTTATTTCTTGACATAAGCTAGTTTCCCGCCTCCATAAGTTTTTGAAATATATTTTCAAGGAAAATTTTAACACTCCAATTTTGTTTTAAATAGATTTAGATAAACGTGAATCTAACAGCTATTGACTAAATTATTTCTTGAGAGTTTTTTTCCAGCACCACCAAGTAACGACCATATATGGTACTAGAGATTCGCTAATATACAGCATTTCTTACTAATAAAATCATAAAAGAATATTACGATAAGCAGAGCGTGGGGAATGAAAGATTGCAAGTGATTTTTGTAAACAAATTTTATAAGGCTTGCTATAAATTATTTACGACTTATCGGAAACCACAAATTAAACATAAAGAAATTTGAAACAACATTTAGAAAAAATTGATAGCAAATGCTATTTGGGTGCTTTATGCTGCTGGCAAGCGCTGAAAGCCAACAGGAATGTATTGAGCAGGGTGTGTTGTTGTAGCACGAATTTTGTTGTTTCAAGCAAAGGTAAGAAAATTAAATATACAGCAAATAGACGAAAAAACAATAATTAATTTTATGCTACTAAATTTTTTTATATTTTGGATAAATGTACATATTTATTTATATTCCTACAAAGTTCCAAGACGACATGTGAATTTATCGAAGATTTATTGCAAATAACTGCGGACTGTTGGCGTTACTTATGAATGCCGCAGGAGGTAGCCGAAATTGGCAGCACCAACTAAATAGCTGCATATACATGCAAACGTGGGTTTGTATAGGTATGTATAAATTTGTATAACATAATATGACTATGTGCGTGTGTTTTTATATAAAAATAATAAAATTTGTTTGCATTGGCTTGTCGCACGACGATCAATTTCAAATGTTTAATTTATGAGTGTTGCAAATTTATGAGCTTTTTGACTATAGGAACGAGCTACGTACGCACAAATACATGCAGAACACAGCTAAACAAACAAGGCGTCTGCCGAGTACGCGGAGTTTTTTCTCATGTGCTTGAGCAGATGATACGCTGCGCAAAACGGTAAGCAAGTGCAGGCCGCCTGCTTGACAGACAAATTCAATGATTGCTTTTCATTCTATGTTGTTGTTTTCATGTTTATACCCTGAACAGGGTATATTAAGTTTACTACGAAGCATGCAACAACTAAAAGGAAACGTCGGAAACCCTATCAAATATACACATATATAGAAGACCTCAGCAGGACGAGCTAAGCCGATTTAGGCATGTCCGTCTGTCTGTCCACTACTTTGTAAATATGCGAACTAGTTCCGCAGTCTTTGAGATATCGCCCTTTGGTCTCCAAAAGCCAAACGATACAATATCCGAACATATTGTTCGGATCGAACTACTATAACTGCCATATACATAAACTGAAAGATCAAAATCAAAAGAGAGATACTTTTGTACTATTTTATGCTATAATCAATGCACCTGTGAAAGGTATTATAACTTTGGTGCAGTGGAAGCAAGGCTTTTTTCGTTTTTTGATGTTCTTTTTAAAATATTTGTTGTTATGTTTATTTTTTATTTCGCAATTTTGTTGCAATTGTGTCTCTCTTGCGGTGCGTATGCAATTTCTTGCCTCATTTAAATGCGACAGACAGCGACGGCCGACAGCGGCAACCGCCAACGAACGCCACGAATGCAATGAATATGTATGGGCGCGCGGCGCATAAATTTTATATCTGCGAATTACAAAAATTTAAATTCAAAAGAATTTCGCTGTGAAATGGCAACACAGCAGGAACAATAACAACAACAACAAAGCGAAATGTTGACGAACAGCAGCCAAGAGCAATCAGGCCGGCGGTCAGCTCCAATTGCAGTTGCTTGGCGCGCCGCCGCTATTGCTGCTTGCCACATTGTGTGTGCGCGCCCTGGGAGGAAGTAGAACGTGCAAGGCGTAAAACAAACAGAAATTAATTATGTTTCAATACGAGACTTGTATGTTGCCCCTTCTTCTGCTCGTGCTGTTTTTAGTTAGGTGCGGCGCGTACACAAACACGCACACACATACAAGAGTACATACAGTTGTTTATAAAGATAATAAATATATGGCTGCTTGTTTGTTTTATACGCTGTTGTTGTAGCTGATGCTGCTGGCTAGCGGCTGCTTGAAGAAGATGAGCGCACTGTCAGTGGAGCAAAAACAACAACTATGCGGCGGCAAGCATGTTGGTTAGCTGCTTGTGGCACACACTTGTTGTTGCTGTTGCAGCTGCGCCAAAGAGGTAAGCTAAGGAATATAACAAATGCCAACAACTTTAAAATTACTGTAGTTCTTTTTCTCTGTTGTTATTGTTGGCCACATGCTGCTGCCAGCGCCAAGAAGCTGTGGAAAAAATATAAAAACAACAAATAACAGAGTGAAAAGTAGACAGTGACTGAAAGGAAATGTTATGAGGAAAGAGAGCGGCAAGTCTATAATCAAATATACACAGAGAACTCGCCAAACTGTAAAACAAAAACAAAAATAAATGAACTAAAGAATAAAACACCAAAAAATTAACGAAAAGGCATGTGCTTGTTAAAGCAGCAACAACAAAAACTACGTTGTAATCAATGCTTTTGTTGTTGTTGCTGCCGCCGGCAAATGCAAAAGTCATGCAACAAACCGAAATAATATACACTGCCGCAGTTTTTGTTGTTGCTGCAGCATAAAGTCGCCGGCAGATAATTTTACTACTTGAAGTACTGACTTATTGCCGGTAGATGCTCAGCCATGTGTGTATGTATATACATATATCTATGTCTGTATGGATGTGTGTATGTATCTCTTTATGTCTGTAAGTTTGTATGTCTGTCTATATGCCCATCTGCATACTTTATGCACTCCTCCTTCTTTATCTGTCGAGCTGGGTCGGCCGGTCTTTTTCGTTATTGAAATTTTCTACAATTTTGTTGCGGTTAATTTAAATTAATGTGCAACTTCGTCGAGTGAGCGCGTAAATTTATGTGCGAAAGAGTGGTTCGAAAAAGTTGGTGTTCTAGAAATGTTCGAAATTTTAATGAATTATATGTCTAAGTGCATATGGGGCGCTCTACATATTGCAAATTTTCCCGAAAAGCAGCTGTAAGCAAGGGCTATACTTCAGAGACGGCGATATAACAGCTGATAATGTTCCTTAAATACATATACTCGTACATATCACAACCCTCTCCGAGTGAGAGTAATCGAAGAAGCAACTGGTATAAATCCACGCGTGCTTTCAGATGTTAAATTTTGGAGAAAAGAGTGGAGTTCAAGCATAGCGAGTAGAAAAGTAGTGAATCGAAAACAGTTTACCTACACTCAAAGTCGCATATTTTTTAAACAACTTCTATGATTGAATTTCAATTTCAATTGATTAAATTAGCGAGTGTTCTTTTCGCACTCGCTTATAAAAAAATGTTACCATATTTAATTTATTTTCATGATAACATATATACTGCAATTTTGGAGACTCAATGAGTCCGTAAAATACCTTTTTTCGTTGCTACATATTTTAGTGAGTGTTCTTTTGCCACTCGCTTATAAAAAAATTTTTCACATTCAATAAAACTTTATGCAATCAGGTCAGTATTCAGTAAAACGCATACTTAGTAGTTTCTGAAACAATCTTCGTTGATTTTCCTCTTTTTGCTGATTTTAACACCTATTTATCCAACTCTAATGCTCTTCGCACCACCCCATTGATGAAGTTGTAGCAAGCGAACACCAACATCCGCTGTGTAGGCGATACCTCTACGCGCCATGCAAACAATTGCACTTATTTTTAGACATTTAACAGTTCAAATGTTGCAACAATTAAAATGAAAAGTGAAGCTGAAGCGAAAAGTGAAAAATATAATGGAAATGCTGTGCTTTATTTTACGGCAAAGTGTAGGAAATCAAGGAAAGTAGCGCGATTTGTGTTTTTTATTTAGATTAATTTTATAGTTGTTGATTTTTGTATAATTTAGTTTTGTCTTTTTTATACATTTGGAAGGCAGATTTTGCGTATTTAAAACTGACTCGTAAATAAATTCGTGATTTCCTCAAAACCACACACACAGCTGTGGAGCGCTTAAATTTTATCGACTTTTTTATTAAAATTTTAATTAACTCGACATTCTTTTAATGAGCCACATGCGCTGTTAAACGTCAACAAATGTGGCAATGTGTACGTAGGTGTTTACATATTGCCTCCAAAAAAAATTTTCTTAATTAAAAATTTTGAAAAAAACAGAATTGCATGCAAAGCAGTGCGTTGCATATGTGACACCAACGGTTCAAGGCTCAAGAGGCAAAGTGTAATGCCGCCGCAAAATAACTGCAATCACATTGCGTCGGTGACATTTTTGGCGGCAGCATGCAGGCGAGCTGAGAAACAGACATAACATGGCAATAACAGATTGATATCTTCAAGTTCATTAGGCGGCTGCACACGCACACACATACACAAAGATGCACACATGCATATACATAAACAGTTGCTTTTGTTTTTATTGCAGCTGGTTTGTCTCTTTAAAGACCCATGTCTCTTTTTACGGTTATTGTTGCTTGTTTTCTTGTATTTGCTTTGCAGCAACTTCTCTATACTTTATTTATTTAATTCAATGCTCTTTTATTTATTTATTTTTTAAGTTTTAATTATTGTTTTGTAGCTGTTGCTGTTGCATGTTGCTTCTCTGGCATTTTTAATTGGAATTGATGCGCTTGGTAAGCGTTGCAGCTCATCAGTCGCTGCTACGAATGGGTGAAAATTAATGAAGTCGATTCTTAAGAATCATGTTTCGAAGATTTTTGGTGAATTGATTAAATTGCGGCAGAGGTAAAGGGTGAGAGCAACACAGAGAGCACATAAAGTGCACAGTGATGTGTGGAACAACGCAACGCCAGCGATCTTTTCTTGCTTTGTTTTCGGGCTGTAGTAAACTCGAAAGGGCACGACGCAGGTAGCTGAGTGCGAGACGGCGAGCATTTGAATTAAGTGTTTTGGCGACAAGAGAAAGTAGATTTGGTGATTGGCCTATAGTTTTTGGTAAACAATCATTAGTTTACTATCTTACGATCTTGGCTAGACGGAGATTTTGCACTAACGAAGTTTCTGTAGAAACGCTTAAATTAAATTAAAACTGGAGATTTTGCCATTAATTAGTCGGCTAAAAATATTTTAGTCGATAGCTAATATGTTAGCTGCGTTGGATTGGCGATACACTTGTAGATCGAGCGCTTCGATACGAAATGATCTGCTTCAGACCCACCGCAGTCTCGCTGTAGTGTTAAGAAATCAAAGGGAGCACCGAGACTGCTAAGAGTAAACTAAGAGAAAAAAAGATAAAAGGCGAGAAAATATTGAATAGAAAGTGTTTTGGATGCATACTGAGCTCAATTCAAAATACACCCAAAATTTTATGGAATATATTTCATATAAAAACCTCAATAACTTGAATATAATTTAATCCAATTGCTTGTTTTAGAGTTTAATTACCATTTCTCGTTTAATTACGATTTCGAAGTTCTGGTGACAGAGATTTCAGAAATAAATAAATGTTTATAAAAATTCATTAAGAAATCAACTAAATTTTCTTTCTCCTAGTATTGTGTTTTACTAATGCAAAGGAAGCATCAGTTTCACAGAATATGATAGTCTGAAAATGTTGAGTTAGTTTAGTTCGACAGTATAAAATGGTTCATAGAAGAGGATTCTAAGCTCAAATTGAAAGTTAATATATTTTCTGTTTTAAAGACCTCTTCATTGTCATTTTCTGTATCTTCCAGTAGAGCATAGCGACTCTCTTGAAAACACTTTTCAATAGGTAAACATTAACATACAAATACAATCAGTGTTAATATTGAACCGTTGGTTCCCTACGACCTTGAGTTTTACAACCAAACCATTAACTATCTTCGCAAGACTACTTCACTCATTGCACTCAGCTTTTAACTGAACGTAAATATTTAATTACAAATATTTTTTTAAATAGTTTGTACTAATTTAAGCTAAAATTAAACCAATGATGAATGTTGCGTCGTATGTTTAACATCAATGGGGAACCGCCAAAAGATTAAAAAAATTTAAGAAAATTTACTAAAAATCAATTAATTGTTTTAAATTGCATGCCATAAAAAAGCAACAATAAAATCTCAACCAATATGCCAAAATTAGTTGAAAAGATATTATATGACAAATATGTTGTTGTAGACTGCTAATAGCTAAAACCAAAAAATCTATTTTGTAATCTCCTCCAGCGCCTCGCCACCTGCCATGAGCGACGCGATGGAAACTATTTGTTAAAAACGAAAAAATGAAAAAAAAATAAACATAAAACATAATGGAAAATAAGAAACTGTAAAAAGCAACAACATCAGCCCCTAGGCAGCAGCTGTGGCGTCGGCGGTAACATCACACAAAAATTGAAGATGTTGCTGACTTTTGTTTGTGACTAATCTTTTGTCATTTTTCATTTTCCAAACAAATAGACGCCAGCATAGCTAAGCGACCATGTATGCTATGCTATGCTATGCACAAAACATAGACCAACCAAAATATACGGAAAAAGCAACGAAAAAAAGTAATCACCAACAACAACAGCGGGCTATAAATGTAATGATTATGAAGAGAAAATGATTGCGTAGAAGAAATGCCGATTAGCATAACATAGCATAGCTACAAGTTGCTGCAATAAATATATATATATATATATATATAAGAGCATAAACTGGAGGGCGAACACTAAGGATACCATGAAGTTGGTCAAAGCTGATCAATGATAATGATGGTGATTATGAGTGAGGAATATGAGAAAATAAATCAATACACAGCGGGCAAGCATTTCGAGCGTTACCAGTTGGGGTCATAATTTTTTATGTGTATTTTGACAGGGCTAATTGCCTGGCGAAACAATTTCAACGAGCGTGCAATATGTATGCAGTGGGTAAAATGATGAAGAAGGCAAGAAAACGAAATGGTTAGTTGAATTTTGGGCTACAGCCGGACAACGAGCGCGCAAGTAATAATCAATAAACCGGTGATTAGTTGGTGCTCTATGAGAGTTAAAGAGTGTGTGGCAGTAAGGAACCGTTTGAAAATCATCACAACAACGTCAAATAGTAATTGATTACTTTGGACTCGAAGTATGGTTATATGCGACCATTTAGCCAAGTGAATTGGAGCACACAAAGTAGAGCGCACAAACGAACGTTGGCCTAAAAGAGTGCAAACGAAGTAATTTGTTGAGGCAAAGCAAATATGAGTGGCGGGCTGAGGGAGTGCGCTTTTAAGGTTGGTGATTAAGTTATGGAGGAAAAATTGAGAGACGAAATATAATACAAAATTTATATTGAAATAAAAAAGAAAAATAATAATTCTACACTACCAAAAAATAAATAAAAAAGTAAATAAAAAAAGCAAAAAAATTTAATCAAAATAAAATAAAATTTAATAATTAAAACAAATTAAATTTAGTTTTTTAATTCATTTTCAAAAATACTACTACTAATAATAATAAATAAATAATTGTAATAAAAATACAATAAATAGGAATAATAATAATATTTAAACAGAAACCACTGCAAAAAAAAAAACAAATAATCGATGAAATATACTACTTTGGTGAGTGGGGTATCGAACAAGCACTTCAATGCATTCATGCTATCTAAATACTCTTACTTATCTTCGAAGTAAAGGAGTTTGTTTATGTTTTTACAAGTAAAATTTACGACAAGAGAGTGGAGCTCAAACATAGCTAGTAGAAAAGTGGCGAATCGATCACGATGACTGTTGTACAATACTACTTGAAAAAAGCAATATTTTGAAACCTTTTTCGAAAAAAAAAATATATATGTGTGTATATAAATAAATATTGAATTTATTCTAAAATCAGGATGAAATTATTACGTGTGTCAAAGCAATATATTACCAAAAATTCCTTACATCAAATAATAATAGTGAAAATGCATATTGTATGTAACAACAACATAACAAATTGATTTTTGATCACACACGTAAGGAAAATGATCGATGAGCTGACCAGATGACTAAGCAAAAAGCATAAAAAACCATGTAAGCGAAGGTGGAGCTGGTATAAAACCAATTTAAGCTTATAAATTGCGGTTACAGTAGCGGTGGGTGGCAAGGGGATAAGCAAAATATCGAAAACCACTGACAAAAAAAATTGAAGATAAGACAAATATGCCAAAAAATATGGCACGGAACAACAGTTGCAGGTGCAGTGGCAAGAAGCACACTGCAGCTTCACGTTGCACGCAAAAACAGGTCAGATAAGCTGATGATACAGTGCAAGCAATTCCAAGAGCAGAACGCTGTCAGCAAAGTGAGGTTAAACCAGCATCAAATACAACGAAAGAAGAACAAATAGGCATTACCGGCACACACTGTTACCAAAAAAAAACAAAGAAAAAGAAGAGTATAAATACAACAACAACTATTGCAAAATATATCAAACAAACAAGATTGATGAATTACAACAACGAGATGGATGGTTGGCAATATTGATGACGCGAATGATGCTAACTTTCGAAAATAAGACATTCGCGGTAGAACGAATGAGGGTAAAACCGCCGAAAAACGAGCCATCTGCAACAATCGGTTATGAGTTGGCCAAACAATCACTTGGTCACAAAGCGAGTGGCGCAACATAATCAAGCAACACAAGGCAGTTAGACAATCAATCACTAAATCAGTTAAGCATTCGATTAGGCAACGCAGCAGCCTCGTAGCGCGAAAGTCGTAAATGCTAAATGATTCCTTGGCGCGCTGTTTCAATGTTGTTATGAAATTAATCAAGTAAATTAAAATTATTAATCATGCGCCATACAAAGGTATTTGGCTGCTAAGAGTATGAGTAGTAGAATGTCAAAACAAAATTGGAAGAGAATATGAGGGCAGAGATTAGAGGAAGGCAATTGTAAGGCGTACACACTAGCAACAAAGCTCTCGCCTATAGCAGCTGTTTGCGCTGAGGCATCATTTGTCTTCGAAGTTCATTGAACAAGTAATGAATTGAGCTAATAATTCGGTCGTCATAGGTATTAGTTGGAGAAATTAATAGTGAGTGGTGACAAATGTGTTTGCTGATATTTTAAGTCATAGATTTCGTGCTGGTAATAATTTGTTCTTTTCTTATGGATAGTATCATGCATTTCAATATATAAAAATAATAATAATTATTTATGTATTTTCAAAGATTTTATTTTGTTATTTATTTCTGGCTTTTATTCTCATTTTATCAGTAGTATATATGTACTAGTGGTTGTAGATTTCAGAGAAATATTAATAAATTCTACGGCTTTAGTTTATCAAATGTTTTTTTGGAGCCTAATTCTGTTTTCATGTTTTTTTTATTAATGAAAAATTATTTATATATTTACAAAATGGCAAAAAACACAAAAAGAAAGTCTTTTCTTTAATATTGTTGTTGAAATTTATATTGACCCGCCCTTTAGTTTAAATTGAGGAAATAGAATGAATTTTAAAAATTCGGTTAATTTTTTTTTAAATTCAATTTTTATTCCAAGCGTTTCTTTTAGTTCTTTCTAATTTAATTATAAATGATAATAAATAATTTTGAAAAGAAAATATAATAAAAAAAATTAAGACTAGAAAAATAAACATTTGATAAAAAATTAATATAATTGAGAAAATAAAAATAAATAGTGTAGTATTTTTACATAGATTTAATTTTTGAAAAAAAATATAGTATTATTTTATAGTAAAAAAATTTACAAATCAAAACCATCTGAAAATTTTATTTTAAAATATTTAAATATTTTTTATGTTGTGGAAGCTGATGATTCTTTCAATAAATACATTTTTTTGTCTTATTTAATTGTATTGTGCGTTCAAAAATTTACGTACTTAAAAAAATTTAAATTACAAATTAATTTTTTATGATTTTTTAATTCATATTTTGAAAGGGAAGCTAATCATACTATTTTCAAAATTATTTGCTTTTATATAGTTATTATAGGCAATTTGTATTGAATTAATTTATGTCCGTTTCTATTAAAAAATATTTGTGTTCAAAATATTCGTTTTCAAATATGCGGATATTAATCTCTGAATTATGTAACCATGCACTGCATTGCTCATTAAAATCTCAATAAATGCAGCTTTCAAAATTAAACAGTAATTTTAGTAATTTCTAACAGCCCAACCCTAAACATCAACATTATTTATTATAGACGCCCTACCCTTAATTTCCTATCCAACCACTTAATAAGTGGGTGTATGTAATAACATATTTTTGTGTTAAGTATTCAAACACAATAGTTCCATACTATTTAAATTTCACAGCATATTGACATACAAATTCCATAAACTTAACGATTTTGTGGAAAAATAATTGCTAATTCCATATTAACGGTATTTAAGCGCACTACAAACCCCGCAAGCAAAGCGGTTTCACCACAATTATTGTATTTGAGTAATTTTAACTTTTGCAAACTTATTTAAAAGAAATATTACATAAAGTGGAATTTGTTTGAAAAATATTTACAATAATTTAAGTAATATTTGCGTAAAAAATTTTATATATCTTTTTCATAAATGAAATATTGAGTTTTATTTGTCATAAACTCGGAGTTTAGCATACTAAAACTCTTTCTTACAAACGCTTTAAACTTTTATGAAAAATGTATTATTAAACACCAGTCAAAAACTCGGCATGCAACAGCAATTTTTGTTCTCCTACACCAATTTTATAAACGCTTTAAACATTAATAGCTCGTTAAAGTTGCTCATAAACTTTATTGACCGTTTTAGAGTTTACTATACACATATTTTATATATATTTACTATACTATGCTTTATGAAAGAAGAAAACAAATACAAATGTTATAGATAGCTAATTGAGTTAATTAAGCAGTTGGCAGCAGTTAATACCTCTTAGTCTAAAAGGAGTGAAAAAAATAATTCGAGTTTCGGTCGATCGAGCAATTTTTATTAAAATTTGTAGTATAGATTTATAGTTAAGAGGCTGCAAATTTGGGTATCGTCACAAATGCAACGATCTTGAATTAAGCTAACTTGGGTGAAAAGTTAATACCGTTATCAGGTTATAGTATTTAAGGATTTCAGTAACCAATTAAATGAATTATAAGTAATCAAGTAGAGTATGTGTTATTTTTTATTTTCAAGACTAATTTTTGTTACTGTTTTGTAACACCCTTACATATTGAAACTCAATAATGTGCAATATTTTTCCACTTTCTTCTCAACTTTTACCTGTGCAACTGTATTTCTTCTCTGATTACAAATGTGTAATTAAATAAACTCGGCATATTTTATGAGAATTGCAATAAATATTGCAAAAAATAATTGTGTAAGCAAATGAGCTGCAGTGCCACGCTACGGAGGCGTATTTGCAACACGTACGTATATTTATAAGACAACGTCGAGTGGAATTTGTAAATAGCAGCTAGTCCTAGGAAGTAGTAACAGATATATGATAGTCAAATGGAAGAAGAAGAGCGATAGTAAGGGCGGTGGATTTAAAAATAGATACGAGGCAGGAGAGTATACATATGGTTATACATACATAGATATGTATATATGTATCGACATGCCGCATATACATAAGTATGTATGTTAATATGGTGTAGCACTTAAAGAAACGTGAGCTATGGCGAAGCGGAAGTGTGGGTAGCTAGTATATACATATGTATATATCTGTATATACATATATGTATTTGCAATTGTATATAAAATTAGTTGAGTAGGTGATGAAGAATTTATTGAACTGGAGAATGCCGCCTATATAAGTAAGTATATGCATATGTGTACGTATGCATGGATGTATATTTATATTCAAGTACACGTGTACTTGCTGCAATAAGGCAAGCGTTTTCAATAGCAAAACACAAACAAGCATTGCAGCAAAGATAAATAAATAGCTGTCTAGAAAAGTGTGTATAAAAATTGTCGGCAATGAAGCGAAATATAAAGAGCTGAAACATTAAAGAAGAAATATGTGTATAAATTAGGAAAAAGAAAAGCAAAAAACATAAATAAAAAACCAACAAAAATATCAAACGTGTTTCTAGCTCCAAAACGTAATGGTATCAAGCGCACAACTAGGCGGCAACGCTACGAAATGCCGCCATTCTTGCTGCTGCTGCCGCTGCCGTTCAATCAGAACAATAACTGCTGTTGCTGCTGTTGATTACGAACGGCAACAAATCGATGAAATGAAATTACAAATAAATATACAACATACACATGTTAGTATATACATATGTATGTTTGTATGTAGCGTTGTACAAACTTTTCGTGAGACAAGAAATTATTGACTATAGATAGCGATGAGGAATTGAGGAACCTATAATGCTAGCGAACGCGTGGATACCCATATCTAAACAGACACACACGCACATCCATACATACAAACATACAAGCACACTATTTATTTGTATGATTTTTATTTATTGCTTGCAGTTGACGAAGCGGCAAAACGGTAACTACGCGCTGCTACCAACCAGCAATTTTCATTGCATATGTACATATGTGCGTTGGTACTAGAAGTAACAGTAGATATGCTATGAAATTGATTGAGTATGTCGGCCATAGGATGTCGCGCACACACACATATATATATACAAATATATGTAGCTGTTCATGCTTGCGGCAGCAATCTCATAGATAAATATTATAAAATTATTACTACTACCTAAAAAACGGTGGCAGCAGCGGGGCACTGTCATATCAACCATGTTTGCGACGCTGCAACAAACATAGAAACACACGCACACATATGTATGTACATATATATATGTATATGCATGGTGCAGAAGAGAAAAAAGCAACACACAACCACAAAAATGTCGATGATTTATGATGACGAAATGCCGGTAAATCAAGCTGAAAATTACCACAAACAACAAATAATTGAAAGTTGAAAAATTATGCGCCGAAAAGTGAACGACATGTGAAGCAGTTGAAAGCGATGGAAAAATTCATAATAAAAGTCTTAAATTGTTTAATGGCTTGAAGACTCAGTGCATTTTAAATGCGCGATTAAATGGATCTAGAGTGGCGAGGAGAGAATCAAAAACGCGTACCAAAATGTAGAAGAAATAATTTGTTAAGAGAATCCTATTACAAAATTTTTTTAAATAAGAGTGAATGCAGTAATGGTAATCATAATTATATGTAATGGTCATTACCATTACCATTTAGTAATGCAGTAATTGTAAATTTAAAAAAATGTATAAGTAATTTCAGTAATTGTAATGCTAATCATAATTATATTGATAATTGAGAAAGTAATGTTAGCAGTAATTGTAATTGTACTGGTAATGTTAGCACCCATTGTAAATTAAATATAAAACAAAAGTAATTGTAGTAATGGTAATGGTTATGATATTCATATTGGTAATTGTATTGGTAATGTTAGCAGTAATTGTCACAAATATATTAATAATAAAAATAATCAGAATGGCATTGGCAATGGTACCGGTAGTGTTAGCAGTAAATGTCATCGTAATAATGAATTCAAGAATTCCCACGTTATGTTAATTTTGTAGAAAAAAATACTTGCGAAATAGTTTTATTTAGTATTCCCACACCTCCTGAATTCCTTAACATTCCGAATATAAATACTTTTACTCTCCAGACTAAAACAAAATTAATAAGCGTCGCGACGCCGCCAGAACTTTGACAACTCAACTCGAATCAATGCCAAATGACAACTGAACTGTCAATAGTGTCAATAAATCTTGCAACGACAAATGCATACAAATAAATTAAACGCTGGATTTAGCAAATAAAAAGTAAAAGGACAGGATAGTAGAAAGACAGAAAAGTAATCAAGAAACGGAGCAGAGCCAATAAAAGCAAATATCAAAAATCGCTATTTTTGCAATTGCAAGTGATTATCCTGCCAACATATCCCATAGCAACATTGACATTGACACATAAGTATTTAGACATATGCGGCGGAGAGAAGCATACGACTGAAGAGTGGTAAATAAAAAGAACAAACGAAGAGCAGAGGAAATGACAGCAAGCTATGCAAGTTGGCAGTCAGTCAAGAAGTCGAAAAATTTATTGCGCTGCGACAAAAGCACGTGGAGTATGCATATAAAAAGGGAGTCAAAACCGGCAGAAAGTAATGAAAGCAATAAAAAGAAAAAACTCAGCAGAACCATAACAAACTTTATGTGGGCGAAGAAAATACACGGCAAGTAGCCAACGGAGAAAAAATGCGATTGGCGCATAAAAAATCAACGCCAGTAATGGTAGCTACTAAAAACATAATTTACGGGCTAATTTTAAATGATGAGTTGAGTGGTTAATAAATAGCAACAGACAGGTAAGCAGAAAAAATAGAGAGATAACAGGAACGTGCGCGGGAAGCAGGAAGTGTGAGAAGAAGTGATCGTCAATGTATTCAACACAAAAACGAAAGATGATGCAAAAACGAGAGAGAAGTGAGAGAGCGCCAAGTGGTATTAACCGGCACCGACGGCGCTCATCAGCGCTGGCGAAAAGCCAGACACTCATTTAGTGCCGTCGTCGGTTTTTATGGTCATTTAGCTGCTTTAAACGGCAAGAAGCAGGTAAACAAAAACGCTGAATATTTTTAAACTGTCCGACAACACCAAATCGGATAAATGGGTACCAGCACAAACTTTGACTTTTTGCCTTCATAATCCATTGTTTTGCCCAATTTCGTGCATGTAAGACCGATCACCTGTTCGAGATTTCGCTGGGTAGACAAAACGCTATAAACAAACAGAGAATTTGTTGTAAGAAATCTGCATTTCTTCGTCCAAGTCATGTACACAGTGTGCACGCTCTGTACGAAGCTGTGGGCAAAGAAATATTCGAAGAAGTCGCCGCACTGCGGGTGTTCAAATGTTGCAAAGTCACTGCTTGTTGTAGTTTTGCAAGCTCATTGTTGAGATGCCTAACAACCACGCCTGCGCGGCACACAGCTACACCTACATGTGTGTTTATAAGGTTCTGTTGCACACAGCAGGCAGTAATGCTGCAAAGTATCGTGTCTTTGGCCATACAACAGCACGATCGATCAGTCGGCACGATCGGCTGGTCTGATCCTTGTGTGTATATGTTGTTTGTTGTTGCACACATGCTGCGCCACGCCAAGTGACAAGAGTAAGTAATTTTTTATTCAATGCATTTCGTTGTTATTGTTGTCATGCAGCCAGCTTGTTGTTGTTGTTGTTGTGGCACCATGCAAGCACCGACGATCGATCTTGTTGAATCGTTGGCTGATCATGCTGATCTTTTGCCTTAACGAACTTGTTGTTTTTTCTTTTTTATTTTTATTTCTATATAATTATTCATATTCCTCGTTTGTTTGCCTTACTCATATGTAAATTGATATTTATTTTTCATGGCGTTGGCGAGGTGGTGCATACAAATTTTCGCATACGTTCGAACACCTCCTGAGGTGATGCGACAGATTAATAATTTGTGGACAGTTGCGGGAGATCTGAGTTTGCCTTTATTGAGGTGAGCGGCGTCGTAGGAAGACATGTTTGTGGAAGGTAGAGTTTGGTCATGAAGTATTTACCAGGAGAAGACAGTTGATTTCGAAAAGACGCTGACAAAGTTGAACTTCTCTGTTGCATTGTCAATATATTTTGAATAAATTTGCAGATATTTGGTGAGTAATGCGAAGGTTTTAAAGATCTAGTTATACTTGGTGAGCAAATAATCGAAGAGTTTTATTTTTCAATGATATTTCCTTTTAACAATTTCTATAGAGAGATTACTTTTATGAACTTTTCGATCGTTCTTGAACAAGTTTTTGCCAGAAGAAGATTAATTTATAAAAGAAACAAAATAAAGAGTAGAAAAAAATGTGGATGAGAGATAAAAGGTATAAATAAAAGATATTATATTATCAAAGATCGCTGATCGTGAGCTCATGTTTTTATAAAATGTGTGAATGAGACGATATTAATAAACTTTTTGTAAATTGGTTGCATATATAGTATGAACAATCTTCACTAGCTATTTCTTCGTAATATTGATATGTTTGCAGTATTTTTTATAAGAGAGTGGGTGATCTTGAATTATACAAGTGATCCCAATATTGCTTTTAAAGGTTAGAAAGCATAAGCATTTAAGTATGTGTCAAGTTTGTCAAGCTCTTTGAAGCATTTAAAGCAACCCTAAACTTTTTTACAACTGCAAATCAGTTATTTTTAGATATAAAGGGGTAATATAAAATTTGTTAACTTGTGCGATCACCCAAGTCACCAAAAATTTGCTTAATTATAAGCAAAAGTGGGATCAAAAGATCGTTTAATGCGGCTTTTATAGTGTTCTGAACAAAAAATCACAAAAAATTGCTTGTTATGTCAACTATAGCTAAAGATTTTACGTAAATTTTAACATAAAAAAAGCTTAGCTCGAGATTACACAATAAAAACCAAAAATAAGTCATTAAAAAATGATCTTGCACGAGCGATCTCTATCTAAATTCAATACCATTGCAATAAAAACAAACTGAGCGCTCTTCAAGTCAAGCAAAAACCCCACAGTGGTAATTTGAAACGCCCGATAACTGTGGTAATTAATTGAAATTTTTATGAGGATCAACAGACGATAAAAAATGCAAAAACATGGATGCTTGCCAAACTTCCTGCGAAGCCGCAGACGCAGCCTTGTGATATAAGATTACAAAGTACCTGTTACAGACAAGCGCACATGCAGGTCCATGGATTAAATAGGCTAAATAAAAAGTTGAAAAGCTTAATTTTATTTCGTTTCGTACGTTAGACTAGCAGACTTGGTGCGCAAATTGAGCAGCCTTCGTTGGTTGTATGGACGAAGTCGTAGCAAACCTGTTGTTTTAAGCCATAAAGACGGCGCTCAAGTGTCACCTTATGAAAAGCTAAGTTTATATATTTGTATATATTCTTTTTTAATACATAAATATGCTAGACTGCTATATTTATTAGGCGTTCAAATATGGCAGCTAGTTGCTTTACAACAGACCTAACAAGCAAAAGGTGTCATGTTACGCATAATTTACGACTCTGTGGCTATTAGTTAGTATTTCTAGAATACATACATACATACATATTGCCTCGACTGCAAGGTATATGATTTCATGAATATAGCTACATTTACATAGTTATAGCGGTATGTATGTCTGCTTGTCTCCCGAAATTCATGTTAAAATTAAATTTACTGATCGTGTAGATTACCTGTTCGCCACTAGCCTATCGATAAACTTATTTATACCGTATATTTAAAGGTAAGTTACATAAAAATAGGGAGTAAAATAAATAGGCAACCGCCATGCTGGACACGTCGCAACATTTTTCAATTACTTAATATGCGCCCTGCGGCGTTGCATGTCGAAAACAATTCTGAGTAGATGTGCGGTATATAGAGGACATTGTCGGAAAATGTTGACATTTTCTAGTTTTTTTGTTGCTGCTTTCAAAGGAAAAATAATTAAGGCGACAGAGTCGTAGAAAGTATGTGGCATAAAAAGGAACAAGAAAATTGTTCTACTACACGTCGCGTTCCCAATGGGACTTACAGCATGCAGGTAGTGAAATTTTAACGAGCTGACCTTGTTGGCCGAATGTACACACAAACACAACACACACGCAAATGATCGCGCCGCAGCATGACAAGTATAGGTACATATATTGCCAGCGCAAGGAATGTCGCTACGAATGGCTATTTTATGCATAAATATAAAGAAGTGTGGGGAGAAAAGGCAGCTAAGTTGCCAAACTAGTAACCGTGACGCTTATGGAGCTTCGCTGTGGCTGAGCGTGAAAAAAGCAAACTCGTATTGACATTTATGGCGCTTGCGGCCAAACAAGCGTGCCACCAGCCAAACTACGGGTGTTGCAAGCATTGCAATGCGAACGACCGCCTGTAGGCCAAATTGAGTGTTGGTAGCCAAATTTAGCGCAGCACTACTATGCTGGTTTATGCAGCCAGCTGCATAGTAGTGCTGAGTAAGTTATGTGTAAATTAACTGCGGCGGACAATAAATTGCGATTAAATTGCAGATGTGTTGCATTATAATGTTGGAGAGGCGTGAAATAAGTTGCGAAAATTTCCGCTTCCCTGTGGCAAACGTGAACTAACATAAATCTATAGAAGAGAGATGACAAAAAATAATTTTATGCACTGGGAAAAATTTTAATTGAAAATAAACAATAATAATAAAAAAATTGAAAATGAACTGAAAAAAATTTGATTTGAATTTTTTTATAAATATTCTTTTATATATTATATATAAAGCATTTTATAGAAGTGTGATGACAAAAATCTGGGTTTACAATGGAAAATTTAAAAAAATAGCTGGTGCATAGAAAAAATTGATTTGCACTGAAACAAATTTATTTTATAACAAACATTTTCAATTCATAAATAATTTAATTTCCATTTTCTGCATTCTATGAAAAGGAAAATGTTGACAAAAAATACAACACTGCACTGAAAAAAATTGTTTAATGGAATTTTTTTTGTAAACATAAGAAATGATTAAAATTAAAATTTAGATATTTAAATGTGAATTTTTATCATAAACTTTCACCCCTACGTTTTGAGAAGGGCAGAAAATGTTGCACTTATTTAAGGTTAGAAGACAACATTCTGAGAAAAGAATACGCAACTTTGACAGACAAATAAACTCTGATGTTTTCGAGCCAAAAGCAGTCATCTGTATGCATCTGTATGTGTGTAAAAACACCAGTTACATTTGTTAGAGCAAAAAGATAAAACAAAAAATATCGGACAATTTGTACAGTATATCGGTAAACAGCTAAGCGATAAGCATGGAAATGTTATCAAATCAAAGAAAAAAGTACAAAAACACAAATCTATATAGTCGTCATCAAAATCATACACCTAACCAACGGCAGCAGCAACGCAATAACACCTTTTGCTGTAAACGCGACGGCAAAGCGATAGCCAGGCAGGCAGCAGACACTCAGTGTCAATGCGCGTTCAATGCTTATCGCAAATACATACAGACCCATGTTATATGTAGATATGCCGACGGCCTGTCGAACGCTAACAAATTTATTTGTATAAACAAAACAGTTGTGAAAAATATTGTATCTACAGCTAATTAGAGACAATTTACTGGGGCACAGGGTTGCATTTTTAGTATAATTTGGTGGAAGTAGAGCCAAAAATCAAAACTGGTTAATATGATAACATTTTTTTGTCTTTAAAATCGGAATGAAGTGGTTGTATAGAAAACTCGTTCATTTGACGAGATATCTTCACGAAAATTGGCATGGAATGTTATCTAAAGCAATAATACAATCTCCGAAAAAATTGTTTAGATCGAGTCACTATAGCGTATAGCTGCCATACAAGCTGAATGATCGGAATCAAGTTCTTGCAATGAACCTTTTGTATTTGTGAAGGGTACAACCGTTATTGTTAGTTGTTTTCAAAAAGGATTCGAATAATGTACCGAATGCAGTACTGAGAGTTGCTGAAATAAGAAATAAGTTATTCTCAGCCATCATAGAGATCGGTACAATACAACAATAATTTACATGCATACGTTCTACAAGTATGTTGAAAATACATATGGAAAACGTGAAGTAATATTTTAATAACAGAAGGAGCAAAAAAAACAACGAACCTTTTAAAATTATAATAATGGAAGTGTTAGCTTCAGAAAAGCAACAACATTTATATAATTAGCAAATTGGAATACAAAACATACATATGTACATTCATCATATGTATGTGTCTATATATACATAATTGTGGATATATAGACATCCTTATAAATACATTTGTGTGGCTTTTATAGCCTTTATTTTCGCTACACATCACAACCAAACGCCCTTTTGACACTAACTGCAGTCCACATGTATGTATGTTTATATGTGCCTCGAAAGAGCTAAAATTTAACCAAAAGTTGAAGCCTGCTACCAGCTAGCAACACCAAAGCGCCTGAGAATGGTGACACAAAGCAATTTGCGCTGGAAAAATAATACTTGACTTGGCGAACCAACATACATATAGCATAACATATGTGTGTGCATTCATAAGTGCACACATATGTGGCCAAAATGTGTTGCATTTACATACACTCATCTCGCTTGCTGCCTTGTTTTCGATACACAATACATATTACCCGTCACTTTGTTGTTGTGCTCTAGTATTTTTTCTTTTTTTTTGTGTTTTGGTGTTCATTTGCGTTAAAGTATCAAATTTCTTTCACGCAACGAGACTTATATGAACAAAAAAAATGGAATTATTTGTATGATATATCACAATATATAAAAACCATAATTCTAGGTTAACAGTTTTTCACAGTTATCAAAATTATCTTGTAGTGACTTTAGACACTTATAGTGACATCAACTGCTCTCTGTTTCTCGATTGTGCGAAATATTATACCTTTTGCAGTATCTGTGACTTTTATTTAAATTTTGAAGCTGCTTTAATTTTAATTTGATTAAATATCACTTGAATACTTCTCCTTATTTTGCTGTGGTTTGGTTATGAAGCTAACCGTAATGTGGTTTTGAGTTGGTGTCAATTTACTTGTGTGACTTAGTTGTAGCAGGTAGGTTATATTGAAGGAAGATTCTAAAATTGAGCTTGTAGATTGTAGGCCATGAAGTTTCAACGAAGAAAATTATATATTATATAACATAATGTAATATATTTGAGTGATATTTGGAGGGTTCAAGAATGCTCTACAATGCGAAAAATTGGATATATATTATATATAGAATCTTTAATAGATCAGAAATACTTTTGCACTTTTGCTATTTGTTATTGTGTGTTAACTGTTCTTAAAACAAAGGTTGCTCATGCATTATGATTTGTTGTATATTTAAGAGCATAAGTTTTAAAAACAAAAAGTATGGTTGTAGAATTAATAATACAGAAAATCAGGTTAGAAATTCCACAGAAAAAAAATCTATAAATTGTTTTCTGGCTCTGTTCTGATGTTTTATCTTATGATCTCAATTAAAACATCCGTATACTACCCAAACTGCATTAATCAATTTAGGGTTTGCAACAAAAGTGTGCCTTTTATGATAGATACACGAAAGATTAATCAAAAGTTTCGGCAAAAACTAGATACAAGTTCTAGAACTGATTTGTTTCAATCTAAAATCCTAAGATCTTGCCTAAAGCCTTCACTGTTCTACCAAGATTAAATTCGTAACAAACTGCTTTAATAAGTAATCATCTATAAATAATAACTGTTTTGAGTAGAACAAGTCTGCCCAATTAACTGTTTAGAAACCCATATTCTAAACCTTAATAAAAAATGTTCAAACACTCAGTTATATTGTCGAATTATTTATAAATCTAAAATCGTTTGATACAACAAAATTAAATTTTCAGACCTTATTGTACTAATAATAAAATCTGTCGAACAGTAAAGAAGCAATAAAATTTTAAATTCTCATATACACTGAACAGGTGTGGGTGTATTAAGTTTGCCAGGAAGTTTGAAACCCCCATCAACATGACTAGCTGTCCGTTTGGCTGTACGTATAAAAGCGAACTAGGCCGTAATTTTTTTAAATATAGATCTGAAATTTTGAACACGTCCTTTTCTTCCCAAGAAGCTGCTCATTTGTCGGAAACGCCGGTATCGGATCACTATGGCATATAACTGCCATACAAACAAACCGATTAAAATCGATTTCTTGCATGGAAAATTTGTTTACTTCTGAGGAGTATTATATATGCTGTTTTTCTTGTTCAGAATATCTTTATGTTTTGCTTGGATCATTAACTCTTAAAATATTTAATTTTAACTTTCTTACAAATGCTATACATACCTCTATGGTTTTCAGCAGTTATTCGATTTATCCAAAAGTTTTAAGAAAATGGTTTCAATTCCAAACAGATTTTTGTGTGTAACAAAGATAGCAAAATTTTAGTGAATTTGGCACAAAGTTATCACAGAACCAAAATACCTTCAAAGTACATTTGTAAATAGTAAACAGAAGCGATAATAGAATGAGAGAAATAGCACAACTTGACAGCAAATTTTGCGTAAAAAAATGCTGCAGTTCAAACACTATTTAATGACTCGTTGATTATTCGTTAGTTTAGGACTTTTTTAGTTTTTAATAATTTGTTTGTTAATAATGTTTGCTTTTACGCGCAACTATTTATAGCTCTCAGGAAAATTGTCGCGACTTTTTATCATTGCTTTTTATAATCAAAATTATCGTTTTTCATTCCTATTAAAAATTAATTGTACCGTTTGCATTTATACCAGGTGCAGCTTGCGCCGCTTACCGTCTGCCAGAGTACCTATGCTGACGCCGTCAACATCATCGATCACATTTTAAACATCAACACAAACAACAAAAGCAATAACATAAACTAAATAAATTACAAACTTTTTCTAAGAGTAATATTACACCAAAAAACAGTATTATCTGTCTGTCTGCGCAAAATGCTGATTTTCCTTTTTTCACGTTTACTCCGCTTTTCCACTTCTTACTAGTTCTATTTCAGCGCTTTTTTCACTATTTGTTATTACTTTTTATGCTTTGCTTGCTCTCCTTAAACGCGTGCACATATTTACCGCTGTTGTTATTGTTGCTTTTTCGCCGCTAACAATGATTCTCTCGCTTTTCTTTTGACTGCGTTACTCCGACACTTTGCTTGCGACTCTTGGTTAATTCTTTATTGTTGTTTTTTATTATTTTTTTTTTCCTTTTTAGCGTTTTCTATGTTTCTACTTTCTTGCTGTTTCACCGCTCGTTATTTATGTTTTGTTTTTGGTTTTTTCACTAATTTTAACAAAGCATAGCAAATTTATTTATGGAAAATAAATTGTTGAAAACGAGTCGTAACGAAATGACAACAATGCCAACGACGCGTGTATACAAAAATAACCGGGCTGTCCAAAAACTAAACCGGACCAACGGAGTGTAGTCAGGGTTGATTGTGACGAGTTGAGTCGAAAATCAATGAGTAGTTCACATTTTTTCATTTAATATACAAACTTTGTTATTGCAACATAAAAAGTTCGTAACTTTATTGTTTCAAAATTTATATATGTACCCCAACAACACTTCTTTCACAACAATGCAAAGATTTATTGTTTCGCTACTCGTTCGCTTTCGACCGCAAATGTATACGCTATGCAACAACAACACGTTCGAGTACACTTCCGTAAATTTACTCAAATCAACCAAACGACACGATCGCTAGAAATGAACTGAATTAAAGTGGCTCACAGATAAAGTGGGCAAGGTTGCAGTAGCGCACACGACGAGTAGAGTGCACAGCGAAAAGCCAACACATTTTTACAGCTGCGAGTGATGTGTGTGTTGGTGGTGTTGCTGCTGGTGTATCTTTACGCCGCTAGTTGCTAGTGTCGCTCCCTCAACTGTTTCTTATTTACTGCTCTCACTAACCGGTTACATGCTATTGTACAATACATGTGTGCTTGTAGCAGATACTGTATCTGAGATACATAAATATAGATGCGAGTGCACGCTCAGCAATTGAAAATAAAATAACTTGAAAATATGTAGCTGAGATTGTTGGCATGATGCGTGGACAAAGTGAGCGCTAAATTGTGCGATACTCATGAGTGGCGCAAGGAGAAATGCATTTTTTGTTGGAGTTGTGTGACTTTAGTATGTTGTTTAGCGAGCGGATATAGTGCATTCATGGCACGATTGCGAGAAAATAGAATTGCAGTAAAATCTACTGAGGTGCTATTTTTTATACCTGGCGTTTGTAGAGAGCGCAATATTTATCTATTGAACAACTGAGTTGCTCAAATTCAAACAATTTAGAAACAGTAATTGTGAGGCTAAAATATGCTCGGTTCAGTGAGGGGTGAGTTGGCAGAGAAGAATAGCTAGTTTTTGCAGATATGAAAAAATTTGTACGTTTTGAGAAATTACATGCGATTTTTGTTACTTTGTAGCATGCGATATTTTGTAATAAATTTGTGAGAACACACGGTTCTAGTATACTTTTTCTGAGTTCAAATAAGACCTTGTGCTTTCCATACCATAAAATCATTAACTTTTAGTTAAGGAGACACTATTTTCCAAAATATCGATCTTGTAAACGGAATTTTTTTACCAAGCAACCTTCCCTATTCTTGATAATTTGGAGTCTGACATAAATAACGGTTCTTGAAAAGCTCCTATAGCATAAAATAAAGTTTAGCTGCTCATCTAGTATTAGGATAAAAGCAGTCGAACTTTAATGTCCTGATTCGGCAACCACAATTATCGCCTTATTCTATATATCCTTAAATTATGGATCTTACAAAGAATACTGGTTTTGACATAAAACACATCTCTTAACCTCTAAGAGACAATAAAAAGTAAGAGCGAAAGTAAGTTATGAATGTTATAGAATTTAAAACATTAACCTAGGCGAACATATAATTTTTGCACGGAAACAACATGAAGCTTTTAGACTACGGTCACATTATTTCAATTTGTAGAAGAATCAACGCTTCAGTAGGTCAAGATGAAAACATACCACTCTGAGACTCTGTACGAAAACTCGTATTCTTTTAATCTCCCTCTAAAGCTCATTTCCACCCTGCAACTTTATACGAACGCTAAACGTGAAACTGTGAAATGAACAATGCACACACGCTCGTACCAAAACACCCGACTATCAGTGAACAAATTTAAATGTAAATCCTAATCCTCGAATCCTTGCGTTGTCATGTCACACAACAAACTCGTAAATCTGACGCAACTGTCATACAATATTCACTGACAGTTAGTTGACAGTGTTTTGCATTTATTGCTCTATTCTGACACTCGCCAACCAGCACACGAACATATTCCACTTGCAGGTAAGGCGTAGAGGGACGTAGTGAGCGAGTACGATTCGCAACAAATTAGGTTTTTTTCGTTGAGGCATTGTATCCGATTTTAGTTGTCTGCCACCACAAATGATTAACTTTGTTATTGCTTTACCCAAGAAAAGCGTAAAACAAAATTGCAAAACAAATATAAAAATTTGTGCGCGTTTTCAATTTGTACGGATACGGCTATTCGTTCGCCTTCCGAGCACATATGGAAATTTATACTTCATGTGCTCTGCATATGTTTATATGTTTGTATATATTTATAGATTTGAGCCTCATGTATGCTGTAATTTATGTAGCGCCCCGCTGATTGTTTGATTTGGTTGCGTGGTCCGCTAATGGCTGGGTGGCTGTTCGTCCGCCGGCTGGCTTGTGTCTGCTTGCTCCGCTTGAAATTGCATTGCCGCCACTTCGTCATTAGCTTCTGCCTCGGTTGGTTGCTCTTCATTTGGTCTGGTATTTCGGGAGGGCGTTGAAGGGAGGAAGTTGCCGGAGCACCAATTGGAGTGGTGTCACATGTATATATTCGTTCGTGCTACAGACTTTTAAATGCTTGTTCAAGCTATATCGTAGAGGATATACAAACTAAACCCAAAGAGATGTCGACGAAATCTATCCTGTAATGTTGGCTCGGTATAAATTATTAAACTGAAAACTTGCTCGGCCAAGCTCTTCTACTATTTGTGGTTGAGGTCGATGTCATTAGACATTTTTTATGTCCACAACTCACACCGAGTTTGACTATGCCTGAAAAGGAACGACTGTCACTCCAAACTCTTTGATTTTTGATAATTCGTAAAAAATTAAAAATAATGCAGTTTCGTGGCTTTATCAGAAATTTCAAGATTTACTCGTTATGAATATATGACGAAAGAAATACATGGTTCATGTAGATGTAGCGGCAGCTAAACATATCGGTGTTGAGAGCAAAGTTCCCGCTCCATAAAATGTTAATCTGTATTGGTAAGTTTTACAATTCCATTGAAGCTCATTTCCCTTTGAAACGAGTATTCCTGGTTCCTTATTGCTGAAATCGAATCAATATTTTAACCATGATACGACTTCACCTTTGCTGTATTTCTGATCATACGATGGATCTAGTGATAAGTATACCTGAAAATAGGTTGATGAAGTTTGATAATCTGTTTATTGGTTCAATGCAGTTTGAAAAGTCGAGTAAGCCAGTAAATAAACAGAATAAGAGGAGTTAAAAAAAAATAATGGAGATTTAAAACTCAACGGATAAAGCTAATGGTAACATGGGGTGGAAAAGTCGTGTTCGGAATTTGAAAACCTGATTTTCTCTCCTTAAAATATACATTTTCAGCCTTCTCGATTGTCTATATATATGTATCTAGCGAAACTTCCGAAAATAGTTAGTTAGGGTTTGATAGGTGTCAGTATATAGTTTGTGAATTGTTATATCGGCGCAGTAGAACTTCGGCACATCATTTTGCTTTGTATTTATTTTAAACAGTTTTGCCGCCGATATTTCAACAAGTTTGACGTTCCATTTTTTGAACCTCATTGCACTTGGAAGGTCTTCCTAACGAGATTACTTTTTACCTTCGGAATAATTATAGTATAAATTTTGAGATTTTCATTAATTTTCCAATTATAATGATACCTTATTTGACGTACCTACATGAGAGCACCGCACAATGGGTATCAATTACAAAATATTTACCCGTGTAAGTTCAGCTTGAAATGACATTGACTTGGCGTATGCTCATCAACTATTCACAAACCAAAAAAAGGTAGTAAAATGCATTTCACGGTTTCTAAATAAAGAATAATGCATAGAAGAGTGGAGAGTGAAACAACACGTGAAGTAATTTTAACATCATTTATCATAATAGTAATTAGAGAATCGTTACCCATATCTAATAGCAGGGCGCCCGAAACATAATTGTGTGCGCGCCACACAAACAATATGGCCTCAACTGAGACAAAGCATAGCGCAAGAGAGAGCGTGGTGAGAGGGTAGAAAAATATAAAGCAAAAAATAATTTAATAGATTTTAAAATAAATAAAATAAAATACTTTTTATGAGAACATGTGCTTAAAGGAGTACTGAAGAACTAGTTGGGAGAGAGCATATCGCATGATACGAAAAATTGTTAGGAGCTGTGAAATGTCACACTCAAATGTAACTAACCAGTTTTTTTAAATAAAATATTCTTATACAAACAAACACCTCTAGGTTTTACCAAAATATTTTTAACTATAGCGCTATTCCTCTCACAACCTGTCGCTACCACAGCGCTACTCTCTCAATTATAATACGAACTTACTCAGCTCATGATCTACTACTTTTTATGATTGTTTCTCTTTATCGAACCATTATTCTTTATTGCACCTTTGTCTTGTTGTTGCCTCTTTTATCTGTTTAAGGGTCTTGTTAAAAGTAATTCGTAACACGTTGTTACCAGATAACGCTAGCGGCGTTGAAGCCGCGCTCAAACTGAGCATAGTTACTGGCGAATAAAAAGGAAATGAGAAAACGAAGGTAGCAAGTGAAGGCACTGAAGAAGAAGAAAACAGTAAAAACAAGTCGTCTTGTTAGCAAGGCATACTGACAATTATGTATATAGCAACAATATGGGAGCACAAAATCGCCAGCTGAAGATCGTACCTGTACACACACACTTGTATGCTCGTATTTGCCGGGTTTGCGCCTGCGCAACTCACGTTTTGACTTTTGCCACGCTATTTTGTGGCTTTGCGTAATTTTTTCTTTTCGTTTGTGGTTTACACTCTGTCGCTCTATCAGGCTGCTTGCTCTGTGCGGATCGTGTGCTCACTGCGATCATTGCAGCTTGTTAGCTCGTTACGAATGCAACGAGTTCAATACACTCATTGTGCGGCGCATGATAATTGTTGTTGGCGACTGTGGGCACCCAAGTTGGTGTGCCAAGTGAGTGACAGAGTACCTGCAACATTTGCCGGCATGATCGGCGGCATGCACTACCAATACATGTTGCGCCACAGGGTGTCCCAAGCATACATATACGAGTATGTGCCTTGAATGTCTCTGCTCTTTCATATACATTAGTATGTCTGCATCATCGTTTCTCCGATTATTTGTGTCGTTCGCATTTTCATGCTGGTTCGCTTATCTCACATAAACATGCGCCGATCGCACCTCCAGCATCACTGTGGCAACACGGTTGGCTTGTGGTTTGACCCGAACGGTCGCGCTCATTTGGCAGATAGTTTGCGTAGCCACAAAAGCCGCCAACAAGCTTTACGCCATCGTGTATGGCTTTGTCTTTTGAAGTTGCTGCTGCCCGAGGTGGTGTACAATTTTGTAAAATAAACAGAAATTTCGAAGGAGGCTGAGGTGCAAAATTGTGCCGTTCGTTTAAATGCATTGATTCCCATTATTTTTTCGGCGCTTATACCAATTTTGCTGTTGTTGCCGGGCAGCTAATGAACTGAACATTGAATGTGAATGTTGACGCTGTTGTTAGTTAGTCGCTGGTGCTGCTGTTGTTGTTGGCATCTGGTTGGCAGGCGATTTTCAAGTGCAGTGGCAAAAAGGTGTTGAAGGAACTATGGGAGCTACGTGGTGCAAGGCATAGCGGAGAGGGTAACGGTGGGTGTGGAAGTTGAAATTGGTGTTGAAATATTTATAATTGACTTTAAATGCATCGATTATTTGAGTTGATTATTCGAGAAATGGGATGCAGTTGAAAGCAATGATGAAGGTGAATGCAGAGAATAGTGATTTGCAGACAAAATTAAATTTTATATTATAAAATAAGGTTGAAAATGTGTTGGTAGGGAATTTTTCTCTGAGAACTCTGCGAATATAAATAAAAGTTATTGAAGCTCCAAGGGATGTCGGTAAGACTGTGACTTTTTAGTACAAAAAATATGAACAATATAAGTAAATAAATCGAGGACCCGAAGTATGTCTATGAGATGGAAATTTGGTAGTATGATGAAAAAAATAGGCACAAGATTGTAGCGATGCATTAATAAGAATCTGTGCCAAATGCTGGGTTAGATATATTAATATATGCTTAGTAACTCACGATAAAATATCAGAAAACCATAGAGCTATTATTGTAACTCTTTCCAACAAGGCTTTTAGTACCCAGCTTATTGAATTTTTTAACTTTTCAGACTTGCTTGATTAGCGGCTGTGGGCAGGCGCTAAAAAATTGTTTCGATAGATATATGAACATATATTATATAGATTCACTATCGTGGGACTACTATGATCGATAACGGCCTTCATAGTGGAGAAGTTGCTTAATTTTGTATCTAACAGGAAGGTAGGTACTTCGTTATCAAAGTATGCAACATGAAAATAGGTTAGACTGGTAGAGAACACTCAAATAGGGATAGGTTAGTGGCATACATGCTTCTTAAAAAAATGTCTAAAAGCTCTTTAATATATTTAATATATAAATAAATTAGAGGTTGTTTCTAGATAAACACGGACAGATTTACAATACAAAAGTATTTAAGTGAGTGTCACAACACTGTCCAGTTATCTGTCATTTCCAAGAATATCTCAACTCAACTCAAACCTCACTCTTTTGCAGTTAAAACACAACCCAGCGGGAATTCACATTTGCGATTTTTCAACTTAATTGAATTATCACAGCGAGCCATCGGTCGCCTGGAGAGCAAGGTAAAACGCCATTTCATTGTACTGTGTAGGCAAAAGTACGAAAATTAAAAATGCATCATTGTGTGAAGGCAAGTAAATACTGCAATGTCAATCGTAATCTGTCAATATCCTACACATATGTATACTATTTATATGAATTTTGTTATTTTTCCCACTGCTGGAATTGTAAACATGCTATTATATCCTTTGTGTTTATTTTTAATGTCAGCTAAGGTGATATGTTATGAACAAGAACGACAGCTTGGTTAGAATTTCGTGATCCTAAATTTAAGATTTTGACTGAGACTCTATTAATATTCAGTAGAAAATCGTATCGACGATTCAAGACCATGGTACAGTCGATCGTTTGCGCATAAAGTTAGTGTCAATGGAGCAGCCTTCGACTCCGTTAGCCTCTATTCGTAGGACGCTATATACGGAAGATATCTAACGAACAGTCCATTAACCGACTTAGAGTCTTAAAGTGAACATAGGGTAAGCTATACCAAAGAAAGAGCTTGAATTCCTTACAACAGCTATGGAAAATTAAGTTAACAGCATGAGATATGGGAAGTTCGATGGGAAAAATTCGTGAAAGAAATCATGTTCTTTAGTTAATTGGACTATTTGCTCTGTTGATGCTTTAAGCAAAAACAACGCTTTATGAACCTGCAATCATGTTAGTCGTCTTATTTGGAACATCTTATGGGCTAACAGCTCGGACTTTTAAGAGAAAGATTCTACAAAATAAAGCATTCGATGAGTTGTATACACTTTATTAGATTCATGGAGGGGATGAGAAGTAAAGGTTGGAAAAGTCTTACGAATGAAGTGTCTCCTAATTTCTACACTATTTTTTCTTTCTCTATTAACTATCATTTAATCGTTAATTCAATATAACGCTGTTCTTAGTCGCTATACAGCAACAATCACAAAAATGCAGCAATATCGCGGCTTTGACAAATTGAAGACTTGACGGAACTTCTTTTTCTCCAAAACAATACTGAAACTATACTTTATGGCTATACAATCAACAATGTTGCCAATAAAAGTGAAATTCTGCGTATTTTTCAATGATTGTTGTTGTTGTTATTGTTCATCACATGCTCTTATACGAACGCAACTCTGCCAACAACTTATTGGGGCGGTTATGTTCGCGAATGTGGCAACTGACAAACTGACAGGTAGAGGTGCCAACAACACCTCTTGTTAGTTTTGCTGATCGCTCCAACACATACACACTTACTTACAAGTATACGCACACGCACTAGTGCGCATGAGACATGTTCGCGTTGCGGTAATGTCTTCGAAGCAAACTGCAGCTCAAAGCGCTCGTTGTTGTTGTGCACTCGTGCAACTTCACTTCATTTAGGCAGTCAGCCTCAGTCCTCCTTCTCTGTCGGCAGTTTCAATGCTACTTAGCTCCTTGCTGTCATTGCTTCCGTTTTTGCCGTTGCTGCAACTGGAGTCTCATGTTTTGACGGCTGGTGTTATTGACGCAAATGGCTTGTTAGTGCCTTATTGGTTTTTATGCTTTTGGTTTTAGCTGCTTGTTTTGCCCGTTTTGTGTTGCAAGAGCGCTGTCATACTTCTTGTGCGTCTGTAACATCCATTCCTATCTGTATATGTTTGTAGTCAGCACGTACTTTTGGAGTTTTAATTTATTCTTCGACTTTTATTTCAAATCTTTTGGCAATATTATATAATATGTCATAAATTGTATGAGATTGAAGTAAAGTACGAGTCTCAAAAGATTGGAGACTTTATATTTTGTGCGAAATAGCATGTGCGCACTTATTCCATCAATAAGGGATAAATATGAGGCTCCATATTTATCCCCAACACTTTTGGCTTTTTTTATTACCTTACCTGGTAACAACATAAAAATTTTATGAATAATGGACGGAATTGTTATTGCATTATGTGAAATCAAAACCACAGTGGGAAAAGCACATACTTATCAGTATTAAAAACATATCATACACATCTAATCAGGAGCTCAGCTCACAGCAGTGTTAACAAATCAATTTATTGTCCATGAATTCTTACACAAAACAACTACAAATAGGCATTGGCGGCAACAGCGTTTCCCCACAATTGAATAGCCTGCTGCATGTGAAAAGCAATTAGCTCAAAGCGGATTTGTAAAAGGAGCCTCTTAGCTTAGGTTTGCTATCGATAAGATTTTATAGTTTGACATTCAGTCAGACAGTGGCATATTTGTACTTTAATGACTTGCCACAAATTGCCGAATAATAAAATTTGCGCTAAATGAGTTGCATAAACGACAACCACTACCCGAGCGGTGCATGCGCGCACATAAACGAGTGCATAAAATCCAGAGTGTGAGAAATAATTTGTAGGCTGAAGGGTGTGGCGAGTGTCAGCAAAGTGCGTCACAGCACATCGTAAATACTGGAAATAGTGTCATAAAAATGGCCTGAAAAGTGTTATAAAATTGTAATAAATATGGAGAATACGCTGATAAGAGTGGCGACAACAACTGCATGAGAACAATGGTGGGGGATAAATATAGTAGAAAAACAGTAGTTGCTGTAAAAAGTGGCAATTGTTTGTAAGTATTGATAAATGTTGACATTGCACAAGTATGACTTTTGTCTTTATGTCTTGAAAGACGCCGCTAATAAGTAACAACTGCGTCGAAGCCAAAGGCCGTGAGTCTGTCTAGAGTTTTGTTAGGTGGAATCCAATGGACGGTGAAAAAATATTAGATCAAGCGGTAGGCTGAGCGCCCAGACAGACAAGCACCTCATTCAGGGACAGACAAGCGGAGATACGTTTAACTGGAAGCAGTGACAATAATACCAACAATGAAAACAACAAATATTAAATGTACAATAACAGCAGTGGTATAAATACGCTCGCTGTGAGTAAGTGACGCTTGATAACCTTTCGCTTGCAATACAGATAACCCGCATAGATAATTGAATAAGAATGCGCAAGCTCATAAGCAAACACACATGCATACATATTTATATTTATACATATTTATACATATTTGCTTGGTTTAAAAAAACCTTTCTTTGACTTAAACACGCCGCAAAAGCTGGCTAGCCGGAACTATATTCAATGCTACTTTTCGCTGCTGCTGCAGTTGTTGGCAGCGCTGCTATCTATCGCCGCCTAGAAGCTCGAGTGTTTTATAATATTTTTAACATATCTCTGTATGTATATAAATAGTTATATGGAAAACTCTATACACATACATACATAATTATTCTTCTTCTAAATTGCTTGGCGCGCGAGTGGGTAGTAGATTGAAATTTATTGCATCGTAAATTGACAGCAACATGTGAGACAGTTTTTGTGCGCCCTCATAACTCGCTACGTCTATCTCTATTTGCCTACTGCCGGTGGTGATTTGAGAACGTTGTTTTTGTGGCTACTGTTACTACTGCTGTTGGGCTTCCAACGCCCTAACAATATTTGCTTTATGCCTGCTATAGGCAATTTACGACAGTTGCCGCTTTGTCGGCCCAGCAGCGCAGTATTGGAAATTTTGCTGACATATTTATATGCATGCTGATATACAAATAAATGTATAAGTATAATATTTTATGTACATATTATATATACACTCATATTAAATAAGTGTGTGAGTGCTAGTAATTGTATGTCAGCTCAATTCTCTGTGACATTGAGTACAAATTTAGTACATGAAGACGCCTTAGTTTGAAACTTTGGCTAAATTATATGCTAACGGCCACAATAATTGCTAGCACGATAACAAGAACAACAACGTGTACTACATATGTAAGGGTATATTTTGTAATTCTAAGAACAAGTTCATCTAATGCATGTAATTAATGGCGTAAATTTCACTAGCTGGCAGATTAATGACGTATTAGCTTAAGAAAATTGGGAATTAGGGAGTGCAGCATCTCAAATATTGATAGCAGTAAAATGCTTTCAAAATTTGATATATAACTGTAAAAACTTTTTTGTATAATACTATAATAATATACGACAACTATAGATTTGGCTTTAATTGCAGTGAAAATGATTTTTTTAAAGTCTACAAAAGTGGAGAGTTTTTGTTTACAAAGAAATTCATTATTTAGTATTAATTAAACGCGTCTATTACATGTTGTATAATAATATTGAAAATTCACAACTCTCCAAAGTGTGGAGACTTAACATTTTTTGACAAAATAGCATCTGTATAAGCACATAATATTAGGCAATTATTAATTATTTGAGCAAAGCACAAATAAGAGTTAAGCAGTGTTCGATAAAATGTCGAACAAGTTTTCTGATCAAAACGATGGGAGTTAAAATATAAATTTAACTTTTTAAAATTCAGATATTTCTCACTTTTATATGAGCACTGGTATTTTTGCGAATTGGGCGTACACTTATTTAATAAACCCTTAAATTATGCAACGTTTTTGTGTCGTCCATAGTAACAGCTTAAATGAAAGATGTTTGCGTAAAAATATCTTTTCAAAACTTACTAAAAAAAGTATTTCGCTTGTGATATTGAATGTACGCATAAAATTGCAATTTTAAATAACTTTGAGTCTTTTTTCGATTTACAGTTTTTAAAAATATTTTAAAACCAAATGATTACAATATTTACTTCAAATTAAAGAAAAAAAAATTTTTTTTTATGGAGAAGAGGTAAAATGTAAAATGCTCCAAAAACTGCTTTTGAGCTTTTTTAAGTTTCTTTATGCAAAGTTTTGTTGCTTGTAACTAATTATGAAATCTTAGATATCACACTTAATATTTTGTAAAGCAACTAATTTGAATTAAACAAAGGTCTCCTCTTAATTTACTTTAAAATTTAGAAGCTTCATTAAAATCAACCCTTACTTCAAAACCACTTACAAACAAAAGCCACCACTAGTTTATACAACTGTTCCACTTCATTATGCATTGAGTTTTTGGAGCGTCCACAACTTATTACTTAAAAGCATTTTTAGTTTGTTGACAACAATTGTGGTACCAATGGTAACCAATAACCCACAAAGGGACTTATGCAAAATACTGGAATGAATGAGATCAGCAGAGGATTGTAGGAAGCTGCAAATGAAGCAAAGGCGACAAACTTTTTGTCAATAAAACCAAAACAAATAAACCAAATGTAGAGTTAACTGTAAAGAGTAGGAGATGGAGTCGCTGCGATCCAATGCAACACTGTGTATATATGCGCATAAATATTGCAACATCTCTATATTTTCAGACGACTTCACTTTCGGTTATTAATCTTTTTCCTGTTGTCGTTCACAATACGTTATTTTCCGTCTTTCTTGCTGCAAAGTACACTATTTCCCTACATTTGTCACGACAAAACTGTGCGGAACAATTGTTGGCAAGCAACAACAACGAAATTGGCAAGAAAGGATTTTAACAGCGAATGCAGCAATGTGTCCTGTGGCAAACAGATAAGAGGAATAATAGCTATTGGCAAGGCTGCCAACTATGGGAAAAACAACAATTTCATTGTGCTGCAGCTAGAAAAGTTATGTGATTTCTTGCCCCACTGCGCCTTACTAACGCTTAAACTATGTATGTTAAATAATGTTGCACTGAGCTTTGGCATGAAATTAGTTGCTTGAAATATGCAAAAATTGCTTTTGGCAGCAGCAAACAGGATATTGTAATGAGTAATAAAGATTGAAGATTGTGCATGCGATGGGAGCAGTACGGGAAGTGGAAGAAGGGCTTTGATAGCGACTTAGCACAGAAAATAAAGTAATATATTTTATTTAAAATTCATTATTTAAAACTCTTTAAAAGCTTGTATCAGATCAAAAATTACAACCACCATTCCGAAGTTTTTTCCTTAAAAATAAATATAATGTTGTATTTTTTAAATGTGATTATTGAATGATAAAATAAATGATAATAGCTACTCTCAAAAATGTGTAGACTTTTCCAACTTTCATGAAAAGAACTGAATATTTAAAATATGAAAAAGTTCAGCAACAATTTTTAACACCTTCATGCAACTATTTTATGCAATATTAGTGATTGGAGACTTTTAAAAATTAATATTTTGAAATTTAAACATATCTTTAATTCGGTTTGCAACCAATTAAAAGTAATTTTTGTAATTTAGTAACTCTCCAAAAATGGATACTTTTCTAAAACTTTATATTAGCATATTGAACTGCTAAATTTACATATTTTATTCTTTCAAACTTCATGTGAATATAAAAGTAAGCTGCATCATTAATTATATATTTCTGTTTTAACTGGTATAAAAATGTGTTTTTTTTATTTTTTTTTAATGAATTTTTATGTTTTTCTTTTAAAAAATATTTGATTATAGCAGCCACTCTAAGAAAATATTGGTCTTACCGTAATATGTACATATATGTAGTATACATATAGAACTGCAAGAATACTTATGCAATATAGTAATGAAATCTCAATTTTCATTATTTAACTTTCTGGTTAAAGTGCACTTACCGAAAGTATTCATGAAATTAGTAAATCAAAGCCTATGCCAACAAAACCATATAAGAATGAATCTAAAGTAGTGCGTGCATACAATTTATGTATGTATAGAAAATCTACTTGAAAACTTTGCCACTTGACCGCTTTTGTGAAATCATTGTTATGTTAGTTCAAACTAGAATTTTCTCTTCAATGAATTGCGTTAATTTTTTTATGTTTTGGACAAAATTTCGTTAGCAGAATGTTCTAAAGTTTTTCTGCTATTATTGATGGACTTTGGTAAACAAAGACATTTCGGTAGTAAAGTGTCAAATTTAATTAGAAAAATGTCGGACGTTTCGCAACGGAAGAAAAACAAAACAGCACGGGAGATAAATATAACAAAGTTGCAATACTTTTGTTTTATTAAAATATGTATAAGCTTAATGTCTTCCCTTTTCGTAGACTTTTTAAATCCAAGGAAAATGCTATACGAGTTTTATTTTTATCAGTTGTTATTGTCATCGTAAAGTTTTGCAACGAATATAAGAAGTCTTCACTAAATTTGGAGCTTAAAATGTATAATATGTAAACAAGTCGTATTGTTAACTCATTTAAAGCTATGTTTCGCCAAAACTCGAAGTGTCTAACAATTTTAGGATATTCACTTAGTTTAATTGTCCTTCCTTTTAAGCAAGCTGTAGTAGTAACAATAAGAAGTTCGGTCTTGTAGGTCGGCGCAATCGAACGACTGCCACGCACACAAAACGCCACTAATCGAAAACTTATAAAGTTCCATAACCAATCCGAAAATTAAAATACAAAACGGTTATTTGGTGCAGTGAATCACAGTATAAAAAGGCATATGTGATCTGAAAATGTTTTTTGTCAAAAATAGGCAAAAACGTAAAATCAGTATATTATTGATAATATTTATTAGTGTAAAATTAAAAATGTATATTATTGTCTGACACTAAATACACAATTTCATTTTCCTTGAGAATAATTTCCACGAAAATCTCACACTTTTGACCGGCACTATAAAAGTCAAGTGAAGGTCGAGCAAAGGGGTATGCAAATGCATGTTATTAATTTTTCAAAGAGAGACTTTCACAGTAATGTATGCGTATGTACTTGTATGTATGTATATGTATATATTTTTAACACCTTCATGCAAACAACCAAATTATTTCCAAATGCAAATTTACGATGAATACAATTGAAATGTAAGGGTCGTTTCACACCTTTGCGACATGGAGGAAGGGAATTCATTATGTGTGCAGGTAAAGTGTATGTTTGTATGTACGCATATACATACATATGTGCATGTTTATGCAAATACCGTTTCTGAAAGTTGACTAAATCTTGACATTTACGGTCTAGGTTAAGGTTAATTTGACTATAAATTTTACGTCATTTGACATTGACCGTGAAACTGGCAGGAAAACAAAGCAAAATAGAGCTATTAGATATGTAGAATTGGAACTAGATCTTATAAAATTGACTTCAAATATTTACTACACACGCAAATCTGCTAAATATAATATTTATTTTTATCAATATAAAAACGATTTCATGCCTATTCTGCTTCCGCTTCTATTGCAAAAACTGTATTCTTTTTATATGTTCTTCATATAAATCTACGTCATTTATGCCACCTCGCATTGACCCCAAACCCACCAACCCATTAATTTGTCAATTTCTTACTTAAATATGTTTGTTTGGAGACTTTGTGCTTAGTATCCTGCATTGCGTCGAATGCTAAATCACTTAAAAGGCAGTAAATTCTCATAATATCGATTTGGAACTGTCAAACGAAACGAATAAATGAAAAGTAATAAGTACAATATACATATACATACATACATACATATAATCTTTTATTTTGTATAAAAAAAATCATGAAAAAATCAAAAGCAATGAATTGCAGTGATTTTCAATAAAGAATTGCACGCAAACAAACCACAAATCAAAGTAAATTCCCGCGCACTCTGTAGCATAGGCGGTAGCGTTGACGTTAGGCACCATCTCCAGCACTACCTACTACAATGTCCCATAACTATTTACTTGCATTTACTTAAGACGCTTGCTGCTTTCTTTATACCGCTTTTGCACTCAATAAATTTCAATCAAAACCCAAAGCACAATATTGGCTTGAGGATAAAAAGTGGTGTAAAAAATTGGGTAAAAGTAGTAGTAGTAGTAAATGCAGAAGTAGCTACTCAGTGCTTTTTGGTGAAAAACATCGTAAACAAGTAAGTGAGTTCTCAGTAAGCGTGTAACCGAATTTTTTGGCGGTATACTGATAGATAATTGGCGTAAGTTATATAAAATTATGTGAGTATGTACCGGGGATTCATGCAGTTGTAATGTTGGCTAAAAACTGGAAGTCTCAACCTTTTGGAGACTTTAAAATTTTAAGAAAAATATTTGGTTCAAGTGTTCCAAGTTATTTTTACATCGAAAATTGAACTTTTTAAACAAAATGTGAAGTCCCCAAAATTGGAGAGTTTAAAAAGATGTGTGTGATTGAATGTATTTATATCTAAAATAGACATATTTTATTTAAATAGACTGAAATTTATATGCATACACCATACTCAGGGCAAAGAAAAGTGTGATATAATTTTGTTGATATAAATTATTCAAAATTGTTTGTGGTATTTAAATATTATAGAATCGCAGATGGAGTGGAACGCTTATTTTAAAATATCTCAGTTTTTGCAGCATATATTTTTGTTTGCTGATATAAAGTAATGCAAATGAAATACCGCGATAAAAGGCGTTTTATATAAAAAATAAAAAAAATCAATATGGAGAGTAGATTTGCAGAAAGCAGTAGAAATGTAAAAGCATTCGAAAGCCGCATTCACAGGAAGACATAGTACACTTTAATGTAGTAGCGTAGAAGGGTTGCCCCCAGCTGGCAGCAACATTGGATGTGCAACAATAAATCTCAATTCAAAAGCCGCGCGCTTTTGCAGCAAGAAGTAAGAACTTATAGCCGTGCTGGGCCCACAAAGCTGCTGCTCCCCCTAAAGCCGCTGCTGATTGCTTCGGTACCGGTTGCTTGGCGGCAGTATTGAAAGGCCCGCCCAACTGCTATGCGACAGTCATTGTGTGTACAACCAGCAAAAGAATCGCTTCGCAGGGCGCATGATGGTGGTAGCACTTACTTCGCTGATTCGAGCCTTAAAGAGCGCTTGCACTACACATTCTTTTGGCTGCCTCTTTCCTGTAACGCAGCTAATAAAAAATCACGCCTTTGATGTTGTGCAACAAATCGAAAAGTTGCGCCAATTGACTTCTGCCGCTTTGGCAGTGCCTTTTGAAGATATTTTTTTTAGTTTTATTCATTTGGATTTTTCCTCGCGCTACTTTTCACCGCAACTCACTTTATTTTTCCGTTTTACAATCATTTCTTCGTTCATTTATTTCTTACAGCTTGCAATTGAACTTAGAACTTTCAAATCGAAATCAATTCGCACATTTACTTCACACTTCTTATGCGCGAATGGCAGATAATTTATAGTGATTTAAAGCAAGTTTTGAAACTATGGAGGCAGCAGCTAGAGTGCGTAGAGGCGTTCGCATATACTTTTTTTTTGCGAAAGTGCACACGGTGGGGCTTTCACTTTTAATTAACTACTTTTTAATACGCGCAGTTTTTCAATTAAAACTTTATTTCATCGAATGTGTGGAGGGGGTAATTATATTAAGCGCGTGTAGAAAACAGTTCTTATTAGTAAAAAACTTTTGGTGAGCAAGATTTTAGCCAATTACGGCAGCCAAATTTAGTTTCAAATTATAAAAATCACAAACGTTTGGGGTATAAGTACGTTTATATCTTCCAATGTCAATATGAAACTGCAAGTACTGTTATCTCTCACACATTCGTATGACCGCTTTCATCAATCTAGGTAAAATTTCAATTAAAACAATCAATATAAATATAAAATATTTTTTTTACTCACTCACTACAAAGTCTAGTTTTAAGTTCAGTGCTGTAAATAGAAGATAAGATAGTCTGTTAGTGTTTAATAAAATTACACATGAACTACATATAATTCATAATTTTTTTTAATTTTAGATATAAACTTTCATACATCTGCATGCCATATAAACAACTATAGCAAAAATTTGAAAGTCTCCAAAAAGTGGAGACTTGTGAAAATGCGTTTTTTTTTAGATATTTTGGTGTGTTTGAGAAAAGCACTGTTAAAATAGTGATTTACACTAAAAACAAAAAGTCTCCACTTTTTTAAGTGTTATGAAAAATCTATATTTTTAAAGGTACGCCTTACTATGAAATATTTGTTTGAAATATTTTAGTTTTTTAAGTTTTTGAAAGTAGTTATTGCTATATATGAGGGGTTTTGTGTTCTATTAAACTAATGCGCTATTTTGATTCACTATAATTCAATTCTATTTTTACTGTCAATATTTTTACTGTCAGTTACATTATAAAAATACATTTCTATGCAGATATACACACACCAAATTATTTCCATTGCAAAACCAGCTTTTTTATATTTTTCAGAATTTAAGTGATTTTCAAACAATAGACTTAGACACTTGATTTCCTATTAACAACCACATGTCATTACTTTCAATTGATTTTCACCATTTATCAAGTACGCCAATCAAAGTGCAAGTGTTTGCTAAACTAGAAAATATCACACACTCACACAAACATACACAGAGTACTTTATGAAATTACTAGTTAGCGCTTACGACTGCCAGTATCAACGCCAACAAGAGGCGTCAATAATTGCAATCGCTGCCAGACAACAAATAACACAAATCATTCATCAATTTTTACGATTAACAAGTTTTTATTGGCGAATGCAATTCGCAGCTTGTTATTCACTTACATACAAACACACGAGTATGGCTGTGTATGTGTGTGAATAGTAATGATGGCTGTGTACGGTTCAGCAAATTCGACCTGTTTGCCATTACTTGTGGCTGCAGCGGACCAACTCTATGTACGTACGTCAGCAAATACGATTTTCTTAGAAACAACAACAACAATATCAACAGTGCAGTTGGGCCACCACTTAACCGCAAAAGACGACTATGGTCGTCAGACAGGAAATCGATTCTGTGGCTGCATAGATGAGAATATTTATTTGAGTGGATGCATGTATGTGTGTGTGTCTTGCGAGGACAAATTCAACGCGCAACAGGCAAATTGGCATTGCTGAGGCGGCTGCATATCACCGCCGCAGTTAACAATTTGCCAATTGCGGAAAAGCATTTGCGCAAGTCACTTGCGTTGGAAGCTGACTGCCTGAAATGAAATTTCATATTCGCTTGTATATAGGTATGTATGTATATGTGTTATGCAAATGCGTAAATGTATTTTCCATTTTTATTTTTCGCGTTTTAGTGTGCTGTTCTGCCGCGATTTTTCGCTTTTCAATTTTCGCTTCCATTAAGCGTGTAATGGAGGGCAAAACCGCAAAACGGAAGTGGAATTTCTGCGCATGTGTCAATTACATGTCAAATGGGAAGCCACTGCTTCTGTTTGTTTTGTGATGAACACTTTTTTCGTTACTTTTTTATTTGGTCTATGAAATATTTTTTTGATTTCGTGCTGTTTTAATTTTTGTAGATTTGCGTCGCAAACAATTGCTGCAGGAAATGAAGTCGTTTCCGCTGTGAAATAAAATTTGCAAAACATTTTTGATTGGCGCGAAATTATTCTTGTGTGTTTGTGTTAGTTCAAGTAAACAAGTTATTTATATGGAAATGAGTGTGGCAAATTTTTTCGAGGAGCTTGAAATGGGAAAGGAACTGAGTTTTCATTTCTTAAAATTATTCAGAAATTGAAATCAGAAACTTTTTAAATTCTAGGGATGTTAAGTTATTTAGGCTTAGTGAAACAAAGTCAAATCAGTTATTACGGAAGAAATATTGTACAAGGCAAAATAGTTTACAAGTCTAACACGAACCACTTTCGGAAAATTGAGACTTCAAAAATTATTGAAATTATACATTCTTGGTGTTTTAAAAACTTGAGCTTATTAATCATTGAGGAATATAGCATTAAAAATTACTCACAGACATAACATGATATAGAGACCGAGTTTATCGCACACAATCTTTCCAATTAACTTTTTATAAACACTACTCATAAACACCGAGTTTATCCTTCAAAAATTTTCTCTTAACTTCACAGGAACACTCGGTTCTTTGCGTTTATAAAAAAAAAACACCTCAATAACTATATTTGACAGTTTTTTATAACCGAGTTTGTAACACAAAGAGAGAGCAGAGAATTTTCCCATGTCGAAATAGAAAAAAATTTCGATTGATAAAAGTAATGAAAAAATTGTCTACTAGATGCCTATGTGTTCAGTAACCTTAAATGGCTGAAGCTTATAATCTACCGGGTCTGAAATCATACCGTTGACTTTAAAATTTTTAAATCAAAACCCAAAACCCCTCTAACAATTGTCATATGAAAAAGAATTAGTACAAAGTTCCACGGCCCTGTTTAAAATAGAAAAATATTTTCGATTCGTCAAAATTCGAGAGTTAAATGAGCCAATCATGTGCGCTTTTGTATCGAAAAAATTTCTTTTTTGTATCGAAATCTGTTTTGTATTTTTTAAAATTAATTTTAATTATAAAATTTCATAGCACTGCATGACAAATAAGCAATTAGTGCATAAACCGCAAGTCTCCAAAAAGTGGAGAGTTATTAAAAATGCGTTATGTAAGATATTGCAAATTAACTTCAAGACAGAGCTATTATTATTAATGTTCATGGCTCAAATAAAAAAGTCTTTATTATTGGAGAGTCACGAAATATTTATAAACATTTTAATTCACATTTCACGAATTTATAGTAAAAATAAACGCAGTAAGACATTTTTTGATTCGCTATTATTTAGTTTTTTTTTTTACTGGCATTACCAAATTTGTTGACATTAAAGTAGAAGTAGGTGACAATCAGAATCATATCCTTTGAAAATTAATAATATATTAGAACTTAATTGAAGGTACTGTTGTTGAATTTATAAGATTTCAAAATTACTGCTTCCAAGTATATATATATATATATATATATTTCAGTAACCACTTACTGCTTCAGTTTTTTTTCAAAACCGTAAATGCCACATAGTAGCAATTACTGTCTAAAATGAAAAGTATTCGGCATTATTATTTTACCAAACACATTTACAAACACACACACGAATTTGTAAGTGCCATTTTATAACCAATTTATTTTCGACATCAATTTTCCATTTTAATGCGTCTAATTGCTTTGTTTATTTCATAAAATTTTTCGGTTTATTGCCAACAAATTTGCCAGTAATGGTTTTTATGAGGTTTTTTGGTAAATAAAATCCCACAGAAAATGCTAATTTGTAATTGCAAAATATTGTTGTTGCAATCGTTGCTAGTCGAACTGTCATTGTAAATTGACAGACATGCAATGGACAACAGATGAGACAATAAAATTGGAAAAGTTAAGGCGCACACTGGCGAGTGATGAGGGGAGTAGGCAACCGGAGGAGATAACGAACGACCGAAGGATGACACTAACACAGAGGCAGCTCGCACATATGTGGAAGCAAACAGTTTTGCTGATTGTCTAAACGACAGTTGTTGTTGTATTGCATATGATTGCATTTGCGGATAACTGCATAAATGAATGGCATTCGATAAATATGAATCAATGTATCTATGAATTTATGTATGGGATTGTATGTATGTGTGTGCACAGTGAGTATAAGCCGCATTATCCTGGCAACAACTGAGATCTCGACCACCGACAGCTGCGCTGCAACTACAGTTAGTGTCTGTTAGGCGCACAGTCAGCCATCCAATCAACTAATCAAAATCATAACCAGCAGCTTTTCAGGCAATCAACTGGGTAATCAGACAAATTTTCATTACACCAATACATACACACACACAAATGCCAGTGTATATGCCTGAATCTGGAATCCAGAGGCAACAGGCCTATTTTGCATGGTTCCAACTGCATTGGCACGTAACAGAATCAGATTAGGCTTGCAAATATAAAATTTAACTGTATTTAACTGTATTTACATATCCAAATCTGGTATTTATGTGTACTTAGATGCTTTGGTAATTTTATTTGTGGTTGCTACATTTATTGGCACTTAATTCGTTTTGATTTTTAGTCAATTTGTCTGGTCGGCTGCCTGCTGTGCAGTATTAGTGAGCTGTTTGGATAATAATTTTGCCTTTGTTTAGTGTAATGGTCTCGTGGTTGGGTGCATAAAATTAATTATAAACAAGAAAAAACGTTAACTTTGGTTACACCGAAGCAAAATACCCTTCACGAATAAAGGAATAAAAAAGTTTCCACACAAGAATTGGATTTTGATCGTCTGTATAATATAGAATATTTGAGGGTTTGTATGACAGCTATATGCTATAGTAGCCCGATATAGGCGGTGCCAACAAATGAGCAGTTTCCTGGAGAGAAAAGGACGTGTACTAAATTTCAGAGCGATATCTCAAAAACTGATGGATTAGTTTGCGTATACATATAGACGGATTTACGGATATTTATATACATATATATTTTATAGAGTCTCCGATTAAAGAAATGAAATTAAATATCTCCCGCTCAAGACCTTCTAATTCTTCTTCCATTTACCTGACGAAAGTGCTTAATATTGAGAAATCGAATAAAGTACATTTGTGCAATCATGAAAGCATTTATAGAATGAGCACCGACAGGTACGGAGAACGAAAGTTCGATCAACATATGACTAGCATCAATAAAAACACAAGATATAAAAAGCGAAAGAGAAAGTGGTTAAATTGATACAGACTGGATTATCTCTTCAATAACCTACAGCCAAAACGACACTATCAATTTAAAAAGATTACTCAAAGCAATTGAAAGACACTAAATATTTTCCAAAGACCCCAGTAAATAGGCTCCTAATTAAAAGAAAAGGACAACAGGAAAATGTATCTTCTAGATTGCACGACCCCAGAATCCTCAGAGGTAATAAATCTGGAAGAACTGTTGGAATACAGTTTTAAAAATGAACTATTTTATTTTCAGCATCAATTACGAACTGATCAACCTCTGGTGATGGAACCGTAGGTATGATTCTATAATCTCTTTCGAAGCTGCTTAGAAATGACTTCTCTGCTCATATTTCAAGTTGTTTAATTAAATTTTGCGAACTATGTCGTCGTTTACTCTAAAATTCCTTCTAATCTTACCGACACAGTCAAAGAAATATGCCTTTGAGAGGCGGAAGTACTTTGAATTTTGTGTAGCCAAGATAAACGATGAGGGAATGTATACTTTGGTAAATCACTCCAAGTAGCAGTTATTTTTTCATTATCAGCAAAGGATCTCTGCTTTTTGAAGCCTCTCATTATCAGTTTTCACGTTCGTTGAGAAAGATGTTGAGATCAAAAGAAAAGTAATGCCTTAAGCATAGACTTCTTTTCATTGCATTTTTCGCCAAACTTTTCTTATAAAGAAACTGTTAACACTTATCAATCAATACATTAATCTCTCTCAATTCGCATGCCAATCAATCAAAATTCGCTCGCAGTTCAATATTAAACGCACGACGTATTCGCCACGCCCCATTCTCATGTGACCATAGAAATAATTTTTTTTTACAAAATTTGACGCGCTCATAATTATGCGTACAAATCGATTTGCGACAAATGCAATTTCCTCCAAACAAAAATCGGGTTACTCTAAATAGAAATAGAAATAATTTCCTGCTGGTTCTTAAGTATATTTTGCTTTTATTTTCATTGCTTGCGCTAATTGTCCTCTACACCCAAAATAAATATTTATTTTTGTATGGAGCATTAGTGAGTGTGCGGGTCTAAGGACATTTGTATATGCCAGCATTTTTATTTAGACAATTTACAGACAGCTGTTAAATGAGATTTTCGCAGACTGAAGGGAAAAAAAAGAAAGAGAAAAGGACTTTAGGTATACGAAATGCAATTTGAGACACGGCAAGGACAATGGAACGATTCATTTTAAATGGCACGAAAGCGGATATTCAAGTGACACTTTTTCTATAGTCAAACAAAGCGACAGGCAAAACACATAGAGGTATATGGGTTTGGTAGAAGAAGAAAAAAAATCCCGAAGGGATATGTTGTGAAAGCGGCTGAGTGAGAAATCTACAAGAGTAGCAAGGTTTGTGAATTTTGATAGACGCTTCATTCAGCGGGATTGCTACAAAATTTCATTTAAAAATATATTTGAGAAATCTGATGTTTTGTAAGGTGAGCAATATGTTAAGGAAATTAGAGAATTCGAGTGAAATGAGAGAGAGTTCAAGAAGGTGACAGTGAATTGATGTTTGACGCGTCTGCGGTGGGTTTTCGCTGGGAATCAGAGGGTGAACCACACACCGTTATCTGGGAATTGCTGTGTGCTCTCGATACATCTAACGGCATTGATTAAGTACTGCCTTTATGAGGTGAAGAATGAAAGCGGAAACAGCTGTAATTATTTATTTCATTATAAGTTGAATTGTTTTTGTAAGGAATAATTGCAATTCAAAATTTCTTTGTGTGTAATATATTATGTTTCTTTTTTGCTTGGTATGTACTAATCTCCGTTAAGGTGTGAAAGTGCAGTAAGCTGTAAAAACAAACGAAGATATGTATAAGCAAACATAAATACATGTCAATCAGAGTCGATCGAGCAAAGGCTGGGAAAGGTGTGATGGGTAGCTGTGACAAACCTGATAATATATTTATTTTTTTATATCTTTATTTGCTTTAAGCGGTTGCTTGATTCAGCTTTTGTTTTTACAATTATTATATATACATTTTTTTTATTCTTTTTTAGTCTTTTGTCTCTCACTAATTGAATTGTTTATTCTTTGTCTGGGCAAGAATGATTGCCTCACATACTTATATTTTTAGCGCCTTGCTAAGTGTCGCATTTAAGTTTTGTTTAGTCTACGCTTTGACAGCTCTGAGAAAAATTAACGATACAGAATAATTCAAAAAAAGATGATTTTAAAATTTTCTGGAGGAACGGTTGAGTATTAAAAATAACTTGATAAAAGCGTAGAGTGTAGCTATCAAAACAAAAAAAGGGGGTGAGTTGTGAAAATTCACTTAATTTCGAAATATATAAAACATAAAAAAAATATTTTTATTAAAAATTTGGAAATTTTTCTCAATTATTTAATTCAGAAGTTCAGATCGATATCTCAAAAACTGAGGCGCTAATTTTCGTGGCAAATTTTATGTCAGCTGTCATAAAGATATCAATTGGATGTCAGATGGAAGCTGTCAAATGGATGGAAGGGTCTATCTTTTTTTCTCACTATTACGAATATTGAGCTAAACGTATTTTACCAAAGAAATGCTAAATTGAACAGTACAAAGTACTTTGATGAAAAAATGTGCATACTACAATAGATTTTTTGACATGTGTATAAAATTATGTAAGAAGCCAGATATTGGCAGTCTAGGGATTTGAAAATGGTAGCGATCAGATGGATGTAAGTTGGTAGCTTTCAAATATAATATGTAAAATGATAAATCTCAGATGTTAAATATCTATGGTCGCTATCAAATAAAATTTTTTGGAGATAAGAGCATCTTTCGAGATACAGTCGGTTTTACGAAATCGGAAAGCATCTGGATTTTTATACAGCCTAAGGTTGTCAACTCGGTGGTATTCCAAGAAATTATTTTTGGAATGCCATAACCAGAACAACAGTACACTTTTCCATCCAAAATGAACATACTCCTTCGGTACGGAATACATGATTTAAAGTAATCAGTGTAATACAAAAAATAATATATATGTCTTCCGATAACAAAAACAAAGAAACAAAAAGTTTCTGTAGAAAATAAAACCAAAAGACAAACGAAATCCGGCCGAAAATGTGAGTCACGTACAACATTCTGTGCCCGGCCATGCAAATGAACCAATAACAAACAGGAGACTTTGCGGAGAAAAAAGTGCTGAGCAGAATTTTTTGTTTAAGCGAATTTTTCTTTTTTTTTAACATTTGTATTTGCGACGAATTGCATTTGTTTTCCTTTTCGTACGGCGCTGTACGAGTACATAAAGTATTACGTACTTGCAACGCACGGCAACAGCAAAATAAAAACACAACAATGTGCGCAAACAAAAAACAGAAAACAAAAAACAAATAAGGAAAAATTAAAATCGTCATTAAAATTCTGTTGGCGTAGCAGAGGGAAAATTAAAGCGAAAAATACAACAAAATTTAAAGCATTGCAAGCCCGAAACAACAGCAAAAAGAGAGCAAAACCAGAAATTGTTTGCCACTCGTCGTCGCACGTTAAGTGACAAACAATTGAGTGTCACATTTTTATTACACGTTTTATCCTTTTTTGTTTGTGTAACTCCATTTAAATGCCACACGAATTCATTTGCTGCAACAGTTAAATTTTGCTTTTCCATTTGCTCCCATTTCCCTCGTACGTGATGTGAAAATTCACAGAAATCAATAATTCGCTTAAAATTGCTATTGCCAAACACATTTGTGCTGTTGAAAATTTAATGAGCAGCAAATTTGCGTTAGTATAAATGTTTAAAACCACTTTTCCCCCAATTCAGCTATTAAATTGTTGAAATATGCTCTGGTGACTCATTGTGTGGCGCGTTGCATGAGTTTTCCCATGTGTTCGCAAACCTTTTGCCTAGCTATTTATGAATATGAGCTTTTAAAGCAGGCGGCATACATAACGGGAATGAAACAAAATCAAGTCGAAATTGATGTTTTCGGGTCAAAAACTTTTTGACCTTAAAGTTCAGTAAAATGGAATCCATTATTAATCCAATATATGGCTTTAGGAATCTGTATCTCGCGTCGCATAAGAACAAAAGTCCATTTGGAACCATTTAAATAAGAGTAGATGTAAAAAAGGCTCGATGTTTATGCAAAACGTCACAGGGATCGAATTCCCGTCTATGAATATCTACTGAGAGGCAGCAAACTCGATCCATTTCTAAAGCGGGTGTTTACTGGTGCTAAAAATGGGTCACTTACGGCAACGTCAAGCGAAAACGGTCCTGATAGAAACGCGGTGAGTCTGAAGGATGCAATCACCCAGAAGCGAACAGCTTTCGCAAATAGAAGAGAAATTGTGTTCTAAGATAACAACGATAATCACTCGCCGGAAGCTCCGAGAAGCGGTATACGGAATAAGGAAGGACTTAATATAGAATGATCGCAATGTGCCTGAGTCCAATAAAGATTTACATAACACATAAATGTTACAAAGTAGGTAATATGTCTCTGTTGAAATGAATGAGGCTAAGACCCACTGTGAGGATTATCAGCTTTTTTTTCTCTAAGTGTAAGCAGAAAATACTGAGTGCTACGCTGCTGCGGTACCAGCGAAAAGGCAAACTTAGTCCAAAAAAGTTTTGGGATGAAACTGTCGTAATCCTTCAAAGAGAGAAAACGAATGAGGAAAGACATCGGAGACTGGAGTTTCTCAGTTTATTTATTATATATTGGTATGCCATGAGTCGTGCAACATCTCTTAAATTTAACTTTAGGACAAGGAGAGAGGGATCTACAAACAATGGATGCTTAACTTCACGATGGACAATTTGATTACAGAACTTGATTTCAGTTTCATTAAAAATATATTTTTAAAAAATAATCAAAATATTATTAGTTAAAAATGTTTTGCTGTATTTTTGCTACAATCCGTAACCACTCTAAAATTTAAAACATATAAATATATATATCAAAGCAAGTCATCATTAATCTGAATATTGTATCAGGGATTCTTCACTGTAAATCGCATGAAAAAAGTTAACAATAATTTATTTATGTCCATTTGTGGTTGCTGCAAGACATCCTTCCCGCACTTATCACCCCAGCTGAATAATTTATTCAATACTTATGAACAATATATTCCCAACCACACACGTCGCCGAACATGATTCTTATTAGTACGACCAAGATGTCCCGAGCGTACTCAAATTTCACATTCACATTTCACTGCGACCCTTTTTCGTGGCTCCAACGACTGACAATTCGTCGACATACAAATGCACACATATATACAGAACCTTATAGCACCCACATTTGTGTCAAATGCTTGAAAGCAAGAAAGCAAACTTAGGCTTATGCAGAGACATGGGGAAGAAGCGAAGTTTCATAAAATGCATTCAAATGATATTTGGACTCTTAGAGCCAAGAGTTGAGGTAACATGAGCAACACTCGTACTTATTATCTGATTATATTTTGTATACCATTCATTTGTATGTATTCTATAGCAGCAGGCTGCCATAATCACACGCTGAACTTTCTCGAGTGATTAAGCGACAGGGTTCAGGGTTATTGTTTTTCATTATCAACGAAATTGCATCTATTTTCATAAACACACACATTTTTTTTTCAATGATAAGCCAAAGGAAATATTATAAGCTGAAAAATAATAATATTTCAACGAAAATAATCATAATCTCAATCTTTTACTGCCCACCAAAGCCCATACTGAGGCAATGGAAATCAACAAGAAATTGTTGCGACAGCTTAGACTCCAGCTTGATTTTCATTGAGTATTTGTTATACGCCTTCCCCCATTCCCAATATTTTATCTCCTCTTTTTGTAGCTTAACATTTTTCTTCAGCATAATTTTTTCGCTTTTGGAGCCTTTGCCTCACAAAGGCTTGTGGTAGAATTAATAAAATTCTGGGAAGAAAAAATAATAATTTCGTTGACAAAAACTGCGTTCTCGATGTCCACAGGCGATAATATTGCAATTTGTTTATATTTTCTCTGCATTTTTACGTAATTCTTTTTGCTCAACTTTTTCTTTCAGCATTTATGAATTCTTTTTGCTGTTGTTCTTTTTGTTGTACTACATATTTTAATTTATTTGATTACGTTTGTCTGTATATTGAATTGCAATCTTTTCGTTTGGGTCGACGTTGGTCAGTGTTGCGTTAAGGCAAAAATGTTCTGGCAGAACCATAGCAGTAACCCTGGATCTCTTAAATATGGAACCCAAAGCGTCGGTCTTGAAAAGGCAAAGGCTGTCTTCACTCTTAAGGTTTTAGCGAATCGAACAAACAAATGGAATAAATTCAAAGATATAAAAGAAGTTATACAACTTTAATGAGTTATGTTTTAACTCAAACGTAGCGAACAGTAAAGTGGCGAATCGAAGATATTTCAAGTAAACTCGACAGTTTAATTAAACCGAGGTTAGTATTGCGATTTTACACAGGTTTGATTTATACTTCTATAATTATTTAGCGATGGTGTCACAATATATTAACAGAAGCTTAAGAATAGTTTAACGGTTCCGTCTCACATCCAATCTTTTATAAATTGGGAAAATATCTTAAAATACTGAGGTTAAAAGAAGAAGAGACTATGTAGCAACTTTAATGCGAATGCAAGGCTTTGTATAGGAAAATAATCACAACTATCAGCCGAGGGTTTCATGATGATATCTCGGAAGCTGCGTTGAATATCACTATTTTGAAGCAGCTGAAGCACTGAGCTGACGATTCCTCAGTGGGGTTTAATTTATTCTACACGAAAAGAAGCAGAGAGTTAAGCACATAAAGTACATGTATCTCAACTCAGCAGGATCTCTGTGGAAGATCGATTAAAGTAAAGAGGAAAGACTCCGAAGACTTGACTGACATCTTGGTCGATAAAAGAAAATGAAATATTCTTCCAAACTGATCTCAAGTCTATCTCCAAATATCCACTAATGCTATTAGTAGGCCTTCGTTGTGCTAAATAGAATCTCAGGAATAATACACTAACCAAATGGTAGCGATTTTTGACGATAAGGGAAAAAGAAGAAGCTAAGAGCAGAGGAAAAAGAGTGTAAACTATATAGGACTATAAGGTAGCCACAAAAAGATAATGTTGATACCAGGTAAATATATTATTTTAATTATTATTATATAATACTTCAAAGTTGGAATCCGCAGTGTTAATAAGAGCATAAGCTCCAAGTAAACTCAGTGAGAATAAAAATAGCTAAATATTGAAAAGACGTTAAACTAGTCAGACTACACATCTGACTTTTTCCAAGATTTAATCGGAAATCGAAACCGCATTCCCAGCTCAGCAACAGCTATACCAAAACCAAATATGTGCAACATCCCTGCCGCTGTGCGCCACAAAATTGTCACCGCAGACAGCAATTAATAACCCATGTGTTGTTTGTTTTGTAATTTTTATGAACACTTGTGTTGTTGTGTGTGCAGCAACAATTTGTTATTGCAAAGCCATTTATTTGCTGTTACACGACACGTTTACATTTTTGACGCCTGCGTCTCGGTGCGCATGCGCGCGTTTGTCTGTGTTTGTTTGTTAGTGCATTTCGATAATTTCATTTGAATTTTCATTAACTGCCTGCAACTGCGCGATTCCTTTCTTTGTGGCAATAACAAACATTTGTATTCGTACGACAGATTAATGTCCCATAGATGCCAAAGATAAACGGCGGTTGCGCATGTGCAGCGCCCAAGCGACGAAACCGAATGAAGTATCGAACAGTGCTTAGATACGCATCTTGCTGCATCAATCTTCGCGTTGGAGAGTGCTTGTGCGTACACATACTTATTTGACTGACTAAGGCAACAACAGTCGTGCAATAGATATGCCGGTTGGTAGGATCATGTATATATATATATATACATATTTATCAACAATCTCTCTTTCGTTTTTGTTGTTGTTTATATCTTTTTTCTTCCAAGTACTTGCACATGTGGCAGCAGCAGGTAATATTTAGCGTCTTGCCTTCCTCGCATCCTTTTCTCGGTGCGTCTTGAGTTAATGAATGGGTATTGACTTCACAGCGCGTCGCCTGAAGTTGAGCCATACTTCAAGTTGTTGCTGTTGTGCCTGTGCGCCTTCGGTTGTGTAAAATATAAATATTTACAGTGAAACAGCAGGGCGTTTTGTCGTTGCGTATTTGTACAAACAAGCGCTTGTGCACAAGCATACACACATGCATATACTTGTACATAGGCATACACATGCTTGTACTACATCAGAAGGCTACAAAATATTTGTTCAAGGGATATTCATTTGTTACTAAGTATCGATCGGCTGCAGCGCATATTGCGCTGTCTTGAATATACGAGGGCGGTCAATTAAGTACTAGGTACAAAAGAAAAACAACAGTTTTTTGAAGAATGGCGATTTATTTCTCAACATAGGTTTCGTTCAATGCACTGGGACCAGCGGTGCTCTAACCTCTTGTAATCCGTCTGGCGGTCTGTAAAGTAGACGTCCCTTCTGGCAATAACCTCCTGATTTAACTAAAGTTTTTGATCAACTAGTGAATTTTTCAAGTTTGGATACAAAAAAAAAGTCACTCGGCGCAATACTAATTCGACCAATTTGGCCTTGGATATGGAGGAGCTGTAAGCCTCTTATCTTTTTTGTACGTCAAAAGGGATTCTTTATCCGGTAGTGGACGTAGATTACACCTTCTAAATCGACGAAAACTGTGATCAACACCTTTGTGGTCTGTTGGACAGTGTTCGCATTCTTCGTAGCAGATTTGCAATGCGAAGTCCACTATTTCAACCAATTGAAATCAATTTTATTGGTCTCCGGTGGGTTCAAAACTGCAAACACCCCTTCGGAGCACAAAATACTGGTATGAAGGGGCTACCTGGGAAAGGCATTAAAAAAAATTTGAATGCTGGCCATTGAAAAAGAAGAATCACCATATACAGATAAACGCTTGTTGATATCATTACGCGATTGCCTTCCAAAAACAAGATTTGAAACGTCGATTGACAGATTTGTAGATTTTAGAAAAATATATACAGAAATCGCCCGGTTCCGCAGTAGGTCAATACAAAAATAGGGGTCCTATTCGCATAAAATTTTAACCGTAGAATGTACGACACGTTAATATAATTCTCTTGCTATAATGGTAACATCTGGCAGTGAAGCTAAGTACTTATCATGCACTCTCGTAAGCATTCGTATCGCATGCATCTGCTGCTTTCTTTGCCAAACTACCTTTAAGGCATGTATTTCAAGCAAGAAAAAATTTTAAGATACTCATATTTCCCTTCGACTTTATTAATAAATACTTAAAAATTAAAAAATCTTGATTTCAAGCTCAAGATATCATCAAGCTGCCTTTGTCCCTCGCGCCTATCTTTGTGCTGTTTTTGTGTTCTTTGACTCATACATATTTATTACTCACAAGCTCGTATCTTTTCTTTGTTTGTTGGTAATTGCATCTTCAACGAAAACAAACGAAGGAACAGGCGAACACTCATTAAACTCGTTAAATGTTTAAAAAATCGTTGATTTGTTGCGTTTTGAAGGATTCAATAAACATTTACTTTGATTGCGTGCATGTAGTTTAAGTTATAGTGGTGAGCAGAGGAAATATTCTTACGGGAGTAAATTATAGCGAAAGACATCGATGCGTCAATGGTGATCACGTGGACTGATAACAGGCGGTATGGCATGGGTCGAAGCAAGGAAAGTAGTTTTTTGTTTAATTAATAATGTATGAGTATGAGAACTGAATTTTTTTCTAAGATTTCGTTAGAAAATTCATTTTAATATTTTGTATGGGAAATTTTTACGTAAAATTAAAAAAGGTTTATGTTAAAGAAAATACTACATTTTATGATGTTGCCATTGGCCAAAACAGTTTTTAAAATAAATATTGGGAAATAGGATTTGAAAAAAAATAAACAAATTTTCACAATAAAGTTGCATTGTGGCAAAATTTTTTTTTTATAATTTTTATATTATGTTTTGAAATTGTGATTTGAAATCATATATACTAATATCAAGAGTTTTTGAACTGTTTGGATGAATGTTTATTAGGTAAATATGGATATTTTTATGTTAGAGAAGTAGAATTGCCACTCTTACCCATCTCGCATCGCATTTTTTTGAGCTACAAAGGCAGTTTGATTCTAAAAAATATTTTATTGCTGCATTGCCATCTGACTATGATTAAAACTTTTTTGAAGACAATCGAAAAAATCTAAATTTTAGAAAGCAATACTGATAGTAAAAATCGGAAAAAATGTTACCTCTTTTATAAAAAAATAGTTAAGAATTTTAATAAAACTGTGAAAAATTATTATTATATATGAAAATATTTTTAAACAGCCCAATACTGCGATAAGAATTCGAAAAATTTTATTTTTAAGAAAGTATTATTTGAAATATGTTATATAACTTTATAATGTTGCCACGTGATTTAAAAATTATTGTTTTTGTTTTGGCAGCCAGCAAATCAAAGAACGTGTCATTCGTTCAGTTCAATTGTAAATTAATAAATATTATGGCAAATAGTCAGTAGCATAAATTTTCACAAGGTGTGGTAGCTAAACCGAGCCATAATAAAGCATACCTACCTAATAAATGTTAAGAAAATTCAGTCATAAATACTCTACATTAATTCTTAACTAAAAATCCAAATGTTTTCCGAAACGAAAAATATCACATCCTTATCAACCATTGTATCTCAGCGTTTACAAGCACTTATCAGTACCTTGTCTTGACAATTTGATTTAGTCGTAGATTACCTGCCGAGCTTCTATTTTCTTTGAAATCAGCACTTCATTTTATGTGTCATACATACATAAATATGTATGTAAGTATTCAAGTAGTCAGAGTGCAATGATTTTCCACAGCTAACCCCTGCATTGAGTACCTTACTACAAGTAGCTTACCAGCTGCAATCGTTCGGCGTGTTCATCGTGCGCTCACAAAATGTATGGCATATTGCGATAATGTTGACAGTTAGTTGGGTCGATAGATCGCACTACTCGTGAGATAGCGTCAAAATTAATATACATACAAGCACATACATAGGTACACACAGTTGACATTCGTTTGACAGACAGCTCGCCTAAAACTGTCAACGTCGAACAAACAAACGAGTAGCGAGCAAGCAACACTTATTGTCACCACTTTTCAATATTCTTATTTTGTTGTCAGATATTGATGGAAAGGTAGACCAAAGCCCCAGCGCCTGTTGGATGCGCTGAATTGGATACCTTTGGGGCGAACAATGTTTGCACACACGACTACATACGATGGTGTCTGAGTCTGAGTGACAGTCCGCGTTGGTTGGTTGGTTTGTTGTCTGTCAAGCTCAGTTGAGTCCCTTAATTTCAGCCACTAGTGATGAAGGTGCAAACGTAGCGCTTACCTACGCCGCGTGTTTACACAATTTTATTTGATTTTCTAGCTGCTTTCTGGCTGATTATCAAATTAGATTAAGATTAAACGAAAATGGGGTGTAAAATAGAGTATACAAGTGTGATAAGGCTGTGTGTGTCCCTTTCGGTTTGGTAGCGTTGTTCTTGTGAATTGAGTTGCTCAGATTGACACTAGTTAAGTTGTTAGCGATAGTGATTTGGTTGTCAGATAAATATAGAAGAATTTATGACACTTTGCTTATATGGTATATATAATTAATATTTTCATTTAGAGATCCATATATTCATTTTGATAAGTCAAGTTTGACGTATCATGAGGACTTTAAAGGGGCTTGCTAAATTTCGAAATTTATAGAAGAAACCTTTACCTATCAAATTTCGAATAAATCGCCAATCTACAAGCATTACTCAGTGAAGATACATAGAAAGTTTTACTAATTCACCGACTATAAATTACTCAGTGAAGAAACTATGGTGAAATGCTTCAGTGCTCAATTTAAATAAATACGTTAAATAGATGCTTGACAAAGTTATGTTATCTTACATTCTATTGCTGAACTAACGGGTTTAGAATAAGAGGGGATATGTTATGTGAGATTCTGATATCGAGGTTTATTATAGTAACCTCCTGCTTGTTGGGTTATCAGTAGTCCGGAATAGTGAAGAAAAATAAATAATTATTATAAATAAAGCTAATGAACTGTCTTATAAGGTCCACACCAACACTAGGGAACTGCTCGCCTGAATCTCGAAGAAGTCTCTAAGGCATAGAAAGAAACAACTGAATAAGAAATGGGGACTTAAATCTCAATCAGAAAGAAGCTAAGAAAAAATATTCAATTCAAAATCTAAGAAGAAGTTGTAAAATTTTTATCCATTTTTGGGACTGACTTTTTATTTGGAAAAGAGTAATAAATAATTGCCAATATTAATGCCTTTTAGCGAATTGTTGCCAACAGCTCATTTTCTTATAAGCAGCGGTTTTTTCAAACTAACGGACTTAGGTACCCCCTATCTTCGATATTCATGAGCACATCCATATATCTTCCGCTACAGAATTGTCATTTCTTTCTTATGCAAGCGTATTTATAATTCAATTCAATTGGAAGTTAAACAGTTACAACTGTTTATTATCAAAACTGCGTGCTCCCAACTTTTTGTACGCGCTCAATGGTTGCATTTGTTGTTCGCTTTACATGAGTTCAAGTTGTCAGACACCTTTTTAAACACATTCATTATATACAGACGAGCAAATATAACCATATATGAACATACATATGTATATTTGTGTATATGGTATGACTTTGGAGAATATCATAAATCTAAATAGTTTTCTTGTTTGTACGCGATTTAAGAGCCCAAAGCAAGCAGTCACAGGCAATCGAAGACGATATAAAGTCAATTGGGCAGCCGCTGGGCCCAAAGACGTCGGCTGTTGTGCAACACAATCAGCGGCAAAAGCAATTTGTATGCCAGCGAAGTAGTGTGCGGAAGTATACATATATGATATAAATATGTATATAAACACATATATGGCGATGCCTATGCAATCCAATGTTCTTTATTGTATTTATTTAAAAGAAATTCACATAAATCAATGCACACTCGAAAAGATAAGCAACAGGCAATACTTGTATTGTAAACAGCAAAAACTACAACAGCAGCAGTAATATCTATATGCAAGACTTTATATTGAGCACAAGAAAATAAACAATCGCAATGTCGTTTCAGATATTGTACAAAAAATTATATATACATATGTACATACATGCATATTAAATAAATTAATGTATATATATATTCTTAAAGCTGTACAATAAACGCTTAAACAGTCAGCGGCGTACACAAATGTACATTTATTGGCAGCGTTATACAATTGAAAAAATGAAAATATGTTAATAATTTATTAGATTGCATATAAATGTTTATAAATCACATAATATGAGGTCGCAGCCAGCGGTGGAAAAAATGAAAGTAGAAAGCAAATGTGTGCAGCAGCTACCAAAGCTTATCTCTCCATACGGCTACCGAATAATTCTAACGGGTAATTATAACCTGAACAGGGTATACTATTAAGGTTGTTACGATGTTTGTAACACTCAAAAGGAAATGTCGGAGCCCGTAAAAAGTATTGTATAAAAATTATCAGCGTTACGCGCTGCGTCGATTTAGCCATGACTGTCTGTCCGTCTGTATAAACGCGTATTAGTTACTCAGCCGAAAATAATCTTTACACCTCATCTAAATGCTTGATCGAGCTTCGTCTCCAATTTCGAAAAAAGCGATAGACCCACAAGTTTTAAGCCGAAGCCTTTCCTATGGAACGAGCGCTAAGAGGAAAAACTGCTTTTGCTGTTTTTCGGTCCTAGTAGTGGGTATCGCAAAACTATAGAAAACTGCTATGTATGTATGTACATATGTATATTAGTGCTTAATCGCAATTAAATTTCACTCAAACTTAAATGCTTTTCTAGAATTAAAGAAAAACTATAAATATGACAGATATATGGTAAAGCGTATTAAAAATCGCAGTAAATATAGCAACTGAGGATTGCGTATACGCCATGTCGTTCTTTGTATGGTGACAACGTATGAAACTTAATTTTGAACAAGCAAAACAAATAGCATTTATGTATGCATATAATATGCTTCATTTATATACATATATTTTTGAGTTTTACAGCAACAACAATTGCCGCAAAAATGCTAGTAAAAATGAAATCTTTTCCTTCCATATTAAAACGCACTTAAAACGATTTATTTGCACGCAGAAGCATTCATTACAATAAGTAGAATATTTATAAACCTTACTTAAAATATACTTTGTACGAAAATACTCGCAACCACTTCCATATCTATGAGCCAAAACAATTAAACCCGAAAAGTATATAACTTGCCGCTTGCAGATTCTTGCGCTGAAGTTTCCCTCGCAGCACTACAGTAAAGCCTTTAATCCCATTTTGCCAGTTTAATTATGTAGTTTATTAAGCGGAAATGAATGAACGCACAAGCATGAGTACAACAACATAATTTACAACAAGCAAAGTGAGTCGAAAAGGCAGCTACTATCCGAGAGTGTTGGAATTTGGGGCAAGCGAAATTAAAGAATGAGCTGCAACAAAGAAGACAAGCAGCAAGCCGAAATTTCATAGCAGCCATTGGTGGTGAGAGAGGCAGCAATCAAAAAATCACAAGTCAGTAGTTGGAAGTTAACGGTAAGTAAGTAAAATAAGCAACGAACCGGGAAGTAACTAGCTGACGCAGGACGAAGTAAGTGCAAGGAGCTTAGATATATACCTTAACTATGCGAAAATTTAATAAATTTGCATGTCAAGACACAATGAAGGCGCAAAAAATTGCCTTACCTTTAAAGGATAAGACAAAGCGATAGGCATGCGAACTTGAAAAGGTAATATAGTGAATATAGGGCTCTGTAAAGATTGCGAAAAAATGAAGCAAGTGTCTTCTTGTTGCACAAATTAAAAAAACAATTTAATAGAAATTCTTATCTGAGCGTGTCAACTTACCGTAGCGACGATTTGATTACTTTTGGTGAGCTGCAAACAACGCGACACAACCGAAAAGAAAATCACAAAAAGAACGAAAAAGCGCAGAAAGGGATAAACGAGCGCAATAACTGCAATGTCTGGTGCGAAGGGGTTGACTGGCTACAGCTGAGCTGTAAAGAGAAGAAAAAGAGAGTTAAATGTTTGTAAAAAAACATTTCTAGCAAATAAATGCAATAATTCACAAAAAACGCATGAATATTCAAGTGAAGTAAATTATGCCAAAAAGGATTTAAGAAATGTAAGACAATCTGCTGTTTGCTTTTATTAGCCGTCGGAGCACAGGGTTCTCAACTAATTTCGTTAATTAAGTTTTGTTGAGAAATAAAATAAAATTTGCATTTTCGTGGCTATTTTTTAACGTTAAAATGAGCCCATAAAGTGGTTTAAATATGTATGAGAAAATGTTAAGTTTTTGTTTAATTTTGGGTTTTCTGTTATAACATTCAAAACGTAATATTAATGGCTACAGTCTATCCTTTAAATAGGATCTAGTTCTAGCTTAACAAAGAAGTAGTTTGGCTAACAAAATTTAAAAAGGATTCTGGGCACTTTTTCGAATAGATAACATGAATGAAGGTTATGATTTTTAATTTAACCTAACCTAACCTATATTTAGTTCGATGTCATCAGAGAGAGAGAAAGAGAGAGAGAGATAAAGCGATCGCAGTTTTTAAGTCCAGTATTAACAAGAACCGAACGTTCGAAGATTTCAAGCTCAAAAGTAGTGTTTTTATGGTTATAACGATTTGTAGTCAAACGAAACAGCAGGCTAAACGACTCCACATCAAAACGATCTCATAAGTGTTTAGCTGTGTGTAAATTGATTTAATAAAGTTATCCTCTGCAACATCTAGCTTCTACTAATATCAAGTTGAGAATAGCGCAAATTGAAACGGATCTAAACAACTACTTATAAAGAAAGGTCTCTCATTAAATAAACCATGGTGAAAATGACAGTGTAGAGTGTCTTACAGTAAAATGCACAAACAAACTGATGGCTTAGAATTCGCATATAACTCTCCCGAAAAAAAGTATGCTTTTTGGCGCTTAGACCGATGAACTTCAGCTTTATATAAGTTGTTTAACCACACCTAAAGCTGGAAAGCACTTAAGAACATTGATGAATATAAGCTGTTAAATATGCGATTCATAAAATACTTGATATACCTTTAAAGTCAATAAAATTTACCACATTTAATTTATAAGGGGCAATTACACTCTCCGTTATGCAAGCATTTTACTTATTTACCTTTTTCTAATTAATTCTACTTTTAACTTTCGCACCTCATCTGAATTTCAAACCAAATTTTTTAGTTCATTGTTCTTTGGCCACAAAATTGTTTAATATTTTCAATACGTCTCTCTGAACTCTTTCTACTGAATTTTTGTCGCTTCTGCGGCATTTTTTTCTACACAATACTCTCGTTCTATTAATTTGCACATGCAACCATTAATTTACCGCTGTGATTTACAATACAAAACTAACAGTAGGAAAAATGTGTACTCAGTTAAATTGCATTGCAATCAGCATAAATTTGGAGCAGCGATTACAAAAGAACAGCCAAAACATGCAGTTAAGCGAAAGCCAACACAAAAAAAACTACCGAAATTACTGTTATGGCGCGGTAAGAGCGCAAGGAAGGCGGCCATAGATAGTAAGTAGTGTGCTGGAAAAAAGTTGGATGACAACAAGAAAAAATCTAAAACAGTTTTTCTGGTTTGGTCTCTTTGGTACAAAAATCAGTTTCGTATGAGTGTGGGATAAGATTTTGTTGTACCAGGTAAAATAAGACTTATGAAGAACTCTCCCCCTTTTACTTTCAAAAACTTTTTCAAATAAAAACATGACATAGTCTACATTATGTAAAATTGTATATACTTCTAAAATTGCCTATTAACCAAAATATGTAAAGTTCAGGTATCAATGTGAAAGAGATCAAGGATGGCCATAAAATATCCCTATCCCATAAGTAACCCCTAAACTACCTAAAATGGTTTTCGACGACTGGAAATAGGAAGTGCCTAATATTTTTATTTGAAATTAAGATTTTATTAGAAAAGCGTAAATTTGTTACCGAAAAATTCTTACCATTCAGGGTACCCTAGTACTGAGCGACTAAATTAGATATAAAATTTGAGCCAATGCAATTTAAAATCTGCGTTGCAGACATAAATAGCTGAAATTAGGTCCAGCATTTATTATATAACATATACAATTTTTGATTTATTTTTATTTGCCGTTATTAAATACACTTAAAAACGCATAAATGTCAGAAAAAAAACACATTTATATTTTCGCAAGTAAAATAATGCAATCCATTAATTTCTTTTGCACTGAAATTTCAAGCAGGCACTTTCCACAGCCCATACACTTGAGAGCACAAAGTCGCTCGCCTGCATTCGATCAATGCCTAAAGTGTTCTCACCTCACAGCCATCACTTTAGAAATCAAAACAAATTTAACTCAAATAATGGTGACCTGCAACCGATCAAACAGTCGGGCATCATTGAAAACGAATGAGTTATGATGGCATGAGTGTATGCCACCCACCCGACCGGCATAACGAAATTTCGAAATCACTTATAAACTAAAATTTCATACAAAAGATGCTGTGGCAGTTAAATGGCCAATAATTCTATCAACACATTGCAACAAATTGTGGCACAAATGAGGGGTGAAATGAAGGCAACAATGTAGCACATGCATACACACTCATAATGTGGCAGCAAACAGAGGAGTAAGAAACCAATACGACGACTATAAACAAATGCACAACAAGAGGCAAAGACTCATAGAAGGCGGAGAGGAGAGATGTGGAAGTAGTGTGTATCTAAACATATGCAGGTTTAGTTTGTGTGGCACACGCAGTGGGTTGCTGACCATTCATTGCACGCACACGCAACTCCCACAGCCTCTAATGGCAATAAAATCACTTATGCTGTTGACGCATTGGGATTTCGGGACATAGGGATATACATAAATGCTTGTGAGTCAACTGAGTTAGTATATACTTGTATGTACACATTTGTATATAGTATATGGACCATCACTAACATGTGCGCTGCCACTAATTTCAATAAGCATTCACATATTTATATATATAGCCCCATATTTATTGATATACTATACGTTTTTGTTGTAGTACGAGGGCTGTTCAATAACAAATTTTATTACTGTTCTGCGATAAATAGCCCACAAACCAGTGAGTACTCCTAGCGCCTTATGAAGTTTTTCTTTTTTTGTTGTTTTTCTTTCAACTATTGGTATTCTAGAACACCAAAGAAGGTTTGTAAAGATTTTAAGAAATTCGACCATGAACTTTGAAGTTCTCGCTACTTGCGTTTCTCTTTCTGTATGCGTTCGTGAATTCCGAACTATATTGAAGGCTAGCTTGGTAATTTGAGTGAATGATATTTTTTTAGGCTAATGAAAATTTATGCCCGACTCAGCCGAATGATGTTGGCATGACTGGCACTGTCGAAAAGAGATTACGTGACCTGTGGTTCATTTAAATTATGTCTCGTTTATTTGCTGGTGATCGTCAATGTTCTAGGTTCCACCTGATGCTGATATCATAGTTGCGACCCTTCAGAAGAGGTCTTGCGTGCTTGGTATGTTTCAAAAATTGGTAAACATAAAGACCCTCTACTTTGAAAACTGATTTGAAACATAAATTTTGTTTAACCAACTTCCGTTTCTGAGTAGCTGGCTTCAAGTTAATAATTTGGAATATCCTTTTTATTAAGTATCCGCTTTTAAGTTATCTTTTCCAATCCATAAATCTCAATACAGTTGCTAACAAAACCACAAACGTTTCAAACTATCCTCGAATGGGTGGCATATATAAAATGCAACTATGTTCGTACGAGACGTAGACTTGCTGTGTTACCAGAAATTCAAGTGTCGAACCTAAGCCTTTTCATTCTTTATTACGTACATACATGCTGGCATTTAATGCTTTGGAAAATGACTTTCAATACACACGTACATCCATTACAGACAATTCGACTGGCTACTAAGAAATCTATTTGGCAATCCAATTCATTTGCTGCTTAAATTGTGTGCAACCCATTCGTAAGTATTCATTGAGCGTGGTATGAACCGCATGAAAGGGATTGCCACACACACTTAAGTATGTGTGTGTGTGAATCCTAGTTGGTTGAGAATTACTTACTTCGATTGCAGTGCTGATGCTCGTAATGCTAAATATTTCATTACCGATTTCATTTCCTCTTGCTGGAGTTATGGAACTTGGAAGGTTGTAGTTTAGGATAGTATTTTTGTTGAAGTGAATGGAAGAAATCTGGAGAAATGTTTTCGTAATTCGGATGGAGGGGCTTGTTGTATTCAAAATATCTGACTCTGTCAAAATGTGATCAAAAGTAAGAATGTTGATGTACGTTGGGACAAAAACGTTCTTCTAATCCTCGCTGAAAGGGAATCGCAGGAACTGGACCCTATCTAGTCGTGTCCGTCTGTCCTATATACGCTGAGAGACTACAGTTTCTGAGATATTCCTCTGAAAGTTTACTTATTTGTCGCATAGCTTGTAGAGCAGCTATATGTATATATGTATCTTTTATTTGACAAGGCAATTTCATGAAATTTGGTATGGATTATTGTTCAAGGCAATGCTACAATATCTGAATAAATTTTCCAAATCGGACCACTATAACATTTAGCTGCCATACAAACTGATCGATGACAATCTAAACAAAGATATTTTTTGAAAGGTACTATTCCGCTTCCGTGCAACCGAAGTTAAAGTTTTTAATAGTTTTACTTAAAAACGATACGACCTATTTTAGCCTGCCAGCTATTACCTTACAGTGCTGACTCTGAAGAAAATTATTTTCTTTTGAGTTCTCGCTTTTTGAGCAACTTTCCCTTTTGACTTTATTTTTTGTAAAACTTTAGCCTTTTCGAACATCTACAAATATTTTCCGCTCCAATTTCCCACCACAAACAAGCCGCACATTTTGTCCTCGAAAGCCAGCGAACCGTGCTTAAAAATGATTGCAGAAAGTTGCCTTTAAAATATTGACTTTGTATAATATATATGCACACGCATATACACATATTTTCACACACACATCTTTCCGCTTTCCTTTTGCGCCACCACAATTTGCTAGCACACATTCTGGCGCCGTGGCGCTTCTAAGCGTTTTACCGCTTTATTTCGCACTCACTTTCTACGCGCTCAACTTTTAAAGCTTTTATTTCAACACTTGCGCTTTTGCGGCGTTGTTGTACTGGTGTTTTCTATTGTTGTTGTGAAGTTAGAAATTTTGTTTTTCATTGTTATTGTATTGCAAAGGTTGAATTTCTATGGCTAACAGATTTCTGCTGTTGTTGTTGTATTTATTTTTTTCCCTTCTTCTTCTTGTTGTTGTTGTGATGCTCGGAAATTTGTTTTTCATTGTTGTTTTATTGCAAAGCTTGATTTTGTTTAGCTACGGTGTTTTGTTGTTGTTGTATTTCTTCATTACTATGCAGTTATCTAGGGCTACCTACAACAATATATACGTTATATGCATACTCTCTAATTGTTGTTTTTACTTTGCTCTAAGTCCTTTGTATGCAAGTCACGTTCGAGCCGTCCGAAATCAACGGCACAGAATCAAATCGGCCAGCCATTGTCTCTAAACCCCAACACCAACACCAACTCAAGCACAAACACAAACATTGCTTGATTGTTGTTGCTTTCAATTGCGTAGCGTTGGCTTGCCACCTAGCATAATTTTAGAAGGATTCGCTGCTTTCCTCCTGCGCTTTTTCTACCTCATCCATCTTTGCACTCTTTTGCGTTGTCGGCGAGTTCTAAGCGTATTGTTACTCTGCAGGACCCCACCTGTTTGCCACCACCTACGTGTCACTTGCAAATACTCTGCTTCCAATTACTTTTTGCTTTTTGTTCTACCGCCATCTGCGTGATCTCTCTACTTCATTTCATCGACTCACCCCAACCAACGGGGAGGCATATGTCAGCTTCACTGTGGTGTCATTTGCACTCACTCGCGCGGTTTGTGTTTGGTGCTTGTGATGCCTCATTGCGAAGTGCATGCACGCACACTAAAGTGACATCACGCCGCTGTTTGTCAACACGAAAATTGTGAAAATCCTTTTAAAGGATTTCAACCACAGCCTCTGCAAAATGTTGAGCCGTACTTTGGTCGGTGGTCTTAAATGCGCTCATGCCGGCGTAATACAGCTGCTTCGCATCGGCAAACAAGCGGGCGCACACACACGATGCCTTAAATTCCTTGCCATAGTCGACTCAGTCGACTGATCGTCGGGATTTTTGAAGTGGTAGCTCCTAGGCAACTTCCGCGTGTTAGTCGAGGGAGAGTTAAAGGTGAAAGATTACCATGTAACTGGGTGGGCACAGTGTGTTATGGAGAAAAACTTTTACACTGTCTACTATAAATTTAAAACGGAAAAGCTAACGTTTTCCAATTTTATTCTTTTATTAAACTATTCATTACACCAAAAAAATCTAAAGGAAATTTAATTTTTTATTTTTAGAAGAAAAGGCTTAGTGGTTAGTTGAGAAATCAGTTTGAAAGAGTTCTATCTTAAATAAATCATAATCATGCTCACTTTATTTACTATAACCTTAACTCAGCACTACAAAACAGAACTCTAACGTTCGAAATCAATTTCTTTTATTCCAAAAAGCCGAGTATCATTGAAAATTAGAGACAGTGTCGATTTCAAAGATATGCCGACTCGATAGAGTGAAAGTAAGATCGATTCTTTAAGGACCTTACCTAAGTTACCTTAGGCTAAAAGTTTCGTGAATTTATCTGGAATGTGACAATATATTAAAAGGATAAAAACTGGACTCAATAGAATGCATAGAAACTCCGTTAGTGTGTTCTGTCCTGTGAAGAGTCAGTTTTCTTTGACCTCGAAAGAAAATATTATAAGATATGATATATTGATTTCAGTTTGAAATATGGTAGATCTGTGAAGCCTCTCTTTATCATTTGGAGAGAGTGTGAAAGATAGAAATGTCATCTAACGCTTGGTTTCGATCAGATATTTAGAACTAAGGAAGGTTTTCAGCCATAAAAAAGGACTTTTTATATGCAATTATTAGAAAAAATATTATATTTTGACTGTAGATAATTTTGAAATTAAAATAGTTTTTCGTCGATAATAAAATAATTTATTCAATGAGGTTTTACGAAAGTTTTGAGCCACATACAAATCAATTTACCGCTTTTTCGTGAAAAAATACTCCACTGTGCCGCATCACTGTCAACCTTTATTCACCTGTGAATTTAGTAACCTGTGCCGTATTTTCACTCCAGTTTAGTTCAGAGGAACTACATACCAATGTTGGTGACAACGAAGCTATGTTGCTATTGCTGTTGTTGCTGCTATTATGGCTCTTGCCGCTATTGTCGGCGTATTTAAAATGCAAAGGAAGTCATTGCTTGCCGTTGTTGTTGTTTTAATGCGTGCTTGGAAAATAATTTAAAAGCTCAAAAAGGTGAAAGCAACACCGGTGAGATGGGGTATTACTGCCAACACCGGGATTTGCTGCTGATTTTTTTTCTGTGAAGCTCTGGCAGTTAATTTTTTACATTATCCCCCACGCCGCTCGGCGCTCGTCGCACGGCGAGCAACACCGAACTTAACTCACGTGCGAAAGCACTTATGCGCAGCCTGAATGGTTGGTGTTGTTGTTATTGCATAACAATTTGTTTGCGGTTGAAAGGGGAGGGAACTCTGGCGCCTTTGTGTGGGTGTCCTTTTTCATATTCCACCGAACTAAGACTTGAATGTTTACTGTTTTGTTGTTGTTTTCTTTTTCGATTTTTTGTTGGTGTTCTGTTTGTTTTTTGAAAAATTTATGAAATTTACGCAGAATTTTGCATATTCAATTTGCGCTTAATCTTTTAGGCTACCTAGACTGACTAATGTATTTATTTTTGCCCACTCCTCACTGCTCCAATCGAGATATGGCCCGTCTATGGAATGGGAATTCAATGATCAATAAACAATTATCCATAAATTTGCTTCATGCGGCAGCCAAAGTTTCCAAGTCAAAGGGAGTTTTTGTTGTAGCGCAGATAAGCTGAGTTGTTGTTATGATTTTTATGTACTCAACAGTGACAACCTTAATGGCTTTCATGCGCCAATAATTTCAAGAGAGAGCGTGTTGTTTGTTGGGCAAATAAGTTGCACAAATCACATGCGTGCGAGTTGTGGAGAAGATGGTGCTGTTGAGCTTTGAGCGCTGCGTTTGTGATGGTGCTGATAAGTCGCCCAATAGTAAGGGATGTGCTGTCATCTTAGCTTTTGAAGTCGGCAAATATAAAATCATATTATGCATATGGGGTTTAATGAAGGCAAAAGAACATGCAGACACCATTTTATACCATTTGCACATAATTATTACAATATTCAATAAAGGACAAACAAGTGTTTGTTTAGCTGTCAAAGTTAGTCATTTTGTTCTTATTAAGAAACTTTAATGTACTGGTAAAGCAACTTTTCAAACGTTTACTAAAGCCCTCTTCGATTCGCCACTTTTCTGCTCGCTAATCTTGATCCTTCTCTCTTTCTCTTTTCCAAATAATTCACACGACGATGCAACAACAAAGTTTTCCAGTTGAATTTAATATAACAGTGTATGTGGAAAACTTAGGAAAGTGTATAACTGCTTGTCATTACAACTCTATAAAATTATGCCATATTTTATTTATACCAGTTGCTTGTTCGATTTGCGTATCACAAAAAAATGGGGAAGCGAACCCGGCTTTATATAATTATGCATAAATTCGTCGCTCTATTTACCAAAGGAAATTTGTTTACCACAAAAAATAGTTTAGCAGTGTTAAATTGCACGTACACTTTATTTCGTATTAATAAATACCCATATGGCATTACAAAGGACCTGTAGTACTATGTATGGCGTGACAGTCAGTGTAATCTAACCTAACCTATATGGCTATCGAACACTTATTATTCTCTGCGTTAGTAGCGATCTCCACTAAAACGTTGTAGTCCTACGCATATTCTCACTGTATATACAAGTATTTTCGAAATTTTGTAAGCGACTCTCCATCCCCTTCATAATCTTCATTTGCCTTAACCACAAATACCTAAGTATGTATATAAATATTTTTCCTCAGGAGCATCCTGTTTTGATTACAGCCTCTACATTTCACACTTCGTCGCTTTGCTACTAATTCAGCGTTGCTTTCTTTTTACTGTCAGTTGTCTTTCCCGCCAACCACTTTTCAATTTCTCAAGTTTTTTATGTTTATTTAATTTTCCATTTTTAATTTCTCCACAAATTACTTTTGCGAAAATGAATCGTTTGCATGTCCCCAACCGTTGTGTGAGAACGCTTCTTCTTCTTTATCTTTTCTGGTATCTATTTTGCGCCTCAAACGAACGACTGGTGTTACATTGGGCCCCCACAACTGCCAAGCGCTACTGTGTGGCCTAAAGAAGTACCATATACATATACGTCACATTTTTGTTTGCTCCACAGCCTCGGCTTTACTTTGGCGGAATTGCAATCAGTGAAGTCACAAGAAAGGAAGCAAAAAGGAAAAGAGCCTCAGAGTGATGGAGGAAAAGAAGTGTCGTGCGCTCGTTGACGCTTGGCAGGACACTCTGCACACAGAGAGTAACTGGCAAATACAACATATCCGGGTATTTATGTTTGTGATGTAGTGTATTTATATTTGCACTGCGGATGGAAGGAAACAGCAACGTAATCACCTTTCGCAATTAATTTAAGTGGATTTTATGCACTTATGTGAGATGTAAAACCGTTTTATATTGCGGCGAAATGGTGGTTATACACCTAATAACTATGTTTGGTAGTTAGCTGTGAATGCGGGTAATCGGTTTTTTTTTAATGCAACGAAAGAAGATGTGTGGAGACTAAGAAAAGTACAAAGTTCTAAAATCCAGCTCTATTCAATATATTAAAATTGTTTGTATTTAAAACAGGTAGCTACTTCATTAAGTAATATCTTATATACTGCCTTCTGACCTTTCATTTTGTATCGATTTATATCGCTTTTTTTTTAAGTTTTAATAAATAATATAAAAAAGTGGTAACCTTTTTCCAAACTTTATTTTAAAACAAGATAAAATTAATTTTTAATAAATAATATAAAAAAGTGGCAACCTTTTTCCAAACTTTATTTTAAAACAAGATAAAATCGTAACTATGCACTCTTCACACATACAAAACATTCCTTACAAGAACTTTGATCGGTCAGTTTGTATGCCAGCTATATGCTATAGTGGTACGATATCGGCGGTTTCGACAAATAAGACTCTTAAATCAACTCGTTGACTTTAACAATATTCTATTTCCGGTTTCTGCAGCTCGTTTCCTTTCCAACCAAATCTCAAAAAGAACATTGATCTTCCAGAGTTCAAATAGGACTGTCGCAAACTCTCATATACATACTTTTGTTCAATATGTAAATGTGTAAATATGTGCACGTTACCGAAAGTGCGAGATTGTTATTTTGTTTATTTTGATTAAAAGTGCGAGCTACACTTTCCGAAAGCAATAAAATTCGTTGCAGTTCAATTCCATGCCAGTGAAATGCTGGCACCAAAGGAGATTTTTAAAATTTTGCTGACTGGCAGCGACTAAGGAGAGAGGTTAAATCGGCTGACTTGATATTTATGTGCATTTTTTGTTATTTATTGCACACGTTGTTGTTGTTGCTGCATTTTTATGTACCCTGATTTGTACCTTTTGCCCCAGTTGTTTACACAATATATTCACGACGTTTATATTGACTGGAAAATAAATACAAATAAATAAACAAATCACAGTCGTTGGTAGTCGCAATTGCCGTTGGAGTAGCGGTGGAGCACTGCAGCGCGTGGAGTGCAACAATCTAGCGACTCAAAAGAGCAAATAATGTATGTAATGAGTATTCATAATGCAGGCGGACAGACAGACAGAAGTAAAGGCTTCGAACAAACAAAGTTATCACAAGTTGGAAATGGATGTAGAGTGAGCACCAGTTTAGTTGAATCAATAGGTAATTCACAAAGCGAGATCGAAGAAAAATTCTGAGGGTTCTTTCTACACTATACTACATCACTAGTTTTATATTATTGAAAAGGTTTCGAATGCAAGAGCACTATTCTTTATCATAGCCCACACAAGATTGGATTTTAAGACATACATGGATATACTTGGCTTTTAACGTTTCTCTGTTCGTTTTATGCTGAAATAATCGCGGAGCGTGCTGTCATCACAAAAATATTCTCTCCAAATTTCAATACTAGATCGCACAGATTGATCGATATGTTCGGTAAAAAAGCAGCCATATTCATTGGGATCCACATATTTGGTGTTTGGGTCTTTAAAAGATTATAGACCAAATTCGACCATTTTTGGGAGCAAGATTAAATTGCTAGAGGGCACTATTTGAGCAAAGTATTATAATAATAATATTTTAGTACTTGTACTTTTGACGCATTTATGAAGAAAATTTATCGCAATTTTAGTAGTTTGCTACATAGCCGTTATATATAAAGTGGGCGTGGTTATAATCAGATTATACCTTTTTTCACAGTGTATGAAGAAGTGCTAAAAGGACTTCTTCTTAGTAAGGTAGGTTGATCGAACTTTAGCAGTTTGGAAAATATGTACATTAAACAATCGTTGTACTTGGCTTATGTTTATATTAATTATTATTCTATTGAGTTAAATTCATACTCTTAATTCAGGCTTTGTAATTCTCAACCGGTTTATAATCCCATCAATTTAATGGTTTCTATTGTCAAATTAAAGTTCAACTCTTTATGAATTACTCAAAATAATTCAACTATGCTGTAACCTACTGTATATACTTGTAGGTTTCTTCCAAGTAAGAATATCAACCCGACGTCCACCTTCATATGGCGAATGAGCATGCGGAAGTCATCGAAGGGTTAATTTGTAGACTCACTTCTGTTGTTATTACAGCATGCACTCACAGTCATACATATTTATACATATACATATAGTAAAAGTATATATGAGAGTATTAATGTTGATTTTACTATTGTTGTTTTAGAATTTTTCCAAGAAACTTGCAGTGTGAAATGCATGCTTTTATTTCTTTACTCGCACTGCAACAACTTTGCAGCCAAGACAAGAAGTGAGTTGTTGTAGTAGCAGCCAGCAGCTGCCCTTGTAAGAGCGTTTAGAAGTGTGGGTGTTGCCATACTGCGAGTCACATTAGTAAATTTCAATGTTGCTTTAAATATATGCAGCGTTAACCATTTATGAATACAGAAAACATACATACATACACAAGCAGTTGCAACTCTGTTAGTTGCCTTCGAGCTGCTGCGGCCGTCGATAGACTCATTTGTGCACGTTGTGCTGGCTGCGTATTTATTTTCCCAACAAATTTTGATGGGCTTTAAAATTTTACATGAAAATAGAAATTTACATAAACAATTGTTGCATTACATTTGCATTGGCTGTAAAAATTCTACAGTCATCAGTTGCAGCTGCATTCCTTTAAGCAGTATACTTATCTGTATATACATATATTTGGTTGCATCTGCTGCCTCTCCATTTTTATGCAGATTCTCATCGCAGTGACTTAATAGATGTTTATTGATTTATTTCCATTTTTATGTTAATTTCTTAATTTCGTGCCAGCAATACTACGTTTTGTAAACAAATAAATCATGAAATGAACTTATTCTCATTTTTACCGTTTCCTAGAATCGTAATTATAACCTAAAGTGTATTTGCTTTGTGCTGAAGTGTATTGAATTGTTAGTATAAATACCAGACTTTATAGCCTTTGGCCACTTTAACTTATTGCTGACTACGAAGTGCAACCTATACATTTATTGCTATTGTTTGTGTATAGATAGAAAAGTAGTACGCGTATTAAAAATTAAAAAAAAATTGTTTGTAGGAGCACGAAGAGAGTTTATTGAATATGAAGGTTTCCTTTCTGAAATAATTTATTGTTTTTTCTCGCTAAAATCATCCAAAGCGTTCAAAACTAGAGCTCATGTTATGGATCGATTGGGCTCTGTGGCCCTCATCACTTTCTCTATCCAAATTTGACATTTTTTGACTGAAAAATATCGAAATCTATCGATTTTATGTTATTAAGAAAGGAGAAGAAGAAGATGTTTAATCTATTTTGCTTTTATACTTGTAGTCTGTTTTACTATTGATCGATTGTGTATAAAATAAACTCACGACTAAAGTTCTGAATGAAAATTTACGGTACCCTAGGAATATTCATGTCGTCTTGTTAGACTCTAAATTAATGAGTCTAAATTCACATAAATAATAAAAATTTTGTAGTTCTCACAATTTCCTTAGCGAAGATCAAGAAGCATTGAACTTGCTAATTTATGCAAATCGAAAGTAAGCAAAATCACACTCAATTAACAGCTTTTCAAAATTCTATTAAAACTTTTTATTTACACTCTTCACCAAATGAACATACTTACACATTGAGCAACTTATTCTACACGCCAACAACTAGTCAAATCTGTCAACGTAAAGCTCTTGAGCTGCTCAAAAGTCTTCACCTTCAATTTGCCTCAAACAAACGGCAGCAGCAGCAATGTTCACATGCCACATCAAGCTAATATTTTTTGCACTAAATTTTTTCTTGCATTCATGGCAGCTTCTTCTTAGACTAGGCTGGGGTATCCAGAGGAGAGTGTATACTTGTATATGTATATGTGTATATATATGTTTATAGGTGTGTAGTTGCCCACAGTTTATGTCTCATCACAAGCTCATCACTCATCATCGTTGTTGAATGTTTTTCTTTTTGCCATTTGTATGTACTCTCCGCTCTTCTTTTTTCGTTCTTGGCTATGCCTCCTGCTTTATGTTCTATATCGTTGCAACGCTGGCGTTGTGGCGCTTCAATTTCATTTTTGTTTACCTTACTGATTTTCTGTTTGCAAATTTGTGCTGTGTAAATTCATTTTTCTTCTTCGCCTGCAACATCGCTCAAACACTTGCCACATTCAAGAGTATCTACTTGATCTTGCTTCGTTCGTTTTATGTGCTCCAGCGGTTAGGCCCACTAACACATACATGCCTATATTTGTATAAACAGTTTACAATATTAGTTTTCCTTTCAGACATGAGCTCATAAAGTATATCGCTGCCATTGCTGGCAATATATCAATTTATCAATAATTTTTCAATAATGTTGATTCTCTTTCCGTTGCTGTTTGGTTTTTTTTTTGTTTTCTGAGATCCTGTAGTACCCTGTTCACGTAAACTTAGTACAAGTTGCTTTGCTTTTATTGCATTATTACGAGTAGCTTTCAACGAATTTTCGATTCGATGCCTTCTTAATAGAGCCATAGAGCCGTTGGGACAAGCAAAGTGCCTCGATGCTTATCGGCTTTGTATGTATGTATGCCTGTGTCTATAGCATAAGCTTATAAGGTGTGTTTTTATGTGGATCTTACGCAAATATCATTGACTTGCCGACTACCACAGAACAATTGTTTAGTGATGCGCGCGTGAAGCTTTTAGGGCGACCAAATACAGCCATAAATATAAAGGATGACAGATGTTTAGTACTAAGAGTTAGAGAGATTTGAATAAGAAAAGAAGGGGACTAAAGCAATCTCCAAAACTGGGGAAGTGATGTCTACTGAGAAAGTTCCCAGCATCATCATCATCGTATCATGAAGATACTATACATAATTACTTGAGTGACACAATTATTTAGTGAAGTCATGCGAGTCGTCCATCCACCTCCATCATTAATGACAATAACATCAACAAATTAAGGCCATCGCGGAAAAACGACCAGAATATGCGACCAGACACGAATCAATAATTTTTCATCATGACAACGCTCGGCCACATGTTGCAAGGCCAGTTAAAAACTATTTGAAAAACTGTGGGTGGGAAGTTCTACCTCACCCGCCTTATAGCCCAGACATAGCACCTTCCGATTACCATTTGTTCAGATCAATGCAGAATGCCCTCACCGGAGTACGCTTCTCTTCAGAACAGGGTATCAGAAATTGGATTGATTCTTTCTTGACCTCCAAGCCGGAGAAGTTCTTTTGGGATGGGATCCACACTGCCAGAAAGATGGGCAAACATCATAGCTTCCGATGGGCAATACTTTGAACATTAAATGTATAACAATTTTTTCACAATAAAGTTTTAATTTTCGTAAAAAAACCGCACGAATTAATGCATACACCAATACATATCTTATGGATCGACTCAACACATTTCTCTCACTAGACTCGTTCCAAAAGCCCTGTAAGTTTTAGCCACTTCAATGTAACCAAATTGGAACGACCTTATGATCTTGGACTCTTGCGCACGAGAAAAAGAATGTGCTTTGGAGTCAGGACAACAACAATTTTAATTTGCGAAACCACTCGGCACTACCCAATAAAACTACAATATTGTCGTTCTCTAAATAACAAAAACATTTTGAGCCAAAACTATATTAAAAATGAATTAAAACTCAAGTAATGCAGTACTGTTTAGATAAGTTACGAACCAGTCGTCGTTTCCGTCTACCTCAAACCAACTAAATTCTTTTCAAATAGCCTAGAATTTAATTCTCGTCAAAGTCAAAGTGCAAATGAATATAATTGGTGCCAATAAGATTTTCACCAAAAACATGGTGACTACCCACAAACACTGTTCAGCAACCAACTTATACCTACTCATCAGTATCCGTTGGTGAATAACTTGAAAATTCCTTTTCAGCAGCAGCTGAAAGAGATTGGTAAGCTGATTACTTTGATTATACAAACGATGGTGAACTGAAATGACGATGGATGGAATATGCTTACGAGCTGAGAGAGCAAAATTGAGTTGAGGTGCAAAATTACTATAGATTGCCTTAAGTGACGCAAATGCAAAGTTGAGGGGAATATGAGAAGCTGGCTGCTAAAGGCAAACAAGAGCGGAGACAGGATATGCCGTTAAGTAGCGGCACATGTTGAATACTTACGAAATTCGTAGACACATTGATTGCAGGTCAAGTATATCGAGTTCTTTATATCCAATAAAAAATTCTATAAAAAATTAAAAATAGCAGGCAAGAATATGAAGTTTTGTAAAGCAATGAACATCAAGATCGGTTCAATACAACATCTGCTTTCTATACAACCTAACATCAATTTATTACTAATCATGTGTCGAACGTTTTCAGTCAAAACTTCGGTAAACTTTAACATAAAGCTCTTATATAACCGATCGTTCATAAACAAGATTTTGTTTAATAATTTATCCATATCAGCAGCTAGGAATATGACATTTTTGGGAATTAATAAATTATTATGAATAACAAATGGAGAGTTAAAATTATTTGTGATAGGTTATAACTATATAATTTGTTTACATAATTTGTGTAAAAGATATTCTGCAAAAAAAATCAAAATCGGTGGTATATAACATATAGCTGCCATACAACAAATCCTTCAAAAACTGTATTTTGTGCCATAACTACTAAAATTTCATTGGTAAATATACGGAATTTTGTGAAGTCATTGCTAATCATCTATAAAAACGATGCAGTGAAGTTCATCTCAATCGATTGCCTCTAACAAATTTCCACCATGAAACAAATTTTTCAAATACCCGTATGTGGTTTTGAATTATAGCTGCTACAATTGCATGCATACAGACACACACAACATTATTTTCTCACACACATTTAAACATGTAATTGTCTACTTGCATATGGTTATTACGCTTCAAGGCTTCTAAATCATACGCGCTCAACTAGCTCAGCTCCACGCTTCGACCATGGCATTGCACACTTTAATGGTCAATATTGTATAACTTAATCATAGCTTTGGCTTCAAATCTGCAACCAACGATCCGCTAGTCTTGCCAAGTAATAATTTTCATTTATTTTTTGCAACCAATATGCGCACCGTTTGTAGAGCCAAGCGTTTTTTGTTTGGTGTCTCAGTGCCTCAAAGGCAGGAGTATCCAACGGAGGCAAGTAGCTGCTCAGCGTCCGCCATGTAAACTTTTTCTACTGCTTCTTTTATTATTGGCGTTTCTTTGCATACTTATACTGTTGTTTTTGTTGCTGTTCAGTGCTTTGCTATCTGTTGCAATTGTGCAAATAAATTTTGTTGCTGTATACATACATACATACACTCATAGTACCATGCATATTTTTATTCACAGCTCCACCTACTGTTGATGGAACAGCACAGCGCGCCACATGCCGCAAGTGTTGCTATTGCAAATGAGTATGCATGTGCATCGGACTCAAGTAGCAATGGATATACGGGCGTGTAAGTATATACATGGGTGTGTGTGTATTTATGAGTGCCATTGTATCGCTGATTGGACAAATAGTCAGACAAGGTGGCTGGTGGCTGTTGTCTAGCAATCGCCGGTCAGCTGCGGTAGTTGTTGCAAAATTTGTTGTCTTTCAGCTGTTGGCTTGCCGATTGTTGTACTTAAAAGTGATGTTTTTGTTGTTGCCACCGGTGTATGGTCGGACAATTGAGTGGAAGTATTCGAGCGCATAAGTATTGGCATGCAAATAAATTATTACCAATTGTGTGGCGGTGCGTTGCGTGGAGGAGGGCGAAGTGAAGTATAGTGAAGTGCCATTGCAGGCGGTCGAAAGTTTATTTCAAGTACAAATTGAGTTTCATCATTTCGCTCTTCACATTGAATACCAAATGGTGCTTATGTCACCACTCGTGTTTGTATGTATTTTGATAAAGGTATTTTTAAAATTAATAAAGTGTAGCTTGTTAAGTAGAAACAGGTATTTATGAGATATGCTATTCAATATTTTTGTTAAGAAAAATCTTCGTTTCTCTGTTGGAGAGGCTTTCTCAGAAAATTTGGACCACAAATAAACCCCCTTCCACTAAAAGTGTAGGTTAGGTTAGGTTATACCGGCTGGCTGTCACGCCATACATAGACTTACTGGTTCTTTGTATTGCCAGATGGAGATTCAGCTTAATTCGAGCTGAAGTACTCGTCATAGAGGACGGCAATGCTTTTTGCCAAATTTGCGAGAGACTTGCTAACTAATTTTGATATTTCAAGTATTGGGAATTTTCACGATATCTAAGACGAAGTCGGAAAGAAGCAGAGGACGTGTTACAGCGTCTCTCTCCCGTCAACTTCATCTCAGTTTGATCTTGCATTCTGATTATGCGAACACTAGAAGCAAATAAAACTATCTTCGAAAAGCCTGGCGAAGTCAATCGCTTCTGAACTTCATTCTTATATATGAGCTTAGAATAGCCTTTAGTATCTAAAATTGATGTCAAGGCCGATACTACAGCAATTGGAAGAAGTGTAAGATTTCTCTGCATATTTCTCTTAATAAGACTGAACATATTTGTTTAAGGCTCTAAGTCTTCATTTTACTTCACTTATCCGGCGGGTATTAATTAGAAATACTCGGTGCAGGCAACTTCATTTCTTCGGCACTTCCTCTCTCTTTCTATGGTTGCAAGCGCTGTTAGCATCTTAGGCTCACCTTGAAACTCCTAGGAATATAAACTTCTTATCTGCTTTGTAATTCCTTGGGAGCTTAGGAATGTCTTAAGCATCTACAACTTGCTTCAATGGCAAATACTAATGGAGCTTGCAGTTTGAAGGCAAACGAACTGATAACACCTAGAACTTTTTGAAAGATCGTGTCAAAACAGCAATGAAATTGCTGGTCTGACAGTGGATCATGAAGCTTAAATTGTTTAAAAATTTCTGAGACTGTTTTGACTTTAATGACTAAATACTGTGTACCGTACAGTTGATATACAAGTATATGTCTAGTGGTAAAAATTATAAGCTACAAGCGTGTCTAAAGCTAAGAGTCAATAACTGCAAATGCCGATTTTGATATTTGCATTAAGTATATAAGTATAAGTATAATTAAGTATAAATATGGATATGTATGGCTCTAACACCATTTCAACTCTTTGCAAAATTACTGAATTAGTCCAAATAAGCAAAAACCAAAATACAAAAGAAAAAAAAGATCATAATACAAAAAACAATTTAAACACCACTCACAAATTGCTATGAAATCATTAAATATGGTAAATATCATTTAAGCTTCACGCTAGTTTTCAAAAATTAATTTACGCCAATTTGCAATGCTCAAGCAAACGGTAGCTAACTGCCAAGTACGATCAAGTTCTAAAATTTATATCTCCGAGCATGTGCGTCGGTTTGTCTGCTGTTGCGTGTCAAAATATTGACATGATTTTCATTGAATTAATGGAACGAATTGCGTTTGATACGATTTCAAATGGATTCTGTGTTTTGCTTTTGTTGCGATTCGTATGCTTCTTACAATTTTGTTTTTGCTTGGCTTCGTTTTACGTAATTTGTAGAAATTTAACAGTTTTTTCTTATACAATCTTGTTGGAGTGCGGCTAATTGCAATTTGAATGGTACTCTGAACGGGTGAACGATGGTATGTATATGTTTGCGGTGTTGAAGTAATTGAAATTTCTTTGATTCAGCTAAATTGGACGATGGCGAAATGAACAAACTAGTGGTGTAAATTAAAAAGGATAGCGGGTTTGAATAGATATTGAGTGGAGAGAGAATAAGGAACCATCCAGCTTAAGAGGCATTGAATGAGTAGCTTGATAGTTGCTTCCCGCTTAAAACCACGATAGAGAGAGAGAGTGAGAGAAAATAGTTACAAGATTCCCCGCTTTTCAAACATAGCGAGTGGCGAAGTGACGAATCGAACACGGTGCCAGATTAACAAATCTAATTTTATTTACAACAAAAAGACAAGTTTTCCAATGTTTATTTAGACTAATATAATATAATCCAATTGCTGATAGGAGAGCCATTACCGCGCAGTAGTGAGTTATGTTTTTGTTAAAAAATGCGTAAATACTTATTTTTAAATATAGAGGACCTTCGTAAAATTATGAAACATGACACAAGTGATGTTTGATGTTAAAAAACACTTTCCAAGGTAGGTTTAGGTATTTACTATCAAGTAGTTTACTTTTTATTAAGTTGCGAGCAATCTGACTACCATAGATGGTTCTAAACAAAAATAGTATCCATTGAGAAAGAGAAAAGCAACTACTTGAGAAAGTTTGATTCAGCTCCCAACAATTATTAATTATATAAATTATACGGAACAAGTAAAATAATAAACTTCATGCTTCGTAAGTCCAAGAAATGCCATTCAAAACAACTCTTCCTCAAAGTAAATTGTTGAATCTTGCGACAATCTCTTAAATCAGATCAGAAAGCTTGAAAATACCTTTTTAAGCATCAGTTAACTTTCAAATAAGGAGCCATCAAGCACAGATCTTCGATATCAAAACCCGATTCTTGAGAAAATAGTTCTCTAAAAAGAGCTTTCAATTTCTTACTCAACATATTAAAAAATATTTTTATCAACACGTTACATTAAACACAATTCACACAAATGTATGTATGTATGTAGTACCCTTAATATGGCATGTGGTTTTACACGGATTCTGTGGCCACAGCCACATATGGAGTCGCCTTGTAACAATGACATAATGCGCTGACCGCATTAATCACACTTTGTTTATTATATGCATTCGCATGAGCAACAAATTATATGCATGTTTTATATTATATATACATACTTATAAATATTCATATAGACACGGTATGGATGTTTCCATAAATACTTGGCTCTATATGTAGGTGTACATTATATTTACTTAGTCGCAGATTAATGGCAAATTGTTTTCGCAAGTAAAACTGAAACGCAAATTGAAGCTGATAAACACAGGCTTTTGAAAGTAGAGTACACCGGCAAATTAATAAGTACAGTTAATTTGTTTAACGAAATTATAAATTATTATTATTTTTGAAAATTCTGGGAAACATATTTAATAATGTTCAAATGGTATCTATGACACTTCCAAATTTTTGCTTTGAAATTTGAAATTGGTATTGAGGGACATTAGCGCAATGATTATTAATATCATATCACATATCGATTCTAGGGTTCTAGGACATAGTGATATTTCTGGTAACTGTATAGAAGATGAACTAGCTAGAGCAGGTAGCAGTCTACAATTCGACTTCAATAAAGAGGGAATATATATGCTTCTGGCTACTTGTAGATATTTATTCGAAAAAGATGTTATAGATACCATATATGTAGCTGAGTCTCGGTGAAGTTAATCCCTAAGTTGACCAACAAACAGGCAAACGTGTCATGGATGGAACATGTGTCGCACATCCGACTATTGGAATTTAAAAGGAATGACTTAAGATCTCTAGTAGGAGTCAGCAGACTAGGAACACCATGTTATGACTATTGTAAAAACTGTTAGGAGGTAAAAAAAGGGGGGTCTATAAAACATATTCTATATGAATGCGAAGCTTTTTATAAGAAAATAATCGCAACTATCGATTGAGAGTTTCCTGACAATGTCCCGGTAGTTTCACATATAAACCTTTTTAAATTGATGAACTTCATCAGGAGGACAGGGTGGTTCAGAGAAGATAATATCATTTTTTATAACTATTATTTTCCACCAAGTTTAAAGTGGGTGAAAAACTATAGTCGAAATCAGATGAACCGATTCCTAATATTGGGCTGGCGCAAATTTTTCAATACTAAGTAAGCTAAATTTTCTTTTATATGCATATGTATGTATTAATATTTAATTATATATTTAAAAACCTTTAAAATAATTTTATTAAAACTTTAATTTCTATTTTATTAGACATTTTTTAAATTTTTAATTGTGTCAAGTGTGTCTTCGTCGCATAAAAAATTTATATTTATGTAGACATATATTTTTCGGTACATAAAAATATTAATATGTCAAATATGTGACATATTGACAGCTTTTTACCAGAGGTTTTTGCTATTATTGTTATTATTATGTTATTATTTTTGCTGAGTTTTCTAAAAGTGTAATTAAGTGCTCAAAACGAAATGAGCTATTTGGCATTAGTTTTTTCTTATTATTTTTTTTTCATCAAACAAAAATAAGTATTTTTTAGGAGTCTGAAATATATTGTGCTCAAAGTTGGTACAGTCATCATATGTCAATAGATATTGCAACATTAAACCAACAACTTTTTTCTCACAAAAAAAAAACAATAATATAAAATACTAATAAATTTAAAGAGTAAAAAAAAATCGTTAAACCTACAATTGAAAAGTGTCAAATTAGTGCTTTGAGAGCACTCCGGATTGTCGGTTGAACGAAGGCGGCCATTGACATGGACAACATGCCGGGCCAGCCGAGCTGTCGCAATGACGTATTGAGTGTACAAAAGCGAATGAGTGAAGCGTTTGTTTGACTGACGGGCTGGATTCCGGGCGAGTGCTGCTGGCAATTGAAGTTGGTGTCTTGTTTTTGTGCACTTTAAGCGATTTAAAATTACTATAAGTGATGCTGGTGATGACGTTGGTGGTGGTGGATGGCGAAAAATGAATATAAGTATGTTGGTAATTATACATACAGACACATGTATGCAATTGTAAGCAGTTAAAATATTAATGTAGCTTTTCTGCTTTGCCGTTAATTTTTTTCAAGATTTTGTTGTTTTTCAATTGGGAATGTAGGCTGAGAGTGTGGGTACTTAAATACAAATGTAATTCGAAACTGTTTTTGTGAAGCAATACAAGCTTTGTATTTGTACAGATGTGTGCAGAATTGTATAAAGTTTATATGTTTGATTCTCAAGTGGCCATGAAAGTGCTGCTTGATGTTTGCCTAATTGCAGATTGTGATTGCTTATTTTTTTCATGAACATTTTTCAAGTTGGTAAAAATTGTGTTTTCAAATTACGACAATTTAATTGTGGAACTATTGAAATTAGGAACTGTAGATATTTTATAGTTTGGACATAAATTTAAAATTACGAAAAGTTATTTTATTAAAGATAATTTTATTAAAAAATATTGGACTTTGTAAAATTATTATTTAATGAGTTATTCAATAGCTACATGGATGTATGAATTTAGTGGCATAATGAACATGTTTCACAAGTTCAGTTGAATATTTATTTCAAGTTTTACTTGTTCAATTGCACGCAACTGTATATTTAGAAAAAAATATTTTTTTTGAGAGTTACATATATGTATGTATAATGTCTAGAGAAATAGAAATATTTTAGCGAAAGCAGCTGTCAAAATAAGCACGTTTCCCAAATTCAATTGAGTTGTTTATTATAGGTTTCACTTATTCAGTTGTACGCTTACAATAAGTGTTGTTGAGCGTGATATAATATAATTTCGTAGGAAGACAGCAGTCAAACCAGCCTGAAAATACTAACAATAGAAGAATGTTTATAAAATAGGATAATTTTCCTTGCACACTCGCATTTTTCGCGCGAAAAGAAAGTTTTTAGTAAAACTTTAGCCTAGACCTAAAATCCAACGCGTTCACTTATTAGTTTTTCAAAACCAACCCATCTTCAATAATGAGCAAAAACTCTGGCTTAATGTGCACGTAAATGAGCAAAATCATATCGAGCAATGTGCTATTAGATGGTCCTCTAGGCCATGGGATTTAACTTCATTAGACTAATTTGGAGTGGTGGTAAGCCAAGTATGTGGAATTTGCTGATAAATGAGCTGCACTGAGTAATTAAAAAAACAAGTTTTAGCATGTTACTGAAGGGATAAGGTCGAATATACTGGAAGTTATTAAAGAAGTACAGCTTCGCAAAAGTTGAACAATAAACTCGTTCTATTATTTTAATGTAAAAAGTTACCAACTGTTTGGTTAGTATATGGTCTATGTCCCCCTTTACGCTGTTCGTCATCACTCTGCAAGAAACTCACTAACAACACGTTTTGGTCTCTTATCGCTTTCAGCTTTATATCAATTAATTTAGGACCGTTTTAAAAAAAGCTTTCAACATACCCCTATTCCAAGTGTAAAAATAAAATAAATATTTTACAAACTAAATACTACTAATTTGCATACATACATATATGAAAACAAAGACACCTATGCTGTGTATAAAACTCAGACCTGTTACAAATACCAGAGTAGAGTATATTTGAGCTTTAGATAAATAAAAACGAGTCGTATACCAGTCATAAATCACTAATCCCGTGCTGTGCTAGAAGAAATTATGAAAAAAGTACGTAGAATAAGGCACAACACTGTTTGGATACCTCTTACTAGCTTATCTGCTGTTGTGCCACACGCACTTGCCATTATCCATTTCCATTAATGGCTACCCTTATCCCACACATACTTTTTCTACTTCTCATCTCTAACCAAGTTGCAGCAAAACTACACACTATTTGAGGCAGTATTTCGAATCCTGCTTTGTCCTTGTCGCATTCAGCTTTCGGTTATAATAAATCTGCTCGTATCGTTAGTTTTTAGCCATTTTAGTACACAACACACGCACGCGCTTCCCTTAAGATTACACTTTATGTACTACTGCACCATGGCCTAGGCCACTACCATAAGGGGCTCTACATAAATACTTGTATTTGAAGGTCCTTTTCAGCAGCCAACAATCCTTGAAATTATAGAAATAAAAATAAATTATTTAATCGACAAAGGGGTTGCGCATATTGTCATCTCACTTTAAGCAAGCGTACATTTTTTACTCGGCACGATGTGCATGGTTGCCACATTGCTTGTTTATCACTTTACAATAACTTTTTTGTTTTCTCACTTAGCTTTCTTAGCCTGAACAGGGTATATTAAGTTTGCCACGAAGTATGTAACATTCAGAATGAAACGTCGCCAATAAAATATATATAGAAGAGATCCGCAGGACTAGCTCTGCCGATTTAGCTATGTCCGTCTGTATATACGCGAAGTCCCTCAGTTTATGAGATATAAATCTGAAAATTTTGCACACGTTCTTTTCTCACCAAGCAGCTGTTTATCTGTCGGAATCGCTGATATCAGAACACTATAGCATATAGTTGCCATACAAAGTGAACGATCGAAATCAAGTGCTGTGGTACTGCGGAAGTTAACGTTTTTTCTTATTTCACTTCTAAAATTTCATGCTTTTCATTTGTCATTTTCTAACTATTAATATTATCAGTTCAGTTCTTCAGTTCTACTTGTGCTAATTTTATTATTATAGCTTTTAGTCTCTATGTTTAATGTTTGATTTTATAGATCTAACTTCTCTGCCACACTTCCTTTCTTGAGTTCTGCAGCTTATATTCAATAAACCCTTTTCTTCAGACGACATCTCTTCTTCACAAACATTCTTTTCTCACATCAAATACTATACAAATCAGCATGCTTCCTTAACCGTTCCACTTGTTCAATTGTGCAATTTTTTTTCTGCCAAACCGTTTCACTTGTTCAGTTGATATTTTATGTGCTTCTCTATTGTCGTCTAAATCATGTAAACTGCCATGCCACCTTGTAACACATAAAACGGCATGTGGTTTTTTGTTAACGTATATTTTTTGTTGCTTTTTGTGTACAAAAATAAATACGAGACCAATATCGTCGGCACTTTTCTATAAGGTTTTTTATACGCATGTGAGTAGAAGTTGCATGACGCCGTTTTATGTGAAAAATTTACGCGTTTGCTATTGATTTTTTCCTCGTTTAACAGCCATTGGTGACTGTGATTTAATGGGTCTCCCGTTGGGTGTGCATTATGGTAAAAAAGCGGCGCTGTGAGGTAGGACGGACGACGTAGAAAGCAAGCTGACAAAATTTTATTTGCTGTTTTGTGACTATTATGACTATACTATTTTTTTTCGCTACAATCATGAACACTATATAACCGTATACATATGTAAATAATAAATTAAATTATCCGTAGAAAATTTGTTTGGCGGTTGTCATGTGTGCGCGAAAAAAATAGTATATAATCAATATAAATATTTTGCTACGCGTTTTTTGCCATGGCTGTGTGATAAATGTCTGTGCAACATTCTGTCGGAAGCTGTTTGTGGAAGTGAAAATTTATAAAAATTATGTGATTCTCGTTAAATTCGTTTTTCAATTATTTTTGCTTTTAAAAATGATTTTTGCTGTGCATGCGATAAATCTCTACTAAATTGGCAGACATGCTGTAAAAATGGCATGAAGCCAATATACCATATATGAGGGTGGTTCGCTAACTTTTTGGCCTCACAGCACAATGGTGCCTCTACTGCATGAAAAATTTGCTACCGAGTGGTATACTTTCGTAGAAGGTTATGTTACCACATCCCGGGTCAGATAAGCCACGCCCAGGTGCCCTGAAAACGGCTAGAACTAGGTATAAGGGAGACAAAAGTCTCGAATCTCGTAGTCAGACCACCAATAGAAAGTTCGTTAGATAGCTGAGACAGTTAGCAACAAAACCGTGTGACCACTTCAAAGCATTTTTTTATGGAAGTTTCGGCATTATTTCGAGATTATCGACGAATAATGGATCCAGTGGTACACATCAGAGTTCAAGAAGCAGTCGACACAATGAACTTCGGCTGGCGAACGGTTACCATTTGGTTAAGAGTAATGCTATTCGGGCACGACAACTCACCCGCTGACGCCACCACATATGCCACGGCCAAAATGATCGGATTAAGCAATGAACTGTTTCCTTATCTGCAGTATTTTAAATAGTTGGCTCTGTATGACTTATTTTTGTTTTCAAACCTGAAAAAAAGAGCAGAAGTTAAAGTCGGTTGAGTAGATCATCAGCACCAAGCATATGCTAATTTTGCAGGCCTCCATAAAGTGTACTTTTCAGACGGGTTAAGGAGGTTAAATCATCAGTAGGGCCAGTGCTTATAGTCAAAAGGCTGTTTTTCCAATATCTTAGTTGTTTCTTTATAGACTGACTATTTATCGAACCGCTCTCGTACGTATGTAATATATTCGAAATTCTATTTATGATATATAGGTATGTTACATTTATGATCGTTTTCACCACCCGGCAACTACATGAAAAACTCGCATAATTGCAGTTTCGTACTTTTCCTCAGCAACTTGAAAAAAATTAACGTTGCCATGCTTCACAAGTATTTTAAAAAAGCTTAAAAACGTCTGCGACTGCGACGCGGCAAAACAAAAACAATAATAATGGCTTCATTAGAACCTCTACTCCCGACCCGTGCGCAGATACTCCTTTTCAGCTCCACTTTTTGTTTTTTTCTGCTGCTACACTGCGACCCAGTTTGGGTGAAATAGAGTCGCTGGGCTGCGGTAACGGTCTGCGCAATTCATTCATGCTGTCTACAGCATCCAACTCCAACACACACACAGGAACTCAAATTGCTATATCTCCATACAGCCATTAATTACATTCAACGTGCCACGTTAAGCCTATCATGCGACAATTAGAAAAACTTGTGTAAAAGAAAAAAAGTCTATGTCATCTACTACAGCCGAGCTGAGTGTTAAGAGTTTAGGGCGCTAAATCGTTGGTCTTTGGCGCTGTTGATAGTTTGGCATTAAACTGTGAAGCAAAGGTGAGGTTGGATTGTTGTTGCTTTCGGGTAATTGGAAAAGCTGGCAGGAACTAGGGAGTGTTGCTGAAAATTCAACTAAACTTCATTAAAACTTATATGCAGAGGTTGTAGGGCATATTGGGGCATAAGCTCATGAATATGGACGCGGAAATTAAATGATGGCACATGAATTTCATTTCAGCGGACGAAGTACACTGGAAAAAAATATTTATGGCACACATTTTCAGTAGGTCGTTACTTAATACGAGGTATCCATGCACATATCAAAGCTTTAAATTCAGTCAGGGACTTTCAAATCAGTTTCAAGCTAAAGTTGGATTCACTAATTTAATTTAATTTGAATTTAAATATATACATATGTATAAGATAGTCTTGAAAATAGAATTCCCGGAAATCAAAAAAAAGTAATCGGTCAAAAAAGACAAAGGCAGGTTGACTATTTCTGATAAATTATGGGTATTGAAACTCTGCTAATGGCAGAACGTTTACTGTTTTTAGAAAGTTGTTTCAGCAAACCTTTTTGTAGTCCAAATTTCTTTGAAAGAGATGGATAAAATTTTCCGAACGAATCCAAAAAATCATAAATATTAAAGAAATAATTACTATTGGTTGGTATTTTAGGAAAAAATTATCTCCATCGAAATCCAGCTGTTTGTATGTTCAAACACCTAAATATTTGATATCCTCCTTCGTCAGGAGCCATTAAATCGATTTTTCGTGACTTCGTCGTTGATCTTATCCTGGACATATACCAAAGCTTATCTTAGACAGCTACCACACTTTCGCAGACATAAACGTATGCCAATATTCAAGACCATAAACTTTTACTGACTTTGTAGTCTAATTTTAATAACCTATCACCACAAGACATTATTTTTTTTTTTAATTAAGATTTTCTATATCCCAATCCTTAACTTTTTAATCACATATGAAGATTGTAGAGGATGTTATTATGTCCAACATTTTGCCAAATCAGGAAACGGTTTGTGCTAGAAACGAGTTAGAGAGTTTTGAGTGTATCGCCAAATACAGTTTAATTCCACCAACAAAAAATAAGTAAAAATCAGCCAAGTTGTGAAAATATCAGCAATGTTGGAACCACACCGAAAAAAACTTATGAGCAAAAACAAATATCCAACCAAGTAAACAGGAAAACGCATCGTTGCATGCAACACACTTTACAACGTCAGTGACAACAAAAAATTGTATGGGAAGGAGGCGATAAGATGAAAGGAGAGAGCACACGACAAAAACCAAAAGTCTTAAGCGGGTGTTAAGTTGGTAATTTTATGCTTGAGCTACGTTTAATTTCTGTAATGAAATTGAGTATTTTATGTAGCCGTTGGAAAAATTGTGCATGACGACAACAACAACAACACGAACATCAACTAATACCAAATGGTGTAAATTGGTATGGCAAAGAGTTTGTAATGAAATGGTTGGGAGAAATTATTGAAGCGTTTTGAACACAACTAATCGAAGTGGCTAATGTGGCTTTGATGAAGTCGCACGCTGGAGTTTATGACTTAGGCGTTGTTTGGCGACGATTTTTTATTGATACTATACAGGTTTACGCTTGATGTTGCCGTTGATTAGAATTGAGTGGGATGATGGTGCTTAAACTGATGTGAGAAGAGTAGTTGAAGAGTGGATGGCATAGATTAGATTCGGTTTTGTGGGAACAACATTTTGGCTGCTGGTTTTTAAGTGACTTTCAGATGTAGTGTGAGTTGTATGGTGGTCAACGAGTGTGTTGACTTATACTAAATATAGATTAGTTGAAAGATATAGCTAAATAATAACTAGAATATGCATTTATATAAAGAAAGAATTCGGTCACAAGAATGGTCATTATTATTATTATTGTAGCCACATGTGAACTAAATTTAATAGTTGGCACAATTGTGATGCCCTCTTCTCCTCTCTTTTTCCTTCTTCCTCGTTTGTTTTTGTGTTACAGACCATGCTGAGGGATTTACATTCTTCAATTACAAAAAGTATATATAAAGAAGGTTTAAAAACTTTAAAGAACTAATTTTTAAAATCGAGCTCCTCGCTCTCGTAATCAGCTAATTTTCCCTGATCAAATAAACGCTTACATTATCATCCCGCCTGCTCAATTTAGCTTATTCGGTTAATTTATTACGATTGCCAAACACAAAATTCAAACAAATAAAATGTCAATGTCATTTAACGTTTTGTTGCCACACAACGCCATTTGAGGCAATAAAATGTGGCACGTTTTAATGCCGTTTGATTTGTGGGTCAAGCACGGCGCTCGTGATGAGGCGGCTATTGTTCGCTGCTGCCGCAGCTGGTGCCACTACTTTTACCCGCTGCTGCACAACGGTGGTGTTGGTGAGGTATTTTTATGCAAATGGCTGTCATAATGACAACAATACGAGCCACGCTGCTTTTACTTTAGCTGCGCGTTTTTCATTATGCTCGCCTCTTCTCGCTGGCGTTTACTGTTTACTTGAATCGGCCGGCGCGTTGCCAGAGGCGCCAATGTTGATTTATGGCTAGACAGCGGGAGCAGCCAACTTCTATTTTAATGTGTTTTCCTCGACATTCCACGGCAATAAAAGTTCTCTTTTTTTCATTTTAGTGGAGAACAATAAAATTTAGCTGGGAATTTAAATGAAGGGATACGTTTAAGTCAAGCGGTAATTAAGTAAACAGTAGAGACTATGAACTACACATATGAAATTTTGTAGATGTAATTCGCGTTGGTGGCGCTTAACTTATATATGTATCTATTAAGTTTGCTAGACAAGTCGAAAGTTATATTCTTCACTTTACATGATTTGCTGCCATTTGAAATTAATCATTTCAATTTCTCCACTGATTTCTTTCAGCTTAGATTTTTCGGAATTCAAATCTAACTAAGCCAAGCCAGAGAAAATTCATCCAGCTCCAAACTATAGCCATAGTCATAGTATTATTAGGATAATATATCTTATCAAAGGAATTGGATCATAAAGAACCTTTAAGTTGCATATCACGTCTTCTAACATCACTTGAAATGTGGAATTGTTGATAAAACACATATGAGTGCAATAATTGAACAGTATCTTCTTGTTGGCACTACAACCGGTTGTTGGCCATGGTCGCGCCAGTCTTGTATGCATCTCATTGCCGTGCTTGAAAATCTCAGCCGGTAAGCAGTCGGCGCCTGTGGCTTTGTTGTTCCAATGGCTATTCGAACTTCATGTTTGTCGATTGAGCGAGATACGAAAATTTCAAATCAAAATGCAGCAAAATGTGGAGTCCAAAGATAAACAAAGACTTTGCGGCTATTAGAAAGTTGAAATTAAAACTTGAAGATTGCTGCTTTAGCTCAGATTACCGATATTTTCATTGTTGATATTAGTCAGCCTAACGCCAAAAATGACTTCTAGTCTCTAAGGATTTTTAGAAAATGTTCAAAATAGATAGAAAAAATAGTTAAGACAAAAGAAATTGGGGAACCTAAGAGCCGAATACATGAAGAAGCTTATTTCTATATATCTTCAATGCTTTCTATCATGAGTTTGCTGAGAAGCTGAGTAAGACTGACACTATTTTGGAAAATAACAGACAACTTGTGATAATGTTCTCATTTTCTCTCTCACTCTCTCTCTCTCTCTCTTGACCTGCTTCTTCTCGAACTTCGCGTACAAAATATGAAATGTATTTCATCAACTTGATTACTTTTGTTTTCTGCTTTGATTAATGGACGGTTTGTGTAAGCTTAATGAGGCTCATAATTTCAATTATCGCTACATATATACCCTCCACAAACCACGGGAAATTTAGTGATATTGAAGCATTTATAATATCAGCATGTCATTAAAGATCTTCCCGTTGTGCATGTAAAAGCCAAACCTAAATAATTCAGTTAGATAAATAATCACCGAAAATAAACAACAAATCACAACTAACCGCCCAAGCAAAGACACGAACAAACAAAAACAAAAGGGTCTCAAGCGAACAATCAAATCAAGAAACTGCTAAGTGCATCGGACTGCACCGACCAAATGAGGCGCTGAGCTTTTGTAGTAACAAAGCGGCAAAGTATATGCTTGTATGAACTTATGTATATATGAATATATTATATTATATATATATAAGTATAGTACGACTAAAATGTCACTACTGATTTGATTGCGCGTATTTGCATAAAATAAAAATACTATTAAAATGGGCTTAACATGTACAAGCGACACACGCGCACAACATTTCCTCTTGAAACAAACACCAGTCCACTTAAAAGCGATATTCGACAACAAAAAATGAAGAAATAGAAAAAAATGTCTGAACTTTACCACCGTTTTACGGTTTTAACACCTCTGCCATGCCCGCGCTAGCTGTCGTTGCCATCCTCATTCCACCGATAATGGTGTTATTTTATTCATAATTAGATATGGATTTTTGTCTCTTAATTTCTTTAAACACTTTTAGTGCATATTTTCTAGCGTTGTGTTGTTGGGTTTCCTGTTTTTGTTGTTTATTTTCTCGTCGTTGAGCTTTTAGCGCCGCACATTATTAATTTGGAGTAGATGACCTGATATTGGCCGCTTAATGGGTAATAAAAAAAACCGATACAACAACAGCAACATAAATAAATAAGCAAAATATGAAAGAGAAAGTTCATGCAGAGCACCAACGCTGCTTGCGTACCTTAAGAGCGACTTCATATCTAATTTTGATAATTCATCTAGTCCCTTGAACTACGAAGCTCCTAGATATCTAAGACGAGTTCCAGATAATGCAGGATAGTATAGGTGTTCCAGCCTCTCTCTAATGCCTACTTCTCTGCACTTTTCCATATTATCTCCCAAATAGTTTAGGCCTGACCCCTATAACTTAAGCTCTGCGAAACTGGAGTTCCCAAAGGGGTCTGAGGTACTCCATACATTTTATGCATTTTTTCAGAATATTTTTTATCTCAAGAGCCCTATCGAAAGTTTAATTTGCCTTCTAAAAATCGACATATTTAGATAAGTTCGCTGATTTTCTATGCTTTGAGGGGCACACTGCCACTTCGCAGCACTTCGGTTCAATCTCAGGTTTTTCCAATCGCCCTCCAACTGGGAATGGCAAACTTTCGAACAAACATATTTCTGCTATGAAAATTCTTCTCCTAAGATTGAGAAGCTATTTAGGCCTATTTTGAATGCCCAGGAGCTATATCGACCCATTTCTGAAACGAATGGTTACTAATCATGTGAAAAGTGGGTCACTTACAACCACGTCAAGTGAAAACAGTCATAGTGAAATCGCAGTGAGCCGGAACGTACCCGGATTTTACCCGACCAAGACTATCAACTTGGCAAACATTCCTCAAAATTACTACAGGAATGTTTTATGCCGCTACGACAACAACAACATAGCCAAGAGAAGACTGACAGCCAGAAATATTTTGCTACGTATTTGGTGGGGTTGGTAGGGAATCATCTGCTATGAGCAGCTCCTCTTGACCAAACTTTTAACTCAGAAGTGGCAGGAGGTATGTGTTCCAACAGGACAACGCCAGCCCACACACATCGATAGTGTCGTCAGCAAATTCGCATGATTTCTTGTCCTCGACAACGGTGCAATATCCGAAGAAAGTTCTTGTAAAGAATGTTTTGAATGTATGACTATACAACGAAAAAAATGTACTCACCCTATCAGTCGTAGAAAAGCCGAGAACGCCAAGACTTTTTCTGAAAGAAAGAAAAAGTAAATTTATGTGATTTTATAATTAACAAAATCTTAGATATAGTACAAATGTTCATATACTTATATATATGTATGTACGTTATCTACTGAACAGAGTTTATATATTTTATTAATTTAATTTTCACCTCAATAACTAAATACCAATTAGATATGTAAATTTGTTAAATTAATTAATTGACAACTTTATTGTAGCAAATTAAGGCGCTAGCAAATTACTTTGCCGTAAAAGCCCACCGTCTGAATTCTCTTTTAGCAAAAGTAATTAAAGCCAATTCAAAGGAGTCTAACATAAATATCGCGCTAATTGCGCGACAAACTCAATTTGTGTCAATTTTGATGTCACCAAACGTAATTTATTGTGTAGTTGTAGAATTTTTAATTTTCGATTTATGCGTATTTAAGCCAAAAGCATGTGAGTATGTGAGTAAATGTGTGCGAGAGAGACTTTCAAGCGCCTCACAAATGTGCTGGCTTTTTAGTAAATACAAAATAAATAATACGAACGTAAAAAACAACACAAACAATAAAAAAATTAAAATTAAAGTGATACAACAACATAATGAACCGCAACAAATGGCAATAATTATGAATTGATTAAAAACCGGTTGAAGGCGATTGTAGAAACAATGGCGAACGAAGAGGAGGGGAAAAATAAACAAAAAAACTGAAATGAGCTGAAAGAGAAGGCGAAATAAAATTTTTGAGGTAACGAAATTGAAATAGTTTGCATTTTGAAATAAAAAAAATTACAAATTATTTGAAAAAAATTAATAAGATGAAAAAAAATGTATTTCGGTTGCACCGGAGCTATATTACCCTACACAATTACAATATACTTCTCAGAAGAACCTGATTTTGATCGGTGAGTTTGTATGATGGCTGTATGCTGTAGTGATCCTCAGGTAATAATTGAAGCCGAATTTCGTAAAAATATTTCGTCAAATAAAAAAGCTTTCCAAACAAGCACTTGATTCCGATCATTTAGTTTGTATGGTAGCTACATATATGTTATAATGCTCCGATATCAGCGGTTCTGACAAATGCAGCTTCTTGGGAAAACAAAAACTGAAGAACTGGACAGACCGACGTGAGCCTGTTCAGTGTAAAAAATTTACTCACCATATTTAATTACAATTGCAATGCACATAAAAATAACAACAACAACAACAGTTACAAAACGAGCATGCAACAGCAATCAAATTGAAGTCAATCGATAAGCAAAGCCGATAAAGAATCGACAATAAAATATGTATACACTGTTGTTGTTGTCTCCAAAATCACGTAGCCGTCACCAATGTCCATGTTTAAGCAAAAACAAAATAAAAAAGTAGAAATTTAATGAGTAATCTCATTACTGCGTACGAGTGACAGCGCAACATGGCGTAAAATACTTCAAAATTATAGAATTGCTTACCGCGCGGGTGGGTAAGCCTTGCCACAGACGAAGCATATTAAAATACACTAAAAAGCAAGACGACATAAATTCAAAAAAAAGAAAAAAATAAAGAAATATATAAAATTAAAAAGACACTGCCATGTAGAAAATTATAAATGAACTAAGCGCTGCTGTTGTGACTTTTGATTGACAGCTTAGCCAAAAATGACACACACGCAACAACAGCAATAGCAAGAAAATGCTGTTGATTCCAAAAATTATTATGAACGTGCTGAGAACATTGGACGTTTTTTTCAGAAGTTCAATACTTCGATGGCTACTTTTATTTTGTTGTTATTGTTTTTTGTGCGCTCATAACTGTCCAAGCGCCGAAATCACCGAAATTCGTTTAAATTAGTTGCTTATTCAAAACACGTGTCGCGCAAAAATTGTAATAAATTTAATCGTTGTCCACTATTAGCTTGCTTTTCACCATATTTTTTAAGCGTAAGCGTGTCTTTTTTTCTTTCGTTAATGTCAAACGCAGTGCCACAGCCTTCTACTTCACCCATGTCTGTTGTGTGCACGTACAATTTTATTTCGCTGATTTTCCTTTTTTACTTTTCGAGCATTTAACTGAATTTTAAATATTGTAAATAATATTTGTTTTGGCAAAAAGTCATTAAAAATCTTGTAAATGTTGTATAATTTACGCTCATTTAATTTAATATTGAAGCAGGCAGTCAAAGCATTTATGGGCTATATGCAGTTCTGCGAATTGCTTACTGGTTGGAGTGTTAGCTATAAACTTCAAGCTGCGTTGTTGTTGCGATATAAAACTTAATCGATACAGCGGTTAAGCAGACCTGGAGTATTCAAAATATTATCAATTACAAACGATGAATTTGACGTTAGATAAATGTCGAGGAATGAGTTACATCGTGAAATCGAAAAATAGCTTCAAATAGCGGTGAATGAAATATGGAATAGTCTGTTACACTAACTAAGTGTGGTCAAATTAGCACAATTTAGGTTAGGTTTGCGAAAAGCTTTTACTTCGGACACCAAACCTATATTGTTGTTCACAGGTGTATTTCTTATGTCATAAAAGTATAAAAAGTCCTTTATCTTGATTTTGACGGTACCGACAAATTAACAGTTTCTTGTAGAGAAAAGTACGTATGCAACATTTCAGATCGATATCTCAAAAACTGAGGGACTAGTTTTCATATACACAGACGGTTAGACGGACATGGGTGATACATGAGGACCAACTGCCCAGGAAGGCGCAAAATCAATTGCCTCTCATTAAAATGGACCAGAAAGCCAAAGTCAATTCTCTGTCTGAAAAAATAAACCGAATAAGCAACGACGATCAATTTTACGCTTGAGAATTCTTAAATTCGAAAGCTTATAGCACTTTTAAGTCATTACTTTTTTGTGAGAATCTGTTCATAAGTGTTTAAAGATTTACGATGACAAAACTGGTCTTTTGTTGTTGTTCTTTTTTGATTTTTAGCATGTTTCTCTCACAATAAGTTTATATATACATATATTGCTTGTAACCATGACCACCGCCTGGAGTGATTTTTATTGTAATTTAAGCCTGATATCTGAGTACACGCGTATACTCGTTCGTTTTTGCCGTTACATGTGCGTGCCTGCTGCTGCCGGCAATATTGTTGACGATATCATAAATTCACCATAACATATCATAAAACTTAGCAGCGGAGTAAATAAAAGTGCCACAAATGGAGAGGGCTGAGATGGGAACCAGGAGGCGAGAGTAGAAGTGGAACTGATGAAGGAGCCTACTTGGTAGAGATAGAGCGGTTATATATATGCATATATACATGTCTAGGTATAGGAAATAAAGTGTGTAAAAGATCCGACGGAAACGGTGATAAAAGGAGCCACGACAGTCTGGAATAACTCGGCAATACTGGCACTATGAAATTTATGTGCGACAGTTGTTGGCATTTTTGCTTTGTTCTTGCCAAAAAAAAACCTAGAAAATAAGTCCTTTTTCGCTGCATGCGCCTTTTAAGCGCTGAGCACCTGAGCGTGTGTGTCACTCTGTCTGGAATCAGGAAGCGGACATTAAATTATGTAAAGTAAAAATTATGAGCGTATTAAGAACGCCAGCACACACGCTGGCAGACGCACGAAGCGAGCAAACCGGAAGAGCAGCAATACACAGGAAGGCATGCAGGCAGACATTACAGACCGTCAGAGAAAAAGCTAGACGCAAGGACGAAACTTCTGTCGTGTTGCTATGAAAGTTCCATATAAATACTACTTATGTATGTATGTGTAACTGACCTTGTGGCAGGCACCTAGTCAGTCGGTGGCCAAGCTTGGGAAATTCTTAACATTTTGCGGCAAGCGCACATGTTTGTGGCAAGCTGCAGCGGCTACCCGCATCGGCTCCAAAGCGTTGCGATTTCCGTTGGTTACATTTATTCTTATACTCTTGTTATTGTTGTTGCTATTTGTGGCATGGCACAACGGGTAGGCCGCTACGTATGCGCTGCTGTTGTTGCCATTTGGCAGTATTACTGTTATAACAGTTGGTTCAATTGTGGTGTTGGTGTTTGGTGGTGGGTTAGGCATTTTTGACAGTCGCAAAACGGACGAATGATTTATGCGTCCAGGAAGTTAATTTATTAATTTTTGTTAGAACAACTGCGCCTGGCTGCTGCTCGCACGGCGTTGCCAACTAGCGCTTCGAAAGTTTATGAAACAGAGTAGAATAGTGAGAGTAAAAAAGACAGAGAGAGAGGCGGAAAGAGTAAAAGTGATTGAGCATGGGAATGTTGCGCCTAAGCGACTCTGTGTGTGCTCAGCTGTTAAGTGTTTGTATTGTAGGTTAGAGGTCAAATTTAATGGCTTCAGCCATTAGCAGCAGGCGGTAATGGAAAATAGTTGATGTGAAAGTATTTTGTATACTAACATTTACACAGTTTTTAGAAATATCAAATATAATGTGTAGAAAAATTAGTTTTAATTGTACGGAAATTTATTTGTATTAAAAGAAACATAAATTCTTCAAACTCTGTTTGATTCGCCACTATTCTTCTAGCTAAGCTTTCTGGTTTGTCAAACATTTACATGCGGTAGCAATAACAAAGAGGTCCAATTAAATTCAGTAACGCTTGGGTATCTATCGCTCTTTGATATCGCTAATTGTTTGTTCTATTCGTCAGTCGCATACGTCTAGTTTAAACTGGAAAGCATATATATATATATATACAGAGAACCAAAATAGCTTATTCCTGAGATCTACGCAGATCACTTTTCACCATTCCAGGAATAGGTTTAAGCAGATATTTTGAGCTCATTAACTACTAATTTGGCTGACTGAAAGGAGAGTTCGAAAAAGGGCCTTACTGCGAGCAGTCACACTTACGTAGTCAGTACTGTATCTTTGTAGTGATACCTGATAAGAATCCTAAGTTTTTGGATTAGAATATTGTGAGCCGTGGAATATAGCTCTTCTGAGGTTGGGCTATTTAAATTTTCGCTCTTCCACCCTGAACAGGGTATAAGTTTGCCCTGAAACCCTATAAAGTATATACTTACATATGTATATAAATGATCAACGTAACGAGCTGAGTCGATTTAGCCATGTCCGCCTGACTGTCAGTCTATCGGTCTGTATATACGTGAACTAGTCCCTCAATCTTTGAGATATCAATCTGAAATTTTGTATACTTTCTTTCCACCAAAGAAGTTGTTCATTTGACGATATCGGACTACTATAGCAAAAAGTTGCGATACGAATCCACTGAATAAAATAAAATTCTTGTAAGGAAAACTTGAACCTGTGAAGGGTATTATAGCCTTAGCACTGAATGCTGCCGAAGATAACGTTTTGCTCGATCTGGGGAGAGTTTTCAATAGAGTTAAGTACGCCAAATATCCATATGTATATGTAAAACGTGTTGCCATATTTCTACAAGTATACCACCCAAAATAGAAATAAACAAAAAAATTAAAACAACAAATTGTTATAGTCCATACTTGCAACATCCACCATCATTCCACATCATATCATAACTGCCACTTTAGTTGCGACATGTGTGCGATACGTGTGAAAGGTTGCCTGACACCATCGTTAACTGTCGGTGAAGTATCCACAACGCCACCAGCGTGTACAACAAACATGCCACATTGTTCTTGCTATTGTTGTTGTTGTCGACTCTATTAAAAGTGCATAAAAATAATTTCCCGTTTATGACTGTTTATTATGTGCAACAGTCAAGCAGTGTGGCAGCAACAACAACCATAACGGCAGTTATGACTAGTTATAGTTTACACAGCGCGTGTAGTATTTGCTGTTGTTGTTAGTTTTATTATAGCGACGTCGCGTCAACATTTGTGATGAGTGCAGATTGACTAGCGCCGTCAATGCAATTTAGTGCAACAACAAATGCAACAGTATGCACGTAAGGGGTCGGCTATAAAATAGTAATAAGTGCAACACTGCGTGCAACAAAACCAAACATACACATACATACGTACAAGTGTACGTGTGTGTGATCGACAAGTTTACGGCGCGTGGGTTTTAATTAAATGACGCCAGTTGAGTTGGCGTTCAACACGTGCGTTCCGTTGCATGCAACGTGCATTTTTTACAAGCTCCTAATTGTTATTGTATTTATATTTTTGTTGTTGTTTGTTATTGTTGCTTCAATTTTCTTTGTTAAAATTTGAATTTCATTTATTTTGACTCTGCCCCATGCAGCGCCGTTGCAGCGGTTCATTAAGAGAACATACTTGCGAAAGCGAAGCGCAGAATACGAAGATCAAAAATGTTAACATATCGAAGTTTGTTGGCATATTGCAAGAATTACGTCTTCATATTCATAGTAGGCAGTTTCTCATAATGTAAACAATGGGTTCATAGACCCCATAAAATATAAACAAAATACTTATTGACCGCATTATGTAAACAAAGGTTGTTGTCTCGGCTAAATGTAAACAAAGGTTGTGGACTTGGCTAAATGTAAACAAAAGAATCATTGATCTCATAAAATGTAAACAAAGGGGTTATTGGCCTTGGCAAAATGTAAACAATAGAGTCATTGACCTAATAATGTAAACAATGGGTTCATTGACCCAATAAAATATAAACAAAAGGGTTATTGACCGCATTATGTAAACAAAGGTTGTTGTCTCGGCTAAATGTAAACAAAGGTTGTGGACTTGGCTAAATGTAAACAAAAGGGTCATTGACCTCATAAAATGTAAACAAAGAGGTTATTGGCCTCGGCAGAATGTAAACAATAGGGTCATTGACCTCATAATGTAAACAATGGGTTCATTGACCCCATAAAATATAAACAAAGGGGTTATTGACCGCATTATGTAAACAAAGGTTGTTGTCTCGGCTAAATGTAAACAAATGTTGAGGACTTGGATAAATGTAAACAAAAGGGTCATTGACCTCATAAAATGTAAACAAAGGGGTTATTGGCCTCGGCAAAATGTAAACAATAGGGTTATTGACCTCATAATGTAAACAATGGGTTCATTGAACCCATAAAATATAAACAAAAGGGTTATTGACCGCATTCTGTAAACAAAGGTTGTTGTCTCGGCTAAATGTAAACAAAGGTTGTGGACTTGGCTAAATGTAAACAAAAGGGTCATTGACCTCATAAAATGTAAACAAAGGGGTTATTGGCCTCGGCAAAATGTAAACAATAGGGTTATTGACCTCATAATGTAAACAATGCGTTCATTGACCCCATAAAATATAAACAAAAGGGTTATTGACCGCATTATGTAAACAAGGGTTGTTGTCTCGGCTAAATGTAAACAAAGGTTGTGGACTTGGCTAAATGTAAACAAAAGGGTCATTGACCTCATAAAATGTAAACAAAGGGGTTATTGGCCTCGGCAAAATGTAAACAATAGGTTCATTGACCTCATAATGTAAACAATGGGTTCATTGACCCCATAAAATATAAACAAAAGGGTTATTAACCGCATTATGTAAACAAAGGTTGTTGTCTCTGATGGTCTGGGGAATTAATAATGCATTTATTAACACACACAAACTTACATTATTATGTGTAAAATGTTGCTATATAAGGGACTCATTTTCAGGTGATAAGATGAATATATTCATTTGTTAATGGCAGTTAGTCATACGAATTTGAAATAATTTAATTTTCAAAATTCTTCCCATGTTATTGTAACTTTTAAACTATAAGACGAAGGTACTGGCGTTAAAAACGCCAGAAAAAAATCCCAACAAGTTTGTAAGCCCCGTGACTTAACGGCCGTTATTGTTCTTGTTGTATTAGTAGTATTTCGGAGACCGGAGCACAGACATCAGCTCGTTGACAAATACTAATCTGCTTCCGTTCCCGTTACACATACTCGACTGTCTTCCATCTAATTTTCGCCTGTCCTTCCTGTATATTCAGTTAATTTAAATTGATTTCTCAGAAGAGACGAGAGTTCTCGTTTGTTGAATACGTCCTTTAAGAGTTGAAATCAAAAGCAAGCAAACTTGTTGGGAAATTTCATAAAAATATTCACACACTCACAGCCTATTTTCCGAGCTGGTGGTAGCAGTATTGTTCCAAAAGGAACAAAGAAGATCGAGAGATCCACGAACTGTATCGAGACTTCATAGTTTTAATAAAAAGCTGTCGGTAAACCAAACTATAGACTCAAAGAAATCAAGAGTCGAAAAATTCGGAGTAATATATTTCTATAGAGTTGTTTGAAGAAGCTATATTAGAAGCTAATACAATATTGAACCACCAATGACAGTTATGATATTGACTGTTGAGGCACAGTTTAGGAAGTTACCTGAGAATTGAGAATCATCGCTAGTTTAGCTAAATATTTAACCATAAAATATGTAGCTGGGTATTCAAGCATTCTAGCATACATTGGTTAATAAATAATTAAAGAACAGTGAAGGAAAGATGATGGAGAACTGGTTAAATTCCGCCCAGACCCGGAGTTCTCAGGGGAGCCTGGTGCCCTGCAGCAACTTTTGCATATTTCTTTCCCCAACAATGCACTAAAATCACCCTCGAATCCCGGTGTTCTCTTTGCGACCCTGATACGGATATCATTGTTTTAAAAGCTAAAAGGCCTTAAAAGTCTGGTGTGGAATTCGTGTTGAATTGGCTCTGAAAACCGGAAAGCCTGTAAAGTCTGGTGAGCCCATTTCGACTACGGTACAAGTAATCACTGTTATCTTTTACGGTTGGGAAATGTCCAAATCAGTCTGTTGATTTAAATACTATCTTCAATAGATTCAAACACAAGATATTAAGCTTATAAGAACTAATGGAAGCTCTTTCCAATATGTCTTAAAAGCAGGTAAGCAGGAAAGAGGTATGCGAAAATTCTAAAGGATTTTTGATTTAAAAATTACCTAAGATTTCTTATTGAAAAGTTCGCAGAAATTATTTTAAAATTCATTCAAAGACACGCCGAATAATTATGTATGCCACTGGTCTTCATTTACCTACAATTCACCACTTCAAATGGACTGTCAATCAAATGCATGTCAGCAGAAAAAATTGACGGATTTATTAACCTACCACACACAACAGACGAGGCACCCACAGTAAACGGCACAAAAGAGGACAGAGGCACGCAAAAGTACTTGACATATTTTCATGTTTTGGTTTTAAATTACAATGGTTAATGGAAAGATTGATTTCTTCAACATCTTCGCGTTAAGCGCTCATGTTTTGGCATTTTCTCACAAACAACAGGCAATGACGACGACAACGAAACACTGAAAAGAATTAGGGGCCATACGCAGAAACCACGATATGAAGAAATCGCTTATAAAGCGCAGCTAACTTTATGTTTAGACTATTGGCATAACGGCGCAACGACATAAACAACAACTCAACTCAAGCGTACGAAACTCACTCGTTTGCATGAAAGAGTGTAGTCCGAGTCAAGAGGTAAGCGGTAGATGGCTGATGAGCTGTGCGCGGGCCGAGAGCCTAGTGAGGTGCTGTACACTGGTGTGTTGCATGGTTTTCGAAAATGTTGTATGAAATCAAAATAAATACAAATTTGCTGCCTAGACATTGCAGCTGAAGAACGTGACTTCCGTCGATATGGAATGGAGTCGGAGAGAAAAACGGCTCGTACTACTAATAAAAACAACAATTAAAACTATGAAGCAAGAAATAAGAAATCACGCAAAATGTGCAGTAATCAGCTAAATGAGTGTCTGTAATGTCCGAAAATGCTTTATGACGGGTTAAAATAATACACTCGAACAGATGCTGCAGAGATGAAGGAGCAAAATAAACATGAATGGTAATAAAAACAAGCATTAATTTTTTTATAAAGAAAAGAAATCAAACAAATACTAAAAAGGAAAAGTAAAATGACGATAAAATGACATGAGTTAAATAACAGAAATTTTTTGTAGTTCTTTCGGAAATGAATTTTGAAAAAGCGCAAATTAATCCAATAAGCTGAAGTAAGTAGTAAACTCTCATCAAAATTCGAAACTTTTGAATTTACTAATCCCTCTATAAAGTCCAATTGAAAAGACGCGAAATTTTGTAGGAATTTCAATAAATCGGAAATGAAAACGAGTACAAGGCCAAAATATCAGAAGAAAAAGGGTTGCTTGAAATCACAAAAATCTCCGGAAAAAAGTTTTACACGGTAAGTTAGGAGAAAAAGAGTGCTTTTGAAAGATAAAACCTACGACAGTATGTGAGCTCCGTTGTCTTCTTAAGCAGATGGAGATACTCTTGAAAATTTTGTTCGAAGGGTTCGTCTTAAGTGACATATACTATCCGAAATTATCCGACAAAGCGCTGTTATTTCAAAGAGCGACCCCTCTTTAGATTTGATCTAAATATTTGCTACAAAAACAACAACCCGAAACTATTTCATAAAACTTTGCTTGGTAATGGGCAACGAAGAAGAACTGGTCGACATTTTTTCTCTCGAGTATTTAGTTCTGTTGGCGGGGGTTTAAGTGTTAAGGGAGAGAATTTTGTATAATTTAACTCGATTTCTGACGTTGTTCCATTATAAATTTTCGGCCATTTACCAAAGTATACTGAATATAAATCTCAAAATGATGAGCTGTCACACTATCACTTTAGGAAATTCTTTAGCGAAATATTATTTATTGTAAAAATAACAGTAAAGGAAACCTTCTCACTTGTGTCCCAAGCATATTTTTTTCGACTTTAATTGTAGTAAGTATCTACAGAAGTGACCAAGCTCAGCAAACAATCAATCAGCAAACCAAACACACCACCGAAATTCGTATGTATTATGCTAGAAATAAACCAATTCCATTTGCTATTCGAGAGAAGAGCGCTTGCATACTCAATTTAAATCACAACTGGCGGAAGTGTCGTGTAATTTCTGGCGCTAATTCATTAAAAATGCAATTGGCTGCGAGCTGACAACGTCAACACCGACGCTAAATTTAGAACACGACACCGCTCAACGAAACTCGACTGAAATAAATTGCGCAGCTTAGAAACCAACAAATGCAAATATGCAAAACGGGACAATCTGCTTAGAAAACGAAAAAACGAATGCAACGGAATTAACCAAGCAATGAAAATTCATGCTGACTGCTGACTTAGCGGCAACAACAAAATTTGAGTTGTATCAGCGAATTTATGGATTCCGTAGATTGCAACGCGTTACACTGGTTGGAAGCTTCCTCAGCCATCGTGATTTTGACACCGACTCATGCTTAATTCTGAATAAAATTCAAGTCAGCTCAACATGCATATGTATATCTACTATACATAACTGAGCTGTAGATGTCTACGAGGGAGGTCCGATAGGTAATTAATATACAAAAGAAGTCTGAAAATTTTAGAAAAAAAAAGCTATTTATTTCTGAATTCGACTCAAAGATTCTCCATCTTCTTAAACCGTCTGGAAAATACGTTTTATGGACGCATTCTAAGAAAGTTTCCATAGCGGCCTCTTCAATTGATTCATATTTCTGGACGGTGGGCTACTTTTTCAGGTTTCACGAAGTTTCACGTGGCCAATTCGAAAAACATGGTAAAGCTGTGAGCTGATGAGTTTTCACGATCGATAGATGATGTCTTTTTTGCAATACGTCATTTAGTCAGTCCAATAATTCCGTATAGTAAAACGCTGTGACTGTTTCATTCTTCGGTCTTCGTCTTCTTCGGAGCAGGTTCGTCGAGTTAAATCCATTGTTTCGACTGTTGCTTGGTCTCTTGAGCTGCTTTGAAGGTTGCGTAGAATGTAAATGATAGTGGCGTCATCGGGTGGTGCGTCTTAGTACTTGTCTGGTCACTCTCGTATATAATCAGATACGTGCTTTTTTCTTTGCCACATCAAATTCTGCATAACGGTAAACGTTGGTGTGCTTTTCTAACGAGCTTTGAAATTTTCATGGAATTTTATATTATATTTCAACATTTTATTTGCATTAGTTTTGTTTAATTTTATTTCAACTACTCCGATCGTTGTCCATCCTATGTAAACAATGTGGCCGCAGGCGTGTTTGAGGCAGCCGCATCATCCGCTGTAGACCGCAATGTCAACACTTGGATTTGGAATTTGAAAATTGTGGAACCGGCAGCTATGCAGAGCAAATTTCAATTAAAAATTCAAACCAAAATTAAATACCATGAAAAGTTTAAGTTTATTTCAGGTGTTTGCTTGAGCTGAATATTTATATGATGAACGGCTTGCTCAGGCGTGAGAAAATTCTCTCAAGCACCAGCTTATGGCGACAGTGAAGGGTTACGAATTTATGCTTTAGCAATGTAATCGGTCATTCAAGTGCCTACTTATACAAAAGCTACAAGTATAAGCATATTTTTAGGTTATGTAAGCTTTATATGTGTTTTCATTCGCAAATTTAATACTTCTCAGATGGTTCATGCAAATCGTTATATTATGAAAATATATTTTACAGAGTAATTCAAATATTAGAAACCTTCGCAAAATGTACCAATCATTGCAGAGATATTATATAAGGGTGCTTTGAATAGATGAAAGCTTGCAGAAGAAGGAAAGAAAAATTGGCGATCGTTTGTGAAAGGTTTTGACTAAAATTTACTGAATATTAAAAACCAGTGGTTCTTTGCTGGAAATTTTCAAATACTTTATGCTTTGAATAGGTAAAAGTTTGGGAAAGTGGCATACTTTGTCGAGCTTTTGTGAGAGTTTTAGAGAAAAGTTTGGTGAATACTGAAATAAAGTGGGGGTTTGCTAGAAATTGACAGCTTTTAAATACTTTATGTTGTGTTTATATAAAAAAAAAAATTGCAAATTGCTAATCTTTTTATAAATTTTTTATCTCGCATACGAAATACTATATTAATTTCCGTTCCCTCGGTTTAATGGAAATTAGGAGCATGGTTCTAGACTACCTAAAACTTTGAATCTGAAAGCTTAAATCTTAATTTGTACTCATGCATATACTACTAGAATAGTTTCTTATATTGCTTGAATATATGTACATATATATATATTCCACCTTTTATAAACAGTCTTTCCGTCCAATGGTAACAAAACTAAATTCTCTTTAGCTGCGTGTAGTGTGCGTTATAATGACAATTTAATGACAGCGTCAATATAAAACACATTTACGCATAATTTTTATTATATTGATACTCCTATCTCTACACATAAATATAGTATAACATAAGTGAGCGTAATTGTGCATGGCAGCAAGCGTAGGGTTGGCTTCAAATGGCTGTCAGAGTGAAATAAATAGAAATGCAGCACATAGTGTGCATGAGTGTATGTTTGTGTGCGCCACTAAATTAGAAAAATGCACCAAAATGTCAAAATATGACAGGCCCACAGAGTGATGGGTAAATTTACATATACATGATTATATATATATGTAAATAAAAAAACTTGAAATTCACATTCCTTCATACGGTGGATAGGAGTCACTTATATACGAGTCGTATATAGGTATAATATATACGAGTTTGCAGCGTGGGGTTGAAATTACCACTGACAATTTCCATATCGAGCACACTTTTATTGTGCATTGCAGTGTCATGCCTAGTTTAAGCAGGGGATTAAATTGTTCAATTTTTATTTTCATTAAGCGTTTTTAAATTGAATAAAATTATTATGGATGTTAAAAATTAAATTTAATGCCATTATAATTGTTTAGCTATAAAATGTGTCAAGAGTTTGATGCGATTAGCTGAGAGGAGGAAAAACATTCATATAAAGCTAGGGGAGTTGAATTTATGATGCTGATTAATTTAAGAATACATTTATTACTGATTGAGGAAATAATAAAACATTAAAAGAGTAAATTTTAGTTGGATTTATATTAATTTATATGCAGCTATAGCACACGTCTAATTTCTCAGCAGAAAGTAGCGCCATCTATAAGTTCATGCTTGCCACTCGAAGAATAGAAAAATATCTCAAGGGACTATGTTGAGAATCAATATCCAAAGTTTTTATCTGTTTTCGCAAAGCACTGTATATAGCAGTCTAAGTGGGATCCCCCTGCCATCATGGGCAACAATTTTTTTTTCGCTCCACCCTATTATTTATATTCAATAGATTTGAACCTATTCTTCCCACCTCTACCTACCTCTTAACAATAAGTATTATCAAATATATATTCTCGAGAATATATAGGGTAGTCATCAAAAAATTTTTAAAAATTTATAATCTGATACTTAATAATATTTTTTAATTACGAAGTGTTTTCGAACTGTGAAATTCCCATCACTGCCAAAACAATCACCCATCAAATTTAGTCAGTCAGGCGGTCCATCAAAATGCACAAAGTTTATGTAGATATATTATATATACATACATATGTAGAATGCTCTTCTGCCTACTCGTCCACAATCTCCTGCCTTCTTTGTTCTTTGGCTTCATTCGCAAAGTGATCCATCAAGTGTTGGGCATCCGTTGATCGATCATTCGGGCGCACTTTCAAGCGAAACACAATTTAAATTTTTAAATTCTTTGTTTTTCGTTTAAGTGTTTTATTATTCTCCTCTTGTGCGTGTTTTTAAATATACACTTTTTGAGTTATTTATTCAGTTATAGTGGATTTTTACTTTGCTTTCATTTTTAATTTCCGTCTTTCACTTACAGTATGTAATATTTTATGTATTTCTGTTATAGCTTCCGCACGCAGATTTTTTAAATCTCAAAATCTTTTTTTATCCTTTAAATGCTGCATAAGATCAAAGTGAAGTTTGTTGGCACTCAAGTGTTGCTGTTAATGAATTTTACCTACTAGTGCCCGTTTTGAAATTTACTTAAATGTTGCTGTCAGATTACTGATTCGCTCAGATGGAATATTAAATATGATTTCGAAAATATTTCAAGAAGTTTGCTATTTCAATATAAATGCGTATTTTGTATGAAATACTACAAAAGTATTTTTAAAAAAAGTCAACTGCAAATGCTAATGTAGTGCACTGTTAGTTGTGGTTTAAGGCTTGGCTACAAGAGGAGCTTTCACTACGGAAAAGCTTTTACTAGTAGCTTTCACTTCTAGTCTAGCCTAAAACCAGCCAAATCAGAGGGTACTGCATACAACGGTCATTCAAGCATCAATTTGAGATGACATAAGGTATCCAGAAACATCTTTTGCAAGGTAAAATCCCAAGGCATACTCCTTTGTAAGTCTACATCCTGTACTGAATGAGTATAACTTGTGAAATCACTCTCAAATCTCTGTATTAGAAGCTTTCCTAGCTTAGTCGTTCGATGATTTCAAACTTTCGCTATTTTAAAACAAAGGCAATTTCCTCTTTGTTCTGAAATTTAAAGTTTCGTACAGCCTTGAGAGTATCGTCTTAAAAATCAAGTTTTAAAGCTTTCTCAAAGTTTTGTACGATTTATTTTTTGGATAATTTGAAATCATATTCTTTACGATGTTTTTAGAATGATCATTCCTCGTTACACACAAACAAAACTAACTAAATAAATATGCGACAAGAAAAAGCTCTAATCCAAGCCATAAATTACATTGCAATCTACTTAAAGCTGGAATAAAAACAAACTAAAAAAACAGCGCGACAAGTTTTTACAACGACCGACTGTCGTACTTAAGGGTGACAGTTTCCTGTGTCGTAGAAAAAGTCTTTGTGCTTAAAGAAAAAATAGAACAAAACTTCTCTTAACTGCTTGCTGCGTTACTTTGCTGCATTATCTAAATTTTCTTTGCATTTCACTATTTCTTACGCAATGTCGTATTCTATTTTTGTTCTACCGTGTTGCGGAGTAATTTTTCAAGGACAGTAGCGCTGTCGTGCTACCCACAGCGCACACAAGGGTGACCCAAGTGCAACTACTTTCGCTGGATTTTGAATATACGTACTGCACGAATTGAAGTGATTGTAGTGAAGGAAGGTATGAAGCGTAGTGCCGTTAGGCAGCAATACCCGCGTGCCACATTTCGAACTTCACGACGCGGAATGCCATCATCAGCGTCATTATTGCCGTTCTTTCACGCTTACCCCACAAACGCTGCGCGACTTCAGATATACATTGTGCATACAAATTTGTATGATACGCGCCTTATTGTTTTCGTCCTTCCCGCTAGCTATGCTACCGTCACCGTCGACAATCAGTCATATGCTTTACCCGCCGCTCGTGCGTCTCTTATATGTTCGCTTTGTGTTTGTTTCATTCGCGTAATTTTCATGACCACCATTTTTGCTCGACTTCACCGACATTGAACTTACTGCTTCCGCCTTTGTCGTTTACTGCTGTCGACATCGTACGACGTCGTCTTCGTCAAAGATTAATGACTATTTTTTGACAAGGAAAAATTAGTGAAATGTGATTTAAGGGTTGGCAGAGTAAATGACACGAAAAGACAAATAAAAATCAAAAGTAAATACACCGAATTATTTCGAAACAAAAAGCGGTATAGCGGTAAGGAAATTAAGCCAACAGGGATCTCAAGTGGGGGCAGGAATTTCGTAATTGGGATTTACGTTGGTTAAATTGTGAATAACGAAGGACAGTTGAAAACGCGATGTTTAATTAGTTTCTTGGTGACAAATAACAACTAATTTTTTTAATTGAACTCGCAACTAAGTCTTTTAGTATTTTAGGTAGGGAAGTATAGGTAGGTCTACTGCTATTTAATATTCTATATTTTCATTTGCGAGCTTGAATTTGTACCTTTAGAGATTTTTTCTGGTGATCTTGATATAAATTTGATAGAAAGTTTGATCAGTCATGTAGAGAGTTTCCTCTCTTTGCAGTAACCCTGTGCCGACAGCTTTTTACGGGGCGATGGTGTTAGTAACATTCTAATCTAATAACTATCGGATAATTTCGGAGCAAATTTTCATTAAATGAAGTATTGAGATAACTTCTGATGAAATTTTCAAATAAAATATTAATAATTTAGAGACTATTTTGAGAGTTGTCACCTTCCGAAGCAGCGGTTGAATACTTTTTTCGCGTTCCATAAAAATCTAAATCTTTGCTATAAAAAAATTGTGTAAGAAAAAAGCTCCTAAGTCGGTATCAACCGTTAATCACCCATTCATACAGCTTTATTATACATACATACATACAGCTTATTTTTAGTGTAAAATATACTTTTATCCATAATATTATCAAATACTTGATAGCTCGAAGTAACAGACTGACAGTTGATAAAAAAATTCAAAGTAGATTAAAAGGAGTGCTTCTCCATAGCAAGTTCTTTCTTTTTGCACAGGGTCTGTTTTGATATACTTGCATTAAGCGGCAGCTTGCAAGGAAGTACCAGAATTATGGCAGAGTATTGTGTTGATTTCTTGCAGATCAAGGCCGTCATACATTAGATTTGCCGTATATTTCTTAACCTAAAAACGGAATTCATGAACCGACAACTAAAGTCTATGCAATATTGCCAAGAGTACAATATCTTCAAGTTCAATTAGTCGCCCATTTTCTACCACTCATAATATATTATGAAATGTACATATACAAGTGTACTTTATGTTCGTGGATACAGAAGTATTTACTTAAGGGAATGTTTTAGACCAAAATTTGTGCACACAATTCAAGGCGACGGTAAAGTTTAAGTAAGACGAAGTTCCAGTAAAAAAACTTGCCGTTCGAGGGTTGTTGCAGTGCCGACACATCTACAAGTATTAGAAAGGACTACAGGCAAAACATTGGCCTGATAGTTAAGTGGGAATGATTAAGGTGGATATTGTGGTGCTTATGCGCTGCTAAGGAAAGTGACTGTGGCGGTGGTGGGGTGGGGTGAGAAAGTTATAATGGCGTTGGATGCTATCGACATTTCATATTTATGCACTATGCCGCATTTGTGTTTGGAATTTATAATCGCGCTATAACTACGATATAAGCAACAGCAACGAGCAGCCAACAATAATATGCGGGTGCGAGCTTCAATTGCGGCAACTGGTCTATGTTAGCTTGTGCCTTATCATATGTATGTGTATACATACAAGCATACATTGAGTGCCGTTAGTCCTGCTTCGGTTCGTTCATGTTTTTGCCACTCGCATTTGTCCTATTATTGCCGCCATTATAACGCTTGGCATTCGCCCAATTGCACAAAGGCCTGCACATTCATATCTCGCTTCGATTTTTTTGTTGCTCGTTGTTTTGCCGCTTACGCTTCAAGCTGCGGGAAAATTTGTAATTGAGTAATTAACATAAATTACCGTGCATTATTTTCGCTTTTTTTACCCACGCCTCGTTAGAGTTTTGTTGGCGCACAACCATGCTGTGGGCACGAGTTTGGGTATAATTAATGCGATTGGCTAAAATTTCACACTTATTAATGTTGGAGAAGGAAGTGTCGGCGTGGCAGCTGGGAAACTTGAGCAGAGCAGCGCAGAGGGTACAGCTTACAAGTACCAGCTCAGCGCCAAGTGCCAAGTGCCAATTCCACGTCAGCTGGACTGACAGCTACTCTCGTGCGCTGCTACTCGCGAGTACAGTGTTAGGGACAATGACAGAGAGTGGTAAAAAGCGGCGACCGAGTTGGTGGGAAGTAGTTAGCTTGCCAAATTTTATGTTAAACTGGTATATGTTTTTTTTTCTGAAACATGTGCTGCTCGGTACCAGCTGCCAACTATTTCTCTATTAGTCTAATCTAACCAGCAATGTCAGACTTCAAATTGCATTTCCGTATAAAAAAAGATCTTAAGAGAATCTGTCAGCCATTCGGGGAGATATGTATTTATTGAAGGTCCATTTGTCGATTAATGTCAAAAAACATTTGAGGATTGCCTTCGGTAAGAAAATCTCTCTTTACCACAAATTGCGATAAATAAAAATATAAATCACGGTTCGTTTTGAAGGTGAATCGCAAGTGACCGAGATGTCTGAAGGTCACGAGCAGGACAAAGCTTACAAAGAGCTGTAGCGTTAAAAGATGATGACGCTGACGCTATTTTATAATTTTGGGCAATAAATGAATCCTCGTGGGTTGAGTATAAAAGTTTTACTCCGCGAATCATGAAAAATAAATTGGTATTTCAATAGCGAATCCAACTCTAAAGGCATTTCTAACATTTGAGAGTATTTCCCATATGATATAAAATAAGATAAATTCTCAAACAAATCGGAGGCAACCTCAACCACGCCGAGTACTCAAAATTTGTTATTAAACTGTAAAAAATATTACAAAACTATAATTTTTCTGCTTGAAAGATGCTATATTCACACATTTGCTTCTGATTTTAACTCCATTACAACTTTTATTTTGAACGAAAAACCCGGCTTAGATATAACAGAGCCAACATAGGCCCCCTAAACGCACCTACCGTTTTATTTACTTGTATATTTATTTATTTATTTGTAAGTAAACATGTAATACTCGCATTGCAAGCCGACACTTGAAAAATAATCAAAAGCGCCGCTTTGCATAAATCTCTACACACACTTTACGCCGAACAAAACAAGGAAGAAGCTACAGAAGAGCCAGCAAGTGGTCGGATGGTAGGCTCGAGAGGTGCTGCAGGCGGTGACAGAAGTAGCAGCAATGTGATAAATACAAAAGAAGCTACCAAACGCACACACACAGACACAAATGAGAAGGTAAACAAATATATTTAGTTGGATGTGTGTGTGTGTATGTGTTTACTTTATCATACATATGTTGCAATGAACTCATAATAGAGCTACACATTGTCACCGGCTTTTAAGTACGATTGCACCCAGCCAACGAACCAAGCAACTAACTAAGCGACTAACACTGGAGGCATGTTGCTGTTGCCACAGTCGTTGCCTTTACCGTTGCCACCTGCAACTCGCCACAGATATTGTGTGCCTCGCGACGCTTTGTCGCACCGACACCGCTTTGATGTGATTGAATGCAGTGATGTTTGCACATTGCTTACGGTTAAATATGTGTATGCTTACTTTTAGAAAAACAAAAACAAAAACCAACACCGCCTACCGCCTACTACCAACATACGCAACATACATACAATTAACAGCAATAACAAACAAAAACACACAAACGAAGGTACGAAGGCACGACAATAAACGACTTTGTTCTCGTTTGGTATAACAAATGATGGGTGAAGAGAAAGGAAGCGAGATAGCGGTTGTTGCAACAAAGTTCAACAAGAGTCAGCCGGCAGTCGGTAGACAAATAGACGAGCGGATGGAGAGACGCCGGGGCAGACAAAATGGCAAACAAATGGAGCGACAGTGTCAGTGATAAAAACAAAACCGTCAATACAGAAAACAAATGGAGAGGCAGAGACACCTAGAGAGCGGAGTACAAGTGAGCGAGAGCTGTACCGGCCAACGCGGTTCTTAGAGAGACAGCGGCATTGTAGGGAGTTACAGAAAAACTGTAAAAGAAATTAACTAACAACCCCAACAACTTTGTTGCAACAACAGCGCCAGAAATAACTGTTCTGCCAACTAAATGCAACAGCAACTGGTTAGATAAACATAACGACCACTGTGCCATTGTGAGAAATGCGAGAGTTTGACTCCGCCAAATAGAGTAATTAAAAGCCTCAATGAAGCTCCGACGAGCGGCAACTTTTGAGCAGCGGCGTATAGAAATATTGGCGCGATGTCAAAAAGATAAGGCAGAGTTCAACAAAGTTGTACGAGACTAAGAGAAGTATTTTATGAAAATTTTGGCAGACAAATTGTGGAAAAGACAAGGCTGTGTACATAGTGGAATGAGTGCGGGTATTAGAAGTGAGATAAGTCTCTATAAAATTAATTTTCTGTTAGTATATGAGGCTTGAAGCTTCGTAGCTTGTTTCAACTGTGTTCTTAGGCTAAAAGTTTATAATAAATTCATTAAAAAATATATAGGAATGCGACAGTATGAACACTTTGTACCCATGTGTTCCACCCATAATCATTTCAGAGATCTCATAAAGTGAGATTAATCCTTTCAGTAATTTGAGTTTTTGACTTCATTTAAATATCTCTCACTTTGAATTTAACACTTTTTGTGAGCGCAAGTTCCGTAACGGCTCAACTTCGGGTCTTTGATTGAATTGATCCCGCTTGGCTCCCCATAAAGCCTTTTGGCCTGAACTCTAATTGGCTTCACCCGATATTAAGATTCGGTTAGTTCGGTTAATGGTTAGTTCGACTAAGAAATGCTGGAGTATCACTCAGGTATTTTTAGAGTTATAAAGGAACATGCAATATGGGCACTGCCGTATCAAATTCAGGAACTGTGTACTAACAGCGAAACTCGCAACTGAAGGTTGTTCCTTTCTAAAACATGGTTCCAAGGAAAACTTAGGTCTTAAGTAATATCAATCGATAGATCTGTATACATATGAACGAGATGAATCTTTAATTTATGACTTAACTATGGAAGTAGTCTCATTTCTGTTTTAAAATTTGGTAAGAAAGCAATGGTGATGCAGACCTTGAAGAATGGTGATGCAGACCTGTCATTCAGTCAGTACTCAGTGAATCGTTTCAACCTTTCTATGAGATAAGTATTTTTATATTTGGTTCGATAACGTATCTGCCATATCTTTTTATTAAGACTCATATAAACAATACTTAAATTTAATTCATAAACACCATCAACTAAGCCGCCAAGGATTGTTTTAGAAAGAAAAATTAAGCAATTCATTTATCAAACTTTTTGCAGCCTTCAAAAAGTAGCACAGAAAATAAAGTCTGAAAAGACTGCCAAAAATTTTCTCCAATTCAAAAATAAATGATTTTTCTTTTCATTTCGCATTTTATTCCCCATTTGAAGAGCTTCGATAAACTTTCACACGCACACACCTACACACACACAACAAATCTTCGCAACCGCGAACTTTTCGCTTTCATTCAACCTCTTTGATGAGGGGCCATCATGTCGCCCATCATTGTCACAACTCACATTTATTTTCATTCTTTAAATGTTAGTAATACACTACAGTGGAGTGACATATCCCTGGTATTCCTAGTATTCCCTTAACGCGGGGCGCATGAATCATGTTCACAGTTATCTAACGGTGGAAATTAATCAAAAAACTTTTCATCACTTTCAATTGACAATTTAAACTTTTCATCAAGAGTTTGTTGGGCGGAAAAGTTTTCTTTGTATTTAAGTAAAGGAGTTAGAGAAAGAGAAAGAGAGAGCGGCAGAGAGAGGGAGTGCGAGACTGCTAGCAGATGCTATATTTATTTGTGGAGTGTAATGTGTAAAAATTTATTTTTGTTGCTACAATTTGTTATGGTTTGTATTCGCATGCTCATGCAAAATAGCACAACAACAATAATAAATATATACATAGTATGTGTGTAACGGTACCAAAGACGAAACTGACTGTAATGACAATGGTCTACAAACCACAAGACATGAAAATCGACAGAAAGGCGAACAAAAGTTGGGCTTAAAAGTTTAGTTTTGTTATAAAAAATGAAGAAAAGTATATGGTATATATAGTAGATTAAAACTAGAATTACATTTGGGAGCAGAAAAATTGTAGAAATAAAGTTGGTAACTTATAGAGAAAGGGAAAATATTGAAAAGATTTAACTGTACAGTTAAAATTATTTCTGCTGAGAAAATTACCGCATTAGAGATCAGCACAAATTTTATATAACGGTTGGTTTAATAAAGTTTCTCTTAAAAAGGTAAAAGCGGCTTTTGCAAAATATCAGCCACCCAAAAATTGGAACTGACGTTAAGTCCTAAGCCAAGGGGACAGTGAGTACTTCTCTTCGCGATTGCGGTGTTGTATTGATAACTTAAATTATTCGTCCGCGATCGAGTTGTAAAGTATTTCATTGAAGCACTATATAATATAGTTTCAAACACTTCTAAGCGATTATAAATGTTTTATGCCATTAAGTTTCTAAGTGAACCAATTTTTAAGGCCGCCCGAAATTTTTTTAAACAGTCCAAGCTCACTTCATTATTTTCTTAGAAAATTCATCGTTTTGTTTAAAATTGAGAATGTAAACTGTAAATTCGAACACTTAGGGCTTTTAAATTAGTGAGAGCCAAGAACCACAACGTAGAATATTCTTCGGATAGTTTACAACTTCATACTAAACCTCTAGATTAATAAACAACTATAACTTTCGCAGCAAAAATTATTTTCTGCAACAAATTAGATAGCACAAAGTTACAAAATTCCATTGCAAAAACACCAAACCATAAATTTATTGCTGTACACTTGGAAAGCTTGCATTAACAACGAGTTAAAATATCATACAAGTGTTAATACAATAAATTATTAGAATACTAAGGAACAGGAATTGGATAAATCAGCTGCATTAATGTAACGGCATGAATGAATAACGGAAGGTAGCAAAAGCAATTGAAGTTAAAATTGCATTACACCATGGAGAGGGGTGAACACGGTCATACATATAAATACCGTAATACACATATACAAAACAGCTGAAATGTGGCAACAATGCAGGATGAAAATAAAAGCAACAACAACATACATCTGTGTGCAAATATGCAGTGAGCCGGGAACACAGTAAAAAACAGCAGCGAATACTCGTTGAAATCGCAGAGAACCAGCTGAAACATATATCTGCAGCAGTAGCTAACATTATAAACATTGATATTGACAACAAAAATAACACATATACATATTACGTATGTAAAGCGAAACCAATTCAACACAGTAAACTTTTCCTCTGTCACAGCGCCGCAATGTATGCAAAGGAACAGTAAAAAGTTCATAGCTACATATATTACACACATACATATGCATACATCTAAAAAGAAGATGGAAGAGGGAACAATGCGGCGAAAAGGGAGATGCCGACGCATGAATACAAACATACTGATTCGCCGCTTAGCTAACGGTTCCAGCTGACAATCTGACTGCCGCATTGTTTGGCGCTCGGTCGATTCGGCGGTTTGTCGCTGAATTGCGCTGTGGTTGCGCTTTGTTGTTGCTATTTCGTTTGAGACCTTTTCCTTCTGCCATGCATGCGTTGAGGGTTGCAAAAGAAAATTTATTTGTTGCGTATTTATTTACATTTACAGCGGCATTAATACCGAGCTAACGCACAAAGAACTTATGAAAACTCCAGGGCACACGCACACATATATATGTACATACAATAACACATACATAATGAAAATGTGGCGGTTGAGGCATGACAATATTGGCAGCAACAACCCCTCGATGGTATAAATACATACACAAATATATATATGTATATTAATATGTATTTGTATGTGTGAATATGCATATGTTTGTATATGTGTGTTCGCCCTCCATCGGCGGCGAACTTTGTTGCTCTTTGCAGCAACGGCACTTTTTGCCAAGCATTTTTCCTCCATTAACTGCTGTGCGCCAGTGTTGCCAGACTTTTCTGTAAATCCATCCATCTAGGGAAAACCCATAACCATAACTACAGTAACAACAATAACAGCTACTACTAACCAGATTTCGTTTGTTGGCGGCGCAGTGAAAATATTTGTGTGTTCTCCATGTATGCCTTCGTTGTCATGTTGTTTATTTGTATATTTTATTTTGTGTTTTTGTTTTTATTTTTGTTTTTGCCTCCAAAAATCTTGCACATATTTTTAGCCAATTTTACTCCATTGACTTGTATGCCATTGCCGGCATTTCAAATTTATTGTCTTGATACACTTTTCGGTAGATACATGGTCATAATTCTCGGATTTGTATGACCATTATATCAGTGAGTGGTTATATGCACGAGCATATGTATGTACGAAGGGCATGTAAAATTTTGGATTTCTATGAGCGGCAATAAATTGTGTTACACATTTTATAGGCCACTAGTCATTGGGAATTAGACAGATAAATGTGGTAGGGAAATATCGCTGGTTAAGCTATATTGGTTGCTGATACGGTGTTGTGGTTTCAGAAAAGTCACATATAGCTGGAAGTTGTTTGAGTTTTGGAATGTCAGATTTTTAATAATTGTATAAAGAATCCAATATTTTACTTCCTTTTTTAATAATTACGAAGAAAGCTAAAACGGATTAGTCATATCACTACCGTACTAATTTTCTCCCATAATCTAATTTCAGTTTCACTTTCTTCTATATTATCAGTCGCGATCAAAAACGCTTACAAAAACTTAAGATAGGGAAAATCAGCTGTGGGAAGTACTCAGCTGTTTTGTATCGTTAGAAGAACTCAAAACCATCATCACACTTCAGGCAAATAATATCCTATGATGTGGGAAGATCCATCGAGGAGCTGGAAGTAACCAACTTCCGAAACATACTCATGCCATTTTAGCTCATCCGATTTATACATACATATTTGTGATAGAATGAAAAGTTTAGTTTATAGCAATATTTACGTTCGTAATCGAAATACCCGAAACCCTCGACGCATAAAAATAATATAAAAGGATACAACTGGATTTGGATTGAAAGTTTAGCAGATATATTATTTTTCTGAACGAGTCGATAGTTTTTTTAAATTAAGTGTATACTGTGCATATAACAAGTGCATACCGTGACTTGAGGTCTATTGTGAGCCAACACTGAGGGAGCTAAAGCGATTCAAACATTATGCATATCGTATTCATAACATGCCGAAAGGAAACAAAAGTTTATGTTGCTTACTGGAAAGGAAAACTGTAAAGGAGATTATATCTTCAGTTGGAACGCAAGAACAAACTGAATTATCTACTTACAAAAGCAATGTATTGTAGTATTTTCAGTAATATTGACTTGGATATCTTAAAATCGTTTGCAAAATAAAAAAGTGAAGTTTAAATCGCATAATATTTCTGGTCACGCTTTAAATTCTTTCGAGTCAATACCAGAATTGTGCCTTGGGAATAGCCAGATGAGCTATCTGTGAGCTGAATTGCTTTAATGAACTTTTAACACCAAATGCAACTCTGCGAACAATTTTCGAAAGTATTTGTTTAAGCGTTTTTCATTTTTTTATTTATTTATTCTTTGCCGTTATAAACGGTCTGCTTCCGAATGCTTGCTGGGCGAACTTTAAGGTCATTGCATTGACCACTTTGTCATAATTCAGCAATAATATACGAAGCAGAAACGAACATAGAAAGGGGGTTGAAAACGAAACACCTTTGGGGGTAGAATGAAATTAGAAGCGGCACATATTTGGCACGTAAACAGAAAGTGGAAAGAACTATGGAAGCAAACAGTGAAAGAAGCAAGCAAATAGATGGATGTAAATATAGAGTAGTTATATGTGGGGACTGAGCTCTGTAAATGTGTGGCTACATATTTACCAATACCGATAGAGACAAAGTTGTACTCTTATGTGTACAAGTATGTATATACTTATAGGTGTATGTGTTCTTCTGTGTATAGCTTGCTATTCATACCTTTCCGACGCTTTTTAATTATTATTACTTAATGCTAATGGCCAACAAATTGTAAGTGTTGTTGTTAGTGTTAGTAATTGTTGTTGTCATGTGTAACATGAGATACCTTGATTGCATTTGTTTGTGCTACAAAACTAGTTCTGTAGAACATTCATTGTTGTTTACTGCGCCCTAAAAAAGGTATGTGAGGTTTGCTACGATGTTTTTAATAAACGAAAGGAAACGTCGGAGACCCTATAAAGCATATCTAATGAGATCTAGCGTGGGTTATTGACCAGAGCAACGCTACAATTTCCGACTAAAGCGTTCAGATTGGACCACCATAGCAGATAGCTGTCATACAAACGGAACAATTAACATAAACCTATTGTATGGCAAACTTTTTTATTTGACGAGGTATTTTCACAAAGTTTTACACAGGTTATTTTCTAAGCCAACGCTACAATAATATTTCTAAAGAAAATTATTAGATCGGAGAAGCAAACTAACCTATCAAAATCAGGAGAAAGATGCTTTTGTACCCTCTTATTCTATAAGAAATACACATGTGAAGGGTATTTTAGCTTCGGTGCAGCCGAAGTTAATATTTTTCTTGTTAGTAGTTGTTTTTGCAGGTATATGTGTATAAGGGGTTCGCAGTACGAATAACAACAGAAACACCCTTTATTTTGGTTTGAATTTCAAATAATAAATGCTTACTGCTTTCAGCTATGTGGACTTAAGATTGAAGTAGACTGCAAAACACAACGCTACATTTTGTTGTTATAAATTATAAGCGACGACAACAACAAGTGCGCTGGAAATACAACTGCAAAAGAGTTAAAGGTGTGGTTAGCCGCAACAAATTTCAAAACACTGAGATGTGGGTGAAATGGGTTTACAATGCAATACTGTTAGCCACCTTGACGACGAGAACAGCAGACATTGCTAAGTGCTAGCAGGGTTTGGCGGCGGAAGCTAGAATGTAACCGCAACAAAATCCCTTTATAGCAAAATTAGTTAGCTGCAATTTCATTTGTATCGTTTGCAAATAAGTAAATAAGTACATTCACCGGCAACAACACTAAACTAACCTAACTGTCAACTAAAGCAGGCGACCTTGTTCCCGTTATATCCTTTTGCGCCACAGAGGACAGGACATGACCATCCGTCAGCCACATAGCGCAGTTCAACGACCAGTTCACTACAGAACGACTATGCCTGTGGCAGCTACAGATATATACATATATTGTCGCACAACCTTTGACTTCCCACTAACTTAGTAGTAGCAAGTAAAGGTAGTAGCTAGCCAAGCGTTTGGAGTGCCAACCAAGAGCATAATGAACCTAACCAGCTATTTGGTTGGTCAGTGTTGGCTGCCAAACTTCTGCAAATTGTCTCGCACGTAAAAACATACATTCATACATATACACATATACATATGTCTATACATTTAGTATTTTATAATGGCCTGCAGTGTTCTGCTTTGAAGTGTTGCACATTAATTGCCTGCAATTAGTGCTGAGCATGATTTCTCTCACTCACTCACATTAACTCACTCACTCACTCTCTTTACGGATGGTCAGACAGCCAGCTCCCTCTCTCCCTTCCACATTTCAATTCATTATTTCACTTCGTCGCTTTGTGCTTCACTTTTTGAAATAATGCCGAAAAATTGGAGCATAATGTAATTAAGTGTAATTTGTAATTTAAAGTAATAATCATAATAATAATGGCTTTTTGTTTATAGTATGTACGCACCTACCTTTCTTTTTGCAGTATATGGCTGGAGGGGTTTAGATTTCGATTTGCACTGCTTTTCAGTTATGAATGCTGTAAGTAAAGAATATGAAAGCAAATTATTGCAATGAAATAATAAGGAATAATTTATTTTTCTCAAACAGCTGTGTTCTCAGCAAGAATAAATTGTTAAGTGGTATGAAAAGAATTGGGGCATAAAAAACGGTTGAGGCTTGCCACTTACAAATATTACTGTTCACTCACTGTTAGCCTTACAAATTAGTTGAAAATTGAGATAAAAGTAAATTAGAGCAAAACTTTCAAATATTCGTTAAAATAAAGTTAATTAAGATTATAAAATATAAAGTCACTACCTGGGAATCACTGTGGAGGAGGTCGGTTCTCATGAGCTGTGGAGGAAAAAAAAAGGAACGTTGACTTCGGTTGCACCGAAGCGGAAATACCCTACACAAATGAAAAAGTATCCAAACATGTGACTGATCCGTTTGTAGGGCAGCTATACGCTGGTCCGATCTGAACCATTTGTCCGAAAATTGTACCGCTACCTTGGACAATAATATATGCCAAATTTCCTAAAGATGTCTTGTCTTTATGTTTCTTTTCAGAGCAGACAGCCTGAATATGCCGTGTACTGATTTCTCCAGTAAACTGTCCGAGTCTTTCTGATATTGGTCTCTCTAATAGACCAGCCCTTCTGATTATCTATGTTGAATTAATGTATGCTTATTGACCTCAAAACGCTGAATCGAAACCTGTTGGTTTAATTCATACTCAGGAAGTTTTTGGCATCAAGGTTTGACATTACAAAAGCGATCTCCCGAACGTGATCCGTAAAAAAGAGCGTATTCTAACCTATTGGTAAGACAAATTCTTTTCAAGAGTTCACAAAACTGTTGATTGAAAGTTTTTAAAACTATTCAGAGATTTTTACTATACTGAAGAGTGGTTTATCATCTAGAAACTACCATTGCTGCAAGGGACTGACCCCGTAGTACCAAGCACGAAAGAATGATGAAAATGGAGAACTGCTCAGAGTATGTTCAGAGCATCAGCAGTTGAGATATTACCACGTACAAAAATTTTCAAAAATCAATGGTTGTCTTTCCCACCTTTTACATTGAGAAAGCTAAAAATAATATTGGTGAATATTATTCTAAGCTCTTAAGCATATTCTTGTGATTTCATTGAGAAATTAATAGAGATTCTTTCATCACAATTTCAAACAATAAATTAATATCTAATGTCTACGAATTCTAAAATTACTTCAACTCATTTTATCACATTTATCCGCAATCAAACAGTAAATTGACAGTCAATGAACGAAAAATTCCGCTAACAAATTGCCACGCAGACAAATGGACAATCAAGTGAAAATTCGAGGTTTATAACTTTGCGCAAAGTCAAAATGACAAATTACAGCGCGAAGAGCCAAAACAAAAAAAAAAGAATACACTCCCAAATATATATAGCACAAGAGCAACAAATGAGCAAAATTATGCGATAATTTTGTAGCAAGCGAAGTTAGAAAAAATTGCAAAACAAAAAATAGAAATAAGAAAAATCTTTATCTCAGCGCACGCATAACTTGCTAGCTCAGAAAAAATATGTGAAAAAAACACGAAAACTTTCCACGCACTCAAGCGACGCCGAGTCACTCAGCCAGTCAATCAGACGCGCAATTCACTCACTCGACGTTAATGAAAACATATTTTGTGCAAAAGTTTGGCAAGGATTTGAACTTAAACACGCTGTTGTTGTTGTTAACTGTGCGCATGTGTTGCTTGTAGTAGTTGTGTCATAAACTACCAGCGGTTTGACTGCCCATATGCTTAAGCGCCTGTACGTATACTTCATTTTGATGGCAATAAATAACAGTAACTACGCCGAAAGCCATTAAATAGAATGGCACTCAAGTAAACTTGCTTGGAGAAGCAACAACATGAAGATGGCAGGAAGTGTAAGTGGACTTGTGTTGAAAGCTTTCTTTTCTCCACAAAAATTTTTTTTTTTCAACAAAATTTTTTTTTTGCATTGAAATATTTTTTTTCATACATATAGTGTATACATGTAATTATGTACCATGACATATATCAAATGATGGAAATATATCTTAAAACTCTTAAAAAGCCGTTTGCAAGCGCCTAAGATCTATAGTTTTATGTCATAATTCATACTTGTTGTGGTGTAGCCGCCACTTATCCCAGTTATGCCAGTGTATTCGGCTTGCAAACTACTGTGTTTTTTCAGATTTGATTTTGGTTTAATAGTTAGTTGCCTTTCGTGCTTTTAGCTCACAGCTTTCTCTGGTCTTCCAAAAGCCTACTAACTACTTCTCTCACTACTACTTCCCCGCTCTCACTACACTGACCAGTTCCGGTCTTTTCAGCTTTCTTCTACTCATTTGCGATTTTTTTCATATTTACTGTATTGCTTGTCGTTTGTCCTGTTGTGGCTCGGTCCATCGTCCGGCTTTGTTTATTTATCTCTGTTTTGCCAGCCAGCGTCCCTAACCTCAATTGCAAGTTCAATTTACGCGCAGTTACTCACTCTTATTGTGTTGCTCGCAAGATTTATTGCCGCTTGTCAGTTCTCATAAGCAAACATGCACATAAACACTTAAGTAAGATATATGAAGATATATGCAAGGACATTTTCATATGTGTGTTCACTTCCGTTTCTGCGCTTGTGTCATTGCTCTATTGTAAATGTGTTTAATTTTTTCCAAAGGTGTCTTCTTCTTCTTTTTGTTTCTTGGCCACTTTCTTGTCATGCTTTTGGTCATTGTTGAGCATTATATAGCGAGTGTGTCTTAATGGTCAGTTCTTTCTTACTTTTTTCACCATTTCTGTTGGCAGTTAGTACACGTGTTGTGGATACATAACGGTATGTTGTTTAAAAAACCCATTATTCTTCGTATGGCATTGTTTTAACAATACGAGGTATATTTTTTATATATTGTATAGTATAATATGTAAGATTTCTCTCTCCAAACGGTTTGTGCTTGACCTTGAGACCTTGAGGAGCTTATTAAGAAAGCTAAAAATGCCTGCTCTCTATTTTCTAATTCATTTTATCTTCTTTTATACAAGTACAATATATCGATACAAGTTATTGCCAGCGTTGTAAGCAAAGCAATTTCATTAGCAAGGAAAGAGTAGTATAATTTTTGATATTGCCACATTTTGATTTTTATTTATTCAATTCTTAAAGATAAGCTACAATTCCGGGTTACCATTTGAGCCATTAACATTTTTCTAGTGTATTGTGGTTCACTTTCCAGTACATATAGGGACCACTAAGGCTCTCTTGAACTACTCACACATTTTCTTAATATTTATAATTTTTTCAGGTGGTAACTTTATACCAAAATCTGCACAAATTTACATATGACTTTTTTGAATAAATTCGGTATATATTTTTTTTAATTTATAACAGTACTTCCTTTTAGAACAGGTGGCAACCTTATCCCAAAATACGTTTAAACTTTCTCATAAAACTTGCAAAGGCCTTAAGTTCAGCACAACACTTGGAAAGTCTCTTGAACTATTCAGACACTTATATTTCCAAAATTTTCGACACGTGGCAACTCTAACACACAATATTAGTCTAAATTTAGCTATGATTTTTTGAACTTGTTCGGTACAGATGTTCTAAAATTTGTATCAGTTTTACCTGTTAGAACAGGTGGCAACCATTTCTTAAAAAATGTTTTAACTTCTCAACAAGACTCTCTCTTTTAAAGGTCTTAAGTTTCGCACGCCATTTTAAAATCAGAGATCTTTAAATTTCTTCTCTTATATTGGTAGGTGGCAACTCTGTTTCGTACAAATTTAAATTTAAAACATGCTGTTTATTGAATGAAACGTAATAGTCGTTAGACACCACCACACAAAAAAAAAATTAAGCTTAGTTCTAGTCTAATAGTAATTTCCCGGTTAAAATACAAGATTGTTGGCATATTGAAGACAGGATGCAAAAAGTGTTTAGCAATTAATTAATTTCGAGTTCCCAACTTTCAATGATAGAAAGCATCTGATGGTAACCCTATTATAATTTCGTAGTTTGTTGTAGACTACAAATCAGTTATGATTTCATTCTCTTAAACTATTTGAGAGAAAAATAATCAATTCAGCACCTCACTTGACACTTTTTGAAGAAAAGGGTTAAAGCTCGATTTAATCATTAGAAGTATCTGCAGAGCGACTTCCAGGATCATTATAATACGCTTATTTTAGCTTCTGAGCTGACTTAAAAAAAAAATTTCAGTTGTGAAATATGTTTCAAATATATATATACAGCAAAAAATATTATTTTTATGCACCATATACCAACTTACATTATCACATATTTTATTCTTAACTTCCTAAATCCAATGATGTAACTATGTAGTCGAATTTTCTCTCCCTCAAATCTTTAATTTATTTTTTTTTCTTAAAAAAATCGCAACAACTTACAATACAAATTTTCGTACACCAATAGCTTTGTTTTTGTGTTTACTTTTTCTATTATATTTTGCTTTTACTTTGCTCTCTAATGGCCAATTTATTTGTATTTGACCTTTGTGCACAATTTTCATGGCACTTATACGCACTGTACGACGCTGATAAGCGCTTAAGTGCAGAACGCCAGCAACGATTTGTCAGTTTCTTTTCGGGGATTTTTTTGCTAATTTTTTGTTGTGATTTTGGGTGATTTTTTGTAGCTATTGTTGTTTTTGTTGTTATTATTATATTTTGTTATTGTTATTTTTGCTTTTCTTTCATACTTTTTTTCTGTGAGCTCTTGTGTGGCACAGGCAGCAATTTTAGACATTTCAAGTGCGGAAATGAAAACAAATGAGTTTTGTGGCATAGACCGAGCTTTGGGTGTAAAGCAGCGGGGAATTATTGAAAAGTGGGGTGGGAGATTTAGAAAAAGTTAAATGTGAAAATAAATGTGTTTTTGTTGATTTAAAACTTGCTTGGCGGATATTTTGGAAAATAACATGCAACATATGCTTCGAAAAAAATATTTTTATTGTGAAAATCTTATTTTGTTGTATATCTCTAATTTATAAGCGTCCAGAGCTTAAGTTTGCCGCTAAAAATATTATTTATTTGCTAGTTAAGCTCTAGAGTGGCATAAAAACGCTTGCACGCAGACTGCAGATATTTATTAGTGCTTGCAACAACAGCTAGAAACGTCAACAACAACTAGTACAAGCAAATACACAACGCTTTCATTTCCTTATTTACCGCTTTTACTAATTCAATGATATTCTTTGTAACAGCAATCTTCCGTTTGCCCGCTTTTAACCTTAATTACTTTCACCTGTTCAAATTGGTTTGATTCACGCAACTACTTGGCGCATACCGTGCAACATAAATAAATTGTGGCATTGTAGACGAGTAAGTGGCACGACCACGAAAGGGTTCACTGCACTCCCAAGACACTTGAGATATGTATGTATGTATGTAACGAGAGTACTTTGTATGTCCTTTGACTTTGTCAACTATCTGCTTTTACCGTTACACCGCCTTGCCACATATGTACGTATGAAGCTCCACGGCGCACTTTGAATGCAATTAACTACTAACAATTTCATAGTCGCAATTTTAAAAGCGTTCTGCCGTCGTAGCGCCAAATGCGTTGGCGGTTTATTAAAAATGCATTTAATTTAAACTGTAATTTCCATAAATTACTGTGGGTAGTGAAGAGTGGAGAAAAGAGTGGCAAGCGTTTGCAGGATAGCAGGATGTTATATGTAAGTATATGTATGTAGAAAAGTATGTATGTGAATATTTACATATATGTTTGTACGTATGTATGCAGCGCTGCCACAAAGTTTCATAACCTGCGCCATGAAAGACAACAATTTGGCCTGTTCATCAAAAACTTATAAAGCACAAATTGTCGAAATTCTAATTACACATACGACATGGCATAGCAATGCGCGGCACGTGCAAAGTACAGGGTGGTACATATGGTAGTTTGTTTTATAGACATAAGTAATTTACCATTATTATCCGTTAACGCCCGACAGTTAGTCGGTATAAAATCTCTCGAAATGAAATATTATAAACAATGTGAGACATTAAATTTTTTACACACTTTGGTCTGCGCATTAAGTGTGACAGTCTGTCCGACCAGTATGCATAAAATGGATTTTCAAAGTATTGAACTTTTTTTGAGCGAATACTAAGTTTAACAGCTGTGAGAACATTACCCAAGTTTCTGTAATTTTTTTTTGCAGTAATTGAAGCCGAATGTCAGCAAAAGCATGCCGAATACTATTTTCCGAGGGGTCAGTCGTCTCGGGCTTATCAGCGTTGACAATATACTGCACGACTTAGTCCTGGTATAAACACACACTAGCATACAGGAACCAACTCAAGGATCTAATTAAATATATATCCCTTCACTATACTATCACTTTTGGGCTCGAAACTTAGAGCAGCTCGAGATAGAGTGTGTTCCAAAAAGGATGATAATAATATATACAGAAAATTTAAGCAGCACTATTATATTATATAAACATATCTGTACCAAGCAAGACGAGCCATTGGAGTCTGCCATATGAAATCTTTATACATTAAAAAAATTAACACCCAAATTTTATAAATTTATTTAATTAATATTTTATTAATTCACCAAAACTATATTGTTTACTAATTATTTCTCACTTTTTGAAATGAGACCTTCATACGAACCACCCTATATTTACATAATTTGTCTAGCAGCACTGTGCTATAACTCTGAGGCACTAGGCTCTAGCCTTGTTGCCTTTATTCCGCTTGTCTTTTCGCCAACTTCCGCTAAATGCGATTATATAATAGCGTGTTTGTTAATATAAATGTTTGTGTATCATTGTTGTTGCTGTTGTTTATGCCATATTTATTTCTTAGCGAGTTTCATGTGGCATGCCAACGCATTTTAGCAAGTAAATCCATAAATAAAACAGCTGTCGTTTTTCTCATAATTTTAAGTTTGTGCAGACTATTTGACAGCTTAGACCGTAGTTAGTGAAAGCAACAACAAAAGTTTCGCTAAGTGATATCTACACATTGCAGACGTTAGTGTCGTTCTTTACAAGCATTCTATTTTTGACGAAAATTAAGTGTGAATGGCAGCGATATGTAATAATGGTTTGATCTGAACAATATTGGATATCCCAATATCTGCAGTTCCGACAAATGAGCAGCATATTTATGAGAGAATAACGGGTGCGAGATCGGAAATTTCTCAAATTCTCAAATCAAAAACTGAGCGACTAGTTCGCGTATATAGTAAAAACAGACATGGCTAAATCGACTCAGATCGTCACGCTGATCATTTAGATATACATATATATTTTTTTGGATCTCCGACGTTTTCTTTTGGATGTTACAAAATCGTGGCAAACTTAGTATAGCCTCTTCAAAAGATAATGAGTTGAAGCCAGGTTGAAACCCCTGAGTTGGCAAGTGCCATCTAGTTTGGTTTTAATCGACTGTTTTTATAGAGACCTTTTGGTGAGATATTGAAGAAAGTTCCTTTAAGAAATGAAAATGCTGCTTCAACTGTTATTGAATTTCGAATATAAAGAAAAAACTTGTTAGTGCAAATTAAAGGAGTATTGAAAAATGTTCTGCCTATAAGAGAGTTGAAAACGAGCAATGATTTATCACCTTTGTAGGACTCCGAAGAAAATTAAGGTAAACTTATATGTTACAAAAACCAGAACAAATTTTGTCAGTCAGAGAAAACTCTTGTCTTCCTTCACAACAAAAAATAACTCACAAAACTACCTTCCACTTACAATCCAAATTTGTAGCAAGTCGCACAAGTGCTGATAATACAATGATTTAACGGAAGCACTATAAGTACAATACAAAGTTAGTTTTCTCCTGTTTTCCCTGTAGTTGGCAACACTTGGTTCATTTGCGCATAATCTTGCTTACAACTTTGTTGAAGCAACACAATTTAAACAAATATGAAAAGTTTCTGTTAAGTTTAAAATATACATACTTTTTACAGTCAAGAAGTCTAGTCTGTGGAAAAAAGGTGTTGAAGATGACTGATGATTGAAGTTGAGCCAAAAGGCACCAAAAGTCGACAAAGGCATTCAGAGTGGCAGGAAGCGAAGTTAAAAGGCGACGAAGCGTGAATGTGCAGTAAGTGCGTAATGAGAATAGAGGAGAGGCAGAATGACGGAAAAATTACGAAAATCAGAACTCAAATTTTTTTACTGTTTGTATGTGTGCAGAAGTAATATGGATGAAGGTAGATAGGTAGCAGTAAAATTAATGGTTAGGTAGAGTAATGAAAGGATTATATAAATATGTAGCGGTAGATAGGTGAAACAGTTGAATACTTGCCAGACTGAAAACTCTTTGTTTTAAAAATATTAGGAGTTTAGCGCAGAGTAGCAGAAAAAAATTTCCAGATGCCGGTATAATTTTAGCCGGGTTAGATAAGAAATACACTGCATGTCTGGATGATTTATACTCTTCTTTTGTTTACTCTGTCGTCAGCATCAATGACGGCTACTTCCGGTGTAGTTATTTTTTTAATATTTTACCATATAAATATAATATGTAGATAGCAAAAAAAATCATTTTCTATTGAACATTTTTCTTCGCTTTATTTTTTGCTGTAACTATTTTCGTTCTTTCACGAAAGACTCTTTGGCCTCAAAGTTCCCTGAAAATTTTCTTCAGACCACACTGTTTAATTCCTTTACTAAGGTTTGTAGATGCGACTAACTAAAGTTTTTTGCGCTGTCTATGAATATTTGTTGAATTCGACGTGTTTTCATAAAAATATACCACCCATTATTTAAAGCGATCGCAATAAATAATAATTCTATCCAGAATTTTTTGGTATTACACAGAACACGTGTTTTAACAACCCAAGTGGGATCTCTATAATATCTGTTGCAGGGACAGTCTTTAATATAACCTTACTTCATCTCGCCTTCGTATTCTCTACTCTTGGTCCGTTACGTGGACTATGTCTACGATCTCATTCGACAAAATGGACCAGTATATCCGGGCAATGATAATTCTTGTAACCACTTAGGAGTCGCTACAACACCTTCGGTCAATATAAAAGCAGATTTTTAATGATCCGAAGCTTAGCAAGCCATCTTGCATTCATGGAGTTTAGAATTTCCGGCGCAGTCGAATTTTTCTCGAATGATGTTTTCGATTGTAAGGCGTTCAAAATCCTAAATCGAGAGAAGGTAAGTGCCATGAGCAAGCAGAACTTTGTCAAATACCCATTCATACTGGGAAGATCTTGTGACGCAGTAAAAATACTTGAATACCTAATCGTATATAGTTATTACTCACATATTCGTGCAAATATTTATCCCGGAGAAGTAGAAAAAAAATTCTGTTGTTACCCATAGGATATCAGTGGAAGTACGAGATGGTGCAGATGAAATGAAAATGATAGCAGCAACTAACAGCCGGAAAACAGGCGACAGCTATTGTAGCAGCATGCACAAACAGTTAGACGGGGTGCAGAATATGGCGCAGCAGTTGTAGGCAAGCGAGAGAAAGTTAGAAAATAGCGTCGCACCCACCACAGCCAGCCAGCTCGTAGCACACAGAAACTTCACTGCTGCTTCCCCACCACTATGTCGACTACACGCTTTAGCAGCGAGCTACTCCCTGCGACAGGATATGATGTGGAAAATGCTATTTATTTAGTTGAGGTTTACACTGCTGCTACCATATCATTTTTTAACGCTAGCTTTGCCGACTTCCGTTAGCTACAGTATTTTATATATTTTTTTTCTTGCATTCTTTAAATGTTCTCCACTGCGGTTTAAATATAGTGGAATTTTATTTAAACTTCAGCGTCGATAACTGTATATGTATGTGTGAGCGACACAAAAGCGCTACAACATACATTACTAAGCATGTCTGTTGTAATGAAGGAGGCAAAAATGTAAAAAGCAATTTCTGTGGTGTATGTAAATACTTGTATATGCGTTAAAACAACCGACGTTAGTGGTCTTTGTTGGTTTTGCACAAGTATCTGCATGCTTCTGCTAGCTATAAAAAGGAGCAAGGATATTGTGCGCATATGCACACAATGACACTAACATTAGTGCTTAGATGCTCGTGCATTAAAAGTTGCTCATACGCAGTGTGCGTCAATAGTGTTATCTACTCGCTTTCGACAGGAAATTAGATGTTGGTAGTAGGTTGGGGTTTGTATGAGTATATATTATTGGACAGAATATTACAATCAAAGCAACTAGCATGCAATATCAACGTATATTTACTATATACTCATATGAATATAAGTATGTATGTATATATTTGACGGCAGTTTGATTAGAACCTCTTTACACACCCTAACAGCTAGTTCAATGGTCAGAATTTCAGTCAAAGCTAGTGTATTAATATATTTTCCTACTTATCAAAAGAACAATTAACGACAACAACAAAAATATTTACATTTTAAATTTTAGTCGGTTTTGATAAGATCTTGCTTGGCGACAATATATAGTATTCAACTCTAATTAAAATTTTGAACAATGGGTAGCAATTTTTCTAAAAACAAACGGTTCTATTTCCAATTTAGCGACTGCTGTGACATAGTCCATATCTCTAAACATTTATGGCGCTTACGATATGCAGGGAACTCCAAATCTATCACACACTGCAGTTCACTGAGTATCCGTTCAGCGTCGGCTCTTTTTTTCAACATAAACCCCAAAGTCTATACAAATCACCAATATTGCTGCAACATTTAATACACACTTTTTAAATCTTTTAATATGTGTGGTAAGTTTAAGCATTTGTAAGAAACGTTTACTAATCTACTCCTCCAACTTAACCATGGTTCAGTATAGCATAAACACATTCAGTAAGATTTATTATGGTTTGATATATTTCCTGCTGTGTATTATACCACCTCTAACAATAACGGCAGACACATATTTCCTGTTGTGCTCAAATGCTTTCATACGTGTATATTAAAAATATAATTGCTTGTAATTTGTAAAATGTTTCATAGTTATTTTTGCCATTATTATTTGTGAGTTTGATTCATTTTTTTAGGATGTGGCTCATTACAATAGCGCAGACTATATATAGACACTCCTAGTGTTCGTGACGTATCAAAAGTTATGCTATAGTTTTGCAGTTGGTTAGCTCAGAGCTTTGTTTTTTAGACGGCTGATTGTTTCCTGCCTTTTTGCATTTGTAGAATAGGCGGTGAATAAAGAAATGGAAATTGAAAAATACATATATTTTTAGGCACTTTTACTTTCGTTTATTAAGGCTTTTAGTAAAACTGAACTCGGCTGTATGTGAAAGGTAGCTGAGTGGATCCGCTTTATATAACATATATAGATACTCTAATTTCTTGATATTTGAACCGATTAGTATATTATTTGTTAAGCGAGATGTTAAGACTAGGCAGATTAATCATTTATTGGTCACATTGGGTCGAAGAGCTAATTATGCCCTGAACAGGTTATATTAAGTTTGCCACGATGTTTGTAATGCTCAAACGGAAATGTTGTAGCAGTGTCCGGCAGTTTTTCATTATGTAAATACGCGAAATTATCCCTCTATTTTTGAGACGTCGGTCTGAAATTTCACAAACGTTTTTTTCCTCAGAAACGCCGATATGGAACGATTATAGCATATGGCTGCCATACATAGGTTATTCTAGGGATGTGTTCAAATCGATTTCGGCATCAATGAAAGAGTTCGAGTTTAGTAGATATGGACGATATGTTCAGATTTGCTCTCACAAGGCAGCATTATATGAAACCTTAGCTATCTATCAGCATAACGTCATTGCAATGAACTATTTTGCTGATAATGACCTCTGTGACCCTGAAGTACAGATATTATTACATATCCCACGCACATTTTCCGGAGTAATAATGGTGTGTGCTGTCTGGCGCTTTTTTAGCTATTATTACACTAAAATATCACGTTAGTGGGTTCACTGTTGTCTCCGAGCTAAAAGCTGCTGTGCTCACTATCCAGTGTTGATGATGTTGCTCGTGCGTTTCTTTACTTACGGTGGTGTTGATATTTAGGGCTCATACTCAAACTCGTGCTGCAGACTTTTGGATGACAATTTTCAGAGTTGCTCTTCGCTTGCTGTTGCCCAAAGCTTAGTTGACATTAGTTTGGCTGCTGTTGCTATAAACGCAAGTGTGTTGTCTGACAATGTGTGGCGGCATGTTGTTGTTGCGGTCCAAAGCGCAGTTGGCGCCATTTTTTGCACTTAATTGAGAGGTTCATAATTTGCTCAATAAGCACGCGACAAAATGCAACGATATTGAGTAGAAGAGGAGGTATATATAAATGTATATAGCGCTATATATACAGAGTAGAGAGCTCGCACATAAGCCAGCGTGGCTTCGAGGAAGGGCAGCATTCTCGTGCACACAAATTGTGTGTCCTCCATTGCTACCCACACACACAATAGGTAATAGTTCGTAGCTGTATTTCATACAAAATGTGCATGTAACGGTACACCCGATATGTATGTGTTTATGTATTTTGCTGCAACATGCTGTTGCACAAGTGAATGCGCATTTAATTTAGTGCGAAACTATAAATGCCATCAGCCACTAGCCAATGTGGCGGCGGCGAATTTCGTGGCTACTGACACAAATTGTTGCAATACGTGTGGTAAGCGGGAATGTTGGGTTGCATACGCAGTTATATATTTATATCTACGTTTATAGTCCTACACTTAAGCTCATATATAACAAAACTTTTTTTAGCTTATATATAACCTTCCAGGCCGTCAATTCACCGTTTGCGCGGGGAGCCGCTACGGCCCTAATCTTTTCAACGTGACTCATGTGGCATTCATAAATTAAGCTTATTTTAGTATGCAGACTTATTTGTATGGCTTCGAACATCTTTGATATAAAAATTATCGGAACGGCATCGAGGTAACCAAATATGTGCGTAATTGGCTGTACAATATCAGTACCATAAATATTATTTACATTTTAATTCGCATGGCTTCCATTTGCACCTTTATCGAAGGCAAGCTACCAAATAAAGCGTATTTTCTCATTGCTGATGCACATTTTTGAGTCGTGTTAATCAATACTGAGTCAAGCAATCACAAAGGTTTCTAAGAAGGTTTTTAGTACGAAACATTTTCTTTTAAATACCATCTAGCGTAAGCCGCACCTGTACCTATACAAGCGAAATACAGATTACTAAAGCCATCTACTGACAAAATAATAGATTTATTTTCATTAGATCTTAAATGAGACCATGCTACCCCGCTTCACACAGTCAGTCTCTGAAGACGATATGGGCCTACCTATATATACAGTTAAATGTATATATATATATATGAATATAAATGTACTCAACTCAATCTATATTTGAACCACAGCTATTACAAGATCTTGCTGCCATTTTATCCACTAGTTACACACTAAGCTTAATGAAAATTATGGTAATGGCACTTAGGAAGCTTACATCATACAATTTGCAATCGTTGGTGAATGCGTTAAGCTGTGACCTCGAATTGTGCGCAGAGAACGGTAAAGCAAACTTCCAAATGCATAAAACTCCATTAAAAAGTATTTAAATAAATGTTAACTATTCTCTGCGGTACTGCACACTTAAGAGTGGTTATGCAAAATATGCAGATATACATACATACATATGCACATCAGTGTGTAAAATATATGCTATGATAGCGTTATATAAACTGTGACCACTTTGCCTTTACTAAACACCTCATTTCGCCCTTTCTCTGCACTAGTTTGATTCGCATTCCTCATTTCCATATGAATGCGACACGTTTAGTTGCCACAAATTGCAAATATTTTATGCAAATTATCAACAATTCAGCTCGTTACAAGTGCAAGTTATTGCAAAAGTCGATTTATTATTGTTGTTGCGGATAACATTGCATTAGTAGTATAAGAGTGGTTTTGTTAGAACCCGGGTGTGGTTCAAAGTAATAATTTAATTGTTCACTCTTTGTGGTTTGCTTTGAATAATCACTAATTTGTTGCCAATACGTGGCGCTGGTGTCAATTTATAACTATAAATTGTAAACAAGCATTATAACTGTGGTAATGCTCTAATATGTTGAGTTACGAAATATTATTAAAATTTCTATACGAAGCAAAATTTTGAAATTAGTTTGAGTGAAGTCATTCGATCTAATCTCAGCTGGCGGGAAGGTTGGTTTAAAAAGAACAATTCGGCTCAAAGTCAAGTTAAATACTATGCTGAGATTTGAGCAAGTGGTTTGAGAACAAGCTCGCCAACCGAAGCGTCGACGTAGAGAGGTTGCGCCTCGATTGACAAAGTTAGACATTCGTAGAGAAGGTATTCCAAATATCAAATATACCTACTCACAAAAGTAATTTCGAAAAATTTGGCACAAAAATAATTTAAGTGTTTTATGAACCCCAATATTTAGTTACAATTTTATTGTGAAATTTTTTTATTCACTTGCAAATAAAAAATGGCGACTAGACTTAAACTAGTTTAGTTGATGTCAAAATTTAAATATATAATATATTATATTACACATCACATTTCCATTACTTTGAGCATTATTCAGGGACTTTTTAAAGAAAGCAGATTTTTTAATGGACACGAAGCCAAGGTACAGCGGGAGCACCAAGACCACCAGCACCACCCACGCCACCACCCCAGGCGTCTGCACCACTTACACCCGAACTGCCAGCTCGACCATCAATACCAGTAGCAGCACCAGCACCACCACCACCACCACCACCACCAGCGGCACCTCCGATACCAGCTGAGCCTCCGCCACCGCCACCTCCTGCACCGCCATGTCCACTACCACCTCCACCGCCGCCGCCACCGGCACCGCCAGCACCACCACCTCCACCACCGCCGCCACCGGCACCGCCAGCACCACCAGCTCCACCGCCGCCTCCGGCACCACCAATACCGCTAGCTCCGCCAGAACCGCCTCCGCCACCACCACCGCCAGATGCACTGCTAACGGTAGCATAAGGACCCAAGACTATGTTTCCAACACTACTAACGCCACCAGTACCGCCTTCGCCACCTAATCCGCCAACTCCAATAGCACTTACAGCAGCACTTCCAGCACCTAACTCATCTACTATAATGGCACTACCAGGCCCAACTACACCGCCTAGTCCTCCGACTCCAATAACGCTACCAGCTCCAGCTGCGACACTTAGTAGCGCAGCTCCTATGGCACCACCAGCACCTACACTGCCTTCTCCACCACTTTCATCATCAGCAGAACCAAGTACGTCTACTGCAGCGCTTTCATCTTCATTTGAGCCGTCACTGGATCCAAGATTTTCAGAGCTATATGCACCGTCAGCTCCTTCATCGCCACCAACTTCTGAACTAATCACTGCTTCTGCAACTGCACCTTCAGCGCCAGCAATATTTACAGAACCAGCAACACTTGCAGGCACACCAACACTGAACAGAGCACCTGCAGAACTGACTAATGGTCCTCCAACAACACCACCAGTCAATACGCCTGGAGTTATGATATTGGTTATACCTGCGTCCTCGATGCTCGGCACATATTCGCCTTCCAAACCGGGCACTGGTTTATATTGTCCATCATCTTCTGGTCGAACCACCGTCACCACAGTTGGCACAGATAACACCAAAGGTATTTGATTCACACCCGTCAAGGGCACAATGCTGGCTCTAATTTGATTAACATACAACAAGGTAATTGCAACTAAGGAAATAACCTGTTAAATTATATTAAATATTAATATAACTTCTGCATTTATTTGAGAAAAATATCTCACCGTAGCCGTCCTCATCTTGGCTTTCTATTCAATTGATTTGCTCCGCACAAAATCTGCATCCGTTGACTTGAACTGAGTTGAGCACTATAACACAAAGACTAACTGATCTCGCCGCTTTTATATCAGAAAGCTCTATTTAAGAAATATAATTGATTTATGCATATGAGGGAAAATTAAACTAGACTAGACAATAATTTTCTGCAATCCAGTTCTTTATTTGCAAACAATTAAAGAACAAGTCTAGCGTGGCACGAGTTCGGGCGTTGTACCCAACGCACAGAAGAGAACAATAAGTTCGGTCGTAAATCTTGCGCTTAAGCTGTAATAAAATATAATAGCGATTGATTTGTTATCAGACATAATGACAGGGTTAGCCACAAGCCTCTTTATGTTCGAATCGGTAACTGCTTCGAGATACCACGGCGGATTTTCGGTTCCTGCGCCACTGCAACCCACTGGTTTAAGTCAGAAAACGTGCTATCAGCAAGATGTCGTACAGCTAAAGTCATATTTGAAGTAGTTTGAAAATTTTCAGGCTGAATAATTCCAAAAGAAGTGACTTTAACTGACCACCATGACTCATCATATTTACAGGATATTTTTCATAAGTAACGCAGGAAGGTGCTTGAAGAAAAATATTCGTAAGAAACACAAAACATTTCATGCATTAAGCTGGGAAATTTCCGACCCATGTTGCAATAATGTTAAAACAAACTAGATTGACATTTGAAGAGAAATGTAGAAAATGTTTATCTATTTATCAGCGACGAAATAAAACAATACTTTTGACCCACCGTGTATCATCGTAACGAAAATATTACTTTGTGATTGTGCACTGGGTTCAGCAATAAAACACTCTTACAATTTAAATAACAAAGAGTCAAGTTTACTAGAGTGTGGCCTGCATTTGCATTTAATCAATGAAATGCCAGAAGTGACACCCTTGCCCGTTTCTGGTAGCATAAATTACCTTTAATTGCAGCCAGTCACCTAACATGGTGTGAATAAGTTGGCGCGTGCACAGAAGAAATCGCTAACAGCACAGCAGCAGTCCAATTAGATATGGAGCTCATTAATAATATTACAGAGCGTTTATTTTTAGTATACGAGGGTACTACTCGTGGTTTAAATTATAAAATCATATACATATGTGCCGACAAAGACTTTGCTTCTAAAGAAGGATGTTGGGCTTCGATTTGGTACATAAAAACTATTAGATAATATATTACTATTAGAGATTGGCAAATGAAAAGAGTTACTAACTGTTATATCAACATTTTGACTTTCACAGACGCGATTTCTGGTAAATAATTACACAAGCTACCCTGTTACACCATTTATATATTTATCGGGTTTTTTTTAACTGCAATCCCTGTCAAGATTCTTGCTTTACCTATAGATGAATTTATGGTAATGAACCAGAGCCCCGAAAAAGAGAAAAAGCAGCCTAATTTAGTAAAGGTTTCATAACTTTCAGCTTGAAGCATAAAGTAGTAGCATATCTCTATCGAAAATATCCAAACTAACTAATAAAGACAAAGATTTGAAAACAATTTCAGTAAATAAAATTGTAAATCTCATAAAAATCTGCGTATTATTGCACCCTTATCCACTGAATTATCAAACGACTCTCTTAGCTATAAAATACAAACAAATAAGGTATTACAATATTGCGCTCAAATCACGGTTGCCTTAACACATATTAGGAAATGATTGAGATGTAACTATAGAAATATTTTATAAATATATCTACTTCTTATCCATTTAATATGTTATAGATTGCTGACGCCCAGTAAGTAAAATGACTACCTATTTTGCGTTCAAATCAAGGCCATACAAATCTTTTTCAAAGTCAACAAAGTTTGTGAGATAATTCAAGTTTGCCACGAAGTTTGTAATACCCAGAAGCGAGAGCGCAGATTGCTTCATTGAAGAAAATTGATACTTCGTCTCGATCATACAGGAATGTGCTGGTTGTTCTAAGCCTCTACGAGATTTTCATTTTATTGTCTTTTGAAAAGGATACTTTTTAGAGTTGATTGTTGCGCTCCAAGCTCATTAGAGTGTTTAAGAAACTCAGAGTTTAATCAGAGCAAACGAAGCATACGACGGCGACTATTAGACCAATTTTCTTTTTTTTTTAATTTTTCTCCCAAATTTTAATACAAATTAGGGTTCCATCGCCAGGACTATTTATTTTTATATTATTATAAACCCTACCCTTATATTATATAAATCCAATAGTTTCTGCATTATTTTATATTTTATTTTAGTTAAAAATGCTGTTAAGCACTCTGCTCGTGTTTTAAGTATTTCAGTATAGTTATTTTGTATTTTTTTTTCGGAAACTCATTTCCTCTACCACGTGACACTATCAAGCATCGATTTCAACATGTTTGTTCATTAGCAGCGACAACATCGTTGACGCTCAAAAGGCGAGCGACAATTTTTTAGTGCAACTAATATATATCTGCAAAAAATCGTGTTTTATTAAATTGCAACCAAAACTGATAGACATTAAAAAAAATATATATTTTTGCAATATTTGCACTACTTGCTGATTATTTGACAAATTTTTTTTGCCAAACTATGCGTTTAAACAGCAATATCAGCAATTTTAGTTGTCGAGTGGAAAAATTTGTAATGAAAAAAGATTGTATGTAAATGAAAAATTTATTATAAAACTTTAAATTGCCTTTAGGCTATTGATGCCACAATTGAGGCATAAAAATGCCATCCAATAGAAGTGCTATATTAAAAGGCATTTTAGAGTTAAATAAATTGGAATTTTTAGATAAATGTAAAAGAAAATTTTATTATTTTTTATTTTACATAAATGTATGTACATGCCAAATTTTTCTAATAAAAATATATAAAATTTAATTATAAGAAATTTTAAATCTATTTATTCAAAAAAATACAATTTTTTTATTTAAAAGAGTTGGCAAAAAGTGGAGATCCCATATAATCATTGATAGCCACTTAAAATGACCACACATTCAAATAAAAAATTCATGAAATTCATAAAAAAAATCCAAAATTTATTGTTTGCTGAAAAAAGTAACAAACAACAAAGAGGAATATTTTCGAGATACAATTTTTATTTGTATATTTCACAGTGTGCCAATGCTATTAGCTGCGGCAATAGTTTCAATGCTTAGTTACTGCATTGCCCGGCGCCGGCGAGATACATATAGCAAGCTAGCAATAACTCATCCACACATACATATAAAATTCCCTATATATTATATAACAAAACTGCTTGTCCAGTGTACGTGCCCATAGTGCTAACTGCACTGCCCAATGACCAATTGAGGCAAGCTTTAGTGTAGTGAATAACGGAGCAGGGATGAAGGCACGACTCCAACTTAGTATATGTAGGTATGAATTGAGAGACATCCTAGCATATTTTTATTACAGAGCATGCCACTGTGAGTACTTCAAATTCCCTGCAATTCTCTATTTACCCCATCGCAATACACTCCTCTTTTTCATTTCACAGTGCACATATGCAGCGGAAGCTCCGCTGGGACGTATTTTTGTGCTGCTGACCAACGGCTAAAAAATTTGAAATACGAAAACAAAAATCGCGAAAGAAATTGTCTAGCCAATTGTAGCGGTTAGTTTTTGTTTCTTTCTCCTTTTTTTTACTGGCGTATTCAATGCCTGAATGTGACTGACTGACTGACTGGCTGGTGTCTGGATTTAGTGATTGCAGTGTTGCATTCAATGCACTTTCAAATTGGCTAGAATTTATATAAAGCTGATGGAAGCATGATATCGATTCACATACTAACTGAACGTTAGTTTTCCAAAAAATTGGGTAATATTTTTTTTTTTGGATTGCAGCGAGGTTAATTTTAAACTTCCGGATGAACCAGCTACAAAGAATGATCTCTGTAGCAGAGCTTTTAGTGCTTCAAATGTATGTTGAGCTTTCACAATACTCACAAAACAGCTTTTCCTGTATATATATTTTTTTTGACTATTATGGTCAAAATATTAAACATTATTATGTCAGAAAAAATTAAAGCTTTAAAACTTTTTATATTTTTTCGCCCCTTCGAGCTTTTATTTATTCCTAGATATAAGCTTTCATTTATTATTGCAAAAAAATAAATCAGTTATGGATGCCATTGTTATGTTTAAAATTTCATGTTAGGAAAGTCTTCTAAGCTTATGGGTCCTTTTAAACGTTTTTGAGTTTTCATGATTTGTTTCAGGAGCTTTTATTCGAACATTAGTTGCTAGTAGGGCTAATAAGCTCTTTCAAATGAAACTTGGAGTTGAAAAAATATATTGAATTTTATTATTTCAGTCGGTGAATAATTTTAAGCCATGGTGAATAATTTTAATTTACCTAAGAATGTGTGCTTTCAAGAGCTTTTGCAATATCAACTTTGTACGAGAACGTAAGTTCAGTAATTCCTTTGGTGTCAGAATTTTCTATCAACTATCATTTCTTGTAGCTTAAAATATGTCAAGAACTCTTGTTCCATATAAATATATAATTGTTGGAAAGATAAAAACAATATTTCGATTTTTAAATGTTGAAAAACGACCGACGATGGTCTGATTATTAAAAGCTTAGCAATAAATTTTTGTAAATAATGAAAGATCTCAAGGATGTTTGTGATCTTGATGCTCTCAATCTAAACGGTTCTTACGAAATTTTCACACAAAACCCCGGACTGAAATGTATTGAAATCACTGCCTGTTTTAAAGGACACTGAATGTCAAAACCACTTTTCAAACCATTGGCACTTTCACCAAAGAAAATAATTCTATTTTAATTTAGATATTTCTACACGACTTGAATGAGTGAGAAAATGAGAACACTCAAATGGAGACTGTGCGACATTTCCAATTATTTCTATCACCGTTGGTATCCAAATTCATTTCGTTTTCATTTTTTTCTTTTTGCTTTCTCACGCCATAATTAAGCATTTCTATGCTGCAATATTTAATTACATTTGTCTTCCTAAAATGCTTTGACTTGGCGTTAGTTAAAGAACTCATCAAAGAGACCTTTAAAAGCCTCTACTTTTGACAAACTCTGAAAAGTGTTGCATTTTAACACCACCACAAATCCATTTGATACATTTGCTAGGTTTCTTCCCTGTTTTTTTTTCGGTCCGAACTCAAAGCCAAAGCAAATTTAATATACACAAAAGCTGTTGGCGAAGTTCAATTGCCTGACTGGCCGCCGAAGAGGTGACCGCTTGATAGAATTGTGAGATAGAGAGAATGCTTGAGCACATTTGTTGATGAATGCACTCAAACGGTGCGAGTTGTTGGTTTCAATTTGCTTTGGAGTGATTATATGGGAGTGGGCGCTGCAAGTGATTGTTTATTTGACTGACCAGCTGATTGATTCACAGAATTACTGATTGATTGATTGAATACATTTCGAACTAACGCTCACTTTGACGAATCGGTCGAAAGGCAGTTGTGAGGAGGAGTGAGTAGCCAGATATAGTTTGGAGTGGTACAGAAGGTGCCCATCTAAAATGAAATAGATAAAACTGCTAACTTGTTAGTCGGTTGGTTGAGTTAGTTTAATTGGTTGCTTTGTGCAATGGGTGTAAATTGGCTTTACGCTTGGCTTTTTAGTTCACTCACATATATGAGTATATAGGTTTTCAATAAGCAATTGACAACAGTATGTCTATGTATATACAGTATGTCTATGTATTCTGTCATTATGATGAGTTTTTCTGTGTTCGCAGCCACTTCTTTTTAATAAAAAATGTCTTTTGGATTTTTCTTTTTGCAATTTCCTTTGAGGTATTACTGCATTTTTTAAACGTTATTTAACAAATCTAATTTAACCGGCTTCACTTTGATTACATTTGTGAAATGAATTAAATGGATTTCTTAAAAAACTCATTTCTAAAATGAATTTAGTGCAAGCTGTTAAATTTTTTTTACTAAGCATTTCACAACTAAAAGGTTCGGGCTTAGAATAGTTATAACCAAATGTTAATACTAAATAGCATATGAAAATTCAACGAGAGTTCATAAACACAAGTAAACGATATGAATAAAAGCCTTAAAAAAGGTACTTGGCATTATTTAAAATCTTTACACAGATTATTAAATGAACACTCGAAAATCTTTTTAGTATTTTTACGATGGTCATATTGCGCTGATCTTTATCTTGAGAACAATACCTTAATTATTAACTCTGGTTCGATGTGAGAGCAGAGAAAGGGAGAAAAATTTAAAAAATGTCCTTTAAAGTTATTAAATTGATTGGCAACGAAATAGCCAATACCATTGAGTGCATCTAATATTACATTTAGAATGAGATCCAGCATATTGAGGTATCTTACTTAGTCATAAATGAGTTTTTAATGTTTAGAAAGAAGAAATGAAAGGTAAGCAACGAAAAACTGTTACTGAAGTCCGATGTTGCAGTAGCATAAGTTTATATCTCATAATATTTCCTCGAGAGCTCTTTATACCGAAAGTTTTGATCTTTAACTTAATTTGCGGCAATTTCTCTCCAGACAATCGTTATGAATATAATGAAGCCTCTGTCAGTAGTTGTGTCTAATCCACATATTATATGCCATTCCTGTTATTGTGCTGACTTTTTATTTGTTGTTGTTGGCAATTGTAAGCGATTATGCTCATTTGCCTTTGTGTTTGTTGGGCAAACCCACGCATTCTTAATGCAGCAACGTTTTGCTTTTATTGCATTAGTCCGTGCGGCGGGTGGACGGGTGGCATAAGCAACAATCGGTGGCAAGCGCAGAGTAAAGAGAATCAGAAAGGAGCAAAGGAGCAACGGAACTGCAGGAATTCGTGTCGTAAATGGCAATTGTAATAGCAGTTGGCAGGCAATTGGCAGTAGTCATCAGCATTTTTGTTATTCAAAATTCATGAACTAAACGTCGCTTAGAAGCAGTTCGCGCGCGTGTGTGTGTGTGCTGAGCAAAACATGCAAAGCAGACACAACATTTTAGTGGCGGCATGCGATTATCCTTGCAATTGTAAGCTATTGTGGCTGGTTAGCGAAATGTGCGCGGCAATATAATGGTTGCATAAGTGAGTGGCCACATGAGCACACGCTTCGCCTGTGTCGCTCTGTCCATTTACAGTGCGCGCGTGTCTGCCGCTTTTCGCTTGACTATAAGCTCGCAAGTGTTTTGGCCAACGAGCCGCATCGTTTAAGCTTTAACCGTATGAATATGCAAAAGCCTGCTTGTCTGCCACCACTTGCTGCTGCACTTGCCACTTCATTATTATTGCGTGTGTTGTTATTATTATTATTGGTATTATGAAGTGGTTGCGCGAATGGTGTACGTGCCTTCCAAAATACGCTAAAATGGCAAAATAATGCGGAGACTACCAGTTTCGAAAGTAATGCCATAAAAGCTTTTGTGGCGACAGCTGATAATCGTTTCCGCAAACTATTTTTATTTCGGAATTTCAATAAGTGTCTGAAAATGATTGTGAATTGAGGCGAAAAACATATATTGCTGCTGCTATTGCCTTTTTTTAGCATTGAAAAGATTTTGAATAAGATTTCTGAGGAAATTTGTTGTGATTCGATTATCTCTTACGCTTATTTGTGTTTTCAGCAGCATTTTCGAGGCCAACAACATTCTTTCAATCCCTTTAGGATACGCTCTTCATTTCCCCTTTTTTGCAACTAAAAAGTTGTGAAACAGTTTCGTGTATTTATTAAGAAAAAACTAAATTTTTGACTATCAAAGCAGTCCAGAACTTCACTAAATTCCACCCAACAATAAAATATTGAGAACTGAACTTAATGTTAAATATAATTGCCTCTGTGAGTTAACACCATTAAATAGTTACTAATTCTGTATTAAGCCCGTGAAAATACCACTATTAAGCTCTCACTAAAGCTGCTACTAAAGTGCACTGGTTCCGCCATGAATCCAACTAGCAGTATAAGAGCTACGTATGTCACATCAGACATTGTATTTGGCTTGACGACCAGCTCATTGTGTGGTGCGTGTCACCGTCTGATGCATTAAACCAATTAAAGGTGTTCGGCGAAAGGGCTTAGAACGCATCAGCCGCATAAGTAGTGGCATTGCAGAAGCCTTCGCAGTGGATAACAAAATGAAATGCAAAAAAGACACATCTATTTAATTTGTTAAGCAGCCAAACTAGCTAACTACAAAAGTGCGACTGAAATTAAAACACATTTGGTTTGCGAAAAACCAGTCAACCAACAAAAAGTGGCAACGCTGCTGCTGCGCGCTGCCGATGCGTCTCGTCTGTGGCGGCGTTGGTGTAGACAAGGTCGTATTATAGCGGGTGCGATAGGATTTGGCACGCAGCTGTACTGTTGGCCGTAAAATGGCAATTTCATGCTTTCACACCCACAGATTTTTTCACGCTATTTGCTTGCGTACTATGATATATGGCGGAACCAGCTGTGCAAAGTGTATGAGCAGAGGTGCATTGACCCGCTCTGAGTGTTTATAATTTTTAATGTATTTATGATATTATAATTTAGCTTGGTAAAGTTGTTTGGTCTTTTCTCAAAGATCTCACCTCAAACTCGAGATACATTTTAATACTCTGATTGGCAATTTTTTAAAATGAATCTCAAAATTGAGAGATAGAGAGAGTAGTGCAAAAATTCTTTAGCTAGAAACATTTGTCTAATGTATAGATTCCCTAGGGTTCGAGGCCCTATGATCCAGTGCAAGATATAGGATATAAAAAAAGATTCCTGCTGATTTCTTTAATATATATGCTTCGCTTGGCTTTGGGATAAGAAGTTGTCAAGGTTTATTACTCACCAAATACGTTTCCCATATAAGGACTTGACCAATCTTCAGATTGTATAATAGCTATATTAGCAGCTTCTTAGGGAGAAAAGGACGGGAGCAAAATTTCAGATCGATATCTTAAAAACTGAGTAACTAGTTCGCGTATATACAGATAGATAGTAACAGCTGAGAGTGCTGCTTCAAAAAATATTCTTCCATGAATATTGGAACGAAAGTTAAAATAAATAAATATTTCAAAATATATTATTTGATATTGTGAATTACAAAAAACTTAGTCTTTACAAAAACCACTCATCTGGGAGAACTCCTTATCATCTATAGTAAAATATATAATTTGAAACAAGTTAAAGAAAATTTGGGATTCCACAGGCTATTCACTGTATAAAATCGAAATTTTCACGGGTTTCATTAATATGCCAGCTGTTGTGAGTGATTTTACCATTCCAGTTATGAACCAAACCATCAGATATTTAAGCTTGTACGTGAGCCAAAAGCTTAATAAGCCTGCTGGCACTCATCTAAGCCGCTGTTGACAACATATTACCGCTTTTTATTGACCAATTATTTAGTGCAGCGAACATTTTTAAATTGTGTGGTCATGTGCAACAAATACAGTGGGTTGATTGCATATGTTGCAAACTATTTAAACTATCGTAGCTGAGACTGCAAACCGGTTGCATATTTAACTGTTTTTTTTTTTCAATTTTATTTAAAATTTTTTATTGCTAGTAATTTTATTACATCGGACACAGTATTTACCAATATTTGCTATTAATCGGAAATTTTGCATGCAACAACAATTTTTAATGCATTTTTCATGTTCCACAGCAGTTTGAGAAAACTAATTAGCAAACTCGTGCCGCATGTTTGCTGCAATCAGTGGCAGCCAGCCACCAACCAATCGCGCAATGGTGTGCGATAAATTAATAAATGCTAAATATTGCATGGATTTTCATTATTTTGATTGCTGCTAAATGTTGCCGACCAAATGCTAATCTTTTATGAAAATTAGTGATTGGTCAATGTCGCAATTGAATAGTTAATTGTTGGTGATTTCTGTGATTCACATTATTGCGAAATATATAACTATGTGAGTTTGTTTGTGGGTTTCTAAATGTTGCGCATACGCTGTGGTACACCGCGGTTGGCTGTATGGATTAGAATATGCATCGAACCTGCGTGTGCTTAAAATATTTATGCTAAAATAGGCAATTTATTTGTGGAATCAGAATTTATGCAATTTTAATTGACTTACCAAATTATTTGTATTGGATGGAGCTGATTTTCACGCGTTGTTAAAGTTTTTATGCTGCAATGAAAAAGCAAGAAAACAAAATTCAATTATAAATTTGTAATTATTGATTAAATAAAGAAAATAATTATGATTAAATCAATAATATTAAAACGTAGTTAATAGAGTTTAAATTGTATTACAAAAGAGAATAAATGAGAATCACAGTGACTCTATGTTTTTAAGAATAATTCTTGCTGCTGCAAAAAAATTGTTAACTTCGGGTTTACGAAGCTATAATACCAATCACAGGAATATTTTTTTCATTATAAGAGAGTATAAAAATTTTTTTATCTTGATTTTGATGGATCAGTCTGTATGACAGCTATCTGCTGTATTAGTCCGATCTGAACAATTTCTTTGAAGATTGTGGTAATCTGTGTTAAATTTCGTGAAAATATCTTATAGGATCAAATCGTTTTGTCTATATGTTAGTGTCTTATGATCGATTCACTGTGAGGATCGACCGCATAACCCAGCTCTAACGTACTAGACTTTATACATCAAAAAGATTTGAATACGTTTTAAGTGGATTCACTACTTCCCAATCATGCTCTTACTCCACTTAGTTGTGAATTTTTACCGAATATACTGAGAATTAAATTCCTGTAAATTTAAACGATTTTCGCTCATTCCATTATTCATGAATTTATTTACAAAAATATGAAATCGTAAAAAAAATAATAACGAAAAACTCATTGTGTTTATGCAAATGAATGTGCATTCCCAATGATGCAACGCAAAACTATGGTGTGGTAATGAAATGCAACGAGCGGCGTGCCACATCACCGCACACATACCTATGCCCCACCGTATGCAAATAAACCCACACAAATAAATAAATAAATGTTAATATCCGACCATAAGTATTTATAGTTGATAATTTAATTTGCAAGCATTGGTAAGTTTTTTTTGTTGTTATGCGAACACTTGTTGCAATCAAATGCACTTGAACGACACACACACACACACCCGCCAGCTCAATGCATGACATTGAGTGACACTCAACAGTTGAAGTGCAATAGTTGTTGTTGGCGGCGAAAGCTGCGGAGCTGAGGATGGGCTAAGTGAAAGGTTGCGAATGACTGCAATGCGTTGTAGTTGTTGTTATATTATAAATAGGTATGCATGTGGGTGTCTGAAGCGGTGAATGTCAATGAGTGGCTGTGTGACTCTACTTTGTTTTTTTTGCATATCTCCCAGAGCTGAGGGTGCTGGTGTTGTGGCACTTGCAGACAACCTCAAAAGCAGCGTGATGTGCTCGGTGTTGCTATTGCTATTGCTGATGACTGATGGTTCCTGATTATAAGTTAAATTATAGTTTTTCTTGCTGTACTTTTTGTTTTGGAATTGTGTTGACGTTGGCATTTGAAGTTGCTCAAGTGTGGCAACTTCCAGCTGTTGTTGCTACCGAGTTGTTGCATGCAGCTGTCGTTTGTAGTGTTTCTCTAGTTTCAACTTGAATTCTATAGGGATTTCCTTTTGATTGATGTGAGAAAATTTTCACATTCTTTAATTGCTTTCACAGTTGTATAAACACTTATTAGCACTGTGGCCGGAAGACCCTCAGGCGTTGAATGGAGCAACGTTGTGCAGAGTATGCCACAACTAGTTGATATAATAATTTCAAATACCACTGTCAGCAATACACTTTTTACTAGTTAAATATAATAATTGACCGGTCGACTAAAATTCGTAAAGATGAACAGTTACATTTATGCCTGAGAACACAATATGCCTTGCACTGACTTTATTTCACTTTAATACTGGAACTACAGATCTCTCGTAGGAAACCGGTTGTTTTAAGATAGAAGTATTGAATATGAAGATAGAAGAATTGAAAATTAAAAGTTTGCCTTTGAGAAACACTAATAGAAAAATAGTTTTTCAAAAACCCAGAAACCATAGATGTGAAAGAACCATAGAAGAGTAAATAAATTAAAGGAGGAGTTAGATGCAATAAGGGGTACATAATGACAATACTAACACAACTGGGATTATTTTCAATACAGTAAACGAAATTTTGACCTCGGCCCATAATGTTAGCAGCCAAAATAATGAAAACTGTCATTTTGTTCTAGGTTGTGACTCAAAATTTTCTCAAAAGTGATTGGTTCTATTTAAAAGATTTTGTTCGCAAAATTAGTAGAAAGAATTTAAATTAGAAAAAATCAAGAAAAAAAGTTAACTTCGGCTGAATAAAGCCTAGGGATCCCATCATAAAAGTGACGTAATAAGACTAAAATATAATAAGTTTAGCGTACTTGACAACTCGAAGATCCGTTACGTTATACTGAGGTTCGCATATTGTAGAAGATATAGTTTTAATTAAATATTTTACTAATACAGAGTTAGACACACTGGCTTCCGAGCAGTGAAAAAAGCAGCTAACCTTATTATTAATCGAAATACAAATTTAAAATCTGCAGATATTTCAGCTAAGCTCCTGAGCCATTAAATAGAAACCAACTGAACTTCTGGAACCATAAGCTTGCAAAAGACTAGCGCTACAGAGGTGAAGTTACCGGACTACCGTGTATAAGAAAGATACATAGAACTCCACAGGATTTGTTTTTTTCACCCAAACAAGAAGTCTAACGCCAGAAATATAAGGAATATATACAAGTATATATATATATTTGAAAGTACATAGCCCTAGAGCAAAAGTCAAACTGTATCTTGTGAAAAAAGTACAATTTCAATAATTAGTGACATTTTATTGACCTCCTTGAGCTTAAGAAATTTTATTTGGGTTTACCATTTTTCGAGCTTCTTTAATTTTAATGCTCTTACTACTTTTGCCGATCGTTAAGAGTCAACGAAATGAGCGTGCTTTACATTCGGTGGCGTCGCCTTCAGAGCCGGCGGTAAGCAGCTTAAGTGTTGATACGCGAGACGTGTGAGTGAAGAGCTGAATCCAGAGTCAGACAGACAGTTGACAGACTGCAAAGCTAACTTGAGTACGAAGCTGCAAATAAGCAAATGCAAAGAGCTGCAAAATATTGAGGACTCACCGTACGTTGGAGCTTAAGCGCGGCTTTCTTTTACGACCGTTTTATTTCTGTTACGAGTTCGTTGCTAAATCTGCCGTCAGCATGCAGCTGTTGTTGTTTTTTTGTTGTTATGGTCAAATCACACGTGATTCGGCTGGCAAGCCGCGACTTAAGTCAACACTAGCGGCTTAGGCACACATACACACATAACAGCTATTTGTCAGTAAGCCACAAAACACGAAATTCTCGCCTGTAAGTCGTAACCAACAAATAATCACTTACAACAACAAAACAAAAAACCATAAGCAATAATAATAACATTGCCTTGTCACAATGAAAACAGTTCCATTGTTGCCACCCCGCTTGCATACCGCACTCAAGCACTCATATTCCAATCGGTTCGGCGTATTTTACGAGGTGTGTTATGTTGTTATTGATTGTGGATTTGTTTTGATTTCAATTCGCCGCATTAATTGACAAGTGTGCAGCTCGTTTGGCTTATAAATATTATTGTAAGCCGCGATAAATGGAACTGGATATGTGTGTGTGTCTATGTATTTGTTGTAGTTGCTGCAACGGATTATAGCTGTGTTTATTACACGCTTGCTGTTATGACTTGTTGTTATTGCGGTTAATGGTTAATGTTGATGTCACTGTTATGCTTTTTTTGTTGTTATTGTTGTTATTGACGTGATAATTCAAGCGTGGGTGTCGCACGAAAATACGATTCATGATTAAGATGTGGTTTTCAATTTTGAGGACTGGAAAGCTTTAGATGCATTTATGAGGTTCTTAATTGAGGCCAAGTGTGGGTAAATAGAAAGTTTATAGAATTAAAATAAATTAATAAATTAATTACTAATAAAATTCAAAACTACATTATTTAAAAACTAGACGTTAGAAATATTTAGAAATTAGCTGATATTCAAAATATATTAAGAGAGTTTTATTGATATTGTATATATCAGATTTGACAAGCAGTTTTAGAAATATGAAATCTTCCATCAAAGTGGGCGGAGCCACTCCTATAGTGAACTGATAAGATAATTACTTATCAATAAAATTGAACTCTATAGTATGCATGCTTCACCGCTTAAGGCCTTCTCAAAGCTGAACTAACTAAAAATTTGGAATTCTCCCAACCTGACCCTACTACTTATATGGAAAAACTGAATAAGTGAAATTCTTTGAACTTACTTGTCATTTAGTAAGTAGTTGGTTCATGACACACAAGGCTAATATATGTTCTCGAAGCGAAATGTTTACCAATGTTAAATTTACCTTGAAAATACAACGAAATATTCTGTTAGAAAACGAGAAACATTGTGGCGCGCTCAGCTCGTTCTCAGCGGTACAGCTAAAAGGGCACCAATTAAAATATTTTCCCATAAGGCTCCTCTATGCTAGTGGAGCTCATAAGCTAGCTAAGCCTTTTAACATAAGCAAACAAGGGCTAACCTATATATTTGCGAGCGATACTTGAGAAATTAAAAAAATATATATATATTAAAAAGTTTTTTTTTTTAATTTCCAACATTTTATTTGACATAAATTTCGTGTGCGCAACTCTAACTCCAGCATCGGCAACACCAACTCGTATAGCCTTTACCAACACGCTCTATTTAAGCGTCAAGAAGAGGTGTCGAAGCAACAGCCGTGCAGAAAGTATCGAGCAAGAGCTCAAATTACCTAGAAATACCAAAAGATACAACAAAAAATACAAATGGCACAGCGAAAAGGCCAACTGTTGCAGGCGGCGCGCAAAATTGTATACTCCACCGCTCTTGGCTGCTGGCACCATAAGCCGGTTGAGATGCTTGTTCTAAATACGTCGCACTCGTAGCGTTCGGCGCTGATGCCGTCGCTAGTTGTGTTAGCTTTTAGTCACCAGTTGAATGTAATATAATCCGTGAATTCTTCACCTGTACGCACTTGACTTATTTTTCCAGCGCGCTGTGTTGCTTATGCCCCCTCTCGCGTGATTCATGGAATTCATGTTATTCAGCCAACTGCGGCGAATGTTGCAATGTGACATGTGTTGTGGATGGTTTTGAATTTCTTTTGCATATTTCCACTTCAAAAAAAAAACATAAAAAATACAACAACAACAAGCAACTTGTATGGAATTCAAAAATAAATACCAGAGGTGTTAGTTAACAGTGGGAACAAATGCGCATACTTTTGCAAATGTGTTGCTCTATATATTCTAGCGTTAAACCATATACTAAATAGGGAGGCAAGTCGGTGTGTAGGGAAGTATAAATGCTTATAAGCATCTGCATAAGTGCAAGCATGCATATTTGTTTGAATTTTTTTCACTATAGCATATAGTTGTGGTCGCAGTTGTGAATGCGTCTGGTTGCACTTGTTCGATAAGTATGGAAATAGGTGACTGCGTACTCAGTCACATATAAGTATCCACCGCAGAGCAACGGCACTTAATGAAGTGTGAGCAGGCATGCATTACAGGTTATGAAAGGGTTAAGAGCGTTGTTGTTAGTGAGTGTAAACGAGCCGTGTCTACAGAGAAAAGTAGTGATGGTGCTTAATATAATCATTTCTTCGATATGCGTGTGGCTGTTTTGAGTTAAAAGTCCAGCAGTAATTCTACTAAGAGTGCGTATTTGTTAAGCAAAATTTCAATTGAGTATTTAAGTTTTGAGATACATACTATTATTTTAGTTAATACTATATTTTTGTCAGTTTAAATTTGTTAAAAATAATATTTCCATTTAGTTAATTTGGTGATTTTGAGCACATTATCCATTTTTTCCTATGCTATGTTTCGGCATAAATATAATTATTACGTCACACGGAAGTAAACATCAATATAACATACATATATAAATCGAGACTTATTTACATCTATATATATATCCCCACAATGTATTACGCAAGCAAATTTTGTTATTACTCATATTTACGCTAAAAATCATGTAAGCGCCAATATTCGCAACTACTCGTGTACATTGCTCAGTAATTAAAAGGCGCCCCATTTTAAGCGAAACACTAGTCACTTAATAAAAGTACGCTTATGCTAAATATAAATTATTATGTATCAAATAAAAAGAGAAAAAAGTAATATAAAAATGTCAAAGTTGCTTTGCCGCAGGCTTTTGATTGCAAAAATTTACATTTTAAGGTTTGTACCAGTGGTTATTGGAAACGCGTAACATCAAGTTTAAGTGCAACTTGTAGCAAAAACTGGTTTAATTACTGGCGATGACTAAAGGAGGCGTTTAATAATTAAACAGCACAGTAAAAAAATATGTGTTGCATTAAAATTTTTAAGTGCAATAAATTAAATGGAAACCTGTAAAAAGCAATAAAAAAAAAAATATTTTTTTATGTAAATATTTAAACCACTTTTAATTAATATTCATAAATCGGACGTTTTAATTTACAACACAACTGCGGCCTGATTTGCATAGCTGCATTGCAATGCTTTGTATGCATGGCAACACTGTTGCTATACTTAAAATGGCACTTCCACGGCAATTAATCATTGAACAGCGCTAGATCAATTACATCGATACTAATTAGTCTTATTTTATGTTATGGCTGTCGCTAGTGGTGGTTGTTTTTGTAAATGTTGACAATATAAACTATTTTCAATATATTTTCATACAAAGCATAAAATTATCAATTTTCAACAACTCTTTACAGCATAGTTATAGCGAAATTCCTTTTAAAAAGCACATTGGAATTTTGCTGTTGGCATGCTGTAAGCATTTTTTACACCATTTTTTAAAAACTTTAAACTTTTTTGCCTAAGTTAGCAATACTTGACTATTATATAAATAAAAAAATATATATAATAATATTATATATAAATAAAGCTAATTCTTCATTCACTCGTTTCTGATATGCAATAAAAAATTCTTTTTTCAGCTATTGCCACCTTTTAGAATGCTCTAAAATAAGGGTTTGTTTAACGGTTGCGTTTTTATTGAATGGGAAGCCTTATGACTAATAAAAGCTGTACTCAAATTATTGAAAACTGTTCTCAAAATCCTTGTTTAGTTTCTACTCATATTTGGGTTAGAAACTAACTTATGTTTATAAATAATATTCTTGCAAAATCATTGTTCTAAGATATATATAGCACATACTTCTATATACTGCTGAAATTCAAGGGTTTTCATAACATACTACATATTTCTGTGTACTGTCATTTCATCAACCTTTCGAAGGATCAAGTTTGTTATTAAAAAAAAAAATAAGCAAAACTACAAGTTAAAATATTTGTGAAAATTCAAATAGAAACTCAGCTATAAATAAGTTTCCAAACTCCCTGCCATTGAAAAAAAACCTTCTTCTACATTCACAAATGGAAAATTAAAGCCACGTTTACAACAAATTGATAAATTTTTCATTAACCACCCATTTTTCTCACATTTAAAATTGTTTTTAATATTTTTAAAACTGTTCCCACCAGTCCGAATGCTTTAAACCAAAAAACTGATTGATCATAATACCATTTTCTGAACGAGAAGCAACACTTATTCGCTTAGAAATGTTCTCACCACATGACAAACTGTTCCCCAAATTTATTTTTCCGTTTTGGTGTCATTTAAAGAATAACCGACTTAGATAATATTATAGTAAAATACGGAAAACGTTTGATAAAAATCAATTATTCCTACAAACTTAAAAATATATACATATACAGTTACTTTTAATTTTCATGCATTGAAAATTTTATCACAGAGTAAACTTTCCGAAATCGTAAGTATATTCCACTACATATTCTTCTCCGTTATAACAAAATGATTTTTCGCAAATAAACATTTAGATTTCGTTGCAAAATCATATTTCCCCACCATTATTTGCTTTCCTAATGACCATCAATAAATTAGGGAAATTTTTTCTATTTTCCAATTGCGAAAATTGCTTTCGAAGAGTTATCGCTAATATTTCGCCTATCATAAAATTTCCGCGAACCTACAACGCGCCAACATTTCTCGTGTCTATACGCCATTTATGCAACCTCCTACACAGCACCAACAAGTCTATGGTAGCACTCCCTCGCCGCATGACTTTCCCACGCTTTTTTGCCTACAGCGCAAACCAAATATCCTCTAAGTGTCATTCACATTTTTATGGGCCTACAAAAATGCGGAATCCCACAAGGCATCAAGCAAGCGGTATACATATATACATACATACATATGTACAAGCCGGCAGCCAGTCGATTGTGACTATTTTCCCCCGCCTTCGCTGCGACCACTCACATTTATTCTCTACTGACACTTGTGCAATTTTCGCATTTTTATGATTACAACCACTTGTCTTAACTACTTGAAGCGTTTTGGCCCCCAAAAATATGCCCTGTAGACCGGCGAAAGAGCGGAGAAAACGCAGGCGAAAAGCGAGCGATGAGTGGTGAGTGCCAAATCTCAACAAATGGACGTGAATGGCGGCGCACCCACACACACACAGAAAAGCGTAGCGAAATTTCGCATACAAAAAAAGCGCCGCCAGCAAAACAGATAACACACACATATCTATATATATATATATACAAATATACACAAAACATGTGCGACCGGCAGTAAGTGTGGAAAATTGCAAATGGCCGCAAATGTGAAATATTTAAAGCAAAGTGTCACATAAAAATGACTTATCTTCATGTATCAAGTGGCATTTCGCTGCCACACAGACACACACAAAAACACAAAGAGGCACACTCACAGCCACACATGCTTGCTTTTCCATAGCCGCTGGCGTCCACTATAGACTTTATAGCTTTTTTAGTTCTGGGCTGTTGTTATTGTTGTGCTGCTACTTGGCGCTTACTCAAATGGCAAGTGACACATTTTGTGCACCGACAATCTGGACGAGCTGTTCGACTGGTTGGCAGGCACAACACAACTGCAGGAGCAGCTGTGAGCAGACAATTGACTACTCGCCTCGTTGTATGCGTAAATAAGGGCGAGCTATGCATAGTGAGTGTGAAAAGTGCGTAACGTTGACAGCAAAGCCACTGCTGCTTGCGTAAGCTTATCAGCCGAAAATTCTCTATGGAAGTATTATTGCAGATATAAAATGAATTTTATGGCATGATAACAAAAACAGCAACAATTTGTGTTGCATGCCAGCAAGTGGAAATTTTGGCAGTATGAGCATATGATGGTGCATAATGAGCGCCAAAACAGAAAAGATGAAAAAGGAAACAATTGAAAATCTGAATGGTTGATCTGGACTGTAAAAAAACTGTAAAAAAGTAAAGGAATGTATTTATAGAAATAGAAAAATAATTTTAATAATATAACATATTAGAATAGGAATAATAAATACACGATAAACAAATTCAAAGTGTTCTCAAACATGAATAAATTGCTTGCACTAGTTATAAAAAACGCAGTAAATAGCACTTAACTTAAAATGTATTATTATCATAAAGTTAGAATAGAAAAACTGTTCCCATAAACTACAAAAATATTCTCATTTTAAACGCGTTGCCTATTAAGTGACATAATTATTTTATCTCTTCCAAGTTGTGATCTTTTCTCAAGGCATGGATCATATACAAAATATAATATAATGCTAGTTTGAGGGATCCTTCCTAGTACTGGCTAACTAATTTATTTAACACATATGTCCGTAATGTTCTTCGTTCAACAATTTATTCAACACTCAAACTGTTGTCACATGATGTCTTCGCAAGTTTTATAAACCCCAAAAAGCATGCCAGCGGAGCAAGAATAAATAAATTAAATTGATAGAATAATGTTTTATATACCAGCATATACTCGTATACTATACATATCAACGAACATAAATACAAGTAAAATCTCTAAATACACAGTCCACACTTATAGGCTCATGGGCATCACTTTGGTTAACTCTCTAAATTGAGTTTTAGTGCCTGTTTACCCACGCAAATTATTCCGCTTTGATTCGAAATTAAATAAAATGCCATAATACGCAATAAATTGTCACAAATTTCGCTCCCACAATTCCAGAAGTTCACACATTCTTCGTCAATTGTTATTGTGGAGAGTGTCGGTCTGCCAGCTAGTGCAATGACAATAGCGAGCAGTGTGTGCTGCCAAATACAAGTACGAGTAATTGAAAATGCTTTCAAGAATTCTGCGAATTTGATTTACTTCATTTATTTTTATTCTTCTTCGTTCTGTGCTCCCAAGCAAAACCTTTTTGTGAGTGTAGGCACTCTCTATTATGCTGTGTATCCTCTCAAAATAACATATGTGTCAATTTAATTTTATTTTATTTTAACAATGAAGCTCATTTGGTCTTCTTTTGCTTGATAGTTTATTTATTTAGTGACTTTTGTAAATGTTATATAAATATTCTACATTTTAGACCCCAAGATTTAATAAAAACAATTCAAAAAGTGAATCTGTTCGTAAGTCCCTCATATACCATAAGCTTATAACTAATCTATTTTTTAACAGAAATACAACTTTTTGATTTTGATAGTGGTTCTAGTGCATGACTAGGTATTGCTGTAGAGAGAACTAGCAATAAATTACAAGTGTCTCTTTTACTTGCAAAAAGATTCAAAATGTTTTAATTGAGATCACCCTCGTCGACTATCAAGAAGTTTCTTCAATATTTTTCAAGTTTATACTCTTCGAATAGTGTAAAGAATTTTAGGTAATTTTAGGCGTTTTTGCTTAATAGCGGCAAGAGTTGAGTATAAAACGCATGATTTAGAACAGTGGTGAAAATTAAAATTCAAGCCTGAGAAAAATTTTAAGAAGAGTGAAAATCAATACTCCATCTCGAGAAAAAAGTCGAAGAACAGTAAAAAAAAAAAATATTTCATTCTGGGAAGAAATTTCAAAACAGTGGTGAAAATCTATATTCAACCAAAAAAATGTACATACTACGAAATAGTGTGACTAATGACACTTTTTATATAAAACGAACTGTCCAGTCTAAAAAAGAAAAAGAAATGATTTAGAAGCTTTTACGTACCAGTCACCAATTCAACCATAAAATATGTGTGTGTGGGATTAATTTATACTTAATTGTATCCTCAAATATGTGTGTACGAGTTGGAAACGAATTTGTTCACAATTGTATCCAGCACAGAGTATTGGCTGGAGTAGTTATTAGCCGGGTGGCTCCAGTCGCTTTGTAGATATGCGACGGTCTTTTTGATCCGCACTTAGGAGCTCTGGGCATCACAACGGACAGGCAGTCCAAGTGGGATTATTCGTGACCTTACGATTCCTCCTATTTACCTAATCTAATCTAAGCAAAGTTCTTTAGTCCGTGTGTTTATTTATATAAGTGATACTTTCTTGAAGAACTTTAACTTTCTGAGCTACTTCTGCTATTTGCTCGAATACAATTATTTAAAATGAATTATATAGTGATTAATTATGAAATAAATTGCATTAATTGCTGAAATAATAACCTTTTAGCAACCTATTATCCAATAACAGTACTATTTTCGCAACTATTTGTTGTACAGCTTTTTGTATTTCCTACTTTGGATTAAGCTATCTGCTTTATGTGTATTCTATTTTTGCCTTTTTGGCTATTCTGCCTTCATCTTCTCTTTTTTGCTAACTTCATCTACATAACCCAATCCTTTCAAAACCATTTCTTAGCGGCTCATTTCTTCCTTTTACTTCTTCCCTTTAAAGAATAAGTACGTTTCTGTAGTCTACGCTGTAATTAAAAACTATTCGCCATTGCGAATATCGCGCTCCAGATCCCATTTACAGTTGACATAATGTTGCAGCCACGCGCCACAAACTCTCAACGCAGCGCTAAGTCGGCAGCCGTACTAGACTGCAAGACTACACCACTCCTGCTGACCGCTTTTAGTAAGCTTGTTTATCATAAGCCTTTCAAATATGAATTTCACTGACTCCGACTCACCCACAAAGTACTGTTACACTGTGTGTGTGTGGCAGGCAAGTCAAGCTAAATTTCTAGGCGCTCAGTGGTTGGTCTCAGTGTGTTAGTTAACTTTTGTGGCCTTCACACAATGCTGCGACGGATAAGTAGCGACTCAGACGGCAAAAATGTCTAATTAAAATCCTTGACAATTTCATTTACTTTTGTTTTAGTTGGAGTTTTGTAAATCTGGCGTCGTCAGATTTGATTTGTAAACATTTCTAAATGCTTTTAAAGGGATTATATAAATACTACATGCACCCATACACATATACCTATATACACAAGTATAAATTCATAATAATAAGTCTTAAATTTAAGCTTTAATATGCTCGTCAAGCACTCGCTTTGGCTTAACATTTGTTGTTGTTGATTTGCTCGGTTTATTGAATTTATCAGACATTCCATTGCTGTAGTTAATTTTGTTTCATTGTTGATAAGCGCCAGTGGCATGCCTACTTAACTACTTCTCTATATCGAATGTCAACCAGTTTCACAATCCATTTCATCACCTCCATCCTAAACAAATAAGCACTTAACTTCATTCGAAATCAGTGTCGTTTCATTGTTCGGCTGCCACGACGTTTTACCTCACCGCACCCACTTGTAGTCGCCGACAAAACTTGCAGCTATTAAAAGGTTTTTAGGGACAAAAGTTTGATTTTGCTATTGTTATAAAATAAGCCTCGCGCCTGCCAACTAGTGTTAGTAAAGGAAATGTAACCCAGCAAACAATTTTCGTATTAAGAAACACCAATCCGTCATTTACTAATGCTTTATATAGTTTAAGTCAAGATTTTGAATGTATGCAGCAGCTGAAGTCTACTTTCAATGCAGAAGAAACTTTTATCATAGCAGAAAAATTTAATTCCGACGACCCCTTTTAAAAGTTTTCTGAAGTGATTGTCAATTCCGATGAAAAGAAGAAAAATAAAGAAGGAGTTTTGAGCCCCACTTAGTGTGAGCATATAATCATGGTTTCAACAAATTCGTAACTCAACACAATCACTAATTCTGGAAATGAGAAACTTGCGCAACCAAAATATTTGGAACGTTTAAGATTATGAGCTCCTTTTTTTAGTTTACATATTGAGGATAGTTTTTTAGGTACTCTGATGACAGAGTAGTCATCCGGTAAATATCTGGACCCCATTTGTCCAACAAAAGCAAACAAAAACTGGAAAAGCTCTTTGTGTACCAGGCACCAATTCTGAAAGATCCTTAGAAGTCAGTACTAAGGTAAAGGTAAGTTATCTAATTAAAAATCTTCAAACCAGAAAATACATACGAGTATATATTTTTCCACACGTTCTTTTATGTCTTCTGGGTACAGCCGAAGTGTATGAAACGAAACATCGAAGAGTGCTGAAATTTTATGAATAGCTTAACCGTTATTTTGTATGCCATAATTTCATTGTTTGCTCCTCGGCTACTAACTAATTGTTAGTGTTGTTGTTGCACTTTTATCGTTGTTTACCCACAAGTTTATATTTATTTATAAATCCACTATTGGCACTTTCGGATACAAAACTGAACATTAATGCACGCATACAAACGCACTCACACACACATACACATACATACATATAGATTAATGTTTGTTGTTGGAAAAAACCTACTTTGGGTTTGACAAAATTGACAATGATTGATTACTACCCAGTGGCATGGGTAGTACTTCCATAAATTAAATATAAAACACAACAACAACAATAGCGACAGTGGCAAATGCAACAATAAAGTGACTTTAACAGCAACAAACACTAAAGCAAAGTTATAACTCTTTCTTTTTTTAAAAAGCGTAAATTAACACTTGTGTTAGTGAGAGGGAGGGAGAGTAAAATAATTCAATGAAGCGTGGTATGCCTGCCGGTTAGCTTTTTTACTACTTTTTTCTTTCGCTTATCAGTAAGTAACACTTTGCTGGAGGCAAACACAATTTTAACTGACCACACCGGTATGAAAGTGATTAATGAGAAAATAGTGAGTGAGGTTATGTACTTCACTTTAGTAGTGCAACAATTTTAGTGCTTCAGATTTAATTTTAGCATTTAAAATAGAGCTTTTATTTGTAAACTTTTTATCATGAAGTCGTAGTCTTAACTTTTTATCGCCCTCCTCTCCTCTTATGTTTTCTCCAACCTTTTTCTCTAAATTTTTTTGAATAAGTACAACTTGGACTCAAATATTGATTTATTTTCCAGTAAGTATAATCAGTCAGTAATAAAAACACTCCCTCCCTTCTAACACATTTTCAGTGCTTCTTCTAGTTTCCTTCCTTTCCAGCTGTCATTATTGCTTACAGTAGTTTGGAACATTAATAGACACAAACTCATTTCCGCATGAGGCGCCTCATTCCTCCAACTACTTGTGCACCATTCTTGTACTCCCACCCATTAAATTTTCCATGCCATTGGTGCTCCTGTAGACCTTTACAGCCGTGTACCTATTGAATGTTCTACGCTTAATTGTAATTACACGCAGTTGATAGATAAGATTAAACGTGACTAGCGTCTAATCGTCCATTTGGCATGCCACACGGGGCATTTGGTAGCACTTAGGTTGTGGTAGTGGGAGTCTAGAGTGGTGGTGTACGACACTGACACAACAATATAATGACTACCTGTGGGCACAAATTAAATTCTACTTTCAATTTTCATTAGTGCATGTATTTGGTGAATGCATTTGACGTCACTATAGCGCGCTCACTCACACAAGCTTAAAATAGTGGTGTAAGGTGTTACAGCGGATATTCAACCATTATGTAACTCTAGCACATTTTAACTTTCGGGTTTCCGAATTTTATATAATTAGCCTCGTCAGATAAGCTGAAGAAACCGGCGTGCAAGTAACTCTAATTAATACTATTCGCCGTGTTGAGGTAAAATAAGAGCAGTTAGAAATATTTTTTTTATATTAGCCTGACTTTTTCGAGATCTAATTTTGAACTTTGAATCATATACGGGATCTTCTTCGATCTTCACTCCTCATCTTGTAGTTGAACTGATAACAAATTACTTTATCTATATCGCAATTATTACAATGATTGCTATAGTTTATGAAACATTTTCTAGAATATTGTAAGATTTATGAAAAATATGAAATTATATTTCTGAGAGAGAGTTCATCGATGTATAAAAAACTGAAAAAAAGGCTTGCATGTTCATGATATTTCCAATAAGGGCGAGTATGAGGCCGGGACCTCACGGGACTCAGTGCTTTGAATTAAATGACTCTCAAATAGGCAGAAAACTAATATATCAAAGTTCATTCTAAGTTATCTCGTTCATTGCAATCAAGTTAATCGATAATATGTTTCCCAGACTGTCATTCGAATATTTTCGAATGCCTTGCTTGATTTTGTTGCTAGTGACTGCGTTAGCATCCCAGAAAAATACAAAGATCCGTTTTCTAACCAGTTTGGAATTAATATATATTCTCCTATGGTTATAACTCTCTTTCGCTCACTCTCTTTCTTTCATTTGTTTTCGTTATAACCCAAATATAAGGTTGTCAAATATATATATATATATATATATATAAATTTTTATTCAAACTATATAGCTAATAATTTTGACACCTATATTACTCTCTTTCACTGCCTATGAAAAACATATACAAGCCAAATTGCTCAAAACTCATTAGACCAAATTTATTAATTTTATACATTTTTAACTTTGCCATGCAGCTGTGGAACACCTGCCGTAACTAGAACTAGCGGAACGTGCTGTAAGACACACACACACGCACACACAATTACACTTGTGATAATGTGCAGGATATGCTAAAAAGAGTCTGATACCGCTATTCACTTTAGTTGCAGTTGACAGCGGAAAAGTTGGCGCTTATTGCCTGCATTTCATTTTCTATTTTTTCATAATTTCTGCTGAGTTGCACGTGCGATGAGTATGCGGCATGCAAGGATATAAGGAGCTCTCTTGTGTATGCAAATAACGCAGCAGCGAGGCATGATGCATGAAGGTTGATATTACAAATTTGCATGCGCTTTTTTGCTGTTATTGTTGCAACTTTGCCACTTTATTGTAAATTATTATTTTTCTTTTTTTTTTAATATCTGCTGCACACTTGTTTTGCTGCTTCACCTTTTGTACCGTTGTCTCGTTATCTACCGCTGTTCGCTTTTGGCAAGCACCTGCCGGAAATAGCTACATGTGTACATATCCCTACATGTTTGTTTGTGTGTTAGTGTGTGTGTAAAATAATAACTGTATCTAGAAAGTGTTAAAGGCACTCTTTTACTAGACTATAACTAGTGCTATCTGCCTTTTCTTCCATTTCACCTATGCTAACACACCTTTTCACACGCTTTGCCTTCCCCTCCTCCTTCTGCTCCGTTTGCTGCTAAGGCAATGTGCCAGCTGCGTCAGAGGTTTAATTATTTTAAAATTTATGCACAACTCTGCTGAAACTTTAGCAGCATATAAGTTTTTGTATATTTTTTCTTTTTCTGCTATGTTTCCACATTTTTGTTCATCCCATAATTCTATCATATTCACATAAAAGTATGAAAGTTTTTAACTCACAACTTGTTGGCGGTTTTAAATACATTTTATGAAACTATATATCAAACCAGAGTATATATGTATATATCTCTATAGACACTTGACTCCAGACCCAAACCAATTGTTTTTCACAGCGCTTTTTACCACCTTTTTCACTATAATAATATTTTTTTTGCATTTTAAATTGTTTTTTAATATATTTTTTGCTCACACTGTAAGTTTGAGCCGTTCTATATAGAATAAAACGTGCTCGTTTTCAATTTATGCGCACTTTATGCAAATTTATAACTGTTTTCAACTTACCTCAACCTGACAGCAGGGATAAAAGTGGAACTTACATACATAAGTATATACCCACATACTTGTATATGATGCATAGAGCACAGGATTTCAAGCCTAAAATTTTTATTTTTGCTTCTATGAACATTTTATATGTTTCTGTACCAAAGGGGTCCAAAGGGGTATATTGGTCAATGCTACATAGAATGAGACGAAAACTGTATAAAAACAAGAGAAATCGTTAACTTCGGTTGCATGGGTTGCAGCTATATGATATAGCGACTCGATCTGAACAATTTCTTCGAAGATTGTACTTTTGTCCAATTTTTCAAAAAAATCTCTTGAAATTAACGAGTTTTCCAGTCGTTCAGTTTGTATGGCAGCTATATGCTATAGTGTCCCGATATGGGCGGTTTCGACAAATGAGCAGCTTCTTGGGGTGAAAAGGATGTGTGCAAAGTTTCATATCGATATCTTAAAAACTGAGGGACTAGTTTGCATATATATATAGACACTCGAACATGGCTTAATCAACTCAGCTCTTCATGTTGATCAATTATATATATTTTTTAAATGGTCTCCAACGTTTCCTCCTGGGTATTAAAAACTTCATGGCAAACTTAATAAACCCTGCTCAAAGTATGATAAAACATACTAAGCCTAAAAGTATGCTACTCAAGGTGAATTTCAACATAATTTAAAAACTTTTTTGATGTATTTCAATTCAATATCAAAAAGCATTAATGCAAAGTCTCAACACCAGAAAATATTCTTTAAACCGGTAGGATCGGCATTTAAAATTCGGCAATACCGACGTCAGAATTTCTTATAAGATCATCAAAAGTAAAAAAAAAACATTATGTTTTAATTAAAACCATAAACTTTTTATTGGACGAAGAAAAAAACAAATAAAATTGTATATTTGGCAGTCGTTTTTACAAAAAAAAAACAAATTTTGGGGAAAATTTCGTGACATTTTTTATTTTTTAATATTTGAAATTGAACAAAACAAATCCTTCATTCAATACCTTGCAAATGATATCTCGAAGACATGTGTAAATTCGTGTTCAATAAGATCGGTTGAGTAGTTCACGAGAAATGTTGACAACTTGAAAACACAGTTTCGAGAAAAACGCGCTTAAAGTTTTAAATGACTATTCAGCTGAACTCGAGCATACAATTTTTCAGGGCTGTATCTCCAAAACTATTACTTGGATCAACTTGAGATTTTGGGACAATATCATAGAATTAAATAAGACAATTATCTGTTTTTTTGAAGCAGTGAAATCCTTAATAAGCTTGGTCCCAAAATCTGTGTATTATTACTGTTTATTTTTGCAGATTCGTAAGTTTTTACTATTACCGCTCACAATATGTAGATATTTATTATGTGTGTTGTTATTTTTCACCTCTACTGTATTAGGATAAGCCCATGTAGTATATAACATAATATATATGTAATTAAAAATTGCTTTGGTGGATAATAAAAATTTCCGCAGAAATTATTTTACAAACAACTTTCGAATAGTTCGTTGCCAGCTCTTGTACTCTATGCTTTACGCCTCCGTCGCTGTTGTTGGTTTTCATTGGCTGCGCGCCTACGGCTTATTTTATTTAACAATTATGGTTGTTTTAAGAATTTTTAATAATACACAGAGCCTTCTAGCTTATGATCAGGATATATAGGTATGTATGTGTGTATATATAGTGCCTGCTTCGAATGTGTGAACATCCTGCTATCACTCAGCTAATTTCTTTTTCATTTATCTTGTTGTTATTGTTTTTTTTTTGTTTTTGTAGAAAAGTTGCGCGCACGTAATTGATTTTGTAATTGATATGCAAAAACGACAACAAAAACAAAAAGCATTTAAACAAAAGCAACCCGCTGCTGCCAAGCTGCCTACCATCCTGCCATCGCGCCTGTCGGCTAGCCAGCTTCGCGTCTAAGTCAAAGTTGCGCATATTATGAAAAAGTTTTATCTATGCAACACCTGTGGTTTTCCTTTGAGCTTTTTCGCAGCTAGTTTCGCTTACTCGCCGCAATGCAGACGAGCATATAACTTCTGATGCTGTAGCTTAACAGGCAGTAGCCGCGGTTACTGGTGGGAGCAGGAGAGGTTGTGTGACAACTCTGCGTATGGGATGTTTCTATATTAGAAAGAAGTTGAGTCTACAGAGGGTGAGGGGGTGGGGCGGTGCACTTTTATTCCATGTCTGTTTAGGAATTTTAAATACTTTCTAAACTTTAAATACATGCATTTATGAGTACATACACACATATGTACAAACATATACATGAGTATATGATTGAAAAGTGTTGTGTGTTAAAGCGGTTGAGAATTCTAATTTTTTGTGTGCATAATTTTGTTAAATTTTCGCATTAAAAATTCAGTAGGCGTGAAAACTTTTTAAATGTTTTTAGGGAGTTTCTTGTTTTCCGTTATTTCCAAGTAATGGGGAGAATTTGAAAACGTTTGAAAAATATAAAATTGCTACGAATATTTTGTGAAGTTTAAAAAAACTGTAAGGGGGGACTTCCTCATATATACAAGAAGGACTTATTACTTTTTGCTTTTGACACTTTTTCCCTTTTCTGTAAGCAAGTGGCCGGAATCACTGTAGCTGTGAGAGATCGCGTGTAACTCAAAAAATGTTTAATTTTTTATTTTATTTTTTAAAACTTAAAGTTCAAAAAAATATATATATTTTTAAGAGAGACTTTGTAAATGTAAGTACATTATATAAATTAGCTTTAAAATACTTTTTATGTAGAGAAGGAATTGGCTTATGCAATGATTTAGGACTATCAGTTAGAATTTTTATTCAAACTATATAGGCTATAGAGCTTTATGGAAACTGTGCTCTCACTTCAAATCGTGTACACGGGCATTCAGTCCTTAACGCGAGTACTTTCGGTATAATCAATATAAGAGAGGTATAAAAATATCTTAGTAAAATAACATAAAAAATTGGTCCATCCTCTTAGACACTAACACTCTTTTTTACTATAATAATACAATACATTCAACCCAACTTAACTTTCACAGAAAAAAAGATATAAAATCGAGCTTATAGGGCACTAGTGTTCGCGATTTTAATAACCATCAACTGTGTAGACTTTTCGTTCCAGTTTAATTATTTCCATTTGGTTTTCGTGTACCGGAAGCATCCTTTGACGCAAACACTACAAAGCAGTGGCACATTAAAACCGGCGAGTAAATAGCATTAAATGAGAATTAGTCAAATATCAATTTGGAGCAATAAACGCGACGGGACGCAAGCGAAATCAGTGCAAAAGTGGACAGGAAACTGCATTAATTGAATTCGTTTGAACGAATTTGAAGCGACGAAGCCAACAGCAGAAGAACTTTTTTGTTTTCGAAACTGAAACGAACAACATGAAGAGAGGAAGAAGCTGTCAACGAGACAACAGATAAACTGTTGCAAAGTGCCGCGCGCTATCCCTCGTTTAGTTTACCCTTCTATTCTACAATAGCTCGAGCGGCGAGTAGCAAGCGGCTACATTTTACGAGCACTTCGCTTTGGGTGGTTTACGAAATTGTTGCCAAATGTACGTCAACACCTTCAATAACTACAAACTTTCCAGCGCACACCGCGTGTGCTCTTCCCGATTCTTTTTTTGTTGCGTTCACGCTTTGTTGGGGTTTCAGTATGTCCATATCGCTTGTAGCTGTAATGAGGAGTGACAAGCGACAAGTATAATTAAATTTAATTTCCATTTCGCATGCAAAGTGAGAAAATCCAAAAAATAATGAAAAAAGGATCTGTAATGAAGAACAGTAAATAAGAACTGGTGGGGAGTCTAAAATTAAATAAACTGGATTTTTGTGTTGGCAAGCAGAAATGCAGATAATTGGAAGAAAAACCACACAGAGTTGTTGCGGTCTAAATTCTATAATTAGTAAATAAAAATATATATTTTTTTTTTATTCATATATGCCTCAAACACCACTTCTATAAAAAATCTCAAACTATCCGTGACGTGATGCGTGGAGTGTGGTCCTGCTGCTGTGATCACTACGATATTGACACTATAAAATCGTTTTAGTTAAATCGCTCAGTATATTAGACTATCACTGAGATTTCTAAGAAGTGCATACTTTTTGAGACGTAATTTTCGAAGTTCGAAAACTAGTGTTATAACGCTAACCAGGCAACGCTATCGTTAAGAGATCATATATCATACGATCATACATATATCAACTGTAAGACCGACTCTATGTCTATGAAAAATAAATCTTGTGTATTAGCACCACATTGGTTAGGTAAAGTCTTAAAACAGATTCCAACATCGGGACATCGATCTAAGCATCTTGAGCTCATCACATCCTTTACAAAAATTTAAGTCCAACACAATAAATTAATCACTTTTCACATATACCTGAAACTTCTATTTCGAACGATTGATTGCCAGAAATTGATTCATTGCCCTATGCCTAGGGACTCATTACTTAGCGGCAATGAAGAAAAAATAAAGAAATTAAAACAGGAAACGTTGTGAGGGGAAGAGAGGGAGACGATTCGAGAATACATGCAGCACGCATTTAATTTAATTACACTTTGACAATGACAGAAATGACGATGACAACGACAGCAACAACAGCAACAGCGCTCAATGACAGGAGCAACAAAAGCGATGAGCTCGATAATGCCACGCAATTGATTAATAAAAGTGTCAACTCTGTTTGGGGAGTCGTCGAAAAAACGTGGAGAAACACATACACATACATACATACAAAAAGATGTTCGTACTTCGCTGCAGCTCGCAAGCAGCAATTGAAATAAGTGAGCGAAGGTGGTGCGGTGCATTGAGCGCAAGGTATAACGAGACAGCTTCCACCAACAGCTAGATGAGGAAACGAGCGGGCGTCACAGCAGCATGACACAGCTATGGCTCATTAATTGTTACGCAGTCGGTTTCCTGCTCGTCTACATTTTGTTCGCTTTTCCTTACGCTGATTTCTTTGGCATGCCGTTATGCCTTTGCGCTTAATTTGAGTTTTTCTTCGCTTTGTTTCTCATTTTCGTGCATTAAGTGGCAGCGTTGTATTCATTACGATTCGTTTGCATTCGGGCGTCTACAATTTGCTCCAACGCTCATTTTGCTCATTTCGCGTTGATTGTTTGGGAGAATTACATTAAACAGCCACACCGAAAGCGTGAAGATGGACTGAGTGTAGTCGTTTTAATTTGTTGGAAGAAAATGATGTAAAAATTATAAGGATGCTGTACAAAAAAGAGAAACTGTAAATAAGATGGATAAAAAGTGCAGAAAAGCAGAAACAAAAAATGTTAAAGAAATTTCGGATAGAGGTTTGAGAGCCAAAATATTTAACTCAACAGACATTCACAAATTATTCGGAATTTTTGAGTTATGTACATAAATGGTTGACTTAGTGTCTCTTGCAAAGAGTTCCCACTAACTATATGTTCAGTGAAACCCAGTGCTCTAACACCTCTTTTGCTTTAGTCCAACATATTCAAGAGAACTCGTTTCCTGGACATACTGTTAGTTGACTTCGATGACAGTAAAACATATATTATATAAATTAAAAAAAAAAAATGTTTCCAAAAATTTGACTCAGTAGAGCGTACTGCCTCAGTACGGTCTTAAATGAGATTGATTTGGAAACCTACAAAATGTAGTCTTTTCTATCTTGAAAAATATTTCTATTACACAGCTGATAATCCTCCCTCCATTATAGCAGACGGCCACCAAGCAACACATTTACAGAACTTCACATTGGTCTTCTCAGTAACTGAATGTTGTATGTAAGTACTGATCCTTCATTCACTGCATGTGGTTGGAGTGAAGTCAGCTCAATTTTTCTGCCCTGCACGGCGCTCCTTCCATACAACAGTTCGTAATTTTCATCATTCCGCAGGGAATTGCGCATTGCTTGTGCGTGCACACACTTTTTATTTTCGTCTATCACGAGTTTGGTGTTGCCGCCTCCTTCTCTTTACCGCGCTCATTTGTACTCGGCTCAAAGTTGGTAGCTGGTATTTTTTCGCGGTAAAACTTTTCAATTGAATTTTTTCACTTTTATCTGCTTAAGAAAGCGCAACCACCGCCATTGTCGACAAAGTCCAGTTTTTTTGTCTATTTTCATTTCGACTAATTTTTTATTATTTTTCTGCGGTTCATTTTTTCAATGGAAATTTTGCCCGTACTGTCGACCTCATCCTCTTCCTCTCTTTCACAGCCGTAACAATGTTGCCACCGTTGACAGTTTCTACTTTTCTTTATGACTTAACATTTAAACTTGACACAGACAGAGTGTTGTCGCTTTGCTAGCATTTGCTGCACTTTACTATCCCCCACTTCTGGGTTTTTTTAATTCTTCTGATTTCTCCATAGCGCCGCAGACATATTGTCTGCTCCACGAACTTCTTTAACTGCACTTATAGAAGCCTATTTTCCTTTTTTTTTTTTGCTCATCCTCAGCCTCCATTCATTCTCACGCATGCACTATCATTATGGATACTCAGTATCACACAAATATTTTTGCTCAATGCTCTCATTTCAATGCCGTCGCTCCACATACACACACTTGGTGATTTTACTTTTCTATTTTTCCTGCTGCTCAACTATGCAGTTATTGCGTACCGTTAGCTCTAGCGCTTCGTAGCGTTTCGCTGACACATGACAGATGAGTTAAGATTGGCTGCAGTGTCGCTGCCGCTTCGTTGCGTTCATATAAGTCACTGTCGCATAGTGTCGCCTTTGTCTCTGCGCCATTGTCTGTCTGGCAGGTTGGTAGCAATGGCTCAGCGGATGTGGCTTTTGCAAAATGAGCTGCCAACTTACGACTCCGCCTCCTCTATGCTTTGACACAATCCACTGTGATTAATTATGAAATGGAGTGGAAAATCTGGCTGGTGTTGCGAGACAACGCTAGCGCCCTATGCCTGGAAGGCGGACTTAAAGATGACGTAGAGTTGGATTTAAATAGCTGCTCATTAAAAATGCTGCGTCAAATTAATAACTTTATTGACTTCTTAACACTAATTGTGTTGTTGTTATTTGAAAAATAGAATGTGTGCTAATGTTTTTTTAGCGCTGTAAAGCACTTTAAATGTATGATGTTTTTGGAAAAGCTTCTAGAGAATTCTGGTACTCTTTAAATATGTAAAAATTGGTAATACTGGTAATAGTATACCTCAGCTTTGAGACAATTCTTGTCTGAAAGATACTCCCAAACCCATTCGAATTCATGCTTAAGCAAGTTAGAAAGAGTTTAACCTCAGTCCACGCCCGAAGGCTAGATAAAAAACGCTGTCTCTGTCCCTCATCTGCACCCGAAACAGAAACCTCAAATCTCTTACGTTTCTTTTCTTGTTCCGCTCAAATTTTCTAAAGCTTTAGCTCGCTGAGGTTAGAGAGCTTCTGTGAAAATACAGGCATGCCGATTGCTCTTGAGGTAGTGTAGTACAGATCCTGCATGAAGAATGACAGTCTCAAATATTTTCCTCTACTTTTTCTCTTAAAGATATTGCCCAAGACTTACTAACGAGGAAAATACATAAAAGTTAGAGAGCTTTTCCTAAACAAGCTTTGTGTTTTGAGCTTTTGCAGATTAATCCCAAATGTCTGACGCCACACTTAAGATATTGTATCAATTCGTAATGCTGCAGTTGGCATATATCTGCAAACAAGTCAATATCATATATCTCAAGCAAATAAGCCAAACAATTTTTTAATTTCATAAAACGCGATTTTCAAAAACCTTGAAATTTTATATGTACATACCTACATCTGTTAATACACCCATTGATTTAAACGCCACACATTAATAGAGGCATAAAATACTAAACGAATTTCAACTCTCATGTTGAGCTTATTGAAAATTATGTTGCGATCGGCTGTAACCAAAGCCAAAATTAACAACAAAAAAGAACAAAAAAAAACAAAACATCATGTAATCGTAATTACCAAAGTGTTGTGTCGGCAATTTTTTATGTTTACCGACAATACTAACACCCTCAAAGCGATTCACGAGAGTTAAGAGTGATTATGTACTCGTAATCGTATAAGTTGTTGGGTCCGTCGCTGAAGCTCTTGCAATTTTTTTCAACAAACCCAATAATTTAAAAGCCTTTTGATCTTTAGCGACAAAATTAAAATGAAAAATATTGAAAAGCATTAAAGTTATTCAAAAACTATTAACAAAGTCAAACTACAAAGCGTGAAACAGTGACAAAGTTACGCACGCGCCTTAAGCGAGCATATTTTATATGTACTATATATGTACATGCGCTGATAATGCTGTAAGCCATTAGATAATGGAAATCCGTTTGCAACCAGCAAAACCATTTGGAACACACAGATGTACGCAACTAAACTCAATAATTATTCAATACTCAAACTCAAAGAATATTAATTAAGAGAAGACTCACAACGAAAAGGTGTAGAAAGATACAAGGTTAAGTTGTTAAAAAAGCTTACGGGCAATGTGATGAACTGATCAACATTTGTAGGGAACGAAGTCAACTGTCCAAATAAGATACAGATAAGATCAGAGATAAAGTCGAATTCTAGCTAAAAATAAAAACAAGCTTGAAGTGAAAGATTAAGATATAAATAGAGATGAAGATAAATATAAAGGCATACCGAGATAGACATAATGTTAAATAGAACTAAATAATTTATGTGTATGACAGCTATGTGCTATGGTTATCGGCGGTTTCGACAAATGAGCAGTTTCTTGGGGAAAGAATGTGTGCAAAATTTCAGATCGATATCTGAAAAACTGAGAAAATAGTTCGCATATATAGGAAGTAATGATAACTTACGTTCAAAGCTTTCGAACAGCTTTCGTATAAGAATGCGATATCGCATAGGGCAAGTCAAAGGCATACAAAATGTACGAAATTCCTTTCCCTATATGATTTAGTTCAGTTCTTCAATATTAAAAAAATTAATTGCAGCAAAAAGCAAAAATAACAAGTATCAAAAAAGTTGAGAATTTTCCAACAAAAAACAAAAAAAAAAAAAACGCATTAATTTGTATTGCATTAATATTATATTACAGACTATAAAAAAATATATTAATACTCGTATATCAATACATTAATTACAGTTTTTGTCCTCAGAACCATTTTTGTAAAGCTCTCTTTGTCCACTTTGAAGTTAAGTAAGATTTTACTGTGATTGGAGCTATGTGTATATATACTCGTATATATATTTTTGTCTACGATTCACATATGTACAATAAATAAATTTTTTGCTCCCTCGTCGACTTTATTGCTCGCTCTTTTAATACTTAGCAGCGTACTACTTGTATGTGGCCCAATTCGACCGCTCTTTCCACATTCTACTGCTATAAAATTTGTTATAAAATAATTTATTTCAAGTACTTTTTGTTTTTCTTGTTGCTCTGCTAATGTGAATTTATGCAGAAAGTTTTAAAATGCCAAATGGCACAAGTTTCGCACAAAGATGAATGCTTTTGCTGCTCTGCTTTGTGAGCTATTTTAAATTAATTTCTCTATTTACAATTATACAATGAAAACAAATATTTTCATTACGTTTGCGGCAATTCTTAAATTATTATTTTGTTTTTGTTTAATGAACATGCCATGCGCTCATTTCATATGCACTCAATTATCTTTTTGGAGATTCATGGGAATGTGGGTCAAGCATTTCTACTGCAGTTGGCAGAGTATTGAGTTGAAGTGGATTATGTTTTAATTTTACTCATGCTAGATGGCATTTGCTCTACTTTTTGGCGGTCAATTATACGTGGCTAGAAATTAGATGTTTGCTTTTTATCGTTTTATAAAAAGTATTTTCTTCTTCTTCTAATAACCTGAACTGTAAATTATGTTTCGGAGAAGTACTGACAATTGTTTAAGGAACACTTTGTCTATGTCAACATAATTTTAGTAGCACAAATGTTTTAGCAGTTGAGTCTTTCGCAATAAAAGCTTCAAATTTGCTACCAAAGTGAAGGATTTCGTGTATTAATTCGCCCCTTATATAGAGTTCTCTTTGCCACTTCGTACCAAAACACACTTCTTTCAGCAAAGTGATTTTATAAGACCACGTTTCCTGCCAGATTGCCACTTTGTCTGCTTATTGGTGTTGCCACTATTCAATCAATTCGCAATAATAGCACAAGCGCACTCTAAAGTTACAAGCACAATACGCAACACGCGGCATACAAAGAGTGGTGTTGGGTGTGAGCCAAAGGCGTGCTAAAAGCAAAAAAGGAATGCTGTGGCAGAAAATGTTCGGCAAAAAGAAAATATTGCCTACTACTTAACTCAATAAGAGAGTGTATTTATATAGCGACTTTTGTAACATTGTTCGCACGTTTTTTGCGGGTTTCAAGGCTTTGATGCGGCGCTAGGACCAATATGCTAAGCCAGTTGCTCTGGCGCTGCTCAAATCAACTACAAACCGAGAAGAGTGTAAGGGACAAAGGAAAAATATCATTGAAAAATATTTTCTTGACGAATATTTTTAGTATTTTTGCTACATTTTTGACGATTTGTCTACTTCTATAAAAATATATTTATTTCTGCTGGTGCGTACTCGTGTGTAATACCGTTATGCTGCCACAGGGGTTTCTCACTGATTTTACCGCGTTTTCGGCTACTTATGCCTCGTACTTTAATCGCAGTCAGTCATTGTGAAAAATCTAGCTCAGCAAGATTTTCAAAGCATACACACAGTGTTGTTGGTAGACTAGTGAATGTGTACAAAGCACTTTTTCATACCCGGCAAAAAAAAAAATATATACAGTTGTCGAAAGTGTTCCGAGTCAATTTCAGTTTCACTTCCAACCTCAACAATGGCGCACAAGTTGCGGCACACACAATAACGTTATATGCCTATATAAAGAGCTATTACAACTGCTGTATGGTACACACATCAAACATATGCATACATACAAACAAACATATATACATATAGGTATATGTACAAATTCACATAGAAATACATATATTCAGCTCCACAGTATATCTTCGTTGCCCTTCACAGTTAAACCTGAATACGAATGAGTGAGCGCTTCAAACTATTCAAGGACAACTTTTATGCCTTTTTCTGCTATTTTATGCTTTTTTTAATGCCTACTTTTCGGCAAGAGCGTCAGCGGAAAATATTGCCGGTGAGGAGTGGGAAGTTTTTCAGTGTGTGCTTGTGCTCCTTTACCGCGCATTTCGAGAGTGGCTGCTCGTGCAATCAACTGAGCTTTAAATGATGTTTTGAGTGATTTGATGCTAGCTCAGCGGTATTAAATTTCTCACCATTGTGACTAAAAAAGTACTAGATATGTTTAAGTTGTTGAAATTTGACAAAGCTTTTCATAATAACTGTGATGTGTGACTTGATATTAATCTAATAAATTTTAACTCAGCAAAAGACTAATGTATTGTATGAGAAGCTCTTTTATAGCAGACAATTGACATATTTTAACTGGTTCGATATTTAAAGACAATAACCTCTGTATGGTAGTTCCGCAGTATACTTAACTACACCGCCAGATGCAAAAAATTGCGTATCCGAAAAGAGCTCTCATTCGAAGGCTTAATACTGTCTTCTATTATATAATATAATATATTTGATAGCTTTACGAAGAAGACCAGAAAATTACTAACATTATGCATTCATTCAAAACTTGCGTTTCTATGTTTCTACATAGTAGAGCCCTGGTAGAGGCATATAATACGAATTCTATTACTACAACTACTTTTCGTGATAGTGATCTAAGAGATTTTAAAGAAAAAGAAGAGAGAGGAAGGGTAGGGAGGAAGTGAGGGAAAGAGTTAGAAGCCCAGAAAGAGAAGGGGACGTTCCCAAGACAGTCCGGTCTACGTCATCGGAACGGACCCGGATTTTTATCCGGCTAAAGAATGTCAACTCGGCAGCATTCCGAATTACTTCATGGAAATTTTCTACTGTTATAACAACAAAAGAGAGAGTAAGAGAGAGAGAGAGAGGGAGAGCGGCACAGTATGAGCGAGATTAAATCCAAAATATCAGACCCCTCTATGGACCTAAACGCTAATTTTTGTAGGGCAGAACAAATGTTTACTGGACTGTAAGATGGTATAACATCAGAAACCCCTACTACAATTATTATACCTAAAAGTACATACCCTAAAAGAGAGGATGATTGAAATCAAATGAGAAAAATTATTTTCTCAATTCTCACCGCAATTAGAAATGTTTATTTGTACTCAAACTCTGACTTAATGTCATATATTTGCTTTATGTTGCTTTCCAAATATTCTCAAGCCTTTTCTCGGAGAGAATTTTATCTTTTATCTCCCAGTCTGCAGAGGGACAACCCGATAAATAGGCAGATAAAACGGTAGGATTTGGAAGAGCATCATATGAGTACTAAAACGCTTAAAATTATGGATCACCCGAATAGCTCAACTTTGGAAGGAGCTACAAAATATATTCGAGCTTCAGAAAGAGTTAAAAACTGTCGGTAATGAAGTATGATCTCATGACTAATACAAGCACGAGGTTCAATATTTCTGTTCCAGAATCTATCTAGTATTTTTTGTAAAAAAAGTCCATATATAGTCGTACTCTCATTACTTCTATTTGCAGTTATCTGTTCAAAGTGTTATATGAGTTTTTCTAAGCTTTTCGATTTATTATTTATTCTTCATAAATATACGTAATAATTTGCATTGATAAAGGAAAAGTCTTGCCTTTTTCTTTCATTACTATTTTTTTTCTCTAAAAAATTTTCCTACATTACCCATGAAAATCATTTTTCTTGCAGCATTGACAAATTTATTGCATTTCCTGTGCTTTCTTTGATTATTTATTAACCTCATTATATATATTTTTATTTCTTTGCTTTACTTGAATGCTAACCCCTTTTGCTAAATGCGACCCTACTGGAGAGTATGGTTTTCAATAAAAATGGGATACACGCAGTGATAGTTTTAATACCCTGTAGGGAAGTTTTTATACCTTTAGAGTCATTTTGGCAAAATACACAAGTGAACCAGGTTTGAACCAGTCCGTGATTTGTGGGGTTGTTTTAATCCAAAAACTTTACAGATTTACAATTTATGTCTCAATATTAAAGTCCGCTCAAAGAATTTCAACTATTTTGCATTAGTTTTGGTGGAAGAGCTTGATTCTCAAAGCTATCATCAAACTGAATATCGAACAATAATAGAATTATAGAAATTTTTTGTAAAAAGAAATATTTATACCCTGCTTGGGGTATATGAGGTTTGCCACGAATTTTAAAACACCCAGTAGGAAATGTTGAAGACCCCATAAAGTATATATGGTATATAAATATCGGTCCAAAATTTTGTACACGTCTTGTCTCCCCAAGAAGCGGCCAATTTGTAGAAACCCGCGAGATCGGACCACTATAGCACCTAGCTGTCATATCAACTGACAGATTAAAATCATCATCCATCTATGAAATTATTTTTGATAAGTTATCTTCACGAAGTTATGCTAGCACAGTTCACGCTATTCTCAACAGGGCATTTAGATAGATGGCAACGACACTGCTTGATTGTGCAAAAATTGGCAACAACTTTTTCGCCAGATTTTCCCATACTTTCAACACTTTGCGTAATATTTTCTTTAACTCACTTTTCCTCTTCTGTTGAGTATCAACCTTACTCTTAGCAACATTGCTACAATTTCCCACAGCAACCCACAAATTTCATTTACTCTTTTCTTATTTAATTCCGCACTAACCCCTTTTGGCACTTGAACTGCTTCAAGCACATACATTTTTTCAATGTTTTGTGAGTGATAGTAGACGTTGGGAGAATTGTTTTTCTTCAAGTTTAATTTTGCAATTTTTCTTTTTGGCCAACTGCTTTTCACACCCCCTTAAGGATGGGGATATAGCTTTAGAAACGGAGGGTAGCCCCACTGTGAATTAGTTAAGGGTTACATAGCTTCGTATACAAACATACATTATTTTATGGTGGTTGCTTAACACTATTGCATACCCATACATACAACCTCCCTTCAGCAAGCTTGCCACATTTCCAGCATTGACTTTGACATTCTCGTTTCGTGCATAACTTCAAAATTTCCCTGCCGTTTTCCCACTACTCTAATGCACGTGTTTAGTAGATAGCTGTATATGTGTGTATATATGCGGTTTAGTAAGCTTACATGTGTGTGTGTGTGTACCTATTTCCTTTTGGCACATTTACGTCATAATGGCATTTCCTGGCATTCCCCCTTTTCGTTATGCTTGTTTAGCAAACACACGCACTCATACATAAACTCATTATACTTTCCCAGTTTCGACGACTGTTTCTTTGTTGCTTCCTTTGCCACATCTCACGCTCACATTTTTTAGTCGGTTTTCTTTCATTTCAATGCTTGCAATTAAATGTTGTTTTATTTGTTACGAAAATCTTCTGTTGTCGTTGATTTTCTTTGGGTTTATTTCGCTTGTGTTATAATTTTATCATTTCTACAAATACAATAAATGTTACGAAAAGGCGAGTGACAAAAATGAAAAAAGCGGCACTAAAACGATTCTATTGTGTTGATCAACTGATTTGTTGTTCTATTAACTGGGGAAATTTAATTCAGAACTCTTCAAATCAACTTCAGATATGAGAAACATTTCTTACCAGAAGGTTGTTTAATTCAACAAAAATGCTATATTTGGAATATGAACTTTTCGAAAGAGACTCTCTAGGCTCCTTGGCATCCAGAAAAGGTTATCGCACCACAAATGTTTGCTTCTCGAAGATTTTATGGATCCATGTATTTTCTTTAAACTAAAATAGACCAATATCTGCTTCAATCGGGAGCACTCTAGGCCAATGATTTTCCACTTTTTAGTTCATAAGCTCAATACCAATCACTTAAGCTCCAAATCTTAAAGTCGAGCTAAATCGTGCAACAAGACATACAGCGCTTAAACCTTCATTTTATGAAGATTTTTGTTATCGCAACTCTTGGTCATTATATCTTGTAACTATCAGGCTTAATCATCGACTAACCGAAGCAATCGCGTCTATTTAGTATCAAGCACAGTGGTTCGGTCTTTCTAGCTATCACATGCGTCTATAACAATATAAAGTATCTATATTCTATGTCATATTTGAATAAAACTGTATTTTCTTGCTTCAGCACATTTTAAATAATTTTTAGCCTAGGGACTTTGAAATGGAAGTATCCGATAAAATATGATAAAACAAACTTGAAACATTGGCTAAATTAGCAGAAAACACCTTTTAAATCCGTTAAGTAAAAACTTCGTCAGCCTTCACGATGGCTCCATCACATAGATCCCCATTATATAAGTCTAATTGAACATTGAGATTAACACAAAGGCGAATGAGCTTGTACAGCTGGGTGGTTCGCAAAAATCACCTCAAGCGAAGTCAGTAGCAATTTCGATTATAAAACGAAAATGATGCCAGAACTATTAAAAAATGTATATAGAAATGCGAAAGTGAATGCTGATAATTGTTTAGTAGAAAAATGGGTACTTATGCTATGGCATACACATAAGTTACTTAAGCTGAGACTCTCATCGAAGAGCATTTAAAGTGTTGGACGATTTTTGGAATAAATAGTCTTTCAAAGTTTGAAAAAATAATCTATGAAAATTATTTATGAAAATACATATACTTCCAAGGGCTTATACTTCTTTTTTTTAAACAATCTGTTGAGAATTACAAACCGATTTGCTAAATGAATGAAATAACCTTTATGTAATTTTATTTTAATATTTTTTGTAAAAAATATCCGTGTGCTATACTTCTTCATCCGCATTACTCTCTTTTAGTAATCTTTACAATTTCCCTCGTCTTGTGTTTATAATGCAATTTTGATTGAATACGCCGCATTCTTGCCCCGATACTCGTTACAAGTGTATATATGGTATATAACTACTTCAATACATTTGTATTTACTTTTGAAGCCAGTTTACATTTATTTAGATGTATATTTTGATTTATATATAATACATAATGTGTGTTATTGTGATCAACGCCAAAGCTTTTTGTTTCCTACATTTCCATTACCTTTATGCCGAAAAAAATCATATATTTTACTGAATAGCAATGATATCTTACGAATTGTTCAATTCAATTTTTATATTGCAACAGCTTACAGGGGTTGTTTGCACCCTCTGAGTGTCAGAGCACAGACTTACTTCCATGCAACATGCGTTCTTCACCTTTGCGTGCGTCTTATACGAGCATACGAATGCTTGCTCCCCAACACTTCACAGCCACAAGTTACTCCACGGTCTACATTTTTCTTACATACTCGCCATTCTTTGCCGCTCCTCAATATCTCGGCTTTATTTATGTTATTTCTCAATCTTTCATTTTTCTTGTATCCCTCTTTAAATCATCTGGTCTCCCGCAACGTACACTAATCCTCATTTATAATTAATACTTCACCTTCATTTTGTGGGTTGTAACTCTTATTGTTGTTGTGTAAAAACAATAAATCAATCAGAGACAAAATGCAACATGTGCTCCTGATATCTAAATTCTTGTAAATATGTAAGTGTATTTATAAGGAAGACGAGTAAATTGATATGTCGATGTGTATATATACATGGTATATTAAGTTCAAGAAGGTTGTTAGATAAAAGAGCTCAACAGTAAAGCGAAAAGTTGTTTAATTAGTTTAAGGTTAATAGTATTTAGAAACATTAAATGAATATGTCGACCGATTTCTTTAGTCTAACCTTGGAAAACATTATCCGAACAGCAGAACTCAAACAAAAAACTTCTTATGTTTGTCGTTATGTTAGATAAAAATGCAAGACATTCGTCACATGACTGTTGAAACATCGATAACAATTTTTGCCTTGGAATCCATCAAACAACTAAAAAATAAATATTTATATAAACAAGATAGTAAATTGGCTTACCAATTTCTCCGTTCGCTTGCTCCAATTATTTTCAATGACGTTTTATTTAATTGTTTATTTTTTTTAGAATTTTTTAGCACAAATCACTTATTTTTTGTTGTTCACAAATTATTAGCAGTGCATATTAGTAGAAAAGGTTTCGTATTTTCGATCGGAATGAAATATATACTTGATTGTAAACTTCGTTTTATTTAACAAACACTTTTCACTTTATTTTACAACAATTCTACACAGTTCGCTTATATACTGTATCCATTACTTATTTATAGCATGATATATTTGTTTACTTCCTGCTATTTTTACAGGTGACTTTCTGAGGCTCACGCACACTAGTGCAGCGGCGAAACGTTAAACGCGAAGCCGTTAAAACGCTGAAATGAGAACAAGAAAAGTTTCATTAGAATTTTGTATTAAAGCAGGAATGACAATTAAGCATGGAGGAATGTTGCGTATACGACACGGCATGCACAGCACATTATACAGCTTATAAATAAATGCGTAACGAATTTGTAGAGCAATGAAATCTTTACGCAAAAGATACGAATGTATAAAATACAGTTATACACACAATTTTCTTTTGATATGTATGAGTGTGTGTTGTTGTTATTTGTATGTACATTAATATGTATGTATATTTAAGTGACAGTTGAAGTAGACAACTAATGCTTTAATGGTGGCTGAAGAGCGTAGCATTCATTTAAGAGTAGCGTTGCCAGCTTTTCTTGCTTTTCGTTCTTATTATTAATAAACATATTGCTTTTATGGTTTTTTATTTTTATAACTTTTTTATTTTTTATAACTCTTTTTAATTTTTAATAACTTTTTTATAAATTAAATTTTTTTTAAATGTTTTTTCCTGATATGACATTAATTACGTAATGGTGTTGCCACCTTTTCTTGTTATTATTAATAATTTTTTTTTTTATGGAAATTTTTAATAATTTTTTTATTAGTTAATATACATAAATTTTTTTTCTTCTCTTGCATCATTTTGCCACCATTTACAACATGTTTTTATGCGAATTTTAGCTTTCGCCCACAGCTGCTTTATTCCAACTTTTTTTCCTCCTCTTTCCATTTGCGCTTTGTTGTACGCTTGCACACCTGACGCCAGCAACAAAAAACCGAAGTGTCGACGCAATGATGCGCGTGCGGCGCGTAATTGTGGCAGCAATCAAAACATTAACAGCAGCGCAGTGACAAACAAACAAACAAACAGATATGGTGAATAACAACAGCGCCAACAAAACAACAAACAGGCAACAGCGACAACAACCAAGGGTAAACACATGCGTGCGACAACGAATAAATCATGTAGGATACCACACATTTTTACGAGCTTTGCCGAATGCAGTGAAAGACAGTGAGTGATGAACGGCTAGAGAGGAGAAATAAAAGAAATGGGGGGATTTGGTGGCAACACAGGTGTATAGTGTGCGTTTTCAGCCGCTGCAGCAACAGCAATATAAACAAGAGCCGCTTGGCTTTTGCCGCCGCCACTTGTGGTTGTTATTATAACGCTACTTATTGTTGTTATTACTTACTTGAGGAATTTTGTATGCTGGCAAATAAGTTGTGTTGTATTCATAAGCAACAACAACAACAACAACAGGAATATGAAGAAAAGCACAGCTACTGTACAGTGACATTTTATGTTTCAATTTCAAATATACAGATTTTTTACGAGCTGGTGAATTTAGCCGAGCTGTAAACTGTGCATAATTATATACATACACATGCATACCTACACACCAACATACACATCCTCATACAATATATAAATGTGTATTTTGAACGTCTGCCATGTTGTCTGGCAACTCACGCGCTCCTCCCCGTAACGTGCACCTTTTGCTTTTAAGTATGGCTGAGACGTATTCAGGTGCGTCTGCACTTAACAAAGGTACGTAGGAAAGTAAACACAGCTGTTAATGTATTGGAGTTTGTGTTGAAAAATCCCTGCTGTCATATACCCATGGGTCTTTTTGAGGTGGTCTTTGATATTACGATAAAGTAGTAACAGTTTTATGAGAAAAAAGTTTCGATTAAATAGTGACCAGCACTCTGATGAATTCCAGGATCTTGTTAGGCGCCTTTGCAACAACGTGCTCGCTAATTGGTATCAAGGATACCTCTTTAGAGGACTAAACGAGTAGGCTCTACAGAATTTTCTTATTTCAATAAAATATCTGATGGCATTACTTGTAGAGCTTTGTAGGAAAAGCCTCCAAGAAGTACTGAAAGACTAACGTACTTCATATTCCATTCTCCGCATCCTTCATTTTGCATCATGAAACAGAAATGTATGCCTCATTTCCCGAAAATGTCTTCAACAAATGCTTATTGGGTTCAACTTAAACCCCTATACAATTTGACGCCAGACAGATGTTGCCACTTTGCGTGAATACATGCGTTGTTGCCATACCCATTTAACTCAACCGAAAACCCCCAACAAAGAAGCTTGTTTGATTTTAGCTTTGCAGCGGTTGCCGCTAACGTTGCAAGAACACGTTATTTACGAGTACAAACAAGCAAACGAGCACTCAGTGGGGCGTTCTGGAGGAAGCACTAGTCCAAAAGGATGAAAAAAATATCAAAACAGGGAAATCGGAGGATAAAGCAGAAGCAGAAGAACAAAGAGAAGGACAACAGTTTTGAGACGACAACGATGACGCTAGACGTCGGCGGAGAAAAATGACACTTCAAATGTGTTGCAGCACGGGCGCGCAAAAACAGTGTGGCAAACGAGACGGCAGAAAACAACAACAAATCCGCAATCAACAACAACAAGTAAGTAGCTTCAAAACACAGCAGCAACAAAACATCATCAGGCAGTCAACAGCAGTCGGGCGGTGGCAAGCATAAGCTGCGATGCCACTGCGTTTGATGAAGATGAAGAGCCAGACCGTCTGCGTTCGAGTCGAGTCGTCCTGCAGTCTGCGACTGACTGACTTTTCATTTATACATTTATATGTCGGTATGTTTGTTTGTGTTGCCCTCTACACGTGTCTGCAGCAGTAGGTGTGCGTATGTAACGGCATATAAATGATGTTGTGCATGTATGTGTGTTTGGCGAGGTGTTTGTCCCTGCTTCGTGGGGGTTGTTTATGGCGCTTGGACGCGCTTGACTGGATTCTGGGTTGACGATTGAAGTTTTACATAAATAACAGCAGCAATAGTAAGCAGCAATCGAAATATAACAACAACAGCAACAATAATATACCCAAAAAGCAGTAGATTGGCATCCGGTAAATGCTGGTAAGTCCAAAGCTGTTAAGGCGTCAAGCAGCAGCATGAATGACCTTATGCGTAGCAGCTTTTACTGCTCTAAGCCTTAATTAAGAGGTGCGGTGGTGTAAATGAAAAGAAGTTTTTTCAAATATTGGGCGTTCCAATGACTTCAAGAGATTAGTTTAGGTTAGGTTAAAAAGTCGATCCTGTCACATGCGTCGACAAAGGTTTTCGCAGTCGCACAGAAGCTGGTCGTCGTCCACCGCCTGCTAAGCTCACGCGAGGTACGTAGGTCCAACGAAGAGCCAACTCAGGTGATCTAAAGTATGTTTGCCTTTGTCCTAGTTCATTTCTGTGATATCATAAGCATATGCTGCAGTAATTTCTTCAGATATTACTTCCCTTTACTACAGGTGGAGATTTTACTTAAAGTCTAAGAAGTGATAGTTTCAACATAAGACTACTTAAAGAGACCTAAAATACAATAGCGAACGAGAGTGTGAGCTTACCGAGTTGAGGTCCTCATATTTTTCTAAAGTTTTGTGAGAAATCTGCCAAAAATTAAATGCTAAAGTTTTTGGCTAAAAATTATTTGAAAATGCTGGACATGGCCTATTGAAAGAACATGTCGAAGTTATGGGATCAACCTGGCATAAAGTTCCGAAAAAACCCAACACCATCACTATTCTTTCATTTTTAATGCAGGTCTACTATTTATGCTTTCACTTGTTGGACCTTCTAGTTATTTACTTCGAGCATTATTGCTTGCTGGGTGAACAACATAAGCTGGTATAATAACAACAAATCAGCATCATTGGTATCAGCATGTGCAAGAATACATCAAATGTTACATAAATAATAGCAAAAATGTCAATAGCACTAGTGTAATGGCTGATGGTACAACAACAAAAACAACAACAATAATTTGCTGCGTAATACTAAATAAGGCCACCCTTGGTCCGTCACACGACCAGCCCGCTAGCCTGCCAGACAAACTCAATTAGACAGCTGGGACTGCAGTAGCAGCAGCGGCGTTGCTTGCAGCGGCAGCAACAAACCAACAACACAACAACAATTTAAGCTCCATATAGTGACTGTTGCGAACGAAATTTCGTCGAGGGCAATAGCTCGGATATTTGTAATACGTCAATTGCGAGTCTTATTGCTTCGTTTTTGGTTTTATTCTAAGCATTTTTTTTTGTATTTTTCTTTTTTTTTGGGCTTCGACCGGAACTGCAATTGGGCGATATTGGAAAATGTTATGTGACACATGTGAAATGGCAAATAAATAAATAACTGTATACATTGGGGAGTGAATTTTGTATGAGGCGATGAAATTTCTGTGCATTCTATTAAAGCGCTGTTTTTTTTGACGAAGTTCGTGAATATTAAAGAACTAGATTGGCGAAAACGATAAAAATATACGTGCCTCAAACTTTATATTTGGCTTCGAGATTTCAGATACACATAGAACTTTATGAATCCAATCACCACTTCATCAAAAATATAGATACGTTTCTTCAGAGGATATTCTTAAGTATTAATATTAAAAAAATAGTTAGAAAATGAACGACGGAGGCCGAAGACTAAGTTTTAACAGTAAATGATGCTTCGGTGGCAAGTTTGAGACTCAAGAACCTATGCTAATGGGTGATGCTTTACTATTTGCTCCTAATCTCTTGAACAAACTTTAAAAATTTTCCAACGGGTAGGTAAAAGAGTGATTGATGGAAATATGAGATGGTGTGGGTTTTTCAGTTTTGTAATGGTCCTGCGGTAGAAGCAATCGGCACCAAGTTCGATGATAGATTTAACCTAACATTAGATAATGCTTTGAGAGAATAGCACTTTGCTATTTAATTGAGAGGCCTCTTATTTAAATAACTTTAAGAGATATTCGGTATACGAATTGCTAATTAGTGAAATTAGCTTGCATTTTTATAGGCTATTCATAATTAAAGTAAATAGTTAACTCAATAGGAGTTAATGCGACAGCTAAAATTTTTATTTTTAATTTTTTCTCAATAGGTTTTTGAAGTTGGCAGCCTTTCAGTTTACTCTTCTGTAGATATCTTTTAGATGTGAAATATTATTTTATAATAATTGAAACTCAAGCAATCGTGCTATTTAAATATTTTCATTTTCCATTCAAAATTTGCATGTCAAATACCTTAGTATCTTAATTTCGTATATAAAGCTCTAAATCACGCATTTTTCTGCACTTCACAGCTCAATTATGAAAAAGAATTCACATAACTATGCACTTGAGGGATTTAACTCGTTTAACGCCAGTCATTTTATAGCTATCAGACACATTAAAGAAAAATCTCGCTACTTGACGCCGAATTATCTGAGCAATGTCTGCAATGCAAAAGAAGCAGCAAGAAAAGGGAGCGAAAAAAGCACAAACATTGCATTAATAAAAAGCCACAACTTTAAAATAGTCACAGAATTACGGAAGACGCTACACATACGCTTGACTTTGCAAGTGTGTGTGTGTATGCCAGCGCTATTTCCTTTTTTGACTCTTTGTGCTGCACGTTTTTCACAATGAACGACAAAACTGCCAGACAAACAGAGAGTAAAGTTGTTGAAGAAGAAATAGAGAGTGAAACTCTCGCGTAAATGTTAACTGTCTACCTCTTTGTGCTTTTTGTTGTTGTTTGCAATAAAGTTTAGTGGACTGCTTTTTTGCGAGTAAGAAAATGCCATTTCTTTGTGGCCTTTAACTGCAGCAGCAATGAATGACTGTAAACGAAAATGAGAAAAAAGTCAGAAGTAATAACAAAAAATGCGAAAAACCGGAGATAAAATGCCGACAGTGTGGCCAGTTTACTTGCATGTAGGTGCACGAAGCAGCAACAACGGCACAGTGTCAGTCACGACTACGTCAGCGACATCGACGCTAGCCAACGCTGTGTGGTCTGCAGGTGTCTAGACGTTGCAAAAAGGGCAAACCGATGCAGTCGTACAGGTATCGCGCAGGCATGAGTGTGCATTCGCTGTGTATGTGTGTGTGTGCATGTGCGTGTATGCATTTGCAAGGAATTGTCAAAGCAAACAGCGTTGTCACATATTGTCGCTGTAAATGATGCGACGTCAGCCGCGATGAAATGCAGTCGCCTTCGCTGTTGCGCAGCACGCCGGCACGCGCTCTCTTTAGTGCGCTACTGAAGCCTTTTTTGTTTTGCTTTTTCAAGCAATTGGTATTTACTTATGTTACTAACACACAATACAAATATTTGTATGTATTTATTTATTTATTTTTCTCACTTCTGCCGAAACTTTATATGATTTGCTTTTTCAAGTAGTTTGCTTTGCGAAAACTTCGCACTTGTATGCCGGCAGCGCTGCCATGGCTACTTATGCTCCCTGGTTGTACGCAAGTACTAAGTCTTTTGCTGCATTCTAGTGACTTTTACTTAGACATTGTGGTCGTTTTGGGGTCTTATATTTATCAGCTTCATAAGTTTCCATGCTTTTTATGTACATGTGTGTGTGTGTTTTGAGGTTTAATGTGATTTCTTAAGCTCAGTATCAAGTGATTTATTTCGCACAGTGGCGCATTATAAATTATGCATATGTAATATACATACATATATGTATATGAACTAGATGCGTATGTTTATATACATATGTGCTCATATGAGATCTCCCTTCTATCTTAAGATTTGCTCACAAATGGCTTTGTTGATCCATTTTCCAACTTTTCCGACCAAAGTATATGCTTTAAAAACTCTAGGTGTGTCTGTAATTTATATATGCGCTAAGAATTTCTTAAATATTAATATATTATGGATTACTCAGTGGAAAAATGCTATTTTCTGAGCATTAAAGGAACTAGTTACTAACCAAGTACATAAAATGCAATCCTGAGCAATAAATAAACTCTTTTATTTACACTGTTTTAATATGATAATGAGACAATATAAAAAACTAAAAATAATTACGAGTTCAGAAGCAACTTGTTGGATATGGCTGTGATTGAATTTCAACAAGTTAGATGCATAGAGCAAATAGAAAATAGGGGTTTCGACGTGAAAAGGTTCTTTCCTTGCAAGGAATGCCGTTTTTCACACAAATAAAATGCAATAAAAATTCCCAAATATTATATTTTTTTTATTTTTAGCAAATTATCTCACTTTGTTATCACAAAAAAAATATTCATAACAATAAATAAAAAATATTACTGCACAATGTAATTTTAATTTGTTAACCTTCCTAATTGCCTTTTCTACACTGAATATTTTTTAATATTTACAGCCTAATTTATCTACGGTTCACTGTTAACGCATGCTGCCTCAATTACTGCAGTCACAGGGCCGCTACGCTAGTAGCAGAATAAGTATACAAATAGAACATATTGCTAGAAATGTTTTTTCTTATAGAAAAATAATTTAAAGGGAACAATAATTTATGTTTTTTGTTTTACAGTTGAATTTGCGTATATGTAAATACATTTGTACACACATATATATTTTCAAATATTTATAATGTACACTTTGATTCACACAACTTAACCACGCATTGACATTGACTCTGAGTCAAAAGAGTACAATGCAAAAACCCTAGCGGATCACCAACCACCGGCTCGCTAACAAGCGCTGCTGCTGCGTTCACTACGCCAACGTTTTACTAACGGCACATGCAGTCGCGTGTCTGCCGCTGCTTTCACACCAGCTATCAGCTTCGCTTTTTGTTTAATTTATTTGTTTAAATTTATTTTTACAATTTTTCTACACCACCTCTTAATCACTTATTTGTTTATTTACTTGTTTTTTCAAGTCTTAACTTTTTCTTTAAACTAAAATGCTCACAAAATATAAAAACCCACGCGCACAAAGAAATTCACACTACACTTATTGTCGGCGCCGCTCTGCGCTCAGTTCACCTCTGTTAATTGCTCACTTGTGTCTCGCTCTCTGTTTGTTCGATACCGTTGCGTATTGTTGCTGTTTGCTTTAGTTTTTGCAAAACAATTTTTTGCTTTTGCTTATTTCTTTTCTCTCTTTTTCATTAATTTATATTTGTTTAATATGGCTTGTTTATTTTCGCAAATTTTATTAGCACATTTGCGTTCTCAATTGAGTTGTAAAGTTTAATGCCGTATTTCTCATTCATTATAATTTTATTGGCACGCATTGAAGATTCAAAAATTTATTGATTTATTTCGCTGCCGTTAGCGTTGTTAACGTCACTGCTGCAGTCGTCGCTCGCTGCAAAGCAGTGCAGCCGGTGGTGGTTTGTTGATAAATGCGTTGGAATGCAAATAAGCATGTAAAATTTAATGTTTCAGTTACAAAAAGATTAATATTTATGCATTTTTTGATTTTTGAATCTTTTCGTGCTTTATTAATATTTATATTTATTATTAAATATATTTTTTTATACTTTATTTTACTATTATTATTATAGCTTGATTTGGCTACAGCAAAGTATTAAAAATATTGACTAATAAAAAAATATAAAAAAATAAATATTTAACAAATATTATTTAAATAAAAATAATAAATTATTTTATTTATATTTTTTTTTTCATTAACATATGATTTTTTAATAATATTTTTTTTTTTTTAATTTTAATTAATTTGGGTATTTTTAAGATTATAGTACTTTTGAATATAGGTTTCATGAGCTAACGAAAAGAATCAAAAGTATGGATTCTCAAGAAAAAAACTATAATTTAATGAATTCAATTTTTAATTAATTGTATGCGATCTTGTTCTTCTTCGTTTATATGAGATCTTTCTTTTTGTTTATATTACAAATGTTTACTAAATATTATTTTTTATCAGAACTTTTCTAGATTGGCAATTCAAGTTTAATATTTATTAGTTATTTTACATTACTAATTGAGATTAATTAAGGTTTAAAATACTCACTCGTCACTTAAGTGTTGGAAAAACAATATTTATATATATCGAACTCTTCCGTTTGAATCTCAACTTTAAGTCAACCAATTTTATTTGTACATTCGCAATATCCTTATCGTGTTGTTCGAAAAAAATTTAAATGAAATAATGCTAAAATTAACAAAACAGTTATATGAAAAAAAATTGTTTATATGAAATAGTTGGAATTGTTTCGTTAAAAATTTGGAGGTAAGTAAAAATAATAATTAAGAGTGAAGATATAAGCAAATAAAACTTAATTTTCTTTCAAAAAGCTCCGAAAATATAATTTTTTCAGTTAGATTTTCTACCCATACTACTTTAAAACAACACAAAAAGCAATAAGCTATTGCGTATTTCTTTCTAAAAGATTTGTTACAATTTTTTTTTATTTTTATTACTATCGCTTTATAGTTTAAACACCAAAAAGTCATCACTATCTTCTAAGTTATGTGCTTAATAGATTTGGAAAATATTTACATAATGCGAAATATTTATGATTTCAATATTTAATACGAGCTCATTTATTATTTCAAATATTTTTTCTTACTTAATGAAATTTCATATTTAAAAAACCACTAAAGACAAACTTAAAAAAAGGAAAAACAAAAAATAGTAATTTTATATAAGATTATTGTATAACTAACGAATTTTTTAACTTTTGTCAAAATTACATATTCCAATAATTTTTAATATTATTTGAAAAAAACAACAACAAATAATTTAAAAAAAAAACACATTTTTAAAAACGAATTTTATTGTATAATTTATTTAAAGAATATTTCAACACATTTTAATTATAAATTTAAAAAATTTTAACTGACAAAATAAAAATGTTTTGTAGATATGTATATAAATATATATATTTTTTTTTAAATTAAATTTCAAATTTGTTATGTAAATTTCTTTAATATATTCACTTATTTAATATATTACTTTATTCCTTAAGAACTAAATATTTTGTAACAATTTGGGAAGTTTTCTTTAAACTTTTAATACGAGAAATTAAAAAACAATATTTTTTATTTATTCGAAATACTGTGTATATCTTTAATTAATTTAAAAATAGTTTTTAATTTGTATTTTGTTAATTTTAAATTATTTTATTATAAAAAACAAAAAAAAATATGTTTTTAAAAGTTTTTTAATTTTATAAAAATACTATTAAATTTTTTTTTTGTGTGGTTTCAATGTGACAAGCAGAAATATTCGAAAAATGAAAGTATTAAATAAATTATGTACTTGTATTATATAATTTTAAATATTATATTGAGGAATTGAAAAAAAACTTTAAAAATTTATAATATTAAATTAACATATTATTAGTTTGCACAAAATTTTTTTTTTATATTTTAGGAATTATGAAAAAAATTAAATAAATAATTTATAATAATAAAAAATTAAAAATAATTGCCGAATGACGAAATATATTTCAAATAAATTATTTAAACTGATAATGAAAATATGAATAAATAATGTAAAACTAATATGTGATGGAATAAAAAATTATAATTTCAAAAAAGGTTTTCAAATTTTTCAATAACACAAATGTGTTGCGCGAAATTATTCGAAATTAATTTCCGATTTGTTAAAAACATGTTTATGTTTTAAAATTCAACATGTATTTTGAAAAATTCCGTTATGAACACAACTCTTTGTTTTATCAATGTTATTCGAATTTTATTGAAAAAAATTCAAAACTTCCTTTCATTATATCAACTGACCAAACGACCGTTAACACGTTATTTAGTAATTTTGCAAAGCGCCAAACACGCTGGCGTCGCTGTTATCCGCAGCCAACTGATTTATTACTTTGACTGCGCTCGACTCAAATACGCTCAGCGCTGGCACGAAGCTTGCGACGCGGCTGCAAATTAACGCTGCCAACAGCAATAACAACACACCGCTGTTGGAGCTACTGAATGGAAGCGCACACAAGCACGCATACACACAAATATATATATATATATATGATACATATGTATATATTGGTATGTAGATACACATACTTGTACACTACCGTTATTCCACCACCGTGTTTCGTCAATTTTCTACCACGATAAATTGCACTGCGCCTGATTTTCCTGCAGCTTTAACTGCGGTGTCTACTTGTTTTTTCGTTTATTTATGTTTTACCATTTTTTTTTACTATATTCAACTATATTCACGCTATGACGCTGTGCTGTCGCTCACACTGCTCTGACCGCCATTGAATATCCATTAATTCATAAATACACCGTTTGCCGTTCGAAGATTCGAAGTAGAGACGCGCTCGCGCTAGCTTAACCGTTCGTTTCCATCAGCGTACTAGATGTTCAGGCCGAATGTTTCGCAGTCGTTACCGTTATTGGCATTCGGAACACTTGCGTCCGCGCATTGAGGGTTGATTTCCGCTGCAAAATAACTAGCTGCAAGCTAAGATCTTTCTTGAGCCTTGACCACCCACCACCCGCACAACCAATTTTCGGCTTACCGTTTGCCATAAACAACCACTAAACTCGCTCATTTCCTCGAACGGTGCTTTGTAGCCTTGTTGTTGTATTTTTTCTTATAGCGAAACGTTACGACAATTGGCACGCGCTCACACACAAATTGACATTGCAAAACCAAAGTGATAAAAAACAAAGAAACTATTTCATTTACAACAACAACAATGCAATGTAGGCAAACAAACAAATCGTAAATTTCTCATTTGCGAAATGAGCACGCGACTGCGCCGTATGGGCGGCAACGCTCTGTGCGCTCTGAGTTATTGGCTCTCTTCGTATTGTTTTGGTTTTGTGTATTATTTCAAATTCGCTTTTGGTGTTTGGTTCGTTGGAGCCATATGATAGCAGGCACATACATATGCATATGTCAACAGTGCTGCCAAATCTAGGAAATCCCGAAATATTTCTATAATTTTTACGATGAGTTGAATCGACAACGAAAAACAACAGCTTTATAAAAAACTCAGACGATCTCTAGCAAAAGTTGTCTTGGATAAGAGACGACACTCATTAGAAATTATCTCAATATACCCTTCGGGAAATTCATTCTAGAGGCGTACGGTTCAACAATAAATTAATATTACTGCCGACCTAATGTAAAGCTTGAAATACGTCCCATGGCTCAAATTCTAAGGCGTGATCTATAACTTAGAGATCTAGGAATCCAAGCTAAATTTGGGAATTTGACTAATTCATCGTAGCTTCGACTATACATAAGCGAAAATCCGTTCCGTTAACGTGGATTCCAAGATTCAGAGCTCAAATTCGTGTTTATGCACACATATTGCTCAGGTAATTTAATTTCACGATGGGAGAAAGAGAGTCTATACAACTTAGGACAGTCTTTAAAGTTTAAGATCATTCCGCTTTGCGATCTTTTACGAGGCAGGCAGGAAGTCAACATTCTATAGGAGAGTATTTACCTTCTCATTTACTTTCGGATATATCATTATCTTTATATGAAGGACCACTACCTGGTTCTATATTAAGAAGCGCCATAGTCTTACTTACAATAGATCGCAGAATGAATTATACTGTCACAATTAACTTATAGTGTCTCTTTTGACAACAAAGTCGACAATTTCAATTGTGTTTCGTTTAAAAAGTTACAAAGTAGGAGATTTGGTGCCCAGTACAATTTGTACTAATACTCTTTAGTTCTAACAGGTCAACGTTATTAAAAGCAAATGTACAAGCAAATGTACAAAGAAATTTCTAATGAGATTCCTCAACTTAATTTTTCTCAAGCGTCATATCCTTTCTTCGAAACAAAAGCGACTTTACAGAAGTCTGCAAAGAGGTTTCTCATAACTACTTTTCGCATAAAATGTACTCCCATGAGAATGCAAAACAAAGCAGAAAGAGCAAATGAGCATACATCTAAATGTAGGAACCCAAAAGTTTAGTAACTCTGTCTGCCACTCAGCGACTAAAGCGCATGTCCTCTGCCATTATTTTCAGCGGCGGCATTTACAAAGCCATTTGTAGATAAAGTAATTTACAACAACGTAAAGAGAGAGCGAATAAGGATAATAGGGAAATGTAAATTTAATTTAAACCGGCCGGCGCGGTATGCAACTACAAAGGCAAACGAAACGCCACACACGCACACGTACACTCATCTGCTGCTAGTGTGGGCATTCATTTTAATGTCTGTATATCTACAACTGTTTATTCTTTTAATGTCCACATGTACGTGTGGCGGTAGCAGACACGCGCTTTTGGTGTAAATACAAGCTGTATCCAAAGGATTTCATTTCTGCTGCTGTGAAGTCGCTAAGGGTCACACAGCAATAAACCACAAAACACCCAAAATAAAATAAGGAAGCAGCGGCAATGAATGCCTGTGCGCTGCAAAGTTGCTATGGCGCTGGAAAAGGAAGTTACGAGTAGGCGCTGAAATGTATGCTATAATAGTTGGATGAGTGGCCAAAACGAGTTTATGACAGCGGACAATTGGCAAATACAGGGTGACTAAAATTTACTTAATACGTTTTTTAAAGTTTTGTTCACCTAACGGTTGTTTGTATCACCTAAAACTAGTCGAGAGAGATATATGTTTAAACATATATGTCTGTATGTCCGCCCATCGTCCGTCCGTCTCTCTGTGCCAGCTGTGACTTGAGTAAATATTAAGATATCGTGATGAAACTTGCTACACGTGTTCCTTGGTCGATTTGGGAGACCGAGTTCGTAGATAATCGAATCTTAATTACGGGAGGTATGAAAATGTATAAAAAGTAGGCATGGCCCGCCCCCTAACAGGTTCAATGTATATATCTGTCAAACCATTCTAGCAGTATCAGCCAAATTTTGGATAACACAACTTGGGGCAGTTGTCAAAATTGGGCGATGGGCATGGTACCGCCCAAATTTAGGTGAAATCACATATCTCCGGAACTACGCCACTAATCTCAACCAAATTTTGGACGTAAGATTATTTTGACATTCCCATGTTACAGTGAGCAAAATCGGACTGCAACCACGCCTGCTTCTCATATAACACAACTTTAAATTTTCTAAGGTAAGTAAGAAAATGTGATCGGATTCAGATCCTCTCAACTTTATCTGCATCAAGTAATTTGAGTGAGTAGCATTTAACTGGAGTTATTTTGAACAAAGTCGGGAAAATTAAAATAGACTTGATTTTGACTATATACATATATGGTATATGAATCAAATATATCTATCATTCCTTTACCAATAATGACCAGCTCTAAGGCACGTAAAATAGTAAAATGTACATAACTTTATCCTGGTTCCTTTATTCTCTTTTTTATTTTTAAATGTTATATTCATAATAAGAAAGAGTTTTGGGTTGAAAAGTAGCCAGTAGCCTGTAACCTTAGTATATTCCTACCTCGTCTCCCTACTCCTAGCTATTATTTTTTTGCAACGAAAATTGAGTCCCAAGAATAAAATGTTATTAGCAATTTTAACTCTCACATTTAAGGCAATTTTCAGGCAATCACTGCGCTGTGTCTAAAAGTAGGTGATTTTGAAAGCATTATTAGGCACTTAAGTCGCATAAACGATAAAGCAGCAATGAAATTTGATGTTAAATGCTGGCTAATAGAATTTGGCTTGGTGCGCAGTAAAAATAGATGGAGAGAAGCCAATAAAATTTCGGTTTAAGGTTTTTTCTTCTTTTATAGTCGGTGATATTAAGTGATTTGGGAAGCGTTCTTGTAGCTTCTTGTTGTTGCTGTGTAAAAAAAATAACTCAATATAACGCATAGGACTTCCCCCAGTTCACTAGGCAGCTCGCGCGTGGCAACAAGCTGTCAGATTTTGTTGTTGCAACCTTTCGTGATTTTGTTCCCCACCTTCTCTTCGCATATTTAGTACGCTAATGCATCATTAATATTTGAATTAAGTGGCAGTAATGAAGCAGGCCACAATCTGCGGCACAAAAGTATAGCTAAATACAAAAGCACACACATGAGCGACACATTAGCACATACACGCACACATATACATACAAAAACAATGCACCTAACTTCAACTCGCTTAAGATAACCTTACGAGCCATCCTCTGCCTATCGCTACGCTGCGACCCGCAGTGCGTATGATGAACCTGTTGTTGCCCACACACAGCAAAGTAACACAAAAATCGGTAAACAAAGCAAAAACAACAAACTTTAGCTCATCTCTTTCGATTGCATAAATTTCCATTCTACACATATCCTTCGCAGCTTATCTCTGCACCTACCGAAATTTAGACACAGTTGTATGCGTGTGTAACTTAATAAATTCCATTTCCAACAGCTTCATAAATTTCCATTAAAATTTAATAAATACAACCACAAAATGGTGAAAAGGAATAAATGAAGGCAAGGCTTTGCATGGCGGCAGCTGGCGAGAGATAAGCCGTAGAGTGCTGGAGAAGCTTGAAATCTTTATTTACATGCAATATACATATGGCTCACGTGTATGCGTGTGTGTGTGTTTGTTAGATAGTTAGTAAGTACGTGCATTTATGTGTGTGCGTGAGGAAGGACACATGTGCCTTAATTTATTTCCCTTATGTTATTCTAATTTTTCTCATTTAGTCTGTACAATTCGTTGCGTTTGTTGGTTTTGGTTACTTAATTGTTTATATAAGCAGCAGTTAGATTAAACAGCCATATGTCACTAGCTGACAGATTTCGCAGAAATGTGGTTGAAGAAAATCTGTACATGCTGAGGCTCAGATAAATCGCTCTGTGGATTCGTATTATGAGATTTCGATATAATTTCGAGGCCAACAAATGTAAGTTGGTTACTTAGACAAATTTCAAAATCAGAACACTGTACTAACATACAAATATATACAATGAGATCCAAACGAACAGACTCGTTATCAGAAAAGAGATTTTGTGAAACAAATTTTGACTTAGTTGTGAATGCATAATGTAAAAAGACATAATTTGATTTAAAACCTTGTAATATTTTTACACAATCCTAAAAAAGTCCCTAAAAATTGACAATTTTGATCCCTTTGAACTGTGATTACTTGTGACTTGGCTTCTTGAAATTACCCATTGCTTACTACTCATGTTTAGTCTAGTTCTCCTACTAAAAACTCTCACAAAACTCAATAATATTGGCAGAATGCATTTCACGCAAAGCATTTTAGTTATGGTGGTCCAGCATATTGAACAAATTACGGCGTCGGCATTTTTATCTTTGTCTAATTTGCTTCTCGAAAAAATTCCAAGTTTAAGCCCAAATATCACACTAAGGTCAAATGAATCGCTTTGTTTCAAGCTCAGATCTATTTATTGTTATATATTAATGAGTTTTCTTAGGCATAGTGTTATTAATGAAAAATGTGAATTATATTATATAAAAACTCTGGTTAAATGTTTTATTTTTATTTTTGTATTTTTGTAAGTATATTTAAGTATATATAGAGTTATTTCTGAGCAGCTGGGAACAACGACATAAATTGGAAAATTAGCCAGCTTCCGCCTTTAAATGGTACACATACCAAGACACGTCTGCGTATGTGCATGTATGAAAATAACCACTACTCATTCGCAACTATATGGCTCATAAATTCATGATAGTTAACACTTTATTATTAAGCGATGGCAATAAAACAATTACACAAAAAAATGAAAAATAATAAAATTGTAATAAGCGTGAAATAAATGAATTTACATTACATTTTGCAACGCCTAAAAGTGCGCAACAAAACACGCATTGTGTGGCTGTCACAAGCGTTTTAACCGCACTTTTTCACACATTAAAAATTGTTGCTTTTTTCGGAGCTGGTTGGTGGTGGCGAACGGATGTGGCTTTTTGGCGGCTTGAGCCGTGTGTGGTCATAAGCCATTAAAAATGATTTTTTAAACAGGAAGGAAGAGAGCAACAAGAAACAAAAACAGCGAAGCTAGAATACCCTTTACAATTAAAAAAGTTTCCAACCAAGAACTTGATTTTGATCGTTCAGCTTGTATAGCAGCTATCTGCTATAATGGTCCGATATCAGCTATTCCGACAAATGAGCAGCTTTTTGGGGAGAAAAGTACATACGTGTGCAAAATTTCAGATAAATAACACCAAAACGGAGGGACTAGTTCGCTTATAAGCAGACAGACAAATCGACTTGCTTCCCTTTGTGTATTACTAACTTCGTGTCAAATGCCCTGTTCAGGGTATAAAGGAGAACAAAAATAAAAAGTACATAGCGAACAAACAAATGCAACGCTTGATGAAAGACACTGGAGCTGATATAGCTGCATGTAAATAATAAAATACAATCCCAACAACAACAACTACCAATATATATAATTTCTGTATTGTTGTTATAATTAAATTTTTTATGTAATTATCGCTGTGGTTTTCATACACACACACACACATGTGTATATATATGCAAGAGTGTAGGTGTGGCTTGACAAATTAATAAATAAAAACTGATTTAACACTATCAGCTCAGCTCAGCGGCAAGAACGCAGAAAAAACCAAGCAAAAAATGCAAAAATAAATATTTCAATTGAAATTTCAACAACTGACAGCTGCCGCCGCCCACCAGCGCACACATGCAGCCAAACACACACACCAACACTTGTCGACAAATTGAAATGTCCGCCGGACGCCGCTGATTTATGTGTTCATGCCCCGGCGCAGCTGCAAGGACCTTTAACTTTTGATAAGCAAAAACAATGCATTTGCTCAGCAAAAGGCGCGCAAATAAAAAACGGGACTGCAAACAATCAGATTGCAAAGAAAAAATAATAAAACAACAAAAAAACTCGTGGCATGACAGTAAGTGCGAACAATGAAATTATTAAAAATAGTAACAATAAAAGTGTGCAACAATAAACACAACGGTAAATAAAGCGCTGCATAAATAAAAACAAAAACAACAATAAACAACTACATAATTTTAAGCCAAAAACAATAAATCAATTGATGCTACAGTTTGTTGGTGAAAAGGCGCAACGCTCGACGCACGCCTCAGTGCTTTTATAAAAATAAAAAAAATTTTAAACAACAACAAAGGCAACGCCGAAAGTCATTGAGCAAGTGAAGCCTATATGGACAGGGGTGCGTTTAAAATATTTTATTTACTTATAATTTATAATTAATGCTTCTTATCTTAGTAAGTCAATTTTGCTTTAGCGACCTTTTAATTGGAGTCCTATCATAAGCAGGGGAAAGTGTTACAAAAAAAAACCTTTTTAAATTTTTTAAGCTTTTTTAAATACTTGAGAGATTAAGCGGCCTTCCATGCTCATAAACACACTCTTTCGGTTAACTTTTACTCACTTCTTAAATACTTCACTCTACTCACTTTTTTACCCTTTATCAAAACAAAAAAAGAAGAAACACTCATCTTCTCATATTTAAAAACACATCCTTCGTTCCTCTGGAGGCAAGGACTTCATTTCAGGAAGAAATCTCATATTTCTCGGTTCTCCTTCACAATTAAAAAAGTTTCCTTACAAGAACTTGATTCCGATCGTTCAGTTTGTATGACAGCTACATGCTGTAGTGTACCGTCAAATGAGCAACTTCTTGAAGAGAAAAGGATGTGTGCAAATTTTCAGATCGATATCTCAAAACTGATTGACTAGTTCGCGTATATACAGACAGACGAAGATGAATGTAGCTTGTTTGAATAATTAATCGGATGTATCGTTCGTTTTTCATTCGTTAGTGCGATTTTGTTTGATTTTTATTTTATCGCAATTGGTATAATCTTGTTTAAATTCTTTAAAATCAACTAGCGGTATAAATTAAATTATTTATTTAAGTTAAAATATACAAAATCTTTAACTCACCTAAGCAATTAAAATCCCATTAATACTTTTGAAAAATATCTAATGTGCACATTTGCTTACTTAGTATACTACTTAATGGTCTGCCAGAGCAATAAAGTGAAAACTAACAGATTTCCAAACAAAGCAGAAGTAAACTAACCAGAGCTACATACCTATATGGACTCGATCACTTCATTGTCTTCCCCGCATGCATGCCTTCAGCGTGGGAGCAATTGCCTTATGCCATTTAAAATGGACACCTGCAGTGCGAAAATGTGTTTTCCAAACAATACTCGATTCTATTGACTTGTTTTGAAGTTTTGGCGCGCATAAATTTCGAAAGAATGGCGCAGACTCGTGGCGCTTAATGATACCGATGCAAGCGGGATACATGCGGAAAATCTGCAGATAAAGTGCTGGAAAACAGCTCGCTTTAGTTACACAGTGGGACAGAAAGTGCGTCACGCACTCAGGTGCTACTGGTCCAAGGCTGCTGGAAATATTGGTCGCCGCCTAAAGTGTGAAGCAAATGTGGTGTGAGCAGAAATAATACCACGATAGTTTTCATCAAACGAAATGTACCGGCCACACTAAGTAGTAGGCAATGTCTATTTTGGTTGAGTTCAATATCTGTTTTTCTTTGGTCATTAATGCACTCCAGGCGGTAAAAGCCGCGAAGTGTGAATGCGATTTTATGGTCGCGGTTGACGGTGCGCTAAATATTGTGGTGAGTTCGGTGCATACAAATAGTGGCCGAAATACCAAGATGATCGCCTGCCTGATGCCTGAGTGTGGACTGGTCTGTCTGTTTGACCGCCTGTGGGTTGGTCGGTTTTACTGACTGACTGACCGTATGCTTGCCTGTTGGCACATTACACCCGCAGCCTGTGGTGACTTTAATGGCGTTATATGTATTTATGATTGCTGGAAGTTGGTCGGCATAAATTCCAAATATAATGACTTCCAAAAATATTTTCACAATTCGTTGATGAAATTACTGTATAAACAAAAATATTTCAATTTTATAATTTATGACTTGCGTCAATGCAACTGAACGCAGTAATTTTGGTTTGTGAACATTAAATTAATATTTTGAATTTCAATTATTCATGTATTTCATTCGGTAAATGTGTTGATTTATAAATATTTTGTGTTGGAGTATTGTATTTATTAGGTAATAAGTGAAAATTTTTCCTATACTTGAGAGCTTCGCATGCATGTAAAATATATAGCAAAATGGTGTAAGAATTTCTTTAAAATCTTTTCTCCGACAAAATCAACTCATCTTTAAAAATGGACGACAAGTAAACAAGTTCATTCGCTAAAGTAACTGAACATTGATGTTAAGTTATTAGCCTTAGTCAAAATAAAGTTCACTAGGTAACTCTAGGCTGTGGTAAAAGTTTGAAATACTGGATTTTCACCATACTAAAAATTGCAAAATTTTTGTAACCTATCACATTTTTTGTTCTTGAGTCTCAGTGCAATAAGGCAGTCAACAACGCTTACCTACCTCATTGGGATGATTTTACTTCTTCTTGATGCTCAGATGTTTCGGTCGTAAGACTGTAGAGCCATTTTTTTATCGACCAAACACCCATTTTTGTATGTAAACAACTACAGACTAGCAAATCAACGGCGGGGCTTAGACGAGTACAATCAAGTTCAACAAGCCAGAAGTAGGAAGCATTGCAGCTTGTGGAATATTTTCAATTTTAGGTTTCTTTGGCTTCCTTACTCTTTAACTAGCTGTAATTAACAAATTCATAGACATTAGTGAGCTTCGCTAACCACTGTACCCCATTTATATATTACCACTCATCTTACTCTTTCATTTCTTAGTGTTAAAGAAATTTTCGACCCGATACTTAGGCCGGTAAGTTCATCACTGAAAATTCTCCCTTTTCCGCTAAAAATTTAGTTATGTCTCAGCGGACAGGGGTCGTTGCCTAACAGATATTTCATAACTCGTAAGGCCTTTGCGTAAGAAAGGGATGAACGATCACACGTGTACAAGATTTTCGCTTAGAATTGTCAATTGGGCCATAAGGCACCCATAGAAACTTTAACAAAAGTATCTGGTGGCGCTGTTGGGTAAGTAACCGGTAGTTTAACCGATAGGTGGCTTTCATGATTGTTTCAATATTAGAGCACAGAATTGGTGTTCGGGATGATCTTTACAAGTGAATTACTTTTAAGATATGGAAATACTCTAGTCATGACAACCTTTTACTTTTTCGTGCTATTTGGGATAGTTTGAGCGATTTATGTTCAGCATTCAATTCATCTAATAGCTGCAGATGGACTCGAGAGGATCAATTATATAGCCATTAAAGAGAATATTTATGCTCATTTATAATGATAACTAAGGGGCAATGGTAATCAAAATAACAGCGCATAGCAAAACCCTTCATCACGAGAAGCTTCAAACGGCCATAACAAGTCTCAGAAAAGCAATCAACGTTAAATTACAAGAAGTACACTGAAGTTTTTTACTGTTTATTTAATTTTTTGAGAGCTATATGAGAAATTTTTTTTATCGGTACAAATACTACACAAACACTCTTGAGTCTTAAGCTATTATCAACTCTTCGTTTAAACCAATTGCTCATCACTCGCAATAATGTCTGCTTAATAAAGTTATCAACACCCCAACACTGCATGCTCATTTAGTCAAATGCTCTCTTCACGCTTCCCGCAAACCTGTCAACGAAATATTTTTCGTTCGTCTTTCCACAGTCTCCCACACACAAACACATGAATTACAGTTATGCGCTCTCAATTAATGACTTTGACATTTTCAAATGTGTCAAAAATCACTTGCATTTCACGCGTCGCTCTGCTGTCAATGTACTTAAGCATACATACCGACAAACTTATAAACTTAATTCTATAAACATATCTGTCTGTCATCTATTTCATCATTTATATTATGGCGCGCTCAAACCAAGTGTGCGCTCTCACTTAACAGCTGTTGCGACAATAAATGGTAATGTGTTATGTCCGTTATGGCTTTCCAATTTTTTGTTTTATTTTTTATTTTTATATAAAGTCATACCCCACACCCTTTAAGCTCCCCTCCAAACAACCGTTAGCCACCGCATGTGACTAATTGTTTTGAGTGGGCGACAACAGCACTCATGCATGTCGGCATTACACTATTCAATCGCCATCACCACTCAGCCGTTGAGTGAAGCATTGTATTGTATATGGTGCTTTCTAGGGGCAGAATACAGTTAGTTGCTGCATTAGTTGGTTAATCGCTCTATTTGTTGCTGTATTTAGCGATCTTTTTTGTTGCTTCACACATTGGCGTTGACAAAGTTTATTGAATTGTCAACACTTAATATTAATTTCACACAAGTCAAAAGCGAAATCACACATGTTCAATTAATGATGCCGATGGGGTTGCCAGCACTCAGTCGCTTAATTGAGTTAACAGTTGTAGTGCCCTTTCAATGGTCTATGTTATATTATATTGGAACAGACTATTGTTGGGAGAACTAAATTATGTTGAAGGCTGCGAGAAGTATTTAGTTCAAAAGCAAGTGATTTCATAAATAAAAATAATTTCCGTTTAAGTTAACGGATATAGATTTATTTTACTCGGGTGAAATGAGTTTCGCTTCGCAATACAATTTTACTAGAGAAACAATTTTCCATAGGTTTTATTCGTTCCGGTTAATCTATCAGACTGTGTTCCGATAACGAAAATAATTATGTATATCTAAATTTCAGAAACTCAGAAAAAATTCCAGGATGGATAAAATGTCAAGATTCCTGATAGTTGACATCCGGAATCACCTAAAGCATAAAGAAATTAGGAACTTTTTGGAGTGAAGTAGGTAAATAAGATGAAACCGAAACACCAATGAATGCTAATAAAATTTGTATACCGTTATCTGACTCAGAAACATAACGGCAATAACTCAGCTAAAAATAAGCTATGAAAATTTGGTGACTCAAAACTGTTATATCATCTGATCAGTTATCAATTATGATAATGACAGTAACATCAAAAAGGTTAAAGAAAAGGTGCTTGGAAATCGTCGTGTTGGCATCACAGAGAAAGCAGAGTATCTCAACATCTCTTGCGAATCGATTATACACATTTTGGTTAATGTTTCGGGTATGAAACTTCGAGTAAATATCGCAAAAGAGATGCTTGAAAACGTTACTAAGGACCTTACATTCATCAAACACATCATTACTAAGGATGAGACATGGGTTTAAGAATATGACATCGAAACTGTCCAACAATCTAACGAATGGCGCTCCAAAAATGTGCTGAAACCGAAAACACCAAGATTTGCTGAAAGCACTGAAGACTAGACCGTCTGAGGCTCATACGAGTGCATGAAATATTGTGTTAAGCGTGGACATGCTTTTATTGGCATTTATGAATACGAAAATAATGTGATGACAGCCAGGATTAACCTCTGAACATTATGTTTATCTATCAAACCTTCTACAAATCCATTGACATTTGTTGAATATTTTATGGATATTTGAGTCTGCTAAATTATAATTATAATCCAATCAATACAAATATTTTTTGCTCAAAATTGTAGATAATATTTTTCAACATTTCAAAAACACAGAAAATTTATATATATCAAAACCTTAGCGATCTGTGATTTCGTTAAGTTGATTCATGCATCCTCTGCCTCCAAAAAGACAAATATTTTTCAGCTTTGCAATTTATTGTCTTTATCTGAAAAAGTACTTTTTTTTATTTGTTGCTTGCTTCTCGAATGCATTCGTTTGTATATCACATTCTCTCATTTTTATCGCATGCGATAAATTTGTAAAGCCTCAAAGAGTTTCCATAAAAAAAAATTGCTTCCTAAAAGTATGCAACGTCAATGCATGTAGCACAAAGGTACACATGTGTGCACTTATTACTTATTTGTTTGTGGTTGGTCAAAGATCAAAGCGATCGGTTGGTCTATTGTTTCTCAGAGGATACTGAAAGTTGAGTACGCAAAGCCTTGATGTCAAAGGATGTGCAGTGGAGAGACATATGGAAGGACATGAAGGATGAATATGCAGCTGATGAGAGAAAAATAAAAGGAATACACTTGATGAGTATAAGGAAGGAAAAGTAATAAAGAGGAATTAGTTAAAATTATTGAAGTGATTCGAAGGATTTACGCAAAGAAGAGCCATAAGCTAAAGACACAAGAAAATGATAAAACAAATTAAAATGTGTGCCTTTCGAAGGAGTTTTGTGTCTTTCCGATCGTCGATTTAGCCATCTCCGCCTGTCTGTATATAGTTCCTCAGTTTTCGAGATATCGATGTGAAATTTTGCACACATCCTTTTTTCCTCAAGAAAGTGATAATTTGTCGGATGGGCCGATATGAGACCACTGTAGCAGATAGCTGCTATACAAACTGAGCGATGAAAACCAAGTCCTTGTATAGAGAACTTTTTTAATTGGCAACATATCTTTATGAAATTCGGCACGGATTATTTTCCAAGGCAACGGTGCAATCTGCGCACAAATTGTTCAGATCGGAGCACTATAACATATAGCTGTCATACAAACTGAACGATCAGAATCAAATTATTGTAAGGAAATGGTATATGCTTGTATGTATATGGTATATGCATCTAAATCTTCACTTTCTTCACTCTCTCCTTCACATTTGCACATCAAAAGTGCAAGTTAACCTGCCATATGCTTTGATTGTGGTTGTTTGGCCGATTGAGAAGAGTCATTAGTTCATTTCGAACCTAAAGCAAGGACACTCCAAAAGCACAAATCAAAGGACTTCTTTGTAGGTCTAAACAAAAAAACTTATTTTATTTGCATTGATGACAATTTGTAAAAAAAAGTTGCTTGCAACTACGACACAAAGGCTCACGGTGAGAGTCAAAGCAGTCAAAGTAGGCGAAAAAGTTTACAACAACAAATAATATGTATAGGTAAGCAGATATTAAACAAGTATTGTATAATGTCCATTGTATCTTCAACTTATTGTACTTCATTCCCCCATTTTTTTCGCTTTACAAACGTTATACTTTCAACTTGTGCAACTTATTGTTGCAAATGCAACGCAACGCACAATGATTGGTAGCAAACACTAGTAGACATACTTTTGTGCTAATTACTTTTTCATACTGCGCCCCTTTTATTTATATCTAATAGATACTCTTTAAAGTAGAAAATACACTCGAGTGCAGCAGCTTACCTTTCATCTTTGTGGCACGACAGCAGTAGTAACGGGTGGCTGCCACAACCATTTGACTTGCAGGTACAGTTTCATGTACACTTTTGGTTGACACGGCGGCGCACACACTATTTTACCGTTATGCGTGCTGTGGTGGCCGCAACAGCGCTTGCCGCAGCTTTTAAGTGTTGCACAACTGCATTGCGTTGCACAAGCGGGAGTTTTTTTGTTTTTTTTTTGACTGCAGTTGATTTTCACTTGGCTTTCACTCGCCAGCTCCCACCACTTTCACTTGTACAGGCGACGCTGGCATCTTTGTCGCTGCACTCTTCGCTTTGCAACCGCATTTAACCGCACATTTTGCTGTCCTTCAAGCGCGCTTGTGTGGCATGTGGCGGCAACGCATCCTTCAAGCCGCTGTCGCACTCAAACACACACATACACAGGCAAAAAGGTTTATATTATATGTGTGTACGAGTATATATGTATGTATTTAGACAATTATACGAGCTTAGCGCCGCTTTACGCCTGCTTGCAACAGCCTTGTTGGCATTCTCTTTAGTGCAACATTTTATTTTTGTTTTTTCGTTTTTATTTTTACTTTATTTCTTATTGCATTTTATTCCTTCCACACACACACACACTTTCGTCCCCGTTCTTGCTTGCACTTTTGCATTTTGCTGCAGAAATTTTCATTTTTCACTTTGCTCTACGCCGTCTCCTCCAACCACACCATATTCGTTCTTTTGTGCTGCTTTCATTATTATTCTACGCTTTTTTGTTTTTGTTTTGGCTTTGTTTTTCTTGTGTGTGCACATCCAGCTAGTTGAGTCTATTAATTGCGCTGCACTTGCTTTGATCTTGCGCTCAGCCTACGCCTCTCGCTCGATTATTTTATTTTTTTTTGCTGCAAGTTGCTGCTATTGACTTCCTTTCGCATTCAGCGCAAGCGAGTTCCTCTTACGGGGTTTCTTCGCCCTTTTGTGTCCGCCAAAAATCGTATCATGTGGGTTATAAAGCAACTTGCATATAACACTTAAGCTCAACGAGTTTCATATATTGGCCTCATTCAAGTTTAATTGGTAAAACACAGATTTTTATTTAATTAAAATTATACGTTGTATATGTGTACGAAGATCGAGGGAGAGGACGAAGGCGGAAGTATGCGTATCCTTTCGCTTTGGCTTGTGGAGAGTTTATCACTGGAAATTGAAAACTAAAAAAGCATAAGTTAATTTAGTAAAAGTACCGTTATATCATGAATTAATTTTTTGACAGATAACATCATTGAACAGTATCAAATATTGAATATGTATAGCTAAGAAGTTCGATGATACTCGTACTCGTGAACGTGAAAAATACCGATATCATTCCTCTGGATAAAAATTTTGGGTTCTTTCATCATGGGATTCATCAACTTCATTAAAGAGGCAATATTCAAATAAATCCTTATAATTATACATATACGTTAAAGACTCTAAACTAAGCGCAAAGCTCTAAATTGATACAGCTAAAAAAAATTTATAGCTACAAGTGAAGCATGTCTAACAACGACGATACCATGGAAAAAATTATAATTACTCAACAACTCTTATGGATTGACTCAATATATTTTGGGTTATGTTTTGAGTAGTGTTTTGGATAATGTTTTGGATAATGTTTTGGGTAATGTTTTGGATAATGTTTTGGATAATGTTTTGGGTAATGTACCAAACGGCCTCAATCTTTTACAAAAAGGAACGCAAAGGAGAGGCTTGAAAACGTAACTGAGAGCATTATATTCATCAAACGTATACTTAGTGGCGGGATCTAGCGAATGGCGCAACCAAAATGAGCCAAAACCAAAAAGACCAAATTTCGCCGAAGGCAACGAAGTTCATCCTAGCCGATGTATCCAAGTAGATAGAAAATTTTATTTATAGCGTTGGCATGCTTATTTTGGCTCAGAAGCCAATTTTGAAGGCGATAATAAAGATTGTTATTAAAATACGTGAAAATGTAATTTTCTCCGAGTCCGAGTAATTTTTGATCAGATGGTGGATTATATAGGTAGATTACGCATTTTTAAACTGTAGCTCTAATCAATGAATCTAATCTCATTATTTAAGCCGTTTAATAATGGAGAAATCGACTAGCTTAGTTCCGAACAGATATCTATCATTTTAGAAAAATTTTATTTAAAAAAAATCGTTTAGAATGGAACAGCGCTAAAAACTCTCCATTGATGTCATTGCTCTCATTAGAGTTTCAATTGATTGCAGCAAACCCACTTGCGCGAGCGGATAGCTGTAATGAGATACCTGAAATATTGCAAAGTGGCAAGTATGAGTGGCAAGTTAACAGTGCTGCATTTTGAATATGAATGTAACCTTTGATCATAACGGTGGATTTAACTCACCCCTACAAATTTACGCAAATTTCAATAAAAAGGAGTGTGTTTGGGAAAAAAATGATAATTTTGCTAAAGCAAAAAGTGCGGCAAAACCCAAAGAGAAAGTTGAGTTCAACGCATTCTAAAGTGCCGCGCGCATTTCCAACTCCCAACTGATTTGTTGCACAACGCTTTGGGGGGCAAAGTAAGCGCATAAACATAAAAACCGTTACACTTCTGTGTGTAAATATGAAAGCTCCGTGCAAATCTGGAGAACTGTGCATGCAACGGAATGCAACGAAATGCACGCAATGGCTTTGTGCAAATAAAAATAAATATCAAGAAACACAAAGGAATGAGTTGAAGAAAGCTGAGAGCTGGAAAGAAAATCAGCAGGCAATAGAAAGCAAAGCGAAGATATGCGAAAGAAAGGAAGAAAGAAAACTTTAGCGGTAAAGTAACCTTTCAAGCAGAACACAAGAGTGATGCGAAGAAAGTGAGTACACTAAGCCACACACACACACACACACACACATGTACATATACGTATATGTACTCGTATGCATATGCATATGTGTATGTGTGATATCAAAGGATTTTGTGCGCATTTAGTATGCGTCTTATTATGGATTGTAAACGACGACAGCGCCACATTTGTAATGCCACATATACATGCACACATACATACATAGCATGTTGCATGCAACGCGCTGCGGTGGAATGCAAACATGCATTACAGCGGTTGCAAATGCAATCGTTAAGCGCATTTTATTGCATGTGGCATGTGGCATGCAGCAGGTGCTTGGCTATGCAACTTTGCGATTACTTCTTTCGTTGTTGTTGTAGAGGGAACAAAATGGCAGCACACAAAAGTCAACTTTGAATGCATGTTGCCTTCTGCCACACATATTTACATACATGCAACACCGTTGCAAGCGTAGCGCTGCGCACGAAAATCCTTTTTGATGCATGCCGCAGCATACGCTTTGACAGGCCAAAGTGAATAACGGTGGCAACGAAGCTGTATGGTGGAAATTTAGGTGGTTGCATCCCTATTTTGTCAGGTTGGTTGTTGGCGTTGCACTGAACAAAGCCGCTTGACATATGCTCAAGTGGTTATCATCTGCATGCATAATTCTTCTTGCTCTGAGTCGACGAAATGCAGAGAAAAACTGAGCCACGAAAAATTTGTTTTGACTTCCGGAAGCATTCTTGCTTTTTACTGCTTTTCGTAATTTATCCAAATTATTTATCAATCAGTATTTTGAGTTCACAGATAAAGCAACAACTTACATGTACGTCTAATTGCAAGCATATTTCATTCGAGCTAAAAAAAATGTAATTCTCCACAGACTTATGAAACATAGTTTATATAACGTCTCTCTTTTAAACGACAATTTAGTATAGTAAAGCAGAACTCTACCAAAGCTATGACTTAGACTAAATCTAGCGGTTTCAAAAATTCGAAAACTCTACTGGAACTAACTCGCACACTTGAAGTTTTTATGAAATATACTTATTTTTTATATGGTTTTATAAACAGGATATAACATATAGGATAGCCCCTCTTGCTCCTTCCAAAAACAGTTAATGTATTAAATATTTTCAAAACTATTCAGAAGCTTCGTGATATTTTCATAATCCACTCAGGGGTTCCTCACATAATTTATGGCGGATCAAGGACCTCTACGCATCTAGTATATTCATAATCAAAGAAGAATTTTTTATGCCTTTAGACATTATAGAAGCTTTTTGTCCATCGAAAAATTTCCACATTAAAGTGTGTTTAAGTGTGTGTTGGGTTTAAGTAAACTCGCAAAGTTAATAATGGTACTATTAATCTCAGGACGTTAAAGCGAATGTAATGGGGAGACTGCTGTAACTTTCTTGTAAGAATCTGAGTCATAAGGCAGCCGACTTCTGAACTTCTTCAACAGAGCTTAACTATAGTTAATGAAATTCTATGGCAGATTTGAAGTCAACATTCTATTTACTGATACTAGAGCCTAACTAAGTTAAAGCAGGAAAAATAAAGTGGACAATAGAACACAGGTCGCAGTGCACTTCTCAAATTTCAATCCATCTCTGTAGGGAAAACAAAGGACTCTTTGACCTAACATCTTCTCCCTAGAAATATAAGCGTTGCCTTCAAGGTAAGGTTGGAAATACATTTCGTAGCATATACGGTGGAGAATGATATTGTATACATAACTGAAAAATAATAATAATGAAGTTAAAAGGGTCTTCACCACACAGAGACTAAACACATTGCTGCTTCTGCAAAGCAACCAAACTTCTACAAACAGTTCATTAGCCCACGAAATCGCTTTTCGGCCACTGCTACTATGGGATTTTCGCTGTCTCCAGCCCCTAAGGATACTGCACCGCTTCCATAACCTTTGGCGGCATTTGCTGCTGTTTTTTTTTGGCTTTTTTGCTTTGTCAACATCAAAAAGTTCGCGCCGACAAACAACAAAAGTCAAAAGTAAATGTTTAATGAGTGCGACTTTCTTGCAATACACTTTATGTATGTGTGTGTAGGTGAGCGCGCGTTGCTTATTAGTTACATAGCTATACAATACAACTGCAGCCGCTCACGGCAGCCTTTTTTTTGCTTTTTGTTGGCGTTGTTGCACACGCGGCGCAGAAAAAAGCCAATTAAAGCAAAAGACTCAAAGGCGGCCAAAGCAAAGAAGTGAAGAGCGCAGCTCGGGTGGAGTGGCGCTTAAGTGCCAGCAAAGTGGGTAACTTGTCGTCGTGGCGGGAGTGTGGGTGCGCGAAGAGCCTGAAGAGCTCTGCGCGGCGAAGTGAAGCTGCGGTTGGAGAGGGACTTCGCGTTGGCGGCAAAGATTTGTGTGCCGTCCTTTAGCCAGTATAACGAAAATGTTTTCAATGCAATCAAAACAAAGCTAAATTCTGACAAACTCTAAAACAATAAAAAATACATACGGATAACGGTGAGAGTAAATCCACCACCCTCACCGGAATCGCTCTAACACAACAATTGCAACAACATCAAAGGTATTGAGGTAACAAAACGGGAGTAGCGATTTGCTGAGTTTCTTACTTTTACTCAGTGATATTTGTTGGTAAATATTTATACCCTGCTTGGGGTATATTAAGTTTACCAAGAGGTTTGTACACTCACGAGGAAGCATTGGGGACCCCATAAAATATATATCGTATATAGAAATGATCAGCATGATGAGCTGAGTCGATTTAGCCATGTCCGCCTATCTGTATATACGCGAATTAGTCCCGCAGTTTTTTATACATCGATCTGAAGTTTAGAATATGTCCTTTTGTCGGAACGGCCGAAATCGAAACAATACAGCATAAAGCGTCATACAAACTGAACGATCGGAATCAAGTGCTTGTATGAAAAACAGGTAGTAGTCACATGGGGCTTAGTCCGGACTATAAGATGCATGCATAAGAAGCTCTCAATCAAGCTCCTGGCGATTTTAACGGATCACTATTGATGGTGTGGCCTGCCGTTATCCTTATGGAACACAATTCCTCTGTTATTGGCAAAAGCTGGCCGCTTCTGAGCGATTTCTTCCTGCAGACGGTTCAATTTCTGACAGTACAGGAGGTCCGAATCAAGAGCTTTGCCACAGAGGAGGAGCTCATAGTATGTGGTTCCCTGCTAAGCCTACCAACCACATAACAAGACTTTCCCGATCGTCAATCCTGGCTTGAGTACCATTGACGCCGGCTCACCGCGTTTCGACCACGACCGTTTTCGCTTGATGTTGTCCTAAGGGACCCGTTTTTCGTCGCTCCGAAGGCATAAAATCTTTTTTTGAAAGCTAAGCTCTTTTGTAATGAATCTCTAACTACAAACAAAACCAATAAAATAAGCCTACAATCTTGGTATATGAGCTAGGACCTCATAAATATTAATGCGAAATCACTTCTCTTAGTCAAAACATACTTAAAGGTAAGTATTTCTTCCTAAATAAACATGCTTTGTTGTTTATACTTTGTTGTTTTATTACTTTATTCCAAAAACTTATTCATGTATACAAGAGCAATAGGAATATTACAAGAAGTCAATATAAAAATATTTACAATAAACTACTACACTAATTTAGTCCTTTCTTTCGCCATCAGGTATAGCTTTGGCACACAATAAACCTGCTTTTCCTCGGAGCCCACACCAAAATCGACGCCGATCATTGATTGCCTACATTCAGCCACAAAATTTAATTTATCTAACATTCACTGATGTCCTTTATGTTGTGGTTTTTCAATTCACAGCACATCACATGCAAAATGAATGGAATGGGTTGAAAGAAATGAACCTCATGTCACACACACACACACAGGCACACTGCCGTGGACGATTGGTGAACCAGCAAGGGACAGCACCGGCGCAAGTGTTACATGCGAGCACTTGATGATGTTGGAGGTGGTGGCGGTTATGCGGCGTTGGCAAATGGGGCTGGAGATGGTGTCGGTGACAGCGGCAATTGTTGCAAGGCGTACATGGTACATTCAAAGTGTGGCACGTGGGGTAGCAACAACATGATTGTTTGGCAGCACGTACCCTTGTCAAAATTTCGCACGTCGCGCTGATAAAACTTTACGCTGCTGCAACAGCAGGAGCTATCGTTTGTTGTTAGTTGTGATGTAGTTGTTTTTGTTTCTGTTTGGGGCAAGTTCGCTTCACGTTGGCTTAGTTTAGGTTTTAAGTGTGAGCGTGTGTTGGCGTGTTTGTGACACACTTATACTCATCGTGGCATAAGCGATTCTTGTTGTTATTTGCTGCTATTTGAGCTGATATCATCTGCGTATGACATTGATAACAACAACTACAACAGCAACCAACATGAACCACAATAGAAGCATCAGGTACTGTATTAGTGAATACAGAGAACCGCAGTTTACTCATAGCTGGGAATAACTCACACCCAAACCTAAATGCTTTATAGAGTGCTGAACTTCATTTGAGATTGTACCCGAGGTTTACTCTTTTAACCGAGGTAATTTTAACGATGAAACTGATCAAAATTATAAATATTAATTCATATTTATCTTTCCTTGCTTTTGCAAAAATCTATCCAAAGTATATTTTAAGCTGTTCCCATAAACTTTTTTTTTTAAGGTTGGGTGTCTCAGTGTTGTGACTTTGACCTATACATCTACATTGACCGAATTATAAACCTAAAAGCAGAAATGACAAGAGATAGGTATTTTAATGCAGGCAGTACCTGCAGAAACATCGAATTTTTGATTATATTAAATACATTCTTGATACCTTGTAGCTGAGTAACAAAGCTATGGACAAAATAACTACACTCGAGAAATTTCCCGCCAAACTAAATTTTTCGGTTAATAACCCAATATGACAAGTGGTTAATTCTCGAATTAAATATAATACTTTCCAAATTCAAAAGTACAAGGCATCTTGACCATTTCTGCAGCCTGGAACCTCTGCGAAAAACCTGTCGATGTTGATGAGTATTTATTATGAAAAGAGGATACTTCGAAAAGTCACCAACTTTTTATAGGTATTATTACAACAACAAATATTTTCTTCCACTTCCACTCGAGCCTAGTGATGCCTTACTTGTTAAATAATACCTTCGCGTTCTGTATTGTATGCACCAATAAAGCTTAACAGCTGTTCCTCCCTGAGCTACTCAGCGAGTTTAACATTATCTAACTCCAACATCTAAAGCAATTGTTGTGCGAAAGCTACTAAGCTGATTGCAATATTTCTATTCAACAAGGCAAGCGATCGCGCGAAATACTCGCTAGTGCTCCCTACAGTTATTTATAAATATATTTATGTACGTGTGCGTTGTTTTCATAATCTAATACTCGAAATTCGCTTTGCAACGCAGAGCAAGGGAATAGAAGATGTTCACAGCGGTATCATTTGTCTCTTCGTTTGGGAATCGCTCAACATATCTGGATGCATGTGGCAAACATGTAGATATAGTAGGTATGGTAGATATACTATATATATAAGGACTTAGTGGGTTTTTCGCATTCTGATATTATATAACACATACAGAGCGGAGAATGTAGTATTAGGGCTTGGGTAGTTACAGATGCTACTACCAAAGTTAATAATTCAATGAAGGGCACCTCTGTGCATCTATGTCACTGTTGAAATCTTATTTCAGCTTACTTATGTTGACAAATTTCAGATTTGATAAGGTTGATATTACAGAAGTGAATTCCGAAGGAGAGATTGTCGATACTTAAGAAAATTAAAACCAACACCTCACAAAATGTGTCATGCAGGCAATAAAATAATGGATTCTCAGGATATTTACTCAGGATTTATCCATAATAGAATAAATCTTTCCCACAAAGCGCCTATCAAAGCGTATGTCCTTGTTCACTACACAATCTCTGGTGCGATTCCCTATTAAGTACATCAACAGAAATTCATTTTCTGGGATTGCCACAGTACTCGTGTCTAGGTACCAAAAGCATGATAAAGCATTCACCAAGAAGTCTACAACCTTTGCTTGTAAGCTTAATTCTTTAACTGATAATTATCTGACGAAGTGGATAAAAATAAAGTGCATAGTTAGCAAATACTTGATAAAATAATTGGTACGATTTTTCTTGCACAGCAGCTTGCACTACACGGAAAAGGTCTCTAACGATTCTAGATCCTCAAATGGATATTTATAAAGAACGTTTTACAAAATATCAATGCAGGAAAATATATTTCAAAATCTCACAATACGTATTTGCAATAAAGTAAGGCAGCTATGAAAGTCGGCCAGAAAGAATTCGGAAAGTCCTTGATTTAAAGTATTTTTCAGAGAGAGAGTTGCCACTGATAGAAAGAGTATGTTATTAAATATCACATAAAAAAATATAAAATATAAAATAAAAACTTCTACGAGAAACTGTCAATTGTAATTGTAACAAAGTTGCCACTCATCGAAAATACCTGCAAAACTTAGGACGCAACTCTCTTGCAGAGTTTTCCTGAAGTTCAACCTTAGGCAAACCTAAACCTAACGTGCCTTACCGAAAAAATTCAGTGAGCCTTTCGTTTAGAATTTTTTCGTAACAGAGTTGCCACTGATAGAAAAAGCGAACAATTATATATCATTAAAAATCATATGTGCTATGTGTAAGACACTTTGCTTCCGGAAAGTATTCGGAAAATTTTGAATGTGAAAATATTTTGTAACAGAGGTGGCAACTATCAAAAAATCTTATTCGATTTTTTTCCAGAAAATATACGTCGGCTCAGGCATACTTTTCAATAGAGTTGTCATTTATCAAATATTTGAAATATAAAGTAATTTTGTTTTTACATAATTTATCATAGGAGGTACTAAACTTTACTCACTCCCTCCACCATCCTCACCTGCTATACTTTTCTGGCATCTATTGACCCACTCTAATGTTAAATCGTCCACTATCTAATATAATTTTTCTAAAAGTATTTTTTTTTTTCGAATATTCAACACTTACACCAAGATAAATATAGAAATGCATTTGCACACTTAATTACTTTTTGAAGTATTTCTATGCATTTATGCACCCACATTAGTAAAAAAATTAAATAAAAATTTCGAATTTTCCAACTTCATCAACTCAACACGTTCACCACATTGTTTATACAATACACCACCTGCAAATACCAACCGCAACAAGCGAAGGTCTCTACGGTGAGCCAAAGGCAACACTTAAGGAATTCGATGATGGAAGTCATGGCATAGCAGAAAGCACTGCTACGATCATGCATGTATGTATGTATTTGTATGCATATGCGAGTGTGTGCAACATTTATTGGCGTTTATACTGCGTCTTGACTGCCAGACACTTCCAGCTGTAAGTCAAAGATTACATTTTCATTTACTTTGCACTTTGATGGCACCAAAATAAATAAGCCAACACAAGCACGCACACACAAACGTGTATGCATGTGTGTGTGTGTTTATAACAAAATATTCAATCATACAACTTTCATACAAATATTGACACTGCAACAACATGTGTGCAGCTAGTGACTCCTCACAACAATAGTTTCATTTTGTGCCAGAGTTTCCCCTAAGACCTAAGGTAAAGTACCTTGAAGGACTCTTCTGTTAGCCATCGATGCTCATGCAACTTTGACACCTACACTTTAGTTTGCCATTGATGTTGTGGTTTATTGTAGTGGCCTTTCACCTTAACTGTAGTGAACCCTGCAGCTATATATATACATATACCGTTATAAAGTGGCGAAGAAAAAGTTTACCCCCGAAGCATTGGCCAAACTAACGATAAACACTTGAAACTTTATTAAATTCGTTGTATTTACTTAGGATCAGTTCGGTAGTACGATAACCACATAAGTTGCATGCTACAAGCACAGGTAAATAAACGTGCCACACACACATATACTCGCACACACCTACACTAAACATCTCCGGCCCACTTGAATTTTTTGGACGAAATAAAACGACTTCGAGTACTCTTACTGGTACGAACTTGCATGCTGCACTTGATTGCACCAAAATTTATTTAAATGAAACTATTTGTTGGAAATTTTCTTACAACCAACGCTATTCTTTGCTTTCCTCCATTGTTTCGTCGGCTGCATTAACGTTATTTGCTGTTTTAACGATTTTTGCCGCTATAGCAGACTTTGCGAAAGGACCAATATCGGCTGCATACGCCATTAGCGCGGGTATATTTGTCTGTTCGTAATTTCCCGAAAAGTAGTGGGCGTATGGACCGGAAGCAAAGACGCCCACATCATCACCACCATGTGTTTCCGAGTCCAGCGGTACGGTGGCCATATATCGATACTTCGGATCATCCAAATCAGCGTCGCTCAAATTGCGACGACCTTTCTTCGTGGAGTAGGTCTTTGAGTAACCGGGCCCATTGGCATAGGAGAGTATGGTATATGGTAAGTTGTCATCGGCAACCATGGGCGCGAGACCGAAGATGTTAGAACCGCGTGTCTTTAAGAAAAAGCATACAAAGTTGTAGAAAAAAGCTAGTTAAGATGAATCTGAATTTTAGGTACTCTATAATTTAACAGATTAGCAAGAATTTAAATTATTCTAAAATGTGAAAAGCTGTATCTTCAGACAAGGCATCGGCCTTCTAAACTTCTATTTTTCGAGGTAAACTGGTATAGGTAGCAAGTTGTGGACTGAATCCACTAGTTATTAAACTGGACCTAGTCAAATATAAAAGGATCTTTCTTACATCGATTAACAGACGTTCCTAGATTTTTGGGGCTGAAGCGAATCCATATATAATAGAATAGCGAAAATATTGACCGATGGCATCCAACAATAGTCCGTTTGCAATTCAGTTGGGTCCACTTATATTGTACCTATAGCTGCTAGGTAAAAAATCATTAACTTGGTCCTTGCAGGTTTCGCATATTTAAGAATGCCGTTATAAAGAAGATGGGTTTCAATACTGGTCATTTTACGGCTTGAGTGAACTCTATGTTCTCAAGGAGTTTGAATGAAGGATCCCAATGATAGGCTGAGCCTCGCTTACTTTTCATATGTTAATGTGTTTATTTATCAAGTTGATCCGACAATCAGAATACTGAATGGATTTTCACTCCACTTACTGCTTGCGCAGATGAATAAGAGAACGGAATTCCTGTCTAAATCAAGTCATTTTGTCATTCTGAATATTTTGTTATATAATACATAACTCTACATGTAGCTTTATTATTTTAAGGCGTTATAAACGACTGTTAATTTTTATACCCAGCGCAATAAGTTAAGAGAAAAAACCACTTACCGGATAACCGTTAATTGTCATGGTATGCGAATGATCTGACGTTACCACAATCAATGTGTCTTCTTCACTTGTCATTTCGCGCGCCAATTCGACGGCGCGCGCAAACTCCGCCGTATCCTCGATTGAGCGATGTGCACGCGTGCTATGATGTGCCATATCGATACGTGCGCCTTCGACAAATAAGAAGTAACCCTTATCATTTTTACTCAATAGCTGTATGGCCGCCTCGGTCATTTCACTCAACGATGGCACTATCTCTGTTAAGCCCTCACGCTTCAAATCCCCATGGTACGGACAATGGGATGAGCTAAAAAGACCCAGCAAATACTCAGTTTCATTGAGGTCCACATTCTGCAGACCCTCCTTATTCCATACATATGCCGCGCTTGCGCCTTGTTCATATTTATCCGCTAGCCACTCTTCAGTCAAATTTCGACCATCGCTACGTTTGCCCTCGATACCCTCTTCATCGAGTTCCTCCTCATCGATAAAATTACGCCGTCCACCACCCATAATTACACGCAAGTTCTTACCAACTGGCCATTTAACTAGTTGACTTGCAATGTCCACATTGTGCTCTGCGCCAGAAACACAACCACTAGACTTGATCTTTGAATCAGTCTCCCAGTCACGGTTTGCAGTATGCGCATAAACACCAGCCGGCGAAGCGTGTGTGACACGCGCTGTTGTCACCAAACCCGACCACTTGTCAGCGTCTTGCGCCCATTTCGCAATACTTTCGGTATGTGTACGCGTATCGATAGCCGCTTCGCAATCGTTTTTCGGTACTTCAGCTGTAACACCGATCGTGCCGTAATTAGCCTTAACGCCCGACAGGTAAGCTGTTGCCGTACAGGCAGAGTCTGGTACAAGCTTGTTGACTGAGTAAGTTTTGGAGAGACCTGTGTAGGGGAATTGTTCGAACGAGACTTGTTCGGAGCTATCACCGAGGAAAGCACGTGTAGCGGTTATAGTATGCACCGACATGCCATCGCCAAGAAAGAGTATGATATTTTTAGCACGATTCGTGTTAAGCCGCGATGACTGCTCTAGTTTGTCGGCGAGTATGTTTTGTGCTTTATCTACCCAATATTCGGTTGTTTGCTCTTCGATGGCTCGTGCGGTTTTCACGGAGCGTGGGGTAAGTACTCGTGCATGATCTGTAAGTTGACATATAGACTGAATAACTATATAAAGTGTACACAAATTTCCAGAAAATTACTGACTGCAGGAAAATTGTTAGAGGGGTCTCTTTTGGTAGACCCTGCGATAAGGTGTGATGGGATGGAAACATTTCACATTATCTGCCAAGAAATTTTTCGTTTTTTAGGTTTGTAAAGATCAAACAAGACTACAAAGAATGATATTGAACGATTAAGTTCCTTGGAGTGCTTTGAGGCAGAAAAGCTTTTTGAACTTTTCAACCTTTTGGCGCTTTTGAGCTATTTTCTATACATCAAAAAATAATAATAATTAAAAGAATCAATCAAAAATAAGTCTTATAAATCGAATCGAGTAGTCACAACCGCAATGAGCACCTAATTTAAGTAAGTTCAAGTACTTCTTTTCAACAACTACACTAAAAGTCAATGTTGATATGACTAATATATATAGTCCATAGTCTATATTAGTTATCATTGTCTCAACAAATCGTCAAAACATTTCTAAGCTTTTAGCCGTTTGAAACATTTCGATTTATATTATCTTTCGATTGGCAATCTAATCGTTTAATATCTACTATATATGTTGCAATCAGTGCAATTTATTGGTTTATAGTGATTTTGTTTTGACCACGGATTTTAAGATTTTTTATGGCATTTCATGTGCAATTTATTAGCTGATAAGTAAGTGTATTTTATTGCCAGGGTTTTGATTGATTTCATAATTATTGAAGGATTATGAATAATATTGGACTGTACTAAAAATCGTGTTGATTATACCATTGTTTGAACCAAGAAGTTTCTAACCAATTGTTTGCCTAGAAACAAACAAATACTCACTTAGGTAATGAAGTATAGAATTTTATCAGCTTTTGAACCGAAAGCCAGATATTTTTATGGATAAGAAACCATTATGAGGGCAAAGAACTCTTGGCAATAATTGAGTCGCACATAAACTTAAAAAAATTTTTGTGAGAAATTATTGATCTGTTTCTACAGGTCGGGTGCATGAATTTTTAGTATACAATTTTTTACCTAGTCTCTAAGATGTATACTAAAATCAGAAGCTGTTTTAGTTATTTATTTAACATGTAGAGACAAAATGACAAGTTTTCACTGAAATTAAAAAATATCTCTACTTGTGGAGACTTCATTAATTTCTGGCTGCTTTTAAGCTAAAAAGTGCTAAGCATTTTTGAAATACTATTTTAACGTTAAAACGAAAAAAAACCACAAACCAAATTCGACACTTTTATAGAGTTGTAAAAAAATCTTATATAACAACAAATGTTTACTGTTATAAAGCTTAAAACTTTAAAATTTAAATTTTCGTATATAATAATAACTCTCCATTTTTCGGAAAGTTGTCGAAACAATCATCGTTAAGCATAATATCATAAAATAATGATAAAATTTTAATTATGGTTAATTTTAATAACTTTCATTGATACAAGCACAATTATGCATTAGCTTGTCTGGCGCACGTCTAAAAACGACTGTGTAACACTATAAACACAATGTGAATAAGTATAAACTCCGCTATTGCCATCTCAGTTTAAACAAACTGGCTTCCCAGCTTGTATGAAAGCTAAGCGCAGCAGTTCAAGTTCAATGAAGTGCATTTGCAATTGCCAATACATAATATACAACAAGAACTCGTCTCAAAGCTGGATTTCGCATAACACGCTCTACTTTATAGTCTACGTGCTTGTTTAAGCGACGAAAATACCATTTCGGCAAAAGCGATTAATTACCTATTTCGTATTTTGTTTAACCTCATTTATACTATTTACTTTTTAATCAGATGCGTGCTATGAAAACCTCATCCAAGATATGCGAGTTTCAGCACAAACACAGTAGACTAAGAGAGACCTTTCACTTTCATGTGTTGACAATTTTCACGTCATTTGCTTTCTTTGACATAAAACATTTTTATTATAAATTCTGTTTACTTACATTCGTCGGCGAATGATACACTTGCGAAGCAGACCAAAAGGTCCAATAGAAACCAATGAAGATTGTACATGCTTTAAACACGACGCTTGTTAGACAAAAAGAAGTGAGTTTTACTGAACTGAAGTGAAACGAACGTCACCTGCAAGCGAATGCTACTGTTGACTTTTTTGCAAAGTGACGCAGTTTTTATTCGAAATTAAGAGTGTAAACAAAAACAAAGAAGCGCAAAGAACTCTAAATGGCTAAAATGAATGCTTAAATAAATCTAAATGCGGCGATAAGTATCAACAACACTTAGCGCTTCAAACGGTTTCACAGTTACTAGGCGTGAGCTACATGAGAGAAGTAGTGAGATAGTGAGAAAAGAGAGTTGCTTGCATGGAGTGTAAGTTGAAAGTCAAAAATGAGCGCCAAGAATATAAACTCGAAAATTTTTGAAAACACGTAAGGCAAGCTTCTTATTTATTGCCGACAACAACGATTCCGAAAATCGCTTAGACACTACGACGACTGTAGTGTATTTCGTAAGCGTCACTAACCGACCTATATAAATACGTGACTCACGTGCGAGTTCTACAGGTTTCTACTGCATTAGTAATCTAATCAAGTCTAATTGCCGAACAATAACGCGCCGATATCCCAATCGCAGCCAATCCGCAGAAGGCATCGCTACATTCAACGCTATATGCAAATTTCGACCGATTATATATAGCAAACGTAACGTTATCGGAGAACGTCGCCTATAAAAGACGCACCCGCATGCACTCCACAATAGTCTGCATAAAAATGTCGGCACTAACACAAAAATTGTCGCAGCTCATAGCATTGCTGCTATTGGTGGACACGCTCTCGAACTACAATACTGCCGAAGCTGGGTTCATGGGCGCTTGCGATCTGACAGCAGAAAATGATGACTGCATGGAAAGCGCTATGCACCCGGATTTTCCGACGAAACGCATGCATACCAGCAAAGCATATACCGAACCAGAGTTTACTAGCGACTTTTGGCTGGAGCTAAGTAAGAAATTCGTGCGCCAGCAAGCGTCTGCGCAGCGCAATAAGCGTGTAGCTAAGAATGTTATACTCTTTATTGGCGATGGCATGGGTTTGACGACGTTTGCAGCGGCGCGCAATCTGCTCGGCGGCCCCGAGAAACAACTGTCGTTTGAGAAATTTCCATTCACGGGCTTCTCGAAGACTTACTCAGTGAATACAATGGTTCCGGATTCGGCGGTGACATCCACCGCTTACTTGTGCGGCGTTAAGGGTAATCACGGCACGATCGGTGTTAATGGCTGCGTTGAACGCACCAATTGCGCGGGTATGTCCGATATAGATAATCACGTGCATTCGATTGCAAAGTGGGCGTTGGACGCTGGTAAATCTGCCGGTCTCGTGACAACAACACGCGTTACGCACGCTTCACCGGCGGGTGTGTACGCGCATGTAGCGGATCGTGAGTGGGAGAACGATGCAGTGTTGGCGGATGATTGTGGCGCCGGTTCGGGTCTAGCGGATATTGCCCAACAACTGATCCACGGTGAGGTTGGCAAGCAGCTGAAGGTGATCTTCGGCGGTGGTAAGCGCGAGTTTTTGGACAAGCAGTTCTTTGAAAAGGGCAAACGCCAGGATGGACGCAATTTGATTGAGGAATACCTGCAACAGTCTTCGGATAATGCTTATGTGGAGACACGTGACGAGTTGTTCAATTTGAATTTGAATTCTTACAAACGTGTGTTGGGTCTGTTCCAGCGCTCGCATTTGGAATATCACTTGGACGCGGAGAACACGCAACCGACATTGAAGGAAATGACCGTGCGCGCCATTGAGATGCTACAAAAAGAACATAAGGGTTTCTTTCTTTTCGTCGAAGGCGGTCGTATTGATACCGCGCATCATTCAAATATGGCGGAATATGCTTTGGATGAGACTGTGGAGTTCTCAAAGGCAATCGAAGCAGCGCGTAAATTGACTTCGGAGGAGGATACGCTCATTGTTGTTACCGCTGATCATTCGCACAGTTTCAGTTATGCTGGTTATCAGGTGTGTATAGCAAGATAGTAAAACTGAGAGAAAAGCTACGAGTATGTGTTGAGTATAGCATACGAGAGTAGATAAGAAAGTCAATGTGTAGTGTTTTAACTCTGATAAGCCGAAATACTTTACAGTCAGATTGAATTAAGCACCAAGTATAAATATAATTAAATACATTAATATCCTCTCTATTTTTATTAGGATCGCGATAGCGATATTTTCGATGTCGCATCATCTGAAGCTACCGATGACCTACCCTACCTAACGCTGAGTTATGCCAATGGTCCCGGTTTCAAGGATTACTACAATACGAAGAAATATAAGCGTCGTAATCCAGAAAAAGTGCGCCCTGATGTTGACACTTTCCCCGCCACAGCACCTTTGGAGAGCGCAACGCATGGTGGTGAAGATGTGGCCGTTTTTGCTTCCGGTCCGTGGTCACATCTTTTTACAGGTGTTTATGAGCAGAATACTATACCACATATGATGGCTTATGCGGCGTGCGTGGGCGACGGTTTGAAGGCATGCTAAATGAATTTGTGTGATTTAATTTGGTTGGGAAAGCAAAAAAGTGAAAGCTAACAAACACTTATTAAAAATTAATTAACGGAGAATGTAAAATAATAACCATAAGTTGTTGTCATGTTGGAAAACAAGTGCCGTGTTATCTACTAATAAAATGTCTTTATGCAATTAATTGTTTCAGTTCTAATTCTCTTAATGCATATATGTATTTTATAAGTTACGATTATACTAACAAATCATAACCCTAAATAGATATTTATGAGCAAATTTAATGACAAATAAGCTGTAAATTTAAAAAAATATTTTCATAAATATGCTAATTATAGTTTTTGACACTTAAAATCAACAATTTATGAATTCTCCACTTTTTGGAGAGTTTTCAAAAATTATTATTTTGCTGCTTTGTTGGTCTAAAATCTCTTCTAATTTCTTTTCTAAAAAAATTAAAGTCTTCGGTTAGACAACTTTTTAGATTTTAACATTTTTACGATTTTTTTCTGCTTTCTTAGGATTTTGGAGTCAAGATCATGCCTTATATGCTTTTAAAGTCAATCAATATAGAACCTTAATGCGACAAATTATTCTTTTTGCATGATTTTATACAGTAAACGACAAAGGAACGGACACGTATAAATTTTAATTTCCAAAAATTAAAATCCCTATCTCCAGCTCACTGTCAAATAAATGCAATCATAAATCAATAAAGCCATACCACCAACGCCACAGTATATTAAATATAAATTATCCCATCAAATACACATCAATACACGCGCATGAAACCAATATTGACCGCACTGCAATAATGTTCGTTGCTGCAGCGTCTGTTGAAAAATTGAAAAGCGGGAAATGTATAATTAATAGAATTTTCCATAGTGCCGCTCTACGCATAAATCCATAAATTACATTGATTTTTGGTTTTATTATTACAAATATTCTTTCATCGTTATGCTGTGAGTGTTTTGCATATTTTCTTGTTTTTTTTTATTATTTGTGGCAACACACCGAATATGAATGATAACGAAGAAAAAATACTATACGCTATGACAGCAGCTGCTGTCAGCCGATAGCCAAGCCGCCAGACGGACAGTTAAGTCAGCGGCAGGGCAGCATTGATTGCGCTTTCCTACATACCGACAACTTAGCAGACACAAATGAAGGCGCGTACATAGTACATACAAATTATATTTAACATATATGTATGCATGTATGTATTGTTGTGCTTCACACTTCTTCAACAACCACACCTTTACATGCATTCACACTTTAAGCTGCATATGAGTGCCCGTAACTGTGTCCTTCCGACCTACACACACACGCATACACCCTACCAAACTAGCAACGCCCACTGCGCTTGCACAACATTTTAATTAACCATTATCACAGCTGTCGCAGCGTTGGCGATGTGAGTGTTAAATTTGCATATCACAGCGCATGAGCTGGGAATGAGTGAGGGCGATCAAGAGGGCTATAATACAGACGGTAAAGCGAACTTATGAAGTGATAGGTGACATTTACATATGCATATGTGGACAAACACATATTCTCTTTTGTTATTTTCAAACAAACACTTATGTGTGGAAAGCTTAATATATATTGCTGAGTTTGACCAGTGAGCCAAAAGTGATTGATAAGAGTAAAACAACAAGAAACGAATAAATATAAAAATGCATTAAATTAAGATACAGTTTAAGAAAGGAGAAGTGAACAGTGTTCGGAAATGTCTCCGCACTTGAAGAGTTGCCAAAGTTGCTATTTAGCATGTCCAACTGTGATTTTATGAAATGTGTTTAGAAATTACTTATAAAGTTAACGAACTAAGAAGTCTTCAATTGCTGGAATTTTCTTTGAAATTTCAACTAAATAAGACTTTTTTGAATGTAAATAAACGCTTAAAATATATTTCAATAAACTTAGTAAATAATAAAGCTAAAACTGGTGCGAAGTATTGTCATATTAGAAAATCTTCACTTCAGTAGAGTTTTAGTTTTATATTTTTATGACAGTTTTTAAAGTTTATTGTCATATTAGAAAATCTTCACTTCAGCAGAGTTTTAGTTTTATATTTTATGACAGTTTTAAAAGCATTTCAAAGAAAATATATCCTTTTATTAAGATAGTAACAGTTTTGATTGTGAACTTTTCCATGCTCTCTATTCTTTACTGGGTTGCCATAATAATTTATTACGTTTGCAGCGTTTTATTTTACACAACCGTATAGATATTAATTTACACATTTACATATATACAAGCATACTCAGACATATTTATTTATATACATATGTGTGTACATATATATGTAATAATTTTGTCGACATGATGCGTACAAATGTACATACATGCACTGGCAGGATATGCAGCCTTAATACATATGAATATACTACACACATACATACATACATATGTATTTATTTAAACAAATGTATGTACACACTTGACATTCGAAATTGTCGAATGCACTGACAGTTGAATGTTGACAATTATGACAGCCACAGCATCCCGACCAAAGCTACATATATACCACCACGGGCAACAGTTGTTGTGTTTTTGCATTTTTTTATTATTGCTCTGGCTATTGCACTTGCAGTTGCATTTATTGGCAGTATTGTCATTTACATTATTGACGTGGGTGTCGTTTGCGTTGAAATTAACGCCATTTTAATTGAATTTTAATATTTTACACATGAATGAACGATGCGAATACGAATGTAGAGTTGAGCATTTGTTGGTGTGATAACCATTGTCAGGCATGTTGCTTGCTGTCTTGGTGGCTTATAAAAGACAAGTGGTAACATTTAATAAGCATGTGGCTGACAGCTACATAGCTGGAAAAAGTAAGCTGACAGCAAAAGCTGAAAACACTAAGGACTAAAGGCATTACATGAATAAAAAATATATATAATATGAATAAAGGGGTGTAAAATTAAATTGTCATTATACCATATCCGGTGGAAAGTCGTTTCCTCGTGTTAACCGTCATATTTGATATGTGGTTGAATTAGTGCTACATTAAAAATTATACAAATATGCGCCAAAGTATAAATTCATATTTGATGAACTTTTAACAAGCATATTTAAAAATTCTGCACCATTGGAGACAATGTTTTTTCGTTAAATTACCTTTATTTTACTTACCGTATACTTATTTCATAACGTATTTGCATAACTTAGGATAAAATAAAAAGTCTCCACTTCTGGAAACCACGCATTTTTGCTTAAAACGTACCAAATGACGCAATACATTAATTATTTTATAGAAAATTATGTAAAATTTAAATGATAAGTTTAGTATTGATTAAAATAATTAAGGATTTTCGTTCGGGAAAGCATGTGGAGATATTTATGGAAGTTGAATAAAAATATAGAGCGCAACTGAGTTACAGTCTACCACCTTACTAAATTACGAAACAGGAGAGTTATAAATGTGCTTAAAACTCGCTAATTAACTGCTTTCTTAACCGCATATTGATTATTTAGCAAAATTACACACACGTGATCTCTCCAAAATTTTTGGAATTAAATCGTATAATTTTTCATGCGAAATTTCTATATATTACAGTATTTGACTTTCAGCTTCTCAAAAATGTCACAAACAAAAAGCCTCCACTTATGTAGAGTTTTAAATTTGAAGATATAATCATCGTATAAGACAATTACCATACATTGTTTTTAATTTACTAAGTGTAGATATTTAAGTATTTCGCTTTAATCTTTATTTGATTAAATTTTGGTGAAATTACGTACATCGAAAATTAAATTCAACTCTATTTGACCGTTAAGCCTCCCCCTTTACTTACAACGTATTCTGCATACTTTACACACAAACATTTAAACGCATAAATTAAAATCATAATGCCATTAATACCAATTGCAATGCCTCGCCTGGCATTCGATTGGCGTGAAAATCAAAAATTCTTTTCAATTGGCATACGCACAGATTGCATACTGGTGGCATCGCTTTACTGCTTTGCGATAATCGTAATTTACGCAATTGCGAAATAATGATTGGTGCACACTCTCTGTTTTGGCTCAAATCACAAAATCCCTCAAATGAAATAGTGAATAGTGCAATTGACAGCTGACAGACCAACGCACACACATACACACAGACATTTAGTGTATAAACAAAATATCGTTGAATGTACAATGAAAAATATGAGTTTAAAAAAGCATTTCAATTCGAAGTAATCAAAAGGGAAAAGGAAGAAAATAAATAAGCATTTATTAAATCGCAGCTACGCATTGTGACAAGCGTTGACAATAAAAGTGTCAATGCATGACATGTTGAAGCTCTGTAGCGTCTACCGTGTAGACACATAGACAAAAAGTTTGCACAGCAGACGGCTGGGTGCTGCCTTTGACATGTCGGCGCTGTTGCTGTCATTAACTACACATCCTAGCAGCAGCGGTAGCAGTTGCTGCAGCGGCAACTTATTTCCAATCGCTTACTGGCAGCTGCTACTCACTCATCGCAGCGCTGTCGTTTATCAATTTTGTGCAATTTGCATGCGAATGCTGCTGCTAGGTTGCTGTTGCTGATATCAACTCACACCTACAAACATATACAAATATATGTATGTACAAGTATGTTGGTACACATCTGCAATATATTCCGGTTTTGGCTTTCATTAATTTTTTCGACACTGCGATTGTTGTTGTTGCATTTGTTGGTATGATTGTCAGCATCTATACGCGTAAAAATGCAAATTTAAACGAATTTCAATCATTTTCCAATTGTTCTCAAAAATGCACAAAAACAAAAACTTATGAGCGCATAGTATAAAGTAATCAATGCATATATAGTATGTGTGTGTATGTGTATATGTATGAAGCACATGTGCAATATGTTAAACTATACGCATTTTGACTCTGTGGTTTGTTTCTTCCACATTTGGCTTAAGTGCCGCGCTGTTACAGAACGTTTAGGTCAGAACTGCATTTGCGCTAATGCCACTGCTACTATGACTCAACTCAAGCTAAGTAACATCCCTGTAGAGATATTTTACAATAAATTTGCTTCAAGAAGTTAAACGATTTTTGGTACTAAATGAAGGAAGCTCATACATATGTACATACACATATATGTTCATATGTACATATATATTACATATATGTATGTACATTTCCTATTCATTTAAAATAAAATTACGTCTTTCTGACCATTAATTCAATGCACATTGAAATAGTTATCCTTGAGGTCTGTTATTTCCCTAAAAAAAGTCTCCATTTTTTGGAGAGTTAACATTTTGATCAAAAATTAGTTCCACTTGAAATTGCAAAAATTTAGAACTAAAATTAATTATTTGAACAAAGTTTTAAAAGTCTCCAATTTTATAAAGTACCAATTTTATCGCTGAAATACTTCCAACTAAAAAATGTTATGTTATTATTGAAAGCTAAGGTGCATATGAGTCACAAATTTCATAAATTATTTTTTATAAAGCGATTACTTTGAAGAAAGAAAAAGGAATGCGGATGCCTTAATCATAATAAGTTTCCAATATCAAGAAGGTTAAATGTGTTAATAGTTATTATAAGTTAGCAAGCGAATTATCACAAAAGTAAGTTTCTCCAAAGTTTAGCGATTGAAATTTTTTGCAATAAATAAGTAATAATACAGCCTTTAATATAAATTATATCGAAATATCTCAAAATCAAGTGTCTTCAAAGTTTGGAGAATATCAATTTCGGTCCTAAATATCTTGCTATATAGGTCTCGAATGTACATTATAAATAATCACGTTAAATATCGCAAGAAAATATATCTACAGAGTTTGGTGAATTTGATTTATCACATGAAATATTAAATATATTAAGATATCGTTCAAAGAAAATTGGTTCTTATAGTTTATACTTTCTACAATATAAAGACATCACCAACTAACTAAACGATATTGATTTTACTCAAAAAAAAAACACAACTCAAAATTGTTTACATATAGTTGTCCTTATTGGGTGTTTATGAAGCTTACTACATTATTCCCACTGAAACCACTTAATCTCACCTTATCAACTTGGCGCGTAATGAAAAAGTAATTAAATTTCATCAAACTGCATACGCGCCACTCAACTACCCCAACTGACCGCTAGAGTAAAGAGAAGCCAATCGCGGCGTGAATACCCCAACCTATGTGCTCCGAATGCACCATATGACGAATTGCGAAGGACTCACATTGTTGCGCTCCGAAAGTGTTGATGGTTGCAAGTGTCAAAAAAGTGTTGGTGACAGCCACCAACAGCAGACAATGGCAAAACACGGTGGCCATCATCAGATCAGCGCCATCAACATTTTGCAAAAAACAAAAAAAAACTACAAGAGAGGAAGAGCGAAAGGCCGCGGTACTGTGTGACTTTGCCAACTATTGTAAATACTATAACTGTTGTCGCACTAAATACAAACATGCAAGTCATTTTCAAACAAACCTTGAATACTTGAATAATAATACTGAGTATTGTTTTTGTTGACATATAAGCAATTGAGTTTCACTCGCAGCGCTCTAGCGCGGTTGAAGTACCGATTTTATTCTCAACATATATATATATCATACAAATGTATGGGTGTGCTATAGTTGGAGAGTGTCATTATTAACGCATTCACAGATGGGTAACAGCTGTGTTAGAGAAGTTACGGTGCAACAAATGTGCCAAACACCTTTCTTTAGAGCTTAAAGTTTTTGAAGTTACTTTTTTATGTGAAAATCTATAAAAAAAATTACAAATAAATATTTTTGTTTGGAAAGCTTTCTAAGAGCTGACTGAATTGGAGAGTAACCAAATATCTATGAAACAAGAGGATTGATGAAGTCAAGTTATTTATCTATCCATAAGCCGAAAAAATAATCAAAAATTTTAAGTGTAGAATCGTCGCACAAGAGAATTATTCCGAAGTTTCCCAATGACTGCCGATTGACGTTCATTGAAACATGGCATTGAGCTTCGTTCCCGTGTAGTACATAACACTCCCTTGCATTGATCTTAAAAACATGCACTCGCACATTCATAGATTTAAAATTTTGATGTGGAAAAGTGCGGATATCGTACTTAGGGAATAGGTACCGGCCTTTCATTGCACCAGTCACAATTCGGACCTTATAAATGTCAAGTTGTGATGATCCCATCTACGCGGACTATTTTTTTACCATCGTTGGCTTTTTGAATGATTTAGGCAAAGTTTTAGATTTTTGGATTTGCCGATAAGAACGTAGAAGCTTAAGTTATGTGAAATTAAATTTCACAATTTTTAAAGTTGTAATTTGCTTGTAATTTACCGAAGTAAGCTGAGTTTTAATGGCAAATACTTTGACAGGAAATGCAATGACTTTGAAAAAACTGCTTATATATTGGCGCTACTAAATTTACTAAAGAGTCTTACTAAACTTCTTAAAACAATTTTTGGGTAGATTTTCTTCAGCCTTTATGTCAGTTCCCCGTTTTAATTCTCTCGACTATGTCATTGTAAATACATTTAATCATAATAATAACGGTATAAGTTGCGCCCCAATTTGACAGTTGAATGCATACCAACTAGCAGTCTGGCAACACGTGCGCTTAGCGCTGTCAACGCCAGAAATCAAGCACCACAATCTACTATGTAAATCACAATCTATACACAAGTGTAGTAGTAGATGATAACTTAGCAGTTATATCCAAGGAGATATCACAATAATAACAACAACGCATAACAACTCACTGAACAGTAAAATACAAATTTTGATAGAAGTCAAGGAAAGGCACAAAAAAACATAGATAATTTGCATAATTTTGCGGCAACACTTTTAATAAAAATAATCTAAAAGGAATGTCAGAGTGATGCGCGTGTATCAACGGCAACATAATGCCGTTATATGGTAACCAAAAATTTTGACAGTTCAACAGGGTTCAAATGACTGCTTTCATTGAGTTTCTATATGTCCTTATGTAACATATTTACATATTAGCCACCACCTTGCTCCACGCACTTAAAGGCCACACTCAGGAAATATGAAAAAAAACCTGTTCGGTTGTAATATAAATGAAAGAAACAACCCTCAATAAATGTTGGCAAAAATTTTACTGCGCAATAAGTACACATACACACAGAAATATTCATCAGCCATCCCACAATCCATCATAATCATCGCTCGCAGCCACATTAAAATTGCAGTTTGGTAGATTTTGATCGATTTGCTTCGTCCATTCATCCGACCGGCGGCCTATCAGTCACCTGTCGTCACACCCTTAAGTGTGTCGGTTTTTTTTCGTAACCCCACAGAAGTGAAAACGATAATAAGATTTTCACGCCCTTCTTTCGCTAAAAGGTGCTATTGCAATGGGTAAAAAAATATTAATTTGAATTTTTCTACGCAATTGTTGATCTGCGTAAGGTAAATTCTTTATCCGCAAACTACAACCACCGCCAACTTCACGCTACACAAGTGTTTGTTGCAGCAACGCCCTCTTTATTATGTCTGTTTGACTGAAGAAGCTGGCATTTCCGTTTGCAATGTTTTTTTCTTTTTTATTCGAAAAGTGTTAATGTTCATTTTGCATGCTTTTATATTATTTTTCTGTTTATTTTACGCTTTTCCGTTGCCGAAATTGACCGCCCGTTGGGAGTTATTTTACGCCTTTAATGGTTGGTTTTGTATTTCTCTCATACTCTGAAAAAAAAAAGAATTATGTTTTTCTCATAAGTGAACTTGTTGAAAGTAGAACTGTGATTTTCTCTTAAGTAAACTGTTTTTTGAGAGCCAATAGATATCCCCATTGATTCCATCACTACTCTCTAGGAACACTTATTAAGAAAACTATTTCTAGAGGACTTAAGCCCGTTGAAAATTGCTCAAGAATATTGAAAAATTTTAAGTCAGTCAGTCTACTAGTATACAAAAAGGCTAAATTAACCGATTATCTGAACAAAAACATCAAAGCGATCCTATCAAAATATTATAACTTCGAATACACACTCATAGATTAAGGAATTAGAAATATATACTCCGAGTTTGGCAAAGGCAAAATCAGTGATTCAAAATCATTATCGAAAAACAAAGCCCTCAAATGACTTCAAATTTGATAAATCATCCAGAGTTATTTATACACGACTTCGAATATTTTAAATATTTTAGAGGAAAGACACAAATCCATTTAAACTGGAAACAACCGGGAGGAATATGACGATGCTCTTTTTCCCAAATTTTATGCAGTCTCAAAGGGGTAAATGATATTTATGAGCAGATTTCTAACTATCAAGGCGCAAAACCCGGCAAATATATATTACTATATAATATAAAATATATATATTTGGATATTACCGAGAACAAAATTGGAAACTATTATAGTAATTGCTGTATCATTAGGTATATACTTATCACATAGAAATATTTTAACTCTTAACTTCCCAATCGTAGGGCTTATTTCGAACCTTGTTTGCTCACCGATACTAAATATTTTTAAAATTTTCCCAAATCCGCCACAGGTTTTATTTAAAAAATATTAAAATAAATATACATTTATTGCAGTAAAAAATTTAAACTTTTATGTTCTATCGAAATTTTTAATTTTTACCTTTTTTTAGGAATATGAAAAAATTAAGATGTTTTCGATTCTAATCAGTAATTTTTAATGTTACGGAAAACGGTTAATGAAACGTCAACTTTGACATATCAGCGATGGGAAATTGAACTTTACTGTTTCGAAAAGATGAGAGGAAAGGTAAATCGAACTCTTAGGAGAGCTCATAAAGCACTCTAACATAAGCAGGTTCTAAGGTGACTAGTCGGAAGCAATTGCCAACCTCGCATTTCGATATTTAAGTTCATTTCACATAACTGTAAAGTGTGTTTTTAGATTAATAAATATTTTAAAATAAATGCGTAATGTTTTTTCACAATTCTGATTCGTATATATAACCCTTTGCATTAAGACTCATCTTCATATGTAAAACTTTTCCATTTGAAGACTTTTCTTCAACGCACTCATTAGCATATGCACAGAGAAGGCATTAGCAATGTTTACATCTAAAAATATGCTTACACGTAGAGGTGAAACTGTCAAACGCACAACGATTCACCGATTACTCCACACCGAAGCGATGTTGCTGTTGATGATGATTTTCGCATAAATTTTCGTCATTTCGATTTCATGCCAACGCACAACCCTTAAATTGAGGTTAGAAGTGAGCGTGTGGCGACAGTGCAACAGGGTGGCATATTAAACAGATTGTTGCACGTATGTACCTATGTATGTATGTTTGTATGTATCAGATAGTCATCTAACACTCATACACATGCCTTCCTGATTTTTGTCACTTTTTACCTCAGTTTTGGCCGCTTCCGCTGCTGCAATTTCAGCTCAAATGTATGCTCGCATAAATCAACATATAATTGTACATGTATGGGTGTGTGTGTGTGTGTGTATGTTTGTTATGTAAACTTTGTGCACGCTTCACTGGTCAATGCATCAATTTCCGCCTGTCATTTTGACAGCCACAAGCGTCTCACGTGATACAACACCATGAGTGTCGAAAATCCAAATAACAATAACACCACAGCAACAATGCGAGTATTACTTAGATCGACAACAACAACAATGGCAAAGCAGCAGCAGCTTTAATAGAAGCAAACAAAAATGCAAATGCCAAAGGCAAACAGCAAATAGGGCTCACTGTAAATGGCAAACACTGAGGCATGACATTTAATCAGTTTTGGGTATTAAAAAGTGACAGCCGAGCAGCGGACAAATATGAAAAGTTAGTGGAGGTAGTCGAAACAGGCAGATATTTCTATTCCTGGGCGCGCCAAGTAGCGGAAGATATGAAAACCATCACCGGTTGATTCAAAAAAAAAAACTGTGGTGTTCATTTGGTGGGTCGCTTTAATATCTTGGTTCTGCCTTACTTGTTTATATAAAGAAGTACTTCAACGCCTATTTTGGAAAGATCTAAGCCTCTGAACATACCATTAATCTAATTTTTACCGTTTTGTTAACCGTGACCTCCAAAATCGTGCAATTTAATACTGCTGAACTATATATTGTGGGGTTCTGCGAAATCGCTTGTCTACTCAGATATGTTCAAAACGACTAACGCCTTGGAAGACATACGGCCATAATGGCTGCAATAAGTGGTGGAAAATTCGGGGTATAATAAAACTAAATCTATGGCCATAACATTAATTTATATGCATTTTATTTCGTTTTGAAAGCCACATGTCTAAAAAACACCTTCTAGCATTGTCCTGGACATTAATCTCTGCGACCGATCTGTTCGTATGACGTCTATTTGCTATAGTAGTCTGATTTCGCAGCTCTTATTTGTCGGTCTTTCGACGATAGAAAGGCAGGAACTAATTTATACAAACGCACAGAAGGACGGACATGGCTAAATGGATACCGATCATCCTGCCCATCATATATATGGATATATACTCGTAATTTTTATGGTCCCCGACGTTTCTTTCTGGGTGCTACAAATTTCGTGCGAACATAATATACCCCAATCAGGGTATTTATATGTATAAAAATCTTACTTAAAGAGCTTTAGAGCTTTCATCAACTATAAAAAGTTAAACTATCTGCTATTCACACATAATATATAGCTACGTAGAATTCTTTAACGGTATGTATCTAAGTTTGTACATAAATATAAATATAGCTCGTACACAGAACTTCGAAATCACTAAATGCGCTTAAGAGCTTTTCTTGTGTCAGAGTTGATTATGTGTGTGAGTGTATGTAAGGCTCTGACATAAAATACATAAAAGTGGCAGGCAAAAGAAAGCGAAAAATATGACTTTTAAATAGTGAAAAACCAATTGCACTTTCATCTTGATTCAATGACTGTCAACAACATGCTACATTACAGAGTGAGTTCATATTTTTTTTTTACACAACTGGCAACAACAAATGCAGTGCTTGGTTAAGGCATGAAAAGGGGAAGGGAAGAGTCGAAGTTTAGTTTTTTTATAGTTGCCAACGATAGCTGAAGTCACGCAGTATATGTTGACTGTTAAACTTTTAGTGTTTGCATTCATTTATCATATTGTTTTTGTTGTTATTGCTGTCTAACCTACTTTGTGTGAAGTCATAATTTTAATGGCCACCTTTCAGCAACAATATCGCTGAATGCTGTCACTCGGAGCTACCGCTCTTATTTTTGTTGTTGTTGTCAACTTTCATTAAATACCAGTAGCAACATATCACCATAACAACAACAGCAACTATAACAGCGTAATTCACAAGCACGCCACCTCATTTGAAATGCTTTTCTTCGCCAACAAATCACAGTCAACCAAGCAGAAACGCTCGCAAGCCACAGCATTTCACATTTTATTTTCCGCTTTTAGCAACTTTTTCTTTTGCCAGTCATTCATAGATTTTAATGCTTAGCGTTCAAATTGCAGCTGTGTGGTACGCGGTGCGGTGGCGGTGCGGTGGCGGTGCGGTGGCGCTGCTTTGAACGCATTCATTTGCGTGCAACACTTTCTTTATCAGCAGATGTAAGAAAGCGTTGAACGTTGATGTCGTTTGCTAAGGGCAACAGCACGCGACAGCGATGGACAGCGCTGAAAGGCGCCGCCAGTCAAGCAAGGAGCCAGTCAGTCAGCCTGCTAACGTTTGTTGTAGTTGTATTTGCCATTTGCTCGGGTTAACAGTTCTACTTCTGCTTCACTTTGTGTCATATTTACTTAGAAAATGCTATATATTTTCTAAAGACTCAACTGCGTTGGGCGAATGTGACAATCTTTATGTATTACTACTATTTGCTTAGACCGACTGGAGTAGGTTAGGCCACAAGTGAGCTGGAATTGAGTAAGACGTGAACGCAGCGGCTGCGAAGGGGGCAGTTTTTGTGGGACTAATGGGGAAGAACAGCGGTGACGTGAAGATGTGGAAAACGCAAAAATTATATACGAGGTTTGTTCAAACAATAACGGGAATTTTAAATACGCCACAAGCATTAAATTTTGCAACCAATATTGTACATAAGATTTATAGGTTCGGGTGTAAAAATTGGACAAGAGGCTTGGCACCGCCCAACTTTAGGTGAAATCCTACGTCACAGGCACTACTTAGGTACATTCAACAAATTTTTCAAACACTCCCATCATATACTGTGATAATGGACGAAATCGGATGACAACCACGCCTACTTCCCATATAACAAACTTTTAAATTTCATCTGATTCTTTCACTTTACAGTAAACAAATCAAACAACAATAAAGTTTTCAGAATAAAACTTTACTTCAATAGTGCCTTCAAGATATTTCATCTTACACCAAAAAATGTTCGTAATCGAACTGTAATCTTTCAAGGAGCCGGACACCAAATAGGTGCACCCCAGTGCACATGGCTGATTTTAACCGAGCATATCGGCCAATTTGAGAGATCTAGTATTCGAATTCGAGGAGAAAATGTTTACGACGACAGCATGCCGTTTTGCCTAGAATATGTAACATTGGGTCTCTACTTGCCTCAGCCCTCACATACCTTATATAAATATTTTCGTACTTCCGGTTGACTTTATACCACATCTATCGATCGACACAGCACATCTTGGTTAATGTTTTTTGGATATGAACTCCGTTAATGCTATACACGTATGAAAAGCTCTGAAGTCTTTGCATAAACGTCGTCGAGTAGAGATCAAAAAATAGATACTTGACAACATAGCTGAAGACCCTTAATTCATCAAGCGCAACAACAACAATCTAGCGATACACTTTCACAACAAAATGCACAAATCACAGCAAGGCAGTCACCCATTCAGCAACAACTACACATTTTCATTAAATTTTTCGAGTGATATTTCACCCCACTTCAGGCAAATCACTTTAAATTATCTGCAGCAAAGTGAATTTAGATTGATTTTTATCGCTTATACATTGCTTGTAGCTTTACGCTTTACGCATATGTATGTGTGTGCGTCGCCACAACACTTCACCAGCGCAAATTTCATATTTGGTTAGATAAATATTTGTAAACAAGACGTGCGACATGTGGTATGAGCAACGTGCTGCTGGCAACCTACAAAATGATGACGCGTTTCATGCAAGTGTGTGTGTACGTGTGTTTATATTTAGACGGCGGCGTGCTGTGTTGCGCGAAAATCGCTAAATTGCAAGTAAATCTAATCAGTGTCTTATTTACTTTGCAGTCAGTGTGGAGTAGGGGTGAGACAAATGTACATATAAATGTGATGAAATTTGGTTGGTTAAAAGATAATGAAATATACTTTTAGTTTTTGTAAGAAATATAAATTATTCTGACATTGAAAAACGCATAAGGCTATAAAATTTATTATCGAAATATCTAAGTTGACATCCAAACTCCGATAATTGACAGCCGAAAAAGCAGAAAGTTAAAAGCAAGAGTTAAAGCTAATAACTATTAGTGTCATATAACTTAAGATATTTAGACAGGTTTTTTTTTTTGTTTTAATGTTCGTAGGAGTAGTTTCCTCGGAGAAAAACCATTTAATTTAAACGAAACGAATATCAAATTATAATACTAAGTATACCAACCATCAAAATATTTTTATTCACAACATCAACTTCTTCAGTTTGTCCGCTTATGCCAGAACCGCTCAATAAGAAAGACACCAGCACTCAGCATATAACCAACAATGCACAGCCACCATGCCCAGTAAAAGTAATGAACGTTCAGCGCAAAACCTGCTTCATAATCCCCCGGTAGCTTCTGAAGGATCCCAGCATCAAAAGCATCCCGTCTCGTATCGTGGTAAGCTTTGGCATAGAGACCCGTATTGAAAGACCACAATAACATATCGGTCAGCATTTCAACATATGGTGAATCAAGTGGCATTATCATACCGCACATTGCATTCCAAATGACTTCCGAATCTAATAAGCGTACACGTTTATGGTGTAAATTTATCTGTTGCGAACTAAAGAAATCGTAACCCCACTGTGTACTTAACAGTATAACCGAATCATTGAGTGATTTATGCTTTTGCCACAACTCACTCCAATTGACAATTACAACTTTGCGCCGCAGCTCCGCATCAGTTATGAAATAAAGGATATCCGTATGAGACAGTAGGATTTTAAAAGGCGAGTTTATGACGTCAGCAATGGAATTTAGTTGCGGTTCATAGATTCCCGTAGTGAGAAAACTAACAATTAGAGCACTGTAGTAATTCACCAAAATGAATGCTAGTAAACAGTGAAAAATGTATATAAAACTCAGCCGAAGTTTGTAGCTCGTGCACTGACCACGCCTATTGGCGGTAAAGTTGAGTGATGGCAGTAATTTTAAAATGGTATCGATGAAAATTTGTGCATTTTCAAACACCACGAGACGCAGCTGAGTATAATAATTGTGTGAAGAAGACGCACGGTTCAGCTCGGTCCTCTGACTTCTTTGACTAGCAACCGAAGTGATCATGCTACTAACTCTCCCAATATGCAGCCGTTTCGGCGCTTGTCGTAACCGCTCAATACGAGTACTTACGAAGTTGATGATGGTGAGTATCAGAGCTAGAAAAAGCAAATACTGCAAAATCGCATTCCAAAGCTTACACTCAAACGGTGCCCATACATAATCTTTAAGTGAACGTGGCTTTGCATTCGGCACACGAAAATAAAATTGAGATGTAATTGGCGGTTGAGTTACGTGCCATTTATCGTAGTCCACAAAGTAAAAATGTAAAGATATATCGATTTGATTACGCTGCACTGCTGTAGTCACTGATTCCATTTGTACAATTCCCGGATAAGGTTTGGGTAGCACAACTTCCTCCAACGTGGCGTTGTGCACCTGCATAAAATGAAGGAATTCATAATACATTATACCGGAAGTCTTCCGATGTCCATACCGATCTTTGTAACTAAAGATAATTGGTGCGCTTTCTCCGAGGGGTGTGCGTATTGGATGTCCTTGAAAATCATGCGGTAATGTACACCGAAAATAATCCACTGGATGCTCAACTCTTACCAAATGCAACTCTGGAAAGGGTCTATAACTCATAAGCGTTATTTGTGTACCGTTAATACTCGTTGTCGCATGTAGGCTCATTATGTGTGTATAACCTGATCGCCACGCCCACCAAAAGAGCCCCAGTTGTCTTTCTTCATCAATGGTTGTGGTGGGTAGTATGAATAATACTTTTAGGTGTCGTAAGCGTGTTAACACTTCATTTAGTATGTCCAGCACCTTTGAATTGTTTCTCTCTGTAATTATTACGATGGCTAGCGCATTTTTATTGAGTTGATAAATTAATTTAAAGTTGTTTTGCATGTGATTTACTAAAATCACTGTCGTTTCTTTGGTGATATACTCACTGATATCCACATCTCTGCTGTTATAGATGAAAATATTGGTTTCAACTTCAGTTTGCTGATTAAATTCCTTTAACTTTTCACGTATTTCCGTAGTATGCATTTGTGCTTTGATCTGATAAACCAGGTTCACCACAAATATGAGGCTGATAAGTTGCAACTCGGCGTACATTATTCTTGCTAATCCTTACTGTTTGAGATCTGGTGAATTTATGAACAATAACGCATTAATGAGCAATGCTATATAGGCTCAAACACTTCATAAATCGTCAAATGTACGAGTAATTAACATAAGTATTGTAGTGAAGAGAATGAACGATTTATGCTTTGTCATTGGGTGAAATTGTGCCCTTAATTGTTTAGGCCGATTTCGTATATCCTAACACTATTAGTTCACGCTAATTAATTTGTGAGACAAAAGATTATGAAAGTAATATTAAAGTAAACACGTAAGCCCGATAACCATCGTGAGTTTTCAAAAATTTTCCCCAAATAAATATTTTTGTGTCGTCGATTGTTCTTATCCCACAAAAGATCGTTCCAACATAGTTGAGCCTACAAGTATGCAATTATTTGACCCAAAACATGATTCAATTGCCCTTAACACGGCAAGCCCAGCAACAGCCAGGTAAAAAAAGCATATAACCAAAAAAACAACAACAATGTGTACGACAAAAGGCATTAACCAAAAACTGAACAACAACAAAAGGAAAGCAATATATAGCAACTGATTGAGTGTATGATTTTTTCGCTACCTGTGCATGGACCGGCGGCAACACAAGCCCTGAGAGCTGCTTTCCCAAATACACGGCTGAGGCAGTGTGAGCGATGGCGTTTGATCTGCAGACAGAACGAAACTACAATTAGCGCATTGTGCCGCCGAATTGAAAGCAAATACGCTCAGTCGCAACGGATTCGCGAGAGTGAGCGCAACGTATACGGTATTTGAGTAGACGGCAAAACGCGAAAAAATCCAAGTAGTTTGGAATACATAAAGGGCCTGACACAAAAAGGGAGCACACTTGCACCGTGTTGCGGTGTGTGGCACGAAAGACAAAAACAATTTGTGATACTGTGTGAGGCAGGAATTTGTGCAAAGTAAAAGATCTTGCTACAAAGTTTCCTTTCGAAACGCGCAGACAAGTGAGTAGACGGCAAAACGCGAAAAAATCCAAGTAGTTTGGAATACATAAAGGGCCTGACACAAAAAGGGAGCACACTTGCACCGTGTTGCGGTGTGTGGCACGAAAGACAAAAACAATTTGTGATACTGTGTGAGGCAGGAATTTGTGCAAAGTAAAAGATCTTGCTACAAAGTTTCCTTTCGAAACGCGCAGACAAGTGAGTGCGACACATAATTTAGCGTCTAAAATCGATTTTATGTTTTATAATTTGCGGTTTTTGTTAATTTTGCGGCATTTCCCGGTAGGTTTTTGTGGTAGTAGATCGCATGTCTGCTTGCTTTGTGGCTTTTGTTTGTTTTCTTTGGTTTTTTTGGCCGATGATTGTGTGCTTGCGGTTGAGCGCAACAAAATGCCGAAAACCATTGTGAAAACTGGTTTATGAAAATTGCGCGTACGCATGCGCACACCGCTTATTGGCAATGCGGAGAGGGCTGGTGACGTTCGAGCGGTTTTGTTTACAAATTTTCAACTTAATGATGAGAAATTTTGTTTTAAGGTCTAAAAAAGCGTGGAAATAATAATACAAGTCGTTGGTGGATTGAGTGAAATGAGAAAATTTTATATGAACAAGTGCACGCTAACAAACTGTTTGTGTACGAATGTTGCAAAATAAAATATAAACACGTTAACATAAAAATAAAAATTAATAATTATTTTATTGTTTATATTGCAATTTTATACTATCGCAACATGTTGCACAGAGTATAATAGTTTTGTTCACCTAACGGTTGTTTATATCACCTAAAACTTATTATATATAATTGCTTCGGCTGAAGAACCGAGTTGAATTCCGACTTACTCTCTGTCTGCCCGTCTGACCGACTGTCCGTCTGTGCAAGCGATGACTTGTGTAAGATATATTGATGAACGTAGTTTCACGCGTTCCTTGGCACCCAAGGAGAGTTAGTATTGTAGATGGTCGGAATCGGTTCATTGCCACGCCCACAAAGTGGGTGAAAACACATAAAGTTTTTTTATTAAATAATTAGTTTAAATCTCTACAGTATTTAATGAATTAAAAAATACATAATTTTAAAACAAAAGTTTTAATTACACAAAAAATCAAACAAAAAAAATTAATTAATAAATTTGAAAAAAATCTTAGTTAATAATTAATTAGAACATAAAATAAATAATAATTATTACAAAGTTTGTAATTTATAATTATTATAAATTTATATAATCTTATATTCTGATAATATCAAGTTCAATTTACCAACAGAATTCTCAGCGGAAATACTATAAGTGTCGCTCAATTAAAAACGGATCGATTGCCGCTCAAAACTAAAAAAACAATACTAGGTACAACAACAAAAGTTGCAAATAGCACGTGCTCTTAACGACATTCACATAATATATACACATACATATGTATGTACACATCTCTTTATATATACACATGAAAAAGAGTCAAGTGACAAACGTAAACGTGCAACAAATGATTAGTTGTCGCCGCTGTTGACAGCAACAATCAGACAGAGGCATAAAAAAACTGAAACAAAATAAACAAACGAAAGAGTTTAGCGGCAAGCGCTTGCAGAGAAGGAGAAAAAAACAATTAAGACTACCAACCAGTGTGTTGCAGAGCTCATAAGCGGACGCAGCACGTCGTTAGTCAACTAGTTTGTTGCAACATTAATTAACAGACATAAATTTACAACAACAACAAGCAAAAGTATACAACTGAGAGTACTCGCTCAGTTTGTTCCAACCTACGGTGCAACAACAATGGGCACACGTGTTCCACCACCTTGCCCCACACCATTACACTGCGATCAGGCTGCTATGGCTGGCCTGCCGCAGCTCATCACCGACTTGCAACGTCTGTCCGAGGATCAGGAGAGCGCCGATTTAGTATTCATTTGCGGACGTGAGGAAGAACGTATTTATGCGCATCGCATATTGTTGATGGCACGGTAAGTGGGCGTGTTGCGCGTATACATTGTTAATTATATATATGTATAAGTACGTATTTTTGTACTCTGAATATAGTATATAACATAACTCTATATAACAAATATATAAAATATTTATGGTATATAAATGATCGCCGTGGCGTGCCGCGTCGATTTGGCCATGTTCATACACGTACAAGTCAATCGGTTATGAGATTGAAATTTTGCATACACCCTTCTCTCCCCAAGAAGCTGCTAATTTGTCTGATCGGCGGATATCGGACCACTATAGCATATAGCTGCCATACAAATTGAACGATCGGAATCAAGTGCTTGTATGGAAAACTTTTTTATTTGACGAGCTATCTTCACGAAATTTGACTTGGATTATTGAAAAAGACAACGGTACAATCTCCGAACAAATTGTTGAGATCGGAACACTATAGCTTATAGCTGCCATACAAACTTGTTGAGTTCAAAATCAAGTTCTTGTATGGAAACTTTTTTCATTTGTGAAGCTATGGTATTATAGCTTCGGTGCAAACGAAGTGAACGTTTTTTTTGTTTCCGCTTTCCGCAGCGTGTTGCTTGTGGCAAGCAGTGTGATTCAGTTACGCAGACAGTGCGTGTTGCAATTTTTTAATTATTCTTCAATATGCAATGTTGTTGTAATGCATTTATTGCATTCTATTTAATTGTATTTCATTTTAACTTTTGCGGTACATGTTTAATTCATTTGTTTTTACGCTTGTTGCAGTGTTTAATTGTTGCGTGGCAATTCCTTTATGCATTTATTATATTTCGCCGAGATTGTGTTGCGTCAGTTTTTTGACCGTAAGCATTGATGGCATATAACAGTGGGCAGCGGCATTAATAATTATCACGCATACATATGTACGTGTACATATTTATAGGCACACTTACACACTAACACTTTTGTCGCTTTTTCTTGCATTAAATGACTTAATTACATTTTTTATAGTTAATGAATTTTTCATACACTTTTTTTTTCATTTACACCTATCACGCCACTTTCGAAATGCATTTAATTACTTGCAACATGAAACATGCAACTGACTTGTAAAAAGCGCCAACTAACTGTGCTTACAATAGATTAACGTTACAATTGCATTAATGAAATTATAGGTTAAATAAAATTATTAATATTTTTGCACTTTACAGCTGCAAGAGCTTTAAGACGGCTAAGCGTGGCGAAATCTGTCGCATACCCGGCTGTTCTGTGTCACCTGCAGCGCCCGGTACACCCACACCCGTGCGACTGCCGCATGTCAATCCGGATGTATTTCGCCAATTCATCGTGTATGTCTACACCGCGAAGGTAAATGTATAAAAATTTAATGAATTTAAGTAATAGTTAAGAAATGTTGCTTATCATGCGAAAATTTTCCAGATTATGCTGCAAGACTCACGCGTTTTCGAGATGATGACACTGGCGCAAGATATGGGCGTGGAAGAATTGCGTGCGGCTTGCGAAGATCATGTAATTTCAACACTGTCAGTAGACAATGCCTGCACATTTCTCACGTCCGTCATGGAAATACACGAAAAAGCAGGTATGTTATATAATTACTTTAGCGCAAGATCCCAAAAGCAAAGCTACTTGTGGATAATTTGCACTTATTTGCAAGAGTTTTGTGTTATTTTAGGCTAAAGATGTTTTTTGTTGTTGCAACATCAAACAACAATTTAAGATTTTATTATACCCTGAACAGGGTATAGCAAGTTTGCCTAGAATTTGTAACACACAGATAAATCAAGTTCCTGTATGGACACATATTTATTTGTGACGAGTATTATAGCTTCGGTGCAACAGAAGTTAACGTTGTTTCTTGTTTAGCATAAATATAAAAACATATATTTATTTTCACTTGTATTACACATGTATAACAAGTTGAAGCATGTTATAATTTGCAAAGAATTATGAATGTAACGTTTTATTTGCCACCATGCGACAAAGTGTCAAGTTCGCAATTTGTTTACCCCCAATTAGAGCTGAATGTGCGCTGATGTCAAAGTATTTATAGAATTTCTCAAATTGTGCAGCAATCTTTAATATATTAAAACAAGCTTTGGACAGACTCCTAATCAGCACTTCCGCCCAATACTTAGCGCTCAACAGGAAGCACTTGCCGAAGCTAGCTCAGTTAGCTGCGTGTAATTTGCTTATATTTCACAAAATAGAGCCTGTACTACACTTGCACACAAACACCACATTCTATTACACACATTTATAATGCGAAAAATATGAAAGATATTTAATTAACACAATATTTTTAACAAACGCGAATTTTCCACATATATTCGTAATAAACTGCACCGGAAAGTGAAGCCAATATTTACGCGGGCGAAAGAAGGTTGCCAGACTTGGTATGCATTAACACTCTTTAAAAAAATTTGGCCAAAAAATTAAAATTTACCACAAAATTAAGTCGATAAATAAATATATTTCGCTAAATAATATATAATATTTAAGGCTTTAAAAAGCTGTTAACATAAATAACTATTTTGATAAATATTTTAATATTCGCCATAAATCCAGCTTGTGTGTTGAGCGCACGGTTAATGTCTAGGGTATACAGTGCAGAGTGTCTGCAATTCGTTTAACTATTCTATATGCGCCATCTGTCGGATGATTTAAGCTGTTGTCGCTGGTTTTTCAGATGTACTGAATTAAACAGGGTGCCACAGAGAGAAGCATAATACATGAGTAGAACTTTATAAATTCTAATTACTCTAAATATTATATATTATATTAGTATATTAAATTAAAGGAAAAATATATTTGTTCCAAAGCTTATAAACAAATAGGAGTTTCCTATGCAAAATCGCAATGTTTGTGTATCCGCTTGACACATATTTAATTTTGAAATATTATAGGTACCTACATGATAAATAAATGTTTTAAATGCAATGACGTGCGTGTTTATAAAATTGTTTAGTCATATTGTGGTACGCAGCACTGAAATCGCTTCTGAATTTTATAAATGCGTATCTATATAGCAAATTATATGAAATTTTTGCAGGAGCTATTTTTTAAAAAAGCAACACTGTATTGCTAAATTCTGCACTGAGATTTTGCTGGCATTACTTTCTGACGTTTTGAATGCATCTGTCAAAAATACTGCTGGTAGACGACGCCGGCAATCGTTTACACATAAAATATTTTATTTAATTTAAAATAACTCAACAAAGTGTAAAAGTAACAGCTGCAAAATGTCCTTCAAAGGCAATACTAAGGTCCAAAAGGTGATGGTTCAACCCATCAATCTAATCTTTCGTTATCTGCAGAATCGTTCGCGCGTACAAGTATGGCTATACGAAAACGTTTCGCTACGCATCGAGGGACACATTGTTGGATTTGATGAATACATGAATCTGGTGCTGGATGATGCCGAAGAAGTGTGGGTGAAGACACGTACACGCAAGAATCTTGGACGCATCATGCTGAAGGGTGATAATATAACATTGATACAGAATGTAAGCCCGTCGAAAGACTAAGCAGCGCAGCAAATGTGAGGTTATGTGCCACTCTAACCGAAAGAGCGCGATTCTGGGGAAAGTGGCGTTTCCAAATGTGGAAGAGCTAGACTTTAAGATTATGCATAAAATTAAACTAATACCGTAAACTCATTACTATATATACTTCGACTGTATGCGAAATGTGTATTTTCTATAATGCACCAATAAGACCTCAGGTGGATAAACAAATGCATGGAACCACAACACTAAAAATAAGTTAGTTTATAAACGAATTGTAATTGAATTTAGCTTTCTTCTAATTCAAATGAATGTAAAAAAATAAAAGTGAGTTGTATAAAATGAAAAAATTCTGCTTATTTAAGGGTTTCAAGATTGGGTAGCTAAATAAATGATAGTAGTAGTAGGAAAAAGCTTCATGTCTTACATGCTAAATCGCTAATATATTTACTCTAAATAAAATTTCAGGTGCAAAATGCGCCGCTTCCTTTATGGAGCGCTGCATTATCTACATTGGCGAGAATGCTAGCGAGTGTGCTAAGACTAATGCCTTTCTCAACTTAACCAAGGATGCATTAGTCAAACTAATATCTTCTGATTATGTGAGTACAGTCGTTTAAGTTATTATTTTGAAACACACTTGTTCCCTTTTTCCCAAACTAGTTTTGCCTCGAAGAGGAAGATGTTTGGCGTTGTGTGCTCGCCTGGGCTAAGAATCAAGCTGGTGTCACACAACCCACCGCTCATTGGACGGAAGAGGAACGTGCGCGCGTTTGCCAGCACCTATCGGGCGTAATGTGTCATGTGCGTTTGTTGTTAATCGATAGTCAAGTATTTGCCGAAGAAGTAGAACCTACCGGGGCTGTGCCTATGGAATTGTCGTTGGAACGTTATCGTTATGCAGCTTTGCATTCGAATAAGGGATGTGGTGGTGTTGGTGGTGCACAAATGCTGCCCTCCATACCGGGTATGACCGAAGATGATAAGCGTTTACAGCCCCGCTTGACAGTTAACATGTTTCCTGGTTCACAGTTGTTGCGCAATGATAAACTACATTTACAGAGTGTGCTAAACGGATGGTAAGAGTAGGCGCTAGGAGAAGTAAGTATCATAAATGATTTTAAATCTATCTTCTTATATAGGTATGGTATGCCCAAACAATCTTGGCGTTTGGTATTCCGCGCATCAACGCATGGTTATTCATCCAGCGCTTTTCATCGTTACTGCGATGGTGTAGCACCCTGTTTCGTTATTGGCATTGTAAGTGAAATGTAAAAAAATTAATTATTAAAAAAACTGATGCACTTTTTCAACGCAGGGCTCACGTGGTGAACTAAGCGGTGGCTATACTGATGTTGCCTGGGCCAAAACGAGTCGTAAAGGGGGTTACATACATTCAGAACGTGCTTTTCTGTTTGCGCTTAATCCCGTTGGCGGTGATTCACCGGTGAAGTTCGATATTATCAAAAAACCCTATGCGATCTGTTATCATCCAGAGTGAGCACACAGATAATTTTTACAACAAGGCATAAGATAAATAGCTTTATATTCTCCTTTCACTTAATAGCTGCGGCCCAATTTTTGGTGCTGGCGCCGATTTACTCATTGCCAACAATTGCAACACTAATATGGATTCTTATTCGAATTTACCGCACTCATATGATGGTCCAAATGCCGCTTATTTAACACTCTTTGGGGATTACAATTTCACGGTGGTCGACTATGAAGTTTACACGTTGGCCACAAATTCAACAGCTGCTAGTGGTGTAATAGGCGGAGGCAGCACAGGAAATAATGGTCACAATAGCGTTTCGGGCAATAACGGCAGCAACAACAATAATAATAACACATCCTACAGTAATGCTGGCAATAACAATAGCAGCGGCAATTTGTCATCAAATGCTGTTGGCGGTGGCAATGCTGCTGGGGTGGGTGGCAACGGCAGTGGTGGTGGTGGCACTGTCAGCGGCGGCATGCACAAACCAAAATATGAGCGATATTGATGTATGTTTCTGAGTACTTATGTATGCTTTTATTAGTATTTCTATATATCTAAGTACCATTTGTGCCTTGAATTAATTTGTCTTACTTTTGTAGTTTTTTAGCGTGTGGTATAATGCGTGCTTTTGTAGCAGTTAAATAATTTTGCTATATCTCTATTTTTGCTATTAAAAATTTTAATTTTCTATGAAAATGTTGTATTATTTGCCTCAATCACAGTACAGCCTTAATCAAGCCAATCGTTACAAATTGTATTTGTACTTCTGACAACCGTTGCTTTTCAAATTGTTGTCAATCTTCATAGCGAGTTATTCGTTGGCTGTCAGTGCCGTATTTACCTGAATTCAGTTGAAATAGACATTGCTTTTGCCACGAAGTTTGTAACACACAGAAGAAAACGTCGCAGACCTTACAAAATATGTATATAAATATCCGTCCCCCCAAGAAGCTGCTCGTTTGTCGAAACCGCCGATATTGGACCACTATAGCATATAGCTGCCATACGAACTGAACGATCAAAATCAAGTTCTTGTATAGAACCTTTGTATTATATTTGTGAAGGGTAATATAGCTTCAGGGCAAGAAGAGTTAACATTTTTTCTTGTTTTTTAATAGCTTCAAAAAAATTATCTAGATTATATTTATAAAAACTTTCGAATTGTTACAAATTTAACATATCACACTAACTTATCACTGCTAATACAAATTATTTCACCGTAAATGTAACAATGTCGCCGAAAGTTAGCAGCAACATGTGTTGACAACAGCAACAACAAACCACAACACTGGAACCAACAAACAATAAAGAATTGAATGTAGCTCAACAAAAATGAGAAGAGCCGCCGTTGACTGACATGCTAACAACAAAAAAAAACTTGCCAAAAAAAGTTATGCCACATGCAACCAGATGCAGGTGTATGTAGCATGCATGCATCTACATATATATTTATGCAGCATTTAGTTGACTTGACTACTACAGCAGCAACTGTTGCTGCCGTCTTAAGACACAAATGTTCCATTTAAAGTTATGCGCAAAGGACACGCGACAACTGCGACTCTATGTGCGCAACACTTGTTTGCTGTAAATCCTGCTGCTTTATATTGTTATTCTTGTTGTTGCAGTGCAGTGGCTAACAAAGCTAGCACTTCAGCTGCCATGGTCGTCTGTAGGTGTTGTTTGTTGCCCGGTGATTTGCAACTTACAACTGAATCAGGTGTTAAATATGCGAAACACATAAAAATACACGGCAACACAATGGTATGGTAATAACAACAACAACAATGTGCAACAAATGGCTGCATGTTAAGCTAACAGTTACAGCAACGTATTTCTTCAAAAAATGTTTTGCTAGTTGTTCGTATGTTGACTGTCTGCCGCACGTTAGTTCTTGTTGTTTTTGCTGTTGTTGTTGACTTGCTTTAGTTGCAGTCGTCGAGCAGCAGGTGACAATTTACAGCTTAATTTAATTTGTTGCGCCTGGCAGCGAGTTGGAGTTGGAGTGCAAAAATATTTCGGTTAGTTTGGTTATGCCTCACTAGTTTGATGATAGACATGTCGTGTGATGGCGAAGACTTAAGCAACAAACTTGATGAGCGTTGAGTGCAAGGGAGCATTTGGGATACGAATGATAGGTAGGTTTAGTAAATTAGATTTTTTTAAAAATAGGTAGTAAATAGAAGTAAAATTTGAAATAGCAAAACAATATAATTTTATTGCATAAAAAATAAGATAAGTTAAACAGATAAATTTATTTAAAAAAATTTTCAAACGAAATTAAAAATTGAAAATTTTTTTAAGTTTATAAATTAAAGTAACAAATAAAAAAATATTTTTCAAATTGAATGCTGGAATGAAAAGAGATAAAAAGTAAAGATTTACATATTTATAACTGAAATGTTATAATTAAAAAAAAATTAAATGTAAATGAGACAAATAGTGCTTAAATAAAATTATGTTATAATTAAGCATATACGAATTCTCGAGCTTAAAGTTGCGTGTAAGAGATTCGCTTTGAGCACGTGCTCAGGTTAAAATTTAATTCCTAAACCCTTGTTAAACCTCATCTGCCTTACCAAAGCCACCACATTGTGCGTTTAAATGCCAGAACAAATGCCAATAAATCAATTTTATTCAAAAATTAGTTAAATATAAACTTTAATTCAGCCATAAAGGAATTTATGCCATCACTACCGTTCAGTTAGCGCTAAATGCGTGCTAAAAGTGAAACGCAATCTCGTTTAAGAGCCCAAAAAAGCGATTTAACACAATGCGTGAGCGATTAAAATGCTATCAGCAAGCGCTAAATCAAAAACTTTACATATATTTGTAAATTTATAATCAGCAATGAAATCAATATGCCAAAAATTAGATTCATGCACGCAATAAAATATAATTGCGGAGAAGTTTACGAAAACCAATTGACTTGAACTGTGTTAAATTTTCAAAAATATCTGATAATTTCGGTGGTTTGGCATAGCACGCGCTTGCGTGTTAGAAGATATTCCTACTGGCACATAGTTTTCATTTCAAGAATTTTAAGTAAATTTTTTGCATATTTTTGTAAATCACTTTTTAATTACATTTTAAATTTTTAATGGTTGTATAAATGTATAAACAAGGTAATGCGTTAGCTTCTTTTTTTTCCGATATCGGTAGTTCCGAGAAATGAGGAGCATTGGCACATAGCGGCCAATCAAAAAATTAAACAACAGTTCGAAGACGACTTTAAGCCTTTAATATCGTATATTTCTGGCATTCTAACTGTGCTGAGCGCAGGATCCTTTTAGTCATAACACATTCAAAAAGGCTTGTGCATAACTATTGTTGGTATACATTCCTTTTATCAGCTTGTTGTCTGTCTGTAAATATATGAATAATTAACAAATTTCAGCAATTAAATGAAACATGAATAAATTATTATTAAAAAATCATCAAATAAATCCAACCAATTAAACGCCTCAGCCACGCTAAAAGCCGCTTTCCCAACAGCTATTTCGCATTTATCATAACCTACCACAAACACACACACACACGTACAATTCTGCGGCTGATAGATGCTCAATTGGTCGCCGCAATCGCTGAAAAATATTTCCCTAACCAATATTTCGCGGCACTTTGCAAATTTGATTGCGTTGCCTAGTCAAATGCAGGTTTTAATGCGCGTAAATAAATCGTCACATATCGAAATGGTTGTAACGGTTTCTGTATTATGCCTACCAAACGGTAAATAATCGTTTTGAGGTGTGTACATGTCGATACGAGGTGTGGAAGTGCATATGCGCATGTTGTTGTTGCTATTGTTGCACTTGTATTATATGCGCATATCTATTGGCATATCATATAGCGGCTTAACGCATTCATTTCGCATATTGTCGGTCATATAATTGCGTATTTGTGCGAAAATTTCACCTGTTTGTGGGCAATAAATTTGAAAATGACCGCAAACAAAAGATTTAAACCACAACCGTTCGTAAAACGGTACCTTTGAGTGTGTTGCTGGAGAGAAGTCGTTGATCTCTGGTATGGATTGAGTGAATTTGTTATTGTTGTAGGTTGTCACCCTATATTAATTATTGATTTTACGTTGGAAAACTGATGTGGCACCCCTAACCTTTCGCACATGTTTCCCTTCAGGGCTGGTACGAATTCTAAACTACTGGTACTGGTACTGGAAAGGGAACCCTCACTGTTTCTTTGTTTGCCAAACGAAGAAAAGAAAAATTGAAAGTCGTGAGTGCAACGAGCTGACTAGTCGCTAAAATATAAAAAGTTAGGAGCGGAAGGAATTCCTGCAAGAATGAGATAGGAGGCCGTTTAAATGGTGTCTAAAGTATCTTTATTTTTAAAGAGCTTATGCTATGGACTCTTTGTAGAGCAAGAGTAGTAAATATGAGAATATAATGAAGATGTGGAAAGTAATGTGTCGACATCAAACTCTAAAAATCTTGGAAAATAGTCAAAAGACTACCGATCCTGCGATTCTACAATACTTAGTTACAGGTTGATGAAGTGTGTATATTCATTTTTACGGCCATGAGTTGGGGTATAGTTTATGCGAACCTCATACGGATGGTTTTATGGAGCTTATCGTTAAGAAACATTTGTGACCACTTAGGAACCAGCATTCTCACTAAATATAAATAAGCATATTGTTTTAAAATCCCCTATAGGAAGTTGGGGTTTCTGCGAAACCTTAGCTGTTCTTCAATATCTTTAAAATTTTTTTTTTGAAGAAATCTTGAAAGTACGTGGCGTTGATAATCTTTCATGCGTCTCAAATTTCATTCCGCCGAATGACTTTTTCGAGTTTGAAAATTGGGGCGTGGCTACGGCGGAGGTGGAAGATGATGCGTTGTATGGTAGAAGAGCACATTTTTCTTTCGTCCCGATAATTCGGCAAAGCAGAGCCTTTATTAGCTCATTTACAGCTAGACACATTTTATGAATCTCGGAAAACGGGGCAATCCATTCCGTCCGATATGACAATCTCGGGTTTCTTCGGAGATTTGATGATTTCGAACCACAGACGTCGTACATCGGTGGGATCTTTAAAAATTCAAGAATACTTGGGAAGTGAAAATGCAAGACAATTTTCAAGTTCTGCTATTTTTAGATAGATATTAATTCCCAGTTCACCCAATGCCATGAAGATGGCATCGATTTAAGGCGCACACGCGGTCATTCGCTACACTGAATGTCAATTAAATACATGGAATTGACAGCAAACTGCGAATCATTTGGAAAAATACTTTAGTGCTTGTAAATATGTGTTGTGCGAGCACTTTTGTACCAAACGCCGACGAAGATGGTGCGAGTGTATGCGCAAGCGCGCACAGCAATTAGCTGTTGGCACTAATTAACACTTGGGCTCCCAAATGGCAATGTATGGCACAAACAATGCACGACACTGGCAGCATATGAAGCACCAACAACAACAACAATAAAAATGCAAGCTTTGCCAAAGCAGGCAATCCCGCTTGCCATTAACACAATCGCACGCACGCACGTGCCTTGCGCGGAACGCTTACGTATACTGTCGTGACGCAAAAGTCAGCTGCTGCCACATCTAGATGCGTGTGGCGTGTTGCAAGGCAAACGCGTGCCCCATAAATGGATAAAATGTAGCGTGGCACAACAAAGTTGTGCCACAATGGCTTTGCCGCTACTCTACGTTTGGTTGCACTTGTTGTTGGCGTTGCGCCTGCGTACACTGTATGCTTTTGCCGTCCTTTTATGGCAGGTCGTTTCATGCAATTGGTCCGTGTTTTAATTGTGTGCGTGCGCGTGGCGCAAATGAAGATCTTTGCCAAGGCAATTGTAAGCGCGCCGCTTGCCGCAATCAAAAGGCAGCGCTGCGCTGTATTGTTTGGGTAGTGTGTCGGCGGTGCCGCAATTGGCACCGCTCGTTGATCTTTCGTGTTTTGGAATAACAAATATTTCGCACATTCACACACAGTCGCTTTTGCGCACTGCAACTTGTTGCATGTTTGTTGCCGAAATGTTTCTGTAGACATATTCTTCTTCTTCTTACTTTTCGTAGAATTTCTTGCAGGAATTCCCGTTCGTTTTTGGTGCGCCACTTAGCTGCCGCGTAACAAATCCTTTGGGCATACATACAATTCGCACCTGATATCATCGTATTTTAAGTTTTCTTTTGGGGACAAGCTATTTGCTGTAGTTTCAATGTCTTGTGGGCTGGCACTTCTAAGCAACTTGTTTATACGTGGATTTAAACCAAATGTTTCTTATACTATACTAAAGTAGTAAAAGCTTTTTAGTTAACCGAAAGCAGTTTGCAACAACGGTATTAAATTACCGTGATGCTAAAAAATTACCACTCCTTTCTCTTACCAAATCTCTCCGGAAGGTTTCACAACGAAACATAAAGACAGTCAATGGTCAAAAGGTGAAGCAGTGTTTTCGGTTATATCGACCACATACCCATTATAGATATATATATAGTGAAAATCTGGTCTTTGCGCTCTTTTATGCATCTTCCAACGATTTAAATATCTTGACATCTTTGAAGATGAAAGAAGTCCCTTCAGCAGAGACGATTGATTTTTCATCATTTAAATTCTGGAAAAGGATGGACTCTGAATAAAATAAGAAAATAATTGAGATGTTATTTTGAGAAGAGATCGAAAGTTCGCCGCACTTAATTAGGTCTTGAATTGTATTACGTAAAAGAATTGTAGTGGTGGTGGTTCTAAGACGTGACGCATTCAACCCATTTCTTTAAGTAAAATTCGGACGAGCTGAACGGTCTGGAACATTTTTCGTTGACCGACTATTTTTCAGTACCTTATCGCTTCACTAGCTGCTTGAAAGCTACTGGTATTGCCGGTTAAAGCGGCAGCCAATTTGGAGTCGTCTTTTATGTCCCACCGATTTCCATTCGGACCAATCTGTGAATATGTGGTTTGCGTTGTTCATACTACCTTTGGTGAGACTTTTGGCCAATTCCACTGTGCTAGAGATTTAACATCTGCCACAAATCATCCACTTATAATATGTACCAAGATCCAGCCTACACCGATGAATACAAGGTTAGATCGCCGAAATAACAACAAAGAGCTTTGATGGAGTAAGAGTATGCAATAAACAAGTGTACTTCTTCGATGCAGAAATTCAATCAGGCTTTTCACCATACTACTACGCCATATGTTAGTATATCGTAGAATGAAATAGACCATCAGAGCCAACGGCTTCCAGAGTCGTTTTGGAAAGACCAACAACGCCCAATAAACAGTTGTCCTTTTTCTGATATTGGAAAGCCTTTTACTATATTACTATGTTATGTGTTACTATAGAATGGAATAGACCAACATAGTTAATGGTTCTTCTAGTACAATAACTAGGCATTTTAGATCACTGGAGAGTATGTATCTTCCACAGAAGAGAGGCAAAGACAATATTCGTTTTCCGCTTAAAAAAGCAGACTTCGGATTTTTCATATCTCTCCCTACCTCTACCTCTCCCCAAAAGTTAACGAAGTTGCTTTATATTTTTCGAGATATGCTATTTTAGGAAAAATAATATTTTTCGATGAGCGTTGCTTATCTGAAACAAATTCCAGCGGAGTGGGAGCTTTGAATTTTAACGGATTTTGAAATTTTTTGCATGTTGCTGCCCATTATCGCTTATTTTTGTCTAATCTTATCTATTATTTTCTGCTTTTCAACCTCTCGGGTTTCAGCTTATTGTCTAAGTACTTATTCAGCTGGTGTCACACAAACAACAGCAACATTTTAACCGTACTACGGAATGTTGCGCATGTCAATTTCATCCACCCAAAAATCTAATATGAAAATAACATATGACTAGACAGGCAATATTGCACATATAACATGTTGCAACACAACAGCGACCAGCCCAAATGACCACAAACCGAAATACATACAAACACATATACACATACAAGTATATATACAAAGCATCGACAGCAAAGCAGCGAATTAATTGAAGCCAAAACAAAAAGTAACCAATGATTGGATGTACGGTTAGGCAGAAAGGTGAGTTGGGCGAGCGAGTGAGTGAGCCAGCGAGTTGGCGATCGAATGATCAAGCGATCGATCAGCGCAGCACAGCAACGCTGCTCACACAGTGTGGCGCATCTTCAGTTGGCTGGCCTAATGTGCAATAACCATTGCAAATAATAGCGGCCGAAACGTAGAAATATCAAAAAAAAAAATAATAATAATAACAAAAAATCTCACTAATATTATGCTAAAACACGAGCATAGCGTCAGCACAATTTTCGCGTGTTTTCCCGCATAGACACGCCAAGACTGCGCCGCTGCCGGTCGACAAAGGGGCGGTAGCGCGCACATATTGACACGAGCAAGTGCATGCCCATACGAGTGCGCGCTCGTACATATAAAAACACTTGCACGAATGTGTGATGTTGCGTTTGCGCGCGCGCACTACTCCGCACATTGGGTCACGTGTGGTTTGTGACCCCTATGACCATATTTTGCATTGCTCTGCGCTGCCTAGTGCGCGCAAGCGTCGGTGTGGCATGCCAAAAAGTGGCCGCGAACGCGCATTGTCGGCGTGGCTTGACTATGACTCGCATGCACTCGAATTGACCAGCCAAACTATACGCGCATGCGCACACTATTACCACTTGGTACTCACAATAGTGTTGTTGTTCTTGCTGCCGCTTGTTAATTTTACTGTTGTTTCGTGTATCGAGTTGCGTGTATGCATACAGGGCGGTTAATATGAGAAAGGATTGGTTCAGCTCCAACTTCTAAAATTTGGGGGAAAGTCTGAGCCAAAGAAAATTTTTTGCCAGCATTTTTTTTGTATAAAAAAGACCAGCTTGATTCGGAAAAATCTTTCAAAACTTTTTTGAAGACAATTCTCAATCAAAATTATTTCACATTTTTGTATTTTAAAAATTGCAACATTTAAAATACGAAACACCCTTTACATGCGCGCAACCGTTGCCAATGCAAAAATTGCGATGTCGCACAAAAATGGGCAAAAATTCAGTGGAATTCGCCATTGCTGTTTTTCGGAAATTCTCCTTTTTTCCCATACGCTTGCCATATTTTCTTGCTGCCGTTGCATGCATCTGCGTAAAATCGACGAAATTGTGCGACAGGTGAATTGCACTGATCGCCCTCAACTACTATGCATACACTCTATGTATATACATATATATGTGTGTGTGTGTATGTCGGCTGAGTATATTGTCGCTTTAGGCCAACGTCTGCGCTGCAGCTCATCGTTTCATCGTTTTTGGCGCTGTCAATGCGAAACTCGCCAAAAAGCCATCAGTGGCCAACGATCAGCAAAGCAACGGTCAATTGAGCTGCAGTGAACAGTTTAAGCTTTATTATTGTTGTTATTATTGTATATGTATTGTCGTTGCTAAAATGTTTGTCGTCAATGTGGGTATCGGTCGCTAGCATCAGCATCATCATCAGCGCATTCATCGCATCCATCGCTAGTCAACAATATCGATATGTGTGCGGCGCGCTGGAGAGAGAGAGTGTCCACTTAAGGCCGCCAGCGGGCCACCAGCCGTCACTGCAGTGCAGTCAATTGCGTTGGCTGTGAAGTTGGCATGCCCGGCTAGGCTAGATTGGTCGGTATGGATCGCTAGATATTATTCGGTTTGTCGTTTTGTATGCTTTTTGTTTTTGTTGTTGTTTGTTTGTTGCCAATTTTTTCCAATTTTCACTGCTACGCCTGCTTTATTTGGCTGGTCATTTGATGACCAATTCGATTAGTTTTTCATGTGAAGTTGAGCCGCAGACAACACCTATTTTTTGTAGGACAACGAGTAGGAAAGCTACAGGCGAAGTAGGTGGGGAAAAGGTGTGTTTTGTGGTGTAAGATGGAGTTAGTTGAGAATATAGCTCGTAATATTTTTTTTAAATTTAATTTAAATATTTTCTATGCACTTAATATTGTGAGCAAAGAATTTCGGGAGTTATGTACGAGTGCTGAGAAAACTCACACGAGGCCGAGTTTACCAAATAAGTAAGGTTTATATGAGTCCGGTCACTGCCTATATTAAGAATATGTAGCTCCTCTCTCTTTCTGTGTCGGTATAGAAGTGTAGATTAGAATTTAAACATTTTATTTTGGCACCCCACATACTGATCGAGGAGTTGCAGATGCTGATGTCTTCATATGATCCTCCGCTGTGAATATGATTAGTGAATATTAAGCATGTGATTTGACCTTTAAGTTACAGAATTATTAATTTGAGACTAGTAAGTATTAATCTAAACCTTTTTCATCTCTGTACGATAATCGTATAAACTTCAATTTGTATGTGTCCAATTTACTGAAGCACGCGCTTTTGCTCAATAAAAAATCATTAATTTTTTTACCTGTTAAAGGTATTAATTAAAAACTTCCACATTTCATTAAAGTGCTGCCACTTTGACTACTTTACAGCTTAAAAGTAAGAAAAAAGCTGAAAAAAATACAAATTTGTTAACTGTAAATATGTGTACGCGTAATATATGAGCATATAATCATAAACCAGCAGTAACAACGAAAATTATGAAAAATTTGAAAAAATCCAGAAAAAAGTTGACCAACGAGTCTCAGCGACTGAGCTGCTATGCATGTAACTCGAGCTTGTACAGCTAATTAAGCTGAATCTGGAGGAAGCCAAACGCCCGGCCGTTCGAACGCCACGCATCTAAGGTGCACACTTTAACACTGCAGCACTAGTGACTAGGATTGACGGCAATGCGCTATTGCTTATTACATTTGCAAGCTTGTATGTAGTGCGCGTTAGGGCTAGGCGCCGGCAGTGCTAGCTAAATACCGAGCGCCAAGTGCCTAAACGTGCAGAAAATGCCTGCGCAAATACAAAAATTCATGTTGCTTTTATATCGGTTGGACCGCTCGAGTTAATGTAAGTGAATCCCAAACATAATTAACTCAAAGCTTAAATTGCTTAACGCACGCTGGTGGCTCAAAAACATGCTTACAACTGCAGTAATATATATAATATTTAGTTACAGTCCCGGTTGCCCAAAAACCCCTGCAGCCAACTCATCTCCGTGTCGGCATTTTACCTGATTTGCCCACCTGTTCGGCGCTGTAACAGACACTCGCCATCAACGCCAGCAGTGCTTAGGTTTTTTTCTGCTTTACTTTTGTTGCTTCGAGCAACTCTGAAAAATTTAATTTTCAATAAATCACACGCATACGGCAGCACCTTCGCTGCTTGTAAAAGAAGCTTGTAGCTGGCTGGAAGCAGCGGTAGGTCTGTACGCACGCAAACTGCAACAACATGCTTGGTAATTACTTAAAATATATTATATATATATATATGTGGGTATATATGAATGTTTTATATTGTTAGTAACGGATTTCGGGATCCCGAAAAATGTTTTTTTCGCCTATATGAGTTCATTAGAGCATTCTCATTTCACTATTATACTCGTATAAGTTATCTCGGAAAATTTCGGGATTCCTCAATTATTGATTATTATTGTATTTAAATTACTACAGGATTTAATGTTAAATATATTGTATTAAGAGTGTAACTGTAAAACGATGACAGTAAAAAATAACAAACTTTGAAGGTAGAAACGAAAATCACCAAAAATATCGCTACGATGGTACTTGTACATGTTTCGGGATCACAAAACAACGAAAATGGTTTTCGCCTATATGAGTTCACTAGAGCATTCTCGTTATTATATTTCACTATTATATGAGTTATCCCGAAAAATTTCAGAATCCCGAAACTTTTGATGGTGCTATTGTATATAAATTTGGCTTTTTGAAGAATATATATCTTCATGAAATTGAAATAGCATAAAAATACCTTTACGGAAACTGCAAATCCGATACTTTGTTGTACCGAACTTCAACTGGGATCGGCAAGACTGGTCAACAACCAGAACTTGTGCGGCTGCGAAATCTTTCTTTCTCCGATATGAACCATAAGGATTTTTCTGAACTACTTGCGCTTAGCAAAGTCCATCTCGCCGCAATTGTAGGAATTCTGACTCTACGCTAGGCTTACAAGCGGTGGAATCATTTAAACACGTGCAACTCTACTGCACAACATTTGCCAGAGGCTGTCCAAGTGAGATGCTGCGCTACCTTCGGCGCGAGGATCAACGCTAAAACCTAACGTAACCTAACCTAACATTTCATATATTTAATAAACATATAACTTTAATATGGATTGTATTAAGCCATTCCGATATATTTTCTAACTTTTAAATTACCAGAATATGTAATGTTGAATGTCACACGAATTAAGTCCTCCCTTACTTGTTTAAAATATTGTTTTTCTCTCCAAACATTACCGTTTTGAAGTAATTATTATCTATATTATACGAGTATATCTATACTATACGAGTATAATAAATGAAATATTCCTCAACGCCAACAAAAGACTTAAGCAACGAACTTGATGCTCATATCACTTGAATTACAGTGTGAAGTTTATAACAAACGTAAGCACCGTTAATCTCATAAAAAAATTACACGTTAAGCACATGTGCACCACATTTACCGTTATAACCACCAATCCCCAAGCGAGATTTATTTCGAAATACATGTAAAAGTTCAGCACTAAATTTATAGCAAACCATAGAAATCATACCGGGCAAACAGACGTCGCCTGTATTTGTTGCACTAACAAACAATCCTTTACTCTTTTGCGCGTGTGCATTAGTGCCTCGAAAAGTTGTGTACTCTATGCGCTAGTGTTAGTGTGTTAAGTGTGTTCTATTGCAGCAGCAAGTTCTCGTGCTGGCGTGTTTACTTTGCCAACTTCGCCTTATTTTCTCGATATGTTCGAACTTAATTAGTTTTTAATTATTTACAACATGCCGCTCATACTAATAAAATCATGTTAAATTATGACCGCTTTAAAGCAAATTTCGTGCAGAGCAAAGCGTTGTTGTTTTTGTTTTCATATTTGTTTTTTTTGTTTGGTTCTTTTTCGTCCATTTTAAATGGCTTATGTTTGCATTAGAAATGGTTTATGTGGCATGCGCGCATATATGTGTTGGTGTGTACGCTTTTGCCGCTGCAGCAAATTGGCTTTAGTTCTGCTGGCGCTTGCTGGGCCAGTTCACTGGCGCCCTACTTGCACGCTGCTCCCACCCACTAATGCAACACGACTCTTCCTGCGCTTTTATTGTTGTTATTTATTTGTTGTTGTTTTATTTTCCGTTCGCAGCTTGTTTGTTAACAAGCCATGACCCTGTCTCTCAGTTTATAGGTCTATTTAATGTCGTGCACCATACGGTTTTCGTTTCATTAATTTCCTTTTTAAGTATTTTGTTGTTCATTTTTGTTGTTAAATGTATCTAGTTAAGTTTACTAATTTTTCCTTGTAAGCTATTTGCGTTGGTAAGTAATAAAAATTAAGTGATCTATGTGGAGAATGGCGCATGTTTACAAGCTTATAAATTTAAAGAGAGAAAGCCAGGAGTAGCTCATAGTTTTATGGGTACTTAGGTGGACTCTAAATGGTCGTGGGGATTTTTTTATACTTTTTGAGTTATACTTGTGGTGAAGTATATCAAAAAGAATACAAAAGGAAATTAAAAAATCATTTTATATATTTTTTTTACACTGATTTGGAGTGATTCTAAAGGTAGAGGCAGCAAGTGTCAAATTTGAACTTCTATAGTGGCTGTAGTAGCTCCTAGGTTTCTTTATGTAAAAACAAAAAATACTTTGAAAGGATCGTAGTGGATTGACTTTGAAATAAATAAATAAAACGAAATACATTATTTTGTTTTGGTAAAAATTCGATGAATTCGATGAACTTTTTTTAACTCAATTTTCTGCATGAGGCACGTAGACTTTTGTAAGAGTCGATCTCCTGAATTAGTTTTGTGTAGAACTCTCATAGATATAATTAGACTTTATGTACGAAATATGTCTTTAGTCGACGTTTTAGTTAGAAGAAGGGGAGACCGTCAAAGACATGTGTCCGAAATTAATACTTTAAGGTCAGACTCAACTGTGGCTGGGTAATTTAAAGTAGAAAATTCTCGAACCAAAATATCATATCCCACTTATTTAAGAAACAATTATCAATAAAGAAAGAATTGCATTTTAATGTCTTATGAAGATCTTAGATCGCTTTATAGAGGCAAAAGTGTAATCAAAAATATTTTATAAGCTTTTGAAGAGCCTGTTGGGGGCTTTTTGAAAATTTAGCTGTAATAAATTGTTATTATACCCTTAACAGATTATATTAAACTAAGCCACGATGTTTGTAAAAAAGGGAAATATCGGAGATCCTATAATGTGTATATATAAATGATCAGGCGATGTTTTTATGGAAAGTTTTTTCATTTGTCGAGATAAAGAAAAATGAAGAACCATAAAACTTAGTCGCCAACTTTTCTGCAAGAGTTTCATTTTAATTATTAGTAAGACTTCAAGCTAACGGAAACAAAAATATGGGCGACTGAAATGGTCAACATTTAATATACCTGTATTTATGCGCATGCATTTGTGTAAATTTATTTCACCACAAAAACAAATATCGCCGCTTAACAACTCAATAAATGCACAACGATTGCGGCCAAGTGGATTTGTGTCTTAAGTCTTTTGTTTAAATATGACAAGATTAATCGAGTGTTATTAATTTGCCAGCAACGGTACGCAACGGATGGCATGACCGGATTTTTTTCCAAAAACTGAAAAAGCGCACCAAAAATGCATAAATTTTGTGACTTTTTATAAATGCGTGTGTGTGTTTGTGTGTGCTACAAATAATAAGAATGTGCCACATTAAATGCAGCGATAACTTTATTTCAATTGAGTGGCGATAATTTCATTGGCGAGAGCCTAAGATACAAGGAAAATTCGAGCTCAAGTTAAGCGCAGGTCGAAGGTATGCAACAACAATAACAATTTGGGCGACAAATACCACAAAAGCCATAAATAAAAAGGCGGACGGTAAAAAAGCCAAAACAACCAGATGATAAACTATATGTGTGGAGTAAAAAATGGAGCACTTGTAAGAGCAGGCAAGCGCTGGCGAGCGTAAATGAGTTGTGGCGCGGGCTCACATGACTAAAGTGGACTTAAGTTGCATTTGGTCTGCCGAGAGCTCGCATGCATTTCAACCCAAACAAGCAACAATTAAACTAATCGACTGCAATTTGTTATGAACAAAATACTTAATGAAATTTAATTATGTTGTCGCGAGTTGACGGCGAAAACAGTGGCGGTGGGGACGGCGCAGGCAAGAGAAACAAGAGAAATGCCGCAGTCAAAAGTTAGTGTGGGGAGGGTAATAAAAGGCGCAGACAACTAATTTGCATATCAAACCGTGTTGCTTGTATGCGTGCTTATGGCACAGTGTATGGTAGTTGCCACTGCGGCAGCTTGTAAGCATGCAGTATAGAGCAAACGCTGACTACGCTGCTTAGAAGTTAGAACTTTTTCGCTTTAATTCAATTTATTTTTATTTTTTGTTTTATTTTTTCCCTTTTGTTGTTGTCTTACAACGCAGAGGTGTTAATGAGTCGGTTACTTGCGAGTGGCCAGCACACGTGTTGACTAATGCCTTACATGTCGCTGCCACATGTTGCAATAAATATTATCAAATTGCTTGTTATTTGGATGGAAATCAGCGCTTCTAAGTCGGGCGAAGTATATTTTATTTTACGAAACAAAATTTCGCCAAGACTTACTTTGCATTTATCTTACCAAACTATAAACTTGTACTGGCCAAATCTAAATATAAATTTTTTTGCATTTTTCTAGCGCTTGTCAAACATGCCACCAACTGTGGCTGCTGTTGTCTAAGTTACATCGAAAATGTTGTCGCTTTTAAGGGTTTCCGCTTTAGTTTTGGTGAAATTGGGCGCTTTTGTGCAAAAAAAACAACAACAGAGTGTTGCTACAAATTTCACCGTTTATTTCGAAACATTTTCATACACTCGTATCTTCCCAGTGAATTATTGCGCACCTCCGCGAAATTTGTTTCTTCAGGAGTTGTGCTTTATTGTTATTGTTGTTCTTAGTTTTCATTTTCTTAGTAAGTAGTTTAGTCAGATCTATTTTGTTGCTTACTAAGATAAATTGTTTACGCAGTTTCCGCTTTTGAACAAAAATCTCAGTGCGTTGAACTGATTTTGATAAATGTCGACAGATTTACTTGTAAGAGATACTCGTGCAGGTAAAAAAGGTAAGAGAAAAAAGTTAAAAAAATAGAAAAATTAAATTAGTTAAATAAATCTTTGCAGATTGTTTTATGAAGTTATAATGTGGTAAAGAAAAAAAACTAATTAAAGTTTCGTTCGAAAGATTCCACTACAACTAGCCTTACTACACTTACTTGTAAGAGAAATTATCCAAAAATATTGTTTTTGCTCAAAAATTCTCAATAATCTATATTGATATACCAAGAGCCTCCATAGAAGAGCCGCTATTTAATAAAGCAGTCTGTAACATTCCTTTGAGATGGCGTCACTAAAATTCAATTCATAAATTGGATATCAAAACTTTCATTCATTATCATAAAACAGAAAAAAAAATGAACTTTTGTTGTTATATAGTTTAACTCTAACATTTTGTAGGACCAAATCGGAAAAAATAACCCTATTTGAAGAAGAAAGTTTTTTTTCATCAAAAAAAGGCACCATGTCTTATATCCGTGAGAATAGTGGTATCTACGACCTCCTGCATTGTACCCGTTAAGGGTCTGGTTGTCTGGTAAGGTAAATGACCCTTACCTATACTCAAACCACAAGACAAGCTAAAGAGAATCGTTTCAATAGCCGTTATAGTGAATAACTAAGTCTTTTCTCGATTGCAAAAAACGCTATTTTTTTGCACAGTTCTCAGTGCAAAAGCTTAGGTAAAAACTTCAGTCTGTAAGAAGACTGCAATGCTAGAGTTAAGTGTCTCTTGTTAATGCTCTTTATTCTCAATTATTATAATAGTATATATTTTTATTTCACTTAGCATAATTTTACTCATAGGTATAAATTCTCAAGGCTCGCGGAGTTGTTTCACAGATTTTACAACTGAAATTTGTGACTTCATTTTCTACTCTAGTATTCAGCATATTTTTCTTTATATCACTTCTTAAGCTTGACAACACTCTTTCCGCCCTTAAGGGTTTAGCAAATGAGCTTTATTTCCAATTCACCGCTACACCAAGAGCATTGCAGGCCAAACTACAAAGTCTTCTAGCTTGCACATCGAATAATATTAATTTTATGCTTGAGTTACATTTCGGAATTGTTTACAAATCCAATGAACCAAAGTAATCTTAAACAATTTAAGAGATGTCGATGTCGAAAAATGTCGCTTTGGCAGCGCTTTTCACTTCCTTGTTGAAAGCTAAAAGCGTAAAACTAACTTCTACTCACTTTGAGAGTACGTGATTTTAACTAACGAGCCGACAAAATCGCCTTTAGCAACCAAAAGGGCATTACTAAAATTTTTACCCAACCAGAATGCAGTTAGTTGCCGCGGAGGCCAAAAAAATCCGCAAAAGAGATATTTGAATTCTGCGCAAAGTCAACTGAGCAAAAGCCAATATAACTGTGCAATAAAGCGCATAATTCGCAAATTGTCATTGCATGTGAAAAATATGCAACAACACAGCATTGCTAACTATAGTTAGCGGTTAGTGGCTAGTGGCTAGCGGCAAGTCCACAAGTGTCAAGTGTAGCAAATAGTTTACAAAAGTTATTTTAATTGTTTTTTCCAGCTTAGTAACTTCGACGAATTGTTGAGACCGAATTTTAAATACTTGCTGCATTTCCGTAAAAATATCAGCGTGTACTTGCAGCCGCTTAGACTCTCCGCTTAAGACTCCAAACACCGCTATTGTGTTCTCATGCTAATTGCGGCTTTACAACTAACTAGCTACTAGCCGTTGTTAGTGTATTTAGTCTTAGCACTTTTTACATATGATTGCTTATGTTGTTGGTGCTGGTGACAACAAAGCCTAAGCGGCATGCTAAATATGCAGAAGTCAGCTGCCACTGGCCTTTAGTTGCTGAGTTTTGAACTTCAGCTTTAAATTTGGTCGGAATACTTCTAATATACACATCTGTATAATAAGCAACAACTACGAAAAAAGGTTAACCGATTAAAAATTGCTAAAGAGGGATTTTTCTTGCTCAGCTGATGATAGTGCCACCAAAGTGTGCAAGAATGAGCATTTGATCTTTGTAAATACTCAGCACTCATGATTTCTTCAGCTGTCTACACGATTTACCATATGGAAGTCGCAGGAAGTTTCTGATTTCTATAGTTAAGGCTCGTTTCTATAGTTGGGTGCCACATCAATTAACTTAAAAAAACCTGATGAACCGAATTCCCATCTTCGTACCTCCACAATCGATTCATTTCTGAAGCGGATGGTTACTAGTAACAAAGTCAATCGAAAACGATCGTGGTCGAATCGCAGGTAAGTCGGCTCAAATCCTGGCGATGAATCAGCTACTATAAGCTGCTCTTACGGATGAACTCTTTATTTGGACCTATACTGTCAACAATTGACCCGTATGAAGAAATCAATCACCCGAAGTGTCTAGCTTTGGCTAATAGTCGAGAAATGATGTTTTATTAACAAAACTTCAGATCATACACATTGATAGTGACTTTCTATAAGCTCCACTAGCTTTCTTGGGAAGTTATTTTACATCCATCTTCGATTATTGCAACCATACTGAGGCAACATGTGTGGCTTAAATAAATATAACGGCATATGCGGCGTGTTGCATACACTCGTTGTAATTGAGCACAGACGAAATTGCTTAATTTATCATTTTATTTCTTTCTTACATGAATATAATTACATATGTATATAATAGGGTGGGTAAAAAAAAAAAAAAAATTTCCCTTAGATACCACGAAAATATCGTTTGAAATGACGAAACAAGTTTTTGAGCTCTGACAGATTTTCGATTTCTCATTTAAATAACACAGGTATATTTTCTTAATATGTTCGGATGTTTAATGCATTTGACCAAATTAGTGTATAGTGAAAATGGACAATTTTTCCGGTAGGAAATTTAACGATCTATAAAAAAGGTGCCAAATGATTTTTGCTAAGTGAACTCGTTCAAAAGTTATTCGCGGTTAAAGTCTTCACAAAAATTTGTTTTCGTAATTTCGCACGATATTCTAACGGTATCCGAAGAGAAAAAATACATTTTTTTTTGAGTCCACCCTAGTATTTAAGTAACTGTATCCATTTATGCTTCTTTTAATATTCAAAATCAGCGAAAAGCTATCGTTTACCGCAAAATGCAACTGTACATATGAGTAAATTGCTTTTGATTAAGCTTGCCATTTTGTAAACCGCTTTGCGGAAAGCATTCAGGTGAGAATATATTGAAACTGACACAATAGGTGCTGATTGCTGCACTTATTGTTGACGTTGCCACCAGCAACGCGCGCACAAGCGCGCTGAGTTGAGTTTGATCAGGAACGGGAGAAAAGTGTAAAATAGCTGTCAGAGCAATGGTTAATGTTAAACGGTAAAGCAAAGGATATGCAGCATGATATAGCGTAGTATAACGTAGCTCAGCATAGCAGACATAGTATTGCTTGGCATTGCATAGCATAGCAAAGCAAAAAATAGCAAAAGCACACCATATATAATATTATATATATAAGTGCAAGCCAGCTACATATGCATTACAGTTGCCGCTTTGATAAATGATTTCGATTAGTGCGTTCTTGTAATTCGACGCCTATAAATGAGCCTTTGATTGAGGAGTGCAGTCAGCCAACAGCAACAACAACTATATAACTTACGCTAAACTAGCAATATGTAAGCTGAGCATAAGAAATATGGTGTCTTGCCGCCGCGCCAGCTACGAGATGACAGTATCTGCGCTTAGCTCGCTATTACTCCGCTTTTTATCAATATCGACTTTCCGCCGTCTGTGCTGCACTGTCGCTCTCGTCGCTTGATTGTGCATCGATGGTGGTGTTGGCTGTCAATTGCAGGCGGCCTTAAGCGCTGCTCTTCTTCTTCTACGTCGGGGCTGTCTTATGGCGGCGGCCGCAAGCGTTTTGACAAATTGTCTCTAATTGAAAGATTAGCTTTTGTTGTTATACTTGTAAGTTGTTGTTATCGCTGTTGTTGTTAATGTTGTTACATTTCTTTCTCTTATTCTTCTCCTTAGCTGCAGTGTTGTAGGCTCTTTAGCCGCAGCCGTGACCGCATCCTTCGGTTGTCTTCTATTTGTTGTTGTTGCTTTTTACAACGAGTTTCACACATTCTCGTATTTTTCCACTCGAGACGCTGTCGCTTATCAATTGCGTCGATCTTACACGTGTGAGGTTTTATTAATCAAAGCAAAATGGTTTCGGTGGGCTGGCATGAGGGCGGGGCATGTTTACATAAGCTCGATGTAGATGAGTCAAGCAGCTGCAGAGCCACTCTTACACACATATACATGCACAAATGTTACTTGTAAGCTGAAAAGAAAACCAAAAACAAGAGCAAAGTTTATTTGGAAAAAAACAACAGCGCGCCTCACAAGCTGCGCATGCGGTGTGGCTGGCAAGGCGTCAACGCAGGCCGCCTCTTAACGAGACACTTCACATGCGAGAAGTTGCATCTGCATATACATATGTACATATATGCTTCACTATATAAATATATATACACTGCAGTTGTTGCTGTAAACCGCAGCTGTGAAAAGTCCGTAATTGCTTGTGGTGTGAAAAATAACAACTATTATAAGAGAAAAATGTAAAAAATGTTGTAGAACATGTGTGAAATGTGGGGTTTTTCGACGATGCCTCTCTTTCATTATAATTCTAAGTGCTTGGGTGAAAAAAACAGCAACACAACAACAGCAAACACACGCATGCACATTCGTATGCGCTTAAATTGGTTATGGAGGTGTTGAGTGGCATGCCAACGTAATTGTAGCGCGGCGCTTATGAAGCTTAGCGGAATTTTTCGCCGCACATATTAAATCTGTGGGAATTCTGGATAGGAAATTAATTTTCAGACGATTTTTTTATTTTAACAGTAGTATTGAGTTTCTAACAGTACTTGGAAAAGTGTTTTGTTAACGTTACTAGAAATTAATATGGACTAGACTTTGCTACTTATTACATTAGTCTAATTAAAAACAATGGTTGTATAAATTTAAAGCCCATTTGACTCAGTTGGGGTGCTGAGAGGTTTCAGGAGGGTATCGTAGACCAGTTTCTGTTACTTAGGGTGGATCGAAATTGTACACGAAAGTTTTTTCTCTCTTTCTGAGTAGAAAATTCAGCAAGCTCCAACTAAATGGAAATGCTTGACATAGAGAAGTTTATTTAGATATAGATTAACTATGAGCAAATTATTTTAAAACCTGCTCAGGTCACGTAATTTTGTAGCTCAGAGATTCGAAGTAGTAACTCTTCTCCTGCATCGAAAAATGTCATTCTTCAGCCTACAACTCCTCAACGCTCCACCATGGACCCAAGCATTTACTTTGTATTCATTATTCGCTTTCAATATTGTTTCTTAATATCCGCCATTCATTTAACCGCCGCGCGATGCGTCCATTTATCCATTTCATCCACTTAAGTTACAATAATGCGTTGAACAGTGTGCTCATTACTCTTGTAATGCGTGAAACATGTCAGCTCGGCTGATAGTCTTATCGCAGCAAATTACTCAAAACAAATGAATGAGCGTTTAAGAGTAATAAACTGTAGCGATGAAGAAAAGAAGAAGCACGATGTGGAAGTAGAGAAGACGTGGGTGCAATAAATTTTTTCTGAGGCAAAAGGAACAGATGAAATATTGTAAAAAAGTGAGAAACATATTTATGAAAGAAATAGTTCTAATATACCTATTTTAAATATCTGTATTTTTTTAGTCTACGGTTCAAATCCCATAATCTTTTTTATTTCATGCTTCCAACTGCTTTCCATACATTTCGCATTCATTTACTCTATTACTCACTCCCTCTCTACTTTGTTCTAGAACAAATGAGGCTCTTAAGTGTAACAAGACAACTATGTATAAAAAAAAGAACAACTATTTAACATCATTACAAGAAAAACAAGAGCGGAAGACACAATCGGTCAACAAAAAGTTCAAAAGCAGAAAAACGTTGAAAAAATCAAAAGAAAAATGATCTTCACAGCATTTTATCGTTACACATTGTTTTTGTTTTACTTAAGAGAACATGAGCGGAATATGAAAAATTATATTAAATAGGATGCTGGCTGAATGCATTATGTTATGTAAATTCGATCATTTGTCATTTGATTTGGGTATTGTGTGAAGGATAAAAGAAATTGTGTAAAGGCAAGAGAAAAGGGAGCGGCAATTGTTAACGTCGAAGCGGGGGAATAAAAAATGAGAGAAAGAAGTTTTATATATGATAGAAATTAAGTGGAAGTAAAGAGCTATCAAGTTGCCAATGTATGACATATTATGGGTTACACATGTCTGAGTGAGATTTTAGCTCTTCATATGCAAAATACGAGAAAAGTCTGGAACTTGCTGAAAAAGCAGTATGTGAAGTAGGGAAGTCGGCTAGAGAAAATAATTTTGTGTAATCGTGGATGATTAAAGAGAATACAGGTATCTCAATTCACCAATGATAAAGGTTTAGGCCAGTTTAGAGCTCTAAAAAGGCCAAAATTTGACAACTTATTTTGGTAGCAAGGAAAAAGTAATCAAATTTCTATTTTTAGGTTTTATTTAATAAACTAAATGCATGATATTATTTTTCTGCTGACCTGTCAATACAATATGGCGGCTACTGGGCCAATATTCAGAATCATTACTGCAATCGTCCCTAGAGCGAATTGAACAAGGAATTTTTTCAGCACTCTTTAAATTTAATACGTTTTTGAGGACTCCAAAGTGCACTTTAAGCTAAAAAAAATTAGGATTTTTGGAAAATTCTTAAATGATTTGAAAGTTTATTTTTACATAGAGTTAACATTATTCTAAAGTTTTTAATTGGTTTTAAATAATTTCTAACGACGAAATAATTTCGGTTGTTAATCGTGTCTTCATTTATCAAATTTATAAGGCCACGGTATATAGAAACGGTTTATCATTTATGGTATTCTTAAAAAACGTGTATATAAATATGACAAATAATCTTTTAATCTAACTAGTTTAAGGCAAGTTTAGCAATTTAATTAACTCACACAAGAATACAAAGAAAAGCGCTTGGTTTGGTTTGGTAAGGTCTTCTTATTCCTGTAGAGCCATGATTAGTTAACTATAAAATATTGGAAACGAATGTGTTTGCGAAATGTTGTAAGATTGTTGCTTTTGCTAAGATCTGGAGTGTAGATAACATTTTGACTATTTTTGCATTTATTTTTGCGAAATTTCGACAACAAAATTTCAATAATTTCTCTCCAGCTTCTCCATTAAACATCTAACAAGTTCTTTGCTTAAGTCTTTTGTATGCACTTTCATTCAAATTAGTCATGTCTAGCCGTGTTTTAATGAAATTTCGCTTTCATACGTGTTTATATATGTATGTGTGACCCCAAACTGCGCACAATTTCGCCAATAATTATTCACTCACTAACTTAACGCAGATGGCGCATTAACTTTCCACCCCAACAATTTGTAGCATACAACTAAATTTTCGCACCACAACGCCATGTTGCCACCTGTCGTTTTCAATAAACGAAAAAAGCGAAAAACATTACCAATTTAGCGCCAAATGTGCAGATTTTAATTTTTTCGTTCGGCAAAATTATTTCATAGCATAAATCTAAGCGTTGTCCTGCTGCGCATGCGCTCTGTGTGGCACAAACAAATGTTGCTGTTGCGATACGCGCTGCTGAGACAAATTTTCTCAGCCACTAATCGAAGTGGTGTGTGCCATGCAGTGCTCTGTGCAACAATTTGTTGCTGCTGTTGTTGCCGATTTGTTGTAAGCGAAACTACGCGCCTATTCGTAAGCATTAATTGAATTATTTGTTGTAAAAGTTTGCTGGGGTGCATGTAATTGAGAGCAATATGTGTTGCAAACAGAAAATACAAGTAGTTGGGGGGAAAATATTTTAATTTAGTGGAAAGTAGAAGAAATTAATAATGTTTAAAGATAACTGTTTTAACCATGTATTATAAAAATATGGAGGTTAAAAATTTCCTAGAAGAATAGCGCTTAAACTAGCTGTAACTGTAAACACTTGTATTTGACATTTGTGTTCAATGGACTTGCATATATCCATCCAAAGACCTACGCTGGCAAAAATAATAAAAATTGTAGGCATTTAATTTCAAAATTCGCGTTCTGTATGCATACTACCAGTTAGCTGAGGTGCAATTCGCTCTCAAGCAGCACGTGATAAAAATTATCAAACTCTCTTATCTCCCTCTTTAGTGAAAGAAGAAAGGAGTCTAGAGTCATATTTGGTCCACCATTTTTTAAATCTGAAGATGAAGCCAGCGCTATCGTCAAATGTGAGTGCTTCAGCCACCTGCTGTTTGGTTCTCAAATACAATTTAAGCGTGTTAAGTGTTCAATGGTTCAAGCAGAATGCTGGCTATAATCCAGCGCGTGAAACTATAATTTCATTGGTATAGGTATCCGAAACGTATTAAGAAACATTACTGTCAACAGATCCCTTATGCCGTGACTACTCTTTTGTGGGTCTGGCTCTAAGCTGATAAACCAGGCACAACTGATTAGATGAAAATTAAATTTAGCGTGATGAAGCTGTCTATGCTGTGCTATGTCTATGCAGAGTTACCATCTGTTGTAGTGCCGATAAATAATTAACACTACTTTTAAGTATCAATAAATATTGCTCTAAAAAAGTAAAAAATCTACTACAAACATGTTGTAACTGAATTTTAACAATTAAGTTTATTATGATTAATTTTTCTACTTGTTACACCTATAACATGTGTTATTAAGTCTACTACGAAGCTTGTAACACCTGAAAGAAAACCTGAGAGACCTTATAAAATACAGTATGTTATATAGATAATTGTTGACGTGAACAGATGAATTGATTTAACTATGACCATCTGTCTGTTTGTTTGAATGTATAAAAGCGAACTGGACGAAGTGAAACATTTGTTATTTTTTTCAAGGGGTAGCCCTAGTGTAAAACTGTGTAATCATCTCATTTAACTCATAAATTAATTAAGTTTTTTTTTTCAAAAAATAAATGTGTTTTCTGGAAACATGTACCAATAAACCCTGAAAATTTTAAAACCATCGATACAGTAGTTTGTTTTTTTACTATACCTCAGTCCAAGTGAAACTCCAATTGAATGTGTAGGCTTTTACTGAATTATATGAAAACAAATTAGGTGCCCCTTAAGCAGTGATAAAATATTAGTAGCATTTATTTAAATATAATTATGGCAATAAATCGTTTATAAGCCGGCAATTAAGTGCACGTGTTGCATAATTTTCCAGCAACAAATCATAAATGCACAAAATGACTGGCGGAGTTGCTAGAGTGAAAACTTGAGGCGTTAAAATTTCCATTAATGGTTATTATTGTTGTTGTTGCAAAATGCCTATAGCAAAGCGCCAAAGTGCTGCAGTTGCATAGAAATCGTTATAAAAGTGCATTACAATTGATATTAAAATTCCAGCACTCCATAATTAACGCTTAGCGTTTGTTACAAAAGCCACCCATTAAGTTTTGAAGTATGTGTGTATGCAAGATATGTGCGTGTGTGTGTGTACGCAAGTGTGCGCTAAAACACGCAAATCCAATTAACGCATTTTTCAAAGCATTAAATTACTTTATCAAGGCGCTTCGAGCACAAAGTAAATATGTATGCAACAAATTGTGCTAATGCAACTGCAATAGCAACGAAAAACCACATTTAATTGCTAGGCAAAAATAGCCCAGCACATCAATAATGTATAAAGTGGGCGGCTGAAACGCCTCTATTTATGCTAAATATTATTTATTACCAGCTGTTGTGCGTGTGTGTGTGTGTGTGGTATTTAATTTCTTTGTAGCTGGCAGTGCCTTATTGTGTCTCAAATGCTTTGCGCTTGCTTTTGACTTGCTGGGGTTCATGGTGAATGCGCGCTTGGATGTCGTTAAGTACTTTTTTGTTGATGAAATATTCTTAAACAGCAAATGTGGTGGAATTTTAATAACAAACACATAAAATTCTTATAATGAGCTAGTAACAGCTGATTGGCTATGCACAATTAGCAAGGTCGAGGAGTAGCAGGTGGCAGCTGAGCTGACTAATTTGTATGCTTTTCAATTTTTTGTTATTTGATAGTTAATTTATTAATATTTAGTAGTTATGTCGTTTAATAATTTTTATTTAATTTTTTATTAATTACTCTACTGTGAAGCGCACCAATGGTGGGCGTTTTTGAATGATTATTGATTGAACTTCATATTAAGGACGAGTGACGTCACTTCCATAATTTATTTTGTTTTTTAATGTATTAATTTTTGCAAAAAAAAGTAGTCTACACACTCCGTTTTTTATATTACATTTTCGATTATTCATATCACATTTTCTAACCAAAAACTGAAAAAAGATCTATTTATCAAAACAAATGGTTTCACTAGCACAAGATATTCTCCTCAACACTATGAATAGCTGATTCATCTCATTTTGATTACCAGCAAAAATGCTCGCCCTTGAAAGCAATTAAATAGCAACTACTTCCGTAATATTTATAGGCTCAGATACAATAAACAAAATAATAATTAATAACAACAGGGTGCGTCTCAATTTAATGTAGAAGCCTAATTTTCTTACAGCATTAGATATATTCGACTAATTTGATATGGTAGTCATGGCAGCCTTGTTAATAGTAGATTTATTGCGGCAATTATGTTAATTAAGGCACCAAATATGCAGTAAATTTAAATAAATTAAAATTGTATTAAAGTGTGGGCTTCAATTTATGTTTATTTATAGATTGAATGAAAAGCGTAATATACAATAAAAATAAATTTTGAAAAGCTCCAAATTATTGTGTAGAAGCTTTTATGTGATCTTAATTAAGCAGGAAATAGTTCGCGTTTGTCATTTAGCGCCTAAATTTCAATTAAGTGAGATAGATTATCGAAAAGACCACATAAAAACCTGATGCTGATTAAAGTGTGAGTTAAAACATTAAGTTTATACAAATATATGAATACAAAAACAACAAAAATTAAATTTTTTCTGCATTTATGCTGCATGCACTTGATTTTGCTTTCTTAATTGCTCCGATTTAATCGGCGCACTGCGCCTCAGCCCACACAACTCTTACCTCTAAAAAAATGCTGCACTGTTTTTTGTTCGCTTAAGGCGCATGTTGTTGTTGTGGCAGCACCAATACAGTGTGTTTGTTGTATGTTTCACTAATTGAGTTGAAATGATGACCGAATGTTTGCTGCATTTGCCCTTCACCTCATCTGCACCGTTGAACTGCTTTGGCTCACCTCACGCGCTGCACGTCATGTGCTCATGTTTCGCCGCAAGTTTGCATGATTTCTAAAAAAAAAAAAATTTTATATTTTTTCTTTTTGCATTCACTACACTAAACTGACATTTTTGCTCTTCATTGCATCAAGTCGAGCAGCGTGAACGTCACTTAACTGGCGGTTGTCATGGCAGCGCATACAAAACGCTGCAGTTGCAGGCAAACGTCAGTGGTAGGGCATGCGCTGCTGCTTGCTTTAAGGTTGTTGTTGTTTTGGTATTTTTCCTGGCAGACAGCTGAGCAGCGCTTACCGTCACTCGAGTCAGGTTGAGCTCATTTGCGGTGATCTGATCTGATATCGTGCGCATTCCGCTGTTTGTGTACAAATATGTGTGAGTTAGTGCTTGTATGTGTGCGTGTGCCGATATCCCGCGGTGTGAAATATATTTTTTATGAAAATTTATCATACGCCTTTGTTTTTATTAGTGATGTAGCTTTGATAAAGCTGCTCTTGTTGTTGTTGTTCTTGTTAGTGCTCAGCTCGTGGTAAACTTGTACGTGCATACTATAGCGCTAAAGTCATGTCGATCATAAATTGGTGCAACATGCAGTCCCTTTCGCGTGGTGGTAACATTTTTTGTGATGTTTATCAGCGGCTGGCATTGGCTTGAATGTTGTCGCCAGGTTGATTGCTGATGAGCTGTGAAGCACAGTGATGATGAAAGAATATTCGTTTGTATGTATAAATGTGTATGTATCTGAAAATTGTTTAAATTTTGTTTTTGTGTTAAATTGTCGCGGTAGATAAAAATCTGAGAATTAAATAAAAAAATATTCAAAAATCATTGAAGAAATATATGTTATTGAATTAAATAATTTGCGGCAGTGCTTATTTCACTTTAATTAATTTCGTTCAGCATGCAATCGCATTTAGTTAGCCGAAATTCGCGAGAAATTCGGCGTAAAACATCAAAAGGCGGTCACAGCGTTCCGCTATGAATAAGTGAAAATTCGACGAAAGACTTAAGACACAAACTTAATTGGAGTGATTATTGTGGTTGACAGCTTGGAAGGCTTTCTTTCGTTCCTAATTATATTTTGAGTCATAAAAATGCTTATTTTGTAAGAGAAATTTTGTTCTGTGGGAAGTATAACGCGCCTGAATGGAAAATCAGAAGGCTTAAGCGACAAGCTTTGCAGCGAAAGTTGTTTAATTGAGTAAAAATTAGTATAGTTTTAATGCAACTATTTTTAATAATATTGAAAAAGCGTAAGAAAGGGACGGAAAAAGTTGCTAAAGACACAAACTAAAATATAATAGAAATAGTAGATAAGCTATATGTTTGTTCGGAGAATAAAAAATAAATAAAAATTAAATAAAATAAAATAAAACAAAATGATATAAAATAAAATAAAAATCGGGCACACAAAGTTTTAGCCATAAACCTGTGTAGAAATATTTCTTTTAAGTCATGTTGGAGTATTTCATAAAAACTTTAAGATATTCAGAAAAATATTTCGGGTATAATGTAAGCTAATTTTTTACCAATAAGTTTAGCGATAATCTTGTAATGAACTGGGTCTCAGCCATATATTTTATGAGTGTTTACTGAAAACTTACACCAGGTTTAAAAATAAATGAATCGAAATCAGAAAAATCAGATCTAAAAAATATTCCTGTATTTTTAGTAAAAAGCTCTCCAATCATGAATTTTGATCTAATAAAAAATGAAATTCTGGCAGCCCGAAAGCGACACATATTTTGGGTAGAAATCAACTTGAAAAAAATTAATTAAATAATATAACCTGCGCTGAAACAGTTTTTATGTCAAAGTGCCTTTTAAATATTATATTTATATAACAAACGCATCGGAGATTTTTGCCATAAATGAAGTTGGACTTTACTAAAGTCTTCAGAACGAAACTTGCAGAAGCATAATTGCTGCTAACCGATTATTATGATTTTATTACATATTTTAGGAAACAGTATTTGCATTAATACTTATATAAATATCAATATTAGCTATTAGGACTACGTCAACAAAAGTACATATTAATGTTTTTGTAATTGAAGTGAGAATTTTGCTGGAAAATGAAAATTATGACTAAAGTAAAGAAAACCAAAGAAAATCCGATTACAAGTGCTTTTCAATATTTTTATATAGTATATGTAATACTAAAGACTTAAGCTACGAACCTGGCTAGTAAATTTACTTATAGATTTTATATTCAGCTGATGAAATTTGTCTTATATCTCTAGAGTCAATCGAATCCTTATATGAAATCGGCGCAAAAAAATTCAGCTACATGAAATATTGGTAAATATAATAATATATTAACCTTGAGTACCTTCTATATAGATAACTGAGCCCGAGAGACACTACGGGCATATTCTACTTAAATTTCAACTTAATTACTAAACAAGTTTCTGTGTGATAAGACAGAAGTCATCAAAAAATCAACATTTTAATTGCGCACATTTAAGTGGCATACGTCAAAATTTTGGGTTCATTGCCACAAGTTTTTATAACTTAAGCTCATTTAAATTTACTGCGTTGAAATTCAATACGAAATTACCAAAAAAACTTACAAAAGCCTTGCTTCAAATACATTTATAATAGTAAGCACGAGAGCTCATAATTTCTGTAGGCGATTTTCGATTGAGGATATTATAAACATAATGTATATATTTTTTGTGTGTGAATATATGCTACCGGTTCGAACACATTACTTCAAAAATCAAGTTGATTTGAGTTAATTTACATATTTAATTAATGTAGCGTTGGGCAAAACAAGTGTTAGGCATAACTGGACTATAAAAAATATGAATTTTGAATTGTATTGCTTACTGATTTGTTATATGTAATTTGAACGCAAATTATGTTAGTTATTAATGAGCAAGCAAATTTAATATTTTATTTTTAAGTTTTGGGACCTAAATTATTGAATTGTGAGCTCATATTAAGAAATTTTTTTGGTAATAAATATTTTTATAGGTAAAATTTGCCACATAATCCATCCCTTAAATGCAGGTCAGTCATTTGTTTCAATCTGCAAACATGCAACGCTGCGGCGCCATCATCAATTAAAACGTAATCAAGTTAATGCAATCAGCCCACCGCCAGCATTCCTCCGTATGTCACTTCATTCGCTGATAATGCGCTGATTAACAACGCCACAGGAGCAAACGACAAACTCAATTAAGCCAGTAAAAAGTAAAAAAAAAAAAAAAATTGCGATCTTTTTGCCTTTCTACCAATTCTTTGCGCACATTTCACTGTCAGCCCCCCACAGTGGCACCAAAAACTGTAAGAAATTGCTGTCAATAAAATTGTTGTATGAAAATATTTCAAAAATTTTTTTTTGGCGCATAATTTGTGAAATTCTGAAATTCCCTGGCAGCCGACGTGACATATTTTGTTTTGGCACTCCAAATGCTTATCATCGATCGATTTGCTTGCGGTGCGACTGGGGTTAAATTCTTTGCTGTTACTGCTCCATCTGACGTGGTCACGTATTAATTAATCTCATTTAATTTGGGAATGCATATACATTATTTACTTGTGAATTTTCGGTGTCAGAGATATGTTGTTATATAGGAATACGCGAAGTGGCACGTACGCGTGCATATTAAATAAATGCTCATGGAAGGCTTCCAGGGTTAATGAGGAATATGGTAGATCAGTTTTATGGATTTTTTTGTTTTAATTTATTTTATTTTACTCAAATTAAATTTATTTAATTAAAATTTAGTAATTTTAAATAATTTTCTTAAATAAATAAATTTAATTAAATTTAATATAATTTTATTTAATTAAGTTTAATTTAATACAGTTGTAATTTATTTGTGTTAATTATATACTGCCATATTTTGTGAATGTGCGCCAATATTCATTTATTTTATTCATTGTATTTAATTATTAATATTTAATTAATTAAATAAATTAAAATTGAAATTATTGTATTTAAATAATTGTTATAATATTATTTAATTATAAATAAAAATAATTAATATAATTAATATTATATATATTTAATTAATGTTAATTTAAATTTTAACTTTAATTATAATTAAATTTTAGTTTTAATTGTTCTAATAATTTTAATTTTAATTTTAAATTTAATTTTAATTTTAGTTTTAATTTAAATTAATTTATTTTTAATTTGAATTTTATTTTGTATTTTAATTTTAATTTTAAGATTAATTTGAATTTGTATTTGAATTTGAATTTTAGTTTTAATTTTTGTTCATCTGTCAATTTTGGTTATATATTTAATTTTAATTGTTAACTATATTTAAATTTTTATTACAGTTTCAGCTATGATTTTAAATTTAATTTTATTGATAATTTATTTTTCGAGATCTATTGTCTGTTCTGGTTACAAATTTAATTTAAATTGTTAAATAAATTTTTATTTTTTTTTGGTTTATAATTTTAGTTATTGTTTTATTTTAAAATTATTTTTTAATTTTAATATTCAAGTTTTCAAATAATACGTATATTAAATTTTTATTTAATCGAATTTCTATTTTTATTATTTTGAAGAATATCTACCTTAAAATTGTTATCGAAATAAAAATAAATCGCGTAAATTAGGAGAACATAATGTTTTTAATTATTTCCGTTATTGTATTTTATCTGCTACATAGCTATTAATATATAAATAAACGCGCGATAAAAAAAAAATTCTCTGACAAGAACGTATCTTCCGGAAAAAAACTTGTCTATTACTGCTTCATCACTGAAACGGCGAACAGTTCATTATTGAGTTTTGTAGTAAATTCTTTCTTATCTGCTTGCTGTTGTAATTCATTGCCTGTTGTTGTTGATAAATATTTTGGCAACAGCTAATATACAACAAATGTGAGTAAATTAATAAAACCATTAATCAAAATATGGGTCGTTCGATTTAAAGTCTGCATTATGCAAAGAGATATTAAGAAGAAGGCAAAGATAAAATGTGGAAAAATAAACAATTTGATCAAGTTCTTGAAATTTGAGCTGACGCGTGCGAATAAAAACTACATTGCCATGTCGCTTTATATCTTTATATATGTGCATATATAATTATGTGTTTGCTCACAGATGCGTTTTTGAGTTTTAATAGTAGTCTGAGGCATATGAATTAAGCTCGTTCGAACTGAAATTGTTGCGCGGCAAAAAATTGTGTGTCCTTCTCTTCTTCAAATGGTGAATACCACAATATTGAATACTTTTCAAAGGTTAAACATATTTTTCAAAAATTAAAATTGAATAGATAGGGTCGAGAGATGCTCAAAGGGTGACAGATAAGAGTAGCAGAGGTATAAAACATTGATAAATATCAGGTATGGCTCCTGATAAAAACACATTACTGAGAAGCAGTTTCTTGCCATAATTTTGTGCTGTTGGGAAGATAAAGGTTGAAGACCTATGCCAATGAGAAAAATATACGAACGAGCTGCGATTTTTTTTCAATTTCAAAAGAAAGGCTAAAATACTAGGCATTTAAAAAATATGAACATATTTGAGATAAGAGAGCTGATTTAGGATACATTTTTCATTATAATTTCGAATTTTTATGTCACTCTGATCCTGTAAATTTTTCACAAAAATCGGCTTTCTTGTGAAGCAGCCATTTTGCCACAAAGTAAAATATTGACTAGTGCTTTGATCGTTACCTATTCATCTGTAGTAATATTAACATTTTTGTGCGTTTTTAGATTTGTGATAATTTTTACTGGAAAGATCTTCTTGACAAAGAGATAGATATTTTGTTAGGTTCTCCTAGGGATTGGCTACGGAATTAAGGGAATATAAATGTAGAATTACCGATCATTTAAGTACATTAAATTCTATAAATGTACATTATTTGTTTCCATTATGAAAAAAAAATTCTAACTTGCAAGTAATCTGCAAATCCTGTCTTGCAGGCTTTTAGGTTACAGTAATCCTAAAAATATGCTTACAGAAATGTGTGTAAACTCTCCGCACCATAGGTTTACAAATGGGCGAGAGAGAGAGTAAAGTTGTTGTTGTTTTATTAAATCAAAAAGAAAATAGAAACGATAAAAGTTACTTTGAGACAATAACTTGAGAACGATTTGATAAAATGCTATAAAGCGTTGAGAGTATTCTAATATTAAGGATAATAAGGTTAGTTCCAAGCCATGGATAGAGATTTTTTGTCCTTTTCAGTTTATAAAGTATTAATAGAGCGGTGGCAAATAACTGTACTCATTATAAAACCTTTATTTACCAAATTTTACTTTGAAACTTTTATCAAAAATTTACTTATAGAGAATCCCAAAGCAGTGGATATTTCCTCTTAATTAAAATAAAATTTTTTCACATAACCCTAGTAAATTTAAAAATTAAACAACCACATTCGTACACTTTCAAAATAATCCAAATTTATTTGATAAAATTTACACAAAAATTTATCGCTTAATTCGAAACAACTATATTACCAGGACTGCGTTCCTCCTACTACTCTTCAACGTGCTTCTGGGCCTTATAGAGTGCTACGCGCTGCTGCAGACTCCCAGACTCACAAAGCGAACGCAAATTGAGGCCAAGTTGGAGCAAAATTTACGATATTAACAGCAATAAATACGCATTTCCAGCGGGTCAATGAGACAAAAAACATCCAATTATATGCACAATATGCATTTACAACAACAACAAAGTCTCAAGTGGCACAAAAATAAATATCCTTTATATGTGTATGCAAAAGAGGCACAAATGGAGTTGAGTGCCACTGCAACGCCGCTTGCTTGGGCAGCGTGAGCCCAGCGCGAAGGAATTCTGTTGATTTACAACATTGGCGCATAATTTTTGCCCTCACTGTGCTGTACTGTGGTGTTTGCCAACTAACAATACTTTGCTTTTATTACATACGGCGAATATCGATGTTTATTGCTCAGCCCGAATTTCCATAATTTTCGAGCTTAAACAACGCGCCGACTGTGAGAGCCAGTGCGAAACGATAGACTTAAGGCACAAACTCGCTGCGACATTTGCGGAAAATAATGCAAATTTTTAAGCAGCATTTGTACTGAAACGCACTTGAGTTAAATGCGTTAAGGCGCTAACATGCCTGCTACACGCACACACATAAATAAATATGCACACATATACATACACACTTATACATGTATGCAAGCCAATGCGCGCATAAATAAAAACTACACCCGATTACGATTACGAAAGTGGTGGAGCGCGTAAAATTTTACAATAATTGTTATTGGCCTGACAAATGCCCTCCATTTGGGAGTTGGCAATATAAATTCTGCGTACGGTCGCGCTCAGGTGGTCAAAGTGGGTACTGGTGGTGTGTGACAGCGAAAATTCTGCTGGAAGAAATGGAGTGATAGGGCGAACGCGTGGCTACACGGTGAAGGAGCGAGCAGAAGGCGAGTGGTGTGCTGAGCAGCAGTGGCCATTTCTCAAGCTCCTTACATATGTACCTCTATTTGTTTGTATATGTGTTTGTGGACGTTTGATTTGATTGCTGGCATTTGCTTTGGTGTCGATATTTGTGGGCACTCACTCACCAATTGATGGCCTTAATGGAGCGAACGCAATAAGCCACCTACCTAATAGAAGCAACAACAACAACAAAAATACAAAAAAAAAGCAACAAAAACAAAACACACACTGTGTGACACAACGCACTGGCATGTGTTATCTCACTCGCATTTGTAAGCAATATTTGTGAGCTTAAATGAATTAGTGGCATGCTAAATTGTTTCTTCATTTGCTATTTGTTTGTTGCTCATAAATAGTATTGACAATTTAATTGCGTTTATCAGCTGTTTATATTATGAACTCTCTCTCAAAAGTTTTTGACGCCATAATTCGCTTTCTGCTGTTTCTATGAATATTTTCTGGTTTTTGTTGTTGTTATAAATGATTGCATAAGTAAACAATCTTCAGCGTAGAGAATTTCATTTATGTGAATCTCTTTGTGATACAAATCAACACTTCTCTGTGAAGCAAGTGAGCGAGCGACCTCTTGGATGCTAGATAATGGTCTAGCCAGCTCTTAAATATATATTTATCTATATTCTGTCAGATCTTCTAAACTTCTTTGAAAACTGAAACTATTTCTTTTTAAAACCTATGCCAGTTGGACCGAAAGGTCTTCACTAACCTAACCTATATTTAGTTTATTGAGCACTGGAAAGGATTGGATCTAAAAGTGCCTGGAGTGTCCGTTTTCAAGAAGTATTCTAATGAAAAATAATACTCAGGGATTTGACATCGCTTGTCAAGAGTCTGGCCCTTTTCAAACAACTACTTTCTTAGCTTTAGCTTCTGCAATATTGCCAGTCTAAACAGGATGTAAATAGTTGTCGTTGGTTTAATCAGTATAAGCTTATATATTTGAAATTTTTGGATTTGATATATTTAGATATAATTTGGATATAAACTAGTGTACTTCTGGAAATACGATTTTAAGCGCTCGATCATTTACTAAAAGCTCTAGGAATTGTTTAATGAGGGAATGCTTTTTAAGTATCGACAGTTCAGCCAAAAAAATATTCTTTTTACGCATTAGAATTCTCTAAACTATTGAACTTGTATTATAATAATTGCTGGAAAAATATAAACATATTGATTTCACTAATTTTTATAGCTCATAGCACATCTTTACTCTTAATTTAGAAGTCATCAATGTGCACAAAGTTCAGCATATCAGCAATTTTTCATTCATTCCACAGAAATTTCAAATTTGCTCTATCGAATCGCATTAGTGCCCAAAATTCAACTCTATTAGCTCAATTTGCATGCCTTTGATTGGACTTGCCCAAAAATTATTTCGGTGAAATCATGAAATGTTGCAATTAACAACTAAGTGCCACCTGCCATTCACATACATACAGACAGATGTTTGCGGCATACCACTTGGCTGACTATAATTATAGCAACAAAACACTTTAATTGGCGGCAATAAAAACATTTGATATTCATGTTATTAGAAATTCATAAGCACACACACACATACACATCTACATAGCGCTGAGTATATGAGAATTAGGTATATCTAACTGTAGGTAGCCGGCACACCCGCTGGGTCAGCAGCAAAGGTAATCAGCTTGTCCGCGAAATGGCCATCAGTCGAAATCAATCGCTCAAGCGGTTATTTAATTTGTGTAGCTGGACGCTGGTGGGGCATCCAGCTGTTTAGCTAGTCATCAATCGGGCATCAAGTGAGCTGCGGTCAACAGGTAGCAGTTGTGGTTGTTGTAGTGGTAGCATACATTTTGGGTCAATGAATTTTTATCGTGAAACTGTAACCAAATACCGCGCTAAATGAGATTTTGCTTTAAATGAAAAAACCAAAAAAAAAAAAAAATAAATACACTAAAATAAAGGGTTTATGTGGAAGAAATTAAGAAACGTTACTTCACGCAATAATATAGAAAATATGCAAATTGAGAGATGCACCGTTGGTATAGAAATCTAAATTTAATTTCAATGAGATGATGCAAATTGGCTGACAGATCGGCATTTATTATACATATTGGGTATATGAGAGTTAGACAAGGGCTAGGAAAATTTGCCTCAAATTTATATAGGTACAGTATGAAATTGAAATTAAGATGAGATCCGCGTATTCGGTAACTGGGGCTTGAAAAGTTGTGGTCCGACCTTCGGTTTCGACAAGTTATAGATGAGACACAAAAGTATTATCAGTCGATAGTTATTCAGATAACATCATTGGCTCTTGATTTATATGCTGTAAAATTAAAATATCATTTGGAATTCAAAGGTTTGTTTGCGCTGAGCAAGGTCTACAACCCATTCTGAGATCAATGACTTCTTTGCTTCCCTTTAGCGAGAACAAAAACCGCTTACGTCAAAGAACCTTTACATTTAGCGAGACCAACCACACATCCTGAGATTAATCACAATTTCTTACATTTAGCGAGAACAAAAACGGTTCTCTCCTAGCCTATTAGCGTTATAGCCCCATTATAGTTACTGTAAGTCTGTATGTACTATTTTTGGACATATATAATAAGTTCTTGGTTCTATTCCTGTCATACTTGGGCCATATCTGCCTTGTCATCTGGCAGCTTGTTTTTAATTTCCATCTGCTCTGAGATATTTTTGATCATGATAAAGAGGCTACCACTTTGCCAACTAATAAAATAAAATTAAACTAAGTGAAATGAAACATAAAATTTAATTTAAGGAATTGAACTTCAGTAAAATAAAAAAAAATTAATTAATAAAAAAATTAAATGATATTAAAAAGTAAAATAAAATGAAATCTAAAATAAATAAATTAAATTGAATAAAATCACAAATCTTGCCTGTCATTCGCTGAACCTCATTATTTGCTTCCAACTCCATTGCACTTCTCAAAAGCCTGAGAAAATATCGACAAGTGCACAAAGCTCGAAACAAATTTCCGCATAATATGTATACATATATACAACTATAAAACGCATACCATATATATATATATATTTATGTAATAGCTACAGTGTTTACCACAAACATTTTGCCGCATGCTGGTCTACGCCAGGCAGCCACAGCGGCGATTCTGCCGAGGTAAATTCTAAAATCGCCAACGGTCTATGAGGTTTTCCCTACGCTGCACCGCGCATTTCTGTTAATCCGCTGCCTCTAAGCGGCATATCACACACATATTTAAGTATATGTGTGTGTGCGTGTTTGTGCTTGTTTGTACTTTATGCTACATGCCACCTAGTACTCTATAGCCGTAGCGCATTTTCAATTAGACCTTTGATCCTTCTGCCTCATATTGTTGTTATTGCTATTGTTGTTGATGTTTCGCTTAACTTTTGTTATATGTATTCTTTTACTTAAGTTATTACTACATACCGCTGTTATTGTTGTTATTGCTATGCTGTTTTGTACTTATATCTCACACATGTAAACATAATTACATACGAACATATGTATTCGGCGACTGCCACATACTCGCATTTGCCACACTACACTGTTTCGTTCTTGCAGAAACACACAAATACATACATATATAGTATAAACACTTGTAAACATACTTATATGTATACAAACATACAAGTGTATGTATTAATAAATGCTTCGCAGCTAGTGGCTGTCGGCTGATCGCTTGGCGGCTGTTGACTGTTTGGTTGGTGACCGCGCGACCGCCATCTCCGGTCAACAGTGGCCGATTCGATCAACTGGCACTTATATGAGACCATGTGATGAGCTGTGGTACCATCATATGCATTTGCTAGGTGCAGATATTGCCGCAGTTACGGCTATGTGCCGTCAATGGTCACCACGACAAATGCGTTGCGAGCGTGTGAGCCGCAACGCAATTGTGGTGCCACATAACTAGACACATTTTGCCATGCCACATCGGTGAAATGGCGGAAAATTAAGTAAACGGGAATATTTTGTAATGGATTTGGTCAATTTAACTGTTTGTTTTCATAGCAAATGAGGAGTCTAACTTGCCACAAAAGTGGTTGGATTTTGTGTGTGCAAAAATAGTATGAAAGAAACTTTTACACCTTGTATTTTCAATAAAATATACTATAATATTTAAATCGAGCTTAATTTAAAAAATTAAATTTCTATTGCAATAATTAAAAAAGCAAATATTATATATATATATAATTAAGTTTTAAATATTTTAAGTTACTTAATTTATAGGTAGGTAGGCAACCAACTCGTGTTCAATTAGCGCTTACTGCGCCAATTTGATACACTATTTGTAAGACTTTTAAATATTACTATTTCGTTTCATTGTTGCGTTCAAACCATTTCATAGACATTCAAGGTTTGGTACCAGTTGGATTTCAAGAGTTCTACATCGGAATTGTGATAGAGCTGAGCTCTTTTCGAGTTTGCAGCTCCTTTTGTTTTACTATATAGCCGTTGCCACGTTATGATGCTTGTGTGTATTTATATTTTTCCTGGGCCTATTTAATAGGTTCTTAGTTCCTGTCTTGTCATATTTTGGCTAAATCTTTTTCGCTAGCTTGGGTTGTGTATTGAGTTCCTTCGTGATCGTTCCTAGCGGGTACGGTATTGTCTTCGAGTCAGACTCGAATTGGCCAACTTGTCTACTTTTTCGTTGTCGAAAATGTTCCTATGACCGGGAACCCAAATTATGGACTTGTGGGGTTGACCTGCCAGTGAGCTTAAAGCCTTCATATATTTGTTGAACACGCTTGAGTTTAGATTTGGCGACGACAAGGTTAGCATAAGCATAGTCGCTTGGCTATTTGCATATATGGTAGCTCTCTGTATTCTCCCGTAGTTATTCAGTAGAACTCCACAAGCCTTCTTGTTGCCTAGTACTTCCACTTGGAAGATTCTAGCTGACTTTAATCCTCTGAATAAACCACCGTCCCTACTCTGCTGCTGATTTTGGACCCGTCAAGGCGTACTCATTTAACATGGTTTTTCAGACAAAACCCTAATTGAGTCAATTAACGAATTAACAACTCGTTTTTTATTATGAGCAAAATCGCATTTCAGACAAAGCTGTAATTGAGTATATTAACAAATTTTTTATACAATACATATGTAAAAAACTTGTTATAATTCACTATATTGAGAGATCTTTATTTAAGAAATCGTTGTAATTTAACATTAATTGACTTTAATTTGACCAAAAATATATAAATAAAAAAAATGTGATTTGCTTTGTTTATTTTGTGTTATATAAATAAAACTTCGTAATAGGATAAATGTCAATTGAATTATTTCTTTATCTTTCAGCTGTTAAGCTTACAAGAAAGATATTTCGCTCTTCAACTCATTCAAGTCATAAAGATATCTTCTAAAAGTCGTTTTCCAAGTTACATTGCGCTAATTTTGGCGAATTTCCTTATAAGTGACCGCCTTCTGTTGCAGCGTTGGAAAGCTGCTCCACCTGTTCCATCATACCTGTGACTTTTTTTCTATTTCAATGTCTGTGCTTGCGGTTTAAAAGTCCGCTCTTATCTCCGGCATATCTCTAGCTATGAGTTAGGACTTGGGAAAATTAAATGATCCCAGTGGAAGTGGTGCCCACCCACGTATTTGAGGTGGTATTAATATATTTGAATTGCACATGTACTTATACCCAGTGGTAAGAGTACCAGGGTAGTGGATAGGTAAATGTGACTACCATATTATATCAGATGGTTACATATGCTTTATTTTTAATGTGGAAAAAGTGAAGCGGTAAAACTGCAGTTCTGAATCATGTAATCTATTGAGTAGAATCTACTCAGAATTTTATATAAATAATCTATATACTTGTAGTATACTCAAATCAGAGCTTTGTTTTTGATCGTTCAGTCCTCTAATTTTGACCGCACACGAATAATCCAGTACACTTTGTTGTGAGTTACGAGCAAATATTCCTCATCCGCTTTTTACATAAAAAAATTTCCACTGGGTTGCCTATATACCACAATTATGCACACATACACATATATGTAGAGTTGAAGAAACCGTATGATTGTCCACTCGAATTGTGCGAATACGCTTTGCAATTCAATTGCCCACATACTTGCGTGCTCTAGACGTATAACGCATTATTGCTGTTGTTGTTGCTCTTTGTATTGCAGTTGAATTTTCCATGCTGACATCTAACAGATCAATTCATGATAATTGAATGGACCACCATCGCTAGTCGCCGGAATGTTGTGAACACTGGCCAACTAACGGTGTAAGGAGCGAAGTAGGGGTTTAAGGTGGAACTCTCATACAGAATTTGCAGATATGTACATATGTATAAATGTAGTAAATATTGCGATACTGTTAAGGTAAAGAGAATGATAAAAACGAGTGATGATATACAAAGAAAAATTGTAGATATTCTCTGACTTCTAACGGTTTTAGTCGAAACTAGTGGATTTTTGGTTGAAAGTCACGATAAAGCTTAGAAAGCAAGCACAAATCTTAACTTAGCGTTATGAGAATATCTCTTAGTGCCTGAACTTTCATAAAATTTTTTCATAACTTCATAAGCTGTCCATACTAGAACTAGAGTTTTTATGGCAGCTATATGCTATAGTGATCTAATCTGAACAGTTTGTTCGCAGATTGCACCGTTGCTTTGGAAACTAGTACACTACAAATTTCTTGAAGATATCTTGTCAAATCAAAAGGTTTTCCATACAAGAACTTGATTCCGATTGTTCAGTTTGCATGGTAGCTATATGATATAGGCATCCGATATTGGCGGTGCCTACAAATGAGCAGCTTCTTGGGGAGAAAAAGATGTTTGTACAGTCTCAGAAATATATCTTAATAACTGAGAGATTAGTTGGCGTATATACAAACAGACGGATGGAGGGGTGGACAGACGGATATAGCTAAATCGACACAGTTCGTGATGCTGATATTTTATATATATATTTATTGTGTCTTTTTTCAAAAATTACCCCCTAACTAGCCTCAAAGTAAATTTGGAACTAAAGACTTAAGCAACAAACTTGTTCAATTGTAGAACGGACCCTGCAACCTACAACAACAACTACGTTTCGAAAAAAAAAGTTATACTCGTTTTCTTACTCGTTATTATTTCATCGCCACTACCACAGCATGTTGCATGCAACATACATGCGAGTCTATACATGCGTTGCAACATTTGGTACACGCTACTGTGCTATTGATACGCTTCAACACCGGTAGCTGTTTGCAAGAATGTGTCTGATTTTCGCACTTAAACTGGAGATGCGCCGGCATATCTCTAATTTCATTGACACACAAAAAGGAAAGAAATGGAAAAAAGCGGCGGTAAAAGTTGTGTTTTTGTGGCAATGTTGCGCGCTTTACAATGGCTGTAGTTGTCAAAGTTGGGTGCGCATTACCGTGGTGGCAGCCTAATCGTTGTGCGCACTGACCTTTGCTGCCGAACAGTAGCAGATTCGCTGCAATATACATACTTACATATTGAGGTATGTGCACTGGTGTGCCTGGTGAAATTCTAGATACGCACTAAATGGCTTTCAAATAAGTTGTGCTCAACAGTGTGATTGCTGCTAATGAGAAATTTGTTCGATTTCTCCATCGAACTTAGAAATGTAGCAGAAAGCGCAGTAAGTTCATTCTGTTATGGAGAAAGGCCGCAGATATATTAGCGGGAGAGCTCTCATCCATCCTCTAGAGACCAGAAAACTTCGTTGAATAAAAGTAATAAGTAGTAAACACAATTAAGCGAAGAATATTTTTATAGTTATAAATATGGAAATCCCATTAGAATGCTTAATGCCGTCCTCGATTTTAGACTGTCATGTAAGCTTCGAATATAGCACGAACACTAAATACTTTACTGTATCCGCAGATTGTTCATCCTGAAGAGACTTCACGCTATTCTTTGTTCTCAGAATTAATTCTTAAAAAATAAATTATTTGTGATAGATGGCCTTGGCTTGGTAGATTTTCACATGAAATTTGAATATTTCTTAAGCATTTTTGAGGATTTCATATATAATAGCTATATATAATTTAATTTATATATAAAATATATTTATATATAATATTATTAGAAATAAGATAATTTCCATTACTTATAGATATGTATATAAGTAAACAATATTTGCTCTAAATTTGTAATTCATTAGTTGAACTAATTGACATTTGCGCAGGATTCACACTTGATTTTCGTCATTTTGAGCGTTTTAGGCAAATTCCATGCGCAAACACACCCAATTTTCAACTACTTGTAATTCAAGCTGCTTCCGATTTCCTTGTAAGTACTTTGTGTTGCATACAAAATGACGGCTGCTTACTGCTGCTGCAAATTTCTGCTTTTGGTTTTGCTAATTTTCCGCTTTAAATAAGAATTTAAGTGCCTTTCGGTCAGTCAATACAGCCAAGAAGCAGCTTACAAATAATACTTATGTATATATAAATATGTGTGTAAATTCACATGTATGGTATGTGTATGTAGTATTTTCTACGATAGTAAATTTTATTTAAAGAATGCATCAAATTGGAAATGCATTAAATTTAATTACGTTTCTTCACAACAACAACGATAACAAAGCGAGTAAAGAAAAGTAAAGCAAAGCAAGCGGCGGCACACACAACATTGCCCGGCAGCAGCGACTCATCACCAACAACATACTATGTTTGTGTTGTTGTATGTTTGCAGCTGCCGGTGGTGCTAGTCAGGCGACGTATGTATTGGGCGTTCGTGGCAGTCATAAAAATTCACTTTGCTGCGGCAACAACGAAAATTGCTTAACCCGCTAGGTTGAACTACATATCTACATACTAATGCAGCGAAATGCAATAAAAAATGCACAACAAAAGCAAAAACTTGTCAGAACTAAAGCAATAACAGCAGCTGTTGAAGGACTACCAGCCAGCTAGAGCTCGTTGTTAAGTTATGTGCCGAAATTAACTAAAATTAAAAGCCAACAACTGACAACTGGCAAAAGTAAATCATTTCGCTGAAAGAGCAGAAAATGGAAATACTCTGAAATTGCAGACAAACTACGGCAATAAGAAGCAAAACAAACTGAGAATGGCAAATAGTAAATTATATACAGGGTGTGTCATCTATATACGTTAAATGGTAGTCAATGGGACTGAAGTCTGAAGCTCTTGATAAATAGTTAATGTCAGCTGATTTTAAAGTCAAACATCCGTAGAATTATTGCTGCAGAAACAAAGTAACTTGATTCGCTGTCACATAAAGTCCCGCCTAGTTGAAAATCACCAAGACCTACTTCAGGCAGACATATAATAATATATAACACTACATCACATCAATCTAGCAAATGACGCTCAAAAAATTAGTCGAAACCGAAAAGAACAAAGTTCGCTGAAGGCACTAGAGGGTCATCCCAGCCGAGGCTTATAACATAACAAGTGTATGGGAAATTGAATTAAACGTTGGCATGCTTGTATTGGCTCAGGAGTCTATTTTGATAAAGATATAAAGATTTGTATATAAATTTATGAAAATGTAGTTTTTTGTGCCAGTCCTGGTCAAATTTGGTCAGATAATATACGCCACTTGTAGGCTCGTCAAATCGAAGTATTACATCAACCAAGGTCGGAATAGTTCGCGCGCATTTCTCGTTTAGCGATACAGTACTGCTTGACTGATATTATATTTTACTCACATAATTCCTCTATTATGGTCTGTATCATTTTTAAGTGCAGTTCTAAATTATCTAGTTGAATTTTCGTAAAACTAAAAGCTTGAAATAAGTTGATTTGCAAGTGATGTCTTTAACTTTCATAACAAAAACTGAAAAGAAGAAAAACCACCATTTCATAGTCAGAAAAAATGACCAAGGACTTTGAGAAGTACTTTAAAAAAATCTGCACAACTAACGAGTAGAAAAATATAACCAAAACATCAACTAACCATTAACTGAGCTGCATTCTAACGCAGTGGCAATGGAATCAAAAATAAACAAAGAAAAGGTATATTTATAAATACAATGAGACCACAGCTCTCAATCCCTCGAAAGCTTTGCAAATAAGTGCTGCCAAGGCGAGTGTAGTGCGTTAACAAATGTAGGGCTTTCACAGTCGTTGCACAGCTGTGCCCAGAAGGCTTCAATGCCAATACATTGCTCACACATTGGGCCGACGAAGAAGATGGAAATGATGTGCTGATCGTTTTAGACACTCCATCAATTCGTGATTTTTACGAGCATTATGTCTATTGGTATGCGGCAACTGTTGTTACTGTTATAGCAGTTGGCATGGTAAGCAGGAGCTGAGGGTAAGAGCAACAGTGGCATAGAAGAAGTAGAGGGTTTGAGTGGTGAGTTTTGGAGACGTCGTGGCTGTCTTCACGCTTGAGTGTGCTAAGTGTGCGCACAGCAAAGATTTTGTTGTTCGAATAAATATTTTCATTTGTTGTTGCAGTCGAGTGGTTGTCCATGTCATTGGCAGCTGCAGCGCGACGAAAGCAGCATTTGACGCGCGTTTAACATTTAGACCAAACCTTGTATAGGGAAATAACTGCAATAACTGAAGCTTAATGGATGTGTGTGTGTGTGCGTGTGTATGTGTCACGGCTTCGGAATGGAGAACTATAGAGGATAAAATGTTAGTTTCTGCAAAAACTTGGACTTTTATATACATACGATATTACTCGTATTCCTACCAAGAAATTTCTTAGCAAATCAAATTAGTAGAATTTTCTTCTTTAAAAAATGACATCATGACCACCTTTGGGGGCAATATTTTTTCCAAAAGATATTAGCCATCGAAAAATTGCAATAACCTTGAAAGGTTTTAGATTCCTAGATATAAAAGTGAGACCTTGAAGAGAACAGGTCCTTCGATAGCTCTAAATATTTTTTCATCTCGGTTCATCATCGTCTATGTTTCTGTGCCATATACTAGGACGAGAATGATAAAAGACTTATAGAGCGTAAGTTTTGTTTGTCGAGAGGTCAATCTGCTGCTCAATTGCCCACTGATTCAAATTGGCTTGATGCCAATGATGAATACAATTTCATCGAATTTGTATTAAATACATAAGCGACATAGCTAATCAGTTATACTATCTTCAACTATTCAAAGTCCTTTGCAAATGAGAAAATATTTGAAAATTGATAATGGTTAAAAAATGACAGCTTACTTCTTAAAACTCATGTCACTAATTAATTATAAATAAATATTTCCAGAAATTAAATTGAAGGTTTTAAAAATAGATGAAATCCTTAATACTGGAATTCAAGTTAGCTAGACAATCTTTAAAATGACTATCGCTTAAAAATAATGCTTTCCACTAAGGTCTCTATCATGCCCGCGTGTATCTAGAAGTCCACATTTGCTCAGCAAATAACAAAAATTAATTTACGGAAAATCGCTCGCTCCTTTTCATACAACAAGCCAAAAAAACATTTTCTGTACTTTTGAAATTTATTTCAGCGCATTTTTCTCTACACATACACCACACCAAACACACTTCTTTCCCTACAACTTTTCGCCGCCAGGCATTGGTAACTGAAGCAGCTACTGAAGTAGCCTGCATTCTTTGGTTTTTCTACGGCAAACACTTGAGTCGAGCAGCTGAGAAGAATAAAAATAGCAGTATTCTGTCAAATCCACAGTTCGGCTGACAGTTAGTGTGGCAAACAGAACGCCAATCGGTCAGTCAACAACAAAAAATCAGCAGCAAATGTCAGTGCGGCTGTTAAATGTGGCAGCAAGTCAAAGCTTCGTTGTTCTTCGCTAACTCGATGATTGGTTGGCTGGCGGGCAAGTTGCGCGGTGACTGAATGAAGTAGACTTTCTGCCAGCCAAAGCAGACTGCCAGACTTCGCCAACATGCTTATGCACATTATTCCTCAGCTATGCACTTGAGCTATGCTCATCTGCTGCAGTGGCAGCGTAACCTTGCATATATTAGACACAACCACACACACCGTTGCAAAATTGTAAAATCACTCATCGTCGGCACTTGTAGTCCGCTGGCAGCTTCCAGTTACTACTATATATTGTACTATATAAATATATATATGTACTTATATATGCGCATGAACTCTTCGCTCGGTCGTTGGTTTGCGCTTTATGTAAATCAGTTCAAAAAGTATGCGCGCAATTCACTCCACTTTTCTGAGGTCATTCTCGTGTTTCGCGTTGTTTATTGGCATTTTTGCACTGAGGTTTATAAGCATTTTTTCTCTCTTCAGCTACTTTTTTCGGCTTACATCATTTGACTCATGCTTTGTTTTTGTTGTTGTCATATTTTTCTGCTAGTCGCATTTTGTTAATTTTCTGCTACATATTTATTGTAAGTTATTACTTCGCATTCTGTGCTTACACATCCGTGCTCATATATATGAAGACAGTTTTTGCATTTTTCTCGCTCATTTGTCAAAATGTTAGTTGCTCGGCTATTGCATTCTAGAAGCGCATGAAATATTTTCTTATTACTTTGGAAATGCATGAGAAATGGCATTCAACATGGGTTAGTAGAGGTTAATATAGAATTTGTATAGAAATGGCAAAGGGTTTCCAGAAATTTGATATATTTATAAAACTTGCGAGCATTTATTTGCAATAAATTAACTCAAAATTATTCAAATTTGGAAGATAGTCGAAACAAGAAAAAAGATTGTCTTCACAGTTTTATTTTTATAGCATAGAAACATATAGAAAGATCTTTATTCTGACTTTTATCGGTCAGCTTGGATGGTAGCTATAAGCTATAGTGGTCCGATCTCAACAATACTTTCGGAAATTGAAGCCATGTTTTGGATAATAATCTATACCAAATTTCATGAGGATATCTTGTCAAATAAAAAAGTTTTCCGTACAAAGACTTGAGTTTGATCGGTCAGTTTGTATGACAGCTATATGCTATAGTTGTCCGATATCGGCTTTACTTTGCTTCCAAAAGTTGGTTTGTGGAACATTTCAATATATTTTTACAGTATTTAACTTCTGGGACTCTAACAGAATATTTAAGAAATGCCCCTGCATCATAGCTGAGAAAGTCAAAATTTCTTTCTTTCTGCTCGCGTCACTTCAGTATATTTTTTTCAGCTTTCTAAATATGACCATTTCTTGCTTTAATCTATAACAAAATCACCCACACATTAGCAAAACCCACAACGCCGTTAGGTTCACTCAGCGAAATGCAGTCAAGTCCATGTGGCGTACATGCAGCAATAATGGTAACGATAAACTAATAAAACGCTTAAAAGCAGAGCTGTTGCAATCATAAGAAATCCATTAATATTTTCACCATTTTCAGCCGCAAATTATTTTATGAGTTTTTAGTTGATTTTAATAGTATAATATCATAAAAATAAAGTGAACTCTACGAACGGACACATTTTTAGGCCAAATAGTTGGGCAAGTCCGCAAACACACATTTGAATTTGTATCCGTGTATGCGGTCATATGACCAGGCTCACTTATATTAGCGCTCATAAAGGCACTTTAGCATTTATTTGATCTGGCTGAAATTGAATTAAACTGCTGCGGAAACTTAACTCAATTGTTTAGCGATAAGAGGAAAAATGGGTGAAAATCATGGTTTACATTTCACGACGAGTATATTCAATTTGGCGGTTATTGTGTGCCTGATAAGGCAAGATGCATTTAAATCTCTCTTAAAGTTTGCAAAAAGTCTTGTATGACAAATACTTCAGCTCGAATTAAACTGAATTTCCATCTGGCATTATAGCCTAACCTAATCTAAAAATGTCCCTCAATTAAAATTATACTGCATTTTTGAAGATATCTATTTTTACAAAATTTTTATCTATCTATTATTTGTACTTTTCATTATCTATTAGCTATCATTTAACACACATTGTATATTTCTGGTAATCTTTTATTTATTATATATTATCTGTTATTACAAGAGATACATGTACTCTTAACTATCATCCAGAATTAATTATCTATTATTTATCATTCATTATCTGTTATAAGTTATCTACTTTCCACTATTTATTATCCATCACCTATTTCTTTCAATGTCATTTACATGGTATTACCCATTATCTATTATCCAGTATGCATTATCTATCATGTATTATCTATGACCCATTATTTATTTTCTATAATCAATTATATATTATCAGTCATCTATTATCTACTACATATTATCTGTTTTCCATCATCTACTATTTCTGATCTATTATCCATTAACCATTATCTTACATCGTGCTATTTTTTTTTTTTTTTATTTCCTTTGTATTAATCTGCTTCAGTTAAATCAAGCGCATGCAATTACAGTTATACAAACATACATACTTTATATAATATTATATATAAACATTGCTATTGCCTTTCCAAAAGCAAAGTGTGTTTAAAGTCCTCGTGCGCTTCATTTCATCATGTGCCATTTTAATGCAATTTTCACAAGGTCAGTATCACTGAGATGCGGGTGTTTCACTTTCAATTAAATTCAATTAGTTTCTAATTGCTTGCACGAAAGGCAATTACCGCCTGCGATTGCATTGGTGAGTACATGATGCTGCACTACACACAATATAATTATAATAAACTTATAAAAATTAACTAGAAATACTAAAAAAAAACTCTAATTGAGTCGTATAAAATAGTCGATTTGGATTATGAAGTCAATGCATGCACAAAAATGTGAGTTAATTGTTAAGTGGTAAATAATTGATATTTGATTGAAATAATTGCTTAATTAGTATGGTTTTTAATTGCTGAAATAAGTGCAAATTGCAAATCTGTTTTGAAAATTTTAGATTTCAGATGTGCGATTTTCGAAATATAAAATCTTTAGTGATAACTCTTTTATGTTATATGCTATATAAAAATGGTTACCACTCACTTAGAAATTTGAACTAATACATTCAATTTATACTAATTAAAATAAATGTGCTAATTGACTGAATTTTGCAATTTGAAATATAATCAAGTGTGCCGTTTTTATTTCAAACGAAGTTGGACTGTTTCAGAATGTAAGCATGTACGTATATTTCTATTTGACAAATAGAAATTTGTGTTAGTGTCAGTTATTGCGAAAATATTTAAAAACACAGTGTTTATTTTTGCTTTGCTAAACCATTAATAATTTTCGATTTTAATCAATTAGCGGATTATCTGCATTAATATAATAACGATGACTATTTGTCACATTGAGTGAATGCTTGAAACCAAATTATGAAATTTGCGTAAAGAATGCTTTTGAAATATTCTATTTATAACAGAGTTGCCAGCTGTCGAAAAAACTGTTAAAAAGTTTAGTGTATAAAAAAATATAAGTTTCCATAAAGTCTTGTTTTCAAAATCAAGTAGAACGGATTACAAAAAATTAATGTATTGAAAACGATTGATAAGGTTGCCACCTAAAAAAAAGTCGTTTATATATGTTTTATTAAAAGTGAAAAAAACTAAAGAGAAGGTTGTCAACAGACAAAATTATTATAAAATAAAAAAATTTTATTTTAAAGTTGTTGCTTGTATAAAATATAAGAGCAGGATTGCTAACTAACAAAAATCTTGTAAAATTATAATAATTTAAAAATGTTCGGAAAAGAGTTGTCGCTGTAATTCTTGAATTATGATACATAAAAACCTTTTTATATAAAAGTAAATATAGGGTTGCCAACTATTGAAAAAATAGTTAAATAAAATTAAAAAAAAAAATATTTTATTCAAATAGCTATTATATAAAAAGTATGTAAAATAAGAGAATATAATAATCAAATGTTCTTTAAACTAACTTTCATATCAAAGAAAATGCACACCAAGTTCGTGTCTTAAGTCTTCTGTCGATACAAATAAGAACTGCTAGCTTTTCATTGCTTTCGGTTCTTTTTTCCAAATCAGTCACTTAACTGACAGCCAATTCCACAACAAAACCCTCTGCGTCTTCGCCTGTAAGCGATTGTTCTTACCCTTTGAAAAGCCCGAACCAATCACATCATAATACTTGTCATTTTTCATACAAACAATTTCGTACGATTGCAACACAAACCAATTCTCACACATAGCAAAGTGGTACTTTCTCAAACTACTAAAATTCTGGCAACGAAAAATATGAGTGAAATCTCAAGAATTCTAGCCGTTTTTCCAATTTCCAAACCAATAACAACAAATAAATCAGTCAGTGTAATATGTTGCATGCAACAAACAAAAGCATTGCCAGCAAACCGGCCAGCTAGCCACAGTGCCACAAAGTGTTAACAAGCAATTTCCAGCTCACCTCGGTGCAACCTCGTATTAACCTTCAGCAGAGCTTGAAGTCGCCACTCGAAGCGCATGCAAAGAACATAAATATATATGAAATGATGCTATGAAAGTGCTGTTAGTGTGCGGGTTGAACCGCGCGTTGAGTCCATTTCAACTTTCTCACGCACTTCAGATTTCAATTGGCAATAAATGTAATGCAAAGCAACACATTAAATCATCGCTGGCGCGCGAGTTGCACAAACACACACACACACATTCATATATGTATACTGCTGTTTGTGTGTCTTGTGGCCAGCCTGCCCGCTTGGTCGTGGAGAAAACTAAACGAAACTATTACCGATTGCATCGCCACAGTGGAATAGTTAACAATTTTTCTTCGAATGTGCACATTATGGTTGTTGTTGTTGCGAGTTGGACACTTGTTGCACACCAGCCACTAGCTGGCGGCTCACTTACCATACCTTTTGTTGTTGTATTTTGCATAAGCGCGCGTTGCATGTGGCGCTGATCTGATCGCCTCGCTGTTGCTTCGTGTGTTTATTTTCTCTTTTTGTTGTTGTAGTAGGCGAGCACTAGCAAACCAGACTGCTTGACTCGCTTTTCCAGTTGGCTGTTAAGCCATGTTGTGGGCAACAATCGCCTACTACTTTCCAAAGACGGCAACAATTTGCAATTTCCATATGTTTGTTATTAATTTTATATGCAACACACATACATGGGTGCATGTGGCACGCAGCCACGTTGAAATTTTCAAATGCGTAGCAAGAAATTATAGCGAAATAATCGAGGTGAAAATTTGTTTCTAACATGTTGCACATTCATACCGACTGCTTGGTTGCTTGCCACAAGCTGGTTGCAAGGCGACAACTGCCACATTTGCTATGTGTCTGCACTTGCTGTGCCAACTGGGCAGATCAGATTGCTATTGATTGGTGATTGTGAGGATGAAAGCAAAATAGCAGCAACAAAAAACACAACAACAATAATAATAGCAACAAAAAGCAAAACAAACAGTGGATTCGCTAATAATATTTGTGTGTGGCAATGTTGCTGCTTTTGTTGACTTAAACATGCAACATATGTATGTAGCATGTATGCACTTGCCACAAATGTGTTGCACAGTCGATTTTTACAAAGGAGGCAACATGTGGGTGCAACAACGTGTGGAAAAAAATTTCAGTGTGTTCTAACAAATAATATTATATGAAAATACACATACACCCATGTACATTCACCCACATTTCAACACACAGCACGCCGTAGGTGTTGCCGCATGTGAACATTTATTAGAGGTCAATATGCAACGTGCCTTGGGTCACTTTAATAATGCACTTGCGCCAATATACAATAAAAGGTGAAGCTAATAATCGAATGTGGCAAGCATACACCACCCGAAGCAAAAAAAAAAAACACAAAAAAAGTAAGACGCATAAAATGTTGCAAATATAAAGTAAACTTATGCCCACAACTTTGTCTGCCATGTAGAAAACAAAATGTATGTATGTCTTCACACATACTTCACAATGCCACATGCTGCTCCACTCTATTGCTTTGTGGGTGTTGTTGCACTATTTTCTATTTTTTGCTTTTTTTCTCATATTTTCTTTATCTTGCCTCTCAACAGCCTTGCTTGCAACATAGTTTCTTGCAATTTGTTGTTTTTTCTGTTGTTGCCTCTTTCGACTGCCAACTTGGCCATCAAATCGCCGCTTAGTTACATATGTACTGCACACAAATGTAACTTAAATTCACAGCGGGCCATCAGCACGATTCTCATAAGCTTCATTGTGTATTTGCTTTAATGGGCGCTGAGATTAAAAATGATTTTTTATGACGTTCGATAAGCAATTTGGTGTTACAAGCGCGTTGCTGTTAAACAGCTACGTGAATGAGGTGTGAGCTATTTCGGTTTATTTATTTTACTTGGAGAGCTTATTTATGCGAAGATTTTTTATATTATAAGGAAAAAAGTAGAACATTTTTGGTGAAGTACTCGACATCAAATGGGACAAGAAACATGACTCGAAGGTATTATACCTTTCACAGGTGCATTTATTATAGCAAATATATGTACAACTAAATCTGAAAACGTAACCGGATAACAGTTTGCATTTAACGGAATATATTTTGCTAGTTCTCTTTAGCTACTTTGTGTGATATAAATAACCTACAAGTCGAATTTAGGCAACTTAATAAGAAAAAAGAAATAAGAAGAAAAAGAAAAAGAAAAAAGATAAGCAAAAAAAGATTTATGGAATTCCTTTTATTGATTTTGTTTGTATGACATCTATATTCCATAGTTTGGGTTTGAATTAAAGTTTTTTTTAAACTGATTCAGCGTTATTAAAGTACATTAATTTCTATAAATATATTTATTTGTATTTACAATATTAATGAAATAGAATGCTTCTGAAAAAAAGCGTATTTTATTGACTCGAAAGTGTATTATAACTTCTTACAGTTATGAAACTAGAAAATTTTCACTATTTATTATGCTGATTTAATTAAGAGTACTTAAAAGTGGTTTTTGTTGTATATTCGATTGAAATATAAAGTCACTAAACTATTTTTAGAAGCTAGATTCCGTGAAACCCGACAGTGTATAATTTTAATTTGAGTTAATACACACATATATACAATGAATTAAAATAATTTGCATCAACGGAGAAAACAACAATTTAATAATTTAAGATACAACAACGTATCGAACGATTTGTACATAATTAAATAAAACAGTTGAGTTGGGGAACCCATACTGGAGAGCAAGTAACTGACTTTGGGTTCAAGCCAATGCTTGTAAATATCATATTAAAACATATTTACACATAAAAATACATAAGTAATATATAAATACTCTAAGCACCAAAAAAATGCAAAAGTAAAATCATATGCAATGAAAAACCGCGCTGGCAGCTCCAACCCAGCTGACCGCCTTTTGGGAGTGGAACCAGCTAGTTTAACGCGAATGGCGCACAGCAAATCGCGCATCAAAGTTGTGAGTAGTATAATCGCCATTTATACAGATATATATAGTATAAGCGCAATTAAGTAAACTGCATACCTGATTTGCGCCAATTGCTTCGATACTTCTCAAAGGCTGCCACAGCGCCAGCATCGCGCCGCCACACACCTGTTGAACGACACACAGCGCACGGCGACACACATCTGCGGTAATTTATTGCACAGCTCAAGCAGTCGTTTGCGAGTGTGCGTGTGTGTGTGCCTACCGTTACACTACAGCCGTTATATAGGCGCATGCGCATGTGTGCGATATCAAGCTGCAAGTTTATTGGTCAATCAAAATATTGGAGGCGCACAATGCGACCGAGCGCAGGTGAGAAATGTGAGCGTAACGCAAAAACCGCAACAGAAACCTGAACAGCAATAACAAAAACAAAAATAAATTAAAGCAAAGGAAAAAAAACAAAGAAAACGGGGCAAACAAAAACAGAAAGATAAGAAAAACAAAAGCAAAAAAATTGATGGCAAACAAAACAAAAATGTCAGCCATATATTAGCGGCAACAACAAGAACAGCAGCAAGACAACAAAAACAGAATGTAGTACAGCATAGCAACCTGCTCAGCACAGCGGTACAACAATAATAATCATCATAGTACAACAACAATCACAACACAAAAACAACGGCGCCAAACCGCAACATGGACGGCGGACGGACTTGCTGGGGCGAACGGCAATCAAAGCAAATGGATTAGAAAATATCAAATAACGTTAAAAAAGCACACACACATATACATATTCATCCATATAAAAATATATATAGAGTTGAGCATATAAGCACATATATATATACAAAAATTTTAGCATGCATTAGTGAGCGTCAAATATCGCATAAATCAACAAATACACACATACATACAAACATATGTACCCAAACACCCATATATGTATATAAAGAAACACTCTCTTATATGACCAGCACTTTATCAAGCTGGGTGGGTTGCGACTCATTTGCTGATCTGGTTGGCTGTTCGAACGCTCGACCAGTTCGCCACGCTCGCCGCGGATTGGACCGCGCCGGACGGAATTAACACAAACTAAGATGCTTGACGAGCTTGATATCTGATTGCATGTGGCTATGGGGTTGAAATTAAGTAAAATATTTGTAGTATCTAACGGCTGCAAAGCTGCAATGCACACTGTAGCCGCGGCGCACTTGCGACTACAATCGCATCGAAGCGGTTTTGAGCCAGATCGGCGTCGTTCATTTTAGAGCTTGAGTCGCTTGTCAACACGCTGCGCTATACACATTAGTTTTAGCCTAATAGTTGTTGTTGTTTATAAATTTTTATTTTTATTTTTATTTTTGTTGTGCGTCTTGTCAGAGCTAGTTTTTGTCGCAGTTTCACGCCAGCGCAATGGCTGCCATGTCGCAACACCATTGGCCAAGCGCTCGGTGGTGGGTTAATGCATATAATGTTGGTGATTTATACTATTTGTTGCTGTGTTTTTACTGCGCGTATTTCGTTATTTGCACTGTAGTTAAGTCTAATCGCTGACATTTTGCTGCTAATTTTGTTTATTAATTTTATTGTCGCAGAATGAGTTGGAAAAATAAAATGTGTGCCTTGGACCAGTATGAAAGTTTTTGACTCCTGTTGTGATATTTGTATATGCGAGCTGGTAAGCGTGAAGCATTTGGAAAATCTGTACAATTTTATACTCGCGCAATATGAGTAGATCGAAATCGGAGGAGTATTTTTAAGTGTTGGCAAAACTTTCTATTAACCAAAATAACGACTATAATATATAGCGAGTATAGGGGATAGTGTTTTTGTTACAGCAGTATTTTCTTAATACATAAATAAAGTCAGAAAAACAAATATAAATAAATTTTAAAATAATAATAAAAGTAGATCGACCAATACACACATTTTTCATATTTAAAGTGGTAAATGTAGTTAATGGCGTTATGATATTGCATTAGTGCTTTCCTTTAATAAAACTTATGAATACCAGCGTCGGAATATTAAAAAAAAGTATATGATTAAAGGAAATATGTGCACTTAGCAGTTCTAAACTGTAATAACAAGTTTTTGAAAAGTCTCCAATTTTTGGAGAGTTACTAAATTTTAAAAATTTCTTAAAATTGGTTGTAAAAAATTCAAGATGTGTTTAAAATTAAATTTTTTTTTGATTTTCGAAAGTCTCCAATGTTTTAAATTTAATAAAATATTTAAATAGTGAACAATTTGGGCTTGGAGTTTATATTATTTTGTATTTATCACAAAAGTTAGAAAAGTCTCCAAATTTTGAAGGTATTACGAACTATGTGGACTTAATACAAAGTATGTACGTATGTATATATAAATTTAGAATTGTAGTGCAATTAAAAAGTCTTAACACTTGTAGACCGTTTTAAAAAGTTTTACATTAGCAAATATATACCCATTATTTATATGAAACAAAATTTATCCAAATCAGAATTTAATATTTTATTTTCTGTGCTAAGTCGATATCATAGCCAACCTCTCACTGTCCGCAATAAAAATTTTAAGAAAAAATCACATGAAAAGTTTTCACATAACAACTATTTGCTAAGCATTAACATTCTAAATAGTGTATTACATTTTCGAAGTCATTTAGGGTTCTTTCGTTGTATTTCGTGGTAAACATGTTGATGTATATGGGTATAAAATATTTATTTGAAATATGAGGTCTAATAATCAAAATACTTTTTGGCTTCACTGCCAGCATCTACTGGCTGCTAATTTAAATAAATCATAATTAATATATAAAATAGTCGACGAATACAATGTATTTTCCAATTAATAAAAAAAGTATAAAACAACAACAACGCACATTTATTCGTAGATGAGGCAAACAATTGTGCGTACTGCCTGAATATTTTCTAAATAAGTATTAATTTTCATGCCACTAAATATATTAGCATTAGCCTACAACACGCCACAGTGCGCAAAACTAGAGATAAATGCTGACAGAGAACAGTAATGTGGTTGTTTGTTGTGGTGTTGCTGCTGCTTGCTGCTATTTATCTTGCTACTTTGCTACACCGTGTGCCATTTTATTTACTTTGGCATTTATTTGCATAATTTTGTATGTGCATTCAACCAAATGCGCATTTTCCACAATCGGCCGCCACTCACCTGTTCGCCGAACTCGCCACCCGACCTCACTTGTCCGCCTGAAACGTCGCCTCCACCTTCTTCACCTACCGCTGTCACATACATTTTTACATTTGAGCGTAAGACAGTTGTGTGTATGTGTATATTTTTGGTGTCCGTTGCACGGTATGGCAAATCAATCGTATGCCTGCGGCTGCGTTAAGTTGTCAGGTCGGCGTTGCTTAATTAATTTCAATAACAACGCAGACCACAACTGACGGAAATGTCAACAAATACGATGTGGTTGCTGTTGTCCTCTCTTATGTCTTTAGTTAAGAGTGAATAGAAGTGGCTGCTCTGTACTCTTGTTGTTGTTGTTGGCTGCGCGTCTAACTAACGAAAACCGTTCTTATCATTAAACTAATATCCAAACTTGCAACGCTGCTCAATTGTTTATGTAAATAATAGTGGGATTTCAATTTGTGCGCCTGTCAAAATATCAGCTGACTTTAACCAAACGGCATTACAACACGGTGCCTCAAAACATCAGCGGCTTCAAATGTAAAAAAAAAAATTAAAAAAATTAAAATTTATTCAAAAACATACTCGTAAGCACCCAGTTACTGATGAGCAATAAAAAGCTCGTTTTCTTATCATGCAGATCAGAGACATGGTTTAAAGCTGAAATCAACCACCCACAAGCTGCGTGGTAATTAAAAGCTGTTGGTAACTGCGGCAGATACTTCAATAAAGTTTGGTGAATTTACAAATCTGGTGCTGAAAAGTTATTGAATTCGCGACTAGTGATGAGCAACGGTATTTGGCGCTACTGCGTGGCTTATGCAACGCTTTGAAACTTTTTATGACTTTATTATGTAATAGAAGCCGTGGATATGCGGAAGAAAGAGGTTACCCGTTATTATAAAAAACAAACACAAACACGCGACTGGGTACGATTTTAATAAAATTAATTCACACAAAGAATTAATTAATGCTTGCTAAAACAATATTTCCAATTAAACCCCAAAAATAAATTTGGAACCCAAGATACATGAAGAGACCATTTATTGCCTGTTGACCCTCAAGGGAGTAATCCAAGTGGCTTTTTTTTGGAAATAACAGAATTAGGCGATTAGTTATCTCCTTTTTTGGCGAGTGTCCGGCTGCAGCACATATCAGTTATAAATCGTGACCGCTAAAAGACCCATTGTCAACTTACAGTGTATTATAGTGCTGACTCAAGTATTAATTGGTTTTAAGAGCATAGACTCTGCTTGGGCAGCTCTCAAGCTAATGAAAGAGCTATGCTCATGTTATGAATAAACGTGATCGATGAGCTGCAGCAAAGAGCATATTTTGCTGAAATATGGACTAAATAAATGCACAGAGTGATCTTTGTTGGGTTTAATTGATAGTAGGTGATGGTGGCTGTTGCCAATTTTGTGTACTGTAGAATAGGCAGCAAGATCGAATGTCCCAATATAGGCCTTTTATATCAGATCCAGTAGGAAGAGGATCTTTTATGATATCTACAACTTCTACAGGGTCTTATATAAATGAGGTGGGTTTTGTCATGTTCCAAATAATTTAGATGTAAAGAGGTACATTCCTCATTCCTCTACGGAAAGTCAATCCAAAATTTGGCACATTATTAGGCACATTTTCCAATTCCAGAGACCCAAGAGATTGCTTATAGCCAATTATATACACACAGAGCATTTGCCGTGAACAATATTTTTGGTAAGCTTGGAAACCCATTTCTAAAACGGCCGCAACATTAAATTGAATTGCGAGTAGTTGCCACTGCAGAATTGCAATTGCAAGTGTCTGCCACTTGATTATGTTGTTGCAAATTTGACGCTACAGCATTGATTGTCATCTTAGCAAGAATTTTTGTTATTTTTCTCATTGACACTTATGGACAGCACTCAATAAATGTTAATGTTGCAGATGACACTCGAGAGCGCGAACGCCAACCGAGTCCTGCATTTCAAGCGGAGCATTGCTATTTCCTAGCAAATATCACTTCAAGTCAATAGTTATTGGCACAGTTAGCTACCGCTGTTAGTGCCATCACTTCAGTCGCAAAGCAAATACTAGCATATCTTCTTCTTCTTCTGTGTCTTGCAAGACAAAATGTTGCTGCTACTGCAGTAGCCACTTTATTTTTATTGCTGCTACCAACAACTACAGCCCAGTTGAGTGCTGCTGGTCCACCTTATTTGATTTTCCTATTTTCATTTACGATTCCATCGCCACCAAATTGGCAATATGCCGACACAGTCATTGACAGTGTTGCTATGTTGCATGGAAAATTCGAAAACCCAAAGTGTGAAAAAATGCAAATTCAAGTTTGAGCAACGAAATGTAAGAACGAAAAAAATGAAATGAAATCTCACACATGCCACTAATCAATCGACGTTGATTGCAAAGCGTGAGCAATTGCGGGTGTTGCGGCTGCCTGGCACGCTGCGCTGTGCTTTTGTAATTGGCAATTTTCAGTTTTTATTTGTCTGGCAACAACTTCATTGTCACTTCAATAAACGGTTCTATGCAATTCGTTTTGCTTTGTTTCCCTGATTAGCTCCGCCGTGCTGTTGATTTTTGGTGTAAGCATTCAATAGTTGCTGCTGCGAGAATTTAATTCGATGCAGGTTTTCGTAAGATAGAATAGGAAAAATAAGTAAATTTATTTGGCTGATTTGAAGAAATATAAAATATATATAAAATTCAATAGAAATCAGAGTGTCAAAATTATACTCTATTCTATTACGTACTACGAAAAAAATGTTTTCTTATAACATTTTACTATTTTTTGTTGTTTTAATCTAACCTATCTACTTTTTCGTTCACCAAATTGATTTGGACCAGTGCAGAAGCCTTTGAAGATTATAAAAAATAAAAGAAAATGAAAATAAAAGTAAACAACTTTTTTGGGCTGTTTTATTAAGCATTTTCTGAGAAAATTTACGATAGCAATATATTTCGTTTTTATATCATCAAAAAGGAGTCACTTCAACAAACCTAAAGCCTACTGAATTTTAAAAAAACTCTGATATTTTACCGTGCGAATTTTTGATTGAAAATTAGGTTTTTTTTCGATTTTATGTTGAAACAAGGCTTTCTTTATAAAGTTGTAAATAAAAAAAAATAAAAAATACCGTGTCTTTGGGACATAAGAAAGTAAGTTTATACCAAATTTAGTGATAAAAAATTTTTACTTGGATATTAGCATTTTTATCATAAATTTTCAGGTTATGTGATGTAAAAAGTTTTAGATCTTTTCATTAACCATTTTTACCCCTTTTCTCTTCTCGATAGCAGATCGGCCGTGAATATTGTTTTCTTTCATTTTTGTGATTTTATCTTTCATTCCCAGTAGGATTTATACCAGATAATTTTTTGTGTGTTTAATAGCCATAATACTATTTTGCTCTCGCTGCCCCTTCATATAATAATTCTTTCATACTACCTTTTTCCTTATACATATACATGCATTAAAATTCATGTATTTTGAACAAATTTTCAATTGATTATAATGTATTTTTACATTTGAGTGTAGACAGCAGCAATTGCGCTTCAGAATTTGAAGAAATTTTCTCTTTGAGCTGTCTTACTTCTTTGCTTAGCTATATTCTCTACTGAGATTAAACTTGAAATAAATATAATACGTACCATATTCACTGATGTTTTTAGGATGCTCGTTGAACTTTGTAATTTTGTATGTTCACCTGTGTGGAGAGTTGCACTTGATGTGCTCGACATGCCGCAATACGTGACTGTGAATAAATTAAAATATTGCATGAGATTCGCAGCGTTGCTGCAATGTTTATTTATGTCGATTGAGCATTAACAAGCCAGAGCTATTCAAAGAACAACAATACTGTTCGATAAAGTCTAGCACAATAAAGTATTTCTTTTAAGTTATTTTATAAAAAACACCGATTACATAATTAAAAAAAGTAAAATAGTCATAAGTTTAAAAAATATTTTCAAGAAAACTTTTAGAAATATAAATTTAATTCGTAAAGGTAAAGATATATATTTTTTTAATATATTATTGAATATCTATTAGTTTTCGAATACGAAAAATGGAGATAATTTTGGTAAGCGATAAAAATAAAGAGAGGAAAAAAGTCCCCGTCCTCGTTTATGGGATTTTTATCCTTGCTTTCAGTTATTATAAAACAATGGAGAATTATTTTTTACTGCAAACATCATCATCGTATGCACTCACAAAAGTGAAAAAAATTCATAAATCGGCGGCTATTCAAAGTTAAACTCAATCTTTTACTTTCTCGAAGTTGAAAAATTAGTTTTTGTAAAATTTCTGGACTAGAATACCCCATAAAAAATATTACTGGAACTAGGTTTCTTTTGAAACACTGCTTCTTTTGTGTGAATATTTTTTTTCATACACGATCTCCTCTAGATTATTAGCTTTTTGAAACTTCAGTAGTATTCTTTTTAAATGAGAATCAAATTTCAAAAAATTCTATGGTTAGGTTGAGATTTAGAAAATATCATTCACGAATTCGTACCTAAAAAATTTTTCTCACATTAATCAGCTGGATTTATTTATTATAAATTCCTCATATGCTCGTAAGCCCAATCAATCTTTATTTTAATTAAAAGGAAATAAAAAAGTTTGAAATTACTAACGCAGCTTCAGAAAAATCGAAAAAGGGGCTGAGATAAAGTGCAATAATCAACTACAGCAAGATAATGCGTCATTTATCAAAATTATGCACTGAGTTCAACGAAAACATAAATTAATTATTTTAAAAAAATATTGAAAACTTGAAAAACGTAAGCAAAAAAATGCAACATTTACACGATATTGAAAGGAAAGCACATAAAGTGAGCATAAAAGAAATCAAACGTATATAAGTACACATATCTTTCTAATAGCAACAACAACAAATCGTAATAACAAGTGATGATAGTGATCGAAATCATGTTTATTGCGGATATATTACATGCGTCAAAACGCCTCGGAGCAGCGCGCACACACACATTTCTGCTGGAAGGCACATACACACAAGCATACATATGTGTTTTGCATACATTTGTGTATATATGTATATGCGTCCAACTCACATGTGAATCTGTAGCGCCCTCCATAAAATGCCGCCGGTCCATTGTGTGTGTGTGTGTGCCAATCCATATTTATGCATACAGTTATGTATGCTGGCTGGTCTGACGCTACAGGTCAGCGTGTTGAGATCAAACTCATCCGTCATTTGTTGGCCTTTAGCGAAATTGTGGGCTCCATATAAGCTCCTCGCTTGATACTCACCACACTCTTTCCTACACATCTGTGCTCTTTTTGGTTTTCCACGCTCTCACCCGCTGGCTGTCTGCTCATTGCCTACCTACCGCCTGCTTGCTGGATTTAGATTTTTATACTTTTGCTATTACATACATATATATGGTTTTGTTGTTGCTTGGGCGCTATCACGCACACTCAGCCGACGGCCGCCTTCTACTGACCGCATTTATCATTTGATTTTTGATTTTATTCCAACGGACAGGCCATTTATTTCTACACTTTACCTTTTTCAGCTTCATTTCTACTTTTTTTCGGCGATTTTTTCTTCGATTTTCTCCCAGGCGTGCGCGCAATTACATTTGTAGCTAGATAAATGTCCATACATTGTTACCAAATGATATTTGTTATTGCCTTGCATTGTTTTTGTTTAACTTGCAAACATATGTGTATATAATGTGCAGTTATTGTTAACAAGAAAAATCTATTTAAGCCAAGTTTTTGTTTCTGCCTAATTGGTTCACGTGATTTGTAAATTAAATACAGCCGCAGCGCGTAATCAATCGTGTATCAGCGTATAACATTACAACAACACCAATACAAAATTTAAGGAACAACAACAACTTGTTAAGCATTTCTAAGCGCTGTCATAGCGTCTGTAACTGTTTAATTGTCTAGTTTTTGTGTGTGTTTTCTTCGTCCATTCAATTGATCTATGCCTTTTTGTAGCGAGTTCGTTGCTTAAGTCTTTTGTCTTATCGCGTATAACATGCTTTTATTGGTATGTAAATTTCAATTGTTTTGCAGTTTAAATGTATACATATATATATATATTTTTTCAAATTACTCACTCACAATTGCACATTTTAGCTGTATATACATATTTACATACATATTTGTATAAATATATGAAAGTTTATTTCTCCATAAATTCACTTAATGATCTGCATGTTTGCTCGTGTTTGATATGTCGTTGATAGATTGTCGTTATTGACATTTGTACTATGACATGTAATGCTAAGTGGCGTTATACACACAAATACATTCATGTTATGTTTGTAAAGATATACTAATGAGTGGGAATAATATAGCTGAGTTGGTAGAAACGCCTTCATTATAGCTTTTTAGACTGTATAAGCAATATTTAGGGTAGACAGGTAGCGTCCTCCTACCAGGGAGCAGTCGAAATAGTAAATTTTACTGGCGAAAATACTCCGAATTAGGCAAAAACTGTCCTATCTAAAAGATTGACAATATCAACCTTTTATAAGGTTTGTCTTTCATCGCCTCCTTGGAAAAAATGCCATAAAGCTCTCCTGTGTCGAATTGCCTGGCAAACAAAGGACTGTTTTGCATACCTTTAACCTCAACAAACAATCGTTACTTCATTGTTCTTTTATGGGGGCAGTAGAACATTAATACTTGTACTGTAATTTGGAGACATGAACAGGGTTGAGTTTAAATTTGTCTTCAAAGCTGGAGTGTAAACTTTATCGCGAAGAATAACCGGTCTTACAAATAATATCCCCATATCTGCCTAGCAATAAACGAAGTCAGCCAACTAGACAATTGTGAACTAATTACCTCCATTTGGTGGTCATATATTTCACTCAAAAAAAAAAAAACAAAAAAAAAAAAATTAAAAGTCATTGCTTGTCGCTCGATTGTTTGTTGTGTTATTATTGTTATACCTTGCTTGTACAACAAACACTTTGCGACTAATGCCGATTGCAACTAATTGGTGGGAAAATTTATCTCAACACGTGTGTGGGCTACGATTCGAATTGGAATCGCCTCACTAATTGTGAAAAAATGTCAATTTGCTGTTGATAAATCGATTTCTTGATCTCGATTGGTGTTAGTATTGTTGTTGTTGTCGCTGTAGCGGTGCTTGTTGTATGTCTTGTTGTTGCGAGTTCTGTACTATACACATAATTAACACTCAAGGTTGAGTGTTAAGATAAAATCGGTGTAGTTGTCACAAAAGGATTAAATGACAAATTGTCAACAACTCTGACCCAGTTCATTGATGGATGTTTATTGTTGTTTCATGACATTTACGCGGGTATATGTGCGTTCAGATGTCATAATAATAGTTAATTTTAAATGTATTTTATTAGAAATAAATGACGAAATTGAACAAATTTTGATTGTAATTTGTGGCGATTTCAATACTGAGGCGTTTCTGTTCCCAGACATAATCTAAATTATTTTTTTTATAGGCTTGGAACAGCTATTTAATCTACCATATATATTATATAGTTACAGTAACAGTAACAATATACAAGCGACAATCAGAACTTAAGCTCTAACGAAATTTTGATTAGTGAATTTTTTTTTATTGTATGATATTATCTCCCTTCAAAGAACACATTTTGCAGTTCTTTCCACTGCACGTGGTTACAAGAGCTTTAGAAAATTTAATAGCCAGAATATGTATATATAAAAATTTTTCCAGAAAATATATATGAAAATAACTCTTGGAATGTGAGAAATCTACTGAGTTTTGGGATGTCTGTGGTAAAACAGGCCTATCACGCACTTTTATAGAAAGAACTCTAATCAAAGTGTTAGTTTTTGGCGTGATTGTATTTTGAACTTGTGGAACACCACGTACATGACTACTACTTTCGTACACACAAAATTGCTACTAGCTCTATTAAATTCCTTTACGTCCAACAATAATAACAAATCAAACTCTACAAAGAGTCTAAAAGCCAATCGCAACTACGTATGCGCGAATGCTTGAGAGAACACTTATTAACATTAATAATTATAATAGCATTTAATGTAAACAAAGACCTGATAACAGTTAGTGCACACAACAACATGTAGATATTAACAACAATTATTGCGCAGCCTACAAGGTTGATATCCGAATCAACTGGTAAATTTTCCATTAATGCTTAATACTTCTACACACAGACATTTCTTCATACGCTGCTGCAATGTTCGCGCATCTTCCTAAATATTTATTATTTTTATTGATTGCTCCTTATGGTCTTGCGATTTTAATCACCACTCTTGTTGGCGTTGTTCCTGCTACTGTTGCTGCAGCATTCAATAAACATTTGCTGTGTTATGTTTCATGTTCGTAAATATATTGTTGGCAACATCACCATGTTTTGTTGTTGTTGCTGCTTGTCTTTGGCAACTTCTTTCACTAAATACTATTTATTCCACTTCTTGTTGCTGATTTTTATCGCGCCAACATGCAAACACAGACATTCACGCATTGAAATGCCGCATGCACAATACACTTGTTGCATGCCACGCATTATGTTCATGTTATGTTGCATGCCACGCATGTCCGTTTCGGTATGCCGTTGCATGTGTGTTGAGTACATTAAGCATGTCAGTTACATTCGGTGAGCTTGTGCGCATGCAAAACGGTATTTATTGGATAATTAGGATTTGTTATATGCGTAATAAGCGGCGAACAGGAGATTTAGGTGAAGACAGAGTGTGCGTAATTTACTGGAGGCTTAAATATTCGTACAAACATTTCAATTCGTGGACTATAAGGCTCGCTGGAGAATATTTGTAGAGAATTTGGAATTGAAATAAAGAGGAAGTAAGTATATGAGCTAATGCAGCTGAAGAGACTCAAGCTTCAATGAGAAAATCTGCGCCTTCTATGGCTTAGACCGAAGAATAATTGTTTTACTAAATCTTTATAGTATTTAGATTCACAGTTATGTCTATTCTTGTATGATTTACTCTTAGTTAAGGAGTTATCTGTTATCTCCATCGGTTTAGTGATATGATTATGGGCAAATTTTCGCTGAAAGCTTTAGTGATCTTAGGCTGTCAAATGGCTTTATTCACTCTTTGAGTTCCTAAAAGTGAGCACCAAATAGAAATGTATATCTTTCCAATAATTGAGTCTGGTCTGAGTCTATTTGCCTACTGGTCGAGTTAGGTTGGGAGCTATAACATGAAACGATAGTCCGGGTGACGAAAAGTCACGACTCGCATTTGTATCTGATGTATTGGGTGTATGCATTAATTCGTGCGGTTTTCCTGGGCCCAGGGGGTCAGTGAAAGGGAATCAGTTCAAAAATTGTAATTATCACAAATTATAAATTAATGAAACTATTCTTATATGTAGTATGTCAAACTAAGGTAGTTTCAAATGGTTTACAAACGAAAGCGTTGCCACCTGTTTAAAAAAATATTCTTTAAATTGTGTAAAATAAAGATATTATTCAGTATGGCTAACAAACTAAGGGGAATTACATTTTTGTACTCAGAGTTCAGAGTCATTTTGGTATTATGATATAATATTTCCAAAACTATTACCACGAATGATAGAATTCAGCATATTATTATTTTTCTTGCTGAATAAATTTATGTGGAAGCTTAGCTTTTTCAAAATGTAAGTATATATGAATTCATTACTACCTTTACTGATGCTTCGTTGTACTCATACAGCGGTCAAAGTCAAAGTGAAACTCACGACGATCGACTACTATCTACAAATGCCAAGACGCGACACACATCATGCCACACGAGACATCGGCATTCACTTGCCACACATACCAGAAATAAGTGAACACAAATACATATTGTTTTGAAAACGATTCGCTTTGGCTGATTATATTGCCGCTTTGCGCTGTGATCAAACGCGAATCATAGAAGCTGCTCGATCGTTGTGATCACGTCGCCGCCGATGAACGCGTTGATCGTGTGAGTGTGACCTACACGACGAAATTTGTAGCAACTGACCTCATAATCTGCCATACACCAGCTAGCAATATCAACCAACTGTGGTGACTTGTGGTATATGAGTACTCGATAGCGGGGGCGCAGGTGCGCACACACAAATGATCAGTGCGGCAAATGGGTAAATGAAAACATATACAGCTTGCTAGCGCGACACACGGCGTACTACATGCATGCGGCACGTTGATCACCGCATCACTCCAACGAACTTGTTGAACTGCAGATTGTGTTGAATTTCAAATTTTGTGCGCAAAAGTTCATGCGCGGAAAATTTCCGAACCGATCGTATGTACCTCTGACTGTCAAGTGTTTTGGCGGCAGAGAAAAATGGTAAATGGGAAAAATCTAAAATTATGCATTACCAATGCGGGTGTCGAAAGCCAAAGTGCAGCGATCAATAGCGCTGAGGTTCACTATGTCGGCGTAGTCAATATATAGATATATATGTCTTGCGCTTGTACTTAATGTATGTGCGCGGGAGATTAGTGAAAATGATCGACAGTAGATCAAGTGTAGGATCAATTGCAGATCACTTGTAGATTGGTGGAAGATCACTAGCAGATTGACGGAAGATCACTTGCCCTTGCATAAATAAGTCTTACTCACCCACACACTGGAACTGACTAGTGCCTCGGTTGAAGGGCGCTGCTCGCGTAGCAACAAGTGAATCAAATATGCATGCGCCCGCCAATCCAACGCTTACATCAAACACACACACACTTATGTTCATATCTTTTTCTTTTCTTGGCTTGCATTTTCATAATTTTTCGGTCACATCACAAATTATGTGCGCGATCCTCGTTTCGAAGCATTGCGCGTTGATCGCTGATCGTCGTTGTTGCTTGCGCTTTGCCGCGTTCACCGAGCGTCCAACCTACGCTCTTATATGCTTATTGAGTTATTTGTGTGTGAACGCGAAGCGTGTGAGTCGAACGATCGATCAGCCATTTGATCCAGCACAAGCGCAGCGCACAAAACTTGCAAGCTTGTTCAACTACTTAGCGCAAACGTAGAGAATCAATTGATCCAACTATTTTATAGTTGTTCAATGCCGTTGATACTCTTTGGCTTCTTCTGCTGCTTAGCTGGTCTGCGGCTCAATATTGTTGCACGTTCCAAGGCAATAACAACAAGCAGACTTAGTGATCTCACTGTCGTTGTTATCGTGCTATCATTATAACTGCTGTTGTTGTAACGATGCGCACGTTCGCATCGCAACGCCATTGATCAGGTCAGCTAATAAGGTTAAGCGCTTAGTTTTCCATTATTATATGCTTGTTTGTTTTCCAGCACAACTTTTTTCTACTATTTATCTTCTTTTTGTTGTTCATAGTACCCGCTCAATCTGAGCTGCGCTCTTTCGTGGCTTACCTTTGCGCATGCGCACATATAAATTATTGTAAATAACCGATAGCAATTTGCAATATTTTTTAGCATAGTAATTAACGTATTATGTGGGGTAGAATTTCTCTCTGCTTTGCATATTTCATTATTATAATTTGTTAGCATTTGGTTTTGGCAATGCTGCTACGCCTGCTTCGATCGCTGCGATTAACGCGCATTGGCTATGGCAGCGTGAAGAGCGATGTGTGAAGAATTCGCTGGGAGTTGTGCGCTATTATGCGCTCTGTTGGGCTTAGTTGTGGCATAAGCAAAATAAATTCGATTTTTTACGTTTAATTTCATATGCGATGAGAAAATTTGCAAAACTCAGAAATTTGTTATATTTTTTACATCGAACTTTCTCTGGCTATAATTGTATTGATTTTTAAACACAATATATTCTAAAGCATGTAGTTTTATATAGTTTAGAAAGATTTTATAAATTTAAGGTTTGATTTAATATAATAGTGAAGAGAATGGAAATTAATTCTTGGAAAACTTACTGAAGTTATAAACTTTTTAATAAAGCTTTCAACAGACTTAAAAATTTCTTGCCGTTCCCATTTCAAAAGTTACGTTAGCACTTTACATCCATACAAACTGCCAAGACCAATGATTTAAGTGGTCGCAGCTTTTCAATATTTTTTAAACGTTAACAAGGTCTCGTGTATATAAAAGGCTAAGCAAGAGCTTTTATATCGACAGGACCTGCCAAACCAGCGGTTGGAGCTATCAATTTTAATTTTTTTTTCAAATGCAGGTAAGGCCCTCTGCATATCTTATCATCATAAGTTAAATACGGTGAATGCTACTTTTAATAAATTTTTCATAAGCAGATCAAAAGCTTTAGCAAGCTACAGTTTTTCTACTTGTATAAGCAATGAAGTCTAGTAGAGCTGTTATATCAGTTCATATCAAAAGCTAACCTACAGCTTTTTCATGTTCATACAAGTTATAAATTCTAACCCACGAAGCTTTTCTTTTTTAATGGAGCTTTCAAAAGCAGATCACATCAAAATTATCTAAGTTACAGCTTTTTTATATGTATAAGCTATGAAGGCTTTTCTACGGAGCTTTTCATTTTGAAGTTTTAAACTACAAGAATGACTTTTGATTGAGGTTATGGTTTGTTCTCGAAGAAGTTATGTAATATCAAGTACTTGTCATTACAATGCAACTGGAAGCTGTTGAAATACTTTCTTGAGGTGTGTTCGGAATTAAGCGTTTATTTTCAGCGAGATCTATGCAATATAGTGCGAGATTTGTGATTTGTCACGCCATGAGAAGCTGTGTTAGTTATAGAGGATGACTTTAACGAAACTTTGTGATAAAAAACTAAACTTATCTTTTAGAATTTTTATAAAGAGAAATAAAGAGACTCTCCCATTTGCAACTTATTATTCTTATCATTATTCTAGTGTCAAAATCAGCCATGATCCACCTGTCTCTGCAGCGGCTTGCCTATGCAAACTACAACCGAAGCATAAAAATAGCAGTGCTGAAATGAGGTGAAGCAAGTGGCATGCAACAACAGCGGTGGCATGCAATATAAAACTGTCTTTAATTTGCTACATGTGTCCACTTCAATGCGACTGCGTTTAAAAATGCATAAGGAAACAGTTTGCGACCATAAGGCGCTACAAGTGACAATATCGAATATTGGTTAGTGTTGCACATTGGCGTTAATATCGAGAAATAGTATTACAGGTGTAAAATGTCAAAGTATGTATTTTTTTGTTGTTCTTGTTACTGTTGTGATCCTTAATTTGCCTAGCTGCTTTTCTGATGTGACTCTGCACTCTGATGTGCGGCAGTGAGTTGCACACAATGTCGTACAACGCTGCTTATATACAAATGTTGCTTGGGTGCGCTGAATGTTGCATGGCAGCCGCAACATCACAACAAATAAAATGCTCTAACTTACGGCTTTTGATGGCACGTTTTGACAATTGCCAATGACATTGCGTAGCGGGAGTCCGTTGCGTGCACCATTCCGGCTACCACAAGTTACTGGAAGTGGGCAAGTTGCCGCAACGACACTTCAGTGCGCTGTGTTGCCTCAGCGTAAATGTTGTTTTCAATTAAACGAAATCATAATAATGCTAAGTTTAGCATTTAAATGTTACACATATTTTCAGCGAACTAATTGAATTGACTGTTTGCTGGTAAATTTGTACCTATATTACCCGGCTGGGATTCGCACATTTGTAATGCAATTAATTGAGGCAAGTGTAATAATCAGTTGCATCCAATGCCGTGCACAGCTGCTTGTGCGTGTATGCGTGTGTGATAATGTCAGATAAGGTATGCAAAAGAGGACGGAATTAATTATGAAATATTAGTTGTGGCAGTGAGTACTTTAGACGATTGCTTATCTTTGTGGTTTGGTAGTTGATAAGCAGATAAGAATCTTGGAAATCGTGTGTCAAGGTTACATTGTTGTTATGTGAGCCTAAAATATTTTGCGGCGCTTCACAGTTCTTGACAATGATCTTGCATATGAAAAGTTCAGTAAGCTATAGCTTTCACATTGACAGGAGCTACCAAAACCAGCCGATGGAGCAAAAAATCTATTATTTTGTTTTCTATTTTCAAATGCAAAAAGGTCGCTTCCATCTCTTATATCAAATGTCAGGTAAGAGCTTTTAGACATATACTCTTTGAGAATGTCACAAAATGAGATGAAAGCTTTACTAACGGTAGAAGCTCCATTCACTCATATACTTATGTACATACATAAACATATTATAAAGCGCCCGTTCGATCCTGGTTTTAGAGCACCATGACAAAGAATTTTTGCCAAACTGCACCATGACAAAGAATTTTTGCCAAACTGTCGAGAGCATTTCTGCTATAAATCTATCAGCCGTAGTGAAAAATTTGTGCGATTGACCGAAGTTATGGCATCCGAGAAGTTTCAGCCCAGGCTCAGTCTAAGGAAAGTGAACATTCGAGTAGGAAAATGTTTTCACCACTTTTTCTTTTATAAATAATTTTGAAAATTGCCGTCCGTAATTTTTTGGTCTCGCGTTATATTGGTAAAGAGTCTGGTTAAAACCTTAAAACTGCTCAAGTCGAAATTTTCTAAGGGCAAGTATTTCAATGGGTATCTCGGGCTCTGTACTAACTCCATCTTTGTTTGTTACTTAAAGATCCAAAAAAACTCAATCCAACTGGAGAATTTTATGGACAGGTTGTTTTGTAGAAAATATCGATTACTATTTTTTTCACTTTATACTCTGAAATATAATATTATATTGTAGACATCTAAAAAAAAATTATATCTCAGTATGAGCTCTTAATATTAATTGGAATATTATTATATTTTATCTTATTATTGGGAAAATAATTTCATATCTCAGTACCTACTTTTGAACGCTCCTATCCAAATCATATCTAAATTAACAGGCTTCTTCTGAAAATTAAGGGAACCATGAAAACGCATCGAGGAAGGTTGAGCTGATATTTGGGTATTTCGTATAAGACAAATTATTCCAAGTAAGATAATGGTCAGTTAAAGAAACGTCTCTTATAACGCTAACTCTTCGAAGTGATGTAATATATTTAAAACTAATTTGATTTTTTTTTATTAAACTGATGAGACCATAAATGCAGCCCAAAGCTGTTATAAATACGCAGTAAAAACCATTTGCAATTGAAAAAATCTCCAAAACTTATCTAAGTTTTGTGTTTAGTGAATGTAGTAAATACATAAACTAATTTACAATCGTATTCAAAAAATCCATAATTTCACTGAATGAGAAGTAATAAATAAATGAACCTCCTTTATCGTTTTCAAATCACTTTCAAAACTCTCCATTTTAGTCTGTAAGCAGATACTACCTGCTTCATCGTTTCCTACTCGGATTACACACACACACACACAGATATTTCAACGAACTCACCCACTTCGTGTAGCGCCTTTTGCCCAACTTGAACAGCAATTTAATTCACTTTTCCTGCTGCCATATTTTTTTATAATCAATTTCGCTTTATAAGCACTCATGTAAATCTTCAATTAGCGTTGCAATAAAATTCGCCGCCGCCGCAGACGCCAACAAAACGGTGAGCAGCAGTGCAGCAGCTCGCCATTGATATTTAAGTGCGACTTTTATACTCTCGCAACATGTTGCACAGAGTATAATAGTGTTGTTCTCCTAACGGTTGTTTGTATCATTTAAAACTAATCGAGATATATATGCAGTTATATACTTGTATGTATATAGGTATAAATGACCAGGGTGATGAGACGAGTAGAAATACGGTTGACTGTCTGTCCGTCCGTCTGTCCATGCAAGTGCTAGCTTGAGTACAAAATGAGTTCCCTTGATGAAATTTCGTATCTATATTCCTTAGCACCCAAGGGAGGTTGATAGTGCAGATGAGCATATATGAAAATCATATAATAACCACGCCCACTCCCATATAACGGTTTTGTTGAAAACTAATAAAGTGCAATAACTCATTGAATAAATGCTCCGCAAGCATTAAATAAGGGTTTTTTGATCTTACGCCCAAAATTTTCAAAATCGGCTTACAAGTTTTCAAGGACCCACAACCCAGTCCATGTGGACCCCAGTGCATATGGCTGATTTTTTTTTTACCGAACATATATGTCAATCTGTTAAGGGTAGTATTGAAATTCGAGGGAATATTTTTATGACGCCAGCATGCCCTGCTCCCATATACCTAGTATAAATATTTTCGAACTTTTGATTGACTTTATACCGCATCTATCAGTCAAAAGTAAGGAAAAATTAATGAAATTCAGAGAGAATATCTTATATACATAATATATATACAATTTTACCAACACCTGCGAGTATTTAGCCGGCTTTAATCCTGCAAATTGCGAGCGTATAAAAAGTTCAGTTACACACGGACTTAGCCCTTTCTTACTTGTTTACTTACATTTTTATTGTTAACTTTTTCCTATAAATTTGTGATATAAAAATACAGTTATAAATGTGTAAAATCGCAGCGCAGTTGGCATGGCAGTAGGCTTAGCGCGTTTTTAGCGGTGTGCGGTAAGCATTCCACTCCGCCACCAATCAACTTCTATTGGTCAGTGAGAGTGGTTGGTAAGGCGAAGCAGGTCCTAGTAATGTTTGTTTTTCACAATGGAGATGTGGTGGGTGGCGTCAGAGCAGGGGACCATAAATTGATTGCGTATTTACTTTTCTTAATTTTTTTTACAGCTGTGCGAATTCTTTTTACTGCGATGCAAGATTTTTGGTAGACAGTGTTTCTTTTTGTTTTGCGAATTTTCTATTGGAAATTTCTTTCAAGCTAATTTTTGATTGCCATTAGCAGAATGATGCTTTATGCGTTATTTATGAGAAATTGCTCGTTATTGTAAGTATGGTGTACTTGCTGCCTTCCTCGTGTAATTGCAAATCTCCAAACATCAACTTTGCTATTTTCTGTTGAAACCAATGCTCGTACACACTCACTAATCCAAGCTTCTCACTTGCATGTACAAATAGGTATGTACATATGTGTAGACACAATTCTATACATAACTTAGGTACTTTTGTAATTTGCGTAGAAAACTCATAAAATACACTTTGATTGCTCGCTTAATAACTCCTAAATTTAACGCCTTTAATTCTCTTTGCAGCCTCTAAATTCAACACTCAATCATTAATTATGAACAGAGCAGCAGCAGCAACAATAATATTAACAACAACTGGCTTGGTAGTTAGAAATGCCAGAGGCTGCTTACTAATTTCACACACAGATACATATGTACGCATAGTGAGGCATTAAGTGTCGAAGATTCTATGCGCCTGCGCGTCTGCCTTGAATTCCATAACACACATGTATACCAACAGATAAGTGGCTTTTCTTAGCGTAACGGATACTAAAATTTCATAAGAGTTTTATAACGATTTTTGTTGTTGTTGTTCTTTTGGTTCACTGCTGCTTCACCTTTCAACTAGCGCGATTAGTAACGCATTTTTCATTTTACATACATATGCATATATATATATATATATAATATATATAATGTGTGTGTGTGTTAGTATGTAGCAGGCGATAAACTAAAACGAGAAGGTGTGTAGAAAAGTTATGATCCAACGGTGTGAAGCGGGCGTATGGCGGGGCATGTGGCACATTAATAAAACCACACGTCTATGCACGTGTGTGAAGCTGCACATAAGTAGGTGTGTGTTTGTAGAAAAAAGTATAGCGCTCTGCATTAGAATTAGCCAGCAGCGGCTTTAGCAAGCGTGTGTTACAATTGAAACAATACCTTTTTGATTATAACTAATGGGCGTGCGCTGTAGCTCAGTGGCATGGAAAATGCATAATAACACCGACTCCGACGGCAAATGCGATTATTGAATATGATTTTTAAACATTTTTAATTTGGAACATTAATTAGCGGCAAGTGAAGAAAAAATCAAAAAAATCAAAAAATCAAATGTTGGTTGGTAGCGCTCGCACTTTTGGCTTATTAAATATTGGGAGCAAATTCCATTCGCATTTGTTGTTGCACTGTTGTGTTTTAATGGGCTCATCGTTAGGCACAATCAAAAAGTGATATACAAAATTTAAGAAAAATTAATACGAATAAGAAAAGGTAGGCATAGAAGAGAGAGAAAAACATAATTAATAATAAAAAATAAATTTTCTCAAGATTTGTGGCGTAAAAAAGCTTTTTGTGTGTTCACACATCTATTCGATAACGTTGTAAGCCTCTATGATATATAATCTGCAATTTAATTTGTACACACAAAGCTGTATATGTAGCAACATTTTAGTAGTGGGCGTTGTTTGAGACTCACTTTTTAGGTTAATGGCGAAGTTTAACTGTACCGTCTACTATAAGTCTATCTCGTGATTTAAATTTCAAATAACTATTATATTATTTATACTCTGTACTTGGACTTGTCAGAAAGGAAGAATTCATCATATATTTCTCACATCACGGATCCAATCTTGGCTAATGAAAGATAAATTATGGTGCGTGCTCCTTGGCCGGCAGTACAAAATCTCGGATTTTTTTATATTTAGGAAGTTCAAAAATTTCGTCAACGTTTTCAAGGAATACTAGAATCAGCAGAAATTTTTTTTATAAGGAGTAATGTTTAATGTTATAACTGCCTCTCTTTGTTATTAAAACGCTGAGCTTTCCTAACTTACCATAACCCAAATGGCATCTTAGTTGCCAAAGTTCTGAAATTAAAAAATTCTAGTTTTCACCACTGAGTTCAAACATGATCTCTCGTATTATATAATATCGCATATAATGACGAATTTTTACGCTCTAAGTAATTATGTAAATGAGAACTGAATTAGGAATTTTATTTTCTTAGATCTACAGGTGTTTACAAGAGTTTGAATTGGCTTACAATGTCATTACAAAGTCATAAAAAATCGGGCAAATCAAAGACAATGTTTGAAACATTGAGTGAGAGGGGATATTGTAGTAAAATTAGTTTTTTTCTTACAATAGCACACCAAACTAAGGTATTTACGATATAGAGATTATTTAAAGCAGATACACACAAAACATAGCAAATATTAGCATTTCTTAAGACATGAACTAAGCGAACCATCACTCTACTCCGTAGCGCCTTTTATGCTTAATTAAAAAAGGTCCGATGGAAATTTAAATCATTAGTTTATTTATGTAAATGTTAAGCGAATCGTGTTACACATCTCACACCAAATTTACAAGATTATTAAAAGGGCAGATTATGTATATACACCTAATAAAATCTACCTGACTATTTGGAGCAACAGCTAACTAGTGATATGCAAACTAACACACCAAACACCAAAGCGGTCGTTTTGAGTAAGTGAAACGAAGCAAAATCGATTAAATTGAAAAACGATTATGGTGCAACCTACCATATAATTATTAAGTAGGCCGACCGCGCCCTTTATTTGGGCATAAAGAGAATAAATTTAAAGTTAAAGGGCACCCTTGTGGTTTAGTAGGCATATTATTGTCGAGGTATATAAATGTACATATAAATGGTTGCATATGTAAGTATGTATATCGTTATGCACGCATATATAATGTGTAGCTATGTATCCTATCGTTTTATTGTAATTAAATGTAGATTAAAAATGGAAACTGTGGGCTGTTAGAAATTAACTATCTGGAGCAATAACTACGCCTATAAATTTATTTTTTTGTATATCGCTTGGATAACGGTTAAATATTACCACCATGTTCAAATTAATTTCTTTGATAAAAAAACTGTAGTGGATATTTGTGAAATAATTTTGTTAAAGCGGTAAACATTTTTTGCGCGAAGGGAAAATTTGAGTTACTATGAGTTAGAAAAGAGAAGTGTTCAGAAAGCCATTGACCTGAACATTTTACTTGAAGAAAGGTACAAAGGATAAAAATAATTTTGCCATCATCAAAAATACCTTGGCGAAGTCATTGCTGGCACCAGGAGTTATTTTATTATTCGTCTTACAGGCTTTATGCCAATCGACGCGTATCGACACATGCTCATTGTTACTAACTTTAATTAAGATTGTCGAAGGCAAATCGCTTAAATTAGCGAGAAATTTTTCTACAGCTAAGCAATTTTTAGAATAATTTTAAATTAGAGAAATCATATCTGTTAATACGCTAATGAACGCCTTGCACCAGAATCCATCAATAGAGGCTGAGCTTAGCAGTAGTGAAAAGATATCCACTCACTAACCAGTATCTTGCGTTGTACAAGCGCGATCTGATAACGATATACGGCGGTAGAAAGATACGATTTTGTACTAAAATGTCTTAGCCTGATTACTTGACTCAATATTGTTGCAAGCCTCAAATCCGATTCCAATCAAAATGCATTACGCTCTTGAAGTCCAAATGTCTACAATACTGATAAAATAGTAGAAATGGTCGAGTTTAACTGTCAGCTAAGAAGTGTTTTGATTGCCCCAGAGGTAAACATTGCACCAAAATGTCAAGCAAAATATCATCTCTTATAAGCTGTTCCCTTACGGCCAAATTTTTAGTACGGATCTATATTGTCAACTGTTGGACCATCTCGTTTGAAGGGAGCAATCATCTAGAAGCGACCAGCTTCGAGCAATAGGATTGGAATTCCATCAGGATAGTATCAGGCCACACATATTAATAGTAATTGACCACAGGCGCCGATGAACTTGGTAGTAGGGATTTTAGGCAGCCACCTTGTAGTCCTATTCCAAAGGGAATCTGTGTAAAGTTATCGACATATAAATGAGATAATTTCAAATATTATATTTCTCTCTGATTATATCGTCGTAGTGGGGAGTAGCTCACGATACTACGATAACACTTGCTTCCTGCTTCTGAAAAAGGTTTGAATAACCTTGGTCTCAACTATTTTACATCGCTTTACATAGCTATCATGCTACATGTTGATGAATATTACAAATTTGTGTGTTGCATCACTTGGAGGAAACAAATTTATATACTTCACATAGTGAAAAAAAACATTAGTTTGACCAAAAACAAAAGCAAAGCCAACTGAAGTAAAAATTGTAATAACCAAAACCGCTGTTCGGCCGTCAAACTTTGGCTCTGCAGCCTGCGGCTAGAAGTTTCGATTAGGAAACGATGTTGCGCCAACGAGTTGGCATGTGCGTCTGCCATATGCAACATATGGCAATTTACGCAAACGTATAAGAATGAGGCAAGCAGCAAGTACCAAATGATGTGAGTAGATATGAAGGGAACTGCGAAAATTTGTGAAGAAAAAATCGAATTTGCAAATGATAAGCAACAACTGTTGATGGCGGAAATAGAACTGCGTAAAAAATTGCAATTCATGCCACAAAGGCTAGGCATAAGAATGTATTGAAATGGCATTGCCAGAGCAAAGCAGCGATGCAGTCAGTCAGTCAGGCGGCATGGCAAGAACGCATATTGTGCTGCATAATTGCGTGCGTGGTCATCGTCATCAACAACAACAACCACTATAGTGAGATATAGAAGTACAGCACATCAACATCAACGGCATTGACATTGCCACTAACAAAACAGTTGCTGCATGCCTCATATAAGAATCTTTGTACTACTGCGTCTCTTGTGGCAACTCTGCGTAGCCTACCCGTCTACCTGTTAGCTGCTTTTGTTAGCATTGGAAAAAATCTCTGCCGCTTTTGCTGCCACAATGTGCGCGCCTAGAAGTGGCAAACTCATCAACTGCCTTAGCAGAGGTAAATATTTAGCGCTTCTCTTATGCAACAGCGGCGAACTGTAGTGGCAGCCACTTGACTTGCGCTTGCTAAAATGGGACGTACGAATGTGGCAGCTATGAGTTCAATGGGTTGTTGGAAGCAGAGCTTCCAAACAGTCGCCACTGTCCACACTTAAATGCGTGCCTAGGAGTGGCCATCGAGTGCGTAGCCTTTCTTGTTGTTGTCTACTAACTGTTAGTCGCTGCCGGTGTAGAATGCCATTTGTCCTCTTTAATTTGCAAGCATCAAGTGGTTGGAGTAAGTTATGGAGGGAATATTTATTATTGAAAGTTCTTCCCTATTTTATCATATATTAGTGACTCAAGTTAAATTCTCAATATAATTACCAATAAAAGAAGAGAAAAGGTCGTGTGCAAAATTTGAGATCGATATTTCAAGAGCTGCGCGACTTAGATGGGATATGATGCTTAGATTCATATATTTATGTAATATACCTGGTTGATAGGAGGTCCTCATGTACAATATATAATGGAAAGACTTGCGGCGTGTTGAAGATTTGCTTCACTTATTCAGATACATTAATCCATATTATGTGCTCATCAAATTCTAGAAGTCTAATTGCTTATCATTTATGTTGTCATTAAGAATATAATTTTAAGTTTTCATTATATTCATGCTTCTTTTAGCTCGTGTGAGGTCAACGAGCTTCACTTGAAAAGTTAAAATTATTAATTTGTAACTTTCCTCCATAGCTTACCATATCCTTAACTCATTAGAAAGTATCACGAAATTTAACTAATGAATATTACCAACCAATGCATACACAAAATATATTTTAAGGATTGTCCCATCCTCTGAACATTAAATTAAAAGCAAACCACCATTGAAAATTTGCTTTGAAAAATATTGCTTATTTAAAAGACAATTTCCAATTTCTTGCTTTCCCACTGCTGCTTTTACTAAATGATAGGGAATACACATATACACAAATATAGATAGCTGGAGTTCGAGCTGTTGAGAAATCCACTCCTAATAAATCAAAGCCTGAAATGGCGGCCAATTGGCAGAATGACATTGTCACATTGTAATGGCATTTAAAACAACTATGAAGATACTTAATCGTTTGTCACCACAAAGTGTTGTTGTTTGTGTTGCTGTCGCCTTTGTGTGTATTGGCTTGGTTGTTTTGTGCCCAAGCGCTTTGGTCTGCAGTCAAGCATTTGTCATTCTCATTTCATGCATTAGCTGACTTTGTCAGTTGAGCTGTAGGTGTGGTCAGCAGTCAAGTGCAGTAAAAGCACTAAATAGCGGTAATGAAAAATTAAATGCTTTATGAAAGTCATAATAGGATTAAAATGAACACATGAACCCGATCAACAGTTAGTGCATACCAACAACAATGCGATGCTTAGTGGCTAGAATAGAAGATGTGGCAGAATGACGATAAAAGAGAAGGTGGGCTTGCCACTTGCAAATACTTTTTTGAATCTAGTTCTAAGCTACATATAATCGTACTAGAAATCAGCTAGTAATTTAACAGAATGTAGTCAATAAACATATGAAAAATTAACTGTGTTTTGTGAAATATTATACTTTTACTCCGAAGAACAACTCGGTTCCTACTTAAAGAATAAGCTTATTAGTTATAGCAGCTATACAAATAGTAAAAAAAAATATATATTTATTGCCAGTCTTAAGTCTTTAAATAAAAAAAAAATTAATAAAATAAAATATAAAAAAAGTTGCTCTTCCCACGTTAGTGAAATATCTTGTTTTGAATTCTTAACTTTGTTTTTGTATTCGATAGTAATCGATAGTTTCTATAAAATTGACTATACTCTGAACTGTATCTTACAACTCATGAGTGAAGCTTGGTTATTGGAAAATAATCCGATAACGAAACCGAACTTATCTGGAAAGGAATGAAGTGAAGAAATATGATTTCATTTCAAATTAAAAATTTGTTTAAAAAGTGCTTTTTTAGTTGAGGTTCTAGATTAACATATTTAGGGAGCTGAAACACCAAGAGGCCTGTTAAGCGGCTTAATTTCAGCCAAATCGGTCGGTTCACCGAAGGAACGACGGCCAAGATGATTCAACCAAAGTCTAGTAAAAGCAGGAGAGTCGAGGGCAAATATTTTAGATATCTGCGCCAGGCACAAGGTCAGACTTGCTGAGTGTAAGTAGTTGATTGGACCTATTGCATTCGTTTTTGAATTAGAAGGATCTAGCAGCCGCGCAAGTTCTGGTGCTTAACAAGCATAAACTCATCTCGCACAAAGCCCAATTGTTTAGATTAAGATTCATCCCCAGTACGTTGATATTAGAGCAAGAGTGCTCTTTCGCACAAAATCATCGCCTTTTCAGCATTTTCTGTATGGCCAGGCTCTCAAAGAAGCGTTATTGCAAAGTACAAAGCTGCTCAATTGGGGATCACTCTTGACTTGTCATGCACGCATAGCCAGCGAGCTCGCGGCTAGTATTGCCGCTAGGGTATTGGAGTGCGTCCTGAGCTCTCTGATGGAGGGTGAAGCTCGGTGTAGTATATCTATTGCTAATGGTATTCACCTGATCCAGGATATAGAAATCCTGAAGTTCAACGACTTTTAGTATTAGTTTATTTTGCAATTAAATTTTTCGTTTCCAATACGCTTACATACTTACATCAATATAACTGGCATATAATACAATACAATATTAGAAAATCACTTAAAAATCAGTTAGGCGACTGTTGGTCGCGCCTGCCTGTGCTCAGTCTACCATGACAGTGGTCATCAGTTGCTGCAAATGAAATAACAGCATTTAAATGCTCGACAGCAGAATTTGCCGTTGCAATAAGTTGGCTGCGATTGACATAAAATTCCATTTGACATTTTTTGCAGCTTTCAGCTTTTTTACACTCATTTCGCTTGCAACATTTCTGCTAGACAATTGATGTAATTTAAGAAGAAATGTCTTAAATAGTTTTTATTTTTTCTTTACCCAAACGTCGGCGCGCGACTGTTAAGTGCTTTCATAATAAATTGAAAATACGGAAAAAATGCAAGAATTCCAAAGAGCAATGGAGTTGTGATTGCATTTCTTTTTCCGCTGAAATTAGACTGTCTATTGTTAGTCAAACTATTGTAACGGTTTATTGGTTGTCACTTGGTAACGGTGCTCAAGTGACAAGGTCGATCAGTGTTGGTATATTTTGTTGTTGTTTGTTCGAATTCACATCGTCTCAGCGGCAGCTATTTATATTCGTTGGTCTTTTAGTTGTTGCATTTTTCCAATTAACCTTCGTGAAGGGCAGTAAATACAATTTAGTTCTGTGGATTATGTAATACTTTTGTTACTTTTGATCTTTCATAATTTCGCCACTTTCATGAGAAGAACTTTAATTTTGAACATACACTAGAGAAAATTCTGGTGATATTCGAGTTTGTGGCGGGAGCAAATTTACTTCTGTGTTATTTCTGATGTGATTTACACGTATATCACTATGTACGTAATCTCTATAAAATCGGAACCCAGTAAACTAAAAATTTTGGTTGCGGTTTGCCTCAAAATTATTCCGAGCTATCGCTAATTGAACTTTTATGTATATTTCATGTGTGTTAAGGTTCTTGATAATGAACTTTGATCTTTTCAACTTTGTTTTTTGAGATATTTAAAACCTCTGACAAAGTGAACTTGTGGAACACTGTGTAAAAAATAGTTGTACGCATTTATTAGTTACTAAATATCACATATACTGGTTAATCGTAAATGTTTTAAGAGATTTGAGACATCTGATAATACGTTGCAGTTATGGAACGCTCTATAAAAAATAGTTGTCGGAATTAATTACGTATTTAATATCACATATACTAGTTTATCGTGTGAGATTTAAGGCCTCTCATATTAAGCTTAACTTATGGAACGCTCATTTATTACAAAGCGTTCAGAGAAGCGCAATTTAAGTACTTCTTCAATATCTTTAATATTGCATCAATTCGTTTATCGTGATTGTTTATCAGATTTAAGACCTCTGACAATAAGCTGAACTCGTGGAACACTAATTTATCGCAAGATCATTCAATATCATGTGCTCCCTAATTGGTTTTTCTGTGGTACGAAATTATCACCTGAGGTCTGAGGTATTAATGGAAACTTTTGAAATACAATGTTATTATTAGCTGTTCGAGTTAATCCCATATTTAGTATAATATATAGGGTTAACTCGGGTGAGTTTTGTAAATTTAAAAACCTGAAGCACTGAACTTTTGGAACACTGATTTATTGAAAGTTTGCTTATAAGTGAGTCTTAAATTTTCTTTTAAAAAGTGATTAGGGTAAATTGAAGAAGCACTTTTATTTTCAGAATAAATATATAGTTTTTTATTAATTGCACAATTTTAGTTAAAATCACTTTGAGGCGGATATATATGAGTGACTAAGATGTCACAATTCGGTGTTAATTTATTACTTCTTGACTTGATATTCCTGAAATATACTGTGCATTAAATTCAATTTATAAATACCGAGGAAAATTGACTTTTGGGAATCAGAATTACAGCCTTGCAGATTTGATTAGTTTAGAATTTTAGTCTAAGACCATTTGGGTGATAAATATCAAGAGAGGAAAATATTATCGAGAGAAAATCATCATACTTACTTAAATCATAAAATACATTTAAAGTATGCAGATACAAGTACAATTTAATTAGTTCATTATACTGGCGGGCTGTTAGTCAGAGAGTCAATCACCCATATGCATATATTTATGTATGTTTGTATATTTCGAATAATCTTCGCTTAATTGCACGCAAAGTTTTGGCTTTCTTAAAGCCGCACATTTATGCATTTATGGCTATTTTTGAAGGAATGTTTGCATATTTACTTATTTCCATATTTGTATTTGCACAAGCGGACTACCGCGATTGTGTAGAGTTACCGGCCGGTCGGCGGTTGGACTGACTGTCCGGCTGTGGTTGCATTTAATGCGTCGCTGAGACTTGAGTAATTTGCATTACCATTTGTGCGTTGCTCTTCTGCATTTTCCACTCCAATCTTTTTTGTACTTTTATTTGCGTTTATGCCTTTTTCGTTACACAAAACCACAAACAATTTATATTCCCATCAAACATTTGACCCCAACGCAGATTCATCTTAATCAATTATAATCTTAAGATCGGCAAAATGCTACATAACGCAGAGCAAACGCAAGCGCAGTCAATGCAAAAAAAAAAATAATAATAAAAAAAAAAATAGCAACAAAAAGACATTACAACAAACAATCATAACAAAATGCAAGTCAAGCTGGGTGTGCAGCGGCAAAGAGCAGCGATTAGACACAACAAAAAAGTAGTTGTTGCAGCATGCAAAAGTTGTTCGTTGCTGACTGCGTGTTTGTTGCTTAATTTTGTTATTGTTGTTTGTGGTATATGTTTTTTTTTTGTTGGTAGTTTGCAAGTATTGTTTTGTTGCCGCATGTTGCATTGCTCTGCGGTGCGTGTACGCTTGTGCAACATGATTTGCCCACTAGGCTTGACGGCGTTAGCTGTTGTTGCAACGTTTTGCTGCTTCACTTAATGCTGATTTTACTCGTATTAATTTAACTATTTTTGCTTTGACCGTTATATTTGCTCAGTATTTTTCATCATTTATCTTTATTTTACATTTCATATAATTATTCTGTTGCTGTTTAGCGGAAAATGACGGTCTTTTGTGTCAAGTCACCCATTTCCTTGTATGTTTTTTCACATTATGCTTAAATATGCGTATGACTTTGATATGCCGCTTACAGAAGGCACTATACATATTTATATTCTGATAGCAAAACCATACTAGGTCTCTATATCCCTCCAAGGGAAGAAGAAATGAAAAGAGATCGGTTATGGCTACAAGTGTCTTAACGCCAACGAAGTTAGTTCTGTAAGCATACAGATACAGCGGATTAGAGTGAACATAGCTTTTCTCAAAGATGAAAGATTGTTAGACTATTTGTAGCGATTCTACCTAAGTATCTTGATCAGCAGTTGCAAGAAAAAGAAACGAAGTCATCAGACTGTAACTCCAATATCCCAAAAGCCTTGCTAAGTATGTAAGTGAATGGAAAAACTGAAGTGAACTTGTGGAACACTAACTATTGTAAGATCGTCCAAGCGTATGACCCTAACTAAATCGATTTTCGGAAATTCGAAGTAATCATCTCTATAAGCTCCCATGTAAAAGTTTAGCTCGTAGGTTTTGTAGAGTATAAGGTCTGAAAAAATGGATTGAACTTGTAAACACTATGTTACATATCTCATACCTTTTTATGGTCTATCGGGTATTGTTTTTGGGATTTGAGATAAGCTCTGGAAATGGGTTTTAGATTACAGAAAAGGAGTTAACATTGACTACTGAGGAGTGATCAAAAACTCTGATCGATCTTAAAGCTTGTAGGGTGGTTAGTCAGCATCTCTGAAGTTCATCCCTTCGAAATGGTTCCGACTTGTAGAAAGAATCATAGCGATTATTGAAATTGCTCTTCAGTACCGTAAGCTTCATGCTTCTTGTCAATAATGTTGGTAATTCATTTCTACATTTGTGTCCTGAGGTCCCTAATAGTAAATCAATTCAATTTAAATTGTTATTGCTTAGTGACCACCGCGTATCCAGCTGTGTCTTGTAACTATGCTAAATTCTACAAAAGTGTCACAATTCTTTAACGCTGCGGCAACTGTCATCACCTTTTGTCAAGACAGCGCTTTGGAAATTGTGATTTAGAATCCCCACGTATTGTCCCAACAGAATTTTAACGAAGCTAACAGATGAAATATATATGTTTGTATGTATATTTGTTTAACCTTCGGACTCATTCATTATACCCGAGTAAAAAGTGCGCACCATGTTCCCAATAACAAAATCGAATTATTACTATACAATTACATGGCTGTGAAAATGTGAATGCCACACCAACCGAGCGTCTATCCGACCGTCCGACTAAGCAGGCCAGCGAGCAACAAGCCAAGCGGCGGCAACAAGTTGTAGTTAGCTTTTTACACGGAGCGTCAAGTGTTGCACTTGCAACATCAGCCAATTGTGGCTAGTAGTTGTCGGCAGCGGTGTAAATCGCACGCATTACCACCCCACCCGCACGGACGTAGTGTTGCCACACCGTCAGAGCCCGGCAAGTCGTCCAGCCGTCAGCCGAAACAGCGCCTCTGCAAACGATTGGCTTTTGTTGTAATTGCAATTGAAGTGCAATCAATTACGCGCCAGTCCATGTTCCCGCCGCATAGTGTTGCGAACAGTTAGTGGCCTCAGCGCTTTGGACCACATGCTGCGCCAGCTAAATGGTAAGATTTACCAGCTCAATAGTTGAGCTAAAATTCAAGCTTAGCCGCCACTGCTAATGGGTGGCTTGTTTGTCTACTTGTATGTACGTCTACCACCCCACCATATCCCTAACACCACTTTGCCACTGTTGGTCGAAGTATTGAGCTGATTGCGTGCAATTTATTAAGCCACGCTAACAAGATGTGTGAATTGGCAACGAAAACAAGTGAATAATTGCCCCATGAACTGGCTAAGCCACACCGGGTCGCAGCATGGCATGAACATCGGGTATATTGTAGGCTCACTAACTGCGTTGTATGTATTTCAAAAGTATTCAAGCGAAATGAAGAGACGATTCCTTTGGCGGGTGAACAAGTGTGGCGGAACTATGGTAAGTTCTGAATGTAAAAGATAAACAGAACGGAATTCCAACGCAGATGTTTAGATTAGTTTTTTCTATGTTGGGAAAATTAGAATGAGATAATAAATCTTAACAAAAGCTAATTAAATATTAAGTCCTTATTCTAGATTTAAATTCTAATCATAAGCCAACGTAATTTGATTTTATCCTCATATATTGCCATCGTCAGCTTTGCCATAGATTTAGTCTAATTCTTGTGATATTATTATTGCCATAGTTTCCTCATACTGGCTGGTTTACTCCGACTAACCTATTCAGCAGTCCAAAACCAAAGAAACTACTCAAGTGGTTAAAATCCGACATCAAGTTTAAATTAACTTCTTTTAAAGTATGGACCGACCCAAATATCGATTCTACTCTGAATCCCGATCTAAGTTTCTTAGTTGAAGACCTAGCTCTCATTTCAGTTTCAGCCTTAGATGTAGTGTTAGTCTTAATCGCATTTGAGTTCTCAGCGTTAGTTCGCGTTTTAGCCCTAGTCTCAGTTTCTTACTCTTCGCTTCGTTTTAGTCTTTGCTGTAACCTCAGTATTTCCAGTCTCAATTCTTACGCACCGCTACAGTCTTAGATGTAGTGAAAATCCAGTCAAAGGGTCTAACGCCATCTTAGTCTTTACAAGTATTACCTTGAAAGTTTCGAAATTAGTCTTAACCATAAGTTCAGTTTTTGCTAAAAACTCAGAGCGCAGACCCAGTTTCATCTCAATTCTTTTCCCTGTCTCTATCTTGTGTTGGAAGCTATGTGAGGTTCACTACTGGATGGTAAGGCCTCACATGAATTTGGGAGAAGCTTCAAATGCTGATATTTCCACAGTAGCAAGATCCTCCTGGCTCGGGGTAAATCGTAAGAGATCCCGTGAGCTCTTAACATTCTTGTTATTTACTTGGCAACCCTGAAGATAGACTGCATATCATAAATCTATGCCTAGAGTTAGTCAAAACTCAGATTATCTCTAACTCAGATCCACAATCTCTTCAGAGTCTTTGAACTAAGGCACGAGGCTAATGTCTGCCTTAAAAGCAGTTCCAGTGGCGGTTCAATGTGGATTGAAGTTCAGATCATCCAACCACCAGTAAATATGGAAAATTCGGAAAGGTTACATCGCTCCAAAAGGAATATGTCAATATCTTCCCGTTAGACAGAATTATAAACGCGTTTCAATTATATACACATATGTTGCCTTCACTTTAGCTGCTATAGATTGCTGTTATTGTTGCCATCATTAAAATTCATGCATTGCTACCATAATTTCCAACAAATGGCAAACGATAGCAAAACTGATTTGAATGAATGAATGAATGAGCCGAATGTCTAGCAAGGAACCTATAATTTGCAATTTTCACGTCAGTAAATAAAATATTGCGTCATTGTTGAAAAAAGGAGCAAAAGCCACTGGATGGCGTGCGGAGAGGTGGAAGAGCGTCAGCAAGTGAAGAAGTGAAATGTTAAGTGCTGTTGATGTTGAATGACTGCTACGCTGAGCACTTATCTGGCTGCCTGCCTGTCTGCTGAATGTGGCCGTTGTTGACAGCTTGGGTTGCGAGGCGCTCAAGCCATCCGAATGGTGCAACATTGCAGGCGCTCTGCACCTAGTCAACTCCTGCGCCTGCCACTGTTTCATTTATGACTGTGATTGCTTTTATTGAATATGTCAAGTGCAAGATGCAAATTAAAGTTAAAAGTTATAGAAGAGCCAGAGCCAAAGCCACTGCAGACAGAGCAGTGCAGGGTAGTGTCGGTGGTGACAGTTGCAGGGGAGCCGGGTAGAAATATGAGGGATCAGCATTTATGTGGGAACTGGCAGGTTGTGGCTGAGTGCCGTAAAGTGCAGTCGAGCAAATGATTTGAATTGAAAAACACTAAACACTTGTCAAAGCACATTAAATATGAAATATCAGAGGCGTTTAGTGAAGGCGCAAGACGCGCTTGCTTCGAACAGCACAGCAACATACATACATGCATATATGTTAATATATAGCACCAACACTTGAGTGAAGCTTGCTAAAGTGCACATATGGCACGATGCAAGGCGGCCACGAGGCTTGTGGCAAATAGCTGAGAGCAACTAAACGACAGTTGCACTGAATATAGAGTGAGTAAATGTTAGTCGAAGGCACCAGCTGGGCTGTCAGTTGGAACTTGGAAATTATTAAGCGAAACTATAGCGGAGTAGAGATGTTAAGTAATAAACTTGAAGGCTTGAACCAGCATGGAAAGCAGTTTTGCAGTTTCGTCATTAAAATTGAAATGAAATCAGCAGTAAATACTTAAGATTGATAAACTCCATAAAATATGTTAGGTTAGTTAATATGGCCGATTCTCAATCAGTCCTTTAATACTTAAGATTGATAGACTCCAGCGGTCCTCAGCTGATCGGGAGATCAGAATTGTGTTATTACCAGAAATTAGTATGAAAAGTAATTTTTGTAATTTTTCAGTTTCCTCATTATAATTAAGAAGAACTCATCATAAAAATACATATTTAAAAGTGATAGACCATATAGGTAAAGTACAGTTAATTGAACCTTAAGCGGAAGATCATAATTGTATAATTACAATCAAGTCATTTGTAATGCTGAAAATTGAATAAAAATCGTATATACCTCTCAACAAAGCGTCTTGAGGCCATAGATAATTCTTCCGATATGTTTGATTTCGATTTCAGAGGAAATCGGGGATGTAGTTTCGAAGTGATGCATTGCCGCCATCTTTCAGACATCCAAGGAAATTTGTATCCGACTTGATTTTTAGGTGTACCGCGTTGGTGTTAATCCGAGAGCGATCTGAATTGAGAAGCGGAAGGCGCAGTCTAATCTTCAAGGTATATGTTTTTTATATAAAGCTCGCTAAGGGATGCAATTTTCATATACAAGTACATTACCTCAGAGTTTATAGGAGCTGTTACTGCTCTATGACTACAATACACTAGCTATATTGATTACATGATTACGATTAGCGAAAAATGCCGCCGTTTACTATGGGTGGCCTCTTTCACTTGACGGAAAAAGTTTTTATTATTGTTATGAGATCGAGACTGTGTCATTTCAAGTCACTGCTGGACCTTGATTTCAATTGTAGCTTACTGACATGAATATAACCTAATATCTTCCAATACTATATAGTGGGAAAACATACAAACATATTAAAACAATTTGCCAAATAAATTCATAAGTGACTTCGGTAAGGTTGTAAGGTGGCAGATTTCGTTATGTGCCTATAAATTGTATATTCTCGCACACATAAATCTAAGTCCTCAAAGGCATATCTGAGATTACTAGCTGCAGCCATTTGGCGTCTAGCAATCGATGATCGATCCTTTTGTAGCAACAACAGACTTTTATTAAGTCATAAGTGCAACAAAATGCGGTAACGCAAGCGGCGTAAGAGGCGAAGTTAAAGCGACTCACGTTAACTGTGCCATACACATACTTATAACTTTATATATATATATATACATAAACATTTATGCTTCAATGTACGCTTGGTTGTGGCATGCTCAATATACAGCGGCAAGTACTACTTATTGTGCCACAAAAGGCCAACAACATGTGTCGATGTATGCAATTTATTTGTCATATCACGTGTTAAATAGTTTGAAATGCATGAAGGTTGCACAGCCTAAGCGACAGGTTACAAGTACTGATGATGACGACGATGATGTGTCTGGCAGACGGGAAGATGAATTTATAAGTCTTTAGAATGGATAAGTGAAATATATGTGGACTCAGTGGCAAGTAGATAATCAGAGTAGCTGGAAGGCGAAGGGATAATGAAAATGGCAAAAAAATATTACCTCAAGTAAGCGTGTCCATCAATTCATTGATGCAACTATAAAGATATAATATGTATTATAGGTATATACATATACTGAACACATATCTCTCTTTAGCCTTCTTCATAGTCAGTTATGTATGCAAGTCTATAAATGACGACGTCTCGGAAATTGAACACAAATGGGCGTTTTATTTGAGTTATTGGTTCCGTAGTCATAGCAGACTGATTATTTGTATGTAAGTGTATAACTCTTTATGCGATAATCATGCCATTACCGTCTATGCGTAGGTGTTTTGGGCGTCACTTAAGTTACTACAGTTGTCGAAGTCAGACACATATGCAAAAGGGCGAGTTTGTAGATCCGTTGGCGGGCGCTTAGTTTCGTACTAGTTAATGGTTGTACACGTCTCGTAGTTGCAAGTTGTTAAATTTTTAAGAGTAGTTGTGCGGCAATTAAATAATTTTGTTTGTTTGCTAGTATATTTTATACCTTAGTGCTTCATATTGTACATATAAGCGTATTTTAGTTTTGTTGTTCTAACAGTTAATTGTATCAGGGTACAAATACTGCGATAGATATATAGGAAAAGAATATTGAGCACTTTTAGAAAATCTTCCTAAGATAGCTCAAGCAATTTTATAATTGGAGTTCTCTAGAATTTTGTTATTTGTTCTGAGCGAACAACACCTGCTACCTTCATCCTGATAAAGCAACTCCATTGGTTCTTCGCGACATTTTGCTAAAAACTCGAATTAGATAACAAGCCTCTCTTAAGCATCGCAAAAACCGCTGACGTCCTGCACGACGTAAATTTTAGCTGAGCTAACTCAGTACCATTTGTTGTACAATACAACCTTCAGTTCTTCCTAAACTATATTGTTAGTATCGGCATAACTGGAATTATAAGAAAGGGAAGTAAAAGAAATGGGCAGATATAAAATCGATACCATAGATCTGCGAATATAATATGTAAACTTTCAGAGCTAAGCTCTGATAGCCGAAGGCAGGTAAGATATCGGAAAATTAATAAATATAATTAGTCCTCGGTTCCAATTTTTTGTTATTGTTTTCTTGAATACAAGATATTTTATGACCTTTATAAATTAATTACTTTCCATTTCAGCACATTGTGGTTGCTCAGCTCAACTACTTCACAGATGAATCACTCAACTGACATCAAAAGTGTGTGTGTGCGTGCTTGTGACATCAACACACCTCTGGCCTAGAAACCAAAGCTATCAACAGCTCCCAAACACACGCTCATGCATCAGCGGTGCAGAATTTCATTTTACTTAATTATTTCAAACGCTTTAGTTTCATAATTAAATGTCGATTTCATTTTGGTAGGTGTGTTCGGCGCTTTGCTTTATTGCCATATGCCATTTAATGACTGGAAATGACTTCATTCTGCGCGAATTGGATTAAATGTTGACTTTTTATTAGGCGGCGTGGTACCATAAATACTGTTTGTATCATGTGTGCGCATGTGTGTTGATGTGTATGTGCGAGCATGTTGCATGGATGCGCGTAGGTGCAACATGTGCAACAAATGTGGTGTGGCTGCTGTGTGGAGCGGCTGTTCGAAGTGTAGGCGTTGCAACATTTGCTAAAGATTGAATGAGTAATCTCTATGAGCAGTGAGCTCATGCATAGCTAAGCGCTTACAAGATTCATACATGCATATATATAATATTTATAAGCATACAACAATTTTTTACCTCGCGAAGAGTCTGTAAGCAGATAAGTACCTCGTAAATATAATATTTTTTTATTGAGAGCAATTTAAAATGGTTTAACAATTATATTCGGTTGCAACGAAAAATCAGTTAATGTGCTGTGACATCACACCGAAGCGCAGAAGGTAGGTAGGTCATGCATTCATTAATTATGAAGACAAAGGAATATTTCCCACAACAAAATTTTAAGTGCATAACCCTCTAGAAACTCTCCATCAACTAAAGGTGGTCCAAGTTGCTGGAGGCGCGATGAATCAAGCTTTTTTACGATTAAATAAACATCCGAAATCGAAGATTGGAGAGATAGTCTTCTAGCGGAAGATTTTCATCTACTCCAGGAAGGCTCTGAAGCGCAGAGTTGAGCACTTTTTTCCGATAAAGTATTGGTCTTTCTGATCCGATGAAGTGCATTCGCCTTTCTGCAGAGATATTCAGAAGTTTGGTAATGTTATTGCTCCTTTATGAGTTATTGAGAAGATCTGTTCTGAAGGAAGTTTAGGCAGAGTACTCACCGAACATGCTCCGAAAAGGCGAATATAGTTCCCATCGGCAACAAAAACATATTTTTATTATTGGTATCGAACTGCCCTCATAAGGATAGATCAGATATATGTTCCGGGAATATATTCTAAAGTTGTAAAAGTTGTAGTATTTGGAGGATACACAGCGTATATCTAAAATCTTCTGTAAATCGCTGTAGTTTATGGGACTGTGATCGGCACGAAAACTAGTTCCTCAGTTTCTGAGATAGCGATCTTAAATTTTTCCTACGTTCTATTCTCGCTATGGAGCTAATCATTTGTGGGATGAACGATCGGAGTAAAGTGCTTGTATAGAAAGATCTTTCATTTGACGAGATATCTTCATGTTCGAAAATATTTTCGAAAACCTGAAAATAATTTCTGTAATGTATAACTTTCCCATGATGGCGTAAAATTTGACGATCGGCCTCGTGAAACGTATTCTGCTTATGTGTGCGGCAAGCTCTTGGCAGTGCAATTCAATTTCAAGTTCCACATTTCGGCACTTCAGTTGATATATTCATAACACAAGAAAGCAACAAAAAACAAAAAAAAAATATACAAAACCAAAAAGATCGAAATGAGTTACAATAAAAATACATTAGATCAGGCGTTCGCATGTGGGTTGATGGGCACGCTGGCAGAAGAAGGTGAGGTTGCTGATTTGTTTTCGTGCGTATGTGGGTTTGTGTGAGTGCGTCGAATAGCGTATGCAGGCGTGGAGTGAACTGCACTGATTGTTCCATTTTATTATGTACACTTTGCGAAACACTCATACACATACATATATACATACATGTATACAAATATACATACAGACATATACATATATAACCAGACGCGTAGCTTCGCTTTGTCTGCCTCACTTTTTAGCTGCAATCGTTGCTGCTGGCCGAAAGGTGAGTTGTTGTTGCTATTGTTATTATAAGTGTCACGTTTTCGCCGCCGCCGCTGCTGCCACTGCTGCTGCTCACGGCGTATACAAGCGTGTTGCATGCATGTATGGCTGTCGATTTTATTGTTGCACGTAAAATTGTAGAAGCTTTGTTCGCCCGTGGCAACAAAAGAGTTTATGTTGCAAGAAACGGTGGATACACAAACACATACATACACATGCATTTCATGCTGTTACACTTATAACACTCGCATGCCAATTGTATTGATGACAGCAACAACAATAAAGAACAAGCTAAATATGCAATAAAAGCAAAGACGTAAAAAATCATTTAAGCCAATTCCATTAATGAGTGCAGCAATGCATGGCAACTACATATGTGCAACAAATGTGGCTGCAACATCCCAAACTTTTTGGTAAACCGCCTAAGTGTTGGTGCTTAAGCTGCTGGCAACTATTTTATGAGACGGTGACTTGAGTCTGGCTTGATATTAAAGTTCATACTTTTTATATGCTCCTCACTCGGCTGCTCTTTCTTTGTAATTTGCTGCACTGCTGTTCTTTTGTTTTGTCAAGAACACCAAAAACCATATGAGAAGCGTTGCTTTACTTTTCCGCCTTTGCAGTGACGCATTTTATGGCGCGAAAAATGCAAATTTGAACGTGGGAATTATTTTATGTGCACCATTAGGCTGTTTTATTGCATCACATGTTGTTAGCGTTGCCATATTACTGTATACACATATATTGCCTTTATTGTTGCACCACTAAGTGTTCGCTTTTGTCGCCATTTTGCGGGCGTGTACGCACACACATATGCACATACGGTGCTTTTTATGGCCAAATTAAGTTTACAATGTCACAATTCAATTGTGGGTTGGGATGTGTGTGTGTGTGTGCAGCGGTAAGCGTTTAAGTGTCGCATTTGTGGTCGTATTTATGTGCAGACAAATGATGATATATAAATGTTTCAGTTCCTGTTATTCTCATTTTGAATGATTCTTAATGTTGATAAATGTGTCTGCGGCTTAACGGTTGGTTTATGCGTTGCATACTGACAAAGTGGATCAAATGATACTAATAAAAGCTGCAAGCAAAATATGGTATTGAAATACATTTAGTATTTAAAAATTAATATTCAAATGCAATCTTAAGTTTTAGGCAGCCGGGGGTCAACCACATGGTATTTGTTTACATACGAGATATTAGTTGCTAGGTTTCTGTCGGAATTGTAGCGGTTTCATATATATTAGTTTAAAATTTCTACAAAATACTTTCTAGTAGATACTCTTGTGGACAACTTTTTAACTTTCCAATAGGGTTACACAAAATTCCTTTCACACACTTAAAACTGTATAAAAAAAGAACACAGCAACTAAAGCAAACAAACGCTCAACTTAGCCATATTTGCAGATTGCCTTCGGGTTAAATATCATGTGCAACATATGCATGTAAACGCACATCAGCTAAAGCATATGCACAAATTGAGATTTGCTTCCATGAGAATTTACAAAATAGGAGTAAAATTGCTATATGATTTGATAGCATTTGTGGAGCCAAAGCTAATGCGAGAGGCGGTGATGATTAAGGAGCTCCAAAGCAAGCAAATATTCCATGTTGTGCCTGCAGGATACAACTGCATTTCATTTGCGCGAATAATAGCACGAATGGAAAACTCTGCAGTGTCTATTAAGCCTTTTGAATGTGTATGCATGTAAGTTGACTAAAAACTCATTTCAAATACATTTCTTCTACTGGCTTTGCGCTGGGAACACGCAAAAGCAGTTTGCTAAGCCCAATATGGCATGGTTTATGGAAAGGTTGAAAGTGATGCTAAAGCTGTTACTGTATTAAGATTAGTCTAGTTTACAAATTAAAGCAAAATATAAAATATAAAATGCATGATATTTTTCTTTTTCAGCGTTAATAAACTATTTTTTCAAGTCTCCACTCTTTGCAGACTTACAAAATATCTTTTTCATTTGATAATATGCAGTTAATCATGGATGGTAAGCAACTTCGAGTGCGCAACAATTTCACGTTAAAGTTGAAAGGATTAATTATAATTAGTCTATTTATTTTTATTTTGCCCTAGATTTTGATCATTATTATCATACTCTTATGAAGGTTATCTTTTTGGTCATTTGATGTTGTCGTGTGACCCCATCCAATCTTCCAGTAACCTTTGGCATGCCAAGCATATTTCTTGTTGAATACTTAAAACTTCAATTTCGGAATTCGTGCCACCAACTTTTACCTCGAAACTATGAGTGCGATCACCCACCAACTGAGATTTTTACTTCCCTTTTTTCAATTATGCTACTTTTTGTTAAAATTACTTATTTTTTACATTTTTTTTCAACAACTCTCAAAATATCGTGATAGCTCATTTTGAGCACAAAGAGATAAGCCGGAAAAGAAGGGAAAAAATTCTCGCAAAAAAATTGCAAAAAACAAGCGTGAAACGTACATAAAAATGTGGTGGTTGAGCGTGATCCGCTTGCCTTCAACACGTTCATTTTCGTGCTCTACATAATTCATCAAACCAAAACGAAGTAACGATCAGCGATCGATGCTTAAATCGGCGTAACGATTGAATGTTTGTCTGGACTTTTTTTCTGTCAGTGTCTTTTTTTTTTAACGAATAGTTGCAGTGCCATTGATGCGGTTTGTTTTTGCTTTTTCGTTAGTGCTAAGTAAGCTGCATCATTTGCACCACGACTCAGCAACACTCTCGGCTTGGTAGAGTTGAAGTACGTAGAGCTGAGTTTTTGAATGGCTGGCGAGAATGCGCTTTTGCTGAAGTTGCATTGCGATGCTGACAACACTGTGAGGGAAAATCATAAGCTAAGTCATTTGATGAGTAATTTTAAAAAGTTGTTAGATACTTTTGGAGCTGTTAAGGAAAGCACTTGTTATGGTGTTTATTAAGAAAACATCATAGCTTTCTTTTATCAAAAGCGTATAAATTCAATCCCGGTAAGTCTTACATATTTTGATTTTTTCTGCATTGATATAGATCTCTACACCTACTATATAGCATTAAAGTCCAGAGATAGTTTTAATATATTATTTTACCAACTTAGTGGACGCTTACGTCTAGTTTGGTCCAAACGGCTTAGAAGGAAATCAAGCAAGCAAGCAAGATATTTACTTGTCAAAATGAAAAAGAGCACTCAGTGTGACTTAAGTAAATACCCAATCAAACCAATGAAATTAATGTTGTAAATATCAGTAGATTTTTAATTTGAAATCATGCATCAAGTTTGCTTAAGAATATGATAGAATATTCGCAATTTGCTCATTTCAATTATCTTGAACCAAATTTGACAAAATTCATTTAGGTATAATCCATCTAAGTTCAAATATTTTCACATATTCCGAGATGCCATAAACACATCAACAACATTAAGCTACTAACGCAATCGACATATATTTAGCTTGACTCATGCTTTAGTTGAAGTCCGCACTTTACAGCGTCACCTCTCCTCTCCTTTCATTCTCACTTCTTTTTCTCATCGCCCGACAACCTAACCTATGCATATTTTTACAACAACAAACAGAATGAAGAAGATGCTTCGTACTTATGGACCATTGATATGAATTACCGGTGCGTTATGATCTTCAGCCGAGTCATACAACATTAGTTATTGCTGTTGTTGTAACTGTTGTCGATATTTCGCGTTTGTCGTGATCAATTGAGAGCAATTTATTACGAAATGAGGGTGAATTATAAGGCTGGCGCTGGCACTTGAACCGCGCTGCGTTCGGCCATAGATTGCTCTGCTTTTCGCCTTTGCTCACCCGACTGGGCAGCGTCCGCGTTCTCGCTCATTTATGTGCTTGTAGCTTCCTTGAATGACTAAAGTGTAGAACACATTTTGAAATATTTTCACTTGGTTGTTGTTGCTTATTTTTATCGTTTTGCACACGACAACGCCACAGCGTCGCACAATTCGTTTGATCTTGTTGCAAAATATGACGAGCACCCCCCCACCACTTGCACACTTGGCACAATTCGTGCGTTTGCGGCTGAGGTGCCGTAGCTGCCATGTTCGAGATCTAATATGCCTTACTGCTTTCAACACCAGAGAGGCAATTGCTTTGGCATTTGTTGTTGATTGGCGTGATTTGGTTGCTCTGCATGCGGCTATTGATTGCATTGTTGTTGCTGCCATTGTCGTTCGGCGCTTGTTGCCAAGTGTGACTTTTATTGTGTTGGTTGTTGCTATTATTATTGTTTTTGTTGTTGTTTAAGTAGTTTTACATGAGAATCGACATGATCCAGGCGATTCGACTACATTTCGACTGATTTGCTGCGATCACGGGCATCATATTGCCAACCTTTTGCCTTTTTGTTGTAGTTTAACGTTTTATTTTTTTTTGCGTTTCTGCTTAGTTGTCGACAATTATTTTATTATGCTGTCAACACTTGAATGCAATAATGCCAATAATCTTGTTTTATGACAGGCGCGCACAAATTTGGCGTTACGAAGCCGTGCTGCCTTTTACGAGTGTGTCTAGTCGATTGTCGATCGGCATTCGTTTGTCTAGCCGTACAACATCTAACACTCATCTGCACCATTTACGATTTTCTTTATATCATTCTGCGTTGTTGTTGTAGCTGATTTTAGGTGTATCAAAAGTGTCTTCTTCTTCCAGTTTTTGCTCAAACCGATCGTGTCGGCTGATCTTGTTGATGATCCTCATTCATAGTAATAGTTTCGGTACGAGTCATAAACAGACACACATACAGTGATACTTCAAGGCATCTTTAAGCATTTTTATGCTGCATAAATTATACACAGTAATGACGTACTTATTTATATATGTTTGTTTGTATTTTTCCTTCAGTTGCTTCATTTTCGTTTTCTGCTTCGTTAATGGTGGGAATTGTTCGTGATTGGCTTCTACTTAATCGATACGGAAAATCGAGGGCAAAAACGTCGTTCATAAATAAATTCTATGCCTGGCATTCGTTGATGAGTTTGCTCTGTGATATATGCTGATTGGAATTTCGAGGAATGTTGAAATACTTTTCATAAATTGTTTGGATGCTAGGCAGAAAAAATATTGCTGTGTGCTTGGTGAAGTTTAGTTCGTCTACTTTTTGAAGTACTAATTTTAAATAAATTATGTCCATTAAGTAGCTGCCATGCTGCTGATCGGTTCAGAGATGACACTAATTGCTCCCGCTGGACAAGTTTGGCTCCTTCAAAATTCTAGTTTAATATTGCTCTCGTTAGCAGTAATAAATACGATATCAGGAGAGTACCTGTTTTAAAAAAATCAAATGATAAGGAAATAGGTGTATTCTATTCTTCCTTCCAGTGGAAGGTTCAATGTTCACAAATCAAATCCAGGAAAGAGGTTTTAAATATTTGTTGTTTGCTCAAATTATAAGAACTTTATCAAGAAACTATAAAATAGTTTTAATATTTGAATTTTTAACTTTATTTACACACTGTATATACTATACATATATATTTATACACATACATAAGTTGAAAAACAAATTTCTTTCATGTACGAAGAAAATTATTTTGTAAGTTCGAAAAATTAATTTTCAGCACCATTAACTACAGTAATTAAGCATACTTAACTGAATTGAAAATAGATCTAACTACAACTTAACACGAGTCTTCGCTTTTAGCTGCTTTTGATCTCCTTACCTCGATGTGAATTCGATTTAGTTTTTGAGCCCCAAATAATTGAATTAACTAGCTACTACTAATATGAATTTGAGTTTTTATTACAAATACTTTTTATGCTCAGCTTAGATATTTAAACTATTTAGTGGTTCACAAGCAAAATAATTATATCAGATACACTGAAGAAAAAATATATGGTAAGGGTTAATCCAACATAATTAAAGAACTAAAGACGACTTTTAAATAAAAATTAAATTAACTAGGAACAAATTCATACTCAGTACCAATACCAATACCAATACCAACATCAATACCAATACCAACACCAGTATCAGTACAAAATAATCAGTATAAGTACCAATAACAATACCCTTATCAAAACCAATACCAATACCAATACCAGTACCAAGACAAATAACTTTACCAAACAAAACAGTACCAATACCAATACTAATACTAGCACCAATACCAATAACAATATCATTACCAATACCATAACCAATATATATAGCAATACCTATATCAATACCAGTACTAATACCCATACCAGAACAAATAGACCAGATCTGGATCCAAGGCAATCGTGGGTATAACACATTTTTAAAATAATATAAATGCCACTCGGGAAGTTATAAACCAGGCTTTACTAAGGCCAATATCAACGCTATGTTTTAATACCAGGTCTCAGACTAAGATAAGTAATGACAACACATACAACCAACAAACCCAATTTCATGAGTAACCACAACTATGATCATGAAACCATGACCCCAGGCAATGCTAATTTTATGTAGGTCAAGATCAAATGTAACTCTAAGTGAAATAAATCGTTCGAACAACCAATTATTTTCCCTTCATGCATCAATTTCGCACAGTGTGTCATCGCCAACTGTGTACCCACTTGAACTCAACTGATTCGACACATGTACGAAGTATAAATCTATATCGATCTGTCTATTCAGCAGCCTATTTGACTGCCTGGCGGCCGGCCATCCATCCATCAGTGCACCAGCTACTAGCGAACCGAAACGAATCGCGAGCTGATCGATTCTGTACACACATGGATAGCAGCGCATAGCAGCGCAGCGCACTGAAACTAAAGCAGTGTAGAAACGGAAAGCTCACATGAACCGAGCGAAAAGACTGAACCGAAGTAAAGACAAGTGCTAGGCACAGCAAGCGAAATGTACCGAACCAAAGTGGCAATATACAGATGTATGATGCGACTCTACGAAACGTTGCCGTGCGATGGGATGTAATGTGGTACGCGGCGCAGCATAACTGGGGCTAACAGATTTGCCCACCGCCAGGCAGGCAGCGAACACATTCGATAGGCCGCATAGTCGCAGAACCGCCTGACCGCCGCGACACCGAAGGTGCTTCCGCTTGAACTACGTTTTACTTCGCGTTGATCAGCCGTGCAACAAGCATGTAGCAACCGTGTATCCGTGCCACAAAGCGCTGTGTGGCAGACAAGCAGCCAATAAGCGCAGCTACTAGACGATGCTCTTCTCTGTGGCAAGGTGCTGCGTTGGCAATTGCTCCATAAGTTGGGTGTAGGTATGTCTGTGTGTTTGTGCGACTGCTGCTGTTGTGTCACCTTTTGTGACCATGCAGGGCAAGTGCTGGAGCATGGATAACATGTTGGAGTGCAGTTCCCAGGGCCGAGAATACGTGTGCGCATGCGCGTCTATTTGCATATGTATGTATGTACATATGTTTGGCTGCCGTTGTGGCAGTGGCAGACAGTTGGGATTTTCTGTTAGGCCACAGACAGACAGATAAAGGAACAAGTGCATTGGCAGCACAAGCACTAGTCGATAATAAAAATGGGCACTAAAGCACAAAAGCGAAAAAGCAGACAATGCGCTGAGTGGCTTTGTGCCGGTAAGTGGCAAGGATGGGCAGTAGCTGTCGATGTGCAACGGCAGAAGGCATATAGCTTTATAGCAGAAGAGCGGATTAAAATACTTTCGAATTCTAAAGAACTATTTTCTCTTTGTTATTTTTATTTGTTGCCAGCTTTTCATTTCAACTAAAATTCACTGGCATTTGGTGTATTGTGCTGTGGTCCTTTCTCTTGCTAGACATTTTTTGTTAGTTAAGTTCAGTGCTGCTAATGTATTTGGCACTAAATGTGTTTAAAAAATGGCACACAAACAGCTCCACATTTTATTTTCAGTATTCAGTTTTATTTTGACTGAGTTGTTAGATTTTTCACTTTAGCAGCGCTAATAAAATTTTATTCAACTTGCTGTACGTTAATTAATTTTTTTGTGATAAAATATCTGAATTAAACCACAACAGAGCAATACTACAAACAGATTGTACGACCTACGTATTATAGATTCAGCTTTTGATTTCGTAGGTTTTTTTATTATTGTCAATGCCATTATCACTACCATTACCATTACCATTATCATAATCGTTACAAATACCATTATCATTATAAATATCAATACCAATACCGGTACCATTATCAATACCAATAGTAATAGCAATAGCAATACCAGTACCAATACCAGTACCAGTACCAGTACCAGTACCAATACCGATACCAATACCAATACCATTACCATTACCAATACCAATAGTAATAGCAATACCAATACCAGTACCAATACCAGTACCTGTACCAATACCAATATCTCATTAATAAATATATGAATTTGACCAATATACCAATGCTAATACCATATTCCAATACCAATCCCTACATATGTACATGTGTATATCAAAAGCAAAACCAATATGTCATTAATAAAATATTTATATGCATAAAAAATCTCATTAAAAATGCCACAAAGAATTTTCGCATAGCTTCTTACCATCGAATATGCCACTGATTTGTGTTGTAGCGCCCGGCATTGTGCTTTGTGTTTATGGAAATGTTCCTGGTAGGCTGACTGTGAAAATTGTAGTAGTGCGGCACTAAGCAAAAATCAAAAATCGAAAGCATTTGCGATTTCTGCCACTGCAATACCAAAGAAAATCAAATAAAACAGAAATAAAAACAACAGCAGCAAAGTTGTGAAGTAAATTTAATTACCAACACGATTACAATTACACTTCGACTTCATTAGTTATGTATTGCTGATTGCGTTTGTAGTTTTTCTGCCTGCAACCAAATGCGCTTACACAAATTTAATACTCTGCTCATTGCATTTGACAGTGTGTGTGTGTTTGGGCTCATCTCTCTATTACTAACATGTATTCGAAGAAAGATGCATTCCAATAACGATGTTAGTAAATATGGCTGCTATAACAAATCATAATTTTGATTTTCTTGCCAAGTAAAATTTATTAAAAGCTTAAGCGAGTTCGTGCCTTAAGTCTTTCGTCACTATTCCCATTGATTTTGTGTATATGAGTATTTTATGTAACATTTAAGTGGATGGCGCATAAATACAATGGAATTTGAAGCATTATTTAAAATATAAGCAATATAGTTTGGAAACGACAACAACAACAAAATATAATATATAAAGCGTATTTTAATTTTTATTTTCCAGTTACTGGTAAGACCGTTTACTCTATGATCCACACATAAACTCAATATATTCCACATAAGTAGAATTATCTATATATATATATATATTCTGCTAATATCGCCAAAAAGTATAGAGCAAAAAGCCCTATCAACTTGCAGTTATAATTTGGGCGTCATTTGCAGAACATTTAGCGTCTATATTTGCACAAGCATATCCCGCGCAGCTGCGTAACTTTGTGATTGCTGTTTTTGTTGCTGTTGTTAGCAATCCGCTGACCGCTAACAAACGTGCAACAATCCATTGCAATGGCATGCCACTTACAAACAAAAATGCTTGCAACCACCGCCACCCATCATTTCAAATGTACATCAATCGCAAAACAACAACAACAGCAATAATAATAATAGCAACAACAACAGCCGAAACCAGAACGAACCATGTAAATACTGAGTCAAGGCGGTTAAATATTCAAGCAAATAAGCAAGCAACCAACAATCCATTTGTCCACAGTTTTACTCAAACAAGCAACCAACGAGCCAACCAACCAACCAACCAACCAACCATCCATCCACCTATCCATCCGACTGACCATCTATCGTATGAAGTGTTTAGGTCAGCGTGCTCATCTTTCTTAGTAACCGAAAAACCGCTTGGAATGCCAAACAGCGAATAAATATACTGGTTAGTATGCGAATGATGCGCAACACAAGTGCGTGTGTGCATGCGAGTGTGTATGTTTTTGCGTTTTTGTGGGGCTCGTAAAAATGTGTGCAAATCTTTGAGATTCACATGTCAAGTGGACGCAGCAGTCAATCAGTCGCTGCGGTCGACTCCATGGCGGTCCAGCTAGTTCTAAGCTGAAATATATGTATATGTGTGTGTGTGTGAAAATTTTAACATTTTCTCTTGCTGCTGTTGTTGTTAAAATGTTATGCATATTCTTGTTGTGGCAAGTGCATCTCTGCTGCACTTTGTTGTTTGCAACATCGAATTCATAAGATTTATGGAATTTTTTTAGAAGTAGATTATATTCATTACTTTCTGTCAGATTTTAGTGTTTTGTCCCAATTTAAGCTGAATACTTTGTGACTGGTATTTTAAGCTTTGGTACTTAGTATTTCTTTAAAATTCTGACTTTTTTTTTAAAGACTTATGCTCCAAATTTAGAAGTGGAAGATGTAACTAGATGCTCTATAAAGTACACGAGGTGCTTTTATGTAAAGCTTTTTCACTTTCCAAAAAGCTTACTAAAAGCTCTTCTAAATTATCTTTGTGAGTATTACTTTAACTATAGTATAAATATTGTATTATATAACCAAGTTATAGACCGATATTTTCAAAAAGCTTCTAGTCCTTCCAAATAACTTGTACTGCATTTGTTGAGCCTGCAGAAGACCACCGCTTCACTCAAAGTGTTCTTATTAATTTAGCCATTCTAAGAAATAAATCATTTTTCGTTTTGATATGAAGAGAGTCGACCTATAAATTTTTGAATATTGCGATAATAAAGAAGAAATAGTGGATGGGGTGTTATCTCAAAATCAAAAAGCATAAAATTTCCACACAAAGAACACAGCTTTAACATGGGAGCTTTAGTGTAAACTTCCCATATCAAACTTTCAAAAAATAATTCGAAAGTACTTTCAACTTTTTATATGAAGGTTGCCCCTAGGTTTGTAACACCCAGAACGAAAGTTCCTATACTCTATAATTAATATATATATATAAATGATGATGAAGTCGCGTCTATCTAAGCATGCCTGTCTGTATGTCTGTATTTAAGGGAGTTAGTCCCTCAGTTTTTGAGATATCGATCTGAAATTTTTTTATATTGTGGTATCGTGTGCAAGCTACGAACTAAAACTACCATCATGTGGAGCTGGACTGAGTCCATAATTTGAACCGAAATTTTAATCGATTATCTCCAGATTTATAAGCCGAGCTTCTTCGATGTTCTTCTGAGACAGTGCATGCCTCATGTAATACCAAATCAGTTGGGAAGGCTAGATCAAATCAACTCCTTCTGGATATGATTTTCAAAAGATAGCTAAAGTCCCTAGCAGGGTTTGCATATATTCAGTCATATAGTTATCTATGTACTAGAGGAGGGGAATGATGGACTCATACAGATTCAATGCCACACTTCCTAGCAGATCTCAAGAACACTTATCTTCAACTTACTTTTACAGTTTACTTATCAACAGTTAGAAGCCATTTATGGTACCTGTCTAAGATATTTTTCTTAGTGCTCTGTAAAAAAATTTAGCTGGGGTTTCTTTAATATCAGCTTATAACCTATATAGCTGTTGGTCTTCCATTTTTCGGCATTATACTTTGATTTCGATAGTATTCTAAACCGTATTTCAATTCTATATTTAAATTTATATTACTTTCTTGCTTGTGAGCATTCTGAATTGCTTGGAAATGTAAGCTATGATTGTAAAACATGTGCTTTCTTTCACTAAACTAATTTCAAACTAGTATTGCTTCACCTTCCACCTAATGATAATTACATGTATTTTAATTCGTAATATAGAACAACGGTTAATCCAGTTAAACAAAAACCAAAAAAAAAACGGCCAATATCCTACAGGCAATTTGTGTAAAAAACGTAATGAATTCAGATCGATGTTCTTTAAAACATGCTCCGAGCTTAAAGTCATCGCTTTAGCAATATTAAATAGTAGCATTGCTTTCAGCTGCACCCGAAATAATTCATAGCTACTTGTATACAAAACTACATACAAGCAAATATAATTACATATATTGTATTCATAAATCTGTATATGAATATATATATACATATATACTCTCATACATACCATATATATAGTCAACTGTTCGCATTAACGTCGCTTCGTAGCATTAGTTATGAACGATTTTGATTGATTATTGCATGCTGTGGCAGCAACTGGAAATTCACCTCAAGGCGTTCGATGCCACACAAACCCGCCAACCTGTACTAACTTAGTAACTGCTGAACGAGCGCAAACAAACCACGGTGTTATTAAAAATCTTCACTAAAACCATAAATAGCTGTTTAAATGAAGCTTCACCGCCCGTTGGACTGTCTCTGCGCGTCGCGTTTGCCTGCTCGCCTGTATGTCGGTCTGGCACGATATTTATTTATTTAATAGGTCAAAGGTTTCTAAAATTGATTGAGGCAATATGAAAATAAATTGACTGCAGCTTTGGAAATTCATTAGAATACTTGAAGTAGACGAAGAAGAAGAAGAAGAAGAGGAGAAAAATTGATGTGAAGTTATTGATTTGCTTTGGATTTATGGGCGGTTGCGAATGGGAACTCATATATAGATTTCACTGCCAACAAGTGATGTGTGAGTGCTTGTAGGTGACAAGTGAGGTTATTTTCTTGTGGAATATGTATTGTTATGGTAGATTTCTTTACCTTGAGGGCTGAATAATAGTTAGAAATTTCGGCACTCAAAATTGCAAAGACCGCATGGCTGACAAAAAAAAAAAGGGATATATAAACCCTTCTTTTTGATATTTAACAATTTTTTTTTTTTTAAATTAAGGTTGCCATCTTATAAAAATATATATTAATTAAGAAATAAGAAAATTATGGCATAAAAATAATAGGAAAGTACGGCTAAATCCATTTATATCGATTTACTCTTTGAACAATTTGAAGTGCCAATTTTTTAAGAGCATTGCAGATACTGCCTACGCCCACATCACTTTTTGCCTACTGACTTCCTATCACTTTATGACAGCACTGCCTTCTCATTGACTTCTATTACCTTAACCCATTTAACTGCTAACGTAACAGCTTTCATTTCATCTTTCATTGCGTTACAATTGAAAAATCATGTTCTAGTAAAGAATTTATGACTTCAGCGAGGCAAATAGAATGTCTGCAGACACACTTGCCGAAAACACATTTGACCTCTATGTGCCGGCATTTAGTGGCAGTGCGTTGAATGCGTTGGAGTGGCGAAAGGCGCATCGCATAGATGCTTCGAGGTGCAATTTCAGTGCTTGATTTTTCAATTTCCATACATTTCTATACTTTTCTTGCAACAACAGCTATTGTAGAACAACTCGTGTGTCGTAAAAAGTTGGCGGGCGCGGGCGCAGACTGACGCTGCACGTGTGCGCATAACGCGCATGCGCGCCGATTTGGCTTGTGTGGCCATGTGCCAGCGTTTAACGATTTGACGCGAAGGTGCAAATTGCTGACAGCTGCAAAAGAGAAAAGCGCTGCATTTATTTCTTTAGAAAACGATGAAGTGAAAAAAAAAATTGTTGAACTATAAATAAAGCTTTAAGGCGAGTAGCAGGATGTGCATTTGTGAGCGCCTTGCAAAGTGTGAAGTTTACGCATGCGTTTATGGTGGTATGAGAATGAAAATAAAAAGACTAGCACTGGATCTACAATAAACATAACCTTTTTCACACTCACGTCTAAATGCTTAGAGCACGCAGCGCTCTGCATTACTTCACTCAAAGAAATCCTTTTTTCAACCACGCTGCGTGCTACGGCTGCAACTTTGGCTTGTGGCAGCACTTTTGCTCAGTAGTGCGTGCCATATCGCCACAAAGCAATGCATTGTTTATGCTACATATGAAATTTGTTTTACTTTTAGTATAGGTAGCTGAGGTCGTAGCATGGCATAAAGCTTCGTGCGCTGACTTTTTATACCCCTGACTCATATTTTACCACACAGCTAACATATCTCTAAGTACTAAGTGGATAATGAAAGGTTGCTTGCCACACTTGTGCTCCAATAAGTCACAAAAAATAGCAAAAACAAGTCGCCGTTACATTTACAGGCACGTGAGGGACACTTAATTTTGAAAGTTGCTTCAAAGTGCAGTTATTAAATTTTGGTTAACAAAAGATATTAAAAATAAAATATAAAAAATTTCAAAAACTATATTTTATCGCTAAATAGTTAAAATAAGTCACTCGCTCTTCATTGTTCATATATTTCGTGGCATAAATTGCTTGAATGCGCTTCTTGTGTATAAACGTGCGTCGATGTCTAAATTGCCGCTTAAATGTCTCAATGTATTGCTGACGCACTTTGATTGACTAACTGAATGACTCGGCAGATATTTTGATATTAATGGATTGCCATTTTTTTGAGTGGGTGTGATATTGACAGCAGCAATTATCCTCAATAACATTGATGCATATACAAAATGCAAGGGTGCCTTGAGAAGTTTGCGACTTTTTAAATGGTTCTACGCAACCCTACTTTACTTCGGTAACCTACCTTAAATAACTCAACTCAGAATGAATATATTTTCCAAGCAGATGCCCTCGTAAATTTTTCTATTTGCTTATATTAAGTAAAATCCGATGTTATTACTCAAGTTATAGAAAATAAATTGTCAGAAAATAAGTTTATTTTTGTTAGACTAAAAGCTGACTAAAATTTGTACATCCAAATTATTAGTTTCTTGATTTTACGTTTTAAAGCAAGCTATAAAATATTGGAAGCTAGAACGAAGTCTAAGAAGAGACAAAAGCTGCTTGTCGAATTTATGAAGAGAGACATACTCCAATGTAGATGAGTTTATAAAATGATGGAGTTGGGAAAAAAGAATATATGATATTATTATTGAAAAATTTGATCTTCAAAACTGTCTTTAAATGGCTGAATGATGTTGTTCCACTTTGCGCAGTTACAGATCGATGAATCTAGAACCATATCTTTGAGACATCCGGACTCAAACATCTTGAATTTTACACCTTCGCTCATTCAAGTAAGCTCAATAAAACAGAAAGTTCGGTACCGCGTCTATAACTTACTACTGAGGTGTCTCGTTTTTTCTATTTCTTCTAAAATGTATGAGTTTTTTAAGTCTTAAAATGGCGAGAATAATTAAATGAAAAACTTTTATTGTTGATTATGTGAGAATTGTTCCAATGCGTCTCTCTTTGGAATAATTTAAGAGAGAGGCCTCATGGAGATCTAAAATAACTGGCGTAATATGTTAAACTCAACCACGCTGAAATTACGCATAGAAGTTTGTAATCAGCTAAATTATTTAGCAACTAAAATGCAAAGAAAAAAAAATCCCACTTACTCTCCCAAGTGAGTTCATTGCTACTATTAATAAATGTGAGCGCTATTACCCACAATTAATATTCTCATTAATTTGATTTTAATAAATATTTTATTAGAAATATTAAGAGCAACAACCATTAATTTAGCAAAAGCGAATTTTTGCACAGTAAAAATTGCAAGACATGCTGTGAAAATTTGCGAACAATTTTTTATTCGTTTCGCTTGAGTTTTTGCGAATTGCTTATTATCGATGAGCGAAATTACAAACGAGTACAAAATTTAAAGAGTTTAATGGAAACAGTCGCTATTGCTCCTTTCTGATTAATGATGGCGTGCGGCAAATTAAACAAAGGCTTTTTAAGCTGATGAACTCTTATATGGTAATTAAAAAAAATTGCGAATTTCGAGAAAAAAATTAGATAATTACACGAACATCTGGACGACTAAAATACATTTAGTAAACGATAATTTATCTTACATATAATAATAATTTCGGTATTAAATATCGTCATTATTAGAAGCTTGCTAGGTTCCTTTTTATTTTAAATGATTTATGAATAACATATAATGTTGAACAAAAAAGTATGGAATAATTGATTCTCAATTAAACAAGGAGCTACTGTGGTATCAAATTAAACGTTACAACTCAAGAAAAGAAAGACTTAATCGCAGGACTTCTCTTTAAGATTAAGTATTTCATTGTAAAGCCAGTCCAGAGCACAAAAAATCCCTCGCTGTTATTTAGTATATGAAAATTCTATTCAGATTCCATCCATTTTGAGTATGGAAGCAATTTATGCTAAGCGCAACGTCTTTATGTAGTTTTATTAGGCAACATCGTATACCGAGCGATATTCGAGTATATAAAGCACAAAACCTATTCCATTGACCACTTATAACACGTCTGAACTACTTGTAGGTCCTTTCTCCAAAGGGGGTTGGTATCATTAGAATATGTCCACGCAGATCGTATAATAAAACGATACTTATACTTATTCTTATATTTAAACGTAAAACTTAAATCTTAGAACTTAAAACTTTAAACTTAAAACTTAAAACTTAAAACCTAAAACTTAAAACTTAGAACTTTAAACTTTAACCTTAAAACTAGAAACTTAAAATTTTTATTTATGTCTTTATTTCTGTTATTAACGCTTTAAACACTCAGCAGCGCTATCCACCGATTTACTTAATAACTTTGCACGTATTTGACCCGCCCATTCATTGCAACACCCATTCAAGATCAGGTGGTTGAACTCCGCAACCCAAAAAATTGACTGAACTAATTTAGCACTAATTTATTCACCATATTTTCGCCCATCCATATTTTCATAATTAAAATATTTTCTGAAAGTATTTCGCATGCGCAAAAAACATGATATTCGCGAATGTCTATCAAAATGGTGATGCATGATAAAATTAATTCGTTACAAACGCGTTTTTGTTTGTTGAGTACCTAAGTTTACTCATGTGCCAACATAGGTGCCTTGCTGCTGCTGCTCCTCCCTCTCCTGCAATGGCTTTAACTCTGTCTGCCTGTGAGCTGTCTATATTTGACTGAGTGCTAATCTATACGTTTGCCTGTCTAACCGAATTGACGGTTTAGTTATTAGTCTATCAGCTTGACTAGGCAATAGCAATAGCTGCCGCAGACACTACTATTATGTAGACAACCACTATGCTTCCTATACCAAACCAACATACACTCAATTTGCTAAAGTTTGTAGCTTTTACCGGCGTTTACACCCCTGCCACGCACGTTCGAATTCGCACACATTAAGCGCAGCAACAAGGCAAACGTGTCCGTTGTGGAAAGTTGCAAAAAAAAAATTTAGCAACTTGTTGCCAATTTAAAGTTGAATGATCGACAGCAAATCGTAGAAGAAAAGTTCGATAAGGATCATTAGTAAATTATGTGCTCGTATGTATAACTGGGTGTTGGGGAAGCATGCAATTTGTGAACAACTTATTTTCTTAATTGATTGCTAACATCGGTATTAAAGATGCCATCAACCACAATTGCACTTCAATTATCGCAGTAATAACTAAATTGATATTAGTGTATTAAGTGCCTAGTTTTATGAGCCTGAGGATTATTGATTTCCTGAGGCTTCGTGGTTTGTATGATTATATGGTCGTTTACTACGATAGTTTGGCCATTAGTAAGAAACAGATGGATTAGAGAAAGACATATGTTATAAAAATCAACTCAAATAGCAACAAAACTCTGAAAAGCAGTATTGAAAGGGATTATTGTTTGATATAATAGGTGGTCTAAATAAAGTATTTTGTTATTCAACATAGTTACACCGATATATGGGTCTGACGAAATATAATTGCTTTTAACTCGATTTTTTTTTTTTTGTTTTTGTATGAAAGCCTCGGTACGATCACTTTTTTTTAAAGCCTGAGAGCAGTAAAAATAGTTGGGTACCAGTTTCGATGAATGTGATAAAATGTCGAGCTCCGCAGATCAAAACGTCTCTTAATCTGCTTTAAACACATTGATTTCAATTTCTACATTGAGTTGCGTTCAATATTATTCAATTGGATTTTTCAGTAAGGAGCATTGGATCACGTTGTAGGGATAATAAGGATTATTTTCTAGCTATAACGTCACCACTTTAATTTCTCGTTTACTTCCTATAAGTTTCAGTGAAGTAGTGTGAAAGTTCTCTAAAAAATAGCTCATCTCTTCCTTGTTAGTTTCATACGTAGTTTTTTTCTACTTAAATTTCCTGGCGCCTAGGCGCAGTATACGCAAACAGCAAAGGTAATTTCAAACTTAATTTGCTTGGTAACTTTGCATTTGTATTTATAATATTATTAAATATTGTGACGCCTTTATTGTGACGCTAGGCCGCACTGTCACACGGCTGTCATTGTCACGTTTATGGTGTGAAACATGCCCAGTGGACAGCTCTACCATTCATTGAAGGCGCCAATTTTTTCAGACGATGACTGACAGGCAAATCAGTACGAGGGACACACGTTGAGTATGAACAAATTAGTTTGTGAAAAAAATACAATTGATGGCATGGTTTTATTGTGAATAAATACATTTAATAATAAATGAAGTTATAATTGCTTAGTGAGAGAGAACTAGCGTAGTGAAGAGTACGAGAAATGTCTACAAAGCGATTCAACGTTAATAGAATGGTTGGCAAGACTTTCCGAAAAAATGGAGTCAAATGGGGAAACTGAAGTCTATTTTTAATATAAATTTCTACAAAAATTATATCTCAAAGTAGAAAGTTCACTAAAATCGGTCTATTATTCTGGATGGCCGCTATGTTGAATAATAAAATTGAATTTGTTTAAAATATAATATAATGTTTTTCTTTAAAACCTTACGAAGAGAATATTAAGTCTAATGAGTTTGAGGATTTTCATGCTGATATCAGTCAGATTTTTGCAATTGCGAGTCTCAAATTCCATTTTTCATTTTATAGAACTACAGACCCATTGTAAGAATTTTTAACTAAGTACTAAAACGTCATTTAGTATTAAATATATTTTAAAATTATTATTGTTCTTTGATTTGCTCTCTTTTAATTCTGGGAGAAAGGCACGCAGACATATGGTAAGTCAGGTCAGGTATAGTTTCGTAGCTTACATTCTTAGGAAGTTTCGTAGTCGAAAATTTATCAATAGTTGTTCTAAATCATTTTTTCTTTGCACTCAACTTGTTTCAGACCTTCAAGGCTTCATCAATATGAGAGCTCGAGGAATTTTTTTCTAATACATATTTTTTGTTTCGTATTTTAGTTTTAGAAATTTCTTCAAAACTGACTGGCAGCTCGAAATACAACAAATATCCATTATAATCTCTCATCCTCTCCGCCCCCCAAAAATACAACTCATTAATGAAAAGTGTAGTAGCTGGTCGAACTGCCGTATTATGATGCTCTCGTTAATGGCTTTGCGGTCACTTTCTTTAGAGCAATTTGTGGGCGTTGCAGCAATACTTGACCTGCTTCATGCCACAATACCACTATAATTGATGACTTTACTATATCTTATGTGGCACAAATGAATGAATGGCGGTCAACCAAGTGCTTTAATAACCAAAAATATGCTTCGAGTATGCTTCTTTGACAGGCTATGATTACTAACCTCACTTTTCTAACGCACAGAATACAAATTCTGCATTGAAATACAGCTAAACAAAGCTGGAAATATGTCAAAACATTTGCCACTGTCGGCAAAGCGGCGCAGTACAAAAGCCTACGATAGCCGAAAAAAGCAGCTGATTGCACTTAAAATCGGAGCTTAAAGGCGGACTGCTGTTATTACTTTTTCTTCTTTGTTCGAGAGACAAAAGATGTACAAAAATGGCGCGTGTTGTTTGGCCGAAAGAATAATTCATAAAGGCCTTAACGGCTGCTGTTTAGCTGGGATATTGTGTGAGACTGATGTATGTGTGTGTGAGTGCGTATTGTATACAAGCTGTTGTTGAACAAAACGTTTCAGCCAAAAGCGGTTTTTTGGTAAAACAAAAACTAACACGAAAATTTCAAATAAATTAGTTACCTTTGTCCGTTGGTCAAATGTCAATCAGTGCGTCGTGGCGAGCGGCAATTTCAATTATTAAATGCTACAAATTTTTCGAAACTATTCAACCAAGTTCAGAGCAAAGCAGCGACATATTGAATATTGAAGCGTTGCCCCGCAGCACAGTAGCTACGAAATGTGGTGGCAAAGAGGTAGTTAAAAAGCAACGCACAATGATGAAATATTAAAATGTCAGAAAAAAAGAGCAATATGAAACAATAAAATGAGCATGCGCAGAATTGGCTGGAGGCTAAACAGGAAATAAAAAAAAGTACAAACTATTGAAGCTTAAAAAAATATAATTAAATTTAAAAATAGAAGTAAAATAAGTTTTAAAAAAATTATTTGTTTTGAAGTTGATCGAATAAAAGGCCGTTATAGAACACATAAATGGTCTATGTTCTTTTGCTTCTAAAAACTGGATTTTAAAAGTGAAGATGATACAAGGTGATCATTTGTGTCAGAGAGACCGGCATTAGCTTACCCTGTAGTTAGTCGTTTTTGGATTTTCGAATTTTTTTTTTGATTTTTTTGATTTTGAATCTAATCTTCCAAAGAAAAATTAAATAAAATTTTTTTTATTTATTGAAAAATCAATATGCGTTCACATATTGTCCAACTACAATTCAAAGTATATCTTACAACAGCATTATGAGTTTTGTTGACGCATACGCTATTTGAATTTTTAATCAATGACAACAAAACAAAACTCCAACCAATTCACATTGACTTGAGGGTCAACATAAAACGGCCTGCGGGTGACAAAAACTAAAAGCAGAATTTTAAATTAGTTTAAGAAATAATATTTCAATTAAATTTTTGCCGCTTTAAACAGTGCAGCGTATTCAAATCTCTTAAATTTTTTATTTTTTTTTCGAACAACTCGCTCAGCTCGCGGCACATGGTAAGCTTGCAATTGCGGCTTGATTTCTGCGCAACCAAAATGGTATTAGCAGCCACCCTCAGGCCCTGAATGCTACCACCAGGCTCACCAACACCAGCTAGCCAAGTAGTGGTGCGTTGGTGATACAGAAGCTTTGCTGAATTGCTCGCACACAGTGGGCAGTCTCGCGTGCGTGCTTGCGCATGTATGCGTTTTGGTATTCACTTAAGCTTCGCTTTGCAGTCGCGGTCATCTTTTCATTGTATTATCTTTTACTATTATGATTACCATATATATATATTTTTTTGTTTCTGTTATGTTATGTTTGTTCATAATTGTGATTAATGGTTTTGCTCGCACCAAAAACTGCCGCTGATTGCTACTAGTTGCTTTTATTATGAATATATATTTGGAAACTAATTTATAAATCTATAACCCCAGTGGCTTTCAATTCAATCAGTCGAACAAATTTTGCTACCAATTTTGGCATTCTACCAACGGGTATTCCCCATGCACTTGGTGTTGTTGTAAATATGTTGGCTAATATAGTTCTTTTCGTGCGCTATTAACTCACTAGTAAATTAAACATATTTTTTTGATGAACATATTTAGTTGCTTGGCTTTGCCTTGAAATCTGCTTTGGAACCGAACCGTATAATTAAATATATATTAAGTGAGCTATGGCTAACCCTTAATTAACTAGTAACGAGTTTAGATATTATTTGAAATTAAAAATGTCCTTCACAGCTCTTTGAGAGACTAAAGCGACCAGACCGGTTAAACTTTAGACTATGTTCAACTTCTCTAAGTAGAGTAGGTGTTCCAAACTCGTACAACTAAGCTAGTCCTCTGAATAAAACAAATTCAAATCATTTTAAAGAAAATTAGTTTCTCATCATTCGGACACTACTCGATGAAAATTGTTACCGAACACAAGAAGAACTCGCATTATCTTTGGAAATCACTCAAGTAGCCATTTGAAACGATTATTAGCAGCGGAATGCATTCAGAGGCAAGGAGATCGGGTTTCGTATGATATTGAAGCCAACAGACATTGAAAGACGATTTTGCATGTCACAAATGCTGCTAGAATGTTACAAGAAGAAGTCATTCGACCGTCGCATGGGATTATACCTGGCGGTGAAAGTGGTATTTTTATTTCAAAACTCATTCATTCAAATTATAAGTAAGATGAACAATATGAAAGTAAAAGTTTTATTCCGAAATAAAAGATCGAGTTCTTTTCAGATTGGGGAAGAATGCTTCTTCATTGAGCTACACTCACTTGGGTAGGTTTTTGAGCTGGAGTCAACTATTGCCAGAACGTGACGACTGGCGTATTGATTACACTCTCACTTATGAGGCGATATGAACAGAGAATGGCTCTTGGTTTTGTGAGGTTATCACTACATCTCGCATATTAGCTCGGAGCTGTTACTGCCTGCCAAGATATCAAATTCAGATCATTGTCAGAACTCGTGATCAGAAAATCGTTTCAAATACTCCTTAAAAAATCCTTCGGAAACTTTCAGCATACCAGCTACTATACAAAGAAAAAAGCTAAAAGAAAAAAATCCGAGTAATTTTCAAAAACATCAGTGAGCCACTCAGTTTCTCACAGTTCACGCCACACAGCTGCCAATGACAGTTACAGTAATTGCAGTTGCTGGTGTCAATGCTTGCCATTGTCGCCATCGCTGCAATTATTGTGCTGTGCAGCGCTACGTTGGTGTTGTTACCCATAACACCACGTCGCATTACTGTACTCACGCCAATCAATCGCAAATCTATTTCAATCAATCTTCGCGTAATTGCAAATACTTTCAACATTTTTGTCAACAAAGCGCGCCCTGCTGCCAATGCAAAGCGCACAGACTGCCATTAATATTGTTGTACCCGATTACTGTTGTTACAGTTGTTGTTGCTGCTGTTGGCTGTCACTGTGCTGCTCCCATTGTTTGTTAACGCGACGGCAGCAAACTTTGGCAGCTACTTAGTACAACGAGCTCTTGCTCTTGATCTTCTCAATGGCCAACCTCCGCATACTGCCAATACGCCAACATATTGCTGCAGGCTGCTCTCGCGCGCTGTAGCACTGAGCTTATTGGTATTGTTGTTGCTGTTACAATTCTTCTTTGCTTAGTTTGCGACGTGATTGCTTTTGCAAACGGTGTTAAAATTATAGCTGAAAGTCGAGCGCTTGAGCTGAACAGAAGTGCGCGCGCTTACCGCGCATTGCGTCTCATGCCGCGCGCTTATTTACAGCGTCGCATCTCATGCCGCGCGCTTATCTACTACGCGCTTACCATCCACATCCACTGCGCGCTTGCTTGCCGCGCACTCATCAGCAACCCACCCAACTGTCGATGTCGTTTGCATTTTCACACTTGAATGATGCGACTCGTCGCGTTTGACATTTGCAAATGCGCGCCTGCGCACCAAAAACACAGCCAAACGAATGCACAAACAAACAAACTGAGCACACACAAATATATATTGTATAGCTACTTACAATAGCCACGTAGTGTGACAAAATGTGACAGCAACGGATGCTGAATACAAGCGCGCGCGCAGCACATTGCGCACACAATGAGCAATTGTTGCAGCGCGCAGCAGTCGCACGCTGGGTGACGTGCCCATTTGCACCGTAATACAAAACATAATCAAAAAACAAATAAACACAAAGTAAAAAGTAACGTAAAGATTAACCTAAACTGAAAATAAGTAGCAGCGGCATTATTGCCAACAACAAAGTAGCACAACAGCGCTGTAGGCAGTAGCAGTTGTTGCTTAACAACAGTAGCAGCAACAACAGCAGTAACAGCGGCAGTATCTAGTCTAGGGTCTGGTAGCAAAATAAGCTTTACTTGCGCCAATCTACTTAGCGCTACAATAGCAACAACAAGCATTGACAGCCGTGCAGTGGCATTCACTTTTGTTGCTATGAAATAAATCGCAATTGGAAGACACAATTGGCAATGTTGACATTCCAGTGACACTTCGTAGAGCGCACATTTAGAAGTTGAGTGCTTACAGTTAACCCTTTAGTTTCTAGTGTTGTCGAATAGACCTTTCATCCTTCTGCTTGAAGCTAATAATTTTTAAAGTTTGATTTTCGCTACTGCGCTACAGATTTATCATATCTCTATCTCACTCTCTATATAGTATATGATAAAACTTATATAACTTTTAGTAGTATAATAGTATCATTGAGTCAAATAGCTCTTGCCAGCAGTACTTTAATTAAATTTTTGCAAGCTATGGTCAAGGGTTCCGAAGTGATTGAACAAAAAGAAGTTCTTGTAGGGAAAACTTTTATTTGACCAGGAAATTTAGTACGAATTTTTGTCTGTAACGCTACAATATCTGAAGATATTGTTGAGATCGATTCACTATAGCATATAGATGTCATATAAACTGAAGGATCAAGTATAAATTCTGGAAAACTGGAAAACTTTTTTATTTGACAAGATATCTTCACAAAGCTTTTCATATAGCTTTCATTCAAACTACAATCAAAATCTAGTTCTTTTATAGAAAATCCGTCCCGGTGCAACTGAAGTTAACGCTTTGTCTTATGGAAAAAATAAACATCAAACCCAAATCAAGCAAAGTCATCAAGCTTGGAAATGTTTATAGATGGTAGTGGAGCAAACATCTGAAAGAATTTTTGCTTAACCTTACCTCAGTATGTCAGAACACATTTTTAGTTTTATTCCTTATAAACTTACAAACTTTCGAAAACATTGCTTCTTATTTGAATATACCCTAATTATTTTGGCTTTTATAAGACAAATAAAATTTGGCATTTAAGCGCTACTTTTGTGTGAAAAATATTATCTTTAATCCTCTACCCATTAGCAGGTTAAGGCCTACATTTGCAGATCATTTCATACTCCTGTATATACATGTGTACGTTCGTATATATATTTACTTGATTTCTTTTTACTGTTTTTCCATTTACATATATTGTTTTTTTTTTTGCTTTTGCTTACTTACCGAGGTTTGGTTAGCTGTGAAATTTGTATGCAAATGCGTTTTCTTGTTGCAATTGCGTTACGCGCCTCCAAGCTACGTGGCACTTAGATATATTCTTTGCTTTATTTGCCTTGGCCGGAGAGACAGCGTTTCAGTTTATTCATATATATGTATATTAGGGTGGGTAAAAAATCGAATGTTCTTTTTCGTTTCGCACTCTGAAAAATTGGTTGATAGACGTCTCTAAGAAAGTCTCTCTCTTAATTTTGCATATTATCATATTGAAAAATTCATATGTCGCTTCTTGTAAAAAACAAAAAAAAAACGGCTATGTTCACGAAAAAATCTTTAGAGACTTTTTTGAAGAGCATCATTCTTAGAAAATCTACAAAACGAAATAGGTTTCCAAGCAGTTGGAAGCGAAATGCGAATTTTTCTATCTGATAATAAGAAATAAATAGAAAACTGTTGAGCGGAAACCTTTCCGTTACCATTAAAAGCGCATACGTGGAGCGATTTTCTTCAAACTGTCTATCAACAAATTTTTTAGAGTACCAACCGAAAAAAATATTCGTTATTGACCCACCCTAATATATATATATACTTATATAGGTGTATATAGATACATATTAATGAAAATTTATTCATGCCACGGCAACACCCTCTGCAAAGCTTACAACAATCCTTGCTAGCGGAAGTTGTAGTTTAAAGTAGCGGCAACAACAAGAGTAATTACAAGCATGATTTCTTACACTTTATAACTGTTGAAATAAATGAAACTGATTTGCATAAAAATTGTATTTGATGGCGTTGCAAAGATAAGCTGATGTGGAGATTATTGGGTGCGTTCAAGTATATATATATAAATACTATATATATACTATTTGTAAATATATGGTTTTTACTTTCATACACCTTTCATCTTCATGCTCCAATGTTTAATTTTTGTTCAATATTCTGCTTCCTTAATTTTTTCTTCGCAACAACAAAACATTGTTTGATTTTCAAAATTTTTCTACATAATTGTGTTTTTATTTAATAATTTAAGTGCAGTTTAACTAGAACAAGATAAATATATATGCAATTAAATTAACTATCATATTTTAGCTAATCATATTTTTTTCATAACTAAGCTAAAGGTAATCATTTATGCTAACAGTTAGGGAATATTCTATATTTTTACAAAAATCTTAAATCTAGGCGGCAAATTTACTTATATTAACTAAAACAATTCCTTTTTTGTATATATTTGCTATATATAGATTTATTTTATTTTTTTATTGTTTTTTATAATAATTTAATTTTTTATATTATATATTTCTAAATTTTTTACATATTTCTACTTTTCAATATTTTTTGTTTATATAATTTTTTATTTTTTATGAAATAATATTAAGATGACATATTTTATATAATATTCTTAACGTTTGGATAAAAGTGTATTTTATTTACATGTGTAATTATGCCTACATAAATAATATATTATTAATTTTAGCAAATAAACATTTCTCTAATTGACTAATTTATTCAATGCTATAAGGAAACAAACTATATAATGCTTGGAAAAATAAGCTTTTCTAATAAAAAATTATGTATTAATAAGATTTTTTTGGAAATTGTATTACATTTAAGTACTGTTATGAAATGTAATTCTAATTTTCAATGTTGTTGATTCATCTCACGATACTAATGTAAAATTTGAGAGCCGAGAGACCTTCAGCAACAGACATGCACTTAAAAGTGTATGCAAACCGATCCCAAAGTAGGCTAATACCTTAAGGTTATTGTTGATATAACTTTGCAGAGCTGGATAATTTGTTTCGTTAATATTTTTGTCTTTTGAATGTTGCTACAAAATTGGACTATTTGAGGTTTTGCTAGATGTTTAGATAGGTATAGCGAAATTTGAAAAATCTGAACTTGACGAATCAGTGATTATTAACTAAGAGTAAGCCGAATGTTTCTCTAAAATTAAAAAAAAAAAAAGAATTAATGAAAACTGAAAAAAAAATTTAAATTGATGAATAGTCCCCAACTGAACTCACTTAATTCTCAGAGTACAGCTCAACTGACTTTTTATTTTTATTTTTAATGCCATTATAGCAGAGTACCACTTTTTCTACTACTAGTAAAAATTTCTAAAATATTTTTCCAACGTCTTTAAACATTTTTAATTTTTTTTTAAATTTTTTTAAAAAGTTTTTTCAATTAAAAAAAAAAACAGATGTAAAAAAAAATATTTTAAAATTGTCTAAATATTTTTAAACGTTTTTAAATATTTTCTTGAATGTATTAAAAATGTTTAAGCAAGTTTAAACATTTGTTAAACGTATTCCAAAATTTGCCACGAATTATTGATAAAAATTTTCTAGGTACTTATTTAACATTCTCTAGTTTTGAAAACATCAATTACCGATACTTCAGAAAATTTTAATATGTAATAACACAAATATTGGCCTTCCTGTCTTTAATAACCATAAGAGACCGAAAAATATGTTAAAGGTTTTGAAAAAGGAATTTCAGTAACATCTGGCAACATACAAAAATCTGCCGCCAGTATTATTATATTTGGAAATGTGAGACTATCTTTATTAAATATAAATGTTCTGAAGTATATTTTTCATAGGACACTCATACGCCACGCCGGCTAAGCAGATACATAAGTACATAAATGTATTAAATAGTCTCATTAAACTGCTAACGAGTGAGAACCAAGACAGCAATAATTTTCAAACATTCCAAATTATTAGCATTCACCTGAATTCTAGCATTTTTCCACAATCTATTTCAATTTTAGTGGTAAAGATGTTAAGCTAATATGCTCCATTTTAATTCTCTTGTGGTGCGCCATCTAATTGGCCATTCGTATTTTTGTGTCATTCCTATATAAATACATTTATGACACATTTGTTGGACCAAAAGTATTTGTCACTATTCAATAAACTGCTTAGTAAACTGCCTGAAATATTTTTGTGACTATTTTATCACCACTTCAGCTGCTGCTTTTGTCAACGTAAAAAGTCAACTGCTTTGCAAAATAGCATTAAGAGTTTTTATTTATTGCGAACGCCATAAATAATTTATTATTTTGTTATGCCATAAAATCAGGAATTATAACAGCAGTGACATTAGCGCCAAACGAATGGAGCAGCTATATAAAATCAGCAAATTATAGAAAATTTCAGTAGAATATTACATAAATATATTTTTTGTATACATATTTATTTACACTCACAAATTAATTCCAACAAAACGGTGCAGTTACACAGCTCAATAATAACATGCGCGCCCGACCAAATACTCCAGCTAGCTGAAGCGCTGCCAACTAATTGGCCCGCCTGCTGTGCGCTTAGCTAAAATTGCATGCAAATCACCATTGACTCGCCATTTGCTCGGCACTGCTGTGCTTTGGCTATTTGTAAGCAAATTTCTTTTTATCTTATTTCGCAATTTTCGGTTGATATTCAATATATCTTTATTTTAATGGCAATGAAGTGATAACATGACCGAAAAATTCGTTAATTACCCTGGCTTGTGTGTTTGTATGTATGGTTGAACCACGCTTTCGATAATTTAGGAATTATTATATGTTAAAAAGAAATATTTTTAAGTCAAAAATGAAATATCTAGTTATAGTAATAGGAAAAGTGTGCAGAAACTGATCAGTGATCTCGAGAATATTTTTAATAAAAAGTTTTAAAACAAAAGTTTATAAATTTTCTACAACAATTAAAAAACTAAAATTATTTAAAAAATATTGTATTTTTATAGAAGCCGAAAACCTAAATCTTTGTGGTTAAATCCAGTGGTGTTGTTGTTGGTGGCGCTGCACTTGCTGGCATGCCACTTATTGCCTTAGACGCTGCGTCTACACAATCGACTACACCCGCTTTTATATTGGCAGCGCACTCCACCGCCGTGGCCGCAGCGCTCAACTTCAGACGCTTGGCGCTCAGCACTTCACTTTCTGACGGCTTACTACTAACGGGATGTAATTTACGCTTCACAACGTCCAATTGCAGAACGCTGTCATCGCTATCGCTTGAGTTGATGAGATGCGTGGAATTGTTATTGTTGTTATTATTGTTGTTGTTGCTATTATTGCTTTTGCTGCTGTTATTGTTATTGTTGGCGTTGTTGTTGTCATTATTATTATTGTGGTTTTTGTTGCTATCGCATAACTTAAGTGGCCTTGTGTCAATTGGTTTATCCAGGCCGTCAATGTCCACCTGGAGTAACTCTTCTTCCGCGCACTCCGCAAGCGGTTTAAAGTTTTCTATTTGCACTTCGGCATTTTTGCTGCGTTGCCGACAGTTCTTCTGTTGTTCCTGCTCCACTATACACTCAATTTCATTGTCGCTGTCAGTTGCTTGCACCGAGCCAGTTGAGCTGCATTTGCTGCTTAGTGAGCTGCTCGCCACTGAACTGCAAGTTTTCATGCTCAAATCAATTGGATTGTCCTGTTGCTGTGACGGCTTCGTCGCTGTGGGTGAGACGGTCGGTAGAGGCGCCACAGCTGGCGTTGGTATAGCGGCGGGCGTGGGGTTGTTGTTGGTAGTACTGTCTGTATTAGACGTAGTGGTACCATTATCCGCTCCGCTGTTGAGCGCGCGAATATTCACAGGCGAATGCGGTGGCGTCATTGACACGACCAGTTCCTCATCGTCATCTTCATCGTTATCGCTTTGCGCCTTGGCCGTGCGCTCGCCACTGTCACCACCATTGCCTACAAGCGCGTGCGCGTTACTAACAGCAGTTGTGGAATTTCGCACTGCGTCACATTCCTCATCGTCGTCGTTGCTTTGCCGACTACGCAAACGCTCGCGGCCGCTCTCTGAATTGGGCGTCACCAAAGCGGAGATGGAGTGATCGTGCTTCGGATGTTCGGGCAATTTCGTTGTTGTCGGCGGCGGACTATTTCGCTGCGACTTAAGCACCGCGTCTAAGTAAAAACGCTTCGTCAGCTCCTCTGCCGCCTTGCTGCCATTGGGTATATGATTGTTGTTGAGCGTATCACCACACTTCGGACTTTGCGCTATACGCTCCGTATCTTTACAAGCATCCAGCTTATTACTATGCGGCACAGTAGCAGAAGCTGCCAATGGTGAGCTGGCCGCTTGCATCGCGGGTGGAAAACGATTTTGCGCCACATTATTGGAATTGAATAGTTGATGCACAGCGGCAGCAGCCGCAGCGGCCTGTTGTTGGTGCTCCGCTGAAGTTTTGAGCAGCCCTTGATGATGCGAGTACAACGCTGGATGATAGCCGGGAAAGAGCAAGTGCGACGGCGGAAGAAAGGCGGGTGGTGGCATGACTGGCATTGAACCGAGTCCGGGGAACGGCAGCGGCAGGAAATGTGGCAAGTCTTTGCGTAATTGTGGTGGTGGTGGCGCTGTCGCCGGCGCACCGCCCGCTTCGGCGGCATGTTTAGCGCTCAAGTGTAGCAGCGCATTGGCACTAGCGCTACCGCGCGTACTCATTTCTAATGAGTTATCTGAATTGTGCGAATCGGGTGAGCTGACGGCTGGTGATGCTGTGGCAGGATGTTTGGCAGCAGCTGCTGCAGCAGCGTACTCTTCAAGTCCCAACATGAGCAATTCCTCCTTTGTACGCGGCGGATAGAGTCCCGGGTAGGCGCCTGCATGGCCCAGCATGCCAAGTGCGGCAGCTGCTGCAGCGCTGTTGGGCGGTCCATGCGGCGACATGCCGTGCGGCGCCGGTGGTTTCTGCCCTGGCATAAGGGGTGGTCCGCCATGTTGTGCCGCTGCGTGGGCGGCTGCAACTGCCGCTTGTTGCTGATTGTTATGATGTGCTGCCATTGCTGCCGCTGCTTGCTGCTGCTGCTCTTGTAGGAGACAATGTATCTTGAACCAATTCGAGCGTCGTCCATAGCGTGAGCCACTCTTCGACATGCCGACGAGCAGGCATTTGCGTAGTCGGCAAGCTTTGCATGCGGTGCGATTCTTCTTGTTGATGATACATTCACCGTTATTTTTGCAATCGCTGATGGAAGAGAGATTGTTGTAGGAGCGGCCGAAAAAAGACTGCAAATATAAAAAAGAAAGTTGAGAATGATTAATTGAAGGTGTTGTGGAAATACTGTCGCGATTTTTTAAGCAGTTAGCTTGATCTTGATTATCTACATTACTTCTAATTTTTTAACAATAAAAAAGTGGAAAATTTTTAATATTTTAAAATATATATAGTCACTAATTAAAAGAATATTTGATATAATTTATCGATGATGCTAAGCGAGAATAGTAGTAAATGACAGAAATATTCAATGATATTAAAAGCAGTCGAAGTAATATTAATATAAGTTTATCGGTAGTGATGGGAGTAGTAATCGACATCACTAATCATTATTAATTTATCAATTATAATTTTTGTTGTATAAACTATTCCCAAATATATTTGAATTGGTTAAAAGAAATTAGTGTCTGTTTCGATTGCAGAGAAATAATGGGACATTTTATCGAAATCGATTATTTATTAGTAAACGATAACTAGTGTAGTGGCTGGTTGTTTCCCCGCAAGTCGCGGCTGCCAAAACTCCAATATATTGAAAGAATTAGCGCGGAAGCTAACACAAATTGTACACACCGTCCAACTCACAAGATTTGCTCATTGCGCCTTTAGAAACTCATAAAAACTTTAACAGAAATCTCTGGTAGCGCTGTTGGGTAATTAACCGGTGATTTAACGGATAAGTGGCTTTCACGAATATATCGATGTAATTATTGATCGAGAAAAAACGGTATTTGATAATAATCGCAACAAATCTCGATAAAATTTATAACCGATAATAATCGTAATAGTTGTCGAAAATAAATTTAACAAGCTGTTCTTTATATGTGCAACATTTTCTTAAGATTGCCCGCTGCTTTGAAGAATTTTTAATTTTTATAAGTAGAATGCTTATGCAGAAGATTTTTAAGTGGAGTATTTGGCAGTATCGAAACCTATTAGAATTAAGTCATATTGAGATTTTGCAGGAACTCTTTTAAGTAGGTGAATATTTCCTTAAAAGACAACTCAAGATGCATTCCGAATTTTCGTAAGAGTGGGTACACTGCCTTTTAAATAACAGAGAAACTTCTCAGATTTGTCTATAAATTTTAAAAAATAATAATAAATTATTTTGCAAAATAATTTATCGAATTTATCGTGGTCAAAAATTGGTCAGTATGATCATCGAGACAAAGTTTAAGATATTTTAGCACCTATTTTGCATTTCCTAAAGAGACTATTTCTCACATTACTTTATATCTAAATAAAAAGCAAAAGCATTGTAATCATTAAAAATGAACTTGTTAGCACACCTTGCTCCAAAAACTTGCCCTTTTCTATAATTCTGCCGCTCACTCTGCCGAAAACTAATTAATGCCAAAGCAGCGCCATCGTTCTTGTTCTTCTTTTTGCTAGCGCTGTTGTTTGTTATTTTTGTTGCTGTTACGGTTTCTAATTTCCAATTCGTTTGGTGTTTTTGTCGCTTTATTGGAGCGCACTAATCTTCTTCACACCTTCCAAATTGACAGCCACGACATTGTCAGCTGTCGCGAAGTGCCGTTGCAGCAGTGTGAATGTCAAAGTGTGCCAACTCGGGCAAAAACCAAAACAAATACGCCAAATAAGCGCAAAAGAATAATGGATTAGAAACAGCAAACACACACAAACACAAGCAAAAACTCATTAATTGCCAATTGAGGCTACAAAGAATAGAAAAGAGCTCCGCTTACAAATAAAAACTAATAAAATGTTGAATGGAAGACAAGCAAATGCCGTTTGCCGTTGCATCTTCAACGAAATCATGCCGCACAACATCACTCATACGCCACCTGCACCCACTGCTGGCGCTGTGACGTGCCGCGTTCACTCAATGCCACCCGCCTCACTACTCACATACAATTGCTAAGCATGTATGTGTGTGTGTGTATTCACTTGGCATCTATACTTGGTGTTTTGTTGAATTACTTGTAAATACTGACGTAATTGTGGCGCGTTGCATGTCTTTGAGTGCCATCGTTCTTGATTTTGCTCTTTTCTCGTTATTTCAGCCAACGATTGCTACATACACACTTAGTTTTGCTGGCTTTGTTATGGCACAAACGAAACTATAAGAGTGCATTTCCGACCTAGTAATCTTGATGCCCAATTAACCTTAAAAGCGTCGCTGGTGGTGCCGGCTGGTTGAATTTGACTGCGTCGATTGTAGCTTTTTTGGTTTAAGGTTCTTACCTCGATTGATTGTATTTTTATTTTCGAAGAAAAATATTATTTGCGCATAGCTTGAATCTACTTTGTTATTGAAATAATAAATTAGGTTTAATGATTTCAATTAAGTATCACAGCTATGAGAACTCTCCAAATATATATAAATATGTATCACAGTCATATATTTGGGTTAAGATTTGTTTCGCAAATCCATTGAAGCTACGACATAGGCAACAAAAGTTGGTTCAAAAAATAGTTAGAAGTAATCACTGGCCATGATAGATGGTGGTTTAAATTGAAATGAGCTGAACTTTCATCAAACATTCTAATGTTGAAGTTATAAATGTAAATCTTTCAGTCTTTCAATAACTTTTTGGGCACATTTATTGGCAAATCAAAAATATGGTGCTACTAGTTTGAAAACGCTCACCACTGTTATAAATATGGAGGCTTTCTTGACACACATGAATGCTTGATATGAAAAACTGAAAAATTAATTGCTTATTGAATGGATTTATTGAAGATCTATAGTAATGTGAATGTTTAGTCGATTTACGTTCTTGTATCAGTTACATTTGTATACCCTGAACAGTGGTAATCGTTTGCCACGAATTTTGTAATACCCAAAAGAAAATGTCGTAGACCCTATAAAGTATATATGTATGTATAAAATTATGATCAAAGTGACCAGCTGAGTCGATTAAGCCTGGCTAAAGTTTTGCATACGTCCTTTCTTCCTCAAGAAGCTGCTCAGTTCCTGGAACCGCGTATATCGAGCTACTATAGGATATAGCTGGCATACAAACTGCACGATCAAAATCAAGTCCTGGTGTGGAAACCCTTTTTATTTCAAAAAATTTGGCATACATTATTATTTAAGTCATCGCTACAATTTCCGTACATATTGTTTAGATCGGACCACTATCACATATAGCTGCCATACAAACTGACCGATCAGACTCAAGTCCTAGTATGAAAAGTTTTTTTATTTGATAAGATTAATTCACAAAATTTGTCATGCGTGTATAACACTGCCTTTATTTTTATAAATGATGTTTAAGAAATTCAGAGAAATAATTTTCCTTTTTCGAAAAAAAAGTAAACATTTCAAACCCGAATTACATACACCACTGATTGATGCCAGTCAACTGCAGCCAATTAACTTTGTAGCTTACTTAAGTTGGCCTCAGCTGCAACCAGCAGCGGCATCAATTGGGAGTCTGTAGCCGCTTAATGCACTTTATTGTATTTTGTTGCTATTTTTGCTTGCTTTTTTAACTCTTCTTTATTTTTTAACCCCTTCCACTATTTATAGCCATTCAACAATTGTTGTTTTTGCTTGCCGTAATTAAGCATCCCCAACTAAGCGGGCACAACTTTGCTGGCTTTTGCCATTTGCGCTTTGTTGCATTGAATTAAATTGTCTGTTTGCTTTGTTGTCACGGAAAAAATAATGAAAAGTGTATTGTAAAAAAAAGAATAATAACAACAACAATATAACGTTGCATCAAATACAGCGACACGTTGCTCTTCGTGGCAATGGTTAATGTTGTAGGTGGCAACTGCGCGTGTAATGCAGTTACGTGTATTTGTATGTGCATACTTATTATATATATAAGTATGCAAGCTACTTGCCACAGTGCTATACGTCGTGCTTGCCACTTGTGCTGTACAAAGTTCGCTGCTGGGAGTGATAGTTCATAAAATGAGTCATTGTCAAGTGGTTGGATAATATATTGGTTATTAATTTTTTATGGTTAAAAAATTATTGCTTGAAAATAATGATTGAGAGTCAGAGAACGTATAAAATATATATAAAAATTAGCAGCGCGATTTACACAATTTTTCTGATATCGATTTGATATTTTGCACACATGCTTTTCTTTTCAAGAAGCTACTTATTTGTCGGAACCGCCAATATCGGAACACTATAGGTCATTGCTTCCATACTAACTGAGCGATAAAAATCAAATAAATGTAAGGAAAACTTTTTTGCGTAACAAGATATCTTCACGAAATTCGGTCCAAAATATTTTTCAAAGCAACGGTAAAATCTCTGAAAAAATGTTTCATATCGGACTACTATTGGTTATAGCTGCTATACAAACTGGCCATTTTAAAAGAAGAAAAATATATTTCTTTACCCTTTTATGCTATAAAAAATACATCTGTGAAGGGTATTATAGCTTCAATGTAGCCAAAGCAACCGTTTTTATTTTTAAATTTTTTGATTTTGTATCACATTTCGCTTTGCTCCTCTCAATTACCTCTTATTATGAACAACCATATCACTTACGGTACAAATAGGAATGCTTGCCTAATTTACAATTATTCCCCCCTTATTAGTTGCAAGTTGTGATAGTATTAAAAAAACCACAGAGAGAATGAGAAATTTTGCTTATTAGCAGTTAATAAAATACCGTTGGCATGGCATATATTAATAAATATAAATAAATACAACTCATTTGTAGCTTTAAGTGACAGTAAAAAATACAGTTTTGTTGCACTTCATTTATTTAGTAGTTTACCAATACACATACAAATGAAATTTATGTATGAAGTTTACTTAACTTTCATGCTTCATTTGCCATAATTAACGCAAAAACTAAAAAAAAAAAACGCAAAATGAACGATTCGGGAGGCTGAAGCAGAGCTAAGTGTAGGAAATTGAGACCAAAGCTTCTTTACTGAAGAAAAAGTGGACATAGAATTATTATATTTGCAAAACGATTAGTTTTAGGCGATGTTGCACGTAACCGCACCTGCAACGATACACTTATTACGATTTCCATGCTGCAATATGCTCGCTTTTTTATTAAACATTGGAAACTAGTCTACAAAAAGTCTGTGTTTTTGTTACTAATTTCGCGACTCTTTATTTCCATTACTAAATAAAGCGTTCGTTCATATAAAATCATACAGCACTCAAGTCTACAACCAATCCAGCGACTTGTGTAGGCCGCCAACGTTATGAACACCCAACGATATGCTTCATTTAATTTCATTTAGTGGAACACAATAAATAAACTAACGGTGTAGTTAATTACAATTGGCAATTTCCATAGGGTAAAGCAATATTTTTGACGCTTGAACGCGTATCGCCTGTTTTGTTTTTCCAAGCAAGTTCGTGGCTTAAGTCTTTCGTACGTGGAACAAATGTGTGGCCGCTAGAAGCGCCGATATTATGCAATAGAGAAGCAAGAAATCAAGAATAAACAGAGCTGAACAGCCGGTAAAAAAAAATGCTGACGCTGCAGCAGGGCCGCAAATCAATGTTAATGTATAAAAAACCCACAAAAAAAATATTAAAAAACAAAATCGAAATAAAAAATTTAAAAATCAAAAATATATAGAAAAAAAAGCGACAAAAAATTTGTTTATATAAATAAAAAAATTGAATTGGAAAAAAAAATCGAAATAAAAAATTCAGAAATAAAACAATCGAAAAATAAAAAAAATAACTGCAACAATGAATATCAGCTGCTAGCAACACATAAGTCGCTTTAGACTTGGAAGAAAACTTTGGCAAAAATCAACAAAAAAGTCGTGCAAAATATCACAATTCCAGCAAAAAGCAAAACACCAAGCGAATTAAAGAAACAAACAACAAAAAGGCGAACCACAGGCAGCACAATGTAGCCACATAATGAGCGCCAAATCAGTAACAACAACAAACACAGCTTTAATTGTTGTATTGTAAGCAGTTGGCACACGCACACACACAACTATTTATGCATACAAACACCTGCATATGCGCATAACATTAGCTAATGATGAAGATGAGTTGAAGGTCGTTCGCAAGTCGCATTAACTAGTTGAAAACAACAACAACAGCAACTGCAAGTATGGCATAGTGCACTGCTTGTAAATAACAACGCTGCACGAATTGCCAGTGCAGTTCACTACAAACACACACACAACTACACATGTGTGCCGTTAAATGTGTGCTTACAGTATTGTTGTTATATAATTGAGTAAACGAGATTTGTTTGTTTTTTAGTTTCTAATTTTTTTTTTTTGCTTTTTTTGCAATTGCTAGCGAGTAATGAGGAAAAGTTTTAGAATAGCTAATGAATGAGCACAAGTTATGGTGGCAGTGGTTATCGCTTGAGATTTCTTGAACAATGTGCTGCATGGAGGGCCCTCCTTGGTGGGCTATATTTGTTTTCAGAAGCTTATGTTGATTTTTTAGGTATTATAAGGTGGGACTACTAGTATTAGTTGCACCATAGAGCCAATCTAGAATCTAGTTAAAGCTGAATGCAGAGGCTTACCGTTTTCAATTATCTTCCCTGAATTCTGCAACATTTAAGGTTGCTAAACTTTGTCTTAGATAATATCGAGGAATATCGAGATCATGTTGAAAGTAGCAGAAATAATAAGAGGAACTGGCCCTGCATTTGATTTACTTAGGTATAATAGGGAGTATTGCAGCAGCTTAGAAGATGACAGCGGGGAAACGAAGAAGCACCTTCTCTATGACTGTACAAATCTTACCGCTGGAATTTATGTCTTCCAATGAAAAAGCTAGAGTCCAAAGAGACAAAGAGGCCATTGTAGCTTACATTTTGAGCACTAGCTACATAAAAATGGAGTTAAAAAGCGCAAATTCGATTCTCACTTATTCTTCACAATTTGGTTTAACACAAAACGAGCACCAATTTATATATATTACTTAATTAATGTTTTCTTTTTTATCGTTCGACCGAGCCTCCTTTTGGCAAGCGATTTTCATGCGAAATTTATAGGACAAAAAAAGTTTTTATAAAAACTAAAATTTTCAAAAAATTAAGAAATATTTTAAATTTATATTTAACAACCATAGGAAATATAATTTATATAAAATATTACTTATAACAACAAATAGTTCAAGCTTACCTTACAACCCTCGCAAGTAAAAGCGCCGAAATGAAAACCCGCTGCCGGCTCTCCACAGACCTTGCACGTCTGATTCATCTGTAAAGAAAAGAGAAAAAGTATTACAAAACCTTTCATAAGTAAAAAGATAACATGTTTGCCAACCTAATATAATTTTTAAAGTTATGAATGCACCTTTAAGCTATTAAGGAAGAATAAATTGCTGGCTTGTCAAATATTTTTGTGATGGAACTATATCTTTATTTTACCCTATTGGCATTTAACCATATATATTCGGTAGAATTTCATATCAGTTTCTTAAATTAATAGAAAATTTATGCTTGCCAGCATTGATTTTTTATTATTTCCATAAGTTTTTCTACTTTTAATGCTAGTCTAATAGGGCTTACAACCATGTTTTGCCGCTTCAATGAAATACTTGTATACTAAAAATCCAATAAAGTTCGTTGTTTAAGTCTTCAGACGTTGTATGTGACTAACTTACTCCTATCTTCAAATTTGAAGATATATTAAAAAGATAGAATTTAAATTCTTTTAGCCACATTATATACTATTCTTTTACTGAATTCAGAAAAAAAAAATTATTCAAGAATTTAGGGATCAGTAAGTAATAAACATTGATACATTTGCAGCAGTGCTGCGTTTGTGTTAATATACGACTTTCGAATCCAAGAATTGGGTATAATTTGCAAAAATTTTTAGTAAACAACGAGAAAATTGAAGTTAAAATTAAGGCAAGTCGGAAACCCGATCCGAAAGTAATAAAAACTAGAACTCAGCCCGAGAACTAAATCTTTTAAAACCCAACACATAAACCTTTTAATAAAGCTGTTGATTACACTCCAACAAATAAAAGTAAGGAAAAAATCATATTTCAATTAAAAGCAACAAATGCCATGCAAATCGCGATTGAAATCTGAACGTGCTGCAAACTGAGGTGCAACGCGAAAATTCACACGCATGTTCGTGGGCAATAATGGAGTGCGTCGCTGGCAGTTTGTTGCTGCCAGCCATCTGTTTTTTCGCTCCATTTGTGTTATAAAACTGCGCTGTTGCTGTTGTTGCAGTGATTGCACATGCGCAATAACGCATGTTTGGCGCAAAAGTCATAATCGCAAGTGAGCGGCCGCGCCAGCGCAGAGTTGCTGGTGGAATACATATCATAAAATTCATATCAAATGCCTGGCGAGTGCACGGCAAAAGTTGAACGCAAAAACAAAAAATAAAATAAAATAAAAAAAAAATTAAGCAAAAGGCTGCGCCTGCGCAGCACTTGAATGTAGATGGAGTCAACTGATGAAATCTCGAAAGTTACATATGAAAAATTGCCCCTGAAGCGGCGCTGAATAGATTAGAAGCGCACAGCTTATAGAACAGCACAACGACAACATTTATTGCCAGCATATATATGTTTATACAAATGTATATATGTATATACAAATGTGTATATATAAATAAATGTTTATGGCCAAGTAAGTGGCAAACTGTGTTTGCACGTTTATAAAAAAAGGCGAAATAATTTGTCTTTTACTTTTATTTGCTTGCACTCTAGTTCAATTGCAATCATCATGCAATGAGTTACTTTCTCATTCGCATGCGCCGATGCGCCAACCAGAGCATTTACATTCGCCACTCACCTTTGAATCTGGCGAGTCACCATGGAAATCTTCATTGCATGTTCACTTTTACATTTGTTACTTGCTTTATTTTACTACAATTTTATTTATGTTATTTTTTATGTGTCAGGTATTTGTATTTGTATCAATAAAATTATTGTTATTTTGGCCATTTTGTTGTTGTTTTTGATGCTCTGTGTTTTGTGTATGTTCACATTGAATTTATTGCAATGCAAATATTTATCAACAAATTGCAATCGGACAAGGCCAAGGACTCGTGTTACGTCGCTGCCGTTGCCGAGGCTCTTGCTGCTGATGCTTTTGGCATGCTGATGGGAAATAAAGTTTGCTTTATGCTAGGCACAGTGGTGTGAAATAAGCCAATTTGGGGCAATTTCAGTTAAAATAAATTATTTATTTCTGAAAATAATAAAGCATTCGTATTTAGGTAGGTAGATTGGCTGTCTAATGACGCACCTAGGCCTTCAGGAGGCCTATTTTGCAACCACAAGCACTAAGATCCTCTCACTACAATATGCTACCCCGTGCTTATGATGGAGTTTGTCAGTACAAAAAGTTTTATCTGTGCAACTTCCGAGATATCGTCCGAAAACCTTTGACCGATGATTGAGAATCTTTTCCCAAACAAAGCTTTACATTCGCATAGAAGATGTTTTATAGTCTCCTCGGTCTTCTACCTCATGTGAGACTCAGCAGTATTCATAACGTATTTGTCGATTAAATATACTTTCAGATAAAGCTAGCAAAGAAAGTTTGGCTGCAGAAAGGCAGAGCAACAATCGGTATGCTCTAGGATCTCTTTCTGTACCTAAATCGACCCATAGACTTAAAAGAAATTGTTTTAGACTTAAGCTTTTCCATTCAAAACTACAGTAAGATTATGATTTCAATTCGGTATTAAAAACATTGCATAAGACTTCTTTTTGTGGTGGTAATATTTTTCGTTTTATTATAGAGAATGTTGCCGTGTTAGAAGCGCTTGGTTGGGCATATACCTGATTTCATTCCTTTTGCATAGAAGGTGTGTGTTAACATTGCTCTAAGAGGTGTATTGGCTAGCAGTACTTTCTGATACTTTTTTTTAATAATATCTATATACAAATTTTCTAAAATTAAGAAAATAAATTGGTTTTGCATGTTTAGTCACCACTGTAATTATGCAAGATTTTTTAGGGCTAAAAAAGCTTTCTAAAGGCCGAGACGAGATAATAAGAGTTAAGGTTAGTTCTTTAAACTTGGATAATCAATAAAAATTTACCCTGTAACAGCGTTTTAAATAAGTTTTTTCTCAAGTAACATAAAAGAAAATATTTTAACTTATATGACAGCTGGTTCTACATTTCCAAAACGTACCAAAATTTTTGTGAAGGACTGTTGTTACACTATCAAAAAGCTATTTCAACTAAATGAAATTTTTGTTGCGAAATTTCCAATACAAAACAAAATGTCTCAATAAAAGCTTTCTTAAAAGCTCAATTCAACATAGCCCACTGTTGGTAAAGCAGAAAATTTGTTCAATTTTTTCAAGCTTTGTTAATTTTGCGCGAAACATTTAAATAGAGTAGGGCATAAAGCAACAATGTATGACAACAAAAACAACATTAACAACAAATAAGATAGCAAAGACACCCCTTGTAGACATTTCTAACAACAAGCGTGCGAATTTTCATATTTATTTACTTAACCGCGGGCTGTTTACCGATGTTTTGCTTGCTATTGCCTTTGTTTCCCTTTTTGTTGCAACATTTATTTGTCAATGCAAACTTTGCTGTACCTTATGACCTGCTTGTGCGGGGAATACAAACTAAAAAACTAACACTTTTGCTTGCCTTTTATGTGTTAACACTTCTTTTTTGGTTTTTTAACATTTTACATTTGCCGCTTGTAGTAGATTTTCGCCTCAAATTTTATTTATGGCATCAAGATGATTATTCAATGAACTGAACTAAATAAAAAGAGAGTGTGTAAATATTGAGTAAATGAAAATTGAATCCAGCGCATGGCTGCAGATTGTGCTGGCAACACGAAAGAAATTTTTAATTTTAATATTTATGAGCTCACAAAATGTTGCATGTCGCATGTTGCATGCCACAACAGCAACAATGGTAGTGCAGCCACTGCGCACATTGTTACGATTTATTAGCGCTGATTTGTCGCTACAAAATTTATTAGCACGCTGCCGAGTTGTTGACAACTATGACTACAACGGAGAGACAATAATCGCTGCATTTTACAAAATATATGTTGAAGTTCTATTTGTACGTTTGTGACTGGAATAGTAAGGGGTTATTGAAGTAGCATCAATTTTTTTTTTGTTTTGGAATTTCGGGCATTTTGTACAAAAATTTTGACTTATATTTTATTACATTACGATGCGAAAAAGTTTGTTTCTTAAGTCTTCAGTTTCAGTCTAAAAATTTACAAGTTCGTTGCTTAAGTCTTCTACTAACAGATTAGTAATTGTAGAAAAACAAATTAATTAAAAATAAATTAAATAAAATAAATACAATTAAATTTTTAGTCAAAATTGGTAGTAAAATTTAAGTTTAGTTAAGATGATTTAATTAAATTACACCCAAAATAAATTATTTTAAATTAAGAAGAAACATTATAATATATTAAAAATATGTAATTTTTTGTGTTAAATGTAATTTTAAATTGCTTTATTAAGAAAAATAGATTTATATTAAATTAATTTTTAATCGCTTCCTTAAATATACCAAAATACTAAACTCATGTAGGTTTTTTTTATATTATATAGCAGATTGATTTGATATTTTCACCCCACCTCTTTTTCTGAAACAAGAAAACACTGAAGAACAGTTTCACAAGCTCTCCCAACTGAAATTTACTTCAAATTATATATCTGATAATTTTTTCTAAATAATTATTGTGTCCGCTCCAGCCGAGCTGCTATTTATAATGAACGTAATTTATTTTAATTATTTTATTGTTTCTTTTGATAGCTGTCAGCTTAAGCTGCACGAGTAGTGGCAGCCACTTGCAGCTAATTTGCACAACAAGTACCGAACGGGTTGTGAAGTTTGCACAAAACAAAGAATATGCACGTATATTTATATAATAAAAGTGATGAGTGAACCTGAAAAAGTGTTTGCGTGGTGTACCAAAACGCTTTTGGTGTATAAATTTGGCAACTCATCACAAGCAAAGCATGTAATTAAATGCTTGGATGGTGTGAAGTGCCTGTAAATATATACACATTTTTTTTTTAAACAGGCTATTTAAAAATGAGAAAATGAAAAATTTTGAAGAGGTCAAAATTAGTAAGCCAAAATAAAATGTATAAGTTCGAAATTTAATTTTTCCAAATGAAAAAAAATCTTACCTCCGAAGACTTGATCATGTAAGCAGTTTGCAATATCATACATTTTCAATGACAGTATTTTTTATTTACCTATAATATTATTTTCTACTTTAAAATATAAAATTAATATTTTTCACTTAAAAGTCACTTAAATTTGGCTAGTTGAGCTCAAGTAAAATTATGCGCAAACTCATTTCTGGAAATCTACTTAATATTTTGCAGACTGCCAACTCCTAAACGCGACATCACAACATCAATGACAACACTTCTACATAATAACAACAAAACAACACTAACAATAACATTGGCATGCAGCGCTTGATGGTAGCAACGGTGGCAACAGTTGCTGCTTCCACTGCTGCAACGCAGTCCTTACATTTCTGCCAGTCATTCAACACGTCCCGCTGTGGTGCAGCTGAACAGCAACCAAACGCAAACGCAATTCACCACTGTATGCCTCAAATAACTGGCAGCTTGTAGCCTGAGATTTTTCCGCCAACAGCAACAGCAGCAGCGCAACCAGCTGCCCAGCACAAATCATGTTAAATTGAATTGAAATCACATAAATCAAAAGGTGGCAGCACAAATCGCTTATGAATCAACATAATTACTGTGAGATTTGAGATTAGATTTGTTTGTGATTTTTGATTGCTACACATTTGTGTGTGCTTTAAGTACAATTGCTTTGTATGTAAACGTCTATATATGTGTGTGCGAGAGTAAGTACGTGCTTTTGCTTGGCAATATATTTTTGCGTGTAATTGTGAAACAAATCTAGTTTGAAACGCAATGTTGATTGAATGAATGGCAAGAATACGTGGTAAACATGAATTTGTTGCGAATTTTTTTGAGGAAAAAATAATAGTAATAATAAAAATCATAACTAACGAAAAAACTAATAAAAATTTGTAGTGATTATGGGACATTAAATGTATAAAATTTTTAATTTATATGTATGTCAGTAATTACGACGTACAGCTATCCACCACGGTATATAATATAGACAATAGAATCGATCTCTCGTCAAATGAAATATTTATGGTATTTGATGTATACGAAAGTGAAGCTATAATTCGCTTTAATATACAAAATATTTCTTACAAGAACTTAATTTTGATCGGTCAGTTTGTACGAAAGCTTTATGCTATAGTGATCGGATATGAATAATTTCGGATCTTACACCGTTGTCTTTGACAAAAATCCTTGCCAAACTTGAAGATATCTTGTCAAATGAAAAGGCATTCCATGTAGCACTTGATTCCGATCTTACAGTTTATATGACAGTTATATGCTGGACCACTATTCCAGTTCCGACAAATGCGCAGCTCCTTTCAGATCGATATCTCAGAAGCTGAGAGACTTGTTCGCGTTTATATAGACAGACGTAAAGACGAGCATAGCTAAATTGACTCAGCTCATCCGACTGCTCATTTTGTGTTTATTTTATAGGGTTGCCTTCTGCAAACTTTGTGCCAAACTTAACACACCCTGTTAAGGGTATAAAAATATTTTAAACTAGAAAAACCTGAGGCTATTATCTGGAATCACTCTTAAAATCACATATGTGTGTATATTTAAAGCTTACCTTTTCTAATTGACAGCAATTTTTTAATCAATTAACTTGAAGTCCTGGGAAAACATATGCCAAATTGATATTCTGAATAAGCATTACAGTTCATTGAAGAACGTAGACTTTTTGAGGAGTAAACATTTTGCTAGATTCAAATACATAAGAAAGTAACTGTTTCAATATCTTACTATACTTCCACACTCTTCATCTCTCTCTGGCTTCTAAAAATACAATCTTTGTAGAATCAATATTTTTTTCTGAAATCTTTCCAACAAAATTTTTTAATTTTTTTACTTTAAGTCCGCTATCCTAACAAAATTTAATCACTCTATTAATAAATACCAATTATTTATATACGAAATATATCTATATATTATAATTAGTCCCTTTTTTAATATTTTTTATAGCAGCTAATAAATTTTCGCTAATAAGCCACCGGTCAACGTCGATTTCTCTGCTGCATAGCATATTTTATAGCGCCAAGAAATATTAATTTTATACCAATTTGCTAATTGCGCTGCAGCCACAAAGCCACAGAACGACACAACCATGATTAATAGAGTGTAACGTAGGAAAATACTTGTCATTAAATATAAATAAAAGTAAACGGTATACAAAATAAACAGGTTAATTTGATTAGCTGTCAAACGAAAAGCACACAAAAGGAAACAAAATAAAGCGATGGGATTAAATTGAGCAATAATGAAGATAAATAAACATGTGTTACGGGAATTGTTGCATGAAATGAGCTGAATAGGAGGCAAGGGAGTGGGGTTAGAAGGATTAGTAATGGTACAAACCAAAGAAATATGAATATGGTTTCCTATATATCAATAAATATGTGTTTGTTGTTGCTAACTGTAAATATAATACATTAGACATTAATATGCTAGCATTTAATATAAGGAGTTGACTGTTATTTGTAGTCAAAGTGTTTAACTAAAGTAAACAGCGCTTAACAGTGTTAGTAAGTAGCTGACACAAGCGGGTAAATTGTATTAGCTTTGACCGTAAAGCGGATAAAATACGCTAAGAGACATAATAACCGCGAAGAAAGCTTAATTCTACATAATTACTGCTACAAACTTAGTACGTTGGTAAAATAAGTGAAAAATAAATATAAAAAGGCAAGTTTTAAACTTAGCTTGTACCTAACTTAAACTTTACTTAAACTTAACTTAAGTTTAACTTGAACTTCAAGATAATCCCCTCGAGGCTTTGCAAATTTATATTGTCGCTTATGCTTTTATATGGATTATTGTTGAATATATTTTGTTTCAAGTAATGATCTAACGCCCTTCTTGTTCTATAACTCTCCTTAATTAATGAAGTATAACTCTTTTGGTATTAAAAAACTCTGTTATGTTAATTAGATCGAATTAATATTATTTTATTTATAGACTCCATTGTCGAAATATTCTTTAGCGGTTTCATATTACATATATATCCATGTGTATATAATATATACACTTATTGCACTACATAAATATCTCAATCAGCATAGCGATCGCTTGACATGCTGCTCACCTTTTCGCGCACGAGAATTGGCGCAGTGACCAAAGCGTGTTGGGTACGTGATTGGCAAAAGCGCACGCTGCATCGCAACACATACATAGTTAGCTGCTTATTTACAGCGCATGCGCATATGTTTAGTAGCGCTCATGTTTACACTTTCCAAGCATTCTTGGTCCTATGTCAACGTGTTTGCTCGTAAGCGTTTGTTTAGCGTTATGCGTTCACATGCCAACACGTAGCAAATGAGTGTGAACGCGCGCCTTCGCTGACTGCGCAAGTGTGATTTCTGAAGAAAGTTGTTTTGTGTATGCCTGCAACTAAATGTTGCAATTGCAAGTGTAATGAAAGCATGTTGCTTGCAACAAATGTTGGTCGCACGTGCAAACAAGTGCTAATAAATAAGTTGAATATGTGTGTGCGGTAGTATGTTTCCGCAAAAATTCCAAACAATTCGCATGAGTGACTTAATTTTAAGCGGAAAGGTGTGCTGCGATCTTGGACAGCAGATGTTGTTAAAGAAATAGTGATGCATTGGTGAATGTTAGAAGGTTGCATTCCTTTGAAAAATTACGTATATATGTACATATGTATATACAGAATCAGTATGCTCACTCGTATACAACGGAATATGGAAAAATGTAATATGCTTTTTTACAGTGACCTCATCTGTGAAATCTCTGTATTAACGGAGAATGTTGAATAAAGAGTTTCTCAAGAAAGTTTAAGGAACAGTTAGATTTTTCTGGCAAGTCAATTCAATAAGGTTAGTATAGCGATTTCAAATAAAATTTTATCCAGTTACAGAGTTTTTAAAAGGCACCTAAAGCTATTGAATTGAGCCGACCTATATTCCTTTGGGGATCGTATTATCGAAAGTTGTCTTCGATTCCTGCTTCTTTGTTTGCTGAAACATAAAGTGGTCGTATTATACGCATTACATTTTAAAATTAAAGTCATATTTAGATTAGAAATGTTAAATTTTATTTTGACCAGAAAGCAAAGGTAAAAATGTACAGCAAAAATTCAAAAAGTTTATGAAAACTATATAAAATCATTTAAATACCACGAACTTTGTGCAAAAGTCAGAAAAAATAACACAAGTTCAAAAGAGATGTATCACTTAGGCAAAACCTCAAAGTAATATCAAGCGCTTTAGGATTTAAAGCTTCATTTAAGCTAATCAGTTTTCATACTCTACTTGATGGTTTTGAAAAACCTTTAATATTTTTACTCAAAGTGAATTTTTTTTTAATTGAAAAATATTTCCTGGTATGCAATTGCGCGCTAAGTCGTAAGCCTTCATAACACAGAACTATATATGCAGATTGAATAAAATATACACTAGTAAAATACTCGTTTGAAAATTATATATATATAAAACAGTGTACACATATACATTATACCTACATATATAATATAAGCAGTAGTCGCTCAAAACTGCACTTCACACAAAACTAAAGTAAAAACTATTTATTTAATTTTTTTTATTTTAATTTATTTTGCTGTTTATTGCAAGGTTTCGCGCACAATTAGCTAAATAAACAATTAATATTAGCCATAAATATTGTACGTACGTATATTATAGAGCTAGCACATACATACATACACTCCGCTTTGCATAAATCAGCAAACTGCTAGCTTTATGCATGTGACTTACTAAAATCATTATTTTTCTAATTTTTTTTTCAATGTTTTTATGTTTGCAATTTATTTCCTCTCTTCAACTCAGACAGTTGACAAGCCACAATCACTGGCGAGTCAACGCTAAAATGCCAACCGCTTGTTACCGCCTAATTGAAGGACCTCGAGACGGCAAGTCGGTGACGCCTCATCAGTGAACGCCTCTTCGACATTTATTTGCTTTGGTTTTGATTTCAAATGATTCCACTTGTCATGTGCTCATAGTATTTTATGCTAATTTAAATATATTTATTGCTTACTGTGTGCGCTCATTATTATTACTTTGATTGATGTGGTTGCCCGCCATGGCTGTTGTGCTTGTTTTATATAGCATAGCTTCTGTAGTGGTGAGCCGCTTTGCAAGCATATTTCTTTATTTACTATTTACATAACAAAAACTTCCGTATTAACTGTGTATATGCTCGTTGGTATATGTAGGTTTGTATGCTTGATGCTTGATTAGCAACGCTTGTCAAAGTTCAACAACTGTCGGCCGCCCACTAATTGGTACAACAACAGCAACACAATTTTTTTTTTGAATTTTTTATTTTTTTCGGGTTATATTTTGCGTAGCAGCAGTGCAACAGCGTTAAAGGTCACTAATTTAAATGATTTCGCATGCTGGCGCTTGATATAGGCGGTGAACACTAAAGACTTAAGCAGCGAACTTGGTTAACATTGATAGACTATTTGCTTAGTATAAGTTATCTACCTTTGTATAAAATATGAGGAAGTGTTTTAACAAATATTAAAAAGAAATAAAAAAAAAAAAAAAAAATAATTAAAAAATAAATTTGGTAGTAATAAAAATTAAATACAATAATATATAAAATACAATATACTTAATAAATACATTATACTAATACTTAAAAAAAAATAATAATAAGAGCGAAACATATAATAAAAATCTAGATTATTAATTGAATAATAACACTGAAAATTTCTCACCAAGTTATGTTTAGTGCAAAAATATGACCGAAGCAAATACTTTAGAAAAAATATGAAAAAATAATTTAAGTACACAATTAAAAAATAAACAAAAAATTAAAAAAATTTAAAATTTTTTTTTTGATTTAAAATATATTATTAGTTAAACTGTTTTGCCCAAAAAATTGAATTTTCATCACTCCCTTCTTTGTTTGCTTTACTACTTTTGTATGCCGCCTCAGCATAGGCAATCTGGTTTTGTATGCTTTTGCATGTCTTTCTGTCAATTTACTTGCCAATTATTCATTACGATATTTCAATTTTGCACAATTACCTTCCACTCCCAAACACTTAAGTATTTATTTTAAATTAAAAATTTCTAACACGTCTTGCTCTAGTTTCGATATCAAATTCAATGTTTTACAATGTGTTTGGCTGTTTGCCGAAAGCGTTGGCATGGCAAACAGCCAAAGGTGATGAAGGTGGCATTTGGCAAAAACAAATGAATGAAGTGTGCTAAAAATAGAAGCAATGAATAGAGGTGTTATGCTTTTCAGTGGACCTTGTTTACGAAGTAAAAGTAGCCGAAGAAGAGTTTTCACATAAAAATGTCAAATAAACTTGTTTCAAAATATCTGCGAAATTCTTTTTTTTTATTTGGAAAAGCAGCCAAAATTTTAAGTCAATTTCTTTTAATTGTTTAATCATTTATTAATTTATATTATTAAGTTAAATTCTTCATATTAATTTTTAGTTGGGAATATAATACATTTTAATTGAAAATGTTTTAAATTAAGTTACTAATTAAAAGTAATTAAATCTTTTAAATTTAATAATTAAAGAATTTTAGTTATTATTTAAGAATAAATAATATTTTTTATTATAAAATATTTTTGTTTTCAATAAATTAAAATTTATAAAATTATTACCTATAAAAATAATAATTTTTAATTAATAATAAAACTGGTTAATTATCAATGAAATTTATTTCTCTTAATTTTCGCATACGTAATATATATTTGCTCAACTATTCGACTCAATTCAAAACCACTCAAGTTTTTAATTTTTATAGCGCATGTGTACTCAAATATTTATTTCATTGACCTTGGTGTAACTTCTGTAAACATTTATTTTCATTAAATTGCCGTATTATGCGCTTGGTGGTTTTTTTTCTGTTTCACGGATGGTCGCCGTATTAATTTAGTTTTTTGCTTTATGTATTTGTGTATTTGTATTAAAATGATGTGCCAAAGTTAAAGTCGTTTTTATTGTGCCACGCTTGCCAACTCTTTAAACGCTGCATTTGGCCGAATAAATGTTGAGTTAATGTAATTTACTTGGTGTTTTAGTTTTGTTCTGGTTTGCTTGCTTATTGTAGCGTGAACTCTTGTAAGCAATTATATATACATACACATACTCGTATGTGCTTGTGAGCTTTGTGAAAATAAAGTCAAGATTATGCAGGCAATTTGAAGCAAGGCTGGTTATATAATTGATGTTTCTTGTTGAGTAGGAAGTCAGAAAACTTTATTATTTGTTAATCAAAATGTATTTTATTTTTTTCATTTCCTAATTTTAGAAGTTTTAAAATTGGTTACTATATATTCTGTAATTTTTTTTTTTTTTTTAATATATTTTCTGTAAAAATTTTTGCTATCTATGGAAGTTAATACGTAACACTGTCATCCATAGTACCCATAAACTCCTTCTAAAAACTTTTTGTGGCAAAAATGTAAATATTTACTCCAGAAGAATTAGTCTAATAAGCTAAGAATCATAAAAGAAAAATAACTAATTAACCAACGAATTAAAAAAGAATTGGTTTTCTTAAGAAAATTGTTTTAGAAATATTTATGGGAAATTCTAAGAAAACTTTATAGCAACAACTAGTTTTGACTCTCTATACCAGCTTGATTAAGCAAAGCAAGTCTTATAATAATTAAGCTTTGGCATGCACCACACACAATGGTTACTAACTAACATTGCATTGCAGCAATTATAATTGCCACAACAAAAATTTGAGGAATATTAAAAAATTATAAAAAAATTTAAGGGCCCGAATAATTACTAAAAATCAGCGAAAAATATTAAAAAGGTGATGAAACGTGCGCAAATGAAAATCAGAAACTCCAAAGCATACAACTTATATAAAGATATGGGTAAGGTAGTGAGTTGAGGTAAAAACAACAAAGTAGCGTCATATTATTGCCCGCCTACCAACTGCTACAGTTTATTTTAACTTTATTTTATGTTTTTTGTGTTTTTTTAGTGAATTTTTGATTCCTCTGACGTGCTGGAATTTTTATGTGTAACAAACATTTTCGACGCATATTTGTGCGTATCTTAATGGGGAGAAAAGAGAAACACAAACATTAAGCGATATGAAGCAACGGCGAGCTCCGCGTTGAAGGCGCTTAGTCATCGCATGCAATTTGTCAGCGGTTCAACAATAAATATTTTGAAAAAAGAAAAACAACAAAATTATTTTTTCTTCAAACATAATTGGCATAGCAAATACTTGCTTGTAGAACAACAACTACATAACAACAAAACGCGTTACTTTTGCACGCAACTTTTGTGCTGTAACTGGGGAAATACTCCTGGGAAGCAAGGCAGCGGCGATCAATCATATTTGCAGACAAGCTGAGGAAGCATATCATGAGTGTATATATATATATATATATATTGTTAGTAAATATACACATACATATACAAATTCACAGCTGCCTTCAACCAGGAAGCTGTCATTGCCATGCCACCGCTGCAAACTGCATTCAAACGCTCTTCTTGAGCTCACCAATACATATATTGTATGTATTTATACAAATATACATATGTATATATATACAACATATATGTATATGCAATCACTTTGCGCTTTGCAACTGTGCAACAAATTATTGTATTTACATTGTATTGTAAAATATGACAAATGACTTATTGCGCTGCGTTGATTTGTTCGACAGCTAGCCGCCCCACTGCCTTCCCTACTTGACATTATCACAACTGACATTGACAGTGACTTGACTGCGCTGCTTATTTGTGTGTATGTATGTTTCTATTATACAAATGTACGAATGTACCACTTCCTACCTCCCTTACTTCCATTAGTTAGGGTAGCTTGCCTGTCGCCTAAGTTTTGCCTTCGTTTTGTTGTCAAACACGCCTCGTTCGCACGCAGGATCAACGAACGTGACTAGTGAAAATTCATTGAGCTTGTCATATAACTATTGGCAGCAGGCTATTGTGCCTGCTGATCCATCATAGTGCAATTTGATAGGGATGAGTGTGAATTTTCATTGCGGATTGGCATACATATTGAACGTTGATTAAAAGTATTGGGAGATATATGAGTGGATGTAAGGGTTTGCTATAGTTTTAGTTCAAGCAGCGATGAATAGAATGAGAGTGTAAGTACTGCAGAATGAACATAAGAATCATACAGGAAACTTAAATGTACTATTTTACTCCATATTTTGGAATTTGTAATATTTTTTTTTTTAGTGAAACAAAACTTGTTATGTGATTTATGAACTCGTACCCCGAACTCGTACTTATATTTTATAAAATAATTTTTAAATTATTGTTCAAATAGAAATGGAATAAATTCAGCTCGTTTTTATCATCATCAACAACATTACTCACACTAAGTTTTCTCTACCTTTACTCAAATAGGTTATCTCCCTTACAAAACTAAATATCACACAATTTTTACTACAAATAAAAAGTAGGTTATCGGCTAGCCAAATACAAAAGACTTAAGCGCCAAACCAGCACTTAGCACTCCTCACCAGCAGACCTATATACTATCTTCCACGAAGTGGCGCTAAAGTTTTCCCAGCCACCCACAATGAAATGAAACCACGAAATAAAAGCAAAATTAAGCTGCAACCGCAGCCACAAATAAAAACTGCAGAAAATTTAGAGTAAATCGCTATTTTGTTGGACGTTTTTGTGACACAAAATCGCTGCTGTGGCTCCCAGTTACAAAAAATAATTTTTTTTTGCAAGCTTTATTTGTTTTTGCAGCAGCAGCCCTGTGACTGTTGCTCATATTGGTTTAAGTAGCAGAAGCTTTTTTCAGCTTGCCGCTTTCTGGCTGTGTTTTGTGCTGTGTTGTGGCAGCAACTGGCAGCTAAAAGAGCACTAGCGCCAGAGTAAACAAGCAAAACAACGTGCAAGCGATTAACTGCTCTTATTTAATTGACTTTTGACTTTTGCGGGTGGCTTTGTTTGGATTTGAACAAAATTAAATTAAATAGTAGAAAATAGAAATAGAAGAGCAAATGTGAAAAGCGCAGATGAAGAAATAAAATGAAGATAAGAACACAAAGCTGCACACCGGTTGTGACAATAAAAGTGGGAAATGCTTTGCGAAGACCTTGCCATAAAAATGCCGAAATCGCTGATAAGTGCACTAATGGGGCAATACTTGTAAGTACTCGTGAGAGTATTAAGCAAATAGAATAGAAAAAAATAAATTTTCTCTCTAAGCAAATGAAGTGACTTGGCAATGAATACTGAGTATTGAGTTGAAATGAGTGTTGCCAACTTAATTTCTGTAAAGTGTAGTGTGTTACTGAGCAAAACAATTTATTGTTTTATTTATTATATATTATCTAGGTGAAGTTTTTATGTGATTATGTAAACAGATATTAATAAAAAAAATTAAATATAGTGTTGCCACCTGTTATAATTCTTATTATTTTTTTAAATAGTACATGTAACGAAAGTGCTCTGAAAATCACATTTTTACGTTATTTATATATTTTTTAATGATATATGAAGTTTGACGTATCAGCGTTGCCAACCTATTGTATTTACAAAATTTTAATAAGGTGAAAATTTTTTAATTTAGTTGATATATCAACAAGCAAATTTCGTATTTTCCAGTATATTTAAAAAAAATTGCCACTAGTGTTGCCAGATTTAAAAAAAAATGTTATTAAATATACTTAATTATAGCTTGAGTAATAACGTTTAGAGCATTTAAATTATATAAAGTCGTGTAGGTAGGGAGCTTCAAATATCAAAATAAATACAGATAAGTTGCAACATCATCTAAATGCTGACCAACTTCTTAGCATACAAAGGAAGCAACACTTCAAACCACCACATCAAAAAACGAAAGCAAATAGCGCACTCGCTACTCAATTGCTGCTGCACTACTGTTGCCATGAATATATGGTGCCAGGCTACTTGTGCACAACATGCTACAAGTGGCAAGTTGCCGATCTGCAATGAACCAATTCCCACGAAGGCGAGTGTGCGCGCACTTGCTGAGCAGAGCAAACCAGACAAAAAAGAGCAGTGGTGCAACACAAAAGTGAAGATTAAAAGCTATGCAACAAGCGGTGGCAAAGCGCTCACCACTGGGAGGTGGCATACCACTAATCTTTTGTACTGAAACCAACTAATATATAAACTAGTGTAAATTCTCATATGTGTTTGTGTGTGTGCGACTTGCTGTGCGCATTGCTTGCAACAACTTTCAACAGCATTTAATAGTCTGGCCGTCTGGTCGAGATCAGGCTCAGCCTCAGTGTTGCTAACTCGACTAACGCTTGTCTGGTGTGGCATGCTTGCATTGTTTGTGTTATTTGTTTGGCGATTGAAAGTTGCATTCGTTTGTTTGTTGCGCATGTGGCAAGTGCCTGCGCTACACAGGCGTGTAGCGTGTCACACACAGCGACGAAATTGTTGTTTCTCTACATTTCTTGACTCATTCATTTGCTCTGACTAAACATTTGTATATATATATTATATATATATATGTGTGTGTGTATTTATTTATATGTGGAAGAAAGCAAATGATATGTGGCAAATGAAATTGGTTAGTCAGCTGTTGAAAGTGTGGCATGGTATTTTATTTGGCTTTTTAGTATATGCTGTTATTGTAGTTGTACTGTTACATTGGTGAGAAAATTTTTTTGTTTGGTCGAGAAATTTGCAAATGTTTGGCATTTGTCTGTTCTTGCAGCCATTGTTGCTTTGCCCAGGAATTTTGTAACGTTTTTATTTTTGTTGCTCCACTAACCGTAGTTTTTTGTATTGTTGCTTGCACTTCGACTTTTTGTTGGCATTTCCAGTTGTCATCATTATTTGTTTATGACTTGTTTGTGAGAATTGTTGATTGCGCAGTTGAGTTTTTCTCGCCGGTTTGCCCGTTTTTTGCTTTCTTTAGTTTCGGAAAAGCATAACGATTAGTAGTTTACTAATGTCGAAATGCAAACGGGAATTTTATGGGCAATTGTGTGTTCTAGTTTTTGGGTTTGAAAAAGCTAAGTGAAATTGGTATGCATGACGAAGTGTCCGGAAAAAGTTCCATTCAGAATATTTCATATTAAAAAGAAAAAAAAATGAAAGCAGAAAATATTTATTTATTTGCAAGAATTTAACCTTTTTTCAGTTCTTTTTGGCAAATTCATGTTCAAATATATATTTTGTTTTAATATTTGTTTGTCTAATTTACCATTTTCGTACATAAATTAAAAAAAGTAAAATTTTATAAATACTTTTATAGTCTTTATTACTTTGAAAAACAAAAATATTTGTTTCGTATTAATTTTGGCAAGATTATTCATAAAAATACTCCAAAAAATTGCAATACGTTTCACTGAAGTTTCCTTTGCTTATTTTCTATAATAGTTTTCATCGAAACTACTTTACACAATATTTTACAATATTTACTTTGCATTTACTGCGTGATCATCAGGATTTCATTTCTCAGTGTTAAAAATTATTAAACCCGATTTCGGGTCGTTTCTGTAAAATTTTTAATTAATTATTTATTTATTTTTATTATTAAATATTTTTCCAAAATAAGTACGCCAAATATATATTTTCTTCTTTGCAGCACGGTGCTAAAATTAGTGTAAATAATATTTGATTTTCGATTATATCCTTAAATGCAACTTTTTCCAAAAATCCCTAAATACATTGCAATATTGTCCGTTTTTTAAATTATTACTTCAGTGTTGCCAACTATTATAAATGCAAAAATTTTTGTTTTTATATACAACATGTAAAAAAAGTGGTCTAAAATCCACATTTATACGTTATTCATAATTTCTTAAATGAGATATGAACACTGACGAATCAGAGTTGCTATCTTATTGTATTTACAAAATTTTTCTGTTTTGACAATTTTTCAATACATGTAAATTATTAGAAAAAAATTTTGTATTTCCAAATATATTGTATAAAAAAAAATTTAACACAAGTTTGCACTAGTCAAATTAAAATAAGTAAAATTTTATTTTATATAATATTTATATATTACCGGTAATAAGTTCCATAAGCAATGATTTTATATAATTTTTTTAAGTTAATAGAAAAATTTTCTAAAATGTTATCGAAAGAACTTCTATTTATTTTTATATTTTTTATTTTGAAAATAAATATATATAATTTTTTTTTTTTTTATATTACTATTTATTTAGTTAATTTTTTTTTTGTATTTCTTCCTACTTTATGCAACTTTCAAATAAAGTTTACAAACAAAATTATTTAAATGTCTTAAATATGTTTTTATTGTTTCTTTCCCAAAGCATTAAAATTCCTATTACACAAAATTTTCATTATTTTACATAAATACAAATACTTAATAAATAAATATTTCAATAAAAAAGGCATTGCGAGCATAAAATTAAAAATTATTATGAATACCACGCATTCATTTAACAAAAAGGCAGTCAAAGACAACTCCAAAACTTACTTATATTGTAATAAATAAAAACAAAAATATTTTTAAAAATCATGTAAAATATATTCAACTTTTGCTATCGTAAACATTTAGATTTCAGGTGTTTGTTTACAGCCCATGCCGAATGGCCAATTTAACAAATTAGTATGTAAATTTACGGAACGAAATTGCTGCAGAAAACGAAAAGAGCTACATATTTACATTAAAAATCCACATATACCTTCAAACATATGAGCCCAACGCATAGCCTACTCACTGCCACTGCTGTTCCAAAATTCAAATTAGTCGAACGGCAAGCTATCATAAATACCTGTTAGTGGAGTATCAAACAGACGACGTCGAAAAGCAGAGCAACACCCTGAAGCAGGTGCCTTACTGCCAGCACCTAAAACATTTATTTCATTATACAAAACGCTTTTGCTCTGCATTTTTCTAGTGCTGATCAAATGTCAATTAGAGCGATGCCAAGTTGCGATAAGACATGAAACGCTTTGTCTATTTGTATATAAGTTTGTGTGTTTGTGCTTATTTTTTTTATAAGTTATGCGTCTCTTTCATAAAGTGATGTGCGCATGCGCCCGATTATAACTTTCAAGAGTGGCGTTCATAAATTTCAGCTCGTAATATAATCAACACACAATTATTGAATGCGATCTTGGCAGCTGATAGTGAGCGTTTTACTGTTGCTTTGGTGTGCTGTTCGTTGTATAGGTGAAGAGTGTGATGCAGGCACTACATAATTTGCTGATAAGGTAATTATAATATATGAAAATTTATTTGTTTCACGTGTGGAAAGTGGTGCTGAATTTCGAACGGTTGCTGGGCACATTTTTCAGCGATATATCGAGCTCTTGGGTTTTAATAAAAACAATGTTAAAAAGAAAAGGGTTTGCATAGTTAGAGTAATGAAATTTGGTCTCATTTCTAAAATCAAAAATTATTTTTCAAGGAAAGTTTATGTTGAACGATCTTGTTTCACTCAGTTAGTCAATAAACACAAAAATCGTTAATTTATTAAATTGTATTTTGACTAATACCTGGTGAAGTGATTATTACGGGGAGTTAAAAGAATTTTCCCTATTGCTAAACTCTGTGTTGGCAAGTAGAAACCAAAAAAGCGGTGTTTAAGTTTGAAGTCTTAGACTTTTTAGAATTTAATGACATAATGCTCATGAAAACAGAAATAACAAATAAATCAAAGTTTGTGTTACTCAGTAGAACTTAATGTTATGCACACAAAAATTGTAATGCAATAAAACCCAGAATGAAGTATTTAAGGTGAGTTTTAAGACTGTTTGTTATTTGTAAACACCAGGTTTGTTTACTGAGTTTGACCTTAACACCAAAATATGCAATAAATTCGAGTTTTTGGTGGAAGTTAAGCATATTCTTATACAGTCTGCCTAGTTCTATTAATACAAGCATTTTAGAAGGTTTCAAAACAGAAAAATAGTTCGAATTATTTTCGGAGAGTCTTTACAAATTATATAGAAGCGATAAAATAGTCGATGGAACCCATAAGGACCTCAAGACTATATCTGATAATTTACTTCAATTCAGTGTTATTTAAATTGATTTTATGACATAATACAGCAACAAAAATCCCAATCTGTTAACTAATTCTGCTTAATTTTCATAACGTAGGAATATTTTTGAAGCTTTTTGTACAGAAATTGTTCATAAATTCATGAACGCGTCTGCTTTTAGGCACTTTAGAAGGTGTCTTAATAGAGTTTATGTAAAGACTTATGTTGTAGTAAAAAATTATAATTATATTGGTTCCTCTAATGGTTTTAAAATTACATTTTTTTCACTTTCAGTTAATTTTTTATTTGAATTGGTAGCCAAATTCATTTAAATATATTTTTTTTTGTATTACTACGTGTTCAATAGTTTTTTACAAATATAAGATTTTTAAAAAATTCTATTAAAGAAATTAAATTTTATCCAAATTCTTTTCAAGTATCTACAACATTTAATTATCTCCCCTACAAAATTATGTTCCATATTAAATAAATATTTGAATTGAAAGACTTGTGCAACGAACTTGATTGCCTGTTTGCTAAGTCCCTCCGTAAAAACGACTTAAGCAACGAACTTGCGCATCTGATAACTAATTAAACTACGCTTCATATGTTCATAAATGAGAAACTAACTTTGCTACTGAACATCTCTACCCATTACAATTATTGAGCCAATAAATCACATTTACTTCGCCTTGAGCGCAGCAGATGAGCAGTAGCCAAAAACAACAACAATACCACATGCAACCAAACCGACATTCGAAATCGCAATTGCTGTCGTGGCTAATTACGCAAATATTTAGTTGCTGGGCGTGTTGCACAGTGACGAACCAAATAACTAGTCAAGTGAACAACAGTTCGACAAAAAAATATACAGACAAATCTAAATCTAATTTTGCTGCATGCGCGCGATTCACCATTTAATTTCCAACCAATCACATTCAATGTTAAATTCCATGCAAAATATGCAGTGAAAATAATAAATTGTTATATGCCAGCAATAACAACAATAAACCAGCAGCAATATCAGATTAGCGGCAAGTGATTAGCCAGCAATAAAAAATGTACAGAAGCAGCTAAACGAAAATTGTGCACCAACAGATATATATTATATGTATAGTACATATATATCCCAATATATAATATATGCATATCTAAGTGGTCTCCCGTTACTGCTTGTAACTAAATAGCGCGCACACAAATGGCAACACAATGACCAACAACAATTGTTTAATGAGTTGGAATTATTTTATCTACCAACACACTAGTTACAACAATAAAAGCTGATGCTCAGATCTATGTGTGTGTGTATGCTTGTAGTTAGATTTATTTGTGCATCGATCACGGCACGATGATCGCGGCGATTTTCTATTCGTTTCAGTTACAAATTGTTAAATCGATGAGGCGACTAAGCTGGTGCCATTTTAATGCAAAAACAATTACACCGCACCATGCTAGTGACAGCAGCAAATAATAGTGAAATACCAAAACTTACAACAACACACACACGAATAAATAATGCTTAATCATGTTTTGGCGATCTTCGTGGCGTAACAATTCAATTCAATTGCATTTAATTTGTTATTATTGCTTTTGTGGTGGCTTTTCGAGCGCATTCTAGCAGTGAAATGAACAGATTGGGACTTTTTAAAATGATTAGCGGCACTACCAGGCAATGGAAAAATATAGTTTTTTAAAGATTTTTTATAATTCGGAGTTTTTAAAAAATTTTTTTCTTTTATATCGAAGCAATTTTTTGAACTTATACAAGAAAAAAGTTAATAATTAAAGAAAATAAATCTAAAATTCCTTCAAAAAGGTTCGAGCTTTCTTCAAATATCTGCCAGACCTGCACGCTGCAACCCTGACCTACCTCATCAATCACAGAAATTTCAACTGCCACTAATTACTTTAGTTTCATTGCACAAAACCATTGATCCGCAGCTACCATAAATACTCTAGCAAAAGCACAAAAAGTAAATCATTTCACTCCGACACATAGGTGATGCACTGCATGACTCTGCCGCAGCCTTTAACCAGGAAGCCCTTCAGGAAACTATATGCTACACAAGTGCTACAGCAAGTACAGCAGTAGCCATCTGGATGAGCGCTCACAACTGACAAGATGATTATAAATAGTGCAAATGCGTGCGCAAAGAAAAACGCTAAAAAATAAAGGAGAGCAAATGGACAAAAACTAGCACTAAAAGCAATTACACAAACAATAGCAACAATGCCAGCGAAAAAGTATTTTGACTTACGCGAACGTAATCATCATTAGTTTTCGGCCAAACGAAATAGACTCATCAACAGGCAGCATAACGGCTGAAAAGCACAAAAAAAAAACAAAAAGACGCCAGCAAACAAGCGCATAGTTTTCAGGCAAACTAAAGACTTAAGCGACGAACTTGCATGGCTGGTGCCATATAGAACCAAATGTGGGGAGTGACGGATATATGTGTTTGTGGGAATGTATGTAAGTGTATATATGTATATGCATGCAAGTGCATATAGCTTTGTGTATATGTAAGTATGTGCGCATTCATTTATTTTGTTGTATGACAGTGCACGCGTATTTATTGGCAACAAATCTCCGCTCATTCTTAACCGGCCAAAAATAGTGCGCTGTGGTCGCGATTGCTTGCCATCATTAGCGAGACTGACTCTATGTGGAGTATAAAGGAGCGGCGAGCGGGTGTTTGCTTGAAAACTGACAAACTAATTTCGAGCGACTGCAGCATATTGGCCAGTGGAGTTATAGTTAGGCGGTGACCAAGTGCTTGCTGCACGCTTATAAGCGTATTTGTCTTTGCGCTGGCTGACTTTGACACTCAGCAATTATCACAACAGCAACAAGAAACATTAAAAACCGCAACAACAAACAAAAAAGTAACAAAGAACGCAACAGTTTTATTAAATTCACCATAAATATATATGACAATAGCCATAACAACAACAGCAGCAACATCAAAGTTAACAACATGTAAAACAAGTGCTTCTACTGCATTCAAAAACTGCCAACAGCTACAACAATAACAATTTGGCATTGTGGTCATTTGGGAAGGACATTTACAGCGTCGAAAATAAATATGCAACGTGCAATGTTCGCGAAATATTGTGATTTGACTAAATAAATCTAAGTTAAATTGTATTAATTTGTTTAGCTGCAAGCATGCGAAAGCCACACCAGGGCATTTGCGCCTGTGTGTTTAGGTTTGGGAAACTGTTAGCCGCGAGCGTCATTCGCCGTGTGCATTGCAGGCAGAAGTAATAACCAAACCAGCTTGTTTTTAGTGTGCCTTAATGATCTGACTATTTAGCTTTGATGGCAATTTTTTCATTTGGCTATCTCAGAATATCTCTGCTCTAGTAATGTTGTTGCATGTGAAAAATGTGCGACCATTAGCTGGCAAGTGCTTTGTAATTGCTAAAATAATTGCGATTCCCGCGGTTCTACTTGCACGCATTACTTGCTAGTGGTGTCTGTGTGTGTCTGCGTGTGTGTGTGTGTGTGGAAATTGCAGCACTTGACACAACTTGTTGCTTTGAAGACGTTTTAAGGCGTCAATTGGCGCACGTAGCAACTGAACTGTTTTAAATGAAAGACTTATGCGACGAACTTGATTGCCTGGTTGCGTCGTTGATTTAATGGAAACACTCAGGCAACGAAGCTGCTCTCTCAATTCAGTTAAAGACTTAAGCAACGAACTTGATAATACATTTTTAAATGAAAAGACTTTAGAAACGAACTTGCTCATCTAATATCAATTGTTTGGACTAAAAGACTTAAGCAGCGAACTCGATACGAATATTTTAATATTGAAGACTTTTACGACGAATTTGACTGCCACTACTTGAAAGATGCAAACAAAAGACTTACGCAACGAACTTTATTTTCAATTAATTACGAATGAAATCATTATTTAAGGCAATTTTAATTAGTTTGGAAATGTTTTAATTTTTTATTATTAAAATATTGAAATAAAACATAAAACGTAATAAAATAATAGTTTTGTGTGTTTCCAAGTTCTATAATTTTATATTTTACTTTTCTGGACTATTTAGAATTAACTATATTTTTACGATTAAGTTAAACGATCCGGGTTTCAGTTATATGCCGACTTGTATACGTATATACAATAACCTATAACATTAATAATTTAATGTACCATTTGATACTTTTTGTAGCATTTTAGAATTTTTAACTAGAATTCTATCTTTGTAGTATTTTATTTCCCAAAGAAAGAGAATACAGGATTAAAAGGCATTATAAGGAATAAAGTAGTACTTAATATAGCATAATATCTGGTCAATTTAACAAGTAAAAGCTAAAAAAGGGTTTAAAAGCAAAGAGAAAGAAAAGAAAAGAAGAGTGGTATGTAAAAGTGAACATTTTTTAAATAAATATTGATTGAGATTGCCAATATATGGTGTTACTTTTGTTTGAAGAATTTTTTTTTCTCATAAATATATATTTTAAAATATTTGAAGTAGAAATGTTGCGGTCCAAAAGAACTCAAATAATCACTTTTATAATTTTCTTGGCAACATTTTTTGCTACCAATCTGCATATGGTACTACGTAAGCAACTAAACCGCACATCCTCAAAATTTGTTTATTTCCATGAAATCAGTGTTCATTGAACATAAGCTGCAAGTAATTGCAAAAATAAATAATAAAAGCAAGTAGCAACAGAGCAAAGTGCCGCCAAAACTGCAATTATTTATTGCATTTGCGGCTTTTTTTTAAATAAAAATGCGGTGGTCACAACTGCTACCAGCGAAAACAAATGAGCGCGGCTGCCTTGGCTCCACCAACGAGTTGCTGCAATCATTTGAAATTTTTTTCAACCAGTTCGGCGTGCTTTATTTATAGCAATTACAACTGGCAAAAGCTGTGTTTGCTAACCAACTAGAACCGAAAACCAAAAATTACTAAGCAAAACACAGCAAATGAAGTAAAAAAAACAACACCAGCTAGAATAGCCGAAAATAAGACTCATGCTTGCCAAAAAAAAAAAAAAAACTGTAAGCATAAAGCACCAGCAACAATCACGAAACAAAAAACAGCTCGGATCAAATGCTTGGTGCGTCTAACGCTTTAACCTTGACAAAAATCGTACACTTGAGTGCTTTTATAGTTCAAAAGACAACTTGCAATAACAAAAACAACCAAGCGCAAAGCACAACGTTAACAATAGAAGGAAGCGCCACAACAAAAATCGAACAACAACAAACTGTAATAGCAATGACTATTAAACTGCTATTATTTAAGTGCACGGCTGCCGCATAAACTAAGCCCAGCAACAAAAAGCATCGACAATGTGTGTGGAAAAAAGCTGAAAATTAAATCGCATATATTGCATTGATAGTGCAAATGTTTGTGTAGCGCTAGTAATGAAGGGCAGCCGTACTTAGTAGCGGAAGTTGGCGCGCGGCGGATGCTCGAGTTGTATACGCAACTATTAAAGAGATCTTAACAGCGCGCACACAAACACACACATACCTGCGCAGTTGAGCAAATAAAGTGGTTGCTGAAGTACCGTCTTGTTAAATTTAATGTTGGTGAGTTATTTTGGTAGCTAACAGAGCATAAATCACTGAAAAGTAGTGAGATAGCTGTTTTATAGAACTAATTACTTAAAAAACTTGCACTTTTATTGTGGCGTATGTGTGTAGATACAGCTATAAACTATAAAGACTTTAGCATAGTAGCTTATCAAATATTGTAGTCTGATTTTGTTGCGTATTAAATGTTATTTGTGACATTTTAATTAAATCAGAGGCATTAATGTGTACTTTAGTAAATACTTGTGAGCAATATCGGTAAATTTTTTGTAAGGAAAACCGATATTTTTTCCAAATTATTATTCATTAAACACATTTTGAATGTTTTTCTTATTATTGGGTGTGTGATTTTATTTCAGAAATAAAACTTGTTGTCAATAAAATATATTACGTTTTTCCCTTAAACCGATCGAGCCCGGGCCTTATTAGAAAGCGGTGTTCATATATAAATCACCTTTCGCGTTCCTTTTAAGCGATTCAATACAAAGTAACTCACTTTTAATTTATCTTAATCACACAACATATTTAGTATATGAATTAAATACTATAAAGGATTTGCTCTAACAAAATTTTCTAAGCAAAACTATCGGAATTTAAATTTCTATTATCAAGACTTATTGTTGTGGTTATTCAGGATGTAAAAATAATTTTGTGCAGTAATTTTGTAATGGTTGAGACTTCGGTATAGCCATACTTGTACTACCAGACACACTACCTATAGAATATTGTGCAATTTTTATTTTCGGCCAGAAGCTATAATGATATTTCTCTGTCTGTTGCTATTTATTGTACAAAAAATAATGAAATGAAATGACCAGTCACTTTCCTAGATCGCTCGTACATGGCTCGATGTATAAGTAAGCATTTCATTCAGTGCTGACTGGGAGGTGTCATAGTCCATTAAAGATGTATTCATTTAGTACAAGATAATTTTTTTTCTATTGGTAGAAATAATAAATGATGATTAGTCTCAGTTCATTTACTAAATGAATATATTTGAAATTATATAATAATCTAATAGGTAAAAAATTGCCTTATTTCTAAATCCATCATGAGCAAAGTCCAGATGTGCTAAGAAATGTAATATTTGATTAGATTCTGCTTGATTTTTAACTAAAAAGGAGATTTGAAAAATATATACAAGCACCATTGTATTTTTACATTTCCAGAAAGGTTTATTTTTTAATTATACATTTGTATTTCTTTCTTTAGTATTATCTTAGTTTAGTGGCTTAACTTCAGCGGCAGAAGCTCAAGAAACGACCTTTCAACAAAAATATAAGGCAGCCAGTCAGTCAGTCAACGAAATTTCACGCCTGTTTCAATGACTGTTAAAATTTTCATGCTTAAGTGTGCCATAACTCATGTGTTATCAAAGCAAAAAAAAAACGTAATGAAAACAGCTATTAGTCAAACAAAAAAAATATTATTTCAGCATTTTCCGCTATGCTCAACTTCTTCTTATTTGCATAAACTCAACATACATATACACAATAACAGATCTAACACAGCGGGCGTAATGCGTTAAGTTGTTACACTTTTCGTTTTCATTTTCATATAAAGTTTTTGTTGTATTTTTAATTTTTTTTTTGTTGTTTTGGGCGTCGGTAATTGCAATAATTTTCTTAGGCAACTCAGGCGTAACGCTTTAATAGCATTGTGTGTATGTGTTGTTGCCTGCTACTGTTGCCGCTTTGGATTCCCTTTTTATACGTGTGTGCGTGTATGTGCCTATATATGTACGTATGTATGTATGCATATATGTATATATGCATTTTGTGAACATTTTACTGCTTTTTCAAGGTTGAGGTCAAGTGTAAGTGGTTTGGCGTCTCTGATTGTTGTTAATATGCTTTTAAGTAGGTTAGTCGCAAATTATAGCAAGTACCCATAAATATGGTTTGCATTGTTTAATATATAATCATATTTTTAACTAGTTCATTTAATTTTCGCTTTTTAAGTAGTATAAGGCTGAAGCATTATGAAAAACTGTATAAAATAAATGTTTTAATACACTTAAGAAATGGTTATATTATTTCTTTAAGCTAAAGGGTTTGACTTTGAAAACATTTTGGATATAACATATATATTTACATATGTACTGAATAAAATTATATATATATATAAATTATATATTTGTTTGGTCTGAAAAAACAATTTTGTTTTCACAGCAAAAAGTTGCTGTTTCACATTTCAAAGTAAATTTTGAAAATTAGATAATTTTTCATAACTTGAGGCTGGCTTAACCCTTTAAACGCAACTATATTATAATTTATATTATAATTTGTGTCCCAGTAGTACACTAATACTCCTTATAAGGCTACAAATGCTTAGTCTTATCGCTAGCAAATGCGCGCGCTCACAAACAATTAAACACGCAGATAAAGCTCAAGTAGAAATACACTGGATCAAACGCGCATGCGTATATATGACTGAATACACACACATACAATTACATTTGCACAAAACACTACCTACTTGCTGTAGCTCGGCTTTGCTACAGCATGTCAAAGGAAGAAAGTGACTGCAGCGCCCGACTTTTCAATTAAAAGCCGCAAACAATATTTATTTATGTGTAAAATACATTTTAGCGTAAGCAACATTTAAACGGCAACAACAAAAACAAAAATGAAAAAACATGCTGTAATTACTTTATTTTGTTGTGACTGCAATGGCAAATTGTTGTACGTGGCCGAGCTAAGTAGTAGAGCCGGCGCATTGTAGGCAACTATAACAACAACAATCACAACAACAACATGAAAGCCTGGCTCGCATGTGAACGGCGCGTAAAGCAAGAAAGCGAATATGAAACGAGTTGAGGAGGTAAATGCAACACGCACATTGGTTAGACGACAGTAATAACAGCAACAACAAACAATTAACAAACGACTGTTGCAAAAGCAGGCGACTGCAGCTGGGCAGCGAACGCTAAGCCAATTGAGTGGCTGCTGCAGTCAGCTGCGGCAAGACAGAGCATAGCATATCAAGACATAGCATAGCATGGTATGGCATGGCATATCTTTTGGCATGGCATGTGCAAAGCGATAGCGCAACAACAAGCGCATTTGCTGTTGCCGCCACTATGAGTATCGTCAACTACCGCAAACGTTTAACGCAAAAAATTCAAAACTCGCATGCAACATTAGCCAGCACATGTTGGCATGCCACACCGCTTTGCCCACCACCCTACTGGCTTTCTACACTGCGCCGCCGCTTTCTATACCACACTGCAAGCAGAGTCATTGATTGCCGTGCAGCATCCAGACCTTAAGTGCCTGCAGCGCACGTTGGAGTCGCCTACAATGCGCATTTACTCCGCAAACTTTTATTTCCTTTACCTACGTATGACACTGTATGTGTGTCTGTTTGTGTGGGTTTGCGTTTGGTCTGCACGACGTAAAGGATGATAACTCAATTAGAGTAGTGAATTGATGTTGGCAATTAACTCGCAATTAGAAATGTACGCAGCGCGCTCGTTGTTGGTCGTCAACGACAGCAGCCATGCTTGCTATAGCAACAACAACAAGCAGCTGTAGCTGGCTGGTGTAGCGATCACGCATTTGGTATGTGAGTGTTTATATTATATTTTATAGTAGTTTTTTTGTTGTTGTCTTCTTCTCTGTAGACAACTCTAAAAGGGAGTTTTGCTGCTGCGATCGTTTCTCTTAGTCAACTGTCTGTTAAGTTGTCTACATTTTTGTTGTTGTTGTTAGCTGGCAAATTTGATATTCCTTTTCCAACGCTCGATGATGTACTGCTGTCGACAAGTGCTCAATCGCCTTTGCTATGCGTGCAGTTACTCATGAAGCATACATGTTAATATATCTTGAGATAGATATAGTCACAATTATATACATACAATACATGTATTAGACGATAAGTAGAGAAAAACATATCGAAAGATATTTTGCATCCCCTCCAGGACAGCCAGCAATAATAAACCCTCTCGCTATTCAAATAATCTTTGATTGTTAAATAAAAAAAAAAGAAATATTATAATAATAAATATTAAAAATAAATCTATTTAGCTCATGAGTTTGAAAGTAATGAAAAGTTCCACTTCTTTTACATTTTGTTTTGCAATTTTTTATTTTACAACTTTTTCGGTTTCCTTATATGGACTTCAAATATTTCGCTTCGAATATCATTGTTTTAGCTATTTTAAGTGCCAGTCATTATAGATGCAGTTTCCTTACAGTTTTCTTATATTCACTTTGGCAATTGAAGGCGCATAAGCAACTGTTGTTTATATGTACACATATAAATCAAAAAGGCTTGGGGAAAATACCAAATAAATATTAGTAATCAAGTTGGTTTCTTAAGTCTTTATTATATAAATTTTTTACTTAGATTCTATATTATTTAACAAACAAAGAAACAACAACAATAGACTTAAAAACTGTGGGTGCTAAAAATTTTAAATCGGAATTTAAAGCAAAACGTATAAAAAAATATAAAAAAATGAAATAAAAAATTAAAGAAATAAAAAAAAATAAAAAAATTATGATAATTTCTTTGAAGTTCATAGGACAATTAATAATTTCGTTTCTTAAGTCGTTTATAGGACATATTGAATACCTTAGATATTTTTAGTTTATTTTTTTTTTAAGTCTCTGTTATACTAGTTACACCAAAAAAACTTGGATTTTAAAGAACTAAAGTTTAAAAAGTTAAATATTTTTAGTTTTTTCCGTCTCCGTTTTAATAAATTACCTACGTCTTAGAGAATTAAATTTGTTTAGTTCTTCATTAAAAAAAATTATATTATTGTAATATTATATATATTCATAAAACTTAATCTATGTTGATTTAGCGAAATTTTAAAACGAGAAAACGAATTTAAATTTTAATATTTGGTGTGGAAGGTAAGGCTTAGAGAAAATTTAAATAAAATAAATAAAGTAGTTGTTTCGTTATTTATTTATTTTTTTTTACTTTTATTTATTTTGTTTTAAGTAACGCATAATAAAAATGTAAAACAAAAATAATATTAAAAACATATATAAATTTTTTTTTTGATATACATACATAAATATTCACGTATTTAATTTTGTTTTTAAATTTTTTTTTACTTTATTTAATTGTTTATAACGTTTGATAAAAAACCTAAATGCTATTTTTTTAGTTTGTAAATATATACATTTTTTTCTTGCTCTATAGGTCTATTATACTTTATATGTATATTACTTTAATTTTTTTTTATGAAAAAGTTGCTTTGTTTAACTTTTTTAACGCTTCATTAGTACTTAAATCCAAAAAAAATTAAAAATTTTAGTTTTTAAAAACTTTTTCAATTCTTATTTTTCTTATTGATTTTTTATACATACATACATTTTATTTTTGAAAAAAAATTTTTTACCAAAATTTTTGAATATATTTACTTTATTTATTTCGTTTAACGTTGAATAAAAGATCTATATCCATTTTTTTTTAATTTATATGTAAATAAAACTTAAATATTTTTTATTTTTTCAAATAAATTTAATTTATTTAACTTTTTACGCTTAATAAATAATTAATATATTTTTTCTATATTGCTATATTTTTTCTCTTTTTTTTAATTCATATTTTTTGTAAGTTTATTTAATTTATATTTTTATTTAATTTTTCGTTACCTCAACAACAGACATAAATTCAGTCAGCAGACTACAAAAATTTCAATAATTAATAGGATTAGTATATATCTAGTACGAGATTAAACAAACCGTAAACACATACACTCAAGTATGTACCGTTATGTGCTCACTAACATTAAATAACTGAATTAAAAACGAAAAATGTTTCGTTCCACTTTGGCTAACAAATCAAGTGATTTTATAACTAACCTGTCATTTTAGTTCATTTAACTAAAACCGCACAGCATCTGTGGCTATAAATTTAATTTAATGTGTAGCACCAGCATTTTAATTAGCAAATATGTGCAGACACACAAATAAACCTAACATGCATACACACCTACATAAAAGAGCGACTAGCTCAGAGCAGAGCAATATAATTATATTCATACTTGTTAGCATGTATGTGCTGTGATATTTATGAGCGGCAAAAATTAACCGCATTGTTCTTCATTTGAAAAAATATTGCTCATTTGCGTATGGCAGCACTGTGCGACAAGTGGAGCACCTAAGGCGAACTGCCGCGCAAAACCAAACAAAAAAAAATTTAAAAAAAGACAAACAAAAAAAATTATTTAAACAAAACAAGAATAAATTAAAAATTATTGATAGCTAAGATTAGCAGTCTTTAAAAAATATACCAATTAAAATTAGCGCTAAAAATAATAAGGAACCATAGCGGCGGTAGAGCAAGCTGTTAGCGCTGCGTTGCAGTTTGAAAGTTTTTTTTTTTCTGCTCGTGTCTCTTAAATGTCATAGAATTTATGCAATCTTTTTAAATCAACAATATAATCATCTAATTAACTTACACTGCTATGTATCACAAGCGCAAGCGGCAAATTAAACACGTGCATACATGTATATTTATGAGAGAATAGGTGCTTATTTGGTAAGCCGATACGTGTGTCATAAAGCGAAAATTCCCAAATATCACAAGAAATTGTGTATCAAATTTAATGTGCCCGACTACACTACAAATTCAGCTTCGATGCATAAAATACACGATTTAACGAAATTTATATTCAAATATTGACATTTAGTATGCTGTTAGCAGTTGGCGTAAGCGGCTATAAAAAAGTTGTTGAGTTGTTGTGTTTAAACATTTTGGTTTGTTTTGAGAAAAAATCTGTTGTATAATTTTTTTTTGTTTATTTAAATTTTTATTTAATTTAATTTTTTTGAGTTTTTTTTGCTTGTAATATTTGATATAGGAGAGGCTCTTTCAGAATAAAATAAATAAATAGAAATTTCATTTTGTTTATAAAAAATTTGAAAACCGAAATTTTTGGAAAATTTAATTTCTTTCGGTCTTTTAGTCTAAAGCTGATTTAATCTTTAAACTATAACCATTAAATAAAATTTTTAATATTTGAAGCTGTCAAGAACTTTCAATAATTTTTATAGGAGAAATCTTATGAGATTACTAAATACTTAAACTCGTCCGAAAATTTCACTTACTACAGTATAGTTATAGCTCTACGCAGTTTTGGAGTCAGCAAAGTCTAAATGGCGAAACTCGCACATATCATAAGGCAAAGTGCTAAAACTAAGCATATTTTGTGTTAGTAATAACGATTCTGTGAAACTATCTAATATCATATCACATTTTTTGGATTTAATAGCTTAAACCCGCCTTAATAAAGTTCTGCAATCAACACATAAATTTTGTTATTATTAAAGGTGTTCAAAGCTTCAAAACTTGAAATTTTATCTGTAAAAATTTGTCGATGCCGCTTAAAGATGCCAATAATTTTAAATTGAAGAGTTAACCACATTTATTTTAGATTCGAAGCTACTATTTTCTAAAAAGTTAAACTCGCCTTGAAAATTTTATTCACACTACCAGCAAAATTTCCACTTCTTCAAGCCAAATTTTTCACTCCAAAAACTAACCAAGCATAGTCTACACCACATTAAACTCATTTTAATGCTAATGCTCTAGTTTGCTATTATTTAATTTAATACAAATCTGCTTAGCTGGTCAACTGCTATAGATTTGTATTTGCATATGCAATTTTGAACTTTCGTGGCACTTTACGCTTTTGTCTTGGCGTTTATGGGCACTTTGTGTGACCATTTGTACGATTTGTTCGTCATCTGCGTCAGACTTAACGGCCGACCGTTTGCCTTCAAAGCGATTTTGGTGATAATTTTCTAACATTGTCTAACTGTTTTAATTTCCAATTAATGCATACAAATTAGCTTATGATGTATTAAACAAGAAAAGAGTCAAACTAGGTGGCCGCAATTGGGAGAAATTATCAATGTACATAGCTGAGAAGACTTTGAATCTTCGATTTAAATCTTGAGAGCAAAACCGAAGCTTTAATATGCTACTTAGGCTCTAAAATTAATTTTAGCTTGAACTTCAGACTACCAGAGAAGCTAACAGCAGCCGTGTAACCCGCAACAGCCGGAACTATGTAACCGAAAGGGATCCTGATTCATATCCTTCCGCAGAACTCCATGCAGTCCTGAGTAGTTAACACCTTTAATTTGAGTGTTGGTTGTCTCTTACAATGCTAACATCATACATTATTTGACCTCAGAGGGGCACAGACAGATCTCTGTTAGCTAAAAGGGTTTGCATTCAATCTCCTCTAGGCAAATTTGTGTGTCCTCAGATCTAAAGAGAATGTTTGCTGACGAAATGTATAGTCATAGAAGTAATTGAGAAAACTATTTTTAAGCAAGAAAACGTGTTATACTACAAAAATGTGTTTCGAATATTTGGCAGTTCGCTATAATCGATAATTTGCCAACGATTACAACTATATTGAATAAGGAAATCGATTTTTAAAAACAATACTTTTCTTAAAACTATTAGAACTTCTCAGCCCGCTCGTGATTTGAAAACTCGAAATTTACAATACGCTAATCGCATGGACACCCACAACCACCTTGTACTACGCATCGCTTTGTGCCAACATTTTTTCACTCTAGTATAGGTAATTAAGTATTAAAATAACTGATCATCACTGCCACTCATTTGTTGACTTTCAGTCAACTAAGCTGTTTCGTATTTAATAAAAGTTACTTATAAATCATCCACCGTGAGCATCTCACTGACCTTCAGGCAGTCATAACCGACTAGCCGCACTAATCCCAACCCAAACGCTTTGCTAAACATCTAACACCTTAACGCGCATTACGACTAAAGCACAGCTTAGCACACACTAGTTAAAACACGACAAAAGCAAGAAACAGATAAAATTTCATAATTAATAAACCACTTCAACTTAATTACGATTTTACAAAACTGTTTAAATACAACCGCTTATTAAATGCTAAATTCCACTTATGTAGATTATACTATAAGAGTTATTGATTCCTTATTGATTTCCTATCATCGCATAAGAAGAAGCAGTAGCCGGCGCAGCCCGTGCGGCATGACATCACACATCATCAAGAGCGGCAGAAGCGGCAAAGCCAGCGGCATCGGAGGCTACAGAGTCACTGCCAAGTCAGCCACTAATAACCGAAGTGTCATAAAGAACGAGTTCTACTTTCTGTCCCTGCTGCTGCCGCGTCTGCCGTCGCTACTATTATGTGAATTTATTTATACTCATATGTAAATATTGCCGTTTAATGAGCACAACACTGCGCGCATGTCATATGCGCCTGCGTCGTCGTGTAGCACTCATATATTGTTTGAAATGTGCGCTTTGTCTGTGGTAATCAAATCAAAGTCAAATAGTCGAGCACTCGCTCTGCCGAAGAGGTGTAGGCCAAACAGTGTCGTTTATTGTACATTGAGCATTGGCTGAGTGACAGCTTAGCGTTGACGTATGAGTAATAAGGAAGTGTTTGGCTGGCATATTTGCTTTTGTTTTTGCCTGTTTCTAGCATTATTGGTTTTAGGTTGCGCTTGTCAGCAGCTTATACTCGCTTCTGTATAGCCTTGTTCTTTACAACATGAAATATGGCAATAGGCAACAGGTCATGTTTTCGTGTTCTGGAATTTTTATGATGTGATTATTGGTATTTCAAGTTAGACTCGTAAGAAGCTTAGAACTTTTGGCAGTAAATTCAATATGAAAAAAAGAACAAGAAATGTTAACTTCGGTTGCTCCGAAGCTATAATACCTTCACAGGTGCACTTTTTATAGCATAAACTGTATATCTGTGTTTTATCGGTGCGTTTGAATGACAGCTATATTCTATAGTGGTCCGATCTGAACAAAATGTTCGGATATTGTGCCGATGCCCTTGACTACAAATCATGCCTAATTTTCTGAAGAAAACTTGTAAAATTATAAAGTTTTCCATACAAAGACTTGAGTTTCCGACAAATGAGCAGCTTCTTGTGAAGAAAAGAAAGAGTGCTAAATTTTAGATAGCTATCTCAAAAAATGAGGGACTTGTTCACGTATATACGTATGGACAGATAGAAAGACATTGGTTAAACTACTCAGCTTATCAAGCTGATAATACCGGCATTTTCCTTTGAACACCATCTTCAGACTTAGTTCTTTCAGTAAAGTTCGAGCGAATACAAATGCACAGATATGGTATGTATTCAACAGCCCTCAAAAAATTATAGAGTCAAAAACGAGCACAGTGAAGTACTTTATTAGAACTTTTGATAGTATAGTATTACGATGTTGTTCAGAGTAAATCATCAAAATATTTAACTAAAGAACTCTAATTCCAACTGAAATATCGTTAGGTGGTGACAAGACGAAGAGCATTTTTAATATAAAGAAATTTTTAAGAAAGACCAGCAGAAATAGAAAAGGAGAAGATGCGCAAAAACTCGCTTTACAGCGGCTTGCAAACGTTTTTCTAACTTTACTCAGATTTACCAGAGTAACAACCCCCTCCCAAATGGGAGCATGCACGGTGCCATTGCCTTACCTTTTTCAAAAGCACACTTATCATATCAACATTACATTTATTATCAGCGTTTTGTGATCTCATTTAAAATTTTAATCTCATTTAGTCACTCGAAACGCGACTACATACCCACACTCACACATTAGCCGAGTATATGAAATAATATTTTTATGACCGAAAATTTTTTTTCAAACCGCAGCGTGTTCATAATAAATTTTGTGTTTTACGACTTCTGGCGTCGTTGTTGTGGTTTGTAGTGTACAAGTATATAAAGTTTTATTGCCGATTCTTATACACACTTCTATACATATACATATACATATATATACACATATATATTTGCATGAACACTTTTGGTTAACCAAAAGCACACACCCATACAAGCTTATAAGTGTGCTTGAACTAGCTCAATAAGTTTTTTCTTGTTTGTTGTTGCTGTGGTTTTTTTTTTGATTCAGGGAGGGCTTTTAATTTTTATCATTTGTCAGCGCCGAACACCGCGAACGATTTGTGTGCGCTCGTAAAAGTTTAACAAATAAATGTCGTTCAGCCTGGGAGGTAGCCAGCACCTGAGTATGGGGACCACCAAAAATGCTGACCGTTATCCCACTACACACATTCTACATACATGCACATTAACACCAGCTTTTTTGTATGGGAATTTATGTACGTTTATTTATATGGCGACACATTTTAAGTGATATTATAGTTATGCGCATGATTGACCGCAATATTTCGAGGCACAGTTGCGTTTTGCGCGCTCCTGCCCCTGTCTTACTTGCCGGTTGGTCTTTTTGGCGTGTGACCTACTGCAATTATTATATATATATATATTTTTTTTTTTTTGATTTTTATTTACCTGCTTTAGTTTGTATTTGACTCAACCTGAAATTGTGAATACCAGTGAAAATGAAAGCTGTTTTGACCTTTCTGTTTCATTTACATTTAATTTTTTTTACTTCTGTTAGGAATTTGTATGACAAGTCGGATTTTTAATAAATTAAGTATGTGTGTACATAAAATCTTTTTAATACAGTATTGTGAAAAAGGTGTGTACACTTACCGCATAAGGATTATCCTGATTCATCATTTTGATAGATTGTGTTTTGTTGTTATTGTTGCTGAAAAGATCTGAAAATATTTAAAAATGTTTAAGTTATTTAAAATTTTACTATTGTGACGTTAGATATCAGCATAAATAGGTTAAGATTTATTTTGAATATGAAAAGGCTGATAGCACTTGGCACTCAGGTTGTATAAATAAATACCACATGAAGCATTTTTCTTTCTAAACAGTGATTCTGACTTTGGCTTAAGATATAATATCAGAAACCAAATTCTATTTAAACTTTTACTAAAAGTAAGCGGAAAATTCTTTTAAAGCATCATTAAAACTACCTAAAACTAGATATCTTCCGGCTATTAACTTAAGCGTTTATTCAAGCCAAGAAAAGTTTAGCTGAATAACATACTTATAGCATTCAGCGGGTTATTCAGCTAACTTTTTCTCAAGCTGAATAAGTGTTGAAGTCAAAAGTTATGAAAGTTGAAGTTTAACGGCTTTTCTCGCTGAAATTTAATCCGAAAAATAATTTTTTGACAATAAAAGCCAATTAAGTAGATGCAATCTTCGAAGAATGTTGTCCACAAGTCATGAATTTTTAAACTTAGATAATCTTTTAATGCCCATTAAGACAACCTAAAACTGGAACTCTTCAGCGCTTTATTCAGCTACCTTATTAACCAGCTGAATAAACGCTGATGGCAAGAATCTTGAAAAAACAAATATGAAGTGGCAGCTTAATGACTTTTTAGACTGGAATTGGATTCGTTTAAGTTCGAACCAGTATTAATTATTTTCCGACAATAAAGAAATATTAGAGGAGTGGCTCTGAAGGGCATATCTACAAAGCAAGAATCTGCAGGCTCCAATATTATATATTTATACAAGTACAATAATATAGTTTTTCAAGTTTTCTGTCTTTAAGAGGTGGTTTTGCAAGTTTACACATGACAGACCTGATATTAAATTAAATCATCCCTATTAAGCTAGAGTTACCTTAAATATATTTTAAATGCAAAAAAGCAGAAGCGCAAAGTGTTAATTAATAATGATAAATGCAAATGTACTTACAGCAATTCTAATTGATTTCGCTTACATTTATGTTTCAAACGACTTTACTGCTTTGCAAGCAATTTCTGCAAGCTTCCTATTATAATCTATATTTATGAGTCTACATTTAAATACTTGACAGCAATTAAGCTGCAAGGCATCCGCGTTGGTGAATGTTGCTCTGCAAACTCATCAAATAATAGCAGAAAATTGCATATTTATTTAACAAGTGGCCACAGACTTGACTACTTGTAGAACAACAAACTAGATATACAAAGCAACTAATTCCGCCTATTTATACCAGAAAGGGTCATACAAGTTAAAGGTAATATATGGATTACCGTAATAGCAGTTTAATAGAAAAAAAAAACAATAATATAAGCAATGAAATTCAAATTATTTTACTGTAGCTTTATTTATAGTCTACCCCCAAGTAGATTAACAGCACTGACAACTTAACCATATAGCAACAAAAGTATTCAAATAAACCCATCTTTAGAACTCAGCAGTCGTTACAACAAACAGCAACAAGTACATTATTGTTGTCAGCCACTGCTGCTGGCCAGCTTCAGCAAATGTGACTATCGTGTGCTTCATACAGTTAACTACAAACTGGCAGTGGCTGCACCCATCTACTCTTGATTCAATAAAAAAGTGAAAAAAATCGCTAACTATGCAATATAGAAGACTAGCAGATACAATTGCAGCAGCAACAAAAATAAACTGAACATAAGTTTACAATAACAAAAATGCTATGCTTGTAAACTTACCGAAGAAGCTACAATTGTCAAAAGAGTTGGGCCAAAAACGGCAAATAAATATTTAGTACAATCAGAACAACAATTTAATATGCCGCAAGCGATGTGCTGCACCCACAGCAAGTGCTCATATTTGTAGAGGGACCACAAATTTTGAACACATTCGAGATTGTAATAAATAAGGTAGTTTGCGCAGTGGGGAAATTTGGGAAATTTTTAAATAAAAATACATATTTTAAATTTGGTAATTAGTATTTCCTACTAAGTAATTGATAACAATAATTAGTAATTAGTAGATTACGAACTTAATTACCTGTAATTATTTTTTAGTGTAATGAGTACTTTGTACTTAGTAAGTATGATTTAGTATTCAGTATTTAGTATTTAGTATTTATATTTTAGTATTTAGTATTTAGTATTTAGTATTTAGTATTTAGTATTTAGTATTTAGTATTTAGTATTTAGTATTTAGTATTTAGTATTAAGTATTTAGTATTTAGTATTTAGTATTTAGTATTTAGTATTTAATATTTAGTATTTAGTATTTAGTATTAAGTATTTAGTATTTAGTATTTAGTATTTAGTATTTAGTATTTAGTATTTAGTATTTAGTATTTAGTATTTAGTATTTAGTATTTAGTATTTAGTATTTAGTATTTAGTATTTAGTATTTAGTATTTAGTATTTAGTATTTAGTATTTAGTATTTAGTATTTAGTATTTAGTATTTAGTATTTAGTATTTAGTATTTAGTATTTAGTATTTAGTATTTAGTATTTAGTATTTAGTATTTAGTATTTAGTATTTAGTATTTAGTATTAAGAATTTAGTATTTAGTATTTAGTATTTAGTATTAAGTATTTAGTATAAGGCATTTAGTCCACTGTTCTTCATTTACAAGCGTCAATCCGTCTTACTCGTTTTGGTCATGTGCGGTAGAATAAATATTTGCTTTACAATATTTTTATGTCTTTTGTTGTTGTTGTTTTTTTCGAAATCTTGCTAAATTACAGTTCTAACTAAAGCAGTGCAGCACCAAAATAAGATGTTGCAAGAGTAGAATTGCTTCTTATTCTATTGTTTAATGCAGTGCTTGCGCAAAAATCCCTTCTACACATACACATCACACACGTAAGTGCACGCTTATGTATGCATATATAAGTATTATGTGAGTATAAGTGCATAGCTTGAATGCTAGGCGTGTGCAACGGCAAACAAAAGCCATCCGCCATCCGCTTGCCACTTGTTAAACAAAAACAGGTGTTTGCAACAGCTGGTGGAGCGTTTAACTTAGCACCCAAAAACGAAGAAGAAGAACACTGAAAAAATTGCATGGTAAAAAATAGCTTTCACACTTTTTTTGCGGCACGTTGCTGCTGTACAGTAGTAATGAGTTGTTTTGCTTTAAATTTTTTCACATTTTGCTAGATTTTTTCAGCGCTACCACACACACACAAACAAACGCGTCAAGGCTGCCAGCGTCAACGGCTCGCAATCATATGCCACACAATGGCTGAGGTGGCATCTTCTCAACTGCATGCGTTCCAAAAAAATTAAATCACAAAAAGCACCAACAATATAGCAGAACAGATATGGCTTTACATATGTAGATAGCTGCGCTGATAAACGCGCACACACACACATACACACACATATAACTGCTTTAAAGCACTTATGCAACTGCGATTCTTCTCTCATATGTGTGCTCATTCTTGTTTACATTTAAATGCATCCGCAAGTGTTCTACTCGTACACTCATACATATACATATATGCAAACATATTAACAAATGCTAGCATTCGTTTGATTGCTTGTGCGCATTCTCGCTTGCTTCTAGTATAATTTGCATAGCATTTAATGTAGACTCGCAAATCGTAGCTAAAAAATATCGTTGCAAGCTACATACTACACACTACACATTGCGATTGCAGCCGCAAAGTTTGCGAGCCAAAACGACCTTGACTTGTTAATTTGCCGATGAGTGATGCTGGTTAAGAGGCAACGAAAAAAACGCGAAAAAATTAAGTAGTATTGTGAAAAATAATGCAATGCAAAGTTGATATGGAAAAATTGAGCAAATAATATGTAGCTAGTGAGGAAAAAGAGGGGAGAGCAAACGAAAAATGTGTTGTCGTAGGAAATTTGGAAATCATGATAATTTATTTCGAATCATATTTAGTTTAAGAAAACGTTTTTACAATTTTTCTAAATTTTTTCCAAGCAATTTCTTTTAGTGGTTAAAACGATTAGCTTCGCTTTTATTTTACAGAAGAGAAGTTTACAGTCACGATAACTAACCCTCAATTGAAAATTCTGGGAAGAGGTGAGTCAGAAGTTACATTAATATATATTTGTATATAACATCTGAAATTTTATACCCTAAACAGGCTATATGAAGTTTTTCATGAAGTTTGTAACACCCAGAAGCAAACAGCGGATACCCTTTAAAGTATATACATATATTTATAAATGATCAGCGTGATGAGCTGGGTCGATTTAGCCTTCTTGGAGAGAAAAGGACATGTGCAAAATTTCAGATCAGTACAGGGCTAAATCGACTCCGCCCATCAATAACAAGTTGCTGAACTCGGAACAAAAAAGTCGACAAATATTTCATGAAAACCACAAAACGCTTTCTTTAACGCTAAGAGGATTTGTTTTACATATTTTAGACCAATTTTAGCATTGCGTATGACTTAAATGACTTATTACTGCCACAAATGTATAACTAATGGTTAAGGCATGGAACTATTCAAAATCAAACATATTAGCGCAGGATTGCATCGAAAGTGCTGCCAATTTGTTTGAGGTAAGGTATGTTCGATTCGCTACTCTCTAACGCTTTGGCCCTAGCCCTATCAACTATTGCTTTATGTCGACATAGCATCAAGCGGTTCTTATAAGAACCTATATACAAGAAAAAAATTAATTCCAAGTTTTCAAGCTTAGCTGAATAACAACAGAACTGTGTTTAGCGAATTCGTCGAAAAGTTTTTTTACACAAATATAAGCGTATTTAAAATTTTCCGTACTGGTGACAACTAATCACTTGGGTTTTACCATAATTAGAGGAATTAGGCAAATCACACTTATTTTTTAACAAACTGGTGATTAGAAAAATAAAAAGTTGGATTCGCTCCACAAAATAATACCGAGTTTTCAAATGTATTTTTAAAAAATTTTCCAAAAATCTCAATAATTTAGCGATTACAAAGCTGATTGGCTTTACGAGTATAGGTTTAAATATATACCGTTACGTCTTAATGTAATTTGATAGTTATATACTTAGTTTGGTTATCGCCTATTTTCCTACAAGGGAAGGCGTTGTTGTTGAAAATGGCATTTATTCTATCAATATTTGTTTTTATCTCGAAACATATTTTTGTTCGTCACTATTAATAAGGAAATGTGACAAAGGCAAATAATTTTTTCTAATACACTCTCTATATTGCACTTGTATTAGCAAATATATCATAAATAAAAATACATATAGACAACTATTCTATGGAATTCACTAAAGTATTTTTCACATTTCAAAGCTTTTAAATTCAACTGAGGAAAATTTTTTAGGAAGTTTTATGTTAAACAAGAAACTGCAATATAAAAAAAAATTATCCCAAACAGTTCAGAAGTTAGGGTAGTTTTAATTAATACAGAGTCTTACTTATATGTGGAACGTTGGTTGCTCTTAATCCAGTAAAGTTAATTTTTTGGCTCAGCATAAAATATATATATACATATATATAAATACGATTTATTTATAAAAACAATGGTTTCGATCCCTTTTTTGTCGAAAGTCAGATTTTTTTCAAAATATTTTTTTTTCACATTCATATAGGTATTATATCTGATGTAAGCATACATTAAGCAAACAAATTACGCTCAGATACGGTCTCTAAGAAATCAAGTCAGCGTTAAGAGTAAAAATAGTTATATATCGTAAATTTTCTAAAAATATATGCACGCAAACACATACATGACTACTTATATACATATGCACGAAAATATATACATGCATACACACATATAATACATAAATATATACACACGTACACTATTTTTTTAATATGTTTGCGTTGCACTATTAAAATAATCATTTAGACTACGAGTTTTCAGGCTACGCCGATTCTATAATAAAACTGCCATATTTATTCGTCAAGTCGCACTCTTAGCTGGGCTGTTTTGCACGTAAGAAGAGTATTTTTGCTTTCAACTATATATCATTTCGTAATGGCTAATATCACTACGTATTTCGCTGAACTTTTAAACTGTTTACTTGCATGCAATGAAAACGTTTTATAATTTTAAGCTGCACTTGTTATACAAGCAGTTAAATATGTGCATATATAAAACATATGCATGTTTGCACTTAATTTCGCTGAGCGATATTTCTCAAGTCAACAGCAAATTCATTTCATATTGCGTTTGAATGACATATGGCCTACCCATATGAGTGCATTTCATGCACACGTGCATTTGCATTTATGAGACAGCAAAGATGGCTGCCGGCAATTTGTATATAAAAATTATACTATATAAGATAAACATGCAAAGAGTTAAACTAAGACTATGCATATAGTGATGCTTCGAGCAGTATATTACAATTAAGCTGGGTTTTGTTTATATGAAGGTGAATGTAATAGAAGAAGTGTGAATACATAGAATAAACTCTTTCACATTTTTCTAAATTTCTCCCTCCTTACAACTTTAATCGCCGTCTGAATACTGAATACTAACGAATTTGGAGTCTTTTTCTATATGCATGCAAATTGTGTGCAATTGGAATTGAAATAACAAAGTCTTACATAGACCTTACATGCTAGATGACTTATTAGCAATGCGCCTGCATGTAGGCAATACTAAATTATTATGGAAATTAAAAAAATTTCAACTAAAACTAACTAAGAAAGAAAAAAATATCAAACAATTATGTAGAAGATCCTCAAATATAGTTCAGAAAATAACTAAATATATCTTAATCATGCAGTTTTTATTACGAATGCCATTTAGTATAACATCAAAGCTACATATAAGCAAGATTTCTGCATATTATTACATCACTGATGTAGAGCTACGATTGCAGACGATTTTAGTAAAAAGTTGTTGTTTTGAGATAAGATGCAAAAATCCGTTACATATTGTAGAAGCCGAAAATATATAAATGAGTATAAACTATTATGCCAAAAGTACCGTTATTTACCAGCGACTCGAAAAGTATTGCAAATACTGTGAGCTCGGGGAAAAGCCTACAATTATTCATCTGGTTCGTTGTTTAAGTCTTTTGTTTGTTCGAGCTAAATTTGATTTATTAGTTCAAAGTAACTGGAGAATCAATGCTTATTAATAATATATTTACGAAAGACATTAAAAGCAATTACAACTGGGCAAGTCATGGGTTCAAATATTGACTAAGACAAATTTTAAAGGTTTAGATAAACTGTTCTCGTATTTCGTAGTATCGGTTAGTCCTGGACAGTGTATTATTTAAATAAAAAATTGCTTAGCTTATCTCCAGAAGTTCTACTGCATATTTAGCTGAAGTGTAAGCAAATTATATAATTGATAGGTTTGGAGCAATAATATTCAAAAATTTCAACCTTTCTCATTTTTATAAAGAAACAAAAAAAAAAAGTTTAATACTGACTACAACGGAGCTATAATTCTTCTAATCCTCCACAAAAAGAAAATTTTTCATACAAGAACTTGATTTTCATCTTTCAGCTTGAATTGCAACTATAAGCTATAATAGTTCCATAACGACGGATCCGACAAATTAGCAGATCTTAAGAAGACTGCTTAATACATATGCAGTTATTAAAATATTGATAGTATGACAAATATTTGGGAGTAATTTTGATCAAAGAGTAGCTCAAGGGGTCTATTAAACGCTTGCGGTCAGTCGTTCAGGCGTCCACCTCTCTTTTCAACCAATCAATACTTACCACTCTTATTAGTTAGTTATTTTCTTGAGTGATATTATAGCAGTACATACCTTATATTGAATGCAGGAGGAAATTAAGTTAAGCTACCCGAAAAATTATCCGAATATGTAACGCTGCCAATTTTTGGTTGACGTTACGGCTTTTGCTGTTGTTGTAATAATGTTTTTGAAGTAATTTTCGCACTCAGTAAATTATGACACTATTTTGTAGATAAATAATTTTTTTTATACTTTTTAAAGATATGTTTTTTTGCAAATTTTTTATTAGTTTTGTTTATATTTTTTATACATTTTAAAAATATGTTTCTTTGTGTATTTTTAAATTGTTTTGTTTATATTTTTTATCTCTGTAAAATATTTATTTTAAATTATATCTATATAGCATATTACTTAATGTTTTTTAAATTTGTTTCTTAATTTCTCTTTTAAATATATTTGCTTGCATTAAATATATTATTTTTAATATTTTATCAACTACTTTACAACAGTTTTATTGCTGATTTTAGGCATATTTTTGCCAAAAGTCAGCACCATATTTTACAATATTTTGTGCAATACTAAAAACATCAAGCATGTGTCCTCTCTCTTGTGCCTTCTTATTGCATTTACCTTTACGCCACGCATTGTCAACCAAAACAAAATATTAGCCACTAAACGCACGCGTGTAGTTGTTGTTGTTGAGCCTCTATGCTTGCGCAGTAGTTGCGTCTGCGCATATGACCTTTCCACCGCAATTAGGCATGCTTAGCTCTTTGTTGTATTACTGTTTTTGTTGCTTTGTTATATTACGTAGTTTTAGCAGAAGTCTTTATGATTTATTGCTTAATTTTCGTCCGACGTTTTTTTTTTCTTTATATTTTTTATTGCAATTTCTTTTTTAGTAACTTCCAGGAACACTTTGGCAAGCAAATAGTTGACAAATGATCTTCATATGCCCTACAATTTTGTTATTGTTTGCAGTTTTTAAGGCTAAAAATAAAAAAATAAAAATAAAGATGTGCGTAAAAAACGGCACTTAAGCAGCGCCTGCGCATAACTTTACACAAATTTGTTTATTTTAGTAAATTGCACTTTTACGCTTTATTTTGCAAACGTCTGCGCCTATTTGCTCCGATTTAGTGCTGTTGATCTTGTTGCATTTCACTATGCATAGCTTTAAATTTTATATTTGCTTTTATTGCACTTCGCCAGCAGTGTTTCACTACACACTGTTGATCTAAAAATTATTGGTATTAGAAGAGCACACCTTTATTTGATCGCCAGCTTGAGGTGTTGACAATCAGAGGCGGGTAGAGGGGTATGAAAAATGAAATGCGAAAGCGCCAAGTCAATAGTGCAGCAGCGATAGGCAAGCGTCAAGGCGTCGAAAAAGCCAGTAGACTATGACAAGTCGGTTGGTCTTTCTGGTGCGATGACAAGTGCATAGGTTAGTTTGTTTGCTGGCGCATTTGCTTATGTAGCTACATACATATATGTACATATGTACATATAAGTTTATGTAAGTTTTGCTGATTGTTTGTTGTTGTTTTGTAAGTGCTAGGTGTGCGCGTAAACATTACTAGCTTGCAACAGTGCGTTAAGGAAAGTAGAGTGACACGGAAAGTTGGTGAAAAAAGTGGATCATTATACTAATATTTGTGTTTTCATTAAAATTTTGAATATTTGTAGATAAAATAATAGAAATTTTTCAGATAAAAATTTAGCTTATGTTTTTAAATAAATAATTTCTTTTTTTTATTTCTGGCAAATCAATAATAATTAAAAAAAAAAACAATTAAATTATAGGTATATAGGGTAATTATAATATTAAAAAAAAATTCAAGAAATTATATAAAAATTGCAAAACAAAATTTTTATATTTTTTTACTTTTTGTTAAAATTTCTGTTAATAAGTATCTTTTTAAATTATAATTGGATGCAGAATTTATTTTTTTTGTTTTAGCATTTTTTTTTACCACTCAGTCCAGTTAGGATCACATATATCTGATCACAAATGTTTATGTTTTAATTTGTTAATTATAATTGTTTATAATTTTTGTTAATTTTTTTTGTCAACATTGTTTTAAATTTGATTCGAAGCAAACATATTTTTTGTTGTTGTAATATGTTTTTTTTGTCCAGTTGGTTCCATATATACATACATATATTCTCCATTTTATTTTTTCATATATTAAAATCCATGAATTTAATATGTATGTATGTACTTTTTTTTAATTTTCTATGATTATACAGTGTTTATATACACGTTTTTTTTTTTTTTTAAATAATAAATTATTTTTTTTAATCATAATTTATTTTAAAACTATTTTTGAACACTCGCCATACACATTAGCTAATATCTTTAAATTATTCGATGTAGTTATTTGTAGAAAAAAAATTTTTTGTTTAAAAAATGTTTATATTTAATTTTTGAAAACTGTTTTAATTTGCAACCGCACAATGCACCCATTAGCCGGCTACTTAAAGTACACAAAGAACCAACTTCACAGTCACCAAAACACACAGTGTTCTTAAGCTGGACTGCTGCTTCTGCAGCGCAGGGCTAACCCTAGCATCAGCCGTCAGAACACACGTACAACAATACATACATAAAAACATGCGTATGCGCAGTCAGGCGCTCGTAAACAGCTTTATTGTTTATAAAAATTCACCGTCGTCAAATTAAAAAACACGCCACATCAACTAACCACATTTTGGAGTATTTACTACTGTTGCACCGCGTTTGCAATTGCCGTCGTCGTTTCGTTAGCCGGCTGATTATTGTTTGGTTTTTCGTTCTGTCTATCTATGTGTGCCGCCGTCGCTGGGACGTGCTGTTTACGTGGTCGTGTTTGCCGCGTCGTGTTGTCGTTTAGCTGATCAAACGAACGAACCAGCAAGAAAGAAGCGCGAAGTACCACTAAAGGCGAATATTGCAAAGCCATTCTGCAAAGCAATCGGCAGCAGCATGCGCATATGCGCTCGCTGACCATGCACACACATAAACAGATATAAATATTTCCTATTGCTAGCTCTGTATGTGCAATAGCATGTGCAGGTATCGGGCTAGTTGGCAGGCAAGCCAGTTCACGCACACAAAGCCAACAGCCGAGTATAGGTAATGTAAGCGTCAGCGCAGCGCTGCGACTCTGCGCAGTTGCGGCAGCAGCATCTCTTTGACAGCAGCATACACAGATGAGTCAGCAGCGCCGATGTTGTGATCTCAGGCAGATGAGCAGCGAGCTAACAGGGATTTGGCAAACTAACAGCGATGCTATTGTTACAGCTGCTAAGTGTCGTAGTAACAGCGACAGCGCAGCTGATTGTTAGCTGTTAATGTTAACAGCAGGAGATATTCAGATGATTAAATATTTAATGTTATAACAGCAAGAGTTGTAAATAGACCGAGTGCTATTATAACAGCATGTTAAATTCATTGAATTTTATAACTAATAATAATTTTGTAAAATATGTACAGTCAAAATAAAATAATAATCGAATGGTAAATTATTATTACTAAAACCCTATACGAAACTTTTAAAATTATAAGTTTGTAAAACTAAAAAAGTATCTTCAAAGATTCAATAGTAGGAAATAAATTATTATTTATTTTTATTATTAGTACTTTATTATAAATTAAGTTAAGTTTTTTAAATAAAAAAATTAATTTTTGCTCTCTTAATGTTGCTCTCTTAAACATTTTTATATATTAAATTCAGTGCATAGTCTACCAAAAGACTAACTTAACATTCGTACTAGCTGTAGAGCTGTTGGTATATACTTTTTAAAGTATTTTCATCATTAATTACATATGCCACTTTCTGTAATTTTTAAATGACCGAACTGTTCACTGTTAAACGTGTTAATATCTCCCAGATTACATATCTCAAGTACTCTTAACTGTTAAGCATGTCAACTGTTAACACATTGCATTTACTATATTTAACATTGCCTATAAATGCACCAGTTACATCGACTAGTTCCCAGTTGTTGTTAAAACATATAATATTATGTTAAATTATCGCTGGCAGCGCTGTTGGTTTAGTAGACTCATATTCCGCAAATGATCCAATCGTGTTCTCATTGTTTAACATTAAGCAGCATATGAATAGCAAGTTCGCTGCTAAAGTCTTCAATGCTATTTAGCCGGGCGATAGATTGTGGTGCGGAAGAAATATAATTAATTAAAAGTTTTAATTTGAAAGAAATTTGGAAGAAAAATTACTATATTTATTGTGTAAGACAATCAAGTGAAGATTCCGTTTGTTTATTATTTTATTTTTGATTTATGCAAAAAAAAAACTTTATAAAATTTTTTTTATTTTTATATTTTATGATATTTTTGTATTTTATAATTTAAATATTTGATTTTTGTTTGTTTAGTTGTCTTTTTATTTTTAAATAAGCTACGCTTCATTTCTATAAAGTCATACAACAAATATATTTATTATTATTTTTAGATATTTTAATAAAACTTTTATAATGTTCTTTATATTTCCAATTTATGTTAATATATTTATACCTCTTTGGTTTTTTAGTATTAATATTTTATATAACATATTAAAATCTTGAATAAATGATTAATTTATGTTTTGCATGTTTAATTGCCTTTTATATTTAAAGCTGAGCTGATTTATTTAAAAATATGTAAAATATTTATATATGTATGTATGTATATGCATTTGTCGCCGGGAACTAAACTGCATATTATTTGGCCTTAAAAGAAGAATTTATTACTTCAACGCGGCAAATAAAGGTGTTTGAGTTTTGACTCATCAAAAGAAGCATTTTAGCCCGTAAAAAATTTTCTTTTATACACATTTAGTATTTTTGTACATTTACATATTCATTTTGTTCTTCCATTTCCACAAATGCTATTCTTCTAATGAGGTATTCAAATAGAAATTAATAATTATTGAGACTATTGTTTGCAGAAATATGTGTCAAATAAACATAAAAATGCCTAGTTATATTTAAGTGTACGATATACTTACATATATACACAGACTTATAGTATTTATGGTATGTACGTTGACATTATGAATATGCAAAATTTTTACAGCCGCTTAACGATAAATTTTTGAAGGTTCATGCCACATTTTTATGCTTATGAATATATTATATGCAACATAAATTTCTCATATGAATAATAACTGTTTTTGCGCTTAAACAATAACTTTAACTTGTCTATAAAAGTGAATGTGTGCAATTGAGCATGCAAAGTGTCAACGTTTGACGCCTATTAGTAAACATAAACTATCAGGGAGATGCAGTTTCTATAAAATTATAAAATTATATTTTCTGCATGACAATGGCGATGTTTGGCGGAAATATATTAAGGCAGTCTTTACTGCTAGGTGCAGACAGTGCAATTTATTGACAGTTTCACCGCTTGGAATAAAATTTTGCTTATTAATTTTTATGTGTATGTTGTTATTAAAATTTTTAATAGTGTAATAAACCTGAAATTTATGAAAGCGTTTAATTTTATAGCTAGCGAAATAGTTTTGTAAATATATTTGCCATCAATCCAGTTTAGATTGATTGGAAATTTTTGCAGAATGCAATAATAATATGCATATATAAAAAAATATAGCAAAATATTAAAATTTTCTCCTTAAAGGGCCACAGTAGTATTGCTGTACATGCGATAAAACTGGTAACAGTGCAATAGGAGCAGCGAAACTGTTGACTCGCTGTTAGCTGTACTGCAAACGCACTCAACATGCCCATAACTTCTCTAACAGGAGCATTCGCTGCCAGTCTATAATTAATGTCGCAGCAGCCGCCAGCGTCGACACAGCTCAGTCAAAATTCCGAACAGCTGCGTCTGAGCGTTGCCGCTTGCGCGCTCTTGGAAACTCTCGCTGCCATAAGTGCGCTCATAACTTGTTTTTATTGTTTTATATGCGGTTTTAATTCTCAACCAAAATGTAACTGCTGTTGAGAGAGTGAGTAACAGTTAAAATGCAACAACAAAGCATAGGTTCTCCACAAAAACAACCACCATTTGTAAGCGACATCGTTCAGCGATCAGTGTAACGACGATCGCCAACGACAATGATACACTGTAGCATTTGATTGGCTCGATTAACACAATCAGAGCACCGTTATTACAAGCGTAGCGCGACAGCTAAAACAACAACAATAAGCGATAAGCAAAAAAGAAGTACACTTTATAAGCGTAACGACGTCGTCAGTTGTTGGTGGAGAGGAGGAGCAGCAAATGAGTTGTTTGACGATGACGACGCTGATGTGCGCTTATTTATCGTTGGTTTTGTCACACACTTACATTGTGCCTGTCATTGAGCGTGTAACTGACTGCCAGCACAAAAAGCGGGAAGCATTACATAGCTCAAAATAATAGCAGAACATTAGTGTAACGCTCCAGGCAAAAGCGGGATAGTATAATTTGCTATGTGAGCTTAGTTGTTGTACATTGCGGTTTTGGCGCTTAAAACTTGTAATTTTAATTATTTATTGTTGTTGTATACATTGTGCTGTTATTTGAGAACGACGTTGCTCGAACGTTTTTTGCTAGAGTTAGCCTTTTAGGATTTTTAGGGTAATTGAGCCATTAGTTACTCAAAAGAAAGGTTTTTCTCAACTGCTGTTACTCGCCTCTTGAAAATTGTAGACTTTTGTGCCCGGTTTACTTAAGACTGGCTGATAAAAAAGCCGTCGGCTTTTTCAAAATATTTTTAAAAACCAAAAGTAATATATAAATAGCAGTAAATTAAACCACTCAAGTATGAAAATATTATTTTGGGGCTCAAAATATAAAGAGAAGCGTATAAATATAAAAAAATTCACACATTCAAGCACTCCAACAACGCGATCACCGTTGTTAAGCTGTCGATCAATTTGCCACTCAGCTGCTCTGCCTCAACCCGCCACACCATTTTCCCTCATACAACCCTGCACTACACAAATCCCTATATTGATCGTTCGCTGTCTTCCTATTTAACACACAAACGCCACACACACGCACACACATCAACATTCACTGAAGAGTGAGTGAGCACGCCTGCCTTTATAGAAACTGTCACTGTGCTCTTAGCGTCACACTCTCTATCTCTTTCTTGCACACACAAAACTGTATAGCTGTATAGACGCTGTGCACTTACAGTTACTTTGTTGTCTGTGTTGTTGCTTTGGTTATTCACTCTGTCCACTGACGCTGAAAGTTTATTGCCATCTCAGGTGATCTTATTTACTTTGGCGCACATACTCACATACATACATACAAACAGCCGAGTGTGTGTGCTCACATTTGTGTTCTCATTTCATTGACCAATGCAGAGCAGTAACTCACTAACACATAGACACATGAGTTTAACGCTGTTATATTGTATATTAAATATTTACTTCCTTTGCTTGTTGTTGCTTTTGTTTGCGTTTTATTGTTGCCGTTTTTTGTGTTTTTTTGTTACTGTTGTTGTATTTGCTATTGCGCTGCAAAAACATTGTAGCACTTTGAGTAGTTGTATTCGTGATGGCTTGTTGGAATTAGACGGCTGGAGGCGTGGTTTCCTAATGTAGATATATAAAGCAGTATATATAATATATAAAATTGTACGGATGTGTGAGTTATTTTTACATACACACTTACATACACTATTACATGCTTGTATGTTTTGGCGTTTAGAGTTATAACTTCAATGTGAACCATTGCTTGGGGTTCGGCTATTGATGTGGGCAATTAGCGTGTTTGATGCGAATCCAATTTGATGCGTAAATTATGAAATTTTGCAATTTGTTTCCAAAAAAATATGTTTATAAGTTTGGTTGTTATTTTTCGAAATTTTTTGCTTATTTTATACATATATAAACAAAATCTACCGTTAAATGGAGGTTTAATTTCGAGTTTTCCTTTGAAAATTTCACAAAATCTTTTGTAAATATGTATCTCGTTATTAAAAAGCTTAAATAAATATTAAATTTTTGCTATGAAAAAAAAATTTTGAATATAGGCCGTTTTTTGCTCGAGAAACCTCATGTAAGCCCTTAAACCGTTTAAACAAAATTAAATTTTTTTTTAAAATTTTGGTCGTTTGGCGTGTAAAAATTTGAAAAAAGTTTGATTGCAATTGGATTATTTGACTCCGAGCAGCAAATTTGAAAAATACAGTTTTAAGAAAAACACTCTTTAGGATAAACAGTTGATTGAATTGAGCGGTTGCAATATAGTAGGCGGTAACTCAAAAACTATTTAAGATATCAGTTTAACGTTAGTATGATATTTTTAAAGGTATAATCTATTGAAATTTGATTGCTTTTTTAATTTAACAGTAAATGTGCTCCTTAAAGGCGCTTTTAATATATAAACCAAATTCTTTTGTTGACTGCTCATTTGTGTGGCTATACAATTTATTTAGAGAGTTAGCTTTAAAATACTACTCAGATTTGTAAATTGATACAGTAACATTATTAAATATTGCTTTGACTTTAAGTGACTCTAGTTTGAAGTTTAGCAGAAATAAGAGAAAACCTACCCAAGCGACATCGCTTCGCTCTATGTGTTCTTAAAAAGTTTCTAGAAGATCCGACGTTACCGAACCAAATTTTGTTCAGCGATGAGGCCCACTTCTGGCTCAATGGGTATGTAAGCAAGCAAAATTACCGCATTTTGGATGAAACCTAAGAAGATTCAAGAGCTGCCATTTCATCCAGAAAAATAAAAACGGTTTGGTGTGCTTTGTGGGCCGATGGAATCATCGGTTAATATTTCTTCGAAACTGATACCGGTGAGAACCTAATCGTCAATGGCGACTGTTATCGCGCCATGATAAACGAATATTTGATGCCCGAAATTGAAGCTCGTGATCTCGTCATATGGTTTCAACAAGACGGCGTCACTTCCCACACATCGCATCAATCAATGGTTTTATTGAGAGACACTTCGGTGAATAGATAATTTCACGTTTTGGGTCGGTCGATTGGCCATCAAGATTGTGTGATGTAACACTGTTAGACTTTTTCGTGTGGGGATATGTGTTCAGAAGTTGGAGACAAACATGAGGCATGTCATTCGCCATTTACCAGTCGAAATGCTTGAACGAGTCATCGAAAACTGGGCTCAACGAATGGTTCATCTGAGCCGTAGCCGCGGCCAACATCTGAAAGAGATAATTTAAGAAAAATAAATGCCGAAGAACGTTCTTTCGAATGATAATAAATCTTCCAATTTAAATTTGAGTTTTCTGTGTTTTTTCTTTAAAAAAGTAGGGAACCTCAAAATGGATCAACCTATATATGCATGTATGTTTGTATCCACAATTGAAAGTACTTAAAATATTTTTAAAAATATTGTTGTTATTATTTGTACGAATTCTATCGATTTTAAATTAGTGTGAGAAGAAGGAAACTATTTTCCATTTAGATACATATGTAGATACATACTTATGTACGTAGCACACAAGCATATGCACATCTTTATATACCAATATAATAATCAACAATTCTAACTGCGTAACGAAACGACTTTGCGCATGCGCTCTGGCCTGCCGCTATCAAACGTCTTTCCTCTTTCGACATTCCCTACATACAACATAAATGTACAACAACAATAATAACGCAGTTACACTGTTGTGTGGTTAAATGCGATTAACAGTAAATTAGCTATGCTTTAGAGACAACGTGGCACAAACGAGCGGCTTAAGTACACAGTGGCAGTAACAGCAAAAGTAACAATAACAAAAGCAACAAAAACAACAACAACTACACTGGTCCATGCTTATAAGGCAACCCTTTCAACAAATAATAAGTCTATGCCATTTATGAAAGGGTTTCACAACAACAACAGCAACACAGCCAACTCAATATGTATGCATACCTAAAGTGCAAACAGTAGGACATTTATGGGTGTATCCTTGAAAACATACACAGCGCAAATGAAACGTAACGCACTATAAGTCTGCCACAACACAAATTGGATTAGCTTTTGTGGAATTTATGTGAAGTCAGAGCACAAAAGTCAATGTAACAATAATAACGGTGCGGTTGGAGGTAAAGACAGTTCGAGTTTCTTTGAATTATTTGAAAGAAGTATGTTGGTATAGTGGGTTTGGCAGTTTGAGCAAAGGTTTGGCGTTGTAGGTGAGGGAAAAGTGGGCGTCGAATGCGACACTGATATTGTAGCTACGCCCAGCTAAATTAGATTTTAGGAATTCTTAAAGAATTTTTAGTAATTTCTAATGAAAGTCAATATGTTCAATACAAAAGTATATTTGAAAACAAATGTCTTGTATATATGAAACTGAATTGGAATATGTGGATAAGCTTCCGAATATAAAAAAAGATTTAAAATATATTTTAAAGAAATTTATAGAACTTCCTGTATGCTAAGTTCTATAAATATATAAATAATTAAAAAATTTCGTATGGTCAACAGCACCAAAATATTAAGATAAAAAGAAAAATTCTAAACTTATAAAAAGGGATTCCTAAAAGTCTTCGAGCTTGTTCTTGAAATATAAAATAACATTTTGTGCGTACTGTTTAGGTCAGAGGTAATTTCATATTTGGAAAAATAGTAGTTGCCAATATAATAAATTATCTGCAATCAATGCTCATTTTTGCACCACAACCGAACCTTCACACTTCTTATGCTTAAATGCCGAAATGACCGGCTTTTTCGGAACTAAAACAAATCATTGCCAAAACTAATTTTTCTTAATTTGAAGCGTATTCAAGCATTTCCAGCTTGCTGCCAAAAGACAGCGCAAAAAGAAAACACATGTCTGCAAAACCATTTTCTTATTGTCACCAAGCAACTCAGCGGCGTTCATAGCATACTTCTGTCTTGCAACTGCCAAAACTAAACGATCCGATTGATTGATTGATTGTTGAATGTCTGCTGTGATTACCTTACTATTGACATTGTTTGTGGCACAATTTTCCATTTAAAGTGGAAATTTGCAAGTCACACCCCAAGCGGCAGCAATGAAACAAGAAGCAGAAGTAGTTGCAAACAAAAATGAATATCAACAGGAATTGTTGATAGAAGAAAAGAAACGAAGATAGAACAATGCCATGCAAGAGTTGAGGCAAAAGCAAAGCGGCACAAATCAACAAAAGTCACATACATTAGAAGGCATTAAAGTGGAAACCGCAAGAACGGAAATTCAAGCACTCAAAAGTCGTAGGGATGTTGCACGAACACACACTTATCAGTCTGCCACCACACTCGTGTTGCGACCGATGATTGTGAAAAGAAAAATCCATAACTGCTGTGTGGCATAATATTCGACGGACTTTCTGATTGCCAGCAGCGTTTGCCAATAAACACAATCAGCTAAACAATTGGTAGGGATAATCTGTTGCACAGTGGGCAATGCACGCCGACAAACGAACGCTCGTACCGTTAGAGAATATCAGCCAAATGCGTGCGGCATTTTAAAGGCGTTAGCATGAATTGCCAGAATTATTAGCATGTGGCAATGACAAGCAGTGCGACAGAAATGCCACAATGGCAACAACAATAACAAACAATCATATGCAAAGGCTCAAGCAAATGTGTGGCAAGTAAGTAGTACGTGTATGTGTGTATGACGGCTCGTGGAAGGTTAAAGGAACACGATGACCAGCCGTAAAAAGGGTAGACAAAGCAGGAAGCTATTTCAAATTGAAGCGTAAAAGTGAATGAGAACAAATAGCATATTGAGAGCGGCAAGCAAACGAACACACATATACATATATTTAATATATAAGATATATATTTATATATAATATATTATATTTAAACCAGCAGGCTATGCCAACGTTATGGAAATCGTTAGAAATGCCATTTTTATGCTTTCTGTGGCAGTAATGACAATTGTGGCAGGCAGACAAACCGCAACTGCAACGCCGCTGACCGCAATCACACTCAGCGACTATTTGTTGCTTTTCTTAACTCGTTTTGCTAGGCTTAGTATCGCCAAATGATAGGAGAGTAAGGCGTGACCGTGGAACTGGGCGGACTCTAGCGTGATGTTAACTGATACATATATAAAGACATGCTCAATATTGTTGAAATATGGTGATAAGTGGGGTGTGATTTCAGTCCGATTGCGATCATTTTCATACTGTAATTTATATAGTTCTGCCATAGATTCCATTAATCAGTAGTAACACGCACAGTTTCTGTTGTTACTTTTGAAGCGGCTCGAACCATAGATTTTTTGAGACTCTCCAAATTTCTGTGGGGTTTTAAATAGTTCCCCAACTCTGCCCACAAACTGAAGTTCAATGGATTCAAACCTGGACTTCCAGATGGTAAATCAGCTGGAGCTTTGAAAACAGGCTGCTTTTGCTTGCTTTTAAGCCACTGTTGGGTAGCTTTTGCCTTAAGTGTTGGAAGCTCCAATACTCTCCATCGAAAAGAGTATTGCTTAACTGCCCAACCATGCCTTTTAAAACATCATGACTCTACACTTTTTAACCCATTTTCACAGAGGTCGAATGGTGTAACGGCTTTGCAGGAGACTCCTCACCAAACCATAACAGCAGCTGGATGTTGCGCGTTGTAAAAAGATGACCAAGTGACCGACGGCTTTCCTGTAGAGATGATCTCGAATAAGTCTAGATATTGATCTGGTTGCCATATCCATTTAATTTAATAAAATTTTCTGTTTTCTAAGGGATTTCCGCATTCGCTGTTATGGCTGAATTAGTTCGAACCACGCGAGGATGACTCTCTTTATTTCAAAAACTGTAGACGTTTCGAAAAAAAGTTTGGAATACCCGTTAAGAAACATACTGAAACTATTAAGTTTTTGTTGAAGTAGTAAAAATTGTAAATATTTGATCATTTATTTCTTTTAAAATGATAAAAGCATAGATTATATTTATTGTTTCCACTTCAAATAGGAAAAAATGTGAACCACACATTCTTACATTCTTTCGTATCTCAATATCTGTGGCATCTGACAGCCATACTCTCGCGCACATGTACAATTGTGACAAGGCGATTGAAATGAGTATGCTTTGTTTTACTGTTTTCGCGAAATGAAATCAGTTTACGGCGGCCAAGCCTAAATCAATGAAAATAATGATGAAATTGAAAGGAGAAAATGGCATAAAAATCCATAGGAGCAGTCGCAACAACAACAAAAAACAAAGTGCTGTTTTGTAATTTTTTGCAAATTTATTACTTACAACGCTAAATGATGTTAAATTGTGACAAAGGCAACAACAAAACAACAGCAGCAGCAACAACAACAGCGACATTAATAAAAGCTTGTGAACATCAGTCAAGTTGTTTAGTGTGCGTCTCGTAGGCTTTCAGCCTTCGAACTGTACACTCTGCCAGCCATGTCATGCAGCCAGTCATTCACTCACTCAATTGTTGATTTGTTTGTCGCCTGCAGGCAAATGACGTTCGTTGCTTAAGTCTTTTGTTTCACTGACACGTTTCGAACATTTTAACGAGTAACTGCTCTGATTGTTACTGCTTGCTTGCTGGCTGGCTTACTTGTTGTGCGTCCCGCTTTTTGCGTGCTTGATTTCACAGCTTACACACACTTACACATATGCACAGCGAGTTACGCGTGTGTGATTATATTGATGTTTATTGCAAGTAAATTAAGTAGCGAAAAATTGACACGTCGCGTACGCACTGCTCGTTTCAGACGCGTCGCTGCGTGCCACACGTACATAGCGGTTCGACAACAGTAGCAACAACAACAACAACTATAACAATAGTGGCAACAGCAGCAGGCAACCATCTCTGCCATTTGTAAGACAGTGTAAACGTAAGAAAATTTTGTTGTTGTTACTGTTGTTTTTATTGACGCATGGGTGTGGCGCAAAAATTACAATAATTTAACCATATAATATTAATGGTATAAATTACAAGAGCAATACTCATCGAATATGAAAATGAGGTTAGCTTTTGTTGCCGACCTAACCACTGTTCACAGTTCATTGTATTCAAACTGCAACAACAATAAAGAATGTGGCATTAAAATCAAAGCGATATCTTTTTGTTTAAATAATGGAAGAGGCAGCATTCCATTAAATTAAAATGGTTTTGACTGATTGTGTAAAACATTTAGAAGATATCGAACAAAACGATAAGTGCTTGAAGCAAAGCTTAAGGCTTAAAGCGTCCCAATGCCACTCCGCTCTTACAACAATCGAGTCTAAGGTATTGTAGCGGTCCCTTTTGTTTATTAGCGAAAGCTGTCAACTCGGCAGCATTCCTCAAAATTATCTGGGGAATGTTTACAAGAACAAAGGCGGCCACACGGGGTGTCAGCTGTGAATCTATGGAGGTGAGCTACTGATTCATAACTGACAAAATATCGGCTGCTGCATTAAAGTTCTCACCTCTACAACTAAAAAAATCTTTATGCATGATGTTATGGTTAAATAATTGAGACCTAGCGTCCTGTTTTGAGGAAGAAGAGCTTCGAAGCTTCGTTTAAATATCTTCGTAGAAATATCTTCTACAACAATATCTACTAATCTTAACTGAATTGCAATTAATGTTGAACCAGTTGGAGAGTCTCCGTTTTTAACTGAGAAAAGCACTTCAAACCTCCTCAGAAATATTTTTGTTGGCATAATTGAAATCGAATGTTAGGTTGATAATAAATATTTGCCACTAAAAATATCAACTCACACAAATATTGCGATGTTTGTAAAAAGTTTAAAACATAAAAATATCTGCGCCAGAATAATAAAAATTTATCGAAACTTTGTGAGTAAGACACTTTGCAAAGCTGCAAGTAAGTATACACACACACCAATACATAAATGCATAAGCAACAATAATGACATCCACGAAAAATAAAAAAAGTTAACAAGCTTGCAACTTCGACGGTAAAAATAAACACGAATACAAATATTTTCAAAACAAAATCATTGCCAACTCAATGCTAAAAAGCAACTGGATATTAGTTCTGGGTCATAACAACAACTGTTAACTGAATTTTATTGACAACAACTCATAGCTGCATTCGCCAGCAGAAGCGGCAAAGAAATATGAGAACACCATGCAACCAAATCAGCTGCAAAAAAACAATAATTCGTGTAGTTATAAATAGCTGCAGCAATAATAGCAACAATCAACCAACAACCATCAAGCCAGCGCTGGTATTAAAAATATATTTTGTCTATAAAGTCATGAATGAGTTATAAACTGCATAAATGAATGGAGAAGTTGTAAACAGATGAGTAAGTGTATATATGTATGTATGTACATATATTGCTAATGGGATTGTCTTACAGTGAGTGCCTTGAAGTTTTATTTCTTGCAACAGCGCGAACGTTATGGAAATGTAGGTAATTTGTCCTGTTTAACAATCTTTTCAACGCTTCTTCATAATTTCTGTGTAAGAATATCGAAAGGAAAAAGTTTAATACTAAGCCAATTTTACTACTCACTTCCAAATATATGCATATTGACTAACAAATAGTCGAGATTTGATAGTTGGTTCGACTATTTTAGAATTTTTTTTCATTATTTTTGCCTCCAATTTCAGCAAATACCCTGATAACAATTATTTTATTTCTCTCAGAGGATAGCTCCACTGATGTATAGAGGATTTGATGCTCTTTGATTTCAACGACGTATTTTCTTAAGAATGCTTAGTTATTGTTAAAATGTTAAGAATAATTCTATAAGGTTAGCATTAAACCCCACGTGTTCAGTTTTCAAATACTTAGATATTTTCTCAGTACTTCATCCTTCCTGCTGCTAATAGGTAAGCCAACATAAAATTTTCTTACTTTTGAGCAATCTGTTTACATTTGCATGATATTTTTAGTTCATGCGTTCTCGTTGGCTTTTACTTCTCTGAACTCCCTTAAATTCTTCAAAAAATACGGATTGCTCACCTTTTTACTATATACGATCGTGAAATTCAAGGAGGAACTTTTATGTTGATCTAATTTTGATCAGTCTTACCATACCTTTTCTTCTTCTGTGAATATTAGAATTTAATTGGTGGAAGTTTTATAAAAGATAAAATATATTTGTAAGGAAATTAATGAGCACTTCAAATGCTAAATGCTAGCTGACAAAAGTAATCTTAAGTGGCACACCTAGTGTGAAATTAAAAAAAAATCGACTTTTTTTGAGGATTCGATTCTCTTAAACAGGATATATTAAGTTTGTCTCGTTTGTTTCTCGTGGAATGAAAAACGGACAAATGAACAGTTTCTTCTAATCAGACGTACAGACAGAGGGACATGGCTAAATCGACTCAGCTCATCATATATTTATAAATTTTTTTGGGTTTTCTTCTTGGTGTTAGAAACCTCCCAGCAAACTGAAAAGGGTATAAAAAATATATACAAGTATATTGAAAATATAGAAGATTAGTTGAGCTCAAAATATACTTTAGTAACTATGAGAGACTCAGATGTGAAAGCATCACAGGTAAAGTAGAAATTAAAGGCAAAGCTTTAATATATGAACAAAATGACTAATGCTTGTTATAAATTAACTGTACAAATACTTGCATTATACTTTCGTTATTTCATTGCTTACTACAAATATTAGCCATATTAGAGCTATGATTGTATATTAGCAAAAATAAGTTAAACTAAAAATTGTCTCCATTTAAAAGTGCTTATTGCAGCAGCAGCACGATTTGGTGTTATACGTTTTTATTTTTTCTTAGATATTGTTTTGCATTATTAAAATAGACTGCCAGTAAATGAGCGCAGCTAATCTCTAATATAATTTTTATAATTTTACAACTGCGCAACGCAAAGGTTACGTACTCATTTATTATTATTTTCACCTTATAAATGTATGTATATTTATATAATCGCCGCTGGCGTGGAGATAAAGTTTATTATATTTTATTAAAAAGATGACAGTCAAAAGGTTTCGAGAAGCTGCATAACACCTGCTGTTGCTGGAGAACCTGGAAAAATAAATGAGTATTACTGAACTAACTGATGGCTAGATGAAGTAGATGTGCACAGCAGCAATAAAGGCAAATATACAAACACACAAATACACAAGCATACATTCGAACCAATCGTGGGGTGGTCAGGTGTTGAAATAAGTTATATACTCGTAAGACCATAAAGTAGCAGCATGTGCTACCAACACAGCCGTGGCAGCGCTAAAAATATAAATACGTTTTAGAAAAATCACTTGGAAAAATAATAAACGGCACTGCGCACTTTTGACGACCTCGTGCATTAGTCATTGGCGGATGCGCAAAGGCCAACGCGTGCAAAAGCCAAAGGGGTTGTATAGTGTGGCGGCAGAGAGTATGGTGTAGAAATTGTGTTGAGGCAGGTAGCGGGGTGGAGCTTCTTTGTTATTTGAACTGACATCGATTAAGAATAGCAAAAACCACGATAATTCTTAGAGAAACAAAATATTTTTCGATACTAATTTTTAGGCAAAAAATTATGAGAAAAAAAAAATTATTTTATTATTTTTTTATAGAAAAAAGTTTCTATAAATAATATAATAAAGTAAATTAAATTTGTATATAGGAATCTTTTGTCATGTTTTTTTCAAAATACTTTAAGAAGCATACAAATTTTGAAGAAATTTTGAGAAAAAATTAATTAAATGTATTTTTCTTTAGAAAATTAGAAAAGAAAAACATACATTTTTAATAAACAGTTAGAGAAAAAATAAAATATTTCTGTTTCTAAAAAGTCATAAAAAGTTAATTTTTTAAACACCAATGTTTAGACAATTTTTTTGTTTGAAGAAAAAAATATTTTGAATATTTTTTATAATTTTAGGTAAAAAAAATTGTATAAATATAATTGATTGATTGTATAAATATAATTTTTTTCATTAAAATATTATTACTACGCAATTTCGTCAAAAAAAAAAATCTTTTAGTTTATCTCAAAATATTTGTCATTGCATTAATTTTTTCCGAAGTAATGTCTTTGGGTCAAGTTTGCCAGCTTTGCCATTGACCTGTTTACAGTAGACCGCCATCAGCCTTACATTTAGATGTTGTTAGCGGATTTCCTAGTTATTGTTGTTGCTTGCTTTTCTTGCTTGCGCACAATACTTGCGTTGTTTTTGTACTCACCACTATGGCCACTTCGCGTTTTCCCAAGCTTACGGCCACATTCTGACACTGGATAAATTGAAAAATATTTTCATTTTATGACTAACGCGTCCAAAACTAACAACAACAATAATATCCGTACGAATAACAAGCAATGCCATCATAGTTAGAATATAGCCATTGCCAGCATACTCGACTGTGAACTGTTAGTTTGCAAACGGTGGGGAAAAAAAGTTATGATTTATGTAGCAAAACGCCTCTTTCCAACACCTCTCTTTCTCACACCCCACAAGCACGAGTGCACGCCGCCCATTGCGGTGTCCGTTAGCGGTGGGGCTGGCTGAGTTCATTCTTAACTTACTCAGCGGTGGTAGTTGTTGCAACTACAACAAAAATAAGAATAATAGTAAATTCTCCCATCGCTCGCAAACACATTCATATATACCCACCAAGCAGCGTCAGTCTACGAGCTGTCAGCACAATAAGGAGTTTTAGCGTGTGGTGCTGTAAAGCGACAGCATTGATTGTTAGTTGGCAATTGAGCTTGTCAACAAGCGCATCATTGATGGTGGTCGAAATGTAACCCAGTTAACAGAAATCAGATGAACTGAAAATTTGTTTTGGACTTCAATTTTTTGCTTAGCTGATGCCATATATTATATATACATAAATTATAATTTTTTTTAGAAGATTATTAAAAACTAATAGCGATTATAAACTGATAAGACATTCCAGAATTATGTTATATTTTTGGATCAAACTGACGATAGACTTTACAGAATCCAGCTACTCGCTGTCAACTTTGGGTTATAATTAGACTGCAATCTTGAGACAATTTTTAAGATTTTTAATAAGTTCTTAAATAACTTCATCCGCAGATGTTCCACGTACAGTCACGGAAAGAAGTTCTCAATATTATTTTATTAACGAAATGGGAGTACAATGAGCATAATGTTGGCTTAAGACTGACCGCTTGTGGTCAGGCACTCTTTCGACTTTCCATTTTAGGTAACTAACCAATAAAGTGGATTATATTAAGTCACTCAGTAGTAAGAGAATACTCAAGAGCTCTAAAAAATTGCATTATTTTGACAATTTATTCTGAGAGAAGGAAAAATGTGTGTTTTTTCAGATAGGTATGGTATGCATTTTTTCATATTTTTCATAATTTGATTTTTGCCTAATTTGATTTTTGGCTTATGAACTAAGCTTTAGTATCACCTGTTTCTAGATTGCGCTGTGTAGATTGTTTTAAAAATATATTATCAATATACAAATCGTAAGATGCGCCTAAATTTTGTTTCTTTAAGATTAGAGCAAACTAATTCGGAAAAATATTTATAAAGCTTATATCAACTAAACAAACATTTTCTTTTGGCTTACTGTGCACCACATATTTGCTTGCCGCATACAACTTGTGGCATGTGGCAAGCGCAATACCATGCGGTAAGCTCGTAAAGAACACAATCACATTATTTGCTGTAATTCGCATTCGAACTTTTTCTTATATTTTTGCAGTCAAGCTAGTAAATTTATAATTTTTTTGCGCACATTCATTAGAATTCCACGTACATTTATTTGAATTTGTGCAATTTTTAATTTTAGATTAGATGAGTTCAAGAGTCACGGTTTATGCCAATGCTGCTGCCACAGCTGCAGCCATCTCCAACCGGCAGGTAGACAGGTAGGCAACTGCTGCTGCTTGCACCGTTGTTGTTGCAACAATAATTCTTGCGCTGCTGCTTCTTCTTGCTGTGGCTTACACATGCTGCCGCTGCTGCTGATTCATTAATACGATTTTATGCGCGTTTTTACAACTTAAACACGCTGGGAAACTATTGGTGCGATATTCCATCGAAGTGACTGACTACGCGAACGAGTGGTTTTTCAACTGAAGTGGACATTATTCATAGGTCACCGGCAAGCGCAGCAGTACTGGCAGCTAGTACAAGTACCGCTAGCGCTGCCAACACTGACGACAGCACTGATAATAGCAAATGGCAACATTGACAACCATAGTTGCGCGTACAGCTGCAGCTGTGTTGCTAATGCCACTTGGCATATAATTGTAATTATTTCATTATTCTATTATTATTGGCATTCGTATTTTTTATTTACTAATTATTATTAATATTATATAGTTGTTGGTATTCGTAGAGTAAATTATTTCTAGTCTAGCAAAGTCATGCAAATTTTTATAATTTTTATGACAGAACGTGCATAGTTGCCACCAATTAGTCTGTAGTCCCGCTTTAAGTATGAGTACCATACATCATAGATGGGAGTAGGTAGTGTGTCATAGTTTAACTTTAATTCTCAAAACAACAAATAAATTTTTGTGCTGAAAAAAGTATTTAATTTATCTTTGTGAGTATATTGTTGCTCTATTGCAAATTAATATGAAATGTAAATTTAATTTGGTTAAAGGTTTAGGCAAATTGTTTGCTAGACTCAAGTCCTCATAAGAGCCTTCGGTGCAACAAAATATAATAGAGAAGAAAGTGCACATTTTATTTGTAAGCAGCCATTTCTTTATGATCCCTTCTGTCATAGTCCATGATGGACTGGGTGTAGGGACGGGGATATACTTCGAAGATCTTTATATCTCTCTATTTTTCCGTCTACCGAACTTAGTTAGCATCTTCCAAGCGGAAGTACTAGACATAGAGAAGGCCTGTGGAGTTCTACTGAACAACTACGGGGGGATACAGAAAGCGACCATTTACACAGGCAGCAAGTCAACTTTTTAAAGAAAAAATCTCAATGTGTAATTCATAGATAAGTTCAGATGAATCGTAAGCTCATATTAGCTCGTTATAAGCTCTCTGTAGTGAAATACAAAATTAGCCAGGAAACATTAGAATTTAAAACCAAAATTCCTGATTATCAAAAAATAATAAGAAAAGCTACAGAATTTAATTTTTTTTGGAAAGTTTGGTTACAAAAGGAAAACGAATAGTTCCGCGAAACAATATTTTCTCAATAAACTAAGGGGGGATCAAATTCCAAGAAAATTTGATAGCAGAGAATATAAACTGAATTAGACTGTAATGAGTCTCTTTCAAGTTACTATAAAAAATTATATATCTCACAGTTAACATGTGACAATTTATATCTCGACGAATATCGAAAGAGAAAATTTTCAGTCATTTGTTGTGAAAAACAACTGTAAAACAGTTAACTGCCTTGCTTTTCTGAATACAATTCCTCAAACAGCTTTTCTGAGGACTTCATCTCTTCACCAGTAACCTTCCTATATAATATCTACGATATTATCTAAATATTATCTGGTATTGGGTTTTTTTGCAAAATTACATCTAAGATCTATAGGACTAAATTGACGAATGACGCTAAGCAATATAAATATTGAAAAGTAGATGAAAACTCCAAAAGATTGGTTTTGTGGATACTTTTGCTTTGCCTTATTCATATTTCACTTCCAGTCTCTTCCATAAAGTCAGCTTTATTTTGCCGAACAAGATTTCTTTATTGTGACTTCAAAATATTAAAGCGGCTAAGATGTAAGCTTTAAAAAAAAAACCAACAACTTATGTATATATCAGACCTACTGTAAATATTTTGATAGCAAATGAATTATATGACAAAAGACACTATTATAATATAAGTTAAAGCCAACAAGGTTGACGCTGAGTTAAAAATAATATTCATAAAGTATTTATAAACCATAACTATACCAAAAACCAACAATAACCTCAAAAGTTCATATAATTGCCGACAAGGGCCTTAGCTGCTCAGCGCTTTTTACTTTTTCTCATACTACACAAAAGACTCAAGCAGCGAACTTCACTCTACTAATCCAAATTTAATGAGTTGAACTATTGTGTGTGATTTGCTGACAATTGTTAAATGCACTGCATTGTGCTTGAATATAAATTTGATATTGTTTGTGTATACTATTATTGTTGTTAGAGTTGAAATTAAAAGTGCTAACAAATTGTCTAAATTAGCAACAAAAATGGTTAGAGAAAGAAAAGTAGAAACTGGAGCAAAGCTCAGCTTTCCATAACAAATGTGAAATTGGTTTGTATTATTTCATATTTTTGGACTCTCCAGTTCTAATTTACAACAAAAAATATGAAAAGGAATTATAAATTGTGTCTATAAAAGTCTATAGCGCTCAACTGTGGGAACTTTTTTTTTTATAATAAGGTAACATATTCATATGAAATTGTTCTAAGCCATTTAATAAAATTTGAAAGCTAATTGCAATAGAATTGTAAAAAAAATATTAAAAAAGTTGTTAACGTAGAAGAAGCAAGCGCATACAATGCTCAGTTAGTACCAAACTTCTCACACATTTTACACCGAAAGCGACACGTTTTTTTCTCATTTACGTTACCATTTAACACCCGTCCAATTTGTGTCATGGCACATCATTTGAATACAGTGCAACTCTATTTACGCCGCTCAAATGGAGCATAATTTGTGCGTTCGGAATTTGAAGCTTTGAGAAAATTAGTCTACAAATAAGTCGCACCTTCTAACAATGATGTTGCCTGAACTGTTTTAACTACAACTTGTGATGCGCACACATAGTTTTAACAGAGCGTTTTATTTATAAGCGTTTATGACTTGTATGCTAAATTTCTACAAGAAAAAAATTTTATTTTATTTTTTATAAAAATTAGAATTTTATTCTTGACTTTACTGCAGTAAACGTTAATTCGAGTCTTTGTCTTCACGATATTACTAAGATCCAGTCAACTTAAAGCTGAACAAAGTAAAAAGTGAAATATTGATAAAAAAATCGGCACAGCGGGAAACGTAAAGGAGCAACTTTAACAAAAACAAATCGATAGCAGCGCCATATTTAGTCGCTCTTTCGCTTCGTGCATGTCATCATTGGTAGAAAATAGAACAATCAATTGATTTGCTGCATAATCAAGCAAAATTAATAACGAACTAATTTATCACTGTCACTCTGGGACGCGCCAATGTGACACACAACAACCGGCTGATCAGTGGCTGGTCGATGGATGACCAATTATTGGCTCGAAGGCGAAACGGTGGATGCTAAAATTGGTAAGTTCCGTTTTCAATTTATATTCTTCATCATTTTCCTTTAGTTTTTGTTCTTATTTTTTGCACTGAGACAAATTTGATTTTACATTGTTTGGCGTATTGGTGTTTTAAAATTTCAATATTGGACAAAAAAAACGTCATGGGATGGGTAAATATGTTTACCATATATTTAAGGTATTTTTAATTTTGCTTTCGATTTATGCGCCGCAGTTAAGTTGTCCAATTTGGCACGCGATTTTATAGAAGATGTATTAATAACGTCACTGCTGATATATTGACTACCTTGTGACTTGCAAACGTGCCAATTCAGAACGAATTTTTTCGTTTATTTTTTATATAATCAAAAATGTTTAACTTGTTTTTTGAGTGGATATTTTGAAAAAGACTACTAGTACTATTCTGTTTTATATTCGGTGGCAGATTTATCAGTTAACTCCGGTGGGTGGAGTTAGTTGTTCTACAGGTTGATGTTACTTCGAAAATTCTTCTGAATGATAGTAGCGAGCTCTTTGAATCAATTTATTAACTAATTTCCACAAGCAAATTTTCCTATAAATTTTCTCAAGGAATAGATCCTACTACTAGTCTTCAAATAAGTTTGATTGGCGTTGCTTTTGGTGAAGTAATATTTGAATGAGTACCAGAAATCTTAAAATTATGATTGTTGTCTTATTTGCTCTCCTATTCTATACAATTTATTTTTTGTCATGACCTCAGCCCCAAGAAATACCCATGCAACTCAACTTAATCTAAACTTCACTTCTATTAAAAGACTCTGTTATTCTTTATGGACTTTCAGTAAGTTCAGTTGTTCCGGTGATAAGGCATAACGAACCGAAGAAACATTGCATCCATAATAATACTGAATTTTTCAACTCTATTACTAAATTTTCTAATATCAAACTGAAGACAGTTTTTCGAGGTATTGTAGCTACAACCTGTGGCTGTCAAATCATATTAAATTTTTGCGGAACCAAAATATGGCTAACCTTGTTAAAAAAACAAATCACGCTTGCTTCAATGAGAGCGTCTGCTTGTTAAGGGTGTGTTTTTAAATATGTTTCTTAATTTAAATAATAAGGCATCACTTAAAATAAAAACAAATAAAAAATTTTGCTAAACGAGCCTACAAACCTTGCATGGAGCCACACAACTACAGTTCTCGGACTCGCTAACGCCCAAAAATTTCATTAATTTTGTTACTAATTTTTTAATGAACCGTTAAGCCATATGCAACATATTGAATAAATTTGATTATTCGCAAAATTTATAAACAAAATATTTTTTCATATTTCTTTTACAACAACGACTGCCCAACACATTGAAAACATGAATTTAGACAAACACAAATTATGCTTTCGAAAAATGGCCTCGCAAATGTGATGTTCAACCTGTTATTTAGGCAAAGCAATATACACGAAAATATGAAAGATGCCGCACCAACATAACATATAAGGTTTTTTTTTTTTTTAATATTAAAACACAACGTTTGCTCAGCGAGGCGGTAGCTCCGTTACATAAAAACAAAAGCTTAAACAGTTAAAGAAATGAGACCAATGAAAGAATTCGCATAATACTAAATAGCATATATCTAAATTTTTGTATACATACATATATACATACATATTTATTGGTATGATGACCACAAAAATGCCGCTGTTGAAATGTGCGCATGCCAAACCAGTCGGCGATTTCGTCTAATCAAATTAATAAAATCACAATGCTAAGTTATTGTCGCTCAAAATGGTTCAACATTTTAATTTTATTTTAATTTTCTCGCTTACTCTACTCGTATTACCACTTGTTTGTGTAATCTCTCTGCTATCTGGTTTTTTATCTGTATTAGCGTAAATTATAAGTCCAGTTCGACATTTTCGTCTGTGAAATAGAGTGACGTGCGACCACTCCTTGATTTCTTTCAAGAAATATTCATAATTTTATGTTCGTCATAAATACATACATATTTATATATTTTAAATGGAGCGTAGTTTTGGTTTAATATGTAAAAATCAAAAAGTTATAGTAGCCGGAGACTTTGTATTGTGAGATAAACTGGATTATGTATTTACTATTGTTTTCGAAATTTGCCGGGTCTTTGATGTCAGATGTAACAAATTCCATACAGTCATGGTGATGCCGTTATACTTAGGGCTCATCGCACTGCTATCCATTTTACAACATTTTCACGATATTTTAAACGCACCACGTTTTTCTCTGAAGATCTGAAAAATATTTTAATATCGACTGTTTACCAATTTGACGATCGATTGTTTACTTTTATACTAACTTTAATGCCTTCTAAGTATGAACTAATTTAACTATACAATATGATGGTATGCGTAAATGATCTATAAGTTAAAGGCTTTCAAAAAGTGTATATTACATCAGCTGGATGCTTTGTTTAATATTTTTTTGCAGTTAAATAACATATTATTTAAATTTTTCATAGCCTCAACGAAAGCTGACTTGAAAACCTCGTAGAGTAGTAGATAATACTTGTATATAGAATTCACCACCTATCCACAGCAGTCGGGCTTATAAATTATATTTTTTCTTACCTGTCAATATATATATTATATACATATATAAATTTTTTTCCTTTTACTGCTATTATACAGTAGTCTCTTTAATGTGTGCGTATAATATAATTTTTTTTACAGGCGACCCGCCGTTCGCATCATCACACTGCACTTACCCACACACTTCAGTCAAACTAAATACAAGCATAAGGGCACGAAATGCCGTGTAATCAATTATTTTCAGCGTTGAAAGGATAATTAAGATGTTTGCCCTTCAAAATTACTTGCAACACTTTGGTGCACGCCCACTGCACTCAAAAATCGACAACTACAAATACAAATTACGTACAACAGAATCAATCAGTCGCAACTACAGCCAACAACACAGCGCTTTGCGTTGGTGGGGCAGTAAAATTTGTACAAAAACAACAAAAGCAAAAAAGAAACACTAAAGTAAACTGCATTAAGAAATTAAAAATGTTCGGTAAAAGGGAATAACTCAATTTGCCACACAACGTGTTTCTTGGTTGGCGGGCGGTTGGCTTTGGTGTTGACCGGCTGGCGAAATTACGGAGTGACCGACTATCCGCTCGAATGAGTGATTGGAAGAAGTTGTGGCAATGGTTGGCGCACCAACAGCTGTTGTCAAAAGGAAGTTGTGCGGACTTTTACGTCACAATGTTGATTTTATGGACTGCTCTCTGTCGACAATATTTAATTTATAGCGTGCACTTACATATTGAGAGGGAAGTCCAAACGTAAAATGTATGGTTCCTGCACGTTGTTTGTGCAACAAAGTTGTTATATTATCTTTTGTGTTAGAGGGAAGTATGAGCCTGAGAAGAATATGAGTTATGTGTTGCAATGAAAGTCTTAGAATTATTATATTTTACATATTTACAGTTAGAAAAGCTCGGAGTTTAAGTGATGCGGCATATATAAATGCCTCAAAAAGGTACTCTTAGCCATAGGCCGTATTGTGGTTTCACTTAAAGCGAATAGGGGAGAGACAATATTGTCAAACTTATATATACTATATATTTTCTTCGATATTTAGAATTGCATGCCTCGAGACGCCAGTTTTTTGTATAGATTTGATATCTATAGCTTCTGAATAATACTTTCTCAAACTCATCTGCGTTTCAACGCAATCATTTTGTTCTGCATTGAGATGTATAGTTAATTTATTTGGATTGTAAAAAATACTTTGACATTTTTTCTATGGCTTTATGATTCAAACATTACATCTGTTGACAGCATGGAGTTTATAGTGTCAAACCTTTGTCAACCATGGAATATGCTCCGCCGATGGTTACAGAAGACTTATTTTCAAGAATAAATAACAGTTTATTTTCATGTATACGATTATACTATAAGTTCACCAGCTGACTATTTTTCAGCTGTTTAAAATCAGAGTTCAGACGAGTAGTAAACTAAGCAGGGAGAAACTAATTTTTATACGAAAATAAACAAAAAAATGTTTTCTAATTTGTTCTTAAAATCAATTCATATTGTAGTACATTTTAATCTTTGGCACATTGCAGCCACACGCCAACAATTAGCCACACAAATGTGCCACAAATCCCCAAAATTATTCGCATGAGTCAATTGTGAAGAATTCTCGCTTTGTAAAAGAGATTATATATGTGAAATATTAAAAAAATAATTCTTAACCTTGTTGTCTACATAACTGAAGTGCTGCTTAGTAAAATAGATATTTTTATTTGGCTACAAATGCATACTTTTTTGTCGGCTAAGCTGTGTAAAGACCAGACTTGTGCGTATTAGCAGAAATGTTATTGTGCAAGTGCAAAGTGGCATGCAAAATTGGCTGCAAGCGACTAAAAGAGCTGTAAAGTGAAACAATTGAAAGGAAAACTGGCAAAAAATTAACAAAAACAACGACAATTCATACACGTTAATTTAGCAGTATGCATATGCATACAAGGGCTTAAAGGCCACACAAACGCATTGAGGCGCATGCACACACACATGTGCACATGTGAGCACTGCCAACAAGGCAAATACATGTGTTCTGCTAATTTTTCGACCATCATTGCCGCTGTACAAAAGTCAGATATGCAGGCAAATATTTTTGGAACAATTTGTTTGTACTTCTATATTTGCATATGTGTTTGCTTATACATGTTACATGCCCTGCAGGATTTGTGAACCAGCATTCACTAACACTAATTACCCTTGCATTCATATCCACTTCACTTTCCTGCAGGGCAACAACACAAACCTCAACCCCACAAACAGCTCTTATAAGTACCCAATAAGCCTCATCACATGTCACTTTGCTGCTTTCAACAAATAGAGCCATCGCAAATGTATGCGTTTGCTTATGAAAATATTTTTCATATTTTACAAAATTTCCCATTTTTGATAAGCGTTATTTAGATCCACAAAATAAATATGTTTAAACCACAGACACGCATAATACCTACCATCGACCAAAAGCGGCAAATAAAAGTGAGCAAATCCAAAGACTTTCATGATTGAGCCGTCGGCGCGGCGACGTGCTACACGTGCTTGAATGCAGCTCAGTGTTGTTGTCATTGTCACGAAAATTTCCCAACAAAAGCCATAACATATGTTGCATATTTATTTTTGCCAACACCAGCAACAACATAAATGGTCGCCGATTAACGTATGCGGTCAAAGGCTAATAACTGTCGAAAAGCAGCCGAAGAGCCGAAGATGGCCACTCGGCACGCATAAAATATCCTTTATATATGTTTGTATTAGTTACCTGTGTGCATACGCTGTGAACCGTAGTTTCCCAAACAATTTTCATGCTCAATTTGTATACGAAAACAAGGCGAAAGAATAGCAATGAATATGAAGAAAGGCAATTGCAGCTCGTTGCGCCACTTACACACGCATTAAAAGTAAATAAATATTTTCCCAATATTAGAGACTATTTGCGAGCTAATAGTAAAATATTACACATTGTGTGTGCCGAATGACTTGCAACTCTATTAGCCAGCATGAAATACTTGTATATATTTTCTTAGACGATTCTCTTGTCTTCTTTAATATGAATCCTTGCGCCTGCGTTAGACTTGCTAGTCAAATTGATGGACTTACTGCTTCACTAGGCAACTCCTGCTGTTACACTTCTTGCCATTCCACATTCACATTAATTATCAAATGCAAGTGTATGTATGCTTATTACACGTAAAATTTGGGCCGTAGCTCATGCGTTATTAGCGCTGACTTCTTCAATTGCTTACTGTTTTTATTTTCTCTCGGTTATTAAGCGTCTATTATTAGGCTTTCAACATTTAATTGCTTAGAAATTTATGGTATGTGTATCCTGGCGTCAGTTGGCCTTTGGTGGTAAGTGTTGCATGATTGTTCGCCCTTTCCCAGCGCCACGGTCAACGCTGTAGGTCTCGCTTACTCAAGGAAACATCTGTTTAATACTTCGCTTGTGCGATTAATTTAATTTAGTAAGTTTCTATAGTCCTATACTATATGTATTGGCTTAGTTTGAGAAAATATGTGTTAGAAATAAATTCAAATACTTAATTTTATTTTTGAAGCCAAGTTTAAAAATGTTCTTAAAAAATTAAAAAATGTAAATTTCAATATATTGTATCTTCAAAAAACTTCAAAATGTTAATTCCTTTTAATGCGAAATTTTTTACCAGAACAATTATATGAAACATTTGCTTGATTGAAAGTAAGCTGATCTTAATTTTAAATAAATTTTGATCACTCAAAAATTGGATTTAATTCATCTTTCTACCAAAATATGTTAAAATATTTTACTGAATATATAAAAATTCCGAAATTTCTGTTAAAAAGTAGCAGCTAGGTTTCTTATATGCTTTCCACCCATTTTTGATCTAAAATCACAAACATGTGTTATACTCAGTTAAAAAAAATATTTTGAGTTGTTGTTTGAATGTTTAAACCATGTGACAACTTTAAAAAATTAAATAGTTTGTCTTGGTTTGCTTGATTTCGAAGATATATCGGTGCTGATTACCTAGATCTGCTTAGCGTGGGAATATTGTACAATATATAGAGCTCGATCGGAAGTAATAGTAAGATATTTTTATGGAGCAAATCCTGATGTGTTATATGTATAAGCAAAAATTAACTATTACCTTACTAGAACAAATTATTTTTACGACATAAATTTTACATCAGAAACAAGTTCGTTTTCTAAGTCTTTTGAGCCAAATTAATTGAAATAACTCAAGTTTATATAGAAGCTAGTAATCTTGCTGAATTGCTAAAAAAAGTGCGTGAACTTATTGATTTTTATGCAAATTTTACTAGAATAATGTTGGCTGAGGAGCTAAGTATGAGTAAAAACATTATTTGGAGAGTTTTATTGAAGATTTGGGTAAAATTAAGGCCTGTGTGCGTGCACATGCATTAAATGAAGACCAAAAACGTAAAAGAGTTCTTGATGAAAAAACGGAATTTTCTCAACAGCCTTTCTCTGTATTCGCCTGAACTTTTCTCTTTTTACTATTAACTATTTCTAACACTGAAAGTTAACATGAAAAGAGCACTTTATTATGTATTCCAGATGGGTGCTGAAGAATATTCCTACAAATTATATTAAAAATCAATGCGTGGTTGATTGTTCCAAATACTGTATTGAGTCAGATGGAACCTATAATATTTTTCTTATATAATATATTAAGCATTATGTATTCTATATCCAAAAAGTGCCGTTAATTCTTGAACACACCGTGTAAATACAAATTTTTCCTCCATTCAATCATATATTTCCTTGCTTATCACTTTATCTCTGATTCCAATATACGTTTTTACTGAAGAATTTCCTAAACATTAAACACACGTCTATAAAAGTACATTGAATCATTGGGACTTTTCGCGCTAAAAAAATTTCACACTCTGCTTCACATTAAATGCATTAAATTGCAAAAATAATAACAGTAGTAATGTTCGTTTCCATATAACTAATATTTATATTTTTTATAGTCCTAAAGGTAATCTGCATGTAAATCACATAGTTTCCTTTCATGTGAATCACATTTATTTAAGCTGTTAACAAAAGTGCATGGCTATTTTATTGAACATCTTACGGAACTTGTATTTATTATTATTAAATTGATTTCATTTTGCAATCTGTGGCTTATGTGTATGTGTTTCTCTGTCGAGGCAATCGATATGTGGTTAAAACTGACGCAAAGCAACAGGGTGTGGCATATTGGAAAAACTCATGACAGTCGTGTAATATGTGGAATTTGACAGAGAGAGAATAATTAGATAATTAGTAAATTTGTTATTTTTAACTGGCAATTGTATTGTGAGTACCGATAAAATATTAAAATAGTTAGAGATATTTAGGCAATATTAATGATTCCCAGCTACGAATATATCTCAATTTATGGATGTTATTAAATGGAAAAAAGTTTGCAAATCATTTCAAGGCAAAAATAAACGATACAGATCTGTTCAGATAAATTACTATGATAAGAATAACATACTTGCCGCTTTTCGCTTAGCAAACCATAGTGAGCGTCATTACATAGTTTTATCTATTTTCTGCTAGTCCAGTCTACAACTAGTCAATTCCTACTGCAGTTTCACAATCAACGCTTTACTGTCTTTTGAGTTCAAAATCGTTTAAATATCTGTCTACATATTGTTTTACAAATTCTGTAAGATGGTCATTAAAACCAGCTTAACGTGGATCACCAACCGCTAAGCCACGCATGCGCAGTCTGCTACCTACATGCGCAAACATATTCATATCACATATGTGTGTATATGTGCCTATAATGCCAACCATATGTGCTTGAAAACTAATTCATATTTTCCACAATGGCATCTTAATCTCCACAATTTCATAGCTGCTTCAACTGTTTCCAAAGCGTATTTATGCCACTGACCTGACTTCTAACTGCTACAGTATCGGCATATATATAGTTTTTTTCTACCCGAATACCACCGTGGCAACTATGGCGTGGGAACTACGGAAAAATTTCGACAACTCATGCAGATAGATAGATATCTATATCTGAAAGGGCAGTCTTTGGTGATTGTACAAATCCAACATCGCTTTATACATTTGTATGTATGTAGTATATAAGGTTGCATGTGGTCAGCGCAGATGATCCCAAGTTGAGCCGTTAGCTTACCCACTTTGGCTGCCTCATCAATAAAGACACATTGAAAAGTAATCAATTAAAGTTTTATCATTGTAGTGCATCAATAACACAACAACACAACAAGAAAACATACAAACATAATCACAATAATAATCATGCACAACAATAGCAACAACATGCGCAAGGGGCAAAACATCAAGCATGATACACAAAATCAGGGCCACAAGTGAAATGAAGACAGCCACACACATACACACATAGCTAAAGAGTCAGCGCAAAGGTTAGTGAGGGAGCCATAGAAATGGCTGTCCAAGCGCCAAGTGCCGGCTGAGTAGCAGAAAAATGTAGAAACAAGAAAAAGCGTTAACTTCGATTGCACCGAAGCTTCACAAATACAAAATACTCCTTAAAAGAATTTGGAGCCGTCAATTTGTATGGCAGTTATATGCTATAGTGACTCGATCTGAGCAAATTTCTCGAAGATTGCGTCATCGCTTTGGATAAAATTCCATGCTAAATTTCGTGAAGATATCTTGACAAATGAAAAAGTTTTCCCTACAAGCACTTGATTCCGATCGTTCAGTTAGTATGGCAGCTATTTGCTATAGTGGTTCGATATCGGCAGTTTCGACAAACTAGCGGCTTCTTGAGAAGAATAGAACGTAAGCAAATTTTCAGATCGACATCTCATAAACTGAGAGACTAGTTCGCGTATATACAGGCAGACGGACAGACAGAAGAACAGGACTAAATCATTTATATAAATATTTTATAGGGTCTTCGACGTTTCCTTCCGCGTGTTACAAACTCTGTGGCAAACTTAATATATCCTGTATTGGGTATAAAAAGCAAAAGAGCCAGCAATCAAAAACACATTTGGAAAGTAAATATTTTTTTGTTGCCTAAAATTAATCGCTTCATCGTTTTCTATTTTGTATTTGGCTCACTTTAATTTCATTTTCTCGTCGCGAATAAATCATTGCAATTGAAATCGAAACTGTATACGTTTGCTCACGAATTTCTTGTCGCTGAGCAGTGGAAGTGTGAATTTGAACAATGTTCGCGTTGCTTGCAGCATGTGTAACAACAATAACACAAACAACATGTTTCATGTTGTAGATATATTGATGGATGTATGATGAGTAAGCTTTGTGTTAATTTGAGCTTTTTGTGCGGTTTTAAACGAAACGGTCACACAGTCCAGCTGCGGTGCTGGTGAATGGGTTAAATTGGGTTAACCAAATCACGACATTGAAAATATATGTGCGAGAAGTTATTTCGTACATATATATAAATGAAAATATTTTAGTATTGTATTGGCCAAATAATTTGTTATGAAAATCATGTTTCACAAATAGTTGTTAATCCTTTTAATAAAAATAAAATAGTTTTGCTCTAGAACGAGATATGCGCAGAAAAATTCGGGAGTTGACCAAAAATACTGTAGTGTGAAGAGTAATCACCGAAAGCCAAGAAGATTTCACTAGTGAAACTGAAAACTAATTTATTTCATTTGTATACAAAATTTGACAGTTTTCTAATAAAATCTGGCAAAAATAAATAGTTTTAACTAAACTACAACTAAAGATCCCCCAAATCATATTTCAAAGTGCCACAATACAAATTACACTCACACACTTAAATAAGCATGCCAATCAAAATATTGCATGCCAGTTTGTCCAACGCCAGAGATTTGGTTACATTAAAGCGAATTATTTGCGAAAAATAAGTGAAGTAAATCAAGCGCTGAAAAATGGCAATTACAAAGCCAGAAAAATAATAAAAATGGAAAATAAAATCTACAAAAAAAAAACAATAATAAAGAGCATTAAAAATCGCTATTGCTAATTTCATAAGCAATCAATCATATTTACGCCTAATTGATGTCGAACTGTCTGTCGTTCCATGCCAATCTGCCCGTCTGTCAGTCTGACACATCTTCCACTCAAAAGTGCACTGCCCGAATGAATGCCTACGAAACGCAGAGAGTGTTTGGCGCACCATATGACTGGCCAAGTGTTGTTTGCTGACGAATGCTTCAGCTTCACGCTATTTTGGCATTTGGCTGAACGATTTTCCAAGTGAAAATTGGAACGCAAGCGCAAACAGGGAGGAATACAATAAAGAACAGGGGATGCAATAATGAAAAAAGCAGTGAAAGGCGAGGAACGAGTGCAGATAAAGGTCACCTGTACTCGTTTCGTTCAAATGTTAAATAAATAACAACAGTTTACATGCAAAATCGCTACAAAAAGGCGAATCATTGCACTGCAAGAATTAACAAAAAGTAACAAAAACTGTAAGGAACGCAAAAAATCAGTATGAATAAGAATTGTAAAATAAAATCAACAATCAAATCAATGCGCTGATGAGTGATCACCACCGATCAACGATCTTTGAGCGATTTGCTGCGATCAGACGATCAATGAGCATTGTACAACAACAGCAAACAGCGAATAATAACAACTAACGTTCAACGACGTTCATCAAGGCGATGATCGATTGAAGGTCTTCACACCTTCGAACAATGCCAGTGATGATCGCCTTTGAATGATGTTGCAGTTAGCTGTTGTTGTTGTTGGCAATGTTGTTAGTGTTGCTGTGCGCTCATATTACGCTTATATGAAACGTGTGTGAATAAGGAGGATATACAAGTACCCAGTCGGATATACTTGTATGTCTGTGTGTGAAGAGGTGCTCTCGCACCCAAAAGGAAATGCAATTGAGCCATATCTTCGCTGTTTCCACTTTAACTTTTTTGTTTATACCCTCACAGGGCCTATTAAGTCTGCCACGAAGTTTATTACACCCAGAAGAAGTAGGTCGGAGATCCTACAAAATATATATATATATATAAATAATCAGTGTAAGGCATATACGCAAATTAGGCACTCTGTTTTCAGATTATAAAATTATGCATATGTCCTTTTCCTTTAAAGAAGCTGCTCATTTGTCGAAACCGCCGATATCGCACCACTATAGCATATAGCTGTTCAACAAACTGATCGAAGGAACCAAAAAAGTCCTTGTGAAGAAAATTTTTTTATTTATGAGGGGTATAATGGCTTCAGTGCAATCGAAGTCAGCGTGTTTTTTTCATACCAGCGCTTGATCTCTGTACATTCTTTTCATCCACTGTCGAACGCCAATTTGTAAGCGTGCATTTTTTGGAGTTCTGCAAGAAAAATTGCCAACCATTGTCAACGTTTCCCTGCGCTGTCATATTTATACACACACATAATAATTTTTTGCTTCGAAAAAAATATTTTCATTGTCATTGTTGTTGTTGCGGCTGTCATTCATTGCCTGCCTTTTTTGTACGTGTCATAATAAATTAGCTCAAGTATTTGGGTTTAACGTTCTGTCGCTGCCGCTGCGCTGCTGCTGCTGCGTTTGTGTAATGATTGATTTTTATTTTTTTTCCTGTTCGATTATTAGTTGTTGTTGTAAATTCATTAATAAAATATTTTTTTTGTAAATTTTGGGGGGCGCACAAAAGGATGGCCCAAAACCAGTTCACTTTCTTTAAAGCGCAACAAATTGTTTCCCTCAATCAATCAAATGCATATTATTTGTTGTTATTATTGTTGGTGCTTGTTGTTGTTTTTTTTGTGTTCGTTAACTTTTTGTGCATTTTTCACTTTCGATCAATCAGTCGTCAGTCAATCGATAAATTTAGCTTACAATTTGCTTGTTGATGATGCGTAATAAAGCGATAAGTGCTTCGCTGAGGGATGAGTGGAGCGATGAGTGAAAGGTAAAATTCTGACTGATATTCGCTGTTGTTGTTTTCATCGCATTTTAGAATGCTTAAAATTTGGTATTTCTTATGAAATAAATCTTAAATTAAGTAAATTTTTGAGATTTATTAACTTCTTAATAATATTCCATATTTAAAAATTAAAGTAAAATATATATATGTCTTGAGAGAACCTTAAAATAAAAGAAAGAAGGCTTAAAATTTATTTGCTAACTTCATAAAGCAATAAAGCGCAGCAATTTCGTATATTGTACTTGCCTGTATTGTTTTATGCTTTGTTAGATTTCCGGTGCCTCAAATCATGTTTGCTGTACTCATGCACCCTTAAATGGAACTAGCTTTTATGTCATATAATCGTTCCTTTGGCCTTGTATACCTCACCTCAGAACCTCAGAATATTTTCCGTCGTCGTCGTGTGTCATCGATGTAGTTATATGGGAGCGAAGCATGGTTGATCTCGAACTCCATCATTCAGAGACTTCGAGCTTACGCTCCATAGGCCATACTCCAAGGAAGAATCCAGACAACATTACTTGGATGTCGCTTGACTGGAATACGCAAGGAAACAGAAGTCACGGCCGATCCAAATTAACATAAAGAAGATTAGTACGGCGTGAATTAGCTGACGCTAAAATCACCTGAGATGGCGGAAAAACAACCATCCATCTCTAATCGTGTGAAATGGTACAACCTTATAGAGTTTCTTTGCTCCAGTGATAAACAAAAAGAAAAAAGTCTCCAAATGCTATTATTAAGAGGTGAAAGACTCCCATTAATATGTTTTGAAGAGGTGGTAAGGCTTGGTAAACTCCGAAAACATTCTAGTTATAAAGACTCAACTGTTTAAGAAATCTTCCAAAGGAGATGTTTTTTCAAAGTTTTTTTATTCCATTTAATAGTATTGTACTACCAGCAGGCTCTAAAACTAAATTCTTAGTAAACGCATTTTGATATCAAAAAAAATAACCTGAAAGTACCACTTGTAACATAAAGCTGTTAAACTATTTCAAAATAATTTAAATCTCGTTAAAAATGTGAGGAATATTCATGGTTTTCTTTTCTTTAATTTTTTATTGATTATAATGCAAGGTGAACCTAAATAAAGATGGACAAAGATGACACTCACGAACTTATACAACAAATCCATGATTTTCATTGTGCTATGAAGTGATAAATTGTAAGCTGTCGTTAAATGTCCTGCCCCAAAAAGTAAAATAAAAGTCAAGTAGTGGAATTACACATTAAATATTTATATAAATGTAGAGATCTAAACAGCTCAATCAATACATATACACTTCATTTACTATACTCAAAAATTGTGATGTTTAAAGGCATGGAATTTTAATTTCTTACCCACGCATATACATTTATAATCCCGCTTTCAACAGCTTCACTGTACAACAAAAAATGAATAGAGAACAGCATGTGGCTAAGCGACTGAAATCAATTTTTTCCGCTTTTTATGCGAGTTCACTGATCATTGAAATATTTGCTGGGGCTTGTCTTAATTATCGCTGCACCAGTTACAATTTTTAATGATTGTATAACAACTTTATCGAATTTAATTTCCTCAACAAAAAATAAGAAGATTTCTATACACACGTGTATATAGTGTGTATAAACCTATATTGAGGTATGCCAGCGCACTGTGTTTGTTTGATTTATATCCCCGCACCCTTTAATTGCCAGCGATCGCTTGGCGCGTTTCACATTTCTCATGACCTTAACTATTGTGTGTTTAAACTCATTATTCATTAGCTATTTATGCTTGTAGTTAAAAATATTTATGAATACAACAACAACAATAAAAGAGTAATAGAAAATCAGCGTTGGCTATAAAGCATATATGTGCCTGATTTCTTTGGCCTAGTCAAACAAAAATTAAAATCTTCAAACAAAAAAAAAAAAAAAATAAAAAAAAATAAATAAAAAGAAAAATTGGTTCAAGATTGATTGTCTGTTTTATTTGTAGAAAATAACGAACCGATTTCGAGCATCGCATTTATTTAAGTTTTATTTACACGCTGCTGATTGTCTTACTCACCTCGGCTGGGAAGCATTGATATGTTAGACACCCATACATACGTATGTATGTATAGGTATATATCTGGTTTTATTGCCATGCCCTGCTGTGCTCACCGCTGCACTTTATTACCCACGAACAAATATATTCATTGATTTAATAGGTTATAAATGGCGTGTAAGCTGAACAGGCGCGAAGGGGTGAAGCCAAATAGACGCCCATGATTACGCATACGCATATATGCCCATACATACACACATATATACATTTCTTGGATACTGGAATTATGTAAAAATGTTGCAGGGCATGAGAAAAAGTTTGATTATGCCTAAGCTATTACAAACAGTTGGATATGAAAGAGAAAATAAAATATGAATGTGAGACTTTTGGTGTGATGTGTTAGGCATCCAATATAATAACAGGTGGAAGTGTTTGAATAATTGCTTAAGAGCTTCAAGTGGATAACATCAATGGCTTTATATCTTGTTGTTTTTGTAGCTACAAAAATTTTATACAACTTTTAACTTCTAAAAAGTGGAACCACAGCCCTTACTGAAATTATAGCGCAATATTTTGATTGCATAGTTTTTTTTTGCGAGTAAATATTAGTTTTAAAAGAATAATCTAAGCAAAACTTTATTGAGTGTATATCTTACATATTCTATATATAATTTCATCCAAAGAAAGGGCTGCTTAGCCTTCTCTTCTAACACTCACATACAACTTTTTCTGAGACTAAAATAATTAAACAAGAAAATAATTTAAAACAAGAAAAATGTTAACAATGGCTGCCCCGAAGCTATAATACGCATAACAGGTGCATTTCTTATTGTATAAAAGCATAAAAATACACTTTTGTATTTTGATTTTCATCTGTCACTTTCTACTACAGCTATATTTTACAGTGGTCTGATCTGAACAATTATTAGCTTTTCCAATTTTGTATATGAAATTGTTTTCTCTGATATCAAAATTTTTAGAATTTCACTTCAACCGATACTGTGACCTCACTAATAAATTAAATCCTTTATAAAACGTGTGCAGAGTTAGGCATACAGCAATAGCAATTCGTATATTTTTATGTTCAAACTCTACTCTGCCATTAAAAACAGCTCAAAGTAATAATAGCAGCCTTTATCAAAGAACGAGCTAAACAAACGCGAAGTACAAAAACCAAATAGAGATTCACAAAAAAATTTCAGAATCATCAAAATTTTTATCTTAATAATGTTTTTGCATATCTATGTACATATGTATATAAAAGTATGATCTCGCATGCTTCAACCACTTTTTGTGCACACATAATTAACCAAAATATTCGTACGACCTTGATGATGAGCAAATAATTAATTTTTCGGCCATTCTTGTTTGTGCGCATGCGCATAAACCCAGAGAACACTGCTGATTAGTTGCAAAATCTGTGCGCTGTGTTTAAGTGGCGAAGCTGCGTTGAGAAAAAATCTAAAAATTCTGGCAACTCATTCTCAGCATTATTTGTTTACATTAGCTGCTAATTAGGTGTGTAGAAATAAATTTGAGTTGCCTCAAAAAATGTTCTTGAAAAGTGAAGATAAGCATTGTGTAATATGGCTATGAAACATTAAAAGACAAAAAAATAATAGACATGAGTAGTAATTATGAATTGTCTTTTGAGTATGAGTATTGAAAGTGAAAATCTTTAGCACAGTAGGTCATGGTACCGTTATATGTACTATGTGCTAGATAAGTGTTTTAAGAAATGTAATAGAAGGCGAAATATTTAAGACTCGAATAAATCTGTGGCAGGGTTTTTAAATTACCCACTACAAATATAAAACCAGAAAATTTACAATAAAAAGTAGATCCGGTTGACAGTAAAGACCTTAGCATCTCTGCCTAGATTCTAGTTCTAACAACTCTCGACGTCAGTTAATCGAAGAAGTTTCAAAGAAGACCAGGTAAAATGAAGTAAGCACTTGTTTTTTGACCACTTCAGCACTAAATCTTCTCCATGGTATTTTAAGCTGAACTATGGCTCAGTTGTAACCATATACACAGGTTCACAAATTTTCCTGTTATACTAGGTATTTACCAAGTTCGAAAAGGTTTTACTAGCTAGTAATACATTTTTTATCGAAAAACTAACCTAAACTAAGCTTATTGAAAGTAGTATAATACCCTGAGGCAAAATTAAATTAAAATCGGCAGCGTTTGCGAATGAGATTTGTACTTTGTTTGGCAAATTACTTTTGCTAAATGCTTGATCCAAACTAGGAGCATGTGAGCTCATTGAAATCATTTTCGGCTTCTGCTGAGTATCATTCAAAAATTTTATCAGACTTTCTTGATCTTTCCAAAAGCAATAAATTCGCTTTTCTCACTTTTACTTTATAATAGAAACTACCCTCTATTCGAACGCTATATACCATACAATCAATCTTATATAAACATAAATTTCTAATCTTCTTTTCTCACTTATCGCATCCTTGTGCCAACTGATGTCTTCCGTCCAACTTTATTAATTTATGATAGGCATAAATCATACGATCGCAATTCAATAGCAATCCAAGGCGCTTTCATAAAAATCATACAGCTAGAAACGTATAGCATTGTCTGCAAAGTAGTGGGAAATATTCACAAGATATTTTTATTATTGTGTGAGTGTGGCAACTTTAAATAGCGCTGCAGATAGAAATGTAACGAAATAGTTGACTTTGTTCTGAGTTCGAGCAATTAAACTGCACAATACAAGAGCAGTCGCGATGGCAGTTGTAATGAAAAACGATAGAGAAATATGAAGAGAGCAATAATCTGCACCAACAAAATGGCAATAAAAATGTAGATCAGCAATTAAAAATTAATTTTTCTTTCTTTGCTCAGCTTTGCATTCCTCGCTTTATCTATCGACTTTGCTGCTGCTGCTTCAATTTTTTATGATTCACACAATTTATTATGAAATTGTATTGATTTTATTACTTTGCTGGCAAAGTGAAGTGGATAACTGCTTTGATTTGATTTTAAGAGCTCTTATTCACACGCATCTTAAGTTTATTTCAAAGGAGGACTAATAGTTTTGGAAAGGTGTTGATTTTGCTGAGAGCGTATAAGAACTTCTCAGTGCCTTCAGTGGTCCCCTAGGTGCGCAAGCTCCCACTTTAAGTTAAATATTTGTGGTCGTAGATAACGTACTGTTAGGCCACAAACTCGAGTTAATGGTACTTTCGGTGTTTACTTTATACTCTATTAAAGCAAATGTAGTTTAATATACAAAAAATCATTTTACTCTCACTCAACCCAGCCTTTTTGACGTTTAAGTATATGACATCCTTAAATTATAATTAGAATATCTTAAACACCCCTACTGATGCGCTTAACTCGAGTTCAGGCTACGATGTGCATACGCTGTTAAGACATAAGCTTGAGAAGATCCAAGATATTAAGAAATAGAAAATATCTATTGCTTTCAAAAGGTTTGGCTGTAAAATTGGAGAATACTAAGAGATATATACGTAACTACAAAGTGGCAACTACCGCAAAACCAAAAATTATAAATTTATAAAACAAACGCATAAGTCTACCCGACGCATGAAAACTAGTAACTTTTGCTTGAACTCTGTCAAAAATGTCTCTCCACACAACACGTATTTATCATGAGAAAATAAGCAAATCACTCAAATTTCAACCACAAAACTTTCTACACAAATGATTGGCCAATTTGTCTAAGCGCCACCGCCTCCAGATGCCACACAAATCGGTTAGTCATGACATATGTAATTTGAGCAATAAAATAGAAATCGCTTTAACTCCAGCGCATGTGTGCAGACGTCACACCACACTAACACACATGCAAAAACTAACTGCACTCACACACACACACACACAGCTGACGGTATTATGACACAAAATTATATATGAAAGAGGAGTCGTATGAAGGCCAACTCCAGCTAAGGTTAAAGCTTAAGTTAGAGCAAATATTTATGCCGCCCTCTAAAGCACAAACAGCAACAACAACAAGGAAAACTTTAGTTCTGAAATAATGCATTCCAAATAGCGAAGACAAAAGCGCAAGCAAATAGCTATAATAATAAAGAGAGCATATGCGCCAATAAAATTCTAAATATTGCTAACAATAACAATAACAACAGCAGCACGAATAACAACAATCTCAACAATTATAATTTGCTAGTATGCCGCAGCAATAAGTGATGGCCGCAGGGCATGAAAATTCAGTCAAAGGCGGCACAAAGTACTTGCACACACACATACACACATACAAATACATAGCTACAAAATAGTTAAAAACGAACGAAAAGGCGACAGCGGCGTATGCGCTGCTTGGCTTTTGTCAGGCGAACGCTTGCTTGAACACACATACTCACTCAGGCATATATAAGTTAATGTGCGTGTGTGTGTGCTGGCATGCCTTTCGTAGCGGGGGTGTTGATGTGGCCAGCCACTCTGTTCGAACCACAAGCGCCAACTGCATCATTTAGCCACAAGTTTGAGGTTATAAAAACTCATTATAATTTTTGCTACAATGCACTTAAAAAAGAATCACAAAAAAGTCGAGAAAAATGCCAAAAAAATAACAAAAAAATTCATATCGCTGCAAAAGTTGAACGCAATGATTGCCTTTACCTTGGCTTTTTTCGCACAGCACACTTTTGTTGTTATTGTTTCTATTGCCTTTTGTCATGTTTTTCCTAACTTTTGCTGGTCCATGATTACTTTGCCGTGTTGCTATTGTAGTTGTTGTAATCCTATATGCGCTTCAGATTTCAAGCGCACCGTCATCTGTGCTCATGTTATTGCTGTTGTTGCTGATCGCATTGTGACCTCTCCATGACTGACAGCGAATTTGACGCCCACGCGTGGCATTGCATCTTTTACTTTATTTTTTCTTTCTATTTTTTCTTTTTTCCACTTCCACTCTTTGGCTTTGTTCGTATGTGGTGGGCCACAACTATCCATTGGCCACATCTGTGTCAAAATCAAGCTGATCTTTTATTTCTCTGTGCTTGATTTGTTGTTGCGTTCGGCGTTGTTGGCATTCACTGGCCGAGTTGGCTGCTTTTGGCGAGTGTGGGAAAGCTTTGATTTATGGGAATTAAATTTGGCAAACTTTTTGATTTTTATAACTTTTTAATGGTTCAACGCCTTGCAGTTGGCGCACTTCGATTTACGAAAATCTTGCCGCTGTGGAGCAGGAAGTTGTTGTGGGTCTCTTATATAAATTTGTTAGTATAGTGCAATGGCTGCTGGGCAGTCAACTAGTGTGGTGATATAATAGTATATTTCGGGCGTTTCAACTGGATTTTAGTGCGTCCAAATAAAAGGTCAATTTCTCACTTACGGAATACATTATAAGAAATTAACATATATCTATATAAATATGTGGGTGACAAATTTTTAATAAAATAAAAATTTCATGAATTGTTAGCTTATGGCCGGAAATCATAGCTAAAAGCACGTACCAAATAAAATTTGCAAAATATGTGGCAACACTTATCATCATGTTATTTTAACAAATTTAGATTTTTAACTATTTTTTATTTAAAATTAATTTATTAATATATAACACGCATAATTATAAAACCGGTATTTAAATTTTAGATGTTTTCTGAGTTCTCAAAAGTTATACGAATCAATCATTAGAGATTGCTTACATAGAGTTCAACTAACATTTAGACTAGTGCCATAGAAGTCCTGATAGTTTTAGAGCAAATATTACGTCTGTAAATAAGAGTAGTCTTAAGATTATTCAGTCAATAATATACGTGCTTAGATAAAGAAAAATTAGAAAAGAAAGAACGGTAACTATAGCTACACCTATGCTCTAATACCCTTCACAAAAGCACGTCTTACACCATAAAGGAGTATAAAAAGATCGTTATCTTGATATTGATCGATCAGTTGGTATTACTACTATGTACATGCTACACAGGTACAGGAACCGCTTTGGTTAGATTTTGGGGACTATTTTTAGCCAAGTCAGCAACCTTTGTCTACTTTTACCAAAGTTATCAATCCTTGGTTGCAATTGCCGTCGCTGACTTCTTTGTTTACACTATGAGGTTAATAACCCTTTTGTTTATATTTTATGGCGTCAATGAATCCATTGTTTACATTATGAGTTCAATGACCTTATTGTTTACATTTTGCCGGGGCCAATAACCCCTTTGTTTACATTTTATGAGGTCAATGACCCTTTTATTTACATTTAGCCAAGTCCACAACCTTTGTTTACATTTAGCCGAGACAACAAAATTTGTTTACATAATGCGGTCAATAACCCTTTTATTTATATTTTATGGGGTCGATGAACCCATTGTTTACATTATGAGTTCAATGACCCTATTGTTTACATTTGCCGAGGCCAATAACCCCTTTGTTTACATTTTATGCGGTCAATGACCCTTTTGATTACATTTAGCCAAGTCCACAACCATTGTTTACATTTAGCCGAGACAACAACCTTTGTTTACATAATGCGGTCAATAACCCTTTTGTTTATACTTTATGGGGCCAATGAACCCATTGTTTACATTAAGAGTTCAATGACCCTATTGTTTACATTTGCCAAGGCCAATAACCCCTTTGTTTACATTTTATGCGGTCAATGACCCTTTTGTTTACATTTAGCCAAGTCCACAACCATTGTTTACATTTAGCCGAGACAACAACCTTTGTTTACATAATGCGGTCAATAACCCTTTTGTTTATACTTTATGGGGTCAATGAACCTATTGTTTACATTATGAGTTCAATGACCCTATTGTTTACATTTGCCGAGGCCAATAACCCCTTTGTTTACATTTTATGCGGTCAAAGGCCCTTTTGTTTACATTTAGCCAAGTCCACAACCATTGTTTACATTTAGCCGAGACAACAACCTTTGTTTACATAATGCGGTCAATAACCCTTTTGTTTATACTTTATGGGGCCAATGAACCCATTGTTTACATTAAGAGTTCAATGACCCTATTGTTTACATTTGCCAAGGCCAATAACCCCTTTGTTTACATTTTATGCGGTCAATGACCCTTTTGTTTACATTTAGCCAAGTCCACAACCATTGTTTACATTTAGCCGAGACAACAACCTTTGTTTACATAATGCGGTCAATAACCCTTTTGTTTATACTTTATGGGGTCAATGAACCTATTGTTTACATTATGAGTTCAATGACCCTATTGTTTACATTTGCCGAGGCCAATAACCCCTTTGTTTACATTTTATGCGGTCAATGACCCTTTTGTTTACATTTAGCCAAGTCCACAACCATTGTTTACATTTAGCCGAGACAACAACCTTTGTTTACATAATGCGGTCAATAACCCTTTTGTTTATACTTTATGGGGTCAATGAACCCATTGTTTACATTAAGAGTTCAATGACCCTATTGTTTACATTTGCCGAGGCCAATAACCCCTTTGTTTACATTTTATGCGGTCAATGACCCTTTTGTTTACATTTAGCCAAGTCCACAACCATTGTTTACATTTAGCCGAGACAACAACCTTTGTTTACATAATGCGGTCAATAACCCTTTTGTTTATACTTTATGGGGTCAATGAACCTATTGTTTACATTATGAGTTCAATGACCCTATTGTTTACATTTGCCGAGGCCAATAACCCCATTGTTTACATTTTATGAGGTCAATGACCCTTTTGTTTACATTTAGCCAAGTCCACAACCTTTGTTTACATTTAGCCGAGACAACAACCTTTATTTACATAATGCGGTCAATAACGCTTTTGTTTATATTTTATGGGGTCAATGAACCCATTGTTTACATTATGAGGAACTGCCTTCTATGAACATGAAGATGTAATTCTTGCAATATGCCAACAAGCTTCGACATGTTAACATTTTTTATCTTCGTATTCTGGATATTGTAGGGGGTTAATTTGTTTCTTATTCAGTATCAACCCCGACATGTACAGCATGTGGCTCACCTCTTCGCATGCCCACTCAAACCAACTCATATAATATCCCTTTTCATATACAATAGTTTGATTCCATCAAAACAGCTTTTCTCTAAAGCATGCATCTCGCTGTTAAAAGCATGATTCGTTTAGAAAATTAGAAAACTGCTAAAATAAAAATAGGAAATAACGTTCTCAACACGTTATCTGGAGACCAGTAGCCACATTATAAATATTATATTATAAAATAAAAATGCCTAAATTTTAAACGATTTCTATGAATTAAAGAAATGCAAATCAACGCAAATCGCCTTATTCAAATCAAATAAAAAAAACTTCGGCGCTATAATTTAACCATTGAGTTTAAACTCAACACTTGTCATTACTCACACCATCCAATCTCATGCTTCCCAATATAATGACAATCAAGTAGACACTATTACTAGCCACACTAGGAATTGTACAGAGTCAATGCCGAAATAACTATCAATTCCACTTGAGCAACGCTGCTCCACACTGAGCTGAGATATTCCACGTTGAGTGAGTTCCTTCATTTGTTATTATGCGCACTCGATCATGCACACTTCGACACTTGAGCAGTCGCATCGCTTGCAAGTGATTTTTGTACTTGGTGGACCTTTTGCTTGAAGATCGCGCTAACCACTTCAATTTTTTACACTTCGGAAATTTATTAAATGTCGATTGAAATAACAACTTCATCAGCGAGCACTTGCTTTGTTTTTTGTATATTGTTGTAGTTATATTTTTGTATCTACCTAAAAATAGTGTTATGTTGCCGCAAGAAATGCCACATTTGTGTATAATTTATAGATCAAATCACTTAAGTGTGTAGCAATTTTCAGTTTTCCATGCTTTTTGCTGACGTATACTCGCGCATGCTTCCAAGCCTCGCAACCTAAACTGTTGTATCATGCTCGAGTGCTAATTAGTGGATTGTTGACTGACCGAATTTTTTTTTTTTTTTTGGTTTTGTACTCTACGAAAACACTTGAAACGTGTTGCGCAGCGCGATTGAGAAATCACTTCTGAAGTATTTAATTGCAACTTGAGCGCAGAAGAAGTTTACATTTCGGTTTTTGTTTTTTTTTTTGTTTTGTTAATATTGCATGCAGACACTTGCTGTTCATAGCCTTAGGGAACATTTAGTTCACAATACTAACGGGTGTTTTTTTTGTTATTGAGAAGTGTGGTTGAAGAAGCTTTTCGGCGTTGGTCCTTTTAGCAAGTGTTATTTGGTTTATACTCAGTTCGAAAAAGAGAATGAGTCCATCCGCCATCCCGCCCAACACTCATCCTGTGACGTGACTTCTAAGATCGAGCGATTTAACAACCCCTGACGAATTTTTGTAGATAAGCCCTAGGCGATTAACGCTTTGGACGAGAGTATTCGGCGCGGTTGAAAATTAGACTCACCAAAATAATTTTTTAAATATAATGACAAACCCTTATCTTTATAATAAACCTTAATTTTTGATCAGAACGTCAGATTATATGCGTCTTATTGCTTCTTGAAAACCATATGTATGTCTTAAAGAACACCCTTAATTTTGAATGTTTATAGGACACTAGTAGTGATTCGAAGCGATAGTTGAGTACTGCTTAAAATCTGTCAAAATCTTATACAAATACTTGAATAATTTGGAAACAAATATAGAAAACCTGTATATAACAAGGGCGCAGTAATTGGTCACAAAAATCAAAATTCTTCAAAATAATTAGATATCAATCAGCATAAATTTGTGAAATAAATTTGTATTAATTTCCTGAAAGAATTATTATTTTTTTTTTGATATGAGCTACGGATGTTTGACATTATGTAACAAGCTCAGAATCGACTACTGTTAGTAAGAAATTGAATTGGTTGAAAAAGGAGTGAATGTATGTAAGTCTCGCGAGGACACAATATGCACTGAACCTAGCCGTATCGACTAATCGATGTTGTTTAACCGTAGCATATAAAACTCGACATGTATTGCCTTATTTTGAGTTATATAAGGAATGGCGGTATGTCTGATCGCGATTCAACGAATTAATCCGATACTGTGAGATTAAACCTGCTGAAAAATCAGCGTAGTGAAAATATTGTGACTGCGTTTTTACAACGTATTGCTTGTTGTTTTATTGCTTAGAGATAAGGGAAATTTTTAATAATTTCCTCGATGAAAGAGAGTTGATGAGAACAAGATAAGGGACTCTAAAATAAAACTTGGTTACATCACTTATTCTATGCTTCAACAAAAAAATAATCTATGAAATGGTTGTTGACTAAAATTAAGTCTGGAAATTACTTGTCATTTTAGAATAAAAAATAAAAAATCTAATCCCAAAAGTTGTAAAAACTTTAGCACACGAACACCAGTTAATCACAGAGAATATGAATAGTGTGAGTATTTTCTGCGAAAGAACTCATATATATATGCAGATGTCAAGTTCACACTAATGCCAACAGCCAACAGCCAACTACTAACAACAACAATATACACCATCTAACACTCCAACACAAATAAGAAATGGCATTTTTCACAGTCTTGGAAAAAATGTCCACTGATTGGTTTGCTTGTCGCGAATTGCAAGCCACACATCACACGCACACACACATACATGTCATCACCATCTGATTTTAGCTTATTTTTGGTTGACCACCAAAAAGCTGCTACTTAAAGTGTTGGCATTTTTTTGACATTCCTCTGTGAGATAGATAGACTTTTTCTCACTTTTTTTAATTCTGGCTCTTCTCAGTTTGCGTTGAAGTGAATAAATAGCAATTGGGTGTGCGCGTGCAATACGGTGTGCAAGCGATGCTGTGTTCATGTAATGGCCATAACGGTAAAATTAGTTAATCATTATGCGGCAACATCGACAATGCCACACCACAGACGCACTGGGACGCCGCCGTGCGCTCGATATATTTTATACCCAGTGTACCTTTGGTATATAAAATAGTTCATTGGAAATTTCATGTTTTCGTGGTTTCGATACTTGGTAGTAAGAAGTCTCCTTTTGAGAACAAACCTAGATGTACCTACATGAAAGTCCTACCCACGATACCACTACCACCGCTTAATATTTCAGTAACCTTCTCTTTTCGATCCATTCACGATCCATTTCAATCGAAACAAAAAAAAACTTGGCGCAGTTGTACCGAAACTGGAATATCTCTTAGACACAGTTCTCAATATACAGTGCAGACATTGTGATATTTGTCCTTAGTTGTTTGTCAACCGACCATATACCTTGTGCCTAAATACATTTTTTGGCATTATGTTTCATTATGTTGCACTGATAGAGGTAAATAAGCAAGAATGTTGTTATTATTTAAATTCAGGTTTTCATTAATAAATTTGGCTTTGATCTATAATTTTTTATTTCAAGAGAAACGAAAGTTCTCTTGAACATACACTGGGTACAAAACTGGCGAGTGTCCAGTAAGAACTATAGTTGAATTTACTCACTCACTCACTCGTGCGGTTCGTGGCACGCATGTGGTAAAGAATTTTGTGCAACCCAAAATATAGCGAATACTTGTACTGGGAAAAAACGATGGACAAAACAATAAGAAAGCATCTTCGCTGGAAAATCGAAATTCGGCGTGAAAAGACAATTTTTCTCACAAAAATTCTCCGAATTCTTGCTGCTTTATTTTCACTTTGTAGCCATTGGAGCTGCGGACTTTGCGGCTATTGATGCTGCCACCGCCGTTGGCTGCAATACAGGCTGCTGCTGGTGGGTTCATTTTGATGTTGTTAATATGTTGCGTGGCCGAGGCGAACACACAGACACAAATAGCCAAAGCAGTCAGCTAACAGCACAGATAGTTTAGCAATTGAACATGAAACAGGTGTGGCACATCGTAAAATAGTTTCTACAACAACAAAAACAGCAGCGAGGCAGTGAGGCGGTAGATCGCTGTTGCTTAACTCGCGGTCCATTTGCCGTCGCTTAAGTGACGCTTTTACCACACATTCATTATTAATATTTTTTTCGTTTAAATTGCAATTTTTTCTCCTTGCCACACAAACACACAAACTCATGTCAGCAATGACAGCGGCTATAATGCCAACTTAAGGTCATTTGCGCTGACGACAAGCTGGGTACCTCAGCAGCAGCGGCAGCCACAGTAACAACAACGCAAACGCAATGAAGGCTCTACAACAACACGCCACGCCACAATGGTTGACCATCAACAGTCGCATCATCAGCAACATTTTCGCTTTATCTGCAATAACTGCCAAAGCGACGGCGACGATTGTGTTAAGGCAATGGCCGGCTGGTTGTTAGCTCGCTTAGTTAGTGTGGCGAGTGAAATCTATCGCTGTAACGGATCAACGCGCAATGCGCATCATGGAGCATAATAGCAATAACAACAACAACTAGCTAGATAGCAACAATATACACATGTGCATACCACCAATATTTGGCAGAACGTAGCAATGGTATTTACCGTTATAGTGGCGGGTGTTGCAAGGCACTCGCATTCATTGACAATTGGTGTCTATTTGTGGCTATGCGTTTCAATGCGCCTTCCTGCGGCCGTTTGCACAGCAAAAATACTAATATTTGCTGGAAAGGCTTAAATCGCCATGGATGCCATATCGTCACTTTGTCACAGATAAAACAAATGCACTAACCGGCCTTTTTATGTTTGTATGGCCTGTGCGCTTTGGTGCCATCTCTGCTCATTATTGATCACAATTTTATCAATGATTATATATTTTGAGCACAATGCAGTGTGTTCTGATAGCATGAGTGTGGCAATTACTTGCTATGTCACTGCGAATTTCCAATTCAGATTAGATGAACTTTATGACTTGGATTACTAAATTTTGGTAAATTTTGTGAGTTCGCTAATTAAAAGAGGCATAGCATGGTGCTAGCAAGAGAAAACGATATTTTATTTAAGAGATATATAGTAAAACTATAATAAACATAACACAACATAGTAAATATAGCATAGCATAGAGCAAGAGAAAATGTTAACTTCGGTTGCACCAAAACTAGAATATACTTAACAAATAAAGAAGTTTCCATACAAGAACTTGATTTTCATCGTTCAGTTTGTATGGTAGCTATATCATATAGTAATCTGATCTGGAAAATTTCTTCGTATATTGCAGCGTAGCTTTGGAAAATAGTCTGTGCTAAATTTCGAGAAGATATCTCGTCAAATGAAAAGGTTTTCCATGGAAGCATGGTCCAATATCGGCAGTTCCGACAAATGAGCAGTTTTTCGACTCTCTTCAGTACAGCCACTGCTTCAGTGGTATTTTGAAGTTAGTAAAATTGTAATAAAAGACAGAGCGTCTTATAGTTTATACAATTATTTATGTAGCAATAAATGCTTGTTCTGAATAGTTAGGTAATTGAGAATCAACTTTGTTAGTAAACTAACCTGTCTGGAAATGCTAGAATCCGCAAAACTGGTTAATGTTAGTCGATCTCCTAACGCATATGATGATCCATTTTAAAAGTTAAAAGCTGCTGGAAATTCTGTTACGATTGACTATAACTTTAAGAAAGTCAGGTTTTATCGACTCTTCAAGGTCAACTGAGGCACATGGACTTTAAGGACCATAGTTTCAGTAGGAAAATGCCCAATCTATTCAAAGCGAACAAGCGGCAACCAAACTTTCACACAAAATGTTCGTTAATCATGCAGTTATTGAGATGAGTCTTTTAAGTTATTGAGTTTCCCTCTATTTTTAATTAGTTTTCCATTAACTGACTAACTTTTTCTATTTTCTGTAATTAGTTCCTCACATTTCTTTTATATAGGAATTTTGCTATCAAATATTCAGTAGTTTTTGCAAGATTTATTGTCTATTATGTTACTTCCAGGCTGAATCTTTCATTTATATAGAGTTAACGGCACATTTTTACAATATCTAAAGTTTTTTCGTAGGTAAATATTCTGAAAAAAGTTTTGTAAGAAATTTTTTTAAGAAATCAACTGTATTTAGCCGACGTATATACACTGTAGTCGCACCACCCACATTTGTGTTTTAGTATTGTTACAACAACATCAATGACAATACGACTACACAATGGAGACTTCCTGACTCTTTTACCGTAATATATATATATATATATGCTGAGGGTGTTTGATAGAAAAAGCGAACGACCCTTGCTTTTTTCAAAGACCTTTCAATAAAAGAGTAAAAACATATCTTTGTGTTTATTTCGGGCATTGCTCAAATAAAATTCCCTTACAAAACGCTTCAACGATCTTTCAAAATATACGCTCACTCTGCAGTGCTGCACTGAGCAGCGTACAACAAGTGCAACAACACAAAGAACTTTTGCTAAAGTGTGGAATTAAATCCCCCTGGACGTTAGCGTCATCTTGCATGGCAATTATACACCAACAATTGCTTGTTACAGCAGTTAATAAGTAATTGCACACGCATTAAACTAAGCTACAGCAGCAACAACAATAACAATAACAACAACATTATAGATTACGGCGGCCGTGTGTACGCACATAATCAACAACAACAATCTAAACAGCACATTGGACAGTTTGTTGGCGATAAAAAAATCGAAAACGACAACAACAACAATAACAACTAAAGCAATGTAAGTGGAGAACACGAGCCAATAAAATCGCAATGTTGTTGTGCGACACTAACTGTTGTTGCAATTGCTGTGTATTAATGTTGCGACCATTTCGCCGATGTTGCACGCTGATGTTGCTGCAAAGGTTGCGATACTTAGATGTGCACACGCTGATATTGCTATTGTTGTTATAGTTGTTGCAGCTATAACACCGATGCGCTAATGTTGATGGTGCTTAAGTGATGCTTTCATAGTGTTGTCATCTCTTGTTGTTGCTGCCGTTTGCGCCGCTGTTGCTGCTAATTTATGCACAGCAACTATGTGCCATGTTGTTGTTGTTGCTGTTGTTATTTTTTATGCTCGTCTGCTGCTGTTATTTTATTTCTTATTGCCCGTTTTTGTAATTGCTTGCGATGTGTTGTTGCATATTGTTGTTGTTGTACTAAGTGTTGCCCTGTCGTCTATTATTAATGCAACCTTTGTTGTTGTCGTTATTTTTTTGTCTCTTTTGTTAGCTTCGGTTGTTGGCTTTATCGTTTTCGTTCGCTATTGTTGTTGTTTTTATAGTTGTCAAGTGTTAAATGCCATTCATTTGTGCGCATTGTTGTTGCTGTGCATTTATAATTGTTGTTTTTGCTTGCATCTAGTGACATTTACGCACATTTAATAGGTGCATAAAAGTGCCGAGACCCCACTACTAATCTCTTGTGGTTATGTATATATACTTGTATGTGGGTGTGAATGTAAGAGTGTCCATGACGTGGCCGTAATTTACCGTCATGTCGCTGGAGAAATCAACGAATTGTGTTGCTTGTCGTTTGGCGGCAGGTGAAAGTTCAAAGTGCATTTATAATTCAAATAGTTGTTGCGTTTGCAAAACGCCGTCGGTAGTGAGTTATGTCCTGCATGAAATATTGGGAATGAAGACGACAAATTATTGAGCCAATTCGAAATTATTGAGCCATCAAATATATGTATAAATGATCAGCGTGACTAGCTGAGTCGATTTAGCCATGTCCGTCTGGCGGTATATACGCGAACCCTCAGTTTATGAGATATCGATCATTTGTCGGAACGGGCGATATATGGTAGGACCACTATAGCACTAAGCGATAAAAATCACGTGCTTGTATGGAAAACATTTTTATTTGATGAGATATCTTCACGAAATTGGGCATTTATTTGTATTGTGAACGGTAGCGCTAAAATCTCCGAAGCTTTCGAAGACTATGGGTTAGTCAAAATTGAGCAAAAGACTGTTGCTTGCCTTCCATACGCAATAGCGTTAACTTGGTCATTACAAACTCTTTGAAATTTACAGAATCAACTGCAACGTTCAAATTCCTTTGGATTTTTGCAACTCTCCCTTATTCAGGGGTTGTAAAGTAAGGACATTGAAAATTTGAATTAGGCATTTTTTAAGATTTCTTGATTATTCAAATCGAAGTTAGTCTACTAGCGCCCAATTATTTAATTATGCACAACAACCACCCTGCAACTCAACTATTTTTTATTGCCACATTATCGATATGTTAAAATCTAAAACATACTTAACACAAATCAAGTACTTTGAATGCACAAAAGGCCACCACTGTTACACTCGAAAATTTACCAGCAAAGTAAAAAAGGTGAACTCAATAGAAAACAAAAACATTGAATTTTTTTAGGAGTAAAGCGATATGAATGACTAAATTAATGAACAAATAAATAATAAATCGGGTTTGCGGCGCAAAGGGCGTGTAGTGACATATATATGTTTGTTTGTATGTATGAATGAATCTCCGCGAAGGGCTGAAGGCACTGTCTGTTATTTATTGAATTAAGTTAGATGGCACTTCTGCACGTAAACGCATTTTGCTAGAAATTGTGCATATATTAAAGAATATAGGCGAACCAGCGCACAGGTAGATTCATATACATGTACACGTATATTTGTATGCAGTTAGAAGAACGCGCTTGCATTTGAAATTGATGTATGTTATGTGACTTCCGCTCGCTTGAAAAAATCAAAGAATTGATGAATGCCTACCTATGTGTATGTCTAGCTCATAAGCATATAAGCATATGAATATGTATGTGTGTGAATATGAGAAGATATGCGCTTTTAAGGCATAATCCATGTTCCTATCATTGGACTACAGCAGCGTAGTGATTGCACAGCATATTGACAAGCCCAGCTATATTCCGGGTGGCAATGCTATTGCTTGTTTCCATTTCGAATGCTAAAGAGGCGCTGAGGTGATTGAACATTAAAAAAAAAATGTTAAGAGAGGTAAACACAATTATTGTGAAGGGCCCGCTTTGACTCCTGCAAACGGAAATTGTAGCATATGAAGAAGAAGAGCAAGCTGACAATGCTGTTCGTTTCTTTGATAAAGGACGAATTTATGCTCTAACAGACAAATGATATCAACTGTTTGCCAATAATGTCAATGAGTATAAAATAAATGATTTGTTGCTAGTATTTCAAACATATCTAGGCAACGTTGGGAGAAGAAAAGGGGGAGCGAAGGCGCTTATGTGTCACACAGCTTGTCAAAATATTTCATTAGTCCAAATTTACTTATCTTTTGAATTGCTTTTGCAACAAGCAAATTAAATGGTATAAAAACAAAGCAAAAATTGCAAGATGCTTAGTTTTTTAGCTCGACAAGCAGCTAATAGCTATTTTCTATACAAAGCAATTGTCGCTCTCCCAAAGAAATTTTAAGTTGTATAATAGCTGTCATTTATTTACTGTCATTAATCATTCTTACTCTCGCAATTTCGAATCAAAACTCGATAGTTTATAGGTAGCAGCATTAAAAAAATGAAACTGCCTGCAATAATATCAGCAGTGACAACTCAGCTTCATATTTATAATAATAAGACAGCTAGAGCTTATCTGTAATTTCTACCCCTTAAATTTTGATGCGAACTGAATGTCAATTAACACTCTTCCCATCTTTATTGATGGATTGCGTGACGTTTTACTGTGATTTATGATTGGTTTGGTGATTTGGTGAAAAAGGACACACGGTTGAAATTTATCATTCAAGAGATATAGTTTTTATTATTAAATTACTTCGATTCTATAAAATACTTGAATTTTTGAAAGCATATGTAATGCAAGGATACCTCAGCGTCGTGTCTAATTAGGCAGCCGGAAGTGGCCTCGGCATTAACCCAAATAAAGCTAAGATGATTTTATTTACTAGGAGATACAAGATTCCGCGGGCATCACTGCCGCGCATAGAAAGCATCCGCCTACGACCTGCGGGTACTGTGAATTATTTAGGGCTCATTCTAGATAGGAAACTTTCATAGATGACTAATATCGAAGAGAAAGCAAAGAAGGCATTAATTGCCCTAAACGGCATTATTAATTTCGTTTCTACTTCGAGGATAATTTCCTTCTACTTTTCCTAAGAAATTATAAAACATTTCGACTATTGTCATATAAGAAAATTTCCTAAAACTGTACAGCTATATATATTTACATTGTTATGTTGCACAAACTCCATAAAAGTTATTAAATGTTAGTAGTATACATATGAAAACCAAAATATTTCCTTTTTTACGATCTAGCGATCCAAAAGAGTGGCAATAAAAATGCATGTCAGAAAATTATGCAAATAAAAGCAATAAATAAAAAAAGTAAAAGCAAGCTTTAATTGCTACGTAAAATAATAAACAAAAGAAGCACTGTTTTCACCACACAATGACCCGTTATAATACCCTAAATAAAAGGGTATGCAAAGAGGTCAGTAGATTAAAGGTTGACATGCATAAGTATTTTGGAAATCTGTAATTGAAAAAGCAACTTTGTAAATATGTTTCTTGAAGTCAAAATAAAAATCTCACATATCTCTTATACGCTCTAATGGCTTAATTATGCAAAATAGTTTCTTTGAATGTGCCCAAAGGATTTGGTTTTAATGCGGTTGACCACATTTAATTGTCAAATGAAGCACAAATAAATAAAATAATATGAAAAAAATGTCCTGCGCAAGGACTTTTAACTAAAGGCGAATGCTGCACTATTTCTGTGTAATAAAAATATGCGTTTCTATCTATTCTTTTCTATAGCGGCAGCAATAAAAAATCCAAACTAAGCAACTGCGTAAATAATGTATAAACATTTTTCTTACTTAAGCCACATTAATTATGATAATGATGCCTGAAAGGTGAGACGAATTTCACACAAAATGAAAAGGACTACATTGAAGGATATACTCATACAACAACAGTAGAGGTGAGTCAATTGAAATGAGACTAACTGAACGCAGCAATGTAACGGCGTTAATAAAGCAATCAATGTCAGAGAAAACTGGCTTTGCTACGTGCGGACGTCAACGGCATTGCGCGCTTGCGCAGCAAATACAGAGCGGGCCACACAAATATGTGGTAACCGAAGTGAGAAAACTGGCAGTAAAGGTGAGTATGCGCGCATTGTCCTGTGTTGGAATCTGCTGCGGTTGAAAACATGAACTGGTTGCGTAATAAATGTCAACTTCCTGCTCAGCATTTGTCATGGTTATTACTGTACATATGAAAAGAATGGTAAAACTACAAAAAGTGGTTGATTGTCAATTCAACAGGAGCTGTAGCGATTTCTGTGTTGCTTTGATGACTTCATTTGCGTTCACATGATTAGAGTCTAGGCGGCTGAAAAGTAAAATTATCACAGCTATAAGGTCGTCTCGTTAATTACTCCCTAAAGGATGTGCGTGTGTAACGCTTTAATCCTTTTGAGCAGCTTAACTGAGGCAAAAATTGAAAGACAGCTGGGGTTTTGCAAAATTTCTTTTAAGAATGAGAGACTTGAGTTTAGAAACGAAGTTCTAAAGTGAAGTCAAGCTCATTAAAACTATGATGACGTCAGATTAGTTTTTAAGTGTTGAGCTTTCGCAGACATTAGTCAGCACAAAAGGCATTCAGATCAATAAATAAAATAGAAGATCAAAGTAAATGAAGAATAATACAATACAGATCAGATGTATAATGAATTTTAAGAAATAAATTGATCTTTTAAGATCCCAACAGGGTTTGATATGTCTCAGAGGCCAGACAACTTCAAAAGAACAATATTGAAAAAGCCGCATTTGGACAGTAGTTTGCCTACGCATATTTATAATACTAGAATAATGGAATAATAATCAAGTTACGCTATCTCTTGACAAAGCGTCCGAATATAATTCTAAAGCCTAATACTAATCCCGTATAATATTATATTAACAGACCTTCAGAAAATACTCTCAAATATTATGGGTCGAAACCCAATTTTTGATACATGATTTATGTGAAATAATTTCTAAGTTATAACAAAATACGTGTGGGAGCAAAAGTTTCTACTTATTCCACGGCTATTCATCTCTATCTTATAATCAGAATTTATGTAACGGTTTGATGTTTTGTTGAACTTTTTTTTAAAGAAGACTATATTTTTTGTCTAAAAGAATTTAGTACTTTTCAGTTGAGCGTGGACCTACAGAACTTTTGACTTTACATATATTACTCCATATTTGCACAATTATTTGTTGACGTGCGTAAAATAAAAGCTATGGAAATTTGTGAACAAATATATGCCTGAATAAGTATGTGTGTTATAAACCATACCAGTGTAATAACTAATACTCGTATATGCTTGTAGAATTTCATATGTACTTGATAGCTCCATTTAAGTCTTCAAGTTCACAGTAAGCAACGCAAAGAAATTAAACCAAAAAATTCAACAAATTTTAACACGTTCAAACTACCAAGTTCAAGCATTTGCGGCTACCCTTCAATGAAGCACAAACTTTCAGCGGAACTACAAGTTCAACAAAAATATCGCAGCACAACGTTTTGAGTTTAAATATTTGCACAATTTAAGACAAAAAAATAAGATTTAATATATTTCATATATGTGCTCATATATATTTGTTTGTTAGTTTACCTGATAAGTAAACTAGTAATACAAATTCATCAGCTACGCTAACACTAAATCATCAAAAACAAAGCATTGACACTGCAGACTAGCTATTTTGCCAAATGGGTTCGTATCTTCAGTCTTTTATTTGCTACTGCGGCTGCAGAGCGTACTGCTGTTCTTACCATATATGCTGAGATTTTCGTTTGTTTGTTGATTTTAATTGAATTTCCTTGAAAAGCACACAAAAAATTTTTCGCTCACTAATACATATGCATATATTTATGTATCTGTGTGCCTTGGCACTTATCGCGCATGCTCGCACACCGCCACAAACGCTAGCAGTCGCGTCTAAAGCGCCAAAAGTCACATAGTGTTAACGTGTATGGTATTTACAAAAAAAAAAAAACATATGTATGCATATATTTTTACAGAAATATTTATTCCGAGCTTTAGTTTAAACTGTGCGGTTTGAGTAAGTAAATAAACGAAATTAAATAAAATTGAAAATAAACTTTTGCCTGTTGCTTTATTGTCTTACAAATAATAAGCAAATGTTAATTTGTTGCTTTTATGGGATTTTGATTTCTCGCACTCGCACACTTGATTCCCCAAACAACAATCAACAACACGACTAACTAATAGCCGTTTTGTTGTTGCTGGCAAAAGAAGCAGGCGTGAAGCTTTTTCTGGCTGCAACTCCCCGCAAGCTGCCGAAAATCAATAAAGCTGCTGCAGTTATTTGCTCTGTTGTTTGTGCTGTTGTTTCACCTTTCTCGATACAAGTGTAATTAGAAATTGGGTGCGGCTCTCAAATGGTGGAGCTTGGTAAACTAACTTTTGTTTGCTTTTCCATTTTGCTGCCATTACTTTTATGCTTTCTGTTTACATTGTCTTAGAAATTACAGACCACATCAATGCTAATTGTTGCTTGAGTGCCGCGTGTGAATTAAAAGCATGCAACAGCCCACCGTCTGCACTTCACACTAGTGACCAGCTGGCCTGGGTTTGACTCTTCGACTGTGTGTATGTTTGTGTTGTTTTAGTAAATGCTTGACTGCAATTTTTAATGAATTATTTTCGTTGTGTTTTCCATTTATTTTCTAATTTGAAATTTTATGAATGAATTTAGAAACTTTGTTTTGTTTTTTGTTAGAGAAATAATGTTGCTAAGTGTATAAATCTTTATGGTGCTGGGTTGTTTTAGGCAAATGTGCTGCTGTTGCTGTGGATTTTTCTGATAATAAAAAATAAGTTAAGTTTATTAATGGAATTTTATTGAGCACCTTCAGCAATGCAAGCCGAGAGATCATATTAAAAGCAGTGAGTTTTAGGCATCGACAGCTGACTTCTGTAAAAATTCAGAGCCTCACAGAGCGTAAGGCCTCAGTTTTGGACCTTCTGTTACCTAACAGACTTGAATGATGATGGTCAGAGGAGAAGAACTCAGTCACTGTTAAAGAACTTGACTTGGCGTGATCCATCTCAGTCTGTTGCTAGTGGTTAGTTTCAGCCTATCATATTGGCAAGATAATTTTTATGATTCTTAACTATATATCTATAAAGTAGAATATTAAATATAAATATGATCTATTATATTATTTGTTATTGTTCTAGCAGCAAAATGAATTCCTCGAAAATTCCTACTCAAGATTCTTTGATATCACTGGTGAGATATTGCTAGAAAACGTAATAAGCTATGAACCATTCTTGGGAATTATAACTAATCGATCTATACGTGAAGTCCCCAAATAATTAAGCTAAATTTCTGAAGATAATCTCATAATTCTTTCGTTGACAAAATATTAGCAGAAAAACTTATAAAAGTTTTACAAAAGCATAACTGGTTGTTGTCAAGTATAAAATCAGGACTTTTGGGATCCAAGAGCACCAGCTTAAAACTTTAATTGCGATGTAAGAACCTGTTAGATAGAGTTAGAAAGAAAATTTAATATACTATGAAAAAGGCTTTTCAAGAAGGAAAAATCTTCCAAGAGGATACTTATTTGCTTCTAAGTCATAGCAAAACGGTCTCACTGTAAAACAGATACGGTACTTATGCATATCACCATTTGTTCACACATTTTTTAATATATGTATATACATACCTTTGGATTCTCTGTATTTATGTGGAAAAAGTTTACTCTCCTTAAACATAATTCTTCATCAAAGAAAATTAAAAGAAAGTAACTACTGATTGCAATTCACGTACAATTAATTGGAGTTGTCTTTACATTCTAAGGGAAATCGATTATAACGGTTACACTCGCCCTTAGTTAAGTTGTCAACGGAAAGAAAGAACGTTTGCGCATTAAGAATTCCATATGCAACCACACGCACTGCGTCTTCATACGAATACAAAGCAAACAAAGCGTCTAAATTGAAATTAATGTAGTTTATTTTTATTAAAAGCAGATAAGCAGTGAGTAGATCATACTCGCTGGCAACAAATAAATGCTCTGTGTGGTTGTGTATTCATGATTAAGCGCATAAAGGAAGCTGGCTATACACGCTGTTAACTAACGAGCGATTACAATCTGCTATCAAAGGCACGCACAAGCAGCAATAACAACATATGTGTACTTTGATATCCTTTACAAGCTGACAGATAACTATTTTATGCATCAACACGCTTTTGTGTGTGTGTGCGTGCGTGTAACAAAAAGGATAACGATTTCTAAAACAAACTGCCAACAAATAATGCGTAACAATTGATTTGTGGCATTGATTTGTGGCAACATATTGTATGTTGCATTGCATGGCCATAACTACTGTTACTAATGAAATACCAGCTACAATTATTGATTTCAGCTTCCTGGTAGTTTCCGCTGGTTCCTGGTAGCTCCCTGCATAGCCTTAACATGTGTGTGATTTCTAGTTGAACGCTGATAAAATCTGAAAGCAGTAAATGTGTACACAAATTGTGGCATTGTCGTTTACTATTTTCTTTTCACTATTTTATGTGTGATTTTGTGGTTTTCACTTTTTGTATCGGTCACCATGTGTTGCTTAATGCTCTCTAGTGCTATTATGTGGCGTTTTTTTAATTTAATTTCTTTTTACTGAAACAATGGTCGCAATTGATTGTGTAATGGGCGTTTGTCAACGAAATTGTGCGATAGTGTTCGCTGATAAGCGAAGGCGAATTTTTGTGCAACATTGGTGGCAGCTGTGTTGCTGGACGGATATTGAGTGGTTTTGAGATAAGGATATGTTTCATAAGTTTGATTTGACTGCTTTATTTTGTTCGAGATGTGTTTTATAAAAAAAATCCAGATAGTATTATTAAATAAAATATATTAAACACAAAATCTTTAAGTTTATTCCTAAGATTTTTCGCCAAATGATTTTTCTTTTGCACAATACTGTGCATTTGCTTGTGTATATGTTATGCATACTAACCCAATAATTTGTTTCATACTGCACCTTAAGTAAATTGATATCAAATATCATTAAGAATAACTTTTTTTATTGAGATAAATATTTTTCATGCGAAATGCCACAAAATTTTTATGTTCAAAAATGCACCACAATCATTTATAATGCGAAATGCGAAATGTAGAGAGTGAAAATATGCGCTTCGCTGTTTTAGTGCCGTAAAAAAATGTGCGAAGGAGTTTAAAAAATAAAATAAGAAGAGAAATACAATGATTTGTCAAATACAATTTGAAAGGGCGGGGCCGCAGTGAAAAACAAAAACTTGTGTGCAATAGATACGTTCTTATATCGGAAGAAGAATTTGCAGAGACTACAGTGAATTATGGATATGAAAGGCCTAAAAATTTATATAAATTGATGATTCTCTGTTTTTTTGACCTTCCAAAAGTTTCTAAATATTAGATATACTACGGTAGCATATTTAATAATACTTTACGATATGATACTTTAACAAACTAAAGACTTGCTCTGAAGTGTCTAGTCTGTTAGGGCCTTTTCTAGTATAAATGGCTGCAAAATGCCTTTTTATGTAATAAGAAGTGACTCAGAGCTGAGCCCTCATCTTTGTCCTTACATCATACATTGGGTGTCTTGAAGAGCTGGTATACCATAGCTTTTTCGATTCGCCACTCAGTAATATTTTAGCAAATCGAAGCCAGCTAATGAAGTTTATTTTCAGTCTAAAAATATAGCAAAAAATATATATATTTCTAGAGACACATGCAAATTATTTTAACATTTTTCTTATTTTATTTCCGTTTAAAATCACAAAAGTAGGCTTTGAAAATGGCAACGTGTTTTTAATGTTGCTAGAATTTTTCACATGTTTTCTTATGTTCAACGTCTACTGTCTCTCGGGCATCGCTTATTGTGTACGACAATAATTTAAGCCACAAAACAATGGTACTCGTACAAAATGAAACACACACCTTGTTTGCTCTTGATTTTATCAACAATAAAAAGTTGGACTCGAGTGTCAGTGTCACCGGTCACAGCGGGCGGTAGCCAGGCGACAGACAGTCCAAGTAGCCTGCTAACCAGGCGAACAACCAATGCAACAATAACGAGAGTATAAAAAGCAATCAAAACACTTTAATATAAAAGACAAAATGCAATGATGAAAGCAAAAAGTGGGAAAAAATAATAAAAGCAATAAAAAAAATTAAAAAAATAAACAAACAAAAATTGCTACAAATATAGAGAGGCACCGAAATTAAAGGCGAAACCATAACATTTTGGCCACAAGCAAAAGAATGCAAAAACAAAAGCAACAGCGAAAAGAATTTAAAGCAAATAAACGTACACGAAGGTTTCATTGGAGGCGACTTGATTGCGCTGCTTGTGTAAATGTGCGTGTGTGCCACATCGGCCACTCAGCCGCTGGAATGCCATGAAAATTGAGATCCATAATGAAATCACCCACAAATTGCGTGCATAATTTATAACAGTCAACGTAAAAGTGCGACTTTTAAGAAATTTCAAGTCAGCAAAACAATAAAAAAGCAACAACAATACGAACACCGAAATAAAAACGAGGTGTTCATAAATTTTGCTTAAGTACGCGGATAAAGGTTAAGCATATTGTGGGCAGCGCACTGCGCCGTCATCAAAGTGGCTGTGTGTGTGCGTGAAGGTTTTTGTGGAATTTCGCTTGGCAGCCGAAAGCCATGTAGTACTTGGCCACTCCAAATGCATTATTTATCTGGATCATCGGGGTCGTATGTGGTCACATTTGTCGCGCGCCACAATTGCGAATTCACAGAACATTTATCAAATCGCGAATTGGCCGCGCGATGATACATGCACCGGATGACTCTTGAGAGAGAAAGATAAGCTTTTTAAAAAAAATTCGAAAAATTGCGTGAATTTTTGTAGAAAATATTTTTGCACACTTTTCTGGAGGAACATTTTTTTAAATTTTTTGAGAAAACTTACCATTGTAAAATAAGTCACTTTTATATTGTATCATTCAAAAATAGGGATTTCAACGAGGAAATAACTTATTGACTTTAAAAAAAAAAGAGATATATCTTAATGTGAGAATTTTTGATAAACAAATTAAGGTCTTTCATCGATCTTTGGTCAATTTGAGGATCAAAAATAAATATTTTAATTTGAAAAAATACAGCGTGTTTGGGACATAAGAAGATATGTTTTCAACAAATTTCGTTAAAAAAAAAATATTTTGTACAAGATAAAAACAAAAAAACCAAACATTTGGTTATTTGATTTTTTCCCATAAATTTTGAGGTAATGTGAAAAAAGTCTACATGCAAAAGTTTTAGATCTTTTCACAACCTACACACAATTTTTTTCTACAAGACACGAATTTTAGGATATCGAGATAGATCGTTTTAAAATTCTTTTAACTAACATCCACCTGAAAATATTACCATATGCCAGTTGTAGAAGCTGCTTGGCAGAAGACGAGAAGGAAACACCTCAACACTGCCTACTTGACTGTCGCGTCAAGGCTAAGACTACCAGGATCTCACTTCTTGAGGCAGCCAGCTGAGCTAGTGGGGACAAAAATAAATAGCCCAAGCAGAATTGTGATGAGTGGAAGGTGTTTTGGTGATATATAAGATCTAATTACACAAGTTCCATAAAGTAAATTTACTATAACAATGAAGATACTGGAAGGAGAAGGAAAGGCTGTCTAATTTCCGTAGTATTAAATAAAATATTTAAAAATTCTGCATCGGTTTATTTTATTTAAACAGATAAACATCTGAGATAAAAATTGTGTTTTATTAGTACTAAATATGGTTTTATAAAATTCTAGACAAAATTTTCAATGGTTGGCTCTGGGGTTCCATCGTAGTAGACTTCTTAGCATGAATAAAAAAGTTCTAGTGAAACATCATTTAAAGATTAGTTTAAATACCGAATAGTTTGTTCAAAGTAAAGTAAAATTATGGACTCTTTTATTTACTTTTATTAAATACTGATACCATATATGAAATAGTATATATTTCCTTCCAAATAAAAAAAGAAAATATATATTCCAGTAGCCACACCGCAGTCTCCGCAGTACTAAAATATTTTAACTTATGGTATTTAAAAAAAAAAAAAACACAAAAAAGAAATTAAGAGCAGACTCCTCGAGTTTTGAACTTAATAAATATTTCCGTTGTGACACAACAACTATTCCAGTAACAACAAATAAAAATTGAGCAGCAATAAAAACAAGCAATTCGCAGAACAATGAACATAAAGGTGACAACAAAAGAACAATGATAACAGAAATTCGTACAAAATGCCACAGCATGGCAACGTGAGCAAGTAACCGCACGCACACCTATTCATCACACACAAACAGACAACACATTTATGAGTATATGAGTAAGCATGCGCAGACTGAGGAGTCATGAGATGAGGGTTATAAGGCAGCAAGGAGCCACACGGAGGTAGGAAAGTGCGTGTGGCAGCCACAGAAAGGCAGACAAAGGCAGCACAATAAAATTTATCAAAAAGCTGTAAAAATGTCGCACAAATGCGCACACGCATCGCCACAAAAACGCAAAACACAAATTCAATATCGCTTGCGATGTGAGAAAGAGCAGCAAAAGGGAGCAGCAGCAGCCACAGCTACATTTCACTACAGTAAAAGCAACAACAGTAAAGTGTGTGCCACAAGGAAACTTAGAACTCGACGCTGCACCAATTTTATTTATTTGGGCCAACGACTGCAGTCAAAAACATTTCGCAGTTATTTATGAAGGTACAATAGTAAGCCCACAATGCGTCGAGGTGCGGTGCGCAGTTGGCGTCTGTACCACATATAAATGTGCGTTTGGTGTGAAGCCTTGCAGTAGCGAGTGTTCGTGTATATGCACAGAGTGTTGTGCGAATTTGTAACAAAGGTAGCAATATTTTTGGCATAAATTTTAAAATTTTTGTTGTGGCTTGTTGGACCCAAAAAAAAGGAAGAATAACATCGAGAGTGATTGTGATTGAGGTCAATTGTTGGCACATCAAGTTGTTAAGTGGGTGGGCAAATGTGACAATTAATGTCACATAATTTGTAACGAAGCAAATACGTTTGCTGAGAAATGAGGAAAACCGCATTGTGCCCGCCTGAAGGATAATTGTGTGGTTCTTATAACACAACGAACATACAACGGCGGATAGCAAAGGTTTAGCATTCTAGAACCTGATGTAATGTATTTATTGGCATTGAAAATTTTCAAGTTAGAAAATTCAAAATTCGAAGTTTAAATCTAAAAAACCATACATTGTCTACGTTAAATTAATAAATAAAAATTTTATGTATATATTTTTAAAACTCAAATATCAAAGTTCAAAGTTCAAAAATTAAAAATTTGGTGCTCAAGATTCAAACTTCGAAATTGGAAGTTGAAAAATTCCAAATTTGCAAAATTTAAAGGCTCTACCTATGAGTTTAAAGTTCGTATCATAAGTTTTTTGTATGTAAATGCAATATCACCTTAAAGAAACCTGTAACAACTTTTCAAAATGAGTTAAAAAATACTCAAATTATTAACGAAAAATGGTAAAGGAAAAATTGTGTAGATTTGATATTTAATCCTATTATCTTTCGTTTGCTTGATTAAATCAAATCAACATCTCTTCCAATTAGATTTTTCAGATCATTACAAAAGTGGTATAAATATAGACCTCCCAACGCGTTGCCATAGCCTCATTAAACTAAACGAAGACAAATAAAAAATTATGGAAAAATAAAAATTCAATATTTATAATTGAAAATGTCAGAGGAATCCAAAAAAATGAAAGACAAAACCAAAGAAAAACTGAATTGGAGATCCAATTTAAAATATGAAAATGCTGCGTATAATTAAGCAAAACCACACAAGTACGTATGTACGTGTGCGCGCGCATCTATGTTTAGACGCTAAATTGAATTACTCATAAAATTGAAAGCAAAGCATACAAGCAAATCAAAGCGAACATTAAACGACGCGCGCAACGGCGATCTGCGGCAGCTGATTAGCGGCACACACGCAGTGCCATGAGCAGCGCACTATACACGGCTCTGCGTCGACAGAATGTCGAGTATGTCGGGAATTGGATTGCGGCGCGCCAACTGCCTGCATTTTGGCCAAACGATTGCACTGGATCTCGTCTACCGCGCTCCACAACGCGCCATGTGGCCGCGCCGCTTCGTGTTACTTAATCCAATTAAGCGATGGGAGTACAAGTATATGGCGTTCGGTGCATTTTTCCACAGCTCCTTGCCACAGCGGCCTCATAAAAATTATTGTGCGCTAAGCAGCAGCAAATAAAGAATATTTGAGCCAAGCAAATTAAGCGCAGAGCAAAGCGTTTGGACGCCAAAAAAGTGGTCAATCGAACACACAAAATCAATTATGGCGCGCAAACGACGGAGAAAGGTGGTTCGACTCATGCAACAAACGAATGAGAGCAACCCGAAAGCCGGCGCGGAGAGAGACAGAGCAATATGGGAGAGTTGGCGACAGCACATCAACATTTTAAACCATAACATTTTATTAACATAATAAAATCAAAATTATCAACAAAGTCGTCATTGTCGTCAATGTCGCGTCAACGAGACGAGTGAAAAAATATACACACATACACATACCTACATACAAACATTTGAAATGAGAAGGCGCTGGCAAAAACAAGTGGGAACATAAACAAAACAGACAGCAGGTAGACAAGACAAGCCGATCTTCCAGACATTTGTATATGTCAATCGTTGCATATCGATGCTTGACGAGCGCACACACACAGCAACAAGAAAACACACATACATGCAAGCATATGAAAGCTAACATTTATATATACAAATGTGTGCTCGCTGTTGTCTGTCTGTGTGTGTCATTCCTTGTTGACATTTGGCTGGCGTTGACGCTGTCGCTGTCGCTGTTGACAGTGACAACGATCAGCAGACAATGGACACGGCGCAATCGCATGATTGTTGAGGGACAATAAAAAGCCAAATTGTTGATCAATTCAAACAAATCAAAATTATGACAATAAATTAAACAAGGAAAATGCACAAGAAAACTGTAAAAATAAATGCGGTAAGAGAAAGATATGATAAATGAAACTCGATATTTTTATTATTGGCGCCAGGTCTTTTTGTAAATAGCAATTTAGTATAGTAGAGCTTAAATTCGTGGAAAACAAATTTGTAGGAAAACTATCATCACTTTGACAACACTTTTTTCGTCTATATTGTGGTAAATTTTTCCTACAGGGTATGTGCTTTTACACCACCTACATTACCCTTAGAATGAGTTTTCTTGCCTTTAAAAAGCCAAAATTCGTGGGGTTCTTATTATTCTTATTTTTATTTCCATATTCACTCATACATCCACTTTTCCTCCTTTTAGTCACCTAAATTTCAATTATTACTCACACGAAAATTAAAAAAAAAAATACCAACAAAAAATTTCGGACCATTCGTTACAGCATTTTAGCCCAGTTTTTGCGCCAATAATTTCATCAATTTAATAGAGTCACAAAACCCACATACCCATAATAATACAAGTATATATCACTCAGCCAATAACCCGCTAGCGCCTTTAAACTTTGTCGCCGGCTTTGCAAACATATTCGCCAATTTATGGCTGAACTAATTGTAGGAATAGTTGTTAATGTTGTTGCTGTTGTGTCGCTGAGCAACACTAATTGGTGTATGGGCGTGACGCTGTGTCCGCGTGTGCCACACAGTTAACGTTACGACTCCAATGGCGTTAAAAATTCAATTCTTACATATTTCATGCTTAACAGTTTTATGACTTGCCATTATAGTACACTTATTATTAGTTATTTGTCAACAGTATTTCTTATTGCAGCGAAATTTGCAAATTGTCATTGAGGAAAATGTTGTATGCCATTTGGACAGTGGTGTGATAGCTGTAATATTTGTCTGGATCTTTTTTGATAACTTGCACCAGGTTAAGCTTTGTTTTAGTTATGATTTGAAGATTAATATCATATTCGGGCACCCACCAGTACACTTAAAAATATTATTAGCTGGCTCATTAATTTATCCTTTTTTCTACAAATTCCTTAAGCTTTACATGAGTTTTCATTTTCTCAAGTTCTCAGGTCTCTGAAAAAAAATTTTCAGGCTCAGGTCTTACTTGTCTGATTACTATAAATAGATTATTCTATAGCCTATCCTATGAATCATGAATCATGGATTTATCCGCACAAGCGCACAGATGTTTCAGCAACCGACTCTTAACCTGTTTCAGAGTATTTTTTCGCTAACGAAGCATGCGGACCCGCTAGGTTGCCAATTTTCTCTTTATTAATGGTCATTTATCCTGAAAGTATACTTTCTGTGGTAACCTAATCATTTGTTTGCTATAATTGCTAATTATACAAGTATATATATAATAATTGGTGAAATTTTAAAACGAATCAAGAAGAGATAAGATTTCCTTCATGAAGACATTGCACAAAGGCTGCTAATGCAAGGGTTATTATTTTTTCGAACCAAATAAGATTAGTGCTTCAAATCGCTAGTAAAAAATATTCCTGTTAATCTTTCTTAAAGTCAATAAAGCTGCTATATATTCCACATGCTTGATCCAGTGCTGCATCCATTCTGAAATATTCTACAAATTTAAAAAAACTAAAGTCATATTTTTCATGGACTTAGCTCCATTCCGAAATGTTTAATAAATTCAACAAAAATCAAAGCCAAAGTCTGGCGGTAAGAAATTCTGAAGGAAGCAGTTTTGCCAGTTTCAGTCCCCACTGTACAGATACACCATATACATTACATACACTAGTGTTTGGTTCCAAATCCATTGACCACCTGTATTTGCGTTGATAGACACTGATACCGTTCTACAGCTGTTCTCTACAACACACAGCCGATATAAAATTTATGAATATTTGTGTGTGTGTGTGTGTGTGTGTGTGTGTGTGATTGACATGAATTACCGATAACAAAACTATTTTAATTGCTTGTCGCTTAATTTGTGCTTTAATAACTGTTACAATTTATAACACCACTCTTGTTGTTGCTATTATGTTTTGATATTGTATATATATTTTTTTTGTTATTGTAGTTCTTAGCTTTTATAAATTTGTATTTGTGTATATTTTTGCTAATTTTAAGTGCTCCGCTGCACTCTAAGAGCGCAACCTAGTGCATGTCATATTTAGTGCCGGGCGCAAACATAAAATGTTTCTAATTTTACCGTTATTTATGATTACGCTGGGAAATTTTGCAACTGCACAAAAGTTACACAACAATTTGTGGTGTGGGGGCGAGGTGTGGGAGGTCGTCTGTGCGGTTGCGTGCGAGCTGGCGAAAGTGTCGCTGCCGGGTGGCTGTTTTTGTAATTGTTGTAAGGTGTGATGTGTAAGCGCGCGCGCTATTAAAAAAACAATATTGCACTGATTACCAACACATTAGTCATGTCGTGCTAAATAAAAGCTTGCAGCTAGTGCCGTTTGAAAGCTGGTTAGACAGGCTTGCGCTTGGAATACACGCTGGTCTGCATAGCGGCGCGTTCGTATATGGGGGTTTCCCGCACTCAAGTGCTTGTGAAAATTTATGACTGTGATTAGCTAGCAATTACAGTTATATTGCATACATGCTGTTGTTGTGCGAATGCTCTGCTTTACTATGCTTTATATTAGCTTGTCTTTGCTATGATTGTTTTATTTCTCAGCGAAGAGGATGTGTTTGCCGTTGTCATGCGGCTGACTGCCGCCTTAACTCACACACACATATGGTACATACATACAAACACACATACACATACTTCTGCGCATATTCAGAAGTGACTTTGACTGCTTTTAGCAATTCTAATTGCTAATTAAGTTAATCGTTTAATTTATTGGCGCTTGCATGCAACATTGGCGCATTCATTACCATTCACTTGCCGCCAAGCCGGGTTAAACATATGCGCTTTGCTGCCGCCAGCCGCCCGGTGGCTGCGCATTGTGTCCGCTTTTGTGGTAGACTCGCTTCTAGCTACAGCTTAATATGCAGCTTGTTACAATTTATTGCATAAATCTTGTGAATTCTAAATGTGCGCTGAGCGTGGCGCATATGGACAATCTGTAAATGCCACAGCCATTTACATATAAGCACACACACACACATCTACATTTATTGCCACAAGTCGCTGTGTAAGCAGTGGCGTTCAGTGGGTGGCAGCGTGTCAGTTGGCTTTTAGTCGCGCTTATTTGTAGCCACTTAGCTTGTTTTATTGAGAGATCATTAAACTTGTTGTGATTTGTGTTGGTCAAGTTCTTGTACACGCTTGCGGATCTTTGTTGCATTGACAAGTTGCTGCGGCTACTGAAGAGTACTAGACTTTCTGCTTGAATTTTAATACGAGTGTTAAAGGTTTTATGGTTGAGATGAAAGTTAACGGAACGAAAATTATATTCGTGTTCGTGTATAGTTAAGAAATTGGCCGAAAAGCAAGGTGTATTATGTCAGATTCAATATTCCAAATTAGGTATTCGATGGTATTTTGACAGCTAAAAGCGGCTTTTGATAAATACCATGCTGGAATGATAAATTTGGTCATGTGACGTCATTTGACCAAATCTTTTTAAGGGAGTCTAGTATGCTAATATCCTGGTTTTTGAAAAGTACTTGGTCTACTTGAATACGTAGGGTAAAGCAAGCATTGATTACCGATTAATGAGCATTTGTGCTTGAGGCCAGAAACTAGATTACGAAATTCAATATCAAGAGATAGACACATGAAAAAGATGAAATTATGGTACAATAAATCATAATTCATAGTTTTAAGTTACGAAACATTTTTATTTGATTCACATATCAAGCCACGTATGCAAATGTTTGTGCGGTTTGCTTGATGGACCACTTCTCCCACAACAACCTCAAGCAAACTCCACAGTGCGATACCACTTTCAATATGCTTTGTTGCAGTTGCATCGCGGATCTACTGGTAATAATAATCAAAGCTTGAAAGTATGAGTTCGGTTGGCACGCCGAATGTAGAATAAGCTTGTTGTAGGTCTGCAGTTAAAATCGACATGATGTTAGGTTTATTTATATCTACTTCACTGTTTATGATGGCTTATAGTTGTGGTTTATCGACACGGATGCGTAATGAAAAATTAAAAAGAGTGCAGATAAGCCAAAAACTTTTTCGGAGCCATTACCAGGAAGTATGTGTTTATAATTATTAAACACCTTACAAAAAACCTACCTATTAATGCCATCAACAACATGAAAACATAACATGCCAATACTAATAAAAAATCGTCAGTTCAATGTCTAATCAATGCCAAAAGCTTGCAACATGTTGCCAAGCATATAATGAAAATGATTATCAAATTAACAGCAACCTAATGTCAACCAAAAAATAATGATTTTACGAAATACTAAAAGATTAGCAAGCTTACAAAACGACCGCCAGCAGATTGGTCAAAGAGTATAGGAGTTGCAGAAATATACGAAATGACATATCAGTAATGAAGTAAGCATGATCGCATGTAACAGCAATAAATTATTAATATTGACATATATTCAGGTTGCCTGACACCTCAGAAGATTATTTAAGTCTTGCAATATGCTCATGGTTGCCACATTTGACAACTGCTGTACTGGCAATCATATTCAATGACAGTGACGACGCTGTCAAGATTATTGAAAATGACAGTGAAGGTTTAGTATTTTGCGCAATAAATTTCATGTGTAGTTAGTAGAGATGTGCGCTATCACCTTTTGTTCAATACTTGCTTAGGATATAGCTGACGTACCAACAAATGCATTAAAATTAAGTACTTGTATGCAAAACTTTTTTAATAAACAAGGTATCTTAAAAAAATTTTATGAAATAGTATGCCAAGAAAAGCTACGATCTCCGAGAAAATTGTTCAAATCGGACAACTAGAGCATATAGCTACCGCACAAACTGCAGATCAATATCAAGAAATATATCATTTTATGCTATAAGGTATGCTCTTTTGAAGGGTATTACAGCTTCCATGTAGCCGAAGTTAACGTGGTTTTCTTACAAAAATGCCGGTAGACTACTATTTCTAAGGGGAACGAAACTGAGAGTTGCTAAGGTAATACTACCAAGCCTATGCTCATGCCATTTTGTAGTCATCGCTACTAATCTCATTGCCTTCGCGACGTGTATTCATTAGTCTCTTCTAGAAACTTTTGAAATCTGTATAAAAGGTCTACGATAAATATTGATATTCTCCTCGGCGTACACATTTACTCTGCTTAGTGATACGGAAGGCTCGTTATTATCTCCAGCCAGATAAATTCAGACAGAGAATGTGAATTCCTCCGAAATGATGACTCTGTGCTAAGTTTGGAACTTGAGAAGAAGGAGAACAATATCGCATATTCAAGAAATATGTTCCAACAGTACTTCTCCCCTAGTAAGTATTAGTGCTATATTGTTCAGATCATCTTTTATGAGAGCATGACTTAAACCTCTCTCTGAGACTATTTTTACACATACCAGTATAGTGTATAGGTGAAGCTGGCCGTTATTTCATTAAAGTTTCGTGTATAGAAATTTGTGTAAACAAAAATGTGAATTTAAAGAGGCATATAATTTTTTACTGTTAAACAATATTTTTTTTTATTTTTATGTCAATATGTATTATAGTCTTCAAGTAAAATATTAATTCTCCATAACCGAAAATACGCCTTTTACTACCGCACCCCGCCTGAGACCCAAAATTTATGAACCTACCGCTGCTCCTGCCACTCAGCTCATCATTTATCATGAATTCCTGCAGTTTACCGTTTGGTAACATTTTGTGGCACTTTTGTTGCATAGACGAGGTAACACAATGATACGAGAGTCACTCCTGCTACGATTACTAGTTCTGTTCTTTTCTTTAGCTGTTTGTTTATGCATTTTCACACCACACAAGAAAAAGGATAACTGCGCAAGGAGAGGCAATATGCTGTTTATTACAAAAGTAAACAAGAAATAATGACAAACGACATAAACAGTTTAGCAATAAGGAAGGCAACCCCAGCGGGTTAGAGAAGAAACAATAGCAAAAAGTAACTGTCACAACCCTCGAGGTTCAAAGAAGTTGCAACAATTGGAGCAGCGCTGCTTTGGATTCTAGGTTTTGTGAGTATAGATATATATAGGTACCATTGCAAAGATACGCACTACTCGCCTATTGAACTATTGAAGTGTTCGGATCACATTTGACGCGTCGGCAATCCAGATGATTTATGTTTATGAATTTTTAATGAAAAATCATTAATCATGCGGTTTTGTTGTTGTATCTTTTCAGGGTGTTGCCCGGGCTGTGAGTCATAAATTAAATTTGCAACTGAAACTGAAGCAGGGCGTGCAGAGGCGACTAAATAAAAAACTGCCAAGAAATCAACTTTGTAGTAACTACGCAGCTCAGCAATTGTCAAAATATTTGTAGAAGCTTGAATATCACAAGGGCGCACAGTAGAGCACAAAATGAGACATAAGAGGGCGCAGCTATCAAAGTAGCGTGTTAAAGCAGCTCATTTGAGGCAAAAACATATGCAAACAATTAATTTTTTCTGCTAAAAATCTAGTAACTTATTGTTGCAGGCAACCAACAGTGCAGCTAGTGAGTCTCGCAACATTGTTGCAACACTACAAATTTTATTGGCAAATCTATAAATCAGTTTCCTGGCTTGTGGTGCTGTTGTTATGTTACACTTTTGCCAGAAATGTGGGCAGCGGCGGTGAAATGTTGATATATGTGCTACGAAACAAAAAGTTCAGGGAAAATATGAGACATAAATGTGTAGATATTACAGGTAAGGGCGCTTTAAAAGCGCTTGAAATCGAATTAAAATTTTTTTAATTGTAATGGAATATATCTATACATAAATAAATTAAGAAATTGAAGTAGAAAAATATTTGCTGATTTATGAGTCCAGGTGATCTCGAGAAAAGTGTATAATGGTGAATTTATCGCAGAAAACTATTTTGAGGTTAAGAAACCGTTATGTGCAATAATGCTTAACTTCTGATACAATTTTTGATTACGAAGCTTTTCCAAAGGTTTCTAAAAGCTTTATGCTTTCAAAGCTCTCTTGGGACTGATAACCGATCCACCGTTATAAATAAGCTTTTTGTAAAAAAGAGCGATGTCTCTTCTTTATTATTAATTTTAAGCTACGGCACATATTTTGCAACAAAATATAAAAATTTCTGACTATGTCTTTTTCGATTTTACTTATGTCGCTTTCAAAAATACCGTCATATTAAAAACAAATCTTCTGTTCCGTTAGAATTGATCCAATTACTACTCAGATGATTGCTCAAGCTTTCGAAGTAGTGGGCGGAACCACGCCCATTTTATTCCAGGGGTAATTCCCAGTTATCTGATAGACTGTCTCTCTGGTCGAATAAAATTTTAATATATGTCTTCATATCTCAAAATCTCTTATCCCATTTTCGATGCTTAAGTGCTTACAAATACCGTATCATCCGCTCTGAGAGATGCTGCGCTTGGGTATGAAATTCGCCTAGCAAAATATGTTGTAATGTACACGCTGTGCTCGGTGGGCGTTCACCATTGCTGACCGAAATAACTCAGCGCATTTTATGAGCGCAACATGTTGCTAGCAAAGTGACTTGAGCCAATATTTACGACTGCAGGCATAAATTAAAGGTTGCTTGTCAGTTTCAATTGAAGCGAATTGCGAGTCTATGGCCAGATATTTATTGTTTTCAGCATTTTCGTAAACCACATTTGTAAATCCATTATGAATTTCATATGCAAACTCAAAAATTGCTGGACCAGCAAGTGTATTTGAAGGCAATACCGGTACAAAAAATCTAGTGTGATTCTCGGAAAAAGTGTTAAGTATACGCACATTTTTATATCAATATTACAAATGTCTATAAAATTACAAAAAATTAATACTACGTTACGTTACTACGTTTCTAGCATAGAAGTTTAGCTTTCTTAATGTAATAAATAAAATTGATAGCTTCTGTTTGTTAATAATCTATATTTCCTTTCCATGGCCTTAGACCTAAGCTGCAGTATCCAGGACTCTGCTTAGGTTAAACCCCTTCTACCTTTGAAGGAAATCAAAACTAAACTCGGCTCTAATTAAATTGAGAATGAAGAAGAAGTTTGGAATATTCCACGATTATTGTTAGCATTTCGAGCTATAGAAGATGCAACTGTAAAAGGTGTTATAGCTTTGGTTAACGAAGTTGACGTTGTTTCCTGTTTTAATTGAGATATAATACAATATGTCTTGGAAAACTTATTCCCACTCAACTCATAATTGATTGGTGTGAATAACACAGCATTACCATAAAATGCCTTCGAATGTGCATTAGCATAAAAGTTACAACAAATACTCAGAAGTTATTGATTATGACATTTCTATGCAATTTCACTACATTAACGCATATCAGAAAAGCAAAGCTAAAACAAAATACATGTTTACACTTCACACCGCTGTAGGTCTTACAGTCACAACAGATTGAGAGCTAAAAGCAAACATTTTTCCCACAGCAAAGCATGTTAAATGGCTAATAATAACAATAATCATTAAAACATTTGTCACATTCGAGTTGAAAGTGATTTTTTCTTTCAATTCTGAGTGCTTGTGTGTGTAAATAACATAAGCTTGCCACATACTCGACACATAAAAATTAGTCAGATCGCAGAGTTCTTTGGTTTTTTCACATTTCTTGCACAAGTAAACGCTTGAAGGTTGCCGCTTTGCCAAGCTTAATGGGATTTTTTTCTAAAATATGTTAATAAGAGCAATGCGAATCGGCATAATAGAGCAAACAACTTGAAAGTATTTTTTTTTTTCGACAACAATCTTACACAGATGAACACAAATAGGCGGCGCAGGTTTCATAACATAAGAAAATAAATAAAACAAAAATAGAAATTTACTTTAATAATAAGTAAAACAAAAACAAAAAAAATGTATATGTAAAAACAATGCCAACACAATTTCGTCCGCTTTCGTGTATTGTTTCTTGTCATATTTTCGTGATTTTATTATGAACATGTTAATTAAATCAGCGCAACTTGGACCACACACGTGGTCGTGTTGCCGTTACTGCTGCTGCCGGCAAGAGCAATACCATCAACACCAACACCATCCCAACTATAAACAATACCATCCCAACCAACAACAATGCCATAACCACCAATAACAACAATAACAGCAGCGACGTTTATTAGCCTCCAATCTGTGCGTGGACTAGTTCAAAGCGTGTTTGTTGCCACAAAGCATGCGCGTAGTTTCTGCTGTTGTTGTTGCGCTTATTGCTTTTGTTGTTTTCCATTACAGCCGCTATTATAATTTATGATTTCTTGTTGTTACTGCTTGTCAGCTGGAGTGCTGTTGTTGCTGGTATCACTCAAAAAATTTTGACAACTTTTATTAGACAAGTTGCGTGCGTGGCTTGAGAGTTTGCACCGAACTAAAGCCTGCAATGTGGTGCAAACTACACACTATGTTGTGGGCTATAATATGCACATACGAGCGGATTACAGGATGCCCAATTGGAAATTGCTATGTATCATCATATGTATAAATATTGACTATTCGAAGACAGAGAGCTTGGGAATAAGAGCGGAAATGTAGTTGTATTGGGAGATTTCTGTAAAACTTGCTAACGAGAGAAATGCGCTATGGTGAAATTAGAAGATATACTAACAAGTAAGAGTTACTATAAAAATAAATTTAAACAGTTGTATAAAAAAAAAACCAAAACGAACTTATTATCGGAAAATGTGTAAGGTTCAGCCGTAGCTATAAAATCTCCATATATACATATATATGCTCAATAAAACTCGTTAATTTGTAATAAAAAAATAATTAGAATAGATAATCATCATTTTCCATGCGTGTGGTCGCGTTTTGTTTGCGCATGCGTGACTTTGGCTCGCTGGCTTTCGCGCGCTATAAATTGCACTTGTTGTACATACACATACATACAAACATTTTTACGTACAGATATATTTTGCATATGATAAATTGTACTAGTAAACAACTAAATAATCTTCTGTTAACATTTTGGCAAACATGTGTGCACACAAAGGAAGGAGGAAACATCGCAAGCGACGTCAAATGCGGTGAAATCGAGTGATTAGAGCTAGTTGAACAAGCGTGATAATGCAAATACGCACGGATATACATAAATCTATAAATATATGCTACACAAAGCAAATATTTGCCATAAAGGCACACTCACTCACATACATAGACAACACAAGCATATGCATATGTATTATGTACAGCATCAATTTCTGACAACATTTGATTTTGATTAATTTCACCAATCACCTGCTGTCCCACCAACCGTACGCCAACTAAACTAATGGCATGAGATACACCTATTTTTGCGTGCATAACACAAATGTCTGAATGACTAATGTGTACATTAGGGTGATTCTTAAATTTAGTATTAAAATTTTAAAATATTTTTTTAAACTTAACTGCTTTTTTAATGTCTAAGAAAATACCAATTTTCAATCTAGCAGAAAATTATGTTAAATTATTTTGCTATTTATAACTTCAATTAGAATTCGAAGGTGTCATATACAAAATTACTAAGAAACTTTAATTATATAATAATAATTTAACCCTAATGTACTTTATTTTTCGAACTAATTCTAAAAGTAAAAAAAGTTACAAAGAGAGATTAATATACTAAAAATTTTATATTTTAAGTACCACCTTTATGTGCCATATATTTAGAACTAATTTTATAGTGTGAACAAGACACATCAAAATACAAAAAATTGTTAAATTTTAAATTTCTATTACAAAAAAATTATTTTTAAGTGCCAACCTAATGTGTGCCATTTTTTAAATTAATCGCACCTTTCAGAGAAATAACCAAAATAGACTGAGCACATATAAAATTTTATTGAAAATTAAATTCTAGGTTTTTTGAGCGTCACCCTAATTTACTTTAATTTGAAACGAATTTTTTTATTTCGAAAGAGGCACTGAAAAAATTGCAAAAATTTGTTTATTATTAAAAAAAAAAATAGTACCGCCCTAATACACATGTGTATGCTTGTGCAACAATTTACTGTGTTTAGCTCTGCTGTCCATCAAATTGTGTTTAATTTTTCCGCATGTTGTGTACCCGTTATCTAGTTTGGCTAGTTGGTGCGCTTTGTTTTGCGCTTGCCATATTTCAATTTTTCGCATATTTTACTACTTTTGGGTGTTGCTAATATCGTCGTAGTTTGATTTTATTTCCATGTTTTATTTATTAACTATGTGCTGTTTTTTCTTGCATGCGTCTTGAATTTCAAACATTTTCAGTGAAAACTGATTGCAGCAATCAATCAAATAATTTTGTATGCAAACTGGATTTATGGCCTTTTAGCGGAAGATTTTGAAGAAGAAGGCGCTTGTAGTAATTAATTTTTAGAAAAGATTTCGTTTTGGTAATGAAGCGAAATTGTTTTGGAAATGATCGCTAATAGCGCTGTTTTTTGCTCAAATTATAATGAGCGCAGATTGTTGTGCAAATCAAAACAAAGTACGCCTTCAAATGGAGTTAGGCCTATTTGGAGGCGTAACCTTGAATGAATTTTTTGCAAATATTTTCTGTAAATTATGGAGGCAACATCAGTTTGCCTTCGAGTCGAAAAGTGAAACTGAAGTCTTTTCTAGCAAACCCAAGACAAGAGAGTTATACTTCCGATTATCATAAATTAAATTTGTGGATCAAATCGTCGGAGATTTTAACTTTTAACAATCAGTGGGAAAAATTATTGCATATAAGGAATTAAGGTAGTTTAGGCATTGGTTTGATCCTCTCACTAAGGTCACAAACGATCTTGTTTCGACAATTGTAAACTTTGTGATGTCCCAAACTCCCTGTTATGGATCACAAGACCATCATAATATAAGGAGTGGAGGACTGCGCTTAAAAAAACATGTAGCAAATGAAACTCCTATGGCAAGTCTCACTCGAGGATTTATTTATGGAACTCCTTCGAAGCAAACATTTACTAGAAAAAAAGGAAAAGTTCCGTTAGACCTTAAACACATGCCATTTTATAGAAAAACAAGAAAAAACGTTAACTTCTGTTGCACCGAAGCTTTAATTCGCTACAAAAGATTCCTTACAAGAACTTGATTTTGATCGGATAGTTTGTATAGTAGCTATATGCTATAGTGAATCGATCTGAATAGTTCCTTTGGAGATTGCTTTGGATAATAACCCGTGCAAATTTGGTGAAAATATCTAACAATCATCTTTGTCAGATCGTGTTAGACCATTGACCTTTTTGGATTTCAGTCTTGTCTTTGAACTCGCTTAAGAACTCACCTTTGTTACCCGAAACTAGTATCTGAATTTGATGAGCAATTACTCAGAATTCATCAAAGCGTTATTGGAACACGGTTTATGTATATCAACTTCGTTTTTTATAGCACACATTCCTTTACATTTTCTATCAAATAACTATTTTATAATAATTCAAAGGAAATTGACTCCCACACACTTCATTCACCCAGATTCCATGCAGGATTTTGAAAATGAATTTAAGACTTAAGAGATATTATATCCAAATCTGTAAATAACATATATTAAACACCTTAAACTATCCGGCCCCTAAGTTCCCTAAAGCAATATTTCCACTATTGCGGTATATTTTTAGGACAACAAATAGTGGCAAACAATCATCGAAGTTGACAGAAAACAAAAAAAGCATTACAAATAGCCTCACATGCAGAGACATAAGGCAACACATGTTTCAAAAATATAACTAAGGCTGTCTAAATTGAAAAGGACACGCAATTTATGAATGAAATGTTTCCTTTGGGAGTTGAGGCAGTAGTTTGAGGTAGACTAATAAAATTTATGCCGCTTTATTACCGTTATTATTTGTCGTTATAAATAATAGACAGATAGTTGCGTTTAGCTTGAAGCAAGTTTACGTATCGTAGCATTATGTAGCTAAGGCTATGCGCATTATGGAATGGCATGCTAATACTTTCATAAAGTGGCAGCTAAGACACCCAGCTAGGATAGAAGGAATTAAGCAGCTTGTGTTTTATTGAGTTTCGTAGAAGAAAAAGGTCCTTGATGAACTGTAAACTTCTTTTCAAAAGGCGCCTCAATTACCCTCTACAGCTCCATTACCTTACATTAGCAATCAAACAAGTAAGAATTACATATTTATACATCATACATAACGGTATATATTTGTACACATTACTACACAGGCATTAATTGCATACCTAATAACCTTACACTCGTAACCCAATCTGCAAATACCACAAATTGTTTACCACCCCCATTAGCTGGTTGATTGCCCCGGTCGCCGTTGGCAACGCAAACATTCCAACACAAAACAGAAAACGAGGTGAAGCAATAACAGGCAACTATGCCGACGCGCAAACGAAGGCTAAGGCGAAAAGTGTAAGGAGCAAGACAAAATAAAAAGTGTGACACGAAAGCTCCTGTCGTCTGCCGAGGGCTTGTTATCGAACACATGGCTCGGTCAATTGATTGCTGGCGCTTGTTTAGTTTGTTGTTGGGTTGACATGGCACTGACGGAATTTGCAGGAAACACGGAAAACTTTGTTAGTTCAGTGTGTAGGCGTTGGCACGCGGCCGCTAATATTTTTGGTGGTGATTAGATATGCCAAGCGAATTATGGATAAATTTAAGGAAGTCTTACATTTAGTGCGGAAGCGTATATTAAGGTGCAGAGCAGTGTGTATTTGAAAAAATAAAAATAAAATATTAAAAATGCGTTTTTGCCATGAAACTATCGAAAAGTGTTCCTGTTACTAAATATAAAACACAGTTAATTTTTGTTGTCAAGAAATTGCCAAATTCTCCGGCACTGTGCGGAGCTATGTGTGTAGATGTAAAGTATTTATAAATTTTCGCGTTATTAAATTATATTGAGCCAGCTGTTAGATTGTCTGATTGCGTGTAATTAATAATCGTTATGATAACTGGCGCCGAGGGTAGGCAAACGCACACACTGTTGGACTTAAAGAAGCAGCAATGGGCGAAGGAGCGTGGTAAGTGTTGTCTTATAAATAATTTATGTGATATATACTTTACTTTAGAATATACTTTGCACCTAAAATATAAGCTATTGGATAATGCCATTTTTCAATGTTATTCGTATTTAAATTACTTTAGTACCGTTGTTGAGTTTTAATATATAGTACTAATAACTGTGAGGTGATTAGACTACCGCTGAAATGTTCGAATTTAATTATATAATTGTATTGAAGATATGGTGTGATAATGCGGAAAATTTCCCATAAGTTTTGTGAAGGCTCAAAGCGCTTCCTCGATATATGAGGATCTTTCGATCCGTGCCTAAAAGTTTTTTGCATTAAAAAGTATGGGTATTTCAGCATGAATATTCCTGTGTACTCCGTCGCGCGGATAAGCCCCGTGATGAAACCAAACTACTGCAAATTTTATATACTTTCTACCTAGGTCTTACAATTCTCTAAATTGAAGTTTTTTGAGTTTTCTATTGTCAATTAAAATTCAGTTGCGAGGTTTAATCGAAAGTTTTAATAAATCAGAGGGCTCTATACGTCAAAACTGATATTTAGGGATCTTTTTTAATATTTAATTTTATTTATCTACTCTCACATTATTTTATGTTTGATTAAACGTCGTCAACGATTTCTAATAATTCAATATGTCTTATTATCTCAGAGGAAATCGCCCGCATGGACGAGCTTATCTCTTCCTCCCACCATCATCAGCACTCAACTATGGCATCGTCGCATCATTCGCACAAAATCGAACGCACCTCCATACGCACCTACTATTCGAATATGGATGTGAGTAAACAGCGCAGCTCGCGTCAGCAATTATTCCAACAACAGCAACAGCAACCACTACAACCGTACGCACCAGAACTGTTGCCACGTTATGCGCAACACAACGTCAATCCCTACGCCGTGCCGCTGACACAAAGCAATATGCCAGTGCAACATGTTGCACGACAGCAACAACAAATTTTACGCGGTGGCAACAACTATGACTATGAACTCGATCGATACGTAGATGTGGTCAATGATGAGCTGGGCGTTGATGGTGATTATGAAGATGACGATTGTGGCTACCAACGCATGCGACCGCTGGCACGACGTGCTACCTTCATGCCACATGCGACAGGACGTCGGAATCACACGACCAGCATGATGTCGCAAATACCAGGACAACGCAAATATGCCTACGACGAGATGACGTTGCCCGATGCGGGTCTACAGACGGCCAAAGCACGCATGCAACACGCACCCACACTGCCCCAGCAGCAGCAGCAACCGCCGCTTGCGCCACAAATGCGCATACGCAGCCCAAGTTTGCCGATAATACGCCACCAGGACTATATTAAACGACAGGCGCCACAGCAGCGAATGGCTGGTGGCATGCCGCAACAGAAAATGCCACCACAGGCAACACAGTTAGCGCCAGCGGGGGTATGCGCCATTGGCATTCCTGTGGGTGCACCTAGCAACGCGCCCCATCGATCTAACAATCCAAACAATCCAGTGAATCCTGGTTGCCAGGAGGAAGACACCTCGGGCTATCGCAGCGATTCGCCAAAGAACCCACACACGCCGGAAATCTGGTATAACGATGCCGCCAGTTTGCAACGCAGCGGCAGTAGCACAACGAATAGTGGTTTGCTTGGCGCTAATGGCAGTGGTGTGGAGGTTGGTGCGGTACCCGTTGCTGTTGGTGTGGGCGGCGTTGTTGAGGGAGCCAACGAGTTGGCGAGACGCGCTAAGCGTGCAATAACAGGTCAACAACTTGCGAAATGTCAGAAACAACAACAAATGCAACAGTATGCATGCGATGAAGTGCAACAGCAGCAGCAGCAACAACAACTTATGAATTCCACCTACGTTGTGGCGCGTTCATATAACAGTGGCATGGACGACAGTTGCCAGGGCAGGTGAGCGGGCGCGTTTGTTTTATCGAAGTGTCTGTCAAGACGACGGTTTCTATGTTCTACTGTGCAACGCTAATACAACTATTTAATATGCATAACTTTTGTTTTATTTTTCTTGCAGCTATTACATGACGCCGCTAAGTCCCTCAAATCTCAGCCCACGCGACATTTCCACCTCCAATACATATCCCATACATCCGGGCGATCAGCACGAGTACTATGCCAACACAACAACAGCTCAACAGACACATGACGAGCGCGAACGTGCTAAGTGGTCTAATTATAATAACAATAATGAGTACACAGGGAAACCGATTAACGGTCCGAACTGGTTGAATCGTGGCCTACACGAGCTGAAGGAAAGCGAAGACGACACACAATCGATGCACTCGTCTTACTTACGCGGTCAGAACGCGCCCGTTGATCCCGTCACTATGGCCGAACGTATCGATAAACGACGCAAGGCAGCCGAGTATCACAATGCGATCAAACAACAGCTGCACGAGCGCGAAATGTTGCGAAAGTGGGAGATGGAGCGCCACAAGCAAGAGGAAATGTTGGAAGAGGAGCGTTTGCATAGACAGAAACAAGTGGAGGAGGAACGTTTGGAATACGAACGGCGACAGCAAATGGAGCGTGAAACCGTGCAGAAGAAGAAGCAACAAGCCATGTTGGATGCGATTGCAAAGGCAGAAGACGCGGCTAAGCAAGAGAAGCAACGCAAGCGTAAGCAACGTGTCCCGCCAATGGAGAAGGAGCAACAAAAACAGGAAGCTGAATCGACACTTGAAACTGCAGAGGCAGTAGAAGTTAAGTTGATAAAGGCGAAAGGTACCACACGCAATCGCGCCAAGAGGAGTGTAACAGTTCAACAACGAGATGACAAAGCCGAGTATGAAAGGCAGCCTGATAAAAGAGAGAAAACTGAGCGGACTCACGAAGTACAAATAATGCGTCTGCAGAGTGTTGAGGAGCCTGTGAAGCCATCCGCAACGCCACCTCCTAAAGAAGAGGAAGCTCGATTGAATGAAAATTCAGCAATGGAAACTAAACCGCAAGCACTTGCTGCAGATACTAAAAATGAGGAACGCCTGGAAGAGGATGAAGAAGAAGAAAAGGTGCTCATAGGCACACCCATAAACTTACGACGAATTATTAAGAAAAAAACCGGGAACGCCGCCGAAAATACGAAAGAGCCGAAGAAGCTGCACGTTAAAGCCGACTTGCCGCCCGAGAATGTCGCTGTTATCATGCAGCCAGCCACGCTTATACCGCTGCCTGTGACGACCGATATATTTGGACTACAAAATGCTATAGGGAATCTACAGATCGCTACATATTGGATGCAGCAACAGCTCAAACCGAATACGGCTGCCTCGACGATGGATTTTTCCAAAACAACTGGTGATGGCACACAACGGACGGCAACTTCAATCTCCACGGAAGACGGCTATCAGATGGAGAGTGTGGTTGAAGACGAGCGAAAGAGTGTAGAGGAAAAAGTGGATGAGAAAATAGAAGCCAAGTCAATTAAAAATATAGGTGGAAATTCCCAACCCGAAGAGCTGGCACTCATCCCACTAGAAGCCGGGCCCGCAGTTGCAGGTGAGCAGCACTTAATCGAACAGCTAGCGCATCAGGATGTGGAGACACAAACAGAGTTGCCACTCAATTGTGATCTCTGTCTATTTCATGACAATTTCTATAAAGTGTTACTGAAGCGTGAAGTTTCCACCACAACAACAACGCAGACATCTAAGACAAAAGATAAACCAGCCAAAGAGGCGGATAAAGATCAAGAAACGACAACTACGACCACAACCACAACGACCACGACGTTTAAGGCGAAGGCCAAAGACAAAGATAAGGAAAAAGACAAGGACAAGGATAAAGATAAAGACAAGGAAAAGGAAAAAGAGAAAGAACGCGAACGCAATAAGCGTAATCAGAAGGATGGTGTGCCACACAATGCAAGTCTCACCGTAAGTACACACAGTAACCACAATCACAGTCACAACCACAAAGTGGACGACCGCCCTAAGTGGGGTGTCAATCGGCCTGTCGTGCAATATGTGAAGGCCAGCGAACGCGATCCTTTCTATTTGCGCAATAAGAAGAAGCATAATAATAATCATCACGTCAAAGCGCCACGTTCGCAATCGGTTGATGCGCGGCTCGATAGCGCCGCCGCTGATGCTGAAGATGGTGAGACGGATCGTGATGTCGATAGCGCTGATGAGCAGGAGAGCTCGTCAAATGTGGAGGAAGGCTTTTTGTTGAAGGCACGCAATGTCTGCACGGAAATTTTACCCATCAAAACGGATGAGAAGGGGCGCATATTTTTGAATTTCCGCGAAGCAAGCGCCATTATGAATGAGGATGAGATCAAAGATAAGTTAAGACAGCGTTACTTTAATTTCGGTCGCATACTACCACGTCGCAGTTGGGCTTCGGCCACACAGCAGGGTTTGCAATTTAGAGCAATGGCTACGACAGCGGTCGCAGCGCAACCCACAGCGCATTTAGCTGATGATTAGCTAACACCTTTTTCGAAGGCAATTTATAGTAGAGCAGGGTGTATGGGTGAAGTTTGGGCATAACTAATTCGAAATAACTACACTACGTTATAGTTTCTTTTTTTAATTTTTTTTGTAGCAGAGAAAACATAAGCGGAAAGTGTTTTTGCCAAGTTGAAAATCAAGCTACTGCAAATTGGCGTACCGATTGTCACATTCCATTACTTAAAAAGTCTTCTTAGAAGCACATTTTCATTGATTTTCACTTTTTATTTATTTATTTTTATTTTCCCTCAAGATTTTAATCATATGCATTTTGAGGTAGCCAACTTATTTTCTCAACGTCTGTCTAATAATTCGTATGTATACATATTAATCCACACTCGCTTTCAATATCTGCCTAAATCTGAAAGAAACCGTTTTTCTGGTACTAAATTTGATGGGTTTTGCTTGCTTTAACCTTCGATCAACCAAAGATTTAATAATAGTCTTTATAACAGAAAATCTGTTATCTGATCCCTATGCCCCTTTTTCGTAGTTTCTATGTATAGAAAGTGCGTTGAGGAATGTATGAGCTGTGTAATTTACACACCTTTTCAAGATTCTATCTCCATTTGGTGAAAATATTACTGAACTTTACTGAGGTTGTATACAAAATGCTACTACTAGCTACTGGCGAAATTCGGGCAAGCTCCTAGCGCATTTTATGACTTCCTCTGTTGAAGAACTACGAGTACTGATACTCAGCTAAGTTTACTTTGATAGTATTTTATACTTATATTCAAGCCTTTTAAAAGTTGAGCTTAAACTAGAAATGCTCAAATTCGAATTTTTACTTGAATGGAGGATTTCACAAGGATATCAAATCAAAAGTTAATAACTACCTATACCTTTTGTCTCAAAAAAAATTCCGGTTTTCTGGAAGAAATTTATATTTGAAGACTGACTACATATTACTTGTAGCTCAATGTATCCGATTTTATCGAAATAATATTGTCTTTTGGCTGATTCTGACAGTCTTTCATTATTTTACCATTAATTCATTAAATAGGTATTGCAAAATAGAAATGACTTATTCCTAGGTCTGAATAGGTTGCCATCCTTTCTACCCGAAGCCATCGTATTCCAGTGGCGAATGAAATTAAGGTTACCATAAATGACATTGGAACTTATAAAACTTTGTCCTTAGCAATTAAGGAAAACGATAAAGATATAAGAACTTTGTATTTGAATACTCGCATTTAAACGCTCATGCTTACATATAATCATACACACATACTTACATACCCCTAATACAAGTAAAATAAAGTCTTAAAAAATACTCACACACCACAAACAATGAAGTTTATTTAGTGACGTTCTTGCAAAATTAACTGTGTATTACTGTTGTTGGTGTGTCTGTAAGTACCGCCACACGGCTGAAGGCCAACAGCACAACAATAGCGACAGCTGGCCAGCGAGCGGGTGGTGGGCACGCCATTGTTCGGGCGCATGCATACTCACATAATTTTCGCACCCCGATTCGCATGACATTGGCTTTCGGCATTTAGTGGTAAGTAAAATCGAAAAAAAAAACTAAACGAACACAAACTTTTAATTTATTTTATGTGGCATGCAACCTTTGTCATAGCACAACTATTACATGTGCTGCAAATAACTGCGCTTACGTGCAACATGTGTGTGCTTACAACTATATGTAAATATTATATACAGCAAGTTGATGTTTGGCAAGTTGTGTGTGTTGCAACCCCAAAACTAGAACAGTCATGTGACTTTATTTTCAATTGTTAAGTGAGTTTCGTATTTAATCTACCACGAACCAATGCCTAAGGTCAACATTATTATATTGCATTGAACTTGCCAACGCCACATTTGCGCAATATTTTATGTGTGGCAATGTGGCATATACATATAATGCTCAGCACGTTGCCGCCAAAGTCTCATTGCGTTTAACGGCGTAAATTTGAGTTGTTTGTCGCGATTTTCAGCACTGCTTTGACGTTGAATTATGCATAATTCCCGTAATAATTTCAGTTGCGAAAGATTACTTGCAACTAACTACCAATGAGCTTTGTTTGTGAAATTGCGCAAATGTTGCAGATTATGAAATTAGTATTCGAGGTTGAGTTACAATTTTTTTTTTTTTAAATAGATTTTAATAAAATATTGAAAAGTTAGCTTGAAGCGAACACTTGTGCATTATATTTAGTCTTGTAATACTACACTCGTCGGGTGCTTTTAGCAAACTTACTTACAAAATAATATTTTAACAAACTCTCTTTATTACTACAATATGTCTGTACAATGTACATATATATATAGAGTTCAAATAAGCATTTACTTAACTGCATAAAAGAAAATGTATAAACCTTTATAGTCGCACTAAACTCTGGAGGACAGCGCAACCCAAGTGTCGCTTATCATTTAACATTTGCTGGTCATTCGCTTGATTACCGTTGTTTTTTCCACCACCTTAATTATTGAATGTTTTTTTGTTTTATATCTTTTTGATGATGACGAAACTATTTTTATTGCAGTTTTATGGCTGCACACGTGATTTTGCAGAATTTCAGCATTCAGCGCAACTAAATGATCGTGCAATATACACATGTTATTGCAGGCAACAGCTAAAATGGCAACTAAACGGCAGCTTGAATTACATATGACAATAATGAGAGCCAATCATCGGACTACACTTGACTCTACTGCCATTAACTGGATGCATTAAACTGTATTTATATGACAAACAATTTTCTAAATCATCACAGCGCTGCATAACCGCTGAGTTGAAAGTTAAAACTGTGCAACATGACTTAACTAATTACATGGATTTTGCTGAAGAAGCAGTGGAAATGATGCACACTTTATTTGAATTCTGAGTTATTTTTCTAGTTAGCGGTCGGGGAGAAGCTGTAGTATACCTTGAATGTTGAAAATGTTGGCGATCAATCTCATTCTGCGGCTCCCTCCATATAATTTTTTACTGCTAGGTAGACTTTCTGTGGTGTATTTAGCAGGCAATATTCCCCAACTCTGCCCCAATGGATTCAAGTCTAGACTTATAGACGACGAATCGGCTGCAGCTACGAACCAGGAATAATGTTTTTAAGCCACTGCTTGGTGGTTTTTGTCTTGTGTGTGAGCTGAATCTTACTGGAAGGTCTAACACTCACCAACGAAGAGAGTATTGCTTAACTGCCTTACGACGCCTTTCAAAATATCCTGTTGGTACACTTTTGCTTATTTTTATTTGGCAAGTTATCTTCACAAAATTTAACATGAATTAGTACTCAAGACAATGCTACAGTCTTCGAACATATTGTTCAGATCAGATCACTGTAGCATATACTATATATGTATTATATGCCATACAAATTGGCTGATCAAAATAAAGATAAAGATCTTTTTTCCCTATTTATCCTATAAGAAATGCTGCTGTGATAACTTTGCCTCGGCGCGCAAGGTATGACTCATAAACCGTCATCCTCTAACATAGGTATATACACCAATATGTCTGCGCACGCGCACCTTCACAACCAGCTTAGTAAAATACTTGCATGCAAGTCACTAAAAAATTCAGCATAATTCGTGATCTCGAGGCGCAAAAAAGAGATCACGTCGCGCAGAAGGCGGAAGAGCGCCCAAACACACACCCCCTCAAAGGCACACACAGGTTAGTGTCATATAAAGGCTGGCATCATATTTGCATGCCGTTCGCATAATTCACACGATTTCGCTGGAAAGAATGATTTTTCGCGCATTAATAAGTCACACACGGTGTCTAGCATGTATATATGTGTATGCGTGTATGTATAAGCATGCGCGCTGAATACTCCCGCCTAGCAAATAGCCATAAAGTGCCCCACAATTGTGGCATGCCAGCAAGCGGAGTAGGTGTGCGAGTGTGTGTCGGTGCTGTTGCCAACAGGCGCCTGACCAGGCCAAACTGATCACACGATCATCAGCGAAATCACCACCAACAGCATCGGCGGCAACGATCAGTATGCAAAGCTGAACGATCGCTATCAACGAAAATGATGCAGCTACAAATGTGTATGGCGCACAGCAACGACAACAACAGCAATATAGACATGGGTATCATAAAAGTAGCAGAACACGGTCTTGAGCCTTTACATGTGCTGCGCCTCGCTGCAGGAAAATAATTTCCATACGACACACGCTTGTGCGCGAGCTTCTCGCCATTCGTCGCAGGCATGTGGAGACAGTAGCTGCCACTGTTGCGTTGGGCTGCCACAAATATTACACGCTGCATGTTGCACGCTTTCCATGGTGTATTGTCCATGAATATGGCGTACAACAACAAAAAAGGTGAGCCTTTATGTTGTTGGCTGTGCGTGTGTGTGTGCATGCTTGTGTGAGACCAGTCGATTTCGTGATAATCCATTATTAATGCCAATCAGCATATAAATTTTGTATACCGCCTGCAATAACAACAACACCACCAACAGCGACTCAAAATGTTCTTACGCTATTGTCTATGACCGTTGTAAGTATGCGTGTATGTGTGTATGTATAATTTCAATATTTTTTCGGTGGCTATTCGCGATTATCCGCTTGCTGCCCATTATGCTGCTGGTGTTTCGCCTATTATACCAAGCGCCGTAAAGCGAAAAGGTATTTTTTCGTTGGTATTGGCCAAATTTCTTTAAAAATTTCTGCATGTATCGAATATATAGTCAACTAGTAGACGCACACCATTTTATATGAAATCTAGAATAGGTCTTGGAGCTATCTTATACCCTTATGTCCTTTTATATATAAGAAAACTATATTTAATGGTAATTCCAGTTGAATTCAATTCCCTCAGCTTTATTCGGAAAACGGTTTTTGTAACTATTTTTGAACTCGAAAATAGCTTTAGAAGGTTATGTCAGGAAGGTCTTTGACTGCCAAAGTTAAAACTTTATTCAGATCAATAGCTTTACTTTAACAAAGCGCGGGTTCAAGGTATTGGTCGAGAGACTGGACTTCGAATAGCTTAAACCAAGTAGATTAGCTAATATTTATATTAGGGTTTAACTCAAGATAATAGATCTATCTTAAGTGCCTAGCGTTGAGGTATGGGTTCTAATTCGACCTCTCAAAACCGATTCAAACTAAAGAAGACGTTAGAGCTGTACTTTTTTTTTCGTCTTAGATCAATAAGTCAACCAGTTAGACCGCATAACTATTTTCAATCTTCTTCAAAAACATATACGCTTGGTACAACTTTATGCCGCTATAATAGATTTTTGTCCATAATGTTCTAATAATTACATACACACTTTCATTGTGTGTGTGTGCGTGCGTGTGCTTATGTGTGACTTGAGATTGTTATCGTATGGCGCTTATCGTGCGCACAATATCGGCGGAAATAACAGTAGCAGTACATATTTGTTTGCAGTGTGGCGATAGAAATCACAACAACAAAAACAGTAATAATATATACAACAACAACAACCGAAATATTTACAACAACGTTCAAATTCAGCCTGCTCAGCGTTTGGCGTCATGAGCAATTCGTCCGCTTGTCGCCTATTGGCGTGTAGTGTTCATGCCACGAATGCGCCAAAATAAAAATTTGCATGTCGCCAAAACTCGGCTATTGCTAGGCAGTGGCAGCACGGTGCACCGCTTGCCAACAGAACACGCAGCCAGTCAACTGTTAGATTTACAACAACTACATCATATGGCTTGAAAAAATCGATTTTGTGGCAAATTCACACACTCATACGGGCCATTTGTGGTGCACGAATTACGCGCAACAACTTCCTGCTACCGTTGTGCGGCTTTTACGGTGCAGCCAATGAGCTAACTGGGTGGCCGGCGTACGAAACTGCACCGAATTGCGGCGCAAACAATTTATGCGGCATTTATGCTTTATTCCGCATTACTTTGAATTTTTGTTTTCGCCGTGTAAGTATGTGCCTGTGTGAACATCTCATTGCTGTTGCTACTTGCATTTTATGGCACTTTGTGGTTTGCGGTTGCACCATTTGCCTTGCTTGCATTTGTAGCAGCAACAGCCGCTCGGCGTCCAGGTTTCGCTACATTATTCCACGCGTGTAAGCGGTGAGACCTCCCAAATCGTCGAATTGGTATATCGGATTAGCGTCAGCTTCTGTAGCGCAGATATGCAAAATTGTTGCACTGACCTTTGGCGGCATTTGCCTTTAAAGTTACCATAACTAGAGTGCTTTCTTTTCAATATTTTCAATTTTTTTTTTGTCAATTTGCTGTCAGTTTTTTGCTTGCTTCTATTCTTTTAGGTATATTTGTTTACTGGTCATAATTGCATGACATTTAGTTTGCATTTATGTCATTCAGTGATGCCTTAATTGGAGTGTACGAATGCCACAATTCTATCGATACCGAGACAATGAAGTATATGTACTAGGGACTCTTTGAGTTAGCAGTTTCAGCCGAGTTGTTTAATATTACAACAAATGCGTGCACGAGCCAAATATAGCTGGAATGAAAGCTTATGAAAATGGCCTGAAAAAGAATGACGTAAGCTTTCGAAGATTCGGAAGTAAAATCATATCGTCATCAAGTCTTTTTAAGTGAAGTCAAATGTTATTTTAAATAAATAATTTGAAGTTATAATATTATATATTTAATAGATCATGGAAATTTGTATATTTAAGGTAAGATTTCAGTTATAACAAAGGTAGTGATATCTTTCTTAATGCTGAATAAAAGGGGAAATAAAATTAAAAATAGTTGAATATATAAGATTAAATTATTAGGTTTCACTAAATTTCCACTTACCTTCTACAACAATAATTTACTGCTAGACAGTTTTTCTCCGCGCAAAAGTTAAACAGAGTAAACTTTCGGTAATAAATTATTCTCGAGAAAACATATATTTAATTCTCTGTAAAGACTTTCTTTATCAGCTGTTGAAAATATTCTCCGACGTGAGCCTATACACGAACCCAATAGCAGGATCATGTGCTTTCGAACTTGGTAAAGTAACTCGTTTGTTCTAGCAACCAATTACTAGGAGGGAAGTCAAATCGGCTGTATTCTCTAGTTCCAATCATTTTTATTTTAGCAGAAATTCAAAACACTAAGAACTATATTACTAAGACTACATATATAGCACACGAAGAAACAGCTAGGAAAACAATCTGCACCTCAGATCAGAAAAAAAACCAAATATCTAAACAAAGCAACAAAAACTAAAGCAACATCTTCAATTGACGAGAACAATGGTGACAGTGATCGAAATGTGTCCACCGCTTAACAATTGTGTGACAAGCCGAATGCTGCCGCAGTTAGTTGTATGCTAAAAACAACAATGCCTGACTGCTTAAGCTACAACAAAAACAACACCAGAAGCCATGAAAGCAACAGCAGCCAATGCCTTAATAAGAAGAAAATTGCAGTAATTTTTCTGCGTGAATTTTTATGCAATTTTGTTGCTGTTTTTGTAATATTGCTGCCACCACAACTAACTGCCCCAAATACGAGTAGCGTCCTACACTTGGGCGTTCTGCGTGCAAACGTGTGCTTATTGCCAACAGCCAGTTTCCCATGCTCTTTATCGTTTTATCGGCGAAGCAGACTTTTTACTGCCTCATTTGCCTACGTACGCGCAAGCGTATATGTGTGTTTGTATGCGTGTGATATGTGGGTTTAACGCCGACGCCAGCAACCTTAGCGGCGCGCTGTTGCATGTGATGCTCTTGTTAGCTGCGCTCTTTGCTTTATTACGAGCACTTTGTGGCCCATAAATTTAGCCGCTTCTACGTATGTTTTTGCTGTTGTTGTTATTGCCCAAAAGTGTAGTAAATTGTGTGGCACTTAAGTCAGCTGTCGCCGACAATGCTATCGCTGCTGCTATCACCGCCGCCGCCGCTGCTGCGGCTGTCACTCCTTTGCGGTCGCTCATGTAATGCGACAATTTGCATATGAGCGTATCGTTAAGCGTACAACAACAACAATAAAAAAAGTTTTTTTGGTTCGCATATGCCATTGCGCTGACTTTGATGAATGTTGGCGCGTTAGTTTTGTCAATTTTCCGCGAAAATCGCGCGCATGCGCATTCGCCTCGGCTCATACAATATTGTCGCAGCGTCACAGAGCATCACTTAGCTGGGCGCAACAGTTCCTGTTATGTCAACAACGAGTGCAGCATGCGAAATCTTCCGCCTAATAATGTGTATGTGTGTTTCCATATGCCTGCTACGCCGGCATATATATGTGTCTGTGCTAGTTGCATGCAGTAAATTGCACTCGAAGATGCAAAAGGGCCGATTATGTTTATTTACGGTCACAATATGTGAAATTAATGCGTCTCCTTTCTAGGCCAACCGACAAACGTCAATTGTGGGCTCGTTGAGTTGTTGCTCTTGTGCAATTACATACACACGCACACAAGTGCAACTTTTTTTCGCATATCGGCGTGTGTGTTATTGCTGTTGTTATGCTTATTATTGTTTAAACTATGAGCCGAAGTATTTTTGTGGGCGTTTATATAGAGCTAATTGCTAACTGCCGGCGAGTTCGTTGCCTAAGTCTTTTGCTAGTGAAGTCAAAACGATTTTAGTGTAGTCAAGTTGGACAAATGGGAACGCATTCTAAAAATTGAGATGAGAAAAATTTAGGTGGTACCGCACCTAAAGTTCATAAAAGTCCTTATTAACTTAAAACTAAAATGGTGACCTTCAAGTTTAATGGTTATAATAAGGTAATAAATAAGAAAATAAAGAACTAAATAATTTTAGAAATTAAAACCGAAAATTCGTTGTTGCTGTAGCAACTTAAAAAAATATAAACTATTTATGTTAATTATATAATTATGTTTACATATAAGAAACATTTTCAATATAACATATAATATATAATACGTTTTCAATGTCACATATATAAAAGGTTTTTTATATGGCTAATTTTTTATGAAATGACTAATCCACTAGCCTTCAGTGATAAATATGGGAAGAGAAAATGTTGAAATCATGTTTAATTTCCATGACGACACATATCTGCATACACTGTCTTCAAACGACCGTTATAAGTGCACTCAAAGATATCACAAAGAGAGAAATTACAACAAAAAATTTCACAAAAAGGTTTTATATATATGTAGTTGTATATACATTATTTATTATAACATCCCTCCCCTTCAGCACTTAAGTGGTATAAATAGTACGTTAAACGCGACGCTCGCAAATGTAGAAAAATCAGTGCAAAAACGTAAAAGTGAATGTGGCAAACAGCAACAATAACAATTCATGTAGCAAGCAAAATTAAGCGCATGAATTAAGCGGCAGATAAAAAGTGCGAGCGCAACAGAACGAGCGACATCATTACGCCACCTGATGACGGTCATTTGACACTTGCGGCACAATTTAAGTGATTTACTTACAAGTTGTCGCGCTACACGCGGATTTTGTTGTTGTTGTATTTTTTGCTTCTACGATCACTAGACTGCCAGTGCTACAGTTTGTCGCTTAATGCGGTTACACTTAAGGCTGCAAGTATGCGTGTTGTTTTTGCGCATGCGCCGCGCAATCACCCAAGGCGACAGAAAGCACATTCAATTTAGCCAGGTTTCACGCCTGCCACGACGCGGCCACCAGGCGCGCTTCTCACAACTCACACATCTGCGCCCAACCCAAGCAAATGTGTCTCATTAATAGTGCGGCATGCGTAAGCGCTTGTGGCTACGAACGCGTTTATGCGAATCAATTAGGCGTTGTGGTAAGGACATTTATATGTAGACACTAAGTTGACGTACTTCTTCGTGTGTTTAGTTATTTGTACTCTAATTGCTTAATAATTATTTTATTTTGCACTGCGTTCCATCACTTGGAAGGGACTGTGCCAAATGCAGCATAAAAACACCACATTAAATGAGCGGTCAATTTGTGTGCCGCAGGAATTAATATGTTGAAGTAAAGCACTGTTTTTATTGTTGTTGGCTTTGGGCTCGCCTTCCGTATTTCTGAAAACTCAAAACACTTAATTAATGGCCAGCATTTCCGCGCTCTTATGTTTTTAAAGATTTTGCAGACGGTTTTGAGAACAACTTGTACAGTCTCAGCTTAGAGTCAAACCCTGGGTTAGCAAGCGGTGGGTATCACCAGTATACTCTAGGTGGTTCAAAAACTATATCCTCATCCGTCAAGAAATTGTGCTGTTTGTTTTTAGTTTTCTTTGTCGATTAGTGATTAGCGACAGCTTTGCTCGGTCCTTTGCGAACTCATCATTATTAGACTGCTTCTCAACGTATTTCATTTAACTATCGTTGGTGCTACTAAAGCCGTCTCAAAACATTTGAGTCCAGTTTCATTTTACATATGTTACCATATTTATACTCATACCATTTCGAAATATTAATCATGCAGTTCCGGTTATATTCTAATCGTGAAACTATTACAAAAAAAAAAATACTACTGCAAAAAAAATTGCAGCCACATATGAAAATTTCATGTATAAAAATATGATCATAGCACTAAACAGCCACTGGCAAGATCCATGCAATGAAAACATTTCATTTATATGTATTTTTAATAAACACATGTCCACGCTTTATGAGCGCCCTTCAGCAGCAAGCACAGCGCATATGTGTATGTATGTATATTATTACTAGTCGTGTTATGATTTCCTCATTAGTTCAAATGTTCGCATGTAACAAATAATGGAGGCTGGGACTGCCGCTGCGGGGGCAAGTCCAGTTTCGAATGGCTGCCGGTTTGTCTAGACAATGAGCTCGCCAACTAACAATAAGGAAGTCAAGCGGCAAGCGATGCAACAATGTTTTTGCAATGTGCTGTCAAGTATATATAATTATATGTAGGTATATATATATTTACTCACTTTGCATACATTTTTTGCAATTACTACCATTTTAACAATCAAAATGCCTCTTCTCCCTTCTTTAACAAATTATGAGTTTATAATATTCGTGTTGATTTAAATAAATTCAGCTTTTGTTGTCGTGTTAATTATTTTCATAGTGCTTGCTATGCGCTTGTTAAATTGAAGTTTTAAATGAGTCTGCGTTGAATAGTTTCATATTTGCATATTTACAGCGCATGCGCATAAATTAAGTTTGCAGTCACCCATTAGCGGTGGAAAAATCAACTGGCGTTCAAATTAAGGCGGTGATGTCAGTTCACTGTGTGTGTAATTATGCATAATTCTTGCTTGCAAATTAAATATATATTTCACATGCAATTAGTCGGCGCAGACTTGTTGGCGAATTGTGAGAAGTTTCAGCAATTCTTTTTATATATTTTATGAAAAATATTGCGTCAAGTGTGAAACTTTTACTGCAATATATTGCAGTAATAGCAAAATCTATGGGATTGCCTAACAATATTGTTCAATAATATGCTTTCAATCCGGAACTTATGTCAGCTGTTGTGATAAGCAGTTGGTATTGGATATATTGGATAAAACGCGTTACTAGTTGCTAATACTTTATACTTTTTTGCTCACAGTTGCTCTGGCGAGTTCCACTAATTGGTATTTATATCCTTACTGGATATTTGGCTAAGCTTTTCATATTATTTTATGGTGCTGTTTAAGATATTGTTCATCAATTAGAGGCTTCTATGGTCCCTGAAAATCCAGTAAATTTTGTATTAACATTTAAAATACTGATTATCTCGAACTTAATCATGCCAATTTGGAAAATATAAAAATCTAAAACGCAGCTTTGAATCAATTCATTAATAACGAAATATTAAACGCACGAACGTCGCGCTGGAAACTCTAAGCTGCTTCTTAAGTATTTATAATTTCCAAAACGCATGTTGTTGTTGCAGTTTTTGGCACCTTTTAATTGTCAATTACTTTGGCTTTTCATGCAGCTGGAGGTCGCAGAGTCAGCTGGTTGCCATCAGGTGTTGCGACAGCCGTCAGAGATACCACCAAGTGGCCGCGCAGATACTAAATATGCTGGCAAATCACTGAGGAACGCTTAGAAAAAACATTTGCTGCTGCTGTTGCCATTCGATTTTCGCGCAAAACTCTATATTCTCTCGGTAACTACACAAGCACGCTGTGGCACAAGGGCAGTTATATTTACTTGTTGTTGCTGTTAATTTTTTTCTGCATTCTTTTTTAAGTATTTTTAGTTAGTGTGAATATCGAACTGCCTGTGCTGCTGTTGCTTAATAAGTAGCAAGGTTGTTGATTGTATGATTGCGGTTGTTATTCTTAGTGTTTTTCTGTTTTGTCGGTGGCATCATTATTGGCATTTAGCACATTTCAAATGAGCGCGATAAGAATTTAACATTTATCATTGCAGTTGAACGTTCAGATCTTATTATTTGTGTCTTCTTCTTTTGTATGTCACTCACACTAAAGACTTAAGCAACGAACCTGCTCTCCACTAACGTTGCTTTAAGTAAATATAAGCATTTAGATTTTGTATTTTTGTTTATAACTTCAACACCATTAGTTAGAAATTGTTATTTAATTTTTTATTTTTATCGAACATCGTTTGCTTTGCAAAATAAGTAACCGCAAATGCACTCTAGCTGGCACCACAGGCGGTCCAAACAATAGCAATATAATTATGATTGAGTTGTGTGTATTGATATCAATTAAGTATACTTAAATACTTTTTATTTTCCTTCTTAATAGACTGGAGTTTAATTTTATATGTGCAGGTTCCCTTTAACATGCGCAAATATAAATATTTATGTATATCGAAATGTGTGCATAAATGCAGAAGGCGCAAAATTCCGCTTCCACTTTTAAAAAGTTGTCATTCGATTTATGTTGCAGAGATGGCTTGCCATAAAAAAATTTTACATATAGCGATTTGCTTTTTATCGTTCAGCTTGTATGGCAGTTTAATGCTATAGTGGTCGATATCGGCGGTTCAGCCACTTCTTGGTGAGAAAAGAACGTATACAAAAATTCAGATTGATATCTTAAAAACTCGCGAACCAGTTTGCCTATGTACAGACAGACGGACATGGCTAAATTGGCTCAGCTCGTCATTCTTCATATTTAAATTCATACATATATAAATTTATTGGGCCTCCGACGTTTCTTTCTAGATATTGCAAACTTCTTAGCAAACTTAATATACACCGTTTAGCGTATACTACGTATAAAGAATTACTCTTTACCTCATATATCTGGTTATATTGAGGAGTTAAAGCGAAAGGGTAACATCTTATAGTGAAGAATATTAAAAAATTAAGCTTTTGCCTGTGACGGCAGACTCTTCAGCCAAAATATTACTTAAACTAAGAAAAAGCAATTTTCAACTATTTGGTCAGTTGGATTGCGACCGAATAAGTCTATAAAAATTTACTTTGCTCCTGTTTTCTATCTGGGTATCACAAATAGCTTCTAGTGCTAGTTGAATTGTTTTTTCAGCGACAAGCATTTCATTTTAGACTTTCTAAGAAAGTCTTAGAAAGTAAAATAATATATACAGTTTTAATTACTATTATTGGAAATTCTTGTTACCTAGTTGTTACTTGAAATACGAAAAAAAAACTCAGGCCGACAAAAGAATATTGTAAAGCAAAACTTTGCTCACAAAAATACTTTTCCAAAACTGTAGTCTCTTATCAATCTACCTGTAGACTAGTGTATTTTACCTCTTTCATTTCTATAAAAAAAAAACTTACTGGTTCACAAGGCAGAAATTCCGGACAGGTAGCCACTTAGTCCAGTTAGACTATCCCAACTAAGCGATTGGGTTATTAAATGTGATTTAGGAAAATAATAAATTATGATTAAAACAAATGAGATTGTGGAAAATTTATATACATACTTGTGGCCATATATTTATCAGATATACATCAAATATTTGTTAGATGTATCCATTTAGCTATGGTGTATGCTGCTTGTAATAAAGAGATCTAGTCTAGGTTGTACTAAGGTGCATATATGGGTGCATGTACACACACAGCCATACATATGTATATTAATACAAAAACAACAAGAATAGCGCAGCTACTGCTCAAAGATTTATGCGGTCGATTTGTTAATTTAAACATCTAATAATATAATCAAAGATACGCAACTTGATTTATGGCGAAATAAAATGGGCTGGCGACATTTATAAGCCATCAAAGCACACATACAAACAAACAGCTGTGTAATGGATTTAAAGAAGCATTGTCAGTCACACCAAGCGCGGTTAAATAGTGAAATTCTTTCACTCGTATGGATTACCTAATTAAAAACGCAAGCCAAAAGTATAAACTGAAATATTCAAACAATACGGTAACGCTTTCAACAAGCGGCCACAAATGACAATGAAAGCATTCATACTGCTTTCGGAGCAAAGCAAGCCACAGATACTTAGACAAACAAGCTGTAAGCCCAGTTGAAAGGCAGATTCAGATCAGCCACAGCAAACGAGGTGACAAAACTGGTGAGCTCACATAGTTGAACACGTAGAAAAAAAAAAATATATAGTAGTTCAACAATACGAATAGGGAGCTGGAGAAATGAAATCATCTAGCTGGCCGGTCAACTGTTACAGTATACTGTATACAACAACAACAACTAACGCGACATTTCAATTTTAATTAAGCATGATAAATGAGCTCAACTGTGGGCATAAATCTTCGCGCTTAAAAAATAAAGCATTCAACGCAAATACAAAGTGATATTCAATAAACAAGAAACACACACATGCGCATGCCTACAATGCAGCGAGTTACCTTTGTTCAGCCATAAATAAACTAAAAATGCTTAACAATAGACTAACAGCTAAGTGGCTAACCGAACTGAGTAACATTTATGCTTTATTTTTGTGTCTTTTATCAAAAACGCTGGTGACTTTTTTAAATTTCTCGTTCGATGAGCTATTTGATAAGGTATTTGGTAAAAAAACGCGAAACAAACAAAGCAAAAAAAATGTAGAAAACCAGCTACAGCATTAAGGTAGACAATGGCAAGTGTTAAGGCGTTAAGCTGTGGAGAAAATTGATTAGAAATTTATGCAAGAATTTTTTGCTGTGAGTTTTTGTATAACTTATGTTTATTAAAATACACAGAAACGTGCTTTATTGACATCATAATTTAGGTATTTGTGTTGGTGATTAACAATAATATTGTTAAAATGATTTAATGAAATTTGACAATTTTGATCATTTTTGTGTTATTATTATTGTAATTTAATTTTTTTAAATATATTGTATAGTTGATTTTTTTTTTCATAATTTAACTTATTAATAAAATTTAAATTTCTTAACTTTATAATCAAAATTGATACTTTGTTGTAGTTTTTTACCAAATAATCACTTTATACCAGTTCTTCGATGTGATTTGACACTAATGCGACTTCTTTATAAACAGATGACTTTAAAAAGAGTTAGGTACATAGAAATTTCCATATATGTGATGTGATAATATGTTCAAGTAATGTGCTGTCGTTGCGGTAGTCACTTGTAAAAAATTGCAAGTTAAAATTTCTTTTTATTTAATCATATCACCAAATAAATAGCGATAATCTATAAATAAAGCTATAAACCAGTTCTGTGGCGTGATTAGGCGCAAACGTGATTTGATTATGCAATAAAATCTTGAACAAAACTTAATAAAATATTATAATTTGTATGTAAAAATGTCATACTCTGCCGAAAAAATCGATTTTCATCAATATATGATGTGATAATATATTGAAGTGATGTGTTGATGTGATGTTGCGATTATCACAAGTATTAAATTGCAGATTAAATTTTTTTAACACCTCAGTAAATAAATAATATAATCTAGACATAAAGCTGTAAACCGGTTCTTTGGTGTTTATGTGGAATTTCGATTGTTAATAAAAGGAAGACTTAAGCAAAAATTTAATAAATTACGTTTACCAACTCTTAAAAATATTAAGATTTTCCGCAAAAATCTATTAGCGTGAACATATGATGTGTCATAAAATTGCACGGATGTGTTGATGTGATCTTGCGATAATCAGATGCATTAAAATTTATTTTGTAGACGATACACACACGTTATGTGATTATGTGACAATGTGATTTGCCCATTGATTTGAATTAAAACAAAAAAAAACATTTATGAGTGTGTATTTCTATAGTAAAAAAAATACTTAGTGATAGTTATTAAAAGATGTGTTTATAGTTGCATATTGATGATTGAATAAGCATGTAGGACTCAACACAGTCATTGTTAAGAACCAAAAGACTTTTGTTACGTGACAAACGCTTAAAACTTGAATATTCTTCGCCATATAACAATCCAATACTACTTTTGTTGAGGTAGTGATGCTGCCGATGAGTTGATGAAAAATATTAACAGGTCAGCTTTATAACTCTCATTGAAAGTTGATATATTTTATGTGACTTCTTTTATTGCATGTTATTGAGATTTTTATTGTATAAAATGTTGTTGATGCTATGATGTAAAATCTTGATATGATGTGATATCGTGGTTGCCATTACATGATATGATTATTTTTAGTTTGTTGTGCTAGTAAAAAATTACAATGTTATGTGCTGATGTGATGTACTCAGGCGATGTACCATATTTTTATCTTAGATTACCTTGGATTTTATTGTTATGCGACTGTATATTTATATATCATTGACTATTTTTAATATAGCTCAACACAACAACTATGATATGAGTATATACATACATATAAAAAAAATTATAACACATTGCATTTACGTCTATAATCTCGAAATTTCCCTACCTAAATATTTTCAGCACAGCATAATTGCAATTTTTTATATTTTAACCCTTTTATAAATTAAAAAATTCTAAAGTCACAATTTCTTAGATGACGCATTATCTTTACCTCTCTTAGTTTTATCCATCTATAAAGTTTTTACAAAGACATAAAACTAATTCATTATGCATTACATATGTTGTTAATTAAATAAAATATTTCTTACATTTTCAAATATTTTTTTTCAATATTTTCACTAATCTTTCAGCTCCACTGCGTTTTCTGCTCTTTGCGATGTCCTTGAAAACTGCGCGCGCAGCACCATTAGCCACTAAGTTCCCACGCCTCCGCAATGGCACACATTTTCAATCAAAACCAATAACAACAAAAAACAAAATTCAGATAAAAAGCAGATGTTTTCAAAAAGTAACACTGAAAAAATTCAAAAAAAAAAATTATAAAAATTGTACAAAAGCAAATATGAATCGGTAATCGCATGAAATGGAAAAAAAATTACAACACAGAAATGAGGCTGCCACATTGTAACAACCAACACGACAGCGATAAAAGATGACTTATAGCTGCAAACGCAGAAATTCATAAGCAGTTCCATTCAATAAACTTAATCATTGTTAAATTTGCTCAATGACTCGCCAACATTATTGCGCACAGTGGTATAAAACTTAAACTTTTTTTTTGTTTTAATTTAAAAAAATCATAAAAACAGCAATGAGCAGTACTTGAATGTCTTTGTTTTCCGCAAGTGCGCGACGCCTTTTGTGCTGACTCTTAGAGAGCACCCGCACAAATTACACACACACACATACAATAACATATTTGTCTATCGTCGTCTTCAGCAGCTGCATAAAGCGCGATGATTTTTATAAACCCCAAGCTACCTCCCTGCAACTCCCTTGGACTTAACTCAACACATCTTAAATACTTCGTGTGTTTTTGTTGGTATGTGCGCCTGCAGTGCTGAGCACTCATCATCCATAAACGGATGCGCTTTTGTAAGGCTTTTGTTCCATCAGTGCTTTGTTGCTACTTTATTGTTGGCGACTCATTTAAAGTGGTAGCAAAGCAGCAACAGCAACAGTTGTCGTCACTGCGATTGATATTGCGTTTTTTGAGTTGTCTCTGCACAATTTTTGCATATTTTACGTTTTTGGTAATGTTGTTGTTGTATTTTTTTGGCAGTAGATGTTCAACTTGTTTTACTATTCTTTCAAGAATAGTCCACTGATTTGGATTTTACAAAATTTGCTACAATAAAATCGTGCTTAACCTGAATTTGTGCGGCTACTGTACTAAGAAAGTGGCACGCTGAGAAAAAAATAAGAATACTGTGTGTGTTAAGTGGGCAATACAATGGCTAAATAGCACAGTTGGGCATGTTTACAAAAAGAATTTACTAGAAATGCACAAATTTTGGATAACCTGGACGCCAAAGACAAAATGATTGAATATAGGAGGAAAATAAGGTCCGGCACAACTATATAAACGCGAATCATCTTTTCTTTAAATTGGTAGCCTGCAATTTCGTAAAGTACGTTATCGATATATGGATTTTATCGATTACTTAGGGTACATATAGACGACATGAAAGACAAAACTAAGTAGACCCTCTGCTATATTGCTCCGGCTCAATTTTACTTCGCTCATATTATTTATTCGTAAAAAAACTAGATTAGTGCGTTAAATATGTATTTTCATCCTGCCTATCGATATGTTATATTTGCATAGTTTCAAAGAGCAGTACTGAGTTTTGATTCAATAATTGATTTTAAGCTTTTCAATTACATTTTAATAGCTCGTTTGTCTAATAAATCAATTTGAAATATTATTTAGGTTATATTATCCAGTTTTTTTTTATTATGCATGGAATACAGGAATCAAGTTTGTGACTTACGTCTTTTGTTTGCTTAGAGTATTTTATTGTAAACACTATTAATTTAGTTAAAAATTTCTATTCCTAGACCTATATTATTTATTCTCGAAATCAAATTTATATTGATCCCGAAATTTCGGGATTCACTTATACTGGTATTTGTTGCAAATAAAATTAAAATCATATCAATGTTCATTTATAAAAATCGCTGCACCTTTCATTTACTATTTTAAAATCCCGAACACTCAAACTTTTAAAACTGATTTGAAATTTTTGTTAATGCATTATTATACTGTTCGGTAATAAAAAGAAGATCAATGTCATGTATATATACGTGTTTTTACATTATCTGCTTGTATTAATTAGTCCCGAAATTAGTTTTATAAGGATCCCGGGATTTCGGGATTTCAGTTGAATTCGTTTTTGTTACAGAATATGTCAAAACTCCCCAATTTTGAGAGCGCTACTAGTGTAACCTCATTGTCCATTTGAGTGGCCACCATCTTTCGATGTGCTATTTTTCCAAACTATTTCAATGCAAACATTCCTTACAAAATATGACGTGATTTACTTTAAATAAAAACAAATGAACTCAACTGCTAGGAATTTGTTAACATATGGACATTGGTCAGCAATATATTGTCCAAAATAAGTACGCTTCGTTACGCCAGGGACATCATTTACAATAGCTAATATGAGCCAAAACGGAGCACTAGGCCAATCGGTATGCGCTGCACGTAGCGGCTGGCAGAAAACAATGATTTGTAAATATCATAATTTATAATAGTTTTAAACTACAAAAACGAAATACTAATAGCATTATATGCATATTTGTTTTCGCGTTCGTGTCAATCAAATCGCCATTTTTGGTGGGAATATGCGCGTGCGCAGAGACTTTTATGCCGCGCGAATGGAGTACGTGTGCGCGTAAATGGGGCGCGAATGAAATAAATAAATTTAATTAAACGCAAGAAATTAATAAACTAGATAATAGAAAAACAAAATAAAGTGTTGTGCGTGTCAATTATGTTGGCAGTGTGTTTGTGTGCCTGTGCACAGCAGCAGCCGATTTGTTGTGCCGCTGAGGTGCTAAAGTATGTCGTAGTGGCAATAACAATAAGGCTCAGTTTATTGTGGCAGACAAATTTGGATGTGTAACAGGTCATTGTCTCAATATGCAACGACAACCTGACTGCTTAGCCTACCTGTCCGTCTGCTGCCCATACCTTAAAGTGTTGACCATAACGACTTTGAAATAGTTGTCGGAGCAATACCATGTAGCACCATGTGCTGTTTAACGAATAAAACTTAAAAAATTAAAAATCACAATTAAAAAATTAAAATTATATATTAAAGAAAATTTAATAATAAAATTTAAATAAATTAACGTAGAAGAACGTTTAAAAATTTAAAAAAATTTATATAAATCGTAGTTAAATAAATTCAGAAAAATTTAAAATTTAAAAATATGTAAAAAATTTTTATCAATACAAATTAATATAATTAATAGATTACAATTACTCATATATTATTATAAATACTAAAAAAAATATTTATAAATATTTGGAATATAAAATTTAATTAAACACATCTGAAAATATTTAAAAAAAAGTTTAATAAAAAAAATTTTGAAAAATTAAAAAATTTAGAAAATTAAGAAATAATTTCAAAAATCTATTAAAAAAGGTTTTGAATAAAATTTAATTAAAACAAATAAAAAAAATAAGAATAAACGAAAATTTTAAATAATTAAAAAAATTTTAAAAAATAAAATGAATTAGAAAAAGTAAATAAGTAGAAAAATTTAACAAAAAAAAATTTTAACTATATAAACATTAAATAAATAACATTAAAAAAAATAAAAAATAATAATTATACATGTACACAAAAAATTTAAAAACAAAATTAAATAAAAAAATTATAGACAATAGAAAAAAATTATGAAGATAAAAAAAAATTTAAACACGGAAAATTACAAATAAAAAAATTAAAAACAAGAGAGGTATTGAAAATAAATTAAATAAAAAGTAATAATTTATTAATATCTAGAAACTTCTTAAAATGTAAAATTTAATTTAATTTGGAAAATAAAAGAAGACTAAAAAAACATTGAAAAATTAAAAGACAATAACGGCAGCCAAAAGCAACATGCCATAGCAATAACAAAAGCTGCAAAAACATAAACGCTCTACTCCGTTTCCCGTGTGCGCAAAGTGCGTAAGCGCAGTAGAGCCAATTATGGATCTTAAAAATTAAATGCGCTCCGCATACATAATAGATACCGAGGCGCATAAAACACATACATACACAAGAGTGCGCACTCAGTTGCTATGTATCTATTTAAGCCATGTGGCAAGCAACAACGCTCCACACCAACTCTTTACTTCGCCTGTGGCAATAAATTAAAAAATGATTTACTTTTGTTTCGTGTGGAATTATTTTATATCATTTTATGTATTGCTCTTTCAAGGCGGTTAAGCATTTTTTTACGCTTTTACATTTTTGGGACTGCCAATAAAAATGCGTTGAAAAGCAGCATAAAAAATCCTTTTGGTACGACAGCCCAAAGGAAATGTGGCAGACAGTTGAGCAGTAAAGTAAAAAATAAAAAGAAGAAAAAACCAAAAACAAAAACAACATATGCCTGTATGCGTGCTACTAATATAATTTATATTTACGCAAAACTGCCATCATTTCTATAACATTTAAGCTTCATTGCTTGGCAGTTGTCATTTTGTAGATGTGTAGTAGTAGTTGTTGTTGTTGAACGTTGAGCGTATTTTATATGGCATACCGCAGCAGTGAGCGGAATTTTAAAACGAGTGCAGTCAGGCAGTCAGTGCCCTCGTATGACGTTTGTGACACTACTGTTGTTGTTGCCAATATTGTTGTTGTCTTACTAAGCCACTTAATGCTTATAACAATTTTATTTGTTTTTTTACGCTTTTGTCTTTAGTTTTATTACATTGTCCGCTTTGATATAAATCGCACTCACCTGCTGACTGCTCGGATCAACGTTTGCTACAATTTTTGTTTGTTAATTCAAAAATCAAATCAAATCCAATCAGCGGTTACAATCTTGAAATGTGTCAGGCATAACTCATACGTTTTGCTGTATTATATATGCACACTCACACATGCACAAGAATGTAGTAGAGTAGGATAAAAAACTATCATTTACATAACATTTGCAGACCACATTATGTAGTAAGGCATGGAAATTTCTAGCCCTCATGTTTAGAATATATCATACGATTTTTGCAGTACTTGACATTTTTTATTAAATGTTTAAAAATATTTTTTTTTAATCTGCTTTGACTTGTTTTGAGATAATTAAATAAATAATAAGCGCTTTTATTTCAGACAAATTGATTTTGTAAGCGAATTTGGCAGCAAAGCTGGTACAACGTTGTTGTTGATTTTACTTTAAGGAGGTTTTGGAAATCCCGCAATACCCTATCACCTGCTTTATTAACCTTCTTATAATATTTCACATTAGGCTCGGCGTATTCAGCAGGTTAAGTATCGCACGTTTCGTCGATAGCTGTGAGAAAATTTAAAAAATTGTATGCAAGAAACGATTATTTCATAAGCATCTTTAGTGATAACTTGAGATACTACAATTTATGTAAAAAAGTCTACATTTGGACCAAAATAAATTGGTAGTGAATTGTTTTTAAAATATTTACAATAAATAATAACAAATAAATGCTATTTAATTTATTAGATAATATTACAGTCAATCATCGTCAGCTTTAAAAAATACTGTTCCGAGAAAAACGTGATTAAAGTTTTGTTGAATCTGGCTGGACCAAAAATTTCAAAGGTATATAGGATTTGTCAGGAAATTTTGCTTGTTTTACTATTTTACCAAATTTCTCTTTAGGAGCCTAGAGTGTAGATACTGTATATATAATATTGTCATTTTAAAATCTCCAACTCGCCGTGTTCATTATAGGTTACTATTGTTACGAGAAGGAAGATTATTTGATGGTTGGAGTACATTCTTGTCATTCTATATTTATATTGGCAATAACATATGAAATGGAAATCTTGCGGCCATACTTATTGTAAACAAATATGAAGTGATCACATAAAAATTTATTTTTGGCAAATAAAATATATAATGTATTATTATTTAACTGAAATAATATTGTTTTGAGCAATGAAAATTTTGCATAAAATGAGATCAGCAAATGTTTCATCTAATATAGTTAAAGTTAAAGTGGTAGATCTTAAGCAAATTAAACATATTTAATTTTTAACTATTATTTCGGCATGAAATAGGAAACAATAATATGCTAACAACATGTACCAATTAAGCTATCTCAATCAAGTAAATTTGTACTAAGCACAAGCGCAAATTTTGTACAAATTAATTATCAAAGCGAAAAAAAATTAAAAACCGTCACACCGCCCAACAGTCGTTGACTCACCCGCACCCAATTCGTTTCAACTAAAAAATGCTAATTTTGGTCATTTCCTGTCGCTTAAATGGGCTTATTAAAAAAGCACAAAAAAAAATTTAATTCACAAAATATCTTACTTCCAAATTGTCATGCCACTGCAACTGCAACTGAATAATAAACACCGATGTAATTGCTATAAAAAGTATTAAAAAGTTCAATAACACGTCGCAAGCTAAATAAGCGCTTGGGCAATATTTTACCACCGAATTCTATAGACATGCTCCAAAGTAAGCGTTTTAACTGCATTTAAATGCATAAAATAGAAAATAAATAAATAATCGAACAAAAATAATATATACTAATCACTGCATATTTACCGTTAGCCACCAAAAATTAATATTAAATCGAAACACCGACATGTAAGCGAGTAATAAGGCCGCGCAGCGCATTTTGTTGCAAGACAAGCTATGTGCGGTGCATGCGCTTGCGTTGTAGCCCTTTGCACAACAACGGAACAGAAAAGCAACAAAACACGTGCTTTGAAGCGGTCAACTTCAAACAGCAAGCTTAAATATTTTTTGAAGTTTTTTTAAATATATTTTTTTATATTAAAATTGTTAAATTTTTTTTTTGCTTATTTCCACCTGACACGCTTGTGTGTGTGTGTCAATTCATTACGACGAATTGACTTCTTTCAATGTTTGATAAATGTGCAAAACAAGTTTTGCATAAAATTTTCGAATAATCACTAAACATTCTAGCCGTCAGTATCACTCAGCACACTCATTCACCCGCTTGCAAGCGCATTTCATTTTTTATTATTTATTTTTGTGGAAAATATATAAATTTGTATTTGTAAGACGCCGCATTAATTTCTTATGAAACGTTCTTTGTTGGAATTCTTAATTCGCCTTGTCCATCACTCATTCACCATTCACAAAATGCGGCGCGGCAAATGCACCCGCAAGCGACTAGTATAACTGGCCTCTGGGCTATTGAGCGTTTGACCAACTTGTAAAGCTGAGGCACAAGAGTTGACCAAAGCTATGCGGCCTATCGTCTTTTAGTCCGTAAAGAGTTCGGCATTTATGCGTCAATTTGTTGTTGTCGTATGCGTTTTTTGTTTGTCAGTTTGATGAGCTTTTAAAGTTTGCGCCATTTAAGCCAATTTCATACATTAAAGTATGACGATGACACGTCGGACAAGTGGACAGTGTTTCAAGATTGGTTAATATTTAGGAAAAAACACTTTTGGTACTGAGTGTTAGAAGAAAAATTTATATACATTTCTAAAGATATACAAATTCGAAAAAAACTTTAATGGAATATTAGAAAATGGAAATGAAACGAACGTAAAGTAAACTTCCTTCATTTTAAACGAGCTAATTCAGTTAAAATGAAAACCATATTTTAAGTGTCGATTTATATAAATTTGATGCAATTAAATTAAATAGAAGTTAATTAGTCTAATAAATCATATAAATAGTAGCTAATATTTCCTAAACGAATATGTGTAGGCTAACAGACTGCCTTAATTTAAAAGCTAAGTTAAGAGCCTATTCAGAATGTTTAAAATTGTTTAATAATGCAGTTAAACTATTCTCCTAATAATTTAATTTAGTTTATTAGTAAACTTTCACAATATTTCAACCATTTTTTAATTGACTGAATTGAAAAGCTTAGTAAAGAGCCTCTTCGAAATGATTTAAGTAGCTCAATCAATTCAGTTAATTTCAATTCAATATCTCAACAATTTTCCAATTGACTCAATTTAAAGGGCAATTCAATATCTCAACAATTTTCCAATTGACTCAATTTAAAGGGCTTTTTCTAAATTGAGTTAATCTATTTTTTTTATATTTTCCAACTATGTATCTTTGGGTATTTCTAAAAAATCCAATAGAACCCACTTTGGTTGAAGGTGTAGAACCTTTTCGAAACACTGTAACTCTCACATACAGCTTAGAGTTACACTATGAGCGATAAGTACGCGTACATATCGCCTCACCACCGACTCATTTTACAATGTTTGTATATGTTTGCGCATGTAAATTACACATCCACCAAATTATAACGGCCGGCACTGCGCGTTTGATCGGCCAAATGAATTTTCGCTGCTTCGTTTGTACATTCACCTATTCAAAAGCGCTTTCCTTGCCGCGCCACCAGCGCGTTACCACATCACCCAAGTCAGTCGTTCATCCGCTTTTATTCGGCTGTCAGCCGCTATTGACAGCTTGTAATAACGTGACTTTATTGAGTGGTAATGAACCTATTAGTTTTGCATTTATGTGCGCGCCCGACGCTTATCCTCCAAGCATAGCTACTCAAAAGCGCAGAGCCAGCGACTGAATTGAATTAAGCGCAACAGTGAGCGTCGCGCATGCGGGTGGGTAGCTTTTTACCTTTTCGCAGCTACTCTTTGGTAATTTTAATTCAATTTCGTTTGATGTGGTTCTTCTAAGTTTTGGCTTAGTTGTTTTCTTTTTCCATAACTCAATACAAGTATATATTCTTATGCATTTTTTATGCAGTTCTGTCACCGTTATTTTATATGCTCCACAACGGTGTCCAATTATTAAATTTATGACAGGAAATGCCTACAGAAAGTCAGTACACATGACTATATAAATATGTATTACTTGCCCTCTTCGTTTTATACTCTGCATTTTTTTTCCTCTAAAATGCCGAAGTTACTCTGAAAAATGTTAGCAAAGCCATGCCTTTTTAGTTTAAAATTCGTACTGCTTAACATTTTTATTTGGGTTAATGTTAATAAAAACTTATTTAGTTAAATTGTAATAAACTATTTATGACCCTCATGTGTTGACACGCATACTGTCTGCTGCGGGCTTTGGTTAACCAATTTTCGCTTTCGGGGTGGAAAATATAGTGAAATAAGTCAGTATGGCCTTTTTGAGTGGTCCCAAAGCGTTATTTATTAATGTTTTATAGCCAAAACGTGATTTGTTGCTTAATAGTAAGCCATTTAAGCGCATGAATAAAAATAATTTATGTTTCAGTTTACAGTTTCGTAAAGCTAATTTAGTGAGATAAAGTTTCGAGTTGCGCATATGAATTGGATTGTATATTTACTTAATATATATTTATTTGAAAAAATTTTAACTCAAAATTTAAATTTCGTTCGTCGTCTCAAAATTAGTTTAACGAGTTTCAACGTGATGGCATAATAAGAGACTTCTAGTTGCCCGAAAACGATTACCTTAGCCTACCGCTTGAAGGTGTGAGGGCTTGCTGAGATAGTTAGCATCTCAAAAGACCGCATGAGTAATATCCTGCATGAAATATTATTTATAAGAAAGTTAGCGAGGCGAAGGGTAACGCATTGGCTTACTATGAAGAAATAGTGCAACTGTGGCACCACTTCGCAGCAGTGTTTGACTCTGTTCAAGAAAGAGGTTTCTGTGTCATTTTGACGAAACACGAATGCATATACACTGGAGAAAAATAATCAGTCAACTTCACCAGGTGAATTTTCTCGGCCGGAAAGAAGTCCATTTTCTGGAACCTGGACAAAGTTTGATCTATAACGACTTGCTCAAGAAGGACAAAATGTGCACTACATTCGAATATGCCAAATATTGGGTCAGCATCATTTGAAGAAAAAAGAGCACTTTTCCATCATAACAACGCACCATCTCTAACTTCATCATTGCAATCGCCAAGTGTGTTGAATTAGGCCACGTACTGTGCTGTGCCTTCTTATTTAGTACTATTGCAAACCAGCTGAACCCAAATAGGAATCCAGAAACTAAGGCTGAGCTGCTTACGTAACGATGCATCCCGTTTACCAAAGCAACAACTAATTACGGCAGATTTTCATAAACACAAAATTTTATTATAGAAAATTTCCCAGCACCTAAGTAATTGGCCTTAGCAATTTTATAGTCCAAAGCTCACACGGACATACAACATAGTCAGAAGCCGGTATTTTCACACAGCTTTTCACACTTGCCACAATACATCAAATGCACAACACGCACACCAAATTGTCAGTTGCGCCGAGTCAAGTGTACAGTGTTTGAAACGACCTAGAAATCACAGCATCTGCGTGATTTCGACCAATTTTACGTTCACAAATCACTCATCCACAGCAGACTAGCTGACCGGCTGTGTCTGGTTGGAAGCCTAGTAGGTTGATGAGCAGTGTGATGTGTCTCACTGCAACGCTGGACACTATAAAATAACAATAACAACAATCAGTGGCATTAGCACAGGCAGCTACTTGCTTTCTACTCAAGGTGGCAGCCACAAACGTCAACGGAAGTGAATGAGTGAATTAAATTCGTTTGGCTAGCTGAGATTTTCCTCTATTTTATTTGTAGCTATTTAATTTTATTATTTCGCAGCAATAAAAATTAAAGCTAAGTGACTGAGTGAATGAGGTATGAATGAGAGTTGAAATTGGACTGTAGTTTGACTTGAGTATAAGAATTAAAATTATTTTCTTTGTTATTGCGTTTTTTTTTCATGCGGAAATTGTAACAGCTACCGTGGGAGCTTTCTATATTGAATGTTTATGCGGTACGTGTGCACATTAGGGTGGTTTATAGAATGTGAATTACAGAATTTTCTGGAAAATATTTCGTTCAATTGATGATATATGTAAATGACAAATATTTTACTGCTTTGTACATTTTCGCTTTGGTAAAAAGCATTGAAGCTATGTTTACCTGGCTGTAAAGTTCAACATTTTCTATGACGGTTATTAAAAAGAATCCAAAATCGGTACTGATGCCAACATCACCTATATATGTGTTATAAATATTGATTAATTTACATTAGGGTGAACCTAACTCTGTGTGACCGACTTAAATGCCTCCTATCGAAATATTAAGGATACCACAAAAAATCTGTTGTAATAAGGTTTTTCATACATTTAGCCACCCCCCTAATGTATATTCAAAACATATATATTAATAGATTTAAGGGAAAAGGCACCCTAAATCTTATGTAATAAATTATATTTTTGTAATTAATCGCATACCAAATATTTGATGTATTTTTTCAAACATTTAAATGTCACTTACGCTATTTTTGGCATGTACAAGTGGGATAAATATAAAGTAGCATGTGCTTCTATATTTCAGGGCCACCCTAATGTGTTTAAAATATACAAATTATATATGTACTAACTTTTTTCTTCCCACATTTAAGACTCGCCCTAATACATACACAATATACATACATATAAATGCATGCTGCCAAGAACTGCCTCACCTGAACGTCCCCTTCAACCGTAAAATGGCAAGCAACTCGCCAGTGTATACTGTAAGTGTGTGAACAGCTGAGATCATTTTTACATGATTGCCAGAACCGTATAGTTGTCATTGTTATTGTTATTGTTTAAATACTCGCATCTAAGTGATGAGTGTGACACTCAGAGTTGCATTTATTCTATTTTATTTTGTTTTTTCGGTGTCGCACAGCTGGTCACCATAATTGTTGTTATTGTTCTGCCAACATATGTTGTGACATGGCGAGACCACATGTGTTGCACCACACCAAACAACACCACAATGCCCGGCGGCTGGCTGCGTCGCAATGCGCGCACTTGCACTAAATATCACAAATAATGTTGGTTATGATTTGCGATAAAAAGCTGTACATTATTGTTTTTGTTCTACTATGTTGTTGTTGCTGGTTGTTGTAGCCTACCACTGCGCGAATTCGCCTTAAATGCGTCCAACACTTTTGCTGCCACATTTTCACCGCAAACTTATTTTCTATATAGTTTTATTTTATTCGCCGCTGTGTGTTGCTTTTTTTGTTGTTTATTTTGCTTTTGTGTATGTTTTCGTGGCTGATCCGAATCGCATTTTGTGCGAATTTTCATTGCTGTCTGCTGCAACGCTGGGTAATTGTTGCAAGCGCTTGGCGTGAAAAGAATTATGGCTGTCATCGATGTGTGGTGCGACAAAAACAACAACAGCAGTCCAGTCGCGCATTTTGACAGAAAACTCAGTGGTGGGCCCAGCAGCAGGAGGTCAAAAGTTGTGCTGTGATAAGGTGCTCAGTCACAAAAGCTGCTCGTTGCTGGTGAAAAGGCTGCGGAAAACCAATCAGACATAATCTTACTAAGTCTACATGTATGAATATATACACTTTACTACTGCAACTAATATGTATTTATTGGTGCTAAAATCGTCACAAGTGCATTTCTTGATAGAAGCCACAGTTTGCGCTTATTTTCGTGTGTGACTTTGAAGTGGATTTTTTTTTCGAAAAACTTTCCAATATATTTAGCTTTTAGTTGAAAATTCATTGTAAGGTCTTACAAATGAATTAATTTTTTTAGATTTTTTTATAGAAGAGTTGCCACATGTTTACAATTACCAACACTTTTCTTTAAGATGACGAAATAAAATAATTTTGTGATTTGTATATAAACTTATGCAGGTTTAAGAAACAAATACCATTACAAGCCTTGCCACCTGCTTAAATTTTCGAATCAAAATTTTTCCAATATAAACAGAATATCAGTAAAATCTACTGATAAAAATTACTGAAGACTTACACTTGAAAAAATTGCGGAGAAGGGTTGCCACCTGTGTAAATTTATTAATTTTTTTTCCATGAAAAGACCCAAATTGAAAAAATATCGCGATACTTCGAACCAGCACATAAAAATTAAAAAGCAAATTATTTTAAACATATTTTTCAAAATTGTTGCCGTCTGTTAGAAAACTTTAATTAATTTTAATACGCGATTTGGCCCCAGTAATAACTAAATTTGCTAAAAAAAAATGTCTATAGTCTCTGAGTTCGATAATCTCATAATTAATATGATCTATAATAATATTCAAGCCCTCCTAATCGATATGTTTAGGGTTGATCCAAAAAGATCCATCTTTTGAAAAATCCGTATTCTTCTTCAAACCGGGAACATATCTTGACCTCCTACGATAATTTTTCAAGCAGTTGTTGAATAAAATTAAACTTTTTCCACAACAATTTTTTCAACAACTTTTCACTCACAATCAGGTCCATAGGTTCCGTGCCAGAATGCAGGAGGACAAAGAAGATCGAGCTCGTGCCTAATCCGTTGTAATCGGTACAAGAGCGTCGCTCGTCATCCCGCTATGACCAAAAGCCCCTAACTAGTCTTACTATTATGGAATTAATTAATGACAACACGAGGTGTCTCAACACGGAAATAAGAGTTAATTACTAATTTTTCAACAAGCAAACACTTAAAAGCGGATCTAAAGCAAAACTTTCCAGCCAGACGCCATATAATTGATTAATAAACCCTCGCGTGTTTAAAGCCTGTAAATCATTCTTGAGTACTAGAAGTATTTAAAGCAAATAACAAGTTCATTTTCGTTGACAACTGTGGACACAGTGTGAATAAAATCACGACATAAATCAAAAAATTAATCGCCATGACATAAGCGCTTTACAATAATACAAAATCTAGATATCATGTTACAAAGTACAAAAAAAAAAACAGCAACAAATTGTTCATACTTATTTAAGAACCACTGGGGATAACAAACACCACATTGCATATCAACTATCAACGCCACCAAAAGTGTTGGACGCAAATCGGTTGCATGTAAATCGATCTAGCTGCCAAGCGCAGGCACCTAGCTGACAACATGGTCACCTAAGCTGCCACAAAAACACTTCAAACGCAGACTTCAAACACCACATAAATATACTAAATGCAAATAAAAACAATAAAATGCAAAAAGCAACAAACAACAACAACAAAAATAATGTAAATTAAATTAGAAAAGCGCGCAACTCAATTTACGTAAAATGTGCGCCGCTGTCGGTGATTTATCACCATAAATCTAAAATGCATTCATATAGATATATATATACATATATGTATGGCAACAAAAATAAGTTATGAGCGCAACAAATTTGTTACCGCAAAATGATGCAGAGTAGTCGAGTCACATATGTACCATATGTGTGCGGGTGTGTGTGCTTTGGACGTAGGCAAATTGGCTAACAAAGTGTTGAGGCGTTGGTGAATAAGTTAATAACAGTAACAACAACAAATAAGTCAAATAAAAAATACATAAATAAAGCACAATAAATAACAACACCAGCGCAAAATTGGTGCAATGGTTGGACGGCAGCAGTTGCAAAGCGAGCGTGTTTGTGTCTCAATGTAGGCAGCTGCAGTGACAACATCTATGCAAGTGATCTGCAACAATTTGAACAAATAATCGAGTTACGCGCAGCGGGGCGCGCTTTTTCTTACCACTTTGCATCAAATATGCATTTATTAGAGGTAAAAAATTGGAAAACTTGGAATTGGTTTGGAAAATTTGCATAGCATTTGAAAAATATTAAAGAATAAATTTTGAAAAAGTATTTGTACACAAATCTCATAGCTAAAATATAAAAAAATGTCCAACAAAGTTAGTAATTTTTAGAGAAAAACTGTGCGTTAAAGTAAAATAAAATATACAAAGAGGTGGCAATCCCTCACAAAAATTTCACTAAAAGGATTTTCTTCCTAACCAGTACAAGGTATTAAAGGCAGTAGAAATCCGATCGGAGATAGATTATGTATGAAGTGAATGCAGTTCTAACAACTGTTGGCTAAGTAAATATGGGATCTCTGTGTTTCGGATCCAGCAACGAGATGGAAATAACTAAGAACAAGGCAAAGGACGCTCTCATCAAAATAATGCATGTAGGTCGGTTGACGGGATTAGGTTTCAGTTATAATATTTGGAGGTCATAAAAAACAGTACAGAAAATATATAAGAGTAAAAAAAATCAATTTAAATATCAAATATAGAAAATTAAAAACCAGCAGAAGAAGAAGGTTTAAATTTTTTCTTCTTTACAAAAATTTATAATAATATGAAAAACAAACAATTGTGAAGAATCAAAAAATAAAAAATCATTCAAAAAATCTTGTATGCAGCAAATAAAAATTCTCACACACATTCTCTCGCTGGTGTTAGTTTTTGCAATGTATAGATATATATATAAATCAGTGTATACCTATGTATATGTGTATACTTCAACCTTTTGTACGCCACCAGAAAAGATAAATGACAACAGGTGCTCTAAATTGTTGCAACAAACACATTTCAGTCCCAGCTTATGCCACATAGCGCCGCCGACTGTGCGAATGTAAAATAAAAAGAAAGAGAAATATCAACAAATAATGGGCAGAAAGTGAAAAATTGGGCAATTTAGCTGAATTGCAACACAGAATGTCCGAAACAGTGCCAAACATGAGAAGCAAAAACAAAAAATATACGAAAGAAAATTAAAAAAATTAAAATAAAAACATCACTCAAATCATCATGCTCAAAAAAGGTGGAAGCTATGAAAACAGTCTGACCGGCGGCGCTACGGCAAAATGCCACACAAGACGCTAGTGAGGCTGGCCAGTTGCAAAGACCATAACCGAGACAGTCAGTCGGTTAGTCAAGCGGCTTGGCAGTGAGGTCGCTCTGGCATTAGAGTGACTGACTTCTGTCGGCCAGCAGAGACAGAGTAACACCTACTCTTGCCACAAATTGATCATTCTTGCTACACACTTTCGCAAGCCGCCTCGCAGGCATTTCGCTACTTACTAACGACTACTGTCGCATAACTCATGTGTGGCTCGGAGCACCACAGACTGACTAAGACACATATATATATATATATATATATTGTATAATATATATTTATAGTCTCTAGAAGTGCTCAGTTGAGGATTAGTATCGTACACTCTATAATTATATTATTTAACCGTGCAAATTTTCGGCTGCGCAATAGTTCTTATTGCCTTAACTCTACTTAACTGCCACGCATTTGTGCTACAAAACAATTAAGTACAAAAAGTTTGCTCTCTTCAGTGAACTGCGGCTGCCTATGTGTGTGGCATGCTTTATTTCCGGCGGAATTATACGATTTCGTTGTGTAAAAAATGACTTTATTAGAGAAGAATTGAGTAAGGAGAAAAGGCCTAATCCTGCGAAGTGACACCTTTTTCTAAATGGTAAGAATTCCTAATTGAGACATCCTCATTTTTATTTGTATATAACTTGCAACAAATTACTTTCCTTTACTTTCGCATTCTCGCAGACTTTCTCTTGGCTTTGTTTTTATTAATTTTTTACTTTTTCTACCCTCGGTAGCGGAAGTGCACACGATATGCCTTTAAATGTGCCGCTGATTTGTGTCTAATTGAAATATTAATGTCAGCTTAGTGGCGCTGCTTTGTGAGTTGACCCGTGATGGATGCGCCGTCCACTTATTTAAGGATTACATGATTTAAAAGAGCATGTGAACTCACTTTTTATAACTGCCTTTTATTTTTTTTATTATATATTGTATAAAATTAATAAATATCAAATGACAGCTGCAATTATGGCAATACTTAACAAAAATTTCCTCTTTTGGTAACTTTAGAGCGTTTTGGACGGTATAGCCTTCTTTAATTAATGGACCCTAGAGGAACACCTCATTTGTTGGAACACAAGCAGCTCAGGCCATACTACAAAGTTACTTTGGGGTAGTGTTGATGGTGGACAGATCAGAAAGCTTCTACTTTTAGGCAACCGGGCGCAGAGCATGTGCGGAGGATGATAAGGCGCTAGAACATTATTTTTACGAATGCCTAGCCTACAGCCAGATGAGAGGAGACTTATTACACGGCTCCCTATACTACAACTTCAGAAAAATTGAGCACCTGGGGTGGAAAATAATCAAATTTTTTTCACGAAATCCACAGAGTTGCTGGATACGTTTTAAATTAGTTACCACTCGGGAACACAATGAGTCTAACGATGATCTAAATGCGGCCGCCTACGGTCCGGGGCTCAGGCGCCTGCATAATCAACCAAGCATAAAGATATGTAGAAACAGAAACACCGGAAAGCCTCACAGTTTCCTTAGAGAATGAATAGGAATCAAGTCCATATATGGGAAAATTTTTTATATTAATTTTGCTTACCAAATCGCTATGCAAGTTAATTTTTCAAATAAATCGCCTTAAAAATTGACGGAGAGTGTTTATGAGGCTCAATATATTTATATAATATTTTTACTTATCATGAAGGTATCCTTAAAGCCGTTCTTGACATACGACCAATTAATAGTCAAGTACAATATGGCGCTACACTAACCCATAGCTGCTTCAACAAAAATCTAGAGACTGCTTCAAACAAAAGCATCATGAAAGTGATTGCATCAATTTTATTCTGATTTATATATCAATGGGTATACCACTAACCGAAAGTGTGTGATTGATTTGTTGCTCCACTGGTGCTATTAATATTCTTGGAAGAAATTCGAAATGTGAAATAGTACAGCGTTTTTCTGTAACTATTCGCCCAGAAAGAATTTCGAGCATGATAATCCAAGAATATCCATCCAACGAAAAAGTCAAAGAGCTCACTCACACTACATCCTTTTGTGAGACAGCCGCTTTCTCCTAATCTTCACAGAAATTTCGTCGTTGCACAAGCTTGTTAGAAAAGGCGAATACAAATCAGGCATCAAGTATGATGAAGACATATGGCATTATCTCTGGCAATGATCAAGGCGTTGTTTTTTCGACATTACCTTATAGAAATTGGCTTGCACGCTAAAAATGCTGTTAACGCTAAAATTAATGAACATTTAAAATATTTATTTTTGTAATTTCTAGACTACAATTTCGCTGCGCTCCACTTTCCCACCCCATACTCACTCAACTTACACCTGAAATTCTCCCACACTTTTGGATAATGGTAATTTGCTCCTCACCGCACAATAAACTTGTTCCACGCTGTTTTCTTTCTCAAAAAATAAAAAACAACAAAAATATACCAGTAGCAATTCAATGCTCACGATATTGGTGAAGCAAAGATGAAAACTCAGCAACAAACTTTCATCAATACAACAAAGCCGACAGCATGCAAGGCGATGCGATTACTTCTTAAGCGTGGATGCACATACATACATATATACCAGCTATTTTTTCAAACTTATTCGCGTAAGTACTTAAAACAAATTTTAAAATTCAGTAGCAAATTGTTGCATTTATCGACAACCACAACAATGGCACGCTGCAGCGGCAGAACATTACGCGAAAGTGCCACCACGCTTTGGTGGCAAGCAAAAAGACCAAATGAGCCAAAGAATAAGGTCTACCCCTACTGCAAAAAAGGAAAATTAATAAAAAAGTAGCGAAAATCGCAAATAAAATTACAGCAGCAACAATTTCGTGATGTTATTGTTCTTTTACTTAAGCGCTGTTTCGGTTTGCCATTAAGGCTTTTTGCGCCTTTTACATGCCGAGTACTTTTTTCGTGGCACGGAGATGCCTACATTGTATGGCGATTGCGTAGCGCGGGAGTTGCGCTTGTGCTGGCAGGCAGCCTCACCACTGGTGGTGAGAGGGGAGGGTTGGCGCTACAATGTAGTCAGCTCAACATTGATTTGTTCGCAATGGCAATTCAATTGCAGCGCCTGCCAGCAAAATCACTGCCACTGTCAGCAGCAGCGAGTGGCAAATGAATAACAACAAAAACACGCACGAGCTGCAATTGTGGCAGCATAAAAAAGTAGACAAAAGTCAAAATTAAATAGCAATTCATTGAGCGAGCGTGCGGCTGTTGGCTTTGCTGGCACTGGAAGCGTCGGTCAAAGGATGCCACCTGATAGTGTTTTTAGATTTTTTTTTTTTTGCATTTCTCGTTGGTTTTATTTGCTGCTTGCCTGCCACTGTCACAGTAGTAATTGCTTGCTATTATTGTTTTTGCTATTGTTGCTTAACTACTGTGCCAAATGCGCGAGCAATTTGATTTCGACTTTTATTCTTATTCAGTGTTGTTGTTTGGCAAATTTTATGCGTTACATTAACATAAAACAAATTATTCCAACGTGACTCTGCCATAAATGAATGCTGCAATTGTTTAACTGCTGCTAAATGACTTTTTTTGCTTCAGCGATTTTGAAATTTATTTTCAGTCAGATTTTGGTAAAAGTCTTCATTTGGGCTTTCGGGCGAGATGCGCAGTAAAGTTAGTTTATATTTATATCTATATCCATATCTATATCTATATCTATATCTATATCTATATCTATATCTATATCTATATCTATATCTATATCTATATCTATATCTATATCTATATCTATATCTATATCTATATCTATATCTATATCTATATCTATATCTATATCTATATCTATATCTATATCTATATCTATATCTATATCTATATCTATATCTATATATATATCTATATCTATATCTATATCTATATCTATATCTATATCTATATCTATATATATATCTATATCTATATCTATATCTATATCTATATCTATATCTATATCTATATCTATATCTATATCTATATCTATATCTATATCTATATCTAGTATTAAATGCTAATGGGTTTCATAAAGAGAATAATGGAAGGGGGACCGTTAGCAGAAAATGCTTTGTACGGATCGTTGTATATATACATCACAATCAAGTTTTAGTAGTTTTTCTAAGGAAATATAAGAGAGTTGTGTATTTTTCTAGCGATACTGAAATACTTTTTGCCTTCTTAAGCCGATTATAATTCAAATAGTTTAATTTTTAAATTCCGCACTAAAAATAAATCCATATTGAATTAGTATTCAGGTGAAAACTAAATTCCTTCTGTCACTAAACCTTTATCGTATTCATATTTCACCATTCCAGCACTTCAACTTAATACAAATTCCATGCAAATAGCGGCAAGAGAAAAACCCTCGTCTAGCTGACTAAACCAATTGTAATTAAATGCACGCATTCAAAGAATTTTACAAAGTAAAAAGCCGGTGAATTAAATCGAATCAATGTTTACATTTAATGCGGCAATCCGCTTTAATTAAATTGAATTAGACGCCTTGTGGTTTTTCAACTCGAGACCGCTTATATAAAAGCAGCAAAAGCTGCATGAGTGATGAGCGCAAAGCTGAGTTTTAGTTGCCACATGCGCTTAATGTCGCCGCTGACAACGCAAGTGATTTACGATCAGCTACCGATCAGCAGATATTAAGCGAGCAATTAATGGATGATTCATGCGTGCAAACGAACATACATTCAAAGAAACGTTCGTAACTTATTTTTGCTTGTAGACTTGTGCACCACATTGTCGAGAACTATTTCACCGTCGCTCAGTGTCATTGTCAATTGTTTATTACACATTTAGACGATGCAATCGAGGCGTTAATTGCTGATGACTTGTTGCTGTTATTTTTGTTGTAGCTGTTGTTGACTACTGCCGCTGCGCTCAAATTAATTACCAGCGGAAACAATAATAAAGCGCTTTAAATGCATTCAATGCAACAACAATGAGGCTAGAATTTGCAGTTAGCTGCCTTAATTGGTAATCGGGGTTTTTGCAACAATTACACACTTACAACATTTCATCACTTCAGCCAGCAACGACAACGCTAAGCCACATATATATGAGTCTAAGCCAGCAAACTTTGCACACTCGGTGACTACATGAGAAAATCGCATTGATTGACTACACTGATTGCATAGCCGATTGCCAGACTGACTGAATAACTAACTGTCAGCGGAGTGGGCTCGGCGGTGCCACATATAACACTAGCAGTGCTGACTGCTCCCCATTCCTTGTGGTGAACAACATTGAACAAGTGCAACACACAGTTGCAAGTAAATAAGTAAATGAGTACCCGTTTTTTATGTGCGAATGAAACCTATGTTATAGGTTTGTATGTGTGTAGGTAGTACCGCCTGCCGCCCTCCAATAATGCGAGGCAAATTGAAATTGTGCAGCAGTCCGAAAGCAATTTCACAGCTAATAATAATTTTTCACAGAAGCATGAATAATTCACTAAATCAGCTGCACTCAAATACTAACACACACACACATATGCATGTGCATACATTTGTATATGTGTTATTGGTATGCTAGCTGCTAATGCGCTGAAAAATATGAAAAATTCGCTACAATGTGTTTTTGCACTAAATTTCGTAGTTGCCAGCCACTCATGAACTGCAGCTCAACTAGTTCATTGGACGCTCTCATTAGCAGATTTTCTGCGCTTGTATATGGCTTGGCGGTACATTTTCAAATCTTAACGAGTTGTTGCAATATTCTTTAAAAGCGGCACAATTCGCTGCTGCAAAATCTAATTATTAATGTGTCCAACTAGCTTGTCAATATCACGCTATAAGCAAGCTTAGTCGATTTTTTTTATCTACGAAAGCTACGAAGATTTCAGGCTATGCACATTTGGCGTGCTTTTCCTTCCGCCATACCTTAAGCGGTTACATCCACTTGCAAGTCAGACAACACGCATTTTTTGTGAATTGTTCATGAAGTGGCCATTTATTTAACTAATAAATAAACAAAAAATATGTTAACTTCGGTTTCACACTCCATACAATAACTTGATTTTGAACGGTCTGTTAGTATGGCAGCTATATGCTATAGTGGTCCAATATCGGCCGTTCCGACAAATGAGTAGCTTTTTAGGGAGTAAAGGACATTTTCGAAATTTCAGATCGATATTTCAAAAACGGAGAGACTAGCAAAATCAATCTCTGATAATATACGATTAAAAATTCGACTTTCAAGGCTCCGTTTGGAAAAGATTACGAAGTTTATGGAAATAAGTTTTTAAATCGATTTTTTAGCAATGATATGTTGGGTGACTCACCTGAAGATGACTCACTAATTGAGGCATTGCGATTGGCATTCACTTCCACCACTTGCTATTAAGAGTAGCTGTGCAGAAGAGCCACATAAAGGTATTTGTACAAGAACGTTTGTTGAACTGCGAAAATCAACCAAACGCGCGCACACACAGACACTATAACAACAACAACTAAGCACCAACAATTGTAGATGGAGTTGAATCAATGCTAAGCGCACATAAAAGTACACGAAGCAAATATGTGCAATATGTATGTATGTCTAGAATCTATAATAAATAGTAAATAAATGCACATGAAAGGCCAAAAGCCGCCACGGTTGCCACATCATGCTGCCAACGCCACTGTTTGCTCATAAGTGCCTCAAACCCACACACACAAACACACACACACTTAAACACATTTAGCACAACACGGCGTACTCTAGTGGCGCATTCTTGCCACGCCGCCAAAGTGTCAACGATTGAAAAAACAAAAAAAAAATCAGAAATTGCTGATGGGTTGCTGGCCGCAAAGTGTCAACAAATCGTTTTTTCCCAAACACCGAAGTGCCACTACACATTTGCTTCCTTTTCCTTACAAATTCTTCAACAACGGCTTTCTTTCTACGCTTTTGCTTCCTTTTCTAAGCTACCGCACACACTTTGGTGGCAATTGTTGTTGTTGTATTGTTTTAGCAACGCACCAACTAATATTTACACAATTATTAGGCAGCGCAGCCGGTAAGGGCCTCGGTGTCACTTGTGTGTGGCATGCACACTTTACGCTAAGTTCTTGTTGTTGTTGGCCATGGTGCTAACACTTTTGTGCCGGCAACTTTTGCCACCGTGAAGCTGCTTGGCTTGTCGCTGTTGTTGTTGCTGTATGTTTGCGCAAACTTGGCGGCCTACAATGACACTTGCAACAGCTGCCACATTGCTGTCATTCGCACTGCTAATGTTTTCAGCTTTTCAGTTAGCCGCTTCGATTGCTATTCAATGTCATTGCCGTCACTTTAGTGCCGCGAGTTGCTGCCGTTGCTTGCTACTTAGGTGGCAAGTGTTACTAAGTGTTTAACTGTTGCTGCTGCATTGTTGCCACCACCACCAAGGCTGTCACGAGCAGTAGTTTGGATTACTTAGAATGTGTGCACTTTTGTATGTAAAGGGTTAAGGAAAAAAATGTGATGATTTATGTAAGTATGAGAATTCAGGTGTTTAAATATAAGTATGAATATGAATCTCAAAATTCAATAATATTTTACTTACTTACTGCGTCTACCAATAAGGTATGACGTCATTTTGACAGCTCGTGGCGGCCATGTTTGTTACAGATTTGTGTCAAATTTTGTCAGTGTGTACAGTAAGGTTTGCCATTTCACCATGTCATGTTTCAACGCTTGGAAATTTTCAAAGATTATTACGCAAATCCACGTTCTCCGGTGCCTACTATTTGTTTTTTTTTTCCTTTGAAAAATCATCTTCCCATGGGTCTCGTCTTCTGGTGTAATGGCTTCGTCAACAAAAGGAATTGACCCTATTGAGGTGAGTCAAATACTCGTGTGGTTCAGAAAACTCAAATATATCCCCCGAAATTGACACTGTTGACCGACTATTTTTTTCCCCGAAGTTTGATGAAATTGACGCGATGATCTCTATTTCCAAAAGGGATATAGATATGTTAATGAATAAAAAACTATAGTGGTCCGATATCGGCACTTCCGACAAATGAGCCGCTTCTTGCTGAGAAAATAACGAAATTTCTGATCGATATCTCAACAATTGAGGATCTTATTCGCGTTTATACATTCAGATAGACGATGGCGTAGAAGCTCGGCACGCTGATCATTTATATATTTTTATATTATATAGGGTTTCCGACGTTTCCTACTGGGTGCTACAAACATCATGGCAAACTTAATATCCTCTGTTGAATACGAGTATGAGTATTAATATTGATATGAGTTTAAGTACCAGTATGAGTATGAGTCTTGTTGACTATGAATATGAGTTTATGTGCTTTATCATGAGTAAAAATATTTTCCGTATTTAGAGTACAATTATAGATATTTATATGAATATGTGCAAGAGAATGAGTATAATTATTTTGGTATGAATCCGAGACGACTAAAACCAGTGTGAGTATAAACAGAGTAACTGATACGTATATTCTTCGTGTTTAAAGGACATAAGCGCCGCACACTAACACACTCACACCAGTAGGCACAGACTTTGGCAAATATGTAGCAAAAAACGGTTCTTTATTTAATAATTAGTGGCAGCAACTACTTATATTTGCACATTAAACATTATACAATTATGTGCTTATTTGTATTTACAGTTAAGCTACAAACGTTTAATTTCTTTCTACCGCGACGAAGTTAAAACCTTTTTTTTTTTCGGCCATCAATTTATGCACGAATGTGCAACTAATTCCAATTGGTTAAACAAACGAGAAACGGTTGTGCTTTAAGAGCCATTAGGCCATGCTGGTAAACAAATACACACAAACAACCGCACACACATGCACATATAACAGTTGAATAGGGATACCACACGTAGGGCAGCTGCCGTTGAACTGCCTCATCACATTGTGCCTGTCAATAGGAAGTGCTCGTAGTTTCAGATACATATATGTATACACAATATATATACGTATGTTTATGTACATGCATATATACATTAGTATATGTTTGTGTCTAAAAACAGTTATGATTATTATGCAGCAGCCGCAATAACCATTTTACCGCAAACTAGTCAGCAATGAGCACGGCCAGCAGTCAACTGAGGTGACCGGGTCACTCTCGAAAAACAACAGTTACTACACATGTACTCGTACTTGTTTTCTTCCTCATTTGATTTTCTATAGGCCACATGACATTTATTTGCTATGCATTTTATTGAAAATGCAGCAGTAATATTTTTTTTTTTTGTTTGTCTCCCTCAGCAAAAATTAATAAATATTCGTTTGACGTATTTGCATTACAGTGCCACCATTTGTTGCATGCCATATATGCTCGTATTGAAATATTTATACACGCGCATATTGCTGTATCCGCACATACTTTCCGTTGTTGCAATCGTGACGTACGTGCTGTCGGTTAATGTGTCGCAAGGTGATATAACAGTGATCAGAGAGACATGATCTTGCGGCGCATGCAATTTTTTGCTCTCATTGTTTCGTTAATTCATTTATGTATTTATATTATTTCCTGCCGTCGATTTTTAAGTGGTCTCTTCTGGTAGCGAAGGTTAGATACATGTCGCGCCAGAGAGACGCTTATGCATTGACTTTGCCTAAATACAATAAAACTTACGGAAATGCTTAATAAACAAGCTGAAGTCATTTCTCTGTTTCGGTAATATATTTAACGAATAGGTTTTGATCTGAATTTGTTCAAATAAATGCGAAAATTTTAAAAAAAAAAAGTAATAAATAGTTGGATGATATAATTGTTTCCAAGTTTTGAAAACTAAAAAAATTAAACTGATTACAGAATACCTAAATATTCATTAAAAATAGATCAGAAACTTTGCTTTGATATTTGTAGAGTGTCAGCAATACGATGAATTTGTCGATAGGTCCAACCTTAGAGCGCAAAACGACAGCAAAATACCGACTCGTTGTCGATCTGAAGGAATTGGGGTAAGGATATCCTCTCAAAACAAGCATTGCAACTCTGTTTTCGAAGTGAACCCACCCTTCTGAAGCGCCTACATATCCTTTACAGGTAATTGCGCAGGCAGGTAACTCCCTAAAATAACAACAAAGGTCCTCTTAATAAAAGTTCCAATTGCTTCATCGACGAAATTATCTAAGACCAGAGAATTATCTGAGCTGAAACAGTCCAGTTGGAAATTGTAAAGTCCTCTGTAGCTTGAATTAAACTCGGTTATCTAGATTGGTAGTGTGGTGCTTTAATATTACCAGATTTAAAACTAGGGACTAAAGTCAAAAAATTTAAATTCTTTCATTGCCATTTTTGTAGATCTATAGAGCAACTTACCTCACACAAACAATTACCGTTGGCAATTTCCCAATTTAGTTCTAAACAACCTAGTAACCAAACACCAAAAGTGAACACGATGTTTCAATTGTTTTTGTTGGACGCAAATAAAATAGAATATATTCCACTTTCGAAAACCCGATACATGAAATAAATTTTTTCCCAAAGTTGAGATTTTCAATATAAGAAATATTAAACTATTAGAAAATTAATGGGAAAATTTTGGAAAAAAAAGGTTCCGCTGCTTAGTTAGTGCATAATAAAGAACACTTTTTTTCTTCTTTAAGAATGTTTGAAGTGTTTGTATAAATATGATATAAAAACGTGTGTTTCTTTCGCCGACCTGAGCGCCATACTTCTTGAAGTATCTTTCCTACAACTTCTGCCTTTTTTGTTGTATCGGTTTTTGATACTGTTCATAACTAATTTCATTTCTAGATCCGGCTCGAACGATGCACACAAGACTCTCTACATTTATCAGTATAACGAAGCGTATTAGTGTGGCTTCGAATTAACTGAATACTGTTGTTGTTGCTACTACTATTGCATTTATAATAATAACGCTACAATATCAGCCTTTCAACAAGCTTTGCCGCATTTCGCTACACTCTTCTAATTATCCCCTGCACTTTTGTTTTGCAACTGAGTTTTCTATCGAAATGAATATATCTATAGATATACATATATCTATATAAAAAAAAACAAATATATTTATATATATATGTATCACAATTTTCATGCCAACATTTGCTTTACACTTATTTTTTATTTTTCGTCATATTCAAATGAATGTATGCTATTATTAGATGATGAGCTCCATAACGCAGTGATGAAGTAACGAGACAAAAACATAGCAGCAGTCGCACTTGCTGCCAAAACAAAAACAACAAATAGTATAAAAATTGCGGTTTCTAAAATTATTAAAATGAAAACAAAAAAAAAATATTTAATTTACTAGTTGACTTGGGATGCAAAGCAAGCGGAACAGAGAATCGTCACTGAGCAGATGAGTGCATGCAAATTCATATTTCAATGCAACTCACATATACACACACAACCATACATTTTACTATTTTTCATGTGTTTAACTGCGCATCTTTACAGAAATTGCATATTCATGAGCTTTGAAAATCTTCACGGCGTTCATGAATTTCATAAGCATCGAGTTCGATTTCTAGTTTATGACGCCGAGTAATTAAAAGCTGATGACTAATGCTAGTAGTGTATAAATTTATACAGTAAAAGCAAATACAAAGAAAACATTAATTAATTGCATGTCGTTGTATAATTTAAAGTGCAATGGTCAAGTATATCACAGCTAGAAATGACCTTTCACCCAGTAAACAAAAAGTTTGGAGATTGAATAAAATCAAATAAAACATTTTAATATAATATCATGAAATTATTTATTAGAAATTTTTCAAAAATATTTAAAAAGTATTTATCGAATTTAATGCTAAAAACTCTTAATTCAAAATGACTAGAAACGTAAAAATTATTATGAGAAATTATAAAATAATATTTTTAATAAATGCAAAAATTCACTAATAAATTCAAAAAAAATTTTTTTTAAATTTTAATTATGAAATTGAACAATCGAACTAATTTCTTGTTTCTGAAATTCACATTTCCATTTTCACAATTTTTTAATGAAAAAATACTTTATATATTGTTTTGAAATCTTTAAAAATGAAAATTTGTAATTTTTTATACTAAAAATTGATAATTCAAAGTTCTAAAAAAATCGTAAAAATTTAGATTACTTTAATTTATTTTTTAAGTTTAATTTTTCTTTCAAAATTTAACATAAAAAATATTTTTGTTTGGAACAGTATTTTCAATTTACATATTTGTTTTCTAAAAAATTTGGTATTAGAAATCTTAAAATTTGCAAAAATTCATAAAAGTGTTAAAACCCTTAATTTTGAAAATTGTAATAAGAAAATTAAAAAATCAAGTAATTTTTTTGTAAATTAAAATTAAATTAAATTAAAAAATCAATAATGGTTATATTACCAGTGGTACAAAATTATATTTGAAGTTTTTTTTTAATAATAAAAGAAAATATATATATATATATTTAAGTTTTTATGTACATTTTAAAAGTTTTTTTAATGATAAGTGCAAACTTTTTGGTTTTTTTTTCGTAGTACAAAGTTAAGCTAAGACTCAGATATTGGTTCAGGGATATGAGACAAAAGTAGTTGCAGACCTGGATAGAATTTTTTATAGGAAGTAAGAGCCATTTCCGGCGGGATTTTTAACGTGTATTTAGGAAATTTGAGTTATTGTAATGCTGATATGCACACAAAAAGGTGATCAATTTTTTTCAAAATATTGAAAATACTAATTTGAATAATAATTATAATTTAAAAATTTCCAAACCAATTAATATCTTCGCTCATCTTGAACTGACATTTGTTGAGATCTGATCGCTGTGCTCACTACATGTACATTTAATTGGCGCTCGTATTTACTTAATCATCCACATCAGCTGGTCATTAAAGCTCATTTGGTTTTTCTGCGGTTTTCGGACAACACCGCAAAGCAATTGACACTTCCGCCTGGACTCCGCTAACGTCCACCAGCATCGCGTGAATTTACATATGTACTGCAACACGCACAAAAATCATGTAGAATCACTTGTACTTACATATTAATAAATTATGATTACTTTTTTAAATTCATTAATAAATAAAATTTTCCCCGCTGATTGCGATGATTTCTCAATAAAAATAGAATTCTTGCAAATTTGAATAATTCTGCTTGGCACCGAAGCCTCACGGTTTGCCACTGCAGTTGCAGTGATTGTTGTTGCTGCTGTTGTTGTATTATTGCTATTTATTTGTATTGCGTTTGCAGCGATTTCCGGCTGCGGCGTTCTCGCCGTGTACGCGACGCATGCACAGTGACGTCGTCGACGATGTCATTCGTCGCTGCAATTGTTGTTGTTGTGGTAATTATTGAAGGTATTGCCATTACAACAGCGGCGGCGATGTGATTATTTCATTCACGCTGCCAACAACTTAATGGGTCTGTGTGTATGTGTGTGTATGCGCCTGTATGAAGCATTATAAAATTGTAAAATTAAGCGTGAGAAAATGCATTATTGGCATTAACTGCATAGCATTGAACTTGCCAATGTCTTCTACCCGACATGCCCTGGGCCTGAGCTCGGCCGCCGTCTCAGCCTCCGTCTCAACTTCAGCTCCAACTCATTTGCTGTCGCAGTGACGATTGTAATTATTTTCGTTTCTTGATCCAATCGCTGAAATAAAACAAAATCGAAAACAAAAATCAAATGGGCAGCTAAGCATCTGCGGTTGTTAGTCGTGCGCTGATGGAGATTTTGGGGCGCAAGGGTGGGGCCAATTGCAATGTGGCAGCGTTAGACGGAACTAAGTTAATCAGCTGGGTAACGATCGAGTCATCAATTAGTTGCACTGCAACAAAAAAAATATATACTATTTAATTGCACTGAAGTAATGAAAGTAATAAGCGATGGTTTTTTCAGCTTGCGAATGCAATCAGAAATTTTTAAAATACTTGCAAATTACTGACATATTTTACTCACTCACATAGTCATTATAGATTTATGGAGACATATGAGTATAAAATATTTTTTTAGGAATTTGTGGGAATTTTTAATTGGAATGAGGTTAAGTTAGAGCTGTTATCAACATTTGATGAATTTTCACACAAAAAATTTGTAATTTTAAAACGCAGATAAAATATAAATATGGATAATAAAAAGTATTTAAAAATACAAATGTTAGAAATACTATTTTCAATCTTAAACAGTTTAGTATGAAATTGGCAGTACTTTTACTTCGACCACTTCTAAGAAGTTACTACTTTCAGTGAAAAACCAAACACCTTTCTACTTCTAACTCGAAAAAAAACCTCAGAAGTGAATTTAATATTTATCAACCTTACCTTAAACAAGATATCTTGCAGAGTATGAAAGTTCGCATTATATGTCAATCAACAAGTGAAATGAACCAATACAATACTTTATGAGCTCACGCACAGAGCACATTACTTATAAAATTCGATCACAGTGCAGCTACTTTTTTGATGTAATGTAATGACACTTATCGATTACTTTCGCGTACATAAATAATATTTAGATATCGGAATATATAAATAATAAATAATAGTGCTGACACCGGAATGCTCATCGGCAAGAAATGGCAAGAAATGCCAATGAGCAGATTATCCTCGAGATTGAAATCGATTTGGAAGTAAAAAGCTAATCGTATTAAAAAATGTTGGAAGATCGCTTCAAATTTGTGTAATAATAAATTCGACTTTTATCCAAATTTTTTTTCTTCGAAATTATATGAGTTTTTTAGACCATTTGTTCACTAAACCTTTAATAAGCGCGATAGAACACAATTAATACTCGATATGGCCTACAATTAATTCAAGGTCAATATAAAATATATTTACATATTTCTATCATAAAAAAAAATGCAAAATTTTAGCTTATAAGAAAGTAATTTGAGAAATATTACGTTTATAAACTATAAAATAGACTAAAAAGCATATATGCCGCTGACTAATCATCAACTACATCATTGTAACCATCAAGTATGGCTAATAGCTATGGTACTCTTATGATAAATACAGCAACTAACTTAAGCCAATACACTCATACCTATACACAAACTAACACGAATTAGTACCGCAAACACTCATACACTCAAACAACAATTCGCTACCCTCGAGACGCGCATAACCATTTATGTCCATTAAAGTCAGCTTTTCGGCTCTGCCGCCACACTAAGCGCATATTTGCAGCAATAATTTTTCAATTTATTTTAATTTTATTTCCTTACTCCTTCTAGCTGCCCACTTACCACATTGACTCTGTGTTATGGTTGATGATTTTACTCGTTCAATTGTCGTTTGGTCTGACCTGAAAGTCAAGATGAAATTGTTTTTTAAAAGCCCTCATTTTTATTGCGCACTGATAAGTAATCTCAGCAGTCGCAGTAACTGCGAAGGTTGACAATTTTAATAGGTTCGCGACGGGAAAGCACTTGGGTGAGCAAAATATGCGCTTATGTGTTGGATGTTGTGAGAAAAAATATAAATACACAGTGCCAAATGTGTTGGGCTTATTTATAACAATTTCTTAGTGCTATCTTTCGGTGAAATTCTGTGAATGCAGTATTTACATATAGCGCTTTTTTTCTCGCTTCTGTTCTACTTAATCTTTCGAAGTAAATTATCGGAGATAACTAATGAATACAGTACTCAAACATATACATATAAAAATAATTGGTATAATCCCCTAACAATTTTGTGCATCGTACCATACTGGTGGTTAAATGGCTTAAGCCTTTTTAGTTCTTTGATAACGATATAGCGAGTGTTCACTCTTTCCTCATCAGAAATTCCCACCTTCCTTCGGTATTTCAAGCACAAAATCAGTACAGTTTAACTAAAAAATAAGAGTAAGTGAAGATGGACCAATCAAACACTACCTAACTGTCTTTTCTCAATTTAATTTCAAAATTTAGAAAATAATATCGTTGACGGTTTTAGAAAAAGTCGAGGTTTTGATTAAATCTTATTTTATTGAGTATAAAAGTATCAATTTTCTTTTCAAATAAGTTCTCTTTCCCTAGTCTTACACCTAGTTCAAGTCACGTGTTCTAATAAGTTCGAATCCGTTTATAATCATATATTTAATACTAGAATTTACCAGGTTCCTAGAAGCTTTTGATGATTCAATAAGCTATATACTAGACTCGGATTTTGGTATGCTGAGCACTACAACACCTTCCAGGCCTTAGCGAGCAGCATATAAAAGCTGTTGGGATAGGAATATATATTTGACCATAAACTGGAGTGTCCCTCACTCAAAGGACTTTATTCGACGATTGTGAAGCATCGAGAGATGTATAAAAATATAAATTTACTTCTTTTTAACAATTGGCATTTAATGGAGTATATATATTTCTCGATATTACAAACATATATATTTTTTTTTGTTTTTGTGAGTGTAATATCGTTACTCCTACATGTTAACACGCGGACACTCTTCCGCACACTTATGCAGCTATCATTAACCTTCTCCGCCAAAATATCTAGTTAAGTGTTGCTTTCCAACAACGACACTAATACCGCTTTTGTTGTTACTGATATACTCAACAACCAAACTAAATGTTGCATACCACATTCTGTTTGCCGATATAATGCAACACTGCAAGCAGCCTCATAATCCGTGCCACCATAATTCTATGTGAGTGTGTGTGTGTGCTGCTTGCCGAGCGCTAATAAAAATGCATTAAATCGCATTTGAATTGCCTTGGGCGCATTTATTGTCGCCAAACAGCAACAACAAAAACTAAATGAATTTAGTAGTGCGCCCAGTGGTGCATGCCACGGTGGTCTGAGTCGGAAAATATTGCACCAGCTGGCTGTTGTTGAGCGCTTGGTGCGAAATGTTGCTGGTCGGTCTTTGGGCGCATTAGTTTGCGCGATTCTCCTCATCACTTGTCCGCCGGCCGGTCACATTATTAATAATGCAAAATGTTGCAAATGTTGCACGGCACATTTGTCAGTGTGGTTTTACGGCGAGCTTAGAATGTGCTCTGACTGCTTGCTGTTGTTGTTGTTGCTGCTATCAGTGCACAACAAATGCTGTTCATGTTTCATAGGTCACAGACAAAATGTTGCCAATAAAACGGATAAATTCATTTTTTTTGATTATACTTGTTTGTGGCAACCACTTGCTGCAACACATTTTGTGGCATGTTGCATGTTAGGTGCGCGCAAAACCGCTAAAGTTATCAGCGCAGTGCTTTTATTATTGCAAAGTGACAAAGTGTATTGTTGTTGTTGTTGCCCGCAGCGACATCTGCTGCAATTTGTCATTGCAAAAGGAAAGAGAGGTAAGCGAGGAAAAGCTGCAACCACCCGCTTAAGTCGCTTTGTATTCGAACGCACGGTAAGCGCTGTAAGACAGCCGGGTATCAGGTGTGTGCCACAGTCAAATTCATGAATGCCCATTTTCTGGGGGATCTTCATTGTGTTGTTGCTTCGAATTTTGCTGTGTGACTGCCTACTTTTAACTGCACTTAGCGCAAATGGTGTTAATCTGTTATGACAAATTTGTCAAATTGTTGCAAAGCCAAAAATATTACAAATATTAATGGGGGGCGCTTTGGCGTTGGTTTTGGGTAATACTCAGCTCATTCAGAGAGGAATGAGCACTTCATAGCAGAAGTAACCTAACTTATGTCTTATAATAATTGGGTAGTGTTAAAGTTAAGCTAAATATTCAATAGTGTTAGTTTCTTCAACTCTTGCACAGTCAACAATGGGGTTCCTAAGTGGTTTTGCAAAATTTACCGGTTATTTTCATTCATAATATTTTTCATGAAACTAAAAATATTGAAGAAGTGGTTTAGTGACATGCAAAGCAAGCAACAGCAAGAATATGATTCAAATAGTCAGTGAAAGCCTGCCAAGGAATCAGTTTATATTCTTGAAAAAAAGTTACATAAAAGACAAACCTCATAATCTCATAATTTTGAGTGCTTATGCGATTGAATTAGATAGGCATAACCATTCGTTTAAATAAAGATGTTTATCTTTAATCAATTACCGTTAGTAAATGCTAAATCTATCACCTAAAGTACAGTTTATACGCCTGATTGGCTCGATAATGTATAGTGTATATGTATTAGGAAGATAAAATTTCTGAACCGTGAAGCTAATTGCGTTGTAGATACCAAAAAAATAAAAATTAAGCGTAGTTGACAACTAGAGGATAAGCTGTTTATAAAGGCACAAAACTTACTTTAAAATTTCCATGCGAGGGTAATATAGTGACCCGCCTGAGAAGGTTTTAAGAGAATATTTTTAAATTCTTTTCGGAATTTTCTCAAGTTGAGATTTCAATATTAACGGTATGAAACCGGTATGGAGAGGAATAAAAATATAAACGCCAATAAAGATAATTTCCTTAAACTAATTTTCATAAAAACTGAAGTCCAAATACGGTTAAACCCGCATTAATTTCGCAAATGCATGTAAATGTTATGCACTCACTTAAATACAATGCAGCTCAGCAGCGCATGCGCTCATTTGATGAATAATTTATAAATGTTTTTCTTTATTCGCCTGATCTCATTCAAATGGCATAAATTTTATTTTCAATTGCATTTCTCTAACTAAATAATTTTACAAATCGTATAGCGCTAATATGCTAGCAATTAATTTATAGACGTTGTGAATATTGACATAAATGTTGGATATATATGGTCTTTAATTTATGCACATAGAAAATTTGTAATGCAAAATTATTAGATAAATTTTAGTAATAAATCTGTTTTTAAACGAAAATGGAAAGGTGAGAAATCTCATTGCATTTACGAACGATTCTGAAACAAAAATAAATATATTCTTCGATTTTGCATTAAATATGCATAAATCACTGAATTTGAATTGTTAATATATTGAAATAAATTAAAATAAATTAAAATATGGTGCTATATGGCTTGTAAATAACTGCCGCCTAGCATTTGAGCTTATAATTATAAGTTGAAAATATATTTATTATTTTTACAATAGATCGCTTTAGTAACCTGCATCTGCGTTGTACGAGTGCGATCTTTATACATTATGTGGTGTATGGCGTTAAAAGATATGTTTCATCTTAACAATATATAAATAACAAGCCGTCAAAACTCTACGTTACAACTGCAAACCTTTGACTCTGCGATAGGACGGTAAAAAACATTATAAGGGAATATATATATGTGTATATATATATATATATAATATTTGTGTGATGGAGAGCTTACGGTTACAGTTCATAAGAAGGAGCCAAATATTAAATAAAAAAATTTGAAAACCCAGAAAATTTTGTTTAGCAACAAAAGAGAGTTCTTTGGTGAAATATACAAGACTTTGAAAACGTATCGGGAAGAGAGAGCCCAGTTTATGCCAATCTATTAATAGAAAAATATATGGGTAAAAATTTAAAATTTCTTTAAATTTTGCAAACCACTTTTTTCGTCTGCTACTACCCATAAGATGACCAGAACTTTATTTCTTATTTATGAAGATTAAAGTTCCGGAAGATGATAAACCTGACTGGATCTCTCGCAGGTTGTTAAGCAACAGGAGACACAAATGCCTGTTTTTTTTGCATTTTAACTGATACTAAGAACACTCTCTGAAGTTGAGTGACGAATAGAACAAATTTCAATTATTTTTGAGTTTCAAGAAAGTGCTCTACATCGCTGCATGAACATATAGTGCTATTATGCACGCACGCACACTACTCAGAAAAAAAGATTAAATATATACTTAAAACTTGATATACTTAAAAATATAAAAAAATAATAATTTAAAATTCTTGCGAAACCATTTATGTACTTAGCGATTCTTATAATCAGAGGAATGATTTCTATCAAATAATGAATGAAAAATATGTATGAGCAACAGCAAGCAAAGGAAATGTTGTCAGTTGGCAGTATCAGCCTGTCAGTGACCGGAAATCGAGCATAATTCAGCAAAGGAAATGCGTATCCTTTCTAAAGGCAATACCTTTCCTTCACACAAGCACAGCATGTTGCTATTGCGTGCGGCTGCGTGCAACGTTTTCATAATTCAATAAATTCGTGCACGACTACTGCCACATAAAACATAACTGCTGCATAAAATACAAGCGGTGACTGCACTCACGTACACGCGCAGCTACTGCATACTCATTTTATTGAGTTCAAATAAAATATTTGTTGAGGCAAGTTGTTGTTGTTTTTTGCTTCATTTTTTTAACTTTTTAGTTATCTTCCTTATAATAGCTTTGCTGCATTTCATCATAAATTTGATTTATCCGCCAAGTGAATTGGAGTTGCCACCGCTGACGACTGCCACAAAATGCCACTGGTTTCCTTTCACGCAGTTGGCGCACGTGATTAGCATGCAAGGTACAGTTTCAGTTACATATTTATACAGATATATATGTAGCAGTATGCTTGTTGTTGCTGGTGGTTGTATAATATGCCACAGTGCTCGTATTCCGCTGCTTCTTATTTATCTTGCTTTCATATTAAATTTGTTTTATGCTCGCTGCTGCTACAATAATTTCTACCTTTTGTTATTATTTTTTATGCACGTTGACTTGTCAATTGGATTTAGCGTTCTCCTTTTTGCTTTCTTTCTACAATGCATATCCTTTCAACCCACACACACACACACACCCACACATACCTATCTAAGTGACTATTTCGCTATTTGCTACTTTGATATGCTTCGACACGTTCTTCCTTCGGTTTATATCTGCGCATGCGCATGTGCGTGCGTGTATGTGCGCTGATATCTTGATTTCATTTGTGATTTGTACTGTGGCACATGCATGCAGTGCTTGTGGCAAGTGGCACTTGTTGCTTGCCATTTAACTTTCAAAGTGCTCGTATGCGCGCATAAATCACAATTGCATGTTGCTGGCAACAATTGGGTGCAAGGAATGCGTTTGGCGTGCAGCAGTGCATTGAAATTATTTACATATACATACTCACATACACATACATTTACTCATATGTACCTAAATGGTTAGTTATTGCGCTGTCGTTTCATATGAGTTTGATTTTTATTGTCATTTCTGTTGCAAGTTTTATACGCTGTTGCGGCATTCATGTTGCATACCAATTGCCAGGCTCTTCCGCTGTTATTTGCGCTCATTGAGGCAGTGCAAAGCACCCACGTTGATGCGAAGGATATACTTTGGTTCATGAATACCAAATATATCTGAGTTTATCAACGGATGCATGCGATAATCTTCTGTTGGTTGACGGATTTCTGGAAAAAAATCAAATGGAAATAGAGAATTAACACTAAGTTCGGAACAGGGCAAGATGGAATGCCTAAAGGACATGTAAGATCGCCAAGACCATGTGGACGAACCCCAAAAGAAAACACGCAGACTTTTTACTCGGTGTGGAAAGGCCTGCAGAGCGGTTTTTGGTCTAATGACAGCTTATAGTAGATGATTCCCTGCCAACCTCATCAAACACACAGTAAAACTTTCGTGAACCGGGCTTGGCATGATTTGCGCCAGCTCACTGCGGTTCCAGCACGACTATTTCTTGACATTTTAGTAATTGACCCACTCGGACTCCCAATTTCCACTATTTGACCGATATTTTCGACAACTGGCCTTTCAGAGCGTGGTATAATAATTGGATGTTATAGTGTTAGAACCATAAACATACAACGAGAGAGAACGAGATACAGATTACTAAAACAATCTACAGGGAAAGTACTGGATTTCTAGATTTATATTTATATTTCTAGGCTAATGTGGAATCTAACATTATTTTCATTTCGAAAAACTACCATTTGCGATGAAGCAATAATGAATTAAACTTACTCAGCGATTAATGATTAAGAAAGCATAAGTCTGAGTAACTTGAAATGTTTCTTGCGCTCTTGTTATTTACTCTCAGAAAATAATCTTTGTAATAAAATCACAGAACTAGCGCCCTTATAACTCACCCTTTGTCAAATTTTTATTGGATTATAAATGTTATGGTATTTTTATTGTAGCAGTGCAAATAGCTGTTTTTTCAGTCATAATGAGTTTTGGGTATAGATCATGAAGTGTATTTTCCCTTTTTCACAAAACTACAATCTTAAGAATTCCCGCAAAATTCTTTGAAAAAAGCATTCTTTGTACGTATATTAAAATGAATTTATAAATAATTATATCAGTTTTAGTGATATTAACATACACCTGTTCCAAAACCACGTAATTTCCAATATTTTAAGCGATTTTCAGAGAACTTATTTTGCCGCAGAATAAAGCAGCAAAGCTATTATGGGCTTAGCGCACGACAAGTATAAATATACATATATACACGTATGTATATACTATATGTATTTAAGTGAGTTATTTTCGCATGCGATCTGTTTGTTATTTAATTTCAGCTTCAAACAACAGTATAATCATATCGAATGCGATCTTGTTCTCAAGTGTATCATTAAATTGCAATGCTCTGGCAATTTTCAACAACAACAACAGCAATGACAACTTTAATTTTCAATGATCTAACAATAATAGGATTTTTTCATTTCCCGCAAGCAGACACAATTCTTAGCTTCATCGCACATAACCTTAAAATTGTGCTGCTCGGAAATTAAAAATATAAAAAAAATACAAATAAAAAAAAAAGTTTAAAAATAGAAAAAAATAAATTTAGTGAATGAAAAATTTATGAATGTATGCATATTCAATTTTATTTATGTATTTACTATTGTTCATATGCCGCATATAATTGTTTGCTACAGCCATACATACATACACACGTTATTATACTCATACTGGTGCAGTTAAGCAGCCAGCTAAGCTTCAAACAATATATCTACTCGTACATATACACACATGCACACATCTAAATGCCATTAACTTTGCACTTACTTCAATTTTATTTCTATTCATTTGTTTTTCCAATTTGCAGCGTCTCAAACAATTACTGAAGCGCAGCGCCGCTCTACTGCTGCCGGCAGTTAATTCAAACTTAACGCAACACTGCGAACTTCTACTGTCGCTTTTGACCTTGAATATTTATGTGCGGGGGAGCAGATAATCATTTTCATTCAGCCAACATGCTGACACACAAACACACACATTTAAATATTTTTTATATAAATGAAAAAGCTGACGATTTGCCCGCGAGTAGGGAAAATTCAGCGCAGAAAAAAAGTTGCTACAAAAGTAACAATAAATATGAATTACTTATAATGGTAGCGGCAACAACTTTAACTAACAGCAATTGCAGTTTCTGTGTCAACGTAATTCACAGACAAATTACCGCGGCAATGACTACGTAATAAATTAGCGATTCACCGAGAATATGGTGTGCTATGTGTAAGAATGTGTAAAATATTACAACTATTTGGAGTCACCGATTGCAAATGGAGTTTTGTGGCTCAATTTATGCGAGCTTGGCTCTAGAAGCCTAAAGTTATTTTAAATTTTTGTGGAAGCTATAGTAGGTACCAATACCTCGAAATTTGGAGGATATTCTATAAGATTATTTATCAGCCTTAGCTCTCGGAGACCACCACTGTGTACTAAATACCGAGTCTAATATAGAATATATTTCAATATCAACCCAAGTAGCTAAGTAAGAAGACGAACAATTACAACTTGAAGCATACACAGCATATTATTTTATGAGTTTATGACTCGAATTTTCTCATACTAACAAGATTTTTGTCATTGTTTTAGTGCTTGAAGTGCGACGATTTTCCGCGCATTGACAGCAGCAAAAAATGTTTGAAAACAAAAAATCCAAGCATATGCTTAACATCCACCTTTTCTGGGTTGCCATAGATGGGTTTCAAGTATTGTTTCTGCCACTAATTTGCAATGGCGCACTTCAGCGTGCTACATGCTCGTGTAATCGCTTATGAGCTTGCGCTGTCTTTTCGGCCATTATGTGCAGCAGCGTGCACGTATTTTGCTGTCAAGGTTAGAATAATTTCTAAAATCAAATCACAAGCAAACAATTGTAGAAAAACACACCAACACACACACATACACATGTATTCAAATTAAATAAATGAAAAACTACAAAAAAGAAATTACAGTTTGCCAAGCAAAGTTAGCGGAAAATTAATGTGATACACGCATGAGCGCCACTTGCAGCCCTGACGCGGCTTGGGGGCGATTGCGAAATCGCAATGAAACAATGCAGCGCATATGACGATGTAAAGCGAAATAATTGTGTTTGAAACAAAAGACTGAAGCAGCGAACCTCACAGCATATGTGGGGGTGTATGGTTACAAATTGTGAGCAATAACAGAAAAAATAATTTGAAATTTAAAAATAACCCAAAAAGCGAAAAACAACAAAAACCACATCTATACAGCAAAATTTTACAATATATGAGCATTTGTGTATTCTTTGAAATTAAGTACAATGACAAGTTTTATTTTTTACTTTTTGTTGTTGCTTCTGCTACTGCCTGCTTATGCAACATGGAACATTTATTCTACAAGCATACATAATGTAGCACACATGCACTGCTTCAACATTTATCGTGGCATTTTCCAATTCGCAGAATTATTATTTCGTCTTCATTGCCATTGTTCAACGCCTACAAAAAATGCGTGCGTTGTTGTTGTCTATTTTTTTTAGCATTGCCTTGCAACGACAAAATCATGACACACACTGTTTATTGTCTCTATTTGTAACCACAGCGCTGTCAAACACTCACAGTGGCATGCCACACATTTCTTTATTACGTTTACAATATGATTTCAATGAGTGGCGCCACCGGCATGTCTGTCGGCCGTGCAACAATTATTTGTATGCACGCACATTTCTGTGTTTATATGTGTGTGTGTTTGCATAGAGGGCACATCGCATGCGGGAGCTGTTCGTGGACAAATAAGGCCACACACTCGCCGCTGAGACGTGACCTACATCAAACTTTCGGTTGGTAAATAACTGAAGGGCTGGTTTAGGGCTCGAAATATATGTGGCATGTATGTGTGTGTGTGCGCTGGTGCGTTTATTCGCAAGTGCGTACGCCGTCAAATCATTGGCTGTGTATTGACATTGATTTTTGCGATTGATTTTTCACTTATTTAATTCTTTGGAAATAATTTTCATTTTCCCATGACTTCTTCGGTGGTCAAGCGTTCTTTAGAAATAAGGTGTGATAATGGTAACTTCAATGCAACAAAATTTGTTTTATGTGTGTAAATTAATGAGGAATAATTGTGTTTGAGTTTTTTGTAAGCGACTTTAATATATACAGATCTTGTTTCTTTTCATAAATATTCCACTTTTAGTTACGGAATTTCTCACTTATCATATATTGGCTGTGATAACGGGTAGTCTCTATACAGAAAGGAATATATAAGCATACTGGGAAAATATTTGTTGCCAGGTCGGCATTAATTTTGAAAAGCGGAAGATCAGAGATGTTAAGATTTAAGTGATTATATCGCCTTGCAAGTAAAAAAATTATCTTCAATAAATTAATAAAAAATGTTTATAAACAGAATTTAAAAAACTCTAAAAACCGGTTATTTATTTTGAATAAACCTCGGATCGCTTGATCACGTAAACGACTTCCTGGGAGAACCTCTTTAAAAATAGCTCGAATCAAAACCAAAAACTATTACGGATTAGATTAATACAGATAATGTTCGAATATCTAGTCAAAATTTTTCATGTTGACGTGTTTTATTTTTGTGAAAAATTTACTCTTTCGAATGACTTTAAAACTCTAAGTTGTTATCAGATATCCTATTCCTTCGATCTGGAATTCTGATAAATCTATCCAAGAATGCCGCGTGAAAATTTCAAGTCGAACCTTTCGAAAAAATTAGATTTTTCTCACCGATTCAGAAACGCGAGTTTCAGGAGCGGATTAAACTAAGTTAAAAAATCGACTTTTTGAAATTCACATTTAAAAAAATATTTTAATTTCTTATATAAATATACCCGGTGGTATCACAATGGGCCTCCTATAGACCTAGGTGCGTCATTGGACAGCCACTCTACCTACCTACCTACCCTATATAAATATTTAGGTAGAGTTAATGAGCTTAATATACTTATTATACTTTAATTATCAATACAATCATGCTGCCGCATTTAAAAGTGTTCAAAACCTATTTTGTGTGTGAATTGTGTTTTCTTAGAAATAAAAACCATATTTTGACCTCATATTATATAATTAAAGCATTTTAAAGTATGGAATCCCGTCAATTCAGTACGCATGCTTCTTACTCTAGAGATAAGAAAAGAGAGCAGCCGAATTTTCAGTGAAATTTGTAACTGATCAAATAAATGATAAAACCGTTTTCACTCAGTGCCAAGCACAATGATACGCACACTCCCATACAAACACACATGCACACTAATAAAGCAAGCGCGGAAGTGACCAACGCTCGACAGCAATTAGCAGCAACACCAAGCGCAACATCCGCTGGCGTGCAATTGTAGCCAACGGTACGACGAGATGCTGTTATGCGGCTACTGTGTTACGGTTAAAGGCATTGTTGTTGTTGTTGCGCTACGCTGTGTGTTGTTGCTTTTAATTGTGCGACATTAACATTGTTACTCTCTCGCCTCTTCCGCCGGCCTATCAACAGTTTCCCTATGTTTTTGTTGCTTTTGCACTGCTAATGATGAGAAAATTCATCGCTTCAAAGCAGTCAGTCTGATTTTGAAAACAATTAGATCTTGATATCGGTCAAGTGTTCGGTTATGTTACTTATTTTGGGTTTTTTTATTGTTTTATTGAAACAGTTTGCTTATCAGCGAAGAGCTGTTGCTTCAGAAAGTCTCTGGAAAATTGGAGAAATGGACTAATTGAAATGTTAGTTACAGCATGTTGTTGTTTAAAGTTTTGCAGCAGCTGGGGTAATTAGTTTGTCAAAAATACAAATAAACTGTTAAAACAATAACTAGAAGCTGGAGCCAAACAAAGCAATACAATTTTAATAAAGATCTTTTAATAAAGATCTAACTTCATTCACGAAACTTCACTAAAAGTTTAGACCTCAAGTATAATATTAGTACTTAAGTTTGAGTAAAAAACAGTACGCAGTTGTAGATAAACCTGCACATTACAAAGACAATACACGTAAATTCATCTAAACCGATTTTTCTTCACAAAAATTCAGTGCACGCGCAAGTTTTTTCCAAGTGCCTTATATGTGTTTTCTAAATGTCAACGACTTCCTTTGAACTACGCTCCCCCCTTTCTACAGCACGCTTACCCCTTCCGTGTTGGCGCTTTCCCACATTTAAACTGGGCATTTCAATGCTAATTAGCTCAGCCTAGAGGCGCCACTCCAAACGCCAACGCCACCAAACAACACCAAAACAAACGAAAGCAACAAAAGCAGAAAGCGCAAATCCACACGAACTTTAGCTTACGGTAACACATCTGTCGCATTCACTTGTCCACACACATTCTGCTTTTACTGCAACGCAAATGTGTTATTGCTGTACTTGCTACTAGCTGTTGGCGTCTGCTGCGGGTGGTTGCCGGCCGTTTGCCGCTGCTGTTGATTTTGCCCATAAATGTCGCAACGGAAACGTGCCACAGCGCCGGGCGCATACAACACCACTTTTATTGGCTGCAGTTATGTTGCTGCTTATTGTTGTTGTTTATTTAGTTGATTTTTGGCCTTTTATAGATTTCCTCAATTTCGTTTGCGCGCTAAGCTTTTGCTTTAAGTTTTCATAGTATCTTCTGCCCTTCTGCGATTGCACTTTTATGGCGGTGTATTTGCGGCGCTTAGTGTTGTTGTCTAGAACAATTAAAACGTGATCAATGTGAATAATTTGTTGCAAGCAATTTGTTCGGCACGCACATTCAAATTTCGGCATGTTGCACGGTGGACCAAGCAAATACTGCTTCTACACAACTTTGTGGCTTGGAAGTTGGCTTGGCAGTTGGATATGGTGGTGGCAAGTTGTTGCAGCATACTTTGTTATATGTAGATTAGGAAGTTTTGCTTGGAAACGATATATTTTAACTACTGCGACTTCATTCAGCTTTGAACACTATGGAGTAGCTATGGTACAAGCTTATCGAATTCATTCCTCGCCCTTCAAAATAAAGTTCGTCGATTAGAAAACAAAGTCCACATTGTACAAGTAACTCCAGAGAAATTTATAAAATTATCTTTATAAAATGGTATAAAGTTAAAAACAAAAAAATTTTACTTTTTTAAATAAAAAAAAATTTATATTTTTTTTTACAGTTCTTAAATTCGCTCTATGATCCATAATATTTGTACGAGTTCGTAACAAAAAAATAAAGAAAAGCAACATTAAATACAGCTACTACTTATATTGCAACATGAAAAAAATGCAAAAAAAAATTCTCTGTTTCAAGCAGTCACCTTCAAGACGGTCACTAAGAATTATAAAATTTAAAATTACACCCAAACATATATACACGCATAATAGTGTGAAGTACTTTTGACGAAACTGTTGGCGCTTAAAAATTTCAAGTCATTCGAAAAACAGTTCGGCTGGCTACCGTTTTACCCACAGCAGCCCAAAATAAACAAACTTTAAAGGCAATCGACAATACAATTCAACACTTGACTTAAGCGAAATTCAGCAGAACAGGGGAATTCTCAAACCTCGCGCTTTCCGTTAAGTAGCAGCAATTATAACGAACTTCAACAACTCGTTATAGAAACGCTGAAATGTAAACCACAAATGCTTGTGAAAAAACGAAATTATTCTGAAAAGCAAAAGTAAGAAAAAAAACAAAATTATAAACTTAAGTTTTAACGTCGCTCAGCTGCGCTCTCTGCTGTACCCCAACACATACGCTTGTTAAAGTCAACAAATGGCTAAAGTCGCCCGCAATTTGAGTTATTTTTGCGTCTTTCAACCGACTCAACGACCACTTGTGCTAGCCACAATATTTACTTAGCAATTTATTTGACCCTCCCTTTTCTGCGGTCATCGTTATTCAATGCCGGCGTGAAAATGATCTAATTTGTTGAACGTATTTATTATTATTGCCGCCACTTATCAGCGCTTCTGAGCTATAATTGAAATCAATTCAGTTTTTGCGGTCAACACGCAGCACCACTTCAAGTCAAGTCGGCGGCCAGCGCGCTTAGGCGGGCATTACTCAAGCTAAGTATAAGCGCTGAGGCCAAGCGAACGGTAGCAGCAGTCACTCGTTTAATGGGTTGGGTGCGCGAAAAATTTGCATACTCATTGGTTGAACAATTGCTGATGCATATGAGTAAATCACAAACGAAAATATGCTATTAGTAATTCCTAAATAAATAAATAAATAGAGCAGCGATACAATTGTGAAAAGAAATTCGGTAGCAGCTAAAAATAGCGCATTACTGCTGAGCAAGTTGCTCAGCGGCATGAGCGAGTTTGTGGCTTGATTCTATAGACTTTATGTTAGTGTGGGCTTCTAAGCAGGTAAGTCAGTAATTTCATTCAGTCATGCGATTTTCACACATAGATACATTAGAAGTATGGTAAACAGCAAATATGAGCAAAAATTATTTTTTTTACAGCTTCAGCTAATATCTGCAGTCTGCATTAGATCACCTAGAATTGGATGCAGAAGACGTAGTGTCTACTTCTATAAGATAGTGTGTCAATATTAAAATATTAATAGCATTCATCTACAAATTTTTAATCCTAAATTAATACGTTGACTCAAATTTATTTCTTGAAACTGAAAAATGTCTGCTTACATGCAACAAGTTTTGAATATATTTATCAAATATTAATTTAACTATTTCATTTCTCCAACAAAACCTGGCACTACTTGCATTCTTTTCTACTCTCAAATACTTTACTGCACGATTTCGTTTTAGTCTTCATTTAACATACATATATTTAATAGGTATGAGCTCAGCCATTCACTAGCTGCTTGAGTCATTGTCTGCACCAGTTTGGCATACAAAATCAGTCAATGACTGCACTACTTCCTCTACGCATTACATAAGCAACAGCGCATACACACTCAAACATATACACTTGCTCGTTCCATAAAAATATTCTAATACACTACTGTTCTGTCTAATATGTCTGCGTTGATGCTAACGTTGTGTGCGACAAATATTGAATGAATGACGGCGAGTGGCGTCAGCAATCGGACAGCAAATAAAAAAAGCAGAAATTTGAATAAATTGAAATGATAAAAAAGTGCGCTACTGCGAAGACGACAGGTTGTTTATGTAAATATTTATGTAATAAAGTAAAAAGCATAGTTTTTGGGTTTGTTGCCGCAATCAAAATTTATGTGAATAAACGAAAATAAATATTAAAAATATTTTTTCTTTACAAAGCACAAGTTGTTGTAAATAAAAATGGAAAATAAACGTTTTCGTATTTGTGAAGTATGAATTAATTTAAAAAAATCACAAAAGCATAAAATGAAAAATAATATATTTTGCTTTATTTATTTCTTCTATTACTTTTTTTTAATATTATTACAAAGCGTGAATTAATATACTTTAAGTTTCTAATTTTTTATTAATTCTTGTTAAAAATTATGTAATAATCTTTAAAAAATTTTTTTAAAGAAATTTAATTATATCATAAAAGCTTGTTAGAGACCCAAAAAATATTATAAAGTATTGCAAATATAGTAGATAAAGTAAAAAGTTCGTTCGGTTTTTTATCGATTTTTCAAAAGATGATAACTTTCCGATTTAAGTCAAATAAATAAATAAAATAAAAACCGAACAAACTTTTTACTTGACCTAATATTATAAAACCATAAAATAAAAATTTATATTTTTCGTTATTATTTTTTTACATTTAACCGTATATAAGCTAGAATAAATTGTTTTATTTTACGTTTATATTTTAATTTTTACCGTATATTATTGAATGTAGATATATATATATATATAAGAATATAAATTACTTTGTATTGATAAATATAATTATATTTTTTTTTTTTTTTTTTTATTTATTATAATTTCTTTTTTCCAAATTACTAAAAACCAACATCATGAAAATTATTCAGAAAAAAGTACAAGGAAAAGTAAAATTTAAGTAAATCATAAAAGATAATTATTAAAAAAAAATGTATTTATTTATTTTTTTGAATTGGTTTTATTAATTTTATTAGTATTTCAAAATCATAAAAAACCTATTTTTTTGCTAAGATATTTTTTTTAATATTACTAAAAAGCATGAACTTATATTTTCTACGTTTCTATAATTATATTTTTTTATTTATTTTACAATGAAAAAATATGGAATACAAAATTTTATATCGTTTTAGTTTTTAATTCGGGTTTTTTTTCAAAATTTATATGAAATAAGTCTAAATGAAATTTAAAAATTAATGATTTCGAATACCAAAAACTGTCAACAATTCTTTATTAAAAATTATTTTTATTTTTCAGAATTAATATTTCTTAATAATTGCTAAAAAGCAGGAATTTATATTTTGAAATTCACTTTGCTTTTATTTATTTTTATTAAAAAGCACGAAGTTTATTTTTGTCGTATTTTTTAATTTTTGGAATTTTATTTTTTATTTTTTTGAAAGCATAAACATACCGCATACAATTACTTAGGAGTAACAAATTCATATTGGTTAACCCAGAACGCTTGTTAACTCTTCTAAATTTGATAAATAAATACTTATATATATTTGTATAGCTGTAGAACATAAGTAGCTTACGTGCACTTTATGCTAAGCATTTACGATATGTACCTGCGCATTGCGCTTACTATTTATTTTATATGCATTTCATTTCTATTAGTTTTATTGCCAGCAATATTAGTGCCGCCAGTTAGCTTAACAGCTAAGCGGAGCTGCCAAGCAGAAGACCACAGTCAAAAAAAAACAATTTTTTCCATCAGCCGGTTAAGCTAACTCACTAACATGCCTGTCAGCAAGTGTGGTGCTTGGGCCAAACCCGTTCCCGTCGTTCTCATTTGTGGCCGCTTCAATGCAACGCGTCTGCTGCCCGTGCGTCTTCGTATGTCTCCGTTTAATGTCCGTCCAAATGTCACAACATCCGGTTCTGTGACTCTGTTTGGTGCAGTTGTTACCATGTCTGCCCCACGGCATACAGTCAACCACGCTCAGCACCTTGGCTGCGTGATTGCCGCAACTGCCAAGCGAGTGCTCCATTCATCGAGCGCGTCAATCTGTTCTCAATAAACTGCAATTGAATTAGTATTCTAAAGCAAAAGCGATGAGTGTGCAGCGTCAATATGCATTTGACATTTGTTGTGCCATTGTTGTTGTTGTGATTTGTTTATGCGCTTGCACGCATGCGTATTGCTGTCATTAGCTGCTCACTAGCAGTCATGCATTTGTGCGCTTTTATTGCTGATAGCGCTGCCGTTAGCGCTGCTTTGCCACTCTTGCTTGCTTATTTTTAGCTTAACTGCATTTACATGTACATATGTATGTGTGTATGTGTGGGCATGCGTGTGTATATTTATAGATTTACCTTTTATGTTGTACGTTTCTACCACTTTTTATTATTCATTCATAAATTTATAGCGCTGACAATCAGTTAAGACTATCAAAGTATCTGGGGTAATAATTTCTAATGCGTTGACACAGGCACAATGCCACAATGCGGCAACAAGTGCGGCTAAGACACTGCTCTTAGTATTACTGTTGCTATTTGTGCTTGTAATTGTTGTTGTTTTTGCAATATTTCAGTTTTTGTCGTAAGAAAGGTTGTTGTGTGGTTAGTTGTTGTTATTGTTGTAGCCAACATATTTGTTACTTATGCTATGTTTTCATTGTTGTTGTATTTTCTGAGTTGTTGTTGCTACTACCCTTTTTTGTTGTTGTTGTTGTTGCTACCTCTTTTAATTGTTGTTGTATGCATGCCAGTTGTGCATGAAGAAAAAGTGTAGCTTGGTTGCTTGCCGCAGGAAGGATGTTCGATTTGCTGTGATTTCTTTGTGGCACGCCTTTTTGCTCCTTTTATTAGCATTTTTATTGTCCAAGTATACATGTATTTATATGTGTATGTGTGGCGTACACACTTGTCATTTCCGCAACAGTTGTTCTCTAATATCTTTCACACAGAGCAATATAGCCACAACAGCTGTACCGCACGTTCAAATAAAAGACTTAAGCAACGAACTCGTCGACATTTGATAAGTATTTGACATTTGCTTTTGTATTGTTAACCAGAAATTGATTAGAATAAGTGATTTTTATTGATTGTGCGATTAGTAAAGGTTTTGAAAATATTTTAGGATTTCAAGCAGCTGCTAATCTTGTGGATTTTGAGCGAGAAAGTCTTTCTACTGACTGAGAAAATAAATTTCGATTTACAAATGATGCCTCATTATTCACAACACTCTTATAGAATTTGTTGCTTTATTCGTTGTTAGTGTTAATAAAGGTCTCGCCTTCTTTTCTACTATTTATAAATTATTCATTATTGTGTTGAAATCAGTTCTCGATGAATTTGTGTGGTCGGGTAGCCATCCAAGCGTATTGACTGTTGATGTCCCAGAATCTTTTACTTTTTCAATAAATGGAAGATGGAAGTGCTTCCTTATTCCTTTGATTTTTATAAGTGCACATAATAGTTGGTTTACTATAACTATATTATAGATAAATCTTGTTTCTTTGATATTATTTCAGCTGGAGTAATCTACATCATCTCTTGGTACTGCAGTTCCCTGTGGACTTTTGTCTGCTGCACATGTGTCCGTCAGACAGCTTGGTCACTTGAGGTATTTTTTATGTTTTCCTCGAGTTTCCCAGTCCATCTTATTCTCTTGCTTTAGTGGAGAATGCTGCGCCCTCTACAACTTTCTTCTGCGCTCTCTGGTTGTCCATTTTTGTTACAAAGCTCGGCATCTTAGTCGCTGCGCTTTGATAAAGCCTTTTATTAGTTTTTCTAGCCATGGTTCCGCTTATACGATACTCATTTGTATCTTTTACTGGTCCATCAAATTTTACGGACCTTTCTATCGAAGATTTAGACTTATTTAAAACTTGGATTCATAAAGAGTAATATAGCTTTGGTGCCGCCGAATATAAAGTCTTTTCTTGTTTTAATAACTTTAATGTTAAAAAAAAACAATTGCACCGCTTTCATCACCCACTCGCCAGTTATAGATCACGTTTGCAAAGCGAATGCTTAATACCCACACACAAAGCATGCAAAAAAAAAGGCAATAAAATTAAGCCTACTGTACTTACAATACAAAAGATTTAAGCGACGAGCGCACGCACAAATACCCCACCCCAGAAATGGCATAACGGCGCATTGCAATTAATTTTTTTTATAAATTAGTTTGTTTTCTTGACTTTTTGGTATGCCAGCTGGCATGTCGCAACACTTTCAGCCTATGTAAATTACGACTTGTAGTTGTTGTAATTATACGCCTCATATACCTACAAGTATATTATTGTATATGAAGTAAAAGTGTGTGTGTGTGTGTGCTTATAAGCGGCTGTTGTAGAACAAATGTAAATTAATTAAGTTTTACGCGAGTTTGGCACAAGACCATTTTTGCAAAGCTCTTGCAAAGCAAAGCGGACACGCACGCACCCAGGCAACGCACAGCTATGTTGTCTCATATAGGCCTAAGCTTTGCTTCAATAGTTGTTTGTGTATATGTAGGTGCTGCTGTAATTCCTGCACGCTGCTTGTGGCACCGAACGCAGGCGACACGCCTTTAGCACGAGTTCGAACTTTATAATTCATTAAAATGGTTTAAGCGCGATTTCCAGAAACACAAAGCTAGTATTTTTCAATTTTTTTGTTTGCATTTAAAAAAAGTCAAAAAATATTATAGCAGCAAGCTATTGGCAGCACGAGCAACTTTTATTAATTTACTGCGTCGTTTTCGAATTTATTTCTATTTTTCTCTAATTTTCGTTAATAAAATGCCGCCAGTGACCGCTACGAGTGCGTTGGCGCGCGAATATTTCTGTGCAAAGCGGTTGACGCATACAGAACAATTGAAATTGTTATTTCACTTACGAACACACAGTGCTGTGTGAGTGTGTGTGGGGCGTTGTGCTTAGCACACTTCTTAGAATGAACAACCCAAATTACAAATAAAGCACATGTCATCACACGCATGCGCGCATACTAAACAAACTGCCGCGCTCGTACTAATGATACGCATAAATGGCGGTGCAAAGATCAAATTTGCATGGAGTGTACAGTGACTTTGGCGCGTTGTAAAATTTTTTATATTGTTGTATGTGTGTTATATTAGTGTGTGTAATCAAGTTTATATTTATTACATAGATTCAAATATTTAGCGTTTGGAATTATAAAAAGCTCAAAAAGACCGTCCGTTGCAAACTTTTATAATAAAAATAAATATTCTTATCATTTCTTATGCATCGTTGAAAGCTAATATGATATTTTATACAAGAAATTTTTAAAAAATGTCGCATGTCAATTGTTTGATAAGAAATTATATTGAATTTTTTGTTCCCGACTCGCTGAGAGTGATGCAGAATAAAAGCGACCAGAAAATTGTATGTCGAAAATTGATTATTTTCCTTTTCTTAATTCTCCAAGTATGATAGGTGGTATTACCGACAAGAAATTTATATGATTGAGACAGTTATTATTTTGTATTAGTATATGTGTATATATTTATATTATTGCGATTTTTTTCTTTTCTTAATTCATCGAGTAATATATATAGTTCATATGCAAGGCATATAATTTGTATACCCTGAAGAGGGTATATTAGGTTTGCTGCGGTATTTGTAACACTTAAAGGGAAACATCAGAGGCCCTTTAAAGTATACACATAAAAGATCAGCATAGTGAGCTAAGTCGAATTAGCCATATCTGTCTATCCGTCCGTTAGTACAACCATCTGTATAAACACGAAGAAGCTGCTCCTTTGTCGGTACGGTCGATATCAGACCACTATAGCATATAGGAAGGAAGAGGAACGCTTTTTCAAAGTGTTTCGCATCTAAGTCTACAACATTTTACCAACTTTCCCCAAAAGAACTGTGAGTAAATGAGTCAAGCTAATTTTTGATATCCTGTTCTGATGTGAATCGTATTCTAGTCAGGGTGTTCTACATTGAAAGTCGAAAATTCCTGGAGCTTTTCGGCAAACCACTTGATCCGGTTTGATAAGATGTTCTCTGCAACGTTTTCCATTAAAGATTGCACTTAGTTTTAGATGCTTTTATTACAGTAGTGCAGCACGACCTTCTGATCCCACCAAATACAGATCACCAAAGAATATTACCTGGCTTGTAAGCCAGGTTTCGCATATGTCTTTTTGCATTTCAGGATGTTGTAATGGATCCATTTTTTAACAGCAGTCAAAATTCTATGCAAAACAGATCTCTATTTGTAGCGTTCAAGCAGCCTTTCTGATATTTAAAATAATCTTTCAACGTTTCTGGGGCTTAATTTATTTATAACTTTCTTAACTTCCTGAAAAAAAACAAATTGCTCCATATTAAAGATCTAATCGCATATTAGCAAGGAGTCTTCAAGATGTATAAAATACTTACAGCAAAGGTAATGTTATATGTTTCGAAAAAAGCAATGAAGTATTGCGTGAAATGCATTTTGATGAAGATAAGTTGTTTTGAAGCAATAAAAATTTATCAAATTGAAGCTAATTAGACAGTAATAGATCAAGAAATTTTTTTCGAGATTTTCTGAAATAACACCACTGTAGGATGATTTATAAACTTTGAACAAAGAATGTCAAACAAAGGAAATCGATAAATTGTTGCAGTTACTGAACGCTGAACTTATTGCTTTCGATGATTTTATTAACGCCTTTATATAAGTTGTTGTTGTTATTGTTGCTAGCTTTATTAATAGTAACCAACATTTTGCTTTAAACTTAACGCACAACATGCAAGCTGCCCAGCTATCATTAACACACACATATAGAAGAAGAAGTATAGAAAAGACAATTTACGAGTGTGTGTTGTTGCTTGCAAATTAGTTACTTAAAAAGCGTGCGCGCGACAGTCAATTGAAACTAAAGAAAAAAATCTACTTCAACTCCGTAGACAACACACCCACTCGCCCACAATTTATTGATTTTTTATTATTATTATAATTTTTTTTTTTATATTAACTGCGCTCACTGCAACTCCACTTTAATGACGCGCGTAAAGTCAGTCGGCCGATTTGGTATAGTGTTGCTGCGACTAACTGACATTTGGGCACGGCCAAGCACACTTGTTGAGCCAATGAATTATGGAAATTACGCACAATGCAACAGCAACAACAAAATAAGTACTTACAATAACAATTACAACAATAAACTGTCTACAACAACAGGAATCGAAGTGCAAGCTCTGTTTTACGCCTGCGGAGTATTGTTGTAATTTGTTTTATTGTTGTTGTAAAGGAAAAGACTAAATTGCAACACGTTCAACACACGCCCGCCAATTGCACCGCTACAAATGGTGAATGAACGCAGAAGCATGAATCATCAGCATATAGATAGCACGTAGGGCTTGCGCGGGGGCCAGGAGGTGTGCCAACTGAGCAGTGAATTACTTAAACGAATAAATATATATAACAATAACAACAATTGATTTCAAATAGAATTTCAGCACATACGCACGAGGCAATAAGGAAATCCCCTCCGACAGTGCGCGCGCATGCGCTTAACACACACACATACGTACATGCGTAAATATATACATACATACATATACTATGTGCTACCTTTAGAGGCGCACGAAGTTAATATGCATTTAAATTAATTTATTTATTAATATTTCACAGAATTATGTGGTAGCGCACAGGTGCTTCGTGTATTCGTGTATTTTCGGAATTGGCGCGTGCAGAAATTACCCGTGCCAACTCATGCACACCACTCACGCATACATAAGCATCGAGTATTTTGCATGAGTGTATCGAACGTGTTTGCTGTTAAGCATTTCCGTTGCGGCATTTGCACTCTATGAGAAATTGTATTTGGAGTAAATGCTGATATTTAGCGTTTATTATTTATGAAATATTCAGCGGAATTTCGATTCGCAGCTGGTAATTATTGTATATTTTACAATGAATAAATTATCTAGCACATGTTAAGATAAATTCCAGTGTAAAATACAATGGCTGAGTCATTATGGGCTTAATGCGAATGCGCTGGAAAGTGTTGTGGGTTAGTGGAAATTCTATTTAGTTACAAGGCATTGTATTGAAAGGGCAAAATACACTAATTAGAATAATAAGTGTAAATTCTGGGAAAAGTAGATCAATCATATATAATATAAAACGTGCGCTGAGAAGCTTTAGACAATTATAGCGTATGAAGAATCCGCATTAAAATCGTGCACAGAGAAGTTATGAGGTAATGTGTTGCAAACGTGCGGCGCTATAAATAACTTGTAGATTTTTTTTTGAGAAACACAGATCAATTAGGCAGCTTAGTACAACAAAACTGCAATTCCGCACATTTATTTATGTTTAGAAGAATGCTATCATTGATAATGTTACTGAGACTCGATAAAAGTTAAAAATTAATGCAATCAGCTCTTTCATTTCTTTGACACCAATATGCCTTATATAGTGATTTTCGGCTTTCCATCTAACTATTTTTTTTTTGAAGTCAAGTGGACACGTTTTCTTAGGCGTTATAATATTATACCAACAGTTTGGCGCTCAATATAAATAAAGTTAGTCTCGCTCTAAACCTCATATCCATAATATAATAAATTTCAATCTTTTGGTTGACTTGTTTTACATCAACTTAATATATTAAATTTAGCCTGTTTTGGTGAGTTTATATCACATATATTTCATTTGAGGATTAAGTTTTAATATAATTTTCGCTGACCTTAAGTAAAATTTAGTAATAAAACTAAAAAAATCTATGAGTTTCAAAATAAGTTAATAAGATACCAAATATGATTTTAATCCACGCACGATTTCGTCGAACAATGAAGTTGAACCCTTTCGCTACATTTTTTAACATAAAGTTTTGTCAACACCTGAAGGTGTTTCACCGGCTTTGCACCTGGCAAGTTGCGGGCTAATTCGTATCAAGATAGTTAAATAAATGTTTTTTTCCAGCAGTGGGTTAGTCAGAATTGCACACAGGAGATTTTATTTCCTTGGCCATTCTCTTGTTTAAACCTGAAGGTGAAGTCATTACTTGCTATAAATTTTTACTCGATTGAACTACTTCACATCATGGCAAAACAAACTATGCTGATAAAACAGCGACGACAGGGTAAGAGAAAAGCAGGATTTCGCATGATTAATACTGGCTATGTTGGGAAAGCGAGAGACACCAATACAATGATCTACATAATAAACAGTCACGGTGACGATAGATGGCTCCAAATTTGGCTTATGGAGTAAATATCATTAAATCTTCGAATTAGTGTATCCAAATATAGGCCGTCTTATACCACATATATCTCGATTTCCAAATATGTGTTGATATTAACTTGAATGGAAAGCATTCGCCACTTCTCCTCTGCGTCACTTTTTAATATTTTCAAAGATATTCATAATATTCAAGCATTTCAATTTATCACAATTAAGAAATAATTATCAGCACATTCTTTTTTTTATTTTAAATACTAAAATGTGACATTGACTTTCAGCTGTAAGCCTCTACCGCCTGCCGTTATACAAGGGTATATACATACCTTAAAAATTCATGCGACATATAAGCATGCCTCCTTGCACACACCACCTACGACGAAAGAGGCGTCTGCGTAAAAATTTTACAGCGCCACCATATAAATGCTTGATTATTTCCTAGAAACATTTACGGACGGCCAGCGTAATTAACAGCCAAACTTGGCGTAGCACACGTAAAAAATCTGTTTCCATAAAATACCAAAACAACAACAAACACGAAATAAATAAAATTATGAGACACTGCGACACAGCGAGCAAATGGTAACATGAGAACGCCAGAACCCTTCAGCCGCTGCAAACGAGCGCATGTGCGAGACCGGCCGAGTCAAGTTCGTCGTGTCGTGGCAGGTAAACAAGCAGCGTGACAATGCTTATTAGTCTAATTTAATGAGCTATTTTATATATCACTAAATTTGACAGCAAGGTGTCTTCGACAAGATAAGCGAAACGCCACACACGCACGCACAAGCGAAAGATAGAAAAAATAGAAATTAATTACCGCAATCATGCGACTCAAATCGCTGCGTAAACGTACTTCATTGGAGGCCGCAAGCGGTGAAAGGGTCACATTCGTGGTAAAATCAGCAGCAGTTGATGTGGAGATATTTATACAAAATACTATGTAGCGTCCTGTGGCGTAACAAGCTGACTGGCAGCAAACAAATGCGCATGCGCACAAGCATTTTACATAGTAGTGTGTTCGTGTATTTGAGTGTGTATATTGGCTGTCAGAGGCACGTAAATACATGCTGATACTAACCGCTTGGTCCATTTTACCTGTGCGCTACGCTCGTAACTCTTCGCTATCGGTGAAACTACACAAATTCCGCGCCTTCAAATAATTTAGCTGGCTTTAAATTTGTGTTTATAAAATTTTATGTTCATCATAACTGCGTGGCCGCTGAAAAAGCGAGTTAAATGGATTACTATATTTGTTTTTCAGCCGGTCACTTGTCGTTAAATGGTAGTTAGTAATAAATGTTTGACTTATCAAAATATCAAAATCACTTGTACTTGTCTGCGCGCCGCACGAATATGCATCTGTATGTGTGTGTCGTCTACAAAATGTTACCGAAACGGTGGGAGAAACATCTGTAAATCTAATTTTATTTCAAAATAATGAGGGTAACATATAAATAAAATAAAGAAATGTAAGCGAAAGCAGTCTAAAAGGCTGTGCGATGGCAAAGAAGCAAGCAGAAGAGGCCAACAACAAGCATTCATTGCAACATTGAAGCAACTTAGTGTGTGTTTGTGTTGCCAGCAATGCAGCATCACAGTGACGATGAGCGATAAGCATCAGCAAATTGTTGCACAGACAGACACAGGCAGTCAGGCATACAGATACAAACACATAGAAATATATACGAGGACACACAAGCAACATCATGCATAAAAGGCAACACACAATCACACTTACAAACATGCAAGCATTAACAGGCACACTCACACTCATCAAAAAACACAGTCCTCACAATTGTTCACTCGCTGTTGATTAACCACGCAGTAAGGACAAAATACCTAATAGTTCGCAGCGACAGCTGGCCATAGTTGCTTGCTAGCCCGCCAATAGTTTCTTGGTCAAAATAAAAGTGAAATGAAATAAAATAAGAAGTGAAGGACTCTTAGGTGCTGAAATGGCGTTCATTTGCTGGTTTTTAATGCGCTATTATCTTGTTACCTCGCGCCTGCTTCTGTCAACCGCACACACTGACTATGATATACATATACACAAATATATATACATTTAATATGTATGTGATGCGTGTTTTTGGGTCCATATCGGCATCTGCAAGTGTTTGTCTGTCGGAAAAATTTGCGATAAGATACTGCTTAGCTGATTACACACTTGCAACACAGTCATTACCGTGTAATTAATATTGCGGCTGAACGATATGTGTGGCCAAAAAATGGAATTTCGGCCCAAAGAAATTTTTCTGGGTTTAATTTCAATAAATGTGTAGGAGGTTGGCCCAACTGGCAATTGATTGTAGATAACTAAGATGTGTCTTCTTTTTGGCTAGAAAATTGCTTTTGCTTTGGTAAACTGAAGTAATAAGTATAGTTTCTCGAATCTCAAAGGAAAAGGATTCAATTGGTTAGTATAAATGGGCATGTATTGGCAGTAGCAAATCTCACTTAGTTTAAGTTAGACCTAGCAGTACAGTTCTTGACGGAACTCCAACTGGAAATGAGACGATAGTTACTTTTCTTGCAAGCTCTTTGGACGTGAAGTTTGCAGCGAATCGGCAAGTTATTATAATTTAGAAGTAGAAGTAATACCTACGCTAATAAGGTTAACGAGAAAATGTATATGATTCCTTCACATAAATGAGATTATTATACCTGAACAGAGTATATCAAGTTTTAAGCTGGGATGAAGTGCTTTTTCTTACCCACTCATCGGCTTTGCAAATGCCTACGATGCCTTTATAGTCTGTGATATCCAGCCAAAGCTTCAACACACTTATATTTTTATGCTAGTCAAAAAATAAATTTGCAATAGAGTAGTTAAAAAATACCTTTATAATTTTCTTTCTTCACTGTCATTACAGACTAAGAAATTTATTAACTTTCACTTTTACTTTCTCACGCCTCTTGATAAGAAAACAAAAGGTTTTCAGCACTAAACAGATTCAAAGTCACCCAGGCTTTTTTAAGACACTACTAACACACAATAAGAACAACTAAAGCTACGGTGGTAACAACCAAATTAAAAAGTGAATTCACAAGCACACATTTACACACACACATGCAGTGCACTATTTTGACTTATCGTGGTAAACTGTAACTCATATGCCCAGCCTAGCCAAGGATACTCGCTGATACGACATAGCTACTGTTGGCTACTGCTTGTGAACCCAACAAACAGAAACAAAAAACCTTGGTCTGCCCTTCTTGCAACAGGCAAGGCAGCCCCATTACATTGCACTCCAACTGCCGGCGATGTCACTGTCAATGTCGTTTAATGCCAACAACATTTAAAACTGCGATAAATAAGGCACAGCGCAGATCAACAGCAACAGCAACAACAACAGCACTGGCATATACTATAACACCGATATATGTTTGTTCTTGTGCGCTAAGTAGGTGAGCTGCGCTAGTTTCACCTTTTTCAAGCAATCCAAGTTGTGTTGCCACAGTCGCGACACTGATTGCTCGTGCAACATTCGATTTTTTTCTGTGTCAACTGCAATTTTTTTCACATTCGTGCTACATATACACCCTCTAAGTGGAACTGCTGCTTCTTCTGCCCGCTCTTCTTCACATGCTTGTTCTTCCAAATACGTTTTAGCGCTGCACTTGGCACTCATGCGCTGACCATGGCTTAGCACTCATTTTATATGTGATAGATATGTGTGTGGTTAGTGTTTTAGTCACTAACTTGATCCATTAGCAGCAGCGAACGAAGGTAACCAGAGCAATAATAACAACAATAACAAGCGCAGCGTATTGCGTGCGCAACACGATTGCACGAGTTGTCGTTGGCAGCAGAAGTTTATCATTTTGTTGTTGTTGTTAAAGCTATTCCTTGTTGTTGTCAATGTTTTGCGGATGTATGCTGCAGCGCTGCATTGACTATTGGTAAATATTGTGGCAAGCTGTTGCAAAAATAAAGCATAAGATGAGGCAGTAGAAAAATAGCGGCAGCAGCAGCAGCAGAAGAAGAAGACTAACCAGAAGAAGTGCAGCGGAAAGCGCGCCAGCATAGCAGAGAAGAGTCACACTTTGGCACTTTGGCACGTTTTTGCTAATATGTGCAACGTGTGAGCAACATGCGCACAGCAGCGGCACAATGACTCACCACATGCTGCTTCACTTAAAATAAATAGTAAAAATATTTATTTAAATGTATGTGAAATAAATTTATTTGCCAGCATGCTCTATTTGTTGGCTGCAGCAGTGAAGGCCAACTAGTCAACTGAGCTAACCAAAGCTGTTGGTGGCAAGGTCATATACACGTTTGTTGATTGAATAGTTGCTACAAAAACATTTTATATTAAAAACTTTGCTGAACTTATTGAAACAGTTGGGAATAATTAAAAATACGATTTTCTTTTATACTATCGTGTAAAATTGTCTGCGCTAGCGAAAAAATCATGCAAATTTCGTTCTATAGTTTCCAGTATTTTTTACTTTTTTTTATTACAAGAAAAGCATTTAAAAGGTTCAATAAAGCATTCTATGTTATATATCAACTGTTGAGGTTTACCCATTCATCAGTAAGATAGTCGTAGGCTCTTCGCCAGGCAGGGTCCTAAAGCGAGACTTATATGCAGGTTTCACCCTACGATAACAAAGTTTATTTGGCAAGAATCCGGGACCTATCTCGTCTCTTGGTCATTATTACTGACTAGAAGGACAAGAGAGCGAAACATTACTTTGCTATAATTTTGTTTTTGTAATTTTTGAAATGGTTTTTACTCTCAAACAATACACAGTTGCGAATATATCACTATTAATCCTTCCATATTGACTTCGCGATTTTTGTTTTTTTTTTTTGCAAAAATTATAAATCAAGTTAGTCGCTTAAGTCTTCAGTTATTTCCTACAATGCAATTAATCAGCTAAAGACAAGCAAAATAACACTCAAAATAATTTCCCACACCCATTTCAGCGAGACTTGACACAAAAAGGACTTATATTATAATATTTCAAACATTTTTGTGCGTTGTACAATTTATCAGCGAATAATCTACAGTGCAGCAAGCTTTGTTTCACTATCCGAATGCAGCAGCACAAACAAGAGCGCATGCAATGTAAACAGGTGCAAATGTGCGCACTTTCCGAAATCGAACATTTATAGTAAATACCGGATGCTCGACATAGCCACCACTATACTCGTATATGTATATATATTCTCGAGAGCACACACACACATGCAAATTTAAAGCAACAATAATGCTGCATTGCGGCAATGCGTTTTGGAACCGTGAAATTGAAGGCAGTCATTGAATTTGCATTGCATTTTATTGACTGCCACATGCCACAAATGCATGCGTTCGCACGACAGCGCGCAAGTGTTTGCATTTAACAGTAGCACATTAGTATTACTCGCTTGCATTGACTGTGTGTGTGTGTGTGTTTATATTAGCCGCAGTAGCAATTTCGCGCATTAAACGCCGCAAAGGCAAAGCGACGCAGCAAGCTTTTACATTTCATTTATTTAATTTCGCTTTGTTGCTGACAACGCTTGGCAACTTGCCGCTCGCTTTGGAATGCGTGCAACTTGTGGCATTTGTTGGACTTGTTCGACGAGCACATTAAAGCAACGACAAAGCTTTACAGTTTACATGACTGCGTAAAGTGCTTTTTTGTATGTATGCGTGTGTTTTTGTATGTCTTTATATAGAAATCTACAAATATATATATATGTATCGGTTTGTTGGTATCTGCGTTTGTTTGTCAGTTCGACAAGGCAATTAAATATTTCAAATAATTTTGTATTAAATGCAAATGTTTCAAATTCATTTGCTGGCCGTTGTTATTGTCGCTATTGTAGTTGGTTTTGTTGTTGCTTAGCATTTGCCTATCTTTTTAATTGCGCCTTTGTCTCCATTTATTTCACGCGCTCTTTAGCTTTTAAGCTTATTTTCTTTTAAATGCATTAAGCGTGGAATGTTCCGTTGCCGTTGTTGTTGTTGCTGGTGGTTTTTTTTCTGCTTCTCCTTATTTCAATGGCTTTCGGGTTAATGAAGCCGTCGCTTTGAACTGGCCATGTGTTGGCAATTTGAAATGCGGCTACTGGTGTTATTGTATGCTTTTAATGTTATTTTCAAATTGCATTTGTTGTTGTTTTTTATTTATTTTTATTTTGTGTTTTATATTGTTGTTGCCTTGTGCTTGAACGCACATAATTAAAATGTCGTTTTCACACAACTAAGTAATTGGCTGGAAATATTTCGTTGGGCACTTAATTTAAATTTTTTTTATTCTGTTGTTATTGTTGTAGTATAAATGCAGACAGCTTAACAAATTCAAGATCGGTACACATATATGCTATTCAAATGTTTAATTCTTTGGGTTTAGTAAAGTAAAGTAACTGCATTTGCTGCTTCTATACGGCATCAAAGTATTTAGTGCAATGAAAGAAATATACAAAAGACTTCAACAACGAACTTATCTTAAGAAACTAAGAATAATAATATTTAAAAATTGTCGTAAAAAATTGTATAATTATAAAATGGAGGACTGAAGCAATAAAACACTTTTTCCAAAATAAGAAAACAGTAGTAAAATATTAGGTTAAACTAAGTATATAGTGGAAAACAGTATATGGTAGAAAAGAAACCAAAATAATTAAAAAGTATTTCTTAATAAAATTTTTTATTTTTTTAAGGGGTAATTTATTAATGTTACAAGAGGACAGAAATAAATTTAAAAAATTTGAAAAACTGGCAGCTGATGGAGGGACGGGTCCCTTAAAATTGGCACTTAAGCATACCCATTATTTCAACCCTCCTAGCTATCTGACATGAAAAAAAAGATTATCAATTTTCAATGATGTCACGATTGTATGAACTGTGAAAAATGTAGGACAAAATGGCGAAAGTTTGAAATAAAAAAACGATTTCTTTACCATTTTTTTTATATTCTCGTATTTTTAAAAAATTAAAAAAAAAAAAACTAGGGCTAGTGCATACTCGATAGGAATCTTTTAGATAAAAGATACTCTAAAAATTTTAAGTAAATCAGTCCAGTAGAACTCGAGAAATCGTGGGTATCGTATTGAAAATGTCTGGTCTGGTGAAAACGCATTTAAAGTTTTGCCTGAAGCCTTTTGTTTGATTAGAACCAGTTTGCAGGCCGGTTCAGTAAAATGTCTTTATCTTCGAAAATAATTTAAATTTTTAAAAACCCTCTCGTAGACATATTATTAAATAGCCAAACTTTATAAATATGAAAAAAGTCGGTTCTTTTGAAATTTTACATTAAAATACCCCTTAAAGAATTTAGAAAAAAACTGAAAATTATATTTTAAGTCCAATATTTTGATTAACTTTAATCATAAATTATTGATTATTTGAAAAATAAAATGTAAAAAAAATAATTTTTGTTAAGAACATACTTAGCGCTAAATTTTAAATTTTGCACTTAAAGACGTTCGTTTTTTAATTTTTTTTTTTAATTTCCGATATTTTTTTCATTTAATAAAGGCATAAAAATCCAAATTTGCTCAGTCTTATCAATATAAAATGTTGTTTTTATAAATATATTGCCTTTATGCAGCATATAAAAAATCCTTCATCCCACATTGCTCTATCTGTTTTGAAATATCTTGAAGCAACTGCTAATAAGCCTCTTCGCCTCAATTTATTTCCATTACACCTTATCAGCTACTTTCACCTCACTTTCCGCATAAAAGTGCAATTTTGTGCAATCAATTTATTGCAGGAAAATAATGATGCATTGTAAGGTATCTTCCTCATATTCTCTCATTTTCATATATTTACACTGGCGTTGAAAACTTCATCGCAATTATTGATAAGAAATTAAATATTAACGGTTATTTCAACAGCATGAAAGTTGTGTTTTTCTTACTCCAAATTGCTGCCCCAAAAACAAATGTGTTTATGTATTAATAGCAATAAAAATTTCTGTAATGCATTACACTGATCAACAGAATAAAGTTTACAAGTAATATTAAATAATTTTTGTTTTTTGCGGAATTGAGATTTTTTATTCACTGAAAACCGCTTTACTTTAGCAAAACAAAGAAAAATATGCCAAAAAAATGAAATAAGAACAGTACAAAAATTTTAATAAAACAAATATCTTGGCTGAAAATTACTTGGCAGCACAGTGCTTCTTCGAAAAACTAGCCAAAAATACCAAAAAATATAGTTTATATAATAGATTCAATTTGAATTATTCTGCTCTGAATGAATTAAAGTTGTTCCTAAAAAATTGTCTACAAACTTTTTTTTATTGTCATATAGTCATTACTGTAAAAAACAAACAGCTTCGCGTGATATTTTTATAAAAGTATAACCAATAGGAACAATTATATAACAAAACTATTATACTCAATAGCATCATGTTGCAAGAGTACAAATATAAGTAACAAACTAATTATCTAAAAAAATATATTAAAAATATTAAATTTTTTAGTCAAAAAGTATGACATATTCTCCTTTGTATAAATTTTTCGTTTTTCGACAAAAATTCTTCAAGCACTTTTTTATGCTGCCGTGTAACATAGTGTCTCTTTACATTTATTCCTGCAACATACGATCGCCCGGCCGCGATATTTGCCTTAATTTAAACATTCATACACGCCTCCATTAAACGTACAGAAAACAATTGCAGCCGGCGCGCACTGATTTAGCCAGCGAAAGGCGCCTAAAAAGGCACGAAGCGGCAACAAAATTACAAAAGAAATAATAATAATAATATAAATTGGTAAAAATCGGCAGAAAAATCTTAAACAAACAGAGGAAAATCGGCAATACGCCCTGGGAATCACTAAAAGGGCGCACAGAATGCAACTAAAACTCAATGAAAGTTAAACACGAGCTGAGGCAAGGCAAAGGCGAAAAAAGCCGAAGGAATAACATAAAACTTTAATAAAAATAAAAAAAACAGTGCACACGCACACACTCTGGCTTTAGAGCGAGTTGAAACTGAGTTTGTTAAGAAGCAAACAGCATACTAGGTCAGCTAGCATGAACACGCACACTTGCAGCCACACACACATGTGTATTGTTATACCTTTTCGACTCTGGCATGTGATCTCGTTTAAACGTACTTTTAAACGCTTTATGCCGTAGTAAAGGCGCGCGTTCGTGTAATGCGCCATAACAAAGTTTTCGTGTCGATTAAATTGCTCTGATTATAGGGACGCCCCAAATTGTGGCACAGACACGATTGCGCGTCGGCCAACCGATTGTTTGTGAGGGCGACCTTAAACGCGCCCACATAAAAATCGCAAAAACCAACAAACCATTGTCATTATATGCATGTGTGTGTGTGTGAAGAAAACATGCGTTTCCCATGCGCGGCGTGAGCGATTTCGGCATGAAATCGTAAAGCACCAAAAGCTAAACGGAAAAAATTTATATAAATGTTTACAAAGTGGAAAAAAGGATTGAAATGAGAAGCGTTGCATACATGTAATGCGTGCACTGCGTTGCTAGATTGTTGTTGTTGTTGCTACAATTTACACCGCAGCAATCTGTTGGCGATGAACTCTGCAGGTCAATTGCCGAGCAACATGCATGCAGCGGCGCAAACGCTGTGACCAGATTGTGGGCGCGCAAATATGTATGCGTGGATATGTTTTATACATGCACATACACATGTGTATGCATGTATACATTATTACTCTTAAGTCAGTTTAATCTTACATTAAATTCATAACTTGGTTGCTATGCCGATGTGAGCGAAATATATCTTGTAATAAGTTACGCGTCGGCGATTTTTAAAATATGCCAACTCTCTCGATATATGATGCCTGTTTTGAGACTATCTAGCGGTTTTTAATGTGAATATATAATCAAGAAGTGCAGTTTATCATATGTGTTTCGTCGAATATTTAGCTAGGTCCCTATAAAGACATACAGTGCGGCTTCCGCTGCTCCAATTTATATTACAAAACTATCAGATCACAAATTATTATTCAACGCCACCAGACTTGATTCTTATTACTTGACTTAAGCTAACTCTTAAGCTTTCGCTTTGCATTTAATGTAATTTAGGTACTTACAGTTTTGGAGATTTTTATTACAGTTAATTACCCATTGCAAGGCGCATGCGCCACACAATCTCAAAGCCAACATCAGCATGAAATAAAAAAAAAAGAAAATGTTGTGAAAACTACAAAATATATACACACTTATAAATAAAACTTGATAAGTATATATATATTTATTCAAACTCAAGGGCATGCAGAAAATCTGCTATTGTTCTAAAGCTTGCTGTATAACTATTGTTGCCTGTTATCGTTGCAGATGTACTAAGGTACTATGCTTTTATTTAGACGTGCCTCTCGCCTTCCTGCCACTCAGCGCTTTGACGGAGCGAGTGCCTCACTCGTTGGTGTTGACTTGAGTGGCAGTTGTTGCAATGCGAGCCGCCAGCTTGTGCAACAACCATATATGTGTGTGTATGTGTCTGTGCTGGGTTGTGTGCGCGTCAGGTCGCGCCGCTCATGTGAATGAGCGCACACGTTGACGTTTTGTTTGACACCTCATTAACATGACATTTACATGAGGTTGAGGTCTGACTAATTTGCAACTTGCAACTCGTGGGCCTACACTAGTTTACATGTAATGTAGAGTTGTGTGTTTATGCAAGCGTGGGTAGATGTAGCGGGTCTACATGAAACTACGCTCGTTTGAGTGTTTCTTATAAAGTAATTCTCGTGAGGTTCTTTGATATTTTATAGTTATTACTGATATGTGGTTAGATTGCCTGATATTTCCATGAAACGCTTTCGAAAGGAAATTTTTATAAAACATTGCTGCCACATTTTGCATTTAGCGTATAACTGATTTTAGTTGAAAAGGCTAGCTGTACAAATTTTTAGTTGTTTAGTCATCTTTCTTACTTCCATTCCGTTTTTTCCATATTTTGTGGCTTTTATCTTAATTTGGATTCTCTTTGTCGCTACGACACTATATGCAAAGTTTCAAACAATCAAGTATATAATCACACAATTTTTTATGATATCGTACTATTGGTTACATGAAACTGAAAGTAATTTTTTTGTCGCAGGCAGTAGCCATATATGTACATTAGGGTGAGGCGAAAAAAATTTTTTTTTGCTTAGCCTTGAGGTAAAATCTGTAGGTTATAGAAACAGAAAAATTTTGGACAAAACAAAATTTTTTTAACATCTAGACGGGCGCACTCAGTTTTAAAGTAAATTTTGGAGTTAAAATTATTATTTCGTAAAAAAATTTCAATGTGTTCTAAAAGCTGTAGAGAGTTCTCTTTCTGGCAAATTAAAAGTTATCAACTTAAAAAAATTTTTTGTGGTCATTATTGGAGTTTTAAAAAAAGTCTTAAACGACAACATGTTTTCCTTAAGCGTTAAAATAAATTTTGAGTCAAAAACCGTCAAATTCGTTATATTTTATATAAACGTGAAGAGTTGAAACCAAAAATAAACTTTTTTTTTGTCCAAAAAAATTTTTACCTCGTAATTTACTTGTAAACTGAGGTCGCCTCTAGGTGTTAAAAAAAAAATCTTTTTTTGTCCAAAAATTTTCTTTTTTATAATCTTCAGATTTTACCCCCGGCTAAGTAAAAAAAATTGTGTACATATACTATAAAGGTATCTGAAGCATCGCTGTTTTCTATGTAATCCTGGCCTAGTTTGAGATCTTTCTTTCCAGAGAATGGAACTTGGATTTCAGTGAAAACGAGTGAGAAGTTAATTTAACAAATATATGGAATATTTGGCAAAAAATATTTTTTGTATTATTTGGAAACATTTTCAAAGCAACTGTATTTGATCTTGTAATAATGTAAACAAGACTTCTTTGACGGATTCTGAGTATATTCGCTTGTACATAGCTGGAACTGATATCCTGTTGAAAAGGTATTCAATGCTCCATATAGTCCACTGCTATTGCAAAATTTTTGGACCACTATCTACTTCTTACGCCTGAGTTCGAGTTCCTGTTTCGTTAGTTCTAACTTTCAGCTCTTACTTGAGAGTAAAAATGCAATCTTGTGTTTGTAGACAGAATATTGAAGTTTCTAAGGAAACCAAATCGCCAATAAATTACATAAAAGGAATATCAAGAAGTATTATTTTGGCCCCTCTACGCCTTTTCCTTATGTAATATGATTATGAAAGTCGGTTATCCATATTTTCGAAAGAGTAAAGAATTTCTGTATTTAGTAAAATAGCGCGTTCTAAAACTATAAACTGTGGTCTTGCAACAAAAGCAACAAGAGAATAAAAGCAAAATTATGTTTAAAATAATAATATTTAATCATTTAAACCAGTGTTGAAAGGCTGGTGAAGGGCTATTGTTTTGTTGCTATGTGTACTGGCTACTATGCCGCCAACTAATGTTTTATAAAGAATAAGGTATAAATGTGCTAAAATATTTCATGTAATTTATTATTGTAATAGGATTCTAAACATATACGGTTCATTGCATTATAGAACTGTATTGTGTTTCCCACTTTTAACTCAAAAAACCATTAGCAACTAACTTAATTACACAAGGTCTCAGCGGCGTACAACTAAACGCTTAGCAGTTTATTGGCGACCTCATCAATCACCGATGTTTAAAATTACGTATGTTGCATGTAATTAAACTGAACAAACGTTCTCATTGAAAGTTCAAAAGTGATTGAATACCGGAAGAGCGCAAAAAACCCAAAAACTCTTGAGTTACTTAAATGTCAACTCATATGAGCATGTAAGTTGCAGCAGCGGGAACAATTTCCTGTGACATCCTTTGTTAGGTTTTTTAGTTTTATTCATTTCTTTTATTTATTTATTTTTTTTATTTTTTTTTTGGGTTTTGCTCTTTTTCCTTTTATCACAAACATTTTTAAGCGTTTGATTGATAGCCCTAAAATCCGATTTAGGTACGCTTCCTTGTTATGTAATGTTTTGTTGTTATTGTCGTTGTCACCTCAACTAATCACTTTCTTTCTTCGCTTTGAGTTGAATGCTCAGAGATGCGCGTTTCATTGAAGAGTGATCGATTTGTCGCAGTATGTAATAAAAGTGAGTGTCATATACATATGTAAGCACTCTCTCATTTGAGTGCAGCAAATTAAGAAAATTATTTTTGCTTACTTTGATGAAATGTCCGAAACGGAGTGGTTATGTGTTAAAATGTTGATTAAAAAATTTTTGCAATATCTTAATTTTTTCTGGAAGAGAAAATTACTGTTGCTGCTTCAAAAATGTGTCTGAAGCTTACATCTATTGATAATAGAAGTTTGAGAATAAATGATGAGCTGTTCTGTAACCAATACCAAGGACAGTTCGGAGATAAAAAAATCTTGATTTAAGAAGACTTGATGTGATTTTATACTCACAAGCCTAGAACATAGTTTGCTTTCGTTTCAGTATATAAAACAGTATTATTACAAAGCTTATTTTGGAGATAAATATTGCTCATAGTGAATTCTATATAGCAATTACAAACAAAAAATTACACTAAAATATATTTTCAATAAGTTACTCACCTACAAACCTACGGCCTTCGTGTTCAGTTACTTGGCACGCGTCAGACATCACATGCTGTGCTCAAAAACGAAACTTAAACCCAATCGACGGACCAAATGATCGACAAGCCACATTTAAGTGGCGCCAAGTGTCACTAAAGAAATTTGATCAGGCCAATGAGAAGATTACAAGGCACAATTTGTACATGACATTATCTTTTTGAGATTAGAGCATTACATTGTGTAACACATTTATTTAACAAAAGCATTTGCTGCCACAATCCGCTTTATGTATCTGTGTGTGTGCGTGTGTGTTGTGAATGCCTGTAATTTGTGGTATGCGCTCTATTGCTTTGCAAATGGTATCAGTTTTTTCATGGCGCCTAAATTTGACAGTCCATAAAAGTTTGAAATGTTATATTATACTTATGGTATGTGTGCATTAGAGGCTTATTGTTGGACATTTTATCGGTTAACATCTTAGTCTCATATTTTAGATCAAATAAGAAAATCATAGTCAAACATGAGATTGCACTGGAATATGTTCGCCTATGTAGCACATGTCCGATTTAAAACATTCTTTAATGCATATATGCACTAGGTTTATAGTGGTATCAAGTGGCACAATTACAATTACAAGTAATAAAAGCATTATAATTTTTTATAGTTACAAACGTACAAATGCCGTTATAATAACTATCTAATTAGGTTAAACTGGCCATAAGAAGTAACTTATATAATTTCTAAGAAGAGTTACAATTACCATTACAAATACAATTATAATTTCAATCATAACAAATAATACAATGTTAATTACCATCACAAAAAGTACAATTACATTTATAATTTCAATCATAACCAAAATTACAGTTTTATCATTACAATTACCGTTACAAAAACTATTTTAATTAATGTTACAATGCCATTTATAACATTAAATACATGACGTTTTCAATTACTTAACCACTTTTGAAAATATATTTATAAATACTTATTTAATTACAGCTATAATTACAAATACAATTTCAATTACATTGAAGTTACATTCTGAATTTCAATAGATAACCACAATTACGTCTAAATTACCTTTAGAATTACTAATACCATTTAATTACTGTTAACATTTCAATTACAATTACATATATAAATTCTATCACAACAAAAAGTGTATTACTATTGAAATTACAATTACATTTACCATTCAACTGGTATTACCAATTACCATTGCAATTACATTTACTGTTATAGTAATATTCGTATTTACAAATACAATTACTACTTTCAACCGAAATTACTGCAACAATAATATTTATAATTACAATTACAATCAGGATTACAGTTTAGTTTTGAAACGGAATAAAAAGTAGTTTTGAACGCTTTAGAAAATAGCGGTAACCATTTTTATAACAAGTAAGTATATATATACAAAATCGTGTATATTATCTAAACTACTCCCTTTCATACTTGTTACCCAACCGCTCTTGCATTTCAGCCCAACTTGTAATTATGATTTTCTATCAGTAAATACCTAAAAAGCATCTAACGCATTTGCCTAATTTCCACGCCCGCTAAAAGTATTTTTATTGCCACACAAATGCTTTGCACCAAATTGCACAGCAATAAAACAACTCACATACACACACATACTCACGCTCACAGACTCCCACTAATAGCGTGAGGTATTTGCCACAAGCAAGCGAAGTGTTCGTTAAAAATCATATAAATGAAATCGACACAGCAATAAAAGCAAATGTGTAATAAGAGCAATTGCGTGGCGTTGCAACAACACCAGCATTATTCACATATCTATAAATGCTGCAAGCAGCAAGTGCCTGAATGCATTAGCGCTCAATACTCGGCGGTATAGACGGAGTTGAACAACAACAGCACAGTGCAGCATTTGTGGCAGCGTTGCACTTTAGTGATTGCAACACGACGGCGGCAAAGTGAAACTTTGATCTTGCACCGCCCAAGCAGCCAAAGGGTTTATTTGTACACAACTACGTGTGCACGTATGTGCGTGCGTGCTAACGGCGTTTTCTTGCTGTTGTTATAGTTATTGTAAATGGCCATTAGCGTGTCGTCACACATGGCAACTGGACAACACACAATTTGTTTGTGCGTTTATTGAAGTTTATATTATATATATATAAACATACACAAACACATACATATACATATATGTATGTTTGGATAGAGATTTGTTGGCCACTTTGCCGAATTGGAATGTTAGAAGTATTAAATGAATTTGTTAGAGTGAAGACAAGAGGCAACAACATTATAAGTTTAGTTGCAAACAACATCTTTTAAAATTTGGCTTCCAAATCAAATATGCTTGTAAAATAATTCTGATAAATATAAAAATAAACATATCTCTAAACCAAGTTGCCAAATTATACCCGAATGCTTTTTTTTCAATTTAGTGCGTATTTTAGAACAGTGTTGCCAAATGTTGGAAAAAGTAAAAGTACACAACATATTATAACATCTATTAAGCACCAAGAAAGCTGTCCAGAAACTATTTGAATCGTTTTTAATGCAGTCATTTTTCAATATAGATAGGATTTAAAACAGAGTTGCCACCTGCCGAAATAAATCAAATTTTTTTTAATAAAACCGAAAATATATTTGGCATGCCTTTACTTGATAAATTTGATTTTTATACAATACAACATTGGAAAATAAATAATTCTCTTTATTTATCGATGCACTGCTGCTCCCAATATCAATTTATGTATTGAAAAATGCGGCAGCGCACTAAAAGTGCTCGGTCAAATAAATTACAGTACATTAGTACCACGGCGAAAACGATCTTGTTTACATTTGTCAAACAATCGGCAGTCTTTTTTCCCAACCACTCGAGCAGCAAGCCACTTTGAGCCTCTTCCATCAGCATTGAACGCCTTCAAAGCGGCTATTAAATTAGTGCAAACGCAAAGGAAACAAAAGCATCCTTTGGCGTGGCGGCGCGTACAAAGAGCAAATGCCCAAGCTAAAGAAGAAAAACAAGTGTTGAAAAAGCTAAAAGCAAACAAGGCAAAGAACAATAACAAAGCCATGAAAAAAATAGTTGTGTTAAGTAAGAAGAACAACAACAATGAGTGTTAGGTGCTAGCGGAATGCAAAAAAGAAAAAAAATTAAGAAATCACTTGTTCGCTTAGAGCAAAAGCATTTGAAGCCTATGCTCGAGCGAAGCCATTATTGATGTTCTAATAAGCCGCCACAATGCGGTGATCATGTTTTGTAAATATTGGACCAATTTGAGTTATATATTTTTTTTTGTAGTTTGTTAGTTGTTTATTTTTTCAAAGATCTTTTTTTTTTTGTATTTTTCTCGTTTTTTTTTTTTAATTATCGACTGCCTTACTTTTATGCCTTCAATTTGAATTTTCTTTTATTTACCCTTTTGCCAAAGTACCATAACTTAGCATAACATAGCGCAGCAGCCTCTAACGTGGACCTCTCACGTGTTCTCGAGTCAATGTTATTTTTAGCTCTTCCTTTAACCAGTTAAATGCACCGATTTTTACCATCTAATGCTTTGCTTTTATTATTATTACCATTATTATTTTATTTGCCGAGCGCACACATACATACATACATACACACACATATGTATACATATATAGTACTTACGCGTGTATTTTCTTAGGTCACTCTGCGTCTCTTGCTTTATTGTTATTGTTGTTATTGTGGGCTGAGCAAATATGCGCATGGAAATTGTTAGAGTGCAATCATCACCATCCATTCTACTGCTTAGTCATATTAGCTATTTCACCGCTCACGTTCTCAAAGGGTAAAGCGAGTGTAGATATTTTTATAGGTAACTATGTGGAGGTAAATAATATGCATGTGCTAAGTAAATAGGAAATAAAAAATTATAAATTGAGTTGAAAGGATATGCGGCGGGTTGAAAGGCAGTTCGAACATTCAAATTCAATTGGTTGAATGAGTTTGATTGGTTGAATGAGTTTGAAAGGCATAAAAAAGGCCGACGGAGCTCTAAAAAAGTAACCAAGGCAAATAGTTAGTTAGTTTCAAGAGCTGAAGTGAAGACGTTATTTCATGTCTCTTTAATCTAAACAATGGTGCTCCACAAATAAACACCAAGTCGAAAAAAATCGCTGAAGGCCATGAACACCATACCAGCCAAAGCTTATAACAAGTGTATGGAGAGTTTACGTTGGCATAATTGTCTATACTTGTATTAGCGCAGGAGCCAATTTCGAAGGCAATAATAAAAATTTGTACGCAAATATGTTTTAAAATGTTTTTTTTTTTTATATGCTATATAAATATGAACACAACACATAGGGAAACAGCAAGATCTGCCAAAAGGAAATCCTGATTAATGCTTACATAACAACATTAGTAATATCAGAGCTTTTAATTGCTTTATTTTAAAAATAAATTCACACACACATATTCAACTGCAAAGCCACAGATAGAGTTAAGTGTCCTTAGATTTTCATTCACTTAATCTCAATGCTAACCGATCACATCAATATATTCTGAGACAATTTAAGACGCAGTGAGCTAAATGTATACACCTTTTAAAGATGAGCGCATCTACTCGGACAGTCAGCTCTGTGAAGCTTAAAGACTGTATTATATGCTGAGGTTCTATTGAGACTCATACTTGAGAATGAAGCTGTTATCTGCTGCTCTTTTCTTATTGCATAAAATATCAAACCATGTACTGCCTTTCGAATTAGAGTGTTTTACGTAAAGAAAAAATTCTCTTTAAATACAAAAATTTGATCAATTTCTAATTAGTATATCTAAAAACCTTAAATTTTCATAAATTCTTAACGAAAGTGTGCAGCTGACACCAGCGCAAATCAATTTGACTCAATTAAAGCTCTTTAGGTCATAATACGTTTTCGCTGTCATACGCTGTGCCAAGCACAATGGCGACTTTATTAAATTTTTATTAAATGCGCTGCCACTTGAGCGCCGTGGAACTCGTTGTCAAACAGTCAACTGGTCAGCAGACAGTTTTATTTCACAACACAATATCATAAAAACGCCATAGAGTTAAACGCGTTTGCTGCTGAAGAACCACACATGGCAGCAGCTAAGAATGCGAGGCTACAGTGGCGCAACTATTTGTTATGCGCAGCTTGACGCGAGCAGCAGGCCGCAGACACGCAGCAAAAGCTTTATAGCGGTAGATTTATATTTACGCATGTGTATGTGTGTGGGTGATGTGGCAAGAGGAAGACCTAGCACAGACACATAAACTTTTGTAAGAAATTTAAGTAAATAGTAAAGCGGCGCGCAGCTGCTTATTGGCTCCTGCTTGTAGCTGCGTGGCGCTGCCGCTTGCTGCCCGTTGCCCAAAACAACCACGTGCTGCTTCAAATAATAAACTTAATATTAACACATATAAAAGTCATTCGCAGTGCGGTGTGGAATTTTAATCGCTTCATTAAGTTGTGAAAGAGTTGTGGCGCGTCGCCATGCCCCGCAGCAGCGACAACTAGCGGTAGCAGCAAGAACACGTGCATGCCAAAACAGCAATAGCAACAGCAAATGGGGCGGACAGCAGCAGCAACTGTAACACAAATAATGTACACTGCTGCGGCATTAAATATTTATTCTTAAACAGGCTTTGGCGTGCACTTGTTCCAGCCGTGGTGGCAGCGCGGCACAACAACAGCAATATAGCTGCTGAAATGTTTGCATATTTACTTGAAGTTGTTGTTGTTGTGGTGGCTAAAGTGAATCGGTGTTACATAAATCAGTTTGATTTACTTCACACGGATATAGCAGCATATTATATTAGCGAGTTTGTTGCTTAAGTCTTTTGCGTTAGTTTCACTGCCGCCTTGTTAGTTGGTTATTAGTGCATGGTTTGAATGAATATATTGTATGTCGAGGATATCATTGTAGACTATGCATGCATATGACTCACAGAACCATGGTTACCAGATCGTTGCCCAGAGTGAATTTAATTACTTGTACATTGCAGCATATGTACCATTCAACTAGAGACTTCATGCAGTTGCACTTTCGAGAGATAATTAAAATAGCGTTTTTTTATATTTTATAAAATGTGTCGACAATAATACCCCAAACTCAAAAAACTTATATCTAGGAAAAGGCTTTAAAAAAATTTTAGTAATAGGAAACTGTCATAAATTTGGGTAAAAATTTGAACAAAAAAATTTAAATCAGAATAAACAAGTAAAGAACGGCCAAGTTCGAAACTAACAGAACATTTTATACTCTCGCAATACGATCTGAACAATTTATGCTGAGATTGCACCGTTGTCTTAGGCAATAACCCATGCCATATTTCGATATAACTTTTACAATGAAACAGGGGTCCATTAAAGGACTTGATTCCTAACGTTCAGTTTGTATGGTAGATATATGCTATAGTCGTCCGATATCGACGGTTGCATCAAATGAGTAGCTTCTTGAAAGGAAAAGGGCGTGTACAAAGCTTCGAATCGGTATCTTAAAAACTGAGGGACAAATTCGCGTACATACAGAAAGACGGACAGACAGACAAACATGGCTATAACGACTATGTTAGTCACACTGATTATTTAGGTATACCATAATTTTATAGGGTCCCGACTTTTTTTTTCGGGTGTTACAAACATCGTGGCAAAATCAATATACCCTGTTCAGGGTATAAAAATTAATAACATATAGTTAGAGAGAGAATCCGTAATCTATTTAAAGTTTTTTCTTAACCAGAAATATTTTTTGTGAGAACTTCGATTATATACTCGAACAAAAACTGATTCCAACGTCGGCAATAACTTCTCTTGAAGCTGACTACAAGTATGTCGCTTTGTAAGTATTTCTCAAAGATTGTAGACTAGCCTTTTGAAAAGAATTGTTTTCAGTGCCTTCATATCATAGTCGTAGACTAGTTTGGATTATTAGCTAGACGACATTTAAGTTATATTTCACTATATATATATCAGAAGAAGAAGAGAATCAAGGCTTAATTTTTACTTATTTATTGCAAAAACTAGTTGCAAAATGAACCCGTTTAAAGTTAAGAGTTTCAGCACAGCCCACTTAAATGTCTATATCTTCGGATATAATGAAAAATTTGAAAAATACTCTTATTGATATAATCTGGAAAGTTTAAGCTGCAAAATACGATATGAATTTTTTTTATCAAATTTCTCAAATATCCAAAACCACCATATAAGAATTGCATTCTAAAAGAAAAATTATTTTGATTTTTTTTTAACTTTCCTTTATTTAAAAAAAATTTATATAATTTTAAAAATTTACTTAATTTTTTTTTATATAAATTACTTTGATTTGACCTAGCTCTAAACAAACATATACAGAACTAACTAGCAGGCTGAGGGACTAACATTCAAGAGAGACTATGAACTTTTATGTTTTGTAAAAATTTTGGTTTTGTTTAATTGCAATAATTTTAGCTTATAACAAAAAAATCACTTAAAATATAAATATTTACAATTTTTGTGCCAATGTGCAAATAAATACAATATGTGCAAAAATACATATATAAACATATATAGCAAATCAGTAAGATAAAATAGAACTGCTCAACTTAAAAGGTAATTATTTACAGAAATTGCTTAAGTATACTTACTTAAATTAATTATTATGATAATTGCAGCTTTTTGCTATTGCTTTGCTGGCATTAAACTAAACATTTACATAACTAGCTGGAATGTCTTCATTTAAAATTTGCATTAATTAAATTAAAAGCGACTAAATGCGACTAAATTGCGATTGATATCAATTATATTTAAATATTTGGATCTGATTTACACACACATGTACATGCGTGTGTGTATATTGAGCACTCTTATCTATGTTCCACACCAATTGCTGACGTTGTGTTGCTATCCCGTTTCAACACATATGCAAAAGCTTGCTTAGCGCGTTTACAAAAAGAGAGAGTGTAAAAGAGCGAGATATAGATATAAGGTGTGTGTGAGTTTGCGAGATCGCCATCTAATACGGCAAGCAACTATAACCGTTAGGCTAGCGCGTTCTCCAGCAACATGTGTGTAGGCGTACAAACTCGCTCGAAGCTTTGGAGAGCAGAGCGGCCTCTAAACAACAACGTGTACGTGTGCGTTGGTATGCGCTGATTTGCATTTCTTGCAACAGTTACGCCGATCAAAGACCACAAAACCACTTTGACAACAACAGCAACAAATGACAGCTTTATTGGCGACGGCTGAATAAGCGTGGCTCAGAGCACTCGCGCGCTTATGAGTGAGCTCCGCCCACAGCGACACTATTTTTCACCGCGCAGCGCCGGCGCCAAGCAGGTGTGAATGTGCATGCGTATATATGTATGTGTACAATTTAAACGCATACAAATATCCCATGCATACTGGTCGCGGACGACGTTGACACTGTTGAACCATGCGATGATGCGTAGCCCGCAGAATTGTAGCCCTCATCGATCATCTTCTGACGCTTGTTGGCGATCGCGACGGCGCTGCTACCATCTGACGAAGTATCGGACTCACTGTGATCGCTGTTGTAATGAAAGTACCTGCGACGTGCATCCAACATTGCTGCCTCCTCCTCACTCAACTCGCAGTTCATGTCACAATCGCCGCTAAGCCGCGTCGACGCACGTGATGCGGAGCTGACTGGCTTCATGCTAAGGTCCATGGGGCCATCCTGCGCGTCCATAACGCTGTGCTGCTGCTGTGTGCTCTCTGCGCCAATTGAGCACACGGAGACAGGTGAGAGTGATTGCATTTTGGCGGCGAACGAGAGCGCAGCAGTCTCGGTGACTGTTGGCGCTGGTGAGCTGGGTTGGTGTGCTGGCGAATTCACGGAGTTAGGTGTGAGCGCAGAGGTCGGCACGGGCACGCACAGTGGTGCGCTGCTGAGCGGTGATGCGCGTATCGCCACCGGGCTGTGAATTTGGTGTTGCTGTTGTTGTTCTTGCATTTGTTGGTAGATTTGCTGTTGCGCTTGTGCGCCCACAATACCAGGTGATGGTGAATGCACATCCAATTCATCATCCTCATCTTCATCGCCGCCCGAAACACACAGTTCCGGTGAGTGACGTGTCGCTTCCTGCTGTTCACGCATTTGTTGTTCCACGGTAGCAGCCGCAGCGGCAGCAGCAATTTGTGGCGAAAAGCGTTGTGCCGAATCACCAGAGGCCGCCGAATCCACAGACTGACGATGTTTATACATTTCGGTGCGGTAGGCAGCGTCAGCAGCTGCTGCAGCAGCAGCGGCGGCATTTGGATGATAAGCGGCCGCAGCAGCGGCGGCGGGGAATAACAAATGTGGCGGCAGCTGAAAGGCAGACTGTGCTGCGCCCATATTCGGCAGTGAATTCATCATGTTGAAGAAGGTGGCATCGGTGGCGGGATGACGTGCCGCAGCAGACATGAAAGGCGCAGCCTGTGCCATCATATCAGGAAATTGGTAGCCTGGATAGCCGAGCAAACCGCCAGCGGTGGCCATGTGTGGATTCAATGATTGCATGTGTTGTTTGGCGGCAGCAGCCGCAGCGGCCATATCACCGAATCCAGCGGCGTTGGGTGCAGCGGCGACATTACCGCCGGCAGCTGCAGCTTTGTTGGCGATATCCATAGCTTGCTGTTGCTGTTCCTGCAGCAGACAGTGTATTTTGAACCAGTTGGAACGGCGGCCGTAGCGTGAGCCGCCCTTGGACATGCCAACCGTGTAGCATTTGCGTAGGCGACACGCTTTGCAGGTAGTGCGATTCTTCTTATCGATCACGCACTTACCGTTATTCTTGCATTCGCTTATGGACGAGAGATTGTTGTACGAGCGACCAAAGAAGGACTGTAGATTAGAAGAGATGAAGGGGTGTCATTTATTAATAAATTGTGAGCGGTTTGTTGTTTTATGTTATTAGAGTGAACGTTTTTAATTCAATTTTATTCTGAGTATGTCATAGTTTTTCATTCTAAAATCTCAAATAGAACTTGTTCGCGTCTTTCAGCATTTTTTTTAAGTTTTTCGGCGTTTTTCTTGACAACTTACCTTGCAGCCCTCGCATGTGAAAGCTCCGAAGTGGAAACCGGCGGCTGGCTCACCGCATACTTTGCATGTTTGATTCATCTGTAAGCGGAAAAAAAGTGATTATTAGTGGTTTGAATATTGTTATATAATAGCATAGTAATGGTTTTAAACAGTTTTCCAAAACTCTCGTTTGTTTGGCTCTGTTGAAGAAGTAAAGCCATTTATTAATAAATATATGCAGATCTTAATTTTTGTGTTTCGAAAATTCACATTTCTACTACGCAATTTTTTACTTTTCGTTATGCTTCCCTTCTTCGCCTTTACACAAACATGTCTTTATCTTAATTACTCTTTTTTTTCTACTTCTTGATTTTTTAATACTAAGTGTAGCTGAACTAACCATATTAAGCCCAACTTCGGGCACGCACACATCCATCATTTCGGTCATTTTTGTTCTGTTTCACTTTTTCTATTAACACTGTTATTTAAATTTGCAACTTCTCGTGCTAATTTTAGTATTTGGTTTTAACTATTTTTAATGCACTTTTGGCTCTTACTTGAACCTCTTCGCTTCGCGATGGCTGTGTAAATGTGCTGTTGGCTTAACTCGTCTGTTTTTTTATAGTCGAAATGTCAAAAAGGAGTATAAAACCTACAAGAGGAGGCGTTGCTGTGCAAATTACACTCACAACATTGGCTGATCTAAGTGTTTATTGCCTTGTACGATGACCTTAGCAATACCTGCGCAACGTCCTGCCTGCATATACAATAGCAACTTTGTAAGGTGAAGCAGCAGGAAAAAAACGCATAATAATATTCTACTAAAACGTCACGATGGCAGGTAATGTTAGATCTTTGAAGAACCTGGCGCGTTTGGTGACCGTATGTTAGGCTGTTATATCAGCTAGTCAGGGCGAACGCTCTGTTAACTTTTTACTTTTAAGGATCTGTTAACAGACAGCGTTGTTGTTGTTGCACTGTTAAGTCGCGGTTAAAGGTAACCTTACTAAGTCTGTATTAATGCTAACGCCATTGTGGTCTCTCTGTTATGTCGCTGTTAATGTCAGCGGCGTTAAATTTGTTACGGCTTCTAAGGACGTTATATAATGTAAAGAATATGTGCTGAATGTAAAAAACTAGTTATTGTGTGATATGCGTTTTGATTTAACATCTTTCTCAAAATTCTGCTCAACACGGCTGTTGTAACTTTTTTCTTTGAACTTTTTAACATTTTTGATTTACTTAAGTTTTTATTTGATACATTTATTTTAATGATTTTAACATTTGCCGTCATCAAAGTTGGCAAAACCTTTTTTTAGCGATTTCGCACGCTTGGTTCCTTTGTCTCTTTGCTAGACCGTAGACGTAACCTTGACGCGCATGCGCTGTACATGCATGGCACAGCGGGTGGTTTGCCGTTTTTTAAGTAAGAATGAATTCAGAATAAGTGTTTTTGCGATTGTGCCCAAATTTACTGTTTTTTGCATGCTATTTATTGCATTGCGAATTTAATTTTTGATTTTTGCCTCAAAGTGCCATTTTTTATGACATTTTTTGTTTTTTAAATATTTTACAAGAAACGCTTATGCGACTGCGCATGAATTTGTAGCGAATTAAAGCGTGAAAATGCGATTTACAGTGATTTGGTAATATTTGCAGCTAATTTTGTCAAGGCGTAGCAAATAGATATGCAATATTTGAAATATTAAAAATTTTGAGTTGGTAAATATTTCAAAAATTATTTTCTAATATTTCATATATGTACATATCAGCTTCAAGCAATCCAAATTTAAAATAACTTTAGCATATTTAAGCTGAATTATGTTATAAAACACTCAACAGTGCGCGCACTTAATAGTTCACTGTTAAGCACATAAACAAATCATACACTGTTAAAAATTCCAAAAAAGGACTAGTAAACTAATTATTTTTCACACAGGTATTTCATAATCCTGCCAAACAAAGAACACTACCCACACACCGCCGCGTGTTTATAGTTTTTATTTTTTGTGCAGCAACTCCCCCGCGCTCGTTTTCGTTGATATTTAGGTTGCTTAGAGCGCATTATAATTATATGCGAAAACGCCTAGCAAAAGCATTATACAACAGTTGGTAGAAACATATGCATATATGTATGTATGTAGGTCGCAAAGGTTTGCTGTTACCTGTGCGGCTCTTCTACGCTGAGCTGCTCTAGTTTCTGTCTGAAAATTAGATTGCATGGCGATCGGCTTGCAGTGCAAACCATGAAACCGCAAGCGCAAGCAATGGACAATCGAAAATACGCCATGTTGCACGGTTGTTTAATAGGCGTGTAGGTGATTTTCTATTATACTAACAAGTGTTGATGGCAGCAGCGTTGAAATTGCATACTGTTAACAACGAATTGGGTGAGCAGGAGCAAATGCACTAATTTTTACTTTACAGTAGGCGTGTGTCTAAATGGTGCTAGGCGTAAATACATAGATGTGTGTGTGTGTGAAAATGCATATATGTTTGTATATGTGTCTCAGAAATATACTTTTACTAATTGCAGATCCTTGAGTAGATGAACTGTAGTCACTTTAGGGAAGCAGCTTAGAGCGTAGCTGTCAACAGCGCTTATACAAAATTGAACTAGAATCCTTTAGTGACTTCATTTCATAATGAAATTTTTTATAAATTTTAGTTAAGATACAACCAAAATAACGATAAATTACTATTTTTATATCAGAAGCTTAGACTCACCTTTAAATGATATTTATTGGCCTGTCTTGTGTTCAAGCACTGCTCCAAGTTACGAAATTCGCGCGACTTCAGGTGTTTTTAAGTTAATATTTTTTTTTTCAAATTTAGCACTTGACTTAGAGAGTAGTTCACCACAGTTTCTGCGGCCAATGCAGTATTATTTTAAAATAAAGTAATTTTTTTTCAAGAAACACAAAATTTTTAAAAATTGTTAATAGTTTTTTTCAAATTTGTTTACAAAATGTTTTTCTCAAAAATTCTTTTATTTCAAAATTTTCACGCTTTGATTCTTTGACTTGCAACCACGCGCTTACCACACTGTCAATCAGTTATCACTTGCAATACAAAATAAATTTGCTAGCAATAAGAGTTTATATTATTATATTTTATAATCCACTTCACAATGTATATACATATATACATATGTCTGTGTGTAAAACTTATTTTTTTCACAATTGGAAGCTTAAATACGAAACTAGTCTTCGCAGTTGTTTACCCCGTTTTTTTGGTTTAATCACTTTTATATACTTTTTTTTTTCTCTCATATAACAAATCATAAGGTTTGCTCTTACTTCGCGCGCTGCACGTTTACTTCGCTTCGACTACTGGCAGACAACTGAGTTGATGTGACTTTCAATGTCTTACAAGAAGCATATTTTCAATATGCGCACACGTACAAGCCATGCCACAGCGCTACCCTATAAGCCAAATGGCAGCAGTTAGTGTTGCAGTTAACTTCGTATGACAGCAGAGACGGCGATACTCGCTCATATACAATATGTCTGTACATATGTAGTTGGAAGAAAACAAAAGACTTGAAACACAAACCACCACCAGCACCACAACCACCACTATCAAACACCACTACTAGCACGATCGTTGCTGTCACCATCAGGTGAGCGTATTGGCTCAGCGGCAGTAGCAGTAACAGTTGAAGTGATCGCTGCGCAGAGAGCAATAAGCAGCGCTGACTGCAGCAGCGCAATGGCTGTAGCAGCGTTGCTGGCGGCGCATTCGCGCGCTGCTGCATCGACATATTGACTTAACAGTGATTTCTGACTACTAACATGTACAATGTAAGCAAATAACAGCGGCTTATTAACAGCGCTCAATGTGATCTGTTTATGTTGAAAGTGGCGCTGTTGCCAATTAAAGAGCATGTTATTGTTGAGTAGTGCTATTTAACTGGTAATGTTAACTCAATGATATTCTATTAACACTTCAAATATGTGAAGGAAATGCAAAAGCAGACTGTTGTAGACATAAGCATTGATATTAATGTCTTTTGCAATTTATGTTAGATTATGCAGAATTTTACACACATTTTCAATAAAATTTTTGATATTTGAAAAAAAAAACTTAATAAATTGGAATATATTTCATATACTGTAAATTAATTTTTTAAACATAAGACCATTTTATATAAAATATATTACACATATATGTATAGTTACTTATAATTGCATAGAAGAGACTTTTCACTTATGAAGTAAAAGCATTTATAAAATTAGACTTGTTTGATTTATGAGACAATATTTCGAAAATATATAATATTTAATTTTATTTTAATTTACCTAATTTTCGGTTATTTAATTTTTTAATTTTTTATTATTTTCTTAAAATATTCTTCATAACAGTTCTCTCTTACCTTGCATTATTTATTTCAATATTCTAAAATATAGGTAGTTCTAAAACTTTGAATACCCCAGAGGCATGGTCTGTAATTTAAGACCTAAACTAATATATACCTAGAATAAATTTTTATTAAGATTAATTTGAATCCGAACCAGTTCTACAGAATTTTGTGGAAGTTATAATAAGTTTTCTGAACAAAATGTTGGCACTTCAATTTATATATAATTATAACTTACATATTTTTATTAACTTTATTATTATTTTTTTAATTATATACATACTTTTTTTAGCGACGCTTCGAAAAAAAGAGTTAAGTAGTTAGAATCTGATACTCGTAAATGCTGGACTTCAATTTTATTACAAAAAAAAATCCAGAAAAAACTACACTTTACAAAAGTATTAATATTTTCCTAAACTTAAAAACTGGCCATGAAAGATATTAAAATCTGTATAAATTACGCGTAATTAAGTACACAAGTATACACGAAATCGTATCAAAATTTAAAATTCTAAGCATGTTGTAATTATTTAAATTTTTCAATAAATTATAAAAAAATCAATATTAAGAATTAATTACAATTTTAGAATTTCTCTCCAAATTTTTTTTTTTTAATGTTGTAGATATCATTTTTCGTAAACAATATACATCAGAGCGAATCATACACTAAAATCATATTAATTACAAATATCAGATTCAGGTATGATAAAATATAATTTTTTAGCATGAGTGAATAAACTTCTTCCATATTATAGCCAAGCTGTAAATAAAACAGCGTATTAACTAATGTCTGTTAAAAATGTTTTTTACACAGGAAGTATTAAATGAAGTCTAAGTTTACTGCTGTAATGTACATCAGCATATTATTACTTAACATTTGCTTAACATATGACAAACGAGAGTACAACATCTGTGAAGCTATGTTAGCTATTAAAACTAAAGTTTGGCCATGCTTGAGGGCTTAGTGCTATGTAAAGTTATTGGCCTGGTAAGCATTGTATTGCTACCAACTGTCAGCTAGTATGTATTCACATATGCATTTTACATTATGTACTCGCATACATATTTACAATTTACATCAATAACAGTATGTCTGTTATAATTACATATATACTTTTTTAATTACTTTACCTCTGCAATTACTTTGAGCTTTATTTGAGCACGCCAATTTGATATCTTTGATACGATTTATAACTGTACATGTATGTATGTACATATGCTTTATGTTTTTTAAAATGCTATAGACATATATGGTATAAAAATTCTGTCAGTACGTGCATGTTACTGATATTTATGTAGATATAAGTAGCCGTCATGCCTGATACGTATTTTTTGTTGGCTTCGGCTGTCAACTGATTCCTCGTTATTGTCTTGTTAACTTTTTTATGTACTCATTTGTATTTGTCTGCAGCTTGTATTCTTTTCTTTATTTTATTTGTAATAAATACTCAAGCTCAAAATTTTTTTTCTGATCGTCGGGCTCAATAAATGGGCGGAGTTTACACCCAATAAACAACTTGTACGTGACAAGCAATGTGTTTTATGTACATATATGTGTTTTTTTGTATTAGTACATAAATGTATAAGCTTATATATAGGTATATAGATGTATAGTGTTAAACAAGGCACAGTTACCAATTTATGTACATTATAATATGAAAAATAAATAATATATACATACACATAACATAAAAATTAGCAAGTAATAATTTATTTTGTTCAGAGTTGCTGCTCATTTTTGAGAAATTATTCAAAAAAATATTTGATTAATCGCAATTAAACCAGAAATAATAAATAATAAAATACTTAAAATTAGTAGCAATGTTAACTTCAATGGCACCGAAGCTATAATACCCTTCACTAATACAAAATGCTATTTACAAGAATTTCAGATTGATCGGTCAGTTTGTAATGCAGCTATATGCTATAATGACTCGATCTAAAGAATTTCTCCGCTGATGGCATCGTTGCCTTGGACAATAATCCATGCTAAATTTCTTGTAGATAACTCATTAAATGAAAAAAAGTTTTCCCTACAAGCACTTGACTCCGCTCATTCAGTTTGTATGACAGCTATATGCTATAGTTGTCAGATACCAGTGACTCCGCCAAATGAGCAGCTTTCTGAAGAGAAAAGGATCTGCGCAAGATTTCAAAACGATATCTCAAAAACTAAAGGACAAGTTTGCGTATAGAAATATAGACGGGCAACAGACAGACATGGCTAAATTAACTCATCTCGTCATGCTGTTAATTTATATATCTATTTTATGAGGTGTCCGACGTTTCCTGCTATGTGTTACAAACTTTGTGGCATACTTAATATACACTGTACAGGGTATATGTATGTAATAAATTAGCAAAATCCATCAAATAGAATATTTTGTAAATTCAAAATTTAATAAAGCTATAAATTAGTAAATCAAGCAAGAAGTCACTACTTTATTAATCATTTCAAGCAATATTTTGTGAAGTAATTTGTAAATGGATAATCGCTCATATTCCATTAAACAAATTATAGTATTAAGTAATATATAATTTTATTATAAAAAATTTATTTTAATAATATTAAGTACTTATAATTTCATTGTTTTTACAAAAGACACCTTTATTTGATGAAAATTTTATTGCATAAAACTTAAAACATTATTCACATTCAGTTAGTCTGAAAACCCAACTAAATTTTAGTAGCAAAATTTACGAGTCTCAAAATTCCCGCTGACTCATTTAATACTCACTATTTAATTTCAGATTTTTCTATATAAATTTCTAAACTATTAACATATAAGTTTTGCTGAAATCATCTTCCCATTTGTTCATATGACAAAAATTCTGCTCCGATGACATAATAAAGGGTAATCTATCAAATTCGTTTGGTTATGTGAACAAGTTTTAACGCGTCAATTGTGTTTTTAGAAATGTTTCGTCTTAATTAATTGAACATTTTTAGTGAATTTTAGAGAAATCATGCGCACTGAATCATAACGGGTAATGTGTGTGAGTCATTTCAAAAGTTAAGCTGATGTGCTGTAGCTATTTTTGTTTAAAGATCTTGCGGGAGAGTCTTGGTTTGCGGGCTTACAAAGTCCAACTCGTGCAATAATTGCAGCCGAACGACTATCGAGCGCGTCGCATGTTTGGTGAATGGGCTCAAAACGAGTTAGCCACCGATCCCGATTTTTACAAGAAAATTTTGTTCAGTGATGAGGCGCGTTTTTGATTGAATGCTAATCCACAAGCTATTGTTACATCCTCAAATGGTCAGTGTTCGTTGTGCTCTTGAAACTTGAGAACCAATACAGTTATCCGTAGAGATGCTAAACCATAAATACTATACGTATTTCCAGCTCAAACAGGATTCCCAGATAGTAAAAGCAGAGATTGCTAACTTCGAGTAGATAGGTACTAACCATTATTGCCAACGATGCAAACCGTGGCATTCTAAGGTTGGAAAAACGATTGCGGTAAACAGCTTGGGAGACTAGCTTGAGAGATCAAAATAATCAAATTTCAGTAAAAATATTGAAGGTTGGAACAACAAACTGTAAGTTGGAAACAAAAGCGTATTATTTTTGTTATAATTACTAATTTACAACTTCTGTGATAATATTTAATGAAATATCCTAAAAATAGTCCTTATATAATATGAGCAAATCCTGCATATTACAAATGTTCTTAACTAGAAGCCCACTTTGGAGTACGAAACAAGATTTCTGGATAAAAAGAATACGGTAAAAAATTTCGTGTAAATGCATGTCAGTACTTTTCGTAATTACTTGACTAACTAGTTAGCTTTTAGTTGTAAGAATATGACTTCCATATTTGACCAAATAATGTGATGATTTCTGCGCATATTTCTATGTATCCTATACATTCAACTTCGTGGAAGTCTGCAGGCCTTTACCAGCACTTTTTACGTTTTTTAACTAACAAAATTTGTATTAACAATGAGTTAGTATAATGAGTTAGTATACCAAATGACCAACGCGTCAACTTTCATTTCAAACAGTAACAAGGTTATAGGGTCATGCAATCGGTGCATAACAAATATGTCGGAAAAATCTATGCAATTGTCAGTAATATACGGGTAAGGTAATTGTGAGTTTAAATAAAAGGCTTTATTCAATAGTTTTACGATGAAATCCAAAATAATTGAAAGTATTGCGAAAATCAGTATTTGTCAGCTAATTCTGTAGATATGACCAACAAAGTATTTCGAAAACCTTTAACTCAACAAAATGCAGTTGCCTTGGAAAGAAATCCTTTATGCGAATAACATACAACATTTTTTTTTATTTGCCAACGTAAAGCATTTCGAGGAAAACGTAAAAAACGCACAACATTTCACCAAAAAGGTCGGCAATGTTGTGTTGAGCGAAAGGCAACAAAAAAAACGAAGAAAGTCAAATAGGCAGACGAAAGAAATGAAGGAAATACAAATACGCTAAACGCAGATCAGAAAGTCAGCGAAATTTCAGAGCAAATGATTCGCGGAAGCACGCAATTTCATATAAGAAACGGAAGGTAAACAGTGGACGATGAAAGGTATAAAAGAAATACAGAAAACACATAAAAAACGGCATGTCATGCAAGCAAAAGACACTAAAAAATGTTAAGAAAGGCTTTGTCTGCATAAAAAACATAGAAAATAGGGCTTTAGCCGACAGGATTTCGTAAAAAACTCAGGGAAATAATAGAAAATAGCCAGCGGCTTCAATGGCAACTGTGAGGTATGCAACAACAAGCGACGCGCTCGACGTTAAAAAACTCTTAGCGTTAGTTTTTGTTAAAAAAAGTCAGGAGAAGTATGGCAAAGAACACTTTTGGCTTGCAACAAGTAAATGTAACAAATGCCACAAAGACTCAATGGCTCAAAGGATGCAATTTGCACACCGCTAAATGACTCAAGGACTTTTTTAGTGTAGCCGTATGTGTGGTGAACGTGTAGACATACTTAAATGATTGCTAGTTTATGTGTAACAACAACAACGCAAGGCAAATTCGCAAAATGAAGAGAAACGAGGTCACTAAACAGTTAGCCAAACTGCTGGTGTATAAGTATTTGTAAGTGTTAATATGTGAGTTGGTGTGTTTATGTGTTTACTATAATCGAACTACTTGCTAATAATAACTAAGATATTTGCCGAAAATAGCATACAAAAAGCATAAGCCGCCGCAAGACGCGCATGTGTATGGAAATGTTTGGAAAGTGGGCGTTATGTTTGAATCCGTGGGCGGCATGTTTGCCGTAAAAGAATGCGTGTTTTAAAATGCGCGCTGAATGCATAACGGGCAAAGATTTTTGCCAAAAATGGGGCGGTATGTTTTGCCACAGAACAAAAACTGTTTGCGCTAAGAATAGCGCAAGGGGCGATACTGGCGAAAACAGGAAACTAACACACTGCGCTTTGCAGCGGCAAGCTTACCTGCGGCTATTTAGGTGACAATCGAGAAACAAGAGCGCACAATTAAGCGGAAAAATGCGCTAAAGTGCAGCGGCAACAACACCAAGAGGCGAAATGGCAAAATCAGCGCGCATGCATTGGGTTGTGGTGTTGTTGTAAAAAATTGCAAAGGAACGTGCGTACGAAATGAAACCCAAGCTATTTGCTAGCAACAAAATCATCAATATACACACAATAGCCCTGCTAACAGCACTCGAACGCTTAACAGTGCTTACGCTGTTAACATTAGCAGTGCAGCAAATAAAAAGTTACATCAAAGGATAATGCAAATCGGCAAAAAGTGAAGGTAACGCTGCAAATTCTCGAATATTTCTACTAAAAAACTAACCGTATATGCACTTCCATACAAGAGACAGCGAATAATTGGCATAACGTTTTGACTTGCACGGTCGAGTTATTGAAAGGCGAGCGCGCATGCGTTTATTTTATTCTATAAAAACTCGCTTCCTTAGGTAAGTGCTTTGTTTTGCTGACATTTGTGTATAATTTTTCCACAGTTATTTGCGTGAATTTACACATAACCCTGTAACTTATGGCGAATTTTTCAAGGTTAATTTGTTTCCGCACTCATTGTTCGCTTTTGTGTTGCATGCAAGCGAAAGGCGTTGAGTAATGGTTAAAAATATTAGAGTATGCATAAACATTGTATTCTTGTTTAATGTTTCGTTGCATGAGGCGTTGCCTCTATTTATTTATTTTTTTTAATAAAAACGCGTAAAATACTCCAAAATATATGGGTGAAGGCTTACCTTTTTTTATATATCTAAACAACTTATATAGAGGCAGGTCTAAGTATGTAAATATTTACAGATGAGTCGGTTTTTTTTTAATGCCACGGTAGATAATAATTATGACCTAATTTAAAGACATTATTGAATAAGTGTGTCAAAAAAGTGTTAATATAAAGATCTGATGACGATTGCTTATAGAACTGTCAATTGTTCAAGTATTTTGTAGAAAGTTTATATATTATTTTTGAACCAAAATTTTTTTCATTTTAATGCATAAATGCACAAATCTGGATTTCAAATATTTTTGGTGTTATTTCAGTATTTTTTGAAATAAAATTTTCAAAAATGTTGTTCCTGTTTTCTGTTTAGAACATATTTAGAATAACTAAATTCACATTTCTTTAGTACTTTTGAGTGATTTTTAAATACCTACAACAAACATAAGTAGGGATAACACATTTCTCAGAATACTAAGCTTTATCAGTATTATTTGTGACATATTTCAATACAGTATTAATATAATTTAATGGTATATCCAAGAATTTAGCTTAATTATAAAGAAAAGAGTTTGCCATTATGTTTTAATAATTATTTAACGCAAGTGACCGCCGCGACTGGTCCGAATAAATTCCAGCCAAAAGGACCAATCTTCGATACGCGGTATATTCTCTGCCAAAGCCTCAGTCGGCTCGGCTTATCTACTTATAAAGCCGCAGAAAATAGTCAAGCGGCTTAAGAGCGATCATGAAGACCACACGACAGGCCCACGATGCATATAATGCTCTCACCAAAAGTTTTTTTCAATAAATTAATTGCTTCATTGGCTGTATTGCATATAGCGCTATTGATTGGAACCAAACCAGGTTCACCTTGTCATTAATCCTGGCGCTATAGCGATCTCCATCGTATATAACATTATGGTCGGCTTAATTTTTAAAGATATGTCGACCAATGATTCCCTCTGAGGCATAAAGCACAACAAACAGTGACTTTTTGAGGACATAACGGCGTCTTAGCAATGGCTCGTAGGCGTTTATTATTCACTCAAAAGTGAACTTCATCGCTGAACAAAATTTTCTTGTAAAACAAGAGCTATGCCAACATGCCAAGTTAATTAGGTTTCTTGGTCATAAGATGCATAAGAGAAATTATTTGAATTTTATGAAGACACTTTACTATTATAATATTATATAATGTCTAGAAGTACAGGTTTGACAGCAATGAAAACAAATTGAAATATAATTATAACATTCTTAACCCTGCACAACACTTTACGAAGTGCTCTGTACTCTAGAGCGTATAAAATTCATTTAATGAACCATAAATAATTAATTACAACAAAGAAAAGTATATTTGAAGGTTAACAGCTCACTAGATATACGCGCTATTTATCTGCAAATAAAAATACGGAGTTTTATGACAACATATGACAGCAGCCTTTGATCATAAATTTTAAATCATGTACTCATGAACACATATCTCGAAGCGCTAGTATCATATTACCTACACTATAGATATAAACTAATAACTGACTAACAAATCAACAACATGTCGATGCGCCACAACAGCAAATTTATTAGTTGTTTTATTTGTTTATTTTACTGCTAATTTTCATTAATAACTATAACTGGCTATTCTTCGATTCTTCGAAATATTTCGGACAAGGCGTTTAGCATGAAATTATATTGGCGTTTTCGAAAATAGTTTACTGTGTTTGTTGTTTAATTTGCGCGCATTAGAGATTAAACGAATTCCTTTTAATTTGCTTTTATTAAAGCTTTTATTATTTCTTTAAAGTACAACTTCCGCGTCGCCCATATTAATCTTGCATAGTTAAGTATTTTAATTAATTCTGACGATGTCAAAATGAGGTGTGTGCAAACAACGACAATAAAAACTTAAATAAAATAAAATATACTAATAAGAAAATGTCAATATTGTAAGGGCAGGCAATAAATAAATTGAATTGAACAATAATAATAATCAAAACAGGAAATGAGTTGACAGTCACGAAAATATGGAATTTGTTTGAGTTAAAGGTGAGCTTGGTGCGATATTATGATATAAAGAGAGTGAAAGAGAAAATACTATAATAAACCTTAAGTAAATATTTACTAAAATTTTATAATGAAATTAAGATGATGATCTTTGGAGGTAGGCTATTTGAATAATGTGACACTCAATTAAGTATTTTGAGCGAACTAACAAACCAATTAAAAGTGAATTCAGCTAGCTTTCGTCCAATTTCTGTAATATTAATAAAATGGTCTACATTTTTATCTTGATTCAATCATTTAATTGTTTATAATCTTTCCAGACAACGTCTTAATTTTGTTAATTAGCAAATTATTTACTTTACCAATTATAAGGAAAAGTTTCGCATTGACTTAATTAAGCCGCTCTCTTAAAGACGAATAATTATTTTTTAGGAATAGTGTAAATTCAATTATATAAGTTTCAACATTCACAATATACTTTGTAATTACTAATTTACTACATTAAGTTGTTGTCTCAAACGCATTTTATTACTTAATATATTAACCCTCATTCGATTAACAGAAATGTTTGTAGTTATTGACAAAATTACATTTCTTCGAATCTAAGTTGCCTGTTTCAAAAGAGTTTTCAATAATTTAGCTCACTAGTAACAGTGTAAATTCACTTTACAAAATGAAACCAGTTTATGAAACAAACACCCCAAAAATGGCTATAATTATGACATTAACTGAGACAATTAAAGACTTTTTTCGCCAGCCACTCAAAACACCAAAATTGCTTACAATCAATTTAGCAACGAAAAAAGAAAACCAAATAGAAAACACGCTAAGTCAATATTTACCTGAAAGGTGCAAACTAGTTTCGTGCAACAGCGCCGAAATTTAACAAAATTTAATGCAAATTTTGCATTAATTTTGTTTATTCAAAATAACAAAAGCAACAAGCAAATTACTTGTTTTAACACGCACAGCTGTTATTGTTGTTGTTGGCTCGTTAATGAGATGCAAATTATTGCCGCCGATTTTCAGCTCAGCGCCCAACGAAATGATTGATTTGCGCCTCATATTTAAAAATGGGCTATTTATGTGTGTCAGTCTGAATGAAATGCGCAAAAGTTAAGCGATTAGCGCAGAGTTTTGCATATCAAATAAAGATGACTGCGAATTTAAAAAAAATTGGTGATTTTGGAAAATGATGCAATCATTAAAATTAGAAAAAATCGTGGACGAAAAATTTAAATTTAAAGAGTTGCCAGAAAAAAAACAGTGAACGATGATTTTGAGAAGTTTAACTAAAAACAAACTGTTCACTTCATTGTCTTTCTTAATATAATTTACACTAAATTAAGCGCTTAATTTCCAAAAATTTTTTTAAATTATATTACATTTATTTATTATTTTAAATTATAGTATAAGAAGATTGGAGGTGAAATATGTTTAACTCAAACATAGTTAATTTATTGCTAATTCGATTATAAAATTACTTTAATTTAGTACTAATAAGTCATTTACAGACCCTCATATAATTATTTGAAAGCCAAACTTCTGATCTTGCTGTTAGTGTAATCGAAATAAGTTAGAGCATTTATTTCCAAGCGTTTTCATGGTAAACTGAAAATTTCAACCGAGCTTAAATATTGAAGAACAGGGTCCCGATTTTCTCTCCTTACAGCTTTCTTGCAATAAGCTAAGTAAAACAGTATTTTACACTCAAATTTCTGCCCCTGCGGTTAATGCGATCCAAATAAACTAGCTTTCACATCCAAGTCATTAAGAGTATTTATTGGTCAGTTTAAAATTTTACTTCTAAGTGCTTAAATGGTAAACTTAAAGATTCAGTCGAGCTTAAGTATTGAAGAACAGGGTTCACATTTCCCCGTTTAAGATCTTACTTGCTATATTCTAAGTAAAATAGTATTTGAAACCCAAATAATTGCCCTCGCTGTAAGTTCGATCCAAATAAGTTAGAGCTTTCACTTAAAAAAGCTTAAGAGCTTTCATGAAAAATTGAAAGTTTCAACTGAATTTAAACATGAAAGAACCGGGTTCTGATTTTCCCATCTTAAATCTTTCTTGCAATAATCTAAGTAATGTGTGTCTAATAATTTCTGCATGAATACTAGTATCTTTCAGTAAAACTACTAGACCTCTATTTTATTAATGTTGGAACAGCTTCCTATATCGTTAAGCCAAGTTACAGACTCATCTAGAACTTCAATAGGATTTTCGACTCCATATTCGTACTAAACAGTACTAAGTATCCCATATAGGGATAATTTCTTTTATTTGAACGCATTTTCAAACATAATTACTATCTACTCTCTTTTTATAAGGCGGCCAGTCGCTCTGATAGGGAGACTTACTCTCAATAATTGATTTAGAAGCGAAAAAATAATAATATTAACTAAATATATATTGTTTGTTGATCTTTATAAGTTCGCTTTTTCTCAGATATATTCGCAAAAAAAATGTGCAGTAATTTTAAAACTCTAAATAGACGAACTTTTCTGAAATAAGAACTTAATTTTCATATTGTGAGAAAATAGTTTTTTTGCTTCTAAGAAAACAGTAGTGACTCCATAAAAGTACCATCGTAAATCATATCTATGTCTTCAGCGTCATATTTTCCAAATGAACCCATTCGAACTCTAATTAAATCATAATAATTTTGACATATAAATTCAGTATATCATAATTATCGAAAAGTTATATGCAAATAATAATCTCTACTCCATGCGGTAGTTTGAAAATACCACAACAACACATATGAAAAGCAATATCATACATACACATATCTCGCTTGCTTTGCTCGACGTACCTAATAGCCCGAACAACCCTTTACCATTTTGTCGCCCTTTCAATTGTCAATAAAAATATTTGCAAATAAACCACAGTGGTTGAATGCACACACTAACACACTGTGACACTATAAATAATAATTTTCATATTCATATGCAAATAAAATTATGAACAATTGCTTTTAGTTATTATTTTTATCATGAATATTTGAATGTGATGAAGACATAAATCAATTAGAACGTGCAACACCGAATGAAGAAAGTTAAAGGTCTTGCATTCGTAGACATGGATGTATACTTATATATTATAGTATATAAGGTTATATTATTAATAAATAAGTTGTTGGAAATAGTAAAATGACTAAAATATGTTACATAAGTATTTATGTTTGCGGAGATTGCGCGAGGTTGAGGTTAGCGTTTGGCTTTATATTTATTAATTTGAGTTAGTCTAATTGAAAAAATCTAATTTTTGTAATCTTAGAGTGTACCTACACTTAAGTCTCGAACTAACATCCAAAACATCGCTTTTTAAAAGTTAACGTTAGCTAATAAGGAATGATGAATCTATTTATAGCCTAGAAAACCTTTCCGATTTGTCTGTATATCTTTATTTCATTTACAATTGATTCTAATGTGAGCCCAAATACAAGGGTACATTCCGATGACTACAAAGAGAACCAAGCGATAGAAAAAAATGAATAGAGATGGAGACATAAAGTCTTAGAGAGCTTTGAAAATTGTTTATTCGTAAATTTTAATAAATTTGTTGCCTACAATTAGGCGGATTGTCAAAAATTTCAATCAAAGCAGTCATAATAAAACATTTATATATTTTGAGGCTTGGTATTGAGTGAAACTTGTTGCTAAAAGTGAGAACTTAAGAATGCAAAACAAAAGCAAAATTCAACTGTTTTCCAAAAGCAAAATTAATTTTTTAATTTCGAAAATTGTTTAACCCAAATTTCATCTCTTACATACATAGCCACATTTGTGGAAGCACATCCCCTGTCATTACCTAGTCACAATATTCTCATAAGAAAATTTCGTTAAATTAAACATTCATTAATCCAGATCACAGTCACCATGCAGTTAGAGTTAAAAACTTTGCAGCATCTGGTTAAGATTAACTGCAAAAGTAGCACAACCACTGAACCGTACATTAGACGGTATCAGGCAGACATGCATTTCGCGTGGAAATTTCACATCCAAAGCAAATGGTGCACGAGTTTTATATCTAATGACTGAGCAACACAGGCTAACTAAACAAATTAGAGGGACTGCGGTTTAAGAACTTAAGACTGCACCAAATTTCCCAACAAGTACTTTAAGTGAAGACAAACCTTTTTCAAAATTTGCAACGCTGACAAATACAACTTTAATATTTTCTGTGCAAACATATATTTCATCCATATTTTCATAAAATTACTACTGCGCATGCGCGTCAACCACTTCGAGCGATGTCAGCATTTTGGCAATTTAATCCAAAACATACGTGTCCGCAGCAATCTGTGCGTGACTTATGCATATGTAAATAGTGGCAGAAAAAATAGAAGATAATATTTTCATATAACATATGTACATATGTATTTATATATACTTATGTGTGTCACCGTTAGTGACCATAAGTCTGTTTGCCTTGGATTGACTTTGGATTTTCCCAAATTAGCCAAACAAGTTGCTGACATCGCAATGCTGAGTAAAGGATATTTGCGACAAAATATATACAAGTCGACTAATGCGTCTAAAGCCAAATGTTAAGCTCCTTACATACAGTTACATATGTAACTAAGAGTCGTGAAGTTGATTTGGAAAATACGTGTAGGCGCAGAGCGGATATGAGAATACCTATTTACATATACTTGTCTCCATACAGCAGGCGACTATGCGGCGCATTTGAGTAAGAAAAACTACACAGACAGTAGAAACTAAGCAGTCTGCGCAGATATTGGAAAAGGAAATAGCAAGAAAAGCAACACAGCGACGCAGCTAGAAGTCATTGGCAGGGATTAGCTGCCACGAAGCAAACAAACAAAGGATTAAGCCAGCCGTAACATCCTCATTCTTCTTAACATGAAGCTGAACATGAGGCGAAGAAGCAGTTTTCTACAGCATATTAGTTAAGTTCAGAATTATATGGAGTGTATCTCAGATAAAAAGTGATCCTCACGATCTCAGCACAGATATGAACCATTTGGATTCTTACAGGGAAAGCATTCTCTGCAAAGAGAATAATTCTAACGAGAATGAAAATTATAACTGGTTGGTTAGTAAAGTAAAAGTTTCTGAATAGATTCTTACCAGGATTATTTCAAAAGTGGCAAAGATAATTAGCAGAGACACAAACCCCAAAAGTAGTAAGAATGAGTCTAACTAGACAATTTTAGATTGGATCAAAATTCAAAATGTTTTTTACTTTTAATTTATTATCTTTTAATCGGGATGTTAGGATTAAATTTTTTATATTAAGTTTTAATTTTTATTCCTAAAATTAGAGACATACTTAGAGAGTGATTCCAAGCATCTCCAATTTTAAAATTTTTGTAATTGTTTGTTAGAGTTTTATGTGCTGAATTCTAGTACAGATTTTTGGCATCCGACAAAAAATTTCATGCAGTTTTGTTAAGCAAATTTTCTTTCTCAAAGCCCGATTCAAAAAGTTTCGATTGAAAATATATCTTTTAAGCAGCCCGCAATTTTATACTACAATATAAACCAATAATCATTATTCACAACTTATGGGAATGAAATTTGAATTCAATGCTTAAAGGTTCCTTCTAGTTGGCAGTCCCTTTTAAAAAACTTAGACTACACTAAAAATGAGCAGATACAAAAACTAAAAGCATTTTAGGTTTTAATTCTTAGAGGAACTCAGCCGTTAGAAGGACGACACTCATCGACTATCTAGTCAATACCAAAATTCCTCTAATACACTCAGCCCTCTTTCATCCAAATGTTAGTATATTTTCCACTGAACAGGTTTGTTTGTAAATTACTTTTAATGTCTTAGCTTTTAGATTTTTTACAAATTGCGCAAACGAATTTGTTTTCCACATAACCCCATAGCGCACGCAACATAAGCCGCATGTGGTCTAGGCCAAATGAGCGCCATGCCATGCCAGCTGGTATGCAACCGCAACAAAAATTAACTAAAATAAAGATTAAAATAAAAAAACGTTCAGCAATAAGAAAAATTGGCAAGGATGCACAAAACACAAGTTGCTGCCACTCATCAACAAGCCGTTGTGGTCGCTGGTGAGGCGAAAATCCAGTAGAACAAACGTCAGAAAACACATATATACATACATATGCGCTTTGTGCGGACGCTCACAGCTCATTTGCTGCTCTTAATCCTGTTGTGGCCGTTGCCACTGTGGTAATGACCAGCAACCATATCAAAATATTGCCAAGTTTTGACGTTGTGCAGCAATAATTCTCCACGCAAATAAATTAGTAAATTTAATGCTGACATAAAACAGGCACTAAAAATCGCTTGGGTTCTTTGTGTGCCTCGGTGGAGGCTCCACTAGTAGTTGTTGCTGCATTGTTTGTTGTTTTTTTAGCGGCTTTTTTAGCAGCATAGCTGCTGAGCTGTGTTGTGAGGGGTGAGTGTGCTGCGGCTTAGTGTGGCAACAATAATAAAGAACTGTGCTGCGCGCTGACGGCAGCAGAAACAGTAAAGCACCGCACAGTGCAAAAACCAATGCCACAACCGGTTGCTTATTTGCGTGGCTTTGTGACTATCCGTTGCATGTGAGCTTGTGTTCGTGCCAGATTTTTTCTTTTGCTTATAAAAACTATGCGGATTTTTGCGTAAAAGTTGTGGTTGTTGTTATTGAAGCTGTTGTTGTTGTTGTGTTGTTCATAACGAGTAGTTTACTTCGTTCTTTGGTTGTTGTTTTAATGCAAGTCAGTTAGCGGTAAAAGTTTGCCAATTTTCCATGCGCTTTTCATTAATGCAACCGAAAGACTTAAGCAACAAACTTGCTGGCCATATTTTATGTAATCAATAAATAAAATATGAATATATATCTTCGTCATATTTAATAATTTTTTATATTGCAAACTGCTCACTTATGATAGTTTTCTGTATATATTGCCATACAATTCAAACGTTTCAATAATTTTTTCAGCAAAATAAACCACCTTTTGCCTTAGCTCATCGTCAAAATCTCACTAATTCGTTGAAAGTTTCTGTGATGGAAATCTCAACCTATAACTAGATACAAGTAGTTAACATAGAAATAAAATTGCTATATGCTATAGTGTTCCGACTTTGGCAATGCCAATAAAAGAGTAGCTTCTTGGGAAGAAAGGAACGTGTGCAAAATTTCAGATCGATATTCCAAATGAGGGATGTCTCAAAAACGTAATAATATTTTGATTTCCTAGTAGTTCTCCCCATTTAAGCATAGAAATTTGACTTTCTTGCATATATGACTTATTATTTGTTTATTTACCCCAAAAGCCGAAGCAATTTCAAGTATTTAGCTTGTCTATTTGCACTCGAACCTGAATAATAGAAAAGCAATAACAAATATTTTTATGACACACCTTTAACAAAATATATAAATGTATTAATTAAATAATTCGAAGACACAAACTAAATAAAACGCCACGACACACACTTCATAGCTGCCGCAAAACGCTTGACATGCATAACTTGTCAGCGCACATTCAACATTCTGTTGTGCCAAAATCGTATTAGCTTGCCTGGCGTCCATTTCGTCGTCTTCCACTTTGGGTGTTAATGGCAGATTTAAATGATCCCAAACAACCATTATCGCGGTGTTCAAGGCGTAATTAGTATGCGTTGCTGGGCAGTGACTATGGGTGGCAGGCGAGCGGCCGAATGAGCGAGCGAATGAAATGCGATCATGACACAGAAGCGCTAACCATTTGGATCGTTTTTTGTGCGAGCACATGTTTCGTACGCAATCGCCATTTGCACGCCGATCGCTTGGTATGGTGGTGGATAGAGTGTGTGGTCTTTTCGAACAGGGAAACTTAATTTCGTTCTCTTATATAAGGCAGAATGTATGTTATGTGTGTAGAGCGGTAAAATCAGCAATAAAATTTTATTTCGTTACGAATTAGGTGACTCCATTAAATTGATGGAATGGAACATGAGATCAACAGTTATTTATTTATATTGCATTTAGAGGGTTTGCGGATTTGAGCTGATTGTCGCAATTAAGAGGAAGGTTGTCAAAATTGTAAACTGTATATTGCATTATAAACAAGTGGCAACCCAATCCGATTTCCGTATTTTAAAATCAATTTACTTATACATTAATATGGAAATATTGCAATGTTTAATATTATTAATATAATGATATCAAAAATTCTAATATACGGCAACCCTGTGCAAAGTTATTTTCTATTTTAACTATTTTAAAACCAAAATACTTGCATATAACTGTGAAAAAAATTAATGTACTCAATTAGATTAATTTATTAAACTTTGAAATTTATGGCAACGCTTTTAGAAAAAAATATTTTTTTCTCCTTTAATATTACATTTGATTTATTATGACGAATAGACTGTAATATCCCACTTATTTTGTCGATTTAATTTTTTAAATGTTTTAAGCAAGTGGCAACCCCTCTTAAAAGAATTTTCGCCAGCACAAGCTCTGAAAACGTATTTTCTTCACAGTAATAGCCATATTGTTAATTTTCATATATTTTGTCAATATATAATATTAACAAAAAATCTTAAATACTGTTACATATAGCTGCCTTACAAGCTGAATGATCGAAATCAAGTGCTTGTATGGAAAACTTTTTTCTTTGACGAGATATCTTCATAAAATTTGACAAGGAGTTATACTAGTGCTGCGGGCATCTATTTTAGCTCTGAATAATTTGTAGTCAAAGGAAAGGCTGATATATGGCCAACAGAAAACTCAAGTGTTGAAAGAAATTATTATACGCTCGTGCTTGCTAAACACCGCCACATTTTCTGAACCTTCTTATCGTTTGAATTGTCATTAGTAACGACCGGTTTGCTAAAAAAACTTAAGTAAAAGTCACTAATACAAGTCAAGTTGTAATTTTTTCATATATCAAAAACTTTGACTCAAAAATATTTCTTAAAACTGCCTAACTTAAATCTAAATTTCCTCAGTGCACACAATTTGCCTCTTGAAAAAAAACGTGTTCATGTCCAGCGTACGCCATTTGCTGAGCACTGTCATTGTATGCTTTAATGGATAAAGAATGTATTAAAATAAAATGGTGATAAAATTTGCATGGCACGTAAATGAAATTAAATCATTTTAGTTGAGCACATTTGAAGCGTAAAATTGTGTGCGACGTCAACAACGGCGTGCGGGCGTGCGAAGTGGAGAGCGTGTGGCGGGCCGACAGTCAAAGCTGACAACACAAGCGCATTAAATACCCGAAACCAAGTCGAACTACTACTGTGTCAGTTGTGTGGTTTCTGGTTCCTGTTGTTGTTATTATAAGTTTTTATATTTTCTGCACCGCTTTTGGTAGAAATTTATTGCCGACATGCGCAAACAGGCCAAAGCGGAGGCTAGCGATTGGCGATTAAGCTGGCAATGTGAGTTTGAAGCGCAAAACATTGGGTAAAAAGGTTGTTGCTTTTTTACAGTTTATACGCTTTAGTGTTTTGGTGTTACTGTTTTTTATTGCTTTGTAATGCGATTTATAACCACAAAATTCACAAACCAAATACGTGATTGGCTGCTGCTGTGTCGCCTCGAAATTTACCGCGCAATAAAATGGTGACTAACCGCTGAGTTTGGCGTTGATATTTTTGTTACTGTTAGAGCTGCTCTTACAAAAATGGCGTTAAGCTGCGAATTACAGCACCAGTAATTGTAGTAGTGCTGCATATAGAGTTTAATTTCAAGTAATTACACCAACACCAAATTTGTAATCAATTTCACGTTGCACTGTTCTTGCTTTATACGCCCGCGTTTGCTGCTTAAGTCTTTTGTAGGTTTTAGTTACTATTTGTTGATTTTATTGCCAGCAGCGGCAGACAAATTAAATGCAGTTTCAGCATAAAATCGATTTACGCTAAAGATAAGCAATATTATGTTACTGTTTTGGCATTTATCAGCTACTTGCAATCGATTGAAAGTGAAGCGCAACAGTTTTATTAACAATACCTATGTTACAGGCTGACTTGCTTCTGCTGACAATTATGAAGCTAACTGCTTCGCTTTTGTCTTACAAATGAGCAGTGAGTTTCCGTCGACATAGCATAGCCACAATTAAATATGCTAATTAACTTGAATTTTAAAGGATCAAAAAGGAACTGAAAATTCCTAATCTCCACTCCCAAGTGCTGTGTATGAAACTATAATAAACAAGATTATTTTTAGTATAAATTATTTTGCTCCAATAGTCTACTGTTTGATCGTTTCATACAACAAAAGACCAAAAAGAAAAAGTATATGAAATAGCTATTCATTCCAAAAGTGGGAACATTAGATATGTTTGTGTATAATTAATAAAAGTTAATATTATATAAGTTATGGTAAAAAGAAACACATTTCCTGCATTAAATGAAGGCTTTATTTGATTGATCAAATATGCTGCTCGATGGCTTGCTGGCATTTTGAGATTAATTCAACAAGGCCACACTCATAGAAACTCTCGTCATTATATGGCAACGAACTTGGACAGTTGATTTTCACAAGCTTTTCTTGAGGCGAACTTTTTAAAACCACAACATCATTCCCCATCGACACCGTGCCGACAATACCTACCTCCTTCGAGACTATTTTTGCTGGAATTGAATTTTTCAAGTTTTGAAACAACCTCAAGTCCATCCGAGCCGAATTTGTATAATACGGTGGTTAGGGCAACAGCTCCTGCCTTAGCGTAGTTTGAACAAAATGGCTATGAGACAGCAGCGGTGTGAACAGATGCGTTGTTATGGTAGAATATCACTTTTCGCCAAATCGGCTGGCTTTTTTTTGCGACTTAGCTTACATAGCAGGTTAAGCGAAACATAAAAATACGCAATTAGCATTCAAAGTAGCAGTAATTTTAGCAGAAAAGTGAATGCCAAGCATGTTGCAACACACATCGGCACATATAAATACACATGTATCACCACCCACTTTTTATGTGGCAGTCATCAAAGAAGCTCTAATAAATCTGATTTTACGACTTGAAGCAAAGGAGGCAACAAGTTTTCCACGCCCTCAATGTGACTACAAAAAACCAACAATAACAGTTGTAGCAGAGAATAAGAACAACAACATAACTGCAGCTGAGATGACCAAGCGCAAAGTTGTACAACAAGTGGAACTGAAGCTGCCAAATGAGTAGAGTATTGCCTTACAGACAAACAACCATTAAGCACAACAAAATGTTGCCAAGGATTAATTACAAGCAACCGGTAGTAACAAGATGAATAGGAGCAAATGAATAGTAAAGTGTGCAGCAAATGTGGCGTAGCTGGGGTTTGGCAGTAAAAACTAGAGTTTAGTTAAAAAAAACTAGAAGAAAAGTGGGTACTAGTTGAAGCTTCAGCTGCCATAACGCACGAGGCATGCAACAAAATCGCCAACTTGCAACTGGTATAGCACACGCGGCAGAATTAATTGCAAACTAGCAATTGACAAGCGGCAACTACCAGCCGTGAGTTGTGGCCGAAGTTCTTCGCTTTTTTTTCGTTTAGTTTGTTTTCTGTGTGAAGAAGAAACTCAAAACGCAGTTTCGTATCCTTAATCAACTCGTAAAAATGTCAATGCTACAACAGTGGCAATGAAATGAAAAAGCAATGCTGCATAACTAAAGCTGTGTTGCATGTAGCACAAACGGGCGGTGAACCGCAGGCAGGCAGCAACAACATCAACTGGCTGTCAGCTACTGACAACAACAACAAAAACAGCAGACGGCAGACGGCAGCCAGCCATCGAGCCAGCGTGTCAGTCAAGCCCGCTTGGGCTGCAGCGGCGTCGTACGCGTCATAAAATTGACGAGAGCATAAAATGCAATATATATCTAGGCGAATGTGTGTGCGTGCATGTGCAGTTAGTTGCACGCCTGTCCATGCCGCAGTTTTGCATGCGTAGGTAAATCTTTAGTATATACAAGTATATAGATATATGTTTGTATATATAAATGTGTGCATCCTGCGCCATCAAGTGCTCACACACATATAAATAAAATTCAATACTACATTGTATGTGTGTGTGATTGTACGATTCGCTAATTAATTGTATTTACAGCGAATGACCGTCTAATCGCAGGACGGGTTTAATGCGACCCGCTGCGCAGGCGCGCTATAAAGTTGGCTGATAGCTTGAGTTATTGTGCTGGCACAAGGAAAATATGTAACCGATATTCTTGTATAAATTGTTGTGGAAAGCGAGACAAATGTTTTTGAAACAAAGGTTGAACATTGTAAGGCGGGAAATCCAACATCAAAATTCGTACTTATAACTGAAGTATCGCAAAAGTAATGCTGTCATGTTACAGTGGAGATATTTCTCGACTCAAATTACTGCCACTTCAGAGCTTTAAAAGCCGTGCTTACTATAAACTAAAATACCCTTGACAGGTGCATTTCTTATAGTGAGGAAGGCATAAAAAGGTCTTTATCTATAGCTACAGCTATAGACTAGTGATCCGATATCAGCGGTTCCGACAAATATGTGGTTTTTTTAAAGGAAAGAATGTGAGCAAAATTTCAGAGCGTTATCTTAAAAACTGCGGCTCACGTTTATACAGAGCCATAGACTGACGGACGTGGCTAGATCGACTTAGCTCGTCACGCAGATTACTTATATTGTATATATAGACCCTAAATATTTATAGAGTCTCCGACATTTCTCTTTGAATGTTACAAAATTCGCGGCAATCGTGATATAAATTACTCAGTATATAGAAAACATTCACCTACCGAGCTCTTGAGTGATTTAATATGAATATCAAATATGATGCCATATATTAAGATTTCTTCCATCTCACAGTTATACTTTTGTATTCTCAATGTTGCAAGTTCGAGTCCTACAATCTGGCAAAATTTATATCGTATTGAGAATCGTTCTACACAGATAGTTGAAAGGAACTCGACATTATGTGTCAAAACCGCCTACGCAGAGTCGAAAAGAATAACAGTTTAGTTGCTGTGTGGGTGTATTGGAATCGTGGGAAATACTAAAGCTGCAACAACAAAAGCAATTAGAAATCAAAACCGTACTTCAACCAAAAATGAGACCAGAGGCGATAAGACAAGTTAAAAGCTTGGCAATGTAGAACAATCGAAAGCGGGCGCAAATTACCCAACGCTTTGCTTTGTGCGAAATCAAATATCTTCCTCCGTAGAGTATTTGTAACAACCGCGATCACACGCCTACAAAAATGAAAGCAAATATACAACAACAATAATAACAGAAATAACAACAACCACACCAATAACACAAGACTATCTCCAGCTAAAGTATTTAGTGGCTTGCTATCTAATCTCCGGATTTTGGTGCCACAACCGCAGGCCACAAAGCAGCGCGGTGGCAGAGCAATGTTCTTGCTGGTATATGAGCATATTCGCTCCTTGAGAATGTGCAGTTATATATGTGTGCGTATACTCGCGGAAGTCTGTGTCAGAGTATTGGCCTTTGGTCACCTCAGCTGAAGCAAAAGTTGCGAAAAAGCAGTGGGATTGTAGAAACAGATCAACAGGCGAGCGGTTATGTCTAACTGTTGTATAAAAATCACAAAATTGGAGTACTGCGTCAGCGACTCGACTCATTTGCGGTGCTAAATTGCGTGGTCACCAAAGATCCGCTAGCTGGTGGATTACTGTGTAGTAACACCAGAAAAGTTTGCTAGTACCAAAGTTCTCGTTGATTCTCCTTTCTCATTTTGCTTTTACAACTGTGTGTGAAAAATAGGAATATGTTGATGCCTTTAACGATACAGTAATAGAGGTTTCTTTACACAGTATTACAAGGATTTAATATTTATAGCTATTTTTCAAAATTTTATGGATTTTTCTTGGCTTACCGATAGAATTTATTTTAATTTTATTTTATTTCATTTAAACTTTTTATTTTATTTAAACTTTGTATAATTAGATTTAATATCATTTTCTGCTATCTTATTAAATTTTTCTTCACTTTATTTAACGTTCTTAAAATTAATTTAATTCTATTTTAATTTACATTTTATATCTTAATTCTATGTATACCCGTTAGATTTTATATATACTTGTACATATTTTTTTATGTAACTTAAATTAGTTTTATTTTATTTTAACTTAATTTTATTAATATACTTCTTTAAGATTGAGTTTTATTTTGTTTTAAATTTATTTGTTAATATTTTTTTTTTAATTTTATGTATTTTCATTAAATTTTGTTTGTATATAATTTTATATTTACAAAATTTTATTTAATTTTAATTAATTTTTTTTGTATTTCAATCATTTTTGTTATATTTTATTATACAATAAAAAGGTTAATTTTTTTTTTTTTGAATTTTAATTAATTTTTTTATTCCCCCTCATTTTTTATTGGAATATTTTTATTATATGGCTATGCACACATATATCTTATTTCGCCCATCTAGCAATCTGCGCCAGTTCCCATGAACAAAAGCAATATTTAAACGCCACAAACATGCAACATGTAAGCAACCCACCAGCAAAATCAGATGCTCAACCGTACCTCTGTGCAACAGATGCAGCCGCAGCTCAACACAAAAACCAAAAACAACAATAACCAAAAACAAAACTTTAATTCCGTATCAGCTGCAGATGATCGTGCCGCACTTATAACAGTTAAAGGTCATTGCAAGGCATATATAAATATTACAAAAACAATAGCAATGAAAAATTCAGACAACAAAAGGCATTGCAGATAAGATAGCAACTAACAATATACCGAACAACAAGCGCGGAGGATAGCACAAAGCGCAGCACACACACACACACACAACGAAGAGCAATGTGAATGTTAGGTTTGAAATTCGTTAAAACGATTGAATTGGCGTGGAATTGTGGCAAATATGCGAGGGAGTAAAGTGAGAAAGTGAACTGTTGTGAAGTCAAGCGAAATGGCCGAGAGCGATTTGGTGAAAAACACGTTAAAAGATTAAAGCGAAAAGCTAAAGTGGAGTGAATTGAGGATTGCAAAGGATGTATATATACATATTATATATACATAGAAAAAAATAAATATATGTATATCCACATATAACGTTTGTAATACCACCCACACAAGAGAATACATGAGTAACAATTATAAAAGCGGCTAAAACATGCCACAGAAGGGAGTAAGAACTTATTGCCGACCAGTTCTTTTAATCTTAGTCCACTGTGTAGCAGATTGAAAAATAAATCGAAAAAATTCATTTACTTTAAAATCCGATATTTTCAGAACTCTTTAAAAGTTGAACTTAGAAGAAAAGAAAGTCAATAATTCCTGCTCATTATTTTGGAAAATCCAAACAAATAGCGAGAATCACATAGCAATTTGTACGATGTCCGCTTGTAAATTGAATTATGTTTGGCATACTTTAAGGCGATTAGCACTCCGGAGTTATCGAGGTTATGCACCTGAAGCCACAATTGAGCTATTTGGTATTTTTATTCGACGTGTTGACATTTACAGTGGCTTACATCCTTTATTTAGATGAAACAAATAATTTTGCTTTAATTAAAAAAAAAAAAAACATGTTTCAAGAATATCGTAGAATCAATCAAAATCCGCCTAGCAGATTATTTCTATCTCAAAATAGCACACTACTGAAACCAGAAGCATATAGAAAGTATGTGAAAGCAACAAGATAATTTGTTAATAAAAAAGTATTTCCTCTTGACATTTTTCGGATGTTTTTCTGTTTTTCTGCTTAACTTCCAAGCTTACAAGTATGACATGATTTAATAAGTTGGAACATTTTTCTACGCCGTAAGCATACACAAAGTTTCTTCATCCAATATTATTACCTGAAATAACACAATTTATTGCCTACAATAAGGCGAATTAAGTTGTTTTTCTTAAAATTTTGAGAAATTATTAGTAACATTTTTCGTGAATTGTATATGGTTAATTTTTTAGCTTACCAATACTATTTGATCAGTAATATCATACGAGTGACGGAAATCAATGCCTGGAATGAAGCGCTTTAAACGCTGGGTCTACATAAGTTGTGCTATTCCTTGGCCTTTGCTAGTGCAAATTCCAAAACACCTTAAATGTATGCCACGTATTGCGGCCGAAAATATTTAATATATGAGAGCAATCGTTGCCTACACTTAGGCGCACAATTAAGCAAAGTCATGCACTCATTTTGGTCATGAAAAAATTATTGATATAAAAGCTTGTAGATTTGAGATAATATAATAAATTTGGAAAAAGGGACAAATACTACCTGTATTTAACACACGGTGTGACTAAAAGAAATTGTAGTAGACTTTTTTTCGATAAAGTATAATTGTTGCTAGCTGGAATCTAAGCCACACAAGTACAACCCAAAGGGCATTCAGCGTTAGCTGTTCGAACTAGTTGCGCATTTTGATTATTGCAGCTTGTAACGCCTTCTAACGATTTTTGCACTAATCCATTTGTTACAAGTGCTGCAATTCTTAAGGCGCTGTTAAGTTATTTATTTTTTTAGGTTTTCAAAATATTTTACTATCCGCAATACTAAGTAAAGTAAATATTTTTCACTACGTATGCATGCCTATTTGGGGGGCGTAGCAACAATGCTGTTGCAACATTGGTAAATCAGTGCAATCGCTTAAGCCGAAATATTTGCAAGCAATGCAAAGCAACAATTGTGGCGCTCCAATTCAATTGTTGCCAACGATTCGAATTGCCGATACGACTAACGCGCGGTGAAGCGCAGATATTTTTGCTATTCTATTTATAATATATTTTATTTTTGCTGCTTTTCGCGAACAATAGAAAACATATTGCTGATGTGCTGCCATTGATTGACCGATTGCAATTTGCAATTGTTGCGCGCAAATATTTTATTTGTGCGCATTGCGGCTACATGCCACAAGTGTTGAGGGTGGCAACGCTGAAAATTAAACAAAATAAATGCTTGTAAAATGTTAGAAAACATATTGCAGATGCTTTCAAATCGATTTGCAACAAGACTGAATGCCACCAAACATTTTGCGCACATCCAGCGCACACTTTGGCTGAAACATTGGTGCAGCGCCAAATGAGACAGTCAGTCAGTGAGTCAGTCATGCAGTCATTCATTGAGCTCAGCAAGTCTTATAGACAGCCCGCTTGTTGCAGGTCAACGCAAGCTGCCGCGCTGTAGCGCCCACTGGGCAGTGGCATACCCGGCTGCTGGAGTAGCCAAGTTAGGGTAAACAAAGCCAATACTAAGCCAACCCACAGAATAGACACTCATACCCTTGCAAAGCGGCGAGTGAGGGAGTCAGTCAGTCAGTTAGTTGGTTAACTGATTCACTGCCGATCAACAGCTCGCTCAGTTCAAAGTGCTGATCAAATGTTGTTTGCCCGCAGGCGCCACCACAGCCTGTTGCTATTTGACCAACACTGACACTAAGGTTTTCATTACTTGCCACGCCCACTCAGCTGTCTTCATTTCTCCCTCGGTTGTTGTTTTGTGGTGTTCGTCTCCTTCCATTTTGCTGCCCGCCTGTTGTTTGGCGAGACAATGCATTTAGCAGCGCGCGTCGCATTGTCTTTGCGGCAAGGTTTCTGCAATGCTCCGCTATTTAGCTGCGCTTTTGCTATGCGCGGTCAAAGGTTGCCCAGCTGTAGCTGAAGATTGGTGGCGGTGGCGTTGGCTCGGCTTATTTGCATTGTTTGTTGAATTTGACCGCTAAAACAAAGCGTTGCGCTGGCTGACCGCCTTACTTTCCAACCGATTCGCGTTGCTTTGTTTATTGGCGTAGCTTTGCGGAATTTGAGTTTTTCGCTTGCGGGCGTCAAATTGTAATATAAATCAATTGTACTTAATTGCTAATTATGCGTGGGTCAAGTACTCGTGAACTTGTGCGCGAACATTCTCATGGTTGAACGTTCGTATTGATGCCGGGTGTGATTTATTGGGAATTTGGCTTTGAAAGCGCCTTCGTGTAGTAAAATTTAGCCAAGATTTATTCATGTCAAGTGTTCTACACAGCTACGATGAGAGAAGGTATTGGACTTATAAGAAAAGAGAGTCATATAGTCTTAGACTAGAATAGAACAAATGAATTATTGTTAGCAAGCAGTTTAATAACAAATACTAAACTCTTTTTTTTCAAATTCATGTGGAGAAAACAGCAGAGCTCAAACATAAGGAATATAAAAGTATTGAATCGATAATGAGTTCAGTATAAATTTTGTAATTATATATAAAATATGACTTCTATATTATAATTATGTACACAAATATTTTTATAAAAAAATACGTCTACACATAGCACTAGCTTGACTAAATTAAAAAGCTCTTCTCTGAACTTTTCAACAACCCACTCCATTAGTAATCGTAAAATGCCGATATATAGACACTAAAGTGCACCACTTAGTGCGCAATAAACGCATAAAACTTCACAGCGCTGATCCAAATGTAAATTAAATAAAAAAAATAACAACAAATAAACGCGCATAAAAGTTTAAATTATAGCAAACATTCCAAACGGAATCTGCAAACACGAAAATGTAGCGAACAAAGAACACAACACAAAAAGTTGACGAGGAAAGCAAAATTTCTCAGCGAATAAAAGAGAATTGTAAACGAATAACGCCGCTTTCAAGTAGCACCGCATCTGCATAACAAAGCTGTATTTATTGACCGAGGAGCGGCGAGTGTGGTGCGACGGCAATTGACGCTGACGACGCAGCTGATGGCTCGCATGCCACACGCCACTTTCGCTCCACATTCAACGCCTTCAGCGACAATAAACGAAAAGTCATAACAACAACGACATTATGCATTAACAGAAGCCGCAGCCGAAGTAAAGCAGCGACTTAAGCAGCGACGACAAATCGCTGGCAACGGTAGGCACGAAGACGAAGCACGAAGCGCATGCGTGTAAGAACGCCAATGGGTAGTCATAAAGTGTCAGCATTGTCATAAAATTCAAAAGCGATCATAACACAAATTGTGAACATCGCCATCAGCAGCGCGTAAGCAAAAACAACAACAACAGCGACGGCCCCAGCATCTACGTCATGCGCTTTGTCATCGTGAGTGTCAGCAGACAGGCGATCAGCCAGCGCGGCAGTCAGTTTGTAAAAAGCCGCAGCCACAAAATGCCGTCTTATCAAAATTTAATTCAATTTCCAATTGCTGCCAATAAACGCGCATGCGCTGCATATGAAACGGCTTACGCGCAGCTGTCGCGGCCTGCCTGTGTGGCTCTACTGCACTCTGAAAGAGTTTTGTGCGTTGTGACAGTTTTACGAGTTGTCGCGTCGAAATGCGAGCAACACTCTGGGGAACACTTGCGTTTGTGCTATCTGTGGCAGAGTCGCCAGTCTATTTAATATTTAATGCAGCTCAACCGGTTGTGGTCCAGGCTGCTTTACTTTGTGCTGTTCACCTTTTATATTCTTATTTGTTGCGTACCTTTTGAAAGCGCAATATTGCTTGTGGCATTTTCTCATGCATTTTCAATAGACTTTATATTGTAATCTGCATTTATTGATAGTATTTTATTAGTTATTTCTTATGCGTCGTAAAGCGAAAATATACGATCACAACTTATCTTTAAAAATGTCGGCAGTGTTTGCTCTTTGCTTGTCGTTGTTAGAGTCTGGCCTATTAATGCTTGTGTGAAATCGATAAAAGATGAGCTAATAAACAAGTTGCTGTAATGATTTTCTAGTGCTTAATGACAAATTTTTTCTACTTAGTCGAAAGGGAGACAAAATATTTGCCGCTTTAAAAAAGTTCAAATTGTGATCGGAAAAATAGTGCAATATGATTCCATAAGGATTTTTTCTCGTAATTTTTATTTCATTATGAGTCATACTAGAAGGCCATCTATATATCGAAAGTTCCTTTTGAATATATATCGACTTACATGCAAAATATCTTTCACTATTCTAGCAAGTCTTCAAACTTCTTTATTATTATTTTGAAAAATAAAAGTTTTAATTTTTTTCATACTTTTAAGAAGAGACATCTCCTCTCTTTTTTTTAAGTTGGCCAAAGATGATCTTCTACAGACGATATTTGTATTTTTAGCAGTCCAGATATTATTTTATTTTAGCTCTAAATTATACAGTTAGTAAAAATATTCTACACCTACTTCGAAGGCTTGAAAGTTTAGTTGCCTCCGAGTGGTGAACCTTGGCTAACGCCGAATAACTGGCCTTAGCAAATTCTGGAATTATCTTTGTGAAATGTTATGTGAATATAAAAACTTTCTAGATTTTGATAAAATTTTGCGCTGGTTGTTGGTGGTATCCTTCAAACAAGAGTCATTTAGTCAAATAATTATTTCCATATTAAGTTGTCTCTTTCATTTATTTAAAAGTAATAGTACCTTAGCTGTTGATCCCAACTTTATTTTTAAAATCAGCATACCGCTATATACTTTAATTGAATTTTTTATATACGATAAAAGAAATAGCACCTCAAATAATCGAGCTTTCTGAAGCTTCATTTTATATTAAATATCTCAAGCTCTGCCGTATTTTACGAGTTGTAAGAATATATTGATATTTTAATGCCACCCATCTCCTTCAACATATATTTGGTGATGAGTTTGAATTAAAAAAAGTCCAAAATTTATTCTTCAATTCACTTCTTTGCAAATCCCTAACTTTTTCTCTCATCTCACTGGGTGTTCATTAAATCACTAAATATATTCTCCACCAATGACTTTTATTAGACAGTTATTCAACACAAATCACCTGTAGCAATAAAATGCTCATATTCATCGGGTAATACATCATAAGTTTGGCAAAAGTCACAGCCAAATCGTCGTACAAAACTTAATGCCACAAATAGTGACACTAAACTCAAATTTAGCTGGGACAATAACGCCGTGAATGCCTTTAAGGAAGCGCATTCATATGGCAGTTTGCGGTGATAATTTGCTCCATATACCTGGAAATGTGTCGACGATTTATGAATTTGCGGCAACTAGACTCATAAAAGGAACACACGCTGCGTTACATTACCACAATTGGACAGTTTCATAGTGTGATTTCTGGTGCGGTAATGCCATTCGTTTTTATATGAGCGCACATGACTTGAGAAGCGCTTTAAATGAAGGAACCTTTTTATTTTTTTTTTTAAGCTTTAGTACTGCTTTGCCTTGGTGCAAATCACTTTTTCAATTAACATTTTTAATATGGAACTATTTTTACAGCTCATCAATTCGCGGCGGGATTACACGACGGCCCTTTTCTGTGATGTGACGTTACATGCAGCCGTAAAGTTATATATGAATATGTGTGCATGTATGTACGTCTCTGCTTTGACTTTTAGTATTAGTAAACTCTGCAGATTATGCAACGGCACAACACGTCGCCGCGTCGAAACGGTGCTAACGGCGCAATCAGTAGTACACAGCCTCTGCGCGCCGCTGACACGCATGTTCTTGCAAGATGCGGCGTGTGAGTCAACTGGGACCACACACCGCGTAACTCGAACATTAAACTGATTGTGCGTAATGCTTTTGGTTTTACAAGCTTGTGTTTTACTATTTTTTCCAACTTTTTCAACAAACACTGCGTGCTAATGATTGCGTGGCAAGTAAATAATGTGGGCTTGTTTGCGTATTGCGTGTTAAGTATGTTGACGGGGCAGCTCGCTTGCAATTAGTTAATTGTGCCGAGTCATTGTGCGGTTTAATAAAACGAGATTTGTTGATAAAATTAACGCAAAGCATATGCAGCTTATTAGCTGAGTTCTTTCTGAGATAGTCTTAAATTTTTATTAAGAACGAAAATGCAAAATTTTATCAAAATAAGCAGATTTGCCAAAGCGATTAGATTTGATAACAATCATAATTTTTTTATGCCCAAAATAGGGTATATAAAGTTTATCTCAAAGTTTGTAAAACTCAAAAAGAAACATCGGAGAACTTACAGTACACATATATAAATGATCAGCATGAAGAGCTGGGTCCATTTAGTCATGTCCGTCTGTCCCATATATATGCAAACTCGAACCTCAATTTTAGAGATATCGATGTGAAATTTTGCAAGCGTCTTTTTCTGCTCAAAAAGCTGCTTATTTGTCGGAATCGCTGATATCGGACTACTGTAGCATATAGCTGTTATACAAACTGAGCGATCGGAATTAAGTGCTTGTATAAAAAAATTTTATTTTGACCAGATACTTTAACCTAATGCCTAGAGCAGTGGTGCAATCTCCGTAGAAATTGTTCAGATCGCGTTACTATATCATATAGCTGCCATACAAATTGATCGATCAAACTCAAGGCTTTATATGGAGAATTTGTTTATTTGAGAAAAAAATATCTTCACGAAATTCGGCGTAACTTATTATCCAAAACATTGCTACAATATGTGAAGAAATTGTTTAGGTCGGACAACTATAGCGTATACCTGCCATAAAAATTTCAAGTGTCATATTTTGCACAAAAAATTTTAACAATTACTAAAAAAATTACCGAGATCCTAACTACCAAAGGAAGTTTGACGCTTAAGTCTTTTATACGACAAAGTCGGTTGTTATGTAGCGCACATTGCTTTAGTTTCAATTGCGGCTCAACAAAGAGCGACAAGTCGTCGCAAAATGAGTGTAATTGTGGCGTGGAAAGACAACAACAACAACAACAACAACAACAGAGTGTTGTAGTAAGAACGCAGCGCTTGACAGGCCCAAATACATTATTCTGTAGAAGAATGAAACGAAGGCGTCTAGCAACAAGTAGGTGCTAGAAAGGCTGTAAAAATCCGAGTTTTGCCAACACTAGACGCGGTAAGAGCCTTTGAAGTCCTTTTAGTTCCAATTTTGCCTCATTTTTATTTCGTGTCATGGTGTAAATTAAGGTGCCACAGCGGGCATACTAAAGTGCGGCCAAGTGGTTTGCACAGTTTACAATCACATATGTATGCTTGCAGCTGTTATGCAAACAAGACATGAAAAATTAGCATAGAAATTGTCGCGTGAGAACATAAAATATCAAAGGCGGTCGGCAATTTGTGTACATAAAAGGAGTATTGCCTAGAGTGACGTGCAACAGTGAAGTTCAAGTGAGCGGCAGAAGTTGTGGTTAGCAGAGCTGTAAAAAGGTACGTGTATTAGAGACCGATTTTTCGAATTTATGGCGATTGAGTTGTGCTGTGAGGCGGGTCATTAATTGAAATAGCCACAACAGTTGGGCGGCATGGCGCTTTAACTGACTAATTACTGGCTTTATGGTGCAACAGTTGAATGTTTATTTGTCTGCCACATTAATTGTGAGGAGCTACTTATATTTTATATGATTTTCCTGCATAAACCAACTTGAGTCTCGAACTAATTGACGTGCAGCATTGCGCACGAATGTTTCGTGTGTTTTTGTTGCGCGTCGCGCGTTGTTAGCTGCTTCTTGCCACAAACCAATTACAAATGTAACACGCATGTTTACAGGCGGAAAATGCCATCAATTTGAATAGGTGACAGACAGTTTAAGCGTCTCTTACTGAGCCTTTTTCTAACCAGCTTTGTTTTTTTTTTGTTTTTGATTGTTTTTAGTTTTGTTCTTTTTTTTTGGGCTGAGTGTGTTCCAAACTTATTTAGTGAATATTTATAGAAATTCGTTCTTTTTGGCTTGTCACATTGCATGCTAATTAGCATTGTTGTTAGCTGCACTTGCTACTTATGCAAATGTTGCATGTTGCATGTGCACATTAATAAACAATTAAATTGAAAGCAGGCGCCAGACGGGCGACAACGTAGCAAGCAGACAACTAAACAAAGTAAGTTGAAATTAGAGAATAAATACAATAAAATATAAAAGGGAGTTCGTTAGGAAAAGATAATGCATAATGTTTGTTAGATTTTGGTGACAAACGTGTATGCAAGTACATAAAAACTAAATGCATTTTATACATATGTATATATGGACATGTGAGGTACCCTGTTGGAATACCAAGGCTTCTACTTAATTACATCGTGATGGTGCTGACCATTGAAATTCCAATAAAGGATGGTTAAAGTGTTAGGAGAGCGTTTTCTCAATGATTTTTATAAATTTTTTCATAGTAGTATAAAAAATATATTAATATTTTTAGACACTTTGAGAATTTTTTTACACAAATTTTAGTGTAATAAATATATTTATACAATGTTTGAAATTTTTTTTTTAATAAACAAAGATAGAAACGATCCCATATTGTAAGCTTCAAGCTGAAGCACTTTGCATATATTCTGGAAGCTGCAGTTTTTATCTGAAATCAAAAGAGATTTGAATTTATTTTGCTACATATTTATCCGTTCTTCTCCCTATTGAGATAGAGATCTTTTTATACGTTTTTATGTTATAAAAAGTACCCTGTGATAGGTATGATAGCTTCGGTGCAACCGAATTTAACATTTTTTGTTTTAATAGCATTCAACATTTTTCGGTGCAGTGTAAGCTACCGTCGCGAAGATTAGTCAAAAGTACCTATTTTTATTTTAGAACTGTCAAGCTTACCAACAGGGTTGCTGCTCTCCATACAACCATATATACCATTTTTGTAGCCTAAAAAGACTCACTTTGCATAATAAATGTAAATAACATTACATAAGCGTCCTCCCAAATCCCTCTGCATGCACTAAATGCCCAACGCTTTAGACAGTTTTTTGACCCGCTGGAAAATGTCAAGCTTTTCAACACGCCAGCCATTAACTAACTTTATTCTGTTTTTTGATTGACTGTTCGAAAATTTTAGTTTATTTTGTATTTCAGTTTATTGTTATACACGATTTGGATTTGGCATGAAACGCATGCGTATTATGCAGGAAGCGACGCCACACGTTGCAGTTGTATGCATGCAACTCATTGAGGGAGTCACTCCTACACACACATATATATATATATATATATATATATATATATAAAGATGTAGCACGAATGTACCGCCTATAAATTCCGAAACGTTCTACACTGCTGCTACGTGCAACATGCTAACGCGCTGCATGAATGAAATGGTGGTACTTATGCGCTTCTATACAGATGTATGCATTTGCTTGTGTGTGTGTTCACAGTCAAGCTATGAATGAAAGAGTCTGTTGTTATTGCAGTCAAAAGAAATTAAGCAAATGCCTTTACACCTTGTAGTAATGTGGTATTGTTGTTGTTTCACTTGTCGCCAGCAAGCACTTGTTGCAGCGAGCGCCGTCTCCATTGCAACTGTCAAGCAAAGTGTGGACATGCCATTGATTCTATTCACATATCGCGGGTGCAATGTTGTTCTTGTTATTTTTGTGCTTTCTCGGCACTTGCTTATATTCTTTTATATATTTATATGTCTCTTAACTTTATGTTTATTACATTTAAATTAATCGTTAGTCGCACTGCCATGCATTTCAGATTTGATGTACACATCCGGTGTTGCAAGCACATCGCTGGAATTCAAAAATTTTCATAAATCAAAAATATTCAAAACTGCTGCTTACATAACTGATACTACATAATTATATGTATATACACACATATCTACACACATCCACACTCGCGTACCTTTTTAATAAATATTAGTGAATTTTTGAAGTTTCATCAGAAATTTGCACGTTTTTGGTCATTCTTTCCTGCGCATTTTGGTTATTCACCATAAATATGCTAATCACAATAAATTTGGCTTAGTGCATTCAAGCCATAATATAAAACTAAAGGAGTTTAAAATTCTTTTATATTATACAATGAGAAATTTTTTATAATAATGTATACCACGATATATTAGTTTTAAGTTAAACACATATTCGAAACTATCGAAAGACTTGCTGTTAGGTGTAGTATATACCCCTATTGTGTATGGCGACTAGCAACAATATATTAACCGCTAGGCACACATACACAAAAATTGATAAATTTTAATTTGCTTTATTTATTATATAAGGCAACTGACAACTGATTCTAGGCAACTGAGTAGCCAACGCCATTTTGTGAGTATAATATCTGTTGATATTTGTACTGTAGCAACAGTAATAAAAGTCGAGCTTTTGAGATTCAATGTATATGGAAATTTCTAAAAAAAAATTTATATGTAATAAACACATCTACTGTGTTTGTGTGTGTTTTTAAGAATTTTATGGAATCATTGCTTTCTTTTACTGCAGCCGGGACGAACGCTGCCAGTTATAATGAGCGCTATGAACAAATAATTTCCCACGCCTGTAGCAATAAGCGTCTAAGTTTTAGCAGGCAGGATATGATTGCAGACTAAGCTAATTTTCTTATAACTACGTAAGTTCGTTACGTGTTTTTGTTTTGGTGCAGAATATGAAAATTTTCTACATAAATATGTAAAGCGTTACTTAGTTACAATTTGTTTATTTATTAGCATTATATATTCACTTGAAAAGGAAGCTTAAAAAGACTACAAATAAAACCTGATTCAAAAATAAAAAAATGTGTTGCTTTTTCTCCCCATGGTATCGTAAATTAAACGACATCAAATCTCTTGACAAAAAAACTAAAAACAAACAAGCAAAATGAACAAAAATAATACTTTGATTGCTGATATGATTTCAGACATTAATAAAGCGAAACGACAATTGACGCAGGACGACAAGTGGCTGCAATGATAGCACAAACATACAGGTAATGCAGGTATGTATATATTGTGAACAATAAAAAGAATACAATACCTACAAGTATGAAGGCAGTTACGTTGTAGGATGCACATACATATATTTACCTGTTTATAAAGGGGCATAAGTGACACCAAAACAGTGCGCAGTGGCAATGAGCAAAAATGGTGTGCAAAGTATAAAGGAGTGTGTGTTTGTGTCTCTGTTGGTCGACTGCAAAGTGACAAAACTGTTCAATATGCGCAGGCGTGCAGCATTTAGTTCAGCTTGTTAAGTTTTCGTATTGATAAAGGAGCGAACATGCATTGAGAAAAAAATTGCAAAAATTGAAAATATAACTTGAAATAAAAAACTACAACAAACATATGCAGTTTCGAACATATGAATAAACTCGTATATGCTCATAAGTAGGGATGGATGTATTCGATATGCGAAGGTTCGATATTCGGTTGTTGGTCAAAAATAGTTCGGCAATCAGTGAATTTTTACGTATTAATTTTCATTACAACCCTCTTCTTTAGGTAATTCAATTTTTTTTTGATTTTTAATTTTAATTTTAATTTCGAATTTTCAAACCAACTTCAAAAATTTTCAAATAAATTTAAAAATAATATTTCTTTCATCAGTAAACTATATTTAACTTTAAGAATATCAAAAAAAATCGAACATTTTTAAGAATTCAATTTATTTAATAAATGTAGAAATTCGAAAAACTCGAAAGTTTAATTCCAAATACAAAAGCCGAGTTTCTCAGAAAAATTCGTACTCTGAATATTAACTTCGATGTGAAAATCCGATTTTCGCAAAAATTTTTCGAGACTTTTCCTTCTTCAAACGATTGTAATCGAAAAACAAATGCTTTTCTAGAAAAAAAACTCCAATATTGTATTGAATTTAAAAATCATATTTAATAAATTTAATTTAATTTAATTTAAAAAAAAGCATTTTATTTCGAATACAAAACCCAGAATTTTTAAAAAAAATTCGTTTACAAATTTCGAACTTGATATTCCGAATTTCAACTTCGAAGTCAGAAATAGAATTTTACAAAATATTTCCAAATTCGATAACATAAATCCCTTCACCAATTGTTTATCACTCTACGTCAATAATCGAAAAACATATACTTTTCTTATATATGCTATATAATTTTTTTTGCAGCATTAATCTACATTTAAATATCTGTCGGAAAAAGCTCCTTTAACTGGTTCTCCCTAACCATCAGCAAGTGATAATAGTACTTAAATTCAAAATGAAAAATTCGAAATTCGAAAAACAGAACTTCCGACCCAACTAATATTCACTTGCTAACCATTATCGATAAAGGTAAACTTTTCTAGAAAAATCGTTCCTAAGTACACAAAGGTTTCTAGAATTTAAATAAACAACAAGACAATTATAATGACGCTCATTGGTTCGATCGCTTATTAATTTCGCACATTATTTATATGAGGTATTTTTATTCATATCATATTTTGAGCACTCGGCTCTTTCATTTGCTGACGATCATCAGCAGCGTTACAAAAACCGAAAATGCAAAACACGTCTGCCATTATATTGAAATAAATTACATCGATTGGCAACTCATGCACGCACATACTCGCACAATGCACATCAACTCTGCTCTATACAGGATGCACTCGCCGCATTTTCCACTTCCTTGGCGTTGCTCATAATTATTACCACAACAACATTTTTCATATTCCCTTGACATGTACTCAGTTGGTCTTTGGAATTTTGTCAGGTTTTTTTTCGCACTCCATATTTTGCTTGCTATTTTTGGTTGCCTGATTACAGATATTTGCAATATTAATAAAGCAGTTTTTGCAGATCCTCAATTGCTTATTTATACTCGGCGGCCTGACGCTTGGTGTTTGTAATTAATAATAAAGTTTTAAGAATGCAAAATTCACACCATTTTAATTGAATGCCTTGTTGATCGAGAATTTTCGATATCAATAATTAATGCAACAGTGAGCGAAGAGAAGGCCTTGAAGACAGTAAGATAGATAGAATATTTTAAAAGGGGAAGGTGGAATGTGTGAGTGGTCAATGAGTGGTTAGCAGGCAGTTGAGAGAGACCAACACTTGTTGGCAAACATTTTTGCTAAATTAAATTTATGGAGCCCTTTCTTCATGATATTCCTACTTACTAGACAATAAATTTGGAGCTTTTATAGCCTCAAGCCTCTCATCCAAAGGAACTTTTGAGCTTTATTCAAGCTAAGCAGAGAAAATATATATAAATGCTTAGTATTCGAAAGGTGTTGACCTTAAACGTACACTAAATATTTCTTACCCAAAAAGTATGCTAAAATTCTTAATTCTACACTGTGCTCACATTTATTTCTACAGCATTTTCTAACTGACAAAAAGCTCTTTGAAAAAAATATCAACTGTTCAGTGAACAGCATTGTAGAATATTTTTATGTAAAAAAAAATATTTAAAAATTGAAAAAAAAACGCTAAACAAAAGTCCCTGCATCAGCAGCAAATTCAGCTATCTCTGTTTTTAAAGACAGTAAGAGCTCAAGGTAAACGAAAAAGTGCACACTCACTACAACGCAGCATTTATTGAAGTAAAGCTCTCCTCTGTTTATGTACTCCATGAACTACTTAAGAGATCAGAATTTTTTGACTCTTTTCAAAAAATCGAAGAGATCTAGATCGCGTTTGCTACAAAATCGTTTTTTGTGTGAAATTTGTATGTGTATGCGTTCTCATAGAAAAGTGTCTAGCAAATCACTTAAGCATCTAACTTGTTCTATTTTGTTACTCTGCTTGTTATTACTTTCATTGTGCCGCTGTTAACCTAACTGTCAAGTCAAGCGCACACTTAACGTGTTACGGAAAATATTTCAATTTGTCAGTGGCATTTAAAGGGTATAATTATTGCTTTTATTTAAAAAAAAAAAAACATTATAATGTATGCCTGAAATGGTTATGGCGTTCACTTAGACTTTTCAAAAGGTTTTGAAAAAAATTCAAATATATTTGTTTATAATCATTTACTGCTTTGCGGCTACTCACACTGGAAATAAACTGTCTTTTACTTTGTAATTTTTTTCTTTCAACTCAACTTTAAAGAGTAGTGTGGCAGCTACTGATTTTCATAACTGATATTGTCTTTTGAGTCGCTAATTGCTATTTTTGTAGTTTATTATTTGAGATAAATGGCTTAAATGCGTATTGAAAAAGAATTTTAATTGATGTGGCTGTAAATAGATAAATGGAAACTTAGAAGATTTTTCTACATATATTTATGATACTCGAGTTTCACTAGATTTGAAAGATTTTTTCCTTTTGCAGTTTAATCGTATTTAAAATAGTTTCGTTTACTTTAGTACTATTAGTAGATCTTACTTGAAAGAAAACAGTTGAGGTCCTTTTTATTTTTTCTAAAAGAATATTCATAAAACTGATCCCGGCGTAATATCGATATTATTATAGAATATATGTATATAAAAAGTTACCCAAAAGACTATATATTTATCACAACGTCGGTTTTAAATAAACAAAGCTTATGAAAGGGTTTAAAAAAAATCACAGGGTTGCCCAGAAGTCTAAAGTAATTATTGAAAATTATTAAATATAAAAATATTAAAAAATTTAAGACATGAAGTTGTATATTATTAAAAGTGATTTTCAATAAAAATGGTAATAATAATTAAAATTTTTTTGACATTTTATCCAAAAAACACGAAAACACGTTATCTTCGGTTTTACCGAAGCTATAATATCCTTACAAGGGCTTAAATGGTTTTTCGTTAACTTAAATGAGAAGACGGCAACTCTATCCCTACAATATCAACTATTTTTTCTTCTTTATTTTAGTTTTACACATTATTTTATACCTTTTATTCCCTTCTTACAATAAAAACAACCACCATCACGCCACACTTTCGATTCACATAAAATTGCCAATTCATCCGACACTTGTGCGCAACAAACCGGCTACCAGCTCATGGCTTAGTCAGCTTCCAATTTCATTCAAGTGTTTGCCACAGCTGCTCAAGTGGTAGCGGGTGTGCAGCATTCCGCAAGCGTTCAAGCAACAATAGCAAAATGCTAAAGTGTGAATTAAACGTAACAATGGACAAACAAATGCAATTAAATAAAAGTGAAAAAAAGCTAGAAGAAGTATTTCACAGCAACAAGTAGAGGAGAGAGAACATTGTGAGATTCGTAAAAGTCAGTTGAAAATTCATTTAATTGAATAACAATTTTTAGAGATTTTTTTTTGGATATACTAATCTGCTCGAAAATTTATTTGTTTTGTTGTGGCTTGTTATTAAGTCTTTTTTAACAATAATGCCAAATTTTTTTTAACATTTTATTGCCATTTTTACTTTCTTTGTCTATTTCAAATTTATTGTCTTTCATTGGAATTTAGAATTATTGCTTGCTTTTATATCAGAAATACATACATACATACAAAGTGTCTTTCTCTTTTAGCGAAAGAATTCGGCAGATAAGTTGCTGGCTCGCTGCTATTTGACAAGCCGCTAATCTTCAGTGTTAATAGTTTTGGTTTTTGTTATTACTTATTTTTTAACAAAATACTTATTATGCCAAAATCTGACTGATTGATTGATTTGTGGCGGCATGCCGCGTTTCAATTGTACGTCAAATTACGAATGTCAAGTTCGTTGCTTAAGTCTTTTGAGTCGTTAGTGTAAATGAAATATTGCGGATATCGGTATTCTAAAATGAAATATTATGATACAAACGAACTTGTGATAAAAAAGCACACAGGAAGAAGAAAATTTAAATAATTTGTAAAAAATGTAAGCTCGTTAATATTTTATAAAATATATGCTATTTATCAGAATTCGAAATATATGTAAATAAAATTTTTTTTATAAAAACAAATACAAATTTAAGTTTTTTCAGCAAATATGTATGCATATCTTTAAACATACATTAAAGCGGCTTAAAAAATCGATTGCGTTTTCCACTTTATTTTTATTTTTAATTAATTTAATTTTTTTCAAATTATTAAAAAAAAAACTCTATACTAAAACTAACTTCCTTAAGAACTGTTATCAAGTATGTTATTTCGTTCAATTTCTTATATAATTGTCCTCACAAAATAGTAGCAGTTACCGCTTGAGTATATTTCAATGTTACACCAGCGTTGAAACGGTACTAAGTGCCTGACAATTAACAGCAAAACACGCTTGTAGCTCACTACTGTTGCCGATTCCTTAAAAAAATTCGAAACACTGAAATTTATATTTATATAGGTATATTTCTACACACAATAAAGTATTGAATATCAGCACGGTAATGTTCACTGAACCTTGCTTGCCCTTTTTCTGTCGCTTTTATCGCACGAGAATGTTACAATTGCAACAATATTCCGATTGTAAACGATTCGTGCGCGTACAACTCGTATGCGTGCATGTAGCAACTTGTGTGTGGCATGCAACAGTGGCAGAAATTCGAGCAGTTTATTGTGGGTACGTATAAATGAATGTGGTGGCACGAAATTGAACATGAATTAAAGACATGTTCGGTGGTGGACAAGTTAAAAAGCATAAACAACACAAGAAGCTGCAGAAGTGACTTCACACAGTGTAAGCTAAACTGCACCAAGAAAGTGTCAACTTGTGGCAGCTATGCGTATTCGTGGCCGATTCGTGTTTCTTTGCTAATGTAGCATTGTAGCCGCTTTGGGAATCTTAGCAACATTGCGGTACTCGGATTTTCGCGTGAAATTCTATAAACTCAGTTGAGTACATACAAATAAAATCAGTATCTATAAATATCTAGAGAAAACTGTCTAATGGAATACTGAAAATTTACTTTAGTCGAAAAACCACTAAAGTGACTTTTAAGCAAAAAACATAAAAGCATAACATTGAATTCAGCTTTCCACAATATCAATTGTCATCTTCCTGCGCCGAAATATCAAATTTACTGTCAATTAGTGGTCTTATGTTCTTTGAACTATGCAATTTTTATAAACAAAATATTTTATAATGAAATAATTGAAAAGAAATGAGTTAACTGAAACCGAGAACGCACGAGACCTTAAAATTCCACATTTTCAAAATTCGTTAAAAAAATCTGAAAATATATGTGAAATATGAGAGTCGGCAGCGAACGCAGATCAGACGTGCAACGCTTACAAATTATGCTTTAATTGAAATTCCATGGTATATTAAATATGATACAATACACTGAATTCCCGTGCTGAAAATACTCAAAAAGAGTCAAAACGGGCAGAAAATACAACACACAACAACAACAACAACAAGCATATATAATTATAATAAAAAAGTAATAATTAATGAGATATGGTCTCAATAGCCGCACAACAATTTGGGAGCATTGGCATTGGGAAAGGGGTGTGAGCTGTCGAAGGGCAAGCCAAAGCGAAAGGGGAGAGTGGCAGGGAAAGCATTGACGTCACTTTACAGCTCGAAAAGTAGCAAACTGCGCAAATCAAGCAATAATAATAATAGCAACAGTTGCATTGTGCGCAACACAACCTACTTTTTACAGATAAAAGCAACTATGTATTGCTGTTGTTGTTGTTATTGCCTTCTGTTGACAATGAAATGACGCCTAGCCGACACATACAAAACATTGCTGTGGCATAATTATAGCAGTAGCCTGCATTTATAACAATATGTATGTGTGTGCTTGTTGTTATATTTGTTGTTGCTGCAATTTTCGCCTTTGTTGTCGCAGCGGCGACGCATGTGCGTCATTTATGATTTTATTTCTGCAAAAATTCACAGCATTCAGATAAGGAATGTGAACGACGGTCAACGCGCTGCGGCTAGTCACTCGCCACATGTTGTTGTTGTAGCCGCTACATTGTCTGGCTGCGCATTTTGCTCGCCTTTTAAACATGCGAGGCAACAATTCAGTCTGGCTCGGTAGCCGCTCGTTCGGTCGACTGCCCATATCGGGCTATCGGGTGTTATGACAAATGTGTCTCGTTGCGCGCGACGTTCTGCGCTAAATGTTGCAATTATTATTATTTTGTTGGTGCGTGCAAAATTATTTTTAATTTTTGCTGCATTTTTGTGTTGAATTATTTTTTTCATTTGATATGTTTTTGTATTTTTTCACTATTTAATTCGTATGATATATGAATGTTGAATATTTTGCCTAACCTTTAGCGCATTTTTGTGCTGTAAATGATCGTCGCATGAGACGCTCGCGAAATCATTGATCTGCGCATGCGTGCGCGCCATGTTTTCTGTTTTGCTTTTTTTCATATTTCGCTGCTTTTTAATATCGCTTTTTAATATACTCATATTAGTGTGCTTTATTGTCATCATAAGCGTCATTAATTGTGGCAGGCGATATTATAAAAGAAGCGTGTTTTTATGTCATATTGATAATGCCTGGCATTTTTTTTTTTTTTTTTTTTTTTTGTAATTTTATATTTAATTTTCTACATTTATTGTCTCTCTTACACCCCGTTTCTTTCCCCTTCCAGCCCTTTTGAGTCTCGTATCGCACCTTAATTAACCGCTTTTAAATTGGCGACAATTAGCTTTGTCAGCGCAATTTTCATGCTCCACCTTTGGTCATAAATACTTTCAGCAGCCATATTTTTACACAGCAACCTCTTGCATTCTCTTGCTGCCAGCTCAAATATTTGCGCAGCAATGTTGAAATTGATATTCCAGCAGTTATACAAAGGGAGCACAAATTGCAGTAGAAATTACTACCAGAGAAATGATGTTGTGTCATGAACATAACAAATGCGTTTAATTTTTCAATTTGGTTGCAACGTCCTTTTTTATTTTCCAAAAATGGTCGGTAGACAATTATGGTTGGTAGTGTGGTTTGGTTCTTGAATACAGTTGTTGCTCTCCATCAAAATGTACTTTATAATAGCAATAATTGAAATATTGAGTAGTATTTGGAAAAATATACTAGATGCCGGTGAGAGCCGCTCTTTTTACGCGCTGCAGCTGCTTAGTTAGTATGGGTTTTCCGAGCGCCCTTCACCAGACAACAACCCCATACAAAATTATTGGCTTAACTACGGTTTTATAGAGCCATAAGATCACCACTTTTGGTGAGAGGCTCCACTTCTTCCCATAATATACAACAGTATAAAGCGAACGATGTTTTCCTCGCTCTATCTTAATATTTGGCTTCTTTGAGAACTTCCTATGGAGGAGAAGTACTTCATTCTGTCCACCGGTTGAAGAATAGACTAGGAGAGAGTAACATCAGGCATTTTGTATTTTCTTGTAAATAAAAGTAGCTCAGCTCCAATAATCGTCTATGGCCGTACTGCTGATAGGCTTATAGCCCTTAGCAGTAAGATGAGAACCTTTAAAGGACTTTGGAACGAACGCCACTCGAACCCGCCTCAAAGGCGCCGGATTCGCTTAAAAACTCTTTTCGGCCAAAATATATTCTAAGAAAGACTATAGATTGCAAGACCAAGTACTGCGTGTTTTGCATTACTAAGACTTTGAAATTTGATTCTAACTTTATGTAAATAATTATGAATCGCAATTAACCAATGATAAATTGTAATGCACTTACCATAACCCAAGACCCAGATTTGAACTCAGTTAGCCTGACATATAACTTTGTAACCGACTAAATTTATCTCAAGGTGAAATTCAAGAAAAATTTCAAATATTGTAGAATTATGCTCTAACATATTTGCTTTGTATTAAATCAAAATTAAATTTCGGTTACAGTTTTATCTCATATTTTTCTTTTCACATGATCTATTTGCAAAAAATTGTCGAAATACTATTTTTGTACGCTTTATTGTTTATTTGTATACACTTGTATGAAAACAAACACCGAGCTGAGATACAATAGAAAAATTTAACACAAAAGACTTAAGCAACGAACTCGCCTGAAATTCCACACACAGCATAGGTATCAGCTTCCACATCGACAAGAGCAATTAAAAAATACATTCACATAAAAATAATCATTTCAACTTCACTATAAATGTCCTTAATTTTTTATGCACACCCTTTTCGCACACATTCCCGCTGCCGCCTGGCTAAATTGTTATCAACTTAACTTCATCAACAATCGATCAACAAGTCATAATTCATGTCAACATTTTATTTGCTGCTGCTCCAATTGCTGGCCAGCTACCTGCATGGACTGTCGAGAGCCGCAACGAACTGGTGACAATCTCAGCCGTGCACGTTGCAGCGCTTTAACGATGAGGCCGCAACTAGTTAAAAGCAAAAGTCAAACAAAAATCACGATATAAGACACAACAACAATGCAGTTTGTAATGTATATCAGTTGTGGCGATGGTGGTGCGACGGCGTCGGGACGTTTTCGATAATTTATGCCAACTCAACACGGGTAGCCACCCCGTCGTGTAGTAATTTACGCGTTTTACGCGAGACAGTCAGCATCAGCGAACGACAAGCGACAAGTGACAAGAGACAAAGCACGACTAAAATGCGCAAATATATCGCAATATATATGTATATATATAGATAATATATATATATATATATGTGTATGCACTATAACAAACAAAAACACACACCCATACATTTGTCGAACTAGTTAAGGCTCCAACAAAGGTTGCAACACTCAGCACTGGGCAGACAAAAGTGTGCAACTTTGGCGCAGCGGGTGTGCATGAATTATTAAAAAGCCGTGAAAATGCCACAAAACAAAAGCAACAACAAATACTATATCTTATATACTCTGCCAACGTGTCTTGCCATTCCAGCTGGCCTGTGTTATGTGGCAGATTGGCTCATTCGCTCGTTTGTTTGCTATTTTCTCGCATATTTAACCAGAAATGTCAACTTTTTAGAGCAAACATTCATGCTGTGGTGTTGTCATAGCAACAAAAACAATAACAAGCGCATTTAATGTGTTCTGTAATATATACAGTGCTTATAACGTACAAATATACATAGTGGTTTGCTCCTGATTTGCTGATATAATGACTCACAGCGTTCACTGCCCATGCGAAGTTGGAGCAGCTTCTGCTTCTTTGCTGCCTTTAGTATGCTTGCTGCTTTTGAACTCACTTGTTTAATTAGGATGTAGTGACACACTCCTCTTTTTCTGCTTCTTTCTGGTGTGTGCTTACTGATATTTTCGTGATTATTTTGTGATGAATGTGGGAAAATATACTCTCTTGATAACTTTGTGAAATAGTTAATTTTAAAATTATGTAAAATATTACTCCATTTATCAAAAAAAAAGTTAGTACAGGTTTCAGAGAAGATATTTTTCATAGTTTCACAAATTATAAATGCTTCTTAAATAATTTAACTATAGCATAAATATAATTTTGTAGGTTAATAATAGCGGCACAAATGTTCCACAAGCTCCTACAGCCACTGGAATAAACCACAGGAGAACAAATGGTCTCAACGGTCTTAGCAAGACTCACCCTCTTCTAGTTTTAGGTATTCTTATTGGTCATTAGCTGAGCTAATAATCTTGCTAGATGTGAATTGTGAAAGCTGCTTCAGAAAATACTAGATAAAATAATTTCAGCTTTTCTTTCTTAACTCGTCTGCTTTTCCGTAACTAAATTGGTTCACCTTGTGCTCAGGGTGAACTAGCTGGATGCAAAATCAAATCCCTAAACAAATTTCAGATTTGTGAAGGATTCACGCGATTTTGGCGATGTTTGACTTTAAAAGTTTTGACACCATAGAGAACTTTTTTTTAACTCATCAACAGTAACATCCATCGCGATGAACAGCCTTAAAATATGAGCTTAACTCACCTAGATCACATGTTATTAACATAAAGCTTTAACCAAGTAATATTCAACGAGATAAGCTAACAAATATAAGTTGGCTTCTAGTACCAATAGGTAGGTTTGCTTACAGTGTCTTTGAGGTGTCCCTTAGACAAGCATCTAACAAAAATTAGAATTAATTTGATCTGCTTTTATAGCAAAGAAAATTCACCAAATTTTAGTATTTAAGACTTATATTTGCTCACTGCGGGTATACTGCTAAGATGTAGTCGTATTTTAACCCATCAAGAGAAAGCAAGCAGCTAATATTATACTTCTTAACTATAGTCGGGCTTAACGCGAGCCCTAAGCAGCGCTGGTGAAAGCTAAAATAGAATGAAAAGCGTATTCGTCGAACAAAGAAACGATAGTCGAAAATGTGAGAATTTGAAGAGCTTAAAACATCACTGAGAGAGCAGAATATATTTACCATCTATGTATGTTATATTATACTATTGCTATTAACACATATATACTTCCAGAGTATTGAGAAGCAACTTATTTAAATATAATGCTGTTAAACATGCCATATGAAGGAAACGATGAAATCGTGTTCCCGATAAAATAAATATTTTACAATCTGGTTATGGAAGAACTCAAACAGCAATGATTTGAACTAACTACTCAAGTATTGCGGATGCCAATGGACTCTTACTTTAGCAAATTTTATGCGGTACAAAATTGAATGAAACGTATCTGCCGCCTTTCCTTCCTTAAAGCAAATTGTGGGGAATGTTTTAACCAAAGCCCATACATTTATTATACCTATTTATTATACCTACCTCAAATGATGTTGAGCAACTTCAGGTTATGATGTATTAGGTAAGCCCTTAGAGGACAACTGACGCTTACTGTGTGTCTTTACTTTAATGAAGTAGTAAAAATCTATTGTAGAATCACTGATATGGCTTCATTGTCAAGAACTCCACAAAATTAATGGCTTTAATAAACGAATCATATAAAATTTGTATAAGTTATGGTTGAATTATACATTATTATATATTGATATAGATATGTGAGAAACTGCAGCTATAGATAAATAATGAGAGTATTATTATTCTCATAATTGCGTTTTTATTTAAATGTTTCTATAGCTGCGACTGCATATAATATATATTTCACTTTATGTTGTTCAAACGAATTAATATATACTTATATAATTATATATCTACATATATGTATATAGTTTTCGCACTTTCTGCCCCACCATCATGCCACATTCTCACAAATTCTCTGGCCTTATTTATTTACACTAAACAACATTAGCTGTTGTTGTATGTTTGCGAACTTTTTTTTATACTTTTCATATACTTTGTGTGTCAAATTGCCGTTTTGTGGCCGCTGTGGCAGCTGTGTGGCAAGCAGTCAGTACGACCAGACCATCGCGCAGAGATATCGACATTTTGATGTTTGATGCCTTTTGACCGAATGATTTATGGCCCACTCAGATATTGGCTGCCACTGCTGCTGCGGCAACTGTGGCATACGAGACAGAGGTTAAGTTGTCTTTTATGCCACTGTACAACGCGCTATAACTGCACTTAAGCGTTAGCTGAAATAACAGTTCGAAGATGCAACAGCCACAAAACAGTTTGTGGCAAGACCAAGTACAAATACTTAATAGCTGTTAAACTTTTAGAAAAGTGCTGGCGCGGCGAACTTATGTACATACATATATGCATTGCCACACTTGCCACCCATAACAACAACTGGATGGCAACAAGTTGCAGCTACTGTTGCCGCTTGGCATTTGTTATGCAGCACGTTGTTGTTGCTTGTTGTTGTTTTTCCATGTGTTATTATATTTTTCTTGTTGTTTTTGTTGTTATTTTTATTGTTGTTGTTGTTTTCGCTGTTATTGCCGATTTTATTTGCAATGTTTTACAAAATGGGATATTAAAATGTACCATATACCCCCAACGAGTTTAACATGGCAGCCAGCAGAGCGGCGTTATTTGGCGAAAAAGCTGGAAAAAATAGTTATTTACAAAAATAAAACGTCCTAACAAAATGACAACAATAAAAACAATACTGCAGAAGTATTACTATGACTGTAACAACAAAAAAAGTGACTGTGCAACAACGGTGATATAAACATTGTTATAGCTGCCACTTTGGTGGCATAAGCCAACAACTTGTTGAAACTGTTTCGAATTGTTATTACTATTGTTTTTGCTTCTGTTTTACTTCGACTGCTACAGCAATGCCGGTACCTGCCACATGCCTATACATATGTACATTTAACTACAAATATTTTAAAATAAGCGCATTTTTCGCGCTTTTATCGTTTTTACAAAGAAAATGTTGTGCAGCAAAATATTTATTACCGCTACCGTTTTTATACCATTTTACAGTTAGGGCCACTAAATTTTTAGTTTAACATATTTTTTATGGTTGTACTTAATATTGAGTTTTTAAATAGTTGAGGCTTTTAAAATATTTTCAGTAGCAGTGAAAGCAAGTCGTTCGGTTAATTGTTTACTAAATAATGGATATTACTTTTAGAGAATATTACTTCGTGGTTTATAGAGAATAATATGCAGGTTTATCAGTGAAAATAATAGTTTATGCCAAATACATATATTTATCTCATAATTTGTTTTTGACAATTTGCGCTCTTGCTGAAACTGAATGGGAGCAAGAGTCGCATTTTCCTAGACCCGCAGGTACTTTCACCATGAATGAGTACTTGCATTGCTTCCACGTCCACCCTATTCTACAACAGTGAAAAAGGGGAGAAATTTGGCGACAATTATGAGATTATCGCCGAGACTGAGAACACAAAAATTCAAGCTCTTTGATATTTTGCATAAGTTAAACTTCAGGTAGATCTGTTTGGAACTGAAGAAGTGCCTGCTATGTCATTATTTCCCTCAGCTAAGAACATTAAAACTATAGGAGATTTGGCCGGCAATGCTTATTTTCATGCTAGTCAAATATGAGTACGAAATTGTGGAACATTCTGTTTTAGAAATAATTCCTATATACTTTCTTCTTAGATACTATTTAATTAGAGCTCAAAAATCTGCCTTAACAAATCTTCTACAAAAAGCAAATTTTCAATGACCCCAAATTTTTCTAACTCCTTTCGTTACTGCCTTACTACATTGCATACCTGAGCTCGTTCCCACCTGCAGTTTATCGCAGAACGTGTTACATTTTCACTGATTTAATTAATTTCTTTGCAGCGTGCTTAACGGCTTCTTTCTAAGCATCTACTTGCGGCAAAGTGAGCGATTTCTACTGACGGCATGCGCAGAAAACGCTGCCGGTGAAGAGATGCATGCGCCGATAGCGCACGGCTAAGATACGAAGTAAAAAGTGCAAGCGGGTTGCCTGTGTACTTTATATAAGTTCTCTATGAGCAGCGTCAGCTCTTCAAAGCTTTGTAAGCACGCCTGTGGCAAGCACTTAATTGTTGTAGGTCTCTACAGGCGCTCCAGATAAAAATCGAAATGTGGCAAAATCAGTGGCTTAATCAATTTAGCATAGCGCTCGAATGCTGAATGTCAGCGAAATTGCAAGAAGAAAGCACAAGACTTGTTTGAAAAACAAAGTGCTTCACATTTATTGTGAGAAACAAGAAAAGATTTTTTTGAAAGTCTTAAAGTTACAGTATTTTTTGTTTTTTGTTTTAATTAGTTTTGCTGCTGGCAATCTGTTGGAAATCTTGGTATGCCACACACTTTTCAGAATGGCACGACTTGTTCAATGTTTCATTCTTCTTTCTGAATTTCATATATATTTTTGTGTTGATTAACTGACCTTAATTGGAGTAAAATTTGTAGAGCTCTTTACATTTTTTCTAGGTAGAGGTACAAGTATTTGTACTTTTATAGAGAATATAAAATAAAATTATAAGTAATTGGTCAGCTTGACTTAATCCTTATAAGTAATACAGATGATTTTATTGAGTTGAAAAGACACGGGATGAAAAGCATTGAAAATTATTAGTAATTCGCAGTTATTTAGTGAAGCAGTTTAAGTGTAATTCCTGTAAGCGTTTATATTGAAAAATATTTCTTATAAAAATTATGCTATTAATGATTAGAGCTGCGGAAGCTTGAATCAAAAGCTTTCGTTTTCAACAGCCTGATCACATATGTGCTTTCTGTAAGTTTTAGAAAGTATATTATTTAAAGGATCTAACTCTGGCTTTTTTAAAAAGTTCACGAATGTTTGAGGAAGTAAAAATTAACCAAGTTAAGATTATTAATTTTTGCCACCTGGACCCTTGTTAAAAATGAAAAGCATAATCTCAGTATTATAGATGTAGTATATATAAATACATAATAAGAATTAATAACTCACGATGATTAGATATAGATAGGGTGTCATGTGCTAAAATATGGACATAGTATTTGTGGCAGCAAGAAATTACAGAATGCTTAACTTTCAACAAAGTATCTAGATATGTAGCATTATATATATCTATGTATATATATTTATATATTATATTACATATTGATATTATTTATTACTTTTCTCTCAAATTAAATGAATACTTAACAAAACTGTCCTCCAACTGGGTAGAGAGTAAGTTGAGATAGGAAATGAGACATATTTAACACCAGTAAGGTAGAGTTAAGTTCGGGTGTAAAGCAAGATTTTACCACAATAAAATGTAGTTTTCAAAACACATACTAGGTATTAGCATATACAATTACTATGAGCTTGTTTGCATGCATCCTTTACTTCCAAGAAATTAAATTTAATTAATTAATAGCTTAAAGATCCATCATAAAAAAAAATTTTTTTTTGTATAAAAAGCAATATTTCAAAGGAAGGTTCTAATATTAAACTATTTGATTTATGCGTTATTTTCCCAGTCGAAAGTATCATTGACGCATAAGCCACCACTCGCTTGTAATAATATCCGCATTTCTAGCATAACAAGAATTTACAACAAAAGCAAAAGTAGGCATAATTGCTTAACACACGCACTTTAATCGTCAGTGAGCAAATCGAAAGACTTAAGCAACGAACTTCCGCGCATACTAAACACATTTAGCAACATGAACGCAGCAACAAGTTAATACAAGTTAATAAGCACATGATTCATAGCAGCATTGCAAATGGTTGTTTGGAAAAAATTAACACACCTGTAAGTGATGCACCACCATAAGAGGTCAAAACTAGTTGCATAGTTGCATAAATAATTGTAAGAATGCATAAACGCTGGTATAACATGCTTGTATAAATTTGTGTTTATATATGTGTGTTTGCGTGTAAATGAGTGTGTATTATATATGTGTTTGTATGTTTGGTCATATGTGAAATTCTAATGCGCATCGTTAGCATGCGGATGACACTTTTAAATTTATTTTTTTTTAATTTTTTTTTTTCTTTTTTCCGTACTTTATGCTGCTGCATGTTACTTGTTCACTGGCTTGTTAACCCGCGCTGCATCATCACTATTTATAAATCGAGCAACTAATTAATTTAATGCTAATGCGCATGCCTTAATAAGGTGCACTCACACGAAATATTCAAATAAGCGACTTTCGAAAGCGAATTCAATGTTAAATGTCAGAAAATTATGTGAATATTGTTGACACATGCTGCACGTATTTCAATTGTATTCTAAAGAGCTGACCATAGCACAAATGTGGTGGTTATTTAAAAGGTGTGAAGTTAATAAGGTATTTAGTTAAAAATAAACTAACAATGCAGATCTAGTAGTATTAGTAGAAGTAGTGATAGCAGTAGTGAAATGTAAGTTATGAAGTACAAATCACAATTTTATTATGCACTAGAGGCTGCCAGGTGTAACTCACTACATGAAGAACAAAACTGTAGACAAACGTTTTCTTCCATCCAATATTTTATGTAATCATTATTTATGCTCTTAGTGGAGTGTAAAATCATGACTATATCGACTCAGCTCGTCAGGCTGATCATTTATAAAATATTTACTTTACAGGGTATTTGTCGTTTCTTTCGGAGTGTTACAAAGTTCGTGGCAAACTTAATATAATTGGATATATACGGTTATTTATAGTATTTCTCACAGTCATGTCATAATTTTGTCAGTATTAAATTTAAATTTTAAATTGTTATAAAAGCTGTGAATTAAAAGTAAATTCCTTCTTATTTTCAAAGGTTTCTGCACGCCTTAACGCAGTGTAAAATGAAACCATACTCGTGTATTACATGTATATGCAGACCAAATCTGACTGACATTTGACGATAAATACAATTTTTAAAAAGGCCTCAAATGCAACGCCACCAATCGATTCGAGCTTTGACGCCAATCATATAATTAATTAATGATTGTAATATGAACTTTATCACAGATAAATATGATTTTTAAAAAAACTAGACACAAAGCGCCCTCTATCGGATATATTTATGTTCTGAATATTTTGTTCAATTAAATGAGCATGTGATACAATTTTCAGCCTAAACGGATGATACTTTTGGTTTCTAAAACAATTGCGATACCAGTGCCACCTACCGGGTTGATATTTTCTATATACTAATACTATATTTCAGACAGTAAATTTATGATTTAAATTTTAACTAAATCAAACCAACAATTCGGAAAACTTAAAGGAAAAGTTTGTGTTGTTATTTTTGGCACAAGAATCTTTGCTATGGTTATGGTCGCTGCTCTACTTTTCTGTCAACACTCACACTTTGAAAACGCCTTGTTATGCTTACTTGTATTTTGGAAAAATTTTACATATAGCATGTGAGTTAAAAAAACATAATTTTTATTTTTTTTATTTTTAGCTTCAATTGGTGTATGTACGCAACTAAAACCACAAATCTACAAGCACAACATTTAAAAACAAATTATGCTATTAAATAGCGCTAGCACGGTCGACATTTCTTAGCTGTCACTTGCAATTGCGACAATTGCGCTTCAGCGCAAAATCAACAAGCATTACGAAAATTGCAGCAGCTACAACAACATTTCATTATTGTATATTAATTACAAGAGCATAAAAGGCATCGCTGGTATTTGCGCCTCTCTGGTTTGGAGTATGCGGCGGCACATACCACTTGACATTGCCAGATGAATTAGCTGACGGCGATTTACTTTAATACATACGTTCTTACCATGGTAGGATCGTAACAATTTCATGCGAGAAAAATACAGTGATATAAAGGTACAGACTACTTACCAGAGAGTTGTTTTAAAAAATGTGTATCAGAAGTTAAACCATTTTAAAAATTCTTTAAACCACTTTTTGTTATTTTTGTTTTCGAACTACTTTTCATACTATATAAGAGGGCGGCAAAATTATATTTTAAGTATTTGTTTACGTAAAAAATATTTAATAAAATTTTTATAATAGATAAATACAGCAAAAAAAATGCAATACAAACTGTGTCAACATTCTTTTAAGTGATTTTAAACTGCAAACAGAAAAGTTTTGGGTAAAAAGTGAAAGCATTCTGGAGATGAGATTCGTATCGCTTTATGCAAAAGTTGTTCGTTTGTTTCGACAATCTTAAAAAGTTGGCGACTTAAAGTGAATAATTAATTAAACCAAGTACGGAAAGTAAGTAACTTTTTGGGCATAGGATAGTAATAAAAGATATACGAGTGTTCATATCGCCTAGCAAAATCTTCAAAAAAGTGGATGGGCACAGCTCCAGTTTTTGTACGCCATAGAAGATGGACTCATTCGGGTCTTCTTCGATACTTTGGTCTAACAGCAATAGCGTCTTCGGTGCGCGTTGTACGGCATCTATGAGGAGTCTGAGTAAACATGGTGCGCAATCGATTTGACTCTGCTAGGCGATATGAACACTCGTATATCTTTTATTAATATCCTATGCCCAAAAAGTTACTTACTTTCCGTACTTGGTTTAATTAATTATTCACTTTAAGCCGTCAACTTTTTAAGATTGCCGAAACAAACGAACAAACGAAAAGTTTCTTTGTTTGCGGGCTTACAAAATCCAACTGATGCAAGAATTGCAGCTGAGCGACCATCAAGCGTTCGGTGAATGCGTCTAAACGAGAGGACCACCGATCCCGATTTCCAAAATAAAATTTTGTTCAGTGTTGAAGCTCACTTTTTTGGTTGAATGGGTGACAATAACGATATTTGGAGATATGATAATACACGAGCTATCATTGAGACCCCGTTTTATCTTCAAAAAGACCAGAGGGCATCATTGGTCCATAACTGTTTATAAATGAAGCTTGCCACAATATAACAGACCATGAGTAATGCAGTAGAGCCTTAATTTAAGACTTATTCTTTCCTGAATTGGAGAATAGTGATATGGAATCAAAAGTCGTTGCAATAAAACGGCGTTACATACTATACAACCCACGAAAACCGGCGATATCGGACAACTGTAGCGTATAATTGTCATATAAACTCAACGATCAAAATTAAGGTCTTGTGTAAAAAATTGGCAAGATATTTTTTTATCGCGAACTATTTATTTTTATTTCTAGACTTGAAAAAAAGAAATGAAGTTCGAATTCTCATATCATTGCATCACTCTCTCAAAATACATAGCATAAATTAACGGAAAACATCTTCTCACTAGTAAGATCTTTTTCAGCATCAACTGCAATTTCGTAGTAAGATTTTTATTTATTTATATATTGGCTCTTCCAGTCGCTTCTTCTTCTTCTTTTTGCCACCAACCATCAAACTTTTTGTATAGCTCTAATCGCACATGTTAGCTGTCAACTGGCGTCAATTGCCTGCATTGGCAATTGTTGTTGTCAGCAAATATGCGACTGATGCGACACTTTGGTGCTAATCATTTTTCCTCTATTTGAGTGCGTACAAGTATGTGCCACATATTTAATATCTGCACTCTGGTATTAAAAAGCCTGCCAATGTTGCACATGAAAATGTAATGAAATCTAAGAAAAACAGCAATTGTACGACAAATAGGTGAACAACAACAAATTGCCATGCAGTTAGACATGCGAAAAGTCAGGCGGTGTGGCGCAGCAGCGCATTGGCAGCACACAAACACACATACAAACGCACCAGCACTCAGTCAACGCTTGACATTTATGACATTTTTGCGCTGCCACTTTTTCTGCAGTTTCATTGTTGTTGTTATTATTATTACTATGCTATGTAACGGCTACAGCTTGCGGTTCAACCTGCACTGATATGTTGGCATATGAAATAAATTGCACATTTATGAATTTTTCTATGACAAGTGCATGTGGCATGTGCAACTTGGCTGTTTTTTTTTTTTTTTTTTTGTGCAAAATGTTATTTATTTGTTTTGCTCTATTGCTTTTGTAGTAGCAAATTGCTGACAATGTTGTTGTTATCATTATTGGTGTACAGATATGTTTTGTTTTTGCTCCTTTTTTAACTTGTTCCTTGTTTTGTATTAATTTTGTATCATGTTCGGTGCGTTGTTTGTTGTTCGTTGACATTTGTGTGTGTCGTTCATTTGATGGCTTCATTTGCGACATAACGTTTTTATTTTGCGGCAAAAAGTTGTTAGCGGTGCATGCTGTAGTTGAGCTTATAAGGCTATGCAACAACTCTTTTTCGGAAGTTGGAGGTATTTCTGCTTTGAACGGAAGGTGTATTAGTTAAGGGTGGGTGCTCACCTATGAAGATATATGCGCAAGTATTCTAGGTAGAAAAAGTTGGTATTAAGCGCAATAATGGAATTTTTAAAGTATTAAGGCATAATAAAAAAAATATTAACAGAAACCATATTTAGTTGACAGCTTGTAATATATAAACGTCTTCTTGATTTTTTCTCTTAGCAGATAATAAACATTTAAGGTTAGAATAGCAGCTTCGAAGTAACCGAATTGTGATTTAGCACAACATCCTTATATGAAATAAAAAGCGAATGCAAATGTTTCAACGAAAATTTATTTGTTTGCTTTTTAGAAGCAAAATCTCATTATTTTTGTCTATGCACATTATAGTGTTGTTAAGTCACCTGCTATCATTTAAATATATCCTCCAAAAACACTGATATTAAGCTGTAACTATCCTTAAAAAAATATAAAATATCTAAATTATTATTATTGCTATTATTTAGTCGTATGTATATAACCTCACAAATAAGAAATTTGCAAAATATTAGCGAATATTTCTCGCGCCGTGCATATTTGCATTCGCAACACAAATTGTTCACAACGCCAACAAATTCATCAGCAATGCACAGCATGTTGCTCCAATTTGCTGTTGAAATTAAATCAATTGAGCAACAAGCAAAAAACAAAAACAACAATTACATACAATAAAATACCGCAAAAAGCGGCTGTGAATAAATAAATAAATATGCAATGAATAAACGAATTGAAAAGCACAATGAATCAGCAGACAAGTGAACAATGAATTATTGCTGCCAATTAACCACAGCGAACAAGCATGCACCAGCAGCAGTAGCGCGCATGTATGCAGCTGTATATGTGTTATACGTGTTGTATTTGCAATGCTGACTGCAGCGCAACTGTTGTTAGCGGCAATGTGAGACGCTTGCAGGCGCCACTCGATTTGAAATTCAATTGGCAAAGTGACAGTTGTTGGTCGGCCAAAGGCAGCAAACAGCTACAAAGCTAGTTACAATAACAACAACAACAATATTAATAATTTTAATACAACAACAACAGATGTAAAACAAAATAATTCTAGCAATACTAAGTAAGGAAGCGCTAAGCTGGGTTGAGATAATTTCGAAAAGATACTACATTTAGATATACATAGGTATATGCAGTATAAAGTCAACCATAAGGAGCTTAATATTAGAGATATGGCGACTGGGGATGATATAGACTGATTCCGACTATTTTTGACCCAGTAGTGCAGCGAAAAACCGTTAGGAGAACCAAGCTATTATCATGTTTGCAACATGTTGCGGATGTATAAAAATACAAAAATAAAAATTTACAAAAACAATTACAACAATAAGGACATATTACAACAAATTATAAATTATAAAAAATTGTAACAAAGGCAACAACAGCAATGCACAACAAAGTATTCCACTAAGCAAGCCACGACTCTAGCTTAGAAAAAGCATTTGCTTCAGCGTCGCTGTTAATTGAAATGCGCGCGAAAGTGCTCGCCAAGCATTTTAATTAGGTGCGAGCGCCAATCAGCAATAGCTGGCATATTTTTCCCCCACTTTTTTTTTTCGCCAAACAATCAATTGATTTTCTAGCTGCACGCGTCACCCAATAAATATTACTAAGAAAAATGTTCGTAAAATATGTAGCTAATTATTGCGATGTTAATAAACGAAGTGATGCGACAACATAAATGGTAGTCAGCAAATAATTTTCAAATACAACACTAACAACATAATAGGTTGTGAGTAAGCGTGGCACTAATCGCCCAGAATGATCGTTGACCGAGAATCAGCTGGCTGGCTATCAGCTATTTGTGCGCATGTGCGAACTTAGTGACTTTACGTTGCATACTTTTAGGCATAAACGATGCTCTAGCGATAGCGTGTGTTGTTACCGATTACAACGCGTACGCGTGCGCAGATAAATATACGCACTTACAGATAAGAAGTGCAGATAAATGATCTCGCTGATTACGATATTAGACGAAAGCGTAAATGAAATTGCAAAAAAATACACTTTTGTACTGCAAATAAATGACGAAAATAAAGGCATATAAATATTTAGTTTTTAAAAATACAAAAAAATGTAAATCCAACTTATTTTACTGACGTGTATATCGGTGAACATATAGGTTTAGGATAGTTGATTTTTTAATAATTTCTTATTTTATTTGGTAAAAAAGCCTTAATAAAGTCATTAACCAGCTGTAACATACACAGTATTGCTTAGTAAAAGATATTGCGTGATATGGCAACGCTATTTACATTTTGAAGTTTACTAAACTGAAGCTATCACACCTAGTCTAAATCTTCCTTGATCGCTATGATCTCTACATCAAATAAGGCTGAAACTCTCACATTTTATTATATACGATTATGTTGTCTTGATGCGATATCTGATTATATGATCTAAGTGTTTGTGATGAGATATCATTCTAAAACAATAAATTTTGCTATTTAAAAAAATTTTCGAACAGCAATGTGATCATATAATGCACTGTGTATGTGATGTAAAAAAAATTTGTAAAAATGTAATTTTAACTGCACTTGATGTCTGGATGTGATGACAAGTCAGCAAATAGGCGTTGCAACTGATGGAATACATTTTTAAGATAATGTGCGGACATTTTCAACCACGTTCATAATTAGAAATAACGTTTAGAAAACATTACTTTTTCCTGCACATGATGTCGTGATGGGATATGAGATTGTTACAGATAAGGCGAAATCAACTTCAACACTTTCATTATGAGTGCATACATACTATAATTTTTCTCATACCACTCATATCAGAGCTGGCAACAGTCAGCCGCATAACTATGCGCTGAATGCTGATCGTTGATTACCACAATTTAGTTCGATCGTGTCGGATCATTGTCGTGGGTGTAAATTGCAGCGCAATTTTTTTTGCTGATACCCGCTGACATCTCATCAAAAGCACCCTCTCTTCATGCACACATCAACCCGTAAGAAGTCTTGTCATTGATGTCTTCGTTGACTGCATTAACGAAACTGTTGTTACTCGAGGCGACAAAAATGTGGATGCAACCAAAGCAGATAGCCGTTTTGGCAACGGCTGCGGTAAATAAAGATTTCAAATGAGCTTTTAAAGATCGTGTTGATTGAAGCCAAGCTTAGTGGTGTCGCAAGTGAGTTAAGCTAAATAAAATATGCAATATAATGACTTGGCTGGAGGCGGCGGCAACTTGAACGTTCAGCTTATCGCTTGGCACGAAATGCATTGTTGATGTGGTAGCGGTGTGGAGGTGGTGCTGCCAAAAAAGTGGGTGACATAATTTGATGAAAAGATTTCATAGTTTCAATTCAAAAGAGTCAAAAATAAAGCTTAGCGGCAGAGACAAACGGTAAATAAGGCGGTGGTAGAGGTTGATATTGGTGGCGAAAGAAGGCGGTAGCAACGCTTCGAGTATGCCACTAAGGCGGCTTTATTGAAATTGCATTTTTTCGTGCTTCATTATGAAGTAAAACTGTATGCCCTGCTATGCTTTTCACAAATGAACAAGCGTGAGAACAGCTTCAGTTTGGTATTTAGGTTATATTTATGAGTGCAGCACTGATAATGATGATATTTTTTATTTGAATTTCGTGGTTTAGGAAATATTTTTCTGTTGAAAGATGTCTTGAAAGATAAAGATAAAATATACTTAGCGATTGTTTAAGTTTGGGTTGAATAAATATATTCTGTACTCATTGCAAGTCACTTGGAGATTTATAAAGTAATTGAGCTGCGTATTTATAACGTAATGTGATAGCACATAATCAATATATAAATAGAGATTTTTCCCAAAGATTTGTATCAATTTTTATTTTTTATAATTAATAGTCAAATATATTTAACTTATGTACATGACCTGCTCAGATGATATGATATGAGATCGAGGTTTGAAGGTGTATATCAAAATAGCATATGAAAATTCTTATATTTCTTTATCATTTATATAGTATATCAGCGGTTATAACTTAATCACATCATGTCTTTAAATTTGATATACGGACCTGATATAACATAAAGTCAAATGCTAGAGTTAGGGAAATTATTACTTGCTTATTATGGCATCAGAACTTTAGCTGACATACAAAACTGTCAATTATCTTTAATAAACATAACTTTTAATTCGAAAAAAAATTGTTTTTCGCATCAGTTGATGTGACATCATACTGATACCATTTAAAAATACTATGAAATGATAAAATCGTTTTTTTCTGTAGGTTTTAAAATAGTTACAAGTCACAAGCTCAACAAAAAGTAAAACATTATCACATCACGTGATTAAATATTAAAATATCAATTGTACTCAAAATAATTGAATTCCCAACTGCTTTTTCAAAATGTTCAAAATTGTGACAGAAAAAAGACTAATGATAAAAAATATGTAGCTGTGATATCACCTCGTCTAAGACTGAAAGGCTTCAAAATCATCATTCGCAAATTAAAAATTTTTATTTAATATCACTTAGTACAACACATCCTAAAATAAATAAATATCCCGCATAAAAACCAATATCTTAAATATTTTCTTAATTCCATCACATGATGTCACATCAGATCCACATAACTGACCATCACGTGGCATATTATATTGATTTTACACTCATTATATAAACCAAGATATGACATTAACAAAACACACAGAAAAGTTTCTCCAAATTAATATTATTTCATAGTAGGGTACATCGTATGATCTAACATCACATCGCAAGGAAATCCAATAAATATGTAACTGTGTATGTAGTCATTTTTCGTGCTTTTTGTACAACTTTGTATATGTATATCATTTAACGTGACGAAAAATATCACATGGCATCACATCATAAGATCTGATGTCACATGACATGAACATTTAACAAATTAGACAATTTTGCTGTTTTTTCGCGTTACTTAATAATTGCTCACGTATAACGAGAAATTTCATATTAAATGAGCTAATATTACATCACATGAGAATGCTCCAAAGCTAAAAGTATGTACTCTTTTTACTGTTTTCCTGTCCTGTGTTTCTCATTAACTGCAAACGCATCTTGTTATAATTTTAATAATTTCTAAGATTGTTTTTTTCATTATATCTTTTTATACCGTTATTTTCTCAATCGAGAATTTTATTCGCAATAAATTACTTTATCTTCTCATAAATATTTTTCCGATGCTTATCGATGCTCACAACACTGCTATAACACCAATGGCTATTATCATTACCATCAAACCAATTACGATCAGTCTTCATTATAATTTATCAACACCAGTTGCTGAATGCCCAGCAATTACAGTTATTTAGTTGTGCTTCATCAGGCAGCAGCAACAACACCGGCAACACAGCACAACTCAACACTTGCAGCCAGACGCTCATTAGCGAATTTCGAGCAATTCAACCGAGGTAACTGCAAAACTCTGCAATTGCAGACTGAATGAGTAACAAAAACAACAAAATGAATGTCAAATAAAAATTTGAAGAATTGAAAAAAAGAGAAGGAGAGGTAAATACAGCAAATCGCACAGACACAAAGCTTTCAAGTACTGCAGAAGTAAGTCTGTAACAACAATAAGGGTAACACCAACATCAGCGCGCACAAGCACAATAATCAACCGAAATCGAATGAAAATGAAAAATGTCGGTGAAGCCATTTAAGTGGTAAATAGTTTTGGCACGATTTGTTCTGATTCCCACGTTTCAAGTGCATGGAAAACTAAAATCGACAGCCGCAATCGACAGGCGTACTTAAAAAGCCACTGAAGAAGGCAGCAGAAAGCGAGCGCGGGATCGAGGGAGCGGCGGATTGAGGGAGATAAAGTGATGGGGAGGAGGAATAATGGCACGCCAGAGAAGCGACTTGAAGTCGCTGGCTAGTGATCGATCTTCGTGTGCTGCACAGAGACCAAGACTGCAGCTTTTTGGCGCATCAAATGAACTGCTGGCTGCTGATGCTTAGGTGTTGATAGCAGGCTGAAGAGGCCACAACAGCCAAGGTAGCAACAACACTAAATCCGGTGCTGCCACCACACCGCCACTATCGTTGGGGCGGCGGCGGCACACAAAAAGCGTTGAAGCTTCAAAGTGGTGATGACGACCAGCGACTGGACCAGCAGCGTCGGGAGGGTGACGAAGATGGCGGCGGCGTTCGATCACGCCAAAGATGAGCCAGTCAGTCAGGCCGCCATGCCATGCACTGCTAATGCCTCGTAATGACCATGAATGATGTGGATAATGAGGTGATGGTGTGGATAATAATGCCTCTTGTTGCTGATGATATGGTTGTTGTACAATATATTGTTGTCGGCGATGATGATGATGAGCCGAGTGAAAACGTAGTTGCGGAGATGTGCACGATTAGTTTGGCGCATTTTAATGATGTGAATGATAAGAATTTGCCAAATGTTTATAGATGGGCAAGGTGGCTTCGGTTGATAAGACATTTGTTGGTGGAAGGGTGGTGAGATGCCGAAGAATGCGGTCAAGAAAGAAGTGTGCTGTATGCAAGAAAAAATAATTTGGTTTTTTTAATAATATTTGTCAAATTTTTTGTTTTCAAATCGGGTTTTTGAAAGCCGCTCGAAAAATTTAAATTTTTGTTTAATAATGACGAAGCTTTGAAAACTCTAAAATAAGGTCATAATTTCCAGCAAATTTAGTATTCAATAGCAAACGCATAAAACAACAAAACACCGAGTGATTTTTACTTCAAATGTCTGTACCTTCGGAACGTAACAAAAACCCACTATTATTTTTATATTTCAGAAATCTTCTTTAAAACTCTGTTGCCTACAACTAGGCTGACAATAGTATATGCAATAATATTTTTTTGTTAAAATCTGTTACAACTTGCTGTTATATAAATCTGCATATTCTAAAAGCTGTTTCGATTCGCCAAACGTTAGAGAGTAGCTTATCTAAAAAAAGATACCAATTATACATTGGGTCAACATTTTCAAATCGCTACTTCTTTTATATCGGAACTTTGCGCTCTACTCTAAATAATTATGCCAGATTTTGTAGTTTATACCAGTTGATTGTTCGATTCGTCACCCTCCACCGATGATTTGAAATCAACTTATATGCTAGAAAATAATGTAAATTCTTTTTATAAAAAGTGAGCAGTTAGACCATTTTTTATTATTCTTGGGACAATATAAGTACACAGTTTTTATACTAATTTAGAGGTAGCTCTTATGGTGACATTAAAATTTATTATATAAGCAAATTTTTTTAAGATCATCCATATGATACGAACAAATCAAATCACACTATATAATTGTCACATTCTTTCACACGCCAGTGAACACATCATAATTAGATGATTACGAAGAAAATCCTATCGCCGCATATCAAATCAGATCACACCAACTCACATCATAACATAATATTTATGACTTTAACAAGAGCAAGTGGCGACCACATACACCAGCGTATTAGTAATCGGTGCTATTACGCATGCCAGTGGCATGCCACAAACTGTGCTTATAATTGCTAATATGGCATTATAAAGTTGTTATTAACTCTTTACGAGGCACTTATGTACGCCATTACGGCTGTTACGTATATTGCGGCAAGAGAGCGCTTGCCATCAACACACAAGCGCTCCAATTATGCCACACATTGTTCTACGATTGAAAAAGTGTTGCACTGAAATGCGTTTAATGCGCTCTAAATTAACTACTTGGCACACCAGGCAATGGTGCTAATATGACAATTAATTATTATGTGCGGTCTTGTAGATACTAGCAACATGGCTTTGGGAACCACATACATACATATGTACATACGAGTTGTAAGAAACACATACATTTATTTATTGAGTATGGAATTGCTGCGATTGAGACTTTTTGTGAAATAGTATTATCAATGCTACTATCTTAGGCACCATTATCAGCGTCAACGTTAAACTCAATTCCATCATAAGATTACCAGTGACACCTACCAGAAGCACCCTTCGTCTACAGCTATGGATTAAAACATTCAGCTTCTTCCGTACGATGCAAGGATAACAACTCACCGTCAAGCAGACGAAATTCGTAGCTTGGAATACGAAACAACATTTCAGTGCGCTGTTTAACCCCTAAGACAAGATCAAGTTAATTTTTATTAGGAATTGACAGGGGCGTTAAACGTCATAAAAACTGTGTACACTGCATATTTTATTTTCTCATTATTACTCACAGGCACTTATTTATTATATAATACCACATATTTCCTGCATATTTATTTCCTTTAATAATATACAACTATCTTAAAAGCCTCTAAATCACGATTTTGCTAATGCCCTGCGCACAGAAGTAGGCTATAAAAATATTTAGCTTTGATTATATGAAAAAAATTGTTATGAATGTGCAAACAAGCAGCTGTGGCAGACGCATTCACCAACGCTTCGTGTGTCCAAAAAGGTGGTGCCTTGCACACAAACAATTTTATTGCTGCTTTTCGCCTGCGTTGCATCATCGACAAGTATATCAACAGAAAAGGCCAACAATCATGTACACAAGCATGCCGAAATATGCATTTACATGCAGGTTGCGGTTTGTGGCATGTTTTGCTGCACATTTGAATATTCGATTTTCGAACATAATGCTTAAGCCCGCTATCGCCCCGTACACAATGGGAGTAGCCGAAATAATCGACAAGCTGCATTTAACGGCACCATAAAAAAGATGGCACTCAACGCCTGCCACCGCCAGCACAGCTGCTATTGCCACATGCAATATGGTGCTCATATGCAACACAAATGTTCAAACGCTATTTTTGGATTTTATTGGTCGTGGTGGCGCTTTTTTCGTCTATTGATAATTTTGGTCGGCGTTGTCATGTTTTGCTGCCAATACACAAAAGTTCGCCGCTCATTATGCAACACATAGCAGGTGCATTGCATGAATGCGAAAAAAGTTCAAGAAATACCATTGCTTTGCTACTCATAAAACAACAGTAACAACAGTGACAAGCGACAAGTGGAACAGTAAATAGTGAGGAGTCGCATATGCTTTATGCATGTTGCAGCTGTTGTCGCTGCGAAACACACCCAAAAAGCGGCTGTGGCACACGCTACAATTGTTCAACTTTGAAGAATAATCAAAAATCGTATTTGGCACAATGGAGATGTAAGATCTCGAAGCAACTGAATTCGAAAATTCCAAATAAAGTTTTGGCACCGCTAAAAACAAGAAAAAAGCTGTGTATTATAGCTTTTCACAGATATATTTCTCATAGCATAAAAAGGTATTAAAAGATCTTTATCTTCGTGTTAAGCGATCTGTTTATATGGCAGCTACATCCAATATAGGTTCGATATCAGCGGTTTCGACAAATGAGCAGCTTCTTGGGAAGAAAACGACGTGTACAAAACTTTAAATTTATAACTCAAAAACTAAGTTATTGGTTCGCATATACAACTACAAACTAAGGGCTAAGGATCTATTATACAGTGAACCTTGAAAAAATAAGGTTTTGGTGTGGGCGTAGTAATTTCTCTACTAACTTACTTCCTGGAACAAAAAATTCGGTGTGAAAATGTTTTAGAGAGACATAACATTTTTAGGACATTTCAAGTAGTCGAAATTGTATTTGGTACATAAGGTTTGTTAGAGGTATGGAACTTAAAAAAATGTATAATTTTGGCTTAATTGATTTTACCTGTAAAGACTTTCCAGTACAACTTCGCATCATATGGCCTACATATACAGGGTATATTTTCCCTCTAAGTACTAAAGAAGGACATATAAACTATATAGACACAACGCATGCGCGTTCAATTGCTCACTGAAAAATATGCTTATTATAGTTTACTTGTGTTTATTTTTGTTGTATTACGGTATGCGTGCTATTATAAATTTGGTTGAGCTTTTGCGTCGCTATAACGCTATAACCCCTACAACTGCTTATCTATTAAGCATGCAATTGTTGTTGCCACATGAACGGAACGCTGTTGGCCACTTTCATCGATTGACCGCTTTCGGCAACCTCATTGGTGATGTTGCAGCATTGTGCGACGATAGCAGCCGAATGCCAAACTAAGCTGCGCGAAAAGCTGAGTTTATGGTGAATGAAGACGACACCACGGACAGAGCCAGAGAGAGCGAGGCCGGTAACGCTAGCGGCGCGGAGCAATGTGTTGACCTCTATGCCAATGCAACGCATGTTAAACGTAGTCGTAGCTGCAGCTACAGCAAAAGCGGTCAGCCAGCAATAAAATATGAATTTGTCATTTGCCACTGCAAATCGGAATTATTTATGCGTTTGCCATTTTTGGTGAAAACCATATAAATGTGGCAAGACCAGGCATGCAAGTGATATAATGGCCTGCTCGTGATTGTTTTTGGTGTTGTTTTTGTTTTTTTTATCGGTCAAAAATTCCGCAGAGTGGCAAATTTGTAAGATAAAAGCAACAAAATAATGAAATTCTTTGGCAGCGGTTTGTGGAAAAGTAGAAACATTTAATTTCAAAGGAAATAAATTGAATAAAACAAACAAAACAAATTACAACAACAACAAAAAATAAAATATATTTTCACCTTTAATTTCTAATAAATTTGCATGCCACACATTATTTTTATTGCTGCAATTTCGCCGACGACACCAACACTGCCATTTTCCATGTATTTGCTGCTAGCACGCACACACATATGTGCCTGCAAGTGGCATGCAACAAGCAACATCCTATCTGAGACGTAGCGTCATCGCCTAGCAGTGATTGTAATTTATCAGCGACGTGACATAATTACCTGCCATTTGCGGGCTAAGCAGTCGGTGTAAACGAGGTGTGGGACGCGGCAGTTGAAGCGGAAAAGGCCACCGCGCAACACTTGCTTGCCACAAAGCATGTGTGCCAACAAACACATACACACATGTATATATGTATTTACAGAGCGTTAGTTAGTTGTTGCAGTTGCATGTCTGCCACATTGAAGGATTTATGTTGTGTGGCAGTGGCAACATAGTATAACAGCAAACACAACAACAGCAATGGCAACACAAAGCAGCCGCAGGTGATGAGACCGCGCTCAATTGGTGCATAAACTAAGTGGCAGACAGTCTTGCAACACATTTGCTGATCGATTAATAGCCGCCTTGGCAAACATCAACACCAAATTGCCGTGCAACAACAACAAAAACAATGCGCATATAATAGGCGCAATAAGTAACTAAGTACAACAACAACAACAACTAACGTGCTTTTTGCACTCAGAAGCAGTGGTAGCATGTGAACAGTGAACAATTTTGTTGCAGCGATTTGTCGCAGCTTGCCACCCAGCTGCCGTTTGGTGTGTGTGAAGCAACAGAGACAAAGCGTCGACTAAATGTACTACTTAGATATATATGTATGTAGGTTGTTGGTACATCTTGAGCTTTGTTGCTGTTACATCCACAGCATGCTGCACAAAGGGTATTTTGGTAGGTTCACCTAAGTGTTATTTTCAGGGTATATTAACTTTGCCACGAAGTTTCTAGCACTAGGAAACGGCATAAACCCTATATATATAATGTATATATGTTAGTGATCACTTTAAGGTGTTGAGTCGATTTAGGTATGTCTGTCTGTTCGTCCGACTGTCTGTATACACGCGAACTAATCGCTCAGTTTTTAAGATATCAGTCTGAAAATTTGCACACCTTTTTTCCACAAGAAGCTGCTCTTGAAGCTAATGAGTTAGTGTTGTACAACTGAAGCATATAGTCATGCAAGCTGATCGATCAAAATCATGTATGTATGTATCATTGTATATAAAACTTTTTGATTTGGCGAGGTATCCCAGCCCATTTCCCAAATACAGGCTTTTTCATATTCACTCTTTCTGATTTCTTCTAAGATGTGGCATGACCGATTTACTTTTCATTCATTTTGGTTCCGATCGTAGTGCATACTCCCTTATTTATTGTATTTGTTTCTCAATCTTCCCATTGTATCCGCTTTTTTCAGGCCACCTTCTATCAGCAATATTTAGCGCCTTTAACTTTCATCAAATGTCAACAACATGACAATATAGTGTTGGAACATGCCATTGGCGGCGGCGGCAGCTTTGATCTTTGCCACTGCTACTGCGGTTAGTGCGACACTTGACTTTAGCAAATGTATACTTGAGTGCAAACGAGTATGTATGCATATACAAGAACACATATAATTCTGTTTATATATATTTATATATGGTAGATATATGTATTATGCAAAATGTAAATTTATTTATATTTAGCCACGACTTGTGCGCTTAGCCAGGAAGCTTGTATTAGAGCATATATAAATGGAAATTTGTCTTCCGTTTTACGAGCAGAAAGCTTTGAAAGCAAAGACTTGAATAATATACTCGTATAGTTAGCTGCACCTTTTTCCCCTTTATTAGAGTCAATGATTTTGTTTTGAGGTGGTTTAAGTACATATGTAGTTTTTACCGACAATATAGTCTAGTTGTGAAAGTTCACTATTGCAGATCTTCAATATGAGATCGTACACTTCCCTTTATTAATAAAATTAGAAATTCAGGATTTTCTTTCGGTAGCAAATTCCAATAAAAAGGCTCCACAATTGAGTTGCTCTTATGGGTAGTACATTCTGGTACACCGACGGGTCGAACACATCAGATGAGTTTATTGCCAGTACAGTGATTCCACGTGCAAAGCATTCCGGGTCCTTTCCGACAAAGTTCTTTGTATCAAATCGATGTGCAGCCTTAAATCTTTATCGCATAGTCGTACTGATCAATAGTTATGCAGCACTTGTGGGGACCACGTCTTGCGAGATCAAATGACTATTTATACAGCAGATGATTGAAGATCTTAATAGCTTATTAGTGTGTAACCGAGTCCATCAAAAGTAAGAACCGAAAAAAAAAATATCTTAGATTACTTGGCATATTATATACAAGCTACTGTAGAATTAGGTAGCATATGATGCAGATAGCCTCTTCCAGGAACTGCCGCTGCTGCGACAAGGAGGAAGAAACTCCAAAGCATCCGCTCCTTGTATCTTACAATGGAAGAAAAAATAAAACTCTCGGACTTATAAATTTCTACAGGGAGTTCACTGCCACATTAAGCCCCTTAGAACGATATACTGGACTAACAAATCTTATAGCAAATCGAGAACTTAATTTACCATATATGATTCAATACGCTCAAAGCAAAATATGAAATGTTATGGCTATAAAAATCAGTAAAGCTCAGCGCGGATGCCTAAAAACACTAGCTGCCTATTACTACTTTCTAAACTCACAACTATCACGTGTTAATTTTAACAACTCAAAAATAATAACACGAAATTTATGCAAATTTGAACGCATAAAAACCGCCACACAAAACAATTTTACAGTCAATAACATAAACAGCTAATGAAACCGAACACAGCAACAACATGGCTAACAACAATTTATTGCCAGACGAAATGGTGAGAAATTGCTGATAAAAAACGCATATAAACAGTAACAACTGAAGACGCATGCGTGGCATTAACTCATACGCATATTGTACATGCAACATGCCGCATGCCACAAGCAGGTAAAAACAAAACGCGAAAAATAACAAAACAAGAAACAGTAAGCAACGGTAGCGTATAGCGGCAAGTGCGAGCATGTAGACGAGTTGCTAATGTTGCAACACCAAACAGCAATTGTAGAACAACATAAGGCGGCTGCAGTGGTTGCACCAGTGGTCGCAGCAATGGCAGGCAGCCTATCAGCAATGGCCTATCAACAACTGCCAACTGACAATTGCCAATTGGCAATTTCCAATTTTCCAATTGCCCCAAACAGCGATTGCACACTTGTTGTTGTGTTGTTGGCGGGCACGTATGCAACGGTGTTTTTGCATTTTGTTGTTCTGTTGCTACTAATAAATTTGGTAAGTTTTTCTTGTTGTTTTTGGTACTGTTACTTGCAATGAATTATGCCAATATTGCCGCTGCTTGTGTTGCTGCCAATTATGCGCATTTTATTGCCGTTGCATACCGTAAGGCAGGCAGCAGCGCCAACAATAGCAACAGCTTTGTCTAGTACGCCGTGTGCAACATTTATTATTGTAGTCTGCTGCCGAAAAGGCAGCGCTAAAGAAGACACCAAACTATTTCTCAACTATGCAACGCAAAGATGATCACGGGGCTAAGATCAGGGAGCGTGCAACAAAAGTAGGAATATTTTTTTTTGGCTAGAGTGTAACATTTTTTTCTTTTGTATGAGTCAAGGTAAAATATTCAAATATTAGAACTGGCCCAAATTAAAAAGAAATCAGAGTGTTAGGCCTGACTTTCACAAATCACCTTTTCACTGTCATTACGTTTCTAGCAAACATTCTTTGCAGATATAATCGTAGAGCCAATAGCAGAACAACAACAATAGTTTCTACCTTCAATAACGTAGTTAAAAATATTCGATGAAAAGTAGTCCATCACCTGACTGGTATATCTTTCCGATTCGATTTATCAACTCGAATGACTGTCAATGAAACACATCGAAACTTTCTCCATTTTCACATATTGTGGGCAAAATTTGCTTGCTAAGAGCATCCACTGCATACCTAAGTTTTTATGATCAATGTGATTCAAATGATCCTTTGATATGCCTAAATTTATAACTAACTCTATCACCTTTTTTGAGAACTGTAGGGTTTTGAGAGCACCTGAGAATATCACTGCTACTAAAAGCTTCTAAAACCTCAAGAATTTTTAATTTTTGGATCACATCGAAGCACAGCTCACACATAACAGAGGAAGATAAACCAAATATCTAGCCAAAGCATAAGCGTCAAGCGTCGATATATATAATATTTCTTTTCTTCCTCTTTTCTTTATTTCAGTCTTTTATAGAATTACGACTGCAATTCTTAGCCATTATTTTAGTGTGTATTAGCACGCAGTTCTTAATAGACCTATGAGAATAATACTCTGATAAAGAGCTGAAAGCAAAGGCAGCCGAGTCTATTATGTAATTCTTTTTATCTAATTTACTAATCATCACAAAATAAGCAAACAAAATTATATATGTCACCGTATATATGTAAGCATTTACATTATATGTGAATTTATGTGCATATCTTTCAACCATACCACGAAAAATTCGCTTGGATACTAACCCCAATACCAATTTGAATTTTCAATAAATCTTCTGAATGGCCATTGGCGCTCGTTCATAAATTATATTCGCTGGTTATTTTCTATATTAACTAAATGCCACCTAAAGCGATTAAGTGATTTAGTAGTTGGTGCATATAACGGCTCAATGCTGAATATGTAATAGCAAAATCACTATAGGTAATAGAACTTTATGCAAAAGCGTGAGCACCGCACTATAATTTAATTTTGGTTAAGGCTACCTCTTTTTCTAATAACAGTGGATTTTTTATCAATATATATATATTTGGTAAAGTAAAAAGTTCGTTCGGTTTTTATTGATTTTTCAAAAGATGATAACTTTGTGTACATTTGCATAGGTCTCTCTTGAGGCCAACTTCTCACCATTAAGCGCGTTCGCCATGGACAGGAAAATATGGTAATCACTTGGTGCCAGGTCCGGACTATAAGGTGGGTGCATTAGAACCTCCCATTCGAGCTCCAGGAGCTTCTGGCGAGTCACCAAAGACGTATGTGGCCTGGCATTGTCCTGATGAAACACAATTCGGCCTCTGTTGATCAGAGATGGCCTCTTCTAGATGAGTGCTGCCTTCAAGCGGTCCAGTTGTTGGCAGTAGAGGGCCGAATTGAGCGTTTGGCTATAGGGGAGCAGCTCAGCATTGAAATTATCGTAGACAATTAAAACTGTCCGAAATCGGAGAAAGAATGTAAAAAAGTTCCTCAGAATCAAAGAGTGGAAATAAAGTGGGGCTTGGCCTCACTTAAAATTCCAGATTTTAGCCCACAGACGTAAAGAAAAATTTTGTAAAATACGAACAAATAGTAAAATACAACATATACCTTAGTAACTTGTAACATAAGAGTAACAGAAAATTTCTATAAAAATATAAGATTTGCAATAAAATATTTCAGTATCATTGTTAATACATATTTCCATTATTAATATGGCAAATCGATTTCCTTATATAATCTCAAAATCCACAGTTGAAGACGAAGCCATAACCAGAAGCTAGCAACTGACCAAAGAGCCATAAAACTGAGAACTCAATAAACAACAAAAAAAGATGCAAATTTTTTGATAACCAAAAAAAGAGTTAACGGCTCAACAGCATAACACCGGGCTGCACAAAAATTCTTACAAGAACAGGAAGGTGAGCGAAGACAGTTTCTCCATGCTAAGGCGTTGAAAGTATCAGCGTGTGGAATGTGTGGAACAACCCCCAAACTCCGTAAGGACACAGCCAAACTGCTATGCTTATATGTTGCACCAATAGTTGCGGACCATCAAGATAGCTCTTGCAGTGGCTGCTTTGTGATCACAACGACCGTTGTTGCTGCCGCCACTGCCGGGCGGAGATGATTCTGCTGAATTTTGTTTTTTTTTGTTGAATTTTTTACTTTTTTTACTGAAATTGTTTGGCTGCACTAATAAAGTTGGCAAAATATTGGCGGAATTTTCGTTTCACCAGCAGCAATTTACTGTTGCTTTACTTTTACCGCGCTACTGGTGGAGTTGTGGCACGGCGGTGTTGGCGGCGCGCTTGCAACATGCACACAAAATCAGTTAGAATGAATTTTGTGACGCGTCGTGGCGATAGCCTTAATTGTTTTTTATGTTAATTTTAGCTGGTATTTACATAGTAAAATACAAGCGGCGGCAGCGCGCGCGCGCCGCTAACTGAGCAGCTAAATAAGACTTTAACAAAAGACTTAAGCAACAAACTTACTGAATATACATAAACATATGTAGCTGTGAGCATTAATGTTGTTTGCAGGCGTTGCCTTGTGTTGTTTTAATTCCACGCTCCACGCTTGTTATTGTAATTGTTGTTGCAAATTAATGCGACTAACTTTGTTGCAACAACTCCGCTAGCATAAGCAAAGTCACGCTGTCTGCGCGCTGTAACTAAAGCAAACGCAAACATTTTAACTAACAACAAAAATACAACAAAAACACACCAATATGCTGTGTTGCACCAGCAACAAATATAGCGCGCAACGCTTGTTGCATGTCGCCGATATGCATCTGTGAAAATTGGTTCGCACTTGGTATGTTGCAAGTCTTTCACCTTCGCTTGTAGTTTGCAATGCTTAACAACAAAAATAATAACAACTACAAAAACAATAACAACACTCAGCTCTGCATCAAACTGCTGCAGCTCGGCTTGTTAGCTCCATCTAGCTTGCCACAAGTTAAATGGCGGCATTTGCGACTTTGTAGCAGCGGGAGTACATAACTACGTGCTACATGCCACGCATTTTTGAGCGTTTTTGCGCGCGCTTCACTTAGTTAGAATGTGTCGCTATCTGCCGGCAGTGTATTAAAGCGGAATGTGTAGCAACTACATATTTTTGCATCGTGTTGCACACTCATACACACGCACATGTGGCTTCGAGTAGAGTTTATCTAATGCGAATAATTCGCCGCGTTCGAGCGTTTTTGTTAGCCGAATTGCGCTTGCGCTTTAATGAAGTGATTCTTTATTGGTTGATTGAATTTATTGGAAAATTATGTTAGCGGTGCAATTTTCCTCATTGTTCGAATTGAGAAATTTGTATATGGAAAATAAATAACAATTTAGTACATTTTTTATTGGCGTTAGAGCCGGGAAAGCAGAAGTGGTGGTATTCTTTATTGAAAAAACAGAAAATCAACTGACTTGCCTATCCCACTCTACCTTGCCTTGATTCTCTCTCCCTCCCTCTCCCCTATCTTACCCTCTCTCTCTCTCCTAAAATTCAAAAAACAAATTTTCCTGAAGTCGCAAATAAATTGGTTTAAGCTCCTTTTAGTATTTCAAATTAAATATAAGAAGTTTCAAACATTCGATTGGCTTTGTATGGCAAACATAGGTAAAATGTATCGAACTGAAATTCATAGGTCAATTTTTCCTGATAACAAAATAAATTTGTGCCAAAATTTAATGAAATCAGGTTCATAATTTATCTTGTACCCATATACTTAATATAAAGTTTTTCCATCTTTCGAACGACTTTATACCATATATATTGCGCAATCTGAATATACCGGTCAGTGCGTGAGTTATCTTAAAAAAAAAATTGTTTTCACTTATCATAATTGCGTCGAATAACGGATGTTTATTCGTAAAAAAAATGTATTATAAAGTTTTGCTGACACCTGTAGTATTTGCGTGCTTTTGATTCACGAAATCATATGGTGCTCAGCTCCACCCGAATTCAGTCCTTCTTTTCCCTTTAAACTTTCGTTACATTTCTGAACAGATAACTAAAATTTCTATCGTTTTCTTCAGCTAATTTTTTATTACAACTTTTTTGAAAGACTTACTTTCTGCTTCCTGCGCTGAAATCACTTCAATATCAACGCAGCAAAGTTCTTTCATGGATTTAATTTTTTAATAAAACTGTTATCGCTTGGTTCCTGAAAGGATTTCACCGTATATATTTGCTGGAAAATCATCAGAACTTCAAAATAAGTGACTCAAAATCTTTTTTTTTTATTGCTTTTATAAACAAAACGAAATTTCTAAATAATAAAATTCGGTTCTTAAACCAGATCAACACTACTTTAGTTTCAAAATTAACCCAATGGCTCATCAATCTCAAAATGAAACACGCAAACATGCAACAAAACTCCACACACTTTACGTACGAGTATATTTAATGCAGGCCAGCAATACACGCACATACTTCGTGGCATTCGGTGTGCGCACGCGCAGCTTTTCCACACCAAAGAATTCCCATGAACGCCGGATTTTCATGCCAACGAACACTTTGATTTCAATCTAATAAATTCAACTAATTAATGGTGTGGTAATGCCTTTATATGTGCGATCGATAGCCGCAAACAACAGCAACAACAACAGCAATTACAACAAACAAGCAGTCACACATATGTTTGTGTTTGTAAATGGCTAAGTATTTGTATAACAAAATCGGATGCTGTTCGGTCGGTCGTTGGGTCGGTTCGGCAGCTTTGTTGTGTGATTTGGATTTTGGGCGGCGACGACGGCACATCAACCAGTGAATAACACACATTAGCAGGAAATCTACATGCGATTGAGATACCGGCTGTACAACAACAGCAAAGTACGAGTAAGCAAAGCGAACGTTTGAACAGCCAGCCGAACGGTTCAAACGGTGGCGTGCGGACAGCAACCTAGAAGGCGCTTGATGAGTGAGCAACTGGCGGACTTGCGCTTAAAGGAATATATATATATATATATATATATGCCATATATATATGTGCTGATGCTGGCGTCGATCGGTGTGAATTTCACGCATCCTCATTACAAGTGGGAGCCAAACGGGAGCTGAAGCTTGGAAGCTGCATGCCACATGCCTGAGCACACTCCATTTCATATCTGCTTGGCTGACTGCCTGCTCGCCTTCAAGCATGTTGTGTGCATCCTTGCGTACTGTCGTTTCAGTATGCATATGTGTGTGTATGTAGCCAGCAGCTTAGATACAGATTTCTTATCATTAATTAAACTTAAGCATGTCAGCTACTGTGTTAAAGATATTCGCAAAATGTTACTAAAAAGTTGCTTGTTGGCCTCGTAGTTTTGGCGGCAAATTATTGTGCTTGTTAGCTTAAGTGCATACGGTTGCTGTTGTTGTTGCTTTAATGCCTTAATTGTTGTATTCTCTTATAAACGTGTTCATCTCGTTTCGCTTTTTCGTTTTTCATAACTAATATCAATTTACTATGAATTTTAGGAGGAAGACACTATACTTTAAGTGAATGGCGTTGCGGTATCAGATTGGATTATATCTTGTAAAAAAGTCATTGAAAATATATCTTATTCAACAATGAGACCACAGAAGCACGCCAAAATGCACACTCTCATCTGGAAGCTCTTTAGCTTCAGCAGAATGATGGCCTAAGGCGATTTTTTGCATGCCATATTACCTAGTTCATCTCGTAACTAGATTTGTTGCTCGTAAGCTTTTATGAGCGGCAAATGCTTTGCGCTTCCGGCTTTCAGCAATACTTAAATCAGTAGACTAATGAAATGCTCTAAACGAAGCCAGTTTAAAGAGTCTGTTGTCGTAAATGACCTAAATGTGCCATCGATATTTTATGTATCTATTTACATTGGCCAAGAGCTGCCACCTTTTAATCCAGGGCGTTATACGACACCCGTACTCATTGGCTGATTTGCAGCCAGAAGATAAGTTCGGTTGTATTTATACGGAGGGCTCGCAACACCGGACCGCCTTATCGCGACATAGAAATCTGACTCCAAGTCAAAGGCAAGGCCCACTTCGTCACCAGCGCTCGAAGGGGGGTCCTTGACATCACTTTCTCTGCAAAATATTCCGTTATTCAATACCAACGATTTAGTTATTAATTTTCAGCTTTCTTTTACAACTTTTACATTTCGGGGCGGCAAAATAAAAGTACACAAATAGAAATCATTTGTTGCAAGAAGCATAAATCATAGCGCTAACATGTTGTATGCTCTCAGCTGCTGCAACTCGGAAGCGTAAATAATAAAGTAGTTAAAATGACAGGCCAAAACATCGTGAGGTATTTGTAAAAATAATGAAAAATGGTATAACCAGCAATTCAGCGGCTGAAAAGGAAGGACAAAGCTAACCGTAACACAAATATATTCGTAAATATTTCGCCTACAATTCAACATGCCACATATGCACCGCAACTACGCATCAAACATACAAACAGGCATAAATTCCTATATGTGTATAAATAAATATATATACCAACAAATATGATTGCAGCAAACTGCCGAGCTCCACTCTTGGTATGCCTCCCTTGCCCAGAGCCTCCCCACTGCCGCTAGCTGCCACCGAACATCACACTTTGTATGTTAATTGCCACTTTGTTGTTTGTTGATAATGTTATGTTGTTGCACAACACTGCCGCTGCCACCAACTTACTCAGCAGCAGTTAAACAAACTGCCTAATACAGATAGTGTTGTTGCAAGTTGCAGATTCCAAGTTGGTCCACGCGTTTATGCCGCAGTTTAATCTCAGTTTTGCATTTGTTTTCGTTTGTGGCTTTCGCTTTGCACTTTTCACTTGTTGACTTGTTATTTGCACATTGTTGCTGGCTTCTGTCTGTTGTTTGCTCTGTCCACATATCCATTTTTATTGCTGTTTACGTCTGCAATTGTTGTACATACGCATCATGCGTTGCTCTTGCGCTGCTTGAAAGCAATTTTGTTGCATTGCGCGGTAGTTGTCTATTGCTGTTGTTGCCTTTTACATATTTTGTTGTTGTATGTTTAAGCATTTCTTAAATATGATTTGTAAAACATTTTTATGGCGGCAAAATAGTTTTGTGGCATTGCTAACTGTGAATTACTTGTATTGTCCGCTGCGTTAGCTGCCACTTTGTTGCTGCAAAGCTGCCTTTTTACTGTTAATATTGTTGTTGTTGGTGTTTGCAATTTGAAAATTATTAAGAGCCTTGCCATGACTTACACTTTTTCAATGGATAATAATTGGGTAGTTCAGGAAATACACTTATATAACAATTGATCAAATATGACCCGGACTGTCCCATTTCATTTAAGCTCCGATAAAACAGTAAAAAAAAGTTAACCCCGGTTGCACCAAAGCTGAAAACTCTTCACAAGTAAGGCAGTTTCCTAACAAATTTGACTATATACTTTCGTTTGGTATAACAGCTATAGGCTATAATCGTCCGATTTAAAAATTTTCTTCGGATATTGTAAAATTTCCTTGAAAAATAATACATGCCAAATTTTGTGAAGATATCTTGTCAAAACAAAAAGTTCTACGTACAAGAATATGTTTCCAATGCTTCAGTTTGTATGGCAGCTATAAGCTATAGTGGTCCGATATCCGCGGTGTCGACAAAAAGGCAGTTTCTTGGAGAGAAAAGGATGTGTGCAAAGTTTAAGAGCTATATATCATAAACTGAGGCTTCGAACCAATTTGCAAATAAATTCTCGTCAAAAAAAGTTTAAAAGTGTAAATGACAGCCGTTGTCACAGGGACTGACACTAAATTTGACAATGTCAATACTGCACTGCTGCAATGACTTAAAAGCTTTTTATGTTTCAAACCAAATTTTGTTTAAAAGTTTTACTTTAAATAGCTATAAAATGCAGATAACATACTCTGTCATTGATTTTACAGTGACTGTCATTAAATTTGACATATTGAATACCGCATATTATACAATTTTTTTAAATGAGGGAAAATATTTCAAGAATTTTTACCCTTTTTGTCAAGTTCAGTGAGTGAGTCATTAATGAGTCTTTTGAGTTATGAAAATAAATAAATTACGTCAATCGATCAAGAAATAAAGTTGTGACGAAAGCTTAGTCTTGTAAGATTTGTCTATCTTACGTGCGCAATTTGGACTTTTCTATGTCAAAGTTAATGACAATGCTTTTAATCATGGTGACTAAATATTATCTCATATCCATTCTTGAAATTTATATGATTTTTCGAAAATAGTTTATATGCAAAAAAATGACAAAACATCTTCTATCGTACCAAAGCTAATTGAATTGCAACGATGTTACCCATCAACTGGTGGAAATATTTTGTCAAATCGTTGTCATCACATTTGGCAGTGTACATTAAGCAATAAATACATATCAATACAGTGGCAAATCGGCGATGAAAATTGCCAAATAGCAGCACATTAACTATTTGACGTGAAAATCTAAACACAACGACACCAAATGTGGCATATTAACGAAGCTCGACAATGTACTGCAACAACAAGCGTGACGCAGTGGAGCACAAACGATTGGCGTAAACGGTAATTGCATGCCACAAACAAAGTTATATGTATGTAAACGCTGCACTCCATCAATGCCACATAAATATACCAGCACATATTAATAATTTCCAATATAATACGGCGAGTGCCCAACACTTGGACAGGTGAATGGCGCAGCGCGCACAGCATCTATGCTTGCCACAACAAAGTGCCGCCACCATGCCACCAGCTACTGCTATAACTATTCTAATCGCATGCTACCGTCAGCACCAAAATGGCTGGTATTGCACCGTTGCAACATTTTTATGGGTTAGCTGGAGCATTTTTGGCATCTTTGTTGCATGCGTGCATCATTCCTTCACCACCACATTTGTTCACGACGCAGTCGTTTGGGCAATGAGTAAGCAGAAGGAAGAAGCATCCACTCACACACATATGTATGTAGTATATACGTATATGTGTGGGTACTTCAGTAACGCTTATGTTTATTGGTTTTGACTCTTGCTTGTTGTTATTGTTTTGATGGTTCAAGTTGCACATTTTTGGTCGCGCATATCGCATGCCTACTATGCGATGGCAGGCAACATTTTGTGACAATATCGTGATTGAGATTTTAAGTTCCGCATTGATGTGACCACAAGTGGCGAGTTTGCTGCATTTTAGAATGTGTGGTGATGGTGTAGGGAGCGATATACTGGCATGGCGATGTGATTTTTAAAATTAAAATATTTGGTTGCGAAGCATTTTAGTTTGCTTATCAATAAGAGGGCAAAACATAAGCGAAAGGAATTTAATCTCACTGATTTAATGTAATGGAGAGTGAGGGAAAGCTGTTAAATTAGTTACGAAAGTTATCGGCCGATTGGTGGAACGGTGTCAAGCGCGCTGTCTCGAGTTGGTGGAATAGGGCATAAAAACATGTTCATCAGGAATTTTTGTGCATCTGTGGTACTAGAATTCACCAAAAATTTAGAAAATTTTTCATTTAAAAAATGATTAGCAAGAAAAATTAGCCAAATATCGATTTTAAGAGTTAATAATTTTTGCTTTATCAAGTTTTCTGCTTCGTTTAAGTACCACGGTTGCGAAAAATGTACAGATTAACAAAATATTTTTCGTTTGCGTCGCAGATTTTATTTACGAACGCTATGACTTTCACTTTGAGGATGGATCGGAAATGAAATGCCGCCATTGTTCGGTACCTCCATTAACTTGGTTCACCAAAAGTCAAATTTGTTAAGCTTCAATAAGCCTTGGCGTCAACTGCGCGAAAGTTTCATGCGTTTACCTATTATACTTTCCGAAAAAAAAATTCCAGAAAAAACAACAGGTTTTCGGGAGAATAAGTGAGAAACCCCCCTCAACTCAATTAATTCACAAAACTCAACACCTTTCCTTACCATTTCCTCTTCTATCACTTCTGTTCGCCGTACTAATAGGCCTGCAGTACTCCTAAAGTACATGCAAATGCGCAAAAGCTCGCAATCAGCTCGGGTGCTAACTAATTTGTTGCCGATATCTGCACACTTATTTATACATATGTATATACCACATGCATGCCACAGGCTACGCAGCAACTGCTGTTAACGCAAATCAAAGCAAATAATTAAAAGCGTAAAAGCTGTTGCTGAACGCCGTCGCTGCCGCACATCCTTATATTGCACATTTTAATTACAAATTAAAATGCGTGCATGTCAAAGCAACATGCAACAAAGCGCGCCGCACTTAATAAGCTAGCTAAATGCGTATATGCGCCAGTAGCAATGTGTGTGTGTGTGTGTAAGCGCAAGTCGGCGCATATGTCCGCATTTAATTTGTGTGTTAAACATGAGTTTTGCATTTGCCTAATCGGCGCACGAACGTTGCACATACACATATATATACAGTTTGTATAAATGTGCGTGTGTGTGTGCCACTGGCTGCTTACCACAAAATCATGTTGCATTTAAATGAGTGTAAATTAAATGCGGGAAGAGCATAAGCGAAAAAGGCAAAGTAAAATTGTCGAAAGAAATGTATGTGTGCGCAAATTATCAGAGACAGCTATTAGCAGCAACGACGCAGTGGCAGTAGCAGTAGTTGCAGCGAAACAGGAAGTTGCCACAAATATGTCGCAGCAGCGCGTATATGCACGCGCCCGTATGCCATTAGTGAACTCTGTGCATTTAAATAAATGCATTACATTTTTTTATGTCAGTATGTGCGTGCGTGTGTGCGTTAAAGTGTTGCTAAATTAGCAGAAAAGTGTTGGCAATGAAAAACGTGTAGCAGTGTTTGTTGCACCATTGGTGTTACTTACTTCAGCAGAAGCAAATACAAAGTGCACACATAGACAATGCATTGTGTGTTTTTAGTGGTACAGAATTTCCTATAGGGACAGCTGTCAAACAAAGCTGTCAAACTAGCTGTCAAGTTTAATGACTGTGTTTGACAGTTATGCTGAGCGAAATTTAAATGTAAAACTATACAGTGGAAGAACAAAGCATCACAAAGTAGAAAAAAATTTATTTCAAAGAGTTTCGTTATCTTAATTTTTCTGGATATATATATATTATCTATAGATAACATAGATAAATCGCAAAATCATATTTGGAGTACGTACAAACCTGGAGAGTCTCTGTGAGGCTGTTTTGTGTTCAAAACAAGAAAAATTTCGGCTGCACCGAAGCTATAATATTTTTCATACGTGCGTTTTTTATAGCATAAAAGGGTATAAAAAGATTTTTATCATGATTCATGGCCAGCTTGAGTGGCAGCTATATGCTATGGTGATCCAATTTGAACAATTTCTTCGGAGATTGTCACACGACTTTCGAAGTTCTAAATAGTTCCAGCAGCAGTGGTGTAACATCTACATAGCACTTGACCGAAAGGTTATTACGGTGGTTGTATGCCCAGAATGCTGATGTAAGGCTGAAAGATGGTCAATCATCATCTGATCAAAATTGAGCCGGACTGGCGATTTCACGTATATTTTTCACAAATATTTATTAAATTTTTACGCTTTTGATATTTTTTATTTTTCAAATAGCGGTAGCCTTACAATATGGTGACAGCCATCACTAATGTAACGGGCAGCTGAGTCAAACCTCAAGCAGAGATGTTAGCGATATCGTATATATCGTGTTAAAGGCATAACATATTATTATGTTTTTCTTCCTCTTTAGTTAAATACCTGGATATCACAAAGCTCAGCACTGAGTTGAAGAAAAGGTGACTAAGCTATTAGCAGGAAATTATTGACCCCAGTAGATTATATTAGCACTTCATTGAAACTTTTTCTAAACTTGTTTTCATTTTCCATTTTAGTTATTAAAGCTTTAACAGTTTGTAGAAGAAGCTTTCTAAAGCTTTCATGGTTTGCACAAAAAAGCTTTCTGAAGCTTTCCTAGATTGTAAGAGAAGCTTTCTAAAGCTTTCACAGTTTGTAAAAGACGTTTTTACAAACTTTCACAGCTTTCGAATATTATCTCTTCACAAGCAAAAATATTTAACTGAGAGAGCATAATATTAAATCAGTTATGTACCAAACGAATGAGCAGTAGTTTCTACTGAACCGTAGCTCTGTCCTTCCACTATGCCTCCCATTCAGTGCTGTTAATATTCTTATTATTATAGCTGAGAGTATTATTACTGCCACTTCAGTCACTCGAGTGCCTACCACTTGCTACCGTTAACACTCTGAGGAATGCGTTGCCGCGCTGCTGTCAAATTATGCTGGTTCTGTTGTTCCTTTCCCAGCTAAGGTTGACCATGCTGTTATTACTATGTAAGTTTGGTCAATATTTATGTATATATGTATGTAGGTGCAACTTGACCGCACGAAAGTGTGTCATTTGTATAACCCGCCTTATTTGCTTGCCAATTTCTAACTGTAATTGCGTTTTGATGCAAATTCTGAGTAAATAACAACAAATGCTGGCAACCGCTGACCACGTGATCATTGATTGAGCGAAATAGCGTGAAATGCGGGTGCCACCGCCACTTGACACATTACTCAGTGCCACTAACAATGCAACTGCCACTGCAACTTTCAATAGACACTTTGTTCCATAATTGGGGTCAATGATTTGCTTGGCCGCTAAGTGTTACTGTATGATTGTAACGGAAAAAATGCGCGCCGGTATGATGAGGGTCAGTAAGTGGAGCGTGGAGACTTGGTATAAGTGAAGGAAATTCCAGAATTTTGTAGATATTGTTAAGTTTCGGTATTTATTGCAATTGCAAAAATAGTAGGAGAAACATTAGTGCTGATATGAAGAGATTACTCGTGTAAAAAACAGGTTCCACATTAGTGAGATAATAACTAACAGCATGGGCTACCACTACAATGGGTAATTTTGTAATTGAAGAAAAGAGATAAAATAGCGAAAGTGGAGCTTTCATATATTCGCTTCGAACTTACTTTCCGAGAACAAATACCAGAAATGGTTTTTTTAATACGAATGGGATTTCAACAGAAGACACACTGAAGGCATATTCTACAATTTCCATTTAAGCCTACTCCAACAATATAGCGGAAATGCAAGGCCTGCGAACTCTTTTTCGAACCAGTTTCAGCTTCGACTAAACTTTTTTAAAAAAAATACGCTCAGAGTTTGTTATAAGGTTGTGTGTCACAGCTACACTGAAATTGCCTCTGCCACTTAGTTTACATTTTAATTAGTTTAAGTTTTACAATTTGTAAGAAAACAGCTTTCTGCAGCTCTCACAGTTTGCTAAAAACACTTTTCGAAGCTTGTGCAGTTTGCAGAAAAAGCTTTCGAAAACTTTCGAAGTTTAAAAAAGAGCCTTTTCAAAGCTTTCGAAGTTTGTAGAAGAAGTTTTTTTAAGCTTTCACAGTTTGTGGAAGAAGTTTTCTGAAGCTTACACAATTTGTAGAAACAGCTTTCCAAGCATAATACTAAATTAGTCGGGTACTATGAGCATAAACCACTAACGGTAACGAGGCGGATGGAAATATTTTATGGAAAAAACGTCAAAATCACAGGTTTTCATGGTTCCAAGTCTGTAGTGCGGTCTAAGAAAATAATTTTTTTTGAAGTTTGCTCTCATTCGTTGATAACTCTCTTTAAAAAAAGTTCACTTACTTTTTTTACCCACAGCGTGCCACACCGCTAAGTGAAACCAGAAATTTTTGGTTCCCACGCTTAAAAAGTGTCTTCAGCCACACCATACCATTTTTAATATCTCTTACAACCATTTCCGCCTATTTTGCGGCAATATCCAGCCCATTTTAATAAATACACATTTTAATCAAAATTTAATTTAAATGCGATAAATTAATTTCGAGACATTTACACCTACCACGCAACGGACAGCAATGGCAAGAACGAAAACAAATGCCACAAAAGATGATTGTGCTTTCGTGGCACAAAGTCAGCATGACCATGCGATTGCAGCAATATGTTGCAAGTAGTGCAATAGTGTAGCACAAATAGAATGGGGCGTTACCAATAAGCGCACGTCATTAGCCACACCTATGTGTAAAATGTAAGTGAATACCTGAGTGTGAGAAAAATACCAAAAAAAAAAACAACAACAAACATTTTGTAAGAGTAAGAATCAAGTAATCGCACTGCCCACTCGGCTAGCGAATGCAACGCAATAATATCAATATTTATTCAAACGATAACACCTACTGATTTACGTGCAGCCGGCGGAGAAATAATAGCATAAATGAAAAACAAAAACATACGTGCAGCATGTTGCAAGCATAGTAGCATTCTAGCAAGCGCCCAGCATTGCCGTGGCATGTTGCAGCCAGTACACTGTAATCAAGAAATACTTAACAGCTATAAAGAAAAAAAACTTGTTGCTAAACCAAACAACAAGAACAACAATAATAAGTTTGTACTATCTAGCTTGCAACATGCTGCTGATATCAATAACAACATCGATACCGGGGCGATTACAACAACTATGAAAAGCTACAATTACCAATAAGTTTTTCTATTAAGAGCTCAACGCTAGTTTATTTTATATTCATTGAATTTACATCGATTTCTCTTACCTGATACGCTTGCGGTTGCCTACCGGCGAACGCATTGTGCCACCAAATTGCCATGCTACCCGAGGCCGTACATTAGTGTTGGCTATTAACAGGGTGGTAGTTGATAGCAGCAAACGTAAAAACGAACAAAAAATACTTGTGGCAACATAGCAATTTTCGCGTTAACGCCTCCAACGCGCACTGACAGTGTTGCAATGTGGTGTTGCGGCATAGCTGCTGTTTGCTTGTTGCAGCTCCTTGCATGAGTAAGACATTCGGTGTCTTGCTGTGAAATTCTGCGGCGCTTTGTCTGCCTCTTCACTCCACGACTTTCCCACTTGTGGTAAATATTGAGAGGCGCTATTTGCAACATGGCATGCTTTTTTATACAGGCTTTCTTGCGGCAACACATTTATTATAATTTGAATTGGTGCTAACGCGCGGAAACTATAACAACCTGTGCGCAATGCACATTAACATATACTACTAGTTGGGTTTTAAGTTTCATCGGTTAAAGCTGGACACTCTTGAAGAGCGTTAAGCATTTTAAAAATCATGAATTCTCGTTTCCCGAAAATTAGATTTTTTTACCATTTGAAATTTTATTCCCTTATTTATTAAAAACTTATATTTATATCAATAATATTCCAAAACATGCTCGTTTGACTTAAAAATAACAAAAACATTTGCAAGCTTTCTGAAAGCTTACGAATGCTTTTATATAGATTTGCTTTGAAATTACTTTAACGGGCATTGAAAAGCACTCTGGCTTGAACCGCATTAACAAGAGTAACGAATAAACTCACTTTTTCAAAGCTTTCGAAAGCTTATGTGAAAACTTACGTAAGCTTTTTATAATAGGTGTTCCAAACCAATCTAAACTCTTGGGCTAAATAATGTTAAATATGAAAGATTTGTAAAAGCTTTCGAAAGCTCATGTGAAAGTTTGCTTATCACTTTTTTTTTTTGAACCGACGTTCTTCCTTGACTCTCAGCTAAACAAAAGATCTAGGTCCGAAGTTTTTCATAAGCTTTCAAAAGCTATTTATTTATTATCTTTGGAAGACATCCTCTCTTGACCTCTCATTTTCCCGTCTAACCTTCTCTGAATGTCTACTGTCACCTCTACTAAGGTGAAGTAGGGTTTCTGACATTCTAATAATATGGGTGTCAGATTTTCTATGAGAAATTGTTACTAACACCCAACTTTCAAATATGAAGCATAGTAGAGCACGTTGCACGTTTAGAGCCTTATATATCATAGAAGCAATCATAAGGAAGTACAACAATAGCTCTAAACTCTTGTTGTTGCTTTTTGTTTTGTTGATTTGCGATGCTGTAAAATGAAGAAAACAAATCATATATATCGATTGCTGATTGCTCGTGAGAACGAAAATCTTGTAGTCCGATGTTGCACCAAAGTGCAGCTGTAGTTGTTGTAGGCATAGGAGCTTATTGCACCCGATTGTGATTGTTTGATTTTACAGATTTCACTGTCAGTGCCAACTGATGTTGTTGTTGTTTTTATTTTATTTGTTGTTTTTATTACAACTTACACTGCTTTTGTTGTTAGAGCATAGTATTATATTTTTTCACGCCATTATGCTTATTTCAACTACATTTATCGTATGTTGCATGCACCACTTCTGTTGCTGCTACTTACTACCAGCGCTACCGTACACTTCATACGCGTATGTAGCGTGTTGCTGCTACTGCACCGCTTGTTGTCTGATTATTTATTGAGTTGTTATTAGCGCAAACTACTGTCGAATCTATTACCCATGAGCGAGTAGGGGCAGACACATTTGCAACATTGCCACGCTACCACTGCACAGCCCCACAAACTGTGTAGCACAACAATAGCTTGTAGCCAGACCGTGCTGCATCAGTATACTCATACGGAGACGTATTTGTTGCAAGCCTATCGCTCAGCGCTGCATCAGCTTATTGCCGCTAGTTCAATGCCGCATGTAGCATTTTGTTGTAGTGATTGCTACTGCTGCAATTTGAACGCATTGGTAGTGGAACTCTAACAACACATTTGTATGTATGTGTATGTAGAACGCGTTAAGTTGCAACGCCTTCCAACAACACCACACTTTGGTGCTGATCTGCAACTGTTGCAAGTAGCTTGCGCTTACTAACAGTTCTGACGCATACATACATGTATGTTTGTTTGTATGTAGTTGCAGGAAGTGCTGTGCGCACAATTGCAAACTAACAAACCGACGGTCCTGAGGCGAAATGCTAATATAGCGTCAGTAGAAAGCTCAATCGTTCGCTGTAAGAATGCTGTTGTTGTTAAGTTTATGATCGGTTGTTGGCGGCAATAAAATATGGTAAGTGAACATGCTTTATTCCCACGATGTTGTTGTAAGGAAGGCCGTATTGGTTGTGAATGCATTTCAGACTTCAAACACGCACAAATTTCGTGATTGTACGCTTTGTTTCCTTCACTTGGATTGGCATGACTGATGATTTTAAATATATTTTCTAAGACTATATTGCATTAAAGCCAGTTATCATGTGTCAGCTGTCATGTGTCATCTGTCATCTGTCAGTCAAGAGTAGTCAACTTTTATCTGTCAGCTGTGACCTGTCACCTTTCAAAAGTCAATATTCAATTTTTAATATTACACAAATATTAATTCAAATATGAGGCTTAGAAATAAAATTGGAAGATTTGGCGGTATCAGCTGCGAGACTTGATTAGGATACGGGCCCACTCGGACCATATTTAGTCCGTAACGTATATTCGACAGCTGTTCAAATAAAGAACGGAAAAGTGAAGATCATAGTATTGTGCTCATTTTGGTTCTGAGCATCAACTCTAATTCCGAATCAGCCCCTCCCTTTTCCGATATAAGAGCGGAACTATTTCAGAGTGAATATTTCGACCAATAACAACAATGATACAAAAATATGCTAGTTTGCGTACATCATTCATTTTGGTCAGCTAAAAGGCGTTCTTGAAATGGTATGCGATCCTTTTTCATGACACACAAATTCATGCCTGCCACCGAGTCACATGCGATTGGCAACACAGCCCATTCAAATGTCACATATTGTTTGGCAAATCTCTCCAAAAAGCGACATGAAATAATTTCGACAGTTTAATTTGCCATCAATGTTTTGTTGTTCTCGGACAAACTGCAACAACAAAACTAACAAAAAACTAAAACAATTTTCAATGCAACGCAGAAACGCAAGACAGCGCCATACTTGCCACCGCAAACGTGCAACACCAAAAGAAGCGGCGTTGAAACACCTAATGTGGCATGTGGCGAATAGCAGTCAACGCGGTAAATAGATTTGCGGACAGCAGAAATAACTGTATAAGCAGTTAGGTGGATATAGCTGACGCTAGATGGCGCATGCGCATAGAGACATTCACGTGCCACACTGAGCGCGGCCGGGTGCGGGACAATGACATTGAAGCCCGGAATTTGACATCGCTTGCCACTGCCATACATTTCAAACCGTTGTCGCTGCTGTGGCATGGTCAGCTCAGCTGCTGTTTTTGTTTTTTTATTGTTCGCTTTGAAATATTTTTCGGTACTGATAGCTTTTTAATTTTTGCCGCCAACGCTGGGAGCTGTATGCAAAAAACAAAACAACAACAAAAAACAATAAATAAAACAGCGCGCACATAAGTGATGGGGAGTAGAAAGAGCTTGCAATGCGACACTCTCTGTCTTCAGTCGTCTTGTGGCACAAACTATGTTGCAGCAGCAGCACCACCACCGCCACCGCCATCGGTTTAACTATGCTACGCCATGGCATCATCAGCGCTGATCCTTATCAATTGCGATTTTATTGCTGTGGCGGCCACAAAATACGCTTGCTGAGATGCCAATTAGCGATAACGTGCAACTTTTTGATGTCGCAAGCATTCTTTGCGGCAGCGACAAACTGCTGAGCGCACTTAGGCAGCCTATCAAATTGCTGCGAGAGGCCATAGCGTGTTCGTATGCTCGCCCCTTATAGCCTAAAAATATTAACCTCTCTCTCCTCTCACTCTCCTCGCTCGTCAATTTTGCATAAGCTCGTTTATTTCCATTATTAATTTCATTATTGTTGCTGCCGTCTTGACTGCGCGGTCTATGTAGATAACAATGCGAACATTTGGTCATAAATTGCCAACGCCAATGAACTCGGCGCAGCCCCGTCGCTGTTGCCACCACCCGCCTTTTATTTGCGCATAAAATTTAGTTCTACACTTTTTCTAGTAATACTCTCTCATTCTGTCTTTTCGATTTCTAACATTATTCCTTATCTCCATTCACCGCCATTATTGCAACTGTTTTGATGTCTCATCATTATTAAAAATCAATTCGAATCAAATTTTACTAATCTTCGCATTGTTGTTACTTGTTCGATGCGGTGGTTTGTTGCTTGTGATTATTATCTTTCACTCCTCAGCTTTGCCTTTTGTTCACCTAATTTCGTAGTATAATTTGCTTTCACTTTATGGATTTGCTATTCGAAAATATATAGTGTTATTCTACATAATACGAGGATGCGCTTAGAAGTTCTTCTGTATGCAAATCAGAATTTACCTAGACATTCTTTGAACCGCGTTTCTCAAAATATATGTGGGGACTCGTTAGGGATGTTGCAAGTACAAGTTGTTCGAAGAGGAGTTCCTCTCTTTTGCAAATTTAGGAGTAATATGTGCTAAGTCGTGAATCACCAAAATCAGCAGCTAATGCAAAGATCTGAGCCGATTTTGATTATATTATTCTCTCACTAGACAGATTTTCAATACAGTATGTATATAAATCCACTAGGAAGCATTTTCACCATAGATCCATGGAAATATGTTAGGGAGCCGAACTCTAATACTTTCTTAATGTTCACTAGACTACGAGTCACCGGATTTCGTACCTACACTGTATATTCTCTTTACCACCGGATTTCTTTGTTTTTGGGGAAAGTTTTGAATTTATTTCCGTTTTTAAATGGAAATTATTTAAGCTAATTAAAAATCTATATTGAATCATTTCTTTTCTCGCTTGATATTATCTGAAAAAATGTTGGAACCTTCTAAATTAATACCCGTCTAATATCTGAAGGATTTTAGGAGAATACCTTTCCCTTAAATACTTCGCACAGGTATGCAATAACCCAAAATCATAATTACTTTTCTGGAATTGAAATCCGCATCGATATCGTGATGTTAAAATAAAATAAAGCACTCTAATTTTGTGCAAATTGGTTCTATTTTTTTATACCCTGAACAGGGTATATTCCCTGAAACACCCAGAAGGAAGTGTCGGATACCCTATAAAATAAATAATCATCACGATGAGCTGATTTGATTAAGCCATGTCGGTCTGTCTGTCAGTCTGTCTTTATGTCTGTGTATATATGAACTAGTAACTCAGTTTTTAGGATATCGATCTGATATATTGCACATGTCCTTTTGTCACCAAAAGCTGCACTTTTGACAATCGATATCAAGTTCCTGCAAGGAATCTTTTTGTATTTGCGAAGGGTATTATAGTTTCGGTGCGACCGAAAATTACGTTTTTTCTTACTTATATCTAATTTGCAGAAACGCTTTCTAACATAACGGTATAAGCTCCTGCCGATCTTCTACAGCAACATTTTCTCGTTTGCTATCTTAAAATTTGAAGCTGCATTTATTTATCTGTTTTTATAAGAAACTCGTTTCTACTATTGTATATATATACTCAAGGGCTGAAGAAGTTGTACCAACGGATCTAGAACACCTAAATCTTCATTTAAATATTGGCTCGACCTAAGCTTTGCCCTTCAAGTGTTAGCTGTCATCACAACATACATATTCGAATACATCAACTACTGCAGATATAGCTTCATGCAACAACTTATGTAATGCATAACAACAACATTCCATCATTCTTATGTTGCCTTTCCAAGCATTCTCATCGCTCTGCTTGTCATGTTGCTGCTACATGCAACTATTGTACGGTTGCTACCGTTTTGGCATGATTGCACATTTATTGTGTTGACTTGTTGTTGTTAGCGATTATTTTGTTGTAATATTGTACTACTACGGCACAAGCACTTACTAGCAGGGCCACATGTACACATTTATGTAATTGCGCTTTACATTCTCTACTGCTTTGCTCTCCTTGCCTTGGCTAAGACTTCGCCGCATAATGTCTCCTTTCTCACAAGTTCACTTCAGTCACGAGTTTGTGATCTGAATTTCCCCGGCCACCACACGCTTGCAACTAAATAAATTGTATTCATAACAATTTTGCTTTTCCGCATGCCGCTTGCACAGCAATGCAAATTTCCACACGAAAAATATTATTACTATTAGCTACCGTCCTACATAATGTTGCTGTTGTAGCTAATACAGTAGCGGCGGCCTTAATTTCAATTCAATTCGAACTCAATTTGAATAATAAAATGTTGAAAGTTTGTGTGTTTCTGCTCATGGCATCTTTGTAGTATCTCTAATGTGTCGGTAAGTTGCAAGCAAAGTCTTTATTAGTGCTTTGGTATGGCAACCCTATTTCCATAGAAAAATTGTGATATTATGGAGAGCTTACTACTTTCTTGCAGACTTGTGTAGAGAGCTTTTTTAGCCGAATCACTATTTTGTAGTTGTAAGTGCACAAGCAGAGATAAGTAGAACTGAAAGACGGACCAAAAACCTGAGCTCATGTAACGCAAGTTATCATCGTTCTAAAATATATGGAAATTCCTGTTTAGTAGGATCTCGGAATAGATTTTCCAGAAACTTTAAGGTTAGTATGAAGTTGATTAGAAATAGTATTTCACAAAAGTTTGAGGTGACATATTCCTCTTTTTATATTTTTTGTGAATTTCTATGAGTTTGATCATCGTTAAAAGCCAAGTTACTTGAAGCATAATCACTTTGAGGATAAGAAAGGTAAAGGACTTACTTCTAAGGTTCTCAAAAATCATTAACATTACATACGTTCTCCGCCGTCTAGAAGCTAGCATTACTTTCATCTACTTTCATCTCACACCGTCTAGCTCCCACAGCATCTTTAAACAGCTGGTACAAAAGCAAAATCATATTAAATGAAAAATTTGTTGGAATTTATCATCTTCACACGCGTCGCTCATTTACGCGTATCAATTTCAGAGCTTGCGGTCTAATGAGCTGGTTTGTTTGTAAATATTACGGTTGTTAAGTTTAAATATAGCATTTTTCATATTGTTAGTGGTTTTTGTTGTTATTTTTTTTAATATTTGGCGATTTACATTCGCACTTTTGTCTGCGATTATTCACTGGTGGCCTATTTGGTTTCAACAAAATTTTGCCGCTTTTTACTTTGCCTCTCCCCTTTGGCTTTTGGCAATTGATACAGATTAAAGTAAAATGCCCGCAGGGTTGCCGGTTGGCCATTTATCAGCGACTTAAATTCTTTAAAAGTTCCTTTTTTTATTTCCAATTGCTAAAAATTACCGCAGGCTACAACTTGAGGTGAGTTTAAAGGGTTAGCACACACTCAAAAATAAATTGCAAAAAAGTCTGCTGTGACTGATTGATTTCTACGGCCAAAAAAAATTTTTTTTTCGACAAGACGGCCAAAATATTTTCGCGTGTCGGAGGCGTTCATCGGGCAATTAAGCATTTTTGAGCGTTAAAATTATTTTTTGTTGTTATTGTGTGCAAAATTTTAGCATCCAAGTTATTGCCGACCACTTACCTGAGGTGTTGTGATAAATTGATGGCCATTTGTTAAGCAGTCAAAGTAAAGTTTTTTTTTTAATTTTCAATTTTTATTTTTACTTCAACCCTTGATTCATGTCTGGCAATTAGTGCACAATTTTTTGTTTTATATATATTTTTTTCAATATATATCGTTTTCCGTTACCGCACCTTAATTTGGTTCAACTCAAATGTTGCAAGTGCATAAAGCAATCTCCTTAGTTTCATTTCAATTTTGTTGCACATCATTTGTTGGCTTTTGCATATCATAAACTGTCATTTATTGCTACCGTTTAGCCAATTTTCTTTGCCATTGACTTGCTGTGCAGCCATAAATGTCAACTGCATGTTTGCTGCACTAATTTGGCATATATGTGGCAAGCAAATGCCTGCCGCAATGCTCACTTGACAGACGGCACAATTGGCGCATTAAATTGCTTTTATGTCTATCAGCAGCATCGCGATCCAATTTGTGTTGCTTGTTTATGTCTTACTAAATGCTATTTGTTTTATTTGGTAATTTTTCCAATTTTATGCCAAAATATGACGCGGTTTGATTGGGTGATTTGCCAAAAAGGGCAAAGAGCGATATATTGATTTTTATATAGAATTGGCAACAAACTCACAATTTTCTTTAGTAATTTTTGCTGTATTAAGTAAAGGATTTACCTATTAAAAAAAGTCAACAAAAAAATTGTTACAATTTACGGTATATGGCAACTGCAAAACGGCTACTTGTAAAGCTGACTCGCATTTGGGCATAGGTTTAATATTTTTTAGTATAAAAAAATAACTAAATAAACGATAGTTGAGAGTGATAAACATTTTACTTAAAAAATATCTATACTTAACTTGAATAATGAAGTACTGATTGAAATACATCCATTTAACGTGAGCTAGACCACTCAAACAGCTAAGGTACATGCCTGACAAAAATCTCACTTTCGTAAAGCTTAGTGAAAGCTGTGCTAAAATAAAAGACATTTTTAAAATAGGTTGAGTAGCGTAAACAAATGAGATCGGCCAAAAGGTCATTGTACGGACAGCACATTCTGGTATAAAATTCTTTTTTAGGTTGGATCAGCAAATCTAACACCCTTCACAGAGGCATTTTTAATGTCACAAAAGGGTATAAAAAGATCATTTGCTTAATATTGATCGATTAGTTTGTACGGAAGCTATGTATATGCTATAGTGGCACAGTGACCGCCTTGATTTTATTATGATTTCAGTGACCCTTTTATTTATATTTTCCTTTGTTTACATTTTGCATCAATTGCCCATTCGTTTAAAATAAGCCAAGTCCACAACCATTGTTTACATTTAGCCAAGTCAACAACCTTTGTTTACAAAATGCGGTCAATAACCCTTTTGTTTATATTTTATGGGGTCAATGAACCCATTGTTTACATTATAAGTTCAATGACCCTATTGTTTACATTTTGCCGAGGGCAATAACCCCTTTGTTAACATTTTATGAGGTCAATGACCCTTTTGTTTACAAGCCAGGAACGTGGCTGCCGATATCGGCTTCTGTTCTGACAAATGAGCAGCTTCTTGGGGAGAAAAGGACGTGTGCTAAATTTCAGACGGGTATCTCAAAAACTGAAGGACTAATTCTCGTATTTGACTAAATCGACTCAACTCGTCATGCTGATCATTTAGATATATATTTCATATGGACTCCGACTTTTCCTTCTGGGTGTTACAAGCATCGTGGCAAACTTAATATACCCTATTGAGGGTATAAATATGGGTGAATTATACTATATGAGTATGTAAATGTATGAAATAATATTTACAATTGGCAAAAGCTACGATAGACGCTGTAAAAGTAATGTTGGTGTAGGAAATCTATTTTAGAAATTGAAATATCATAGCACTCAAGGTTATGGGATTTTAATTTTTTCTCACAATTTAATATATTCGAATAAAATGAAAATAATGTCTGCGATTTCTTCAGTGACATTATATATCTACATATATACCCATGTAGAGTATAAATAAATTTAAGTTCTTACATGACTTTGACACACAGACACATAAAGAACAAAGTATGTTTATAAATACCGATTAAAAAAATTTTTTTTTACAAATATTATTATTTACTACACACAGTAACGCTTCTTCATGAGCTTGATGCAAAAGTTGCAAGAAAACCATAATTTTTTGCAAACTCGCAATTTATGAGCATTTTGCCATTTACCAGGTCTAGTATATGTTTCCATTCTAAGATCCACGAGCCAATGTCCTACAATACATGTGTTTGTTTGTATGTTGGTATGTGCGTACGTGCGACGTATTGTACCATGCACACCGAGGTGAAGTCATTTAACCTATTGAACTCGAACGCCTACAAAATTTTTATTTCAAGTTAATCGCTAGATTGCATGCGTACCATGGCTGCAACAACAACAAAAGCAATAAAAAAACGAAGAAAAATCTCTGCATAACGCCGGAAAAAGATGGTTGAGAAAAATAACAGATTCTAGTCATTGATAAGTGTGTTAGAGATACGGCTGACGAAGAGACGAAAAAAAGAGGAAGAGAAGAAGAAAAACGCCGACTGCCTTTGCCGACACTACTATTTATTTATTGTACAATCATCAAGCACAGCGTTGAAAAATATTAGCTAAGCGCCTAGCAATCAAGCAAATATGCCAATCAAACAAAATAAACCGACAAATGAGCACTAAATGCCGACCAGCGGTCACTGCCAAGCAACTTGAGTGCGAGAATGTGAGAATGAAATAGTCAGGTAGTGACTTGGTTAGCATGCCAACAGAGAAGAAAGAAGGCCAGTGAGGTAGGCAGGCGATAAGCCAATTTCAGCAGTCACCCACTACAGCTGTTGGACTGAGAACCCGAAAACCTCAGTGAATTTGTGTGGAACGAGTCGTGGTATGGTGGTGGCAGTCAGTCAGTAAGCCAATCAGTCACTATGACACTCAACAGCTGACCAATGTGGTGTATTATACACACACAGGCTGTGTGCTCGGTTTAAAAAATGTACCTTTATTGTTGTGTTTCTTTTTTTTAACTTATATTTATATTTCATTATAAATAACTCGAAGCTATTGCCCCACTCGTGCCGTCGTTGATTGACATGTGGACTTTGCGACTATCACGCTGCCTCACTGCCTGCCTTTTCATACCATATAAATACGTAAAGCTCGTGTAAGCACAAACAACAATGAAGCACTTGAAAGGACGTACAATATGTAATTACGCGCAAAAATTATAGGTTTTAAGTTATTTATAATTTTTCACAACTTCATATTTTATTTGAATAGGTAAAATAAAATGATGTTGTAATATATATAAAGGGTGTCTCAAAATGCAACTCGCGTTTATTTTGTGAATTTTTTAGAATTTTGTGAGATGAGCTTTATACAGCTTTCCTATTGGGAGCTCCGTATTGTGTCTTAGGGGATACATTTCGCGGGTGTTTTTTGAGGCTTAACTGAGCTTTCAAATGACGCTTTTTTGTCTACAAATTTTTCAGAAATTGCTTAACATACTATACTAAGTTTTTTCTGGCCAAATTTTGTTGGCTTGATGTGTTATAAACCTTTTTATAAGCTGCTTTTTATACGCATGTTGAGTACATATGTATTGTATTCTCATGGACAAATGATTATAAAATGTGCTCAGCGAACTACTAAGAAAAATATATGTAAGGTAGCACTGGTAATCTGATCAGAGAACATTCGCTGTTTGAGACACCCTATATATTTATGATATTATCAACATTTTTCAAGTGAGAAACATATGTAAAATATTGCTATGCAAAAGTTGCTTGCAATTATAATAAATTGCAAGTGTCTGCCATATAAAACTTAATGAAGCAGTCAAATATCTAAGGAGCAACATGTGTGCAAGCCCGATATTGCTTTTGTGTTGAGCGCAGCTAATTTATGGACTAGCATAAAAAATTTAATAAATTTAAGTAAGTAAATCTCATTAAAAGTTTTTTTTAGTTATTTATGTTCGTACATTGTACAATTTATGTATAAAAAGGTCATGTTGTTAAAATATATACATATGTTAATTAAGATTACAAAATATAATACTTACAGCATATGAGCGGTAAATTTTGCATCAACAGAGACATTGCGGTTAGATTTTTAGGAAAATCGAAGTCTTATTACATAAGCTCAGCAAATTTGGATCAAATTTCCAGATCGCAGTCTTAGTCACCTTTACTTTATATAAATGTAGTAGATTTTCAGAACTGAGAGGCATTATAATAAGCGAACACACCTCTTTTACCTCTTTTGTTTTCGTTTCACATCTGAGTAGGTGGCTTATTGGTTCGAAGAGATTACGAAACAATTTGATATTACATCATAAAAATATTTTATGCACTAGAAAAAAAAATATTTCTAATTATTCCTAATTATCATGTGATGTTGTCAATGGAGACTGTGTCAGTGATTAGACATCTGCTTCAAAGCAATTTATTTAATATTCTATACAGCAACTATATGCATATGCATCACAAAAACCATACTCCTGAAAGCAAGAAGAGCCAAAAGCAAATAAATCTAACCTCCATCACCTAGCCTCGATTTCATGCTGCTAAGCTCTAATTCACTCCGCCACATATGTATATATGTATGTTGCACGACAATTTTTTACGCCTGTCAGCTAAAGCGTCAGCAGCAGTCGAAATGACAAATCTTGCTCCAAGAGCTTAACTTGAATTCGCTTTGAAATTGTTTTAGAGATTTGGTGGCAGATGCTTATGCCCGTGACTTTCTTCATCTAGTTAGCAGCTCTTCTGGAGCAGAAACGTACTCGTATATTTTACGACAGAGCTTTCAAATTGGCACATTTAATTGTTGCCTTTTCTGACAGTGGGACGATTAGTATTGGCACTTTGACAGTTATGTAATGAGTTAGGTTGCAGTAGTAGTTACCTATGAGATAACTTGATTTTAGTTGAGCCTGCTAGAGCTTTGGCGGTGTGGCAGGCAATTTAATGAGTTGTCAAACAGAGGAAGTGTTTGTGAAAGCGCTTAAAATTCTGATATTGACTTTAGTATCACAGCTTATTAACCGTACTGGCTATTATGTGTAGAAATGAGCAAAAAATGTTCAGCATTGACTTTGCTTGGATTTCACAGGAAAGTAAGCGAAAAGTTTCAAGATCTTTGTATGACTTTTCGGACTAAATTGTGAATTTGAATCCATTGACTTATAACTTGCCGACGTCTAGAGCACATCCACTGCCAGTAAGCAATTCAAACGCTCTTTCGCCGCTCTCTCATTTAAAAAAATCATGATATTATGCAACGTAGGGCAACAAAGAGGTTGGCTAGTCGTATAGATATTTTAAGAGTGTCTCACTATGTGGATGTGAGCATTAAGGAGTCTATACATTAAACAGAGGAAATACTTATTTTCAAGCAATATTCTTCAGTATCTTCTTTTACCCCTCAAGCAATGTTAGTAATGAATGCGGTTGGTCCAGAATCAAAGTAATCGAACATATGTCATAGCTCAAGTAAGTATTCAATCTTTTCTCATCTAAACAGTAACTCGAATATTTTAGTAATTGTTTTCTCTTCACTACTTGATTATTTTGAGTGATTTTACTCAGTAAGTAAGAAAGAAAAGTGTGTTATTTGTCTTAGGTTGCTGTTATGTTGTACTCAGATATAAAAAGAGTATTCAGTACGAACAACAACAACCTCTACCTCAAAAAAGTGTTCTAAGGGTTTCAAGAGCTCATTTTATTGTATGATCAACATAATATCTACAAGCTTCTAATTAAACTAAAGAAATTTTTTTTTTAGCTGGCAGCAGCAATTCTTCGGCGCATTGACCTAAAGCATTGAACTCATTTACAGCAATTTTACTCAAAACACGTGTGAAATACAAGCATAACTACGCAAGCTGCATGAACGAACTTGCCACATGGGAATCCCACGCCATTTACAGTGCACTGCGCAAGTTGGACTTTGAACTGCGTTAAATTGTGCATCACGATAGCCAAATGAGGCCGCTCAAAAAGCGAATACTTTCTAATGATGCGCAGAGATTTAAGAAAATCCAGCTATCAGTGTAATAAAATCAAACAACAACAAGTATACATATGTGGCATGAAAAGGCAGAAAAAGCGAACGTGAACGTGAACGCTAGCAGACTATCTAAGCAATAAGTTGACTGCGTAAATGCGCATTACTTTAATTAATATATCTGCGCGGCATGTGCCACTTATGACACTTTGTTGCTGCTAGTGTAAGTGGCAAGTATAGCCATAAAATTACAATTACAAAAAGTGTACACACTTGCCACCATTACACTTAAGGCTAGAACTAATCAATGTTGAACGTGCAACGTGCAACATGCGCACACTTTATTGCACCTACAATTACAGCGTGCTTGCAACAAACAGCTGACCGATCGCACAACTGATTACTTATCGCCTTGTTGTGCGCGAAATTGTCGACTGCCCCTAAATGGATGCAACAACAACAAAGGCAGCAAACAACATCGACAACACTTAGCGCGACTGGTTAGTAGTGAGATATTTCAGCGGTCTGATGTGGTATTATCTGTATCAGTTGCAAAAGCGGCAACACGCCCCAACAGCAGCGCCTAGTACTTAACACGTTCGCCCGCAACAACAAATACTAAACATAATACAGCGACCAGAAAAGTACGACTTGCAGCGCAAACATGTACCGCGCGACATGTTGCTGCCTTGCCTTTTGCGTAGCAACATAAACACAGTGCAGTTGAAAATCCAGAGGAAAATCGAAAAGCGCACATGGAGAGCGTAGAAAGAAGAGAAAAATAACTGAAATGAAATTACTTTAAAGTGTTGCGCGCATAAATTTATGTAATTGTTTGTTACCATTTTCAGCGCGCTATTGCATAGCCGCTGCCGCGTCCATGGCATGTCGCGCTGGCTGGTTGCAACATCGCGCACGGCACGCAGTGCGCCGGCACACACAATGAACGCCGCCGCGCGACGTGCACGCATGCGTCTTACAAACAGCGCACCGAGAAACCTCGCGCCGTATAGACCGCGTACCGCGCCTAAGCCGCGCTACACACCGAACCGGCAATCGGCTGCTATATTTGTCTGTATGGTGCGACATTTGACGAATCTGTAGCAATGTTGATGACGCGCACACCGCAAGCTGTCCATGTTGCCATGACAGTCAGTAGACAGTTGGCGTGCCAGTTGGTCTCCTCATGCCGGGTAGTCGTCTGTCAGGCAGCCATCAAATAGCTTGCCGGGGCAAGAATGTTTTGCCACATTCACATGCAGCGCAGTTTTGTGTATGGTGTGGCAGCTTAAACTACGCATTTGTATTCACATGCATAAAAGCAACTAATGCCGAGATTACCGCTCTACCTTTTCGATCGCTGATGGTGTCGGTGGCGCTGCTGTCGCTCTATACAGATTTACGGCATTCCAAAGTTGGTTGGCATGCGCATTTGCCTACTTATGTGGCGCATGCGCTGGCGACTGTCTAACCTAAAAGCGCCGCAAGTTTTTGTGTAATTATCATAGCTTAAGTTTATTTATTAACACAGTTGCACTACTCTCTGTGCATTCATCGTTTTAAGGTGTTCTTCAACACTCTTTTTTATCATTGAGTAGACTATGTGTGAAAGTATGCATTTAAGCGCGTTGCCACGATAGAAAAATAAAGTAAAAATACAGATTTATTTTTGCCAATACTTTAGCAATTGATTTTAGAAATCATTTCTTTTTTTCATCCCAGTAGGGATAGAAGGGAAAGCGAAAAACAGCTGCCAATTAGAAAGTGACCTGCTAGCATTCCTACTAGAGTTCATTTGTCATTCCTGTTAATTTTAATAATCAACATGTGCGACCCACATTCATGCAACGTTTGACCGCTTGTTGAGCAAGTTGAGCATTGACTCCACCTATACTCAGCTATATTTATAACATGTTTGTCGATTAAATCTCAACAAGTAGCCGCATTCATATATACAAGTATTCCTTCTTTTTCATAGTCTAATTGAGATTGATGCCTGTTCTGGCCAGTTTCTTCACAGTTACCAGGGATATCACTGTGTCCGGGAACCCATTGCAATTTTCTCTGGAAGGGAAGGCTAGAGCTTAAAATAGTTAGCATTTTTTATGATCCGTAGCATATGAATAGTTTTATAATTTTATGCCGTAACTTCTAATAACTTGTCATAATCGCATAAATAGTTGTATAGTCGAATACTTTTAATTTTTTTAACTGCTTATTTTTCTTACCGCCAATAAGTTTTGAAAGCATAAAATTTGAATGCATTTGCTTTATTTGCATATAAATATTTTCATACGCATTTGGCATTAACTGTGGTAAAGCTATTTGAAGTAGACTAACAAGTGTTGAATGAAATTTATTGTTCCTCAAATACATGTTTATGCAAATTTCCGGTGATTTCAGAGTTTCACTGCTACAGTTTTCGTGTTTATAAATATTTATAGAGCTCATCATAGCTTTTTTTCTGTTTAACTCGTTCTGATCTCGATTTTATACGATCTTATAAAAATTCAGCAATATTTGTTTAAAAAGTAATAAACGAAGCGTGTAGCAGTGAGCTGGCGATATGCAAATTATGCTCTGCGGTAATAAAGATTTTTATGACGCGGGTTAAGCGGTCATAAAATCAAATTTAGATTAGATTTCTACGCTTTGTATACATTTGTGCTGAATGGTTATATAAATGTATGATGAGAATAGTATTACTCAACGATTTATAAATAAAATATTTTATTTAATGAAAAGAATGACCACTATGAGCGAGTTTGATAGGATTATGAATGGGGCAAATGAGCGTGAGAGGTTCCAAACAACACCAAGTAGCCCTCAGCATCATACTAAGATAAATAGCGTTTATATGCGGAGACATCATTCAAAGAGGAATAGCTGAGACTATCGTCTGAGATTTTAACCGGTTTTCTTTCGCTCAAATTGATTATTATAGATATGGGTAGCTTCTACTAAAAACTGGTTAGTCATACCTGGATCATAACGAATAGAGCAATTATTACTTTCTTTACTACTTTCAAGCTGGTAAGAGTCATGGCGAGATTTCCACTATGACTGGTGATAAGACTGATTAAAGCAAACAACTGCTTGTCAGACTATATGAAAAAGGAATCGTATATTTTTAACTTCGCATTATCGCTTACTATTGAAAGGAGAGAACGATTGGTGCTGCGTCGACTGATGAATTCTGGCCCTAAACGAGAGAAAAAACAAATGAGGTCGAATATTTCACGAACGCAAGGCGTCGTTTGCTTTTCGCTCTATAAATTCCAAAAACCTACAAAATTATATTGACGAGGTATTTTGGTAACACAAATGTATCGAATCAAACAGCATAATTTATAAAACTTTTTTTTGGGGTTTTTTTAACCAAAAGTCCTTTCGCTAGAACCTTTTCAGCAGTATTTACCAATGTTTGAGGAACCAGCGACCTTTATGAAGTAAATTCTTTTTAACTTACTCGCCTATGTTGCACAAACAAAATATGTATACAAGTCACTTGAGTTTGAATTTTAATAGATGCGAAGTGCAGCGAATCAATTTCTATACATGTAAGTATTTTCCAGAATCATATTTGCAACATCTGGACGTGCGACACAGCTAATTATAAAATCATTTGCCATTATAAATAGTTTAAATAAATTACAACAACAAAATCGCAACATTTAATTTTGCTTTGATTTTGAAAAGAAAGAAATTTTCACCCAACCAAAATTATTGCCGGTACAAAAACAAAAAATTAAATAAATTTTAAGAACCCGAACTAAAGTAAGTTAAAATTTATAGCAATATAATGAACTGTATATTGTTGCAAATTCGTTGCAGCTGGCTGTGGCAGACGACACGCACTCAACAATAGCGCTGCTGTGACGTGAAACGAAATGAAGTGTCTATTTGTTATTGTACTTTCCTTTCAAAAGTAAGTATGTGAGTATTTGTGTGCGAACGCATTTGAGAAGCATTGATTATTTTCACTTTCAACAAATGTCACAACACCTAATGTCGGCGATAATTTATGAGCGATGCGCAATGTGTGCATTTATTTATGGTACTTACACAAATACAAGCGTGTGAGAGTCTAAACATAAATAGGTGTACGCACTGTACGAGTTTGTTGCATGCCACAATGTCTGAACGAGCAGCCTTTGCTTTTGCAGTGTTTTTTTTTTTGTTGTCTAGCGCTTAAACATTAATCAATAAATTTGTTCGAGTGACAACAGTCATCAGCAACAACAACAACAGTGCTGTAGTTTATGAGTGCGCGGTGAACGCATGTTGCAAGCTAATAACAGAGTACATGCCACATAGTGGTGCGAAAAGTGGAAAGAAGATGGAAAAAAACGCAATTAAATATTGCAACAGAAAAAAATAAAAGACAAAATAGAATAACAACAAAAACAAATACATTAAATTACAACAACAACAAAAACTTGATAGTAAGCATACACATATATTAAAAGTTGTTAACTATTTAAATTTTCTAATTTCATTTAACATTGCCACCCTTTTCATACTTGCAACATGTATGGTATATCGTTTGTATATACTTCAACCAACCGACAACTTTTTCTTACTTCAGTCGCTCAAGCATACATTTATTAATTCTTAAAGTCAGAGTGCTGTTACAAATTTCTAACAATAACAACAAACCAACATAAGTGATAATGTTGCAACAGCATACAATTTATGTGAGGATAAATAGTAACAAACCCATAAGTCAAAATAATATTAATGTTTTGGTATTGTTCTTGTTTTTGCTTTGTTGCATAGTCTTGTCTTTGGTTAGCGTGTTGATGGCGGCAAACAATGTGCGCACTCGATAGGTGATAATGAGGCAACGAATAGTGTTCGTGTCCCTTTTGACTTTAGTGTCAAAATAATATAATGAGCAATATATCTATGTGTGTATGTATCAGTGTGTGCGTGTACTCTTCGCAGTGCACATTTAGCGCCTTCTTTGTTGTCACAACAAAAGTCAATGATGTGGAGCGCTCGGACAATAGATTCAAGTGGCAACAAAAACACGCATTTATGAGCAAAAATATTTTATGTGTGTGTGTACACATTTGTTAATCTACAAAGGGATAAATAAAGTGTGATTTTATTTACACATAATTCAGGCAGTTTATATAAAAAGGTATCAACAGTGATATTTCATATGTCTGTCTGAGTACTACCGAATTATTGATCACTTCTATCCAAATGTGACTACTTCATGCATACACATGCAACATGGCAGCTGCGCACTGCTGAAGTATTGTACTTACTTTCACTCGCGCCATATGTAGCTGTGGCATGTTGCAACAAATCAGTTCAACTTGCGCTACTCATTGCTTTATTTTAGAGGTTTACCGAGACATCTTCCTTACTATTTTTAATACATTTTGTAGCTGTAATCGACCTCAACTCATAATTGATTAGACTGTGAAAATTTGTGGAATTCATATAGTATTGAGAGCTTAGAAGTTACTCAAAGTGAGTTGCATTGTGCGAATGTGATGAGCATAAACAACAATAGTTGTTCTTCATAAACTCAACCTGATCAACGCAGCCATAGTGCCAACAGCTATTAAAAATAGCTTGTAAGAAATCTTCTGCGATCAGTAAAACTTATTAGTAAGGTTGCAACGCAAACTTTTTTTCAAAGTCTTAAAATATTTTCATAATATCCCATCTTTCTGCTACGGATTAAAATATCTTCATATTATTGCATAAAAATCTGAGACCTATCAAATACTATAATACTATTTTTATGAAAACTTATCATCAGCATAGTTTTTCCTATCAGTTATTTATCGTGATAGTTTTAGGTATATAAATACTAATCTTTGAGCTTTGAAAACACTGAAAAACTTTCTGTAAATAGCTTGAAACAGCTATAGCTTTGTTGACCTACCATTTTCACAAAATCTCAGTTCGGCTCACACTAATATGTTAGACTTGATTCGATATTTTCATAGAACCCCTATCATACCCCTAACCATAGGTCCCAAAAAATTATTAACATAATAACACTTATTTACCTCTCTGGAAAAATAAAGATTTAAAAAAACACTGAAGTAGCTATCAAGCTCAGGTCGCCAGTAACATTTGTGTTCTAACGTGATCGTTTATTATGTTAACTCAGTCTAGTAACAGTCATACATGTTTGCTCTGTTACAAACATTGGTCTGAGAGCTTAGTACTAGAAGTGTTCTAGGGTACGCTGTTGTTAACAGTATAGAAGGACTTACTTATATATTATAAATTTGTTATATTATAAATATATAAGTACTGTACAATAATCAGTATAAGAAAAAATAATTACAAGCTCAAAGCAGCAAATGACTGAAGTCGTAGCAGTAATAGATCCACTAATAATATATATTTTATTTATTAAAAAAAAAACAGTAGTAGCAGAGCCAAAAGTCAGATGAAAATTAATTTTTTTTTTTAATTTCCAAATTTAAATATAACATAAAAAGCAATAGCTACCCCTGAATACATAGGTATGTATAAATATGAGCTCAACAACGAAATCCATTATTTTTCCAATTGATGACTCTAGTAATGTGTATCTCGAGTTGTATATGGGTTATGCAATAAAGCGTTCGAAAATTAAAATTTCATACCAGAAAACTTCTTAGCTGTTCACCGTTCGGGTAATCTTGATGTCAAAGAGAAGGGAAATCTGGAGTAGGATAGAAAAAAAAATCTCGATGTATGAGTGTTCCGCGAATTGACACGAATCTTATTTTCCTAACGGTAGTTACGTAGCCAATTGTGGAATTTGCTAATTTGTAAAGGATAAATAAGACAGATAGATATAATCTTCTTAAATTCTTCAATGGAATACCAGAAAAAGTCGGCAAGTTTTGTTGGTACCTATAATTAAGTTAGTAGGATATGTTCAAAAACGTCTAGCGCTACAATATGTGCATATGATCTACTACAGATCTTTGGATGCTATCAGTACAGGACCACAAAAACCTCAACTTTGAAAGATTAGTTATTAATAGATTAAACTAATTTTAGTTCTCAGTTTCCCAGAGTTGAGAAATTGCTTAGTTGAGCCTCAAAAATATATAATTTTACAATATTTGAAGCTCCATCAAACCCACTTAGTAAAGTTGGCATTTGATTTATTTGCAAAAAAACATTTGACAAGCGTGAGAAATTAAGCTGCCACAAACTGTTGCGAGCCTAAAAGTGTTATTACTTTCTTTTCTGCAGCATAACTTTTACAACTTTTACCGACTTTGACACTTTGTGGGGAAAAAGTGTCAATATTTGACGAAACTACCGAACATTTACCACCGTTATACCACCAATAATAAATACCAACATCAAATTAATTAAAGCTTTCGCCATTTAGGATAACACTTTCAACACTAAAGAGCAAAAAACGCACACACACACATATATATATATACGCTGGATAAAAAGTAAATCCCGTCGAGCAGCCAAAACTTCTACTTGTTGCGCTCAATTTAGTGAAACAGTCAATTTGTTTTGCCCCAAGATGGCGCAAGTGGCAAGTGACCGCTAATGGCATCAAACAGCCGCACAATTTATCACCTAGGCCAACCAACACACCATGCAACAACGACTAACTAAATATTTACAAGCAAAAACAAAAACGCAAAAGAAGCATTGCTATCTGCTTCGTTGTTGTTGTGGCATGTTGTTTGATGTTGCTGTTGCCATTGCTACCGCGCAGCTTATTTTGAAGGTGGCATGTAGCAATGTGACCGCACAGCGTGTAGTTGCCTTAATTACTGCGCAACCCTTCTATGTGCATACATGCAACGCGCAAGTTGTATGAATGCGCTGGCAACATTGCTGCCCGAGGTGTTGCACTTGACATTGCAATTGACGCGAAAAGTAAGGAAAGCCAACAAGTAAGGCGAATAAATGCAATTGAAAGAGTAAATAAAAAAAGTTTTGATTCCGAGCGAATAACGTTATGTTGCACGCACATTGCAAGCGGTGCTTTACTGTTAGCTGGAATTTGGCGAACAGCTGCTAGCGCTACAACAGTTTCTGTGCCCCACTTGCACTTACACCGTTGGTTCTACACTTTGGTTCAAACTCTGCATTCACCATGTTGCAAATGCCACAAAACATTTAACCAAAATTACATTTTTCTCACAATGCATGTCATGCAACGCGCGACAGCTGAGCGCTTGACTAACCAACATTGACATTACCATTTCTGCCCTTGACGGCTTGGCAAGTGCAACATTAGCGCACAAGCAGGCGCACATAGCTGACAGCAACTGCGCTTGCGTATTGTTGCAACATCTATCGATTACCATTGACATGGCAACGCTGGCAAACAAATAAATCATTGAGGTGGTAATTTACGAGTGCGACATTTATGGGCTGTGGCAACTTGGCTGCATTTGTACGCACACACACGCACATGCAACACGCGCAACATGCGTGTGTGTCTGCATTACGCGTTGCGTATTTCACGCTTTCGCTATTACAGTCGATGCTGCCGCTTGCTATTGCAACGCATTTGTTCAAAGTGTTGGAGACTTTTTGTTGTCTTCGCTTTGGCCTCGAGTTTGGCGAAATGAGACATAGAATGTGTTGTTGCCTTAAAAAGCGTTGATTGACAGGTCAGCGTCGGACTTATTAATATGATTTATGTGATTGGCCTCTCGGCACTTGCACCGCATATATGAAGCGACTTCCAACAGTTCTGCTCAAGGCTAATATAGTTCCTTATATATTTTACACAGGTCCAAGTATTTACCCGATTTGCAGTCAAATTCGGAAAATGCAGAAAGAGACATATTCATTAAGGTACGGGAAAGAAAATTATAATATTTTCAAGATTTTTGAACTTCAACCTCTTGATAAAACTTACAGATATACAATATGCAGACACTATCTGAAACATTTTAAGAGAAAAATCGAAAGCGAACACATGCCAGAATTAATTTTAGATTTTAGGTATGAATCACAAATCATATCACACACATATCACATATCACAAACCATCGCATATCAACAACCTTGAGCCTGCTGTGAATTTATTAAGGCGTCTAATATTAACTCCAGCTAATCCGCCTGGAACATAAAAAGTATGGTAACAGAGATGTTTCAAACTCAGTTTGGCGAAAGCTGGATAGTTGAGAAGAAAGTGACTAGATGATTCCACCACATCTACCACCATCTAACTATGGCAAGTTGCGTCCTTCAAAATTTTTGGCCTCTTGGCAGCAATGTGAATCTTTCTAAAAGCAAGTAGACGATGAAGGCATATTACTCCATCATTCTACTCTGAGCCAGAAAAATTTCCCAACCGCACAGGGGCTGGGTGCTGAACAACGCTAGCTAGCAAGGTTCATAGATACAGCGCTTGTACGCTGGAGAAAAGACGATCGCAGGCTCGTTCCCATGCGCTCAAGATTTCTTGCAAGCTAATCAACTTTACAGTTTCCAGCGATTCCGCCATCACCAGGCACCCCAACAATATTAATATGAAAGTAGCTAGCTGCTATTGCTCATGAAGTTATACACTCCCCTTCTAGCTTTGAGCGCACTATCAGCAGCCTCCACTATCGGAAGGAATTCTTACCTCTTTGAAAGAAGCTGCACTTCTAATAATATAAATGAATATATTTCAATAACGCCACTCTCATAGTAATCCGCATCCCTAATGATAGAGAACTAGAGTTTTCATAAAATACAATTGAAACGAAGTTTTCACCAGCAGAATCAATCGCCATAGACACGAACAAGCAGTAATCACTTGGTTTTAGCTTCGAACTATAAGCTGGATGCATGAAAATCTCCCAACAAAGTTATCGAAGCTTCTGGTGTTCAAACCTTTTGGAAGCCTTTTCCAACAAAGCGTATAAATTATAAAAGTGGCAATCCTCTGCTAACCGATTTCAAAATTATTTCCAGGATCCACGGTTAAAGGATAAGCTATTAGTATTACTAAATTTATATGCACAAAAGTTCACAATGAAAGGAAAAGTACATACGTTTTACCAGAAGATCTAAAGCAGAGCGGCTAAAATTTGTTTTTCAAAGATATATGTTGAATAATAATATATAAAGTTAAGGTGTAAATCGTTTTCTAACTACAAAACCCAATGATATCAATCATTTAAAATTACACAAGCTCTTACTTCCTTGCAATCACTCTTTCCTTGCTCATTTGTAATCTCACGCTTTGAAACAGAAATCATTGAGGGCATTTCTTAATTACACCTGGACACATAAGAGAAAAAGCGCTAAAATCCCGACACAATTTAGCCATCGCCAGTCTGTCGCGACAAGCAAACTGTCGCATGCGACAAATGCAACATCACACCAGAAGGCATGCAGGACAAGCGCGCACATGCAACGCTTGGCCAGCAGCTGAAAAACAACAATACAATTCAGCAACAACAACAATTATTTTAACAGCAACAACAACCACTATTTTAACAGCAACAACAATTCTTTTAGAAGCAACAACAATACTTTCAGCAGCAACAACAATTCTTGTGTGGCAACCAAAAAAGCCTGCACAACGCGCCAGCGCAAAATGACATTTGACGTGACAGTAATCAACAACGCGTCAAAATTAAATAACTGTCAGTTTAAATATGGCGGACGCGACGCAAAGCAATGTGCACTGATGCCCGCCCGGCGGCAATCAATGCGGCAATGTGTTGCATGCACACGCAATGGATAGCGAGCAGTGAAAATGCAGCGCAGGCAAACGAGAAAAAACACAATGAAATGGGGGAAAATCGATTGGCAGCAACACGAACAGCAACAACAACAACAACGTATCAACAAAATGCGGTAAATTGTTGTAGAAGATATATATAATAGCAAGCAATAATGGCATTATCAGAGGCAATCAAAACGCCAGCAATGAACGCTATAAAAATTGCTGATCGTTGTTGTTGTTGCTGTTGCTACAAACGAAAAGTGTGAGAAAATAATTTGCCGCAGGCGTTTTGCTACCATTTCGGTGTGTCGTTAGCCAAATGACCAAACGCAGACTGGGCCGGCCGCGCAGCTATGCGCAATGTTGCCGCGACGCTTGTGGCATGCCACCGTCGCTTTGTTGCAGGCGTGCGATATTTTCGTGCCAGAGCAAACTATTCATATTCTGCGTACGCCAGTATTTGCGAGCACAATGTTGCGAGTAATTGCAGCTTAGTGCCGTTGAATGTGGCAAGTTTGTACATACATACGCGCATATAAGAGTCGCTTGTGGCGCGAGGAATGAGAGCAAGAAAAAGCTGAATGTGAAGCGTAACAGAAAATATTAAAGCAACAACTACGCGCACGGCTGTCTATGTTGCATGCAATGTGTGTGCGTTCTTGCAGCATGCGTAAGCACGTACAACGCAACATTTATCAATGTCAGTAGCGTGGCATAACCCAACGAGTGGCGTCGCCAGCTCCAGCTCCAGCTCCAACATGGTTAATAGCTGATTGCCACTTGCTCAAGCGGCACCCCCCTTCACCCCCTTTCGGGTTGGCAAAAGGTCATTACAGTGTTATTGGTTGCTTTTATTTCGCGCATGCCTCGTCAGTTGTGTGGCATGCTTATTGTTTCGCTAATCCGCTAACGCGTTTCGCATGCCATTTTCATGCCGGTGTGCGCATGCGCGTGTGTCTGTGTGCGTGCAACAAATGAATGAAAGCCTGCATGAATGAATTTTTTCCCGCGTCCACCCTCATTCATGCAGCGCTTTTGCCGTGTTTCTGCGTTTGCTTTTAGATTTTTTGTGTATTTCTTGCTTGTGTTGCAAGTTGCATATTTTGCCACTATTTTTTAAGCTGTGTAATGTGAAACGCATACTTAAGTTGCGGATTAAGCAGATTTACAATCGCTTTGTGCCACAGCAATGTGGCAGGAAATGGAGCGCGAAATTTATGCAACACAGTGCTGTTTGAAGAGAAAATAAGGGATTTAAAGTCTGTGCGAGTGGCATGATCAATGAGGCAGACATGCGAGGTAGCGAGTAACACAAAGCCTGGAGGAGTTTGAACGAAAATGAGATTAAATGTGGAGAGTTGTGGTTGCTCGCTTAAATGAGGTTTACACTACCTCTGCCCTGCATTTCAAGTGTAGACTGGGCCGCAATATGCAAGTTCTTGTGAAGGCCAACTCATATAATATAATAAAAGCGGTGGATTTGACACGACACTCCCCACTAAAATATTACAGTAGCTAGATGGAGACCACTTTGAACCCCTTGGAATAATAGTTTATCGTCCGTGGCAATTTTTGCATAGATTTTCTCGTTTTGCTTATTAAAAACTTCTTCAACAGCTTAAATTTTTGATTCTGTAAAAAAGAACACGCGTGTCACTAAAGAAGCCGCTTGCGTCTGTTGAGCCTAATTTGCTACAAGCGCATTCTCAAAAAGTGACCAGTTGACCGACGAAAGGCTTTCATGTGGAGATCATCATTAATAAGTCTACACATTGATCTGGCCCATTGCAAATAAGAGAAAGCGAACAGTGAACGGATTGTTATATATACAAAAGTAGACACTACATACGAACACTGCCCTTTTATCTGCGAATTTGTCCTCGTTGTGTGCATTGTAAGCTTTGTAACAGAATTTATGGCAGTGCTAAGTAGATACTCGTATTTGAAATTTGTGAACATGTTGAACTACTGTAGGTAGATAGATGTGGATGTCTGCCTTAGGAAAGCTCATTGTAACTACTGGACTCTTGTAGAATTATCAAAAAAATCTAGAACTCTTTCAACTTTTAAATTAACCATAAACATATATGTACTTTAGACTCTGGAGGAAACTGTGAGGTTAACTTCGCTCCCAACAAACAAACTCAATACTGAAAAGCCGCTCAAAAAACACGTTCTATATTGTAATCGAGTGAGCGAGGACGAGAGAATTAGTCGATAAAGCGGTAGTTTTGAAGTAGTGCCACAAAGGACGCGGAGGTTAATTTAGGGATTCTTGCGCTTAGGAAAATGTGAATACTCACACAAAATTATGTGTTGAGTGGCACAAACCTTATGCAATCATAGAGCCGTGGAATAATATACGACAGTTGGAAGCTATAGCTGAAGAGCGTTGCTCTGATGGTATTTCAGGCGATAACCGTTGGTGTAAAAATAATTAAGAGGTTATACTTTCAAAATGGTAATTAGAGCGGAAATAAGGCTTTCGGTTTCTTTCGAACGGGGAAAACTTGTGAAGCAAAGTAATGACCAGCGAAGGAAGATCGAAGCGGTGCCAAATACGAATATAATAACGAAACTCATTTCAAACTGGCAAAATTCAGTAATTTTAATGTCGATTTTTCATACAAAAGTGCACTTATTTCCTTTAAATAATTTAATGCTTTCAATAGTTTCCAAAATACTCGAATGACTATAGGAAACACTACCTGAAATGGACAATAAGTTGAAAGACGTAACGAAAAACTATTCACCAAAGACAGGCAACAATCTGGACTGTTATGGCTGAAGCAAATCTTAAACTATTTATATTTGTTAAATAAATGCTCTTAAGTGCTATCTCTTTATGTAATATTAACCTTTGCCCACAACAGCCTTTAGTACCTTTGTTACAAAGTCATTATAAGCTCCACAGCAATGCCACTTACTCACCAGGCTGCTCAATAACCAGTAATCGGTGGCAATGGTAAAGATTGCTGACATTATCGCGTCATCTGCGACACGTGTAATTTTTAATATTGATTCGATCAAGCGAGGCAAGGCTAAAGTGGCAGCAACCAAAAAAAAATATATATAAAATCTTTACAAATATCATAATAGATAAATAAAGAAAAACACTTGCAACGAAATATTTGCATTTGCCAGCGGTTTACCTTCGGCAGCAGCCAACCAACAGCAACAAAGCTTAAGTACACCGCCATCATATTTGTTGGCTGTTGCGCACTACGTTTATGACTACCGCTGTGCGGCGCATGCGCGCAATAAATTTGTACGCTTTTGTTAGATATGAAAATTAGCAGCAGCTGCAGGTGCTGAGCCAGATACGTACACGACGTAGTTAGTAAAGAGATATGCCACTGATTAGAGCACGCAGATGAAGTGCTAAAAAGGAATTGGCGCAGGCAGTGTATGGAGAACGGTGAGCGGAGTGCAGTTCGATGCCACAATGGCTAGAATATTGCCAACCATTGTGGCTCAGTTGGAGGGGCTGCATTGAAATGGTTTTCGCACCTACGGCGGCCGCATAAATCGTTGTCGATAGCGTTGAATTTACTACAAATATCTCTGGAGATAAACATATCCACGCTCACTTATATACATAAAAAACTTGTGTTGTTGTAAAATGCATTTGCAAGGCAACGACTGCGAATTGTACAAATCAGTTAGATCCAATCAGATGGACACCTGCCTACGCGTAGAGACTGCTAACTGCGACTCGCTAGCATTAGGTGGTTTACTTTTAGGCTGTGGGTGAGCCGGATGACGGACAGTGTGTGCGTATAGTAATCGAACAGTGTTGCGATTTTGCGAATTAAGTCTTACAGCTGGGCATATGAAGAGGTCCAAACAGGGTCAAGCTGAAATTCTCTACTCTTTCATTTGCATCCCTGAAAACTTGGACCACTGCGTCACACTATTTCTCCACTCACATAATGAGGAACAGTCGCTAAAGAAGAGGCGGAGTGAGCATTTTCACGGATGGGCCGAGGCTGGGAGGTAAAGGCCTCTACGCGGCAGCGAAATCCTTCTAGTCTACAGTAGAAGGCAGAAAATCTACTGAACTACTTGCCTTTAGCAAAGTTCGCTCATCTTGCCGCAGTTGTAGGAATTTTTTATTGGACTTTGCCCAATATAGGCATTCCTCCGGTAAGGCTAAAAATCTGCTCGGAACACAGATGTAGTAACCGTGTCTGTAGAAGTTTTTCAAAATACCATTCCAAGCATCTCATTTTCTCTGCTGATTTCTGCTTTCGAACCACTGTCTACCAACGGCGGCGACGGCAACGGTAACTGCAAATGGGATTTCTAATGGAACGTCATTAACTATAAAAGTATGTTTTAGGTAGTACGCACAGCATTGCTGTGGAAACAGCGAAGCGCAGATGCACCACCGCGAACTTTACTATGAAGTAAATTTTAAATTGCTGCGCTTGACTGCACCGACGAAGTGTGGTTGTTTGAGCTATCAGCGCCTGGCCATCTTGCAACGCCTATGAGCTATAGCCATAATACGAGCTGATAGCGATAGCGGAGGCGTAAGAAGTGCGATTGCGTACACACTTTGTTGGAGTTGTTGGCGTTGCTGATGATTTTCATAAAATATAATTTTTCAAATAAAACGCACATTATCACACCAAAAGGACGCGATGGCGATGCGAGCGGCAGGCGCACAGCTGGTACACCACTTACTGCGTACATGTGTAACATAAAAGCTGCTGAGCGTCCACATTTCGATTTGTTTCGACGACTAAGTGGCTAATAGGCCTTTCTCCAATACAGCTCTGCGCTTACGAAATGTTGCAAGCAGGCGCAACGATGGCGGCAAGCAACGCGTACGTGATTTGTATTTAAATCGTTGGCGATAAGAAGCTGCGCGCACTTGCATACACTTAAAAATGTGTCTGCATATGTGTGTGTGAGTGCGCCATGCCTACGTCTTTATTGCGCAGCTCAAACGGCTTGCGTTGCTACATGCTGTTGCACAGCTAGGCAGCGCACTTTAGCTTGCCCATATAACGGCATGATTTATTGCTAATAACGCTAACATAAATCTTTGGCGACTGAAAAGCGACGAGCGCGTTTGAAAACATTAGGAAATTGAAACGTACGCGCGCGCGCCGTTCAATACAATGCGCGCCTGCAAACAAATATATGTAAACAGCTGATCTAGATTGCTGCAGTATGTGCTGGTGCAACATAAAAGCAGCAAAAAAAGAAGCAAGAGAAAAAAGTATGCCAAAGGCATATAAATAATAAGCGTCAACAGCATTTGGAGTAAGCAACAAATGCGCCCTCATACTTGCCGCGCGTCACAATAAATATTTGTATGCTACAGCAGACAGCATATGCATAATAACAGTGTTGAGCGCGCGGTACAATTGCACTTTTCACTGACATGTCAACATTTGATGTATTTTTCCTTAAATAAGTGTAGAGTGAACAATAAGCGGTCTCTGACTGCTGCGACAAAGGTGGCAGCAATGACAGTAGGTACTGTGCAACATATATTAACATACATACTTACATACATCGAGCTCTGTACACAATAGCAGCGCGTCTGCCACAAAACAGTGTTGCAGCAAGCTGTGGCAGACAGCCTGGCAGCAGCATAAATATACACTATTCTTGCCACAACCGCCACTTCATAAAGCACTGTTGCCAGTTGACATTAACGACTTGAATGAATGCGCTACATCATTTGCAGTAAATCAAGTTACGGAACTTGTGAATTTTATTGACGAGAGCGCATTGTTTTCTTTTACCTTTTATTGCCACAAAATCGGTGTAAAATTCTTTTTCATATATTTGTGCCTAGCAAACAGCCAAAAATAAATTATTATAATAAAAACCGTTAGTCGCTAGCAAACAGCCAAAAATAAATTATTATAATAAAAACCGTTAGTCGCATTAATTGGGTTGTGTTATCCAAGAGCAATGCCAGTAGCGAGCTCCATTGATCGAAGATATGTAGCCTTATCAGAAGCAAAAAAGTACTTTCGTTTTACTTTGTTTTCTATTCCTTTCCTTTCTTTTCCTTTGCTTTCCTTATCTTTTCTTTTCTTTTTTTTACTTTTCCTTTTCTTTTAATTTTCTTTTCTTTTAATTCCCCTTCTTCCTTTTCTTTGCTTTACTTTCCTTTAATTCTTTCCCTTCACGTCCTTTCGTTTACTTTTGTCTTTTATTTTCTTTAAATTCCCTATCCTTGCTTTCCTTTCTTAACTTAACATATATTGTCCTAACCTTGAGGTCCATGGAATTCTAGTACTTGTAGTACTGTCATTCCCGCCCTTCAAATGAGGAAGTAAAGAATTAAATACAATCTTATGTAATCACCTCACAAAAAGGCTATAGAACTTATTTTTCTATAGAACTCTAAGGCATCCAATCATCCTCCAAAATTGCTAGAGAACTTTCTTTCGTATAGCACCCAAAAGCATTCTTTGCTTCTTATAGCATCGCAGCACCTGTCAGCCGATCGACAGCTATCATCAACAGTTAACAGTGATCGTAGATTAAAACGATCATGTCAATATACTTAGATTTCTTTGCAATCTAATTCTAAATGCGACGTCAGCAATATCATTACATTTAATCATAAATCATAGCATACCGCGAGCGATAAAAACCTTTAGTACGATCAGAACGATCACAACTATGTATGTATGTGGATGGCTTTAAGATTTTCTAACCTTCTTTGTGCGCATCACGCACACGCTGCTGTTACATTTCTGCAAGCAGTGAATGGCGGAGTAGGCGGCGTAGGTAATCAAGCATTTACGTTGATCGCGCCATTGCTCATCGATCATCTTTGTCCGCAAATGGTCACCAGCTGCGGACGAAAACCGATTGCATCAGTGCAGCAGGCGCAGCAGCGCGCATGACCATAAGCTGCTACAACTCACTCTAGGCTTGTGTTGGTCAGACGCGCTGCTGTGATTGCTGCTGATCGTCTACCGATCACTGATCAGTGATCACCAAGCGCTGGCCAACGATCAGCAACAGTGGCAAGCGCAGCAGTTAAAGTGATAGCTTTTGCCATATGTGGCAACACCAAAAACTGCTTAAACGTTTGCTCGACTTGTGATTGTTGCTGTTGCATGCACAGCGTTGGTGTATATGTCTACTGAGCGATACTAGCAGTCACAAGCGCACAGTGATCACTGTGAACGCTGTTGGATATTTTCAAGCGTGTGTCTGTGATACGGCGAAGGCGGCACCAACTTGATTGTATATGGCGCGAACGCCAACAATCTAGTAAATGCGAAGTGATCAATGCGATCGTACGGTTATTGATTTTTTCTCCACGAACTTTGGCGTCTTCGACGCGCTTAACACGCCAATGCCAATTTTGTTGCTCATTGTTGTTGCGTTAATTTTCGTTAGACATATTTGTATATAGTTTTTGTTGTTGTTTTGGCACATTTATTATATTAAATATCATCAACGGCTTGCATTTGGTGCGCGCCCATCTATTTCTTTAATTTTTATTGAAAGCGCACTTCGGTTGCCTCCCTTGACGTTGCGCTGACCTGTCTATTGGACTCTGTCTAGTTGGTGCGCATGCGTCTGTCGCTTGCAATTTTTGTAATTTATGAGCTTCAGTTATGCCTTTTGGGTATTTCGAGAATTTAGTCGTGAGCGCGCACACACCAGCAATTAATGCCCAAATTAGGTGGCAAACGATCAACGCAATGCGACTCCAACGCTGTACTGCCGCCCGACTCCACCTGCCGGCTGGTGCTGCTGTTGCTGCGCGCGGTATGGACAGCGCAAGTTCCAAATTGCATGCAACATCTTGCTTCGGCAGCAATTGTGACAGTCGCTGTGTTTGTTGGTTTCCTCACTTGGCTCGTCAGGTTGGTGGAATGGTCGGCTGGTTGGTCGATCTGGTTGATCGCTCGCTTAGCAAACCACTTTTGGGTGCATTTTTCTTCTGTCATTGCAGACTTCTGTTGCTCCCATTGCTTATGTCGCCTTTGTTATTGCTTTTGTTGTTGTTGTGTGATTTATTTCATTTAGCGGTAGTCCCAAGCGTATTTTTCCATTTCGTTGGAAATTAATAGATGTGCAAAAACAAAAACAAAAACAAACTTCACTGACTGAAAATTATAAAAACAAGAAGAAGCATGTCTAAATCATACTGTCTGCCCATTTGGTAATAACAAAGTTGTGGTAATAAAAAATATGTTTGCGAAGTTCGCACAGACTAGAGTCGAGTATCAGAAACAGTTGCGATTGCGAAAGTATATTATCAGCTAGATGTATACGATTGATATTCGGTTCAGCCTTTCGTGGCTGCGCTTTAGAATAAAATTCAGACTATGTGATTTTGGATCTTCTCGGAACAATTGGTGTTTCTACAGTTTTCTTGATAGATGTTCATAACGCAAGACGATAAGGAGCCTAAACTCATTAACTACGTATTGAGTGATGATCGTTTTGAATCCTTGATGTTTACTAAGGTTTCATATAAGCATAACTAACCTCAATACGAGCCTTTCGAATAAATATGGGCAAATAATATTAGCCTTCTGGAGTTTTCAGAAAAATCATTTCAGTTCAAATGTTTGAATACATCTTATAATTAAATTATTATCTTCACAATTTACCCTGAGATCAAAGCCAAAATTTTTACCCCTAAGTTCTCAAGAATAGAAAAGAGAAAAAAATTCTACTACACAGACCATTGATAAAGGATTTTTACCTCTCTGGGGTATAATAATTACTAGGTACCCAAATACTTCGTTTTTTTGCTCAAGAAACGTTTGGCTGAGACCCAATGTGAAAGACCTTAAACTTGTTCAAGAATATCCTGCCGATGAGCTGAAAGCGCACTGAAAGTCTCTCTGCCTGAACTTATGGGAGAAGGTCCTAGCTTGTTAGAATAACAATAGTCTTTACTAATTATCCAGCTACTTTATTAGTTCCCTTACGTCCAGAACAAGCAAGAGCTGGAAGAAAAACATATGCATCGAAGTTAAACGAATACAAGACCAAGTTAGGAACAATTACGAATTTCGAAGTTAATAGTATGAAAATTAGAACCAAACACTTAGTGGAATAAAATCGAAAAATATAACTGTACACGCGCGTGACGTCAACTACTTTAATGATGAACAAAATTCTTTTATAAGTTAGTTTCTTGAGTGAAATAACAACTTAAAGCTACATTACTAGTTCAAACACTTTAGAACGCACCAAAGCGCCAGCAAGTGAAGTACGTGAACTTACATGTAGCAAATACGATGTCGAACCCTACGTGGTGCAACCAACAGCCTCTGTGCGCCACATAACCGCATCGCACAATTGGTACTAAAAATTTGTGGCAAGTCGGTGCAGCCGGCCCTTTGAAGTATGCCGGCCGATAGAGTAGCAGAGATGCGCTATGCTTGTGGCCTAGGCGGCGCAATGGCACTAATCGAAATAGTAACTGGCAGACGGCAGGTCGATTGTTTAGAAGATTCATTCGGCGCCTTTGACTGCGCGCAAATATTTCACTATGGCAGCCTGCCACAACCAGCCATCGTTCGGAAACGCCACAATAACTGCTATAAGCTTTTATTATTGTTGTTATTGTTGTTGCTGCAATTGCTATGTACTTTATTTTCATGCGACTTGAGCACACAGCGCTACCGCTATTGTCAACATGCGGCATGTCCCATTGTGACTTGTCCCACAGTGTTGCTGCTACTACCGCTACAACAGCAACAACAACAACGAGTAGTTATTGGGCTGCTGTAAATGTTGCTGGTGAGTTCGCGCGTCCACCGCTGGTGACACTAAATGTCAGTGCTGCATGTGTTAGCGTAAGTTGGGCGGCCGAGAAGGGGGTTTTCTCGAGACTCGCCTGTCTTACCGCTGGACCAAAGTGACCACATAGTTTTTGATGTTGCTGTTGTTTTTGTTTTTGCTGTAGTCCAGTTTGCGTTTTTGCTTCAGGCGCAGACTAAACGGTTGCTGTTTGTTGTTGTAACTGTTGTTTGTTGTAGTTTTGGTTTTAACTGTTGTTTTGTATCTGTTGTTGTTTGCTAGTTTTGTTGTTGTTGTTGTACCTAATGGCGCTTTCTGTTTGAGTTAATTGTTACAGCTGCCCGTCAGCTTGCCACACAACAAGGGCGCTTCTCACAATTACTTGCCACAACTGAAATCCGAACAACAAATATTAAGTTGAAAGCAACAAAAACCAAAGCGGACATCGACTTTTTGCAAAGCATTGTGACACAATGAGCAAGCGCAGAAAAATTGGTGTGAGAAAAGCGCACGTCCGAGTGAGCAGCGCACCAATACCATAGCGATGGTACGTGTTGCATGCATTGAGTGCTGAATGCTCAATGTTGTTTTTGTTGTTGTATATATTTTCCACTAGTTCTCAAACTTTTCCATACTTTAAAACGGACTTTTGTCTGGCTGTTTCGTTTTGTCGTCGTTGTTGTTGTGTGGTTGTTTTCCCGTGTCGCTATTCCTGACAGCGATCTTGGCGTTCTGTCGGCTTTGTTTTCATGTGATCTGGTGCGATTTGTATTGATTGGCGGCTAATTGTGCTGCGGTGTTGCTGTGCATTTATAAAATGTCTGCAACAAATAAGTATCGAATAGAAAGCAGCAGCCGATTGTGGCGTCAGTGAGCCGTTGGTTAGATTTCTGCTCTTCTTTTATATGTATTTTTTTATCTTTGGTGTACCAGTTGTAATAATTTTAGATATATGAATGGTTATGTTGAGACAGTTTCAAGTTGATTAAAGTAAGTCATTTTTTTCTCAGTTTTAAAAAGAATCTAAGAGATCGTTTTGGAAAATGTGTTTCTGAACTTATTTGAATCTAGGATATATTAAAAAACTAACCTCAAACACAACTTTGAAAATTTTGTATTTTACATGGACATATGTTCAGTAATTAGCGCACCTTGATTGAAAGTATTCTAATAAATTAAAAAGATTCTATGCCAACCTGATAGCAGATACTACCTAAAACTTTTTTTTTATTAAATTCTACCTTTCAAGATCTTTGCCGCTTCATAGATGCTAGTATTGCTAAAAAGTAGTACACCTCACTCAGCACTGCCCTTAAAACTGCTTCTTATCCAGCTTTCTCGGCTCAGCACGACTGCTGGCAATTGTAGCAAATGGAGACCAATTGACAAATGTTCAAGATCAGCATAACCAACTGCTTCGATACCGTCGTTCCATCATTTATGCGGGTGTAAGGTTGAATGCTCTCTTATCAGTGGAGCTTTCGTCATATTAACAGCTGAAAGCTGGGGTAAGTCTAATTAGAGGATAGTTTTCGTAACCGTGTTTAAGCCACTCCACACCGCTTACCGATGTTCGAATGAGTAGTTTTCCAATCATGTATTCTGGCAAACAAATCGAAGATTTCTTTTGAGCAATGTTATGACCGGTCGCAAAGACGTCATCTCAACCTTACCTATATCAACATTTCTTGTTTTTGAACAAACATTTTATAATAATGTGTCTTGAAACATTATATAACATAGCATCAATAAAACCCACAGATTAGCTAGTTGTACGTAAAATCGCTCCAAATCGTATATTAGAGTAATATATAAGTAGACGCGTTCACATTTACTTGCCACCCGTTCGATAATTGCGCGACGCTAATGGCGACAAAGTGCCGTTGAGCGCAAAATTGCCGCACAGCAAAACTTTGGTGGCGACACAGCAACGCACGTACAACGAGCAAGCGCAAACTAAATATACCCGATACACACATGCACACATGTGTTGCCAGTGCTGCCACTCGCTCGCGTCTGGTTTAATGTAATGCGAGTACGCCTTGCACTGCCTCATACACGCGCATATGCTCGTACAAGCGGCAACATATTTGTAGTTGTAACAACAGTCGTTGTCGGGCCCCTTGTGACTTTGGTGACTGTTGTGCATCACACAGCGTCGATTGGCACTGACACGAGCAACAATTTATCCATTTAGTTGTCATCAATCGTGTGACATTCGCGCTTCTGCCAGCGTTTGCAATGATCTGCTTGCTATTGTTGTTGGTTTTATTTCAAGTTGTTGCTGCTGCTATTTTTCGACGATTACGTGTACCATTGTTCGAATTGATTGCTGAAGCTCTTTTGGGTTGTTTTCTATATTTGTTGTTTGTTGTTTTCTCCGGTTGCAAGTTCTAGTCAACGGTATGTTTGTTGTTGTTGTTGTTGTTGTGGTTTTATTTCGTTTTCATGTCGCAAAGCGATTTATTGTGGGAATAGACAGTTGGCACTTTGATTTGTCAGTGATGAAAGCTTATCCACAGATTGATCGCAGAGTTAACAATATATTAGAGAGACTCGTTTGATGCAACTAGATTGTGGCAAAGATAAAACTAATGGACCTGAAGTTTTGTATACATGTATATGAATATATGTACATATACTGTATATATGAATGTACTCAACTAAGTCGTTAAGAACTCAAAATATAAATACGACTCAAACAACATCCTCAAACTTGTGTAAATGAGCTAGTGTAAAACTTTTTAAAGAAGTTTACAAAAGTTGGAACTTTTTACAAATCTAGTAAGAAATCCATTAAGTGGCCAATACTTTAAGAAATTTGCAGACTTCTCTACTTTTTGTGATAAGCACAGAAAAACATAAATTTAGCACTCCTTCATAAATAGTTATTTGTTTATTCATTTTAATAAATATAATATTATAAATTGCAGACTTTCGTAAAGCGAACATTTTGAAATGTAATTTTTAAAATTTTGAAACTCTCCAAAAATTGGAGACTTTAAAAAAAACTTTATATTTGTGTATAGAACTGATAAATGTACATATTTAATTTTTTATATATTATGTAAGTATTCGGTTGCTGATATTTATAATTTTTGTGATAAACACAGAATAACATAAATTTATTACACCTTGAAAAGTGGTTGACAATTTATTAAATTTATTAAATATTATAAATTGGAGACTTTCGAAAAGCGAATATTTTTAATTATTTATATATCTTTAATTCCATTTACAACTAATTATATAAAGTTTTTCAAATTTAATAACTCTCCAAAAATTGGAGACTTTAAAAAAAAAGTAGCTTACAATTATTCTGACGATGACATTTATAAGTTCTAACAAAATGTATATAAATGCAACCTCATGACGTCATTAATCACATTTTGCGGCTAAAAAGAGAGTGAAAACATGTGTATTGGCTGCTGCACTTTTATTTGATCAACTTATTCACTTATATTCCTACTTATGAAACAACTTTATACCTACATATATGTATGTATGTATTTAATTACACATGAAAGCATGCTTTTGTCCACCATTATCTGAGCCCACACTTAATTCAATTTGCATAATGTTGCACAAACAATGTTTCATGAAATTAACACATGCCATAGGAATGTTGCAGTGACATTTGATAATGTATGTGCAACATTGTTGTTAAGCGCAAAAAAAGAGCAACTCCCTCCAACCACTTTAATTCCATACAAATCCAATTTTAATGTGCAACATAAAGATAAGACTGATGCGCGACTTATTAGCACAACAATGAATGTACGCGCATCATCATGGAAACAGACATACATACAAAGTGCTATCGAGTGACCGCAGAGAAGAATAAGCTCTAAAAATTACAAAAAATAAAAGCAAACAAAATATTTACGTAAGTGTGCAACATAGGGGCTGTGGGAAACAATTTTAAAGTGGAACGAAGTTTAACGGTATGCAGGTTTGTATGATAGCATGCTACAACAACAAGCTGCTTACGCAAATTTTTTAGGGAGCTAATATCGAATCTAGTAAGTTCGCCTAATTCACCGGATTTACTAATATTTCAACAGTTTCTACGGAGCTGGAATGGACTGAATTTTTATCCGACCAAGGATTCTCAATGAGCGCACACAACATCAAACATTTAAGTCTCCGGTAGGACCTTTAGCCGACTATTGCCAGTTTGGCACCCATCAAACAAATGACAAGTGACATATGTTACGTGAACTTTAAACGTCTACTTATTAGAAGGAATCTTATTCAAAGTCTATATATCAGTTTAACCTGAGTATTATAGCACTATTTCTAACATAACTATGCTGATATATTGTGGCAAAGCTTAATAACAGACATAGTGCAAATGCATTTTAGTCGCCTCTTACGACAGGCATACCTGACCGCGGGCAAATTCTAACCCCTGCCTGCCGGGGGATAGCCCGACCAATAACGTAAGATTTTTTACTGGACTGTCCAATAAAACTAGTTGGACCCAAACTGTCAAAGTTGTATGAAAGAAGGTGAGGTGGAAACAGACAGACACTTTTTCCTCCATTGTCCAGCTTCTGCAAGACTGAGGTTGAAACATCTCGACAGTTTTACCTTCGGTGGACCAGGAGACATAGCTAAAACTGGCACTTGTCGCCCCAGCAATATTGTAATAGGCCGACTTGTCAGAGTCTTATTATTAATTATATCGGAGGTTTAAATACCATAACGAATCGGCGGCAAGCTGTATCAGTGAGATCTCTGTAAGATCGATCTAACCTTACTTAACCCTCGGACCGAGCAGAGTTCACAAGAAATAATTTGAAACAATAATCAATACTTTCTTATTAAGTTAGAGAGGACCAAAAGCTAGAGACTGTCATACCAATGGAACTAAAAGGATCCCCACTTGAATGTATCTTCTGACTGATGCAGATTTTTTAATCTAATTTGCTAATTACCGTAGAATGGAGAATCGAATATTCACAGAAACTTGCTGAAGGGCCGATTTCTTGCGCCTGAGAATATCACATTGCAATATCATGATGTTATCTCAATCAATTGAAAGCTGCTGCAGCAGAATAAACCAACGATCTATAAAAAGTGTAACAAGCAGAGTTGCCACAGAGCATCACTGAAGCATCCACAATCACTTAAGGCCACTCGGCGCAACATTCAATTGATTCTAGCGCCAACTTAAGACGATTAATGGTGATTAATTGATGACAAAGCGCAGTCAAATCATGTGGCAATTGACAAAACTCATTGCCAACAAGGTGCTTGGCATTACAACAACAACAACAATCATATATAAACAGCAACAAAAAATAAGCGACAACGAAATAAATAACACGAACAATAAATGCAGAGCAGTTGGCACTTAACTAAGCAGAAACTCTGTGTTTATGTGTGTGTTCAGTAGCTGCAACTTAGCAGCCAGCCGACAAAGCGTGCAACCAATATGTTGTGGCATGTCACCGTGCACCGCATGTTGCATGTGACCGCACAAATGGCCAAACACGTAGCTAGAAGCCTAGTATATAAACCAAAAAGCAATCAAATAGAAGTTGTTTCTGCCGCCGCTGCTGCTGCCACAGTGGCAACGAATGAAGTGTAGGAAAATTAATGGTTTGCATGTTGGTCATTTGTCTTCATTTGTTGCCAACGCTGCTGTATATAGCACCACCAAGTTGTGGCAACAATTTTCAGACACTCCAACCAGCTTGATATACTTGCGGCAACTGCGTGCAACACAGTATTTTTTTTTTTTTTTGAGACATGTGTGTCCAGCTGTTGGTGTTTGTTGTGCGGCATTCATGTCGCCTTCACTTGATGTTGTTGTCATTATTTGAAGTTGTTGCGGTACATGTTGCATTTTTTTCTTATGTTGCAAGTAGCTGATATTTCTGCGCCATACTACTTGCGGTGTGCATATGTTTGTCGTCACACCAACGCCAACACTCAAGGTGCCACCACAGCTGGAGTAAAGGCGTTCAATTCGTTCACTCTAGTAAAATAGTTTTTTTTACCGTGGCATCTTGCTGCAGCATACCGTGTAGCAGTGTTTGTGTGCCATTGTGCATGCGCTCGCAAATTAATTACATTTTAAGAGTTGCACGTGATCAAGCGGCGCATATTGAGTTCAACATTGATCATCATGCAACATTGACTTATTAAGTGATTACATGCGCTTAAACATGCAACGTTGCACAGAAATATGTACGCAAATTAATGTTGCATGACATACGCTGTGTGCTGATGTTGCTCAATGTTCTTGCATGCACTGGGTGGTAATTGGCTGAAGCAAAACTATTGCAACACGGTTGTAATTAATTAAATATTTGCATGTTGCACTTATAGAAAAGTGATTTAAATAGATAAATGTGGTAATTTTTAAATATCAAATACAATTAGAAGTTTTTAGTTTCAGAAAAATTAATATTTGGTGCTTGTGGTATCAAATAGAACTTGCAACATTGCATTTTCCTAAAGATTTTAATTACTGAACCAAAAATGTAATAACGTTTTTTGTTTTTGTTTGGTGCGCTGGTATCTGAAAAATTTGTATGCTTGTTTCAAGTTGCGAAACATGCAACACCAACCTAAAATCATAATTATGCATTATTAGCGATGAGAGATTTATTTAAGAACCGAGTTGATAATAACTGGGCATGTTGCAATATATGAAGCATGCAACATCGATAACAGAAAAATAATTATCTTGAATTTGTTTTTTATGTTGTTTTAATTAATATTGTTTTTGCCGTAGAAAATAATTTACAATGTGTTGCAGCAAAAATTTTGATTGCCACAAGTTAATAGCATTAGTTTACCGTAGTATATAAACATTAATTCCAGTGCCCTTATATAATATTGTAGTTATTCAACATTTCTTCATGTTGCAACAAGATATTTAACTTCCAACAAGATAAAAGTAGCATTCAACGGTACTAGATCAACAGCAACAACAGCGCACTTGCATAATATTGATATTGTTAAAATATTTCTTGATGTTGCAACAGCACAAAATATCACCAACGCGAATATTAATTTGCTTGTTAGCTTTTTTAGAAGTTGTTAACATTTTTAAAGCTTATAACAAGAAGACTGGTGTATACAACTTGCAACATACAAGCTAAATCTAAATATGTAAAATAATTATTAAATAGTCTCCATAAATATGTTACAAGACGGAGAATATTGGCCAAAAATATATTCGGTATTGTTATTGATGTTTTATAACCACAAAACAAACAACAACAAAATAATAATTACAGGCAACTTTCCACCTCTAAATATTTTATTTAAACCACTAGTATATAGCCACACAAATGTTGCACTATAAGCACAATCTGCAACAGGCTGCAACATATTCAACTATTACATGCTCTTAACTTTACTTGTTTGTAGTTTATGTAGCATAGTAAATTTAACACACCGCCATTAAGTGTTGCCACTATTGTTGCACGCCCTGCTGTTGGGGTTGCTTTGTAGCGGCACCACCAGCAGCGCTTGTCTTTGTCGACACAACAAACAGCTCCCTAGAGACGAAGACGCAAGAGAGCATGCAACACACTGTCATATTCTCTTCATGTTGCAAGTGTGTGTACCATTCTGCTGAAACAATTGTTTTTCCTTTTCACTGTGTTGCATTGTTGCACAGCGCCGATTTGTTAGCAGCCAATGAATTTGTGGCGCGGTCGTTTTGCCTACAAATTGTTGCACTTACAAGCCTTATTTATTACTTGCAACGCACCGTGCAACATGAAGCAAGCGTGTATGAACAAAAACACAAGCAAAAGAAATATTTATATTGAAAAAGTATATGTGGCAGCCAACGTGCAACAAACTTTGTTGCAACCATGCACTTGTATGTGTATACAATAACAGCAAGTAAAAATATAAACCGCCAGCTAACCTGCCACAAAATTTCGTTTCACATTTTCTAGCCGCCACACTTTGCGGCGTGCCGCACAATGGCCGCGCTTTGTGGCATTGTTCACGCCACTTTTCGCATATTTATCAAAATATTGTTACACTTATGTTTGGCATTGCTGAATTTATGCGCGTCGGCAATTCAACAGCGAGCGGAGCAGTGCCACCATACAACGCATTGAATTGTTAGCTGCAGCAGAAGAGAAAATAGAGAAACGAAGTAAGACAGCTAAACAACAACAAATACTCGTGTACTCACCAGCTTTCACACAAATACACCGCTTCCTGTTACTTTTTTGCGATTTTCTATTGAATTTACCGTTGGTGTTTTTTATTTTTGCTTCGAATACTCATTTGATGCTTGTTGCTGTTGTTGTTGGCGCGTCTGCCCGTTTGTGATTTTCACAGAATTTGCAATGCATAAATTTCCGCAAATCAATAAATGACAGCTACAAATACCGCTAAATGCAGTGCTTTCCACGAATTCGTACATAGTGGCGATGCTGTTACGCAGTACGGTTCGTTTGCCAGCGCAACTGTAAAGTAGGTTACTGCCAACAAAAGACTTAAGCGACGAACTTGCGGTTGTAATGTTGACAGCAGGCGGGCTGTGTTTAGTAAAACTAGAAAAATTGCAAGGAAATGTAAGGAAATATAAAAACTGTATAAAATATATGAAAAGTGTTAAAAAAAATTAGTATTTTCTATAACTTTAGTGAAATTATTTATTTTGTAGCACTTCTTTGCGCTTAAAAATATTTATTAATATGTTTAGTACAAGTAGAACTCTTTATGTCTCGGGTTTATACAAATACCAACTGTTATAGACTGCTTTCATTTAATAACAATTATAACAAGTAAGGTAGGGCGAAATTTGGGTGTAACCGAAAATTTCACACTCTTGACACTTTTCCGAATTTCAATATATATATATATACATATATCTCCCAGATTAACCGATACTTTCAATAAAAAGTGCGCATTTGCAGCTGGGGTCCACATATTGGGTATTTGGGGCCTTGAATAGTTGTAGTGCAGTTTCAAAATTTTTGCTCATCAGGTGGCACTATTCGTGCAAAATTTTATACCGATACATGGATTGGTGCTGGGAGGTGAAAGAATCAGATGGAGTTTAACACTGTGTTACACAGAAAGTAGGCGTGGTTGTTGCTCGATTTCATACATTTTGACACTGTAAGCTGGGAATGTCAGGATAATCATAACATTATCTACTAAATTTGGCTCAAATTGGTCGAGCAGGTTTCGGAATATACTTGTTCACCTAAATATGAAGAGCACACCACCAATTGTCCAATTTTTATATTGACACCTACAATTTTTTTTTTTTTTTTTTTTTTTTTTTTTTTTTTTGGGTATTGGGTGTTGTTATAATCCGATCTCAACTATTTTAAGAATGAATGAATCTCTTTATTTCAAAACTGAAATAGGACATATTGTAGGTAAAAATAATTTTTTTTTTATGCAAAAACTCACACCACCACCAATGCATCTAGGCAACCCCGCCTCATAAGTTAATAAAAAATGTGCACAGCTTTATCGCAAGTAATTTCATGTTTTCATGCAACAACTCAATTTGAGTGCACCATTACAGTCAGGCAAAGATGATGTTTACAGCAACTAATTTCATAGCAACATGTTGACTCACAGAGATATGGCAACACAGCGAGCAAGCGGCAAGCACAAGCTTATGTGCGACTCATGTGTGACCATGACTAAAAAATCAACATAAACATATATATTAAATGCGAACATTTACGCGCATGTGTGTGTGCGTGTGGCATAGTTTAAATGCATACATTCTATTTATCTGGCAGCAGCGAGCTAGACAAGCAGCAACATGACTTAAATGCTGAGATATGAATAAATGGTGTGGCGCGCTGTGACAGCTGGCATGGAGTGGAGAGGAACGGCAGAGAAGAGAAGCGCGTGCACCAGCGTAGATTGTTAGAAGGAAGGAGTGCGAAGCTTTAAAACTGTGGCGCAGTTTGTGCAACAGGATGGCGGCTGTTTGAACGGCACTGCGACTCGACAGCGACATTTCTGCTCGACGTGGCAAATGCGAGCAAACAAATGTGCGTGTGTGCGTGTGTGTGGAGATAAAAATGAAAATGCGCAAGCCAATTACTAATTAGCGCCGTCAACCGAACATGATTACTTGACAGCCGGCTAAATGTGCAGGCAATGTGACAGCCAACTACCGCTGCAATCGTAGCGATAAATAAGAATTGCGGCAACAAAAGTGCAGCAAAGTGCGGTAAATAAAAGCAAAGCACAATAAATTGATTAGGAATAAGTTAGCTTATGGCGCGCAGTGGCTGGTAGAGCAGTTAGAGGCGGTAATATAAATGTGCTGCTGCAAAACGGCGATTAAATGGTATGTCAGCAAAATGCTGCTTACACGCTGATGTGGTTGTTGTTGTTGCTTTTATGCAATGTCATTAAGGGTACAAATATGCAAATATTTGCTTTTATATATGAATTTATAGCAAGTCGTATGTGAATGAGTCTGCGCATGCGCAACTGTCAATATAAGTAAGAATTATTGCTGACATTTGGAGCTTATTGTCGTAATCGTCATAAATGAGTTGTAAGTAAATTGAAGGTTATGCTAAGTACCTGTTTGTAATTCAATAAATGCAGGAAGGCTTGAGTAGTTCAAAAGCTGAATATTTTGCAAATATAAATATGTAATCGTAGTAAATCATAGAAAATGGTAATAAAAATTCAGCTTTGGCTAAAATACTATATAATTAAAATATATTAAGCAAAAATTAGGCCAAGTAAAAAGTTCGTTCGGTTTTTATCGGCTTTATTGTCCATACGTGTCGCATCATGTCATACTATATGGCGCTGAAAACATGTTTATTCGCGCTAAAAGTTTGTCTTTGGCAGTCTTTCAATTGATTGACTCAGTATATGTTTCAACGCATAAGCTTTTTCTAACTCTAAGAGCAGCGTTTATAATAATAAACATTTTCCCCAATTTTTTTTATCAGTTTACCATACCTTAGATATAGCTCGACATAAGAGTGGCTCAATAAATATCAGTTGTTTTTTTTTTCTTTTCATACTCTGAAAATTTTGGTTGAAACACAACCCAAAAAAAATCTCTCCAAATATGAGCTCTTAGCATTAATGAAAAGTTATTTCGCTTCGCAATTTCCTATTTTTATTTCCTGAACAGGGTATTTTAAGTTTGCCACGAAGTTCGTAACACCCAGAAGGAAACATCGGCGATCCTATAAAATTTATATATATTTGATCAGCGTAACGAGCTAAGTCGATTTAGCCATGTCCATCTGCCCGTCCGTCCATCCGTCTGTATATACGCGAACTGAAGGACTAAGTTATTGAGATGGGGAGATTTTACGCTCCTCTTTTTCTCCCCAAGAAGTTAATCATATGTCGAACTCGGCGATAACGGACCATTATAGTATATAGCTGTCATACAAACTGAATGATAAGAATTAGGCCTTGTATGGAAACAATTTTTTTTTTTAGTATTTTCATGAAATTTTTCAGAGCTTATTGCCCACAGCATTGGTATAATCTCTGCAAAAATTGTTCCGATCAGACTACTATAGCATATAGCTGCTATACAAGCTGAACGATTAAAATCAGGTTCTTGTATTAAAAGCGTTTTTATTTATTAATAAAGAGTATTCTAGCTGCAGTGCACCGAAGTTAACGTTTATTCTTTTAATATCAATCAAAGCGGTTAGTAATAATCAATGTATGTACAATTAAACGGCTGCATGCAATTCAAAGTTCTTTAGCTTTAATTATCTCACACCACACATTCTTTACCACCTTCAACTCGTTTAGTGAACAATTAAGCATTGACAGCTGTTGACGCTTTGTTGTCGCTAGTACTCACATGCAATCGATGGTAAAATACAGCTGCGATTACAACTCGTACATATAACCCAAGTGTCACTTGTCAAGATTCTAGCGAAGAAGCGTTGCGAGGTGAAGGCTATTATAATGCTGTAGAACCCACATAAATATATATATATATGTATGTGTGTGCCTTGCACGACAGCGCTAATAACAAAGTTAATTATTAATTAAGCATGAAATTAAATAATGCGCGCACGAATATTATTAGCTAAGCGCTCATTGTCTTGCGCTGGTATGCCGAATGCAGCAGTAAACACAAATATTTACAAGCAAGTACATGCAAGTACTTGTGTACTCATAAGCATTATGTAAGTGAAGGTTTTGTTCTTTAGAGTGTTCAGTTAAATACGCTTGTCATGCTGAAGTGCCACAAAGCAGGTGGGATCTGCTGCTGTAGGTTCAGGTTTAGTTGAGATGTGTAGAGAGGAAGCACGCGCATTCAAGCGCTCCCATATACAAATAGTATTAAGTAATCATATGTGGCGCTGAGATTTGTACTACAGGTTATGGTAAACAACTGTCATGTTAGCGATTCACCTTGAAATCTTAACAAAGATATCTAAGGTATGAAGAGCACATGTAGTATTAATAAGTAAAGTATATTTGATTTATGTATATTTGATTTATATTAATGCTGCATTGCATTCATAACATGAAATTACAAAAAAGAAAACTAATAAAACCCTTTAAATAAAAAATTTTATCTTGATTTTGAGCGATCAGTTTGTATGGCAGCTATATGCTTTAGTAATCCGATCTCAACAATATGTTCGGAGATTATAGCGTTAGCTTGGGCAGTAGTTCGTGCCGAATTTCGCTAAGATATCTGGCTAAATACAGAAGCTTTTCATGCAAGAACTTGATTTTAGTCATTGGGTGCGTATGAAATTTATATATAGAGTATATACTATGTAGAATATCGGCGACTCCAACATATGAATAATTTCTTGGGAAGAATACGATGTCTGTAAGTCATAACCAAAAAAAAAAATAATATGATCTGATACTGTGTTTAGTTTCTGAAGTTTAGTTTTAGAAGAAAAGGCAGCAATGTTATGCTTTTAATAATATATGCACATACACATGTCATAAAGATATTTTCGCTTAGATTTGATTCGTATTACACTTCCTGGCAATGAATCGCATTTGAGCCTCAAAACTTCGACTTTAAAAAATAATTACATTTTCGTAAAAGTTGCACCAATCCATACTAAATAGTCTTTATTGCTGCAAAGTTTTCAAGAAAAACCAAATTTATCATCATTAACATGACTTCCTCTTAAAAAATGCAGGTTCCTTACAGAACTATTCACAGTATGGTTCACTGAGGCACATGCGTGATATGAAGAATTCAGTATTTTTCTTTATAAGTGAAGCAATAATCGAAATATTTTCAAAATATTTATTTAATAAACTCAACAAATCTGGACCAAAACAGATGAAATAAGAAAAGTCAAGTAAATCATGAAAGATAAGTTTTTTGAATGCAATTGTTTGTATAGAAATGTGTTGTAAATTAACACTGAGTCATGGCAGCATGAAATAATACTCAAGCACTTCCATCAGTATTGGATGGAAAATTGTTTGTACAATAGTAGAAAATTATTCAGATTAACTAGCTGTATGTGTGAAATATAAATTACTTTAACGGAAAACAAATTATAATTAACAGTACCATCAATTAGATTTAATTTTCTAATAAGCCTAAATTAGCCACGCGCAAAAATATAACTTTTCCAATGTACACACTGGAAAATCATAAAATGTTTAAGCAAACATGCATAATTATTTGTAACTGCCAGCGCAACGACAGCTACACTTGTCGTAACAGCCAATAAATTGTGTTTTTTTACTCATTATAAGATTTTTGCTCACTTAAGCGCGCTTTAAAAATTATTTTGAAACATGTTTAAACATTTGATGAAAGACAGCAACGGTTGTTTTATCCTTTTATCCAACAACAACGCAGATTTTTACATACACACGTAGGTATATTTTAAAGCAAACAGCTCTTAGTATATACTTGTACATATGTAGAAATGTGTGTGTTTTATTGTATGGCCGTCCATCCTGTCTAATTTGTGCCGCCATTGATGCTATTTGCCGCCGCCATTATTGTCGCTTAATAAGCAATTAAGCGTTGGCAATTTGTAGTGATTCGTGCTTGGCAAACAGAATGGCGTCATAAAATTTTAATTACATTAGCTATTTGCGCTTAGATGCGGTTAAAGCACCGCTTTATGAGCAGCACACTAAACAAGCAGAGAAAACACGAATTATTTGCGGAAAAAATATATGCAAACTGTGAATTATTAGAAATGACTGGCTTTTCTGTAATGAAACGCAAGACTTAAGCAACGAACTCATTTTACTTTTAGTGCCTGTTTCAACAGCAAATGTTTTTTTGTTGTTGGATAGTTACATATTAGCCAAATATATTATATATGATATTAATAAATTCCGGAATTTCTATATTTTGTGATTTTAATTAGTAATGTTTATTTTACTATAGCAAAATTGCTTTCAAAACTAGTGCAATTGTCTATAAAATCTTATCTGAGCTTTCTAACTTTATTGTTCACGTACAATCGAAAAATCGATATATGATTAATATCGATAAATTTGTATATCGAAATAGTTTTGATATCGATATATTTTTAGATTTTTAACTTTGAAATGAGACTAAATGTTCTTCGACTTAAATAATTTCCTAACAATGTCAAGAGGGGTAAGACATTTCATAGCTTCGTCTCTTTCTGGATCTCCTTTATATGGTAATTTAATTCATATATTTATGCTATATATGTCTGCTTACTTTCTCTCCTCCTTTGAGATTGAGATCTCATTAGATTTTAACCAATATTTTTTTTTTTGCATCACTTCCCTTCAAATGTCTCATCGATTTTGGTGAGAATATTTGTCTCTTCATAAGCCCACACTAAGCTTCCACAAAATTCGCGAACAACGACAAACATGATTCCCACCACTTTTACCGACGTCTGCTCTCCACCTTATCAACCACAGCCAATAACAAATTTTACTTAAGCTTATGTCGCTACATAAAAATTAATTTTATGCCACACTATTGATACCGCAAAGTACGCAAAATCCGCAATCTAGACTGATTTTAGTACGAATTTCGTTAAGAGCATGCAGACTATTTTTTAACCTCCAATGGCCCGACATATATACACACAGACACGACATAATCATGCAACTTAATGGCAATGTAGTGCTAGACATTGTTGCTGAGCAACAAAAATGTCGCGCAACATTGTTGCTAATCAGCTCATATGCCAAGAATTACGAGTGCAAAGATACTTTGTGACAAAATGCCGCAGCCATGCACAAACGCACATTACGCCGTTGAGACAGAAAGGTGTGAGCTGTGAAGAAGCTGCCGACTGAAGGCTTTGCAGTAGTAAAAGTGAGGTTACTCACACTGCATAAATAGCAGCAAGGGATTAGTGGTTTGTTTGTACATTGAAAATATTGCTTTAAAAGTATGCCAACATACTCGCAAATATACCAATTTAGGTAGGTATTTGCGTGTGAATGCGAAATTGTTTTCATGTGTCGCTCATAAATATGCCTAATCCTGCCCACAAAACATGCATTAGCGTTATGGCTATAACCACAAAATCAACAAATCAGTTGATTGAAATGACGACAGGAGTGAAAAAGAGTAAGAATAGTCAGATATTACCCATACGAGTAGGTAAAACTACAAAGATAGGTGTGTGTAGTGCTACTTCAACAAAACTATTAGATTATTTTCGGTAGCTATTCGCTTGGTTTGAACAAAAGAGGCAATTTCGTTTGTATCTCGAAGGTTTTCAACTTGTTAAACTTTAACATAAGTTTGCCACGATATTTGTAACACCCAAAAGGAAATGTCGGAGACCCTATAAAGTATATATCTAAATGATCGCAAATACATAACGAAAAGCCCACGTGACATACATGAACCCAATTCACCAAATTTATTTGTAAAAAATATTTTAGCTCACCATATATAGTATTTCTACACACAATTGAGCTGGAATGCTGTCAGACAACTTGTTTGACGATATTTCAATCAAGCAAATATTTCCTTTATTACTCAGGTGACAATTGCAATTTTCCACTCGAACAAAATTAAAATAGATTTTTAAATGCTAAAATCGGGCGCATAATACATACCTAAAACAAAAAATATTACACAGAACGCGAGCACAAACAGCACGTGAGAGAAGCAATAAAAGCAAAGGAAAAAAATCTGCAATTTTCCGAAATCAATCACTCGGCTCAAGCATTGCGGCAGACAATGCCCATAAATGCAAAAGCCAAAAGCGAAATTGAACGCAACCAAAAGTAAACAACATGCGCTGGAGTGGGGAGGAAGAGCGCAAAGAGAAACACTGAAACTGAAATGAGATTTGAGAAGCAAACAAAAAAACAACAGAAAAAGGTAAACGAGAAGCAACAATGATATTAAGCAGTAGCAGCAGCGTTATTGCTTTGGAAAATTGCAACGAAATTGAGTTAAAAAGTTGTAGAAAAAACAATAAAAGCAAACAACTATAAGAAATAATCAACAAAGTAAAAGAAAACAGCAAAGTTTGCTCTGGATTAAGATTAGACATTTGACAAGGCAACGGACAGCTCGACGAACAAACAAACGAATTAGGCGACTGTGAGGCATACGACGACTTCAACAGACGGACAGACGACAGGCGGACAGCTAAACTGTTAGGTGGTGAGGTGAGCCTGCTAGCTGATATACCAACAACTGAAGCCACAACCAGTAGCACTGCTTGAAGCACTTGCTGGGGCGCTGTATTAAAACAAAAAAACCAACAACTTAAAGAATGGATAGCTACCTGAGCTGACTGTTTTTTGCACGGACGTGTGGCGGACGGATGGCTGCAAGACAGAAGAGTAATAGCAGCGGAGCGTAAGAAAAAAAATAGCAGATTAGCGCTGAGTGACGACAGGCGCGTTGACGTCGCAGACAGCTACAAGTAGGCAAGTATATTTGCAGCAGCAAGGCGGCAATTGAGTACCGTGGCTACAGGCAGCTCGTTCTTGCCACTCACTTACTTAGGGGCCTACGGTGTCGGGATATACCGCTGCAACAGGTTGATAGTGAAGCTCTATTGCTGGCTGGGGCACAGCGTGGTAATCAATAACTTAAATTACAAAGTAATTGCTACGGCATTTGCGGCATTGCGTGCGTGGCATGGCAACGCTCTGAATAAAAACATACACCTATAACGAAAAGTTGTAAAAAAAAACAAATTATTGCTTTAAAAACAGTAGCCAACAGTGAGACAGTTGGTGGTAGCTAACTTTACACATCCGCAGATCAGCTGAATAAGGCAGTTCGAGGCTGTGCCATTATTTTTTTGGCGTTTACCCTCTTGCTTGGAGTTATGCCGAATTCATGTTCTCAGTTTCTGATTATCATAACGTTGCCCGACAAATCGGAAGCCTAAGCAGCTTTAAAGCTCCTTTAAGGTTTTGGATTCTAAGGGAATCTTTTCATGCAAAAATTCATACACTTTTACTAATTGGCCAGAAACTTAAAACTATTCCTTGTCTACCAAGCTTTCAGTAAGATTGTGAACAAATGCTCAGTATTATATTTTCATTCTTATTTTAGGTAAAAGCTTTGTTAAGTTCGCAAGGCTCCTACATAAATGAGAAAATCTGCTGAAGTGCCGAATAAATGCTAGCTTTTGGTACTTGAAAGCTTTAAAATACCAAAACCAAAGCATATTATTATATATAAAGCTAGATTCAGGTATTTAGAAAAGTTAATAAAATAGTTACTAAGCAGGAGCTTTTAAATAGTGAAAGCTTTGAGCCTTCGAAACCAAAGCTCAATAATCAGCTAAATTTAAGTGAAAGCTTTAGGTAAGTTTGCAAAAATTTAAGTGAGCTCAGAAAAACGTATACAAAAACCATTAAAGTGGAGCTTTTAAGTCTTGAAATCACATTTATATGTATTAATCTTGATTTAAGAAAAAGTTCTTACTACTCAAGTTCTTAGTACTCAAAGCATAGTGAAGCTGCTACAGTACCGACTAAGCACGAGATGTTGGTGCTTGAAAGCTTTTAGCTATCGAGTATCCATCATTATGGTCTTAGTCTAGATGGGATCAAAAGTTACTAAAAATCACAAGAATTCAAAACTTCGTACAGAACCAAGGCACAAAAAACAACTCCCCATTTTAGTTGCATGCACCAAGTGCAAGTTTAGATAAGCAACTGACTTAGAGACTTGAGCGCAGCAGCAGTTTGGTGGCACGTCAACACAGTTGGGTGTATGCTGACAGCATGAAATAACTGTGGCAACAACTATAGCGATATCGGAGTAAGAAAAGTGAGGAGATTGCTGGTTAGTCAGCCACGCAAAAAAATCCAATATTACATTACAACGGCAAGAACAAAAGCAACAATTACACGGCCAACAGATTAGAGCGAACAGTAGCCGAATAAGACAGCACGACAGCCTGTTAGCCGCCGCAGCAGCCGCCTGTACTTGCAACTTAGGCATGTTACATTTTGACGATAATGATGATGGACAGATTGGTACCAAAGTCGCTCGCGCTCAGTGGCTGCGCTGATGGATTTCTTGCGCTTAGCCGAAGCAATAATAGCGCCAGAGATGGTTTAAGGTCATCACTTGGCTTGGCATGGCAGTATGGACTTTGCGCTCCAGCAGCGCCGCAACGGTACAGCAATGTGAAAATCGTTTGCGTATTCTAGGCGCGCACCAGCAATTCGTCATTGAATTAAAATGTCGGAGAGCTTAATGCCAACTACAGTGAGGCAATGATGGCAAAAAAACATGTGAAATAGCAGGATTATAACAGTCGCAGCTTTGCAAGAGTAATCAAAAAGAGAGCTGAAAAAGCATTTACACTAGTAATAATACCAGAAATGATGGCAGAGTTGCAGCAATAGAAAGTCAGAGTAGTGGAATAGAATTTATAATGCTAAAGGCAAGTGCAGGTAAATGAAAAAAAAATTAAAAGCAATTGAAATCTCACAACTCACGTAAAACTGTATTTCTAGTCACAGATTCGTGGCAAAAAGTATGGTTGTAATTGTGTCATATCATGTAGGGAGCTAGTTGTTGAAGATTGCAGTAGCATGTTTACAGGTGAGTGCTATATTAGTAAGTCATATGTCCACAGTGCATCTGAAGTGATTATGGCTGTTATAACAACCTTTGTTTTACATGTTCAATGAAAAACGTTTTCTTCTAAATTGATTGATATATGATTTATTTACTTCGTTATAGGAAGTAAAGTTTGTGACTCAGAATCAACGAAAGTTGATAAATGATGCTCTTAAAATAAGTAACAAGCGCTTGCTGAAACTCGGCCGGCACAAATTTGAGAGGACGCTAGACAGCTGACACTACAAAGCAGGAGCTATTCAGAACCTAGAGCGCTTTGTGAGGGTGTGAGGAAAAAGCAAAAAAAAAAAATTGTATAGATGTTATAAAGTAGAATACCTAAACTCAACTTCACAAAAGCAATATAATAATCGATATCGATAAGTGATGTAGTGATCAGCTGCAGGATACCACTGACCCACGCTTGTATTCCCGTATCCAAATCGACATGAATTACCTCATTGTATTCTGCTTACAGGGGTCATTCGAGTAGGCCCTGCCATTGTGAAGTTGTGCCACACTTTTAATCGCTGATAATACAGCCCTTCAGTATAATATTAAAATATTTTGACGCCTTAGATACCATTAACAGTTGTGAACTTGTTGAACACTAGTGCTATGGGGCAAGCTAGAGTCTTCTGTGTACGGATTTAACAACGAAATGAAACTAACGATTTGGCGAAGCAAACTTATAACTTTAGTTAATAGATAACTCGTCTGTGGCTCAGCAAAAACAGGTAAAATATAACAGCGGTAAAAACTTGGGTCTCATTCATGCACGCAGACTATCTAAGCCTGATCTAAGAAGAAGAAGTTTTAAACAGAATCAACGCCACAAGCAAACTCAAAGTCACTCTAGTAGTAGCTAGTTTATATTTATAAAATCGCTTCCTTATCCTGCACTAATATGTATCCATTAGGCATTCAGCTGCAGCAACGGCCGCGGTGCCATTTAACGTGATCAAACACATTCTTCCGCCCATTGTCACACCCCCTCTTACTTATCAAACCAACACGCCTTCATTCTCTGCGAAACAACTCAATTTCATGCGATCGCCGAGGGAATTAAGAGGCATCCCAATGCAACGTTAATACCATAAAGCAACGCCTAATACAAATCTGCCACACAGCTCATTAGCAAAACACATTCCAAGCGATTGCACGCAGCTATATACAGATATATACACACACACACACACACTGCAGAGGCACGTAAAGAAATACTAAGCGTGCTTCGGTATATTTCATGAGGCGTAATTGTGTGTAAACATGAAATGAAGACATTTGCAACACGACACACATACAAACCTGTGGTATATATGTATATATATATAGGTATGTCTATACATATTTATGCCGCGGAGGAATGTTAAATAACCGATATATGGCCAAGAGCAGACGATAAGAAAGCAACAACAACAATATTAACAAAAACACCAATAATAACAAATACAACAAAAATAATAAAAGCAACAAAACCAGCAACAACTACACCACCAACAACCGCCGCAACAACAAATGGCATAAAAGAAATCACAAATCAGAAAAATGTGGCAGCATGCGCAGTTAAGTTGCACATTTTGCATTTTTTACAACGCCTTAAAACTTGCCTGCAACATCGCATTGCCCGTGTTGCATTCTCTCTTAAGCGGCTACTAAAGTGTGGCTGTTGATGACGATAATGTTGATGTTGCACGACTAATCAAATAAATTAAACGCTTGCTGCAGCGCTTAGTTGCCGGTGTTTATTTTTTATTTTCCACGATGCCGCGCGTGAGTCATATGGCTGCCGGTTGATTTTATTTGTGGCAGCCACCGCTTGTTGCATATTCCATTTTTTCACGCCTCATAGGCACTGCCTTTTTTCGCTTGCCAAATATTGGTGTGTGTGTGTGTGTAGGCCGCACATTTATGTGCTGTGCCTGCATTGCTAGAGCGCGCCTCTTCTGCTGCTCTCAATTAAATGCTAAATTATGCGTTTGCGACATTTTTATCGCATTTGCGCGCTTACCTCAAGTTGTTGCATATACAATATATACATAAAAAATGCTTGCGGCAATTGCACCGTCGAGACCAATGGGGCAAAATATAGTAACTTGATTTCATTTTCATGCAACATAAATTATGCTTAAAGGCTGCCGCTAATGTCAGCGTGCCAATTGGGCCAGCAATCGTGTATTGTATATGTTGCACATAGCGCGCTCGCTTAAATGGGGGGAATAGAGTATAATCAATGTTGGTGTTGCCTAGCCGCTGGCTGGATGTCTCAATTGGTTGATGTGTGTGTATGTTTGGCTGTGCGGTTATAAACATTTCTGCAGGGCAGCTACTAAGTGACTACTAGTGCTAAATGGTGCAACGTTGCACGATCAAATTACTAGCCACAACGTGGTTGCTGTAGCGCTTATCGCTGTTGTCGTTATAATGTGGTTGTAGACTGCCACTACTGGTGTTGTTGTTTTTGTTTTTGTGTTTATTGCAAGTAGCTATAGTTGTTGTTGTTTGTTATTATTATTGCCACCCGATAATATGCTGTTTATTATTATTGCTGTTGTAAGGTGCTAACTAGTTGCAATAATAAAAATAAATAAGTGCAAACACAGCGCGTTGCAAGTAGGCTGCGCTTGCTGTTGGTGGCAGGCAAGCAAGCGCAGTTCCCACCGCACTATAACCTTATTTAAGTGTGTAAGGACTATAAAAGCAACAACAAAAAATTAGTGCGCGCTAGCTATACGTTGAATGCAGGCTGCCCAAGACTTGCAACAAAATGTTGGCTTGGCATAAAACATTAATTAGACTTTATTGTGGCAAGTGTTCCCACCATACTGCGCTGCCAGCTGCCAAGCAGCCATTCACCACCAACGCCAACAGCCAACAGCTTGACTCGGTTATGGCTATTGCTGCCGCAAACTGAATTGTAAGGTGTCTTGCAACACATGCACACGCACCAAGTCCGCATACTTGCTACTCCGCTTGCTTGCTGGCCGTTGATTGCTGCCACTGATGCGCTAAGTTGCACTTTACATGCAATTTGTGTTGGTTATTAGTGTCGTAATTCTTTATTGGCGGCCAATGTTGCCACAAATTGCATTCGCAGCGCTGCAATGAAGCGCAAAATGTAGAAAATAGCAAAGATGCAGCAAGCAGAATTGAGTGCAGAGTTCGCGCGCGCAGTCGCAATTGCAATTGCATATTGCGAGTTGAACAAAAAAACTAAACAACAACAACAAGAAAAAGCAGCTCAAACTTTAAGTAGCGTCCGCTCACTACTTAGGCCTATTTAAGGCATGAATAATGAGTCCAAAGTAATACTAATGAGTTCACTAAGTTGCCGTTGCATGAATGTGTGTGTGTGTGTGGTGCATTCACTGTGGCAATCATTCACAATTGTTGCCTTAATATGGCATTGCGCGCCCAGTGCTGCGGTGGGAAAGTTGCCAAGTAAATCGCATATTTATAGAAAGGAGTCCAGCATCAAGTCCATAATCGTTCGTCATCGCAATAAATATATGCCTTGCTAGCATATATGTCTCTATGTATGTGTGTGTTGTACTCACTTATAAATACATAAATGCACATAAATATTAGAAGTGAAATATGGAGTGCGCATATGCCACACAGGGTGCCACATAGTAGGTGACAGAAGTGATTGTGCTTTTCGAAATGAAAAGGAAGTCAAGTTTTTGTTGTTGTTGAATGACGGACATATTGAATGCACTACTAAAATGTGTTCTTAGGTTTTTCGCACAAGTGCATGTATTTGTGGTAAATGTGCTGCTACTTTAACAACGAAATTTGTTTTTCCTGTTATTATTATTATTTTGTTTTTGCTTGACGTTTTGAGTTAAGTTAAGTCTTATTGAAATAAATATTACAGCGTTTAATAACAGCTGATTTCAGCCACAATTATATAGAAAGCTACAAAAGGCAATGGGCTTCCATAAAGAACTGGCAATGAGATATTTAATTGAGTGATAAAGTTGATAAGCAGTGACAAATCGTTGAGTGGAGTAGAAAAAGATGAATGTAAATTAATGTAAATTTGAAGTTATGCAAACAAAATTCACACCCAGCAACACTCGAAAGCTTCAAATAGGTCCCTAAGTATAACTATATTACCAGAAAATGAACGTCTCGATCCAATCTCACTAAAATTTGATATATAATATTTAAGATCACGTGACTAAAGATTATTTTCTATATATAATCGAACTGACGTCTTTCGCCTTTATATCCTTAAATAAATGTAGTGATATTCAAAATGCTAAAATATATTAATATATTTTTATTTATGCCATACCAAAAATGTTGGGTTACATAATTTTCATAGGCCAAAGATTGACAGTTCTTCTATAACGTGAGCTCAACTGGATAACTCAACAGTTTTTGCAACGTCTGTTATGACGATATGTCTTTGATTTATCATATGATGCGTGAACGTAAAAATAATTTGGCCAGCGTTTATTTACTATCTTGAGCATTTAAAGACTTATGTTCCTACGAAAGACGGAGTGATAGCAGAAAGGACCTAGCATTATACTCCGTCAAGAATTTTTACCACAGTAATATTTTGCAAAAAATGTGTGCGGATTGTATTATTCTTCAGAAAAAACAACAACAAAAATTACAACAATGACCAAGGTACACGCTTTAGGCACTATGTAATTTAATATTAATTTTAATAAATAAATAATAATTAATATTAAATAAGTATTAATAAATTCAAAGAAGGAAAAATTTATACAGAATAAGTTAAACTCTTAACTACATCATTACACAAAAGTTAATGTAGTGTTACGTAAAACATTTCTAAAAATTGCAAAATCGAAGTGCACTACTTCAAGATCAAAAGAATTAATTAGTGACTAGTGTCTGACGAGCCCTATATTTAGAAGCGCTGATAAAAAAGTATGTCAAGCACTGATAAGACCACCATTAAAAATGGAAATTTTGGAAAAATATTATTTTATTGCTTCCTTCAACTAAATACGCTTTACCCAACACCACAACTTCTAGCTTTCAAATGTGAATCAGGTAGCGTGTAGAACCTTTCGTAGCCGGAAACTTTCTGCGAAGCAAAACAAAGATCTACTTAATAAAAATTTTAGAGCGACAACATCAGCCTTTCATTCCTTCTCTACATTTTTCAGTTTAGTGTTAGTTTATATGAGAGATATATAAATTCTACATTAAAACCACATATTCTTAGAAGTATGGATGGGTAAGCTCATAGAGCAATTAAATATTATAAGAAACCTAAGCGCCAATTACAGCTTGGAACACTTGAAGAGTAATCTCTCGGTGTCATTAAATCGGCGAAAGCGTTTTAATAAAGGATTCCAATACTGTGCAATTGCAATGGCATATTTGCGTTATATAAAAGATAAAGCCAAAAATATCTAAAAATTTAACAGAGTCTTCTTGATCTAAGAAAGTTCACTAACTCGAAAGCTTCTCACCGAAACATTGCCGTCCAACGCCTACCTCAAATAATTTATTTCCTTACAGTGTCTTCTTAAGAAAACCAGACTACAAGCGCTGCAGCGCATCTGCTTAACTACACACACACACACACATACTTGCATATCTTAGTGCGCACATCAGCCGATTAGCACTGAAATGCTAAAAATAAACGTATGCCACATGTTGAACGCTGTCATTTGCAACTTTTCACATCAAATTGCCACAAATATGGCATGCAAATGCCTAGCAGCCGGCAAACAGCTGGCAATGCCATGGCAGCGACTTGTTGAATGCGTTGAAAAATGTTGCAAATTAATTAAAATTATGACAGGCGAGCAATTTCTAGGCAAACGACGGCCAAAAGAACGCAACTGCTTAAGCCAAAAGTCAAGCTGCAAGTTGGTTGGCATAGCAAGAATGAGCAAAGCAAATAAGCAGAAGCAAATGTAGCAACTGGAAGTAAAAACACATAAAAATAGAATAAAATGCTATACAAATCTTAGAAAAAAAAATATGCGCTTGCAACTAAATTGAGTTATCAAGTGCAACCATGTAACACACAAGTACCTACAGATATGCGCCTGAATGAGTGGCGTGCAAAACACGGGAGAATGCGCTTAGAAAAAGCGCAAACGATGCAAAAAAAAAAAATTTTTTTGCAACAAAATACAGTATGCAACACAAACAACGCAAATACTACACATTAAATGGGCAGTTAAGACTTAAGCCGCGCACTTGCCGGCTGCGGCGCGCACTAGGTAACGGGCAAAAGCGGCAGTTAGGCGCACATTTTCCCACACTACTTTGCACATATCGGGTGGTTGCAACAAGTGTACGCTACGCTAGCATATCTATATAGTACTAGCATGCGCGTCTATGTTGCATGCCACTTTGCTTAAATGGCATATTATCATATGTGGCTGAGGTTGGCCAGAGACATTCATATGGCTTGGTTGGCAATTTTGAAAAGCCTTTCTTATTCTGCTGCTACTGGCTACTGTTATTGCTATTCCTTTTGTTGCTATTGCTGCTGCCTATTTCCCTGTGCCTTATGCGCTGCACTTGCTGTCATTGCCATTGCCACTAACTGTCGCGCGGCAATTGCTATCTGCTTGTTGGTAGCTGCTGTCACAGCATCAGATTTCCATGTTGAGCGTTTTGCGTCGCTTTGTTTTTGCTGCTTTTGTGGATTTTGTTGTTACTACGTTTATTTTATATCTAACTGCGAACTTTCTGTTCATAATAATAGCAGGTATACTCATACATACACACATGTGAACCGCTGCTTCTGCTTTGGTGAACTGGTTTTGCTGGCACAGTCAGCTTTTTGTTGCTTGTTGCTATTCAATTTCAAGTTAGCAAGCAATTTGTTCAGCAAGTGCTTGTAATAAGTGTTGTTTTGGACGGCGAGAATGGACTGGGAAAAAACTGTACACCTGGCTATTAGATAGGTGCATGTAAACGTTCGTATATTAAGTTGAATTCTCCTCTTCTATACTCGTATACATAAGAATCATTTTAGCCAGGACCTCACAGTATTCCCTCTCAAAATACCAGCGTTTCCAGCAGTCCAAGTAGGATTATTCGTGACCTCTCGAAGAATTAGCCTACTGACCTAACCTAACCTAACCTAACTTAACCTATACCTTGGTGAAGCCCGAAAATAGAGCTCCTTTAATTAAATTTTATAATTCCATAAAGCGCTACATAGATCAACGGGATGTCTGAATGTGTGAGCTCGGAGCTATTTAAGCCTTCATCTAGCAGAGATGGAACAATGAAGAAGGATATTTCTACATTGTATTTCTCCAAACAGCTACTATAACTAGCATCCGGTAAGTTTCTTAGCCTTAACGCGTGATCACCGTTAGTCAATTGACCAGTTAGAACTCTAACCACTAGGGAAAGGCTCATCTTGCATCAGCGCAATAACTAATGGTAGCCCAGCGCTGCCACAATTGCCGCGAAGTGCAACTATCGAGTAATAGAACGTACAAAGAGAGCGGAGCTCCAACTCGTTTCCATTTTATTGAAAGCGGGCTAAGATGCCTTTTCTTGCCAGGTCGGTAGCTCTGCAGTTACCTAAGGTTCCGCTGTGGCCTGATACTTATACTAGCCTTATCACGTAGTAACTCTGTAGTTGACAGCGAGGTTAGGCATTCCTTAACTAGCCTGGAACGCTTGATTAGTCAGCTCAAGAGTACTATCGCCACCCTACTAGCAGAGTGGATACTATTACTAAAAATAAAGTTTTCAAGTTGGAAGCGAGATATGAATTTTTCTATCTGTTATATAAGCTCATACTTGGAGTGATTTTAAGAGTACCTTTTTTTACCCACCCTAATGTACATATGTATCTACTGTTAACTCAATCAGTGCAAATCTTCTTTGAACCGAATTTATGTCAGCCTTCAACTCCACCTTAATCGTTTTCAAGAGACACTGCCAATAATAAAGACATTTCACAGCTGTACGACATTTGGCGACCTTTCGAATGCCACACATGCACAACACGCACACGCACACAGGTAGGTGTGTAGGCTTAAAGCCAAAAGTGGCTTCAAAGAAAACAATTTTCAATATTTGTCACACACACCTGCCGCAGTCAAGCGCAGAATCGCATAAAACGTTAAGTGTGGCAAATTGTCAGCTTGTTGCAAAGACACATTTTATTTGCGGCAACTTTTGCATTTATTGCCAACAATTTGTTTATTTTAGTATTTACAGCAAGCGTTGTTTTTGTAGCTTACGGATGCTGCATTCGCTCTTGCTGTTGTTTATTTGTTTTTGCTTTTGTTGTTCCAACTGTCTGCTAGCCTGCCTCAATAGAAAAATATATTATATGAATTTGCAACAAATTTGTCCAACATTTGGCGGCACAATGAGCACAAATCAACTACAACAAAAAGCATAAATACACACATGCTACACACAGCAGCACGTGCACATGTCTGCAACAAAATGTAGCAAACGACAAATTGCTACGCTTTCAATGCGAAACCACAGCAGTTGCAACACTTTATGTTGCAGGTAAAGCTTTTTTCAGACAGTTTGGCCAACAACGTCGCTTTTGTTTGTGCCATATATGGCAGCATGCAACACAATGTGGCTGGAGCGGTTTTTATGTTGCACTAGTCTTTCGCACGGCTGTTGTTGTTTTTGTTGCTCCACATTTGATTTTGAGGGCAAAGGCAAATTGCTGAATTTATTGCCACGCGCGTAAAGAATGAGGTGCTGAGTTATGCTGCGTGAAGGCTGCACATACGCACACACACACACTAGTGTGGACAACCTTTGCTGTAATGTTAACAATGACTTGCCACAAAATAAAATGATAAATTTGTGGCATGCGCCGTCGTAGCAATAATTTCCGCGTTTAAGGAGCAGTTGAGAATGAAAACTGTGGCAAGCTAATTTGAAAACATTGCACAAATATGTGGCAACAAAAAATTGTGGCATAGAAAACGGCAAAGTGAGAAAATGTGTGCAAAAATGCAAAAATAATGGCAGGCGAATATTTCAATTACCAAGCAACAAACTTCACTGTTCTCACAATGTTGCAACATTGTTTTTTATAAATATCCTGTGTACATAAAAATTAATTAAGGCTTGTAATACCATGGAAATTTTAATTATACTTAGAACTTACCGCTCTAGACTATTGAAATAAAAATAAAATTGATTAATTTAAGCTAAAACCAAAATAGTTTATTTTAAGATTAAATAAATTTATATTAAAATTTAATTGGAATACAAGTATATTCAAAAAGTTAAAATTATTTTAACTTAAGACTTAAAATTAAACTTTCTTACTAAAACTAACTTAAATCGTATTTTAAAAATAAAATTATTTTCATAATTGAAATAAAACTTTGCGATTAAAAATATATTGAAATTAAAATTAGTATAAAATAAAATTACATTTACTTTTAATTAAAATAGAAATAAATTGAATTACATAAAAATATCATTAATATTCTTTCACACCACCCAACAGCATTCGAGCGCTCTCACTCACCACATGTGACACACTTCAAACGGCGCCAGTGTCACTCACGTCACTCATTCGTTGACCACCAAGAATGCACAGGCAATTGCGGTAGCGTGCAAAAACACAAGAGCGAAATATATAAATAATTGTTAGAAAATGCTTACCATGCGAAGGTGAAAATAAGAAAATAGTTAATTTTCAACTGGCGTCAGTTGGGGCGAAGTATGTCCGACTGCTGCAACACAGGCACGAATATAAAGGCGAATGCAGGCATTCCGTTTGCGTTTAGCTATGCTTGCACCATACGCTTGTGAAAACCTGACGTGACTGTGGGTGCTTTAGTTTTTATCATGGCCCCTGATCCGGCTTAATTTAATTGAGACAGCGAGTGTAATTTCAAACTGGCGACAAGAATTAGTGCAAATGTTATGTGAAAAGAAACGAAGGAAAAACGTTTTACCATGCGGTTTCAGTTTAATAATATACCGCTATATTTAATTTTAATTTAATTTTATATAATTGAAAAAATAAGAGTTTTAGTTTAAAACTTAATTCTTTAAACTTAAATATAAAGCTTAAAGCTTAAGACTTAGTTTTTAAAAGTTATTTATTTATTTATTATTTTGCAAATTCTCCTTATTTTTTAAAGGAACAACAATTCGATAGCAAATTTTTAATATAATAAAGGGGTCTTACTTCTGCAACAATTGAAAAATACTGAGTATGGTATATCTTATCATAAGGATGAGACTAACTTAACTGTACCTAAAGGGCAAGCATGTTCTCCCATTCAACAAAACTAAGGTAGTTTCGAACCAATGCGAGCCGTTCTACGCCAATCTACCTAGTTTGTCTACTTAATTCTTCCTTTATTATAATAGTATTTGTTATTGTTGCTGTTTTGCCGCATAGACCGCAGAATATTCCTTGCATTCACGCGGGAATTGCCGCGCTGTTTGCACTTGACCGTTTGGGCTTTGAACTCCTGCGCTACTGCCACTAAAATTGGGAGCGTTTTGCTGCGGCAGCGCATTCTTCACTCCCTACTTCGGAGCTGAGACGGTTCACCTGTATTTTCCACCAGGACTGTCATTTATTTGTCTACTATTTATGTTGCCTCTTTCTTTTACTCTTGGTATATATTTTTTTGCGCTCGCTCTTGCTGCCGCCGTTGCCACTGATCAAGACGCTTTTGTTCTTACCACAGCCGACTTACTTTGGTCGGCACACAAAGGCATTTCCAGCGGCGGCAATTCAAATGCCAAAAAGCGCGCCAAAGCAAAAAATTATAACAACAACAACAATGATAGCACGAAGCAACAAAACAGTAATAATAGTAGCAAAAAAGTAATAGCAAATGGAAAATTTGCTCATCCTCAAAAGATGCATGCGACGCGCGCGTTGCATATTTCGGCGCTACGGCTGCGCGTTGTATTCCTTTGGTGTCTTCGCTGCAACGCGCAACTAGTATTTGCAGCGCGCCGGCGAGCGCGCTCAGCGCTACGTATTTCTTGCTATTGTTGTAGGCATTATTATTTGTTGCCGCCGCTGCGGGCTAAGCAGAACAGCACCAACACACAGTTAAAAAGATCAAAGCCATGCGATATAATTGCCGTGTGCGCCACATGAGACCTACCAAAGCCGCCTGATTCCTTTTAGCCGCTGCGCACAGCGCACAACAAACGTGCAACGCAACAATTCAATAATGCTAGGCATAGTTTTGCCCGACGTGGCCATCGCGGCAGACAATGCAAATTCTTCATTAGCTTTCGCTTCCTAATTTGATTTCCAGGCGTTCGTGGCAGCGCATGAATTTCGCTCGCGCAACGCCGCACCACAGCGCGCTGCTCTAGGTGTTGCAAGCATTTCATGCCGCTACTATTTGCTGCATATGTAGCAGTAACTTTTTCCCATGCCACATAAGTGAGCGTTTCCAAACAATCTATGGCATAGTTTTGTTTATGTGTTGCATGTACGCGTATGTGCCACAGTAATTACCCGCATTTTGTAGCCAATAATGCATCGCACAAAATAAAAGAAGCAAGCACTCAGATATTATTGCTGCGGCAACTACCGTTATAATTGTGGCAGTCAATAAAACACATGGCGAAAATTTGTAACAAAAATCAACGTGAAAGCAACGTGTTTAATTGACTGCAAGTAATGGCAACAACAAAAACAAAGCGCGCAACAGTGGCAGCAACTTGCCACTAACGCATTGCACGCATAATTAAAATCATATCAGCGCTACGCACACACACATTCATACATTAATTCACCTATATAAATGTGTTTATTATTTACTTTAGTCGTGCAAGTAACTGCTTCTATTGCCCAGGTGTCCACCTGAATGTCGCCGTTGTATAGCAATCTGCTTAACCGTCCGTCCGTGCTTCAGTGCGCCTGTCAATACCTCAGCTGTCAACGCTGGCATTAAATTAATTAATGGCAGGCAGCAACATACCACAACGGCATGCGTAAATTACACTAGAGCATCTAGCTGGCAACATGTTGCCGGTGGTTGTTGCAAACAAAAGTAAATACTTAAATGCAACCCGGTTTGACATAGCAGACAGAAAAAAGCCTGCAAGAACTTTGCTAGCATAAGTTCATTCACAATATTTGAATTAAGTCATTATCGCTGACTAAAGTATACAGCCGCGACTAATCACTCATTTAATAACTATTTTTATTAGAAGATTTTGTCTAAAAAGTCAATATCATCTCTCAAATAAAATGGAATCTTTTAAACGACAGTAATAAATAATTAAAATTATACCGAAATTTTAGTGACTTAATTCACTGGCCTCATTTTAAATGACTTGCAGGTTTAAAAGTCAATTCTTATTATTATTGCTGTTGCCCCATGTTTCAGTCGCCAGTCTGCCTTAAGTCTTAATTTCGTTTACAATTACAATTAACAGACCTAGCACTAGACAAAACCAGTGACTTAAATCGTTGATTTTTTTTGATTTTTAGTCAGATTAAAAGACATAGAAATTTTAGTTTTCAAAAATAAAAAATCTTTCAAAATTTTAATATCGATTATAACACTGAGCTCTCAAAAAATCTTTATACTTAATTTTTTAAGAGTATGAAATCACCTAATTTGACTTAAATTCTCAGTTTTGTATAAATGTTTAACTAAACTTAAAAACTGAATTATTGCTAAATTCAAAGTGACTTAAGTCTGTAGAATACTATATATTTTCGGATTAAGATAAAAAACATGCTAATTCAATGATTTAAATCATTGGTATTTACATTACTAAAATTTTTTGGTTTGGATAAATAAAGCTTTATTCTGAAAATATTACCTATTGAGTCTTACAACTCCAGAACTAATCCTTAATTTATTACATTAAATTTCAGATAAATGGCAGTTCATAGTCTAAAAATACATTTTATAAAAAGTTCCTGTGAGCTTTTTTATTCTATCCTTCAAAAATGTTTTCAAAAGCTTTTTTGTGTAGACTTAAATCATTTTAACTTCATTGTTCTCATAACATGTATTTTAAGAACCATGTTAATAAAAAAAGTTTTCAAAAGCTTCTAAATACTCAAGGTAAGCTTACAAAGCTTAATTATAAGGATAGTCAGGTCAATATTGCATTTTGCTCCCAATTTGTATTCCTAGCAATTTCTGAAAGTTGTTAAAAGCTTTTCAGCTCAGAGCAGTGCTTTATATTTTGCTTTTTATGCTTATTTAAAAATTTTCTAAATCTTAATATTCATATAATAAAGTTTGAAAATATGATAGCAACCAGGCAAAGCTTTAAGCTCTCTAGATAAATTTCACAAATTCTACAATTCACAATTCTGAAGCAGTTTACGATATGTCTTAAGCTAAGAGTTCAGATAAAGCTTTTGAGCTTATAAAAAGTTCAGTAACATGATTATTATTTCGTAAAGAATTCGATTAATTCTTAAGAATAAGTGCGTGTGGCCGCATATCACAAAAGCTTGATAGAGCTTTAAGCTTTTTATATTATTTCATCGTTTTATTCTGCACAGCTTTTAACGTTTCTCATCTATAACTTCAAAGTCGCCTTCAACATATAAAATTCCAATGAGGTATCTCATTTGTGAATGTTTTTTTCACGCCTTTTGATAACGATCATGATCAGAACTCACCACTGCAAGGCAAGCGCACCTTCCTAGTAAATAAAAGCTCACACCGGACTGAGTGAGCGAATGAGTGAGTGATGCAATCAGTGTGAGTGAAAGCTATGCGAACTTACTTTAGACAACCACAATACACTGCTGCTGCCTTAATCGCTGACGGCAATGTTGTTTGGATAAAATTATTGCCGCAATTTTCCAACAGCGACAATTATTATTGATATTGTCCGCATGTCGGCTGTAACAATTGCCAACAATTGTTGTCGCATTAAGTCGCAACAGCTTAAACAACCACAACGTTGACAATCAAATGATGATCACGATTAACAGTGCGATCAGTGAGGCATGCCGAGAATTGTGGCAGCAATAGCGCCACTGATGCATGCAACAAATGTCAAATTTGACAGCGAGTAATGTGAGCATGTCGCAAAGCAAGCAACGTAGTAAAAAAAGCTAAACAGAATAATATTAACGAGAAATGGAAAAGAAAAAATTTGAGAATAATTGCGACGATTAGACAAATAAATACGAGAAAATCCAACAATTACATTGCGCTTGAAAAGTTAAACGCCGGTAAATGCTGAGTAAGCGCAGCGGCAACTATGCCGCAACCTGTCAGCAATAAAAGTTCATCAATTCGTCAGCTAGCCAGGTGGGGCAGTGTGACGCTGCAACACGCACAGTTGTTGCACTGTGCGCTCTTCACTCGAACAGTTAGCCAGCTAGACAGTCAGTCAGTCATTCATCAATGGCGGCGCAAGCAAATGGCAAATGACAAAACTATTTCAAATATGAAATTGTTGCGGTTCAATGTTGCTGCCTGTGTCTATGCGCGCGCTGATGTTGCACTTGTCGTTTGTTGCTGTTTTTGTTGTTGTTGCTGCCGCATAATTTGCAATTTTGAAATAATAAATAAATTCATTAAACATTTTTCAAGTTGCAAGTCGGCATAACTTTCCTTGCCACAACTGCCATTTGATTGTTTATATTGCGGCAATTTCACTGTCGTTTTGAGTTTTATTGCATCTTTTCGGTTTTATATTTGTTTTTACGCTTCGATTTTATTCGCTACAACTGCCATTCATCAACATCAATTTGTTATTCTCTGCAAATCAATCAAAGACTTGACTACGTCGCTGGCAGCGCTTAAATTATGTTTACATTAAGCGCTGCAACATGTTGCTGGGCGCTTGTTGCTAAGCAAAAAGTGGAAATAAGCTCACAGAAGCGTAACGATTTGATAAAACTTTGTTTTAATTTTTGTAAGCATATTTGATTTCTATGTTACCACATTTTGAAGACCTTGCTCTTCCTAAAATAACATATATGTGCAATGATTGAGCTAAACCTTCTGTGACATTATGATGAGTTACTAATTCAAACCTAAAAATGTTGCTTAAAGTAACTATTAATAGCTACAGTAGGCAAAAAATGATTGTATATATTCCTGTCGAACTGCTTCCAATAAAAAGTTCGCTGAACAGACCTAACAGCTCCGGAATTATATAACACCCCACTAGTCATAGAAAACTTGGATTAATTTGATAAATAGGCAGGGAAGCATGATCAGATGACAGCGACACCTATATATTACTGTAAAGTATCTCAAGTCACGTATTCGAAAGCTTTTTATTGTAAAGGGGATCGATGAGCTAAACTTGAGTATACACGATAATCAAAAAGAGACGATCGACTGTCGCTCTCTGAGAGCAGTGCAATAAGGAGCAAAAATAATAAAAGAACTTAATTGACCAATAAGAAAAGGAATAGGATAGAATAGAGAATATCAAGATAGGAACTCTTGTAACATTCCCTTGGCCTTAAAATAGAGCACAGTGAGTACGAAAAAGGATTGAAGTCGCTATTACTCCCGCCGGAAAAGATTTGAACCTACAACACGCTGAACAGTTGTCACAAGCTTGAATAGATACATACATATAAATTTGTTATATCCCGTTAAGCTTGATACAATATTTTTAGCATCCAAAAGAAAACGGCGGAGACCCCAAAGTATAGGTATATATAAATGATCAGCATGACCATTCAGCCATTTCAGTCTGACCGTCTGTCTGTATATACGAGAAATAGTGACACAATTTTTGAGATATCGATCTGAAATTTTACACCGTTTTTTTTTTTTCTCAAGAAACTGCTCATTTGTCAGGACCACCGATATCCAAACAGTATAGCATATAGCTGCCATACAAACTGAATGATCGAAATTAGTTTCTTATATGGGAAATCTCTTCATTTGAGGAGATATCTGCACAAAATTTGGCATAAATTATTCTTTCAGGCAATGGTGCAAGTTCAGAAGAATTTGTTTAGATCGATTTACTAAAATATATAGCTGCCTTACGAACTGAACGATCGGAATCAAGTTCTCGTAAGAAATATTTTGTATATGTGAAGGGTATTATAGTTTCAGTGAAACCGAAGTCAACGATTTTTCTTGTTTTTTTTATTAATTTGAACTTCCGTGTTTTCTATTTTGAAATCTTCTTCTTCTATTTTGAAATAAAATATCTTCTATTGCTTGAAACTTTTGTACAGCTCAGCGCATTCGTGGAATTCAAGGCGCCCAAACCTAAAAAATACTAAAATACAAATTAACAAAAACCACTTTATTTCAAGAGAAATTCCAAAAACAAAAAACATTGCAAAAAATAAAAAATCCAACTAATTTGACACAAATCACTTGGGCATATCTGTGCTCACCCATCAACCAAAAGTTGCCACACCATATACATAATTGCTCTAATTTGTCATTTTGCCGTGATGCGGACCGAAAGCTTTGCCGCTATAATTCGCTTAACGCTCACATTCAAGGTGGAACACTTGAAAGCGACTTATGAATAAACGCTAAGCGCATTTGATTGTATTCACTTTAATTTAATTTAATTTTTTGCGACTGCGTGCGGCAAACATCACAGAGTGTTCGGGACAAAGAAATACAAATGAAATTTCAGAGCAAACCCAGTTCAACGGGTCTCGCGCATGCCGCCGAAGCAGATGCCTTGCCGCGACCAAGTATAGAGGAGTGTGTATTTGCATGTGTGCGGCCGCTCGGCGCACAGGTGACGCAGGTGGGGTCCACAGCGCCATACATGCAAAGAGATAATTCAATTCAAGGAATCCACCAACGACAACGGCAGTGATGACATCACGGCACAACAATGCTGCACGCGGTTATTGTTGTTGCGCTGCCAAAAGAGAGTGCAAGATATATGCGCCAAGTGGGTTTGTCAGGCCACCAAAGGTTTAAGCAGCTACAATAACAAGAACAACAACACAATCACAGCTAAGCTGCTCAGCGCGAAGCAAGTGAAGCCTGTGGAAGGCAGGGCAGTGCCGCGCATACTCGCAGTTAAGTGCAAAGCAGCGGCACGCATGCGCGCGTGTCATTTTGGCGGCACGTACAAGGCGACGCATGGGCGCGACGTGCACAAACGAGCCGACGCTGGCGATGACGATCAACACACCACCGCAAGTATATATGTATGCATAGCGCAGACGCTCAAGCCGCCTCAAATAACTGGAGCGCCTGCGCATGCGCGCATATTTACGGAAATAGCTGAGAATGTGCAGCAATTTGAAGAAAAATGGCAAACAAAACGATATAAAACTTGCCAGCAAATTGAAACTAAAGTACATTGTGTTGCACAGCGTATTTCACTTGCCTCAAACATATTTACTTTGCTTTGCCCTGGCCGCATGTAACATATGCATTGACCTTTGTCTAATGTGACCACATGAATTATGTGTGTTTTGACAGCTTTTCATTTTCACTTACGGAATTTTCACACCCGCCATGTTGCAAGTGGAAAGTGTAGTTTTTATTACTCTTCATTTTGTTTTAGCACACGGCACCTCCTCCTTTGTACGGTTTTGTTAGGTATACAAGAAAAGGTTAGCTTGAAAGCTAACAAGCAAGTTGCGGATCAACGACATCCACGCTGTGTGGCAGCATTTTCACAGCTAAGTCGCACTTTTTCTGCAGACTCATACCTTGTGGACATCAATCTTGGCTTAAATATCATCTATGTCGAGTGAGGTAAACTAAAATTCATTGTTGTTGTTGGAAATGTCTTAACTCTATAATTTTTGGACTTAAGCGTGACGTCGGAGATAAAATATCTAGATTTTCCGATATCCCTTTAAATAGCTAAACTCCCACCTTAGTCGAATGACCTGTACTTGCTATTATTTCTCAGTAGTTTTTAGTTTTAAGTTATAGGTAAAGTCGATGGCCCAAGGTTCTTTGCACTGAGCTCCTACACTACAAAACCAAGTTCTGAAAAAATCAAAATAAGGCAAGAGAGAGGCATGGCAGCTGTCGTGACAATCTACAACCAAAGGAGGCGGGACCCACAGACTGATGCCGACCATCAAATCGTGGAAAGACACATGGAATCACATTAGAAAAAAGGACACACGAGTCCTTTGTTAAAGACTTATAAACTGAAAGACTGGTTCCTTCATCTACAAACTTAACTCAGGGATCTGCTCCGGCGATATGTTGTATAAATACAGTTCATTCCCGTTATTCTCTAAGTTCACGTCACTGGTGTATCGTATGTTAACAGTAAGAAGTATATAAAACTTCTTGTACCCCAATCTAACCAAAGTTGTTGCAACAATATATAGACATGATCATTGCAACATTTGCACGCCCGAAATGCCCAATGTCAGCAACAATTTTCCATATCCGACTATGTGAATGGCACTTTGACATTCGTCAACCGAAACCTAATGTCTGCCTTCAGTTTTTTTATTGCTCTATGTAGTACCAGCTACCGAACAAATCGAACTTCTTATGGCAAAAAACTATTTGCTGACGTTTTTATCGTTTTTTTTCTTCTTATTTTATTTTATTTTTTGTTGTAGTTGTTGTTATTGCCGCTATTCCAAAGCGATTGAGACAATTGTCACTGTGGCTGCCACTCCTAAATCTGACTAAATTCCGGCATTGCTGCTTGACATTGCCGCCGCCACCGCCGCCGTAGCGTTGGTAGCCAGCCTCTCTGCCACCCTTGTTGCGCGATTCGAACGCATAAGAATCGCGCATATCAACAGCAGTGGCCATAAAACATTCAACGTATCGCTGTCAAATCGATCTGCGATACTTTAAATCACAATTTCATCGCTGCCACAAGCTAATCTGTAAGCATGCTGCTTCTTCTCCTTTTTCTGTTATTTTTCTAGTGCTTTTGATTCCGCATTTGCTTGTGTGCTCCATTTTGCGAGCGCTTGCATAATCGCGCAGCGTTGGCAGTCAAGCGCAAAAGTGGCAGTGGCAGGGCAATGCCGACAGCAACAACAACAACAACCAGCAATCACTACAATAACAACAGCAACAAATTTTATTGCCACCGCGCACATGTCAGCGCAGCAATGGTGGCAACAGCAGTTACAATAAGAAAAACAACAACAACAATTACCCGTATGCGTGCTACTCTACAACAACAGCAGCGTTGTAGTTGTGCGATCACCGTTCACCGATTGCGCTGATCATCGCCGGCGCGCGCATTTATTTCAATTTCAATTGATTGTCGTACAATCGCATGAATAATTCAATTTCGTACGCAGCGGCAATGCCAGCCACGCAGCACCACACAGCAACAATAACAACTGTAATCACAAAACATTGGCAACGGGCAATTGTTGCAGCCGCAGCGGCGATTGCTTGTTACAAGTCAGCGATTTGTAAACGCTGCAACACAGGTGCGCGTTGGGCGGGGCGCGTACAACACATGCAACACAGCCGCATTGTTGTTATGTTGACTGTAGCTTTTTTCTCTTTTCTGCTGCGCTGCGTTATACTTTTTTGTGGCAATCTGGCGTTGCATGTGATTTTCTAGCAATTTTCCATTGCATGCATAAGACATCAGCGTCGAAGCCGCAGTCGGTGGAAATAAAATTTATGAGACTGTGCTGGTGGCATGAAAAGAAAAATTGCTCTGGAATTGACTGCATAATTTTTTTGTAGAATTGGAATAATTTAAGTAAATAAATGCGTCGACTTGTGGATTAGATTTCTTTTGTTTGCATTGCCGATTGGTTTTCGATATGATATTTATTATTTTATTATATAAGCTGACATTGTAAGCCTATTGCTAAGTACTTTATTTAAATATTTGAAATAAATAGAAGCAGTAAAAATTGCTTGGGTGTATTACAGGCTTTCAATTCAGAAGGTAATGAGCAACATTTACTCAACATAAATTTTTCTTCTGCAATATTAAAATAATTTGTTACAATTAAATTTTTAAAATAGGTGACAATCCAAACGGAGCTTTTTTCGTTTTATTCAGATACAAATATTACCATTGTTCATTTATTTAATCAATAAAATAAAATTAATAGATATAATTTAGGTGGCAACGCTTCCAAACCATTTACTAACGAAAATCTTTAATATCTAACAGATATATATATTTATTTTAAGTGATCATATTAAGTAAGCACATAAAAATTAATTGGCTGGCAACCGTTCCTAAAAATTTACACATGGAAATTTTTAATATTTAATAAATATTGGAATTTTTTTTATTTGATAAAATTAATTAAACAAATAAAACTGAATAGTGTGGCAACTCTTCTGGTAAATTTAGTTCTGTATATAGTTACACCGGTCGACATGTTTCTGGGTCCGACCTCTTCATGCCAAATTTTAGTTTCTCTTAAACCAAAAATAAGGGAAACACATTTTTTTATTAAAGTTTGCTTTTGTAGAAATTTTTTGGTATATCTTTTTTGTTCGTATGAGTAATTCAGGCCTATTTGTATCAAGCACAAGCAAACTTTAAGAGCTATAAATAAAAATCCCAATATTTTGCAATATCTAGAAGCAGAATTTGTGCACGAAATCAGAAACCAAAAAAAAAAAAAAATTTGTTGACTGGTGTAATTTATAATGGGCTTAAAATTGATAAATTGAAGAAGAAGCTGTACCAAATATATATATCTAGTAAAGATGTAAGTTAAATTTTGGAAAATACAATTGTCAACAAGTTAGGATTGGTTCCATGGCTGATCTTCTAGGTAGGAAGCCCACTTGTACTGCCAGAAACAAGCTTTGGTGAAAGCAGAAAAAATCCTTTATTTGAATCTCATATGCAGCAATGAGTCTTTAATCATCATAAATTTGTGCATTTTTAAAAAGCTTGAAGATATGAGAGCATTTTAGTCTCTTGACTTTGGTTGTAGTAGTGTGGTAGTCAAAAAGGAAGTGGTAATTATTATTCGTCCTTTTCCAAGCCGCTTCTATAACTAGCAGCTGGTAAGGTTTTTAACCTAGCCGCTTATGATTAAGAAGAAAATTGTACAAGGCTTCACTTGTATTTGAATAACCGTGAGTTTTCTGCATAGAAAGCAAGATGTACATATCTATATAATATTCATGTCTCTAAAGCGATAAAAATATCTGAACACAACATTAAAGCCTCTTCTTCTCAGCGTCTACAAACAAATCTTCGCATATTTGCATAAGTCTGCAATTACTTCACTTAAAAGCAGATCCTTACAAGCACACATTCACATGCAAATATTTACTATATAGGTGTGTAGTTGCAAAGCCGCACAAACAAGTCCTTGACACGAATTCGTCACGTCTCCGACATATTTCATCAACGCGCTCAACGACACGAAAGGTGTTAAAGATGCGAGCAGATTAAGTCGGAACGTGAGTATCCCATGAAAAGTCAGTTAACTGGCACAAAGAATGAGCGAGCGCTGGAAAAAGCAACAACAAGCAGAGGAGCATGCGCGTAGATAGGGAGACGAACGCATTTGAAGCACTTAAACTAGTTCTCGAGTATGTTTAAGTGTTGAATGTTTGATGGCATAACAAATTGTTTTGTCATTTTACGAGATCGACACGACGAAAAAACAGGCAAAAAAAATAGCAACAACAATGAAGTAATAAAAAGCAAAGCGAAGATAAATTGAAGTTGCGTCAAAGCAAGCAGCAGCGCGGCGTTCAATAATTAAGTGCCAGAGAAAAATGTGTGGCACAAAGGGTTGTTGCATGCCACAGATAAAATTTAGTATCTGTGCATGTGCGTGTGTGCGAAATATGCAAATTTGACATCTTTAAAAGGGTAACACATGTTTGTTGCCAGTTTGTATATGTGTGTGATTCGATGATAAATGAGTTCAACAAACAGTCGGACAGCCAGTTGCGCGTTGATCCTTTGCGCATGCGCGGCTCAGTGTCCTGCATGCTAAATTCGAAATCCTGTCGGCTGTGTTGGCGCATAAAAATTGACGCAAATTAAATTAACAACACTTTGTTGCACAATGGCACAATAACGGCGAGCGCAACAAATGATAAGTTTATGCAAATTTCGCTCGAGCGAATGGAGAAAAAATCGTCATAAATCGACTGCTGACGATTTTTATGATGTCGCCATAGAGCATTTGGTGAGTTCATTAATTTTTGTAGTAGTTGAGATTTGTTGTTTTTTTTTTTAATAAATGATATGGTGCTCGAGTGCAATTTTAAATTTTTGAAAGCATCTCGAAGTTAGCGAGACAGCACCACTTACGGCCCCTTTTGTAGAATACTTCGAAGGACATTTGTTTCACTGCCTTTTATGTGACAGCTGCTTTGTTATTGTTGTTGATTTACTTTTTTGTTTTCTCTTTTGTCACTTTTGTATAATAAACTCATTTATTAAGTGTTGATCTTGTTTGCATTGGCGACACGTGAAAGTAGAGTTTTCCTATTCGATCGTTGTAAACCGGTGAGAAGTAGAAGAGAGCAGGGGAATATAATTAGAGAATAACGAAGTAAGAAATTAGATACCAAAATTTTAAAACAATCTTAAAATGAAAAATAATGGAAAAATCTAAATTAATTAAGCAAGTTAACAACCAATACAAAATGGGTCAGACACGGTAAATACACAGGAATGTTGTATTAGCCACATTTTCGAATAGAGTTGCCAACTATCGAAAAATCAAACCGAAAATATTTACAAAACATTTAATATTGCTTTCAACAAATTATGCACCATTGAATTTAAATATTTTTTCGAACAGAGTTGCCGCTCAATACCAAAATTTAAAATTGTTTAAAATAATAAAAAATGTTTCTGCTAATAAAGATGGGAAATAACAAATATTCCGGAGAGTAGCCAAAAAAGTATATGATTTAAATATATTTTTGAATAGAGTTGCCACCGATAAAAATTTTGCCAAACGTCTTGTCGAGCAGAAGAAGCCAAAGCGGAACTTGAGTACAGTATTTGTGAGGTTTTCAATTAAAAAATATTTCGAAATAAATTCTCTCTCGGCTATTCAAAAGGAAAAAATAAAATAGCAAAAAACACTTTTGCGACTCAGGAGAATACAAATTTAATTTTTTTAGAAAATTTACCGTAGTAATGTATATAATTGTTGTACCATTAAAAAGTAGAGATTTTAGCCTGGTGACCTTTTAAAAAATCTGATATTTTAACTTGAGCATTTTTGATTCATAATTGAGTTTTTCGACCTAATATCGAAAGCAGAAAAACTAAATATTGTAAATTAAAAAAATACAGTGTGTGAGAAGATAAGTTTACACCAAATTTCATGAAATAAAAAAGCTTTTTGTATAAGATAAAAATAATAAACCCAAAAACTTTTTCAAATAAATTTTTAAGTTATGTAAAAGAAGCCTACGAACAAAAGTTATAGATCTTTTTATTACCTATAACATTGCCATACAACTTTTTTCTATAGGAGTAGTAGTTTTGACGGAAATCGAGATAAACCAATTCCACCTCGCCCCTCCCCTTTCTCTTCCCGACCGTAGATCGCCGTAAATTATTTTTCTCTTAACGTTTGTTATTTGGTCTTCCAATTTCGATGGGTTTCATGCTACCATGATATTTCTTGGTTTTCAATAAATATATACGTTGATCAACAATGAATATTAGAAAATAAAACTCTATATCTGCTCAGTTTTTATTTATTTTTAACGATTTGATTTTATCATTTATACCGAGCTGTAAATTATATCGTCTTATCTTAATTTTTATTAGAATTTAATTTTCCAGCGATGAAAACTGCTTCAAATATCAACATACACACAACCGCAGATCAACGCTTGCGTTGCGCACGTAAAGACTTAAGCAGCAAACCTGATATGAGATGGCGTAAAGTTTAACTGTAATCTGTAACAAATGACTGAATTCATATGTGGTAGTGAATTAATTCCCGTTTAAATAATATGTATATATAAACAAAAATAAATTACAACACAATTTTAAATTTGTAATTGAATTTAGTGAAGAAAGTTGTGGTAAGATAATTTTCTTGATAAATGTTGAGTATTTTATAGTAACTAAAAAACTGAGAATACAAAAAGCTTTAATATTTTTACAGCATACACACTAATTTGACGTAGTAGATAAAAGGTTGCCTCAGAAGAAACGTTTCTCATTGAAGAGAATAATGTATAGCAGTAAAGATACCGCTGCACTTGGCTATTACAGCTTGCAAGACAAAATAATATACGGAGCAGACAAGTTCCAAATAAACAAATAAAATTCGATATTTAGCTCGCTACATACTCATACGTTGATTGAGTGATAAAATAATATCGAGTTCCATACTTATAAACTACAACTTTATTGATATTACTGCAATTTTCGACCATCTAAGCTATTCCAAGTTTCTTAAGACAGTGGCAGCAGTTTCTAGCTCTAGCTATTGAATAGTTTGCTCCACAGTCACTCTCAAGTTCAAGTTCAAGTCTTATAAATCGCTGTGCGGTTATTGACAAAATTAACAGTATCATATATATAAAATTATCAGTATAAAGCAAAGCCGCTCATAAAATGAGAAGTTATTGGCTGAAATTTAATTATATTTAATTTTAATACATTTTATTTAATTTCGTTTTATATTTTTGTTTTACTTTATTTAATTTTACTTCATCTTATTTTATTTTACTTTATGTTATTTTAGTTTATTTATTTAATATTTTATTTTAATTTATTTTATTTTAACTTATTTTATTTTACTTTAATTATTTTATTTTAGTAGTATTTATTAAGTTATTTTGCTTTATATAGTATATTTTTATATTTTATTAAAGTTTATTATTATTTTTTAATTTTTCTTTTCTTTTCTACCTCAATTGCACTTAATTACAAATTACTTTAATAAAAAACATAAAAGGTACTATTTGCTTTGTTCTTAAAGCACAGCAAATTATCACAATATTAGAAATAGGTAAATTATATATTTTTTCTAAAACTCGCAGAACCACCAGCATTAGTGCATCTGTTGGCTATGCTACCGCCTCACTTACCGCACAAACGCCTGCGCCGTAATACCGTTTGCGCTTATTCTGCATAACTTGCATGCATAAAGTGTAAGAAATTAATAAAATAAAGCACTCGACATTTAACCACACACACACACACACACACAAAACTACACAGGTGAGTTTGGAGATTTAACGCTTCCAGCTAAGCGAAATACGCAACTAAAGCTAAAAATGCGCTTGAAGATGATGATTTCATTTTAATAACACCCTGTCTGCATGCCACTGACAATCCACACACGCACGCAAGCGCGCAGCATGGTACACAGTGCGATCGTGGAGCGCGGCGCAGTAGTTCGGTGCAGCAAAAACGCCAGCCGACGAGTAATAGGGAAGCGCAAAAAGTCGAAATGATCTGCCATATATCAGTTGGTTGCATGCTGCACTTGCCGCACTGCCGCTTCTATTAAAGTATTATATTTGAATGTCTAAGCAACTGTCCGCTGGCTGTCACTTGTTGTTATAGTTATTATTTTTATTATTCATTCTGCTTTTGCTGCAAAAGTCGCCTTTTTTCAGCATTTGCATTTCGCATTTCGCATTTTTTCGTTATGATTTTAATTAAGTTTATGAGTTATGCCACATCTGTGTGATTTAATTCCTTCATATGCCTATCACAGATGCCTGCAGACCACTAAAGCAACAAAAAGCAAACAGATTTTTCTATTTTTGCATTTTTGCACACACACATATACACATTTATATGTGTATGTGCGTGCATTAGCCCACTTGCCTTCATTCCATTTCGCATGTAATCGCACAAATCGCACAAAAATAGTTGAACCAGTTTGATAATACGCATGCATTTGTGGCATTTTTTATTATTAATGCCGTCTGTTGAGATCCAGCGCTGACGGTCACAGTGCGACGACTGCCCCGGCTGCTGCACTGGCCGCTGATACATTCGTCTAAGTCAGCTTGACTTGAGCTAGTCAAATCAGGCAGTCAGGTAGACGACCCAGCCTAACGCTGCCTAACTGTCAGGCATGTAGAAAATATGTATCCAGATCTATATATATATAATATATCTTAGCTCACACATATGCACATATAAATTTCTGTGCGCATTTGTGCGTTTATTTCAAACGAAAATCTTAGCCAAGTTAGCAGTTAAGCGGTGATGAGTTGCCGCATTAGCGTTGATGTAGCTCATAAAATCAAGCGCAACAACAACAAACAGCGTACTATTCAAACAACTCTTGAGTATTTGCATGCACTCTGTTCTGCTTTAAATCTCCACAAATGCCGGTGTGTGTATGTGTGTGTGGCGCAAAAAGTTGAGTGGCTGAATTTATTTCTTGGAAAATATGCAAATCCATTCGTTTGAAGGTTAATTTCAGCTTGACGCTTACAGAGGTTGACAAAGTGACAATAGTGGAATTGCATACAAAATATATTTCTAACAAATTTGTTTGTCAGTATTGTCTGGCTGATAAGCCGCCTGCTCTAGTGATTTCCTCCTATATCCTCATATTTCACAAATCTTTCGCAAAGCTCACTGGTATGCTGCTGGGTTGTTTTAATCTCCCTTTTCTTTACTAATTGATAGAAGTTCTTATTTTTTCCAAATTTCCGGGAATACGCCAACTTTAAGGCAGATATTAAACATATCTAGTAGCACCTTTGGACGTATGCCGTCTGGTTCAGGAGATTTGTTTCCATATAGCACCATGCCTTTGCTAATTTTAAACCACTTTTCCACAATGTCGTATCGAGTATTCTCTCCTCTGGGGATAGCCTTTCGACGTACGGAGACGAATCGTGTCTACGCCTATAATGGTATCAGCTATCCTAGTACGAAGTAGGGCTTCTATACATTAACGTACATGATAGTTCTAGTTACTATATTTTCATAATATTACAGTTATCATAAAATTAGCTTTTTGCATATCAAATTTGGTCTTAAACGATTTTTCTTATAAAATCTCACAATTCAACTCAGTATTCGATTCTTAGTCATTCAAACATAAACAATATAATACATTGATTTCCAAAATATATCTACAGAAAGTGAAATTTTTAACTCTTAATGCCCACAAAAGCTCAATTTTGGCAAAAATTAGGTCCTCAGACAATTATCGATACATAAAATAAACGTTATGACTCACACGACAACTTAAAAATCGCCTCTAATCGCTTTAACCAAAATCTTTGTCCAAATGGCCACTTTAACCGAAATTTTGCCGCCTTGAAATACACCTGCGAGGGAATCAATCACGCCAATCTGAGTGAATTGGGATCATATGTAAATAAAATTTAACAGGCTTTTTTTATGTGTGTGTGTATGTATGTAACGTGAGCTCATCACATATTAATTAATCATAGCGCTTGTATAAACCGCCAACGCGCTGAATGGAGCGGCGACGCAAAAACTTTTGACAGCTATGAGTGGGCCTAGCGGTAAAAAATAACAACAAACATATGCATGTAAATAAAAAAAATCCAAACAAATAAACTAGTCATAAATATTTAGTAGGCAGATGCACAACTGCTTCGACAGATGATTGATTTTTAACGCAAATCTGTTTGTAATTATTCAGTTTGCTTGTTTTTTCGTTTTTTTTTTTTTTTAATTTTTTTCTTGATATCTGTCGAGGGTGTTGCCCGACATGAAGTGACCTAAAGCGAAAATATTATACTAAGCATTGCTTGAAGCACAAATTAATTTACCTTTTTATAATTCTGAACGTTTGTAAGTCATTAGAAGTCTTTACGTTCGTAAAAAAATAGCGCAATCACTTTTTCATTCGAATTTGTTTGGGAATTACCCGGAGTTGCGTGTGATTGGGGTGTGTCCATGGCGGGAATTTAAAAAACTTAATTATATTTACATACAGATGTATGTATTTATGAGGTGATTAAGTATGATGAAGAAAATGTAATAAATGGAGTTTTCATTAAATATTGAAATAAATTTAAATTTAAAATATTGAAGCATAAAAAATATTTAATTATTAAAAATAGTAAAATATTAGAAATATTTAAACATTAATTTAAATTATAAAAATTAATACATTTTACAATGGTGTTATCGGTAGAAAATGTAATGCATCGATTTTTAAACCAAAACATAAAAAAACCTTTTTCGAATTATTAAAAAAATTAAAAAATTAACAAAAGCAAGTAAGAGATGTCTAACTTCGGGTGTAATGGAATATTTTATACATTCGCACGATAAAGTGATATGCGGGATTTTCGTATATATTTTTAATAAAAGTTGGAAGTATTGCATTCATTATTTACAAACACAGGCAAGAAGATATATCATTATTAGAAAGCGATTATTTGGGAATTTCATTAAGATTTCTTGCATATTGGCCGATAGATGCACTATAAAGTCAAACGGAAATTTGAAAATATTTATATATATTAGGTATTTGGGAGTATACTCATTTTTGGCACAAGCGCTTGCTATAATCACAAAAATATTCTCCCAGAATTTAAATACTGGTACTCATAGAGTGCCCGATGTGTTCGGTAAAAATCAGGCATACGCACAGGATTTCACATATTTTGTATTTAGATAGACCAATTTTTACACCGGCTCTCATTAAGACCTTCTCTGCCATCCTGGCTGTGGAATTTAATGTTTGTGGCTTATTTATTCAGTTTTCAACATACCGTTACAAAAAGACTTCTTCTCAGCAAGTATGCTTGAAATAGCTTCAGATATTTTCAATTCACCATTTAAAAAGAATTTTTAATTAAATAATATATTATACATATTGTATAAAGATGCATACATATAACAAAGCTAAACTAATAAAAAGAAATAATTTTTAATAAAACCATGATAATATGTAAATTTAAAAAACTAAAATTTTCAAATGTATATATATAACAACCTTCAATTATTTTATTTGTTTGTTTTTTTTGTTCTCGATTAGCATATACAAAAATTTAACTAATTTTAAGCAATAGAAATTTAGATTTCTAAAATACGTAATTTTTACTTAATACATTTTTCAAATAATTTAATTAATTCAGTTTTAAATATATTTAGAATATATCACAAATTAAATGTATTTATTATAACAAAAATTAAGTAAAGAAATAGTATTTATAAGGTTGATGATTTTTAATAAATTATGATGCAATAACTACAATATAAAACTCAAAAGCAAATATTTCAGGGTTATGAGATTGATATATAAATGAGACATAAGTTAAGGACGAGTTAAACTATACAATAAAGGAAATTTAAAATTGAATAAAAATAATACATACAAGTAATTTAGCTAAAAAACTAAAAACTAGAAATATTTTTTATACAAAAAAAAAAGTATAAATTAAAATTTTAGAAAATAATAAAATAATAAAATTTTAAAACTTTTTTTTTATAAAAATTTTGTTTGTTAGAAAATAATAAATATTAATAACATACAAATTTAAACTACTAAAATACCCCCAACTTTCATTTACAATTTTTTATAAAATATCAAAAAAATAATTTAGTCTACTAAAATATTAATAATAAATTAAATATAAAAATATAAATTTTTATTTAAATATTTAATTAATTTGAGTGCAATATAAGCACAAACATATAATATTAGCATGGGAAAACAACATATTACCTTTATGTGACATTTAACATTAGCCGACCCCACCGACAAGCGCTTTGTGAAGTTGCTGATGTTGATTTTGTTGATAGCATACATTTACAAATATGATAATTTCTGAAACGTAGACCTATTGTATGTAAGTGTTATGCATATGTATGTAATATATTCATTAATTCAGCGCCGCTACTGAGGCTATTTTGGGTGAGGCGCACCGCTGTCTGGAATGCTGATGCCGCCACTAATAGTGAAGAAACTAGATCAAGCTTTGAGACAAAAAGACGGAAAACTATGATAATTTATTTTAGTAAACAAGCTAGATTTTGTAAGCGGTTACTACTAACATAAGTTAAAAATAAATGTTAACACCGCAACAAGAATTTAAATGCATTAATATTTTAAGTTTCTTCAAAGGCACTCCGCTTGAACTTTATACTGAATTTTTAATTTAAGATTTTAAAAGCTTTTATTTAGTTAGACGCCAGCGGAAACATTTTTTATACCGCAATTTATTGATATGTATATTAAATTTTTTTTTAATTATCAACAAAGATTCTTTGTAGAGCTAAATTGTATGTACATATTTTTGCGCTTATTAGGGTTTAAGGTTTAAAAACTCTCAGCTTGACATTTTTAAAGTATGGAAACTATATTTTATTTTAATTTAGCAAATAGGTAGACACTCTGTTTCCGTTATTTTTTAGGTCAAAACTATTTCACTCTATATAATATATATATTAAATGATCCAGATATGCAGATCCTATATAGTATATACTTGTATGTATATGATAACCTGAGCCGATTTGAACTAGTCTCTGAGTTTTTGAGATAGCGATATGAAATTTTGCCTACGTCCTTTTCTCGCCAAGAAGCTGCTCATATGTCGGAAAACGTTTTCTTTAGACGAGATATCCCGAATTTGGCGAAAATAATGCAATCTCCGAAAAAATGTTTTAGATCGGTTCACTAGCTACATTTTTAGGTTCCGAATTACTACATAAAGTTTTGCTAATTTTCTTAAACAATTTTAATTTTATAAAATTTAATACTAAATCATAGCAAATAAAAAATGTAATTGTCTACTAAACAAAGGGAGTAAAAACTAAATTTCACTTTTATCAAAAACGAACTTATAAAATAATTATTTATTATAACAATATTATTTCTCGTAATTATTAAATAATTTTTTTGTTTTTAGATTTAGTTTTATGTTACAATCACACATACTTAAAATGCTACCCTACCAGCACAACAACAAACGCAGTAACGGTACACACTGCCTTCCAGATAATAATGAAAATCAGCGAAAACTTTATAAAAAAACAAAATAAACTCTACACGTTTACCTAACTCAAAAAAAAGCAACAACAAATAAGTCCAGCGAAAACACTTAGCCACCTGTGAACAAAAGACTTAAGCGACATGCTCGCTGGTGCATTTGGGCAAAATTCAAAAAGCAAAAGTGACGACAAAAAAGCAACATAAAAAAATACAAATAAGCACACATGGTTGTTGTGATTTCGCATTGCGTTTTCGCCTTCATTTAAGCGCATTTTCATTAATTTTAAGTACCTCCCCTCGAAGACACAAAACACCGAAACAGCAGACAGTGAATGGACAACGGGTTCAGCCAGCTAGCCAGCCATTGTGGTCGAGCGGTAAAGCAGTACACATACACACATGCAGCTAACGCTACAGTAAATAAATAACAGTACTGTGTGTAGACGTACGAGAAAAACAAAAACACAAACAACAACAGCAATAACCGCAATGAAAATGAAGCAACAAGAGCAAGAGCCATGCGCACAGCCAGCCGATCAGGCGAGCCAGCCAACCAACGCTGAGCAGAGTAAGTGGCGCACAACAATAATAGCAATAACAATAAAACAACAACAATAGCGTGCAAGTCAACGAAGCATACAAAGACAATGAACGAGTGAAAAATGCAGAAATAATAGCAGCGAGAGTAAAAAGGAGGCAACAAAAATAGCAAATGAAACAAAAAAAAAACAACAACAAAATGATTGCAATAACAAAAACAATGGTGGTGTTGCATAGTTACTATAAAATGCGCTGGAGTTGCAGATATCACCACTATAAGCAACGGCATTAGTTGTATGGCAGCAAATAATAACAACAACAAAAGTGAATAAAAGTAAAAAAAGTAATTTATGCGGCAGAAAACCACCACCTTAACTGTTGCTATAATGTGCGCTCTCCAGCTGGCGGTTCGATCGACTTAACACTGGCAACATGTTGAACGCAACATGTTAGTTACAGAGGCTGTATGTTGTTGCAGACACTAACATGCTGCAGTTTGATATTAGCTGGATCTCAAGTTGAGTCTAAAGCTAATGTTGAATCATCGCAAGTGTAAATTTTATTGATCTAACAAGAAATGTAAGTCAGTGTGAGTTCTGAAGATTTTTCTGAAAAAAATCTAAAATATTCAAGATTTAATTGGCTACTATCTGGAACTAAGTAGCTAAAAGGTCTTCGGCGGTCTCAACAATCGGGAATAAAAAATAATAATTAAATTTTTAATTTTTTATTAATTAATTAAATAAAACTACTCTTAAAAAAAAACAGATCACAATAAAGCCTTTTTTCTGAATTTTAAGGGGATATATCGCCTATAAGAACCTCTTAACGATATCTAGATATATAGGTATCCTAATTAGAATTGCCCGAATAGGCGATCACGAAAACCATATTATCAAGAGGAACCTCGATTCTACTAAGTCTACTAGTTCCTTCTTCGGTATTATCCATTATATTACAAACTTGGTGGCCCTGAAGATTGCAGCTATACCCATTTGATCAGGTATCCACATACTCTCTTGCACGAATTCAACTCGATAACGTTGTTGTTGCTTTTACATGTAATTTTTTTTGACAAGAGAGCAGAAGCGAGCAGAGAAATGGCGAATCGAAGACAGCTAGTCTAAGCAGCATCCGATTTTTAACTATTTTGCAGTTCGTTTTAGATGAAGTTATTGTGAAAAGATTGAAGGTGTTTGAATAAATGAGAAGGTGACTGTATGCATTATGTTTGTACACCTTTCGAAGACTGAGGCCAGTGAGGCCAAAATAGTCTTTATAAATTTCTTTCCATAGTTGTTTAATTTCTTTAAAAGGATAACGTACAAAACAAGAAACCTTTTATAGTTCACTCATTGAACCCTTGAACGATATCATTAAACTCTAAGCGGTCAAAAGCGCTTAACAGCTGTTATAACAGCGGCCCTCCAGCTACTGTTAGCGCACTGTTATCATGAACCAACCGGTAACAGCCAACAATGCAAGGCAAAATTTTCACCTTCAAAACCAGCAAAGTCAATCAGCACCTTTAGTCTCACACAAACCGCTCACAATTTAAGATCGACGCGTGCTGCCCGGTCCCGGCTGCTCCTATTAGCCAGCCAATACAGCAAGCAAGCAACCAACAAAAGTGAACCACCCCAGCATGCCAGCAACGCACAGCTGCTACTGTTTGGCTGCCACAAGCGTACTCGTCGCAACGATCGTCGATCGATGGTGCACAGCGCACACACGACCACCAACCGCCGAGCCGTGTGTTTTCATTCGTCGCGTGTTGTCTGTTGACTCCGCGGCAGCCACCACCGCTGCTCGCTGCTTTCGCTAACTCGGTTAGCTGTTCGCCGGTTGTTCAAACTGTTTTTGTTGTTGTTGGCCCGTAAACAGGGCACATAGCGTGTGTTGGTTGCGCATGCGCGCCACCACCTCATCAGCATTAACGACAACAACAGCAACAGTAACTACGGCAAGCGAAAGAGCACTTCGTTGGCATAGAGTACGTACGCTGGTTGCTCGTTTAGTGGCGCGTTGACGCGTTCACTGTTTGTTCGCGCTTCTGCTCGCGTGCTCGTGCGAATCTACCATGTACGCTGGCGAATGTTTAACGCGTTGCGCATACATTTTGATCGCTCGCTCGTTCATCAACTAAGCGCAAATCACAGCCAATGCCGTCGCTGTTTTCTGCGTTCAATTTTATAGCAGTTTCGGTACGTCTGCGCCCCATACAATTGATTAATTGCCTGACTGTGTAGTATTTACCGTTCGGCCGGGTGAAAGTGAAATTCTAATTGTCATTTGCGCATGAATTCAGCGCAAAAGCTCGGCGCTTGCGGTAGTGTGTGTGACGTGCAAATATTCTGGCGCAAAGTGCTGGAGAATATATGTGCAATTAAAAGCACTTTAGTACACCTAAAGGAAATTATGTTAAATAAAAAAAAATACTATAAAAAAGATATACAAAAATATGTAATTACACAAAATAAATACGAAACTATACATTAACATGTTCTTTGAAATAAACATAAATAGCAAAAGTGAAAACCGAAAAGAGTTTTTAAAGCTTAAAAAAAGCTATAACTAAATATTGTAATATTTTGTTAAAAGAATTTTATATATTAAAATTTCATTTAAAGGAAAAAGGAATATCGAAGAGAATTTTTAAAGATATCAGAAAACGCCATAACTAAATATAGTATAATTTTGAACAAAAAACATATATATATTTGTAACAATTAAAGTGTTTAATAGTATGTTTAAACTGTAATATAATGAATCAATTATTTTATTAAATTAAAACTACAACAATATAAAATGTAAGACAAGCAGAGTCTCCACAAATAGGCTTTTAATATTCAAGCAGCAACAAATATTAAAAAAAAGTATAGAAAATTATTTTAAATCAACATGAAAACGTTGGAGGCTATTATATGAAAGGAAAAAATATGACAAAGTTTTCTGACTTCAAACTAATTTAAAAACAAAAATAAATATTATATTGTTACTTCATTAAACAAATAAAATAAATTCTAAAAAAAATATAAAAAGCAAAAAAAATTGTTTGACTTCAACTGCATTAAAAATTTTATATTAAATTCTGTTCTTGTATTATATATACAAATAATACAAAGAATGATAAACTAGTTTCAAATAAGTGGATATTTTTGCAAGTTTTAAAAAATATTGTGTTTTTTTTTCAAAAAGTGTTTCGGGAATAATTTCGTCATTTATGCGGCAGCAGTCAAACAGCTTTAGTCAATTTACAATAAAGAAAAGGTTAGTATCATTTGAATTTTTAGAAACAATTTTCTGCAGCACGGAAAATATTGCGCACTACACAATTCACCAGAAAATTTGGTTGTGTGTTAAATGTAATTTTTCTCTTAAATTTGAGCAAAGATTGCCGACAATGAAATTTTTTTTAAATATTAAAATATATAATCTTTCAAACGTTGCAGTTTGCTTTCCATGAGCCAGAAATAATATATAATAAAAAATATGTAATTGCATGCCATAAAGCCATTTTTATGCTGAATGTGAGCTTTTCATAATAAATAGATAATAGTTAAGTATGACTAAAATTTGTTTTGAAAACTTGGTATGTGTATTACTTAGCGACCCAAGGAAGTTAATGCTGCAGATGGACATAATCGGACTATTGCGATGCCCAAAAATACCCTTAATCATAAACCTAACAAGAAAACCCGTTAAGGTCGAAACTATAATACCCCTATCAGGTGTATTTTTATTGCAAATAGCAATCTTTGTATTGATTTTGATTGGTCAGTTCGTATGGCAGCGCGTCACGCTGATCATTTGTATATATTTTATAGGATCTCCGCCGTTTTCTTCTGCATGTTACAAACTTCGTTACAAACCTATTATATACTGTTGAGGGTATAAAAAGTGCCATAATTAGGACATAAATTGAATATAGCTTTATAAATAAAACTCTCATATCTCAACTATTCGAACAATTTGACACAAATTGTTTATATATTATTCACTTCACACGCTTTTATAACAGTTTAGATTTACACGAAATAGAAGGATTTCTACTGCTTTTTTACATGTTGCAACTGACTTCTAAAAACAGGCGAAATTAGATCATAACTTTTTAAACGCATTAACTTTTAATCCCTTAATGCCTATAGCTGATTATACCTATACCAAATATATTAGCAAATTTATAAATCTAACAGCTCATCTATTTTTGATAATAATGTGACTGTATGGTACTAAAAATAGATAACATCAGTTCTATACCTGCCTTAGACAACAAATACATAATCTAAGAATTTTCGACTAAGTTAATTTTACACCGTATATATTATTCCATAACTACTGATATTCATAGTGAATTATATTGGCTGAGTAATTATCCCGAATAGACATAGGTTGTGGGACATACTGCAGTTGGGTACGAGAACGGGTGAATACAGTCCATAAATTATTAAGCCCCATATTGGTCTTTAGGTATATTTGAATAAATCTGAAAATATTCCTCGCCTTTGATTTAGTTAAAGAAGACTGCTTTTTCAACTTGAAAATTATATACAAATTTTCAAATGAAGCAATGATTTTTATATTATTTCTTTAACCTTTCATCCATTGCAACTTTTCCTTTATAAAAATAAGTACTTTCTTTATTTAAGTTTTTTTCTGAATTTTGAATTTTTAACCAATAGTGAATATTTACGCTATTGGTGAAATAAACAATTTTATAAAATCAGAAAGACAGTTATTATATCCGAAAAAATTAGTAAACTTAATCTTATATACATCCCTTTAATTAATTTTAGACATACATTTATTTTGATGTTAAAAAATTTTAATTTTGGTTCAAAATTGACATCAAAAAGTTTTGACTAATGTCATTTAGAAAACTTTTTAAAATATCATTTAATAAATTTTTAATTATATTTTTTTATCACTATTATTTACTTTTACATAAGAAAAAATATTTTATTTAAAATTGTTTGAAAAAATATTTGTAAAAAATGTATATAAAAAAGTTTTTACACATGTCATTTACAAATGTCATTAAAAAAATGTTTAGTTTTGCTTTTTAAACATTATTTTTTTTACAAAAAAAAAAACATAATTAACTGTTTTCAAACATCAAACTAAAAAAAATATGCTTTATTATTAGTAAAACAAACTTAATCAAACAAATTGTGATGTGTGCTTTTTTACTAAAACTTATTTTAATTCAAATTTGTATTTTGTTTAAAATAATTTGTTTTCAAAAGCAACTAAATTTTAACTTATTTAATTTTTTTATTAGTTCTTCAAAAATTTGTGATCTGATTTTTGAAAAAATATATTAAGTTTTCATATTAATGGAAAAATAGTAACATATATGTTTACAAAAACAACCGCTTTTATTTTGTTTTTATTTATTTTTTTTCAAATTTTAAACTTATATAAGTAATGAAATATTCAGTTAGTGTTTTTTTATTTCAATTTAATTCAAATCAGTAAATGTGGTTTTATCAGTTTTTCAAAATTTTTCTTTTGATACCAAAACAATTTTTTTTTTAAGTTTGCTTATAATTTTATTTAAAAAATTTTTAAGTTTTGAAAAAAGATTTAAAATTTTATGTATATATTTTTTTTTAATTTAGAAGTTTGCTATATAATATTTCATACAAATTTTATATATACGAACTTATTATATTGCAGCTTCTATATAAAATGTTAATTTTTTTTACAGTTTAAAATTTTCATTACTTTTATTTAAGAAAAGTAAATATTTTTTTAATAAAAATTCTTGTGTGCCTTACAATAGTACTTTGCCAACCTAAAGAAGGATGATTTTTAGCGACCACTTAAGCACTTCACATCGTTAAGTCCCATCTTAGTATAGCCCTCTGCATCTACAAAGTTTCCACCCAAATCAAAGCAGCAATTTCACCAGCATATCTGCTTATCGCTTCTAATGGCCGCATGTGTCATCAACCCACAACATTAATATTTATGCATATTGCTAGCAATAAAATTTTGTTGCAAGTACCTGCCCACGAATTTAACTACTGCAGCGGCTTAAGGCAACCAAAGCAGCCACACCAGCAGAAAACAAAAACTTAAGTCTTAAGTAGCCACCTCGTGTTATGGGAAATTATTAAAAACAAGGGAAAAGCATATACATACATCTCAAGCGGGGCGCTGTGTGGCAAATGCCTAGTAGAAAGCGCACATTGCAACAAAGCAAGTACACAGAGGCGCACGACGCGCCAAAGACATTTCCTTGTACACAACGAATTTTAGACGCACAGCGCATTGTTCTCCAGCCATCCGGTAGCAGACACAGTCATTTCCGTTAGCAAGTGCCAAGGCACTAAAATTCTTCACTTGAAAAGCAGAAATGCGCTCGATTTGCATGCCGCGCACGTCAACGCACTTCAGTCAAACCAACAAAATTACAACAACAAAACGAAAATAATATAATAATTGTCAACGAAAAATAAATAAATAAAAAGAACGCAGACAACTGAATTATTTTGTTGCAACAACAAGTGGTCATTGGTTACTCTTGCCTCGACGACTTTTACTGCTTGTCTTTTTGCGTTACTTTACTGTACTTTTGTGGTGCTTTTACTGCAGTGTACAGACCCTTTTGTCGTCAGTGGCTTTGGCAGCACTTCTGTGTGGCAATAAAAATGCAGAAATGTAAATTAGGCGACTGCTGCTTGCTGCGGGTGTGCGACTTTTGTGGCAGACATTTTTACGCGTTTATTGTTATTATTGTTAGAGATAAATTAGTTGCTTTATGCATCATCGGTTATTAAGAAATATGTATCTTCTGGTAGCACATCGGAAGTTTAGTGCAAACACTTCATGTCTCATTTGACTCTCTGTTGTTGAAATCTTCGGCGACTGTTAGGAGGTCGGAGAGTTGTTCAGCGAATGCGTCAGCTCATCAATCGCTCAACCCATACTTTCTTTATGAAGTCTTAGGCCACCAGCAGGGTTGCAGTAGATCTGAGATTTTTTGTATATTTTTGATCTTTGAGTCCATCGAAAAAAAATTTAAAATAAAGCTCAGTGTTGAATTTAATTCTTGTTTCCCAAAAGTAGCAGTAAAGCTATAATACCCTTCACTGGTGCATCTTTTATAGCACCAAAGAGTATAAAAAGATAGTTATCCGATATCGGCGGTTCCGATAAATAAGCTGTTCCTTTAGAAGAAAAAGATGTCTGCAAAATTTCTGATCGGTATCTCACGACTCAAATCGTCACGCTAATCATTTCTGTATATACTTTAAAGTGTCTCCGCCGTTTCCTGTGGGTATTACACACAACCTGGCAAACTTAATATTGCCTGTTCAGAGTTTAAAGATATTGCAGACATAACTCTTAGTAAGATTATCAGAGATTAATTGAACTACTGTAGGCAGCTTTATCTGAGTTGGTGTTTTAAGCAGGAGTACTGAAACACTGTTATCATACTAAAACACAGTCGTTAGAATATCGTCAATGTCTGATTTTCAGCAGCAATTCTGGTCAACGATTTCTGCCTCATTTTCAATGCAAAATTTGTGTGATTTAATTTTGCTTTGGAGTTTTATTGTAGTCTTTAAATTAATTTGGGAACCCCTGGTCTAAACTGTAGCACTTCGTGTTTCTGTTGAATTATTTGTGCGATCGTTTCTAAACCTTGGTAATTTGTGCTTCTTTATTGTTGTTGTAAAACTGAAAATCTTCAACAAATAATTCTATGAAGTGTTGCTGAGTTTACGGTCCTTGGCCGTACGAAATCCGAGACCGTTCCGGCTACGTAGACCCGACTATCGTGAAACGATATATGTCTCTTCTTCGTGGTAGATTAAATTGTATTAACAGACTCCAAAAAGAGATCTTTTTATGATCTCAAGATCAATTACCTTATACTTGTATCCAATTTCAGTATTTGGAGTTTATTTTCGGTTATAGAACTCCAGCGAAAAATAAACTTCAAATACATCATAAAGGCTCATAATAATAGACCCTTTTTGTTGACGATGCTTAGTAGGGGATTGTAGAAAGAAGATACTGTAGAACGGGTTGACACCAGATTCCATTCTTCGGAAAATGTAATTCTTCAGGTAGGTAATAACGTTGGTAATAAGAGCAGACCATGTTTATAGAGATGGTATATAGACTCTATATTAAGGGTTATGAAGCCTCACAAAAATTCAGTGAAACAATCTACCTTTCCTTGCACAAGTTACGATGCTTTCTCGGAGCGTAAGTTAAAATCTTAATAATACGCAAACCTACAAAAACATTTAACCTTCCACATATCGAATTGTTCAAATGTAGTTAATATAATACAGTTTTGTTGTGTGTAGCAACAACAGCTATATAATAAATTGGTTTGTCGTGTTTTTAATTCTCGCAATTTGTAATGTAAAAAACCAGTTCAATTTGTAACTTAATTCCATGAATTGGAGCGAACAGTGTGTTGTGTATAAGAAGAAATTAATCTCGCCAGTTCGAAGCATTATCTATTATTGCTTTTATTGTTGTGGTTGCTTTTTAGTGTTACTAAACGGCAGAGAGATACAAAGTACGTGTAAATACAACAACAACTAAAACGGGATGCGCTATTTGCATATTAATTCAATTATATTCTACACACATACATATGCATAGTACTCACATAAATGTGATTAAGAAGTGTGATTGTGTGTATGTAAACACGTGTCATGCCGCGATTATTAATGCACTACAAGTTAATAGCAAAATGATCGCATTTTTATAAATAAATTGTCGTGGCTAAAAGGCAACCGGCTATATGCATGGAGAGAGACTACAGAAGACTATACACGCTCACATACCATATATATTTACATAAAAACATTAATTTCTAGTTAACAAAAATGCTATAGAAATTCGTTAGTTATACACAGAGCCAGGTATAATAAATTTGGCATGAAGTTTGTAACACCTAGAAGGAAACGTCGGAGACCCTATAAAAAAAATGTCAGTAAGTTTTTGAGATATAGATGTGATCCTTTTCTCCACAAGAAGCTGCTCGTTTTTCGGAACTACTGATATCGGAAGACTATTGAATATCAAAATCAAGTCCTTGTATGTAAATTTTTTTTACCTCACTAGATATCTCCATGAAATTTGGCACGAATTATTGACCAAGTCAATATTAACAACTCCGAACATCTAGTTTAGATGGCGCTACTATATCATATATAATATGTCTTCAGATTTAGTTATGCATATAGTTGCTATAACAATTGCAGCTGAGAAGGGTATTATAACTTCGGTGCAGCTGTAGTTAACGTTTTGTTTTTCTTATTTATTAATTTGTTAAGATATTTAAAAAATCTATGCCTATGTATGTGTGCGTATTATTCGTTTGCTAATGTGTTTGTCTGCATAGGATTAGCCGTAATAGCATTAAAACAAGCTTTGATAAATGTGCACCACTTATATATATATTTTTTTTGATAACATAATAAATAAGCGTTAGCAGCATAGCATTATGTCTTTTGCATTGTATCGCAGAAAAAAAAATAAATATATGTATTTATTTCGGTTTGGTGACAAAAACCAGCAGTTAGTTAGCTGCGCATGCGTCTGCGAACCGGTTTCATTAAAAATCTTTTGTTTCGGCCGGCGCTGCTGAACGAGCATAAGACATATGTGTTAATGTTTCTACAAATTGGTTATCTCATTTTCAATTTTAACACCTAATGCTCCAATTTTCCAGGCCTTTAGGTGCAATGTTGGCGCATTGGCAATAATTTATTATGGCTTTTTGAATCTTATTTATTCAAAAAAAATTTTTTTTTTGGTTTTTAATTCTATTTATTTTAGCTAAAAAATGTATTTTTATTTTTTTTTTTTAATTTTGAGCCATAATTTTATATTATTTATTCTATATTCTTTACTATGGCTTACGCATAAGTACACTCAAAATTAAATATGGCTCGAAAAATGTATTTATAATTAGAATACATATATTTATTTTCACAACTTCATATAAAAAAAAATTAAAAATAATTTTACATTATTTAAATTATGGTATTGTTTACAACGGAAGTGTTTTGTTGTTATTGTGTACAATATTAATTTTTCCTTTTGTATTTACGTAAATCATAAATTATTGCTTGACATTTGTTACATTGATAATGCCAACGGTTGCAGCTAAGTAACGGTATGAACACGTCTATGGCAGTGCACGCGCACACATGCATACGAAATGAGTATATAAACATGTTCTAGCAAAATAAATTTTATAAAAGAAAAAACAAAAAGTTGAATTCTAAATTATTCTATAGAAGAGCTAGTTCGAATGCCAACGTTTGAAAATTATTTTTTTTTTAATAAATTATACAATGTGTGTCTCAAAAAACGCAGATTTGAACTAAAATTACAAAAATATTTTTCAATTTATATTTGCTTTTAGTTTCTTGATATTACTTTACGCAGTCACCAAACTTCATTTAAAGATGTTATGTGGCTAGTTTATTTAAGTGAGCTTTGCTTTTATTGCAGATGTATAAATATATAATTCGCTACTTCTAACTATTTTCCATATATTAATTTCCATTCCTGACTCTCATAGCTGATCTCCTGCAAAGCAATGTGTCTGGCGCTAAGCAAGATTTTTCTCTTCAAAATTTTCTCCTGCAGCATTTTTATTATCGTCCACGGGCAATCAATTCTCCTGCCTTTCTATCCAACTTCTTTCAATTTCTCATTACCGCCTTTTATCTCTTCCTCCACTCCGCTAAGATGAGCTCAAGGTCACCACAAAAACTGTCATTGTCATTATTATTTCCCACAACGCAAATTTTTGTTTCGAATTCTGCAGACAACAACAACAAACCGCATGTATACACTTAACAACATCACAACTTGTCACCCAATCAAAGGGTAATTCAATAAAGCATAACAAAAAGCAAAACAATAAAGTAGCAAGGGAGGGAATAGAATTAAAACTGGAGTGCTCTCGAACTGTCAGCAGAGAAAATACTACAAAGCAATTGTTTAAGTGCATGGTCAAAGTACTTCAGCGTGTTATATTTGTAGCAGTTCGACAACTTTTTGTGAAGGAACAAAGCATAAGCGCTTTGAAGTACACCAATTATTATGCAAATTTTCTTTCACGCATTTTGTGCTCTAGTTTTTTTGAAACAACAAAAAATGTCTTTGTAAATGCAAAAAGCTGATTTTATATCTAATTGTATGTATGTATGATATTTTTTTACAAAAACGGTTACAGACACGTTTTAAATGGCAAAGGGTTGTTTGAAATTCCTCAAAGATTTTTTAACAGCCAAAAGTATAACATTAAAATATTTGCCAACATAAATTGTCTTTCTAATTTATATTATCATTTTTTACTTTTATTTTTTTGTTAAATTTCTGTGTGCCTAGTCCTCCGTTAAAAAACATTGTTAGTACAAAGGACCGAAATAAATCAAGAGTAACTCCTCTGGTAGCAGTTTAGTTAATGGTATATATATATATATATATATATGATATATGCAATTATATACCAAAAAAATATTTAAAAAACGAAAAAAAAATGTAATTACAAAAGTGAAAAAAATCTTTCCAAATATTAGTTTATATATTACGCTTATGAAAGGTTGCAGCCTCCTCACAAGTTTAAGTAATATTAAAATAAGTTTCATACTAATCAAAATATTTTTCAAAACAAAAAAAAATTAAACATCAAGTATAACCAAATTATCTTTTACTAACGATGACATTATAATAAAAAAAAATTTCAAAACAAAACAAAAACAGAAACTAACAAAAACTTGAAACAAGATTCGTAAATTTAACAAATTTTTTGACCAAATAAAATTAAATAGAAAAATTTTTAACATAAAAATATTTTTCACAAACAAAATATTATTTAAAAAGAATATTTTTAATATAATATTAAAACAAAATCTATTTTTACTGCGAAAAAAAGTATTTTTCTAGAAATCAAGTTCGTTGCTTAAGTCTTTTTCCAATTCATTTCTATTATCAAGACATAGCGCAAGTCATTACCATTTTCACCGATATGCCAATACAACTAGCAATCGAAGATCAGGGACCAAAGAGGCAAAATCACACTGTTATTGTTATTGTTTTTGTAATTGTTATGCGCGTTGTTGCTTCATTTTGTCTACGCCAAAGATAACAAAAAACAAAAAAAATATGCTAAAGCTTAAACCTCAGCACAGAATGCAGGCAGCGGGCGCTAGTGCACACTTATTCCTTCTCTGTATAGCTGAGTAAGTATACGTGTACGTATATATATTGATGTGTGTGTTGCTTTTATTTCTGCCACTACAACGACTGCCAGCTCCACTTGATTGCCAGTCCAGCATCCTTTGTTGCCGTTCGCAGCAATTCGGCTGTTCGCCTTTGTTTTTGTTATTGTTGTTTTGAACTTCTGGTCTTGGATTTTTCCAATGCTGCTTATTGTTATGCCTTCACTGTAATTTTTTCTCAATTCTCTTTTTTTTTTTGTTGCGTCGACTGATTGCAGGCACTTTGGCATTTATTTTATACGCTTCTGTTGTACCCTTTTGTAGGTCGTGGCCGTGCATTTGTTGTTGCTGCTGCCGCGCATTGGCAGTGATTTCACGCCACACGCTGCAACTACAAGCGACTTTCTTCCACTTTATTTAGTAGTTTTTTGCTTGCTGATTCTCAGCTTCTTCACTGTGTTGCTTCATTTTCATATACATATATGGTTGTTGTTGTTGTTGCCGTACGCTCCTTGGCCGGCATAAAACGGTAATTTGGCATTAAATTTGGAGCACTTATTGTCCGTTTGCAGGCGCTTGGTCGTGCTTTTTTTTTTATTGTGGTCGCAGCAGTTCGCTGTTATCATTTAATTTTTATAAGCACTTCTTATTTTTGTTTTTATATTTGTTTTTACTTTACATTGTTTCTGTATAATTTCTTGCATGCATTTATTGTTTCTCTCCCTCGCATTCGCTGCGATTTTATAACACGAAAACGCGCTGTTGAAATAAAGTTATAAAAATTGAGAACAACGTGCCAATGCAAGCAAATAGCGGCAACCAAATCGGGTTTCAAGTCCTTATTTTTGTTGCATTTTTGTGTTTTTGTATTTTGTTGTTGTTATTAATATTATTTGCTCGGGAAAAAGTGTAGTGGGTGTATTGTGCGCACATATTGCCACATATATCCGCGCTTTAAATTCCATTTACAAATTCAAGATCTGTGCATACAAAAGACTTAAGCAACGAACTTGATCATCGTTTTTCGGAGAAATGATGAGTTAATACATAAAATTAATCATATTTCGCAACTTTATTGTTATAAGAGTTTAGTTATGTGGTAAGCGTTATAAAATAATACTTGAAAATTACACTGTGCAACATATTTTTGTTTAGAAATGTTTAATTATTTCTTAATATTTATCATATACGCTATATTAATAGTTATCAAAGTTTATTGAAAAAAAAAACTTTTGCAAATTGCACTGTGCAACAAAATTTTTTATTATATTGAATAATGGCTGGACTTTTACTACTGGGATTTTGATCGAATTGATAAAATTTCAAGTGAAATCGAAATGTTTTATATTAAAATTTTTTTTTTTTAATTTATTTCAAACATTTGTTTTATCCAAATGAGTGTTTTCGAAAATGCAAATTGATTTACCTGCGTCAAAATCGAAGTTATCACAATCACATAGATATAAGTAGTAATAAAAACATATTAACAAAAGACTACTTTAACAAGTTAGTAAATGTAATGCTAATACTCGACGTAATAACTGCTATTAGTATTTAACATTTATATAAAAAATAGTATCAAATATATTGAAATTACAAATTAATTACAAATTAAAAGTTTATAAACTTACGCTGTGCAGCAAAGCTTTTTCGCAAAATTTTTAAAATCTCTCACTCTTAATGAATAACCGCTTATTGGTTATATAAGCTATATAAATTTATTCTGATCAAAACGCTTTTCACTTCAGTTGATTGGAAAGTTCAAAATACGTTTTTGTTTAGATATTAAGTGTTGTGCTGCGATATTCAAAGTAAAAAAAAAATATTTTTTTCAAAATTTGTTTATATTATTATTTTTTGTAAATAACATAAATCTTCTACCAAAAACATAAGTAAACGACTTGACTAACTCTTTAACTTCAATTTTATAACTCTGTGCTCTCACATATCAAATAAATCTTATATATAGTTGAGCTTCGCTCTTCTCCCTCTTTCCCAACACTTTTTTCATTTCACTTCCGTATTTCACGCCAAATTAAAAACATTACTTTTTATTTGCTTTGCCACCACTTCGCGCTGCTTTTCTGCTTGCGTTGTAAGCTAAAATATTGCTGCCCACTTTTGTTTGCCTCTGCTGGCATACCTTTTGATTTGTTACACTGCCTACATGACAGTTATTAATAATTGTTATTAATTTGCTTTGCCTTTATTTAGTTAGCTTTGCAGACGACCTGATTTTATTTGATGCAACATTAAATATTTTAGTTTATAGTAGAGAGCCTGAATGTATGGTATGTATGTATAATTTGTTTTTGATCTTTTGTTATGGTGAACGCCTTCGATAATATAAAAATTGTGAAAAGCATAAACAAGTTAGAAAACCAAATAGAAAACATATTAAAATTTTAAGTAAAACTTAATAAATTTTTTTTAATTTTTTGGTTTCAATGCCACAATTTTCAGTTTTGCCACCAGCGCCTCATTTTGCTTCCAATAAATATTTAGCTATTGCTATCTCTCACTGCCACTTGCATTTAATTTTTCTTACCCAATTTAATTTTACATCACAATTTACCGTTACATATCTAATTTCAAATGTTGTTAACATTTTCTTAGCTCTTTTAAAGAACCATTTTGATATTCATATTTTTGCTTCCATTTAAATTGTATAGCCTTGGCTGACGTCATACTTTCATATCGTTTACAATATGAGCAACAAAAACATTATACAGCAGTAAAATTAATACTTCATAAATTTAGCATAACAAAGAAAGCATCTGCAAAAATGTTCTCCTTAGCACATAAAAGAACGGAATGTTCCTTTCAAGTCCGCATTGTTTTATTTTTATATTTAAAAGTGATGCGAATTAGCTTTAAAATGGCATTGCTAACACAGAGGTAATTTTTATGTTAATAATAGTGAACGAATTTCTAAGAGATACTATTGTAATTTATATCAAAAATAAAGTCTGCTGCTCTATACCTAGAAAAATAGCTTGGCATATATTGAAAGCAATTTAAGTTCCAATACTACCTACTTGGCACATGCTGCTTTACTTTGGCAGCAACCATCTTTATAACACCACAATCGAAAGCTTGATTTTTATTTACTATCTCAATATATAGGGAAATATATTTTGCAACGTTCATTTCAAAAGATGCTCTCAACAGGTGTGAAACCAGAAACCCTTGTAATAAAATTCTTATTTATATTTCATGCTCTTATATAGTGGTATGAAATTTAAGGCATGTTTACACAAAATTATCGGCCCAGCAGTTTTATTTACTTTTATTACCACTGTACACAGTAGTTGAAAATATCAGCTTTTTAGTATAAAAATGAGTTTGGCAATTCTGCAGCAAATTTTGCTTACTCCTGTGTGAAAAGAATTTTACTTTTAGCATAATAATTTCTTAGTCTGGCCAAAGTTATTTAATTTTTTAGAGATACAAAAAATGCATTTCAGCGATATTTTTCGGAAAATTAAAATAGCAACAAAGTTACTCCAAAGTGACGACTGTGTGACCTCAAAGATAATTTATTTAATATTTAAAACAATTTTTTGTTTAGATTTTAGTCCCAAAACTCTTATATATAAATAATTAGCGAATTTTTAAACCCAAGAACCGAACTGAAATTTTAAAATTAAGTTTTTAACCCTAAAAATTAAAAAATTAAATTTTAATTCTAAATACGATACAGTATGGAAAAATACTTTACTTCCAAGTTAATATACCAAAGTAAAAAACGGATTTCAAAATATTTCGCACTTTTTGTTCTAACATTTTGGTTATATTTTTAAAGGGAAAGCCAGTTTTTTTTAATTAAATTTCAACATACCTACATTTGTATGTAGCTTAACACTTTTTGTCCTATTTACATTTAATTACTTTAAACTGTAGTGTTTTAGTTAGAAATATGAACAGCTTTCCTTTCTTTACTCCTTTTCGTACAAGCTTTTATGTTGCAAATAAAAATTTTTACTGCAATTTTCGAATTAAAAAAAAAATAATATCAATTTCGAAATCTGACTTTGGGCTCAATATATAAACTTCCAATTTCTAGTTTCAATTTGGGAATTTAAAAATAAAGTTTAATTGAAAAATCTAAATTATTTTTTAATCCAAAATTTCTTACCAAACTCTGACCATCAGTTAAAAAATAAACTTCCTCTATAATAAGTAACCTTCCAGTAAAGTATGCGTTAAATTATATTCTTAGACAGCATAATTACTAGTATATTAATTTTGAGATTATTACATTTTTATTTTTTCATGTTATATACACGTGTACGAGGTTTGTTTGTGGCTACCATTTAACATAAAAATTTACAAAAATAAATAAATAAAAGCAATACTGGCGGCGTTAGTTGACAAAAATTTAACGGAAATATATTATTTTTAAACACCCAAATGTTCAAAACCCCACACACCTCGTTTACCTTCCTTTGATTTAATGATACTTCTGCAACTACCAGCATAACCTGATACTTTCACATTCAACGCTTTTATCTAGTTTTTCCAGCGAAAAATTGCATTATAAGCCACGCCTCCACAGTACATTCGTGTATTATAAATCACAAGTAAGGCAATGGCAAATAGCTCTCCTTGCGCGCCCACGTTGGCCAACCATAGTGCGGCACTTAGCAGCGCATTTAGCGTATCTGTATGTATTGGTGTTTTCTGGCTCTCTATGAATATGCAATTAAAAGCATGAACGCATCACAAGCGCTGGTCAGCGGCAGTGCAATTGGTTATGCAAATATGCGCGCATTTACATAAAATTGATGTCTATGAGAACATGACGTGATACTAAAACAACAAATGCCATTCTGTTAGCGCTAAGCAAGCTAAGCAAACAACGCATCGAGGGCGCATCACTGTTTATTGCACAACTATGTAAATTGCTGATTTGCAAATGCGAAATACTGCTGTTAGTACATAAATATTTGTGGCTAATTAATTGAGAATTGGCGCAGAGGGCAGCAAAAGTTGCAGGTGATAATGCATAGGAGAGGGAGAATAGAAAAATCTTTGGGTATAAGATATGGAACTACTATTCTGTCTTATAAAACCAGATTAATCTGGATAATAGTTGGATGGAATGGATTTATTATTATATAACTTTGACTTTATTACAAATGTAAATAACGGAAATGCTATTTTAACCTCATTTTATAAGTAGTTATGACCGAATAGGAGAAGGAATTGAAATAGAGAGGAGTGAAGTGAACTAGAAATTGTTCACTGTTCCAGATATTCTTTACCTTTGATAAAGATAAACAACAATATCATATAGAATCAGTGTTATCCTCATCCATATTAGAGAGCAATTTCATTAATTTTTGTAAGGATCTGCAAGAGTTGTTAGAATAAATGTTTTTTAAACTTATTGGCAGTGAGCCCAAATTAGTTCTACGGCGCATCGGGCTTGCGACGTCGGATTTTGATTTGAAAAATTCATATAGTGGCATAAATATAGATATATACTAAAGCTAAAGCCTTTTTCATAAAATTTGTTAGGCAATTAGACAAACCAAACCAAACAATTAGAACAAACAATATGAATTTAATATCCGTATCGTATCCTTGTTGATTGCTTTTCTGCTAACCCTTGAAATTTTGAATTTTTGATTTAAGTGCTTACTTTTGTTAACAAATAGAAAGAAACAATCTAAGTATTACAAAAATCCGCTCTGAACAGTGGGAACCAGCACCAGCATTTGCAATTTTTTTCCGGCCGAACTTAATTTAATTTCTAATTATTTTTAATTATTCAGCACTATGTTTGACTGCTGTTGCTTCCTAAAGTTATATCTGCTTTCTATAAAAAAGTGTTGCAGTTAAAATATATAATTATATGTTAACATATATAATTAAATGTGCATATTTCCAATCATTAAAACCGACTGGGTACGCTGATCTTCTAGCTACTAAAAAAAATTCTTACTTTAAATGATATATTTATCTAAATACTCATAGATGGGAATTCCGAAAACTAATTTTGTGCCGTGTCATATAATTAAAGACCCGTTTGAATAATTCCACTCACCAGAACGGCGCACAGACGCCAGAGCGTGAGTCATATTTTGTTGTTTACGCCGTATTTGAGAATATGGAGTAATGATTTAACAGTTATTTGATGCGCTCATATGCCATATTTGTTGTTTTATTGCTATTTAAATGTATTTTAATGCTAATTTTGTTGCATCATTTAGCGAACAAGCATATTTGGCAGCCGGTGTTGACTGGTTTCGCGAAAAGAAACGCAAAATAAATGAGAAAACAAGTGACTGAGATGAAAGTGTGAGATTAGGAACAATGACAAGAAGATTTACTGTGAGAAAAAATGGGTATAGGGTTCGAATAATGTTATTTGAAATTAAGTAATTTAGCATATATATGTTATTAGATAAAAATTATAAACGGATCCGATTGCAGTTTTTTATGGACAAGAAATTATTGCACATATGCTATATACTGAATGTATTCGAATATTTGTTGGAAAGCCTTCAATTGAACAATTTTTTATATAAAATAAAAAACGGTTAGTTTTCTCTACGCTCCAGAGTAACAAATTTAAACATTTTAATGAATTGACCAGCCATTAACATCATTCTTTATTATTACCGCTTTCTTTGCAGTATACCTATATCCCTTAGATGTGAAAACAGAGTCCATAATGAAGTTTTTGGTAATACTTCAAACCTAGTGCCAAGTAAATATAAATATATTTTTATTTATAATCGACTTCAGCGCCATCTAGCGGCAGCTTTTTTCACGAATCCTCCCTTTCTTTATCTCTTACCAATATAAACAATGAATATGGGTACTACCGGATCATTAAATACGGTGTTAGAAATTAATTTGATAATTTGCCTGGCGCAAATTTCTTTTGTCTTGCCAGTCTTTCTCGAGTATAATTTAAGGTAGATCAATTGTAGTTTTTTTGTAATAATTCGAACTTCACGTCATTTACCGAAGGACTTTCGTTGGGATTTCTTTCAGTTTGAAGAACGAACGTGTATCATTTGAATGATTATTGTAATAAATAGATTTTGGCGCTACCTAGTCTAGAGATTCGATAGTGCATTTTCATTTCTCTTATCTGGATATATCTAGAATTTGCCCAATATAGAACCAAAAATACGATTTTTGTTAATTATTCGATTTCAGCGCCACCTACCGAAGGTATTTATCATAGGCTTAGCTCCTTTTTCCTTATTTCTAGAATATTTTCTGGAATATAAGCCTTATGAATCATTACATACGTTATTCGTTATGTACCATTCATACAGGATCAGCGTGGAGAACTGCGTTGATTCAGCCATATCCGCTTGTCCGTCTGTCTGTATATACACGAAATAGTTCCTGAGTTTTTGAGATATCACTCTGAAATTGTGTACCCGTTCTTTTCTCTCTAAGAAGTAGTTAATTTGTAGTAACGGCCGAAATCGGACTACTACATGATATAGCTGCCATATAAACGGACCGATCCAGCTCAAGTCCTTTAATAAAAAACTTTTTTATTCAAGAAGATATCATCACGAAGTTTGGCATTGATTATTAACCTAAAAATGCTACAGTATCTGAAAAATTTTTCTAGATCGGACTACTATAATATATAGCTGCCATATAAACTGAACAATAAAAATTAAATTCTTCTTTATTTGTAAAGAGTATTACAGCTTCGTTCAACCGAAGCTAATAGTGTGCCTTGTTTTTTTTACTTTCCGTTTGGTTCAGAACCAATACCAAAATTGGTTATATAAAGGTATGAACTAACCCAAACATTGTACAAAAAGGTTATATGAAAAAAACTAAGTGAAAAATCCTTCGAAATATTTTACGCTTGGATATAAAAAAGCAAAAGGCACTACCACAACGCTACAGTTCCATTTTGCCACCTTGTGTAATTTTTCAAACACCCGCTTCAACACTAAATTTATCATAACATCGCGCTGATCGACACGACTAAGCGTCCAGTGGCGAGTAGCCAGCACGTTTTGGCAATTTTCGACGTCATTAACCTCGCTAAGGTGCACCAAAATGCTGATGCAGCACAAATACACAAAAACCTATGTATATATGTATGTATGGGTGAATATGTGTGTGTCTGTGTAGAACAATCGTAGGAAGCAATAAAGGAGCGAAATACTTAGAAATAGCAGAATATGCAGGCTATAAGGGCCACAAAGTGACAACAGTACGACAAATGTCATTAGTTGCTGGACAAAAGTTGCAACAGCAGCAGCAACAGCTAATGCATCTTCTGCCTCCAGAAGCAGACGCTATTTTCTAATGCATCACGCTATTAACTTAACAATAAGTGCATGCACACAAGCACACACACACACGTAAGTGCATAAAGGTGGCTACAACAACACCTGCCACCCAAAAGCCGCAAAACCTTCAATGGTTGCACTCATTTTGGCAAAACCTTGCTTTGTATTCCACACACCCACCGCAGCCAACGCCTCAGCTGCCACAGTGGCATGTTGCAAGTACTGCTAGTGCATAGTGCAACATTTGCTTTGCGGTTATTTTATTGTACCGCAACGTTTTTGGTCGTGAAGTTGATGGAAAAATTGTCACGGTTCGCCCAAACTCATTGTCAGCGCGAGAATAAAGCAGTTGCCACAAATAAATAAAGTAATGCAGCAACGTGTTGCAGGCTAGTCGTGTTGGCTGTAGCAACTTATTGCCACTCTTTAACACTTTGCGTTGCAGCCACAGTATGCGCTGCAACATTTATTTCAATTTTCCAGCGCCTTCTTTGGCACGCTGAGGGCTCAACGCAGGTCTTTCTGGGTAAGCGCGTTACAGTTTCTACCAGCTTTCTTGTTGTTTTTGTTGCTGTCAATTTAGTCAAACACTTGCTGTCACCTTTGGTGTCCATTAGCGCGCCCGTTTATATGCAAAGTGTAAGCACGACGAGAACATTATCGTTGCCACAGCATCATGCAACGCAGCAGCCGCTACAGCGTTGGCAGGAAATGCACGGCGGCGAGCAGTCAGTCAGCGTGCCACACAGCAGCTATATTAGATCACTAAGTGATTGCAAAGATCATGATTGTGTTGTTGTCGTTGTTATTATTGTGTTACCTCAATGAAGGTGCTGGTGTTGTTGTTAGTGGCGTTGTCGTTGGTGGTGGTCGCCCTCTTTCCAATGCTCGACTTTAGGCGCAGAGATGCGATTTCCACATAATGACTGCATTTGCTACCGCGTAGCTCAAGCTGCTACTAATATATTTTTCTTTTTGTATGTGTCTGCCACCTGCTGTGGTGTTAAGCACTTTGCCAATTGCAGCGTTCACTGTACAACGCCCTTCGTGGTGCGGCAAAACGCTGCTCTAATCGCCGCCAACTAACTGTAATTCAACGTTTTGTGGAAACTGGGGTCAAGTAAGGTGTCAAAAAAGAGGAAGTCCAAATGTATCTGACTATATTTATTTATATATATTTACCGTTGTCATATATACAAGTATATAGCACAAGATATAAGGAAAGAAACCCAGGAATAGCAAAAAAATCAGGTTTCTTAAGCGCCTATAATTTTTGAAAATCGAATGACAAAACAAAATTGCATGAAAAGTCTCTCGATTATTACAAACACAGTTGAACTAACACCCCCAGAGTATCTTGAAGGGCTCCAGGACCCAGGATAATTAAAAAACACGGCTGGGTCGATTTAGACATGTTCTTCTGTCTGACCGTCTGTTAAGATATCGATCTGAAATTTTGCACACATCCTTTTCTCCCCAAGAAGTTCTTGTATAGAATATTTTGTACTCATGACGTGTATGGTATTATTTCGAAGTTAACTTAAAATAATATTCTTTCTTGGTTATACCTACTTTTTGTCACGTAAAATGTGGCTCAAGTTAGGTTGTATTAGGTTGAAAGTCGATCGTGTTATAAGCGTCAACAAGGATCACACTTAGACAGCTTATACGCGGACAGCGGAGAGCCAGTTCGTTCTGATATAGTTGTAACAAGGATGCCCCCTCGGGCAAACTGATGTCAGACTTCGAGTCTGAAAATAAAGTAGCTTGCTGCTATTGATGGTTAGAAGAGAAGGTCATTTACTACCATATATTGTTTTATGATAAAAAAAATATGTGTTTATATTTTCTGCACTAGCATGGGTTCCCCTAAGAAACCAGTTTACCAAATATACAAACCTTGATTCATAAGCAACTTGAATGTTTAGCAAACACACAAACCATTTTCATGATGTGACTTGGTTGACTACCTAGTAAATGAACATTTTCTAAGAAATCAAAGCGCTGAATATCGAATTCGAACGAAGTTTTTAATTTTGGCACATCACTTTCTCGACACCGTACAACGTTTTCAACCAATGAAAAAAGATCAGTTGATAATTTTTCTAATATTTAGCAAATTTGCCATAACTCACTACAAAGAATGATATTTCAAGTTAAAAGCAATAATATAATATGCCAAATTTAACATTTACTAATAATAATTTAATAAAGATTTAAATTTAGTACTCACATTTCATTTGATTTGCTTCTGAATGCTTTAGTTTAAATTTTGTTGAGGTTTCGCCGTATACATCCATTCAAATAAACAAAATGTTTAAAATAAGCAACTATTTTTTAGATATTTTTTTTTAGAAAATTTTATTTCTATTTATATGAGAAACTTTGAATGCTCACAAACACCTTTTACAATGATGCTAAAAATACTGCCTTGGTAAATTTTTTCTTTCATTTTAATCCATAAATAAGATTTTTTTTTGGATCACCCTGATATATAAATATTACAAATGTCAAAAAAAAAAACAAGGAACCAGTTTTGGTATTAAACTAAAAGCAAAAATTCGCATCTTGTTCACAAAAGTGTGAAATAATAAATGTATTTTGCAACTGAATTTTTTTATTTTCAGAAAAGTTGGCAAAATTTTTTAACAACACTAACAAATCATTATAAAAATATCGATTGTTTGTATAAAGAAAATTTTGAATAATTATTATTATGTATATTTTTTTATTGATAATACAATTATTATTATATTTGATTGTTGTTTACTAGGTTAGTAAAGTCAATAAAAAAATTTAACTCAATAAAAAATATTACTCAAACTGCAAATTTTAGTAAAAACTTAACACAATAGTTTCGAATATTGCTGCGTATACCATAATCATAACAATTAAAAATATGTGGCAATAAAACCTGCCACCGTGCAACACTGTCGCATCACTGTAGACCACCCACATGCCAACACAAGCATGTCAGACGCCATTTTCGCAGTTTTTTGTTATTTTTGCAGCCACATTTGCATGGCCAAACACTAGAGTAAGACAAATAGAAAGGCCAAATAACACAAATGAAAATATTAATGCAGCACGTATACATGCAACATGCTGTATGGACACTTGGAGTACGCGCAAAAATGAAAAGAAAAGATACAAACTAAAATCAACAAAAAATGCGCAGAAAACTGAAAGCAATAAGCAGTACGCTAACGAAGTAATGAAAAATATTGCATGCGAAACTAAGAACGAAGTGGCAGAGACAGAACTAACTTTAAACACTTTTTTTATTTGGTTTTTTATTATATTTTTTTTTAACACAAAACGCTTGCTAACTAACGCTATTGACCCACCATTGCGCCACACACGTAAATTAATCGCTTTTTATTACAATTTTCAAGCTTAGTGTATATATGTATGTGTGTGTTGTGTGTTGGTTTCTCTCTGGTGTCTAACCTAGCAGCTCAGCGACTGGTCGCACGTTGTATGTACGAGCATATCGCCCCGTATATGTATCGCATAGCGCACTCACAAACGTGCTAATAATTATAATGGCAATAGCACAAGCGTTTAACAACAACAAGCAACAATTACAACCAGCTCATTGCGCGAGTAGCTAAGTAAAAATAAATTGTAATTTTTTCAAGCCAACGAGTTTGTCAAACAAGCGCATAGTTTTTGCCGCCATGACAGTTGTGGCTACACAGGCGCCATTTAAGCGCTGACCAATAAGCGTTGGGGAGGTTGTTATTGATACAGTTATATATCTATATACACTATCATATAACTGCATGACAATTATAAATTTATTTTTATTAATTTTATAAACATTATTTCTTATTAAATATATAGTTTTAAATGAGTTTTATAGTACGTTCCCAAGCAAGTTCGTTGCTTACGTCTATTGTTTGCAGCTTCTTGTTACTTAGAAACTTGATTCAAGGTTTTGAATTCATGTTTTATTAATATTTCTGAGTGATTTCAATACCTTTAGTGCATTATTGAGCGATAAAAAATCATTTAATTTACAATTTGAAATGAATTATTGGATTTTCACATCAAACTGGTATAAAAGTGCGCCGATATACTAGAAACTTAACTGTTATTATTAAATTCATAAATTTAAGAATAGGAGAGATTTTACTTACTAGTTTACTTTTAGGTAAGCTTAATCTGGCGAGTTTCAGAAACTCGCTTTAATGTCTAAAAGCTTCCTTAGACAGGCATGTATAGACAGTTCCAATCATTTTATACATTTTGCTCTTTGCTAAAAGAATTTCCCCCACCGAATATAATGGCTGCTAAGCATTGTCCTAACATTCCTTGACTTTTCTCATTTTACTCCAATTAAGATAACTGCACATTTATGTTTTTCTCTTATTTGACTTTGTTTATTAACCTTCGCGGTCAGCTTGCCACAGCCACTGTCAGCTCATACAACCCATCTGAAGATTTATGAAATATGTCCCATATAAAAAATACAAAAGAATAAACCTCACAAAAACGACACAACAAGTTGTTGCAGCACCGCAGCACACAAACAAAAGCGAAAATTGACAAAAAATTAAAAACAAAATTTTCAAAAAAAAATTAAAAATAGCAAAAACAATACATACCGTATATACAATTGCAGTGCAACATTGCAATGACATCAATTTCCAATCAACGGCATCATCATTCACATCATCGACCTCATCAACACTTCTTCACGAACCAATTCCATTAAAAAATCTCACGATTTTCTTGTGTTTTGTGTGCGCCGCGCGCGTCGACGCGACAGCGCTGCCAAAGCCACACAGCCACCTGAGCGATTATGGCAAAAGTTAGGTTAGACTGTTGGTGACTGTTGTTACCATGGCACAGCCTGAGGCATTTTTTCCGCGCCGCTGCAACAAACAAACAATCAAGCAGCCAGGAGTTGTAGCTCATTTTGCCAACAATGTTTGTTATTGTTGTTGCACGTTTAAATTTTTTTTTTTAATTTTTTGCTTTGCTGCGGCGCATAATCGCAATCGTTGCCCATTTATTTCACTTTACCGAAATGCCCACTGAATGTGCAGCTCGCTACGAAAGGCTGAAACAAAAGCAAAACAAAAACTATGAAAACAGTCCACAACCAAAAAAACAACAACAAAATTAACAGCTACAAACATTAGGTGCAACTGAACAAAAGTTAAAAAAGCTAAGTGGTGCAGCAAACGCAAAAAAAAATTGAAAAGAAATATGAAAATATATCGAAAAAAAATTAAAAACGAGGAAAAAATAAAAAAGGGAAAATTAGAAAAAAAAAAATATTGTAAAAGTATAACAATGTAAAGCCTGGGAATTTTCATCCTTTAGCGGTTTAATGGCAGCGCTGCTGCTTGTTGCTGTGCCTGCCTGCAGCCTTTGTTGCCTTCTCTATCTTGTCTACATGCCTTTTCTGCTGCCCCGTGTTGCTATAGCTGTTGCATCTGCTTAGCAATAATAATTCAAATGATTGTCAATTTAAAGTTGGCAGCCGTGCAACCAGCAATTCCAAGCAGACAAGCTGACTCACAGCAAAACGTTCGCTGGCCCAGCGAAAAACTGCCAATCAGTCGGTGAGTTAGTTTATTATGATGGCTTTTGATACTTTGGTGTTGTTGTTATTGTGGCAAGTACTAAATAAGGTGACCAGGTAGTAGCATACTGAGTGGCTGCTAAATTCCTGCTTCTAACGTCAAAGTAAATTTGGATGTCTTAGAACCCTTTATATTGATCGCACTTTTCATGAAAAGGAAACACAATTTTTTCTTGAGTAATACTAACTAAATAAATAATAGTAAGTACTAACAAGATTTTTATCGAAAACTTCTTTAAAGGGAAGGAGGTGGAGCAGTCGCTAGAGAATAGGCGTAGTGAGCATTTTCAGGGTCGAAGCTAGGGAGAAGCTGGAAAGGGGGTATTCTGTAATGAACTCTCCGTCAAGCTAAGCTTTAGGCGACCGGACTGCTGTAGTGTCTTTCAGCCAGTGGCTGCTATTAAAGTAGCACTAGACGTACTGCTCTGAAATGGGTGGTTTGTTGAAAGAGTTGTTGGGGAGAATGTCTGTACGTAAAGAGAGTTGACGATATCATCCGTATAGCGGATAACTCTAAATATTTCCACGTAAATGGAAACCCAAGTAGGGATACAAAATACTGCTTTTGACTCTTATAACGGCATCTCATGTGTAACTGGTCACCCCAAAGCTTCAAACCCAAATTAAATAACATTAATACAGCAGCCAAAATGGTCAGACCAAATGCCTACAACTGTTGTGCAGTCCCTTTAATCTGAATCAAAAGCTTAGCTCAGAAAAAGTACAACAACAATAACAACAAAAAACAATATGCAAACCAACGCGTTGCACTACAAAGTAGACGCTACGAATAAACTGCTTAAGCAGTCCGAAGCTCATAGCAACAACAGCAATGTGCAAAAGTATGCTTTTTTTTATATATAGGTATATATATATTTTTTTTTTGGTCAACTGACAATATGTGGATAATGAAAGACGGACAACAACATTAGCAAAATCGTCAGATGAAAAGGTTAACCAATGAAGCAAAAGATTTTTAATATGTATATATGTATGTGTGTGATGGTAGTGTGAGTAAAAATGTTGATTAATGCACATTTAAATTTTTTCAACAAATTATTTTACCGTAATATATTTTTATATATTTAAAAGAAAATAATTTTAAAATTCAAATTAACATATTTTTATTTACTTAATTTTTCAGCGTTTCTAATTTTTTTGCTAAGTTAAATATTTTCTTTCCTGTAGTTTTGATTAAATACTTTTTAAACGAGGGAAAAAATAAAAAAGGGAAAATAAGAAAAAAAAAATATTGTAAAAGTATAACAATGTAAAGTCTGGGAATTTTCATCCTTGAGCGCTAATTCCGTCGGTTTTTTTGTTCTTTTAAATTTTTTAACTTAATATTCTTAGCTACTTTTTAATTTAACTTTAAATTAAATATCTAATATATTTTTTAATTATACTGGAAGTTTAATAATTTAAAAAAGAATAAGAATAAATTTCATTCGAAATTTTAAAAATTACACAAAAAACAATTAAATGTTCAAATTTAATTAAACATTTCATTAAAAATCTTAATAAGTTATAGTGTATAAGTCTTTTGGTTTTTAATTTTCAAATTACCAAATTTACTTAAGGCATTAAAATATTAATATTGCTTTTTAACTTGCCAATTTTTTTTTTATTTAAATTTCCTAATTATTTTTTTAAATAAGTATGAGGCAAAAGCTTAAAATTTTTTTTTTTTAATTTCCTAATCTTTTAAAATTATTTCTATTAATTTAATTTTTTACTGAAATGAAATAATGAAAAAACCTCATTAAAGACACTTTATAATTTAGTTAAAATAATTTTCTTAATTTCGCTAATTTTTAGTAGGATTTTAATTGTTTCTCTAATATATATATAATAAACTGAGTTTTATACTCTTAATTTTTTTAAATAAATTAAAATTTTTTGTTCATCGTGTTTTCTTTAGCTCTTTCTAACATAATTTTTTAAAATTATTTTATTATAAAATAATAATTTTTTTTTTTTAATTTTTATATTTTTTTCACTTTTTTAAATTTTAAAATACACCAAAAGTGCCTTAACTTTGGTTTAAAAAATGTTGTTTTCATATTTCTTAACGGGAAAATTTAGTTTCTTGTTACCAAAAATCGTTGAGCTTTACCCATCCTTCACTCCTTGTTTTGCTTTTGATTGTTTGGTCATGAAGTCATAAATCAAGATTACCCAGGCATGATATGCTGTAACGGCTGCTGGAAGCCTGCCACCGTCGCTGTTGTTATTGCTGCTGCTCGGGCTGTCATGGCATGGCAGCAATTGCTCGCATTGTTAGGCAACCCGAAATTCACACCAAACTGACAGTGAGGCATAGCAAAAAGTATAACTATAACAAAAACGATAACGAATAACAAGAAGAGCAATAACAGCAAAAACAAAGCAGCAAAAAATATTGCAAGTAAAGTATGCAGCACAAAAGCGTGGCATTCAATTGCTGGGCAAAGGTAAAGGCAGAAAAATTGATTGGTTGGTATTTTGCATAAATAGCAGCAGCGCTTGCAATAATAATAGCAAAAACAAAAAGAACAGTATTGCAACTTGCAGCAATAACAACACTGCCGCTTAAGCAACCAAATTCCAGCATTTCCTCAGTATTCATGCAACACTCTTTTCCGCCGCTCATTTCGCGACACTTTGACGTGCCACATATCCGTCACTGCGCCGCGTCAACCGTTTGACGTTTGATCGATTTCAGTGCACAATGGCCAAAGGATGCATCAGGCTTCGGCCAACCAAACAATGCCCACACAATGTCAGAGGTGTGAAATAATCGTTGCATGCGCCTGACAGCCGCGACACCAACTCGTCCACCGTCCACCGTCCATCGCCGTAGCGCTGTCGATAGCTCGGCCGCTAGGCAAATGCGCGGCTGCAACATCACTCAGTGCACTCAAACTGTGGCCGTTTGGTGGCCGTGCCACAATGTCTGACAATAACGGCGCGCTTTAGTCAAGTTCCTCGGCCGGCTGGCTGCCTGCCTGGCTGACCATGCAAATCTACTGGCGGACGGACATTTGAGCTGATAGTTTGTGTATTTTGATTTTTTTTACTTTTTTTCTTTTCCTTTTGACCATTTTTTTTTTGTTGGCCAGGTCATGAGAAAAATTGCGCGCAAGATGAGATGCAAGCAGCAAGAAATCACTTAGCGCGCAGCCGCAAAACAATGCTGCTAGAAAATAATTTACCAAAACGTTATTGAGCAAGTCGGCGCTGTCGCAAAGTGCACGGCCGTTACGTGCATGGCCCGGAGCTGCTTACTTAGTGGATGAGTAAATAAATGCTGTAAAATGCTTGTACCAGTTTTGTAAATAGAAATGAATTATTTTCGATTGTAAATTCCAGCGAAATGATATAAAAAGCGGATCGGTTGGCAATGAATTATGATTATGAGTATTTGTTGAAGTTTTTAGAAGTTAGTCAATCAAAATTTTTGTGGCAGGTATGAATATAATGATACATACCCGTATATGTTAAGAATGTTAGAAAGAGAACAACTAACAAAATATTTAAATCTGAAGTACGGACAGTATCGGATCCAGAATTTTTCTTTGGGGAAGATATATTTCCATATATTTTTAATATTTATGTTATTGGAGAGGAGAGGAGAGGAGAGGAGAGGAGAGGAGAGGAGAGGAGAGGAGAGGAGAGGAGAGGAGAGGAGAGGAGAGGAGAGGAGAGGAGAGGAGAGGAGAGGAGAGGAGAGGAGAGGAGAGGAGAGGAGAGGAGAGGAGAGGAGAGGAGAGGAGAGGAGAGGAGAGGAGAGGAGAGGAGAGGAGAGGAGAGGAGAGAAGAGAAGAGGAGAGGAGAGGAGAGTTGCTTCTTGTGTAAACAAGGACGTGTGCAAAATTTCGTTATCTCAAAAACTGAGGGACTAGCTCGCGTATATACAGACAGACAGACGGCACAGGGCTAAATTGACTCAGATCATCATGCTGATCATTTATATTTTATAGGGTCTCCGACGCTACATTTTGGGTATATACATACATCGTGGCAAACTTTGGATATCCAGTTCAGGGTATAACGAGACATAATGAGAGAAAATAAAACAACAACACAACGATACTAAATGAAAGAAGAAACGAAACTTGAAAATTGTTATTGAAAAATATTTATTAATCACAAATAAAATATAATCACAAATGATAGAGTAAATCAGAACAATAAAAACTTTCTGCAAAAGTGCTGACAACAAGTGAACAACAGGCAACGAAAAAAATTTGAAAACGGTTAGAGGCAATCAACGTGGAAGGCATGACCACGACCGTGGCATTGGCAAACAGTTCATAAGTCAAAACAGCGTAAAATAGAAAAAAAACCATAACAATAACAACAAAAGCGTGCATAAAAAGTGGGAGCGCGCACAGAAACCATTACAGCATTTATAAGTGCACACATGTCTATATATAAGCACTGTGCAACACAGGCACACACTTGCAAGCGCTAAGCCATTGAGTTAACAATGCATGAAAATATGCAGCAATTCAACAGCAATTCATAGCGAAATTACCATATATGCCGGCGATATGCTGAAGATGACTGTGACGACGGCGACGACTGTGTGATGCACCTTACCGGCCGCATTGTGGCATAAAAAATGAGAATTGTATAAAAGTGATAAAAGCAAAAATCGCCAACAACAAATGGCATAAAAATGAAAAACAACAACAATAACAAGAAGGATGTTGCAAGCAAACGAATCGAGTGCCATAGAAAAAATTATCATTTCATTAAAAATGCAAAAGCACATTGAAGAGCGTGCAGCAGCAGCAGCGGTATTGTTATTTCTGTTGCTGCTGCATGCCACAGGCATACAATGTGGCAGCAAAATGTTGCGAAATTCTTTTCACTTGCTTTATAGGCGACCCACTGACTGCCAGTCGTTGTCGCTGGTGGTGTTGGTGTTAGTGCTTATGTTGGCCGCTCTGGGAAGATGCGCTGTCTTTTACCACTTTATTGCGCCGCTTTCGAGGTATTCTCAAGCTTTTACGCGCACGCTGCTAACTTATTATTTTGTTGACCCAAACTTTATGAGCAGCAGGCGTTGTTTATTTGGCAATATTTTTTCACTATGACTCAAAACACTTTTTGCACACTTTTCCTCTTGCGCATAAACGATTTCTAATGTGTTTGTGTGTGAGTGTGTAAAATTGGGTGCAGTATTTTGCTGCAGAAACAGCAAATTTCAAAATAAAGTTGAAGGATCATGTGCAGAAGCTTCTCACATACAAAAATACAAAGTAATTATATAAAAAATTATAAATTTTAATATTTGTTTTGACTTTTCTTTAAATATTTTTACATTAAATTTATGTGTATTTTTGTTTATTTCCAAAAATTTTTTATTTCAAATAATTTAGCTCCCTTTTTCACAATATTGTTAAAGATTTTTTTATTTGTTTTTATTTCTACTTTTTTAATTCTGGTTGTTTGTTTCATTTGTATTTTTAGTTTATTTTTATGTTATTTATTAACTTGTACTTATCTATTTAAAATTTATTTTATATTTTTGTTACTATCACCAAAATTATTTGTTTTAACCCTAGCGGCTCATTACACCGATAGTTGCCGCGTTGTTGCATGCGCCGTTGCTGCTGTCGATTTGGCTAAAACGATCTCCCATCGCGCCTGCTACACGCTCCGCACCCACGCAAATATCAGCAAGACTCTCAAAGCACATTACACCACAACCCTCCTCCACCACTGCTTGCGGTACCTTCTGTTTCGTGTACCTTTATTGCAACTCTTCTTATACTTTTTTTGACCAAAACGACCTGCCACCTACTCAACACTCAAGGCAGCAGCGTGATGTTCGTTCCCCAGAAAGGTATAGAAGACAAAGAAGTGGGAAAGCAGCAGCAACAATAACAACAATATTGCAAGAGTTCAATATTGAACCAGACCGGGAAGGTAACCAAGCAGCAACAAGCAAAAAACAAAAACAAAACCAAAGTCAAAGGCAATGCCAACAGCCAGAAGAGCGACGGCTGCGGCAGTGGCAGCGGCAGCACTGGCAACACAAAAAATTTTCACAGGCGTGCACACAACAACAACAGCAACTACAACAACAAGGTGTACCGAAATTACAATGCCAAAAAGTCTGCTGTACAAAAAAGCGCTTGTAAACAGCGGCAATGAAGAAGCAACGCTCGTCGCGGCGGCAATCGATGGCGCGCAGCAGCAACATTTTTCAATGTGAAGTTTAACTTAAACGCCGCAACAAGCTACGCTCTTGTTGTTATTGCTAATCTGCTCTATGCTGCATGTGGCATGCATTTTTATCGTATTTTTTATTATGATTGTGTTGCTTTGTTGTTTAATTTTAATTTTTTATTTTTCATTGCTGCTTGCTTGCTGCTTCTTTGCGCTCGCCTGGGGCATATCTCACCAGCAGCGCCGCAGCCGCCTAAGTCTAGCACGGCCTGGCCGGCCTGTGAACATGTTTGACCTACTGAATGCCGCAAGGAAATTATGCCATTTGCCGCATTTATTTAGTAGGTGAACAAGAAAAATTGGTGTCCACAAAGACAACAAAAAAAATAGCGAAGTCTAAAAAACGAGGCGAAAAGCGGAAATTTACTGGATAGGAGGAAAGAAATGCAATTGCAAAAAAGAAAAGGAAAATTCGGCAGAAAAATTACACTTTAAAGGTATGCGGCATGTTCATGACGCCACTATGGAAGCTTGGAAGCTACGGTGTACGCAAAACCTTATTAAGAAAGTGGGGATGCCGTTCAAAAATGTAGGGGAAAAGGTTTCTGAGCTCGTACATTTGAAGAGTTTGAGAAAGAGTCGGAAATAATTTGAAAATATTTAGACAAAGCTCACACAATGCACTGTGTTGGATTATATTAGATATAACAATAGATTTTTCTTAGCAATTACTTAAAAGTAATCATTACTTATAATCAATAATTTAATGCTTTAAAGTTCATCAAAAAATCTTGTAAAAAGTTCATGGAAGATATAGTAATAAGTTTTTCATAGTAATTACTTATAAGTAATCATTACTTAAAACAAGTACTTTGTAAGACATTACTAAGTAATTAGTAAGTAGGTTCTGCTAATTAGTTTATTGCTTCGTAATCAATAATTATAAGTAAGTAATTAAAATTAAATTTTCTCTAAATGATTAAATTACTATTTTATAATGTTTTTTCGTATTAATTGCTTACGAGTAATCATTACTTATAGCCATTGCTTTGCAAGATATTACTACGTGATTAGTATGAGCTAATTAGGTTGCTGCTTCGTAATAAGTAATCACAAAGTAATTATCTATAAATAATTATACTACCAACCTGTAATGGTAAAGAAGTAAATAATAATTTTACTGGTATAATTTTGGTGACATAATTACTCGTGAGTAATTGGAAAAACTTCTTTACAATTACTTAAATTAGTATTCTGTAATGGTAAGAAAGTCATTTATATTTAACTGTTGGTCATTTTTGTTTCTACCTAATCATTTATTTTAACTAAGTAATTAAACTTGATTTTCTATAAATGATTAACTATCCCTAATAAATTAGAAAAATCTGTCTACAGTTATTTAGATTAAAAATGTTTATTGGTAACTAAGTAATTTGTATTAAACTACTGGTTATTTGTAATACTTTGTAATCAGTGATTACAACTTATTATTTAAAAGTATTTGCAAATAAATAATTAAACTAATAATTTATAATGATAAAGTGAGTAATTAAAAGCAATTGTCTGCAAGTAAATAAATTATTAGTATGTAATAGTAAATTACACTAAGACCTTACTAAAAATAACAACGTATAACTAAAAATTCATTTAAACCAGCTAACAATCAGCACTAAACCTCAAATGTGTTTACAATTACAACCAGTACTTTAACTCTTCGCATTACTTTTTTTCCAACAACTTGGCTGCAGTAGCTCAAGCACTAAGCTGCCGCATATAAACAGAAGACTTAAGACACAAACCCAACGTCAATATTTTGCATGCACTTTCTCTAATGAATCCGCTCACAGCACCGACAAGCGTTGTGCCGGTATTTTCTCACACTTTACACAGTGCCCATGAGCAGCAACAACAATAGCAACGTGACTGTCGGTAGAATGAAACTGCTATGGGCGCACACAAAATCTAATCTATTCGAACAAGTGCAACGCACACACATTTTGCGGTTATAGAATTTGCGCGTGTATGAGTGTGTCTTTGACAAATATGCAACTCTCTTCGTCTTACCCAAGCATATAGGGTGTTTATGTTCACGTAGAACGGTAGTTTGTGTACCGCTGCTGGGCATACAAAAGCTTTTGCTGTCAACAACTTTAAATGCTCATATGTAATATTTACGCATCAAGGTGCATAATTTGCTCTTTTTGCTTTGGGTGGCAAGTCTGGTAACCACAAACTATTGCCGCTGACCTGCGCAATATTTCATTTTTATGCGAAAATAAATTGAAATATATTGCAAATAAATATTACTTAAGCTTTTGTTTGCGGCAGCCAGGATATTGGCAATTATTTGTTGTGTTTATGAAGCGTTTTATGGTTGGGCTATTAGATTTGTGTTCTTATTTATTAAAGTAGCAAGCTACATGCTTCAGGTGTTTCCATAAGACTCCATAAATAGCTGATTTTCAAATTCCCGCAATTTCGTTACAAAAATGTTATAATTTTTATTTAGTTTACAACTCTTGCACTTAATCTGCGGTTTATCATAAAAATATTAATACTGAATTATCTTGTTTAATTTGCAGATGAACCAGCTGTGCAAAGTGTGCGGTGAGCCGGCGGCTGGATTTCATTTTGGCGCATTCACATGTGAAGGTTGCAAGGTAAAAATTAATATGCGAGCTTTTATCGGAATTTGACCATTTTATTTCAGATTAAGCTCTAGGAATATGTAACGCCATTTATTGATTAATCAAAAGTATACAAAACATTCTTAAAAGTACTTCAAAATAAACATAATAAATAACATTTATATTTCATTTAATTTTTGCATGGATTTTTAGAATGTTGAAAGAGAGCTTCAAATTTCTTATTGAAAATAAGTTTTTATTCAAAAAGAGAAAATAAATGTGTGAAAAATTCCAGAACAGCTCTCCATTGCATACTTTTGAGCGCAAGCCTATTTTTTTCGTTTTATGAAACCTTTGTACTTCTTAACCAGTTTATGTTATATACAAAAAGGCTTTCACTTATCAATTTTTTTAATGGTGACGAAATTCTCTCCTTGTACTCATAAATAACTGATACAGTTTGGAATTTTTTTTCAGCCATTAATCACCGGAGAATCACAAAAATTTAGTTAAATTTCCCTACCATTTATACACTATAAGAGCTAGTCAATTTTAAATTCACTTTTCGAAGAAATTAATCAAAAGCTACAAATTTTTTAATAGCCTCTTTTCGTTCTCACTCTTTTTTTAAACTTTTAACAACAAAATTATGTTGCGCGTCACGGCTGTAGCATAAATTTGACTTTGAAAATGAATTTAATAGCAAAAAAAACGAATGAAATAATAATATTAAATAAATAGTAAAACAGGATCAAAAACGTTTAAAACAAACTTAGAATAGATAATATTGTTTAAGGTGAGTTGCCACCTATTTAGACATTGAATTTATCATCTAAGTTAAAGGAATTATGCAGTAAAGCTATCAAAGTAAATTCAATTTGAAAATTTTGAAAATATTTCAGAGAAGAGTTGCCACCTGTTTAGATGTTTTTATTAAAATAAATTTTTAGAAAATTGAAATATCAAGTTGTTCTTCAACCGTGTTGAGGAAGACATCTCTTAAATATATATATTTCTAAGGTGTTGCCATTTATTTAAAAATGTAGAAATTTTACATTAAGTAAGTTAGACGAATTATACATACTATAAAGTTATGTAATTATCGAAGTAAAGTAAATTTTAGCACGCTTATGGTAAAGTAGTTGAAAATATTTTAGAGAAAAGTTACCTCCTCTATACATATTTTCATTAAAATAAATTATTAAAACATTTAAATATTACATTTGGGCATCATACTCAAGAAACCTTATGAAAATATTTTTCTTAAACTTATATTTTAGATTGAGAATATTTTTTAATGCATGTTGCCACCTTTTTAAAAATTTAAATTTAATTTTTATAAACCAAATTTTGCATAATATTTATTTTGCATTGCATTTTACTCAAAACAAATGCTATTTTTCTTCTCAGTGATATATAAAGTAACCGCAAACAGACTCTATACTACCTACCTTCTCCTTCTACGAGTTTACGCTCTCTTTTATGCGAAATCATCTAATACGCAGATAATGTCGATTTGATTGACTGCATTTTGCACGCACAACCACCATCAACTGAATCAATAATACAAACCGAATGAAAATTAAATCAATAAACGATTTGCTTGCCACAGCGCTAAAGAGTCAAGCGATCGAGTTAAAACGATTTAAGCGGCCACAACGGCGACGATTACTCCAGTTGCACAGTTCAATTGCATGGCGAACTCGACTCATTGCCATTTTACATACACAAGCACATAAGTACACGTGTTTGCAATATTTGTGCACAACAACAACAAAATGATTGACAGCCGGTTTGCATGCTCTGCATTCATTACGATTCATTCATTGCCGCCACGCTGCCTTGTTGTGTATGAATGTGCCTGTGTGTGCGTAATTCAATTCAAAGATTTACTTTTGTTGCTGTTTTTAGCTATTTGTTGTCCAGCTATTGGCCTCCGCATTTATTTATCTGCTATTTTTTCAATTTTTAAATGGAAAATAAATATTTTCCCACAATTTGCTTCGCTCGCTGACTACTTTACCACTCATTGCTCTAAATTATGCCTGGTAAACGCTTCAAATTGTTCATTTGGTTTTGCAATTTTATGCTTTTATTAGCAGCGTTTGTGGCGTTATTGCTTTCTTTTATGTTCCATTTCGCCCATTTCGTGTTCGGCTTAATGCGTTCGCTCATAAAAGCATAAATGTTTTACTTTTCGTATTCGTTAATGTTGTTGTTTTACCGTTTTGTTGCTATGCTGCCATCAGTGGTACTGGGATGTAGTAATAGACTATAAAAGCTTGCAAATGGCAGTTAGCAAAGTTTCGAACCAACTTACATAAATGTCATTTGCTTGAAATTTAGCGGTGTCTCATACCCAATCTGTATTATACAATTTGATTCATTTCCGAGATTTTTTGTAATATTTAAAATATTTAGAAAGACAATTTTAATCCAGGTTATCTAAACTCATGAAGTGAAAGTGCAGGCCTTTTAACTTGATAAGAAAGTCCATGCAATAAAACTTTCAACATATTGTGTTCTATGGTCAGTTTTTTGAATAACGTGTATAAGCGACTACCGACAGGGTAGGTAAGGTCACAGTTAAGAATTAGCATTGAAAATCTAATATTCGACCAAAGAGAGAAATAGTCTCTTGTCTAAACCAACTTGGAGTACTTCTGATATATAAAATACGCAAACCAGCCCTACAGTTGTTGAGCTATTGCTCTGAAATTTTGCATAAGTCTTTTCCTCTCTAAGAATATTTTAAAATTTTTTCGGTTTTTATTTTTATTTTTGGTGGTAATCCCGTGCTTATATAAGCCCAAAACGTTATAGTTGGAAAATCATTCGGAAAATATTTTAAAATTTTTTCAATAAATTGTAAAACCTTAGATAGCAACTCTTTACCAAAATAAGTCCAAAACATTCACGAATATTTTCTGGCGTGACATTCGGTTAACATTTTGGAAAATATTTCAAAATGGCAACATTATTCAAACTCAGTTTCAAACTTGGAGTGTTTCTTCATTATTTGTATTTCATTGTTTAACTTCTTTGTATTTATTAAAATTTTTCTAGGTGGCATCATTGTTTTTAATTGTCTGTAAAACATTTCGAATAAATTCCGGTTTAATATCAATACGAATTTATTCTATTATTATATTTTATTAGATTGTAAACGTCTTTCAAACTGCTTAAATAAACGAATTCCAAAAATTCCGCTGGTTTTATGCAACTGCTTCGCGCTTTCTAATTTAAAAATTGAACAAAGAAAAGCGAAGCCTCCCCATTTATCTATAAGCACAGGCGGGAGATTATGACAAATCAGTTAATACATATATATATATTCCACTTGTGCAACACGCTTGCTTACTAATTGCTATGTAATGAAAATCCTCAATGCCATAAAAATCTGATTTTAATAACAAATTAAAACAGTATCAGCTCAGCTGGCTAATGATCATGTGGCTACACACCACACATTTGGTTCCGCATATTTCTCCACACATAGATATATATATATATATATATATATGTATATATATGTTAAACAATTTTAATCGTAATTGATGCATTGCACCGTATGAAATTAATGATGATACGTGAACGTTGTGCTGCAAGGTGAAACAAAAACGTTGCTTAAACAACAATAACACGAAAACAGCAAAAACAACAAATTCTATAATGAAAATTATAGCGCATAGTGTTGCTGATGGCGTTCACTAACAACAACAAATTGGAAATTAGTGCGCCAAAGTTGATTAAGTATAACCAAATTGATGGACATTAATGCCATTAATGTATGTATGATTGTGTATAGCACATAGCAGGAATTTAATAAACAAATATCTCAAGCCACTAAATTAAACAGGAAATCATATAGAGCAATACGAATATTCATAATGTTTGGCCGAACGCCAACAAGTTTGTGTCTTAAGTCTTTACTTTAATACGCACAGGTCGCATTACAAATGTAAGTGTGTGTGTGTGTGTGTATGTGTCGCTGCACTAATAACACTTTAATGATGCGGATGCAAGCGCCGGCTTGCCGAGCGCGTAATTTACTTATGCAATTGATAGCTATGACCCACTGTGAAGGCGATTTTGCTGGAATTTGATTAAAGCAGGGTACATAACAAAATGTATCTAGCTTAGTAAAAGCAGGAAGGTGTTTATTTTGTTGGCTTTACTTTATTAGAACACTGATTTTTCATAATTGATAGTCAAATGCAATAGTACTTAAGTTAGAGGTAGCTAGTAGAGACACGAACATGGAAAAAAAGCAAACTAATCGCGCAGCGGGCAAAGGAATTAGAGAGAACTAGGTTCTTGCATATTTAGATTCAATCAATGAAGGGATCAAGCTAAGTTGAAATCGCAATAAATACTATCAGTGTTCTACGAGAAATGCCATCCATAGGACAATGTCAGCTTATTGCCAGGTTTTGAAAAATTGCGTCCCCTATGTGACATGGCCTGGCTAGTAACTTATTCTTATTATTCCTGAAAGTTTGAAACACCTGTTTGTAGTGGTAATTTAATCGAAAATAACTCACTTACTTTCTGTCTTTACTAAGTGTCTAAGTGCTGCCAGCTAACGTTTTGGTTATATCTGCAAAATATACTGCAAAATGTCACATGATACGCCGTGTATCCTGGAGCAACTGTGATCACCTAAAATGTTGAGGTTAAGATCGCACTTTTTCCACTTGCTATTGAACCGTGAGTATGATTGCGGGAATCAACATCAATACTAATACTAAAATGCATAAATGCTAATTTATGATATAGAATAGTAATGCGCCCGAACTTTGAAAATAGACGTTGAGAATATATACTGCAAACCCAAAAACAATAGCGACCAATTAATAACAAGTGCAATGCATGCAGGGGTTTTAGTAGAATTTCCCTGTCATAAACACTTCATCACATAGAGTCTAAAATAAAAGGTTATTCACACAGTAACAATAATAAGAATGACATATAAAATAATTTAAAAAGTTTTTGAAACAACTAACTTGTATTGATTGGATTAACATAGCCTGACTTTGCCTCTGCTAAAATTAAGAATATCAAATACGAAAAGATCAAGTTATTGATAAAGAATACAGGAGATTATAATCAGTAGCATTTAAATTTGAGAACTAAAAAAACGATTGAAGAAAAATTATACAGCAACAAGCTAAGCAAACTTTATAATGTTACTCAAATCGAGTGAAATGCTTTGAACATGCAGGCTTTCTTTATGGTAACCATTTCAAGTGACTAATTGAGAGCCTCTTAGTATAGACATGGATTTTTTTGCATTAGAAAATACTATTATGTTATAAAAAGAAAAAGTATATCATCAAAAAAGTGAATAACTGTAACAAGTTTGCAGCAATAAAACACAGCAATAAATATTAGTTAGCATGCAGCGTTCGGTAATTACAAGCAATAAATAAATAAAAATCAAATAATAATTTACTTTATTGTCTTATTTTACATTTAAGGCGCTTATTTATGCGCAGATTTCATGTAATTTTATTTTTCGAAGCCTATAAACAAGTGTTTTCCGCTTCGCCGCTCGTAAAACAGCGCGACACATTGCCGTTCACGTGTTGTAGATGCGAACTTTAGTGTTTCGGTGGAAAGTTAATGTGCTGTCAATGATCTTCTAGATTAACAAGCAATTGACTTTTTGTTGCTGCGCTGCACTGCTTTGCCGCCTGATTGAGTGAGCATAAAAATGGCACAGCAGTTGGCGTCGGTTGTTGCAACATGCGTACAGCTGCTGCGCGAATTAAAGTGGATTTTTATGAATTGGCGCCCTATTAAAAGCGCACTTAACTTAAAAATCATTCTAGAGCAAGGCAGCACAACGCGGCGCATAAAGAAACTGCTATGTGAGAGTGAGAAAGAGAGCGCGCAACGATAAAGCGCATGCGCAAGTACACTGTTAACACAGCAAGCCAACTAATTAAATTAAATATATTTTTATGGTGTGCGCCGCCGACAAAGCTTAGTGACATTTAACAAATTGCTACAAGACATAACGAAATGGGCGGTAATAAAAGTTGACTGGACATTTTATGTACTCACGAGTATATGAGTGCGTGAGACAGTTGAATTACACATATAAATTGACTAGTTATATGTTTGACTATAAAGCTGTGTTGATAAAGTGGGAGTAGCAGTCTATGCGAATGGCGAAAGTATTGCGCGGGTGCAGGTGCGGATGCGGTTGCGCTCTGGACCACTTGTGGTGACAAGCTTAATTGCATTGCGTTACATTGCTTGGCAGGTGTATAGTGAATGCGTTTAACTCTAAAATGTTAATAAGGATTTAAATAAAACTTTATTTAAGAGATTATGTTCACTAGAAAATATCAAAAATCGTTTTTTAGCAACTTACATATACATATTTGGGAATATTCTCCGAAAGTTTGAAGTTGTTTAAACAAATAGTATCGAGATATGAGCATATTTCCACGCTGAAGTCTAAATTATTTTACCGTAAGAAATATTACCTGTATTTATCTATAACGATCTGTATTTGATTTGAGTTAATATTAAATATTAAATATTGTGCATACAACAACAAAAAAAAGGATAATAATAATTTTGAGCTCAGATATAATACACATCGCTCACCTCTTGCATTCATTGCTAACATTTTGAACTCTGACTAAAAGACAATTTATTTCTGCTTTATTGCGAACGCCTCATTATTTAATGCAAGCATACGTGAATAAATGTGCATGTGTAATAAGTTTGCATGTTTAATGAAAATTAATGATTTCTAGTGCCATAATAGTATCGTCGAACAAAAAAATAGCAAAGCAGCAGCAGCAAGACAGCGCTGCTACAATAGCAACCTCTTTTTTATTTGGCTTAGTTGTTGTTGTGTGTTCTCTTAATGCTGCTGACGTTGCTTTTAATACCACCTTTGTTTGATCCACTGGCATCTGCATAACAATGTAGCCAACAGCAGCAACAACAAAAATAATAACAACCAAAAAGAACAAAACGCAGCAACAACAAAAAACACACCAACAACAAAAACAACACAAAGCAGCAAAAGTTATTTTGCTCGCCGCTATTCGATCTACACGAGCAACATCCACCGTTGTTGTTGCCGACTGTCGTTTTGTGTCATTAAAGCGCGCTGCTTTGCTGCTTGCTTGCTGTGGCTTATTTGTTTCTGCAGCGACCTTGACTTTTTCACCAAACACCAGCTGCTTAGCTGCTCAATTGCTCATCAAGCTGTGTTGCGGCAACACACCTTTGTTTGCCTGATTAGTGATGCTTAGTAGATTTTGAATTTGTTTTTGTTGTATTTTTAAGTTTGAAGCTTCTTCATTATGATATTCTTAGTGCTTTGCTAGTGTTTCTGTTCATTTTAATGTACTTCGTGCCTTTGCCATCGGCTTTGCTGCACTCTTCCCCACTTTGAAGCTGCGCATCGCGTTTGTCACTGCTTGTTGTTGCTATAGCACTAATCTTGGCACTGACTGCTGGCTTCTAGCACAGTAGCTTAATTTAGTATATTTTGCAGCTTACCGGAGCTGCCGTTATTAAAATGTCATAATAGTGACATTTGCATTCTAAATTAATTTCGAAGATTACGATTTTCGATATTATTATTTTTGGCCGAAAATAAAATGATCTTTTATAGCTGCATTAATCTTAGCAGCTGTGCCAAATTTGGTAAGAATAAGTATGTGTGTTAGCTGGGACGACTGTTAAATGGAAATAGATAATTTTTCATTTAAGCTATTTTATAGCAAAAAAACACGTCATTAGCAAGAAACTTAAGCATAAGAAAAAATTTTAAATTATAGAAAATTAAAAATTATATTGCAAAAATTAAAAAAAAAATAATTTTAAAAAGTGTAAAATTGAAATAATATAAAAAAATTAACAACAATAAAACATAATATAAAGTTTAAATATTTACAAAAAATAAAATTAAATTAACGAAAATTAAAATAAAGTTTAAATAAAAAAAAATTTTAATTAATAAAAAAAAAATTTCTTAATTTAAAAATAAATTCAAGTAATGAAAAAAATGTGTGCGCATCAACAATAAATTGACCGAAAACTTTGAAACTATTTTTTAAAATTTTTATTTAAAAATATTTCTGTATATGTTTTTATTTGATTTTATTTAATTTTATGGAATTTTTTTTTTACGTTATTAAATTGAATTTAATATTATTATTATTTTTTTTTTTAAATTTGTAATTAATTTCTTTACTCGTTATTACATATGATTAAATATTTTCTGAGGTATTTCATTTTATTTCAATTACTTTATATTATTTTCACTCTATTTTATTTTATTTTTTTTAACTCATTTTTTTTTTAGTTTTGCCACTTTTTCATTTTTTAGTTTTATTTATTTTTTTATTCTTGTTTTATTTATTTTATTATATATAATTTTTTATTTTAATTTTATTTACACCGTTTATTTTATTTTATTTTGTATTCTATTTTGTACATAATAACAATTTTTTTCTTTGTTGCGCAAGTATTATTTTTTTTTTTCTTTTTCCACAATCTTTTCCATTTAATTATAATTACCGTTACTTCACACATAATTGGCTCAGCATTAAGCGCAATAAAAATAATATACATACCCATACACAGATGTATGTAAGCATATCTGCTCAACTGTGCATTTACAAATGTGTGTAATTAGTTCAGCGGCAAACAAAAGCCACACTTAAAAGTCCATCAGCCCGGCTGACCAAATGAACCAGAAAGGAATATCCCCTACCATTTCACAAATACTACGCTTACTACTAATGTGCAACATTAGCTTGCATAACAACAAAATTAAATGAAGTATAATGCACATAACAGTAATTGTAGCTTGTACACTTGCTACCATTATTACGCTCATATTTTATATACAAATAAATGTTTGTAGAAATTTGCTCTGCAGCAGCCTTGGCTTGGCTTTGAAATTCAACACTGTGCTTTAAATAAAGAAATAACTGTACGTATGTATTTCAGTGTGCCCCATTTTCGCAGCACAAGCCGGCTATTTTACTCCATTTGAGTGAAAATTAATAGTTGCTTAGAAAGAGCAAAGAAGGTTTGTCCACATACTCATATTCATACACACACATACACACCAGCATCTGCAGGTGTGTAATTTTCTTGTCAACTCGACGCTGAAAGGTGTTAATTAATTCGCCATTAATGTAAAAGCTTTGAAAGATATGCACATTATTTGCTACTGACTTTGCTGTGCGTTTCGTAAGAACGAGATTTGTGTCAAGTTTGCTGCTTAAGTCTTTTGTTTGGCATTACTTGCAAATGTACTGGCACTGAAGCATAAATTGTAAAATAGTTGAAGTTAAGTTAAGCGAAATGGAATTTGATACGAGCTCGGCTAGCTAACCTAGCTGATTTTTGATGAGATCACTTAGTGGTTAACCAAAGAAGCTCTGAAAGGTGAAAATAGAAGCAGAGAGAGAGAGAGTGATACGGAAAACCAAGTTTCAAACCTTATTTATTTGCTTATTAATCAGAATAAAGGACTTATTCTCTTTAGATCAAGTCATTTACGTACTACATATTCTTAAACTAATTCATAAGTTTCGACTGGCCTTCCCTTATCTTAGAAATTTCTCTCACCAAAATCGTTTAAGAGAGTTTTTACTCAAATCTGCTACCTTTAGGGATTCCTTTAATTTTGTACTTAACCACCTCTCAGATTCGAAGGGCTACCTCAACCATCCCCTTTACCTTAAAAGCAGTGCTCCTTCTTGAAAGAGCTTTCTACCAGAAGAGAACATATTAAAGGATCATTTCCGATTCAAATCTACTGCAGGCTCCTTTCATCGTAAACAGGTTCCACATACATACAGTCATCAAGCTGTCACACAAATTTTCTTTTTAGTAAGGATATTCTTCCGAATTGATTTTCTAATAAAGTAAGCTCTCTGAAGAAACTGGTTACTCCGAAGCGAACGCGTTAAGGATCTTCTTTCTAGAGTACGATATTTTCTGAGATTTCAACTAACGAATCATAATATATATTATTTATTGTAGTATATTATAGTACTCTATAATTAATATTAATATAAATAATTGTTCCCCCCTCGTTTCAGTCGTTCTTCGGCCGCACCTACAACAATATATCCGCCATTGCTGGCTGCAAAAACAATGGGGATTGCGTCATCAACAAGAAGAATCGCACGGCGTGCAAAGCGTGTCGCCTGCGCAAGTGCCTATTGGTAGGCATGTCGAAGAGCGGCTCACGCTACGGACGACGTTCGAATTGGTTTAAAATACACTGTCTGCTGCAAGAGCAACAAAGTGTGCCAGGTAATGGGCCAGGCGGCGGCGGCGGTGGTCCAGGTGGAGGTGGCAGCATAAATGAAGCTAATGCCAATAGAGCTAGCTTCGAGCAGTTGGCGCGTTTACATCAGCTGCAAGCGCGTCAAACCTATCAAGATAAAACGAATCCCTGCATAAAATCGGCCAGCATGTCACCAACAGCTTTGGCACTAAGCGCTGCGGCCGCAGCTGCCGTCGCTGCGAATAGCAGAGGCTCACCACAACCGCCGCCAGCCCAAAATAATATACTCAGCTCAGCGGCGAAATTTCTTAATGGTGTTGCGGATAGTGGGCGACATCACGCGCATCAGCAGCATCAATTACAACAGCAGCAACAACAGGTGGCGCAACAACAACTGCAATATAGCGCGCAGCAGCACCAGCACCTGCATCATTTACCCGCATTCGGCTATGGTGGCAAGGCGGAGACGCGCCTCAGCGAAACACCTAGCGATTCAGGCGCGTCGTCTGCCGGCGATGCAGCGGACGATGCGCGCAGCAGCGTTTCAGGTCGTCAGGAGCGCAACTGTAATTCAGCGCAACATCTTGCTACATTGGCGTACGAAGATTTAGAAGAGGCCGAGGCGCGTGAGCGACGCCACCAACAACTGCTGCAAATTTATCGCTCACACTCGGAACCACTACGCAGTCCTTTCGTGCATTTCGCGCTACCGCCGCACATATCACCGCTGGCTGCACCACCAGGCACACCACTTTCCGCCACCAATATTGCCGGCAGTCCACCTGCTCACCTCATGCCCGCTGCTTTGAAGGAAGAAATCAAACGCCTAAGCGAAGCGGCAACTGCTGCCGCGGCAGCAGCAGCGTCTGTGACAGTAGTGGATTGTACGTCTGCCAGCGATGCACAAGACGAACCCATAGACTTGTCATTGAAAGGACGTGAAATCGAACGACGATTGGCGGCAGCGCGGTCTAGCTATGAACGTCAACTGGCGCATGTGGAAGGAAACTCTCGCACGTCTACAACACCACCGCCTTCTGCCGCGTCACCTACTGCGTTGAGTATGGCGGCGCATGCAGCGCTGTCGCATGCTGTGATACATAAGCAAACTCCGCTGGACTTGACATCGGTGCGTTCGCAGACGCTAACTGGTTAAATCACTTGTACGAAACACATATTGTTGGAATCCGTTTATTTTTCTTGTTTTTTCTTAATGAAGTATTTAGAAAATAGTAAAAGCTCGATAAAGCTATAAACACTCAAGCTTGTGTCTTAGCTGCACTAGTTACTGAGCTTTCTTCTTGCCTAGGCATACTTTCAGGCGGTATACTATTTGTTTTCAAAATTTCGTTCGTTTTAGTCAGTAAATGTTTGAACTTCTCAAACGGTTATTGTGTTTTTGCGCAATGTAAAGAACTTATCTTAAATCGTGCGGAAAATATTAAAAACTACTATTTTTTAAATTGTAAATTACTTTTTATTCATTTATCGAGCTTCGACAGCAGTTTGATATGTATATATAATTAATTTAAATAGCATATTTCGAAACAAATCTATATTTTTCTATTTTTTAAAAATTATTTTTCATTTTACAATTTTTTTTCAGTTTTGTTTTTATTTTCAAAATTTTATTCAAAAAATTATTCAATAAATTTTTTATAATATTAAATATTATTTTTATTTTAATTTTTTTTTTTTTTTTTGTATATTATGTATAAATATTTTTACTATACAATAATTTACTGCAACTCAACATTGTATATATTCAAATGGCCAAGTCAGACCTGAGAATTCCCTTGTGCCATAGGAAAAAGAACAAAACTAGTGAAATATATATGAAAAATTTGGTGCCAACTTATGTACAAAAATTAATAGAAAATAATCTAAAATTAATAGTTTAATATTTAACTATCTTTCACATCAGAGAATATATTAAAAATAAAGCGTACACAAAGGTCTGCCAAACCGTATTGTCCTTACAGAGCGTTAATAAAGAAAAAGATTTTTCAGATTTTCTGTACAAAATTGTGCTTATTTTAAATTGCTTGTTAATTACAATAAATACAGTCACTTCTAAATCTTATATAGTGTATTATATTCCATTAAAAAATGTGAATAAAATTTTGATTTATAAAAATAACAAAATATTTTATAAATAAGTATTAATAGTTATAGAAAGTATGTAAAAATTATTTTAGCTAATTTTGTTTTGTATTCTCAAGTATATATACATAATATACTTATATATTACTTAATTTAAGCAACTAGCTTAATTTATACAACATTGTTTCTAGCGTAATTTAATTTAAAAAACACCATAATTTTATTCTATATTTAATTTACAATAATACTGTTATTTTTTTACTGAGACTCCAGTGAGTTTTTTATATAGAATATTTTTGACTATTGAATTAAGTAAATAAATTTATTTGCATAAATAACTTATAAATATTTAATATTAATTTTATTTATTTTCTTATAAGCAAATGGCAGTTAGAGAAAAAATTAATAAAAAATTAAAAAAAAATTAAAGCAATAAATTTTAGTTGCGTAAATAAATAAATATATATATTTGATATAAAATTGATTTTTATTGTTTTAACTTTAAAACGGCGCAAACCCTGCGCTAGTATGTAGAAAGACTCAATATTGGCAAAAAAAAGTAAAATATTTGATGCTAGCTTTGATCACATGAGACCATCTTTCAGTAATGGTATCTTTCAAACTCTATTAAAACTTAAATTTTCCTTAAACAGTTATCCCGCACAATATGGGGTTTTATTCATTTATGAGAGTTCTATAAAGCCGAAGTCCTTATTTTGTATATTAATATTTTAGCTAGGACTTACAACCGAAAATAAACGGAAACGACGCTTGATGTAGTTTTATTGTCTCTGCCACAGATTTCTTGCCTATTAGCAGCATTTTAGGATACTTAGTTTTAAATCTACCTGTTAAAAATATATTAATGCAGAAGTGATATCGAAAATCTTTATGAAGATCTCTTATCTCTGATAAGTAAAAAGTTTATCCGGACAGATGAGCATCTTCGATATTTGTTAATAACATACAAACTATGTTGCTATCTGAAAGACTTAAAAAAATTTCATACCCAATATAGATAGAAAAAGAATAAATTTGGGCTTCCGTTTTGCAAAAAGTATTGCTCACAGTGGTTGGTGTGACCAGAATATTAAAAAATGTTAAAAGATCAATGAAAGTAGTTTGGAAGGAATCTGAGTCTACGATTCGTCTCACTTTAGTGCTGTGAGAAATAGATTTAAAAAATTTCCGAAAATTCAGTATCTAATTTTCAACAAACTGGACTTATGTTAGGTGGTCCAAATATAGTTATAATCACACCATTACCCCCAATTAGATTTAAGACCTCGGAGTTTAGATACGGTTCCAGCTTCAGCATGTCCTACAGTTGAGCATATATTCAAGCATCCTCTTTTTTTTTTGTGCTGAGCGAACGTATTGATAAATGAGATCGAAAAGAAAAGAAAAGGCCCTTTCTTTTATCTTTGATATTGAAATGCTCTTAGACAGTCTACCAATCTAGTATTTGAGTGTATGTTACTTTGTAGTGAATGCCGAAAATTTCAACATACAAGATTTATGCGCACAAATTGTCAACCTAAATTATGTGAGCCTCATAAAATATATAGCACACGGCAAACAAATGAATGTGCAGAAAGAACTTAACGAAAACTATTACGCGTACAACTTAAGAGGCTAGAGGGGAGCAGCTGTTTGAAAGCCACAGCCGCGATGGTCAAAGGTGCGCCAAGTGCACTCGCAAATCAAGTGAATTCCTTCGGCGGCCAGCAATGACACTCGGCAAATGGCATTGGCGGCTTTTGACAATGTTTACAGAAAACCCAACCAAAGCAAATAAGTAATGTTTTCTATGAAAAATGTCTTTTGGGCAAAAGTCATGGCGGCTACCGGCTAAACAGCAATACCTGGCGGACTACCGTCCGGCCGCTTGCTTACTTAGCTTCCACAAGTAGCGATGGCAAGTACATACATTAGCAATGGCTTGTGGCAACAAATGAATAGCCATCGGCTACAACAACAATAACAAACGCTAGCAGTAATAAGAAATTTGTACTACAACAACAATGAAAACATTAGAACAACAATACAAATTTACAACAACAACAAAATTATAACAACTACAACAAAAAGGAAATATACAACAACAGGAAAAAATTACAACAACAATAAAAAAATATACAACAATAAAAGCAACAATAATGAAAATATGAAGCAACACCAACAACCAATTGTCATGATATGTGTGTGCTGTTGTTGTTGCTGCTTTTATTATTCCTCCCATTGGTATTACCTACCTACTTGTATTGTTTTTCTCTTGTTGCTTTCATTGTCTTGTTTGGCGTCGCTCCCCAAGTTGACAGCTAAAATGAGTAATGGACAGTTTGACTTTTTGGCGTTGACTTTTTCCAGAGTTGGGAGCGTGCGCGCGCACACTCGTGCTGCTTTTGGACCCAAATGCAATATATACTTAAGTATACGTAAATATGTATATAAATATATATGGACTTTTGGCCACCGCCTCTCTGTCAGCAACTCGCTGGCGGTTTGAATTGATGGATTGTCATTGCTCTTGCTACGGCCGCTACTGAGCCGGCTTCCACTGCGACTGCAGCTACTATGCAATGCTATGTCATGTCATGACAGCGGCAATATGCGTTGTCATCGTCCCTCAATGGCAGCCAACAACAACACACAAGCACACGTAAGACATATGAGACTCGAGAGGCTCCTGATTGCAGCATATGAGCAATGAACTGCTCGGCTTCTGTACTAAGTCCAATGTACGAGTATTTTCTATGTATGCGGTGGCTACAAGCACGGCTAATGTTGCTGCTTTCGCTGCTGTCATGTTGCCGACCGTAGTCAGCAATTGAACTGTAGTTCTAGAGTGGCCGCTTGCAATATTAACCGATTGATGCTACCCGGCGCTGACATGAGTTCATCGGTTTTGCGGCTGACGTTCTGGCATTATTGAGTTGTTTTGCGTCAAATGCCGGTGGTGGTTGAGAGAAATATTATGAAAGTTACACAGTTTTCAGAGCTTTTTTGTCTAAGTAAATATAATTTGGTACGTTGCAACACTAAAATTTAGTAGCTAGATCTGCTACTATCAACTTTGTTACTTAGCTGAAAATTAACTTACATGGAGTCACATTACCTCTTTTTAAAATGAAGCTAACATAGCTACTAAAAACTGCTCAAAGAGACACAAAATTAATGGTAGCTGATAATACCTCTTCACATACATATTAAAGCCCGTCTCAAAAATGCTATCGAAAGTTATTTGATGAGCTAAGAAACACATATGGAGTGCTCAGATCGATCAAAGCCTGGTGAACACAGAAGACTGTAAACGATTTGCTGTAATGTTATACCTACGAACTTTCAAATCATTTAAGGAGCTAACATAGATTAAGTAGTGGCAGAAAACACGGTCATATAAATGAAGAAGTACTTCTGGCAGAGCCTGTCTTCTCAGCTTTTTTTGGTGAGCTTCAGATATAAGAAGAGTCACATACTATTCATTTTGTATCGTTTAAGCAATCGTGTTTTTCAGAAATCATTTTTCACTGCACTGCATCTCTCAGGATGCGTATAATACACTGAAGTAAACGTGGTGTGGAACCGATCCATGGTTGCCCGAATTATCGACTTTGCTGGACAATTAGGTCGACCTTATACTGAACGCAGCACAATTTGCAAACGTTGTTCCGGAATTAGTTTGGCAAACCGAACTGAATATAAATCAGATAACATCTATCAAAAAGACCAGCTCCAAAAAAAGTATTGCCTTATTAAAAACTACATGTCTAAAATACAACACCCGTTAGTCAACCGGAAAGAGTTATTCAACTAAGTTATTTTTGAAATACTGTTTTCAGGGTGGGGGAAATTTTTCATACAACCTTCTTGAATATATTTGTAAGGTAATGATCGAAAGGATAAATTTTTTGATACTAAATTCGATTTTTCAGTCACCCTGTAGTGTAAATTTTTAATCAAAATCGATTTTTTTTTTTTTGCAAAGCCGGCATTTTGTATCAATCTACCTATAGTAATAATTTATATATTTTTTTTTGGATTCGAGATTTAGTCAAAAAGTATAATCTCCACTTTGGAATTATATGTGAAAACAAACAAAAAATCAATTTCTACAGCTTTTCAAACTTCTGTCTAAATATCTACCCAAGTCTTTTATCAGCCCATTTCAATGACAACAAAAGCTTGGTATTCTGTGTGGATATTTCGAAATATATATGATTTCCATTTCAATGCGTTATTTATCTACAATTTGCAGCTAAAATCTCAGTAATTTCACTCACTCGCCTCGCAACATTTGACCACTGCGTTTCCCCATTTGTTATTAATTTATTCAATAAACGACTAAATAATTGCAGTAGACATATATGAATGTTTCACCCGCCAATTAAAACTATATTAAGTGTAGTACAAACTTTCTGCCGGGTTTCAAGCGTAAAAAGCGCAACTCTTTCATCCAATATTGATGTGTGAAGAAAAAGTGTGAAATTTCTAACAAATTGCCCGACTGCGTATACGCGACCAGCCGCGGCGTATCGACACGATTTGCGCCATCAAAGCGTCGCGTCGCATCGCGTCTCGTCGAGCTGTGTGCATTTATATGTATGTGTTTGTGTGCTGATACTGACGGAAACATATTCAGACACGGATTACTTGAATGCCCACAGCAACTGCGCATGAATAATTCCAAACATACATTTACACTTGCCAGACAGAACAAATCAGCTGGAAGGAAAAACAACAAAGATAAAGAAAGCAGGCAAACGCCTTGTGGAGTAGGAAATATTGAATGTGAAAACACGGAAATAAATAGAAGCAATTACTTATCGATTTATTTAATGAGCCGCCAGTAGGAAAGAAAAACAAAGAAATTTCTACCAATGATAAGACTTAAAAGGATCGGAAAAGACCAATTAAAAAGCTTCGTAACAACAAGGGATCTTTATATAACAATTTAAGTCGGACCTACTACTAAAATAGATCTACCAAAAATGAAGTTTACTTACGTAAAGGTCTAACTTGAAACCATTTTGAGACTCGATTGACTCCAGAAGCCGGAGTAGTTACTATGATGGATAGATTAGGTTCCTCTCACCAAAAGTGTGGACACTGCTTCTAGTTGATACATAAAATTCTTAAATATGGATCACCAGATCCTTATAGATCAACGAAACGTTTTGAGCTCACCAAGAATTAGTTAAGGCTGTTAAAAGCAATCCCAGCTTCTTGCTCGTTTTGCCGAAAATGTATCTACCGAGATATTACACATAGTCTGGCAAAAGCGAAGCGGCAGCGAAGAAATTGGCTAGATTATTCTACTTTGCCCTTCTCCAAGAAGATGTCCTCCCCCATCCTGCCTCTATGTTTCGTTTTTCAATTTCGATTGTAATCTCTATTACAAATAAAAAATATTACAATAAGCCTACCCAAGCGTCGAAAAAAGTGAAAGCGTCACAAACTTCGAAAAATTTCATAAGCTTTCATTTTGAAAGCTTTCGATGCTGATTCTACAAAGCAAAATTTACAAATAACTTTCTTTATATTGGGCAGGGCAAATGCGGAAATATTTAGGTTTACTAATAACCTTCTATGGAGATTACCATATTCGCAGCAGTGATTATGAAGAAAAATGGGAACAAAATGAAGAGAAAAGCTTGTGTGTTATATTTTCGCATTGCTACTATATCTCTATTTTTTCAACTGCCTTTAGTTCTCTATATTATGGAAGACTACTAAATTTTTTATCAAAATTTCCACAAAACTTTTTCTCAACCGGATTATATAACATTACGCTCATCTTTATTTGTCGCTTTTAACACTTTGACACTTTGCTGAAAGCAAATAAATAACAAAATTTAATAAAAAGAAAATAAGCGAACTGCAAAAGCAATATAACAAATTAAAAGCGCATAATAAAAAGCTTTGCAACTTATTCGCACTCGTGCGCATGCAACGCACACAAACAACGCACACAAACATCGCACACACACACACTTACACGTGCCGCGCACTCGCAGATGACGAGCATGTGCGCTAGCGAACAATTTTTACAAACACGCCCCTTGGGATGAGCGCTGGACGACCAGCCAAGCGGCGCAATAGTCACGGCAAAAACAACAACAGCTGTAGTCACCGCATAGTTGTAACGGCAATTATTGCATGCGCAACGCGCGATGGCGGTAATAGAAAGCTTTTGCAATAATCACAAATGCAAAAACAACAAAATATAAAAATGGCTTTAACAAAAACAAAAGCAAAGTAGTCGAGCAACAACAGCAATTTGACATTTGTTAGCTTTGGCCGCCATTTATGGCGAAGCGCAAATGAAATGCATTTATGCGCAGTGAATGTGCTTGCGCGCTATGCGTTGGGAAGCGCATGGCGGGTTGCGGCGCGGAGCGGCAGATGGCAAATGCGCGCCGAGTTAGTAAAAGAAGATGCGCATACGCGCTACACAGACAATTGCTTGCTAGCTGGCGTTACTATTGCTTTTGTTGTTATGTGTGTTATTGTTGTTGTTGTACTATTTATGCACGCGCTGTGTTTCGTAAATGTTTGTGTTGTTGTTGTGCAGTTTTACCAGTAATCGCGCGACGATTATCGTCGCCGCAGTTGTCGCCAGTCACCGCCACAGCAATGGCAGCAACACAACCTGAGACACAGCGACCGCCATAACCTTAACCAACGCGCATGCGTCCAACTCAGCCGCCGCCGTCGCCGGTGCCGCCGCCCTGATGCGCGTTATGTTGGCAATCATTTTATTGGTGTCGCTGATAATAATCTGCGAATCGGCTGAAGCTCGTTGTTTACCAGTCAACCAGCCGGGCCACCAACCGCCAGCTTCCAGCCGCCAGCTAACACCGCTAGCCCGCAGCTGCGCGCTCATGCAGCGTAACAAAAGCCCACTGCGCAAGCGGCAAGTTGAAGATGCACAACGAAAACAAAAAGCACTGTGTGCAAACAGCGCTTGGAACAACAACAATTCGACTACTTGCAACGCTGTCTCCAAAAGTAGTTGTTACGTATTTTTTTTTGATTTTGTTTTCTCTATATGCTTACAATTTCTCCCCACTCTTTGTCTCTCTTCACAGTTCGCGTCGCTCACTTTGGCATCAATTCGTTGTGGGAATTGTTTGCTTTTGTCCGCTGTTGGTTTGTAAGTGGACACTTGCGTTCAGCGGCAAACTACCACCCAGCGCGCTGTGGCGACTAATACAATGTAGACATAGCTAATATTTGTTGTAGCTGCCGCGTTTTATTGCATGTTTTCGTTTTTCGTTTAGTGTTTCACATTTGACATGAGATTTCTATTTCGTCACATTATTGACAGTTGAAATTCATATGAACATAAAAACATACGTGTTGGGGGCTTTGGACCTGGTCAGACACTTTAGTAATTTCTTAAGACTTTAGTTGTCAGTAACACGCTTTTAAACTCAATATTGATACCAAAGCCACTGTAATGATTTCAGTGGAAAATATGTAGGAGCTGTACGCAACCATTGGCTAAAAATTTCAAATTTTCACTTTGATATATAAAGAGGGAGTCTTCCAGTGACTGAGGGTTTCTTTATAAAGAGTCTTTGAGCCTGCTGAGAGAGTATTTGGTATTACTTGGCTATGGTGATCTCAATAAAATTAAATGAGAATTGCAAGAGTATACCATTTCGGTTGCACGTGAACTTAGCGCTCTCTTACTTGTTCTATTTCCACTGCATATTCTTGCAAAGCTTCCAAATATTATGTGCACCAATAAATCTTGCAATCCTTCAGCTTACGTCGTCTTTTCATTCACAATGCGATTTGATATCATTTTTCTTCATTCTGTCACTGTCGGAAGTCGCCTTAGTCTTGCAACTGCTAAACTATTTTGTTTTTGTTTTATACACACAGTGTCACCAAGCAGGCAAACACACAAAGCCATGGCTATAAATACATATCTGTGTGTATGTATGTGTGTCAAATGTTTTGAACCTGAGACTCAAAGTCAAAGGCTTAGCTGTGCTTGAGCTTCTTGTTTTGCGGGCAAGCCTCAAATTATACAGCAAACAAAACAACAACAACAGGAGCAACAACAACATGGTCGACTATCGAGTAGTTCAGGAGATGAATTTGTACTTAAAATTCAATTGAATGTTAAGTTATTGCATTGAATTTCATTGTTTGTAAATTTGTTTGTAGCGAAATAAAAGCCCAACAACAACAACAGTAACAAAAACAACAACAGCAATAACAATAATCATAAAGGCTAAAAATTCAAGCCACCGCTGTAAGCGGAAGAAAAAGAGTATCGCTCCACAAGGCCTCCTCTTGTATTTGTATGCACTATGTATATACAAGTATATATACAGTTATATATGCATATAATATATATACTGCATATATAAAAAATCGCTGCGGTAGGTTTTATAGTCGAAGTGGACAATGACACATTGTGAGTTAATTTTTAATAAAATTATGTCAAAATAAAGTATTGAGTTTCCATTTCTCTGTGCGTGTATGTGTTTGGTTACCGAGATTTTCTGGAGCAAGTCAGTGTAATTTTCGATTTTATATACATATATAAAATAAATGTAGGACACACATATATATTGCCTTAATCCAAAGATTATAGACAAAAGTCGAAAGTTGTTGATATATTAAAATTTCTGTGAATAACTGTCTTTAAATCTATTCAAAATAGGACAATAGAGAAGAAAGTGAATGCATGTTTCCACCTCACCTTCATCCATACAACTTTGACAACTTGTATCCGACATGATTTTAAGCCTTGCCGCATGAATGCCTATTGGACAATATCCTCTAAAAACTCCTACTTTTGCGCCAGGACGAACTTTGCTAAGTGCAAATAGTTCAGTAGATCAATGGAAATCCAACTAGGTCTCATTTCGATGTGAGCAGGGCAAGAGTGCCCCTTCTGGTGAGCTCATCGACTTTGCAGTTGCCAGCGATTCCGCTATGGCCCGACAACTAAACGAATCTGATGATGAATTAGCTTAAAGCTATTTCTAATGTGAACCGACACTCCTTGACTTTGAGCACACAGTTAGCAAGCTCAACACTAATATCGCCGCTCTGCTGTCGGAGTGAATGATAACATCCCTGAAATAACCTATACACAAAACTCACAATCACTACTACTTTTAAACTCCGTCTTCTTGTTTCGAAGATACCATCCAAAACCCTTTCATTGCAGTTTCTTTCGAAGCTTCACCTCGAAAAAATATCACAGCAATGCCCGCCACAAAAAATCTAAAATTAAGCGATTAACACACACAGCTGTAAAAGTAATACGATAAGCGTTGGTCACCCCGAGCAATTTCCGTATCCGTTCAATACCTTCAGCAGTGTTAAGCAATAAAGACTTTGGTTTTCTAAAGCTTTGTATGGTCGTATATACACATGTTTGTGTAAGTCTAATATGTGCGTGCGTCAAGTGTCGCTTAAGCCGAAATTATATACAGTGCCGCGAAAAATATCAATTAACATTCCGCCAAAGAAGGAAATGTGCGCCGATGGAGGCGCTTACTTGGCACACTTATCTACATACAATACTCTGGATGCTGATAACTAGCGGAGAGATCTCGAAATATGCCAGTCAAATTTATGATGCTACACAAATTTATTGCCTACATGACTTAATATGCCCCAAAGTGGTGGGCAATTGTCACAGCCCACCTTATAAATCACGCAAAGAATGAAGGCTGTGTCGAGAGAGCAAACCAAAAAAATTATGAAAAAATTGTTGAAAGTAGGGAAAAAAGTGTAAAGACAACAACAAGCAGTATATCTATCAACTAAGTATCAGTGAGCTGAGTGAAAATACAGTCGAATACAGGCACACATATACATAAGTGCAGAACTACAAAAACAACAAGAGTTTTTGTTACAAAAATAAAATAAATGCTAAAAATATTTTCAGCAAAAAAATGAAGCGCCTGAAATAACTGTAAACATCATAAACATGTAGTAGGAGGATGTGTTGTGCCTTCAAAGCTACAAGGCGGTCGAAAAACGAGCAAAGCAAGTACGCGTTTGAGACAAAATGTAGAGCAAGCGAGCTCCTTTAAAGTTTAAATTTATTTTTATTTTTTTTGTTTTGCTCAGCTACGCCCTTTTACAGTTCGACGTGATTACAAGTGCAAATTATGTGCACAAAAGGCTTTAAATATGTGTGTGTATGTATAAGTATATATATGTGGTGTTTGTATATGCCACGATGTAACATATCACATAAAGCGACGCTGCGTCTGCGCACAATGTGTTGAGTTGAAGTCGTGCGGTTGCGGTCAGTGCGCGTCACACATTTTACACGTAATTACTTAAATTGGCACGCAACATTGGGCGCGCACGAGCTGGCGGTATCCAAAGCATATACATGACATGCTATAATATTCTCATCCATCTATACCTATACTCGTAAAATTTGTAAAAAGCGGCACGTGATGACACCCATAAGTAGGCGTGCAGGAAAAATAACATAAAATTTTCATTTTTAAAAAAATATCGTCGAAGCTTTCATATCAAAGCAGTCAAGCGGTTTACGTCTGCGTTACATAAAATTGTAGATAATGGTTCTGACACAAGAAGAATGGTTCGGAGATTTGATAAATGGTTTTGGCATCAACTTGGGTTTGTATGAATCGCGTCGTCATTACCATAACGAGCATAGAAATTATCTTTAAATAATATAAAGAAAAGCAAGATAATACAAACATAGTGGTTATATTACAGAAGCCCTGACTTCTGTAAAGCTTCAGATATGAAGAATAAGTCCAGAGATTTTAAGCACACTGTCCAATATTTTGCTTTGTTTAACAATCTCTGCAGCTTCTCTGTATATCCAATTTTTGGTTATGTTGACGTCTGCTGATCTCTCACTAAAGAGATGGATTATTGACGGAGCACTTTTCATGGAAGAATACTATGAGTAAAATCATTAGACTTGAGTAACATCCTTTACTATTGGCTTGAGGAAACTGAGTTCTCCCCGTCACTCCAAGACTCAATTTTCAGACATTTTATGCAAGTCTGTATCCCATAACAAGAATTTCACACTTTATCCACTTATCATGCTAAAATTTCCTACAGGGATTGCACTGTTGTCATTTCTGAGCTCAAATTTTCATACTTGTCTACATACACCCATATTGCAGAAGATATTGAAACACATATCAGTTAGTATGTAATTATACCAGCCCTCACTCTGTCTCAATATAACAGTTCCACCTCATTTGCTGTCATTATTTTATGTTGTACAGGGCGCAACTAATTTCGCTGGCACATTGTTTTGAGCGCAATTTTCAAATACTTCTCAGATTTTACGCTAAATATTTATGTGTGTATGTGTGTGTGTAATTTTTTGTTCGAAATGCTTTGCTGTACTTGTTAATCTGTGATATTTTCGTAGTTTCTGACTTTCTGTTTTGAATTAAATTTTTTTTTTGCCAACTGAAATTGTTTACGCATTTCTTATCTAAAAAGTTGCTGAATTTTTAATTACATACACATTTCGAATAAAATTTAATGCTATGGTGGAAAAGTTGACCGTTTATTACACCTAACTGCTGATTTTGGATCGGTTTTAATATTATTGTTTATGTATTTACCTTTTGGTTGGCAAGTTGCCGATATCAAACGAATTAAAAATCTGGTAGCAAAAAGAAATCTTCTTAGTAAGGCCTACGTAGTGTTGCCACACAAACTAAAATTAAATTAGTAAATTAATATATTTATTTTGTAATTAAATAATTAAATTTCTAAAAATTTGAAAATATTTATTTTAACAAGTTTTGCCGCCTTGTCATCAATTGTAAGTTATTATTTTTTATTTTAGTAAAATTTGATTTTAAATTATTTGCAATACCAAAAAAGTTTTAAAATATTATTTTAAAAAAATTATAGAGTTGCCATCATTTATAAAATAATTATTTTTATTTTTATAACATTTTTAATAAATTTAATAAAATATTAAAAAAGTTTGAAACATAGAGTTGCCATCAAATAAAAAAATTTTATTTTTAGAATATTTTTAATATATTTAACAAAATATTAGAACACTTTAAAAATATTAATATTAAAAAAGGTTTGCAAAGAGTTGCCACCAATTGTAAAATTATTATATATATATTATAATGAAATTGTGTTGTATCAGAATAATAGTGAAGTACAATATTGAAACGGTTTCGAAAAGTATAATTTCAAAAATTCTATTTGGCGTTGCCATCTAATGAAAATTATATATACTTATACTAAAATAATTTACTATATGATGCATTAGTTCCTTTCACAATTTAGTGGTAAAGCATTTATATGAAACTATTTTTAGAGATAACACTTTGCAAATTATTCTGAGAATGTTAATCTTCGAAAATACCTCTATGGATTGACTTTTTAAATAGCGTATGTTTAATTATTTGAATTATAAAAGAGAATAAATAACACATTTAAAAGTTATATTTGGTAAAGTGTTGCCAACAGTTTAAAAATCAATAACGAATTATAAAACTATTTTGAAAGTAACAATTAATGGCAAGGCAATGACTATCATCGAAGTTTAGTTACGAAACATTGATAATAAAATATTTTTAATGGACTTGCCATGTTTAAATATGTTAAAAATAACAAAAAAATTGATAAAATCATTGAAATAAGTTTTTATATAGAAATGCCAACTGCATAATAATAACTATTCTATGTATGGAGTTGCCATATAGGCGATACTTTAGAAATTTTCCAACAGCTTTAAATAATATTTTTATCTACGTTACTAGTTAATTTCAAATAGAAACTATTAACCAAAAGCATAAGACTGTACTTTTCTACTGTAGTTTCTTTTTAATTTTCCAGATTACCTTATTTAAAAATAAAACAATGCTGCCATTTTTTAAAAATTAGGTTAAAAGATTCAAATATTAAAATAAACTTAAAAACATTGAATTTAAATATTGAAATTTTTAGTTAAAGTGTTGCCAGCAATTTGCAATTTTTAATAATTAATCATTTTCGGGTTACCAAATTTTCAAAACTTTGTTAAGTTGCTATTTTAGTACAAAGTATATTAAAAATTTCAAATAATATTATAAACCACAAAATAAAAAATATTTAAATAACTAGTATTGTTTGTTGCAGTATTGGCAACAATTTGCATTTTTAAATATAATATATTTCACGTTTCTTATATCGTATGTTAAATTTCATATTCATTTTTACCCAGAAGTCATTAATTAGATTTTGGTTTCAAGTAGTTAAACAGAGTTGCCACGTTGTAAAATATTATTCACATATTTTAAACCCAATGTTAAGCTATCAAGCGATTAAGCCCATTTAAACCACTTTATTTTCAACCTCATTTAACCCTCTCAAAGAGATAACGGCATTTACCAATATTAATGCGTAATAAATTTGTAAGTAGCTCAAACACAAAAACAACAGTATATTTTACAAGTACAAGTCGGAACTCCACCATCAACAGCCACTTCAACAGCATCTTCAATGGAAAGTGAATTAATTGTAATTTTATTGGTGCGAACGTTATAATAACGGTATTTGTTTCAATTTTTATCACTTTCTTTCTTTTTTCGATTATTTTATTTTTAATTTCCCTCCTTTTTCGTTTATTATGCGAATCGCAAGCGCGGCCTAACTGCAAAATATCGGCTGTGAATTGGGTCACACAACGCCTTCCAAGCGACAACCCGAAAATCTCATGAGCCTTTCAGCAGCAACGGCTGCCCGCTGCTCTACGCTTTTATCCTCTACCGGCTGACACGGCAACCAGCAACAAATTCGCTTACACCATTTCCACAGCGCACTGGGAGTTGTTAGCTGGTGAGTGAACGTTCTGCGGCGCTCCTAAGGCACCTGGCGTAGCACACTGGCTGTATCTAGATGTCTTTTCTTTACCTTTTTAGTTTTTGTTATTTGTTTATTGGTTCGGTGCATCATAATCGATTTGCTCTCACTGCTTGCTCGTTTGTATGCATGCGGCATTGCGCCTGTGTTGCAATAAAATTGCAATTAACTTTTATTGATAAATATAACGAATTGCTACAACAACAACAAGTAAGAGAAGCAGATATATAAATAAATATATTTACATTCTTAATTCACGAGCGCTCATTGGTCGATCGAGTTTGTGTTTTAAGTCTTTCGTTTGGTGTTAAATGGATCAAACATATGTATGTATGAACATAATTAGGCAATTGAAAGCTTAATTTATTAAAGTAAATTGTTATAGAGTGGCCACTTTCATATAATAAACACAGGTTGCCCTCTTTCATAAACTAAACGATATAAAAAATCATATTAAGTTTTTACTTAAGAAAGAAGAATTTCCAAGCATACGATAAGGTTTGGGCTTTGCTGCTGGGTTGTATACAATCCTATCCACTAAGGGCTACCTTGCCGACTGTGAAAATCTGCCGCGCCATCTTGAGGATAAATCGCGCAATTTTAAATGCGCATTTTCGTGTGATCGCAGAGCAGAGAACATATAATATACGTTCACCCAGAGAACGTAAATGAATATTCATTTTATATAATTAATTTACGTTCTCTGGTTCACCGGTTCTCTGCTTTGACGAACAGTAGATGTCGTCTTCCTGTTCATTGGTTTGGAACTTGAATTGATTTTTGTTCAATTTAATAGTATTTGAAACTGAGTTCTCCATCAAAGCTAGGTTTTAAGTTTTTTCACAGTAAACCCGACAGATGGCGCTAAATATATATGTATGTTTGTTTGGCAAAAAATGGTATATGAAGAACCTAAGCGCATAGTGAGTGATATATTAATTATATAATATTAGTTTTATGAATATAATACATACTTATTAGTTCAAAAATTATACTAAGGCCCTCACACCATATAATTTTAGGTGAAATTTAATTTTGCATTAGCTACTATACCGATTAAAATCAAAAGCTATATATAACGTTTAAAAATGCGAAAACGAGCCAATTTCTCGAACTACTTCCCGTTGCATTGGCTTAAAAGTAATTGACCCAGGCGTCAATACAGATATCATAAAAATCGGCACCTAACGTACCCCATAGAGCTGCCATCTTTCCAGAATGAATGTTCTTTTCGCTTGTTACTCTGAAAAATTGGTTGATAGGCACCTCAAAGAAAGTCTCTCCAAGTATAAGCTATTAATGGTAACGGGGAGCATTACAGTTTTCTATGTTTTTCTCATTATCAAATAGAGAAATTCATAACTCGCTTCCAGCTGACTTTTTTTTCATTGAGTTATAAAATTTAAAAGAAAGATCAAATTTGCCTAAAATAGTCAAACTTCAACCGTGAATATCTTTTAAACGTTGAGGTTTACGAAAAAGTCGTATTGGATCTTTCTTGAAGAGCATTAAATTTCCTATTACATCCAAAAAACTAAATATTTTTTTAAGTAGCTGGAAACCAGATATGAACTTTTCTATCTGATAATCAAAAAAATATATAATATTGTAATGCGGTAGACCTTCCCGTTATAATAAAGAGCTCATACTTTCTTTGAGTTGTTTATCAAACAATATTTCAGAGTACCAAGCGTTCGTTTCTTTTTACCCACCCTAATAAATATGTATACCCTTCAAATTTTAAAGGTGCGCTCCTTCATCCAAGTCAATTAAAGAATGGTTTTATGCGTTAACGCGTATCAAAATATTTTTCAATATAATATGTATAGCTCCTCTCCTTGCCATCAGTACTCACAAATTCTTCCAGTAAAAGACTTAGTATTTTGTTTTTGGTTTTGGGTTGTGCCCAAAATTTATATTTCAAAGAATTTCAATTAAAAGCATAACTCGTACATATACTGTTAATTATTTCTTACAAACTAGATTGACTTAAAGCTAAAGGAAACTTACTGGCTAGTTATTATGACTAAAAGCAAAACAAACAAACCGGAAGACAACTAAACCTAATTTCCAATGTTATTTTCACAATAACACTTTAACATACAGAAATTTCTTAAGCTAGCTGGAAGACAAATGATTATAACTAAAAACTACGCTATTAATTTTACCAAAGCATATTGCAGCTAAGTTACATACAAATCACAGTTAGTTACAAAATCGCCAGCAAACGCGTGCGCACCGAAAAAATGCGAACACACCAAAACGCCTGCACCCAACGACACACGCCCTGGCCCCCTAGAGCACACGCCCGCATAGTGCGATAATATAGTCAGTTATGCCGCTACGCTTCGACGTAATGCGCGCAGCGCCAGAGAAGTCGTTAAATGCCGGCATGAGTTTGAAGACACTTCCACAGCGCATACGGTTCCAGACGATTTTTCATTAAAGCTTTCGTTACATTTCTTTTCGCAAATCCGTTTTTTTCTCAAATTCTACTTGCGTATTATAGTTACTTTTTGTTGTATTATTATAAATCGTTGTTGTTCTCCTCATTCATCTCTCTCTCTCCTTCTCGTTATTGGTCTACCCACTGTAGCGTACGCCCAAGTAGTGCACCGAAGTTAATATATGTATATTAGCGCAAGCTACTACTTTTCGACTTTACGTCACAGCGCTACGAGCACGATCAGTATCCGAACAGCACCAGCTCGTGAGCGCCAACACTCACCACTTTCGGTTGCTGCTAACGACGTGATGTGCGCGAGCGACTGCTCATCACTGCTGCTGCTGCTGCTCCTCTCGCTCACCTGCTGTGCCTTTCATTCCACTCAAAGCTGAGCTGTACTCACTCAGCTTCAAATTTGTTTTTGTTTTATTCACACAAGGCCATTAGTTCTTGTGACAGTTGAAGAAATCGTTCGGGTAATTGTAAAACGCATGTATACGTAGGAGACCGCCATCTCCTTATGGCGAACATGCGCTTGTTTTCCTCGTTACTCGTTCTTTCTCTCACTCTCTCGATCGGTAGATCATGAACTGTGTGCGCCTCTGTGCGTTTGTTCACTGAGTTGTTGTCCCTGGCTTGTGCTCTCCCACAGCGGGAATGCGCTCTCTCACTGCTCAGTTTGAGTTTTATGATTTAACTCAGCAAACGAGATTTTTTAATACATTATTTATAAAATTTAACTAAATTTCTTTATATATTAAAATTTTTTAAAGCTTTTGTTGTACGTAAAACGCCAACGCTTGCTCAAAGCAAACGCTATGCAGCGCTACGTTTTTGTGTTGTTCACTCGAACGTTGATGCACTTGAAGTGTATGACTTTGGTGGCGTGGCATGGATCTTATATAGTCCGGCGGGAGTGCAGTCAGATATTGTATGGGTCATGATCGGTGCATATTTGCACCCCTAAATTGGTAGCACGCGTACCAGCGGCTATTAAACTCACATATTTTCTCTCTCTCTTTCTCTATCTCTCTCGAGCTCTTGCGCACTCATTGCTTGCTACTCATTTTCCAATAGCCTGCCCCAGGAGGTTATGACGGCACTCACTTAGGGGTTGACTCGAAAAAACCAACGCTATCGGCAAAACATTGCTATTGTTGTTGTGTTGTCGGGCCGCAGGTTAAACTACACAACCTTGTGTCAGCGACTTGGCTTGGCCTTACGCACATACCAACCTACAAACACACTGTGTGTCTTTGAGTTTCAATTTCTACCCTCTATATTTTCTCAGTTTTCTTTAAACTGTTGCTGCTTTGTTATTGTTTTGGTTACTTTTATAGATTTTCGTACTATTTAGTATTCTTTTGGTGTCGTTGGTGGCTTCTTGTCATAAGTTACCTACTCGATGTTGCATACACATAGGTATATTTCTGCAGCTCCGACTGTACTTTGTCTAGATTTTTTAACAACAACAAATTTTTGACTGTAATCTCTTCCGTTATAGCATGGAAATTAAAATTCTTTCGTAGATTTTATTCCTGAAACTGTCGATTATTTGCTTCGATATAGAAATTATGAATATTCCTTTAAGATCGCTTTTATAATTTATGGCATTTTATAGTTTATTGAGTAATTGAGCCGCGTGAATTTTAATCAAAACATGCATGCATGGGAATTTTAATTGGTTTTCTACAACAAGTGAGATTCGATAATGATTGGAAAAATAGATACTGTAGCATATATAATATATTACTTTCTAGGAATTTTATAAGCGATAATATGAACTTCTATGTTTAAATTAATATTTTAAGAATTACTAGTAATTTTATTTTATGTTTATTAGGGTGAGTCAAACGAAAAAGAATGTTTTCTTTCTCGCTTGGTACTCTGAAAAATAAGTTCTTAGGCACCTTTTAGAAAATCGTTCCAAGTATGAGCTTTTTATTGCAATGGGAAGGGCCTACGCCTTACAGTTTTCTAGGCCATTTCGGACCTATCTTTTTTAATGAAGACAGTGTTATTTATCGCTCCTCATAGAGTTTTTTCTACGTTTACTTCAAGCATCGCTTTTGCCAAAAAGCATGATCTTAAATTTAAGGACCTTTAAATAATACAAATTTCAAAGTGACTACGCTCTCCCCCTGCGTATCGAGAAACGTTTTTTGAAATTATGAGGCTTTTGTCGAATCCAAACGATCTAGATGAATTAAGTCTGATTTAGTCAAATCTATTCGGAAAAAGTCAAATTATTTTAATTTAATTTAACTAACTTTGACTTTTTGTAATTTAATCGATATATATATAGTAATAATCAAATTTTGTCTTAATCTATGTATGTTAGATCTAATCAAAAAAGTCTGATCGTTTTAATTTTGATTAATTTCCAACTTAATCTAATTTGAAGAAATATATTCTCGTTTAGATCATATTAAATGATTATGATTATTAAATGAAATAATCTTTATTTTGATAAAAACTAATATAGTTAATCAAAATTATTGTAATATATTTCAGTCAATTCAACTACAGTTAAATTAATCGACTTTAATCTAACCTAATATAAACGAATAACTTTGTTGAATCTAATGCAAATACGAACAAAGTCAATTTCTTTTAATCTGTTTTCATCGACTAATCTAAATCACTCCCAAAACTAATATTATCTAATCCACAAAAATATATTCTCATCCACTAAAATAGAATAATTTTTCTGAGAATTGGTTAGTATAGATTAGGGGTGACCAAAAATTTAAAGTGAATTAAGTTTGTTATAGAAGATGGTTTTCGGAGACAAACAGAGCCACTTGATGATGTTGGGAGCCAAATAAGCTTTCGGTCAGCCCTCGTCTCTATTACAATAATTTTAGGTTTCTACTAAGCTTAAAGTTTTATTGTCGGGACATAGTCACAATCATTAAAATTGACAAAAAACCAATAAATTTTGAAGACTTTGCTCGCTTTCATATTTTTGAAAAAATTATTTCTTTAATAATACTTTTTATGTGCCCATATTCCGTGTTTTTATAAAGAAAGATTCCCATCAACTATTTTTATTTAACAGCTGAATTTTAAAATACTATCCTTTAACACAAAAACAGACTTTTTAAAATATATAAATCTCTTAAAAGTCACGTAGTAGGCGAAGAAATGGCAAAGCCGAAATTTATGATCCTTAATAATTGAATTGCATTGATTTGTAACGAATCGATTATGTTTTGCGCATGCACAACACCTATTTATCCACCCTGCAGAGAATGAAACAAGAAACTATAATAGTTGTACACCAGAAAGCGGTACACGAAGAGTGAAATAAGAAGACGCAGCAAAGGACAATATTTCGTCTTAAGTTATGTAGGACAAGCACACAAGAAGTCAGGACAATGAAGAGTCAAAGGCAGGACAATTGACAAGCAACTAAGTCAGCTCACAGTAAAGCGTAACAAATTGTGGCAAGAAAAACTGTTTTCTTTTTATTTGTTGGCTGATGAGGATTTTTTCATTATTTTAGCACGTTAGAAGCACAGCAGGTCCAAAAACATGCGCATACATGTTCGAACTAGAGTTCTACGATCACTTTTTTCATATATTGTACTCAGTTTGTGCCACAAAGTTTTATTGAAATGATTTCAGCCAAAACGAAATCAATTTGACACGAGTCATTGCCATTTTTGCCTCACAAATCAATAGAAAATTTAGTTTTTCTTCGTTCAATTCTATTCATCTGGATATTTGTCAACGCGTATTCGTTGCAGCTGGTTTTTTTCGAGCAGCAAATATTGATTATTCTATGGCTTGATTTCAAGGAAATCAAAGTGTGTAACACCAAATTGTCACCAACAAAAATTTACTTGCTTGGCATTTACTTGGAAAAGCGTAGACACTGTGAAAATTGCGATTTACGCGCCAACTTAAAGCGAATTTCATGGGCAATCCACTAAATATTGCTTAATTTCTACGAAATTACGTCTCTTGGGGTGCCATACTAAATGGAATGGGTGATGGAAACTATTTTGCATGGTTTTATGATAATTGCTGTGGGTATAATGCTTAAATCAGCAATGTAACGGTATAATAATGAATTAATAATTAATTTTTGAAAATTGTTAAAACTGTTGGTTAACGTTAGCTAATCGCATTGTTGAAATTTTGGTTACTTAATTGATACTCCTTTCGATGTCACCCCAAATGTAGGCAACGATTTTTTTTATCCAAGTCTCGCACCTACTAGATTAATAACCGACCGAATTCTGGCGTTAAAAATGTAATAAAATGAATTAGCTGTTAAGAGACAGTCTAATTTTTAAGGAAACCTTTTTTTTTTTTTTGGGAGATTCGAGAAGGTAGAAAATCGGCGAGGCTGCTCACAGTTATCAATATTTTTTTAAACCAAACCAAACTGTTTCAAACCCATCGGCGTTTTGAAACATCCACACTTAACGCCACTTAGGCGCATAAAACGCTCAAATGCACATCTTTTGAGGCAAGAAATTCGCCAATATAAACAAATGGTATAACAGACAGTACGAACACCAACTGTATTTGGACAAATGTGGCAAGTCAATAATGCCAAAAAAGACCGCTAATGAAGCACCTAATGTCCAACGCTTAAGCACATAACCTCCTCGGCGCTTTTGTGTCGCAAAATTAAATAAATATTTTCTTAGTAAAAAAAACAATAATCTTTTATGAAAAGGTTTCCTTGTGCACTAAGCAAATCTTAGAGGTAATATTTCCACAAATAAAAAAAAATTCTACAAATGAAGTAAATATTTTCGCTTGGCAAATGATGCTCATTAACTTTTCGCCATGCATATTTACTTAGGCAACAGACAAAAATTAATAAGTCAATAATGTCGACATAAGCTGATTTTGGTGTTGCCATTAGCCAAATGGCACTCAGTCGCCGGCGTTGAGCAGTGGCAATATTTAATTTGTATGAACAAGCAAAAATATGTGTTTTACAGCGAACGATTTGTAGCTACAAGAAACGGTAGCGGGCTGCGCGTAGGCGATATGAGCAGCTTTAGCGGCAATTCGAGGCACTTAAGTAGCTATCTCATTTACTTAGAAGCAGCTGCGATGGTTCTTGGCGACTAGCAAATGTCAGCAAAGCGGTTAATACGTTTTAACCACTTCATAGCATCCTGTTTTATGCAAATATTTATGTAAGGAAAATTTGAAGGAACATTTAATGGCACATTTGCCGCTATTTAGGTGTGGAGAGCAGCTGCTTGACTTCTAGACTGCTAAAAAAAGCAATTCTTAATATCTTCTTAGATCGTCTATAGTAAAAAAGTTTGAAAGCCACAAACTTCTATACTGATAGCCAAGCGGCAACTACAACGATGTAATACAGGGTAAAGTTATTCGAGAAATCTATTGCTTCATCCAATGATGGAACAATTTCTAATATTTGCTAAAGAGCTGAAATTATTATGACATATATATATGGCTCTACCCAGATTGGTGGGAACTCGACCAACTCAAAATATATTAAGATTAAGCAACTATTATAGATCCGCAAAGTCTCTTGGCCAATGAATTGACAGACAGAGGTAATCGGACCTTTCGAAAATTGACGAAACTGAATGGAATTGGTCTGTCGGATGACTCGTAACCTAGCCTATCCCAATATTATATTATATTATATAATCTAATGTAATATACCATAACCCAATATACCTATACCTTCGATTTGTAAGGCATCTTATCCCACCCTTTGTCTTCTTGCGCTCTAGCACTTTCTCTGTCACTTCTTCGAACCATATATTTTGTTTGGTTATTGAAACTCAAAGTCACCTTAAAATGTATTCCTTTTTGTCGTTTCTAATATGAAGCATAAATATTAGTAATAGCAAAAGCAACCCTGCTAAATCAGTGTGAATATAAATATTTACTTTAACCATTTAATTAGAAAAAAATTATATTTATAGTAGACACATTACACGCACTAATCTGCGTATCACATGACTAACAAGCGAATCGCAAAGGTAAGTCCCGATAAACCATGTCCAATATACGCTTACAACAAATGAATCAAACGGATAATCAGCATCGCAAATATCAGCGTAGAAATCGAGAATTTCTTGCTTAAACAGCTGGAAAAAATGCGCACAATGAGTAACCGTAAAAAAGTAGGAGATGCCCATAATGGAACCGATATGTGTATAGGCATATATATTATAATTGTTACCGAAAATATGCTGCTGCAGGATAATGGAATACGTTAATTGAATTGCAACCAAGTAAAACGAATTGATTCCTCTATTGAAAATCGTCGAGCAGAAAGTGTAACGAATCGAAAAGGAAAAGTCGATGTCAAAGAAAATCACACAAGCAGAACAAATGTGATCAGTATTTTAGTATTTTTTGGGTTTTGTTATTTCAGCTACAGGATTTCAGCAGGATAATGCGCAGGCGGTTTAAATGAGTGGCAATTTTGTTTGTTAAACGCATTGCGAGCACAGTGTAAATCATGAGCGATTTGAGAAGCGTGAAAAATTGCAACTAGATGTGGGTGTGGTGCATTAACATATGGGCATAAAGATACAAGGAAACGAGTATACAACGACACTAGGATGAGAGAATACAAGAATATGAGACACATATGTGATATTCGTAGTTAAAAGTGAAAATGTTCACCGATATCACATGTTTACTTCACTTTTTTAATGCGCATGCGCACGCATTTGTGACACTTATGTGGCGTTTAAAGAGCGTAACAAATTCGCTAAGTACGCACATGCGCACATATGTCCGATTGAATTCAGAATATGAAGCCAGAAAAGCGAAAAGTAAGTAAATAAGTAGCGGAAGGAATTATTGAACAAAATTGTTGAGCATAATTAAATTCAATAATTTTTCGGAATTGAACCGCTTTTACATATTTTTTCTCATTGAAAATTTAATCAGTTAAGCGATTTCGACCGATTTATAGCACGTTAGTACCAGCGAGCAATGTGAAGCCCTCTCTAAAAAAACTTTCCAATAAAAAATGTATTATTCTTGCGCTACCACTAGCGTGAGATAACCAAAATAAGTTTTATCCAGAAACTCAGTGGATTTGCTAAACAACTTAATTTTTTTCTACCCCAGCTGCTCAATGTCTCTTAAGTTGTAGCATTGGAAGCCGTGAAATATATCCCGTCTCATCCGGCTGAAAGCTGGGCATTCACATAGATAATGTTCCAGCATCTCATCATCTCCCGCGGAAGCCCTGCATTCCACCGAATCCACTTTTCCAATTTTCTGAAAGTTTGATCTTAAGTGTAGGCGCCTGGCCCCTACAATATTACTAAGTTCCCTTTTTGTTGACTTTTTCGAGTAGAACCTTTGTCGAGTTTCACTACCGGCTCTTAGCCTTTCAGTGCTTAGTTGAAGCTTTTCCAGACTTCATTAACCGCACTTAAAGGTTTAAATCTTATTGGAAGTATTTTGTTTAAGTTAAAACGATTGCCGCTACTTTTGGTGGCAAAAACGTTCAAATCCACGTTCTACAACTTGGTGTGCGGTGGCTTTGCTCTGCAGCTAAGCCGATGGTTATCTGCTTCATTTGTCGGCAACTAGTGACTCAAATAGCACGTGATGATGAACTACGATTTCAAACAAAATCAACCATAAATTGTGAAAAAAAATCGTAACAAAAAATTCAAAAAGAAACGTTTCGTCATCAAGACTTTGTACCGCCCGCCAGCTATGCCTCGTTGTAGTTATAAAGAATAATGCCGATTTTATAGGCGGCAGCTAAGAATAGTAGCAATAAAATAATGGAACGATTCGCAAATACGTACAGACAAAAGCGCCGAAAAACGTACGAAATACAACACTTCCTCCTACTACTCAATAGACACCTGGTGTGCTAACTACAATCAAGCGAGTGAGCAAACGAACAAACCGAACGTGTCCTATGGCAGCAAGCAGGAAGATGCCACAATACAACAGACAATAGATGAAGGTAGTGCAGCGTAACACCGCGCTGCTGGTTACGGTCACATCAAAGCGTCTAATGCATTCGACTTGGTGGTCTTCGATACAATGTTCGTGAATTGAAACAAACGAGCGACAAAGCGCAGGAGGAATAAGACAAGAACTGGTATGCGCAAATAGGCGTATATACAATGAGATGCAACACCATTCGAAGGAGGCAACAAAGACAAGAGTTATGGAATGACATACCGTTAAACCAAGACACACATACACTCATTGTCGCTTTCATCCTGACACGAACACACAGTGTTTCTTATATCCTTTAAATGTAACTGTTTATTGGCATTTTTGCCGCCTAAAGTGTATAATTTCACTCGTCCTGCGTGATGTGCAACAGCTCCTTAAAACACACACATATGTACAGCCAGTCAGAAACATTAATTAACAATTTCACTTTGATGCACGCCGCTTGCCGCAAATGAGGCAGGATGTGCTGCGTGTTCGCCTCTACGCTCACTTAGCCAATAATTTAAGCATTGATTGGTAGGTTGGGCGCTTGGTTAGGTTCCAATTAATAAATTTTCTTGTTCTGCCCGAAGATTTTCTCTTTTATTTATTTTATTTTCAGCTTGTAGTTAGCCTTTTCGAAAATCCTTTGCGCTAGTTAACACGTATCCTTTCACATGTTGCCAGCTAATTTCAAGTGTATTGATGATGCAGCGCTTTTTTAGGAGCAAATTCGGTTATATACACATGTTAGCTGTTTTGTGGTACTCGCAATCATTACTAATCACGCTCCTTGATTATCCTGGCAGTTGTGGAGGTTGGCAAGGCAATTGATGTATAATTATTGTACTGAGTAGTTCCCTAAGCACTTATAATAATTATTAAAGTATGTGGATAGCGCTAATGTGTTTCTGGGTAGATATCACTTTTGAAGGGAGTTTTTGAAATTAGCCGCGTCATTAGGCGTCACTAAATCGTAAATTAATTTTTTTCTCTTGAAAGAAATATTCTCTGACACAACAACTGTTATCATTAGCAACCGTTTGACATGCAGGTATCAAATATGAACTCACAGAATTTGTAAACTTAACGTCTGTTTCAAATCGTATCAAATGAGAGCTCCTGGTTGTTGAAGCTGGCTTGTAGCACGCGAATCTTCCAGACTATATATTGTACTTAAATATTGTGCAATATCGGTCATCTTCACTCGGATTTTTATTTGCCATAAAGTCAGGCCGAGGCAGCATAAACTTTTTCTTTTGAACCGATCGTAAGCCCGAGCATCAAAATCATTCAGAGCTTGTAATTCAAAAACCTCACAGATTCAAAGTATTTTTACATTATTTTTTAGTATGGCCCAGTTAGGAATCAACTACGATTGAATACCAACAATATTTAGTCTATTCATCTCACTCAAAGAGAAATATGTATGTGAAAGGTACGATCCAATTCTGGTGAATTACTGGAATTTTTAATACCATAAATTTTGCGAGACTAACCGTCTTGAATCTAGCTCATTTAAAAAAAAAATGTTTATACTCTCGCAATATGCTGCTAGAGAGTATAATAGTTTCGTTCACCTTAAAGTTGTTGTATCACCTAACACTAATCGTAGTAGCGAGAGACACTTGTGGGCTAAAAGTTTTTTTAAAGGGGACTTTGTCCTCTACATGGCTAAATATACAATTCTTCCAAACCGATGAAGTTAAATCAATTTGCTGAGAAAAATACTTTTTTGCACTCCCTGTGCAGTTAATACCAGAAAAGCATCTGCAATAATTTCCAATATCGTAATGACAATGACAATTTTCAATATTCAATCAAAGAAAAAGTTGTACCTTAAGGAAAATTATTTTACTTTAAACGAGCTCAAATAGCTAACCAATTAAAAATAATTTCCATCTCAATGAAAATCTGAATATTTTATTTTTATTTCTCCATTATTGCTTTCGAAGTGTTCTCTCTCAATTTTTATATCTCACTCTTCTTTGATTGACGCACTTTTAATTACTTCTGTATTTCTGAGCATCAATTGCCACACATTCAAGCATTTGATCTAAACTCTTTGATAAACCCATAGATATTCAGCTACATAAGCCGTCGGGCATTACTACAACAATAACAAATACTTACATATACACTAATTGCCTTTCCATTAAATACTTTTGCTTGATAATTGCTTTCATTGTGCTAGGTCAGCTACAAACCATTGAAATGTAAATGGGTAAAAGCATTACTCTGATCGCCCCAAGCCTTAAGCCTCAGGCATTTCCTACATTTCATTCATTTATTTTACTTTATATTACCATTTGTTTAATACAATTTTGCTACATGAAATCTTATGAAGTTTACCAGAATGGGAGTGCACATAGGTCTGTCGGCTTCTAATTGATTGATATTCAAAGTTAAGCCAATAAGTTTTCTCCTCATTTCGGTTTTTTTCAAACCTCAAGCTACGAAAAACCAATTTTGGTCACAAAATTTTTCATATTATGCTACGTCATGAGTTTAGTTACATCTAAAAAGATCTTGCCTTCGAAGTGGGTAGTTAGCACCTCAGTCCCTCGGTCTATCAATTTATGGGCAATCTGAGCTCTTTGTCAGAAATAATTGGTATTTTGCTCCCAGAATATTATTTATTCTTCTTCGTAAAATAAAAAGACCAATCATTTCAGACAAGGAGCTCAAGTTTCCTCGAATAATCAGAGTAACCCTCTCACAAGAAAAAATTAAATATCCACATAATGAACTTTTACATTACAAAAATCATCTTCTTGCGTGTCCATCAAACCGATTTATCTAGCACCCAAGTCCCAATGGACCGAACTGTGTGGAAACCCAGGATACCTATATAAAGAGTGTTTTATCCATTAAACCCAATGAAAAGAGGGATCAGAGAGAAGCTTCCTAACAGAGAAAAAGCATGGGATAGCACTAACTGATACAGACGACTCTACCACAATGCAAAAGAAAGGCGGATTTAGAAAGTCTCGGACGACTATAGCGTATAGCTGCCATATTAACCGAAGGATCGGAATCAAGTGTTTGTATGGAAAACTTTTTTATTTGGCAAGATATCTTCAAGAAATGTATTTTTTTTGTCTATCTTATTGAGCAACCTATGTAGGTATTCGGAAGATACCAGCACATTCTGGTCTTTTTTGTCTGTTATATATGTATAAATATATATATAATATATTATCCATTACTTTGTGAGCAAATTGCATTTCCGAAACATTTTGAACCTTCACACATTTTTGGACCAGCAAAGTAACGTATCCGTAACGATCTCATGATAGAATGAGAAAGAAATATTCTAAAAAAGAAAACGAACTGTTGCTCCAAAACTTTGAGTAATATGACTTTGAAATCGATAATAGAGCGTTTTGTACTCAGTTCTCAAGAGCCTCCTCTGAGCACTATAAGGCGTAGGACAAGTATTGATGAAACATTACCAAACTTCGTCGTAAAAAGGTTTCACAATGTGACCAGGTATGAAAAATTTTTACACTGGGAGGTTGTTAAGATATGTCATCAAAAGAGATGTAAGTTTTGAAAAAGGTTTCTGAATATCGATTTCAGAATATAGATCAAACAAAAACACATTTAGCAAGCGAAACCAATTATTCTTACTAATGCAACTAAGGGTAATGAATATCCTTTATATCTAAAATCAAAGCTAATCGTTGTAATAACAAATTATTTCGAAGATGACAGTTTCAGGTGGAAAATAATAATATATTTTAGCACAAAATGATTTCTAAGAATGTCATAAGTCCCGACTGGACAGATGGATTTTACAACAAATGCAACAAAAATCAAAAATGACATATTATAAAAAAAACTTTCCTAAGCTATAGAAATTTGGAAAATTAAAGAATAACATTACAACAATCAAAAAGCAATTTCAACGTTTTTGTATTTCGTTAATTTTGTTGCTTTTGTATACAAAAACGTTGTTATTGGACATCAATGACATCAATGAAGTGGCATTCATTGGTTATTAACACGAATGAATTGCCTGCATTGTCCTTTTGCTAGTCAAGTGACATTGCATGGGAGACGTGTCCTTTTGTGCTTTGACTTTAAAGGCAAAAAATGTGTGTCTGTAAATTACTATCAAGCAAAGCATGAATTGGCTTAGCATTATGAAAGCGTGAAAAGCAACAGCTGGCCGTACGAATATGACTGAAGTACGCTACTCAATTATATATGGTTGCTGTAGTATTTATTTAATTATCCTTTTTATTGTCCTTTTGAATGCAGGTTAGAGGTGATTTGCTGTTAAATGGTTAATTTTTTTCCAATATGAATTAACAATGCTTGGCAAAGTATGTAAAGAAATTTAGGAGAGCCATTTTTAAAATATAACAATATGCAGTGGTGGCTACATAAAACTTAATGGCAGTTTCTTGAAAAAACACGAAAACCCTTTAACTTCGGCATTTCGCACATTCGCCTATTTTATAGCCTACAAGAGTTCAGAAAGATATTTATTTCGCTTTTGATCGGTCAATCTGTATGGCATCTATATGCTATAGTGATCCGATCTGAACAATTTGCTCGAGGATTGTATCACTACTGTAGAAAATAGTCTATGTAAAATTTCGTGAAGATATCTCGAAAAATAAAAACAGTTTTCCATAAAAGACTTGATTTTGATCGGTCTACTACTGACAGCTATATGCTATAGTATAGATTCTTAAGCAGTAAAGGACATTTGCGAAATTTCAGATCGATATCTCAAAAACTGTGGGACTAGTTCACGTAAATACAAACGGACGGATATGGTTAAATTTACTCAACTCGTCTCGCCAATCAGTTATGTATATACTTTATAGAGTTTCCGATGCTTCTGTTAGAGTTTTCATGGCAAATTTTATTTTTTTCAGTTTTTACCTCTCGTAACTTTTTTCATACCCCCACTGTCCTTTTGCTCATCACAGCACCAGCAGACTTTTCACAGTTCTTTAACAATTTCACAGCAGGCTAAAATTAATTACACTACGCTCCTCAACAATTACGCAGTTTTGGTGTCCTTAGCGTATCTCTGCTGTGTCACCCACCCGCTCTTGCTGCAATACCTTGCCTTTATCGTTTATAGTGTCCTTTTGATCATCGTTTACCCGTATTGCATGGTCATCACAAGTTCATATCTTTACCTTTTGATTTTCATTTTCTTTGCGTTTAAGTGCAATTAATGTTTGATATCCTTGACTAAATGTGGCTCATTGTCCTGCCCTTTCTTTCATGAAATTGTTACATTGTTGTTTGCTTTTGAGAATTTTCCAATTCACAAAGCATATTCAATGAAAACTATAACAGAATGAATACACTATGAATACACCATATAAATTCTCAATAGAATTTCAATAGTTTCTCAACAGTTGTAATAAATTTTGACAGTTTTTTGTTCTTCAGACAATTCTGCTTTTTCTGGTATTTTTTGTATAAATGACAATAAATTGAAGTGGTTTCAAGTATCTACCTGAAATAGAGAACCAAGAGAACTTAAAGATCAATATAACCGACTTCTTTACCCTTAGCCACCTACTACTATTCCATGAACTTGATTTTTTCTTTCCACCTTATTAGAAACACTAAACTACAATACTTATATTAGAAATATATGCAAATATCGACGAATTCTTCAAACTTTCCGAACTCACACGGTATCTGCAGATTTTCTAAAGTGCAACAAGATCTTCAAAATTGAATAGTACAATAATTTAAAATCGCCTCTGATTTCTGAAGGGAATCACAACTCACGGCTATCACGGCTCTTCCGAAACATTTTATCCATCTAGTAAAAAGAGTTCAATTATTTCTACATTAAATTGAAGGTTTTATTTATAAGAGTTAGAATAATCCAATGTAGATACAATTGGCCGTTTTGTTCGATGGCTTCTGATCATTTTGTTGGTACTTCCACAATGCCACCCTCATAGAAACCTTCGTCAATATTAACAAAAAAATGGGACAGTCAATTTTCACAAGCTTCTCTTGAGACGTATTTTTTACCAGCAAAAGCACTCACCATAGACAGAAACCGGTAGTTCTTACTTAGTGCCAGGTTCTGACTATAAGGTGATTGCTAATGTTAAAAAGCTCCCAAACTAGCTTCTCCAGCTTCTGACGAGTCACTTTTGATGGTGTGGACTGGCGGTGTCCTGATGGAACGCAAATCCGCTTCTATTGACCACAGCCCACTGCTTCTGGGCATTTCAGAGGGTACAGTTGTTGTCCGTACTGGTCTGATTTAAAATAATGAGAAATAAATGGTTTTCTGCAAATTCCACTAAACACAAACTAAAACTGTCTTGACCGCAATCCAGACTTCGCCACCGCTTACACCGTCCACTTCAGAAATGGATCGATGTTTTTGTCATTCAGTAGCGATTTTGAAATTAAAATTGGGTCCATGAGGTTGTTTGCGTTGGCAATTGGCCTTCCAGACATCAAAATTACGAAAACGAAATCGGCAAAACCATAATTTCGCGTGATTACGTATTACAATATCGGTAGATCTATTCACATTTTCAGCCGCCTGACTTGCACTTTCGCTTCGGAAGGAAACGATGCCGTCGACTAATATGATGATTTAATAATTGGTCTGTCCTTTAAGAATTGAACTTTGTTAGCTTCAAGGCAGTTTTTTCTTATCCAGAAAATATATTGGAAACGATCAAAGATCTTCATTCAGTATATTGCTGCAGATAAGCTTTTTTTTACGCCTAAAGGTATACTAAAAAATAATATTCAGAGCTTTTGGAGAGTATTTGAGGTAAAGAGAGTACCTACTGCTCGAATACAAGTCTTTAGACCAGTTCCTGCTAGTTTCCTTTTTTCCTGTACCTTAACCTTTTTTACCGACAATTACTTACTTATTCTAGTTTCGGCCAGGTGTGCGAGCCGATGAATAGCACACTTAGCATTTATCAAGTTACTTTGAAGTGATGCATGCGAAATTTCTGAATGACTGCCAACTAATTCATTGAGTATACAAAATGGATAACAACGCTCACATACTAAGAGTGCCTACTTACGCTTGAAGGATCAACAAACGAGGCATTGCCAATGAATGAGTGCTATACTCCGACACAATGAATGACGCTAAAACAATTACTAAACTTAGACGAAATGCAAAAATTTCACACTCGACTGGCAGCTGCAAAACAGAAAACTAATAAATGAGACAATGGCGCGACAAGGATTTGTGCTTCAAATGGAGTGGACAAAGCGGCAGGAGCTCTAATGTGTGTAAAAAAAAGCGATTGGAAAAAACAACAAAAGGGTGACCACAGTCATTTATTCGTACTTGCAATGCTGTAAAATTGCAATGAATTTACGTTTTCTACTTTGTCTGCCAAAATTCTATTATCTCTAAGAAAGCATTTCATAAAATACCAACAAGGATATGCAAGGACCCGCAAATTGTTGTTGCTATACAAGTTCAGTTACGAGTGTCGACACTCCAGTTCAGCGTGTTCATACGGACGCCCGTTGTTGTTTAGTGAAAAACTGGAAAACTGCTGCAGCGTAACGCCGCAGGATCTCCCAGGATCGTAGGAGCGCAACACAAAGCCGATTGCATTAGAATGGCGTAGCTGGATATACAATGCACTTCAATTTCAAATACAATTGTTGCTGGCGTGGCACAGGAAATGACTACAGATAGTTGGCTAGTCAATGCGCATGCCTCATTCACGACAGGATAATGGCTAGCGTGTTTGGCTATTTGAAATAAATTCTACCGTGACCAATGCGATTTCTCTTTCCATTGCATTGTTTTGCATTTTTATTGCCTAGAATTGTGATTCAATGCATTTCCTGTCTATTGATTTGCGTCGAATAAGTGTAGGACTAGCCAAACTAGACTGGAATATTGCTCTTTTTCGCTTTATCGACATTGCTCTTACTGTTATCCTGTATAAAAAAAATTACGTTTTCAATTACCCGCGGTGTTGACTCTTCATAGCTGTGCATTTCGCAATCAACCTTGAAGTGTTGTCTGCACAGGAAGTCTTTTATTCGTTTTGGAGTATTCGCTCTTGAAGGAAGTAGGATGACGAATTATTTTATTAGCTTCAAGCATAACTTAACTTTTTTCTAGAAGTTAGGTGTCAAGATAATGGCAGACAATCGTAGCAGGAAGTGTTCTCTTCTACCTTTTTGTCATTTACTAAACAATCAACAGGATATGTAGAACTATCCAAAAGACAACACTCAAACCTCTTGCTAATGCTTGTTAAAGATTGTGCTTAGAAAATAAACAGTTTCTACGAGGATAATGCTTGTTTGTAGCTTCAAGATCTTAACGTCAATAGTTGTTAAGAGTTATAAAAAAAATCACTCATACTTTATACGAATCCCCATGCAATCCTCGGAAGGGTAAATTAAGATAATACTTTGCGTGAATATCCACAGAAATAATCGAAGAGTTCGATGTAAGAATACTGTTTAAAAAAATAGCACAGCGGAATCTTTGTTACACATTATGTCTGTTAAAGTTGGCGAAAATTCTGGTCGCTGTTTTACCTTGAGTCTTTACTATATTTTTACTTGGTATTTCAAGGAATCCGGGATCGAGATCCAGCTTTAGAGAAATATTTTTATACAGCTTTAAGTACGATCAATGACAATATCTTCTCAATAAGATCACTGTGGTTTCAATATCTTCAAGTCCACAAGCCAGCTAGTAAGACCAGAAATATCCTAAAACTTACCGATCCAAACAGGGTTAGATCGCCGAAATAACACCCCTTGGCCAGATAAAATCCGGGTGTCATGGGAATTCTGAGATCCCTGCATGAGGTATTTCAATTTTGAGATTTGGCAAATGGTAAACCAACATAAGCGGATGAAATGGATAGAGCGATTGAAGTCCTGCAACCTCTCTACCGGTGTGAGTATGCTCTGGACTACTCTCAAGGCCTTGTCCAATCCGTAGAGGCATGACGATCGGGTTGAAATTAAACTGAGAAGACATTTTCCCCGAGAATTTAGAGTGACCCTTGCGCAACTTTTGGATATTGTAGCAGGTTATACTCCTACTTATCCCGAATTGACTCAGGTATACCAAATATATGTCCTGCGTGCAATGAGTCCCCGGCAATAATTTAAAATATATGATATTCCTATAGGTAAACCCTGCTAAAGCCCTACCACAAATATTTCAATTGCGTGACACGGGTCATACCCTTCTCCAATTACATCTCTTATATGTAGAAATGGGTCACTGAATCGTCTTTGAGCGAAGCTTTATAATTCAAAATCCAAGTAAACTATTTTCCTCGCTACAGACTTTTTCTTCAGACTTCTTCAAACTTTTCCGCCTTTGGCTCTCCTTATAAACTTTGTATTTTCCACTCAAGATCACACCCGAAAATAATTATTGTTTTGTGCATGAAATTTTTGCAAAAGTTCTTATGGTCCTGCAAGCACTTTTCAGTCTAATAATCAGTGATACGATCAATGAAGGCGAGAGAAAAATAAGGCATAAATTGGCAGACTAAACACGAATTACTGAGGTTACAACCCAACCAAAACGACTTATTTACTTACAAGCCAAACTCGGAACCGTAAAACGATATCTTTAGTTAACGCATCTTCAACTTAGCTAAGCCTATATGTGTAGAATTCAGCATTATATTTCTAGGTTATATGATATACATACTCACTGCCCAAATTGCCAATCAAGATAGCTAATTTGCAACAAAAGCGGAGATCACAGAGATCGAGCGGATAGCAACAAGTTGAAGTTGTGGCCAAGCCAATGAAAATGTACGAGATGATAATTAGCAACCAATTTTTGAAAAGTTTCTTCGAATGCTATCTTAATAACAGTAATCAAGATAGTGACTAGTTTAGTCATATTTATCAAGATTTTGGCAACAGTCAACGCAGAGTCGCAACCGACTACCAATCGGCAGATGGTAAGTGAATAGCTGAAGCCGATAAAATTAAGTTGAAACTTGATATGTGCTTACAAAATGCAAAAGAATGCGCCGAGAGATAGATCTACACATATGATAAGCGTTTATGAAGAAGCAGGAAAGGATATACTGTACAATCGTTCATAGGAGGATCATTGGAGGATCACTAGTGTGAATACTGCACATCACAAAAGATCAGTGCAGATCACTGAAGATCACTTTACTTTCTATGCCTCACTTCATTTACTCACTTATATTCATTGCTACAGTTTTCTCATCCCTCCGATTGCAATCTTAATTCTTTGCGTTATCGTCGCTTAATGATCTAAATATTTTGTAAATCCTGCAAAATGCAGCTAAGGGTAAGGATATGTACACAAGCGCACAAATGAAACTACATTTTCAGCAAAGACAGCTATGAAAGACTCACTTCTGCACTTGCGGATTAAAACAAATCGAGATGTGGAGCGCGCGATAAGATTGAGCCGACAATGCGTGCGAGTGTAGGAGTGTTTTTACAGTTGCAGGATTTATTTGGATTTCGTTGTTGGAACAATTCTAAAGATTTCGTATTTATTGAATAGTGTAAATTTGTTTGAAAAGTTTGAGGCTCTTCATACGTTGCATTTATTTAAGGCGATTTGTAATTTTTTATGGAAATATGCAAGATTTTAAAGAACTGATAAGCTATAGGAAGGCACGAACTATGATTTGAAATAGAAAGCACATTTTGGATGGAAATTTCGAAATTTTAAATGAAATATGCAATAATGAAAGAATAATTTTAGGCCGAAAGGCAAGTTTTCCTTAAAGGCAAATTTTATTATATTCCAAAAGAGATCTGGAGCTTAAGCTCTGTTTAAAAAGCAGTCAAGCTGAAAGGTTCGTAACGATTTGATGAAAAGTGGTCCTTTGAATTGAAAATATATACTTTATGGTAGAACCAAACCTTCAATATATAGGAGTATAAATTTAACTGGGCTTAGAAGTACTCAGCGCTTGGCGAAGCAACTATTGGTAAGTGTTGTAAGTGCCAAATGGGCTTTTTCTAAAAGAAGCACAAATAATAACCAAGTAACCCAAGTCCAGCCAAGAATATTATACCCATCTCCCCCATTATCAACAAATGGTATACTTTATGGAGTAATCTATTTCAAATCATATACAAGAACAGATGAAAAAGGCTGAAGATGATACGGATTTGAATCAAAGTACAATGTATAGCTATCCAAAAAACTGTCGTTTGGAGACGGTTATAACGTTGATTGATTTGAAATTGGAGGACTCCGTGAGCTAGAGGAGTATTCTGATTTAATACTAGATCGATATGAAATTGACGAGAAATTGCTTATAGATGCTTATGATGTTAGAGACCATCCTGTATGAATGCGACTACCGAAAAAACCGTAGTGGTTCTTATGTTCCATCTACAACTTTTTCTATTGAGGAGTTTTTTAAAGCTTGACTTTCTGAAACCTTTAAAAACCTGCTAAATTTCCTAAGTAAAAGGAGGAGTTTTTAAGATATGAATTCTTTATTAACAAACAACATCTTCTAGCAACAAGAGACTGCATTCCTATATATTTTTGTTGGCACCTTACTGAATCTAAACGAGAATTTATCTTCAAGTAGTTTGGACGTTGTGTATTATAAATACAAAGAGTAAGACAACAGTCACCAGTACCTCAAGTGATTGAATTTTAACATTTATGTCTCGATGCTTAGCTAAAAATAGTATTAAAATAATCACAGCTATCAGACTTACGCCACGGGGGTATGGCCATGCCAACCATAATTCACCCAACCACTTGTCAACCGCACGACAGCAGGGCAGCTAAGATACGCAGAAGAATGCTACAAGTGTCTGACAATGTAAAAACGCAAAACCAAAACAACAACAAAGCGCACAAAATTATGCGATAAGAAAACATTAACTTCAGTGCACGTGCACACCAGCACTCTACAAGGATAATAAAAACAAAAACAACACAAAGTTAGTGTCAGCAAAATATTTGTCAACTCCATGTAAACAATAGTAAATTTTGTTTGCGCCCAAAAACAAAAATAAATACGATTGAAGAGGAAGAATCGCTCACACTTGTTATCGTGGCGACAGTCTAGCGATCAGCAAAAAGCAAAAACAACAACGAAATCAAATTACTACTGGTGATCCTCGCAGGACAACAATACATAAGTGGAGGTGACGCGACGCGTCACTAAGAAAATTACCCGGCGCGACAGCTAAGTGGACGTGCCGTCAGCGAACGTGACTCAGTGTTTATGTCACAATAAAGAAAAATATAAAAAATTTAAGAGTTTTAACTCAACAAAATATATTATTTATTTAGGTATTACACAGTTGGTGCCAGAAATAATAATCATTGCGCACGATCGAGAATAATCACGGCGGCTGCTGTGGTAGCGCGGCTATGGCGACACCGCGTTAGGAGGCTAAATACGTTCCAGAGCCATGGAAGCTGAGCTCTAGCTGGGAAGTCGAGAAATCTCGATAAAATCACTGTGCATCAAAGTATGATGAGAATACACATTTTGAGCAAGAAATATGAAATATGATGGCTGAGCATCAAACTAAGTTGGACCATAGTATTGCCTAACTTGTGTAGATTGATATCAATTCGTCGGGTTTTGACTAGATTATCAGTACTATAATGGTTTATAAAGATTATTTTTGAAGCCAGCGAAGCCTCCCGTGAGGCACTGTCCATCAACTACAGTACCAGGCATCTAGATACTTGCACGCAAAAGAAGATACCATTAAGGTAGTTCTGGATCTACTGGTCCGGTTCGTGGTGTTCTTCTAATCAACAATCTGCAGAAAATCGTTGACACATCGTGAAAGAATAATAAAATATATTTCACAAAATTACAACAAAACCCACACAGTAATTTCATTACATAATCACATCTACACTTCCGCATTTGTCCCACATAACAAGTGTAATAAAATTTTATAACTTTTCCTTTACTAAAAATGTCAAAACATTGGTTATCTACGCAGAAGAACCGTGGAGTTTAAATTCACTCGAAATCTACTTAACATGTTCCGGTAATTATTATTTTATGATTTTTTTATTTTTGATTACCCAAGCTGTTTATTTTTTCTTTTACTGTAGTACAGTAAAATGATCGTTCCGCTTGTTGTCATTATATTATGAAAGAAAAGCATAAATTAGAGAGCAAAAAATTTGGTAGAGCGGAAGTAAAAAACTTTTATGTCATGTATCATAAATCTCAAAGCATTTTTGTGATTGAAAGTATAATTTTCAGATAAGCTGAGTGATATACCTCTGAGCTGCGGTGAACTTGAACCAAAGAAGATCGCAATGCTTTTCATAATGGCACAAATTTACGGTTGGTGTGGACTCTTATAAATATACTGGAGCAAACAGAATGAACTTTAGAGCTGTTCTGCACAAGCTCTCCAAACTGAAACCAAAAATTGGCCCTGCGCTCCAACCGATGTTAAAGGGAGTACTATATATACATGTATGCCCTTTAAGGTCGATCAAAATTACAAATCATAATATCAGAAAAAAAATAAGCATCAAGAAAAACTAAACTGGTACAGAAAGGACATAACTATACTGTTTTACAAGCCAAGAAGAAGAAAGGCTCTTCATCGACTCAATCACGTTGAGAAGCGAAAGAAAAAGGTGGAGATTCACACCACAAAGCTGAAATTTAAATGAAAGGAACTGGCTGATCTCTAACGCAAAAACTAACAAACCAGGTACAAAAATCAGCTAATATATAACCTATCCAATTGGACTACCTACTTAGAAACTGGCATATACAAATTTCTTAAAAATCTGTAATAAAATATTTTACACGGATATTTCAATAAATGCGAAGCCCTAACATTCCAATGAGCATGCCAATAATCCACGATTGTGCCGTCTTGCTGCAATTATCTCTAATTACATTTGTTGTGCATTTGCTTGTAAATATTTGAGTTGATCCTGTCGCAAAACATAAATACTTCCTTTGATCCTGCGACACCACAAACAACCCCCAATGATTGCCAATAGAAAAATACGAGAAGCATACGAATACTTCTGGCAGCATTACTTTACAGTGTGGTACACCACGACTGACGACAGCTTCCTGCCACTTTCTTCATCCAATCTTCGTATATTTCTCTATATGCAATAATTGAATGCGTAAGATCCTTTACAAAGCGTTATGCTTTTGAAGTTTTATTAGTTGTGTAGCCGAAGCAAAGAAACCGAAAATTGATTACAATAAATTGCGAAAAGATCGTGTTGCAGCAGTGAAGGCTGAAAGGTATTAAGTTTGTTATGTAATTATTTTGAGTGCGAGAAACGCCGACAAGGATAATGAGTTTATTCTTACATAATGGCAGCGAACTTTAGCTGTTTCGCTTCGAAGAATGCTAAATTAGTTTTATAAATAATTTTGCATGATTTTTTTATAACACAATCATTTCAGGTTGAGGGACTGCTAACAGTACCTTCTTGGAAGACAATGCTTACGGTTGAAATTGGATAGTCAAAGTGTTGAAGAATTGTGTTTTTTTAGATGTTAGCGAGCTATACGAGTCACTTATAGCTTACTCTTCGAAATTAAAGCGATTCAATTACACATTTAGGCATTTCCGCTTTATTCATGCATTTGAACTGCCACAACTGATCTGCGTAATCCTTTTCATAATTCAAATGTAATCGAATTTACTACCCGCTAACATTAGTTTTATCGTTCTTTGTTGTTTTCAAATTAAATTCACAGCAGTTTATAGATGCGCTCACTTGCCACAATAAATCAAGCAATTATAAATATACAAACGAAGGAAGATCCTTTCTGATCCTTCGTGCAGACAGTTTTTTTCTTGGCTGCTCACTGGTGTTGATGTGCCAATGCAGCAGGGGAGCTGCTAGTTGTTGTGTCTACAGCACATAAATATTTATATAAACAGTCTCGGCAACAAATTGACAGCCAAATCGTTGGTGTAATTGTGCGCAGGATAACTCGAACTTGAATTGATGGGCGATAGGCTGTGTTGTAATATAAGTCCCGCTGTGAATGCTTCGGAATTTGGTGAGGATTCCGATGAAAATAATGTAGTTCAATGTAGTAGCATGTGCCAACGTTGCTAACTAGCAAATTAATTTTTTTTTTATGTTTTAGGAAAATATATAAAATGTTTATACAAGACCAAAAAAGTACAACCAAGGCTTCTAAAATTCATAAGAAAAATATGTGTGCCTGAAAAAAATTTTCAAACTTTAACCGTTTATGTCTTTTAAGCGGTTGGGTTTACGAAAAAATCCTAAGAGACCCTTTTCTAGAGCAATCAAATTCTTAGAAAAGCTATGAAACGGAGGACCTTCTCGTTACAATTAAGGGCTCATATACATAAATGTTCGATTTTTTTGACCCACCCTAATATATAATAAGCTCAGCAAGTTAATTTAAAGAATCATTCTCCAAAATTCCGCGATTAAATTAAATTTTATGTGATGGGTTTCAAAGAGGCTACTATCTTTGACAAGTCGTCTGCTTTTTCGTTTCCCCAAATAATCCTGTGACCGGAAACCCAAATTATGGACAATTCGAGTTGGCCTGCCAGTAAGCCTAAAACAATCCTGCAATTATTTATGCAATGGAATTAAGCCTTGGCGACGACTAGGTCAGCAATGCAGACTGGCTATTCGTGTATATGGTTGCTTATTGTATTTTCCCGTAGTTTTTCAAAAGAATTCTACAGGCCCTCTCTATTCCTAGTACTTCCGCTTGGAAGATGCTGGCTGAGTTTGGTGGACGGATAGAAAGAGAGGTGTCAAGATCATTAGAGTATACTCCTGCCACTACTCCGCAGTCCAATTTGGTCCCGTCGGTATAGATAAATGTAGTAACCTAGTCCCATACTAAACCTCTTCTCCATCCACGTCTAGAGGGTAACCTTACCCGAATCGACTATTAAAAACTAACCTTGGGAGGATATAGTCTGATTTGCCCAGGCTTAGCTGGTTCAGGATAGCGCAATGACCACATTCTTTCCGGTTCTAAGAACATTAGAACATTAAATATCTTATCAAAAATATAAAAACCCTCGCAACCAGTTTCATTTTTACATATGCACAAATTAGGTAGGATTTCTTTAGAATTCATTATAGCTCCCCACTGATACCAGCTTAAGTAACCATATAAATCCATATTTTATTATTATTTCCTTAAAAATATAAGAATTGCATTCTATTGTTTCTAAATAATTACTTAAAAATCCTAATACTAAAAATTGCAACTAAGTAAACAAGTTTGAGTAAGAAGAAAGGCTAATCCTCCAACTTCTAAAGGATACACGTTTTGAGGACGAAAGCGATCAACAAGTAAAAATTAGTTTTAGGTTGCATAGTTTTACGCGCACTCAAAATATATACATTATGTTCATGTGCACTTAAGTGGATTCATGTTGCTCATACCGATGCTTCGAGATAGTCCCGAATGTCAGCTAATACTGAAAAGGCGAAAATTAAATTTTCTATTAGTATTTTTGGTGATAAGATGGGAGCTTGGTTAATCATGTACATATTATATAGGTATAATTCAAAAGAAACCACTAAAAAAATGTTAAAAATAATACAAAAGTATTTTTAACATTTTCCATAAAAACAATTAAAATTAAATCGGAATCCCGAAATCCTAAAATCCCGAAATGATTTGTGCAACCAATATTTAGCAAAAAACAACAAAGTAAAAATATGTATAAAGCAATTTTCACTAAAATAAAATAAAATCATATCGGGATTTCGTAATCCCGAAATGAGTTTGTGCAACCAAAATGTCCGTCTCTCACATACATTTATGAGCGCATTAATATTTGCATTGTCATTTGTACGGTATTTGTAGGCATTGGCATTAAATTTCTTTCGCTGGAAATACAAATACGGCATCATTGAAGCATAAATCCTCAAACCAAAAATTCAAAAAATACAATACAAAACAAATCTAAGAGAAAAAGGATAAAAGTATGCAAGGATCTATAGAAAGCGAAGTGCATTCGGAATAAGGAAGGGAAGAAGTGGCAGATTTGTGGAAATACACTTCAAAGCCGATGATGTATGGTTGGCGCGGTCAACCAGAAACAAAATACGACGAGCGGCATTGATGTCGCAAAGCGATTTTTTGGCAGCGTTAAATTGTGGTGTAATGTTGCAATTGTTGTAGTTAACCAGAATTTTGGTGTGGGTCATGATTTTGTTGCAGCTCTTGTGTTGTCTTTAATATCGGTAGGCAGAAAAAGGCTTTCCATGAACGAATGAAGTGCGTAACCAATCAGGAAGAATTTAGCTAACTTAAAGATAAACTGAATATTTATTTAGTACAAGAAAGTGGGATTTTTCGAAGACCTTACGCCTCCCCAACATAAGTTTATGTCGTGAGTATAGTATCAAAATGATCTTTTTATAAAGTATAGTTTTGGAGTCTGAGCCGCTGTATTTGAATTCACAAATATATATACAAGTATATATAAAGGTCAAAATTTGGATTCATTACGGATAACTACGTTATAGTGTGTTGATTGTCCAAATTGCAGGTACTAATAAAAGTTTTTACCAGAAAATAGTTTTTACCAAAATAATACGCGCGCTTTTCTTGTATTTGGCAATATTCAACGGGACATTTTTCTAGTTCCTCGTTTTCCAACACATCTGGCCGTCCATCTTGAAACGCTTGACGGCAACAAAAAACAATGCAAGCACTTGCAAACATTTACAGCAGCACAGCCAAGTAATACTGTGTACAAATATTAATTTGAAAATATTATAATTTGAAAAATTATGCTGTCATTGAGTGGCAAGACAAAACACAAAAGCCACTACCAGAAGTGATTCGATTGTGTTTGTAGAACAATTTTTTCTTAAGTAATTTTAAACTAATCATCGCCATATGTTGCACAGAACATACAAGTACATGTAAGAAACAACTAAAAACTTGCAACCCAAATGGAGCAGCAAAAAACCGACCTCCTGTTGTGTTTGTATTGGGGCAGTGGCGGTGTTTAATTAACGCGCCTGCGCGTCTCAAATTGACTGGAGGGCAGAAGAAGGCAAGGCAGTAGAACACTTGAGAACATACATGTACATGATGTTTTATATGCTGTTACAACCCAGCAGAGAAACGCACCGGTCGTAAAGGATCAAGCAATTGTGAGGAACCATAAAATCAACTCATCCGTCTTTTTCAGGCAAGAATGTTATATGAGATGTCACATGTCTATCTTATTTTGGCTTCCAATAAACAACCCTCAAACTAGTTTAAATTTAATAAACGAAATCTAGTTCAATTAGGGCTACTGGTAGTGTTTGGGTTTATAGAATAAAAAAAAATTAGGTAAAGTCAAATCATAAATATACCGTAAAAACATCTAAAAAAAAAAACTAAAAAAAAGCAAATCCGTTTTATAATTCTTCATTTTTTCAGACTAGTATATTTTCAGCTCAAAAATTATATTTTAAGCCGATCTGAAAAATAATAAATAATATTTGTTGTAAGCTAGTATATTTTTGACTAGATCGATATATCCGACTTACGTAGCTGAAATTTTAGTTATCGACTAGTGTTTTTAAAATTACTGGAATTTTAATATCAGAGAGCGTTTTTTCACGCTAATCAAATTTTGACTTAATCTTAAACACACATATTTTAGACAACTTCATTGTTGATCACGGTAATCTAGTTCTAAACTCATATTTTTCTGACTAGTTATTTTTCGGTCCGAAAATATTATTATAAACCGGTTCTTTTTGAACTAGTTGATATTCGGTCTTTAAAATTTAGTTTTAACCCCTATTTTTCGGACTAGCTACGTTTTTCGTCCATTTCATTTTAGCTATTTTTAAAAATATATGTTCAAAATCTGTTTGTTTGCCGTGCTGAATTTCTAATACCAGTAAGCATTTTTCTAAGCTAAGCTAAGTTAGACTCCATGTTTTATTTATAAACTTACACTTTTAAGACTACTTCATTAGTGGTCTCGACAATTTACAAGTAGTTGTAAACTAGTTGTAAACAAGGTCATTTACAGTCAACTTATTTGTTTTCCAATCGGAATTTTAGATATCAAGATATCATATTTTTAAAATCAGTTTAATGTTAGCTTCAAAATTCTAGCTGTAAATAAGTTTTTTCAAAATAGCTCGTTTTCATTACGAAACTTGTAATTCAAGACTTACATTTTTGAACTACAGTCCCAAAAGTCTATTTTTAAATTATCATTTTTCGAACTAGCACATTTTCTTACAATGATTTCTAGTTACAAACTAGTACTTTTCAGATCAGTTTGAGTATTTTTATGTAGGGATGTTGTACGAGTATATGGTATACCAAAACACCACATATTCTGTGCACTATCAAATTTCATAGCCGCTAGTGGTGGCGTTTTAGTGGTGTTGTTGTTTGCGTTTGCTCAGCTCTCTTGGGGTCTGAAACAAGTCCGACTTGCTGTAGCATCCCTCAATGGCAGGTTTTATTATGTTTAATTGTCAAGTGCAGTTTCTAACGCTACACAAAATCATTTATCATATCATTCAAGCGTAGAGTTTTTCAATTCTTTTCCCACTTTTTTTTTGTTTTTGAAATGTATGACTTAAATGCAATGAAACGAAATGCATATTAATTTTTATATGCGATATTCTTTATTTATTTTAGAAATACATTTTTCATACTTTCCTTACTCTCTGCTCGCTTGAAATGTGATCCATGGCTCTTTTGCTTAACAACCGAGCGTGTTGCTTAAGTGCCCTGCGTGCGTGTGCGTAAATGGTTTTCGATTTCATCGTATTGCTGTGCTTTGTGCGCGCTGAAATTGTCTTCAACACCATAAAAAATTTCGGGATTTTTCAATAATTTACTAATTCATTGTTTTTGCTGTCGTTGATTTGCCTGTCAGTGGAAGATAATCTATTTTAATTTGGCATTTGAGTCCTTTCTACCCGAAAATTTAAGTGTTCGTTTTCGTCCTTTTTAGAGATTAGATAAATGGCTTGTTAGTTGTCGTATAGGATATAGACATCGGTATATAATGAGTATGTAAATTGAGCTGATCGCATTGCGCTGCGTTTACTTAACGAATCGTCACCATTTTATGGTTGAGCAAATTTGGTTGGCTACTAACTTACAGAGGCAAGTTTTATGCTTTATGTATAACCAGCTCATTTCAATATTTCGCTAAAAATGTTTAAACTCCACGCAGACACTGCGAAATAAATGGAGGCATAAGAATATGATTTTTCCAATATTTATTTTGAAGATAGATATTGTATGAGCATTTTTAAACAACAAAATGATTCATAAACTTTTTTGCATTTTTGCACAACGTCAATATATTAGAAAGTGGAAGAACCATCTAATGACGTTAATGCTCTAGGGACAAAGTCAAACCGCCATTTATGTTTTGCGTTGAAACTACTACTTTTATACATATTTGAGTCATTCGGCAACTTTTCTAAACAGATCAACAAAATGGGCTCTTTTGTAGGTCCGTTAAAAACAAATAAAGAGAATCGTTCCTCTGCAAAAAAAAACTCGAATAAGTCCGAAAATCTAAACCAAAAAATTCGATGTTAACTCAGCACGCATTATCAATATGCTTATATTAAAGTAACACTATTTGACTCCTTATTATTGAGCTTCGCTACTATAAACTTAATAAAACAGTTTAATATACACTTATAAATATAACTGCATGCATTGTACATGGTTATACATATGTATGTGTAATAATTAATAAGCCTCCAAATGTTTACTTTACATACATGTTATCTGCCCTCCAAGTATGCCACATAGCAAGTTTGTCACTCAATTCGTGCGTGAATGATATGCAACATCTGTTGTCAAGCGTAAAACATATTTCATTCGAGTGCAACGTCGACGCCTCCTTTGCGTTCACAGCACTTTGCTTAGATGACACACTTGCAACAAGAATATGCGCTGACTTCAAGTGTTCGAAGACATGTGGAAAGACATGGGTACATATAGTATTGTGTGTGCCACATAACAATGTAAAGTGCCTATTAAAAATGTCAATTGAAGTCTATATATGTACTTACATATTTACATGCATATAAAACAGATTTAATTACTTCAAGAAAAAAGTCGTAAAGTCAGTTACATACGTATTATACATACATAGATGCTATACATAAATGCTTTCATTTTAAAATTATTCGTTTACAGATGACCATCAGTGAATTGTTGATTCAAAACACACAAGCACTAAAATTCCAACTGTTAATCTATAAAGGTCACTTCGAGTCATGCGATTTCTAGCTTCCACACGTCGCAGAAAGCATCGACTTTTAAAGGTAATGTTCCAGCAAAAGTAATTTTCCAGCGTCTCATCATCCTCCGTGCACGCTCTGCATTCTACCGGCTTCACTTTACAAATTTCTGTAAGTGAGATCTTAGAGGACGATTCTGTGATGGTCCCTAAAACGTTGCTCCACCGTCAACACTGGGTGAAAGTACTTCTGTGGTATGCCCTATGTTGCTAGTGTCTATTTTTGCGGTGTTGGAACGCAACTGACCAAGTAGCTCGCACAGATCTATATACGATTCTGAGTCATGAACGGTGTTACAACATGGGTTAGGGCATGTACATATACTTTAAAAACATAAAAGAAAGTTGGCATGCACTTGACAGTATTCCTCACACAATTTTATCACGCTGCACACACCATTAATTTGCCCATTTGCGCTCGAATTATGGTGCACATAAATTGTATGCAGTGAGAAAGATAAGGATTAGAACCACCAGCTCGTCAACTCAACACACACACAAAAACAAAGAGAAAATTTATTGTAATGACGCGCCCAAAAGATTTTTGAAAACGTATGGTGAAGGGATTAAATTACCGAAAATCGAAACACAACAAAGCGATAGGGTAAACACCAAGTATTCGAATACTTGTACTTTACACAAATGTGACTCCCGCGAGATTAAATACCCCTCAAATTTTACTGATGTGACAACTTGTAGGGGGTATCCACAGCTTGCAGGCATAAACGCCCTCAGCAAAACATGCAGAGTGTTAAAAGGTATGTGTTGTTGTGCTACTTACATAGTTTTGGGGCATGAGTTAAATGTGTGGTTTCCTTGAGGATCTGAGGGTGTTTCGAAGAACTTGTAATGCTGCTGCGGCACTTGTTTCTCTTCGTTACGTTTGAACGACAAACCTGATTAAAGATTTCAAAAACTAAAGAAGGGGAACTTTCATTAGTTGAATGCACTTAAATATTTCGGTTGATTAGAAATTGATTTTCTCACATAAATTATGTAGATTTACGCGCGGGGGATACGAATATTTGATTAGTCCGTTAAAAATTTGTACCCCATGCTATGTAGTCTCTCCTCTTTATTTTGGAATTAACGAACAAGTTGAAACAAAATAGATTTAAACTCACTTTACATAATCACTGCAGCATTTCGAAAGTACTTAAATAATATTATATTTGTAACGGAATTCTATCAAATACACGAACCTTTTCATGGTTTCCCACCAGCATCAATCAGTAACTTGTCTGACTCCGAGTAAAGTGAAGATAGCAATTAATGTACCCGGAGGTTAACAGCTCAAGCGCGTATTAGAGTATTCTCAAAATTGGTTTTTGGTTTTGGAGGGATGCTAGTTGTATTAACACAGAATTTGGTGTCGTCTACCTGCCTCTTAAAGCGCATTACTCAACATTTGCTTGCTTGCTCGCATAGGAAATCCCCACACTTGTAGTGTCTCTAGCGCTGCGTTAGTTTCTTGGGGGTTGTTGCTAACCCCTTACCTAATTACCAAAATTCCTTAGCGATTTAGTTTACTTTTGAAAAATACTTTTAACTACACTTTTGTGTGTGAGAAAGTTGTGTGGGAATATTTTTTTCGAATTGAAATTTTAAAATCCGAATAATTGAGTGTTGGAGATTTCTAATTGGTCGCCTTTATTGATCGATCGCTCAAGCGTAGTCCTCTTGTGTAATATGGTTTTGATCCCCAGCAGAGGCATGGGAAAATTAGAAATGAAAAGTTGGAAAAATTGAGAAAAAAGCAAGAATAACGTTAATAGCAGAATACCCTTCACAAGTCAAAAAGTTTTCAGTTTGTATATCAGCTATATGCTATAGTGGTCCGATTTCAGCGACTGTAGCGTTGCCTAGAATAATATTCTACGTCAAATTTCTCGTTCCAGTCATCTAGAATAAAAGAGTGGCGGCTTTCGTTTTCAAAGAGATCTTCATATAAAGTTATATATAAAGTAATTCAAAGTCCTTATCGTTTCTGTAGACTTTTTTTCAGATTTTTCGACAAGACGGTAATAACTAGTCCCTCAGTTTTTGATATATCGATCTGAAATTTTGAACACATCTTTTTTCCCCCAAGTAACCTCTCATTTGTGGGAAGCGCCGATATCGGACCATTATATAATATGTTATAGCTGCCATACAACGATCGGAATAAAGTGCTTGTATGGAAAGTTTTTTCATTTGAGGAGATATCGTCAAGAAAATTAGCATGGGTTATTGTCTCAGACAATGGTACAATCTCCCAAGAAATTATTCAGATCTGATGACAAAACCATATTGCTGACAATAAAACTTCCCGATCAGTCTTAAGGTCTTTGGAGTCACTCCTTTATTCCGCCTATACGAGTGTTACGCTTTTAGGTTCCAGTAATGCTCCAAGAAACATGCTCGAGTCTCTAATGAATTAAGCATTACTTCAAAGTGAAGGTCAGAGCTTTCTCCAAACCATTAAAAACAGTGAATTGACTTTAGATGACACATTTTCACCTTTTTCATGCCGAAAGATTTCTAAAGAAATAAGATTTTCTGCAACGATAGAAACTACTTGGTTTTTTTCGACACTACTTGCTGATTGACCAATTTAACAGTTGAAATTAACCTTGGCATGCTCGGCGATAATTCGTATATCACGTGTTACATTTTTATTTGTGTCACAATTTCTAGGAAATTACCGCCTTCATGCGTAAAAGGACATGACTTGTAGTTGCATATAAAAGAGTATTTCATTTATTTGCCTTGCTTGCCGCCCTCCCGCCAACAAACTGGCCTAATCAGTATATACGCTTAGGAAACCAATTGTTTGACATTTATTGTCTACGAACACGCCGTCTTGCTTTGAAAATATTTTACCAAAAACATTTGTAAACACGACTTAAGACATTTGCATTGTTTGACACACACATATATATATTATAATGAATAGCCAAATCAGTTGCAACATGCTGCCTCCTCGGAAACAACATATTCGTCTTAGAGTCTGAAAAAACTGCACAGGACACGCACACAGTGGTTGTCGGTAGGCGAAGACAATGCCGAGCGTTGAGACATAATTCACTTCAATTGAATGGAATATGTTGAAGCAAAAGACGATGAAGAAGCAGAAGAAGAAGTTGCGACAGTAAAAGTGGCAGTATAAATTATAGGCTTTACAATTTCTTAGAGTTCGGTTTTATAGTCAGTAATCTGAATAGTCGACTGAGACGTCATGTTGCCCGAGGTGTTGTTAGTGCCACCAGCTTATTAGGCGGCAAGGCAAACACACACAACACACTACGGCGTACACACATAATGCACCACAATGAACACAGTGGCTATGCGGCAGGAGTGTTGGAGGCATTTCCAGCGAAACACGATGACACCGTAGGATTTGTTGGCCGACGAGTAGAGATTAAATGTTTAAATGTTCATGTTGGCAGGATATTCAGCAGCGGATTTGGTTTTTTTTATGATTAATATTTCATTTTTGGTTTTTTGTATTTTAAATCTGTATAAAGAATAGTTGGCGTGCTCTAACAACGTTGTAAACAGAGCAATGAAGAACGTTAAATGTAGTTTCTAAACCAAATCGGCGGCGGATAAATTGACGCGTACAGTGGTGTAAATGCATTAAGATAAGGTAAAATTTACTTGAATATAAAAAATTAATAACTTTTAATTAAATGTTAGCAAATCTATGTAGCGACATCTCTAGTTGAAGCTTTTACGCATTTAGTTTTTAAAGCTTCTTTTTTTTTTTAGAAAAGCTCAAAGGAAATTCGACAATTACATAAATTACATATAATTTGATATTTTTAAACATTTATAAAAGACACTTCAAAGCTTTTGATTACGCTATAAATTATTACAGCCTTTGCAAAATAATTTTTTTTATTTTAATGAAAGATCAATGGAAAATCGTTAATTGCATATTTTACATGCATTTTTTACATATTTAAATAGTAATAAAATATAGTAGTAAAACTTTTGCACACAAGAACTTATAGCAATAAGCTTTTAATCTCACAAAAGCTCACTAAGTTTTCTAAAGAGCTTTAATGCTGGAACTTTGTTCACGTAAGTAATTACTGCTTGGCTGGAAAACTTCAACTTTTTGTGTTTTTCCCGTAAACCACCACACTTAGGCCCACTGTACATCAGTCATAGTATTGTAATCTTCGCAATTATACACGAAAATTTTCTTGTCAACCCAAACCACTCACTCACAACGCTACACTTTTCAACGCTACCTTTGCGCTGAGTCAATTTCAATGCGTGCAGAGCAACATAATTATGCTTAACTGACAGAAAATGCCCAAGGGCAATGAAAAGGCCTGTCAATGTCAACGACAATAGGTATGTCCGTCCTTTCCTACATTTTTGCACTAGTCTACTAGTAAATTCGTACATAATATATTCTTTGCTTGCTACCTTTTGTTGAGCTGATTGGTGATCCTTTTTGTCGACATTGTTTGCTATTTCACACACCAACTGATCCCTTGATTATGTCTGTATTCGCTCGTTAGCAACATTCACAGTTCAGTTGCTGGCTCAGAGGAAAAATAAACAACAAAAAATTATAGTCTGGCTTTATTACTTATTTTTCCAAGGATAACGCGCAATCAAAAGGTTTCAGCAAAAATACACAAATCGCTTTGTATTTTGTGTTCGCATTGTTGTTTTCCTTTCTTACGCTTTTTGCTGCTCTCCAGTGTAGAAAGTTGCTTTGAATAGGAAAAAATTAATATAATAATCTTTTAAATTGCTGAAATTACTGTTGCACTACAGGTCATGTACTGCTGAACCCAACACAACAACAATAACTGCCACAAGAGAATTGGAAAATGAGATTCTGTCGCTTATGTGATTAAATGTTTTGTACACTTTTAGATTTTGTTTCCAATTTTCTTTCAAATGAGTTTAATTCTTGCAGCCATTTACATTTTCAGAGCAGGTAAGCGTAGTTTTTATTTTATTTCTTGGCTTTGTCTGCGCGTCCGCATTGCTGGCCAGAATTACGTGGTTGTACTTGGTGGTTGCCGCCATCAAAGCCACCACTATAACCATTGGTAGCAATTGGTAGTCGATCGGTTGTGTTGGCTGGCGTTGGTGGTTGTTCGCCATTACGTTACAATTTTTATTTTGTTTTTTTTTCCGATTTTTTGATCCTTACTCAGAATGCCAGCGCACGTGTGCTTACGCTTATTTGCTCAACATTCCAAAAAACATAATTGTTGCACACAATAAGTGTGTATTTCTATAAAGACACACTATGTTTATATCATTATTTGCTACTCTTTATATTATTTCTACTTTTCATTTTAAATTTTTCTATTGAGGGAATTTCATTTCTGTTCGGCTTGTCAACAAAAAAATTGAAAAGTATATTGCTTGATCTTGTCCTTGGAAATTAATACATTGCCGTGTCTGTATTTAATTACATTTCTTTGCAGCTTTCTGCATTTATTGTAATGTGCACGAATCGCGATAATATTGCCATGCTATATGTTTTTAGTGCATTAGATAAGGCAAATCAAATTACAATGTCCTTGGAGTTTACAATGCTCCTTTGGGGGATGGTGGAAATTTATTAATGCAACCAATCAAGTCTGTAAAAATTTAACTTCCACAGCAAATTAGAGTTCTTAGAATATGGTTCAAAAGTCACGTGAAATCAGTGCCCTAATATGGATGCCCAAAATCTCAAGATTCACTTGAATAACAAGATGAAGGTAAACTTCGATTGAACCGTAGCTATAATACCTTAAACTTTAACCCGATCTCAAAAATTTATTCGAAGGTGGCCTTGGGCAACAATCAATGCAAAAAGTTTTTCCTACAAGAACTTGATTTTGATCAATTACTTTGTATGGCAGCTATATAATATGGCGATACAGTATCAACGGTTCTGACAAATGAGCAGCTACTCCCAGAAAATACCATTTCAGAAGCATCTTAATGTGGTGTTATCATTTTATGAGAGGTTAGTTTGATGTTAATGTGATATGGGTGCTGAGCTGAGATTAATTTTTCCTTAAGGAAGTGAATATTAAAAGAAATTGGTGAGAATTTAAGATTAATTTACGTTTAATATAAACTTGTATGAATCGAAAGCAATCATTAGTCAATTAAACAGAATTACAGAAAGTGCTAAAAATGAGTATACATCAATATCGCTAAATATTGTAGGTATATCGTATAGACGCAATTGTAGACAACTCTGCGAGAGTTTGTGCAATATATTGAATGTTAAATTTGATAAAAACGCTTGGTCGAGAAATACCTTCTAACTGTTAAACGAGTAAAGGAATCGTACCTGTTTTCATTTGCTCAAAGTCAACAGTGTATGCTCAAATGCTTGCGCATTATTTATTTAGGTCTTCGAACACAAAATGTTGTAGAAGTAAATATTTCGACACTCTGCAAATATTGCAGTGTATTTTATTTTAAATGTAGGAAAGCCATTGAGTCAGGTATTGAGAGACTCAGTAAAAACTTTTCCTTGGCATATTTTTTTTCTTTATTTATAACTTTTTTTTTCGAAGATATAGCAAATATTGATTTTTGGCTGTAAAAATATATGTATATATTTACAAATTTCAGTATATGTATTTGGCTACATTCGTGTGGTCCTCTTAAAAAACGTAAGTCAATCAAAAGAATCATTTTGAACATTAACTCGATAATATGCAAGGAACTGAATCGTTTATTGGTTGAATAAATATTGATGTAGGAAGAATGTGCAGATTGAAAAATAAAAGGATTTATTGCCGCACACGAGGTTATAAATTTTAGCGTTCTTGTATGAAAAGTAGAATTTGCGTGCTAATACATTAAAGGGACTAACATCAAATGAAGTGTACATATTTAAAGAGGAAAGATAAGTATAAGAATACAATGTTTTGTCAAGTTAAACGGAAATCGATTTAAAAATAATTTCATATGCTAATTATCCGCAAAATTCCAGTAATGCTTTAGCGATATAAATAACGCAAGGAAAGTACGCTTTAACGCTAGGTGTCTCTGGAGTCGATTTTGTGAAATTTTTTGCAAAATTTTTTACCAACATAAAGTTTTTCTCTGAATTTTGTGATGAGAAATAAACATTATTCTGTAACTCTCATAAGCATTTACTAAATTAGTAACCAATTAGTTGCGCTCTCATAACATACATTCTTCTCCCTAATGTATGCTATATTTTCTACTCAATATACTCTCGCAACCTGTTGCTACAGAGTATAATAGTTTTGTTCACCTAACGGTTGTTTGTATCACCTAAAACTAATCGAGTTAGATATAGGGTTATATATATATAAATGATCAGGATGAAGAGACGAGTTGAAATCCGGGTGACTGTCTGTCCGTCCGTCCGTCTGTCCGTCCGTCCGTCCGTGCAAGCTCTAACTTGAGTAAAAATTGAGATATCTTTATGAAACTTGGTAGACATGTTTCATGGTACCGTGAGACGGTTGGTATTGCAGATGGGCGTAATCGGACCACTGCCACGCCCACAAAACGCCATTACTCAAAAACAAATAACTTGCCATAACTAAGCTCCGCAATAAGATACAAGACTGTTATTTGGTACACAGGATCACATTAGGGAGGGGCATCTGCAGTTAAAAATTTTTTTTTTAAAGTGGGCGTGGTCCCGCCTCTAATAGGTTTAATGTGCATATCTCCTAAACCGCTAATGCTATAATAACAAAATTCACTGGAAGCAAATGTTTTTAGCCCTTCTATTGACGGTGTGAAAATAGTTGAAATCGGGTGGCAACTCCGCCCACTCCCCATATAACGGTACTGTTAAAAACTACTAAAAGCGCGATAAATCAAGCACTAAACACGCCAGAGACATTAACTTTTATCTGTTAGATGGTATAAATTGGCTTTATAGGAACCGCGTTAAAAATTAGTCAGTGGGCGTGGCACAGCCCATTTTTAGGTGAAAACCCATATCTTCAGATCTGCTCAACCGATTTCAACCAAATTCGGTGCATAACGTTCTTTTCATGTTTCTATGTCATAATGCGAAAATGGGCGAAATCGGACTACAACCATGCCTACTTCCCATGTAACACCATTTTCAATTCCATCTGATTCTTTCACTTTCCACTATGCAAATCAGGTAACAATGATTATATCGGGGTAAAACTTTGTGCGAATAATGCAATTAAAGTATGCCACCTTGCGGCCAAAAATTGTCTAAATCGAACCAAAACTGTTCAAACCCTAAGTACTAAATATGTGGACCCCAGTGCCTATAGTTGACCTTCTACCGAAAATATCAGTCAATCCACAAAGAAATCTCAAACGAGTATACCATTTGACTTTGCGAGAGTATAAAATGTTCGGTTACATCCGAACTTAGCCCTTCCTTACTTGTTTTTCATTATTTCTATTAATTCCCCAAGTGCTTCAAACCTACTTAAGATACGCACTTGGCTGACAATCTAAAATAGCTTAAAATTAAAGACCTGATAAATTATCCACGCTAACCTGAATGCTAATTCGGAGGAGCACTCAAATGCCTGCCTTGATAAAGTAGTATAGAAGAAGAATGCATACAAATTCTTAAACAAGAACAAGGATCACAAATTGCCCGAAAATTATCATTTCAAAAACAAAAGCATAAGAAGAAGGAATATCTGTAATACTTAATTAGGAACTCATTAGGCGTAAGGCAATTCGATACACCCGCCATAATCAGCTTAGAGTTTAAATATTTATGCGAGAGACAAAAATTAGAACAGTGAAATTGAACAGCCGTTTAAGCTATTTAAGATTTCATATCAATGTTTGAATATTTTCTGGAACCTTTTTTATTTTTTTTACAACTTTTTTTTGGATTTTTTCTTCTTCAGTGTTCTATTTTTCGATGTCTTCTCTTGCTTCTTTCCGCAGTCGGCGGCAATCAAAGCAGTTTCATACAAATCTGTTATCTACCAATATTATATGACTAACTCTCGCAACCCATTAGTGTACGCCTTTGGCCCAGCAATTAAATTCACTTTTAACTGCCGCCAACTTACACACGTGTGCAAGTTGAAAGACCCTGAATGATTGTACAAAAAGTAGGACACGTAGACAACCACTTAAACCACCAAATGTAGCGCATTTAAATGGATTCTTTTCCTTAACCTTATATTATGTTATCCTTGTACACAAACAGCCACTATGCGCCAAAGGATAATACAATTTATAATCTTTCTCTTCCTTTTTTATAGCCTTGGCGCTGTTTTAAGATTTTTTAAGTGATTAAAAAGATTCTTCAAGTACTTGAAAGTACATGACTTGCTCATTAGAGGTTGAGAGGTTGGCTTAGAAATTAAATTAGGCCACTTAAGAATTCTTTACAACAAAATTAGTATGAATAAGTGATTGTGTAGATAATTTTAAAAGATATTTGTACCAATTTTTCGATTATTAAGCGGAAGGCAATTCAGTAATTTTTTAGTGTTTGGTGTTTGTCGTACAAGTATAATATAAGTATATGGTTATATTTACAAGGACACAGGAGTTGACACAGAAAGTTCATTTAGTTCGTAATAATTTTAAATATAAATGAAAATACTTGAAGACATACTATACACTCTGCTGTCCTTAGTCATTTAGGCGAATTGTGGAAAGTTGTGAATCGAAAAAGCAACTGGTATAAATCAAATAGACTGTCATAATAAGATAAGGTTACAATAGCAAGCGGATCTACAATTTAGTTTAGGTATGCGCATCTACAATTTCTATAGCATATATAAGACGAGACTTATAAATTGAAGTCTACTATTACTTAACTCGTTTTGATATTTATACATACACATTTGACCCAAAATATGTATATTCTTCTTTGCCCTAAAGATATCCACAACATCCGAACTGATTTACACCATATGTATTCCAGTAAATTTCTCTTAGAATAGTTCTGAGCTGAACGTAGGTTTTATTGTCAGACTTGTCATCTCTTTAAAAGATACTTTGAAACCGAAAGAAAGAAGTCTGAGTAAAAGATCTAGAATATTACTGCTAACTACGCAGTATTTGTAAAGATGCCCTCTTGTACGCTGAACGATCAACTCCCTATAGATATTTCCATATTTAAATAGGATAAGTCTCGAACACCGTTTTCTCTGATTTTTTATAACAATTAGTAAAATAATCTCTCTCATTATGACACTCTGGTCTAGCTGGTCATTACTAAGGATTCGAAAGTTGAAAGTATATATAAAATTATATAATATTATATATAATATATACTGAATAACATCATATTTTAATTGGCTGATCCATCTTTAAAGTTTACATATGGTATCGTCGTAGTAGAATCTATATCTTTCTGGCACTTTATGTTGAAAACGAGTCCTGAAGTAATTCTTGTGAAAGCACCATACTGTTCAAAAGCTCTCAGGTGATTGCATTTTCTTTCCAAATTTAAGTACATCTCTCTTATTTTCAGGGTGAAGCAGACCGCGCCTTCTTTATGAAGACAACACAAAGAAATTCTTAAGTCTTTAAGCGTATAGGTTTCGATCTTTGTTTTTGGATTGATCTCTACACTTTGTCTTTTTGACATTCTCCCATTTTGCCTGCTCATCAGAAGGAGTTACTCTTCACCTCTCACCAGCACAATTTCACCAGAATTCCAACACCTTCTTGCCGTCACAAACGCCTACATTAACGCGTTTATCTGCCCTTCTTACCTTACACTATAGGAACATATCCTTGTTTTTCACCAGAATTGGCCACATAGTGTCACTTGTCACACCAAATATTCGCCACCAACGCTCTCTGCTACACGATGAAAGCAGCTGCCGCTCACTCAACACTGCCATGGAGGAGGAGGTGGCAACAAGTGTGTGATTTTTCACGAAAGCAAGGTGCAAACTTCAACGCGCTGCAGACAAAGGACAAACAAAAGGACATAACCCGCCCGCGCAGCGCACGTGTGAATTTTTACGCTGTATATGGGCAAGTTGGCGCATAGCATCCGTTAGAATACCATAAATTCTAATGCCGATTTGGTTGGTCAACCTGCTATTGCTTTTTGCTCTCTACGCTGCATATTAGAGCTGTCTTAGAATCATAGCCAGACTGTGCGCAAATATTCGTCTGGCGCCGATATCCTGTGGCGCCAACACGCATTGTTGTTGCTAGTTGCACTGTTTGGCATAGTTGTTAGGCATTTAGGCGCCGACATTCGAGCAGGTTGTCTAATTGACACAAAAGAATTTTCTAAATTTTAAATAAAATTTTTGTAAACTCATTTGGTAAATTCCATTGTTTTGAGAGAATAGACGACAAGGGCATTAGTTTGCCGCTGAGTTAATTTAATTTTTCGTTTATGCTCTATTGTTTTTACAAAATTGATGGCCTTTACGGTTGTTATACCGTCTAGTCAGCAAAAATTTGTAAGTATTATCTCAGAGTAATGGGGTTTTGTGAAAAGTTGTCAGAACACTTAAATTGTCTACATTCAAGGCCCATACTCTACTGATTTATTTCAAAATTAAAATCTGATTATGCAGTTATATCTATGGGCCTACATTATTTTTTACTTATAGTGACCTCTAAGTTTCCCAGAAAGTCACATCTAAGTATCTATCATCTATTTTTGATATAACGGGAACCCTAAGTTCTCAGTTATCCCAATATTCGTAGACATCAATTAGAACCAGGACCCTATCGTGTGAAAGTAAGGGGCATGTAGCAGAAATGAAAGAATTAGTATAAAACAGTAAAAAGTACGATGTCAGGATTTAATGAAATAGGTGCCTGAGTACAAATTAGGTATTGAAATAAAAACTGGGCCGAATACTACCAACCAAATAACCTAAAATTTCGAACTCACTACAGATTATATCTTTTTAATGTCACGCTAAATTTAAGTATTTCAATAAATAATAGATCTAAGATGAGCAAAAAAAATTGGCTATTTGGCTCTACTATCACAAAGTCTAAATAAAAAATTTTAGGCTGGAAAATGAATGCCTTTAAACTACTTTGACCAAAAATATTTAAATATGTGAAATTGTCGAAAAAATTTAGTAAATTTTACTTCCTTATGCTTTTGGAACTCAAAAAAATTACAAAAATCCTTGAAAACAACATCTGTTGTTGTTTTTAATTTACCAAAAATTAGAACATGTTTTGAAATTCGATGCTAACTGCCAAGGTTAATAATATTATGTTATTTGATATTTTATTTTTTTTGCACTTTGTGACAGATTTCGTTAAGCTATTAAGTAACATTTGCTGAGGACCACACAGCGTGCGAAGCGCTCTTTCTGTGTGAAATATTTATTTGTGGTTAAAAAAATCGAAATGTGACCTTGAATTATTATGAAGCTTTTGAGCACACGTGTATTTTGAAATAACAAATGCAGCACAATTTCACATGGTAAAAAAGTGGAGTTAGAGTAATTCAAGCATTTCCGTGTCTTACTAAGAGGTGGTCAAGAAAAGTAATTTAAGGGAACTAATCCAGTGTAAGGAAGTTCATTTGCTTTGCTAAATAAACACTTGTAATGCTTATATGCATATTTATATCAGTTGTAAAATATCAATAGTTCATCCTCAGAATAAGCGATAAGTGGGTAACAGAATATTCCACAAAGAAACACTCTTCATCACCTAATCAGAACACAAATGTTTAGATCTTCTATCTAAGATTTAACTCAACCTAGTGAAACCTGAATACAGAACTCACCAGTCAGGTAGGGTTTGGAAAAGCTTCAACTGCTCACGAATATTCTAAGATCGTTTGGATTAAATCAAGTTTTCAGAATAGTTAAATAGCTATTTACGATGAAGTTGGTTAACGAATTTTCTGCATTTCTTTCAATTACCACAGTTTCTAGTAGCAGGTTAATAGAAGTTTTAAGCTATATATGGCTAAAATGGCTAAAAATCTCTTTTGAAACGATTATTTTAAATAGAAAGAATAGTAGAGCAGCTATAGTATTCTCCGAATAGAATAGTATAAAATAAACTCCACGATGGTTGGGTTCATACGATTTCGTGAAAGAACAAGCAACAGAATCACGGTTCTGCGGGTGAAACTTGCCGAATTTCATCGTATCTTCTGTCGACAAATTTTCTTCAATTAGCTCTGACTTTCTATAATGGCTTTCAATGTTTCAAGTGTTTTGAAAATATTTTTTGAAATTTAATCAATAAAAAGATTTAACTATTGAGTCTATAAATGAATCAATCTAATTTTTGATACTCTGTTCTGTTGTGAACCGTATCCAGTGAGGGTGTTCTGTACCAACCGAAACAAGCTCATAATACACCAAGATCTTTAATCCCACCAAATACAGTCCATTACCTTGGCATCATTGGATATTCGGCTTCACCGCTGATTTGCCTGTTTGACCAGGTTTCACACATGATTTTTTTGCTTTTAGGCTTGTCGCAGTGGATCTAATTTCTTATTGATTATTTCAATTCCTTTGCTTTTGAAAGTATCTGGATTCTTTTATTGTGTCATCTAAAATAATTAAAATTTCAACTTGTGGGTTATAAAATATCAAATTTTAAACTGACATATTTCAGTCAGAATATGAAAACATCAAATTAAATACTTTACAGCGTTCGAACTGCACATGCAGCAAATTGAACACAATTATAAATCCCTCTGCCCTTGAGCACAACGCCTTGTTTCGAATTTCATACCTGTTTGGATTTCTTTTCTATAATAATCCACGCATACGAATATTTCCTGCGGCGATTTTCCTGCAACTATCTAACCAACATTCAAACAACAAAAAAACAATTACATTCAAAATATCACTGATGAATGCATTACGAGAAAGGGATTGAAAAAAAAAAAACTGAAATCATTTACATGCAATTTTCCCCATTTGGACTCAACTTCTATATATGTAGGTATATCAATACTCTCTACAAAAGTGTCTTATTCGCTTTCAAATTGATGGATTGCGCTTGATTTATGCTGTCACCGCCGCCTTACACTATAATACTTTTATTTTTCACTCCTTTTCAACTGCTTCTCCCCACTTTTGCTAGATTTTATTTTCATATTTTTTTACCTTTTTTTCATTTTTTTCTTTACGTTATTCTTACCAAAGTGAAACTCTGTTGCAAAGATCGCGCTGTGCGATTAAGGCCCTTAAGAGCACAATAACAAAAAATCAACAACAGCAATGTCAGTGATTAAAGGTTTGAACGCTGGCGTAGGCATCCTTTCATAAAAGCATAAAGAGTGAAATAATATAGCAACAACAAAAAATACGTGAAGAAAGATCATTATAGATATGAAAGGAGCGTACTGGAAGATCGAACGAAAACCTCTTTTCAACACAACTTATATGCCGCTGATTTTCTACGGTTTCTCTATATTGTTATTGTTGTTATTTGCTGCCCTCAAGCAGTTCGGTTTCATTGTAAATTTGATTTGCTGCTTCATTGCATTTCACTTCGCTCTTATTTCGAAACAAAAGTTACCATACGTTTTTTTTTACTGAAAGGAATATCGTCGATTTCAATATTCTTTTATCCAGAAAGGAAGGGATTTTAATCCGTTTGCTGGTGCATCATGACACGTACATATAGCACACAATATTTCTTAACATCGGCGCATCTTATTACAATAAATTATGTAGGCATTGATTGAAGGATTGAAGGATCTGCAGCGCTGATGATTTCGGCTGACTCATATGACAAACAAAGAAAAGTGTGGGCGACAATAAGGTGCTCGTAAGTGTATAAGTATTTGTAAATATTTTATTTTATATTATTTTAATTTTTTGTGTGTCGACTCATTTGAATTGGAAAGGAAGCATAAGTGGAAAGTTGATGTTGATGGAAAGATCTCATTTCGTTAAATACTTTTTTTTGAGTTTTTTGTAAAATAATTTTTGTGGTTATATAAATTTATTAAAGAACATTTTTTTTAACATAAAATGGATTAGAATAAATTCTTTGCCTTTCTTTATTTTCCAAAACTAGGTCCTATCTCCATTAGACCGCAAAACTCAACCATAAGTCCAGCCCTTTGCATGAAGTTTCGCAGATTATCATACTACAGATACCCGATAGGCGTCAAATTATGGAACCTCTCCGCTTAACAGTCTTTTTTATAGACTTATAGAGTATTATTTTTTCAAACAAACGTAAAATGGTCATCATCGAATATGATTTCAGAAGTTATAGATAGATTCTACTATCATTTCATTGAAAATGATCGTGTTGGAAACGAATTGGAATGACAGATATTTGATTGACCGTCTTCCTCCGCGCACCTTAGTGGTATCGTAATAAATGTGAGCCCTTCAAGTTTTAAGCCACCTAATTGCCATAACCTGTCAAACGGCGATCTCTGTAGCAAAACACTGTCTGATGATAATCCGAAAATGGAATCGATTGAAAGATTACTATAAGAAACCCCACCCCTCTAATATTAACCTTAACAGTTTTAAAGGTGATTGGCCGAAACTCTTCATCCTTACCTACCAATTTAAGAAGCTTTTTTCATTATTGACTACATATGGGATCTTTAAATATGTGGTAAACTTTGCATTAATCGAAAGTAAAATCGCATCAAAAACTTTTTATTTAACTAGTATACATTTAATTTCTTTTTAATGATTTCAGAATATATTTAAAATAATTTTCTTATCGATTTTCTTATTTTCAATTATTTTTGAAATAACTTTCTAAAGCCTTACATAAATTAAATTTTGAAATTGGTTGTGCTACACTCCGTCTATCAACCATGCAACAACGAAAAACTGCAAAAAAATAAAATTCAACGCCCCAATTGCATATTTATACATACAGACATATATGAAAACGGCCTTAAAATAAAACCTTTCAAAGAAAGTTTAATCGAAAAAATGCTAAATAACGAACGATACATATACATACAAACATAAATTTAGATATATACATACCACAATACGAGAAAATCAACCAAAGTGAAGGGGAGAATAAAAACGATTGAAAAAATCACAAAAAAAAATTAAAATCACAAAAACCTTTGGACAGTAAAAAAATGTAAATCCCTTTTTTCCTGCCTACGAAGACCCCAACCAAACTGTAAATGCACAATGGACGCGGCACTGATAGTGAGCACCATATCTGCATTCATGTATGTGTGTGTGTGTTTGGCTGCGCCTTTGTGGCCCTTCGCCTGCAGCACAAAAATGCATACAATTCTATGCTGACTGTCCAATATATTTTAAATGCCACATTATTTGTGCGTGTATATATGTATATGCGTGTAGGGAGCACAAGCGAGGCAGCAATTTGAACACGTCCAAGGGTCAACATTAAGAAGCAACAAAAAAAACACCAACTCACTATGTCGAAGTAAAATGATCCCTACGCCGTTGGCCGGTTTCGGCACGAACGCCACACACAGCAGGTAGTGATATCGGCGCAGAGACGGAGTCGAACTCGGAGGCCAAAGTGAATACACACATATGTATGTATATATATATGAATACATTATATAAACTTCATTTACTATATGCTTTATATATAACCATCAACAAGGAGATAAATATCCACCAATATATACAAGTAGAGAGTTATACAAAAGCAATAAGCGATAAGCATAAGTACAACAATAACGAGTACAGAATCAGCGCCGTAAAACGAGAAATATAAAAAATATATAAAAATTTAAGAAACATATAAAATATCATAACAAAAATATCTATAGAATGATTTTTTTTTTTGTAAGATGAAACTAATGGACCAAGACGGCCGTTAAATGCCGCAAGTGCGTTCCTTGATCGCACTAACAACAGCAACAACTAGGCTAGCAACTTACCACCACTAATACTGACACAATGCCGTTGACATTCAAATGGATGTGGTGGTGCGGCAGTTTTGCGGTGTTTTAGTGGTGATGGTATGCTGGTTAATGGTTTGGTCGTACGTGGCGTTGATGGTGCTGTTGATGTCAATAATGTTGGTGCTTGCAGGACTGGTAGTGTAATATAAAGATTTGTATGTTACTCTTGTTGTTGTCATATCGCTGGATGTTGAAATTTTCAGCGAGAACGATAATGATGGAAGTAAAGAATCACTTCTTTCAACTACTTAGGCTGAGATTTGTTTTTGCAAAAATAATTATTTTCATCATAAAGAACCAGTTTACATAAACATCTGCAATTACATATACAACAACTATTGATGGCTGAAGTGCAGTAGTTTGAGGTCAGGCGACTTTTCGTTCGCTCTTCTTAAACCATCAACTAAAAATCGATCAGAAATTCTGTGGCCACCAAATGCCTGCTTTAATCTGCTGTGGACACTTTTTCCCGAAGCTGCTCATCTGTTGGAACAATCAATATCAGGCTACATATATCTATCATACAAACTGATCAATCAAAATCAAGTCCTTGTATGGCAAACTTTTTTATTTGACGAGATATATTCATGAAATTAGACATAGACTATTTTCGGAGTCAATCTCTGAACAAATCTCCGAACAAATTGCTTAGATCAAACCATTATAACCACACAAACTGCTTCTGATGTATTTGTGAAGAGTATTACAACTTCGGTGGAGCCGAAGTTAATAATTTTTCTTGTTTTATAAGAAATCAGTGGTAGAAAAAAGTCGGGCACTTGCATATAAACTTCATCTTTCCTTCTCTTCTATGAAAAATTAATCCCATTATCCAACCCAAGTGCTAACCCGACTTTCGAGAATTCATTTTACCCTCGGTACACTTTGCATCTGCTCATAAGCACAGAAGTTGTTTTGTAACTTCAAATGAATTTCGTTTATTGCGGGTTTTGACGTTATTCTTTCAACATTTTGCTAGATCGGTTTCATTATTTGTCTTCTTGCATTTTCAGGTCTAAGTTTGGGCATCAGTTTTGTAACATTTTATGTGCTCTACACTGACATTATTCCTATTTCCAATAAGAAATTAAATTAGAAACTCAAAATTTTGAAAATTTTACGTAGAAGAGAAAATTGTTCCAAAAACCAAATTGATATCGAAAATTGTATGAACCGATCCATATTTTAGCTTTTTAAAAAATAGGGATTTCTAAGGCAAAATTTGCAAGACACAACTTTTTATTTCTAGGCAAAAACTTCCCTTCTTTCCTCCGCCCTTACCTGCTTGTCGAAAAATTTTCTTCGATATTACGAAATATTTATAGTTGATATTCCAATCCGCCCTACTTCAAACTTCCTTACAAGTTTTTTGCCACGATTTGAGGAGTGAAGAATACTTTTGCACCACCCTGTACAGTTCTGTCATTTTCCTTATTTTGAACGTTACAAGTTTTATCACTAAACACAAGATACCTGACTCGCCCAACAACACACAAAAACAAACTTTGTTGGTTTACACACACTTATCTTATTGACCAGGGACGCACAACAAATAAAGTAGGAAAGCAATTCTGAAGATAATGCTTATTTTCTGAATACTCTAGAGATAGCGTTGCATGTAGAAAAATACGTTACAAATCTTATTTGCTTCCACACCACAAACAACATACACACACATACATGCATATAGCATATAGGTATTATTTCCTCGTCTAATTGTAGATTTGTTCAACCATTTCTGCTTTGTGCGGTCGTAGGCGAGCGTAGCAAATTGCAAGGATTTGTTATGTGAGTCGTTCCCCATTTCGGCATGAAAAATATTATTTGTACGTTACTTTTTCCACCCCAACTGTCTTACGGGTATATTCTTATCGAACAAGTGTTTAATGAACGACCAGGGTTATTTTTTTCCGCTACATGTGTACACTTGTCCAAGGGTGATTCGTCTTTGTTTGTTTGAGATTTTCTTAATTTTTTTTGCTGAAGTGTACTTTTCTTGATCCTTTCTACGGTGAAGTGTCATAAAGGGATCTTCTTGCAGAAAGTGGCCGTTACAAAATCAGTGTGATAAATCTGTTTGCGGCCGTTACGACTTTGTAACGTATTTTGAACAAATGCAAGGAAAATAAGTGAAAGATATTTTGATATATTGCTTTTGGTGAAGGTATGTTCTAGATATTTCGAAATTTTATCAGGTTCAATTTATCATTAGGACGACTTACATTCGGTTTTTGAAACCTCTAAGAAATATTATAATAACTCCTGGTTTCATTTGAAGCTTGTAGAGGCGCGAGAAGAACTGAGAGGAGAACTCATACTTCAGTGGTAGAAGCTTTTATGCAATAGGATCACCTAATTGCAAAAATCAACAAATATGTGTAATAAATGCTCTCACAAGCTCGTGTTGGAATTAACCGACCATATATAAACTGACCTAACTTACTCTGCACTCTAATTAACCCGACTGTCATTAATTTCAGGATCCTTAGAACTACTCTCTGTTAAGTATATACCTAATCGTCGGGATCGTACTTAGACTACAATATGACCTAGGAAATAGAATAGAACAGTATATTTGGAATTAAAACCTTTATTATTCCAAACACACTATAAAATACCAAAGGTATACCAGCCTAACCATCTTTCCTTTATCTAAAAGACCTGCCTTATCCCGAATCTCACGTTGGATGACTTCAATTAAATATAGAAATTTTACCAACTCGAATATTGGTGCTACAACAATAAAGATTATAACTAGTTATTATGAAAAGAATAATTTTCTTGAACAATTTTATTTAAGTAGTCAAATAGGCGCAATCCGCGCAGCCTCTCTATCGCCCGCAATTGTTACTTATGCCACACAAGGAATTCTACAGATTTATTGTTGTAAACACCAAAAAGCGAAATTTTCGTTTGAACATATCTATTGCATCTAACCGCCTCCAATTTGAGCGCTACGGTCTAAGGTCATTGAAAGGTCAATTTTTGCCCAACACGAATAATATGTTATGCTCCCATTATGCTACAGTGGAAGAATTTCTCTTCGTGCTGATAATAAAACTATGATTACATTTAGTAACGCCCATGGATGTTGGAAAATAAAAGTGGAAGAAATTAGATCTACAGCAAATTCTCTGTAAAGCGTTGATTTGTTAGAGCTGATAGAGTGTAGGATTAGGGAAGGGAGAGAAATTTCAAACAAGAGGTACACTGAGAAAAATCGTAGCAAGACTTTGTTGCATAATGTATAAAAAAGTTCTTTAGATTTTTAGGATTGCATAGGAATTAATTAGGAAAAATGTATAGTTATAGATTTAGATATAGATATAGATATAGATATAGATATAGATATAGATATAGATATAGTTATAGATATAGATATAGATATAGATATAGATATAGATATAGATATAGTTATAGATATAGATATAGATATAGATATAGATATAGATATAGATATAGATATAGATATAGATATAGATATAGATATAGATATAGATATAGATATAGATATAGATATAGATATAGATATAGATATAGATATAGATATAGATATAGATATATATATAGATAAATAAAGGAAACGGTAAAGATGGAGATAGAGATAAAATACCTCTTAACTTGCTTAATACTTATACTTATAACTTAACTTGCAAACCACATACGAAGTAATAAACATAGTTTTTCTCACAGTATAATGCATGGAGCCGCAAAATGTTACTCGCCGTAACACAGCAACGCCCTCCTAGACAAAACGAACACGATAATCTTTATTGGCATCAAAAATAGGAATAGGTAAGTATATGGCATTTACCTGTTTTGATGCGAACGAAAACGAATCCTAGCTGGTAGGACATAAATAAAAAATTATATCCGCTTTATGCCTGACGCACAAGTAGCCCAAATTAAAGAAGTCGCTGTAGCAAAGCAAGATACACTTTTCAAAAGAAATTAATTGTCGATTTATCAGCGATGAACGTAAAAATTGTCTCAATTTTTCAAGCAACACCTACCAAGATTATTATCCTTTTTTCAACAAGAATTGGAGCCTAAATTTAATGCTGAATTATTGGAATAGTGGATTTACTGAGGTTCGCATTCTCCGCATTGCTTTACTTTATGGTAGCCGGAACTGATTAGGAAATTAAGCGTGCGATATTTTTCATTACTTTACTTTTGGGAAAAAATTTAACAAACGCACTTTCTTCTTAACTTCGATGCTTACTTTTATTGTCTTCAAGAAAAAGATAGTTTGCGGTCATCCATAAATTTCGCGTTAGGACAGCGGAAGAATATTTCGAGTAAGTCGGGGGTTCAGTATTTCTATCATCATTATAGAGCAGATAATATTAGATATTTTATTAGTTTTATTATCACTCAAAAATACAATACTAACTTCATGTGGCGACCATTTTCGGAATTCCCAAAAAAACTAGTTCCAATGTTAATTCATTTACTTTTGATGCATTATTTGTAGCCCCGCACATAAAGTATATAATACAATTTTAATTATCATAATCCAACTGAAGTAATGTCTCTTTACTACATAATTCATCGATTTCAAGTTCGCTGCTTAAGTCTTTGGTACAAAATGTACTCTTCGACGCGCATATCGCTTAGAAAAAATATGTTTCGTTAAATAACAATTATTTTTTGAAAATATAACGATTAAGTTTCAAATGTAACGTCTATTTTCTTTTACTGAAATGCAAACATTTTAATTTGCTAGACATGTAGGCGCATGTAGGCGCTTCAACGCCTAGCCGTGCTGCCTATTAATGCGCTACAAAATGAGTGCTCAACGCGCTTAATTGCCAATGCAACGACGATAAAGACACATAGAAAAAAAGTTGATTAGCAGGCGCGGCACGTTGCGATAGCCACACAGGCTGTGCATGCGCGTCGAGCATATCCTGCAGCATTTCAAGTAGTCCATTTGCATTTTCTGCTATTTGTCTGCAATTGAAAGGCAAACACTTGTTGACTGTAAATAAATGCTAGAATTTTTGTATTATGAGCTAACGAAAGCAAGTACAATCAAATATAAATACACCTACTCTCCACAAATGTCACGTATTGGTAAGAGCGGTGCTTGCAACAACAAAACATGCATTTTATCTAAGAAAAAGAAACATTTGTGCATATCCTTTCTGCTGGCTAAATGACATAAAGCACTGTTGTGCCAACGGAATCTCATTCAAAGGCGCACGTGCATGCCTCGTAGTGAGTATGTGTTGCATGCGGCGCATTTTAATGCTTTGATTTCGTGTATTTACAATTTTTTTTTTGTTACAACAAAGTAAAATGCACAAGTGTTCACAGAATATTCCCACACAAAGTGAAAATATTTCTAGATGCCTGCCACGCAATCGTTGAAAACATGTTGCAACACGTTTGCAACACATCATAAAAATCCTGCCTCAATGCGTAACACTTGCAAGACGCTTTGGTTTATATGAAGAACGTACATGTACGTTCTTGCAAAATGTTGCTTCCCCACAAATGCACTTGGTCTAGAGGGTAAGTGTAGAAAAATTACTTGCATTGTTCTTGCCACAATCGGTGCAAAGAAAATGTCCTTAACGCACGTTTCTCACACAATACAACTGGCACTGCTTTGCTTTGGCTTCTGTATTCCTGCCATACAATTTCAATTTTCCCAAACTCATTGGCAAATCGGTGAATCGGCACAAATGTTGCACTCCGCTTTTGTTGCAATTGTTATGCGAAAAATCTTGCTCCATTCATTAATGTATTTTCTCAAGACATTATTTTTGTATTTATTTGTAGTTTCTTTTTCTCAAGGAAGTGCTGTATTATTAGTGGAGGAAATGCCAATAATAGAAATATGAACAAAGGCGACTTTTGTTGGCAGTTTGTTTGATTTTTCGCTTTGCTCCTATTTGTGGCATTATTAGAATTGTTTCAAAAGGCTATTTCAGGGGGAAAGTATGTGAAAAGAGTTTTAAGTTATTTGTTGTTGTAAAATATATTTTTATAAATAAAAATAGAATAAATTGTACGTGCTTGAACAGTAAGAATTTGTATTTGTTGTTGCTATATGCATATTGCATATATATGCGTAAAAGTGTTAAAGGATTTTCGAGTTCGAAAAGATCGACGCTATAATGAAGGTGTTTGAGCAGCGAAATATGGCTGTTACAGATAAAAACCTATGATTTCGAATGGGCGAAAAATGAGGCTGATCGAGATAACTGATGTCCTGAAGATATCAAAGGGTATGTACTGTAACCTCAACCCCTACATAGCTGCATTTTTTCCAGCTATAATTCTCAGAGAACTTGAGTTCAAGTAATATTTACAAAGGTGTTCATTTAAAAGTAGAAGAAAATTTCCAAATATAAAATTCACTTACGTGTGCCTTTTAAGGATATCACTGAAAAAGTGAAATTAAATATCTAAAAACTCTCTTTTATTTTTATGCCGTTTTCCCCTGCGCATATAACCTAAGAATATTTTAATAAAGGTACATCGTTTCTGGTAACTACAAAATTAAGAAGATAACATGACGTTTGGATCGACAACATATGGATCCACAGATACATTCCAGAGTCCCTGGAACAGACTAAACAGTAGACAAAGGCTATCTTATTGGAAAATCTTAGGTTTTATTGACAAGAGTGAGAGATTGTGTATGAAGCATTTTATTATATTAAGAACCAACAATTATTCATAATTCTTACAATTTTTTTGTAACATACTAAAATTTCAGTTATTATTTAATATATTTTATTTTTAAAATATTGCATTAAACTATTGATTCAATGCATTTTTATACAAAATCCAAGTTCGTCGCTTAAGTCTTTGGTATGCTTTGCAGCACCGCTGGCAACATTTATGCAGGTATTCAGGAATCTAAAACAAGTTTAAGCTGAATTTTGCTTTTCGCTCCATGTAAAATTTCGACAAACGTCCAAAAGCTTTTCCCGGAAATGCGCGCACATCGCGCTGTCTGCCGCGTGCCACACATAATGCTCCAATTGTGTCAACCTTTGACACCCCACCGTTGCATGCGCCGTTGCATGTACCGCGTCAATGCAATATTTATGCCGCACAAACTGACGCTTCTAAGTAAATTTGACGTTGCCACATTGCGACGCAGAGACATTCATTTTACGTATTCGCCGCTTAAGTGTTGACAAGTAAACGAGTTTCGCGCACAACAGTGGCTGTACAAATATATACCTAAATGCAAACACAGCTTTGTTGACTTTTTTCCAAAATTTTTTTTTTTTGTTTTTTCTTACGTGCTACGTCAAGTAAAAACGTAACAAAAACGAATTGAAGCATAGAAAGACCAAAAAAAAAAAAATATAAGTAAATAAGGCAGCAAGCCGTCAATGATAAATGTAAACTCTAGCAACTAACAAAAACAGCAACAAAAAGAGATCATGAAATATTTATAAAAGCCCAAAAACTGGTTCACTCGCCTTTGCCAACTACTTGCGCGACTTAGCAGGCGTACCGGTACAGGCTGTACGTGCCGCACATACATACACACAAACGCATGTGTGCGCACAGCATCCGCAAGGCTTATGGCCGCGTTGCTTATCTCGTGCCACAATGCAGCGCATTACAACCGCCCGAATGCCGACAGACAACGCTGGCAGCACGGCGGGACAGTCAATGCGCGCCACGCCAAAGTTGCTGGCTCCAAAACAACAAAAAAAAATACTTATATATACCTATATGTGTATATATATATTTCTATAACTTCTATGTATTGGTAAGCATGCGCCTCGTGTGGCAAACAAAACCTTAAATGGTAGCTCGGTAGGCTTTGTGGCGCGGCATTGCGCTCGTGGCCGACTGGCTGTGGCTGTCTTGAATAGCGCTTACGCTTTTCTTTCTTGGCTCGCTTTGCTTGTTTTAGCTTCCCAAAATGGCTTTGCGCTTTGCGTTGTAGTTGTTGTTAGTGTTCTTTCGTGCTGGCGTCGCACAAATACGGCTTTTAGAATGCTCGCTGTCAGTGCTCACTGTCTTTTATTTAATTTTCAACCTTATATAAATTTCTTTTCAGTTGCTTTTCCAAAGGAGCTAAGTGTGCTAAGAAATTGCATATGCATGCAGTTGGCTGTTGGAAGCGTGCTTGCCACCAGCAAGCAATAAAGTTACAACATGTCTTTAACCCGACTTGTGGAAGAATTTTAAATGACTTCATGAAACCAAAGTTCTAGTCTACTTATTACAATGCTAAAGTTAGTAGATAAAAAAAGTGAAAAGTATCCATTAACATTATACATAGCTTAAAAATGTCTACATAGTCCGGATGTATTTAAGATTTTGACCATAAATCCATTACTAGTGTTTTGGATCTCAACTGCCGCTTCTCTCGAAACTCCATCATGTTTTTACTTGATAAAACTGTAGTCTTCAAATAGTTGACCAGTTACTAGTCAACCCCAGTGCTTGTCTCTGAAAATATGTATATTCCCCAAATATCTAACAAAGGGATCGCCGAGCCACAAAACCATTGCTGACCCTTCACTCATCTCCATCCATGAAATGGATACAAGCCGGCGTCAATTTTTTGAAGTGCTCGTATTCTGATATTATGTAGATCTATCTTAGTTATTGTTGTTGTAACAGCAATAAACATTACCTAAATTATTTTAAGGAAGACTGTCGAGTTAACAATCTTTAGCCGGATAAAAATTCGAATCAATTCCGGTTACGTAGAGCCAACTGTAGTTTAGCTCTCTAAATTATATCACCATTAGTTATAGTTACTCTGATCTGGTCTAAATAACTGCTGTATTAATTTACATGTCCATAGAAGATAGTTCAGCGTTATTTTGCACCACAAAGACCAGCTACCTTGTTACCAATACTGGTACTGGTGGTACTGAGATCACTTACGAGCACCAGTAATTTTCCAAGACTTTTAGTTCTCAGTACATAACTAATATCAAGAAAAGCTTTATTGAATATTATAAAACAGCTATCGGAAATTGTATATATTTTAAACCTATTTTCCACCAATATATACGTACATATATGTACCTAGTCAGTGATAGGTTAAAATAACTTCGATAGTCTCACTCCTTCCTCTACCTTCAGCTAAGATAGCGATGCCAAACTATCCTTTTTATAACTCCAACTTACAATTACATACAATACAAGCACTCTTGGACGTGCTGGAGTCTTCTAGCATCTTTAGAGGTTCAATCATTCTACAGCCACGACCAAAATGGTCAACGCGCGAGTGGCGTGTAGCTTTACCAAGCGAGGCACATAAGTGGTGTGGCGTGTTGCACAAAAGCATCGTTGTTGTATAAGTTCTTTTTTGATTCAACTCAATTCTACTTGTACATTGTTTTGTTTTTGCCGTATATACAAAGTAGTATATATCTATATAGCATATATATGACTACGCTGTTGGTCTTTCCAAAAACACGCTGCTGTTTGTTTGCCCCGCTTGCCACACCCTTCCACAAGTTGTTGCCGGTTCAACAGCAACGCCGTGGCGGCAAAGCCTTTTTCAAATCTTTTTAAGCCGGTAACCAGTTTTTTCTCAACCCAACCAAAGCAGTTGATTTGAACATTGTGGACGCGCTTGATTAATTATGTAGCTGCGGGTGTGTGCTTGTGTGTCTTTGGCAGTGTGTACGTGCCGTTGTAAAGAACTTTAAGCCAGCTCATGCCATGATGCTATAAGATTATTTTCGTGCAGGCCAAAGTTGGAACTTGGTATTAGTTTTTTTATGACCTCAGCATTACATTTCTGTTAATTTTTTTAAGTGCTTTTTCATCTTTCTTTTTTTTTGCTTAAGCTGCCATCTTCCGTTTTGGCTTATAGTGCTACATGATTTGTGGTAATTCTTCTTTTCTGCCGTTCCTGGTCATTACAATCATAAGTTTTTATTGCTTCAATTTATTACAAGTCGACTCCAAATGTCCGTCTCTCCCCTTTGAGTATCTATTTCCATTTTTCAATATTTTTATGTCGGTAAAATACTATAACTTTAAAATTGAGAAAGGTTATGGTAAATAAACGAAAATAGCGGAAGTGCGAGTAGATTATACATTAGGAGACTCAAAGCCTTTAGTTCGTACCAAATAGACTTTTACCTTGCTTTTGCTAAATTGCTGCACAAAATTTTAGTAAAAGTTGCTTCTTCTACCATTCTAATTTCTTCTTCTTTCGGTTTTTTTTTTTGACATCTATCGCAAAAATGATTCTGTCAAAGTCGCGGTACAGCACTCAGTAGTTTTTATCATTTTGACCAGGCACTAACCTGAGATACTTAACGAGTCCAAGTTCTTAACCCTAAATTCCAAAATAGAAAAATTCATTGTCTTGATTTCTTTCCTAGTCGTAGCGTATTGAAATCCTTCAGATCTGAGGCTGCGCTCGTCATTCCATCCCTTTCGGCATCCGAAATCTCAAAGTTGCAAAAGTTATACATCTTTGACAGAACCTTTATCTCCAACCATAGGAGGATGTGTCACCAGCGAAAAGTTCCTTCAATTCGAGACCCATGCTTATACAACGGTGCATAGCGTCCTGTCTGCACTTGGAATGTACAACTGGTGTGATCTCGCAAAGGAGTGATCTCGAAGTTTGTGTTCTAGTGCCAAAGAAGAAGAAGGAATAAGGCTCCCAATATGGCCAGTATCTTTTAAGTTGAAACGTTGAGAGCCTTATACATTCCCCACGCATGATTTGCGTTCTTCCGGTTTTTCTTAAGTTTTTGAAGTTGGGATCTTAGCTGCAGATGCTCTGTGGTAACACCTCAAATGTTGCTTGGGTCCCTCTTACCTTAAGGTAGACGCTTTCTGTTGCTAGTGATCCAAGACCTAAGGTGTTTCTCTAGAGTCCATTGCTTTAGCAACCTTTGAAAGAGCTGAATAATGGGGGACTACCCGCGCAGTGATCAACTTGACTGCCTCTTCATTTCCTTGTTATATGGCTGTGTAACCAGATGAGATTCACTGGGTTGTCCACTAAAATTCAATGAGACTTAGTGTTGCAGATTGGCTTTATTGCCGCTTGGTTATCCACTAAAAAGTTAATAGACTTGCTTGTTAAATTTTCGGCTTTAGTCTGAAGTGAAAAACCCTCCCAGTTTCCACTTTCTTAGACACAGCTTGACCCATTCCAGAATTTACAGTGCTTTCTATAAACGTTGACGTTTTTATTATCTTTAACTCTTTCGGTTTCAATTTTCATGCAGTCCAAATAATATTCTTATACCAACAACATACTCATATTTCATGCTCTTACATTCTACCCGCACTTTTCATTTGAAATAGCATAATTGCGCATATTTTCAAAGTTAGAAATTTGCTTCTGAATTGACCTACCACAATTGAAAGCAAGTGCGGCACACTTGTTGCACGCTTCCGACCTTAAATATACTCATTTAATGCTTCCAAATTAGTGCCAGCACTTAACAGGTGAATTGAGTGACTTCCCTCGCTATTTCTGAAAATGCGCACAACAAAGCAAGAATGCAAGCAACTCACCCTACACTTCCGATTTGTGGCGCCACGTACTCACCCCTGTGTATCAGTTCACTTCCCCAAATGGCTGCTGACCTGCGCACCAGTGACATGACGCCATTCAACGCCGCAACGCGAAACAATCTCGAATTCGGAAGTGTGTGGAACACACTTTGTTGGGGTTGCTGAGCTCGCGCACTTCCGTAGCACTTCCTCCCTTAGCTAACAGTATGAAGTCTTTAGCCGCACGTAAGTCGCGGTGCATTGACTTGCTTCCCTTTATGGTGGCCTTCTTCCACTCTTCACTTCCTCCCTTATTTGTTTACACTTCCGAGGTGTGGATATCAAAATTTTATTAAGGTTAATCGTTTTTGTGCTCAAAAGTGTGCAAGCGCTTGACTTCGTGAAATTTGGAGGGTGAGCTTGACACCTTCGTATGATTGAAAATGTGTGGTAATTGAAATTTCATGGCTGCTTAGTAAACAATTTTATTGGCTTGAAATATATATTTGACTTGAGGGGAGATTATTTATAGTTTGATGATAAATAAATTATTTATTAATTATTCATATGCAAATTAAGGGTTGCCGAAGTGTTAACATAGTGCTAGGTAGTGCTCAAGACCCTGGAAAAGAGAAAAATTAATGAATTTGCCCGCATTTAGAATTACAGCTGATAGTAACTCATTAATTAGCTACCGCACCGATTTCCCCAAATTTTGTACCACCCTAATATGCATAAATGAATTTCAATGCAATTTTGCAACCGAAAAAATATATATTTTCCTAGAAGTGACTGTGAAAACGCCACTCGCCCGCAGCAAACCAATATTCGTCGTCAATAAATTACCGAAGTGAGCGCGCAAAATTGCGCAGCCACTGGAAAGCAACAACAACACAGTACAATTATTGAAAATTTTAATAGAAAAGCAATGCATGCAACAGTCAATAAAGATTTGCGAAAAAGAACAAAGGGAATATAGTAAATTGCACGAAAAGTAGGCAAATCGTTTGGACACCAGCAGCTACGCTGCCACCACAGCGAGTTGCAATAATGACATTTCGCCTTGAACTTGCAACATTGAGTGATGTCGCTTTTGTTGTTGTTGTACGTTAATAATGTGGTGAATGTGGTGGCTGGCGGCTTGATGATGTAGTTGTTGCTGGTGCTTATGCTGCAGCTGGTAGCAATGCTGGCGTATGGTGACTGGCGACGAGCGACGAGCGACTACTTGGCTGTTGACTATTTGAGGCGCAGCAAAAGTTACAGCCAGCGGCTACAGGAGCTTAGCTACCAACGTTGGGCTTGCCAGGCAGTGATTGTTGAGAATGCACACACACATATGCATACATATATGCAACAGCTATAATACACCAGCTGCTATAATTGCTCATACTTGTATGCTGTATATGTTGTTGTTATTGTTTTGCTAGTCAATATATTGTCGAGTCTATAGCTGGAACGCCAAATGGCATTGCCAATGCTTAACTAAAACTCGATTTTCCATCAACTACCTGTGTTGCCTGTAATACTTTTGAGCTTGCGTTGTTCTTGTTGTTATGCATTGTTGCTGCAGCATGGCTTATTGCTACTGTGATGTGTTGTTCGCTGCCGAAGATGCGCCACGTTACTAGACTGACTGGCTGTCAGACTGTTAATGTTAATATTTATTTATTTTCTTGTTGTTGTTGTTGTTGGGGATGCCATTTTATCTGCTGTTGCATGCAACAGGTGCAGCTTTTAGATTGTTTTTCATAGCAACGGCTGGTGGTGTTGTGATTTCTGCATATATTTTTATTTCTTTAAAAAAATTTGTAGTATATGTGTGTATGTGTGTGTGTTTAAGTACTATATACACATTATTGCTAGCTTTAGTGGAAGACATGAGGTCATTCGTTGCTATAATGCAGAACTTGCAAATATTTGTGTATTGGAAATATTGAAGCTTAATGCAGTTGAATGCGAGAAAATCAAAATTAAACAAGTAAGGAAGCGCTGACTTCGAGCGTAACCGAAAATTGTATACTCTTGCAATTTGTGAAACTCAAAGGCGGTGAAATTTGTACATATGTATATCCTCAAATTTTGGACAACCCAACAAAGCCGCAAGGGGGCAAGTTCGTTGCTTAAGTCTTTAGTATGAAAATTTGTGACACAAAGGTACGGCGAAAATGTGGTATACCAGTTCGATACTAATTTTAACACCTAACTGAACAATTTCCCAAACATCACACATGTTTCAAAAATACGTTGCACCACCACTATTGGGGAAAACCTACCGGGACATAGTTTGTAAAATGTAATTTCCAATATGGCAATGTTAGTCGATAAACTAGCAACGAATTTTCACATAAATTTCACAAGTCACTAAATACAAATACGTTGCTGCTAGTAAAATTAACTGTGACCCTTTAAAGCAGCAACGTCGTCCACCTCAAATAGCATACCTATGCCCTAAACACTTGTGCAAATTCAAAAATTTCAAACTAATTGAGCAAACCCTGCTGAGTCTGCCTACAAAGTGAAACGGGAAATCCGAAACCTTCAAATTTAAATCTAGAAATCAGCATTTCCAAGGAAATACAACGGCATTGTGCGCTGAAAATAAATCCTCTGCATTGAGAAAACATTTTAAAATCGCAAAATCACCGACAACGCATTGTCAAGTCCAACAGTGTTGATGTTGAGTTGGTGTTGCGCGTATTTCCCGATTAGCCGAGAATTTGTCAAAAATTGCCAAATTTCTGCATTTCCCAAATACCTGCAATTATGCACAAGCATACATGCAAACACACACATAACTACTTGTTGTTGTTAACTGCATCACGATCCTTTTTCTGTGCTACACAAAATACCGTCTAGTTGCACGTGCAACATTTAAGCCTGCTTGTGTAGCGAATCGCAATTTTTCACGGACATGTTCGAACTTGTTCAGCTTAAATTTTCGTAATTTATTTTTTGTTTTTGTAGTTCATCTTTTGAGCGATTCTACTATTCACCTTTTTTGGAATTTACGCCGTCATAGGCTTAGTGCCCTGGCGGCAGGTAGTAAGCGTGTTGTTGTTGGCTGAAAGTCGTATTGCGCATAGCAGTAAATCCTGTTCTCAGAACTCGAAGATAGGCCACAAAAATATTGTTTTTGTTTTTGTGCATTTATTTTTATTAATATGTTTTTGGCAGGGGGTATGTAAAGGCTCGCGAAGATTTAATGAAGCAGCGATAAATTGGACTGTTAAGCACAGTGTTGCTGCTTGTAAAAATAAAAAGGGAGATTTTGGTTGTAAAGGGATATTTGATGTATGCTGAAGATTTGGAATACTTGGTTAGCCATAATACATATTTATTAGGCATATATGTTTTCCTCTGCAAATGCTGCAAAATCGATAGGGAGAGGGACTAACTAGTTAGGTTCCGGCGCAGCTGAGCTGAAATGTTTGAAGAAATTACGGAACACTTTTAAAAATCAAAAAATGTATATTTCGAGTTTTCAGAGTTCACGAGTTCTAGAAAAATGTAAAGAGGATGAAAGTTTTTTTTTGAAAGCTCAATGCAACCAAGGAGTTATGATTCAAGGAAAATTACAGTCAGAAATATAATGTGTGTGATAAGTGTGGAGAAACTATAGAACTCCATTTTTCTTTGAAGCAGGGGCTATATTCGACCAACTAACCCCAGTTCAACTCATCAATACTCTATTTTACCACTCTGGAATATTCCTTCCTGAGATTTCGTTATGACATTTTCCATGTTTTTCCACTAATTTTTACATACCAAGACACACTTAATATAGATTCCATATAGATAATTGTGTTTTTTTCTCAAAAACGTATCTTCAATCTATACTTTAAGTCCTCCGGTCGTCACTTAACTCCACTGAAAGTAAAAAAATATTTATTTCGAATTTTTATGAGCTCTTTACATGGCAGTTCAATCAACAAACACTCAAAAAAATTCATGCTTGAGCATGTCCTACCAAACTTCTTTAAAAAGCACACTTGATTCTTACAAAAACCCATGCAAAGCAAAAATCCCCCTTCGCGACACAAACACCAACACATACAATCTTGCAACAGAGGCAACATTTTGCTGCACTGCACAAGGAAATTTATCTCGAAAGTCATTAAATGGAATGCCGCAGGTAGCGAGAAGCAAAAATCACAACCAAATCCTGTACAGCCGCAGCATAAAAATCACAATAACAAACAACAACAATGCAAGGTACAGCGAAGCATTAATTTAGTCGGTGCCGAAATATTGATGGTGGTGGTGGTTCTTATGTTGTAGTGATCGTGGTGGTGGTGAGTCAAATTGGAAGCAAAAGAAAAACACCTGGCGGCTATGCGCGCGCTGATTGGCTACAAATGCTGGAGCGAAGAGCGCCACGGAGAGCGCGCAACAATTTTCTTATTGCCAACTCACTAGCGGCGCACAGAGCGCATTGTGTATAAATAGCGCTAGACGATTGAGACCAATAGCATTAACAAGCAAGCGCACAAGTCGAGCAGACATCAAAAACAGAGTTTTTATTGAAAAAAATATACACAAATAGTGAAAATGCCTTTTCTAACGCGTGAATACAATTTCCACGAGTCGGAGCTAGCAGCCGCTAAAGATCAGCGCACAATGGCCATGCGCAGCGTCAAGAAGTTATTGCGCCCGCTCATGCGCATCATCAAGAAGAAGCAGTTGTTGCAGAAAACACTCGCCGAAGTGAAGCAACAAAATGATTACAATTCATCGCTGGAGGATATGCGCAAAGATCCCGCCGCGCTCAACGCCTACGATGACAATTTGGCTAATGAGGCATTGGAGCAGCGCCTACATGAACAATTGGAGCGCAGCGCGCCCAAAGCAGCAATTATTGTGCGTCAGGGCAACAGTCAACAAGTTGTGCCCGTGCAGCAGCAACACTACATACCGGTGCATTTTGCGCGCACCGCCAACGGTACATTCTTTTGGACCACCAACGACATGCCGCGTCAACAGGAGTTGCAATTGCGTCAACAGCTCGATCGCTGGGGACAAGCATAAGCGCCTGGTAGCAGTGGAGTACACGGTAGCAGCTTTAAGTGCAACGGCCACTTTGCGGCATAAGCGAAGCGGCACATTTGCGCGTGAACCGCCGCGCGCATGCGCGGTTTTGGCTTCCTATTTTCAAGCGTTTTCACGCGAAGTTTAGCGTGACAATTCAATAATTGCGGTGATATTAGCTTTTAGTCGCATGGCTACAGTTTTATGATTTTATTTTATTTTTTTGCGTAAAATAATTGATATTCAATTGTGTGCAACTATTTTGTAGCAACAGTGGCAAATTTATAATTTTGTCTTATTGTGATTTTAGCGTGTTTAAATGTGTTAGTAATTTGTAATATTGTAACAATTTAGGTTAATAGCTTTAAAATTCATATGTCTTCCTAAATTTAGCTGATTTTACATAAGTAAGTGGTTTGCATTAGTCTAGGTGATAAGCGTTCTACATTCATTGTCTTCCATGTAAAACTTTGTAGAAAAAATAAAATTAGTTTTAAGCGAAAAATATTGTAAACAAAAATTTAATAAAATAAAATATTGTACTAAAAAACGAAAAAAAAATGTTTCTACTATTTTATAATTTTTAACTTAGAGAGCTTTTAGAGAAAGAAAACAAACTTTTGAACTTACAGTGCTAAGAGCGACAAGCTTTTTACGCTCATACAAAACAGACAGACAGTTTTATATACAAAAACTAAAGTTCCCGGTATCAAAACTAGTTGTAAATCACCAGAAGTTCAGTATTGATGAGCATCGACATATGTGGAGTTACTTATCGAACTCCAGTCGAATGAAGCAACAAACATGATCAAGGCCAAGTATCCTATAAATGCAAATATTACTTCAAGTTCCATTAAAAGTTTATATTATTCATAAAATAAATATGTTTCTGTATAAATATGAATAAATAAGATTATATACTTATATAACTCAACAAGAATGCCACCTGGTGAGATTTTGGACAGTCTAAGAGGTTACTTATTGGTAACAACTTCCATTTATGGCATCCTAAACAAGGCAATTTTGCAGTGTATAATCGTAATTTCAGAAAAAATTTCAAACTGGTAAAGCTTTCCAGATGCTTACTCCGATTTTGATAAACAGTAAATACCAAATAGCTATCAGGTTAACAGAGCTCTTGGATCAAAAAGTTAAATTGGTTTGACAAGAGAATAAGGCGAATTGAACAGTAACTTTGAAAAATATAACGTAAAGAGTCAAACAGCTAAGATACTGCAGTTATAATCTGGTATTCAAGATAACGGTATATGAAATTATAGCATTTCATAGTTTTTTCAAACACATAAAGATTTATAAATATTTATACCCTGAACAGTGTATATTAAGTTTGCTAAGAAGTTTGTACAACCCAGAAAGAAACGTCGAAAACCCTATATAAAGTTCATATATACATACATGTATACGATTTAGCCATGTCCGTCTGTCTGTATATACGTCAACTAGTTCCTCAGTTTATGGCCGAAGTTAATGTTTCTTCTTGTTTTTTTTTCTTCAATTTTCCAAAACATTTCACTTTATGCGTTAGTTTAGAAGTCTAAGCCTTTATGTGTATATGTAAATGTGGTTGTGCATACATAACCAATTCCAGCCATCACGTGCAATATGATTTGAAAATATGGTAACCCTTTTACTAATTTGCATATCGTTATAATAATAATCACAAACTAAACAAATAAAATGTAAACAAAATAATCACCTGAGAAAAACTAAAAATAAAAAAATCAACCTGCTATATTACAACAATAAAAACAAGTTTTTCAGGAAAATCAAACAAAAAATGTTAATAATAAACTTGAAATATTCCAATTAACATACGCTTTGGTCAAAAAGTTGATTTAAATTTTTCTCAAACATAAAGTTTTTTAAATCCTACTTATAATTTATGCACATTCATTACAAAAACACAAGCATATATTATGAGATTTTGTTTAAAGTTATGTATGTGAAAATACATATAGACACAATAGCTATTTTCACCTATACCCGCATTAAACGGCTTGCAGTGAGACAAACTCAAGCCAAGACAAATGACCGGCACTCACCAGAGGCAATTATGTTTAAATTTATGCAGACACATCAATTTGAATATGTGCATTTACTTGTGTGGAAGCCTGTGTATAGACTGCGCATGCGCCCATAATGATCGCACAACCTGTATGCGCAGACAGTTAATTTTTATTTGTAAGTAGATTTTCCTGCTTATTGCCTTAGCATGCATATATTTAGACATGATGCATATATAATACATAGAGATGTGAGTACCGAAAACTACAAAATAAAAATGTTGTATTTGTAAGCGGCACAGAGTGCTTTAATAAATGCATTATATGCAAATATGGATAACAATTAATAGAGACATAGTAGATGACAGTCCCGAAATTTCGGGATTTCATAAAAACTGCGCTCAAAATATATAAAAAACTGAATATTTTGTTTAAAAAAAAGAATATATAAAAATATTTTCACCAATGTATGCAATCCCGAAATTTCCGTTTTCTCAAAAAAACCCTCGAAACCCTCTGACTGAAAAAACTGATCAAAAATCGTATAGAAAAATATTTTTTAACGAAATACGCAGTTCCGCAAATTTCTGGTTTAAATTAATATCAAAATACTGGGAATTCGGTATTTATAGATATCGTTAATATACATATGTATGTATGTATATGTTAGAAAAAACTTCAAAATGTCTAAAAAATTATATTACTTTTTGTAAAAATACATTGGACAAACATGTTAATATGCAATCCCGAAATTTCGGGATTATATGAAACATCAGAATATTTTTACTTTAGTATCATATATGTACATATGTATGTCACCATGTATTCTAACACACCATTAAGTAAATTATTATTTATATTCCTTAATTCTTTTGCTATAGTCAAAATTTTTACATCTAGAGTCCTTACTTAACATTTAAAGTAAACCGATAGTGAGGTTTTCAACATTTCAAGCAATATTTAACTAAAGCATGTTTATCTCGATTGTAATTGAGCATTTATGTATGTCAAAGCCGAAACTTCGGGATCACACTACACTATAACTAAACTTCGGGATTTTCATTTTTACCTATTTATTTATATGTAAATTCTATTTGCATGCATTCAAATGAGTTTTTTACAGTATTCAAATTAAATTTTCCACACCACAGCTATTTTTGAAACCAATTTCAAAGTCATCAAAAGGCAAGAAAATCGAAGTATATCGAAGAATGCTATAAAGAGTTAAATTTTAATAGTATGGTTGACATCGCGGTTGATTTATTTTGCTGCTTGTAAAATTCTACTGAGCTATTATTGCCGCTAGTAATAAAAAATCTTGTCAGCAGCAAAGTGTAGAGATTAAACGAAGCTGTAAAGATGTTAATGTGGCCTTATAGTTGTTGTTGTTGTTATTATGATTACCACTTCTGTTTTGTATGCCATTGCTTTCAACTTAGCTGTTGTCAAAATGTCATTAAGGGCAAGCCGAGCGCATAAATAGCTTTGTTGCAATAATGCTACAGTTTTTTTTGTGTTTTTATAATCCTCACGGCGTAAAACAGGTTTCACATTTTCACTGCTGCTGTAAAAGCCGCATTGTCACTTTTTTAAACTTATATACGAGTGGTTAAGCCATAAAATCGCTTCAAGGCATGGCAATAAGACATTAGTTAACCTCGAGGAGAAGGGCCAACTAAGCGAGCGCAAATCGATTGGCAAGCCGAAAAAAGAAACGAAGAGACATTTCGAGAGGAGAAAGGTTAAGTTTAGCGATAATGCAGTTCTTAGCACAGCGATTGCAAGTGTTGTCGTTGTTTTTTCTAGTATTAATGGCAACTTGGTATTTTTAGCTTTAACTATAAATTAACTTCGCTTACTTGCATCTTAATCACTGACATCATTTTCTATGAACCTTATATTCTTAGTTATTTTATTTTTATATAAAAGAGTAATAGAGTATTAGTTTTTATAAACATCTATATGAATCACTATGCGCCATTTAAACGGAAACTCAATATTTTTTGAAATAAGGTGTTGACTAAAGACGTAGCGGGCTATTGTATGTAGATATACTCGTAAATTCCTCAACTTCTCTATAGTGAGCGCCAACTTGACTTTTGGTCTTTATGAAAGAATGAATATCTGCTCCGAAGTGAATAGCGGTTTTCGAAACACTATGTAAGTTCAAAATTCAACAATATTGAGTAAAGAAATCACGAAACTGTCTGCGAAGTTGTTTTTATACGAAATTGTATCTTTCTAACCCGATTATATTTATACAACGCCAGATACAGATTACTAAAGCTATTTATTGAACATAAATGATTTCTTGTTACAAGAACTTATACATAAGAATATCAGGCACTTATATGAATATCAATTTCTTAACTGATCGGTTAAATGGTTTTCTGAAATCTGTTCCTTAGTGTAAACAGCTTTTTGACAATTTTAGTTTGTATTTCGACACCATCTCTTTGTATAAAAAATAATTTAAAACTTCGACGTTGTTTAATGTTTTGTGGTTCCTGTTCTTCTCGAAAAAACAACAAAAATAGCCAACATACCACAACGGTATATAAATAATAAAGAGTACACGGAAAACTTACAGAAAATTTGTTTTGCCGCTCAAACACAATTGTGCCATAATTTGATTGTAAATATTTCTTAAAGTAGCATATTACATAAAAATGGTCGAACGACTAAATCTATTGCACTCCATTAACTAAAGAATCCGCCAAAGTAACGCCGCATGCGTGTAACATTTGCTAAGCGCATGCATAACATATGCAGATATACCACACATTTCTGTGTTTTTTGTTAAATGTTATACATAAGTGAACATTGAAAACAGTTAATATCGAACATCTTATCCCGAACTATTACAAATGAATATATGCTCGTATGTCGAACAGCAGTGGGCGGCTAAAAATAGCGCCACCCTGCAACACCACAGGCTGTCAGCAGAACGATGCCAGCAAATACTATCAATTGCCATCACATGTGCTCATTTATACAAATGCAGACATATATTTCTTAGCATATGTGATAACCACTTGAGCGCTGAGTGCGCATGCGTAAGTCAGCCTTGTGATCAGTGAATAATTGAAAGGTTAAGTGTATAAATTAAAGATAGAAAATGAAAAAATTTTAGAGAAAAATATTTTTGTACGAAATACGAGCACAATATGTTAACCACATTAAGTTGTAGCTATACATATGAGGTTAAGACATATGTGTTGCACGTAACATACTAACAACATAGGTTCAAGTATTTCGCACATTACATCAGAAAGCTGATATTTTCGAAGATGGATGTAAGACTCAGAGAAAAGAAGCAGATAATTTGGACATTCATTTTTTAAAAATAAAAAAACAGATTGAGCTTTTAAACTGTCTTCAACTGCAATTGTCGGGGTTTGGACCAAACCATTTTTATGCAATTCATGCAATAATTCGAAATTCAAATTGTTTTCAGTTATTTCATTTGTATGTATTACAGTTATTATATTTGAAAAACGCCTTCAGAGATCCAGAGTACAATATTAAAAAAAAAAATTTTAAACATGCAGATAAGTTCTAAGCAAATTTGACATATTATTTACTTCATAAGATGGATGATAAGAGCTGACTATACTCATTTTTGTATTCTGTACTCTGATGTTCGAAAACATGAATTATTACTACTTTTTCAAAAATACGCTTTGTAATGCAAGAACTATTACCAGGTTATTAAAATTTGGTGACAACAAACATGTAGTGTCATAAAATAAAAATGCTTATACTCCTTCGTAAAAACGATTTCAGTCTTCATGGTTTATATTGTATATGGTATTCAATCCTTATCAATAAGAATTTGTCAGTTAAAAATAGTTTAATTTTTTATTTTATTTTTATTTTTTTAAACTAATCCGATTACGTCAAAAAATGCTTACAAAAAAAGATAATTCAAAACATACTCATTGCATGATAAGGAAAATAAAAGGTTATCAGTAGGTTCAACTAATGTCCACGTAGTATTATCAGCTAGGGGCCATATGTGACAGTATACCGCACATATGTGCGATATTGCAAGCAATTGAGTATTGAATTATTTCCTAAAGATTCTATTTACCTAGTAACAGAATTAATATTGAGTGTAAGCAACTACTTAAGAGACTAACTAAAGATAAAACTTTAGTAGCTGATGAAAAACGATAAGGAAGATATTTTTTGTGTTTGCAGAAGTAACAAAGTTTTGAAATGCTCAGATTGCTTAACTGTATTGATTTTGGGTTTAAATAATAAAATTTCTATGATCGAATGCTAACTTTCAGCTAGATTAACAGACACTACAAATCCTTATGAATCATTAAAACAAATTGGACAAAGTTTAAAACAGTTGGTATGATTTTTATTCAGAAAACACTTAACCTAAACTTAAATAAGAGTTTATAGAAATAGTATACAAGTATGTCCAAATCTTAATAAACTTTCTTAATGTGGTATAACAGCTTGTTACTATACTTTCTTATAATTATGCCAAACTCTACGAATTATACTTAGCAGTTATTCGTTCTTTTGTTTGCCGCTCTGATGCCACTACCACTCAACTGCTGGGAAAATTCTATTAATAATTGTACCAACAGTGCTGAGTGTGAGCCAAACATCTTTTGGTTTCTAATGTGTGGGAAAAAAAGGCCGCCACAACATTTCGTAAGAGTGAAGAAAAATAAATTCGTCATCAAATTGTTCTTTTATTCAACACTTATTCATTCATCTCATTCATTTGTAGCCGTCTTGGCCCAGGTGTGATTGAAATTATTTTCCCAGGCTTCTCAGCATCATACGCCTATATGTAGATATATATTTACTGTAGTGAGGGCATACATGCGGCTGGCTTGCGTTAGAAGCGTGGCTGAAAGAAGACAATTTGGAACGCTCTGGTATTATGATTACTACCCAGGATCCCTATCTTCATTTTTTAAACATGAAAAATCGCTTATAGAGTATCAAAAGTACTGACAGCTTTTGACTAAGGCTTTTATGCCACCAATCAAAAACCCACACTGTCTTCTCGACGATCACAACCTGTGTATTAGTATTTACATTTGAGATCAGTTTTCCTCCACTCTTAAAAAGATTTATCTCATTACAGAAGCAGCTCGGTAGAAGGTTTCAAAACATAAGTGTACTACCGGTCGAAACTTTCTGAGGTTGACCTCTTGCTATATTCCCTGGTCTTATCGATCCTAAATTTACTTCAAAAAATTAAATGCTCAGACACAATATCGTCCATTCCGATTTTCTTTAAAATTTCAATGCATAGTCTGTCGTAGTATGAGTTAAGTGTAGCATGAAAATTCTCATGATCACTCAGTTACTTAGTGACACTTGCAGTTAGCCCCAAGTACCCAAACACTTCCTCTACTTTAAAAAGTTTCCTTCGCCACCTTTCGTTATGCTGAGGTTATGAGCCACAACATATATTTCAAATTTGTTTTTAATTTTCTTTTAATTATTAAAAATCTATGTATGAGTCATTAACATACATAAGCAATTCGAAATTGTGATTACAAAGTAATAAAAAATCATAATTAAATTCCAGCGCATTCACCACACCAACTCAGGCCACAATATCTACAATTGCCACGCAGCGAACAGTGCGCCGAGCAGCAAGCAAGCTAGCTATATATACAAACAATGAAATACAATTTCGGATATAAAAAGATCACCTCCAAAATCATCAAAATAAGAAAGTGCAACATATGTTTAACGAGGGTATAACACTTGTCCTGCCTACAATTTTCATAAGTGTATTTTCTAATAGGACTTTTGATCAATGCCACGATCACTGCACGCAGTTTTCCCAGCAATTCAATGCACTTCGATGAGCAAGCACGATTCGCTCAAAACAAGCAACAACAAAATGTAGCGGCCGTTGAGCGGAGAATACCACCACGAGCATTGTCAAAAGTAGCGATCAAATGGCCGATCTGCACTGACGATCGGCAGCGATCAGTATTTTAATTTTCATATTTGCCTGCTTGCTTTGAATGAGAATGCAGAAAAACACAACTCAAATTACCTTCAAGTGAAATACAAATAGTGTAGCAAACAATCAAACAAAAGATTTATGAAAATGCAAGGAATCCAAAAATTTATTTTACTTTCCCACGATCAGCATAGTAAATAGCCGATACGCTTAGGCAAAAAAAGGATATGCATTACTATTTAAAGGGCATTATTTATTCTTTGACACGGCAGGTAGAGCGCGGAGGGGGAGCGACGCACACAAGCACTAGCAACCAGGAAAAACCGTTTGCACACGTGCAAGGGATCGCACAGTTTTCCAAAAATCCCCAAATCAAATCAAATAAACAAAGAAAACAACACAGATACAGAAATGCGGCAGAGAACAGGAATAGGTACGACGATGCGACACCTTAATAAATACACTAATTCTGCGCAACGCAGTGTTTGGGAGATGCCACTGCAGGTAGAGCGCAGGTATAGCAAAGAGCACCAGCAAAGTCGAGCAGAAGTTGCACCTGCGTGAATACGCCAGCCGATTGGTCAGCGCATGCGTTATGCTCATAGCGCAAATAGGGGTTGTTTTGTGCATGCGCAAAAGTATAAAAAGCCGGCGTCGAGAGCGACAGGACATCATTCGTAGCACAGCAAACAAGCGTAGAAAACCCGAGACCATTTGGAGATTTTAAAACCAAATTTTATTTCACTTGAAAAATACGTAAATTTTTAAAAAACTAAGAATGTCTTATACTGCACTCGTAAACTCCTGCACTGCGACTGAGCAAAGCATCTCCAAGCCACACTACACACCACGTAAGGCACTGCGGAAGGCTTACAAACTGCTGCGTCGCTTCTTCCACCCCTCTACGTCGGGCAAGGTAATCATCACCACCGAGAAGCAAATCGACGAAGAATTGTCGCCAAAAGTATCGGAGTTGTGTCGCAAAACCGACCTCAGCATGCGCACCAATTGCTCCGCACTCAGCGCCGAAGAGTATGAGAATCAGCTGAATGAGTTAGCCGAGTTGGAGGCCGCCATCAAGTCAATCACCGCTGAGTAACGGTAATGCAATCGCTATACTGACAGATTGTTTAAAATGGATGTTGGACACATCCGACTGGCAAGCCGCTAGTGCCTTAAAGGACCTGGTTCGTCCTTAAACCGCGCCACCTGCCCCCCAACGCTTTATATTAACGGAGCTTTAATAGTTTATAAATATACATTGCCAAGCGTTTGTGCGTTTGTGATGCAGTTGAACTGCCAGCAAATTATCGTCGATGCAATTTTGTGCCCTTAATCGTCCTGCGTGCGAGTTTCATCCTCTATTGGGCGTGAACCAAGCGTGGGCTGGCCTACTGCGTAAGCGTTGGCGATGTGCAGCTTTAATTTTAAACTTTTAATTTTAATCATGTGTCTTCCAATTAGTTTATGTTCAAAATTGATCGAATGTCTTCCATTTAGCTTTTAAGTAATTAGATTTGTACTTTTAAGAGGAATAATAAAATGTCTTGCCAACAAAAGAAATATTTTTTACTTTTCTTTGCTCAGTTTGTTTCGAGAATATTTTTTTGTTTTCGCGTTGGTACTTATAGTCAATTTGTTTTTGTAAATTCAAATTTCCATACACTTGTCATAAGCCTTGGCTGAACACTGGGGACCTTCAGTGCTTTCAGGGTATTTACCTTTTTTTATTTGTCCTGTACTATTGTAATGTTAATAAATAACTAATGAAAAAATGGGCATTAAGAATATTTATTGCCTTATTTTTACGAAACTTTAGAAATTACGTTATTTTCGTCTTGGGTAATCAGACACTTATCGTTTCTTAGTGGCCATCCTGTAGTATGAGCGATCATGTAGTATTCATGTATTCATTTTGAAAATCGGTGACTTCTGAAACGTTGGAAGTTTTTGTTTTGAGTTTTCTAGACAATGTAGTGTATATTGGTTATTATATTATTTAATAACAAATATTTATCTATAAGTCTTGCGAACTCTGTTCATAAAACCGATATTTAAGCGATCGACTTATGAGTGCTGCTTCAGGCAATGACTTTGTTTTTGATCCCCTTTAATAATATCATTTTCCCTTGTAAGGTGGATAAGTTTTTCAGTTAACGACAACTTTCTGACAACTTTTGAACTACTGATGAATATGCTTTAAGCACAGGAATCTACAATAATTCATCTACTTTGAGGGCAGTCATACTAAAAGCAAATTTCTCTAAAAATTTTTCTTCAGGTAATATTTAAGCCCTCGAGCGACAAACTAAACCAAATATTCAAATATATTTTAATATTATATATGATATTTTAATAGGACTTTGACTTCGATACAAAATTGTAAACAATATTAGCAACACTCACTTTGTATGTGTGTACAGCCAATCATATACCAAGGTATATAGCACGATTGAAAAGTTTTATATACTCATACGAAAGAAATATAAAGTCTAGTGCTCAAATGACAATAACAATTAAATTGATGTACCTATAAAAAAAACAGCCCGCGCGCTCATTGGTCCGCACACTTGTGCTCCTTGCAACTCAAAAATATAGGGGTTGTTTTACGCATGCGCAAAGGTATAAATAGCCAGCGTGGTAAGGAGCAGAATGTCATTCGTAGCCTTACAACTGAACGAATAACTTACGCCATAATAAAAATGTCTTACGCTAAACTCGTGAATACTTGCAACGCCAGCACTTTGGCCGAGCAAGCCATCAACAAACCTAACTACACACCAGGCAAGGCGCTGAAGAAGGCATTCAAGTTATTGAAACGCGTCTTCAAACCAACAACAATTAGTAAGGTAGATACTAACAACAACGTAAAGCAGCAAATCACAGACACAAAGCCGCAAACAGTAACTGCGATGCCTCAACCCGTAACAGAGCCGCAGCAGCAGTGCTATAAAGACGAAGCATCCACACTCAAAGCTAGCATCCTAACCACTTGCTCAACACTCAGCGCTGAGGAGTACGAGAATGAACTGAACGAGTTAGCTGAGTTGGCAGGAAAAAGCAAATCGATCGAGTAATCCGCTAATGATCGCAGCATAACGTAATTGATATTCAAAGATGCTCTACATAAAGCGTCCTACTGGCAAGCCGCTGGTGCCTTCTAGGACTTGGTACGTCTTTAAAACACACCGCTTAGATTACAATAGGAGAGCTTTAATAGTTTATATGTACGTGTGTGATGCAGTCGAACTGCCCCTCTAGAACGTCGACACCATCCCGCCCTTAATTGTTCTGCGTGCGTGTTGCATCGTTTCTTTTTGGACGTAGCACGCCGTGGACTGGCATTTTTGAAAATGTCGACGATGTGAAAAAGCTTTAATTTTTATTTTTAGTTTAAGAATCATTTGTCTTCCAAATAGTTTTTAAGTACGATTTTTTAAATGTTTTTCTGATATAATAAAATATATTTTTGTATAAAAAGAAATCTGTTTTGAATTATATTGTTCAGGTTAAAATTTTTTAAATGATTTTGTATGGTTTTCAGTTTGTAAACATTGGAATTTTTCGCTTTAGTTTATATATATTGAGAAAGTTTGTAGCCTTGATAGTGGCGAAGTGCAGCAAAGACCCAGAAAAGTTATGCAAAACAATACCTCAGTACTAAAACTGCAATAACAATGAAATATTTGCAGGTATAGAAAAAATATGAGCCTGTATTAGCCGGCACACTTGTGCAAAAACAGAGGGGTTGTTTTACGCATATGCAGAGGTATAAGTAGCCAGCGTGGCAAGGAGCAGAACGTCATTCGTAGCCTTGCAATCGACCGAATAACTTAACTGTAGAGCTAAATAGAACGTTATCATCACCGAAATTATACAGTTTTGTGAAATCGCACAACCAAAAATAACACAACAAATATGTCTTACGGCGCGATCATGAACGCTTGCAACGCCAGCACTTGGGCTGAGCAGAACGTCAACAAACCAAACTACACAGCAGGCAATGCGCTAAAGAGGGCTTTCTTTTTATTAAAAATTATGTTCAAGTCCAGAACGGTTAGTATGGTAGATAACAACAACAATACAAGGCAGTAGATCACAGCAGCAAGACCAACGGTAACTAAGCAGCAGTGCCAAGAGTCGAGTCAAATCGATCGCTGCCGTGTGATCTGTCGACAAGCGCCACGATGTTTAACTGATATTCTGCATCCTACCGGCAAACCGCGGGTGCCTTCTAGGACTTGGTACGTCCTTAAACCACATCGCATACATCAATGGGAGATGGGAGCTTTAACAGTTTTCATGTACGTGTGTGATGCAGTCGAACTGCCAAACAGCTCCATCGTCGACGCCATCGCGCCAATAATTTTTCTGCGTGCGTGTTGACGATGAATTATACATATTTTAATTTTTATAATTAGTTTAAGCATCACTTTTTGTTCCAAGTAGTTTTTAAGTACCATTTTTTTTTAATATTTTAGGAAAATAATAATATTTAGTTTTGTATAAAATGGAATTGTTTGTTTTGAGTAATATTTTTGAGGTTAGAAATTTCGGAAAATATTTTTAAAATGGAATTTTTGTTTGGATATATTGGACAGATATTTTGGTATATAACATTCTTAATTTTTATAACCGTACAGCTGAGAGCGCCTTGTAACAGTTTAATTACCTTTTACCTTTCCTTATATTTACCTTATATTATTTGAAATTAGACGTAAAGAAACATGAAGGTTATATGTTTTTTAATTTGTTAAATGAGTTCAAAGCAACTATGTTTAAACAACTTGGCAATATGTCCTGACAATTCGTTATGTTTAGAAATGAGTTTATATTTCTATCTACTATCCCATAAAAGTACGAAGTATGAAATATGAAATTTGTCAGTTTTGGAAGACTGAAATGAGTCTACTTGGCTATGGAGAAACACAAGTATTAGTAAAGAAGTTTCTCTTCAGGGTTACTGAAAGAAATCGTTAACAAAATTGTAAAGATCGTCATTAGAAAGATTAAGTATAAACCACAATCTTCATAGTAAGCAACAAATTTGTTTATACAATTCATGAACAAGGCACCGACTTTTATATTCCTCCTATATAATAACTTATCCCTACTAATATTATATTATAAATGTAAATGTACAAAAGTTTGTTTGTAACGCTTTCAAGCCGAAATCTCTTAACCGTTTATTGTGGAACTTTGTACACGTCTTTCAAATGGTATTAGAAAGGACATGCGATACTTATTTAAAAAAATATATTTTTACGACAAAAAAGTATATTTGAAGCAAACGCTAAGTAGAAGTTTTCATACATTTGCTGTCAGTGGATAGCGAAAATAATCTGAAATCAAAACTCAAAGAGAGACATCCCGAATTTTCATATAATTTTCTCATTGTAACTGATTTAACCTAAAACCTCTAAAGGCGTTGCAACAAGATGTAAAAACTGAAGATTATACCAAAGAGCAAAGAAACAAGCAACAAATTTCAGTTTTATAAAAAAATTGTTTATAAAAAATTATCAGAAAAAATACATGTTCTCTTATACTGACTTAAAACTATTTGGAAGACAAATGATAAAATACAATTAAAGCTTTCAGTGGTTCATCGATATTATGTTAATAGCCAGTCTACACATCCACTCACAAAGAGTTAAACACATATGTGTTAGTGGTTATGTAGAACAATTAAGGGCGAGGGCACATCGAGAACAAAGCTTGGCAGTTCGACTGCATCACACACATACATATATACGCTTGGCTATACATAAACTATTAAAGCTCCGAGAATATAAAGCGTTCGTTGTGAAATTGTAAGCGGTGCGGTTTAAGGACGCACCAGGTCCTAGAAGGAACCAGCGGCTTGCTAAAAGAATGCAGCAACATCCACGAATATCAGTTCAGCGTCGTAACCAACTTCAGCGGTTTACTCATCAGTGATCGATTGGTTTATAGTCGCCAACTCAGCTAACTCGTTTAATTCGTTCTCGGACTCCTCTGCGCTGAGTGTTGAACAAGTGGTTAGTATGCTAACGTTGAGTGTGAATGCTTCGTCTTCGTGGGTCTGTTGCTGCTGCTCGGTTACTGCTTGAGGCACATCAGTTGTCGCTTGTGGTTTTGTGTCTGTGATTTGCTGCTTTACGTTGTTGTTGTTATCTGCTTTGCTGACTGTTGTTGACTTGAAAACGCTTTTTAGTAACTTGAATGCCTTCTTCAGCGCCTTGCCTGGTGTGTAGTTAGGTTTGTTGATGCTTTGCTCAGCCAAAGTGCTGGCGTTGCAAGTGTTCACGAGTTTAGCGTAAGACATTTTTATTGATGCGTTGATTTCGGTTTTACGTTTTTAGAAAAGAATTTAACTTGCTGTTTGACTTTGGAGTTAAGTTGCTCGCTTGTGTGCAAGACTACGAATGATGTTCTGCTCCTTGCCACGCTGACTATTTATACCTTTGCGCCTGCGTAGAACAACCCTTGTTGAAGGAACGATCGTTTTAAGGACCAATGAGCGTAAGGGTAATTTTCTACGCTGCTTTGTTTGTGTAACTTGAGAGTTTTACAAAATAAATATGGCATATTATTTGCTTTTGCATTTCGCTGTACGCTGCTCTTGAGCACAACGCGCTTATCACTTGCTGCTATTGAATATCTATGCACATATTTGAATTGTTTAGGACAAATAATACCCAAAATCTGTTTTGCTGATTACAAATGTTTATATTATAATCATTATTTGCAAAGATATGGAGACTTTCATACAGCAATATATTTTCCTGCATATTATGGAATTTATGCATTATTATCGCCAAGGAAATATAGTAGTAGATATATATACATATTTGTGTATGCATTTATCTACATCGAACCTTAAGATGTTTTTTGACTTCTTAATCTTACCTTAAAACAAAAACAAGGTTTTTAACATACGATTTCGAAAGAAAATGTTCAAATTAATACTACAGAATATGGCACTTAAACAGCAAGGATTTTAGAAATGTCACGAAACTTTATGATTCTTATTTAGTGATATAGTATAAAAGGATTTTTCAGAAAGTGAAATCATATTATTTGTAACATTAGTTTTTCTCATGTTCAAACAGGGACTACTATTATTATGAACTCGATATCATATGCATAAAATCGAGAAATCATTTTACGATATTACTGCACATGATATAAATTAAAGTGATGTTTAATCATACGCTGAAACATCACATGATGTCATTTGATATTAAACTATATTTTTTTTTATATGGTGTTACTTATCTTGCTATAGTTATATTTTGCCAGACTTGGATGATAATGCATCATCTGAAATCATACGATATTACGACATATGAGATATATAATCATATAAGACCTCACATACATAGTAATTATATCTTATGTAGGAATACGTCTTCTAACACCCAATCACTTGGGAACGTATCAAATCACAACAAATAAAGATAAAATAATATAAATATTCATCCCTTGATGTCAAAGCACTCGAACCAGACATAACATCGGATGCTTATATAGAAAATATAAATCATAGCAATCATTCTTACGTCATTTCAACAAATAATTACTATATACGTACTAAATGTCACTTCCAAAAAGTCACATCATACGAATATCACATAAGAAGAGGTTCATTAGTTTCAATCAACATGTTTTTAGTATTCATTCTTGGATAATATTCGACCGAATAGACTCAGACTCACGTATGAAACGACTTGGCGCATTTTACGTCGAGATCTTAAATTTAAAGCTTACAAAATATACCTGTGCAAAAACTGAAGCTGCTGGGTTTTCCCGAGCGACATCGCTTCACTCCATGGGCTTTTGAGATCCGACGTTTTTGAGCCAAATTTTGTTCAGCGATGATAACCATTGAAAAGATTCAGGAGCTGCCATTTTATTCAAAAAAAAACAGCGGTTTGGTGTGGTTTGTGGGCTGGTGAATTTATCGGCCAAATTTTTCTTCAAAACTGATGTTATCGCGACGGTTATCGCGCCATGAAAACCGACTATTTGATGCATTAAATTGAAGCTCGTGATCTCGGGACTTGGTTTCGACAAGACGGAGCCACTTCCCACACATCGCATCAATCAATGGATTTATTGAGAGAACACTTTGGTGAGCAGATAATTTCACGTTTTGGGCCGGTCAATTGACCACCAAAATCGTGTGAAATCACACCGTTAGACTTTTTCCTGTGGGGATATGTAAAGTCTAAAGTCTATGCGGACAATCCCGCTTCGATTTAGGCCTTGGAACAAAATATCAGGCAGTTATCAGTCGAAATGCTCGAAAGAGTCATCACGGCCAATATTTGAAAGAGATAATCTTCAAAACCTTGAAATTGATCTTATTAATATGGATATATAAGCCTCACTTATAGAACAACGAAAAGTCAGGAGGAGTAAAATCACATTTAGTTTAGTCGATCCTAATCCAAAACAATGCAATGAGTATAAGGGCATCCACCGACGCAACATCAAAACAACAACAATAATTGGATAATAAACCTGTTAAAATCGCAAATATTACAACAGCAAAATCGACAAAAGTCAAGATTATAGAACATTAAGCGTTGAAAAGCAGTTATTAGTCGCTTCAGACTATTCAAACTCCGCCTAAATTCATTAAGGCTGACGACGCCAAAATGTGTTAAAAATCCACAAAAAATTCAAAGTGAACCCTTTTAGCGTGTCATAAAAAATTATACAAGTAGTTCAAGCATAAATCGTGTGTTATTTATGCTTTCAACCCCTAATTTGTTAGTGACAAGTAAAAAAGAGAGCGCAAAAATAAGAAATAAAATTTTATTTAAAAAAACTAAGAAAAGCAAATGATTTGGGGCTTCTTCTCGGGCAACGCAGCTTCAAAAAACTGTACATCGTTAAGAGCGTTCCGTGTAGATCACGCTCAACCCCGCGCATGCTGGCTCCCTTTCCCACACATTGCCCTTTTATTTTCGAACGTGCTCGCTCAATACGTAACCTGTTATTTTGATTTCTTGCTTTCAATGCTCTGCTACCCATTTTTTGTGTTGTTTTCTCGATTACGTGTTGTTTCACTTGTTTTTGTTTATTTTTAGTTTCGAGTTTTTTTTGCCTCGCTTCACTTTTATGTCATTTACGTGCCTGTCGGCGATTTCTCTCCTGCCATGCCTTTAACTTTGCAAGGCTTCTTTGCAGCGAATCCTTTTTCTGACTTGCCACATTCATAAATTTCGCTTAATTTCGAAACAGGTTTGACATTCTTGAAGGCATGCTCGTACAATTGGTAGAAAAAGTGAATTTCAATACAACAAAAACATAAGCAGTGAAATTTCTGCAATATTGCCTTCTAGTCAGTATTATTGTACATGTGTAGGTAGAGTAGGAGCATAAGAAATCGCAATGAGGCTTAATGGGTTAGCCTGATTTACGGTCAATTTGATATGACCGGCAGCATGCTAATACACTGAGAGAAATAAGAAGTAAATAATTTCATATATTCATAAAAAAGGCAAGGGAGGAGAATATAAGAGATTATACTGATGACATACTGATCTCAAACACGTTTCTGTTAAAAATTATTATAGAAAATATCGAGTTGGGTTAGGTAAAAGAGGTGCAAAGAACGAAAAGTAAGGTTAGGTTCGTTGGCAGAAATCTACAGCTAATCTAAGCGTTTAGGCCAAGCGTTACCACTTAAAAGATGAAAGAAAAGAAAAACAGAAGATGAAAAATTATGATTAGGTTCAATCAAGTCAATGTACTACTGTGATCAAAAAGTTTGGTGAATTTGTTTATAAAATGTGGTAAATTTTTTTTTTTTCTTTCAAATCAATTTTATTCCCTTCAAAGCTTTTTCCAGTCCTCGAAATCATCGGAGTAGTCTTTCTTCTGTATAGCCTTTAGGACCTTCTTAGATTCGGTATTTAACTTTTCAATCGTGTCAAAAACGGCATTCCAGCATTGGCTTTTTGAATTTGCTGAATAGCCAGAAGTCGCATGGAGCCAAATCAGGTCAATACGGGCGCGAAGAACCTTTCGTCTATTCGTCGCGTGGTTTTGTAAGTTTAATTTCTTAGGAATCCCTGGTATAGGTATTGGGTATTACAGAAAATAATTTCATTACAATCTTAAAACTTTTGGATTTGGAAATCGTTACAGGCCTTTTATATACATAAATATGTATACTATGGCAATTTGAGAATTAAAATAAAGATTTTTGTAAATCAGAGACTTTATAAAACTTTCGAAGCGTTAGTTCCTGTACTCGGTATTCCATACTTCAAACTTAATCCTCGTTAAAAGAAAATCGGGTTCTGAGCCGAAGATCACTAACGCGGAAAAGTTGATACATTTTTTACCAGTGTACGCCAATGAGTTAGTGCAACATCTAAAATTCCAGCCAAAACCAAAATATACCAGAAATTAAAATAAATATTAAATAAACAACAACTACAACGAAAATGCCATGAAGAAACACTTGTGCTGCCATGATGGGTAAAAACAGCTAAACGGCAACATATGGTAGAGATATTAATTTACACAACAAAAAGTGAAAAAGAAGCACAACAAAACATAAAGCCCAACAACAACAATAGCGACGCTAACAGCAGATCGCTAAAAATAAATACAAGTAAATAAGAAGACAAAACGGTTGAAGAGCAGCGCAGAGTAAGGATCGCGCATAGCTGTACCGCAGCAGCAAGAGCAGCATTAAAGGATCAAATTAAGAAGGACCACAACAAAAGACACAGGCAATTTGATTTAATAGCGAGAAAAAGACGTTCCCACGCTACGAAACAACCTCAACATGGTTGAGAAGACACAACTGACTCATCATCAAGCACGGCAGCAGGAGCAGCAGCCTCACTTTTTCCCAGCAGCAGGATAATAATAGTGGCAAGTCACGTAAAATACGTTGGCGTGTCAGCAAGTAGGACACGTTTGCAACGGTCAGCACGAGGTGCACAAAATAGAAAAATAGAAAAACAAAAATTGAGCAAAATAAAAAAAATATTTTTTTTTCTGTTTATCTCAACACAACAAAGCATGCGAAAAGTTTCTCACGCTCGTGCTCAACGTATTTTCGCAAAGGACCTGCCTGCAGGTATCTTACAAAACACTAACGATCCTTAATTTTTCTTATTTGCTGATCCTTGTGAGAGCACACGTGTGCGCTGAGACGCTGATTGTTAAAGTATCCCATTGCACTAAGAGCAACAGCAGCAATAACAACGCCAACATAACTGCTACGTGTACAGTGTTATTTGATGCTTGGGAATTTTTCTTGGCGCGCACCTGCCGCTCGTACGGGCGCGCTGATTGGCTGAGATGCTGCGCATACGCACAGGCGCTCTCATTGCTTACACCTCAGAAAAGGCTGTGGTTGAAAAGAAACTATAAGAAGCGGTGCAAGAGCGTGCAGAGCAGACATTCACGTTTGAGCAACGCATGTGGCAACAACTAGTAGCAATATCTTTCCAAGCAAGCAAAGAAGTAGCCAAGAGCTGAAAGCAAGAAGCCCAAAATTATATAAATTCTGATTTTTTGAAGTGAAATCTTTAACATTACAACAACAACTCAAGCAACAAACAATATGTCTGCAGCAATCAACAACATGTCAATGCAATATGACTGCAACAACAACAGCAATAAACATAACAACAGTTACATTGCCGCAACAAATCAAACACTTCTGCAGCAGAGCAGCTTACAACACACTTCACTCCTGCAACACTGGTCCACCATACAGCAAAAATCCAAAGTATCACCCTCGCGTCGCATCAAGAACCTGCTGAAACCGCTATTGGGACGCGTCTTCAAGTCGCGCACGAAAAGCCAACAGAAACGCAACTCTTACATCGCTGCCTCGCCGAATGGCGAACGCGATGCCGATTTCGAGTGGCTCGCCAACGAGATGGACAATCGTGCCAATGAAGATCTCGAGCAGCGGCTTGTCGAGGAGATGCACATGTGCGAGGATGGCGCGGCTATCGTTGTCTACAACGCAGACGGCACGCCTCGCCTGCAGACAGTGGAGAAGGATGAATTCTATGTGCCCGTGCATTTTGCGCGCACCAATGCCGGCACCTTCTTCTGGACCTCGCTGCAACGTCAGACCATCGAACCGTACAATATTCAGTGGAACTTTATGGATCGTTGGGGGCAAGCATAGGCCGCTTTGCTGATGTTGTAATAATTTAAGCTGAGACACTGAAGTTGTAGGATATTGAAATTACGTTCGGGTTTAATGCAGAAAAGGGATTTTCAACGGCTACCGGCGTCTGCCAAGCGGCACTCGCGCGCACGCTGCAAGCAGCAAGGTTTGGTCACTGCGACCTTGTGGAAAGCACGCGTAGACGGGAAATTTTGGCATCAAATGGGCATTAGTAAGCGCTGGAGTAGCGGTTGTAACGCAAGAATAGACAGTGAGAAATTGTAAAAATGCTGTTAGGAAATACAGCTGCTTTTCGCAAGAAAAATAGCGAGCTATTTTCTGTATGCATTTGTTAGGAAATTGAAAGAAGTAATTTTGTTAATTTTTTGTTAAGGAAAAAAATTATTAAAAGTTTTATATGAGTAGAGCTCCTGTTTTTGTACAAAATAAAGGCTGAGGAACAATCAAGTATTAAAACTTGAAGAATATTTGCATTTTTATGGCTAAAAATTATTAAAATATTAAGTTTACTTATTTCTCAAAAATTATGCAATTAAAAAAATTTAATAAAAAATATTTAAAAAAAAAACTAAAATTTACTCTCTATTCATTTATTATGTATTGGGATAATTAGAATTTTGAAATGAGGATTAGTGAGTTTTCATAAACGTACATATATATACAGTATGTATATTTCAACTGCTCGGTTGCTGCAGTCGCAACTTCGGTAATAATATTCAAAAAACAAGTCACAAATAATTAAACTATTTTCAGCAAAAAAATTACAAAATCTAAAAGACTTTTTCTCTCATTATTATTTTTTTTTTACTTACAATATTTAATAATATTATTTTTTTTATGACAGTTAAGCCAGAATAGTAGCCTCAAAATTAGTTTTTCTTAATAGTTCAGACCCAAAAGATTACAATTCAAATATTTATAAATATATTTATTACCTTAATATATTAAAAAAAATAACATGTTTTGGATTTTTCATTTTTTTTTTTTACAATATATATGTTAAACAGTTTTAGTTTTCAAACAAATAGTACAAATTTATTTAAATACTAAAACTAAATTTATTTAATTTAAGAAAAATTAGTTGACTTGTAGTACCAACTTAAGTAATAAGGTAAACCATCATAATATGATATAAATGAGATAAATTTAAAATAAAATTAATTTAAAATAAAATTAATTTATTAAGTAATACATAAAAAAATCTTTGTGTTCGAAGTTTAAAACCTAGAAAAAATTGGATATATTTAAAACCATACCACTAAAACAAAAATTTTGAATTATAGAATGACTCCAAAAAGCTGAACCTCTTATTTGTTTTGTTAGCCTAAAAAATAAAATAAAAAAATTAAATAACAAAAATAATAAATAAATTTAAATCAAAAACTGAAAACATAATAATAAATATATATAGATATTTTTGTTTTTTATATATACAAAAATTATTTATCAAATACAAATTTTAATATTGTTATTATATAAAAGACCTCACTGACAACTTATGCTGACAATACTACATAATATATTTTCACTAAATTTTTAATTCTAAAAAAATACTTTAAACAATGTTTAATTTGTTAATTAGACACAGAAAAATCAGAAGCGATTAAATATGAACAATTCTAATAATTTCATTATTATCTTCTCAAACGTAATTAGTTAAATTAATATTAAATTAATAACAGCAAACATTTTTTAATAATCAAAATATATTCTTTTAAATTTAATTTTATTTCGAATTTTGAAAAATTATGATTAAAAAACTAATTCTTCAAAACGCGTATTACCTTTTCATGCGCTTTCTGCATAACTGGAAATATTGTTTGCTAAAACCACACATATTTTACAATGAAATTCCATGCTGCCTCATTTTAACGCAATTTTTTTATGACCGGCTCAAATGATTTTTGTTATGGCGAATTCAAATTTTTATGACTTCATTTGCAACAGCTTTTTTGCGAGTCTATTATTACACATGCACACAAGTGTACGTAAATACCATATGTATAATATGTTTGCAAAATTTTAAAGCTTGCCATAAATACTTAGCTAGATATATTTATGGATACTATACTACACATATCTGTATACAAGTATGTATGTATATGGCTGGGTATATGTATATATGAATACGAGCCACACTTGCAGACGAAGCTCCACAATTTTTGTATGATATCGAGTTTCATTAATGGCTACAATGTAGAAGCAGATTTATTGAAAAAGTTTAAAAGAATTGGGCATATGAATGTATAGTTATAACGACAAATATTGTGGCACATAAATTATATGATTCTTGACTGAGTCATGAATTCATGAAATAAAATTGTTAAGCACATAACAAATTAAAAGTTACAGAAAAGTTTTTGAAGAGAATTTTTTTAATTTTGTGGTAAAATTAATTAATTCATTCATTATGTATGTAATTAAAAGTTCACTTCAAAATCGTAGCTTTTCGAAATCTACATTATTTTCGAGTACGTTTGTAAAGTTTTTATATCCTATCGAATATGGAGATGAGGCTTAGAGGCGATAGACAAGGAAATATTAAGATTAACCTATATCTCCGAACGAACTTGTAAAAGAGTATCAGGAGCTTGGTTTGCTAACCTATAAAATCATAACATATCAAATATAAATAATTAGCAACTTTTTCGGAAGATAAAATGATTCCCCATAGAGGAACAAAATCTAAATTTTCCAGGGTTAACTCACTACAACATAAAGTTTCCTAAAACTCAATACCTAAATAAGAGGTGACAGAATTAGTACGCAGCAAGAAGATATCACTGAATCAAACAAATATTTTAAAGACCCTGAGAAAACTATATAGAACGTTTTTTTGTAAGATAACTCCAAGGCGATCACTGAAATTTAAAAAATGCAGACAAAAAAATTAACGAATAACTTAACATCGTGTAAGGTGTTTACAAATAGTAGATAAATACTGATAAATAAAAAAGTCGTTTAAATGCTTTTGTTTTCTTTTAAATTTTTTATTTAGTTTTTTTTTTCAATTTCATTACAAAGTTTATATGTATTTTTTACATACATATTGAAGTTTCTTTTCATAAAATAATTACAATAATTATTTAAGCTTAAAAATTAAAATAAATTTTAAACGCATGTTGCACTCACAAATTTATGCATAACATAATGGAAGACTTTCGAAGATTTTGTTGTCATACATAAAGTTTGTGTTGAAATGCGATTAGGTAAAAAATTGTTTTCGAGAATAACTTAAAACTAAGCAAAATAAAAATATTAAAGCACAAAGTTGTTTTGTTGTTCTTAAATTAATTAAAGCTTTAGAACGCGCACAAATACAAAAAACACAAGCACACAATTTTATATAGAAGATATATATATTTTTTCAATTCATATTAAAATTATTATTATTAAACATACACACGCACGCATACAAACAAATCGAAAACAAAAACAAATTAATTATATAATATTGCACTGATCCACAGGATATAAGACAGCACGGGCGGCAGTAGCGCGGCATTTTTCAATACTTATGCTGACACGCGCTCTAGAAGGCGCGAAGAGTCGATGAATGCTGCCGATGTTTTGCAAAAGCGCTTTGTTTCAAGTTGTATAGTTGGCACTCTCAGGACTCTAACTTCCTTGCGCTCACTTTTATATTATTTGTTTGTTGTTTTTGTTGGATAAGCTGCTTAATCCTTCATTTTGCTCGCTACAACTAAACACTCGAGGAGTTGTTAAAGCTTTCTACGCAAATAAGCTCCATGAGCTTTAAAGCTTTGCACCAGTGTTGAGTACGAAAACGGCAGGAGCTTCGTTGATGTCCTTGCGATACACACATACATACACATTTGTATGTATTCGTCCGCCAAAATTCCACAGCCCACAGCGCACACCTTTGACGCAGAGCGGGGGCGCACGCGCGCGCTCACACCACACTACTGGAGCGCGCTGGTCAGCGAACGCGACACGTCTGAGGTCGCGTCAACTCGCGTTGTTCATTTCGTACTGATCGCGTCGTGTGCGTGGCAGCGAAATTTAAATGGTTTTCGGAATGCGATAAAATGCGCGGACCCGGTCCATGTGAATGTGCATACATAGGAATAGTGTATGTATGTATGCATGAATAAATAAATGATAAATATACACACATACACATAAAGATAATGCATATAGGCGGTATATGTATATGTACATACATATGTATGTGTGAGGGTGTGCAGACACATAAAACGGCAATCAAAGCGCTCACCAAACACCAACACCGCCGCCAACTTCAGCGGAGAAGCAATCATTAAAAACACACAACAACAACACGAACAACGATTCATAAAAAATACAAAAAAAGCAAAAAAAAGACATATATGACGATAACACACGCATTCCCGCGAACACGCGAGAATCACATCAAACAAACAAATAAGAATTCTGAAGAAAGCAATAGGATTGACTGCCTTGTCGTTTAACTGCCTGTCTAGCAAGCGCGAACGTTTCATATGTATGATATAGGTATACACACATATACAGGGTGCACATAAGCGTGTTTATCAGCAAGCGATAAAATAAAAAACTTAAACAACAACATAAAAAAACATCATACAACGGCTCCTCGTCAAAAATGATGACGATGCTGTAAGAAAGTACAAACAAACAAAAACAACAAAAATACATATACAGAGATAAAACTCGGCTTTCAATAGTGGACCCATTCATATGCCTCATTCGTTCGTGGGGCCGCAATGCCAACGACTTAAGTATATATGTATGACCATACATACACACAAATATACTTACTTATGACATATATATATATATATTTATATGTATATTCTATATTAGCTGTGCCTTAAAAGGGGGAAGTGTGTAAGCGCTTGCCAGAAGTCAACAACACAGGGGGTATATAGCTATATGGGGGCTTACAAATGCATATACGCTTACATGCACAAAAATGTTATGCACATACATATATACACTTAAGTAAAAAAAATATCTGTATGTTCACAAACAGAATTTGAGCCCGGTTCTAGTCTCCTCGCTGCCTGATAGCAATTCTGTTTGTGTATGATTGTATGTACTTATATACTATACCTATAACTTACCCAAGTCACTTTGGTATGTAGTCTTAGTAATGCAATTCGGTAAAAGTGCATTTCAAGCTATTCAACGCTCTTATTGAGCATATGTATGTTGGTGTGTTGTAATGCAACACCTCCTTTGAGCATTTAAAGGCAATTCAGCTGTAAAAAATGCAATTCAGTTGCAAAAAAAAGCAAATCAGCGACAAAAAAATGCAATTAAGTTAGAAAAAAAGCAATTCAGCCGCAATAAAACTTAATTCAGCTACAATAAAATGCAATTCAGCTAAAAAATTAATTAACCAAAAGTAATTAATATTCGTTTAACGCAAGTTTTCACTTGAGTATAACCAATTTTGAAAATTATAATGGAAAGTGTACATTTTTAAGCTCTGTATTAAGCTATGCAGTAAACTAAATGCACATAATAAGTTATGGTTAAGACTCTTTTAAATATACGGAGCAATAAAGTAGTCTTATAGGTATCTGAAAACAATGAAAATATAACATTTAGAAAATATAACAAATATTTACTATTATATATTTTTAACTTGCCAAATCAATTAGTAATTTTGATAAAATTATTAATTTTAATAAAAAATCAATTAAATCACTTTATATTTGTAACTATTCAGCAGATTATATTTAAGAAAAGAGTAACAGTAGATAGCACAAATGTTATTCTATATCTATTCACTTATATTAATTCCATTCAGCTTCTAAAAATATTAATTCAGCTAACGAAAATATTAAATATGCACTTAATTTTTTGAACAAGTAATTTCCGAAGTCATTCAGGTCGTTAAATATCAAACTAATGAGAATAAATAAATGATTTTGAAACTATTCAGCTCAAAAAAGTCCAGCTAAAGAGAATAAAACATGGGTTTAAGTTGTAAATTGTTTCAAATAAAAATTTAACTTATACCATGCTATTCAGCAGGAATATTTAAATAATAATAAATAGTAGTATAAATAGTATATTAATTCAGCATTTATTAAATGCTTACAAAATTACAACCAGAAAGCTATTATTAATACCTAAACCCCTGGCATATGGTACTAAAATTTATCCCTTTTATAATGGGAAAATAAATTTTTTTATTCAATTCAGCAATTTTATAGGGAGCTGAATTAACAAAGCGTAATACAAGTGGCTATTATAATGAGTTTTAAAACAATGTACTGTAGATTGTATTTTAAAACTCGAAAGCAGCCATATATTATATATGTTCGAAATTATACTTTTTGTAATTTTAATTATAAACGAGACATTTTTGGGCTCTTAATTTACATTTCAATCATTTTAATGTATTTAAATAAGAAATTTTAATTATACATATACATATTCAGCTCGGCTGAATTTGCTGTATATATTTTATATTCATATTACTTTTCATAAATTGGTAATTTGTGGAAATTAGTCAGTTCAGTTTATAGGTGTAATATTTTAGTCATAAGTCGTAGTCATGACAAGCTTATAGTTGTAATAAAGCAATATAAGATTTGTAAGCAAGTCAAATATATAATGTTTGAGCGCAGTTGAATACTGTTAAAGACTAAGAAAACTAAAGTAAATGTAAGAAACTGCAAATTTTTAGCTAAGAAATAGTTTTTACCACTCTTTACCACTGTTGCGACTACTATTCTAATTTGAAATATTCCTGGTACTTACTGGGGATTTTTTTACAATTTTTTTCATATCTCTCTCACATCTCCAGTTAAAGGTCGTTGAAATTGAAATGTTACACATATTACAATGAGCACTCCATGACTTTTGTTTAATATAAATTGTTTGTATTTTGCAATTCAGTGTTTAACGAATATTAATATATAGAACAACAAAGGTCCGCTTCAATAATGAAGGTATGTGAAAAAATTTTTAAAATTGTTAGTAAAACTAATTTTTTTCAACCATCTTCCACCCACATTTTCAGTTTATCAGAGTGATATTTTCAATCAGCTGCTGGTTAGCGTTAGTCACAGGCATTAACGATATGAAATCACAGAGTTTTAAATGTATCTTTGACCCAGATAAAACTATTACCAAAATAATACCGGGTCATCTTGTTATACAACATGAAAATGAGTATGGAAATAAGTATAGGACAACACTACAACCAGCTGACTGTTTTATAAATGTGACGAAAAATTCGATTATCAATAAAAGTGTTGACGAAATAAGCGGAGAGCTTGAAATACAGAATTTGCAGAGAGCCGAAGACCCACTAATTGGCATAGACTACAATGAATATTTAGAAACAAGTACAGGAAATAAAATAGACAACTCAAGCGAGGGAGAAGGTCTACGAAAAAGAAGACTGAAGCGCGTGATTAACACAGAAGATGGCACTGAGATAGAAATCTATTATAGATCTATAGATGAAGATAAACAACTTAAAAAGCAACCGTTTAAAATAATTACGAAAATAGTTAACTCGAAGAAAACAACAGATACAACGCCAAGCACAAATAAGACAAAAAAAGACATACTAAATTTGCGAAAACAGGCCGTTTATCAGAGGTCTATTAACGAGGACAAGTTATTCAAAACAAAAAATTATACTAAAATGACGAAAAGGTTGAAATCAAAACACATAAGTGGGGCCTTGACAAAAAGTTCGGAAAATCAAGTGAAAAATGACTTTTGCAATAGTGAACGCTTTGGCGGGGAAAGCTCAAAAAGTGAAAGTTGTTTTAGCAAAAGCTTGTTTGGTGAAAGTTACGATCTAGAAGCAAGTAGTAGTATTGCAACTAGAAATGATATATCGGATATAGCTTTAATTGAGTCTGATAAAACTCCGAGTACGGCAGTCTTGGAAAGACATAAGATCGAAATTAAAGAATCAATAGCAAATAATATGTTGGAGCACACGCATCCAGTTTATAGTGAGATATCTAAAGCATCTACTGAAATCTCCGATTACAAATCAAAGCGTTCGTCATTTGATAAAATTAGCGCTAATAATTTGTTAGAAAATATTTTGTTTAATTCAAGGTTTATTTATGCTTGATATATATGTTAGTTATAAAAATAAAAATATCCGATTATTGGGATATTTTTTTTTTATTAAAAATATAAATATTATTATATGAAAAGCAAAAAATATTTTTTTAGTCCCAAGCATATATGTAAATAAAAATTAGAAAAAGAAATTGTTTCACAATTTACAGTTCTTCGCGTTGCATACTTCGTGTTCTACCTTTTTGGTTATCTTTTGAAAATAAAAACTTATTTTTAATAAAATATCAACATAGTTTAGCTCTTTTTGTCTTATTTATATTGAATTGCTTTTAATTATAGTGTTTTAATCCAAATCCAATCCAGTCCAAGTTTTAATTTGAAAAATATTTATTAATTTGTTACTACAATTTATGATATATATATATATATATATATATATATATATTTATAAAATTTTCGCAATTTGAATTCCCAAACTTCTTGCACTTCAATTTTTATTACATATTCAATTTAAAAATAAAATTTTCAATTTTTAATTCAATGATGTTGGATAAAATATAACATTAAACTCACTATACTTCGTTCACTGAAACGCCCAAAAGAATTATTATTTAACTCAATTCATTTATAATTACGAAATCGTTTACTAATTTAATAAATCACAATTTAACACATCGAAGGAAGCAGAAATGACCACTATAAATAACTGTCAAACGAGTGGGGATAAAGAAATGCAAATTGTCATTGAAACTCATCATAAAACTCTGTATATACAAATAGCAAACAAAGAAAATTATTTTAAATTTGGCAAAAAAATTTGTATTTAAATAATATTATTTAAAATATTTAAAGAAACTATCGCTTATTCTCGATACTTAAGTGCCTAAGCGCTCACCTCTCTGTGTTTGAGCGTACTTGTATGTTTATCGATAACCAACAGCTGTTTATAAACATATTATTCCTACTGTTTACCACACCCCCCATTCTTTGCACATTCAGCTTTTGGAACAACAATCAACAGCTGGCGTTTTGTTTAAACAATAGCATATATAAACTGTTTACAATTTACAAAGTATACGCATAGATAATATATGTACATAGACGTGTAATCAATATTAAGAGCCGCAAAGTTACACCCGAAGTCAACTCACCGGCATTGGCACAGTCGCTCAACGGAACTCGCGAAGAGCGCTAGCTAGCTAACCAGATAAATTGGGAAAATACTCTATTACAAATTGTTAACAAGTTCTGCTGTGTGTAGGCGCTGTACGCATAAGTACGACTAACTCCGGCAAAGTGTTGCTTATGGAATTTTCCACGCATACATAAATGATCACTCATTGCGCGCATGCAAACGATTTGTGTGTATTTTATATCTACAACTCTTGTCCAACATTTGTCCATTCATAGATCACGCTTACAACAACCACAACCACAGACATATCGAACATTCCAGAATTAGAAAATGTCTCATCGTCGCCAATACATAAACGCTACACAGCGACCCATTGAACCGTTTTGTGATTGTGCATTTCCGCAAAGTGTCCTGCTAGCCACTTATAAAGGATATATACCGGATTTAGTGAATTGTCGATGTGGTGAACGTGTTGTGGCAAATAAAAGTGAAACTTCCGAAAATACCGCCACAAAGGATGACAATGTTGAGAAAACGCCAGTGGAATTAGTGTGTCAGCCAAATGGTCTTCTGTGGAGTTGGGAACAGAATGAAACAACTGATACCTTGATAAAAGGTGCTGACATCACTTTTCATCCTACCTATAGTCAGGGTACAGCAATAGTGCGCAGTGAACAGCCCCTCAAGACGGGCATGGTGCATTTTTGGGAAATGCGCATCATAACGCCCCTCGCAGGCACCGATGTGGTAAGTTTTAGTAAAAATGAATTAATTAGGTGTGGTTTTTAAGCTTTTATTAATTTTTTCTTTTATTATTTTTACGGCAACAAAAAATAATATAAAGTTGTTTAGCATTTACAGCTAACTTTATAAGCAACCATTTTTTTTATAGTTCAACATAATGGTTTTTGACAAACAATTTTTAATGCCATATTAATAACGAGACCGATTTTAAATTATTTTAACAATTAAAAGACATTTATTTCCACTAAATAATTAAAAAAACAGTGGGTTGCTTTAGAATTATAGTTATTTTTATATTTTTAATTGCTTTTTAGTATTGAAATTTAATCATTTTATCAAGTGTGATTCTACAAGTATGTTTGAAATCATAGACCAAATGGCACACGCTTTGCTGCTGATTTCACAGACTTATCTCTCTAGTCCAATCTAGTCTATAATTTACTCATTTAAAGTAGAACAGTAGTTTAAATCGGCAAGCCATTTAATTTAAATATGTATCACATTTTAATATTTTGTTGAATTATCAACAAGTTTTATGCAAAATGGCGTGAAATACATAGTTTCCTTAACAACAAGTATGACTCGTTCTTCTTCTTGAAAGCTTGTATTTATTATTTGAAGTCATGCATATACATACATATATGCGTCCATATACATACATACATATATGTATGTCGCACTACGCACCTGCGTTTCTTAAAAAATATGTACATATATTTGTATAATCATATGTGTGCATGTTTTATACCACCTACTATTTTTCAGTTAATCGCATATATACATACCATGTACATATGTACGTGTTTATTATCAAAATTCTTTGTTATAATCATTCATTTTTATGATTTATTTTTGTAAAAAACAAACTAAGTTCATATACCTTTATACATATGTACATTGTTTAATAGCATGACACCAATATATAATATGTACATACATATATTCATATACATTGTTTTGTTCATAATTATATACTCATACTTATGTAATTTTTTTTTATTATCAGACTAACAATCGTCAACGTTATGCGGGCATTAAAGATCTTCTGAGCATATTTATGTACATATGTATATGTATGCATTTATTGTGTCAACTGTCTGCTGGTGATTAAATGTTTTACCGTTATCAATTGAAACAATAATTAATTTTATTTTTTATTTGTTATTAAAAATATGTTTTGTAGATTGTTTATGTTTAAAGTCAAAAGCACACACACTGGCACACATACATATGTGCAGTACATATCTATAAGGTCGACAAAGTTCTTTAGCTTTTGCATTCAAGCTTAGGATGACACCTAATAACCTCATCCAACGTTCATAAAGTCTCCATATGCAGATATTCGTTTAGTTTCTATGCACGCTTGAATTGCAACAAATGCAATGGTGAAATTTTGTTGTAGGTATGTATGTAGTACCTTTTGCCATTAAATTAGAAGTTATTATTCTGCGCTTAACGCTTACTGCATTCGTGTCTAAATTTAGCGAAAATGTGCTCAAACATTGCAATAGAAAAGCAATAATGAAGTAAACGAAAGAGAAGAATAAGTCTAATTTTTGTGACTAATATTTCCACAAAAACAACAACTAACAGATTTACAATAATCTAGTTATATTTTAAGATTATGAAATATATAAATGTAGTGCAATTAAATATGTGTGTTAAGCATGTATTGTAGTTATTCTGACACCATGCATAACAAAACATATGTCATAAGGTAAGACACTAAAAAGGTAACAAGTAAAGATGGAAGGAGTAGTCAAAATTTTGATTTTTTGACAAAATTGCTGCTTCCCAAGAAAAGAAATCGCTTCGTGAAATTATTATCAAAAATCATTTCTCCTTTGATCATTACCTGACAAATATAGGCGAGAAATATAAATATATCTATCTATCTCGGCATATATATACTTATATTTTTTGATTTATTTATGTGTGCACTCAAAAATACATTGTTGTTGGCAATTGATTAAAGACAGTCAATTGCTTTTAATTTAAGAATTGTGACGTATGATTAAATATGTTAGATGAAATGCGAGATGTGGCCCTAAAGTCACTACGAAAGTCTGCCAGATCGCTGGCTACAACAAAAACAACACAGCAGCATGCGACAATTTATATTTCAATAGTCTAATTTGAAAAAATTGGCACAGTTGGAAATTAATTTGAATGTTAATTAAAGAAGAATAGCATGAAGCTTGATATTAATAGTTTATATATATAATATACTTTGATTGAACTTAAAAATATTATGAAATTTAATCATGTATGTATGTAGGTATATATGAAAAAAATTAGCTGTTGGTTACTTATATGTACATATCTGTTTTTTGTTTAGAATTTTGCTATATTAAAGCTAAATTCCAAGAGTGCAGCTCCCTATATACCATATATACATAAATAAATACATTTCCACACACATACATGCAAAATAATTACTAAAGTAGTAACAAATTCTCGTTAGCTTGTAATTTTTCGATATTATTTGTTTAATATTTGCTAATTAATTAGACTCCATATTGTTTTTGCTAACTACGGCGCTAATTCAAGCTTCAATTAAATTTGCGTCATTACAATAGCTGCCTGTTTAATATGTTCTTGTCTTGCATACTAAAGAGCTACATACAAATTTGTATAGCAACGTGTTCAAACTGCCTAAAATGTCAATTTATTTTAAAATTAAATGCTATCTGTAAATAGCTGAGTTTTATTGCTAAATATTTTGATATTCGAAAAACATTTTTTGAGGTTAGAATCTTTATAACCTCAACAGGGTATGTTAAGTTTAGCACGAAGTTTGTAACACCCTGAAAGAGACGTCAGAGACCTCATAAAATATATATACACATATATATAAATTATCAGCGTGACGAGCCGAGTCGTTTTAGCCATTCCCGTCTCTCTGTCTGTATATACACGAACTAGTCTCTCAGTTTTTGCGATATCGATCTGAAACTTTGCACACGTCCTTTTCTCCCCAAAAAGCTTACTCATTGTTGCATAAAACATACGACATGCAATTGAGTGGAAACTTTCCTTAAAAACAAAATGTTAATATTTTTATTATATAAATAATGTCATAAATATATTTAGATAACTGGACAAATATAACATTTATAGTTGCATAACATATATACGTCAAGTTTATATGCCATATATTGCATTCAATTGCGTTTTGGCTTTTTGGCACTTAAAGGCGGTACATTAGATAGTGTAGCATCTTGTGTCTGTATAATTCCAATAGATTTATAATTATTTGCACTTATACTTTACATTATCTTATCAGTAACTGTAACTAATTAGCTTGGATGAAATTTAAAATAAAAAGATAAAACATAGGTGCTGACGCGCGACAAGTTGTGCACCAGCGCAGTTATATGGAGCACCGGCACGTACCAATTTTATTATAATATATGTACCTATACATATTTACATATGTAACATATATATAATGAATGTTCAAATTTGCCCTATTTAGCATACAATTTATTCAAAATAGTTATTTTTTAGAATATTTGTGTATTGTAAGCTTTTGCTGGCCCGCGCCTTGTACATGCGCTGATAAGCCACTCGCTGACCTCGTACAAAAGGGTCAAAAACAAGCATACACATTGAAATTACACGATTTTCTTGAGTTACTAAGCTCACTTAGTGATTTACAAATATGTAATTGTTATGTATGTACATACATACATACATTGTTATATATATATAAGCCACTCGCTGACCTCGTACAAAAGGGTCAAAAACAAGCATACACATTGAAATTACACGATTTTCTTGAGTTACTAAGCTCACTTATTGATTTACAAATATGTAATTGTTATGTATGTACATACATACATACATTGTTATATATATATATATATGTTTATATTTATTCAAGTGCTTATCTACAACACACAATATTTTGTGTTCATTAACAAATAATAGTTAAATTGTGTTTTTTTTCTTCTTTTGTCTTCTCCTCATTTCTTCCAGATGTTCGGTATTGGCACCGATAAAGTTGAACTTAATCAATTCCAGTATCATTTCGTTTCGGCGCTCGGCACGAATGCACAATCCTGGGGTTTCTCCTACAATGGCAAAATCCAACATAACGGCGTACAATTGCCTTATGGTCAAAAATTCTCACAGGGTTGTATTGTGGGCCTTTGTTTGGACCGTGCGCGTGGCACACTGGAATTCTATTTGAATCGTCGTTCATTGGGCGTGGCATATACGAATATACCGGTGGATCCGGAAGTCCATCTTTATGCTATGGTTTGTTCGACAGCCGCCAAGTCTGTGGTGCGTTTAATAAATTCCACATCGCAAGCGGATTGTCTGCAATTGCGCGCTTTTAAAGCGCTCTCCAAACAGCCGAAAGATTTGCAGTTACTACGCCAGATGCCCGGTTTTCGTGGCATATTGAATGATTATTGGTTCCTAACACCGCCGGTGCGTTATTCACGTCGCAATGCGGCTAGCGAATTGGATATTGCCGATGAGGCGGTACTATCGAAATCGAGACTGAGCAGAAAGCAGAAATATAAAGGTTTGTAGGCATTCAATTTCGAATTTCAATATATTGGGAGTTTTTTTTTATTTTTTATCGAAAAAACATCCTAAAATGTTGCAAAGAAAAAGGCCGACTTAGGTATTACAAGTAGAGACTGTATTGCATCACTTAAAACTACATTACTCAATATTTCAAAAGTTTAGCGAGTTTGTATTTTCCGGTTCTATGGACTCGACGCGAAGAAATGTAAATTTATTTATTTTTTCTTTTCAATCTGGTTTTTGCGATTTGTGTATTTTATTATTTTTTTAATACATTATTTGTAACACTGTTCGCATTCTCACTTCAAATGAATTAACCATTCCATCTAAACTTTTTTATTATTTATTTATTATTTTAACCTTTCTTTTTCTCTTCTATTACAGATGATGACTTAGACATAAATGATCTCTACTCAAACGCGCACAAAATAGCGATACGTTGCAGCCCAGAAAAGGATGATGATTTGCATCCGAGCGAATTTTTCGATGAATACTTTCATTTTCTATTCTAAGCGTTCAGTTAAAATGCAAAAAGACTAATTTTCACAAAGTAAAATAAGCAACAAAATCCCATTGTAAATTTCCGTTGAGCCATTTAAGCATTTACAAACATTTATGGTTATAAAATTTGTAGTGCAATTAGTATTTGTAAATTTAATTATAAGCTTTTTAGCGCGAAAGATAAAAACAGTTGTATATTCGTGCCTGAAATTTTCCATTGCCAGATTTTATTTTTAGAATTAATTTTGTACTAAAATTGTGAACAATATGTTAAAACCAAACCGCCACATGGCATTTATTTTATTTAACTTAATGATTTACAACTGTTCACATTTCTAATTAGATAAATTCGCCGACTTAATTTAATAACAATTTAACTCTTTACGCGCTTAGCATTTGAGTCAATTTAATGCATTTTTGCATCGATCAGTTGACAGTCATTTGTAAGTCGCTTATTTACTTTCTTGAAATCTTTTGTTTTTATTCGTTGCGTGTTCGATTGGCTTACAAACAAAACCTTGCTAAAACACTTGTTGCATTGTTTGCGCTTGACTTACGTACATTTTAAGTAGCTAAGTATGTGTTTAAATAAGCTTAGTTGTAAAATTGTATATGACTGCATTTCTGTGGAAAATGCTTTAACTGTTTGTATATAACTCTATTGTGAGTTCAATTATCGACTGTGTTCAATAGAATTTCGCTAATTTCAGCTAATGCACAATTAGTACACACATTTGTTTACGCTAATTTATTAATTAACGATGTTTTAAGTGCTCTTTATAAATGACTAATTTTTCTTAAATAGTTTTTATATCCTGTACGCAAGCAAGAATTAAACAATAAATTCTACAAGACGTAATTTTGTTTAAATGTTAAAAAATTGTTTTTATTTTGCGAAATTTACATAATTTTTGCACATTTATTTCATAAAGAATGACAAAACAGCTGCAATGTTGAACTTTTTTTGCTATAAATAAATGAAAATGCTTAATTTTTACATTGACCTAACTTTAGTCATCACGCTTACAAAAAACGAATGGCATTAAGAAAAGTACAGAGTATATATAAACTGCACTATTACGGCAAAATCGATGTTTTTCTAGTTATTGGACCAAAACTATTATTTTCGACAGTAAACTCTCCGTATTAAAATCAACATTATAAAGGTATTATGTAAGTATTTGAAAAATAAAAACAAAGTTTCGAAGTTAGACGCCAAAGTATAAAGATATGTTTGAGAATTCCAAAGTTAAGCATATTGAAATCATAATTTTAAAGATATTATGTAAGGTATTAGAAAAGAAAAATATTGGCATGAACCACGTTTACTGTTATTTCGATGGTGTATAATATTTTTCGGTTAAGCTTATAAGACAGACCGCGTTAGGAGCCTGTGTTACTCGCTGTCATGCTTTAAGAGGCACCCTTAGTGTGACAGCCAAAAAAAGGCGACTGCTAGGAATTAAAAAAAAAAAATGCAATCAATTGTTTCCAAACTTTAAGGTTAAACTATACATATTTTAATAATAGACACTAAACTTTTAGAATATCTAATAAAAATATTTTTCGAGTTACAAGTAATCTCCGGCGGCGCTCAAATTTGGAAACTTGGTTTTTGACCACGACTGCAGTGTTTCCGGCCTTCACCGTAGATGAAACCTAAAAAAATTATATACCAGAAGATATTGTCCTTACAATGACCTACAGACAAAAAAAATGTAATAATTCACAAAATGGCGGCGTTTAAAAATAAATTTAATTTAACCCAAAATTTTAGTTACACAAAATGCCCCGCTAAATATAAAATACAATATAATGATAGTATAGAAGGGACCCGTTTTTGGGAGCCTCAGACAGAATGTAGTGATTACTACAATCAATTCAACCATGTTAACGTTTTTTATACGCTGAACAAGCTCAACTAAGTTTGTCATGAAGTTTGTAACACCCAGAAGGAAACGTCCGTCTGTCTATATATACCCAAAGTAGGCACTCCGCTTTTCAGATATTGATCTGAAGTTTTTGAGCACAAGCTTTTTTCAAGAAGTTGCTCATTTGTTGGAACCGTTAATATCGGACCCCTATAGCTTATAGCTGCCATACAAACCTGAACTATCAAAATTAAGTCCTTGTAAGGAAAACTTGTTTATTTGACAAAATATTTGAACGAAATTTGACACAAATTATTTTTCCAGACAACGCTACAATTTCCAAACATATTCTTCAGATCGGACCACTGTAACATATATCTGACATACAAACTGACCGATCAAAGTCTAGTTCTTGGAAGGAACTTTTTTATTTATGAACCTTTTTTGGTTTTGTTTTGCAATAGGCAACAATAACAGTTATTTGTGTCACAAATTAAAAAAAAACAAACTTAATGTTGGTTTTTAATTAATTTTATTTATAATTCCATTGCGCTGGCGCACTCAATCATAGTACTTATGCATTTGCAATATATGTTTATGATTAAGATAGCAGAAAAAATGTTGTTAAATATATATGTATTAAAAATTGTGCTGCGTAAAATCTACAATATCGATCATTTGCAAAATAAGTAATTGAAGGAGAATAGCATAATAATTTAATTTATTATTAAAACTCAAAAAACGCAAAAGGCGACGCATTAATAAAATACCGTTTTCCGCAAAATAATTAACGTGGTATAAAACTATTTATTAAATAATGATTATGTTTATTAGCCTTTGAAGCCATTACGAAATGTTTATGAGAAGAAATCTGTGTTGAAAGCCAAATTGTACAAATTTCACGCGAAATATTTCAACTTTAATGCTGCTTATTCATCATTATCAACGTCACCATCATAGTCGTCATGCGCCAAATGCTTCGGTACCCTTCTAGCTTTCGAACTCGCCGCCTTAGCCTTTGCCTTCACACCACCTCCCCCGCCCACACAATCCTGCTGCGTGCTAAGCGCAAAAACTACGCCCAATGGCAGCTAATCTATGTCATCGTCATCATCATCGAAAATAGTATACTTCTTTTGCGAACGTTTGCGTCGCGTTTGCTTCTTGGAGGTGGTAGCCGCAGCAGTGCTGCTCACTGGTGCTGCCTGTATTGGAGTTGACGGTGCGCTAGGCAATGACTTGTTCAATTTCAATTTCATCTTCACCGCCGCTGTGGATGTGGTGGCAATTTCCTCATCTTCCGAACCATCATCGCCAACTTCCTCCTCCTCATTGTCCGAAGCCTCTGAGCCAGCTGCGGTGCCACCGCCACCGCCACCACTTGTAGACTCATTGCCAGCTGCGGCGGCCGCAGATGCCGCTGCTGCTGCTGCAGCCGTTACACGTGCACGTGCACTCACGAATACCTTTTGTAGTTCAATGGAATCAAGGTAGATGAGTGAAGCTTCCTCATTGTAGATTTGTGCATTCTGACATAGTTGTACAAAGTCCTTCTCCAGCTCATTGATGTCACCGTATTTGCAATCTTCAATGCGTTGTAAAATCTTCTTAATGTCCACAGGTCGTTTTATAATTTCATAATAGTCGGGTAGACGCTGACGTGAAGGTAACTTCATAAACGGTTCGGAGAGCACGCGTCCATCGTCGTTCGTGTACTTAATAACGGCTGACATTATTTTATTCATTTGTTTTTTGAGACGCTTATCGATATTTTGGCGACGACGTCGCTTCATAATTAACTCATCTTCATCGGATTCATCTTTACGGTTTTTACGTTTACGACGCTTACGCTTAGCATCGTCTTCATCCTCCTCCTCTTCGAATTCAGCGCCATCATCAATGGCTTTGAGCCATTCTTTTTCTGTGAGGCTGTCCGTGTAGTCAACCTCTTTGCGTTGACGAGAACCACGACCTAGAAAATATAAATAAAGGTTGGAATAAATGAGTGACGGAAAACATTGGAAAGAGAAAAAAAGTTTGTAGGAGAGGATTAATAAAATACGAATTCAAAAGAACATTAAAAGATATAAACAGTATTTAAGTTTAATGTACATAGCAACTAGGATATTCTAGTTCGAATTCGATATTAAGTTCGAATTCTGCATCAAATACGAATTCAGATATTATTTACGACTTTAAATTCGAACTCGACATTAGGTGCGAATATATATTTAAAATCGTCGATATGTGCGAATCAAATGTGAACCAAAATTTTTTATAATTAACATCGTATTTTGTTCCAAAAAATTTAGAATTTAAGTTAAATAAAGAAACTAAAGAATCGTGTTGAAACTATAATGCGAAATTAAGTTTTAATTCGATATTAAGTTCACATTCGATATTAAGTTCGAATTCGATACTATGTTCGAATTCGATATTATGTTCGAATTAAATATTATGTTTGAACTTATTTTGAATTCTATATTAATTTAAATTCTATATTATGTTAGAATTCAATTTTATCTTCGAATTGTGCAATAAGTGCGAGTTTATATCTAGTTTTGATATTACTTACGAATTTATATTCGTATTCAACATATTAATATAAAAATATGAAACTAAATATGAAAAGGGCACTTTCGAAATCAATTATATTTCGCTTTTATCGGTATGATAATATCGAAAACAGTTCAAAACAACTTGAATCGCCTTTACTTCAATCCGTCTTCAACCATCCGATTTTATTCGGTTCATATACGAATTAAAACGCGGAGCTCACCTAAAATGGTGTCCTCATCATATTGATGCCAACGCTCGACCTCATCGTCGTCCTTTGTCAACCAATCGGGTAGCTCAGATTCATCAATCAAACGCTCTCTACCTGGATGCAATTCCTCATCCTCCTTCTTGCGATCAATATCCATTTTCTTGAATAATTCTATCTCATCTTCACTACGTGCTATCATCATATTGATAACCTCATCATCGGGCACCTCATTTTCCTCCTCCTCCTCATTGTCATCCTGATGCAAAATCGTTTGCAAGAATTGTTGACGTTCACTACCCGTCGATTTCTGATCGAACATACCAGCCTGAATAACTTTTTCGTCCATATTCAACTTATAGCGCGCAGCAGCTAAGATACGCTCCTCCACCGAATTGACCGTCATCAAACGTAACACACGCACCTCATTGCGCTGACCAATACGATGCGCACGATCTTGTGCCTGCAAATCCTGATGTGGATTCCAATCGGAATCAAAGATTACAACCGTATCGGCAGTTTGCAAATTGAGACCCAAACCACCTGCGCGTGTCGACAACAAGAACACGAAATAATCTGAGCCTTTTGCATTGAATTTACGCAACAATTCGCCACGATCCTCGGCCTTGGTAGTACCATCCAAACGTAAATAGCCAAACTGACGCCAACTCAAATAATCCTCAATAATAGTCATGCACTGTGTCATCTGACAGAAGAGCAACACACGATGATTGCTGGCCTTCAACTTCGGTAAAATACGATCGAGTAATTCAAATTTGCCCGACACACGATACAGATCTGGACCAGATGCAACACAGTGTGCGCCGGTATGATCGCAATACTTCTCCTCGATATGTTGGAACATGAATGGATGATTACAAAGCTTACGCAACTGCACAATAGTATTCATCAAAGCCTTAGCGCCACCCTTGCCCTGTTTACCCTTCTCCGAACCATCGGTAAGTAGCACACCCTTGCTCTGCATATGCTTGTAGAGCACACGCTGCAAACCCGACATGTCACATTTAATAATATACTCAACCTTGTCGGGCAATTGATGTTCCACCTCCTTTTTGAGACGACGCAACAAGAAGGGACGCAACACTTTATGCAAACGACGAATAATCAAAATGGTTTCTTCCTCATTCAATTCGACTTTCTCGCCTGTGGTGGCGAAGGGTGCATTAAACCACTGCTCAAAAGTGGAGCAGGACTTGAAGATGGATGGTAGCAAGAAATTTAGTAGAGCCCACAATTCGGGCAATTTATTTTGTAGCGGTGTACCGGTCAGCAACAGGCGATATGGCGCTATATAGTGTGTGTTCAACACTTGGGTAAGCTTGCAGTGGTGATTCTTCATACGATGACCTTCATCGATAATCATGTATTTCCATTGGATTTTAGCAAGCACTGCTTTATCTTTGATGACGTACTCGTAGGTGGTGAGTAGCACATTAAATTTAGTGGCACGCATTTGATTCTGCAGCAAGCGACGACCCTGTGGACTGCCTTTATAGCTGACGACGCCAACGGAAGGCGCCCACTTTTCGAATTCCAGCACCCAATTGGGTAGTGTGGAGAGCGGCACAATAATCAGATAGGGGCCCATGACCTTTTGGAAAGAGAGACAGGAAAGTTAAGTATAAATAAATATATATATTATATATATGCCTGATTTGCATTTACCTTTTTGCGATCCATTAGGTAGGTAACTAGCGAAATTGTCTGTATAGTCTTGCCCAAACCCATCTCATCGGCCAGAATACCATTCAAATTGTTATTGTACAATGAGACTAACCATTCCAAACCCTTCAGCTGGTACTCCTTCAATTGTCCGTTAACCATAATGGCTGCCTGTTCGGTCACCTTTTCGTGTACAGTATGCGCAATACTGTAATAGGTTTGCTCCTCAGTACGATACTCATCATCTTCCACTTTAACTTTCTTGATGAAGTCTTTAGCATCCTCGACATTTGTAGCTTCTTTACTATCTGCCTCTTCGGACTTCTTCTCTTCCTGTTCTTCCTTTGATTTATTGTGCGTGTTCGCTGCACGCATCTCAGCATCACCTTCATCATCAGAATCGGACTCAATCCAATCCCAGCCAGGATGACGTTCTAACCAGTTGTGCAAATTCTTTAACATGGGCGCTTCTTCACCGGAGAGACGCGCGCCTGTTGCTTGCTCAACGACAGTGACGTGCATATCCGCTGCAATGCAGCTCTCATCGATATTCATGTATTCGCCGCTCATTAGCAGCTCTTTCTTGTATTGCACCAAGCGCTTGCTCTCTTCCTCTTTCTTCTTCTTCTGATCATCCTTGTGCTGTTTCACCATCTGTGTAAGATTGCTGATGTATTCGTCGGTCTGCGACAGCAGGAATGCCAAACGTTTATCTTTTTTCTGATCGATAAGTTTACGATAGCCCTCTTCATCCTCGGCCATCAAACGACGCATACGCTCCTTCTCGATACGCTCTTGCTCCTTCTTCTGTTCACGCTCCGCATTGGCGTGATGATTCATAATCGCCTTGTTGACGCGCGCCAGCTGCGCTTTATTGTTGCGATGATACTCCTTAAAGTCCTTGCCATGCTGTAACACTGCTGCCAAGAATTCTTGATGTTTCTGCCGTCGCTTACGCTCCGCTTCTAATTTTTGTTGTTTCTCCAATTTCTCGGTGGCGCGCGCCTCACGCAGACCCTGACGCTTTGTGCGCTTGTACGCCTTAATATTGACTGCTGTCTCGAGCGTTGTATCGCGTCGCGTACACTGTACAATTTCGGCGCGCAGTTGCCGTTGGAAGTTGAGCACGCGCAACGCACGCAATTCTATAGCCGCTTGCAGACGCAGATCCTCCGGCATGGTAGCCGGCAATCGCTGCAGCTCTTGCATGCGCAACGAAATGCGCGATGCTATGCGGTTTTCACGTTCCTGCAGCAATGTAATCGGATCCAAACCAACCGGCTTGGCAACTGTGGTTATGCGATTGGGTTTCGGCATAGGTTGCTGTGGTGGCGGTGCGCCAGGTTTGGGCGCTTGCATGCCTGGTGTTACTTGTGGCGGCATGCCGGGTGGCACCTGTGGCATGCCCGGACGCACAACTTGCGCCATTGTTGCTGGCATTGGTGAAGAAATTGGTGGCTGACCGCCACCCATCATTTGTGGTGGTGGACCGGCATTCGGTTTGCCGCCAGCGCCATTCGGCAACTGATGTGACATATCTTGTTGCGGTGGCATTGGTAGTGCGCCAGCGCCTGGTGGCATGGTTGGTTGCTGCACATGTTGTGGTGGTGGTGGCTGTAACTTTGGTCCGCCGGGTACCTGCTGTTGCGTGTATGGACTTGCCGGCGGTGTTGGACATTGCGGTGGTGTGCCCGCGCTGCCGGCAGCACCTGGTGGCGGGGCACCAGTTGGTCCCGGTTGGGGCTGTTGTTGTTGTACTGGCACACCCGGATGTTGTCCCGGCGGCCCGGGTGGTCCAGGCGGTACGCCACCCTGTTGCTGTTGTTGCTGCTGCTGCTGTTGTTGTTGTTGTGGTGGTGCCAATTGTTGTTGCATCTGCATAGAAATCGGTTTGTTGCGCGCCAACAAGCGATAGGCGGTGATTTGTGCGCGCAACATATTCACTTGATTGCCAGTGAGATGTTGATGCTTCGACGTGGCGCGTATGGCGAGTAGCTGTGAGTAGCGCGGATCCTCTTGTAGTCCCTTTTCTTCCATCGTGTCAATGGCGCGTTGTAGTGCGGTAAGACTTTCCTGTACAGGACGATCACCGGGTGGTGGGCCCTGACCGGGAGCCGGTGGACCCTTAAATTGGAAAATTAATATACGAAATTAAGGTGGGAACAATAACCGTATTCTTAAGCATTTCTTATATAGTTCTTCGATTATTCTAAAAACATATTAAGTCCGTGTAATTGTCAATTCTCCCGTGTCTGGATAATTTTTACCTACAAGATATTTCATTCACTATTTTTTGTTTTATTTGTTGCTATTGTGTCATATTGAGATACTAAGTAGCAATTGTCACAAGCTATGCTTAATTTTGAGAAATGAAATGGTAAAATTATAATTTCGATAAGAACCCGAAGTAGACAAGGTATTGTGTGAACCAAAATTATGTAGTCGCCAAATAGAGCATATCAAGTAATCGTCTTCGCCAACAAATGGCATACATAGCGAGCAGAAAACAGGCAAGTCAAAGACGACTAGTCCATATATTCTACTTATTACATATTAGCCTTATAAGGTGCGATTACAAAGCATGTCGCATAGAGGCGCAAGATGAGATCAGACTGCCGAGACTTTGGAAGCTTAAGAGACCATCGGGCGACTTTTGACTACCGTTTAAAATAAATTATAATTTTGATGTTGTGCCTTAAGTGAATTTTCTTTCTTGAAAAAAAAATAATAATTTTACTTCGTAAACCGAACCTCTAAAACGCAGCATATTTCTTGAATACCTTTTGTCCGAAACTTTCGAAATAAAGTTTTGGTTTTGGTTTTCTTACCGTAGAATAGAATTCGATAACCATTTCTTGATTCTCTACTATATATTTTTGAAAAAACTATACTGGAACAGAAATTTTAGGATACCTAAGAAAAAGCATCAAGCTTCCCTGATATCAAAATTGCAAAGCTTACCAAATCTCTTCCACAATACATTGTATTGACGATCTTTTAATCGGTGCCTTCGCTTTGGAAATGTGATGCAACACTTTTATTACACACTGTATATAACTTTTATATGGCAAGTACGAAAAACAAAAGCTACAAGCTACATCATTGATAAGAATTACTTTATACAAATAACTGTAATAGCGTTTAACCTACAATGAACGCTGGAAGATATGAACAAATGACAGCTTCAAATTTCAAATTTCTTATTACATACGATATGTATGTAGATCTATTACACCCGAGTGTTACATGTTGCATACCGGGTATTATGGTTTTGTTAATGTAACGCTTGTTTAAAAGAGACATACAAATTTCGATAAATGCTTGTTTAAAAGAGCCATACAAATTTCGATAAATGCAAAAATTTTACAGAAAACAGAACTCAGATAGTTGTTGACCCATGACTATGCTAGTTGGTTGTTTACACTTATAGCTGCGACACCCAACAAATTTATGTGCCGACAAGACGAGTTAGATTCTTAGTTTCGGCCGAAATTAGAACTACCTTCACCTTAGCTTCTTCATAATTTTCATACAGATTATTTTTTATCTAGTAATAAGGAATATAAATCTTCTTAATCTGACATGAGAAGCAACAAGCTCTTATAACATAAGATAACTAAGTTTACCAAGGAATAAGCCGGGCTAAAGCAACCGAAAAAAGTGCATTACATATGATATATAGTAATTACAACTTTGTAATAGTATAATAAAGTAAAAAACCTAGAAGAATTTTAGTTAATTGTTTTATAACGAAAAATCAAATGAAAACGTTTTTTGAAGCCAAATGTTTTGAGCTAATATAAGCAAAGTTATGAAAGCTTAAAAGTTACTTATTTTAGCTAACAGATATTGAGAGCAAACTAATAGCGTCCATTCTCAAATACTATTAAATGCACCCACTTATTAGATAACACCAATACTTCTTACGCGATTCTAAATTTCATTTATCAACACCATAGCTCAATAATTTAAGCTCTCTATTTTAATAAATGCGCTGGGACAATGGCAACTCCAGAGCTACATCCGATACTCACGAACGGTGAGAATTTTTATTTACAAGCAAATTGTAATTAAAATTGAAGAAAAAACAAAAACAAACAATAACAGAGCAAACCCAGAATAGAAAGTAGAAATAAATACAGGAGATACAACAATCGTTATTAATCAGTAGCGGTAGAACGAGTGGCATCAGCTGCAAAAGCATGTTTTGCACAGACAACAACGCGCATTTGATAGACACAACAATCAGTTGAGTGCTGAACTTTGCTGAAGCTTGTAAACGTTATTTTTTGCGGCAACATAGATAGCGTTGTGTAGAAAAATTTCATATATATATATAGAGAGGTGTGAATAAAGTGCTTAAAAACATACATACAAAGCGAGACACTAAGATAAAGCGCGACACTTTCAAGAAATTAAAATCAATTTCAATTTAACGAAAAAATATTACTCAAAAAACCCCCGCAAAGCACAAGCAAACAATATGGCCAGTCCACAGCTGATCAACGAATGGTTCGACTTTATGTATCCGCTTGCGCAGCGTGCTGGCGAAATACTGCTCGAAGGTTACGCGGAGGCCGGCAAGCAGGTCAGCATCAAGACGGCATTTTACGATGTGGTCACCGATTATGATAATAAAATTGAAGAATTTCTTATCGAACAAGTATTAGCAAGCTATCCGGAGCACAAGTTTATCGGCGAAGAGGATACAGCGAAAAATAATCATGTGACAAAAGCGCTAACGGACGCACCAACTTGGATCATTGATCCCATCGATGGCACATCGAATTTCATCAAACAGATACCGCATGTGTGCATCTCAATCGGTTTGGCGGTAAATAAGCAAATCGTTTTGGGCATCATGAACAATCCGGTGCAGCAGAAAATGTACACAACAAAACTAGGTGGCGGCGCCTTTTGCAATGGGAAGCCCATACATGTGAGCAATATTGCTAAAGTAAGTCACTTGAAATGGCGTAATTAATATCAAGCATTTAGTGTGTACGAGTATGTATGTATGTAATAAATTTTCTTAAATTTCACAGATGAGCGAAGCGAATGTGGCGTACGAGGTGTCATTGTTGCATGCGCATAAAATACGTAACAAGCATATAAAACGTATATATCATATAGGCGCGCAAGCTAGAAGGTAAGAGATACAATTAGACATTGGTAGTAAATTTACATAGCACACATGATATAAGTCAAGAGTAATATTATTTATAATTACTTTTTACTTGAGAATAGGAGCATTTTGTTGTGTTTGTCGCAGGTCGCAAAGTCTTCATTAAATATTTATTCACAACAGTCAGCATTTTTCTTAAAAAGAGATCTTAACAAAATGCATTAATTATACAAATACGGGAAGGTTCTGTATAGGTATAGCACTGTCCAAATAAACACATAAAATTCAGCATCTTTTGACAGATTACTATGCAAAATTGTATACCAAACAAAATCGTAAAAACTGAATGCCAAAACTACAGTCTCCTGCGGAAAACCTATATACAATATTACAACTGCACGCCAGGCTCCGTTGATACATACACATGCATACATATACATATGTCCATAAATTGAGATCTGATAAGACCTTAATGCAACATTTACCATTTACATATGTATTCTCTTCGCATGCAAGTCATTTGTGCAAATAAGATTAATGCTGATAGGGATCTTATGCATATTTATACAATTTAAGAAAAGTATAAGGTCTACTTTTTATAACAGCAAATAGCAATCAAGTATGTAAGCAAAGATAATCCTATTTTTAATATTGCTTAATTTATATCTTTTATACAGAAAAATAAAAAATTATGGTTTATAGTACAGGTCTGCTAAACCACCACACTTAGGGCTTAACGCTTTCCGTTAAGAACCCCTACCGAAAAAGTAGGGATCACAGCCACGCCTACTTCTCATACAGCACAGTTTTCAATTACTTTCATTTTAGTTAAATTTTTTTTTTTAAATTGAATTAATTAATTATTCACTTACAATTACTAATTTTTTATATATTTTATATCATACTTCAGTCACACTTTAGTTATTATATTTATTATTACTTATTTTATTATTATTATTTTTTTTTTTGATATGAATATGATTTAGTTTTGTTTTATATTTGTTCAATTAATATTTTCTAGTAAGTCAGGAACGAGATGGTTATACCTATGAAGACCAAACAAAAATATATGGACATATTTCCCTATTTTTGGTACCGATTATAATTTATATTACTATTATTTTTATCCAATAGTTACAGTTTTTTATTTAGACCATGAAAAAGTGTTAAGATATAAATTAAAAATAGGTGGTGGGATAATTTAAACATCTACAAGTATAGCCCCCTGAACGCGATCTACGCGGGAGCTGCTGAGAGCATGTCAAGAAATACAATATAAACAAATTCCTAGAAACATTACAAAAATTGCAAGAATAAACAAATCAAGAAAATAAATAAATAATGTACAAAATCAAATCACACTCTTTGAGAGCACACACACAAATGTGCTTGCGCTCTTTAACTCTCTGCATTCAATTATTCTTCACACTCGAAATTATTTTTCTGCCACTTTCAGATTACTCGCCTATTCGTGTGTCGTGGATTCCTTATGCATGGTAGCTGCCGGAAACTTGGATGCTTTTCATATCGAAGACATGTACCCATGGGATTGTGCTGCCGGTTATTTGCTCATACGCGAAGCCGGTGGCGTGGTAACACATCCCTATGGTGGACCATTTGAAATTATGAAACCAGATTTAATATGCGCTGGCACCGAGCCCTTGCGCAAAGAAATGGAGGAGATCATAAGGAAAGCCGATCAAGTGAAAACTGTTGGCGGCGAGGAGCTATAAAGTTTAGTTGAACATTGTAAATGGGAAGAAACAGCAGTTTTACAGAAATTATAATTGTTATGTACTTCAATATTGTATTTTTTTTTCAAATATTATTTCTTTATATAATTAAATAAATTTTTTTCAAACAAATTTTACATTTTTTACTTTAATTTTTGTTTTTAAAAATTAGTACAATTAAAACTTCTAAACGAAACAAGAAAAAACGTTAACTTCTGTTGCACCGAAGCTATAATACCCTTCACAAATACAAAGGCCCCTTACTTGAACTTGATTCCGAACGTTCAATTTGTATGGCAGCTATATGCTATAGTGGTCCGATATCGGTCGTTCCGACAAATTAGCAGCTTCTTGGTGAGAAAAGGACGCGTGCAAAATTTCAGATCGATAGCTTAAAAACTGAGGGACTAGTTTGTATATATACAGACAGACGGACAGCCAGACAGACGGACATGGCTAAATCAACTCAGCTCATCATGCTGAGCATTTATATATATATTTTATAGGGTCTCCGACGTTTCCTTCTGGGTGTTACAAACTCTTTTGGCAAACTTAATATACCCTGTTCAGGGTATAAAAAAGTGTAAATATCCGAAATTCGAAAATCTTCGATATGACATTAATCAGCTATTAAAGGGGGTGCTGTCATGCAGATGGCAAGCAAAACAAACAAATCACTGAGAGTTGTAAATTCAAGTAAGCAGTTGAGTAGCGATTCCCTTTTTTTATTAATTATTTATATATTTGTTATTTTTGTAATTTGTATTGTATTCGAGGAAAGAACGCTCTCATACTAATACATTTTCCCGAACGCTGCTCTTCGAATTGCGCTTCTGCGCTTGGAGAGTCTACGCAATGCAGTACAACTTTGCTAAGTGAATGCTAAGTAGTCAGTTGTAGGCGACACATCACTCGAAAAAGTCGTTTTAGCGAAATTTATTATATTTAAAAAGCAAAGAAAAATCAGTTCGTAACACTTTTTATATTATTATTTATACAAAATAAATATGTCTGACAGCGTCGAATCAGAAACAATACGTAACTACTATAATGTTGCTTTGGAATTGGTCATGAAATGTGGGCCGGTCGCTTGTGAAGGTTATGAACAAGCGGATGCTAATTACAAAACAAAATCGGCATTCTATGATGTGGTAACTGTATATGATAAGAAGGTAGAGGATCTACTCATCGCTGGATTACAGAAAGCATTCCCCGAAACGAAATTTATCGGTGAAGAGGGCACAGCGGAAAACAATAGTGAGCCGGTATTAACAAATGCACCCACATGGATCATTGATCCCATAGATGGCACCACCAATTTTATACGCCGCTTTCCAAATTGGTGTATATCGGTGGGTTTGGCCATTAATCGAGAATTGGTCGTGGGTATAGTGTATATTCCAGTGGCGAATGAGATGTACTCAGCATATAAAGGACATGGTGCCTATCTCAATGGCAAACCCATTAGCGTGAGCAAGTGTACGAAAGTGAGTGATACAAAAACTACTGATGAACGTGTTTTACGAGAGATTCGCAGTTTTAAGATTAGATAATTATATATAGAGTGTAAACAACTTGATATCAACAAGTTTTGACGACAATAGATAAAGAATAGATTGCACGCAACCACTATAGCGTATAGCTGCCAAGCAAACTGAACGATCAGAATCAAGTTCTTGTATAGAAAACTTTTTATCTATATATTTTTTTAATAATTTTTATTATCTCCCTTTTATATTTTTAGATTTTTCCGTTTATTTTAAAAATATTTTTTTATTGTAATTTAATTTTTATTATTTTATACTACTTTAATTTGGAATACTATTTTTTGTCTTCCTCTTTAACTTTTTATATGTTCTCCTTTTAATAATTAGTTCCTTTTTTTTTTATAGGCTTACCAAAATTAAAAAAAAAAAATTAAAAAATTTACAAATAAAAAAAGTTCATCTAATTTTAAGTTTTTTATTTTTAGTATTTTTTTTTAAATTTTTTAATAACAAAAATTAAGCAATAATTAACTTTTAATTGAATTTATTAATTATTATTCCTTCAATAATTTCTATCATTCACAGATGAAAACTGGCATTATTGGCACGGAGTTGTCACTCATACAAAGACCAGCTATACGTGATAAGCACATGAAACGCTTATGTACACTGGCATCCAATGCCATTGGGTAAGGGAATACTTGTATAGTATATAATTATTTACATGAAAGACTTTTAATCCTTTCCTGCAAATTTAGTTGCCGTGGCATTGGTAGCGCTGCTATATCGCTCTGCTATGTGGCGCGCGGCAGCATTGATTGCTTCGCTGTAGAAGATCTACAACCTTGGGACGTAGCAGGCGGCGCGTTAATAATACGCGAAGCAGGTGGCGTAGTGTGTCACTCAAAAGGTGGTGAATTTTCGATTTTGAAACCGGATTGCATCGCCGCAGCGACACCTGAACTGGCGCAAGATGTGATTGGTCTGATCAATAAAGCTGATCAGTTGACAGAATTTAGTTTTTGAGAATTTCGAGTGAATGCACTAAATATTTTGATTTAATAGCAAAAAAAAACAATAATAGGTGTTAAAGGTTAGAGGTTATATGTATATAGGAAAATATGTAATATAGAAAATCGATATTGAAAGTTGTAATATATGAATAAATGCTAAAAAATATAAATTTGTTTACAATGCAAGTATTTTAAATTTCGTATTAAATACATACATACATGCATAAAAATTTGTGTTGTAATATTTATAAAAAGTGCTCAAGTTTCATTGTATGTATGTTTATATATGCGCATATATGTATGTATGTAAGTATAACCCACATTTTTTCAATTAACAATGGAAAACGATTTTCTGGAAGACAAAGCGTAATACATGAGCGATGTACATATGTATGTATGTTCGATCTACTTATTATATATGCAAGTAGTTTATAGTTTTATTGCATATCCTCATTCTGCTTCAGCAAGCTGCCCATCTAATTCACATTTATGGCAAATAAACTCAGATAAAAAGACGATGAGCGCGCTGAGACAATGCACAAGTAATTATATTTTTATAACCTGAACAAGGTATATTAAGCATGCTACAAAGTATGAAATAAGCTTAGCAGTCCATCTGTTTACATATACGCAAACTAGTTCCTCAGCTTTTGAGATATCAAACTGAAATTTTGCAATCGTCCTTTTCTTTTCAAGAAGCTGTACAGCTGTCGGGTCCACCGATATCGGGCCACTATAGCATTATTGTCCAAGGCAATAGTACAAATTATTCAGATCGGACCACTACAGCATATAACTACCATACAAACTGAACGCTCAAAATTAAGTACTTGAAAACATTTCTATTTGTGAAGGGTATTATAGCTTCGGTGCAACCGAAGTTAACGTTTATTGCTTCTTGATTTTGCATATGTCATTATTTGCTTAAATTTTTATTTGGTTTTAAGTGCCTATGACTTTATTTATTCAACATACAGCTTTTGACGGTATAAATTTAGAAAATAAATAAAAATAAACAATACACAAAAACAACATAATACCTAAATGCTTTGTTATGGACGTACACAAAAAAGAAAAAAATCTGTAAATTTTTATTTTCATGCAAAGTCACTTAAAGAGAGCGCGATAAAACTCATTCTCACACACTTATAAAAACAAAATAACAACACAAAAATCGGTATCACTCCATGAACAAATAGTATTCTAACCGAAAGAGTTACTTTTCGTCGGTGTTTTATGTGCCGCACAGCTTTTTTATCATTTTTTCGTCGTTCTCGCGCTCTTCTAGTACGCTCATCTTACATTTTGCAACAAAGCAGCACAATTTATATGAAAATGCTTACGCTAAGTTATCAGTTGTTGGCGATACATCAGTTTAATAAGTTCTTACTTAATAAGTGCACAGCAGGTGTAGTAGCAACAATACGAGGTGTCGCGAATTACAAGCCAGACGAGTATAGTCTAATAAGAAGAAGAAGCACGTCACCAACGCCAACAATACTACGACGTTATTGTCCTTCAAACATTACTTTACATAAAAGAAAAAAAATGGCAAATAAGAGTGATGATACTAAAATACGTAATTACTATAATGTTGCATTAGAATTGGTTATGAAATGTGGTCCACTACTACGTGAAGGTTATAGCGTTGCTGATGTAGATTTTAAACAAAAAACAGCAGCTTACGATTTAGCAACTGTATATGATAAACAAGTAGAGGATATACTGTTCGAGGGTTTGCAAACAGCTTTTCCAGAATCAAAATTTATCGGCGAGGAGAGTGTATCGGAGAGCGGCAAAGTTCCCGAGTTGACAGATGCTCCCACATGGATTATTGATCCCATAGATGGCACCACCAATTTCATACACCGCATACCACATTGGTGTATATCGGTGGGTTTGGCCATTAATCGAGAATTGGTAGTGGGTATTGTTTATAATCCTATTGCAAATGAAATGTATTCGGCATGGAAGGGTCATGGTGCTTATTTGAATGGTAAACGTATTCATGTGAGAAAATGTACCGAAGTAAGTATTATTTAATTAAATATTCAAACTACTACATGTTGACAAACATATATTTGGGTGGATATTTGAAGTAGACCAAAAGAAAATTAGTTCTTACTCAAAAAGTGCAAAGAGAGTTTACTTGATTTCAGATGATCCACCCATTCGTCTGATTATGCTGATCTACCAGTTGTTGAATCTCTAAATTGAAATCCCTTATCACAGATATCTACATGGTGTAAGTAGTCGCGCTCATTTGCCAAAACTGCTGCTTCAGGCGGGAAATTTGGTCGTACATTCTACCAGCAAGAAAGCAGCGACCAGTAGCAGCAGCGATCACCTTGCGGAATTGACGTACGCCAACGAATGCGAATATTCGTACGTCCGTAGAAATGGTCAGTGCGGTGAATTCTTAGTGAATTCTGTGAAGCCAAGTCAGCTAGCTTTGTTAAAGTTAACTAAGGTGCAGTTGTCCACAGAAATAAAATCGGAGAGTTTCTCGATGAAGATTATTATGGGCAGATTATGCTGTTAATCGGACTACAACCAGCGATTGTTAGATCAGGCGAACTTCTACAAAGTGTAATTAAGCGCAAATATTGACATTATGCGTTATATGCAAATTGCAATGTGCACCATATATTTGTTCTGTGGCGACATATGTATGTATAGGTATTAGTATGCGGTTTCGTTTCATCATTATAATAACAATCTTTACGGTCTTTCTCTCCGTTTAAGCCAACAATTTAATTACAAGGGTATACAAGTAAATAGCTTTTCACGAAATAAAATCTATTAATTTAGCATGCCACTTAGTATACTTTAGAATAGAGAAAATTCAAACATTTTTAAATATTTATATTATTATTTTTTCTTTCACTATATGTCCATTTCAGATGAACGATGCAGTTTTAGCTTACGAAGTTTGCATTATTTGCGAAGCATCACTGCGTGATAAGTATGTGAAGCGCCTTTCTAAACTCGCGGCTGTTAGCACGGGGTATACATATAATAATTTATATATTTATAAAGTAGTTCACAAAAAATCGTTCACTTTTACAGCACACGTTGCATGGGCAGCGCCGCATTGACACTCTGCTACCTTGCAAGCGGCTGCTTTGATTGCTACCATGTTGAGGATTTACAGCCATGGGATATAGCTGGTGGCGCAGTGATATTACGTGAAGCCGGTGGTGTGCTATATCATAGCAAAGGTGGTGAATTTAATATTATGAAACCCGATTTAACAGCCGCAGCCACGCCAGAGTTAGTAAAAATCATGGTCGGTTTAATTGAAGAGGCTGATGCACTGACTGACTTCACATTTAAATAATTACTTTGTTATTAATCATATTCTAATTTTTGCGAAGTTTTTGTATGGAGTAGTTAACAAATAAAATTATTTTAAAAAATCTTACATTTGGCGGCATTCCGTGTGTTTGATAACCCATTGGTGGCATATTGGAACCGGGCTAAACCAACCGAAAAACGTGCATTACATATATATAGTAATTAAAACTTTGTAAGTAAAAAATCTAGAAGAATTTTAGTTAATTGTTTTATAATGAAAACTCAAATGAAAAGGTTTTTTAAAGCGAAATGTTTTGAGCTAATATAAGCAAAGTTATGAAAGCTTAAAGCTCCAAGCGAATCTAACATTAAATTGTTCAACTTTAAGTTATTTTAGGAGGGTGTGTTAGTTACTTATTTTAGCTAACAGATATTGAGAGCAAACTAAAAGCGTCAATTCTCAAATACTGTTAAATGCACCCACTTATTAGATAATATCATCAATACTTCGAACGCGATTCTAAATTTCATTTATCAACACCATAGCTCAATAATTTAAGCTCTTTATTTTAATAAATGCGATGGGACAATGGCAACCCCAGAGCTACATCCGATACTCACGAACGGTGAGAATTTTTATTTACAAGCAAATTGTAATTAAAATTGAAGAAAAAACAAAAACAAACAATGAACAGAGCAAACCCAGAATAGAAAGTAGAAATAAATACAGGAGATACAACAATCGTTATGAATCAGTAGAGGTAGTACGAGTGGCATCAGCTGCAAAAGCATGTTTTGCACAGACAACAACGCGCATTTGATAGACACAACAATCAGTTGAGTGCTGAACTTTGCTGAAGCTTGTAAACGTTATTTTTTGCGGCAACATAGATAGCGTTGTGTAGAAAAATTTCATATATATATATAGAGAAGGGTGAATAAAGTGCTTAAAAACATACATACAAAGCGAGACACTAAGATAAAGCGCGACACTTTCAAGAAATTAAAATCAATTTCAATTTAACGAAAAAATATTACTCAAAAAACCCCCGCAAAGCACAAGCAAACAATATGGCCAGTCCACAGCTGATCAACGAATGGTTCGACTTTATGTATCCGCTTGCGCAGCGTGCTGGCGAAATACTGCTCGAAGGTTACGCGGAGGCCGGCAAGCAGGTCAGCATCAAGACGGCATTTTACGATGTGGTCACCGATTATGATAATAAAATTGAAGAATTTCTTATCGAACAAGTATTAGCAAGCTATCCGGAGCACAAGTTTATCGGCGAAAAGGATACAGCGAAAAATAATCATGTGACAAAAGCGCTAACGGACGCACCGACTTGGATCATTGATCCCATCGATGGCACATCGAACTTTATCAAACAGATACCGCATGTGTGCATCTCAATCGGTTTGGCGGTAAATAAGCAAATCGTTTTGGGCATCATCAACAATCCGGTGCAGCAGAAAATGTACACAACAAAACTAGGTGGCGGCGCCTTTTGCAATGGGAAGCCCATACATGTGAGCAATATTGCTAAAGTAAGTCACTTGAAATGGCGTAATTAATATCAAGCATTTAGTGTGTACGAGTATGTATGTAATAAATTTTCATAAATTTCACAGATGAGCGAAGCGAATGTGGCGTACGAGGTGTCATTGTTGCATGCGCATAAAATACGTAACAAGCATATAAAACGTATATATCATATAGGCGCGCAAGCTAGAAGGTAAGCGATACAATTAGACATTGGTAGTAAATTTACATAGCACACATGATATAAGTCAGGAGTAATATTATTTATAATTACTTTTTACTTGAGAATAGGAGCATTTAGTTGTGTTTGTCGCAGGTCGCAAAGTCTTCATTAAATATTTATTCAGAACAGTCAGCATTTTTCTTGAAAAGAGATCTTAACAAAAATGCATTCATTATTCAAATACGGGAAGGTTCTGTATAGGTATAGCACATGCTTGAGCTATGCCAACTGTCCAAATAGACACATATAATTCAGCATCTTTTGACAGATTACCATGCAAAATTGTCTACCAACAAAATCGTAAAAACTGAATGCCAAAACTAAAGTCTCCTGCGGAAAACCTATACACAATATTACAACTACACGCCAGGCTCCGTTGAATTCAGAAAAAGTTAGTCAAAAGTATATTTTTATTCCCTGAACAGGGTATATTAAATTGGTCACGAAGTTTGTAACACCCAGAGGGAAACGTCGGATACACTATAAATGATCAGCGTGACGATTTTAGCATGTCCGTCTGTCTGTACGTATACCGTGGCATACGCAAATAGTCATCTAATTTTTGAGATATCGATCTGAAATTTTGTTCATTTGCCGGAACCGCGGATGTCGGAACACTATAGCATATAGCTTCCATATGGAATGGAAAACCTTTTTATTTGACAAGATATCTGCACGAAGTTTGGCATGGATTATTTCCCAAGGTAACGCTACAATTTCCAAACAAAATGTTCAGATCGGACCACTATAGTATATAATTGTATAGTACTTATAGCACCCGACACATGCATACATATACATATGTCCATAAATTGAGATCTGATAAAAGCTTAATGCAACATTTACCATTTACATATATATTCTCTTCGCATGCAAGTCATTTGTGCAAATAAGATTAATGCTGATAGGGATCTTATGCATATTTATACAATTTAAGAAAAGTATCTACTACTTTTTATAACAGCAAATAGCAATCAAGTATGTAAGCAAAGATAATCCTATTTTAATATTGCTTAATTTATATCTTTTATACAGAAAAATAAAAAAATATGGTTTATAGTACATGTCTGCTAAACCACCACACTTAGGGCTTAACGCTTTCCGTTAAGAACCCCTACCGAAAAAGTAGGGATCACAGCCACGCCTACTTCTCATACAGCACAGTTTTCAATTACTTTCATTTTAGTTAAATTTTTTTTTTAAGTAAATTAATTAATTTTTCACTTACAATTACTAATTTTTTTATATATTTTATATCATACTTCAGTCTGTTATTATATTTATTATTACTTATTTTATTATTATTTTTTTTTTTTTGATATGAATAATATTATATTTAATTTTCTTTTATATTTGTTTAATTAATAATTTCTACTAAGTCAGGAACGAGGTGTTTATATGAAGACCAAACAAAAATATGGACATATTTCCCCTATTTTTGGTACCGATAATAAAACGTTTATATTATATTACTATTATTTTTATCCAATAGTTACAGTTTTTTATTTAGACCATGAAAAAGTGTTAAGATATAAATTAAAAATAGGTGGTGGGATAATTTAAACATCTACAAGTATAGCCCCCTGAACGCGATCTACGCGGGAGCTGCTGAGAGCATGTCAAGAAATACAATATAAACAAATTCCTAGAAACATTACAAAAATTGCAAGAATAAACAAATCAAGAAAATAAATAAATAATGTACAAAATCAAATCACACTCTTTGAGAGCACACACGCAAATGTGCTTGCGCTCTTTAACTCTCTGCATTCAATTATTCTTCACACTCGAAATTATTTTTCTGCCACTTTCAGATTACTCGCGTATTCGTGTGTCGTGGATTCCTTATGCATGGTAGCTGCCGGAAACTTGGATGCTTTTCATATCGAAGACATGTACCCATGGGATTGTGCTGCCGGTTATTTGCTCATACGCGAAGCCGGTGGCGTGGTCACACATCCCTATGGTGGACCATTTGAAATTATGAAACCAGATTTAATATGCGCTGGCACTGAGCCGTTGCGCAAAGAAATGGAGGAGATCATAAGGAAAGCCGATCAAGTGAAAACTGTTGGCGGCGAGGAGCTATAAAGTTTAGTTGAACATTGTAAATGCGAAGAAACAGCAGTTTTACAGAAATTCTAATTGTTATGTACTTCAATATTGTAATTTTTATTCATATATTATTTCTTTATATAATTAAATAAATTTTTTTCAAACAAATTTTACATTTTTTACTTTAATTTTTGTTTTTAAAAATTAGTACAATTAAAACTTCTAAACGAAAAAAAGTGTAAATATTCGAAATTCGAAAATCTTCGATATGACATCAAACAGCTATTGGAGGGGAAGAGTGGCGTGCTGTCATGCGGATGGCAAGCAAAACAAACAAATCACTGAGAGTTGTAAATTCAAGTAAGCAGTTGAGTAGCGATTCCCGTTTTTATTAATTATTTATATATTTGTTATTTTTGTAATTTGTATTGTATTTGAGGAAAGAACGCTCTCATACTAATACATTTTCCCGAACGCTGCTCTTCGAATTGCGCTTCTGCGCTTGGAGAGTCTACGCAATGCAGTACAACTTTGCTAAGTGAATGCTAAGTAGTCAGTTGTAGGCGACACATCACTCGAAAAAGTCGTTTTAGCGAAATTTATTATATTTAAAAAGCAAAGAAAAATCAGTTCGTAACACTTTTTATATTATTATTTATACAAAATAAATATGTCTGACAGCGTCGAATCAGAAACAATACGTAACTACTATAATGTCGCTTTGGAATTGGTCATGAAATGTGGGCCGGTCGCTTGTGAAGGTTATGAACAAGCGGATGCTAATTTCAAAACAAAATCGGCATTTTATGATGTGGTAACCGTATATGATAAGAAGGTAGAGGATCTACTCATCGCTGGATTACAGAAAGCATTCCCCGAAACGAAATTTATCGGTGAGGAGGGCACAGCGGAAAACAATAGTGAGCCGGTATTAACAAATGCACCCACATGGATCATTGATCCCATAGATGGCACCACCAATTTCATACACCGCATACCACATTGGTGTATATCGGTGGGTTTGGCCATTAATCGAGAATTGGTAGTGGGTATTGTTTATAATCCTATTGCAAATGAAATGTATTCGGCATGGAAGGGTCATGGTGCTTATTTGAATGGCAAACGTATTCATGTGAGAAAATGTACCGAAGTGAGTACTATTTAATTAAATATTCAAACTACTACATGTTGACAAACATATATTTGTGCGGATATACGAAGTAAACCAAAAGAAAATTAGTTTGTACTCAAAAAGTGCACAGTATCGTAAGTTATTTGTTATCTCTTAAGAGGTATAGATAACGCGTATTGGAAAGTAATAAACGCAGTTGCTTTTCTTATAGCATAAGAGGGCAATAAAAAAAATATCTTTATCTTGACTTGGAAGATATCTCGTCAAATAAAAGTTGTCCGAACAAGGACTTGATTTTGATCGATCAGTTTGTACGGCAACTACTTATATGCTAAATGTAGTGGTCCGATATTGGCGGATCCGGCAAATGAGCAGCTTTTTGGGGAGCAAAGGACGTGTGACAGACCGACGAGCATGGCTAGATTAACCCAGCTCGTAATGCTAATCATTTGTATATATTTTCCATAGGGTTTCCGAGGTTTCCTTCTGGATGTTACAAACTTCGTTGCAAACTTAATATACCCTGTTCAGGGTATTGGAGTATAAAAAACCAAGTATCATTGTTGTTATTGTTGTTGTAGCGACTAAACAGACCCTGTTTTGGGTTAAGGCAATAAGTTAAATGTTAAGTGAGTCAATTGGACATGCAAAGAGGTGGTTAGTGGCATGCGGGGAATTTTGACATCATCGACGAAAATTTTGGGATCCAGTTTGTAAATAGGGGGTAGGCCGTGAAATTGGCAGGAGAGAGATTTAGGCTCCTTGCAGTGAAGAAGCGAGAAAGTTCTAGGAGATAGGCGTTCACTTTTAAGCAGATGGCATCAATTCCATTGTAATAGGACCTCCGTTTGGTGGTTGTGAGAGTTTCGAAATATAGTGATTAAAGAGTAGCGGACAGAGAACACCACCTTGCGGAACCCCCTGTTTAGAGCTCTTTAATTTAAATTGTTCACCTCGAAATAATACCGATCCGAATCCGAAATAATAGGACCTCTTCAGTCCTAAAGGGAGCGTTGGTTATCCTCACGCAGCGTTTTATGGACTGTGTCAAAAGTTTTTGACAAGTCCTACGCTATGAGGACAATCCTCTCACGAGCTATCTAGGCATCGTCTTGGCTAGTCGGGTTAGACAGGGATTTGACAGTAGTCCAAAGCTTGCTCACTCCTACGGAGAGTTTACATGATTTCAGATGCTCCACCCATTTTGTCTGCTTAGGCGGGAAATTTGGTCGTGCATTCTACCAGCAAGAATCAGCGACCAGTAGCAGCAGCGATCACCTTGCGGAATTGACGTACGCCAACGAATGCGAATACTCGTACGTCCGTAGATATGGTCAGTGCGGTGAATTCTTAGTGAATTCTGTGAAGCCAAGTCAGCTAGCTTTGTTAAAGTTAACGTAGGTGCAGTTGTCCACAGAAATAAAATCGGAGAGTTTCTCGATCAAGATTATTATGGGCAGGTGGTCTGATGCGAGTGTTAGCAAAGGTCGTCAGGTTACGCTGCTTATCGGACTACAACCAGCGATTGTTATATCAGGCGAACTACTACAAAGTGTAATTAAGCGCAAATATTGACATTATGCGTTAATATGCAAATTGCAATGTGCACCATATATTTGTTCTGTGGCGACATATGTATGTATATTAGTATGCGGTTTCGTTTTATGATTATAATAACAATCTTTACGGTCTTTCTCTCCGTTTAAGCCAACAATTTAATTACAAGGGTATACAAGTAAATAGCTTTTCACGAAATAAAAACTATTAATTTAGCATGCCACTTAGTATACTTTAGAATAGAGAAAATTCAAACATTTTTAAATATTTATATTATTTTTCGTTCTTTCACTATATATCCATTTCAGATGAACGATGCAGTTTTAGCTTACGAAGTTTCAATTATTCACGCAGCATCAGTGCGTGATAAGTATGTGAAGCGCCTTTCTAAACTCGCGGCTGTTAGCACGGGGTATACATATAATAATTTATATATTTATAAAGTAGTTCACAAAAAATCGTTCACTTTTACAGCACACGTTGCATGGGCAGCGCCGCATTGACACTCTGCTACCTTGCAAGCGGCTGCTTTGATTGCTACCACGTTGAAGATTTACAGCCATGGGATATAGCTGGTGGCGCAGTGATATTACGTGAAGCCGGTGGTGTGCTATATCATAGCAAAGGTGGTGAATTTAATATTATGAAACCCGATTTAACAGCCGCAGCCACGCCAGAGTTAGTAAAAATCATGGTCGGTTTAATTGAAGAGGCTGATGCACTGACTGACTTCACATTTAAATAATTACTTTGTTATTAATCATGTTCTAATTTTTGCGAAGTTTTTGTATGGAATGGTTAACAAATAAAATTATTTTAAAAAATCTTACATTTGGCGGCATTCCGTGTGTTTGATAACCCATTGGCGGCATATTGGGACCTTGTGGCGGCATTTGCATTCCCATATGTGGACCTGTAAAACATATTTATAGAATTAAATGGACGAAAAAATTTAATATTTATGCAACTACACACCCATGCCTTGATGATGCGGTGGCATGTGATGCCCTTGTGGTGGCGGTCCTGGTGGACCTGGTGGGCCAGGTGGTCCTTGGCCTGGTGGTCCATTCATATGCGGTGGTGGCGCTCCTTGTACACCCGGTTGTTGTTGTGGTCCTGGCGGTCCGTGTGGTGGTGGTACGCCATGTGGTGGTGGGGCATGTGACATTGGCGGACCACTACCCGGTGCACCACCACTACCTGGAGGAGGTGGGCCATGCTGACCTGGAGGACCTTGCCCATGTGGTGGTGGTGGACCATGTTGACCTACACCATGTTGCCCAGGCGGCATTGCACCGTGTTGTTGATGTTGTGGTGGTCCATGCGGAGAACCGTGTGGTGGTGCATGCTGCATAGGATGCGTATAAGGGCCACCAGGATGACCAGGAGGTGGCGGTGGGCCGTGATGACCGCCGGGTGGTATTGGACCGTGTTGACTATGCGGTGGCGGTCCTTGCATATGTTGCTGTTGTGGCGGTCCATGTGGTGGACCTGCCGGGACTGCACCAGAAGGCCCTTGTTGTACTGGCGGTCCTTGCGGCATTTGTTGATGTGGATAAGGACTGTGCGGCGATGGCGAGGGGCTTTGTGCTGGCGGCACCTGAGGAGGAGGCATTGGACTATTAGCGGGTGAGGGTGAAGCCATATTCACCCTACAAATTTAAAAAATTGGGACACAGAAAACCGCAAATTATGAGCCTTCCAGTGAAATAGTATGGGGAATTAGGCAATATGTATAAGTACACAAAGGCAAAATTTGTTATGTGAATCTACTTTTCAAATGTCTTTTTTGCTGCGAATAACACAAATTTCACACACTTATTAACACATTTACGCGATGATGGATTCACAGTTTGCGTTCGAACATTTTTTTTCACTTTAAATGAGTAAGTTTTGCAATTTTTTAGAGCACACACACAATTTTTGTTTTGCAAAGACGACGCGACGAAAAAATTCAATGGCTGCCATGAAGTATATATAAACGTCAAATTTATGTTGGTGATACTGCATACCGGCTGTCAAATATGTGCCGATGATATCGAAAGCTATCGTTATCGTTTATTAAAAATTTATGTTTTTTCATATATCGAAAGTTTATAACTTTAAAATTATGCAACGGATTTCTCAAAAAATCGTCTAACTCAGTCTTGAGTTCGATCACAGGATTATTAAATAAAAATACCAATTTAATAGCTATACACTTATCTCTATATATAATTCCAACAACTTAACGCTTCATTACTCAATATCCGAGCTTTCAACTTATTATTTATATCGCAACTAGTCTTTACCTGCCAACACTTTAACTGAAGCTGTCTGTGCTGCACAATTTGGCATCCCTCATATAGTAGTTCGTTAACAAAACTGCGAAATTTAAAAAAATTGTCGTTCCTTGATATAAAATATAAAAAAATATCGAAAAATGATAACTACAGTTTATATAAATTAATCGATTTATAAATATAGCTTTTATTGCAAATAAACAACATATCGATATAATATCAACAATCCCTACGAAGCAAGGCGCGAAATCCTATAAAACACATTTAAAAGATTGATGAAGTCAGTATTTGCCAGAAAAATTTGCATCTGAGCGAAGTTTAACCAATATTTTAGTAAAATGAGCGGATTTTCAAGCAAAAGAAAGTTTCCGCTAAACGGTAATGCAAACAAAAATGGATACGCGGCCGCAGGGAAGCAACAAAAGAAATGGTTTGTTAAAGGCGAAAATTAAGATTATATACCGATGAAGTGTTTATGCAAAATTTATGTACATATCTACTTGTTTTCATAATATTCTTACAAAGGAACGATGAAGATGATGATGATTTTGATGGAATGGATTTTGATATGGCAGGGGAAGGAGGTGATGATAAGGATGCTCTACTGGGAGAAGGTCCGGAGAACCAACAAACCTCAGTTAAATGGTCCAGAGTTGATCCACCAAATTTAGATCCTTCCACTGACGAATTGACATTTCAACAAATAGATATAGAGAACTACTTGGGCGAACCAATGCCAGGAATGCCAGGTGCACAGATTGGACCGGTACCAATAATACGCATGTTTGGTATTACAATGGAGGGCAATTCGGTTTGCTGTCACGTACATGGTTTCTGCCCTTATTTCTATATAGCAGCGCCACGTAGCTTCGAACGCAATCATTGCAATGCCTTACGCGAAGCTTTGGACAAAAAGGTATTAGCAGATATGCGTAGCAACAAGAATAACGTACAAGAAGCTGTGTTAGAGGTTCAACTCGTGGAGCGCCTTAATATTTACGGTTATCAAGGCGATGATAAACAACGCTATATAAAAATAACAGTAACAATGCCTAAATTGGTTGCAGCAGCGGTGCGATTACTTTCCAATCAAATAATACTGTCGGATTTCGATTTTCAAGACTGTCGTGCATTCGAAAGCAATATTGACTTCGATATCCGTTTCATGGTTGACACACATGTAGTGGGTTGTAATTGGATTGAATTGCCAGCAGGTACATGGCGTATACGCAATAAAAATACTAAACCGCTACCAGAATCGCGTTGTCAAATCGAAGTAGATGTAGCCTATGACAAATTTATATCACATGAACCCGAAGGAGAGTGGTCTAAAGTAGCGCCTTTCCGCATACTATCATTCGATATTGAGTGTGCCGGACGCAAAGGTATTTTTCCTGAAGCTAAAATGGATCCGGTCATACAGATCGCCAACATGGTTATACGACAAGGCGATCCCGAACCTTTCATCAGAAACGTGTTTACTTTAAATAATTGCGCACCAATTGTTGGCTCCGCGGTACGTTGTTTCCCCAAAGAGACGGAACTTTTAGATGCCTGGTCGAATTTTGTGCGCGAAGTGGATCCGGATATTTTAACCGGCTATAATATAAATAATTTTGATATACCCTACCTGCTTAACCGTGCTGCACACTTGAAGGTGAAGAATTTCGAATATCTCGGACGCATACGAAATATACGTTCAGTTATTAAAGAACAAATGTTGCAATCAAAGCAAATGGGTAGACGAGAGAACAAGTATGTAAACTTTGAAGGACGTGTTCCCTTCGATTTGCTCTTTGTACTGTTGCGTGACTATAAGCTGCGCTCGTATACACTAAATGCGGTTAGCTATCACTTTTTACAAGAGCAAAAAGAAGATGTGCATCACAGCATAATCACAGATCTACAAAATGGCGATGAACAAACACGTCGTCGTCTGGCTATGTATTGTCTTAAGGATGCCTACTTACCTTTGCGTTTGCTGGACAAACTTATGTCTATTGTCAATTACATGGAAATGGCGAGGGTCACTGGTGTGCCGTTGGAATCGTTATTAACACGTGGTCAACAGATTAAAGTGCTAAGTCAATTGTTGCGTGCAGCACGTACCAAGGGGTTTATAATGCCCGCCTACCAGTCGAAGGCGTCCGAGGATCAATATGAGGGCGCTACAGTTATAGAACCGAAACGCGGCTACTATGCCGATCCCATAGCGACACTCGATTTTGCTTCTCTATATCCTAGTATTATGATTGCACATAATCTCTGCTATACGACGCTAGTGCAGCCGGGTATGAAAGAGCGACTCGGTCTAACGGATTCCCAAGTGGAACGTACGCCAGCCAACAACACATTTGTACGCTCAGAAGTGCGTAACGGATTGCTACCAGAAATTCTGCAATCGCTATTGGCTGCGCGTAAGCGTGCCAAAAATGATTTGAAGGTAAATACTTTAAATATGCTTTGCATTTTTTTTATTTTATTTTTTTTTTTATAATTATTTAACTTTATTTTTAGGTTGAAAAAGATCCCTTCCGGCGTAAGGTGCTCGATGGCCGACAATTGGCTTTGAAAATATCCGCCAATTCAGTGTATGGTTTCACAGGTGCGCAGGTGGGCAAATTACCTTGTTTGGAAATATCGGGCAGTGTCACCGCTTACGGGCGTACAATGATTGAGTTGACAAAAAATGAGGTGGAGAAACATTACAGAATCGCTAATAATTATGAAAATGATGCAGTCGTCATTTACGGTGACACAGATTCGGTGATGGTGAACTTTGGTGTCAAAACGTTGGAGCGCGCAATGGAACTGGGACGTGAAGCGGCCGAAATAGTAAGCGCCAAGTTTGTGCGACCCATTAAATTGGAATTCGAAAAGGTTTACTACCCTTATTTGCTAATCAATAAGAAACGTTATGCTGGTTTGTATTTTACGCGACCCGAAACTTATGACAAAATGGATTGCAAAGGTGTGTGTTTGCGCGTATTGTTATTAATTTTTTTATAACTTTTAACTCAACTTGTATTGCTTTCCACTTTTCAGGCATTGAAACCGTGCGCCGCGATAACTCGCCGCTTGTTGCGAATCTCATGAACACGTGCTTACAAAAGTTGCTTATCGAACGCAATCCCGATGGCGCCGTAGAATATGCGAAACGTGTCATAGCCGATTTGCTTTGCAACCGTGTCGACATCTCACAGCTGGTGATCACTAAAGAATTGGCCAAGACTGATTATGCTGCTAAACAGGCGCATGTAGAATTAGCGAACAAGATGAAAAAACGTGATCCTGGCACAGCGCCTAAACTGGGCGATCGTGTGCCTTATGTGATTTGCGCTGCGGCAAAGAATACACCCGCCTACATGAAGGCTGAGGATCCACTATATGTGCTGGAGAATTGTGTGCCTATTGATGCTAACTACTATTTGGAACAACAATTATCGAAACCTTTGTTACGCATATTCGAACCATTGCTCGGTGATCGCGCCGAGTCTATACTGCTTAGTAAGTTACCACAAATTATGAGCTTTGATTTCTATTCTTTAACAACAACTGCTTCTGCACACAGAGGGTGAACACACACGTACGCGTTCGGTGGCAACCTCAAAGGTTGGTGGTCTGGCTGGCTTTATGACTAAGAAATCGTCTTGCCTCGGTTGTCGTGCACTAATGCCGAATGGTTATGAGAAGGCTGCGTTATGTCCGCATTGTGAACCACGCATGAGCGAATTGTATCAACGCGAAATCGTGGCAAAACGCTCGCTGGAACAAACTTTCGATCGCTTGTGGACAGAGTGTCAACGTTGTCAGGGTTCGCTGCATGAAGAGGTGTTGTGTTCGAATCGTGATTGTCCGATTTTCTACATGCGTCAAAAGATACGCATGGACTTGGATACACAGGAGAAGCGGGTACAACGTTTCGGTGCGCCCGATTGGTGACGAATTACCGTTTATATTGCATGAATAGTTCATAAGTGCTTTGCGCCCGATTGTGAATCGGTTGAAAAAAGAAAACTGTATTTATATTTTATTTGTTTTACCTCTAATTAACAGAACTTGAAATGCTGTGTCTAAATTTGGTTTATCTGAATACAATAAATTAAACTTGTTTGAAAAATTTCGTTCTTTCTTGAGAATAATGGGGTCTCTAAAGTTTGTGCTACATAGAAAACGCCTTATCTAATCTTTGATACTCTCAACCACATAATAAAGCGAGAAAAAACGTAAACTTCAGTTGCACCGAAACTATAATACCGTTCAAAATATCGGCGGTATTGACATTTGAGCGTGCAGCTTTTTGGAAAGAAAAGGTCGAGTGAAAAATTTCAGTTTGATGTGTCAAAAGCTAAGGGACTAGTTCGCAAATATACAGAAAGACGGACCTGGACCTTACGCTGATCTTATATATATATTTTTATACCATCTCCAACGTTTCCTTCTGGGCAAGCTTAATATACCCTGTTCAGGGTATAAAAACTATAATTTCACACGCGTTCTTGACATTTTTTCGCTTAATTAAACTTTGTTTAGTGTTTTACAGATAATACCATAACTTATTTTTATCTTGTTTATTAATGCTATATGGTTTTTTTTTTACAAAGATACCGCGCCAATCGTTGACTAAAAACTAAAAAACCTACAATGCGCGTTGGTAGTGAAAAGCGCGGCGCTACCCTACTTTTATCATGTTTAATGTTAATTCAAATTGGAAACTAATTACGTGATATTGGTACTTTTTATTAACACGACTAAAGGATACGGGCTCTTAATTTTGATTTTAAATTTGTTTTTGGCAAAGTCAACTAATACAACTGTGTGACTTTCAAAACTTTAGTAAAAGTTTGCTTCAGAAATTACTTTTTTTTTTGATTTTTGCAAGCCCGTATTATTATAGATTAATGTTGTTAATCGTTCATATCGTTAGGGAGCGCCGTTGTGAAGTCACATCATAGTAGTGTTTCTTTTCTATCAATACGTTTTCTTATTAATATACACTTGCAATTGCCTTATGTGCTGCCTACCAACAATTTACTTGATTTCATTTACGTGTTTGTTTTATATGTATGTATACAAAATGCATATAGTAATTACTTAAAATTAAGAACAAATAAAATAGTTTAAAGAACTTTTTTTTTGGGTAAAGTTGGTATGGGACAAGGAGTTTTTTTCTATATTTCTAGTTGCACTATTTACGACTTTGCAATGTATTGGAAAGCCAATCCATCGCTTGATCTAAGCCTTCACCTTTGGTCGCCGATGTTTTGAATATTTGGAAAGTTCGATTTTTTAAATTTTCCAAACCGAGCGCATGATGTACTTCCGCCACGGTCATACAACCTTCCATATCCTGTTTGTTGGCGAGCACAACAAGTATGGCGCCGGCAAGTTCTTCTTCCTATAAGCAGCAAACAAAACAATATTCTTTAAGAATTGCACATATATACTATTTAAAAAAAAAACGCACTCGCAACATGTACAGCAGTTCATCTTTAGATATGCCTATCCGATCTCGATCTGCAGAATCCACTACATAGATTATAGCATCTGTGTTACTATAATAACAACGCCAATACGGCCTAGATACCAATGAAAGTTAAATAATGTTATTTCTTGTATGTTATTTAATTTACAAACCTTATACTTGTCTGACCACCCAAATCCCATACCTGGAATTTTAAATTCTTGTATGTAACCTGTTCGACATTGAAACCGATAGTCGGTATTGTTGTGACCACTTCACCAACTTGCAGTCGATAAAGTATAGTCGTTTTGCCAGCGCCATCCAGCCCCAATATCAGTATGCGCATTTCGCGTGAGCCGAGCAGACCGCGAAAGTAACTTAATACACCACCTAAGAATAATACAAACTATTTTAGCAACTAAAAAGGAATTTTTGTTGTTATTTTTGATGAACAGTTGACTCACAACACCGGCAGACGTACGATTGGCATAAAGGTTCTATTTCCAACTTAGCCAATCTGTCACTGCTGCCACACATAGAACTTACCCATTTTATTTTGGCTACAATACGTTGGTGGTTGGTATTAATTTACTTATTATATATATTATTGGTGTATAGCTTGATTTAATTGTTTTTCCTATAAAAGTTAATGCACGCACATTTGTTTTAATTATAATAAATACATATGTGAAAATAATTCGTATTTTCACTTTTTTTATAGGCAGACGAGGAGAACGGTTTGATTTATGTCAAAAATTGTTTGTCATGCGTAGCGGTTATGACGTGTCTGTCTAAAGAACAGCCAGTGTTGCATTGCAACTGAAACGGTTAAAATAAAATGCGTATATGTTTGGTATTGTTTTAAAATATGTTTTTTTTATTTTATTTGTTTAAATATAAAAAAATCTCACAAAAGCTATTTGAATAAATATCAGCAAATTAGTAATAATCACCAATAAATTATGTGATATTTTAAACTTTTGATTATAGATCTTGTATCTATTAAAAATAATAACTACGGAAATCATTTTTTTTTGCCTAGAATATGAATAAAGATAAAATATAAAACTATTTTTTAATTTATTTATTTTCGTTTTTCGTATTTATAATTTTTATTTATTTATTTCAAAATATTTCTTAAGAACTGCATTATAATTATTTAATTTTTATTGATTGCTAAATATTATTTCAATGATTACACAAACTATTGAATGCTTTGACTTCCTTATAATGCTTTGCATAACCTCAAATACATGGACACATATATGCATGTATCAATCTTTTATAATTTATATATTATTTGCGTTTATGTTGCTGTTGTTGGTTTGTATTGCGATTGCTAAATAAAAATAATAATATTATTCCATATACATACGGTAAAGAGCCTTTTTAAATACCTATACATACATATTATATTTGTGTTTAACATCTTATTAAATATACGTTATTTTAACATTGTTTGTTTTATATATTTTACAACTTATGTAAAGCAATGTTTACTATACATTTTTGTAATATTTTTTTTTTTTTTTTAGTTTATAAATATACATGTATATATATAAAGCACACACAGATAAATAGCTATGAATATTGTAGAATTTTTAAAATAATTCTCAAAAAACAAAGACAATGTTTTTTCTTAGTTTAATTAAGATTTTTTGTTTTGTTTTCATTTTATTGCATTAGAAAATGTACTGGAGTTAATATACTTAGTAAAAATGTGTCTTAGTAAAACGATGTGCTAGTAAATATCAGTCGGAAATGTTCAAAACACTGTATATCGTATTCAATTCCCTTATTAGATATTAAGTTAACGAATGTCTGTAGAAATTGTATTTTTCATATTACCTATTAGTTTTAATTTCTCATTTTTCTTCAAGTGCATAAAAGTGTGTTATTTGTTATTGAGAAAGTTTCATATCATATGATAGCAAAAGAAAAAAAGCTAACTAGTATAAAAACATTAAACATAAAAAACATAAACAGTTAACATTTGTCCGAGTTGTTTTAAATTAACTAAATAATAAGAAATTTAACATATCACACGAAAAACATATATAAATATATTTAATTAATTTTATGTGAAACTTTCTCTGAAATATATAAATTTTCACGTGACTGCCACTTTCAACCATGCATATATACATATATATAAGTATTGAAATAATAAGTTAATTAATAAATGTCCTTCACTTTCGCAGTTTTAAATATTAAAATGACATTTTATACAATTTTTTTAATTATAAATACTCCCAGTTTTATTTAGTGTATATATATCTATATTTTAATTTATCAAAGAGCTGTTAAAAATTATTTTGTTTATATGTAAGTTAAATGGTAATGTGAACGTATTTTTAGCATGTTTGGCTGACTAGAATGTTTGGTGCAAATTGTTAGCTTTTTAGTTAATTTTTTTATTAAAAGTTTTTATTTGATGGCATAAGAATGAATGCTTTGAAATGTACAGTTCTTTCACGCGTAATACTTGCATAGTTTTGTTGACATACACATACATTTTTTAATAATATTTTTACTTATTGTTGAATTTAATTTTATTAAAATTATAGTTATCATTGATTGAAGCATTTTCACTAATGTTATCGATTTCCACTACATGTTTAGGTTAACTAGCTTTTTTCTTTTTGTTAATGCAGCTACTTTTTTCTACATTAATAAATTAAAAAAGACATTCATTTATATTTTTAATATTACTTTTTGTTTTTATAACAAAAATATTTGGTGTTTTTTCTCGTTTGTTTATTATATATAGCTTAACTTTAAATCGTAATTTTTCTTGTTTGTTTATACATAAACAATTTCATTTTTGACGTTTTCTAATAAGTAAAACAAATAATTTGCGGTTAACAATATACGCAAAATTATCAATCTCGTTAGTTATTTCATATTCAGATTTAGTTTTAATTAATCTTTATAAAATAATGTTTTTTTGTTATTTTGCTCACTGGCTTTGCATGAATGTTTGAAACTGCATCTATTTATTTACATTTGTTCTGGTGAGAGCAACTATCAAATATTTCGGCGCAGAAAAAACTAAATGGAGCTTATACTAAATGCTAATAAATTGTTTCAAAAATTGTGCATTTTTTCAGAATTTTGCATGGCCATTTGTTGTGATACTTTACTACTACCTCAAGCTTATTTTATGAATTTTGGATGCTTTATATTTAATTCTGATTTTTATGTTTTTGGTGGGACATAAGTATATGAATATATGTAGGCGCATAGTTACTGTTTAAATATATCGGCTTTCAACTTGATATCTTTTCTCGGTATAAAACTGACTTTTCCTCCTGTAACTGCACCTTTTGTATTACTTCGAAGTAACAAAATAAATGTGCGTATTAAAATTTTGTTTGCTATAAATATTAATAACTGCGCTTTGTATCTATTATTAAGTATAAATGCCATTGTATAGATTTAGCAAAAAGCAAATGTCAAGTGCATTAAACTCTTATTTTATGACACAAAATCAATTATGTTATGAAAAAAATACACCCATTACTTGCTAGCCAAATTACGTATTGCGAAACATTAGTTGGCTTTCGTATAACATTAAGGCCACTAAAAAATATTTTCTTAAAACAAAATTATATATAGTTTTTTGTATAAATTAAACAATGTGTAAAGTAATTTTTGCTTTTTCTTTAAATATATTAATTTATGTCTATTAAGCAGGTCAAATGGTTCATCAACAGTTTTACATTGCTTTTAAGCTGTTTTTCGGATTTTTAGAATAAGTAATTATTACTTTGTTTTCGTTTAGCTACATCATGAATATGCATTAATTTATGTATAAATATATTAGTTTAATATAATTTTGTGTATTCTTGTATATTCAAAGCAGTGTTTGTGTCGAAAAATATTTATCGAATAAAAAATTTTAAATAGAAAAATTAAAAGAAAAAATTAAACAAAATAAATTTTAAAAAAAGATGTAAAAAATATACATAAAGACAAATGTAAAACAAACACATAAAAAAATTTATTTAAATAAAAATAATAAAAAAAATGTTAAAATTTAAAAAAAATTCTAAATAAAAAAAAAGGTCAAATAAGAGTTTAATAAAAAAATATGTTTAAAACCAAAATATAAAATCGAAAAAAAAATAAATATTACAAATTTATAACATCAAAATCGAACAGAAATCGAAAGTTAAATAAAAACAAGTATGATAAAAAATGATAATTTATAAATTTAATTTAAATTTTAAACAAAAAGAATGTGAATTTTACGATTTCTAAAAAAAAATTACATTTTAAAAATTATTTCTTTACATACTTTTTAAATCTATAATAATTTAGTTTAATAAAAATCGTTTTAGTGTTTTTAGTTTTTTTTTTTGTCAAGCCGAAGCCTGGAAATTACTTTCCAACGCCAAACACCACTTTGATTATTTTTATAGTTTGTATTACACCAAGAATTTTTAATAAGCAATACATTTTTCTTATAACAAATTATGTTCCATATATCTAATGTCATTTCGTTTGCATTTTACTTATGATGCACAATATTTTTCATCCTAACTTGAATCGGTTTACGTCGACCACACACATACGGCTGCCCAAACTGCAAATGCGCTACAATGTCCTACACATATGTACTATATCCATTTGTTCTTGCTAATACTTGCTACTAAGTATTCACTAAAATGATTTAACTAAGTTTACACAATACAGCGAGTGGTTATGTCTGAACTAATAAAAATTCCTAACCTAAACTTGTAAAGCCTACTACAATGCTCATAAACTGCTATCTAAAACTTTTAAGAAGTATCGAACTACAAAAGAAAACATATTAAGTATTAATAATTACATTTGTATTAAGTATAGTATTGAATAGGCGCAGCAACGAAATATAACTAACAAATGCTTTATTCAGGCATATGCCACCCAAGCATAATTATTAATAGAAACTATAATAACTAGGTTTACATATAATACAGTAAAAGTTTAATACGCTTAGCAAAGGTTCCTTAGGGCTTGACTATTCATTTTACCCAAACAACGTTGTTGTAACAGTGACAGTTGACAAATTTGTACATATGTACATATGGAGTTTTAAAACTGTTATCAGTGACAGCTGTGAAATTTGTTACAAAAATAAAATTTTAAATGGTACAAAAAATAACGCAAAATTAATTACAAAATTCATAAATATGTATATTATGTTAAAAAATTGCACAACGCACAAATTTTACAAGCACTACTACAACAACGAAGCACTGTTAACACAAACTATTTCACTTCTAAGCCCACCTTACACTTCTTTACCTAAAGCACTTGATAAAATGCCACTGTTTGTTTACCATTACGACCGCGATATTCCTGCGTGTTTGTCTAAACATTTGCTATGGGTGCATTGCGCGTCTCCGCATCCCGATTCGACTTATCCTACACGTACTGATAGTGCGCCAACTCGGTGCCACCACCTTCACCATCGGCATTTCCACGCAATAGCGGCTCTTGTTCCACCGTTGTGCGACCCACCTGCTTATCCATATCGTAGTAATTCATCCAATCGACGTGACGCGGTTGCACTAAACCAAAACATTTGCACTCCAAGAAATCGACCAAGTTGTTGAATGGTCCACGTGTGAAAGGACTGTGTCCACCTTTCGCCTGAAAGTGACGATAACGTCCACGATTCATGCGCTCATTGGTAGTCATACCCAAGCAGACGACTTGATATGTCTGGCAAATTGTTAGTAGCACAACCCAGGAGAGATGTAACAAGGCATTCGCCATCACCCAACCCACCCAGGCATTACAATTGGCTATGTCCATAATTGCTTTTTGGAAATCCGCCAGCGGTACGAGCGTAAAGTGGACATTACATTGATAGATATAATAACAGGCGCCACCGTATAACATCCAACCGCACATGATAAGTAACATCCAGAGGAAACCCATGAAGTACACGTGATTCTTGAGACCAATACAATTACCCACCCAGGGGCAGTGATGATCGAAACGAGCAACGCAACGATCGCAAACGCTGCAATGCTTTGAACGTATCGGACGCCGTACCAGACAGCCGGAACAGAAGGAGGAAGGTTCAAACCCAATGCCACCGCGTTCTGACAATTCGACAATCGTCTGTAATATAAAATTGTTGTATTGTAAATTGTTAAGATGACAACTGCAGCGGAAGTATTAGATTTAATTTTATAACCAGCAAATGCGCACTTAGAAATAAAAAAAAAAACTATCTTAGCACGCAAACCCTCAAAACAATTCTTACTTTAAAACGTTGTTCCTGCGTCGGTCGTATAATACCTGGATCGCCTTTCCAAGACTTCATAAAACATACCCAAAGCGCTGCGGAGCACGTCAAAAATACCAAGGTTTCCGCAAACGATACTGCATCCACAATGTATACAATCCATGTAACATAGAACCACGCTTTCGTTGCCAGATACACGCTTAACGGTAATAATGCAAGCAAATGCTCATCGAATAACGCTTTACCAAGCGTATGGAAGATGCCATACAAACAACCAAGCAGGAAGAATTTAATTATATACAGTGTATTTAGTGTAAATACGACGCCAGCTAAATAAAACGCCGTAAATGGACAAGCAACCATTGCCCACCAACGTAGACGTTTATCATGGCGCAGACGTGATATCAAGGAGCGTTGTGTTTGTGATTTTTGCGAAGCCTCACGTACGCGATCTAATACTTTCGAACCAATCCATATTGCGCCTGCCTGTGTCTCGAGCATTGTTAAGGGTGTTTCGCCACGCAAATTAGGAACGTCGAGTGAGGCGCGTGATTTTAGAACCAATGTAGAAATCGCAGTAGCGTTGCGCGCCAGTATGGCCCAATGTAATGCTGTGTTGCCGTGTGTATAATCGACCATGGCGGGATTAGCGCCAAGCGTGAGTAATAAACGTACAGGATCCAGTGCGCAAACCTAGCAACAAGTTTAGTCAATATTTTAATGAATACATGCAAATGTGCAATGTTAAGATTTACCTTCCAAGCGGCCCACATGAGCGCAGTCATCCCGCCACGATCTTGTAAATCTGGATCAACACCTTTTGCTATGAAATATGCAACCAATGCTGTGTGTGCAAATTGTGCTGCAATGTGTATGCAGGAGCAACCCTCGGCATCACGTATTCGCGGATCAGCGCCGGCATTCATCAGCAGCACAACAGAACCGAGATGCCCTTGTCTTGTTGCCCAATGTAAGGGTGTTGCATTTAATTCACCACCTACAGCATCTACAATAGCGCCTTTCTCCAGAAAATAACGTATTATATCACGCCTATTATTAATGGCTGCCCAATGTAGTAACGTTACAGTCTCACTATCGGGTTGATTAACATCCCAACCAGATTCAATAAGTTCACGTACACGTGCTATAGCGCCATACTGTGTCGCTTTGACTATATCGAAGCCGCTGTAATCTGGTTCCACCGGTGCTGTGGGTGGCTGCTGTGCCATAAGTGCTGCCTGACGTTCAGCATCGCGATCATTTTCTGTACCAGGCGCACATGAGCCAGTCGTAGCGACATTGCAAGCGGTCTGATACATGGTACTGGGATATTGATGTAACCGTGATAGGAATAGATTTTTTCAACTACAGGAAGTATGTATGTAGTTAATGAATTGTTTTGGAATTACATATTTCCAACACAAAGCAGCGATGTATTAATATACTTTATCGCTTACCTCTTCAATTGCAACTTTTTTCTTAACACTAAACAATGGTGTCCTTAAATATGAATCAGCCTGCAGCCGTTGCTGCTATCATAAAACGCACTTATGCGTTGGTATGAGTGTCGGAGAGCTCAATCCAGCATTTAAGGGGAATTTTAAGCAGCTTATACGAAAACACTTGGTAAATATACACTGAAGTTTATGAAAGCGCCATTTAACTACGCAATTTGACTTTTTCAATAGATAATTACTTTTTTTACACCTTGTAGTTGAAAGAAAAAACCAAATTTTATCACGCAACTCGGAAAAAGTAGATTACACTCAAAAATTTGACCACTTCTGACATTTCAAGTGACAATTCGCTGCTGTTGTCAGTGGGGGTGACATTTTTGCTACATATATGTGTTTGTGTGTGTATTATCATGTGCAATGGTACGAAGTGGCGACAAAAGAAACGAACCAATTAGCGATGATGCCGCAAATAAATAAAATGTTATACCCTCTAAACATAGACAATTATATAAATTTAAGCAGTGGAAGAGTCAACTATGACATCATGACGTCTCCTGCAAATTGTTGTTGCTATAGTAGCGGCAGAAAATATTACTGAAATAATTTTGATGTATGCTACCGAATATTGAAGCCTGGTTAAATTGAAGTTATTCAAAAACAATTACGAAAACTTACCAATCCTTAATAATATATGAAATAAAACTAATATTTCCCCTCATCATATTTATTTTTTCTTATTATTCATTTTATTTGATCGTATAATAAAGTTAAATAGTTTTACACTTAATTATGCAATGAAGATAAAATTAAAAAATATACAGTATAGTTTTTTTTATGTTTTTAAGAAATACATACATATATATATGTATGTGTATGAGTTGCATTGCCTGTTACAAAACTGCAACTGAATAGCGGGTGCTAAAATAATCGTACAGCGTGCAGTGAAGGTTATCGATTATTTTTTGTAATCATGTCGAAAGGACAGAAATATGGAGTATTTATATAAAAATTATTATTTTTTGTTATCACACATTTTATCGCTAAATGAAGGGGTTTTTTAATAAAACGCTCCCACTATTCTCTTGCAGTATTGCACTTATATTTTGTTTCTGTCACTTTTCATATTTTCATATAATATGTGTGACTGTCAGTATTTTTTATTAAAGTTTATTTCATTTTTTTCAAATCATTAATGATCAATGATTTTGCTTACTATTTTTAAGCCTATGATATATTTTTTATATATTAATATTATGCTTTGGGATATATAAAGTATAATATAAAAAATAACGTTTACAACGTTTATACGCTTTTTTTTTATAAGTTTCTATTTTTTACAAAAATGTTTTTTTCATATTATGCAAGTTTATTTTTTATAACTTTTGCTTTAGGGTTTCTTTTCTAGTTTTTGTATATATTTCTTTCTACTGTTTTGGGCTGGATAAGTGTTTTTATTGATTTGTTGTGTTTTTTTTTTTGTTTTTTGTTTTACTTTTCTTTACATTTAGACTTTTGAGTTTTACTTTTATGTTAAATTCCTTAAATTGTCGCCATGCTAACCGATTAAAAATGTTGGCGCAGGAAATGTTTACATGCAAAAAATTTGTTAGTGTAAAATTAAGTGTTTGCGAGTGCGTTAAATGGTGTATTTCTTGTTAAATAAAAATGTAAATCGCATTGGCAAAAATATAGTAGTGTAGTACAAGGATGAATTTCTTTGTTTATTGAAATACATTTTATGTTTATTGTATAAGGATATAGGGAGATGGAGGTAGTGAGCGCAGCGAAGAGCTTTGATGTATATATGTATGTATTTAATATTAAATATTATATTTTACGAGTTTAGGTGGGCCGATGCATATTTACTTGCGCTGAAATTTATTCAGCATTTGCAGTTTTTTACAAATATGTATATGATATACATATATACTGTGTTGCCTATGTAACTCAGAGCAGTGTTGTGATATTACGCATTATTCCTTTATTTGAAAGTGGCAATATTTTTATTTTACAGTTTTATATATTTTTTTTTTGCAAATTTGTATAATTTGTTTGTGTGTTGGTTAACCTACTTCTAACATTTATAAAGCTAAAAAATTGTAGCAGTTACAGATATACATATGCACTTATACTAATTTTTACAATGCTGGTAGATTTTTTCCACGAAGCTGGCAAGCTGCGCTCGATTGCATTAAATAATATTCTTTATAAAAAAATTAATTAAAATATTGTTATTTTAAACTGCCAAAACACTCTTGTTAATCGACTTTGATCGATAGTTCGCTGAATGCTGTCATAGGTAAATAACGGAACCGGAAACACATCAGTGACAGAATTTATTACAGGAATAATTACCGCGTATTTTCATAGTTTCACTATAGTAAATTAAAAAAAAAAAACAATCAAGAATAAAGGCTTAATACAATATTGCGATTTATGCAGCAAAATAAGATCTTATAATTTGATTATAATAAGTATGTGGTGCTGATATGTGATGGAAAGTGTGTAAGTAGCATTTGTAAATCTTTATTTTAAACGAAACAAAGAAATATACTTCTTTTTAGTGTTTGGAATAATTCTTAAACAAAAACCCAAACTGTGTTTAAAGAATTGCCGTAGAAAAAACGTGTTTGTTAAATCCTGGTGATGACGAAAATATGCTTACTGCGAAAAGATAAAAATTTAAAAATAACGTATAAAACAAATAAATATTATGTGTTCACCTGTAATTGTAGTGTCAACACAAAATACGTAATAATATATGTATATAATAATAAAAATATATTTTCTTTTATTAAATATAATGCATACGAAATAAAAATTCGTTTTTTTTGTTTATTTAAGTTAATTTTTTATTGCATAAATTAAAAACAATTATTTTTTTTCGCTGGTTTGTTGTAAAATACAATATAAATTATTTAAAATTAAATTAAATTGGTTTACGTAAAAATTATTGTTACAATTTTTCTTTGTAGTGTGTAGTATTAAAAGTTTGCAGAGATATGGTGTCAAAATAAACTTAAAATTAAATGTGTAAAAATCGTTTCTTTAATGTACTTTATATATAAGTATGTATATTATAAAATTAAAACAAACAAAACTTGTGAAAGAAAAAGAAAAGTTAACATTAAACAATAAAAACAGTTAGAATACACTTTTCTTTAATTGCAACTATTAGCTAGTATAGAATACAAATGTGAGTAAGGGTAAACTGGTTGGTTGTACGGTGTGTAAGACACGGTGAGCGCGAAAATAGCAAAAAACATTGAAAAAGGTATGTCAAAAGCTATGTTGCATACATACATGATGAATGCGCGTTGCTATATATCCAAGCTGATTACGATTTGCTTGTTGTTGGTCTATGTTTGTATGAGCGGCAGGAGGGCGCCACTTTATAAGTAGTTAAAGTGTACCCTTATTTAACATTATTAGTATTTGTTCGATCTTGATTTTAGTGTTGCTTTATTTTTGCATTTTTCCGCAGATTTTCGCATACTCTTTATGTTTTTTTATTATGCAAATGTCGGTGTATGCTAGTTATATTTTAATAAAAAATTTAGATGCGCTCGAATTTACAGGCATTTACGCATTAATACATATGTATGCATATTTTTATTTTTGTTCGTCATTATACTTATATGTATGTATGTATGTATGTGTATGCTTACTTAACACTTCGTTTGCCAATCATTGCTCATACAATGTCGCTGATTATCTTTTTTAGTTTTAATTTTAATTTTTTTTGTTTGCATTCGTCTTTCATTTCGTTTTTTTCGCTTACACGCACACGTCTGCACTTTTCAAAGAGTTCGTTTCACACATTTCACACATTTCACACCTACAGCTATAATTTATTACACGCCGCTGATTCTACTTTGCCCTACTATCTATTACTTTTACTTTTTGCTGCTTCTGCTACTTTTGTTTGGTGGTTGTGGGTTACATTTGTATGCATTTGCCTGACTTATTACTTGTATGTATGTATGTAGTTATGTATGTATGTAATGCTTTACAGCTGCACTTAATAATAATTATAAACTTGTTCAGCATCTTCTGTTAATTTGTTGTTGGTATATAAGTATGTTGTATGTACTATGTTTAATGTGTTTGTATATGCAATTCTTTGCTACATACTTAGCCTACATGTGTGTGTTTGTATTATTTATAAATACATACATATACTCATTATAGCATATTTATATCTTCGATTTGTTTCACATTTGCATGTGTATATATGTATATATATAAGTAGTATTAATTCAATTTCTGTTTTTTTTTTTTGTTTTTTTCTTTTTTCTTAATAAAAAAAATTGCAGCAATTGTTATAGGAAAGTATTTCGCGGGGGAATAGGTAGCGCGTTAATTTGTTTATTTGTGTATTGTATAATTTCTTGTTTACATATAAATATATATGTATGTATATGTCTATATAATATTAATATTATATGTTTATTATATACATATTTTTTGTTTTGTATATATATGTATGTGTGTCTGCTAATTTATTTAAAAGCAAAAAACGTAAATTATATATTAATAAACATCAATTCCCACTGATGTTACGTTTTATTACTTAAATCGGGCGGATTTGGCGGACTACCTTCCAGCTGCTGCTGCTGGTTTGTTTGCAACTGATGATGTTGTTGTTGTTGCTGCTGTTGCAACTGATGTGGATGCTGTGTCGTCAGCAATGTCGGTACTGATATTGTAGTCGCTTGCGTAATTACCGTTGTTGCTGTGATCGTCTGTTGCACTCCTCCCTGCTGCTGATTCTGTGGATGTGCCGTTTGTATTTGCAATTGTTGCTGTTGTTGCATAGTTTGCTGCAACTGCGACTGCGGCATGGACATTTGCTGTTGATTCGTGTTGTTACTGTTTCGGTGGAAGAGCAGCGTAAAAATGTTGATAAGTCTTTATGAATTTTCAAAGGAACATTTTAAGATAAATATATTTAAAATTTTATTTAAAATTATATTTTTCATAGTAGTTTGCATTTTTTTTCAAATTATTGAAGAACTGAAAACAAATTTGATTAAAAATCATACGTCAGAAGCACTTGAGATAAGGTTAAGACGCTGATGCTTGCTAAATACTAGACCATCGGTTGGTCCAAAGTATCCTATACTGCTCTGATAATTGAGAAGAGAGCTAAAACGGAACGCTCTTTAACATGTGATCCCCAGCTGAATTTCGACCCCGGTGATGCGGTTAAGGATGAATTTAAAACAATCGGATTTTTTCATTTACTCGTATATAAAATGCCTATATTCGAAAATATTCTTTGGAAATTTGATGTTGCTCTGGCCATTAGTTTCGAAATTATGAGCGTATTGTTAACTTTTTTAACTTATGTTAATCGGCTCCCAAAACTTTAAACGTGTTTTTCGCGAAACGCTAGTTTCAGCGTCGGTGAGCTGCACCATCGCCTTAAAATTTTCACAATTTTGGTTTTTTAAACCGCAAGTGTAAATTTTGTTCAGAAAAAAAGATTTTTTTTGGGAAATTTTGACTTGTTCTTTGATCATTACCCTATAATGCAACACAAAGGGTTATTCTTCATTACCTGATTAAGAATAAGAATGGCGTCGAGTAAAACATTTTAAATTTTGAAAAAAAATAAAAAGCATTGCAAATGCACTTACATTTTCGCAACATTATTCAGCGGATTATTGGAATTGCACAGAACGCTATATACAGAATCGACTTTGCTGAGCTTTTCAAACAGCGGTATCAGTTCAAGCAACTCCGAATCGTTCGTGTCATCAAACCATGACTTTACAGGAACCTGCAACGGAAATGAAATGTTATTAATCAAATGTGTATATGTAGGTATGTACATATATTTGTATATTCACAATGGAAATTTTGACATTTTTTGTATACTAAAAGTAGCAAAAAGCTTTAAATGTAAATTGGTTATGAGCTTTGTGCTATTTTCTTTAACATTTTTCGCATTGTTGCCGCCTTACCGCATTATCTGGATGAAATATATAACTCGCTGGTGAATTATCAACAATGACAATTTTTTGTAAATCACGTCCAAGACGATTTAAATCCTTAATATAATTTCCCCTGTAATAAACGCACGATTCCCTAAACAGTCTTGCGCGAAACACATCCCATCTGCGAACAAAGAGGGAATTAATTATTTAATTAAATTGCATATGGTAGAAAAATTCATTTAAATCACACTTACTTGTCTAACAGATCGGCAACGGGATCCGCGTATTTGGCTAGTGATGCTGTAAATAAAACACACTCGTACAATTCGCCCATTTTTCGCAGGAACTCATCGACATAGGGCCGTTTGAGTACATAAACTTGATGGATGGTGCCATCAATTTCCACTGGTACAATAAAATCAGCATTTGGAATCGGCTGTAATTCACAGTGTGTAATAAAAAAGTGAAAATTATATAAATAAACAAAGTTAATTTTTAGGTCATAAAATATATTATACTTTTATACTTGTATGTATAATTTTAGGCGCTTAACACTTTTTAATTTTAGCATGTATGTATGTATATATTTACGCTTACCTTAAAACTACTGTGCACTAATGTCTCATCCAAATCGATGACCATGCATTTTTTATGCATATCCGAGTGCCTAACCTGAGGTAGTAGGTACCTTTGTTGGTCCGGTAATGGTGGCGGTGTTGTGGAACCATCGATTGATGTGCCATTTTGATTGGTTTTCGTACGATTACGTCGCCAGCAGCATAGAAACGATTGAAAGAAGCCGCGTTTTGGTGGTTTCAAACGTTCAACATCATCTGAAATATTTAAGAAGAATCGGTATAAGTTAAGGATTTTCAAAAATTCTGTCTTTTACTTAATGTTTGTACAATTTACATTTAATTAATAATCACTGTATCAGCTTTTAATTAGGAATATATAATATATATATATTTTTTCTTTTTTAAGATTCTGTTTGCACTTCTTCATATGTAATAGATCTGTTTTGTCTGTCAATTCTTTTAAATATAAAATTGTGGAATCGAATTTAAAATCAGTATGATATTTATTGAAGTAAACTTAACCTAATAATTGGTTTCAAAAGAACACAACTTCGCTATTTTCTCAAGAAAAAAATCGGAATCGATATCAAATTCAAAATAATATTTACTGAAATTTTTAAAATCATAACCTAATTTTTTCAGGAACACGATTGGAACATTTTCATCAAATAATTTTACCTGAATTTTCAAAAATCATAATATTAGTAACTTGCAAAATAAATCACATAACGAAATATTTGCTTTCAAAGAAACTTAACCTTACTTTTGTGTATACAATAAAAGAAAAAAAAAAAACAATTATATGAAAAACCGACCTTTCGTTACCGTGACAATCTAACCGTAACCTATATTTGACTAACTTGAAAGTAGTTGAAAGCAATACACTCAAACAATAACTTTATGAACCTAAAAAGTGTTTATTCTATCGCCGTTTTTAGCACGAATCATACTCTGCAGAATTGGTAGCCACTTGAGCTTGACTTTCGCGACAACTTCTCTGCATAACTTTACATATTTTTTTGCTGTTTTCAATTCGTTTTCATGCAAGTTGCAAGAATTTGCATTTCCTGTCCACGTCTCGCCGCTGCGAAAAAACAAACCGAGCGAACAGTCTTAATTGCTTTAATTGTCAATGACCTGTCGTTGGACGGTGAGGGCACAAGCCGTCGCACCCATTCGTACTGCAAGCTTTCGCTTTCGCTGAATTTGCGTTATTATGTAGTGGAAAAACGAAAAAAAGTATTGTTAATCCTATGCTAAAATGTTTTGTCTTTATATACTTGTATGTAAGAATAAGGTGGATTCGAATGGTTGCTAATGATATGCTGAGGTGAGTATGCCTAGTATTATGACTAGTGCAGAACTAGTACATACCATTACAAATGAAGGCTTATCGGTTTTAGACCCGAATAAAAGATATATTTAAATTAAATTTTTATACCGAAATTGAAAGTAATTTAATTAAAGTAGTATATACAAAGAAACCAAAGGAAAATGTTCAGTATAGTATCAACTTTGATTCTTATGGAGTGACTTGCCATGTTTTACTATTTACCCATCATATTTAGAGAGAATAATTTTATTGAAAAAAATTATTGGAGCATTTTAGTCTGTTTAAATGCCTTCTAATAGTTAAATAACTCCTACTTAATTTTTTTAATTGTTTGAAAAAAAAAACAGGATATAACAATACAATACAAAACAGTCGGTGTAGTTAAGAAATAATATTTCCTATTCAAAATAATATTACAACGTGGGAAGGTAAAAAAATTATTAGCCTTTCGAGCTTATTTTAGATGGAAAAAAGATTAGTAAAGTCCGAAAATGTATTTTTAGTTGTAATACTCTATTAAAAGCCAAATACTTTCTGTCTCCCCCCCTCGCTCTATTTCTCAAAAAATCGATTTGTTTTAAACTGTGAAAGTAGACGACCCCCTATTTCATTTTGTTACAAACATAGACGTTTACTTTAATATAGAATTATGGCGTTCTAAGAGATGAAACTACCCAACACTGGTTTTATAACCATTTTTCAAAATTATATTGCTCTGGTAACCCTCTTTCACGTTTAGAGGATATTTGTTCACACATGCAAAAAATTAGAAATATTTGAAAAAATTTATATTTTTCTAATTTTTATAATATTCAATTCAAATTGTTCCATAGGCTTACAAAAAATCCAAACCCAGAATAACTACTTTTCTGCTAACTAAGTATATCAATAACCAATGCTCTTTCTGAGTACCTTGCCAGAACTAACTGTGGTTTGTATAAAGCTTGTAGACAAATAAACACTTGTTGCTGCCGAAGCTCACCATTTTCGTCAAGACGCACAGAAAATTCAGTTCAAATGGTTCAATTGACCACAGGTTAGTAAACTCACACCTACAAAAATACGAACGTTTACTACACTTTTTCTTGGAAAGCAAAAGTTTTGTTGGCTATGAACCAAATTAGAAACAAATATAGACACTAACCTAGCAAAACTTTGACAACTATTGAATAAAGCATTTCCTGTTTTGGTATATATATTTTTTTGGAAAGCTATTCAAACATTGCTATCAACGTGTTATTTATTTATAGTTATTATGTATATATTATATATCAAGTATGTATTTATATACATTTGAACTTATGTATATAAACGCTTCTATACATATGTATATTCAAACCCTTTAAGCACTCAGGCAAAATTAATTTCCTGTTGGATAAACGACCTGCAACCAGCAATTTACATCCCTATATACATACAAACAAACATATATGTAGATGTGCATGTACTCGATTTGCACGAAAATATTGTTAAGTAATAAAAAAGTGTGCAGAATAGCGAACTCGTAAAATTAGCAAGAATACAAGCAAGTCGACTGGTTGACCCAATTTCGTCTGTGACCCGAGTAATTCAAACAAATGCATATAACAACAACAAAAACAGTTGTTGCATTTGTATATACACAAAATATATATGAATAGATATACATATGTATATATGCGTAAGTATATAAGTGTATGGAGGCACATACGTTATAAATAAGTCGAATTGTGTTGCAAGAGCAACAGTTGCCATTATACAGGGTGATGATATGATAGCGTAACTATTTTTATGATTTCAAAAATCGAATTTTTCGATTGCTCACCTACTAAAATGTAATCGCTCGGCTTCAACAGCTTAATCAGTTTATTTTTAAACGAATTTTTTCGAAACAGCATTTTTCAAATTTGCTGCAGTGTTTACGGAAGTTGACCTGATGTGTAATATCAAATGAAAGTACTAAGAGTCAATAATAATGATTCTTACGGGTCGTTTATCTGGGTTATATAAGTTAATAAATAGCAATATTGCGACGCAATAAAATGAATTTGAAATTGAAACCTCCTTCATTTGAGGTTAGGCTTGAAAAACATATCAGCTTTAAAACTGAACCTATTACCATAAGTAATGTAGTTAAACAAATATTAAATTTTCAAAAATTAAAGTTTTAGAATTTTTGGAATTTTTTTTCTATTTTACCATTTTTTTTATTGCAATTTTGTGCTTAAGTAGAATTTTTAGTCCACAAGAAATTCGACGCACTGTATATACAAATATGTCGATACAAATATACATACATATATGTATGTACAACATTAAGAAATAAATAAACATATATGCACAGTTAGGTATATAAATATATAACCTATAAATGTTTGTATCTATGTACTTTTATACATAAGTGCACAACTCACAAACACACACACACCTATTGCTAAAAAAGCGGAGTAACGTTTGTATATTCTACGGACCAATGCGACCTACATTGCGGATACGCGTTTATTAATTAATACATATGAACCACACATGTACCTAAACACATATGCGAGCATTTCGCGTCACTCATACGCAGCGTACACCAGTGGCTGCGGTTGAGATTTGAGAGTGCAACAGAGTAAATATAAAATAGAAAGGCAAAAATGCATACAAGACAAACATGTTATAGCAAAAAAAAAACAAAAACAATATATATTTATAAACATAGGTATACGTATATGTGTAATACATACATATCTGACATATGCACATACAAGCTTTTACTCAGCTCGGTAAAGCAGTCGAATTCGACATGCAAATGCATTTAATATTATTAATAAGTACATATGCCCCAATAAATGCATTCATGCATGCATACATCGCGCACTTACACACACACATATTTTTTTCTTTATGCGAGCACACACAGACGCCTGTAAGTACACTTTCACGTACCAACAAATATAATATAGGCATAAAATGGGTGCATAATGCTCATGTGTCTGTGTTGCAATGTGAAATTTACAATTTGTCTGGTTGCTGTTGTTGTTGTTGCATTGCTAGTGTTGCACACAGGGTGTTATATGTAAAGTATTCAATACGCATCCATCGCATAGGCTCATGCGAACATAACTGCAATACAAGCTCCATGCATATGCAATAAACGATGAATTGAGTACACGTCTCGACACACACACACGCATTAAATTATGAAATTGAAAGTTTTATGCGTTTAATTGATGTTGAAAGCGATGTCAACGCTGTTAACACTCTTGTTAGCGTAAAGTCATATTTAGCTAATGGCATTTGCAGTAATTAACAGAGAGGCGCGTATAAATTCATATAAATGTAGGCGAAAGAAATCAAGAATTATTGAAAGGAACTTATATTTAGTCAAAGAATATAACTGTTTGAAGGCTTCATTGAGAAAAAACAAGAAAATCATTGATCGGTCAGTTTGTGTGGCAGCTATATGCTATAGTGCCTCGATCTGAACTATTTCTTTGGAGATTGTACCGTTGCCTGAAGATGTCAAATGAAAAAGTTGTTCATACAAGCACTTGATTCCGATAGTTCAGTTTGTACGGCAGCTATATTTTATAGTGGTCCGATATCGGCGGTGCCGACAAGTGAGCAGATTCTTAGTGAGGATACGACGTGTAGAAAATTAGATAGATAGCTTAAAAACTGAGCGACTAGTTCCTATATATACAGACAAACGACAGACGGACATGGCTAAATCAACTCAGCTCCTCATGCTGATCATTTATGTATGTATGTATATATTTTTTAGGGTCTCCGACGTTTCCCCCTGGGTGTTACAAACTTCGTGGCAAACTTAATATAGACTTCATGTAAAAAAGAATTAGCCAACTTTTCTTAAAATCCTGTTCGGGCTTATAATCAAATCATTGTTAATGCCTTAGTATTATTCTGAAAATTGATAGCCTCTATTAAATAATTCCGGACAAAAGGACTTTTTTTAAATTTAGTGGTTCGGTTTTGACTACTAAGGTAATCATTTTCTATAATTACTTCGGCTCAGCACCCATCACATGACATAAAAATGCGAAAATCCACTCGACTAAGGTCACTGCTAAAGTAGACGATTAGAACACCATATGAACGATAAAGAAATTCATTATATATAAGTACGAAGTAGCCATGCATGCCTGTATTTATTAATTTACATCAAATAAGCATTATATATAAAGCAGACAGCAATAAACAGTCGTTAAAAGAGTAAAAGCATCAAAGCTCTAGCTTTTGTATATTTTATTTATTTTATATTACCATATAATTTTAAATGTCTTTATTGAACTTGAAGGCAATTTAAAAAATAATAAAATATAATTTTTGCACTTGAACTTGTGCCAAAGAAATAAAAACAAAAACCACAAAAATTTGCAAAATGCAAAAACAAAAACATCTATAAAGTACAGCAGAATACATACTACATTGTCAAAGGCAACGCTGGGGGCCAATTAAAGTATAGATATAATATTATATATTAATATATGGGAATATTAGTCACAATTTTTGGGTATTTCGGAATAACGCTTAGGATAGCTGCTTAGTCATTAGGAATCAAAAAAAAATATTGAGATTTAAACTTTTTAACCCCACACACACAGAGGTAATCAATATATAGGAAACTAGGACATTTATCTAGGAGAGATGAATACTTCATGAGCTTTTGAAAGATTAAAACCCAGTATGGGAATGATTTTGGAGAATATAATTAGAGAATTAGATTAATAGGCGGATTTTGGATCAGTCCAGGTATTTTTTTATAGTCCAAAAGGAATGCATTTATGTCTGCAGAATGACTATATTGACATCGGATAAAATTTGGTATCCGAAGTCATTGACATCGAGTATAATTTTAGGGGAATTGGCAATTTGACTGATCTATATCGATGCAAATTTTTTTATTGTTTCCATCTTTAATCCAAATTAAATAGAAGCTTTGAAAAATAAATATACGTAGTACTTAAAATCAAGACAAATACGTATGTTAGTTTGTATCTCTTGTGAGAAACAATAACAAAAATGCAATTTTCTGTACTATTTTCACTGCAAATTTAAAAATAATTGCTTTGCAGCTGCAACGAGTAGATTGACAGTTGTGGATAAAAGGCGAAACATTTTTCGGTGAATATGGATGGGAAGAAGTATTAATGTGCAAAGGCAATAATGAGCGTTCAAGCAAAAGGCAGCAAGGAATAGTATGAAAAACAAAAACATAAAATAAATTGACAGCACGGCAGGCAGCAGCAGCAAACATTAATTAAGCGTCTAACAACAGTCGACGATTTTTTGCGCAATTTTATCATTTAAAATTTTTGGCTGCATTTACATAAACGCGTTCAATTTTTTCTTTGCACTTACTTATGAAAACAATGAGCAATTTACTATATGGCGACTGTCGACAACATTAGTGGCAAGTGTTTGCGATAAAATTTGCTGGAGAAATAGAAAAAGGAGCGTTGTAAATAACTTTACGTGGCTATGTGTGGGTATGCACGTCTTTTGGGTTTAATGCGTTTGACGCTTTACTAACAACTGCGACGTTTTCGTGAAATTTTTTTTTTATTTTTTCACTTCCATTTTCCAGAGTGTTTACGGTACTAAATAGCTGCCATGGAAAAAAGAGTGTGGCTGAAAAATTTTTAGAGTGACATAAAAAGTGGCCAGAGCCGACGCATAGGCTGAGGCGAAATAATGAGAAGCTGCGTAGAAAATACACAGTGCAAGCGTGCTTGTGACTAATTGCTTGGGTTGTTAGAGAAAACATAAACATTTAATTTGCGGCGAAAATTACAAAATATTAAAGCTTGGAGCAATGCGAAATGTGAAAGTAAAATCATGCGCGGTTCAAACGGAAAGTATAGCAGAGAAATTCGTATTAACATTTTATGACAGCAAGGGTATATGGAGCGAGGTAATTCTTTAAGAGTGAATTGAGCAATTTACTCATTTCTTGCATTAAAAATAAATTCCGTAATTTAAAATTTTACACTAACTTTTTTAATTAAGTAATACTGAATAGCATAATAAGTGGGCGGGTAGGTGATTGTCTAATTGACAAGCGTTAACTTTGGTTGAACCGAAGCTATAATACCCTACACAGGTGCATTTCTTATATTTTTTATTTTTTATTTATTATTTATTATTTTTTTTATTATTTATAATTAAAAATTATCTTCTATTTTTACAATATTTGTTTACTAATTAATAATTTCGCACGCTCAAAACTTGTAACCAGCAACCCATGGGTCATTAAGGCTTGTAAAAATAGCAATTTCACAAACAAATACAACAATTAAGTGCCAAGGACAACTTCAACAAACAATTTCTTACCAAAAAAAAAGTTTTAATTTACGAATATCGCATGAACTTTTGACCAATGAACCTGCGCAGCAGCTAACCTACCACAATGTCCTATCGACGGAGTGTTGTCAGTTAATTACTTTTGGTCATAAGTAATTACACAGAAAATTATAAAATCCCACGCGTAAGCATGGCGTAACCACAACGCATTTACGAATAAGCAGACACGACGACGCACAAACCACAAATGGATCTAACTTTTCTCTATTTGTATATTTACAGAAAGTTAGCACAGCATTGAGTTGTGTAAATAAAAGCCCATACGCTTCGACGCCTATTTGTATGCTATATCTTTTTGATTTTTTTTGCTTGCGTTTTCGGTTGTTTTCCTTTTGCTTTTGCATGAAGCAACAAGTAGACATTGTGACGAGCCTAAAATATAGCGGCAACCACTATACACACATACATATCCAAAAGCGCTGGGTGTACATACATATATGTGTCGTATGGTGCTCTCGGTGCATGCCGCGAGCGGTGGCTCTGCAAATGTATTGCGTAGAAGTATGTGTGCATTTACATACGAGTGTGTGCGTATTTAGTTAGTTGTGTGTAGGTGACCCACCAGTAGTCACTACATTGAGATGTGTTGGGAGTACAGTCGCCGTAATGTCTGTAATTGTTGTTGCTGCCACATGTATGTACGCGTGTGCGAGTGTGCGACAAACAGCATCCTTATGTTTTCAAACAAAACAAATACAAAGCCTATGCTGATATGTGCATAACAATACGGCCATGAAATATGACAACTAGAGCAAAGAATAAAAACAAAAAATAGCGCCGAACCTAAAGAGTGGTTGTAAGCGGGTCACTAGCGTCACGCTGCAAAGCCTGAAAAATAGGTCTTTGCTATTATGACTTGCTTTTATAATATTTGTATTGTTGTTATTGCAGTGAGCTTGCACGTTTTACTCATTTTTATTTATTTTTTTCTAGCAACCTTGTATAAGCACTTGCATCTTCTATAAAGTATCTGTTTCCCTTTGATGGCAATCCCAAAAAGTTAGTTTTAACGTGGTCGTACGACAGTTTTTGATGAGCCACACTCAGGTGCCTGTAAACAGCTAACACAGAGTCTACGATATCTTATTTATACGTAACCGTTGCCATGGGAGAAAAAACTATCGAAGGAGTGGACTTCGGTTGCATGTTTTGGAACTAAAATATATCCATTTATGTATTTACATTTTCATAAATATTATTAAAGATATGCAAAGTTCGAGTCAACGAAATTAACTAATAAAGTCTTAAGCACTATTTTAGGTATTTTAAGTATTTTAACTGAAGCCGAAAATTAATGTTAAAAAATATCATAGTACACACTTCGAAATCAGGCAAACAAAACCAGTTAAGCTAATGAACTAATGGATAGTTTGGACCAACAAAAAAGGTGTGTGCTTTACACATGTCTCTTCATATTATTAAGTGATAGTGATAATCAATATCAATGTAAATAAAGCACTGTTATTGTTGTAGTAATTGACATTGTGCGCTTTCGATTTTTTGTTGTTATTTTTTACCATTTTATGTTATTGTTGTACCATTTTTTCGACATATTGCCGTTTATGCTTTTGTAACCGTTTAAAAATGCAACGAATCCAGCATGAAACATTTACTTAGAGCGATAAGATAAGTCATAATACGTTAAGCAAATTGTGTTGAACGTTGCGACATTTGAAAATGGCTTTGACTTTGCATGTAAAATATCAAATAAAGGCGAATCGAAAACAAAACAATAAGAAAGTAAAGTCAAAGATTTACAAATGTGTGGTAGAAAGTGCGATGGCATTAAGTATGTATAAGAAAGTATACAAGAAAATAGTATAAAAGATAATAAAAAAAACGAATAAAAAAATTTAGAAAATAATGGAAGATTGAAGCCACAAATAATACTGGCATTGACATTGCCAGACGACGTACAGACATACATATGTAAATATTAAAACAAGGATATGTGTGCACATGTGGCCGACAGCAAGCAGACAGTAGCAACGGCATTTAGACGCTCTGTGCGCTGCGTAGATACCCTCTTGGCCTTGTTTGGCATTTCGTTTTATGTTTAAGAATTATCTATAGAAACTCTTCGACTATGAATGACTCAGACGAGAGTTTACGGATGTGCTGTTGATGGTCGACAAATTTATGATAAATGTGGTAGAAAGAGGAAGGAAGGAAATCGTTTCAAGGTCGTGTAACTATTTGGAAAGATCAAGCGACAATTTGAGGGTCATTTCGAATTGAATATTTTTAGACATGCATAAATATACATATATAAATAAAATAGAAATGTATGCATAACATTAAGAAAATAATTTAATATGCGGAACAATTTCTTTTTACAAATTTATATATAGTTACATATACGAGTATATATTTGTTTTTGAAGGTTATTTTTAGGCTTATGATTTTGAAAAGTAAGGGTTGATTGTGGCAAGTATTTAGACGAAGATTAAGTCAAGTAATAACCATAGTTTACTAGTGAATTAAATATATCTTCAAGTAAATAAAATAGAAAAGTTTAACGGAGACTTTAACTTATGGTTAAAATTTAACCATAACTCCATATGTACTAGACGAATTTTATAATTTTTTTAATAATTTCCAAAAGAGATAACAAGCAGCACTCTTAACTAACGGTTGATGAAAGAATTTAACCACTGGTTATAACTCAATATACACACTTTTTGAACACATCATTAAGAGAATACCAGTGCTTTTATTTTTTGTTATAAAAATACATTTAAAATAATTTTTAAAATGATATATAAGATAGAGAGAACGCAAGTGGCAGTTGAAAATAACTTAAACCTTCAGCAGTAAACGGTGACTCAATAAACGCATTCTGAAAGGAAAATTTAAAATTTTTCAGTGAGTACGCAACAAGCTACCACGCAGTGTTGACTTATGCGCTGATTTTTAAATACAATTAGACTAATTTTCAAATAACTTAAATTAAATTTTAAACTTAATAAAAATAGAAAAGTGAAAATTAAATTGCAAAGCAAAAATTGTGTAGAAACATCCTACGTGACCACTACAACGAAAATAGTTTATAAACATGCCAACACTTTTCAAACTAATCAAATTAAGTTAACTGATAACAAGCGTAGGCGTAAAATTATTTACACACATAGTTTTCCGGCTCGCAGTGTACTGGCCAACACTATAATGAGTTCTTTTGAAATGCAATGAGGTGGAAATTTCACAGACTTCGCAAAAATAAAATAAAAAAATAAAAATAAATTAAAAGAGAATCCTAATAAAGTGTTAAAAGAAAAACTTTAAACACAACTAAATGCCTAACAACAGTTACGAAGCGTTGGAGTGGTGTTCAACTACGGCGAAACATGCTAAAAAAAGAAATCCTTTTATCCCTTGCAAAATGCTGGCAATACGTAAGGCGTTGAGAGCTATAGCTAACCCTGCTGGCTGGCTGTCAGGCTGATTGGCTGTCATAGCGGCCTTCAGCGCTTATAAAAACACTGTGCACATATGTTGGTATGTGTGTATTATACGCTATTCTATTTCATTTCAGCGTTAAGTTGGCAGTGAATTTAAAAATAGCACACAAGAGCAGCGTTTATGTATATAAAAGCAAAATATAGAGGTTCAAAGGAGCAGCAGCGAGTTGTGTGGCGATAAATTTGTCTGCTTAGGAAAAGAACTTGGTTATATGCGAAGTGAAAACACACATACCGTACGTACATACATTTGATATATTTCTAAAAATACCAGCACACTTTTGAGCTTAAGTATAACTGAAACACACCCATTTATGTGTGTATATGTGTTTGTGCGTGCTTTGTGGAAAGGACATTTAAAATTATGCGAGCATAAATAAACAGGAAATCAAGCAGACAGCTATTTGACCTTAGATGAGTTTCAAAACAATACTCGAATAAAGTTAAGACAACTAAAGCAGACATAATTCGTTGGAAAATTTAATTATAAAACAAATTCTTTGACGGCATGGATGTTTGTACATATGTCAAGTGCAAATATCTTAGTCGAAAATTTCAAAGATTTTTATTTTCAATTAAAATGCTAGTAATTCGAAAGGATATTATTAGATAGATAGTGGATACATCTTTAATCCATTAGTATTCTGCTCGTTTTGCGCTCTTTATATAAAAAACAGGTCATCGCGTTAAAATGAAGAGAAGCCAGTTTCTTTTTCATTATGTGAGACTATTAGATTTATGTCAGTTGCTCTATTCGCCACTCTCCAAGTTGATGACAAAGTAGCTGCTTTACCGCTACTCTAAAAATATTTAAGACGATCTTATCGATAGTACGAGTTTATGATATACGAAAGAGTTTTTGTATGATTTTGTGTCCGTCAACGAAACATGGATTCATTCATACACATCAGAGATCGAAAAACAGTCGAATCAGTGGAGTGGCTAGGACTTTCGGATCTGCGATTCACAAGGTGTGATCTACATTAGTTATGTGGAGAATGGTAAACCGGTCGCAGTGCTTTATTATACCGAGTTATTGGCTCGCATATTCTTAAATTGCAGAAAATGGCCCAATTCGCGAAAAAAGGTCATCGTCATATTCACGATATTCATTAGATTTAAAAAGTGCGCTTTGAAAGAGACAGTGTTAAAATAAGCTGTACGTAACGTGATTAAATATACGTATACAACAACAATATAGACAATAACAAAATATCCTTTGCAATTAATGGACTTTTCCGTTTGTATTATTAAATTTCCTAGCACAGCTTTGTATCGCGAACGAATTGAATGTAAAGGTGCAAAAGAGTATTTTCTGCAATATTTTACAGCTTTTTCCAATCACAGGAAAGATATGACGTAGAAGAGAAGCCTGCAATTACACACAGCCATATAAGCGAAGGTAATGGATTGCGACAATGTCCTACTTACAAGCGATATTGACCATACCAACAGGATATGATTGTTCCCTTTTAACATTATCATAAAAAAGTGAATTATCGACTTCCATTTGTGCGACCGCAAGTATTTGCTTTTGCACTTTGTTCGCATTGGCGAGTAGGTACTGCTCAATACATAGCGTTTACAATCTACATATTGCTAGTATTTGACCACATTTTTATTTCTTTTGCACCCAGACACCCAGCTCGAGTGGGTATGGCGAATTCATCACCTCTCTTCCAGTCCGCAACGCTTTACTTTACTGCTAAGTATTAGACTTTTTCCATAATATTCGTTTTTATTTCATTTCCTTTTAATATTTCCTATGGCCTTTTTGTGAGCGAGGATCTACAAAGTGCTAGCTTGTGTGCGTCTGTTTGTTTGTATAAAATTGATGGTAAATTAAATTATGCATGACAAAGCAGTAAAGCAAAGAGTAGTTCATAAGAAATCGGTGGTCGGCAGCGGCCATAACAGGAAGTTGCAACACTTTTAATGGAATGTGCGCATAAAAGCATATGAAATGCGGAAAATGTTGATGAAAATGAAAAATGAACTAAAAAAAATATTGCGCTGATTTCGCCATAGTAATACATATGTCGAGGTCAAAAGGCAAGTGAAAGAATATATTTAAAACACAACTCTTGTTTGAGTGTTTAAGTTTATTGGGCGCTTTAAGGGGCAGCCAAAGCAGGGCAAGGGAAGTAACTGATTGAGTACTGGAAAGGGTAGGTGAAAGAAGGATCCTGTTGCTCGAATATTGATTTTGGTGGAGAGCAATGTAGTAGGAGAGAGGTTACTAAAAGATATCGTTTGTTACTAAGTAAACTTTACACACGCTTACCACCAAGTAAAGTAATTTGATTAAAATTGTTCTAAAGAATTTACAACACTATGCCAAAGTATCTATAAATAAGTCAATATTAGCTATGAGTTAATATGAGTGTAAGTGTAAATGCTAACAAACTGAGTATAAGTAAAAATGCTAAGTACAGCTATACGTCGGAGAGAAAAACAGATACTGATTCCCGGCTTGAGTCCCAACATAAATATAATTTCCTTTAACTCCTGTTGGAGCATACGACCAAAAGAAAAATTATTATAGAATCACGGCTGAAGTTTTGGCGAAAGTGCAAGTCGAGCTGTATATAACATACATCGAAGAGGAGGATATGAGAAGATTCAGCGTTACCAGCTTAGGCTCTCAGATACATTTGAAATTGTATAACTAAAGTTTATAGCGACATCTTAAAGGAAAGAATGCGCAACAGCATACTGCGTCATAATATGGTTCATATAATCCGAAAATATTCATACTCATATTAATAATCAGCTTCTTTTTATTCTCAATGAATTGAAGAAATCATTCGTAGAAGTATAATTCGATTAATGATTTTTAAAAATTAAAGTTTTAATTAATCGATTAAGCGAAAATGTGAGAATTTGGTTTGCTATACATATGTATTGGTATATACTCATATTAATTTATAACTCAGTGATATTCTTGTTCACTCATAAATATTAACGATACTCATATTAAGATTGATACTCGCACTCATATTTATACTCATACTATCCAGTACATTAAATGGCTGGTAATAATATTGCAGGATGTTACAATGTATCTCATATGTTCTGTGATATAAGTACTTCTATAAAATTGTACTCGCATTACCACAGTCTGATATTCGGTGTTTATGGGCATAATATTTAATGTTATTTCACAAAATATTACAACTGTACAACATTGAGTTCACTTTATGACGCTTTCGAAACCACAAAAATGTGAAACTGTTCAGAAACAAACAGAGTACAATTAGCAATAAAAAATATTAGTAATTAATAATTAATATTAGAGCAGGTGAGAACAACACTTTAATTTCACGGTGTGATGGAAATGCCTGCAGAAAAGTAAGAAGCCAGACATTTATGTTGCAAAGGAAGTTTAGATAATAATTATTTGGAAAAATAAAGCGGTATACTGCTTCGAAAAGTTAAAAAAACACATAATCTCCCCATCTTACGGTCCGGTTATTGAAGGCCAACTATTTGGGTAGCACATCAAAAGAATACCTACTAAGTCGAGTGATGCATATTAGCATGAAATGATCTTTGTCATGCCTGCTACCTAGTAAAGAGTGGGGCCTAAATCCAGTCTCCTGCACCACTTTTTCTCATATTTCTAAAATTGTAATCTTTGACTCCAAAATATTGTTGCATGAAATGTAATCAAATTCTAATAAATATTGTAATTAAATCGAGAATTTTCAGGCATCGATAAAAGGAGCTACGATCACATTTAAATCGTTTCAAAGACATTCATATTAATCCAGAGTTTCTACGATAGCACATACTCTTACATAAGTTCTTAGAACCAGATTTGTGAACAATTCTAAGGCAACGAACAAATTACGCTTAATAGCGTTTTTTTTTAAAGGAATTCGATATGAATTAGATGTTTTTTATTAACATGCAAAGTGCCTTCGTCATATGCAAATATTGACTAAAAGAAACAATAATAATAAGAACAGCAAATATTTAAGTAATGCAAAGAACACATTCCATTGTAATAAAATTTCAAAGAATTTCGTTTAAATAGAATGTGACGGAGCTTTATAAATACACGTACATGCACATAAATGAGTACAGACAAAGCTTTTTAAACATGAAACAGGTTTTCGCTTCAATACTCAGTATTTTCAAAGCAAAGCGTGAGCGGCGCTAATGAATTGCGGCATTCCGAAATGTTATTGTTGTTTGCTCATGCTTTTTAAAAAAAAAAAAACATTTAACAAATTAACAAGGTCAACAGAGTTTGACAGCAGCATATGATGCACGAGAACAGAAAAAGGTCGACAAACATGCATTTCAAACTATGTATGTAGGTGTGTGTGTTTAATTTAAAAGTACATTGTGGAAATTAGCATAGCAGACCAATCGAAAAGTTTTTGAATTTTTTCATAAGTGCACGACCGCGGCAAAAGTGAATTGAACTCAAGAGCCGTGGTCAAAGCTAAGTTGTGCAAAAATCAGAGATTTGCATAAAAAAGAAGTGATGAAGTAAAAGATACAACTATATATATATACATAAATGTATATAGTGTATTTATAGATATGCAACAATAACAATATCTTTCACTTCGGCTGCACCAAAGCTATAATACGCCTCACACGTGAATTTCTTATAGCATAAAAGTATCTCGTGAATATATTTTGCCAAATAAAAAAGTTTTTCATACAAGAACTTAATTTTGATCGTTCAGTTTGTATGGCAGCTCTATGCTATACTTGTCCGATATCGGTGGTTACGACAAATAACAGTTTCTGAGGGACTAGTTTGTCTATATACAGACAGTCAGACAGACGGTTATGACTAAATCGACTCATCTCGTCACCCAGATCATTTCTACTTAGTACACTACTTTCAAGGCATAAAAAGTAAAGTAAAGTACTGGATTTCGACCGTCTAATGGTGTATACATAATAAATGACATCAATTTAGTTTATTTAACCTATTTAAAAGCAAAGTTTCCAACGACTAATTTGTCTAGTAAACAAAAAAAAAATATTGAGTTAATTGTGCTTGAAAAGAAAAACTATTCATCATGGACGATGAAATAAATGCAAAAGAATGACGTAGAGAAAGTAAAATGAGCCACAACAAAAATCCAAATAGTAACAAGAAAATTATTAAGCGCCGAGAAAACGATTATGTTTTTGTTTAAGCAGATAAACAACGATATTGCTGCTGGTTGTGGAACGTATTAAAAAAGAACAAAAAATTACAAATACAAACGGTTAAAGCAAACAGCTGTAAAAATCACAAAGGCAAAAATAAATGGCCCACAATTGTCAAGTGCCAAATTAGTTTCGAGGTCAGAAAGCAAAACTAGCAAGATATGTCATAGATAAAGAAATGTGAGGAAATAAAAATAAAAAAAAATTAAATAAATAACCAAAAAAAAAAAAAATGGATTTCGCAAAAGAACTAATTAAAAAGTAACAAAAAAATAATAATTAGGCAATTTAATTAATATTGCATTGCAAAGAAAGCTGAAATTTGAGATGTTGGCCGAGAGGCGAAATGTAAAACTTTTTAGCCTGGATAAGCGAAGTTTTTAACGAAAATATACAGACGGATTTTTTGTCGATTATAGTTCTTCTACCAGGGCAACAGCTGGTCAATTAAGAAGCTATTAAAATGAAATGTGCTATTTAAAAGCGATACGAAATCCAAGAAAACGATGGTATAAGGCTAGTTAAAGTTTTAAAGAAATAAAACGTTTTAATGTACAATAATAAAGCTAATTTTGTGCGTGTTAACATAGTATTTACTTTCGAAGATATATAAGATATTTTTATATTTAGATACTTCACTCCATGCCATATATCATGATTCTAACTACATTTGACACTTTTATATTTAGATACTTCACTCCATGCCATATATCATGATTCTAACTACATTTGACACTTTTAACTTTGCGCCTAAAAGCAGATTATGTTGAATTGGCCAATCTAAAGAATACATAATTTATTTGGATTATGCTTTGGCAATATGAAATTCAATCAATTAATTGGAAGATATATAGAGAAAATATGTTTAGATATTTAAACCGACGAGATTAAAGCATAAACGGTCTAAACTGGTCTAAATTAGGAGTTTGGCACTGTAGAGGATTACCTGCGAAAACCACCAAACATATAGCAAACACTTTCTGACCGTCAAACCTGATTTGCCCAACATTTACGCCGGTTGTTACAGTATCAAGATCATAAGCACCATTCACATTTTCAGTCGCTTGAATTTGGCCTTTATCAAAGGAAAATTATAAAAATAGGCGTATTTTATCTTTGCTAGTGATCATCTTTGACGCCTTTTAAAATAATACTGAGTTAAGCAATTCCAAAACTGTCCGAACAGTTTTGTTTTGGAACGAAATCTTATCGTCCTCACGCCATATAGCGTTACCCGATCTAAGTTAAGCAACACGAGATACAGATTACTAAACCCTTCTAAAAGAAAAATAATGTATTTCTTTTTTTTAGATCATAATCAATAATAGAAACAATATCCGTTATAAGCAAGTGATATTGCACATTCTCTAACATTTTTCCGCATACAATTAATAGCAATTACTGCTAAACTGATAAACGCCATAAATCTAAAGTCACTGCCAACAAATTTACCGTAAAAATTAGCACAGCAGCAAAAGAAAAAAAACGATGTCTAACCAGATATCTACTCATCGCATAATCAGGCGCTTCTTCACTTTTGCACTCGTAAAGACATAGGTTTATTAATATACGCTCAAGTATGACTAGCATCAACGCCAGCACGAATCTCAACGTCATTGAGGTCAATTGCAAAAAGGAAATAACATAAAATGCCATAATGAATGCAACAAAGTACTTTTGAGAGACATATGTAAAACTCATTTACTCATATCTATGTATATATGGAGGTATGCCATAGCATATGCAGTGCCAAGTGTGCGACTTATGTGGGCATTCCCCACATTCTTCGACAGAAAACTAAATAAACTGCTCCACCAAACAACAAGCCAACCAACGAACAAACCAAGCGACGAACCACAAACTAAATAAAAGTGCTTCCCACCCATAACACATTGTCTTACTGTGTGGCAAACACCCTGTATTTAACTGTAGCAGCTGCTACTTCTGCTGTTAAAACCATATTCACATTCCTAGTCAACTTTCAAAGCCTTTCTTTCAGCGTCGGCATTATGAATGTCATGCCCGGTACACGCTTATATGTCACACCATTGGCAAATTGACTGTCTGTCGTGCCGTCTCTCTGCGGTTTTTCAATGCGCGCGCTGGTGTGTATGTTTTTTTACGACTTGTTTATGGTTTTGGTTGTTTTTGTACATCTTTGTTCGCTTGCCGGCTGGCTACTTATTTTCTTGTATTCATTCATTACCCACTCATTTTGCTGCAGTTTTACAACCACCTCACCTCCGCACATGAATGCATAATGTAAGTGTAGATATGTGGGCGTGTGTGTGTGTGTACGTGTACCTTCTTCTCCTCCACCGAACAATATATTCTATTGCGCTGTCATTCGTGTTCCGGCGCTTAAGTATGTATTTTGTAGGCGCCAGTTTGCGATTTTTTTCTTATTTCGTTTATTGTTGCAATTGTAATTAGTGTCAACCTGTACATATATACGTATGTACTTGTAAATATTAAATATTCAGACTTACATATGCATATAAGTTACAATTATTTATTATTATAATTTGCAAGCTTTTATACCCTGAACCCCACGCAAACTAGATAGTTCCTCAGTTTTTGAGATATCAATCTGAAATTTTTCCCACGCCCTTTTCTCCATAAGAAGCTGTCTATTTGTCGGAACCGCCGATATCGGACAACTATAGCAACTGATCGAACAAAATCAAGTCTTTGTATGGAAAACTTTTTTATTCGACAAACTATCTTCACGAAATTTTGCATGGATTATTGCCCAAGACAGTGTTACAATCTCCGATTATACTGTTCAGATCGGATCACTATAGCATATAGCTGGCATACAAACTGGCAGATAAAAATCGGGATACAGATTTTTGTATACCCTTTTATACACGAGTGAAGGGTATTATAGCTTCAATATAGCCGAAGTTAACGCTTTTTCCTTGTATTTGTTTTTCTTTTTTTGCTTTTTTACTTTTTTAATACAGGGTTGCCATTGTAATTTTATTTGCTACTGTCACTGTGACTATCATCAATGCCTGTACCATATAATTAAATTCACCACATGAGTACTGTTCACACACACACAAATGTAGATATATCGCTGTAATTAAAATAGCGGGTCCACAAGGTCACACGATTAGTTCGCTAGCTGAACCGCGTAGCAAATTAAGTTTGAATGATCGCCTAGCGGAAAATGTGTAACTATTGTAATATATTAAATATGGATATTTATGACAAGACAAACAACACTTGACAAATATATATGTATACGGCTATTATTTACAACATTTAATATATAAACATATTTTTTTTCCCTTAAACAATGTTCTCAATGGCACTCGATAAATATTAATTTTTTCCGATGTTCTCAATAAATTCAGTAATTACGATTGTAGCCAGGGTGCTACAGCAATCGTGCCAGTCATCTAGTTCTGGAGCTAATCGAATATAAAGCTTTCTATACAAAACGCCCTTTTAGGCAAATAAAATTACGTAATATAGCTCCAGATCTCAAAAAAATCGTTTTCTTTTTGAAACTTAGAGCCCTTAAACACTATTCAATTTGTAAGAAAAAGAAAATATATTCTCAGGACCAAACCTCTGTGGTGTCGAAGCGCTTGAGTCAGCCAGCTTCAGGACGTAAAACTTTAAATCTTCTACTCGAAACTGCCTAATTCAAATTGGTCGACGATGGCACTCGCTATAAATAAAAATTTAGACCTTGGGCTAGACTAGTCTAGTCCCTTAACACTATTGTTCAAGATTACAAAAGAGATATCGATTTCAACGTGTGAATACTTTTTTTAAAATATGGACACAAACTCTCTGAGTGGTATCAAAGTGTATAATTGCAATTCTGGTATAGACTACGCAGAAGAAGCTATTGAAAATAACTTTCATTTGGCTTAAAAGACATTACAAATATGTAGGGAGTCCACAATATATATTAGCTCATTTATCCAGACATTAGCCTACCATTAAAATGTATCAATATTTTCGAAATATCGTTCAACGTTGCATCTTATAAATAACAAATTTATCAATTCGCCACGATAACTCAAAAATACGTATGGAACATTTGTCTCTTTACTCAAAACTTGAATAAATTACGTTCCCCTTGAAATGGCTGTTATTTTTCTATATGTTGATTTATACTGAAAAAAATGATTTCAAATTGCTAACATTTATAGATTTTCGTACACTGTATTCGTGCATATGTACATATATCAAATTTCTATACGAACCCTTACGCCTTTTATTTATATTCCAAAATATTACCTGAAAGAGACAGAAAATTATTATTTTAGTATTTTACTTTTAAGATATTTTTTAATATATTATATTATTATAACATAAAAAAATACAATTATAAATTTTAAAATAAACAAAATATTAAATAGGTAGTTATTGCACAATTTTAGTTAGACCCTATAAAGTCGATGTACAAATATACGTTGTTGAAATAAATTATAAAAGTTGGCTTATTTCACGAATTATTTGGTCAACAACATACATATGTAAAAGTAATAAGTAAATAGAAGAAGTCTTTATTAGTGGCTAGGCTTATGAATATTTTCACAAAAATCTACCAGTAGTTTGCGCAGAAACTGCAAAAAAAAACTTTTACGGTGCAATTTGGTTTTTGATATATACGGGTAGGTGTATGGTATGTATATATTATATATATTTTTAATTTTGCAATTTTTCAAAAATATACGGTTTGAAAAGCAAATTTACAAAGCTCATTAATCGTACAGAGTCTAGCACAAAATCAGCCGAGTATTAAGGACATCAAATAAGTAGATCGTTCACAACGCGGTTCCAAACGCCCAGGGAATTTAGAAATTGCATGAAAGAACAGAGAAGAAGCTTTTTTGGCTACTAATACAGGACATAACATTTAATATTAATAGGTTAAGTTCATCATATGACATTTGCTCATGTAATTCTAGTGCCAAAGGTTAGGTGAAACAAAATCAAAGAGATTTAGCGCTTGAGTTGAGCCTGCTCAAACACTAGGACTTAAACGCTGATCGCTTTTTAGCCAGTTGAGACGGAGTAGTATACCAAACACACCGCACACAAAGCGCTCAAATATTTCAAGTGAAACTACATCACTCATACGCACTGTCTCACCCTTTTTTGTTTTGTTTACACAAATTTAAATGCATTAAAAATAATGCCACACACTAATTGAATTGTAATCCGCTTTTCATACACGATACGTGTAATTTATTTATTATATGTAATTGCATTACTTCACAAGCGCATTAAGCATACTTTGCCCTTTCATTTAATTGGCTTCCGATATAGTTCGAGCCACTTAAAAATGCATAAATTTAACAAATTGATACGTATATAGAACAACACGTGTGGTGGCGCACTTATGATTTTGAAAAACAAAAAAAAAATACAGACACCACAAAATTTAATTATACACATGAACACGCATGTGTACAAATCAAAATGAAACCTGCATTGCATAAAAATTTGTATAACAGGTTTGAACAAATTCATGGTCGACACATATTTTTTCGTACAACAATACCTAGGGTTTAAGCTAAGACAACAACAAATATCGAACGATTATTAACGCTTTCGCTGCTTGACCCGCGCCAACAGCTTTAATAAGCGATTTTCCTACGAGCTTGCGGTACTAATAAACAATCCACTTGAAATGACAGCGTGTGGCAATCAGACAGGCAGGCAGGCTGGAGGCAGCGACTTGCTGCATGCAACGAAAATCAGCGAGGCAAATAAGCAAGTGCCTTGCGGAGCGGTGGTAAAATACGGTGGTTTGCCGGCACCGCCGCTGCTGTAACGCCACACACACATCAAAGGCCTTTAAAATTATTTAATCTCTTTGCGGAACAATAGTGTTGCAACGGCGTGTGGCTGGCGTAGCCGAAAACAAAAATTGCAAGCTGGAAAGGAAAATATGAATATGTAATATGCGAGTAAAGTGGTAAAAAAAAATAAATAACCAAAACAAAGCCAAAAAGCAAAAGCAAAATAATGACATGTTAGGCGCGCATTGTATCTGTAACACCAGCTAGTAAGCAAATACATATTTATGTAACACGCTTCACTTTGTTTCTCTTCTTTCTGTTGTTGGCATTGACGGCTAAGTCGATTGCATATTGTCAGCTGGGGATTTGACATAATTTCATGAAAGCGGTAAGGTTGCCTAGCAATGAGCGCAAGTGTAGTGTTTATGAATATTCATTTGTGGCGGAAAATATTGCGGCTTTTAGGTTTCCAGGTTGACGGCTGTTACGAAACAGCTGCGTGTATGTAGAAATATATATAGCTATATATGATTTTTCATGGTTTAGAGGAAGTAGATATCTACAAAAGGATTCGTGGCAATTCTTGCAAATTTCAAACGATTTCTGGTGTGTCGAAATGAAATTGAAATAACTATTTAACTAAAGAGAAGTAAAAAATGCCTGAAAAAATTAGCTTATGTATTTTGAATGAATGTATTCTTCGAAAATTGTGTTGACTACGTTTTGTTTTTTTGTTTTCAAAATATACAAATATTTACAAAATAACTTTCTTGTTTTCGAAAATGAGGAAACCGATGATATTTAAGTAAGTCAAAAAGTATAGAACTGAGGATTGACATAATTGTATTAAATCTTAGATAAATAGTTTTGTAGAAGACGAAATCAATATTGTGTTTTTGTTTGAAGATTTTTAAAGCCACCCTGAAATTTTTTTTACAAAAAACTTTTTTTAGTTGTCAAAAATCAAAATTTAAACTATTCCTTTGATAATTAACTGTATTTATCTACAATAATAATATAATTTCGATTTTTGGATTTGAGATAATTTTAAGCAGAAAAATCTTCCTCAATGCCAGACACTTTTTTGTGTGGTGCACCTGGAGATCGACTACGTGATCAAGTGAATTTTCCAAAAGTCTATCAAATAAAATGTCACTTTGAAAAAATTCACAAAAGAACACACTATAAATAATAATATAATATTGTGCAAAACATAAATTATTTCTTCTTGTAAAAAATATATTCCCACTGAAATTATTCTGTCCAAAAAACCTCAACCCCTTGCATAACTTAATAGAAATACGTTCAAGAAATAACAAACCGTGGACTGCCTGCCAAAATTTGCGGGATCGCTGCCAATTTTATTTCTATCCTTTCAAGCTAAATGTTTTCTAAGCCTCGCTTTTGAACACTTTTCAGCAAAAACTTTGAACTTCAACTTGAAGTATTATGTTGTTTGGCGAATTTTTTTTCGTTCGCAAACATTAATTTCCAACCACTAGCGAACATATGTACGCACTTAAGATTAGAAGTGTAGCAGCAACCCACATTCAGCCCACTTCATAAATTCAGTGACTATGCGGCTAGAAAATTATTCACATGTGCATACTTACATATATTATATAATATTATATATTTATTTAAGTATATATACAAATACCTTCACATATATTTGCGGAGTTCTATTATTATGATTTTTACAATTTTTTTCGCTTACAATATCTGCTGCGAGGCGTTAATTTATCTATAGCACGCTCGAAAGAGCTGACGTCATGTGAAGAACGCGCAAAATTTATATAGAAATGCATATAAGTGTATATATTCACATATATAAACATACCATATACATTTTTATGCACGACAGAATGTAATGAACGCAACGGAATTGCAAAAAATAAGCAACAAAAAAGTGGAAGCAATATTAAAACAAAATAAATGTTTTATATGGAAGCATTGAAATCACTGGTGAGGCGCACAATAAAAACAAATGATAAGTGAAAATACGTAAATAAAAAGTCATTGGGAAAGAGAATGGAAGGTGGGAAGAGAAAATAAAAACAAAAACAGTTGAAATTGTATAAATGAACAAATTAGAACAAAATTTAAAAAATAATTTTGGACAAAAATTAAATTATATAAAAATTTACATAAACTTTGGCAAGTGTGTTTATACATTATAAATCTCAATAGGCACAGATCTGTTAAGCGTATGGGAACATAATAATAAACTGTTTTAAAACTAATCTACAGGCATGTGGAAACACTGTCAATATTGTAGCTCTCAAAAAACATATGTTATTTGTGAGCAAATTAACTATTTAACTAATTAGGTTAATTAATTAAATATTTGAGTTGGAAAACACAACTGATGTGTAAAGTGTACGAGTTGAGTCTAGATAAGCGAAGCGATTGCCCCTTAAGGGGTTATATCCACTTACGAGTTAAAAAAAAGGTAGGTTTACAGCAAATCTCATGAACGAAAACCATTTTTTGTAAAAGATAAAAATAAATAAAAATTTATAATGTAAAAAATTTTAAATCATAAAAGGGTTGAAAAAATTTAATTTTGCACAAAAACACCAGCAATTTTTGACAATGAGCAAGAAACATTTTTTTTTAAATTTAAAACGTTTGTTTAATATTTTTTTTTATCTCTTAAAATGTGTGAAAAGATTAAAGTCAAACATTCTAGTTAAGTACGCGTGCGATATTGTAAAGAGCCAAAATATAACAAAATAAACAAAGTGGCATGGTTCCCACTGGTTTGGTTTATATGTAATAATAAACATTTTAGTGTAGTTGTTGAACATGAAATGTGTTAAGAAAAACTAAAACAATGAGAGATTATGGAAAAAATTACAAATAATATGAAAACAAGGAAAAATATGAAGAAACTATGAAACAAAATAATATAAAAAAAAACGAAAATAAAATAATAAAAACAAAAGCAAGGTAAGCAAGAAAAAAATAAGTAAAGTCAACCAGCAACACTGCCCCTCAGTTAGTCTGTCCGTCACTGCTGTTTTGCAAAAGTTGGCTACAAGAATATTATATTATTGTTTACATGACTTTTGTTGTGTATTTCACATGCTCGATACAGTAATACAAACACAAAACCAGCATTAATGGTTACATACATATGTACATACATACATAAAGAGATGTATAGAATAAGAAAATATGAATTAAAATAAAACACGTTTATTTGTTTAGTTTTTTTGCTAAAAATCTGCCGAGTGGTTTGCGAGGTTGGGAAACTGTGAGCGACAATTAAGCGAAGCCACAGTCGAAGGGGCGGGCGTATGAGTGACGGATACCATGGCAAAAATATAAAAGCATTCATATTTACAGCAATAAAAATTCGGATGCCATAGATATGCCAGCAAAGTCATTTACAGTTGCCAAACAAGCTGGACGCTTGCGAGCAAAATGTAAACATACGCAGACAGACGTGTAGACCAGGCGCTCAGTTGAAAATAATATATATGGATACATTTATATATATATATATATGTATTTTTGTATGTATGTAGGCATGTAAGTGGTCGCATGAGTGTGTTTGCACTTCGTAGGCGTGTGGGTCAGTGCTGTTCAAGTATATAAATTCATATAGGCAAGGCATGAGCTAGTATGTATATATGTAAGCACATGTGCTAGTGGGTTAAAAGAAGAGTAAATGTAAAAATAATAAATCATAAAAGAAGAAAAATATATTAAAAATTAATATTGCAAGATTCAATTAAATAAAATGTAGTAAAATAAACACACATGAATAGACATTAAAATTCTAATGGAATTAAATAATATACAATATTATTCAAATAATATTGAATTGTGAAAGACATGAAATTAAAACAAGTAAGGAAGGGCTAAGTTCGGATGTAACCGAACATTTTATACTCTCGCAAAGTCAAATGGTATACTCGTTTGAGATTTCTGTGTGGATTGACTGATATTTTCGGTAGAAGGTCAACTATAGGCACTGGGGTCCACATATTTAGTACTTAGGGGTTTGAACAGTTTTGGTTCGATTTAGACAATTTTTGGCCGCAAGGTGGCATACTTTAATTGCATTATTCACGTAAAGTTTTACCCAGATATAATCATTGTTACCTGATTTGCATAGTGGAAAGTGAAAGAATCAGATGGAATTTAAAATGGTGTTACATGGGAAGTAAGCGTGGTTGTAGTCCGATTTCGCCCATTTTCGCACAATGACATAGAAACATAAAAAGAACGTTATACACCGAATTTGGTTGAAATCGGTTGAGCAGATCTCAAGATATGGGTTTTCACCTAAAAGTGGGCTGTGCCACGCCCACTGTCTAATTTTGAACGCGGTTCCTATAAAGTCATCTTATACCATCTCAGAGATAAAATTTAATGTCTCTGGCGTGTTTAGTGCTTGATTTATCGCGCTTTTAGTAGTTTTTAACAGTACCGTTATATGGGGAGTGGGCGGAGTTGCCACCCGATTTCAACTATTTTCACACCGTCAATAGAAGTGCTAAAAACATTTGCTTCTAGTGAATTTTGTTATTATAGCATTAGCGGTTTAGGAGATATGCACATTAAACCTATTAGAGGCGGGCAGATGCCCCTCTCTAATGTGATCCTGTGTACCAAATAACAGTCTTGTATCTTATTGCGGAGCTTAGTTATGGCAAGTTATTTGTTTTTGATTAATGGCGTTTTGTGGGCGTGGCAGTGGTCCGATTACGCCCATCTGCAATACCAACCGTCTCACGGTACCAAGAAACATGTCTACCAAGTTTCATAAAGATATCTCAATTTTTACTCAAGTTAGAGCTTGCACGGACGGACGGACGGACGGACGGACGGACAGACAGTCACCCGGATTTCAACTCGTCTCTTCATCCTGATCATTTATATATATATAACCCTATATCTAACTCGATTAGTTTTAGGTGATACAAACAACCGTTAGGTGAACAAAACTATTATACTCTGTAGCAACAGGTTGCGAGAGTATAAAAATATTTGGCATTTATTTACGAACTATCCCCTAACACTTTTACTCGAGGATAGTCATAAAAAATAAGAGGTTTCCCTTCTAGGGGGCATCTATGTAACAGCAAAAGCTTTATTACTGCTTTAACAACTCTGAGATACACAAATATAATAACTTTCATAATAAAACAGACAGAAAATGGAATAACTGTCTCGAAAAAAATCAAAAAGTATTTTACAAAAAAAAAATCATAAAAACCAGTAAAATGTGTCTCTTTCTTTATAGAGTTCACAAGGCAAGTTATTATATTTCCATGGGTATTTTTTCAGTTACTTCAAATTAGTAAATATTGTTAACCAACAAGCAAGAAGTTAGTTCTCTTCACTATTACAACCACTTTCATACTATTACGAAATCTTATTTACGCACATCTATGAATTATTAAGATTAAGAGCGTAATTTCGTACACCCAGCATAGTAGTGAATCGAATAGTAGAATCTTCTAGTAGATTAATTAATTAATTAAATTAATTTTTTTCGACCGTAGGTTATTGTATAGACAATATCTTTTAGTATAACATTTTTTTAGGTTTTCTCCATGGAGAAAGCCGGGATCACAGCAGTGGAAGACTGTTAGCCGAATTTGATGAAGCTTTGAAATCAACCTTTTATTCGATACTTTTAATTTTGTTAAAATTCTTCTGAACCATACACATTTAGTTTATAAATTTTAAGCTACATAATTGTAAACAAATTCAGTATGTTAAAAATATTTAAATCAAAAACAAGCACAGTAAATAAATAGAAATGAAATTCTTCCTAAACTTCATAGTAACAAAATCTCACCCAACTCTCAGAAAACATGTCTATATCAAAATATTCAAACAATACGAATCATAATTACATTGCGTTTTGAGATTCACATGATTATAACCTCACTTAATTCGAGTACAATACAATTCATCACAGTTGACATATACTCCCACCGACTGTCGCAAGTCAAATCTCTATATGAATGCAAATATTTTCGGGAAAACATTCGTCACTGTAGTATTTTGTCATTAATAAGCGAATAAAGTGGTTGCGAAAATGTTTACGCTTTGCGCACGTACTCAAATACAAGTACGAACGTGTATAAGTACACGCGCATTTCAGCTGCGGCGAGTGTATGCGCGAGTGATTTGACAATCGTCTGCCTTACCATTTGCAATATCCCACCATAAATACTGTACGTAATAACGTAATTGTTAAAAATGGAAAATGGAAAACAGAATTTATGAAAACATTATCTGTGTAATGATGCTGTTGATACTGAAATATTTTCACTGAAATAGCGATAATTAATTACAATAAAATTACGATTTATCAGCAACAACAATGGGGTTTGCACCATTGAAGGTGAAAAGTGGCAAATGAAAATATTTTTATTAAATTGAGCGCTGATAAATTACCTTTCATACATGTGGTATAATGGCACCACATTTACACAATTTAATATTGAAAGCCAAACAGGCAGGTTACTACACCGGCAAAATGTGTCAATCAAAGGCACTGCAGTTGTGAATACCCTCTGCGACTTGAACACTAAGTGTTGCTTTTATAATAGAGTTGACAGCAGGTATGCTATAGTATAATGACAAGGAGGTAAACAGGCATCTGCGTCATTACGCTCTACTTTACCGAACTTAAGTCAACTTTGAAGTAATTTTTAAGCTATTAAAATTTATATACATTGACATTTTATAGAGAAAATGCAGTCAAAATGCTCTATAAGTGGGTCATTACTCAATACTAACTGTGAGCGTGCGGTTGGGGTACCACTAAAATTGAACTGATAGCTGAGCAGTTGCAACCCCAAGCGTGACTGTACGCTGTGCCTCGTGTGACACATAAAAGTGCGTGGAGTGGGGTGGTAGACCAGACCTGCCGTTGTGGGAGTCGAAGTGCAAGCTTTCAATTTTTTAGGTTAAATCCCCAAGTAGTGAGCGTAATGTTGGCGAAAGTACAATACATTTTTTATTATAGACCTAAAATTGATACAGTGTGCACACGTTAAAATGGATAAAAAAAATCAAGAAAATAAAAAAAAGTTTGTTTGTAAAAAGAGGTGATTCGGAAGATTGGCTTGGTAGCCTTTATTTTGTATTAAAATGTCAATATACCTATAACTTTTTTAGACATGTAAACACATTTAATTTGTTTAATAAGGCCTAAAAGAGAGAAATTCGATTAATTTTACTTTTTAAAGTTAGGTCTCTTTAGGACTTTAGACTGGCCTAATCTAACTTAATAGACTCATATTCTGATAATTTACCTTTTTTTCATATATGAACGCAAAGTCTACAAATCTAATTTATTAATACTATAAAATAGATGAGAACTGCAAAACTGCGCGAAAAAATTAAACGAAGTTCTAAGCCAAGAGTCATTTTGAAATATTTTCCTTTACAAATAAATTTGTTTAATAAAATTTCGCATCACACTCCATTACCAAGCAACCCTGTACATACGAATCACTACACAAAACATGTACTTACAAGCACTTGCTCAGAGCCAGCGTAAGTAAGTTGTGCTCAATCCTCCTGTTAGCCCCATTCACGCTAACAATTTTGCTAAAGCATTAGTTGGCACACAGTTTGTTGTAGTTGTAGCTTTGTAAATAATTATTGTTATTGCTTTTACATTCCCTGTGCTCAACTACAGACGCACACATATTTGAGAGCTACAAAATATACACACATTAACTTGGCAGCGGAAAGTTATCAGGTCAGACCAAGCAGACAGGCTTGTTTCAAGGGGTAAAGTGATGTCGTCTTCGCCTGTTACTTTGACTCATGATTGCTAACGGTGCGCGAAATGTGTCGTAGCAAATCAATAATTTACCAAGCTACCTGCACATCTTCCAATACATTTACTATGCTTGCGCGCCTTCAAGTATGCTACACTGAATTGTTGGAGCTTACGGTTGATGGCTTGCAAATATCGGCTACATCCACCTCCCCGAATTCATACTGAAGTATAGACTTTTTATGACCAAAAGTGTATCAGTAAACTGCTTACAAGTAGCAGTAGTCGCCGAAAACCGACCGCCAATCAATCGTTTGACCAATTGTCTGTCTAATAATCAACTGGCCTGAAATCGCCTCTGCAATATCGTACACTTGAATGGACAAATGTGTAGTAATGGAAACGCTATGTTATGATATTGCTTTCGACAAGTGCATAAATGTTTATTATTATACCCTAAGAATATATGGATGAGTGCGTTTATGTGTACATGTATGTATGTGTGCGTACGCCACTCGCATTTCCCTACTGTACGAGCTGTTTGCGGTTGCCTCCATCGATTGGCGCGTGCAGAAAGGACGATGTTTAATGCTAACGGTAATCTGTGTTTCGGTCAACCGAGCATTATGTGGAAGCGTGTGTTGGTATACATATATATATAATATGTATGTATATATTTTGCACTTCTCGTAACAGTTGTTCATTATATTATCTTGTTGTTGTGGGCTATGTTGTTGGTTTATTCTACGTATTCGTCCTTGATAGATTTCCTTGCATATCATTAGGCGCGTGTTGCCGTTATAAAAGAAATAATGATTTGTTTATTTTATTGTTTAGCTTAAATTGTGCAAATGCTACTCTTTTTGCGGTTCAATACATTTTTGGTTTTGACAAGGTTGAATTCTTTTGAAAATGTGTAACAATAATGAATTGATTTCAAGTGAAAGAAGCATTGAAATTTGAAAAGAAGAGTTAGATTGACAAATATGTAAATTGTTGTTTTATAATTTGATTAGCAGATGACCGTATGCCATTATAGCAGTAATTTATTGGAATTGAATAGATGGAAAGGAATTATTTGTTGTTAAAGAGTTGAAAGGAGCTAATCAATTGAAAAATGTTTGAAATAATTTTGAGAATTGAATAATGGCTAATTTGTGTCTTTTTATTTTTTAATATTCTGCCGAAAAGTAAGATTAAAAGTATGATATGCAAACAAAAGTATAAGCTGTTATTAATTCACTGATAGCATCTGATAAATCGTCTAGAACTTGATCGGTTAGTTTGGGAAACACAATTGACTACAACTTAAATATTTTTAATCAGTAAAGACAATCAGAAAGCACAAGAAAATGTAGGACATCCATTGAAACAATATACTCCGGTAAATTATTAATATTACCATACTTAGGAAAATATCTGTCGACAATAGACGCTATATTAACTCTGGATGCTCTATTACCAAGTAACTTCATTACCAAAGAATATAAAAAAGCGCCATGTTTAATTATTATAAGATTTTGAGATGACAAATCTAGTGGACAAACCTTAGTATTTTGGTAAATCAGCATGATTATCGCCCAAAAAAATTATGTGTAACAACTTTAGGAAACCCTGTCCTCCTCCGGTGTAAACGGCAGTTTAGAAAATTTGTATTCATTTTTCGTGGAATATAAACAGCGGGAAAATTAGTGGAAATATGTAGATAATGAAGTCCCACTCTGTTCTTAAGTCTCTTTCCACTAATCATAAAGGTATAACAAAAAAACTCTCCCGCTAAAAACACCCTTCTTATATGTATATGGGAGAGACTTTGAAGCGCTCTGTCGATCTTTTGAACGGTAACTAATAAACGGTTAGGCAAAACTGGAATTCTTCTATTTGGATTAAACGTGCATTAAAACATAAAATTTTATATAAATTATTAATTAGCAGTTATGAGAAATACTTTTAAAAAGCTTTGCTCCTCACCAGGGTCAAGTAAAGGTATTAAAGAAATAGCGTGCTGCAAATGAGACTCGTCAATAGTATAATATAATATATACATATATGTATGTATGTGTGTATATATCGCAATTTGACCGTTATATACGAAGCTTATGACCTAGCAAATTGCGACGCATAAAATCGCATGTCAAGATTTCCCTTAATTCTTCCTTCGCAAAGTCAATAGTGAAATTGAAAGATCCATAAAAGGAATAGAATGAAGTTTCCGCAAAAACAAACACATAATAGAAACTTAGCTAAACTTAAGCACAAAACGGAAAAAAAAGAAAGTGAAAAATAAGAATCAAAATAATAAAAAGAAAAGGGAAATTGAAGTTCATACTTAAATATGCTTGACGCCGGCTTTAGCAGCAAATGGGCGCTGCAGGCCGGATGTGGTGTAGCGCACACTGTAACCATGCACATACATGTGTGTGTGTGTGTGTGAAAATAAGGTCGACCACTGCCGGTGGCTAAATACCGCAAACTACATGCTATTAGTAAGCAGCAGCGAATGAAATAATAATAAAAAAAGGCAGCAATATTAGCATACGAGTCGATTATTGCAGCAAAAGAACAACAACGAAAACAGCAATCAATCGAAAAGAGGGCAAGTCGGATTATGGGTTGGAGCAAAAGCGCTAAAGTAGAAGTGAACGCCTACTGTGGTCGGCGGCAATATTTTCTTCCGTCACTTCAACTTTTTAACTGCTGTGCTTCCTTCCTGCCACACATTGAGAACCATACAAACGAGTATGTGCATATATGTATGTCTGCATATGTGAAGTATGCCTGAAGTTGCATGCAAGGCGACAACATCGAAGGAGTAGCAGCTTGTAAATATAAATGCTCTAAGGTCACGGAAATGAGGTCACTTTTACCTTAGGTTTCACAGGTTTCGATTTCAACACATCGTTTGCTGCCAACAAAACATTCTTATTTTTTATAATTTTTTTTTTTTTTATTAAAATACATATTAGTGTAAACTTATATGTTCGTATGTGTCTGAAGGAAACAAAAATCGGCTTTGAGCGCAATTTTTTCACCAGTCAATATTGTTTGGTTAAGTATGACAGGTGTCAGTGATGGGCGGTGTCAAAATCGCTGTTTGTGTATGTGTTCGTGGAAGACTAACATCGCCGAAATGACGTCAAATTAATTTGGCATGAAAAGTTGTCGATATTGCATATTTGCGCTAAAGTTTGAAAATTGAATTACACTGAAAGCAAAAGTTGGGAAAGCATTATGTACATATTAAAGTGCTATTAAAAGTGATTGAAGCAGTATTTGAGCTTCCAGTCAGTTTTGCAGTATGAGCATCGTGCTACTTGTTTAAGGCGCACACCTAGTATGACAGCCTTCAAAAGGGTATATTTGTATATATTTTAAGAATACACAGCAAATTTTTTGAAGTAAAAACTTTAATATTTTTTGAGTTACACCCGATCTTCGAAGGCGCTCCGTGAATGAAACTTAAAAAAAAAAAGCTTGACTTGAATATATTGCCTCTACAACGAAAAGGTCGAAAAGAAATCAAATAGTGACAAAATGACGGCGTTAGAAAAGAGGAATTTTTGAGATATCGATTTAAAGTTCTAGTAGAATCTATCGAAGTAAAACAAGATCGATGTTTTTCTTAAGTTTCCACCACTAGATGTGCCTCTTAATTTTAGGTTAGGTTTCGAGGATAATATAAGAAAACTAAATGGCAAGATCAAATATGCACAAAAATAAGTTTTGTTATTACTTGCTGCCATTTTGAAGGCGGTTTCGTAATGCCACTCTCACAAAAAACCTCGTCACTATTTTCGAAAAAAAATTGGATATTCGATTCTCACAAGCCTCTCTTGAGGCAAACTTTAAATTTTTTAATTAATTTTCTGGTGCCACATCCGGACTATAAGGTAGATGAGAGCCTCCAACCAACCTACTGGAACTTCTGGTGAGTCACTATCAAGGTGTGTGGCCTGGCGTTGTCCTGATAGAACCCGATTTTTTTAATATTGAACAAAGCTGGCATCTTTTAGGCGAGCTCTTTCTTTTGACGTTCCAATTGTGGTACAGGTCCATTATTAAAAGTTTGGCCGCAATAGAGCAGTAGAGCAATAGTCGTAGCTGATTCCCTGACAATCCTACCAAACACATGACAAAACCTTCCTGACCGTCAACCCTGACTTGGTCACTCTTTGCGCCGGCTACGATCGCGATTGCTTCGCTTCACGTTGTGGGTAGTGGCTTATTTTTCAACCATATTTTTCTTTTTACTAGACCTCATGCATACATTTTGCTAATAGCATTGGTGTCTTCCCAAAACAAAGTCAAAAATTGTAAAGCTTTTACTTAAATATATGTGAAAATTATTCTCAAAGTTTCAATAAATTATATTAATTTTTTATACTCAAAAAATTAAATTAAATTTAGAAATTGTTAGGTTATTTTTACTGGAGAATATTACACATATGTATATTTTGCTTCTTAAAATTTGAATGATTTGTCAGTAAGCTTCAAAATAATATATATATTATAGAAAATTAAATATATTTATACAGTTAATACGTCATATGCCTGGCTTAAATTTAGACAAAAGTTCACTTAACAATAGGTATGTATGCAATTTGTGCGCATTTCTGCTTTGCTATATTTTCGTAAAATCATATGGTACATACATACTGGCATCCAGTCGCCTGAGAAACAATCAATTTCCATTGACCAGCACGCATGCAAAATTTTCATACGTAAGCCAGTCACACCATCAGCTTAAAGCGTGGCACAGCTTTTAAATGTCAAATGTCAAATGATGACGCACAGAGTGGTAGCTGACGCCAGCAGAAACATATACCTACATACATACATACACATAAGCTCTTTTCGGGTGGCAACGCCGAAACTCAATCAAAACACAACCACTACCTTCCGCAAGCGAAATTAAATCGCCATAGAAAAAGTCAACATCAAAGCCATAAATGTAAACAAAAATAGCCAAACACGAATAGGAAAATGGCATGGTTCGTGCCGTGACGTGTGAAGTTTTTCAACGCTGGCTGTGTGTGTATATATATCTGGTGTTTGAGTGATGATACAAATAAAAAAATCCGCTTGTGGCACTTACAGTCAGTTGATTGTGCAAAAAACAACAACAACAACACTTCGAAAACGAACTCAAACTGCAATTACAAGAACACTTGAATGCGCACAGCTTTGCCGTTTTCATTTGGCACTCAAAAAATCGTTAATTTTGTTATGTGTATTTCGCAAAAAATGTCACACGCAACACAAGTTCGTAGTAGCAAAGGTCAAAATAATTGATAGTTTGGAAAACCAAACACTTAAGTGACGGCAACAAATGTGCGTCATAAATTCCACATAGGTGATTTCACCGCAAACAGCTCTGGTGTGTTGCGAAAATGCCGTTGATATACATATACATATACATATGTATTTAAGTATGTAAATTAATTACGTAGAAATGTGTACGACATTTTCTGCTTTTTGCCGAAATATTCGACTCAACTTTTGCTAACGGAAGTACATAGTTGCATTTGGCGCTGCATGTGACAGCACTATGGATTTTTACTAACCAAAAATAGCAAACACATGAATGTAGCATTGTTTAAAGCAGAGTAACATTTGCATGATAGTATTTCCTATTTTTCATTTAATGAATGCCGGATACAGTTAAACAATGGATGTCTAATGGAAGTTAAAAATTTTACGACTCAAATGGCGCACGAAAGTAACAGGCAATGCGGTTGAGTTTGGAGCAATGACGCCACATATGATTTCCAGTGTGATATGGATTTCTGTTTAGATATTATATTTAAACACTAATGAGTCAATTAAACCGCTTAAGGGCGATGTAATGTCACATTAAAAATTAAAGCGTAATATTGGGGCTCGCTGCCGTCAATGTACGTTTATATCGCTGGCAGGCCAATTGTCGAAAATATTGTTAAAGTAATGAAAATCGTCGGGTTGTCATCATTAAAGCACTGTTTTGATTGCCCAGGAGCTAAACATTGCGCAAACACTCATATGGAATCATTTAAATACGGCTTAATACACAAAGAAGATCGATGCATGGGTGCCACATGAGTTAATGCAAAAATACAACCACATGGACGGAATTTCCAGACGAGTCGAACAAAATAGTGCATATTTGACCTAAATCAGATAATGCTAACTATGCTCAATGAAACCTTTAATTTAATTTAAAAATAATGGATATATTTTTACTTGATCTTAGACAATTCATTCACAATACTTTAGATATAATGATTTTTGTTCAAATAGAAATAAAAAAAATATTTTGTATTTAAATTTATTATAATACATACACATGTATATTTTATTCTTTGTGGTATTTTAATTGCATTGATTAATTTATAAAATTTTTAATTAGCAAAAATTGCCAAAAAGTAAATTTATTGGATTTTTTCACGTTTTTTTCAAGCGATTTAGGTATTAGAGGAAATAGTTTGCATATCTTTTTGATATCACGTTTCAAGCAAATTCCTTTTATAATTAGCTACCCCATAAAATGACAAAAAAGAAATAATATAACAACCTGTAGCTGTGCCAGAGTTCCGGCTGAGAACCATTGAATCAAAGTATTTAAATATGCTGTGTACTTGCCTAAACTCATTTTAATGTGAATAATATTCGCAGCACGCTGGCGAATTGGTTGCAAAGGCGTCAAACGTAAGCGACAGCAAATACAGCTAAGCAAACAGCAAATTTAGGCAAAACGAGAAGAGGAAGCAGTAGGCGAAAATTGAAGACCTGTCAGCGGGTAGCGATAGATGAGATAGAGATGTCAAAAAAAAATTTAAATATATATGGACGAGTATTTACTCTAAATGCTTACTCATTTCGACTTTAAGACAAACTGCCAAATAAAAAATATTAAAAATTTACCTTTATGCAGCCAAAAAGTGGTGAATTTTGAGTATTGTCAAGAGTTGCTATTTTATAATAAAAAATATCTCGCTTATGCATTGCATATGTAAATACATCTACATATACAATATAGAGCGAAGACTTAATTGGTGCCATATTGTCTTTGAATGACAACGAGTATATTGGTCGGAACGGGCGACAAGTGACGACAAGTGAAGCAATGCGTATAGAATGGCAAAATTAGACGTTGATGAAGGCAAAAGCAGTTGCCAATGGCGTTCGTTTCGTCGTGGGTGATGAGAGAGAGTTGGCAAGGCTGATAACGGTAATATGGTGATGGTGTCGGTGATGACCGGATAACTAACCAAAAGTAACACTTACACACACATGTAGCACACACCAGAGCAAGTAACGATGACATGAACCAAACTGACAAAAATAAACAAACCTACAGAAGATAATATAATAAAATAAATAAAAATGAGCAGCAAAAAAAGTGAAATAAATGAGAAACAGCTGAACGAACAACTGAAAAGCTAAAATTGTCAAGTGAGCTAACGAAATCGTCACGACAGGCAACAACAGTACGAGCAGCTGCAACAGCACAGCTAGTAAGCCAGTCAGTCACTCAGTCAACTAGTCAGACAGGCAAGCGGCGAAGGCAAACGTCAGTCAACAGCCAAGAGCCTCGACAACAGTCAACGCTGACGCTGGGAACTATGCTGCATTGTTGTTGCGGCCGAGGTGAGATGCGCAGACAGACAAAAGAGAAATAGTAAAGGAAATGAGTAAAATTGTTTGCCGCACTGTTGGGGGAAAAGTTCAATGAATTTTTGGTGTCAGTGGCTCTGAGCCGCTGCACAACGAATACAAACGTACAGCGGTATATGTATGCCTGTGTGGGTATTATTAATGTTAATGTGTATGAATTTGAGCATTTCAAATATATTTCAAGCGCGACAGATGCACATCAGTGGGTGGACGTAAATAGCATTCGACATAAAGGCACAAGGGACGGTAAATAAACGCGTAGATATGTTTGTGTGTATGTATGTAAGTGCAATAGTAAATATATAGATAGATCAACGGATAAATAGGTGGATGTTGCTGATGTTAAGCGATGGGGCACTTTGATGTTGAACTGAATGATAGACGACTAAAGCCACGTCTGGATGAGGAGTATGGGAAAAAGTGAGTGAGTGAATGAGGCAAATGAAGATGAGTGAATTGAAAAGAAAATAAAGTGAAGTAAAAATAATTTTAAAATACGCACGAACCCCAAACGCGTAGTGAAAATAGAAAATTATGAAGTAGGGTAAGAAAAGGAAGCCAGGGTATGTAATACATACATATGTATGTATATACACAAAAATAGACTTAATAGCGTACCAGATGTACGCGTAAGATTTTCGAAGCCCAAGTATAAAAATAAATTACGAGCGCAAAATCAGTTGGCAGCGCAGCAATAAAATGGCACTACTTATTTCCCTACTGACGAGACAACAAAATTCGTAACGAAAGGTATTAAATGAATGCAGCCGGCAAGTGGCACATAAAACAAGAAAAAAACACGTTAACTTCAAATGCATTTGGATAAAAATATATGCCAATTTTCATGAAAATACCTTGACAAATAAAATAGTTTTCTATATAAGGATTTCTATCGGTCCGATCTGAACAATATGTTCGGAGATTGCGGTGTTGATTTGGGACAATAATTTATTCCAAATTTTGTGAATATAATTCGTCAAATAAAAATGTTTTCCATATATGGACTTAATTTTAATCGGTCAGTTGGTATGGCAGCAACATCATATAGTTGTCCGATCTAAACAATATGTTAAGGGATTGTAGGCTTGCCTTGGACAATAATCTATGCCAAATTCCGTGAGGTGCTATAGTGGTTCGATATTTCGAATACTATATCCAAAATTTCCATATAAGGAGTTAATTTTTATCTCCGACTTTTCCTTCTGGGTGTTTGTCTTTGTGGTAAACTTAATAGACTCTGTTGAGGGTATAAATATATGCATATACATATGTATGTACAAACAAACACACAAATGCTGTCATGAGTGTGTAGGTGTGCTTATGTATGAGTAAAATATACGCTAGACAATCGGTTCGCAAGTGAGCCATGTGTTTCTATGCCGTTATTTATAGCTTTAAGAGCAAACAATAACAACCAAACGCAATTATTAGTGCAATAAAACGCACAAATTGAAGATGTGCACACAGCAATTACATGTGTGTATGTACACATCTAAGCAACAATAATGGCCCAACGCCAAATAGCCCGGGGTACCTAAAGTAGCCGATAGGCAACAGCGTATTTACTTAGATAGGTGTTTGAAGCTTATAATCATATGCACCCACCCACATTTAGACCAGCAATAATCTCCACACATATATACATACGCAATAACGCAGCCAATGCATGGCAGTCACTTAAGGAGTGGCCATTTTTATTGCCTAACAAAAGTGACAAACATGTCAACTGCGTTGAGGCAGCAGTCAATCGCATTGCACAGACAAACCGCAAGCTGGAGAGACGATGCGGTTGAGGTTATGTATGTATGTATTTAAGGAAGTTGTTGTTTGTGCAAATATGCGGTCACCCGCAGTAACAACAACACAAACAAAATGACAGTATGAGGATGTCAGCGTGTGTCAGACATACATACATACATACATATATGAAGTAGCGAAACTTTGAAGCGCTGCAAAGTGGTATCTCTGCGAGCGTCTCAAAAGGAAATGACAGCAAACGACATTGGCTTTTTTCGTGTAGCCTGAAAACGAACGGAGACATTATGGAAATTTGAGGCAGCAGCAAACTTCCAACACAACTTCCGTTTCCCCTTTGGCTAAGAATCACAATTTTTGGCTTATCAAAAAATGTTTTTGACAAGCTCACTTTGATTGCGCAAATTTGTTTTGGTTTGTTTTGTGGGTAGCATTGTTTTTCTTTGAGATTTCAGTAAAAACGACAAGTCACTTAATAAAATGGAAATCACAATCGGAGCAAAGAAATGGGGAAAAAAAATTACTTTTAAAATTCTAGGATTCGCTAACAGTTAAACTCGTTGAGGTATTTAAGAAGAGAGTTTTTTGCCAAGTAGCACATTTTTGCTAAAAACAAAAAAAAACTAAAAATCTTAAGCAAATAAATACACATGTTAAGATAAAATGAGGTAGCCGATATTTTCAATTATTTCAAATACAAATTTTACTTGTTTCGATTTCAACTCAGGATTCTAGTTAAAAAAAGGTGCAAACTTTTATTAATTGAAAAACTTTCCTTGTTAAATGTTAGGCCAAAAGGGGTTTCTAACTTTAATCGCCATAATTTTGACGTTTTCCAGCTTTCGAAAACAAAATAAAACTCCTGATATACTATAAGCACATTTTCCGTACAAGCTCGCTAAGGAAAAAATTACAAAAATGTATAAAAAAAAACATTACGAAACTACAAAAAAAAAAAATAAATAAAAATATCAAAAAAAGAACAAAATTAAGACAACAAAATAACAAAAATGAAAATAACAAAATTCAAATAATACAAAGAAACCAAAAATATCAAAACAAAAACAAAAAATTTGATTTAAAAAAACTTGCAATTGGCTGTCCATAACGCTGCTAAAACAATGCAAACACCACGCCTACCAACACATTCCACCACTCTGCCAGTGAGCGCGTTTTTAGAGAACAATAACCAACTAATCTAACTATGAATTTAGCTCGCGGCATATTCTTGGCCGCCTGATACATAGTATATTGTGGCATGACTTTGTCACCAGTTGACACTTCATTTTCCTAGCGAACGGTTTATTTATGTTTAGTCTGCACTTTTGCCAATTTTAAATGCTTTTGTACCGCTACGCAGGCTGCCTGTGTTGGTACAGCGACAGTGCAGTGCAATAAATCAATTTGTAAATTTTTATAGTAAATTTCAAAGTCAAGTTACCATGTGTCATATTTCGAATTTCATGAAAGCCGCAATTATCTTATTCTAGCGCAAATCTCTAAAGTTTTCTGCTGACTGCAGGAAATTAGTCATACCAGTAAGCACAGACATTGGGAGGTCTTTAGAGAAGGCTTGCGAATTTACTTTTTAACAACTTCGAAATAGCAGCTGTCAAGAATGTTAAATGTGATAAGAGGCTAAATGTGTGTGTTTAATGACAATAAAACAAAAAAATTCCACAAAAATCTGTGACTTGCTACATTTTTGTTGTAGCGAAGTACATGTACACCTAAGATATGTCAACTTTTCAATAACACAAGCGTCTTTGATAACATTTAATATTTTTCGATGGCGCTACAAGTTACGTACATACATATATATATTATATGAGAAAAAATTGCTTATCTGTGACATTAATCACCTGTTAAGTAGCGCTGCCAGTCAACTGTACTGTTCGCGTTATCTGCTGTTGTTTTAATTTGGCTTAACAGCGGATATTTTGGTTGGTCAGCATACCATATGTTGTTTATCTTAAGAAAATATACAAAGAGGTTTGTTGTCAAGGTGAATATAGGTAAATATATATTTTTTAGTACATGTCATCATCGGCAACTTATACCATGCTTCTAGCTATGTATATTTCTATGAAGAAAAAGTAACTCATTAAAACAAGTAGCCGTGCGGAATCGGATTCAAACTAATCCCTCCATTTTTTGGATAAATCTGCATAATTTGAAGACGATAATACATTTTTGTATTAAAATACGTCTAGATTTTTTTTTTTTGACAGTCCGGGTCATATTTGATCTGATGGTAGATATTTATATTTACCAACTGAAGGAAATTTCACAAATAGAAAACAAATAGTAGATATGGATCGTCAAATTATTTAATAACGATACAATAAATAGGTTTAACAGTTTAATATCTCGATGAGTCTACCACATGAGAAACACATAGGAACAAAACGTCATAAATTAAAGTAATAATTCATAATTTACACTTATATCCTTTCATTAAAACAACTTCACACTACTTGTACTAAGTGACTTTCTATTTCATTTGTCGGTGACAGTGCACTTGTCATTTCTGTTTTATTATGACTGCAACACTTGTTACAAAGCTTCGACTACGACGCTCGCAGTTGTATGGCTGCTTTGCTCGTGTTGCCATTGTTTGCGCAGACAACTGTATTTGTATAAAAAAAAGTTTGTTTTTGTATTATTATTTATTGGCAAATGAGTTGACATCAGTTGATAGATTGGTTTTCATTGACTTGCTTAGCAACCTGCGCGGTTCAAATGTGTGCATGAGCGTACTTGAAAGTACTTGCATGGATGTTTGTGAACACGTAAGAAAAAAGAAATAAAGTGACGTTGTGCACACAAGCACGTGCAATGGCACTTTAGAAATGAGGCGATATTGTGGAAGGGGATCACAGGTCACCGACAACGACAACTTGCTGCAAATTTGTAAACAATAATGGCGTATGATGGCCGTATGCATGTATTTACGTGCAAATGAATGTCGGCTGATAAGATATAGCGACGAAAATAAAATGTCAGACACGATTGGCAAATTCAAAGGAAATGATAGAAAGAGAAAATTCGTAAAAAATGTACAAAAAGGTACATACAGTGATGACACTTCACAATAAAGTAGCTCTATTCAGCACTGCAATACATGGAGAGGGTTAAATTAATGTAGACACTTTTTTTTTTTTTTTTTTTACCATGCATGCACTTTCAGGTGCTATACGAGTTTGAGCAGGTGATTGACCGTTTATATATTCATGTCCTTTCCTTGAATGGCATGTAAAAAGCAAAATAAAAATAGCAAAAACAAGCAAGTAAGAGCAATAGCTTTCAGAGAACAGCAAAAGTGCACTAAAATAAGCTTGTGCGAAAAACAAAAAAAAAAACCTAGGCAGCTACTAATACTTTTCTATTTACGTGAACAAAGCGAGATGTCACAAGTAACTGCTTGTTGCAGCGCAGAGCGCATTAGGTTCATGCTTGCTTTTGGAGTGTTTAAGTGCACGCCCCAGTTCAAATACCGCCGACTTTGCCGCACCCACAACAGCCCACCTAGCGATAGACCTAAAGGCATGTGCCTCTCTGCAACATGCGTAATAATGTGTTAGCATTTTCCCTATTATTGTTGTTGCACGCCATTTTGCATTTGAGCATTCATACATCAACATGTAGCGCTTAATAATAGCAACTAAACAGTCATAACTGTAGCAAATCAGTGACAGCAGTATACTAGATACATACTTGTATATTATATTGCAAGGCAACAAATGTAATCGGAGAGTAAAAGAGGGGAAAAACATGTTGCAGCAACATTAATGTCAACAGTGCTACTACTGAAAAATATGAAACAACAAAAGAGCTGTCAACGATATTTAGTGTAAGTAAAAAATTTAAACAAAAACCAAACAAAAAAGTACGAAAATGGAAAAATCACAGAAATGCATTAGTTTTGTACTTGTTGGTTGTTATTTCTATGTTTATGCAAATTAATCAGTTGGCTTGGGGTAACAGTAAAATGTCAGATGCAATGTATGAATATAGCGCACAAAAACTATGAAATTAAAACAAATGAAGTTGAATAGCAAACCATACAAAAACATAGTTAACGAGTGCTTTAAAATATCTTTAAACTCGGTTACAACTATTTAAATATAAATATAAAAAATATTTGAGATAGCTGTTCTACGAATTGCAAAAATGTTTATTAGTTTTTGAGGATGTAGTTATGCCTTATCGTTTCTTATAAAGGAGTGGAAAAAAATACTCGGTAAAATAAAAAAAATGCTTTAAAACGATATTAAAAAAGAAAATGGAAGAGAAAACTAAAATATACAAGAAACTAGTAAATGAAAGGGGAAAAATCAAAATATGAATATATATAAATGAATTCAAAAAAATTAAATATATAATAAAAATAATAATACTAAAATGAAAAAAGGCAAATTAAAATAAATTAATTACAAAAATAAAGCAAAACTTACAAAAAAAAAACAAATTACATAAATTTAAAAACAACAAAATGAAAGGAATAAAAACATTAAAATATGAATAAAATTAAATTAATTGAAAACACATTAAAAAAATAGAATATAAAAAAAAAAATTATTTAAAAACATAAAAAAAAATAAATAATATTACTATTACAATAAATTTAAAAACAATAAACCAATTTATCACAAAAAACAAATAAATGAATGAATAATCTAACATAATAAGTAGTTCCAAGGCAAAGAAACATAAATTAAGAGGCTGCCAGAACTTGAAACGCATTTTTCTCTGGCTGAACCGATCGACTTGAAATCTTCACATGAGCTTCTTAGAAATATTTGTCAGGTAACGTAACAATACATTTATATTGGTTTTTGAATTTGTAAAAATGTTAAGTAGAAAAGTTTTCACGCCGCCAGACACCTTTTTCAGAAGACTTTCTGAAGATCAGCTACGGGATCAAGTGAATCCAAAATTTAAAAAAAAAAAAAATAATCGCCGATTAATAAAGTACATGAAATTCTGAATTCACCAAAAGGTGCGTTTTTCTGAGTTGTAAGTGGATATAACCTCTCAATGATTAAAAGCAAAGAAACAAAAATTAAAGCCACTTTAAACTACTTGTTGTCGAACAGAGCATTTTTGGTATATAATCATTAATTTTGCTCTACAAAATTTAATTTTCACAAAACTGTAAAAATCTACATTTGACATATAAGTCACCCTGTACCCACTATATTACTGGTGTTAAGGTCAGTTGCTGAAATGGTCTCAATTTAAAGCACTTTTGCGGTAAAATAAACACGGGAAATACAAATTAAATATTTTTATTGAAAAAAATGTTATAAAGAGATTTACAACATGACTAGAAAAGGAACTATAGGTATGTAATACATACTTTCATGTTATAACGGATTTAAAAGCGTTAAGTGTGGCAAGAAGTGTACCATATTAAAACAAAAACGATGAACTACTGACACACTAAACACATTAAAATTAAGCAAAAATGTCTGTGCAATCACACACAAATAAAAGCGGACAACAGAATTCGCATAGCGACAAAACTGAAAAAAACAATTAAAACATAATAGTTATTATTATTTCTAGGAGCTTAGAGACAGTGTATGCTTATGCTATTTCTCCAAAGACACTCCCCAAATTCACTCCACACAAAACAGTGCTTGATGCCGAATAGTGTGTGTGCTCGGCTACTGAACGCTGTTAGCGTTAGGGCAATTTAAAGGCACATGTGCAGTCGGGAAAAGATTAATTTTTGCGATAGTGTCAGCGAAATAACAACCTATACAGACGCACACAATTTCAAAAGTGTAGTCTGCAACTGTATGCATGCATACACACATATATGTATGTGAACTTTTTTGTATTATTATTTTTGTAGATTTCCAACAATAAATCGCGAACGGTGCTCGCAGTGTATGCGAAAATTATACTACTGACAGTTTTAAATTAAACAAAAAAAAATAAACAAACCGAAATGTGTGTAGTATCAGCATTTTTGGCTCGTGTGTGGGTTGTATTTATAGCACAGGCGACACTGATTTTCCCGCACAACAACAGAAACAACAAAAAGTGATGAGCCATGTACAAGGAAAAATATGAAAACATTTTGCGAATATTTATAAAAAAAAAATGTAATGATTCCTAATTAAAATGCAGCTAGTAGAAGAGTGCAATAATTTTTAATGTGAAATGCGTTTGGAAAATCCGTTAATGCTTAATCTTTTTATATTTATAACTTTTAATTAATATCCGGATAATTTTTTAAAAATAATTTTGCAACTTAATTGCAGTGAAATTTCCGTAAAATGTTTGAATATTTTCCCACTCAAACTACCAAGTCAGCGTCTCTACTATATACATATGTATGTATGTGTATAAGCTTTTCTGGGCTGTTCAGCTTTGCTTTGATATTCCAACTCTGTGTGCATGCAAATCTGAGTACCGTGCCAATGTTTATATTCGCAAATGTCTGGGCTATTTTATTTTGAATTTCAAACAAAACATTCGCCCATTTAAATCGGTGGCTTCAGGTGTTGGGAAAACTATATATTAAAAAATGTTGCTAAAGAATTCAACATCCATTGTTGGACAAAACCGAGTGGGTTACAATCAAATTTGTATATCATTCACTTATGGATCATAGGCATGTAGCAACATGTTGCAAGAGTATAAAAAGGCCAATTAAAATGAAAGCTTTCCGTATTATATAAATATGTATGTATATAATATATTTCAGAACATAAAAAGTGGTCAATTAAGTGAAAGATTAAATTGCTTACGTATAATAATACAATGAAAATAAGAATCAAATCAGTCAAGTAGAAGAAATTCCTTAAAATACATAATAACATGAAAAAAGGTGAACTTCGCCTACACCGAAGCTATAATACCTTTCACATGTGCGTTTCTTATAGCATAAATAGGTATAAAGAGATCTTTGTCTTGATTTTGATCATTCAGTTTGTACGGCAGCTATATGCTATAGTGGTCCGATATCGACGACTGCTTCTTGAAGAGTAAGGGACGTGTGCAAAATATCGAATCAATATCTTGAAAACTGAGAGACTAGCTCGCGCATATAAAGACAGACAGACGGTAATAGCTAAATCGACTCAGCTCGCCACGCTGATCATTTATATATACTTTGTAGGGTCTCCAACTTTTCCTTTTGGATGTTACAAACATCGTGGCAAACTTAATCACCCTGTTCAGGGTATAAAAATACTTACAACGTAGTACGTCTGCTGCCCTACATATTCAGAAGACAGAGTGGCTCAAATGCACAAAATATTATATACTATTACTTTCAGTGCGTGTATGTAAGAAATGAAGACTAGAAGAAATCATAAAAGCAAATGCGGTTAATTTAAGCACCAAAAAATGCGAAATTTAACAAAAAGTCAGAAACAAAAAAAAAAAAACAAAAAAAACGACGAACAAGATAAAAATGTGAATGTAAAAATAATATAAAAATCAAAAAAAAAGATTGCAACAAGAATGTGCGCTCAATAAACAGCTCCTTGCCGACAACGACGACGATGACAGGCATACCAAATATTCGCCGCTAGCCATCGACTAAAATTTTTTTCATGCGCAAACATAAAAAGTAAAGTGGAAGAAGTCATAAAAAACAAATAAATACATATGGAATTTTTCTACAAGAAGAGAATTAAATAATGAAAAGAGGACCTTAGGCACGCAAAGACAAAAAAGTATAAAAAAAAATTAAATAAAAATTTAAGAAATAAATTTCGTGTGCTAAAGAGCATATGGCAAATAATCGGGCTTACTTATGTGCGCTAAATGAAAATTTCTGAAGTATATGTATGTATACAAGCAGGCAACAAGTGAGAGTGAGTTGTGGGTATACTTGACTGAACCGGAATGGAACATGTAGACAAGACGCAAACTAAACTGGCCGCATAGCTGATTAAAATGCCATTAATAGAATATATACATACATACATATATTAGCACCTGTAGGGCTAGAAATGATGCCTGAATATGCTGAATATATGAAAATAAAAAAGTAAAACGCTATATCTGTATTAGTATATATAAATACGAGTATATATAAATACATACACACACATGCTGTTAATGTTTCTATGTAAATTCGTCAAAAATGAATGAAAATATTTGTCAATTAGAAGCAGACCGCAAACGAAATAATTTTAGTGTTATAGAGCATACAAAAGTACAAACAATATTTCAAAGGTGTGTAAAAAACGACAAACAATTTTAATATAAGTTTTGAGCTATTCAATCACATTACATAGTTCATGAGCAGCAATATACAAATATGATTTATGTATTTTTTTTTTCAAAAAATTAGGCAGCAATAAATACGTGACATGTAAGTTATGATATTACATAGTGTCTTAGGTCATCGCAAGCGTTAATTTGAAGTGCTAATAAAACCTGATATAATGTTTTTTACACCATTAAACCTGATTTTGATCGGTTTGTTTGTATGGCAGTTATATGCTGTATTGCTCTGATCTGAACAATTTCTTCTAAGGTTGTAGCGTTGCCTTGGATAATAATTTATGTAAAAATTCGTTAAAATATGAAAAAAGTTTTGCTGCTAGTAGTGCGTCTTCCAGGGATGGTGGAAGACCCAACGAGGGCAAGGTATGCGGAGAAGCGTGTATATTAGATTTCAGGTCTTTCAAATCGGCAAGACCCGTTACAGCAGTCCCAGCTACATAATAACCTGGTCAACAAGCATTCTTAAAGGGGCGTTGCAATTCCCTCGTTATGGAGGAAAGTCAAGATAATATATATAAAACAAAAACCTCGCGGTCACATATTAGTCTAAAGGGTGTCAGACCAATTAGTCTTTCTTCATTCCTCTTAAAGCCGTTGGAAAGACTAATAGAATTACACATAAGAAACAACTTAAGCAAATGACAATATATTTTTTTTTATTCTACGGGTATATGAGAGCACTATAAATAAGCAAATACGATATGATTACAGGAAAAAAAACTATAAATCATTTCGATTATTAAAAAAATACACGATTCATTTTATGTGCAATATATACTGCTACTTTAATCAATGTCAATAAATAAAATTTTCTTTAAAAAAAATTATAAATACCAAATACGTGTTTGAAAAAGTTAATTGAATGACATTAAATATGCAAACAATGCAGGAAACAACAAAGGTAATTCAAAAATCGATAACTCTGCAAACTGTCACTTGCGACACTTCACTTATAATGGGTGCAGACTTTCATTTACAACGTAAATAATTATATAGAAATATAAGAAATAACGTGTGAACTTTTACAAGCAATGACGTTCTGGACTAGTTTAATTATATAATAGAGATAGTGAAAAATACCTGGAGTAAATAAAACGACATGGAAACCATTCACGTTGGAGAGTAAAAAATCCATATTAAGCATGGTTGGTTTTTAGATATAAAAACTTACGCAAAAGAACAATAAATTCTGTAGAAAATTTAATGAGAGGATATTCCATATATTTTGAAAAAAAGATCCCACATAATTTAAGTCGGATGTGGTATCTTAGAAAATCGGTACTACGTAGCAAAAACAAAAAAAAACACGAGTAAATAAAACAATATTAACAATTTTAACAGGTTGAAGAGTATAAAATCCATATCCAACATGATGGTTTTTAAATATCTGAAACATTCGCAAACGCACAAAAAATTCTGTGGAAGATTTAATGAGAGGTAATCTCATAAGTTTAATCGGACTTGATATCATAGAAAAACGCTTGAAAGCAATATTTGAAAATATAATAGATACATATACTTGTATACCCCGACTTACAACGTAGTATGTACAAAAAAATTCATATAAAATAAATAAGTCACTGTTTTCAGCCGAAAAACTCACAGAGACTTACTATGTACATATTTATAATAATAAAGTAAAAACAAGTAAAGAATGGCTAAGTTCGGGCGAAACGAACATTTCATACTCAAATTAGCAAAACCATATATTAAAAAATGTTGCGAAAGAATTCAACATTCATTGTTCGACGAAATCGTAAATGAATTACAATCAAATTTGTATCTTATTATCTTATAGCAAAAAGTTAGTCATAGGCTCTGTGATCCACATTGACAATTTTTACACCTGAAATAAGATACCTTAACGGCACTATTCGGGCAATGTTTTAACCCGATGTATTAATTGGTGCGGGCGGTGCAACTCGTTATTGCAATTCGTTGTATCAAATTACAGTTTTGTATCTTAATTTGTAGTTTAGTATGGTTTTCGATTAATGGCGTCTTTAAGGCGTGGCAGTGGTCCGATTACGTCTATCTACGAACTCGCCCTCCCTTTTTTGCCAAGGAACACCTGTACATTTTTACTCAAGTTTTAGCTTGCACAGACAGACAGACGAATGGACGGGCAGGCAGACATTCGGATTTCAACTCGTCTCGTCATCCAGATCATTTATATATAGTATATATGTATATAATCTCGATAAGTTTTGGATGATACAAACAGCTTTTAGGTGAACAAAACTTTACACTCTGTAGCAACATGTTGCAGGAGTATAAAAATCACTCCTTTTATAAAAATCAATAGAATATAAAATCGCTAAGTGCTACCCAAATATCGATAACGAACACTAAAGAATTCCAAATAAAAATGGCAAGAAATGATTAGAGATGCGAGGCGGTACACGCCAATATTTGCTGTCCATAGATATCTGAAGGCAAGCTCACCTGCGCAAATACTCTTACATTTTTTTGAAGAAGCACATTTGTAGAGCATGCATGTCTGTGTATGGTATAAAAACTGATTTCTAAGGTGCGGTGAAGCTTAACTAGTTCAAATCGAACGTAGATACTTGTGTTAACTGCGCAATGATATTTTTTACCGCTGATAGCATTATTGATACAGCTTTCAGAGCGAATGTATTTTTGCTGTCATTTGATTGTTTACCTTTTTCGCATTGTTGTTTTTTTTTCTAACCTCATATGTACATATGTATGTTGAAGCATATGCGGTTTTTATTGTGCATAAAAAGACAAAACAAGTTCAAAACAACTTTTTTTTAATACAAGTATACAAATACATATGTATGTTCATACATATGGGTACATATGTGAATTAAATACGAAATAGAATGCAATTTATAAACATCAAAAGATGGCAGACACCACCAAGCCTCCCAGAAAATTATTTTAGTCAGAGTCTTTCACAATTCGAATTCAGTGAGAAATTGTGTAGACTGTGGAATCATCCAGTGCGTACAAGAGCAAGCGTAGCTTGACAGCGTTTGAATGAGAGTACAACTTAAAGAGCGTGTGATTGTGAAATTATAATTTTTATTGCATATGATTATAAAACTCGTATTTATATGCGATGTAACTGAATTAGCTTGCACACATTTGCATTTAATAATTTTGTTGATTTGCATAATTCTCAGAATTATTTAATGTGAGTTGGCATTTATTTCAAACTAAAAGCGCCTAAACATTTGTAGCTTCCTAAACAGAGTTGCAAATTTCTAATTTAAAAAATGTTGCATTAAAAATGTAAATTTTAACATTTAATTCTTATTTTGAAAAATGTTTATATTTTATCAGCTATTAATTTTGATTTTTGGAATTATAATTAAAAATTAAATTTTCAGTTTTTAATTCAAATTTTGAGAACCTTTTTTATTTGTTTAATTTTTAATTTTGATTTTTGGATTAAAATCTAAATTCGATTTTGGAACTAAAATTTAAATTTTTATTTCTAATTTCAATTTTTGGGAATTTTTTTTACTGAATAAACTTTTAGTTCTCATTTTGGGATTTAAAATTAAATTTTCATTGCCAAATTTCTAATATTGGAATTAAAAATTTATAAAATATTTTTTAATTTAAAAATTGGAGTAACAAAAAATAAAATATAAAAAAAAAATAATATACAATAAAAAAAAATATAATATACAATAAAAAAAAAAGTATATTGAAAAATAAATTTTTTACCGCCGTCGCAGATCGTTGTGTAACTAAAAAAATATTAATTTTTTTTTTCTCAAAAATTTAAATGAGTATTTTCTAAATATGTACATACATATGTATATCATTTAAACTTTAAAACCATTTATATAGTGACTTTTGTATTTCCGAAGTCGGCTTTTTGAGGCCCCTTAATTAATTTTAAATGCGCTGGTTTGCTGCTTTGGGTAAAGTTATGTACATTTATATAAATTACGCATAACTTTGAAACATACATAATTTGAAAATAGTGGAAAACACTGCTTGTTATTAATTTTAATTTTCATTCATCAGAAAGAAATCGCGTTAACAATGTGTAATTGAAAATTATTTATTATAAATCCTAATTAATATTTTTATGTGCATTTTACTATACTTTCAAATCACAGCCAATCAACGTCGCAAGCGAGTAGAGAATTTTAAAGCGCGTTTCACCCTAAACTGAAACGTGCTCGGCACTAATGCTACTCGTGATATGTGTGACCGAGTGCATGCCTGGGCTTGACTGATGGCCGGTGCAATGTGAAAGGGGTGCAACAAATTATAAAAATGCATTGCGCCCTATTATTGCGTTTTGGTGCTGTTGTTGTTGTTTTTTGATATAGGCTATTTACAATTCCATTTCATTTGCACTGCAATGGCGGTAAAGCAATGTGTAAGTGCAATTAATTGGAAAATAAATTGGTAATAGAAAAACACACGAACGCGAACGCACCAGCAACAACAACAACTGCAAAATGAAGGAATTCATTTAGAGCGGCAGTAACATGCCTTTACACTTTACTTAAATGGTTAAATGACAGGAAAATAAATATATAAATGGTGAACAAAAACAAAAAAAAATTGAACAACAATTTTGAAAGCAGTGCTTGAATGACAGTGTGCTGAGCGAAGCAAGTGGTAAAATGACGAACAGGCGAACGACCTGCAGTTGAAACGAACGACTAGTAAAGACGACGCGTTCCATATAGGTTTACCAGCGATAATGTTTGAAAAAAATAAAAATCGAAGAAAAAAATGCACAAAAAAGTAATAAAAATTATAAATTATCAAGTAATGAAATAAAAAGAGAAGAAGGCATTGCCTAAGTACGCGTGGATTGGAGTTACAAAAGCGGCGTTTGCAAGTTGTGATAGGAAAAAGAAATGAGCTGGAAATTGTTGTAAGCCTAAATGGATATCGGAGAAAGTAAATGCATATAAGAAACTATATAGGTTTATAAATATATTTTGGTTTTGGTCGAATTTAATCACGTTTTTTTTTTTAATTTGTAGGCATGGCTGCTAAAAATTCACAGTAAATAACGCTTGATCTGGAAGACAAAAATTCTTTTGATTTTAGTTTTTTATTTTACATTTTTTCATTATTTTTTAAAACTTTATTATTTTCTTTGCGATTACCACATCTATATATAAACAGCCAAAATGTGGAAAATGCAGCGAAAAAAGTTCAATGTCCTTGAGTAGCGAAAACAAACGCAACTCAAATCATCCCCGTTTTGCCGCTGACAAGCTGTACAAATGAAAGAAAAAAGCAGATCGAAGGTGAAATGTGTTGCAATCGGCACGGTGGAGATGCGAATGTGCGCAAACAAATAAAATAAATAAATAAACATAAAACCAACATAAACCTGCTATAGCGTCGGTATTACTGCATACTTGGACTGTTCAATTTAAGCTGATTTGAGGTATGCACAGTGTGTAAATTACAACAATTAAATTGGCAAAAAAAAAAAAATTAAACTAAGATAAAACTTTAACTTGCGCTACATCACAGCTATAACCCTTCGCAGGTGCATGTTTTATAAAGATCTTTATCGTAATTTTGATCGGCGAGTTTGTATGACAGCCCTACGCTATAGTCGTTCGATCTATACAAGTGTATGCGAGATTCCAACGTTGTCTTCGAAAGTTATCTATGCAGAATTTTATGAAGAGATCTTCTCAAATAGAAAAGTTTGATCTAGCAGAACTTGATTTTGATCGGTTGTTATTGTTGTTGTTGTAGCGGCAGAAAACATTCCTGAAGTAATTTCGAGGAATGGTGCCGAGTTGACAGTCCTTGGCCGGATAAAAATCCGTGTCCGTTCCGGTTACTTAGGCCTGACTGTCGTGGGAACGGTTTGTATGGCAGCTATATGCTATAGTGGGCCAATCTGAACAATTTATTAGGAGATTGTAGCATTGTCCTTTACAATAATCCACGATTTTCATCGATGAGTTTGTATGCAGCTATATGTATATATTAATTAATTTTGTCTAAACGTAATCAGTTTTTGAGACGATGTTTGACTAAATCTATTTCATAAATAAACATATCTACATATATGTAAATACGCCTATTTAATAAATAAATTCTACAACAAAAACAATATAAATATATTTTTATTAACAAAAAATAAATGTTTTCAACACCACCGAGTACACAATTATCTCACATATCCTTGTAACCATTGCCTTGGCAGTTGCTACATATGTGCATATATTGACATTGTACTACGCGAAGTTGGTTGTTCAACACACAGACGTAGAGTTGCCGATGACTCATTTTGTATGTCTGGCAAAAAGAAAAAAAGGGCATACATACACCCATGTACATATGTATATGCAGCATATTAAATGAAAAGAGGAGCATGCAACCAGTACAACAACCCGACAGGCAACTAACTCGTCCAAACAAATCAGGCTTCCCACTTGCATTTGTTGCTCCCCTTTCAATGACGACGATGACGACGACAATGGCAACGCTGCCTTTGGCAATGGCGTTGATGGTGATGATGGGAAAACGCTGTTGCTGTGTTGCGGCTAACAGCCAGCGCGCGCATGTCGCGTCTTTATATACACTGGCCGACTAAATAACTGCCACTGCCAACCCACTTGTATTAACCAACAAACAAGCAAGCAGCCTGCCTAACAGCCAACTTGTCACATCTACACTTCCTTTGTTCCTTGCATACATACAAGTAGCTTGAAATATGTAAGCATGAATATTATATTCATATGTAACTGCTTTATTTCGTTTGTTTGACTTTATTTGATATTTGCCAAAGTTCTTAAGATAATACTAATTCGTGCTAATAAAAAAGTTTTTCATGTTTTCGTATTAAATTTTGTTTTGTTCTTATTTATTTTATTTTGATTTTTCATTATCTAAAAATGTAAATATGCATATATTTTTGACTTATATTATGTGCTGTGTTTGTATTTTACTTTATTTTTATTTTCGTTTGACTCACCTTTCTCATTTGGACACACGTTTAAGTGCTCATCGTCGCGTGAGACTTGTGTGATTATTGATGTTGCATCCATTTAAGCATAAATTTTTTACTTCCCTCTCGGTAGGCAAATATAAGAGTTTGCCTGCCGCCGCCGTCGTTTTGTGTGTTCGTGTTTAAAACAACAACAAAAATTGGCAAACAAAATTTTTTTTGCACGTACAAAATATAAATAAAAAAACTAAAATCTTATTCAAAGATATGTTTCACACACACGTTTATTAATTTATGTATTAATAATATTTTTTATGTATGGCTCTTTGAATTTCGTTTCACTTATCGGCTTTTGCTGCTTTGCGCGTGTCGTCGTTAAATATAAATTATTATTATATATATTTTATTTTACTTTTTTGTTTGTTAAAAAGGCGTTTCGCTTTACGGCGAAATTATGCAATAATCTTTAATCTTGTTTTGTAGAAATATCACTTTGTAAACGCAAACGCTTTCTCTGTTCTGTGACTACAAAAATACTGTTGTTGTTTGTGTAAAATTATGTTAAATAAACTTTTATATATTTTTAAAATGTATTTTTCAGCTCAAAGGAACCACAGCAAACTTGGAGAACAGAGACAAAACCTGAAAATTAAAGTTAAAACTGTTTTAATTATTTGATATAATAGTCTTTGTATTGCATAAACAACAAAATCTATTCATTAAATATTTATTTAATAATTTACATAATTTATTTGCAATGAATAAATGAATATATAATACCCTTCCCATACTAGAACTTTATATTGATCGGTCAGTTTATATGGGAGCTATATGTTGTAGTGGTCCGATCTAAAATTTTTGTTGGGAAATTGTACCGTTACCTTGGACAATAAATAATGTCAAATTTCGTAAAGTATCTTGTCAAATATTAAAATTTCCCATATAAGGACTTTATTTCGAGCGATCAGTTTGTATGGGAGCTACATATGTACATATATGCTATAGTGGTCCGATATTGACAGTTCCTGCAAACCAGCAGCTTCTTGGAGAGAAAAGATCGGGTGCGAATTTTCAGATCGATATCTCAAAAACTGATGTTGATGGCATCTTGGCTGAATTTGTATATATATTTTATAGGGTCTTCGACGGGTCCTTCTTTGTGGCAAACTTAATATATCATGTTTGGGGTATAATAATTTTAATGACAATCAGGGGAAACTAACAAACGAAAACTGTTCCAGCGACTTAGACCCTGTATATGTCCGTTCATATAAAAGTCGGGTTTACGTAACCGGAACTGATCCAGATTGTTTCGGGCCAAGGACAGTCAACTCGGCAAAATTCTGCCGCTACAACAACCCTGTATATGTATGTATTTATATTCACATTCGGGCAGACATAACCCGATTAGTTTCAGGCCAAGGACTGGCAGCTCGGCCGATTTCCTCAAAATTATTTGATAATGTATTTTACCGTTACAAAAATAACAACAATCGATTGTTTGAGGTTATATATTTAATATATATAAATATCGAGGCACATAAATACATACATGCATATGTACTATGTATATGCGTAAATATTTTCAAAGCAGTCTACAGTTAAAAATTTATAATCTGTAATCTTATCTTTTCCATTGAGCGTATGACAACTACTTTACTATAGCCAAGGTGATTGATTGTGTATTATACCAAAAAGGGTATAGGTAATATTTTTTATAATTTAATTATTAAAATTATTGAAAATTATAATAAATAGTACTAATGTAAATAACCTAACATAAAAAATGTGTACGAAAAGTCTATGATATATTAAAATTTTTTTAAGTTGAATCAGTAAAGGCTAATATAACGGATTGCGCAGATAGCAAAACGCTTTACACAATTCATAACAATCACGCACACATGCAAACTTTTTCACATAAATACACATCGGGCAAATTGCGAAAGAGTTCGTCAAAATGCCTATCTGCGACGAAGCACGAGATGCAGCGCTGCCTCAGCCACTGCTGACGAGCAAGTGGCACTTGCGCAGCGCAACTTCGTATCAACACGCATTGACTGAACAGCAGCGCAGTCAAATACAGTGTACCACCAGAGAAAATAAATGAATGTTGTTTTAAGTTCTCTGGTACAACTGACTTCGCACGATGGCTTACGAAGTAGCAGCATAGCAATGCAATGACGTTGTAGTTGACGTTGAGTATGACTGCAGCAACTGACAACTCGTTTTGAATTTAAATTTTTTCGAACTTGACGTAGGAATATAGCAAAGAGGAATACCAAGCAATGATAAATCTAAAACAGAATGACAATAAACTAACTAAACAAAGGAAAAAAGTTCGTATAATAGTAGTGTTAGACGCCAAATAAAACTAAATATTTAACATAGATAGTAGATATGTGAATTACTTTGCATGATTGCTGCCCCTTGAGCCCACTCTTTACCGCAACAACTTACAAAAACTTCATTTCAGCACACTCAAGTCACTTTGATTGCCGTCGTCAGCAGCTTTGCAACCACTTCACCCGATTCACTTGACTTCATCAGCGTCGCGGACAAAGCAAAGTAGCGCAGCGCGGCATAGTATAGCAATGCGTATGATTTGCATATAAAACAAGACGACGCGTGCTCATTTGCAGTAAAATGAAATTGTTTTATGTACTACTTCGCTAAGACAAGCAAATATGTACATATGTAGTTGATGATACTAAAAGTTAATATATACATATATATATAGTAAACAACTGGGTACAGAAATCGCAATATGCACGATAGCGACCATTTTGCTGTGCTTGTGCAGTGTTGGCTACCACAACGGCAACGGCAACGGCGGCGACGGCTGTAGAAGTCCCCTCAGACATTTTATGCTCTGGGGCTATGTGTTTGTTAGCTTATTTTTGTCACTTCCCTTTGCGGTTTACATTAAGCTGCTAGTTATATTAATAAAAATTTATGCACTCGTCTATTTTCAGACACAAAACGAGGTTGTGTTTATTTCTTGCGGTTTTAAGTGGAATAATTTATTACATAGAATTCATTAATATAAAATTTTTATACAGAATCATTAACATATTGTAAATAATATTATGTTATAAACCTATTGAAAAAATAACTGAAATTAATTTGCACGATTGATCAAACATACTGCCCCAAAAAACCTAATATAGATTCAAAGGCAAGAATACAGAAGAGCAGACATTTACGATGCTGCTAGCGTTGGGTACGTTGACGCCAACGTCGACGCGGAAACACTATTGTTATGCTGCTTTAATTATAATTCATTTTTGATTGTTATCGCTCCCGCTGTTAACCTTACACTACATTTGAGTATTTGAACAAGTACTTTACTCGAAATGCACATTTATTTATTTATTTATGGTGATTTTTCAAATAATTGCGTATTTATGATTTAGGTGGTCAAAGACTAAACAAGTGTTAAATAAGAATGACGTTGTAAAACTTGGAAAAATTGTCTATCAAACAAAAGTTAACTGTATCGAAATATATGCGCTTATACTCAATATATTTATGCATAAATAACTCATATATAATGTCTGCACACAACTTTTATGCAACTCTTTTTCCGCAAATAATTTTTATATGCAATATTTTTTGCCGCGACTCCGTTCCTTTTCATTTCGCATATTATTCCTGTCTCACTGTGAGAAAACTCTATATTTCTAATAAAAGCATAAGCATTTTACATATATACACGTATTATTTTCTATTCCTTTCTACAGCCACTTTTATCTGCTTTTGTTGCTGCTTCGTCTTTTATCTCATAACACTCAGTCACCGTCTTCGCTTCCGTCTCCATCTACACAAATGTCTGCTGCTACCTATGTATTTACACTTTTATTGTTTTTGCTTTTGATCGCGTTCAACAGCAGTCGCTGCCGGCGTCACCGCTATTGTCGATTCTGCTTCTGGCACCGCGCTCGTCGCCGTTCAGTGACTGCTTTTGGCTACCAGCCACTTTTAAGGTGTGCGCAACAGTTCGGAAAGCGGAACGCACACAAATATATGTATATAAGAGTCAAATACACACATACACTCATTACCGCTGCACACAAAGGAATTTTTGGAGGCGACGATTGAATGAACTAATACGCTTACACTCTCTATTACATGCATACATATATACGAAAAATATTGTAAAAATATAGTGAATTTGAAAATATTTACACTTCACTTTATGCGTTTTCCACTTTAACACGTCTATGCTTTATAGCCGGTCCTTTAAGATTCGTTTTATTTCGACACTAACTAGTGTGTTTGATGATTATCGCACTCGTTTCGTTTCAAATTTTTATATAGTAGAAAAAAATAAAAACAAAAAATTTCCGCCATATGCAATCGTACGCGTTTAAACCGTATAACACAACACCTTTTCTCCTTGTAGTCTAAAAGAAACTGAACAAATTACGAACAATTTATGAAAATAGAACCAGTGAACAAAAGTGTGCACAATTTTATTCAAGAATCACGAACTAAAGCAGAGATGTGAATAGAGTTGCCAACTGCTCCTATCACTGAATTGGCAGTACTGAAAAAATACAATGAAGAGAATGTAAAATCAGAGAATGTTGATGAGTAGAGAAGGAGCAAATGTTAAATGAAAACTTTTTGAGTACTAATTTGTAATTCCACAAGAGGGAACATCGAAAAGTATAACTTCGAAAAAGAAAAATACACCACACAATATGCGAAATGCTATAAATAGACACAACGAATATTCCTATATGAAAAATCGTTGCGCATACCTATTTAGATTTATGTTTTCAATTTCTATGATATGACAAATTTATAATTATGAAAAGCCTTCTGAATTAAAAATCTGTATTACCGGTAAAAACCCCAGAATTCATAATAAAATAAACATTTAATAAGCTAGTTTTCTAACTTATGTATGTGCGTTGCGTAAGCAATATACTTATTAAACAAATGATAATAATAAAACGGTGGCTAAGCGGCCACGTTTCCACTTTTGTGGTGGCTTAGGTCGTAAGCGCGAAGAAGTTAAGCTCATTCCGAATACGAGCATATACGTTCGAATCGTAATATACATAAAATTAATATTGTATTTTATTTTTTTATTTTATTAATTGGAATCTAAGCATATCATAATTCAATTACTTTAATAGCATATTTTACTTCCTGATATAATTAAAATATATCAGGAGAATATGTTCATATGTTTAGGTTTATTGAATATTTCCTTATTATGCGTATTTACACAAATGTGATAATCACACATACATTCTTAAATACACGTACGCTGAAGCTTGCTTCTTCTTGCTCCGCACAAGCAATGACTTTTGTCTACACTTTTTGCTTTTTGCGAGAAACAAGTTGAACGTACATAAGCAAGAAGGGCTCAGGGGCGCACTGCCACATAATTATATCAGATATATATTTTATTTATCGAATTTAAACGAAAAACGATTATAGGTTTAAATTTATTGGTATTTATATTTTTACATATATATTAATTATATTAAGAAAATAAATCATTAATGCATTAGTACTTTTCAATACAAATTAAGCAACATATTAATATATTATGAATCCTCACTTGACACGCCTCTGTGCATGGTGGCAAGCCAAGAAAATAACGGCGAGTTCGCGCGGACATTATGTTGAAAAAAACGAAAAGACGACTTTGTCGACAATCATACATATTCACATACATGCATACGAGCTCGCATACATATTGACACCGAATATGGCGCATCGTGGCGGAGTTGGCAAAATTTGTATCAATCGACAATTTTGCGACAATGTCGATCGGCTATGTTGTCTCGTTTGTCCTTTTTGCAGGGCTTTGCTGTTGAAAATTGACTTATGCTCTTTTGAAATGCTACGATTAACGATTGGTCTGCATTTTCATAACGTCGTTTTTAGATAAAGTGGGCTAAATCGACAAACTATGAAATAATGATAATAAGTAAACATATAAAAGTACTATATGGACTGTGCTTAGAATATATAGAAGTAGTTAATGATTTCATATGAATGGCAATTTAATTTAAATTTTGTAATTTAATGCCATAAATAGTGCATAATATGCAAAAATATAAATATTATTTAAACTCTCTAAGAGGTCATGTTGCCAATTCTCCTTTTTGAAGTGAACATCAGACAAATTCTTCAATTTCTGATTTTTAGCAATTGTTGTGAGGAAGCAGCTTGTGGACATACAAATGCGAGGGGGATGGTAGGATTTTCAGTGGTGGCTGTCAAATTGTAAAATTGAAATTTTCTCGTTTTACTCAATTTCATTCATTTATTTCGCATATGCGTAGGAATTCTATATGAAAACCAAATGTGGCTTACCAGGCGCACAGAAAAAATAGCGCGGCGCAGAGTTATGAACGAGCGCACCTTGCTTTGAAGCAGACGCACGTTCCTTATGAATGAATTTGTTGTCGTTGTAATATGAAATACTTAGAAAATAAGCCGCGAGTTCGCTTGAATATTATTGGCCGATGATGGTGCGTCCAGAGAACTTAAAACAATGAGAAGGTGCAAATTGAATTTTGTATGATGCTCGATTGGTTGGCTGAAAATTTGAGATCAAGGAGTTCACCACTTTCTGTACAGTTTTGCTGTTATTTAACAGAAATGAGAATGTTAACAACGTTCTCTGACAAAATACGTATCTACCAATATAAAGAGAAAAATGAAATGAAATGAATGAGAAAACAAGAAATACAAGTGCCACTTCACATATGCATGATTATTTTTTGCCACATAAACACAATTCTGTACTTTTATGACTCCATAATGGTATCAAGTACAATTAATGAATTATTTTAAGAAATATATCAAAATACTTTATTAGTAATAATTTAAAAGTATTTTGAAATATTTCTCATAATAAAGTAAAAATGAATTAACATAAAATAATTTAAAAAATAATAAATAATAGTTCAATAAAAGGGAATATATTTCAAATGGCATATCAATATTCCCAGTTTGGCATACACATTATATTCTCTTCAATATTCGCCGTTTGGTTATGTTAAGAGAGCGTATGTTTACAGATTCACCGCTGTTATAAAAGCGAGAAATGTTATTTGTTTCTCGTGCATGTGTGGTGAAATCCTTGATAAATTCCTACAAAATGTTCGCTGTCGAACCTGCACCTTCTCATTGTTTTAAGTTCTCTGTATGAACATTGAAGCAAGTAAACAACAATAGCCGTTTGAGTTCACAGATTAGACATAAGAGTTTGAATATTGTCTGTGGTGCTGCTTGTATAGCAGACTTCTTTATTGCAACGTGAAATATTTTGCCTAAGTTCAAATCCAATCATATATTATATAGTCCTTTTTTATTTTTATAACCCTTTTTTATGAATTGATATTTGAATTCTATTTTAATATTATTTCCCTGATTATTAAATTTTCCTGTCAGAAGTCAATTTCTTTCGTTTTTATTATTTCAATTTTTGTTTATGCGCATATCAAAGAACATCTGTGCATATGTATGTATATACATTTTGCTTATAGAGTGGTGTAGTTCGTTGCGTAAATTGACAGCTGTGGTGACATTTTATTTTCGAACTTGCGCGTTTTCGATGTTCCTTCTTAGCAATTAACATTTTAGTACTGCTAACATTTGCTCCTTCTCTACTCATCAACATTCTCTGGCAAAACTATACAGAAAGTGGTGAACTCCTTGATCTCAAATTTTCAGCCAACCAATCGAGCATCATACAAAATTCAATTTGCACCTTCTCATTGTTTTAAGTTCTCTGCCTGCACCTTCTCGTTGTTTTAAGTTCTCTGATTTTACATTCTCTGCCATCTGTGTTCCAATTTTCATTATATTCCTTTTGTCACATGAGTTTAGCAATTATACTATTTTGTTATTTTCAGCCACATGCAGTGAAATTAATATTTAGAACTAAAGTAAACAGCTGAAACTTGAGATTTATCTAACATTAAAATATTAATTAATGCTTTTATTTGTACAGCATTGTTCCACGCATATTTGTAGCCGCGAATGTGATATTATCATCGAGTTAACAGTGTGAAAATTGTTAAATTGCTGAAGCGGTAAACATGTAATTATATAATAACAGTGTTATTTATTATATATTAGACTTAATTCCTGACAAACTCAAATATTTTTGAATTAATTATTATAATAATCTATTTTTTTTGTTATAGCGTAATTATATAGCTGGCAACTGTACGCCATAATGCTACGTACCACAACCGACGTTTTATCAAGGCTCACAATTAATGAGTCGAAAACTAGCAGCTCCGCTTTTGCATTGGAATTCGTGCGTTGGCGCCGAAAGCCACGTTGGTTACCAGTGGCAAAGAGTAAACTATATCGCGTGCCCGAACGTAAGGAACAAAATGCGGAGGAAAAAGTAGAACTCATGCGTTTGCATAATAATTACAAGTATGCACATATGCACATATATTTAATGTTTTTTATATTGTAAATATGTTTTTCTTTGCATTAATAGGCTGCAAATGCGCTCTTTACGACAGTATCTACGTGAAGAGGTTTTACGTTTGAATGTAACATCCACGGCTGATCACATTGTGCTTACGCCGGAGCAAGAAGAAGCCGAATTCGCACGTTGTATGCAAGAGAACGAAGCATGGAATCACAAAATTTCGGTCGAAAGAAATGAACGTTTGTTGAAGGAGCGTGCGCAACAAGCAGCCAAAATACGTGAACGTTTAGAAGCGGCACGTGTGCGTGAAGAGGAGCGCATGGAACGTATTGAGGAAATAGTTAGGCGTGAAAAAGAATTAGCGAAAACATTTATAACCCACGAAAATCTTGAAACTGCTATTGAACAGGCCTTAGCCAATACAGTTGACTATAATTTCTCTATAGATTTACAGGGTAATATCTATCGAGGACGCACCACTCTGCCAGATGGAAAAGGTACGCCAGCCAACAGTGGCGTGCCAGATAATGAAGTCCGACAAACAATTGAAGCTAGTAATTAGTCAGTTAATGCTTTAAAATTATGTTCAATTAATAAAGTGGAAAATATATTGGCCATTGTCTTACAAGTAGAAATTCGTGAAAATTTTAATTTCAACTTTTTTCGACCTTTGTTTAAATTTAGCTTAAGTGTTAAAATAATGAGATGTTTTTCTCACTTTGTTCTAACTCACAGTTTAGCTTTATTTATTACACATGTACATGACATGTACAATACATATGTTTTTCAAAGTAAACAATTACCTTTTAACTTTTTATTTTACAAAAAAAGGTATCAATTGCTGATAATTTCTTAACGCCTTCCCAATATTAATTTCACAAAATTAGCTTCAGGGAGCGCTTTCTCGGCTTAAACTACAGTAACTTAGAAATAGTCGCCGAATTAACATATAATTTATAACTAAATTTATATAAAAGTTATAATGTTCGCAACGCTATGCAGGTTTTGAACGCTGCCGTCGATCTTCTTGTTCCATTAAATGCTCCCAGTCGGGCGTGACTGTCAGTTTCGCTTGTATGGAACCGAGATTAATCATATTGCCACTACGTTCTTCTCGGTTGGTATTGATGGACATGAGGTCCTGAAATATGTAAACGTAGTTTATTAAAAAATACCAAATATTTTTCAACTAAAACTACGTACTTGTAGGAAACCAGTTTCAATGCCCATATTTAAATCGAAATACGTATTGCCTAAAACCAGCTTTACTTTCCCCGACTTGTAGCGTAGTAATCTACCAATTTTACCCTCTTCCAAATCTTTCATCGATGTACGCTTCGTTGGTGGTTTTGTAGCAGGTGGATTTTGTGATGTAGAGGGTGTGTCTGCAGTAATGTTCTAAAAATAAGAATACATTTGTTATTAATAACTTTTCTAATTATAAAATTAATAATTTCAAAAACCTTTTCATGATGTGGCTTTTCGATAACTTCCTCCACATCGTCTTCACAAGGCAACACATTTGGCAGCTAAACAAAAAATTTGCAATCTTAAGTAAAAATTTGATTTAAATACTTGTGTTTAGCCACGCACCTGCAATAATAATAGCTGTGATTGTGTTCGGTCTAGCAGTTCAGCAACGGACTCTGGATATCGCTCCAAGGCACCGTTTGTGCGTTGTTGCTGCTGCTCTTCTCTTACAACCTGCGTTTGCAAATTTTGTGCAATAGCGACAGCGGATTCTATGCAACAAATAAAATTAAAAAGATGTTAATAAAATAAAAATAATATAAATTATAATTACTACTAATCTTAGTTACTATATGGTATGATAGGGTTCAATAAATTTTCTTGTAAACAGTGCGAATTTGTTGCTGTTTTATTTTCCTCTTTAAATATTGTTTGCAATTATTCTTGCCCACTCACCGATATCTTCACAAATTTCAGCAGCTTCATCTTTTACTCCAGGCTCTACTTTCTCTTGCTTAACTTCAATTTTTATAGGCTTCCACTTGGCTAACGGGCGCAAGTGTAAGTGTATGATTGTTTACGTTTGCATGTATGAATGTGTGCAGAGGGTGAAAAGTGTATAAGACAACCCAAAAAAAAGTAAACATTAAAAAAATGTAAATTGATTAGGGTGCTGCGGCAGACTTTTTCAAACGTCAAACGAAAGCAGTTAATAGTCGTAATCTTCGCCCTTGGCGCACAATGAACAAATGGCTTACTTAAGCGCATTGTGTCACCTTTGTTTTTATACAAGCTCGCAATATTGCTAATATACCAAATGAACTTGTCCAAATCGAGTATATACACATGTATGTATATTTCGACTTTTCACACCTTTGGTTTCCACAAAATGTTATTTCACAATTTCAAAAATACTTACCATTACTGAGTTTGACCGGCATCATTTCTAAATCAGTCTTTTCATTTACTAAATCATCTTCATCTGTATCACCAAGTAGTTCACGCAGTTGCTCTTCATCAGCTTTCGTATCAATTTTTTTCAAATGTTCCTGTTTTATTATTGTTGGCCGACGCATTTGTGAGGCGGCATCATCGACATTTCGACTGCCGAAACCTGAGCCGCCTGAGCTCGCTTTCCGTATGTTTATAGCACCAGCACCTTCTGAAAACACACCAGTAGTTTGTATGAGCGATGAATTGGCACCGCCAGCAGCACCACCACGTCCACCTCGCGTTCCACTGCCGGCACCACGTCCACCTCGCGCACCGCGTCCACGACCACCGCGGACTGTAGTGTCCTTTGATGTTTTGACATTGCTAAAAAAAGTATTGATTACAACTAATTAATAAATTTACACAATTTACTTTCATCCTTTACAACTCACGTGTTCTTGTTGCGCACCACATTGAGGTTGGGCGTGAATACCTTTTTTGCTGCATTAGGACCGGCATTGCCACCACGTCCACCCAATGTCAAATCACGAGCCGGTTTTAAAGAAGTTAATTTGTGTAGTGTTGGTGTAGTTGCTGACGAGCTGCCGTTCATGCTTTTTCTTTCGGTTGTTATCTTTAGTGTGTGTAATACGTTTAGTAACAACCGCTTTATTGTTGCCGGGATCCAGTTTTTATGATGTGCGATATAAAGCTACCGTTCGTTTTTGCTGCAACTAATTCTGCTTTTTGGTCAGATGTCTCTTAAATACTTGTTTTGATTCTAATTTGATGCACATTCTCATTCTCAGCGGACATGTGGCAAATAAATAGCACCAGATCTGTAATGTTTGTGGTTTTTGTTGTTACTTTGATTACCTTCTTCGCTATGTGTCAAATTCTTATAAACTTTGCCGACATTCACAATAGGTTATTTTTCTTTCGTCTTATAAACGTTTACTGTTGAAAACAGTAATTTCAATCTTGTGTTATTAATTATTAAATAAAATTAATACATGAAATAATCTTTATACTTGTTTTTTTTGTAAACTTAATCCAATACTCAAGTCGAGAGTTTTAATATGCGAGGACAAAATCACATTGATATGTTTCGATAACGATAACACAAAGTTCAACTTTCTTCGTTTATAGTAACTGAGAAGAAATTAAGAAGAAGAGCGCTTCAATTTTAAATGAAATTATACTTGTAAGCCGGAAGTAAATGATTCCGTAAATTCAATCCAACGATATCTGTTTTGCAGGGATAATGACATTACAAAAGTTTGAAACATTCATAACCATACCTACGTATTCTCTAAGAAAGAAAAGTTATATTTAAATGAAATAAGTAACTTGCGTTATTGAAAGACTCAAATCTACGATTGAGGTAATTCCGAGTTTTACGATTTAATTCCATATGTACATACATGTATACATATATACTCGTATACACATAGTCTATAATTGTATGTGTATAAACAAAATTGTTTTTATTCATCTAATTGATCAGTGATATGCGTTAATGTTGTTATACATTTGGGTGGTGTTCGGCCACGATATTTTGCCATTGAATGTCTCAACTGTAAACCACCTTCGGTGAATTTTTGTTTTGGAGGAGAAGAGGGCCCCATAGGTGGTGGTTTTTCGGTACTTGCTCTCGGCTCCGTTGCAAAACGCACTTTTTCTGTAGTTTCTTCAGTCTTACCTGCTTCAGTTACTTCGGGTTTATAGCAGCGCAGTATTACAAATTTGAAGAAATCAATATCCTTGACATGACCGTAAAAGTCCTCCCGGAATTGCCAATATTTGGGGTAGACCTGATGACGCAACATTGCCGTATACAGTACAGTGCGTTGTTGTTCGCGAAATATACGACGTTTATGATCTTCTAGCTTGATTTTCCAATTATTTTCACTCCAAAGTTGAGCCAAAGCGATACGTATACGTGGTCGTAAATAATATTCGATAGCACTACGTGTTGAGGAAAAAGAAGAAGGTTATGAAGGAAATATTTTATATTAAAAAGTCGTTTAATTACTCGCGTAGGTGTTGTTGTGTCCTCTTAAATGTGTAATCTTCAATGGGCTCCACGAATTTATGTATCTCTGCCGTGTTGCATAAAGCTTTTGGAATCTTGACATACGTGCTGACATACATGAAATATATGGTTAAGGTAAAGGGTTAAAAGCATACAAAAAAAAAATTCTATTGAAATTTTGGCTTAAATTTGTATTTGGTGCGGTCAGAAGAACGTGCTGTGTATGATATTATTTCGACAACAACTCGTCAAATTAAAGCGAGCGTTTGCCGAAAAAATTCCCGGAATTTTTTACTGTCGAACTCAGCAGGATTTCTAAAATGGTTTCCAACCGATCAAAAAGTTTAGAAGTTGAACGTCAAAAAGAAGACTTTATTACATGCCTTTGAGAAATAAACTATACATGTACATATGTATATGTATCATATGTATTAAACCCATGCAAACAGTTCAGTTATCGCTGACACACAATTCTGAAAGCTTCCAAAAGCTCAGTCTATTTCACCATTGTTTATTGCAAAAATTGAACATTTAAATGCGCCAACTACTTGTCGAGTCTCTCACAGCATATTTGGTGTTAAGTGCATACGACGACGGCGGATAAACTTACGACGTACAAAAAAAAAAAACAACAGCAATTAAGCACCATAATTTAATAACAATAACAATAAAAGCAAAAAACAAATATGACCACTGAAATCAACGATGTTAGCGTCTATCCCGACTATTTGCGCGAAAAGTACTTCAATCAAATATTGTTACAGTTATTTGGTGAAACGGTAAAATTACGTGATTTACAAGTGATACCACAGAAATCATTCGGCAACTATTGCAGTGATATCTATCGTGTTGCATTGAAATATGCACTGAATGATAACAAACGTAAGGACGGGGAAGTGGTTGCGATGAAAGACGAGTCCAATGCACAAAATGCAGTTACAAGAGCGGAGGAGTGCGTGTTGAATGTGCTCGTCAAAGACTTATTTGAGAATTTGTCTTCGATTTCAAATGAGCAATTCATGTACGCACAGGTGCTGCCCGAAATCAATAAGATGCTGCTTAGCTGTCGACGCAAACCGGTGTCACCGACGTGAGTATTGTAATACTCTCTTTTTCGGATTCGCGAAACTTCGTGCTGCATGCTGCAATATGCCATACTCCTACTTAACTATAATCGACCCGGATATACCGAATCCATGCCATGCATGCAAAGACTCTCCGCGTGACACTAACCACCTTTTAACCTGATCCATCAAACAAACTCATATAACACTCGTTTCCATATGGTTTTACTACATAGAAACAAGTTGTTGTTGTGGTTGCGGCGACAGAAACCGTCTTAAAGTAATTTGGAGGAATGCTGCCGAGTTGACAGTCCTTGGCCAGAGACCGTTCCGGTGATGTCTACCCGACTGTCGTGGAAACGGTTCGAAAGAAGTCGTTTCCCGGGCTTTTTGCTAGATGACTTCGATGGCAATCAACTTGTGCCCCCAAGGAGTGTCTAGATACTTTGCTACAACCACAATTCTATCCTTTTCGAAAAATTCATAGCTTTATGAGAACCCACCTTATAACAATACATAACTGCGGAAATGTGTTTTAAAAAAATGTTTTTCATATCCCTTATAAGCAGATTACCAAACTTATTGTGAACCACTCTACAAGCTCACGTTTCTATATAATATTTTTTTCGTTTCAGTGTATATCACGCTATTAAAAATAACCGAGAAACACATTTCTTCGAAGATCTAACACCACGTGGCTATGTTATACAGCCACGCACTACTGGGTACAACGAGGACGAGACACGTCTCTTATTTAAACGCTTGGGAGAATATCATGCGGCATCGCTCATCTTCAAAGAATCGGTAAGTACCAACCCAACAGAATTTGTTTTTCCCAAAAAAGCACTAATAAAATTGATTACCGTTAGCACCCTGGGATTGAGGGTAAAATGCGTGAATTCTATGCAGTCAGCGATCCAGCTCTAGAACTTTTCATTGAGAATCAAATGTACGACAACATAGAGTATGTCGTTAAGATTATAGAAACCTGGCCGGGTTATGAGAGCATCATCGCGAAAATGCGTACAAATACACGAGAAGTGTTTAGCGGTAAATTCTTGCCATTATTTGATCGGACGCAGTCTAAATTGAATTTGGTCTTACATGGTGATATGTGGATAGCCAATCTACTGCTGAAGTATAATAGCGACGACGGCAGCGCAGAAGATGCAGTCTTCGTAAGTGGCTAATGCCAAAAATGTGTGTGTGTATATAATTATATCGATAATTGTTCCCTCTCCTCTTCTAGTTGGACTATCAGAACAGCAACTGCGGCAGTCCAGCCTTCGATATACACAATCTTTTCATGACGAGCGTGCAATTGCCGGTGATGGCGCAGAGTTATGATGATATCATTGTCGATTATTATGTCGCCTTTCGTTCAACTCTACTTGCGCTCAAATATTCTGCCGAGCGTGTGCCAGTTTTGCAGTGCATTCTTGATGAACTTCGTCGCACCGATTACTTCAATTACTATTTACTTATATTTCCATTCGCTCAGACGATGCTCGGCGATGAATTGGTAAAAGGCATGAATTTCAATACTCTCCATGATGAAAAACGTATGGAAGCCAATCGTGCCAATATCTATAGCAACGAGCGCGTCCTGGAGACCTATAAATATATGCTGAAGGCGTTCGATGAGAGAGGCTTGCTGGACTGATGTGATGTACTTATATGAGATGAAATCTCTTATTTTCATGACAAAAACACTATGCGTGTATTACAATTACAAATTTTTTAAGCAAAATTAAATTTTTAATAAATTATTAATATAGGCCAACGAAATATATTTCATAGCAGTGGGAGTTCTTTTACCTCCTAGCTTTAACTACTCATCATATATGTATTAAGCAATGCTTTTCTGTAAAGTAGGTCTCAGTGGTGGTGATAACATACTCATTGCTCTCATATTTTGCCCATGTGAATGAATATTTCAAGTTTGGATACAAAAATAAGTCGCAAAGATCAAAAACTGGAGAATACGGTGGATGGAGAAGCAGTTTCTAGACTATATTGATCAGTTTGGCCGTAGATCACATCTTTTGAATCACAGAAAATAGAGGCCTTTATCTTTCTGAGCGTGATCCGAGTTCATGCATCTATTATGTGTCTGACGTTTTTGGGAGTCCAGCTTACAGTTAAATATAAAAAAGCTCAGTATTCTCGCTCTAGGTAAACGCTATTATAATGCCCATTCATTCTATTATTATTAGTATACACTCTAATATTAAGTACCTATTTATATTGACAAGATAAGGTTGCAATGAAAATGCATGTGTCATAAGCTTAATAAATCAATATAAAGATTTATCAGTCGTACATAAGTATGTACAATATATATATTCACTTTAAAGGAACAAAGAAGTTTAAATAAAAACACAACTATTTGTGATATTGTATTTAAAAAAATAGTAGTCTGAATAACTCACATTTTGAAAAATTCTATCTTACCTTCTAAGAGGTACAGTTGAGTCTATAAAGCTGGTGTCTGGTGTCAGTTGACGTCGGAAGGTCTAAGGTAAGTCGTATATCATATGTTGGGATTCCGAAGCCTATCTTATGATCCTAGGGTCTGTTCAAAAACGATGTGAATAGTTGTTAAATGACCTCCCGATCATCTTCTTTATGTCGCGCTGATGATGATGGGACCCTAGATAGGCTTGATGATAAATGGCTTATTTAGGTGATTTCTGAATATGCTTTATGCAATATTCCTCTAACGGTATAAAATTTAATTTAACTAGATCTTAGAGATATCTACAAGGATCACCCTTAAATACTTCGGAACTTATCTAGTAGATGCGCTTTTATTATGGAACCAGCTATGCTGTTGGTAGTTGGGGTAGAAAAAGATGATCCTCGCGTTAGTATCTTAATTTCATCAACTTGTGAATATTTGCGTTTTCGATAACAGTGTATAGTACGATTTCCAAAGCTCTAAATCCATACTTATTTCAATTCATACTAAATAAGTATTTTTTTTTTCAAAAAGTATTCGTTTTTGACGCGAAATTGTTTGATAATATTTGATAATATAATATTTTCAATTAAACAAAGTCGCAATAGACTTTTGAATTAAAAAAAGTAGAAGTGTGGGCGCGCTTATCTCAATTTCACAATCCCAAGCATATAGTGAGAAGAGAGCGATAATGACTGTTTATAAAAGCTTCGCTAAAAAGCTCTTCCCATAGCTATGTACAAATATACAAGTATACACATATATAGGGTTTGGGATGAGCACCTGCAATATTTGAAATCAGTTGGAAGCTCACTCGTGCACCGGTGGTATTGTGAGCGAACGTTGAACGGTAGTTTGGAAGAGCGTTTGCTAAAACATATATAGTAATATATATAGTAACAAACACGACGTTTAGTGCGTAAGTAACTATTTAAAAATGTCCACAAAGCAAACCGAAGCGACATTAATATCGCCCTACCTCAATGCGGACTTTATTAAACATGCACTGGAACGTCATTTTAATGGCGCGCTAGATGGCAGCAATCAGGATAAAATCGAAATGTTGGAATGCCAATTTGAACGTGCCACAGCAGAGGGTGAAAACTTTTGTAGCGTCATCTATCGTGCAAAAGTACAATTTCGTTTGCAAAGCGCAGGTGCGGAAAATTCGAATGAAAAGCGCGAAATAACGGTTATTGTGAAAGATGTATTGGGAGAAATAGCCGAACTCGGTTCGAATGAGTTGGCTATGTATAAACATGTGCTGCCGGAAATGCAGAAGATACTTGACCAAGCCGCCGAGAAGCATAAGATTGGTGATGCGGTTGCGACGCAGAAATTTTATGCCAAGTAGGTGTAGTAGTATATCAAAATAATAACAGCAAATTTGAATTTTTCATGTGTTTTTTGTTAATTTAGTTGCTACTTTTGTGAGCGTAAGCCACGTGAGATTTATGTTTTAGAAGATCTGAATGACGCCGAATATCGCAGTATGAACCGTTACGTTGGTCTGGATTTAGAGGAGACGAAAGTCGTTCTGAAAAAGCTTGCAATATTCCATGCCGCCTCAATGAAGTATATAGAAAAGGTAAGTGCAGAATGCAGAGAGCAGAGAAGCGTAAGCTTACGTAACATACATGGTCACAGCAGAAGCTTAAAGCTATGCAGCTAATGACTTTAGTGGAGGGGTAGCCATACAATTTCCGTGAAGTAGCCATAAAGTAACAAGGTGTTAAGGACTAGCAGAAGGGATTTTTGATTCCGAAAGCGCGATAAGTTTTGAATTTGGGTTTCGAAGTGGGAAATTAATAAAAAATAAGACACTTACTAAAAAAATTGTAGACTGTCACTGAACTATATATTTATATGCCGGACAATATCCTACTTAATGGACCCCAATGGCATATATTAGAGTTGTCCACAACATTCCTTTCCTTAGTAGAAGACGTTGTACTGTATGACTAGGAAAGAGGTTATTACCAAGGTTCGAAAGATTCTGTCTACCCTCATACGTGTTTATGCTAGACCAGTGTTCATTGAGTAGCTGCAATGTCCATCTCTTTCGAAGAAGACAATACTTCGGTCGAGTAGTAAAATTTATACACAGCAAATCGACAGTGGCCACAACGCTTTCTACAATGTGGTATACACTTCCGATCTAACTAAACAAATGATTAAATATTTAGTTTATAGAATTTTTTCCATCTAGATTAATCCTATTCTCGAATCCCGAAGAATACATAAATGTTCTCGAATCTCGTTTAAATTGAAGACATCTATATTCATAAGAAAGTATTATAAACACAAAACCTCGGGTTTAACACAAAGATTGTGTTCCATCCCTACCGGATCATTTTTTCTCGACTTAACCTTACACTTTCTTTCAGTTCCCCACAGAATCGGCTGCGCTAATGCCTTCAACATTTACGGTAACGGCTAACGGTAAGAACGAGGATGTCTTCTCCAATGCTATTTTTGTGGGTGGCATAACAGCGGCGACGAAAATTGTGGCAGAATGGAAAGATTTTGAAGAGATCGCAATGAAAATGCGCACATTTGTCGAAAAATTCGACGCATGCGCCAAGCGTGTAATGCGACCGGAACGTTGCCGCTTTAACGTGATTACGCATGGCGATCTCTGGGCAAATAATATACTAATGAAATATGCGTCAGTAGATGGGAAGCAAGTGCCACACGATGCAGTATTTGTAAGTGGTTAACAGATCAGCTTTCAAGTTTATCAATTGAAGTAATTTTTCAGGTCGATTTTCAAATGGATTTTGTTGGCAGCTGTGGTTACGATCTCAATTTCTTTCTAAACACAAGCGTTCAATTGGATGTCTTGAAGTTACATCGCTATGAGTTACTGCGCCATTATTACACACATCTAAAGGATACACTGAAAATCTTGGGTACCGAAGAATCGGACATACCCAGTGTGCAAGTGGTTATGGAGGAAGTGCGTGATTTGGAATTGGTTAGTTACTATGCGTTGGCATGTGAATTGCCGATATGCTGCATGGATCGTGAGGGTTCAGTAGGTCTGACTTTGCATAGCTTGATTGATCCGACAATCAAAGAAGAAACACATAAGAAGATGTTTGCCAACAAGCGTGTATTAGATATGTTGCGTTACGGATTGGATCGCTTGAACGAACTGGGTGTTTTAGATTTATTATGAATAGTTTCAAAATAAATACAAAATTCTTATGAATTTTTACAGAATTTTCATGCAGTGTATGGTATGTTAAGAAATTCGTTTTGCCCTCTGACATTATATGAACCGGACGAAATTGCAGTCATGTTTGGACTGATGATGAAAGTCTTCAGTTTCGTTATTAAAATAAAATTACTACCAAGTCGAAAGATTTTATCAATTCGAACTCCCATAAAGCATTTCCCTTATAAGGTTAGATGTGCTAAGATGACGAGCGGACCTCGTAAGAAGTAAGCCCTCAGTAGTTTTTGATGCTGCGAAAGTAGATGTATGTACTTGTATATATCGACCTTATCCAGCTAAGATTATATAGTATGGATTTAATAACTTCAAGTAGGGTTTAAAAACATCTTTCTTGTTTGAAAAATGTACAATAAAAGCGCTATATAGAGTAAAAACCTTACGAAAAAAGATCGGTTTTTAGAATAAAACCCGAAGACCCAAATGTCTACACACATACTATTTTTGCATGCCATCTACTACTTACTTGGCAAGCAAAACGAATGGAAAAGTGTCGTTTATCGGTGGCGTACGTTCTCGTTTCGAAGGGAAACGCGGAAACTTCTTCATATCTCTCTCGAACCAAGGATAATCATTTGTCATTAGTTCCTTGACGTTCTTAAGTTGTCTCAGTTCCGTAAAAGTGTTGCCAGCGGAGAAATTATATTCCAATGGTGGCGGTAGCTTACAAAGGAAGTGGTATCCTGGTATTAAAGAAGGGATATAAGAAATATATAGTTTGAAAATGAAAATACTTAAATCAGTCACCTGTTGTGTGACACTCTTCATTTTGATGCTCCAAAAAATACAATTCACATGATTTAGGCTTTTGATAGTTTTTGAAATTCGATATACGATCAACAAAATATTGAAAGAGATCGGTAATATTTTGCTTAAACTCGAAACGCATTTCCAAGGTGTCGCTGTAATGAAAAAAAAATAAAAAATATTTTATTAGCTAATTAAAATAACAATTAAAAATTAAAACTGCTAGTTTATTAAATTAAAAAATCCTACACATATTCGTATATAATTTTTTTTTATAATTAATGTAGTTCGAGCGTTCGTTGTCTAATATCAACTATACCGCAGCAATTTTCCAGTTGATAAAGCATTTTCATTTGCATAGTAGTAATAATAATAAACGCAAATAATATAGACGGTTGTATGTATGTTTAATAATGATAATAATGCTATGAAGGCAACTACGCAGTGAAAAGGAATAGCAAGCTTCAAGCTCAATGTTGCATGAGCCATGCAGTGCATTATAGCTTGCTTGCACATTCACCTATATTTAAAGTACCCTGCAGGAAATCTAACATTACTCAAACTGGTATATTTTTGCAAAATGTGTACTAATTGGGGACGGAAAGGTAAGAGCAGAGGATATATATCGATTGGATTCATTGTGGGAAGAGGGCTTTGTATGCAGAAGTTTGAAAGTTCGGGTTGCACTGCCACTCTCAAAATTATAAATATGGAGTAATTAATAACAAGCAAAAAATTTAACTTCCGCTGCATAGAAGCTATATACCCTTTGCAGGTGCATTTTTACAGTATACAAATATGTTCATTCTGATTTTAATTGGTCAGTTTATATGGCAGCTGTATGCTGGTTGGATATTAATCTCTGTAAAATTTCATGACTATACCTCGCCAAATGAAAAAAAGTTTTGCATCCTCCACTTAATTCCTATCCGTTTGTATGGCAACTATATGCTATAACTAAAACTATCAGCTTTTTTATGAAAGCGAGCTTTTGACACTTTTTGATGTCTTACATTGCAACTAGTTCGCAAGTTCGCAAGTGCGCATTTTCCTACAGGGTAAACTTATGCATACATTCATTCTGTGATAGCACTAATCATAAATGCAAAGTACCTACACATCACTAGTATTATCGACGACGTTGCACATCTTCTTAGCTACGAGTACTATGTTCAGCTGTCTATTACGTTTGCGAGTGGGCGCTTGGTGCGGGTTTGGTATGTCAAAAAGCTATTGGACTGAGTTATACGGAAACGTAGTTGCAGTTGAGTGAGGAAATGTCTATGCCAATGTCATTGCATCGTTAACGAGTGAAAGGGTTTAAGCTGCATGTGTATGAAGTTTGCGAAAGGGAGTTCAAGTGGTGTCTTCTAGCCGATTAGAAATTCTACAGCGTAGTGCTCAACCAATTCGTGTGTAAAAATCTTGAAATTTCTTTTATTGAAGAGTTTGCAAGTGTGGCTTTTGTTGACTGTTATCTAGTCATTTGCACGCAATTTTGCGGTGGAAGCTCTAGTTCAGTGAAGATAAGTAAAAGTAGATTGAGAAATTTAAACATTATTTTTGCGCTAAGATATCCTATATGCTTTTTAACGGTACGTTGCAAAGAATGGACGTGACTAGGTAAGTAATGTCTAGAAGTGGGATTAAGTTTAAGTTAATACTATAGTAGAAGGGTTTTGAGTATTACTCTATAAAAATTTCTAGAGCTTTATTTCCGAATATTTTTTGAGAATTGTTGATGTAGATTCTTCGTTCTCAATAAATTAGCGTTCGCAATTTGAAAATCTTAATCTAACAAAAGGTCGTCAGGTATAGACAACTCTGTTCTGTAGAGGTACTTATCTTCAAAATTCGAGAAAGTTTGCCACTATGTCACAGTTTGGACTATCTTGTAGGCATTTCAAACGTCCTAGTGATTGTTGTGAGTCTTTCTAACAACTTATGTTCCTCCAAAGCTACTTCCTGTAAGACGCATCGAACTGGACTTTGTTAATTTGTTGGTGTTGTATGCACAAATCCTCGAGTTTATTCCATCTTGTAATAGAGTTCAGCTCCAACTTGAGGTCGAAAGAAATTTCGTTCCTCAAATGACGGATGTTTTCATAGGTTTTCATAATGAACTTATGTATATTTCCTCTTAATCAGGATCCGATTAAGCTATTTTTTTGATACTTATGACTTTCTAACTTTTGAAGTCTTCATAGACTTGCACAAGATTACGCTTATCAAACTTACCGCACGTTGTTATTCTCCTCATCATAACGCTCCAACTCCAAGCCGAGTTCACACGCTTCTTCTGTCGTTGATATATTCAAAGCATTACCGAAACTCACTTTTACTACCGTCTGCACGATAATTTCCTCCTCAATCGTATATTTGCCCGAATCAGACATACGCGGTTCACTGCCAGCTGTATAAATTGAACTGCTCTTAGTAGTTGCAGTATTCTTGTGGGTTGTAGTTCCCGCTACATTTTCACCCCCTGTGGCTCGAAAATTTGGTACTTGGTCCTTGTATTGGTCCAAATTCAAATTTTCAATTGTGGGTAATACTTTGTAGATATATGCCGATATACCATCAATGGCCATTAGAGTGATGACAATATTATTCACCGGCACTTCGTACAAGTCGATTTGAACTTCGGCATACTTTTTATGTAACATATGAAAGCTACTATAGCGGCTAGTCACATATGAAGGATCATCATATTTACGTGTCTCTTCACCTTCGCCAGAGATAAAATAGTGAGACATTGTAGATAAAACACGTGAGTGTGGGGATGGCGATTTGACATCGGACACTTCACGTTTAAGCTTTTTACCAGCTTTATTGGATGGTGAAGTCTTTGCAGTGAGGCTCTTATGGGTTTGCTTGTGCGTAGGTGAAGTGCTCTGCGAACGGTGGCCAGCTTTTAGATTACGGCTAGTCTAAAGTGAGGGGGAAAACAGTTAGAAGAGTTAAGTAAAAAAATAACAGCGTCTTACTGACAAACTGTCGGAGTATTCGCCATAATCCTCATCCATATGCGAAGAACTCAATGTGACAGCAGTGTCTGAAACATAAAATTCAGATTTGCGAACCGACATCCAATGACAATAAAAATTTCATGCACTTACCAGCGTCGAAACCGAATGATTCAATCTTCTCCTCTATCTTTGTTAATAAAACGGTGCCATCTTTGTGATAACACTTCAGAGAGTCCGCAGTCCAAATCATGCGTACACCATCACCGCGTTCTGCATAGCTTTCGTTCGCAAAATAGTCGTGCCATTCTATAGTAGGCTTAGAGCGACCTTTGTAGACCTGGAATAAGGTAAAGTATAATTTATTAAAGCAAAAACTGAGGGTTCCTCCAAATATGTTAAAGAAGAAAAGCTCAAGTTGAAGATACATTCCCCCAATTGGAATAAGAACCTTCGCATATCTGATCTTATTCAATTCAAATCCATTTCCTTTGATGTTAACGTTTTTCTAAATTTATACATTGTCTTTTCGACCTGCGACATGTATTGTAGTATTAATAATTGGAAAACTGAAAAGTTTTAGGGAAGTAGAAGATTCTAACCCACAACAAATCTTGTGTCCTTTAATCCCATCCATAGGCAGATAGAGCCAATCTGGTTACAGATGCTCTTGGTATTTTCAGGTTATTTGCGGCTAATCAACTATATAAGTGGGTTTAACAGGTAGAAGGAACCCCCAAAAACTTTGTCCAAGATAAGTGAGTTTTTGGCACCTTAGCAGTATTACATATTTTCCAATATTTACTGTAGGCCTTCCTGAATAGTTAAAAACCTGCTTCTGTCGACATGAAATCCGACATAGTTGGTCTTATTCCTCGGGACTATTGAGTTCTTTATCTTCGTTTTGCTCACTCATAATGTTGTTCTTAAGTATATATGTATGTAGTTTTGAGCCGCCTTCGAAAGACAGATCGAGTTTAAGAAAAGCTGCCGAGCAGCGATGTTAAAAATATTTCTCTATAATTTTTGAACTCATCGGTACTGTTAACCTACTTTTAACTGACACTTAAAGATTTGAATAAAATTTAGCCTTACAAGATGGCCCTACAAGTTATAAGCCGGGGTTAAAATCAGGTGCTGTTTAAACTCCACAGTAAGGACCACAGTAAGGACAACTACTCTACTCACCTTACCGCGATGTGTGAGATTCACGATATTTCCATTTGAGGTAGTTACAATTAGATGCAAGTACTTGAGCGAATACTTTTGTGTGAGTTCGTTGAGAAATCTCAATTCGTTGTCGATTGATTCAATAAGTAATTCCTTACGCGTTTTGCGTTGAGGATTTCCGAAAGCCACTGATTTATGCGATGAGGCCTTAGAACGTGCTGAGGCTTTGACTGAAACTTTATCTTTCGGATTTTCTCCTTTTTCTTTTTCTTTTAGCTTAACTTTCTTTTTGCTTTTATCTTCACCCTTTACTTTCTCATCATCCAAATCTTTATCTCTTTTCGTATCGCGTTTTGTAAGTCGCGCTGTGTCTTTAGTTGCAGTGCTATCGATTTGTTCGATTTTTAGCGATGAATCTAATTCTTCAGTCATTTCTTGGAAGGCTTCTTCCTCACCCTCCGGAAACTCATACTGATATAAGCGATAAACTTCGCCATTATAACGCATCACCGTTATGAGTTCGTCGTTTTGGTAGTGCACAACAACAGCACCTTCGGTAATACACAAACGACTCTTTTCTCTATTGAACGAGTCTAGTATATGCCATACCTGTTCGACTTGATGCTCATTGTGATAGATGGTCAAACCATTGGGATAGTTTATAACAATTTTAGCGCATTCGTCCACAGTGTTTAGTATACGCAATGAGACATTATTTTTATTAGTGAAACGTAGACATGATGAGACTGAGGTGTTCCAAAAACGTGGTCGAAATATATTGAACAAAATGTCATTTGCATTTAACAATAGGTTTTTATTCATATCGGTGAAGCACCAACGTTCCTCGTACAATTCTACGCGGCCCTCTTCGAAATAGTATTTGGAGCTTTTTATCTGTATCTCCTGACGTACATCTTCGAGATTGTACCCTTGCAGTAAAGGATGATTGTAAGGTAGTCCAGGCGCACCTTCCATATGTGAAGACTTCCTTTGCACGGACAACTCTGTCGGTCTCAACTGTGGCAGTAGTGGTATTTGGCTGCCAACAGCTTGACTCAAGTGTGTTTCCATGTAAGCTTTGAACTTTTTCCATTTCAATGATGTCGGTCTTATAAATATCGACATATCTATGCCTTGATTATCCTTGTCCTTTTTACCTTTTTTCATTAAACTTTGCATGGACATATAGCTTTGCTCGTACTGTGCCTGTATCATTTCGGGCGTGACTAAGGCATCAATGAACTCTTCCATTTGAAAGAGCGTAAAATCGCGAAAGCACAGAGGCGATGGCAAAACCACAACCTGTTGCTCTTCATTTACTTCATTATAGGCGCGTTTGAAGTGATACAATTTGCAGCCGGGCATAATTTCATCCACTTCGCAGGTGTTATATTCGTTGACCCATCTTTGTAAATGTTGCTTCACTATATTCTCGCCGAAGTACATTTTCGCATAATATGGCAACTGAAAGAAGTCTCTGTCCGATAATTCATGGTATTCTTGTACCTGGAAGATGTTTTTCAAACAACCGTTATCTATGTACGAACGCATCAAATTATATTCCAAACTCGTATAGTGCACCGTTTCGAATGAATCGATATTCGTGTAGAGCAGCAGTTCGTGCAGCAGCAAGTTATTGGCGGCAACGCATAAACGTTCAAAGTGTCGCACCTTCAAAATACTATCGAAAGCTGTCGCATAAACATCGCGTAGTTCTTGATTCAAGTCTATGGCGCTCGCCTGTTTGTAGGGCAAGGTGCTGATTTGTGCCTGTTGCGGCGTCAGCTTGCGCACGCGCTCCGCAATTTGATTGAGCAGCCCGTCAAAGTAGATGGCAACCGTTGCCACGTCGCTGGCTATAGCAGGCAGTGGCGCGGTTAAATAGGTTCCCTGCAAATCTAACGATTCGGCGGCCTCTTGTAGCGCCTCCACATTCACTTTCAATGGCATTTCGACATCTATGGTTTGGAATGGCTTTCTATAGTACTGTTCATATTGCTGCAACAGCACTTCGATGTCGAACAAATAATGACAGAGTTGTTCATAGATCTGGTTTGAGTACTTCTCAGCGAGGCAACGTGATATAACGGGTAAATAATGTTGCATATAACCCACTGGTTTTGTTAATGCCAATGCGCGCATTTCAAAGATATCCACCTGTATCTGCTCGATAATGCTCGCAAGTTGTTCTTTGGCTTCCGGATGTGGTAGCAACATGTCGTAGCCGCACTCCTCGGGCAGAAAATGTATGATAGCTTGGAGTGGTTCGCGAGCGCTACGTGGAAGAAACAAAACGAAAATTTGTATACTTGAAAGAATCGGTGGAGTTTAAAACTGTATTATATTGCAAGTAGGCGTAGTTTCCTTCTGATTTCACCTAAATTTCATCCTCATCTTTTACCTAATTATGCTCGTATATGTATAAATATAATTTTCTAAGATAGTCGCTGTGCGAGTATAGAGAGATTGCTAAAAATATGTGCATCAACTGACATTTAGGTTGTTTTTAGAGATAAGAAATTTCCTCGAGGGATAGTTGTCAAACTAGGTGTCAATAATGTTCAGTAAACTTTGGTAAATTTCTATGCATAGGCTTACATTTCCACAGTGTTTAAAAATCGTGGATATTTGTTTTCAAAATTCAGGATAAATCCTGAAGAGACTATCTTGAATTCCGAAAGAGTTAGAATCTAAGTTTGTAGCACGTCTAGGAATTTATTTGAATTTATTTGAATATGTAGAAAAATTCCAATACCTCGAAAGTAAACACCCTGTATGCCACTAGGTTATCAACATTATAACAAACTAACTTCCTTACCGTTATTGGATATACTACACACAACTGAAAGCCGAAAGATATGCAAATGCGAAAGTGTGACTATAATACCGGCACTTACGAGTAGTATATGCAAATCGCGTTAAGCTGCCTCAAGTTCTACGTTCAAGTAAGTAAGTAAATGCGTAGATACCGATATTACATTGCTTACATCCAACAAATAGTTCTACGCACATGTCGGTATGCCTTTCGGGTTGCTTGCGTATGTATGTGTGAATGTTTTGCAACTTGGAAATACCATAAATTCGAATGGTGCTACTGCAATTTTATATTGCACTTAAGCATGATGCATGTGTTGCAAGCTTTTTGATAAACTCTATACATCTTCCCAAACGAGTCTTAATAGTATATTGTACATACTTGGCATACTCTTGGTATTTATACTCGAGTTTCCTTATAAGTTTGTAACAAGTTAAGAAATTGTTTGTGTGTTGCAAGTAATGTTAGAACCGCTTGGAAATGGTTATTTGAATGAGTAAGGAAAACAGTAGCGCCGTTAGAGAAAATTTATCGGTTTAATTTTTTATGGGTTCTTGCTATTACAAGCAGAGGTGATATCTCTATTTTCGATAGCAAAGCCTTTTGGGGCCCTCGTTATTTAGATCCTAGAGAAAAAATATAGTGAAAAAAGTGGAGCTCTTCATCAAGTTTTAGAAAAACCGAACTTTTTTTCAATAAATCCTTTACAAAGAAAATTTGACTTTGTTTCAAAGACCATAGGATATCAAAGATCTTGTATCGGGTTGTTTTTGTTGGAAAAATATTTTTGGAAGGAAATTGTACGAAACACCCCTCTCTCCTGTACCACTGCTTGTGTTTTGTTTAAGAAACAGCTAACAGTGTCTAAGAATCGATTAATGTGTGAGAGTGCAGTGGGTATTATTGACGGCATTTAAAGTGCAATTTATTGTTTTGCAAGTGTAACATTTGCATTTCCTCGCAGCTGACACATGAGCTTAAAATTAGTCCTAAAACTGTTTCAAAAGCTTGCAAGCGACTGTCAATGCCATTTGTGCGTTTAAACTTGTAAATCGTGCAATGCGTACTAGTAAACAAAAAAAAAATAAACTAATAAAATTATATAAATAATGTAAGATTTTCTAATTTGAAAAAGTTTCACATACCTCAAGAGTTTCACATAGAAGTCATTGTCCATATCGCCAATGAGGACTATGAAAATTTTCGAATATTCCGGTTCGTCTTGTATGTACTGCAAGAAACACAGACAGAGAGCGAAAGAGAGAAAGAGCTCAGTTAATTTTAAATATTACTCCCTGCCTTGCCCAGTTTTACCTTCCTTTTGGACAACGGCTCAGGCCGTCCAACTGTGTTGTGTTGCTTCGGCGTCAAATGTGGACATGTTGGAAATGATAACACGGACTTTTTCTTTTCCATCTCCACTCGTGACAACTTTGACGCTTTTGTTTGCTTCGGTGGTGATTTCGGTAAAACAGGTGTCTTTCTGGATGCCCTCTTGTTCGACTTACGCTGCTCTTTGAGTAATGTTGCACCGGTGGGCACATTTAGGTTATCCATCCAATAATCGATTAAACTGAATTTCTTCTCTTCGGCAATTATATGAGACGTACGGCGGTATTCGGCTAAACACTCTTCGATGGCCTCCATAGCGACGGTGTAATTGTCAAATCGTTTCGTATTGCGTACTAATTGCAGAAGATTGAAGGTTGTAAGTTTTCACAAGCAATTCAAACTCACCTTTTAGTGCCAGCTGCTTCGCTTCTTCTTCGAGATCAATTATGAAGATACGCCTGCGTAGGCCCGACTGCACGCGCTTTTTGAATTCTTCACATATTGAGTTTAAAGAATTCGTTTGAAAATTAATCGCATATAGCTTGTAGTCATGGAATTTATTTGGCTGCACCGGTAAAAAAAAATTTTAATTGAAAATGGTAATTGAAATCGAATTAAGGCTAACCAACCGATTGCGAATGGGTAAATCTCGTGGACATTTCACGTTTGTATAAAGAATTATTAGAAAAAATTGGTTGAAAATATATTTTTATATTTATTTTTTTAGTCTCTCAATTTCTGATGTTTTCAAAAGCTCTAAAAATATTTGATATTTATATTCAACACAAAATCAACACTAATATTACAGGGTTTCGATTCTCAAAAATAATGTGATAAGTCTATGTCTGTATATCTCTTAGATAATTTAAATATAATTTGTTTTTAAAGAGAGCTGCTGTTCTTCTGGAAACTATAACCAGACGTTGGCCATAATTAGAAAATAGTCCAAACAGCTATTTTCATTCCGATACAACAATTAATATGTATACTATATATCTGGGCCACCGAAATCTAACCATCGTGTTTGACTCGTAAAAAGTTTAACTTTAGATTCCTTTTTGATTTTAGACAGTCCCTGATAAAAAAAGCCTCGCTTATAGTACTCGTAATAGCTGACTACTATTCAACACGCTCAGAGTGTGATGTTTTGCTTAGGAGAGAGAGGAAAAGTGAGAGAGAGAAAGCGAACGAGAGAGAGAGAGAGAAACTGTGATAGAGAAATAGTGAGGTAGTGAGAAAAATAGCGTGCTGTCACTCGACTTTTTTCTCATTGTATTTCTTGTTTTCATTGAAGGCAAGAAATAAGTTTGTAATTCACCACTGGTTTCTTTTAAATCTCTTCTAGAAATATAGTTTGGAAATTGACATTTCTTGGTTTAGGCGCGATTTTAGTATAACTTGTGGCTTGTGCAGTGGTTGAACAGATGGTTTCTGTAGAAAGCTAACAGTTTTAAGCTGTCCATGAGCTCTTCATGGATTTCATGAAAAGATTTCTTTCAGAATTCTCATAATTCTTTTAATGGAAAATAAATGCAAAAAACTCCTAAAATCAAATACGAGACTTCTCACTCACCAATAACTAAGAAGCGAGCAAAATGCATTTGAAAGAGATAGGCTGACAGATAGACAACTAAATAAATATGTAAACAACGTATTTTGAATCAAGAGCCCAAGCAAAAAAGCATTAAAAAGCTTGAAGCAAATCAACACAAACAAACCATAGTCATATATCGAAGTTGAAAGAGTATAACGGGGTTGTCGAAGATTGGAGATTGGAGGAGGAACAGTGCCGAACAAACAAATCAAAGATATGCAAAAATGCTTTGCGGGCAATAATTGCATTTTACTGCAACACAACACTCAGATTGCACTTTCAATTAGACGTAGCAAGCGGAAGTTGAGTGTTATGCCACCACCTGCCCACCCTGAACGCCTGTCATATATTCTGCACTGGTACTATTTGTCTTGTCTACTGCCGTAGCCGTCAGCGTAGAATACTGCAGGCGCTATGGTGCGCTGAGGTGTTCCGATAGACGAAAGCGCGCCAAAGTAACAGAGCGGAAGTTTCGGCGTGGTAGATGCGGGGATGCAAGCAACTGCTTGGAACGGAAATGAGTAGCAACAGCATTTTAATTGAAAGGTGATGCCATATCAAATATTGCAAAACAACAAATGCGCTTATGGAAAGTGGGAAACAGTGGGAGGGAAGCAAAGAAACTGCTGCAGGGGAGTAATATTTGGATACTTGGATGTATGTGTTTGGCATTTAAATGCACTTTGAAACCTTAGAAGTTTCGGTTGCAATACTGCTTAAAAGTTTCGTGGTATAGCTTCTGCTGCAGATTGTGTGGGGAGAGATGTTGCTTTACGTGAGTGTGCTGAAAGAAAATTTTACTATTAACTAAGGCACCGTTTGTTGTGTTTGTTTACAGTAAGGTTAATGCATTTCAAAATTGATTTATGACTTTTGCGACTATTTCTTTAGCTTAGAAGAGACAAAGCGGAGTAAAAGTTAATATTAATCATGCTTTTGAGTCACGTTGTGGGTTGAGTATAAGTCAAAGGTTTAATTACAGAATGCTGATGAGTTGGTAAATTAGGTATTTGGGAAAATGCAGTTTAATGTGAAGGATGAGACAGTTGTGCGAGGCAAGTAAAGCAAAGTTGTAGTTGGGAATTGAGGGATAAGTCATAAATATCGTTGTGAAAAAGATATTTACTTTTCAATAATTCGGCGTATATGGTAAGATTATGAAAGTAATGACGTTATTTGCATTTTGGGAATTAAAGACTTTTCGAAAAGATAAGACCAAGTTAACTGCAGTTTGACAGAAAGCTTCTCATACGACTAACGCCTGGATCGGCCAGTTTATATGGCAGCTATATGTTCTAGTAATTCGATCTGAACAGTATGAAAAATAATCTGTGCCAATTTCGCAATTGCTGCTGTGAAGCAGAGTATCGAAGAATATCAGAATTGTTTAAAAAAAAAACAGCCTTTACTTTATATGGTCTCTGACGTTTCCTTCTGGCTGTTACAAACTTCGTGGCAAATTTAATATACTCTGTTCAGGGCATAAGAAGAGGAGAATTTCAACCAAAGACGTAAAAGTTACTAATATTATACTTTGTAAACTGAAACCCCACTGGGGCTCCCACAAAACTTATACCGGTTCGAACACCATAAAGAGAATTTGTTTATACAAGTAAATGCCGAATTTACCGAACCAATTCCCCAAATCGAGGTGACTTCGCTGTGTCGAGGACGAGTTGAAATATTTCTCGACAAAGTATACAGATTCTCCAATATTTTGGCTTCCAAGTTATTGCTAATGGTTAAAACTTAGTAGTTGCAGATAATTTCGCCTACTTTTGATTCAAAACCGAAATTTTTTTAATTCAGCAAAATGAGAACTAAATCCGTTTCAGACAATCAAATCTTACATTACATACGGCTCTGCATGATGGTTATTCGAAAGATTTGTAGAGGTTTCCGCCTTGACAACGGCGAATATCGCTTCAGATGGAATAAAGATTTATGATGATATCAACAATTGGTGAGGATAGAAAGAGCGCGAGGCTTTAGAAGTAAACCCAATATATATTTTTATCATATGTATTCCTAGTGATTGCAACTAAAAGCGAAGCAATTCCTTTTGCTTCTTCCACTTAATACTAATTACATCGCAAAGAGTTGTAGTACCATCCAAACCTGCTTGAATGGTAGCCATTAGGTCTGAAAGCCACTTACACTTATTACGGTTACGCGTGTAGCCTACATATCTACACAGTCACCATAAAGTAATTGTACGAATGCCGGCGGGATTTACATTTGCGTAGGCAAATAAATGTCAGGGTATGCATGATATTCAGTCTAACCACATATCCCATTTCTAACACAACTCTTATATCATCAACAATCTGGATGCGCATCTTGAGCGTAATTTAAACAACAACAACTCAAAGTGCTGTAGTAGTGCATGAAAAATGTGTGCGTTGCACAATTATGCGTATTGCCTTGCCGCCAACTAGTGCAGTAGTTAAGGACGCTGGTTCATATGCGAGCATGTAAATAGGTTTGCGTACCCAGGATCATTAATGAGCCACTAAACTTACCAGCAATTGAGTACTTTGCAAATAATTACGCAAGACTTATTAACTATGTGTGCATGAATTGAAGGAGTGAAATTGGGGTGGAGCAGTAGGCTTAACTAAGTATGTTCGGGAAAAATTGCAAGTGATAGGCAGATTTCATGTTAGAGAGGTCACGGTAATGCGGAATGGATGTACGTCATTTATGGTAAGTCAAGCGAATAACAGAAGTTGTTGGAGGTGGCAATATATAGTATATCAATATCAGCAACAAAATTATATATTAAAAATATTTCTATATATAATTTTATCTACGTGACTTCCTGAAGTATAATCTAAGCTAGCTATCGTTACTAACTAAATATATTAGAACTATTCTCCGCCAAACTGTGAATTTCCGCATGATTTTGTATTCTCGCTTAAATAGCGGAAATATTGACTCAGTTGCATACTTTTTTTTCATTACCAGGCTAAAGGTTTAGTAAAATTTAGGGGAAGAGAGTGGGAGTTTTCAAGAAATGAGAGAGAGAGAGAGAGAGAGCTCCTTAAATGTACCCTATAACAAAAAGTCTCCTCATTTGATTACGCATGTCTGGGACACTTGCGAAAAGGACTACTTGTAAGAAAGACGCTAACCGGCGACCAAACTATTCTGGTACTGTCGTACTAATAATTAATATCTCAATTCTAAAAAAGCTTCATTCTAAACATTTTAATTGCAGCATAGAAAAGATGGCTAAACTCACTGGAAGAGATGAGAAGGAATACTTGAATAAGACCTGAAGCAATTTCACAATGAATTTGCCAGAGACGTGCTGGGCTGAAATTTTCTCTATTTTCAGCACAAAAACCGGCAGTTCTTTTATTTATAAAGAGTGATAAAAGAGAGAAACGAAAGTCATTTGCAATTAGTGAATTGCCCAAAAAAGAAAAGACAAGTGAAGAAAGCCGAAAAACCAAGAAAGTAAACCAGCAAGACAACATCTCTTAATGACAGCGCTTGAAGATTGTGGATAAAATACTTTTGAAAGATTAATTTTTGTAAAAAGTCAAAAAAAGAGAAGAGGATGTGCTGAGAGCTCACCCAGTAGTTAGGGCAGACTGCCTAATTGTACCTTGCATACGTTGTTGAAGAAAAACGTGTAAGAAAAATTGCAAAAGCCAAAGTGTAAATATGGCAAATATACGATTTAGCACTGTTTACGCCTCTGAGAATTGCTTTAGAGGTGGTCAGAGGCTGCTAGAGTAGCAAAAAATTGTGACGTGAAAAAATCAAAAATAAAAGTAAAAGAAAGTGAAGAACTAACGCAAGGAGGTGTGACGAAGCAAGTTGAAGTGAAGTGACAGCCAAATTGAAACATAACAAGTGACAACGCTCAAACGCAAGCGGAAGATAAGTTGAGCTTTTCAATGGGGTATGTACGTATGTTTTCTCCTCACAGCTCTTTGGAGTTTTAAGATATCTATAGTGGCCAGTATTCGTATATGTATGCGGTAAATGATAAAGTATTTAAGTAAAAATGTTGGGGTGGCGCAAAGCAGGCGGAACAAAATACTTTTAATTAAGAGAAGAAAACAATGTGGCCGCGTAGAAATTAATGGCAAAAGCCCCAAAAAAAACTAGAAAAAACGTTAACTTCGGCTGCTATAATACCCTTCACAGATGCCTTTTTTTAAAACACAAAGGGTTAGAAAAATACTTTTATCTTCAGTTTGATAGGTCAGTTTGTATGACAGCTAGTTGTCCGAGCGGTGCGGACAAATGAGCAGTTTCTTGAAAAGAAAAATACTTCCTTCTCAAAATTTCAGATAAATATTTTAAAAATTGAGGGTCTAGTTTGCATATATACTTGTACATGTATGCACCTTATAGGGTCTCAGAAAATTTCCTTAGGGTGTTAAGGACATCGAGACAAATTTAATATACCCTATTAAGGGTATAAAAATAGTCGAGAATAATTGCGGCAACACTGAAAATTACATACCCTGCCGCAAGTTAGTAAAGGTCTTCACAGCTTAAAGTCCTGGTATACATAAAGTTGGCCTTTTGAAAATTTTTCATTTGCTATAAAAACTGAAGGTGGTCTTTTCTGAGTTTCTTTTTTATGATGTATTTGGAGCCACACTAGTAAGGTTATAATAAGATCTGCAACTCGATATCATTTAGAGATCACATGTTCTCGAAACATATTGAAATTTCCTTGTTTTAACAAAATCCCAATTTTTGGTTAGGTTTTCACGGACCAACTTTTGATAAGAACAAGTTTAGGACCAAAGTCCACAATACCACTTTTGGGCTACCAAATGTCACAATTCAACAAAAGATACCTTTGACTTTTAAAAACAGAGGCCGCCGTCAAGCTATGTTAAGTTTAATTTAGTTGGATTAAGATAGTCTTCTTACTGAGTCTATATCATCTGGTAGTTTTTCTAAAATTTGTTTTTGTTATTGTGGCGGCGAAAAACAACAAATAGTTTTAAGAAATGCTGCCCAGTAGAGAAACCATGGCTGAACAGAAATCGGGGTCTGTTCTGATTTAGTGGATTCGATACCTACTATTTCTTATAGGGCATAGAAAGTTCTAATACTTGCAAGAAGTCGCAGCGCTTTTTCCAAAGATTTCTCAAACAATTTTACTAAAGATTTTCCATCGCTACTCGCTGTTCCCGTGCAGCCGCCAGCAACACCCGAAACTCATTCAAGTGTAAGCAATACACGGATCCAAGGGAAAAATCATCAACATACAAACAAAAAAAGACATACAAAGCAATTTTGCTGCACGGAGTTGGTGTAATTTTTTGGGGTTTGAAACACTTGATGAGTTTTCCATCAGATATTCGCTTGACATTTGCAATGTGTCTGTCTGCTTGGTCGCCTGGTCATTGTTGTCTTGGCTAACGGATCAGTAACAAATAAAGATGACATTTACGGATAACGGACGGAGTGAGCTGACTTGCTGACACGATGGCTCTGTATATTTGTAACGGTATTTCACATACACTAACGTTACATTTAATTGTTGCAAATATTTGTGCGACGAAAGAATTTCATTTGACTAAGTTGAAGTAGTCGTCACATTGGATATGTTAACAAGTACAGTTACACGTAGAAGGATATACACAGATACATAATTATTTTAACATACATACAAACCACATTCCACCCTCACTCTAATGCTGTTCGAAGAACTCGTCACAAATCTACACAACAACACAACTTATTTGGGGGCGTAAATGCAGAGGAGTTGACGCATACACTTATTTACCTACAAGCGTTACCGTTAGTCGTACTGTTTTCCTCAAGCATCCACAACGTAAGAGACTTTTACTTATTTGTATTACAGCATTTTTTCGTCTTCCACGATGTTCGGTTCTTTTCATTTCCGGCTTTACAACTACAATATAGTATAATAAATACCGTTAAGTTGTGTATTGGTGGAAATTAGAAATTCTCATTAAAATAAGTGGCGTTCTTCAACGTACACCAATTGACTTTTTCTTTCCTCCATTTACCGTTCCACCGTGCATTCGTTCGCCCATATTCCTTGGACTCTGTTGGTCTCCATTCATATTCTTTTCTTCATTTCGTCCGAGATGATTGCAATTGTTGCAATGACAGCAATTGCCCCTACCAGCAACGCATTTGAGTTGCTATTTAAAGTTGTATCAATAGCATCAGCATACTGCTTTCTTTGGAGCATCTTCTACTTCTTCATGTACAGCGCCGCGTCATCGAAAGGTGCTCAGCCATGTCTGTTATGTATTGAAGCTTTGGTCATCCTCCATTTGGTTGCTTGCTCATTAGTTACGCTTCGTAAGTAAATAGTACCCTCATATTAGTGAGGTCTGAGGGGTTGCTAATATTCCATATTGTTTCTGCTTTAATGTAGCCTTGAAATCCTTAGCAGCTTTTGTCTCTAATTTCCGGTGGGAGCGAAATCGTTTTGATACTTTGCTGATTTGAATTTCGTCGTAAGAGCTTGTCAAGCAAGTCTAGTAAGAGACTGCGATTTTTTCCTATTTTTCATACTATTTGGTTCTTAGATATATTAAAACGTCTTGTGATGATTTTGTGTTATGAGTAATGAAAAAGTTTAATTGAGTTTTAGTTTAGGTATAAAGATATTCTTCAAAATTAATAGTGTTTCTGTGCTCTTTCATTCTACGGTGAATGCTTAAAAACATATTTCATCTAATTCGCTTCGACACTCTTCGGCTCGTCTGAACGCAAGTCTTGTTGTAGGTTATTTTATACATAATTTTTTCAAAGTATTATTAGTTTCGCTAAAATTCAATACTTCAATAAGTAGTTTCTTTACTTTTGTTTGCATCTTCCGTAGCTAAAAAAAACAGATGACGTTCATGCGTGTTTCTGTCGAAATCTGGAATAGTCTTTTATTATTCCACAAAGTTTCTGTAACTAAAATTCAATGACAACTAATCTTTTTAATCTCAATAAAGAACGTCTAAATTAAAATCCACTGGTTAGTATTATGTGAGGATCAAACTTATTAAGTCAGATCATGTTCAAGAAATATAAAGTGACGCTAGCTAAAGAGTGAGGATGAAAACTGGCTTTAAATAATTTTAGAATGTAGAAAAGTCTGTGTCCATGCACTCTCGTCTTACTCTCGGTTTATGTGTCGTAATTCGCGTAAAATTTCAGATACGCATGAGGAAACTATTTTATATGTATGGTTAAGAAACAAAAGCCATGCAAAATACAAGTTAGAGCTAAAGTTTGGATCAATAGTTATTTTTGGTTAAATTCCTTTTGAAAGTCTAGCTCAGAAACGAACATGAGTAAACCTTATATGCTAGAATGATATGATAAGTAGTGCTGTTGGGCATCTTTATACTTTTCTTAAGGAGCCCGGATGGGTAATAGTTTATTAGATCAATTTAAAACAAGTTTGAGATGGTAGCCAAAGTCAACTTTCTTCTTCTTGTGACGCCTGCTTCTAAAATCTACGAACAACTTATGTAATATGATATTTGATATTGCCACAATTTCAAGAATATTAAAATCTCATTAAAAATTTATTAATGGTATTTTAAAATTATGTTTCACTCGTGAAACGCCGAAAACTATTAAATAAATGGCGCGCATTTGGCACAGAATTTAATTAAATTATTTATACATACCATATATATATATATATATAACAGAAAAAGCAACAAATGAATCGGTTGCAAAAATGCGCCAATGCAAATAAGTACTCAGAGTAAATTGAAGCAAAAAACGTTACACTTAAACTGCTGGCAAGACAGCCGCATTGCAACATGTGCGCTGGGAGCAGTAAAACTTTTGATAGCATTTAAAAACTATGCACGCCAGCGTTTTGTTGTAAATGCGCGCGTTTGATTTTGACGGAAATTGGCTTAGAATTATGGCAGTTTGACGATAGTAAAAACTAGAATTTATGCATTTCGGGTATGAGCAATAGCGAGCAATACAAATATAATCGCAAAAACAATTACAGCAAGTGCTTTACAAAAACAAAATTGAAAACGTAGAAGAGAGATGGTAAAGGAGAGAGCGGAAGTGCAAGATTTGTGTGTTTTTGTTGCGTCATTTCACACTTTGAAGTCAACGGCCGCACGAAGAGGACTCTATTGAAAGCAATGACATTTGTGTGGCATTGCCACGTCAAAACCGTTAGACTGTCAGCGCAACCGACAGCCACTGCGTTGAGTTGTTGCAACCCTACCGCAATATTTTAGTATGATTTTCATTGCGCACACATGCGGTGCACGGCAATAACAACAAGAACAACGCAATTGAAATGTGTAGCTTTTATTGTTGGTTTTGTTGTTATTATTTGATTTTCATTTATGGCTTAAATTTTATGGTTTCGATGCGTTTTTATGGTGTCGCTGGTTTTTCGGGCGAAATCTCGTAAAAACATGATGTGCATGTGTGATTAAGCGCCTCTGCGTATATGTGTGTGTGTGTGGGTGAGCATGTGGCATGCACAGACAATTTATCAGCGCCGGTAAATGCCATTGACAGCGGCGACAACTGTCAGCAACGGGCTGTGAAATGCGGCGAAACTATGAATCCGCATTTGCATGTATGTGTGAGCAAATGTGTATGCGTGTGTGTCTGAAAAGGTGAACGGAAAAGGAAGTTAGCGACCGCAAGTGGAAAAGTTATAAGAAAAAACAAAAATTTAAGCCATAGCTATAGTTGAAACTGTAAGCTTGCAAGTTTTGCGCATTCACCGAAGTCTACTTGCAGGCGCTGTGACGTTATTGCAGTCAAAAAGACATTAAAATTTTTGAATTGAAATTGGTTTCTTGCTTTTGTAGCAGTAAGTGATAGTTAAAGTTGGAAAATACATAGCAGCACACACACTTAGCGGCACACATGTGACGCAGGGCAACATAACGTTTTGACACGCCTCGGCTGAGCGCTGGGACACAACACCACAGCAAGTTGCCTTACAAATCGTCGTCGCAAGTAGTAAAATTTTAATAGTTTACAACGTTTCAAGCAATTTTATTATTTATTGCCTGCCACTGTTTACAAACCAGTTGTAATGCCCTCACTGCGCCTGAATGTATGCTACGTTGTCTGCATTGCAACTCTGTCGCCGTTGCTGTTGCGTCGTTAGTTAGCAGCTAGCTGGTTGAGGTAATTAGTTTTAGCCAATTCACCAAATAAGCGCTCGTAAAATGTTACATTCCGCACACATACACGCATATCAGCAACATTTCCTTACTTTCACAAGTCTAAAGTATCTATCCCCTTTTTAGCAAAAGCAGACAATTTTCCGGCGTACGTGCCATATCTGCAAAAGCGGTAATTTCGAGCGCGTGAAAAGCTTGCAAGTGCAGCACACACACACATTTATCAGTTTTAGTTTGATTTTTGCATAAAGTAGATAAAAGCCGGGATTTGTTTAGAATTTTTATTGCGCAAAAGTCATAAAAATTCGTAAATGGCATTTCCTCGTTTTGATTTGACGCATTTACGTATAGAAACTAAAATAGCGATAACAACAACACACATACAATTTATATAGCCAGAGTCCTGCTTGTTTTTCTACTTAATATCCCACATATGTATGTGTATTAGGGTGCTTCAAAAAAGTCTGCTTTTTTTTACTTTCCTTTCTCAAATACTTTAATTTATGTGTAAAAAAATTCCTCACCAAAAATGTATCTTATTGCTCAACTCTAAAGACTAGCGATTTTATTTCAGTTTATCGTATAAGAAACAAGGGAAAAATTCGTCTTCTTTATAATAATTGAATTTACATATAATTAATGCATTTATTTTATTCAAGAAAAATATATTATAAAAGATAAGTCTTTGAGCTTTACTCAACTCTTAGAAAAAGTATGATGACATTTAAAAACTACTAAATTTTTCGAAATATCAAAATTTCTCCAAACTTTAACCATTTGAGAGAATAAGAGTTAAAAAAAAATTAAACTATTTATGAACCACCCTAATATGTTTGTATGTAATTGTGTGCTGGATTTTAATGCTTTTAGTGTGATTGCAAATGCCTGACGAGTATTGTTTTATTTTATTATAATAAATTTAGCAAAGTCATAAAATTTGTATATTGCATTTGCGTAAGATTATTTTTTTATCGTATGAGTTAAGTGGAAATTGTTTTAAATACTAGTAAGTAGCATGCATGTTTGTGTTATAGCTATAAATATTCTTGTGAGATAGTTTAAGATTCAAAATTTAAATTTCTAGCCACTAGCCTTTGCTAAAGTCGATAAGGTAACACTGTGTTGATTTTAAAGGTGCTTTCATCTTAAAAAAAAATCATTCCTCAGTTGAATATTCAAAAAATGCTGTGAATATATTTGTTGACCTTTTTGAAGTAAGATTGCTAAAGATCTAAAATGCTCACATATGTAGTTATGATCTCATATATACCATAAATATGTTTTAATTTATCTGAATTACGATATAAATTAATAATAAAACCAATTTAGTCTTCGAAATGTTACTGCATCTCAAAAAAAATTTGAAATCTTAATTTCGGTTTCGTTTTATCGAGATTAAGAGCAATACGGATGCCAAAAAAAAGCTAAGAGAGATTTCAAATTCTGATTCTGCGTGCAAGCTCCTCTGGATTACTGTTGAAAGTTTATTTAAAGTGGAGTGATACACTTAAGCTCATTAGCCGAACTTTTATCTCCCTCTCGTAATTATTTATTTACACACAAGCAGTGAATAAAGAATATTCGTAAGAATATTTTTAATTGAAGAGTGAACAAAAGCAGCAAAGAAAAATATTTTTGGAATATTTTTTTTCTCTAAATACTTAAACGAAAATGTCATGTGTAATTTTGCATTTGTGCGAGTTAAAAAATAACAGCGCTCAAAAACAATTAGCTAAAAAAATAAAATGCATCACGCCACCCTTTAGCTTGAGAGGTAGATAAACAAAATATGAAACAGTTAGCTTTGTACATGCTCGTATCTAATATTATATTATATATTTCCATAAAGCTGTTTTTGTGGTTCTCCGCTTTCAATTAAATACTTTTCGTATTTAAAAGGGTTGTGTCTCTGAATAACTGATTATGCTCAAAATCGTTGACAACGGTAATAAGTGAATACACAAATTTTTTGTGGTTGAAAAATCAAAGTGCAAATTTTAATCCTTTTTAACGTTGTAAAACAGTGTTCGGGGCTTTTGAGCGGCAATAGACCGTGCAAATGTGGAACTATGGAGGAATATGTGTATAAAGATAACTAAATGTGTGCGTGCAGTAAGTGGTCAAAGGTGCGTGTTATGCTCTTATTTTCCTTGAAGAATTAAATGTGAAGTGCTGTACATTTTAAGCTTATTTAACAAGCGAAATGAGATTTTATGATAAAAATATATATACTAGAGCTAAATACTCACATATGAATCAACTTTTGTAAGATAACGCAAGTTTTTATTAATTTGAAATCAGCAGGGTTGCATTTTTTTAAATAATTTAAATGACAAGTCAAGTGAAAGCTTGCGGGAAAAGCTCTTATAGACTCTAATGTTTACACGGGATTTTATAAGTTGACAAAATTGACCCTTGAACTAAAGAAAAACAATTGTCCAAGAATCCAGCACACTTTTAGAGTTTACTAGTCAGGGCTATAGCAAATAGCTGTTATGTTACAATCTAAGAAGAAATAGTTTTGTTCGGACAACTCTATAATATACATAGCTGCCATACAAACTGACCGATCAAAGTCAAGTTCTTGTATAGAATCTTTTGTATTTTTGAAGTGTAATATAGCTTCAGTGTATTTCTTGTTTTAAATATTTTTGGTTAGTTTTCAAGAATTGGACCCAAGACCTAAACTTTGGTCATATCCTCCTACCATAACGTAGCGTACCTCTAAAAGTGGAGCCATCTCTGAAACATTTATTTTAAGAATTGTTGTAGCGAATAATTGGTAAAAACTTGCAGAACCTCTTAGACGTATTTTATTGTTAAAAGTCACAGATTTTTGATATTAACCTCAAAATCTTTTATTATAGACCGGTTGATATATTTAAATATGTCTAATAAAACTTCTAGATTTATCTTAAGTGCTTTTCCTATCTTTTCTATTTCCGATATTATCCATAAGTTAGAGTTATCAACGTCAAACGTCACGGCGGAGGCTAAACTATTGCTTACTCTTTTCCTCCACAGAAAACGAAGTTAATTAAGTATACCTCTCTAATGCGTCCTCACTTTCTTGTATCCTGGTTTTATTTTTAATATAACCTCAAAACATTTTTGTTGACTCAAACATTTCAAACGCGTATACTTTGTTCACAATCTTTAGTAATTAACTGATTATGTGTTTTTAATTCTTTTGCTCTGTTAAATATTGGATTGATATGTAAATATATGTATAATATATCTATCTAATATGCATTTATGCTTTATATGTATTCGTATGTGTATATTTATTTCCATATGCCAGATTCAGGTTTTCTATGCGCCCAGACGAACAATTAAACAAAGTAAGCAAATTATTGTTTAATCGGCTTTTATTTTCCATATGAAAAATCAACAAACTTAGCAACATGCAGAGAGGAAGTAGGTACTGAGGTGGCTGCAAAGTTGAATGTAATTTGACTACAACTTCTTTGGCGCTACGGTCAAATTGCTGAGTAAATACGGTCTGCCGGACTTAATGTAGCATAGCAAAAATAATAACTCAAGCAATTGTTATTTACACGAGCTTGCAAATAATTTTCATTTTTTTTTTTATTTTAAACAGACAAACGAATATCCTTGCTATGCATAAAGGATATGTTTTTCGCTTTCCTAGTATATTTGAACAATTGTAAAATTTTGCTGAAAGCAATAGCAAAAAAAAATTACCAAACACATTCCTGTATATGTCTGTGTGTGTGTTATAAAAAATTGCATAGCGGAAGTCAGTGAAAAAAATACCGTTAAAACATGTAGAACATATGTACATTTATCCTTGCGGCCGCAACGCAGAAACAGATAACCATTAGAGAATACTTAAGTGTAGCAGTTGTTGGCGGTGTGAAACTGTAGCGGGACAGCATGAAATGTGAATGGAGTGTACAAAACGGAAATTTGTTTCAATTTAAAATATTGCAACCGACATTAGCCAAAATCATGCGCCAACGGTTCGACTGTGAAAAGTGAGCAAAAAAACACATCATTGAAAAAAGGTGCACATATGAAAGCAAGGCATACGGTTTAGCAAATAGCTAGCATTGACACTGTAAAAAGGATAGCGAGGCAGTCAACAGGAAGCGACGAACAGCAGCACAATTCTATTTATTTAAAACGATGAATCAGTTAAATGTGCGGACGCAAACCATTGGTCGCCCACAATATCAGCTCCACCACCACTCACGTGTGGTCGGGTGAATGGACAGTTGGAATTATTTGTATGTTCAGATATTCAGTGGTTGGCATGGAAATGGGTACACATGCCTATAATGTCTAAAAACTGACTATAAAAAGATATTTTCTTAATATTGGACGATAGTTGAAAGAGTTTTTAGTTATAAATTAATTAAAAATTAGCCAATTTAAACCCTCAAAAATATAATCTACCCACAATTTTGTTGTAGACTGCTCTTTCAAATTATGTAATTAAACCACTTCGAAACTATCTGAACTAATACTCTCCGGAGTTTAGAACGAACAATGGGAGTTGGCATACACATAACACGATGCCTAATATTATTTGAAAAATGTATCCATTACGACAACCTTAAACGCAAAAAATCATACGTGAAACCAGGGCAAAGAGCCAAATCAACAACAAATCCGAATATCCATGAAACCTCTGTATTTGTATTTACAAATTATTTTTGTAGTATACCTGTATTATATAACTTTTTTAAACAGATTAGGCAAAGCTGAATTAGCTAAGGGGGTCCTCATCATATTGGATTGAATTTGAGCTTTTAATGCATGTAATTATTGTTGTTGTTTTTAAATACATAATAATCTAAAAATATTTTTGGAGAAAACTACATGGACAGCAGTTCGACTATAAAATCTCCGACCGTATTTTTTTCGGTACTCTGGTTGCCTTTGAGAAATTTTAGGATCAAGCTTGGTTGAGATTGCTAAACATATAACCTAATGTTGTAAGTCTTAAGTCATTTTCCGAGAACTGAAGAGTAGCTTTATCATGGCAGAAGCACACTCAAGATTTTGACTGGCGCCAATAAGAAACTTGTTATTTTATTTTATATCCCTTTGCGATTGTACAATAAATATTAGATTTTATATTAAATAAATTTATTTAAGTTTTTATAAATTAAATATCAAATTAAAACAAAATAATAATTTACAAATTAACAGAAACTATTTCACTGCACACCACCGTACATATCAGTATGCTTAAAGCCTTCCTCCACATGTGCTCTAATTCTATTTATCTTCTTTCATTCATTTCGACAAGCATAATGATGCTTCTTAGCGCAAATAGCCAAAAATATAGCAATATCCCGCCGCAGCACAAAGAATTCCATAATAGATAAAATAAAAAATTATATTAAAGTAAACAAATACCCGCAAGTATTATAAAATCATATGGGTATCTGCTTTCCTTACTTCATCCACTTACCCCACCACCCAAACTGCGTGCCAAGCATAAAAAATGATGCCAATTTAACAATTTTTCATTTCTTCCTTTCTTTTCATTTCTTTCTGTTGATTTTATGAAAAAGCAAATGCATTCAATTTTTTTAAAGCAATTTCCGTAAATATCATTAGACGGACGTATGTCGAGCTGGTCACTCAAATGGGTTGAGTTAGGTTAAGTAATGAATGATACGTTTTTATGGTGGGTTTGTGTGGCTAGTGGACAGTGAAAGCAAAACGTATGCGTTTGTCGAAGTTGACATGAAAAATCGTTGTCAAATGAAGGCAATCAGGCAGGAATTTGCTGCGAATTAGTAAAATTTCACTATATCGTGTAAAAAATCATGCACTAAGCTTTATAATAAATTATTAGTTATTGTCAAAAATGACATTTACTTGATAGCTTGTGGGCTAGAAAGATATAAAGCGCTGGCTTTTATTTAAAAATAAATTTAACTTTTACATTCAATATTATTCTTTATAACGAAAGTGTAATAAATTAATGTAAATATATTGATGATGAATGAATAATAAAGTGCTATTGATAAATGTTTAAGAGAGATTTTTAAGATGTCTTCAATAAAGTTCATAAAAATTTTAGAAAGAAAACACTTACAATTGCTAAAGGACCAATATTTTAAGTCTCGAGCTCCTTTTTTATAAAAAACTCTCAGAAAAAATTGAAAAAAATTCTATTTATTTTAATCATGTGGCCTCGGTTCGGCTAATCGCCGGTTACGACAAACGAGTTCTCGCTTCTGTACTACTATTTTCTCAACACCGCTCTATCTTACTGTCTTTTATGTGATCGCATAGAAGGTCAAACCTTACTAGCTATGTCCTTTTCGAGATTTATTTTTTTAACGTCAAATCTTGACTAATTCAGCTTTTGTGCTACAATAACTTTATTAGCAGCTATTAATATCTGTGAGATCTTTTTTCATAAATACTGAGATGTTTTAGAACATTTAAGGACATTGGTTTGGCTTTCGGCTCAAAAATGAAATAAAACTGCGCTAAGAATGAAGTAAATTTTTGGTCTCCCTACACCATGTTAATTTTGTATGCTGTTAGTCTCTAGCTTAACTAGTGGTTTTGTAGTTGTGATTTTTGTAATTACAGTTCACAGGCTATCAAGGAGGCTACATAGTTGAAAAGGCTTTGTTCCTGTCAAAAATTCTGTTTCTCGTTAGCTACATTTTTGGACCAGGTTATATTTGAGGTGTGTTCAAAAAATAATGGTAATTTTTGAAAAAAATATTTATTCAGTCATCTATGTGTAGGCGTTAAGAAGTATTTTGTGTTGTAATAAGATTCGCACTCTAGCAGATTCCGTATATTGTATATTCCCATATATGTAAATACATAAACCGTAGTTCATATATGCATTCGAACATAGACGGAAATTTGAACTTTTCCATATCCTTTTTCATGATTTCTTTTTACAAATGCACGGAAATGAACACAAAACTATAAATCATGCGCTATAAATATTTGAAAAAAACTTAGGCAAAGAAATTGCCAACAACGATACATATTCAAACAATTAAAAGCAATAAATTCTGCATAGATAATTAATCAAAAGGCCAAGAAAGCTGATTAACAACGATAACGCTGATCAGTAAGCGCAGAAAAAATTTTCTACTTTCTCACATATGAGCTTTGTGCTAAGCGCAAAGTAAAATAAATTTGTGACAACGCCTAAAAGCAAACTAAGACGCCAAGGAGCTGAAGGAAAAGTGAGAAAAAAGTGCAGTTGGTCACTCCGCTGTTTCCGGTCAAATATTTATACATTAAGGATGAGTCAAAAAAAAAAAATTAAATAAATTGTTAAATCACACACGGCACATCAATATCATCCAATTCAGGCACGAAAAATTATTGTAGGTTAAAATGAGCCTATATGCAGCCCTAGCTCTTTTTTATATCAGTTACCTGATTTATACTCAGTTGGAGACAGAGGGAATAATTGGTCCATACTTCTTCAAAAATTAAGCTGGCCATAATGTTACAAACAGTGAAGAACGCAACAGAGCCATTTTTAATACAATATATTAACCTATAAATTCGACATAATTTTTTTTTGGCTCACCCTAACATACATACATATATGTATATGTAATACATGCATACATCTCTTATGGTTTACAGCTACTTTTGCTATTTCTTATACATTTTTTCTCTTCCTCCTCCTGTCTCAGCGCCACATGTGTTATTAATTGTGCCGCTGACAATCATAATTAATGAACACGAGCACTTCCGCTGTCGCGCTTGCTGAGCCGAAACTATGAATATGTGTGCTTGGAGTTGCCAGCTTGATGTGCGCTTTCACCCCATGTGACTGCAAGTATTTCTTGTTTGACTTTTCCTGTGTGCGTCCGTTCGTTCTGCTAGTCAGCAAAACAAATAATTCGCACTCAATAAATCTCATCCGACAACAAATAACATATATAAATAGATATAAATACGCTTTGGGGCATAAATAGTCGTAAATAAATATAGTTTTAGCATTTGCCAGCAATTTCAATTAATTAAAAGGATTAAAATCTAAGAAGGATGCCTTTGGGTGTGTGTGTGTGAAGAGAAAAGCCAAAATTCACAAAAAAAAAATACAAAATTAAACAGGAAGTGGATTTCTTTGACTGCTCTTTGTTTTTGTTGGTCTTATGAGTAGATAAGTGTATTTGTGTTATGTCAAGCCCGAACTCCGAAGATTTATGCGCCACTGACCCTCTAACAGCGCAAAGCGCTGAGGCTAATGTGCAGAGTAGTTTTAATGTACTGCTTAGACTACAGGGTAAGGGATGAAAGTAACCTCGATAGTCAAACTACAGTGAGCAATGAGCTGCATGAATCGAGTTAATGGGTGGTTGAATTGCTGACCAGTGAAGTGTACGCAGCCCCCAAAGGATAACGCCTGGGTATAGTAGCAGTAGTTGTTGTTGTAGTGCAAATCTACTATTCGGCATACATAAATAATCCGGTGTGTAATAAATTCGAATAGCATTGGCATTACGAGGCCACTTAATTGCAGTTTAATGCGCTGAAATGGATGACCCATTGACCACTAACGATCACTGCGGCCGGCAGCAACGCTACCTGTGTGCCCCAAAGCAACATGCATAAGAAATTAATAGTTTAATGAAAATCATATGAATACAGATGAGTGGGTGTGGAAAGTGTGTAAGTTTGCGGAGGCAAAGAAATTTATGCATATGAAAACGTTAAATGGCAATATAATCATTTCGAAGGTATGAGGGATGTGTGCTTAACTATGCGGGTTTTGAAATATATTTTACTTGGTTAACTAAATGCAGAATTTTGTATGACATTTACAAATGAAATGTGAGTATAAAGATGTACCATATAAAAACTTAGAATCTTTTTTGAAATGTATATATTGTGAGTGAAGGAGTTTGCAGCCAAATATCAATTTTTTATAATAAGAAAAAAGCTATGTGACACTGGTCAACATTACACTTTAAAAAAAATAAATAAAAACATATCTTCGAAAAATTCAAGTGAAATCAAAATTATATTTAATATAAGTAAGACATATTAGGGTAATTCCAACTCACTTTAATCAAAGCGAAAAGCACAAAAAAAAACGTTAATTTCGGTTGCACCGAAGCTTGAATACGCTTCACAGGATAATTTTTTATAGCACATAAGGGTAAAGATCATATCTTAATCTATATCTTGATTTCGATTGATCAGTTTGTACGGCAGTTATATCCTACAGTGTTCCGATATTGGATTATCCCAGCAAAAACAGCTGTTTATGGAGAAAAGAACGTGAGCAAAATTCCAGATCGTTATCTCAAAAACTGACTTCACATATATACAGATGTGCTCATGAGAACCTCAATATTTTGGTGACAAACATTAGCACACTTTTGATCTCACTTACCTTAACACCGATTTCTAAAAGCCCAAAGAAGCGCGAACTTGTGCTATTCTTGCAGATGATTATAGTTCTGAGCCCATTGCTTAGTGTTTACTAAGGTATTAAAACTCTGAGAATTATTACTTAATTTTACTCTCCTATAAATTTACGAGGCTCAGAGAGTAGGCTTGTAGACAAATAAAATCCTAGACATATTGCCACTCTATCGTCTGAACAGTATCATTTTAAAAACTACATTCGTTGAGATCTAATTATCTTAGGAGACTCCAATTCAGGACTCCAATTTTAATAGTATGTCTAACCTGCCGCTCTGCGTTCTATCTCGTCTGGGGCTTTTGTAGTGTGAAATGTGATAAGATGAAAATTCAATCTATTTATTAAAGCGAGAATGGACGGATCTTGTTCCTTTTCAGTTGACTTTGAAATTGCGAATAGTAAGGTGAGGGGTATAATTTGTAAAATTGTCTCGTGTTCCATATTTATAGTACTAAAACATACATAAATATGGTAATTTCTCATTTTCGAACTAGGATCAAAAACTAAATTCAATAGATGGCGCTGTGGTTGTGATTTTAATAAATTGATTTCTTTTTAGTAGTCATACATATGGATTTATGATCGACAAATTATACATGATATGTCATCACTCATATATATTAAAATTGAGACCTTGACTTGACATGCCCACAAATAAGGCGTGTGAGCGAAGAATCTCGCAACCATAGCTACCAAATTACTTATAGTATATAAGCAATTTCAGTCGACACAAATACTACAGGATCTTCAATTAAATGTTAAAAATTTGTATCAATATTTTCTAAAATACTTCTAAAGTTGTATAATATTTGTTGATGAGTAATCAAACGCCAGTAACCAAGTATACAAAGCGCCGACTTGTTGTCGTCCAGTGACATGCAAGGAAATGCAAATATTGCCAGCGATTTATCATTTTAATGGCAAAACATTAATAATTGCACAATAAAGGAAGTTACACACACATACCCATACCTACATTTGCAGCACATCTAGAGCATAAGCAGACATATAGAGAAAAGACTATTTGGCAAAGTGTTCGTATGCAGTTATATGAGTTTCACGGAAAAATGATGTGCTACTTATAAATATACACATATACACGCACACACCCACACCATTGCATGCACGAAGAAAAATGGCAAAACATTAGCTGGGCATTGTCAACAATGGGTTAACCGCGTTGCAAATGGCAACTCGTTAGTTGCAAGTCAGTTGCACACAATGCCATCAAAGTGGCAGGATATGTGTGACAGGATATAGCTAATACCTACACACCAACATATGCATGTGTGTGTATTTGTATTGAAGCGTTTAATTTGCATATGAATAGCAAAAATGTAAGTGAATGAGCCAGAACCATGGCGAATGCTAATGAAATTCAATGGCGGGAGATATTGTATGTATCTTGTAATATATATTTACAAAGGATATTTGTGGTAGACAAAAAATTGGCAAGCAATCAAAGCCAAAAGTGTGCAGCAACCCCACAGGAGCACAGCATAAAAACACTGGCGTTGGCAAAGGTGGCTTTAAAAAGTGGTTGGAGACAATGGCAAGTTAAAAACAGCAACTTATATGGTGTGTATATATTCGTGAGATGTGGGTTCGTGTATGTGTATTTTTTGACTAATGAGCCACGCATTTGTCAGCGCCCAGACATTGAGACGATCTCGCACATTCATATACGAATACTCTTGGCTTTGCAAGAGACAATAAATAAATGACGCTCCAGCGCGACAACACTTGCGAAGCATACGCAAAGGCGCTCATATGAAGCAACTAAGCACATACATATGCAAATAACGGTACCTACCCCACCAAATGTGGCATGGGTTGTATTAAGTGTCTGCGTTAATTACTCATTTGCCATTTGCAGTATTGTTTCGTAAGAAATTCCTAATTTGCATATGTGTTGTTGTTGTGCTGCCGCTAAGCTTTCACACTTCCTAATTTCGTTGGAAACTTTCATTTAGTGAAAGTGGCTTTTGGCTTTGTCATCGCTTTTAAATATGCACACATGTGCTGACAGCTGATAAATGGTTTATGATTTTTGTTAACACCGATTCAGCAGGTTTTTAAAGTCCTTTTTGATTATCCTTTTCGGTTGAATGAAAGTCTAAATGAAAGTGCGTCAAAGTGATTAGGCATGAAAAATTGGCGTGATTCCTTTGTTGGGATATGTGTGAAGCGGTGTGATGTTCCATAGCGTGTTCAAAATCTTTCTAAAATCCTGAAACCTTGTTCAAATTGGTTTTCTTTTTTATATAATATTTTTCAAAATTTATATTGAAGAACTTTTTAATAGTATCTTAGAGCTTTCTAAGCGCATTAGGTAATCCTCAGTATAACCGTAATCTATTAATAAACTCTAGATCATCTTTCATCTTACTAATTTCGGTATATCTTTTAGTACTGCTCGTTTTCCCTTGTGCTTTGGTGACTCTATCGTATTTGCTATAAGAATTCTCTTCTGTACATCGAATTCTATTAAGAAGTAAATATTAAAATTCGTGTTTTTTTTAAGCCAGAGTTTTGTAATATTGTTCAATTTTCTGTTCCAAGAGACCCTTTGTAAACATTTTCTGTTACAGTATCATATAAGATTTGTAAAGCACATTCCTCCATAAATTGCCGAATTGAAATGTGAGCTTACAAAAGTGAAGTCTGTAGATGTTCATAGTGACAGTCTAAAATATCATCATTTCCTAATATGCTTATATAAATATAACTGAGTAACTGTGTGCTTAAAAAGCTGGAATCTCGGTATTAACTTTAATTATTCTTAATCATTCCTTCCTTCATCTGGCCTGAACTCAGACTCACGATTGATCATTTAAATTGATTGAAAAAAAAATTTATTATTTCAAACCTTACACAAAATTTGATTTAGCCTTTGTTCACTTAACCAACACCATAAGCATTTCTAACCTCACTTTTTGTTAATCACATAACCTCAAATGTTGTCAAGCAGAAAAAATCATTTGATGGTAACCATGAAATAAGAACAAAAACCCAAAAAATCATACAGAAACCAAAACCAAAATTGCGGCTTCACTAAATAACCGCATCCTATGTCAAGAGAGCTGCTCTAGTGTTCAATCTACTATACCACAGTGGTACGAGTAAACGAGAAAGGATGCAGCTGAGGAAGCGGCAGATGAGCGCACGATTGTCTGCCACGCTGTGAACAAACACGTGAAACCCTTCAAAGGCATGCACTGAACGATAAATGCCGGACAGTGGACATATGAAACGAAAAGTGTGGAGAAGTGGTTGTAAAAAAGGGGTAATACAAGGTGGACAAGCTGTTGAACTACAACCGTTGACGACTGGTGGCTTCCTTCTAAGGTGGGAGTAGGTGTGTGAAAGAGTAAAATTTCCAAAAATGTTTAAGAAGTGACGGAAACGTTGTTATTGGTGGTCACTCATGTGTGACCGGTGACACATGTGATGCCAGCTTTGAAGTGGACCACATTGCGGAGTGTGTGAGATTAAGTTGGTAAATTTGAAAAAGATTTGATCCAGTTAGGACTGTGTAGAAACGCTTGATTCACTGCAAGGTGATTTTGCTTTGAAGATACGGCGTCATCGTGGTAAATTAAGCGACATTTGACAGCTGTGAAAAGTTGAGAAAAAGTTAAACTTAAAGTAGTTTAAGGTCTGCGCTTCGTGTATTCAAAGCGATAATAGAAAATAAATATTATACTTTCCACATTTTGATTGAAGCATTATCTCTTCACTCCTCATACTCACCACACCAGCCACCGCATATTCAACTCACGCAAGGCTTCTGTAGCCGCCGTCTCGCACATATGTTGCCAGTGGCAACTCTAACGGTGTGTGAGTTTGCAATGCGTTTATGATATTTCGATTAAATTTATAAATTGCCAATGCTGTAGCATTTTGCATACGCACATGTTGAGCAATTTTTTTGTTTTAAAATGTTTTTTCGCCGGTTAAATTTTCTTGCGACAACGACAATTTTCGCGCCGCAAATTTAAATGAAATATGACTGTCGCTGAAGCTGGTGGTTGCCAGTAACATCCGGTGCGTGTGATACGCACGCAAATATTCATACAATTCGAGTATTTATATGTACAGTTTATTTGCCTCGTTGAGAGAGTGTGAGTATTTGTACAACATGGCGGTTACAATGGTTAACCGCACATATCCTGTCACTCAAGGATGTCGCTGGAGGTGGAGTGGATGGAAAAATTGAAAGTAAGCATGAGTTTGGTCGGATTTTAGTATATTTTTAAAGACTTTAATATTTATGTTACGTAATACTTAAAACATTGCCGAACTAGTCACAAATCGAATGGACATTATTTCGCTTTCATCTTGTCATGAATTTGATCAACTCTGTATTAATTTAAAGTGAACTAGGTAATATACGGTTGTACGCAAGAGTAATGGAATTGTGGAGCTCGCTAGTGAGGACTTATCTCTATATTTGAGGGATCAGACTTATTATTGAATCTCAGTTCGACATTCTTCAAATAATAATAAATCATATATATTACTGGATAATTTACCTCATCTAGTTAGGATTCTTCAGTTAACTACTATTAAAAAAATAATTTTTTCAACAGAACTGTTTTAACCGGGTGGAAAATTTGTTGCTAATACTTCTGTATCATATTTATATCCAATCTTGTCAAAGAATATTTCGCCGTCGTTTATATCGAGGTCTAGTTTTACTACATCGTATGTGAAATAGAATTAAGAATAATAGCGTTCCTAAGATGGATACTAATACTTCGAAGATGAGAAAACTAGAGCAAGAATATAGATCTAATAATTAGACGGAATCCTTTGATGATGTGAGAGCTATTGCAAGAATTAGGATTCAATAACTTGACGATATTAGTTTAACAAAGATTATAATCCTTTGTGTGAGCCACACTTGATACTAATATCCAACACTATTTTTCACAGTTCAAGCTGACTTCGAATTTATTTTCTCTTGCTTTTATGATATTTTCAATAAACATCAAACCTTGTTTCTGTATTGCATTTTGATAGATTCATAAAAAGTTCTTTCCACATACAAACATACATTTATATTTTACAAATATGAGCAATAATTTGCATAAAATTGATTTCCGTGTTATTTTTGCGGTTTGCTGAACATTTATTGAAAATTCACGGAATTCTTTCCCCTTTCACCCAAACCTTATCAGACACACATTTGATTTTTTACCAATAACAACTGCAGCACGCAATGATGGGCGGTTGTCATCCCTCATGGCAACGTGATTTAATTTGCTTTCAATTTTTAATTTGCCAACGAATTGTTTGCCTGCCTTTGTGTGGAATAGAAATTGGATAAAAAAAACGTATAAAAGTAAGAAATTGAAAGACAAAAGCAAATGCATAGAAATTGCAGCGTTTGAACATCGTTGTTTTGGTTTGAAGGAGTGGGTGTCATGTCACGCACACATGTTCACCACAATGAGTTGTTATTGGAAAAAATTTGTTTACAAAGGCATGAATATTTCATAAAACAATTTCGTTGATTGGCGTACAATGATGAAATCTGTGTTATGATGCGCTTTTGAATGTCCCTGGTGTAGGTAGAAGGGAATAAATAAGAAAATAAGTATGTATATTTATGTAGGAAGAAGTGTGTAAGGTTGAAGCAAAAGTCAAGTTGTTTTGAAATTATGATAATATAGTTTGGGAAAGATGAACGAAACACGTTTTCATAGCTGTTTCTAAGCATATAGTCTTTGGGAGTAATTTTCTATAAACAACATTTCAACTAATCTACATACTTCTCTCGAAGTGCTATCTTCAGAAAGAGTTTCTAATACCGATTAAGACCGATCTTTGGCAGAATCAGATGACAAATTCAATCAATGTTTTAATAAAGATACCTTACATATAGATATATAAAATGAATAACTGCCTCAATACAGTGTAGTTGTAATCCTCCTTTTCGGTGCTTCAATTTTACTCATCCAAGAAGATTGTGTGACTTGACCTAAATCGCATTTATAGAAAAGTTGTTTGATATTTCATGGGATGTTGTCCCAGTAGCTAGTCAAAAAAAAATATTTCATGATGTTTAACCTAATTAATCCCCAAAAATCTTTCCATATCAGTATTAGCCGACAAGTGTAGTCAAGTCAGAAAATTAGACACCGAAACCTAACAAATATAAGGTCGTCTGAGTTATTGCGCTGAGATTGACTCATCTCAGTGGCAAAGTTGAAGGAAAAAAAAGAATGAAAGAAAAAATAACATTGGATTGTACGACAAACGATTTGGATGAGATGCTAAGGTGAGCTTTTATTACTTTATATAAAGAAATCTCCGCTCCTTGTATAAAATTTGTTTAAAACTTTTCATGAACTCCACCCTTTTAATTGCGTCTTTTAATTTCACTTTTTTTTCATCTGTTTTAAGTATTTTGGGTCCTCTGATTGCCACAACTCTGCGCCTTTTCAATCATTTCTTATCAATTCCAACACATCACCCGATGTTGCCGTTAAAAGTACCGTAAAGCATAAAATTGCCAATTAAAATGAAAGCAACTCAACTCAACACATCAACTCGGATTCCAACAACCGCTATTAAGCGAACAACAACAATTTTTTTTAACGTTGATTAATGAATACTACTTGATTGGATTTAATTGTGTTGCTTGAAATGCCAACAACTATGAATAAAAACAACAACCAGACAATCAACTTTGACAAACAAATACAACCCTTTCCAGTGCGCCGTTGGCAGTCACCGCAAGCAGGGTTGCAATGCATTGAAGCTGCTGTAGCAGCGGGCAACTCGAAAGTAAAGTCACATTATCAGTTTGCAACTGTTGCGACCACGTCGGCAACCTTCGAAGATGGATGACACTAATGACATGCAAGAAAATTATAATTGCCTTATGGGTTTACCAAGCCAAATGAGATAACCTTACTTTCATCCGATGGCAGCAGATAATGCGCGCTGTAATGACAGACCATCGGGTGGCTTAAGGATGTGCGTTGTGGGTTTGGGCTCGAGCCGTACTGGCGGTGGTGGCGGTTTGCATTTAAGTGAAGAGTTAAGATAAAGTCAGCTGTCAGTTGGTTTGTCAGTGCGCTTGGTGTGGATGTGGGCGATAAGTAATAGATAGCCCGAGGCTATACTAAAAAATTGTTGGCTGGTAAGATTTAATTGCATGACGTATGCTTTTAGGCGGATGTGCTATGCTTACCTCGTGTTAATATGTGGCGTATATTTTTAATTCAGGATTAAAGTGTTGCCACTTGCTACGTTTGTTGCCTTAATAGTTTGCTAAGTGCCTATGCGCATATATACATATGATATATCATGGCATATGTTACCATATGTGTGCTAAATATGTCGGGCTGGAGGTATCCACCCTTATACAATTTTTAAATGCTTATTTATCAACACCAATAATTTCATCCTACAATGTGACATGTGTGTTGTTGTGATAAATGATGGCTCATTATCAGTAGGCTGTCATCAATTAAGTATTTTTGCTTAAAAATTTCAGAGCGAGACATTACTAAGTACTCGTTGAACTTTGCAAAGGATTGTTAAATGGAAGGGCATATCTCATGGGTTTATCGGATACTTCTTCGAATATAGCAAATACTTTCTTCTCTCAGTTTCTAATAAATCATTGCATATTTATCTGTAGCATACTATTATATTATAAATACTTGACATTTATTTACTGGCTCTGTTCTGAGCTTATTTAATCTTCACTAAGTATTTTGAATCCTGTAACTATTATGTAGGAATCCTGTAATTATATTTTTTTAATAATTAATCATAATTAGCAGTAAATCTACTCAAAAAAAGCGGATTGGGGACAGGTAGAAATGCTCCATTGGCTTCTAGTGGCTCACTACTCCATGGGTGGTAATCGAGCAGTGACCGCGAAGATCGCTACTGCTAGGGATAGACTAACCTTACTGATAATCCAGGTGGTCCTTAAACCAGTTCAGTTGTCATTGATCCACTTCTATAAGTAAAATTTATCCTTATTTATAATTTTATATTTTACTACAAAATAGGTCGTACTATCGACTTCTGACTGCTCGAAGGGATGTTTAACTTCGATTAGGTATTTAGTAATTTTTTTTCGTGGTAACATGTTTAGATTGAATAATTTATTGACATTTAAGATATACCATTTTTCATTAGCACTTTTGATTTGACGCCTTTAAAATGAGTGTCACATAAATTCGAACACTTAACCTTATGGCGAGTTCACACTTTGGTATTTAACACTGCGAAGTACGAACAAAATGTCACTTAAATTTGCTGTCAAGTGCGCTGATGAAATAATTCTACAATTCGATAAAAAATGTTGACTACTTAAAACACAATTCGGAACTAAAAAGCGTGACACATTGACAGACCGCAAAATCAAGTGCTTGAAATCAAATCAACCCTGCCACTACAGTCACTCAATCGCTTATTGGAAAAGTTCGTGTACTTAATCATTTAGGTAAATACTTAAAATAGGTTGAGTGTCACATTTAACACTTCAGTTGCCGCTTTGACAGCAATGAAAAGTAAAAAGAAGTGTGAAAATTCTACATAAGTATAACAAATGCTCTCTAAAAGGATTTTGTATGAGCGCTTGAGGAAGTGAATTGTTTTGAGAACTGTAAGTGAATTCAGAAATACTCAATGAACTTGCTGACGTACTTGAATCGTTAAGAGTACTATGAAGAAAGTAAAAACCCCAAGAAGCTATGCAAAGCCAGCATTGAAAATATTTTAAAAGACTTAAAGCATCTTCCCAAGTTTGAAATCCTTCATGTCAACTGCTTCACTATATTTCAACCTGTATTTTGTTATCAAAATATCTTAATTAAGAAACCTTTTAAGATTTTCCCATTTATAACAACTTCTGCTAGTTGTTTTCAAAATGGTATACAACTCTGATAAATATCTCTAAGAAAAAAACTGAGGCCTAACTGCCTTGATCATAATTTTTCAAATAAATATAAATTTTTATCAACACTTAAGCAACTTGTATTCTATATACATTCCTACTCTCATTTCTGTCATCCCTTAATTGCTATTTACAAGCAGTAGATAAAGCAATTTTTTCTCACGAATTTCATTCAAGGTGATCGCTTGAAAAATTGTGTCTTTAAACTACTATTTGAGAATACTTTAAACGAAAGTTCTTCAGTGAGATCCAACCATGGGAACATTAATATAAAAGACCCAAGCAGCAAGAGCCCTGTAATATACGTACTGATATCTGCTTGTTCCTGGTCCCATGATTTCGAAACGGCTCCTTTTTTGAGCTTTCCGTTAGATGATAATTATTGGTGAGGAGATGCTAAAGTTTCTAAAACAAGTCCTTTGAATATTATGATCGTAAGGCTGAGTTGTCAGAATAGGGATTTTACAAACTGATTTGGAATAAAAATTAAGTATTCCAGGAAAAATGGCTTGATCAATTTATTCTGTATTATTTTCAATTCGAAGGAAGATTGATCATAAAATCTAACTTGAACACTGCGAAATAATTGTATTTAATATCGCATATGGAAATTTGATTATTTAAAGAAAACCACTGATTTGACCAGATCTTTTATTCACTCAAATATAATTGGACCTCTAAAAAGATATAGATTGATATCTGGGCTGAGCTCTAGATCTCCATTAACATATTTCAATGGCTAGAAAATAAAGGAAGGCGTTATACTTAGTCACTGGAAAGTTCGAAGGAAAAGTTTATTTATAGCAACTTTACCTCCTACCGCCACAAGCTAATTTCTCACAATACCATACCCAATAATGCGAAGCACACATTTATAGGTAGTCTCATTTGTTAATCACCGTTAAGAATTTTTCTCATTAATCGTAAGCGCAAATTACATTTGCAATCAAACGAACTTTCGATTGTCACTTTTCGTTCATGAAATGCATTTTATGTAGACAAAAGATGCCAGAAATTCTTCGCACAAATTGACAGCTATAAATTTCGCAGTTTCATGACCGTCACAAATCTGCGAAATGCACACTACTCGCATGAAACACAATATTTGCGAGCAAGTGAGCGCACGAACGCTTATATATGGCGAACAGCCCCAACGATATTGACAATTGTCAAGGTAATAAAATTGGCCGCATACAGCAATGAGTAAGAGAACGTACACATACCGACATATGTATGTATCGCCTTGGAGGGTGAGTAAGTATGCAGGAGTAGACTCTCCAGCGCTCGCTGTCGTATGTAGTGTCAGTTTCAATTAAACTTGTTGACAGCTGCCACTGTCAACGCGATTACTACCCAACACATACCGACTGACTATCAATTTCGGTTGACTACTGTACTGTATTGCGGTCATTATTGTCAATTTGACATGCATGTCAAAAACGCGTACGCACACAGACTTGAGCGGACGAGCAGTTATTGTGGTGTGATTGGTACTCGGGATTACTGTTTGGCTGTGTAGTAATTTTATTATTGGTATGTTCGATAATTTTCTTGGCTTTCAGTGGAAACAATAAATTTTATTAGCGCAAAAAAGTGATAAAAAGGAGGAAAAAAAATAATACTCTGCGGAAGTTGACAACTTCATCAAGCGATATACCATCAATAATGTGAAATATGGGACACACCAATAAATTTGATAAAATACTTGGATGTAATATGCTTTTTGGGAAGGTCAGCGAACAGAAAGCTGGTGCCCTGCTGGAATATACTCATATAGGATACTTGAATTCTGGCTATAGCTTCTACGACTATTAACCTATAATACTTACGGGTTTTCTCTTTTAGTAAGATATCCTCGCACAAAACACGATCATGTGGCTTAACGAAGTCGAGAGTAGATTAGTCAAAGAAAATGATATTGTACATTGAAAAATGGATCTACAGGACTCCAACCAAGCCGAAGTCTATGTCTACTCCAATAAGAGAGTTCTTACGGGCATGAGTTGAAGTAGTTGTAATTGATAACCAAAAAAAATACTTTTTGTGTAGTACTAGTTACTTACTAAAACCTTCGTTTAATTCCACTGTAACAATTTCTTATTGGGTATTTAACTTACAAACCTGTATTCACACATATCAGTTATATATTGACAGTTATTGGCATTTTCATAAATACTACGTATGAAAATATATTATCTTTCAGATTATATGCATGCACAAAGTACATATATGTATGTATATATGAATGTATACATAAATATATACGGCCGACTAACAATTTTATTATCCTTCGTATCAATACAAAATGTTTGCACATTTCACCTACTGAATTAAGAACTTGTCGTGCTGTCATTGAAAATATGCTCAAATCATATTTACAGTTAGTATTTTAGCAAAATATCCTTGCAGCCATACACATACACACACAAAATAATGCACTTCAATATTGTACTTTGTGGCTTAAGCTTTTGTTTTTATATTGCTCGCATGTCCTGCCAATTTTATCATGCCTGCCAGCCTGCTCACTGACACATGTGATTACTTATGATTTTATTTTATTACTCTTACTTACTGTGCAATGTGGAATTTTCGCTTAAGGCACATTTTTACTTAACTCTTGTGTATTTTTCATTGTAAGGAGTTGACGTCTGTATGCTTATTGTTGTTGTAATATTTCGGATTTTCTATGGACACTTTGTAGGGTCGTAAATTGGTTTTTGTGTCTCAATTGTTTTGTCTTACGTGCTTTATAGTGATATGTAGTAGTCCTTTTCGTTACGCTACTTTTGTACTGTGAATGGTTGAGTTAAAAAGGTTTACTTATTATAAAAGAATTTGCTAGAATTTAGTACGAGAGCTTATGTGACCATATCTTTTAAGACATACATATCATTTTTTTAATTAATTAATTTATTTATTATTGCAGCAAATCAGACCAATTGATGATTATTAATTTACCTGATGATTTCTTCATTCGCCATCGCTTTTTATACATGTTTCACATTACTTATTTTAAATACGGAACGTGATTTTTAGATATATGAACGAGAGGATGGTTACTGGTGATAAAAAGTGGATCACTTACGACAACGTCAATCGAAAACGGTCTTGGACGAATCACGGTGAGTCGGCCCAAATGGTGGGTAGCCAATATTGTCGGTCAAGATAGTTTTGGGTATGTGCTTGCTGGGATAAGCAATGAATCGGCTACTAGAAACTGCTCTCCTAAAGCCAAACTTATAATTCGGTTTAGGGTTTTAAAAAAGGATATATTCGTAAAAATAACGCTTAACTCACCTAAGACTAAAATTTACGCTCAGCCGCCTAAATCTTACCTGTGTTATATACAAATGTTTTTTGCATTAACCTGTATTGTATTCAAAAACTATGTGTATCACTATTTATAACAACAAAGTGTAACCACTTTTCACAATGCAAACTTGACTTCACCTGCATGAGATTATCGCAGATTCACACGCTAACTTCTTTTACGGCTTTCCAGCTGCTTTTGACTTCCGTTACAATGTTGCCACACAGCTCACCACTCTCTTACACTTCTGTACCGATGAGTATAACATCGTTTTCATTTAGTGTGGTTAGCCGTTTGTTTTGTGGTTCGGCTTTATTGTTTTGAACTTTGACTCAACTTCTGCCTCGGTTTTGCAAATGTGTGTATGTATGTGCAGAATGTTTATCATTCGGTTTTAACATGTGCATATGCAAAATTTTTGATAACTTTTAACTGAGTTCGATGTTTAACTCGCAGGCCATATTACTAACGCCACATTGTTGATGCTAACAATAGCGAAGTGGGGGCTTTGTTTGTTTTGTTGTGGCACAACAGTGGAATTCTTAAACACATACATACTGATATAACTTCATATAACGGTTTCATGTCGTTGCTGCGGTTTAGTGAAAATACAAAATTGTTTGCTTCTCCAAAAGCTTTTGAATGCAACTTTGTTGTAAATGTGCAGAAGTTTCTGTGATATGTTGAGCTAGGATAGTTAAATGAAAATATGAGTAAACATACTTGGATTTAGTCGAGGAAGGTAATATTTTGAGTAGTAAAGAGGGTTCTGTGGTCTGAGTTTAAAATTATTGATACATAAGTCTTTAAAAAAATTAATAGTTTAAAAAAAATTAATAGTTAAAACAATTTAGTTGATTTAAGGTTGATGTTTTGGCTTTTTAGGTCAAAACGATTCTCACAGGATTTTTGAAATAATTATGAAGAAGTAAGAAATAACGCCCTTACTACTAAGGAATTATGCTTGTCCGATTTGCTATAAGAAAGTCTAAGGAATGTACAAGAATGCTATGCTGTCTCATAGAAAGTATATTCTGTTCTTCTTATTATTTAGTGTCTTCCGGACTTCGACGGTAGGGCTATATTTATTTTGAAAGTTATTTGATCAAAGCTTTGTTTTTCTTCTCGACAAATATTCTAATAATTTCACTACATTGCTTTTCGCCTTTTTTTCTTATATCGCCGGTAGTATTATCTCTCACTCTCAGTTATAACAAAGAGAGACTCGATTCCATATTTCTATGTATATTTGAGAAAGAAGCATTGAGTTATGACTGTCGAGATGTTTCAGCCCCGTCTTGCAAAGGCTGGCTAATGGATAGGAAAATGCTTGAATCTTTTTACCTCACCTTTTTCCATACAACTTTGACAATTCACGTCCGACTGGATTTTTAGCTTTACAGCATTAATAAACACTGGACAATGTCCAGTAAGATCTTCTACGACTGCGACAAGATTAATTTAGTTAAAGGCAGGCAGTTGAGTGAATCTCAGAAAAAAAGCGACGTCAACGCTAATATCGCCGCTCTGCTGTCGGAGTTATTTAAAAAAAATTTCATCTCAGGAATATATGTAAAAAGATGGTGTAAAAATTTGAGACCGATCGGTTAAGCAATTTCTGAGTGATCCTGATATCACTCTCACTTTGAAAATATAGTTTTGAGATTAACCTGTTTAAAATTTCAAAAGTAGTTTACACATACATAGATCAATTTTTTTATAAAGGATTTATGTACATCTAATTTAAAAAAACCGTGTTTTTGAAATTCTAACTTCGTATAACCCCTAAATCTCCTCTCTACATGATATTTTATAACACTCCTCTCCTCAAAAGAAAGAAAATCAAAATCATTCTAAAGACAAGATGCTTAGCTTGATATACTTTTGTTAAATTTTGTTAAAAAATTGGAGGGACTCATAACTTTGAAGGCTATTCAGAACGGCTTAAGGTTTTTATGAGGAACTTTTTCTATGAAGAAGAAACATATTGGGGTTATATTTATTTAAACGATTGAAGTTTCATTCAAAAAATATTTTTTATTTTTCCCATCACTAATTTCGCTACTTACAATTCACTAGAAAATACAGACCTCAAACTCATTAGAATAAATACCATAAATATCCTTCGCTCACTAATTAAATTTTTGAATGCTCTCTACAAATTGCAGTCTAATAGATTTTTACGACAATCCTTTAATGCATTTAATTTCCTTTCTTAAACGCACAAATTGAATTTTTGTAATTGCGACCCAACAAAATGCTAGAAGAAAGTAATAAAAAAAATTGCAAAATATTTAGCACACGAAGCAAATGATAATATTAGAAAGGACAATACATACAAAAGGACAACCAAAAAAAGATAACTGCCAGTGACGAGCAAATTGAACAATCAAATTAGTTGCAATTGTTGCAGACAAAACAGAAATATAGAAAAACTGCACAAGGCACAAAATAAATAACAAAACAAAAAAAAAACTTACAAAATACTCCCTATTTGTGAGTAGGTAAAAATGCAAGTTGACAGCAAAAAGGTGCCACTGATTACACGAAACAAACAAGCGACTGTCTCCAGCACACAATAACCGTTTTCACTTTAATTACACGGACGGAATGGAAGAGAGGATGGAGCAAAATGTTTACCTGTAAAAATTACAACAAGCACAGCTTTAATTAAAAATGCGGTCTCTGCGTGGCTGGTGAAATTTTACTTTACTCCAAAAGCGAATTAATTCCCCTCTCCGCATACATCGTTTGACCTATGGTATATTTGTAGTACCTTGTAGGATCAAAGTAAGAGAGAAGTTGTCAATGTATAAGCTTTTGAGATATCGGACCATTAATCTGGTTAAATATTTTGGGTAATGATATTATTAGAAAACCTAAAAGGGAGTTAGGAAACCGTTAACCTAAATTAAGTTCAAGGTTTGTCGACTGGCATATAGAAAGTGTTGGTTTCCTAAAACATGGATTAATGTGGGTCTCGCTTGGGCTCTATTCAACGTGAAGCACTTTAGCTATTTTATTTCTTTGCCTCCATGCGAATATGGCTCCTCAAAATTTCACCGAAACCTGAAAAAAATTTTGTAGAGCCCAATTACTTCCCTACAGGTTCTGCATACTATGTAACGGTACGTGTTTTGCATTTATTGCTCAGTGCGCCTTGTGTGCAATTATTGCATTGGGGACGTCACTGTGCGCTTATTGTACTTTAAAGTTGCATAGCATACGCTTGTACGAGTTCTCTTCTCTCGTTTTTTATGCGAACTTCCGCTGCAAAGTTGTGCGCTGTAATTAGCCAGTGTTGGCAGCGTGTGGACAATATCTGCAACGATTTTTTCATAATGCGTATTTTCATAAGCAAAAAGTCTGAGTGGAAGCTGTGGCTCCAAGACAGCTGTTGACTATCAAGTCCCCCACTTTCAAAATAGCTAAATGAGTAGTTGCCTGCCTTTGCAGATGTTGTAGCAGTGAAAATGCACAGTAAATTTGCTGCACTGGGAATAATTTGCTCTCTTCTGGCAACTGTCTTTGCTGTATATTTTTTGGTTATTACAAATAAAAAGTTTAGCTTAACATTTGCACGCAACAATTTGTAATTTGCAAGCGACTAGTACACTAATTCTCCCACTTATTCCTCTTTTCTTAGGGGTGTCGGAGGGCAGCAGTGAACGTGCGGCAACGCATGTTGCAGGAATCAATGTGCGGTGAGTTTTTTTAATGAGATTTAAATTTTCTTAACTATTTTGACCAAAGCTGTTCGGAGGGTATTTTAAATATTACTTTGCTAAAAAAATATTTGTTCTGACATAGAGTAAGCTTTTCAGTCGCCTACAAAATTTAAACCGATTCGATGTAGGCCAAATATGCGCGTATGTTGGAAAATACATATAGATATAAAACATAAGTATGAAGAACAGCTTGAATAACCGTAAATTAAGATATGTGAAAAGGACTATAAAATCAAGTAAGCTGAAAATTAATCATAAAAATTAGGGAAGCAACATTAATTATAACACATAGAGAATTATTTTCAAGGAAAATTCTATGATGCTGAGTTTAAAATGCAGAAAATTCCATACTTTTCGCCATAAAGTGTGCAGCAGTAATACAAATTTTTATTACATTTTTATTGATAACTATAAAAATGCTAGCGCCGTTAATTGCTGCAACAACACTACTTTCTATTACGCGCTAGAAATGCCATAAATTCACAAAAAAATTTTGATGCATGAGAAAAGTGTGTATAAATCAACAAATCTGCATATTTTTATGGTTGCCGTTAACAAAAAAAGATATATATATATATAAAATAAATTTAAAAAAATGTTTCTCCCTTTTTGCATTTTTTTGTGTGCATTTCCGCTTAATTGCGCCTCAATTTCATTATAATTTGCATAGTCGTAAAAGTAACGCCCATAAATCGACGGCATTTTTCCGCTTTTAATTCACTACGGCTTTGTTTACATTGCGTCTCAAGTGCCGAAAGTGTTGTTGGCATAAGATCCACCTAAGAAATTAAGTCATCAGCGAAATTGTGTGTCATTAAAGTATGTACGAATATGCGCTCTAAGTTTTATTATAATTTTCGACAATTAAATTGCAGCAAAAATAAATAAACTTTAGAACGGCGAACGCACTCTCATAAATTAAAGTCAGATCGTAAAATGTGCGTTTATTATGCAAAACAAAAAAAATATAGCATTAGAATAAAAATATAAACAACAACAAAATATGCATCAGGTTATAAAAGACCAGCGCTTTATTAATAATAACAGCGGTATGAAAAGAACAGACGCTACAGCCGCAACGCTTAGCCGCTTAGTCTTAACCCTTTTGTTTGCACACTGAAAAGTCATAAAAATATCAAATTATAATTACTTACTCGCTTTTATGTGTTTGTTCACTCGCTTGCTTAGGCGCTGTAAGAACTTATGTATCTAACTGCGTTTGGCAATTCATTTGTAGCGCTCTCTTGCCCGGCACATTTCATTTCATTACAGCCATCATTCAAAAACATGTCCATGTACACAATTTTACTAGTTTTGTCATAAAACAGGTTGGCTGACAAAAAATTTATTTCTATATTTTATTACATTCTCATATTTTTCTTAGCCACAGGCGCTGCCTGGCACACAGCGCTCACTACCACTCGCTGCTTTTCGTCACAACCCTACAGCTGGTTGCTGCTGCATTAATTATGCGCCGCTTAACCCTTTCAGTTGAGCCGCTGGGCGTGCAATTTTAATTTCACTTTTTATTATTATTGCATAAGCGCACCGTTGAAAGATGAGTCAGAGTTGCTTTTCATATGCTTTTGTTTGCATTACCAAATCATATCTATTTGTATTTGCTTAAACATGAGTGCTTTGCCTGGTGTCCACAACTCGGCTATCATCAGTCAGCTAGGACCTACACTTAACCTCAAAGTTTATTTACTTTTATACACATGCCTCTGTAGTTTATAAGTAACTTCAGCAACCCGCTCCAGACCTCTATGTTGCTCATTAAAAAGGCATAAAAGTTTCGAGTCGCCAAATGTGACTATTTGTGACAAATGTTTGCTTGCGAGGGTGGACCGAAAACCTAATGGCCCAGGGAATACAAGGCACGCTTTGTAGTGTATATTTTCACTTTCACGAAATTCGTATGCTACTAATGCGCCCACTGTTTGGCTCACTTCTATATAGCCTCATATTTTTTATCATCCGTAACATTTTGAAACCATTCAAGGGATCAAGAACCCCTTATATTATAGTATATTTACTGTCGTTACTGAAACCCTTTATATTATATTATTACGAATAGATTAAAAAACAAGTCGTATTAGGTTCTCGTTGATAAGTTTAGTTATTTTTGGAGCTGATTGGTTGTCAATTAAGCGTGAGTAAGATGAGGCTATCACATTTGAGCGATCGTAATGGTCCTTAGTAGAAATAGTGGTAGATTTTTAGAAACACTTTGGACCAACTCATTTAATATGGAACATTGAATAATTTTTATGCCATGAATCTTTTTATTAAGAGCTCAAAAATAATAACTGATACTTCAACCTTCGTAGTTTTTGGTTCACCCTAGCATCTCTATTTGCTTAAGTACACCCAAACTTCACTACACCAAATGAGTATGATTAATTTCGTAGTTGAAAAATTTATGAAAACATTGCAATAGATAAGAGCAAGTTAACGAGCATAGCTTTTTAATGATTCGGCCAGAAGCTTCTATGAGGAAAATAATACTTACCTATGCTAAGGTTAAGTGTCCCAAAATAACCCTCACATTTCATGGAAATTAAAGTTTCATAATTTGTACATATTCTAATTGAAAGTGACCTTTATTTGCTTTTAGTGTGGGATAAAGTGCTTCTTAAATTAGCTACACAATAATTATATACGATATATCATGACCTTTTGATGGAGACATTTATTTTAACCTAACAATTTATGTAAATTGATCTCAAAATTTACGAAAATTCAAACGAATAGGTAAAATAAGTTCATAAAGCTAATAAACCGATACTCGTAAGTCGTTTGTGTTCACTCAAAACTCAATGTGAGGTTACTAGTTACTTAAATAACAACAAATAAGTTTTTCATTTATTATATAAATTCAAACCCAAAAATGAGAATATTATTAAAATATTGGGAAAAATTATTTTATACAATATGATAATTCTATTTTCATTATTATTTTTTTTTAAGTCGATTGGACCTTTGTGTGGTTTCAACGTTTTATAGTTTATAGTTTGGTTCCTCAAGAAAATATATTGTGTTGCTATAATTAGAGAATAATTAAATAATTGGGCAGTTAATTATTTTGCATTAGCTATATTGAGGTTAGACAAATTTGCGGTCTAGAAGTCGTCTTAGTCAATTAGATTGATTTTATCAAATTTCAAAGGTGGCTCGGAGGTGAACTTCTGCTTTCTCCATATGTAATAAAGTTATAAAAGGATGGGGTTGTCACTGTGGTGGTTATTTTCCAAAACAGGGTACCAAGATACTTGTTTATTGTGCTTAGATTTTATTAAGATGTTCTGGCCCGATCCGCCTTTTAAAATTTAAATTATACCGAAAGGATGAAAGCTCAATATTTGAATTGAAATTGGTGGAAATTCTCTCACCTAAGCTGTAAAAAAAAAATGGACGGACTGTTTGATGTATCACCAATAGCGATGTTAAGACAGTAATTTTAAAGTTTGTGGTTTTAAACTTATTCTCCATATATAGAAATAAAGTCTTCGATAGCCCTTAAATTAAATTTTGGACTTTTTTTTCCATTTAAATTTGGTCACCCTGTATTAAATATTTATACTATTTTTAACTGAGAAAAGCATGCATACTTATTATGAAATATAAACTAAAAAAAAATTTCATTTCAAAACTCGCTTATAATAGGATTACCAATTGATTACATATGATACTATTTGATTACCATCAAATTCTTTCAACATAGCTTTAACACCGATTAAGAGGATGCTCAATACATAAAAGCCGTAGTCGAACATATAAATACACTTTTACACAAACAATCAACTAGAAACAAATATATGCTATACCATAAGTAGCACAAGGATCGGCGCCACCTACCGCTATAAGAGTGACGAAGCATTAATAATATACAAACACATACATTTGAGTAGCTTCGAGCGCTGCATTTTTACAATAACACAATCAGTGCCATAAATTGTTTTGTTATAACGCCTTTTTTCACGTTAGACGATTTTATTATCCTGTTTGGGAATCCTTTACGCCCAGTTTGACTTGCCGTCTAGATGAATGAGAATTAGAATAAAAGAAATAAAAGTGGAAACAAATAAAACGAATGGAAAACATAATAAAAACCTGAACAAACAAGGAAATTCGCTCAACAACACGGACACACTTAAGGCAATGAATTACATGCTAACGCACACATGCTTAAGTAGCGGAAACACATACACACAGAAGCAACAATAAATATGCACTTTTGTATGTATTGGTTATAAATGCGAAGAAATAGAAATTGGCGCACCCGTTTGCACATTAAAAACTCATAAAAATCGCAAATTGAATTGAAATGCCAGCGCTGGAGCGGTCCGAGAGCGGAAAAAAAACAACAAAAATTATATGAAATAAATGCATGAAAGGACGGAATGTAGTAGTGTAATGGCAAATAAAAAATATGTTAAAATATCCGCTAAGGAAGGGGCGTGGCACAATAGAAGAAAGTGAAATAAGTTTCCAATGCTATAAAAAATAATTCCAACTTGGCTAGGCTGCATTGGGAGTAGTGAAATAAAATGGAAGCAATCAATTAAAATTGGCATAAATCGAAGAATGTGGCGCACATAAAAATTCACAAACGCACATACGCTATCATAAGCACTACATATACACATGATAGAATAGATCACGTAATGCGAGGTTTAAGTTTTTTCGAAGCTTTTTTTTCATACATTCAATATAAAACTTAACGAGCGCAAATAAAAAAAGCAAAGTGCTGGAAGACGATACAAATGGAAATTCGAGTAAGGGTGAGAATAAAAAAGCGATTAGAAATTGCTTGATTGGTTTCATGATTGTATTGGAGTAGTAGAGTGTTTAAGCTATTCGAGCACATGGTGAACAAAAAATCCAATTATTACAGTTTTCAGTTAAATTTTGATACTTCGCCAGTTATTGTGCAAAATATAGCGGCATTTCCATTAATGTGAAAGATTTAACGTCTTCGAAAGGCACAAACAGAGGTAGATGGACGACTCCCGTAAGGCAAGTTTTCAATGACTTCACGACCTTCACTGAATGCTTTAAGTCACACAAATACGTATGTTCGTAATAAAGTGTGATACTCCTTTCTCATTCAGAACTTACTTCCTCAGAACACTTGTATTGGAAACACCTAATTTAAAGCAAATTCGTTTTAAGTTGAAAAAGTGGAAAAGTTGCTTGTTATATTTAAATTACTCACATCGATTCTGTTTCCATATCTTTTTTTTTTACTTTTATATTAGCTATCAGATTCTTTACGAATTTCCGCCTCACATCTTTTTACTATCCAGACAATAATTGGCGATCGTCCAGCATGACCGACAATCTTTTCCCTCTCTCCCCCCGTTATCGTTAATATCATATTGCGAAATATCCACCCTTTCACCCATACCCTCCGGTTCTTATCAATTCTACGCGCTGTTACGCTTATTTTACCGTTAATTTTACAGCGAAAATCATAAAAAGAATACATGAAAAGTAAAACGCTTCGCTTATATGGTTGCATAAACGGGTTTCGCATTTTTTGTGTTTGTGTGTATTTGTGATTTTTGTTTCCAATTTATCAATTCGTTACGCTTCTTCAGTCGTACGTTTATTGCACGCGCTAGTGTTATATAATTTTTTTATGTTATTGCCGCCAATGTTGTTTCGTTATTTTTAATTTTTATTATAGTCTGACTTTTTTTTTGTTATTGCTACTTTTTGGGTTGGCATGCTTTTAAGCGTATTCTTCGTTCTGTTTGCCGGCATTTTCTCTTTGTCGTTGCTCGAATTTCGTTTTTCCGTTTTCGTTTTTAATGGCAGCTCGTAAAGTAAGAATTGTAAAGGTGGTGTGGGGTCGCTGATGGAGGATATGAGATGCATATGTGATTGATAGGATATAAAGCAGGTTTTAGTTGGGTTTCACTGGTTTTGTATAGTAAAAAATTTTTGGCTCTCGGCTTTTCCAAACCAGCGAAACATTTTGTGAAGAGTGCAGATTAATTTTGCGTACATAACGGTTATTGGATAGCAAAATATTGAGCTAAATATAGTGCTAAGTATACAAACGTGATCAGAAGAATAATATGTAAATCCATTATATTCTGCAATGCTGGCTGGTTGCCAATGGTGAAACCTGGGTAAAGAGTGATATGTGCAGTGTTGCTTTGGATAATCTTTTTAAATAAAAAAGTTTTCCATATATAAACATAATTTTGATCGGTCAGTTTGCTATATGCTATAGTGGTCCGATATCGGTAATACCGACAAGTAGGCAGCTGCTTATGCAGAAAAGAGTGAGTATAAAATTTCAGTTCTATAACTCAAAAACTGAGGAACTAGTTTGCGTATATTCAGACTGACAGATCTTGTTCCGGGTATACAAAAAAATTTACATCTGCTCGTTCGACTTTGAAGTGCCTAACTCGATAATACGTCACATATTTCTAATAAAGCTTTTGAAACTTTTCATATTTATAAAATTTTACAATATAAGGCTATATTTAGCGTTCGGTTCCACCCGAATATAGACCTCCTTACTTATTTGTTACACATTTTGAGGACAACACGAAATTTTTGGATCTATTTGTATTCTTAAATATGTAAAAATATATTTTTTTAAGTTCCGCCCGAAGTTTGTCATTCCTTATTGTTTTTTTCACTTTCTCACTTCATGTTTCGAAGAATTTTTTATTTCGCTTAATAAAAATTGCCGGAAAATATTTTTTCTGCGCTAACAAGTCTTGTCGCGCCAATAGGTACAATGACAGGCAAGGAATGGCATAGAAAATACCGAAAAGCTGGAAAATTTCTAAGGAAAAGATTGTAAATAAATAAGCAACTAATAAAAATGCTTCAGAAGTTCAATGTGTGCATGCAAATTATGACTTCCTTATTATCTCGCCTGCAGCACATGTCGCCATGTCGACACGCCTCAACGCGCTCACAACCCCTTGCCCATCAAATTGACTCTACAGAACTTGAAAGCGCTTGTTATTGTAAAAGAAATCTACATATACATATGTATATATTTATCGGCTATAAATGTGTGCGCTCGCATTGAAAACATTTTATTTGCAATAAAGCAATGAATAAAAATCAACGCAGATAATTTTTAGTCTCGTAAATTACGGTATTGAATTTCTGTGTGCGCTTGCACTTGCGTTGGTTAAGTGCGGCCATTGCTGTCATGGTTTCACTCATCCAACAATACCAACGCAAGCAGCCGCGTTTTCACAGGCAACAATTGAACGCTTGTGAAAGAGTGTAGCTGCAATGATTATCTCCTTGCTTTAACTTTCTATCAAGCATTCGCATTCTACCTTAATGTGTGTATGTGGGTGAGTGCATATTTTAATTTTCCTTTACTACAATTTTGCCCTTGCCTCACTCATGCTTTGTTACATTCACTTGCATTAAATTGAAATGCGCTTAACAAAATATATTGCCGCATTATATGTTGAGAAGTTAATGAAAAGTTAAATGCATATATGTGTGCGTAGATGTAAGTGTGCGAGGGTGTGTATTCTCACTTATGTAAGTGAAGTGTAGTTCAATTAAAAATCCACTTTGGCTAAATTAAGCCGTTGCACTTCGCATATTTATGTATACTATACAAATGCAAGCCAGGCATACTTGAGTATGACAGGAATGTATATATTGGGTAGTTTAAAGTGTTTCTTAATGTAGCCGCAAAGCTCGCATTTTGTAAAGGCATACTTTTAGGCGGCTTTTTGTTTCGTGCAATGGCAGGGACTGTACTGTAACTGCTGTGTGTGTATAAAGCAGTATAGTTTTGCTGAAGCAATTTTTGCGAATATTCACTAAAACAAGAAAAAGCGTTTACTTCGGTTCAAGAATACCCTTCAGAGATAAAAAAAAGTTTAGATACAAAAACTGGGTTTTGATCGGTCGGTTTGTATGGCAACCATAGGCTACAGTGGTTTGAGCTGAACAATTTGTTCGGATATTATAACATTGCATATTTTGTCAAATAAAAAAGTTTTCCATACAAGAACTTGATTTTGATTCTGAAACATATGGCAGCTGTATGCTACAGTTCGATTTTTTAGTGATCTGAGCCAAAATAGAACTACCTAAGTTCGAAGAGCACATTCATGTATTTTTTGTATTGATTGTTACAAGAACTGAGCAAATTAAGATTCCATATTTGTTTTTCTTTTTCTCTATTATATTGAAATATAAGTTTTTCGCACTTAAATATAATTGGCTTGTATAAAAGAGGACAATTATTTAACGCAACGAGAAATGCCTGCAATTTTTAATACTCCTCATTACATTTTTATATTTTTTATATTTCATTGAATTTCTTTTATCTTGAATGAGAGCTGCCAGCGTCAAAGAGTGTTTAAGTTATAATCGATTTTATTTATATATAAGAGTATGTCCTCAGCGAAAAAGAAAGCTAACCTTGCATGAAAATAATCTACTACACAATTGTTACTTTAGGATAGCTACCAACAATATTTGTTCATAATCAAAAACATCGATAGTTGGTGAAAACAACGAAAATGTGATGGAAAGAGCTTATTTCTACGCTACAAGCAATGTGGGGTTATGTTTGAAAACTTTAAGGGACATTAATAATATTAAATAGTTTTACCATATTGAATTTTCTTTCAGGATCATGTATTACTGCTGTCGTTATTTCTCGCCTACTTGTTTTGATGATTTCTCTGTAGCGCTTCGGTGGCGCGTAATGAACTTCCGTTTCCGTATTGAACTCGTTGGGGAGCGCGAGTTTGTAAGAGGAAGAAAATGAAAAAAAACGCACAGAGTAAAGAGCTTGCCTACTAAGTGTCATGCCAACAAACGCGCTACACAGCTACTGCCGAACAAATAGACTTGTACGCATTGCAATGCAATTATCCAGCAACAAATATGCGCTTAACCCCGACGAACGGCATTGCCACGCTTACAACTTTACCTTTCTTCCATTCAACTGCTAGTTGAGCTCATTACTTCGCTTTCGCATAGTACTGCTGCAGTTGCTTGTTGGCGGCAATTTGCCAGCGCGCATTATCTATCTGCTGCCAGGCAGCTGTTTTACATCACTCATACGCCCCGTTGTTCGTCGACTCTTTGACAAAGCACTTGCTGTCGTGGCAGCGTTGCCAACGCTTCGCTGTTGTGTAGCAAAAGCGTGTGTAATTTAATTTTTTCTCGCTTGAACAAAGCCGTGCAACAACAAACACAATAAATTGTTGCTGTTTAACTGGGAAGAGCGCAAAAAAGTAAAAATAAACTCACTCAACTGCAGTGGATCAAGTTGCAGCGATCAAGCGAATTTTTCGGTTGCTTGTTAATTTAAAAAAATGCAAAAAAGTACAAAAACAAATACAAAAAATATTTTGTAAGCAAAGGATGCTAACGTTTTTTGTTGCAATTTTGCAAATTTAAATTTTCCATTATTTCACTGCTTTTCGTGTAACATTAGCTCTTGCGCTGTGGGGCTCGTTGCTGCCAAGGCAATACGGGTAATTTACTTGACTAGCTCAATTTGCTTGTTTATAAATTGGCTGTAATGCAGCAAAAGCGCAGATGATACCCACTACAGTTTCCGATTTCCCTTTTCTCTCTCCCTCTATACCTTCTACACTTCCTCAACCAAATATAAGCAGTTTTGGCAAATAATTTGCAAGGGTTTTGTATTAATTAGCCTTTTGTGCACTGCCAGGCGGCGCGTTAAAAGCGCAACAGCCACGTCCTTTGCTGCCTGCAGGAATAATCAAAAAGCTTTTGAGCACAAGTTAATCTAAAAAGTTGTAGTTAGCATGCTGAAAAAGGTCGAAAATTGTTTGCAATTTATTGTTGAAAAAATGCATAAATGACGCGGCAGAAAAATGGCGCCTAATTAGTGGCTGCATTTTATGTTAATTTGATGTAATTAATTTTTGCTGTGTATAACAGATTTGAGTTTAGAGTTTTTTGTAATTTCTTTAATAAGGTGGCAGCTCTCAGTGGAATTTCGTTATAAATAAAACGATTTTAATTTTTATAAGCTGGAATTAGTTGTTTGAAAGTAATATTGAAAATATATTTACTTTGATTGATCTTAGGTTAAGCTGAAAATGTTGTATCCAATCAAATATGAACGGTATGAGAAGTGATACTAACTATTTACTAATATTAATAAAATTTTAAAAAATAAATGTACTACTTTCTTTAAATATTTTTTTTTTATGGCTAGATATATATATATAGATAGCTCTCTTTTACTTAACTATTAACCACTTCCTGCGGAAAAATCTCGAAAATCTTTCGAAATAATAAAAGAAAAAAAAAAAAATTAAATATTTAAGAAATCTCCAAAGTCTTGCCAAACAATCTAAACGGATTTCCATAGTATAATTTTATTCACTCCGTCACTTGTATGTGCGAATATTTTACTGTCTGAAATTCTCACCTCTGAGATTTAGTCACAAGTTGCACGAAAATTTATTGCAAAATTTGTATTCATGCCTTTTGCTGTCCTCTCAACAACTTTATCTCTGCCTTGCAGTGTTGCATTTTTATTGCTACAGAAAAGAGCTTTGTAAGCAAAGTAGATTGATTTATTTATCTCGCTTGTTTAGAACAATTGTTTTTGGCAAAAGCTGCTGTCAATGCGATGGAGGTGGTGAAGACGAAGTGCAGTGAAAGGAAATATGCATAAATTGTATGTTTGTATGTGGGAAGAAGTGTGTGGGGAGGTGAGTCTACCCAAATATTTGAAGTAAAAGTGTGTAAAATTTTAGTTTTAAAATTTGTAGAAGAGCTTTTCAGTATTAAAAAGGAATTGAAGGGTATCAGCACTTTAGTATTAAATTCCTAAAATTCTACTTGTATAATTTTAATTTTTTTAAACTCCGCTTTCAGCAGCTTGAAAAAAACATTAGATCTGGTATAAACTTTATTTTGTCGCTATTGTTTTTTGGTTTTGGTATTTCATTTATTTTGCCAGCCACTTTCAGCCGCCGTCTTGTCTCTGTTCAAATCGTATAAATTTGGCTTTACGTTTAAAATAAACTGCACAAAATGATAAATCCTCTGATGTGAAATTCATGTGGGGCATGCAATAAGGCATTTTTTGTGCGCAAGCTACACTGGAAATAAAACATGCACAATTTAAATTGCAGTTTTCTTGTAGATGCTTTACCTTTATTTTAAGCAATGAAACTTTAAACAAATAAAGTTCGAGAGGGGATGAATCAAGAATTTGACAGGAATTATACCTGATTTGGTGATTTCTCTCTTGGTGTTCTCTCTTAACGATTCTTGTTCGAAAAAGTGGTAAAAGAAAATGAGCAATGATAAAACTTGAAAACGGAGTATGATCATGAAGATCATTTTAATGTAGATATAAGTATATGCTATATTACTTGAGGTTCAAGATCACGTTTTTTGTCATACAAGCCCAACACCACCATGAACTTAAAACAAAAATAAGTAGATGAAAACTCACAGGAGCCGTCATTAGAATTCGCAATCCAAATGAGATATTTTCCACTGTACCATTCTATCCAAAGTCATCGGCGTTCTATCTGATATTCACTTTATTGGTAATTTAAAGCTTTCAAGTTTGTTGTTGAAAAATATCTTTCAAAGGCTCACGAAGAAATTTAAGGTATTAAAGGTAAGGTTGGGCTTATTTATTACGGATATGGTAGTTTATAAGACTTTGACTTACGTCCCAGTTCTTCATTAGTATATTGGTGCGACAGACTCTGTAATCAATCATCTTTTGATCATGTTTTTTTATTTTATCAACTATATTCTCATACTCTTATCTTCTCTAAGTGCACTTAACTGCATTCCAAGAATTCTCTCTCTCTCTCTCTCCGTTTACACTTTCATCCGTTTTTCACATTTTGTATGTACTGGTAATCATTTGCCAGCTTTCACAGACAATTGTCGCAACTCGTGTCGACAAGACAAGTGAAACAAGACGTGGACGTGAAACATGTGTTGCTCCGGGGATTTCAATAGACACTACGTTAGCTAGAAAATCCCAACTTTTTACCAATGCAATTTTTTTATTTCAAGCTCTCTTTTGTATTTTTTAAGTTCCAACATATGCGGCTCCTAATATTTATTGTACTCGCTTTCGAGCGATTTGTAGCTTTATGCCTGGGATTTTGCTAACAATGTGCTATTTGTTTTCGCAAACGTCTGTCTTTGGCGCCAACGTCGACTATAAATTTCAATTAAAATGCCGTAAAAAGCGCAAATAAATTTCCTTTACCAAATTATAGTAAATAATTATTGCTTTTTGTTGCAAGAGAATTTTCAAATTAACTCATTCGCTGCATGCAATTTATGCCGTTATTGTTTGTTAATTAGAATACAGTTATTTTAATTAATGCTATTTTTTTTTCTTGTGACCGCAGTTAACAATTTTTTCACGCCTCAGGTTTTTTTTTACAAATAAATTTTTATTTGTTTTTATAAATTATTTCTCTATTTATTTTAACTTTCTGTCGTTTTATTGCACATTGGCAGCGTTGTTATTTTTCTTTTGCTAGTTATAAATTGGCACAATGAACTTGTTAAATAATTATTACATTTTTGCGCTGCTGCTGCCATAATTATCTGCCATCATTACATAACGCACAAAAGTCATGCGAAAATCACCAATCACAGCAATTGAAAAAAGAAAAATTATATTGAAAAAATATTTTTTATGCCATTTTTATGCATGACTGTGTATGTAATTTCATCGGCGTCCATTATGTTGGATAAATTAAAAATTATTAAAAATATATTTCACAGCCCAAAAGTTTATTTGCTCGGCATACAGTCATATGAAAGCAGCAGCTGAACAAAGTATTATGAATAAGTAGCTGCTGTAATAAAAATAATTACTTACAATTCGTTGAAATACGCATAATTTGAGTGTGTAAATGTGTATGAGCGTGTGCATTAAACGTAAAAGTTCATGTGTGATGACGTGATGGAAATAAATCGCAGTAATGAGTATAAAACAGTAGTGTTTGCACGCAGACAGAAGCAGAAACAAGTTTCAGCGAGCCGACTGTAACTCATTTGTACAAGTAAAGGGTGTTTTTTCAGAAGTTTGGTTTTCAAGAAGAAATTAAATGCATATAGTTTAATGTTATGGTCAAGAATCTTAAAGGATACGCCACAGACCCACGACGCAAATTTATGCGCTCACCAAAACTCTTGCTTTAAGCAAAGGTCGTCCCCATCAACATCCCGCAATGCAGTCAGGTAAAAGTCTGTTTTTTAGCAAAAAGTAATTTTCATCGCTGAACAAAATTTTTTGTGTAAATTATGATCTATAGCCATTCATCGAATGCGCGCTGTGCTTGATGTTCGTTCGGCTTCAATTCTTGCGCGAATCGGATCCTTCCTCACAATCTTCCATAAAGTGGATGAACAAAGCTCTATTTGTTGCGCTCGATGGCGTATGGACTCAGTCGGATCTTCTCCGATACCCTGCTCCACTGCAGCAATAGCGGCTTAAATTGACTGCTAAGGCTTGCAAATTAATTTCTGTGTGGTTAGGAATAATATAATTTGTTATACAAAAACTAAGTATATTTTAGTTGATATTTTGGATATGTACATACGGTATTGCCCCGAGACTCGTAGCAAAAGAAATATTCGATAATTAAATATAAAAGTATTTGCTGATCTTCCTCACTCGGCAAAATATACTCTCTGTAGGTAAATTTCAAATATTTGTTCCAAATAATACGCCGATTTATACTGTTGAGATCATGAAAAGAATTTCTGTGCGGAAACTGAACGCCATACAAGATATAGAAAGCTATATAAACAAGTTATCCAGTAAAATTCAATAAAAAATAGCATATGAATACCTCATTAAAGTGAAAACAGCCTTGTATTCGATTTCTATTTAAGAATGTCAGTCTCAAGGTTTTATGCTTATTGTTCAGCACATTGGCTACTCTACAAGATATGACGAATCGAAGACAGCTAAAAAGTTTGTTGAAGCGGTTGGAGTAAAGAGGACACGTTGCATCAAATAACTGCTTCTTCGATATAATCTCAAATTCTTCACATAAAGTAATTTTACTCTAGTACGTTAAGTATGTACATATGCCTATATTGCTCAATCCAATAAAACAAATAATACGCAATAAACACGCATAATAAGTTTGTATGTTTATGAATTGAATTTAGCCGCAAGGGCTGCATGCAACTGATGTGTGGCTCTGCACTTAATTACTGACGCATTTGTGGCGTATTAATAGTTGGTTACGATTTTTCGATTGTGACAATTGATTGCATCGTAAATTTAACGCAATCGATGAGCAATAATAACAAAAACAACAACAGATATGCCACATCAATATATAATATTTTTGCTAATATCGCAACAGAATTCCTCGCATTCACATTCTTTCCGGTTGCACGAACACTTTAGTTGCAAAGTTGCGGTTGACCGACAGACACCGCTATGTCCGCCACACACGATGATGACAAACAAATATTATAAAAGCCAGAACAGTAATTTAATCGCATGTTTTGTCAGCGTTAACTGCAACTAATTTCATTAGGCCATCAATTGCAAAATGCCACCAACTATATTTAGTGGCAATAATGCACATATATACATTTTTACAATTTACATATTTACATTTTATATATAAAAAAGTATTTTTGGTGTTGTTGCATGCAATATTATTGCATTTGATTAGTGCATGCAACCGCAGCGCTTGAATTTATGTGCTTTAAATTTCTGTGCGTTATTTGAGGCGCGTGTGAATTGAGGTTAGGGACGAGACTTCCTGCCATTAGTCACTAACCGAATTATTTGCGCGTGTTTGTGTATAAATTTTTGCACTTAAGTGTATGTAGTTGTGTTCTTGCACCGACAAATACATACGTTAATTGGTAATGCAAGTTAATTACCTAGCGATAACGAAATTAAATGTCTGCTAATGTAATTTTCCATGAGGAATTAATTTAAAGATGCTGCTGGGGTTGCTTGTGTGTATGTTGCGGTGGAAATCGAAGTGTAAATTATTAATTAGAATGGATCGAAAATATACAATACATACTATGTACATATCGATGAAAATTAGGGGAGTATAACTTAGCTTAACTTTAAGTTAAGTTTTTGATAGAGATTGGTTTATGTTTTTGTAAAAGGTTGTGTGTATTTAAGACATATTCAGTAAATATCTGCAATCAGCCATATAAACTCGATGACTGCACAGTGTTACTGCAAAACTGTATTAAATTATAGTTCATATCTCGACTTATGCGGTATGAGATTTAGATTATATCCAACTATGGCTATAGTAGAGATTGATTCGTACATAGATACATTTCCTGTTTTTGGTAAATGTGCATTGAACAAAGTTGCCGAAAGCCAGTTAAAGAATTTGTTTGCTGCCTGCTCTCATTATATTTGAAGAAGATCCTTTGAAATTGTTTTGTGGCATCCTTAACCTTACCCTATATATCAGATATTATATACATATGGTATCTATGTAAGTATGCTTTCATATAGAGTCTTCCTTCTGCAATATATTTTCTCAATAAAAAAATTATAATATGATTTATATAATGCCAGGAAATTTAATTTCTCTCCACGAATGGTCTATTTCCTCCATATGGCTGGTCTCTCACGTTTTCGACTTCCTTCATGGTTATCGCTTTTATAGTAACGTCGACGTATGGTGTTGCTATCTGGTCCACGCTAATTCACAATATCAAAGATCATATAATTTATTTTAAGCGGTAGTTTTGTAACTAAATTAAAGCCAGATTTTCAACTTCGAAACTATAAACTCGTTGGATTTTGCTCTCTACACTCACAAACAAGCAACATTGTTTTCATACAATACAGGTGTCGCCACAACGATTCAGTTTTATGGTGTCAACAAATGCAAATTTTACGCACAACAACTACAAAATGAAATGCATTGCAGCAGCAATGCAATAACAACAACATACTGTAAAACATAAAATAACAAGTAAAAGCAACTAAAAACACCGAAATATGTATATATATATACACATACGTCTGTATGTGTTAGTGTGGTAATGGTGAAAGGTGGGCTGCAATGCGTTGGCTGTTCCAGTTTATTGAACTAGCTATATGAGTATGTATGTGTATGTGTCAGTAACAGCCAAAGTAAAGTAGCGACAATAAGTTGCGGGCCAACGATTGCCAAAAGTGTCACAAATGTAGGGAATGCAACAAATGCGTATGCAAATGAAATATACAAATGTAACATATTCATATGTATGTAACATATATAACCTATACATATGTATATACGAGTACATTTTGGGTAGCATTCACTACGTTTCTACATACTTAGTGTATATTGTATATTTGTAAATGCGCGCGTCAGCTGGCATATTTGCATTAATTTTAATATTTGCCATTGCATTTTGTATGCAACATATTACAATACTAACAACAAAAACAACAACGACACATATTAACACTTGTTTTTGTAACTCATGGTCACAATAGTAAAGTTAAAATGCTTTTGCCAACACACTCACCTACATTAAAATTTTAATTTAAAGTTACGGTTATGTGTCGAATTGCCATACACGAATTAACATATAGAAGTACATAGAGACACACATAAATATGGATATAAATTTATACCAGTAGGGAATTTATGTCATTAAGACCATGGTAATGAACTAATATTTAGAGTTTCAACCAATATAGTTTACTTATTCTAACTAACCTTCTAATTGCTACTTTCAAAAAATTCCAGTATATAAAGACTACATAACTAATAGTTCCAAATAATATATGCTTCAGTGTGTGGGAACTTCAGAAGTGTGTGAGTAATAGGAGGAGATTTGCGTTCCAACAGGACTACGCCAGGCCACGCATATCGCTAGCGATTTGCCAGAAGCTACGGGAGCTTGGTTGGAAGGTACATATGCCTCCACCTTATAGCTCTGAGCTGGCACCAAGTGATTGTTGACTCTTCCTATGTATGGCTAATGATTTTGCTGGTGAAAAATTGGCCTCCTGAGAAGCTTGTGAAAATTGACTGTCCCAGTTTTTTTGTCAATAGGGACGATAGTTTCTGTAGGAATGCCATTAAAAAATTACTTTTAAAACGACAACAAGGTACAGAAAAAAAAGTGAATTTTTGACTCAAATCTGATAATTTTTACTCTCTTTTTCCGATGACTTAGTTTAGTTTAGCTCTAAAATTAATCCTAAGCCACAACCTATTCAATCCGAATAACTCATTTTTTTCCTGGAAATCACCCCTTATATGAGTCTTGAGCTCTGTCACGTGTTTCAAGGACGATACCGACGACAGTCGATTCTGCCATACCAGTTGACCCTCATTTGCTCCGGTAAAAGAATTATTATTTCGGCAATCTAATTCTTTCAGGATCTGGGAGTCCTTTAAGATATTCTGGGGAACAACACGGCTGCCAAAATCTGGTCTTGGTGTTATGTGTGAAGACAAGCGATTTTCTGCAGAGTTCAAGTAAGAATCGTGCAGCTCTGGGAAGGATTGTGATATTATTTTCGTGGCTTCAAGATTTATGGATCCTGTAAATTCAAGTATTGCAGTTTTATGGTGCGAACTTCATCAGGAAGTTTGTGGGTTTAAATCTCGACAGAATTTAAAGAATTCAAACTTCAAGGGCCCTCGATTTCTTAGGGCTGAGAGCCGTGATCTTGGGCAAACATATATCTAGAGGAAGAAGTAATAATTTTTGCTATATATATAATATGTAGCCCTGTGTATGTTTCAAATGATATTTGCCGCTAAAAGCGTGCCACTTTTCTGCTATAAGTTATGTGTTTCCAAGAGGGCATACTCCACTATGCACTCGCTGCGTTCCATTTTAATTTTAATGTTTGTCAGCGGGTAAAATATCGCAGCAGCAAAAGCGCTGAAAGCGAGTGGCCTCATAAAATGGGGGACAGCTCCTGGGCTTTTAGTTAACCCACGCATATTTGCATGTGCATTTTTGTGTATAATGCAATATGTGCAATATAGAAACGCGTGTGCATGCGTGTGTGCATATGAGCTCCATTACTTCACAACGCTGCCAATTTCACTGTCAATTTTCGCATATTAAAGTTGTGGTTTTCGTTGTGGTCACAACACACCAGTGCACGTGCAACGAGTGCGCAGGGAATTCGCTATACGAAAAATGTTAATTGGCACATGCACAGTTGCATTGCACATTTTGCTGCTTGCGCGCCGGAAGGTATGCAACGTAAATTTTCAGCAAATGCACTATGCGTATGTGTTTGTGCGTGTGGCTGACTTTTTAAGTGTAGGAAAAGCGGATTTGCATATGTATATGGTTATGATCAGGAGTATATGCATATAAACATATGTACATATGTGTGGTTGTAGTCAGTGCAGTCATTTGCTTTGCACCTACTCGTATTGTTCGTCGTCCAGCTTAATTGTGTGATATGCTCGGCGCGTACGCATGCTGAGCTCTGTCGATAATGCAGTTTATGCTAAGTGCACATGCACTTATATTTTATTTTAATGCCGTAATTTTAAAGTAATTGCGCCATCAACACAGCATGCGTTAAGCTGCTGGAAGGAATCGAGTCCTTAAAGATTTGAATATTTGCAGTATTTAAAATTTTCTTCTTAATGTGATGGCTACCGAGTAGAGGAATGTTTAAAGTCCGTATATTAGTATAATGTTAGGAAGTTTAAAACTGAAATTTTTGGGATTGTTTCTCCTGGGAAATGATTTAAGAGAAGGCTCGGGCTAAGGACATGTACAACGACTGGCAAAGAATGACCAAATCTCTATAAAAAAGATACATAAGATGTCTTTAGAGAAAAGCAAATCGTATACGTTATAAAAGATTCAACTTGCTCACTTTGTTGTTGTAACTTTTAGCGAGAGACCAATGGTCCCGGTGAATCGAATAGCGCTTTACAAAGTTAGTTGAGGTGAATGACGAGAACCGACGGTATTTTTCTACAATTCCTTTGTTAGAAAGCCTATCTCAGAATCGGAATACTCCTAGATAGCTTTATGCTTTTTTCATGCTGTCTGACAGACTGACAGATACGGCGAATTTGAAAAAGTATTTTTTGTGAAAAATTACACTACATAGTGGTGTAAAAAATCGAAATTATTATCGAAAAAATATTCCTTCGATCATACCTGCAAATACGATCAAGAAGGTTGTATAAAAATTTTAAGTGAATTGGTCCAGCCGCTTCGGATCAGTTTTCTTCATCCACTCTGACAACAGCGTTTCAGAGAAAGAAAAAAAGTTTCAAGTTTTGGGATCTGGTTGCACTAAGTTAAAAAAATCTTGCAAATACGCTCATATCTCCGGAACTATTTGCCAGATCAACTTCAAATTTTCCGAGAATGTTCAAAAATATATGTATATTCGATATATAATTTTATTTTTAAATTCACAAGTTGATAAAGCCCCTCAAATATTTTGTTTGTACAAAATTAAAAAAAATTCTTTGAAATTTTATCAAAATACCCTACTGTGCAGCGATAACTTTGTTAATTTAACCTATACACATAGTTTTAACAGAATAAGACACAGGCACACAGTATACATAAGCACACACTGACAGTCACATATAGCATATCTTAATAATATCTGCGTGGATTTGTGTGTGTGTGCTTAATAATGTATACAAATTTATAATAATGATAATTATAACTTTCCACTTTGATGGCTGCACAATAGACCTCAAACAACGGACAATAGTATTTATTGTTGTCGCTCATTTGCACGACAAGACGCTGCAAGACATTTGCAACACAAGCAACAGCGGCAGGGATATGAGTTGCAATTTTATATGTGGGTGTATGTGTGTGGAGGTGTTTATAAGTTGCAGTGGGCGTGTAAGCAATGCCGTGAAATTGTGAAAATTATCATGTGTCGCAAATATTTGCACAAGCATTGTAATTTACAAGATACTAATTACACACGCACACATCCACCGATACTTTGACGGACACACATACATATACCTGTGCGATGTGTGGTAAGAACACCGGGGCGTATGATTGCTGTGCGATTGTCAAATGCCTTGCCGTACGAAAGACACACATACATATATACATTCACATACATACATACATATGTTGTACCATTTATGCAAAATGACAATTACAAGCTGTGTACCTTAGGGTCTGTCATGTGACACCTACGGAAATTAAAAGTGATATGCCCGTTGGGTTCGGTAATGGGCGTGACGTTGATGTTCAGGCCTCACTTAACGGGGTTCCCCGCCTAAAATCGATGCCTAATTTGAATTTATGTTTGCATGCTGTATTTGTTGTTGCTGTCATTAGTTGTGCAACATTTACGCTTTTGTTGTTGTCATTGTTGCGCTTAAATGATTTCCACTGTTCCTTCATTTACACTTAATATTGCTATTATATACAAGTATGTGTGTTTATGTGTGTTTACGATTTTTGTGTTATGTAATTAAACTTAACAATACCGTTGTGCATTTAAAGGGTGTGTCAATTTGTTGGCCACTCCTTTCCCAACCTCTACGAATTGACATTTTGAAGTAATGGGGGATTATTTTAATTCGGTTGCATTTAATTACGGATTGTTGAATGCAACGTACTGTTGCAACATGTGAAGTATATTATTGTGTGAACATCTGTAGGTGTAATAATGTAGATACAAGAATATTAAAAAAAAATTTATTTTAACAAACAGCTAATTTGAAGTAACTATGTAGTTTAAATGAGCGAACGTGAATGTTGCGATATCTTAGCAGTTATGTAAGTAGCCAATACCATGGCGTCGGTGTGTAGTTCTAACTCATATATATGAAAACGCTCGTTTCTTCTGACTTACATTTGGATATAACGCCTTAAACGAATTGATGTTTCTAGTAGGGTTTTCACGAATGGGATTTTGACGATTTCATGTGAGTTTTTCAAACTTTATATGCAGCTATGTTTCTATTTAACATAGTTATTGAGATCAGCGAAGAGCTTCCTGCTCAAAAATAATATTTTATTCTTAGAAAAAGTACGCTCTTCGGGCTAAACAATAACGATATAACGAACAAATTCACAAGTGGACCCTTTTTCCATGTCTAACTGTATTCAGTTCATTCCATATTCTCTCTCTCCTTCTCTCTTCGTGCGTCATATTGAAAGAAATTCGATAGCCGAAAGCGAAAAATTGTTTCAGAACAATGAAGCTATGATATGTGACATATCGTAAGGAGCTAAGAAATACAGAATACGGATATCTCTCAATCGATTTGAGAAGAAAAATGTTTCTCATCAAAAATATGCAGACGCAAAACCTGTTTTTAAGCTCAACGATGAAAAGTTTGGATTTCAAAACGGTACGGTACGGCATTGCTTTAGTAGTACCCATGCCTCAAGGTAGAAATGCCAAACCAAAGATTTTATAAACTCTTGACACTCTCCACATTTCCCATACACGGAATTAAATATTTTAGCTTAAACTAATTTTATGGTCTCAAATCCATAGAGGTTCCGAATATCAGGCTATATTTCTTATATGATGGATAAAATATTATAAAATAAATAAATATAAAATATGATGGATAATAAATCGGTGCAGTGGAAGTTGGCGTTTTTTCTTGTTTTTGTCTCAGCTTGTGCACAGCGTCGGTATTTTGACGGGTTCAAAGCGACATACAAAGACATGACCTCGAATTACTCTCAATTGCCGTGGGAAAGTAATATCAATAACAATTGGCGCAGCATTAATTATATATATTTCTCATAATGTTTGTGCAAAACCTTTTCTCTATATGAACATAGCAAGAGAGATACATATGTATAAACAAGTCGCCTCTGGAGTTTCCCAATCCAAAGGTTTATGTTGCCATAAACCAACAGCTGCAGCGGCGAATTTCCTGCTCACACATCGTTGGAGGTTTTTTTAACAAACATAAAAAAAATTAAAGTATTGCGGTGGAAAAAAGTTGCCAACAACAAAAAGGCACACACTCGTAACTGTAATACTATGTGCTCATAACGCGGGCCAGTGTAATTGCAATGCCGCCAAAAAAATGATTGTCTTTGCTCAAGCAAACCGGCTTCTGCGGCTGACCAAGTTTGCGAACACCAAACAGCAAAGTAAAGAAACTGAAGGCGACGTTACCAATGACTGTGACAAAAGCAACAACAACAACAGCCACAACAAATCAATTAAGAGTGCAACAGCGATGTTTGTACAAATTGCAACGTCTGACTGGTTAGGTTAGGCTAAATGCCTGTGCGGTAAAACAACTATAATAACAACAACGACAGCAAAAGCAACCAGAATTCGCAATTGCAGTGGTTTAACGGGTATTTAAATATACCGTTATTTGACTGACAGCTCGCACAAAAGAGTTTATGGCGCGTCATTAGCATACAGGTTCCAGTGGCGGGAGCGTTTGCGTGTGCGAGAAAGAGAGGCGCTGAGAAATTGTTGTATAGACAAATGAGTTAATTTGCAAATATAAGATAAGAAACTGAGGAAAATGTGGTATGCCATTATGTAAAAAAAGATCACAGTATTAGTGTTGATGTCGATTTGTGGAAATAAATCAGAAAATTTGTAGATTTCCTCGTAGGCATTAACAGAAAGTTTCAAAATAGTTTTACATAATGGAGCAACAAAAAAGTGAGTTGCATATAGACGCTTATGAATGAAGAGGAAATACCTGCGTTTTGAACTCTGCACAGGGTATATTAGGTTTGCCACGAAGTTTTTACTCCCAGAAAACGTCGGATACCCCATACAGCGTATATATAGAAATAATCAGCGTAACGAGTTGAGTCGAATTAGCCAGGTTCGTCGGTTCGCCTGTCTGTCTCAGTTCTCTAGTTCCTCAGGTCTCATGATATCGAGCTGAACTATTGCCCACGTTTTCTTCTCTTCAAGTATCATTATAGCTGCCATTCAAAGTGACTGTTCAATCACGGTCATCAACTACACAGCACCAGTATGGTCGCTTGGATGTAGTGAAATGATTACAGGATGCCTTTTGATGTCTCCAGTTAAACACCTCCATAAAGAGGCCTGCATGCTTCCGGTTAAGCAACACAATGCACTATTTTCCAAGAAGTTTCTGCTGGAAGGTTATCGCTTCACTGCAATAGTCGGCTCCTAAGCGTATCAAGAGGTCATTCCTTGATTATTTTGACGACTACAGACGCAACAAACTTATGACATATTAAAAAACCGACGATGATGTCTGAGGAGTATTCAAGAAAAAATAAATTTGGACAAGAATAAATGAGATCTGGTAAAACCTTTGTTAGATTAATCAGAGATAAGAAAGTACAGAACCGCTGAAATCGGCGAAACTGCGACATTATAAATCCATAACCAGAAGGCTCTCTCAATGCTACAAGTAAGGCTAAAAAAGAATGCAATACTTGAGAATATCACAAGTAATACTGGAACACCTCCTGTTTGGAAAGTCATTTTTAATGTTAGGCATACACTAAATCTTTACTTTTCTTAAAAATGTATATTCTTAGAAAATCCACCCAAAAATTACAAGTATGTGTTTCAAGCAGTAGGTGATTGAGTTCAGTAAAATGACCGGCTCAAATTTACCGGTGCGCTGCATTTCAACGGAATTATTATGCATCTTATAACAGCAAATAACACCACGTACGAGTGTGGCGTGCCTTTTGCACGAGTACTATGTGCAACAAGGTCAACTACTCCAACCAGAACTGCATGCGTGTATGCTAGCAGTGTGGACATTAAATGGCCCAGACAACTGCAACTGAAACACCTTTCAAAAAAATTCTTTTTTGCATTTATTTTATTTGCTGGATTTGTGAGAACCTCTCTTATTTTCTTGCTGAAATTATTTTGGTTGGAAATGATTGTAGCATTCACTTCAATTTCTGCGTTCTATAAATATAATTTAAATGGCAAGTGAAGATGCGAGTGAAGGGCTTTGCTTATTTTGACGGTCGGTCGTTAGAGTGTGCCCATTTTCATTTCCTTACAAACACTGAGAGAAATTTTATTTTTTTTTTATTTATTTATGGCAATGAAGTGATATATCTTTGCATTGGATTCAACTTTGGTCTTAGTAGAATTTTAGCAGAAGTTTTAGTCTTAGTCTTAGTTTAGTTTTAGACTAGTAGAGCTCTCGTCGTCATTTAAAAAAGCAGCTAGTTCATATCTATTCAGGAGCAACTCGCACGTAGTACGTAGTAGGAGCTATATTTTGCTTAACTAGAGCCCTTTTACGAAGTGGGAATTTCTACAGTCTGGCTACTCCGACTGCAGTCAAGAAGCTAAGCATGTCAATACTCGGGGGGTATTGGGAAATTCGAGCATATTGGGTGGTCTTCAATGCTTCAATTTATGAAAATTAAGTGTGTTAAAATAGAAGAAACAATTATCGTTGCGTTGATGTATGAAAGATATTGCTACGACTTTGAGTTAATCGCCCAATTTACGTCAGAGAGCAAAGGACGAACAAATAACTCAACTATGCTCTCTTCTTCGCTATACTATCTTGTGGTATGATGATGAATAGACATGGAATAAATCGATTTTTTGCAGATAGAAGTACGAAGGTTGTTCGAAGATATATTTTCTACCTTTGGTATGAACTGCAAATATAACATTCATATGCCGATTCGACGGTTAAAATTATATTTATTTATTATTATAATTATTTATATTCCGTGAGACGAGTCTACTATTTCTTGACTATTTCAAATTTTATCTACAGTCCTTGCCCAAAATGCGGTACCACGTATTTGTTATTAGTGGACTTTGAAGCTTTGGATATTCTGTTCTGTTTATTAAATGCGTTTCTCTTTTGCTATGTTTTATTTATTGTTACTTACTTTTCATAAGTATTTACCAAATTCGTAAATATTTTTCAATGAAAAATATTCTCAGGCTTTGCACAATTATAGATCTACTTTTATTTATTTTGAATATAACAATGAAACACTCTCTTGGAAAGCGTCTTAAACAATGAGATAAATTAAAACATCCCGCGCTAAATGCATAAATTAACCGAAAGTGTTTGCCTAACCATCGAGCATGGGAAGTTTTTTGAAAAGCCAAACAACAATGCATTCGCAAATAAAAAGAGATGTAAATAGAGCAATTGCGTGAGGAAATGTAACTAGCGTCCGTTGATTATACGCATAAATGCAGGGCTGCATTCGCACACTGAAAATTGTTTAAAGATATCTAGGTGAGGACAGGGTAGTTCGTAAAGTGGTTTATTAACAAAAAAAAAAAAAAAATACGTGTTCAGGTTTTCCGACTGCCAAGTCTTCAGAATGGTGAAATTTTCGATTTCTGGAGCTTCCAGTGCCAAGCTATGTATATAGACCACCTTATATAACTGAAGTTACTGTATATTTTTTTCTCATTTTGTGTATGTGATTATTTGTGCGCGTCGCGTACTTAGCGTATAAACTCTCCAACTGCAGTGCAAGAATTGCTAGAAGCGCGCATATTTACACTCACATTAGAAGGTGTTAAAGTATTTATGTAAGTACGAGCTTTGCCGCTAGCAGACAGGTAAGGCGAGTTCGCTTTGTGAGTCTTGTCATATGGCCGGTGATCATTTTCCATTTTTTATGGTAGCGTAATATTTATATGGTGCGCCTACGCCGGTAACCAACAACACCGGCACCACAAAATATTTTCTACGGTGGCGTACGAAAATCTACTAGCCGTGTCGCTTGTAACAAGAAGCCGGCGTTGAAGTGGCGATGATATAATAAACTGGCCATAAATGGCCGAACAAGAAGGCACGCACGAATGTAAATTGAGTGAGTCTCAACAAGTACTGGCAAGAGAGCGATAGAGTGCGCGTGAGCGCGTGGTTGATATGCTTGTGGGAGCGCGAAGTGCACAAATTTTAAAGCCAGCTGAGCGCTATGGAATCAGCTGTTTGGTAAGCGCGCTTGATCACCTGTACGTTGGCCAGAGCACTGAGCGCGCTGAGTCGTTTTAAAAGTTATTATTTTTTACATATATGTATATGTACTCTGTGCTGTATCTCGTGAAGTTTTTGTTTGCATTATTGTTTAACGCAAAATATGTACGCTCGGACCACCAAAAAACACGTAGCGCCAAGCAATGGCAGCGCCAGCAACTTTTAATGCAGCGTTTTGACTGATTTTAAGTTTAGTTTGAAAATTAACAGCGCGCTTGTTGGACGTTCAGGCTGTGCTTGAAGAGATTTGTCGACGAACATATTGAAATGAATTGAATTAAAAAAGAACTAAAGAAATATAATTAAAGTAAAATAGTGGTAAAATGATATGTTAAAATAATAGGAAAAAGAAACGAAAAATAAGCTTGAAAAAAAAATTTTGTAAAAAAAATATTTTTATACGAAAATATTGAAAAAAAAATTTTAAATTAAAAAGCAAAAATATTTATATAATATAATATATTATATAATATATCAAATTATAAATCAAGAAAAGTGAAAAATTAACTTGCAAATAAAGTTTTCCGAGCAGAAAGAAATTTGTATAGGAAAATACTGAAAATAATTAAAAAAATAAAAATATAATAGCATTTTTAATTAAAAAATTTAAAAAAAAAATTTAACTATTTTTTATAAAATAAAATCAAATTTTACAAAAAATAACTTTTTTTTATTTCAAAGTGCTGATTTCTTCGACTATCTTCTATTAAATACAAATTTAAGCATAATAAAAACCACTAAACAATAAAACTTCAACATTAAAATTAAAATTATCATAGATAAAACTTTCGTTTTTGGTGCCCAACGTGCAAATTTCTAAATTTTTAAAGCATACAAAAAAGAACAACACCATAAGGAAAGGTTTTTACGTTGCCTACAAGTCCACAACGTCTGTACAATACATGAATATATATAAATGTAAATTAGCGGTTCATCGATTTCATTAGCCCACCACGTGAGTGATCGTGTTGCACACTAAAAACCCAGTGCATACAGTCGCTCTGCAAAGTTGTTAAAAAAAGAGAAGAAGAAGCAGGAAAACCGCAATTAACCTAAAATTGCAATAGTAAAAATTAACAGTAAAAAGAAAATTAGGCAAAAGAGTTTTTAATTTCTTTTTACATTTAATTTGCAAACAATTCATAAAAGTGTTTGGTGTGAAAAAATCCATTTCAAGACAGTTAAAGCGTTGTTGTATGTTGTTGCAGTAAGTGCAATAAATTCGTTGCATACATTCAACCTAGTAAATCAACACAAAAACCCAGCAACAACAAAAACAACACCGCGCACAAATATGGATGTCGCTTGGCGTTTTCGTATCATGATCTTCACCGCGATAGCCTTGATGTTGTTCGGCGATTTTTACGGTTATGGCAGTGTACGAGGCGTACAATCGGATACAAATCAGGCGGCGGCAGCGGCGGCCGCCACCACCGGACCGGGCAAATTCCAGCAGAGCGACGCGGATATTGAAATTGGTGAAGGTGAGTGAGTCGACTTTGTTTTGTCGTCGGGTGTGTTACAGTTAAAGTAATCTAATATGCATTATTTATGTATTTATGTATTTGGTAGTGTTGTTTATTTAGTACGGCTGCGCAACTGTCCAAGGGGGTTGAAAAACGCGTATCTTTCTTCGGAAGAAAACTTTAAATATTTTTGGAACAATAGTTTGAAGTTATAAAAGTAAAAACTTGTATAAATTATTAGAAATTCCGTATTGTGTGGCAAGTGAGCTAAAGATTTTACTTAAATTAAATGATTTTTAGATAGCAAATTGTGTCATGTCGACATCCCTAGTTTTGTGTTTGTGTTTTTTTATACTCTGAACAGGGCATATTAAGTTTGTCACAAAGTTTGCAATTCCCAGAAGGAAACGGCGGAAACCATATAAATTATATGTAGAAGTGGTCAGGGTGACAAGCTTAGCCGATTTAGCCATGTCCGTCTGTCTGTCTACACGTGAACTAGTCCATAAGTTCTTGAAATATCTATCTGAAAATTTGCACACGTCCGTTTTCTCCCCAAGGAGCTGCTCGTTTGTCGAAATCGCTGATAGCGAACCATTATAGGATCTAGCTGCCATACAAATTGATCGAATATACTATTCTTCAAGGCAGCGCTATAATCTCAGATTTTATTATTCAGATCGGGCCTCTAGAGCAAATGGCTGCCATACAATCTAACCGATGGAAATAACAAGATAACATCCTTTTATTTTATACACCTGTAAAGGTGCTGCTTCGGTATGTTTTTTTTTTAAATATTTGGTCAACTTAACAGTTAATAGTTCTCTAAGTTGGTCTTTTTGTTTTTCAAAGAAACAATATAAACGAAACTGAGCCTGACGGAGATCTATCTGCAATACCCAATTCCAACCAATATTTTACTGTATTTTTTTCCATAAATAAAGGTTCCTTCAGATTTTTTGTTTCAGCTGTGCCGACTGCTTGTCTCCGAAATTGCTCACTGGATTTTAGTTTTAAAATTATTGCATAATTTGGAAACAACAACTCGTGCCACAAATTCAATTATAATTCACACAGCGGGTTCCCTGATATAATTTGTATATTTCCACTTACATATGACAACAACATTTTTATTTCCTATCCCTACTTCATGTATTTTTTGCCCGTCTTGGTATTTCCAAGTCATTCATTCAAACAGTACCGTATTTATAGTAGTTCACTCTACTATGCGCGCTATGTTTATGTAAATTTATGCGCATTGCTAATATTTAACAAAATTTTAGACTGAGTCATATGTGTGTATATGGTATTATTCGGTAGTAGAATTTGCTTAGCAAAATAGGAGAAGTGCGTATATACTCGAAGGCAGCTGGCAAACTTTAGCGACGCCATTTGTTATTCTAAAAAAAAGTTTTTTTTTTGTTAAATTTGATATTTATTATAATATAATGGGTATTTATTAAATATATTTTAAAATTTTTCTGATTATGAAAAATATGTGTAAATGTTAATTTTTTGTTTATTTTATCAAAAATCAGCGAATGAGGAGTTTACGGCTTTACTTGCAGGTTTTATATTTTTTTAGATTTTTTTCCAAAACTATTTTCATATTAAATATATTTTTGTTTAAGCCATTTAATTACTTTGACAATCACAAAATGTTACAGTTAACGGTATTATGCCTCCAAATATGACAGTAGTTACATTTGTGTGTTCATATAAGCCATCACAAAGTGTTCAGTGATAAAAAAATTAACCTAACTCATCTCATTTTGCGTAACGAGCCTATAAAACAATAAAAAATAAATGCTTTAAAACAAAAATAAATATGCCAAAAAGTAAATAACAAAAATAACAACTGCACTTTTAGGTACAGATTCAAATCTAGAAACTATTACTGATGTGCCATATTCCTCGTTTCAATGTCACGTCTCATGAGACTTGACCTTCATCACAGGCCACTGCCGCGACAATTAAAATACAAAAAACAAATAATAAGCGCAAAAAGCAAACCTAAACACCCACACAGCGTCAAGAAAAAAATTGCTGAAAAATAAGACCTTATACAAGTAGGTACAATAAAAAAGGAAATAAAAAAGGAAGCAAAAAAGATAAAACATCTCAAAATAAATATATTTTCTGCTAAAACACAAAAAATAAAATAAAACAACAAAAAAATATTTCTCGGCCAAAATGTGTAGTAAACTAATTTTGCACGCATAATAATTACCACAATTTGTCTGCTTGGTCGCCCACAATTCACAAATTTTACGCTAAAAGCCGAAAAGAGATTTAGTTGTTGTACTTTATTTGTCTTTCCGTTTTTGGCAGCTCATCACGTTTCATATTTTTTTTAAAGTTAGCTTTCCATTGAAATTTGGCGATAATCTGACCTTAAAGTGCGCCAAGTATACGTGAGTTTATTTTTGGACAAAAGTCGTAAACAAAAGTAATAAAATATTAATCTGATTTGCCATAAAAAATGATGCCATAAAAGTATACTCCAAATAATGTGTGTTCTAATTTTTCTGAAAGAGAAAAGTGTTAACTTCGGCTGCACCGAAACTATAATACCTTTAACGAATACAAAATATTCGTTACAAGAACCTGATTCCGAACATTCAGTTTATATGTGAGCTATATGTTCTAGTGATGCGATCTCAATAATATCTCGTCAAATGAAAAAGTTTTCTATGCAAGCACTGATTCCAATCATTCAGTTTGTATAACAGCTATACGCTATAGTGATCAGATCAGAACAATTTTTTTCGGAGATTGCATTATTGCCTTATACAACTTAATATACCCTGTTCAGGGTATAAATATATCATAAATAAAGATCACATATGATCCCTGTTTGTTTGACAAATAAGTGACAAATTCATAAATAAAATTTACATAAATAAATTCTATCTAAATCTATAAACTTCAGCTATTTTTCTATTAATCGCATACAAAATCGACTTTCAAAGAAGACAAAAACTTAGATTTATTATTTTATTATTATAAAAACTAGTGGCACTATGATTTGAAAAGAGACCGGATATTATTATCGGTAGTGTTCATGCTCTTTACAAAAACTTTCTTGTTTATCTCCTTCTTAATTTTGGTTATTTCAGAACAGCTTGAGAAAGAACTTCATTTAGTTTTAAGTAATATTTCCTAACAGCTATTCTATTCATGCAAAAAAAGGTCTATAAATCCGTCTTGCAGGGTCTTTAAATAATACAAAGTACCGCTAGCGCGCTTCAGTTCAAGTTGTTCAAGTAGAGCCTGACTACAAACCGCTGAAGTGTAAAATCAATGAAATAACAATTGTTACTGATTGCAAAAATAAAGAAAGCTTTCATACGACACATAATATCGGCAGACTATGAAACAAATCGAAATGAAATCGAAATTTAACGGTTGAGCGATGTGATAATGCTAGGCATCAAATGTCAATTGTATACCTATGAAACTGGTAAAACAACTTTGCGTAAAAGCGGTAATTCAACCTGATGTGTTCAACAGTAAAACACGCAATATTCAATCAAGTTCAAAAAAGTAATAAAATGAAATGACAGTTAAAACGCTATCTGGGTTTTAGGTTGCTGCTACCCATAAAGAAATTTGTGGAGGAGCATAAAAGTGATAGTCGATGAAGCGAGAAATTTTGCAAGAGATTCAAAAGCCGATTTCTATCTTCACTAGCTTGAATAAATTTGGGTTAAGTCTGTATGCAAAGTCTTTGTGTTCATTCTTGATATTCGACTAATTCTTTAAATGACCGGAGTTGAAGCCAGTATGATCTCAAGAAGCCACAGTTATGTGATTGGTAAAATAAGATTGTTGGAAGAAAACATGGATCCAAAGTCAAAACTGACAAATAGTGACGGTCTTCCGTGGCTTTATTTCAGTTAGTTCATCAGATAGTTAGTAAATTGATAATCCACAATAAAAGGCACAGCGAAATATAAGTATATAAAATCTAGAGTTATAGAGAATAACTTTCTGGAGAGCTGTGAGTGGATGATCAGTGCATCAATTTCTTCTCATTAGAGTTAGAGTTATCAGCTATTATTCTGGGGACCTTCTCCTTCCTTCCTTCTGTCTCAAAATTGTCTCTTAGGATATAATGCATTTCTTTCTGGGTGCATTTTTTCATACATATCGATTATAAAGAGTTGTTAAAAGATCGTGAGAAACCATTCACTGTTTATGAATAGAAACAACAGTTAATGTTTATTTTATGATGAGATGAATAACACAGCTCCGATCACACGACATCTTAAAAATTCCAAATTGTCTTGATTCATTTTAAAAAGCCAAAGCGAGGCAAACAGAAAACTGCCACTGAGAAGAAGAGTAAAAGCAGGCACTCTGAACAGCTGGCGCTTGTGAAATTTTCGCCAGTGAATTGAATGAAACTCAAGCGCCCTCCTTCGCTCATTCGTTTGCGCTGTGCGCCTCTGCTACAAAAACCATTGTTCGATGATAGTGTTTTTGGTTTAACTGTAATCATTGTAGGCTGAGCATTTTACGAACATTCCGTGACACCAACGAGGTGAAGTAGTACATGAGCTGGTTGGTTACTGCTGCACTTGTACTTCGTTGTGGTGCTGCGGATGCGCTGGAATTATTGTTGTACGCCACTGGGAACTCACGTAATATTTTCACATTTTTGTCTTCCTCTTATTTTCTTCACCACTTATTTTATGCGCTTGTTAATTTAGTGAAAGTTTAGGGGTCACCAAATTTTTGAACTAATAAACAAGGAAAAACAAAGCTGCCAAGCAAACGAGCGTTTTGGAAATGAAGTTTTTGTCGGAAAATGAGGCAATGAAGCGTAAAAATATTTCGACTCTGGGCCTTTCGCTATTGGCTACAGCCTCTGGAAAACTATTATGAGCGCATTGTGTTTGTTTATTGCGATAATTTTGCATACCAAATTGAATGGGTCGAAAAGTAGTTCGCAGATAAAATAAATGTATAATAAGTATGTATGATAGATGTAAAAAATATGTAAACGAGCGTGGCCCGATAAATACTTAGTCTACACAAAAATGGAAATTTGGAAAAATGGCGATTTCCTGTTACTTTGATACACTTGACACAGCGATGCTCCTACTGCTTTAACCCATGTGCAAAATACGCTTTGTGAAGAGTTGCAAAGTAGGCCTGCGTGGTGCTGATAGCTGCCTCATTCGACTAAAACTACTGCCCGAAGAATTATAAAGTTTGGAAGCGAAAAAAAAATAAAAATAAAACTATAAATTTTTTTTTTTAATAAAGTTCATTTTATTTAACAATGCATATCTTATATGAGTAATGTAAAATTTTTATTCGAAATATTCACCATTTGCTTTCACACAAGCCCTCAAACGATTCGGCCGGAGATCGTAAATAGCAGCACACACAGTTTCTATTGGTATTGACGACGATGTCTGAAACACATATTATTTGGGATTCTGCAAATTTCTCTGCAGACCGTGTTTTTCAACACTGATCACAAACTGCAGTAAATGGATTCAGGCGGCCAATATTCTGCAGCTATGAAACCAGGAATATTGCTTTTAAGCCACAACTGGCTGCCTTTTGCTTTGTGTGCTGGAGCCGAATCTTACTGGTAGATATAATGCTCTCCATCGAGGAGAATACTTTACCACGCCTTCTAAAACATGCTGCTGGTACATTTTTGCAACAGTTTTAACACCTTTTTCGCAGAAGTGAATTTTACAAAACACTCTCCCCCAACCGTTACAGCAGATGGATGGTGACCACGTGGAACCCTTGGATTCATATTTTTTGCCAGAACTAACGTTTTTGCTTGTTCTTAGGTAATCTTATGGGCTAAAGTTCAGTTTCAATTACTGTTGCTTAATATTCACAAACTTTCAGTTAAAACTCATATTTTAAATAAATTAATATATACTGATACTGTTATTGGCTTTGCAGTTTGTTGCAACTATGACGCAAGCTTAAATTTTGATAGTTTTCAAAAATACTTTTCCATTAATGATTCAATTATGTGATTGAAAACTGGCTTTAAAAAGTTTATAGCGGCAAATGTATGTGATTAAGCGCATTTAAATTTCTTAATAACTTAACAAATTTGCAGAAAATTAAAAACTAAGCACATGCTGCGTGATACACTGTCAAACAAGTGCGGTTATAGCAAATTAGCTGTATTTAACCCATTAGGGGTTTGGACGGGTTACCTTTCCGATAGATTTATAAACTAGAGCTTTAATATTTTAAAATTTGAATTACAATTTTTTACACTTTTTAATTTTTATGTTTTCTGAAAATTGCTTTAACCTACATGCGCTCCACACATTACTTAATTATTGGTATATAACTGCATCTCCGCACAAATAGCACAACAAATTTCCAAGCAAAGGAGTAACCGGTAAATTATGTAATCAAATTTGGTTACGAATGTGTAATCAAATACGTATTTTCGAAAGGCTTAAAAGTGTAGTAAAAGAAGCTAAAGCAAAATTGAAAAAAAATAAACAAACAAAAAAAATGAAAACACAAAATAAATGGAATATGCGAGGCATCAGTTAGTTATGTGGCTTATGCGAAAATGGGCTGCGACAAACAAAAATCTCCAAACATATACACATATTTAATAATGAGAAAAAAAAAACGGCTTGCGCATGTGCACGTCAACTGCGCCGCCAAAAACAAGTCGTCTGCGCAACGGCGAATGTGTAAAGCATTATAAAATGCGGTAATCAATACCTCAATACAACAGCCTTTGCGTCAGCGCTGCTTTAAACTGATATAATCATGAAACATAGCTGTAGTTGTGCGCATGACGGCGCAACAAATCGAAATTGACGGTTATGCTAACGAAACTAATTTAAACCTAATGCCAGCAACAACAGCAGCAACCAAACTATACAGCCAACAACTGTATAAATTAATTTGACGGCACAAATCCGATATTTCCATGCTGTATTCGCTGGCGGCGTGGCGTTAATGGGTTAAGGTCTGTAATTTGATGTAGCAAAAATTTGTTTATTATTTGTTGAAGTGTATAAATTAAATTCATGAAAAAGCGAAATTTTTGGAGAATCACCAAAATACAGTTGGATTTTGAGGTTAAAATCACATAGGCGCCTCTTGTATTTAATTGCATTGTCTATTTAACCATATATGTTTTTGTTATTTTTTTCAAAAGGTTGTTCTCCAAATATAAGCTATGCGATTTTTTCTTGCCATTATCATTGACTTAACTGCTTGTTTAACATACATATATACATTTATAACAAGGCCTAATCAACAGAAATTCATTATTTTTTCAATACATGACTTTGGTAATCTGTATCTCTCATTGTATTAACTCGATCAGGTCACGCTATAAAGTGTTAGTAAGCTAAGATTTCCCATTAAAAAATTGTCTCAGACAGTTTTGTGATTGCTTTACTCAGCAATATTTGAGAAAGCGTCAAGCATGCACCGAAGCAAAGAGAAAATACGAGTACGCCATATTTTACAGTTTTCCTACGCTAAAGGCGAAAACTACTGCTACTGAACCACGCTCTGGAAGGCCAATTGTTATACTGAAGTTTGGTAGGATTGGCAGGGAATCATCTACTATGAGTTGCTCCCATACGCCCAAATTCTTAATTCAAACTTTCAATGTCAACAATTTGACCAAACATCGACCAAAAATCGACAAAAGAAACTTGTGAAAATTGACTATAATAGGCCAACACGGAAGTTATCGAACTAACTAGTGTATATTTAACCTAAATCGGATCGTTCTAACTATACTACAACATATAACACCTTCAATTTAAATCAATCAAGTTTTCAAAATAATAGCGATGGTGAGTTTAATAGTTCCAAAGCTCTTGTTTTGTTTTGTCAAATATAAACTAGTTAAGTTGAATTCCTCCTAATGTTAACCTTTGGCTCTTAACGGTTAGGTACTCACACGAAATGGTCTAGCTTTATGAATACGTTCGTACCTGTGTTGTTTATGAGTCTCTGCCGTTTTGTTAAGTCAAATACGTATTGTTTAAGCTCTTATTATTAAGAGAACTGGTCTTGAACCTTAACATATGGTAGTATGAGACTATGCTGCTAGAGACTACTGAGTGAAGAAAAGAGGGAGATATAGAAATAGTGATTTACTCTGGAAATGATGCAGCTTCGATCTCTTGGATTTCCTCAACTTGCCGGTTGCCGAAACTACTGCCTGTTACTGGATGTGAAGCTGGTTGGAAATCGTTCCCAAAATTTTCTTTGAAAAATGATAGGATTTGAAAGGGACATTTTAAATTAATATCATTGCGATATAATATATTAGAGCTCTAACCTTAGCTTCAAATATAATGTAATATGTTCTTTGTATTATAAGCATAATGCTTTTATTTTACTACATTTCTATTTTATAACGTTGAACATAACCTTAAAGATACAATACAGAGTTAAGCGCCTCAAAAAACTAAAAATAATAGTCTGACCTTGTTTTTACAAAAAACAAAAAAAAAATACAGCAAAGTCAAAAATATTTATATGCAAACTTGTTGAAATACAACAATAACATTTAATATAAAAATACAAAGAGTCAATAAAAATATATACGTATGTAAACATATATATATATTATATATACATACTCATGTTATTACAGACATACAATTTCCACAGAATTAAAAATTATAACTGTCCACTTGTCATCTTTTTTGTTTGTCTAACAACTGTTAAGTTAACAATATTGCTAACAATACTGTTATACTACAATAAACATTTACAAAGAACAAGAAAAATAATAAGTAAACATTCAGTTTCATTGAATTCTCATTCAAGTCGAACTTCAATAAAGGTCAGTGGTGAGAAATGTGATTGCTATCAACTATTGAGTAAGAAAATTACAAAAATTAAAATAAAAACTGAAAATAAATAATTTAACCAAAGTGGTAAATCAACTACAACAGTGGCGATGTCTTAACAGAATATAGAAACCGACTTGTATAAAAAATAAAGAAAATCATTATAAAATTATATATCTATATATATTTCCATACCGATGTTTAGATATTTACATAAATACACATTAATTACCCACGATTCTGTTATGCATGCAACTTTGTTTCGCTGACTTGACATGTGCCGTTCATTCAGTTTCTCTAAATTTTTGCTGATTTTTAAGTTATGCGGTTTGCTGACCATTAAGAAGATAAAATTACATGCAAAAAAGACAAAAAAATATTGAGAATTAAAATTGTGGGTTTATAAAATTGTAAAATTTTACTTATGGAACTACATAATAATAATTATGTTTGTTTCGCTAAGCGTTTAGAGTAGCGAATCAAACAAAAACTGGTATAAAACATGTAGAATGGCATAATCCTATAGACTAAGAATACACAGAGATTACAGAGAGTATTTAATTCAAGTCGCAGTTATTCCCAAGCTCAAGTCTGCGTCGGAAGAAAGGTCGAGAGGTAAGCTCAAACAACGCCACTAAAAATAATGTTAAACGCAGGAGGCGTTGGCTACCAGCTATAATTCCATACCAGATACTTCCTCACACAATGTTACCCAGCTTTGCTTTGCATATTTTTATAGTAGGACGTCTCATTTGCACCAAGAATTCTTCCGAAATTATTTATTCCAACGTATTCTTAGCCAGGCTGAACTATTTTTTCTTACTGTAGTGGATTGGAATCAACTTATGAGCTTTATGGAATTCGATACCATGTAAATATTTATATTATCAGCTTTGTTTCATGATCAATAAAATTTATATAGATATGAACTCATCTCAAGTGCTTGAATACTTCTCCAATTAGTCAAAGCACTTATTAGTCATCGGTTTTTCACATTTTTGCTGTTCAAATATTTGGATAAACGTAAATGTTTGATTAGTATAATATTTCGTTGTGCTTTACAAAATGCAAACATTTTGTTACATTGAATTTGAATAGTTTCCAGTGTTTGTTGTTCATGCATGATTGCGATTATTACTTTAAAAAATATTAGGAACTGAAAGTGTTAATTTGAAAGAGAAATGCACAAATGCTAACACCAATAGTATCAATAAAAGTAGATTTTAATTAAAAAAATTTACTTAAAATAAAAATCAGTTAGGCAAATAACTACTAATATTTAAAATAAGTATTAATTTAAATATGTCATTTAGTAATTTTTTAATATAATGTAAAAAATTTATATGAACTAGATAATTATAATATTACTATGTAGTTACTAATTTTTAAGCTATTTAATTATTCGTTAGATCACTTAATTTAACTAAATTAAAAACTTTGAGAATTTTAAAAATTAATAGTAGTAATTGTTTGAATTAATTATAATTTTATGTTCTCTAATTAAATTATGCAATTTATAAAACCAAATTAAAAAAAAAATAGACTTTAATGATTTCTTAATTTAAAAATTGCTCATTATAATTATAAATATTATTTTAAATAATTAAGTTAAATTATATGCAATTAATTTTTATATTAATTTTTATTACAAAGTTTTACTAAATTGTTAAACATATTTGAATAGAAATACTAATTTCAATTAATTAATTTTATAAGTAATGATATACTTTTAAATTTTTTATTTACAATTACTGATTATAATTAATTATAACTTGTTTTTAATTAAGGAAATAACTCTGCTCAGATATATTAATTAGCAAAATTTCAGTAATTAAAAAATTACAATTAGCTTAAGTGTTTTAATTACACAATTTTAATTAAGTCACTTAAATTTTTGAATAAAAATACTAATTATAATTAATTATTTACATATTTTGAATACAATTAATAATTTTTAGTAATTGATTTTATTGTTTAACCAATTGTTTTAAAAGTTATTTATTAACTTGCCATTCGGTAGTTTTAACAAGAAAATAGATTTTTAATAAATACATTTAATTAAAAGGAAATTTTCAAAATAAAGTTATACTGTGATTTAATTAAATAATTTTGATAATTAAAAAAATTATTCTGAATAAATATTAAAAACAAAATTAAATTAATTAAAAAATTTTATTTAGTTAATAAAACACAATTGTAAATTTAATTTTTTTAATTACACAATTTTATTAAATTAATCTTTTTAAATCTTACTTCTGCAACGAATAATTTATTTATTAAATATAATGTATAATGAATTGTGCAAATATATACATATAAATTGTTTATAATTCTAAACATATGTACGTATCAGCCGTATATATATACTATGTACGTTTTTATGTCTGTTCATTTGGAATTACCCACATATGGTTTTACAGGTATTTCAGTATCAATATGCATTTCAATATTTGCCTATTTACACAGCTTCAAGTAAACGCATAAACAAAGCTGCATTCAAACAAATTTACTGCAAATGCTTGTTTGCGTAGTGAAAAAAATTCAAAGTCAAAGTTGGAGACTCGTTAGCTGATTTACATATAACCATTCTTGGTTTAGCGATTTTTAGCATTTTTGTTTATGCACTCACACACCAATGCATATATAAAGACATACTTGTCTACATAGAAACAAAAATGCTAACTGCTTGGTATTATTTTATATTTTTTATGGCTATGAACGAATGTACAATTGTGTGTGAGTGTGTGTCTGTGCAATTTGTTTGGGCTTTGAACTCTTGGCCTTGACTGGTGGTGAGCGACTATTGTTTGCTGTAGAGGCACTGCAGCCGTGCCAAGCTCATTGAAATCAAACACATTTTTAAAGTGTGTTTTTGTTTTTGTATTTTCTTTATTTTAATTTTGGTTTTTATTTTATTTTACATACACTCGAAGTTACATAGAGTTATTGCCGCAGACATGATTTACATATATATTTTTGTTTTAGATTGGCGTTTAGCATTTTTGTCACGCTCCAAGTGCTAAGCGTTTATTTAGTTCACATATCATTATGATGCTTGGTCTTATGGTCACGAGTGGTGTGCTAAATATGTACGAATTATCTTGAGCGACTGTTATGAGCTATTAGCGCTTTTGAACTTCAAGCATGGGTGCTTCTATGAACTATATTTGGTTTGTTATCAAATGTATGCAAATCTGAATATTTCTAAAAAGTATATATAAAAAATCTGCGTGATTAGCTGAGTCAACTTAAACATGTTCGTCTGTGTATCCGTCTGTATATACGCGAACTAGTCTCTCAGTTTTTAATACAATATATTGATCTGAAATTTTGCACACGTCTTTTTCTCACTAAGAAGCTCATTTGTCGGAATCGCCGATAACGGACAAGCCAATTGGTCGAATATGCCTAAGAGATAAGGTTGTTCAATAATTGCGAAGGAACAGACTCAGCATTGAAATTTAGTTTAAATTTTTTTTGTTTTATTTTAGTTTATATTATTGAAACTTTGTGAAAGTTCTGTTTAAAATTTCTTTTGGCTAGTTTGTTTAATGGTTTGAAGAATTTACTTTGGCTATAGGTTTCGATCTTACTTGTATGTATACTACTTGTCATGTGACTACATGAATTTGACTTCTACTAATATGTGAGGAAAAACATACATATAACATTATATTTGCCACATGAATCATATGCGAAATAATTGTTTGGAATTAATTATATTTATGTTTGAAAGTACCGTTCATGCTAAAAATTTTTCAAATTGGACTTCAACCCAACCTAAAACAATGCAACGAGTCCATTGTAGTTCAAAATTTTGTTACTCAGATATACGTCACGTTATTTACCTAATATTATTTTGGGTATCAAAGTGATACAAAATAATTTCCGGGAATACATAAACAAATGTATTCTTAGAATACCAAATAAAATTCGCATATAATTTAATAAATTCGCGTCAAAATCTCAAGCACTGACTCACTGCTTTGCATTTTCATTCGATTTCGCATACCTGCATGATTTTATAAATTATTTTTCGGACAAAATAAAAAAGAACTCGTTTGACCAAATGTTCTCTCAAATTGGCAACTTAATTAGCATAAGCTAAAAAGATGTTACATTGTTCACTTGTGTGTGTGCTGAGACTTTTGTTGTATGGGTGCTTAGTATTTTTTCACTTTCGATGATAATCGATTAAATATATTTCGACAGGTAATGGAATGAGATAAGACCCATTTTAAAAATGTAATTTGGCTTGCATATGTATATTTGATGATATGTTGTATAAGTTTAGACAATTGAAGTAATTAAAAATTATTATTTCTATCTCATTATTGCCAAAAAAGTAACGGAAAATTTTGCGCAAAAATTTTGCTTCTAAACAAAAAATTTACTAATAATTGGGAACCCGTTTTACAAATGCAAATTTTCTCCACAGCTGGGTAACGGTAAACGATGCTTAGTAGACAGAAACGCATCTAATTAGCTACTATTTGTATCTATTTTTTTTAGAGTTTGTTTCAAAATATTTTGACAAATTTTTTTTGTCACAAATTTCATACTTGTTTTATTTATGCAAATAATAGCTGACTTTGACCAATTCAAAAATTATAAATTAGAATAAATATAAGCCATACTTAAAATTCTAAATAAAAATTGCTCGAATAAAAATAAAATAAAAGTTTTGTTTTATGATTGCGATACTTGCAAACATTTAACACATTTTTTTATAAGAACGTGTTCTTAAAATAACTTTATATGCTAATGAAATTAAATAAGCAAACATTTTGGAGCTTTTTTGATATATGATATCTGGACCGTAGTGGCGCCTAGACCGGCTCCAGTGTCGGATGTTGAGGATAACCTTCAAGGCCTTTGTTGAAGTAGTTCATTGCGCCCGTAATCCCCAGCAGGCTGTCCCGTTGCACCTGTTCCAGGGGTTTAATACGGCCCTTTTTCGTTAATGCCATCCATCATACCTCTGCACCATACTTTAGTAATGGGTAGATGACACTTATATAGAGCCAATAGACCATGCGGGACCGTAAACTCCACTTTGGGGCATAGGTTCTTCTGCAGGTGTTCCAGATTCGAAAAGTTCATTTTGTTCTCTTCGGCTTAGTTTTTTATCCAGGATAACTTCGAGTTATTTAGGGGAGATGGATTTGCGAATTTTTCGTTTTTCTTGTGGAAAGACAGTTTTCTGTTTACTCCGGATTAAAACTTAGCCCATGACCCCTCGCCGTCATAGGCGATTAAGATTCAACCCTGAACAGAGCACGTCTAGGTCGTCCGCGTAGCAGAAGACCGCGAAGTTCTCTCTGTCGAGGCGAAGTAATAATTAATTGATCAAGGTGACCCAAACCAAAGGGGATAGGATGCCTCCTTGCGGAGTGCCACAAGTGATCATTTGTGGGCGCCATATAACTAGTAAATATAAAGAACAGTTTCATCATTAATGTAAATTTTCCAATAAAAAAGTGTATAGATTGCTCGTAAGTACGAAATTTTATTAAACTATCATTTCATTTAAGATTTTTTAAAGGGTTTTATATGGTTAATCATCAAAATAAAAACGGTCTGCTTTAAACACACGACATAAATTAAATCAAATAAATAATACTAAAAAAATATAAAAATTTCAAGAATTAGTCATAAAAATAGACTAATATCTAAATATCATTCGCTTAAAGGTAAAACTCAAAATTTGGTCGACAAGATGACTGGCAAAAAATTAACAAAACGCCTCCTAGATGAACAATATTTGTTCATTTGTTAACTTTATGTTGCATAACTACCTAAATATTTATACCTACTACTTGTATGTTAGTCAAATATCTTATACATATGCAATTGAGTGATTGTATAAAATAGACACAATTGTATAAATAGACAAAAAATTTCATTAGGAACAAGTTTATGCTTTGGTTTTTTTATACCCTGAACAGGGTATGTTAAGTTTGAAATTAGGAATTCAGACAGATTCCGTTGCTAGACGGAAGATCTTAACATTTTTTTATATAGGGAAATACAGACATATGTATCTTTTTGGTCGGTTTGCTGGACTTTGATCTGTTGGGTTTGTCATAAAACAAAAAAAAAAGAAATGAATTTTACAGGTTTTAACCAGAAAGTATTTTTGATAGAAATATACTACCGTTTATATTTATATATATATAGAACAGTGAAAGGATGGATTTTAGAGTTATGCGTTTAAGAAATTTAAATTTTAACTCGTAAAAGACAAAAATAAATCAATGATAAACGGAACGAAATAAATATAGTTAAAAAGGTGTCAAATAAATTTGCATGAAATGGTGGTAAAGTATTATTTTGTGTTTTTAAATGATCTCGAAATCGCTAATCGGATATTTTTTTGTTTCAAATAGCAAAATTACGTTACTACGTTTTACGTATAAATATATTTATACGAGCGTTATATAATTCTGAATTCAGATTTCTTTCGATAAAAGGTTAATTTTCTTAATATATTAATAGACGCATGCGACTCCTTGTTGTTTTCTCACGCCTTCTCTGTTACAAGACAGTTAATAACTAGCTCGCAAAAATTCAAAAATGTAAGTTTTGTTCTCAGATATCTTGCTTCTTAAATATAAAAATTGTCGAAAGAATTTAAATGACGATCAAAGGCGAAATCGCCCGAAAGCCAATAATTGTGCTGAATTGGTGAAAAAAGTCCGTCCATTTTACTACTAGAACTATTTGGAGAATTTTAAGTAGAGTTTTGGATAAAAGAGAGATCTCTGTTCGTTATGTTCCACATAAATTAATAGGAGACTAAATAGCATATAAATAGGAATTGAAATAAGAATTTGCTCCAGAATTAACATTTACAATTTCTGAACCCAACATCTTGGATTAAAAAATGAAAATATAATTTTTGAATTTAAAAACTATCAACCTTGCTTATATTGTAGTATCTATTATATTATCTGAATCTATTGCATAGAAATGGTAACCATGTTTGAAACTTGGATTGACTTAGGGTGTGTGTCCATGGTACTACCATGATATTCAGTGTAGGTGATGAGGGCAACAAGATCCCATTTAAGTTGTAATCAGCAGGCATGAGCACCAATTCTTGTATCACAGTTGCTGTTAACTAACAAAGGGTTTTTGCTTAGCCATTTTTGAAAAGTTTTACTGATACATTAATTGATTAAAACTTAAGCGTATTAAAGCAAAGATAACTTTTTCGACATGGAGACATTGACGAAAAATTGCAGTTGTTATAGAAATGTTTGGGTCAACTATGTCCATGAGGAGCGCATGTACCGATATTATCAACAGCAATAGCCAACCTAAGGACACCAGCAGCGAGCTCCCTAACATTATATGTACATTTTGCACTAGCCAAAGCTGTCAGAGTCCAGAAAATACTCATAATTATATGTATATAAAATTTGTGTGAAGTTTAATTAGTTGAATTTTATGTTTTAATAAATTATATGTCGCCAAAATTTCCTTTTATTTTTATGAGTTCTGCATATATGTAACGAATTTTTTGTTTTCAACTTTCAGACACAGAAATCAATGATTTCTCAGCTGTCGCGCTGCAACGCAAACAAACCACACTCAAATCACAATTAACAGATGCCATCAAGGAGTCTTGCCTGCCAAAAATGCTCTGCGAAATGTCGGCAAAGCCAGAATATATGCTTACCGAAAAGGAGAAGGATCTTTTATATTTAATAAGGTGAGTACGCGAGTTAATTAGAGAACCATATTATATTTTACAGACTTAATCACAAAATAAGTTTTTTAACAATCTGAAACGAGAAAATTACAATTTTTTGTTCGCGAAAATTCTTAGTTAGATTCTTTATGGTGTAATACTTGCCTGTCCAGTCTTAGAACATGCGTAAAATTAGCAAGAACTAAATTTAGGAATGAGGAAGCAATTGCAAATTTTATTAATTAATACAAGTTAGAACTTCAATAAATTAGCAAAAAGCCTATAACACCCCTCGTAGGCTCAGTTAATTATTTTGCATAAAAGAAAATCTCGTTTAACGTGTGCGCCACCTACCAATCTACATATTTTAACTACAGCTACTAAATAAAATTAGAATTCTTAATGTTCTTGCGCTAATTTGGCCAAAAATTCTAGCGCGCTGCCAAAAAAATTGGCAAATCTATCAAATTACCCATATTTTTGCTTGTTGGCAGCCAGTTTTTTCTAAATAAGGAAGTGAATTGGTGGTTTTTTATTTGCTCTCCCCGACATGACGCAACATGTGTATAGCTGTGTCTACTGTTTTTTGCGCGAAAATCAAACAAACTTTCAATTTAAAACTAAATAAGCAAGTTTTGTTTTTTTCTTAAAATTGTCTGGTTCAGAATCTTAAGTTGGCGAAAAGAATAATAGCTTGCTTTGCTAAAACTGGCAAACACGTGTATAAATACATTAAAAATAAGAAACATGTAAACATAACTACGCATGTCTAATAAATATACAAAAGAAAACCAAAAAGCCTATTTTTAATGGTTGCTTCAGATGATTTAATTGTCGCTTAGTTTATTAATTGCGCAGTAAATTAAAAATCATGTGTTTTCTTTAAGCCGGTTCGTAAATTTTTTGAGTACAACACCCGCTTGTCATTATAGTGAAACAACTACATACACGTGTATTTAAATTTTTTCACAGGGAATACGTGGACGGAAAGTTTTCTGTCGGGAGCTTCCATTAGGTATAGCTGCCAGACCACTCTAGTATTTTTAAAGCAGAAGTGGCTGTAAGTAAGATAGCAGTAGTGTGACAATGTTGACCTTGAGCAGTTGGACTCTCCAAACCCGCAAAATTTAAAAATTCCGGCTATTTTCTGAAAACATTCGTACATACTTAACATGCATTCAATTATAATTCATATTACTGTTTAATAAAAAATAAATTATTTTATTCTGTTTTTCGGACATAATTTTTAACATTAAGTAATGCTTAATAGCGTTATCAAAACGATTTCTAAGTAGCAGTCGTAAAAATTCTAAGCATGCTCACCTTCCACACGACTAATGGACGTAATTACCTTCACCTAAATGAATAGCATTTCTATATAGATATATATATATATATAAGTATAAGTATATATATATATTCATATATTTAAAGTAAGCATTGTTTGTAATTCACTATCTTTTGCTCAACTCCAAGCATTTGAGTTTACATTTTGTATATATAAATTATATGACTTTGTTAACGCCTGTTGCATGAGTTGGATATATGTACATATATTAGAGTCGGTCAAAAAAAAAACGAATCAAATGAAACAATGCTTGATACTCTAAAAAATTTGTTGATAACTAAGAAGGCTAAGAAACTTTCTAAGTATGAGCTCTTTATTTTAACGGGAAGGTCCTCCGCCTAACGGTTTGCTAATTTTTTCTTATTGTCTCTATTATGTATACATACATATTATATTATGTGGCTAGCGTGAGTGGCAAAGTCAGCATACTTCAGCTAACTGTCGTTATCTATTTTAATTATACACCGTATTTACCTATAGAAAACTATTTACTTAAAGCATAATTGTACAAGTAAATTACTTTACACTGGGGTGTAAGCTCCAATGCTATAAAAATACCGTAAAAGGAAGTGGTAATGAGTGCGATTTGCTAATTTAATTTGAGATCTGTGCAAATTGTTCTAATGGTTACAGTAAATATATACAAGTTGCAAGAGTAAATGCCTATATGTGAATATTTTATGAGCAAACAATGGACTACAATCTTGTAGTGTGTATTACACTTAAATACATATGCATTAGGGTGGTTGTAAAAATTATAATTTTTTGCGAAGGCGCGTCATCTAAGGAAAAAAATACTACATAGAAATTTTCTTGTGTTAAAATTTTCTTCAAAACTGTTTGTTTTTTTCACCAGATATCTAAATATGATATCAGTACACCTCATTATACGTCATACATATTTGGATCTTCAATAAAAATGTCTGCGTTAACGTGAACATTGACTTTCGTGGGACACATCTAGGGGCGTATCGAATCTAAAATTCTTATATGAGTTCTTCGGCTTTAATAGATACGATTGCAGGTTTTAAATGATAGAAAAAAGTAAACGAATTTTTTAAAACTATAGAGAAGTATTCATACCGTTATCTCTGTGTAATACTATTAGTGTTAGGTCAGTGTAGGATTATTAAAAAATCAATTTTTTATCTTATAGTAGATTTAGGATCCTAAAACATTTTTCAATATAATGAATAAAGAAAAAATTCATTTTGTATTAAAATATCAGTATAAAATCTTTTGCATTCAAATAGATGTTTACTGAAGCCTTAACGTGTTATATCCTCTTACTATATCGTCTAAAAGTTTTTGAAAAGGCATTTTGTTCATAAAAAAATAACAAAAATGTAAATCTAAAGAATTTAATGTATTTTAATAATCGTTGATTCATTTTAAAATATTTTTGACTTTTTCGCCAATTCTTAAAACAGTGTGTCGAGAAAAATGCGTTTAAAAATTTTGGAGCCGATTACACTAAGCTAAAAAATTCCCACAAATACGCTTATATCTCCCACACTATTTGCCGGATCAACTTCATATATTCGGAGAATATTTTCAAATATATGTACATATGTAGATTTGAATTAATTTAAAAAAAAAAAATTAAATTCACTAGTGTTTATAACCGATGAAAGAGGGAAATTTGATTAATTTTTCCATACAGTTAACATAAACAATACAAATTATTCCTTTAAAATAGCTATAGACTAGCCTAACCTCTCAATATACTTCCACCACGTCCAAAAGTTGCTTGTGATATATGTACATACGAGTTTTTGAGTACAGCTAAGGCTAAGCTATGAATCAGTAAACATAATGTAAAATTTCTTTCCAAAATTTAAACACCTCCCTCATATTCAAGTAATAGCATTATTTTTAAATTTCTAACTTAAGTAAAACAACTGTTAACACAGGAAATTTATATATACCTATGAAGCTCTTTTTCAACGCTAAATGACGTACATAAATATATGGTTTTTAAATAATAAATAGTATAGTTCCATGTTATTATTTGCACACCGTACACGCGTAGCAACTAACCGGTTGGCTAACTGGTAGCCGTAACCTCGCACTTGACTTGTGCGCAATTAGCTCAGGAATAGCAAAAACAAAAAAAAAAAACAAATAATATACAGACTTGCTATATATTTCTATATTTGTATATACAGGTATATAAATAGAAATATTTATATAAATTGTAGCAACTTAAAGTGGCGCATTAAAAATAAAAACAGTTAAAACAGTCTCCGACTGCCTCCTTCAAATGCCGCCGCGTTTGCTAACAAAGGCGGAAAAAATAATAGCTTGTACTAGTTTATGTATGTATTTAGTAGTGGTTCGCTGACAGCCACCTGTCTAAGTGGCGGTCGCCATTTCATTTCATGCCTTTGGTGTTTGTTTGTAATTGTAATCGTAATTGCTTACCACCGCAGCTTGTGGACTGTCTGGTCGCTCTATATTTGTACCTAAATAAGTGCTTGGAATAGGAAGTCACGTCGCCGACAAGGGTTAAAGGTGAAGTTTAAGCGTCAAAAGCGTGTGTCTTGACTTGCTTTTTCCCAAGCGATAATGTTAACAATTTTACGAGCGATTTTTTTTTGTTCATGAACAATAAAAACTTTTTTACGAATGGAAAAGTATTGTAAATGGGTATAATAAAACTATATCTATATGGAATTTGGATCCAAAATTTGCATATATTTGTAAACTTTATTATATTTGTAAAAACTTCATTCAATGACAAAGGACTAGTTTTACTGGCTATACTTTACTTAAAATGTTAATAGTTTAAAACTCTTATAAGCTTCTGGATTGGGACTGTTTATTTTTTTATAAGAAGATTTTAGATATACCCCCGAAAAAACGTCTTTTGAACCGTTGCTTTTATATTTTGCGGCCATCGTTAAAGAGTTTAATATTTAGAAAAGCTGAATTTAATGTTTGCATGATCTGCGCTGAATTGTTCGCTCGATTTGCATATGGTTCCGTCATTATGATTGCTGGTATTATTAGGTTAGTTTTCGAGAAAAGAGACAATTAATTGGCTTTTTGTGGATTTCAGAAGATTTTGAAATTCGGTAACCGCATGAAAGGTCTTACAATTCACAATTTTACTTCGATTTTCGGTATCTTATGATAAATCTATGTTTTGAAATAGCGGTTTGACCAGCCCTTGTATTCTGCGAATTCAATTGAAGAACGCTCGCCCTTATTTGTATGTTGATATGACATTCAGTAAAGTTTGTGTAGTCGTCTGGTACTGGTTGAATAAATGTAAAATTTCTTAGAATCAGTTACAAATAAGAAAATCATTTCGGATTTGTTGTATATATTGAAACTGAATATTTATATTCCATCTTCTCTTTTCTTTCAGATCCTCCACCATGTCGCTGGCAATGAATACTGCGCCTAGTAAATGGCATTTCGCCGCTCATATGGGCGAATTACTTCGGTATACAGGTGATGATAACAGCGGTCCCATGGGCTGTGCAAATTTGTGGCCCAATTGCCCTATAAGTTCTAAGAAGTTAATGAAATTATCGCATAAAGTCAAGCTGTAAAATAAAGCTTAAGCAACTCGTGTAAGGAAATATATAATTAAGAATTCGACGAACACTGGGAACACTGGAAAGTCGAAACTTACAAAGGCTTACTTAATTAATCAATAAGTGTTTTTTTCAAATGGAGGGAAACAACTAATGATGGTCAATAAATTTCACTACAGTTACATGTAAGCTTAAAAGAACAGTTCGGTAAAACATTGAGTAATATATTTTTTTTTTGCTTTCGATATCTATAAGTAGTCTTCGATTAAATATACTTATGTAGTTTCACGAGTAGCTATTTTGTTGTACTCTCTTCTAAACGCCTTACTACTTGTATGTATTTAAGAAAGAATACTTATTCTAAATTTAAAATTTTTATATTATATTTCTCAAAAAGAATTTCGAACAGTCTACTCCTAAAAGTCAGTTAATAATTTTAGTTTTAGATGAGCTTTTAATATAGTAAACTTTTGTAAATATTTTTCGCTAGTTATTTAGGTTAAAAATTTTGATTTTTAAGTGAATTATTTGAAATCTTAAAGTAATCAAAAATTGTGTGCTTTTTATTAGTTAAAAGTTGCATTTTTTAGTTAAGTAATTTTAATATATAAGCATTTTTGTATTATTTACTAATTTCATTTAAAATATTTTATAATATAAATAATTTGTTCTCCTATTAAAATACGATAAATTACGTTTATATGTAAAGCGATTATTTCGAGTAACAAGAAGAACAAATTAATGACAAATAGAAAGAAATAAATAAAATAAATAAATTGTGAATATCTTGAAACACTAGTTTTGATTTGGTTTGGTTGGAAAATATTTAAGAAAGTAAACCTTATAAGATTTTAAGGTAATTGAAAATAATCGATTCTTAAAATTTAATAATAATAATCGATTTTTGAATTTCGATAAACGATATATTGAAGTCATGATTTTTTTCGGATGGAACAATTTTTTTAAGTTTAATTCAAAATGTTAAAAATAAACGATAATTTTAATCGATTACTTCGATACACGATATAAAGAAATCGGAATTTATTATGGAACAGAACAATTTTATCGGCTTTAAGCCAAAATGTTATTTGTGCTACAAAAACCGATTGTTCCATAAATAGCAGCACAATAATCGATGAACTGTTTTGCTATAATTATTACCACTAACAAATTTTATGTTAAGAGTTTGATTATTTAACGCACAACGAAAAAAAAAATTATTTTATTTTATATATATTATCTTGAATATTATAATCTTATTTGCAGAGCTGAGGAATTCTAAATATTTACTCGTAAATTCGTTTTAACTTAAATCATAAGATTTCATAATATCGATATGAAGCAATTAGTTATTGCAAATAAGCTTTTGTTGCTGAAGTTGTTGTAGTTTGTTTTTGTCGGTTGCAAAGTCATTTTAATGTTCGATCATTAGTTCGGCGAGCACATCACTGGGATGACATGTGATTTTTATGTGTTTCAACTGACGTTTGACTGGGATATTTATGTATCATTTTGGTTGACTTTGATGAAGCGATTTGGTGTTGGCACTAAGCAAACTGGCTGCAATTCGTATGACTGGATTATTATTTGCATACTTAAATACTTGTATGGAGACTTATATTAGGGTTGTACTTTTTTGTATGATTTTTCAAGGTGGACTAGAAGTATTATGTGATATGTTTTTGTATATACATACATGAAAGCTATACAATTCTGGAAGAACTTAAGAATCCGAATATAATTTCGTCTAATATTTTGTATAGCCACTCCTCTTCTAAGAACTCTTGTTATATTTATGTATATGTATGCTCGTATTATTTCAAATCAAAAATTTTCCACAAACTTTTATTTAGATTCATGTCTTCTAACTACCATGTATTAAAATGTATTTTTGTTTAATTTTATGTTTTTGTGTGGAACGTGATTGTCATACTTGTTCATCTACCACAATTACTTTTCATGCTTACTTGCAGTTTTTTTCCGTACTGTGGTAATAAAACTTCAAGAGATCAAATAAAAACAAAATTTAGCTACAAATAAAAGAGTAATCAATTTAAAATGAAAAAACATATAAAAAAATGTTTGGCAAGTGGAAATTTTTGCAGTTTTTGCTAATTTCCTATAAGTTATATATTAACGGAGATTCTAATAAATAATTGATTTTTAAATTGGGAAATGAATTAACGGCAAATATTATTTACTTCTTAATAATAATTTGAACTAAACTATCAATGAGTGAGAGACATAGTTTCTTTTCGAAGCGGTTTTAATCAAGCTTGTCACTCTGTCGTTGTCTTGCTAGCTCCCTCTCTCTTCAAACTGTGTGTTACAAACAACACTGTGTGTTACAAATAGCGGTAAATTAAGCTTCCACAGGAATATGGAGAGATTATCGAAGAGTTAATAAAATATGCATATTATAGGTACGAACTAACCAGTTCGAAGATTAATAATTGGCGATGTGCACCGAAGATCTTAGCAAGATTAATTTATGCTTATTAAGATACTTTTATTAATTATAATGATCAGCGCTTTCGAACACTCAGAACTTGTATTAATGTGACGAGCTGATTGGATTTAGATATGTCTGCATATAAGTAAACTAGTTTCTTAGTTTTTGAGATGTTAATCTGACATTTTGCAAACGTCCCTTTCTCTCCAAGAAGCTGCTCATTTGTCTGAACTACCTATAATGGCTCAACGAAATTTTTTTTTCATTTAACAAGATATCTTCACCAATTTTGGCAGGGGCTATTGCTAAAGGCAATGCTACAGGTTAAAAGGAGAGCAAAACAATTACCAAAACCAAAAATAAAAAACAATCCGGAAAAGGAAGCCCAGCAAATGTGTCAGCCTACAAAATTTTCATGCTAAAAAAATTAAAATTAAAAAATTAACAAATTTTCATACTAAAAAAATTAAAATTTTTTGGACCCAATAATAAATACTAACATAATTGCATCCATCAAAAAGGGCGAGCAAATTAATTGAAGAAAGCTAAAAAATAATACACATTCAATGCAGTAATGGCACTTAAATATTTATAATCACATATGTTTTATTGTATTATAGTAGTAAATTTATAAATACATGTATGCATTATCAATTTACTATAGAAAGCAAGTAACTCGCACAATTGCACGCAAATTGGGTTAATCACAGCTAACAAATGTAGTGACGCGCAGCGAAGCGGCAACGAAAATTGTAGCAGAAACAATAATTAACAATACGATGCACATTTATATGTAAATTTGTAGGCTTAATACTTTATACAACGTGTGCCAGCTATTATTGACCATGGGAATATGTTGCGGTCACCCGCAAACGCACGCACACAACAAGGGTTAATTTCGTGAAATTGTTTTTATTGTTAATTATATGCAGTTGTTTGCGTTATTTTCAGGCCAAATGAGTGAATAATATAATTAGTAAACCGCAAAACTACAGATTGTTGACGTCGAAATTATTATTTTCATTATTATTTATTATCAATATTATATTATATTACAATTATTAGCATTATCATTTTTATGATTATATATTTAACATGTATGCAATTTTTTCCATTATTGAAATAAATACTTCACAAAATAATTTACCGCCGTAACATTAAATTATGTTGTTGCCATATTCAACTTTTGTTTTACTTTCTTTTTCACATGACTTTGTGAGCATCTTGTACGTCTTTACTAATACAATTGCCACAATTTGCGTACAATTGTGCGTCAAAACGCCCGTCTAATTCAATTATCGCTTGCTAATTTCCGCTTATTGCTCACTTTAACGCTTATGGTTTTCAAATTTACATTTCACTTATTTCCTCACACCTTCTTCCATTTGTAGGTACATACGTATATACTAAAATATTTTAATTTGTTTTTTAAGTTATGTAGTGAGCTTTTCAGCTTTTTGCCAAGTTTCGTACTTTTTTTTTATTTTTTGGTTTCCATTATTTTAGGAAATCTATTTGTATTACTTTGCACATATTTTGTTTTGGTTACCTTTTCTTTACATAATTTGTTACAAAATTGTTGCTTAAATATTATTTGCATATGTATGGGTACATAAAATGAATACTAAAATACACCCAGTAGTTAATTTAAGAGGTTCAATAGATGAGTAAACTTCTTTTGCACATTTATAGTAACATATGTGAGTTTTAGCACAGGGTGTGTCATATGTGTGTATGTGTCATTGTGATGCGACAGTTCAGCTGCGGTGTCTGCGAATTACGTTCGCAATGATGATGCCTTTTATATATATGTATGTGAAGATACCATGTCTAAAGTAAAAACTTATATTTTCCAAGGACACTTTTGGATTTTAGACCATTCTGCATAGTGTGAAAATATTTGGAATCAATAACAATTAGTTAAAATTATTATCTTTCATTAAACCCCATTTTTGGGCAATGTTTATGAGGTGAGAGTAAGCATACTTGACTGATATGGAACGCATCAATTATATTTAATATTGCCTCTATTGATTATATATGTTTATCATACTTCCCTTAGTCCTGTAGGACATTTCATACTCAGAGTCAGCTAAAAGTACTCAGAACTTATTTGAAGTGTTCGGTTAGTGGACGAAGAGTGGATACATAATATACAATTGATGGACTTAAATATACTAAATTTTCCGTTTTCAAATTATTTAATAGCACATTAAAGAAGGTTTTAAAAAATCAATTAAAAAATATAGTAAAATGATATAGATATAGATATGCCGGAGACCTCAATGTATACATAAATAATCAGTATGAGAAGCCAAGTCCGTCTGTTCATCCGTCCATCCGTCCATTCGTCCGTCCATTTGTCTTTATATACGCGAACTAGCTACTCAGTTTTTCACTATAGCATATATATTTTCATTTGATGAGATATACTCACGAAATTTGGCATGTTTTTTTGTATAAAGCTATGATGGAACCTGCGAGGAAATTGTTCAGATCGAGTCACTATAGCATATAGCTGCCATACCAACTGACCGATCAAAATCCAGTTCTTGTAAGAAATCTTTTGTATATGTGAATGATATTATGACTTCGGTGCAGCCGAAGTTAACGTTTTTTCTTATTTTTTGAATATTTAATTCACATGAATTTTTTAATTTTTTTTAAATGAGTTTGAGTAACTTCATCCACATGCATACAAGTATATGGTATGTATGTCATTTTATTAATATATATTTCTAGCTTATAAATTGTAATGATTTTAACTTTTCAACTTTTGCTTCATTTGCTGACGTATCTACTTGCTTAAATACATACTCGCATGTGCATACATATGTATTGTAAGTACGTCCATTAGCAATTGCGTGCCTCTATTGCCACACTACCTTACTGCGCTACATTCCAGCGCGCACACATTTACTTATTTATAACACATTTGTATATATGTGTGTGTACACTTGCGTGCCGCCATCAAATGAAGATTTATATGCAGTAAACTCGTGCTCTTCCCTTCAAACCTTACTTGTATACTTAGTCGAATATGGCTGTGTTAATATGTTTGTTTTCAAAGCTATACTTGGCTATAGCAGACAGTAATGGTTGCAAAATTAACCTAACTGAAAATTACTTTGTTTTTATTTGCCTTCTTCGATTTTTGGCAAAGCTTTAAGCTTTTTCAGCGATTCTCATCTACCTTGTAAAACAAGTATCCTTCAAAGTCCCCTTTGCTTTTGTAAATAGGAAAATATTACACGGAGCCATGTCTGTCTAATGTACTATATATTTTTGGTTTATGTAATTCATTATGAAAGAAGAAAACGAAATCCCAGCTTTTGTTAAGTGAGTCGTACGTGAAAGAGCAAGAGTTACCTTAAGAGTGGTGACCTTCGAAAAAATAGCGTTCTTTGATGTACCAGACCTGGAAGGTTGGCGAATAGTACAAACAACTGGTATAAAGTGCATCATCAATTAAAGTTGATATCCACTGGTTTGCCGACTTCAACAGCATACATTTATTTTTGCTTTCACATGTAAAGTTTTTGGCGAGAGAACAGAGCTCAAACATAGCGAGCGGCGAATTGGAAAAGTTATTTTATTTTCTGAATAAGTGTAAGTTACAATAGCCGTATGTATACTCTATTAAATATCCGCAGTTTTAATAATCCCCACCACTGTACATGTAAAATCACATATATTTTATCATTGCGTGAGTTGCAATTTTGTTCGGTTTTTTGGTGCAGGTTAATTTTAAATCGTTTCCCAGCGCCGCTGCATGCATTCATTACTAACATGATTCTCAATTATTGTTTTTCGCTTTTACTCATTTGTTGTTTGGCTGACATGCATTTTGACTGCGTTTGACACAGGAAGACGGTATGCATATGTTTCTTCTCTTATGGTGTTGCGCTTTTTAACAATTTTTTGCTAAATTTGTTGTTTGTTTACAGCTATTTTTTTTTAGGTTTTGGTGAAATTTACAAGGTGCCGAAGAGGAATGCGGAACTCTTGTACTACATGTGTGCTACTTACTTCTGCATAACTTTTGCACACCTTGTGTGTGTTATTATTATTGTGTTAATGTGAAATATTTATGTACAATATATATAATATATATAATGAAAAATTTTAAAAGAGCCTCGAATTGAAGAGGAATTTTAACATGATTTTTTCAGCATTCTTGAAATGTATAGGCATTTACTTTATGGGTTAAAACATAGTTATGAGATGAAGCTATTACATACCCAAATCTGTAAATGATATTACAATTGATACTGGATTATTGGTAATTAATAGACAGGATTTGCGAGCTCGAACACAAATAGTAATCTAGCTGGATTACGCAGTTATGGAAGAAGCATGGTCGACACTGACACTTTAAGTATTAATAAAAACTTTTCAGCTTGCTAAGCACCTTCATAAGAGTAAATAGGAAAAAACTTAATGTTATTGAAAAGTTTGTTTTTAATGCTAACTTCTTCAAACACTTACTAGAAGAAACACCAGTTGATACTAGTATATAGTTACATATAACAAATCCACTTATTTACATACGCAAGTAGATATATAAAGCTTGCCTTGTTATTTACCGCTAGGCTCACATTCATAATTGTTTTATTAGCCTCGGTTTTTATGAATACGCAGTGAGTTTCGCCATTTATACGCGAGTTAATGCGTATAAAATGCAACGAAGATATGAATAAAGACGTAAATAAATATAAGAAATTATGAAAATATGAATATGCCATAAATTCACACAGGCATGCACAACGAAATGAGTGATTAAAAGAAAATTGTGTGAAAAGAAGCATATCACTAGCTTAGATAGCTGTAATGAGTAATGTTATGCCAATCAAACGAATAACTCGCATAACTCAAAAAACTAGCATCAATCGTATAGGCAGGCATAATAAAAAGGATAAATAAGAAAAAACGTTAACTTCGGTTGCACCGAAGCAAGAATACCCTACACATATGAAGAAGTTTACATACAAGAACTTGATTTTCTTCGGTCAGTTTGTATGATAGCTATATGATATAGTAGTCCGATCTAGAAAACTTCTTTAGATATATTAGCATTGCCTAAGACAATAATTAGTGCTAAGTTTCGTGAAGATATTTTTGAAAGAAAAATCTATACATGAACTTAGACTATACCTTAGTGGCGTAGTCAATGAATATATGAAAAATTGTGTGTCATTTTCGGTCATCAAGATATTATTTTTTAAAGTGAATATCTCCGATCTTCGCCCTTTTTGGGACGGGGAACAATTCAACAAATCAAAATCTGTACAGTGTTTCCTGATAAATGGTACAACTAACCAGATGTTCGCTGCACGTAACCAACAGCGTATTTTTCATGTTCTGTTAACATTTTAACATGTTCAGTTGAAATTTTTCTTTAGATAGGCCCTAATACTGTTAAATTGTATGTTGTAAGTATATGCTAGTATGTAGAGTAGTTTTGAGCAATATTTTACTGTAATGCACCAGCTCCAACATTTAGTGCAACACACTCTCTGCTTATGCTATAACAGAGCTCAGTTATAACATTTGCTGTTCGCTAGTATTGTGTGGGGAATCTGAAAAAAACGATATACATATGTATCATTCAATCGAATGTAGTGTAAAGTGAAATGTCTTTATAAATGTAGTGTTTACAGTGGTTAAAGTTGTTGATTTTGCTAACTTTTGGAGTTGCCATAAGCTCATAAAAACTAGTTGTACAAATGAGTTTAAAATATTTAAATTTTTTATAATAGAAATATTAGCCTAAAATATTAGTAATATATTGGTATATAAGCCCATAGATTATGTACCACATATACATCTCGTGTTATGTAAATGCAAACGAGTATGGATCCCACATTTTGATAAAAAAATTGCGCAAAAATAAAATTATTTTCTTGAAATTAGTGAAAACATTTATTCCTAACATAAATAGAAAACAAATACTGAATGCGAAATTCTTTACTCATAAATGATTTGCATATTTAGTATTCAATAATGCTATCAAAACAACGCCATTACTTTATCGATTATTTAGACATAGTGCTTGTAGTTTTGGCGCTCTTCGGTGGGTGGTCCTCACCTTTTAGCGCATTTGTTGTTTTGGCTAAATTGTCATTCCTAAAACGACGCGTCATAAAATTTTATTGCTAAATTATGCCAATAATACCTATTTAAATGTGTATGTGCTATTTAACATACTACGCACAAATGATAACTACAATTGTTATATACCTATGTACATTAAACTCAAAACGAAAATCTGATTATGGCGTTTAACTGCGCGACAACAAATGTGATCATGACAGTAAAATTCATAGAAAAGTGTGTCTGCTTAACAGAAAGTACTTCAGTGAATAATACTGTTAATAGCTCAAGCAAAAGAGATGTAGAGAAAGAGAGAGGTGAGATATTCAGTGCGAGAGTGCATATGAGAGTTTCAAATACTGCAAATAACATAATAAGCGACAGCAGCTTAAGCAACAATGTCGGTTTATGCATACCAAAGTGTAGGCAATTGGTAAGAAATTGGTTGTGAATATTCCATTACCGCGGTTAGGCAGGATTGCCAACTCTTTATTATATTTTTCGTTGTTTGTTAAATTACGTATATTTCAAAGGCAGAAATGCGCTAGTTTTATTTAGTTACGCCCGAATAAATCGTGAAGCTGATGAAGAGCTATTACTGCCTGCTTACTACTGCTTTGACTTTGATTGCTTAGATTTTATGGCAGCTACATACATATATAGTATAGTAATTCGAACTGAACAATTTCTTCGGATATTGTTTCGTTTTCTTGGAAAATATTCCATTGGAGATTTGGTGAAGATATCTTGTAAAATAAAAAAATTTCCATCTTAAAACTGGATTTTGATCGACCAGTTTGCATAGCAGTTATATGTCATAACGGTCCAATTTCAACCATTTTTCCAATAATTCGTGTTAAATTTCGTGAAGATATTTCGTTAAATAAAAAAGTTTTTCATACAAAGACGTTGTTTTCACTTTGTATCGCAGCTATACGCGCTTAGTGATCCGATATCAGCATACGGACAGACAGACAGACATATAAAACTCGTCTCAGCTCGTCATATATACACATTTTACATAAAGCAACCTTACACCTGCTTTTTGATTTATATCTCAATTAAAATATTTGAAAATATTTAATTTGCATTTTTTTCACGTTTTAAATATTAGAAAATGATAGCAAATCTATAAACCGCCACAGTCACGTTTGTTTTGAATACTAAAATTTTTTATTACGATTTGTTTTTGCTATTATTGTTTGATTTTAGGTTGTATTACTCAATGTACTTACTTTCCTTAATTGCAGAGTTTAATGCCTGCTCACGAAAAAGGCCAAATGGTTACAAGTTGGCACCTATAGGTGCGCAATTGCTTGATGGTGTTACAACATATCACTATACTCTGCCTTATTGAGATGTGGTGGTCATAACACTTATTATAATTTGCATACATACAAGCAAATGTTTAATAAATATATATATACTATATATTATATATATTAGGTATATATGTGTGAATCCAGTTTATATAATTTCAATGTTTGCATTAACGTATGCAAAAACTAAAAAAAGCGAAACAAGCTGTCAGTTGAACTGGTGAGTTTGCGTTTGGGCAGCGTATTCGTACCGTATAAAGTGGTCGATTTGTTCGTGTGAAGTGTGGTTAGTTTGGGGAAAACTATGCAAAAATTATAAAACATAAAGCTAAGATAATTAAATAAGTAAACTTTTACTATTTACTTTACTTGTGCTTCATTGAAATAAATACAAAATAATGTAACCTTTCTCATACGCAATGGCGCATGTTGATATGAAATTCGTACACATTTTCTAACATTTACTAGTGTACATATATTTGAGTCAAATTTCCCTATCCAAAAGAAAAAATATTGAATTTGTGTTATTAATATATATATAAACTATTGATCGATTGAATTTTCGATCAGCTAGCTTCAAATATTGAGTGACGGTCTGCTCATTTCCGCTTGTGTGTCTAAAAATGTATAATTATTTTATGATTTCAGAAAATAATAAATAATAATAAGCAAAAAAATAAATAATTTTTATTTATTATGTGAGTTTAGTTATTATGTGAGATACCCAAATACTGCTTTTGTACTCTCTACCATGGAGGCCATTGGATGTGCCAGGCGCTGAGGAATGTGTAAATATATGACAAAATAGAGAATATTGAGCATGCTTTATTTATAATATGGGAAAATTTATTTAGGCAAGTAAGTAGCGAGTATTCATGACATTTATGCTGGTCTCTTCTTAGGACATTATACTCCCCAGGCAGGTCCAAGTAATTGCTATTAATATTGTATTTGTGTTTAATAGGCATCTTCAGTTTCTTTCATTCAACGAGTAACAGCAAATTTCTAGTACATTGTAGCATTGGACACTTTAATATATAATTCGTTTATATATAAATAATATTCTGATTTTACGATCATATTTCTGAGGTAAATACCCTGTGATGACCTCTATTATAATTTGTTTAAGTTTCCTTTCACAAAATTTTAATAGTTTTGGAGGATGTTAATTGTCACAAAGTAGTTTTGTGGTGCACCCTGTGTTAAAGGTATTCCAAAATCTGCGCTGATTCTCAAGCATTAATTGTATGGGATTAAGTAATATTTGAAGAATTTGAATGACCTTGAGTTTAAAATTTAATTTTTGGGCTAATGATAAATTCTGATCGTTATCGATAGCCATGTTTGATATCAGTAATAAGCCTTATAATAAATATTTCTTGCTTGCGCACCACCCTGTGCAAAAACATCCAAACAGTTTTACTAAACTACACATCTTGGCTTTGCTCTCGCTTCACCTATAACGATTTGCAAATCACGTTATAAACGCATTTGAATATCAATAACAGTTCGCGGCGGCATTATTTTAAGGTAGGTCTGGGCGCAAGAAACGGGCTCAAAGCGTATTAGTGATAATAACGCCATGAACCGAAGCAGTAAAGGCAAGCAAAACAAACGAACTAAGCAACCTAATAACAAATATGCGGCAATAATACGTGTGTAAATAGCCAGAAGGCGAGCCGTAAGCGCCAAAACACTTTCACTTGTTGGCTGTCGGACCGCCAGACAGCTAGCTTGCTAGCCTGCGTGCTTTGGCGCTTCTTCGTTCCACGGTGTGACTCGACTCAACTGCTCAAACAAATGTGTTCACTGGCGAGTGTGGCACTTGTTGTTGCTGTTTTTTGTTATTGATTGTAGGTTTATTTCTTACTTTTTTTTATTTTGTGTATCAGTAGCTGTGTTAGTATTTCTTTGCGATTTATGGCTTTTGTTTTGGACTACGAGTGCAAAGGCGCGTTTGCAATGAAAAACGTGTTGAAAAAATTACAACAAAAATTCGGACTCGCGATTTTGGTGGTATTCAATATATGTCGATCTGCAAACAATGTTGGTTAATGGGCTGGCAAATTTGGTAGCCGGAGCCGCTCACGCTCCGTGCTGGGGCTTGGCGCTGCATTGTTAAGCGTTACTCTGTCTTCTGTCTTCCTTTACTATGCCCTATATGGGGTATATTACGTTTCGATGAAGTTTGTAACACCAAGAAGGAAACGTCGGAGACCCCATTAAATGTATACATAATTGATCAGACGTAATAATTGACGAGCTGAGTCAATTTAGCCATGTCTGTCTGTCGGTATATACGGAAACTAGTCCTCAGTTTTTGAGATATTACTCTGAAATTTTGCACATATTCTTTTCTCCCCAAAAAAACTGCTCATTTGTCGGAACCGCCTATATTGGACCAGTATAGCATATAGCTGCCATACAAACTGAACGATCAGAATCAAGTTTTTGTATGGAAAACCTTGGGATTTATCGAGATATCTTCACGAATCTTAGAAATAATTATTGCTAAAATATCTGCACAAAGTTTTCAAATGGGACTTCTATAGCATATAGCCGGCATACAAACTGATATTCAAAGTCAATGTTTTGTATGCAAATTTTTTTTATTTGTGAATGGTATACTTTAATGTTTTCTCTTGTATTCATAAGGTTTGTTTTTTGTTTTTGGAAATCCCAGCATCGCGTCACATCAGTCTTCTTTGGTTGCAAAGCCAAAGCGACAGCCAACTATTTACCAAAACTACTGCACTTATTGTTGTTGTAAACTTTTTGTCAATTTACACAATACTTTTTTTCGTATTACACTTTGCTCCTGCTGCCCTTGTCGCACCACTTTTTTGTTATTTGCTTTTGTCTTCAATACGTCACTCAAAATTATTTTCGGGGTTTCTCGCTAAACTCTTTCGTTTTGGCTTGTGCTACTTTTTGTCGTTGCTTTGGCTTGCACCGCTGTGTCTTTCCAGTCAGCCGGTATGCGCTTAGCCTACTCGCGCCAAAGTCAGTCAGTCAGTTGGCTAGTACAAGACAAGTCGCGTCTCGTTCGTGGCTTCACACGGCACAAGCAGCTCCACAAAGCTTTATTAATTGCAAATTTGCTGAAAATATATTTTTGTTGTTGCGTTTTTGGAATTTTCTAGCGCTGTTGTAAATGTACAACAACAAATATACAGCAACACATAAGCATACACTAGAAAAGAGACGCGGAAGTCAGGCATATATTTCTCTTGTCGCATTTCACCTAGTGTGTCCGCGGTATATAAAGCTAGTGTCGCTTGGCGGTTCGCTTTAATTACAATTTTTTTCGCTGCAATTGCGGAAGTGCCTTGGTGTCTTAAAAAAGAAATAAACAAATTAAAAAAAAAAAAAAGATTTTATTAAGGAAAATAATTAAAGAAAATAAAAGCAAACATGAAGTTAAGCCAAATCCTCTCACTATCGCTCATACCAACATTGTATGTGTTGTTTGTGTTATTGTTGGAATTCGTGGAAGATGCTGTGGCACAAAATCCTGACCCACTTTTCCAGCTACCTGTGCAATTGGTGGGCTTTCCGGTTATCGTTTTGTCCGTACGCTTATCGCAATTCGCTAAAAAGCTGGCCTACTCGTTGAATCCAAGTAAGTTGTTGCTATTGTGAAGTTATTACGCAACTATGTTATGGTGGTGCAGAAAATAAAGCATGCAAGTTGCATTTAAGTGGACTTTCAACTCCGTCAAAGTAGTGTGTAATATATATTGTTAATAATTGTTGGGCTGAGTTATGATTACGATTACGTTTTTGGGAAAGCGATCTCTTATTGGAGAAAAATAGTGAAACGAATTTTTATTAAAAATAAAAAAAATAAATAAAAATTGCTCAGCAGCCACAGAAAATAAGAGCCAAACCTAATAAATAATATAAAATATTTTAATTTTCGCTTTCTACGCTGCAGGTTGGCTTACTATCACAGTTCGACAATAACTTTGCTTCTGGTGTGTTCCACTCTTTCTTTGTCAATCGGAGGTCTGACAATATGAGATCGTTTACTTTTGTCAATTTATCCTCCGTGGTGCATGTTTTCGAGACAGTTGAGCGTGACTCTACAAAAACTCACATGAGACCACGATGAAACCCATTAAACAAACTTTGACGATAGTCATCGAAATAAAAGATTCATCGCATACTCGTATAGCATTCAAAAGCTCCTTGAGTTCACTCTTAGATTTTCATTTTAAATACTAGAATCGAATAGTCGATCGATATTGCTCTATTCCATTTTTCAAAATTCTGTATACTCGTATTATCTGAGTGATCATATACTTACTAGGGTTTGAAAACCACAACTTGATAATTTAATTGATGAAATTGACCTAAATAAATTTGTTTTGGGACGCGGTCTCTAGAGCAACTAATTAAGTAAGTCACAATTTTTGTCATCAAGAATGAGCGAATAAGAGATTTCCCATGCTGCCTTCGGTCAAAATTATAAGACAATTTTTTACGTTCTTCAGAGTTTCTTAACCCTTCAATTTGTAGGGGACTCGTTAGTTTGTCAAGAATAAATAACTTCCGTAAAATTTAAAAAACGCAGGTGTCGTTAAATTGTTAAAGTGACTTTAAAATTAAGTAGTTATCGTACACATATATCTAAGTACATCCAAACAAACAACCAATGGCATAATGTCACCAAATGTGAAGACATGCGATGTTGCTCGGCGGCTCTTGTTTGTGCAATTACAGTAGTTACATATAAATAATTGCACACTTATGTATGATCTGCTGTCGTTGCTATTGTTATTGTAGGCCATATTGCGCATGCGTACGTTGAATTGAGTTGTTGAGTAAAATGTTTAGTCGTCTCGAATGAGGTCAAGGTAGCAAGTGCTCTGCAGTGCATGACTGGCCAAATACTTAAGTCAGTGAGTGACTTTAGTAACTAACTCAACTCCAAGTAGTTTGGTTAAGCATTTTACAGGTGAAGTACGAACTCATTTCATATGCGCGCTGGTGCCGATGAAAATTGATCTGGTTTTTCGAGTTTAGGCTGCATTGAGTGCTAGCGTGTTGCTTGACACTATTGAGGGCCAGTCAACTGTTTGAATATAAAATTAGCTAATTTAAAGTTTGTATTTGTTGGTGCTGGCAATTTTGGATATTTGATTTGAGTTTGGTTGTAAGAAGTGGTTGGATCGATTACTTGTGTGTAAATATGATTTTAGTACTTTTTAAAAAAAAATAAAAAAAATTTGAGTTAAAGAAAATTTTAGATAAGAGAAAAAAATTAATATATATATATTAGAGTTTAAAATGTATATATGTTTATATATATTAATAAAAAAATAAGTGTTAATGTATCAAAATTTCTTAACAAAATCAAAAAATAATAATTTAGTAGATCTCTTATATATTTGAAGTTGAGGAATTTCCGTAAAAAAGGGCATTATGACCAGCCAAGCGATCAGCTACCGTTTACTGCCGCTACGACACCTATAACTTTCATATTTACTTTTTCCACTTCAACCACGTCTACTTCAGCAGTTTAAAATTGTATGTGCTTTATTTATTTTCATCTTTTTATCTACTTTAGATACCTATCGCGCGCGCAGCAAACGTGAGACCGCTACATCGGCCGCTTACGATGCTGAATTGGCACAAAAAGAGATCTTACGTGAGTTCGGTCCACGCGCTTGCATATTGGAGGAACCTTGCCGGCTACATGCGTCACGGCCGGGTCGTTTCGGTGTGCAACAACATCCAGCATGGAATGAAATTTTGAGGTATGTTACAAGTAAATGTTTGAGCGAGTCTTCAGTAAGTATAGAAATGAATGGCTTTGGTGTACTCCTTGAAGGTTTCTTGAGTTGTACCAGTGAAATGAATAGATTGCAACAATTTGGAGACATTTTAAGGACTAGGATTGGAAAGATTTAGCTAGCACTTACTATGAAAATTCACGTTGAACGAAATCAATACATATGCAGACTTACCTTTTGTATCTTCAATACAACTACTCGTCGTGGTCTGAAGTGTAATTTTTAAGGACTCTTTCTAACGGATTCTGCTAGCTTTGAGCCGTAATATTTATTACTTTGACTTCAAGGTCATGGTATATTCCTTAAATTACATTTAATCGAAAATTCATGCCATTCTGTCGAGGAAGTCGAAACCCAATTCAAGGAAAATCTATAAGTCAATGGTCGTGTATCTCTGATGATCATTTGCTAACATCAGTGACCAACCACGACACTTAAGAATACATTGCCACTAAAAGAGCCTTTTGTCGGTTGCTGTCGTTCCGCCTATGTCAAGTCTTCTTGCTTTGCTAAAAATCGAAAGTTTAGCTTATCGAAACCAGCTATCGCTGAAAGATATTTTTTCTCTTGCCAAGAAACATGACGGTTTCAGAATCACGTGGAAATTTTTACTTTGCCTCTGCCAATGAGCAGATATCTTACTTGCTTTTAGAACTTCTAGTCCAGTCTTTTCGAATATAGTGTACGCTTGAATACATTCCTTATGGCTTAAGTCATGGAGAATCAAGCCTGACTCTGAATTACTCTGCGACATTTGAACAGGACTCATAATAATAGTCTAATATGTTGTCTTAATTATAGAGTATGTTGGGATTTCACTGATTTGGTTATCAATTTATGTATAGAAAATATTCGTATAAATGAAATTTGAAAGTGTCGAAAGTTAATGGATATATTAATTAAGACTATAAAATTTAATTAAATTCCTAAAAATTTATTATTTGAAAATCGTATTTCTCAATTTTTTTCTTTTCACACCTTCCGTTTAATTCTTATATACATACATATAATTTTTATTGCACTAATTAAGTTCTACGCTTTAGTCACTAACCGCTACTCTTATCTTCAAACATCCTATCTAACTGTTTGTTATTATATTCTATTCCACTACTTAGCTACTTTGCCATACCAGCTTCTTGCTTTGCCAAATTAAGTTTTCTGCACTTGTCATTTTGTCTAAATGACTCTGTTAGTGCAGCGCCATCTGAGGCGAATGCGTGTCTTCCAATCCAATCAGACACGAAATCAAGTTTTTATTTGCGAATTGCTAACTCATCTGTGCATAATTTAATGTCTTGTTCGCAAAACGTAATCGTTTTTGCTACCTTTTCCAGCATGCTGACGACGTCAACAGCAACAACAACAGCACATGCGTTCTAGTCTAGCAGCGCAAGCAGGAACTGAAAAAAGTATATGCGCTCATTGGAGAAATAAGAATAAGACGCAAATGAAAAATGTTATAAATTGGCAAAGTGCATGTCATTGCGTCACTAACCGAAATCGGTTATTTCAATTTGCGCAAACTTGATTGAACTCTAAATGGGCGGAATTCTCATGCGCCAAATTGAAGTGGCTGCCGCAGCAGCTTACTAGTACTTGAATGAAAGGAATTAGAGCAGTTCAATATAAATCGTTTAGGGTTGCCACAATAGCGGAAGAAATAGATATATATAAAATATGGGGCAGCGCTACCTCATAGTGGCTGATAACTTCTCCAAAAGAAGACTAAAATTGTCATGCAGATTTTTTTTTTATATAAAATGCGAATGGGGTAATTTTCATGGTATATACTGCTTTTCGCTTGATTTGGGTAGACCGCTTGCTTTTAGCAATTTTTGTTTTGATTTTCTACCATCATGCAATCTAACACCGCTGAAACGGCCGTCAGTTGGGGTTTAACAAAGTCTTAAATATCTAGAAAGGTAGCTCTGGCTTCTTATAAGTTAGTTACCAGCAGTAGTTTTGACAATGCTATATGCGAAAGCCCTTACAACAAAAATTATGACTTGTTACCTTTCGCTATTTTAATTATGATGATGATGGCATAATGGTGGAAGGAGAAAAAATAACTTTTCATATTGAGCCGATCGACGGGGCAGTTCTAAGTTTAAATTTTGTCATCATAGGCTAGAATGTACAATAGTTAAAAAATCTTCGCAGTGTAATTAAGAGTGGTAAAGAGTGGCTACTTTTTCCAACTGTGGCAATCAATTTTGATAAAAGGATTAAAAAAGGTATTTCTGATAGGTTCTAAGCCCTATCTATAGTGTAAGGAATGTGTAAAATACCTTCTGCTCTCTTTTGTGTCTCACCTCTATGGATACAAGAGTAATACGAAGACTTCTAGTAACTTCTGTGCACCACCTACATTGAAAAGTGACCCCTTATGCTTTTTTTTACATACCATATCGAGCAAAAATCAAGAAATTTCTCTATTAAATTTAAGTGTAACATTATGGCAAATACGAACTCCAGCTGCGTGAGGTCTTTAGCATACCCATGCTGTTTTTGAATATGATTGCAGGGTAAACACTTTTCTACTGGGCTGCAGAATCGATGCTTTTAATATATATCCTGGAAGTTCAGAGATCTCTTATGGCAATATTCGATTATAAATAATCTTTCAAGGTTATGCGTCGAACATCCTTTTCCTTTTTTGTGAAAACCAGTCTCTCGAAAACTACTATTTAGTTAATTTAGTATCGATTAAAATAATTTGATTCCTTAAAAATGCTTCAATAACAACTTCCTCCATCAGTTGTATAAGTAGGCTTCAATTTTGCTTTAGAGTTATATAATTTCCATGAAAATAATAATTTTCTTCAATTGCCTTTCTAACTTCAGTTAATTTTGCTTTTTTATCGTCGATTGGCAACCCTAATTCAACGCGTAATCTTAACTTTCCGGTAATTGACTTTTGCAAAAGTACTTTGCACTGCTAAATTCAACTTTTACTGTTATTCATTACAACACATTCAATTCATTTGCAAGTGAAAGAGCAAATAATGCTAAAAATGGCAAGTTGAAGTCATTGAAAATTCGCAAATAAAATCTGCGCTGAGAAGCTAAATGACTTTTCATAATGTTGCAAGTTGTTGCAGCGTAATGAGTAAGGCAAAAAAGGGAAAAAAAATTGATAAAACACACAAAAACAAATTCTATGTAGAAATTAAGTGCTGAAAACTTGCGTTGTAGGTGCTTGTTTTTTATTATTTTTGTTTTTTTAACACGAAACCTTTGACTTTTTTATTTGTTTTAATTTTTTTATTTTTCAAACTCTGTCTGTTGCACTAATGACGCCAGCGCTCGTAAAATATCGCAGACGCAATGTTTACGAAATGTGCGTCACTCATACGCCATGTCGCCGCTGCCTTGAGCTGCTTGAAGTAAATGCCATTGCGTATGGTTGCTTTGTTACCCTAAAAGTATGCTACCATTGTGGACAATAATAACAAACGCCACTGACCTTTGTCAACACGTTCGGCGGTGGTGTAGTGCTTGAGTGCGTTGGTTTTGATGTGTTAGTATTGCTGTATTTGCGTGTGTTTTTGTGTACGGAATAAATTAGTAAGTTTTCCTGCGAGATTTTCCCAGTCGATAAACAAACGAATGACATAATAAAATAACCAAACAATAACGGAACAACAGTGAATTTCTCTTAGTCACGCGCGCAAAAGAGGTGGAGAGGAGCGCAAAATGGACGACTGTGTGAGGAAAAAATTACAGAAAATAAAATTAAAAAAAATAAAATTACAAATAAAAAAAAAGTAAAAATAGTAAAAATTGTATAAAGGAAAATTATTATATATTTAAGTATTTTGTTAGTTTTCTGCAAAACTACGCAAAAAAAAAAGGTTGTTAAACACTTGCTGCAGCTGCGTATAAATTTGTCAAGCACTTGGCCGCACACAAATTGTATTTGCTTGAACTTTTCTACAACTTTCGCAATTTGTCTTGCATTGCAACTACTCACTACCGCAAGCGCACACATATAGTAATACTCGAGCACATCACTTCTTCTTTTGCATAATTTCTTTGTAGCAAATTTGTGATTGTAAAAGTTTGCGCAAATAAATTCCATTTGACCAGCGAAATTAAAGCGTCAGTCTCACACTAGTCTGACGCACTGCCAAAGCCATTGCATGAAATTAAAAATAGATAAGCGTACATGTTTGGTTGTATGTGTGCACACACACTCGTTGCATTGCGCAAATTTACGACAGTTGTGCACACTTTTGCGTCGAGTTTGCGCCATTACATTGTACTTTGCTTTTCAGAATATTCTTTTGAATATTTTGGACATTTTTTGTAGCTGGCATCTCTGTAGTCCACTTTGTGGTCATTTTTTGTTGAAATAATTTGTGTGCTAATGTAACCCCTTTGAGCTTTTTTTGGAATGAATCATCAGTACTGGCAGTGCTTGTTCAAATTTAAGAAAAATATTGAGAAATACTGTTACTGAGCAATATAAGCATATTATCTTCTTGTTATACACTAATAGCCTTAACAATATGTGTAGAATCGGTAAGGTGCACAAAATCTCATTGAAGTGTTACTTATTTTCATATTTACGTCTCCTTATCTGGAAATGTCTTTAATAACTTTAGTTTATAGTCATTTTGTGACTGTGATGTTAGTAGCTGTTTTTTGTTAATTTTGGGTTGCTAAAACCGAAAATGATAGTAAAAATGTTATAACACGTATTACTTTTTGTTGTAGTTAAGGGGTGTAGGGGTGAAACCGACAACATTTAATTAAATTTCAAAACTAGACTACGTGATGGAAAATTTTTTAACTCAAATTCGTAATCAGGACACCTCAAAGCACCTCTTAGCACATCAGTTGCAAATTTTTCTATAGATTAGTTTAGGTATTAATTTGTAGCTTTATTTTTATTTAAAATATACTCTATTGCTATTCAACAAATTTATTATATAAATTACTGCCTACACTTAGGCGTCATATTTGCTCTCAGAAGGCCAATACACTGCACAAGAAAATCGACTATTTTCTGGTTATTAGACCAGTACATTAACGTTATATATATTTTATTTTAACCATTGCATACTTTTTTAAGGGAGCCTAAATCGTACTTCAAGCAAATAAAAAGTTTAGGATTTTTGAAAGTCCTTGACTGGCCTAACGACGTGATAACTGAAAAAATCGAGGAAGTAAAAGCGCCTAAAAGCATGTTACAGTTTCAGGGTTTCAGGTTAGCACTCTTCGCTTCTTATATAACTGGACTTAAGCTAATCGTTCGATCCGATCGTGTATACATTTTAGTAAAAACTTATATTTGAAAGCTCTCTTAAGCTTTCAGCTACCATCAAATTGAATTACTTGCAATACAGCTAATAAATAAAAGGATTTAAATATTAAAAATTATCAAAAATTAAATTTCAGCAAAAGCAAGGCAGACATGACATTTGCTTTGTTGTAGCCGTCTGTACGCAAAGCGCTACTTTTTTTGATAATGTATAAATATGTAAGCCTTCTTATTTAAAATGCTCATAAGTAGCTAAAACGCCAAAGGTACTACAGCAGCTTTGCATTTGTGCCGTTAGCCTGTGTAAGCTACTCGCTTTGTATTATGCTGCGGCATTTTATGAGTCACTGCCAATTTTTCTCGAACCCTTCCTCCTTTAACAACAAAAACTGCTCTGTATTCACAGTCGTCAGTCACTTATGTAGCTATGATGCGCGAGTTTTTGTGTTTTTGCTACTGTTTTATTATTACGGCCTTAGCTGCTACTCAGAAGTTATTATTTTTTAATCTCCTCCATTTTTTTAGTGCTTTTAAAATCTGCACTGTACTTTTTCATTGCCATGCCATTTTGTTTGCTGAGTGAATGTTTGCCATTTAAATAGACAGCTTTTGTATTTTTATATTTAAATATTTTCCTTTTTTTTGCTCTATATAAATATATTTACCCACTTTATTGCGTTTGTGCGCTTAAAAAGCGATGTTCTGCTTAATTTCCTTTTGTTTCAACATTTATTTGCTTTTATGCTCATTGCCGTGCTTTTGTAATATTTTATTCCCCACTCACGCGCTCTCTCTCTCTCTTTATATATATATATTTCTATATATTAGTGTATTTAATTTTTTTAATGCTCTTTGTTTTCTGGTCTTCTCTCGCTATTGCAGAAACTACAAAGTTCAATCAACCGGCATGAAACAATGGTACCTGCTCTCACTCTTCATCGGTGATGCCGTGCGCGATGTGCCACTCTGCCGGCACCTGGCCAAACGAATGCCATGTCCAGGCGTTGGACCATTGCCGCCGCCACAGCCGCGCTAAGCATCAAACACGTCCCAGTGGCCAAGCACAGACCAAAGTAATGTCAAAACAGCAACGAGTTCTAGTGAGCGCAACGCTGGTACTCGCAACGTTGGTAGCAGGTTGGCTGCGCTTTGGTGCGGCGTATGCGCCACAAACCTCGACCGTGGCACAAAATAGCTAACAAGCTCATACACATATTAATTTGTACATATTTATATATTTCTTTGCATTACTTACTGCCAAACGAAAGTCAGCGCATAACGGTACATAACACATACACACATTATCCCACTCAGTCATTGTGGCATCATGTGAGCAGACACATCCCGCCTGTGACCCTTTGTAATTTTTTAGTTCTTTTTACTTCCTTTTACCTTTTTCTTTTCTGCTTTTTATTACCTTTTCGCATTCAGCGCATTTGTTTTGCATGTTTACCAAAGTTTTTAATTTTCATGCCAACGCAATTGTCATGACAAGCGCGTTGTACTTGTAGTGTAATGTATATATACTTGGACATATGCATGTATTCGAGGAAAAATTGCAGCAATCAACGAAGCGCTGAAGCGTTGAGAGAACGAAATGGAACGAAATGCAAGCGACAGACGCAAATATTATATTCTTGTTATATGTGCGTGCATATGTTTATTAAGTTTATACCTTGTAAGAAATTGATAGCAATATTCAAAATTTTTTAAATAATAATATGAAGTTTGCCAAGAAGTTTGCAACACCCAAAAGTAAACATCGGAGACCCTATAAGGGTGAGGAGCTGAGTCAATTTAGTCATGTTTGTCTGTTTGTCCGTATATACGCCAAATAGTCTTTCAGTTTTTGAGGTATCGATCCGAAAATTTGTATATGGTTTTCCCCCAAGAAACTGACTGATCAAAAATTAAGTTCTGGTATGCAAATTTTTTTTATTTGCGTAGATATTTTCACAAACTTTCTTCTTCATTCTCCGAATATATTATTTATATCGGACCACTATAGCTGCCATATTACGCTGACCGATCAAAATCGTGTTTTTTGTTTACACTTAAATGGAAATGAAATTATGCTCTTATTATTTCTAAATACTTCATAGTTTTCCTGCTGGGTAGCTGCTTGCCGCAAGCTTTGGTCAGCATAACAGTTTTACATCAACCCAAACCTCATGCTTTTAAAATCTAGCTGTGATTGAGGTGTGTGCCAGCAGAAGCTCGCTCATAGCGTCGCTTTTGTGGCAGCTTTAATGGAGTACACTTGCACTTCATTTCTGCTGCTACTGACACTGGAGCGTTTACAAGCTGTATATATGTATGTATGTATATATATATTGTAATACACGTATGCACATATGTATATTTATTACAACATGTGTAGTCTTCAAAAGTGGAATGTAAATAATTATGGCGAATAAATTAAACAAATGTGTACACATACAAAAGTGGGCAGCAAGGAGACAGATGAGCAGAGTGAATGCTTGTATCCACTTAAAACAATATTTTTTGTGCAAGATACACTTACATATGTATTTATATACATATACGCACATATATTTATAGTAGTAGTAGTAGTAGTATGAAGTACTATCATTGAATTGTTACGTATAGTAGAGAGTTGTACGTGGTAGTGTCGCAGTCTATATTTACTTACACATTAAAGCGCGGTGATAGTATTACAACGTTATGTTATATGCGACGTCATGCAGACAGAGTTGCCATATTTTATATTATATTGCATAATTCAAAAAAAAGCAATACAAAAATTCTTTAACGCCAAAAGCTCTTAACAATGAAAGTGGTAATTATTATGACAGCAGTCTAGTTAACTAAGTAGGCATTCGTGTTTTACTTAGGGTTGCCGCGTTCAACAAAAATATTACCTAATTTATACTGATAAAATAACGACTAAATTTCATCTACCTGATCAGTTCGATTTGATGTTTGTATGCCTATTTTTATATATTTTATATTTCGATTATAGTAATACCTCAAATTCAGAGAGACATTCATAGAAAGGGTGTTTATAAAATCTTAGAAAATATTTAAAAGCCCCTCAGCTTCGTTTGTTCTGCTGCTTTACTCTCACCTCAAGTTGTGTGCTGCAATTTGTTTTTTAATTTTTTGAAAAATGAGTTTAATAAAATGCATCGGTTTTTTCTATTGCGCTGGTTTTATGTATGTATTTTTAGACATCTTTTGATTGTTTTCATTTTGTCTTCTTTCATTGAACCCTTTCGTGTGTCTGCTGTATCGAATTTCATCTTTAATCGTTAGTTGTGAGAACACATAAGTCTATGCAAATGTATCTAGTAACATTAGTAAATTTTTCATTAATTTACATTTCACCTTTTTATGAAATAATTTAGTATTAATTGTTTAAACTAAGTCAATTCCATTGTACTAAATTTTACAAAATAAAGTTATTTATAAAATTATTACCCGATATACAATATATAATTACCAATCGATTTTTATTTGAAAATGTAGTTTATATTTTTTATTAACCACAACTTTGAAAGTGTTTTTTCTACTTATAAAAACCTATAATTTGAGGCGAGTAAGATCAGGTTTGCTAGTTTCCATTAAGTAAAGAGTCTGCTTCTATGTTTCGGATCATTGTCTTCTTGCAGTATGCAAACATGATTATTTTTGCTGTAAAGCAGCTGTCTTCAGTAAACCCTCTTTATACAAGTACAATTTTATCATTTTAACAGTGTGCAGGTTTTTTGTGAAGCATCTCAAAACCCCAAATTAATTTTTATATTTATTTTTTGAACGCTGTGTAAATGATATAAATATATTATAAAAGTTTCCTATTTTTATTTTATGCAAACCGATTAATTATTTTAATTTTGGGGATACAACTGTGATCGTGAAAATGACTGTGAGGCCTAAAAGTAGACTACGGCGATCAGCACAATTTTCCACTAAAGTAAACTTAGCATCGTTTCTGCATAGTTTTAGGCATCATAATAATGGAAAATTGCAAATGCTTTATTAGGTTGTGTGATCATTTCAAATATGAGTTTATGTGTCGAATTTAGAAAAAGCGACTGTTTCATTTAATATGTATTATAGGTTGCAAATAAATTTTAGGATCAAATCGATAGTTCCCCCTTTTTCCAAAAGAATGTATGAAGAATAAAATTTTTTGAAAACAACTCAAAATGTAAATAGTGCTTCTAGTCCTAATAAAAAAATAAAGGCGTTTGGAACCATAAGGCTGGATAGAAAGCGAAGCTCGATGTAAGAGCGTCACACGAGTCAACGTAAAACAACCTCATGGATCAGGGAATCTAAATCGCAACAAAGCGGTATATTTCTGAAGCGGATGATTATTGGTGATGAGAAGTGGGTCACTTATGACAACTTCAAGCGAAACTGGTCGTAGTTGTGGCAATCGATTAGAAGCGACCAGCTTTGGCGAAGAGGAGAGGAATTGTGATCCATCAGGACAACGCCAAGTCTCAAAGCTTGGTTTAGAGTTTCTTCTACATTCGCCTTATAGGTCGCGCCCCGCACCAAGTGATTACTATTCGCTTCTATCTATGGCGAATTATTTTGTTGGTGAAAAATTCACCTCAAAAGAAGCCTGTAAAATACGATCGTACAAGTCTTTTGCCAATTATTAATGGATTTAGTTTTACCTATTATTTAAAATATTTATTTTTTTATTTTTATATAATTTTTATTGTTTTAAATAAATAGTGCAATGTTACTAAAAAGATACTTTTTTTTACAAAACTATTATAAGTAAAGAACATAGTACAAAGAGCAACTCAACCTGAGTGCTTAAGAAATAATTTCGTATTTAATTATACATATTATTATATAATTTCGTTATTTAGATACCAAAGACAATTTCAAATTCCTTAAAATATAAAATATATATATATTTATGCCTCTTATTGGTTAAGCTAAAACTCTATAATTAATTCTTAACAGTTTAGTAGGGTTTAATTAAAATATACTATTTATAAATACACCTTGCGACCATTTGGCGTTATGTAATGCGTGGTGACACCCTGAGCATTTGTTACATAAATATTGTGGTCATTATCGCTGCCACGTGGTGAACGAGTTGTTGTTGTTGTATAGCGTGTCGTCTGATACCGACTGCCATAACGGTTATTGCTAACATAATTTTTATTTGGGTAATCATAGTTATTACTTGAGTAAGGACGCCTCTTATGGTTGACAGAACTGCTGGCCGCCGAGTAACGATTGCTGTTGTAATCAGCTGACGAAGTGTGTGAGCCATAGGAGGAGGTAGGTCTTGAGGGCGTGTAAGTATCGGCGCCACGATTGTAGTGCAATCTATTATCGTTGTACACTTGCACGTTCGTGTTACTTAGCGTATTTTGTTGCTGCGATGAGGTAGCAGTAATATAGATTGGACCCAAGGGTTTGTCATCATAGTTCACACTGTTATCTTCATTATTAGCGTTACTATTATACTCCGGCCGGTGACTATCGGACACAACAAAACGATCAGCCTCCGCATTTTGCATATAGTCGTCGTAATTAGAGGCATATAATATGGGTCTGTTCAAAATTTTACCCTTGCGTATATGTTTTTCGTAGTGATCGGGAAATATTACATGGCTGCCACTTTGGGATTCATAAGTAACGTCGTACTCCTCACGTTGTTGACGTAACGGCGTATAATTGTAGTCGTGGTTGGTGTTTTCGAAAACCACAGCTTTGCCACGTCGTGTGGGTCTAGTTTGCTCTACGTTGTAGTACCCTGAGCCACTTGGATTTTCGACGTCACGAAAATTTACAACGCTAGCGGGACCTCCGTTTTCATAACCGTAGTTTTGGACGCCTGCTTGCAGAGCCTCATCGTACGCCTCACTCGCTTCGACTTTAGACTCTGTTTCAGCTGGGAACTTAAGCTTTCTCTCTGATTTTACCGCATTGAACTTGTTGATCACTTCCTGTAAATATATATCCTTCAGGCGCTCATCAATTTCACGTGCTTCATTTTCTGGAAAGAAATGTGTGTCGTGTTCGCCACTTTTGAACACTACACGTCCCTGCGTATCACCATACTCAGCGCTGTCATTCGCTTCATTTGTATGCTCATCATCATCAAAGTCCACGCCGCCTTGTGTATCCTCATCATCTTCTTCATCATGAAAATCTTGCGAATCTGCCTCTGTTGGAAATTTTAAGCGTTCTTCTTCACTTTTCGGTCTTTCATCATCAAAATTAATGGCGCGCTTAGCACGACTGCTTCTGCGTTGATATTCTACACCGCTGATATATTCGGAAAGTATATTGCTGAAGAAATTGCCAATGCCTTGTGTAATATCGAAACTGGCAACAGTTGGTGGCGGTGTTGGACGTGGTGTTGTTGTGGTCACTGGTGCATTGGCACCTGTTAGTGCTGACAGTAGACTGAAAAGCGATGTACCAGCCGAACTACTTGAGCTTTGTGTTTGTTGTGCGGCGCTGGGTTTTTGCTCTTCCGCTTCGCTGAAGAATTTGAAGAAGCCACCACGATGGTTGTTAAGGTAATAGAGAATCTCGTACTAAAGGAAAATTGGAAATGGTAAGTATTTAAAGCCTGAGAAAAGTAATGCATATATAAATGTATTTTTGGTTGTTTAAGGAGTTATGCTTCTTGTTATCTTGTTGAAGCTGGAACTGATGGATATTATTGCACCGAATATCTTTTTTCGTTTCTTCACTTCATATCTTGGGGTTCGTAATTTTTTTAATCTTTGGCAGATTTCAAGTGTTAGTTAACAATGTGAACCTGATAAAAAGCTGTATTTTGTCTAAGAAGCTAGCAGATTCAAGACTTATACATAAAATATGTAGAAACCTTTGAACAACTCCAAATTATATAACACTTACCTCATTCTTCGGACATTTCGCATAGGTCTGCGTACAACTACGCTCACCACCGCTGATGCCCAGCAAAGCGGCACGTCCATAAATGAGCGCAGGTGATTGAGCAGGAAAACCGGCAAGGAAACTGCAAGCAGAAGACAAGAAATTTCATTAAGTACATAAGTTTATGGCATGCGAGAAAATCCAGCAATTTAATGTAAATATTAAATGAAGAACAATATTTCGGGTATGTGCCGTTCAATTTGGACTCCGGTAAGCTTTGAATTCAAAAGCAATCATTGCACGGCATTAGTGTTAATACCCCGTAACATTAAAATTGAATTACTCTCACCACAGACACAACTTTCTTACAAGTATGCTGTCATACCTGCACACGTCTCTCCATCTCTTGTGTCTTCTTCTCTATATATACATATATTTACTTACTTCGTTATCGCCGGCGACGTGACGAAGCCGGGCAATTGTCCACGTTGTGTTTGACTAGCAATCATATTGCACAGCACCTTCGGCACACATTCCAAGTCATCATTGCGTGCAATATTCTCCAAAGCTTTTATGAGTTGCATGTTCGGTGGACGTCCACCTCCAGCGAGCGGCCGAGTACCAGTTAATGCATGCAGCAGTCCACCACCACCACCATTGCCGCCCAAGAGCAGATTAGTGAACTGTGGTGCGTATTGTTGTGTGCTAGTAAAGAATGAGGCTAAGGTGGCCAAACCGCCCATACCACCACCACCAGTTGAAGGCTGCTGAGGACGCTGATACTGCGGTGGTGGTGGACGATAACTAGGAGGCGGCGGGTATTGGTGTGGAGGTGGGTAACTCTGTGAAGGTGCATAGTTTTCGGAAGGTGCGTAATTCTGTGAAGGTGGAAAGCTTTGCGATGGCTGGTAATTTGGTCCGGATGGGTAGAGTTGTGGTGTTGGGTATTGCTGTGGTCTTGGTGGTGGTCTTGGTCCGCTACTCAATGTTGACTGCAATGTTTGTGGTGGCGGTATTTCGCCCAATTGATACTGATTGTAATTATTGTCGTAGTTTGGTGGACGTCTTATCGGCTCATTGCCTTGCGGAAAGTAAGTTGCGCCTGGGTGTACAGATATTGGTGGCCGTGCGGGTGCTGTTGGTGGCGCTGGCGTTACATACAAAATGTCATTGCTGTAATGTGGCGGTGGGCGCTTATAATAGCCACCATCACCACCTTTACCGCCTTGCAAATAATTACCAAACTTGTTTGCATAATTAGAAGACGTCAACTCTGGTCTGCCCGTCTTAATGGCTGTCGCTGTAGGTGTCGTCTGCGTTACATATGCTGATTGCGGCTGTTGGTATTTTGGTTTGTTGTCTTGTCGTTGCGGTGATTGGAAATTCGATGTTTGCTGTTTGTAGTAACTGGGCGGTGGGTAATCATGTGAATCGTAGGAAATCTTGGTAGCTTCACTTGGCGATACACCCAATTTACCCTCGAACGGGCGTTCAGTTTGCGTTTCGCCATCACGTCGATTGTAGTCGATACTGATGGGTGGTGAGGTTGCGTCAACTTCATAACGATTGCCAGTATAAACCGGCCGATTGTAAGATGGCCGCACTTGCTCGTCGAATACATATCCTGGTCGTTTATTATCACCACCCTCCAAGGCAAATTGTGGTCGCTGTTGATTATATATGGGCGAGGAGTGCTCGGCACCCACAACCAACATAGATTGCACGGTGTATTCTTGCGGTCTGCTTGCCTCGGCATATTGCGCTTGTTGGTATATCGGCTCCGGTGGCGGTGGGCGATAGTTCTGCAGTTGCTGCTGCCTTTGGCTGGTGTTGATCTTATTAGTGTAAGGGTCACGATAGATCAATATGGGTGTAGTGTGTAATTGCGCGGGCACAAGCGTTTGCTGCGTGGTCGTTTGTTGTTGTTTAGCACCGCTGTAAAGATATTTTTCGATATTCGCATTATTGCTGACTAACGCTGCGGCAACAGGCGCCTTTTCAGTTTCACGAGGAAATGCGAATTGCTTATTGTCTTTATTGTGAGCGGCTAAACCATAAGGTGCTCCTTTACTTATATGCTGTGCATGATAGTTGGGTTCAAGATAACTGGGCGGATATGGCTTGAGCGTTGATTGTGCATCGGAAGTCGTAAACGAGATAATTTGTGAGGGTCGAAAGTTGGTGTTATCAGCGTTGGATTGGCGACGCTCAATCTTGTCGGTGGCAGTTGAGATTACCTCTGTTACCTCGGATAACAGTTGAGAGGGTCGAAAATCTTCATTGTATGGTGCCGAATAACTGCAAGCGAAGTATAGTAGAGTAATTTGAGGGTTTAATAAAGTTTTAGGAATTTTTAAAGAAAATGTGAGAGTTTTGTATGTAAATACGTTGTCTTTAATATAATAATTTTTCAGTGAAATGATGCTGAACTAATAAATTTCTAGTAGAAAATATATTTATATATATAATATATATAACCTTCTCTAATCTTTTATAGTGGTAAAATTTAGAAGAAAAAAATATATACTTATAAGGGATTTTTTTTAACTAGCAGATATCTAACATAAACTGGTGATTTCCGTTCTTAAATTTCTTTCGTAGCTTTCAACCACTACTATTCTTCTGCGTATTTGTAACTTCAAATTCAACCCAAAAGCTTTTGTACCTTAATCAGTATTACCATAAGTATCAGCAATAAATTCTTCACGCAACTTTTCGCATTACTCATTATGCGCTCATCACTCTTGATTGCACGTCCACACACACACACAAACACTCACCTCTCATAATCAGCAATTGCACCCGCGTTGCCACCGCCACTCGCTATTTGCGCTTTGCTGTCACCATCGCCGGTGCTGCCAGTGTTACGTATGCCCGCCACGTAGACGGCAAACGTTATAATTAGAATTGCAATTTGTTGCATACATTTCGGTGGTGAGTGCAACATTATAGCAAAAATGGTGTGCTACTTAGTTATGTTATGCTATGCTATGCAGACGTGTAGAATTGCTGTGCTGAGAAAATAAAGAAAACCAGAAGAAAAAAAATAAATATAAAAAATTTATATTATATAAAAAATTAGACACATACTCAGGCAACACTTGGCGCTACTTGACTTTGAATTATTCCAGGCAATCAGACAGCAACTGCTGCCCACTCATACACTTGAGAGGCGGCGCAGCACGCGCCAAAGCAATTCACACTTCGTCGTCTGTCTGCAGTCTGCGCTTATGTTATAGTTGAGTTTCTTTTCTCTACTAATATTTTGTTGTTGTTGTTGTTGTTGCACAAATATTGCAGCAAATGTCAACCTTGCCAACGTCAGCAATTCATAAACATAAGCCAGCAGCAATTGTTGTTGCGACAAGCGCTGATAGTCTTTAACTAATGTGCTTATAAGCTGTCTCCATTCAAGCGAGAAGGGGTGTAGAGGTAAGCCTGTTTGAGTTCAGTTTGTATGTATGTCCGCAATGCTTCGCGACTTGTCAGCTCGCACTTGATTTGGTCTCTTTGAGTATATTATAACTTGAAATACGGAAAAATTGCAATTTCTCTTACTATCCGCGTGGAGTCCTTGGGGATCCCAGCACAAATATATAGCATATACAAATACTAAACGTTGTGCTGATGTTTAAGTTGCACGGATTGGCAGTAGTCGCTCCTCAACTCGCTTAACTGCTCGCGAGTCCCCTACTAGATCTTCTATTCGTTTCTCTACTCGCTTCACTACTCGCCTGTATACTCCCTTCTTAATTTTACGCTTTCTTTCTTTCTTTCTCCAGGCAGCTACTTGACAATTCTCACGTGCTCATCGGCAACAATAAATACTTTAGTCAATTCACCCGCAAGCTTCGTATTTACGCCGACGCTTATTTGTCTGCTTGCAGCGTATTTGCAATGCTTGCTTCTAACACTGCTTTATGGATATCGGGACACTCCCACCAACCTCTGCTTTTAGCGCAAATTTAATTTTTCCTGATTATGCAGCGTCACAGCATTCCTTGGCTGCCGTCGCAGCGTCTTTAGCGTCCTGAGCGGATTATGTTGATTTGGTGTTCCACAGCGGCTGTCGGTGTGCGGTGTTGTAGCTATAATAAATGAAGAAGTCAGTTAAGTAGTAGAAATATTATGCGAGCATTATGAAAGCCATGGAGCCTAAAATAAGTGGAGGTGTTTATGTGTGTTTGTTGGTGTGTATGTAACACAGCGAGTGTCATAGGAATTATTGCATGCAAATTATTCAAATTATGTTGATTGAGTTGCGTTATGAGTGTTGTCTTTAATGAAAATGGTGCGGATCACACTTTTTGTAGGCGGTAGATTGTCTATTCCTTGGTATCCTTGCCATAATTTTTATATTGTCAAAAAGTGTGTACATTTCATACAAAGGGTTTAAAATATTTTATTGACTAAAATATAAAAATTTGTGCTTTGAAAATACCATAAATGGTTATAAAAATCGACTAGATTGACTGAATTTCTTACCTCTACATTTAAGATAGAGTTCACTTAGTAAAAGTAGACAAGGACGAGAAGTGTCAAAAAAAGCTTAGTGTTTGTCTTCTTCGATTCAGTGCGGCTTTTCTAAGGCCTCCAGGGGGTTTCGTTTGTTTTACTCTTGACAATTACATTTCAATTGTATATTAAGCTTTTTCCAACATTGTGAAAAGTGTCGATTTTTCACATATTCTCAGCCAGCAAAAGAATTTACTAGATAACCGGAACTACTTAGCAATCTGAATGCAAGCAAACAACTATGTATTTGCCGCTGAAATGGTATTAGGCTTTGTGGGCGCCGCGGCGTATGAGTAACATATTCAAATCATACACTCCTCAGCTTAAAATATATACATACACGTGATTCATCTGAAGAAATTCTACGCATATTTCACATATGAAAGCGGTTACAAAACTATGACCTTCCCAAATTTCGATTTTTTCTTTACACACAGCAAAAACTATGCAGTAAACGGTAAATACCATATTTCTCAGCAAACAACTGCTTACATAAGTGCGCACCTTTTTTATCCGCTTCACAAGCGCATCTAAGAAAGCGTTCAAATTGAGCAATGACATTGTGGAGATGGATACTCAAAAAGCTTAAGGCTGGTTACTTTCGATAATATGGTATAAAGTTTGAATACGGGACTTATACTGAAATAGTTACTCTCCATTATGGGGTGTGAGTCGAAGAATATACATATATATTTGTCAATGTATTTTTTACATTTTAAAATAAATATAAGTGAAAGCGAAGCGAAGCTTTGAAATTGATTTTTTTATTTAATGGCTTATAATTAATTATAATACAGTTATATATTTGGAAACTAAATTTCTTTATAACCAATTATGTATATTTTCGAAATGGAACTCACATTTTTTTTGGAAACGCTTGGCTGGTTTACAGCTAATTTTGTTTGTAACAGTAATAATATTTATGGCTTACTAGCAAGTGTTACATGGAATAAAATCTCATTTATTTCACTAAATGCGCAATGCACTCTTGTAAAAGAGAGTACGGAAGGTGGCTCAGTAGCCGCCATTTTGTAAGCAAATAATTTTATTATAAAAATTTTGTATACACTAATACATAGTTTTCGAGAAAGCCGATTTCTTTGTTCTTACTTCTAGAAAAAATTGTTATAGTTAAGGTTTTTTGAAAGTCTATCTACCTAGCCCTTGGTTAAGGGTTCCAAGCATTTATATACTGGTTCTCAATCAAATTCACAATATGACAAATTTTTACTTGATTGAGAAAAATGTATATAATACTTGCATAAGAGCAAGGTAAGTTACATACAACAATTGTGCCCTCAATTGTAGGCCTTTCTTCTTTGTTGTGATATTAATTTAAATAGTAACCGTTTTATAGGTTACTTTTTTGGGAAACACTGTTATATCTGGCAAGCCAAACTGAGAGAAGTTGCTAAAAATCAAACTGTCTTATTCCTGTGCCTTAGACAACTTTGATTTAATAAAATTACTTTTATATGCACCGTAAGTTTTCGAAAAAAGTTTTTTATTTTAGTCTGTATACAAAAAATTCTGTCGATGAGGTATATTTTCCTTACAAATATGTAGACATATATATATTAAATCAGATAAATGTATTTATTGTAGTTATGGCAACATTTTTAATGACGCGTATGCAATTGCAACATATGTAATGGTATATTTTAAACTCCCATTATCGAAGTTGTGTAAACAGTAGCTCAAGAATTATTAGCCAGTGTAGTCAGCATATGGCAAAGTAACAAAACTTGCCACACTAAAGTAGATTTACAATTTGAGTAACGGACCAGTTGTAAAGCGAGCAAAAAATTTAATGGTAGCAAGTTGAAGCGACACACACACACACCGAACTTATTATTGAACTTGTTGCAGCAAAGGTGTTGTTGTTGTTGTTGCAAAGCATGTTTTCTTACTTCGGTTGATATTGGTTGCAAATAGCAACACTAGGGCGTGTAATGTTGCAGCAATAAAAGCAGGACGATTACAAAGCGCTGCGAAGCAATCATGTCAGCAAGCGTTGTTATAGCCCGGCCAGCTGCAACGAGTTGCACTTGTTGTTGCAACAATTACTGCTTGCCAAACATTGCATGGCAAAAGATTTTAGAGTGCAAAGGAGTGTCACAGCCATAGAATTCAACTCAAATATGCACATTTGTCGCAACACACGCGCACAAGCACCCATACACACGTTACTTTAGACTATAATCGTTAAAAAGGATGCAAGAAGGAAGCCACACAGCTGCTGGGGCACTGCAGCCAGTGTGTTTGCTGCTTGTTGCACGACATGTCACAGCCGGAAATTGACTAGTAACGAATGCATTTCGTTTGTTAATGCAAACTGCGTACGTGCAACGCATAGCAAGCTGCGTGGCAGCTCGGTGACAACTCAGGCGCCAAGCGTGTTAGTGTGTATGAGTCGGCGGCCACTTGTCAATTCAACGTGAAGAAGTATCAATGTAAAAGGGGCATTTAAAATTTTATTACACCCGCTGGAAGACGTGATTCCGGTTTGCAGTGCATGCCGTTATGCGATTTGGCGTTGCCACCTGCGGCGAAATTTTAAACGTGACATTTGCTACTGCGAGTTAAGGTTTTCACCGCGCAGTCGCTCCGTCGCAACTCGTTTCGCGCCGTTAGCTTGAATTACAAAACACCGTTAATATCACTCATTTAAGGCACGCGTGTATGTTTATTGCGCTTACGCATACTCTAACCCATACTTGGTTAAGCAAGTGAGCTGTTTGCTTGCTAAGCACTCTGTGTGCACGGGCGAGGGTCGCAGTAACTTGAGTTGTGCCACTCAAGTTCAAGTTTATTGGGCAGGTTGCGGTTTGCGCATGCAATGAGTTGAGACTCTCGCATTGTTTTAGGGTAATTTTTCGGTGTTTTAAGCATGACTAATGCGCAGTGCTTTATTGTTGTGGGGAAAGCGAAACTGCTCGAGATACTGCTACAAGTAGTAAAGCGATTTCAGTTTTAATTTGCAGATTTTGCTGTTGCAGCGCGAAAATATATAAGCATTACTTGTAAGTGGATTTAAATTTGTGTAAATTTAGTTTATTATAATAAGTTGGAATTATCCGATAAGAGAAAAAAAATAAAATTAATATAAAGTCGCGTGTCATTTATCTTTTTACGGAGTTTTTTTTTGTACTAGAAATGGCCCCTCCATTATAACCATGTTTTAAATCGTGCAGAATAATATTTTACACTATTTGATGAAAGAGTATAAACTATACATTATAACCGCTCAGATTAAATTCTTAATAAGAGTCAGCTTTACCGAGTATCTGACAGTCACTTAGAGCTTCAGTAAGCTCAAACACCAACAAAATTCATTAGTGATATTTTTCAGAAGTTATTCTAAATGAGCCCAGTATATAACTGACTTAAAAAATTCGCTGTATAATCCAAACTAATCTAAAGGGTTAGCAGATGGTTTAGAAACCAATATTTTTCGAATGAGATCAGGACGCTCGATGTTTTTGAAATCAGCATCAAAATCAAAATTAGTTGTTGCTTAAAATCCATTCCATATGGATCTCAAATTTTGCAAATGTCTTTTTCCAGTCTTCCAAGAAGCTGCTAATTTGTCGCCCATATCGGCACACTATAGCATATAGCTGCCATACAAATGGCAGACCAAAATCAAGTCCTTGTTTGGAAAGCTTTTCTATTTTACAAAATATCTTAACGAAATCTGGCATGGACTACGCCCAAAATTACGTTCAAAAATTGTCGAAATCTATAACTTGGGTCAAAAATGGGTAAACGTTTAATTTAACAAAAAATATTTTATGACATATGGTAAGCACGCATAGTAAATCATTTAGATGTGAGGTTCATTGCCCATAACTTCATAGAGTTGACATTTTCGGCAAAAGTTACAACATCCCACAGCCATAATGGTATTATTACTTCACCGAAACCCACGTATGAGTCAAAGCATTACAATAACATATTTTGCCGCCCATAACCATACATTAGCTTCATTGATATTATTTTTACCATTATACTGTTTCACTACTTCATGCACCAATTTTCCACATGTAATCTTTCACTTTTCTTTCATGTCTTGCATGTGGGCTTTATGAGCCTACTAAATATGAAACAACGTCCCACTAGAGCGGCTTATGCTGCGATTTTCCGCGCCACAACACTTTCTTCAAACTTAATTTATCTTATTTATTTTTATTAATATGCGTATATTACACCGTCGGTTTCTTTTATTTACACGTACCACACAATAACTGCACTTATTCAAGCATATGCCCCAAAAAAGCGAAAAATCCCGCGTGCCGGAAGCGAACCGTGCAAACGTTGCTCACGTAACCGCGCTTCACAGACAATGTGCTTATTGTTGTTAACTTTTGTTGTTGCTTTTGTTTTTATTAATATTTCACTTTTGCTTTCGTTTCTTCGCTCTTTACAAGTACTTTTCGCGTGTGCCTTTGCACTGTCTTTTCGCTGGCAAGCACAAAATATTTTGTTGTTTCGTTTATTTGCTGGAATTTTCTTGTGATGGTTGCGCATGCGCTCTGGTCTGCGTTGTTCGACCGCGCCGTCACACGTTTGGTTTACATTTGTTAGCAAGTTGTGCCAGCTGGCTTGAGGTTGTTGCCACTTTTGCCGCCACTCGCAGCAAAATTGCCCACCTTTTTCTCAATTAACTTGAGTGCGGCATTTTCTGTTGTAATTTGTTGGCAATTTCGTATTGAATGTCGAGCGTGAGCCAGCGCTCCTTTATTTGTTTAGCATGTGCGCTCACAGCGCTAACGAAAGTGAGCTGAGATTTTTTAAGGCTTATTGTTTAATTAGTAAGCAATTGAGTGAGTAAGCTTTCGGTTTGAGTGAAAATGTGATTAAATGAGTGAGAAAGGGGGGAAAGATTTATGGGCGGTGCATTACTTAGACAAAAATATTTAAAAATATGTGTTTACTGTTTGCAGTACAAGAAAGTAATTTTTAAATGAGGAGAGAGGACCTTGAGGCACCTGTGCACTTGAAGTAGTTTTTCTTAAAAAATACCAAAACATTTGTTTGTTATTAAAACCAAAAAGATAATTTTTTTAACTTTATAAATTTTTTGAATTTCATAAAATTTGTGGGTACTTTCATTTATGCAGATTTCTTCAAGCCTTTTTTTAATTTATCGATATATTCTGGATTCGATGAAGTTTTTGGAAACCGAAATAGTTAGAGATATTCTCAAGCATTTTCTTTAAGAACTTACAGGTATGTTCGGGATGTGATAATATTTTCGGGATTAGTGAGACTTAAGAAGCTTAGCAAAATCGAATAGAGCTTTTGTGAAACTCTTAGAAAAAAATCCAGAAAACTATGTTAAGAAATACATAAATATAATCACCAAAATTATCTAGGTCAGTAGAGTCAAAAATCAATTTTGAAAATATTTAAAACTAATGATGAGAAGCAGAGAGAAGAGTAAAATAAAAACAAAATTTTGAAACGGAACTTTTTGGTGGCGGATTGGTGTGAATTACAAAATAGCTAACCAAAACATCAAAAGAAAAAGAAAAAAATGGCTAAAACGCAAAGTTGCGTGCTTGTGAAATTCCCACAAAAACAAGCGATGTCACTGTGTTCAATAAACATTTAGTAAGAAGAAGAAATGACGAAACATCGAAAAGCCAAGCGCAGTCAATGTGCCAATTCCATAAATTAATGCAAATAAAAAATGTAAATTTGCAAAAATTATTAACGTAATAAAACTCACTCACTCACTCACAACAACAACTGAATTGTGTTTGGGGAAACGAAAAGTGAAAACGAAATAAAAAAGAAAACAAGCAAAAAAGTTACTTGTATATCGGCATCACCAAAGCTATAATACTCTTCACAGCTGCCTTTTATATAGCATAAGAGAGAAAAAAGACTAGTCTAATGGATAGACAACTCTATATAAAAAATAACACATATGTTTTTTTTAATAAACTAAAGTCATCAAATGAAAGGCCATAGTAAAGAGAAAAAACACAAAAACAAATAAAAATCTCACAATGTATTACTTAATATTTAAAAATCGCATAATATCATCTGAAGCGTTTATTTGCTTATTCATGCCAACACCGAAGGCCAAAAAGCCACAACAAATGTGCTTTGTAGTGAATGATGCCAAATATAAACGCGCACAGATATAAGCATATATATTCATGTATGTGTGTGGCTTCGATTAAGTTTGAACCGGCTTACTTTCTCCACATGAACAGCTGTTGACACTGCCACGGTAATGTGGTCAGCTAATATCATTTGTACAAAGAGAGTATACTCTAGTTATGTGAGTAAGTACAAGTAGATTAATACTTCGGGTGGCTATTCACTAAATATTGTTTATAATTTTTTATGTGTGGTAAAGAGTGAAATTGGCGAGAGAATACGATATATTGAGAGTTAATTAAACTTTTTGAAAACTACTTTCAGGCGTGTGGATTGGACGTAGTATTTTCATAAAAAATTTAGGTGTAATGTACTAAAAGGTTTTGAATATAAAAAGGAACAAAAAAAGCTTTAGCATAGCAGGACATTATCATACATTATTATAATTTTAGAATACACTTTTAGAAATAAGCCCTTAAATATATTAGAGTACTATTTGAATAAACATAATATTATATATATTCCCGATTCTCATAAGGAAGCTATAGAATGTAATTTCTTTGCTAAAAATCTTTTTAATTTTCTCTAACTATGCGAAATACTAAAATTGTTTAACTCTTAAGGTTTTTACCTCGAATAAAATATTTTTTAAATACGTTGGCCAGAAAGCAACGTCCAAAAATAATACTCATAAATTGTAGACAGATAGTAAATACTTGCAGCAATATGTATTTTGTTGTAAGTATTTGTAGACTGGATAATAAAATGTTTGGAATATGGAATTGGAATATTAGAATAAGGTTTTCTGCCAGATTTTTAAGCGCACAGAAAGGACTATAGAAGAACAAAGAAATAAAGCATATTAAAAATACAATTTTGCGAAGGTTACATGCCTCATCAAACATATAAGAGTCTGTTGGCAGCTTAAAGACTGGACCTTTAGAGGTTACCTGGTACCTCATATACATCAAATGGTCCGATATTTGCTTTTTCGTTAATTTAATTTGGAAAACGTTTAAATTTTAATATGCTACCTTATATTGATACTTAAAATTTTCATGCTTCACATAAACACTTGTGTTTAAATGACAAAATTTTATGTGTAACTATGAATATTTTACAATTACAAAATTAATGTGCGAGTATGTAGACACAAAGAGCGAAAACACTAGAGATTTAATAATGCAAAAGGAGCATAAATATATAGATATGTGAGTAGGAAGATAATAATAATAAAAAAAAGAGCATTTTAATGCAACGGTACTAGAGATATCAGACGTTTAGCAGCTGCACATTAAATTGACACCGATAACTGGACACTGAGAGGATGCAGGAAGCTGCTGCTATGTGGAATAGAGCACATATGCGTGTATAGTGTATAGTGTATATAATGGTATGTGTGTATAGTGTATATAAAGTAGTATATGTGTGTGTAACTGCGCTCCTAACCAGTTTTCGTCTATGAATTACTGCTTTGATTGTGACACTCCTAGCTTAATATTAAATTTGGTGGCATGAGTTTGATATCCTCATTTATACATAAGTATATGTCCTTGTCGCTATATAGTGCCACCTGCTCACAATATAAACGCAAGTGCTTTTCTCATGCTTATGAACGCCACTGTATGCACTTATTCGATCACGTCCACTTCTATGGCATCTTTCAGTTGCATGTTGTGGCATTTAATATGCGTTGTAAGTGTTATTAATACGTGTAGCATTGCTTTTGCAGGGAAAAAAGGATGTGTCATGACAGTATGAAGTATATGCACGATATTCAAATTATTATTAAAAGCCTGTTGGCATTGCTAAGCACAATGTTTGAAGTATATGGAATGGGAAACACACACATACATTCTAAAAATTTTAATATGAATTATAATACAGGATAGTATTTGCAAGAAAAAAGCGAAAAATAAAAAAAATTTCAATGTAGCTGCACCGAAGCTATAATACCTTTCACAGGTGCAATTCTCATAGCATGAAAGGTTATAAAAATATTTTTATTTTGATTTTGATCGGTCATTGGTTGTATGGCAGCTATACGCTATAGTGACCCGATCTGGACAATATGCTCCTAAGTTATGGCGTCTCCTTGAGTTATAATTCGTGCTAAATTTCGTGACGATATCTGGTAAAATTTAAAAGATTTCCATCCAGATTTCGTTATCGACGGCTCCGACAAATGAGCAGCTTCTTTAGGTGGGAATGAAGTATTGGAAATTTCAGATCGATATCTCAAAAACTGAGTGGTCGAGTCAACTCGTCGCGCTGATCACATATTATATACAATTTATAGGAGCTTGGAAGTTTATTTTTGTGCATTACAAACTTCATGGCAAACTAAATATATACTGTTATGGGTATATATATTGAAAAAGGACATATGTCCACCACATTGCTTGGGCAGTTGAATCACTTTTGCTTTATGAGCCCAAGCAAGCTATAAGTGAAAATGCAATAACACACAAATATTAAGTATGCGTACGAGTATCATATACACACACATTTATAATACATATAGAGCACACAAAAATCCTTTATAACGCACATTATGCTTCAGATATTAGATGTTTATGATGTCGCTGTTGTCCTGCCAAATACTTTACTATCTTTGTGTGCATGGCAGTGTTATATAAATAAATTATTGCTGCCTATAATGGTGAAGGCACATACAATATTAAGCGCCTGATGAATGGTCAGCTGAACACACACACACACAAATATTTGTAGCTACGCATACACCCACACTGACACTGAAAATATCCTTTTATGTTCCTGTGCAGGAATTTATTACTTTTTGCTTTGACGTAATGACAGATTGCAGGAATCCTTTGCCGACAGAGCAGCAGATATATACACGCGTACATTGCCATTTTTGGTTCCAAAGTGTAACGAAGAGCACATATATATATGTCGAAAAGTATAGAACCCTGTAGGAAATTAATTCTTTAAGGAGTTAACATTTTTTCGGACACATTAGTGGTTTTCAAAGTAGTGCAATAGATTCTATATCCACACCAATTGGCTTTTAGAGAAAAGGGTTGCTAAAAGTCTCAATTAGTGACATAACTACTTTTATTGGCGATTTAATAAACTCATCTTAACGGAAAATCATAATTATGAAGGAAAAGAAACAAGAAGGAATAACCTCACAAAAATTGAGCAAAACAGCTTCTAGCAATATAATTTCTTACATGGTCTACCTCTGCGACATTTTTATGTGCCACACATGTCCTGCCACCAACTACACGGTCGCTTTTTGCTAGCCGACGCTATTGTACGAGTATTCCACCATACACTCAACGCTTCTACAGCTTCATAACATGGCAAGTGTGCACCCATCAGCACGGCCATCAACAAGGACATACAAAAATAACAGCCAACTGCCAATTGCTCATCACTGCCAATGTGGAGTGGGTGCCCTGCCCCACAAAATACTACCAACCAACAACTAATTTTGTTGCACAACTTTGGTTGCTTGTGGCACGAGCTCCCGTTTGCTCGTAGCTCATCTTAGTTACGCTTGACCGTTAAGGCCAAAAGCGAATTACTCATATCGTGCCATAATGTCCTTTTGAATACATATCAAATAGCAGTTACAACAACGGCAAGCAAAAACTTCAGGGAATGCCTTGGAAGGTACTAACACTACATGACTATGCATGTGTAGTTGTAAGTGCTATTAGTACGAAGTTTGATCGCCACCATATCAGCGCAAACGAATTTTAATATATGCTTTATGGTGGGTCGCTCGCTTGCTCGATTGACTATCGGCCCTGCTGCCATACCTTTGAAGCCGTTCATCTATCATCCATTCATTCAATACATTCTCTTAATCCGCCCTTTCAACTGAGCGCTGCTAGTTTAGAAATTTTTATTGTACAGACGAAGTGCTCGGCAATCGTCAATAAAGGCGGTGTTCGAGCTTCGAGTTCGGACTCAATGTCTGCTTCTTTTGTGTTGCTGCTGCTATAATTTGTTTGTTAATGTCACTGCTGTTATGTGGTGTATGCTTTGCAGTTTTTCGGCTTGTCTAAAGCTGTCATGATTCAGAATTTGATTGTTTGCCTGCAGATTTGATTGCCGTTGCAGAATGCGCGCACTTAAAGGACACAGAAAGGACATTGGTAATAAGAATTTTATATGGCAGTGTTGAGCAGATTGAATAGTGTGTCTGAGTTAGCAGAAATTTGCAATTAAAGTGAGCAAATTTAAGAATCCAAGCATATTTATTTAGTAGAAAGGGCAACAGTTATCTGGTATTTGGCAGTTTTTAAAGTTTTGTATTTTATATGTTTGTATTGTAGATGCTTAAGCAGTTACTTTGCCGTAACCCTTTATTTGGCTTTTCTATAATTGATTTTAAGTCTCATGCTTTAGAAATACAATAACAAAATACATTTGTGTTAGCATTTATCATTCGAACCATTACTTAATTTTGATCTAAAATACGCAAAACAAAACTTGGTAGCATTGAAGATTGCAGCTATACGACTTTAATGTGGTATCCGCAATTGACAAGAGCAGAAAAATCCTTCAATGCTTGCCAATTAGTGCTCCCTATGTAAGAATCTATGCTTTAGGCCCCAGTTCTTGCTGAGTGTTTGCTTTTGTGGGAACCCATCTGTTATGTGACTTAAATGTGCCCTTATCAGGACCTATGTTGTTCTCTAATATTTAAGTAAGATTAGTACTTTATAAAATAGTCAAATGCTGCTCATGTGTTTATTAAATTTTAGCTGTTTTTGATATTTTCTATACCACATACATATACATACATGTGTGCTCGTTGTAATGCGCGTTTTATTGAAATACTAATTAAATAGTTAAGAATAAATAAACTCCGAATTAGCCATCACTGAATAAGTTTATTAACACATAAACAGCGTTGCCAGATTGCTATAACAATAAATATGCAAATTAAAAATTAGCAAGCAAATTAAAATCACAGCTGCAGTGAAAAAAGAACAACAAAAACTATCGTAATCATAGAGAATAAATTTATTTCGTGAAAAGCATTGACAATTCAACTCGAACTACGACATCGGCGCCGACAGCAACTTTTGCACGTGGGTCAAAAGTTGATTATCATAAGCTCATAGTAAAAAAAATAAATAAATAGATATGAGTATATAATTACTTATGTATGCGTGTATGTGAGTCTGAGAATGTAGCATGAATTGACAGCAGCTAATTACTGCACAGTAAATGACTGGCATGCTGCAAAATAGATAAAAAACATAACAATAAAATAAAAGTTTTGAGCGCTAAAAAATGTAAATGAGTTTCTGCGGTCAGCGGAATTTAGTTTGTGCCACATTAACTACTCACCAGCGGCAAATCTATGCAAATAGACATTAGAGGCCAATAAATAAACACGCAATAAAGGCAATGTGTTGCAAGTACGCGCACATATACATACATATATGGATATATTAGAGTGAGCCACAAAACAAAACTATCGAATTTGTTTTTACTATTTAAAATTAAGCTATATACATGAAAAGATATCCTTGCTAGGCTGGATGCTTTGTTTTATTTTTAAAGATGTCATTGATCATTCAGTTTCCCATTTGAATAACAAGTAAAGAAATATATTTGCTTCTTTTTTTTATTAAAAAATCATATTTTAATTTTTATACCGGTTTCTTGTAGCATACAAATTTCTTTCAGGGGAGCTTTTTAATGCCTGCCTTGCCGGAAAGTACAGAGAAAAAATATCACTGAAAAAGAGGATGCTTAGCTTTATTTAAAGCTGCGTCGTTTTAGCTATGTCCGTCTGTCTGCCAGTTAGCCTGTATATACGTGAACTAGTCTCTCAGTTTTTGAAATATCAGTCTTTGCACAAGTTCTCTTCTTCCCAAGTAGCTGTTAATTTGACGGAACCGAAAACTTTTGCATTTGACAAGGTGTCTTTAGAAATTTGGCAGAGAGTATTATCCTAGGCATCGCTATATTCCTCAAACAAATTGCTCAGATCAACCTATTGTAGCATATAGCTGTCATACTACTGACCGATCAAACTTAAGTCCATGTATGTAAAACTCTTTTAGTTGTCAAGATATCTTCATGAAATTTGACGCAGATTATTATCCAAATCAACGTTATTATTTGCGAAAATAGTGTTTAGATTGGACCACTATAGCTTGTAGCTGCCATCCAAACTGGCCGATTAATTTCAGAATAAAGATCTTTAATACCCTTTTATGAGATAAAAAATGTCTATGTGAAGGTTTTTTGTATACATATATTAAAAAAATATATTCTTTCAAAGAGATATTCTTTCGCTGTATATAAGTGTACATATAAAGGTTAATTTTAAGCAACAAATTCGATAGGTTAGTGTTTTGGCTTGTCCTAATATATATAATATTATATGTATGTATATATGAATAATGAAGCTTTAAAAATCAATTAATTTACATATAAAACCACATACATATTTACATGCAACAAACCTTGTGTAAAATAATTTTTAATGAAATTCGTTTTCGCGTTGAAGCTTATGGCTGGCAGAGATAGATAGAGAGAAAGAGTGCTGAAAAATTCACTCAAACTCCGGTGCTATGTATATACCTATACATATGTATATATGTATATGTATGTATGGATTTATGTCTATATCCGTATGTAAGTATGGTTTTCACTACGCAGCAGGTGGGTGGCTTGTACGACATCATTAGTTCGGCTCGTTTGCATAATTTACAAAATTTAAAATAATTAAATCTCCGTTGAATATTGAAGGCGGAGAGTTTAGGTATTGTTGTTTTTATTGTTGTGAGGTTAACTGTTGTGGTTGCGCAGTCATGTCGACATAATCTACATTTACTAAATCACCGTATTTATATATCGTTGTTTACATAGTACAAGTATACGCACAGTTACATATATATACATGTAAGTAGATAGTATATATTTGTCTCCGCGTTGTGGCGTAAAAACCACAAAGATGCTTTGAATTTATAGAGGTGTGTTGTGGAGAGTTTCTGTTTTCGGGGCGTAAATCAGTAAACAACTAATTTTAATATCAGCATATTGATTAAATGAGGGAAGAGTTGCTAGCTATTAATGAGACTATATTGAATGTATTGGAAGGAGCCAATTTCCCAGTGAACATAATTATGCGTATATATGGTATACCATATACGAACTAAATAGCTCATCAATACAATACAGATGTTGTCATTGAGTGTAGTTTTGCTATTGCTAACGAATTTTAAAAATCATAAGTAAATCATAAGGTAACTAAACAGGGTTTCACCTTACAATCTTCTTGAAAACGGCTGAAATGGCTGCAGCTATCCTTTTCCACACTTCATGCTTTTCAGTTGCCCTAATTTCTTCGTTCAACACCCTTCTGACATTCCCTTAGTTTTGCCCATGATCCTAGTTAAGATTCTCCTTAAAACACTGAAACACTTTTTCTATTAAAATTTAACAAAAACTTAATATTCTTTGACCACTTGTTTTGTTGGATTTGTGTTTGTTGGGTTTATTGAAAGAAAGCTACATGTATGCACACATGAAAAGCTTGCGGTTTGACAATAAGCTCATTGCGCAATAAAACGGAAACGGAAACATGTAAAGCAACACATATTATAATAAAAAATTAGGAAAAAAATCGCAACATATTAATTAAAGCCACGACAATGTTGCGCTGTTGTTACACAAATACTCAAACCGAACAAGTCGAAAGTGCAAAAGCAAGTAAGCAGAAGAGCTTAAAAAATATTTGACATGCCTTGCACCAGATAGATAACAACAGATGTTTTAACATGTACATATATATAATATGTATGTATTTGTAGTTGACTAATATTTATTTTTAGAAGAGAAATTTACAGCAGTTGTGCACATTATTTTCCACATGATGGCATTTGTCAGGTGTTGCTAATCCGTTTAAGAATACATTTTTTTGCTGTTCAAGTAAATTCATCGGCGACATGTTGTGAATGTTATTGTTGCTCTCATTTATTGTCGTTGCTAGTCTTTAGCATCTTAATGCTTATTTGTCTATTTTGCGGTTATATAAATACCAATTATATCTATAAATACACTCGCATTCATTGTAAAGTGATTTGCTTATTAAAGCATGACATTTACTCCTTCGTACATCTAATCCTATTGTTGTTGATGCGTAAACCTTTTTTTTTTTTTGGAAGACTTTTTTAGCTGATTTGCATGCTAATAGGCAGCTTAAGCCGCTGGCACAGCCCATTAGCGCAACTGTCAACATGCTAATTAGTTGTTTGATGTTGTTGTAATGTGGTGATTTGGTAGCTTCTTTTTTAAAAATGACTAGCGTGAAAGGATTTGCTTTAGAACAGCCTGTGGAGATTGTTATTTCATCAATATTAAAAGGCTTCATAAGCACAAAGTAAACTTTTTAAATTCGAAATTTCTGAACCAGAAAAATTTACCTGTGTACCACAGACCTGTGTACCTTGGTTGGTTGAGTCATTATTATAGTCCAGAAATTTGAAAATAACGATTTTTTCAACTTCGATAGTTGAGATACTCAAAAACATATTCATAGAAGGAAAATTATTTTCAAAGTTATAGCTGTTTGTTTTTTTCGATACGGTCGTCACGATATCTCAAGTTCCATTTCATCAATTTACTCAACATTTGGTGCGAATATTTTTGTAATTTACGACTTAAGCACAGCTTTTCTTTTTAATACCCTAAAGTCTATATTTTGATTTTCTCTCCTAACAACTTTTTCTCATAAGCAAATTTGCGCTTTTTAAGTTTTTTTTTCAATCTACTGCGCTTAAACTTTTTCTAAATATGATATCATTAGCAACCATGACAGCCGTGAACGTGTGTCACAATTTACCGTTGTCTAGCTGTCACATTTGACATGTCATAGTGCAAATTATGGCACCCTCTTTGTACTTACAAGTATATATGTATTAATACCCACAAATATTGCCAAATCGTCAAATCAAATCGTTTGCCAGAAGTGTGTCATCCAAAGAGAATTATGAATATTAGTAATAGATACTCAAAAGCATTTGATTCAATAATACGGCGGCTGTGGGCTACATGAATAAAATAATAAGTTGAAACTTGTTATTAAAGATTAGCAGAGCATTCAAACTACTGGTGGCTGCAGGCGTGTCCGTTGGCAAATACGACACGGTAGTCAAGTCTAACTCCGAAGAAAAGTTGTTTGAGAGGGCATTTTAGTTGAATGCGAGAGCAAATGGGGAGAGTGTGTGTGGTATGCAAATGTCAGTGGGTGGTGGTTAATAATTTGTTGTCGATTTGCGAGAAGTATTTGCTGGTGTTGTATTTCACATACTTTTACTTGCATTTGGTTCGAATTATTATGTTTTTTTTTTCTGTCAGACATTTGATTGACAGCTGAGCATGCTTAAATTGTAAAAATTTGACAGCGCACTGTGGTGACACGCGTCGATTTAAGAAAACCAAAATCCGTCTATAATTTAAGTATATGCGATTATTATTATTTCTAGCTGGACCAATAACTGCCTATCAAATTTTCAATCTAAGCATATTTTACGCATTTTGCGGTTAAATAATTACAGCAGGTCTTTTGAAGAGGTTTTTACTAAGGTGAGTTAAAAGATACACCATTTGAACAAAAATATTAGTAAAGTTGTTATAAAATAACCTGTGAAGGGTGTCTGCTTGTGAGAAATTATGTAACTACTGTTTGTAAGTCTCTCTGCGATTAACTCTTGTATTTCTTCAAAAAGCTGTCCTATTTTGGGCAAAACCAGTGCATTGTTCGAAGTTCCATAAGTGGGTGTGATAATAGCTCGATTCTGTGTGCTTCCCTCTACCATACTGTTTCGCTTAGTTTACTCCAAAATTATAGTGAGTATAATTGCTCGGTTTTGAGTGCCTTACTCTCCTAAACTCCCTCTTTTGTTCAAATCCAAAATTATTAAGAGTACTTCTAGCACAAAAATTGTATTTTCTTCGATAAATTCTAGTCTAGCGAAATCTAAGCAGCTCTAAAAGCAAAGCAATCTAAAACTAACTTTTTCCAATTTATAGCTCATTGGCTTCATTTTTTTGGCTGGAAAAGGGTGCGGTGGCGGCTCGGTTATTAGGGTGTACGATGTCAATATCATCTGCAGTAGCAATGTACTTTTAGAGTAGACAGTAGACATTGAGGTGCAGATTAGCGGCATGTATCACTTTTTCCGGCATTATATTGAAGAAGACGCATGAGAGGGAATCACTCTGTCTAAAATCTCGTCTGGTATCGAACGACTTGGGGAACAATGAGAGAAACAGACCAACCGACAGTTTAAAAATTAGAGTAGATAAGAGTTTTGTTTAAAATATTTTATTCATAGACTATCATAGCATATTTTTGCTTAAGTTTACATAACTATAGTAAATTTCCAATACTTCGAATACTTTTTAGTGCACCCTCGTACATCCAATACTTGTATCTACATATACTTAAGTGTATATCTATCACCGTGGTACACGAACACACACGTTTGATGGGTTACTTTAATTGCAACACCCACTTAAACCTTAAGTAGCAAGAAATATGAAATTATTATTTGACAACTAACCACAATTCGATTGAAATTCTATGCCACACAACAAAACGCCACACAATTTGTACTTTTTTTTCAGACCTAAGCCATAGCAAAATAAAATGCCATGAAATTCATATCACATGACATCCATTTAGTGCGGAAGAGGGTGAGGGCGTGCGCGTGTTCACGCTACAATTTCCGCAAAAAGGCAATTATGACAATTTAATCAGCGCAGCGACCGCAAATATGTCAAAGCCGAAAAGAAGAAGCACACAAATAATACAAATCTTAATAATAACCACTTACATATACTGCAACATCACACATAATGCTTGAGGGCAGCATAACGGTGAATAGCACGAAACGCTAACATAATCACGGCATAATTTGCGCTATTAACGCAAGGTAACCCCGGCGCTACCTTTGCTAGTGGAGAAAAAATATAACAACACAGCTACCGACCCGCGCACCCTTTACTCTTGAATTATAGTTGCGTGTGTGTGTGTACGCTCATTGCATATCCTTTCCTTTGAGAGCGGGTTGCGACTCATATTACACTTTCGCCTTCTATCCGTGGCCTTAGACATCCAGACATATACCTTTAGCCTGCCTATTATCCTTTGCAGGCGTTTATAATATTTTTTTTTTTTTACTTTCCTCTACTACATTTTATGTTTTGTGTGCACATAATTGCTGCTGGAAAATCATAACTCCGCAAACGCAAACGTAATAAGTCACGGCATGCATGCGATATCGATTTTGGCAGATCTAATCCCTGTACTATGCATTGTTATTTCCTTCGCTTGTCGTGTCCTTTTGCCACTTACGATTTTGCGACATAATTGCCCAATTTATGTTTAACGATCTGATTCATCTTTTTTCGTATTCGTGTAATATTTTCGTGTTAACATGCACTTGTGTGAACCGCTCATGTTAACCCATTGCATGTTTCCACATCATTTTCCGGTACTGAAAATGTTCATTCAATTGGTTTTCTATAAATTTGGGCTCACCAGTTTTCTGCTTTTATATTATTTTCATAACTATCTTCAAGTTTTGGTTAACCTGTTCATGGTGCAATTATTTCGTAATTGGGTGGGTTAAAAAAGTTCTGAATCCTTGTAGGGATAAAATATAAATCGAAGAAAATTACTTTTCTAATAGTTGTCCTTTGGTAGGCAGTGGCAATACTCTGGATATAATTTTAAACTGAAAAAGTTTCTCATAAAAGCCATCAGTCAATCGAAGGAGTCCAAAAGCTTGTAGCATGTTCCCTTTCTTGGGTGATATATTGATGATAAACTCAAAGATGAAGCCAATTACTTAGCAAAATACCCAGACAGTAGAAGCAAGCCACTAATTGGTCCACTTCCATCGACTAACGATGATGCTTTCGCACAGTTTTAAATGGGACTTCTTTTCCTGAAATCAATAGACACCTAACAAGTTACAAATTAAAAAATTTTAAGAATAAGTAAACACAGCCATGATTTCTGAGTTGATCGGCTAAGTTGGCCTTTAGTGCCCTCAGCGAATGGCCTTTAATGGCTAAAATGGACATATGTCGGGATCCTTGAAGCATATTTTTCAATTTCGAAAACAGAAAAAAAATCACTGGGAGCCAAATCTGGCGAATACCGCTCAGAGTTGACTTTCGTTTCATGCATTATCAGCGCATTATCGTGGTGAAAAATCTATGAGTTGTCTGTCGACAAATTTCTCCATAAAAGCTTATTGACTTTGCTGGATTCGTTATGATAAAATAAGTAAGCTTTATCGTGAACAATTTTTTTTTGTAAAAATCGGGATCGGTGGCCATCTCGTTTTGGGTCCATTCACTAATCGACTTTCCAGAGTAAGTCTGATCATTATAAAATGGTAAACTGAACAGAGTACAAACCAAGTAATAGCTGTCAAAAAGACCAATTTCGAAATAAGTATTGCCTCATTGAAAACCACACGTCTAAAGAAACGCCCGTTATCTGAGAGAAACCTCTATATTTGGACCAACGTTGGGCAGTTCAGGGTTTGTTTTGTCATACAGGAAGAGAGTTGCCCTTTGTTCTTCTTTTGATTTTCAACTTTTAAGTTCACTCTTGACCTCACAGTACGAAATTTTCAAAGTAAATAATATGTGCTTATTGCTCCAACTTTGAGATTTTTTTTATTTATTTATATAAATTTCTTTATAATTATATTTAATATATATATAATATATATATAGATATATATATGTTGTATTTCGATAAACATTCATGAGATCATAATAATGATTTTTATTCAATATACTTAAATGCATATTTATAATATACTTTTTTATAGTACTGGTTGTTTATATTAATTATTTTGTATACACATTTCCAGTTTAATTTCATGTAAATGCATTCCATATACATTTAAATTCACATTTTTATTTATTATAAAAATCATTTATTTCATAACATCTTATCAACTGTTTATAGACTAAAAAATAAATTTTATTTTACAAATATAATTAAAGCAAATGAAAAAATAAACAAATCAAATTTGTGTAAGCAAATATTGGAAACAATTTTAAAAGCAATGCAGCTAAGTAAGGCATACAAATAATTTATATACACTTGAAAAAAAATATGATTTAATAAATTTTTTGAACAAAAAATTTTTTAACATGAAATATTACAAAAATAAATTTTAAAGCAATAAATTGTGGCTAGAGAGTTATTATATTTATTATACAGTTATTTTATTTATATAGGCAGCACCTGACGTGGAAATTTGGCAGCAACGCAAAAGCATAAGCGAATTGCGGTAGTGTGCGGTAAATAGCGAAAGTGAGTGAGATATAAATTTCTATATGTAGTTGTTATTATCTACAGAAAAATTAAACTAAATTTTTATACCCAGCAACATTCTGCGTAATTTACAAAATAATGGCTTATTCTTAAGTAGTTCATTAATATTGCTACATGTCTACCATATTTATTTCTAAGTATATATACATAAAAACTATATTTTTATTTAAATGTAGTATATTGTTAATTTTTTTGTGGCTTTGTTTGGCAATTTGCGCGAATGCATGACTTTCTTTATCAACTATAAAATGAGAATGAGCATATTGATGGCAATTGATGACAACGTAAAAATTATTTTATGAATAATTAATTAAAAAAATACAATACAAATATTTTTTATTTATTTAAATGCAACTTTATCTAACTGGCTAAAAATGTTACTAAATATTAGCAGAATTTTTTAAATGTATGCTTTTTTGGACACTCACACCGCGGGCATTCAAACAACGGCAATAAACTGGTGTAGTAATGAATATGAAGGGAATGAAAACTGGCAACAGCGCATAATACCAAATTTCACACCAGATAACAACTGTGAGCTTGTGAAAACTGGCCACGTTGCTTTAATTCTACAATAAACTTCAAAAATAAACTTTTCCATTACTTTCAGTAAACGCTTTGAAAGTTCCCTTAGTTGGGTGAGTACAAAATATACCGAGATCATTGTGAAAACTATTAGAAATGAGCGCACGTCAAACTCAAGTATCAGTAGCTGACCGTTCAACGCAAAAATATATGAAATTTGTCATATCTGTTGAGGCTTCAAAACTGTTTCGGATTTACGTGGCTCATTTGTTAAAAATTTACAAATCGTTCAATTAAAATTTTATTCGTTTGGTTTCGGATCGTTTCGTTTTTTTTTTGTTTGCTGATTATTTTCTTTCGGGTTTTGAAAAAAATGTGTCTATTGTTGTTGGAATATTATAAGTATGTTATTTACAGAAATTTTTCATGTCGAGTATCATTCTTTGAATCGAGTATATGCTGATAATACAAATGAAATGAAGTTTGAAATGAGTACGAGTATGTGTATTTAACTTACTAGAAAGTTTAGAGAGCTTTTCATGTATTTAGCGAAAGCTATAGACAGTCGCTTAGTAGAAATTTTGAAAGACATTAGCTATTGTATAAGCTTTTAGACGATTTTATAAAATGTTTATTCTTTATATTTTTATAAATATCTTGTTAAAAGTTTTACTTCTCAATAGCTTTCACGTGTTAATCATTACTAGCTTATTTGGTTTTTGTCTTTTCATTTAAAAAATTTAGATAAACTTATGTAATGCTGTGTCAACTATTGGTTTGAGCAGAGCTTTCACAGCGCATTTCATTCGCCCAAAAACTTTTTTCTTAAGAAACAGTACTCTGTAAGATTGGTTAAGGGTTTTTTTTTGGATATTCGGAAAATGCCGTGGAACTTACTTACTAGAAAAGTTTCTGAACTTAGAGATCAATATTTAAGAGTAGAGAAATATAGTTTTAGAAAGCATTTAATGGTTATTTATAATTTTATAGCATATATGCAAACTCTCGAAAAATGTAATCGAATTAAAAAAATATTTTATGTCAAAATTTATGTATTCTGTACATTTATAATAAATGATTTTTCTCGCTATTTACAAAAAACTCACACTTCAAATGTGCTATAATATTATTTAGCATTAAAAAATATATATTGAAAAATAAAACTACAACTAGGCACATATTTTACATAACTTGAGAAATTACAACTATTTACTGTGTATGTACATATATATCATCCAATTTAACTAGTAATTAATTAATAATTATATAATAGCGAAAAATCGTCTAATGACAAGAAATTTTTGCAATCACCTGCCTTTACTGTGTGTTTCTTTAAAATAATTCTATGCTTTTTATAGCTTTAAGACTTAATGAAGCTTTTAAGTGTTTAAAAATATAAAATTAGGGTAAATATTTAGTTTATTCATTAAACAAAACGTAAACTTATAACTGCAGTTTACTTGCACTGAATAATTGGAGTTGGTGGTTGTTGTAATAATGGTGGTGTTGTTGTTGTTGTTTTCTTACCTAATGATTTTTATGGTTTGAGTGGCATTTGTCATTGTTGAAGTTGCGCAAATTTTATTACACTAACTTATTTTTAACTATTATACATTTTATATGCAAAATGCAAAAAAAAATATTTGTATAGAAAATTATAATTTATTATATATTTTTCATCTTGAGATCATTGTGATTTTTGGGAATTGTTTTAAGATATTAATTTTATGTTTATTATTTAAACAATTTTTTTTAATCGATTTTTATTGGTTTGCATAAATTGCTGTACTTTGCTAAGCTTTTTCGGCAAACTCCATTTATAATATTTGCTGTAAAAATTTATTACTGGTTTATTGAAATTTTTTATATTTGTTATATTGTGCTAAGTGAAATATTATTTTGCTATTTTTTTCTATCGATTAATTTATATGACTTATGACAAATTATGTCAAAAGTTAACAACTAAAAAAAAAACTGTCATGGTTACCGTAATTGTATACCAAGTTTTTGCGTTTTAAATGCAGTGTAAAGTTTAAGGCTCAGAACGATAATTGTGATAGACCTTGATGGTATTCGATTGAAAATATATATGTTTAATATTTTAAATATTTTAAGGTTATATGCTGAGTGAAAGTTTCATAGAATTGATTTGGTGCTTTTTAAAATTAAGTGATAAATAAAAGTTTCTATTCGTTTTTTATTAGTTGAAATATATTAAAATTGCGTGATAAGTGAAATCTTCATCAAAAGCTTTAGGTGTTAAAAAGTGCTTTCGAACACTATATAAAGTATTTGATGATTTCAAAAAAACTCACAGTAATGTTAATGAAGGCTATGCTAGAAGTTTAGCCAAATCTTTCATACTAACTTTAATACAATTTCAATCTGTTTTTGCAAATTGAGATATTTTAAAGTGATTTGGTAAATGAAAGCTTCAACAAAAGCTTTAGAAGGAAAAATAATAGTTTTAGAACAGTTGGAGGAAGTTCTTTATGATTTCAAAAAGCACAGAGTAATGAAAATAAAGCTTTTTAAACATATTTAATTTTTCAACATTATGAATGCTTTAAAGTTTTGAAATTTTAAATTCAAATTAAATGTTTGGTAAATGTTACCGCTTGAAATAATTTTACTAAATTCTTCGGAGCAGTTTTTTTACTAATTACAAAATTTTAACGAAGGTAACAAAAGTTAATAAAATATTTCCAGAGTACTTAAGCAATTTATGCAAATAAAAACAATAAAGGTGTTTTGAGACCAATTTGAAAATTATTACTGTAAGTTACAACATAAACTTAATTATTATATTTTATAATTTTTTTTAAATTTTTATTTTTACTTTTTGTGTATTTATGTTTTCACTTTTTAAACAAAACATTTCTTGAATTTTCTTTTATATATTTATTTTAGTGTTTTCTTTAATTTAATGCACTTAACATGTTTCCTAATTATTATTTTACTAACTGTTTATTCACTTTTTTGTCAAAAAAAGCAAAAATTAATAAATTTCACTTTATAATTTTCTTTTCCTTTACAAAAAAGTACGTAAATAAAAACATCACAAAAATGGCTTTCAAAATTACAACTAAGCAGAATTCTGCGCACAATTAGAGCTAAGCAAAAAATTAACTAAAAATTATTTTATATATGTATGTAAGCATTTTTTTATATAGTTGCTGTATATTTTAAAGCATTTAATTTATGTTTTAAACGCATTTTTTTATTTACAAGTGTATATTTTTTTGTAAATTTTTTTATATAAATCTTTTATATAAATCTTTTTTTTATTGCAATACAATTTATTTGTAATTCAAATTACAGCGAAGACTTCGATTTTTTGTTTGCAGTTGTGAGCAGTTTATTTTAACAGTTATTTATTTATAGTTTATTTTTTTGTAAAATTACTTCAGACATTTTCTATTAGTGTGCGAAAATTATTATGTTTTAAATATTTCTTTACAATTTAGTTATTTTTTTTTTAATTTTGTGCAATTTTTTTTTCTTTTAATAATATTTTAATATTCCGATTTTAGCACCTTGCCACTTAATTATAATCATAATGACATTGTATTTTCCAAAACTGTCCTTACTTTTTCGTGGAAAATATAACGATTAATTATACTTTTTATTGTGTTTTATATTATTTATTTTATTTGAGCCAGCTTCCGTTGAGTGAAACGAAAAACTGTTAGCGATTGCATTAAAGCTTAAAGTATATAAAGAATTTGAGAGTGTGAAAGTTTATACTTTACAACAAAAAATGTATTTAAATAGTAAGCTTCTTATTGAAGACTTGCAAAAGAAATTTGATGTTTTTGCGCAGTTATCTAGGGTTCAAAAATACTGTTTAAAGAGAGAATAGCAGTTAACTCTTTTCTAGAGCCATTTAAGCTGTGTCATGGAAGAAGTAAATAACAGCAAATTTAATATTATTAATTAATTCATAATATTTATAAAAAAATGAGATTTCTTATACAAATGCTTATAAAAATGCGAAATAATTTAAACTTTTGTATTCCAATAATTGCTTTGTTTACAAATTACAATTTTAAAGCTGTTAATTTCATTTTCAAGTTTTATTTAAAATGTAATAATTTTTTTTTTGCATTAGAAAACCAGTGTTTTGCAAACTTTAGGCTAAATAACATACTAAACATTTTACATTTCCCATTTTTTGTAAATTTATTTTCAATAAATTTAATTTTACTTCCTACTTCAGGAAATTTTGTAAAGTTCAGATTTGTTTTACTAAATACAAGTATTTGATGTCAAAAATTTTACCGTGTATTTTTTAGTCTGAAAATTTTCAGGAGTTAAGCTTTTTTTAATGTAATGAAAAGTATTTAATTATAAAAATTTTTTTTTTTTATTTTGTTGCATAATAAATTGTGTGTTTATATTAAAAAAAAAATTGGTTAATCATGTGATTCATACTCATTGTTGATATAATTTTATGTATGGATTTTTTTTGTTTGTAAAATATTGATTTTTAAGCAAATGGTTGATTTTATTGCATATTTTCAGCGTTTAGCAAAAGAGATATGCAGTTGCTTGTGTTTTTATTTAATTTCGATTTATGTTGTATTTTATATACAATTATTAAGATTTACACAATTTTTAATGTCGGAAAATATTTTTTTTTTTGAGGGTTTTAGTCAATTTTTTACTTTTTAATTATGCATTTTTTGTTTGTTTTCTGTGTAGTTGCCGTTTTTTTGTAAATATTAATATTAATTTATAAATTTTTTTTGTAATATTCTTGTAAAGATTTTCGCTTACAAAGTTCAGTTATATTATTAATTTTTTTTATAAATTGTAAAGTATTGTTATTCTGTAAAATTTGTAGCAAAATTTTATGTTTTTCAATATTTCATATACATAAAGTTATAAAATGTTCATTTTATCAAAAATATTGCGCCAACTTTCTGGTTTCAAAAAAAAATTTATTTGATTATTTTATATTTTTATTTAAACCCGAAATTTTTCTTTGTAGCATAACAAATGTGCCATATTACAAATACTTCAAAATTTTTATCAAAAATATTCGCATCTGTTTTAGAAAGAGATGTGTACCTTCAGTACTCAAAATTAGCGATTTTCAGCTGTCAAGATCAAAAATTGTGATTACTGCTTTGTTTGTTTTTACGTTTAATTTACTGTTAGTTTGCGATTTATTTTCAAAATCTTAGAAAATATCTAGTTATTAAATATTATTTTTTATAAAGTTACTCTTGCGTGTTTTGTTGTTGTAGTTTTCTCAATTTTTAAATTGTCTTAGTACAAATGCTGCCTAACAACTTCTGAACAGTCTTGTCTGTTACACATTTAGATAAAAAAACGTACAAAATTCTCAGTAGAAAAATACTTTTTCAAGCACAAGTTGCTTACACTTAACGGCAGTTGCAATTCATATGTTTGTATATGCGAAATTTCCACGTCCAAATACGGCAGAGATTTTCAGTCAAATACTCGTATGCGTGCATATGTATGTATATATCTACTATAAATGCCTACATTTTACAAAAATATTATTTGCTTGTGTTAAAAAATGTTAGTTTTTCGCTTTCAATACGTTTTTAAGTTTTTGTTTCGCCTTTGAGTTCGTTTTGTGTTTGTGGTGTGTAAGAAAAGCTTCGTTGATTAAAAATTCGGTTTCGTTGTCGCACACGGTGCGCTTTGCTCGCTATCATACTCTCTCTCTCTCGCCATGACGCCGTCTCTTTCTTTCTCTTTTCCTCGCTCTTCAACTCTTTCGTTTACATTGCTGCGGTTTGATGAGCTCTTTCCTCAGTAGATCCGCAAATCGTTAAAAATTAAAAACTACCTCACGTTTCCACTCTCGAAAATATTTCTCTGTCAAGCCGCTCACCACTGTGTCCTCTTAAATGTGGCGCGGCGTACATTCGCCTCGTTCCACGCGCTACTTGCGCTTCCATAATTCACTTTCACGTTTCACATTTCTGACGAAAATTTCTTTACCTTTAGATATTTCTCTTTCATATCCCTTTATTGCCTTGAAAAGCCCAAGGCGTTCTGGCTGTTTTTAACACTTTTCATTTGTGCTTTGTTTTTTAATGTTTTTTCTCAAAATTTATTTATTTTTATTATTTATTCTTTAAGTGTAAATCTTTTTTTTTGCATTGCTTTACTGTTGCTTGCTTTTTAAATTGTAAGTATAGCTGCGGCTGTTGCTGCACGAGCTTCACATTTGGTGCACTCATCGCGTAACAAGGAAGCCACAACCCATTGCAACAACGATGACTGTGACGACAGTGGGCCAGATGAAGCCCTTGAATGGCTGCTAGAAGAAAGAAGAGAGAGAATAGTAAATTTTGGGTTTGAATATCATATGTTTTAAGAAATATATTATATAAATACTATAACCTCAAATTTTATTTGAATTGAGTAATAAATTTATATTTAATATAAGAAATTATATATATTTTTAATATTGCTACAATCAATTATGGGTATTATGACTTGACGGCAATAGGAAACAGAACTCACTGCGATCTAGCATCTGAATGATTTTTTTGAAAGTGATATTCTTCAATATATTGTTCTTCAATTGAACGAGTTGTGAATCTTAGAGAATTTATACCAGGATCGCAAAATGGTTTCTATGGTGTTCTTAAAGGATCTTGTGTTGTAGGCATGAGCTCAAAAATGTTAGTGACCTCGGCTCACTTAAACTTGTGTGAACACTTTTTTAATTTTCACCATCTATAGGACATATTTTACCTTTCAACTACTTTATTTAACAAACCAAATTCTTTAATATCTGTTTACAGCGAGAAACTATTACATAATGGCTAATGGCGATCTCTCGCGGTAAAATCTAATATGTCGAACATCTTTCCATTAGCGATCGTCACATAACGAAATATGAAGTCAATTCGGAGGAACATTTTAGATATTATACAGTTCGGATGTTTTTTGAACGCTAACGGGTTGCTCGTCTAATCATAGACTACTTGACCAGAAAACTGATTCTACGACTAAATGAGCTAACTCAGAGATTATTCGAAAAGTGCGGGAAAAAAATTCAATGAAAAGCATAAATAAAGAACTCCTACTTATACTTCTAGTGGTGCACTAAAAACGAACTAATTTACAACTGGTTCAAAATACCCTAGAATCGAACTAGTTTACTACTGGTTTTCTCCCCACTACAGTATAATCCAACGAAATGAATTATCTGTGCACTTACAAGACTAATATAAGTGACAATAAACGATTTTAATAATCAAGTGGATTTTAATGCTATCCATAATATCACTGATATATATAATATATATTCCAATAAAGTTCGAAAACTTGTGGCATTAAAACAGCATTGCTCATTTATTCCAAAGTAGAAGTAAATCAAAAAAATCCAGCTAAGTTCTAATCTCAATAGCACTTAATAGGCTATTAAATGTATTATAGCAACACTTTGCGACTGAAAACACAGGCAGATATATTTACATACATACCTATGTATATAGATAATTTCAATAACAACCCCCCGCATGCGAACTCAGAACACCTGGAAGTGTCCCTGTCCGCTTACATGCTCTAGATTGCGTGTACACTTGTGTAGGTATGTAGCAGTGCATATTTATATATCTGTCTCTGTGCAGCTAATCTCTATTTCGTTTCGGGTGAAACTGCCAGCGATGTTCATCGGCGGCGCATAAAATCCTCCCCAAAGACCAATTTACACGTGCACTTTAACATTAAGGCAGCACTTAAGTATGCATCTCATACTTATGTTCTTGTATGTATTTATGTGGTTATCAATAAATAATATTTATGTTCGCGCCACTGGCATTTGGTAAATGTAACAAATGCGCTTATAATTACAATAAAAATGTGCCGAAAATTGCTATCAATGCCGTTGTTAGTCCACTAGTGGACATATAAATATTTTGTGGACAGACACTTCAATGCCTGTATGCATGTATAGGAGTGTGTATATGAGTGGGGTCACTGCGGTGCATAAATAAATAAACAAATGTTTCATTATAATTGCGGTCAGTTAGTTTGCTATTTTTTCTTGAAACTGAAATATAAGTATATTTATTATTTGATTACTTTTTCGCTTGATTGCTCATTATATGTTATTGTATTTGTATTTGAGTGACTTTGAGGTGGAAGAGGGTGGTTTGAGCATGCCTTGCTTTTATGCAAATGCAGTGTGTCATCTTTTTGGTTATACATTTACATAGCTTTTGGTATTATTCACAGTTTAATTGTTTGGAAGAAGAAAGGCATTTCGAACACTTGTTTCAATTTTTTGTTTTTTCCAAGAAATTATGCCCATATTTGGTGGCAAAAATGTTGATAAAAAAATTTAAGAACGTAGCGTGAAAAATTGCCACAGTAAAATCTGAAATGTAGAGCTAAAAAAATTGTGAATGAAAAGAATCGTGAAATAAAAAATGTAATTATTTACTAAATATTTTTGCATTATTGAGTGAGCTCTTATAGCATGTACTAAAAAAAATAGCGCTATTTTCTTCTAAAGGATTATTTTTTTCGTTAAAGAAATAAGTACAATCTTTTAAGATTAACGTCTAACGTAAGTAACTTTTGAGAGAATTCCACTTAAATGTCTCACATTTTTATAAAGTAAAATGGAGCAGACATTAAATGTTTTGCATACAATATTGCAAGGGGCAAAGAGATGTTTAAGTTTGTGCTTGTGTTATGTTCTTTGTAATTTTAAAGGCTTTTCTGCTAAAGATAGCTTACAAAATCTCATGCTAGTACTTTTCTATAAAATTTTAAATTGCAGCCGATTGGTCAAGTACACTTTATTAAGACTTTTTATAAAAAAAAGCCTGAGTGAGCTTAATTGCTTCTTCCCAACAAGTCAACTGAAAGTCTTTGATGCATGTCGATTCCTTCCTTATTACTGTTTTTTTTTTTTTTACTTAAGTTACTCGTTAGGGTTTGTAAAACAATATTTATCTGGTGGAATAGTAAAAATCTTTCCCCACTCCAAACCGTTGTAGTGCCGAATCGGTTTAGGTGAGTCAGCTTTAGCACGTAAAACTTTAATTTTCAAAACGAGTGGGTATAGTATGCGAACGTATTCACTTTATTTTTAAATTCTGTTTATTTATTATATTATTTTTATACTTTTTTATTGTCAATTTTGACCCAGTAGGCGCCATTTTATGTCAAAATGTCAACACTAAAACTTTTTTGTGCATATAAATGTATTTTGAGATGGCGAGAAATTCGATTTTTTTCCTTACCTTCGGAATAAGCTATCAAAATTGAGTCTTTTTTCTTAGGGTTATGTACAATAAGCCTAATTTCTTTAAGAAATATCTAAAAAAAAGCTGCTAAAAATTAAAAAAAAATTGTGTCTTCATTTATCATATCTTTTTTTTTAACGTTTTCCGTACTCCTTTCCTATTTAATAATTTTATTTCACTTAAACTGCAACTAGTAACCAAATGCAGCCTGTTATTTTACTTCCTAATCAGAACGTAGCACACAGCTTTTAAATCTCCTGTTTAAAAAAATGCAAGGAAAAAGAATCTCACCATGATAAATGCAATTGAAATTTGAAACTGTAATTACGCGCTTCAGTAAACAACTAGAAAAGGTCATTAACATACAAAAGCAAAGCAGAAAATTACATTTCAACGCAAGAGCTGAGGGAAAAGTGCAATAAAAAATTAAAGATATATGTATGAGCTGCTCGCAGCAATGCCTGCACCTACATAAATACTTAGGAAGCAATAAAAATAATTACAATGACAGCTGTGCGCAACAGTTGCTGACAGCAGCAAAAAGTAAAAATAGGCGAAAATCAAAAAATTTGTTATCACAATTAAAATGTGTCATACAAAGCAACTAATAAATTACGGTAAACTTAATAAAACGGCGCAAAAAATATTGAATTAAAGTAAATTAAATTGAGACGCATAAAGAAAAAAAAAATTAAACAACAAAAAAATTGAACAAAGCGCTCGTAAAAACCGCCTGTATTTGCATTTTCTGTTTTGCTGCTGCTTAGAAATCCACATAACATAAAAAGTTCACATAATATAAAAAGCGCGCGTAACTTAAGCGAGCAGCCAGCCACATAATACCAAAAGCGCGCGAAACTAAAGCGAGCAGCCAGCGCGGCGACAAAGGCATGACGGGCAAGCGCACTCAGCTGGGCAGCCGGTGTGGTGGATTCGAGTGACAATAAAATTCGTATTTTTCGCGATAAATTTTAATTGCGCAGCTTTGCGACGTCAATAAAATTAGCAAACTGTACTAACAGCAAAAACAAAAAATACAAAAAAAAAATTTACAACAAAAAAAATATATAAATTACAAAAAAATATATGCTGTAGAAAAAAGGTTTTGCCGCTACTGACAGCAAGCGCCTAGAAACCTGCTAGCTTTTAGTGACAACACACTGCAGCTCCACTCCTCACCCTCTCTCTTTTTATCAACAGGCAGGCAGCTCGTGTTCGGCGGACGTGTGCTTGATGGCACCACTGCGCTGGTGTCCATTGGCCCGCATGCCTATCATTGGCTCGTCAGCGACTTAGATTGCATTTTGCATTTATTGTAATTACTGCAGCGTAATAAAATTGTTACGGTTTCTATGCATATATACATACACACACATCTACTTCTTTGCGGTAGTTTTTTTAATTTGTCGGCCAACGTTCGTTCGCCTTTCGCATGCGGCCACACAAGTGTTTCGAAAACAAAGAGTTTCGAAAGCTTCCTTTATGTGCGTCTATAAATGAATGAACTGTGTCATATTGAAGTTTTTATTATACAGTATTCTACTATTCTATGTTGTTGCCTTTTTTGCACGCCCTGCACTATGGTGCAATTTACGTCTTAAATTATGAAGAACACCTGTGGTTATAGGCGGCACATTTGTGTTTACAAAGTAATGCGAAGACTTTTTTGCTAAAAATATTTTTTCAAGTAAGCTTTTTTTTTGAAGAATAAATTCTTTGTTAATTATTCACTCATTATCTGTTTTGTTGTAGGGTGTAAGTGAAAGTTTACTCGAGGAATGTTAAGGTATGTTCTATAGCGAAGATGAGTAATGTTGCTCTTAGTAGGTTATTTAAAGTATATTACAAGCTAGTCAGTATAAATTATAAAGTAATCATTACACTTTGCTTAGATGCATTTTTATGTTCCATGTGGCATAATATTATGTATGTATATATATCAATACTATTGATTAAATATATATCAATACGGTGTACTATAAGTTACTCACAAGCTTGTGAGCGAATTAAAATATAGCACCTGTCTAATAGAGTTCGACCGAAAAATCGACCAGTATTAGCCAAAAGTATTGCCAACGGCCAAAAATTTCGAAAAAAAGATTCCACAGATCCTTGTGATTTTTGTCAACTGTTGCAAAAAATCTGATTTTCTTTTAAGAAACTTTCGTTAATTTCATAAAATATTCGTTTGCTTAGCAAAAATTTATATAATTTTCCTTATGATTACAATAATCTGCCAAATACCGAATTTAAAATCATTAAATTTTTTTGTTTTATTTTAGTTGATAATCGTATTATTTTGTCTAACAACTTGTGTTGCTATATTTCAGTTTCTATTTGCGTTCTATACTTTATAATATTCAGAATTTTATAGTTTTGAAATAGCATTTATAATAAAGTTCATTTAGTGACTTACTCTTTCTCTCACCTTCTTCTCTGACTTTGATTTTGGCACATCCTTTTTCTTCTTTCGTGGCGGTATTCGTCCATTAAATTCCTGTAAACGTTCACGGCCGGCTGTAAAATTATCGAAACGGTCATCGAACTCATCCCAGCTGGTCTCATGCTCGCTATGATATTCGCGTTCATCATCGTTGGTGGTTGATGTACGACGCGAGCTATATGAATAAATAAGAAAAATAATTATTACATTCATTAAAATAAGACACAAGTGACAACAAAGATACATGTGTGAAAGAAAGAAATGCTATAGATTATAAGTAATCAGTCTACATTTTTCAAATTGCATGAAAGTGAAAATCATGCTGCCTACATACTTGTATAAAAAATTCTTAAGTTAGCGCAAAAAACTGCGATTTTTTATCAGAATGCATAATTGCACAAATAACAAAGAATAAGTAGGGATCATGTGTGTGGGGGAGGTGAAACGCCGACACAAATGACCAGCTGCGAATTGTGCTCATTCTCATGGCGATAAAAGAATTATATGTGTAAGCGATAATATAGGCGCTACGATCGAGACAAGCCAATCGACGCAGCTCTGCTTGTAAGTATGCACGTTTCAGCTGGAAGTCTTAAATTGTAGTGATTATCTTAGCACCCGAGCATGTCGCGCATGTCGATATGTATAGCAAGCGTTAGCTGTATGGGAAGCTGGGGGCTTGTACAGTTGTCGACGGCTGCTGTTAAAATTGGCGTTGCCAACTGATTGATAGCGCTGGCGTACAACACATTCGGTGCGTAAAAACATGTCATGGGAATTGATATTTTTAGCACATAAGCAACAGGCAACAAAAGTGAGATTTCGCAATCTAAATGGCGCGTTAATTTGTTGAGGGAGCTGCTGTCGGTCGTTGATCGCGCGCACATTAATATAACGTTCGCCCGCAAATCATACGCTTTCACACATACGAACGTCATCAGCGGCGCTATATGCTTATAGTTGGCGTTTTGCTTAGCACATCGCACTACTGTATAAAGTAGGCGTTGCTGAACGATAAGAGAATGTATAAACGCGTGATTTATAGAAATGGAAATTTGGTAGAGCGGCGACAATGAGTTTTATTTTTGTATATTTATTTTTTTTGCGCATTTTGACAATTTCATAGTTACAATACACCGTTATATCCAGGTTTCGTTAAGTTATGAAAACAATTTAATGTATTGGAAACATGTGAAAGGTTGAGAAACATTTTTTTTGCACTTTCGTCCAGTTTCGAAAAGTTTTGTGAAGTTTCGTTAAGTTTCGAAAACTTTTCTTAAGTTTGGGTAATCAACATTCATCGTCAATTGAGGGGCTTTTGAACAAATTTTAGCTAAATATGATATTTGCCGTCAAATGTTGTCTCAACTTTCGTTAAGATGAAAACACTTTCTTATTATTTATTTTTATTTTATTAGACAAATATGTCAACAGTCGTCAACTATAACAACAACTTCGTTAGGTTTTGAAAATTTTCGTTGAGTTTCAAAAAATTTCTTTCAAAATTTCAAAAATTTCTTTAAGCTTGAAAATTCCTTTTTTTATGATTTAGAAATTTAAGTTGAGTTTCAAAAACGTTATAAAATGAATTCTTGCAATTTTAGTCACCACTTTGATAAAATTTAAAATGTAGAGTAGTCTGCGCTCAATATAAAAAAAATTCGAATTTTATAGTTCCCCACTTACCGCTTTTGTGCATCTGAGAGGCTACGATGCAATCGCGAATGTCCGCTCATGCCACACGAGGTCGTCGATGTTGATGTCGACGCTGTTGCCACACAACCGCGTTGGTGCGTTGTCGCTTCCGTCGCACCGAATACGTTGCCGGTGCAGGTGCTTGCATTGGCGGTGAGCGGTGTCGGCGGTGGTGTATATTGATAATATGGATATGTATGTGGTTGGTATTGTTGTTGTGGCGCTGGTTGACTATGTGCACCATTGTGACTACTCGACGGCATGGGTGGTGCCGATTGCGGTGGTTGTAGGTGTGATCCGCTGCTGCAACCGCCACTGATATTGTGATGACGAAAGAAGGTATTCTCTTCGCCAGCAGCATAACTGACACTGGTGCGCGGAGTACGTGGTGTACTAAGACTGAGTGGGAAGAATACTTCGCCATTGCCGACACCGGAACCAGCAGGACCGCTGCCGCCGCCGCTACCTGTATATGGTGAGGGGCTGTGGACTTGACAACATGGACTGGCTGGCGGGGGATACTGGAAGGCGGTAGCATCTGGAAGTAGAAGAAATTTCCGAATTTAGAATGCTTCTTGCTTCATTTTTAATGTTTATAGTAGTTGCTAATCAAAAAAAGTTGTAAAAAAGTTTCGTTAAGTTTCTGTTTATTCCATTATGTTTTATAATTAAGTTAAGAGACAATCTCTCGAAACCAAATGCATATTTTTCAAGTTTAATCAATAGGTTTTGGCCAAATAAGCCTAAAAAATTTCGTTAGATTTTTTATTCTTTCGTTAAATTTTAGAAAAATGTTTAAAAAAATATGGTATTGTAGTAATAATTAATAATTAAATAAAAGTAAAAAAAATTTACCGAATAAGTCAAAAAAAGTTTCGTTAAATCTTTCGTTAAGCTTTACAAAAGTGTTAAAAATAAATTGCTATAATATAAGTAATAACTTGTTCCAAAATAAAAATTACATGGCTCCGAAATCTACCACTTGTAAATAAAGTTGTGAGAACATTCTTATGGCTCAGGCTAAAAATCACAAGACACCTGAGATAAAGTGATCATACATATATGATTTCTAAAAATATTGCACATGTGCAGCCATGGCGTCGGCATGTTAAATTAACTGCATAAAAACAACAACAACGTTATATGCTATGGAAGCAGCCCAGCTCTTAATGTATTTAAAGCGTTTTAATGCAATCGCGAAATCATAAAAATCAATCAAGCAGAAGAAGGCATTTAAAAGGTGCAAATAAAGCAGAAATAAAACATGAAAAAGGTGCCAATAAAAATTGCATATAATTTGCATGAAATTATACAAACTATTCTGTAAAGTATGTAGAAGTTGCATATATCACTTAGCGTGCATACACACACACACACACACACTCGTATGGCAATATATTTGCATATATGATAAATGTAAGTGTTTAGGAGCTATGTGAGTACACATGCTTGATTTATGCGAATGCACGGCTAATAAATGCAAACACAACTTGCCACTTTGCATATTGCTATGTAATTTGAGTTATGCTGTTTTCCTTATTTACGGACTTTTGATTGTTTCATATGTAATTTGCTCTTCTTTGATTTTAAACGGCACATTAACTTTTGAATTGCAATTTTTTTAATAGCATACGAGTATATCGTTTATCGATTATTTGTTATCGGTGATTATTATCTATATAATAAATATATTTATATATGACCATTCTCTATAGCATAAATACTGTTAAATAACATTTTAGAGTTATTATTGGTTCTATAACTCTTTATATATAATATTATGCTAAGTTCTCCAATAGTTTTAATTATCAAAATATTTATATACATTTTTTTTATATAATATTTTAGTTTCATATGAAAAAAGGGGTGGTTATTCTTTAAGAAAAAATTATAATAAATAATAAAATATAAATTTGTTTCTAATTTTGAGAAAGCTCGGAGGAATAATTTTTATAGCAAAAATGTTACGCAAAATTTTGTAAAATAAATATATTAGAATTTTTGTACAAATTTTTTTTTGTTCCAAATTTTTTTCGAAACATTTTTGCATAAATGTTTATTTTCCAAATTTTTTTTTTCGAAAAATTTGTGTCTTTCAGCAATGCGCCATTAACTGCTACCGCCAATAATTCGTGGCAGCCTCCAAAACAGTGACGCAATTCTGCACATTTGACCTACTATCCTTGATCTCGCGCGCACATTGATAGCCACAACATGAAAAGCTAACAGTTACAGCTATGTATCTAAATGGCAAGACAACTTCAAAAATAGCAACAGCAGTCGGCGTTAAATGAGCAACATTTAAAAGGGGAAGAGCAGGGGTGTGCAGAGCAATAGCAAAAGCTGTGCAAACCTTGCGCTCAGCTGTTCAAATGTTTAATTTCATTATGAACGGACGCTTGGCCGCAGACAACAAAAGCTAATGGAGCGTAAATTTGTTGTTATTAACATTTGTGGAGGCAACTGGCATGATTGTTCGCTGTGGCTGCAGGCAGCGGCACGAACTATGCAGCAACCACTCCTTAACAGCGAGAAGAATGAGTAGAAGAAGAAGAAGAAGAAGAAAAAACAATTTTTATTAATAAAAAAGTAGAAAAAAGTTGGTAACTAATTTCATGATTGCTGTTGTTGGTAAGTAACATTTGATACACGCTTACTGCCACAGTAACATGTGCTGCTGATTTCCTTTGTTGTTGTTGTTTGCCATATTTTTCTATCACGCGCTGACAATGATGTATAAGCATGCATAAGCATTTGTTGGCATTAGCCGCTAGCTAGCTAGCGCACGTGAATCGCTCGTTCGATTGGCCGCTTTGCTAGCGGGCGCGCAAGCTTTAAGCAGCTGAGCAGCGGGGCAGCTGTCGCCGTTAACCTTGAAATGTAGTAGCATCATTAATTCCATTACAGCATAACACTTGGTGGATTTGCTGTCATTTGCTATTTTATAATGTAGTTTTTTGCAGCTCGTGAAGCTGAAGCGCAATAATGGTAGTAATAAAGTAATAACAATAACAGCTTGCAATGCAATTGCATTATATGATCTGCGTTCTGCAGCGTTGTTGGCATTTAAAGTGGCATTAGAACAATATAAGATATGAGTTAGCGATTTTTTTTCGAATTTTTTATTGTTGTATTTTTTGTAGTTATGCTGTTAATCTGCTGTTAGTGTTAGGAGTGCGGTTTTTACGGTTTTTGCTAATGAAGCATGAAAATTAAATTGTTGGAATAATTACAACAATAGATAAAATTGTAAAAAAATACAACAAAAACAACAAAAAATTATGAAATGGTCGGCTTATGTGAGGAAAAATTTCGAAGGAGGAGAGAATATAAAATGAAAAAAAGTGAAATTAAGGTGTGATGGGACTAAAAGAATCAGTATCTCTTTTTTCTAACCATGTTAATAATAAGATAAGGAAGAAAATTAAGCTTTGGACTAAGGGTGTCATTCTGAGTTGCCTTTTGTAAAAAAGATTTAGTTAAAGCTGTTTTATTTTCAAAATAATATTACAGAATATACATTCAGTATATCGTGAACTTAAATTTGATATAAGTGTCTAAAATATTCAGGGTTGCATTTTATAGCTGTATGCACTGAGAGAAGTTTTAATCTTTAAAGTAATGGAAAATCTCATGAAAATTATTATATATCTACTGATGTATATCACTTTTTATATAGTATTGACTGCTCCAACCTAATCTAGCATAGTTGCAGCATTAAACTTCCTTCAATAAAACAATCGGACTGTAATCATTGTTAAAGTAAAGTGACGGCCACAAATATTTTCTCAGCCGCAAGTTACTTCAAAGGAAATCTTGCCGTCTTGGAATTTATCTTTGCGGTATACATACATACAAGTATGTTATTGTTGTAATTAGTAAGAATATTTTTATCACATAAATGCTAAAAGATTTCCGTAATAGCTGCGCATTGTTGTAATTTATTGTTTAACTTGTTTTTTTTTTTTTTTTAATTTTTCATGTATTAGGAACATGCATGTATTTATAGATTCAAGTAGTTTTGTTGTTATTATTTAACTAATTAAAAAACCATTACAACGCTTTGTACAGGATTTTCGCAAATCATGTCTCTTTTATAGCATTTTTCAATATAATTTCCGATTTTTTTATGATTGTAGTGATTGAATGCGCCGTTTCGAGGCAGACAATAAAGTGTTTGCGTTACATTTTGTTGACTATTTTGATGCTTTGATAAGTTGCCGCATGTTGTTGGATATGCGCTGTTGGAGTAGTAGCTTCAGTGGGGCAGTATTTTACAGCAGTTGAATGCTGTTTTTGTTTTTAAGACAAAAGAAATGACAAAGATGATGAAAAATGAGAGTGAAAGTGAGAAGGGCATACTAATGGTTGAAAACTTAAAAGTTGAGTTGTCTTTAATTAAAAATGAGTTAACTCAGTTAATAATTAATACAGCAATAATAATTATACAACAATTATAATAGTTAAGTCATTTATAAAGTATTTAATAAAATGTCATGCAAAAACATGGAATTTATTTCAATTTCAAGTTAATTAATATAATTTCTTACTTTTGATTAATTAAGAAGTTATTTGAACATGGAATTGAATTATTGATTGTGTGGGTAAAAGTTATGTGATTAATAGTGGTAAGCCCAAATCGATTGGCGTAAGATATTACTAATAACAAAAATCTTCAATATATTTATTAATTATTTACAACTTTATTTGATTGCATTAATTTTTAAGACTAATTGTTAGTCACATTTTACTTTTCAAGTCACAAATGCAGTCATTTTTCAAAACAGTTAAATCAGATGTTAATTGTTAATTGAAAACAAATAAATTCTAAAACTAATTTCATTGAGTGGAAATCATTTTTGAATTGAATGCATAAGTTAAGTCAGGTGACTTAAATGAATGAATACTAATAAAAATGTTGCTTATTTTTATAAATTTTAAACCAACATATTCGATTGAATTGATTTGAAATATTAGTTGTTAATTATGTTTTAATCTTTTAATTATTAATTAATATATTAATTTTTTATTTTACTTGTAAGATTTCTGTTAGTCACTGAATTATCTAAATTGGCTGAATTAATTTTTCAAAACAGTTAAGTAATTTCTTTGTCATAAATTCAAATACATTTGATGTGATTTCTTTTATGTGCTTAAAAATATTTAGTTTAGTAAAACAAACAACCAAAGTTCATTATTTGATTTTTTAGTCACCGATTAAGTCTCGCATTTAGTTGATAAGCCTTTTGGACTTATGCACTACAAGTAAAATTAATGACCAAAGTAAATTTACAAAAACTGCAGATAGATAAGAATTATAGTGAGAACAAACGCTAAGGTAGTTAAAAAATACCCGATAGGTATCAGTAGAAACTATAAGACGTATTTTCTCATGCAAAGGTTTGACCAAGTAATCACGTCTGCGCACACACATACACATTTTGAAGCAATTATAAAATTAATGCAATGTTCCGCTTCATGCGCCATCACAACTTTAATCTAATAATAGTTGTGCATACGCCATGTACGAGTATGTACCTGCATTAACACATATACTATCTTTACGACGACTCATGGCAGATGCGAATGAATGCTACAAATGTGCGACGATCTTTAAAATTTATCATCATTTTATACTTATGCTAATGTATATTATGGCATAAGAATTACCCGCTGCAATATTTATTACAAACACACACATTTACATATACATATGTAAATATATAGAGAGCATGTGAATGACAGAGTAACGAGACAGACGTACAGGCCACCAGTTGTAATCAGCCAAGCCAAGCAGTTGGCGTTGCGGTTGTGGTTGGCAGCTAAGCTAAGCAACGACGCAACAGCTTGGCCTTGAAGTTTCGCAATAATCTTTTTTTGCTTTATACTTAAGTGTGTTATTTATATTTTTTTCTTTTTGCAATGCAATTGCAAGTTCCTTTGCAGCAATAAATGCAAAAGACAGCAAGCATAAATTATATAGTTGTGAATATGTAGGGAAAAAGAAAAAAATGCAAAAAGCGCATTTTGCGTCATTTTAAATTGCCAAGCGGGTGGTGCTAAGCTTACGATAATGAGCGGCAACTGTAGGATACTGGTTTAAATATACCCGCATTTAAGAAAAAGTTGTAATGAAGTAAATAATAAGTAAATGTATATTAGTATGTGTGAATGTGTTATGCAGTAAATGCCATAAAATCTAATATTGCTTATAAAATTTATGTTAAAATAGTGTCACCGAAGATTAAAGCTGCAAATGTGCTTTATTGCTTGTTATAAATGACTGAGGCAGCGGGTTAAATGGTGCAATTTTAAATATATTTTGAGCTCATACAACAATGAAGGTGTGACTGCATGTAAATGAAAGCTGACTTGCTGTTAATTTAGTTATATAAACATATATATACACTTAAATATCGAATTTATATATATATTTTTTTCTTTCACACTTTAGAAGAGTTCATTATTATTTCTTGAGGGGCACACCTGGTGTAGTATTAAAAATAAAAATTAATTTTCATATTTCGATATTTTTTAATGCGTTTTTTTAAACTACATTTTTAAAATTTGCGTGAGTAATTAAACGAAAACAAATTAATTGGTTACTATTAGATCAAAAATGAATTTTGGTAGCCAAAAACGACCAAAACCTTGGGTAAAATTAAATTGCTAATTTTTGATTTGTTTTCGACCATATGTCATTGAAAGGTCAATACCGTCTATTAAAAAATCTGTGTTTTTTTGGTCTGTATATTTCTAAAATATGTATAAATATACTCTAAAATTTAAAACAATTGATAAATTTGTTTTTTTGTTAATTCTCACAAATCGCCTTGGTTTTAGGCTGCCACATTAGTTGTGCGCCTTAAGTCTTTTATACACAAAACACCTATGCGAGGACTATTTTTATATTATTTCTTTCATTATATTAAATTTTGTATTTCTATTTTGGTTCTCAGTTTTCTTAAAATTTACAACTAAAACAATTTTCCATTAAAATTTTTGCTTTTTTAAGCATTTCTGCCTCATTGTTGCTTTACGTTTTATTTAATTGATTAATTGATTGTTTTCTCTCGTATATATTTAATAGTAATAATATAAAGCTTTTAATGGCTAAGTTCATTACTTTTAAAGTGGCACGTGCCTTATTCGTAGTCAATTAAGTGACTACAACTAAATTTGCATAATGTCCGCTAGTGTTTAGTAAATATAATATGTCAGAAAATAAATATTTATGAGGGATAATAAAAATCTTAACCTAACAGATGAAGTGGTTAACGAAAGTTTGCCATTAGTTTTATTTAATTTCATCTGTTTCATTAGATTTGCAAAGATATTATCATAATTATTGCTGTAGCGTAGTAATTTTTTCTAATAAGCCATCCCCTAGAAGAAATTAATGAATTAATTATACACGAAAGCTCCTCAAAGTTCAACATTAACATAATCCTGAAAGCTCCAAAAAGTAAGCAAAAAGCACAGCAGCATACAAGTAGTTTTGTATACTTTTAAGGGTTAATAATCGTAAAAGTTTCTTAATTTAAGATTTCATTAGAATATTTTTGTATACCCAACCATTACCATAAAATTACACTAAGCGATGGACATAAGCAACATGTTCTTAATCATGAAAGCTCACCATAACTATGAAAGTTCCACAAATCACGTTAAAATTATTAATATGCGTAAATCTTAAAACGCTTGGATCTGAATAGTACAAAGAGTGATCTTATAGAAATTATTAAAATTAATCACACAATTTGAAAAACTGCTAAAGCACGGTCTAAATAATTAAGCTTTATGCCCTGAAAAATTAAAGCTCAACATTATTAAGAAAGTTGCCTGGGCTAAATTCTCCTTAAACCCCACCATAATTCTGAAAGTTCCACAATTCGCGTAAAAAGCGCAATTCCTTAAAAAGCTTCTATCTGAGTAATACTACGAGCGTCCGAAAATGTCGCTTATTATGAAAAGTTTTAAAAACAATATTTATTGGCAAAAATTATAAAATTTATTTAACGAAATTTATAAATTATAAAGGGAAGTTTTCGAAATTTGTTTTCCTTAAATTTTTTGAATGAGAAGCTTTGTAGATTTTACAACCGACATAAGTTTTCCACGTGTGTCATTAAATTTTGTACCCTATTAAAGTAAGAAATCCTTACTTTAAGTGAGTTCTCGGTAAGAAGGTCATAAACAAAGGAATTGGAATCGAGATTTGCGAGAGAATAAAGTGTGTTCCTTTTTATTGTATAAAATTTGGTGGGAGGTTGGTATAGAGACTAAATATAATATATTTGCAGAAAGAAAAGCAGAAGCCTTCTTTCATAAGGAGGAACCAGTTGATCATTAAGCCTTAAAAACGAAAATTCGATTAGGCTCACTTCAAAATATATGTATACGATATTAAAGTATAGAAATATATTCGAGAATATTAAAGTACATTAAAAAGCAATGAAAATTATTTTTTAAATAAAAATATGGCGTGCTCTATATTTTCTTGAGAATTTTCCTAACAACCCTCATAAATTCCACTGTAATAAATAACACACCGTTAGTTCCAGTTACAGCCAGTCGAGCGTTGTATTGAACACCACTTCAACCAGCGACAACTGCCACAAATTTTTTGTCAACTGTCAAATCAACCAACAGTACAGTTATGAGATCTGACAGCAGTGTAACCATAAGAGTATGTTTGTATATTAAAAATCAACAAAAACAAGCAACAACTGAAAAACTTTTGGAGAAGTCGAAAATTATTTTCTATACATACTATGTACGTCGTTGTGTCTCAGTGTATTGTTAGATAGTCGCATGGATTTTGGCGAGCAGCTGGCCACCAAATCACAAACATAAATGACAAATTACGACAGCAACAGCAACAAAAAAAGCAATACAACAAATCAATGAATATATGCATGAATAAGCGAGTGAGTAGACTGGTCGGGCAGACTGAACGCATGTCAGCGCGAAGTACTTTGACCGCAAGCCAGTAAGCAAAAGTGTTGCCATTTAAGTGTCAAACAGACAAACAATGCGACAAGTAGAAAAAACTTTTGCAGTGATAAATAAAAAAGTAGTACAACCAAAAATGGCAAAACAATTGATGCATGCCACAATAAATAATAACTACATAGATATTGCAACAAAAAATGCGCAAAAAATGCTATGATGCAATGTGATCGCCATATAGATCGATTGCTTAATGAGTAATGCGTGCGCTTGATCGATAGATGTTATGTTAGCTACTGAATGACAGACAGACAGATACGGAGGTGCCAAGTAAATTTTTAGAAATGCGGGAAGTGGACTGAAAATGATTGAAACAGAAAAGAATGTCGTAGCAAACAATTAAAATTGGAGTGATATTGATATATGGTATATACGTATATATTTATAGCTATGTATGTAGTTATATATGTACTCATGCATATATGCTATACATTTTCATGTATATAAGAATATATATTTTTTACTGCAATTTATGTTATTTAAAGTATGCCTTTCTCAGCTTTCTATATAGAAAAAACATTGTTTTAGCTCATTTGTAATTAGACACCGTTAATTGGCCGCTTAAACGGTCATAAACACAGCCGCCAAACTAAATTTGGTATTAAATGAATGTGTGAAAAGATCGCGAAAATTGGCATTTATGGTGTGGCATGCATACTCTGAATGCCACATGCGCAAACTTAGCACACACACAGAAATATATATGCGTTTGGCCTTATATATGTATAGATTTGATTACACATATATATACTTGTATATATATAAAGCAGATCTAAACATGTCTGTTGTCCATTTCTGGCGTTGGTCATTGGCGACGAAAAATCATTTCATTCAAAACAAAGCGCTTCAATGTGTAAAACAGGCAGCCACGACTAGCCATAACGATCAAATTTATATATACATAGATAGATGTACCTATATGCTATATACACGCATGTATATATCTTTTGCACTTTTATAGACTTTTTGCCAATTTTGGCAGACGTCAAGTTCAATGTGTGACCAAATGTGTAAAGCAAGTGTTGCAAGGACGTTGCCAAATTTGTGGCATTAATTACAAGTTAACGGTTATGTTGCAAGGAAGTGACTAGTGATTTTTTAGCAGCATTATTTAAAGGTTAAAATGCAGGCAAATTGTTCATTAAGCTTCCGTGGTGAATTTTTAAGAAATTGTGGAATTTCAAATGTAGATACGTTTATTTAGTTTGAATCAAGTTACCGTTAGTTTTAACATTTTAATTTCTGAAAAAACAAGATTTTTTACTATTTATTTTCGAAAATGATAATTTTGAAGAACATTTTTCAACAAACAAAAAAATTTTAGTATTTAGTAGTAACCAAGCTACCGTTAATTTTTACATTCTGAAATTATATATTTGGCGAACATTTTACATTTTTGAACAAAAAGCAATTTAGTTATATTTAGTTGTAATTTTCTAAGAAATATAATATTAATCGTGGTATATTTCATAAATGTATGTATGTTTGTAAAAAATTTTAAATTAATCAACCCAATGCTCTTAGTAATTCATCAAGCATTTCCATTAAAATTTCTTTTTATTAGTCATTTCTCCTTTTTATGAGTAATAAATCTTTTAACATATGCAAAATTACCATAAATCTTTCGCAGTATTTCGCAATACCTTGTAAACTGTCACTTTCAACAGATTGTCGCTACCAAGAAAAATAAAAATTAATTGTCGACTAATTTTTTGCAATTTTGTTCTTGTTTTAAGCTTAACAACTTGTTGCCGTTGTCTGTTCATCATTGTTTGTCGTTGTAAGACAACAAAGAACTTTCTTTGCACTAAGCCGTTTTTACGCCGAATGCGCTGAAAACCGGATGTAAAAGTGTCATTAAACGCCACATAACGGTTAATTAATTACAAATGCGTGCAAGAGCAAACAGTGAGCTAATTAAAAGTTTCAATAAAGGCATGTTGCGAAATAAAAAAGGAAAAGAAAGGCACGTGACTTATATTTTTTTGTGTGTTGCAATTTAATTATTTTACAATTTTGCTGCAAATTTTAATTTAATACATTTTTAACTAAAAAAAAAAATCATTAAAAATTAAAATTTTACATTTTGCGATTTTTTTTATTAAATTTTTAATAAAAAAATTAATGACATATTTCATTTAAATATTTTTTTTATTGAAAATCAAAATTTAAAATTTTGCGATGTTTCTTATAAAATGTTTTGTTTTCCTAAATTTTTAATAAAAAAGTTAATGATTAATTTGATTTAAATATTTTTATTATTTATTATTTTTTTCTTCATAATAAATTTGACATATTTTTTTTTGAAAATTAGAAGTTTAAAAAACGCCAAAAAATATTTTAAGTTTAAAAATTTGTTAAAGTTCAGGAAAAAAATATTTTGTCTTAAAATATTAATATGATTTTATTTATTCAAAATTTATATGTACATAGTGTACTATATCCTATAAGCAGAATAAGAAAAATTTAATTCTTTAATATTAAAAAAAATTATATATTTTCCATTGCAAATTTATCATAGGCATATTCTTTATATTAATATTGCAAAAACTTTTCCTTTGTAACGTTAAAATGTTTTACGTTTATATGAGAAGAAATTAAAAGTTCTCAAAATAAAAGTCAAAATTTTAATATTTCTAATAAAAATTTTAAGTACATACAAACATAACATAAATTTGTATATATTTTTGATCTAACAATTTCTCAACTAGTCTGTCAATTTGATCTACTAAATCATATACAACCACGAATCTTTACTAAAATATTTACTTCACCGTGTTATTTATTGCTGTTATTTAAATTCCGTACGTGTCTGGTGTTTTAGAAAACGCTTATTTGTTTATTATCCATACACACTTATGTATATATGGTTGTGTATTTTAAGTTTATATACTTTTTGTGCAGTCATGTTTTGTATCAAAATTAAAAAAAAAAGAAACCAGTCATCACATCAGCGCATGCACATACATACATATATTTTATAAACTTGCGGTTTTTTCAAAAGTCGATTAACTCAATTAAATCGCGCATGCTGTGATGTCACAATGAATCACAAATTTTCGGCTGTTTTGACGCTACAGACAGCTGGCGAGAGCAACGTGTACGCAACAACTGCTAGTTAGCATATAAACATGTATGTGTTTGTGTATGTATGTGAGCACGAAATAAAAAAGCCAAAATAAATATATATTTTTTATTTTGTTGAGGTAGTCAAACGTTTTCGTGAAATTTTATTGTATTTACATATGGGTTTATTGAACTTGTGTATGAATAAATTATTTTTCAAAGAGAGCGAAAATTTAAGAAACTCTAATGTGTATGTAAGTATTTCTTCGCAAATGACAGAATTTGGTATATAATATTATTTCACAATAATTGAAGTGTGGGCAGCAGAAGAGAAAGTTTTATTGAATTTGTAAGATCTGACTCACTGCTATGAATCAAAGTGTTTAATTGTTGCAGAAATATCTAAAATTCAAATTATTAGTAATTTCAAAATTTGTTCAAAAATCATTAAGTTACGATTATTTAGTGAGGAGAAAAACCAATCAATATATAAGTTACCAGTTTTTTTTTTACCACTTTCCGCCAAAATGTAGGCTACACTTTTTAAAATTTACTTCTTACACAAAAATCTAAATTTTTAATGATATTTGATGCATAATTTTTAATTTTTATCTTAAAAAAAAACATTTTACAAAATTACAATACTAATGTAATATATAATATTACGATATTTGATTTTCAATGAAAAAGACAATATTTTTAAATTTTAAGGTTATCGCTTAAATGTAGGCAACGTTTTTCAAATTTCATTTATGATATATCTATAAAAGTCTTTACTTTTTGGTTACGTTTGCAGTTTTAGTATATTGATTAGGAAAAATATTAATTAATATATTTTTAAATGTTAAAAAAACCAAATTTTGAATACAAAACAAGGTTTGTCTACACATTTTCTTCAATTGCAACAGCAACACTCTAACAAAAGCACAAACATTTTAATTGTTTGTCTTTTAATATGAATATTTTTCGTTAATACAGCTGGACTTCTGACTTATGGTTTATGCTTAAGTTGCTTGCCACAAAGGAAATAAATATATTATTGCACAATGAAATTCGCTACAATTGCCACAAAAGCATTCTTCATAAAATTTATGACGTTGCATATGATAAGCTACTATAATTAGCTTTTAAAAAGTAGAACAAAGCAAAAAAATCTACATGTTGCTTGTACTGGCTGCCGAGTTGCAATAAAAATACTTATATATGCAGGTATGTAGAAATTGTATAGAGTTAAATGTGCAGTGAAGAAATATGTTATATAAGTACATAAATATGTACATAAAAAGTACATAAGCACATTATGTATTATAAATCTGTGAAAGAAGTAATATTCTTCCTAAGCAATTGCGAATCACAAGTAGCTGCAACTTGTAAGAAGTACTGCCGCAGCCTTGCCTCAGTGCATTCATACAATACTTGTGATGAATTATGAACTTATGTGATGAGTTCATAAAATATTATATACATATATACAAATACTTATAGTACAAATGACTATATGGTCTACTACATATGCGTAAGTAGCTATTGCGCTCACATATTAGCGTCAAGTATTTTAAGTACTATTTTTTCAAGTTGCAACCTTGACGTGTGTCGTAACATCAACAACAACATTGTTGCAAATTGATAGAATAATATTTTTGCTTTGTTTCTGCACTTCAAATTGCGAAGATGCGTTGCAAATTATGTGATGAAGTTTCAAAGCTTCTTTTTTAGTACTTTTTTATTTCTATGAATTTTCTACAAATCCCAGTGGAAACATGCTTTTTGCTTGCAACGCCGTTTGCCGCACAACGTTTTGTTAGCTGTCAATTGTTACTAAATGCTCTTTAATTGCAACAATTAAGAAGCTATTTAAAAAATCATAAATACTTTATATGTGTTGGAGTAAAATTGCGTATATAAGTTGTACGAAATAAATATCGAAAAAATACTAAGCAAAAAAAAAAAAATTTGTAATAGTAATAAAAAAAATTAATAAACAAATATATAAAAATAAACAAGAATTGCAAATATTATAAAAATATGTGCGATGGTAGGTGTTCTAATGACATTAATGTTGAGGGTTATGGGAAAAAATAATTGTTAGGATTACAAAATTTTCTTGTACTTTTTGAGTTTTTGTGTTTAGCAGAAGCGGTATTTGTAGGCCACAAAACATAAAGTGGGATTTTACGAGCCCTTATAATGGCTTTCTACACATATATATGTTTTTTTTACCAAAAATTGTGGGTGCTTCTTTCATTTCAAAATGTTTAATATGGTATATAACATGATCTGGATTCACGACTAGGGAGTAGTGAATAGCGTAGAGTCATGAAAAGCATTATTTCGACTTTCTTTGGTTAAAACAGAGAGCAGTTTTAGCAGTTTGCGCCCAAATGTAGGCAACATTTTTAATAAGAGTGCAAAATATCCGAGTAAAATCAGCAATTTAATATTAATTATATAAGTTTAAGATTGCGGATTGAAAAAGTAAAGGTAAGGTTATGTAAAAAATCAATTTATAGTTTCTGCTTTAAAAAAAAGTGTTGTTTTTGTTATGACTGAAGGTAGGTAAAATTTTGTAAAATTGTTTGGTGAGAATTTCGAATGCTGACAGCAATGGTGGAAAATATATAGTGTATAAATAAGAATATATATAAATATTTGTAGTTTTTGACATTTCTGGCTCAATATTGTTTAATTTTATAAAAATTAAAAAAAAATTTAAAACATACATTTATATTATTTTACTTTTGTCAACATACAAATCACGTTGTGTATTGTGGGTTGCTAGAAATATTTTTTTCAAAGTGTCTTATATTATATACATTTTACATTGACTTATATTTTTAACGCCAGATTATAGGCTATCTTTTTATTAAATTGTTAGCATTTGAATTTGCTTACTGTTATTTATTATTCAAAATTTTATTTGTATTGATTTTTAAATTTCTTTCTTTACTTATTTTATTACTTTTTTTAAATTTAATTTTTAATTTTTTTTTTTAATTTTTTTTTAAATTTATTTTTAATAATAGAAAGTATCAAGGTTTTTTGACCATATAAGTAAAATTTACTCATAAGATTATTTCTTTAAATTGACGTCTTACTCAACAATAATTTTGGTTTTATTATTAACCTTTCTAATATATAATTAAATATTTTTTGAAATAATTTAAATATTGTCTTTTAATTTTAGTTATTTTTTTTCTTTTTGAGTCAACTTTAAGATTTATACCCAATTAACTAAGACACAATTCCTTTATCAGCGCTGCTCGCTGTGATTAGGTACTATATACACTTAAATTACACCATCTTCTATTCACATCTACGAGTATTTACTTTGCAATTCAATTCATTAATACAAATCTACTTGCGCAAGCTAGTGTCGACGCGCGGTCGTGCGATTGACGCGTTGTCCGTACGGCTAGTCATAAGGAAAATATATAGTATATTAAACTGATTGATAGAATTATGAGCAGCGCGCGGCTGCTATCGCTTATGAACGCTTAGCTCGACAGCTAGTTGGCGTTGGTGGCCGTAAGCGCTCAGCACCTTCACTTTGCGCGCGATAATGCGATTAGTTGCAGCTACCGCAATGCAGTTAGTGTTTTATTTTAGCGATGATAGATTGATAATAAATAAATACATACTCATATATATACATACAAGTGTATATGAAGTACTAAGCAACGACAATTACTGCGTTAGCCCTATACTTATATATACATACATCTGTATGCGTTTTATTATTTTTTTATTTGTAATTATTAATTTTGTCGCAAAGCGCCGATGCGTAACATAGCTATGTGTAATGTCAAGTTCAGTGTCTCAATAATAATAGCGCATTTATTGCTTTCAGCACCCACAGACAGCCGATTATCAAGGCCAGCTAAAGCAAAATCAATTACATATATTTTGCTGCAAATTAGTCAGCTCAGACATATACTAAGTAATGTACAAATATGGAAGTAGAGTCAAAGTAGCGATAATGAGTATGACTTGGAGGTCCCATTCGTAGACATTCATACGAGAAGCTTCGCGAATATTCGCGTAGCTTGTGGCTTTTGATTGCGTTCCGCTCAGCACGTGCACTAATTTGAGTGCAATTTTGGTTCTTTTTTTTAATTTATATAATATTACTTACGTGTTTTAATTTTTTAAATAATTTTTTAATATTTGCTAATATTTTCTTATATATTATTTATTCTATTAATATATATTTATATATATTTTTAATTTGCTGCCGATTTTAAAATTTTATAATTCATAAAAAAGTTTTAAATATTTTTATAAAATAATAATTTCTTTTTAAAATTTTTTTTAAATTATTAAAAATATTTTTTTTAAATTATTAAAAATATTCTTTGAAAGTTTTTTAAAAATTTTAAAGAAATTGTCTTATACATTTTTACATTATTTTTGTCATATCATCAGTTATCATGTTATTTTTTAACTTTATTAATTTTAAAAATTACTTTTTATTATTATTAAGTTGTGAAATAATGTATTCTAATTATGCTAATTTTTAATTAATTATTTTACAATTTGTAAATAATTGTCTACCATTATTATATAACAATGCATTCATCAAAGATTAAGAACGCCGCGCTGAGGCACAACTAAATTCATTCTATGCACAAATGATGGTACAGTGCAATCAAAAAGTGTGGAGCAGCGCCCTTGAAACTGCAAAAGAAACATGTGTTGTCTGCTATGCACAACAACTGACTTGCTGATGAGCATATGTGCACACTTAATTACTTATCTACACATTATATATATACATATATAATATATATATATGTGTATGTGTGATTATTTGTGACATCAATGCCGTGGAATGCCGGTAGTTGCCGCGCTTTTGTTACTTCACGTACAACTTATAAAATACCAGTGGCATGTGTCATCAACTTGACTTAGCTGCTCCGACAACAACAGCAAAACACTGGCTAGTGCAAGACATTACACGGGATGCTTGGTAGACAGTTTGGTTTTGTGAAGTGCTGCCGGAATGTCTACGGTGTGCTTATTATATACAATATATATTAAAATATATATACACCCAAACATGTGTATATGTATAGGTTCATGTCTGCTTTGAACAGTGCTCTTACGGAATATATTAGCATAACTCTGTAGGTATGTATGTACATATTTATTTTTTTATGGTAACAAAAAGCTTATATTGAAACACCCTTTATAATTGCACTTAGGCTAATACAAGCTGTTAGAAGTAAACATGTTTAGCAAACGAGATAGATTTCGAAAGAAAATTCTGTAATCGAAATATTTACGATTGAGCTTTTTATCTTATTTGGGTATTTCTTTAGGATCTTTCTTTCTTATGTTTCAATTTCAGTAAGACAGTTGCGTTGGTAAATATTATATATGAAATTAAAATGATTGGAGCTTTTGCAAAGCTTTTAGTGACATAATAAGACTGAATAATTTTTTTTTTGAAGTTTTTGTTCAAAAACTTAACGAATATCTAACACACACTGTGCATATTGATTTAGACTGAAAGGTTAAAGTACATAAGTAAAGCTTACGGCAAAGTGTTAAAGTTAAAATTTGTTTGTTTTAACAAGCTTTGTAAGGAAGGTATAAATATATAAGCCTAACAACAAAACGAAGGTAAATCTTGAATCGTAATAAAGGAATGTGGAGAAGTTTTTGAGAGCTTTTCAAAGCTTTCGTGTTGTCTTAATTTATATAGACTTAGGCTGAAAGTGAATATTTAATATTATGAAGAATTAAATTGAGCGAAAATTTTTAATTTTTAGAAAAATGTCATTAAACAAAATTTTTTTTTTTTTTAATTTTTAATTTTGTTTTAAGAATAAAAGTAAGAAAATAAAAAAGTAGAGCTTTTAACTTTTTTAGAGCTTTTGTTTAATGACTAAAATGCCCTAAATGCACTTAACTACAAAAAATTTTGCTTCTCCACGGTATAAAGCAAAAAAAAAAACAACGGAAATTTCAAAAGTTATACTTTTCTGTGGTCAATGTACTCAATCTCGCTTAATCTTGAATATTTTCAGAGGAAATTTCTGCATTTAATTTTATTTCATCTATGTAAGTAGTTCAATGCTTTTAACACTTTTCATAACTTTTTCACTATATTTTGGATTTTTTTCAATGCTCTAACCATGTCTTAGTCCCACAAATGCTACTTTAAAAATGCTTATATTAGCAACAACATAAAAGGGCTATTCAAAGTTGCCATCACAGTACAATTAAAGTTAAAGAAGAAAATGAAAATTACAAAAACAACAAAGAACTTTTAAGTTAAGTTATATATTAAATTTTGAATGACTGTTGACTATATAAAAAAAAATGTATATTTAAGTATGAATGAGCAGTAGCAGTGACAATGCAACAACAATTGGAAACATTTTTTTTATTAATTTTTATTGTATATTTATATATACATATATATTTTTACTTTATATGTACATGTTGCTGAGCTGATATGCTCTACAAAAAATCTTTGTAAAATGACAAAGGGAGAACTATAAAGAGAAAGAGAGCGGTAAGCACGAACGATAACACGGTAACAGGCGCGGCAAAAAGTAATGAATAAACTGCAAGATAACAACAAAAATGCTAACAAATTGCTGTACTTGGTAACAACGTTCAGTAGCTGTAAAGTCTCATTATGCACATACATACTTATATATTATATATACCACAATATATATGGCTTACATACATACTACTATATATATATTGCTGCAGTTTGCCGGCTTGTTGACTTGCCGCATTTTGTGGCGCAGTTGAATGCAAATTTCACATTATGCATGCAAATCGCAACGAATATGAAGCTGCAGCAGCAACAACAAACGGCAAAAAAAAAATTGCAAAGTGAACAAAAAGTAGCATGATATAATATGCTGTTGTGGCTGCCACCTATAAACTGTAGGCGCAGTTGTTGACGACAGCAGTTGCCAGCCGATGCGGTAATAGAAAATGAGGCATAAAATGGAAAGGCATAAAAACAAACCAAGTGAAAAGCAGTAAAACTGGAATATAATACAGCGGTAACAAGAGCCGTAGCGGCAGCAGCAGCAGCTCGGCTTTTCCAGTATAAAATTCAATGGCAATGGCAATGGCACAAAGCCGCTGCAACAACAATGCGACGAAAGCAACAACAATAACACAAAAGCTGTTGGCATACAAGCGCCCAACTGTAGACAGTAACTGTAACAGCCTTTGATGTGGCGCGGCGTATGCGGGCGACCGGAATGGAGTGCGCTAGCAGTCAGCAGCTTGGCAACAAAAGTTTAGCAACAAAGTTGTGTATTTACAAAAGTTACAGCCGTGCAGCCATAGGCATTGTGAGCGAAATAATATGCAAGGCAAAAAAATAAAAAAAATAAATGCAAATTTGTTTTGAAAACATTTGCGGCAAGGCCCACTTATCAGCTAACCAGAGGCGCACAGCTGTTTCTAAGCAGCACAGCGCGACCGCCATGTTTGTTGTACGGTTCGTTGCTGACGCGCCCATTTTCCGCCTGGCAAGCAGCCAAACAGTCAAAAGCCAGCGCAAAAGCAACGGCAATAGCAACAGCAGCAGCAAAAAAGGCCAGAGAAACGACAATAAGTCAGCGCTACTTGCTGCTGCACGCCCTGCTTTTGCTCGTCCAGATACACACCTAACAAGCAACACGACGACCTGACGACCAGGTTCACGGCCGTTTGCCAAACAACGCATACGAAGTTGCTGAGCAAAACAAAACCGGCGAAAATGACGCGCGCGCATATATGCATGCCAAGCAGCTTTGCAGACTTTTAGGCGTAATTATGGACGCGGCCAAACAGCTGTTGGCAACAGCCAAATGAAAGAAAATGAACGCCCGGCGGATCGATATGCGGGGCGTCGGCTTCTGCAGGCGGCGCGGTGGTCAGGTGTGCAATGTTAAGAAAGTGCAAAGCAAAACAAAATACGCTGAAAGCGTGGTTGCACGCCGGAATGTAGGCAGTGAAACTTTATGTGTACAGAAAATATTTTATTATTATTATTTGCTGCCTACTTTTCAGCCGCAAAACGAACGCCTGACAACAGCCGAGCGTCAAGCTTTTGCAATAGGTGTATGCTTTTAGGGGTTGAGCGCATGCTGTCGGATGGTTGGGTATGTATGAGCGTTTCAGGCGCCACAACGGCACTGCCCGGTAACAATGCTTGGGATTGCAGCAAGTTTTTACTTGGTGCCTGTCTTACTTATAAACATTTACACGGAAGCATATATGCTAGGCGCATGTTGAAAGTGCCAGCATCCACCCTTCAAGAACAATGCCGTACATGAAGAATTGCCTGCAGTGGTTTCTGAGTATGTGTGACTTTGAGTTGAAGTTTTGGCACAATGTGTATGCAGCACGTACTTACAAATACCGTTATTCGCACGCATATTTGTTAAGATTTCCAAGATTTTATGTACGCCGCATGTAAGGGAGCTGGATAAGTGAGGAAGTAAAGCTTAAAGTCAAGCATTGCTCTGTGAATTAGTTAATGACTTGTAAATTGTGGCAGGGTACGTAATAAACTTGAAGTACCGTTAGCTGAATTGGGCGCTAACTAGTAGTTGAGGTGATGTAGTAGCGAGAAACAAAAGAGGAATCTACCAATAGGTGGGAGTGTATTTGTTTGGTTTGGTATACAAATCTGTGATTGTGGGTAAGGATTAAGGAAGATATGATGGTGGTGCAGAAAAAGCTACAATTTACCATAATTTACAAAAACCTCTCGATAAATCAGGCAGTTGTTTTTGGGCTCTTATATATAAGCAATCTAGGATCCTCTGTTAACTCAACTGCAGAAGAGGTTATAAATAAGATCTCAATCGGTTTATATGAGAATTGGTTCAATTTGAAGCAATCGACTGATCGAACACCTAAAAATTAATATAGCATAAGGACTAGTTGACTCATAAGATGAGGAGATGGCAGTCAGCCAAATGCTCTCTAAAACAAAAGTCTATAAAGTTTTCAAATATCTTAAAGGTAGTATATAAGTTAGGAAAGTAGTTTAACTATTTTCAAAAATGACCGCACATCTTCTTCGAAACGCAGTATTTAAACTCCCAAATAATAAAATTTTGGATTGGTTGATATACCACGATGCGTCATCAAGGTAAAGAAATGTAGAGAGAGAGAGAAACTGGTAGCAAAAAACACATAGAATAACACGCTAAACACAAGGGAATACCAAACGGCATATATAAAGGTATGAGATTGTGTTTTCTGGCGGGAAAGTCCAAAATATACTATGTGGTTGCTAGGTACAAAACAACAAAACAAATAACAAGGTATAAAGAGCAATAATAAAACCAGAGAAAACCAAAAAGAGCAACAAAATCGCGCATTCTACAACAAAAAATACAAAAGTCCAAAACATGTAAAAAGGGTTGTTTGCAATAGGCCTACATATTACCCTGTAGGAGCTGATAAAAAACATATAAAAAGACAGAGAGGAGCAAGCAAAAAGTTGGGCAACCAGCAATATGAGAGTGATGAAAAAAAAAATCTCAGCTTAGTTATGAATATGTGCACCAAAGGCGATTAGAGATAAAATTTATGGAGCAAAGGCACAAGATGAGAGTGAGCAAGAAACAAACAAAGCAGACAAGCTGGTGAGTAAAAAGTATGAAAAAAGGCAGAGTTAGGGATGAATAGGCATAGCTGTGCACAAGTATTTGCTGGATTCGTTAGAGCGCGGGAATGTAGGGATTAGGTAGGTGAAACATAGTGGTTGGTGGCGGCTGTAGCCACCCTTGTACATTCTGCGTATCGAGGCTGTAAGCGCTTGTAAGTAGATGTGTGTGTATGGGCTTTATGTACTGGCTTTGTGTGCGTATGCATTTTGTTTCAACTCGACGGCGATGGGTGGAGCCTTTGGTGGTTTGGTAGGTGTTTGCTTTATTTTTATGTATGCTAGCCTTTTTTGTTGATGGTGTTGACTTTGATGACTCAGCATTGCTAGAAGCGGGAGTGGAAACATGTGTATTTATATGTGCATATATGTGTTTGCTTGGTTGAAACTTCGGCTATAAGCAATTATTTAAAATTTAAAAGTTTTTGAATTGGTAGTTTTAAATAATTTTTACGCCTTCAAAATGTTCAAATAAACAACCAATTCTACTCAAAACCCTCCACAAATTCATTAAAAATTATTTGAATTTATATTTTTCAGTACAAAAAAAAATGGTTTTGAAAATTTATTATAAATGAATTAGGTACTTTTTTTTAACATTAAATATTTAGAATCATGAAAAAAATTGTTTTTAATTTTTTTCAAAATGATATATCTGGGTATATATTTTTAGTAAACCAGAAATAACGAAATGTTATATATAAATTATATATTAAAAGAAAAATTATTTTTGACTTTATTTATTTTAAAAAATATTATACAATAAAGTTTTAAAATATTTTTTCGAAAAAAAAATCTTTCCTAAATTCAAATATAGTGAAAATATATATCCAAAGTAATATTTTTTTTTTATATAAAAGCCTTGATATCCAAACACCCATACGTATGTATGTATGTTTAAGAAAATTTTGCTAATTTGGGCTCTACATGTCGTATGAGCAACATTGAATGCAAAATGGTTGGAAAATAGGCATGCTATGGAAAAGTATAATACAAGTAAATACTTACAAGAAAGTGCTAAGAATGTTGCTTACTGGCTACTAATAGAAATCTTGATATATCTGACTGGTAATACAGAAATTGTTCTTTTAAGTGCTTTAACTAAGCATGACGCATTTCAAATATATGTTATTTTTATCTAAACATTAAAAACTTAAATTAACTAAAATTAATAAAATTATTTTGAAGAACATATTTTTTATGCCTTTCAATATTTTCAAAAAAATAACTAATTTTTATTAAAACCCTCAAAAAATGCTTTCTATACTACTATACCTGCGACCAATACCCAACCTACCTCATGCAAAACCTTCAAAAGTCACATAAACTACACACCTACATAGTGACAAGCTACAACCGCAGCGTTTTTATTTTTTTGGTTTTAATATTTCTGTAAGCTTCGCTTAGCTGGTTTGCAAACAATTGTAGTAAAAGAACCCGTTTATCCAGTTTCAGCTTGCATGCAGTTACAGAGCTTCCTCTTCCACAAGCATTTCTACTATGTGGTGTTGCTGTGATTTTTTAAGCACAATTTTATAAGCGTTTGTTTTAGTTGTTGTAGGTATTTTTTTTATCTTTTTTGTGAAGTTTTTTACATTTTTTTATAATGAATGCAGTTCAAACGGCAGCTTAGCAACCAGTTGTGTTTTCTCTAAAGTTCTTTGGCTTTAGAGCGCTTTATGTATGTAAGTATGCATGTGTGTGTGTTTGGCGATTGCTAATGTGCCGACAAGAGCAGTGATCGCGTGCGCATTTTGCTTGTATATAGGCGATTTGTAGTGAGTAGCTTGCCTTTTTTTAAGCTTTTTTACTATTCAGCTTTTATTTTGTAGCGTAGGCGAAATATCAGCTGTGGGTTATGAGCTTAAAAGGTTATAGAAAAAATTTGAGATTTGGAGATGGGCAAGATACTGCATAATAGATTTAGTATTTATGATTAACATTTTTTTTTGGGATTTTTAAATTTTTGTTGTTTAATAATTTTTTAAAATTTCTTTATTTAAATTTTTTTGTATTTTTTTATTTAATTTTTTTTACTTTTTTTTCTTAATGTTTTTTTGCTTTACTTTCATAAATTTACTCAAATATAAATGCTTAAAGCCACCCAATTCCTTATGTAAAATAACTCATAATGGCCAATATAAAACATGGGCGTGCCAAGTCAACATCATTAGTTGCAGCCACACTAACGTGCAACAAGTTCAGCAGCGCACAGTTAACGTCAATTTTATGCTACAGCACAAACATATTTACAAAAGTATATCCATATAAGGACATACATAAGCACACAAACTCATAAGTATGCGCTTATTACAGCATAAATATGCGCCTGCGTGCAATTGCATTCGATCGCCTGAAGTTTTACTTATGAGTCGGTGTGGCACGCGCCAAACTGGATTTCTTGTTTTCTGAAGTATTGTCGTCCAGCATTTATGCTGTTTGCTTTCATTTCGTTTTGTTTTGTTTTTACTTTTTTTTGTGTTTTTGGTTGGTTTTTTGTTTTGTTTTTTTGTATTGAGATTATTCACATGCAAAGCACGGGTGTGGTAATAAATGTCTAAATAAGCAGTATCTTGTTACCGTTTGTGGCAGGAGCAGACATTTGGGGCGTTTGCTGTGGCCGAAATAATGCCCAAACGCTGGTCACTTGGTCAGGCGGACAGCAAAGTTTGGGCGTGTCTCTTACGTATTTTATGCAGGTATTTATTGGATTGGGTTTATTTATCATTTTCATTGTTTATTGTTGCAATTTTTTTTAATTTGGAGCAATTATTGCAAAACCTACCTTTTACAGTTAGAAAAATTAAAAAAACAAAACTAATGTCTTTTTAAACCATAAGGGTAAAAAGCTATAATTTATGAAAAAAAACATTATTTGCCACAAAATATTAAAAAAAAAAATATTATCAAATTTTTAAATTTCTATGTTTTTTGTATGAAAATAATAAAATAAAAAAATAAAAAGATGGGTTTTAATAACTATTTTGTTAGTTTTAATAATTATTTTCTGTGCTCTATAAAGAATGAACAAATATTTTTTTAGTTTTCTAAAAGAAAATTTATTTTTTAATTCTTATTATATAATGTTGTTATTTAAACGTATTAAAGCGGTTGTATATTTATTTTAATACTTTTTTGTATCAGATTCGTTTTTATATCTAATACACTATCAAGAATATTTATGTAAAAAAAGTGTTGCGGATGTGCGGAAGGTTAAGTGTTTAAAAATGCTTGAAACGCTTTTTAAATATAAACACTTCTAATTTGTTTTATATAGTTTTATATTTTTGTAATTTTTTTTTTTACAATTAAGCAGCAAGAAATTTAATACACTAAATTTCAAAATTAATGTTGAAGTATATCTGTATATACTTTTAATAAAAAAATTTTTATTATTTAAGTTTATAAAAACATCCTCTTTTATCTAAATTATCAATATTAGCTTTGTTTAATTTTAAGTTTTTATTTTTTATTTACATTTTTTAGTTATTATATATGTTATATAATTATCACATAAATCTAAACCATTGTTATTCTTGTACTTGTTACTTTTTTATAATTTTTTTTCTAATTTTTTTATAATTTTTTTTCCATATTTAATTTAAATAGCACCAATTGAATGTGTCAAATATTATATGCTTTCATATGTAAAATATTTTATTTTAGTTTTTATTATTTAAGCTTTTTGACCAAGCCTTTGTTTTGCCTAATTGAATACATTAATGGTTGCCCTAATATTTTGCTCTATTGTAATGATATGCTAGCATATGAGCGGTATTTATATTGATGTGTATGTACTACAAGTATGTACATGCATATGTATCTATACGGTTTATTGACCGTTTGACAGTTGAAAACATTTCAACGCCCAGCTGACCAACCCACTGTGTTAAATTACTTATAAGCAGCTAATAGCCGCGAGTTGGCTTGTTTGCATTCAAACACACATACTTAGGTATATGGTATATTTAATAGTATGCCTAAATAAGTTTATATTTTTTTTATGGAATATCAGTCGTTGTGGCTTGGTTTCGCCTGTTGTGATTAAGATTAATTATACATTATATAGTATATGTATATACGTAAATATATAATTTTTGTACCAATAAAAATTCAAAAATATTTTTTCTTCTCCTCAATTCCATAAAAATTAAATATAACTGTAAATTTTGGTGTGATTGAAATTGTATGGCAAAAATTGTGTAATTTTTGACACTTTTATGACTTTCCCAAGGCCGAGTTTATATAAGATAGACCCATAAAAGTTCAAGTGTTTTTGTTAGTACATTCATTTAACTTTCATGCTATAATTTACTTTTGCATTAAACTTTAATCCATTTTATATGGTTGTATTTGCCTTAATTTTTAGCAACGTGAGACAGTTCCAATAAAATCGGCAATAAAGCTAAGCACTCAAGCACTTCAAATATTGGCATTGTTTAGCACTTCATTTCATATATAATGCATACATACATACATAAATATTTGTAACTACTGCAATAGTTATTATTTACCTTGTGATTGTCGACTACTTGACTGTATGGCTGCATTGTAACTACTCATAACAATAGCAATAAAGTAATAAATGGCAATGACTCATTGATTTATTTCTTATGGCCAAGCGATGCTTACTATTGTTTAACTATTTACTTTAACGTTTTTTTACATATGAGTGATGAATGTACATACATATGTAATTATATATTAAAACCTCATTCTGTTAATATTTGCTTAGTTCAAGTGTTGGGTGACAATATTTGCCATTTTGCTAGGTGAATGTATCCAAGGACTCTAATTTTTTTTGGAAATTTTTTTTTATTTATATATGTTTAAATGTATTCATTTATATATTTATTTTATTATGCATATATATATTGTATATACTATATATGTATACACGTATGCATATTCCAGAAATATGCACAAAATATAGCTTGAGAAATAAAGACCCTAAGAGTATGCAATATATTCACCTAAGTTTTGTTCTGCTGCCTACCTTCAGGCTTTATGCGTTTGTTTTTTCGAAAAATAAAAGTTTTTTTCTGTTTCATTTTTATTAAAGAATAGTGTTGCAGAAACCGCTAAAAGCCAAACCCAAACTTTCCTGTTTTAAGACTGTTAAAAATTATTTACCGGAAAGTTTTGAAAAAGCGAAGTTTAATTAAATATTTCTACTTATCTTTCGCTACAGAAGCTATCAATGAATGTGTGTGTAGAGCGCGTAATAGTATGCAATGGAGATCAAAATATGTTAGGAAAGAAGAAAGAATCAATAGAGTTATTAAGTGACTAATATAGATAATGCGAGAGGCGAATCTTTTTTCAGATATTCAAAATAATTTGGCTAAGTTTTTGGTTTATCTAATTTTTGTGGTTTGGTAAAGAACATTATGAGATCTTTAAAATGTTGTTGTACTTTAGCATATTTTCCGGGTTTTGCGTCTATATTTGAAATATTGTCGGTAAATAGTCTAAAATTATGCTAAAGACGTTTAAGAATCAATTTTTTAATAACGACCTTAAAAACATTTTCATGTTTAATAGCCTAAAAGTTTGCTGATAACTCTTAAAAATAAATGTTTTTGTTTTATAAAAAATTTGCATAGTTCTGCATATTGTCGAACTTCTTGCTCCTCTTTGTAGACTATACCTCGAATTTATTAGCCTTAAAGTATGCTAACGATAATAAGCTTAAACTATCATATTTTGTTTTACTATGGCATATTTTCGGCAGCTTTAATCCAATTTGTAGACTATGCTCAGCGTTGAATAGCCTAAAATTATGCTAAAAGGTAAGCTTGAACTAATATAAAGTTTAATGTTCGGCAACGAAGAGTCCGAAAAACTTTATATGTTTCGACATTGCGTTTTTCATACAAATCGGAAATTCGAATTTTCTTGGAAAGTTCATTGCATCGACCCCTAAAGCCTTTGACCCGTTTGCAACTTATTCATTACCAACTCTTTTGCAGAAGGAATATCCCATAATAAATTTTCTAGTTAAAAAACCGCAAACATTATTTCTACTTATGATAGGGGCGTCGAGAAAAATAAAAATATATATATTTGTATATATTATAGGAAAATTTGTTTTGACTAATGGTAAATTTGAAATGAAAATCGATAAAATGGGTGACACACCCAATAGGAAAATGTTTGCCTATATAGATGGTATACCTGTATTATATAGATTTTACATTTTTTAATAATAGTAAAGAATAGCAGAAATATAATAAAAGTAATCACTAAATTCAATAAAGAACTTATTATAACAATAGAGAAAAAAAAAAATACACATAAAATATAAGGAAATAAGTGCAACTTACTCATATACTGATAGAAGGCCATCATAAAATGCGGCGGTAGCGGACTCTGCATGGGCGTTTGTGTAGCCGATGTGGTGGTGTTGGGCGATTGTGATGTCGACGAAGCAGCGCTGCCGCTGCCCGCACTGCCGTGACCGCCACTCGATGACGATGCAGAGTCATCGCCGCCGCCCTCGGGCATATAAAAGACAACAGCCATCGTTTTATTTTTTGTGATTTAATTTCGTTTTTTTTGTTTTTTATTTCCCTGATTTTTGCTGCACGCTTTTGCAGCTGAGTTTTTGTTTTTATTTCTGTGGTTGTGAGTTTGTTTGTCTCTGTTGCTTCTTTTCTCTCTTCACGCTTTGTTGTTACTGTTGCTTTTGCATAAGTGCGCATACACACCTGTTCGCCGTACCTGCGCAGCAATGTGGGCGGCAGTGTGAGGGATCGCGCTCGCACAGGATTATTCTTGCGCGCAACAGAATTGTTTCTTACTGTTAGTTATATTTGCTTTTTAGTATTTGTTGTATAATTGTTGTATTTGTGTTGTGTTTGCAATGTTTCGATGTTTCTTTGATTTTTATAATTTTTCTTGGCACTTTTTGATATTTTTTTGATATTTTTAAATAATTAAGCACTTTTTCTAATTCTTGTCTGCAATTGAAATGATTTTCACTGTTCTCACGCTTTATGGCAAATTGTTTGAAATTGTTGCGTGCAGTTGTGAAATTCCTTTTACTCTCAAACTTGAACTCAAAAAGTTTGTTTTTACTGTAAAATTATAAATCTTTAAATTAATTACTTATACTTTTTATTTGTTGCATATAATTTGTGTAAAAGATAATGATTTTTTTTTGTAAATTGGTAAAATGTAAACATATAATTTTTAACACTTTAAAGTATTAGTATAATTACATAAAATTAAAGAAAAAAATTGCTAAATCTAACAAAATAAATTGATAAAAAAAAATAATATTGAAAATGAATTTTTTTTGTTAGTTTTAAACAAATCAGCAATTCGTTGAAGAAAAGTTTGGGGTTCAGTTAATCATTTCCGACCTAAAAATTTTTTTTAATATAAACATTTTTTTATTGAGTAAAAAGCATCAAAATTAAAAGAAATATTATTATTTAACAATTTTTGACAAATTTTTGTATAAAAAAACTAAATCTTATATTTTTTAAAGAAATTAATTTTTGGTTTTAATGATTTTTTTTTGATTTTCTACCCAAATTGAAAAATATTGAATTTTGATTACATAAAAATTTTGAAAGTATTTATTTAACAAAATAAATTTTGATTTATGGTTGTTGTAATTTGATTCCAATATAGATTTAATAAAAAGGTTTTTATATTGTTTTATTTTTGTTAAAGATTATTAAAAAAATTATTGATAAAAAAAATATTTATTTAAAATTTTTAATTTCCTGTTCTTCCTTTAATAAAAAAAATATTTATATTTTAATAATTAATAATAATTTAATAATTTTTTTTGTTAAAATTAAAGTTATACATGCTCCATAAAAAAAAAATTATAAAACTCAATATGGTGGTGACAAGTCTTAATACAATTATATAATTCGTTTTAATATTTAAGTTGGTTAAGTTGAGAACTGAAATTTAAAATTTTTAGTAAAAAGAAATTTAAAAAAAAAATTTTTTTTTTTGGTCTTCATTTCTATAATTTAGGTTTGCACAAATTCAAAACACTGCCACTTTTTATTTTTCTCACTAAGTTTTTGTCAAAATTTTGTCAAGAAAAGCACAAAGATATTTTTTACTGCTTGTATTTTATTATTTTTGCACTTTTAGTTTTTAAATATATTTCTAATTTTTTTAGATTTTTAAACTTACAATTTTTCACAGCACTTTGTTGATACTTTTTTCACTTTTTATGATTTTAAATTTGTCGAAATCGGCAAATTTCACACTGAAAAAGTTTTAGTCATTTACAAATCGTTTTGTTTACAATTTTTTCGAACAATACGAAATTCGAACAATTTTTGAAACAATATTTTCTAACGTTTTTGTTGTTATGTCCAATGAACTAGAAGTATTTAGCACGTCTTCAAATGGTTTTGTGTTACTTATTACTTTTTTAATGTTATTGTTATTGTTATTTTGGCACTGATCGACTTTTGCAAATTCGCGTCTATTAGCTGAACCACACGCACATACGAATACACACACACACCCACGCGAGCGTACGTCTGCACTGTGAATTGTCGTTTGGTGTTGCGTTGTTGGGTTGGCGTTTTGGCGTACAGCAGAGTGTTCCCAAAAAACAAAACCAGCGTTAAAGTGTTAACCACCAACCAACAAACACGTCTTACTTGCTTCGTTGTTCTCAATCAACTGTGCTGCCGTTTTAGTCGGCGCGCGGTGTAGGTTCTGCCACCTCCTCCTGGCGGCGGCGTTGACGTCGTCAACTACTCACCGACACACGAGCAAATCTGAGCGACGGCATTTGTCACTCATACCAATGCAGACAGTCAGAACGCTCGAAAAACACCAGCTAGTCAGTCAAAAGCAGGCAGGCAGGCAGGCAGGCAGGCAGCCAGCGAGCTGGTGAAACAACGCAGCCAACAACAACGACAACAATTAGCGAGCGTGCGAGTGCACAGAGTCAGTGTAACAACAACAACAACAGCACACAAGCGTACACTAGTGGAGACAACAGTCGCAGCAGCAGCAGCAAACAACAACAACGAGAGATGCAGGCAACAGAACGACAGCGCAATCATAATGCAGCTGAGAGTAACAACAACAGCGGGGAGTCGAGCGCACGCAACAACAATGCGAGCCCATTTGAAGCAGAAAGGAAAAAAAAAAACAAACGTTAAAATAAAAATTGAAAAAGCAAAAGAAAAAATATGGAAAAAACATAGAGCGCGACGAAAAAAGGTAAATAAAGCAGCGAAATCAAAGAGTCAGTGGCAGGCTGCAGTTGCATGCAACGAGTGTTGTGCAGCGGGAGCGTAGCGGCAGCAGCAAGCGCGACAATTAGAAACCAGAACAGCAGCTCAGCAATGCACACACGCAAGTAGCTGCTTGTATGTATGTGAAGATTTAACAAGAGGCTACACACACACCTACAAACAGGTAGGCCGTTAATGCGCGTGCAATGGAGTGTTTGTATGTGCGTGCTGCAGTGGAGGAAAATGCAGAAACGAACAAACGTAAATGTCAGCACACATACATACATATATACATATGCAACTACATGTATGTATAAGTAGATATGCACTTGCAGCGCTGACGATTTAGCTGAACCATCAGCCAACTAGAAGAGCCACTCAGCAGCTAGCATGGCAAAGACCTGCTCAAGCGCTTGCAGTGTAAATAAATATGTATAGCAAAAGACCAGCGAGTGCTAAAAGAAGCTAGAAGAGGATGCAAGACAACTTACATTATAATATATAAAATACGCTCTTGCTTATGTGACGCGCTCTTTAAGAAGTTTTACGCTCATGCTCAGAAGATCACGTTATATTCTCAAAAGAAGAGTAAAAAGCAGCAAAGGAGCTATATTCTTGCTGTAAGTTTCTTTAAAAAGTGCTCTTTCGTATATAAGGCGAGGAGTCAAACAGTAAAGTTGACCAACAAAGGTTCAATATATTGTATATACAAGATGTATATTTAGATGAAATGTCATGAAGTCGATAAAGGATAGCAGATTCTAACGCACTAGTCGACACATAGATGGAGCTATTAGAGTTTACTTTGTTACTTTTTTACTGTTTACTTGTAAATGAAAGAGAGTCTGAGTTCTTCAGCCAATAAAATAGAATATTTCACAATTTTGCGCTGACGAAAAGACTTCCTTAAATGTTTTGAAGATAAATAGAGATCTCAGAATGCAGCATTGACTTCTTGCATCATTGGTGAACCAAAGCGTCGACATAACGATAGGTCTTGTACTTGAAGGTTAGATTCTTCTTCATTAACTTTTATCTTTTGCAAAAGTAGATCATTGATTTGATGCTCTTAGCTCTTCTCTTAATTTAGGGGTTTTCGTGAATCTGCTACTTTTAGGTTACGCATTTTCCAACTGGAAAGGTTTTCGAAGCAATTTCAAACTTAATATCAGATCTGAAGAGATGAGAGCAAAGAACAGCCAATATTAATAATATAGCTCCTTAAAAACATTATCAATAATGATAAGATTCACCAGGTATTCGCTTCGGGATTTCTTTGAAGAAACTAAAACTAATTTAAGTTTAGGTCTCTACGAATAGAAATAAGACTTTATAAGTTACATAAAAAATCATTCATTATAAAAGGAACCACATTCGAAATATTACTGATTGAGCTTCCGAAAAAATTTAGATATTTGTTAAATAATAATAAATTTGTTATATACAGACAATATATGTCGTTTAAGGTGATTCGACGAGCTCTGAAAAATACTGGGGAATAGGAATACCAGAGCCGGGTCTGCCCAAGAATGGCCCCAGATTTTGATCCTGTTCAGGACTGTGTACTTAGGAGTTCTGGGTATTCCAACGGGTCGGCGTTTCTAGCTGTCCAAGTGGGATTGTTCGTGGCCTCATTACCTAACCTAAGCTAACAAATGGTTATAAATAAGGATTTATAATAAATTTTTAAGTTAAAACGTGATTTTGTGCATAAAGCCAACAGTGGCTCTACTTGCTGTATTCTGTAATAGTGAAATTAATAAAGTTCATATAAAAAGCCATGAAGTAGGAAGTATTGTAAAAAGTTATTAATATTAAAAAATTTCAGATCTAAATGGGATAAACCTCGAATCCTTAAAGAAAGCTTGCGACCACAAAGTTGAAAATAAAATGATTAATTTTCACACGTAAATAATATATATGCGAAGTAGGATCAACTAATTCTTGTCAGTTGTCATCGATATGTTAGGCGCTTAATAAACGAGTCGTCTTGTGGCGAATGTGGAAGCAAAACAAAACGGAGAAGTGAGCGTTTGCTGCTTGTTATAAATTGTTCTTTTTATTTGCTTTTGGTTTTTATATTTTTTCACATATTGCTTTTATTTTTACTGTTTTGTTTTGCTACCGTCGCCTATGTAGGAGCAACTCAACGGATTGCCTACTCAGTATAATTTGTGAGCATAGAATTGCGGTGAATAAGTAGGTGCCAAAGAGTTGTTTAAAAAAAAGAATTAAAAGTGAAATATGGAAAAGAGTAAAAATGCATAAATAAAGAGACTTTTCTATTTTTTTAAGAGCGTAGACGATGTCGAAAAGAGATAAAATATATGTGTTTTGTTCGAAGACCAGTTCCTTGCCAGGGCAATCACAGTGATTTGGGAACAAAAATGGCGGGAAGCAACTTGAAGTTGCATATACTGATATATATATGATTTTCTTATGTATTTGTATTGGTTTGATATTATATAGACATATACAAGTACATATGTAGTTATATATTTCTTTTTTCTTTATTGTTTCTTTGTAAGCAGAAAGGTGGACAGGCAGACAATGATATTTTTCGCATATGATTTTTCTGTTCTGTCGACGAGTTGCATGATACTCACATATTTATATGTATGTATTTGTATCTATCAGATGTATGATGGAAATTTTTTTGCGGTTTTATATTCTGCATGTATATACATATGTGGGCATAAAGCTAACCCTGTAGGAAATAATTGAATGACTATATATAATATATTGAATATAATATGTAGCTGTTAATGCAAAGACCTTAACTAAGCCGAGGCTTAACTAACCGATACTCTCTATCTCATTACATATCGTAATTGATTGTTGGTTTACGTTTTTTATACTCGATTGCTTCACGAAAATATTACATCTGAGATTTGAATTTAGTTAACATTAAGATTTATAGTTTATTCCTTTCTTTCTAACAGAATTCTTTGCTTTCGTTCGATAGTTAGAAATTATTTGTTAATATTCCAAATATATCTGAATTCTGTTTGACATTTTGACTATGTGATCAGCTTTTGATGTGATGTGATGGAATGCTCCCGATGGATATCTTCAAGTCTTCGTTATTGAAAGGAGTTTCGTTTTGGTTTAAAGATATTTTGTAATTACAATTTTCAATACTTCCTGTTTTGAGAAGTCTCTATATTATTCAATTATTATCCAGAAAAAGTTTTACCGAACATACGTTGAAATTTTCTCATCCAATATAAGTAAACCGTGTCGGATTTTCCTCATATTTTTTTATATCTGCCTGCTATATCTTTGGGTTGATTCATTCAGTATTTACTACCGCAAAAACTTCAATTTCAAAATCACTTCCTGATTGGATTGCTTTATAGGCTTATGTTCTAAAAAACAAAGTCTGGCGGTTATAAAACTGGTTATTTAAAGGCACAATACATTAACCAACTTCCTGGAACTTCCAAAATATACTCATTATTAAAAATGCCCATCTATTCACTTATATATGATTCTGTTCCATTATCTTACTTATTATTCACATATGCGGATATGGAAAAGATTTTCCTACAGGGTACGCATGTATTTGCAACTACTTAGTTATACCTTATACGAGTATGTTTGACTCCAAATGTACTCATAAGCTGCTGTACTTAGCACTTCAGCAAACACATCGCACAATTGCGCGCGAATGTTCATAGCAAAGCACAGACGAAGCAATGGAACAAAACAGAACACTACGATTGTATGTTCATAATGTATGTAACTGCATACTTTTGCACATAAAAATATTTCAAGTATGCATTTAAAAAATTAATAATTCTAAAATAGGTACATATATGATTTAATTGAATATTGTTATATATGTATGTAAATTGGCTTTTATATATAATATGTGCAACATATTTACAACAAAAATATTTATATATGTACATACAAAAACATATATGTATGTATGTACCTATGTGTAGTATCCACCAGTAAACTGTAACACGTCATATCTCTTATATATTATATATATATACAATATATAAATCAAACTCGACAATTAATAGCATAATCATAATTGATATATATATATATGTATGTATGTCAATATTTGTACATTTTGAGACAAATGTATATATTACTTATACATAGAATATGAAGCTTACTACTTTTCGCAGGAGGCTCGACTTGCTTTCCTTCAAGTTAAGCTAAAAAATATATTTATTTAGTAATATGAGTAAAGCACATATATACATAGGTATACTTATATCTAGATTATGATGTAGTCATATGCCCTGTAGGAAATTCAAATTACTAAAAATGGCTGTGCAATGGACTGTGCATAACACTTAGTGAAAAATATTTATTTATATACAATAATATACATATATATGTGTATATATCAATAATTGTGCCAAGTATCGGGAAATAAGTCCACTAAATACCGTCAAGTGGACCGTGTGCGCAGAGTGAAAGCATGATTTTGTAATGATTTTTAACTATCACTACCGATAAAACATTGATTTCTGGATAGAATATTACATGTGTACTTAGAGAAAAAGTCTTGGAATTTCCGTAGCCAAAGTTTCCTCTTTAAAAATGTAATAGGATAGCACTGTATCCTATTTCCATTAAGAATTGAAATCCAAATTTCCTTCAGAGCAATATAATGGTATCTAGTAAATTGCTACATTTACAAATTGTCCACGTTATAAGCGACAGTATCAAAATAATACGTTCAAATATCTCTAATAGGTAGCCTCTTTATATACATACATATATAACTACGTTTAAGCTGTATGCTCATCTTTCGTACGTTTATGCTGGCAGCAGTTGCCGTTCTTTGGGCTGATGCTATAATTGCGTCATGTTGTGAAATCATTTTGGTTAAGGGCAACATAAAAAAAAATCAATAAAAAATCATAAAAAATAACAAAAATCATGTAAAATTAAAAAAAAAATACAAAAAATAAAAACTGAAACACAAAAAAAAAAAAACCTAAAAACTAAAAAAAATCATAAAAACAAAAAATGAAATGAAACATGTTCAAACATGCACAATATTCTACAAAATCGTACATAACCTCAAAAAAGGGTTAAAAACGAAAGAAAATCAACTCAAATTAAGCATGCAAAAAAAAAATGCAAAGCCTACTTGATTTTGAATTTGCAAGCAACATGCATTTCGTTTTATAAAAGCAAAAACAAAGGCAATAGTTAGTCGATACACATTCAAACACATTTACATTTACTCATAATGAAAAGGCACCAGACAAAATTGGTGGCTGCACGCGCAAGCTCAGCGTTTTAGGGCCTTCGGCAGCATCAGGTTATGTTGCTTGGGCTGGTGTCCCATTTGCAGACTTTTGATTCTTAGTGTTGTTGTAGTTGTTGCGGTTGTCGTTCGCTCGCAACAAATCAATTGGGGTGTTTTGCCAATGCAATGGGTAGTTTCGCTGATTTTTGATGCTTGTGCAAGTTAACTCTAAAGGTGCATACAATTGCAGGATATTCGAGGTGAGCACGTAGGAACATGCAGTTTTTTTCGGTGGGAAAGTGTAAGGAAGTTCAGAAATTTCGTCATCTAAAAAACAATTTTTTTTTTTACTATTAATATTAGGAGAGTAATAAGTAGGTCTAACCAAAAGGCTAGTTGTTTCATTTATTTGCGAGTCCGTCACTGTCTTCTCTTAGATTTGCATGCAAATTTCTGTTTCTAAGGATAAGCACCAATAACATGCTTCAAATTGAACACGTTGTAAAATTTCTTATGAGTCGTGAGCCATATTGTTTCATGATCCAAACATTCCTCTCTCATTCAAATATACTCATGGAAAATAAAGGTGGAATGTTAGAAGGTAAAAGAGAGTAAAAATGTTTGCTGTTTTAAGAACTCGAACTCGGTAACTTAATTGTCTAAAGGAATTTCTTTGATAAGAGTTTTTATTTAATAAACAAACAAAATTAATGTGCATTTACAGAATTTAATCTTTTTTAATAATCGGCAAATCATTTTGCTTTTTTGAGTCTCTTGATCCCCTAGCTGATCTCCAAGAGGACATTCGATAAAAAGGTGTCTGGCGGTGCGGAAGATTTTTCTGCTTTAAATTATCTTGAAACCGAAAAACCATAAAAAAAAATAATATTATTACTATAGATGAGGACGGGTAATAATCGAAAAAGTAATCAAAATTTCGATTTTTGACAAGTTGGCGGCTTCGCTATAAAAAATTACACTTCAGAGAAGCCTAAAAGTTAAAATTACTTTCGAAAATTCACAAGTGGATATAACCCCTTAAAGCTAGACATTATATTATATATGCCACAAAGAGTGATAAATAAAAGAGTAGAGTAGTAAATAAAAGGAAAAGGCGTACGTCTAATCTACTCAAACTGGAGAGTCTTTCGTGCATACATAGCTTATCTAGTATGTTAGTAATTGAAAGAGGCACACAATTGGCGCGCAAATTGCAGACACGCGCTTCTGCGCTTCGTGCTTTGTCGTCTATATGCATTTGCATCTTCTTCTGAGCTGCCGTTGACACAATTATCCATTGTTGCACATTTGCACTAATGCGTTTTATTAATAAAACTAATAAATAAATGCGACATGAATAACATTGGAGTTTCAGGCTACTACGAGTCCAATTCAAACTTTACTAACTAATTTATTTACAACTCGTCACTTAAAGCGGTTGCTATTTTTTTCTTTAAAGCTGCAGCAATTCTATGTCATAATGGAGCAAGCAACTGCAACTAAATAGCCACTGCAACTATGATAAATTGCAAACAACAATGTGGAAAAAATAATAATAATAATAACAAATGGAGCATCAACAAGCAACAATAATTGTGCGTAAATTAAGCGCGTGCATATTTTGTTTTCTTACTTCGCCGGCCGTGCGTGTGGTGTGGGCACTCTACTTGAGTAGGAGTTTATAATGATATCAGTACAGTCTGTATTAAAAGTTGTTACTTATGTATGTAAAATTCATTCCCACCATCTTAGGGGATCCGCTATTTAACCTAACCTAACCTGCCTATCTACAAGTATAGTAAATGCAAGAGCTTTTGCGTAATTAATTCGACTCTTCCATCAAATCTAGATATCGATTTGAGAGAACTGCCAGTTTGAAATACCATCTACTTTTTTAACTCTTCATTCTGCTTAAGCAGCCTGTGGAGAAGTTCTAGAAGCTTTAAGTAAATTTTGAAAAGCTTATGGGTCCTTATCAGCGAGTTTTTGTTTTTATTACAAAAGATCTTCTATAACCGAAGTAATGGCTGCCGAGAGCCGATTGCTATAATTTTGAATCTGCTGGGACTGGGTTTCCAATCCATAAAATATTAAAATGATACTATAGAAAAAACTATACCTTAATAACGTCGTCTCGTAATTGCTAGCTTTTCGAATTAAATTGGTCTTTGAAGCACAGATGCAAATTCGAAACTGAAACAACCCGTAGGTCAACATGTTCTCTCTGCTTTTTGAAATAAATACAACATAATGCATTACAGTCTTTGATAATTTCGAGTTCTTGAGCCATTTTGTAAGTTTTCAGAGTTAAATGGTCGCTTAGTGAAATTATGATAAATTAATGGCTACCGAACCGATATGAGTAATAGTATTGACTCGCTATATGCAGAAAAATAATACTCATACAAGTATAGATAACTTATCAGCATGACGAGCTGAGTCGATTTAGCTGTTCGTCTGTACCATATATACACGCACTAATCCCACATTAGGTATCGAGCTCAAATTTTGCGCGCGTCTTTTCCTCTCAGTTCTTTTATGGAAAATATACTTATGCAATGTAGACTTGAAGTTGTTTTTTGAAGAATCGAGTTACGCTAGATTTTTTCACTATATCTTCCAGTTCTGAGCTTCCGAAAATCGTATGAATAAAGCTTATTCCGTTTACTCGCTTTTAGCAAAACATCATCATCCACTGTTGTGTGCAAAATAGTTCGCAAATCTTACTACGCGTAGTAAGTCAAATTGTTGCAGCAACTTGTTGTTCTTATTGGTATTATTGAGTTGCAAACGAAAGTGTGCGGCAATTGTGCAATGAACAATTGTTCATAAATTGTACGTTACAAGAAGAACAACTTTGACTTTGCTATAAGCAATTGTTGTTGCTGCCACGTACTCCTGATGTCGTACGCAATATTCTAACATTGTTGTTGCTTTTTGCCTCCAACGACTGCCTTGCTAATTTCATGACTGTGCTATTATTATTCTGTTTATTGTTGCTGCTGCTGCTGCTGCTACTTGTTGTTGTTGTTGCCGGCACTCCTGCTGCTCACATTAGCGCGCTGACGTTATTGTGACTCTGGTGCGTGCCCATATTTAAAATAAATTGCTTTACACTCTCGCCAGTCGGTCTGTTTGCAAATTGCCGCATTTATGATTGTTGGCGGCCATCAAATGCTGCAGTACGTGTACACTTGCGCATTGGCCCACAACGCGCCTCTATGATGACCTCCTTTTCTCACCCACTCTTTCTTTCTTATTCGATATCTCTCGCTCTCTCCCTCTCTAGGGAAGCGCGCTCTGAGTCCAGCTTAATTTCGCTTGTTTTAAATTTGCCTTTGGGTCGCTGACCCAGAAATGTCAACAAGGAAGTAAAAATGCATTTTAAGTGATTTCAATTTATTTATGCTCATATGTCTGGCTGTATGTGTGCACATAAATACACCTACAAATACATATATGTATATATGTATGTTAATATGCTTGCGCTCATAATTTCATTTATTTTCGCATTTGCCTGCGCAACACGTCGTCAATGTGTATCTTAATAAATGTTGCTGTTGCTTTGCTGTTGTTGTTGTGTTGCCTCCACGCATATTTCATACTTGCTTTTACTTATGTGTCTTAATTTACTTTTTGTTGTAATTTATTGTTGTCACTGTTTTAACATGGCTTATCTTCTTTCAATAACATTTAATGGATTTGTGCTGATAAATTTAACCTATGTGTGTATGTGTGTGTGTTTGTAATTTTTTTGTGAAAGAGAGAAGTCACAAAGTGCTTGTTGCAACACAATTAGGAGCGCTCGGTAGCGTTAATTTACTGATAACCGAACATTAATGTTATGAAATTTGTTGTTCGTTGCTTTTCTTTCAAAAACAATTATTCTAAGCGATGTTGGTGAATCGAATAAAAAACTGGTATAAATCACTTAAGCTGGTATAATAAAATAGAAATAGAATAGAAACTGGTTATTTCAGCTTAATGTAGTGTCTATATCCAAAGTATTCAACTTCATAACTTTATTTCCAGAACTGAAAGAGCTCTCTTTCGAACATTTTTTTAAAGGAAGGCTGAGTTTAAAATTAGCGAGCAGAGAAGAGGCAAAAGAAAGTTATGGAATGTTACTAACAAAGAATTCTTATGGTACTTTTTAGTGTTGGAACGCTTTTAGTAACAATTTTGGGTTCTCAAAACTATAGTTCGTTCATAAGAGTTTAATCAACTCATGTGTGAAGCTTTCGTAGTCACTCATATCCGGGCACCGAATAATAGACGGGAATAAAATGACAAGGAGAAGTGCCTGTTGAGAAAGAGTGTCAAGTTGATGCTCATATTATAATGAAGTTCGAGTATACGTATTACAGTAGCACATTTTTAGAGTGTTGATATCTAACACCTTTTATAAACACAGAGTTGTATTTCTAACATTATTACCAACAGATCGTTACCTAATGTATATGAATACACAAAACAAAAACCATTTCAAATTTTAAGATTTTTGAATTTTCTATAAAAATACATAATTTAACAGCAGCGATAAAAATCATTATTAGCCCAATTTACTTTCCACTGGCGCCTGTACGCTGATGAGGTTGCAAAAATACTTGAATAGAGTAGCGAAAAATGAAATATGACAAAATAAAAGAGCACATACGCGTATAAAGTAACTTAAGTTAAGTATATGAAGCAATGCGAATGCAAAAAATAAAAAAACAATAAAAACAGCATAAACAAAAGAAAAGTAAAAATATGTGCAATAGTTGCAACAACAGTTGGTGCAACTGTTAGCTGCTGGCAATGACAGCGAACGCTGTTGCAAGCAGCAAGTAGCAAGGGCAAAGGCGTGTGCACCCAGCCGCGTACTTATGGACGCATAGTTATATGCAGCACATTAGAGAGGGACAACAAGTGAAATTTTCAGTTTTGATTTTCGTTCTTGTGCATCACACCTATTAAAGTATCGTGATGAATGCACTAGGCTAACGAGTGACAAATTCGATAAGTTGTCTTGTCATAGTCGCTTGGTGCCAACGAAGAGCTTGAGCCATCATTTTAATACTGTTTTTTATAAAGCTCTCACCTCTAATACAATATATACATATAGGTATATATGTATGTAGCATATAAAGCAACAGCAAAAGGTAATCTGCACCAAGCCAGCCAGCTGACTGTGCCACCATAGCATTGTGTGACTGTTACAAGGGCTGCTGCTGTGCCGCTCGTATATGCTCTCATTGTTGCAAGCGTAAGTATGTACACGCGCGGTTATTTAACAATTATGCGCCACCATTGTGCGGGTCGCTGACCTATCAAGTGATTGCCTGCCACAACGGCGGCGAAAGCACTGCAACGCTGCTGCCACAGCTGCAATACGACTACGGTGGCAGCAAGAAGAAGCATAAAGGCAACATAAGTGCGCGTTAAAATGCTAGCAGCAGCAACAGCGGCAGACGTGGCAAATGTTGCCGGCAGCAAACCAGCACGGCGACAAGCGGCATTTAAAACAGCATAGCAGAGCAGCCTGATGCTGTTACGAAAATATCAAAAGGGGAGCACAGTAGCAGCAACAACAACAACAACAAAATAAAAACTAGAACGAAGTAAGGACGGCGATAGGCACCGTGTGTTGCAAAGTGCTGGTTGTTGTGCTTCGCCTTCGCAGCAGTGTGTGCGCACACATAAGGTGTTAAATAAAAGCGGCAAGGAATGGGGCCGTGAGCGTGCTTATACATATGTATGCGCGTGAAGGTGTGGCAGGGATTGTGTAGGGGTGTTGCAAGCATGTGAAACCTGCCCCAAGGCAGTTTTTCATGTGTTAGCGTGTAGTGTGGTATATTTTAGAATTTGTTGCTGCTGTTGCATGTTTGGATTTTTGTATGTTTTTAAAATATTTATTTGTTTTTTTTTTGTTTCTACTTTCTGCTGACTTTCCAAAAAGGGTGCATGCCTGCCTTGAAGAAGTGCAATATAAATACAAAAACAACCACATACAATTCATGTTACTGTAGCAACTGTTAAACACACTAAGCTACGTTCGTGCCACAGCTGATATGCCGCGTATGAGTTTGCAGTCACTTCGTGTTTGAAACGTGCAACAGTGGCGCATGCAGGGTATGCGCGGTATAAGCGGCTCCGCAGCGCATTTAAAATTAAACTAGGCTAATTTCCACAGCAACAACAAAGCATTCAACAAACTACACTGCAAGTGCAATAGCAAGCCGTTATTTTTTATGGCTCCCCCATATATAAGTATGAGAAGTGGCAAAGTCACATAAGCCGTGTGTGTGTGTTTCTGAGTTTTTATGTTCCCTGCAGCACACAGCACAAAGCACACAGCTCACACCTCTCTTCGCAACCATCCTTTAGCTTCCATTTTTGTTTTGTTTGATTTTGCCATTTGCGGTCAAACGTATTATTTTTCTACTATTTAGTGTCCTCTTTATTCCTTCGCTCTTACCGCAGCTCTACGCTTTCACATCATCTTTTGTGAATGTTATGTTTGTTTTTGTTGGTTTTGCGTTTTGTGGCCACGCATCGCCACAGTCGGCCAACCAACTGGCCGGCTGCCCTTTTGTCGCCTTTTGTCAAATACCCATATAGTGGCAGCGCTTTGTTTTTCTTCAAGCGTCGTCGCACTCAAAGGCCTGCAACAGCTGCGGCAGCGTCGCTTCGCTTTGATCCTCGCGGTTGTTTTTGTTCCTCTTTGTGTGTGTATTTTTTCTATTACTTGTGCAACTTTTTCACAGAAACAGTGTTTCCTTGTTTTCTCACCGAAAAAAGAAGAAGCTTCAAAGTTTTTCATCATTTGTTACGCTCTTATTTCACATTGCCCTCGTTCGTCTTTAGTTCAACAATTTAATAGAGCATATCGTTATTTTTGTATTTATTTCCCTAGCCATTAACAGCGCGAACTTTGCAAAGTTGCTGCCGCTATCATTTTCATAAATTTCTAATTTTTCTGGCTTCTTGTGTGTCATGTATAGTATCCCTTACAAATTGAGTCCATGGTTTTTATCATTTGCTGAAAAATAATCTCCATTATTCTCATGCTTACTGGATACGTTTTAAACCAGTGATCACAGTAACCTAGTGACCGATTTCTTTTGGAAGGAAAATTATGCAAAAAATCAAGATCCACTTTCGTTCCGCAAAATACATAATCAAGTTGGAACCTTGAGCCGATTTCACCTATTACGAGTACATGCATAGAAGATCATGATCACATTATTATCGGAAAAAGATTCAGATTGAACAATATATTCGGTATAAGATGGGCTATAGGTACTGAAGTTCTCATATTCGGTACCTTAGGGCGTAAAAAGTTATAGTCCGATTTTCACAGTGTGATATAGAGATGTCGAGGAAATATTGCTTCAAATTTGGTTGAAATTGGTTCAGTAGGCCCTGAGGCATAAGATCTCATCTAAAGGTGGGCGGTGACGCCCAGTTGTCCAGTTTTGCTACCGGGTCCTATGAGGCTCTAATATATAATGTAGTATGTAAAATCTATCCAAAAGGCGTTGGAAAGGTATTCTATGCTGTAAGCGTTTTGGTTCTCAGCGATTTTAAAAACAAAAGAAGTTTGGTATCCTAAGACAATGTTCCATTAATATAGTCAAAATTCTTAAATTCCAGTCTCTCGCTACCAGCGCTTGCTAAGGTCACGCGAATTCCATAGTTTCAATGCTAGAACGCAAGTGAACAACGTATACCCAATTCGTTCCTAATCTGATGTAATCGAAACAAGAGCGTCTTCTCTTGCGACCCAATCGGCTTTGTATTTCGAGGTCAAGCTCAAAGCTAATACGGCAGCACTGCTGTTGGAGTGAATGCTCACGTTCCTGAAAGAGGCGGGACTTCGAAGCAATAGTTTTCTTGCTACCTTAAAGGTAGCCACCACTTCTTGAAAAACGCTACAGTGAGCCGGTAGCCTAAAACTGGAGAACTAGCTTGAAAGAGGGCTCCATCCAGAAAGCTCTGCCTCCAAACTTCTCTCTAAGTTTCAGCCATCTGTGAAAAGCTCATTGCGCCACTCACTTCTCCAGCTACTTCGCTCCATACACATATCTCTCGCAGTTGCATACACATGCGAAGCAGTGATCTAAGTTTTTCATGGTACCCAGCTGCTTTGAGTCCTACAGCCAGCGACCTGTATTACCGGCTATATGGACAGTTATTATATGATGAATGGAACAGCTAAGTTGGATCCTTTCTGACAAAGTATGATAATTTTTAATTAGAATCCCCTTTTTATGTTCTGCTATGAAAGGTTGCCTTACCCCGTATAGACAATCTAAGACTTGTCTACCATATTTCAAAATTCTCTATATTTTAAACACCGAAAATGCATTGCAGCAACTTGATTTTCTCAGAAAAAACTTGTATATCAAACCAATGCTCAACCAGGCAGATGCCGAGTCTTATCTAATCGCCCCAACTTAACGCCAAAGCTATTATGTGCAATGTCCCCTTCGCACAACGCCATAAAGAAGCTGTTTTGTTGTTGCCACATCCAACTGTGCCTATGAGTTGTTGCGTGGGTCATGCAATAAGTACGGCAGCATGCCGTTTGATTGCCCAGATGTGCGCAAGGCGGCTGGTTTACTTGCAACAATGCAAATTGTTGTTGCTGTTGTTTTTAGTTGTACCCGCGAGTGGCAGTTGGCGAAGATTTTCACTATTTCACTACTTGTATGGATAAACAAGTTTAAGCGCACACAAATGCACCTACGATGCCATATGTATATAAATGTGAGTGTGTTTGTGTGTTGCATGCAACACATATATACATTGTTGCCATACGACAGCAGAGTTTGTTGTGGTTAGCGGTCACTGCCACAAGCCCCCTTAAATGCTGCCAATCGTATAAATGCAATGATGTTGCAAGTAAATGGCATGGCGGTGGCATGAAGATGATGCAATTGCAGAGTTGCAGTGTAGCACGTAAACTCGTTGAGCTGCTGCAGCAGCGAGAATTAGGAAAAACGAGCATAAATAAACTGGAAAACAAAAAGTAAAAAATTTAAAAATAAATAACACAACAAATTCTGTGTTGCAGTAGATGTTGCAAGTAGCAGCAGAAGTCGCACAACGACTTTTCGCTTTCCGCGCGTCACTATACGCGAGGAACCGCATTGTTGTTGATGAGGTGATGTTTTTTTATTGTTGTTGCCACAGTTGTTGTTGTTGTTATATCTGCTTATTTGCTTTATCTATTTTGTTTGATTTTTTTTCTCCTAGATTATAGGCAATTTTTACTCTCCTATACATACATATACATATACGTATGCTACATTATGTGGCAACGAAATAAAGAAAAATGGCGGCAAATCTAATCGGAGCAAAAATCGAAATCACAGATGAAAATGAAAAATTGCCGCACACTCGCTTGCGCGCCAACATGCTAGCCCAGGCAGCTTGCCACATGTGCCACCACCACAACACGAGCCGCAGCCGACAACTTGGCGGCAGCAGCAGCAGCAACAGCAACAAACCAACTGCTGCAAGTTCAACGTCAAGGCGGTGCACTGCTGTTGCTCGCTGTGTTGTTGCTGTGGCATAATCAGAGCGTATGCGCTGCAAAGCAACAGCTGCCACTAGACGCGCCATGCGGAGTGTGGCTCTTGTGGCTGCTGTGGCACGCGCACTACAGGAAATTCTATTTTTGCAACAAGCCACTGCAGCAGTAAGCAACGAAAAACAACAAAAACGTGCAACTAAAAGCGTAAAATATTGTTGTGGAAAAGCTGCAAGCGTTGTACAATTTATTGTAGGGCTTCCTCAGTGCGGTTTAAAGATTTACTAATGTGCGTAGTGTAATAGCAGAAGGTGTAAAGAAACTTTTGTAGCCACTGGGGCGGTGGAAATCTAGTAAACGCATGTCACACACGCGCTGGAGGAAGTTAGTTTTGCAAATTTGCGCCAACTTTTTAAGCACTTTTCAGCTAATTTTGATGATTGTAGGGAATAATAAATATGTATTACGTCGAAGATCCAGTAAAGTATTACGTCGGGGAGAGCTGTAAGAAATTTTTGGCACATCTTAGATATAAGCATTCCAAGAGAATTTTTAAAGTAAAAAAAAGTGTGTAAAAGTACCGTTTCTCAAGCACTCAATATCCAAATAATACTCTAAAAAGCATAAATATCATCGAAATATAGTCCCGTTTCAACTACAGCTCCCTACAGATGATGCAAAAGTTTCAACATTAGTTAAAATATTATCGCGACTGAAGCGAAGGACGCTTCGGAATACTAAAAATCAATTGGTGCTTATCACACACTTAGAATCACATTCTAAAACTAAGACTAAGAAGAATCATAGAGATACAGGTCGTTCATAGAACATATCAAGAGTATTTCGCTTGAATAGAACCCACAAGGAAGCAAAAGTCAACAGCACTTGGGCAGAGTAGGAGCAACAGGTCAGAATACTGTGAGAGTGGAAAATCTTGTTGTGAACTAGTGCTTGAATGAGGAATAGTTAATGGGGGGAAAGTATAGTTAAACTCACCCAAATTTCATGGGATAGTATCCTTAATAATGAAAGAAAGCGATCCAAGGCGTCCTCCGAATAAATCCACGCTACACCATTTGACTATTCACCGCAGAAATATAAAGCTGATGACATTGCACCATTCCATATACGTATGTCAGCTTTCCCAGGATAATGAAGTTTATTTTCTATAGAATATTTTGTCAAAGTGTCGTGTGTTCAACGAACCATACTTCGTAAGGACTCTGTTTTGTAAGACAAGAAATCGCGGCAACAGAGCTGTGGCTTCGTTTTTAAGATGACTAAAGGAAGCCTAACAAACCAGTTTTACAGGGAAAACAATTCTTATGAATTCGTCTCTTAATAACCACTACATATGGCTTCAATTTGACGTCTAAATTCTAAGCTCATGGGTAGTGCTCGATTTTCATAAAACTTTAGGTTCAACTTAAGTCCTTAATATACGTACACAATTTTTCATGCCGTGAAATAGATTCATGTCTGTCGAACCGTAAATTTATACCAGACTTGCGCTTAAGTGAAATCTTCCCGCTAAAGGTTTACGATATTAAGGATCAAGTTTTCAACGGCGTCGTACGATGATTTTGATTTTGTCAAAATGAAAACCCACTAAGTTCGGTGCTAACTGATCAGCGCCTTATCGATTCTATTGTAGAAGCTGTTTGGAAGAAGACGAAATAAAACATCTCAACACTTGCTACAAGTGTCCCACCTTTGCGAGATCAAGGCTTAAACGCTGGGGCATCATTACAGTATTGTTTTTGACAAGCTTATAAAAGCACGCCTAACCTTAGCGACTGCTGCCGATAGAGTACTTCAGTTGCATTTACATTTTGATATAACATACATGATATATGATATAATAAACAAAATTTTGACAGTTGGACTCTACAAGCCCGCGAAATTCTAATTTTCAAATTCCCGTTATTTTTTGAACACACTTCGTATGCACAGCCACTACAATAACAACATAAAACTGGAAGCCAAACACTTTAAAAGGCCAACGTTAAGTTGCAAGCTAAGAAATGTTTATTATACCTGAAAGCAAAGGCTTATTGTAGAATCTTATTAAGTTTCATGATTTCCAAACAATTCGCGAAAGAACGCTCTGCGCGCCGAAATAAATTTTAAGCTTTTCTCTTAGTAAAACCATAAAATCATCTGGGTGAAAGTTCAGCTGCTACTGCAGGGGGTCCATTAAAGCTGCAGTAACTGCATAACCAATAGAACTTTAGTTCCGCCAGCCAATTCGATCAGCTACCGTCAGGCGTAAAAGCAACAAAACACCATAGAGTTAGACAATATTCTCATTTACGCATAAAAGTTCGCAACCAAATGGCGTAACAATAAGGAAGGGAATACAGTGTGAACTGTTAGACCGTCATAAAAGCAGAAAAGCAATTACATACTTAACACAAAAATAAAAGTATGGATGGGACAGTGGAGGCTCCTTTAGTATTATCCAACTACAACAATAGCAAAAACACCATTAATACAGCCTAGGTAATGGTTAATAACATTAAAGCCAGTGAATGCTAGCAAAAAAAAAAAAAAGCCACATAAAATCTTAAAAGACAAAGGCTACTTATTGCTTTTAATAGCTTAAGGGGTGATCAGGCGTTAGGGTCAGCTGGTGCGGTGCATGATGTGGCAGGCTGGCTGCCACTGTTGCCACTGTTGAGTGGCACATAAAATTAGAAAGCAAATTAGGTGCGAGCGAATGGGTAATGGTCATAAAATGCCATAATTTAGGGGACGTGTGCGCATGCGCGCTATGCGTACTAGGTTCTTGTTATGACAGCTAGATAACTTTGGCATTTCCTATGAAATAAAGAATGGCAGAAGTAATAAGTGCTCGAAGTATTCAGTGGATGCTAACGAATGAGAATTAGAATAGTGTACGGTTTTTTAATAGTAGGTTGCCTACGGCTACAGAAGCTGTTAGACGTTGCAACAACAAAAATCAAAACAAATTAGCAATAATAAATACAATAAAAACAACAATATCAACAAAAAAAAGTCTAGCGCTGAAAGCCTGCCATCTCTAGAGAACGGTAGAAATTGTAATCTCAGTCGTTGGATGCATGCCACATCATATGCAACATACACGCTAATTGGCAAACGCTCGTTCTTCTACTTTCAACTGACGACTGCAGCACTCTGCATATGCTGGGACTTCATTACCGCAATTGTAACGGTATAAATTGCAAATAATCACTGCATTTTATGGTTCTGCAACACGCTCAAACACAAGCACACACAAATATTTACATACATATATATGTATACGTACGTATTGCTATAGATAGGCAGTTGTTCAACCTTTAAAAATATGGTTGCAACTATTAGTTGCAGCAGTCTGGCCAATACAAATGCAACGTTTGTATAATGTATTCTAATCATCACTCATCTAAGTCCACTTAAAATGGCGTTGCCAGCTCGCACTCTATTTCCAAGTCTTTTTGTTACGTCTTCCATAGATTAGACGCTTGTGTATTTGCGTGTACAACTCCCTTCATTTGTACTTCACAAATTGTGGTAAATTGTTGGCACGTGGTCGTTGCAACCATTACCGCCATCAGCCACAATCGATGCTGTTATCAGACATGTCATTATTGTTGCTACTGTAGTGATTGTAGCTGCAATTGTTTTTTTTTTATAATTTGTTGTTGTTGTTGTTTTTGGTTTTATTGTAATTGTTATTGTTGTTTGTATTGTTGTAGTTTATATTTCTAAGCAGCAATTATTCAACATCTTTTTATAGGCAACTTTGTAATCATGCAACAAAATGCGGCATCAACTCTCGTGCCAGTAATGGATGGTGCTATTTAAGGCGCACAGTGTACCGAACCTATGAAAAAACTTACTCGAGGAGCTGGAGCTGTCTACTGTTATGGGCTTCTCAAAAAACGGTGATACCGAATATTGAACCAATAGCCGCTATTTTCTAACAAAAGATCAATATAATAACAAACGTTAAGAAAGAAATTCGTTGCTATTTTCCTGTCTGCCGGAATCAACTGTCAAAACTAGGCCATCTTGCCAACTTCCATTGAGAATGGTTTTCCTAGCTCTCACCAAAACGTCATTTGGTTATGTCCACTATATCCTCTCCGCCAATGTATGATACCAGTTTTTTAAATGGCGAGACTTCAAGAATCGCGGTGAGTTTAAAAAATTTTTTATTTTCGGAACTCCCATCTACTTGTACCCTATTGAAACTTTAAGATTGCTTTAAACCTTATTAATTCGTATCTGCTGATACTAATTAAGCAAGGATAGTCAATGTTTGCGTTCCACAAGTTCAATAATTTCAACCCGTTTATGTTATTATTCATATTATCGAAAGAAGTAAGAAATGAGAGGCTTGTGATTTATGGTCGGGTGTTAATATTTAATACGGCAAAATAGACTTTTTTTCTGGGTATTGGACCAAACCAATTATTGTTGGGAGTTGGAGACATGTGTAAAAGATTTCTCCGTTTGAGGAAGTTAGCTTTCAAAGTCGAAATATTTGTCTTCGAATTTCGAAATTGATAAATCATTGTGGAGATAAAGAGAGTAGTAGAAGATACATTTTCTAAGCTCAAATTCTCAATTACAGAATGGTATGTTGTGCGGATAACTTAAAGATCGCGTCAAATATATTTAGGTAGTATGTAAGCACTGAAGTCAACATTTATTTATAGCTACGCGCAACCAAGTCAACACACTGTGCGCACCAGTTCCAGTAGCCAGAAGTTTGTTTGGATCCTTCCACTGCAACTGCAATTTTCATCCTGTTGGGCAACCATAATTTTTAATTGCATGCTACAGTGCGGCACGAGAGTTTCGCCGCACAACCCCGACCCCACCCAACCGATTATAATAGAGAGAAATACAATAAAAAGTGGAAATGTAGCAGCAAGTTGAAGGTGCAACTCGCAGCAAAGCTAAAATTTCCGCTAAGCAGCATGAAGAGGCATGTGTATGTATGCAAGTGTGTTTGTGCTTGCGTATCAAGCCACACAAAATAAGCAGATTTGCATTTCATTTGTAGCATAGCATGCGCTGCACCGCCTGCTCACCTAGCACTGGCACAACTAACGGCCGCGCGAGGCAGTGCTGCAGCTACGCGTCGCAACGATTTATTGCCTGCGCGCCCGCACTACAGCACACACTCATGCCCCAACGCCCCATGCTGATCATAAATTTTGCATTTTTTCTACTACTTCTTCTGCTTCAACTTGATTTCTTTCTACTTTTTATGCTCAAATTACTATGTGCAACGTCCTTTCGGCCCCTTCTTAGCGCTTTACGCGCCTAACTCAAACTCGCAACGGCAGCAGCAGCTGCTTGCCACCTTGAATAGGTTGCGCGTAATCTATGCTGTTGCAGTTGCTACAAATATAGATGTGCTTGTAGGTGTATGTGTGTATGATTTTGCAATTGCAAGTTGCAGCAGCAAGGCGCAACAATTCAACGAAGATGATTGCATCTGGCGCAAAGGTAAAGGAAGCGTAGTAGAGTTTTGTTGCAAGTATATGCCAGTGTTGTGTGGGTTGTTTGTGTGTGTACGCGTGTGTTAAGCAAGTGAGAAGCTGGGTGCAATATAGTGTGGCAGTTAGAGGCTGTTGGGCTACTACTTGCCATCATACTTTGCATTGTGGCAAGTTTGCGTTGCAAAGTCGACAACGCCACCGCCGTCGCTCAAGTGGTTGGCTAGAGTAGCTCTATACACACACACATAATCCTTGTAAATATTAATATATGGATATTTATGCTTGTATTTGCTTGCTATAGGCTGCTATCTACATTTATGATTATTGTGATGGCATGCAACACGCGCCACAAATTAGAAATACGCTCTTCTACTGACTGCCTTCAAGCACTCACTACTTTATTTCGCATTATTTGCGCGCACCAAATGCTATGGTCTCCACAACAAATTTTCTTTTGCCTCGTAAATTGTTTTTGCTTTTGTTGGTAGGATAATGTGGTGCAAACATGATGGATATTAATTGGAATTGCTGTAATTGAGAAGCTACAAATCTACTTCAACTGCAACTAGTCAGTCGTAAGTTGCCGCTTGCGTCTATTGGAGGTTACTATTGTCAGTATTGTTGTTGTATTTTTAACATAGAAATAATGAAACATTGCATACAAATCTACGAAAATGTGTAATTTGTGGTCTATGAGTGCTAGTCGAAGGAGTGTTGCACGCAAATATGAAATAAATACATATTTGTATGTTTGCAAGCCTTCGTGCAACGTTTTTGTTGCAGCGACGTCTCACCTTAACCGCTAAACAGTTTGAGTTGCTTACTTTTTAATTTCTCTATCCCCATCAGTATTCAAATCACTATATAATATCTGCACTCCTTTGCTTAATCTCCTGCTTTGCTCTCACTCCAAGTTGGCTCTGTGTCTTTCCGTTTTTCTAATTCTCCTGTTGCTATCGTTTATTTGCTAGTCTAATGCTTGCTGCTATTCACTGCGCTGTATTAAAAGCTCATATCGGCGTTTAACTACTTCGCATCAGCTTTTTTCACAAACTTAGATTTGTGTGTGTGTTGGTGAAATTATTAAGTATCTATAGCAGTCTTTCATACACAACCAATTATTAAAAAAAAAACGGTGCACTTAATTACTGTAAACAGGCGTACAAATATACCTATGCCTAGTTTGAAATTATCTTGAAATATTAAAATAAAAACAAGAAAGAAATTGCACCGAAGCTATTCTTCACCAACACAAAAGATTCCTTACAAGAACTTGATTTCGATTGGTTAAGTTGTATGTCAGCTATATGCAATAGTGACTAGGTCTAAACAATTTCTTCGGAGATTGCCTCGTTGCCTTGTGCGGCAGCTACTTATGTCTATGCTACAGTGTGAGTTTGGAGACTGCACCACTGATTTAGGCAATAACCTAGTCCAAATTGGATATACAGATTTGGTAAATGAAAAAGTTTTCATATAAGCACTTGATTCTGATCGTTCAGATTGTATGACAGCTATATGCCAGAGTGATCCGATCTGAACAATTTCTTCGAAGACTTCACCATTGTCTTGGGCAACAAGCCATGCCAAATATCTTGAAGATATCTCTTCTAATGAAAAAAAAAGCTTTCCATGCAAGTATTGTACTTTATTCCGAACAATCAGTATGGTAGATATGATATAGTGATGAGATATCGGTCGTTCCGACAAATGAGCAGCTTCTTGGTGAGAAAACGGCGGGTGCAAAATTTCAGACCGATATATCAAAAACAGTAGCAGGGGCATGCTACAAAGGCAGTAGCTCGCATATACAAGTATATTGACAGACGGAAGGACAGACGTACAGGGCTAAGTCGACTTAGTTTTTTTGCTAGTTTTTTCCAGCCACGCTGTTTGATATAAACAACTTTCAAGTTAAAAGATCTTTATCTTGATTTTGGTTCATTTAGTTTGCATGACAGCTATCCTATAGTGAACCGATATCGACTGTTCCGCCAAATGAGCAGCTCCTTCCTTACAAACTTCGTGGCAAACTTAATATGCCCTGCGCAGGGTATAAAAAAATTACGAAAACAAGATGAGCTAGAGATATTCAATTATTTAAATATAATGTTTTAATTTGATTGGTAATCAAACACTCGAATTATTCCAATCCATCTTACTATATCGATTTTAATTAATTCATCGAGCCTAGTCGATGTTATTGGTCCACAAGCTCAAATTTATTTAATATCCGCCATCTAAACCTCTCAATATCTGCCGATGGATCTGATATCATAAGAAGTTTTCAAAGAGAATTTAGCTTAGAGAGCTTAGTCATAGCGAACAGAGAAATGGCGAATCGAAAACGCCTACATTAAACTATGATATGATTATTGAGTTGTTCCAGGTAAGAATTATTGTGATACTAGTTATACCGAAGGTAAACTGTTATACTTGTATGATTTCTTTTCGTCTCTTCCTCATACACATTTATGCTCTTAAAAGAGTGAAGAATGTGGGCTTAAAGGCAGCATTAACAACAAACATAGAAGCCTTCCCTGTTTTAGATTCTTAACTTGCAACCGTCTCACAGAGAGTAAACTATTTCTTATTATAATATTATAACCATTTTGATCAGCTGTGATTCTTTTTAGAAAAAATTCTTGTTTCGGCAGCAAAAAAAAATAAGCTTTCTATCGTTTTGTGGGTAGATTCAGCCTAAGAAAAGTGTTGGATTTATTTCGCGCTTAGCTTCGTGTGCACTTATCTGTGGTCTAATCATAGATCTGAACGCTTTTGAGGCATTATTATTAAGAACCGTGTTTTGTTTTCAACATTCCTTACAAAGTATTATATGTTTTCAGGTTTTTTAAGTGCCCGTTTGAATCAAATTAATTTTGCACTCATTTCACAATATTTTATATTCCTAAAGTTTTGGTGCTCCCGGCTGGCAGATCAACACAACGTTTCGTACGTATACATACATATACTTATGTCTATATAGTTACAGATATCTATACGAAAGTCCGTATATATCAAACATATGTATTTATGTTGAGGTGTCTGGCACACTCATGTGTTCGAAGTCTCTTTATCAGCGTGGCGTTGGTTTTTTTTTTTTGGTTTGGTGAGTCCGTCTATTTGTCCTCGTCTTGATTATGGTGCCCAACGCTGCTGGCATTCTACCGTTGATTCTTTTCAGCGATTCTTATTGCTTTGTTGTTGTTGTTGTATTGATCTTTTTAGTGCGCGACGTAATGCGATTGTCAGCTGCCCATGACTGGCTGTTGGCTACCTGTCTTACACTCGCCTTTATGCTTCTTATGCTGCTTATTCTTCATGCTACCCACAGCAAATAGGCTGCTATGTATATGTGTATATTTATATATTGTACATATGTTTTTATTTATTTATTTTTTGTTTTTTAACGAATTTTTTTGGTGCACAAACAAAAACTGAGCATGTGTACTCGTATGTGTGTATGTGGCTGCACCCCACTGGCTTTTAGCATGTTGGTACTTTAGCATTTGTTGTTGTAATTCATTGTTTGTTGTTATTGCTAAAGTGTCATGCTTAAATGTCATGCGTTCTTCAACATAAACTGACTACGTCCAAATGCATATATACATGGGTGAGTGTGTGCGTGTATACGAAACCAGCTGTAGGGGAACCCGAGACAGGTCTGGACGACCGCTTTCGCAGTTGAGTTGAGTTGATTTGAGCATTGCAAGCGTGTCTGAAGCGCGACTTTAGCTCCTGTTGAAAATGTTCAGTATTTCTTTGTTATTGTTGCTGTTGTTTTTTCTGTTGTTGTTGTTGTTGCCTTGCGTATAGGCGTCGTACGTGTTCGCCATGTAACTGAAATGTATTATCTTCATTAAAATTATTACTTTGTTGTTTTTGTTGTTAGCTCTTGAGATATGCTTAAGCGCTGCTTGTTGTTCTTATTTTTGTTGCTGTTTTTCACATTGTTACTTTTTATTCGCCTTAGCTGAGCTGCGCTTGTACGTGTGTTGTTACTTAAATGCTGGCTTCGTTCTGACATTGTTGTTGGCTTGGTTTTGTATTCCAACTTTGCTGTTGCAAGTGTTATCACTTCATATCTTTTATTTCCTTTTTTTCTTCAAATTTTGGCAGCACTGATTTTTTCGGTGTTATTATGCAAACGCCAATTTAATACCGTTAGTGCGCATTTAATTGTTTAAGTGTATGGAAACTGGTACTATCTAGTAGGTTGTTATAATTTTTGTGCCAAGCTACCGTGTTTTGTATAATAATATATTAGAACCCTTGGATACATTTCTAACCCCACTTATAGACTAATCCAAAAGCCTTTGAAAGTAATAAAGGGAAAAGGAATTTCATAAATAAAATTTTTTATTAAAGGATATGTGATTTTCGGGCGGCCTGAGGTCGCGAAGAGAAAAATGAAGGATGTGGCTGGCGATTTCCGGCAAAACCACGAATCCTATAAAAAATGTTTCATGGCAAAGTTGTAGGTAATGAAAATATATATAACTTTTGCATATGCACCTTTTTCCGATAAACTAAAATATTTTGTGAAAAATGCAAATATAGAAGTTTTTGGGTTTTTTATTTTTATCTTGTAGAAAAAAAAAATAAAAAAAACTTCACAAAATTTGATGTAAACTCACCTTCTTCTGTCCCAAACACACTGCATTTTTTACTTAAAAAAATGTCAATAAAAAATTCTGACTTCAAACTTTAAGTTTTTTGCTTTTGCAATGTCAGTAAAGGTCTAGTAATACATCTCAGGTTTAATGATAATAGTATACAAACTTGGTTGAACATTGAAAATAATAATAATATATTTCTGATTTAATTATACACCATGAAATACCTTTTTGCACTGAGAGACTTCATAAAGATTAGGAAGTTAAACATATCTATTTTTTAAAATTTATCCTAGATAGTCCTCTGATAGTTCTAGAATATTCGAGGACTGGTCACCTTAATATAAGCAGTGTTATATACAATAAGCGCCTAAAAAGAGTAAGGAAGTAAGTACTTCTGTAGGAATACCACACCGTTAAGTATTTTCACGGTGTTGAATTTACTTAAACTTAGAAAAAAATTAATTCTAAAAGACCTTCAACAAAGCTTGAAATTCGGTTGGGACTAATTTATGAAAGTAAATTTAGATTACCGAGACCCATCTCGCAAGTATCGTCTGGTGGTTGCTTCACAAAATACAATTTACGAGGTATGTTCGAAAAATACCGGAAGCAACTTTATTCATTCGTCTACATTAATGTGGACGCCTTCCAAATGGTACTCATTTGATTTTATGCATTTATGCGAGCGCTTCTTTTAATCATCGAAACACTTACCAAAACCGATTTTTGGCATAGTTCAGATGACAAAGTCAGAACAGAATAAATGTATTAATGTTTATAAGTATATATTTTTTATCGAAATGTTTGAAGTAGATCAGGGAATTCCTTACCTCCGCATGTACATTTATACATATGTGATGCAGCGTTAATCTACACCGCTCATCAGCATTCGAAATTTCTTAACTGACACAATCACCGTTGTAATGTCATTTATCAAACGCTTAGGCTGGACAAGCATTGGATGCGCTGTCACAATGACAAGGCAGTGTTGCAAGCGAGACTTTCTTTTACGTCAGTTTTTCTCGTAAGCACACGTTACAAAGATTGCATGTGCAACAACGTGCATACATACAAACATATATGTTAAAGTAAATTTTTACAACAATTTAACTGAGTTTGTTCCTTTCTTATTGTTGTAAGAAACTGTCGAAATGACATAACAGAAATTTGTACATTTTAAATGTTGGACATAACGGCGGGAGAGCACATCCCGACCAAGGCCTTACAAATGATGACACATACATGCCTAGACACATACATATGTACATGTATGTACTTGCTTCCAAAAATTACAAGTACTGTAATGCAATCTTGTATAAGTATGTATGTATATCGGAAATCATCACTTCCTTGCTTACAATCTGCAAGAGAATGTGTCATTTCTTTAGGTTTCTTTTTCAGTTTTCAGTCAAAAGGAGGCTAATGAGTCTGCATTGTTGTACCACAACGGTTAAGGCATGTCGGTAGTTACAACTGTAGGTATGTGTGGGTAAGTGTATGCATGTTGTAATTTTCTCACCGTAACGCAACCCACGTAAGATTCCTTCTAAATGTTCTTTCCATACACACTTACAATTTCTTATTACTCTGCTCTATCATTTGCAATCATCAGCGATGATTTGTCATTTTTTAAAACAATTTTCATGTTTACTGTCAGTCGCATTTCGAACGGCATTTTGTTTGTAAATAAATCTCGGTTTACAGATTACTTTAAATTGGCTTCAAAGAAAAGCTTATTTATGATAATTTTAAGTTGGCAAAAACAAGGAATTTACATACTTACATACTTGACCTTAATACAAGAGGAAGTGAAATGATAAAAGATACTTGTACATACATTCGAAATTTGACTTCTTTATTTTTCACCGAAACTATCTTTAAGATAGCCGTATATACCATATATGCAAAATTCAAAGCTTCAAATCCAAGATGAATCAGTCGGTAAGTGCTTGATAGAATGACTGAAAATAATGGGTGGCCTATACAAGTTTGGTCCGATGAGTACTTAGCCTCACCGCTCTTTGATTGTGAAATTGGTCGCAAATTTTGGAAAAAGGGAAAAAGAGCAACATTAACGAGTGCTTTCACTTGGATCATCATCATTATATATACTTATATGCTTTGAACTATAATTTTAACAATCATTTGAAAAAGTCAACATGGCGAGTATAAAAATGTTTATTTTTTTATTAAATAACCAAATCGTAAATATATTCTCATAAAAGGTATCAACAAAATGTTTCATATGAAACCATTTGGAGCGAAGTTTATTTTTAGTTCTCAAGTTCATTACCATCGCTGTTAATATGCCCACTAGATGTCGCCCTCAAGTCTGGCAAGCGCAAAATAGCAATAATTTGAGACATAACCACATGAGCACAGAAGAATGAGAATTTTACTAATAAATATATAGAAATATATGATACACCGATATCTATAAAGACACACGTACACATAGTCATGAGCTCTATAAATGCATACGCCCGTATGCCACCCATTCACGTTCCCTTTTACAGCGAAATTAACGCGCAATTTGTTTATCTAAGAAAGGGGCAAAAATATTTTGCAAGTGTTTCACTGACTAACTGCGAGAGCAGAAATCAGCTTTGACGCGTGTTGATTCTTTGTTCTTTTATTTGCAGTGCGCGTGGTGGCTGCCCTGTAGAAAATTCCGACGATATTGAATTGACTGACCAAGAAAACGAAAAATTCTCAAACTAAAACTGGGCTTTACTGATTAAGTAGATATTAATAGATATTTTTTAGTATTTTAGCCTAATTTATCTTTTAGTTTGTCCAGCAATATCTGAAACAACTGCCAGAGTGCTGCATACTTTACCTATAACAAATCAGGCACAACCATTGCTAAGCAGCACTCACCACAATTATGACACTACTAAATCGATTCGCGCAAACAAATTTCCTTTTTCCTGCAGGGTATTTTGGGTTCTTACACATAGTTGACATGACCAAAGGAATTTTCCGCACGTTTTTCTCGACAAAGTTGTTTATAAATAAACTGTGCAATGTGTACAAATGTTCACACTTATAAACATACATACAAGTATATATATATATGTACATATATTGTATATTATATGCGCAAGCAATATAAACTTATAACTAATGGCTTGTATGTTTCATGAGTATATGAATGACATATTCGCCAGCAAGTGCCACTGTACAAGTGGCGACTTTGACAATTTATTTATAAAACTTGCAAGCAGATATTATGCATAAATATATGAGGGAACTTTTAAGAAAACATATATACATATCTACATACATTTTACTATAAGAAATTGCACAAGACGCTGTTCAATTAAGCGTTTGTCTTTCCTAATTGCATGGCTGTCAGCAGCCACTAACCCAGCGTCTGGTTGGGTCGCATAATCGCCAGTGACAGTGCACAATATTGATCAATCGAATGTATTTATGTAAATTTATACATATGTACATACTTATGCATTTATGCAGTGAACATAAATGGAAGCAAATGAAATATTAATGCATACTTATTTTTTATAAACTACTATTTTAATTGATTTTGTGTTTATTAAACTGCCATAGTCGGGCTAACTAATGACGGAATGATTAAAATGTTTTTTAGATAATATATTGAATGACAGTCAATCAAAATACTACGCTGTAAATATTTATAAGGTCTCTGTTATATTGGTTTGAAGTAATATTCATTAATCGAACGCTCAACTATTATTTTGATACCTTTTCCATATTCGAAAATATTTTAAATGCCGTTAAAGCAGCTTATCAGTTAACCAAAATACACTGTGAATATCCTATGGGGCTTAGAACCTCGCTTAAACGTTTTTAACCCTTAAAATGCTTCAGCTAGCAGGAACCTAATTTGTCTGTGACCTATTTTTTCATGTTCGAAAATTTTTGGACTAAATCGCCAAAGAAGCTTTTCCAAATCTTTGAAACTTAAAGCTCCAAGTCCACAATTTTAATTAAGAAAATGTTTGAGATCTGGGTCCTAGTGAGGCTGAGAGAATCTGACTTTTCGATCATTTCTCGTTCTTGGACAGCTTTTAAGAGCTTGACTCAGTAACAAGCTTAATAACTATAGGAGACAGTTCCTCGAATTGAGATAGAATTATAGGTTTAATTCATTTGACCATAGGTTTCAAATCAAACGTTAATTCTAAATAAAAAAGTGATCTTCTTAACCATACTATAATATAATGGCTTACAAATATATCAATTGCCGAAAAGAGGCTATGACATCGGATGGTGGCGATAAAAACTGAAGAATGAGATTATAATAAGGTGGCCAAGTAAAAATATGACACATATCACTCGAAAGTTTAGGCATCGGAATCGAACACCGTTTCTAAAACTATCAATATTATACGATAAGATTAAAATTATTGTGGATTTTATCACAGATATATTAAGCTAAATAACTACTCCAAGCTCTTTCAAACGATGTGACTTTCCTTGAACTTTGAAAACAGTTATGCGTATTACTAAATATAAAGTCATAATAAATTATATTCATATCTCATATACATATCTACAAAGAACAAATACACGAGTATATACTAAGTCCGTGTATAAAAATGGCACTAATAAACGGCACTAAAACCCAAAGCGTGCGATCGGCGCACTTCAAAGTATTGCCATATTTGCAGGCTACGACTATTTTCCATAAACTTCACTTAAAACGTAAAGCGTAAGAAAATAGCATGTGCAACCATGCCACATTTCTAATAACTCGTCATGAGTTAGACCATCAACATGAAGCTTGTTTTATGGTCGCACATTTTAATGAGTTTTGCACTCGTGCAATGAACGGTGAGGTGTGTTAGAAAAGAAAAAGTGCGCCGCGAAACTAAAAAGGGTAGAAAAAACGCTAATTACTTTATTAATGCGTTTGAAATGCAAAGAATCGTAGAATTATGCATCAAAATGTGAAGTGTACGCCACGGGGCTTTGAGAATCGCCAAGCGAAAAAACCCAACACGGATTTAGCGTGCGGTGGGGATGTCACGTGCGTGGATGTTAAACGTTTACACTTATATGTATGCATATATGGTAGCGTTAGTAAAGGGTGGTCCTTGTGGTGTTTGAATTTTTATGGCGATTTGAAAGTGACATTTATTTTCTGCAGCGGTTCAAAGTGTATCAAGGAGAGTTTATTCATGCTCAGAGACTGTTATACTGGTGCGTATTGTAGAAAGTTGTTTTGCTCTCTGACAGTCTCTTTTCGGCAAGGAGTAAGTAGTGACTGTTTGAAGATATAGGCTTGGGCGCTCTTTGATTTCAGCGTCAGAGCTGTCAGGCTACACAAATCGTATGTATTTAAACTATTGAACGGCGTATAATCTTATCAGCTGTTTTGACGATGTCGATTGATACAGACAATCCATTATATAAACTCTTAATACGAATATAGTGCAAGCGGAGATATTATATTATCAGGGTATCGGAAAGATCTCTTATAATGAAGCTTGGAGAAAGAAGTGTAGTCAGCAGGTTCCAGGTTCAATATGAAAGGAGAAAGCATGCTCTCTTTCGATTTAGCTAGGACTATTTAGAAAAAAGTTATTTTTTTTTCATCAAAATAGTAAGGAACAAATAAAAACCCCCTGTATAATGCCTAAGCGAATTGCTGTCTAACTTAGGAATATGGAGAGTTTTTTCAGTTGTTCTTTTACTAAGCGAAGGCGCTATTGTAAGTGACATTACAGTAGCTAAGACTTAGGTTCGATACAAATCTTTGCTCTTCAATAAAAGTTTAATCTATTTTTTTTTTATTGTACAGGTTTCATTTATTTGAATGTGTCAAAGTATACCTCTTTAACAGCAAGAAGCTTGGCCCAAATTGCGCTAGTTCGTATTCTTCAAATGTTCATTGTTCCACAAGTTTAGTTTTTTCCATAAATGGACGCAATTTGTCGCATAATTTATGTACTGTTGTCGTACAGGAAAATAGAAGGTTGTCGCATTTCCGCTTAGGCGCGTGAGCATTATGTAAAACCGTTAAAAAAAAGCGTCGCAACAAATGAAATGCGTTGAATAACAGGTGCAACAGGTAGCTGTTTGAACTTGCAAGCAACAATAATGACCGCTATTGGCGCGTTTTTTCATGCTTTCACACATTTTTTAACAGTATTGTCTCTTCTTCTCTACAGCTTAACAGTTAGTTGGCGCTACTTGGTATGCTAAGCCCTTTGGCTTATATGGTCACAAGCGTGCCGCACTTCCTCTGCACGGCTTTTATGAAGTTTATTGTTGATGTATAAAAACAATGTAAATACAGTTTTAATATCTGTTAAGTTTTGTTAAGACAACAACATACTTATTAAAAATTCTGTATACCCATTGAAGTGCAGTTCTTTCGAAATTTAGGTAAAGCGGTCAGCTGTCCAATTTTGGCAAGCTTTTGAATATAAAAGTGTGAGAAAAATATTTAAATGACAGTAAACAGGAAGATTTAAAAAAAATAGAGAAGAGAAAATACTGAATTTAAGTTTGTAATTGTTACATAAGTACTTTTGTTTAAATTTTATATAATGAGATAATTGCTTAGAGACCCTAATTTTTAATAGCATTTAATCTGTGATAAGCACATAATATTTAAAAAGGAGTCAGATAAAAAATAAGTGCTTTAATAGACAAAATTATATTTATTTATATTCTCCATATTACATAATCAATATGCAACAACATAATACTTTACCACATTTTACACAACAATCAATAGAATTAATAATTTATGTCAGCTTAATGTTATTTCATTTTCACATAATCGTAAGTTAAGCAACACAAGCCATGCATTAATTATCAACTGACAAAACGAAGCCAAATATTGACAGAACGAACTTGTCCACGAAGAGAATAACCAATAAATAGTAGTGGGAGAATTGGTGAAGCGTTGGCAGCGCCCTAACGTGTGTGTGCATGTGACCAACTATCTGAAAGTTGGCAGCGCCGCAGCATGTAAATACAGTAGGCCAGGTGTATTAACCTTATATAAGTGGAATAGAACTGTAAGTGGCGATGTGGGACCGAAATTTGGACGTGTCGCTACTGGTATATATGTGCATAGGTGTGTGTTTGTATACACGTCTATAGGCGAGCAGCTTACACGGCATTTGCAGCTCGTTTAGCATAATAATTTCAGATAAACAAAACAATTGACAAGCAGAGAAGAACAATGAACACTACATGCGACTATATAAGTATGAGGAAAATATTGAATTAACTTAAAAAACAAGAAAAAACGTCAAATTCGGTTGCACCGAAGTTATAATGTCCTTCACAAATTATAAAATTTCCACACAAGAACTTGATTTTGATCGGTCAGTTTGTATGGCAGCTTTATGCTATACTGGTCCGGTATTGGCGGTTCCTACAAATGAGCTGCCCCTTATATACAGACAGACGGAGAGTGGGGCGATCGAACAGACGGGCATGGCTAAATCGGCTCAGCTCGTCACTCTGATCATATAATATACATATACATTTTTTATATGTCGGTTCTTCGACGTTTCCTTCGGATTGTTACAAACTTCGTGAAAAACTTAAAATAACCTGTACAAGGTATAAAAATAACTAGATACTAAAAAGCGGCACACACACACGGTTCCAAACTATAAATAAGAAAGCAAAATAAACTGACACAACAACAACCATGAAAGTGCATCTTCAACAGCAAAAAGAACACCTGAAGCATTACAAGAGACAAGACAATTGAACTTTGTAATCGAAACCTGAGAAGCTACATCATTTGGTGGCACACCAGTCATTGCTGCTACAGCGCGTTGTTGCTACGTTGTGGATGAGGTGAAAGAAGCATATGTGTGCGTAGAGCAAAGGGTTAGATTTACTGTTAGGCCGTTAAGACAATGCACATTTACTTACTCATACTTAAATCTGTATGTTTGTGGCTAAGTGCCGCTGAGTTTACTTTTCATTGTCTCTTCTTTTTGCTGGCTTTCTTCTTCGTGTGCTGCTGCAGAGCCGAGGCAAATTTCGAGTTAAACTGTGAATTGAATTGCCTGTCAACGTTATGACATTTTGAAGTTGACAGAATCAGCTGCTGTGACAGCAAATGTTTGAATGTTTTTCTGCTGCTTGAGTAGCAGCTTAGCTGGTTCATTACTGGTAGCTAAGCGTTTCTGCGTATTTGTGATTCTGATGAAAACAAAATATTAGAAATTCAGTAGCTGTCAGCTTGTTCACAAAGTGCAGTTAGCAAGTTGCATTGGAACTTTAAGATATTTCATGTGTTGGTTTTGTACTGCAAAAATGTTCGTAGGTCGTGCTTTGGAGTTTAAGCTTAGATATAGTTTGAAATTTTTGAGAATCTTTGACTCAGTTAACCTCATGAACTCTTCCCTGATTGCACGCTAAGAACTCGAGAACTCTTCAATTAGCTTGATATAAATTCAAATATTATATCTAACTATATACTGGGTGTCTCAGAACCAGGATTTATGTGCAAAATATTTGTTAGATCTACTAAGTACATGCAAAAATAAAGCTTAGACCATACTATTTTCTTTTAAGAAAACCTCTTCTAGCATCACTACTCTATGTTCTGTCGCAAAGGTATGGAATATTACGAAACGTGATTGGATGCCTCTAAAAGAGAGGTCTTGCCACAATGCCTCTACAAATATATGAGCACGTATGACAGAAGTAATGCTCTAGAACGCGGTTATACGCTTTAATCAAAAATATTTGTACTACTTTATTTGATCAGTCCGTAATATTTGATCGGTCACTGCGAGTGATAATTTTGTTTATTTATATACTAGCGCACCTATCAATAGTATTATCACCACTACTCCTCTTTATTGTTTACTTTCATTTTACTATTTTTTAAGTCATTCCATATTTACACAAGTGCAGCGTGTACCGAGCAAACGGCTGCGAACCACTGGTGTTGATGAAGGTGGAAGAACTAAAGGCATGACAAATACACAGCCAACGAATTGGGTCAAATCAAAGTGTGGTTAAGTGTTAAATATTTGTTATTTTTTCCGCTACCGTTCCTTGTTCTTTTTCAACACGCACTTTTATTCTGTATTTTGTATAAATCTCGTTGGTCGGTCAGTTTGTTGGACCACCGACAAAGTGATTGCTTTGTGTTGACGCGCTTGAAGAAAATTCTGCGAATTTCATATTCAACGCCTTTAAATCCTTTTACGGCGGCAGCATTGATGTGTGTTTTATTAAAAAGGAATAAACGTTATTTTTCTCTTTTACCGCTAGTGCAATGAAATTTATGACACAGACACAGCTCAGTTGTGAAGCGCGAATGTGAAGAATGAAGGTGTTTTAATTTTGATCTGCTTTAATTGAATGAGTTTTTTATGCATGATTAAACGATTTACAGCGTTATAAATTTTGAATAACGGGAAGCGGGGTTTCTCTTGAAATTTTTTTGCAGTCGAATTTGATCGGTGTTTACTGCCGATGATTTTTTTTGTAGGTTTTCCAGTGCTGAACAAATTCAATTAGTTTCCTGGAAATGTACTGCAGTTTTTTCCAAAAATAATGGTTTTGGCTATCAAAATTACAAAGGAAAGGCTCAGAGGTATGTTCTCACTACACTTTGGTGTCAGTACTCGGCGGCTTGAGTCAAGCAACCAGCGAAAAGCGTTTATAAAGCTGCCATACAACCTGAACGATCACAACCAAGTCATTGTATGGAAAACTTTTTATTTCACAAGAATCTTCACGCAATTTGCATGTATTATATTCTAAAGCAATACGATAATCTCCGAACGTATTGTGCAGATCGGACCAGTATAGCATATAGCTGCCATACTAACTGACTGATAAAAATTTAGTTCTTGTATGGAAACTTTGTAATTTGTAAAGGGTATTATAACTACGATGCAACTGAAGTTAATGTTTTTTCTAGTTTTTATTTATATTAATTACACTGTTGGTAACTCTGGCAATATTCATTCAACAACAGAGCTAATACTTACTTTACGTTACACTTATTTTTTTTATTTGGCATGTAATTATTTAATATGCCGAAATATTAAAATATCTGTATTTGTTTTCATGTTTATATTTACGGATTAATGTATAAATTATTTACACTTGACCCACTGACACATTTTTTGTTGTTCATTTGTAAAATATAAAACTACTTTTTTCGCAATTTCTTTTACCAACTGCTCCTCAATTCGGTTATAAATATTCATTAAAGCATGAAGGAACGTAACAGCATGAATAGCTGAGCAGTAAGAGCTTTTTTACATACAGATTTTGTATATGCATAAGTATGTACCTATGTGTGCATATCTATGAACATATCATATTTGTGGCGCGGACCAGCAGCAACAGTTTGCGCCAGCAGTTGCTGATGGACGAATGACTCATGCCGATTTGTTGCGGTTGTAAAGCGACAACAGCAGCAGAAAAGTTGAACAAAAGAATACTTACATACAGACATATGTATGTATGAATATTTTTCGTACAAGAGCACTAAAATAACAACAACAATAACAAATATGACTCAATTTTTTTGTGTGCATACTTCAAAATATGATGGCTTGCGGTGCTGCAAATCGCATTAATAAGCGAAAATTCAACAGGTTCGTCATACATCAGCGCGCAACAAATGGTAATACACTTACGCATCCAATCACACACGCACACTAGTAAACATATACCAAAATACACAACTAATCTTACATACAAAATGCATGAACTTAACTAGCACTTATAAGCATTATAAAACTGTATTTTGTATTGTTGCTGTTGTTGGCCAAAGTTACTGTAATAAAGTTAAGCATGGCAATAATCAGTTGTTCACTTTACAACGCATCACCGCAGAAGAATGTAATTTAATCCCGTTTAGGGATACATAAACACATATGCACACATGGCATGCAAAGACATAGCAGCTTACATACTGCTGCAGAAATGTAAGCAAACATGATTTTATGTGCATGTAAACACTACTTAATATTCATATGTGTATGCATGTATATACATATGTTTGGGCAGAATGAGTGTTGTAGGCATCAAAGCGCTGACGGCCACTTCAAAATATGCAATCGTAAATGGGCATTTACATTTGTAAGCCGCTTCCGCACAGGAGCGGTTCAACCAGTTGAATTTAGTAGGCACTCTTTTGGGTAAGGTAGTGTAAAGCAAGCTTTGACTGCACCGAAGCTATAATACCCTTCACAGGTGCATTTATTATAGCATAAGAGTGCATAAAAAGAGCTTTATCTAGATTTTTACTAGTCCGTTTGTATGGTATTTATATGCTTTAGTGTTCCGATGTGAACAATGTGCCCGAAGATTGTGGCGTTTTGTGAAGATATCTTGTGAATTAAAAAAGTTTTCCATACAAGTACTTGATTCCGATCGTCCAGTTTGTATTGGTCCAATATCGGCAGTTCCGACCAATAAGCAGTTTTATGGGAAGAAAAGGATTTAAGCGAAACTTCAGATCGGTATCTGAAAAAAAAAATTAATATAAGTTCTTTATAGTTAAGTGCGAGGTTTAATTTACTATTCTGGTCACTATAATATAGAGGTACTATTACTTATTGCCAAAACTGTAGATCTTCTCTTCAGACTCAATCATCTACAACTATCTGTCACAGTTAATAACATTCGGGAGAAATTAATCATCGTACAAAAGACTGAAGCGCCAAACTTCTGTCGTTATTTTAATATTGAACCGCTCGTGTTTCGCACAAGCTGCTACCCACTTCGTTGCTAAGGTGATCAGAAATTCACGTAAGATGTGAGAATGCATATGGTTAAACAGTTAATTTTACGAGCGTCAAATAACTAAGTAGAAATGTCTATGCGAATGACTAATGCTGCAGATATTAAATTGCAGAGTGCTCACTCAGCAAGACAAATGAGTAAAAGTAAGCAAATGAAGAGGAGCGTAACCAAATAGATGGCAGTGGCGGTGGTGTAAGTTTCGAAAGGGATAACCAGGAATGAAATTTAATCAGACTTCGTATTTATTATTAGATTTATTTCAAATGATAATTTTTTTCTAGTAATTTTATTAAAAATTTCTTCAATATTTACCCCCCGATCACATACTTTTTTCTCCTGCACTGTTCTTTCCCTACCATCTAAGTCACAACTATACTTTTTCTTACTGATTAGTCATCATCATTGTATGCCAGTTCGTGGCATGACCAATTCCAAAGTGCAAACATCGAGAGAATGAAGGTTTGAGCAAAATTACTAAAAAAGGTGGTGAAGCTCAGGTATATTTGCCTTAATAACATACATATGCATGCTCCACTAAACTATGAATCAGTCTTTATCCTAACATCAATAATAGGTTAAAATAATCAATATGTTTGATGTTGACATATGTTAATTTTTATATGAAGGACTTTATGACTAATAATATTAAGAGGACTCTTGGTGCATAATAAACTATCGAGCGCCCCGAGGACCAGTGACGGCTTACAGAATCCATATAGTAAAAGTGTCCTTAAGGTCGTGGTTCAGTTTTGATTACAGAAAAGGGTTAGGGAAATTGAGTTCACTTAGGTTAGGTAAGTTCAGCATTCTTACGTTTTCAATATTAGCCTCGATTTTTTTTGGATTCATGAGATGTGATCTGTATCAATTACCTGGAGAAGGGCCGAATTATTGGGCTGATTCCAGGCCAAATTTTTGATTCTATTTAACGAAGAAAAAAGGGTTCTTCCACCATGATATTGCATCGGTTCATACCTCCGCCATCATAAGGGGCGAATTGATCAAAGTAGGCTACGAACTGCCACCTCATCCATCTAATTTTCTAGATTTGGCTCCGTGCGACTTACTTTTGCTTTCGAACGGAAAAGTTTCACTCGTCAGGCAAAAATTTGAGTGAAATGAATTTGAGGTTATTACGAAGGCATATTTTGAAGACTTCGAGAATGCATATTTTCCAGACGGATTTAGGAAATTAAAGAATAACTGAATCAAGTGTACCGAGCTGGATTATGTTGAGTTGTAAATTAAAATTTATCAAACATTTCGTATATAACTCTTTCTATGTTCAACGACAACACTGCCAGTTTATTAGTCTTGGGGTACTGGAGGTTGATCAAGTTAATAATTTGTTTGATATCACATAAATTCGAGGTCCTGGTTTTAAAATATATTATACCCATGTTCGAGAATGTGTTTTTCGATATACTAACGAATAAAAGACTAATTTTGTTGTCTCTCTTGGTATACATTTATATTGAAACTACCCAAAACTCTGTTATCGAGGTAACCAGTAAAAGCAAACCTTCAGTAATATGAGAGTTTTTTTAGTTATGCTAATGATGATGAAGAGAGTGTTTTCAACAGATCATATAGAAGTCGGGAAATCAATATTTATTTAAGACAAACTTATTAAAAATGTATTAATATTTTCTTTCTGAAATCGCACATACAACTAAGGGGCATATGTAGCCGGGTAGGTTATCGAAAACAAAGAACACAAAACTCGCTGGATAATATCTCAAATATTTATTTTTATATATGTATGTACATATTCACATATATTTGACTTTATAAATTGATGAGTGTATGTGAGTCTGCAGACAATAGTGCATTTATTTTCGCGCCTACCACACTCCTGCCAATCACCAGCCAGCCATACAGCCCAACCATCCGTCTAAAAATGTGCAGCAGATCGCCTGCTGATGCGTCGATGCGTAACGAAATTGAAACATGGTCGGCGGATTATTGCCTCTTTTTTCTGCGATTCGTTGTAAGTCACACAGGGTAATTAAGGTCTACGGTAATAAGCGACACTTTAGCGAAGCACTGTGTAATAAATGCAAAGTTTTTTACACAATTCAGTTGACGAATGTGCCACCGCCAACTGTCGTTCCGCATTTCACACGGAAAGGAAGTCGAAATTGCATTTTAACTGGAAATCATATTGTAATTTCGCAAAAAGGGCAATTTTACAATCAAAATTGAAATTAGCCCCGATATACTTACGTGAAATGTAATGCCCATAAATGACGTTGTGAACAAAAGGAAGGTGCCAGAGTTGTTAATATGCAAATAAAAAATAAGGATTTAATGAACTACCCAGCAACTGGAGCATTGGAGCACAAAGCATTTGCAGCCATTTTAGGAAATGTCTCGCGTAAGCTTAATTAGCGCAGTGAGTCAATAAAATATGCAGGCGCCTGCCGAAAGTTAATGAGCCGTGAAGGAATTTTAGTTGGATAATTTTGCAAAAGGGCGCACAATGGAAAATAATTATTTGTAATTAGGTTGTCGTTAAAAGAGCGAAATATATATTGTAGTTTATGATATCTTTATTATTTTTGCATTAAGAAAATTTAATTTTCGAAAAAAAAAAAATAATAAACAAAGAGATAACTAATATCATATGAAATCGAATATGTTAGGTTACAAAAAATCGTCACTGAAACCGTCTCAATAACGATACATAGGAAGATCAAGATAATGTGAAAATTGAAAAGGAAAGTTCGTTTTTCACAGACAAAATATCAAAATTTTCTCGCATTTACACCATAAAGGCCCGACTAGTTGACTGATCAAAACCAAGCTCTTGTATGGAATCTTTTGTATCTCAGAATATTATTATATCTTCGGTGGCACCGAAGATCACGTTTTATCTTGTTTTGATATGATTTTTCGGGCACTGCCTATTCCCTTTACTTTTAAATAATACCAGTCTCAACTACCTATCCTAATGGATTCATGGGCTATTATTTTCCGCCAGCGCGTTTGAATGCTCCGAATTTAACGGCTGTAACAACCGTTGGGAATTAAAGGATTTCAAATAATAAACATTTATAATTAAAGTTAAACAGCTAAAAATTACTCTTCAACTGTAGAAGTGTCTATTTTTCCGAAAAAGAAAATTCTTTCGATATTCTACCATTCATAGATATAAAAGTATTATTTTCTTTTGCTAACATATGGTCGGCTTGGTGCATTTCGTAAAGTACCGCTTTAGCTCTATTTGGCTTACTTAGTATCCATGCAGCGAGGTAAACGCAAACGAAGCACACCCACTAATTACAATAAATGGCCGTTAGAGTAGCTGTAGTCTAAGAAATTATTTATTTCGTTTTTTTGTTCAAATACAGCGAAATGAATACATACATATATAGCTGCATAAGCTAGTAGTGCCAAGCCCAGAAGAGTCTCTTTTATTAGTACCGCTAATAAACGCCTATAAATTCCACTTATAATAGATCTAAACTACGAAGAGTATGTGTTTGTTGTATATAATATATAAGAAGCTTAGAGTGAAAGCTGTAGCATGGCTTTGAGTAAACATATAATTTTCGCAAAATAACCGATTGAGTATTTATTTATTGCAGCTGTGGCACTGACGCTTCCGACACTAATTGAACAGTTTGTTTTGCAAGCAAGAGCTGGGTGGCAACAAGTTAAAGATTTAACTAAAAATAAATAAAAATGTGGCAACTATGAGTACGACAGCGTGCAGCGTGTAGCATAAATTGGACATCTTAAATCAGTTGTGGCACGAAGTTTAATATTATATTATATAATGGGTCGACATTTTTAGTCACTGACGCTAACTGTGAGAGAAGATAACAGATGGGTAGTCGTATGTTGAATTTTGTGTTATATAGATATTGCTTTGTCATCTTATTTAGAAGATTTTATTAGCCTTTATTTAGTTGAGACCATGGGGCTTGACAAATTAGTGACTTCAGAAGCTTTGTTGCCTAAATAAATATTTTGACAACAGTGTGTATAAGTTGTATTTTCTCTCGAAAACTTTTTCGGATAGCTAGATTTCTGGAAAACTTGATTGAAAGTTGAATAAAACAAGTAAGAATGGGCTAAGTTCGGGAAGACGATATATTCGGCATTAAACTAAAGTAAATCCAATATTATACGTTCTGTCAACGTTGTTAAGATATATTACATATTGACTAATATATACTGTATAAGGCAAACGGGAAGTTTGAAAATCTTATATTAGATAAATGGAAGATAGTTGTAGTAACATATTAACCTGATTTTATCTATTTTTGGCATTACCACAAATTACTAAGAGAAAAGATGACCTCTGAGAGTTATTAAGGTACCTCACATACCATCAACAATATATAAAGAGTAAGTCAACCGGATGTTTGAAAATCCTGTAATTATATATATAAGGGCTAGGGCTATTTTTCACCTGATTTTACCCATTTTAGGTACAGAGATAAGAGAAAATCACAATTTAATTAGGATAGCTCACTTTTTGGAAAATATATGGCGTATAAAGTTCGACGGGATTTCGAAAAGCTTTCTGTTAGGTACAGTGGGCTAAAATAAATATTGATCCGATTGAATCTTTTTTTGCAATAAAAATATAATATTATCAGGAAAGAAATGTCTCCTAATTTCAATTATATATCTCACACACTGACATATATATTCGGCAAAAGGTCAGCCATAGGCTCTGGGGTATCTGAAGGCTTAAATAGTAGTTATGGTCCAATATTGACAATTTTTGGTCATAAGGTGGTTTAGCACTAGCGTTTACTGTTAAACACGAGGGAGATTTGGCAAACAAATTTTTTATCCTAAAAAGTATTTGGTTTTTATGTACACCTAAAATATCTAGTTTAAGGCGAGTTTGAAGGGAATTAGGCAAACGTTAAACTCCAAGTTTGTAACTAGTGTTTACAAATAAACTCGTGTTTGGCAAAAACATTTTTTCTTATGATTTTTAAATTACAAAATTGTCATGAGTATATATTCCATGTAACAGTTAAATTTCTATAACCGTATAGCATACAGTGGCGTAATGTACAGTGTTAATTCGAGATAATGTAATATTTCTGGTCAACTATATATTAATAACATATTTGCTTGAGCCAAGTTAGCATGGTCACAGGTAGCCCTTATAAACATTTAGAAGATAATATTCAATAAATATCCGTAGCATATTGAATATAAATTCATATTTTTAGACAAATATAGTCTAAACAAACACATACACCACGATGGGACCGATATAAATAATAGCAGATAATGGTCTAATAAGATAATCGCTTATCTTCAAGGTATTGTAAATATTAGTAAATCAAACTATATAACTACATATATGTGTGTACATACATGTGTATTTAAGTGTAAATAAGCATTATATATTGCGCTAAAGACCGGTAGCGAGCAGCTTAGTTATGCCAACAGCTAAACCAATACATCTATGGGTACTTATAGATACAAAGTAGCAAAGGTTTAAGAAAAATAAATCTTTTGACAGCGAGGCAAGCAGATAATCACATGCAAAGCGCATTTGAAATGATGGATGGGAATATTGTAAACAAACAGTTAGTAAGGAAAACAAGAGGAGAGAAATAGAAGCAGAGAGGGGTTTAGCTAAAATGTGTGGATATTTTTACACCTAACAAACGGTGCAATAATGATAACAAGAAATTGAAGTTTAAGTGTGTGTATGTGAGTGTGTGTGTATGTAGTAGATTGTAGATAGCAAAATCGCCAGATGCGGGGTGAGTACGTACTTGTAAACTTTTTAAATAAATTTATGCTAAAATAAAAAAAAATATTGTATATGAGAATATAAGAGTGCAGCGGAAGGTAATAAATCTTAAATGGCGCACATGTTAATTGCATTTAAATCAAGTTGCCGGGGTAGTCAGATCTGCGCGCTGATGGCTGTAGAAGCCAGACTGCTTGCAAGCTGAAGATGAAAAAATAAAACAACAAATATGAAAAACATGTCTGCTTAAATAAAAGCGCATGCTCATTGCGATTGAACGGTAATTTGCATTTTATAGCGCGGCTTAAGCGACTTTTTTTGCTGCCATTCAGCTGATGTATGCGTGCTTGTGTGTATAACATATTTGTATACCCTCAAAAGATTATCTCACGTTAGCTGCGAAGTTTGTAACACCCAAAAGGAAACCAAAGGATACCCTATATAATATATATATATTTACCACATGTAAAAACGAACAACGTGTCGAGCTGAGTCGAGCATATACAACAGCTCGTCTTTCAGTTTTTGAGGTATACGTGTGAAATTTTGCACACGTTCATCTTTCTTCAAGAAAATGCACACTGGTCCGAAGCGCCGATTTTGTTTGACTATAGGGTATAGCTGTCATACAAACTGATCGATCAAAATCAAGTCCTTTTATGGAAAAATTTTTTAATTTACAAGATATATTGACGAAATTTGGCATAGGTAACTGCACAAAGCAATGCTGCAATCTTCGAAAAAACCAATTTAAAATCGGACTACTATAGCATACAAGTATAGCTGTGATACAAACTGAGCAAACAAAATCAAGAAACAGATCTTTTTATATCCTTCATGCCATAAGAAATACAGCTGTGAAGGGTGTTGCAGTTTCCGTGCAGCCGAAGTAAACGTTTTTTTTTTCATATTTTAATTTTTTTATTTTCAAAATTTTTTTTTTTTTATTTTTTTTTTCACCTCCTTGTCTACTTAGACGCGCTTTGTCAACCGAAATGAGCTGTATATAAGCTATAAAAACGATTTATGTGTTCTTGATTGCGCGCATACGCCCATAAATATGCATATTAGTAATAAAGAAACACAAAATAGTTGTAGAACAACAACAACAAAGCTGACAATAAATAAATAACAAGAGGTGCGAGTGTCATATAATGGTGAAAAAAAATTGTTTTCAATAATAAAATTGACAATAAAGTGACTGCCAGTAAGCTTTGAGTATGTGTATAGCGAGCGAGTGTCAACCAGCACTGATTTGAAGAGCAGCCACAAAGGCCGAAGAAGCGCACGTATAAGTAGTAGTTGTAAAAGTAGGCGATGAAGGGTTCAATGCGCCAGTTATGTATAACCATTTCGCGTCTGCATGCGAAACAATAAAAAGTTGTGTTGAGCGTGCGGCGCGAAATGGCAGCACTACAAGAAGGTGATTAACATTTGAACGGCTTAACGATCATTTACTCATGCACATACACTCACATCTGCATTTGTTTAGTAGTTGTTTGCGCTATAAAGTGCTAGATCATTGCAAGCGCTGCCTTCGGCTTGGCATGAGATCCCCTCTACGCTGTCATGTCACTGTTAATAGTAGGTTTTTTTGTAGTCCAAATGCTGACAACGTGATGTATCATCTACATACATACATAAATTATGTGTGAATATATATGACATATTTCGCAATTACACAAGGTAAGCTATCTAATCAGCGCACAGAATCAGTGAGGAGTAATCTGATTACTTTTTTGCTTATTTTACATACTCTTAAGTCCTTGACACAACGAAGTGATTATTTTCAAACACACACACATACTTAAACGTATGTTAATTTTGCTTCTTCCTTCATACTCCTGCTGCAATGCATTTTTTCACACCATTAGGCAATAAACCTTAAGTGTCAAGAAATTTTACTTTGAATATCTTATAATCTGTATATGTATGTATATATATGTTTAACGCCCCGCTGTTGCCTACGATTGCTCTCTAATTTACTGTATACCCATTTAGCATAGTTCACGGCGTGCTATTATATCCCTTTGGGATCATTATGATCGCGTAGAGCCGCTGCGATCACCCGCTTGCAATGACAACGGAATAAGCGTTGTAATGGTGGATTTTATTATAATTACACTTCGCCATGATATGCCAGATGAGTAGGCACATTTAAGGAATAATAAAAAAATAAATCCTTGGAGATCATAGATCTTGATAAAAAAATGTCATTTAAAGCATCAACAATGCTTTGTCACGTTTTGTTGGCAATTTAGTTGCGACGAGTTTGAATATATAAGAATTTGCTTTTTTTGTGCTGATAATGATTTTCTAAGGGGTTGTTAACAAAGGCGTGTGAAAGTTGACGATTAACCAACTTAATGAATGTTAATAATCTAATAGTGTGAATAATCAAAAAGTCATATATGAAACGGGAATTATGTACTATTATTTAGCCGAGGCGTACTTACTGTTAGCTTTTGGTCCAAGTGAGCACATTATAATAAAACGTTTATCCAAAGGCTCAACATACTGATAATTTGCATTATTCTTCCAAAATTAAGGCACCACAACAAAACTAAAATGATTGCATTTAAGTTTTTCGTTACTGAATTTTCAAAGGCCTTATAAAAAGAGATTCTAATCACTATGGTTATTTATACTATATATTTTTTTCCACTTTTCTGCATCGAGTCATATTTGAAGAACAGAAGTTGTGTGGTTACGACCGACGGGTCTCTCTTGAAACTTTGGTCGATATCTAAATCGCATTTACGTTCTAGTGAGTCTGCAGTCGCTCTCGACTAATGCTCAATTCGTTAAAAACATCTAGAGTTCTCACTCCATCAGAAAACTTTGAGCCGTTTGAGTAGATATTAGGATTTTTGCATGCTTCAGACCCTAAATATTAATGTATCCACCTACATATATCGTCCATAAGATTTAACTGCTTTCGATATACTTTCCCAACATGTTGCTACAGAGTACATATTAGAGTTTTGTTTACCTAATGGTTGTTTATGTCACCTAAAAATAATAGACATGGAGTTATATATGTGTATATAAATGATCAGGATGACGAGATGAGTTGAAATCCGGGTGACTCTCTATCCGGCCGTCTTAATAGAAAACAATAAATCGCATTAAGGAGGGACAATCAATTCTCAGCTGTAACTAAAGGCGTTGTTTAAAAATCACAGGTTGCTTCGATATTGCAATGAAGTGTAAACTTATCGCTCAAACATCTACAATTTTATACATACGTATATACCTAGATATATTGAATGTAATTAATGACTCTGTATCCAATTTAGTAGGGCTTCTCATATAGAAACTGCTGTAGAGGTTTTCTAATTAAAATACGCCGAAAAATTTTGAGTGGGCTTTTTAGTCTATAATCGAGATATTGCTTCGAAAAAAATTTGGACGGCACCATATTGGAGGGGTTATTTATGGAACCCTTTAAATACATTAAATAACAAACGAAGTGGTAGTTTCTAAATAATAGTCGTTGCTTTTTAAGTTCTTTCGTTGAAATATATGTATGCACGTCAGTCGTATGTATACATACATACAAGTATATACGATATATTTTATGTATGCGTTCATATCTGTCCACTTTGTAACAAACGTACATGTATATATTTATGTGTTTGTGTACTTAATTGCTGGCACTCAATTTACGATAACTTCATTCTTATTGTTGTTTTTCTACTTCTTGCAGCCACTGCTGTCGTTGTTGTAATAATACAGTTTGTATCGCTGTAATTGCTGTTGTTTTTGTTGGTTACGTGGTTGTTGTAACTGTCATTGCCAGTTTGTTAAGCAGTGATTCAAAATTGTGCAGGTGTCCAAGATATTCTTGTTCTACTCACTTTTTCCACGTTTTTTTTTGTTAGAGTTTTATTTATTTATTTTTGTCTCTGTCACTTGTTCTTCTTCGTTTTCTGTACATGTACTTTTCAATGTGTAAAAATATTCTTCGGGCACTTCGGACAAGTCACACTATCTGTGGACGTTACTTTTTGAAAACTAGTTCTAAATTGCTTTGGCTGTTGCAAACGGTATTAAGCGTAGAATACACACGATCAACATAAATGCAAACGTGCCTATGTACATATATGTATGTGTGTAGTGTGTACGTTTGTGCTGTAAGCTTGCCAGCGTTAGGGGGCTGCTGCCTACTGCTGAGTGCTGCTAATGGCAGTATGATCATCACTTAAGTGTGGCTATCGAAATTATGGGCAAATTGTATGCACACACATGCATATAAACCCAGCCATATGTATATATGTATATAAATGTAAGTATACATATATACATACTTGCATGCATTCGTTGCTTACCTTTATAGATATATGCATAGTTTCTTACAACTTTATACATACATATACATATTTAAGCTTCAGACTTTTCGCGCACTACTCCAAGCGCTTCATGCACGCCTGGTCACTTGTGACACGTTTCTATTTTGATTTCGTTATTCTTTGCAACAACAATGTCAGTTAGTTTTGTCAATTTTCCGGTTTTCAGTTTTGTTTATTTGTTTTTGTTGTTATTTTTTTTTGTTGTTGTTAGGTGCTGGCAGCAGGTTTTTTGTGACGCTATTTTCTTCTATTATCAGTTTTGTTTTGATGCCCGTTTTCGTTCGTTCGTCGCGCTGTCTATTTTATTTATTAATTCAATAGCAATTATCTCAGTATGACGTGACTTGTTCGTTAGAATTTCAAATTAATGCTTCACTATGAATAACGGTATTTAAGTACCGAACTGTAATTGTATTTTTTTTGTTCGAAAATATCAGAAATCATACAAAGTAATTGTTTTAATATACATTGATACGCTGCTGAGTTATAATTCAGCTACATACTATTCAATCGGGGTTTTTCCAAGCTCACAGAAGTGTTTCGTAACTTGGAATCAATACTGAACACGAAAGCTCAGCGCTAGTCCACAGCTATTCGGATAACTTATCATAAATAGCGTATCTGAAAATTTTTTGAATGGACTTGACATAATAGATTCATAGAGGACGTCGTTCCTGCATACATAGATTCATAAATCATACAGAATTATTCTATTGAATCTTTTGACTCAGGAATCCTGTTTGACGCTTTTACCCCATATATGTATTAGAACCGACAACAGTTGGCATACATAAAGTTTGCCGAGGGGGCACTTTAGATCTCAGTTTCCCGCACGGTATTGAGTAGTGAACTGGTAGCCTGTTCTTTACAGGCCCTATCACCTCGCTTTCATATCAAAACTAGAAGAACTTGTTAAATTTGTCGAGGTTGTTTTGTTCGATTATAGTTATCATCATGAGCAAAGCCCAGCAGTTGTTAGATTTTAGCTAAGATAATATATTTTCTGATCTCTAATTACTGTAACAACTTTAAGTTGTAAGACTTGCTTTGATATAAAAATATACATAGTTTACCAGGCTTCTTTTATAGAGAGCTCTGATCTGTGCAACCTAATGCAACATTAATTGCTTTCTTTTCTGCACAAAATAAAATTGCTTAACTCCTCATTTTGTATGTTTTGAAAGAGGTGAGTGTTTCCGTATACGGCGGACTGATTGATAAGGAGGATCTAATACTCTGCTGCTTCCCCACAGTCAAAATTTTCAAGCCAATCTGTACTACCAGCAACTGTCAACAGTCTGAAGTCGCCCAGAGGCGACCAACTTTCGTCAATGGGAGAGGAATTGTGCTTCGTCAGGACAACGCCACACCACACACATCGGTTTTGGCTGGCTAGAGCTTAGTCATGAGCTCCTATGCATCCACTTTATAGTACGGAGCTAGTGCCAAGTGATTATTATCTGTTCTTGCTTATGGCGAATGATTTTACTGGTGAAAAATTTGCCTCAAAAGAAGCTTGTAAAAATCGACCGTTCAAATATTTTGCCAATAAGGACGAGGGTTTCTATATGAGTAGAATTTTGAAATTACCTTTAAATGGCAACAAATTATCGAACAAAACGGCGCACTTTTGATATAAATTGGATCATTATAACTATGCTGAATAAAACTCCAAATTTAATGCAAAAATAATGCATCTCTTTTTACTAAACCTTATTCTGACCGTTTAAAATCGCTGATCGCTCTTTAAATCCCGAAACTATCTTGAAATGCATTTTATTATTGTTATTCTTTTATTGAAAAATCCTTTCAAGAACAAAACATACCAAATTGTTCTATGTGTTTTGGCTTCCCAGATTCTTTAAGATTGTAGTTTACTCACAGATTTGCAACTTCCGCTTGGCCAACTGAGCAATTGTTGTCAATTGACAATAGGATCAGTTATTGAAAGGATCTGTAGAATAATGTGGTAAAAACAAAAAGAATGAGTGAGATGAGCGAAAACAATCGAAAAGGTCATTTTATGTATACAATAACAGCAAATTTTATGGATATTTTAAAGAACAGCTACATAAACCATGGAGTTTACTGAAACTCTCTAGCTGAACGCTGCTCATCTGCTTTACTTGACAGATAAAGTTTGCAACTAGATCTTCATTGACTTTCCTTTTTAACCAATCAATGAATAAATTTTACAACTTCTTGTAAAGTGACAGTTTTTGGTCGGTTGTAAGTTCGGGTTCGTTCTGTCATACCTATACCTGCCAACAACGATCCAGAGATCTAGAAATAATTAAATTTAAATCGAAAAGTGTTTTAGTTAAAGACAGGTGCTAATATAAAACAACGAGTCCTTGCAAACTTGAAGCTAACAAAATCTGATTTCCAGAACATATATTGCGGATTTGTTAAGAGATGAGTTAAGTTTAGGGTAGAGATTTTACATATACACACATATATAATGAAATAGATTAGGTAATATTAGGTTTTTGTTGTATAAATAGTTTCCAGTTATACTAAATCGTGCTTTAGTAGTGAAGCAAATATAACACAGATTACAGAAATAATTTTCAATTAAACCTCAGACCAACGAATTAAGTGAGAACGGTTACTGCTGACGATACATTTTCAGTTAATGTAGCGCAGCTATCGATTTCAGTATTATTCTATTTACCTTGCAGATCTTTTTATGCCAAAAATAAATTATTTTTGCTTTTTCTTTCAAGTATATGTATATATATGTATGTATGTATGAAAATATAATTTTGTAGCCTTTTGTGGCAAATAAAAGCAAGAAATGCCTACCCCAATAAGCAAGGCAATAAATTAAACTGCGAACTATAAAAATGCGCAAACAAGAGCAAATGCTGCCCGCAGAGCTACACAAAATGTATAATACATATGTATATATATATGTATGCGTATGTAGAATTGTTAATAGCAATCTTTATATCACACCAGCTAAAATTTAAAAAGAAATCAAGCAAGCAAATGATTTTCCAATCTTTGTTCAGCGCGCCTGCGCAAACTACCTGCTAACGCTGGCACTTTTGGCTCAGCAATGTCCCCTCGCACGGATACATACACGCTAAACAAAACGAAGCATGACTTGCATATGTTCTCAAGTATGTATATGCGCAGGCGCAGTGCGTACCGTCCCTTTTGCTGTCTGCAACCATTTTCCAAATGATAAAAAGTTTTAAATTTCTTGGAAATAAAAGCATAGCAGGTACTCATTTTTCTAATGCTATTGAAAAGCCTGTTGTGCGCATGCCTAGCGATGTGCGTGTGTGTTTGCCTTGCAGATGGCTGCTATGCCTCAGTGTCCGTTGGTCCGTTTATCCTTTTTGTCAATTCATATGTGTACTTCAATGTGTGTGTGTGTATTTAGTTATTTTAAAATTGTTATTTGCTTGTTTCCCAAAATCTATACTTTGCATTTCGACGTGGTTTGTTTGCACTCCTGCATACATACAAATACTGACTAGATAGCGACCCGCCGCCAATTGGTCGCCACTTAAGTGAAAATTTACTAAAGATTTTTTCAGTTTTCGCTTTTTTTCGGTTTTAGCATAGTCAGTTTTGTATCGTTGCAAGTAAAGTTGAGAAGGGTACAGTTCCTATTGTTGACCTTTAATTAGGTTCCTTGTATAGCATTTATTGCGTTTCATTTCGCTCAATTTCATTTTCAGTGTATAAAGGAAGTATGTTACTTCTTCAGCTGGAAGCGTGGTAAGGACAAAAAAGTGTATGAAGTTCGTGACTAACACAAAGTAAGTTATAGGTCCACGTTAGCAACAATATCTGAAGTGGTTCTTTACTAACATAAGTTGGCTTTTGCAAAGTATTGCTGAAACTCTGAGAATATAAAAAAATAATATCTTTCTCATGTCTGAACTTTGTGCTTCACCAGCTTAATCTCAAAAATATTATTAATCTTATTTAATAACGATATTTATACCTCTTTAAAGCCTCATACATATTCATTTCCGACGTAAAACCACATCCGCTGAATTAAATCAAATCATATATAAATTGATTAACCTGACCCATTCACGCATTTTAAAGCGATAAACACAAAGCTTTGTTGCTGCTTCGCGCTATAAAGCAACTGATCGACAAGATCGAATCAAAGCGAACAACCAAATGATACATACACACAACAAAAAAACTTGCTTTCATTTTATGCACCTTTTTATTGTTTTAATTTCACTTGATTGCTTTACGAGCGCAACTGAATTAATTTCAAGACAATGGCTGAGCGAAACGATAGCCCTATATTTTCATTTTTCAAGCTACAGACATAGTAAAGTAATACATACTATACATATATACTTTGAGTTGCTGCTTTTAATATTTCTTACAGATATAATTTTTGTTCAATCTGTTGTTGACTGATTCGCTTTATACTTTAGACCATTTAAGTGTCTGTTCGGGCAATTTGGATATGCGGGCAAATTTATAAATGGATATACATATGTATACAGGTGAATGTATGTCTACATAAAAATATGTACATATAAGCATTAATATACCAGAGCGACCCTTGTGATCGAACGAGTGTCTACCTAGGCAAGAACGCGCTGGTTGTCTTGCCAATTGTAGCCACAGTGGCACAAAATGTAGCAGTCGTGTGTAGAGTAGGGGTCAGCGCTGAGGATACACACGAATTTAAAGAATCATTGCGGTTTCTTGAACGCGTAAAAGGATGTGCTTTTAATTTCCAAGTCATAACTGCGCAGCAAAAGATTATTATCGCGCTACAGCACTGCCACTTCGAAGCGCACCAACTCATGCAACAGGCCAGGCAAAAGGGTTACCCTTATGGCAATTTATTAATTATGCGTAAATGGGTGACCGACAGTGCAATAAAAAAGCAAAAGCGTTGAAATCAGTTGAAATGTTGAAAAAATTTATTTTATTGGAAAAGAACGAACGTGGATGGACAGACGGACGACAGCTTGGGATCAGTTTGTTCAGTAGAGCTCGTGTAGTAGAGATTTTCAGCTCATTGTCTTTAGCCAGACATCGTATACCTATATACATATATATATATATATATATATATATATTTATACATATAAACAGAGAAAATAAATATGGATAGGTGCTTGAATGGAAATATAGTAGGTAAAATCATTAATTTAGAGCCAACTACAAGTTTTAAGCTACAGAATGAAACAGTCAAGAGGCAGCACTTGATTCGTTACAAAAGTTTTTTATATAGATTTTGTATTCAATTATTAGGGTGTACTATGTATATCTGGAACATAGATCTTGTCAAAATTAAAGATCTTATATGCTTTAGGACGTCGCCAAATAGCAGAAGGATTTATGCTAATCTTTTTCTTGTCAAGCATTCAATCAGAAGTTTGCTGTTGTCCAGCGAAGTGAAACTGCCAAAGCCAAGAATCTTTTTTAATTTTTTGGATCTTAAAATCGAAACCTGTGTCACACCTGGGTCACTCATCAGTATACCATCTTAGAAACATAACCAAAATCCAATTTCACATCAGTCGGAAATCGATCAAATTGGAGACGTTTGAATTATGCGGGAAAAAAGCAAAGTTCAGATTATCTTCGAAGATTCAAAAAAAAGCAGCAGATAGCATTTCTACCAAAAATCCATACCACCATAGTCGATAGTGTCACATACAAGATTTGATCTGAATCTAGAAAACGTCAGCCATCGTTCTCTTCAGAAAAGTTTTGAGTTAATATTTTAAATTGCCTAAATTCGCTCGGATTTTGACCCTTGATTGACGAGGTCTGCTCCTTTTAAAACCGAACTTGTTTGTCTTTTAAAATTGGGATCGAAAGTGGCATTTTGCGTATGTTCGAACCACAAGCGGCTACGATATATTATACTGCTTGAAAATGTTTCCAAAAATGAAAGCGTTCGTCTGCATTGCTATAATCGAAGGTCGGAAGAAGAAGAAAAAGAAGAAGACTCAGTAATTTAAAAAACTGCTGGACATCAACGCGTTTGATAAATGATCGCTCCACAGTAGTCGAGAGTCGGAAGAAGAAAAATACTCAGTAAATTAATTGCATTTATTACCTAAAATCGGCTCCACAGCAGTCGAGAAGCCCGATCCCGGTTTTAAAGGGTGAAGACATGTCCTCGGAATCCACATCCAAAAAAAATATATTTCGGCGCAATTTTGTTAAATTACTTAGTATGCCAAAGAGTCTAAAAATGCTAGTAAGGATAAATCAGTTGTCCAACAGTTTTTAACGGTTCAACATTTATATAAGAATTATGTATCACCCTAATGCAGGTTATATTTTGAGTTTAGGAATCAGTATATCGACATTTGCATGTGTTTGTGCTCAAAAACGTTGCCATTTATTTTATCATTCGCCATCTTCCAAACGTGTGGTTCATGCTGCCTCAGTTTATAAATACCATTCAGCGATCATTTATCAAACGCGTTGATGGCCAGCAGTTTTGCGCTACTTCAAGTCAATACACACACACTTTAGTTATTTTGCATCTTTTTTCTTATATTTAAGGGTATGCCAATTTCACGATAACCAACGGCGTCGGTCAACTATCCCCGCCTCTATGAACATAGCGCCATATATAATTATATCTATAAATAGTATCTGTTGCTTAGCCTCTACTTGACGCTTCTCAGCTGTGCAGCTTATTAAAATAGTTTTAACTGTTTGCTAATTAAAGTGTGTATTGGTTATCCTTTGTCTTTAAGAGTTTTTGCTTAAGTGCCTTCCTTAAATGGATTTGCTTTACAGATTTATGTGCTTAAGCTGCTTACACTAGTCGTTTGCGATAATTAAACAAGATGCCGAAAAGTGTGTTAAGCTTGCTAACTGCAACATTTATGATACTTGTTGCTGTTTATTACTGTACTTTAAACCGTTTAGGGGACGGATGCAGTTCGTTAAAGAAATTCGTTAACAACTCACTTAAGAAATAGTTTTTACGTTGCCAATTTCAAGGATAGATTGCATTTAGTTTGAGCTCAAGACTCCGAACCTCTCGAAACAGTTTGGAACCGAACTTTAAGTGCCAGTATACATTTGCAAGTCTGGCGTTGATTGATGACATCGTTCCATAGTTGAAGGCAATTTTTTCTTTCGTGATCTTCTAAGTTGTCGAATCCTGTTAATTTTTGACAACGATTTTGCGTTAATTGAGTTAATTGTAGAAAGCGTCTTCTCTTATTGAGCTCGAATCCATGCTAAGAATACAAGATAAGGCGGCAATGTTAATAATAGAGGCACTGCGGTCTATATCACTCGCTTCCCATAGTCCTATCTCCTGCCAGTACTCCTTTGAGGTTCTTCAGCATCCAAACCAAGTTGATAAACTGTCTGAGAACACTATACTGTGCATAAACAATTGAAATTCTTGATCGTCCTTGCATTTTGATTAATAATCCTGAGTTCATAGTTTTCTTGGAAGATTTAAATGTTACAAAAAAATTTTTTTTTCAAAAATTTTCTTTTTTTTATAATCTACAAATTTTACCCTCAGGCTAAGCACAAAAAAAAATTTTTTTTTTTCGCTCCACTTTACTAATTATGTAACTACATACATATATGCTAATTTCACAGGTTTTTTAACAATACAAAGAAATTATAGTGTCGTAACTATATCGCTAGCAATTAGAGCTTTAATTTTATAACACCGTTATTTTACCTATCAGTAGGCTCTCATAGTCACATAAGTCATAAATCTTCAGGAAAGTTATAGTGTTATAAAATCAACATTAAATGATATGACCATAGATGTGACATGATTACATAGATTCGAAAGAACTCCACACAAGAGCAGCTGCAGTGAGACCACGCTAACAAGTACTCATATCGACGAAGACTGTGATTATTTTTAGTAAGAAGCATTAGCATTTCACCTAGATCGCAGAAAGCAGAGGAGGCACGTAGACACTTGTAATGACATAAATAAGGGTATGAGCGCAAACTAACAAAAAACATATATAAAGCAACATAAATATATTGACAGATATGTATAAATGATTGTTGGACTATGTTGGTAAGTATGAGTGTTTAAGCGCAAGTGTGCAATACTTCTTCAATTGCCGCAATGTTATTTATGGCACACATTTTGTATGCATAGCACGTGCAACAGCGTTGCTGTACAACCGTGTTAACGACAAAACGACAAATCTAACAAAGTGCATACATACATATGTTTGTGCATCAGGCGTTGTAAGAGTGCCAAAGGCAACGTATTCGCACTTACTATGGCACTTGTATGCCTTCTCATAGTAAAATCAGCGTGAACGCGACGCAGTACTTGACGCCACGATCACTTGCAACGATCGTTCGCAGCGTAGATGTAACAAATTTTATTTCAAATAATTTCAATTGCTGACAATCAAATATACAAGTGGTGCGGACGCTGCTGACCGCCTGACTGAGTGAACGATTGACTGAGTAACTGAGTGCGTTGAAGCGGTTAGTGGTGATCCGTCGGCTTGCCGATAACTGGCATTTAACTACAATAATTTCATGTCTAAATCAAATAGTTGCGTAGCGGCGCAGTGATTCAAAGTATTCCTCGCAATTTTGCGCTTCTAATACGACGCGGTAGTTTGCTGGCTTGCGGTCGCTAAACGCTAAGCGACAGTCAATTAAATGCATACAAGCGTTGTCATGCGTCGTGCTCACTTCGCGCGACAATGCAGCGGAACGATCGCCAGTTGATCTATGCATACAGCGGTATGGACTGTGTTCACTACGAGGCATCTCTGCGTGTAACTAATGTTGCAAGTGCGCTTGTTTTGTCGCTGGCGATTAGGCGATAGCTGCTTGTTTTGCAATAAATCTTAATTGTTGCAATAATTAGTCGCAAAGTTATTGATCTTTCGTTATGATCGGTTGCTGAGTAAAAAGAAGAAGAGAATCCAACTTTTTTAATTGAAAATTGTTCTAAGGCCAGACCGATGAAAACCCTTTAAAACAGCGTTGACGCTTAAAAGTTCATAAAACAAAGGAAATATGCTTAATGAGAAGGGTCTAAATTAAAAACAGTTATATGATTAGTTTCAAATAAAATTTGAAGATAGATCTTCTACTTATCTTCCTAAAGAACTTTCGTTTCCTCCAATCAATGTTTGGTCAGACATTTGCGCGGTCTTACTGCTATCAGTATCCAAATCCAAAATATTTCCATATTAAACATATACACTGTATTATCCAAGGCATTGCTACAATATCCGAACACATTGTTTATATCGGACTACTATAGCATATAGCTGCCATACAAACTGACCGCTCAAAAATCAAGTTGAAGATCTTTTTATACCATTTTATGCCATAAAAAATGCCTCAGTAAGCAAAGTGTCGTCGCGAGATGTTTCCACTGATCAGAGCTCCTATCCCACGTTCATCCGCATTACTCAACCAGAAGGAAGTTGCAGGAAAGCCGAAAATCTATATAGAATATAATGAAAATTATATAGAGAATGGAAACAGATATACATATACTCTGCAATACTAAGTTCTTAGCAGATATAGAAGTTACTCAATCCCTAAAAGTCTGTAAAGAGCTACGTAAGACTATGGAAGCAAAAATATTAGCTTATGAGGTGGTAAATGGCACTCAGATACTGAGTTGAATAACGATGCGACATCTAATTTGCTTTCACTTATGGTATTATGTTTTTGCAAAAAAAGGACAAGGGCATATATCAACTAAGATGTGACGTTAATACAGAATAATTAGAAACGGTATAATCAATTACAAGTTTCAATAGCATTTTTAATTAAAATGTATATATTAATTGTAAAAATATTCCACTATGTGTATATACCATAAAAGACCCAGTTAGTAACTTAGACTAAATTTAAAAAGAAATCAAATATCTAGATTAAAATCGCTTTGCAGCGATTAAAAGAATTTTAGCTAAATAAATGAATATAAACATAGACTCGCATATAAACCTGTACATATGTATATTTGTATATATATCCACGTCATAATATTTTTGACACTAATAATTAAACGTTAATTCCGCGATATCGCAAAAACTTCGAAAAATCGGTCAATATCTCATACGAGCTCGGGTAGCGTTTATTAATAAACGGCTAAGCGAAAATAAATATATATTTATGTACGTTCACATATTGGCTTTAATGGCTAATGAATTGTTAATTATTGCTTCAAGGCAGGCGAACGACAACAAACTGCCGCACAGCAATAACAACAAGCACATAAATTAAGCCGAATGTAATATTGGGGTATATAATATGTAGGTATGTATATACGTACATATGTAATTTGCAGTGCCTATCGAATCAACAAGTAACAGTTAGTAACAGCTAACAAGTTGTACATACATACATGCACACATATTTATTTTTGTATTGATAGCATGCCGCGCATACTCATTTAGGCATATTTGTAAATTTTGAAGCATGCAACGTGCGCCACATGTGTTATGAGGCATTGGTATGCGAGTGTAATACATACATACATATATGTAGCACCTCTAGGAAATTAATGGTGTTTTGCAAAAATTCATCATTAACCGATGAAACCAGGTGTATGTGACCACAGTCAGTGGAAATGATATTACAATTTAGACCTAAGAATATTTAGAAGCAGTGATTTTGCTCTCCGGGGAGAAACCTGTGTATAATTGTGCAATAAAATATTATTATTTTTTTATTAAATTCGGATGATGCGGTTTAAGAGGTAAGAGGACCCTAATATGGTGGAGCGAAAAAAAAATTTTAACAGACACATTTTTTTGGAGAGATGTGGAGAGATTTGGAGAGGTTCCTACAGATTGGCTACATGATCAATGGCAACCAAAATGAATCACCGATTTTGAAAGTACACTAAATTCTATAAATGTATATTATTTTTATATATAATATTTATTAAAGAAAATTACGAATAGATTAGTCTCTTGAGTAATTAACCAGTATTTCAACAGTTATTCGGCTTGCAGGATTGTTTTATCAATGTGGGAATGATGTTGGCAGTGGAAGCTGTCAGATTTTAATTTCCGATTTGACGTATTTGGAGACAATGGCCTCGGTGCGGTAGATATTGAAATTTGAGACCCATAAAATTTTTTTTGAAACTAAAACAATTCGACAATACTTTCAATGAGGCATCGCGGTTCTTTATTATATTAAGGAGCTCTTATAATTTTGAGTTTTGCTTTCAGTTTTACATCAACGCTTAGCTTCAATTTCCTGCAGGCTTACACAGCATACCGCTAACTACTAAGCAGCATTATCTGCACTGTAAACCACATACGTCCACTTCAGCGAACTATTCCGTGGCGGCAGATCACTTACAGACTTTAGTGGTCAATCTACCAGAAGTTGACATCCTTGGCACGAGCTACCTGCCTCAGCAAATACCCATTCGCTATATGCACGTTGTTGTTGCGGCAGTTTTTCGCAAATTATGCTGGTGTCGAAATTTTGACTGTGGCTGTTGCACTGTTATTCGTTGTTGCTACTGTTGCTGGTGTTTTTGTCGTTACCGTTGCTGTTGTTCGCGGCAAATGCATTTCATTGCACACAAGCGATTAATTTTCGAATCACTTTTAATGCTGCTGTATTAATTTTGAAGCGAGACGAAAAATATTGAAGGCAAACACTTTAAATTGTGGCAAGTTGTATGTGGAAGAAGGAGCTGCGCAACAAAATTGCTAGAAAAAACAAAATGAAAACATAACGCAGCTGCAGAGCCAAAAACAATTAGGCAGCCGTCAGCTGATATTAGTGCAAACAGTGTTGCCACTTGTGCGCACCGTCATATTAATGCAAATTTATGCAATAAGATTAGCGCTGTTTGTGCGCCGAAGGTGAGAAAATTAATTCCTGCTCATGTTTGTTTTGATGGAGTGCAAAGTAGAGTTTTTAATAGACTTTGTTGTTGTGCCTGCTGGTATTTATAGATTTGCATTAAGGTCTCGCATATTTTTCTTCTTTGCTGTAATAACTATTGAATGCTTTTGCAATATTTTGATTTTTGTCAACACATTAGAGGCAAGCTTGGCGCCGAAACGATGAGGGTCTGCCGCCCAACCACACTTGCCACACCGCCACACTTGGCACATTGTGTACCACGACTGAGTGTGCTCTAACTTTGCGCATATTTTAGCTTGCACTTTTGTTTATTTGTTGTTGCTGTTTTACTGCAGCCGTATGACTGAGTGACAGCCTATTCGGTTGCTTGGTTATTCGGGCATACGTCGCTTGCCGCTCGGGTAATTGCATTTTTATTGCCAAATCTTTAAAATTATTGGCAGTAAAAGCCCATGGCGCCAAGTGGCGGCAAGAAAAGAATTGAATAAATGAAAAATTCAAACATTAACTACAACAACAACACAATAAACTGATTTTTCTGCTTACTGCAAGCGTTTTAATTGCGTTTGTACGTATTGTGTTGTACATACATACTTGTATATGAACTTGGTATTGCTTTAGGTATTGTTTTTGCTTTTGTTGCATATTTGGTTTTTGTTGTCTTCTGTCACTGCTGCCATGTCTGCGCTGTTATTACCACTTTTAATAGCGCGAAGTGATATTGTTGCACATAAATACGTGGCCTCAAACACAGATACATGTATGAACATACACACATGCATACATATATGCATACACGCACACATAATATATATATATACAAATACACATACATATGTATACACACCAGGGTGTGTAAAAAACACGCATGTTTTTCGCTTGGTACTCTGAAAAATTGGTTGGTACGCCCTCTAAGAAAGCCTTTCCAAGTATGAGCTCCTAATTGCAACGGGGAAGTCCTCCAACTTACAGTTTTATATTATTTTTTAATGAAAAAATATTTTATAGGAAACTGAATGCTCTTCAAAAAAGACCTTTAACGATTTTTTCATAAACATTGCCGTTTAAAACATATAAACGGTTGAAGTTTGACTATTTTCAGACAAATTTGTTTTTTCCTTTGAATTTTATAACTCAATGAAAGACATCATTTTGAGTTGCAAAGCACATAGTCTTGTATGAAGTTTACTGCTCCATCCGATTAAGTTTTTTGACCCTCCCTAATATATGCATCTTTAACTCTACTACGCATACATATGTATATACCTTTACTGTATAATCAAATCAATATAACCAAATATACTGTGTGGCAGCAACATGACCGCCGCTATGTGCGTGCTCAGCCTACGCTAATACCGGCAGCAGCACTGCACTGTGACAGTAACAATATGCAACATGCTTGTTGCATGCTATAGACATCAAACTGTCATCGTGTGACAATCAACACATCACATAAAATCGCAAAAGCAAAAGCACTAAATACGATTGCGATTGTAATTTCCAACGCAAATGGCCTTTCAGCATAAAAGGCAGCTAAATTTCCGAGAAAGTGGCTCTTTTAAGACTTTTAATGGGACTTGACCTTAAAGTGCTTTCTGCAGCTTGATTTTTTTTATTGTATACATAGTTAGAAGAGATCTTAGTTTTATGACGCATATTGCGCACCACCTGTAGGAAAGACTTCCGCTTCTGCGATGAATAAAGGCAAAGAACCTATTACTACTCTTTGAGAAAGTGCTGCGATCGAAGTCTTTAAGCCATGCGCCCGCACAAATTGAAGGAAGCAAGAATAATGTAGCGTATTTCAGAATAAATTTCAGAAGTAAGTATATATTGGTTGTCAGAGTTACGCTGAAAGTGAAATTATGAAGCTAAGATATTATGTTCTCTTATGAGACCATTGCAAAGTAGTAGAAAATAAAGTGAACAAAATACGTGGAACGGTGACAATATCTCTTATGATTAGGACCACTTTATTAAGTTAAGCTTAGTTCTCCGGTGAAAATTAGTTAATTAGCGCTAAAGTGATGTTGAGCCAGCCAGTGGACTAAGAACTTGACCTCCTCTGTCTTATATGTATCTATGAAAGTGAAGAACAGAGTGACGATGGTCAGTGAGAAGTTGGATCAAACTTAGAGTTTTTAGTAGCTGAGAGGCATCCGCACTTTCTGTGATGCAAACTTGTACTAGAAGCTAAGAGCTGAAGTTGCTCTTGAAGTTGGTAAAATCTGAAGGTTAGTTGACACTCACTAAGGCTTATGAGAATCCAGCTGCCCAATTTCTTTTACAGTTGAGTCAAAAGCTAAGGACTAAAGCAGATTTGGGGGACAGGGATGAAACTTCATAGTAAAAGTAAAAAAAGTCAAACCGGTGGACGTTAAAGTCTTTACAGTCAGCTTTCCAGAGTATTTTATCTCTTGAAAACTGGACCCTTTAAAATAAAAAATAGAAAATTTTCAAAACTTTAAGAAAAATACTTCGGTGATTTTTGAAAGTTTGATTTAAAGGATTCCATCTATCTACATACCTTAAACTTCTCCACAAATTTCCATAATTCATAGAATCAGTGATCACTTTAATGGCTTGCAACTCTTTTATTTTATTTCTTTTGCCAATTTTTCATTGCCGCTTAGAAGTGAGAAATTTAAAGTGCAACTGCTGCCATTCATTAATTTTCCACTTTTAATAAAATTTCCATTTTCAACACTAAAATTAGCATTAAAGTCAATGTTGCGATTGCAATCAGCGCCACACAAAGTCAAAGGCGACAGCAGCAGAACTGAGGGGGCAATGCTGGCGATAGAGCAAAAGGGGCAGCCGTGTTTGTACTTGAAAAACCTTTGAAAATGCACATATGCCACACATGCCACATTCGCGCTGTTACATGTAACATATGTGCAACAATTTGCAATTTTTTTTGCGCTTATAAATATTCACTGCGCTTATTTTTGTGTTTCTTAATTTTGCATTTGATTGCACTGGCAGTCGACTCCCAATGGCGCGCACACATATGCTTGCGAGTATTTTTCATTGGAGACGACATAGCATGCAATATGCAACACGTTTTGAAAAATGCAACACTCACAATGAATCCATCAACAATGAATGCAATAAACAGCCACGCTTACACCCGCCCGCCCGTACAGTTTGTGGCGCTGCTCCTCCTCCGCCTTAGTTTAGTGCAGAGAACTTCTAATGGCGAAAAAGTTGCAAAAAATACAGTTTTAGACATTTTTCTGGCTAAATGCACATAAACGCGGCAGCGAAGTGTGGCACCAAAGTGACGCGTTGTTGCACTTTCGGCTTTTAGATTTTAATTCCCTTAACGCTTCGCACTGCCAATGCTTGATTTTATTGTTTTATTACTTTGGTGTTGTTGTTGTTGTTGTTGTTTTTTTCTAGTGCGCATTGAAGTGTGAAAAATGCGCGCAAATTCAATAGCGCTTCACGCTGCAATTGCCATTTGTTGCAAGTGTGGGCAAAAGAAACAAAAACTTTGAAAAACAGTTTGTATATGAAAAAGGTGGCAACGTTGCATAGGCAAACATTTGTATTAGACCTACAGTGCAAAGGCATTGCAAAGCAACAAAACAACTCGCTCGTTGCATCTGTGGCAGCTGTGCATTCATATGTAGTTGCCCCCTAATGGCCACAAATGCTGCCACAATTGCGTTGCTTGCGCCATCAGCGCGCTACGAACACTCAATTCATTTATCTGTAATATGCTTTGTTAGTGGTGGCAATTTCTGCCACATTCAAATGACAATGAGCGAACGAACGAACGAACGAACTCACTGACGTGTTGGCGATTAGTTTTTGGCCAAGCGCCAAGCGGCCCCCAGCCTAGATGCATTAGGCTCTTGCTTTTGCTGTTGTTTGTTGCTGTTATTGTTTTTGTTGCTGATGTTATTGCCACTGCTGGCATTTGCCATTGATGTTATGTTTTGTTGGGCCTTTTATTATTCTCTCCCCACTGATTGTTTGTTTAAATGCGCCATTTGCGAGCCTCGAGGGAGTTTGTAAAAAAATACTATATCAAATATTTTATTAACTAAGCAAAGCGAAAAAGTGTACATGAATTGGGTGGGTCCTAAATCTATGCAATACTGTTTTATACATGGTTACATTTTTCATGGATTTTGTGAGTATTTGAAAGAAAAGTATTTGTGCTTTTATTGATATTAAGGATCTTGCATATGTTTTAAATTTCTGCATAGCATTTATAACATTTAAATCAAATCAAGTGTGGGAATGACAGATCTCAAATGCTGCATTACATAAACTGAGATATGCCCAATGGCACGTCGTCGGTTACTACTACTAGACTTCAGTTGCGTTCAAAATTTCAATTTATAGTGCATGTGTCGTTAAGTATGGTTTTTTATCAAAAACAAAAATATATAAAAATTTTTTTTGAGAATGCCGTCATTTTCAAATTTTCGCTATTAAGGTTAAGACCGAAACCTACAATGTACGAATACTGTCTTTTTGAACTGTTCGCATTTTGAAAACTCCTAAGGGACATCTATTTCAAAGATATCATATTCAACAAAAGTAATAAGGATACAAACATAATTATTTTTATGCCACTTAAGAAACTACAATCTTGCCAACAAGTACTTACCACTACGCACACAAACCCAAACTGTTACGTATACGCCACACAATACGACCGATCAATAGTAATTTAATTGTCCCCTGCCAAAATGACCTAATTTTGGGCAAATGACGACAACAGCAGAACACAAAAAATTTTATATGAAACTGCATGAACAACAACAGCAGAAACGCGCGCAATTAGAAAAACATCCCCCACCAAGCCATTTGACGTGTGTGTTCACAAGTGGCCGCGTCCGCGGCAGTGTCGAAGTTGCTCAATCGCACGCCACTAATTCATGCTGTCAGTCAGACGCCGCAAGTGCGAGGCGATAAACAAATAATATATATAAATAAATTTAAAATTAAATGCGTGGACTGCCACATATCTGTACTTACATAAGTGCCTCAGCGAGATAAGCAAAAAAGGCTTAAAAAACAAAAACTCATTTGTTTCGAAGCAAAATCAAAGCAAATGTGTGTCAAAGCAAAGAATGCAATTCGCTTTCTTTATGATACACATATACATAAGTAATTTGTTTCGTTTTGCGTATAATTATTCAAGGAAATAAGCATAATTGTTTATGTGTGAAAATTAAATTTGTCGCTTAAGCGTTCATTTATTTTCATAATGTGGAAATTAGTATTATTATTTTGTACTTCGTATTTTATGAGCTGTTGCCTGCAGTGATTGCTTGCTTTGACACACTTTTGCTGTACAGTGATAAAGATTTGAAGAACCGCGTTGGCATGCGCTGGCTTATAAGTGACAAGTGAAGTTTATGAGCTAATTTATTTCATTCTTATTTCAATACCGAAATTGAAATATTGTAATTTTGTGGCATGAAGCCATTAAAAAACTCGCTTACTTTCCAATTTAATTATTATTTTTTTATACCCTGAACAGGGTATATTAAATTTACCACGTTGTTTGTAACACCCAAAGGAAACATCAGAGACTCTATAAAATGCATACTTACATATATTTATGATCAGCATGACGAACTGAGTCGATAGTCATGTCCATTGTCTGTCCGTCTGCTCGTCTGTATAAACGCGAGCTAGTCCCTCAGTAGTTAAGATATCGACTCTGTACTCTTAAAGAAGCTGCTCTTTATTTTTATTTCGTAAACTATTTCAATTATTCATTCTTCAAGGCAATATATATGTATCTATATTTTCTTAAGTTTTCGGCTTGAAATATCTTCTTCCAAATCGTAATGGAAAAAATTCGAACTTTATTCAATATGGTTAATATTCTTTAAAAAGGCACTTAGACCTAAATAATCCACCAAATAAACTAAATATAACCATAGTCCTATGAATATTCTTAAAAAAAATATTAATCTTAAGTGTATAGATTGAAAAATGTTTTTCAGCAGAAATGGCTTCTCGAAGGTTTCGGTCTCTTTTCCTGTACTTCCTGTAATCTCAGTGATAGCAATAAGAAATTATTCAATAAGTATCAACTTATAAAACGAAATCGAAATGATACAGGTAAGGTGTAAGGTAAAGATTTTGAAACGACTAAGTTTTATCTCAACGAGTGCTCGACTTTCTCTCTATTGGGCAGAATATGTTGCATAGGAAGTCAAAGCACTCGTGTTGTCTAACTAATTACTAGTGCTGGTTTGGCATGTCTGGGAGACAAAAAGCTTTAGAGGGAGCACTTGCAGTAAGGTGCCTTCCATTTAACTAACCATGCAGGATATAGTCGACGTCGGCATGTTCGACATAACCTTATATATAGATTTTTAATAGATCACGATAGAAGTTCTACATATGCTAGCTCACACTAAACTACCCTGTGTTAAATCGTTGCCATTCCAACAACTATTCACTATATTCGTGTGTGTCATTAACTCGGTCGATCGTGCTTGTCATATAAATAATTTCATACAAAAAAAATGTTTATACAGACAGCCGTAAAAAAAGTCGAAATATTAATCCACATACGTAATTGAGTCAACGTTTTGTTATGCAACATTCAAAAGCAGTCAAATATTTATAAATCAATAACCCCGATAAAGTTCATTAACACTATTTCTATTTAGTCTTATTAATCATGAACTTATTTCTTTTATTATCTTATATTTTATTACCACAGGTTATTCGTTATTTGCTCGCTGCTCATTTTGACTTCGGCTTCTATCAACACTTTTGCTTTTATAGAAGTTATATTTGTTTCTTTTGGCTAACAATTTTTGGCTCTAAAAGTGTTTTAATATTTTTGCTTAAAATGTTTGACTGTCATACATGGTCGCTAATTATTATTTCTGTATAATTATGAAAATTTTGTGGTTTTATGAGCGTCAGCACGCGCTTAAAGCTTACGCATGCGTAAGGTACGCCCAAATTAGATAAATACGATGAATCAGCAGCAGAGTAAACGAAAACGAAAAAAGTTTACTCTAATTTGCATTTCATCATGTCGATGCGCTGCTAGCTTTGTTATTGTGTTTTTTTTTTGTGACAATTTAAATGAAAAAATACTTTTTGCTCGTTTTCTTTAGACATCGACCGGTTATTTTGTAAACTTTTTATATTTTTACAATTTGTTATATTTTCGGTTGCAGTTGTTAATTGGTTTTGTTATTGTAGCGCCACTTGTAGTGGCGTGGTACAAGTAATGGTGCAGAGCCCTTCCAAGCATTTATTGATTTCCTTATAGTGTATCTTTTTGTGTATTTATTTAAGTTATTTTTTTCTTCGGCCTTCAAGACTTGTTCAAAATATTCTTGCTTTTTTTATAAAACAAGCATTTTAAAAAAGCTAGTAAACATTTTCCCCCGCTTAATAAAATAAACCGTTCGAACCCAGTAGTAGTCTTAACATATAAGAAGCTCAAAGCTCTATCGAACTTAAAAATAATATAGGCATAGGTCCATAATCACATTTTTTGATTCGTTAAATACGGTTCAAAAAAATAATAATTATGTGATACTTTATGGTATTGGGATACTGAATCTCGCTATATTCGATTATTGGTTATGAAATGGTTAGGAATGATCTCTTATATTATATTTTTAGGCGAAATGAAGCCCAACCATTCTCGTTTGGCTTAATTGGGACTTGGACAGAAAACTAGGTTCCATTTCAAGCAGATATTGCTGCATAACCCGGAACGATCCTAATGTTTCACTCAACCTTCTATGGCGCGTGCACTATTTTAAGTGGATGATGAGATCAGTACACCTTTAATTCATAATCAATAAAATATCAAGCTATAAATTTGGATAAAAATTAACGACGCTGCACTTTCTTCTACGCCGAAGTATGGGCAAGTTTTCCAGAGGTATAAAATTGTGTAGAGACAGGAGATATCCCTGCTGACAGAGTAAGAAATCTACATTCGGCGAGCTTAAGCCAACTATGCTATGAAATCAGACATAAACTTTTAAATAAAGTGGGAGTCTTCAGTGTTAGATTCTTCTGCTTTTATAAAGATTTAAGGAATATAAATAATAATAATAGTATTTTCATTTCTACTCTTCCAAATCTTTCCAAAACCAATAATTGCCCATGAGAATCGCACGCACAACAAATCTTCAAATACAGGCTATAGTTTTACGCGTATATCACTGTGCAAATGAAACTGAAACCCACTTCCACTGATCTTGTTTTAAGTACTAATATTGGATGAGTCATCATCACTACAGCCGAGGCGATGAACGTTGGCCGGCGAATGCCAAATCTCAAATTCACTGAGTGCCATAAAAATGGCAAACAAGCAGACATAAAACAGAAAACGGAATAGTAAACAACAACAAATGCAAAATGTGTGACTTTTTGCTTTACCTTGATCACACCACCTTTATTTCTCCTTAATATTGACTTTGGACAAAACAAGCCGTGTTTTTTGCTCAACAAAATTCGGTCGCTTCCAAGCACTTCAAATAATGCTACGAGCACCTTCATAGGTATTATGAGCACTGATTTTTTATTTTTTTTGTTTGCCCAGTAATTCTATGTAACATAACTGCTTGCTGCGTCAGCATAGAGTCACGTGTGCTTTGGCGCTGTGGCGGACGACAACCGCACAGGTTCGAGATTCGTCAAGTGCGCGCTGAAAAGTGCTGAAATCGCATTAGTGGCAGCGGACATGCGCCAATATGTAACACTGAGCTCTAAGTGCTAACGAAAGCCTTACTTATTACTTGAAATCGTACCGTATAATCTGCTGGCGCACACCCGACCGGCCGGCTTACTGCGTCGCCCTTACCTTCGACACCACTATGCTGAGAATTACTGGTAAATAATCATTGAATCTCGCTGATGTGTTTAATTTTCAGCGCACGACGTGTTGGACGAGAGACGGTATGGGATGGCTATGTGCTTGGCGCACTTCGCCAGACAATAAGCTTCGAATGCGATCGTCTATGAGTCATCCGAACATTGGACGGGCGTAGCCAAGTCGGCAGGTAAGTGTAGCAGTAAAAAGTGAAGTAACCAATACCTCAAGCAAGCTTCACTTGCATGCGCCGTCAGGCTGGCAGACAGACCAAGCCATGTTGGCGACAGCGCCCAAAGCGGCAAGACCCCAATCAAAGAAGATCGACGCCGTTCCGTTGGACGTAGTTTTGCCCGGCGGGCAGTTAGATGCGAAGATACTGATCACTTCACTTTCATGTAGACATATAGTACGTATGTAGTTATTGGATGTGTATGCGCATTACTAAATTCGCAAAAATGTGCGAAATTGGTCGTTTTCTTCTTCCGCCCAAATAGGTCGCTAAATATGTAGTGTGTCTTCTCCTCAGTACGCATGACCAGCGATCAATCGATTGCGCTCTACAATTGGGTTGGCTGCAAGAACGGAAGATTTGCAATAAAAAAATAGAAAATACGAAACAATAAAGATAAAACTACACGAATGTTTTATTTACTACTGAAGGCGGACAGAGTCTTGGACTTCTCACACACCAAGTGAGTAACCCAGTAAGCGCTATGGACCTTAGGTATTTAGTGATTGTATGTGTCTGTTCATCTTTTCACCACATTCTTCTTAAAATTTCTGAACAGCTCTTGATTAATCATCTCTGAGAGTCACGAATCAGATGAAACTGGACTCCAGTATTAGTATAGATTGTAGATTAGTAGATTGAGGACGGATTCTCTAGACCATTGGAAGAATGAAACAGCACGAAAGACTAAATAAATATGATTTCAAGCCGGTTCAATCGTTTCTAGGTTTGGCATGATAAATTATGATAATCTTTAGAGAGCCTTAAAGAGTTATTACGAATCAGATTTAGGCTGATGACATTTTAATATCATGTCAGCTGCCCTCAACGTTGAGAGTAACCTAAATCTCAGAACCGATTGTCGTACTTGTTCAAACGACAGTCGACAACAGATTGCTACCATAAAAGATTTTCATTCCTCATTCGTATCCATCTAAATGTTAATAGGGTTATATTTATAATTTGTATTTTAATAGCAGGTAACTTTGTTTGACCAGTAGTGCGGCAGCCACCACTAGCTTAGTTCCACTGGTGCCTGTAAATGAAGTTATGAGTCATCGTTGCAATGCTACGATCGTGCCTCCTATTATTGTTACCGCTGGTGTGATTATTGAAATTTATTATTATTTCTGATTGACTTTTTTCTCTTTGTTTGATTTACATATGAATGCTAACTCACTTGTATCGGATTTATGCCGAAGAACTAAAAATGAAAGCTTTTATGGTAAAGAATATTTATTTCCTACCATGAGTCGACAGACTATCGACACTTTTACTTCCATTTGGAAAAATTTAAAAAGGTTAGCTACATTGAGACTAAAGGAGTATAAAGTAAAACTCAACTAGTCAGAAGTTAGAAGAACTAACGTACAAACGCGAGCTTTTACGGCGTAGCACTTCTATCAGATATAAAATTGGTTTTGGCTCCTTCTAATGATTTCGGACTTAATGGTTGCATGATCGAAGCTAATAGGGATCTCACTTGGAGATCTTATAACGCCAGTCTTGTAATGCTGAGAATTGCTATAAAATTGATTATAAAGACCTTCATAAACCCACAAAATGCTTTGAGCAGATCACAAATTTCTTGAGGCGGTCAATGACAGTTTTATATATGTTATGATATGACTGCCTAGATGTTTCAGCCTCAGTCTCGCCAAACCTGCCTTGACATTCTTTCATACAACTCTGACAAGTGGTTCCCACTTCGATGTGAACGGTGTACGGGTGCCCTCTCTTGCTAGCTAATCGGCTTTGCAGTTTTCAGCGGATCCGCTATGAGCAAGAACGACTTTATGATAACGAACGATGAACGACTACAATTATTGGTTTAGTCCCCTCACCCTCACCACTACATCATATCGGCCGTACGATCTTGTCTGTGAGCGCTGATATGATTAGAAACTATTATTATGCTCTTTATAGGAAGTTATGAAGACTTGTTTTAAATAAATTTAATGAGAACTTGGTGTATAAAGGTGGAATTAATTTTTTATAAAGTAAAACTATATCTGACCCTAATTTGTTATACATGGCATAATGAGCTGCGGTATTTCCTTTCTTATCTTAGAGACTGAATACAAAAATGTTCCTTCCTGTTTTCTAAAAGCTCTTGACTTCAAGCTCTAAAAAATCATTTAACGTCAAACCGCTTAATTTAATTCAATTAAGCTATATTACTTATTTAACGCCATCGTAAATGGTTGTTATCTCCACATACATAAATACATAGATAAATATAATAAATGTACTTAAATGCATAAAAGAAAATAAAAAAGCATCGTAAATTGCCTTAAGTCTAACAATTAGAATGATACAGGTGTTCAGAGTACAATACTAAAACCGGCAATTACGACACAGATTAGTAGCTGACTAAAAGCCCATCTCAAGTGTTGAAATGACAGTGAAAAATTTGTCTAAAAACGAGAAAGAAGCGACAGATTTTAATATCATTCAGTTTTTTCTTTGTTAGAGAATACTATTCATAAGTTGGCTTAAGAATCAGTTTTATACTGTAATAAAATTAATGCTTAAAGCTAAAATCCTTTACAAAATTTGTCTACACTGCAGTTTGGTGGTGCAAGCAGTAGCTGCGTGCTGTGGTTCTGATGGTAGCCTGTTACGCATGCATGCCTTGTAGAGAAAAGTTTAAGTAATCCGTAATTTTTTTTAATTGTATGTCAAGACGTTCTGAGTAGATATAACATCGAAAATTTCAAACTTTAAGTTCTAATTAGATCTTTAATCTTCTTAAATCTTGAGTGATAGTTTGTATGGAGGTATATGCTATAGTGGTCCAATTCAATAGTTCCGACAAGTAAGCTGTTGGTTGGATAGAAAAGGACGCGTGCAAAATTTTTGATCGACATCTCAAAAACTGAGGTACTACTTCGCGTATACACAGGGAAAAACTGAAAACTGAAAAACGGAAAGACAGACTGACAGACTAACGGACACGCCTTAATCGACTCAGCTCGTCATGCTGGTCATTTATATATAATTCTATAGGGTCTTCGACATTGCCTTCTGGGTGTTACAAACTTCGTTTCAAACTTGATGTACCCTAGTCAGGGCATAATGAATATAATACGTGGCGACGGCAAGAGCTACACTTCATAAGCTGTTCCGTTTCGGACCACTTCGCATTCTGAAATAGTGAAAACATGGAAAATGCATTTCTCTTTTTGTATTTTCCATTCAAAGTCCAAAAAGTAAGTCGTCAAAGAACTGCTGCATTTCCGACAGGGTGTGTGCATCTCAAATATGCATATTTCATACAAATCACACATTCATTTTAGACATATCCACTTACCATTGTATATATTTGACTTAACTTTTACAACATAACAAATATATACACACATATATGTGTGTAATCTCGACAAGAAAGAAATGAGTAACAAAAACAACGAACAGCAGATAGCAGCCAAAGAAATTGCAGCAATGCATGCAACACATTTGGGCGTTTACTGCCTGAGCCGTTTTATCTGCATAAATCGGCTTATTGCAGCAGCGACAGCAGCAGCGGTAACGGTGGCCATAATGGCATACCACTTGCCACAGATGCCACAAAGCCACGGCGGAGTGTTGCCAAGTATTTTTTCTGGTTAACTATTGTTGTTGAAGTTGGCTGGTGGCGGTAATACGGTAGCCACTTGTTGCATTCATTACGCTCTGCTATCTGTGCTTGCAGCAGATTGCCCAGTTGGCTTGTTGCAAGTGTGCTGCTTTCAACTTCTTTTTAAAAAAATCTTCAATTTTTATTTTGTTTTTAAATAACCTTTTTTTTTATTACTTTATTTTTTAACTTTTATACCGTTTTATTTATTGCTTTTGTTGTTGCACTTTTTTAATTTGATGCTGCTACTGTTGCTGCCAACAGCTACTGTTGGTGCCACAACGCGTATTGTTGTTGCTGCATGCTGAAATCGTTATCAGCACTCGCAGCAGCAACGAAATCATTCGGGCATATCTTGTTGTTGTTGTTAATTTTCTACATGTTTACTGATGATGACGTTGCTGTTTTTTGTGATTTTCGTTTTATCGTTTTATTTTTTAGCTTTTTTCGCTCAGCACTGTACATACTCTTGTTAATGCGGGTTTTATGACTGCTACAGCTTCTTATACGCGCACACATACACACCTACATATATATTTAGTGTTTTACTGCGCTTAGCAATTACAAAAGATCGCTTGATCTTCTTACGGCCCAAAGTGTAAATTAAATTTTGTTACCACTTGTGGCACTCAGCCTACAAGTACCCATGCATAGCATAGCTGCAACATGCAGTTGGGCCGCTTACACAGTTGAATTTTTGTTTTTGTTACTTCACCGTTTGTTGTCGGTTCATAAATTGTTCTTACTTGCTGCTGCTATTGCTGTTGTTGCTGTGTTTGTTGCACGATAAGTATTTGGTTGTTGTAGCAGTTAAATTGCAAGTTGTAAAAGCGCCTAACGGTAGTGTGTAATGCCAGCAAAGGCTGCTTACATACATTTCTTGCATTATAATATTTGGTTCTTGGTGGTGCCTTGATTGAGTTGACGCTGCTGAGTTAGTAAATGTTGTGTTGTGAAACACTGAGAGAAAAATTTGGTATTGGATAATCACCTCGATCAATGTAATAATACTTCTACTCAACAGGGATATATTAGGGTTATTGTAGATAAAAAAGCTATGTTTTAAGCCATTGAAGCCAGCCTCGGTGTCACTGCGGACATAATTTTACTGAACTCGAGGTAGATTGACAAGACCGAGAAAAGAGGATCTATTTGGAGTTAAACATAATGTTTTTTTCCCAGTAAAGAAGAATTGGTTCATGGTTCTGTGATCGACAATTCCCATGGTGAAATCTAAGTATCTGCCGATAGATCAAAAGGTGAAATAGGAACATGAGCGGACTGACCAGCAAGTCCATTAGACTTTTAGTGGATAGCCAAGTGGCAATTAAGACTCATTTCCTTTCATTGTCCTGAAACATTCAGCTCCTTCAAGTGTTGTTTGAACCACTAGCAACACAGGCATACCACAAAATACTTTGAAATAGTGTTGATCTTAAACCAAGAAACTTCTACTTTTAGGCAAGAGGAAACTTAATACCATTATAGTGGTCATAATAGAACACCTACTTCTAATACCTTCAGAAAGTTTGAGATGCAAGACTATTGGTTGAGTCGTGATATCTTCCAAAAGTTCAAATTTGAAAAGCATTGGTCATTGAGCTGCTATGGAGTCAGCAGAATGCAGAGTAAGTGCAGAAGGACGCAGTTATATTAGCTTTGCGAATGTCCAACCTTCAGCCCGTTAAGACGGTATATCTTCCACGGCTGCTAATTTTCGAACATAGAAGGCTTTGAGCAGCTGGGGTGGTGAAATCATTATAAAATCCACAGAGTTGCTTAATAAGCTATCACTTGGGGGCACAAAGAGCCTAATGATGGGTTGTGATTCACTTCCTGCGGCTGCCTTATAAACCTACCAGCAATGGGTTCGGAATTTTCAATATTGTTTTCTCTTTTAATAAATTCTTAATTTTAACAGATTAAAATTTAGCATAAAATATAACAAAGCATGTATTTAGTTCCTTGCATAATCATTACAGTAATCAGGCTACAGTGCAATATATCATACACGTATTAGGCACACTACTTTAATCAACCCACTTTTGAGAGAGGGCTGGCGCGACGAATCTGTACTCGAAAATCTATTATCATTTTTTTCAAAAAATTTGTACGGTGTACGCCCATGACGCGGTTAAAAGCGTGTAACTAGCCTCCAACTCGGGAGATTGAGGGAGATTTCGAAGCAGGCGGGAAGAAAACAATCATTTCGTTGGGTTTAAAACCAACGCTAGCAAGTCAGCATAGTATTTTGATAGATTAACGTGCCTTCGAGCAAAAAGTTTTATTAAAGAAAATTAACAACAGCTACAATAACAATAACAGTGGTATAAAGTTACGACAAAACTTTCAACGACAAAAAACTATTTTACAAAATGAGTATGTACAGCGCAAAGAACCTGAAGAGGCAGCGAAAACGCTTGTAATGCAGGCGACAGCTGGCACGAGCCATAAAATCAGCTCGACTTACACACAGCAACAACAACAAGCAGTGTATATATGGTACATATATGAAAAAAAATGAAATATTTTACAAGCAAGCGCAGCTTAAAACAGACACTGACCAAGCGGGCAATGAAAAAGGCAGAAAGTTTAGACATGCCTATAAATATGTATGTGTATGTGTTGGAGCGAATGCTTGGAGGGCGTTGGGCTGACAACCAGCCGGGCGTACTGTGCTGCTGCGTCATTGACGACGGTCCATTGCTGATTGTTGGCGCACAGCTTGACTTGTGCAGCTGCAACAGATCGAACACATACAAACAGACACATGACGCGCGTGAAAATTGTGTATTTGGCTTAGGGCTCAGGTGAAGGGCTAGCAACTCGAGCTGAGCACAAGCCACTAAGGAGGACGCCAACAGCGGGGCGCACAGCGTACTTAAGTTGGGTGTGCACGTTTTTCGACCAAGTCAGGCCCTCATGTGGGCCAAGCCTTGGTAATGGACGACGGCACACGACATGCGGGCATCAACTTATGTTTTGGTAGCGTTGTGATATGCAACGGCACGCACTGCTTACTACGCTAAAGTGTAATTGAAGTGTGTGGTTGGTGCCAGATTTCTTCAGTTTTTTATTTCTCGTTATTTCAGCTATGCGCCGAGTTTAGCAATGCATTTAGCTGACAAAGAGACAAGCCAAAGCTGCTTAACTGTGTAAGGCCAGTACTTTGGGTATTTAAAATTATTTACTGAAAATTGCATTGCACATGCGCGTTGACGGTTGCGGATTTATTTGATTGCCGTTGGTGGAATTTCAGTAGCGTATGTTGAAATCTTCATAATTAACTTAATTAGTTTGGTATGAGCAAGAAAGTTTAGCATTTAAATTGTAGGAAAGATTCTAATCAAATAAATGGTAAATTTTTGTAACAACTACAGTTAGATTTTACTATGTATACTCTCAAAACAAGTCCACTTAAAGGTCAATTGCAATACGCTCTATATTTATATTGCATACAAATTGAAGCAACATTTATTAAATAATTAATATTATCAGAAATTTTTGACATATAAACTACAACCACAACTCGTATCTTAGCTGAATCTATTCTGTGCCAAATTTTAGCTTTGTGATACATTCTCTACATTTAATTATGCCTCTAACAGCTGAACAACTTATGTACTTATGTATACATATACATATTATACTTAACCCACTAAAGGCTCCATTTGACCGTCGTGCCAACTATGTTGACCATAACAAGCGACTCTGCTGCCACCCAATCACCCAAACCACTCACTGCCAGAGTCAAAGCTTTACAACGCTTGGACAGTTCCATGCAATGAGTTTTGTTGTTGTGTGCTGCAGCAGCCGCGCACGTGCCAAAAGACATGTAGAGCCATTAGTAGACCATAGCCGCGTTATAAAGTCGGAAGCTGATGCATATACATTTGAAGAGAATGATTTACATACAAACTCAGTTTTAATTTGGATATCTAGTCTACAAAAGTTAAATACAAACATATTTGTATTTACACTTATGCTATGAATAAAAACCCGTAATGCGAGCGTTCGTAATGGCCATAATCATAAACATAATAATCGTTGAACCGCAACGCCGCGAGCACTTTAAACTAAGACTTATACGATTTACAATGATCGACTATAGCAACAAGTATTCTATATACCCGGAGAGTTAGAACAACAATAACAGCCGTGGTATCTAATAAACCAATAAAAAGAAATATGAAAATAATGCGGTATAAAAGCAATAATTGCAACAACCTCGACAACTTTATCAAATTACAGCAACGACTGGCATTACAGCCGGTCTGACGGCCGGTCAGCCTGCAAAATATATTGGTAAAATAACTGTTGACAGGGTGTGGATTGGGCAAGCGGTCAGCTTTTTTTGGGTGGTGACTAAGTGAACCCTAAGGAACTGAGTTGAGCAGCTGTAAGAACAATTACTGCCATTTGGAGTGTTATTTAATGTAAAGCCAAGGTGCATGTCTTTAAGTAAAGTTATGTAGAATTGTAATTTAAGTGGTGTTAAAATTTGCTTACTTTTAGGTTAGAGAGCATAAAATTGGTTACGGAATGTAATACGAAGTTTTGACAATCGAAAAATTCCGAAAATTTTGGCAGCTATATGCTATTTGTGTTTAAAAAATATGCTAAGAAGTTAACTAGGAAATATTTCTAAAAAAAAACATAAACTAGATAGTAATTTACTGTTAAGCTTTTTAGCAAAAAGTGCGGGACCGGAAGCAAATAGAGCTTGGAGCTATTAGATGAGCCCTCGACTTTACACTCTGAGAACTACTTCTGGTTAAAAAGATAATTAGAAACTACGCAGCAGCATAAGCAGTATGACGCTACGGAGAAACTAAAAAAAAAAAACAATAACAACAAGTCTTTGGAGGTGTCTCAGCGAACCCTTAACAGCGAAGCTCGTACAGCTGCAAGAGACAATAAAATGAGAATTGAGCTTATATGGTTAGCTTGGATCAGCAACCACTTGGGTTGGTATCCTGCATGTCACTGGTAGATGTAGGGTGCGATGTATGTCTTTATTTAATTTGGTAAAGTAGGGTAATAAAGTAAGGGTAATAAGCAACGCATTTCCTAGCTATTGAGAGATTCGAAACCTTTCTAGCTTGAAATTTAAGTGTTAGGATCAATGGAAAGGTTTCCTTAGAGTGTTCTTTATAATATTTGATGACGCTTCAGAACAATATCTTTATAGAATTTCCCTACATATCAGTTGCTCCTGAAATTATAAACATATTTGTACCGAGCTCAAGAGAACTATTGAATGAGCCTCTGTGGATTTGTTGGTGGGTTTGAATATATCTAATATTTTTTCAGATCAGATCAAACTAAAGTGAGCTAACACATTTTTTTGTTATATAAGGAGGGATTTAGAATTAAGCTGAAAGCACAATGACACTGTAAGCCAGCTCATATAACTTAACCGCTGAACTCGTATTCTTTGATATATTTCTATAGGTTTTTATGTGTTTTCATTATCTGTTAATACTGAAATTACTCGCTATCTAATTTTTATATTATCTTCTTTATAGATAAAAAGAAGCATCCTTGTTATTTTATATCCCTCTTTATTCATTCAACACTGCTATTATCATCATGCTATTTCGAGTAAATGCTGCTGTTAATTGGTAAACTAAAGCACATATATACAAGGAATATATATTTATACACGTACACATAAGATCATGTATATAACTACAGTCGAGTATAGATTCTTCAATTCCTGTTCCTTCAAGCTCAAAATCAAGTTTATCACGTTGGCTAGCGCGAGTGAAACGCAGATTGTCTATTTTCAGCAGAAACAAAATTTAATCAGCTAGTTTATTTGCACAGCAAATATTGACTATCATCGATATGCGCATGAATTAAGCCCACGTGTATCGCGAGTTCGCACTATTTTCGCTGCAAATAAATGAAGCGTTACTGTACATCGGACGCAAGTAGCCGCATGGGGCAGGCGTATACGATGCAAGCAGCGACGCTGCTGAGACCCACTCCAGTTTGACTAGTTTCTGACCTTTGGGCAACTTTTACAGAACACTTCCTACAAGCTGTCTCGAATAAAACTGATATGCTACAATTTCACTTATACGCATATATACATATAAATACATATATATATGTATATGTGTATATACTCGTACACATTCAGCTAAGTAGTATATTTGCTCTTTCTGAATCTGCTGCCTTTTGCTACCTCAATTCTTCTTTGCAACCATATTTTCTTACAACCCTCCTGCCATTAAATTGTCGCCTCAAATTAGAGCGTAGCTCGCGCATGCGCCAACACTTAACATTTTATGCTTCAATTGTATACCACAAGTAGCATGTTTAGCGCATACGAGCATCGCGTCGCATAAAAGAGGCTTGCATTACTGCCCACTTAATAAATACAATTGTTGCAGGTAATCCGCAGGTATTAGTGGTTTCATTGTAGGCTCTAGCAGAGGAAACTTAATGGTTGAGTAAGAAAAAAGTCACAATTATAGCAGGTGTTTAAGAATAGGCCACTTGGCGACAGTTGTCATCACTGTGGCAAAAGGTGCATTTAGCTGGGTTAAAATAAGCTCATAAGCTGGATTACTACTGCTTCGAAGTGGGTAGGGTTTGTGATTACCAGCCAGTTTGTATTGTAAATATATTAAACCAACACATAGGTACTGAACGTCTTCGGAAATATAAAAGCGCATAAAAAGTCCTTAAAATTATATCAGACGATGAGAACTTGAAATTGTCTGTAGATTCGACAACCCACTCTATGTTTGGATTTATGTACAATATTTACCAGCTATTATGGCTGTTTAATTCGGATTTTCAAATGATGTCGTTATTAAATTTTATTCTTCGAAAGTTTTCATTGATAAAAGCTCAATACCTATTCTAAATCTATTCGCTGATAACGGTAATATTCTAAGTCAAAGTGGATTCAAAAAAGCATTCCACTCATTTTTGAGTCTTTCATAAATGAAAATGTATTTTTCTATGTGAAAGTGGATTAAGAAACCCACTTATATCTACGGCTTCATGTATTTACAAGGTATTTTGGGCATTAATTTCAGAATTTCAATTTTAGTTTTAAAGCTTAACCCTTGAAAGCTTTCATGGATGAAAGCTCAATAATTATTCTAAAACCCCTTCATTTATATCAAATATGTATTATTCTAAGTCAAAGTGGCTTTAAAAACCATTTTAAGTATGATCAAAGCTCAATATTTATTGAAAAGTAATCTGGTTGAACTGGCAATGTAAACAACAAAAAGAAACTACTGGGAAACATAGAATTACCCAATCTTGAATTAATTGGACTAAAACAAGTGGAGAGCGTAACAAGCTTAATTGTAAGTCAAATAAAGTAGCTTACGTCAGGCATGCATCGACTGCGATAAAAGTACTTTCATCCCTTTTTCCAATACTCCTAATAAACATAAGCTGTAAATGCATCATTGAGAAAGAAAAAGTGATAGGTAGAGCTTAAGAAAAAAGGATGGAAAGATAACGTTAAAAATTTTGTTAGTTATCAGTATTTTTTTGATCGGAGTTTAGTATTCATAAAACAAAGACATTTGATACAAAATAATTTTAATAGTTTCCATCCCAAATTTTCTATGATTAAATAGTCTCACCTAATTTTATTGTTGCCTAAGCGTGAGAATTAAATGCTACTAATCTTATGACTACTCATTACGAATTCAATCAGTTAGCCTCTCCTTAACTACTTCCAATTGGTTATTAGATAACATCTCAGGCGCTTAACTGCTCTACACAAGACAGCTCCACAAAACGGTAGCTAAAAAAATTGGAAAAATATAATGAAAATATAAAACTGAATATTGGCGCATCTAATGTGGCTCAAAAACAGAAGAAGATAAAAATTTAAAATACAAAAACTATAAAAACAAAACCGGCGTACGCAACGCAGGTGGATTACAGCGCTGTCACACAAAACACTGCACCGTTAGGCAGCATTATCTTTGCTTAGCTACGCAGTAGAAGAAAAACGTCCAACGAAAATATTGTAAATATATATAGGAAACCTTTAACACCAATTGACATTTACATAAATTACCATGCAAGCGATTTTGGCGCGATGCTAAGCCAAGCTAGGCAAGCTGCAACTGAAACGAAAGACTTAAGCAACGAACGCGCGCAGAACAGAGCGTAGCAGATAAGTTATAAACCCATTTGAACCGCCGTACAGTTGTTGCATATATAAATTTCAAATTTTAAAACCGAATTTAAGAACAACAACAATAATGCTTGTGCTTACCACAACCATGTGGGACATAAAAAGTGCAACCAAATTGAAAGAAATGGGCACATTTCACGCAACTAATGAAGGCGATTTCTAATGGCAGCCAAAGAGAGGTGAACAAAATCCAACAACAACAACAGCTGCATTTAAATTACAAATAACAAAAGAAATCAAAGTACGATAATGAAAAATCAGCCATAGCATACAATAAACAACAACAACAATGACAGTGTTGCTAACAAAGTAACAAGTGTGCTAGCTAAAAGTTATATCCATGCAGTGGCAGCGTATCACTTGACTGCCAGTAAATTTATTCATATGCATTTATAAGTGTGTGTGTGTATGTGGCAGCTAGTAGTGACAGTAGTAGTAGTGGCAGTTGTAGTAGTAGGGCAAGTCAGGAAAGAACCTTAAGAAAACTGGTTTTAACTGCAATCAGCGTCAGCTCAAAGCATCTATGTGTTGTTGTTGAAGTTGCACATACATGCTACATATGTGTTTATATGTATGTTAGTATATGTGCATGTATATATCCATAGTTTCTTTTTAGTGAGGTTTATATATTTATACCCTGAACAGGTTAAATTAAATTTGTAACGCAGCTTTTTACATCCAGAAGAAAACGTCGCAGACCTGATAAAATATATATCGAAATGATCAGCGTGATGAGCTGAGTAGATTTAGCCATGTCTGTCTATCTGTTCATCTGTCTGTATACATCTACGCGAACTTGTCCTTCCATTTTGTTGATACCGATCTAAAACTTTGGACACGTTCTTTTCTTTTCCAAAAGCTGCTCATTTGTCGGAATCGGCGATATCGGAGCATTATAGCCTATAGTCGCCATACAAACTGAACGATCGAAATCAAGCGCTTGCATGGAAAACTTTTTCATTTAACGAGATATCTTCACAAAATTTGGCACGGACTATTAGCTAAGACAATAATATAGCCTTTAAAGAAATTGTTCAGATCGAATAACTATAGCATACAGCTGCCCTACAAAGTGAACGATCTGTTGTAAGTTCTTGTAACAAATCTTGTGTAAACGTGAAGGGTATTCTAGCTTTGGTGCAACCCATGTTTTTTCTTGTTTTGTTTTTGTTTGCCTCTTTACGTTTTTGTGGCATGCACAGATGGTTGCATGCGCAGTCCGTCTGTCAGTCGTACTTACGCGTATGTATGCCGAGCGGGTGTACAAGAATATGAATCTTGGCAGAGATGACTGCTTGCTTGGTTAGTTGGCTGCTATACAACAGTTGGATGGACCTTGGTACGGTGTGTAAGAAATAATAGATAATATATTAAATTTTAGACCTAAGGAGGAATTCGAGCGTACATGCTCGACTCTGGCGTTTTTCGTAGAGGCTAAATTTGAGTCTTGCTGAGATTTTGGACACTCATAGATGCCCTGATTTTCACTACACGACGCGATATCGCAAGTCTCTAAATCATTTCAAGCGCGCCGCCTCACGGGGTCTCATCAAATAGGCAATATAGAACTTTTCCGAAGAAAATTCTTAAATTTTTTCTTCTTATCTTATAGTTATTTGCCCCACTGTGCCATAGTTTAATTTTTACTATTTTTTGTATATTCTTTTCTATCCTGCCCACAGTTGAACACAATCAAGCAGATAATTTGAAACTGAAATTTATTACCAAATGCTCGAAACATGCGAGCACACGCAGAAGAGGATAAAGACAACCTTATAATTGAACATTCACACATATACATATAAGTATACGCAGATATGTATATATATGCCTGCATGCAAAGCCAGATTTCCACACACACGTTTGCAACGCCCGACCAGCAATGTGCTAAGACGCAAAACTCTGCCGCCGCTGCACGCCCATACGAAACGCTGCTGCAGCGTTGACAAAGAATCAACGACGCTGGCGACGCAGAACGACGACATACAGTAGTCTTAGATGAAATGGATCTTAACTATAGATCCCGAGCCGAGACGCAGTCATATAAATGTTAATGCCATCATGTTGTTTATACTTGTATATATGTGTTCGCATGTGTGTGTGCGAAGGCATAACAATGTAGCTGACAGCCAGCGTTGTGATTTGCGTTCGTGTTTGTTGCTGTTGTTGTTGCTGCTGATATATACACTTGCTGCACACCTGCATTTTCATCATTGCCCGCAATCAAGTAAGCACAGCAACAAAAACAATGAGCTACAAACCTTGCACAGGCGAGTGTGTGTCGGGAAAGATAGACGAACAGACAATCAACCAGCCAGCCAAACAACCAGCCGGCGAAGACAAGTTACGACAAGACAGACAACCAGTTAGTCCAGCCCGGTCCAGACTGTGTCTTCAACTTGTATGCTCGGCTACGAAAATGAACACTTGGGTTTTTGATTTTTTTAACGTTCTTTACTTTTGTTGTTGTTTTTCGTTTTTCCTAACTTTCAGCTTGTTCTTTACTTTCCGTATAGTTTAAAGTGGAAGTATAATTTTTTTTGCTTTGCTTTATTTTGTTGTTGGTGTTAAAATTATAGCTTCAACGGTGTGGCATAGTAATCAGTGGGCATACATATAAATATATAGTATGGAGAAAATAAGAAAAAATTGTAACTTCGTTTGCACCAAAGCTATAATACCCTTTACAAATAAAAAAGTTACCATACAATAATTTGAGATTTGATCGTTCAGTTTATGTGGCAGCAATATTTAATAGAGATCCGAACTGAAAAAAATATTCGAAAAATAACCCATTGTCTTAGGCCATAATTTATGCCGAATTTCATGCAGATATCTTGTCAAGTAAAAAAGTTTTCCATACAAGCGCCAGATTTTAATCGTTCAGTTTGTATGGCGGCTATATGATATAGTGGTCCGTAGTAGCTTTTTGAAAGGGAAGGGATGCGTGCAAAATTTCAGACCGATATCTCGAAAACTGAAACCGGCTTCAACCGGTCGGGCAGACTCAAAAGGTAAAATCGACTCAGCTCATAACGATAATAATTTGGATATATAATTATAGAGTCTCCGACGTTTCCTTCTGGGTGCTATATACTTGGTGGCAAACTTAAAAGACCCTATTCAGGTTATAAAAATGGAAAAATTAAACAAAAAAAAAACTATATGTTTAACTACCTCGCTGCATAAAAACACATACGTAGAGACATAAAAATATAAAAAATACAAAAATATACAAACAACTCATACACATACACACATGTAATTTCCTTTTTGTATGCATGTAAGTTTTCAGGTATGTGTTTTTTTGTAATACATACATAGGTATGTGTGCGCTTGTTTGTCCGTCCGTCCGTAGCACGTAAGACGGGTAGCACTTCCCCATAAGAGACACATGATTAGTTTTGTTACCCATTTTTTTTCTGTGCTGTTGCAACTTGTTGTTGTTATTGCACAGCAAACATATTAACATTAACACTAGTATTGTTATGGCTTGCTTGCTGTTGTTGTTGCAGTTGCTTTTGTCAAACACATTAACTTCAACATTACATGTTGTTGTCGTTGTTGCTGCTGCAAGCAGCAGTGAGCAAGTGGTGGCAGCGGCACAGTTCGTCATACAATTTTTCAGTTCTTTTACTGATTTGTTCTGCTGTTTGCTGCTGCCTTCGGAGGTATTGTGGTTATTGTTGTTTTCGAGCAGTGTTTCACTTTAATTTTTTTATTACTTCTGCGCTAATTGTTGCCTTAGTTAGGCGGGTTTAGTGCCGCCACCACAATCAACACCACAAATACCGCGTCAGGAAGTCACCGCAAAAAGTTGCCGTTAGTTTTTTTGGATTCGTCATTTTTTTATTGCAGCGGTTTTAGTTACAGATTACTGTTTTTATACTCTTGCAACATGTCATTATATATTTTGTATATGTATGTATGTGTGTGATTGTATGTATGATCTTCCTCTAGATGTCAGCTATTTTCTTATTACTTGGATATTTTCACCACTTTTTTGCACACCTATGGTAAAATTATATTATAAGATATAACGGAATACATTTATGGTGAAACGACATTGACTTCCAGGTTTACAAATTAAATTATCGGATCCTGATATTTAGATATAAGCTTTAAACAAATTGTTCATGAGAATTTTCGGGTGGAAAACATTGCGCAATCCTTAGAAAGATACTTAGAGCACAATTCATTCAAATAAGAATGAAAAAAGCAGCTTTTTGTGTTAACTGTCATTGAAGAAATTCCGAATAATTTATTTGTGCCATATTCTTGTTACAAGAAAATATCAAAACGTAAAATTATTTCTGAATAAATGCTGTCGAGTTGATACTCCTTGGTTGGGTAAAAATGTGAAATTGTTCGAACTACGTAGACCCGACTTTTTTCAATTTTTCAATTGTTTAAACTTTGAAAATGAAGCATTTGAGCATAAAAAGGCAAATATATATAATATTATAATAAAATTAAAAATATTATAAACTAAATGCAATTTAAAACTTTTTGAGTTATAGAATTTAATAAAGAAAACAATGCTTGGACCAGCTTCAAAAGAAAGGATTTAGGCTTCAAAACTTTGAAAGTATTAATTATTCAAGTAAAATTTTATGCTTTTGTTGATCCATACTTATTTTATCGTAAAAAGTTTCGTAAAAAATATATTTTTTAAACATTATTAATGCATGATTTAAAGTATCTGTCAATCTCACAATTATAAAAAACATTAAAAAGTGTAAATTTTTAAGCAGACAAATTTCTATCGTTGTAAATTACTTTTAATGGAAAAATTTGCTTGCGAATGTTCCCCAGCAGGAGCCGGCTAGGTGCTAATGCATGAGCGCCTCACAATTCCATTTAATGCTTTCCAGCACGCAGTGCTGCCAAAGCCACATTATATTATGGTTAAGCAATATACGCACACATACTTACATAAAAAATGCCTGTTTGTCAGTCACACGCTTAGTCAAACAGTCAAACAATGGCAGTCAAGCAACCCAACAACATACAGACAATCATTAACTAAGGTAGCAAGCAATAATCCTGTCAGCTCAGCTACTGTATTTAGCATTTGACTGTAAGTGAGGCGAGTAAGTGCCAAAGAAAAAGGTGAGAAGATGTCTGATTTTTTCAAGGCGCATTAAAGTGGAGTTATTGCCACAGCACCTAAGTAGATTTTGGTATATGAACACACTTGAGTTCACACACACACACACACAAACATAAATATATGGTAAATACATTTGACAACACAAGTTATTAGCACATAAATATTGTAAGTAATTTTTTGTGGCAGATAAAAAATGATTTTTACTTGAACAAGCAATACATTGTTGTTGCCACTTGTGTGCATGTTGATTGGTAGCAAACAAGCAGTGGTGCTTACGTAAATAAAAAATAACTTATATTTAGTAAGTATATATTAATATATGTGTATGTGTGAATATGTAGTTAGAAAATAAATAGCGAAAAAAATTTGTAATATTTCTAATAAATATTTATGTTGCTGCGCAAAAAATTAATCATCTATACAATGTTGCACATACGAATAATAACAAAATTGGTGGACGCCTGCTTAAAAATTAATGGCTTCAAGTACATATAATATACATACATACACATATATATGTACGTACGAGTATGGTATACGTAGATATGTATATTTAGCAGCATTTTTAAGTATCTGCGCAGCATCTAAAACGTAAAATATTGGGCATGCAATGAGTCGACAGGCAGACACCTGAACTAATCAGCGGCAACACCAACACACACACACACCACAGCAGCCAGCACTAAATTTAATATGCTGTAACGGTAGCACGGCAGCAGCAGAGCGAATTGCTTTGGGCCGCTAGTAGACGTACTCGCTTGCAGTCGGCCAGCAGTCCCTGCCGCCACCTGCCTTACGCAATTAAGCTTCGTTAAGGCAACGCCTTTGCTGCAGCACCACCACCTGCAAGCGCAATGGCGTGACCATGGAGCTCACCACCGCCACCTGATTATGCGCCCAAATGCGCATGAGTAATAAATAAATGCTATGTGCTGCTGCGCATGTGCAACACAACACAACACAACAACGTAAAATGTGACAGGCGTGCTTGCTGCGAAATGATGGAGTATTATTCGGTTCTTTCGTGGGGGTTCAGAGCATACTTTTGGATAAGTGTAGGTTCAAGTATTTGATGAGTGATGACGAGGGGAGTAGCGTGTAGGTGGGTATTGAAATTATGGATGGAAAATTGATTTTATTTCCACTTAATACTACATTAAGCTCGCTTGTGGTAAAAACAATAATAGTTTAGTCTATTGCGTCTCTAGTACTATCCATTTCTCGAAGTAATTACTTAGTGTGAGGATCTCTTTCTTCTCTCAACTCCTTTAATGTAACCTCAGAGTCGAACAATATTGCTCCGCTACTATAGTTTCCGAATAAACTTAGTAAGGTTTCAGAAAAAGCCTCTATCAAGACTCTACCATATATGAACGTCTACATTTTCTTATTATTACTGAAGATTTTATTTTGCATAACTCAGACTTCAATGAGAACTGTTATAAAATTTTAATATACTTATATAAAAGTAGAATTAAGCAATAGCTGCTTCACTAATATGCTCTGGTCTTCTTAGCTTAGGTCATCTTTTGTTTACCCGTTAGCGTGCCAAAAATGTTTCTAGGTTATTCCAACTCTACAAAATATCACTTTCTTTACACGAAATATACATATGTACGTATGTATGTGGTTCTTTGTTTTAAAATGACACAGCTTCTTCATCGTCAGCAACTCCTTTGTCGCATGTGCATGAAGTCAGCGCAACTTCACTCATCTCATTTAAACTAACTGTTTGTTGACCCAATTCGCGGTGACCTACTTTTAACAAAAGGCACAATGTTTCAACCCCCATAAATTTCGCAAGACGTTTTAAGTCTTTGTCTTGCCAAGCTCGACCAAAAAAAATCGCTACTCGCTGGTGATTGGCATTTTAAAACCGTTGTGTTGATTAATTAACTCGCATTAATTGCTGACCTGAAAAATTGAAAGTTGCAGGCGATAAACACTGCAAGAAAGGCCAGCTAAAATAAGAACAAAACAAACTCACGCGAACAAGAAATTAACAAAACCGCAGCGCTTGTTTTTGTTATGCGCTTTTTCGGCATTAATTTGCACACGAAAACAACAAAAACCAATCAAAATGCAATAAAACAAACGAATGCGCGAAATTTAACAGTCGAATAAATCAATTACAACGGTGGCAGCACATTTTTGCCAGTCCAGGTAAATGCAGCACACACACACGCATAAGCAATTTTACATTGCCAAAAAACAAAGTAAAATAAAAGTTGGCGCATAATTTTCAGCAGCATTACAGATCGACCCTCAAACTCAACGGTGTTAATCCTTTGAAAAATTCGCTTTGCAACACTGTGACACACTTTGTCATGCAATTTTGTGTTTTTGTTAAAGTTATTGGCACGAAATAAACGCTAAAATAATAAGAGCGCATTTAAACAAATAAAAAATTCGGTGAAAAAATACTTAATTTGAGAAACACGACCGCATACGGCGCGAATTGACAGCTGTAATGATGTGTTGGCCGCCTGTGGTCGGCTCAATTCGGCCTGCCAATGACGCAGTGACGGAAGTAGGCGGGTGGATTGTGGCTTTTGGCAAATTATATGGCGAATTTATCATACAAATAAAAGACTTTGTATTAATTTGAAAAGCAAAAAACACTTTAATATTTCAGATTGAAATATGTGGATTCTTCCAGATTTTGCTTGATATCCTAGAGCATGCATAACTACCAAATATTCCGGATATGAAAGTGAGGTACAGGTAGATAAGAACAATCGTCAACAGTCGTCACGTAGCAGTTAAGCGATAAAAGTGTTCGAAATGACCCGAAATGGACCCAAAAGAATCGTTAAGCTATCTTTATATAACACCGTAAACATGAGTTTAACATTTGTATACCCAGAACAGGGTGTATTAAGTTTTTAACACCCAGAGCAAAACATCGGCAACCATATATAATATACTTGTATATATCCGCGACTTAGTCTCTCAGTTTTTGAGATATCGCTCTGAAATGCTGCATACGTTCTTTGCTTACCTTGTCCACCAAGCCTTTGTATGGAAAACTAATTTATTTGTCCAGATATTTTCACGAAATTCAACATACGGATATTTTCTTATCGACTTTGAAGGAGCCATCTATATTACGAGGACGAGTTACCTTTGAGAAGCTCTATATCCCCATCAAATATATAGCAACGGTGTTGAGGTATACTACTAACTATACTAGATAAAAGAAAAATTTCAATAATTGCTTTGTTAATGTTAACATAAAAACACTAAACATTGGAACTAAGCTAATCAGTAGGTCATTTATTAGAACTTAAGTATGACTTTCGGCGCAGTATTATGTTTTGTACAACAAGTGAGGAACGATGAGGCATGCTGAACTTGGTCAATATCTCTTCGACACATATAGCGCCAATTGAGAAAGAGAAGAACACTCTTCAAGCACTGACGCCACATTAAAATTTTTAACCGCTCCGAAACCTTGCGATAAAAAATGTGTCAACACAAACATTTCGTGCCGGCGAAAAATGAAAATCATAACAATTTGTGCGCACCATTTACACCACCACACTATCATGAAACATAATCTCCAAATCACGAGGATCATGCAAGGATCATTAAACTGTACAAAAAAATGTGAATAAAATAATCCAATTAGCACAGCATGTTGTACAAAACATTTCAAATACCATTGGCATAATGAAAATGAACTTGCACCTGTTGCAAGCGAAAACAAGCAAGGAAAATAACAATAATAATAATAATGAGTGAAGAAGAATGAAGCACGAACAGCGCGTAAAGGGAATCTTGCGATCTTGCAATGCGCGATGTGCGCATTTCAAAGGCAACACAGATTGATAAGAAATTAAATAAACATGTATTGTATGTACATAGAAAGCAATAACAAAAGCAACAACAATGTACAACAACATGCCGTACTTGCCACAGACAGACTTGACAGCCATGGCAGGCACTTTGTGATGCATAGTGCAAAGGATCACGTTGATTGATCGTGCTGCAAGCATGCCAGCCGAGGGTTGCTTTGTGCGAAAGGCAATTCTAAGCAGACAATAAATGTCTACCTTTTCTAACACACAGCAGTACATACATACATATAAATATCTCAAAATATATACATATAACATTGTGCTGTCGAATATATCTCGAGCAGATAGTGCGTAGGTATTGTATGACATGTTGCATGCAATGTACGGTTGTTGTGCGCGTACTCCTACTTAGTAGTGTAGTGATTGCTTCATGTCTTACAGTGAGCGACGCTGACGTTGAGTAGGTTGCACGATGCAAGTAAAAGTAGTTGCTGTGCTGCGTGTGCGCAGGATAATCCCCTCATTGAAGTGGTTCGTTATATTTGTGCCCCGCAAAACAGCTTCTCTACATTTTGATTTTTATTTTTTTTTTGAATAATTATATATTTGTTGTGTTTGTTTGTATGTCGCATGCATAGAATTATTAAATAGGCAAACTGCAAACCGGTTTCACGTATTTACAAGCACACAAACACTTGATTGCTCACGATATTTCCACTACCACGATCGGTTGGATCAGCACGATCGACATACAATCAAGTGCAAATGTGCCATGAAACTCCATGGTTACGATTTTTTCTTTTATTATGACTTTTTATACCCACGCAACATGCTGCAAGGCGTACAATAGTTGGGTGGGACTTTTGCCACGCCCACAATACGATGTTATTCCGAGATAACTTGTATTGTATTGGACAGCGAAAGTTATTAGGCATTGAAATCATCTTAAGGGAGGTTCAGGTTTCCATGTGGTTGAGCAGTAAGGTAACGGATGTTTCATGCAAAGATGTGGTTAGAATCGTGCAGGGATTCTGGTTAGGTCGGAGCTTAAACTGTTGTCGTATCTAGAACGAAGTTGATTGAGGGTCAATCTAGGTTCCCGATTTCTGCGAAGACATCGTAGCGGAAACTGTCTGGACACTGAAGAAGCGAGAAAGGTCGTAGAGATAGGTGTTTACTCTCTAGGTCTTATACTTCCTAGGTGACATAATTTGACTCTTCTAATAGAGATGGGACGAAGCCACGTTTCATGTCTACTATTACCTCATTTTTTACTATAAATTAATTCAGTAATTTCCAAAAATTACTTAATATTTGTATTTCCACAAATTGCCAGATCATCGTGTAATCGGTACAGTCTGCATTTGGCTCAACCCTAGTTATTTTCATTTTTGATTTGTCTTTATTTTCACTTCGCATTTGTTTTCTTTGTGCAGTAAAAACTGGATAATAGCACAGCAGCGGTTTCGAACACGCAAAGCCTATATTTCTACATACACACATACATATCCAAATACATACATATGCAGATTCCTATTGCTGCTTCAACTGCCACTTCTTCCTTTTGTCAGCATTACTTGTTGTTTTGTGGCAAATAATAACGTAGCAAAACCATTTAGTAAGTATGTCAATGTGTATGTGTGCACACTCCCTTAAAACCCTATTGTTCAATGGGGTTTGCAAGCAAAAATCGAAAAAAAGAAGAAGCTGTGCTTAGAAAGAACAGCAATTGCATTTAAGGTCCCCCATAATTTCTTTGTTGTTACACTTCGCTCTGCTACACGCTGCCACACCGATCATTTACCCATTCACCCGCACCTGTACGCACTACTCTATCTCTTTCCCCCGCTTCTGCTCTTTCTATGCACGTGTTTGAAGGCGTGTGAAAATTCAAAATTCAATTGAAAATCCATGCAACGCTTGATCGGCAGCAAATGCGGCATTGCACTCATTTAAAAGCAATTTGTAAATCCCTTTATTTTGTGTATGCCTCATTGCTGTGGATTTCCAGCTAAAAAGCTGAGCATTGCAATAGTAATTCATGCCTGTGCTGGATAAGGGGGAGTGAAGGCAGCAATACGTCTTTTATCCTATTGCATTTCGTTGGTGTTCAGCTTAAGCATAGGCCCCACCCTTAATTTCGCATTAACGTGGGAATCGAACGCATATAATTTTGTAATTTTTTCCTTCGATTTGCATTAACGCACTGATTAACTGAGCCGCTGCCGCTGAAATTTGCGTTGATCGCCCGTCAGGGATCAATTTCGGCGCTGCACGATGGAATGCCGATCACTTCGAATTCGCTTTTCACATTACAATTGCTAAGCAGATCTATTATGTGTGTTGCAGATGAAAAGCAGCAACTTTTTGAAAAATAAAGAGGTTATGGGGTTAATATTAATAAGGGAACCCTATTTTAAGTGGAACCCTTTGATCTTGTGTGGCCAAAATCTGCGAACTTGGAGTGTATTTCAGAATCTGATCCCAAAGATTTTGGAAATAGGTTTGCGGCAAGGAATCGGAGATTCCAAGACTCTTCTTGTATCGATATTTTAAAAATAAATCATAAATGATATTTTCATATTTCCTCGAGAAATATTTGAATAGAAGTGCCGTGAAAATTTTCACCTTTTTGTAGAACTATGAATCATATTTGAAACTCTTATTTATTTATCAGTGAACTTGCCGATAATTAAAGAGTGCTTAGATGCATTAGCTAGAATTAATAACTTCGATCTCGTTCGGTAGAAAAGCAGGTTAACATAGCCTCTCTTTCACTTTTGGATAATATTGATTTTTGCTCTAGGTAGTGAATAGGTTGATTATGGTTTGAACCCAAAATCTAAGTTCTGAATTTAATTCTATTTTGATGGGGTTGTTTGATGCGAACTAGCTTTCGTTTCTAATGTGAAGATGGATTAATCGCACCACTTTCCATTTCTATATACAATATTTTAAGTTTTTCACTCCAGGACTTTAGACCAGTCCTCGTGGGTATGGCGAGGTACCATCTGACCACTTTTAAATGCTAGAATACTCAATGTTTTATACCAACACTAAATATGGCATTAGCCTATCTACCATACTTCTTTTGTTTCTTGATTCCTAACATCCTTGGCCTCACTAAGAACTCCTCTACGGCCAAACTGCTCATAGTCCGGTCCGCGAATCAGGTTATCGAACAAAACCGTACATATTTCACCTAAATTGGATCATTCTAACTATGGTAAATAAAACCTTGAATTTGAAGCAAAAATAATGGATTTCTTGTTACTGCATAGCATATTAGGGTCAAAGAAAAATCTTTCGTTCGGAGTTTTCTTCAAAACATAGTTTTTGAAGAATTCCCTATTTTCTTTTACTTGTGTAGTTATTTCATAAATTTAGATAATACATAGAACTATCAACTTGTTATCAATCATATACTTTCAAGTTGTTCAGTCCAGTTTTATGTTCGATATATAATTATCCAACAAATGGGGTCTTGCTTTATATTATATTTAGCCGCCACATAACGGCAAGTAGTCGCATGCAGTAGGCACACACGACTTAAACGATTGAACCAACCAACAACAAGTGGATGTAATACTTTTAATACTTCTTAAAAAACTCAAGTACAAAACTCCAGAACGCCAATAAGTATGTACGAGAATGTTTAGGGCACAATAAGTAAAAAAACGGCTTGAAACTACACAAAATGCAACCAACTGCAGCTACGGATTATTGGCAATGGCATAAGTGCGGTTCAACACTAAGCATTATCTTTGGAAAAAAGGCAAAAAAGAGAGAAAAATCAAACCATAAAATTTTACAAGAAGCCAGCTGCCCCCTTAAAAGGGCAACAAACCCGATCGATGTTGCTACACATAAGCGAGGGAGCTCGAATGAAGTCGCGCCATGGTGGTTGTAAGAAAGCAACAAGCTGAAGACGTTATGTTGCAGCACGACAGGCATGGCATGCCGCAACGCATGCGCCGTACACTGCCACACTTTTGAAGCATAACCACACAACGCAACGCTTACTTTATTTATTTTTTCCTTCGTTTGTTATTTTTTCGTCAATTTTTCATTATTTATCACTGTTGTAAGGTTGGCGAGCGCGTTGGCTTGTGCATTTATGGGCAACTTTATAGGCTGCCTCCGAAGTGAACTTTATGTATGAAGGAATAAAAAAAAACATAAGTAAAACGTGAAAAAAAATATCAAAAAATTAAATAATAAAATCAACAGCATCTTTGGTAGTACTTGGAGCTCAGTTTTGTTCGTTTGGTCGGTGGGTTGCTGGCGCGTTCATTTGTTCAGTCGGTCGGTTGGTCGGTCGCTTGCTGTGCGCGTTCGTAATCATAAAAATACGTGAAAAATCAAGCAAACAATAGCAACAACAACTGTACATGTATGTGTGTGAATTGTATAACAAACACATGCACAACAACAACAACGCTGTAGTTGGGTCTCAGCGCGCCCGTGGTTTTGCTTTGACTGGACGCTATGGTCGCTTGACTGTTCGTCGGGCTGCCGTGGCGGCGTGGCGGAGCACGGTTGGCGGCACAAAAATTCACAAGCGTCGCCACAATGTCTGGCGCGACGCGGTTGTAGTGTAGCAAAGCAACAACAATGCAACCCGGCAACAACAACGAGTGCACATTAAAGCAGCGCTACGTTCGTGTCATAAGTGCACGGAGAGGCGAGCGCTGTTCTTGTTATTGTTGTTTTTTGTAACTGCGCTTTTATGCTCTACTACTTTTGTTGTTGCTTTTATGTTCTGTCGTTTTTTTTTTGTGTTTTATTGTTGTGGCACTTACATATCTTTGCTCCACAACGGCATTTAGTTAGTTGCATGCAACATATTCACTTTTGTTGTTTTTGAAGTGTTTGTTGCATTGTATTTCATCTAAAATTCTTATTTAGCTGCCATTTAGGTTAAGATTTTGTAGTTATGGTCGCCTTTGTGGTTATGAAATAGAAAATTTCTGTATTTTAGAATATTATTCTTTACATTTTCTTAGCTCCTTTCTACATTATATTGAGTTTATTGCCAATTTGTTTTCTTCAAATGAATTATCGATATTCAGCTATTCATATATTATCTTTTATTTTTGAAAAATTCGCTTTTCTAAGAATACATTAGGTAGTTTTGATCTTTAGATATTAACATGGAACAACGTAGGTGCTCTTTAACGTGGATACTTGCCGTCTACAACTAACTTTACGGGGCTCAAGATCATAGCGGATGAAAACAATGCGTTTAGTGCAAGCATTATATGGTACCGATTGGTAAGGCCGTGTTCGAAACCCGTCTAAAATCTCTGCCGCACTCTGGTTCTGGGACCTGATCACAATGTCACTGAACTAACATATGGTCAGCTCTCCCCGCATTTGGGTTTAAACCACGATACTCCCCGAAGGGCCGACTGCAAAGCTCGAAAGGCCAACTAAGAGCTTACTGCTACCCGTGGTAGCCGAATGTAGTCGTCGGTCCTACATTGCAATTGTAGCTACTTTCAATTGAGCCCCTATTCAGCTCATGACTGGTGACATTTTTCTTTCGATTCAGCAGCGATCCATTTCGTGGACGGTTCAACGTCAAGCAAAAACGGTCGTGGTCAAAATGCGGTAAGCAGACGCAAATGGTGGCCAAGCCAGAAAGTCAATGTCAGGAAGGCTTCACTTTGTTTTTGGTGGCCAATTTCTTAATTCAGGCCTGCACTGTCAATATTTGGACCGTCCGAAGGAAGCAATCGCCTAAAAGGATCAGCTTTGGGCAATAGGTGCTGAGGTTCCATTTGCCCATCAAATATATCCTGAAAAGAGGTTACTTCCATTTTTAACAAAAACAAAATAACAAAATGTATTGGACACATTAAGAGGTTTTTGTTGCAATATTATACTTGGGCAATCACTATTCGGAATTTATTCAAAATACCCATTACTGCGCTTAAATACGACCATACGCGCTACTCAAACTCAAGCGCTTTACATAATAATGCAATCAAATCATATTATAGCTTCCTCGAGGCAATCCAAATTAAATTAGCACCCTGTATATTACACTGCTAAGAGCCGAGCTAAATTGTTGAATAAGAAAAACAAAAGTAACAACAAACAGAACAAGCTAGACAATGAGTAGTATTTCATAACGACAAGTCCACCAAGTGGCTGGTTCAGTAAGGCAAAAACAATAAGAAAAGCACAAACCCTGCCATTAGCAGTCGAAGCGCGAAAAATCTATTTTAATAGCAAGTGGCAAAAGGAAAAAGGCTGGCATACCAATAATTCGGTTTTCTAAGTAAAGCTAGCTTAACGGTATGTAATAGTTGACTAGTGATACGCAACTTGTGGACTGGTTTAAGTTTGGACTTGCTGCCACACACTGTACAATCGACGTATGCTGCTCAGTTGCAGTTTAGTGTGGTCAAGCGATCGTTATATTATTTACTATTTTTATTTTTGCTCCACGAATCAAAATTACAATGTGCGCGAAATTTCAAACAAGCGCAACATTTTATCGATTACAATAACAAGTATAATAAAGGCTGACGCAAACAAACGATATTCTAAATAACTCCATTAAAATACTTAATTTGCTTGTATGCTTTGAAAATTACGCAAGATCCTTTAGATTGTGCGCTCTTTATCGTGTGGAAATCACAAGACATGCTATGTTGGTAATTTGTAGTTTTAAAATTTGACATAAATACATATAAGTATATAATATAATATGAAATAGTGTCTGTGTGGTAGACTTCGTTTGGAAAAGTAAAGAGTAGCATACAAAGACTTTTCTGACGCCTTTACGCCAATTTCGGAACGAGAAAAAGGTAAATCCTATGATCTTACTTGTAGATCTCTTTTTTAGGGGTTTTTGTATATGGATTGACCATAAGATATAGTCACGCTTGCGTCTCTATCTACGGCCAAATACCGTCGGTTAAAGAAAAGAGCACTTTTGGAGAGATTGAGTAAAATTTGGTTTACTCTTCGGTAAGCTAAAGCTGTTCGAAATGTACATACTTGGAACACCGGAAGTTTTTCATTTTTAGATACATTTATCAGAACGTCTACATTTGGAATTTCCCATTTCTAGCGGTTAACATTAAAAACAATATTCGAGAATTTTATTATTTTAAAATTAAGCTATGAATACTGACGTCGAAACTGCGGAGCGGTCAGTTCAGTGGTTCGAAATCAGTTTTCACGATCGCTCAAATGTTATGCGACCGACTATGCAGATCTGTTCAGTATGTAGAATAAATCACCATTCTCTTACTCCACCTTCCAATTTTATCAATAGAACCATTGCTGGAAGCGCTTAATCTGCGGCAGACGGATACGACTAAATAGTATACTATATATTATAGTATATCGACTATATCTCGAAGTTCGAACAACAATTTGACATAAAGCAAATTTATAAAACTTATATAAATAGTTATAGAAAAACGAACAAGTAAAATTAATGAGATTTCAGAAACTGAGGATATAACATCCTTAATCGAAATTGTTAGAACGTTTGATTTTATTGTACAAAATGAGGAAGAGCCGAAACAGGTTTGGATTCGTACTATTGTAGAAAAATATAAGTGCTTATGTATATCTACTTATATAAGTAGTATAAGCATATTTGTGTATTCTTCATTAAGCAATTTTACAGTTAATTTTCACATCTAGCAATTATCGATTTTCCAAACAAGATTAAAAAAACACATCCACAGCTGAAGATTTTAAAATGCAATTAAGCACCACTCGAAGCTTTACATTCACTTTAGTACATAATAATAATAATAACAACATATAACTAGCAGCAATTACAGATAACATTTAATTGGCTTTTGATTGTTCTCTGTGACCCAAATAGAAAATAAACAAATCAAAGCCATTTCGATGTGAACGCTACGCCACTTCGTCATGTCTACGCCTGGGATTGTAGAAGCGATAATTTACGAGTTCATGCCCGACAAATGTACAATTAATATACATAAATTTCTATATATGCACTTAAGTATATACAAATTGCTTAGACGTTGCGCGTCCAGTGAAAGTGGAAGGGTTATCAGTTCTAAGCGAAACGCTAATTGTGTGCCCGCAAGTGCTTTGGGAATTCAACACACATAAAAATAGAAATCCTAGCAGCTGCTAGCGAGTGAAATATCAGCAATTTTGATACAATAAATAAATAAACATGTTCAATAAATGGAAATAATGAAAGCGAAAAAATTACATGATGAATCATGGAAGTTTTTTTCTAACGAATTTTTTACTAAAAGTTTAAAATTTTTATCGACAACCAAAGAGAAGTCCGTTCATACAACAGACGTAACTGAAGTTTACCATGATTTTTATCCACCAAAGGTTGTCGACAAGTAACTCTTAGTTTTGCTTATCTAATAATAGAGAGGAAAGTTATCTACGTTCAAAGTTAGCCAAGATCGTAACGTATGATCTGTAAGCTCAATGACGACCTGTAAAAGCTTTTCTGAGTGCAATATCTTACAAAGCAGAATTTCTGCAAGTCTCTTGACTATATATTTTAGATATTGCTTAAAAGACTCCTTCAGAATTTCTACTTGATTGGAGTTTATGCAAACACTTTTGCGAAACCTAGCACTAAAATCGTCTCTAATGCACAATACGTACCCTATTTACCATCAATCCATTTCCTTCAATATCTTTATAAATTATAAAAGACATTAGTCACGGAGTTACGAAAGCAGTTTGGAAAACATAACTATCTGAACACCTGATAAACTTTAAAATAGTTTCCTTTTTTGCACTCATTTCGGTTGAAAAGTGTCAAGTTGTCAAACGACAATGTCCACAGGACAGGGCAGGGCAGAACAATAAACAATTTAAAGGTGTTGCATGACAAATGTTTGAAAAAGTAGTAAAAAAAAATGTAAAAGACAACAGGAACTGAAATAGCCTGCAAAATTTTGAAATTTTGAATGAAAAAATTGCATCGAAAAATACAAAGAACTCCACAACTGCAATCGGACACAATCAAATGGTTATTGAAGGGACATTGGGCACAGCTGGCAGCTGACAAGCAGCGCAAGCAAAATGCGAAAATCGATCGTTTGGCCACTGATCGTTGTTGGGATTGGCAGATTAATGAGTGTCACACCAGGCAGTGGTGGTTGTATGTATATAAAGCTGTCCATTATTCATGAAGGTACAAAGGTAGCTAGATCAATTTTGAATCAATATACAATAACACTTTTGGTTCATAAATTGGTAGGTGTGATGGATATATCAGAGTGATACATATATCATCCAGGTTCAAATTAACGAGGTTTATTTGTAGTATTAGGAATTATGTGGGATAGAATAATAGCGCTATGGAATACTTTTGAACGCTTAAACATAACTATTTTAATTGTCACAATAATATCATTGGACCCCAAATGTAGGCTACATTTTAAACGAAAATTATTATAACTTCAAAGTTGTTGCCTACATTTAGGCATTTTTATTTGTTATTGCAAGCAAATAACTCAAAAAACAGGGTAACCAAGCGGCAACGCAATTTTTAAATCAAGAAATAAATTGAAAGTGATGCCACTTATATTTACGTTTTTAACGTATAGCTGAGAAGAAGACTCTGAACTCGATTTTTAATTGCTAATAGCATAAGCACTAGTTTGTTAAATCTTAGAGAAATGATTTTAGAACGAACCACTAGGTACATATATTTCAGGAGAATGGAATATTACTTTTCTTTTAAGACAAGCCACGAAGCCTTTTAAATTTTCGAGTGCAAATGGCATCATATTTCAAAATGTGAGTTTTTATATTCAAAATTATAGAACCCTACAACAATTGTCTGCCTAACACTTTAAGCAATTATTTAGTGAGACAGTGTGAAATCTCCAGTGCTGTCTACGCTTTCCAGATATCCGCACCACATAGCCTTGGAGTTACTAATGTATCGTCATTTTCTTTAAAAAAAATTTGTCTGTCAAATATGTTTTGACTAGTCCCTAATACGTATGGCACTTACAAACCTACATACATTGCGTGGCGTCTCGCGTAGCACATGTCAAGATGGCCCGAAATAATAAAAAATATAACAGCAATTAGAAGAATAGCAACAGTATCCCCCGCTGATTGTACTCAAGTATTTTGTGGCAAGCAAACAAGTGTGCAACACGTGCGTTCCAGGAATTTTTCAAGAGGCTGACAGAAAGTTGAAGTCCTTTAAGGTTTAGTACTTATGTATAGACATATGGGTTTACTAACATAGTATACTGGAATATATATAATTCATATAGATCGTAAAAAAGTTTTGGAACACTAAAATTCTATTAAAGTAACAATTCATATCAGTATTACCAACACAATTCTGTTAAGGTCACAAAAACAATTATCAGTTACAATTTAGTACTTACTCTCTCGAAAAATGGTTGAGATATTTCCGAATCTTGCCTCAACTCCAATTGATCTCAAGGATCGACGAATTGGACGAATTTCCTTGAAACTGGGCTTCCTATGGGACAGATTCTAGAATATATTAGATTGAAAAACAGCTAAATACTGTCACCTGTGGCCTGATCTCTATTTTTTTTACAATATTCCATCCAAACTATGCATAGTTCAGTAAAAGTGTATTTGAGCTAAGAAGAGGAACTTGTTCTGCTTTTAAGTACAACGATCCTTAGACTGTAGTCTCTCGTTCAGCAGTCGTTCCACATAAGAGGAGCAAGCACTTATTTTTATGTGTCTCTCGATCCATCTTGTTTATGTTTCTTAGTTTTTCATTTTTCGTAAGCAAAGTTGATTAGATGAACTTCTCAGGTTGTTTTTTCGCCGCAATCACTTTCCTTTGTATTGACAAAAAAGTTTGAAAAAGCTGATTTTCTTTTCCAACCTCTCTTATTTCCAAAGCTGCTCCTTGATGTTATGTGGTTTTCATAAAATATAATTCGAGAAGATTTTATACAATAGTAATAATAACCTCACACTCTTTGTGAATTATGCTTATGTTCCCTGAGATCGTTTTCGAACCTGGTTAGTTCTGATAGATTCGGTGCTTTGTATATAATATTACTCAAATATGTTGCTTGTGATCGTTTTCGAATAGGGTTGCTTCTGATAAGCTGAATGATTTGTATATTCATTTGGAACTCTGACAAAACAAACTCTTCTGCTCTTAGTAAAGATTTCGGTAGATGAAATTCAACCATGGAAAGTGATTGCCACATCAAATAACTTCTTAACAATTGGATAACAATTCGAAGATGACTTAAGTTTTCTAAAATTTTCCGTTGTTCGGTAAACATCAGGACTTACAATACAAAATAAGAAGAAGCTGAGCCAGTAACGGTATATGAGTCGAATTTGTCTCATTAATAGCCATTCTTCAAATAATAAGCTTAAATGCAGTTGCGAATTCTACGTGATTTAGGTTGAGACATGTCTTACTCGATTTTCATTGGCTTAGCTGGGCGAAGTGGCCAAACAAAGCGGCAATCATAAATGCCTAAACTTGACATGAACTACAAAGAATTTGAGTTAAGACTTTGCTGACCTAAATATCCGACATATTCGTAAGAACAATAAAAACTACAATCTGTGTATAAAAGTCAGAATGAAAAGCATAACAAACCAAAGTCAAATGTCGCCTGCCAAGTGTTGACTGCGTCAGCTTAGACGAAAATTAACAAACGGCATAGAAGAAGCAATGAGAACTTGAATTTGTGCAATGCAACAACAATAACATTTAACAACAATAAGCTAAGGCAGCAATCAACGCCAACGAAAGATCACTCAGTCAAATGGACTGACAACCGGGCGGCAGCGCAACAGATTTCCAGCATAATTTTTCAAATTTTCAATATACTTTATATGTATGAATACATACATATATACATAAGTACATGTATATGTGTATATATATGTGCGCTTCCATGAAGTTTTCTCGAAAATAGTTTATTTTTTAAACTTTTATTATTTTTCATGAACAAATATGCTTGTATGTGTGGCACTTTTTATGCAGCGGCACAATGCTGTTATGCCGCATTATGCTACGCGTGTTGGCCCCCTGCTTGGCAGCGACCCCAATTTAATTGTTTTATGTTCCATAGAAGCACTCACATGCGCATATATGCATTTACACACACACACACGCACACATATGTATATCTTCTAATAAATGCACATCTTCACCTAGTGGAAGCTTCCACTACCCGCTCGAGATGCACAGCTGCAGTCACAGATGCTCCAGTTGGAGTAGGGTGGGTGTACACATGCCCATACAAACTTGGTTACCTCCACATCTATGTATGTATTATGTGATGCAACTCGTAATTTCTATAGAAAATATTATTTTGTTTACATTTATTCTTTTGTTTGTAAATATTGAATAATTTGGAAAAGTTTGTTGCTGAAATAGAAAAGAAGATTACGTGCAGAGTATGTTGAGGCATATTGTTGAAGAGTTGATGGTAGGTATCGCTACTCCGAAAGGCGTAATAAGTGTGAAATTCTCAAAATCGATTTTTTGTGACAATTTTGTAAATTGGATTTATTAGTCTCAAATCATTGAGGTTATGTGTCGATGTTATTGAAGTTAACTAATAAAACATCCAGAGGTTTTAGCAAATAGATAAAGAGTAGAATGATCTCAAAACTGAAATCAAAATAACGATCTGTTTAAACCAGTAATCTGTAAGTCAACATCCCTAAATGTAATTCCTAACGTCGTATACATATCGAATCGATTCCGATGTTGTTGAATTTAATTAATCAAAATAACCTGAGATTTCTATAGGTTAATTTAGTGAGGTCAATATGACCCTCTTAAACCCTCTTTTCGGCCTCAAAAAATAACAACAAAATGTACTAATGTCAAACCGCAGACCTGGTACCAAAATACTCAGAGATCATTTTCTTAGAATAGTGATGAAAACCAGTGAAACATTCGGGAGGATCGGCATCATTTTCTATTACTGATATGTAACAGTAAAAAGCAAATGTGGTTACATGATATCTGGAATATATAAAATTTTTTTCAATTAAATCAACTTTTGACTCTTAGACCTACGCAGTGACAGCTATGCTGCTCTTAAAGCTTTAACTACCGCTTATGACAAGCACCATATTTATTATTCTCCACCGTCTTAGGCACATATTAGACGCTTGTAAAACATTTGATTTCTCACATTTGTAGAACATTGTGTATAAATTTAAAAATCAATCAACCAACCAATCCCACCGACAAGTGAACCATAGTAAAATCACTTATTTAGAAGCCTCACGTTGACGCACCCAATTTGCTGCAAGCGACGTCAACTGCAATTAGAATGAAGAAAGAACAAAATTGCTTCTTCACTAAGCAATTAGGGTGAGGCCACAGCGGCGCAAGCAAAGCGTTAAAACGCTCGTACGAGTAACGGTTTTATTGCCGCTTTTAAATCAGTTTTAATTATAATTTACAGGTTAGCAGTTGAACAGGGAAGGCGATGGCCAAAAGATAGACAGATAAACTGGCAACTCACCCTCGCAGGGAACGAGTATAAATGTAGTGGCATGCAACAGCAACTCGAAAAGTAGGGGTCAGTGGAAAGCGATAAAAATTAACAACTCAACGCGTTGTTGAAAGAACAAAAATTGCGTTTTAAGAAACTTGAAAACTTAAAAAAGGGGAATAAGCTAAGTTATGCAGTACGCTTCAAAATTGCAGTAAATTATTTAAATATAAATGGAAATAAGAAAAAATTAAAAAAGTTACGAAAAACCCCGCTAATTACCGGCTAACTGAGTTTTGTAGGCGTGCCGTGGTTAATAAATTTGTAAATTTGGAAAACCACAACTTTTTAGCCACTACTCGATCAACAACCACCAGCGCTAACATAAAAAGCGCGCATTGCCACTTCTTCACTCCAATTTACTTGCAACATCGTATGCGTTCATTTTTAAACCGCGCATACAGGGGTCAGCGTTGCATTTATGTAGATTAGGGCGCCCGTAAAATGTGTGTGCAACTCTGTGCAGTATTTCTTCCCGCGCATGTTCGGAGGCGTCTTGAAACGCTTGTCATTTAGCGCTAATAAACAACTTGTGTTCGCGAGCTCACTCTGCTCATCCCACACACAGTCAATGCCGTTTGTCAGTCGCTTTAGTTAGTCAATCATTTTGCTATTTCCCACGCATTTTGCGGCAAAGCGATTCTTTGATTTTTCACGCCTCATTGCGTATGTTGGTTACGCTTGAGTCGCTCTGACGAAAGGGTTTCGAGAAATCATAATTATTTATGATGCAAAAATTGGGTGCATGTTAAAGGTGAAGAAAAGAAGTGTTCACAAGAAATAGTACTTATTATTAGTTTTGTTAAAGTTGAAGGGAACGCGTGGGAAAAAATTTTTGAGTGATTTTGTATAACTCACAAAAATATTTTTTGGCACTCCTTTGAGGATATTAAATGACTTCCTGTCGTTGAAACAATTACTAAAAAATAATTAAGAGGAGACACAAAAGTATAGCTGACCTTGTTGCTTGCATCCCAATGAAGTCATATTTAAGACAACGGTACTGCAATGGAGCAGGAAACTAAATAAATCTATAACTATTGAACATAATTTTTCATCTTAAAGAGCTTTAGCTGTAAGCTGAAAGCTAATCCCATGGGATGTAGCATGCGGTTCTTTATTAACAGTGGCATGAAAACAAGAAAAGAAGTTTTTTTCTTCAACAAAAGCTCAGCTTTCTCTCGATTCTGGTATACTTCAGCTTAGACTGTTGAATCCGAGAGGTAAGTGTAAAAGTTCTGCATTTGAAAGCGCCGTAGACCTATTGTAGCTAGGTCTGTTGTTCATTTCCTTCCATAATTGCTATAGAGAAAGACCACATAACATCATCTGCAACTTTCTGCTCGAAAGATGGAGCTTTGATCGTTGAGCTTCGGGGTTTTATAAGTAGATCTGGTCAAAACAACTAGGCGCTTCTGCTATTACCATAATTTTCGATGCCTAGACACTTATTTGCAGACCAAGAGATCTGTGATACATATTTCAAGATCACAAGATCCATTTAAAGATCACCTACGGCTAATATTTTTATACATAAAAATTAATAATGATCAAATCAAGTATAATTGCCAACTTAAAATATCAAATCTGATTTCTAATCAGATCAATCAGAATTAATCAGAATTTAAATGATTTATGACTGAAACTTGACCTATGAGCTAAGTAAGTAAAATTCAATTCCCAGAGAAAGCATCCAAAAAACTATAAAAATGTGTATGTACGAAGCTTAGCAATGAAAAACGGTAGTTAAATAAATTCATAATGTAACCGCTGAGGGAAAGGAAATTAAAAACCACAAATTTAAATTGACCTGCAATGGGACATATTTATGATTTACCTTTTTTTGGGGGAATAAAAACTCAAATATTCAATTTGATGCAACAAAATCACTAAAATGATAATAAAAACAAAAGCAAAAACGCTATACTACTCATCGAAATTCTTTAAGCGTACATTATGGCTTGTTCTGGTCGTTTGTTGGATGTTGCTCGCTTTTAGTGGCAAAGTGTGGCAAGCAAATGTCGTAAATCAAGATTACAAAGCGAACAGAGTCGTACTTTAAAACACTTTCAACAAACGATGCGAGTTGCTGGTAGAGCAAAGTGGGTAAGTGGTCACTCAGTCGCACTAATGATACCCAAACCGCCATTAAATCTGCTATCAGACTACAAAAAGTAGTTAAAACTGGAAAGTGTTACTTTGTTAAACACTCGACTTATAGCTGGTCGCTGATGTAAGTACGAGTATACATATATACTTGTATGCATATGTATGATACACACATAGTGTCTTTAGAAATCCATTTAAGATGACAATAATTATTATAGAGCCTTGATTATTGAAAGCAAAATGTTTTCATAGCGGTAAATGGAAGTGAGTGTGACCATAACCAGATTTTGTAGTTATCTATTTCAAACGTTTTGTTATGCTGTTCTTTAGGATTTGCACAAACTACACATCCGGGTAGAATATTATTAAGATATAAATTAGATTGAGAATAGCCTTTCGTTTCTACCTTCCACCGTAATATCCACCAGCATTTGTTCGAATATTACAGATCAACTCTTATCATCGTATTAAATTAAATTACAACTGACGTCATACACACTTCCAAAGTGTGTTCGGCACGCACATTCAAAAACTAAAGTTAAAAGGTTATGTAAATAGAAATATTCAAATAGAACATCGATTTACAAACATAGGGCTTTACGAAAATAAACGAAACCTGAGTTTTTATACCATTAAAATAAAACATTTATTTATGGCAAGGCATTCAACAAATTTCTGCTCTCCGTTGGCCGTTCAACGTAATATGATCGGTTTTAGACGATCATCAACCCCAAGAGTGGGCTTTGGCACCTTTAGGTTGCATAAAAGGGAAGCCGATAAGAGACACCCTGCTGCATATGAGTACAATACGAAGTCAAACAAACAGCAAGCGAAATGACCTGAAATCACCTCGTTGTAGATAAAAACGATCCAACAACAACAACAGCATAAGTTAAAATCTTTTTGGGCTCGTCCCTTCAGTCGTTGTTTCGTGTTTTATGTTTTTGTTTAAATTATCGCATTGCAATTATATTGTCTGCACGGTAGTCGCTTCGTTCGTTGCCTACTTTTCGTCTCAATTACACTTTGGACCTTTCTTGTTTGCTCTTCATCGGCAGCATATTCCACACCCTAAAGCAGAGTGGTGATTATATTTATTTTATGTTTGTTATGTATGTTAAGGCGTCCACATGTATATATGTATGTATGTGCTCGAGGGACTGCGTGAGTATGTCCTCTGTCTCTTGAATACAAAAAAATATTTCACTTTCTTCGATTTTCGAATTCTTCACTTTCTTCCCTTTTCGAATTTTTTTTTGTTCCCGTTCAGACAAGTTTCACCTGCTGCACACCTGATCGTTAACATCACCCTCTGTAAGGGGTAGTTGCCGGCATTTGAGCATGTTTGAACTTGTCTCTGAACACGCAGTGATAATATATTAGATATTGATACCCTAAATGGTGTATACATATTAAGTTTGCCACGATGGAAACGTTGGAGACCCTATAAAATACATACATATAAATATATATAAATCAACAGCGTAACGAGCTGAGTAGATTTAGCCATAACCGTCTGTCTGTATATACGCAAACTGGTCCCTCAATTTTTGAGATTTCGATCTGAAATTTTACACACGTGCTCTTCTCTCCAAGGAGCTGCTTCTTTTGTATAGCAAGCTAATGAATTATTGTCCAAGGCAACGGTGCCGGTTCCGAAGAAGTTGTTCAGATTGAAAGATCAAGTTCGTTTAAGGAATTTTCTGTATTTTTGAAGGGTATTATAGCTTTGGTGCCGCAGAAGTTAATGTTTTTTGTTGCTTTATGTATATAACATGGATATAGTGAAGGATTATACCATTTCTTTTTTATTTCTTATAGTAAGTTTGAATAATATTGTGCATTTACTTTTGCTACAGGTCACGTGATCGTATAAAATTGACAAACCCTCCAGTTTGCGTTTTTACTGAAGTGGGGTTATTCAATATAAATTTCTTTCGGTTGAAATTTTATTCAGTACAGCTAATGGGTGTTCGAAACTAAAATTAAAGTGTACCGTAGTTTTGATATTGTAACCTTAAGATAATAACGGTTGAGGTTTGATTATTTGAAGACAATTTTTTTTCTTATACATTTTATAACTCATTGTTAAAAAACATTACAAATCAGAAAACTGTAGTTTTGTAGGAAATTTTCTGAGCTGAATCGATATCGCCATAGAACAACAAACCTAGAATACATTGTATGAATGATTTCTCCCACTATAATTTATATAGTTTTAATAAGTTTATAACCACCAAGTTTCTCTACCTTTAAAATTTGCTTATAGCACAAGAACAAAAATATTTGCAGTAACCTATACGATATAGTGTCAGCATGACCCATACATACATACATACTATGCATGTAAGTATATCAATAAGAATACAGGTGTTCAAAAGCCACGCATAAAGGCGTACACCCATACTAATACAAATAAAAACGTATGACAATGACAGTCAAGCGGAGAATAACAAAAAAACAGCAACTACATGTTTTATAGAAACACAACAAAATCATTGGCACTGACTACAACAACTACAGTGAAAAGGTAACCAAAACCAGAGCCAACTTTGCGCTCAGTCACTTTGGCTTCAATATTTGCTTTCAATATTTTGTTTTAATTATTGATTTTCTCCCCTTCTTCTTCTTTTTCATCGTCTTCAGTGACGCACAATGTTCTTTGCCTTACTACACTATTTATATATCTAAGTGGCACATGTGAGGGCAGGTTGGGGTAAACACGTTGCATGCCTAGCCTTAACTACAAAAGTACAACGCTGCATTCAAACATATGCGTAACGTGTGTAGTTTTTGTTGTGATTGAATATTGTTTTCTTTTTTTTTTAGTTTTTGTGTTCATCAAAACGTTTGGCTACCATTCGGTATCGAATGACGATGTACTCACTGCTGATGTACACTGACAGATAGTGTAACTGACAGACTTCATCAGCTGCACGAGCAACCAAATAGGCTAAACGTTCGACCGCTGCAGTGTGGACGGACATTGGACAGTGTCGGCTAAGTGACCACGCACCCAAGACTCTTCTACTCGGTTGCTTTTACTTATATGTATCTACATGTGTATTTGTTGCTTTCAATTTCTTTCTTTCTTTTTTGCAGCTCATTTGATTTGTTTGCCTGTCCGCATACGCAATATAAGTCCATTTGTTGGACGCATACAAAAACATACACATAAACATATATATACATATATGTGTGACAAGACCCTGTTGCTGGTTTGAAATGATTGTAAGTTTATTTGTTCATATAATACATACGTACATATACATAGATATGTATAAATGTACTTGTATGTGTATATATTTATATTTGTCCGTCCGTTGCGTGCACGCATCCCTGCATTCGATATTCAGACTTATCAAATAAGCGCAGAAACTCTAAAAATTCAGCTCGGTTGAGCCGAATGTGTAATTAACCCTTAGCTAGTGCGTTTGGTTTGACCAAGCCCTAATGTGCACTTACGACTTTTATGTAAAATCAATTATCTGTTGGACATACTGTTGCAGAACATCTTAGGAGGTTGAAGCAGCCTTTTTTCAGGCGAGTCCAACCTTTAAAAAATTTTTTTCGGTTGCAAGTTCGACATCTAACCACATCAGGTACCTAGTTCCAATCTAAATTCACTGTTTACTGATTGTTTCTTGAAGTCAGTCGATCTGTTGTTGGTTCAACTCAGGGTTAACCTTAGGTTCAGTAGTACCTACTTGAAAGAGTCCTACTCCATACACCAGCATACACGCGCAAGTCCCTGATATTCTTCGCTCTATTTTTTCATGTAATATACCTACTTATGTGGAGTATCAAAGCAACTGTTCGTCCAATCATTGCCGAATATGCTCTCCACTTATAGGCATAGGTACCTATACATACATACATATATGTCTGCATCTAAACAATGCTTTTGCTGTTTCCACGCAATTGTCAGATTCTTTGCATTGCATATGCAGTGCTAATATCGTAGTCGCTGAGAGAGAGACGTAGGCAGGCGGATAAGTCAGTCAGTAACGAACGGTATCAGCTAGGCACAGCTGGTCATCAAAAGCAACCACAATCAACTGCATATGTATGTAGCTAATTGACTGACTGACTGACTGTTCGCCAAACTGACTGGCTCGAGATCATATTGGCGTCGTACGTCGAACGTACGCTAGCTGGCATGCTTTACTGCTGAACGTGTGCTACGCAGCGCAGGTTGTACGCGGGACTGACGCCCCATATTGCAGTTTTGGTTGGATTTCGGATTAGACTGTTTGTTTCGTTGTATCGCTTACTACAGGTTGCCGGAGCGCTCTCGTATAAAAATGTTTCTACTCTTTGGTTGTTAGCTTGCTGCTTTTTTTCTTGGTTTATTTTTGGTTTGATTGGATGGATGACCAAAGGTACCTGTCTATCAAAATGTGTTTTACACCAGCTCACAAGTGACGTTGTTTTCTTATGTACGAGGTAGAGAGTACAATTGCTGTTGTTGCATACGTTTGAATAGCGCTTAATCGTTGCACTATCACGATTTCTTTGTCGTTTGTTTTGGTTGATTAGTTTCATTTGTGGTTTTGTTATTGGTAGAGGTTCGTTGAATTTCCTATTGTTGTTGTATTTTCTGTTGTTATTTTACTTATTTCTATTGTTTTTGTACGTAAGCTAGGCAGAAAAAAATCTTTTGGATTCGAGAGTTACAGTTGTTGAGTTCGGCCTTATAATACTTCGACGCATTGTCACTATTATTGGATATGCGCTGACTGGTTGTAGCATTATATTCTAAAATAATAAAGCCAGAACTATATGCCTGCTGAATCTCAAATAATCTGATTAACATCTTTTACCTATAGCGACAGAACGAAACCTAAGTCTAATTTATAGAGATATAGTCGAAATCTTCTGGAATACTATATATAAAAACTGAGGATTAAACAATAATTGGTCTGTCTATCTATTGATATATGGTACTCAATGCTTAATTAAAATTTAAAAAGCGTAACTTACGTAATAAGCCTTACTAATTGCCATTTTAATGCAAGTCAACAAACTTCACGGTACATATTTACCCACACACTCACATATACTATGGCAAGCACGCACATGTGCCACAAAAGATATGAGTGACTTAAAGCAAATATCGCTTTCTACGACATGTCATCATCAACTGTCACAATTAGTGTCAGCGCAGCAAATTATGCGCAAACTCTTTCATAACTGACAGTTAGTCCACAGCGTGCAGCGACTGGCCATACTACGCGTGCGCAAGCAAGCGCCCATCAACAATTGTCGATACTCATATACCATGCTTAAAATACTTTAATGCATGTAATGCGATATGTTAGTACTGGCTTGTGACGGCGACTAATTGCCAGATGGCAACTAAAATGCTATTTTATGCGATTTATTTATTTTTTTGCATGTTTTTGTTGTACAGTTTTACTTAAATGTTGAAAATACGTTTTTTTTATTTGCTTATTTTTTGTTGATGTATGCGTAAATTGTTGTTATTTTATGCAGACGCATATACTTTGTAATGACAAGCCACCAATAAAGTGGTGAAACGATGCTGCAACGCGAAAAAAATCGAAAAAAATAAAAGTACTACTCATTTGCCAGTTTGCCCTGCAGTCTGTTGATCGTACCGAGCACCAGCAGCCGCAGCAACGAGCAATAGGCGCATCAAATATGCATTTCTACAGCTATAAAGTTAACAGCCAGCAACCAACAGTTACTTGTAGTAATTTAGGCGTCACTAACGTTAGCTGGAGTGCCATCCTCATACCTTCTTCTTGCCTAACCCGCCCTTCCGCTCTCCCACGCCTTCATCATGCAAACTATCAACATGATCAGCACATGAAGACGCTCAACGACGACAGCGCATACTTGTGTTGTCGAGCGCTTGCCACATCCTATATAATATGAAAAGAAGAAGAAGAAAATAGAAACAACACCAATCAAAAGGTTCTTCAACTCTGCCACCGCTATAGAACTTAGGCGCAACCTAAAACTACGACTTTGCTGTATTTACTGATCGTGTTCGGGTTTGTCGGACAGGGAACAGCCTAGTCACCGCTTTACTGGCATCATGCCACATTTGTTGTTCTTATTGTTAGTTTTGTGCTTGGCGCTTTTTATTGCGGTTGTCTGCATGCAAAAGTGGCACGATCGGCACTAACAGCACCTTTGTCTGTAGCTGAGGCGCTCAGGCTGTAAGACGATCAGCATCATAATGTTCGCGCACACGAGCGCTTTGGCGAATGTTGATGATCATCACCGTGGTTGGAGGCTGGTTGAGCAGTTAGAATGGCAGGCTTGTGTGTATAAATGTAGTCTGTATGAGTGGTTGGCCTGCTGGCTGGCTGACAGCCATCGGGATCAACACTGGGGCAATGAACAGCACTTTGAAAACCCAGTGACTGGAAGTGTCTGGAATATGTCACATTAAAATATTGTACTAAAACTAAACTCTTCCACTGAGTAGTCAATCTTTTGCCCCGCGGCTTGGGTAGTCAAGCTCACGACGACTCTTGTCAAATCAAAATGTGAGAACTTTAAAGACGGTATTATCTCCGTCATTTTTACGATACTATAGCCACTTTACACAGGCAATCTGACGTACCGATGCTCCTCATGAAAGTCCAGTCCATCCGCTCCCTATGCGTTTGTTTCTCTTCAATCTGAACGGACTTACAATTTATATCCAACCAAGAACCATTCACTACAGCTCGATAAATTCACAGGAAACTAAGTTCAACTGTGTGAGCTCCAACTATTTTGTTTGCTGTGTTATTTCCTCCAATATCCGCCTCTTTCCATAGTCAAGCAAGTCACTCTTTAGAATCAACTTCCTTCGTTGCAGTTAACCACAGTCGCCAGTTGGTTGATCGTTGCTTCCTCCGCGCTTGCTCGCTCATAGTGCGTAAAACTGCCAGTTGTCTGGGATGAACTGAAACAGCAGCTTGCTTAGCTGTTAACGCAAATGCAGGCCATTGCAGGGAGTATGTCTAAGGTGGAGGACTGAGCGCGCCAATGCACTGACTACTTATATGCAATGATGACTCGAGCATTAATGATCGCCATGATCATCAGCCAGTCATTTCTTCTACTGCGCGTTCTCCGGAGTATGCTGCCATAGTGTGTGCGCGCGGGCTCTGATCATGCGCGTTGTTGCAACATCATCTGATCATCGGCTGTTTTAGTTGAGGTTGCGCGGTTGGTTGGATCCGCTTAGTTCTTTGTCTGTACGATTGTGCGCTTAGTGTTTATTTGTTGGAGCGCCTGCGAAGGATGAGTTCATTGACTCTGTAGGCAAGTTCACCACCACTAGTTGATTTGCTTATTTTTGTTGCATCAACATATATACTTGTATGTATATAGATAACAAGTCTGTGGTTGCGACGTACTCTTAAAAGTTGCACTCTTCTCTCCTTCAACACACGACAAAACTTACTGCGTCACTTTCCTTTATTTCTAGGCGTGATTGTGCTTCACGATTGCGCGATCACCTTACCGACCAGAGTACATACAAACATGATATGAAAAAAGTTTGCTTTCTGTGTGCGTTCACTTCTATGTTTACTTTATTTGCAGGATTAAAAGCATTAAAATGTCGTGTGGTTTTATTCGGTCCGTTGTCCGGCTGGTTGAATCGTTGGTGTGTGCACTCAAGCGTATTATCGGCATCACTATAAACACGTTAGTGGTGTGTAGCTTGAAATACAAATATAAAATAAAAACACAAACGAGGAGAGTATTATAAAAAAGAACTTGAACTGATAAAAAAATATTGACTTGATAATAATGAACCAGCTGTTCTTTTGACTGAACATAAGTAAGGACGCGTTGACTTCGTACGTAAGCGAGCGGTAGCCTATATTAATTAGATGTATATTAAATTTTTTATTCATTATATTAGTGATTTAATATAAAATCAAGTAGACGAACGAAAACAAGTATAATTTTAGGCGTTACCGCTCACATTTGCCAAATTTTTAGATAGTAGTACGTACTTATTTATATATATGTTATATATAACTTATATCTTGCTTATACTGTAATAAGAGTTTAGGGTAAGTTTTAACGGTTCCTGTATTCCAAAACTAAACGAAAACTAATTCATACATAACAAGTACGTTACTTAGTTGACCCGGATTTTTTGGGCCGAAGATTTGTATTCTAGTTAGATAAAACTTCATTTGTTGATCCGCGAAATGTATTTTGAAATTGAGAACTCGGGAATCAAATGTATGAAGTTATGGCCAAAATGCTTGCTGTATACTGGCATTAAATTTTCAGTGATCGGTTCTTTAGCGAATAGTTAACAAAGCTAGGTCTGTCACATAAAAGTCTATGCCTTCACTCGAGAAAAAGACAACCGTTCGCGTCATCTTTAATGGATGGGATCATAACAGTAATATTTGAGTCTCTTCAAAACTATAAGAGCTGAGTTCTGTATATACAATTACTTGTCTTTTCTGAAGGGGACTAAATGAAATTCAATTAGTTAAAATTTTAGTTAGGTAGCTTTTAGGATTGATATCAACGTGCATTATAGAGCATAGCACAGTATGGCACAGATCAATCTTTTATCGATTTAATGGGCTTTTAATAGTTATAAAATACAACTTTGGTTGCTGTGGATGAATAGCCTCTGTTCTCTCCGTTCCCAACAAATAGTACTTTAAGAGCTTAAAAACTTGATAATTTTTATAACCAAAACAGCGCTTATGATAAAAGAAAGAACCCAGAAACCACTTCAGCAAACAAGTTCTGTGTTTCAAACATGTTTGAACGTGCTGCCCTGCCATTGTGGCCACTGCGCCACTTGCCCTTTTATTGTTATTATCACCAAAACTGGCCTACAACACTACATTGCTTACGGCTTACTTAAGTCACATGTATGTTTGTATATGCTATACTTATACGTATACATATATATTAGGCTGTACGTGCGCAGTCATAAATCTTTATATGTGTGTTTGTTTATGTTCGCCAGATCATTATTCAGGGCGCGCTGCAATCAGTTCGCGTATCTTTTGGCAGTAGCCATATTCGAGATGAGACCCCTCAACTTAATCTTTACGCTTGCGCATACAAAATACAGCGCTGCTGCCCCACTCATTCGTTCACTCGCTGCATACATATGTATGTATGTGTATGTGTGTGTGTATTTAATTGTACCTAGGGCTTCCAGCGCTGTTGCACTTTTGGCAAGTAAACCCTATCATTTCGGCGCAGCGGCTGGAGGTTGGTTGACTGCTTGGCTCTTGTCTGCTGTCTTCATTTTTCTTAAAGCGATTTTTTATGTTTCTTCAACGACGTTTTTTTTAATTTTATTTGTGTGTTTTGTATTTGTTGTTGTGTGTTTTGTGTACATCTCTGTGTTTGTTGGCATTGCTCTTGGCGTTGGGGTGTTGCTGCTGCCGTGCTTTGACGATTTAACTGCTGCCTGCCGGCCTATCCATATCATGTTGCTGCATCTGCGCACTGCGCAGCACACAGCCGTCTTTACGGGCACTCAGCTAACTATGCTTTTTTATTTTTATTTTTTTCTACTCAAGTGCTTTTTGTTTTGTTTGTGTAAAGCTCAAAACCGGTAGCTGTGCATATGTAACGAATCTTTACGCTACTTGTTAAATTATGATGGGTTATTGGAGTGTGTTTTTCGTGTGTAAGCCTTACGGACCGGCCGCCTCGTCGCCTGCCCTTCTTTCTACTACACTGCAGCAGGCAGCAGCTTCTTTAGCCACTTCAAATGCAGTTTGTAGTAAGTGTTTACACATACACACACATACATATATATCGACATACATACATACAAAGTTTGATTCTGATTTTATAGCTGCGTGTCTGCCGTCTGCTTTTGGTACTTTGGTAATCCAATGTTGTGATTCTATAAAATTTTCTTTTATACATTTGTTGTTGTTGTTGCTGCTGTTGATATGCTTGTTTATGGCGCGCATGCGTCGCTTGTTTGTACCCCAAATCGCGCATGGTCTGTCATTACTCGTAAAGTTGCTGTTGTTTTTTTGTCTCTCCGCACTATTTTGTTGCCATTCTGTTGTTAATTTATTATTTCGTTTTTTTTCGTGTATTTTACTACTTTTCTTCATTACTAGTATTTTTCTCTCTTCTGTTGTGGTTTTTATGATTTCTTTTATCTGCAATTGCTTGGAGTGGTCGCTTAGTGCTTTCTTTTATCTAAGTCGTATTTTCAGTACTCCTATAGATACTTTATATTAGCAGTTCTAACTTGTATAAAAATTTGGTGTTGCGCTTCGGCGGGTTTTGAGCGTACGTACATATTTATCGATTTATTGCCGCTTTAACTAATAATGTTCCGAAGAAAATTCTAAAGCTTGTTCGATTTTTTTTTGACTGATCTAAGATGATTTTAACTAAGCTTGAAGACTCTAATGATAATATTACATAAAAATCTGTATTCGGAGGATATTTTGACATAGCTAAATACTTAACAAAAATAGATATAGTTATCCACTACTCTCAGCTACAAGCACTGTTCTATTTCAGGGTTCTTAATATCCAGTAATAATGGAAATGGAGCTTGCGACAGTTACTCGTCTGTATGTTGTTTGAATGCGTTGGACAGAAGAATACACTAGTTGGTGACGTCATAGATGAAAAGAGAGAAAGCCTATTATTATTACTACTATTATTATTATTACTATTATTATTATTACTATCATGATTTGACGGTTCCATTCGTTTATGATAAGACCAGTCAGAATCATCATTGTTGTTGGTTTTTTTAGACGTTTAGTTTTCTTAGAGCAATATTTTTTTCGTAGTTGATCTTTTTGAATGCTATAGAGCTATGATTAAAGATTTTTGGAACAGGGAGTCGAGGCAAGGAATTTCTAATCAATTACCCCAAATCTGGTTTAATCTAAAATTTAATCTTTCTTGGAGCTATTTCTGAATTGTGTTAATTCGGCTCGATAAAAAAGCCTGTGGAGATGAAGTCTCTTCTGATTAACCCCAACCGTTTAGTTTATTTAGCTTTGAATTAATTTTAGTAATTTATTGTACTAAAGGATCAATATCAACTTTTTGTATTTAATCCAGTACTAATGGTAATCCAATAGATGATCTCGATAAACCAAGGTTTTACACAACATTTAAAGGCCGTGAAATTTCAGCTTGGTAGACAGTCACATTTCAAATACGAACTCTGTTTTCACACCTCAGCTGATTTTCGTCTGCTCTACAACTGTTTTTTATCTAATAAACTCTTTTAGAACTTCATGAGTTATTACTTCTTGTATTATTTGCTCTTTCATCTACTCTTTCACACACTATAATACTCTTCACTCGCACTGTTTCTCTAAATCTCTCTTGTACTCTTCATACTTACTCTTAACTCACCGTTCAGCAGTGATTTGTTACTCTTTACTTTGAGTTCTTTTTCTTCCGCCATCCACTTATGAACCATCTCTTTAATCTCTAGACCCCATACATTATGCCACAAATCCAGTTTTCTGCGCTTATCCAGTTTTCGCTGCCATCGCTAACAACCGCACGTTCAGTGACACACACTCACACCACAGCACCCTCTTGGTTCTCTGCTAGCTCTGCATTGCTCCAACTCTGGCTGGCTCCAACGAACGATACCACCTCGCTTGTTATTAAGTTTTGTTTTCGCTTTTTGTTTTGTTCGCTGCATTCGCGTTCTCTGCATTATGTTGGAGAGCATTGTTGCTTTACAACCGCTAGGATTGTTGTATTGGTGGAAGTACAGTATCCCGCCAAAAATCAAAAATTCTTTTTTCCACCAGTCAAACAACTGTTCGGCTGATCTTTCACGTTTTCTGTTTTGATACACGTATTCTACAAATATGAGTATAGATCAAGTATAGTATATACTATAGTGTTGGTATGTATGTAAGCGTAGCGTTTTGACGCGATTAAGCGCAAACGATCGCCGTTGCATTGCGGCTACAACAATACACAACGCCGCACCGCGGCAACAGTTGCACTTGCTTTCGATTGTTTGCTTAGTTGGAAGCTTGTTGCGAGCTGATCGCGCTATGCCAGCCGGCGATCATTTTCAATTTCGATTGTGATCAATTTGGTTAGTTGCGATGCGGTCGAGTCGGAGCCAATGAGGCATGACGATTCACACCCAACGGCAAGCAAATAGTCTACTATATACATATGTATGTGAATACAAGTACATACGCATATACTTTTGACTGCGTGCATCAATTGCCATTCGCTCGCGTCGTCCGTCGTTTGACGCGTTCGATCGCCACCACACTGCACCGTACGATGGTGCCGTACTTTGCATGCATATAAATTGCGCTTAAAATTGTTGTTGCTGTTGGCGGTTGGTGGTGGTGGTGGCGGTAGCGCAGGTTGAACTCCACAATTAGCCTGTCTGCTGTTTCCACTTTAACTCCAACTCGCTAGTTCGCTGGATTGTCTCGTAAATATTGCTTGTTGTTATTAATATATGTACATATGTTGTTGTAGTTGTTATTATAGCTTTTGTTTTTGTTGTTGCCATTGGGTATCACTTTAAGTTAATGTTTGTTCGGTAATTTATTTTTATTATATTTATTTCGCTTATTTCGTAGCTTGTTGATTTTAATGGGCACTCAGTGTTGCATTTCGTATGCCAGTTAAATTTCTTTAAAGTCAATTTAATTAATAAAAATCAAAATAGCGTAGCCGAGAAATATGTTCGCAATAAAAAAGTAATGGTGTCTTCTTCTTTACGGATTTATGGTACATTTATATGATCGAGTCATAGGGTTAAGTTGATAATTTTACGGCCTGATCGAAGCGCCGTTTTATATTGCTAGACGTGTTAACGTGATATTAGTGCACTTATGGGCTTATAAATTATTGGAAGTATAAATGAACTCAATTTGCCACGATCGAAATAGGGCCGACCCTAAATTTTTAAGCCACTAGATACCGAATGTGACCTCAGTGACATTTGTATCTGTGGGCCAATATGTATACAATATTTATGAACAGGGTATATTAAGTTTGCCACGAAGTTTGTAACACCCTTAAGGAAACGTCGGAGATCCTATAAAAATATATATAAATGAGCAGAATTACGATCTGAGTCGATTTAGCCGTCTGTCGTCTCTCCGTGTATACAAGAACTAATCCCTCAGTTATGGAGATATTGAACTGACATTTTTCACACGTCCTTTGTTCGTCAAAAAACAGCTCATTTGTAGGAACTCCCGATATCGAAACACTATAGAATAACGCTACCACACAAACCGAACGATCGGAATCAAGTGCTTGTATGAAAAACGTTTTTTTTACGAGACGTTCTTTATATCGAATCACTAAAGCATACAGCTACCATATAAACTGACCGACCGAAATCAAGCTCTTGTAAGAAATATTTTTTATTTGTGAAGGGTATTATAGGTTATAGGAATAGGTTCATGTTAAGATCTCTGACACCTTGGTTAAAAAATCTGATGGTCAAATCATGCGCTCTTGCGGACTTAAATCCAACACAACGTTGTGGAGAAACAATTTAATGCTTCTAAAAGAGGTAAGCGACAAAAGAATACAAGTCTTGAGAGATTATGTAGAACTTAGTGCCAGGCTCCTTAAACTAAAAGGCTTAATATACTATAAAACAATTACTTCCAGTTGGACTGTGTTTCACACTCTAAAAAATCAGGGAAATCTTTAACTAGTCTCTAAAGTAATTAAGTATCAACCTTTTTAATTGAATAAGAAGTGAATAGAACTATCCAATAGTATAGCTCCCTTAACCCTCCTCACAAGATTTGACCCATCCGTATAGAAGCTAACTGCTCCTCTCCTTCAACACCTACTACCTACCTACATTAACATCACAGGTATGTGGGTAGAGAAAATACCGCCAGAATTTGGTGCTGCAACACCAAGATCGAACAAAGCAAATGAGGATTCTCTAATGTTTAGACACATGATTGCTCAGGAAGTTTTCGGCTGTAGCTATGGGTGCTCTATGCAGAATGATGAGCGCCGCTCTTTGAACGCTCTCTCGCTTACAAAATTATTAACTTGAGTTTATTTTCACCGCTCATATCATGCGAATAACCCACTGTGCGCCGCTTCGTTAAGGAAAAGCAAAAGTAAATTGCTGCACAATAATAAATATGACCGTGACAATGAGTAGTAATTACAGAGCAATTATTGCACAAGCAACAACAACAACAATAGCTGAAATAAAAAGCGACTGCATTACTTTAGCGAAGTAAAATAGCGACAGAATAAGCTGCCAGAATGCAAGCATATTTGAGAAGCGTGAAAAAGTGCGCTGCTACAACAACATTAAAATTGTTACAGCAAATATATAAATCCATGATACTATTCAAAGAATTGCAGAAGTGGTGTAATAAAGCTAAAAACTGAAGAAACCACAATGTTAATAATAATAATTATAACAAATTCCGAGTGAAGAGCGTAGGCAGCACGAATGAGCAGCGTGTAACTATGTAGAAGCTTAACCAGACTGCAAGAAGTGAACACATGCCCATATATACATTTAGATACATATATACATACATGTTTGAAGGTGTGTGCAATTTGTAAGAAGTGATAAAATTGCGCAAAGAAATTACAACAACGATAAAGAATAAGTGCGTGTTGTTATAATTATTAAGAACGAAGTGGTTAGCAGTTTCTATTATCTGGAAGCCTACGCCTGCAATAATCAGCAGTTGATTTCTGCAATTTCTCCTTTTTTACTTTGTTCGCACTTATTGTTTTAAATTAACAACTTTATCTGAACTCTACTACAAAGAAATATAAAGGAAATCTTTCAAGGTTACCCAAGATACTTTGAACTAGGAAGAAGGGTAGGATTTTCACAGGATAGTTGTCGTCGTTGTAGCTGTAGTTGCACGAAATTTTCCATAAATTGTGTTGAGGAATGTTATCGAGTAGACAAAAAAAAGGACGAGTGCAAAATTTTAGATCGATATCTCAAAAACTGAGGAACTAATTCGCATATATACAGAAAGACGGGCAAACAGATGTGGTACAATCGACTCAGCTCGTCATGCTGATCATTTATATATATATGTATATACCTTTTATAGGGTCTAACCTAACCTTACCATTCTTAGTGGATAACATCCGAGAAGACAAGAAAAATCCTTAATCTCAGTTTTTCTGGTGTAAACAAAGTTTATCTCGAAATTTATAAACAAATTTGCGAAACTATATATAGATCTCTTATAGCCGCTATTGGCGTTCGTTCACCTGATTATCCAGCCAGTTAGACCCCAAACACACAGAACAACAAAATTCACTTATTCAATAGGTTTATTCTTACTCTTACTCTGCATGAGTTATTGGCGTTTCTGCATGTAACTTGATATTTCAAAAACACGTGTACAAGCCCTGCAAATCAGAACCCAACACATCGAGTAAAGAACACCTGCGCGTAGCGCTTTGGCGCGTTCTTCGTTACAACTTTAGTAGTAAAAGTTGTTTTTGTTTTTTTTTTTAGACATTGCTGCTTTTATTAAATGCAGTTTGATGTATTTTTCCACGGCGCAACATGTGTTATTGTTTGATTTACTTCATTGGCTGTTATACCCAGTGAGCGAAAAGACACCAGTTAGATGCATATGGTTCTCTGGTATACTTTCTCAATGAAGAGTATTATAGGTGTATTTTAGTCGCCTTTTAACCAACACCTGACTTTGAAGCTGTTTTGAAGCTCATAATTGCTTTCTATCGTATTTGGTGTACTGGGTTATCATTTTTACAAAAAAGCTCCTCGCATATAGATTGCGTTTATGTGTTGAAGCAGGTTTTATTTACACGTACACTCATATACTTGTGAGCTCATCTCGTGGTCCATTTGGCAGCGCTGTACGAGCCCCTTATTTCTTATCGCTACATACATATTTACATATATATACATACCATATTTATACATACCATGTTGACTTGCCTTTTTACTACAATGCAAATATTATTGTTTGTATGAATATTTCTGTTTGTATTTATTTATGTTTATATTCACACAAACATGTCAATATTCTTATAGATTATATTATTTATTTAGTTTTTGACTTTATGACACTTGGTGTTGTTGTTGGTAACTCGCAGTATTTCGCAATAAAAATATTTATTTTTATATGGAATTTACTTAATAAACAAATATAGATATAAAATTATTCCGTTAATCAAATTTCTTTATTTAAAGTAGAGGATTGCGAGATTCATTCGGGAAATTATTTTTAACTTCGAAAAAACTTTGGTTATTATTTATTTAGAAAACTCATATAAAGCAAAGCTGCTCCAAACCTCAAAATATCGGTCTTTAATGAAACGCTGACACTAATGCTGGCTGCATGAACCATATGAGTATAACCCTTGTTTAAAGACATATATCTATACGACATACGACAAGAAAACTCAACTCCCCATACTTCATTCCCATGGCGACACAATTAAAAGCCAAAAGTAGTCCGTTATTACTTCCATTAATGTTGTTGTAGAGGTGGAAAACATCACTGAAGTATTTGGAGGAATGCTGCCGAGTTGATCGTCCATGGCTGGATAAATATCCGGGTCCGTGTCTTCCACTTCTACAATGCCAATAAATAAGTTTTTCTTCTAGATGTTAAGGGGTCGACAGTTATCTACGACTTCAGAGTAATGATTGTAAAGCAAGACTTGAAACGCAAGTCGCGAACACGATGACTGCTTGTTTGATGACAGGAAATATTTTTTCTTGTCCTAGTTTACGATCAGAATTATACGCTTCGCTACCTTATCCAGCCTGGAAAGATTACCATGGAACGCCATGGTTTTTGAAGTCAGTTATATTAATACCATCGACATTTTGGAGTGTCCCACCTGATCTAGTATAGTGTCCACATGCCAAAATTTTTTATTCCCGTGGTATATTTTTGCTGCTGCTAAGCTGATTGCTATAATTATCGAATACAGTTCTGAGTTCTTACTTTTCTATAATTGTACAGCGCATAATTACGAATCACTGCTCATTTTTGTATGCCACACCCCCAAGGCAAACATTAAAACATATAACTGCAAGCAGTAACATATATAATTGTCTTAATCGCTTATCGTCTGGCATAAAGAGCAAATCGTTTTGTATAATTGCATTGATTCAATTGACAATTGTCAGTCAGCAATATTTAGACGGCAAGAAGCATTTGTAATTTTATGCTTATTTGAATTATATAAATTCAAAATAAACAAATCTACTTGGCAGCACATTATGTGCTATTCAGGCATTGCTAGACGCTTTGCCGGTCAGCGCTTCTCACCGTTTCATCACATAATCGTTAGGAGGCAACCCGACTTGACTCGCGCTCGAGGCGTTGTTTAGCTTAAGTTTTTATTGATTGAATTTTTTTCTTAAGCTCATTCGCTTACCAGCGGTTATTAGCGTTTTCGTTTTGAACGTAAACTTTAACATTGTTCCAAGCTCAACTATCTCGTTAAGTTAAACTTCGTTTTTGCCCGGCGAGTTCATTGCCAATATGGAGCTAAGTATGTTTGTATGTAATTTTTTCCAATCGCGCGCAAATCGTTGAAGGACTGTCCGCGGGGCATGTCAATTAGTACTTGCGTACTTTTGTACATATTTACCCATACTTACTTATATACTTTAGTGCTGTAGTGCAGTCTTGGCCCACCGCTGCGTTTAATGGGCGTACTCAAGGACTTTGGTGCGCTGGACCGCGTGTCACTTGATTGCAGGCGCGCTGACGTCATCCTGCTTGCGCGCGTATCTTGCCTTTGTAAGTTCGCTCAATTAAGCACTTAATAATTCGATCGTGATGTTGTATTTAGCGTATGACAATTTGCGAACAAATAGTTAATTGCATTAATCTCTTGAAGGTTTACACAACTGATGCGGCGTACGAGTCTGTCATTGAGGCTGGGTGGGAAGATGTTAAAAAACTTCTTGACCGCCATCAATATGTTCAATAGTGGTGCACATAGCTCATTGCCTAATCAAAATCAATATCAAAATACCTGAAAATGAAAAAGTGGAATGTTTTAAAAGCTAAAAAAAGCGCCTTCGGGAGGTACATTAGAATGCCGATTTTGGTATATTTTCACCACCGAAATTCTTATTAATAAAAATTAAACTTGACCAATTTTTGGGAGTTTAAAAAGTAAGGATTGGCACATCTTATTTTTTCGCTATATTTTCTACTCTACTTACCCTAAACCAATACCTTAGTATTCATCTTTTATGTTAGTCCGGTGCCCTGAAATCTAAGCTTCCAGATTGTATGCTCCAAAAAAGCATTTTATTAAGAATTCGTAAAAAAAAAACAAAAACAATCAGGCTCAACCTCAGCATACCACACGATCATAATTTTCAATCAGTATCTGCACAGTTAGGTCTTGTCATAAAGTGGCCAACACGCTACTGCCCTACGCAACGTCGACTGTTGTTAGCCACTCTACGACCGGTAACAGCACTCCTGCTGGGCAAGCTAGACAACGGGCACATGTTATTCCAATCTTTGTTTTTCTAAACCTGAGCACAAATATATTCAAGGTTCGCCTAAAAGGTGCAAGCAGACAAAAACTGCGAGCATTGGGCATAAATCTTGTAATGAAAAACACAAAAGAAAATCAGATCCCGTCACAAATGCCCACACAACAATTGAGAATTGTTGAAAAGTTGTGGTGGCAGCAGTAAAAAGTAGTAGCTACCATGCTGATATTGACTTTTTTGCCTTGAGTTTCATTAGTTCAATTTTGTCTTTTTTGTTTTTTACTTGACGACCACAAACAATTAAGTTGCGTGTGCTGATTGCTGTAAGTTTCATGGGCACGCGCCTGTTGCAAGCAGCAGCCGACATTGGACAGGCAGAAGCAGGCAAGTTAACCAGCTTTTAAGATTGGTCAAAACTGCTGGTAGAAAATTTTGTTTCTATTTTAACGGGGCTTAGCAAGATCGATGGCTGTAAATATTATTTTATGAAAAGGCAAGACAGTTTATGGTGGGTGAGTTCCTTTAATAAAATTTAACAAGTTACACGTTTTCTAATACCAACCGTTGCGACGGATCTTTGCTAATAGCTCTCTTTGTTTGAAAACACTACATGTTCCACTCCTGTTACTTTGCACTTCCTCTATCTAACCATATTCCGAATATTTCCGAATAAGGAGCATCATATTAGGGATTTTGTTGTATCGACGTTGTACATGATAAAAGTGACCAGTTGAGAAGTACAGGAACGGTTCGGAGCTTCTCCATTGTCAAATGCTTTATTACTGAACAACTTAGCCTCGTGGAAGCTCTTTCTGGTTCAATTCAATTCAATTGAGATCGCATGAACTTCTTGTTTTCCATATTTACTTAGTTGTACTTGTAGTATCGATATAGTATAGTATTAGTCGATAATTTTCTAAGTTGTTTCGAAGTAATCGATACAGAAACCTATTATACTCTGTGAGAAGATATTGCAAGAGTATAAAAAAGCCTTCATCACTATTATGCTAACACTACGAACGAATACCTATTCTAATTATATAATAATTCAATTCCGCTCTCATATAAGTAAGTATATACCATAAATGTGAAGTACATAAATATGTATGTAAGAATTCTGTGCTTACAGTCTTGGCTTTATCTAAAAGTGACCACAAATATTTCCATTTCAAGGTGTCGAATATTCTTAAATGCGCAAATTTTTCCCTTACCACACTGTATAGTATATATAGCATTGTATGCATTTCTCAAGCTTTGCAAATATGTACGCTCTTATCGCATAATTTCACAACAAATAATTATGGACACATCGGGAGTTGTTTTTATAGCCACTTTAGCCGGACAACCACTGACAGCTTGCGGAGCTGAAAATATTTTATTTATTTAATTTTAAGTTTCTTTTGTAGTTTAATGCTCTTGCAACATGTGGCCACAGAGTATAACAGTTTTGTTCACCTAACGGTTGTTTGTATGACTGTCCGTCCGTCCGTCCGTCCGTGCAAGCGATAACTTGAGTAAAACTCGAGATAACTCGATGAAACTTGGTACACATGTACCCCCGCAAGGGGGGTTGGTATTGCAGTTGGGCCGAATCGGACCATTGCCACGCTCACAAAACGCCATTAATCGAAAGCCAATAAATTGCCATTCAAGCTATAATCACCAAATTCTCTCAGGGTATGACGAAAACCTATTCACCCTGTGAAAATGGGTGACTTTGTTGTTAAAAAGTACTTAAGTCCAATAAATCTATAACTAAATGTGTCAGAGACGAAAAGTTATACACCCAAGATGGTATGGTTTGGACAATGGGCGTGGCACCGCCCTTATCTAGGTTAAAATTTTTATTAGCGACTTCAGTACCGCATACTTATATTTTTCCAGCTTTGATCCTCGCAAGTTGCAAGAATATGAAATGTTCGGTAACACCCGAACTTAGCACTTTCTTACTTATTTTTTTGTTGTTGTTGTTAATGACAATGTTGTTTTTGTAATTTGGTTTTATTTGCTATTTACACAAAATTTTATCGCTTATTATTTTCATACGAGTTTTTGTTGTGCATTTTTGTTGTTGTTGTAGCAGGCACATGCAAACGCGTTTTACTACAAATACTACGCGATCACATTACGCATCGTCAACAAAAAAGTAATAAAACTCAAAAAAAAAAACAACAACAGCAAAACAAATAAGAAAATAATACTATCGTAGTAGTAAATGTCCGTCCACAAGAATAACAGCACCGAAAAAAACAAAAACCATGTCTCATATGCATTTGTCCGTCCGCTTGCAGTAAGTAAAGTCAGTCAGAGTGTTCGTTTGCTGGCCGGTCGATGTGTCGTCCGTCCGTCCGTCCATGCACATGACCAGGCAATCAGCCAACCATTTGTCGTAGAACTTTCATATTCCCAGTTGTCATTGTGTGTGTGTGTGTTTGTTTAGGTTCCTGCTTATTTGTATGTGTATGTAAAAATCCATTAAGGCAATGACCTGTTTTCATTTCTTCACTCAAACCAACATTGGGCGATAGGTAATACAGTCAAACAAGACAAAGAAAAAAGAAAGAGAAACAAATAAACATACGCCGACACACATGCAAGATCTCCACATATACTCACATAGCCACATACATAGTATGTTTATACATACGTATATGCAGTTCACCACACAATCAACTCCACAGGCAGCTCCTTTATGCTGTTTAATGCTCTACACTTGTAGTTGTTGTTGCGTTTATTGTTTTTGTTGTTATGCCATAGGGTCTTGTTGGCCTTTAGAATATTACTTAGCTGTGATTGTGATTGTATTTGGGTGTATGTGTGTATGTTGTATTAAATTGTTGTTGTTGTTGTTTTTCTGTTTGCTGTTGTTTAGAAGTAGTTGTTGTAGCTTGTGTTTTTATTGTAATTACTATTTGTTGTTGTCGTTGTAATTTTTGTTGTAGTGTTATTTTCCATTGTTGTTATTTTTTTAATGTTGTTGTTATTTTTGTTGTTTTGATATTTCGACGATCAGCTGCAGCTGTGTTTACATTTCGCTTGTTGCATATTGATGTTTGGGGTTTTCATTTGTTTTTGTTGTTATTATTATTTTTGTTTGCTCATATCCTATGCAACTGTCCAGTCTTCGACGTCAATTCATTTTTTTTATTTCATATACGTCAGATTTTTGCTTTTTCGTGTTGTTAAAAACGCTATTTTATGAGTTATATTCTGTTGTTGCTTTTACTCTTTTTATTCTTCTTTTTATATATTTTTCGATCCACTCGGTGTTTTTTCTTCTTTTCTTTTCTTTATTTTTTTATGTTTCTCTTTTATTTATATTTTTATATTTTCATGTGTGTTTTGCATTTTGTTTCAAGTTGTGTTGTGAAATTGTAGAAATTATTGAATTGGTTTGTGTTGAGTTCTAGTTGTAAGCTCTTCTAAAATAGTATTATCTCTTAATTTTTCAAGAATTCACTCTTTTTGTATTTGCTTCCTTTTATTAGTTTTTCGTCTATTCGAATCATTTCATATAGTGTGGTTTTTTTTAGGAAAGTCGAGCATTCTTCGTTGCTCTTTCGAATTTATATTAAGATAACTTATATAACATTACTTTTGAGCTTCATATATGTAAGTAGATATAATATAAACTTGGACCTTTCATATTTTTATTAAATGTTAGTCTATGCTTTTGTTTACTTCCATTGCTTATATTTCAAACTTCAATCGAAGTATATTTTCCTATAGACGGTAAATTCTTAAAATGTTCTAAGGTTGTCACAAAAAGCTGAAACAACTGTTAATAGAATCTGAAGTCATTACAAGATCGCTCTAGTATGCTTTCAAGCTACTTAGCTTAGTTTAGTAGCTACGGAAAATTTATTAGTTACACAATTCTAATGTGATAAATAATTATTTCATCTCACTGCAACTCCATCAGTCTTTTTCTCTAGCGCCTCTCCTATCTCTTCTCCAAAATATAGTACATGCTGTGGAGTTCTCTTTGTTGTTGTATGTCCCAAAGAGAGCACAAAACTACCGCATCATATGATATGTGTTTATATACATGAGCGTACGTGAGCAGAGATAAATTAGCGCTCGGTCCTTTCTTTAGGGAACTGGTACATTGGTGTTATATAAAGGGCAGCTGTTGGAACACCAGCTCAGTACGCTTGGAGCAGCCACATTCAGTGGTAACAAGGCAAGCACTGAAAAAGTGGTTTTCTTCTTAGCAAGATTTGTTCTACTTTTACTCTAATATGTCAACTTCTATTGTATTATATTAAATTGGTTATTTTGAGCGAATAAAACTTCGAATAAATAATTCGATTTCTGCAAATGATGCATACTTTAAGGAGAGTACTGTTAGTAACGAGTTTAGATTAGAAGTCATAGGTCTAATTTTGTGCCTTATGGTATGCAGTAACTTTTTGCACAAATTTATCTCAAAGCTTAGCCTACTTTTTGGGTTAGAGCAAAATGCACTCTGGGAAGTTGAAACTGATCCAGTAGTCAATAATCAACGTACAAAATAAAACAAAAAAGGATTTGGTTTTTGAATTTGCATACATTTAGGGGCAAGCAAAATTATCATGTTCGGATATAAATACAAATGCCATTGATCTCTAAAGCAATTTTTAAATGAGGTCTAGCGGGTTATTAGGATATGAAGAAGTGTATAAAACTTAGATTTCTAAGGTATCGTTAAACAAGAGATTTGATGACGTGATCGCTCATCAACCTAACGAAGCCGTTCATACGCTCTTTTCATTTGTCATTCTGTCAGAAAACCCTACATTTATTACATATACATACATATATATGCTTAGTAAATTGTAGGCGCATATTTGGCCCCGAAATTCGTTCATTTGACAGTCTGAGCATCGAAACAGATTCGACCTGCCGAACATATCTTCTTTCTATTTCGTTTAGCGCTCTTTCAAGCTTACATACATACCTCCTTAAAAATAGAGGAACATATGGTCCATTTCAAGTAGTAAATTCGCGCCGATTGCATCTCATGTTCAAGTTCACTTTCGCAGTCACTGTCAAGCGATTACTCCACTATGTACACTCCCGGCCCGCAAATACATAACCGTACAAACTTGCAGCGTTGCATTTTGTTATCCAATCGTAAACTGTGTCTTCGGTAGCAAGAGCGAGTGTCGTTGCATGCTACATGCTGCGCATAACTCTCATGTACCACCGCACATAATACAGTCTAGCGCTGTAATGGAGAGAAGCCTCTGGCCTGAAAAGTGAGGCGCACTCAGCAGGCGCGTGCATGTTCGTGCACGTTCTGGTTGCAACTTATACTCGCGCACGCGTTTGACGTCGTCAATTGTTGTTTTGTGGTTTTTGTTGTAGCTGTATTCTTGTCGAGCCCCAGCTGTGCCGTGTATAGTTGGCCCGTCAGTCGTTGCCTTAAAACCCCATACAGCTTGGCTTATGCTGACAGCCATCAGCGACAAGCCGCCAACTGCCAGCCAGCTTTGCAATCGTTCCCTCAATTTGATTGCGCCTCTTGCCGGCGATGTCGTTGTACTAACTTGTTTACCGCCTCTTATACCCGTATCCAAGAAATCTACTCGGGTAGCTGTGTGTGTTCGTGCTTGAAGCGTGCCGCGTACAGTTCAGCACAAAAAGTCTTTTTGGCGCGAAGATTTCGATTTTCTTTCAGCTGGTTTTGGTACAAACAATACGACGCTGATTTCAGCCAGTTTTCCCGGTTTTTTTATTGCCTAGCTACAGCCCAGACGCGCGTCAAACTACAATAAGTGGTGGCGTGAGTAGTTGAGAACTACGACTTTTCCAGTGATCTTGTGCTTGTTCTTAGTATGATTGTTTAAAAAGGGTTGCCAAGTGATTTGTCCTTCTTCTTTGGAACTACAACGGTTCGTTGGTCTGGGTCGAGAGCACACATTTTTGCCAGTTGCCGCTATCCTTTGGAAGAATGTTGTTATCGATGTTGTAGAACTAGAGCTAAGGAGGTACAAGTTAAGCAATTGAGAATCTTCCAAGCCGGATAGAATATAAGTAGTACAATGTCAGTGCTAGTCTTGGAATACAAGTTGATACTTCCAAGCAGCTTTTTTAGCCTCTCACTGAAGAAATTGCAAACATTTTTGAGATTTTAAACAGAACACTAGTTTGCTTGCTTATACAATAATTTACACTTTCTGCAGATAGTTGGCAACCCTATACACTTTTTTTCCTACTTAGCTCTTCGTGATAGTATTGGCGCATTTTCCAGCTGCCAAAGCGCATACACAGGTTCGAGTTCTTCTAAGTGCCTTAGAAAAGAATTGCAAATTTGCGACGTAGCTGCGGTTAGTGGTTGTTGTAATTGCGACTGTTAATATGTTACTATTGTTGTTGTAGCTTGTTCTTTTAGTTCATAGTCGCTACTGGGTTGCTGCGCCATTGATTGCCATTGCCTTTGGCCTGTGATCTTGTAACATTTTAACTACGCGCATGCAACCATGACTTGCAGCATCAATATAAAGTCAACAACAATAAAAACAATGCAATAAAGAATATATAATATGAAATAAAAGCAAATGCTCCAAAGCAAATAGCAACAGCAGTTGCGGCACTGAAGTAGCAGCAATTGTGGAAAACAACGTGTACGTGCAACTTGCAACGGGCGACGGGTGCAGTTTTTTATTCAGTAGAGAGAAGTATGTGGACTTTTATGTTATGGAATGAGGGTCATTTATATTATATGTGCAGCAGTTATTTATAGTTGGTAAAGGAATATTTAGGATTTAGGTTAAGTTAAGGATCGATACTAACAGGGATCTTACTTGGACAGCTTAGTACGCCGATCCATTGTGTTACCTAAAACTCTTATATAATAAATCATAAGTCCCTCACAAATTGACAAAGTGCTTTGAGCCTATCACAAATTTGTTGAGATGGCTAATGTCAGTTTTGGCTATGTCTTCTGGTTGTCCGAAAGTAAAACTGCCGAGATATTTCACTGTCAACTTTGCAAAGGTTTGACAATGAATAAAAAAGTGCCTGCATGTTTCCACCTCATCCTTCTCCTTACAACTTGATGCTATTTCTAGTGACGACAGACACTCCTTGACGCACTCGGCTGTCGGAGAGATGCCTATGAGAGCCGCTCTTTGAACACGTTCCAGCTTCTTAGTAAGTGCAGACTACTCGAGCGCTCTCCACCAGACAAATACACCATAGAACATTATTAGTTTGATTACGGTTTCGTAGAGCCAAAACAACACTCTTGGTTAGAGTCTCCACCTTTTTCTTATTGCGCCTTTATAGCAATACAGGGCAACCGATGCCTTCCCTACTCTCCTAATTTTTTTTGGCCTCCATAACCGTTTTCTATCAAGGATAAGCCCTAGCGATTTTCTCTTATCAACCATTTGAAAACGTGAGCCTCTAAATGTAGGAAAAGATTTAGGGCTTTAATAAAGAAGAAAAATAAATAAATTATATGCCAACCCTCTTAAGCTAAATCAATATAAAATATGTCTGGATACCTCTTTTTGAATCACATCAAAATTTGCCCTTGTAAAACATTAACTTTCATATAGACAACTTCTAAACTAGTACCATATCTAGACAGCAAGTAACTAAATAACTTTAAGCTTGTTTCTCTCCGTGCAGTACTCCCTTCTATACCCTACGCATACGTTCTCCATCCTTTTTATTAAAGCCTATCAACGCAATGTCATTTTTAATTGAACGTTAATCGTAATCGCCTGCTTGCGTAGCGCAGCTGATGCAGCGCAGAATACTTTCCAGATCACTCTTACGTTTCACAAACTGTGAACAAAACTCGCTGCCAGCGTCGTCGCCTTCAACAGTCGTCGCAGTTTTGTGTGATGTGCCGCTCTGGCTGATCTTAAGAGGTTAAACACCGCTTCATTTTTCATCTCTTTGTTTTTGCATTTAATTGTATTAAATGCGCTTAAGTGGCTCCTGATCACAAGTCAATAAAGTAATAAAGATCAAGGATAAATTGTAATTAAACCAGCTGCAATTTGTACAAAAAACTGGTTGATAATAAAGAATAATTTTTGTAGAGAAAACGGTAAGATTGTACACACATGCATATATGAACTGTAGTTGTAGTCAAGTGCCGAGCTATAAAAACGAGTGCAAACTGTGCTTTCGTAAGTGAGTAAATCAATAAAATATTTTTGAATCTTTTTCCTTTTTATGTGCTACAGCGCCTTGGTAATTTCCAGGCCGTAGTCAGAACCAGCTAGCACTGGTATTAACTGAATATATTGTATTTTTGGGTTGGGGAAATGAAAATAGAACTACTTTTGAGCGAAAAAACCCAGGTCCTCACAGCATTTCCAGTTTTAAAGAATTTTCTTCCCTAATATGGGTTACGCCAGCAGTCGTCTGTTCTTACCGATCATTAGCATTTCTTAATTATTTCAATTGGCTCTCACTATCGCTCAGTGGCTCTCTCCTCTTCTCAGTGGTTCTCACTAAAATTCTTTGATTCTTATTAACTCTAACTTCCCTTCCGTATCTCGACGTTTCTGTATTATAAATATATCTCATAGGTTCTCACCGCCTTTCACTAGTCCTCTGTGAACTCAATAACATAGTTCTCAGTAATTCTCACCGATACTCTCTGATTTTCACTGGTTCTCACCGCCTCTAACTCGTTAACGATGATTCTCACTGGATGTCATCGTCTCTGATCGGCTCTCGGTGGTTCTCGCAGCCCATCAGTGCTTCTTGGTGATTTTCATCGATTCTCACTAAATCTCACATATTCTCACCTGTTCTTTTATGTTCTATCCGACTCTCTGTGGATCACTCCGGTTCTCCCTTACTCTCAGTGATTGTCACATATTCTTACTGGCTTTCTAGGCCTCAAACTAGACCTCATTATTATTAGAAAGATATACCCTCGGAGTTTCCATAATATTAGATATCTTACAAATTGACCAAATTTTCGGTATGAAGTTAGCGGAAGTAACAGAGCTTCCATATGCGTTATTTAGGGGCTTGAAACAGTGTAGTCTAACTTCGAGAATATTAAAATGAGAGTTGACACGTATAAGTGGCGTTATTTGTGCTTTATGCCGATATCTTCATTGTGATAGTTTTGGTTATTGTAAAGGGAGATAATCTGGCGTAGCCTAAAATTATGAGTAGGCGACCCAATTTTAGACCCCTCTTTCGACTTATTTTAATTTATTGCTCTTGTGGCTGGCATACATCCACTTTTGCCAGATTTTTCGATTTATAATAATTTAATCTGACAAGTACTTTGAGCAAAAGCAACAACAACTGCAACAACACATGCCAATATATTTATTTGTTTTTAATTACTTACCAATTACTAACCAGTTTACATATTACAAAAACAAAAAAAAACCACTACAAATCATAATTGGACATGTGCAACATCGATTATGAAATTTGTTTACCAATTGTGGCATGCGGCAACCTGCTTGCTTGTTGTAACAATTTTGGCGGGAAAACCGGTAGTCTACTAGTTGCAAATTTGTTTGTGGCAGAAATTTGTGAGCTGGTGCCAAAGTTGCCACAGAGCAATTAAACGGGTTCCGTGCTGCTCAGCACACTGGAGTAGGCTACTTACCGTTAGATAACTGGATAATTGGTAGTAAGACCACCAACAAATTGCTGTTGGTCCACCCACACCAAATTTGCGCACCGCACGCCATGTCGTATGCGGAACCTGTGTTTAGCGCGCAGCTACTTGCCACACAGCCGCACCAACTGACGCTCTTTTTTTTTTTATTTACGTGCACAAATTTATTGGCAAACACTTCCTACGTGAAAATCACCTAAAATAGTGGCCGAGTGTAGTGCTGCTTGCAACTGCTGGCACCCTGCAGCTAAGTCGCTAAACTTGTTATTTATTTTCTGTTGTGTTTGTTTTTTTTTAATTTTATTTTTTGCCTTTTTTTTATCTATTTTTTATTTTTTTGGTTTCTTTTGTCTTTTTTCTCAATTTTTACGACTCGTTGTTGTTTACACGCGAAAGTTGTTGCCCTTGTACCGCTATTGGTGTTGTTGCATAGCAAGTGTGCAGCTGCTGCCTGCCGTTTCTCGGTTGCATGCCACTAAATAATCAGTAAATAATAGCAATGTAGCCAAATAGCTAACACAATATTTATGTTGGCGGCAATATTGGCTATGGGCCAACGCACGTCCGCGCACGTCACGAGTTGTTGTTACTCAAATAGCGTACAGCAACAAAAACTGATACGCCTGTGCTAACAACAATGACATATGACAGTACAAAAAAATACGAACTGCAGCGGCAGAACAACGCGGTGGCACAACAATTAATGTTTTAGTTGGAAATAAAACTAAGTTCGCTAAAGTTTCAACATTTTTTGCCAGCGATTTTTTGTATTTTTTTCATATTTTTGTTTTTTTTGGATTCTAGTTTATCGCTCTTTTGGCTATTATTTAATTAGTATTTAAGTTTTTTACTATTTATTCAATTTGTGCTCAAATGTCTTATTTAATTTCAATGACAAAACAGAAGGAACATTAAATCAATAGGTCGCCAGAGTATATTGGCTTCGGGGTATTTGCTGAAAATTTATTTGGTAAACATTTTATTATATGCTCGTAAAATAGTTTAAAATTCTTTGTGTTATTCATATTTGTATTGTACTCGTGGTTGTTTTAGTTGCTTGTTGGCTTACCTAGCAGGTTCCCTGACTGTCGTTTCACTTGCTTACAGATGTATACATTTATACTCGTATTCCGTCTAGCTCTAGCTCGCACATTCCGTCTAGCTCTAGCTCGGTATTAGATTTTCTAGAAAGGTTTCAAGCTTTAACAGTATCGAAACTTGGGTAACTAGTTAGCGTAAATTGCTGCAAGTATATCTAATGTCTTTAAAAAATCCTAATGTATTTGTACTAAATCTCTCTAGAAAAGTATATACTTCCAGATCAGAGCTCCTATTTTTTGCAGTATCAGACATGTGTTGGCGAATAATTATGCCATAAACGGAAACTATTTTGCGAGAATAATTTTTTCTAACACACCAAACTGTTGGCTTGGAAAGTTCGCTTCAGTAAGCGCTCCTCATATCGGCACTACTACGAGTACAATGCTCTGCAGATATTTCATACTTTTCGTTGTTTAATAAACCATAACGGTTATTTTATTTATTTTACTCATTTGGTGCACCACACTAATACCCACAATAATAGTAAAGTATACGAACAAATGTTTGGCTATGCCATCAGGTTGTCAAATTTGCATTTAATTTCAGCAATAATATCTTGAATTTAAGAGGAATCAACGGGAATAACGGTTACCGCAAATTAGCACTCAAAGCTATTAAAGTGCAAATATATGAACTATATAAAACGTTAAGTAGGTGCTGTTGTGTATTGATTTCATTCGCGCTTGAGCTGCTGTATAGCAGTGTTTATATAATGCGGGGTAAGAGCGCATGCGCGTGGGTTGAGCTAGCGCAATCGCTAAGAAACTAGCAAGATAGCTGTTTGTGGTTCAAATAATAGTTTGGAAGAGAATTGGAACATTTTTCAAAATAATAACAGTTTTTTTCTGCAAAGTTCAGCGAGTTGTGAATCGAACACATAACAATATAAATAAAATAGGCTGTTTTAAATAAATAGAGGTGGAATATAAAGAGAACTCCGTCACTTTTTGAAGTATCCATAAAATCTTTTATATCGAATAGATACATAACAGAGCTAAAAAAAGGCGAATCGAATATGGTCAATAGCTAAATAACTAGTTAACGTTAAAGTAGTCTGAATAAGCGCACGCTTCAATTAGGGAATTTTAATATGAATTGTGTGGACTATAAGCTACTGGAATAATCAATGCAATCTATAATGAGACTTCGAGAACCGGCTTAGAGTCTGAAGAAATACTTTTCTACTTTTCGGCAAATCCTGAACCAGCAATATATGGCTATAAATTATCGAAAACACATAAATATCAGCAATAAAAACACTAAAGCGCAGACAGCGAATTGCAGGTGCCGTTACTACAACAAAATTGACCACTAGTTATCGCTGCCGCAGCGCAAAACCGGTAAACTTGCAGACAGGTTGGCTACAACAACAGCATGTAGGCGGACTTTAAGCAGCAGCGGGTGATGGTGGGCTGTAAGAAAAAAAAAACACTTAAAATTTGAATTAGGTGAATATGCGAAAAATATTGCAAAAAGGAAGGAGAAAACGACTTACTGCTGCGCAAAAAGGTGCTGGCAAATACTTGCCACAAGCGGTGCAAGTAAATTATGTCTGTGTTTATATGTATGTGTGTGGCTTATATGTAGGTGCTTATCGTTAATCAGTTAATGGAATATGTTGCCGACTCTTATAAGCATTTAAATATACAGATATATATGTAAATAAAGCGTTACTGTATAAGCCATGAAGCGTTACTGTATAAGCATATATAAAACTTGAATTGAATTAATTTGTTGTAACTGTAATTGCGCATGCGTTTTGCATAAATTAAACGACACACAATGCCCACGCAAAATGTTGACAGCAAAAACTGAGTGATACAAAGCAACAATTTCTATAATAATAAACTCCAAATAATAAATGGACACCCACAATTGTGGCAGCGTACAAAGCAATTGATACTTAAATACACACACACACACACAAATACATACAACTGTATTCATTTTGTCCAACTACTAGCCGCGTAGCCAACTATGAACAATTGCAGTGACACTTGCAGCGCCTGCGGCCTACAAGCCCATCGACCAACTGGCTGATTGTAAGCAATTGATTGTCGATGGAACGTGTGCATTAGTACATATATAATACCTATATATATATATATATATAAGTATATGGGCACTATAATGCACACTTATGCCAATTGATTGCTAAGAATAAATAAAATAGTCTAGCAGAGTATTGCTTTAAAACCGACAAGTTGTTGCAACACCAAAAATGGTCTGGCACGTCACGTGTGGCTTTGCTGGAAAATTGTTTGTTTACTTTTTTGAAGTGCAGTGTGTAAATGTCAATTTGTCGTGATAAAGAAAAAGTGGAAAAAATAACGATAAAGCCAAATTGAGTATAAAGTTTCTATGCAAGCTTTTTACGGATTAGGGTGATCACTAAATGCTGAAATAAATATTATGTCTAGATAATTCAATCTTCAAGTTGATACTGCTATAACCAGTAGTATATAGACATCGCAGGTTATTTGAACTAGGTGTATCCAATTTTCTTGTGATATACTTACCTTTCCCACCTTTACTAGTATCAATTTTGAGTGATATTAGATTTCTGGACCTTATATATTACACAACGTGTACATGTAAGAAATTAAAAAATCATCGTAGACAAGTGTAAATACTATTTTATTACCTCAGATACGAAGCCAAAGCAATTTGCTCACTAAAGAAAACGATTTTCTGCAGATAATGTCAGCGTTGGCAACGGAGGCCATTTACAAGCATATTCGCTTACTCAGTTGAATGGTTATATTTTGTCGAAAAATTGAGATTTAAAAAACGTATATGAGATATGAATGAGGTCCAAAATACCAGTGTAACAAATATGAACTTATAAAAGACATAAATGCGGTAATTTTATTTTTTATATTTATCATTATTGGTAACTGTGCAAGTAACAGTGTAAAACTTCTAATAGTTGAGACTAATAATTTGATGTTGATTCTTTGAAATTTAGGGGAACACTATCATAAACACTGTTATAAAACCTTAACAAATAGTAATATCTCTCTGCTCCTTACCGTTACTTATCTTAGCAGAGCATTTATGTAGTTCTTTAGGAAATGGAAGCAAAAAGCATAAGCGCAACTTTATTAAAATACGGCTTTATCTCGGTTCAATCATAGAGACACAAGTCTTCTAGCGTAATCTTTAACTCGACAAGTTTTTCGTTGGACCTTATCAATGATAGAGTGGGACCATAAAAACGATATTAAAAGGAGTTTATTTATGTTAGTGGAATATAAGCGATATCATAGAGTAAAACCGTGATATTGAGTAGGTATTTTAGTTTAGTTGAAGGTTTGAAAACTGTTCCAACCATATTTTTTTCTTTAAAAACAACAGAATTCCGTTATATGTGCAAATCCTATTCTTCCATAAAAATGTGGTTAAACTGCAATAGTAAAGTACTAGAAACCCAAAATGTTGAAAAAATTCCTAAACTATTTATGGAATTGTGAACACAGAAATCGTAAATAGGTTTTTATTTCAAGCATATTATATCAAAGCTATTTAAAAATTTAATGCAGATTAGAGGGCGAGATAGTTTCATATGCCACATAATCCATTTGAGTGGCAGAACAATTACAGAAACCAGAAAGTTAGCTTAAACACGCTACACAATCACTTTCCACAAGAAGTCAATGTCCTGTGCGCTATGAAAGCAGTCAACATGAGGATATCGATTACACTAAAACTCTTGTCAAAGTGCATGTAAATAGGCGCTGACAGCACGCGTGGCTGAAGTAAGTGTGACAGCACCCAAACACTAATCTCGCCAACCGAACATAAGAACCAAATGATGTAAATATTGTTTATCATGAAGTGAGAGTGCCAAGTATATTATTTTTATGGTTGAAAAACAAAAATGATTTATTTTTGAATTACAAAATGATCGAAAAATGCACAAAATTAAGCTTGACAGCTCATTTTTCAAGCTGATCGATATGAGTAGTGACGTGTGTTGGGAGATTTTTTTTCGTCTTGCACTAATACATTTGTATTTGTGTAAATGCATGCTGAGTTGTCAAAGCGAATGTCAAATGTGTAATGTCAAATGATCTTAGCTGCTACGCTCTGCTGGAAATTAATTATTCAATAAACCAAAATAGGCTGCAACAAGCGGCGGGCGGCTATGATTTGTGGATACAACAAGGAAATGTGAATATCCATGTTCGACTATGTAAACATAAACTCCCCTCTTGATAAGCAAAAGCACAAGCGAGAAATACCGACAAACGCCAAAGTGAAGACGAAAGCAATGCGCAGCGCGTTTGTCAGATAGCGAATATTTTCATGATTGACAAGCGAGTGCAACTGTCAGTGCAGCGCGCCAAAGCACTTGCAGTGTCAATGACAGCAGCAGGCATGTGTTATGAACTTGCAGCAAACCTGCCACCCCAATGCCAGTATTTTTTTATCAAATGCATAATCTAATGACATTTCTTGTGTGTGTGGCGAAAATAGAGTTTCACGTTTTGAAAGTGGCCCCACAATGTTGCAACGCGTTTTAGAAATATCAGCGCTGCATTTGCTCCGGTGTTGCACTTTTGATGCTGTCAAATGCCAGCGCAACAACGATTTCATATTTCTCTGTTGCGTTTGTGCCACCTACAGTTTGGTTGCAACGTTCGCAATAAGCAACACTACTACGCGCAATTGCCACTGAGCGTGCGTACGCGTGCCACCATATGTTGCATGTTGCTGACAGCGCCTAATCTCACGCGTACTACGACACGCACCAGAGGCCCCTTGGTGGGGTCTTTCGAGCACTGAAGGCGATGGAAATTATTGTGTAGGGTTTTCAATATTACTTAGAAGAAGGTGATCTTACAACAGGGGATAAATGTCCGCTTCTAGGTATCAGTTGGGCCTGAAATATCTCACTACTTTACCGTTAAGTGAAGGTAAATGCTTTGTTCAAAAATAAGGCTCAAATATGCACTCAGAAATGCATTTTTTAATCAATACTTATATATCTAGCGATAAAGTTCTTTTGAATGTTTCAAACTAAAGTTTGTAGAGAGTAAGTTCTTAACTAAACTTCAAGTTTCTTACTTCAAATGTATCGATCGAAGAGTTATGTTTGGTGTTTTTTTAATAGTCATTATCTTTTGGATGCCAAATGAAAGGCGCAGGATATTTCCAAGTACTATTGAGGTGAAAGCTGAATCGGCGGACTTATCTGAGCTGTTCTCTAGTAAGTTACTCAGCGTTTGCCAGAACTAGAATCGGGAACCTTTAATCGTGTGTTCATTCCATACAGAACTTCTTATGAAGTGGCTGCTACGTCAGATATTCTGACTTTCTTGGCTTAAAAAATTTGCCTTATTTTTCAAAAGACCCAAAAGTCTTATCCCTCTCTTAATTATCACAGTACGCTCCTTCTACAGCTCCATTTCTGTAAATACACACACACACTTTCAGCACAAAACATGCAACACGCCACATGTCGCATGTTCCACGGCTTAGTGCACGCGCTAATGTCAAAGTGAAAATTATGCCGAAACACATTTTTAATAGAGAAATGGGAGCGTTAGTTCTATTTCCCCTTGACATATTTCCAAATCACCGCTCTACCCACCGACTGTTTGATTCACCGCGCTATTTTTCCAACTCACTCACTTTCGGAAAATCCCCTGCTCATATGTTGTTGTTGCTGTAGCTGCTGGCGTTGGTGTTTATAAATAGAAACTTGCACTTGGCACACACAGCTAGAAGCTACACTAACAATAACAACAAATTGCTGTGTTGCCCCCACTCAACGAGGAATACGCCAACAAATACAAAAACAAGTAATAATTCTACAACATTTTTTCAATGAAATGTTAAACAAATAAAAAATCAACGGGAAATTTACAAGCAAAACAAAAAATATTTTCTCTCGCTAAGCTGAAATCGCTTATACTGTGGGGTTTTCAATTTTATAGAGTGTATGTCCTCACATATGTGTGTGTGCTTTCTGTAGAAAAACTTTGAAAATGAGGGAACAACAACAAAAAGCTATGCATTATTTGTATATTAAAATAGTGAAAAGTGCTCCCCTGCTGCGCTAAACTTTTGTTAATTTTTTTCACTGGCGCACTAAGGTGGAGCAAGGATTCGGGTGAGAGAAATATTATAATTTTGGAATTATAAATATGGCAAGCATTCCTAAAATATTAATATGCTATGGTAATTATTTTGTGTTTAGATACTGTTTTCTTCCTTTTTAATATTTTGAATTTAATAGCATAATACTTGTATATGAATATTTTATATACTTTCGCTGAAAAATCAGATATGATAGCCCAAAGTATTTGTTGCACAAAATATTTTGTTTAAGTTTAAAACAATATTAGAAGAGCAACAAAATAATTTAAAAAATTTTTTTTTATTATGTCCTCTCTGATTAAAATCATTATATCAAACATGTATTTGGCAACTCTAACAAATTTTTGGGACTTATGATTTTTGGAAAATTACCTCATTCGAAAGTTTTTGTTTTGGCTTATCAAGATGACGCCATTTTTTTTAAAGCTATTTGAATAAAAAGTGATTCGTAACCAGCTGGCAACCCTGGAAATTATTCCTTGATTTAAATATTTTTAGTAGTATATTTGCTAATAATCAAAATATACGTTTTTTATTTAAAATATAATATTATACAAAGTATTACCTTTTTTTGGAAAAATTATTTGGCAACCCTGACAAAAAGTTAGTTAGCGAATATTTTTGAGTATTATTTATTTTATTTTAATATTGTAAATTGTAATTCTATACAAAAAATAAAGTTTGCGAATTCGTGGCAACCCTGGTAATATGTTATTCACTTAAAAATTGTATTTTATTTAATAAATTGGAGATATATGAACATTCAAATATATACCAAAATAGAACTATATATTATATATAAAAAAAATTTAAAAATAAAATTTATTTGACAGCCCATTAAATATTTCTTCTTTAATTAAAATTTTTATATTTGTACAAAATTATTTAAACTGCATACTAATTCAAAAATGGCGAACATACCTTAAATTACAACCTAATTATATGTACGTATATATAACTTTTTATTCGCCTCTAGTGTGAAGAAAATCTCGCTGAGTTGAATGGCTTTGGAAATGGGAAGTAAATCCCTCACTATTTGCATTACTTGTTTTATGTTGTGTAGTTGTTGTTGATCTAGATTAATTTATGTATTATACAAGTCGTTCGCGGTTGCTCTGCTGCGTTACCATCGCTCTCTTCAGCAACTACAATTGTATTTCCCGCTTTTATTTTCATTGCGCGTTGACTGATCGAACGCCAGCAAATCTAAATTCATTTTCATTTGGGGATCTTTAGCCATAATACTTATAATTCATGAAAATTACTTGTACTTGTATGGATTTTGTGGTCTTAGTGTTACGGCTCCTTGTTGCATTTGTTGTCTTGTCATATCGCAGATTTGTTTTGGGGGATTTTCTTGGAGAAATGTGTTGAAAATAAACAGCAGCCTCTTAGACTCGTGATTTTAGAATGATTGTTTTGCATTATGTGTGATTGTATTTTGATACATTGATGAATTTAATAGAACTGGCAGTTCATTTTTGGAGTAATTTGGAGATTTTCGGTAGATTTTTGGTGACTTACATTGCTTATGCAAATACAATTTTGTGGTTGTTGAAATAAAGAACTTGATTATCATTGACGAGAAAGCCGAAAATATAACTATATCTTGTTTGTTATCCTAGGAACCCGTCGTAATGAATATAATTATGGGCACGCCTTTTTTTACATATTTTTATGCATAACTTCCAGTTTAAGAAATAATATAGGGTGCATTTTGCTTATCTCTTCATAGCTTGGTTTGTCAGAGTTTATATTTAAGTAGATATTTTTTATTGTTTAAATAAAGTATTCGGACCAACATTTCTGCCAAATTGTTTCTAGCTAAGGCTGTCATTAAATGTGACAAACTGTAAATAACATCTAATAATTAAATTTTAAACGATTGTTTAATCATCAAAACACATCTACTTTATAGCGAAGTACACATCTCCATATCTTCTTTGATGAAGCTGTTTCTATACAAGAGCTATGATCGGGTTGGATTAGAATGAATGACGGTAGATAAGAAGGAGAAAGAAATGAAAAATTACGTTAATCAGAGAAAGGTTCCTGAAATATACAGTGTAGATGCGTAACTGTTACCAACTTTAGGCTGCTGATCATGTTATTAAGATGGCTTTAGTAAGTTTTTTCCTTAAGGAAAACTGGTGTAGTTGGTTAAAACTAAGTTATGATTTAATAGTCCACTAACTTATCTTTAATTTTGACTTATGCGTCCCATATAATTCAATAACTCACACTTTTTAGACTCTTATTTAATAGCTTTTAATTGGAGCACCAAAACACACCCAAACAAACTGTCTTTAAAACAAATGAAGAATACAAATGCATAAGCAACCTGCAAACTCACAAAAAAGTGTACAAGGCAATGACATCACAGAGCCAGAGGCGACAATGATACGAAACAGCAGTCTACGCCGACGACAGGAAGTTACCAAAACACGAACGCAGAAAGCAGAAATGAATCCAACGCCTAATGAAGAGCCACCACTTGCACGCCTGCGCTCATGGGGGAGCAATTAGATCGAGCGCTGCGCAGCTGAAAATTATTGTAATAAAATTGTACCTCAATAATCATGTAAAAGCAATCAAAATGGTGAAAACAAACACAACAACAGCAGCGCATCGATTAGTTGTTGGCTGGCTGGTGCGACAAGCTGAAGCTGCCGATTCATGAGCGGCCGCCAACGTAGAATTTCAAGAATTCAAATAAATAAAGGCATAATTGGTGTGCATGTGTGTGCGCAAGTGTTGCAACAAAAGTGCAGAGTAAGAGATAAATATTTTCAGTAACAATTAGGGTCATTGAAAAATGTGGTGAGCTGAAAAGAAAATTCAATCAGAGACGTGAAATTATTTGAAGATTAAAAACCACTACACGTTACAGCGCACTGCTTGTGCTGATATCTGTTCATGCACAATAACAAATTAACTGGCATAAAAAATGCGCCTACAAGTCATAAGCAGCATTGAAGCAACGCATAACCCAAAAACCACATCGTTCGCACAAACGCATTAAAACACGCGACCCATTAAGAGAGTTCTTGCGCCACGTAAATGACACTTTGTTGCATGCCTCAGCTACTAAAGTGGCGATCTCAGCACATGCTTTGCTGCTTATTTTCTTAACCACACATCTGTTATGAGCGAGTTCATCGAATCAAAGGCATTAAAGTGCCGCCACCGCTTCCTGCGCGGTATTTGTGTTGCATGCCACTCCAATGGCATTTAATCACACGCCAGCCTTTCATGCGGACAGCCAACATATTTATGATGCTTTCTGTTCGCTTCTTAGTGGTGTTTGCCATAATTCTAACGAAAACAGTTTGTATAGTTGATTAACAGCGACAAAACCAATGGTCTCTTACATTTTCTTCACTTGAAAAAGTTTGAAAAAAAAAAACGATCTTCTTTGACCATGTGACTTCTTAATATCATACAACATGCTCTCTATACTTATTGTTCGCTCGCTTCATTGCACAGCTAACGAGTCATTAAATGTCAAGTTGCATTTCTAAGATTTGCCATAAAATTTGAGTGCGACATAAAATTGATATTAAAGACATTTTTGTAAGCTTCATTCATTGAAAATTTCGATCCAAAAAAATATTTCGATCAGCATCGAAATTCTTTGCTGCCTTAGCAATAAAAATGCTCTAAGCTAATAAATTTAATTTAATGTCTTATTTCTGTAAAAGAAATGGTATGTGGCGCTTAATTACTGTAGTAAATATTTGACTCAAGCAGTGATCGTGTAACACGTGTTTTGGGTAGCCTTTGTTTGTGTATTTGGGCGTCAAAATAATAATTGCTGCTTTCAAATTGAAGATCTACTTTACATAAGTAGATCAATCATGAGTAGAAAATCGATTTATGGTTTAATAAAATGTTGGAAGAAGCACTTATTGTTCCATTTTGATGTGCTCTCTAATATTTACATGTAAAATATGTAATATTATAAAGCTAATTTGTCTCACTGAAACAAAGCCAAACATAACTTAAATGATGACTCTCCAATATATTTTCGAATACAAGCAATTTTTCTCGCCATATTACCTCGAAAAGCTCTGATTGCTCAACTACTTTCTCAATTAAGGTTATTATAATCATTTGTTATTGCATTAATTTCTTTGCCGAAATATCTACCAACAATCTGTAATGAACAATTTTGTCTAATCATTGAAAATAAAATTTTTAGCTCATTAATGCAATGCGGACTTCATGCCACAAAAGCGGAAAATTGACATACGCTTACAATACTCTTATATGCATAAAATATATGTGTTTGTTTGTGCTCGTATATTTTCACCCTCTCAACCCCCTATGAGGGAGCCACTCACTAATTCATTTATGCGCTCATCCATTTTAACGCTTCACGACATGTGCGACTCTTATCTATCAAATGCTTGCCCGTCAGCTCGCCGCCACCACCACCTAAGTTTACGTAGAAGCATTAAGCAAATCCTTGCAAATAAATACAATAAAAACGTAAAATCCAGTGTTTTAATGGTTTTTGGAAAAGTGTACGTACACGCCCGAACATAGAGATGTAGTGGCAATAGGGTGGTACTAAATATCATATGAAGTTCGGTAGAGCGTGAAGACTGTTGAAGCCACATCCGTGTGTTAATTTGCCAATAATTTTTGAGGCTTGGCAATTTTTTTGGTATTTAAATTATTTTTTATAGAGGCTTCATAGTTTAACATGAACTGTAATTACCGAGCCACGAAACATAACCGCCTTGAATCGAGAGCAATATTGGCTTTTCTTTTCTTTGGTCGTGGATTTATCAGTTAAGAAGCTTATTTTATCTTTTTGAAGAACCACCCTAATATGTAAACACCATTATATCCATACCTCTCTAAGTACTTTGTCTACATTTCTGTATATTCATTGCGGTTCATGCATAATTTATGAGTTATTCATGAGCTTCGACGATTCTGCATGTTTTATCCAACAGCGAACGTGTGTGGGTGTGGCTCTACATGAATTTCAAACACGCTTATCATATCCATAAACATATCCACAAACTCTAATACTTGAATATAACTAGCCATTTTGGGTCACTTAAGTATCGGTCAACTTCTCATAAGCCACACTAATTTCTTTATTTATGCTGCTATGCTTGTTCTTAGCATTTTTCGCAAGTCATCGCAGTTGGTCGTCGACTGATCAGTCAGTTCGTTCCCAAGCGCTATATGCATTGATGTGTCAGGTGGCTCATTATACATATTTGTAACAAGTGTGGGTTGTGTGTAATTGAAGCTCATTGAGTTGTGTATAAGTAGTTGGAAATTAAGTGATTTTTGGATTTAGTGATTTTCAGATTTTCGGAATATCGAATGTTTTCGCAATTGTTTGGGGTGGCTGTGCACTCTTACTTATTTATTAATTTAATAATGCTAACGGTAGATTATCAAGGGAGGAATATAATTATTTTCGTGATATTAATGTTGATGTGACAGTGTTTGGGCTGATTGCATTACATTAGTCATATATCTGTGATAGAGTGATTTAAATAGTCATGACATTGACATATAGTCAAAGGAGATAATGCACAGTGATAACTATTTGATAATATCTCGCACAAAATAAGTCAAATTTATACAAATATTTTATCGTTGAATTTTCTATTGGTTTGGGTACGATACCAATGTATTCACACACGTTTTTTTTTTCAAGCTATTAATCATTTTCCAGAATCTTTTTAAAAACTCTCGAGCCCAACTTCCTGATTCTACAAAAGTTCAAAATTTCGTTTAAAATTTATGCCGAATTTTCCTGACTTTTAAAAAAAACTACTATTCTAATTAGAATTTTTCTAACTGATTTAAAATACCTGGTTGATTTATCAGTAAATACAGATAAAATCAGATACAACCACAAAAAAAAGTTCCGTTGACCTAGTCTAAAAGTTCTATTTCAAGATGTGGTTTTGCGAACAAGAGATCATTCCAGTATTGGGTGCAAAATAGTCACTTGGTTTAGACATTGGGCCTCTAAACGATTTTCTAAGGCCTGTCAATCACACTACTGCACCTTCTAGCAGAATTGGTCTTACAATCGCTGCATAGCGTCAGTACATGTGAGATGTGATGTGCCGAGTTTCTGCCTACACGCATATAAGTCATCACTGGCCTATCTTACTCTTTCATCCACATTGCGCCTCTACAGCAGTTTGCTGTCCAAGACTACCCGAAGGTATTTAGTGCGATGCTTGAGAGAGATCCCATTTATTGAAGAGAATCTCTATGACGGGATTTAATAGTTCGTAGTGAAAAAAGCAGATTGTTTTCTTCTGGTCTTTCAACCCAGACCAGCTTACGAAGCCAAATGCTGGACTGTAATGACAGTCACAGTATATTACACTAACTTAAAAATACTCATACTAACTTAGAAGATCTTGCAAGATAGAAAGCATGCAGAACGTTATGGCAGACAAACTGTCAACAATTGAGTTGTAGCACTAATAAATGGTAATATAAATAGATGAGTATCAACAACAAACTACAAACTGGGAAGGTGGTATAATAGAAGCAACAAAAAAACTTATGAAAAAAATCTCAATGCTTAATATACACGACAAATCGTGCAACATTTTTTTGCACATATTTTATAGCAATACCAAAAACAAATCACTGAATGGATGCATGGCGACAAGCCAACAAAGGCGCTCAGCACCTGCGTCTGCAGCCATGGTTAGTTGCAAGCCATGCGCCCGTACGTCCGTCCACTCTTTGGCGTTGTTGTTGTTTTTGTTTTTTCTTTACTTGCTTTTCGCTATATTTGCGTGGTGCGCCGACGCGACTGGCATAAACAATTAGCACCCGTCCATCAAACTTTAGCGCAGCTGTCCATTCAGCACCGGCAGTCACACTTTTCTTTATATGTCAACTTGTCCGCGCTGTTGACCAAATGTATGGATGAGTTTGGAGTAAGTAAGTGATTGAATGTTGCATTGCACCGCTGCTGTTTACACGTGTTTGTAGCAGATACACTTTTTTGTGCATATATTTTTGTTGCTACTTTGCGAAGTGAATGTCAAGTGTGTGCAACAGCCGCAAGAGCAATTACTTCATAAAGTCCATAAGAGCCTGCACTTGCATATAGATTCGTTCAGTGGGTGCTAAGTACATAGTTTTTGTTGTAAAGTTCATTTGTTCTCGCTGCTTCGGTCCATTGTTGGGGTTGCTTTAGTTTCCCATACACATTTTGTTTATAGCTCCTTCAAAAGTGTCTTTATACTTTGAAACTTCGAGTAAGTCTTCGCATTTATTGCCTTGTTAACTTGACTATAAATGGTGCTGTCAGTTTGAAGACTTAGCGTACTGAGTTTAGCACGGTTGTTGACATTTTACGTGGTGTCTATGTATATTGTTTTGAGTTATTTAGGCTTGAGTACTTTAAGTAAACAAATTTTTAAATAAATATTATTTATATTGGGAAAAACTTTTCAGGCAGTTTTGTGATTGCTTCAGTAATATTATAGAATTGACGATTAAGACGGTTTGGCTACTTGTTTGCTGGTATTGGCCGGTAATCATTTACTAGGAGCTGATTTTCTTTGGCCAAGCTGAGATTTCGAATCCTACTGACTACAATTGCACCGGCTGAAGAAAGCAAACGGCCAGCTTAGTAAAATAGGGGAGAAATTGTGTTCTATCCGAACAACGATTGGCCACATACATCGATAGCGACTTGCTAAAAGCTACCACAGTTCCAGTTTATAGTCCGGACTTAGCACCAAGTGATTACTGTATGTTCCAGTCAATGGCGAATGAGTTTGCTAGTGAACAAATCTCCTCAAGAGAAGCATGTGAAAATCAACAGTTCCAGTTATTTGCCAATAGAAACGAGGGCTTATGAAATTACCTTCAAAATTACAACAAGTTATCGATAAAAACGGTGTATATTTGACTTTAATCGGTTTATTCTTACTATAATAAATGAGATCTTTAATTCAATGTAAAAGTAATGGATGAACTTTGACTAGACCGTATATACGGTTGGCGGAGTAAGTTTGATTTCTGTGTTTTCGATACAAAAACTATTAGACTATTTAAAAATTATAATGGAAAGAAAGCTAATAATTTCCAATAGAGGATAAGTTCTCAAGAGTGTTTTGGCTTCTCCCGTTTCCAAAACCACCAATCGTGTAATCCGCCAGTGTAGATGGTCATTTAGTAATAACTCCCAATTTTTCGGATAATGAACATATTTGAAAAAGCGGTCTAAAAGCTAAGTCAAATGCGGAAAGATTACTCTAAAAAACTGACATTTATTTTACACAAAAACACAGTTACTCACGGAAGCTCTCTAAAAACCACAGAGTCTACAAAAAGTTACCTTCTACTCTAGAGATGCTACTGTATGTACTAAGCTTTCCTATTTTCCAGATCAGTGATTCGTTTGCGAATGAGACCCCAACGGTTACATCCTACAATCATGCTCTTTCCATACTGATTCAAAGTCTACAACGCTGGTCTGTGATCATTTACAATTCTTTTTATAATATTTATGGCTATTGTATATATTATTCACCCTTTTAATAGCAGCGCTACTTAATCTCCTAATTAATCAAAAATAATATTTTTTGCGGCCTCTTTACACGTTAAAAGCATTAAAAATACCACTTAAATCGACAGTTCAAGGCAATTACGATAACTCCTCCAATACATACAGCAAAGCTAGTCAACCACCTTACTATATACGCAACTTAAAAAGCCAGGCTAATGGCTTACATAACCCTTTTTGTGTGCCACAACGCAATTTTCACTCAAAATGTCACGCTTACTTGACCAAAATATATGCTTGCGAAGTGTAAATTTTAAATGTTGCCTCTCTGCTATAATACTTTTAATCCAGTTAGCGCTTTAGAAGGAGTTAACAACGCGTGAATTTCAACGCAACGAGATTAACAGGCGCAGCGCTTCAGACACTTTTGTAAGCATAAATCTATGTAAGTGTTAGCCTCACTCCACCAATAGCAGCAACTTTTTGATGAATTGTGCAGCCACAGGTTTTGCTTAATTCAACACATGCGCTATGCACAGCCTAAAAGTATACAACATATTCACTTCCGTTCGCGCTGGTTAAGCGCCTAAAAATTGATGTATGCATCAGCGCCTTTTCTGTATTCTGGCAAGTACCGTTAGTACTCGCCACTTCAACCACAACCACAACGACTTCCACTGTGCCTGCCTGCCCGCTCTGCCGCCCAACCCATAATTGTGTGGTAATTATTTATGCACAAAGCTTAACTCGCACATCCTTCATACACCTTTTTCCCCACACATACGCACACACACACAAACACACATGGAGTATTTTTCGGTATTCTAAATAAATATGCTCGTGATTAATTGCCACATTAACGTGTGGCATTTGTTGATTTAAGCAACTTCTCATAATTGCCTGTGTCGCGTTGGCTTCTGCATTGCTGCGTAATGAAGCTGCATGCAAATGTGTGTGCGTTAAAGGGTTGCCTTTTTGCTGTGACATATGAACTGGTTTTATTGATTAATGGCTAAAAGTTTTCAACGGTGAAATATTTTGAAGATTATTTATAAGACGCAATAAATATTTTTGCGGGAGATTTGAAACGTAAAAGGTAAACAAAAAATATTGCATCGAAGAAGAAATAATTATTTCAAGTTATTCCTTTGGGTCAAAAACTTTACAAATAATGTACCGACTATCCCAATTGTAAGGAGAAAAATTAGTTCCTGAAATAAATTCCTGAAATGGTGTTATCTTATTATTATACCCTGAACAGGGTACAGGCGTAGTTTGTAACACCCAGAATGAAGCGTCGGAGACCTCATAAAATATATAGATAAATAATCAGCATGACAAACTGAGTCGATTTAGCAATGTCCGTCTGTCTGTATATACGTGAACTAGTACCTCATTTTTGATCTGAAATTTTGCATGCGTACGTTTCTGCCCAAGAAGCAGCGACCACAAAGAGTCGGAAATTGTAAAGAGTAGCTTCGGTGCAGGCGAAGTTAATGATTTTTCTTGTTCTTACTTGAAAAACATGCCATCATTCTTTGTCTCAGTTTGAAATATCCTAGCTACACTGTAAAAAATATTTTAACCTGAGGCTGAGTTGGATGCACTACCACAAGTTTTTTTAACCCATCCATCATCTTTAAGACTTTTTCTTATTGAGGTCGCCCCTGACAGATAATCCTCTTGCTGATGAGTGGCTAAATTAGACATACCTATCCACCATTATCATATAAAATAAAGCAAAGCTTTTCTATCATAACGTTTTTTTAACAACCTGGTTCTTTTATAAGAGGCATTTTAATATATTATTTAGTAGAATGAGTAATATCCGTTTCTCAATTTTTACTTCTCAAGTCGTTATATAAGAGCTTTCATATCATGTCGAAATCCTTCTCTCTCTTCACATATTTGCTTATGTTAGCTTATTTAATGTATGCTTAATTGGTCTCAGTACAATTTGAAGGAAAACAATCAATTGAAATAGATTCACCATGAACGGATATATTTCGATACGGAATATTTTTCGATTCGAACCTAGTCAAGACCCTTGAAATTAATTTTCATCTGAAATTTCACCTAAATTTCTATCTCCAGAATTATAACATACCCTTACTAATTGTTTTATGTGCCACGAATTTTCACCTTCTGAAATTCGGAAAAACTATCCTCATCGTCAATGTTATGTGGGTAGTCTTAAGTAGGGTATCAATTTTTTAGCAATTGGGATGATAATTGGTTTTCCTTGACATAGGTATTTACTACTTGTACATATAAGTAGTTTAGAATAAATGGATACCGCCGTTGTAATTCACTTAATCTGGTTTTTCATGAAGTAGTTGTATAGAACAAAATTTAGCATTTTCTAATACCATTTTAAGTGTTCACAACTCGCGTAAGAATTATTAGAAAGATCCCTAAGATAAGCCTTAACAAAATTTTGTATTTTAATCTAATTATTTTCCGATCATTGACCCTAATGCCACCTTCATCAACTTAATCCTTTCCGAACAACCAAATTACAATTATCCGCGCATAATTAACCTCATACATACGAAATCGAATATGGAATAATACAATATGAAAACCAAATAATCATCGAGTAAGGAAAAGTAAACAAAAAGTGGCTGCCAATAAAAATTTCAGCATGCCAAGTACAACTGATTGATGAGAATTACCATGCATTACAATGCATCCGGTCGTTGGCTGAGCGTGAGATAAAAATCGGAAAATCGAAACAAGACTGTGTGGCCAGCAACAAAAGCAAAAACAATGTTGGAACACTTTGTATGCAGAGTAGTAAATAGAAAATTTGGTTGACGATTAGTCATCAAAAGTCGAAATATATAATGATATTAAACCGAGTGAATGAAATAAAGTTTCGAACAAACAATTACCTGAGATTGTTCGAAAAATTAATGTAAACAAGAAATGTAGCAAATAGTAGAAAGAAGAAGAACAATTTTTTATAGTTATTATTTTTTATTTACCGCTCATTACCAGTAAAGGCTTTTTCGTCATCCTTCACTGGTCATTGTGGGTGATCTGAAATTATTTCGTGTAAATAATAAAAAACAACAATAGTTGTAGTTAGAAGAAAAACGATTAACAAATGTCAATTAGCCGCCGTTTGTGCCGCAACACGTACGAAACTTTGTTCGTCTTCGGTATATACCAATATGTTTTTTGTTTGTAACTTGTATTCATATGGACACACGATGTGTTCCTTCTATGTGGCATGTAAACATTTGGAAGAAAAGGTGTGTAATGAGTCAACCAGTCAACAGCGTACAGATGGTGGTATGCAACATGTTAACAGATGCAAGTGAGCGATAACAGATGCAAGAAATGATCGAAATAGCAAAACAAAAAATACTTTTTCAACGACTTTTTGTTGACCTCAAAGACCGCTGTGTGGCACATACATAGACCGTATATCACTTTGCATACTGCTACTAAATAAATAGATTCGTATACACATATAAGTGCGGTTATAAATTTAATAATCGATTTTAACATTTTTACACATTTTTAATCCCGTAAAATTAGGACTGATCCCGAAACGATTTTAATACAAAATCAAATTATGAGTGCAAAATACATATGTGAAACCAAAAAATTCTCTGACAAAAAGAATTGAAGTAAATCCCGAAAAATCGGGACTGATTCCAAAGTGATTTTTGCATAAAATCAAACATTTATCGATGAAAAATATGCAAAACGAAAATATTATCTGTTCAAAAATTCAGCATAGTAACGACTTGATTTCGATCTAAAAACTTAAAATTGCGAAAATTTCGAGTATAAAAATATATACATATACATATATGGAGGGTTACGAATATGAATCTTTAATATTTAACCGCAATAAACCATAAATGTAATGCAGATTTTCTCAGCAACATTTCTCTCAACATACATTTTGAAAAATAGCTCTATAGTCGCTTTGAGCTCGATATTAAAAATATATCCAGCGGAATTGAAATAAAATAATGGAATTATATTTAATATTACGTATAGTTAATTTTACTAATTTGTAAATATTTTTAAGAAGTACAATACAATTTTGAAAGTCGTAACGAATACTGAAGGCGAGTTTTATAAATTTTAAATACATAGAAGCAATCAAAACCCTTTTATGGAACATAGAAAAATTGAGAATCACTCTGTAGTTATTGGTAGATTATATATTTGGGATCCCGAAATGATCCCGAACACACGGAAAATAGTCTCTTTAATAATAAAATTTAACCTACTACGTACTTGCATAGCCAACAGCGCTACAATTTTATGCCCTGCAATATCTTTTCAATTTCTTTCCTATTAATGTACAGCTATTTATACAAAACTATAATGCCTCCTTAGGCAAATAATAAAATTCTCATTTGGTTGTTAAATGTGGGAATTGTAATGCAGCAAACAAACAGAAACCTACGAAAATTGTTGAAATTCAGCCTTAGTCACCTTTGATCATCGGCAACACCATGCAAAGTTATTCTTTTGCCACACAACTCGTCCACTGTCATCCAAAGCATTTGATCTGTGTCGGGATCGTCCGATTTGTTTGCGTTGCTAATTGAATTTTCTGTACTTATTTATTTTTTAGTCTAATATTTGTTGTGTACACATTGTTGTTACAAATACTTTGTGCCCACATTCACGCAAATGCTGTATATCTTTGTTATTGTTGCCGTTTATTTACACATGTGCTCAAATGAAAAGCATGTGGATCGAATGAGACACACTTACTACACTGGGAGAAATGAAAAAAATATATTTTTACAAGTATTTATTTCTCCTTTTGTTTATAGCGCATTCTCATTCTTTTTTCAATCAATTTCTCTTTTCTATTTCATATAAAGGATAGCTGTTAAACTTTCCCCTGTTTATATATCATATTATTATCTTAAAAGAAAAAAATCTTAGAAGCTTTACTTGTCCTCAAGCATAAAGCTTTTCTTCATAAAAAGGTGAACTATGCTTTTCGGAAAAACCAAGAGATCGTGACGCAATCCGTTGATGTACCAAGTCGCAATTAATTAATAAATGATCTACAGTAATTCTATTATGAAATATCATTAAATATGGATAAATAGAACACTATAAATTTCCAGTCAAAACCTATTTATTGTAGATTAAATTAGATTTCAAACGAAGCATATCACTTCCTAGTAAAATGATGGATAATCCATGCACCTAACCTTGTTCAAATATTCTTTTACATGAAAGTTAAAATTGCGTTCTTCGGATTAAAATTCAGCAACATTTATTAGCGAAGAGTGTCTACTGCGTACATAAAAATGTTTTAGTCCTCGGAAAAGGAAGAGAAAGCTCTCTTTTGCTAACTAATCCACTGATAGACAATTTTTCAAGTTTTCATATTCTTATTTAATTTATTCGACATTGAAACGATTATCATTGTTTTAAGTTTAGAAAATATTTTGCAACAAGCCTTTCTCTCTCTTTTTACAGTGTAATAATCACAATACAGCGCAGCAACATTCAGTGTGGCAATATGAAGTGAAGGTGTTTCGTGCATTTTTCGTTCACTTTAATTCGATCTAACTGTTCTATAATTATTTGAAGAGATCGCCGCTCATCGGTGCATACATTGACTGATGACTATGACCGATGCTGTTAATTGCTGCGACGAGCGATGCGCGTTCGCAGCTTGGAACTACCGGGAAGGTAAGCAAACAGTGTTACAATCTATAAATGTGTGTAAAACCAATTTATTGTAGATGCTCGCTTGAACATATCTAGAAACGTATGTACTGTATGTAACTATTGCATTAACAAGTATTGATCGGTATCTCTTGTCCGTATCACATTTCAGCCCAACTGTTTATTTTGAAACCTTTATACTTTTCAATATGATTTTTTTTCGTTTGTTTACTAATTCTCTCGAGTGTCTGTTGCATCTTTGTGGCGTATGACTCATCGGCGTGTGAACTTTTAATGATCGCACACTTGATTAACTGGCTTCCTAAACAGCATAACAAATCGGCTAGTTGAAGAAAGCGTGTTGCCGGGACTCAAGTTGGAGCGCAACTTATTAAATGTAGCTGGAGAATGACGACGTGTGTGTTGCATATTAAGCAGTTGCATCAGTTGTGCATGCCACTTTGACTGCAATTCAGTTGACTGACTCAACCCATTTCGTTAATCTTCGTCTGATGCTTCGTCGGCATGATTAGTTGGAAGTTGTGAAAGAAACGCTTAAATGTCAAAAGTAGTTTAGAAGAATATTTTTTTTCGTTACTACAATACCGAATTTTTACTATCGAAACGTGTTGCAATTAACTCATTTGTTGTGTGGCTGCCACAGCGGTGATGCAGCAGTTCTCATGCACTTTGTGACGCGACATCGCTGTTGTTCGGCGGCGGTGAGACCCATCAGCATTTCATTAAATTAGTAATGCTTTCAAATTATTATTTTATTTTTGAATTTTGTAAATTTCTGTTATAATATTAGTCACTGCCGTTAATTTATTAATAATAGTGGTAGTGAGGTTAATGAAAAAAGTGTAGACTATTTATCTTAGTTATAGCTCAATATCAGCAATTGCATGGCGCAAAGCCATTCGAGGCGGTTGCAACAAATTAACAGTTTCCAAGGGGTTGGGTAATTTGTAATAGAGCTTGCAACAAATTAACAGCTTATTTAATCGTATTGGAGGAGGCAACAATATTTCACGCTAAAATTAACTTCTTAAAGTAGATTTTGAGTATAGGATATATTTTTCTTAACATGTTAGAGATATTGTCTTATAATTACGTTGATAATTGGTCGCATGAATCTCTATGATATTCGACACAAACTTATCCAATGTGAAATTAATTAAACATTTTTGTGTCATACTATAATATATTTCATAAGATAGCGTAAAGTTGAAGACTGATATTTTTTAACTCAAAACCTTCAAGTTATGCCTTTTCATGACAAAACTTCTTTACAATTGTATATTCATAAGCCTACGGTTTCAAGGACTTGAACGATAATGAAATGGAAAGCTATACAGTTTATAAAAATATTCCAAAAAATCTTATTAGTCGGTCGAATATTTGGTGAAAGCTTTAGTATATGACAGGGTAACACAAAAAGCTCCTTAAAGCTCAGAATCAGGAACAGCAAAGCTCATGTTTGTTATATTTTTCAATAAATGTGAAAATTTCAATTAAAAAAGTGGTAGATTTGCAAATGTTATACCTAAGATTTAAATCTTTGTTTTTTTATTTTTATTCTTGATTGGCACTAAAAGGGGCGGCCTAAGTCATTCATGAACTAGTATAGGTTCTTAGCTTAATAATAGAGCCTATTTGATAATTTGGAATTAAAACTAAGAAATTTAACACATTTTAAGGAAAAGTCTTTAGCGTATCCGGCGCAAAGCTGCAAATATTTATATTGAAATCTTTGATTGGCTTTGGCCATCTGGCGATACATTGTTTTATGAAGAGTCTAGACACCGACACAGGTTTGTAAAATTTTAGTAACGCCATCAAATTTTTTCAAGAAATTATCAAACAAAAACATCACTTCATTCCTACTGAGCTCTCATTATACTTTATTGCCAAAGAAAAGTACGCTAGTATTATATAAAAATATGAAAAACTTTTATTTATTTACTCGCGACTGCTTAAAAAGCGATTTGCACGATTTTGCTCGCGTGCAACACCCAAACAACGCCAGTCAAGTCCATTGACTTTATAGCCATTAGTTAAACGTCACATCAAGCGACTAACTGCACAGTGTTGTGAAATATTTAACACCTCATTTGCTCACCCGCTTGGCCAGCGCCCATAATTAGCATGGGCAGGTGTTGGCCAACGTTTATAAAGGTACTAATTTCGTTCAGAGTGATTGTATTTTGATTTTGCCTCACATTTTTTCTGCTATTTTGACAGTTTTCGTGTTATGAAATTTATTTATACATTCATAATTTGGTTGTTTTTGGCATTTACTGTTGACATGCGATTAATAAATTTTGGTCTCACTCTCTCGTGGCATTTGTTGGCTTTCATGCATTTTTTATAATATATTCTCTTTTATAGAATTTTATAAGCAAAAGTTTTTAAAGCATTTTTTTCTTCTTCTTCGTTTTGTGCAACCTTTGCGATTATAATTTTTTATGGGTTCATTTCCCAGCGGTCAATTACTTGAGCGTCTGTGATTTTTGTTTACATGCATTAATTCACCATTTTTTTATCGACATCCTTTTTCCTATTTTATATCCTTTGTATATTGCTAGCGGTAATTTTTTCAGGTAAATGAGTCCTTTTTGGTATTTTTTCTGCATTGTAGGGGCGCGCTTTTGTTATAATTTCAATTTAATTTGCGTCTGAGTGTTGAACAGCGTGAAAATCCGTACTTAGCTGCGGAGCTTTAGGATTACAGGTACATTGAGTGGTATATATTTACTGATACACTGAAGCATATACTCATATATGTATAATGAATTTCATGTCGAGCGTGAATTTGCAAAAATTATTTACGCAAAAATTGTTTTGCAAGTGACACCTTTGTTTAAATGGGCATTAAACATTTTCATTCCTTTTAATAAATTTTTTTATTTGAAAGCCACTTATAATTCTTGTAAAAGGTAGTACTTTAGTACAAAGCAACACCCAGTAAATGGTTGAGCAAACAAAACTCACTGAGGCGTGGCAAAAAGGGAGGCTTTTGCATTCGACACCTTTGAATAAAACTACAAAGCAAAGGTGGCAAGAAATTTGAACTATGGCAAGTTGAGAGTTCAATTGTTACGTTTTAAAATAGCAGCAAGAGCAAAGGAGCCTGTGTAAAGCATAAATAAATTTATGTTACAGCAAGAGATATCGCTAATTTCTTTAGCTTACACAGTTACATTAGTAATATTTTTCATTAGCCTCTGTTAATGGTGCTAATTAATAAATAGGAGCGCTTAAAAAATTTACGAAGCTTATGCAATATTAACAAATTTTGGGCAAACAATTTTATTGAAAAGTTTGACAAGTGTAGAAAAAATAAGACATTTTGTGCTTTTATATACTAATACCCATTTTTAATGAAATGGGTCACTTTTGACATTTTGGAGAGTTTGGAGACTTGTTAAAATAATTTTGTTTTGTGTGGAATTTATTACCAAATCTTTATTAACTTCACTTAGCAGAAATTTCTGCAACTTTCATAAAGTGTAGAGTTTGTAGAGTTGTGAAATTATGTATAAAAATGTGCGCAACATTCAAAAAGGGACTTGAGTAAATATCTTCTGCAATTCTAACAAATTTTTAAACTTTGGATAGTTTGTAGACTTTCTAAGACATAGTTAAATATATAGAAAACTAAGCATTGTTAATATGTTTGCTTAGGTTTTGAAATAAAATTGTGTGTTTAAGTATTTATTGAACTGCTTACTCTTTAATTTAGTAGTATTTTCAATTATCTGCCATATCGTCTACAATACAACGAATTAATAAACACCAGTTCCGTCTTGACTATAAACGTTAATTTATTTAAGTGTCACAAATGCACACGTTTGTTTGTTTGTAAATGTCTGGTTGTCTGGCGTGAAAATTCGCACGACATTTGATATATTGCCAAAAGTTCTTTGTCTAATTGAATAATTAGAAAAGAAGTAAACAAATTTTTCCAGCAACTATAACCTATTAACTGTAAGTGTACACGCGCTCATATATAGAATTTTATTTACATAAATGTAAGTTTAACGTACTAATGTATACTTAAATGTGTGTTATTCATACCTTAACTCACTACCTTCCATCAATAACCAAAATGACGGTGACAAATATTAACAGTCAAAACTCAAATCTATAGCACGAATGTTATAGCAGCCAAGACAAGCGTTAGAGAGTTTTCACAATAACAACCACATTCATGCACCAGCACAACTCATTTCAATGGCAGGAAAGAGTGTTCAATTTTTTTATAAAAAGCTTTATAGTTAGAACATTTGTGCTCGTGCTGTCGCGACCAGTTACTAACATAATTGCGCTGCCAGCGCGAATATTGCTCTGCGTGGACCTTGTCAGTTCATATTCTAATACTTTTTTACATAAAAAAACTTAATTTTCCTGTTTTTGATTACTAAAACGTATAATGAGCTTTTCGTTTGCCATATATTCTAAAATAACAACCAGAATGCCCACAAATGCTTGTAGTCCCCATTACTTAAGTGAATTTGGTTTCATTTGGCTTAAAATTTGATGACAATTTCACAACTATACAACAGTCTCAGTGGCCGGCTTTGAAACATATTTAAAAATATCATAAGTTACCTAAATATCTACTTGTTGCAAGAGCGAACAATAGAGAGATCAAAAACTCGTGTGAGCCATGACAATCTAAACAGCGCCGGTTAAAACGATCGAGTTTACAAAGCACTTTGAAAATGGATAGAAAACTGTTCGTCTTTATTGGTTAATGAGCTTTCTATATCCCATTATCTCGTCGATTAGCTTGAAATGCGCAATTACCATATATATATTATATATATTTAGTTCCCGTAAGGGACATTCATGGTGCTGGAAATACAGGCAGTGGTCTTGAGCCAGTTTCGAAACCATCTATAAAGATTCTGCATTGAAAAACCCAGGCATTAGTAAGAGTGTTAGAATGAGACCCCAAAAGCTTAATATTGTTATATATTCTTGCCAGGAAAATCCACATAGCCGACAAATCGAACATATCGAGACCATGTGCCTACAAAAGTGCTTAAGCAGCCATTTTCTGGGATGAATCAGCCTGTTATTAGCTACAGGTCTGCCCAGGTTTCGCATGGTTTTGAGAATGTCGTATACAATAAGTTAAGGATTCAATGCTTAACCTACAAAAGCGAAGAGAGCTTATCAAGTTTTTCGAATTCTGAAGCAATATTTAGCAGTATTTTGTGGAAAAAATGAAAGTGTTTCTGTCTCTGCTGTCAAAGGTTTTAAGGACTTTGTTCTCAATTCAAATATGTATATTGCTACTAACTAAATATGTAGTATGTTCTCATTATCTTAATATACATATGTTCATATTATATTAAAATACACATTTTTTCCGTTGCCTTTTCGCTCACTTCTACGACATTTGATCTCTGCTAGCGTCCGTCAAAGGACAAAAAGCGTCCGTTTAGCTTTCCTCATTTAATATGGTTGGACAAACTTTCTGCAATTACCTTTTGACCAGCAATGGACGCAGTAGCACATAGACAACTATTGTGTAATGGTGGTAGTCCTAGTTGTACGCGTCGTCCATGTAATACCTCGATTTCATACAAACATTTACATATTTAGTGAGGGTATGCATAGACCGCGAATGTCCGCAATAGAAATCGTTTTTTGTAACTTTAGCGCTATTAAAAAGTTTAACCCTAAAGGGCGACTCATTAAATGTTATCTGACGACGAACGAAAAGAGTAATAAAACTGTTTAAACTGTTGAATCCGGTGGTGGGAAGCAAAAAGTTTAAATTGTTTATAAATATATATGCATATACTCGTATACATGTGTATAATGATGAACTAAGGTTTTGACTTAAAATATCGTATGTACCAAAAAGAGTAATGCAACGTGGCGGTTTGAAAATATCATAGGATTTGCTTTGAGGAACAAGTATGTAACGCGAGAGAGATTTGCGGCTATGCAAGAAAGAGCAATTTGCACAAAAATCAGAAGGTCATGCTATTGGAAACCAAAGCAGAAATATTCCGTTAACGATATGCTGAAAAAATGTAAGATGTAAAATTCAAGAACTATTTAAATTATCATAGCTGACTTGGTTCAGCTTGCGAGCGGGAGCCTCTGTTGAAATGAATGGCCCTTGAAACATTAATATTTTTTAAGTATGCTTAGCTTGACATTGTAACTTTATTGACAGATCAGACCACTGTATCATATAGCTATCATACAAACTGAATGATCAGAATCAAGTTATATGGGACGTCATTAGGTTGTTTGTTAATACTTCAAATTTGGAGTTTCAATAAAAATGTGTTCATCTTCATCATCAAGGTTGTCCTTAGGAATCTGGAAAGCCAAATTTATGGCTCATCAATTTGCTGCCGGCTATCTTGTTGATCGAGGGTTCAAAGTAGGTTAAAGTCAAAATTAAATACTCACTCCAAAATTATGATGAAATCTTTCACAAATAATGATGACCTATAACCTAAGTTCTGATAGAAACTACAGTGGTGTGCAAAACTTAATACCAAATTACTCCCACTACCAACTCTCTCATTACCTTAGCTGAAGGTTGCCGCACACAGCGTTAAGAGTATTTCATACAACACAACTGCCAGTTTTGCATAATTACTTACAAAAGGATCACGTCAACAGGCGTTGTTAATGATTTTTGCACAAATTTCGTTTGTATACGCGCCAGACACCAAGCAACACGGTTTTCCAGCTACAACGCTCAACTGATTCATGCAAAATGTGCTTTTAATTTTTGTTGGCTCAATATTTTATTTTTTCTCGCTTTTATTTCCGCTTTCATTTGAATGAATGAATAAGTTGATGGTTTTTGCGCATTTTTACGATGATTAAAAAGCGACTTATCGCCATGTCATGTGACGCGCTTTATGACTTACAATGACGAACAACTTTGCCCAGCCCCAAACATTTGTAATTTGCAAGAAAAATAGCGAACGCAAAAGCTATGGATGTTGAGAGGAAGTGAGTAAAAGCGACATTATTTACTATAAAGAGTGATATTTTTGTCTTTTCGCTGCCGAGGCATGGCTTCAGCAAGGTGAATTTATAGACTGCGCAGCCCTCAACTGATAACCGTAATGAAAATGCAATGAAATGTTTATTTTTAATGGTTTTAATTACAGTTAAAGAAATGTTTAATGACATTTTGAGATTTTCACTGCAATAACAACCTAAAGTCATTGCTTTTTCTCGCACAGTTTTTATGATTACTGCCATAAATCCGACAGTTTTGAAGTTGCGCTGCGAAAGACGCAAACCTTCATAACTGTAAAATTGCAGATTTAAGCTTGAATTTCGCAAATGCACCATTAAAACTTCGTAGTTTGCTGCACGCAGATTTAAATTCATTTCTGTGGCAATTTAATATCTGTGGCATATACATTTGCTCGTACTAAATGTATAAAATCAAGACTATAATTCATTTTGTCACTTCAACTGCAGTATCTATTATACAATGTTGCAACTACTGCACATAGTGGTGTGTGTTGCAAGTTCCACACACACACATATATTACGCATTGAACTGCTGCTTTGATTGCATTTTGCCGTCAAAATCGCTCTTTGAAAGGCTGTAAATTATATTAAACACAAAAACTTATTGATTACTCATACGCAGTGGCGAGACGCAACGTTTAGCTATGCTTGTAATGCTGTATGAAAATTGCTTATATGCATGTATATTGCTTTAAGCACTTACAAGACATTATATGTTGCATTACTATGCTGTTTGTCACCTTAACTCTACGCAATTGCTTCTTTGGCTGCGCTTCTATTAGGCTTCCCCTCAGTCTTGACTCTCTCTCTCTCTCTCTCTTTCGTTATATCCCCCTAATTCTGCTTCAGTCCACTGCTGTCCGTTAATAGGCTTTTGGCTGGCGGCACTCTGGCGACACTCTCCATTTATAATGTAAAATAAATTGGATTATCCTTTGATTTAGCAACACCTTGCCGTTTTGCACACGTACGCCACACACTTAAAACAATAAACGAGTATACCCAGTAGGAAATCAGTACGTCTGTATATACCCGATATGAAATTTTGTACGCGTCCGTTTTTTCCTAAGAAGCTGTCTGTTTGTCGGAGCCACCATATATATTGAGAAAATATTCTACTACAAGCCAACTTTTTGGGATAAGAAAACACGGACCTGGTCCTCGAGAGACCGATGCATTCTGAGAAGGTAAACTTGTGGCGTGGGTTTGGAAGTGGGAGCAAATTTGTTTTGAAAATAGTGCTGGAAATTATATTCAGATCAACGATGGGCACTACAGGTGGACGATTAAAGACTTGAATATTTTTTGGTTCCAGTAGTACGTAACTATATACTTGAAAATATGTACATATATAGAAAAATAGTATAATATAATAAAGTGTAGATGCTCTTTACTACTTCTGGAAACGTTGGGTCAGTTGGGTGCTATGGCAATTGTACTACAAGTTTTGGAGTTGCATGTATATCCGTCTCAGCCTGTGGGCAATTTTGCATACATACATACATACATATATGTATTGAATATGCGATTTTCTTGTACCAACGTTAAGAGTACCATTGCATCTTGCACTACAGATTTCGAAGGAAAGTTTCATATACAAAATATAAGAAATATATGTACGTACACATGTAAAAGTATACATTCTTATCTGCATACACACACATCTTGCGAAAATAATATTGCAAATATATCTTGCTTTGCTGAAGTGTTAATTGCATGCGACAAATATACCTGTTCTTATTTTATAACGCCAAATAAATAAGATATATAGGATTTATAAGCCATTTCAACTAAACATACACAGATACATAAAAGCATGCACTCTCAAGCATTCACTATCAAGTAATTGCATTCAATACACTTATCTTGGAGTTTGTAATTTACTTGAGTCATTCATCTTCTGCAAAGACATAAATTTAATGGCTCGATTGCAGTGTCAAAGTCAATTTTATTTGTGAATTTGTCTTGATTTCTCAGTTAAATTACCAAAATGATTTGTGTGCGTGATTTATATGCGTTGTATTTGTTGTTAAGGAAAATCGAATGGTGAATTGGTTCAACAAGATTAGTTATATATGTTTGTGAATTGCACTTCAGCTCAGACAAGTGTCTGAATAGATTTAAACTGGAAGAAATATTTTGAAATAAGTGTAATGAAGGTCTTAGTATATTAAATTTAGTAATCTTGTACAGGGTTGAGAGTGAAATCACGGCTTTCGTTAAATTTATAAAAGGTTTCTTAAAATTACTTTAAAAGTACTCATTTTAAACGATCGAAAAAATATGGGTTTTGTAAACAAAAAAGTAATAGGGAAATATCGTCAAACTTTCACTTAATATTGTGTAAATTGTAGAGAATCACCTATTTTGGAATATGTATGGATAGCCAGTCTAACCCAGTTATATGTTATACAATATAGGTTAGGTAAGGTTACGTTAGAAGGTCGATCCTAAGAAGGATCACACTTGGACAGCTTAAAACGGCGGTCCGTTGTGGTACCCAAACTCCTATGAGCTGGATCAAAAGACCCCCACATGTCGACAATATATATTATAAGGTCTACTAAAAGTAAATCCTATCATTTTGAATTAAATTTAAGGTTTTATTTAGCATAGCTGGTAGAACCCAATCTGTGTAAAAACTTTTCTTTCATAAGTTTCCGGCATTTGTTGTTGTATTAGTCTACAGCTATTGGTTAAACCTTTACGACGTAGGACTTTCCCAATCTGGTTACCAAATATTAGAGACTCGATTTCAAATACCATTGTCGATGATAAAGTCTACACTTTAGAATTGAAAATTCTAGAATACTTTCAAAAATAAAAAAAATTTCAATACAAGTGCTTGATTTTGTTCGGTCAGTTTGTATGGCAGCTATATGCTATAGTGATCCGATATCGGCGGTTTCAAATAATTAGCAGCTTTTTGTAGAGAAAAGGATATGTGAAAAATTTCTGTTCAATATCTCAAAAACGGATGGACTAGTTCGCGTTTATACAGACTGACAGACGGATAAACGAACATGATTAAGTCAACTCAGCTCGTCACGCTGATCATTCACGAGTATATTAATATTTTATAAAATCTATGACGTTTCGTTCTGGTTGTTACATACTTCGTTGCAAACTTAATTTACCTTGTACAGGGTATAATTGTATTTAAAATAATTTATTTCAAAATATTTTATATAAAAAAAATTTAAGTCAAAATTAAAAAAGTTAAGCTAAAAGCAGCTCAAAATTTTGTCTTAATACTTCAGGTACTTTAAAAAAATATTTTAAACATAAATGCTTTGAAAAAAAGTAAAAAAAGAAAGAGGCCGCTTTTTTTGGCTTCTTCCATTGGTTGAAATATATATATATATATTTATATAGACACATCAACATCATATAAAAAATATTTGTTTTATTAAAAAAAAATTCAAATTATTTTTAAGGTTTACATATGGGTTAATTGTATATAATAATTATTAATATTACATTTTCTTCACGCAAAAATATTTCATTATACAAAAGCAAGTATTATTTAGCCACCGCACTGCATTAATAGTATTCTATGAAATCAAATTAAATTGCTAATAAATAAACAACATTTGAACTCAAACCATTTATGCATGAAAACAGCTTTAAACACATTTGCTGAAAATTACGCACTTTATTTCAAATAAAGTTTGTCATTAATTTCACTACAAAATCGCAGGAAACTACTTGCAAATACTAAAGGAAATGCTTAGAATCACGCACATAATCTACTTAAGTGTATGTGCATAAACTATGGGTGTGCACATGTGTATTAGTGCGCATAAATTTCTTCTATTTGCTTTCAATTGCCAAGGTAATTATTTATGTAAAATATATAGAAATTACCAGCGAGATAATTGAGTTAATGCAAAGTGCCGGTTAAAGCAGCTGCCAAAGTGAATACCAAATGAGTAATTTCGTAATTTGCATGCAAGTGAAATGCAAACCTGTATGCGTGTAGATATGTATATATAAATACTAAATAGCTGTAAATGAGTATATGCTGTTAGCTAAATATGCCAATACTCTAATTTATATGCTTAGAAATAAATAAGCAACTTTGGCAGAAGCTGCTGCAAGACTGATAAGGGAAGGCAAATATAATATTTATATGTATGTATATATTTGTGTGTATGCGTGTGCGCTAATACTTGTAATGTGAGGCAGCAAACAAAGTTGAAAATTTACACTTCAAGGCAATTAATAATGTTGCATTAAGATATGAATGCAATGCACTCACACATATACAGTCAAATTCTTGTATTTGCATGTGTTTGTAGTCCTCCGAACAGCTTTCAAATCAGCCTAAAGTGTCTTGTAATACTACACCTACTCAATGCGTGTTGCACATGCCCCACAATTACCGAGCATAATTAAGTTTATCGATAGCGTTACATTTCGCTGCGTTGCATTTACTTATGTATTTACTCATTTTACAAGACAAAATGACAAATTATCATACCCACCTTACAATGCCGCCCATTTCGGATAGTCCACATGTACCCCCAAATGATTTTAGCTGATTTACTACAAATGTTGCAAGGTGGTTGTGTTTATATGCATACCGTGATCATTACACTTACAGTAAATTCCTTGCAGGAAATCGAAAAAAGTCAAGCTATCATAACCTAACTTTGTGTCTAGAGTTTTTTGTTTTATATCCTATCAAAAGTAAGCGTTAACAGTTGGAAAAATATTTTATTTTACCACGTTGAAAGCAGTGAGCTGTGGTGTTCCATAGTATGATAGACAATCAGCTGACCGATCATATGATTGGTAAACATATTTCAAATATTTTTATTAGCAAAAATTTATCAAAAACCACAAATTTTTTAATTAATCCGTATATGGTAAACTAATGAAAACTAAAAAATCATAGTTATATATTGGAAAATTTGCCATTTACAACTTAAGATGTATAATTTTATTTTATGTCTATTTTCAAGTCAGATAACTGATTAGGATAGTTATGATTTGCAAATGATCGTTTTGTTTTGGCTTCAGTTATGCTTTAATTTTCGTAAAACATAATTCAATTGGTGAGTAGTTAAAAAAAACCGAAGATTGATCAAGAACGCATCCAAATTAAGGCTATTTTTCTAGAAAGATTAAAACTCGATTTCTTACTTCTTCTACCCCGAGCAAATTCTCATATCTAGGCCTCTTTTGCGAACTATTGCATGCCTTTACCCGGTAACTGAACCAAATATCCCACCTACCGCTAGCAATTATAGAGCTGTAACTTTTGGTTCCAAATTTCCCACAGGGTTACCACAAAACCACCTACCCATATATAATATATATTTATACATCGCTGTCATGTGGCAACTTTGTTAATTTATAAACATAATTGCGTATATTATTATTTGCTAAAGCGTTTCATGTTGCACTCTCATGCCACAAGCGTGTAAAAGCCGGCGTATACATTATAATGATGGCATCTTATTCCTTGTCATATTTGCTTATTTGAGCAACGTATAAGTATACGGTATTGATACGCTCAACCGGACATGGTTCATTAATCATCACTTGTCACTGTAGGCGCCTCGATAAATCGCCAATAAACAATGTATGCACAAGCGGGTTGATAACATCGATTTAAAGTGGAGGGGCAACGCGACTGATGAGAGGAGAAAATTTGCTTTTTATACACATATACCAGTGGTGTTGGACATGATGCTTTTAAGAACCTCGTAGACCCAAAAACTTTAGATGGCATGTCTTCTCTAGAACTGACCATTTTAACAAATGTCGAAACCTCGAAGTATTGGCAATTTTTTGTATCTATTTTGAAAACGAACAGTCTCGAAACAGTAAAAAAAATTCTTCAACTTGATTAAAAATGTGTTCTGTAATACCTTAAAGTGATTACCGTTTCCTTCAACATGAAGTTTAATGATGTCGACTTCTCAACCAGTTTATCGACAACGATAATGATAGAAACCTTTGTATAATTAAAGTCACTAACTGAGAAAGAGTAATGGTCGAGTATTTTTCACGCCAGCGCTCACATTAGCAGACATAATCACCATATTTTTTTTACTTCATCTTTGATCAAAAGGCTTTAAGCATTTCCAACTGAGAGAGACTAACTCTTTAAATATTGCGAGGTTATAGTTCTCGAGATTATCATACTTTATTGATTGTCGACACTTGGGGAATAAATTATTTGAGAATAGTTAATTTCCGTCGACCAAATGGTGTAACTGTGGTGGGTGAATGAACGTTGACTACCTATGTGGAGAAATACATATGTGGTTTATATGGGACTTATGCGCCCTTATATCATTTTGGACGAGACAACCTCTCAAACCTCTGATTAGCTATAAAATTACATCGCCTCCGTAACTTTTACATATCTCTTAAGCACATTCACATATTTACACAGCTTATACTCCTGCCTTAAGGATGATCCTAACATGCTGAGCATTATTAGCATTTAAGCTACTGGCGCTTTATGAGCAGCAGAGAGAACAAAAGGCGCACAAAACAATGACAATGCCAAAAAATACAAAAACTATGCTATAATAATATGTTATGTAAAAAACGAATGATGGCAAAAATCTCACGTAGCAAAAGACTTGCAAATTTATTTGTTTGCAAAACAAATTTTCCGCACGGTAAATTTTTATTGACAATTAAATTTAGCAGACAAACCACAGTAAAAATGAAATGCAAACAAGCAGAGAAATGCAAATATATAAATATATATAAATATGTATATATAAGTGCTACTATCTCGCATATTGCAATATAAATATCTGCAAGTATGTGTGCGATTGCTTACTGGCTTAGAAGGATACATAAGCAGCTGGCAAAACTTGGGTGGCTGTTGATAGATGAACTATAAAAGTCGGGTAAGGAGTAGCTACTATAAAATAACGAAGCAGAAAAAATGAATTTGTTGAAAAAAATATGCTGCGAGACATTATGGAAACCGTAAGTGAGACACACACATATACACACATATGTATGTATGTAGCAAATGCAGAAAAATGCAAATTTGAAAAACATAAAAAAACCGAAATTAAAACAGCACATTAAAAAGCCACAAACATATGAGCTATGCAGGCTTCAAATGCCGCAGGACTCGCAAAAGGATGCATAAATCTGTACAACAACTACGAACTGAACACGGAAGCACCATCTTAAGGGTGCAACGGGCGCTGCGAAAAACTCAAACGCTTAGCTGCACTTGCGGAGCGCTCGCATAATAAAAGAAATAGCAACAACAAATAATAAATATATAAATATTTTAATATTAATAATAAAACCGCATTTGACGTTTCCTCCTTGGCCATTAAAAAAATTTGAAAAATTGCCAAAATACTGAGCAACCAGAAAAAGGCACATAAATTACGCCGACAGCTATAAAAACATCTTGCCTTGTGTGGATATGTGTGTGTGTGTACATTTGTTGATATGCTAAGAAATCAAATTCGAGAATTCATTCGACTGACAGTTTCGCCGAAGGATATTTATGTTACACATACACACACACACACATAGCTACAGCAGAACATATTTGGGTAGCCTTTGCCTTTTTAAAACTTTTTTTTTTCAAGTGCGCGAGCTCATTTGAGTGTAAAATATGCTAATTCTTGTTTTGATTTCCACTCAAAGAAATTAATTTCTTAAGAAATCTATGCAGGCCATTAAATATTTGAAAATTTCTGGCTTGATCAGGCATTTTTTGCATTTTGTAAGTAAGGGGTTAGTGGTGGAATGGTAAATACATATCAATAAAATACAATTTTATACTTCATAAGACTTTTTTATTATTTCACCAAAACCATATTTTGCAGCATGAGTTGAAATTCGAAAATTTTTAATATCCATTAATGGAAAGTCTAAAAATTGACCCAAAGATGAAAGCAAACTAAGCTAGATTATGATTCTTTCTTAATTCTCTTAACCTAATTGATCCATTAGAGTTTGATTTTCTCGCAATATGACCCTAATAATTTAATATTTAAGCTAAACAAAAGGGTCGTTGACCTCAGAAAGGATTGTTGACGTCGCTGAAGGATATATATTTTAGCAAAGAAAACTCAGACCGACGGTCCCGCTGTCTAATTGGGTTAACCAGACACCGTTAAGATTAAACTAAAATTGATGTATATTCGTTTTAACTATTTTATTTAACTTGAAACAGATCAAACCATCAAAACAGATCAAAACCATGCATATGTTACTAAAAACTCCTCAAATTCTAACAAATTCCATAGAAAAAGTAGATTCGGTAATTGGTTCATTGAATATGGAATTCATCACTTAGTGGTCTTCTCATATAATTTATTTTTTAATTGTACACAAATTGTTTTATATTTCTTTTTTTATTACTTTTATGAAGATTTCCTTGTACTCATTTACAACAGTAGCCATCCATCTTTTGCCACAAACAGTTACATTGATTGTGATTAAGTGCATGGAATTAGAAAAATCTTGATAAAAATTAAACATACATCAAATGAGAAATGCTTTAACCACAAACTGACCAACGTGTTTCGAAATATACAAAAAAACATGTTGAAGAAAAAAAGGAAGAAGCCAGCGAAAAATAGGCGTCAACAAAGGCAGTGGCATTTAAACAATCATTCAAGCAACTAAACAACAAAAATGATGGTAAATTGCGGCAAACTGATGCTTAGCAGTGATTAAAATATGTTACCGAAGTGAGGTGAAGATAAATGTGCCGAGAAAAATGCCACATAAGTGTATCTGATAGATAGCGCGACCAGAGGTTATAAACTTTGAGGCGGCGATCAATCTCGCTACAAATTAGGTGCAACAAGCAAGAGTGGGCTTGAGTAGAGAAACAAATAGTTCAAATGCCAACACGTACAAGCAGTGTAGGCAAAGAAATATATGTACATATAAAACATAGGAAAATCTGAGAAGTTCAAAAAATCAAATGAAATCAGTTATCGGCTATGCTTTTACATGAAAGCCAATGCTGAACATAATTTTTATTGCGCCCAGTCAGAGAAAAGACACCAAAAATGTTTAACAATTACAACAAATGAGCTGGAATTCCAATGAAAAGCAGCAGTGAATGAAACTGCAGTGAATTTTACAACTTCAAAACTTCGTTGCAGCAATTGCCCGCAAGTGACAAGTGACCACAGCTAATAAATTACTCAATTCAACGCCACTCACAAACGGCTGACGGGCCACTTTTATTGCCGCAAGTCAGATCTTACGATATACAAATATATATAAAAATTCATAGTTATATCTTCATAGCACCTTTTTCTCAACGAAATATATTTGTGTGTGTAGTTGAACTGAAGATGGATGAGGCTGAGATTTGACTACTTCATCCCAGCCAAGCGTTGGCAGTTGTTGGCCAAAAGGGTTAACAAACAAACAATAAAAGCAAACATACAGCATACAACTAACAAATGTCCAATGTAGATCAAATGTATGATCAGTTGATGATCACTTTAACGATCAGTAGTTGAAAGGCAAAAAAAAAACAAAAAAAACGCATTGTTGTTTCTCAAATAGCCTACTCTTTGGCTTTGTGGCTTATCGCTTTTTCTGTAATTTCATTTCTAATGGCAGTTAAGTGTAAGGCATTTATTTATTAATGTTTACATCTGCATGTGTAGCGCTTTGTGCGTACTTTTATGCTCGTTAATAATGAGAATTTAAAATGCTATAAAATTAATTTTTTGAAAACATTTTCTTTGCCATTTAAAATTCATTATGAATTTTATCTGGTATTTGTGATGGTTGATCTACTTAGCTATTTGTATAATTCCAAGAAGGTGTGGTATATTTAGCGCTAATTTTTTTAAGCTTTATTGCGTTTATTACGCTTCTTTTGTAGGTACAAGATGCGTACTTTTGTTGTAGACAGTATTGCAAGTGGTTAATAGTTTGGAAGAAATAGTTTTTTTCAGAAATGTTTAAAGTGTGAGGGTTGGAGTAGCACAATTTACAAACAAGGAATGACTGGAATGAATGAGTAGAATATAATTCGCATCCAAGCTATCTGGGGCTCTTCTTCAAGCGCGACATAATATGATCTGTGAAGTTTGGAGTTTACTTTTCTATGAGTATATTCACAGGTATGGAAAAAGCAGTAAAGCTGTGTCTAAATAAGGTGCGATCGTCAGTGCTTATGCTTGTCACCAAAGAAGTTTTAATTTGGTTTGATGGCGTGTGACTAGCGATTGAAGAAAGAAACACTTTTTTGAAGACAATTTAAAATACATTTGAAGTTGAGCAGTCTGTAGCATCTTTCATGCTTACTTTTAGCGACTATACGACAGCAAAGGCGTCTACACAGTGCTTGATAATATTAGGTCTTCGAAATTCCTACCTAAATTCCTTTTTTTTAATCAACTACCTTCGAAATATATTCCCAAAATGTTACTGAATTCTCAACATAAAATATCAATTTACATTTTGAAGGGTACAACAGTAGTAATAAACGATATACATAAAGTATATTTTTAATGATAAATTCTTGAAATATTTCACAAATATTTTAAAGTGAATGAGAATATGATTACCTAGGGTCTGAAGCACATACGTACATTAATGTAATTTAAAGGTTAATGTGAAAACAAAACGGCCGCTTGAAAGCTATCAAATATCAATTTAAGCAAAATTAGTTGTCATAAAATGAGCATAAGCGCCAGATTTTCGGAAAAACGTAAAAGAGACCATGAAACCACAAGAAAACGAACTCATTGAAAAGACAAAAAGAGAAAAAGTGGCAACTGACTAACAAGCATTTTTATAATAACTAGAAATGTACAAAAAAAAAATTAGAAAAATATCGAAACGAGTCTTTAAAGACCAGCATCTTCCAAAAAGAAACTAGTTAATTAAAGTCATTAAACGAGTGCACGTACAACGGACATCATAACAACGCCATTTGGACACAATAATAATAAAACTGGCATCATCAAACAAAAACAAAAAATATCTGTTAAACAAAAAATCATAGAATAAAGCAGAAGAGACGCATAAAACCAATGAAAAATACGTGGAATAATAATAATTGCAGTGGCCACCAAGGCAACGAGCAATCATATACATATGCAAACAGATGCAGCCACATATCAGCAACAACAAAAAATAGTGCCACCAAAGATTTGAGTTTGCTGCAACGCAGAACGCTCTGGGTGTCATAAAAATGCATTACGGGGCGTTGAGACTGCGTTAAGCGGCAAGGCTTTAATAGCAACACCAACACATATGCAACATGTTGCTGGCAGCAAAAAAAATAAAGTGATGTCAGTAGAGACGCGCTGCTGATGACGATGAAAAACCGCAGTGATAAGTCACTTTAATTGGCTACAAGTGCGAGCGTGCATTTTTATGGTTAAATCATAAAAGAAGGAAAAATTGTTCATGCAACAATAAAAAATTAAAAATAAAATAAAACTGAAAATACTAAAATTATAAAACAAACGTAATAAGCACAAAAACATATCTGTATGTGTGTAAGTGGTATTAGGTCGTTAAAATCATGGTGGCTTCTGCGAAAAAAAGCGAAACGATTTGACTGAAAATGTTAGCAATTTAGACATTAGTAGTTTGCTAATACTCGTTTAGACAGTTTTATAAACACATGAGTACGCACATAACCCTAAAATAACGAGAAAATATCTGTTCTATAAATTAATTAAAATTAGCCTAGTAGAGTTCATACTTCAAAAAACACCGAAGGGAGTTGAAAATCAAGCCAACTGGTCAAATTATCGCACTGCTGAGCTTAGTGAATTTTCTGAGTTTAACACAATGATATATTTAATATTTATTTCGGCGGGTCCTTCTAAAAAAACAAAAACGATTCAAACGCTACATTTCAATTTCAGCTCTAATCTATGTTAAATGAAGGTAAAATCATAGAAAGTTTGCAGAAGCTCCAATCGAGCGATGGTTTCAAATTATAGGTACGAGTATAGAGACAGAAAAGCCTTGATGATGAAAAGGTTGGATATGTCTATTTGTTTTCCATAATATTTGCTACTTATTGGGAAACTTATGTAAGATACAATGAGCTTCCGATAAAACGAAGTTTTTAAGTTACGTAGAATAATCTTATTTGTAACAAGTAAAAAGAGATGCAAATAATACGGAGAATATAGATGAAAATGCAAAGTTGCACTCATTTATTTATTTCATTCCGGCTGTTGATGTTAAAAGTTTAGTTAAATTTTTTAATAAGTCTTTATAAAAAAATAAAACCATTTATTGAAAATAGACCTAGTATTTCTCATTAAGCTCATTTTTTATTAATTAACAAATTTGACAACGTAACAGAAATAGTTGCTACAGACTTCCTCTTCCCAATGATAATACGAAACATTAGTTATTGAAGTACTTACTTACGACTAGTTCCTGTATAGAAACACAGAATCTAAGAAAATGAAAAATAAATACTTATGTAACTGGGCAGTTACCTGGTAATTGAAAACTTGAAGCTTAGGTTTTTACAAATACTCGTAATGTACGAAATTCCAAATTGTATCAGCCATAAATTAATTCAACCCTTTCGAAGTCAGCTGGAAGTATTATGAATATCTAACAATTAGCATACGAGTTCATTTCAAATATAGTAGGATGTGTTTACCTCATATTGATTGCAGGACAACTGTTGCCTACATAGCAACGACACACTCAGGCAAGTATGTGAAGAAAACTGTAATAGTAATTTTTATTAGTGATGATCTTTAAAGCAAGAATGTTCATATATCTGATAAAATTAGGTTAAGTGGTTCCAGAAAAGTACACACAATCAAACCACCAAGATAAATAAAGTGAGATCAACGATTCACCAGAATTTGTAAGGGGTTAAAAGAATAGCAAATTAATTTTGTCTGTCGTTCAATGCCGGAATTGTATCAAGGTATATGTTGGAAACAAGTCAGAATAGATATACATCAAGAATACATATAAATTGCAGCCGATTTGGATTCAGAGATTCAGCTAAACCTACTCCAGGCTTAACAGAACACAGCGAATTTTGTCGATGTTATCCACTCATTTTCCTGGCTCAGAGTAGATGGGAAGGATTCCTTTTAACTACTTGATTTCAGCAAAGTTCATCTTGCCTCATTTGTTGAGATTTTAACTGGAAACTGTCCACTAGGCTACAAATTAAAAAATTTGTCAAAGTTGTCTGATGGTAGAAACATTTTGGCATCTTCTTCTGGACTGTCCATATAGTCTAAGAATAAAACTAAGAATAAACTTCTTGTTGTCATCTGTTTGGTGAACAGTAGAGTTTGGTTTTTCTAAATAAGCTCATAGTCCTACGCTGATACTTGGGTACATCGATTCATATCTAGGGATTTCACTATCGAAAAGGACAGCTTTTTCCACTAACCAAGAGCTAACTTAAAAAATTCACAAAAGTTTCATGAGAAATCAAGACAGGTGTTCACTCTATAAATTTTCACTACCATTTGGTGAAATTTACAGACTAAAATATATTTTAATTAAGGTCTGCTGGGAAATAGAAAAAACGATATCTAACATAACCTTACTTTTGTAAATTAGCACAAGCATTCTGCTAATATACTTCTTTAGCCCAAAGGTGGAAATATTAAAGAAAATAAACCAATAACATATTTAAAAATAACGGTAGCATGTGATTACGCTTACAATGCGAACTTTCTCTACGTATGTATTTACCGTTGTACATTTGGACACTTGATTGAACAAAGAGCAAGTGAAGTGACATGTGGCACGCGATTAAAAAGATAACAAAAAGTTTTGAGGCACTTTTCTCTATTTTTTTAATACTAAGATCAGAAATGTACAGTACTTTTACATAATTTCGAGAATCATTTCAAGATTTCACTCAAAATGCAATTAAAAATTAGAGTACACAAGTACTTAGTAGATACATCAAGAAATGAAGATGAAATCGTAAAACCAAATAAATAATCAAAAAACCAAGTAAACGCAGTGTAATATAATGGAAGTAGGGAGGAGGAGTGAGAGGAGCGAAAAAACGCAGTTGCTGTGTACGAGAAATAAATGATAACAATCAGCGAGGCAGTCAAGCAATGGAGCAACAGCTGGGGGCCTCCTACTGATGCTGCTACTTTTATTATTTGTTTTTGTTGCAGCTACTGAAGCTGCTGCTACCGAAAGCACATCTGGCTGCTTGAAGCTGATAGCATACGCTGACAATGATGATGATGTTGCACATGTTGTGACGCGGCAATTTGAAGTTTTATTTACATTTTCATAATTGCACTTGTGGCACGAGACAAGCCAAAGCACAAAATCATCCTCAACGACATAATGAAACCGTAATAATAGTGAATATATAGAAAACAACAACAACTACAATAATAACTAAACAAAATAAAAAAGAGCAAGGCGAAGCAAAGTGGCACATGGGCAGCTGGGCATACGCGTAGGTTGCCACAACAGCTACTATATATGAACATAAGCATCATTTGTGGCGGCTGCAGATCATCGGTATAAATTGTGGCAATGACAGTGGCAGTGGGCACGCGCAAGTGCAACCAACTAACGCAGCAGTTGCAAGTGTGATGCTTAGGCGGACAGAAGATGCGCAACATGGGCAACACATTGCATGGTATGGCATTGCATGGCATGGATGACATGGCACGTGGGGCGAACAAATAGACAATAAACAAGCTAAAAACACTCATAACTGCCACCTATGCAACGTATGCTCAAGTGCATGCACACCAAGTGGGCAGCAGCAGCAGCTTTGACGACGTGTGGCACGATCGCACTTTGTCGTCTGAAAATAGCAGCAGCCAACAGTATTATGCTTGTGCCACTGCCATGTTGCATGCACGAAGCGATTGCTTGCAATGCGCCTGCCAGCTTCACTCATAATTTCTGCGCCATTAATGGCTTTTGGAAAAATATTCTAAAATAATACACGTATTTATTTATTTTCACACAAACAAATTTATGTGTGTGTGTTGTTGTTGCACATTTGCGCGTAATTTATGCGCTCTGTTCGCGTTCATGTTTCTATTAGCCATGAGCTTGTCATTGATGTGTTTAGCTTGTTGTTGTTGTAATAATATTTTTTGTTGTTATTGTTATGTTGCTATGTTCCGTCAGTTGCCACATGTGTCTCTTGTCATTTGGATCGGTCTGTTTTAGCAACCTCGCCATGTCATTAGCTCCAGCAAACTATCTGCGGCATCTGAAATGTCAACGTGTGGCAAGCAGAAAATCGTTCAGCGGCGACGTGTGCTTTAACATATGTATATGTACCTATGTTTAAAGTGTCGCGTGCACTACTGTGGCATTACATAAATTTCTTCATTCCAATGCTACATTTGCTTTGACTACTTACCGTCTCATTTGTGCCACTGTTTGATTGTCAAGGTGAACTGCTTGGCGATGGTGCCTTGAAGAAAATAAGGTTTTGCGCATTATACACTGAGAAAAAATGGTTTTAAATATTACTTCTGAATGTTGATCGTAAAAATATGCGACTGAGATAGTAACTTAACTAGATAATCTAGAAATTTTTGGTATAACGGTGTGTTGAGAAGAGCAAAAATTCTACACATTAATCTGCTCAATAAACCAGGAGCCTTACAGCTACAAAAGAACGCACAAGACTATCGACTGATTGGAATACGAGTACAAAATCGATACGAGACCGCTGTATAGTTAACAGTGCTCTCTGAAAGGGACCAAAGCAGCTGGGCCTAATGTACCGTTATAATTGAATAGAAATTAGAAATACTAGTACAGTAAAGATTGCTGCGTCCGACTAAAAAGAAAATACGACTATTTTCCAGACGTCGAGAGAAATGTGTATAGTAAGATATCAAAAGCTAAGTGAGAGGTAAGAGTGTGATAACAAGGAAAGAAGAAACAATATACATAACTCTCAAGATAATTCATGAAATATTGGTAAACGACCGTTTTGGTATAGTATATTATCGTAAAAAGTTAAAAAAAATTTGTAGCTGACGTTAAAAGTATTCTTAATATATGGATGGTCTACAAGCCGTCAGAAAAATCCCAATAGAAAGAGTGTGAACCGATTCCCCAAAGACGATGGTGGTATAATAAAATTATTTTAGTGAGCTTTTAAGAAATTTGATTCACAAGACTATATAACTGGTTACCAACATAACTATTTTAAAGGCGACAATAAATATTCAAGTAAAATACATTAAAATGTTTTTTTTGTCAGTCTGTGTCAGTTTTGATCAAATGCTGTACATGTTTCTCTCAGTGTATAACATAGTAGTGGGCTTATGTTCTAGACTGCAAGTGTATATTTGCCAATATGAATATAGATACATAAGTATCTAAAATGTGTTCATAGGTATGCTCGTATATTTACGAGCAAGCTACAACTTTGATCTGCAAGTGCTGCAAGTTCTTTCAATATATTTTTGTAATTTTGTGTATTTGTTATTTGCTACTCAATAGCAATGTAAATGTAAGTATGTACGCATGTTTATTTGTTCATTGCACGTGTGCAACATTAGTGCGTTGAGCGCGCGCTATTGATATTGCTGGTGAGTGGTTGTTGTTATTGTATTTAGTCGGTTGCACATGAGTCTTCAGAGATTGCAATTTACTCCAAACAAATGTACTTACAGATATAACTTTATATACATATTGTATAAGTAAAGTGACTAACATTAAGGTGGCTCTAACTATTTTTTTAATAAGATTTATTGAAATAAAACCTCTCTCTGTGAATACTACCACAATATGAAAATCGAAGGTATCAACGAGTAAGGCGCTTGTACAAAAAATAATTTGCCAACTTTTTTTAGAACCACCCTACTAAAATTCTTAACTTTATGCTACTGTTGCTGACTGCCACCGTACCACTCAACAAAATCATTAGAATTATGAGCAGCGCACGCAATGGTGCAACATGTCAGTGCTGTGTAGGGTGAGCCGCTGTGTTATTTTTCCGTTTTTGTTTTAGCAACAACAACAACTAACATCACGACAAAATAACCAAACAAAAGTTAATTGCAGCAACAAAAATGTCAGTGTCAGCAACATCTGTGTGGCATTCAAGTCCGTGCATACACTTGGTTGCAGTGGCACTGGGTCGCCGCGATGGCCACTACACGATCGCCATGGGGTCGCCTGCAAGCAACAGCTAACAAGATGCGGCAGAGACAACAACTGCCAAATCATTAGAGACGCCGCAAGTAGTTACTAATGCTAAGACGCAAATTATTTTCTGTTGTGTGTATACATAAAAGTGCAGCGTTTAGTTATTAACAACAATAACAAAAGAAACTCTCCGTTGATGACACGTACAATTTGTTGTAAGCTAAAAAATTTCATAGTAAATATTTAGCTGCCACAAAAGCTAAGTAGTATTTTATTTAGGCGGCTCATAGTAATTACAGTTATTACAGCGGTTGTTATGTTGACTATTTGTTATTGTTGAAAAAAAAAATACTCAAAGTGTTGTAGCGCATGCGCAGCTTCTGAGTTATTAAACATAAGTGCGTGGTTGCCACTCCTCGGCGGTCATAATTTTTATGAGTCGCCACAAGTTGTTTAGGCAGAAATATATAAATTTTTAAAATTTTACGTTTTTTCAAAATAAAGAAATATTAAAAATCTTGTCTTCTATTAGTTTTTTTATTATAAGCGCTTTATTTCATTAGAACTCCTTCACTCAGCCATTTGCTTTGTTGCTGCCACAATTTGGTTTTATATTCCATTTTTTATGCCCGCTGTTCGTGCCTCATGGCTTGTGTCTTCAGAAAACCCCCTTGCACACTTGGCTTGCTGCTCGACCCACTTTTTGCCTTCACCAAAAGTCTCCAATGCATATGTAGTACAATTAACTGTAGAAAAAGTTTAAAGACTCACTTTGGTAATAAAAAAAAATATTTTTAAAATGTTGCAAATGATTTTTATGTGGGTTGTAATATTTCAAATAAACACTTCATGCCTCTTCTCCATCGCGCTCTTTTATGATTTTATCTGCCTCAACATGCAGTCTTATTTATCATACAAATATATCCAACCATCTACAACAAATACGCTTCTTTGCTTCAGTTCTTCACTCGCTGCCTCATTTCTGGGTCAAGTGTTGACAGTTTTGTTTGTTAATGTTCTTTTAAAATTTATCACTTGTTTGCTTGTCTGCAATTTTTTCGTTGGCATATTCGTTACTTTATTATAATATTATTGTTATATTTATTTTTTTGCCGTCTGCTCGATTGCATCTTGGCGCGTGCTACACAATGCACGATCTAAATGATTAATGTGTAGGCTGCGATACCGTTTAGAAAACGTTATTCATATTCAAAGTGCTTAGTAAATAGCTTTATGTTGAAGATTTTTTTAAGATCTATCTAAAAGATATTTTGCAATATTAATTCATTAAAGTTTGATCCAATTGAAAGATCTGTTACACGAAAAAAAACACAGTATAATACTAAAGCCATAAACTTCTCGAAAACCATGATGCAGTTCATTATTTCATTTGCTTATATATATGATATTTCACTGAGGCCGACCACCTAACTACAAACATTAGCACGAAGCGTATTTTACAGTTTCGAAAATAGAAAAAAGGCACGGAGAATCAAATCCAACGACCAGGATAGCTGGTGAGCCTTGCTACGTGTTTGGCCAAAGACTCAGTCACAATCATGCTACAATAGAACAGCGCACTGAGGGCTTTTGGCACGAGTTTAGCATTTACACATTTCGTACTCAAAACAAGAACTAAAATGTGTTGAGTCGATACATAAGATATGTTGATATCCCCTATCATCTCTCTGTTGCCAACAGAAAGGTTTTCAAGCACTTTATCTTTAACTTTTTCAATGTTATCCTCATGTTATCATCATTAACAGAGATGAATGGACGACTCGCTTGAGGCAGTTTTTAGATAACCTCACGACCTTCATGGTAGGCTCTGTGCCACTTAAATACTTGTGTTTGTAATAAAATAAAGTCCTCGAAATACTTGTGCAACATTTTCAAAGATTCTGTACTAGCTGTACTTCCATTGGAAACATAAAATTTCCAGCAAACTCGTTGGTCTGACTTTTGTGAGAACGGAGGATTCCCAGCGGTCATGATCCTTGATCCCTCCTTACCTACTTTTCCTCCTTATCACTATCTTAGAATTTATCTATCCAACTCAAGAGTGAAATAAAATTGCTTAAATATTTTATTGAGTTTTAAGCCTGTTGAAGCGAGTTACTCATTTGGCTTAAAAATTTATCACAACTCCTTGGTTGAAAGTCATTTGAGAATATCAATAAGAGGAGCCTTTGTTCTTGGCATATTTAGGTTAGGTTAGAATAAGTAAAAGATTAGAGCAACAAAGTTATTTACGTAGGCATTGCTGATCTGCGAAAATGAATATGGAAGTTGATGTAAAGGACTGCACGAACAAGACGAAACTCTTTCTTATTCAGTAATCTAAGAATCACAACCAAAACCACTAAAAGCTTGTAAGTTCCAAAAAACGCGGATTTATGTCCAAAAAGTCTCTTTCCTCAAAGAGCTCACACCGAAATCGGGAGCTGTAGGTTAATAATGCCTTTGTATACGATATAAAACCCCTCTAGTCATACACAGCTGGTGAAATAATACAAAAGTGGGCGGCTACATACGACTTTTTAATGTTTTGCTTTCACCAAACATGCAAACACACTAATCGCGCCACACAATAAAAAATTGACTTTTTACAAGTCAGTTGACATTTGATGACTGCCTCCAAGGAGAAAGTGAGAGATTTGGCAGGAAATTTGTTAAACAAACATATAAATTACACAAAATTACAAGCGCTTGCCACATGAATAATATAACAGCCGACAATTTAATTCCGAAACGCAACCCTTAAACACCGAACTTTTGGTGAAATATTTGACTGACAGTCTAAGAAAGGGGGTAAGTAGCGAGTGGTTGACAGCAAAAAAAAAATTGAATTAAATGAAAATCCTTATATTCTGGCGTGGCATATGCAAATCAGCGCTTACAAGCTGGTGGCCTGTGATTTTTTCCAACAATTGGTTGCGGCATATCCTTTAGGCGGTGTCGATTGTATGCTAATCAGTTGCATATCGAAAGCAATCAGTTAAACAGGCAATAAGTAACAATAACACATATTAGCAATGTTGTTGCAACATACAAGTATCCGCTGCATTGTAATGTCTTTTCAATATTCTTGTTTTTTTTTTTGATTTGGTAATTTTTTTTACTACTTACTTTGCATCTAATTTGCATGCGGCAAGTTGACTTTTTGTGTTAGTAATATGGTGTAACGCGAATGTGCCTGTGAGTGCTTGTAAGCATATGCAAATAAGTTTAAGGGTTATGGCAATAACCCTCACGCGCTGGCTAGGCTTTTCGCCGCCGCAGGAAAAGTGTGAGAAGTTTTCATTTCACTTTCTTTTATTGCCGAAGATTGTGTTTTAGTATCCGAACCTTTCCCTGTATTCTTTCTTCTGTACTTCTTCTGCTTGCTTGCGCATTTAGCAGCATTTATATGCCTGTGAAAAATTGCTGCAAACATTCAGCAGTCAGATCTGTTATGAATATTCGATTTATATTATCTGCCACTAGAAAATCATTTTCCCGGCCATATATTGCACCCATATCCTATAAATACCGTTAGAGGTATAAATAATCGCATCAGCTTAGGCAGAGCCTTGTGTTCTTTCTGTGATGTGATTTTCCGAACAATGGAAGCAAGTCGTAAAACACTTCACGCATGCAATCACATAAAAAGCATTTAGTTGTGACGCAACAACAAATATAAGGGTTTCAAAAAAATAAAAGTAAAATAAAATATTTCCTCCAAATCTCATGTAATCTCTTCCATAATTTGCATATTTTTTTTACGACTTTTTCTAGTAATTTTCATACTTTTTTCAATTACCCTAGCACTTTCTGTTACAACTCTCTTCTGCATTTTATTCATCTATTTTCCATTTGGCTTATTCGTTTCGCTTTTTTGAATATCGGCTTGAGTGTTTTTGTGGATTTTTAACGATGTTTGGAAGTAGTGTTATCAGCAATTTGCTTAATGTAAGTATACACCATGAAAAGTGTTAAAGGGTGGTAGGGTTAACTGTCATTAATGTAGACGGATAAAGTCATAATTCGAAAAATGCTTGAAAAACCTAAAAGACCGATTCTTGTAACAATTTCTTTCTTCACACAGACAGTAAGATAGTTTTTCTCATTGGTTTTGCTTGCGTTAGTTTATAGTAATACTTGTAGAAAGCAGAGGTCGCATCGAAACAGAAGTGAAAGTACCGTCAATGAAAAAGAATCCTCTAAATTGAAAAATCTCGGAGCTATATAAACTACGCGATTTTAGAAGCTCAGACTGAAGTGATCAATGGAGTAACGAAGAGCCTGAAATGCCTAACATTTTCTACAACAAGAAATGCTGGCTGTATCACTTAAAACCAAAGCTTAATTCATCATATAGTATTATTACCTTGTTACACGGATATTTACTCATTCAATTACATAACATCAAAAAAGTATCAAATCTCGCAATTACATAAAACTGTTAGAAACGAAAAAATATTTAATTTCATTGCAAATGCAACCGACTAGAAAAAACGCAATTATTTGTCAAATTTATTTATTTTTTGCCTAAAAAAAGATCTGCAAAAAAGCCTTGGATCGCTTAATAAAAACAGATTCACAACCCAAAAGTACATAGAGATAATCATTACAAGCGCAACATGGGATAAGCGGCTATAATTACATATGCATACGTGAGCTGCCACATAACGGGGCGAGCATGCAAATTTAATGAAAAAATTAAATAGAAACGGTGCATGTGCATTAAAGCGTAAAAAAGCAAATAACTGTACCGAAGTAGAGAGTTCTAACTAAAAAAGCCGAAATGTAAATTTCACGCAAATCACCAAAGCAAACAGCGAATGCAACAGCAACAACAACATGGTGTAAATTGCAGCAAACAAACAACAAAAGTTTCAGCTTACAACAATTGCATAACAAATGTTGTTGCAAATCAACAAAAAAAGTGAACTCAATAAAAAATCGATATCGAGTAGAAATGGAGTGAAGTGGATGAATTACAAGTGCGACAGTGGGGAGTGGGTAGGCTTTGCTGCGCGGCGTGCTCTGGCCACTGGACGAGTCTACCCCCTGCAGCGCAGTAGTTGTTGCTATGCAAAGTAATAATAAAAAAAAAGAAATAACAACAAAAAATTGCATGTCATTGCAACGCTTGTGCAGCGAGCACTGGCCGGCCACGAAGGGATGTGTGGTAAAAAATGAGTTTCTAAAATGCCGCCTGAGTCTTCCTCCTGTGCGTATTGTTGGCAAAACGTTATTGACATAGCGTGTATGCGCATATTGACAGCTATGACCGCGGCTATTGAAGTGCTGCGCTTGTTGCTTTTGTTGTAAATTGTGGTTGCAATTGTGACTGTTTGTATATACCGTTATTGCTATACATGTATGTACCATATGCATTATTTGCTGGCCGCTTAGCTGTCATTCACCTCAACTCACTCCAATGCACTTCAACGTCACGTCAACGCACTCCGTCACTCGTAACGAACGCATGCAACCTTGCTTTGGTGCTCGTTTTTTCTCGTTTTTTATTCGGTGCGCCGCCAATTGAAGTGAAAAATCATTAATATCCTTTGGCAGTGGGAAGTGCAGCAGCGCTGAGGGGGAATGTTTTTTTAACTTATTTATTTGTGTATTTTATTTCCCTAGTACGAGTAGCTTGCTCTTATTTTGCCAAATCATCAGTTGCCATATGAACTGTTAGACAAGCTAGTGCCACTGCGTAAAAAAAATTAGAAGAAGTAATAAAAAATATAAAAAAAATTTTTGTTTAACTTGTGTCCGCCTGCAGTTTTAGGGATTCCCTTGTATTGCATTGAGTGGTCACTAAATGAGTTGTTGTAATGTGCTTGTTGCAACAGCGCTCTTCACCGAGGGGGGCATGTATTTCTCGATTGAACTCTTATTTTGCGATGCATTCAATGACTATTTGGTCCGCTGGCTTTCATTCCTGTGTGAGTTGTCAGTAGCTTTAATTATTGTAATCATAAATTGATGACTTCATCAAAAGCATTGGATAAACAGATAAAATTAACATAATATACCCAGCCAAGCTGAAGGTTACACATCTGTTATTTAAAGCGTAATGTTTGCAGAAACTGAAAGAGGCCAGAAAGGTTGTAATAGCTAACTTATTATTCCATTAAAATTTCTTCAGTTCAATATCTTTGTTTTTTTTTTTTTTCAAATTCAACTTTAATGTTTCGCTGTAAGGCATAACAATGTCAAAAATATGGGATTCAAACTAAAGTTAGGCGTTGCCACCCTCAATGTCATATATGGACTCCCGCTCGACACTAAGTCGACACTCTACTGTTTTAATATTTTTGAGATGATCCTACTTTGACGGAAAATATGAATAACTTTATTTACTTACTTCATATGCAGCTGCATATTTTGAGTATCGCTTAGCCAAGTGCATTCAAGCGGCAACATAAACAACAAGAAATAAAAATACAACAACAAAATACTCCCAGTTGTTGACCACATAAAAGTGACTGAGCGCCCCACCACTTCGATTACAACGCTGCCTAGCCACCTACAAGTACCACGTACATATGTATATACATCTGTACAAATAAACACTGGCGTTGGCGTTGGCGTTGGCGTTTGTACTTTTCTTGCATGTAATTCTAGTAGTTATTGTTGTATTATAGTACCGTTTTGTTCTTTTTATTATTGCACTCATAATTGCACTTACACGCCGACACACACTTGTTTGCTCAATCAAATGGAAATAACTGTTGTACGCTTCAACAAAATCATCAACGAAATTCTACGCCACAAACCACGCACTCGACAGTGGTAGTGGCATGTGGTAAGAACGTCGTAGATATGCTACTGCAACTCAATTTAGTCCAATCGTTGCATTTACAACAGCGCAGAAATCAAAAACGGTTTCAGCGATTTAAAGTTCTAAGTGGGATAACAACAACAATGTATGATTGTTTGAAATTGCCGTGTAAAGTGGTCAGCAATAATAAGTGAAAACAGCGAAAAAATTGCTTGCCACGATGTACCGCAAATGCATCAACACTTCAAGGAGTACAATCGAGTGGTGCATCAAGTGGATTTTGGTCAAGGCAGGAAGAGGCTAGTGGTCAATACAAGTGGTTAGGAAGCAAGCGAAAAAAATACTAAAAGCAAAAACAGTAAAAATGCAGTAGCTTATGAGGAGCAATGCTGTTCGGTTTTTATATATTTTTTTTATTCTTGAAAGAGCTTTGTTTGCTCAAGCAGGTGCTTACAGCTTTACTTAAGCAGATGGGTTATTTTCAAGTTTAAAATTAAGTAATGAAATATTCTGATCTTGTTTATTATTTTTTTATTTTTTATTTTGGGCCATACCTTCTAAATCAACCCTGGTGTCTACCAATATTACAAAGACACTGTTGAAAATAAAGAGCCAGAGAGCCACCAGAATTAGGTGTGATATGCACAACTCTAATAGAAACCCTAATATCCATGCACCAAAACCGGGACAGTCGATTGTAGCAAACTTTTCTTGAGCCGAATTGGCTGCTTCAAAAGCTAGCTTCCTTCAGTTGGTCCAACTGTTGACAAGACAGGTCCGAATTAAGAGTTGGCTGTTAAGAAAAAGCTCACAGCAGATGATTTCTCTGCCAGTCATACTAAACACATAGCAAAACCTGCCTGACTGTTAGGTCTGGCTTGACCACCATTCGTCCCGACTCGCGATTTGACCACGACCTTTTTCACTTGACGTAGTAATTATCTATCGTCTGTAACCATAAGCCCATGAGTCATCATTAATGCAATTCCAAACCAGTGCAATTTGTCCTTATTCGTGCAGCAGTAATTCAAAAGAAGAAGGTTCCTTCAGTGTTAAGTGACTTTTTTTATTATTTTAAAATTATTATTCAAAATTTAGTAGCTTTAAATGGAATTTCTATGAATAAAGTGACACTTACAATCCAAATCTAATGTTTACTCTCAAAACAGTATGGCTTTTAGGAAATGTTTGCTGTTTTTGCTTTCAAACGGATAAAGTAGATATACTTCACAATGAATTGTACTCAACAAAACCTACTTTGAAGTGAAAAAACCGAAAATGAGGCAGCAAAACCGCTTATGTATTGGCATTTTTTCTTGTCATCAAAATCTACAAATACTGCACGTGTTCATCGAATGATGGGCTTAATAACTTGCAAGCCAAAAACCACTACGACATGCTGTCCTGTAATATAGTAAATATTGAGCAGCTCAACACTTGCAGCTTGCCACACCCTAAGCTTATGCGAAGCTTCGTTGCTAGCAGTCTTTTCGAGATTTCCTCACTTAACGTGCGTTATTGTTGTTCTATCACTAAGACTTGTTATTATACTGCTTTTTTCATGTCCACTTGTAGCATATTGTTCGGCCTATGAATCGAAATTTCCATGCTTTCAGAGTACAGTTAGTATTAATACGCTAGTTTTCGCTGCTTCATGTGTTGTTGGCTTTCGGACTACGAGCGTAACAGATGGTCAGCAATTGTCGCATGAAAGTTGCATATTCATCCAGGCAAGTACTCGAGTAGCCGGAACCATTCATTGCATACAAGCGCTACTAGTCATACTGTGTATAGTATCTGCGTAGGCACTATGAGTAAAGGTATGCGTCAGTTTGCTAGCTCGTCAGTGAAGCTGACCGGCTGCCCAAGCAAACAAAGTGGTCGTCAGTTTCGATCTTCAAAGTATAAGCGGCAACATTAAGGCTCTCACTTGCCTGTTACTTTATTGGTCAACTGTTAATTCAGAAAGTCAGCGAGAAACTTGCATCTTACCCGCGCAATCGGCTGTCGTGCTATTTGGTCGGTCGCTTTACCTTTACTATCCCCTCTTACTACCTTTACTCTCCTCATCGGTTACCTTTACTCTTCTCAATCTTCGTAATTTTCCCGTCAATCATTTCGTCAATATGGCATGCACTCAAGCATTCCCTTAGTCATTCATATACTCATCAGCATTGTCATCATCAACACCGTCAATATGTCACATATTGACGAAATATTTATGGTAGCTCCTTTCCTGCTAACTGTACACTTGCCCTCGGCCACAATCACCCGGCTGAGTGTCCTGTCTTGTGGTATATAGAATATAGCTTGCTTTACTATAGCAGTCATTTCATTGCCACAACAATCAAGCGCCGACCAAATACGCACCACCACCAACCATCCAAACCGCTTAAGGGTTGCTTCCCGTACAACACACACCAGTTTTGTCCGGCTCGTACGAGTTACCACCGCCAATAAGTGACCGAATCGTGATACATACTGGCGACACTACGCTGTGCATCGAGGTACAGTCGTTGCATTGATACTGTTGTTGTTTGCCGCTGACATACAACCCCATGGTAAAGCGTGCATACGTAACCTCAGCCGCAACCCCAACCCTAGCACGACTTCACATTCGTACCATATAACTCGTAACTCGTAAGTTGGCATGCTATCATCATTACCATCAACACTGCGTTCAATGCGCTGTCACTACGTAGATCATTACAAAGGACTCGTACAAGTCATCCTCTCACACCGAACACACCTTGACTCCTCAATTTACCCTCCTATTATATGATTATTTGGGTTAAAAATATATTTTTTATTCTAAATAAGCGCAAATAAATTGCAATAGCAACAACAAGCGTGACTGTTGCGTACGGAAAAAAAAATTGGCAAAGTCCTTAAGAAGTCCACAATTGCACACTCATCGACGTAGTGTCATCAGTGTGGTGTCGGTAACCATGCCCACAACACACAACAATATTGCTATAACTACAGTAAATAATTGTTGTAAGCCCGCATGTAGGGTCGTACCTGGCCTTTAAATGTGTACGGCAAGCGGATTTAAGCGCATTAAGTGGACAATTTTGAGGCAAAAAATTGTAAATTGTGTTGCAAAAACTTTTCGCCTTTGTGCGGTCGTTGAAAGGGGGTTCTCTATCTGATGACTAATACGTAAGTTGATAAAGTCATTAATGACTTCCATTTAGTTGCCGAGGCTCATCAAACAGATGTTCGAACTCTAATCAATGGCTTAGGTAGAGGAGCGGAAAGTAAGGCTTACATCTTCTCGTTCGTATACTCATATGTAACATATATGGTTTTCGAATAAAAATGTGGAGATTCCCCTAACAATTTTGAAGCAAACTTTGCTTTTTCCTAAGGATACTGGATACGCAGCAAAAGCTGTTCTCTAGTATCGAATGAAGTCACTCAGTTTATCCAGCTGTTGATAACTTTTAAGCGCGACGAAGTTGTGTCAAAAGAAAACTTGTTGCCAGTCACAGTGACCCTACAAGTTTCGTATTTATTTTAAGATCTTAATTGATCTTGATTACAGTTAGTTAAACTAAATATGGACCAAAGAGAGACAGATCTGTCAAGTATAATAATTTCGTACGTTCGAACAGTCCGTTGCACTATGCTCCAATGTGGACCCAATGGAGTTCAATTAAGACTCAGTAAGATAATATTGGCATCTCCGTATAAAATTTAATGGCAAAACTTATGTTGTGCAATTTCTTCATCTAAACTGAAATATTTTCAAACTTATGTGGTTTGGTTTATTAAAAACCCTCTAACACTCATTTTAAAGTAATAAAAAAGTACCACAAACAAATTGGCGTTGACAGTGAAATTCGAGTAGGCACTTGTACAATTAGACCCTTTTTAATGGCAAATGTAGCAGATGGGTGTTTACGTGACGTATTTAGCATATGACACTTGCAGAATTTCAGCATAATAACAAACACGTCAAAAACAATTTCGAAGTACGTACCACCACGAGAGGAAGGTGGCGCTACTCAGGCCAGCTAGCTGTAAGAATCAGAGTTGCTTTACAATGACAGCGGCACTTGAGACTGTCTAAATATTGTGGCCAAATGGATAAAGTTTGTATGTAAGTAAATAAGTGGTGGCAGCCAATAAGGCACACTATTGTGTCGCGCTGTTGTTTTTGTCACTGCCGCGCTTCAATTAGCAACGTAAATACATTTGTAGCGCCCACTAAATAATCTTTGGCAAATACAAATAATTGCGAGCAAGCGAGTAATTCTGTCAAATGCTCTGCTGTGTAGCGCTTGTGTTGTTGCTGAATTTGTCAGCTCGTATTTCGCCGAATTTGCATACAGCGAGGGGGTGTGTTTTGTTATTGTTGGAGCGGGCTGTTGGTGCCACGGAAATCTGATGCCGCAATTAATTTTACGTTAAATAAACAAAATTTCCGACATGGCAAATTATGATTCCACACCAAAGCGATGGATGGCAAAATTGCGTTGACAGTAAGGAGTTGAGCGGCTTGGTTGTACTTGTGGTGCAACAGTGAGCATTCATTTATTGCTATTATTAAATATTGTATTTGTTGGTGCGTTTGAATTGTTGTTATTCCACCGCATCGCCATCATTTGTTGTTTGCACAAATAGAAATCTGGGTGTGGTTGCTAATAGCAAATTTCGCTTGGAAAATGTAAATAGCATCGAATTGAATAAACTCAGTCATAATTAGCATAAATTTGTAGGTGCAAGTGTATGATATGCTTACTGGCTTCAAGTATTAATACTCTCTCAAACCACTCCACATGTTTAAACACTGCTTAAGATATCCAATGGTTAGTTTAGTTAGAATACGAAGAGTGTGAGGCTTTATGGGATGGTGGGTCACCACTTCGTACACGGCCGTTTCAAGAAAAATGTCTTCCATGAAAATACTTATGTACTAAAACCTTGACTTTTATCTGTAAATAAAATTTATGGGGAAACAAAATAAGCACACTAGTGACTTAAATACGGTATTTCAATTGTGGTGCTTTATCCAAATTCATTTTTAATCAACAATATATTGTTTGATTCCTAAGTATTGTATAAATTGCATAGCTTCTTTTGCGCTTTTCTGATGCCACTTATAGTAAAATCGTTTATATTAAGCTTCCTTTGCTGTGGTCGTTTACATTATATTACAAAGAACTTCACAATCCTCTACAGTTCACCATGATCGATTTGAAAGCGCGCATATGGGTTGTCACATTGGCGAGTTATTTAACAAGCTCCTATTCAAGGTTCCTGCATATTTGGACAAGACTTCACAAAAGAAAGCACATAAATTGAGTTGTATTGCCTATACTGATATAGTGATCATCAGCTCGCTACCATTCAATATTCTTCATGAGAGTTCAATATATATAAGGTAGAGGATATTCAATGACAGTATGAGGTATTTTCAAGATAATTTAATTTAGTCATCGGATAATCATAATCATAAGTGCAGATATTCTAAGTGGCGTCCTTTAGTTTGATATACAAAGTTTGATGACTAAGTCAAGTAGGCTGATAACTATAGAGCTTTAAGCATTTCTGGGTTCAAGAATATAATAAATAATATTTGAATCTAAACTATCAACAAGTGTTTAACGGCTCTCAGGTTTTCGAATCTTTTCATATAAGTTCAATAAGTCCATCTTTTATGTTAAGGGGCTCAAGTTCAACAATAACCGCTATACCTGTTCAGTAGATTTAAAAATCTCATTACTTATCATCGTTGGTTAGGATTATGAGGTATCTTTTCTCAATTTTACAAGATTTAACACATTTCTTGGCAGTTTCCTAAAGTGCCTGGAAAATTTCTTAGATCTTATAGCTATTTTCAATTCGCGGTGTACATGCACGCCATTTTATTGGGTATTTGAAAAACGTTGACCATAACTTACACCTCGTTTCATAGTATGACGCTATAACACCCCACCAAGTTTTATCGCCGTTAAATTAAATTAAATTTGACAGCTGTTAATGCCCCGCTATGCCACGCTAAATTAAACCACTAAATAATCCTTAACCCTCATTTACGCGCCAGTGTACTCTCAACCAGCATAGCGTACCGGAAATTCCAGCAGATAATTAGCAAACTACAAGCGCTTTTTATCCACATTCCCAATTTGCAACTAAAGCGCCGCGCTGCTACCATAATTTACATGAAAATATTTACACGCGCGTCCTGACGCATTGCTCAGCTGCTTAGTCATCTGCCAGAATTACAATAAGTTGCTGCCAAACACACACACTAGCGCCTAGCGTCACGGCAAGGACTAAGTAAGGCTAGGCTAGCTAAATAAACTAGTTACAAATTCTAAGCAGGCGCTTGGCTAGCTGCACACTTTTGCCATAATTATCTAGCAATTATAGACGAATAGATCACACACAGCTGTGCGCTGCCACACACACACACACATACAACATTTCTACATTTTCTAGGAAGCCAATTTGAATATTAACGGTTCTCATAGACAATGTTACTAAGTAGTTCGCTGTGCGGCCATAAGTTACTAAGCGTTTGGCACACATTGTGCAAACAATGCAAAAAGTGAAAGGTGTCACGGGCTTGCGCCTGCGCAGTGTCAATTGCACAGTTCTCGCCTTCTATGCCACACAATGTACGAGTACATAGTTCTCGCCTAGTTCACGCTAGTCGGCTTGTCTATTTCGAAACTAGTTTCAATTAAATTACAGCTCTAGCGACTGTTGGTCCTTTCTGAATTGCACTTCAGCATGCAAAGCAATTTCGCGCCATAGAAGCATAATATATGACTTGCCAATTAACTGCTTACGGCGTCATGTTAAGTTCGATTTTTTTCTCGTTTTTTTGCGCTGCTAACAACATTGTTGTTGTAGTTAAGCTAGCCTGTGATATATATATATATATAAAGCATTTCTCTTGTCTAGGCGATCTTTGAAGCGTGTCTAAATGCTAATGTCAAGCCTATTTAGCGTTGACAGCCGCATAATGGGATAACAGTATGGACGTCACAGACTGCATATAGACATGTAAGCATAGTTTCTATATAATTGCTTATGCATATTTTGCTAGTTTCTAGTTATACCTAGTTATGACTGTGTAATTGTTATCACAATTTTCCAGATGTCGTTAAATTGAGTTGACCAATGGTAATTGAGCTGGTTCTGGTTCCGGTTCCTTATCTAATGCGCTTCTAAAGGGAGTATGGATACTTCCTTAACAACAGTTAGCGTATACATGCAAACATTTTTCAAGCTAGTTCTACGTATATGACTTGCAATTCTGGCCAAAAACTTTCCCTAACCGTTATAAATATTAGCTGCTTTTCATGGTCAGTTTGCAATTTAGTCACACTTAGTCAACTTTTACATCTAAAGTTTATGTTAAGTTGTTGCAACAGTCATTTAAGTATCTTATTGAGATACTGTCATGTGAAAACTTGTGCTGAGTGGAATAACCTTTTCAATTGAGGAGTGCTGTCTCCCTCTTTTGCTCTGCTACCACCAACATGTATGAAATACTATTTCAAAACATTATTTTTAACTGCTCCAAAAAGTGCTAGAAATAACGTTTTTTCATAATTCAGCCTCATAACTTTCCGAATACGAATCTAATAGATGCTTGACCACACTTAAAGCAAGGAAAGAGAGGTAGTTAGTTCTAAAGTTTCACATTTTTAAAAATCGCATAGAACACGATTAGATGTCACATACTTCTATTGAAGATATTTTACTAATGCGCAGGGTGGCTAATTCTTTGGTGAGGAATCTGGATTTAATAGAAACTTCGACCGTCTCAAAATAATTTAGCCTTTTTAGTGTCTTTCAAGTAAACATTGATATATTTTCAAAAGCACATCCTCTGTGTTAGTCCTGATAGTATTATATATACAATTATTGGTTAATGATCAACAGCCCGTTTGCTTAAAGTAAAATTATAATATTGTTTCTTAAATAGCTAAAAGTCATGCCTTTTAGTGTGGTCACATATTATAATATTTAAGCCCAAAAAAGGTGTTACTACGTTGAGTTTCGCTTTACAGGTCAGGTTTGTATTTTATTGTTTACTTACAAGAGTTTGTTATATCACATTATGATCATATATATGTGTATCTAGTATTGTCTATTTTGTGATGAAAGGGTCTTAATTATTTATCTTTCTATCCCAATTCGTCGACATGACTTTCTTCATTCATAAGGGACTGTTTATTTTATTCTATTGAAGCCTTTTATATAACTACTAATTAATATCCCCTAAACCAGCTCTTAATAATACCATATTTTATCATAAAACCACAAATGTACATAAAAACCGTAACTCAATCGCTCCACAAAGTCAAAAAGTTAAAAAAAAACTGATATAAGTCAAGCAGGAAAGCATAACAGGACACTTGCACTCGACATTTCGGGTTGAGTTGAAGCGTAGAGCGCAGCTAATTCCATAATTACAACAGCCAAACCCGGTTTTTACATGTTTTCTAGTAGCATAAACGCTGAAAAATGTACACATATTCGCTCGTAAGAGCAATCTATTTGGTAACGAAAGGACATTTGTCAAAGCAGCAAAAGGACAACAGTCAAAGTAAGCAAAGCGAATTTTTTAATTTTTCAAAATATTAAGGGTATTTTTGGGAGCGCAATTTGTAGCTACAAGCTGGATATTTTGTACAAACATGTATTGTGGTAAAAAGTATGTGGTAAGCGTATGTGTGCCAACATGGTGTCAGTGGCAATTTATCATTTTCGGTTGATGTGTAAAATCTAAATGAAATTTATAGACTTTCACCATGTTTTTGTGGCGATGGTAGTGCGCATTTGAAGCCTGGAACTTTTCTAAATGACGATGTTGTTGATATTTCAATAATAGTTGAAGGATGCTGCATGCAAGTGGTAAACCCAATTATAATTTAATTCAGTTAGTGAGCTATATGCTCTATACTATATATGAATGACCTGAGTTTAGTCAACGTTTTAGAACTTTCTGTATTTCTTATTTAACCGTCCGAAAAAATTAAATATTTGCAATAACTGAGAATAAATTTGTCAGCAATGTGTTAATGTCTGAAGACCTCTCCCACAAGATAGTACATATTAGATCTACATTGATTATAACAATAATTATCTTTCGTCTGGTAAATATTTCTCTTCCAGTTACTCTCAGTCACATTATAATTCGGATATTTAGGGTCGAACTTCTCTGGTTGAACCCCATTTTACAGATCGGTTCCATTTCGCTCCGGTTGACATTTAATCTCATGACTTCGGACTACGAATGTGTTCTAGTATTACAATACATATAGAAAGCCATTGTGGTCAAATATTTCGGCTCCATTTGTCGATTATTTAATTACTCTTCTTTCGAGGTTTAGTAGAAAATATTGTAGTACTCTTATTAAGAAACGGATGTAAAATTTTTCTTTAAAAGTAATTATGGCATAAAGACGATAGATTAGTGGTCAGCATTGTATTAACTTGCTTAAAACTGCTTTCTACTACATAGTTGTATGAAAGTATTAATTTTCTTGAATCTCAATTTCAATCCTTCACTATTTTTATGCGGCCAACCACAACTTTCCGTTGTTTGCATTGCAAATACTCCCACATGAGTACATAGCAATCGTTTACGCCTGAGTGAAAGTTGGCTTCATCAAGTTATTGTAAGAATACACTGCTGCTAAACGCTTGACTTGCTTTTTAAAAATTCTTTTCTTTCTATTTTATTTATATTACATATTTTTACTTTGAGGGCAGGTAAAACGTAGAAAAGATTCTGCTGCAACTCGATAGTTGAATTACTTATAAACTGACTTTGTCTTTTCTTCATAAACACAAATAAAATATTAGATATGCAAGTTATTTACACTGAGTGTGAAAAATAATCGGACATCAATGAAAAAAGTGTTATTTTCAAGATTTTTTTTTGGCTTCTGAAAACAGGAAAGGAAATGAAAGAAAACAACTTTTTTTTAACATCTTTGGCTGTATTTGGCTTCTTTACAAGCCTTTAAAGTATTCAGTTGATTTGTTGTAGAAAGTAAGAAAAGTTTTTTACGGAGACCAGCTGAGATCAATCGTTCAATTTTGGTGGTCGCTGGACTTAGGGCCTATATTTTTTCTTCAACAGCTCTGTGATACTGTAGAAAACCACTTCCAGTCTTCTATGATATATAATAATATAACCGTAAATAAAACTGTTCCATGAGACACATCAATGTTTGACGCTGCTTTAATGCAATCCGTAGGCTCGAATAATCGTGGATGCACCACTACACACCAAAAAGCAAGGATCAGTACAAACAGTAGACTTCATCTCCCAAATCTGCTCTAAAGAAAGCGAACACTGTACTTTTGGCCGGCAAGGTAATGCTCTCCTTTTTCTGGTATCAACCTTTCACAGGACTCTACTTTGCAGAATTATTGGGTGGATTTACCAAAACTAAGTAGACTAAGTACTTATTGGATCGACCTTATATATCTCTAGCCTTCAGTGTATTATAAAATCGTTGGTGATTTGAAAAAAAGTTAGTGAAATAAAAAACATATGTATTAATCCATGCATCAGTGCAGTCTTCTGTGATCCATAGTAAAGAAAGGTCATTCAACTTTCAAAAAATTAATAATCTCCGAGATCACTAAAATCTCTTAGTTAGTTGTGTTCAAGATGATATTTTGTGTTCCATTAAACATAATTCACATACTTTTCACATCGACCGTCCAGAAAATCTTTTCTACAAGAAATCAGCAGTGCTCAGCTACATTTCATTACCGCTAGTATTCACCCATCATCAGTTACTTGGATACCTTAAAGCATGCAATGAACTCCGACCGACTCCTACGGACCTCTGCACTAACGCTAACTTCCTTAGTAAACAGATCCACTTCACTACTTACTCAGACCACTATTGCTCTCAGAGCAACTTACACCCGCTCATATGCACACCCTTTTTGCAAATGTCTTCGTTTTTGCTCTGTTGATTTCTTTAGTGTTTGTTCCTACATAAGTTTTGTTCGCTTTTATTTCATTTTATCAAAAGTATGAAGGTTTTCTTTTTCATGGTTTTGATTTTCATTTTCATTTGATGATTTTCCTTTCACAAAAGTACGCGCTGGCATTTATTTCTCTCTTGTATTTTTATGTTTGTTGTCAGCCGGTAATAGGATCCTTATTTTTCCTTACCTTAACTCGTTGCTTGGGGTTAAGGATTCATCTTGTTTGTTTTGTTGTTGCTCATATGCTTTGTAGTGTTTGTCGCTTTTGTTGTTGCACTTTTTGTTGCCTTTCATCATCTTCATCTTTTACCCGGTGTGTATGCATTGTTTTTCTTATCGCTTAAGGACTCACTTGATTTCCGCTAAATTGACTCGATTTGTTATTTTATAGTCGAATTCATGTTTCAACTCAAGTGTGTGTGCATAGAACAAGTCTCGAAGTCTCGTGTAGCGCGAGTCCTTTTGACGAAGTGCATTGAACTTACTGTAAAGCGTCCAGAGTAAATGAATGTAATGTAATGGCCTTTAAGTTAAATTGAATAGTGAAAATAAACATAATAAAGGAACATGACTTAAGATAGATTGAAGTTTAAGAGAGCGGGTTTAGTTGATCCAAGCAGGTGAAAACATTTATTTTAGTTTATTTAAGCTGAGCTTATCAATTTTAAAACTACTGAAATCGAAATGGAGTTTACATTTGAAGAAAAACTCACATTCACATTTTAGTATGGCGGTATGTTCGAAATTTTGTAATACCGAAGCTTTTTGCTTTCTCTCACAAGCATAGATTCTAGCTCGCTGTGAACTAGAAATGTTCAGTCACATCCCTAATACTATTTATGAATGAAATTCCCAGGTTAACCGGATCATAAATGCCCTCTTTTCTTTTTTTAACTTGCAGTTTAGGACAGTTATATCGGACCTCAATAAAAACATATCTCATACAGTAAATCTTCCAACCTTCCTATAAAAGCTTCTTGAAGACCAGTAAAGTCAAATCTATATCTCATATATTCTACAGCTAGCTCTCACACTATTTAAGTATAGGAAAAAAGTTAGTAGGGAAGTTTAGAAATTAAAAAATTCCGCCTTTCTTGCGTCATTGCAAGATATTGCCAATTAAGCAATCACATATGTAGCTCTAAAGTCATATGGGAAAGGTGTGTTTTTATACACACATTCGTATTTTAATGACGTCAAACCAAAGACATACCATTGACGTCAGTGAAAATATGCCTTTGCGACTTTATATACAGATTGTAGATAAAACAGCAGAGAATAATGGCTTATAATGACGTCATGTGGTCCGATCAATCCATAAAGCTCTGAACGTTGTACGTCACCATCACCATGCATAGTGGATGTATTGTTGTCATGAGATTTGTAAATGTGTTTGTAAAAACTTCGCAAACTAAAGCTGCGCTTTAAATCTCGAATACTTCAGGTATGCCAAAATCTTTCTTTTTTATTTTAATAATTTTTTTTTATTTCCAAAAAGGAGAAAAAATTCTAGATAATAAAATAAGTTGCGGTGGCCTCTAAGTAACTTTTACTGAAATAATTCAGACCTCTGTCTTCAGGAAACTTATAAATTTGCAGATTTAAGTGATTAGTAATTTATAAAGGGATTTAGGGAAAAAGGAGTTTTACTGTGCGAGCTAAAGGCGGTTCAAACGGGTTAAGTTTGCAGTGAAGTATCATCAGTGAGTTTATCTATTTGCTATCTTAAGCAGAAGAGCCTAAGATTTCGTTTCACTGCCATAATACTAAACCCTCGTAGTTAGGTTTAGGTTTAGGCTAGGGGGTCGATCCTAAGAAGGATCACACTTGGACAGCTTAAACGCCGGTCCGTTGTGGTACCCAAAACTCGTATGAGCAGGATCAATAGACCCTTACATGTCGACAAAGCGCTTTGTGCCTATGACAAACTTGTTGAGATGGCCAATATCTGTTTCGGCCAGATCTTCTGGACCGCCAAAAGTATGATTGCCGAGATGTTTCAATCTCAACCTAGCAAAAGCCGAACAATGGAAGAGAAAGTGCCGGGATGTTTCCACTTCACCACTTCCTCCATACAGCTTTGACAACTGCCATCGGGTAGTATTCTAAGCCGCACCGCCTGAGTTCCCATTGGACAGTGCCCAGTGAGAACTCCTACCATGGCGGCGAGGTGAACTTTGTTCAAGGCGAGAAGATCCCCCGACCTTCTGCGCTCCATTCTCGGCCAGAAGGATCGCGCAGTCGCGCAGGAGCTGGTCGCCGACCAGCGTCTGCTGAGCTCCGCTCTTTGAACTCGCTCAAGCTTTTTAGCCCTCGTAGTTAATTCGTAGAAGAACCTATGTCTCAGAAAATGTCTGTCGGAAATAAACTTAGTAGAGCTTTTCTGTAGTTGCATCGGCTTTGCTATCTCTGCACTGTACATATTTGCATACATTCCGAAAATACATATCAAAGATTGGAAAATCGAAATAAATGGAGCAGAATTTTAGGCTGGTGCATCTGTTACTTAAATTTGTTACTAAAGCACCTCTGAAAATATATTGACTAATAATTTTTACTACTTAATTCAATATAATTTCTTTTTCTTTTATAATATATTTTGTAATAATTGTATTTTAAACCCTCTCACCAATATTGCCTTTTTCTTCAAATACTTATTAGCTATATTAATTTTTCTTACCTCAATTCTCTTTTTATCTTACTTCAAACTTTATCGAAATTAACTCGTCTGCAATGACTCTACGGCTTGTAACCTCACATCGTGGAGCCGCATAATTTACTTGCTGGCGTGACTGTCGTAATTTTCTAAAGTGTCTGCAGAGGTTCTAATGTTGGTACTAATTTTCATTGCAACATCTATTCTTTTTTCTACGTCGCCACATTGTAAAGCCTTTTCGGCTCATATTTAGCCCGACCACACCTGCTATTTGTTTAATATTTTTTTTGTTTTATTTTTTGTGGTTTTAGTTTGCTTTATCTCCTTAAATGACGTTGTATGCTATGCTAAGATCTTTACTATTTAAGGTCCAGCTCTACAAATGCAATTATGGCAACGCACCGCTTAATAACAGCCGTAAAAGAAATCTTACTCCACTTTGGGGTACAACAACAACAATAACATTTTGGTAATTTAATAATGCCAAACAAACCAATTGCATTGTAATTATAATTACTTTTGTGGTTACTTTGCGCGGCCGCCAAGTCGCCAGTGCGGTCTTCAAGGGTTCCTAATGACAGTTGGTGTACGGTCTGGTCTACCAGCGCACAACCTGATGTTTGCTTATTTTCCAATTTATTGTTGTGTTAATTTTTCATTTCTTATCTGTATAACTCTCTACTTGATTGTTCAACTCATTTACTGCTCAGCCACTAGGCTTACGCTTGAGATGCAACAGATTTTTTTCGGTCGTCATGTAACACTATGCTGCTACCTTTTGCTATGGTCTGACTTTGAATTTGTATTGTTATTTCTTATACTCACGTAGAATGTGGCAAAAGGTAAAACAGTTTTCTTTAGATAACAGTTAATTGTAACATCCTTGAGTAATGGTGATGAATAGAAAAAGGGTTAAGCTTAAAGGTGGATGAATTTGGTAAATAAGTTCCACTACCTCCCACAGGCCTAAGATCAAAAATAGATAAATTCGAAACATAGCATCCACATTTTACCGTACATTGAATACATAAATAGTTTTAGGTCCATAAAAAGATTAAATCGGTAAATATGTTCCACTATATTTCAAATTCAAAACACGTGAACTATTTATACATCTTCCATTACCTTCCATATTTTAAATTAGAAAAGGTTTACACTGAAAATGAAATGAAAATGACACATAGGTAATAATACCTTCCACAAATTTTTAAATTTAAAAATAGGCGAACTCGTTATATACCTTCCATTACCTTCCATATATTGGATGTGAAAAGTTTAAACCGAAAAATTTACACATACGTTCCACTACTTTCCACAGTTTTAAGTTCAAAAATGGGCGAAATCTTTATATATCTTCCATTACTGCAATATATTGAATGTGAAAAGGTTTTAGCCGGGAAAAAGATGTAATCCATACCTATGCTCCACTATCTTCCGCACGGGTTATATGAAAAGGTTTAAGCATAAAATTCCTACGAAATATTTTTTAATACCTTCCAACGGTTTTAGCTCAAAAATAAGCGAATTCGATCTATATCTTCCAAAAATATCGCCATGAACTTCGAAGGATTCGGATCCAAAAATTTTTTAAACGGTACTTAAAAATCTACAAAAAAGCCTTTCAAAATATTTTATACTCTTTGTACTCTTTATCGTTTGGTTCTTCCGGTACTTAAACCATCCTTACTAATTTTTTCTCTCTCACTTTTCAATACAATTATCCTAAGTGTTTTTAGCCGCTAATTGGTAGCAAAACTATTATTTTCTTTTTACTTATCGTACACTGCACGCCATAAGTATATAACTAATTGCTATATAGCCGCTTGCTGCATCATTCACAATGAATTATCAGTGTTCTTGGTTTACCAGACTCCTTAAACTACTAGCTCATTGTCTCGGGTGTATTGTTGATGGCACAAATTAATCCTTCCACAACCATCATCCAGCATACGACGGCTAATTGAGTAATTTAAACGAGATGTCGAAATGCTGGCTGCAGCATGATGTGGCAAGTACACAATAACAACAATAATCAATAAATGTATGCCAATCAATATTCACTAAGGCTCTAAGGCGACCATTCTACCACCTCTTGCGGCCTCTAAAGTATACTTACTTTGTTAATCGTGCCTTCAATTCATCTTCTTCTTGGTCTATGACTTTCTCACACACTGCAAGTCAATTTGTTTCATTTTATTTATTTAGTTCTACGGTGGATTTGTTGTTGTTGTTTTTTTTTTGTTTGCTACGCACATTTCGCACCAAATAAACCATTTAACCCATCCAACGACTCTGCCGCAATTCCATCAATTTTATCACATCAACAATCACCCGGCACTGCCACACTAACGATGAGGCACCAGGCATGCTGATTGACTTAAATTACATCGGTTTGCCTGTTCCCAAAAGAGCATTGCGAATTTCTTTGCAAACTTTTCTTTTTCCTATTTTGTTCAAGCCATTCTTCATGTTTTTTCTCGCTTCACGCTTTAACGCTACAAATTGCTTTAACCCTTTTGTGTGTCCATACACCAAATTCACTTTAGTTTCGCTTGTCCGCTTAACTGTATTGACCCGTTGCTTGCCCAAAACTGCCCCCTCTCGCTACTACCGCTCCATTGCGCTTCTCATTGGTTATCCCTTTTGTGTCTTCGATCAACGGTTTCATTCCTTTTGTATTTTTTTGTGTGCCACTTCTTGTCCTTTGGGATAAATGTTTGACTATTCCATTGGCCACATTGTTGCCCGCATTTGTTAAGCAGCTGGTAATCAATCATTTTCTTGACTTATTTTCTTATTGGTTTTGGTATTTTGCAGTGCTTTGTTACTGTAGGCTACTGTTGCCTTCTTCTCTCCCTCCATTTTAGCATCTTTTAGTGCATAATTTTATTTTATTTATACGGTCAGTTTGCTGTTTCCCTTCGGGCTTTATTGACCCTTTTGTGTGTTTGTTGGTCAAGCTCCAGTCAGTTTAGGCAAATAAATGTTATTTTGCGGTGATTATAAATCGAAAAATTATACTTGTAAGATCGATGTAGTCTTTGTGAATGATAAGCGGCAAGGTGGCTGGTATGAGGAATAATATGAGCTTTAGTTTTGAGACACTCGCAAGGGCATGAGGTTAAGAAGATTTTGTGGAAAGTTAGTGGTGGAATATTTGAGTTTGTTACTTAAGCGAGTTGGATAATATGAAAGCTTTTCAAATTTAGCAATCATTAGAGTCCTTTTTATAATTTGATTTATAAGTAATAATTAGAAAAGCATTGTCAGCTCTGTAGTCAACATCCCCCCATTCCCAAACACTAAATAAAATTTTCAAGCAATTAAGAGCATGTTCACTACTTGGAGATAGTTCTGGTTGTCATAAAATTTAGACTGAAGGAACTACCATAGTTTATAACTCCAATCGATCTCATTGAGTATACAATTGTGGTAAAACCATAAAACAGCCAATAAGAACAAACACCAGTTACTAATGTCATCGTCCGTTTACTGTAAGCACTTTGCACGTCGATCTTCTCATATCCTTTTGCTCACTTAGGCGACTAATTCAATTGCTGCATGAAGCATTCCGCACCAACCGAAAGTAAGCAGTAAGAAAAGTAAAAATATACCAATTCTCATTAATATGCAATACAGCATTGCGCATTTCAAATACCTACTCGTCGAAACTGTTAGAGAGAAAGGATATGCAGACTACTGTCAGAAAGAAAATGTACAACTTCAGCACAAAATTTATGCATTTATTTTGACAAGCGGAATGATTTATTAACCGTAAGTAATTTGTAAATATTAAGTAACGAAATACATGTGAAAAGTGATAGAGAGAGTGAGATGGAGTAAAAAAGAAGTGGGAAGTGCGCTTCAGTTGAGCAAAAGGATAAAGATTTGCAAAAAGGGCAGTTAGTGTAAAGCGTTGTCAAGAAGGTAGGAGGATTATCTGAAATTTTTAAACTAGTATGTGGGAATACGAAAAAGGAGAATAAAGAAAAATATGTAAATAACAAGAAAAAAATGGACAGTGGAAGTCGGTTGCAGAGAGCTCTGTGGCATAATAATTGCTATTAATTTGTACAAAGAGTTGTCCGTCTTTGGCTTACACTTTCAACTCAAAAATAATTTCAAATCTCTTTATCGTCCTTTACTCGAAAGTGAAAAATGTTCAACCGCAGCAAAATAGAAAAAGAATAAATGTAAATGAGTTTGTTGAGAAATAAATAAGAAAATGAAAAACTACCGCTGCGAGCAGTATTCCCTCGGCTAGTTGTCAAGCAAAGCCTCTAGCTGCCACCACCAAATACTTATGTACGAATCTATTATCATTCAGACTTTCTCTAACCAGCTCAGTACACTGCATTTGATAAGTCGTCGTATCCGTATTAGTTTTGCTTGACCACACCACTTTGCATAAACAAATATCCTTCCAACAGAGATCTGGCATAACCAATGTCGCTTTAAAGAATTGGGCTGTGCCCGCGCGCGTCTCTGGGGTGTACTTGAGCCAGCAAAATGCGCATTTCAAATACTTTTGTTTGCTCACTTAATAGAAATTATCATTTAGCTGTCACTTTAAAAAATGTGCCCAATTAATTTCGAAAAAGTTACAGTTACTTTCTTGCCCGTTCAACATTTGCATTCACACGTTTACCCAACTCAGGTGTTGTTTGTACAAATAGTTTTGACACCCTGCTTCCCTGCTTACGTACAATTTTCGATAATTTTAATATGCACCGTCCGAAATTGGTCGAGGGTCGCCAAGCAATTTTTTACTTGAAGTTATTTTGTTTTTTTTTTGGTCTTTAATAATTTCAACAGCTTGTGATTAGCATTCGCAGGCAGTTTGTTGCTTTTGTTGCCGTTATTACAGCGATTGTTGTGGTTTGTTTTTGTTGTTGGCAACGCTGCATTAAATTCGTAATGCATTTTGTGGTCACTCAACACCTCAACGCCAACCGCCGAGCAAATAAATTTTATACAAGTTCTTTTTGAAGCTTTTAGCATTTCTTTTCATGCCAAATTTATTTCGTTTTATTTCTGTTTTTGTAATTTTTGTAGGAGCTACCAGCTATAGAGAACTCAGCATGAAAATTAGCCGCTAACCGCATGCAAATTAGTGTGTTTAACACCTTTTTGTGGGTTTAATATTCAGAATATGTAATATTTACTCGCATAAATGCATTAGGGTTGATCTTTTTCCTTTAGGGATATACTTTAAGACAAAGGGGGGATTAAGTTGTATGAGAAAAGAGATATGTGAACCTAACCTTAATTTTAGAGATCTTGTAGATATGTGCAGAGAAATGGTTGTACCTAATATTTTTTTTTTAAAAAAGAGTTAAATATATTGTATAAATGAGACTAATACAGTAAATATATTTTTTTAAAAAAGGTCTAGAATCTATATTGATTTGACGAATGGACCGAAGTTAATATTCTACTCTTATATGATGTTTACTATGACTATTAGAAAATATTCCAATACTCCAAAGTTCCAGTATCATATATATATAAATATACATAATATATTACCATTATGTAAGGATTCTAAGATCCTTAAATGGTGCTTTAATTCCATTTACCTAAAAACCCTCATCGTACTCTTCTGGTGACTATATATAATATATAAGTAATACCGCCTAAGGATACCCCGAAGAACTGTATACACTTTGTTAAGTACCATTCAATCGTTTTGGGGAAAGTAAAAGAAGGCAATTAGACTTCAAAAACATTTAAAAACTGAAACCAAACGTGTTCAATTTTACCTATAGGACATAATCTCAAAACGCTTTAACCAAATCTTAAATTTTATTGGCTAATTTTCGCTTCGAAATATGGACATCTAATCTTACGAGTTCTTTTTTTCCTTTAGGGGTTTAAATTTCAACATTCGATTGAAGAGTTTTTAAAACCTTTCCTAGTCAAACTTTATCTAAAATAGTGCAACTTTATTTAGCAGACTTGTGAATATACATATGAATGTACATATTTAGGGTATTTGAAGACCTACCACTATACATAGATTCCAATAAGAACTGGCTAAAATATTCTTCTTTGCTTTTCAAAACTGTATATATTATAAGTATCTTCGTCTTCCAAGGTAAGTGTTATTCGATGTATATTGTAGTTATAAAGGAATTAGGACTCCCATGAACCCTTGAAATCTCTACAACTTCAAAAACTTTATTTACTATCGAAAATACCGCCATTTTAAATCAGAACACCCCTAATATCTTAAAGCACATGCGAATTAGAGACCCCATAGCTCAATGCTTCTGACTGCAATTGCTGGGTGCTGTTGGTTTTAAATTTTCATATCTTCCATTAACAACATTTAAATTGAAATTGTTTATACACTAATTTACCTCACTTTTTCCGTTAGCACCAATGTTGAAGGATGCAAAACGGTTTCACCAACCGCAATAAATACGTATAATTCATGCTTCTGGCAAAAATTATGCCATTTTTTGTGCCACTGCTGCCACACCTCCATTTACCAACCGCATTTTGGTCCAGTAGCATTTCGAGTTCCGTTACAACTGCGGTTTTTGTTTGTGTTGTTTTAATTTGGTTGTTTGGTTATTTTGTTTAAACCACAAAATTCGGCGTTGAATACGTGAGCGTGTGAGAAATGAGCTGAAATGCAGTTGGGAATATTTCTGCATATTTAAAGCTATGAAAATGGTGCTTTTGTAGAACCTAGATACATGTAAATACTCTTATGCTTAAGATTTAAATAAATCAAGCTCTGTAACTGCTTAGGAGATCTGTAGTTCTGAGAGTTGCGGAAGGATAATTAGTAATACTGTCGTTAAACAACAAACAACCTTAACCACCAAACATTCTTAGTGCCCCCTAACTATGTTATGTCTACATCTGTATGGTCTATGTATGTATGGTCTATGTAAAAGTGGTTGCAATTGTTGCACATCTACCTCAGTTCTAACCGTAGTTTATTGATGGTCTTTGGCAAAGGCTTGCGTTGTTTTGGGTCATAAATAAATTTCGTTTTGTGTAAATCCTGCAGTTTTTCACAAATTCCCACACAAAGCGCCGAAAATTGCGCTGCCGACGCACCTTTTTATTTCGAAAATTCCGTCGAAAATTATATTTTGTTTATTTATTTTCATTTCCCTGCTCACCATTGCTCTATCAATGCATCGTTGTTACTACAAGTATACCGATATTTATTATAGTTGCTGTTTAGCCGCACTTGATTAAAACATTTCGTCGGTCTTCGTTGCTGCCACACTCAACGCTGCAGGCACTTTCACACCGCAGCCCAAGCAATAAATGTCCAATAAAAATATAATTATTGCTCATTCGGCTTACACCTTCAACTTAAGCTGCGCACAACAGCCGCCCTTCCTCGACCTGTGTATTCGGCTCGTCGCTTGGCGCTTTAGCCTTTTCATATTGTTTTTGTAGCAATTTTGTGCCTTCTTTGTGCCGTTCTTATTATCCCTTACGCATTTAACGCTGCATTCTTATCGCTCATTAATCGCTCGCTTTCCCAAACAGCCGGAAATGCCATAAATTTTGTTAAGTGGATTTTTATTCGGTTTCGGTTAGCCACTCCCGCACACTTGCCTGCTGCAGCCGCTGGTCCAACTAGCAGATCCTTGGCTTTGTTAAACGCATTATCTACCTATGTTTATACAAATAAATAATTTCACTTATACACACAGGACAAGTTTGTGGAAATATATTAGATTTTTATGTGAAAAATTTGTTTATTAAGCACGCCCCCTCCTTACATTTGTGGCTCAACTGCTGTGCTGAGTTGCCCTACGACACTTGCTTTCGCCACATCTTAATTCCATTCACATTGCTATGCAGGGCTACAGTGTTGGTTATAAAATTGGCAAAGAGAACATTTTTAGGTATAACGAGAGAACGCGGAGAGTAACTTATTGAGCCTCTTTGTTTCATCAGGTGACTGACGCCAGTAGAAACAATCTCCTACGACAGCTATAACTATCAGTTGATATCAGTTTTATGCGCCGATTGGATCCTCGAAAATAAATTAAAACACATGAGACTTTTTGAACTTAATAAAAACGTTGGCCCTAAAGTTTTCCAGAATTTCTTCATTCGGGAAGTTGATTAATTGTTTAAAACTCGAGTTCAAAAAGCATTGTTTCCCCTTTGTGGACTTAATTTCGTACACCATGCCTTATTTCAAAAGTCATTTTGTGCTGTACGATCGCCATCAGACCTTTTGAAATCCCTTACCGAAAATATTCTCTCAAAAAGAGAACACATATTATCTCCTTCGTATTTTCACCACATATCCCTACAAGTCTGCCCATCACTGTACTTATAACTCTTGCACGTATGCATTTATTTATTTGTGCCTAATTTATTTCAATTTTTATCCCTTCCGTATACTTTGCTGGTTTTTGTTGTTATTCTTGTTTTCTCCTGTTGCTAGTTTTATTTGCCACTAATTTATTGTTTTAAGTGGATTTCAAGTGGTTATTGCTTTGTATGTTGCACGTAATTAAGTGGGTGTGGCGCACATTAAATTATCCAGTTTTCTGGTCTGTCTCGCTAGGTACTCGCACTATGCCCTAAGACACTCTTCGTGCCTATGTTCTCCTCAAATGTTTAAATGTAATGAATGTGGCTTCTTCATTTATTGCTTTTTAAAGTAATTTCGAAATATGGTTTTGTAATAAATTTCGGGTGCAATGTGGTTTTGATTTGAAAAAATTAATATTTCCTGTCTTCAACGCTTCAGATACGTATTTTTTAAGTATTTTTTAATAATTATGAGCAACTCATCAATTTGGTATTAAAATATTAGTAATAAAAATTTATTAAGTTTCAATAAAATATTTAAGTGAAAATTTATTGTAAACTGTGTAATGTGCGGTGTAATTAGATTTATGCGTTGTAGGGGCTTTTATGGCCTCCTTCAAGCAGCTAAATTAATCGTTGTGTGGCAATAAATGAAGAAAGAATTATTACCGGGCTTTCTTTGTAATTTTATGTTTTTTAGAGTAGTTGAAATTGTTATTCATTACTTTAGGTTCTCTTCCTAAAACACTACTTAATTTTCTCGGATTTATAGCGGAAATAATAAATTGTATCATAAGAGGATTTTTAATATTTTTATTTTAATAACTATAATATTTTATGGAGGGTTATCAGTATGGTTAAACAATTTTTAAAATAATAAGCTTCCTTTTCGAAATTTATTCAAATCTTTACTACAAATTCAATTAGTGTTTATCGATCCTGTAATTTATTTGAAATAAGGGCCTTTCTTAGCTTAACTTAGTGCCATACGTGAAAATAATAAAGATTTGCCACTTTGCTATGGATTCTGATGGCAAATAATCTTTTGAAATAACACGAGGAACGCGGCTTTTAGATGATAGCCTAAAGTATGGAAAAAAGTATATGATTGTTGCAAAAATACATAATAACACTTCCTTTAGTTAGATTAAGATTGAATCTCTAAACGCTTTCAAAATGAGATCGAAATTTTGTAAAGTTTGCTTCACTTTCGATTGGGTGTAAGTCATTTGGTATTAAACTAATATAAGTATTGGAGATGGTGTACAAGGACTTGCTGTATTGTTGTAAGGCTGATAACCATATGGACGGATGTAAAATTTTTGTTTATACAAGTAACTTGTATGTTGACTACTTCCACATAGTTTGATGCAAAGCTCCGTTTCGACTCGTTTGTGTGTTAGTAGTCTATATTATGCTGTGATAGCAATCAGTTGGTGAGTTTATAAGAGTCAGAGTCAAAACTAGTGGTCAATAACTGGATGTATTTAATAACCTTCTTCAAAGCTCCATTATTTATGAGTCGTTGGGTTTTTTTAATAGGTAAGACATTTTTGGGTTAACTTCTTACACCAAAGTATTATATATTGTAAGACAGTGCTTAAGTTGATCAATATGTGTCCTTAGTAGTAAACTTATAGTTTTATTGCTTTCAAAATCACACAGCTTGCTTGCAGTATATTCTTGAGTTCGTCAGTTAAGGAAATAATTAAGCATTTTAAATTTTAGCGCTCTTCAAAATCCAAGTGAGCATTAATTTCGCGCTTTTAATGAAATTAACTCGGTTTTATAAGCTCATTACTTCCGTAGTTTAGAAAAATCGTAAATTTTATGCACCAAAACTTAAAAATATATAAATGTATGTAGGTACCAATTTTAGCACACTTTTCTTAATCAACTTGGCGCTTAGCATAATTTTACGGTCACGCCACTGCGAGTGCATAAATGAGTCTTGCATGACACACCATCTTACTAACTTTTTTATGCATACCGCTTTTATAACGCACTACTTATTACTTTAGTTTTATTATTATAAGTATTTTCTTGTATTTTATATAACTTGATATATCACTTTTGATATTTTTACTTCCTTTTTTCGCTTATTTTGTGAATGCACTTTGAAAATTATGCAATCATGCATGGCTTCCTGCTCCTCACTAAATCGCAAGCGCTCTCAAATTTAAGCAAGCGCGTGCAACCCTGCGCCCTGATACCGCGCGGTGGCGCTTTGTGAAGCTAAATGAAGCAATTAAATTAAAGCGTAGTAAAGCAAATTTATGACACCTTAATTTCATATATTAAGCTTTTATTACTCAGCTTATAGTAAATATAGCGTGTGTGTATTTGTAAGTATCGCTGATAGATCTTCTCTTAATACAAGTATATAGTATAAGTGTATGTGTATGTGGTTATGTGGCACTCCTTAGTGGGCGTTGCATTAGCATTTTTGTCATAAAACTAAATCCAGCGCTCAGGTGGGCAAGCACTATGTTGATTGCATCACTGACTCCAGCTAGTTGTGCGCACCCTAACTTCGTTTAGTTTATTTTTTTAAAGCGAAAATTGCATCGTAAATCGGAGCATAAAAAGGTGGCGCTAAATTAGTGAATACGCTGAGAAGTTACTAAAGTTCATGGCATTGTAATAAAGAACTGAGTTCAGCGTTTTGTAGAGTGAAATAGAGAAGAATATTAAAGTGGAAGTATGGAATGAAAGCTTTGAAGCAGAAAACAAATTCTCTCAGAGCATGCATAGTGGTACTAAAGATTATTTTGCTAACTAACACATACTCTTGAGTTGGATATTAACGATCACTTAGTGATCGAATTCCTTCCCAAAGAGGTTGTGCGAAAATTTAGATTTTTAAGGCTATGCTTTGAAATCGTTTATATTTCGAAAATGCTGAGTGAAAATTTGAACTAAGTAAACTTTTTAAGTCCAATCGCTTCTGATCTAGTGATGTACTCTATTTTCTAGACCTTTAAAAAACTCTCAAGAATAAAATCCAACACAGTTAAACCCTCGATATTTCTAGCTGTGATCATTGCCGCACTTTCAAGCAGCAGCAATACAGCAACAGTCCAAACTATTAAAATTTATAGGTATTTACAAGATTCTAACTTCAGCTTACATTTTTCGCAGCATAAATTCAATTATTGGATCGAACACTGATTTCAGTGTGTGGCAATATGAATTTCAGTGGGTTCTCAGGCGTCTCTTTCATGGGTATGTAGTTATTTGATCGTGAACGCCAGAAACTGAGAAGTTATTCAGAGTCAGAGGTGTTTAATAATACGGTGAAATAGTATTGTCGTAAATTAACTACTCTTTCCCAATGAATTTTGCACCTTTTATGTACACCAAGTTGTATATGTTAGCATTCACAATCTCACGTGGCGCATTGCCGATCTATTTTTTGTACTGCAATAAAACCAACACAGCACGTGGTTTTGATGAGCAATCAGCAATGACTGCGTTGATTGACTTTGACAATGATTTGGGGGCTGTATTATCGCTGGCCCAAAAAACCGTCCGAGAAAAAAAGCAATAAATCTTTTAGTACAATAGCGAAAACTTTGAATTCCGAAACTAAAACTGCAAGAAAGCGACGTAAATCCAGTAGCTAATTACGTTAATGACATGGCCAACGCCAACGGGGGAGAAATGCATAAAATCCACCCAAACGATTAACGTGTGTCCAGCGTTTGTATGACGTCACGACGCGACATTTTGCTATGGACGTTAGAGCAACAGCGAGTAACGGCAATGCAATGATGTGAATAGTGTGTAATAAAAATGTCCAATGACTGTCAAACAGTAAACACACAAAAAATACACAGATTCCAAGAAAAGGTAAAAATAGACGCAAAAAAAGCGAGTTCGCAGAATGCGCCTGAATATTTGTCAACAACAGGTGGATTGATATTTGGACTCGCTTGTGCTCGCTAATTTTGACGCAAATGATTGCACTGAAAAAAGTATTGAGATTTGAGGTATAAAAAACCAGTATGGGAGTACTAGGTTCGGGTGGAATCCAGGTACGTAGGCGCGATTTAGATTTGTAAAGAGATTTGGCGAGAAATGCGGCGGTTACGAAGTGAGCTGGGTTACAAAAATGATGAAATATGTATAATATTGCTAATGTGTCGCAATGAAACGAATTGTCAAGCTTTCATAGAAACTATACTCGTATGAAACGCCTTCCCTATCTTTTCATTAGGGCAGTTTTCTGTCAAAGGATTTGCCGGAGTCCCTCACACATTCCAAAAAATAATGTAACGAAACTGTCCTAATCTCTTTTTCTTCCATACCTGGCTGGTACATTTCTAAAACTGACTCAATATTCGCGAAAAATACATGAACTGCCAAAGTAGTATTTTTTCAGCTCGGTATCATACTGGAAGAGTCTACGTTTGATCTAGGAGTCGAATAAGAATGCCCTTTTGTGCGAATATAAACCTCTATCTCTCTTTGGTTCGCTTACTCTCTAAAACTACTTATGCTACACAACGCGCTTCGGTACAAAAATAATAATATCTGTATCTAAGAGTCACAGAAATGAGCAATGCAATGATTGCGCCAATTTAATGACAGACACGTTGACGACGACGGCCGCAACAACGACAGCGATGCGTTGATGATGAGGCTGCAAGGCTGCAACCGGTGCTGAAGGTTATGTTTTGCGGCAGTCCAAGCAACGAGCGGCTGCCTAACTCGCTGATGCACCGCCTGACATTAGCAATGATTTTGACATTGACAGTCATGCGATTATTTTCTGCACTTTTTGCTATCACTTTTTGTTGCTGCTAATGCTTACAATGTTTACTGCTTGTGTTGCTTGCCGCAGACACTAATGTGCTGATTTAGTTGCTGTTTTGTTGTTACTTTGGTGGCGTTTGTATTGCCGACATTGATGTCAAGCGTCATTAGCGTGAGAGCGCGCGTGCAACACAAATGTCATGGCTTGTCAGAAAATTGCTTGTGTGTTGCATTGTTAGACGGAGTGTCAAGACGCGGTTATGGAATGAAATAAAAGTTCTACTTAAATCCATTAGCTACAGTTATAGCTGATTTCGATGCATAATTATAAATAACAAAGTGTAATGAGAGCGATATTTTTAGCGTTGACTTTCATTTACCATAGGAAAACGCTTTGCTTAAGCTTCCGGTAGCTAGCAAAAAGCTGACCCCAAATATTTTAAATACATTTACTGGAACTACAAGGCTAGAATACATTTTTGAAAATATGAGAGCTTCAGTATTAAGGTCAGCTTGACTGTCAGTGCATTTTGTAATTACCATAAAATAGCAAGGCATATAAGAACCTCAGATTCTCTGCCATTCCACTTTCTGTTTTGGATAGATATAAGTTTCAAAGACCTCTGACAGTTACTTTGAAGACATTTTAGATAGATAAGCTCTCAAGTGGAAGGTAATTCCACCTTTCAGTTTCGGAAACGGATAGTCGAACCATATGGGCAACGACGAATGCAACTTTTTTTACAGGAATGACCTTTTTCTCGGTATTGGTTCCCGATGTATTACTTTGAGAACTGCCATAAATTGTACATTATTATATTATATTTATACATTTATAAATAAAAATAATATAAGTTAAATACTCTTGCAACGACTGGATATTATAAATAGGTAGCACAATTTCTAGGCAAACGTTTTAGTCAGTGTTCTCTCAAAAATTTGCTGCAATAAAATTTTAATTCCGTTTAACTAATCTATTACAAACGTCAGTTGAATGTGCAGCAAATGTCATTACAGTTCATCAAGCATTTCTTGCAATCGCCACGTCAATTGAAGCCACACACTTACGTTCCACATTTCATTGCCTGCTTGCTTTCATGTTGTTTTGCCACAACTGCGCTGTCATTCGTTTTAATGGCTCATTTGATGTGCAATGGAGTCGTCAGCAATTCGTGCTCACTTACTACACTTGCCTCACTGCACCGCACTAATTCTTCGACCAAACTGTTGATCGTAAGTTCACTGCACTCCACACCACTCTCATCCATCACTTGTATGCCTTTCGGCCACAAATTCGCGCACAATTCAATGCTCTCTGCTGCGTGCCACATTACTTCCATCTTAGGCACCACCTGTATGTATACTTACGATGTGCGTGTGTTTCGAGTTTTTTGTCACTTATTTTGCCATCGGCGACATTCATTTTGATGGCCAATAAAAATTGCAAGTCAATTTATTGCGGATCGTATTTGCTGTGTATCGCGTGGCATGTCCTTAATGCCACGGTAAAAATGCACGTTAACGTCTAAGTAACAATGGTACGTTCTTTAGGTTCCAGGTTTGTGCTTGATATGCCACATTGGCTGCCGCATGCAATGTTTCATTTATTTATTGCATATATCAGCTATATATTTTGTTTTTATTTCTTTTTATTATTTGTTTTTCCATTGCAATTGCAAGCAAGTTTTACTTTTGGCTCTCGGATAGCTAATGTCCTTTTGGCCACCTTAACTAGCTCGTATTGAATTAATTCGCTGATCGTAGACAAACGATAGGAGCCGTTAATGGCTATCATTAGTCATACAGAAATATACTGTTGTCACAAAAGGATATGTATGAATGTACCGTGTGGCATTGGTGCCTGTAATAGTCGCTAGTCAATCAAGGTAGTTTCGAGGAGGTAAGAGAATGCCAACTTCCGGTGCAATGAACCATAATTAGTATGATTTGTGCTAGTCAATGAACGATGTAGAAGTATTTGTAGCAATTTATAGTTTAAATAAATGATACGTAAATATTGTTTAAATATTCTTTGAGAAAAAATATGAACGATTTGAGAGGGGAATATGCCATTAGGTATAAAGTGAATTTAAATTAGTCTTATTTGAGGTTATAGTTAATAATTTTCCGTATATTTTCTTGAACACTTTTATTTTTCGCACATTGAAAAGTATTTTAAATAAATTAGAAAGGGATTATTTTAGATTGGGTTTCACGCGACCATTCTCATAATTCTAGTAGTGATATTCTTAACATCAAACTCAAAATAATCGATATTAGTAAATATGCGCTTTTAGAAATTTGAAATTCAAAACTGGCACCGCCAGCATTTACCCCCATAAAAGCATGCAACACCATAATTCATTTGTGCACAATTTTCCAGAGTAATAAATCAATTAATGCTAAGAAACCTAGAAAAATCCCCTCATTGACAGTTGAGCGAAATCAGGGCACACGCCATAAGAATCTGCCCGAAAATATCCTAAAGTCTTATGGTGGGTAATTTTTCACTAATCATTTATCAATTGAAATTTTGTTGTTTTACATGCGTGGACGCATGTTTTCATTTAAAACGCAATCACTGTGACAAATTTGTGGCAGGCGAGAAAGTTGTTGCATATACACACTCACATACATCTGCGAACACATGCTAGTACTCTTTTCCTCCTTCAACGACTTATATGCACTTGGCGATATTCTCAACACTTGAGTTGCCCCTTTTCCATGTGGCATCCACAGTTAGCTGATCACTGTTTCACAATTTCAACGCTGTCATTTAATTAAAATGTCAACTATGACTTGTGACTTGCACTGCAAGCAGCAAGCAGCAAATTTAACATATCATTTATAGTCTAGCACAATGCAACGCGTGCCACATGTGGCTGATTAAGTTGCCTATACACATCATGTGGAAATGTACTAACGTTTGGGGGCCTTTACACTGTTATAATTTTTTGTCAGCGAGAACTAAGTCTATGTGGCATTTTCGGTGGGGTCATGCCGCATCCTAAAATGCCGCGTTATTAATTAGGAACAAAGAAAAATTATTTGACGCTAGAACTTTTAGAAAGGAATGTGTTAGAAGAGGGAATAGTGATCGACATTGCTGTTCCACAATCAACTTGGATCGAATATTGTGGCATGCTTTGTTATTCTTCTAATTTAAATTTTACTCTGACATGCGCTGTGGGTTCTCCGCACCAAACTAGAGCTGCTTGGGGAATTTCGCGACAAATGATGGGCGTGTTATCTGAAGGGAGACTTTGTCGGACTTCTGTTTCAGATTTACTGTCTGCATGTGTCAGATGTCGCCTTAGCAATAGCTAACCAATTAATATTTGTGAATTCGATTAATTAAGCTTAATGAATTTGTGGTACGCTTTAGTCATTTTTCAAATTTTAGTATTCCTGCATTTAAAATAACATGTATCAATTGAAAAAATACTGAATTATGCTCTATATAAGTTTTGGACTTCGATGCTCTATATCTTCTTCAGTTCTCTTAACTTCTTAATAAGCTAAGAGGTATAAAACAATTAAAACTATTATTAAAAGAAAATTCTTCCTTTGAGGATGGTATTTATTTTTCTTATATAGCTGTTTCTATCGTTAATTTGGCTGACTCTGTTAGGTGGCCCTGAACTTAAAAAGAGTTGTTAGAAGTAGTGCAAAGGTATGTGTGTTCTTTTGTAATCTCTAATGATCACTTTAGAACACACTTACTCAAGGACTTGTAGACTATTGTCGAAATAAAATCAAAGAAAATGTTTTAGCATTAATCAACAAGACCACGATAGATCCTGCGGTATTATTTAGCGTAGATTTCTATACTATCAAGATAATTCTCATTGAAGAGAAGATAGGGGCGCTGACATCGAACTTCCGACCGACACTTAGCCTAAGGCTCTATGAAACTATAGTAAAATAGTAGTTAGTAGTAGCTTATAAACTTGATAACAACAATTTTGACTATGTCTCTGATCATTAAAGTCTCTCACACTACGTTCATCGCATAGATCTATTAATCTAAGTAGATTAACAGTTACGCTGAATCTCAACAAAATCTGTCAGAAACACATCAACGTTTGTGGCGAGTAAATTTATCAAAATGTCAAATAGCTGTCAAGTGACTTACAGGAAGATCGCAAGTAAAGAAAGGGAGAGTAAAAATGTTTCCACGTCGAGAAATTCGATATGCCACTACAAGCGACAACTTCTTCAAATAAAAGTAATGAATGCTTACTTTTTATTTTTGCAAATACTGAACATTTTTAAGGTAAGTGCTGCAACAGTTGAAAGGATTTCAACAACGCTCAGAATATAAATGAAAAAATTAGAAGTATTTTCTCGCAGCATATTCTATCATGTGAGAAGAAGCTTTTGAAAAGCTCATATATCTATGTGTATTTATATATACATATGAAGATACATCTGTCAAATGCCAAAAAGGCTGCAATGCATACAAAGTAATACTGTCATTGCACTTCAGATGCTAAAAACACACGGTTAGCTTGACGAAGGCGCAAAAATGCGCAAGGACAATGAGCAGCCAGTCTGCACTCACCGCCTGACTGACCATCGCTCAATGAGCGTGTTAAAAATTACAAAATTGCAATTAATTGAAACATGAATTATGCGCCGCAGTCAAAGAAACGGAATATACATATAAATAGGTGAATAAAAGTAATGAATAATATTACAAAAGATTCTGAAACAAATGCGACAGCGACCCTTTGATGTGTGCGCCACACTCAACGCTGAAGTTGAATGAGCGTCCTTTCCGGTTTCGTTTTTTTCACTTTGAAGCCGCTGGTCAGACAACTTAAGCGTTGTTTTTTCGACAGCCAAGCGCCACAAAGGACGCAAAAACACGCATCTGAATGACAAAAGCCGCAATGCTTACTAGGAAAGCGTGCTTTTGGGCGCATATTTGTTTTCACATGTCAACTTGACCGGCGTACTATGTCCAGGCACACATACTTGCATAAATATATATGTGTTTGTGCATGCCACATGGATGCTGCAACACCGTGTTGCATGCTGCTCATTGCATGCCTGCGGCGACATTTCATCATTAATCAGCCACCTTTTTAAGGCAAAGCTGCTGCTTTTTCCCGCATTTTCATTGAGTTTTTATTTAATTAATGCTTGTGAATTTGCGCTGAAAAATTTCTAGCAATTACTTTGGCTTTTTAACGTTCTACATACTTACCTTTGTCTTTAGTACACAGGAGAGTCAGCGCTGACCTATTCATCATAACTTTTTTCTTCTGCAATTTTTAAGAAATTTCGTTTTGTCCACTTTCTTTGTGAATATACCGCTATGCAAAGTTTATTTCTAAGCAACCTTGCGCTTGTCTCCGCCATGATTAATCATCAATTTGAATTATTTGCGCACACATCTGCCGTGTGATGCTGTGACAACCTTGGCTACTTTGCTTTTCCTGTTTATTATTTTTTTTTATTTGTAAAAGTTTTTGATAAGATTTTCCACTTATTCGGCGTTAATTTTTCTTGAATATTCATAGCCGCAGCTGTGGTCAGCGTGAGAATTGTAAGGTTTTAAAGGGACACTTGGGTTTCGAGGCTTCGTAAGGTGCAGAGGTCGCTAACGGTACAAAGTTGTTGAAAGCATCCCATTAAAAAATTTTAGATTTTACACAATTTTTTTGTTACATAAACCTGAAAATCTTAACTTTTACAACAAGTTATTCAGCATCTTTAAGTAATCAATCATTATATGTCAAACGAGAATAAAAGAAAGAAAAGAAGCTACTAAAGCTGAAATTCGAGACTTATATGGCTGCAACCAAGAAATATCTTAGAGGAGATAACGAAGAAATCTCATAATATTCGCACAAACAAAATATACTGTTGAAAAGAAAGTTAGTCTCTGAAGCTATCATTTGATTGAAACTTGAAGAGCTACTAAGAATAAAGTTCACAGGATTATCAAAAGGAAGGTACTGTTGGGAGGTACGATTAATAAAATCCCAAGAAATCTAATATTGGACACATCAGAGATGAGATTTTAAAGAAGTATTGAAATAAATTGCTGTTAAAACTGACAGCGTTCCAAACATTAACACAAAATATGATTTTCGAATTAATTTCAGATAGAAGGTAGACCAATTTTCTACTGAAAATCGAAGTCAGTCCAAGATTAGAAACAAGAAAGTATGAATCTAAAAAAATTAGCTTTATGTAAGACACCAACATACAAGTAAAGTGTTGCATATTAAAACTCAGCTTTCTCTAGCTATCAACCAAGTTGGCCATATAGTTTCTTCCGTTTTAAAATGATAGAGGTGATATCGAGACCGCAGTTACAGGCTTCTAAGATTCTCGTTAAGCTTTGAGTGTTTATAGATATGTTGTCTACTTCGAGTCGATCTAGTTTCGAGCTTTGTCTAATATTATTTAGCACTAAAAGGTCTAATTAGACTAAAACGGCATAAACTTACTTTCTTTCGAGCTTTGTGTGATAGGTTTAAAAAATAAAAGTTCTAAGTTATACCAAAGCGACTCAACCTTATCTTTTTGAGATATACACTGGTTTTTTACTTTATTTTTCCCGTTTGGCACGAGCGTGGCATAAAAACAGCTGGACAACCGTTGAAGAGTTTGAGAATTTTTTCAATAATACCTAACCTTATATTAAAAAATATATCATATAGTTTATGTAGTAGAGTTATGTATGTAATATATTTCAAGATTTTTTTTTTGATATCAATGTCACAGAAATAATTTAATTTGCCCTTGAAGACCAATATTGAATATATAAAATTACATCTGTCATATTAGCCACTTGACTTTTGTCAATTCAATGTCGAAATTATGTAATGTCAAGTAGAAAAAGGTCTTAGAATATGTATAATAAATTTTCATTATAGATTTTTTTTTCATAGAAAATCTAAGTTCTGAGTGTGAACTATGAATTTTTAAATGTAATTGATAGTTACGTCACAGTCCTTGGACAGCGATATTACGGGCATGCAATACTGACATAATTGTAGGTTCTGTGACAAGTGTAATCTTCGTATAAATTGGCGTAAATCTCAAGTATTAGCACTTGAGCTCAATTCGAAGGCCAGAAATAGAATAAGGCTTATAGAAAACATATGGAAACCATTGACAAATTATAGGTATCAATATAAGCTCCATTGACAATGACGCCGACTTCACACATTTGACACAATCACAGCTGAGAATGTGGTGTGGCATGCGTTACAGTGACAAAGCTGTTGTCTTCAAAACCAAAGCGTTGAAATCTCACAAAATTAAATAGTTACATATGAAAAGTGGGATGAATGCTAAAGCAGGAAACGTAAAAGGTAGAGAGGAGTCACCAAAAAATGCGATAAAAAATATTCTGCTGACATTGAAAAGTTTAAGTGGCAACAACCAAATGTCAGCAGCTCAAGCGAGTGATTTCATTTGTGAGCAGACGCCACGCAACTATTTTCAAAACATATGTAACACAATGTTAGATATATATATACATATATCACTTAACTGTAGTCACGAAGTTCGGCACAGTGAACACCCTCACCCTCGCTTTCATTTACGTTTGTTTTTTGTTCGTTTTTCCGCGCCACTTAAATGACTTGTGTCGACAAGTTAGCGCATTGCTTGTGTTGTCATTGTTGGTGCTGCGAAAAATGCTCTGACTGCAACTATTGACAGCTGTCAAAGTGCGAAATGTAAAACGATTTCTTGTGGCGACACAAAGGAATTTTTTAGCGCGCGTCAAAGGTTCACGCTTTCAGGGAATGTGGCAGGTGCATCTGTAGGTGTGCAAACGAACGTAGCATAAGATGATTACAACGAAATTTGAGTGTAAAAAGTAAAATTTTTGTGAAAATCTGAAAATCTCATTTTGTAAAGACGAAATTGACAAATTCTTGCGCAAACCACAAAGGTGATGCGCCAAATCGTATTGCACAAATGAGTGATGAAGGAATTTTCATGTATTTTGATTGAATTGATAAATAGTAAGAATATAAAGGGGTTAAAAAAGGAAATCGGAGAAAAATATTTTAGAAATTCGAATATTTAAACCGACTGAATAGAAGTCCATGAAATTTTGCTATATATTTACCGAATGCGCTGAATATCTACTGTACCTTATAAATATAGAAATATTGTTTCTCTTCTACAAAAAACATACAATATTTTTATATAATCTATAGCCCTTTAGCCCTATAGCCCGAAATAAAGATCTATCAAAGCGTTTTTTAATTGGATGCAAACCGTTATCCGGCTACATTTGCGGATTTAGTTATACATATAGTTGTTATAAGAAATGCACCTGTGAAGGGTATCCAAGCTACGGTGCAACCGAAGTTAAAATTTTTTTTGTTTATTTTTTACTTGCCAGCAGACAATACAATCTGCCATTAAATTAATAAAAAAAAATACCACAGACAAACATAAGCATATATGCAGCGCTCTGTGGCATGGTTCAATATTTTCTTATTTAAACGCCACTTCCCCCTATTTTTTCGCTTATCAGACACTTCACGACTTTATTTACGCCAGGCTGCATGACTTTATTTGATTTTATGGCACATCAAAGAGGGCAGACATCTTTCCACTATGCCTATCCAGCAGCGCAACACCACACAAGTTAGTAGGTGCGCGCCGACCTAAGTCCCATTACACACATACTAGTGCATATCTATTGCTTACAATGCGCACATGTGTTCGTGTGTGTGTGTAGAGTGCACCGCTGGGGGCCATATTTTGTCGCCCCCTGCAAAGATCAAATTAAATGTTGTCGAGTTACATAGAAAAAAGTGCTGCTTAATGCTTAAATGTAATCTTCCGCCTTTAATTAGTATGAATTTTCAACAAGCAACCGATTGCTGCATGCCACTTGTAGGCTATATACTTTATATAGCTAAGTGCAAGTACGCACGAGCTGTTTTGTTTATACGCATACATATTTATCTTTGCCTGCCACATAGTGTAAAATGCTGCCGCATATTATTCTGTCTATGATATGTGCCTCCGCACCTCACCACCCCCGTTGAAATGATTATCACTTTCTTCTACTTTCAAGTGTCTTTAATCCATTTTTCGTGGAAATTGACAACTTAATGTTAAAGTCGGCGATGTTGGAAAATTTCTAAATACTAGTTTTATGCTACTTGCAACATGTGATATATGTATGTATGTTTATATGTACTTATGTATGCTTTTATGTATACACCTACACACAAACTTCAAATAGTTACAGCGACAGCGCAGCTTTTCAGTCAACAGTGGCAATATAGACAATTTACTCGACTTTTTCACAAACACTCACATGCATATAAATATGTATACACCTATATATATATATATGTATATGTATAAACATTTGTTTGTGTAATATTTGTTTATAAATTCATTAAAAAAGCCTTTTAGTGTGAATTATGAGAATTTTCTTCAACAAACAGCTTTTTCAGTTTTCCTTCCATACAAGAGCACACACACACACACATGTAGACATGTGTATGTAAATAAAGACATTTTTCACTTTATGTCGAATCACTAAAAACAAATATAGACAATAACAACAACTACAAACACACTTATTGCTTAATATATTCAACTAATCCATATAAGTAGCTATTTGATGTTTGCTCACTGTGGCAAGTCTCGCATGCTACACGCCGCTTTGCTTTTCAAATCATAAAAGTTTATAATTGGCTGTGCGATAACTTATTGTTGTCTTAACACATTTTCTTGCCATTTATGTGGAATTTCTTAATGCGACGGCTTGACAAAAATCTTTTAGTGGGAAATATTTTAGAAAATTTGTTTACTATGTTTTTTTTTTTTTTGTATTTACTTTATTTGCTACCGCTTAGTGTCTATTCTAGTTTGTTTTCATATTTGCTTGATGAAATATCAATTAATAGCATATGTTGCATGCAAATGGACTGCAAACATTGTTTTCGTGAGGCATTACTAATTGGCTATTTATTTATTTATATATTTATGAACAGTTAAAGAGACAGCATGTTCGTGACTCAATTTAGCTGCTAAGTCCATTAGGAACACTAAATAAGTACTCTTTGAACTTATGGAATAGAGTTGCATATAATTTATATAAACTAAATAAATAATGCCATTTGGAATGGAGATCCTATAATGTATTATATGTACGCAAATGATCAGCGTGACGAGCTGAGTCGATTTAGCCATGTCTCACCAAGAAGCTGTTCAGTTGTCTGTAGTGATGTCGGATCTCTATATCATATAGCTGTCATACAAACTGAAATGTTAAGGATATTACAAGTATAGCTTCGCTGGAGCCGAAGTTAATTTTTTTTTTTTGTTAACTGTTTTTTTTTTTGCGCTTTAAAACACAATTTATGACTTTTGATAGTTAGACTCCTCACCTCAAACTTTAACTGATAGAACAATAGCGTAAAAAATGTCCGAAACATCTGAAGTGTATTCTAGAATAAAATCCAAATTTTTAATGAAATCAACTAGCGTAAAACCGAATTAAATGAGCCGAAAACCACAGAAAAAATACAAATTTAAATGAAATTTACAAAAAAGTTAATTGCGGCTTTTCCTTAGCGTGTGATCAACCCCTTTTGCGGCGACTCTTCTGCGTCCTGTATTGGAATTTCAAAGGAGGAGGTAAAAACTTCAACACATTTGCGTTTCACACGCTTGCGAGCCGCTGAAATTTCGGCATCGAGAATATGTTTCAAGCAAACGGAACAACTTGTTAACAACAATAAGAACAACAGTTACCCCAAAGGGGTGTCGCGTTAACCCTTTGCAACCGATGAGTTTTGTAGTGAGGGGCAAACAACAACGGCAAAGGAAATTTATGCAAATTTTAATAAATCTTGGAAGTAATGAAGAGTATGACGCCGAAGAGTATGTGCAAGGCGAATGAGTGACTGCCTCGACCGCTAGCTGGATGCCTTGCCACAGATGCTGCGCCGCCGAGTTGTTGTACTAGTTAGCTGAGAAAAAGTAGACACATTAAATTAAATTGCTTAGCATTTTGTAATGCGGCACATTAGTGTCAACCCTGACATGGGATAGGCGGACGGACGTATATTCATATGGAAGTGAGTACATTAACACGTTGTCGCTCGACAGAAAGCACCGTAATTACTAGAATGATACAACTACAGTAAAAAAGCGGTTTTGTAAGAGCGATGTACCGTAAATCGTAATGGACCAGGCTACTAATGATGACCGTTTGAATGCTGCGGTTGTGCTCAATAATCGAAACGGATATGTAAATCGCCAGCGGATAGCCGTCAATTGTAAAGGATTACTGGATAGTGTTACTAGACATGTGTAACTGGTTGGTGTAATAACAAAATGAGGAGGGTCAACAGCCGCTTTAAGCAAATAAGCGTATAAAGTGTTATTAATGGAACACCATTTAGTTAAGAAACAGTTATTGAGCAACTTAATGCGTGGCATAAGCAACCCTAATGGGACAGATATCGGCGATTTATGCGTCACATATGGACAGCAGTTCCAGGAAGAAGGACACCGAGTGATCATTAGAAAAGCAGAAAAAATACTAACAAAGAATAAATTGAAATATTACGCTACCACTTGAGCAGCTTCTGTATGCCTTTCGTATGCAAATGTGGCAAGCAAGGAGTGTGCAAGCCAAAAATAAGATAGGAAAAAATAAAGAATAAGGACAGCTTTTTACAACCGCTTTAATTGTGCTTAAAAGGCTCGCATCTAATATAGTGCGCACGTATAAAATATAAATAGGAGCGGAGCGCAACAAAGGAAGTGTGGAAAATGTTTTGATTGATGCGTTCACAGTAAGACGGTTGCCCTAGTTCAGCCCTGCGGCAGCATCCTGTTCTCACTTTAATTGCAACGCGTATAATTTGAATATTTATGACCAACGGTCATATTGCGCGGAAATTATTACTTTTTATTATTATCTCGCCAGCAGTTTATTATATGCAAGTATTTTTTTAGGTTTTGAAAAATTTGTGTTAACAACTGTGCATATTTTTGTGCATTTAAACTGGTTTTTCGTTATTATTTCTTACAGCAAGCGAGTGCCGTTTAATGAGCTGTAAAAGCCGCGTACTTATGGGTTGTGATGTAGAAAAGTAAAGCGATTCCTTAGCGCTGATTTGTTGGTTTTCTAGTTTAGCGAAACAAAACTGAGAATAATATATACAATATAATTTAAATAAAAAGGCTGGATGGCTGACTGTATCAGGCACTAAAGAGCTTAAAAAAGAAATTTTCCAGATATGAAATTTTATTATTTGGTCGAAAAGAAAATATTACACTTTCACTACTACATAAAAAGTATAAAGTTGAACGTGGTCGGTTGGTTTCACAAGCATATCCCAACTACAACCATGAAAGCATTCTACAAGAATGACTGGTGAATCTTATGAGAATAATTTTCATATCAAAAATTAATAGAACGGTTTACAGGCACCTTCCAGGCTTCAAAACAATTAATATTTTGTTTCGTTTGAGGCTTTTTTGTAGTTATCATTTGAACCGATGTGCCTACGAATAGCCATCACACCTATAATCAACACTGCTGCGGTTGTCTTTGCTTCTATTTTAGCACATAGGTTCGCAGATTTAGCATCAATACAACAAAGACGCTGGAAAGCAGAACATATCTGCTTAGGCGCCGTATCTTATCAGTAAGTTATGTGTCTATTTAGTTTCTAAAGCATGAAGAAGTTTGAACAAAATTTAGAAAATAATGCTAACCTTGACTTTTGTGACAAAATAAAGACCTACGGTGGAAAGGCCGTGCAATTTGTTGATAAGCATGTAGCTATAAAAGCTCACTTCAATGCAACGGCGGGCGACAGTTGCGCTTCAAATAGCGGTGGGTATCAAAAAATGCGGCTTTTATTTTTTGTACTGTGCAGCACCGTAGCTTTCAACTGCTGCAAGGCTGTTAACCGCAAGGAAACCGACAAGGAATATTTCTTATTGGAGGCGCAGAAATTTTTACTCGAAATCGTGTGGCATGTACAGGAGCCAGTGGCGCTGGCCGAGTGCCAGGACGTTGCATTTGTCAATGATGAGACGCAATATAAGGTGAGATTCTTTCTTTGACAACATTGACACAACAAAAATAAAGTTTTTTGACAGAAATTCGACAGTGACATGCAACGCTTCGTAAAGGATGTGCAACAACAACGCTTACTATCACGAAATGACTTCTTTAGCGCGATTGTGCACACACATCACCAGCAAGCTTTGGGCTTATACAAATTACTGGCATATACCAAAGACTGGACCTTATTTAAGCGGAATGTGTGCTGGGCACGCACACACATTAATCCTGGCATGTTCGTTTACGCACTCGACTTGGCGATTAGACATCGTAAAGACTGTGAAATCTTTGCGTTGCCACCGATCTATGAAATATTGCCACAACACTTCTTCAACAGTGAAGTGATACACAGAGCAATGACTGTCAGCAAAACGAAATTGGAAATGGCACAAAAGCAAATGAATACGGTTAACGGTAGTATAGGAGAAAGAAGCTTGCACGATTGGCAACCCTGGCAGTGGTGGAAGCTAATGGGCCTAAGCGATCAGCGCTGGTATCTCGATACACAAAGCAGCGGTGCAAAGCGCGACGGTCTAACGAAATTTTGGACGCCTGTAGATTATACGCGCGATGTGCACATTTTGAATGCCGAAACACATTTATCATACTTACTAGAAGATGTAGACTGGAATACAATTTGGTATGAACTCAATCTCGACTATCCGCCATTTCTCGAGAAGAAGGAAATCGCTGTGCGTCATCACAAACGCAGCGCTGAATGGTGGATTCACCAAATGCGTACGCTAATGACACGTTATAGCTTGGAACGCCTATCGCAGGGCATGAAACCCATAGCAGATATGAAGTTGTCGCAAACCATTGCGACGGGTTATAATCCACAACTTGTCAGCTGGAATGGTCAGACTTTTTGGCAACGCTATAATAACTACGAATTTGCAGATTATGGGTTTCCGGCAACAATCGATTTGATTTTTAAGGTCACAAAAGAAATATATAAAATAGCCGACAGTGGCGCATATCGACTGGAGAATGGCACATTGCATGATTTGCATCAGCTTGAGGCGCAACAGGAGTTCTTTAATATTCTACATGGCAATGTGAATGCTTTGAAGCCGTACAACCAACAAATTTATTGGTTTTACTCATTCATGTATCTCGCGCAAATTGAATATGCGCAATTCCACAAAGTGGGCCCACATGTTTTGGCGAACTTCGAGACGGCGTTACGTGATCCGCTCTTTTACTCGCTAATGCAACACAAAGTTTTGGATATGTGGAACCGTTATATGCGTAATTTGCCGGCATACACGCGGCAGGACTTGCTAGCCGTTGGTATTGAGCTGAAGTCGGTTACAGTTTCACCGCTAAAAACTTATTTCGATTACGCCGACATTGATTTGACTAGCTTGTTGTTGGACAAAGTCAGTCCATTTGATAATCGCAAAGGCATTTATGCGCGTCAGCAGCGGCTCCAACACAAGCCTTTCAATTATACGTTGCATATACAAGCGGATGGTCCAGCTACAGTCACAATACAGACCTTTTTAGCGCCAAAATACGACGAACACGGCGCGCTGCTGTCGCTGTCGAAAAATCGCGAAAATTTCCTTGAAATCGACCATTTCCTTAAGCAATTAAAAGCTGGTCTAAATATTGTCGAGCAGCGTTCGTATAATTATGATGCGCCTAGTAAACGCTGGACCTACAGCGAAATGTGTGCTATTGTCGACGCAGCAATGTCCGAGAGTTTGGTGTTTCCAAGGAATTTAAAACGACGCTCAGAAAATTTCTATCGCCGTTTCAATTTACCAAAAGGTAACAAGCAAGGCTTCCCTGTGCAGCTGGTTTTCGTCGTTACACTGTTTGCTGAAGACACTGCTTATGGTTTTCCATTTGATCGTCCAATCGAGCAGGAATACGCATTTCAAGTGCCTAATGTGTATTTCAAGGATGCTAAGGTCTATCATGTGGATCATAATGAAAGTGTCGAAGAATATATTAAGGGCTATGCGAGGTTTGGTCAGTTTGATGATAATTACTGGAAGATTAATTGAAGTAATTAACTCTTAATTTTACTATAATAAAATATAATTTATAAGAACTTTATAAAGAATTGTTTTGTTAAAATAATTTATTCCGCTCATTACTAAGAGTAGCGTTCTTTCTGTTAGCAGTTAATTCTCAGCAGATAATAACACAGTACTGACTATCAAGTACGTCTCTCTACCTTAACCACTCAAACAAAGGCTCTAACAGGATGTAGGGTTTCCCAAGAGCTCCAGAAAAAATGTTTTTCTATGGTCTGTTGTGTATCAGTTCCTTGCTCTCTCCTCAGTTGGAGGATTATTTCCTTATATCTGATCTAGGTTGTGGCTTTCAAAAGTAGTACTTTCTAAGGGCTCTAACAGGATGTAGGGTTTCCCAAGAGCTCCAGAAAAAATTAAGCGGTATAGTCCTACAGGTGTACCCCAAGCGACGATTTGAAATATTTTATGTGAAACTCTTTTGCTAGTTTTGTTTTGGAGATTTTATATCATTTTATTATAGGGTCTAATTAAGAAGCTCGCTCGTAATACTTCCACAAAGTACACTCATATAGAAAGGATAGCGTTAGCGATAACGGAAAGCAAATTCAAAACTTTTACCTTTGAAGACTCCAAACGCTTCGTGCGATGTGTATATGCAGAAAGGAATAAAACTATAATTTATTGCTTATCTATATAATGCAATCTTCAAAGAGTTTTGTTCCCTTAAATACTGCAAGGAAAATAGATATAAAGAAAGTTAAATAAGCGGGGAGGAAATGCGTTCACATCATTAATCTATATTGAAGAAGTTAAAAAACAAGGAACACAGCGCATGAAAAAGAGTGAATAGCTGTAAAAAGTGACGCAACAACCGACATTACTAAGTCTACGAAATACACATTCCAACAAAGCAGAACAGGGGTCAACTGCATTGAATACTCGATACGCTTCCAGCATTTAATTGCCTACAAATCCAATGTAATTGGACTCACGAAAACACACAGTTATGCACGAAATATTTGTGGTGAGGCCGAGAGTCAAAAAGCAGTGACAGCGTGGCTTGTGGTCAGGCAATGTAATCAAATAAATTAATAATGTCGAAGCTACTTTGCTCGCGCAGAAAAAGGGAGGCGAACAGCCCAGAAATATATTGGAAAGAAAATATTAATGAATTTTGACATTTTTATAATATGAATCGAGCACATATTTGATTGTTGTTGTTTTCATGTTTTTTTTAAATGTTACTTAGTTGCATCATTAATAAAAATCATAATAAAGGGGCGTAACGAATGACGTCACGTTTCATGATTAGTTCATGTCATTCAAGCGCATATGGATTAATCAAAGCTGCCAAGGATGTAGGATGAGTGGCGTAAGCTCGCTCATGAAAGCGAAATCATATTAAAGACAGAAAAGTGTATATCATCAAAGCAGTTCGGCCAAGTGGTGTGACTAAATGTTGAATTAAAAGTATATACTTGTATGCTCTATATATTTACACAAAATAGAAAAGGATTAATATACCGCGGGTAAAAGTCAAAATGAAGTCAAGGCGGCTTGAGTAGCTTTTCGGCTACAAATGTGTGTCAAATTGACATGCAAGACGCATGTAGGTATGGCAGACAAAGTGACGCGCTCTGTGATTATGCGTGCTTGTGTGCAGAGTGACGGCGCAGTTACGTAATGAGAACACAACAACTGACATCATATTAGTAACGTATTTAATTGTAAATACGAAGCTGGTTGATGAAATGATCAATCAAAATTTTGTGAAAGCCTTGCGGGTGAAAAATCCTCTCATAGGTTTTAATTATATGTACTCGTAATCATGAATTTGGAGGACAAATTTTTTGATTTCGTGACAATAAACTATGTATACATGGTAAAATATATATAAGAAACAAAAAGATATTAATGTTCAGTGAAAGCTCCGGTGGCAGGAAAAACTTTCACAGCTGCAAGCATGAAAATAATCATAATACTCAGGCTGATTTTACTAGAATGAGAAAGATCATAAAGCTTTTGAAATCGCTTGATAATATCTTCAGTAGCCTTGCTAGACTTCAATTGACGAAGTACTGAAGAAGTTCTTAGATTTTAAGTCAATAAAAATATTTTTTATAGGAAAGCAAGCTTGTTTGAATATGATCAACAAAATAATAGTTTTTTAGAAATTTTAGTAAAACAAAATATATAGTACAAGAAGGCAACTTCGAGCTTCATGATCAAAATATGGAAGATTTAGAACTTAACTGGAATTCGACAGTTTTCTGAAGGAATTTTGGTAAAACGAAATATATAACGTAAGAATAAATTATCTTCCTATTTATCAAAATGTGACGGCTCTAGAGCTTAACCGAATATATTCCCAGATTTTTTGGAAAATTTAAGTTATACGAAGTGTTTAGTACAAACATTTGAGTCGTGTTTGAAAAAGCAAAAACTGTCCACTGGAAACTTCAAATATTTAAAAAACTTCACAGCTTTGTTTTGGATATGAAAGTTTTATAAAAACTCGCCACATAGACAACAATATTAATAATTTATCTTAAAATAAATATTTGCAAAACATTATTTGAAATATCAACAGTTGTTTGTGAAAGCTCTAAAAACACTTTCAAAGCTTAATTGAGTTTAACTGTAATTGTGCTTCTAATTTAGGTGTGTGTAGCTTAGAAATTTATATGAAAGCTTCAGTGGAGAGCTTCAGTCAAACTGAAAGCTCTAATCCATAGTGTTAGTGAAATATTCTCTGAATTGTGGCAATGAATGTAGCGGTGTAGGCTTCAAAAGCTTTCAGAGTATGTTTAACATTTATATGAGGAGAGAGTATTTATTATATAACCAATTTCCATAAATTCTGCATATGTTTCCACCAAACCTTTCACCCAACAGTGCTGCCAACTGTAAAATCACTTTCAATTAATATGCAAATACCCGCAACCTCGAAATAACGAAAAAAATCGCTTTTAAATGGAAAAATTTAAAATTAATTATAAAATCTAATTAAAAGCATTAAACACAACTGACAGTTGCCAACGAATGTCAAGCAGCCAAAAACATCATTAATTAGCGGATTTATTGTACGTTAGCGCACCGAATCATACGGCCTGAGAAGAAGTTGCGAAATTCTCACGCAACAAAGAAAGTGAAAAACAAATGTTGAAACGAAATGAAAAGTAACAGTAACAACAGAAGTGGAAATGCAAATATTTATATTATCTCTTTTTTTGAAATGTAAGCAAGTAACAGCAAAAGTCAAGTTTGAACAAAAGGGTTAATGAGACGAAAGCACAACTGTGGCAGATAACCTTAAATCAAATAAAATTATATAAGATAGAAAAAACTCGAAACAAATGAAAACCAATGTAGCGCAAAAATGCGAAACCAATACAACTCGTGCATATGTATGTATTGTAAGTAAAACTGATTAATGATACCGAGGCTGGGAGTATAAGGAGAGCTGCTGTGATGGTATGCAAAGTAGCGATGCTTTTGTGGAAGCATAAAAAATAAAGCGGAATAAAAAAGAAAAAGAGTTAAACTACACATCATTAATTAAAGCGAACAACATCAAAGTAAACAGCGGCGACAAAAAGGATACGCAAACAATATGTAAAACAGTAGCAAAGAATTTTGTAGGGAAAATAGACAGTAGCAACAAAAAAAGGTGACTAATATATAAAGACTTTAATGAGAATATGCAAATTTGGTGGCAACAAAAAATAAAAAGCAATATAAAAACTGACAAACAGCCAATACACCAGTGTGGCATGCAAAATGTAAACAAGCAACAACAACAATAAGCGCTTGCAACGAAAAATTGCCGTTAGAACTAACGTGATAGTGAGGTGTCAACAAGCGTTGCAGTAGAACAAAGAAAAAATTTACAAAAAATTACAACAACAAACGCATGTATATAAGCAAGATCACATAATTTCCAATTATAAATTCATTGAAATGACATTTAAGGTGAGCGCAAGCGCGCGGTAAGGAGCGGCAGCTATGCGAGGGAATCCCTCAGCGGCTGCACATCATCAATCAGCGCATCGTTGATGATTGTCGTAGCAGCTAAAAACTCTTGCTACAGCTAACTTGCTAGAATGCGCGTAGAAAATTAATGAGTTGCAATTGGCGCAGAGTGGCACAGCTACCAATGCGCTGTCTCCGCGCGCTCTCAAGGGAGGCAAATCAACTGCGTTGTCATTATCACTCACGGGCACACACATACATGCATATACAAACATTTACATGCACGCTAATAGCACTTTGCCACAATTTAGCAACGTGCAACATGCAACAAATGTTTGTGCTCACACATAACTGTATATGCGTCGGCCCATTTTTCTGCCTTCCGCTGCCTTAAATACTCTGCTCGCAGTGGCATAACAAATTACTACGCAATAATTCCAATGACGTGTCAGTATTGGTTGCGCATATGCAAATGTTTGCTACTAGCGCGGCTCAGCGCCATAAAATATGCAAAGTAGTCACAAATTTACCACACCACAGCGTACAGGTAATTAACTTTTGCTGGTATTGGTATGCGAAATTATGTGTTGTTGCAGTAATGTGACCCTCTCAGTGAAAGTTTCTAAATATTCTTTCGATTTTTTTTTTTCAAAGTTCTCACCGCAAGCATGCAATTTGTTTTGGTGCATTTGATTTGTTTCTTTATTTTCAATTTAATAATTTTTTTTATATTTCAACTGTTCATCATTTATCTGCTGTATTTTGCCAGCTGAAAATCCTATCTATGATATGTATGATATGTAGATATGTATATAATAGGACTGAAAGTGGATGTTCGCTTCGACCTGTGATTCATTGTATGTTGTGAAGGGGGTATCTTGAGACTTTAATTAGTTGCCAGCAAATATCTGAGACGTCTTTTTAACTAAATTTTAACTAGAAAATTTACTCATGGAGACAGATATTTCACAAGTTCCAGCCAGCTGACGGTTGATGGTGATGGCTCGATGGTTTATATGTTGATGCTGCTTCTGTGAATTCAAATTTCCATGCATGTTTTATAGATGGATTTAAATACTCAAAATGTGCAAGAACTTAGTTTATAGAACTGATACAAAGATATACCTCGCCCTTTTGCACTATTTAACACAGAGGAAAAATGGCGATGATTAGACAAACTCTAAAAAGACTGACTTTTTGTTTTCATTCCACCCCTCAAAACATGCCGATTGCTTATGACAGCCTCAATCCAAACAATTATCGGATTTCGGACACTTATTCGTCATACTATTGTGATTAGCTATGAATATAAATTTGCATATGACCGCCTCTTTGATGGTATTATGTCAGAGTCTAACGCATTTTGGCATACTAATTTGCTTAGCAAACAAAACTACATATGTGCCACAACGCGAACAATCAATCAAAAGAATATTTGAATATTTTTAATGCCATTAAAGCAAAAAAACCAATGATGTGCTATGCAATTTTATTAACGGTAAAAAGAGAATTAGCAAAGCAGCGATTGAGCATGTACAGCATTTATTCATGCAACTTCTACTAGTTTTGGAATATACTAAAAGAGAAGTGTCACTGCGAAAAAAACGCTTTGAATAATTCAAAGCAATGCGGCAAAGGTGTGTTGCCACAAAAAATACACACTGAAAAAATTGATTGTTGTTGCATGCCACAAGGCAACAAAGTAGTCGCACATGCTATCACTCATGCAAAACCAAAAAAAAAAAAAAAAACCAATACCAAGTGAAAATTGCATCAAAAGCCGGCGTTAAGGCAACGCTTGTTGTGGAACGTCGTCGAAAGGGTAGTTTCTCCACATTTTTTGTGCAGGAATTTCTTTTATCATTTCCACTCTTTTTTGCCGACACTTTTTAGGCAATCGATTTGAATTTGAATTTCACTGACGCGATTTTGACTGTGACTTAAATGCTTAATTTAAATGCATAAGTTTGTGATTGGTTTTAGATGAGCTGAATTGCTTGTTTGGCCGGTCGCGTTCGGTTAGATTGGTTGCATGGGGCGTTAGTTGATTGGTTGTTGCTTTTCTGGTGTTTTTGGTAACAGTTGTTGTTGACAGAGATTGATGATGTGGTGCGATGCAAATGAACACGTGTTTTTCGTGATTTTTTCAAAGTTATATAGAAAGGAATACTAAAAACAGAAAAAAATACAAATTTTGAGAATTAATGTGAAAATCTGGATATTTTGAGGCAGGTTCTATAGTGCTGGTACTCTCGTGTTTCTTGGTCAGATTTTTTGCTTTTTCTTCTTTATTGCCTTTTATTTTTATAGAGTTCAAAATAGCGTTTAGTAGTTCCTAATTTGACTTTTGCAGGCCGGAGAGATGTAATTATTCTTTAACATACACTAGTCTAACAAAACATAATATTAGAGAAATACGTCGGAATCGATATTAAAGCTTATTCGGCTCGCTTCTCTAACCAATCTGGAAAGAACAAACCTTACAGCAACCGCTCTTTTAGCTGTATATTTCTATGATCGCTCCTTGACACTTTTATTCGACGAGCTAAAATTAAAAAATCTTCTGAAAAAAGTCATATGTAAATTGTTTCCTAAAATTGCTTCTCTCAAAATGTTGTTTTGAGGTATTGGCATCGTTAATTTAATTCAAAGAAAGTAAAGTGTTCTGCAGGCTCTCCCGAAATCTTCGTCCGTAGCGTGATACTTCTATTTGGTACTTATGACCCTTAGCGCTCTCACGTAGCTCGCATTTTGCATTGGAACATGATGTATACTTTTATGCTACTTGTAGATTGTTGTATTCATAGAACTATGTTTCCAATATCTTCAGTAAATATCGCAAAAGCTGAATACTGACCATTAGAGTCAATTTCTGCTTCTTTGAGGTCATCATGAGTTATAGAAGTACTCATTGCCCCTATTTCACTGACAGTGCATCTACCCAACTCATTAAGGATTATATATTATGTATATTCTATATTTTTTTAAACTCTTCGCAGGTGCGCCTTTCCCCACACAATATACTCAAATGTTATCCCGATGCAACTGATTTGAAAATGTCAACTCACACATGACATGACAACGCTGCGAACAAAGCCATTGATGATGGTGATAAATAGGAAGGAACTAAAATGTATTGTACTTCCGTTTTTAGAAAATTTATTAGCTCTAACAAATCAAGTTAGCCATGCTCACTTAACAACAAAAATGTTGCCTACAAAAAGGATATATGTGGCAAAGTGTAGCAAGCGAGAGGGTGAAATGAGTGTGAGTGATGTATGAAAGGAATTAGAAAAGGTATATTGTACGCATATGCCTGCATGTGTGTTAGTGTTAAATATTAATACGGCAAAATGGCTCATAATTTAAAACATTATCGTAAATTCTTTTAATAGCTCAAGAGATCGCCATGACAAACGAAATTGATAAGATACTCTCAAATGAAATATACAAACAGCAAGTGTGGATTGAAATGCTTTTGAATGTGTGTGTATGTGTGCGCGGGTGTGGATATATGACGCTTATCAGAGCAAACGGTCAGTCACATCAAAGCGAGGAAAACTGCTTGAATAGCTCAAATTGTGGCAGGGATATGTGTGATATGTGTAGGTGATTTTATAAGTGTGTATATATACACATCTGTATACGTTAATAGCGAAATATACATATGTGTCCGCTGTCCAACAAAAGAAAATAAGGGTTGTCCGCACGCATTTTCATCCAACTATAGCTATTTGTTGGGGGAGTTCAAGTGCCCTTCAGCATAATGCGCAAATACGGCGGAATTTTAAAGCATAGCAAATGTGAATGAAAAATCTTAACGCACATCAAACACGCATTAGCTAAAAGAGTCATTGAATTTATATGTCCGCTGGCGACAGGCTTTTCTACAGGGGCTCTTATTATAGCCGCAGAGGTGAGCGCATAGAAAAGGCCACTTGAGTGCGGTGACAATAGATCAGCATAAATGTACAAATCTAAGTATGAAATTTTTAAATGTTCAATGCTCTAAATGTGTAACTGATTGAAAAGGCCAGTGTGCTGGACAATAGCAAGCTCCTTTTTTTTTTTAAATGTGAATTCGAAACGTTATTTAAAGGATCATGGACATCAACACTCTAAAGCGGATATCATTAGGCATTTATTTGATAGCAACAATGGCAAACGGTTGTGGGCACGTTGTGTGACAAAAGATACCAATGATAACACAATATGCAACAACAAGAGCAACACAATAGTTTAAAGTAAGCAAAGCAGAAACGATAAAACGATTTAAAAAGCGGAAATCATAAACTTGTTTGTATTCACAGTAGAGTTTTCGAATTGTTAGAAAAGAGGATATTTTTTGTAGTGGACAGTAAATGAAATGAATGGAGATGCAGGACATACAAATGTGTAGTAGCAGCGGTAAAGGATGTCATTATACAGCGTATATTGTAAAACCAATTCTATATATTTTGTATATATCTTGTATAAGCAACATTTGCATAAGACCATATATATGAAATTCTGTTATATCAATTGTTTATAGGTTTCGTTTCTGTAAAGATATTTACTCCAAGGAAAAGAGGACATCCAGCAATATATTCATGTCATGGTATCAAGTGGAATTCTCCTTCAACTAATGGAATTGACAACCTTAGTAACTCTCCATACATTCTTACTATTATATCAGCGTTAAGTGCTGGCATCTTAAAGGATGACTACTCCTTACGTACTACGTGATGACACGCTATCTGGTATTATTAAGGACCAAAGCTAATTTAGGCGTACTAATATCAGACAAACCTAATCTAACATCCGAAAAATATAAATGAAGCCTATAATTAGGCGCAACAGATATGGTAACCATTTAAAATAGCATAATTTTTTCAAAAGGATTAGTTTAGATGGCAAATCAAATGCAATTGCAATTATAATATATAACAAAATTTTAAATTACTAAATTTAAAATAACTATATACATAAGGTGCTGTTGGAGATGCCAATAAACTAATGGATTTTCAAAACCATATTGCAAATTTAAGTTTAAAATACACACATATGCACGCTCAAAATACTATATGTATACTTATTATTCACTACCGCCTTGCAATTACTTACACCCAATTGAATAGAATTGTCGAAAGTGAAAAATGTCATTTTAAATTGTCCAAATTCGGCAATTTCAATGCTTTTGAAGTATCGAACATTGCTAAATCTACGCGTTACACGCGTAATAACACGTACGTACATAATGCGCGAATTTGTTACGCCTGCAGGCAGCACAGTTTTTGTGCTACATTTTTTCTCAGCACAAACCTTTTTTCGCACACTTTGCACCAGCACTCGGCGAGGCTATCGCGTTTTCATCCAAAGGGTTAACGCGCGCTTCACGCTTTTACAGTTAATGTCTGTTACGTGCCGCAAGTTTGAAGTGCTCTAATTTCCAGCAAATGTTCGCGGATTTTTTGTTGTAAATAGGTAACACGCGCGTGAAAATGAGAAAAAAAAAATCTGCCGCAAAAGTGATAATTTGTAATTTATTATTATGGCAAATCAATGAACTAAATATCTAGTGACGACCGGAGGAAGGCATATCAAAATTGTAGAAGGGTTAATTTTTGTCGTAAGCGTGATTGTTGCACTTAGTTCCGGTTGAAAGTATGGCAAATGTCTGCTTAATGTGTCGAAATAGAGTTATTATCAAGAGAAAACTCGGTGGTTGAGAGATTTAAAGCTGGTGAATCGAACAAACTCGCGTATTGCTGACTGCTTGTTGGAGCTGAAAAATGCTTTTAAGTGAATGATTTTAAGTTAAGTTTTATACTTTTACTATTTTATTAAAATTTGCTGCTAAGCTGTCAGTTTTATAATCCACATTTTAATCGAAACACAAGTGCTCCAGTTTATATTCAATTAAAGAAAAGTCACAGTGCTTACAAAAAGTTCGTTACTCTGGTTGTAGATAGGCAGTTGCTAATCAGATAACTCCATAGAAGTGTAAGCATATATAATATAGAGCTATTGCATAAAAAACAATTTTCCACGAATAGTAAAGCAAACCTTTCGGTGTATAGTACTTTTTCAATTCACATAGTGAGGCAATCTGTTAAGAGCTTACAACTGTTTTCCTACTTAAATGACACTACACTGAAAAAAGAATGAACGTTAAGAAGAAAAATAGTGATGTCACACATTCATGAAGCCTTTGCATTGCTTTACCTATAGTCAGATGTATGTGTTAAAAATTTGGAAGAAGCATTTCAGCGTAAAACAAAGCCGATCTGTAAAATAATATTAAGATCACTCTTGAAGTAATGTCATCATTCGACTGTACAAACATACCAGTAGCACAGTTATATAAGCTTCTTCTGGAGGCATAATTTATAGAACATAGAGATGTAACCGTTAGTCTACAGTTTGAGCGAAAAATTTAGATATACAAATCTTGATAATTTTATTGCTTTGACAAATTCTTGAAATAATCATTGTGCTTGCAAAATTTTGGAGTTCTGCGCACTTCACTCCAAAAAAAAATGTTTGCAATCTTGTTAGCTGCTGGTTCCTTTCACCCACTATAACTGCGGTATCTAGGTACGTATCTGACAAAATTTTGTTGGATTCCAAGGTCTATGTAAGCTATTTCTTATAAAATATTTTCTTATAACTGCTTGGTGTTATACATACTTTAAAATTGTTTTTTAATATAAACTTCCATTTTTTTTTTAATCTTTAGTTGGCTTTTGTTAATTTTACAAATATATATTAAACCCAGTTTTGGGTCTAACGCATAAAAATCCATTAAACTGTCACGCTGAAGAATTCATATATTATATATTACAACAAAAAACACCAAACTAAAAAGTAATAATACCAAAATTAACCCCTAACCCGAACACACATTAACCAAATCACAACACAAATAAATAATCCCAAAACGAGTATGTGCAAAAAACGTCACCCTGCCGCGTCGAGAGGCACCCCAGACAGCAACGCGCCACCAAAGCGCAAAAAAAAACAAAGAAAAGTCACAGCAGAGGCCGCTTATCAGTCAACGAAAATCACATTATGCCAATAATAACAATAATATTAGCTAAATTGTTTTGACAAAACGACAAAAAAGACGCAGAGATAGCTAAACAAACACACAAATACATACATAGAACAGTGTCTTCTGAAAATAATGAAAATGTGAGCACACATAAATAATAAAATTGGCAATTTTTTATAATAACTGCAGTAGATTATTAAGCACTCTCTACTTTTGAGTTTTCTACAAATGTATATGTATGCGTAAAGCTTTTTTCTCTAAATGACTAACACATTGTGTTGTTTTTTTGATTTTTTTATTCGCTCTTTGATAAGAAAATAAACAATGTGTCTGCATAAAAAATGTTTTCGAAATAAATTTGAGCAAAAAAAAAAAAACCCAAAACGGTTCTGTGCTCACAACTACTCTCCTGGGGTTTGAACAGTGTGTGTCAGTTTTCTCTTCACACACATACATATTATGTAAAGTATGCGGTAATGCTAGGCTTTGACTTGGAAAAAAAATTACAACATATTTTCTGAATTGCCACAAAACACATTAAATTGAAGAAGAGAAATTGGCGATAAGGCACAACATATCAAGAAATACCCATTACGGAGATAATATTGATAGCACCAAAAAGTTTAAAAATAAAATTATTGTGTAGGCATAGACATTATGGGAGGAAAATGATTATCACTGAAATAATAAAAAATGTTGGTTGGATTTACATATATGACATAATTTTGTTTTTCATAAATTTATAATATTTTTTTTTTGGCTGCCGTCCATAAACTACCAACTCAAGTACAGCTGTACGATACTTGACAACTGCCGGTTAGTTAAGTCGGGGAAAAACGCTCAGAATAGATTTCGGAAAAGTGTTTAGCTGCTAGTATTAAAATTAGGTCCACGTCTCTGTTCTATGTACTACTTGCCACCTAATCCCATGAATTACCCTAACTACAATGTGAAATAGCTTACACCCAAAGATACTCAGTCGTTTCGTAGTTTCGTAGCACTTTAATGTCGACGTCATTAAGTTAGACCTTACTTTTCTTCATATTCCTATTACTCCTATTCAGTTTTAATTTCTAACAACTGGTTTGTCTAAAGACTCATACAAATTATTATGCCTACTGGCTGTCACCAGCTTTATGTTCAAAATTCATTATTTTCGAACCATGAAAAGAGCTCTGTTTTGCTTTGGAAATCTTAAAATTTTTCTTTAGAATTCTAACATATACTTGACATTAGTTTGCTGATACCTGAGATCTACAAGATATTTTTCCCAGACTTAGAGATCACCAATCTCGGAGGGATCCGAACAGCAGAAGTTGGTTATAATATTATTTCTTATTCCTGATAACATATCAATATGAATCGGAAAGTAGCAACAGAATACCACTTCCATTGAACTAAAATTAAAAAACTCCGAAAACTTTCTCACGACTTACCCTAAATTGACATTCAAACTAAAAATCGAAGCTAGACTATCAATTCTCGAATTTTTATATATATTCTCAGCTATAAACTTCTCGTAGTTGGCCAACCCTTTGTGCTCAAGAGGCGTGTCTACATTTTTCAAGTTTTCTTCCACAGTTTAAGGATATACAAATCGAACACAACAACACAATGCACGCAATAAAAAATTGCCAACAAATTTACAACAATCAAAAATAACAAAATTTTGCAAACAATATTGATTTCAATTGGTGATTGAAAAAATCAAAACAGAAATTTTTTATACTCTATATTGAAAAGTAGCAAATGGTCGGTCGTAAGAAAGGCGACAAGAGTCGAGGGTAAGAAATTGTAAAGAAACCAGAGAGTTAGGGAATTAACTACGCTAGCAAATCAATGGCGTGGAAACAACATAAATAACTGCAAACATAAGTGTGTGTGTTGTAAAATGCATATGTGAAAATGCGTATATGTACTGTTATATGTCAAGTACATAAGCGCTGAAAGGATTATTGCGATTTTCCGCTGGAACGCGCGCGCTACAAATTTTAAAGTCGCTTAAAAGTAAAAACCATAAACATACTAACACTCACTTCTACATATGTGTCACATGTGAAAATTTTTAATTTATTAGCACATTACAAATAAAAACCGCCTAGCCATGGAAGGGTTCCCTTTGGGGCAAGGTTTATAATGGGTGTAGTGCAAAAAAAAATATTTTCTGAAATTAAAAGAAGTCATAAAAAACAATTTTCCACGCCACTACAAAGCGGAGCAGTGAGCGACCAAAATGTGGCACAAATGAGTGGCTAGCAGAAACAGCAGCAATAATGTTGTAATATATAATTTCACTTTTACACATACAGCTGCTTTCAGCGAATTGAGTACCACAGTATTGTCAAAAACTTGAACACAACTGCGATGAAAATAGTAAAAGCGTTAAGCAAATTTGACTTTGATTTTTACAAAAGACTCGCTGTATCAAACGTTTTTTTGTCCATTAGTGATGCTCAGAGCATAGGGCTTTCGATTAGGTTTGAGGAATATTGTTCAATAACTTATTCCATAAGATCACTACCGCTTCATTTGTTTACAAAGCATAAAGAAGCAGCTACAAAATGATAGCAAAGTATATACAAACCATTTACATGTCCGACTTATTTTCTATCGGTATCGAAATAGCCGGAACACCAAAGAACAATTATTTTTATTACGTTTCGGAGCTAATAGATTTATACATAAGCGCTATCTCTAATAATATACCAGCTACTGTAGTTTGTAACAAAGCTCAGAAGCTTTATTTGTACATACGAACTTCCACAGACCGCCTAGGCGTATCGATGTCATTATCCAAACTAACGCGCCGTATCCTGCAATGTGGCGTTGCAGCATTACATATATTTGTACGTTTGTATGTAACACACAATCATGTATACATATGTAATTAGGTTTGCTGCTGTTGTTGGTGTTCTTGTTGCTGCTATTTAACTCGCTCACACATGTCAGCAAGCGAATTAATCGAAGAGAAATGATTTATTTACGCTTTGGCCAGTTATCGCTTCAATGCCTCATAAGCGCACTGAGCAAACGAACGCCCGCTCGGCTAATGCTGGAAAGGGTTAAATATCATACAAACACAAAAACAACATACACATGCGTGTGTATTTGTATGCATGTAGTCCTTACTCGCGCTTTGTGTGTAGTGTTTAGCAAGGGTAACTTGCCGCATTTTGTGGCAACAAAGTGTTGATTTTTATATTAAAGGCGATACAGCAAAAAAAAAAAAAAAACACGCTAAAAAACAAAAGTACATACAAAGCGCCTAAAAAAAAAATTGAGGGTCGGTCGATTTGTGCGTTCCGTTTGTGGCACTTGAATTTTAAACTAAAACGACTTAAAGTGGCATTTATTGGTTGCAGCAAAATAAAAAATAACAATCGATATAACAACTGTACATTACAATAAGAATATATGTACCCAAAAACAACAACAACACTTCATAAGTAGTCTAAATACACAAACATAAATCAACTCGCGAGTTTCGATTTCAAATAATCGGCTCTTTTTCAAGGGGTGCCTCATGTGTGCAACCCTTTTTTCAAGTGAGTATGTGGACTTTTGGGTGCCGCATGCTTAATTTGTTGATTTTAAATGTGTTTTTATTGTATAGCGTGCTTTTGTTATACTTGTTGGTGTTGTTATTGTTGTATCGCTGATTATTTTGCCGAACGATTTTTCAATCAATTGCTGCTTTCAAAATATATACACCTTTTATTTTATTATTTGAAGTTTTTTTCATTGATTTTTATTGCATTTTTATTGCCTGTCCGCATCGCAAATGCCTTTTGTTGTTTAGCAAACTCTTGCCGCATTTATATGCAACATCCTTTAAGGCGTCAATTCGCAGTAAGTAAAACTGAAGTATCCTGGGAATTGTGTTCGGTACTCATCGTTTTTCGGGTATAACACAGCGCTGCATTTTAACATGTTGCAGTTTCTAGTATGCGTGCAACAGCCATGCAATTGTTGCATAAACAATAATTTGCTGCTAATTTATGCCGCAGTTTGTTGCAAACAAAAAAACAAATATTTTGATTTCGATTTTTATTCGATTTCTTTTCAAGTACTTTTTATTGCTTTTTTAAATGCGTGTTTTGATTTCAGTTTCGAGTGCTCAAATTGCATTGATTGATAGCTTTTGCTTGCAGACAATGCCAACTGCAGTCGCAATAATTTGTTTTCTAAAGTCGCAATTTCTTGAGAAAATATTGCAGTTGCCGCGAAGCTGTCAGTTATTTTTTGATGTAGTGGTTTTTGTATTGAAGTAATAATGCACTTGAGAGCGAGGAATTATATTTTCAAAAAATAATAACATCATGCCATGAGAAATAATTTAAGTTGAAATAAAATTTCTAGTGAGAACTTTAAGTTGCTTCACCAGAAATTTCTTGAAAATTCTTTTAACAGCATTTCTGCTGTAGGAGTAATATACAGAGCACATCATAATCGTCTTCGATTCGCCACTTTTCTGATTAGTATTTTTTAACGACTCACTTTTCGAAAATGTTGGGGTGAAACCTTCAACAAAGTTAGCGAGTTGAGCTCGGTACAAAAAAATATCGATTGTATCATTAAAATGTTAAAAAAAAATTTTGTATAGAAAAAGCTAATACCTCATGGTGCACCCTGTATTTTAATATAACATTATAGAAAATACAAATACCTTGATGACTCTGCGAGAAATCCATTGCTTAGTATTCAATCCCCTGTATACTCGCATACATTATCCAATATAATTTTCCTCTCGAAAAAATCACATACCCACAATCATGAAATTAATTCATTAGAAATGTATTCAATTTCTCGCCGAAATAAATAAAGTTGTGCAGTTATTTAGTTGTTTTATTTGCATGACTTTCATTAATACAAAAACAAGGGACAAAAAATAAATAGAAAATCATGTATAAAAGTCATTTCACACTCTTCTAGGCACACGTATCCAGCAACAGCTAAATGAGCGCAACGCCTACACTCACAGATGTTTATGTGTGCGTGTACATATGTGTGAATGTGTTTGTGCACGCATCCTGACAGCAGGATGGCAAGTCATTAATTATAAAAGCAAGGCGAAATGAGATAAAAACAACAACAGCAACTGACAACTGGCAACTGCCCACAATAACAAGCCGCACAAGTTACTACACAACAACAACAATAATAATAATAGCACTAAAACTCAATCACAATAATGCTAATTTTTTCAAGAGAACCGAAAGATAACAGGAAAAAAATCGCATTGCCTGGCGCTGCGTGCGCTGTAGTGCTTAGTAGGTGTGATGGAGTAAAATTAACATTTTTCACCAAACAGGCGGCCGCACGAAAGAGTGCGTGGCCAGAGTGCCCGCGTGACTGGCCTTTTTGCGTCCAAGTGTCCACTAACAACCTCATCACTACCACTGCCACCCAGAGTCAACCGCACAGCCCACCCATCAAATTAGTCAGCACAAAGTCATTGCCTCGGGGATTACAGGACAACAGCGCTGCCACATCGTGTCTACCGTGTAACGGTACATCCACACCAAAGCATATCAACTTTGTTACTGTATATAAGTTTTCGTACATCGTTTTGTGCACTCTTAGCCGTTAAGTACACGTAGCGGTAGATAGACTCATGCCACCGGCCGACGCTGCAGGAAGCAAGAGACATTTCATTCGTTTGGCGACGGTCGCTGGCTGAAGACACTTTGCAGGACACTTCGACGCGTTGTAAATGACTTTTTGCCATTGATAAATGATTGAACGTCGACATTTTGGCTGCTGCGTTGCGTTCGGTTGGCAGCCGAAGCCGGTAGCGGAAATGTAGCATAGCGCTACAAAGTGGCAGACAAAATTGGCGGCAGTTGATCGAGTGGTTTGTGCAGCGCGTGGGTGTGGTGTGGCGTTTAAAGAACTCACTTATAGATATTTTCTGCAGAGGGTGGTGATTTTTGATTTTAATTTGTCTACTTAAATTGAAAGTGCACACGTTTTGCAGGGGAAACAGGATGGAGTGTCTTGAATAAAGCGCTTACTCATCTACTTTCCGCTAAGCGCTTGCTCCGCTGCAGCTACTTGCATCTATGCATAGTTAATTGTGTTGCAAGGTATTGACTTTACTTGAAAATTAATTACAATAATGTCCATTCACGCCTCACTCTGCTACGTGTGGCAACAATGGTCGCTTTTGTTTTACTCTTAGCTGACCACATGCACCGGAAGGATGTGGCACGAAGGCGGAGTGTGAAATTGTACGAAAAATATATTGCTTTTCTGCAAACTAAAAGAGTGTGATAGATAACTTTCCAATATAATTGTTATAGTCGTTTTTATAATTGCAAGTGCCTAAGACCTTTTCAGATAGTCAAGCAGCAAAGAGTCTGAGCTACACAAAAAATCCTTTTCCACTCCATAAATCTGGTCACAAGTAGAAAAAAAAGCTGGGAAATTGTTTTTTTGGCATTATCTGTATATTAGCGTGCTTTTCGTTCGCGGTTCTTGAGAGAAAATCCAAACTCCTAACTTTTTTTTCGCTCTCGCCGAAGTATGCTACAGATCCTTCTCACCTTAAAGTTTGTCTGTTGCTTGAGAGGAGAGGTCGTAAGGCTACAAACGACTGCTCTTAAGCCATGATTATCCTCATGGTACTCCTTGGTGAGACCCATCTAAGCTATGTTTTAGAACATTCTTTAGAAAGCTTACCAATTTGGACCGACTGCCAACTCTATACGCCACAATCGCCATATTCATTTCATCTTCATTTCATTTCTAATTAACCACATCAAAAACTTGCTTACACCGCTCCCTTGCATGCCGTAATCAAACATCAAATGCGTTCTATTGCAACAAAGCCAGCGATACATTGGCGAGCCACTTGAAAACTTAATTAATGCCTACTTCGAGGCGTTGCAACTGCCGGCGCCAATGCAAACGTATCCGCTTGTTTATATGCGTGTGTTTTTGCAAACACATTGCCTCAGGCGCACACACACATTCGCGCCAGCAGGTAAGTAAATCGACTTAATGAACTTTCTACGTGTTGCACGTTCTCCAGTATGTTGACGTGACACATGCCACAAATGCACACTGCCCTGTGGTCACACGCATACCTCGAAACCACACTCGACTTGTGCGTTCGTGTATGCGACTGCCAGCAAAGCGATTACAAAGAGTCGTCATTAGAGCAAGACTCAGTTGTTGTTGTTGTTGTTGGTTTAGGAGTATTATCGTTTTTGTTGTATTGCTAAAATTAATTTTCTTTGAAATGTGATTTCCTTAAATTCAATACGCTTGTCAATATCGCGCACTTTCGCTCTTCAACAATGCCGCTTAACGGTTAAACAGTGGTTGTTGTTGCTGACGGCCTTAGACCCGTAGCCAGTGCCTACAATAGCCATCATTTCCTCTACAATTGGCTTCTTCACTTTCTTTGTGCTCATATTGCGTTTCACTTTTGCTTTCATTTCACTGTTTTTGTTGTGTTTACATCTTTTATTGTGATTGTTGTTTTCTGTTTTGTTTTTTTTTTTTTTGCTACAACAATTGTGTAAATTGTTTACAAAAATCGTCGGCCTGTTAGCTGGACATATGTTATTTATACCGCACCCTGCAAGCCTTCAACCTCTGGTCGAGACTATATCCTCGTGTGTTGACTTTTCTGTGTTGGGGGACTCTAACAACTTGTGTCGGCCATCTGGTGGTGGCTTATTTGGATTCTCCTGGCTCAGTTACAGAAAAGTATTTGCACAAATTAATTTTTCGCCGGCGCTTTTATTGCGACGGAATTGGGTCAGTAGTATTATTTGTTTGGCATGAGTTATTGATCTTTGGTGGGTCCAGGGAGTTACTGACCTGCCGCCTTTCACTTTTCCATAACACTTTAACTTTAGTGCAGCAACTGGAGACGATTAAGTGTCTTAATTGCTGGCTGCTAAGTGCATTCGGTAATAAAGCAACTCGTTATTTAGATAGATTTGTATTTATTTATGACTTTGGATGAACTTAGTTTAGATTAAATGAAAGCGATATCTACTTAGCTTTGGGCGCTTATACCGGAGATCAAATATTTAACTTCGTTCACTATTTCGGGATTTGAGATTCGAGTCTCGAGAATCGTTAGCAAGTTATTTGTAGGGTTTCGAACTTAAAATTATGAGGTCTCTTTGTCTATAGCTTTCACGAAATTCGAAGTATTGCATGATCATTGATATTGACACTTAAAAATTGGAATGTCAGAATAAAATAAATGAGCTCGCTTAATATGAGAGACTAATTCGCGGATATGGCTAAATCGACTCGGCTCGCCACGCTGATCATTTACGTACACATTTTTTAGCGTCTTCAACGTTTCCTTCTAGGTGTTACAACTTCGTGGCAAACTTAATATACCCGGTTCAGGGGTGAAGAAGTTATTAATGTCATAAATACAAAATTATTAAGAAATAGCTTTTTGAGAGATATTTAAATAATCGTATATAGAAGAAGTAATGGAGGAAGGTAGGAATAGATGGAGAAGGAAAGAGAGAGCGCGAGTTAGAGAGCGAGAAAGGGAGAAGAAGTTAACGGTAGGGAAAAAGGGACAAGCAAAGTGAGAGACAGAAATTGAAAAATGTACGGGGAAAGAGTGAGGGAGAATTCGATAGAGAGAAAGGCTTGCAATATAAACTCCTTACTTTGGAATCACTAGATCCACATTTACTAAAATTATATGTAGAATAATTTGCGGAGGAAATCTGTAGCGAGTTTGAGTGTTATATAAACTTTCCTTATTTTTGTGCGCGAATAGTTCTCAGTCACCAGTAAGGTTTTTTCAACCGACTAAAGACTCTAATTAGTGGCAATTCAATTATATTATTAACTGCGCCACATTTTGCTGTGCTTTAATAGTTATAAGTCCACACTTGAAGTGTTATAAATTCTACGAATTCCTGCACAATGACAATGACAGCCACGCGGCTGCACCTACAGTCGCTGGCCGACGCACAGCTTGTGTCTAATGTTGCACGCAATTATCGTGAATAATGATGATGAAGATGAGGGCGGAGGAGGGCGCGCGAATGATGATGGCGTAATATGTACACACAGAGTTCATAAAACAAAGTGGCACTGATTTAATGATCAGCACACGGAATACACAGAGGCAAAGAAATGCGGAAAACACAAACTTCTAAGGCAACGCAGGCGACAAGCACGCTACAGTGGGTGGTCGAGATACGGAAGGGAAACACTAAGAATGCAACCGCGAGAAAAAATATACAGAGTAAAATATTGTATAAAAAATAAAACTTTAGAAAAAAATTACTAGAAGCAGCCAAAACAGTTCACTAGCTCGGGAGGCAAAAGAAAAAAATTAGAAAGAAAGAACAATGCACAGGGACTTCAGGAGAGAGCTGAAATATTTTCAATTTCGTTAATGACCCAAACGTTGCACTGCAATTTACACTGCACGTTTGTTTGACTACACACACACAAACCGACACATACAAAAGTCCTATTTATAGGTGCATTCCTTGGCCGGGTCAAAGGGGCCACAGACGCGTTTAAAGACAAATAATGGCACAGCAGGACATTGACAATTGAAGGCGATGGCAGCGACAACGACGATGACGACGAGCACGACGACGGCAACTGGCTGTGCCACAACGCTGGCGTTCGGGTAATTGACTTTAGTGTTGCCACGTAATGCATGCATGCAACGCAGCGAAGGAGTGTAATTGTTCAAAATGCTGTCACTTGGCTGTTGCCGCTAACTGCTGCCACTGCCACGCTGCTGTTACTACAATATATCGCTGATGTTGCATGTTGCAACACAACACATTGCTCAATTAATCATAAAACGTTGAAAAGGCGTAGCGCAATCGCAGTACACTGTTGGAAAAAAGTATTACAAAAATAATAACAACTAAGCATTGCATGCCACAATTGTGGCACAGTGAAAAAACAAAATTAAAGTAAAGCAATTGAATGATGTTTGAAAAGAAATGACAGCGTATGTAAAGCAAATGAGTGTGGGATCGAACTAAAGAAGCTAAAGATTTTCACTAATTCTTTTTACTCACATTCACATCATTGTTGGATTTTGTCTTTTTCTGTGTTCTTGTGTTACATTGAGTAAGGCGTTGCATTGCCGTCAACTTGCAACATTTTGTTTTCTTTTGTTTTTGAACAAATGTCTATAATTGTGGAGAGTTAAGAAACACACAATAATTATTATTATCTATTGTACAACAACAAGGTTCCAATACTTTGTCATTGTCTCCGCTGTTTGATTATAAATAAATCATTAAATATATACTTGCATGATAGTCTTTAAAGTAACTCGATTAGAACTCAATGCGAGACTATAGTTAAGTTTTCTAACACCGAAACATAATTTTATTATATTTCAACCGAAGTTTCAACTAAATTTAGTGCACTTGAGACTCAGCACCAAAAACGCAACCAAAGCCAAGTTCTTTTAGAACGCCGCGCCACCCCACAGCACTTGCACATTTGCCTACTCGCACAAGTAATTTGCCGCAACTTGTCATTCTACATTTCATCGATTGCATCAGCCAAACAGCCACTCCGAATGAGCATTAAGTGCCTAATCCACTTAGCCAAAATGGCACTGAGCATTACGGAGACAACTGTCAACGGCAGCAAAATAATCGTAATGGAAAATAGTCTTGCCACAGTGAATGTGTGGAAATTCGTGTGTGATGGCATGAAAATTTTCGCAAAAGCCAATAAATTGAGTTGCGGCACATGCAGCATGCAACATGCAATAACAAAAACATATAACATATTTGTAGATGACACTCATTCGCAAGCGTGGTAGGAGCAACAACAAAAGACTACAAATGTCGATATCGATATGATTGGAAGCTAACTGGAGAGCGAAGGGTACATGTTGCAAGGTGCAAGTTTAGTATGACTACCGAGTTAAAACCACAGAGGTATAAGTGAATGCAAAAAGGCATTTGCAAATCTCAGTTGAATGCCAGCGCGTCGAACTAGTGCTGGTGAGCGTAGGCATGTATGTAGCTGGATGGCGGCATGGCATCATGTGGCACTCATGCAAATCGACGAAGTTGTTGAATTCTTAGCTAAATTACGAGTATATTTTGCCTTGCTGATGCGATCTGCGATTTGCATTTTACGTTTAATGCCTTTTTGCAGTTTAATTAAGATAATGCAGTCACTGCAATGACAACAAAAACAAAACCAAATTGTTGCTGGTTTGAGTTTTCCAATCATACCGAAGCGGACGTGGCCGTTGAAAGCTCGCAAGCTCGAAGGAAAATGACTGCCAGACTCGGTTGTCAATCGTTCAACACCTCGGCTTTGCTTTCGTTCGGTTGTTGAGTTTGGTGATTTAGTGTGTGGCAGTTGTGTTGTTGTTTTTGCTGTTTCGGTTTAAGTGCATAAACTCCTTTCAGCTTCGTACCAATGCAATTTTGGAACATGTCTACTCTTCATTGGCAATTCGTTGCTTTTTTGTTGTTGTTGCTGCATTTCATTCAATACAAGCCAATTAATTAGTTGATGATGGTGATGACATTTCTAATGTCCAAGCAGTTGTGTTCCAATAGCAGTTGCAATTTTCTAACTAATGCCTAGTGTTCCAGTTGTACCCCTTTGGTGAGCTCGTTGCGCTTTTAATGCCTTAAAGTCGTTGATCAAGAGCTCTAAAAGTGATTTGGGTGCACTGAAGTGAATTTGGCATATGATTAAAGTAAATAAAAAAGTAGAGGTCTGAGATGCTGGCCTGCCAGCATATCTTCATGAATAATGCTCATAGTTTTAGATCTGACGGCCTTCGCAGTTGAATATTTTGCAATCCTGGCTATCACTCAGCGAACAGCGGGTGCGCATTCCGACCGATTTTGATGAAACCGAACGATGACTACAAGCAAATACAGCAATATTTTATAAACAACTACACCAATATTTTACTAGTTCCGTTTCTCTTGCACACTTTCTAGAAACACGACTTTGTAACCGAAAGAGCTTAATTAATGTAACGAAGATTGCAAGAATCGATCAACTACCGTATGAGTGTAAACTGAGTGCAGCTTTTCCTGAGTTTAACTTAAAAGGGTTTAAATTACAACATCGATAAAATAGCAACAACCTTCATATGTCGGTACCAAGGATTTAAACAGCTTCTTTGAATACTGAAAAAAAGCTCGAAGCGACGAATTGATGCTCTAAGCAGCGTAATTCTTCGGACTAAAGTTGATGCTTAGGAAACTTTACTAAAATAATACTTTCTTCGAAGTTGCGCTTTTGACAGCTGTCACTTGATTCTGACTATCCCAAAGATATTATCCCTGCAACAAAATAATAATATATTACAGCACAATAAGGTTGAAAAATTACAATATTTCGTATACGATTTATGCATATATACAATAATATATATATTTTTTTTTAGGACAAGAACATGACCTCTTAAATTAAGTTGCCTCAGCATTTGGTAATAATTATTTTTTCGATGTATTATGTAATTTTTTTCATGGAAAGATAACCCCTCACCCATCTACGAAACAGACTCCACTAATACTTCAACCCTTTCATCTAAAACCAAAACGCAAAGTAAACCTACAATTTAATTGAGTTAAGTAGTGCAACAAGATTATCCTGCCACGCACACTTCAGACGCAAACCCAACACGCCGCTACGCACACACTGACGCAATAAGGGTCGACCTACTTTTCACCAAACACAATTACATTTCTACAATATATGCGTGTACGCATAATTATACAAGCAAGTAAAGCGAGTGTGTGTGTGTGTGTGTTCGTGTACTTGATATTTATGCCTTTTCAATTGTTGCCACACAAACTTCGGCGACTTTTTAACCCGCGACAATTGAATGATTTTTCATTGTGTGCGTAAGTAAATGAAAAAACAATAACAACAAAACAAAAGTGCGGAAAAATCACGCAACAAAAGGTGTTAACAATAGCAACAACACTGATAAATTATTAAGTTCAAAAAGGACATTGGCGTGTCGAACAGCGCATACACACACATGTACATACAAACGGTTATTGGTGTATATGAGCGCGTGTGCGCTAGTATTGGGTAAACATACTCACAATGTCCAACAAAAACAATGCTCGCATAAATATGTAACATTGCAGGCAACAAGGATAATCGCTTGTCTTTGTTGTATCTCTATTAAAACGTGAGGCCGCTGACTGTCGCAACCGCTTTTAAAATGTATTTGTATGTGTGTGGCGGCACATTGAAAAAATAAAATAGAAAGCATTACGAATTGTGCACAATGCGACATGTCCGCCTTTGTTTATAGACTATATAAGTAGCTGTTAGGACGGTGAACTCTCACCGAATCAGCTGAAGGACTCTCACTTTGGGACTCTTGGACGCCTGGCAGCTAATGTGATATGAATTCATATATGTACAATATATAGAAAAGTAGTTGCTTGTGTTACTTTCACTTAAACGAATTTCTCCAACGGACTCACTTAACACTCAGATTAGTAGCGCATATTTGTTGGCCGACAAGCCGTTGTAGGCACGTGACTGCCCGCTAGTCACTCAACTGGAGTGATTTCCTAAACTTAGGCGTATTTGTAGTGGGCAAATTTTCCCAGGCGCTCTTGATGTTGTTGGTTGCGACGATCAATGAAGTTGTCTACTTGATTTGTCTTGATTTCTTTTCGGAAATACAAAAACCGGTAAATTTTATTCTTTTACGAATACTTAACGAGTGCTTAAATACCCTGTAGGGTACTACAATTGTGCTCACTGGTTAAATTATGAGTGAATTCTTTTAAAAACTTGACGTATAAAGCCCAGATCCATACCTTATATTTCTACTATTGAAAATTATTGCTCTGGTCAGGTTTGCTTCTGTTGCTTCTGATTCTCCTGTTTGCACCTTAGTTTTCGTAGACCTCAGAGACAGTAACTGGCTCTGAATGATTTACATGATGGTCGCCTAAAGACCTTGCGTCGTAAATAAAGTGTTTGGAACAGGAAAGTCGAAAGGCGGTTAAGCACAGTTTCTATGTGAAAAATTCACCGACTAATGAAATGTCATCGGTTTACTTCGCAGTATTTTCTATATACGCCAAAGAGCCTGCCCCACTATCGAAACGAGTCGCATATGGTACATTAATTCTTCACTAAATCTCACAAAAAAGTCAAAAAGCGGGAAAAAATTGCTATCGCCGAGACGCTAGATAAGACAGATTAAAGGCGTGGAAATAAAAATTGTATATAAAAAGCGAGAGGTTCAAAACTGTTGGTGAAGTATCTACTTCTATGCAAATGTCCCAATTTCGAACTGGAAATCTGATGCCTACAGGGGACGTACCTGCATATATTTATATATGCCTCAAAGACATAGTACCCACAAATCCGCTTAGTAGCAATCACGTCCTCTCATAAACACCCAAAATACACGCCGCCTTGCCGCGAGCGTCGCTCCGGCTTAAGATGCCATTCACACTTCATTATTCATTGGCTGACATGCGAAAATACACACACACTTATAAATAAGCTGACGAAATCATTGTGAATATGCTGTGCCTTTACGTACTCCCATTTAACATTCAATGCACCGAAAAATTAATTACGTCACTTTAGGCAAATTTATTAATTTTTCTGGTACTCAACGGATTCCTCCCCAAAATCGCATGCTAAATTCTGTCGATTTTGACAAATGCTTTATTGGCGGCATGCAAAATTGATTTCAACAGCACATAAATACCCGAAAGGCGATACTGATAAGCAGTTCACATGGCGACTACCAGTCACACACACAGATACATACATATATGATAGACACATTTAATTATAATGGGCTTTGTGATTTTTGGCAACATAATTACCAACTGATTAGCATGACGCGTGTCGCCTTTACAGCGTCCACTTGAAAGTGAGCGGACAGTGGTCACTGTTGCACATAACCTAGTGGGGTACTCATTCCATGCAGCGTTTTCACTTTATGATAAATCTTTATTTTATCGCTGATGTGTCAATTTTCGTTTGTCATGCAAATGGCGAGTGACCAATTGATTAGCCATCAGCTGCTGTGGCGGGCCATCAGTTGCTGCTCTAGTTTTTGAATTGATATAAATGCTTTTCATTAATTCATTCATTTTTTTTTTTTTTGCTTAGACAACCGGTCAAAGTTCGAGTGTTTATGCAAATTAGGCACTGATCGCCGGCACACGCTTGTCATAAGTGCATTTCTCGTTGTTGCACGTGATTGTGAGATATGTAAAACTCACAAATCTATATGTGTTGGTGATTAGTTCAGCTTGAAAGTATATTCCATGCCTCATTTGACACATTCGATTAGTTATCATAATGAGCAGGAGTTCACACGGTGTTCGAAAAAATACCATGCAGCAGCCTATACTGTTTATCCTCACAGCTGCCGTATTGTAAGAAATGCTCTCCTCAAGCTTATTAAATGCGATAACTCTGTTTAAAGTTACCAGTATCGGACCGCTAAAGATTTAATGTAGCGCATGTAGCGCCCCATTGTTGGAACCGAAGTTCGTCCACATTAACATACTCCACTTCTGGAATGGAAAGGCCATCATGGCTCTATGGGTTTCCCCATTTACTCTCTTCCTCTATTTTTTTCTGTCGCTCTCTTTCTCTGTCTCTTTCTAGATCAAAATGTAAAGCGTGCGTTAATACTTGCGAGATAATACTTTCTATTTGCGCAGCATATCATTGAAGATTTTCTAGTAACCGCGAGAAATCAAAGAAGTATTAATATAAGAGGATTGGTTCTTCTTTGAGACCATATATGTATATTTCCGAAAAGTTCTAATTCTGGTGAAAAAGTTTCCCCTACGGCGATAGGATATCAAAATATCAATTTTAAAACTAAAAAAATTAAAGTGTAACCTTCCAAAATGACAGGTCATTCCACGCCCCTAAACATATGCAGCCTTATCTTAGTATTTAATTTCGCTGACCCTTGCACTATGCTTTAAATAATTGACAATTACCAAGTGCCACATGCCACAAATGCCTCAAATTGCAGACATAACAGATAACATATATGACTTCATAGTGTTTTTTTCTCTTTTTCGTGTTTTCGGTAAGCATTTTATTATAACATGAAATTCCAAGCATATTTGTAGGCGTCAAAACAGAAATCCTGCACAATTGCTTACTCAATGTGCCAAATAACATGCTACGAATTTGTTTGGCAAAAAGTGGCAGGAAAACTCACTGGCGCTTGGACATGGTTTGAACATATTTGACCACTGCAATTTAAGCGCTTATCAAGGAGTGACGATCTGTTACACAAGAGCTATGAAAACCAAAACATCAAACAAAAAAAAACATACAATTATGCAACAGACAACGCTTTAGCTGGCAATATGGCAACAATTAAATTTAAAATGGGTAGCTCTGAAGCACATTGTGCATTGCAGCTGATTTAAATTAAGATAAGCGACAAATTAGCGCCGAGATGCCGCACACTAGACCCGTTCGTACATATTTACGCTGTATGAGGTCATGCAAATTACCCCTGCCCCTTCGCATTAGCGCTCGCATTACATTTTGGCCACCAAAAAAAAAAAAACGAAAAGGCAGCGCTGGAAGGGTTGACCAAAATTCGCGGCCTCATTGCTACCACAAAATTTGACGGCTTTGACGGCGCGCGCTTTCAGAATATTAGGGTGTTTCGCTGCGTTGCGGTGCGAGAGTGTTGGGTGTCGCGTCGCTTTGTGGCTTATCAGCGTGCATTGATCATTTGTCACAGATGTTTGCATTTTACTTAAACAATTCGGCTTTTTTGCGCGCCTGACTGCTGTTAACTTGGCGAAAGGTGGTCGTCGTATTTACAATTCCTTTTTTACTGCCATTATGACTTTAGCTAAGGTTTCAATTATTTTAAACTTGTTTTTTTTCAGCGTCTGCAGTTATGATGACTTGACATTACTTCATAATTGTTTCACCGCTTTGGTACAAATTTGCTTTAATTATTTTTTTGCTTTTCATTTGCTGTCAATTTATATCTGCGGTTACGCAAATGTTCACCTCCGGCGTAACCCTACAATTTAACCCTTTCGCCAAGGTCTATTTAGTTTGTCGCTTTATTTCAACAAACAAATTGTCGTGTGGCATGGCATGATAACCTTTTCTTTGTATGCAGTTTTGACTCACTTGGGCCGGAAAAAGTGTAAAATCATTAATGTTGACATATTGACTTCTGATTTTTATCAATGCGGTCTCTTTTGGTGGATGTGGGAGCAATATGGGCTGCTGAGTAAGTTTATATGAATTTTTGTTTATATCTGCTTTGCAAAACTGCTAATGCTATTGATGAAATTCCTTTGTACATCAAAAACTATTTAGATTGCTGCACATATAGTTATAGTTTTTGATCCTAAGAATTTTAAAAACTGAGTAACACTTAATATTAATATTTTTAACCAAAAGTTGTCCTAAGCATCTTAAATTCAAAAACATTTTTATTTGCTATATAATATTTTTCTCCATATGCCTTCTTGAAGCTTCAAACAATTTCTCTATTTGTCCAATTTTTACTTTCTACAAACCAGGCAAATTGACTGGAATTGCTATTAGTCGCCTCAATAAATAAATAAAGTATGTAACTGATTTGTTGATATGCGAACGTCTTTTGGATTCACACCTAGGATTTCTGGACATCACAACGGTCAGGCGTCTCTAGCTGTCCGAGTGGGATTATTTGTGTTCTCATGAAAAAAATCAAGCTATCGACTTAACTGAAGCTTACCTAAAGTATTACTTACCAATTTTAATTTATTCATTTTGAAATATTGTGGATACAACAAAATGTACATAAAATCGATTCGCACAGGTGTAGTACTCGCTATGCTGGCGAACTGAATATTTCACATGCTATAAAATATATTTTGATCAACTCTACTAGCGTGTCAAAAAAAGTTTTACTTGAAAAAATAATTTTAGAATTTTCCAAGCTAGAAAAGTGTGGGATAGACGTAAAAGAATTATTTTTATTACACCAACACTTTTTCAATTATGTACCCCGTTCCTGAAAGTTTCCTTTAATCGAAAGTATAGCTAATGAAAACTCTTGCACACTTTTTTTTATAAAAATGTAAGTTTTATTTATGAAAATATTAATTGTTTGTCGTTTTTTTTATAATTTACAGTTAATTCTTTTGCATAACATAAATTTACAAACAATCCGCAATAAATTTTTTTAATAATAATTTTATTTAGCTTTCCATATTTGTAACGCTAAAATTAGTATAAAATGTTAATAATGATTTTTTAGAAACGAGAATTTTGCTAAAATAATTTTATAAGAGTTTTTTTCCAAAAATTTTGCCAAAAATATTTATATTTAAATTGCTTTAATATGAACATTTTTGAAGGTAAATAAACATTTATATTTAATTTTATTTTTTTATGCTTGGTTCGGCGGTTATTTGTATATATTCGGTTTTTTACTGCTAATCATATATATTGTACATTAACTGTTATTTATTAAAAGTTTCATAAAAAGTATTTTTGTTGCCTTGTTTTTTCGAGCATATCAGTATATTTTACTTTGTTTTAAATATTTTTTGCTTTGTTTGTTTGCTAGCTTTATGTATGTAGTTGAACGGCTGTTTCGTTTACCTTAAAAATATTTTGTACAATTATTTTTACTTTTTGTTCCACTGCATGAGTTTTGTATAAATATTTTACTTCTGTACTATTTGTATTTGGTATTTTTGGATTCTTTTTTATGTTTTTTTTTTTGTTTCTTCTCTGGCATTTTAAGTTGCAAGCAGTTAGTTTAGTAAGTTTAAGTTATATGTAATTTACTGTACTAAGCTTGGTTGAGAATTTGACATTGAGTGTTTGAGTATTGACTTTGCTTTTCATATTCTTTTTACAATTAGGTGTACTTAAATATTTAATTGGTATTTATGTTATATATATTTATATTTATATATATAATTTTATATATGTATATGTGTGTGTCATGGATTAAGTTATAGTTATTAATATAAGTAGTAGTGAAATTTGTATGAATAGTTGTATGATTGATAGTAGAGTTTTGCTTGATTAAAACTATGATTGAAATTTCCAACTGGAAATTGTGTGTGGAGTTTTTTTTGAAGTTATGAATCTTTAAAATTTTTTTAAGGATTCATATTTTTATTCTTGAAGAAAAAAAAAAAAAAAGTTTTTAAACACAAATTTTAATAATTGTTAAAAATTTTTATTATGATAAAGAACTTTTTGGCATATAGTTTTTTAATTTTATTTTACATAACTGTAATAAAAATGCTTTGAAGCTTTTACTGAAAATTTATCTAAAATAAAAAAAAGACGCTCACAAAATATTTTTTTAATTTTCAAATATATAGTTTTTTAGATTTTAAAATAATAATCACTGGAAATAACTTTGGCGTTAAATTATTTATTACAAAGCTGTGTGGATATTTTTAATATTTGTCAATATTTTTTTAATATATTAAATGATTTTTAATTCTTTTCTCTCCATGAGTAATTAGTAAAAAGTTCTCTGTTAAATAGTATTTTTCCAAATTTTTTTTTTGCTTGTAAATGTAAAAAAAGAAAAATAGGTAAATGATTTTCTTAATAATTTTGAAAAAAATGTCGTGGTTATAGCGCGTAAGGAAAATATATGTAAAATAATATTGTTTGTAGAGAAAAATTTTATTAAGAAAATAAAAAAATAATTTTATGTAAATGATTTATAACCTTTGTGTTTGAAAAATATATCTTTCATAAAAAAATTTGTTTAAAACTTTCAAATTTTTTTCATAATTTCCACACACAAATTTCCATAATTAGGTATTACTCATTTTATATATATTTCTTGCTGTTGCATATCGTATTTTCTTTCCAAAAAATTGCATAACTGAGCATAAAATAATTTTTTTTTTTTATTTTATTTTTAAAAATATTTGAACTGCTGTTGCTTACTGGCGTCAAACGACTTTTACAACCCGAAACCGATAAACATTTTCGTGCTTTTTTACTATTTTTTTGTTGAAAAATATTTTTCGTTTTTTATTTTTGCCTTTTCAAATCTAAAACTTCAACTCAAAAAATTGCTTCGCTAGTTTACTGCAAGTTACTCACATTTCGCTTAAATTGTAATTAATATTAATTAAATAAATTATAAATTTTTATAAATTTTAATAGTATTTAAAAAATGTGGAAAATACATTTTAGAAAAAATTTCTGGTATCCACTAAAAAGTAACTGGCGGTGCTTTACAACAAATTATTATAAAAAATTTAAAAAATTGCTAAAAAAATATATTTCCACGAACTTCTTTGTTGAAGTACGATTTTTTGTTCGAAATTTTTAAACTCATATATCCCAAAATTTTAAATTTAATTTTTCAAAAATTCTAATATGACATTTTTTATCAACTGTTACAGTTAATTTTACAAGCTTGAAGTTCTAAGACAAATTATTTTAATAATGAATTATGAATGAATTAAAAAATGAAGAGTATTTACGTTAAATTTTTCGAATTTTGAATTCTAATTAGCAACAAAAAATTTTTTTAACCAAAAATGATTTGTTGTAAAGTATGCGTCACCTTTCACGGAATCACAATGCGCTTTGAATGAGCTTAATGATGGTATTTTACAAAGTGCTCCCACAGGAGCTTCATTCGTTGCTTGGTTGCGGTTGCAAGGCTGTGCAGAAAGGTTCGATTTCATTTTTGAATTTCAATCAAAACTTTCGAGCACATTTCTATCCTCCTCCTTTCTTGAATGTCTCAGTTGCCTTAACGCCTGCCCGCCGCCGGCTTATGCGTGGCGGGCTTCAGATTTCTGCTACTCACAATAGGTGTCACTGCCTCAGCCTCAGCACTTGACATCGTTGATCGTGCCACGCTGGGTGTAGACACATTTCGAGTCGTCACATTTTGTGTTGCCGCAGTTTGTGGCACCGCTGTCGTATGCGCAACCAGAGTCGGTGACACTGTCTGTTGTTGTTGCTGGTGCTGCTGTTCCACTGGCAGCGCCGCTGCGCCTACTTGCACCGTTGTGGCGCCCGTCGCATCGCCTTGACTGATTTCCACTGAGATTTGTATTACCGTCGGATGCCGTTCGGATTGGTGGCAAAAGCGCAAAGCATGACAAAATATTTGTGTTAACAAATCCCAACAGCCGGTGTCCGTTTGTGCAGCGGTGGCGCTGTAGGCACTCAGCGGTATGGTGATGTTGGCGCGAAAGTTGTTATTGCTGTTGTGGTGATGATGATGTGTGCTATGCGGGTGACCGCCGCTCGCACTGTGCGCTGTTGCTGCCGCTGCTGGTTGTGGCGAGGCAGTTGCGGCTGGGTTTGTGTTGGCGACGCCGCCACCGCCGCCGCTATTCGTGTTGGTGTGACCGTTGTTGGCGCTGCTGCCCGCCAGCAGCTTGATTTGGTCGGGTATAAAGTAAGCGATGGCCATGGTTCGAGTTTTATTTAGGTTTTTTTTAATTAACTTTTTTTAAATTTAAAATATTTTATTAATGTTATTTTTTTAATTTTCCCACCTTTTTTATGTAGTGGTTATTTCTTATTGTAAATCAGTTTTCATTTCCCTTTTTAATAAATTTGCAGTCTTTACAATTTCCAGCGAAATATTTTTTATGTCAATCTTAATTTAAAATTTTTGTTTAAAGTGAGAAAAAATTTATTTGTTCTAATTTAGTTGGTTTTATTATTGTTTAGATTATTATTATTTTTTTTTTATTTATATAAAATAATATTTTATTATTAATTAATAAATATTTTATAAGTTATTGGGTTAATTTTTCTGTTTGAAAATTATTATTAAAGGTTTGAATTTGTTATAATTTTTGTATATTTTTTTTTTTTTTGTTTCAAATCCAGTCATTTATACCTTTATCTTCCATGCAATATTCTTGCACAATAGCTTCGAATCTGTTTATTTTTTAATATTTTTTGTTCATATTGCAAATTAGTTTATTATTTTTAATAAAAGTTAGTTCTCAATTTTTTAAATTCATTTTTCAATATATTCTAAATTATTTATTGTTTTTTTTTTTAATTTTGTTGGTGTATATTTTCTTATATATCAACACTTGACGTTTTCATAAATTTTTTGTTTTAATAAAGTGTCTTGTATGAATTTTTTTTAATGTAGTTTTCTTTTTTAATTTTTAGTTAATGAATTTTGAAACTTTTTAATTATTTAAAATCTTTCCTAAAATTTCTTAATTTTTTTTTCAAATGTCTGTATTTTTTAATACTTCGCTTATTTTCTCTTATATTATCAAGTTAGTCTTTTACGCCACCATATAAAGTTTCCTGATTAAAATTTTTTTTTTCATTAAACTCCGATATTTTTAGTTCGAAATGTTTTATATTTTTATAAAATTATTTCCAGTAGTCTTGCACAATCACTTCAAGTCTTTATATAATTATTTTATTTTTAAAAATCCAGTATAATCAACGCCTTCAAAAATTTGGCGCCAAAAACACTTAGAAAATTTTCACTGTCACGTGACCACTCGTTATTTACGTAAAAACGCACGCAAGTTCAAGTGAATTTGTTGCCTCTACTACAATGTACTACTACTGTTGCTGCTTGGCTAAATATCGAGTTCCTGCCGCGGCACAAGGTTGTATGCTAACGTCGCAATAGCTTTCTATAGACTGACTGCATTATCCTTGCCGCAGTGACTTTTATAAAAGTTGTCATTCGCCGCTTTTATGGCATGCCAAGGCAGTCAGTCAGTCACAGCATAGCACGCAGCCAACCAAGCACACACACACATACACACCTATACTTACAAAGCATACGCTAGGAGCAAGCAAGCAACAGTAGCCAGTCAGTTTGCTAAGTGAAATGCGAGCGCTCAACACAAAAGTCACCCTCAACATGGCAATTGTTCGGAAAAGAGGTGGTGCAAACACCATAAACCACCAAACCGCGAAGGCACACACACATTCAAACGCACATTCATATAATTGTGGGTAAACCACCACCTCAACCAACACTACCAACAAAAGCAGCAACAGCAGGAAACCTGAAAGCGCACTTTTTAGCACCTTAATGCTCAATGCCCGTCAGCAAAAGCATATTGAGTTAAAGAGTACGTACTGAAAATAAATAAACTCAGTTTGAGCGCCAGCAACGAGTTGCTGTTGTCAGTTCGTAGAGCACTTTCCAAATTGAGTGCCTACTTTTCAGCGTTGAGGCGCTCTCGACGCTTAAGGCAGGCGTATAAACCTACCCAATTTTGATTCTTCATTCGCTGTGTTTATTCATTGCATCGCGTTTGTTTATATTTGGTGTTCTCTTTGTTCGAAATTCGAAAATTCCCCTTTACATTAGCATGTTGCTCGCATATGAAATTTCATTCTCAGTTTTAGTGAATTCCAAAGCAATATTGTTTCGAACTCGTGGTATCGTTCCTTCTTTCGAACTTCGAAAACTTGTTACAGACGATAGTATATTAACGAAACTCAAATGAGGGGTAACAAAGAGCGTTTTCGAAATACATTTGTATACTAAATTTTCCATGCGCTTATCGCCTTACATAGTAGCATTTTCGCAATAGCGAACATTTTCACTTGTGCAACATCTTAAAGAGTAAGACCCTCCCAGAGTTAGCTGTTATAAATTTAATATAAATCAAATTAAGAATGACGAATTTTGGTAGAACTGGATATTAGATACCTTATAGGTTTTGTTGGAATACAAAGCGAAATTTTGAACAAAAAAATATTTATTTGGGATTTATAAAAAATTTGTGTAGGTTTATTATAGATATCTATTATCTATTATACCCTCTCTTCACGGTTTAGAAAAGTTTTGTTGTTACTCCTCTTTATTTGTATTGCTTTTTATAGCGAAGATTTTCAAGTTTTTTAAATCAAAACTTCGTTTTGAGTGAAACCAGTATTTAAATTAGGTTCCTTTTAAAAAATTACCATTAGTGCCACACGTATAAAGGAATGAACGCTGAGCCATTGAAATTCAATGTAGATTTGCGAAAGAACACTCTCTTTTAATCATATTAAAGATCAAAATATTTGGATACTCTGTAAAAATTTATTACGAGTAGACCAAAATCTAGACCTAGACCTAGACCTAGACCTAGACCTAGACCTAGACTTAGACCTAGACCTAGACCTAGACCTAGACCTAGACCTAGACCTAAACCTAGACCTAGGCCTAGACCTAGACCTACACCTAAAGCTAGACCTAGGCCGAGACCTAGACCTAGACCTAGACTTAGACCTACAGCTAAACCTAGACCTAGCCCTAGACCTAGACCTAGACCTACACCTAGACCTAAACCTAGACCTAGGCCTAGACCTAGACCTAGACCTAGACCTAGACCTAGACCTAGACTTAGACCTAGACATAGAGCCAGGTAACCGATGGAGTTGTATTTGATACGACAATACGGGGCATCGGTGCTTATTCAAACTTCATTAAAAAATGAAGAAGTATTGTATTTGCTATTTTGCCGTCACCATGCCGATTCGCCTTCAACTTACAACGAGGTATCAAGCACGTGCCTGTGATATCACTAAAGTAGGTAGCCTTGAAGAGCATTTAATGTTGTAGCGACACCCCCGAAGGCGACCTTGAGAACCCACAAAAAGTATAACAATATTTCCTTCTTAATGTCTTCTTCACACCACAAATAGATTGCATAAAGCTTGCTTGCTTACTGTGTCCAAATGTTGCAGCATAGCAATTTTTCTTCTTCCCTATCAAGAGAGCTGGGCAAACACACACAAACAAATGCATAAGCGCCAGCTTGCAGCAAATTCCAGCGCTTGTTGCCAAGTGCATGCCACACTTCAGGGCCGCACAAACATATACATACCACACACGAATGTCTGCACCGCTTGCGCTAGCGTTTGCAATTGCAATTGCGAGTGTGACAGTTGGCGGAAGCGGAAATGTTATGGAATGCAATTGCGGGCTCTTAGTGTCAAAATGTCGCTCCCTTCTGTAAAAGCCAAGCGATGTAGTGCAAAATAATGGAGCTGTTGTAGGGAACACTATGCACGCGCATATGGATTTGCGGCTGCTTGTGGGTGTGCTACGAATAACAGTGTCGATTAGCGCTCAAGGTTACGCAGTGATTAAATTGCTTTATAAAATTGTTTTTTTTTTTTTTTGTTCTAACAAAGCTGACATTTTGCTCCCACTTTTGATTGCGTCCTTGATAATGAATTTGTGAAGGTTCCGAAAGCGAGGAATTGCTAGAAAAACTGGGGTAAGTACAGGCATGTGCTGCGTGAAGTGCAAAAATTGCAGTTACTTAGCTTGAAAGGGAGCACTAAAATGTGCTGAAAGGAGTGTGTGTAGTTGAAAGTCAAGGTTAGGGATTTGCATTTAAATTAATGAGCAAGAAGCTGTCAGATAATGTCGTGGAGGGATAAAGCGAAAAATCGATAGAGAATACTTTAAAGCGAACGGAGAGAAAGAAAAATCAGAATTTAAATGCTATGATTATATTTTGGTTTAAATTTACTAAATTTCGTGTGAAATATGTATATCGGGTACAATATTTTGAATCTAGCTCAAACCCAATATTTGAAAAACCTAATAAACAGTTTTTCTTAGAGCGAGTTCTTTTTGGAAATTTTTTGACAAACCTCTAAGTGCACTTCGGTCATGAAAAAAATTCTCTTAAAGTTCATCGAGCCTTCGAAGGTAACTTTTAACTAGTAGGACCTTTGCTGAGTAACTCTAAGATGCTGACCACAAATCGAAAGATAAATCTCTTCAATATATAGCATAAGTGTTATTTATAAATAGGTCCTCAGACATGCGCCTATCAGTCCAATTCTTATGTGAAAGAAACGCATCAAAATAAAACATGCATTTGTCTTTACAACGGCTAAATTTTTGAGTTACGCATATGCCACACTTAAAGAGAGAATTTCTATAAAATATGATACAAATACTTAGATGGGACCTCCTCTTTGAAGAAAAACTAAATAAGAGCTGACTTAATCACCATTCAAGGGATGAAATCGCCTGGGGATAGAAATATATTGAGACATCCGGCATAAAGTAAGAGGGTTCCGTCTCAGATATCAGCGTTTCTCTCTAGAGCACGAATTTTTCGATAAAATGGACCAAAAGAAAATAATATCTTAACTGATAAGAAAACATCTGAAAACATTTACCTCCGTCAATAAAAGGTAAAATCTTCGATACTATCTTGGCTATCGATAATAAAGAGTTACGAGTTTGGAATAGTCGGAATAAAACGAGCTAAGTAGACTTGGATTGCAATCGGCTGTAAATATTCCATTTGTGAACTAAATTTGCATGACGACGTAATTATACAAAAGAACAGAGTAATATTTTCTTAATCGTCTATCGAAGTCTGAAAATTTTTGTATAACATAGGCATGGTCGGTAGAAAGTTGGCTTGGAATACAGTCGAAAATTTTTAATGTAGACTAAGATGTCAAGACAACTAGAAGGCTACTGTTAGAAAATTCATAACCACACTTTTGACCCGTTTTTTTAACTCAATAAATTTTAGATAACGGTTTTAAAGAACTTTAATACAACGTTATCAACCCTACGAATATTCTATAATTAATTACAGCGGCAACACTTGTCAAGCGCCACACTCCTTTGTGCTGGCATATTCGCTCCGCACAAACTGCTGGCCACCCACACACTCGTTAGCACACACTCGTTAGCAGTGAAGCGAATGCAGCACACATACACTCATACAATATAAGTAGTATTATTGGAGCTATATCTAGTTATGTAAGTAAGTCACATACGCACTCGTCTCCTTCTGCGCACACACATGTTGAATAGTTCGTGCGGAAGCCAAGTGAAAAACTTACACACATGAAAAATTATGACGAAGAAACAAAAGCGCACAACTAGCGCCGACGAGTATGTGTGTGCCCCATTTAAAGGGGTAAGCGTTCAAGCGCATAAAATAAATTGAAATTTTAAAGTATGAAATTAATTTTTTGACAGCGTGAGCAGAAGGCGCTGCAGAAAAACTTGTCGTGCTTGAGACACAAACATACCTTGGTGTTTGGTTCTACCACATATGAGCACACATGAATTCCGACATTTCTTCGAGTCACTTGCTAGAGGCATTTGCCACTTGCCTTTGACGTCAACACTTGCCTGGACACTTTAGGGCTCTGCTACCAGCTAAGTGCTAACCATTTGACTAAATGCAAATGTCACTTTTTGTCTTACGCTCTTTAGACACAAAGGCGGCGAACAAAAACTCGTTGATAATATTGCCAGTAATAGTCATTTGTCAAAAATTACCAAATGATGTCATATGCATACGTACGTGGTATTGCGACACTTGTTGTTTTCTTGGGAAATAGATGATGATCTGACCAAGCGTACAAAGTGAAAAACTTCGATGGTGGTTAGGAGCTACTGAAAATGAAAAATCATTAAATTGAACAAAAAATTTTTACATTTTCAAGGCAGTTCTGTTCTAGCAAGTAGTTCGCTCTCACTTGTATTGTAGATTGTATATTTAGAAATGATTCAACCTCATGTTGTGCGGGAATGTTCCCAGTAGGAGTTTCTCCAACTGAAATTTAAAAGTAAGTATGAGAGAAAAATACAACACGCAAATGAAAAACGCGTCCTAAATGGTTCGGTGGAAATGAGAGCCAGAATAAGATCTTAGTCGTTTCTCAATTCCAATAAGAAGGTGGATTCTAACTTCCACATTGTACACTTTTAAGCACATCTACACACATTAGAATTCACCACAACAGTCACCCCGGTGTACTTCTTGAAGTTGAAACCTTGGTATGATAACCTGGCAGCAATTCTTATATACCTCATTCATCTTATCTTATCAATTAACTGCTCAATTGGCAAAAGTACTTTGATAGAGTTTATATGCTTGCTAGATCTTATTCCATTTTTATTTAAACTATTGAACCGCCTTAGATATGCAATATAGGAGAAATGAGCACGAAAGAGCTAAAAGGAGTGAGCAATAAGGAAATCAACTATAGATTTCATACCATGACCAATTTTAATGGTCTCACTCTTTGCAGTTGAATATTCCGGCAATTAGATTATTTTATGATAATAAGGAAAATTGTATTAACTGAGAATCCACGTTTTTATACCTCGTTATTGTTAAGACACTGTACCCTTCTTTTTCAGATCAAAAAATGTATGATATTCGATTTGTTTGCTGCTTGTCTTGAAAAACCAAAGATATGCAAACAAAGCAGTTTTAATACCATACCTTAAGCCGAGAACTGAGCAAGCGCTAGAGTTAAGACATATTCAAAGCATTTGAATCCAAATAAATTGTAGTTCCACGGAACGAGCTGTTCATTTCTTAGTTCTTCTGGAAAATAAAACGATGTGGACCACCCTGTACATAATTTATACGTACTTCTAACTCGGACTTAATTACATATAAACCGTTAATGAAATAGTGGCGCTAAGATGTGGAAATACTGGCATAGTGGTATAGACACTTACAAACAAGGGTGTTAATAGCGCTTTATGACACTACCGCCGATACAGTTGTGTGTGTGTGTGCGTTTAGACTCGAAAGGCTTCAGTTGCTGCGCTGTACAAAAAGGCTATTAAAATCTTGCGCTATGCAACACTTAGTTAAACATTTAGTCAGCTTGGCGGCTGGTGTTTAATTACAAAAAGAAAACAACAACAATATTTCAAGTCATTTGATAAACGCCGCTATAAATAAGGCAATAAACACATTCACTTGCGACCGTGAGATGGGGTGGGAGGTCAAGCGTCACGCAGAGCCAACACAAGCAATGAATATACACCTATGGCATACTCTAGCTAGAATAATATACACCCACATATAAATATACATATATATAGACACTATCTGTCTGTCACCTTCTTTGGTGCGTCACATTTACGCTTCGCTTGGTTTAGAGAGCGTTACAGACGCCGTGGCGCGCGTGTAAGGAGTTCATGAGCGTGGCTAGGCGTCGCTGGAATTTGAGTGCTACCATAAGGATATGTGTGTATGTGTGCATGTGTGGGTGTGCTGACAATCGTTTGTTATCATATCATCACAAAAATTTATTTTTATGTTTTACTTTTATTTTATTTTAAGGACTTGTAAGTATATATTAGTTTATTTTTATGTTCTTATGTGTTTGTGTTACCCCGAATTCGCGCTCTTAATTTAACAATTTACGCACCCAGCTCCATTTTACGAGGTAATAAAAATTAAAAGAAAATTTTCCAAAATATAAAAACCAAACACGTAAAAACGTAGGAAATGCGCACATAAAATTATAAGCATATACTTAACGGTATTACTATATATATATGCCTTTGCATTAGAGGAACTCAATGCGTGCGATAAGCGTATCGGTAGCGCGGTACCGGAACTGTCTGTTGTGGAAAATTATTTATGCTGCGTAAAATTTCTTTTAATTCGTTCACTGCCTTGTGCGTTTATTACGTAAATATAAATATGCACATTTATGGTTATTTCAATCACCTCTATTTGTATCCTTTTAAAATTTTCTCAGAGTCTTAGCTAATCCGTTTTTACTATCGATTGTAGCGCTAACGGATTTCTAACCAAAGGTTTAAGTACCTTTCCGGTAGTTTTATCTGAGTTGAGCGTTCTTTTATTGTTCGCTTGTGCAACAGTAATTTAGCGATTAACAATTTTCGGTATTAATATTAAATTTACCTTTAAATATATTCTAAATTATATTTATAGTTATCAAAATCTAATTTTCTTTTATAAGTACATACCAGAATCAACTCTGGATCTACCTTTCTAACCATTTCCTTATCTGTCTCCCAATTTGAGTACACAAAACTTGTCTGAAAACCACACAAAACGCATAAACATGAAATTTGAAAATTGGTTACTCGAAATAAATGAAAATTTAATTAAAACTTCTTCAGTAAACACATCATACTTTATTTACATGTAAATTACTTAGGAACCCACACAATGTGCTAAAAGCAAGTGTGGCATGCATTTGTTGTGCGAAATCAAGTGGCATGTTGCACATACATGCATAACCATAAAATTAGCAACAGTTATTTTATATTTAAATCAACAGCATTGAATGAACAATGGCAAGCAAAAATTTTGGCAAAACCGAAAATGAAAATTTCATTATTTTGATCGCAATCGCATGTGAAAGTGTCAAAAACTTTTATGGTGCCAACATAAACAAGGCGTATAATGGAAGATGACAGTTGCATACAAAAGAAGACCAGCAGAGAGAGTGTGTGCTCTCAAAGTGTTTGCTGTAGAGAAATATGGTGAATTAAGTGACGGATATGTTAACATTTGGCAAGGACGGTGAAACAATGTACTTAAAAGAGTGAGGTTAGGAGTTTATTGTTAGGAGAACGTGGTAGCAGGTTTAGTAAGAGTCAAATATTAGAAATATTATTAATGCTTGACGTTTTTGTTTACATTTCTATTTAATTTTGGTTACCAATTTAGTTATTTTATTATACAGATATATTATATATATAATATAAGGTTAAGACAAAGAAATAAACGCATACTGAATTTAAGGGTCAAAATTACGCTTTATATAGAGAATTAACATCGCTGCAAGGTAAAATTACTAGCTTAATTATTGTATAAATAAAATAATTGAAAAATTTCCATAAAATATACTATTTAGGAAATTTTATGCTCTATAAAAATTCAATTTGTAAAAAATATTATTTGTATTGCAAACTTTGAATTCTCACTGACATCCTTCAAAATTATGCAAAAAGGTCTTGTAGGGATATTTTTTTTTCCATATATAGAATACATTTTACCTATAAAATCGACATTAGTTTCTTTGGCTTAATCTAAAAAATATTAATTAAAGCCAAGATCTTAATTTTTCCATCCAACCTTACCTAACCCTTTTAAATTTCCTTAATGACACTTCTGCGGCAATTATTCAGTTTAGATTGTTAACCATTCCGCTTTTAGGCATACACATATCCTGGTTTAATCTTATGTCTTATGTGACTTCAAGCATAATTACGATTATAAAGTTAAATACTATCGGCACCAAAACACATTAGAATTTTATTGTTTCGCATTTTGCCCGACCGCAATTAAAATCGAGCATTAATATTACCCATTTGGGAAATACACCTACATATGCACATAATCGCATGATAGTCAAAGAACATATACATAAATGCCAGATTCGATTAAATTAACAAGAAAACAATGCAATACATCAAATTTTATGACTTCTACAAATATTCGTAATATTTTAAAATACGCTAATGTGCGTGCCGCGACAGTAAAATTATGCTTGTTCCCAATAGGAAAATTCTACATAATTTCTGATTTCTTAAGAAGATTGTAATACCCAGAAAGCAGCGTCGGAGTTCCTTTGAAAATGTACACATATATAAGTGATCAGCGGAATGAGCTGAGTCCTTTTAGCCATGTCCGTCTGCCTGTATATACGCGAACTAGCCCTTTAATTTTTGAGATATCGATCTGAAACTTTACAAACGTATTTCTCTGCAAGAAACTGGCCTGGATTATACCACAAAACAAGGCTATAATCTCCATTGAAATTGTTTGGATCGAGATAAAGATCCTTTATACCTCTTTATGCTAGAAGAAATGGGTATTAAAGCTTCGCTTCCACCGAAGTTAACACTTTTTCTTCTTGTGGTTATAACTAGCCTTGGTATTATGTTCTCCTTATTAAAGCACGTCGAATACCGGAGATATCAACACATCCACTAATATTTTCCTATGGGGTACTTACTGAATTTCTATACACATGCGTCTCAGCAATACCTTCACATACGAAATAAAGTCTTACACAAAATTAATTATAAATTTATGACTTATTTTAGTTGACAATTAAAAGTGTGAGTTAATATGAGCAAATAATAGAAAGCGAGAGGGAGCGATGTAGTCATGTGTGCATATTTTCTTTTTATGTGCAACACGGGTCTCTATTTACAAATGCGTTGGCTATAAATACTTAACAACTATATTGGTGTAAATTTACAGGCATCCAAATTCGCTACACAACAGATCCTGCGCATATTTGCTTTTGTATTTTTAACGTGCCACGCCTGCTTGCGTCATAAAGCTTTGGTTTGTTGAAGCAGGCATGTGAGCCAACAAAGCAATATTTCAATTGAAATTATTACTATGCTTATATATTTATGTTTATATATATATATATGTATGCATGCGTGTTTGTTAGTGTGTAAATATTAGTTGTGCATATTTGTGTATTTTACAGTCTATAAAATGAGCTGTCACGCATAGCAAATGCCTAGTTCCTTCAAATTACATACACAAATATGTGTATTTGTTGTAGTTGTGCTTCCAATTGGTTTGCTATTAGTGCCGCGCTATTTTATGACCACGTCAACATGTTCGTGGCACAACAACAACACCACTACTTTTAATAAATAAATAACTAAAACCAAATGACAACGATTAGCTCTGCACGAATAAGTCAAAAACGCTTGCCTTCTTGTTGTTGGTAGGCACATATGTGTTGCTGCGGTCCTGTGTCATACACATGTGTATTCTTGCATGTCCTGTCGCCAATAATAATCTGTCTGAAATTCTTTTATGACCATTTTACCGCTACCGTTTCCCTTTATAGTTTTGCTGCTGATATTTTTACGACTTCGCAGTCGGCTCTTAGCTTGCTTACTGCGCTCTACAAGCTCACAGTTGTCTTCACCACCTTCCCAACTTAACTAGCAGCGCTTTTCACTAACACTAATGAGTTATCCCAATCGTGTTGCACAAACAATAAATGATTTGTACACATTTCGAAGCGTTCACATAGCGTAAATTTATTTTTGCTTTACAGTTAGTAGTGCCGCTAGTTTGTAGGCCTGTAATTTATATAGCCAACAGATGACACTCACCCAACTTTGAAGGTAGCGACAATAAAACGAGACTATTTTGTAGTACAAAGAACAAAAACCCAATTTTCGTGTGGTCAAGAGTGTGTTGCCGGGTTGCATGTTGATTACAATTTCATCTAAGTGTATGTGTCTGTAAAGATACCTTCAATAAGCCTCTAAACTCACCTAGTATTTATCTTTGAAGACACCCTCTCATCCAGCAACTGTTGCAACTCACGCATTTCTAGCTAAATAGTCCTGCAACTAAGCATGTTTCAACACTCACACAAATAAAATGACTACCACCTGATGCTTGCATATGTATATATAGTTGTGCTGATTTATTACTCCCCTTTTGATATACTACCATACATACCATATATAATAACATATCCGAATGGATGTGTATATAACCTAAAACTCACACATGCTACCACTCTCAGCCAAAGTAAATGTATAATAAGCAGTTTACCAACACTGGAAAATTGTAGGTAATTGCTATTTGCTTTTATTTGGTGCTATGTTGCAATAATAATCAACTGTCCGCTACTAACTTGCCACAAACAAATACATATATATATTGTTTTATCTGTAAGTCCCCTTTATAATTTGTTGTTTTTGTTGCTAAAGTGAAAGAATTAATAACTTTTCGGTAAGTTTATGTCATCTCATCAAGCAATGTCATGCAACACTGCACCATCTAATCACAGACTATTTATGTGACCAACTGACGCTGTCACCCTTCATTTTGCTGGCGAAACATTTATTGATGTTTGCATAGTTAATTTGCGGCACAAAAAAAATTTTTAGAATTTGTTTAACTTTTTAGTGGTGAATTATTACTTTAAATCAATAAAAAAAAAGAGAATAAAGACAAAATGCATGAGAGTACATAGAAAATCAATTTAAAGTGTAGTTGAGACTATTAATTAGAGCTGCAGGACTTATATCACAAACTCTGTGGTATGAACGCTAATATACAGTGTTGTAAGTCCTTAAGCCTAAAGTAAGCCGATAGATTCATTTAATTTTTTGTTCATCACCTACATAATTATTTACCATGTTGAAATCCTTATAGCGATAAGTTTCCAGTTTTCCGAATTTTTCTAAAACTCTTCGTCACTTGAGTATTCTCTTTGTGGTTTGCTTTTTTGCTGAAAATCCAATATTGTTGCTTTTGAAGTCGGAGACCAAATCAATCGTCGTTGTGCTGGAAAAAGAACAATTACAATTCGTCAAGAGGAATGATAAATTGTTTATCCCGTTCAGCCTAAAAATCGTCGATTTTGCATTTATATGTATTTTTGTATCAAAATACATAACTGATGTATGTAACGTAAATTATCCGCCTGAATATAACAATAGAAATTCTCAAGTTTTGAGATCTTCGACCTTCTTTTTCACAAATTAGAAAAGAACACGCAATATGAGGTTTCTGAATTCTCTGCAGAAATTTAAGTAAGTACGAAGTTCAGATCTTTCTAAAGCCGTTTACATAACCTTTTGCCTGATAAAGCAGTTAATCCCATTAACCTCCCCATCAGAGCCATGTATTCACTCATTCGATAAAATTGCTAATAAACCTAAAATAAATCTTAAATGCCTAAACAAAAAATAAATCATTTATATGTATTATCTCTTCGTCTTCCCCACTCAAAAGCAGGCAATTACAAAGTTCAATATTTCCCATAAAAAATTAATTATCCGTAGATCACCAGAGAATTGCATAAGCGCATATGCGGCGATTTGACTTTAAATCTAGAAAAATTGATATGTTGACATTTTGACAGCCGAAGCGAATTTTAAAACACGCCAATTAAAAAAGGACACACAACAACGCAAAAAAAGTATGGTAAATCACATATGTAGAGGTTATTATGCATCAACAGTGGTACTCATACGAGTGTGTCATATGTGCAACATCAACCTCCACCTCGGGCATTGAAAACTGGGAAAAAATATTGATTGAAAATTGAGCCTTTCCAGCAGCCTAAGGGCAGACTACATGCGGCAGCGACATAAAGCAAACAGCGAAGGCGCGTAATCAAAACAATTACATTACACATAGCATTAATGCGTTGGTAATCGCTTTAAAGATAAATCTCGAAATTAAAAAAAAGTCAACAACAACTTGTAAGCGCATTTGCTGGTAAAAGTCTACCCGTTTTTGCGATTTCAAAATCTGTGATTTATTTTTATTTATAAAATTTTGAATTCTCTTTTATTTTTTTTTTTATAAGATTACACTTTTTTTGATTGTTGAAAATCGATTTCAACAAGCTTACCAAAAAATCAAAAAATGCTTCCCAAGTGCGGAGCAGCGTTGAAGTGCTGCCGGTGGCGTTGACAGTGCCGACGTTCGCTCGCGATTCGTTTCGTGTTGCATGGCTGCCAGGATGTACAAAAAAAAAAACGCAGTGTTGTAGTTGTTGTTGTATATACAAGTGATAGGCATTTAAAACTTTTGAATTTAAAATTTTGTGTTGATTCTTTTAATAACAAGAAAATTAAATTTTCAACAAGCAACAAGCGAATTTCCGTTCATGCCACATTTTTGATTTGCTCGCTACTTTCTTTTGTTGCATATGTATGTAGTAATGTGTTTGTTGTTGAATTTTTAAATTGACAGCAACTTGTGCGGAAACATTGTACAATGTTGTATGTGGCACGTTTTACATGCTTGCCACTCGCCGTCTGAAGTTTTCCTGTATTACGTACCAACTGCCGTCGGCTGCCTTGTATTGTGTGGGTGCTGCCACTGCCAACTGCTGTGTGCGCTTTATTAGTGCGTGGCGCCACTACTTGTGGCACAAAACTGTAATTTTGTTGTTTTTGTTGTGTTTTTATTTTTTCTTAAGTGACGTATTACCACCGACTGTGTACTGGTGCATATGTAGTAGCAGCGGTGGTCATGTTGCATGTATGCATACACACACGTACATATATTGACATGCATTGTTGTACCATAATCATTCTAAAGCGTTTTAAAATATCTTTTGAGCTGAGTGTTGCATGCGTAATCGTTGAGTTGTGTCTCAGTATCGATGTTTACAATTCCATTTTACTCTGGTGGTTGTTGTTTGTGTCAACCAACGTTGTTGTCACTTAACTCTGAAAGGCATGTAAAATACAGCTTGATCAATTTGTTAAATTTTATTTAATTCAAAATTTCATGGGAAACATTCGTAAAGTAGCTGGTAGATTGTTGCAGAGAAAATTTGGTTGGTGGAAACATCGGTACGTAGGAGCCTAGAACATAGACATTTTACAAGAAAAATTTGCACAGAAAAACCTGTTGAACTATTAATCTCAGATGACTCGTTGTAAAAAATTAATTCGAAAAACTAATAGTTTAGAGTTTTGAACCATAAATTAGCGAAAGTGGATTAAAGATTAACAGAATTCTCGAAAATGAGTTGCATTATATTTAAACTCTGACCACTTCATCCTTTACTAGACATTTTGGCCGAACTTCTGTTTAAAGATAAAGCGACGGCGAATAAGGTAAAGAATATATTGAAGAGTTGTATGACGATATCGTCTTAATTTATTTAATGAAAACAAGTTGAAAGCTATTAAGCCTTGACTAAGTATGGTCATCGGGATGATTCTCAACGAAGAAGAAAAATTTGATGAGAAACGGACTGTTCTCACTCTGAAAATTTCACCTTTAGGCTACTCTAAGCATCGAGTATTTAAGAAAGCCGCTTATATACTTTTATAGTTCCCGAAGGATTACCGATACTCATCGTCGCGAATCTGTCATAATTTTATTGCCTGCTCTGCTAGTAGATAGTATTTCTGTACCAGGAGTTCTTCTCATTGAGTGTCTTTTATTTCTCCAGGTGAATGTTGGATTTCGTATAGCTGCCCTTAATGTCTTCAACTCAAACCTTTATATCCAATAATACCACCCGGTAGTATAGTTGGTATGGTCCGCTTTACTCCTGAGATATACCCGAAAGATTTTATGAAGTTCGTCGGCTGACAATCTCGACAAGAACTTGTAGAGTATTTGGAGGCTCTATGGCATTTTCTAGTATCAATAGTTTTTTTGTATTTTCCCCATTAATATGCTTTTGCCTACGACTATTTTTTTATAGCATCGAGGCAACAGAATTCAGTCAAATTTTATTTCCTTCAACATGTTTTTCCGACAGTTTTTCTGCTCATTATCTACAATTATACAGCAATAAAAAATAAATATCAAAATACATGCACAAATTGCTAAACATTACTTATCACCGATAAACAGTAAACATATCAATGCAACATTGCATGCAACATTGATGAGGCAAACATTAAACTGTGATAGTAGATCGGCATTAAAGTAGTATGTTGTGGCATAAATGTTAATTTAAGGCGCGTTAATTATGGCCAAAGGTAATTATACGACGTAAACATGCAATTGCAACAACAACAAAAAAAAAACAAATATTTCTTGCGTATGCACGGCAAACGCGTCCAACAAAGGACATTGCACTCTATGTACACTAGGGATGATAGCCCAATATGTGGCAGGTAATGCGGCGGACTTCAAAATTAAGATAACTCGCTTGCGTAACAACAACAATGTGTGGAGTAAACGTAAATGACATTTGACAGTGACACGCATACATTGAAAGGCAGAGATGTACGCAGTATTGTTGTGGCATGTTCGCTTTACTTCGGGGGTGTATGTCCTGTGCAACATAAAAAGTTATTGAATTATTATTGTTTGTGATGCGTAAAGCAGATTAGAAATTTCCAAAAATTAAAAAAAGAAAATAATAGTTGTTTAAACATTATACAGGTACTCAATAGAGCAGTGCGACGATTGCTGTAACATATGGTACAAGTGTCCTTTGGCTGCTTGTGTACCTGTAAGCAACTCACACTCGAGTATGTGCACAGGATAAGAAGTGAAATTGTATCTGTGGCAATGCCGCACCCTCGCTCAGCACTCAGATTGCCCCAGTACCAGCAGCACCCACTTACAGCGCGTTGTGGCATGACCATATGTTGCATAAGTACAATCCACAATTTAGTTCGGAAGAAAAAAAAAACGTAGCTTGCGTGTGTGGGTGCATGCTATTTGGATTTGGCAGTGGGACGTGCAACACACACATTTGATGCGTGTAATTTGTGCTGCGTCCATCTGGTAATTGCATCATCGCACGACATCATCAGAAGTGCTGCATACAGACATACTCCTATTTGATTGTCGAAAATTTCATGATGCCACAATTTTCCGTCTGCTCTAAAGTTATTATTATTAATGCTTGCAACAAACTTCGGTGTCCCGTCTGTCGCCTCACTCCACCGTGTTTGGTTTGGTTTTGGTGCTGCTGTTTCGCCTGTCTCATGCAATTTAATGCTATGTTTAACTTGTTGTTGCACACATAGACACATATCTACAATTATGCGTATGTGTGTTTTTTTGCTTTCGCCCTTACTTTACACTCTTGCGTCCCTCAATTATTTGTACAGTTATTGTACTTTTGTTTGTTCGCTCTAATTTAATTTTCGACTTGTTACTTTTCTTCTGCGTGGTTGACTGTTGGCTCGCTTCTTTTTTTTATGGCGTTTCTTCTCATGCTTTTGTTGCTTTATAATTTTTGTTAAAACCATAGTTGATGTTTCGAATTTTCCGTTTGATTTATGAAATTTTAATGCAATTTGACGTGAAAGTTATGCTTTCTGATTTTTGACTGAACTCACGCTTGCGTAAGCAGGAAAGTTTTGAAATAACACACGAAGGTGTTGCAGCCACTACGCTCGGTGAAAAATATATAAATATGAGATTGGTGAAGGAGGATTCATGTTGATTAGCGCTATTACCGCATACATCAGAAAGAGTTTGGGAACACTGAACTTCCTCTCCATTTGATCAGTGGATCTACAATATAGCATTTACATGATCGAAAATCTATAGTCTTGCTTTAATCTGTTAGCTCCTAAACAACGCATAATTTCATTTTATGTCACCCTTCCAAATACGTCAGTGTGATTCCGAACAGCTAGTGTCGAAGAGTCTAATGTTCCACAAGTTCACAAATCTCAGAACGGAAATGTATAGGGAACACTTTGGTTTGCTTCCAATACTTTAAATGATTCTGGTTATCCTTGTTGATATAATTACTAAGTGTAATGTTGCAAAGATCTAACCTAAATATGACAAGTATATTTCAGTGAAGCCAAGAACAAACGGAGCGTTGAGTTTTTAAGAATGGAAACCCATTTAACAATTTTTTGACAGTAAATTATTCGGTTAACAAGTCATCAAACCTCAACGTTCCTTGTTTTAGAAAAGGAACATAACATCGTATGGAGTTATGGCAGAATTGTTGCCTTTCCCATTTATCATCGGTTTGCTATCGAAACAAACCGAAAATATCTAGAAGAGAAGCACCATACTAAAAAACTCAGCTGTTTTCGAAGAACTCAGCTGGAGTTCATCAGTTTGGATGGTTTTGTAATGCAGGAATTATAAAGATTTATATATGAAGGGTCTTCAAAATGGTAGCGACACAACATCTAGATATATTTTTTTTTGTTTCAGTATGTGTACATTTTTGAAAGTTCGATTTTAAAGAACTTTACAATTGCTTCCGTAAAGTCTCGATTTCTGTATAAATTTTAAAGATAAATTCTCGGAAAGATTTTTCTTATGTAATTGTACTATATTGCTTCAGAAGATATTAAAAAGATGAAATAAATTCTAAATAAAATGGACGAGCCAAGTAATAGGTTTGATAGTAAGAAAAAGTAAAAATTTTGCTAATCGAATTTGAGAAATTCCCAGACTTTATTAAAGGCAAAACTTGTATGCATTGAAAATAAAAAGGATTTTAGTAAAATATCTATAATATTTGATATCTCAAATAATAGCGCACCAAAGTTTAAAGATTTCATGAAGATATCTGAAGGCACCGCCACCAAAGTACCTACATATGTATGTATAGTAAAGCGCTGACAATAACAAGTAACCCCATAACTCATTGCATAATATTCTCCGCGCACAAAAGTATGCTAAGTTTAAGTTACTAAACCCACAAGGTATTGTTTGGCTGCTGTCAAAGTGTGAAATAGGTAAACACCTATTGTGTGCCACTGAATTTCGAGTGTTTCATTTCATTGTTATTGTTATTTTTGCTGCATTAAATTTCTGCTATTCTTAGCTGAATTACCTTGGACGCAACGCATACACATGCAATTTTTATAATTTTTGCAGACCTTGTTGTTGTTGTTATTGGCTTTCATTGCTTGATTTTATTATTCTTAATAAATGGGCAAAAAGGGTTTTCAACCTCAACTTTTATACAGATTTGCTCTTTGTTTATCAAATGTATGAGTTTGTGGTTGTGTGTGGGGAAATAAATGAAAGTGGTCGAGTGCCCAACACAGTCTCAAAGGAAGGAGTTCACTTTTGGCTTTTTTGGTGGGTGAGCAATTTATTGTTATTTTTCTTAGCAAATAAATGAATAACAATAAATGTGATCACAACAATGGACGCTTTTTAACGCATTATCAACAAGTTAGTGGAGTCTTGAAATAACACTTAACAGTTTTTTTCTATAAATGTTGCTGCTGGAATTGGCTTTTGACACTTTTTGGGTATAAGCAAATAAACAAACTTTATAAAATAACAAATAAATAAATGACTTGTACCATTGAACTTAACCCTTGGCTTACGGTAATGACTTTATTATGTGTGTGTCACCAGTGTGGACGCCAGTTCCTATTGCGATCTTTTTATCGAAATTATCGATCACTTTGTGAGATATATTATAGAAAATCGAAGAAAACCCTTGCCTGATAATAGTATGCCTTTCTGTTCAAAATGGGTTGAATCGGATCAATAATTCCTTTAAGCCGCATATAGATAACAGAAAAGTTTTCAAAAATTCTCTCTCGTATCAAAACTAATACTCAGCATTTTAATTAAGCAACATTTTGAATATAAAAAAAATTTATTTTCACATATGTATGTATTCTTGAAAGAATTCACAAAATATTTACTGTTATATTGTTTGATGGTGGTAACTTAAAATGTATTAATTTTCAGAATGAAAATGAAACTTAGCTCTTGTTCCAGTTATTTCAATTTTCACATAATCCAATATTTGTGAAATAAATTTCTTTCATAAGCCAATACAATGCAGCTATTTTCTTTACTAACGATATGCTAACAATTTTAAGCAGATTTAGTAAACTTTGCTTACTTTTAGCCATCTAGCAAACGCTGCTGCGTTCGTTTCAAACCTAAAACCTATTCAGCTTAAAGAACTTCTCTGTCAAAACGCTATATTTTTCGCATTTTTTAGTTTCCAACTTTCAACTCCAGCTGTGTGAATTGATTGCATTTTCATGTAACTACCTTGCAGCATCACCTTTGGCAGACGCATTTAACCGCTCCAAATGGCCAAACAAATATGCAGCTGCACTAACGGAAATATGAAAATAGAAAAATAAGAAACAAAATTCGCAAACGGAAGTGGCAAACAGAGCTTTAAGCTAAAAGAAAAAATTTTTTTTTTTAATCGCAATGGCTAGAAAAACATTGCAGCTAGCGAAATATGGTAACTGTGTGAGGATATCTGCAGTAAGCGTGTAAAAAGCACGCATGCGAGTAGCTGTTGCTGGCAGTTGGCTTTTTGTGTGCTGGCAATATTTCCTTGACAAATGATGCCACTTTTTGCTGCATGCATTTGTGAAATTGATATATTTTTTGACAGAATAAAAGGTATTACATTCAAAACGAGAGGATAGAGAAATTGCATAAAGCATTTTTTTTTTTCAAAAATAATTTACTCTTCCAGTTTTTGGAAGTAATAGTAATCCTTGTAAGCCACTACTTCGGCCTTTGAAACTTAATTTTTTGCTTGAAATTTAAAAGGGACTAAAAAGGATAAGGAAAATTTAGCGCAAATGATGGCCCCTCTGTAATCTACTTACTAGAAATATCAACCGTTTATCACACAGGGCATGTCTGTAGTCTATAAGTGTTATGTCATACCTAGTGTTTTGGTCACAGGAGACTTGAAAGCCCTTTCTGTGTATCTGTGCGGCTTTGGCTAGAAAAAGTCTCTTTATTTTCGGAGTAGACGCAGCCGATTAAGAGCTCGCACGACTCGGTTATACTTTTTATTTGAATGGCAGATTAAGTCCTCTTTCGTCCGTCTTAAAATTGGATAGCAAATTTGCCATTGAGTTTCATCATTATTATATTAATATCAGTAATGACATCTGATTAAAAAGTCTATAAATATTATTTAAGAATATATTTATAATATATATTCCTAATGAAGTTGCCTTGAATCTCAAAGCCAACGCTTTTGTAATGTTACTCTGAAATCTTCCCACATGTTTACTAAAAGATGGAAATCCCTCAAGCGTAAGCACATTTCATCACCTCATAAATCAGAAGGAGTTATATGAATAAGACAAACTCATTATCCCTTCACACTAAAGAGACTACAGTCAATCCAATCAGTATGCAGAACAAATGCAACAACTAGCAAAACAAAACAAAAATGTACAAGAACTATTAAGAGATGGGTACATCGATAGAGTGACAACTGAAGCTAGCAGATAGAAATTTAACAGGGGTATAACTGAGTGAAGGATTTGCCTAACTTATTTTCAGTAGCTTTTGACCCGAAACCCACTGCACTTATGTTGTATTTCATTGTCAACGCCAAGTAAGAATAAAGTATTCAATTTGGTATGCATTGAAATTTTATTATATTCATTATCCTTTTTGGACCACAGAGTCGACATTGCTACTGATAAGAGAGGGAATTGTAACTCGCAAGGTTTACCATAAGTGTGTATGTATGTACATGCACAGCTATTGAAATAACTAAAAGTAATTTAACTTTTCCTATTATATCAGTAGTGCTATCATATCACATATGCATACATATATATATGTGGGTATAACATTATCTTTATAAAGAAATGTGAAATTAAGTTTTTGACATTGTGTTTGGCCCAAACAATGAGGAATATGAGGTCGTTATGTGATAATTTATTTATGTAGTCAACACAAACACATAGTGATATATATGAAATCAAATCAAATATCATTGGAATATTTTACCACTAAATATTACTCATACGCCTAGTATGACACGACGCACTTGCAGTCAAAGCATATTCTTTTTTAAAAATAGGAATGTTAAGTGTAGAGTATTCTAAATAATACTCATCTACCGACTATGACTATTGTATTCATTTCGGTTTCACATTCCTAAATCACAATGAAATATTTTATTGTAGCAAATATTGTCATAAGATTTTGAAGTTTAGATCTCTGATTCACTGTAGTTTGAATAGTCGCTGCATTTTTTGTTTACTGCTTTATGCTTTCCACTAGAATTTGTAATGCAACTTATGGCGCGTATTCAAAAAGTATTTAGAAGTAGTTTTCCGGTTATTACTTTGTGTATCAAAAGCCATAGATAAATATTACCTTGGTGAAAGGTCAAGTAGCAACTTTAACCTGCTTTTGGATTGTTATGAGCTATAACTAAGGGTATAGTACTATTTTTGAAAAATGGCTTCGTTAAAATATCAGAAGGTATTTGCGCGCTTTGATAGATAAAATTGGTCTGCTGCCGTAGACGTCATACAATTAGAGGATGACTTATTCATTTGTAAGCGATTAAAATCAAACGGCATTACTTTTCAATTCCAAGAAACAGCTCATATTGTTTTGTCAGTTCAAATAATAGAAGTTAAGCCTATTGAATAGTCTCATGCTCAGTATCACTTTAGTCAAATCTCTCTTACCTCTACAACTACTTTAGCGCCATTTCCACTCAACTGCAGATCAACAAACAACTCGTAAATTATCAACATCAATCGGTGAAGCAAAACAAACGACAAATTCCACGAATAATCAAATCAAATTGGTCCTGCAAAGTAAAGCAAAAAAAAACAAAAAAAAAAAAAAAAAACGGAAAAGGAAAAGGAAAAGACACAACAGAAACAATTGGCGCATATAATTGCCATACACAGGACACACAGTGCCTTATGCACTACCTTACGCAACACTGTGTCGCCACCACCACCACCGTCACCACTACCACTCATTAGGCTAATATAATTTCAATGCAGTTCTACCACAAAATCCCAGCAGAATCAACAATTCTAACATAATTGCGACAAGTATTTGTTTTTCTTTGCGAACGACGGCCTGACATCGGTTGACTCTTGTACATGCAAGTGTATATGTTGTTGCATGCCACAATGTCAAAATCAGTGGCGGCCAAAATGCAAACAAATTTAACAACTTCAACTGTCAGCAAAATACGAAAATTACCATGACCAATTGCCTGCTTTTGCGGGCGTTTGTTGTGGTGGTCTCCAAAATGCAATGGAGCGTGTTAGTAAATCAGTATGCTAGATATATGTGCAGGAGGCCTGTGTGAAGTCAGCAAATGAGAAATGTGTGGGTTGGCGACAGAAAATTAGCCAAGCATAGCAAGAGCAGAAGCACGTCAACATACAGGGAGTGAGAGCTGGCAAAGTGAGGACTGGCTTTGGATTCAAAAAATAAAAACAACAAGAAACTCGACTTTGTGTCATGCAAAAACGGCTTTAGAGCACAGAGGACTTTATAAATATACAAACATATACAAACACGTTTAAAAACTGTCGACAAGTCTGCGCGGGTCAGGATAATTTGTAGCGGGCAACCGAAGCGAAACGAAGAAGGCAGTCGAATACTGTCCAGTCGCAAGCGGCAAACGAACTACCTTCGTACTCCATTAGCGGTGTATTTGCGGAAATTTGCTGTAATTTTTATGCCTAGAGATACTAGTTGCTTAAGGGCAATATGATTTTCTGTAAATAAGTGTATTTTTAGGCTTATTTACAAAGCGATGTACACCTAAAATTACAAAGTGGTCTCAAGACTATGTGGATACCATTTTGTTGGAGTTCTCACCCAAGTTGATTTATATAAGGAAACTCTTCATGATTTTATACACTTTCAAAGGGCTAACAAGCTTTAACTGGAATAAACTTCAGTTTTGTTCTATTCTCATAATTTTCTGGCTCGTATATAAAAACAACGAGTCAAAAGTATTTTCCACGATACTAGGGTATATAAACATAATATGTAATTTCCTGAATATGATAAAGACAATAAAAAATTATAGTACGTATTATAGCTGATGAGCAAATATTTGATATTTAAAAAGTCTAAGAAGCCTCAAAACTTCAAAAAACTGAACTTACCTAAAACATATGTTTCTTATAACATAAATTAAAATTGTTTAATATTATAGTAAAAAGTATATAAAATCGCATTTATGCTACTTGACTTCAAGAACGAGCTTTCATACGTAATTCGGCAGAAAAAATCTGGCGTAGTTCATTATTACAAATTAATTTTCGTTCCACCCGAACTTTTGTCCTTCTTACTTAATCAGAAGGTAACTGTATATCAATTGGGTGTATTTCATAGTAAGCGGCTATACTGTCGTCACTCTACAATTGTAAAGTGCGCAAAATTGTCAGCCGCAAAACTCAACAGAATAATTAAATGTGGAATGAGTAGCAGGTATGCGGTAATTTCAATGCGCGTATAAAATAGAAGAACTGTAATTGGTATGTATCGTTAGGACTATGAGGCAAAAATAATCACGAGTTCCAGGAACTGCAATTGCCACAATATAATTTCGTTCGCAAATTACCACAAATAGCGGTGTTAATAGTCAAATAGTTTGCGCCACAGAATTATTGTCACATAACGCAGTGATTCCGTGTGCACAGACAACCTGTGGTGGCGTTGTCTATAGCGCTCCTGATGAAAGCCAATCACAAACACCTACACTCTTTAATGTTTTCTTTACTCGCTTATAGTTATTTCTTTGCATTACTTTGTTGTAATTCGACTACTATCATTATATCTGTAGTTGTTTTTGCTGTTGTTGTCGTTGTTCTCGAGCATTGCAATTTTATGTGTTGATAATTTGAAAATGTAAATTGTCGCCTGATAAATTTTGTATCGGTAATTATAGGCATGTAATGACAGTAATTGGCGATAGTGATGGCGTTGTTTATGACCTGGCGAATAGGCGACAAATTGACATTTTAATGATGGCGATAAATAGGCGGTCGGCAGAGCGCTAATAGTAGTTTGATAAAATTCAGCGATAATGCAAAAGGCGTTCTTGATTGAGCGTAAGTAGTGGAGAGAAATTAAGATTGGGAAAGTGGAAATTTTCATTAAAGTTTGTACGTTATGAACAGAAGGGGGACTTTAGCTAAGTTTAAGTAAATATGAGTTTTTAGTTTTAAATACTTGGTAAAGTTTAAGGTTTGTTTAATTACTACTTCACTGTGTGCATAGAAGCTCATAGGAGTTTAGCTATCCCAAATTGTGAAATATATGAAGTACTGTAATACAATAGGTGCATTCTAATGTTTAAAGCACGGCTCTATAAATAACTCTTCGCTTACGGTATAATTTTTTGACTATTACAACAGTTAACAATAACCCTACAAGCGGTTTTTTCAACTTTGGAAACAAAAGGAAGTCTCAAAGTACCAAATCTGGAAAATAGGATGGATTTGGCAACGATAATATGAAAAGTGTAGATTAAAGTTATTGAAAATTTCATTATATATTAAATTATATTTCAGTTAGGATTGTGCTGTGAGGTTAAGTCTACTTCAATCAATGTGTCATATATCGTTGATATCTTTCCCCAGACATACATTTTTCTAATTTAATTAAAATACAATTTTTCTTTGCTGTATGCTGCCGCATTTATTCAGTTGAAAAATTTTTAATCCAATTCTTTATACCGCATATCCTTCATCCGCATATTTTCTATCTCACTCTACAACCCCTGCAGATGCAGTTGCCTTGCAAAAATCAATTCCCAACTGACCCTACGTTTCTTGTATGGCGCAAGTAACCACAATCAGTAGAGACATATTCTTCTTATTATTTACATGAATGCCACTAATTGACAAGATTTCAACATGCAGCCTGCCACATTAGTGTGTCTAAGCATATAAAGCATTATGCCAAGTAAACCACAAATAAAGGCATGTCCCCTCAGCGGATAAGAAAACAAAAGGAGCGTAACATACGAACAACAAAGCAAGTATAAACTGTGAAATCGCCGTCTCGCCCTAAACGGCATAGACCACCATTCATCAACTTTCCATCAACCCAACAACAACAACGCATTACACTGTGTTATTTTCTTTTATGCTTCCTAGTTGATCAGCGAAAAAATCCTACCCAACACTTTAAGGCATTGTGATAGGTCATTCAACTTACGGTATGCGCTATATGCCCTAAGACGGGTTGGCATCTTGCCGCAGCAGCAGGCGCATAGCTCGTATGTGAGCCCCTTGCGTTTAGACATTTCGCAATTCGCAATTTCCAACGCAAATCATTTCTCATTTCTTTCGCATATTTACTATTTATATATATATACATATTTTTTTTTTTATGAGTTCTTTCTGCACGCTTTCTTGAAGCTCATTGTGCTTGCCCCTCACTTAAATTTTTTAATGACATTTGTTGCATTGCGTTGCAGGCGAGTGCTTTTCATTTGGCACTATTGTTGTTGTTAGAATGCAACCGTGTGTGCAATGTAGCTGTCATTATGTCACTGCAATTGCAATTGCAATTTCACTCCTTTCAAAGCAGTTTCGCGCACCTTTCCCCTCGTTTCCCAAACCAAATGGAAAATCTCTGCGTTAGGGAGAGAGCGAAAGGGGTGGCAACGCATTGCACTTTTGCACAGTCACTGTTACACATGCGTACACATATTCGAACTCAGCACACCGAGGGTTAAGGCGAAGCTGTGAGGACTGCGTGTGTTGAAAAAAGTGGGTCTCCTACCAAAATCGCGACGAGAAATGTGTCGAATAAAAAAGCGTGCTAAGAAAAACTCTATTTTGCCTTTCCTCGGGGCAAAAAATCGCACATACAAATACATAGGTATGAGTAAATAAAGCATGGCGTAAAATGCCACACACAGCAAACGAGTTGGAACTGCACTTCGGGCTCCCTCGCACTGTAACACTGTCATTTCAACTTTTCCCCAGTCCCGCTATAGCGCAGGTGTGCATTTGCATGCATTACGCGTACGTCGCTCGCCCATCTAAAGTTGCAACAATATGTGTGTGTCTATGACAGCTGTCATTAGCATACATTTCTTCGCAGCTAGTAGGAAAACATGTGGGTTCTTTGTAGGGGAAATGCGAAAAATAGGCAGTTTTCATTTTCTGTTGACACTTTTGTAAACGTTCTCGCTGAAGTAAGGGGAAACCAAAAATTGATTTTCTTTTACTGTAACGTTGCTGAGAATTATCAAGCAAAGGTATTTGAAGATTTCAGTGTGTTAGATACTAAAACAAAATACTCTGGGCGTTATTTTTGAGCATTTTGAGCATTTTGACATTTTCTTCGAATAGCTACTCTTAATACTGTTGCAAATCGTTTATGCGACTCTGGAGTTTTTACTAGAAATACTGAATCAATATCAAGAATACCTTCATGCTTCTCATATCTGTTTGTCATTACTTTCAGGTACATATGTATATGTAAATCGTATACGTTCCAGAACGCGTTCTGTAAACCGACATGTACCAGCCACAATCCGCAAACTTTAATACCAGTCTTTCTGCTTTTTATAGATATTTTGTAAATAACTTACAGCGATTGTATAGGGTAGTATATACTACAAGTATGTTTACTGTCAATTCAAGCAATCCCTGTCATTCCTAGTTAGTTCACAGTTTAATATGAGGTATACCCATATTAAGTCTTTCAAGTTTACTTAAGATGCTATTGTACAGATCGTAGCTAAATACGAATCTAAGGAACCATATAGTTATCAATTTTATTGTCAGCAAGCTTCGCTTGAATCATTCTCGCAAAGTTATATATTTTTCTTTTAGCTTGCGCTATCGCAGTTTAAGAATTGTTACGAATTCCTGTTTTTTGGCTTCCCAAGTTTCTGCAACCAACATTTTTTCGGCTCAAGCTAAGAAAATTGAGCAGGTTCCTTATAATAGTTTTTTAAATCTGACGAGTTAATTTTTACGTTGACATATTTTGGCCAGCAGCGCTGCTGGGTTTTAATTGAACAAAATAGTTTAATGCTGGGTAGTACATTACCCAATTACTGTAGTAATCTGACCGTAGCCATGCATTATTATTCGACTGCATAGAACTAGCGAGGAAACGAACCTTTTATCAGTCATTAAGAAATAAAAGGTCTTCAATATCATGTGCAGAAAACTTTCTTAGTACTGAATGACTTGGAGTCCAACACCATTTGAAGATTTTCAGTACCGCTTTATTCGGCTATCATAACATTTAGTTCAAAAAGCTGAGAATCAAAAATCACTTACGGGCCTCTAAAAAACCTAAATAAAAGGATTGACCAGTCTTTATTCTACAACGTTTGAGTTTAGGCAAGCATGGAAAGAGATTGGGTAATGCTTTCCAACCCCGGCAATACATTAACTCGAAACGCTATGCGGCAGTGTCATCAGACAAATTTTATTGCAAGGAAATATATGAAAATCGCATTTATTTTATGCACCAAAAAGTGCAATAAAATGCAATAACTGGCATGACATAAAAGGCCGATACGATAACGTAGCCGAGCAGAAGGCGAGTAGATGCATTAAAAACGAAGTGATAAACACGAGTGAACGAGCGGCTGAACGGGTGTGACGCCTGACGTTATAATGATTTGCCATTAACGCAAATTTAAATTAACGGTCGACGTTGTAAAGTGCACACGTAATTATTTGATAAAATGCAACAAAACAAACAAAAGCGATGCAGCGACAGACATGTAAATGAAATGTCAAAAGGACGAGCGAATGTGCTGTTGTTGTAGTTAAGCGTGCAGTGTGAGCTTGTGATGGACGCAAATTGTCATAAAATGACATTTGCAACAGAGACTTTCGCACTAACGTTTGCATGAAAACATTTCGTCACTCATAACATAGAGGACAACAATGGTTCGCTGTTGTTATGTGCGCACCCGTGTTTACGGTAATTATTTATTGACAGTAGCAATGATACAACGGCGTTAGAGAGTTGCATTGCAAAGCGATTGCAAACATCGCACGAAACTGCCCGATGCGCGCTAAACACACATAAATGCGAAATGCAAAACTGAAAATGGCAATAAACATAAAATTTTATGTTTATGAGATTTTTCGAAGCGACGCTTCGTGACGCCTGGGGGCGACTGGCGACTTACGTTACTACTTTGCAAACTTTGCTACTTTGGCTAGCGCAATTGTTGTGAGTGAGTTGCAAAGGTGGTTAGACAAAACCAAAGGGTTAAACCGCCAACCATTACTATGAGTTGCCGTAAGGTGTGGCCGTTAGGGTGTTAGAAATTATTCATAGTTTAATATGCAAATTTCAACTTTAATAGAATTGTGTATTAATGGAAAAATTTCATTTTCATTTCTGTTATGGCATTGCTTTGTCATAACGTTAACGACAAAAGCGCCGTAAGAGATCAACGGATGTAATGAATGCCGCGTAAAGACAAGCTACTTAATGCCGCGCAAATAACCAATTGTCAAAGCAAAGCAAGACTGCAAACCTTGCTAGACACGGTTGCAAACCAAGCTAGTTGAAGAAATCAAGACGAAGTGTGGCGTCAGTTTGAGCTTCGCAAACAAGAAAGAGTGAGACAGAGAGTAAAAGTCAACCCAATATGAAAGAGTGACTGCAAGTTGAAATGCAAAAAATAGCGAAAGAGTGCCGCAAGAGTTAAATGAGTTTATGAAAGCTTGATGAAATTATAAAATTATAATTAAACAAGCAGTCGAAACCATAAACGAACATTAAGTGTTGGCTTAACAAACAATAACAGCGCAAGGAGTTGGCGATTAATGCGAAGCGCTAGAAAATTTATTGAGCAGACGTCACAAAAAGCGCGTGCTAACCACTGCTGGCATAAATAAATATCCCGTTATAGAAAGAAAAAAGTCCGATGCTGCGAATCAAACTTCAAGCGTCTTGCGCTGAAATATTCATGCGTTCAGCATAATAAATTGCAGCCATATTAAAAGTGTATAATCAACTTTAACGCCAGCTACCACTTTTTGCGGACCAGCTAGCATATTAGCTTGATATATTACACAGCGCACGGTGTAAGCGCAGCGGTGAGTGCTTCATTAAGCGTTTCAACGCACCACCGTTCTCGTGCCGTACCTAGTTGAAGATGATGAATTTTATATAAAATGCTTAAATACCTGTAATTTAACTTCGTCCAGATATTTGAGTGGCGAAAGAAAAGCGAAGGTGTAAAGGCGGTGGTATGAGGAGGTCAGGGGATTGTGGTTTTATACAAGGTTTGTACAGGAAGTCTGTGCGAATATAGAGTGACTAAAATAATTTAATATTATTTTATGGTATTTTGTATTTATTTCCAAAGGATTGTAGAATGTTTCGTTTGGTTAATATAGTTTTATAAAATATTTCATTGCCAGCGTCGCCTATCAGATTTGTAATTGCTCCACATATTTTTTATGTATTAAAAGTATGACGTAAATGTCTATTTCGATAAATCACAATACATTCCTTTTATTCACTGAACGAAGTATATTAAGATTTTCATGAAGTTTGTAACAGTCTGTCTGACTGTGTGTATACTTGTATAAACGAATTTGTCCTCCAGTTTTTGAGATATTGATCTAAAATTTTACAAACGTGCGGAAAGTCGTTGGATATAGCTACCATACAAACTGACTGATCGAAATCAAGCACTTGTATGGAAAATTCAGATAACTTCACGAAATTTGGCTTAGACTATTTTTTGAGGTAGCGATATAATCTCAAAACAAATTTTTCGGATCGGATAACTATTTTTTTACTTATTATTCTGATAGGATTAGATCCTAGAAATAGCAACACTTGGCTGGATAATATTAGGGTTTAGTGTAACGTAAAACCTGCTGTGGGAATTTAACAACAAATTGACCTAATGAAATCAACATACAGATATTCTCTCCTAATTCCAAAAACCTTTCCGTTGGTTGCAAGCTGCCCAAATGGTTAATCAGAACCTTGGCTTTACTCTACGCTTAGTAAATAGTATTCAGGCTGCGCTGGCATATGCAGACATTATTTCAAGCACTCATTGAACCACCACCGTACTTTCTACTTCGCAAGATCTTTTAATTTAAATTGACTGCACTCCCAGCGGACGTCGACGCTAATAATATACATGGAAAATGGCAATGAGCGCCGGTGATAAATAAAACTTTTCGGTTAAACTAATCAAAAAGCTATGAAAACTTGGGTGAACTTCCGCCGAAGCAATGCAATCAAAGAAGTGCATATTTTTGTACCGAAATTAAAGCAGCAAGGATAAAAGTTGTGCTATTGTACTTGGTAAAATTTATACCCAAAGAGAAAAAAAAAACAACAAAATTTCTTTCAAATATTTAAAGCTTTCGATCAACAAACTATGCGCAGGACAGAAGACTGAATTTTGAACGAAAAAAAGTGTCAAACACCTGTTTTCAGAATATGCTGACACGTTTCGCTGCCACCAAAATCCAACGCCACACCCACAAGCTCTTCCCATACAAAATTTTCTCTTGCATTAGTATGCGCGCAGCGTTGCATTTCAGTGGCTTACATGCAACGTTAAAAGTGTAATACCGTAGCGACCGCATTGCAACGGTTAACGTCGCCACGTTGCCACCTGTGGCCATTTCAACTGCGGCTATGCATTTAATATGCAATTTTTGTAGAATATTTGATGCGTGCGAATGCATTTGCCACAGCACGACGCGCTAACCAGGTGGCAGTCACGGTGAAAGAGAAAAGCTGAGTAAACGCTTAGTAAAGCTGCTGGCAATTTTTATTTTATTTTCTTGCTACCGCGCGCATTAGCTATCCTTATTACCGCTGCGTGTCGGTGAGCGCTGCTGCGTTGCAGTTAGCTTCCTAGCTACTCTATGGCTGCTTTTGTGATGAAAAGTTTGCATTTTTTATTAATGAAGTTAGCTGCAATAACCAAGCAGCCAAGCACAAATTTAGCAGCAGCTTTTGATGGTACCACAACACCAAAAACAATGCAAACACGTTAAGTCTTAATAAAAATAGTGTGAGTAGTAATAGTGATGGACTTGTTGAAAGCCCTCGTTTGGGAGTTTTTGGTAGTCTTTATTTCATCATTTTTTGTGTTTTCTTTTTCTCATTCTATGCTCCGCAATCCTTTGGGGTGCTGTGGCAAAACTTTATGTTTATACACTTTATGTGTTTTAATTTCGGAAACATGGATGCAAGATGGATTAATGTAGTGAGAAGTACAAAAAGAAATATAGTAGTAAGAAGTGCGCTTGAGGGAAACTTTTTAGAGAAAATAAGTTAAAAAGGAGTGAATAATGATTTTTGGGAAAAAGATGAATAATCACCCAACATTTTTTTAAGCAGAATAAAATAAAATAAAATTTTGTGGATTTTTAAAAGAAATATATATTTTTACTTCTTCACTCGTTCTATCAATTCTTAGAGCATACTAAAATTTTCAAAAATAAAAGCTAAAGAAAAACAAAAATTTTTTCAAAGCAATTATTGTTTTTGACGAAGTTGCAATTTTGGATTTTTTCGCTGCTATAAAATAAGTAGTTTATATAACAATGATTATTACCAAGGAATATCAGTATTAGTAAAATATAACTTCATCTTTAGCATGAAAATTCATTGTTGCTTATCTTCTTCTTGGGAATTAAACTCATACCACTCATTAACACAGCTCCTTGCATATTCAAATATCCTACTAACTTCAACTCGTCTTCGAAGATGTCCTGCCAAACTCCTTCATCTCGCCAACATAACAATTGCCGTCGCTCGGACTATTATGATGGTAATTTCTTTGAATTGTCTATCATTTTCGCTACAACAAGGTTCTCTTGTGTATTTCGTCTCAATAGTTTTGCTCAATTACGCATTTCTATAGCTTTGTAATCATTTAAGCATGGCCAAAGTAAATTGTAGGAAATTGACCCATAATGATCGTTTGCTTCATCGACTTGCAACAAGCACTTGCGTTTGCCTACAACAAGCATTGGCTTTTAGTGATTGTCGGTGGCAGACCAATAACAATACAAAATATTTAGTTAAATGACGCAGAAGTACATAAGTAAAAGCTTAAGTAATGTCCTCGAGGCACATTAAAGCGGGCAATTAAGGTGTGCGAAAATTTTAGTGTGAGCGAGGCTTTTGTAAAGTGAATTATTTAATGCAAGAAATATGCAAATTTTACAACATCTTGATTGAGTTGGAGAAACTCAATTCAAGAAGAATATTTTTTGATGGTTTCATGAAATAGTAGAAAGCGCAGTTTGTCACTTAAATGGAAAACATTTAAGAATAAGAAATTTTCTATTAATCTTGCTGGTATATAATATATTGTAAAAAGGTTTTCAAAAGCGGCAATGCAGTTGGTATACTATCTATAATATAGATTGGCAAAGACCGGGTCATTCGGTTCTCACAAACCTCTCTGGAAGCGAATTTTTTATGGTAAACCCTTATTCACTATTACAGGCCCAGAAATTTTTGATTAAGTTATTTTAAAGTGGAAGAAGCAGACTGATTGTGTCGACTGTGTTATGCCAAAAGCAAGAGAAAGGCAGACTTTTTCAAAATTAAGATATACCATATATCATATCGCAAGCGGTATTGGCCCTATATGAGTATTTCAATGACCGATGAATCCGTAAGATATGTTGGCATCTGATACATCACGCTAAAAACATTATATAATAGTATATATACTTTTATGACGCACCGTAAGTCAGGGTAAATGTTCAAACATACAGATGAGTAAATCTCCGAGTCAATTAATTACACAAATCATTAGTTTAACCCACCGCTTAGATGCAATGAAATTCCAAGTTCAATGACTACATTTGTTGGCACAATACTTGCCTAGTTACACACATCCATACAGACATGCATAACACTAAAATATATTACTTAGAGTGCATAACTGTCAGTGGCATCATTAGTTTTATTTAATTATTGTTTCAATATTGATTGCTTTGTTAGAAACTCAGCGCGCCAACTTCAATTAAAACTAACCGAGCGCACACAGAGAAATTTTGAAGCCTTGCCACATGATAATAAAATGTGGCTGCCCAATATTTATGACTGTTGGTGATGTGACGAAGGGTTGCGCAGGAGGTTAGAGTGGCCAACACATGTGTGGCACGTTACTTACATATGTAGAAAGGCATGGTGCATGCAAGGATTGCTAAGGAAGATGTGTGTATGTGTAAGTGTGTGTGCTGTATGACCTTAAATTGATTGTTAGTTTTAGGTAGCAACCGGTTGGTGAAGTGCGCGGTATATAAATATGGTTGAATTCACTTACGTACACATATGGGTGTTGTTGCGCGCGCTTGCTGTGATTCTGGTTGCCACCTCCATAACAACCCACTAATTTATTTGATAATGAATAATGATATTCAAACTTACAAAAGTATGTACAATACATAAGGCAACAAAACAAAAGGATAGTTTATTATCAGCTCATGTTGTTGCTACTTCGACAGCATTTTGATGGTGAGAAATTGTAAAAGTTTATGCCGAAGTATTGAAATAAATGAAAATTAGACACGCTTGTTGCGCATGCTGTGCGCTTTTGGTTATACCATACATTTAAAATAATTCAATAATTTTTGCAGTTGCTTCTTTGTGATAAATGTTGGCCGCGCATGCGCATGCGTCTTCAAACACAAACCTAGAATTTTGACTTATGTTCAGCGCGGTGGGTGGGTGCTGCCACAGCGGCACTTACTGTTGCAAACACAAACATTTCTTCCAGCATTTGCTACACCAGATAAGCATGTACCACCTAAGCAGCTGCGGCTTGCCGTTCAGCAGCTACAATAGAGTGATTAGCGTGCCTGGCGGGTGCCTTCTTAGCTAACTGCCTGCGCTGAGCGATCTCGTTTCGTAGTGTTTTGTCGAAAATCGAGCGGCAAATTTAATTAAAAAGAACTCAAAAATGCTGTTTCTATAAGTAGTTTTTTCTTCTCGTATGAAATCTGCGCTCAATTAATTAATTATTATAATAGTTCTGTAATTGTAAGCAAGCATGAAATTTCAATTGATTTTCCACCGCTTTTCACTTATCAAACTTGTTGTTAAAATAAAATGTTTCTTCAATTAGCAAAACAGTGTGTTAATGACTAACCAGTATGGGCTTGGATCATTAGCTGGCGCAAACTATGGGTGGCACTCTTTGCGTAGAACGCGAACACATTGAAGTTTAACTTGATTTGAGGTCTTAAAAAGAAACGAATTTTAAAATTTTATTTAACTCTTTTTTATGAAAAAAATTTATTTAATAATACCCTGAACTTTTTCAAATATTACAAATGAGGTCCTTATTTAAGTACTTGCTACGATGATGTAAAGATAACTCATCTTTATAATTAGTTAACGTACTACTAAGATTGAGAGCTCAGGATTGTTTGAGATCTTTCCATTACCCATCTCATGACTTCTAGCTCAGGATATAAATAATAAATTCAATAATTTTTTTTTCACAATTTTTAACCGGAAAGTTCATTGATTTTATCTGCCAAGACTTTGCTAACTTCCCTACAGTGTTCGTTGATCGCTTCGCTGATATATATTATTTAATCCACATCCATGCTTCTTTAAGCATAAAGAGGACGTTATTATAATTGTCCAGGTCTGATCTTGCCCTATCAGCGAGAATAAGTGGAGGCAGAATTAAAGTGGAACGATCACTTAATTTTTCTCTCTCTTTTGCTTTGTATTGTTATGCCATCCTATTTGTTGTAGATTTGTTCTTTTCTAAACCGAATAAAAAACAGTCTAATATTATATTTTTTTCTCTTTTCAGAATGAATTGAATCGGTTCAGGATTAGTTTTTTTTCTGTACCAGAACTTAAGAGTTGTTTAATTTCTGAAATTAGCTTTTATCTGGAATTTGGCTTTATATTGCAGTAATTTCAGAACTATTTTTCAATTGGATGATACAGCTTTTTACATAAATTGGGTTTCCAATTTTTTTCTCAAGACAAATTCTTTATTTTCTTTCGGCAATAAAAAAACTCTGTAATTTCGTCAAAGCTTTAACAAAACTCTCAATGTGCTGAATCACCAGGCAATGAAAAAACTCTAAGCCATTAAGAATGCCTGCGATTAGAGCACCGAAAAAAAGTAACACCGTTGACTATCTGTCAAATGATCTGTGTGTGAGGTAATACGACGAAACCTAGCAATCTGACAGTATCACCTTAACCATTATTATTATGACGATTAGACAACAGACAATCCATCATTACACACGTATCGAATGAAACGAGCAAAATGCTATGACAATGGTAAAGGAGATTTATTTACGATAAGGGCCCATCAATAAAGCAATAAAATATGCACAATAAGACAAGACAAAAAAATAAAAAAAAAACAAAGCACCAAAAAAAATATATATATTATAGTAACAACAACAGCTGTGTGCCGTTGGTCGAGGGAAGAGTCGTCGCCACAAAATGCTGGTTTTTCGGTTTGGAAGGTTGGAACGAACAAAAAAAATAACTGACAGCGAAGACGAAGGCGCAAATAAAAATACCCAGGAGACGACAGACAGAGTGACAAGACTGCGAATATCCGAAAAAAAGGAGAAAGGGTGAAATGCGCGTACGCTGGACAGCATCGAACGAAATTACGTTGGTTAGATGGATGGATGAACGGCATAAGTTGCAGCGCATGTAATAGGCACCTTCGAAAACAACCAAAAAACTGTAGCTTGAGCGTGTAACAGTTTGATTGACATGACGTATTGCAATGGTTCAACGATTGCGTCAGTTTAAAAGAAAAATGTAGAAAACTCTTGAAAACTCAAGAGATTGAACGGGTTAAGTGAAAGTCACGTACATCTACAAAGAAGAACATCAACGACAAGGGTTAACTTAGTCAACGCTTAGTTTTGTGAGCATGAAGAACGCTTAGGACGTGCAATCCCACCGAACCGAACTGTACATTAATACATATTAATGAATTGTATTTAACACGATGGGCGTTACCAGCCACCGAGCTGTCAGAGCGCGCAGTCAATGATGCGTGCATGAGTTGATGTGCCACAAACACAGAATTTGTGGCAAGCTGTACATAAATCGATTGAAAGTGTGCTTTCGCTTAACTCTATCGTAGAGAAAGGCTCCCACAACCGAAGACTCTCGCTCCAAAACCTACACTTGCAACAACACGCTTTATTGACATGTGACACCGCTGTGGCGGCCGCAATCGCTGTAGGGTAAAACCAAACATTAATGTGGTCCGTCAATCATTAGAACAGTCTTCGACATACCAGTGCACAATCTCATAGCGTGCTGAGCTATTCATCAACTAAACGGCATTTAGCTGCCTTAGTAGTCGCAACTGAAAGATCACGCTAGGCCCGAGACAGTTGTGCGTTCGATCACTTTGATAGACGTTAGATCGTCTATGATTCCTCGTTGCACACAGTTGTCTCTCTCACACTCACATTTTTCCTCATCTAACTCTTTCACTCACTCTCTCCGCTCAACTCCTCCTTTATATCCGCATACTTTTCTCCCCATCAAGCGCTTATATATCATAACTATTTTGTTCTGCGTGATTCATTAGTTCCCAATATTTATGCTCACTAAATACACCCCGCTGCTTTTGTCCATAATTCACTGCTTTTAAATTTATTTGTTTCTTTCTACAGTTTGCGGCATGCCGTCATTGTCGGTGTGATCGCATTTCTCATATTTCCATTTCAATGAGAATATTCTGATTACTTTCATATTCGTTTTTTTTTTTCTGTTTCGTCACGATTTGTTACGCCTTTTGCGCTTGCGCGTTGGGTTCTTGTCATTTTCCTTACTTCTAGCTGGGCTGTCTTGACTTTTCACTCAATAGCTTGTTAATTAATTGTTTTTCTATTGTAATCTGTACGTTTGGGCTGCTGATGAAATCCATCAAATTGATTAGTTTCTTCGGGTTATCGGGTTATCGTTCGCGCGTAACGACGGGATATCACGTGAAATGTTTTTGAATTTAAATTTCTAATGATTTGTTGAGTGATAATTTCTATGCCTTACCATTTCGTGGTATAGCGCAAAGTGATCTACTTATATACATACACACATACACTCACATAACCCCATTTTTCAAATCATCTCAGAATTTATTCATTTACATTTGATTTTTCCACATTGTTAAGTGCGTTCCAATTCGCAATGGACAATTAGTTTCAATATTTCAGGTACATTGTTTGCAGCCGAGTGTGAATTACGTGTACTTGGAAAACTTTTAAGGGTCATTAGCCCTAATCAATTCGATACAGTTCGAAAATCCTACCGAAGTGGATCATAGAAAGCACAGTGGGCGAATGATATCGATATTCAATAAAATGCTTAAATATTTTTTATGCGGCATTGAAACTGAACGAATGCCTAACAAATTGCGAGTAGCTGTATATTTCTGATTCAAAATCCAAAAAAAAATGTTTTATGGAAGCGTATTTAATGAATCACGAAAAAGATAAACAAATAGCCTATATAATTACATGACTATTTTTTGTAGTTGTGACGGCAGAACACATTTCTAATATTACAATATTTAATAATACTGACGACATGAAAGTCTTTAGGCAGTTAAAAATCGGGGTCCGTTCGGTTAGATAGACCCGACAATTTTGTGAACAACCTCACTCTACCCTCAAATCTTATCAGGAGCATTTTTTCTGGGTATTGACAATTCGATATGTGTGTGGGTCCGATTGTGGAAGTGTAATGAGGGGAGACAATTTTTTAGTATTCAACGATTACTGTTATCTAGAAAATTTTCGGATTAACCCAAAAGCTCTGATCATTTACCGCTGAGTACACTGCCTCGGAAATCTGAGTACTTTTCTAGTTTGAGTAATCTGGAAATGAAAGGAGAATCTCTCACCTTTTTTCATATCCTTCTGCCATCTGTGAATCCCTGAGAGAAATCTCACACTCCTAGCTTTTTCAAGTTTAGTACAATAGTTTCTATGAAAGTTCCCTGCCTAGGATAAGACTTACGTAAGTACTTTTCTCTTTTAGTGAGCTGACAGTAAATGACCCTCTCTAACCTCTGCTATATTGCCTTCTGAACAAAACCATTCCTAATTTATAGAGAAAAGGCACGTTAGAAAACGATAAATAAGTTGCCATACCTTTCACTGACGAATTATAGTTGCTATACTCGTCGAAGCTCAGCAGTACTACAAAAAATTTTCTTCAATATTTACTTCGAGGTAAAAATTCAGACTGCATTAGACTCCAATTAGAAAAGAGTTATTAATAGCTAAGAATAAATATTGTTAGAAAAAATAAAAGCAGGCTTAAATTCGTTGTACTTTAGAGAGTAGCGAATAGAACAAGCAACTGCTATAAATAATAAACTGGCATAATCAAATAGCGGTGGAATAGTAATGGGCTATAACACTTTAGTAAGGAATTCGCTTGCTACTTTATATTCAAAAGAAGAAATTTTTGCTAGTCTTGCTTTCACATGCCAATTTTTTTCACAACAGAGTAGAACTCGAATGTACACAGAGTCGTGGTGAATCGAACAGGTCTAGAGGTAAAACTACGTTGGCCAAGAATATGACTATTTCTTTCCCTTATTAATTTCCGCAGTTTTTCAACGAACCAAAGAACTTGTGAAAACAGTTATAAAATTTTACGATCACTTCTTCATTTTTGAGCTACAACTTCGTTAACTCACAAGCTGTCAGGGTTGCTTTTTGTTAAAAAATTATTGGTCATAACATAAAATCTAATTGAACCAATAATGCCGTTGAATACTGTCGCGAAAGCCAAGCAATAATTTGTTGTAAACACAACCTTAAAATACCAGAACTATTCGCGTCACTCAATCGGTGGATGAATTTTAGAATCACACCACGCTTGGCGTAAGTACATAAGACAAGCTATAACCATAAATACCGCTAATAAATTGGAACCGAAATGAAGTTGTGTAAAAGTGGGATTTAGGAAAGGCGAAAAAGAAGCCACGCGAAATTCTAAAGTGGAAATATTAAATTTTACGAGCTTAATTGTGCGCGTGCTTAGCTTAACGGTTGCATAGACATAAGAATATGCCACTTGGCGGTACAGTTGTGTAAAATCGCCTAAATATGCCACAAAACGTGGCATAAACTACCCCCAACAATTGACAATTACAACAATTGAAAAGCAACGCCGACAGTGTTCGGGTATTTAATGCTGCCGATGGGTTGGCAGGAGAGCGCGAAGCTATGATGGACAGGAAAATGAGTTGTTGAAGCGACAGCGAAGTGTGTCGGCAAAAGCTTTGGCCGCAACAACAAAAGCACTTTTAAAGCAAAGTGTGAGAGAATTTGAACTTTCGAAGCGTTTAAGGTGGGGCATGTAATTTTAATCATTCGCAGCGACACTTTGGCGGTTATCGCATAAACCAATTTTACGAGCGCAAGGTAAAACACACAGCAACCGAGTGCAAGTGGGTAAATAAGTTAAATGGCAAAAGGCTTCGAAGCTGTTTACTCGTGTGTATGTGTCTTGCCGCCATTTTCTGTATGCCACTCAAGTAAAATCGAAATGGACACGCCACAAACCCCTTGCACACAATTTAACAACGCAACAATATTGCCAAAAAGGTGGCAACAATAGAAAATCTTCAAGTGGCATATCAATACTTCAAAGGGCCGTCATGGAATACTTGCCCCATAATAAAGAGCTTAAGTGCAAAGCATAGACAAATCATTCAAGTTGCTTGTTGGCTCGGCCTTTACCGTTGCTACTTGTTGTGTTTAGTCGTTAATATTTACGATTTTCATTTTTAGAAAGTTTAGTTAAGCTGGGCGCTTAATATATTTCACCATTCGGAGCTTCATGTAGTGGTTCAATGTGTTCCAGTTACTTGAACGAACTAGATGCCTTAGTAGAATGCGTCAAGTGCGCGACTACCACTTGATGAGTCGTGGGTTCAACTCCGTACAGAGAGATCGCCACGTATATTTCACATATTCAAAATTTAGCTGTCATTTGTAAGGCACATCGACAGAACAGAAATCGGCGCTCTATTTACCAATGTTATATCAAGCCAGATGTATTTTGGAAGTATTATTCTAAATGTGACATTGTTGTAAGTGGTTCTAGTCAATACCTTCACTCCATTATAACCATAAAATTTTAATACGTTTTTAGAAGTATCGGAATTTCGATTTTTTCTCTTCCGCCGAATGCTAACAACATTTATGTCTTTTGTCCATCATGGCAAACTTTTAGGCACTTGAGCGCGTATACACAGTGTTTAGTTGTCTCGGTCGCCACAAAATTTTGTTGAGTGCTGTTGTTGCTTTCATTATTATTCAAAACTTCGTCAGCTAACACATCATCTTAAGCGCAAATATATATGTAGTAGCAGACATTGGCCATTGAGTGTGTGCTTTTAGATGCTTTGTTCTTTTAGGTGACCTATCAAGACTTAGGTAAGCAAGGAAGACTTGTTAAATATTTCCTGTGTTAAATAACAAATGGAATTTGTACTGGAACAGTGAAGCAAATGAAATTATGATCCTCTAAATATTATGATTACAATTGTAACTGTTCTGGGACAGAGTATTCAAAAAAACGGACATGTGAATCTCATTTTTCGACTAAAAGAAGAGCCTCTCGTTTGAGACTTACTTCATTGCTCATGAAATTTCTAAGGAATCTTTGAGAATAAAACTTCAACAATTTGACTGAAACATCATTTTCAGATTGTCTAATATATGTTATAAGGCACTAGAGATTTGAGAATAGTTAAACTAAAAACGGTTTAAAAAAGACAGAGAAATTCAGGTTTTCTTTGATAATCATACGTGGGTAAGTGGGAGTCAAGCCATTTGTTATGCATTTTGTGCACAGCCATTCAAGGATTGGTGTCTGATGAGTCCCAAGCATTCTGTGTCTGGTTTGTGTAGGGCAGTTTCTGTTGATGAACCCTATATATATTTGTGCTGGGCATTTGACGTGGTATCCGCTAGTCTTTATAGAATAATCACAGCGGTATTATGACTGCGAAAATTATTAAGCTGTGGCAGCATTGACCAAATGGAGAGCATTTATTAAATATCGTGCAACTTTAGAGAGTTATCTTTGCAAGTAACAGAGTGGGCGTAATATTAAAACTACCGGTTAAATTTGAGCTAAAATAAATTTGGTTTATTTAAAAAACAGTTTTTTTGTAATTAGGGAAAGTTTCTGTGGATCAAATAGATATTCGTATTCTTCTCTTTTCTGTCCCACTGTTCAACAGCAAATACTTCAAATAATTCTTCCACCGAAATCCCCGAGTTATGCATGCAAACACATAAAACTCTGGTCGCCAAGAAACAAATAATAATGTTTCTGCTTGTTTACACATGAGATTTTGTCAAATTTTCAACAGCATTTTGCCACAAATGAAAAAATTAAAAGCTTAAAAAGGACATGCAGACGAAGCTTAGAAAGATACAAATCTTAGCAGAATTAGAAATGAACAACAACAACAAGCAAATAGCTATAAGGTAAGCATACAAGAAAAGTAGCGACTTAAGAAATATGAAGATGCAGCAAAACAAGACACATTTTCGGTGTCAAATTTCATGCCACACACATACCGAAGCATATACAATATGTAGATACGCGCGACAGCAGCTAAAAAGTTAGAGGTGGCAAGTGAATGAATGAAAGTATATGTATGGATTCAGTTTGTGGCAAGAAGCTGATTTAGCAATGTAATCCTGTGAAAGCAAAAGAAAGTGTGGCTGCAGCGCTGCGTGTTGAAGGTTGCACCGCCATTTATGCTGTTGCGGGTGTGAACTTTTTCTGGTTTCTGCAACATGGAAGCTAAATTGTGGCGCAAAATTGCTGAAAATGGCAAAACTTTGCATACTAAATGCCACTACTGGCGGCAAATGGAATTACGCAAGACAGACGAGCTGATATTTGAGTAGACAAGCATTTATGCAAACACATTTAATGTAAATATATGAATATACATTATATACACATATGTATCTGACACTCATGAATTAATGAATGAATGAAATGCGTGGGTACAGACATGCATGGTTTCCTGTCTTAATAGAACTGTAACAAAGAGGCAAAGTGCAATGCCATGTCGCAGCGTTCAATGTCAAAGAAAATTATGTTGAAACTTTTACAAATAACAAGCAAATAGCTAATATGGTTACAACTAAAAGTAATTTTTATGCAACGCAATATGCAACACGCAGCTTGCAACACATTCACAGGCTTAATTTGAGTATATGATTAAATGTGGGGAATATTTTATATGAGTGGGTTGCTTAAAATCGAAAAGAATCTAGCTCGGTCCCAGCAAATGTGCCAAAACATGCAGTTTGATGGTTTTCTTTTGAGATATTAGCTATTTAGCAGTGTTTATTATCTGAGTGAGAATTATAAGCATAGTAGCCATATGAACGAAAACAGAAAATATGTTTTTTACAGTTTTCAATTTAATGTCATAAAATATTAACATAGGCCTAGATGGCTTTAAATAAATTATATGAAAGACTGTAGTTCCAATGCAACAGCAGTCGGACCGCTTCGGAATTAATCCAAATTTTATCCGGTCAAAGGCTCTTTTGAAGATCTGACGCTGTTTGGATTGGTAGATAGAAAGTTAAGATCCCTGAGATCCCTGATATGAGGATAACACGAATATTGAGAAGATTGCCAAAAAAGAAACCCTTCTCGTTAAGGTGTGTGAAGGAAAGCTTTACTGTAAATCTGACTGTAAATCTGACTGTAACGTCTTCAAGGTTTGGATCGTTTGGTGAAAATCGCGGTTACTTCAGAAGTGAAACAATATTAATCAAGCCAATTACTAACAAAGAATTTAATTTGACCCAAACTCCATAAAATGTAGTATTGTACAAGATATACTGGGCATAACTAAATTTAAGGACAACTATTCCACTTGTACGCTTAAAAACACTTTACATTTTGTATTTAATTTCCTTTGAGGAGAGCGATCTCCAAGTTTGAGACTATATCCGTTTTTCACTTAATATGAACCAGCCTTTTCTAATCCTTATATAACAGGAACCATATCCTACACCATTAACTTTGTTCCATCTCTGGCAATGATCACATTATCTTAAGCCGGAAAACCAAAAAGAAGCACAAAAAATTTTGCAACATAGCAGAGCACCTTATCCTGACTGCATTTTACACACACACAAGCTGGCTGGCTGAGTTACCCGTACTCCTATGAATGGTGCTATCAGCACTGACGGATATTTGACATGTCACATATAACAGCATTGCTGACTTAAATGAAAACTAAACAAGATTACATGACGGTGTAATGCTGATGGTAATGCAACCGTGTATGCAAGTGTGTGTGCAAACTTTTGCAAATTTTATGATTTGCGGTAAAATTAATGAAGACAAGTATGTAAACGCAAATATGAGGCAGGAACGAGAAAACGCACATACAAGACTCAAAGCTGCAGTGCCTGCCAAAAAATATGTGATTAAAGAGAAAGTAGGGGATAAGGAAAACAGCGCTTTCGACGAAGTTAAATATTATGTCAGCAAATGTCAAAATGTGTTGACTTTAGAGTGCGACAGCGGTAATAAGCAAACATAAATTTGAATGCATTCGTTACATACATACGCACATATATGTAAAAGCAACTGTGTGTTAGCGTTATCTTGTAAATTATTTACAGACATACTTGCAACATTACTGCGTTTTTGTTTTAGTTTTTTTTTTTTTTAAATATGTATGTATTATATTTTATTTTGCTTTGAAATTTTCGTTTACGTGGCAACTCTAAAATTTAGTGCAGTTTTGCCGTTATTCGCCGCACGTTTTTGCATAATTAAATGCCAAATGTTTGACTTTTACTAACTAACCAACATTAATTTATGATCGACGATGTTGCAGCAACATATTTTACGACCTCGGTTACCAGACGACACTACTGCTGTCCTTTTTTGTCGTGGTTTTATTGGCACTGGTATGTGTAGTCGTTTTAGCGCTGCCGGGCTTATGTCGTAAATTAAATTAGTAAAGTTTTTGGGTTGTATTTTAATATGGTAACGCCAATTTGCGAAATAACTGAGTGAAACAGAGGTGAAGTAGTTGAGGGCGAGCGACTATAAATATTTTGGGCGCATAAGTCAAAGGCGACAAGAGAAGAACAGTGTGTGTGAGATTTAGAAAGAGAGAGGAAGAGTGTGGGAGTTGTAAGGATTAGCGCTCACATGAAGCTATAAAGACAAGTGGTCTTCCATAAACTCGTGAGGCAGCAGGCAACATCTAGAAAGGTCTGATGCAGCAGGAAGTCTTTATTAAATGAGGAAATTTTAGTAGATAGTGTGCTCAAATGTATTCCTTGCAATACATCTCCTGTTGCAAGTTTGAGTTGAAGTATCGCTTAAAACGTATTACTGCCCTTTTCACTGTGTGCGTGTGGCAATGGGCGTACATTGTCTCTAACAAGTGCGCAATGTCGTGCTATGCCAAATGAATTAGTGTCCCATGTGCCAACTTTTGGCAATTACATAAATGTTGCTTGTTTATGTTGTTGCGCATTCACATTTGTTGTTGCTTATTCACTTTTGTTGTTGCTCTTTTAATCATTCAACGCAATTTCATCTCGAAATTGCTGTTTGCTTCTAAATTATACAAAGATGTTGTAAATTGTGGCAGCCACTTGACAACAACTTCATCTAATAGCGTTGCTTAAATAGTAGTTTGTGTTTAGTTGCTTTTGTGTTGTTGTAATGCATAGTTTTAATAGTTTAATTTGTTATGCAAATAACATTGACTGGCAGTAAAGGTGGAAGGATTTACTCCTCCAAAATAAGTAATATATGATGTTTAATCTGGATAGAGGGGTCTAAAACCTCTAAGCCATAAAGACGGAATGTATTGTGAAAGTATTGCCATCCTTCTTGACGGAGCATCTTGAGATAACCTCAGCCTTCATATTCGCCAGACTGGATCCATGTGACTTTATTTCCAAAAATAAACAAAACCTTAAGGGGCCGTCGTCTTACAAGATAGATGCAAATTGCTGAAATAGACTTTAGATATCCCTAAACGAGTTTTAATATATGTAATTTGGTTTTCAGGGTTATTTGGCGATCATATACCGCTCAGCGTTCCGTAGTTCTATGTAATTTCTCCTGTGATCGTTTAAATATAATCTTTAGGCCATATATATAGGCCAATAAGGTAGTCTAGAAAAACCTCTTGAAATAACATATGCTCGCATAATGGGAACTCTTCTTCAAATATTTATCAAATATTTCCAACAACATTATCTGTGGACTACAGACTGTTTAATATGATTATGAGTAATGGCATTAAAATGCCTAAGCCCGATCAGCACAATCCCCAAGCTAGAGCAGGCTGGGTAACTAAACTTAACCCTGGAAACTAACTTCAAAAGACTGATATCTTAAGCCTAATATTTCGGTAAATATTTGTTGCGGCATATTTTTGCTTTTGAAACTTCCTCACAGTTTACTTAGGCTGTGGTGCTACCTTACTTAATATCAATGGGATTTTCACTCTTGACTTCCAAGCGGATTAAGTTAATTTCGAGTCATGAAAGTTTAAAAAATTATGCATATAAATGAGTATATCACAACAGTCACTGATATTGTATAATGTGTGTAGCATTTCTTTTTCAAAACCACAGTTTTTCAATACTTATTAACATATAATACTCTATGTTGTTTCCACAGATGAATGTCGTGTAGGATTTTCTTTTGTTCTATTCTTTTTATACTTACTTATGAATTTCATTCATTACTCTTTCTTAAGTAGTATATTTGTTTAACACTCTGTATCCAAATGGAAAATCCGAATTGCGAAAAATACAAATATACGAAAAACCATACTTGACACTCCTCTCAAACAACTATGCAGCAATAACATAAATTCTTTTAAGCAAAAACCTTGCAGCAGCATTTCTTAGTATATGCTTTCCGTAAGTGATAAAAATTAATGTTGCATACAGCTACCAGCATATATTAAATACAAGAAGAGTGTAATGAATAAGCAACTACGCCTTGAAGTATGCAAAAGGCCTAACAAAAACGTCTGGCAAGCAAGAAATAAAAATAAAATTTTACGATTTTCCTGATTTGTAAAAGTGGAATTTCTACAGCCGTGGCAACAACAATAGCAATCCATGACTTGTGCCAATAACAGAGTGCTGCGTCAATAGTGATGACGTGCTGGGTGTTGCTAAGAAAAAACTTCTACAACAAACTGTAAGGCGGCAGCTTAACACATTTTAAGTTGTTGAATGCCACAAGCAAGCAATTTGACCGAATGTATAGCCGCCACCAGCGCAATTATTGCCGCTTCACTGACGTTGGCCGTCATTTGTTTTTGCTAGTTGTTGTGCCTTCACCTTTTGTAGCACACACTCAAACAAACTCTCACACTTACTCACTTAGTGTTGTTGCTTGTATGTAGCTGTGGCCATTCTACACCGCCTTGGTCATATCTTCATTTGTTGCCTTTTGGCTGCTTCCGTTTCCGTTTCATTTCGCATGCGAAATTAATTTCGATTTCAATTTCAATTTTCTTGTCTTGTTTACTCAAACACCCAACCATCCGTGAAGCGATTGCGCTGCCACACCTTGTAGATTTGCTATCTTCGCTTGGCATTGCTTGGATTTTGTCTTGCGTTGCTGGCGTGGCTGGTCAATAAAAATAAATACACATCCGCCATTTGTAATTTTAGCCAATGTACCGTTATGCAACGGAAGTGACAACAATTGGGCGCGGAAATAACAGTAAAATAGAATTACCACTCGTTAAGTTGCCACACTACTGCATGGTATGATGTGCCAACACAATTGATGTTGTCGTCGCTTTTTGCTTGTGTGCGCGTTGCTCTTGCCACTAGTCACTGGTCAAATGGTGTGTGTCTTGGCCGATCAAATCATTGACTGACGAGATTCTATGTTGACTGTGCGTTGATGGACATGTTAATAAAAGGACTGGCGTTGGTGTAAAGATTAGTTACGCAGATTAAAATGTGGCGCGCTATAAGAAGTTTCTACGCAGTGAATTTGTTGCAGCAAATATATATTTCGGTATTATTGAATACTAAATGCAATGATATATGCAACAAAATATAAATTTAGGATTTATTACAACAATTAAAATACTGGTGAAAAGTGAAACTATTTTGAATACCGCTTTGTTTTCAACACTTGGAATGGCGTGGTGGATATGCAATAATATTTTGCAAGTATTTGTTGCAAGTGCTATGAACTATATTTCAGACTTCTTATCTAATATCATAAATTGGTTTTCTTCAGCGAAAATTGTCATATTGCAAGCAATTGTGACATGTTGCAAGTTCAAAAATAAGGACAGTTAGTAATTTATGGTTAAGATGTGTATCAGGAAGTTTTTTTCCACACGCTAAGCAAAAATTTTACTGTGTTGCAAGTACTTTTATAAGGTATATAACATTTAAATTTAGTTGTGTTGCAAGAAATTGACGTAATTAGTAAAGGGTGGATATAAAAATTTTTTGTCTCCTAAAATTGTGTGTATATATTATTGCAAGTACTAAATATACTATCCACCGCATAGTCGGTTTTTAATTAGTAGCATACATTTTTTTTAATATCGAAAATTAACATGTTGCAAGTTAATGTGTCAGGTTGAAAGTTCAAAAATATCAAAGTTGCTCATCATAAATAGTTGAAATATAAGTCTAGGTGCCGTCCCTTAGTGTGTTGCAAGTGCATTTCTTGTGTATATACATACGTTTTTTGAATTGATAAAATAACTGATATTTTGTGGTAACTCTTCAACGACAAATATTTTGTAAAAAAAATAGATTCGTAGATTATTTTAAAATTTTGTGGCAAGCTGCATAAATTCACTTTTAAATTTTCTAGTGTATATATCACGCACACATTATTTTTAGATGCAATTAATTATCTCGATAAAAAAACCATGTCATGAGGCAAGTAAAAGTGCTGATTTCACGTCCTCTTTTCTTTACAGGTACAACATAATTTGCTGCAAGTAACTGTAATTGGTTTTTCTGTGCAGAAGACTAATAAAACTTCCTGCCAAATGCACAATATCTTAAGAAACAATTATTATACAAATTTTATATGTTCAAATCATATGTTGCAACTACAAAAAAATACATGTATGCAACATTTTATCACACTTTTATTTTAATATGAGAAAAAAATCGTTTTTCAGCCTTTTAAATTCAAGTTGCAAGTACATACCAGTCAACATTTGCGTGTGGCAAGCAAAAATCATTTATATTTTTATTTCAAAAAGTACAAATATATTCACAAAAATTGCAGAAACAGCCATCTATGTCATGTTGCAAATTACGCCCAACAACTTAACAAGCATTTTCACACATGCAACAAGCAAATAACGCTTGATTTATAACATCAAACATTATTAGGCCCACTTAAATCATTATGCATTACTCAGCACAGCTGCAAACACTAGTCATTTCGCCACCTTAACTAAAGTACTCACATGCACATGCGCACACACACGTGCCACATTCAAGTTTGTCGTTCCACTGTTATTGACATTTCACACCTGACTGCGCTGTCGGTTGACGCACTAGCATTTGATGTTAACAAACATATACATATGTACGTGCCACAAATAAGTATTAGCAGCAATGTTGCACTTCAGTGTTGTTGTAACATGTAACGTGCCACCGCAGTTGGTCAACATTGTTTGTGTTGACATACGAATTGGCAATTTCAGGCAAGTATGTAATGCAAATAGGCGCTGAAGCTCCATATGCGCCGCTGTGTGTGTGCGTTAATGTGTGACATTTGCATAAGCTCGCGCAAATAAACAACGCAGCCTAACGGCAACAATAACAAAGATTGTAATAGTGTAGTAATGTTAGAGGAAATAGCGGTAGGCGCATTAGCAAAGTTTGTAGCAACACCTTAGCGCTACGTTGCATGCGAAGGCATGTGGCAGCCACGCCAACAACTTTACAACTACGTTGGTTTTGTGTAGCTTGCAACGTGGCGCCTAAGCTTTAGGTAAATTTACTTAGTGAAGAATTTAGTGCGCGTATGTGTGATATGCTGCCACATAAGCTGTATATAGTATACATATGTGTTGTGGCATGTTTTTGGGGCATGAGTAACAAAATGTTTTGTTCGCGTTGTAAAAAGTTAATGCGTTATTTACATAAATTTGCATGTGACAAGTAGCTCTGACTGTGGCGAATGGCTTGAAATGCCCTAAAATTGCTAGTTTGTGGCTATAACCGGCGGAAACAAATCTCAGCTTTTTATGAGCTTTAAAATAAACTGCAATGAAAGGCTTTCCTTTTTGCCTTGAGTGCCTTGATTATCATGTCAGTTACACTTTTAACTTCCACTTAGAAATAAGCTATAAATTTTCTGCTTGAAACTTGTAGATATCATAGTATATTTGATGTGTGTAAACTAAGTGGCAAGGATTTAATTAGGATTACGCAAATTTATTCGAATAATTCAGCTTTCCTACCTACTCTCTCATACAATTACAATGCGTATTGGTGCTATACAATGCCTTCGTATTCCATACGATTTTGTTCAGAGCTTGCAGAGAGAGTAAGTCTTTCGATCACCAATTTAAGCTCATAAAACGGGGCAATTATAGGCCTTTAAATAAAATTGTTATCATTTTTAATTCAAAATTTTGGATTTAATAAATGTTCAACTAAGCTCCGAACAGGTTAGTATAGCTTTTGTGCTGTCGAAGTTAAAATTTTTTTTTGTCTTTTCCATATTTATTAATAAATTTCACTGAAGATTTCTTTAAATAAATATGTGCTACTATTTAATATATGCTGTAATATTTTCTATGCAACAATATACTTTTTTATTTTTAAACACAATATTCTCAATAAATTCCAACATGTTCCTGATCAACAAAAAAAAAAAAACTTTTGACTATAACAAATGGATTTCGCAAATAAGCTTTGCCTGTTTATACTGCCCATACCAGTACCGCTTGCGCCTATCTATGTCAGTGCGCACATTACTTCGTGCTTTTACGACCCACTTTAAAACCACATAAATACTTTTTCTCGCTGTGCAAATATTTTGCTGTAAACACATTGCATTTTTTATGCAGCTAACCTCAAAATTACCTGCGCCTCCGCAAAAGCACTTCAATTTGTGCGCCGAGTATTTACATTTCGTATCTACAAGATATTCTAAACTGAAGTAATTGTATTTACATTGCACTCAGCATTACTTGGCTTGCACACTTGCGCATTTATTTATTTAGCTGCACGCACGATTTTCAATTTACATGCAGACAAATGCAGACAACTAACGGTACACGCTCGAGTTGACTAAATAAACTAAAGATTTTAAAATAAACAAACGAACACAGTTACATGCGTTTGTATGAGTGTTTGTGTGTATGTGTGTGTTTTCAATAACACTCACATGTGCCTTAATGCACTTAAAAGTGAATGCCGTTGCATGCAGCACTGGCATTAAATGCGCAATAACAACAATAGTTTACCCAAACTCAAGACTGACGCTTAGTAAATGCCAAATAAACTGACGCAAATGCAAATAATTTTCATTAAATGCGTATGGGAGCATACACACACCAGGCAGTCGGTAGGGGCGTATACGTAACGTAAACTTTGTGTGAGACAGGAAAATGAGCAGTTTCGTTTAGGCATTCCACAACTTGAATGACAGCAGCTGTACGTGTATGATTATAAATGTTTGTATGCGTGTGTATTGGTGCAACATTGTTGCCACTCAACGCCTATGCGGTCGGTCATTTGCATATGTATTGGTTCTGCCCCAAATTGTATTTAAACTCATCCTCACGCCAAATAATAATGTTTACAGCTGAATTTTACCAGCCGGCCTTAATGTTATTGTTGTACACATTAACAGTTACATTGTCGCCTGTGCATTCATGTGCCACTACTGCCTATTTGCCAACTCAGTGCGTGCTGTTGTTGTTGTGTTGTGGTGTGTGTGTTGTTATTTATATCTGCATGGCTGCAAGGTGTCATTATAAGATGCGCTCGCTCCACAACTATTTATGTAGTTGAACTGGGCACTTGATGGGTGTATAAATTTTCCAATTATTTTGTTTCTTAAAGGGTGTCCACGTACGTTTTCGTCTGTTGAGCTTCCAACAGAATCGTGCTGATCTCTGGCGTCATGCTGATTTGTTCGTGTATCAGAATGTGATGATATGGCTTCCATATAAAGTGGTCGATCAAGTTCTTACATGGAAAACTTTTTATTTGACAAAATATCTTCATCAAATTTGACATTGAGTATTGTTTAGGACCTTCTTACATATTATTCTATTCGGATCACTATAATATATAGTTACCATTCTTGACCTTTTCCCGGCTTTCAAATTTAGTTCTACATATTGTTGCTATAAGAAACGCATTTGTATATTATAGCTTCATTGCAGACAAGTTTGGCTAACACATTTTTTTAGTTAATACTTTGCGGTCTTGGAAGTCCAAAAATTTATTCACAGACATGTTGAGGTCACGTACAGTCCTTAAGCCAATTCCAGTTAAAGTAGCAATTCTTTAGCTTTCGAAAAACTTCAGTCGCTAGCAAAACTACTTTAGAGTGAATAAATAGTTCAATAGTATCATAATTCTTGGTCTATCATATACTTATTGCGAAAGTATGGATGATAATATCTTCAACTTGGATTAAGCTCTTCTAATAATCTAGATAAAAATATATTTATATTCATCTTAGAAAAATAATATAGAGGTAACTCAAGGCTGGAGTCGAGAAAAGTTTGTTACTGATTGTAGAGGAAGTTGACATTCTTTTGTTGCAAATACTTCTAACAATAAAAAGAATTTCGATCGGGTTCAAGTGTCACTAATCATAAAATAATCTTCCTATATCTTTATGAAACATCCTGTTTTTTCCTTACTCTAGTAATAATCTAGTTTTCGAATTTTTGTAACATGAACTTGTAATACCAGAAACTTTCCGCTTATACATACCTATGCAAGCAACTACTATTGTATGAAGAGGCATATATAGGTAAATACAACGTTCATCAAGGTATATTGCATGACAGAATACATTGCAAGAGGCATTCAACAGTTTTCAACCGCAAAACTGTAAAAGCACTGATGCTGTTGCACTCAAAATGCCATTATTCGCAGGCTCAAGTTAACTACTCGTTCGTTTGGTTGCTCTTATTATTCGGTGCTCAGCATTCGGCAAATGGCTTAAACGTTTCTAATATGCATGCAAATATTTTGGGCGGCTTTCTTGGAGAGATGAGTCCATTGCAATGCAAGGTGGTTACATAGCGGAATAGGTGTACGTGTATGTCCTTGTAGGCATAGTCGGGACAAGGTGTCAAGCATATTTTAACTGACATTAGCTATGCATGAGTTCCTAAATAATGTTGATCTAATATTATCAACACTTGCTGCATGTCTGTCAGTCAGTCTAAGGATGTGTGTAGATAATAACTTTACATTCCGCACCATAGCTCAAGTTGATGTGGTTGTTTTGGCAGGTTAAAATTTACTTTATGTAAGCATCTTCTGTGTATTTGTACAGGTTATGCAATTTATTGTTGTTATTGTTGGTACACGGCTGATGGTAAATGTCTCGAATTTACTCAAGTGAAAGTTGAAACTTCGTAAACTTTCTTCGCCACATGAAAAGCATGAATTGGTTACGATAGTGGCATTATGTGCATATGTGTAGGTGCGAAATTTAGGCATGAATATCTGCAGTACAAAGGATTTTCAGGTATGCCTGTAGCAAATCTGTTGTTTGGATTTGAAGTGATATTTCTGGCATGGAAAAATATTTTAGAGATTTCAGAGCGAAATACTTGAAATAATAGTTTGTTTTATTAATAAATATGCACACACAAATGTTTACAGTTATACAAGTGTGTATATAACTGCTGTACTTTCGTAGCACGCTTTAAGCTTTTTCGTTTTATTTGCTTTATTTACGGTTGTGTTGTTGTGTAAATAAATTGTAACGTGACTTTTTATAATTGTGCAAAAATAAGCAAATTACGTTCCATATGCTTTAGAAGGGTTCAAATTACTTGCAATACTTCTTAAGGACTTAGAAAATATTTCTTACCCGTTTTACTCCTCTCTAGAGTTTATATAAATTGAGAGGTGTGGGATATAATTTTATAAGTAAATATGTATGTATGTATATATATATATATGTATTTTATAGGAAGTTGCTAAAAATAATTTGAAATTCTCAATATATTGTATCTCTCAATGCTTAAACGCCACTGTATTCTGTATATTGTATAAAAACTTTCAAAATCTTATCTCTCTAGATAAATTAGATTTTGTTTGGAAATATAAAAAGGTATAAGATTTGTGTCAACTTCTACCACTAATACCTCTGTTAGGCTGTGCTTCTTCCAAGAATGCCGCATAGTCATTCTGAAGGCAATCTGATACATTACTTGATTACAACACTCTCAATATTTTCTTAAAATAGTAGCAGAAATTATGTTTCAATAAAAGAACATATTAGTTCTAAATTTTTGGAGGAAAAAACACTAATGATTTAATATGAAATTGGAAAATCGTTTATTATGCCAAATATCATGCGAACGTGCTTTTTTTTCTATTGCCATAAAATAATCTTATGTAACGAACATTCTTAGCACATTACTAATGATTGTATTGTGTAGCCTGTGAAACGCTTCAACTCCAGTACTCAACCTCTTCACACCAAAACGAGATAAATCAATTGCAAATGTCAAAATTGTCACACAACAAAGACCAAAGAAATACCAGTGAGACACAGAGAAATAACTTAATATACCGCATAGAAAATTATCTACGAAAATATATGTGCATAATGTATTGACATGACTACCTACCAGTAGTGACCAGTAGCAGCCACCAGTTGGCACAAGCGCGCCTGCCATTGACCACAAAACATTGGTCACTGATCGCTGACCGCTGACCACTTTGGTGGCAATGACGATGAAGTAAACAATAAACCCACAGGAATAATTTACTGCCACATGTGGCATGTGCAATGAATGCGCAAAACTATTGTGGTTATTACATATCAAATAAGTATATGTTTACGATATGTGTATTTGTTGTGCAGTACAATGGTATAAGAGGACACAAACCGAACAGGACATTTTGCACATTTGAATTGGTAATCTGTCAGCGCGCTGTATGGTGGTTTGTGGCATAGTGTGGAATAAAAATTATGGCATTGCGAAGAAGATTTATTGCGGCAAATAAAGTTATTATGAGCTGACGTGGTACGATAAAAGGGCATCGCAAGAGGCCGTGTCTTATGGCAGTGGTGCAACGAAGGCGTCTCAAGGAAGAAAATTAAATGCACGAAACGAATAAAACGAGATCGAAGCGCATAAAGTAAAGCTGATTATGTGGAAATGACCGCCGCCGTCAACAATGGCCACAATAAATATAAAAAGTGTTATAGCAATGCCAGTGGCAAGGATATACAGGATAAATGTAAAGGCGATAGTAAAATGTGGTAAATAATATGAAAAAATAACTTGTGAAATAATCACCGAAATGCATTCAACGTAAATCTAATTATTTCTACAAATAAATATATGTATATGTATGCGTGCATGCAGCGCTGAGTTGAATTTGCCGCTTAAGACAATTGCTTGCACCGCAGGATATCAGCAAACGCTTACCATAAATTTACGCAGACGGATGACTTAAGCAGTAACGGTTTTGCAAAAACAAAAACAATTCGATGTTGCAAGCTTGGTAGATTATTTAGAAAATTCAATGAATGCATAAATTTGCAGCTTTGTCTTTGAGCAAAGAAGATATATTTTTGACTTGTAAGAAAATTGCTTATCATTGCAAGAAAAAGTGAAATTTTCTCACTCAACGCCCTTGTTGCGGAAAAATTACGACAAACTGCTTGGAAGCAAACCAGCAGTGCACAGTGGTTGAGCGTCTGTAACGTGGCCGGTGCGCCTGTGGCTATGCTTCTTTGCTACCTCGTATAAATCACTTCTGGCACATTTAATGCGCTATAAAACCGTAAGACAACAAAAACAGTCACAATATTAATGCTGCTGATGAGTGGCATAAGATTTAGTTGCTCTGCTGAATTGAGCTGAGGTGGTCACTACTTCAGGGTAGGTAGGTATAGAGCTCGTTACTTTAGATAATTGAGTTTGCAGTTGGAAAGTCGGCTGAGCGCATAGTTGTAGGAGAAAAAGTGTGCAGAAAAAAAATATTATGAAACTTCTACTCATCTATACTAATCAACACTTAATCATGCTAAAAACTATTTTATGAGAGAATTTCCTGTCCTCAAAACTTGATAGCGGCGGCACCGATTTTAGCTCAGATAGGGATTTAAATGCGTTTGTAGTAGGTATATTAGAATCACCGAAAGAAAAAACAGATATTACATACAATATGGCTAACTTATCGAATTTAGTTTTGAAATGTATTTTTTAAACACTCTTTGTATTAGAGTTGCCACCAACGGAAAAATATACAATTGAAAATATTACAAAATGCAGCCAAAGGCAGAGCATGGATGACAGTCTTCCGTGACATAAGAGATATTTAACTTGGAAAAATATAGCAATAGAGTTGCCAACTATCAAAAAGAAATAAGCAAGTATATTTAAAGATGTCTATAAGTAAAAATATTCCGAAGGTATCTTATTTAGACATATTTTGAAACAGAGTTGCCGCTTATCAATAAAGTAGAAATGAAAATAGTACACAAAATGTGTACAAGCGCAAATCTTTAGACAAGGCCTTCCGCGAAGGAGAACTCAAAATTGGAATAGCCTTGCCACGTTTTCGTTAAGTCTCTAAATTAGAGATATTTTTGAACAGTGTTGCCATATAATAATACATTTAAAACTAACCCAAATATTGCAATTAAGGAACTACAGAAGGACTGTGGAACGTAGTTGTAAAGGCTATCTGCCGAAGGATATAAAGTGAATAAATTTGGAAAATATTTTCGAACATGATAGGATTTACAAATAAAATTCGGAAATAAGCAAGAGGTCTTTAAAATAAAAAAACCAGTGTAAGGGATTTAAAAAGCCGTCTGGAAGTTATTGAGGATAATTAAAGTTAAACACTTCTTGGGGCAGAGTTGCCATCCATCTTAAATATTACAGAAACTATGAAGTATTCTTTCCGGCAATCTTTTATTTCAAGTGACTTCAGGAAGATTTCTGAAAGGTATTTAAGGGCACTCTTATCTAAACAAATTTGGTGACCGATTTGCCATTTATCAAAAATATAACTGAGAATATTACAGAAAGTGCCCAAAGGTGGCAAAATTTGTTAAGAAAGCATTCTGGAAAGCCGGCAAATCCTTAATGAAGGTTAAGGCTGGGATAGAGTTGCCATTTAATAAAAAATTGTATTTCGTGTTGTACACTTGAGATCTTATAACCGTCGAAATAGGCTAACGAAATGCTGACAAGCAAAAATGCAAAGATTTTTTTCAGTGGTGTAGCTCTAGTTGTCATGTTTCCTTTAAAGCGGGTCATTGGAACTTCAGACTCTAAGTCACTGCTACTAGTAATAATAATCAGCATGACATCTGAGTGTGGATCCCAAAGTTGGGAAGTTAAATCAAATACAAAGCTTAATTAATTTGTTATTTTTTTATTAAATGGTTTCTTTAATTTAAAAAAACCTTTATGTATGCAAACTTTGATTACTATTCTTCCAAAGTTGTTCGCAAATTCATTGGGTCAAAAAACAAATAAACACAAATTTGCGCATTTTGGCAAATTTCTATCTCCTCCATAGATTTATTGGGCCACAAAGCAAACTGATAAACGTTTGAGCAAAAATCTGCAAGAAATGAAAATTCCAAGCAGGCGAGCAACCAAACGAGCATTCAAAGGAGCAACGCAAAACGACAACAATAACGAAGCAACTCTACCACCAAGAAGCACTGCCACTGTGGTATCTTAGCTGCAGTAGTGCATATTTTTGCCACTGTATATTTCTTCTAGAATATAAAAACCACACACAAATTGCGGAAAGTGGTCAGCATTGAATTATATCAGCAGGATATTTGTATCTCTATTTGGAAATGAAATGAGCAATCCAGCTGACAGCAATAATGCAAACGCTTTCAATGGGATAGTAGACGCTAGCTGACAGGAAATACGGCAGCAAATGCAGCACCTCAAACGAAAGGCGACTCGAAACTTTTTGCAAGTGTGCGAGTCTTCCGAGACTGTCGTCTTTTGCGCAACCACAGTAGCAATTTATTCATGCAAAAGTGGAAAGCGATTTCTTATACAGCATACACTCTGTACATTCTTATGGCTTGGCCGATCTGTGTGTTTGTGCTCTTGAACTCTGCCGTGCACTTGGTGTATGTTGAGCCAAAGGAGCTCTTTGAATTCCTTAGATTGTGCTTTTTGAGACTTTATTGCAGCTGTGTGTGCCTGTTGGTATGTGCGTGGGAAATTTTATAAGGTTCCTCTGCAACATATTTCTTTAAGTAATTTTTCTTTTTGTTGCAAAAAAATGTGTTTGCAATTTACTTGTAGTTGCTGGCTGTGTTGATTCAGTTGTCCAGCTCAATACTTTGGGTTGCTTAAAAAAATATGCACAACTCGTCGAATTATTCAAATGAAATTAAAGCAAGTTTTATGCGATTAAAATGCATGCGTTATTCTTTTGTGCACAGTGGGCAATGCGGACAAATTTTTTTTGTCCTACTAACTAAGAAAAGGTCTCAATGTGGATCTATGGGGAACATGAATTTAATATTTGGAAGCTATGATGAAGCTTGATTCAGAAAATCTGTTGGTGGAAGGCTACGACGAACAGCATACATAATTTGCTCTTTGATGGGGAAAACGATACAACTGAGTTGGACTTGGACTTGGCTATGGTTAAAGGCAATAATGACATAGAAACACATATTGGACTAAAGAAGTTTCTGAGAAAATTTTAGCGTTACTTCGGCTTACAGCAGTCAATATGTTAATACCGTATCGACATTTTATTCAGAACTCACTTTCACTCGTCAACCAAAGTAGAATGTAGCTCTAAAAATGCTTAAATTTTTTTTGATGTAAACTAAAATGTTTCATTTTGCGTAGCCATAACTATCAATGATACAACTGAAAAACTCCCTTAATTGGGCGATCAAAAAGATCAATATGGTTTTGAAATTATAAAGAGCAACTCAGTCTATACTCGAGATAAATGACTAAAATTGTATTAGTTGTAGATGAAAATTTCAAACAGATTTAAACTCATTTTGGAACAGTCAATTTCGTAAATGACCCACTGTACAACAACTCCATTTCGTGGAGGCAATAGCTTCCACTTTTGGTCAATTGAAAAATTAAATTCTACGACATTCCAAGAAAGCCACGCAACGGCTACTCGATAAGCAATTTAGTTGCTAAATAAATGCAAAAAATTTGCTTAACAATTGCTTGGCAAGATTGTTAACAAGGATATAAGGATAAAGTTTTTTGAAAATACAAATAAATCCTTTAGTACAAAACTTGTCTATGAATAATATATAATATAGAAAAGTATTGGATAATTGCTAAGTAGAAATTTAACATCGAAATTTAAAGATCTATGCATGGAATTCAAAGTGGTTTAATCAGAAATAATAATGGAGTTTCTTTTATTATTGGCTTAGTTAAAAACAGAACAACATAATATAGAATGCGTAAAAGTAGTAGTTATAATTAGTTATAAATTTAAATGTTTTGATTCGACCTTAAAAAAAGTTTGGTAGCTTATAGTAGCAGCCAACTTCAAGGCATGACCATGAATAATTTTATCAGTATGTAGGATTTAAAAGATCCCATTTGTTTCTCCTACTTGACTCAGTGGACTTCTACGCTTTTTTTGTGGATGTCTAAGTTATTTTTTTATCCCTAAAAATGATTGGGACTTCTTTTGGAAGACTTTTTCAGAAATATGTTTCGTTATAACTTGCAATTTCCTCGCTGAGATATGGCTTTTCAGTCGATTACTTCGGTATCTTAAAATTCTTGAAACCAAATGTAATATATGTTTTTGTATTTTTATTATGACGTAATTCGAAATACCTTTATGCTGGCAAAATGCCAACTGCAGAAGATAAAAATTAAAAGACGACCCTAAATGGCGACGGAAATGGCGACGACGACGATCAAAAACTGCAATAACAAAATGTAAAAACAACAAAGATAGCAAACAAGACAATTTAAGACATTAGTACAATACAACTTAGCGATTTACTATAGCGCTTGGGTGCGCTTTACAGCCAGCAGGGATAAAGCGGCAGGACAATGTAAGAAAAGAGCGGCGAAAAAATACTAAACTGCCTTAATTTGGTGACCTGAGGTAGTGAAAATGAGGCTGCGGGTCAAGACATGGCAACGCTAACGGACACTTGCAGCTAATTTTATAGCACAAATAGATGCATGCATGCATATTTGTGTGACACAGTAGAAAGCTTTATCTACTGCTGCATTTCATTGCCGACAACTGCAAACAACTTTTATTGTTCCTACGTATGTTAACAATCTGTGTGGAAGCATGTTAGAGTCCTGTAAGTTGCAATGCCACATTCATTGCCCCAAAGGACCTCACCTCACGTTGTATTTGTTTGTTTGTGCCTCATTACAGCGGAAAAGTGTGCTACCTTCACAATCAGTTAGTGATTTTATGAGCAGCTTTACCCATACACACCACTACTACACTTACAACCATATACATTTATATCTAGAAAAGTTTGCGTGGCTGCGGCGTCTTCAACCACTCACGCATTCATTTACTTGTCATCCGCCTCAAGTTATTATGTCTGTGTCAGTCATATGTATGCGTTTCCATTTTATTTCTGCCCATTTTGATGTGTCGTAAATTCGATTTGGTCTATAGCATAATTTAAGGCGCTTTGATTAGATTTCTCAACTACTCAAATGACCGACAGCAGCCACTAAATAGCAGACTGACTTCCTGACAGCGAACTTTACTGCAGCACTCATACTAATACATAAGACGGCTTAGCTCTCCCACCACAGCCTTGGACGCGGTCTCCGTCCATGACAGAGTCTCAACTCCTGTCTCAGCTCATCAGCATCGTTTACACGTAATGGCATCGTTAAAATACGCACTTATCCTGTCGTTGGCTGTATACGACTGGATTTACATGCTAGCCGATACCTTTACCATATTACCTTACAAATGTACAGGGTGGTTTAAGTGCTCGTTTCTGTAAACAAAATTAACTTCCTTTAAAAGATATTTGATTAGTTAGTTTGAAGGCGTAAATATAATATATATGATAAAACTGCCTCCGCTGTCTTCGCACTACCCAGTTTTTGAGGTTCCGAAATACCGTTCTCTTTCTCACCTAAATAGATTTTAGGTCCTGAACTATCTCCCCGTCTTTTTAATCAAAACGGATTTTAGACTCGGGACTAATGTTCTGTCTATCTCATTTAAACAGATTTTAGGCTCTGGACTACTTTACAGTCTCTTTTTCCTAAATGTCAGTCCCTCTTTCCTCTCACCCATTTACTTATTTTATTAATGTCTAACGGATAAGGGATCTCTTTATTGATCGATCATATGAGATCATATCGCCTGTCATAAAAAATTCCAGCGCGATCAAACATAGATCTCCTGGCCTCGCTGAGACGGCTGACAATACAATTACCTTATTTTGGGTTTTTAAGCGTTCAGCTAAAAATATATACTAGTATTTAAGTAGCGTACATCGTCGAACGAAATTTAATTTTCAGGAGCATTTTCTGATTATAAATGGACAGAATTTTAGAAATCCACATACAACTTTCCTATTTTAAAGCTCGCAGGGCTTCTTGACAATCAATTTGATATTTCTGATAACGAGTCACCGTCGTTTTGCTAGTTAATATACCAGTTTTTTACCAGTGAACAATATATGGACCACCATATACTTACACACATATCTTCTGCTACCTTCACTTACGTCTGCCTTTTGTTCATTTGCGCACATTAACTTGCATTTAATTGTTGCTGCGCACACCAAACAGTTTTATAGTCAAACGCGCCACTTAATCCTCAAGTTATGAGGTCCTTTCGGCACTCATTTACAACCGCTATCGCACTCGCTCCACCTACAAAAGTCAAACTACCTGCCTCCCAGTTTCCGCTTTGTATGATTGCCAAATACTGAAGTATGTGTTGCACAGCTGTATTGGTAGGCTTATCCTTTATCTTTGTTTTTATGCCTTTCCGTCAATAAGCTGTGTGTATTGAAATCATTTCGAATGCCTTGTGCGGTGTACATATGCTTCCGTTTAATTGTTGTTAAGACTGTTGGGTTGGGGTGACGGCGTCCGTTTTATATTGTTTGGTTTTCGATTTTCATTAGTCTTATCTCGTTTTCCTAGTTCGTGTTAAGTATGCAAGCTTAAAGCTACATGAACTTGATAAGCATACTCTTAATTGTGCAGTTTAAGGAGAAAACACTTTTTTCGATGGCTGCCCTTACGCTCACTGCTCACAAACGATATAGTGCCAATTAAATCATTGCAGCAACTCTACCCTTTTATAAAGTTTAGTTTCTTTCCGGAAACTTCTATTTTTGGTCATCGTTAAGAAATTTAACGAATCGTAAATTACAATATTAAATACTTTAACCATTCTCTGTTTCAAACTCAGTCCAATTTTTGTTACCTTCAGTGGACAAAAAATATTTTTAAGGCATTTTTTTGAATGGTATGAGTGATATCCAGAAACCCTTTTGGCTATATGTGAAATATTGGGCATCCACTGTTTTCAAAACAATTTTATAGTCTAGGAAACTAAAAAATCCAAAAATGTTCTTTAAGAACTAAACTGTGTTTTTGGTTCATCCTTGCAACTGATGGGTCTACCTAACTTAAATGATGTGAAGTTTATATTCTGTTAAGGATTGTTACCACAGCCAATCTTCAAGACTATTTGAGTAAAATTTTATTTATCATAACAGAATTTATAGCACAGCTTCGTACATAGAAGAGCATAGTATGGAACAGCACACAGCATGGCATAGCATACTATGCAGGTATTCTTTCTGAGGTAGTATCCATAGTTAGAACTTAAGTTGTGAGCTGCCCATCATAATCACAAGGGATGGTTGTTATACTTGTTATCTCAGTACTTTCAGCGGTTTTTTTATAGATTATGGATTAATTGAATATTTCACACAAAATTTGTTAGTATCTTTTAATAGCAGATCTGACACATCAACTTGTAAATTTGATCTATATAATAGAGGTTTCATAGTAATTCTGACTTTTTTGGGTTGAAATACAGCATTTAGGGATTCAGTAGATTTCAAAGAGATCAGTTGACGGTAAATTAGAAGACGATATCCGATTGTAAGCTAAAGGAACTCTATAAAATCTGATGAAAGGGTAAGGAAATGTCGAAGCTAATCGTAGAATAGGAACTCTATTTGAGAAATGATAGTAGCAGAATGAAACTATTTCTAGCCTGGAATAAACATTTTTTTTTAAGTACTGCAGTGATTTTATATATGTAAGAGATTAATGACAGAAGGATTTCTACAATACAATTTTTTACATTCCTCGGTGCCATTTTCTCAGTCGATGCTTTTCGGCTCCAAACTATCTTTATGTGACTGATTAATAAATAATGATCGCCGTATTCTTTTGACCTAATTAACTATGGTATATAGGGGAAGTAGGCATCTGATAACAGCATTATGCTCCATATATGCTGCCGAGGCTGTATTAATGCTTCCGCATTCCGGCAGAGGCATTAAAATTTGCACCCTTTAAAGCTGTGTTATCATACTATGACGTCTGATTTGATATATTTGAGGTTTGACCGATATTCGATTCCATGCCAAATGTTATACATGAAACGAGTTTGCATTTAAAGGGCACCTAGCGACTTGGTTGTATCAAATCCATTTTGCAACCTAATACGTTTCCGTTAAAGTACAAGTATTTATGCGATATGATTGACTTAACGAAGTCCCATGCCACACAGCAATCTTGCAACAATCTTGTTGGACAACAAGCTTAAATGAGCCATTAAATAAAAAAAGACTGCCAGAAATACAGTAATTTACCGGCGCCGAGCTAATAAAAAACTGGGCACAATGCACGGAAAGCCCTCTCAGACGACCACACGTGTGCCACAAGGCGTGTGATTGCGCATAAAGCGCCTGTTTACTAACGACGCCTAAGAATGACACACAACGTTATCTCATGGCCATTGCCATGCTGACTATTAATAATAATTTCTTATTTTTTATTTCACATAATTTTTGGTTACTTTTTACGGTATTTTTATATGCAATCGCAATGTGTAAGTAGAAATTCAACCGATTTTTACTTCGAAATTAAAAAGAGAAACCAAAAAGCGAGTCTTTTATTTTTTTATATGCGCCGAAGCCATTAAAGTGCTGCCATAAAATCGGCTTTCAAGTTTCATTTTCGAAAAGCGCACGCTACTAGTACTATATGATCAGCAGAGTACATAAATTCTAGTAGTAAGCGCAAGCATAAAGGGGGAGCTTCTCCTGTATGCATGTGACTTTGACACAAAAGCTTCAATGCGTCCGATTGTCTGCGACAGCTATGACGCTGACTGCTGACTTTTGACGTGACGCTGAAACATAAATGAAGATTTAGATTTATTTCTTAATTTTTATGACAATTTCATGCAACAAAATTGAATTTATGCGCGACTTTTTGGTTGCTTTTTTCGTTGTTTATGCACGATTTTGCTGAGCACCAGATTGTTGCCACTATTGTAAGTGGTGTAAGTAGTAGTGTATATGTCTATAATACTCTTTGTCTAATTGTGGTTGCTTTGAAAGGGTGACTTCTTGCTGGTTGGAATGCAAGAAACTCTTTTTATTTTATGAGAATGTGCGCACATTATTGAAATCAATCATAAAATTTGTGACGAAACTTGTTTTGATACCAATTGCTGTGGATTGAGTTGAAGAAAAGGTGGCTAACAGTGGAACAATGTTATAATTTAGCATACAGAAAAAAAGTAAAAAAATTTAAGAATTTTATCAGCTGAGGCTCTTCATTTATTTCTGCTGCCTGACTCGCCACTTATGATCGGTCTGAAGTATACTCGAGTACTTAACTTTGATAGTTGAGTCGAGTCTTCGATAGCAATCCTTCCAGCGTATCTCTGCAGTTACACGCCTTTGATTAACCATATCGTAGTTGCGCATTTAACTCCCTAGTTTACGTTCTCTGAACAAATTTTAAATTTTGTTGCTGTGGTATAGCTTTTTGCACCACTGTATTTCCTTAGCAATATGTTAAATGAGCAATTTTACAGTAGAAATGCTACTTAGCTCGCTCCGAGGTCATTAAAATTGCAATAACTGTGCACTACATGAAAGCCACTGGGAATCAAGTATATGTATGAATATCTGCAATATCTGCAGATAGGGATGCAAGTAAGAACTCGCTCAAAAATTCCTGTTCTGTCACGCACCAAAGATTGAGGACTTTTATTTGACAATTTCGAATGGCAATCGGACTTTAATAGATGCCCAGCGGTCAGTTGGACAGACCGGCAAAGAGCAACAATTGTAAATCAAAAACCTTTATTTAGCAAACCAATACATATGCGTAAAAGTAAAATTGCAGTAAGAAGAAATTAATTTTCGCTAACAATGCGACAACGCTAAAACGCGCCAAACAAGCGAGACTCACACTTTAACGGCTGCGTAAGTATAAATGTCTGTCTACGGAGCTGTTTGCTAGACTGCGAGCCTAAAGGTTGATTTTGTGACCGGCCGCGTTTTTAGATATACCCAGTCCTTCAATGAATAAATACTTCCTCAAGTCACGATTTTGCTTTTTACTATCACTTCCCCCAACCTAAATGCTAGCAACGCCTGCTCAGCTTTCTTGCACCACTCACATGCGCAATGGTGCATTTAACCATTAAAATCAATCAAAAATAAAAATTTATTGCACAACTTTGTTGCATGGCTTTTTATGTAGAAATCATAAAGAATTTAATACCACAGAACATACAAAAGGCAACAATGAATTTGGATCAGCTCAGTAAGGAAACTAAGTTCTTGTGCGTTAATTTTGATTGCAAGCCATCAGCATTTGAGTATTTGTGGCAACAACAACAATGATAACCTTCGATTCATTCAGGCTATTTTTAATGTCTGCTTCGTTAAGTAGCAGCAGTTATACTCGCCGCTGAGTGTGTGTGCGACTGTGTGTGACTCCTCAATTGTTTGGCTCATCACCGATTTTGAGTTATTGCTTTCACTTTGCTTTTTGCTGCGGCTGCATGTAGGCGCACCGCATTTAAATTAATGCCATTTCGGCATTTGGAATTTCATTCATTATATTTTATTTCTATAGACGCGTATTTATATGCCCATTTATGTGCACTTTTTGCATTAAAATCCGGCGCAGCAATTGTTTGCGAGATTTATTATTTGTTATTTATGTTGGAGATGATTGCATTGATTTTTACGGGCCGCTTTGATTGTAAAGAGCTTAGTTTTAATAGTGCAGTCAATCCTTTGATTAATGTCATCTACTTTGAAAAATTTGTTGAACTGCTTAACCACTAATTAGTTGATTGAATTTTTACGATGACGTTGCCTCTAATTTAGCTAATACCCTTTAATGTTCGTCAGATAATTTCTTAATGTGATGTAGAGGCTTTTACAGGACGCAGAAACACACATCAGTAGAACCGAATTACAAAAATATAATATAAAGTGGGGTTCATACTTCGCTTCTTAAGGCTGTTTAAATGAATAAAAGTATTATAAGCTGAATCTGATTTTAAGAGGCGATTTTGATAAATTTTGGTCAAGGAAACGCAAGTATGATAGGAGATAGTAAGATTGTTAGATAAACCTCTTAAATCCACTTACTACAGCTGTTATGCCGCTTGTGGCAAATAAATTGCACAAGAATCTAATATTCAAGTACAGTTACTCCAAATTTCTTAGCGAAAAATAACATATTACTTTCCTATTGATAAAATGATTGATTATGCATGACAGCGCCAAGCTACAATAATGAAATATGCTGCAGGAGTTTGCCAAAAAAATAACAAGAAACGCGAAACGAAAATTGTCAACTGGTAAAAAATGATGTCAACATTTTGCAATCAAATTAAACGACTGTGCAACAAAAAAAAAAACAAAAACAACAACATGCGTGATACTAAAATACCGCGAATTTGTATATCTATCTGCCTGCCTGCAACAACAGTGCGAGCGCGCAATGAGATAGCGTGAATGCCAAATGCCCGCAGTTACCCGCCAGCATTGATGGCTGCGCGACGTGACAGAGAAAAATCGCCAAAGCCATTAAAATTATTAGAAATTTTGCATATCATTGTGAGGCAAGCAGAAGCCGGAAAAAAAGTGGCGGAAGTTGAGAAATGTAATGAAGTGAGGCGAGGTTGGGGCGTGGCAGTTGGCTGTTGCAAATGATTTCATATATACAAAACTTGTTGTTGTGTGGATGTGTGTGTGTGATACTTATAGCCGACAGTCTGTCAAAAATTTGCGTGCCAACAGCATGCTAGACAAAAATTGAACAACAACAACACTACTAGTGATTACGACAACAACTGGTAAGTGATGATGATAAAGATGATATGCAAATTTTGCAAATCATTTGAGCAGCCAAAGTCAAAAAGGATAACCGGCGCGAAGCTATTTGTTTTTGCGCGTTGTTATTGTTGTATTGCTGTTGCTGATGACTTTGTTGTTTGGTTGCTCATTTGTGATTTGGATATTTCGCGCCATTTTGTGCGCGGAATTTGTTGCTGGCATTTTGTGTGGACTTTGGAAAGGGTTTAGCGCGCTGCCAGTCAAGTAAATAAATACATTTTTGTGTTAGTGTGTGTATGTGTGCGTGCTGTTTAGCTTTTTCGCAACATGCTGCGCCACATTAATCTTGTGCGGTTCAAACGTCACAAATTTCACGTAATACACTAGCAAGGTACTAACACACACACAGACACACATATATATAACAACTGCAATACAAATATCTCTCTCTTATTTATGTAAATCCCTGGCAACCCATTCAACTGTCTGCCATCACTTGCAACAGCTGTGCGGCGGCGAACGCGCATTTTTTCGCGGTTACTTTGCATTTTTTTGTTGCTGTTGTTTGCGTATTTTTTTATTTTCCATCTTCGGCAGCTAAATTGATTAAAATTTTCATTAAATTGTTCAAACATTCTATATGCCACAAATGTTGCAGCAACGCATTTTGTATTGTTTATTGTATATTCAAGATGTTATTCTGCTTGCACATAAATTTTGATTTGAACGCGCGTAAATCTCATTTCAAAATTATATTTCTAATTAAATAGTCCGAAAATGTCTCCACTTGACAACGGTTGCCAGAGTTTTTTCGGGTGACCAGTGTAGCTACAATTATTGCTTTGACAAAATTAACCCTTTTCAATTAAATATAATTGAGCAAAAAAAATGTTTCACTATTTTTTCAATTTGATGTTTTCGAATGCAAGCAATATTTAAAATCTTGTTTACATACATTATTTCCGACTTAAATGGCCTTTTCGCAGTAGCTCTGCGCAATTTAATAACGAATTTTGAGTATTGAAGCCTAACCTAAGGCGCATATTTGAATAAATGTACCACTTTTTCCAAATTAATATTTCCTAAACCAGAATTTATGTATAAATATTTACATGGACACCTTCATTGTTATAATGACCTTGCTCTTTGTCAATGTTCTCTGTAAATGTTGTCCTTTTAGAGCGCAAAATGTCGAAAGAGAAATTATTATATTATGAGGTTACTCTTTAGTTTTTAAGGATTTATATACACTTGTGGTTTTCAAAAAATCGAATATATTACTAGCTTATATATAGCGAATGTTAATATATTTGAAAATTGCCTCCAAAAATTTGAAGTTGTTCCGGCAAGTACTCCTAGTTTTGGAGATATGGACGAATCGTAAGCATTTTTTAACTTAGTGTAGTCGGCTCCTGAGTTAGATGTTTTTTCGCAAAACTCAGGTTTTATTTCACATAAAAATATAATATTTGTTTCCGATATTTATTGCTTGAAAATGACAAGATTTAGTCATGATTATGCAAACATCGGAGACATTATAAACTGTATATAAAACTGATTAGCAAGACGAGCTGAGTTGATTTAGCCATGTGTATGTCTATCTATGTATGGTATATGCGAACTAGTCCCTCAGTCTCTCCTTGAGATATCGATCTAAAATTTTCTAAACGCCCTTTTCCTTCAAGGTGTTACTCATTCATACAAACATATCAATCAAATTCAAAGCCCTGTATGGAAACATTTTTATTTGAAAAGGAACTTTTCACGAAAGTTAGCATAGGTCGTTGTCCAAGGCAACGCTATTCTGACTGACAGATCAAAATCCAAATAAAGATTTCTTATACCCTCTTGTGCTATGAGAAATGCACCTGTGAAAGATATTGCAGCTTCGGTGTAGCCGAAGTTATCGTTTCTTCTTGTTATTCATAAAATTTACTGTCCTCAACTGATATGACGTTGCATAAAATGGGTATTTTTGTCAGACTGATCGTGGCAGGAATCTGACGGGAAAGTTTGTCTGTCTATGTTTATGTTTATGTTACATATTATATTATATCCACGCATGTTCCATTTACAATACATATATATATTCTTGTATATAAATTGCCAGATCTAAAACTCTGCACTAACCACATAACCACATTACCGAAATGGAATTAGTGAATATATACATAGAGGCAAGCGCTAGTCAACGCCAAATATTTTTGGTTAATCAAATGCTTTTATTAAATCTAATTAATATGCAGTTTCGACACTAATTTACCGTTGCGTTGATTGCCACTTAATAAGCCACAGAATGCTCATTAAATCGCCAACTGTCAATTTCCAAAAAACACGCACACATACAAATATGCATATGTGTGTGTGATATGACCGGAGGCCAACAACTGTTATTGTTTTCGTGTTTTGAAAATCTGGAAATTGCACACTAGGGACTAAATTAACCTGCAACACGAGCAGACACGACAGGACCAAAAACAGGTTACGCCCATGCGGGCATTGAAATACAGTAACACGCACATACATATGTAGTAGTAGTGTGTGATATTGCATCGAGTTGGTCCTGGCACTAATTGCGCGTTTGCACCAACTTGCCACAAATTAGAAAATTGTTTTCCAAAAACAAAAAAAGCAGCTAATCAGAAAGTCAAGCAACAACAACAAAAACATAAGCGTAAACGAAAGTATTTCAACAAGCTGACACTTGACTTTACTGTCAGTTGTTTAATGTTGCACGCTGACGGGTCAAATATTAGCTGCAAACAAACACAGTGAAAACAAAAGTGGACCACAGAGTTCACATGAAGCACACATAACGGCTGCAAATAAAATGCTTTCGAAAGTGACAGGACGCAAGCATTAGCTGATGCCTGCATACACAGGACACACCTAAAGCCACAACGCATACTCACACCAACTGTAAAAACCCCAGCGGTCAACTTAATTTTATAATTCCTTTGACACACCAAATATTTCCACCTTGCACCTTACGCCGCCATTTACAGGTGTGGCATGCTCATAAGGCACGCACAAGGTGCACAAGCGGCACAGGTGGCAGGCAATCAATTTGAAAATTTCAACGCAAGAAATTTAATTGACTTAACGGTGCAAGGTGTCGTGTATTACTTTTGAGTGTGTGTGTGTGCAAGCGAGTTCATTAGCCTCGAAGAGTGAAAGTTCGGTCACAGCTGCCAAAATTCAAAGCCGCAATAGTTTTGTCATTATTGACAGCTCTGCTGGATATGTCATTATTATTTTCAAAAATTCGTTTTCTCCTGTATTTTGTGGCTGTTGACTGGCAGTTGACATTTGTCATGGTTGTTGTTACAACAAAAAGGCTAGGCGGCTCGCTTTTTTCACATGTACTCGTATCATATATCTTGAAATAACTGAGGTCATAATTGTATGTGACAACTTGCAACATAGGAAGGTAGAAATTAAAGTGACAATGCGATAGTGACATTAAGCAGCTCCCTTAATGTGTTAATTAAGCAACAACACCTTTTGGTTAGGTTTGCCTGCGCTTTGTGGCATATCGATTAATTAAGTTTATTGTAGTTTACGATTTTAGAGTTCCCACATAAAAGGCGGGAAAGGAAATGAATTCTTAAGGGCATAAAATTTGCTGAGAAATGTTGGCAGAGCGGATGTCTTGCTGTTTTGCACATGTCTAATTGAAAATTTCGCTGAATGTTTTAGATAAATTTCAAAGGAAAATGTACTAGGCATGACTGGAATTTTTTAACTCTGTTAACTGTTAGCATCATCCAAGCGGAAGTACCACGCATAGAGAAGGTCCACAGGTCTACTAAGTAACTACGGCAGGCTACAGAAAGCTTTCGTATACACAGCCGGTCTAACGGTTTTACTAATCTTGTCGTCACCAAATATTAATTCAAACGCAGTAAACGAATAGGTCAACTCCACTTGTCTATAATTTAGGTTACCAGCCACAGGAACATTTTCGGCAACGAGACGAGTTAGCCATGTCATGTAACGATCAAGATTCCATACGCAATTTGAACAAAAAAGCTCAGAACAGTTGGTAATATATAACCAAATGCAAGATAGCAATATGGCCAAAATATGACAAAACAAGAACTATGGACTTATTAAGTAGGTATAAGAAAATATTGTACAGACTTTGACGGACAGACGTCATTTAGATAAAATGCGTCAAAAAGTCAAGTTCTTAAGTCTTGAGCAGTCGTTTTATAACGCTAGAATGTTTATGACACTATAGTAGGCAAATTTTTGAGCGATCCATCCTACGCTACCCACAATATACCTTATACTCTATGTAAATATATTAAACATGCTTCAGCTCTACCTAATTTTATGCCTCACACACGCCGCTCCAAGCCATCAGTGCGCCATGTGTTGTTAATTATTCAAATACCAACCAGAGAAAAACCTGCAACAGCTTATAACTATGAGTATATGTGTGTGTATGTATGAAAGATAGTCGTGCATAGATTTCTTCAAAGTCACCATATTGCGTGCTTATCATTATCACCATCAGCAACACCAACACCAAAAACCCACTCTAAGTCAAAATTAAGTGTAACTGCTGACATGTGAATCGTTGCCACAGCGCCCATGCCACATTTTTGACTCATATACATATAGTGTATTTGTGATGTCAGCATCATCGAACATAATCGCACTATTTATTGCCATGATACAACATAATTTTACAACAATACACAAACAATAGCGCCAACTTAGCGGCAGTCAATGTGTGACTGTATGTTGCAAGTAACTTTCGCTGCTGCTATGGTTATGAATATATATGTACGAGTATATGAAATGATTAGCATCCCTCATATATGCCACATCTGTTACAATTTTGATAGAAGCCAACAAATTTTTAATACCCAACACACCATGCCACTACAAAGCAATAGCGTTAGGGTGTGTATGAGAAAGTGACTGAGTGTTTGTGTGGCAAGTTTGAACATGGGTGATGATACTGACGACATGGATGCGGCCACCCGGGGTTAAATTGTCGTTCGTACAGGTCGCTCACTCGCCGGTACGCTCGCTGTGCCGTCTGTTTGGCTGCAGGAAAATTAACTAAAATTCATGCCACAAAAAAGTAGCTCGACTATTGCGACGTCTTTATGAATTTACACCGATAATATTTATGTACCAGTGTGTATTTAGACAGCTTTGTGAGTGAATATAGTATTTTCGAGCCTTTGACCAAGCAAACAAAAAAAAAAAAAAAAATTTGTTGCACGTGCAATATTTGCATTTAAGTCTAAGCGCATTAACGTTTTATTGTGTGCTCAAACAAAGCGACAGAAGGAAAACAGCACAACATTTTTTGGTAATCACTATTAGTGCACAAAAAAGTGAAAATATGTGCGTTCCTGCCACACATGTGGCATGCATGAATTTGCACAAGGTGTACGCGACCCTCAACTAGCGCTTACTATCGGAGCAGCATGTCTCTCCGGGCATTCAGAGTTAGTAAACACTTGCATATGTATGGGCAATTAAGTATTTGTTGCTTGGGTTTTGTGGCAAGCATAGAAACTTTTCTGCACAAAAGTCTGCTCACTACCTTTTTGTGGCTACAATTATTGTTTTTGTTGTTATTATAATTTTTTTGTTTTTGACCGACCAGCAAGTGCAAATCACTGCTATCGGATTAAGTATGGTCAGTGAACTCTCAGCCCGCCGCACCCCGCTTCGCGCTAAATTAACTTAGCTAGCTTGTTGCATGCTACAAGGATGTGTGTGTGGTCTGCTTACCTTAAAAATTGCGCTTGCAACCTCGTTTCACTGTTTGTCCCGTTTGCCGCTGCTCACTGTTCCTAAATACTTGACTATTGGCCCATAAAGACGGATTTGAATATGTCCAGATATGACCAAATATTTGCCTTCTGTTGCATGCATACTCAACACTGTTTTCAACATAACCAGCGTCACGTTGCAGCTATTAGTTTTGTTACTCCATGAGTTTGTTTTTTATCTCTGCAATATTTGTTTCCATTTTTAATGCCACACTGTGTGGCATGATTGGCAAATTAATGCCTTTTGACTCGTGCATTAATTGTGGTCCTCGCTTATATTGTTTTTGTATTTTTTTCTTTCTTTCTCTAATACCCATATCTCAAATGTGGCGTCTGAACTTTGCATAGTTCAGCCATAATTTCAGTTTTATTAGGGTTGGCTTCATGGACCGGCGTCTTTTGTATGTGGAAATTTTAGCTTTAAGCTGCTTAAACGCATATGTTGCATATATTTGTTAGAAAAATATGCATTTAACCAATAATACTGCTATAAAGAGAAAATAGAGCGTTCATTCTCTCGTTTTGAACTTGTTAGAGCAACAAATCTGTCTTAAAAATTTCGCTCCAGCATTTGTGGAATATACTCGACTGTAGAAGTCGTCAAGAGTTGATCGTGTCCACCCAGTACGTACTAAAAAAGAATGTAAGAAGGAGCTCGACACAACTTATTACATAAATCATTATATACAAACAGCTACAATTTAAAATAAGTTGATGTCCAGTGTTTTGATTGAGCGGTAAGACGTTAAAACACACGGCAAAAGACCTGCCTGAAAACAACAAAAGCTCAAAACTTGTCCGACTGCCTTTCTTTTTCTGATGTAGTTGAAAAAAATGATCATGTTTCTAAAGAACTAAAGGTAACCTTGAAGTGATTGTATATCATCTTATGGGTTGAAGATTTCTTTTGAAACAATTTGTCCCTTATAACTAAATCTATCTATAACATACTTTTAAAGGCTTGAAATCTAAGAAATACGTTTACGGAACATATTATCGCTCTACTGAAGACTTTACGGATCAGAATCCGTACTCTGTTAGGTTCCCCAAATTTATATATTATATAGAATACATAAAGCCTCTTTTTTCAGTTAATATGACAACTTAACTGAGACGTTGCCCTTGACCTATTCGAAAGAAAAGTTTTTCGTGTGATTTATAAGAAGTAACTCTGTCTAAAATACCTATTCCAAATGAGAAACATTACCCAACTCTTCAGAAAATATTTTCATAACTTTGTAAGAGCCTAAAGCAAAGAAATATTAAAATAATATTATGTTTTCTGTTTTGAACAAGGTAATTTATAAAATATATCACTTATTTAAAATTTCAAAAAATTATTTTTATATATGAAAGAGCTTAAAGAATTGACTTTTTTTTAAATAAAGCACTATTTGAGATTTTGATTCTTGTTACAGATAAGCTGCTTGGTTAGTACAGTTGTAATATTATATTTTATCGCTCTCTTAGCACCGCTCAATATTTAGTTATGCAAATTTCTGAGCCTAACTGGCAGTTTGTTAAGCTGTCCGCACGTTTATATTTCAAAAAGATGTCAAGCATGAAACTTAAATGCATATGTAGACGCTTATATAAACACGTAATTGTTATGTATCTACATATATAACTATGTGTTTACCCCGTCTTGGTTGCGCGCCCACAAAAAAAATTTAAATTAAATTTGAACTTACACATTTAGACAACTTGGCTGCGTTGTACCCTACCACAAAAACATAAAAATGTTTTTTTTTCACGCACGTCACTCTAACACCTTCAAGCCGCCTAATCGCAACCTAACAGCCTAAATTGACAACTTAATTTGCATAAAATACTTAAATACTCGGTCCCTCGTCAAACCGATTTTTATGCTTTTTTGCTTTGTATGTGTGCGTATATCTGACTTGCTTCCTTCACCAATCGAAAAAAAAAACTAAATAAAAATTTCCTTTTAAATATATTCAACGTCTGTCTGTAATTATTTTAACGAGCGTCACCTCCTTTAAGCTGTTGCACAAACACAGGTGGCACGCATATTAACCGAAAACCCATAAAATCGCTTCATCATTATCTGCTGCAACATGTGTCCCGCAACCTTGTTGTTGCCTTTTCTCCTTTACACCCAATGTCTTTCATCACTTGACGCGTTAATTTGACACTAATTTATTCACGCACGAAATTTAAGGCTCCGTAACGGTAGGAGCGCAATGCTAATTTAAAGGCTCGTAAAAATTTCGATAATCATAAAAATGTTTATGGGTTTTTAATGAATGCGGAAATTTGAATTTGCTGAAAGAATCATGATACTAAAGCAAACTAAAGAACTTAAACAGCATGATCCGTGCAAATAGGTTTATTTCCTAATGAAGTTGGCTTTGTTGCAGCTCTGTTCGCTCATAATATAACCTTAAATGCTAGCGATTCCCTGGGATCTCACTGCCGAGATAATTAGATAAATTTGAAAAAATGCACTAAAATAAATTAATTCGCTATTACCAAAAACCATAATTTCTCCAGACTATCGAAATCCAATGCCAAAAATGCCGCTTGTTTCAAAAACTTAAGTACAGCTGCAACATTTCATCTACGATTTTGATCTTGTTTACATAAGCTCCCCTGTCCTACGCTTCGCGAGTTGGTGTCTAATGTAAGCACCCCGTGGATTCAAACCCGTTTAGACTGAGTTTTTTTTTTTTTTTTTTTATAAAAAAGACTTACCTCCTGCTTTGCTATTTTACCACATTAAATACCTTCCGATATTGAATACGATACCACAAAGAAATAGGTGGTATTCTCTCATTTTTTAGCCAATAAAATTTTTAAAACTAAATTTTATGGTTTAAAAAAAAATATATTCCATGGTTACAGTTAGAGGCTTGTTTTTGTTTTGTTTTTATCGAATCATCCGAATATAGATTAACCTAAAATAATTTAAAAAATCTTATATCTGCTAAATGAGTCTCACCTTATACAGTGTAGCTTTTTTCATGTTAACCATTTATAAAAAGTTGATAAAGTTATATTTGCTTCAATTACGTTTACCAAAAACTGTTTTCGTATATTTTTAAATTCACGAAATTTCGTCTAAATTGTGATCATGATAATATTGACAGTCTTTTTCATAACTGTAGTTCCCACTCTTGTTACTTTTTTCCCACCATGCGTCGCTATTGACTAATTGCCCTCATTAACTTCGCGGTAACGTGTGGCACCCTGCCGTTGTGCTCTTTTATGGCACTTCCTTTACTATAAAGATATATGCACACATATATATATACCTGTATATATACGTATATGTCATTGTCCTTTCTCAATTTTAATGTCTTTTCCGCTGACGCGCTCGCTGATAGATCACCTGTGCTCAGCATATGCGCGCATTTTAAACGAAGAGATAATAATCATCCGAGCCTGTCGCACAGGTTGGTCAAGGCAATATCTAGTACATATATACTCTAATGTACATATGTATGGTATTTAGTCGTTAAAAGTCCTTTGCACTGCCAATGAATTTTGTTTTGATGAATGTTGTGTTAATGGCATGCCATTTCGAAATTCTATGCAGTCGCTTTTGTTTTCAGCGTTTTGTGATCTCAAAATGTTGATAAGCCGCCAGCAAGTGGTTGGGGGAGAGAGAAGCACAATAAAGACACAAAAAAGTTATAATAATACCGGCGTTAATGGTCAACACTTTAGCACAACTGAACGCCGGCCGGCGATTGCGGCTGTAGGCGTAGGCGTCATAAATTGCTAAAGTGAAAAATTACATAAATTAGTACTGACAAACCGAAAAAAAAAAGTTGAAACCGGTAAAAACTACACAATTACTAACAAATACACACATATAAAAAATGTTTAACAGCTCTCGTATCCTTATGCCATTAACAGCTGTAAACTGAAAGGATTCATTTGGGCGCAGGATTTGATGTATCACATCCGCGGTTCAGAGGCCACACTTGCAACATGTTGCCCGCGTACTAATGTGGGAAACTAAAATGCCGCCTTTTTCTATTTGCTTAGCCGCCCGGTGAAAGGCTTTCATTTCCGCTTTCATTTGATTTTAGTTATCTGATTTTGTGCGCAGGATACTAGAAAATATGAGTAATCATATTTTTCTAAATTCACCGGAAATATTTAGAAATAAATATTAGCTGCCACAATAATGACATGTTGCATGTTCACTTGTTTTATTAAATGCCCGCATTAGCGTCTCTTGTTGGAACTCTCTTTTTAGTAAATAGTTAGTTTGTTATTGCTTTATGTGTAATGGTTAATGCTGGGAGTGTAAAACTCTTCAAATATAAGACGGCCTTAAATTCATTGACGTCTACGACTCTATATTCACCATAGAAAATATTATTTTGTGTTAAACATGAGCTTTATTTACTTTACAAATGATCAATTTTAGTGTATTAATTATCAAGATAGTTTTTTTTTGCTGAAAATGTCATTATTTCTTAATGCAAGCCGAAAAATAAAATATTTTTTCTCAACTCATTCACGACACTTCAATTAAAACCCCTTTACCAACGCTTTTTGTGCCACTCGACTTCCTAAAAATCTTTTGCAACAAAATGTTGCATGCTGCATTCTACCCACAACATCCATACACAATGGAATGTGCAACAAATTGTTTCAATTAACTAAATTAAATTTGCACGCGCCCCACGACGTTGATGATGAGCTGCCAGGTCTACAAGCCAACGCCGAAAAGGTCTAAAGGTACGCTGCAAGGGATGCAGCGTAACGGTCAGTCAATCAGTTTGCTCGGCAGTCCAGTCGATTGATTGGTTTGGTTGGTGGCATGATTGGTCAGCGTGTGAATGACAGCCGGTTGACAAGCAAGCAAGCGAATATAATTTTTTTTGTCGTACCTTAGTCCGCACAGGATACACAGAAGCTGACCAAAGTGATTGACTGTTTACAAGAGGTAATAAAGAGGGGCGGCAACAATGAAAACACAACAACAATTACTGCAATAACATTTAATACAAGCATGTAATATCGGCGTACAATATAAATTACGCCGCCTTTGCATGAGGTTTTGTTGCACATATTACTTTTATGTGTTTACTTGCATGTATATGTAATGCATTCGCATTCAAATAACAACATTGTTTCAGTAGCATCGCTGTTGCTGTCAGTTAGGCCACAATGTTGCTGCCACATGCTTGTTGTCGCGTCGATATCAATTAAGCGGCACAAATGAAATTGAATTGCAGTGTGCACACGGAGGCGGTAGGCAATGAAAGCATGCAGTGTAAAAACACATATACAACAACAACAAAATTGTTAACTTCGGCAATTCCGAAGCTATAATACCCTTCACATTTTAATCGCTCAAGTTGCATGGCAGCTATATGCTATAGTGATCTGATCTGAACAAAATCTTCGGTGATTGCACCGTTGCCTTAGAAAATAATCCCTGCCGAATTTCGTGAAGATACCTCGTCAAATATAGAATTTTCTCATACAAGTAGTTGCTTCCGATTGTTCAGTTAGTATGTCAGCCAAATGCTATAGTGCTCCGATATCGCCAGTTCCGACAAATTAGCAGCTTCTTAGGGAGAAACGAACGTGTGCATAACCTGAAAGCCTAGTTCGCGTATATATAAACAGACGGACAGACAGATGGACATGGCTAAATCGATTGTATATATTTATATATATATATTTTTTATAGGACCTCTCTCGTCACTTTCTGGGTGTTAAAAACTTCGTGGCACACTTAATATACCCTGTTTAGAGTATAATAACAAGAACGCGGTCAGTATACACGCCAACTTGCAACATGTAACTACTAGCAAATGCGCGCTTGTACCATAGTGTTAACAGCTATAGTCGAGTAGAGCATACAGTAATAACAACAACAAAAGCAAAAGCCTCAATACAACACTGACAACAATATTACAATAAAATAAACGTCGCCTGTTCGGCCATTCATCACTGTCCAAGCAACTTAATCGTCATTTAAATTGTAGCTTAACACGCCGTCGGGCCGCAGCTAGCAACCAGCATTCACTGCACGCCTTCGTATTAGCCACTACAATCTACTTTCCACCTTCCGCCCTTCCTTCCGCCTAGGCGCCTTCTTCTATAACCTCAACACAGATATTCAGCGCTTATCCTTTCAAGCGTACCCTTTCGAGCAAACAAAAAAAATGTTTTTTTCATTGTTCCCCAGAGCGGCCAGTGGTCATCATAAATGCTTGCCTGGTTTTACTTAGCGACTTCTTATCGGCATAAATCTCTGTCTTGTATGCGCACCACATTCCAACCCCATTTGAGGCACTACTTATTTTACAGTGATTTTCTATGCTTTTCACAGATTTTTTCCACTATTTTGTGCTGCGTTCTTTGCTTGTCCACTCTGTGTGCTACTTTCGCTTATTATTTACACCTAACCTAACTTTTGTGCTTGGATTTCGTTGTCCTGGTATCGCCCTACGACCGCTGGTGCACGTGCCGCACGACGTACCGTCGCATAATTGCTATAAATTAGTACGTATTGTCTGCTTTGAGATCTGATTAGACTAGCGCGACTTGTATTTTCGATGACTTTCCACTGATTTCTTTTTTTTTGGGTAGAGAACCGCTAAATAAATGATGCACAAATATTTTACCAAGAGGCTTTTTAATTATTTTCATGTCACCAAGTCAGTTGTGAATGGAAATTCGTAACCATCGAATCATTACTAACCATTGTATGTTGTTTTAGTCTTATTGAGGTTAGATTGAGTCTTGAAAGTGGTTTACTTTACACAAAAATGATATTGGTTGATGCTCCAAAACAACTTCGAGGTTCACTTTCGCTTCGATAGTTCGTGTTTTTAGGTATTTTACAATTCAACGGCAGAGAAAGTCTGTTGACTAAATAAATGATTTAGAGGGAGGTACAGCTTTTATAGATTTGGTATCAGTTAAGCCGACACCTATCGGTTAATTAAATTCATTAAATCTAAATTCAAAGTTATTAGCTTCTGAAAGTTGGGAAGATGGCTCTTAACTGATCGTTCTTCAAAATGATTTGTGGTGAATGAAATTATTATTCTCTAATATCCTAATTGCCTCTTGTTGCTCTGGCATTTTTAAGATGAATTCTGAGGGGTATTAAGATACCTCTATTGCGGCGATAAGTGAGCTTAGCTTGATATCATATCAAAAAGTGCGGGAGGGTGATTATCTCTCGATAATAACCATCTTAGGTCTGTGTGCAGCAACCGCTTATGGTGGCTCTTTTCTGAAATATTTTTGCAAAGGTTTCGAAGAAGATATTAATAACAAAACTCTAATTTTATATTGACTATATTTTTCTTTCGAGTTTATGAATATTTAATCACTTTGCTATATACTCATCGTCCACAATCCATTGTTCATCCTATAATCGGAACTGATATTCAAATCCAGACTTAAAACACACTAAGCTAAAAATTAAAGAAAGCGAAACCAACCAACCCACAAACAAAACGCACTTCATTATCGAGTAACCGCTTAGGGAGCGAAGTCGAATGGAATTAAAAATGTAAATAATAAAGGGTTGCAGGGTAGACACTCATCTACAGAAGCAACACACACAACAACCAAACCAAACCCAGTAAAGACAAGCCGAACGCAACGATGATGTGCGACTTGAGATTGCCGCTTAACCGTTGCAAAAGAGAGCGTAGGCACTTCTGCTAGCATGTGTATGTGCGTGTATATGTTTATTTGTGTATGTGTGTGCTTACTGCGCGTATTTGCCTATAAATATGCCTCAGTGTGCTTAGCAAATAACGAATATGTATATATGTAAGCCTATGCACTTGTATGTGTGTATGTGCGTTTGTTTGCACATTCCAAAGCAGTGTGTTGTCGTACTTGTTTCTTCTACTATTTGCTTTTTTTACACATTTCTCTTCTACTTCAACTCCACACTTTTATTGGTGCAAGCAAACAAAAAAACTTATACAAATTTAATGTGTGGGAAATGTAGGTAGAAGTAAACACACATATGCACACATACAAAGAAATTGTGCTGCATGAGTCATCAGCAAGAATAACAGCAACAACAGCAGTGTCGTGTAATGTGCAGCATATTTAGGAGCCAGTGGTAGCCACAAAGTCGGTGGCAATATCGTAGTCAATTTTGTTTCTGCTTTTATTGTAGCTGTTGCTGCCTGCTGGTGGTGCCATTGGTGCTAGTGTCGCTGGTCGAAATATCAGTGCTTGCGTTGCAACATACTCGCACATAACTGCTCTACAGCATGAGTAATAACAAGCGCAACAAAAACATGCATATTTAGAAGTGCAGCGCAAGTTCAGTTATTGTGTCTGCGGCCGCAAGAAATGGTACTTGAAACGCCGTTGTTTTCTTTTCTTTGTGAATATTTTTTTTTAATGATTTTTTTCTTTAAATTGTATAAACAACTTTGCTTATTATTGCTGTTTAAGCTGCCAGCGGCCCGCCATTGAATTTAAACAGCAGGCTTTGAGGGTTATCGATTTGATAGCGAAGTTGTATGGAAGAGTCAGTATGCTGCTCAGTTATGTACTACACATAGCTTGCGTAATAAATTGATACAGTAGCTGTCACATGTATAGGTATAAAAAACTTTCTAAAGTAACTTTATTTTATTGAAATCTTATTATTCTTAGATTAGATTTTTAGTTTTTGAAGTTTAGTTTTTTTTATGAAATTTCATTCTAAGTTATGTTACGTTTTGTTATGTTAAGTAATGTTATGTTGTGTAATGTTATGTTATGTTATGTTATGCTATATTATGTTAACATATTATATTATGTTATATTAGGTTATGTCGCTTCATATTGTGTTATGTTTGCTAATGCTAATAATACATACATAACATATGTCTCTCGGACAAAAGTTTTAGTCATTAGTTTCTCTCTCTATCAGCACTTTCGGAAATTTTAGACCAATTCGAGATATTAACGGACAGATGGTAGCGGTAGCAGAGCCTTTTACTTATAAGCTTATACTTATATATACATAACTCTTATCAATTTTCTTAATACATGAAGTGAGTTGTTAAGTCCAGAGATTGGTTTGAAAAATTATTGTTTTCTATTTGCAGATTCACAAGAAAATATTTATATGACTATACATTTGACGATTATGATCCCGTTTGCCTAAAATGGACGTTGACGACTATTAAGAATGCTTTCTCGAAAAGTAGCTGCCCTCTTCACTCTGACGCCCTGTTGACGGTCTAGTTTGCCCCAAATGGATGCTTTGTGGAAGACTTTAGATAATAATTCTTCCAAAAGCAGCCGTCTTATTTATTTTGACGTTAAAGAATGAGGTGTAAACTCACACATTATACACACAAAATATTTTTTTGCAATTATATTTGCCGCCTGCGTAGTTTTCGTTTTGAGAAGTGGCTTGGAACCTTCTATACACTTTAGATTCGCAGCAAGACAAGTTAAAGGGGTACGGTTTGCTAGGAAGTTAAATTTCTGCCCCAAGGTAGTCAAACTTCTTCTGAGACTTTTTTCTCAAAATTATACACTCACTTGGATAATTTATGTAGGCCGCCCTGGAGGGATCTCAGATGGTGGGTGGTCACATGTAGCAGTGGTCCTTTATAAGTGACCGCCAGTGTAAGTACATAGAAACATTTAAAAGCTAACAAGTTTGCAAGTATACGTGAGAAACAAATTTAAACTGAGAATTTCTAAAGTTAAATTTTTTAATGCGAACAACAAGCTGACTATAAGTGGCAAGTCTTTTTACATACGCTGGGTTGTTAACAGGCGAATGTAAATAAAAGCACAGTGAAATAGGCGGTAGGGAAAAGTTATTGTCGAGATGCAGCCATGGTTTTTTCAAACCTCCTTTTGGTAGAAGATATGATTATGGATTAAGTTCAATACCAGCAAGGATACCAGAATATTTTCAAAAAGAGATAAAAGAAAATGCCGGAGTGGTAAGAGATGAGCTTATTTTTTAGTAAAGCACAAAAATAAAGGAGCACGGTTCGCGTGGATATTGTATGTGGCAAACTCACACACATAATGTCCAATCGAAATCGCTTGCCACATCGACACTTGCATTTCCATACTCAATCATGATCGATTACCTTCAACGTCATGTGTTTGCTTCGCATAAAAGGCGAAGAAGTGGAATAAAGCCGCATTTCAAAAGCGTTTGAAAGGATTTTTCGTCGATAAGTGGATTTACGAGAAATGCAAGGAATAAGCAGCGCATGTTGCAGCTTGATGGTGGCATTCAAACTCTATATATAAAGAAAAGCTGTTGCACAAAAGCTGTTGCATAAAATTGCATAGAAAAGAAATGAGATTTTGAAAAATCAAAACGCTGAGTTACACTTGAAGGCACTTGAAAAAAGTATGATATAATCTAGCCAAAGGCAGACAATCTTTCCAAACAAATAAAAATCTGTTCTACACGTTTTTGTTTACATTCAGTGATTGCCACATCGCTGCTTGTTGTTGTAATAATGCAAAGTGTGTTTATAGCCGTTGGCCATGTGATGTTTTGTTACTTGTTGTTAGTGCATAGAAATGCATAAAAAGGACAATGGATGGACGGTGGGTGGAGTGGAGCTCTGACTTTTGGAGTTTACGAGTAAAAAGAGGAGGTGGACTTGCAAATGCGTTTTTGCATTAAAATTCTTTGGTGAACAAAAATTGATAGGGACATTAGAAGAACTTCAGCTTCCTTTAACTTGATTTAGCTTAGGACTACTTATAAAATATTGGAAATTTTTAACGCAGGAAATAGTAATTTCCTAAAAGATAATTTTGTTTCTTATTTCTAAGACCTTTAGTATCCATATATTTAAATTCAAACTATTTGTAGGATCTTATGCCAAATAAATCTTTATTGATTTTAGTAATTTTATATATAGGAATTAAATTTTTTTTTACGTTAAAAAAAAAATTATATATTACAGCTATAGTACCCAGCATGACGTCATAATGTATGTACGTCATAAGGTATCAAACCATAAGGCGTCATATTGTGATGTAACATATCATGATATATTAAGCGATAGGTCACTATATGCTACAACGTTACATTATATATCAAATTGTAAGGCGTCATGTGATCCAACGACAAATCATTTAACAATCCATAGCAACATACGATCAGACATCATATCGCATTCAATCAAACAACATCAGATCGCATAATTTTGTCGTAACCATTAATTTGTTCTCACATTACATCACATCACATCACTTCACATCACAGCATATGGGAGATATCTTAGATAAGCAAAACCTACAAACAAATAATTGATACTAAATACAACCCAAATATAGATAGATTCTGGTTATGATGAAAGCGATTGCGGGTCTAAGACGTTTAACATCACATTTTTGGAGACCATGTGATATAGTGATGTCACATCACATAACCTGTGTCTTCTAGCTAAATTTTCCCCTTAAATTTAATTTAACTTTAAATTTATGATATATAATACATTGCATACGACTGCCTAAAGATATACCCTGACTTATATCATTCATAATTGCTTATTTCAGCGATGTTTTCTTTTACTTCCTTTCTGCCGCAACAGCTTTTGAAACAAGTTACGTAACATAAAATTTTGCAGTACAGTTATTTATATTATCTATATATTTACTGCTCGAAAAAAATTTAAAATCATATAAAAAAGCTGAGCGAGTTCAAAAAATAGTGTTTTTGCGCTGAAAGTGATTCCAATGATAATGATTTTGCAATAAGATCTAACGAAGTTGCCAGTGGCAGTTTCAAAATATATGATGTAAATTGTAGTAAGCTTCCGTCTGTAGTTATTTTCTTTGCATTGCATTAAGCTGTTGATGACTCATCGCTTGCAACTCACTTTTTCCACTCCTTCCCATTCATTAAGCGTTCTCTCTATCGCTTTGCACTGCAGTCGATTATCTACACATCGCTGCTTACTCATTGCCAAACAGCGCAGTTGTTTTCCATAACCGCTTTGAAGGGGTTATTGCACCCGTTGCAGAACAATAACTGCTTGCAGCCAAGTGTTGCAAGTGCCACCACTACGAAAGTTGTTGGCAGCTGCTGCAGCAAGCGCCTTCAACTTCGATTGCAACTACAGCGTCAGCCGCTTTTACTGCTTCTCAATCGCACTGGTTGTTTGTTGTACGAGTATTGTATTGCTGTTGTTTTTGTTGCATTGTAAATCGATTTGATTTGAGCTAGCTTGCGTGCTGCAAAGCAGCCTTAGTATTTGCATGCCACAACTTCTTTATATATACACACTCATAAATAAAACCGTTATTATATGTATAACACACATATATTTATAATATATGTAAATAACTATAGTTGAATAGCGTTGCAGTTATTGTATTGTTACCTCACTATCCACTCATTTCATGCGTCTCTTCCGTCAGTTGCACAACTTTTCTTGACATCTTCTATGATTTGCTTGAATTGATTTCCGTTTCTGCTTATTCTCTTTCCCTCTGCATGTGAAAGTTTTCGAGTTATCGTCTTGCTTTACATGAGTTCCCGTTTTTTATTATCCTGTGTGGCAGGCGGGCAGCCATGCAACTTGCTCCGACCTCTTCTTTCTATTATAATATTATATTCTTTTGCAACACCTTACCATTAGGTTATTGAAAAGCCAATGACAGGGAAAATTGTGAATGAAATGAAAGTTAGAAGTGGTGTGGCAATGTTTTGGAAAATAGAAGATCACAGAACGTGTATGTGTAGGTGTGTGTAAAAGCATTTCCTTTTTTTGAAACGGAAATTATTTTCTTTTCTTGTGGCAACTTGAAAGTATACTCTTAAACTTACCAGGTGCGGGAAATTGTACTGTCAGCGAATGTGAAAAAAATATATATTTATTTACTGGTAGACCTTACATACATATGCTTATAGTTCAATATATATATAAGGCACTGATAATCTGTATGTGCTGAGATAATATGCAGATACACGATTTAAATACACTTTTCTTCCAGAAATTAAGAAACGATCGTGTTAAAAATATGTCTTTTTGAAAACAGATAATCTCCAGTTTCTAGAAAGAACAAAGCTGCTTGAAAACTAAGCAGCTCGAATATATTTGAACTCCCGAAGATCAAAATTTCTTATACTACCTGAAAATAGAAAGCACGCCTGAGCTGACTACTTAGGGATAGCGTCATAGCGCCTAATTATGTGTATGATGTTTTAGTAATTTTGATCAGCTGAGACCGAAAATGATAGTATTTTCTTACGCGTGGGATTTTTTGTATTAAAGTCAAGCTGTTCAGTGGTCAACCACAACCATTTACTAAAATGACAAAAAAAAAAAAAAACTGTGCGTGATGGAAAATTTTTGACCTCAAATTCGTATTCAAACCTCAAATACCCACACAGACCTCTCAGCACATCAGTCGCAAATTTTTACTTCAGTTTGTTCTTCTGCGTCTGAGGTTTTAAATTTCCAGACATCCGAAATACATATTATATATGTTTATGTGTTGACCATTTCCTCAAAGCTTTCGAATATTATTCCACTTAAAGTATTAAAATTGGTTTTCCTAATGTGCATCGCGGGTAATATAACAATTACGAATGTCATAATTCAAAATATGACTCCAATGATGCCGAATAGCCAACAACAAGCCAAGTGGGAAAAGTGATTTGAATAAAATTGTCATTACAGTTAGAAAGAGTGTGACTGCAGCAAATCTGTTAGGCTTGATAAAGAATTTGTGAGTGTGTGGCAATAACACTAAAGCAATTTTAACGCTACAATAAAATTTGTCGAACAATTTAAAAAGTATGCAACAGAGAATTGTATGTAAGTGGTTACGAATTTAAAAACATTTCTATATTTATTTCCAAATTTCAACAAAAAAAAAAAACAAAATAGTAATTGGCCCAGGCTGAGCGCAGGAAAAACTTCTCACACAAATTTATGCCTTCAGCATTGCGAATTTTTCATTTTTTATTGCTTTACAAGCAATCGAATTTTTTATTCGAGCCACTCAAATTGGTGCCGAACTTATGCTTGCAACAATGTTGCAAATGGTTTGGCGGCTGTGGTGTCAATGCACAGAAGCGCCGTAGAATTTATTGAAATTATCATTGGCGCGTTGGGCGAAGCACAAAGGCAGTTAATCAAATAAATTTGCTCTTGGTAGCCACAAATAAGCGCAGCAACAGCGGCAGCACAGCATACTTGGTGCGATAACGTGCAACGGCAAAGCTTAAGTAGAAGAAAGTGTAAAGCAGGAAGTGGCAGCTAGTGATTTAGTGTGGCGCCTGGTGCACCAACACAAGCGTACAAGTACACACACACAAACGTGCAACATGCTGCTGCTAGCCAAGTGGCAAGTAGTTTAAACGCAAGGCTTACAACTACCATATAGTTTCATGTATTGTCGCTCATTAGATGTTATGATATTCTCAATGAGCTTGCCGCTTAGGCGTATAGGGTGCGCTGTTGGTTGGGTGATTGTGTGTGGCATAAACCGCAAAAGTCATAAAATTACTTTCGCGCATTATAAATTTGCTAACCAACATGTTTTTGCAGCAATCTTACTGGAGCGTAAAATTCGATGACGCCGTACACATCTATATAACCTATATGCACACACATAAATCTCTAATAAGGGCATAACGGCAGCAAGTCTTGCAATATCGACCTCCTACTCCGCCTACCCAATGATCTCTTGGCAGCACTATAATGTGGCAAGTACACATAAAGCTGTAGCGCGCGACAGCTGTGGCTCATAAGTCATTCTCAATCGCGAATTGGCAGCCACAATCGCGGTTGTGGCGCTGTTTGCCACTCACTATAACGAATCGCTTTATTGCAACATCTGCAAGCGATAGTTTATATGTGGCAGCAAATTATTTTAAAGCAGCTCATAATCATTTGTGTATATTATAACAAGTAAGCTATAGATCATTTGCCACTACCTAACAGCACACTAACTATACCACTTGCCACAACTCTGCGTTGTTGCTAAAAACATCATATTTGCTGCAACTCACAGCCGTTATTACAATTTTATTAGCCTTTCTAAGTTTTTCACTAAACTAACTTTACATAACACACACATACAAATACACTTTATTTTCTTGCTCATCTTGCCACCACATTGCTTTGAGGTTAAACACTTTGTCCTTGTTCTTATATCCTTGCCATACACAGGAAGTGTGAGCTTAGCGCTGAGATTTGTCGTACAAAGTTCACAAAAGTCTAATTGTTAAAGTTTTTCCACAGCTTCTTAGCTTAGCTGAACTTTCGAAGGGATGGCAGAGTCATAAAAATGAAATATGAATTTGTCTTGCCACGCACGCAACTCCACATTTCGTACCTACCTAGAAGCTGTTTGTTAACAAAATAATGTTATATGATACCGTTGTAAGTAATGTTACATGTTAAATGATAATCGCTTAATATTTCATGCTAACTACAAGATTATTGTTGTATCGCTGACAAAATGGTTTACTTTGGTGTTAGAACAATAGAAGGCTTACACGTGTGTAGCACAGAAAAAAATTTTTAGTAACCCTAGGGAAGAATTGCATTTAAAGAGACTTTTCTGAGAATTAATCTGACAAGATATATATATTGTCTTCAATACTGCTTTTTTAAAGCTTCCATAAATTAAATTCAGAAACCAAGTCAAAATTTCTATTAAAAGAACATACTGAGTACAAAAAGCTTTTCCTGAAACAGTGGGAATTTCCAAAATGAAGTGATATGACGACTGGTCTAGATCATCTAATACTAAATATTAGGTACCTGAATACCGAAGTCCCTGATAATATCAACTCTGAGACTGACCGACTCTCTACATTATTACTTTTTTTTGATTAAAAAGTGACATTTAAGTTTTTTGATCCTTAAACTAAGTTAAACAGTTCTAAAAGGACTTTATACAAAGCTCGACAGTTCTGTTCGATATTTAAATTCGTCTAGACAATTTATACGAAATCTAGTTTTGTTTCAATCATCTAATAACTGAAGAAATAATATTATAGATTGTCTACCGTTTCAAAAGCTGAAGGAATAGCCACGAAGTCCACAACTCTACGGCCACTTTTATAAAACTATGTATTAAACTCCTTTAACCTTTTATATCAGTCCTGCGCACTTGTAATCTAAGACATCCTAAAACCTCACTTTATTTGGCTATATTTAAGACTACATTTTTAGATGGCCTCAACTGGTAGTCTTCATATTTATTGCCATAAGTAATTGGAAGATCGAAAATGAAAAGGAGAGAAAATTCTAAGAGAAATTCTAAGCGACCGTATGGTGATAGATTTGGAGAGAACTAATTTTGTTCGTCAAGAGCTTTGTTCCTACCCAAATTTGAAATAAGACCTATTGGTGGGAATGATTTTACGTTGGTTTCCAATACTGAAATTATTTTCGGAGTTCTAGTTGGTCCAAAAATGGACGGCCTTCGACGATATCACTACCTTGAGTATCAGGACAGCTAAAGTGAAATAGTGCTGAGTTTTGTTATAGAGTAAAAAGGAACCAAGTGACAAACTATTGGGACGAATCGCTGTTACAGTAACATCATGTTTTCTCTTTGATCTAAGTACGGAGCTGGTTTAAGCCTGCTTTTCGGGCACTTCTAATATATGAAGATTTCTGGTAGAGATTATCCATACTTTTCGTTTAGAATTTGATGACATATTATACTAAGTAATTCAGTATTATTTTTCTTTTCATTAAAATTCCTATTAGAACAATGGCAACAACCAGAATTGTATCCGGTAAAGCTTAGAACCACTTGCATTTTGTATATCATATACCCGTAGGTATAGTTAAGTGGATTTCATCATCATTACAAACATGACCATATATTGAGCGGGGAAGGGCAAAGAGTTCCTCTCTCACCATAGTATAGATCTAGGAGTACATCTTCACCAACGACCACTTGAAAGCAGCAACAACACTTACATCCATCGCCACAGTGAAAAAAGGCGAACAAATTATTTCCAAAAGCAAATCAACGTAATAAAAAATAATAGAAGTGCCCTTCGAAATGCTGAAATGCAAATTCGAATTGCGTGCAATTACGTATGAAAAACGACATATTCGAGTATTAAATGAGCAAAAAAAAATAAAAACAGAAATAACACTGTGAATTCTAAAAATACACAAAATGTGCTATTATGCAAGGACATCTAAAGAGGACTTGGTAGCAGACATAATTGCAGCCATAAATTCACAGTCCACTAGAAGAACGCGCGCACTCGTATGCTAGAATTCAACTCTCGGCGCACCAGCCTAGGCTTCTGATTCGAACGAGACCGCGAAATGTGCGTCAAATCCAGGATATGCAACAAACGCGCTGAAACACTTGAGGTGGCGATGGCAGCGAAATTCAACAATTTTTAATGATTTTAATTTTTTCTTACTTCCATATCATTGCATCGCAACGACAACAGCAACAAATCAAATAATTCCATACCCGTGTCGTTGAAAATTCGTCTATTGTATTGCCTACTTGAGTTTTGTCTGAGATTTGTGTTGGCACATTTGTGGTTATCTGTGTTTTTAGTGTTGTTGTTTTGTTTATTTGACGCCACCTTTAAACATTTCTTTCGGTTTCGATTTTTTCGAGGGGTCCTGCCACTGTATAATTGCTATGGCGCGGCACTTGAGCGCGTTGAAGCGTTGATTTTTGCGCCACCGCTTTACATATCATACCAGACTCTGGCTTCCAATTGCTTTGTATCCACAGCAGCTTCTTCTGCGCTGCCTCTTTAGCTAACTGCATGAGTCTGCTACACCTCTCAACAGCTCTGCTTTACCATCTTGCAACTTTACCTCAAAACCCAACTGCTGTCCTCCGCTGAACTTCTTGCTGCGCGTCCTCTGCCATTTCCTGCGCCTCTCCTTCCGCTACTTAATACAAAACGACAATTTCAATTTCAAACTCAACGCATCATATCGATGTCCTTTTGTTTGAAAACAACAACGCTGTCTCTAATGCCTTTGAGAAGCGAATGAAAAAACTCCCCTTCATCTCCTGCGTATTGTTGCAATATTTTTCATACTTTTTTGATATTTTGCTTTTTGAAAAATTTTCAAATTATGCAAAACATGGTCAGAGTTGCCTTCGCATATCCTGTGTGATTTTCATCATCACACTACACTTCAAATAGTCTCAACTGGCGCGCTGCCCTTACCTTTGAACTCAACAGCCACCGTAACATCGCTTTGAGACACCTTCTCGACCTTCTTCTTGGCACTGGCATCGCCAAGTGCTTGTGCATTTGCCGAATAAAAATTGCTGCCACAGCAAAAATCCTTGATTTGAAGTTGTTTCCCTCAACCGCTCCGTCTCCCATCCTCGTCTAGGCTTAGCACGATTCTTGCATGCATACTTATCAGTTGCAGTGTATCTATACAAATATGCCATAAATATATATACAACTGTACAACTGTAGATTTATGAAAAGTATCCATATCTAGACAAAATCTATTTACATCCCCAGTTCCGTCAAGGCGCACGGGTATGGTTTATTCATTTTGCTGTTTCCTAAGTATTTTTCCTTCCTTTTTCTTTCGCAGATTACTTGAACACTTATCGAAATGGAAAGTACTCGCTGTCAGTCAGTTCACTCAGCGGGGTGTCCATTGTTATGCTTATTTTGTTGCACGAATATTCTACGACTGCGATAACTACACGAGTTTGCCCGTAACTTATATGGCATTTTTACCCCCCTCTCTCTGTCTCACAACGGAATTGTAATTATTAATTCTTATAAAGTTTTCTTCTCTATATTTTGTGTTATTCGGAGGAATGAAATGAAACTTAAGTGGAATAGGTTTTCAATCACAGATCATATTAAACGCAGTATTTTTAAATATTGTTATACTTCCTTGATTTTTAATTTAGAACGAAGTACGATCGAAATGTAGTATTAAAGTAAAGTTATCGACTTGCTGCTCTGGTGCATAGAAATTACAACGAGAAAATACTTTGTGATTAGACGAATCCGAAGACTTCGGGGTCTAGGTATGTACTGATGGCTCCGAAGACTTTGGAATCCATATATTTATAAAAGCAGTATGCTATCTATTTTTCCCCAAGCTCTCTTTTAGGATTCGTAATATGTAGTATGGAAGAATTTGGCAGCGGGACGGTAAAATGAGACAGTCAATCGATACAATCCAAACAAAATTCTGGAAATTATAGTCCAAAAATATTAACACTCCTAATCGAGTTCTTTAGCTTCAACAGCAGAGTTATTCTTGCTCCAAAAAATATATGTCAACCTACAAGTATTATCGGCTCTAAAAAACTTTCTACGCTCCCTCAGAAAAATATCACGAGTTGCCATTTTGAGCTTATTTGTTCGCTTATTTCCTAAGGAAAGATCGATTAAAGACCCTATTTTATAGAAAGATAGTCTTAGTAAAAGCCTCAAGAACCTCGTGACTGGGGCAATTTCAAACATTAAAAAAAAATATTAATTTCAGAAGGCGAACAAAAGTTACTCGAGCCATCATTATGCATTTAGATGGATTCCAACTTTAATCTTTCTAGCCTCAATACTGGAATCTATGCTGGTTGTTGAACTAATTAATGGGAAATGAAAGCATATTGAGTTCCAACCAGCAAGTATTTTCCTTATTATCTGATTTATGAAAGTACTTTGAATTGGTAATCTTCTTGTTTACAGAGAACCAAAGCAAGGAGATTGCCAAATGTCATCAACGATTTTTTCAAGCATACGCTTTGTGATTATACAAGTATTGTACTTATTGGAGATAACTTCAGTAATATATTCTCCCACAAAGCGACTCCCAACGTTGTATTGAGGTTTTGAGCCGTTAGGGTTAAATTGTTTTTTAGGTTCATCTGTACGTCGCTAGAAAATGGACGTCCCAATGAAAGGACTAGATTTCTTAGTCGGAGAGGATTCCAGATTCATTTTCGTTACGTCGATTCGAATGCCGTACTAATGACATATCATAGCTCTAGCAATATGAACAAGAAATGTGGCTGAGGGCAACCCTTGCCCAGGTGGTTCTTAGAAAACCTGAAAGAAAAATATCATGTGGATGGTATCTAATCTTTGAAAAATATCACTAATGCAAAGTGAGTTGTGTGAAAGTTTTGCCGTCTCAAGAACAATGTCAAATCTGATTAAAATTAATTGCACAGTTTTATGCAGCTATCTTCCATAATATGCAGGAAAGGGCTGTGCTACCAACTTGGTGATAGAAGATCGAACCCAGTTTTGGAAATACTAAGAAAATTTTAATTTATGTTAAAGCATAATTTGTTGGATTTCTATGTATTTGGAAAAGCAAAAAATTTTTTTGCGGGAAGTTTTTTACGGCAACCTTTATTTATTGTGTGGCACTGCGAGATAGAAAAAAGCTTCCTGTTGCCATTTTGATATCAATGAGAACCTGCAGGTTATATTAATTTTTGTGTAGGTTTCAATGATACCTATAATTAGAAAATTTTTATTAAAGCAAGCTATGAGGCTGTTTGCATATCCGCGACTTCCACTTCGCATTCTTACATCAGCATGGCAGTAAGAAATCCCTTTATGTACACGTTTTTCAACCGAAAAATTCACACTTCACTTAACTTGTGAAAAGCGCTTATTAATTCCTGACACGCCCACGCAACCGCCGCAACAACTCACGCACACCAAAGCAATTTTTATTTACCAACAAACATAAAATAGCTGCGTCTTAACAGACTTTGCCGCCTTAAGCCCTAACACGTGACCACAGCAAGAGAATTAATGTTACACACATTACTTTGTAACTAAAAATATGGCTTTGTCCATTCGTGGCATGCCACCAATTCACTGCATTGACTTGCAACAGTGTGCAAAAGTGCCAAACTTGTTGTTGGAATTACCCAAAATATTTACAAAATATATTTGTAGATGTGTATGTATGCACAAATACCGTTGTACGCACTTTGTTCTTCGCATTCTTACTTTTTTCATTGAGTGGGTGTTACCGAATCTCTTGTGCATCCGCTGTATGTGTGTACGGACGGACGGACGGTCGAGTAGTGTGTTGCGGCTTAACACGCACTTTTGCACTGATCGCCACCTCCACGCCGCTCCTCTTGGTGTGGTACAAGAGCGCGCCGGTAAAGAGATGCGTCAACAAAGACAGCAATGCACAAATCTCCGTCGCTGGGTTTGGTGAAAATGCCGGAGAAAGTGGTAGGCAGGAAGGCAACTTACTAGTTCGTGTGCGTGTGTGCCCGCTCCGGCTGTCCGCCTACAAATTTATGTGTGTTTTCTTATTGTTTGACAATTCGCTTTGTCTTCACTTTTGGCTAGGCGTTTTTGGCTCTGTCATGCCGCTCGGTCGCGCTGTAGTCGCCCTGTTGGCCTCTTGGTCGTTCCGTTGTCCTGTCGCTCGCCTGTCCGCTCGGTCGGTTGGCCTTTAATGAGACTTAAGAAAAATTATTCGCAATTAATAATTATGCTTGTATTGTTTGCAGACCGCATCACCCCTACCTCTTCTCCATCTCGCCCGACTGCTCTCTAACGACCACTTCATATATCCACAAATAGTCTGTGCGCTTTATTATCGATATCGCTGGCCTGCAGGATATTTGCTTTACGGTTACTCGCGCTACAGTACGTTTATTGTTATTGCGATTTGTTTTGTTGTTGCAATTGTTTGTTGTTGTTGTTGTGTTTATTTGATGTTTGTCATTTAATCATTTTCACCATGAAGTACACTTCACTCTGTTGTTATCCATATTATTACTGCTCTTATTGCTATTGTTGCTGTTATTGTTGCATGTTTTTATTGTCATTTATTGCGGCGATGCGGTTAATGAGTTTGCAACCTAGCAGTTCGATATCATGCGCGGTTCATTAGTGCACAGGAAATAAATGAGAACGAAAGTGAGTGAGAGTGAGAGAAAGCTCGGGCGGAGCGGCGGGTAGAAGTATTTTATGCAACGAATATTCGCTATTGTTGCAAACTCTTGAAGCGTTTGTTGTAGTTATTGTAGTGCGTAAGCAATTTGTTTCTATTTTGTAATTGTCATTGATCTGTAGGCTTAGCGCCGCAATTTGACCAGCGTTTGACCGAGCTGACCAGCTCCGCTTTGTTTCGAACGTTATTGAGTCTCATGGCGACACTTTTGGGCGTGGGAGACATATCAAGTATATTATATGTGGTTCATATGTGTTGTGGGAAACATGAAAAACTACCGTAATTTATTTGCAATCATCTGAAAGTGGAAATGCGCTTCGATAATTAAAATTAAATCCAATACTTAGTGTGTGTGAGAGTCATTAAAAGGATTTATTTGCTGTATATGTCGAACATTACTCTAAGCTAGTAATCTGTACGATGCTCGTGTTGGCATAATCATATAATTAGTTGTCCATAGCGATAGATTATAAAGACTACTCGCTACTAACACTGACAAGTAAAGATAAAATGCACTACCGGAGCCTAAGAAAATTACCTAAGTTTCGACACTGTACTGTATTCGATCTTCCATCGCAGAGTTGGTAGCACAGCCTTTTTCTGCATATTGGAAGATAATCGCGTAAAAATGAGTAAATGATTTTGACTAGAATTGGCATAGCACTCGAGACTTCATACAACCCGCATTACATTATACGATATACAGATCGACGTAATCGTAATAAATCTAGAAGCATACCCGACATAAATCCCTATTACCTTTTCCAAAATGGGTTGATATATGAAAATATTTTAAAGAGCATCCGTAATAAATATTTTCGTTCGATCTATGCTCTTTTTTACTTACCGATTTAAACAGGGTTAGATCTTCGAAAGAACAGCACTTCGCCGGATAAAATCTAGATCGATTCCGATACCGTACGACCAGCTCTGATGTAATGTTTTGAAGCTACAAAAACTTAGCAATCTCTCGGCCAATAGTCGAATAGTTCAGTTTTCTGCCACGTAAATACAGCATGGCTGTCTGTCAGTAAGCAGTTTCAAATTATTCAAACGAGCTAGGTATTCTAGCTAGTTTAAGTTTTAAGCAGTATTAATACGTTTAATAGTCTTTAGTATGATAAATATTTCTTTTTCTGCCTATCGTGAGCCTGAACCCAATCAATTATTCAAGTTAGTCATAACTGATCCATATGTTGGTATTAAGGACAAAGAAATCATATCTCGAAAGATTTTTTATTACAAGCAAGCCATAAATGTACCCCACACACATGTAAGGAGATATTTAAAGACAGCTGCGTGAAAGTATGTGGTTTATAGCGAAATAGATATCAGTGATAGAAGGCTAGTCGTAAACACGCAAACAGCTCATCTATCCGACAGACAGCTAAAACTGCACGCCCACCCTTCAAGCAGCTAATGAAACACAAATCGACATTCTAGCAAAACAAAAATAAATAAAAAACAAAAACACCACCAACCTTAAGCTAGAATCTAGCCACCACCGGCATAGGCCCACCCGAACACACAGCACGCCTGCTGACCTGCCTGATTGTTTAACAATTACCAAATTACCGAATTGCCATGCCGTGAATTATCCTAACACATTATCATATTTTCACACAAGTGTATGTGTGTGTGTGTGTGTCTGCGTCTGCATTCCATGTTTGCATAGCATGTGGCAAGTTATTGCCGAAAATTCAGGTGTTCATTTTTTCACCAGCGTTTTGCTGCAGTTACTTGCTCAGCCTAATATAAAAATATAGATTTATATGGATATTATTTAACATAACTGTACTCTGATCACCGGCACATATGTCCATTTTCGCGTCAACACACCCTTCAACCGGTCATCAGCGTCTATTTTGGGTCATAGCTGTGCGTATGTATGCCTCCCCACACCCACTTGTGCACCGTGCTGCAAGTACATAGTATTATGGAATATCACTTGCCTTCTTGCTGTCGTGTTGCATGCATGTCACTTATTGCATCATTGTCATTTAAATCGTTATTGTACTTATCTATTCATGTTGCTTCATTAACATAGATATTCATTGTTGTTTTTGTTTTAACATAATAACTATTATTTCAATCTTCGCTTTCAGCATATTCGCCTTTAATTGACTGGACTTGCAGTTTTCATGTAGGGTATTTTAGTATTGTTTATTTTGACAATTTCAAGAGTTTTCTTTTTTAAAAAATTTCGAATTCCTTCTTCAATAACGGCCTGTTCAGTATAACCGTTAAAAACCTGAACTGTTTATGAGTTCTTCGTGAGATATCGTTATTCCAAATGCCAAATCTACACATCCGAGGATGCCGACGGAGATGACCGATGTGCCCGATTAGAAATTAGGGAAGCAAAATATTTTTAGCGATCCGGCGCATGCATTGTTCAAGTCCAGAACATCAACTTCTAGTAAATCAACTCGGCTTATGACACTGAGACACGCCGTTGCTAAAAATAGCGTTTGCTGCATCATAAAACTCGTATCTAACTTTCACTCTCTGACAGTGCAAGTAACTTTCCTCAATCACATACGGGTTTTCCTATCCTAAATTAGGTTTGTTAGGTTTAGTTGAGGTCTATTAGTGTAACTAGCTAAAGTTATCAATTCCAATTCAAACAAACTTTTGGTCCAGCTTAGCAGAAAATTAAAAAAAAGGGATTTTTAATATATATAAATTTATCTAAAACTTTTGGTTGCAAGACTTTATACTCACCCGAACTTACCACTCCCTTACTCTTGCCTACTCATTCAACTCCAGCTAAGTTACCGCACACCCACCCTCTCACCGGCAGCGCATTTTTATGCGTTGAAAAAGAATATGAAATTACCGCTGATTGTTTTTATTAGTAATGCAATGTTATGAAATAAATTATAATCACCCTCTTGCGTTTACACCTACTACTATATGTACGAGTATTTATTAAGCATATGACATTTTGACGATTGAATTCGGTATTTTGGTTGCGTTTTTTATGTTGTTGTTTGTATATGCTAATGTCTTTTCGTAAGGACAAAAATTCCAATTTCGTTAATTAGTGTTAATTTGTTGAAGGGTCTTTCGTTGCATAAATGTTGCTATTGTTGTTGTGTTCTTTATACGATTGGACAAGGAAAATATCATAAGAGATTACGTTTTGCATTAATTACGCGTATTTTAATATTTTATTTACTGATAGTTGTGATAAAGTATGATAGTGAGCATAAGCTACAAGGTCCGCAGTAGTGCAGAGTTAAGCAGAAACAATTTTCTGGCTCTTGCAGCGCTTTCGTGAACTTTTTGTACAATTATCTTAAGCCTTATAATTTTAGTTCTTAAGTAACTGAATTATAAAACTGTAACAAATTTTTAGCGAAGAATTTAGTTCCAAAATAAGACAATATTTTACTCACACCCACAATTTCATTTAAGATTTGTTTTGGCGATTTTGATCTTGCATGGCAAACTTCATATTTTTTTGTTTTTAGTTTGAACACCATTTTTTCGCTAACTAAACTATTGTAGATAGAAACATATGTAAGTAATCTGTAATAAAAAAAACTCAAGCACAAGCAAGGAATTACTATTAGAACAATTAGCTGTATGCTACCGCTCTATTATTCTAATTGGCGCGCTCATTGCACGAACTAATGACGCGTGACGCCTTTGTCGCTAATTTCCAGCACTTTTCCATAAGAACTATGCACAGTGCGTTGGCTTCTTTTGAACAATATTGCTTTATTGACTTTTTTTCCAATCAAGTAACGCCCAGCTGGCCACACCACAATCAAAAACAGACCATCCATCACGTGCGGTGTAGTAACGCCGATGGCTACATACGCGCTAATGACAAGTGTGCGGCCACTCGATAGATCAATACGTCACCAATCACACGCTCACATATCGCACAAGTGTTGGCTGTTCAATGAGCGTAATTGTCACTTTTGATTATGTCAAGATGACTTTATAATTACCTGGCAGCACTGCATTCGCTGATAATGACAGTGGCGCGTTGCGGCGCTAAAGAAATGCCTGTGGCTGCAATCAAAACGCACGTGTGACACTTTAAGTGCAGGTTTGCTGTGGTTGCGACTACAAAAAAAAACAGTTATATTCTAAGCTAATTTTACCGGTTTAAGTGTACGGTGCCGGCAAATGCGATTGTGATGACCGGATGCCGCTGAAGTCGAGTGGGCTAAAATGGGCGTCAAATGAGTATGTAAGCAATTTTTTGCGTCATTTGCGGTATAGCTTATGAAATTACAGTTACATATGTATGTCACACACACACGCCGCCACAGTAGCGAATGTTTGCATATTAGTTTGGTCATTTGTTGAATTGCCGCTAATTTGTGGTTGCAAAAGTTTTTCAATAACAGCGCAAATATTTTTGCTGTCGCTTTTGACAGTTTAGCTGTCAGGCTGCGTGAAGTTATAGCGGCGTCCTCTTTCACAAAGAAGTCTGCGTATATGTGTGCAAATTGCTGTCCATGTGCAGTTTTCCGTTTTCAGTTTCCGGTAATTTTTTACGCATTTTCGCTGTGACATTACCAATATTTGTGGCTCACATGTGGGTAATTCCAGAAATAAGTATAAATTAAGGCATTTTTCGTAAGAGTTTTAACAAACCAATGACTCGTAATTTCTCTCGAGACCCAACCCGCAGAAAATAGCTGCGATATTCTCCTGTCGATATCTGGTCAGTAAACCAAATAAGGCAAAAACTTGCAACTTCCTGTACTAATAAAGTGAAGATCTAATTCTAGATCACCTTCGCTATTGAAAGGTGGAAGATTACTTTTCTCACATATTCAAATTTTGTTATTGATTTCAGAGCTCGAGGAGCTAAGATGAATCGACATATAATATATGAATATTAAAGTATTAGTCAGAGGAATTGAAGCTTTAAAATTGATTTAATTTCGAAATAGAATCGCTAAGAACGTTACATCGACTGAAGTTTTCATCCTTGTATGAAATATTTTTACTATCAAGAATTATTTTTATTATCGCTGTACAATTCAGTTAAAGTTTAACAAATTGTTGTTTCTGCCTGGAATTGCCCCATGCAATTATATTCTATTAGCATTACTTTTAATGATTTGAAAATGTGCGAACATTTATTTAAAGTTGGAAAAAATATGAAAATCACATGTTTGCGCCAAGTAAATTAATGACATTTGAAGTGCACTAAATTGACAGTTGAATTGTCAGTTTGCAAATAACATGAAAACTAAAAAAAAATTAAAAACCAAATCTATAACTTATGCAAATTGCATGCTTTTGAAATATTGTAATTGCCGTTTTTTTCAATTAAGGCGCATTTCGCAGACTGACAATTTTTCATGTTTTCACATAATACTCTTTTTTTCATTAGCATGTGCACTTACCCTCACCTGACAGTTCGCTCATATTCCTTTTTTTTTACTTTTTCACTCATACCTTTTTAGCAAACACACTTGCGTTTTTACGCCACTCATCCGCTAGGCGGACTCACACCGACGCTCTCTCACCCACTCATATTATTTATACTTCGACTTCACTGCTGCTGTCAAATATAATTTTACGCTGTCACGCACTAACTTGTCTAACTCTCTCCTGTGTTTATTGTTTTATGTTTTTTATATTTTTTTGTTTTTGTTATTCTTTGTACTTTTTTATTGTATTTATATTATTATCACCATTTTGAAATCGCATCAAATGCACTTTAATTGTTTCTAATTAAGCTAAAGAGCCAAACAACTGTTGAGAATCTAAAAGCCGCAACGCAGCCATTCCCTCTTTCTTCTCCCTTCTCCCTTTTTCCTTCCATCAGTTTCAGTTCTTACATACGTTCATCATTCAACACTCACTCTTGTCATTATGCCGCGTTCACACCTGTACGTTTCCCACACTTATTGTGTTAGCCATGGGCTTAAGTTATAATAACATAACAGTATACAAGTTTACTTACACCCCATTAGTATTTAGGGATGAGTCGCAATGTGCATGAAAATTAATATTAGGACGGGTCGCCGTTAGCGGAGAAAACTTCGGTAAGGGTGTAACAAACTTAAAAAATATTTTGCCATAAATATGGTCATCGAGAGATCCAGAATCTTCGTGATAACTAAGTATAATATATATGATAACTAACTATAATTTTTATTCGTTTATTTTTTGTATCTTCAGTACTTGCTATGGATCCAATAAATTATAAACTAGGAGTCGAACTGACAGGCAATAATGTCTGCGATATAAAAGTGCAAAGTTTACACCTGGTGGATATACGCATATCTCTAGACTACTGGGCGTTCACTAAGTTCAGTTTTCGAATCTGGATAGTAGTTAAAACCAAATTTAAATACAACTCGAATTGATTGTTGCAATTATTAATGGTCATAGGGCTTAGATATAACCATAAGCGTGACTCTTAATGGCTTTCACGACCTTTCTGGGGTAACTAAACAAGAGATGGAAAATTACACTACTCTTAAAAACTCTGCATAATTCATTACCTGAAAAAACTTTAGGAAAAATTATTAGATACTATTTGTTGTTTTCTAGTTTTTTGCTTTCTTCATAAATTTCCCAAACTTGTGCAGTTCTTCCGATTTATATTTTTTAATCTCATGAAGATATGCAAAAATTATCAAAGCTTCTTAGAAAAGAAAAAGAACATCAATAACCTTGCTAAGAGAGTATTATTAAGTGCTTCATTAGTATACAATATGTCTTTGACAAGATTATTTAAGTTGAACGAGGTCAAGTCGTCGTTGTAGTATATATTTGTTAGAGAAACGTGGCAGCGTTAGATTGTTTCTCTACGGCGCGTGAGAATTTTTTCGTGCTGAGTAAGTAAAAAAGTTATTAAAGCAAGCTATGATGTCTCGCTTTTACAACTTTTATTGATTAAAGATATTTTGAAACAGCCTTTTCAAGTCCCATCCTAATGCGCCTTTAGCCTTCTTAAGCACTCACACCTTTCCAATCGCTACACCAAAGCATTTATTTATATTATCCTGCCGCATATTAAACACATCAGCGCACATCAAATGTCACTGCGTTTATTGTTTTATACATTCTCCGTTTATTTGCTTGCTTTTGTACTCATTTGAACTGTCAAAATATTTATGCTGCTTAAAAAATATAAATGTTGCTAACTCGGCTTTTGTTCAACTGGGTGTGGCAAGTGCTTTGAAGTCCCACAGGCCGTAACATACAGCCTTCAAAGGCGCTAATGTGTTGCATTTGAGCGATGACTAACTGTTTATATGGATTTGTTTATGCAGCAAAAAAGTAAAAACAGCATTCGCATTAGTGTAAGGCTGTTTTGTAGTAACTTCTCCGCCACATCCTTTGCAATATCCTTGCAGACATTTCACATTAAATACTTTTCAATCATAAATTCGTTGTCAATGCGATTTTTGTATAATAAATTAAAGCAAATTATGACCAAACTATGGACGATGCACAGCACGATTAAACCGAGCGAAATAGCAATTGTGTTGCATGCAACAAACCAATAATTATTTGCCAACAATAATGAAAATCAAAATTTATGTGAAAAGACATTTCCCATAACAATCAGTAATAATTATTGATCGTAAATTGTTGCAAACAAGCATTAGAGTGCAAAAGAACCAAATGAAATATTGAAAAAAAAATTGGCATACAATTTTTTACCTGCAACAAAATTTCTTGTAAAAGCCAATTGGCCATAAACGTTTAGCGACTAAAGCGCATCGGTGCCCAGTGTGCAGTTTAGAGCTTCAGCTTTTCAGCGCACAGAAATTTTGGAAAAAATTGCTAATAGTGCGATTGCAGTAACGCTACTTCCGATGAAATAGTCACTGGTGTGCTATTTAAGCTCGTTTATGTTGCACATAGCTTCAGCTGATAGTCTCGTTGCCTTTTTCGCTAAAAACTATAATATTACCGTTAACATTATTTTTATTGAATTCTGCTTTTGTGCGAGTCTTTTTTTAGATCTCCTCGGCGATTAAAGCACATTTTTGTCATTAGGTGATGAAACTGGTAATAAAGGACAAATGTCCTGGAATATGAGTGGAAAAGGGAAGATATGAAATTAAGAAAAAATGAAGTAAAATAAAGTTAAACAAAAGTCACTATGAATGCTTTTTTTTAAAGAAGGAGGTAGGTCTGCCTCTTATAGAATACCATGACCAAAATAGTTTACAATATTTGAGGACAATATCTTAATAGAGAAATTATTTACAAAAAGTACAAGATAAATTCTTCAGCAGACAAAAGAAAGTGTCACAATAAAAACATAAGGGTCGAAAAGTTCAGATTCGTAGATTAATACAAGCATAGGTATAGAAGGTTACCTAAAATTCATTACACAAATGCTCCTGAATAACCAAGTTCGTGCACTCACTGGGCTCTAACTGGGCTGTCCTGTCAAAAAGTAATCATAAAACAGAGATTAACTAAAGCTAAATTGAAGAAAAATTTCCAACATATTTGATAGAGAGTTAAAAACGATTTCAAAGAATATTTTCGAAAGAAAAAATTTTAACCAATATTGGGAATCTAATATATTTTTATAGAGTAATAAATAGAAAAAAGTTTGCTACATGCTCAAATTTTTCAACAACCATGAAATACGCTGCTCCAATTTGCAGCCCCATAATTTATGAGCAATCTAACAACATTACCATAAGTACCTACTTTAAAGCTGTTACGTAAAAGTTTCATTTCAACATTTTACATTGTATGCGCATGGCAGGTGTTTAAAGTGGGTCAAATGACATGAAAAGAACTAAGTACATGCCAGCAAGTAGCACAGAAGCCATACATTGATGATTCATCAGGCTTGCCCCAAGCCGGTAGCAAATTTAACATGATAAAGCCAAGGCGATAGAATTTTCTCACAGTACTTAGTAAATGAATAGAAACACATGAGGGGAGAGAAACAAAGTTTACATTGATACAAAAGTCCGAAAAGAATAAATGTGTGAACAACAAAAATATGCGCCAAATGAGGGATTACAGCACACACTTTTCAAATTCATTCTTTCGTAATTTCAATGCGCGCTTAAAAGGCAATGAAAAGTGTAACCTTATAAACATATACAAATGTCTATGTATGTAGTGTAACGAAATGTTTTCTTAAGTAAAATCACGCACTGCTTAAGCGAAATTCCCACACTCTGGCGACAAGCGCGTCAAATAAATTTTCGTTTATCCCTCTACCGAGCTCTCATAGCGAACAAAAACATACTCGAATGATACGTTATTGATAAATTTACAAAAGCAGCCAAAAATTACAGAGCACTTACGTATCGAAAGGTGCAATATTGGAGCAATTATTCGGTGAGCCATATACATATCAACGAATGCAACACTGCGCTCCACTTCGCCGTTAGCTACTTGTTGCGCGCTTAAGTGCCTCTTGCCGCGATAATGTACAACAATTAGAATGCAAAGACACGAAAATTGTGTTTTTATAAAATTGTTTTTTTTTTTTTTTGTAATATTTATTTCTAATACTTGTGGTTTTTACACGCTTTGCTTAAGGTATTGTAGTTATGTTCCTCACAATTTTTTTCTTGAATTATTGGTGAGGTAAAGGTTACATATGTAAAAATGTTTAGATCTTTGAAAAAATGGACCATTTAGTATACCTATGTGTCCACATAGTGGTTCTTTCACCCAAACTAGGTACAACAGTATATCCATTAAACACTTTAAAACAGCACACAGTCGGTCCACAATCCCCTCTACTTCCAATACAATATTTTCAGTCTGTAGCTGGTATCAGATACGGGCATAATTGTTGCATAATTTCCGCTAAGCACAAATAATGCTTTCCGAGTAAAAATTTAAAAAAAATCTAAAATTTCGATAAATTTACACACTCCTTTCAGAGTTGAAAATTCTGTTTATAATCAACATTCGATTCCACTCGAAAATAACGCGTCCTTACTAATTTATTTCTATATGTTTCTTTTTTTTTTTGCCATCGAACAGGTGTCATAGCCTTTAGCAAAAAAGCAGGAAAACATGCAGCATATGAATCACTACAATGAATCAACAACAAAAGACTGGCGCAATTGCTAACCGGAGCAGGGGCGAGTCGACGCTCGAAATGAGGTCGTCGCCAGCAGACATTAGCGTAGTGAACTGCGTAACTGCTGAGCTCAATTGATTGCCTATTGCCATCATGCTTAGCTCCAGCAGTCTGTTGAAGTGCATTCTATGACGGCTTAGTCTTTCTGTCTTCCAATTGACGCTGCCACTTCGCGCTCCCCTCCGTTCGTAGTCAAACTTTTTTGCTTTGTTACCTTGTACTGCTTGTATATCAGCAGCATTCTAATACAATTAAGCAATTTGTGCACAATGTGACAATGCGACAGTAAGTGACACCTATGGTATACACATATACATATATACAAACATAGCTACACACAGAGCCACATCTAGTTATAATAACAATCTCTCATTTGCTTTGTCCGTTGTGAAAGATTAAATTTTCACTCTTCATATTTCACAATTTCAATTGTTTGTTGTTGCTAACATTCTATTTAAGTATATATCTATACACATATAATACTTGTATATAGTATGTATGTGGTGTACAAGCGCGAAGAAGCCCCTAAATTGCAGCCAAACAAAAGATTTGGAAAATAAAAAATATATATTGATAATAATACAAAATAATATTGCGGAAGGCAGCGCTCCCCAAACACTTTACTTTTTTAAAGGCAACACTTATAATCTAAATGTAAGGATATGTACTTGTATGCAGAGTGGTGACATGTTGCTTGCAGGTGCATGTCATTGATATAAACATACTTACCTATAATATATATGGTATACATATACTCGTATTATATTATATTTTAGTTCCCATTGTATTGACAATATACTTATGTCTTTTCATCAACAATAAAAAATTCATTTTGGAGGGTAAACAAAGAGTTCTAATTTGTTTGTGAATCAAGACTGGCTTATGTAGGCGCTATACGAAAAATATTGGAATTTTTAGATATGTATAAACTTTTGTTGAAGAAAAGTTCTTCTAAAAGTTAAAGAAAACAGTTTTGTTATGAGCAGTTCATATTCCGATGTATATATACCTATATATCTTTGTTTATAGCGGTTTCTGTAATCTAATTAAATTAAGATGAGTAAAGGATTGTCCTTTTGTATCCGAGCATGGATCCAGGGCTGCCAGCCAGTTGCCAGGAGTTTTGGGGCAAATTCTTTTTGAGAAAGCTAAACTCAGAAATTGTGTTCAAAATGAAGAAAGGAGTCTACCCGAGGTGACTAAATAAAGAGTACAGCCCATAAATGAAAGCGCTTGTGGTCTAACCTAGATGTGCACATAACAAATATTCCACTAAGATTTCACTATCGGATTATCCTCTCTATACTGTAATAGGCAGGTATGCTTGATGCTCCATCTAATGTTATTAACTGCTTAAATAAGAAATATGCAAGTACTAAACAATGAGTAAATACTCCTAATTATATGAGATCATTTTTAATTACAATGCAATTTATGTACATTTGTAATACAATGCAAATGTCCTTGACAATGAAATCGATATTCGTCACTACAATGATGTAAGCAAAGTATTCGTTCTTTGTCAAATAAAAAATATATATATTTACAAACAACTCCCACTAAGGAACTGATTACCCGCTAAGCCAATACCAAATGTACATGAACAGTTAAAGCACCAAGTATGCTTTCGAACTTAATGGCAGCATTTCAATGTAGAGTGAAAATGCAAGTAATGGTTAAACTATCTATGTGTTCGTATATGGCTAACTATATATTATATATGAAAGTGTAGTATAGATTATTTGTAAACTGTGCAAAATACATTTGCGCAAACTTAAACAGGATTCGCGTTCGTCCTTGAGAGTGTGGAATATTCCATTGCAAAACACATATGCACATTTTTATGCGGGTTGAGATGGAAAAGCAAAAACAGTAGAGAGAGAGAGATGCTAATAATGCACCCACGCATACTTTTATATTATCTTGACAGGATACGCGATATGCAAGTGCAAGGCCACTGAGCGAATAATCAATATTGGGTTATGCACTACAAGGACAAATTTAGCAAGAGTGTAGTCTTTTTGCAAATATTTAAATATGAAAATTATATAAGATATGAGTTAACCAAGTTGAGAGAGAAAAACTGGATTTCTTTTTACTTTGAATTGCTTTTTTAATTATTTGTGTCGCATATAAAACCATATGAATTCGGTTTAATGAAAGTAAGTGGTTAGTTTTTTGTGTGCCTGAAGAGGCTTTGCAGCTAGCGACTAAGCATATATTATATTTTCACGTACATGCGAAAATGAAAAAAACACTGCTCTTTCTGTTTTTACTAAAGCGGGTTTCCCCAAACCCCTGGTCAGTTTTTGCATGATAGGCTTTTACTCATACCAACCTTTTACAAGAAAGCGAATGAAACTTTATTCCAAAGCTACTTGACCGTAGATTCTTGATCAATATTTAGGCGATGAACTTAATATGCGCAGTTTTTACAAGCAACTCAAATTCAAAAGCTGGTTAAGAACTAAAAGACGAACAAGTATTAAAGCACATTATGAGTATAGATATAGAGGTTATTTACGCAATGATTTTTTATGATTTTTTTTTAACTAACCCTTTCAAAATTATATATATATACGTTGATCCTGAAAAAAAAATCGCATAAAAATCATGACACAACAATAAGCAAACAAAGAAATTGCTCATATAATTAAAATGCCGATTGGTTCAGCGAAAACTATGAATATTCATAAATTCGGCAACAGACAATAGACGAGCTCAAAAGGGAACTATGAGCTAACAGTATGATGAATGATAAATATTTTTGCGAACTGTCAATTTGGCGAAAGCCAGCGAAGTGTAAGCGAGGGGGTGTGGAGTATGCTTCTACGCATGTACATATGTATATTTTTTACTGTGAATAAAGTTAGCAAAGCGTGCCGAAAATACATTTGATTGATTATTTTTTAAGCCGAAACCGATATTTGGGGTTATAAATGTTCCAAAAAGTAGGCGAAAAAAATTAAAAACTGCAAGCCACTACACACATGAATTGTTCTGAAAAAGTGTTGGTGAAAATATTGGTTTCGCTTATAAAAAATGAAATATAAACTATAAAAAATCGTCTAAGGGTAACACTGTGTGTCAGATTGGCAAACTGACGAATAACGGTATACAGAAATGACAGTATAACTGTATAACCATTATGACAATGACAATTGAAAAACTTCTGCCGCTAACAATGGCAACTGAGCAACGACTAGCTGCAGGAATGCCGTTGGCTAACCTCATATGTGACACTGAATGTCCTTTTTGCGCCGCTTGCTTTTAATGTAGCAAATGAAAAATGATATCGCACACAAATAATAATTGGTGGATCAATGGAATACAATAAAAAAGGTAAAAAAAAAGTGCAAAAGAACATGCATCATACATCATAATCAACGCGCGGCCGAGTGAAATGAGTGTCAGCGCGCAGCAGGAAAAAAGCACAAGCAGCTACAAAAAAAAAGGAAAATAGTGAAAGCATTGAGCGCCTACCGAAACACCCTCAACTAAGTGCGCTGATACAGCATTTAATCGCTGTACTAAGTACACACACACAATTGTATATTTTACCCCTTTTCGCCTATCCAGCTGTGTGTGTTCTTTCGGCGAATTTCCGTGCAAAGGTAAAAAATCAAGTAATTTGATAGATGACAACCTTTTATTTGAGCATTAAATAAAGCATTATTATCAATATTATTATTTCATTGCACAATTTTGACAATAACGACAGAAGAAAGCACGAACAAAAAATTAAAAATAAAAAATCGAAATGTTGAAAAGTGAAAAGTGGTGAAATGTGGCAACAACAATATCATGCGCGGCAGCCTGGCCACAATAAATGTCAAATTTATTGTCGTCATCCGATGTCGTTGCCATTTATAATTGTTATTGTTGTTTTTAAAATGTAATGACATTTTCGCCAACGTATCGAATTTCAACACCAACAACAACATGTGGCCACTAAAAAAATATATAATATAACCAATGCTTAGTCAATTGTATGGTTTCAGAGTGTCCTTTTACACACTAACTGGCAGCTTTTTCTGCGGCACAGCGGGTCGTCACATCAAATTTTGTTTTAATTACACTTCTTACTGATTTTTACCGCATTTTTTTTTTGGAATTTTTTATTGCATTGAATTAACAAAGCACAATTCTGGCTTTTGTTTAGATATTTGAAAAGGGTGTGCTTATGCTCCGGTCAGTGAGTGCAAGTAGATCTGATCATTGAAATAATCGTGAAAATCATTAGCGCTGTCCAGTATATGTTGACAATTTACGTTGATTTCCCTTCCTTATCATTCTTTTCTTTTGCCTTCTTCAAAAATTCCAATTCATATCCAGTTAAAGTACTTTTAGGGGACTCAGCAATATTGTGTTGTACTTGAATGTTTCATTTTCAGCTTTCAGGACTTCTACAAGAACGATATTAGCTACCGATTACTTAGCTCCAGTATTTCACTTTGTCAACGTTCAGTTCATCAGATATCAAATAGTGTAAAATTATGGGGCGTCGGAAGGTAAGAATCTCCGTTTGTCTTATTCGGTTTGGCACTAGATCTGTTGGGACGATAGCAAAGGCGCGTACTACCACTATGACGAATATGGATTCGAACCGTGTTAAAAGCACGGGCAGCTGACCCCTATCGGTGAATTCTGAGGACAGCCCCGAGCAGTAGATCTACTGCTTTATGGAAGCCACCTCTGCTTGGAAGACGCTGCAGTGGTCAGGAAGTCTAAAACTGGAGCGTCAGTGTACTTCTATTCTATTCTTTCGTCTCCTCCAGCGAATCCGTTCCTACGAAGCCGCCCTCTAAAGTATATGAGCCGAGAAAGGACAGCCATGGCTAGACTGGCCTACCAATCCAAGTATTTTGGAAAGACATACAGTAGTGTTCTGGAATTTTCAAATGAAGTTCAGTATAAAGCTTATAATTGCAGAATGTTATGAGATGCTAATCTAAGAAGATAGGCATGCCATGATGGTAACTAGGAGTCATGTCGGGTACACTCTGCACGAGATGGAACTTTAGGCTTACAATACACTGATATACATTTTTTCAGAGCACGCGGTGTTTTCTTTTTAAATAGTCTCGATGAAACCTTCTGTCGAACGCAAGAGAAAATGGAAATTCGCTATTGAGGACAAAAACATTTTTAAAACTCTTTTACATCTCTTCAACTATGCTGTCAGCCCGTTTTCTGACAACTGACATAATATTAGTAAACAAACACAAAGACGCACACTGCTTTCCAGCAATTATTAGCTTGTTCACACCATTAGACAAAGTCAAACAGACACAACTGTACCTGGCACATATTTAGCTATATGGAAAATATGGAAAACACAACGCCGCCGCCGTTGTCTCCGTTCTACGAGTGCTCGTATGTGAAATTACATGAATTAAAAGGAATTAAATTGGAAAATCCTGAAAGTTGACACGATTAATTAAGGAAATATGTAAATTTTAAAGCCTACACGTGCTGAATACACGCCAACCAACAACATAGAACATGCAATGCATTAACTACAAGTTGACAATGTTGCATGATGAAGTGGCCGTGGTGGCGAGTGTGCTCGAGTGTGGTGTGAGTGTGCGACAGTAGCGGAAGTTACGCGCCGCTGATGAGGCAAGCAAATGCGTTTGGGTGATGAGTCTGTTTGTTTGTTGATGAGCTACGGCCGACAGTTGACAATATGTCAGCCGCCAAACCAATCAAACAAAAACAATTGCAGAGCGAAAGCGGCAAAGGCGTGAGGGCGGCGGAAATTGACTCATCGCGTTTTAGGGTGGATTTGGAGGGAATTATTTGTAGTATGGAAATAAAATGGCAAGTTTTTACTTAACTTTCAGTATAAGTTGACTTGTGTGTGTACCGCTATGTTTACTATATTGTGGGCGCGAGTACAGTTACGGCTTTGCGGCAGCTACGCAACGTACGCTAGCCACGCGTTGCATAGACAAACATTTGAAATGTATAGCGGCAACAACGAGTCAAATAACAACACAAGAGTTTTAAGTACAACAACAAATATTGTATGACACGAAACTATGAAAACATACTCAAATTCTACAAAAACAAACAACGACAAAGTTATTTGTTGCACAGTGTGAATTGATTTTTAAAGTTTGACTTTTTTACACAACGTTGCATGCTGCTGTTGTTTGTTGTTCTGGTTTGATAGTTCAGCTTCTCCACTTTCGTGTAGTAGTTTTAAATGACTTTTTGCAAAAAAACGGTCAGGTCGGATTCAGCAGTACTTCTGGCTAACCTGATTTTTATGCTCAGCCTTAAACGAATTCGTAAGGAAGGCTGTGTTAACGCTGAAGGAAGTAGGTACTTCGTGGACCTATTCCAAATTTTTTGCTAATCTCGGGGGTTTAAAAAAAATAATATAGCTGACCAATCAGGGTTACATTTGCCATGGAGCGTCAATGGTCTCCACTGACTAGATTCTTACGGAAGTTCTGTGATCAGCGAAGAAAAAAGAGGACCAAATTCGATCTCTGAGAACAATAGAAAATCTTACCTATGACAAAAATGTCTTTAGGTTTAATTACAGTAGGGCTGTTTGCAATGGATCGTTCATGGACTGGAAAAATGTTGGCTTCACCTTAGGATCTCAATAGAGTTGACGACAAATAGAGCAATGTAGAGTGTTGCATCACGAATGTCCATATAAATGGACCTAGGAGCGTTTTGTTCGATAAAAACAATCTTGGCGATAATTTCATAGAGAATATCGCCCACTGGCAAAAAAAATCAATTTATCGAATAATATGTTTTGAGATAGCTGAGATTTAAGGATGTTATAATTGTATTCACTATTTCATTGCCATGTTGCACAAAAAAATTATTTATCCGACCGAAATATTTAGGTTTATCAACACCGATGATACTTTACGATGACTTAGTGCGGCTGGACGACTATACCGATGTCCGAAAAATAAATTAACAAGAAACACGGGATCCAATATCGACTCATATTATATCAAGTATTAAAAGTTCTTAAAAATTAAAATTCTGCTACGTGTTGAGTTTTAAAATACTCTGCAGACGATATATCGAACACTCTGTCTGAATAAATGATTATCGAAGAAATATTCTGTATAGTGGTTTCCTCTTCAACATTCAGAGGATCTAGCATCCACCTACTCTTTTCCGGCCAAATTCTTTCAGATCAAAATCCGAAGAAAAGGTTCGTGAAGACACTTTGCGCACTGTATGGACTTTTGGCAGAAATAAATCACTAGCATTACAAACCCGTTGGAACGGTTAGGTCTACGCATTTTATAAGACCAGAGCCAGACAAATATAAGTAGAATATAACGGAGAAGCTATATAACGTAGCTGGTAGAAAGTGTCGGCTTCTCGTGATATTGTGAGCTTGTAGAATGCAGGAACAACTGCATGTACTTGGTACAAGTCATCTAGTCAGCTATACTAACAACGACGAAGTAAGAGCGCATTCTGTCATGCAAATACGTGCCACCCGTTTATGTACGTGATGCAACAATTAAAGTTGCCACAACCCATTCGTTACACGAAACTCGTCACATCAAGCCAACAGCCAGTCAACAATACAACCAACGTTCCGAAATTTGATTTTTTACACTTTTCAGCTTTTTAAGCGCTCAAGTAGGCGCACACACACTCACACTTTCGGTAGCATGTTGCATGCCGCAGCGTAAAAACTTTGAAGTGGCACTCTGTGCCTAAAAACCGGGTCATCATTGTTTGGTATTTCAAGCGGCGTTAATCATCCCTATGCTGTACATAATTTCCCAATGCAAAGGTGTTGTCTTTCAGCGAAAATTACACTGACAACAACATTAAGCGAGCGTCAATTGTCATTATACTTTTTTCGTGTTGTGACAAAATTTTCTCACGCCTCAGACGATGTGTTACATGCAGCCACCCCTCACCAGGCGCACTCTTATCACATACGCTCATATCGCTTGATATACATATGTATTTGGGCGTGATTTTGTGTGACGCTTTTATTTAGATCTTCAATAATTTGGTGTTTGCGTAGCCGCTTGCCACCGATGCATATCTCTCTGTAAGCGCGTGAGTACTTGACAAATTTGGACACAGTTGCTTGGACAACAACTATTTTGAGCGACACGTACTCATCAAAATGTGAGGCGCTGATGTTTAATTGCGCGTGTGCAAACGTGTCTTCACCCTCAACCGCCCGACGGTTGTGACACTCGTGTGACCTTACAACGCCAGCACCTCGCTGCAACCAAAACATATTGCGTTCGCACTATCTGTATCTTTTGTCAGCGCAAAAATTTACAAAACTTACTTCAAATCTACCAAAAACATCTAACACCACCATTCACCCTTCTGCCGTCGATTACAAATCTTCGTTTACCGTCCGCCGAAATGTTAATGGCAATTTAACTGCAATTTAACGCAGTCTTGGTTCTCACGAAATCGCACGCCTCTCTCGGTCGCTTTGAGCAAATGTCAATTATTTTATATCGCTTATCTGTTCCGATCGCAACCGCGGATTGTGGCGTGAATTGGTCTGTTTGATTTAGATTTTGTTTTTCGGTTCACACAGGTCAATTTGGTTGGGTAATAAATAACTTTTTCCACGCATTTTGATTATATTTTCAATGTGACGTTTGATATCTTCATCGATGACCTTCAGTTTTATTTATCTGCCGTAGATAAGATGAAATTGAGATTGCAAATATTTTAAGAAGCGCTAGAATTGCTGTATTCAAATATTTCTAGGTTCCTGTTTCCGGTAGAAAGCCCTTGAATTTTCTATACTTCTCTGGGGCTTATCCGGAAAAAAGACTTAAATAAATTTTACATATGTACGTTATAGTACACAGACATATAATTTTGTTTGAATTTACATACCTATTAAATTAGTCGAAAGCTTCGGTCTGCCTTTGAATTCCATCTTCTTTTATTCTTCATTTTTTCAGAAACGTGTCTATATTAGCATCCATTAAATTAGATCAAATTTTTAGGCGCTTATTCAATATTGATTGATAAAATGTTAAAAAAATATTTGAAAATTATGAAAGCTTTGTAAAAGCTGCAAAAAGCTTCCTTTGATAAAAAGAAAATGTAAAAAATCGCAAACAACGCCATCTTCGTAACATCTCCAGTCATTTGTAAAATATAATGAAAATATCCATTAGTAGCCGCATAACTTATCATTTCGTCAAAGCACAGTAATTATCAAAGGAATCAATTAAGTTACATAGAAAAAAGTTGTACAACCCATGCAGGAGACAGTATGCAAAACGCCAACAAACATAATTCTATGCAAATTACTCATATGCTCATACAGGCATGCAAATTTTCAAATCAATTTGCTGTCTAATCACTATGCTGATTAAGAAATGAAAAACTCACCGTTGGGGAAAAACCGCACATCACGCGGCACACAATCACTCAAACTATGGCGCCTGTCACTCATTGCGAGTCATGTAGGCAAATACCTACAAATAGGGATAATTTTTCTAAGGCAAATATTGCTGACAATGCAAGAAAAATAATAAAACAAAGAAAAAGTGATTTTAATCAATGTGGTGGTTGTAAATCTGAAAGAAAGGTTATTGACTTGCAAGAAAAAAGGGAACGTGCGTAAAGAAGTTGTAAGCAAGGAAATCAAGGCAATCGGTTAAGGAGTGAATAAGAAATAGGGTGTCAGAGGAGCAGCTGCTTCGCATTGCTAGCGCATTTCAGAGTCATTTCTGCTGTTGTTATTTTATTCTGCTATGATTTGTTTCCCTTATTATTTCCTACTGTTATATTTGATTTTCTTTTCTTCCTAATGCATTCGGATTTTAATATTTCCCAATCCGAAGCACCTAGCGAAACCAAGTCATGATCTAACCAGTACCGTTTTACTCAACCGAATAGGGGCTCTATATATCACTTCCGTGCCTTTATATATATTTAAAACCATTCCTTAATATTTGCATTTTCTTAATAACTTTGAAAGCATTAATTTTTCACACTTCACCGAATGCAAAAATCAAAAGAAATCGCTTTTAACCTCAAACTATATTTTTCCACTATGCAGATTTTGCAAACTTTCGCAACAGAGTGTGTTAAATTACCCACAGACTCACTTATTTTTTAAGCTTAACTAGAATCAGATGATTGTAAAAAACATTACAAATACAGTTAGTAACGGTAGAGTGGACACATGTGCAATTGTAATTGAAAGAGGGTCTTATGTTAATTAAATGCACGCAACGCAAATTACAAATAATTAAATAAAAATCTTAAAATGCCTTAGATTACTGGCAAACCTCATCTTCAACATATTTACATCTTTAAACTTACTCTTCTACTGTATATCTTCTCATTTACTCTCCTAAACTTTTTCTCTTCTCTTTCTTTTGCTTTCTACATTCAATTTTTTTGCATTGTAATCGCCAGCTTGTCATGACAGCTCTAAGTGACAGCTGAATATCCCATAATTGCGAAAACAGAAAAAACTCATATTAACTACTGGCAACCTTTAACCCTTTACTCCCTCACTTAAGAATTTTTAATTTTTTCTTGTCACGAAAAAAGTCCAATTAATGCGTTTTACTTTTTCGATTGAGTTCTTTGGTTTTCAAACTCTTTTTCCTTCGTTTAGCTTTATTGTAAAAAGATTAATGCGCACAAGTGTTCACCCTTGACAGATTTTATAATTGCATGTTGGCAGTTAATTTATAAGTGGAATGAGTATAAATGAAACACTTTGTTAAATAAAATATATTCAAAGGAGTGTGAAAACAATGAACACAAGAAAGGTAACTAAATGTCGGTAGTAAATTGCATTACATTACCATACTGTTCAATCCGTACACACTCTTACCAACTCTCTGACATATATGATTGATCAGATGTTGGCACTGTGTGTTAAATTCAAGTTGTTGGCTTTAAAATGTATTTAATCGAGATTGGAATACAAATTTAAGAAGTAGAAGGTCAAGAAAAAAGCTTGATAAGCTCAGCGCTCGAAATTTTTTCCGCAAGGAACCAAACCCTACCTCAAAATCTAAGCTGTGTATCACAATTTCGTCTTTTACTCCGAGGTGTTTCATAGAATAAATAAAATATGCTTCGGAAAAAAATTTAAAAAATTCGTTTTTGGAATTTCGTAAGTGGACATAACCCCTTAATTTAGGTGATGCAAAGTGAGGCTAGCTAGATGGAAGTACTTTAGTCCAGCACATCACCAGTAAAAGGAAATATGTTTGGAAGAGCAAGTGGAAGGGGCGGTAGAGAACAAAGCCTAAAACTTGTTTAGTGGGAAAAATCTCGGCTTAAACTCAAATACACACTCGTAGGCTCAGTAGCTAAAGGGAACATATATCACCTATATCAAGAGGGAACATATGGAACGAAAAAAAAACGCACAAAATAGTTGAAACATTCATAGAATTAAAGGTGAGTTGGTAAAACACTAATTTTGCTAGGCTAAGGACCACTGTGGTTGATCTCTGCACCAGCCCTATTTGTGCACCACGCACCCCACCCCTCACCTTGGTACACATGAGAGGCGCATTCTAATTAATTGCATCTCTATTTGCTAAATACTTTCAATCTAAATTAATAAGAAAACAACTACAACACTGCCAACAACCACAAGGTAAATAAAAAAGGCTTTAAAGCAAAAAAAGATGCACACCAATAACAACAAGAACCACTTCAACAAACATTAGTCACTCGTTCACAGCACACTAAACACTCGAGTTGCACGTATAAACATACATATATGCCATGTTGCAAGTAGTAAACGCCAGCTGTGCTAGATGCAGAGCACTTTGCAGCAAGCAACGCCACAACAGTCACATGCAACAGGCTGTTGAACGAGTTTCTTTTGCGTTGCAGATTTTCAAAAAAGTAGTGCAGGCAGGTGGCGCATGCTGAGGCATGCAACAAGCAAATTTAATGCATTAAATAAACGACATCCTTCAGCTGCCACAACAGCAACGCAGATGCAACAGAATCTGCCACCGAGTTACGCACTTTCTTAGCTACCAAAGCAAACCAACTAAAGGAAGCGAGCATTACATGCCACCGCTTGCCGCTTTTACACGCACACCTTCTCTATCACTCTCGCTCTCCTAGCGTTTGAGGCTTTGCATCCTGCTTGTTGTTGTCAGTGGAATGACATTATGCCTTTGTATGCTTATCGCTTGCAATATGATTACATGCTATGCAACCTAATGCATTGCAGTTGCATACATCACACTGTGGCACGGTCATTGAACTGGAAAAATATGCCGCAATTTAATGTGAAATTTTGCAATGGGGGGGAATTGTGAACGCAACCGCATTGGTGGGAGGTCGGGCGGGAGGTGATAGGGTTTGTGTATTAGAGCGATGAGTGTCGCCAGTAGTCAGCGCAACGACAGCTGCAAAAATATTACTGCAGCATATAGGTATTTGTGCAACATGCGCTTTGCTCATAGCCCTTCAAGTCATCTTAATAAATTTTAAGCAAAAAACCAAACGCATACAATGGGCGAGCGTAAAAATGTGCTTAACGTATTGCAAACAATGCCTGCAACGCACCTGTTGCCCCGCGTCACACTCTGTCCACCGTGTGCTTGTGTTGCTTTTGCATCTTTTGGGGGTAGTTTCTAAGCGTGAACGACCGTTGTTTAGCGTGTAATTGTCCTCATCTAATCGCATATTTGCACAGGAAACCCATAAACGCACGCACATAAAAGCATGCACATATCTAGCGCCTACCGTAATACGCATTGACTTACTCCGTTAACAGCGCATACCGTTAGTAACCCTTGTTCTGCTGTATCCACCCTTTATTTTGCTTAACTTTCTGCTGTATTTTACGCAATTTATTTGCATACTCAATGCACTACACTTTCCCTTCACCAGTACTTGCCACACTTTGCTACTAGCCACATGCCATCAGCATTGCAATCTTCATTTTCCATATTCCTGTTATTTATTTACTGCTAGTAGTAATGCGATATTCATGATGATGTGCCGCTTTGTTGCCAGTGGCATGTTAATATGTACTACACTATGTAAATGTTGCTTGCATGCAAATGCGTAGTGCAACATCTGGTCCAAGTAGGGAAGAAAAAAAAATTATCATAATACTGACAATAGAATTGATGTGAACTGACTCATGCATATAATCATACGATGTGATGTGATCCAATGTGATGTGATGTGATGATGTAAGAATGTCCTCAAGCAAGTTAGAATCTTAACCCTTAAACGAGTGAAATTAAAAAACTTTGTATATTTTTTTTTTGAAAATTTTACTTCTTGCCTGATCTGGGAGGTGAAATCACGAATCCAAATTTTTTTGTTACGAAAAACTTTTACCTGGCAGCGCCAGATTTTCACAAATCCTGTGACAGAAATGTCTATGGTATATCTGCCAAAAATAATCTTCTGAGGGATATGGTCTTGGCAGATCGTAAATTTTGAATAGAATTCAATTTTTTAATGGTTTAAAGTTTAAAAACGATTCTACTGCAATATATGGGTTGAAAATATATTCTTTCGGAGATGTAAGATGAAGAATTACAGTCCCAAATCCTCCTACAAAGTTGAAACTCTAATTCGCCTTCCTAATTCTACTCCCTTCATATCTATTAAACCGGTAGCTAAAATCAGATATGATTTTTACAACTAGAGTGACAACTATGCAATGCATTGAAGAGAAATTTCTGCATGGGATTCTACTCGTAGTAGCGCACAATTATCCAAGTAAGGTCGTTTATTAATATACTTACGTAGAAAGATTAATCAATATTTATAGAGAGAGTGACCGAAATATTATTTTTATAATGACAGGAAAGTTTTACTAGTGGTTGTTTTTTGTGATTTGGAAGGTTGCTGAGGTAACATTTTTTGTTAGGATAAAATTCCAGGGTTCGTTCCGTTTACACAAACTTCGCCGTCGCAGTTATGGTTCCTCATTTCAGACCGCATTATTAAACCAATATTGAAGACTAGCTAAAGCAAAACTTCGCTATTTTCATGCAAACTTCAGGGCGGGATGAATTGATTCCGTTAGTTATAAACTTAATAAAAATAAAAAAAATTGTTTAAACGTTGGCAACTCTTTTCAAAATATTTTCTTTCTGCAGTAATTCGCTTAATCTCTTCAGCTTAATGCCCAGTAGGTAGGGATCTTTCGTTAATTTTGTTTTGTAATTTAAATCAACTTTTTTTTTAAAAAGGTGGCAACCTTAAAGTTTAATTTTTACTATTTAAGTAATATATTACCTAAAAAAAAATACAAATATCGAAAAGATTAATTATCCTATATATACTGTAATCGTGACGCAATTTTGTTACGTAACAAAATTTCGTTGCGGTCAATCGATTGATTTTTATTTTGTACCTGCTCTAGAGATCTTTCACTTTATTACTTTATTCTTAAAATTTCCAAATTTTCTTCTTAATTCTACAATTTTCATTTACAACAGAAATGAACAGTATTGTTGGAATCAAATTTCTTTACACCACCCAATCCTTTCCTTAATTCACAACCACTTTCAACTATCAAATAAACTGTATGCATACTTGATTAGCTGCGGACGCTTGCCTCTGGCTACACTTAATTTAATTGACAACGTTTTTAACCCTCAAACATAAAACAACAAAAAAAAACATCCGAAAAGATCAAAAATATTAAATGGATAGCGCTGTGGTAAATTTGACGTGAAATATAAACCCAAACAAATTTGGTAAAAATAGCAAAAAGAACATCAAAAAGTATTCCAGAGCTTGCAACAGTGCGTTGATAAGGTCACACAAAGGGACTTTATTTGAATAGCACTCTCAAAAGGATTAAATACATACGTTATATTATATACTTTATATGCCGAGATGTTTTATTAGTTGTATTATTTATGGGTATCGCCTGCAGGTGCATTACGCTAATATAATTTTCAGAAGTACAGCTTGATATGAGGGCAGAGATAATAATTTGTGAAGAACGCAAACACTATCATTACAAATTTTAAAAGTTTAACATTTGACTTCAAATAAATGTAGAAATGCTCTATGTTGACTAATTTTATTAATTTGCCAGCATTAATAATGTATAGAACAGTGGTGTCTACTGAAATAAGACAGTTTTAAAATTTGTCGAAATTTGTATAATAATTTTTTGTTTAATGTAAATTAGGTCATCTATTGCTTAAGCTTTTTGCAGGTGCCAGATAGTCTTGCGAGCTACTTTTGTTACGAAGACATATGTTTCGTGCAACACTTCGAGACAAATATGGTTTTGGTGGGAGATATACCATATCGCTAATGAGCTCGTATCGGATTATATTTACACTAGTTGTTCGTCTGATTTCTAAACCATGGCGAAGTAATAAAAGCTATTAACTTTCTCATCAGACTATTTTTAGTCAAATATTCCAAGCTTCCTTGTCTCCTTAAAAAACATTCGCTATTATTTTTTTTTAAAAAAGTCTATCTTCTGTCAACTGTGCTTCTTTTAATATCCACCACTGTATTACACATTAGAACTGCATATTTCTACTCATAATTAATTCTCTTCTTGCTCTATTTACTCGCTTAATTGTTGCCGACAAAAATCCAAATTCTGCCAAAAAGCAAAGTTTCAACAAATTGCCACAGGGAATAGTTGCCAGGTGAACACCGCCAATGTGCAGGGAAAGCATGTTAACGCTAGGTACAAATGCGCCAGAGAAATCCTAAGCTTCAATTACTACGCAGTTGTGCCACCAATACACATGTGGCTAAACTCCAAATATGTATATGAATAATAATGTGCCTTCCTGAGTACTATTTCCACACCACCTCCGCTTCACCACTGTTTCAGTTCTGATTACATTAGTGAAACTGATAACCGGCGGATGTGTTTACACATATGTGTCTGTATGTATTCTAAGTGAGATTGTGTTTACTTTGCATGGGTGCTGCATTCAAATGGAATTGAAAATGTTACATTTGGCTCGTTGTTTGTTGGAATTTTTGCACTCAATTACCCGCTGGCAAAACTAGACAGTGCTTTGCTTTCGCCTTGCTAAGTAAACAAAGCAAGTCATATTTCGGGAAGTGCTTTAGTCGTAGTTCGCCTTGAGTGTACGACGCAATATTGCAATTTCCTTATTGGCGAAAGTGGAATTGACGTCGAAGAAATTCGTAAATTGAAGTAAGAAATCAGACGGCAAAGTCAAGTGCAAAAGGAAGCAGTGTGAAGTGGTGAATTCGAAATACACGGCGGATGAGCAATGTTCTAAGTTGTATAAGTCCATAGTATTTCAGTGAAATATTTATTATGGCGCTGAGATTGGAGGCATCTATTGTATTCATACGATAAGAGGTACATAGCTCTGCAGACCTAGTATTTTATCAGTTTTCCCAAGTAGGGTTTTCGGAATTTACTGTCGAAGAAACCCAAGTATGGAAATTTTCCTAGCTAACTGTGCTCAATTGTATCAAAACCGCTAATTCTGCCTCAGAAAGCAAACCATTTTAATTAATAAGACAATATAGATAGTTTCACCCAACTAAATAATAAGTTTATCTTTTATAAGGGAATATATAAAGAAAGAACCCTGCCCTTTTAAATCATTCGAGGTTTTACTTTCTTTAACGGCATATTGTTCTCGTATCCAAGAATCTCAGATAAGAGCTGCAGGTTGGCAAGACGTCCTTGGAGCTCGGAGTTTAGTAAGATAGTGCTTCATGGTACAGTTTTACAATACCAAGAATTATATTTAAGAGTCGAAACTTAATATTAGGATAAGAGGAAAATATATTCTTATCTTATAATACTTGACATTTTGTGGTTAACTAATCAAAATGATCCATAAAAGCGGTTGCTTAATGAGCTACTAAGAGATTTTGACGCAGCTTCCATTATTCATTTTCAAAATCAGTGCAAATTCTCAAACCCCATTCAATGTGTTTAATGACCTAAGTCTTCGCTTGCTGCAATAGATTAAAACTAACACAAAATGCTTTAATGAGCTGTCAAATAATTGACGGCAGCTCTAACGCAGAAAATAATCGAAACAAACGAAATATTGCAGAATAATAACTGTCTATAATTACGAGCAAACAAGCCAAACAACCCTTAAACAATGACTTTTAAGAATATCTTGGAATGTCTTGGACATCATGGTGAAAGTATTCATTATAATCAATATTCTTGCCATCAACATAAACAAATACAATGTTATTGAGAATGTACTTTAGAAATCACAAAATATGTGTTTATGGATCACTTGCAATCTATGAAGTTTCCTACACTCGGTCTTCTTAGAGATTACTATCTTAATGAACAGAAATGCTTTGAAGAAACTCTTTGTTACTTTCTTTCTTACTGAAATTTTCTCAGACTCACTACTTTCAATAACTTTTTTTTCTTCCACTACTCTGAATCGCATTATTCGCTCCGCATATTAGTCTCTCACAAAGTCGTCATTTCACTCTCTCACGCACTTCATTGAAAACTCAAACTCCTTTTTGTCCCTTACGTTTATTATTCATTGGTTACAGCTTCCTCCTTATACTTCCTTTGTTTTTGTGCATCAATGTGGCAAGAAAGTTTTTCGCTTTTGTAGCTCATAATATTTTACTGTTATTACCCACTTCAATCGAAGTGCGTGTATATTTACAGTTAACTACCGCATTTCGTCTTGCCTTTCGATACAAACTCCCTTTCACGTCATAACGATAAGACAATTTTTGCCAAGTTTTGTCAATGCTTGTGGCATATCGATACGCTTGCTACATTCTGTGGCATGATTTAGTTAACTTGTGAGACTCTTTGAAGGAGTTTCGTTGCAACAGCAATAATCGTTATGAGTGTAGTAAGTAATTCGTATAATGATTAAAATTACCATTTAACGGTACTTTTTGACATATTTATGTTTGCAGTTATGAACTCGTTGTTTTGCCTTGTCTATTTAATCTGCATTTTATATTTGTAAATGAATGATGATATTTCAAGAATAAGTTGCAAGTAATTTGGGGATTATTTCGAAGCAAATGTGCTATGAACTTTTGAAAAGGAAAGCGTAAATGGAGTTGGGTGGCAAAAAATAGTATTGGCGACTATCTCCGGCTTCGGGAATATCTACTTTCTATACTTTCCGTTCCTTTTCCGATTTACGAAAACAAAGACTAACCACAAGTATTTTAAGTAGTATTTTCAAGGGGTTTTTGTCCGTATTGTGGTTGTTTTTGAGGTTATGGATAATATTACTATTATTTTGGAAATTTACGCTTCTCTTAAAAAATTCTAATCAGTCGCAATTTTTGATATCAAATGATGAGGAAGTAAGGGAATGATAATTAAACTCTTGACGCGGCTTTGACCTCTTTTTGAACTCCGTATTTTCTTTTATAGCCGATACTCGAATATTGTGTTTAATAGGCTGACCGTTTCCTATATATAATTCGAGACTAAATCTTGCAAGATTTATAAATAGAACTATGGCCCTTTTTCAATTAGGAAACAACTTTTTAATATTTGATAATCTTTTTATTACTAGCTCTTAACATCGGAACGATGTTTCCACCAGGACCCAAAAAATCCGTTCATTTTATTAATCTACTCTAGTATCCGGATCAACTCCTTCGAGATGGAAGCGTGAGCTTTAAGCTTATGGAAAGCTTATTCCAGTAGAATTCTACAGTGAAACTGTTATTTATTTTCGAGTCAGTCCTGCAAAAGTTAATGAATGTATGAGCAAAGCTTGGTCTGGATGAAGAAGAATCATTACTTTGAATGCTAATCTTTAACTGTTAGAGTCGTTAAGGAACTTGAGTACCTACTTAAGACATTGAGGGCCATAAAGCTCACCTTTAACTTTACAAAGAAATTGATGATAAGAACACTGAAGCAAGCGAATCTCATTTCCTACTCTCCATCGCCCTCTTTTTCTTTATCCTTCCATCTCCCTCTTCATCTTTTTCTCACCTACTCTCTGCTTGTCTTTCTCGAGGTATATTTAAACTCTATTTGCCTTATAATAATACTGTTAAGTCCCTTTCGCTCAACTCAGAATCAATGTTCTCTCTAACCTGTTCTTTCCGAGAAGCCGCCTTTGCTTACATTAAGTGCATACAACAAAACAAACTTATATTGTTATTGCAATTTGTGCATAGATACACGTGAGAGCTTTGAATATAAGTGCTTCAGTCATCAAAACGAGCATAAAAGATATCACACAACTAACGGTTGACGATAGTGTAAAATAATAATAGTAGTAGCATACATTTATGCGCTGCCAAGCAAATAGTACGGATAATGTATAAACAATATAAGGGATATGAGCGAAAGCTAGACGAAATGGGACTATAATAATAATGGACAGTGTGCATGAAAACCAGGGGGTATAAAAATGAGGGGAAGGTAGCAATATTATAAAGAATGTGTGGATTAAAGCAAGAAGCTAAGCCACGGCGGTATGAGAAATACGAGAACTAAACTTTAGGGCACCGTATTACGCAAAGGCAACACCATACTGAAAACTTACTTGATAGCCAGTTTTTGAGTTATTTACTGTTTACCCACAATCTCCTCCTTCCTTCTCTTTCTCACAGTGAATAAATAAAGTTTTGCACATTCCGTTGGTCATAAAACATTAAGAAATAACATTTGCAAAGGATTAAGCACGCAAGTAATGTTGATGAAGTGATAAATGTCCTGTTGTCCGTATTACGGTAGTAAACGTGTAGCTCCCTATAACAGCAGCGCCTGGTACTCGGCCTCGCACTCGCTCTCGTGTATGTTGTATTTATTTGCACAGCGTGCGACACATAAAAATTACGAATGACGAATTGCATGAAAGTTGTGTCATAGCCGATTATCGTTTTAATTAAAAGAAAATACTTTTTATTTGCCAGAAAGCTTTTGCTGCTGCTGAGTAGGAAAATATACGCATTTTGCTATAAAAGTATTATGGCACTGTAAATAAAGTTATGGAAAATTATTTGTTATTACTAATAACAGAGCAGCTGGCAACTGGAGGGGAATGAGTAGTAAATATTAGTTTAGTGAGCTCGGGATACAGAGTACACTACTCAGATTAATGGTCGAAGTCTCGTTTATGACCTTATACAGAATGTAATCGGATTTACGGGGTACATAATAGCAAGGAAAAAGTAAATAAAATATCATACACCTTTTGCTTGGTGATGAAATATTTCTAATTAATATTTTGTCTACTTCTAAAAGAAGGTCTTCATTTGAGATATTTTCTTTCTTTAGAAGACATGGAAAGGCTCAAATGCTGTTTAATTTAGATCACGCATGAATTAAGCAAATCAGGTATCATTCAGCTCTGAGTTGGTCTCTGGAATCTGATATTACCAGAGATGCTTCGAAATGAAATATTATATATAAATAACAGCCTGACTTATGGACTCTTTTTGCGCATTGGAGGTTAGCTTCTTTCATTCACAAAATTCTTTGAACTGACGGAGGTTTTTATTAGCGAGATCTATTACATAGGCGTTTTTGTCTGTTACGTCTGCTTCTATAAAACTCTTGATTTCAATTTAAGTTACCAAATCCCAAAATTCTATGTTGAAATGTTTTAAAAACTTTCTGTTGGGATTTTTATTCAAGAGTAGGAAGCTTTCTGCCAAATTAAAGAAGTTCTCTAGAAACACAGGGTGTATTAACTCAATTTTCATGACTTTAAAAGCCCAAATCCTTTAAGGGTTATTCGCATAAAATCAGTCGCTCATTCCAAAAATGAAATTTGACAAGAAATTGAAGCTCCGGGATAGTTATTTGAGTTGGTGAATTCAACATTGTGACTCAATCAAATCAATGTCAATTCATGACCCGAGCTGTGAACTGCTGTGAAACCAAAATTCATTTGTATTACTTCTATTGACAAAAAGAGTCCATCCAGCAGCATTTTCAAAGAGTATTAGAGATGACATTACTTCGAAATTCCGACCCAATTGCCACACTCACGGCATGCTTCAGCTTTTTGACTGAATACCGAATCATTCTGCGATTCCAAGAGGCGAGTGATTATAATGAAAACTCTGTTATGTGAATCACCCTGTTTCTAACTAATTTTTGTGTTGGTTTAGTAAAAAACGACAATATGTAAAATAGGCTTATGGCGGATTTAATAAATTGCCTATACAAAATGTTTTTGCGTCTGTTTTACCCCCAACAACGCAAAAAAATCGCACAGAAAATTCTTTACTTATTCTAAAAAACCTTTGAGCAAATAAAATTTGAACTGTTTCTATGCCATTTCACACCGATTTAGTCCTAATTTATGAGCTAGAAACTGACAGTTGACGAATAAGGCGCAGCGTGGCAAAACAAGGCGTTGCAACAATGTTGCTAAACATTTTATTTACTTAAACAAAAATGCGTAACAAAAGAATTATGCACAAAAGGAGTTGGGCATTTAAGCTAGGTTGGGTTGTAAAAATATAAATGCTAAGACATTTTATTATCCTGGCAGCGCAAACACGCAAGCAATAGTGCTGCCTACTGTTGATCCCGACTTGTCACATTTTTCACTCAAACTAATGATAATTTTGACATATGAAGACGCAGCTGACGCGCTCGGCTTGTCGGAGTGATGGGGTGAAGAGAGTGCTATTGCGCAGGCGCAACTGTTGAAGGTAGATTTTTAGTAATTTTGAAATCATATCGCTTATGTTTTTGTTTTATTTTTTGTAGTTGTTCATTTTTTGTCTTTGTAGTGTGATATTTTTATTACAATTCGCTATTGTTTGGTAGTGATTCGCAGCATTAAGATTTCTACTTTGTTTACGTCTGCGATATTTTATTCGTTAATGTTGGCAACATTGTTGTTAATTTGCGTCGCTACCAAAGGCGGTAAACAAAGCGGTAATAAAAATACAAATATTTTTATATACCTTTATATATATATAGTATATGTATATATGTATCAGCACTCAAAGCCTATTGTCTGCATTTTCAGAATTTTAAAATATTTCAGCTACTTTGTGTGCGCAAATGATCCTCAGCTCAAGTAATTGCAGCATTTGTTTATTTAGGCAAAAGCAAAAGGTACACATTTTCTATGTAAATAGATATATGTGAGTCGCTTCGCTACATTTTATTGACAGTTTAGCGCAGACAAAAGAGCGCCGCCAAATATGTCAATTCACTTCGGTCATTGATGCCTTTCAAGGCGCACACATACAGTTGTAATTGATCTTATAATCAACTCTGCACAGTGTGAGTGCAACAACCCCTAGCATCTACATACACACTTGCATACACACACATACACACTAAAACTCACACAAACTCTAACACTCATTTAAGTTAACCAGCTAACCCTTTGTAGCTACCTATAATCTATGTCTCATAACCTAGCAGCCTTCCAACTCACAGTTGGATTTATTAAAATATACCAGAAACCGTAAAAAATCGACAAATCTCACGTTGATACTCGTCTGAATTTATCAATTTATATGTGTGAGCGTTTGTCTGTAAGTGGGTACAATCCTTTCAATTCAATACGCTTTTGCTTTGGTTGCTTTTCCCAAGTGCCGAACAATGGGCTCGTTGATACTTTTTTTCTTTCGTTCAATTCGGTAACAATGTGGGGTAATAAAAATTGCGACAAACTTAATCTTAACGATCTTCAAGAGGCTTTAGTGCAACAATGTAGCAAATAGCAAATAGGTGTGACTGATTGTGCCGTTATGAGAAAAAAATGTTGATGAGCTGAAAATGTGTTTCATAAATATATGTACAAACAAAGTTTGCCATATATTTATTAGTTTCAGAAGGGTTGATCCATTTTGGAGCACCAGTGGACTCAACCTAGAATTCAAGCATATAGAAATTTCGCTTTTGCTGCCGAAGCACTGAAAAAGTCAAGAACTATAAAACGATAAATAGAGTTTAACCAGATAAATCGGCGAAAATGATCAGGTTTCCGGAGAAGCAATTGGTTGAAGGCCTTGTCTTATATCAGTTCATGTATGTAATATGCATAAGACCGGCTGACATATATCTACATATACAAAATGAATTCGCAAAGCAATATATATAATAAAAAGATGTCAAAGCTTTTTTACAGATGATTGGAAGGTTGCCTGAATTGTGGACTACGTTCTGTTTGAAGGTTTGAACCTTTGGCACTTCCAGAATATAGTTTAAGCAGGCAGAGGGTTTGTCGTCTGTCACGTCTTGAACCGACGGAGCAATGTGACTAATTGAATGTTGGACTATCGTTTAGGGGAGAGCATTTTACCTCTTACGAAACCAATCCTACGAATTGAAGCTCTTCTTTGAAGAAGAGACCTAATTCTCTTCTCGAAATCAAGTTGTCGAACTTTTCCAAGACCCGTGCTACATTTGAATTCTGAGAATGGTATGCTTAGTGGTTGATACCAGGAATCACAGGATGAAGATCGCACTGTGATACTCAAACCTTCAAAGATCTGTTTACGAGTATCATTTCAAAATTATATGAAAATATATTTACTGAGAAAAAGAAATAGCTAGAAAAAAGCGGTGTTAAGGCGCACACATTTATATTTGTCTCATCACAAATTCTTTGTACAAATTTTATTTACTTGTTTGTCTACTTTATCACATTTTCTGCGCTATAGCAACAATAACAACACTAAAAATAAGCATTAATGAGAAGCAACAGTGAGCGTATAAGACTCTTAAGGATCATAAACAAAAGAGACGTAATAATTTCAGACATACAATTATGTATGAGTTCTCAAGCAACACACATATACACGTAGACTCACACAACTCATTGTCCTTCAAAGGCAAATGATATCCTTGCAGTTGCGCATTTCTTATATGTTTGTTTGTATTGTTGGAAAAATTTTAACTAATCTGCAAATTTATATGCAGAAAAGTTGTTCAATAAAATCGGCTAAACCAGGCAATAAACAAGGACATTTTAGTGTCATTTCTTATTGCTGATGATGCCGATGAAGCGCTGGTGAAGCGGTAATTTCCTGCTGTGCACAACAGTTCATTGTCTCACCGTATACAAAGTCATAGTAAGCGAGTTTATTTGTTGCGCATTGTTGGTGTTGTAGACTATAGTATTTACTTCAGCTTACATGTGTGTGTGTGCGTCTTCTGCAGTGCCATTTCTCAATTGACCATTGTCCAGTCTATAATTTTGATGCGTTGATGTGCTCATAAATTTTGTTTTTCGCTTGTCTCGTCTCTTTGCACACTAAAAGTGAGGTTATGTGAACTACGGCGCTCACATAAGCTACTACGTTGCGTAATTTATGTGCGCGTAAATGCAACTTTTTCATCATACGACTCAAGTTGACCACTTCGTGGCTGCGCTAAAAAGTCATTAGACTGCCCTTAAGGTATTTTTTCGAGCGAAAAAAATGACGAACACAAAAAAAAAAAAATCAAGTTGCTTTTGGCAATGCGTACTTCTGTCGTAAAATTTTGAGATTTTTCTCATTCCCTTACTTTTTTGTTTATATTGCGCCTGGAAGTTGAAAAACTTCCTCAGAAATGTGACGACAATTTTAATGTTGCGTAATTTGTTGCGGAATTTTGGTTACTTACCGACAGATATATGACTTTCAGAGTGGTGCTGAACGTGGGTACCTGAATAGGGTGTCTGAAATTAAAAATATATATTTTGAATAAACTAAATTAAAATTAGAATTGAAATTAAATTATATACGAACTTTTGGTTTTATAAAAAAAAATTATTATATTTATTTTCAAAAATATTTTATGTAAGGAAAATAAAAATTAAAAATCTTTTTAATTGTGTATATTTATAAATTTGCATAATCCAAAAAAATAAACAAAAAAAAAATTAATATTTTTAACTTTTGATTCAAATATATAATTATTGTTTATAATATTAAAAAAATAACTGAATTTAGCAAACCGTTATATTAAATTTAAAAAGTCTATATCGAATCTAAAAATTAAGAAATATAATATTTTTTTTAAGTTGTTGGAAAAAGGCTATTATTATTATTATTTTTAATTCATAACATATATTTTGTTGATCAATACTTTTTTATGAAAAAAACTTCTAAAATTTTTTATTAACAGAAAATTAAAGTTTGATTTATAAAAATGAAAAAAGGTTAATTATTTCAAATTTAAAAAAATAAAAATTTTGATTATTATTATTTATTATTTCTCGAGTAGTTTTTTTTTTAAGTCAATTAAGTAATTTTTGTAACTGAAAAAATCATACTTAAACAATTACTTAACATTTTTTAAACAAAAAAATTATTTTAAAAGTTTAATTTCGGAATTTATAAATTTTTTAACTTAACTATTTAATATTAAAAATTACAATATTTATAACTTTTTGTTGAACGTAATTTTCTAATCTGTACCACGCATATACCCCTACCTATAAACAACCAATCAACAAAAACACCCCACCACTAAAAGTGTATGAATAATGCCTGTTGCCTGATTTGTGCTATTTTTGCCGCGACTGTTTGCCTATAGCATCTGATATCTTTTTCGTATGTAAAAATATTGATGGTCATTAATATTCAATATTAGTGTACAATGTTCTTCCATCAACGCACCATTTACACCAATCAATCTTTATTATCAACACATCATTTACATGCACGAGCAGTAAAAAGCGATGAAACGAAACGTTATAAAAAATTGTGTAACAAAAAATGCATGAATAAATGAGTTCAACTACAGAAAAAAAATTTCTTTGGTTACAAAAACACAATTTTTTGACATAATTTTGACATGTAACCACCCTTAAATGGAACAAAGTCAAGAAAACATTGTAAAAGCGAAGATTTCACTGGCCGACCAAGTTAGGTATTTCATCAGCAGTTTTTAGGACGGAAGGTTAAAGGTCAATTGACCGCAATAAATATAAAAATGGAGCAAGGCTTCAATAAGGGTGATTGTATTTATGACGAAAAACATATCTGAAGTAATTTTTGGTCACAATGACTACTTTTTCAACATTTCAAATATTTTAATTTACAAATTATTTTTATATCGTATACTGTATTTCAAACATGATTTGCTAAATTTTTATCATCGCTAAGTGGTTTTTGATAATTTAAATAAAAGCTTAGTAATTATCCATATGAAAAGTTGAATATTTATTTTATAAGTTTAATGAGAATTAAAAGCGTTTGCACTAAAGGAATGAAAAACTAATTTCAGAATGATTTATTATTTAAAAGTTTGGACCTAAAAGCAGGCTCTTCAAAAAACTGGTGTTTAGTAGTCTCAGTACGGGAAAGCTGCTGTTATCCTCAAGATTATCAATAGGTTATTACAAGTATATCATAGAGATTTTGCAATTGATCTATATTACTACCCCTGACAAGAAAACAAACGTCATGCCCAACGTGGTTCTGAATCTATTACAGCCAGGCTTTGTCATTCACCACTTGTACTTTCACATTAAAAGATCTAAACTCCTGTCTATAGTTATAAATTCCAAGTAAATGGGACAGCAGTCAGTCTAGAAAATAGACTTCATGGTGAAATGTTCCTCAAAAATACATTAGGGAGAAAACACTGTATGAATATAGAAATAATAGGGCTGCAGTATCTCTCTAAATAAAAACGAGAAAACTTTAGTGGAAAAGTCTGTGAATGAATCCGAAGAAATATTGAAAAGAGAACTAAAATTTGGTTCAATATATATATAGCTTAACATGGATAGTAAATACAATAGTTCAAGACAATACATAGGGTTGTATACAAGACATGAAAGCATATATATTGGCTCGCAGACAATAATAAATCTTAAAGAGCATAACAGCCTTCGTGATGAGAAAACCATTAAGCATTCTCTTAATCTTCATCAGTGATTAACGTTGATACAATATGAGAAAGTAAAATAAAATTGGAAGCTGAAACTACAGTTGGTCCTTCGTTACCCTACCATACTATATTCTCCTTGATAGAACAGTCAGTATTAAAAACTGCAAGTTATGGGTATCTACTTTTAATCTGAACAACCTGCAACTTTTTTTTTGCATTAATAAACTTATGGTCCCAATGAGGGTGTGAGCAAAAATACCATGTATTGGAGTTTCCACAGAATGTTTAGAAGTTATTTATTTACCTTTAATTTATATATGTTATCAATGAAACACAGCACTTTAGAATTAGCTTTTAATGAATTTCCAAAACGCATATTCATTGCTTGTCAAAGTCTTGTACACTTTCCAATTAACTAAATTTGCTTTTTCCATGCAAATAGCTCAAAGAAATTATTAATGTGTCTGCACTTAATTTAATCATAATTTCCATAAAAAAAATATATACATATATATATATGTTCGGGAACACATTTATCCCACTGCTGACTTTTAATGGGCGCTCATCTATTCGAATGTCAACATGCAGCAGCAACAACCTTTTGTTTGTTCAACATCCACACATTTTCCCTATTTTATTTATGCCATTTCCTGCTATCAGTAGTGTAGTTACGTAATCAAACAATCACTTGCGCTTGTTTTCGTTTTTTTTTCTCGGCCAGCCACACGCATATAAATTTTTGCGTATTTATCAAATATTTTCGGTAATTTTTTAGCAACGAAGCGCTCCTTGCAACACAAAACAAACACACATATATTGAAAGTATGGCAACTTTACCCTCAAAACCAAGCGCAAACATTTGCTGACATTACTCTCCGCTGAGGTCTCCCTCATAACGGTAAACGAACATTGTCTATGACACTCACTAACGGTACACGCTGTCATTGTGACGTATTGCTGTGTCATTCATCACATGGCGCGTATCGAACATTCATTCAATCAGTCGTTGCTCAATTCGTTTGTGCGTTCAATGTGTTTTTCTTTATTTTTTATACACATTTTCCTGATTTTTTCGGTAATTTATATGTGTTACTTTTTTGTTTTTTTTTTTCTGAAAGTTCCGCAGTCATTCGTTTACTATTTTTTGTCACTTTTTTGTGTTTTTTTTTCTTTACAACTATTTATTTTTTACCACTTGCTTACTGCAAGCCTTGCGCCTTCACGCTGATTTTCTACTCTAACATTTTCCCACTGTGGGGAGTTAAGTGTTTACTCAAGTGTGGCGAAAAACAATTTTTGGCAAAATGCCTCCATGGAATACACAGCGAACGCCAGAAGCGTGTGTTTATAAATTGAGTATGTTTTCATGTAGTCGAACACACGTCGGCCTAAAAAATTACAAATGTTATGTGTCAGTGTCAACTGAAATGTCAACATGAGTTCATCTGTCAAATGATGTGTGTTGATGTCAATTTTCGAAAGCAGCCACACATAAAAGAGCAAATATATTCGCCAGCATACTCATGTGTAACTAAATACCAGTGTTTATCTATAATGTTTTTCTAGACTACCCCCATACCAAATACTCGTCTCATTTCTCTCCTCTCCTTTTTCTAATCAACGTTTCACATGTACTTTCGTTACAGCTTAACCAGCGAGTAAGTTGTTTCCGTTTATCATTCGACGACTGTCATTTCTCCTCTCGCCCACTTGCTTCGAATTTGACTTTTAAATTTAGTTAATGTTCAGGAATGAAGATATTTGTTGCAAGTAGAAAGTTAATTGAGTGTTGTCAGTAAAAAAGTGGGTCACATATCTTCGCTGCCTAGCTCCACCCTTACTTATTTCGTATACCCTAGCGCACATCCTTTGACTAATGTTTGCTTAAACTCAAGCGACTTGGTCGACACTTGTCGTATTTATATGTAACTTATTTTATTCGTCTGTTATTATCTATGGCACATTTATTTTATCGCAGTTTAGGATGTTCATCTAATTAGAGTGGAAGAATGTTTTTCTAGTGTTAAATAAATTGCATAGATTTTTCTTGTTTCTAGAAATTTTTGGGTAATTAATTGAACTAATTTCGTAAACTTGAATTATTTAAAAATGATTTGGCCTGGGCTTGCCAGAACGTAAGTTATATCATCTAAGAAATTTTAGGATCTTTAGATATATCTACATAAATCTGTGATGAGAAAAAAGCGTACTAAAGACCACTATTTGACACACAACACCACTAATTTTAGCAGGAGGTGCACTAATACATAAAACACACAGAGTTTTTCTATTTATTTTCTACGCAATTCGCCTAAAGTATTTCAAAGTAAGGTTCCAGAAAGCAAAAATTTACAAAGTGTAATACTTTATTTTTGGTCGAAACTGGTACTATCGTACACTATAAAAATGCGGAACTTTAAATTTCTTCGATTTCAATTCAAACTAATCACTTTGAGTCCATGTTTGCTTAAGTTTATGAATAACTTATCTAAAACCGTTAACAATTACCGTGAATTAGAGGAAATGTTAAACATGTTCCTCAATGAAGAGAATCGAGAACAAAACTATAGTTTAAATTGACCATGTATAAATGTTCATTAGCAAAACGATCGGCTCAAAAAGTATCTGCCTTAAACGGAGCTGAGCAGAGTTCGTAAAACATGCGTCTAATTTATTAATACTCAAACTAGAATCTACACTTACTCTCCCTTACTCTTCACTTCTATTCCTTTCATTGCATAAATATTATTTTCAATCCATCTATAAATATACTCTTTCATTGTAACTACACTTCCAATTAATTTCAACAAAATCATTCCCCACACCAATGCATCGCCAGAACCGTCTGCCTGGTAACACCAACATGCTTCTATTTCTATATTTGCAGCAGCCGCTAAGCCACTCAAGCTGAAAATCTTTAATCAGGAAGATTAAAAAATTTCCACGATTTAACCACAGCAACACTATGCTGTAATCGACACGCCCCAGCGTTGCATGTGCTGCTCTTCAGCAAGCAGTAGACTTGTGCAAAAACACTCCAGTACAAGTAAGCAACTCAAGCATCCAGCCGGTTAATAGCAACCGTTGAAGCGCCCGAAAGCGCGAAACTCGTAATAAGTGGCAAAGTCGCCGCGACAGGATTAAATTCTAATATTGGAAAATCCTTTGTTATTAATTATGTGCGCTTGAATAATTTCTTTCATTTAGAAAATAGTAAAGGAGTAACAAGCAAATATAGATGTGTGGCTACACCTTGCTCGGCGTTTATGCAACTATTGCAAAATGAAGAGTCATTGGCGCGATTATAGCCCAAAAAGGAGTATTTATCGCGCAGCCGAGTGTGTTAAGGAAAAGTATTGAAATTCATCGGCAAGAATTGTACTTTAAAGAAGTGGTGTAATAGTGAATTTATGTTTGTTTCTGGCAACAGCCAGGGGCGATAATTACTATTTGAAACTATTTGACTATGTGTAGAAAACAATACTCGTGTAGTCTCCATGACTGTAAACAACATATATTACATATTACGAATATTTCTAACGAATATCGGTCATAAGACCTTATCATAGTTTGCCTAAGCCGCTGAGACTGTAAATACGGCTCACTAAGCAAGCTCTAAAGGCCACTCAGTTATATTAAATATGAGCGGAACGGAATATTAGAGTAAAGTGAGAGCTGATGTCGCCGTTATTAGCTAGCAAGCTACTAAACGTAATAAGATTATATAATCGAAATAGTCTCTGAAAACTACATAGATCTGGTCGTGATCAATCGGTCGTTAAGGTATAACCTCGGTGAACGATCCTAACCAAATACTCTTCAAAGGACAGCTGGTAAGTTTTTCTATGAAATATTTGCCAGATAACGTTTTAAACGGAGCTCTCTTTCAAGAACAATGCGAATCGATTAAGAATCTAGCCAACTTTCTTTCTCAATCACCACTTATTGGTCAAAAAGACTTCAAGTTGGCTTGCGAATATCTTTTTTTCACTATGATGTTCTGAATACTATACCAGGTAAAACTAATAATAAGGACACCTTTATAGCATTGAGCAGAAAATCTCTGAGCAAAGATGGCAGATTTTAAGAAAAAAATATTGTACGCTTTTTATGTTAGACAACTCTTAAAGTTCTTCACACTTACGCCTCTCGGTCTTTCATTTTCTTCATTTGACAAATATTTTTCCCTCTTTCGCTCCTCTTCTATCGCTTAATCTTCTTTAAATCCTTCTCTACCGACTTCTGACCTTTTGTTTTTCTCTTTCAGCTATCGGATGTAAGTCGTTGAAGCCTTCAAGCTCGGTCAAATATCTTAATTTCTCGTATCTCTTTCACCTACCGATTAAACTCATTGAACTCTTTCTCTACCGGCTTTTTAACTCTTATCTAAGCTCTCTTAAGACATTTTAATCCTTCGGCTCTCGATTGTGAGTCCTTGAGACTCTGAAACTCGGTAAAATATTAAAAACGGAATAATTTTATGATCTGTTTTCATTCTACATATGATCACAGGAGTTCAAAACTCAAAAAACGGTAAATTATGCAATATTTTTTTTCATGGTTTGCTATTGATATTTAGTTTTCATGAAGCAAGCAATAATATGAAAAACCGTCAACAAAACATAGTCGAAACGTTTGATGCCTCCGTTAGACCCCTTCTATCCGTCACTCCTTAGCTTATGTACTTATGTACACTCATGCTGTGCGCCACTTGTTTGTTTGCATTATAACTGCGCTTTACGATTTACGTATACTTGTAATTATAATGAATTTTTCCAAAGCAACAATAAGTGCAACAAATAAAAATAATCGCTTTCAACTTGAAAAAAAGAATTTATAAATCGAAATTCAAATCAAAAGACGCGCAACATCGATGAAATTGCAAAGCACCCCTGCCCACCAGCTACTTCCTGTCCAGCCAACCGCAGTGGTGCACAACAGAATGCGCTGGAGTATGCTGTTTACTTTGCTTTCCAATTACTTGCCACATAACTGTAAAATACAAAATTTCTTCATTTCTTTTTTTTCATTTCTGTATTTCGTGCGGCTGACTGTTTACTTCACGCCACAGATTTATTCACTCGAATTAATGAACAGCGCCGTGCCTTGCCACATCATCGTCATCGTCGACGGAATCGACTGCGAGTTGAAGAAAATTACGCGCTTTTTCGTCCTTTCAACTTTTCATACGCCACTTTTGTTGTTATTGTTTTATTTGCATTTCGCCGTTTGTTTTTGTCGTTCTCGTTGTTATTGCTGTTGTTGTTTTGGCTTGTTCATATTGTTGCTGCCGGCTGTTATTGATACGTCTCATTAGTTGCAAACGAATGCCTTTTCAAGTGGTCCGTCGGTCGCGCATTCGCCGCGCCCGTCACTCTTTACCTTTTACGCGCTCATTCACATCAAGTGCGGCAACAACAACAACAACTGTAAGCGTATTTTGAAGTTTCCTCCATTTCTTCTTTCTTATTTCCTGCACTGCTTTCACTTAGCTCTATTCTTCTGAAAAAATGCTGAGCAATGCCAAGCTTGAAAAGCATGAAAAGAACTCGAACTTGTTGTTTGGATTGAGTTGTGGGGTGTAGCTTGGTTAGGATCTAACCAGGCGTAAAATTAAAAAACAAGCGTAAATTCATTTTTTACATTCGATAAATTGAATGTAACATTGATGTGCTTTAAAGATTTTCTAAAGTGAATGGAATTGAATATGGAACAAAATATGCCAGGGACTTGCTGAAGTGCTGAGCTCCACTCTGTAAAACTATATCTTGAATTTAACCAACCTGTATTTGAGGAATATCAAGCACCGAAAATCTCATCAGTTTACAATTGTGGAAGTTGTCTGGATAATTCCATAGGCTCTCCGAAAACTTTAAAGCTCTCGTAATGAATATATTCTTTATAGACATGAACTTAATACAAATTGAATTCACGGTCATAGCTTGATTTTCTTATGTATGTATCTTTAATAGGTTTCGTACGAAAGATAGCTTGTAAGTTTCCTGTGTCTAGCTCCAACATATCTATCTCCCATTCCGGGGATAAGCTTCAATATCTAAACTAATCGAATATAACCGCAAACTACTTAAGTTCATTGAAAACTCCAACCCCAAGCTCTCTGAAAGGTATCAATAGCATAAAATTGTGCTCTCCGTCATGGCTTGCTTGTATTGTATTTTGGAATAGGTCTTAAGAGTAGACCGTAAAGTACCAGGAAATTGTTTGAAAGCAAAATCAAGCCAGGAAAACAAATATTTTCCATAATATCTTCCACTTAGATAAGGAAGACTTCTTCTTGACCTTACCAACCATAGGATAACCATAATTCGCACAAGTAAGGCACCTGCTTATACGAACGCGCCCTGGTCTTATGAAATTCTGTGGGCGTTATCATAAATCGAGTAAGTTTATAAAGAAAAAGATATAATTAAGTTAGGAAAGGTAATAAAGTATAAGCATTTTGCCACTGACCGTTTGCTGTTGCGGTATTTTCAAGGGCACAAACGGGTCTGGCATGACCTCGATATACCATGTTACACTATATAAGCTAAAAAATAGGTAGCCCAGATAAGACTTCGAGTTAGATGCGCAGCACCTATTTTACAATCACCAACCTCCTAAAGTACTGTTTCGAATTTAATTTGAACTTTTGCAAATTTCTTCATATCATTAAGTGAAATTTCATTAAGGTAATCAGTCAACGCCTGCCAGACAACCAAGTAGGTATTAACTACTGCGCCGCCGACACTCATTAAATTTAATATCCTTAAGCTTCCTACTCATACTCTGACTCCCTATACTCCCCAATTAAATTAGGACGCGGAGTTAAATGCGCCGCTTAATTACAGCGGCTTTGCGCATGGATTTCAACGGTTCATTGCTAAAATCCGCAATCTTTTCACCCAGTCGGGTTGAAGTTTAACACACAGACATTTCCACAATAACGAATTGTTTCGTAAATGATAGCAGTACCCCCACAGTGTTTAAAGGTATGTGGTCTGATAGCAATCAAATTCAATGCGCCACCGCTTTTGCCATTCCGCGTCATTCAACGTCACCGAACGCGAAAGTCCAAATGAAATTCTCACCCCAACTACTTCGGCTGTACAATTCAATTCACTTTGGCGCGAAATTCGCTACAGATTATTAATTAGAATTCAACACCGTTGGCGGTCCGCGTCGCAGTCGTCTAAGCTATGACGTGCCGGCCAAAGCCTGCAACTCTTCTTTTCTATTTCTCGTGACTTTCAGCAACTCATGCAGTTAATAACGAAAGCCGCTTAAATATTTCAAAGCCATGTCAACGGCACTGTACCAATAAGTAGTATTTACAAGCAAGTCAGCGTAGAAAAAAGTAATAGTAACCGTTAGGTGGCGCGTGAATTAAATACTCGTGGTCGCTGGACTTTTGGAAAGTTATCGCCTGCATCCGCGGCTTTGACAGTCCACGTGATACGCATCAATGACAGCTTTATACGCCACATTTCACTGCGCCGCGCGCTTCGCTGAGCTTGGTATTTGCCAAAGCTCGAAAAAATTGCCGGCTAGCCACTCATCTTTTTAAATATTTGCTGCCCTGCAACCTTCACTCGCGACAGCGTGGTCATGGCATGTCATAAGCTCTCGTCATTTCGTGTGCTCCTTCCATTACCGCGCGCTTGGCTTTCAACTACAGTAGAGCCATAGCGATTTAACCCCTTCAGCGCCATTTCCACTTGAATAATTTGTGACTATGCATAGCCTAGCTACGTGGATTTTTTAGTTGATGAATTTAGCTGTGTGTGTGTGTGTGTTTTTAGAGTTCACTAGTCCGTGACTCTACTTTCACAAGTCACTTTAAGGCATTCTTTTGACTTTGTTTTCTTTTTTAATTTTCCGCGTTTTGTGATTAGTTTTTATTTTCATGCTTTACTACATTCACTGACACTCTTGCACGTTTTTGGGTTACCCACTCTTATCTCAACGTGTTTACTCACCATTTGCTCTCTAGCTTCTTCCCTTTGCTTGCTTATTTCTTTCTTGTAGACCCTTGCATTCTCTTGTTTTTTCCAAAATTACTCTCAACATTTCACTCACTGTGCTCACTCATTCCCCGGTTACTTCCAAGTAGCCATTGTTTATTTAGGCCGCTCAACAAAATTCTGCAACAAACATAATAAGACAGCTCAGTATTGCGTTTTCCCAAAAGGATTGCGTTTGACAGGTGTTGTTGTTCAATTTTTATTTCCTTTTTATTTCAATTCCTATTAGCGCTTGTTTACTTTTCTTATAGCTTTGCCGCTGATTACCAGTATCCACGCTTATTTCTTTTGCCATCTTTTATTCACTGTTGATTTTTCCATCTTTTTTAATCCATTTGAAATTCGCGCTTTGATCCATTTCGTTTCCACTTTTTTTGACGTAATATCCTTTTCGTCTTTGACAAGGTGTAAGGATTAATAATAAAGCAGCGAAAACAAAAGTAATGTCCTCTACTAAAGAATTCTCTTTATTTATTTTCTTTACGAATTATTGTAATTCTTTTGTTTACTCACTCAATACGCGGCTGTCCAGGGGTTGGAAAGGTTATGGGTTTATAAACATTACTTCGTACTTTGAGTATTTATTATTTTACTTTATATTATAGCGCGAATAGATTAGTGAGCATGAGAATTGCTATTTATCTTTTAGATTAAATTGAAATTTTTTTAGACACAAAAAATGCCTTTGGAATTTTCAGAATATTATAAGATTACATATTATACCATATATTATCAAAACCATTATTTTTTAGGAGATTTGAAATAAAAATCGGATATACAAGTATGTATATACCATATATAAGATTTAAAGCCCAATGAAAACTCAAATAAAGCAGCATGGCCTTTTAAAACCAAAGCTTAGTTATTTGATTTAAAGAAAGCATTACCACTAATGAGTTTATATGGGTGTTACACGGAATCCACAGTTTTAATTCGAACGCTTCAGCGCACCCGAGTGTAAGATGATAATATTGCTATAATATCCATACACTAAACTTTACACATTGAACATGTCACGAGGTTGGAATATGTGTTTGCTTAGCTCCTGAAGAGACCGGACTCAACATCTGTGCTTTGTGTCGTGGACTCAGCCCACTTGTTTCAGCTTTAAGGTTCTATCTCTATATTTTAGCTTCCCGGTACAAATTGGATGAGCTGATTTATAATCCGTCTCATTTACGCAGATTACATAACCTCTTTGTTAAATCCTGACCTAACCTAACCTCGTGGCAAATTCGACAGTAAATTATGCAATGAGTCATTTATTCTTCTTTCCGCTTAGCAGCAAAGTCATAAATATTTTAAACGAATTTTTTTGTTGCTTTAAGTTTTGGTAATAGTATATACCGTAATTTGATTTTTTTTTTCGTTTTGCTGCTTTTTGAGAAAATGTTCGCGTGACAAACGAGCATTTTATGGCTTCCGTTGACCTGTGCCAATGCCAAGCTGTCGCGGTCTTCGCATATCCTGCCATTGTGAGCAAACATTTGCTTTGACACAAAAGTACAGTTATAAGTGAGTGCATATATATGTACATATATTGTGGTCTTCTGCGGGACTTGAGTTCATTGTTGTTACCTTCCTTGCCACGCTGCGCTACTGCTGCCGCCTTTGGTCGTTGTACTACTATTAGTTTTTCGCTTGGCAAGAAGTGATTGCCCTTTTCGACTATAAAATTAACTGTAAATATTTAATATGCGCTTATTCACGTATACATTCATACATAAATATACATACATAGCATCTTATATGTTATAAATATACCCCTTGTGTTGTAAGCAGCCACAAAACGTTGGCACTAGTTTAACGGTGTGTGAGTGTGTCTGTGAAAAGCATATCTGTTGCAATGCAAAAATAATTTTTTTAGTTTTTCATTGTTTGCAGCGTTAAAATTTTACGATGGATTATCACGTTGCAAGTGTGATATGTTGCAGTTGCACTTTTTTGTTGAATAGAGCGCTGCATTCGCACCACACCCACCATATCATTTTTCGAGCTTAAAAATATAGCTTTGCCAAAGCTTGGTACTCCTCACTTACCTTCCGCCGCTTATCACTGCACTACACTTGGCTGAAGTGAACGCAAATGACATTCGCGCGTCGGTTTTAGTCGTCAAAAAGGCATTCGTCATACTTTTTAATATCAACAATGACAGTTTTTGGGCCAAAGAATGTCAAATGTTTAAAGGCGCATCGAAATTTTTGCACATTTTCTCATGACAAATTTATTCAAACCACAAATAATGTATCGCTTTCTTAATTTAAAGCTTGCTTCTAGAAAATTTTTTTTAGAAAGTTAAATATTACGCTTCATTTGTAGTTCGAACTCATGCAAACATCTTATACTAGTCACACACTCCAGCAACACTGCAAAGTTTTCACCTCGCATATATGCAAGTATTATCTGTCGCTACGAAAACCACGGCAATAAGTTTTATACGGAGTACACAACAATTTTTCTTTTATTCTCTTTTGCCAAAACGAAAACATTAAAAATCCAACGAAATGCAATTTTTATATTTAGTAAGTAAAAACACGAAATAAAATTTTAGTCATAACCACACGCGTTGGTACGCTAGCCGTAAGCTTAGCAAAGATTTCACTCACTACGTTTACTACATTTTTCTTTTAATTTATTTTTCACGACTTTTATTTTAGCTAAAGTCCCGCAGGACACTTGCTGGCTGGTCAGGATTTGTTTAGCTTAAAAATTTATGTATTTTTGTCATGCTTGCAGCTAATAATTTCTGCTCATCCGCAAGTTTATTTGCCGCGCCATTCGAAAGCTTTGCATTTCTGCTTATTTGAGTAAAATGAAATATTAAAATTTTTAGTTTAGTGTCAATGTTCGTTGGCGAGATAGCAATAAATGTTTGTGATATCTAAAAGGTTTTGTAAATGAAATTATCCTAAAAGAAAGTTGGTGGGAAGCTGATTATCGCTCGAGCTCACAATGATCAGCAAAGAACGAGTTAGCAATGAAATCCAAGAGTGGTTTTACGGAATCCGTGGATGAAGAACTTTTTAAGTACACAACATGTCCCGATATTTTCAACCGAGAGAGGTAGAAGTGAGATCTAGGATTAACTTCCCGGAAAAAAAATTAGAGGTGAAAAATTTTTACTTTGAATGGATTGATCGATCTCTCAAAGTGTTTAAGCTTCTCTGTGTTTAAATCTAGAAGCCTGCAGTCTGACATCTACCTCAAAAAGAAAGAAAGAGACAGTTTTTCATTGAAAATTCTCACTCAAACCATTGTAGCACAGACAGCTAGTGGATCTCGGTGGATTCAGCAGCCCTAGTGTAGAAAGAAATGGTCTTCATACCGAAACTTTGACTGTCCTTTGACTATTGCATGCTTATTTCGTAAACTAGAGGACGAGAAGGACTGAGTGCTGTTGGATCCTCATTTGACATTCCCGATTTTATAGATTCTGTAGTAAGAATTCAAAGAAATTTAGTGTATTTTATAAACATTTTTCAGTTACCGCATATTTTAGAGGAGCGAGGAATATATAGCCAATATTTTGTTATTTTAAGAAGGCGTCAATTCTATCCTTTTACTTCTAAAAAGCTCGCCAGCAACACATTTCCAACCGACTTCATTCGTATTACACTAATTGAGACAAACTTGCTCGCAGATTAAGTCAAAACGCTTAAATGACCTGCCATTAAGCCAATGTACTCTGCCCGGCTGCCAGCCTGCTCCATAAAACAATATATCCTTTTGTGCTTTTAACTTATTTAGAAAAATGTGCTGCCACATTTTGTCTCTTTTATTTCCTTTTTGTGTTGCTTTCTCTACCTCAAAGTTAACTACATCTAACTTAATCGCGTAAGTGTTTTAACACATGTATTTGTTGCTTAACTGCTGATCCTTACATGTGTCCACTCGCATATGGCTTTCGCTGCTCTTTTATTGCTTGTTGGCTTGTGTGTTGCATTTTTGGTCTACCAAATGGCGCACCATAAATTTAGTAAGCAATGTTGCTTCGTTGTTTCTTTGCCTACTATCTTTCTAGTTGGTTTTTGAAAAATACCGTTATGTCAGTACATCCCCAACCACACACTGCGCTGTTGCTTTGCCTCATGTGCTTTCAATTTTCTAATACAGCTTCCTTACGTCACTCGCATACTGCCGTACCGTCGCTTACTAACAGCTAGTAATTTTTCAACTATGCAACCAGCCATGTGCTTTGTGTTGCACGTTTATTCTTCTTTTATTTGCCACTTAATTTTCCGACTTTCTTCTTGCCTTTTTTTGACTCAGCAGCGCTAAACAGTGAGTATGTCGAAAAAATTTTAGCAAGCGTAACTTGCCACAAAATGTTACAGATAACACCAGTGACATTATTAATTGCGTTAGTTTAATGCTGTAAATGCGGAGTGTTTATCTTGTGCCTTTTTAAATTTTTACTTTTTTTCTTTTTTGTATTAAGCCAAAAATTCTATGTGCAACAAATATAAAAATTTGCTTAGTAGTTTAGTAGTTTTTTTGGATCAAATTTAATTTGAGCCTCAGTGTAGCATGACTGATTTTATCGCAAGATTCACTTCGAAAGATATTTTTAAGCGAACTTCCTAAATTCAGTTGCTCGAAAAGGCTTCTGTGGACTGTGGACAAGAAGTTCTGCCACGAAAACTGTTAAGCAAATCGATAATGTTTCGAAAAATGGAAAGAATATTTTTGTAGACTTTGATCAGCGAGTAAGCATTACATCCAAGACAAAGTAAGATGGTACTTGGTTCGGAATTTTGAATTGACACCAATCTGCGCAATAAAATACAGTACGACTCTGAAAATGGTCGTTCGTTTAAGCGATTACAGAGCCAATCATCCACTTTGTAAGTTAGTAATTACCCAAATTTTTTATATAATTTTCCAATAACAAATGAGAAGAAAAATATACTACCAAGTATCGATATGGAAATAAAATCATATAAGAGCAAGCCTCAAAACATCAAAGAGAATTTTGATAAGCATAAAACCCTGATTTGCACTCTCTTTAGAATTTTAGGTAGAATTTCAAAGAAAGGCTTTTATTTTTCATATTTTTTCGTAACAAAAGCATTAAAAATTGCTGAACAGAAAAAAGGAGCATCCACAAAAATCGACTAAGTAATAAAGTGAGCAAAAGTATAAGAGTACACAAGCAGTTGGACTTACTTCAACAAATTTCCGCGGCTTTTCGCGCATCAAAGTGACAATAAGAGACGCCGCCAAATATATCCTGCTGTGCTGAGCCAAATTCTGATTGACTAGCTCGGCTTGGGTGGTGAACCGGCTGCCTTGGGGGTGAGTTACATCAGTAAGTAACTGTTGACAGCCGATGATTGTACGCATTTGTGTACTGCTGCCATTGAGCTCCTTTTATGCTTGACGACATGATGCATTCTTAAGCACACAGATTTGCTTTATTTAATAGGCATTAGCGCGCCTTTTGTCCTTTTCTTCAAAACTCGTGTGCTTCTTATTTTGTGGTTGAGTGAATAAAAATTATTATTTACTAAATTCTTTAGTATTTGTTTAGGATGAAAAATGATTTTGTTCGCATGTAAATTGTGGTGAGATTAGTTTGTTGTTTCCTGTAAGATACTTTCTGGATTTCTGTAGGACTCAGTAATCTCAGGAGCTAAGAAATGTGTTCGTTCTTTTTACCGAAAGAGAGGGGTAGGTATGACTGATGGGTTCTCCTTACAGTACCCAATCTCGCCATCCTAAAGATGCAGTCTTAATAAGGAAATATTTTTCGCGAAACAAGTGGCAAGAAATTTCCTCATATTATGAATAAATATCTCGCATAATTTGACTGCGCTTAGCTTTAATGGTGGCAATGTCTTTATGTTGAAAGACATTCTTGCGTTGGTTTGAGTCAAGGAGGACGACTTATACCGACTTCGCCGAAGTAAGTTTGTGTGTATTTCTGAATTTTCTGAAATTGTATTTTAAATCAACTACTACTTCTTAGAACTTGGCTGCTTTATTTGTCTCGTTGATATTATCTACAACAGCAGCTCATATATCCTTTCTCTTGGCTGGGTGTCCTTTTGGCTTAAATCTTACACATCTTACTGACACATAAATAAATGAGTGCATGGAAGTATTTATTAGTAAATATTGTCTACAATGCAATACTAAATATAAATGCGGAGACAACAAGAATTTTAATTTCTAAACAAATTTTCGGCAAAGGACAATCGCAAATTAGCGCGGCAAAGTGGTAAAATCGCTGAAATAGTTGCTTGCGTGACTGGCATTGCACTACAATGCACTGGGCTGTGTATGTGTGTGTGAAACTAGCATGCCATAAGGATAACGGAATTGCACTGTGTAACTGTACATGGAGCGTGGCATATCCTTGCCGCATATTTAGAGACTTTGGCCACCATAAATTCACATTCACTAACAAAATAGTAAGTGTAGAAGCAAACGATGTGCGGTGGGGCGCCGCGCACGCTTATCGCCACAACAAATACTTTATTGCATGTGCGATGTTGCATGCAACAAAATTACAATACACCAGTGTATACGATTTACGACAGCAAAATGGCGGCGCTGGTTAGAGCGCTAAGTCAAGCTAAGTCAAAGTGGCGACAAATCGTAGGAGACTTTGGTCATTCGCTTCACGGCGAAGAGTTTGCGCCAGGATGTGTTGCACTATATGGAACTACGAATTTTTAGTGTGACACAAAATATGGCTTAAATGCATGCAATAAATATAGAAACAATAGCAACAAATATCTTGAAATGCTGACTAATAATACGGCGTTATTGTAATAGCAATAACAACAAAGCCATTGTAGTTATGTTGGCAATAGTCGTAAACCGCGTGGCCAATTTGTAATTTGTACAATTGCAGCAACGCGCCAAAAATGTTGGTGGCGATATAAGAACAAAAATAACAACAACCGCAGTAGTTGCATAAGAATAACACAATTTTTTAATAAATTTATGTGACAGTCGAAGTAAAGCGCACAAGCGCAAGGCTTTGCAGCCAGACAGCCATGTCCTTAACACAAACTGCCAACAAACTACTCACCACCAGCAACAGAAGCACATATTCAGCGTATTTAGTGCTATTATATGCTTTACTGCCGCTAAGGACCCACTTTGCCGCCACAATTCCGCTAGTGAAATCTGGCGAGCACTGTGATTTGGTGGATAATTTGTGGTCAGCAAATTGGCTGGCTGGTTAACTAGTTGGGAGATTGCAGTGTAATTGGCAGAGCTATAAGTATTGTAAATTCTCAAGCTAGTATGCATTTATTTTAAAGTAATTACAGCAACACTTCATGTAGATTTTGAAAATCATGCAAGCGACTTTTCTTATGGTATTTTATTATATTTTCATGAAGAAGCCATAAAGCAATTAAAATATGAAGTTTGTAATTACAATTTTTATTTCCGGTTGATGTTGCTTAAGAATTTCTGTTCTTTATTCTGCAACTTAAATTAAATTCTGACATTTCAGTATACTCTGGAAAATACTGTTGAATTTGCTGTCGGCATTTCGAAGATTTACAGAACGAAATCCTTCCTATAAATATTTTCAAAGTCTTCTATAATCACGTACAGAAAGTCAGCTCCAAACTTCTAGTAGCCCCTTACTGGTCTTATAAATAATACAATATATCATGTAAAATTGATATTAATTCAATATACACCAGTTGGCATTAAAAGCACTAGTTTCAAATTTTAGGTTAAAATAGCAAGATGAGCACTTGACATTCCAATGTGGCCATCACTTACCCTCCCACCACGTTGACAAGTAATGACACTGACATTTTCCGCTCAAATTGATATCTCACTGAAAGAGATATTTAATTATGGTTTACCAAACGTATAACTAACTACTTAAAGACCAGAAAAAAGCGGGTAAACACCGCATCACAAAAGTGGAAATGACAAAATAACATACAAATACACTATAAACTTATACATATGAACTCATTTACAGGCGATTGCACTTGTCAACGCTTCTGCACTCCAATTACAGCACAGCTGAGTAGTTCATCAATGCATCAAGTGAGTAGTTAAGCGTTAAACGAAATGAAATGAGCGAGTCGTGAGCGTACAAATCAAATGTCACTGTCATTTTGGTTCTTCGCCTGCACTTTGTAATGGCATTGTGACACTTTAACTGTCATTCATGTGCTTGCGATAGTTTTCGCTCTAATTTTCGAATCACCCTTATCAAAAGCAAAGCGGAAGGAGGGGCACTCACTGCAATCACATTCAATTAGCGCCGCTACTGTTTGCTTTTCAATTTTTCAATTTTTTCCATTGTCTGCTGCTCATTGGGCATTTGCTGCTCATTTCTGTCACATATGCCACAATTTTTTGACTGTCGTTGCTCGAGACAAGTGCTCATATTTGTTTACGGCATACATAATAGGAGTTAAATGCCTCAGTTTCGTTTTTCAATTATGTCACATTAGCAGCATTTATATATTTACATATGAACGTACAAATATTTGTATATATCTCGGTGTTTATTTGAGCATATGCACACATGTTGGTATATTGTATTTGGTAGTAAATCTGCGCTAATCGCATCAGCATCATTCCGTTTACAATCCAACGCCACCCTGAAGCAAAAAACTATGCAGTAAGAGAGCTTGCGTCAGTTGCGACTGCGATTTATTTTATATATTTATGTTAGCGAAACTATTTTTACTAAATATGTATATATTTGTTAGCATGAAAAATACATATGTTCGTGATATTAAATTGCAAAATCGTTCTTTTTCACAATAGTGATTTTAAGCATTTCTCTCTCTCTGTCCCCAAAGAAGGTTACAGTAGCCAAGTGCACTCCGATTCTGAAATTCTCACATCGAAAAAGTTAAAAAAAAATCATTTGAAAATCATCGTGCTGGCATCAGAGAGACAGCAAAGGATATTAATGTCATGACATTATGATGAAGCGTGTCAATGGTAGACTCGTGCCAAAATACTTGAATATATTTTTAAGGCGATCATGAGCATTCGTATTAAAATGGTCCGGTCAGTTTTGATCTTGGAATTCATTTCATTTGAGTTGAAGTTTTAAGTTCATCTACATTTAAAAAATTTCCCAATTTGCATTATTTCACAACAAAAAACTTAAAACTTATTTCTATATTTTAGTGTTTAAATTTATATGTAATGCGCAATACAATCACTTTGCTTTGTGTAAACAAATATACATTTTACTATAACGCTAAAATGCTATTAAAAATTAAAACTCATTCATGCGAAAATAATTCGTTAAAAAATCGTTGATTAAATGAGAAACAGTTGGGTTTTTACCAAAAATTTGTCAGCAAGTAATTTGCAAATGCATCAAAACAACTACAATAAAATAAACACAAACACACACTCATAAACAATTATATTTATCCACTCTACGCAGAGTTTCATAAATTCATGATTTACAATTCAGTTAAAGTGATTTTCACTCTTTCACTTTGTAATCCGCTTTTGCGCGAATATTTGATTGAATTTCATTCGCTTCAAGCAAACACACATAACTTCATTCTAAATGCCGCATATTGCATTGCATTGATGGTCAGGTTCCGATTCACTTGCCTAAGGGTTGCCCAAGCGGCAGTGTAGTGGAGCGTAAAGTATTAATCGGTGATATTGTTTCAATTTAGCGGCACGCTCGAGTGCGTGAAATTGTGACAAATGTTTAAAGTGAAATAGCAAACAGTAAAAAAAATCATTTTCAAGAATGCAAATTGAATCTGTATTAAAAGTTTGAAAAGTAAAATTTACAAAAAAATGTTTATATGAAATCGAAAATTAACAATAAAAGAGCATTTACAGTTAAATTATAGGTTTTTTAATTTATATTGTCATAATATAGGAAATGGTGTATGGAAAATATGCAAAAAAATATATTGTCGTTCTGGTTTTTGTTTACTAACAAGTAAGGAAAAGCTAAGTTCGGGTGTAACCGAACATTTTATACTCTTGCAAGACTTCAACGTTCATTATTCGACGAAATCGTAAATGAATTACAATCAAATTTGATATCTTATTAACTTAATTATGAAGGTCTAGTACTCACTTAGTTTTATAAATATATTTTAATCGCGTCAATGAAAATTATATTAAAATCATCTTGAAATGAGATATATCTGACGTAAACTTAACCGAAGATGCTAAATTTTATATATTGAGCTGATATGCAAAACTTCAACCAGAGAGAGAAACGTGTTGGCGACAGGCCTTATCACGCCTAAGTTATTGTTGTTTACCGAAGTCTAAATTTTATTCCGAGTTCTATTTTCAGTGAGGTACTGACTCAACTATATAATATGAGTCATTGGTAGTTAGGGCTGTACAAAATTGTTGAGATTGGTAAGTTTGAAAATATAATTTGGCATAAATACAGATGGAAAAGCAAAATCGAACTGAGCGTTAACTGTCAACAATAATGATGAAACTGTGATGAAATTACGTGCATTTAAAATGTTTTGTTAACAAATTCCATTTTTAGAACTCTTTGCTCTCTCTTTCTTAAAAAAAATTATGTATCTATCTTGTTACTATGAATAAATATTTATTTCTTTTGTCTTTTATGAAATTATCGCTCTCTCTGTCTCTTATGAAATCACCTCCCTCTGTCTCTCTCTCTCTCTTTTCTAAAAATTATAAAATTAAATAAATATTTATTTAAAATGTTTAGTAATATTATTAATTCAGCTTAAAAGTATTTAATTCTCAAAAATCTTTCTAGACCTTATCAATACTCATCAGGTTCATATTATGCACTTATCTTTCCACCCTGATATGTTTGCAAAATATTTTTTTAGGAAATTCCAAGTAGCCACAAATTGATAAGACAATATATGTAACTATATACGACTAACATAATATACTTAAATATATATCAGCAGTCAGGCATATCGTTACATATAAAAATACTTATGTTTACTTGGAAGTCCGCATGTACTTATCAGCGTCCAGTTCATTGTTTTCTTAAGCTGCGAATTCGATTTGAAGCTTTCAGTGTTCTCTCAGTGGCTGCTCGATTAAGTTGTGGTCACAGCAAAACTCGCAAATTTTATTGTATTTCATTTATCATCGCTTTTTAGTGTACCTACATTTCACATATATTATTTGCATACATTAATTGAGTGATATTGAATAATCGAAATATTGTGATGATGGCTATCCTTCGATGTGGCATGCTCTTAAGCATACTCTTATACCAACTACTCGCTACTGCAGGTGAGTTTGTTTTAAAAATCTATGTGATTTATATGTGAGCTCTTTTATTTTCAAATTTTCCAGTTGCACAAAACGCATGTGTATATTCCGTTGGCACGAGCGGTATTTGTAGACCTTTTGCTGACTGCGAAGAATTACACCACAAAGTAATTTTTCCAAATGACGCTTGTGAGGTAGATTATTTTAGATTGATTTTGTACAACATATGACTAACAAAAAAACTCAATTACATTTATTTAAGGCAAATACTTTTTGTTGTCCTAATTATGTTATAATGCCGCCACATAACAATAATATAAAAATCAACAAGCTAGAGCCCAACCCAATTCGTATAAATGGGAACAAAGCTGCGGAAAATACACAATCACCTCCATTCAGCAATACAATATTTACACCAGTCGCTCGAGAAATTGTAGAGGGTAAAAAAAAACCTAACATAAATGCACCACGGGGTAATGATCAACAAATATATCCACCAATTTCTGTACCAAGAATTACAGTGAATCCAGTAAATCCATATACCTATAAATGATCCATTGAATATTCCAGGCATTCTATTCAACACAGTAGGTCAACCTCCAATTGTCGTCAATACCGAAAGACCTACTCGAACCACGCCAAAACCAATAACCACGACCACAGAAGCAATACCAAATTTTACTAAGGAATTCTACATGCGTTTAGGTTGGGCTTTCGGTAATAAATACAACCCATACCACCAGCAGAATGTGGTTACACCACATATTGACGTTGAAACTTCAACAGTGAGTGCAATAATCGAAGAAGTTACAACGAATACTTCTAGTTTTATGAGCAGTTTAAACCAATTGGGCTTGCGTAAATTAAGTTTACAGAAATGTGGTTTTGTACATATTGAAAGTAATCCTTCTAAAAGCAATACTGAAGCGAATTTACTTGAATTCCCCTGGTTGGCTCTGTTGCGTTATAACAGCGATAGTAGACGTCCAAATTTTACATGCGGTGGCTCGCTGATCACCGAACGTTGGGTGTTGACGGCAGCAAGTTGCATTCGCGAGACATTGTGAGTTTAGTACAAACAAATATTGGTTTATATTTTCATTACTGAAGTTCATTTCATTATTTTTAAATCGTCAATTTCACACTAATTCGTTTGGTATCAAACGTGCAAGTTTCCGTAATCGTAGATCAATGCATATCATTTTATATTAGTTAAATCAATTGGACCTTTTAACTTTTCTCAATTCTGTTTAACTTTCAAATTTTTCGCTTTTCAAATTATCTAATTTACTATACTTTATATGAATTAGTTAAACTTTTATTATATTTCATATCGCAAAGTAGTAAATATTTCAGTTTTTTCAACCTGTTGTCTAATCGTTTCATTACACGAATTTCAATTTCACTGTCGATTTCATGACTTTCACTATTCGATTTCATTTTTCATTTTCGTTTAATTTTTTGTCTCCAAATTCCATTTAATTTAGGTATAATTGTTATTGTCTACACGCTTTCTTTCATTTCATGTATTTAAGTATAAGTTAATCGCTTCTAATTTCACTCATATTTCATGCTTCGTTTTATGATACTCTATTCGTTTTTCGTTATATTATAAAAAATATTTCATTTAACTACATCTAATTTTCTCTCAGCATAAAGATACCTATGTATGTATATATACTCATAAATATCCACATTCCTATATCAATAATAATTCCAGGTAAATTCCTCTGTAATCTCAATTTAACTTTGATTTTCACCATTTTAAATTTCACTATCGATTTCATGAATTTCATTACATATCATCATGCTTCTAACATTCTATAAATTACTGAATTCCATACCAATTTCATTTTTTTGTTTCTAAAATTCCATTTTGATTTAATATGAAATGATTTGATATAGACCATTATCAAATTATTTCATATGTTTAAAGTGTATCTTATTTTCACTTTCTCTTTCGCTCAAACATTATGACAATATATCTATATTTTCCCCTAAACTATATGAATTTTAGAATCGGCGTACGCCTAGGTGAATATAAGATAACAGATAAATCGCAAAAAGATTGCGTACGAAAGGCATGTTCCATTTATAAGGACTATAAAATTGCCATTAGCGTGAAACATGCGGATTATAAACCGGAAACGGGTGTCAAGGATATTGCACTAATAAAATTAAAAACTAAAGTTGATATAAGTAGTAAGTGGAATTTATAGAGATTGCAAACAAATATTTGGAGGAAACTCAAAATATTTAAAAAATTGGCGATCAAATTTATTTTGAATTTGCAATAATTAATTTAAATCAAAAAATATTAAAATATTTCAGGAAATATCAAAACCATTTGTTTGCCTACAAGAGTTGAACATTTCAATGTGCCCTATGACAATGAGCCTCTAACAATATCCGGTTGGGGTTTGAAAAAAGAAGGTAAGTCGCAGTTGACCTGTAATTGCAAAATACTTTCTTTAAAGCTTAGCTTTTATTTCATTTTTAATTCTTCACTTCAGGTGCCACGGAAGTAATGAAAAAGCACGCAATTATTCGCAGTAAGTCACAAGTGTGCCATCAAGCCTATCCCGAACAGCGTGTGGAACAATCTAAGCTTTGCTTAACCACACGTTATGAGGAGCCCAGTACTTGTAGCGGAGACCATGGTGGTCCAATTATATGGCTGGTTAACGATAACACTGAATTTTTTACACAAATCGGCGTTGTGCCTTTCGGTATGGATAAATGCGGCGCTGCTGATGGGGTTGTATCGTCTTATTATATTGAGAGTGTTGCCGATTCAATGGATTGGATAACGAAAGTTATAGGCGAAGATTAGTAATAGCGTAATACAGATCAAAAATACATGTTTCGAATTTAAAACATTATTTCTGAAACTGAGGAATAAAAGACTAATTAAATTAAGCTAGCAGTATTATGCCTTATAATAAGCCGCATTTAGAATTGGTATAAAAGTTGTGTCTATCTTCGAGAGAAAAGTAAATGGAAAGAATACCAAAATTTTAATTTTAGTTGATCAGGAGATAACTATGATTTTCGATACCTTGATTTTCAGAACATATGATCATTAACTATCAGGAATGAGGCTATTTTCACTTCAAACAAAATCAGCTGTTGAACCACGTTAACCTTTGTAACACATATTTTTCTTCTTTGCATTTGACAGCCAAGTTTCGGTAATAAATTTAAATGGAATTATCTTTGTCACTTTCTAAGGGCGATAACACCAGTTGACTTTACTCTCGCCCTGCTCAATTATAAAAAAAGTTTTTAACTTTTTTCTCTGTAGAAATGTAAACAAAAATTCTTACAAATTTGCTGCACAAATGGGCGTAATTTAAGCGCTAATTTATGCACTGACTGCCTACAGGGTAACAAGAGACCGACTCTAACGCCAGTTTTTTTGGGTAATTTCGTGGTAAATGATAATGCAATTTAATTGATATGGCAAACAAAAATAATTTATTGCAACAGGCAAACAGTACCATATATGTGCGGGTCCACAATGGCAGAGGGGTGATTTTTTGCTTGCCTTATTGCCACAGTTTGTTATGTGATAGGCATATTTATGTTGTTGTTAACGAATTTACAACATATGTGTACACTTTTTGGGTGAAAACGTGGCAAAGTGAAAGTGAAATTTGAGACGGCTATGGTAAATGGTGTTGTAAGAAAGGTGAGAGGAGGCGCCGTTTATAGGTGTGTGTGTGTGTAAAATAAAAAAATATCTGCTAAATGCCTAGAATATATCTGTCTGCATGTATGTGTATTGAGCAAGCGTGCCTCACAAGCACTTTAAGCCTCATTTGACAGCTCATTCGAAAGCAATATTGTGCGCCTCCTCAAGTGGCAGGCCATAACTCATAGTTGTATGTATGTATGCGTGTGTTAAAAATATTCTAAAATGAATTTACACATAAATTAAAATATTGCATATTTATTTTAATTATATGACAAAGCGTTGGCAGCCGAGCAGCTGTTCTACCCTCTCCGGCGTTTAATTTGCATTTTGTTGTAGCTTTACGCTACAGTTACACGCGCCACACACGCGTTGCATGCGAAAAATATGCGTAAGAACACGCTAAGTGTGCGAATTTTTTTCCTAGTGCACATCCATGTAAGTGTCATAATAAATAAATAAATTTAAAATGCATTAATTTAATTTTTTTTTTTTAACTCGGCGTATTTGCAAAACCCATTTTAACTCGTGCTGGGAAATTTTATATTGCGGGATATTATGTAGTGGTGTATTGATATGGAAGCATATGTTAATATGTGTTTTGTTATGAGAGTTAGTGAGGGTCGCGGAAGCTACTGTTGAGTTAAGGCCTGTCAAGACGCACGAAGTGTTAAATGTCGATCGCTGCATATATTGTCGAAAATCCTGAATTTATTCATTATTCAGTAGCCAGTTAAAGTGTGAATTGCAAACAGTTTTTGGCTCTTCAAGTTTGTTTTCATTATTTTTAGATTCAATAGTAATAGTACGTTATATGCGCTTTTAATAACTCCCAACCAGTACGCAAGTTAAGAATTGACGAAAATAGCCGAAGCAACAATTTCGTTCTCGTAGTTATTGCTATTTATTGTTAGAATTAAAAGCTTTTCTCAAATATATGCCACTAACTAACTCAAATTTAAGCTTTTAAATTTTTGAAATCCCATTTTATTTTATTTTAGGATAACTCTCATATTTTGAAATTTGGTTGCAAATAATTACAGCTTATTTTCAACAGGGTAAAAGAAATATAGCATCCAACCTATCATGCAAGTACAGTCGGTGTTAAGAGTTTTGTTTTTAACATAATATTTCCCATTTTTTCAAATTTTGAAAGTTCTATGTTTTTTTTACTAAAAAAATTGTTTTTAAATTCTCAACAACAACATATTGTTGCACGTGTTCAACATATTTCCGGTTTACTAAAAGTTTAACCGATTTGTATGAACCAAATGCAAGAGAAACGAAAACATATGTACATATATGTAAGTGCTAAAAACTAGCAGATACAACTGCTTGGCAATACTTGCTTCCTGCATGTTATAGGTTACATACAAGTATTACAGGACACGGGATAACGGTACACTAACAAGAGCCGCTCGCACTGATTGCATAATCCCAGCTAAATTCATGTATTTGAGAATGTGTATGTGAACGAATTCAGCGTTAAGTGTATTCAGAAATATTATATACAAAAAAGCATACAGCAGTCTTGACAATAACAGCACACGAGCAACATTGACAAAAGCTAGTGGAATACATGGAGCAGTCAACAGTAATAGTGGTAGAAGTTTACTATATTATACGTATAACCAAAGAGCGGCGTATGTGGCAAGCAGCAACATGCCACACGACATGCCAGGTCATAAATCAACAAGTTAAGTCACAGTCGTCGAATGTGGACTAAAAGTTTTCCGGAATTTCATATTTTAAAGGTTTTTTGCTATGCGGAAACGGAAATACACAAAGACATATATATTTTCATACACGCAGACATAGAGTTAGAGTTTCTAGTATGAAAAAACATATGTGTTTCATGACTGTGCATATGTATATGATTTGTGGAACTGCGCTTATGCATTACTACTATACATACATACATACATACATAAACATTCATATATATATATTTATATATTTAACTAGTACACTGTAGCTCTTTGGTTTAGTTGGTGTATTCGATTTAATAAAAAATGCATGAAAATTTGTCAGCTTGTTGCGATGCTATTAATCACAGTTTGTTGCACACAAATTTTCTGTTGTCATCAACAACTATTGTGTGGGCACAAAAAAATGCGAAAAGTCAAGTAGAAAGTGGTCTTAACTAACAAGTAGAGGCAATGTTTGATGTATTGTGGTTGCTCCAGCGTTCCTTTGGATAAAATTCGACAATACAGTTTGTGCCAAGGCTGACTAGCCAGATATAACAACTGGTATAAGGAGAAGAGAAGCAAGCAAAAACGTGAAGTTGGGTCTGTGAAGCTCATAAAGTTTCGATAAAACTTAGGTCGAGTCATTTTCATCTCACTTGCGGTTTAAATCTCGATATTGTCCTTCTATAAAGTAGTAGGTGAAAAAATCGCATCAAACCGAAGATTCGTTCACAAAGTCGGTTACCTGCTCAAAATATAACACAACTTTCTCCGGAATCCAGAGGCACATACAAGACATCAACTGTGATGTAAGCTTCACTTTAACATTTTCTGATATTCTGAAAACTTACACTTTAAGAAATGTCATCACATATATATACATAAACATATTTACAAATCCATAACGACATGCTTTTAAAAATATTTCGGTCTGACTTCAACTTAATCAAAATTTGTTTACACCGCTTACAGCTGCTTGTTAGCTTTACTAATTTGCCAACATTTCTCTGAGATGATTTATGATTTTTATTAATAATTAATATTAGCTAACAACTTCAATTCATGCATTTACTTGGCGCTAAAGTTGTAATAAATTAAAATGAAGAAATCGCCGTACGAATTCATATGTGAATTGATAAAATTATCTACAACATAAAGGGAGTTTTCGAAATATAGAAATTGTATGGTATTAAGTGTAAGACGACATATTATGAAGACCACTCTCTCCATCCACTATTAACAGATCACCCATTGAAATAGGGAACCCAATAGTAGCGAAACATATGCCACTGTACGTAACTGAAATACCAAAATATGAGCAGAATGAATCCAAACTAGCACGAACTCAAGCATTTTAGCGACACTTGAATTTTTTCGGATAGGGTCAGGCTCTTTGGTGAAGAATCCTTTGAATATATTATATTACCATATTCTATGAAGTAAGTAAATAAAATATAATCTCGAACAAGCCTGTTCGAACCACCAAGTTCATTAGATCTGAATAGACGATCCGAATATCCCAATGCACTCAAGAGCCTTAGTGTTTTCCTAAGCTGAATAATTGGAGATAGTTTTTTTTTATTGAGATCCTCTTAGTATTTAATGTAAACTGCATCCGTATAAAATATTCACTTGAATTTCTCTGATATACGGAGAGTGGTCGGTGTAGTGGCGTATATACGTGATTTCTGCCTCGACTGAAACGGTGTTTTTTTTTTCGAAGAAAGGTGGTGGCAGTGATTTTAAAAAAACGAAGCTTTAAACAAAGCTTTCAAGTGAGCTACAAACGTCTGAAGAAATATCATTACTCTTAAATGGTTTCCAGTCGTCAAACTGTAACGCAGGATCTTAGCAAAAACTTTATAACTATATTATTAGTGCGCTTTATTGAAATTTCACAAGCAAACATTAAAAAATAATTTTGACGCATATGTGCCACCATTTAAAACGCATGTGGCATATACAAAATTCCAGTGTGTCGGCATTAAATATTTACAACCAAATCATCAAAACCAAAAAAGAGATTAATATGAAATTCAGTGGCAACGCGCGCATTAAAAATAATAGAACCTGCTGTTGCTGCCAAAGCTGTAAATGGCAGAACATAAAGGAAGTCATATTTAAATTAAAAAGTGAATATTGTGGCATATATATGAACAGCGGGGTTGCATGTTGCACATTACGCAAGAAGAAGTGGGTGGAGTAGTAAGTTTAAATTTCGGAAATACTGAAATTTCCAAACGCGTTAAATAGAAAATTAAACGCATACGACGCTAAGCATGTGTGGCACGAGCATTTATGTATGTGTATTGCCGTAAACAGAGAGGCATGCACCACAGACGCATCACTGTTTGTCAAATTGTGACGCCTGTAAGCCTCAAATAAACATAAGATTTTATTATCACATACAACTTTATATGCCGGTTCATATGTGTAAAGTAATATGCAAAAATCGCAATTGCCACATGCCACATGTCACTTGCAATGCGCCAACGACAACCCAATAAAGCGTAAAACTCAGCCAAACACAATGGCACGAAACAGTTCAATGCTGAAATTGAAGTTAAATACTTACTACGAAGTCTGCAGGACGGACGTTAATGTAACGTGCATACATATTCACACACATACATGCTACGTAAGCATGGGTGCATGTCTGTAGCCTTTGATTTTGGGGTGACGTCAGTAATTGCACAACACCGACGCCTTGCTCTGCGCCTGTGGCGAATCTAGTAAATCTTTAGCCGCCATAATCATAAACATTTATGATGCAACATGTCAAAAAATGTACTTGCAACAACAATAACAGCAACAACGTACACAATAATTATACGTACGCAAATGAATGGACGGCAAGAGTGTGCTGCAGTGTGCAGAGAACAAGAGAAGAAAGGGAGCGGAGTAGAGGTAGAATGCCCGATCCGACTTAGATTTAAAAAATCAACAAGTTCAGACCTATTTGAGGCTAGAGAAAAAAAGTTACCAAGAAAATCTAGCAACCGAATTGGATCCGAAATTGGCAGACCCACTTAAAACTAACGTAAAGTTGTTACCAAGTATATCTAGTAATCATAACCTAAGCTGCTTAATTACTTTAAGTAAAATATACTCTTACAATAACAATAATCTGCACACAAGAAAAGGCGGAAAAAAGAACAAAGAGGGTAACAGTATTAAGAAAAGTTTGAAGGAAAGATATTACGGGCGAAAGGACTGAAAGCTCTTGGGAGAGCTCTTCGAAACTGTTGCCGAGATGGCGGAAAGTTCAAGTAGTATATTTCAGCCATCGAAGTGAGCTTCTTAGAAATAGCCAATACTGTAGAAAGATTACTCATCTAATACATATTACTCACAAAATACTAATAAATAATGAAACATATTACAGACAGAGACTTTTGTTATCAGCTTGAAATGGTAACGGTGTAAAGCTCACAAAAAGTCTGATGAACAAATACGATTCTGTTGATTAATAACTACCAGGGCGGTCTCATAAGTACTAATCGGCATCGTCTGGGGCGCCACCATCGTTAAGAGGTACTTGGATGCTGAATCTGGTTAAAAGTCACTTACCTTAATTAAGATGGAGAGCTTAAAAAATTGGCTTAAAAAATTTCAGTGTGGTTACAAGTCGGCTTTAATGGGACACGCCTAGGCCTAGCCGAAAACTGTTACTAAAGGGAATACATAACTAGAAATCCCATTTGAAAAAAAAAATACTTGTTTTTCGCAACGGCTTTGTACTTTGAAAATATAACTGATAACTTTTTTTGGGTTCAGTTCACTGCGACTAACAGCACCGAAACTCTTGAAGGAAGTTTAAGCTGGGCTTTTTGAAAGGTTTTTAAAATCAAAACTAAACGCATTAGTACTTTCAACTTAACATTTTTAAATACTATAACTTATCAAAGAGTAAAATCTTTAAAATACCAGCTCAGCCTCCAAACATAAATTCACTTAAGTGGTCTTGGAATGGTTCCACTCATAACGCTACGTAACTGGATATCTTTTCAATCTTATCTAGCAATAATTCCACGCTACGGCCATAAGGCCAGGCATATTTAACGGCGAAGCTATGCACCGTATTCGACGTACGGACACAACAAAGCCCATACGCGGCGATTACTCCTTTGGGAGGGATTAAGTGAAATTGTCAGGCAACCAATAATGGCATCAAATTGTCAGACATGCACTAAGCTCAAGTTAAACACGTCCAGAGACATACACATACTATAATACGAAGCATTTTGCATAGAAACTATGGTGTGAATATACAGTTAGATATGTGTTTGTGGTTGTGGCAAGGAGTTGCAAGTATTGCAGGACTAATCGTTAATTTCCATCTGTAAAACGCAGCCAAGTGGCGGCAGCAGGAAATTTCTATTAATTTTAAACTCAAACCTAACCTCACTTTAAACTATTACAGTGCGAATGAGTGTGCGTTGCAGCAAAAGGGCGCGTCGCGGTTGTTTTCGAAAATTGTCGCAAAATTGACAAACGCATAATCCTGGCGATAGACGTGTGTAAACAATCAGATAAATGCACACGAAAGTGTTGTAAAGTGGACGGGGAGACAGATAGACAAAGCGTTAGATAGATAAAATGTCAAATGAGACGAGTTAGTGTGTACGTGCGCTAAAAAGGTATGCTATACAAAAGGGTTAACTGCGACGCGCTCTCTAACCCTTAAGTTCGTACGGCTGCTCACTTCTTCAGGGTGTTTCTTTAGCCAGCAACAAAAAAAAAAATTACTGCTTTTGGTTAAACTTGAAAATTCAATATTTACAATTACTTAAGCATAGTGTTCGACATGTCCTTTAGCACCGGCAGGTCCTTTGTCCCGAACATGCACACACACACACAAACAGACAATTATTGTATTATTTGTCAAGTCATAATCAAATTTTGGGTTATTCAATCGAGCAGTCAGGAAATCATTTTAAATGACAGGATGCACTCGCCACTAGCGGGCTGGAGCGGAAGGAAGTATGAGACAAATTTAAAGTTTGACGCTTCCGTAAATGCTTTGTTTGTCTGCTGAAATGCCAAAATTGTCACAGCTGCATACATTGAGCGTTTAGCATGCGCGTTTGAGCTTTAAAATTTTATTTATTTGACAGTTTATTGCGTGGATTTGGTGAAACCTGCAGAGGCGCCTTACGTAAGGATTTAAAAAATCATTGCTATTGACATTTGCCTGTCAAACATTCCATATGCACTTGCTGGCGCATATGTGAATGCTTATATAAGATTGGTCTTAAGAGCTTAGTTGGTATTTTTTGGTAACTCAACCCTTCTTACTAACAGATGAAAGTAGACATCATGTTTGAGTAGACGATTTTATTTGTGTGAGTGCAAATTCGTTTTTAGAAAATAATATCAAAACTATTAAAGTCCATAACTGCCAACATTTACGAAAGCAACTACAGACGATTAAAAAGGTCCGCAGTATATAATCGTATTGCTCAGAGATTAAACTTACTTTCTCTTAAATATCTCTATTTGACCTTTACTATGACTTTGTCGAGCTAAGCATTAGTCTAGCCTTCTGTACCTTATTGAAATGAAATATATCAACATCTCTTTCTTGGTTACATCATGGGATTTATCCTCGCACCGAAAGTAAGGAAGCACTTGGACTGCTGTAAACCCTGATCCTGTGATGTACAAGACACGTAGATATGGATAATCAGACCTTTATATTAGATTGTTGAAGCGTTTTTAGCTTACCACAATTTATTTAAGGCGGGTAATATCAATTACAGAGAATTCAGTGGCTTCACCGCGATGCCTCAACTTCTGTTTGGTAAAAACTGGGCAGTAGAAAAGAAATCTCTTAGCTGATTCCAAGTCGCCTTCAGCTTTGCCAATTAGCACACGTCATGATTGGACAGTATCCAGTCAGAAACCGATGATTACGATATGATGAACATTGCTAAGAGCATATAATTCAGAGCTACGTAAAAAGGATCACGCAACCACCCAAACTCTGTTTGTTGACCAGCATAGTTGACTTCTTATAACCTACGTCGTCTGCATAAAAGATCGACGGAGTAAGGTGGATTGTCCTTCAAGCCATAAGTTCTTCTTTCTCTTATGTGAAGATCGTTAGATCCACTATTCTTTTTTCTTTAAGCGTTGGAGTTAAGGTTTCAGTTAAAACAGTCTTTAGATTTCCAAAATATTTAAAAAGTAAGTTTAAGAGTACTGATAGATTGTAGTCATCTTTCTCGATCATATATGATAAAGAGATAAAAGCAGGCTGTGCGTTTCCAACCTCCAAACTAAATGCTGACGTCTCGGATCACTTGAGTAATCTTAATGTATGTTAATTTAGTATTACTTCAGCTTCTTGTTCTTCATTTAATCTTCCTATGAAAGTACAAATATTGTCAACATGAAATTTAAAAAAAATTGAAGTGGTCAGCGATTGAGCTTCCGCTCTCTTTCTCCCACTCTTTTTACATCCACAAATTTGAAATGATACTCAAATGAAAAGTAAAAATTTATGATTATTTGCGGCGCGGCACTTAAAATACATATTTTCCAGCACTCAAGGCTATTCTTTTCATAAAATCATTGAAGTTTTTACTTCGCCTTCAACCAGCAAATATGCTGCAATTGCAAAGCTGCAATCTCTCCCCAGAAAAATAGTACCCAAACCAGTTAAGATGATTTGCATGAATGACTGAGTACGTAAAACATTTTGCAAAACAATCAAAAACAGAGTGTCGACGACCAACGACCACCGTGTCGTTTTTCGAATGGGTCCCCAAGTGACGAACCAAATGAGCTGAGCAGAGCATAGTTGCCTTGAGGATGAGTAGCAGCGCCATGGCAGGGGTAATAGCTTTCAAACAATAAATGTCCGCAAAACCATTGACATGACTAGAAAATAACACAAAAGCGGGGGCAACAATGTAAAATTCGGTAGAAGGGAAGGAGATAGCAAGCAGTCAAGAGAGAGAGAGAGAGAGAGAGCGAGACGAAATGTAATAAGCATACGAGTATGCGGTGGCATTAGAGGTGGAAGTAACTGCATAAATGGCGGTGGGTCCGTTAGTTGGCCGACCAAGCTGACGATAAGTCATTATAAATGAAATGCAACCGTGAGTTCGTGGGCAGTTCGGACGATTAAACGACATACATACGTACTGTGGAAGCTGCAACTTAAATTTAGGATGAAAGCAATAGAGAACGAAACGAAATTACTAAAACTGTAAGCATCAATGACTTCCGTCCACGAATGAATTGTGCCCGAAGCGCGAGAGAGCGAGAATGCCAAGCAAAAGCGCTCTACTAGCTGCTGCTCAGTGGCGCTAAAGCGAATGGTCAGCGACAAATGAAAGCGGAGGTCGCACAAGGTTTGAGTTAGAGCTCACCAAAAAGCAATTCATCTAATTTGAATGCTCAGCAACAACAAATAAAACAGGGCGGGAGGAAGTGCTTGCAGTGAGTTAGAGCCCAGCGAACAGGTTGATTGTTTGGACCACAGTGGTGCACATAACGGTGACTTGACAGGCAACGCGTAAAAGCCATTGTTCATTGCACGTTTTTATGTATTTTGAGTGGCAGGCAAACAATAAATAAAATTAAAATGATGCAAACAATAGCCAAGGCAGTTCGATGTTGAGAGCGAAATATGCGAGCGAAAAATGGATTGCAAGTATGAGCAGTTGCAATGGAGCCTTTAGTGGCTTCCGCACGCTGACGGCTTGACCACCACTACACAGGTCAGTTGAGATTCTCATTACACATGCTTTTTTGTTGTGCCTGTTTTTTTTTTTTTTGATTTTTGTGCCAACGAACTGTCTATTGTCAGCAGCCAACACGTAATGACCCGATCCAGCGCACAATATGCTGCCTCGCCAACTTCACTCTGTACTCAATCCATGCTCCCGTCAGAATACTGAAATTGAAAAAGAAATCGTTTGTAACGGCGCAACGAGTTCATTATTTCGCACCCTTTCATTGTGCCGCTGCACTCATACCCCCGCGCAAGTATAGGAAAATTACTCGAGTGCCACTACTGGTCATTACTATTGTTGCTACTCCACTTCTTGCTGTTGTTGTTGTTGACAAAAGCGCGAATGTTGCGCCCTCTGTCAAATATTTTAATGTGTGTCGACGTCTCCGTCGCGCTTCCCAGTCTGCCGCCTCGTGTGGCGGTCAGTTGTGTTGACTATTTGGTTGCGCGCGTATTTGCCAACATCCGTTCTTCATATGAGACGCGTATCCTTTTTTAATTAAAATGTTGACAGGCACATGTAGTAATGTCTGAATTTTGCTGCAGGTTTTTTTTTTCGTTTTTCCCGAAATTTTTTTTTTTTTCATTGTGCACTTTTCACTTTTTTTCTTTTTATTTTCATGTCTGCACATTTTATTTCGTCTGTCAATAAATGATGTTTGCCTTTATGCCACGCCGATTTTATACCATTTTGGTGGCAAAATGCCGCTTTTCACAAAATTTAAGTATTTTTTTGCTAAATATAAATTCAAGCATTTCATTACGCTGTCAAGCTGCTGTCTGTCAAATGTGTTGTACATTCAATTGTTACAAAAATTCTTTTGTTTTATGCCTGAGGTGAGTTGCTTTTATTTTCTGAAGTAATTTTATTTCAGCAAAATTTTTAGCTTTCGCAAATACATTAACTTAACTACTTTGCATTTGCCGGGAGAAGTTTAAGTGGATTTTTATAATCTAAATATATAAATTTGCATGTCGCTGTAGTTATCCATTGACCAAATATTTTATAAAAAGCCATGAAGCACCTTTTCTTAGTTAAAACGAAATTTTATGTCTACTATGTGTTCATTACATTGCTTTAAAGAGATCTAAGTAGTATTGTAGTTATTTTGGTAAGCTTGTCATATTTATGACCAGTGACAATATAATAAAAATATAACCATACCTCTAACTATTGTAGTAATATAAAAAGAGCCACAATTGAAATAAATCAATTATATTCTTGATAAAGGTAGTCAAAATTTTTTAAAATTTTTTATAAATATTAGTAATTAATATTAATTATCAGTCTTTGGATTAAAATGTAGATATAGACCCAGAGTCATTGGAGAAATGGAGCTGCCTCACTACAACATCAAGCAAAACCACTGAGGTCGAATAGCCTGAAGTCAGCACAAACGGAGGCCCAGCTAGGATTGATGGTCATTAAGGTTTGGATATGTGTTCGGTATAATTGGCAGGATCATCTACCATGAGCTGCTCACCTATACATTGTTAATACCGCTTCGCCAATAAAAATAGCCAAAAAGAGAAGATGTGTGTTACTTTTTCTTTCAGAAAATTATAAAATGACTAGCTTTTACTTTTAAAACGTCAAATTATTTTTATGCCAACGTCAGAAAATACTGCCAAAGTAATTAGTAGGAATAAGAGTTTTCCGGAATGACTTCCTTAGTGGAATAAAAATATGAATCTGTACAGATCTTCTAAGCCGATAGTCATTTGAATAAATTTCTGCATCGTTCCGAACTCCATTCTGTGTCTTCACTTTTCCAACTGTGAATCACTTTCAAACAGTTTCTCTAAATTGTAATTTTGTGTGAAATCTCGACTTCTAAAACTAATTAAAATGCCATCAAAATTCCAGGCTTTAGCCTACAATGGCAAGTACGTGAAGTAAAGCCTTGGGTGAACTAATGAAAATGCCACCAATTGCGACCGCAAAGTGTGGCAACAAATGAGCAGCAACAAGCAGTGCACATTCAGCGTGATATATATGCCTTGGCGCCTAAAAGTGTACTAAAAGCTTCGGAAAATCAAAGCTTAGAAAAATAACTACTCTGCTTTTGATTGCCCAACCAAGCGCCGATGAACGGCAACCAAATACTGCTTGGTACACCCTTTAAGTTTGGCATATCAACGTATTTTTTGGCGCTCATTTCGCTGGCGGAGCTCCACAAAACTCTGACTCGCCTCTGTATGTCTCCTTCGTCGCTTTAAATTTGCGGTTGTTGCAGCAGATTGTTTGCGCCCAACCGCCGTTACATGACAGCCTGCCACATGCCAACATGTCGCAGGCCAAGCAAATCGTGATTTATGCCATTTTCCGCGAAGCACTTAACGCACAAATCGCCGCTACTAAATCCCCACAATCTACTGCGTAAATAGAGAGTAAATCGTGCCACAAACCCTGCTACTTCTACATATGCGAGTTGTAAATGTTTGCAATATTGTGGAAAGGTGTACAGCTCCCTAACCAAATATGGCGCACTACCCCTCACCTTTTGCCTATCAAATAAATTCGCTGAAAATTTACGAGTTCCGCGCGAAAGCGCCGGTTTATAAATCTTACAACTACATAAATCTCGCGTATTTTAATGCAATAAAATGTCGTAATTCGCGAGCGGACGCACACCTTCCTTCATGCAACAATGTGGAAAGCGACAAATCAACGACTAAATTCGCACTGATTTGCAAGCATTGCAATGGTCACCAATCTGCTATCCATATGTGTGTACATGTATGTATGTATGTGTTCATGCGTGCGGCATTAAGCAATTTCGCGAATTACTTTCACAAAGCCTGCCTCGTCTGTAAACCTAAGCTGCTGTTTCAACAATGTTGCATATATTTGCATGTGTCTATATATTTGTCAGTGTTAGCAACTAGCAAATAAACAACACTTTTATTGCTTTCCGCTTTCAATCGCATATTGGTTAAAGCCCACTAATTGATTGATTGCTTCTGTTTATATTTTTTATATGTACAAATGCTTGTGTGGCACAATCTATGTCGCTACCAAGAAATGCCTTTATGAGAATAATATCATGCTGTGGCATTAAAAAATAAATTTTCATAGAAACAGAAGTATTTGCATATGCTTGAACGCACAAAACTTTTAAATTGTCACCACTCGCAATCACAATTCATTCGAGTGTAAACAATTTATGACTTTGTTGCAAGTTAATTGCTTAATGCAAATGTCACATATATAATTTGGCGTTTAAAAAAGTTAAAAAAGTATTTCTGACCTTTTCTCTGCAAAGAAAGTACTTCTTTGTAGTTGTCGAAGTGTGAACTCTCAATCGAAGATATTACTGATGCATACCTGTTATGAAGGTGGCTGCAGCTGGTTAGGTTTCACTGATTTGTTGAATTTGAACGTCTAAAAATTATTACGGATATTCCGTATGCCTACACAGATCCATTTTGAGTACGAAAATTCACATTTTTATCGCTGCTGTTTCTATGCACAGAACTTGCTTTTTCTGAATATTTGTGAGGACAAAAAAATTTTAAAAAATACCGTTGTCGATTAATAGGTTATGAACTGAAAAATAACTCAAAATTTAAAATCGAGTTTATAACTACAATTCTTTCCCGATAAATGTGCAAATATTTTAATTCGTCTCTAATTACCCTCATTCGCCGAAGACTTTACATAATCTTCTTTTAGCCGAAAAAATTCTTCAATTTCATTCCTTTTCGTGTCTAAAGACATTGTAGTAAAGTCATAAATACATATTTACTGCTCCATTACGCTCAAAGAGTATTCTAATTAAGGGAAATCCTACTTGAGACGCTCGAAAATGTTAAAAGAATTTTGCGCAAAGCAATAACTGCAAGTAAAGACAAATAAATCCTTGTTGACTCTCTGTTTTTGTTGCAACATCAGGCAGGATAATTTCGCGGCTCATTTAAAATACATAGAAGATAGGTTGCTTCTTCATTTACCTTCAGCTTATTTTGGTTATTTTTTTTTTTTACTGAAATGTCGGTTTTTTCTTAGCCAAAAATAATTAAAACCTAGTCTCTTATTCTACTCTCACACACCTTCAATGTTCTGTAAATACTTTTTATAATATTTGTTTCAAATTATGTTAAGTACGAATGCGCTGTGCATACGAGAAAAAGACAGCAAAGTTCCTTGAAATATGCAGAGAAGCCTTTGCATCCTTCATTATTTAGTGTGGCAATGTTTTGTTAGTTTGTGCCACCTTCGTCGCTCTTCCGCTTTCATCTTCGCCTTGCGTCTAGCGCTGTCTTGTATGTCCGTACGCCTGACTTACTCAACGCTTGGTTTATGCGCTGCCCTGTAATTATCCGCCTCCGCAGTTTCCAATTAAAATTAATGAAATATTTTGTATGAATGCGCGTCAGAGTTGGACACACGCTATGCAAAATATTTTATGAAATTATTAGTTTGAAGATTTGGATCGAAAAAATGTAATTGCCTACGTAATAATTATTAATGATTATAATCATTACCACTGCGGCAGCATATCGCATGGAATTAAGCGCAATAACGGCAACTTGAAGATAATTTCGAAACTCAATATTAAATTTTTGAGATTTTTTTACCAAAAAAATCTCTCACAACAACATTACCATTATCCTTGTAAAATGTTTGACCACACGAAGTGGTCCGCACTTTTTCGTCGTCATTATCATTATGATTATCATTAAAATTAACATTATTATTATGACTCTTGTGATTACATATTTTGTAGCACTAAGCGACGCTTTCTTATGGTTCCTTTAAATTTTTTGCTTTTGAAACACAAATAACACTCATCACTTTAGACACCCTTGTCATTTTTATTATCTCGTCCACATCAATATTCGTCACTTTTATAATTGGCGGCTGACGACGGTGACGCCGTCGTTGTTGGCGTAATTATTTTTACACGAGATTTCAAAAATTTTCATTTCTTCACAGCTCAACTCCGGCTTCCATCCATATACACATTATATGCCTGTGTGTGTGTGTTTTATGCCGGTCAATTTCCCGCCTTGTTTTGTATAAATAGTCATCGCGTCGCTTTGAACAACCCTCCTGTATAAAAATTCCTTTTGTTTTTGGTGTTTGCGTTGCGTTGTTGTTTTCTTGTCTTATTATTATAGTCTTACTGTCTTTTGTTAGATAATTCTCCCGAGATTTGCGCGTTAATTAGAAATGTGAAAAATTTGTTTTGAAGAAAATGCAAAAATAAAAGTTATCCCAAACCACAAACACGTTTTAAAAATATCTTCAATGTAAATGCGGCGAATCATTTGTATTAAAAAAGTTTTTGGATAAACTGGTTGAGAATTTGATTAAAAATTTTCTAAGCGAACGAAAACGTTATGTGATTAGAAGGTCGAATTAAATTAAGATCAATTAACCATATATTCTACACTTCCACTTATTAAGCACCATAAGAGGTGTTTTGCCTATTAAATGTATATTTTTGTGTCTTTTAAGAATGGTAGTACTGTTGTAGCAATATTTTTAAGTCTTGCCTAGAGAGATAAATTTTTTAATGCATTTATGCCGAAGTACTTTCGTGAAGCCATTTTGTCAGCATCTTAGACTTCGAATCCTACGGAAGACTAGACGAAAACGGCACTAAGTGAACACGTTTTAACGTCATTGAGTCAATTTGATGGTCTCTTAGATATAAACCACTCATGTTTTCAATGTAGAAGCTCTCAAGAAAAAAAATGTAACCCAATTCAAGATATATATATATAGAAACATTATTCCAGAGTTATGCGCTTATTTTTAACATCCAGTCCAAAAAGTTATTTTATTTGTTTTGTCCATACGAAAATCCCAACATATTTTTATGAGCTGACTTTCAACTGAAAGCGAAGAAGTCAGTAACAGCGTTGCCATAAATTACATATTTTTGGCTTATTTCTATTACACCTACAAAAAGGGGTCATACACGCATTTACTACTCCATTAGTTATGCTTAGTAAAGTAATAGTTTTTGTATTTTTAGCAGTAAAACATATTACATTAACCCTTCTTTGCTGAAACAAGCAAACATCAGCTCATAATGCAATAAATAACAATGCAAGCCAAATTGACAACTAAATTCGCTATGCAATTTTTTTACTTTTCTCTTTTGTTTAGGTAATTCGGAGTTTCCGAAAAAATTTAGCATTTTCAGCCTTTATTCTACCCTTGATGCGTTAGCTTGACATTGTCCGGTAATTGACCAGCCAAAAAGGCCTAAGTGCGCAGGGTAACCCTCTCTCCCTTCCGATTTTTAGCATTCGCAATTTTTTTGGGCATTTTTTACCCTTTTTACCACCGACCTTACAGCGATTTTTCTTTTTATTATATTAGCCTGTATGTATGTATTTGTGTACTACTTCATGCTCAATGATTCGTTTACCCTGGTCACTTGTGTGTGCCCACACATTAGAGTGTGACCAGTAAGCGGGCATCACCGTACTTGAGTTCCAGCATTTAACCCTTTCTCTTACACTTATAAACCCTTGCTTTAATCCGCTTTTTTATTTTCGCTGTTCCACAACTGGTTGTCATTTATGGCACAGATATTTACTAAATTATAGTTGCTTGTTGCTCCTTGTTGTTTGTGTAATTTCGCAAATAGTTTTATGCCTCCCGCTTCCTTTCTTGTGGCCTGCATATAAATTATGTGATTTCCTCTCCTTCATAATTTTTTTCTGGTCACTTTCTATTGTTGTTACTTTTTGTAACTTAATAGGCTTTAATGACACTTATGCTTTGTACATTAGAGAGGCTGTAAAGGGTTAAATGAGTTGTGATGTGCCACATCTGTAATATATTGTCGGTTTGTGCTAATAAATTATTGTGATGTGGTGTAATTTAGTAATGTTTTAGTGTTAGATAATAGTAGTATTTGGTTTTTTGTGGTATTCCTTAATATCTTAGCAGGATTTTCACCATTTTTTATCATCTTTATTAAGCAAAAATTGATTTTTGATATGTTACTCCCGCTTCCCTGCCATCCCTTTTTGGGTTTTTATGCTATTTTTACACAAAAAATCTATAAACATTTATGTTAAAAATTAATGTCATAATTTTGGTCTGTACTTTACGACACCGTTATGTTTAGCTCATTAGAGGCACATTAGCAAAATAAGGTTGTAATGTATTGCCTGCTTTCTAATACCCTTAACTATAAATCCACGTCTCGGCATCAGAAATGATAAATGTAGGGTCCACAGCTAGGTTGTCAAACATTTTTTGCGACCTCTACTTGACGTTGTTTTTGCAAAAGAATCAGGTCTTTTGATACGAGTCTAACATTAACACGCTTCATATCCAAAATATAAACCAAAATGTGCTGAGCTGGTGTATTTCTTATTATAATATGTATCAGGATATAGATTTATTATCACTTAGGTATTTTGGTAGTTATGAATTTATGGAACACTGTATCTGAACCTGAGTTTGAGACGTATTGAAATTTAGTGAAACGGCTGCCTGTTTCGTTAACTTTATATTTCTTGGCGACGAAGAGGAATAAATAGTAGTACCACAGTTGCTTACTAATTAGATTTCTTAAAATTACGTGAAGTATTCCGAGTCTTCATTACCTTCTTCAAAACCACTCGGATATCATTTACTGTCATCTTTTAGCGATTCTGAACTTGTGAAACACTTCTCCAAGGTAATGGTTATGGCATTTAGTTGCGGTGATTACTTCATTTTTGAACTCTATGCGATTGCTAGAGGTGCCAGTCGAGAGACAACAGCTTATTAATAATTTACTAATAACTTTTTGACAATTTTATTTGACGGTACATTTTATGTTATTCGAAATTTTAATCATGTCCGTTCCTTACGTAACTGTGCGAACAAAATTTTTTTATTTAACTTTTTTTCTGATTGATAGTTTCAAAAATGTACTATTTCTTAAGCTTAGGTTATGAAGCATAATCTGAAATATAACTTACAATTATCCTATTTGCAACCTATTTTTATACTAATCAGCAACATTTTTCTGCACTGCCCACCTCACACTTCATTCAACACTTTACTTTTTTGGCAGCTTTCTCCCTCTTTTACAATTTTTATCACAAAATGCATAAATTGTCATATTAATGTACACACATATGCGGTTCATATTTCACTGAAATTGCCGGCTTCCGGCACACAAGCGTCACATTACATGCCGCAACAACAACATAAATGCGATGCAGAAAAATTTTTGACACCCCTTTCACCAGGCCAAATAAACCTTTAACTCTGCTCGTATTTGACTTCCACAGTGATTTTTCACAAATTTTCCGCACCCCGTTGGTGTTGTTCCTGTTGTTGATTCTTGTGTTTGCTTCAATAATAATTTATGAAAATTGAATTGTAATTGCAATTGACAAAACCCCCAAAACGGGCACAAACACTCGTTACATGTATTTTTGCATGCCGCAGACCGTGACTGCGAATGTGCAGCTCATATTTCCTAGATTTTTTTATTTTTGCAAAAAGCGAAAACTCTTTTGTTTGCGCAAATGTGTGTATGTATGCATATGTAGATGTGTGCTATAAGCGAGCTTCTGCCACAACAAACATTCTGACGGCTTCATTTAGTGAAAATTTAATTTATTGCCTTTCAGCTTGTGTGCACAGATGAGGCTTGTAGTCAAATGCTATACATATGTATATTAAGTGTTTGCATTTGTGTGTGTGTCTCGGTGGCGAACGCCAGTCGAACGCTAAAATGGCAGTAAATCAAAATTATTTCATTTTCTGCTAAGCACTGCGCCTAAAAGCCGCTGATGGACTCACTCACATATGTTTACACACATACATATATATCCAAAATCTATTACTATTACATATGTGTGCATTTGCAACCCTTTTCTTCACATATGCATTGATCGGGGTTCGCAAATTTTTTTTCTTTACTTTCATATTTATATTTACTCCTTCAGCTCTGCTTTTACATATTCCATCTTCATAAAGTTTTTGTTTAAGTTTGTGTGTGTTCATGACGTGTGTACTTTGCATACGTTTCCTTCCGGTGTCGCGAAATTTTTCACTTCCTTCCGCTTGTTTGCAACTCCTTTGCATATGCTCGTACTTTTTCGTTTGCTCGACTTTTGTGCAACAAACCGGAAACTTTGGTTTGACATATTATACATATAGGTATAGGTACATAAGTGCGGCGACACTCGTATGAATGGGTGTTTTGACTTTTGATGCAATTTATTAATAACTTTTTTGCGTACTACTCTTTTGAAGAAGAGCTTCCTCTGTCACTTGTTTTTTGCAAAAAATAAGTTCAAAAGTAAAAAAATTAATTGACAGATTGAAGTAAAGTCTGTGAAACCTTGAAAACTTCAGCCTTTTTAGGGTTTTTTCTAAGCATAAATACCACTGGATAGCACAGATTTTGTTTACAAGTTGTGTATAAAATCGTTTACTGCTGGCAACCATCTAGCTAAAAATGAGTAGAAGATAATCCTCAATCTTCGCAACAATAAAATATTTTATTATAAAAAGATAATTTTTTTATTCGAACTCTGAGCAGACAACTTCAACTCGTGTTTGATCTTGAGATGAAAATACTACATAATTAAAATCGGAACTACTGTGAAAAACGGCTCAATAAGCAGTCATTTGTACCCAAGACACAAACCATAAATAAAAATATATTTTCGTTAGTATTTTATGGATCTTAGTTTTCCTTTCCACCCTTAGTTTTCGGAACAATTGCTGGGATATAAATAGATGTATCTTCAAGATAAAGATCAAGTGACTTGAGACTTGAAGATCACTGAATATATTATATTGTTATCAAAGACACACACCAAATTTAGTTTTTCGACAGTGTATCTTGGCCAGAAAAAGGCCTAGACGTTTTGTGAGTTACTCTCAGAACCTATAAAAAGTCCAACGAGCTTCAGATAAAATAATATGCTTTCCCTAAATAATTTATTTTCCCGAAAATATATACCCAAAGTACCTACTAAACTAGATACTACTGGTTGTTAGAAAATATGATAGTAATGAAATGAGCTCGCAAACATTTAGATAAATATGAAACTACACGCTGGTTGATAGAACGCAAACCAAATTTAAGTTAAAAATATGAACCCGATTGCAGTGAGAAGAGACTTTACATCTTTCAGTACGACAACTCAAAACCCTTATGGCATTTTTATATACAAGTAATAGTAATTTTACTGACTCTTTATAGATCTTACTTTGGAATGACCATGAGAGCCCTGAAAAGAAAAAATAATTGTTAAAATTTCTAGAATTAAATTTTGAATTCGAAATGATATTTTTTCTACTTTTCGTACTACCCCGTAAGAATTTGACTGAGAAGGAAAAGGTTTAATATCAACAGCTTCACAGTGCTTATATTTTAGTAAGGACAGAGATATTGTAATTCTTTTCAAAATACTTTTTTTTTGGTTTTGCTAAACTTAGAAGTATATCTCAAAAATTTTTCCATAATAAAGAGGAAAGCATTACAGTAACCATTTTTGACAAAATTTGCTGCAAAGCCAGAAACAGTTTGTGTATAAGTAATAACTGTGAAATATATTTATATATTAGGCGAATGATCAGATTTTGTTTCATAAAAGCTATTCGACAGCAAATTTTTAATTTGATTATCCATTATTGTCATCAGAAGACATTTTATTGGCAGATAAAGATGCTTTCTGAAAATCCTATTCAGGAATAAATACATCAGCAGACACTAAACTACATTTGCTACAAAAACAAAAAAAAAATCATTGTTAAGGCACTTAAGTAGCCAACATACAAGAGCTTCCACTCACTCAAGAGCAACAGCTGGAGAGACATGTTCACGCTGTCATTGGACTTGTCAAACTTTCAAGTTAAACGAATTTATGCACACACATGCAACACTAGCAATCAATGGCAACTGACCACTAGGCTTGTGAAGGCGCCAGGGTAAAGGCGATGAAGACAACCATTAAGAAAGAGACACAAAAAAGTGGCAGTTAAAATGAAATTGAAGTTGAAGTTAACCTTACGGCCGTTAAAGTGATATAAAACAAGTAAGCTAAAGGGCATGAAGTGACAGAAGGAAGATAGAAAAAGTGACCGCTGCACTAAAGGCAGAGAGTGAGTGAAGTTGGCTGCGGCATACATATAAACGGTGATGTGAGAATATTACAATACAATGATAGATCATAAATAACTTATGTGCGCTACGGTAGTAAAAAATCGAAATGACCAGCGCTTAAATAACCAATACGATTTCAATAAAAGTGAAAGGAGGGTGAGGGCTGTAATATATTTGTGTATAGAACATGTGTAGACAAGTTTTCGGCAAAGGTGACTACGAATACTAAAGCACTGGATAAGCAATGACGTAAGCCTATGAAGCACAAGCGGAGGTCGAGGATAAGTTGAGAGCTTGTTTTTGCATCGAGGGTGAATCTGAGATGGGACAATGGGCGCTTGATGATGCGGGCGCGTCTGTATGCCCCTCTTATGCTGCTTCTGCTTTAGCATTTCGTTTTTATTTATTTGTTGACCATTACGGCTGATGTGACAGCACTTCATCGCCTGGCTATTAACGGTGTTACTGTGAATCTTCTTCTTTTTTTTCTTTTTTTCTCTACTACATTCTTGTATTTACTATTTCATATTACGAATGCTAACTTTTTTATTAGCATTTTCCTTATTGTTTATCTATTTTCATTTTGATACGCGTGCATGCATAAAAAACTACAATAAACGCATAATTGCCCCTCCCTTCTGCACTAGCCAATATTTACCCAAGAGGAATGCGAAAAAAACCGAATTGAAAAGATATAAACGGAAGCAACTCGTAAAACTAGCGAATTGTGAATTATGGGTCATCGTAGTCGTCGTCAAATGTCATTGTTCACATTCGCTCGACACTGAGCGGTCGCTGGGAGAGCACACTAAAAGCAACGTCCTTTTATTATCCTTAAATATACAACAGCGGCCGCTTGACCATTGGCCAGGGGAGTAGTAAAAAATAAATAAATATTAAGTTTGTTGCTCATCAGTACACCTATTCACAGCATTACACTCACACAAACATAGCTAAAGTTTAACTCAATAAAACACGCATTAAAAGTAGACACTCGAAATCGAAGAATATATTCCTTTATGTGGAAAGAAGGTAGTCATAAAAAAATCCAAAAAGTATTCTCAGAGTAAATATCTTTCATATTAAATCACATTTGCTTAAGCGTCAATGTGCTTGCATCGAAATAGAGGCTTAAACTTAAATGCTATAAAAAAAATCAGAGTTAAATACAAAAAAAATTTCGACATAAAAATAAACCAAAATTTTATTGCGCATTTTATTTGCGAAACTTAAATGTTATGTCTCGGTTTGGTTTTAGTAGCCTGGTATACAGTTCTTAGTATAGCTCTTATGTGCTTAAGTTGAAAGAGGACAACTTAAACGGATCAAATGATGGGTTTATGATGCTGTATGCGCTTAAATCGAGGCAAATATATTTTATTTGTGACCGGTTTTTATAAGTTTTATCACTTTACGCAACGGTACGTAACGGACAATATTAAGTAAGTAGGTCAAAATGTATGCGTAGAATTGGTTTTTTACTTAACTTATTTACTTGTATATTAAATATAATATCATGAAAAATTATAATATTAAGTCATAGTTATTGCCTAATATCTTGCATCTAAAATAACTGATTAAAATTCTAGATGTGGTTCAAACAGCTGAAATCTGAAAACTTCTCATCATGGCAGATAATGTCAAACCAACTCCGAATGTCTCCCACAAAATTCCAACAGTTTGCAGAGGCAATTAATAACAAAAAATTTGTCTTTGAAACTTTTTATTATGTTAGCCAAGGCACACACCTAACTTTAAGGTGAAGAAGCAAGATATTTAAGTACGATTTTTAAACAAAATTACTCACGTAGATTTTTCTCATATAAACATACTGATAAGTTAACATATATGTATATATTGAGATGTCTTAAGTTCAAATGTATATAAGCTTCACTAAATTTTATTCAAGACACACTCCACAAATTGAAGTAAAAGTTGAATTTAATATTCGTCAGGCATATGCCATCCTAAAAATTTTTATTTGATAAGCCTTTATTGAAATTTTGACTTAAAAACTTCACCTTATTCTTTTTAAGTAAATATAACATCTTCATTATCAGAATACATTACTCTGAACACTTTTACCCATTATAATTTGTTCAAAGTTAAATTTTAACACCTCCTCGATTTCCAAACCCGTTTATATCCTGAACAGTGTATATTAGCTTTGCCACGAAGTCGAACAGGGTTTGATGAATGATGTCCATAGATATCGAATTGAAATTTTACACACACCTCTTCTTCCGAAGAAGCTGTTCATTTGCAACTGCCGAAATCGAACCACTGCAACATATAGCAGGCATACAAATTGTACGATCAAAATTAAATTCTTGATGGAAAAATCTTTTATTTTTGAAAATATCTTCACTAAATTTGGCATGGTTTATTGTCTAAAGCAATGGTGCAATCTGCGAAGAAATTGTTTAGATCGGTTTACTATATTATACAAACTGAACGATCAAAATCAAGTATTTATATGTAAAGTTCTTTATTTATGAAGGGTATTCTCACATCGGTGCAATCTAAGTTATTTGTTTTTCTTCTCTATATATATTTTCTTGCTTTCTTAATGCAACATACCCCATACGATTATAACTAATCACATTTAATTAATCAAATTACACTAAATATAATTGAATATATGCAATTGTCTCAGCTATTAAGTGCCGCTGCTAATGAACGTGATACAAGTCGCATGTTTTTTGTTTTCAAACACAATGCAGCAAGTGTGAGACGCCAATAAAACCGAACAAAAGAGGCAGCTTAAAAAAAACTAAGATGAAATTGCCAGTGGCACATAACGACGTGATTACTTAAAACTTTTACATACTTTTACGAGCAGCCACATCCGTTGCGTTTTGCAAAAAAAAAACACCAACAACATGGAAAAAAACACAAACTCATGCAAGACATTCAACCAAAAACCAAATATATATGTGTGTGCTACGCACTTTAGCGCCACAAGTGTCGGCACAACGAGTAAACAAGCTGTATTACTCATACGCCCGGGTGAACGTACGTGCGTGGCGCTTGCAAGCGCTTGATTTAATAGGAGCCGAAAAAACTACATATATGTTTATAAACATGTGCTCACTAGCACCACAACTTCCGCTCAAACCGACTTCATTTCCCTCCTGCACTTCGTCCACCAACGAGTTCATATGTTGATTTGAATTTCAGAAGTTTCACACACAAGTTTATTACGACGTGCAACTTAAATTTACTACACTCACTATGCTTTTTATAGCCTTTCAGCAAAGGAGCATAATACACGTAATAGCAACAACAGCAAAAAATAAGTAAGGAGATTAAAACACTTTCGAACTGCCAACCAACCAACCGAGCAGCCAACGAAGCAAAACAAACTGAACCCAAGAGCCAACAAGCCATGCAAAGTTTTTGCCAAGTTTTCTGCCGCTTCCTTGACTCATTTGCATATGTGAGTGCTTTTATGGGTTAAGGCGTGCAAAGCAGCGCACAGTCGGGGGTGTACTAGGGTAATGCTAAAGACGGTGGCATAGTCTCACTACTAAAGCACGCACATACATACATAAACATAAACTCTAGTTTAAATTTCATGGCGATAGCGGTAGTGCGAATGCTTTGGGTTTTTCCTCACGCCCCCTGTCACTTACCACATACCATTTTCATATATGTGTGAGTGTGTGTTAGCTTAAATTTGCATATCGTTTACTTCTAATGTGATTATCGCATATGTGTGTGTCCATAGCTAATGTCGGCAAGTTTTTTTTTTGCATTTTTTGGGAAAAGTTTATTTTAACATAGCCTCCAAACCAAAATGAAGAAAATCCACAACACATTTTTTCATTAAGCAAATTACAGTGAAAAGCGGAAGCTCGCTGCTCGTTTGCTCTTCCGCAAGGGTTAATAAGTAATTTGTTCGCCGTACAAAGGATGTTATTAATTTTCAATAAAAAACGAAAACTTTAAAACACGCAAAGAGTACTTAAAAGCACTTAAGGCACTATATGGAAACGGTTGGGGGTACTAGGAGTTCATTAAAAAGCAATTCTAAGAGAATAGTGAATCAATTTCTTTTAAAGACTGGACTAAATTTTTTTATAGTTGATGGCATATAATATTAATAAAAAGGAGCTCACATCATATCGGTGAGTTTTGAAGCAGTTTGCCATATTAGAACGAAACTTGTTAGAGCAATAAAAGATTGTAAGCCTCTCTTATGTATAAGCTTGGTTAAAGTCAAAACCTTGAAATATAATAGTTTAGACAAATTACTAGTCCAGTCATAAGATCCACAATATGAGACTTGGAGTTCAGTTTTAACTTAAGAAACATTATATAAATATAAGGGAGCCACAACGCTGAGCATAACACCTCGTATCTCCATTGCTTTTAATTTTAATTATGGCTCTTAAGTGGTTATATCCACTTGTGAATTTCAAAAGATTGATTTTTTTTATTTACATACATGGAAAGTACATATTACATGAGAATACTCTGTGAAAATTTCAAGTTCATCGGCAACAATTTCAGCGATATGAACGTATTTGTAAAAACCGGCTGCCAAAACTTTTAACGCGTTCTTCAGTAATTGTTGTGCGACTATCATAGATACATTTGTCAGGCAATGATTGAAGAAATAAAATTTTTGATAATATCTAAATTTTTAAACCCCTCTCATTTTGTCAAATATCGAAATTTTGACTATTCCTGCGATCATTACCTCGTACATCTATTGTTATATTATTTTTTGTTTTTTTTCAGTTTTCGGATCTGAGAAAATTTTTAACAATAAAATAAATAAAATGCCTCTTCAACAAAAAAAGAAAAATAATTAAACTAATTATTTTTTCCGAGTTGTAAATAGATATAAGCCTTTAACCAAACTTCAAGACACAAAAATTTATAGATTCCACGAACAATCTGACACTGACCAAACGCAATAAGGACAAGTTTCTGCGTTGATTTGTGGTAATGGATGAAATAAGAGAAAGCCATCCAAAGGTTTGGAAAACATAACAATTGACTCGGAAGGTCTTAGCCTGAATATTTTGTGATTCACATTGTTATATATTTATCGACTACCATGAACTTGTTAAACGATCCTGGACCAATAATATATTTGCACATAATTGCGATAAAACAAGATATAGCTATTTCTTAGCAAAATGTTACTGTCTCTAAAATTGTATTGTCCTTTCGAAACAAACCCCTTACAAATAATTTACTTTTATTCAATCTATTCACACTAGAAATATTTCTTAGTTTCAAGAATATCTAATCTACTTAGTTCAGTACAATGGGGAAAGTGCTTAGTGAATTAGTTCTTATTTATGCAACAACCTTCCCAACCACGCCAGTCACTTAATTCAACAAATGTTGTCTAAACACAATTGGCAAACCGCAGCCAGGCATGCAAAAAGCCACACTTAACAAACCAAAATCTACTTAAGAATTTATACAAATTTTACACAATTGAATAGTGTATGACTTGGCAGGGAAATTCAATTAGAATTCCAAAAATGAAAACTATTTCTAAATGCATTTTGTTTAGACAAAGTGACAATGAGCAAGACATGCGAGTAAACGTACGAGATTGAAAGGCGAAGAAGAAGTTATACCCAAGAAAAGGCATTAAGTTGCTGAATAGGCTTAGCCATTAAATTCTTCGTGTGTAGCAGAACTAATAATATTGAGTGCGGAAGATTGCTTTGAATGAATAGTAGAATAGAATACCAAAATAATAGCTTTTCCATTTCTGGTCACCTAAGAAAAAGGTGAGATTTTAGTTGATGTCAAAGCAAATGAAGTTCTTGAGAAAATAAGGTTGATTAGACATTTTGAAAGGAAAATGAGAAAAGTAAATTTATAAAGAAATGTAGAGATAGATGTTGTCTATATAGATATTTCTTTAAGCATTGCCGTCTAAAAATATTTTTATAGCACAAAAATGCATTTCATATAGTATAACTAAAATATAAATAATCATTCAGCTCATATAAAATGGCATACATTTTGATGAGAGCAAAAATTTGCTTCGGAGTCTTTAGAATATCCCTCTTCATACATTTCTACTACATACACAATATAATATTACACCTCACTGGTATACTATGTATATAAGCTTCTCGTATACAATATTTCAAGTGTGAAAATATTTTGCATTTTCAATATTCATGTTGGACAACAAGAATAAGAAATACAAAATTTCGTTAGAATGGGGAACTGTTTTTATTACTAAACCATGCAAATTTTATATAAGTTTATTTGTTTCTGAGTTTGTCTAAAAGTATACACTTTTGCGTCACGTAACATAATGACCCTTAATACTTTCGGAGCAAGTAATTCGGCATTGTAGAGACATTTACCCGGTGGCTGAAAAAATTGCTAGTTATTTTAAGAGCCATTTCTGCTTTCTTTGAGACGGATCTTCATTTCACTATCATTTCGTCGCACGAGTTCATCAGTACACTATGTGGACCAGAGATGTACAGAAGTTGAACAATGGCTTTTTAATCAGGTTTTCAAGATATTGAACACTATATTATAACTGGACTTATAGGAGACATTTCTCCTTTAGTTGTCCACTCATGCTAGATGCTCCAAAAACCTAAGAATGTATTGTTTGACATATCTATAAACATTTTACCCTCGTGGCTTAAAATTGGTTTAGCCAGAAGGTAAGAACTTAAACAATATTTAGGTTGGATTAGATTGCATGGCTGATACTGGCACTTAAGCAAATACAGGATTCGACATTTGGACAGCAGTGTCCATTGTGATACCCAAGGGCAACGGATAACTAACTCATTCCCAATCTTATATAATTAAGGTTAGCTAAGTCTATAACAAGCTCTTAGACTTTGCAGTTTTCGGTTTTTAATAAAGATGTCAAACAATATTTACGCTAACCGATTTTTGGAAACCTCAGCACTCCTAAACATTGTTTTGAAGATATGTAACAAAATTGTTGCCAATTTTAATGTAGGGAATGAGCAAAGTTTCATCACTTTCGGAGATAATTTGTATAAGCATATCAGGAGAAACTTTAACTAATGTGACAAATATAAAATTAAAATTTTTTCAGCCACAATATTCACCGAAGCTACTCTCCAATAACTTACTTTAGTCCTGACACCTTAATATAAACTTGGCTAAAAAGAAATATAGCGATACATACCCTATTTTCAAGTCGTATTCCCTTTAAACTTGCTCTGAAATACATTTAATTTGCTTTGACAAAACTACTCTCTACACAGAGGCCGCTACTTTCGTTTAAAATATTTTACTGCTAGGCTATGTAAACTAGCTAGGCATGTTTGCTTTTTATGCCACTAAAACGGTAACCAGGCACACATTTAATTTGTAAATAAAATAGCAGTGTGATAATACAAATGGCGATAGCAACTTTTTAAATTAGACAAGAGGGAATTTTATTGAAATTGTCTTGTACATACCTACATCTACACTAATACAAATGTACAAATATATGTATATATGTCTTTATATATAAACAGAATTTATTTTTGGTTTGAAGAGGCAAAGAAAACGCAAATAAAATATAAAATCACTAACAAATACATTAGGGTGAGCTAGGTAATAACGAATTTAGGGCTAAAAGCTAAACTATACTTTAATACAAAGAAAAAAGTTTCCCAGAAACGAATATGTGTAGCTTAATTTTAGAAAGTGTCGGTGGACATTCAAGTCATTGTACATATAAATTACACGTAAAAAATCTGTTTTCATCAAAAATACAATAACTTTTGAACTGATCAGCATGGAAATAAATCGCAGATGGTAGAGCGTAAAACTTCTAAAATTAGTTATTTGAAATTTTTTAAATAAAATATAATAGGCAAAACAAAAATAATAAAAATACCACAATTTACCAAAGCTTTGAAACATGCGAATTTTTTAATTGAAAAAACTTCTGATTGAGTTATTTTCTAAAAAATTATTTTGCGCTACAAGAATCCACTATGTAAAAAAACGACTTTTTATTACGCTAAAAAAATTTGCGTGCAAGGATATATTTTCTCTTATTAACCCATGAATTCGTTAGGTTAGTTTTTGGCGCACCCTAATATACACTACCTATTATGTATGTAAATACAAAGAGTATTTGAAAAAATAATCTAAAAATGAAAACAACAAAAATACTATGCAAAATCCTATAAAAGCATGCGAAACTAAATTAACTGCAAAGTCAGAGCAATAAGAGCAACTAGTGAATAAATAGTTGAGTGACCAACTGGAAAAGTATAACGTAGCAATCTCTGGTCGCAATAAAATGGACAGTAAAAGAGCAAAATATACTGAAATGGACATCGGCACTAAAATAAGTAACAGTCCGTTATATTAAGTACAGACTTGCAGCATGCAAGCATATACACATACATATGCATAATTTTGGTTCTTTGGTTTGACGATTTTAAGGTAGTTGCTCTAGGAGGTTAATACTCATAAGCAGATAAAATACTTGCATGAGATGATAAGAGTTGAGAGTTCGTAGTAAAACTGAGTGCAATTAAAATTAAAGGTTGCCATATTTTTAAAGGAATGGTGGCGCTCGGTAATGTGAATATCTCCGTTAATATCAAAAACATTATTTATTTTTTTTTATTTATATATTCATGCTTATATATATCAAATGCACATAAATGTTATTTTATAATATTCCCAGAAAATTTTGAGCTGATCCGGCGAATTTTTTGATTTTGATTTGATATAATTGTAAGCAGAAAAGATTTCTTCACTGTCAGACTCCTTCTTTCGGACGTCCTCATGGAGATCGGTTACGGGTTCAAGAAATGTCAAAGTTTCTAAAAATGAAGCACCTATTGTCAAAGTAGATTAAATTTTGTAATTGTCTCTTCAAAAAAAAAAAAAAAAAAAAAAAGAAAAACCTGGATATAACCTTTAAGGTAATGTGAGTTTAGAAAGTAATTTTTTTGCCATAAGCGATTTTAAGTGTCTAAAGAAACATAATTGAGCTAAGTAAGTTTGTTCAAAGACACCTTAGATCACTTTTCTTATAAAGAAATCATTAAAAGGACCAGCTTTAAGGTCTATAATCCTACGCCATTCAAAGTTTGCTGGATATTCGGTTGTTGACTCTTATTTTCCGTTTTATAATAAGATGATTCGTCCCATTTTTCAGCATTACGGTAAAAAAAAGGAGCATCAGACATCCTCTTCATTTCTTGGAAAAATGTTCTACATGTGTCTACCCTGTATTTCGTAAGCAAATTTTAAGAGTATTGTATGAATTTAAAAGTTAAAACTTTGTTTAGCCAGATTGGGCTAATATTCAAAAATATTTTCCATATATTTATGGGATCTGAATTTCAGAACTATTTTCGAAATCAAGTAAGCGACACTAAGGAATGCGTTTCATTTTGCAGCTTCAAAGCGTGATATATGTAGATTCAATATGAATAGTAAAAGTTTTTAAAATACATTCTTTCCAAAAAAGTTTTGCTATAAAATCCCTCTAATTGGTAAATTGTGGTCTCGTTTGTTTGGTTTTTTTTCTTTGTATTTCTAATATGGACATAACAATTTATAAAAACTTTTCACGCATATAACGCCACTTTTTTAATTTTTTTTTACACTGTGGCAACATTACCACAAGCTCTGTTCTTGCGATAATTTCAATATTTTTTTTTTGGCGAAAGCACATTTCATGCTCAATAACTGCAAATGTGCATATAAAGTTTAAAAAGTTGATGCTATCAAAACCCAAAAATGCATAAAAACTGCGTATCCGGCCACAAAGCAATCACATGCGCAGCCAACTGTCACAGCACACTGACAAGAACACATACATAGGTATGTGCATACAGCATGGACTTACCGTTAAAACAAAAGCGTATTGCATACTTTTATGCTTAAATACGCCATTTTGCACTGAGTAGGTACTTGCCACATGCCATTATTATACTGACTGCAACAATATATGTAAATGCACATGTGTATATAGAATGTGTTGCATGCAATATTGCACGGTTGCAAAGCAATAACACAGTAACAACAGTTCTAGTGATAAAGTGATGTAACAAGAGGATTGTATATGTGTGTGTTTGTGTTTGTAATCACTTTGCAACATTGTTGCACGCTTGTTAATCTACTCCATCAATGATGAGTACTTTTTCACCTTTCCCCTACATGCGATCCTGCTGCCTTTGCGCCTAAACCACTGTGCCTCTTTTCTACTTTTTGCCACAGGGTGGTCCACAACCCATTTGCAGTTATTTGCATTTGCCCGGCGCCACCAACAAACCGCTTATATTGAGTGCCGTACATGTTGTTGCATTATTGTCGCATGTTGCTTGCCGCCATTACTGTTGTTGGCACTTTCATTGTTGCAACTGCCACAGCCTGCATACAATTTGAGTGGGTCTGCCACTGCTGCTGACACTTCTGTGTGATTTGCATATGACAAACGTGGCAAATCGTTTTGTTTTAGCTATACACGCATTCCTTTTGTATTTGTTGTTGTTGTTGTTACGTTTTTGTGGCATTAAAATGTGCCATCCTGGCTGATTGCTTTTTTGGTCAGCTCATGAAGGGTCTGCGCTTCTTATAGTGTTGTTTTTGTTGTGATGCTGTTGTTGTTTGTTGATATTGTCAATATTACTGTTATCCTTTACACTTTTATGTTACTTTTGTTGCACTCGCTTGTTGTTCATGGCAAATGACCGGCAATTATGTTGTTGATATACTCGCTGACCACTTTTGTAACTAAATATGGACGTGCAATTGGAGTTTTTGTTGCTTTTTTCTGGTTTTTTTGTGGTTTATTTATTTATTAAAGCAACAAAATTTTAGACGTAATTAACTATTCTAAAATTTATTTTGCGATACATCTTTATTTTTATACTCTTGCAACATGTTGCTGCCGAGCATAATAGGTTTTTGCATCTCTAGTTGATCAGAAAGACGAGACTAGTTGAATTTCGAGTGACTGTCTGTCTGTCTATATCTATATCTATATCTATATCTATATCTATATCTATATCTATATCTATATCTATATCTATATCTATATCTATATCTATATCTATATCTATATCTATATCTATATCTATATCTATATCTATATCTATATCTATATCTATATCTACAACTATATATCTATATATATCTATATCTATATCTATATCTATATCTATTTGAAAAGAAGTTGTATCGATCTTGAAGGGAATAGTTCTACTTCAAGAAAGTATTAATATGATGACAGAAGATTTTATGTCACTACTCTACTATTTTCGGGATTTTGGATGGACTATATATATGTTCCTAAAATTCCGTACCGAAACTTCACTCCAACTACCAAATTCCCTGCCATTATTCATTACCTAACTGTTATTTGCATATATGCTTTTCCACTTCGATATGTCTGTCCACAAAATTGTTCGCCAATGGTCATTTATTTATATATTTGCATTTAATTAAAAAATCTCACATTGACCAAACGCCCGATTTATTTGCATACTTACAGGCGGTTAACTGTGGCAAAGTGACACGTGACCAGCTTTGTTGTGTTAGCGGTGCTATGGATGATAAAGGCAAGAGCAACCACAACAAAATTATAGCATCAAACAACAACATGCATGTGACCAGTATATTACAAAGCAATAAGATCATAGCATAAACGGGATATCGGCGACAACATCGTAAGCTTTGATGCCGAAAAGGCTGCAGCGATAAATCACACCGTCAACTGAGGCACAAGGTAATTTATCAATGTCAACACTTTGTTGCCTTGTTGTTGTTGTTGATTTTCTATTATAAAATACATACATATTTATTGTTTAAGCGCTTCAAAGTTAACGGGGCATTTACCGTTGTGTGAATGTGTATGAAATTTAAAAATTTTAAATCTAAATTTAAAACCTTTTGTCACTTATTCCTAAAAGGATTAACATTGTAAATTACAAAATTACCCACTTCCGCATTGAGTTTCATGGCCGAATTTTGTGATAACTTTTATTAACGAAAAATTCGGTCTACCTTTTATCCTTATTACCCTTCTGGTTACTCGCTATACACCTTCTCTCTCTCTCTCAAATTCTCAATCAGCCATCAATTATAAACTTGCTTTTGTTCTCCGGTCAGGCTTTAATCCTTTCATTTGCATTTTGTATTTGCTTTTCTCAAGAACAATTTTGTACATTCACAGTTATCTTGTTGCTATTGTTAAGGTCTTATATGTGTTTCTTTTGTTATTGTTACCCCTATTGACACTGGTCAGCGACGCCCTGAAGTGGACACTGAAGTTGGTCAATAATTGAATTTTCACGCCAAAAGCCCAAATTCTCACACTATGCCAATTTGGAGTGGCGTCAAATGAAAATAGTGTTGCTAAAGATGTCAATCCCGAAATGCCGCATTATTAGTATGAAGTAATTTTACCTTTCTTAACAAAATGGTTCATACAAGCGACAATTTAACAATAATGGGTGTATTAATGCTGTCAGCGAAATCAATCCCGAAATTCTTAAATCTGGAAAACCGGAACCAGCAATATACAGAAGTAGTCGTACGTTCTGATAAGAATAATACAATTAAATAACTAGTGGGGTCAGTCCCGAAATCTCGAATCAACGATATTGTGATGATTTATAATTTTTTTAAGCTTTAATGATTATATTTAGTAAAAGTTATGAAACCAAATTTTAAAAGGACTGTTTGGTCTTTAAGATAAAAGTTTCTTACCATATATTCTAATTTGCTATTCCTTGAAATATAAAAATTTCGAATTGGAATATTTTTTTCTGTTGAAACCTCGAATTACAGATAGTTTGGTATTTGCGTCATTATAAGATTTGTTTTCTTGTTTATAAATTAAGTTACTTCTAAAGGTAGTTTTCATGCAAGCAGTTCGAGCAATCCCGAAATTTTAATATGAAAATAAATATTTAATATTGTCTAACATGCAAACAGTTCTTAAACAAAAAGTAATTTTTTTACATCAATTTCGTCAATCCCGTTTTCAATCCCGAAATTTCGGATTGATCTTAACTTTCAATTTTTACAAAAATCACATGTTGCCACACCATATATGTATGTTTAGGACACAAGTTCTCGTGGCTCCCTCCCCTCAACTGGCCTCCAACCAAACCGTCGTCCGCCTGTCTCAATTGTCATCCGTGAGCTCACATGCGAATGTGTGTGCATGCTTTGTGTTTGAAGTTTGATCATTTCACTCTAGTCCTGGCTTATTTCGTCACTTAATAAGCGCCCATTTAACAAACTCTTTGTTGTTGCTTTCATTATGCTCTGTTGCGATTAGTTTTGCACATAGTTGTTGTTGTTTTGCCTCTTAATGCCGTAAATTGCATTTTGGCACGCAATTAGTGGTTCATTTGATTGTTTTGTCTTGTCCTCTCGACTGCAATTGTCGTTGCGTTGTCTGTTTATTTTTGGTTTTCTGGCAGTTTATTTCTTTATATTTACTTAACGGTGTTGTTTATTTGAATTGGTACAGCAGACGCGTGAATATCGATGTAGTGGAGTCTGCAAGTTACATTAATATGTATAAATCTCTCAAGCGAATATTTACCTACATTGTCGTTATTTACCATACTTTGATTTTACACTGTGCTGAACTTAATTTGTTTTATTTTTGTACGTGGTTTCCTCATTATAAGACTAGTTAGCCACTACTTAAAATAATGAGGCATCCACCGTTTTAACTCTGTTTTATACGCGAACTAGTTCCTCAGTTTATGAGATATCATCATGAAAGTTTGCACAAGTTCTTTTCTCTCCAGATCGGATCATTATAAGTTATAGCTACCGTACAAACTGACCGATCTACTAGTAAATATAATATAATTCCAGTAAGGAATATTTGGTTTTTGTGAAGGATATTATAGCTAAATACTAGCTATATACTTGTAAAATACCAAAGAGTTAATCTGTACGGAACACGAAATAGTTTGGGTATCTTCCATATATGGGGTTCTGGTATTCTCAGAAAATCACAAAGAAGAAGCGACATAAATCTTTGCCACTTAAATTTCTCCAAAATCTGCTACATAATTGATGCCGTTGCTAATTAGAAACCTTTAAGATACATTTAGCACTAATTTTAGTTGCTTAAATGTTATGTCGTCTTAAAATATGTAAAACCTCAACGGTGCTGCTATTAAAATATATTTTCGGATTCTTATTTTTTGCCAGTATACAAAACAACATGTGCAGATCCCAAGATATCGCATCGACCTCGCGCTACATTACCGCAGTCGAAAGTAGCAAGTTGATGACCAACCTCTCTTGGTTTTAGATTTAATTTGGAACATCCACTAGTTTTACAATTAAAATAAATTTTATCTTTGGGACTTAATTTAAATCATCTTCTTAAATTTCGCAGATACCTTAAAGCACGCCGCAAGGCATGAGTGTATGCATTTTCAGAACAATCGCAACCAACTTCACACCAACTCAAACAGCATATTGCTCGCAATATAACTGTACATTAGTATTTGTAGGTGTATTCACAGCAATACAGACAATTTCACAATTTCACAATTTCGCAATTAGAGATCTGAACTTATTTGTTTTCTGATTATGAAGCGTTAAGCAACTGTCAACGCACCACAACTTTGGCATGAGAATGAAAACGCAATTTATTATAACGCAAAAGTTTTGCAAGTAAACACACACACACTGGCACTTAATGTAGACTCCACATAGCCTATACAATACGCTACGCTTAAAGACGACACTATCTCTAGCGCTGGCATCAATGGTTGCAACGCCAAAGTGCTTGCTACAAAGCGGCGTCTTCTTCATTATTCAACTTATCTCCATCTATCTTGGCGCTGTCACGGCGGCTGGGCGGTGGAGTAAGTGATTGGAAAGGAGTGTGCTGTGGAGAGTGAGAGTGTGTATGTGTTTGCCACTGATACGTGCAGTCAGCGTGACTTCCTGTCAACCGACTTCTTACGCTTTGCTATAACCAAAGAATGAGACTTGGTTCAAGCAAGCCTACTTCTATCAGTGCAAATTCTTTGGCTCTTATTTGCTCCTTGTCACAGTTGTCCTTGCTACGGTTGTGTTGTCAATGACTGCATTGTTGTTGTTGTTGTTTTTGGTGCTTTTGGTGTTGTGTGGCACGACGCGTCATGCACAAAAGCCGTCATGCCTGCTGCAAATTAGCAGAAAAATCTGTTATCCTTTCAGTGCTTTGACATTGGCTTGGCTTGCTTGCGGCGTGTTAATGATTTCTCTTAGCCAACTTATGCTTACAAGCAATTACTTGGATTTTTCTTTACACACATAAACACTTGTAGTTGCTGAGCCAGAGTGACTGTGACTTTTACGTCGGTTCCACAATAATAAGAAAACTTTTGCTCAACTCAAACATTGCTGTTGTTTTTGTTACATTGTTAAATATATTCTTCGTTTCTCTCTCACTACCTTTCTCTGCCACGTTTGTACAAAGTGTCAAGTTGCACGTATTTAAAATTAAACAATTTAATCCCACTGCTACCTGCGCACACCTACAGCATTCATCAGCCGAAAAAGTCCTTACAAACTGAGGCTTACAGCTGACATTATCACTACAAACCAAAGGATAATTCTTTTTCTGCACGCTTTTGTTGTTTCTGACATTTGTTTACACTCTCGCTGTCTTGCTACGTATGTATGTCGGTTGATTAGCGGGATGTCTTACCTTGTAAGCGGCGGCTCAAGGATATGCGCGCTAATTAGCAAACAGCCGAACACAGGAAAGCCACATGCCGTCTTCTGAGATTAAAAGAATCGCAATAAGTCTTTGCTGGAAGACTATATGTGTGTCGGTCTCACAGATAATTCATTGAAGGATAGTTGTTGTAATTTTAATTGTTATTTTGAATTATTGTCGTAGTTTGGCTGTCACGAGTCATGAAAAAGGAAATGGGTTTAATGATGCAAAAAATAAATTGTAATTTATTATTACCAAAAGTTTCGAAATTCGTAATCAAATTCATCCTATATAGCCATGACGGCAGCGGAGGTGTAAGCTGATACCTTGTCGCGATGGCGAGCATGTTTTTCTCCGCAAAATGGAACCGACTTTTCTGAAATTCAGAGTCGAGTCGGCATATTAAGTTATCTCACTTCTTCTCTAAAATAGCTAGGAAAAGACGGCATTCCTGTGTAGAGGCCAAATGTGCCCGTATATCATATACCCTCAAATACGTTATTTTGTGAAGAATGTTGCTCGGCAAGGTATATTTCAACTCTTGTGGACCTTCAACATAGTCTGATTAGGTAGATCCAAATCGATGTATGTATATGGAGAAACCCGTCGTTTTCAACAATAACTCTTTATTCCTTTCGGTTGCGCAGCATATTATCGGTTTGAGACAGAGTCTCAGTAGTCTATCTTATTAACTGAAATTATCAAACCCTTACGCAATAGTTCTAACCTCCAAATAAATTGCGCAAAATTGCAGCTTCCGCTGAAAGGAGTATCGCCACATAAACTGAAATAGTAATAAAACTTTGCACAACTGCACTTTGCCTTCTAATTATCGCTTAAGTCTGAACGACAACTCAATTGAAAAGTAAAACTTCGCCAGCAAAAGGAATAGCAGAAGCGACATATTCGAATTGCGCTGGAAACACAACTTTGCACTTCCAACTAAGCGAAGCTGCAGCGACACGACTTACTTTCTTGCCACGGCAGCGATGCACAGCTTGAGTTCCTATTATTGTTCGCACAGAAATCTAACAAATTTTCCGCACAGCAGTAAATAAATGCAAGTGAGTAATATTTAAAGACGCATAAGGGGAGATGGAGAGAAGAGAGAGATTTGACGAAGTTTATGTGGCAATGTCTTAGAAAGCGGTAGCCACAACTCCACGACCCGTCTCAGTTAAGATGTAGTGTTGGAGTGGTTATGGCAGAGGACTTGCAACTTTTACAGAATTTAGAGTATTGTATAGAAAAACGAAAACGCTTTACCAACCGATACTTTTATTGTTCCTTTCGAGCCCGACACCGGAAACCTACAGACGCCGACGAGCAACTCACAACCGCCACGCTTTGGAAGTCCGTACACAAGCCCGGTGTTTCGGCAGATTCATTCAGTACGCGTAAATGCTCCACTGAAGCGCATTCGAATCGAATTAGTTGACATCTGAAGGCGATTGCCGGTAGCCACTCGTACTCGCAGCCAAACGCCGGTGGGAGTTTATACTACAGATAAACGCTTGACTAACTACATAACGGCGCTGTCGCTACGGCTTGAAACAGCTAAGGCTTGCAGCTCTTTTAACACTCGGTCGAGCGGCTAGTAATGTAAAGCGAAAAAGAACATAATTAATTGTTGAATAATTGAAATTTTATTTATATTAGTTTCCGTCACATTATCAGCGTGATAGCGCGGGGCAGCGTGCAACGCGGATTTCCTTTTCAAGATTTTCAGACAAAAGTCTAGTTGTCGCTACACTTCGATTACAACAAAAGCTTGTAAATAAATATTTCTTGCAAAACAAACAACATTTGCTGTTTTCGTTGTTGTTGTTGCTTATCCTCGCAGCGGTGTATGTCCTACAGCGCGCCAGGCGTCAGTTTCTAATTTACTTTGCTCTTCAGCTTCAGTGAATTTAAATGCGCACTGCTTGGTGGTTATTTCTTAAACTTTTTTGATAAAAAATCGTTTTTTTTCTACAAATATTTTTTGTGACTTGTTCCACTGTGTTTACATAATTTTCAGCTTTACTGCTTGCCAATGAGATAAAAGGCGGTTTTGGCTTCTTATGGATGCAGGCCAACAAGTTTAAGTGAAATTAATTTTAGGCTTAAATTAAGAGATTTTTCTTCAAGGCATGCAGACATTTTTCAAAGTCGGAAACAAAGTCTTTTATAATAACTAAATACTAATTTTTGGTAGAACCATCTATCAATCAGACACTTTTTTATATGTATCCACTACTGATAAGCCTAAATAAATATTTTTGGTTATCGCATCTGACATTTTAGGTTTCAAGCTATTCCCGAAAGATATGTATATTCCAATAAGAAAATTTCCAAAATGGGAAATACTTACGTCGTTTCAGAGTTTTGACGTTATGAGTTCGGAAGCTACCGAATTAATGATCTAATCCAGTTGCCCCATAATCCTCAAACCAGTCTACTTTTGAGTCAGTGAAAGTAATCCAATGAATAATTAAAATATTCTAACATCTCATATCGTGATCGGTATAACTTCAAGTTCCTTCAAAAATGTCTATGTTTCAATCAACTCAGGACGTATACATATTTCGCAAACTGGAAGGCACAGAGAGCCAAACCTAGTTATCCAGGGTGTCCAGAGATTATTGTACTATCTTTGGGTTTCATTGATATCCGTTAATATATTTTTGCTATTTAACTTCCTTGTTGTGATGAAAAATAATTGAACTATTCCCACTATGTAAATCCTCTAATGTTCATCGTTGAGGAAATGATCCTTGACTTATTTTGATCAAGTACAAATAGGGTCCACGATAAAGTGTAACTATTTTTACAATATTTTCTACGACTCTGCTGCATTAATGCCATCAAAAACTCAAGAACCAACGCCTTAGAATGTAATAAGGTAATCAGGTCGAATAAAGACCAAAATCATCAAAGCTGTGATCGAACGATATATTACTCTTCGAGAAGGGTACATGAAACTACTCACTTAGATGATGTATACTTGAAAACATGGATCTGGGACCCCATAATATCATGTAAGTAAATAAAAAAACGACTAGATCCAGCCTTTTGGATTGAGCAAGGAACAAATACTTAATTTCCGCTCAGTGAATTATGGATATAATTAACATGGCCAAGACTCTTCCAAGAAGGATATTATCATTTATAAGTCACATTCGATGAACTTTGGAATCAGAAGTTGATCCAACTCGTTCTTCATTTGCCAATATATATTCAGGAGACAACTATATTAGCATATTATGTATCCCAACTCAACTTAATGACTTCGAACTAACCGAATATATTAAAAAAAAATATTCAAAATTTTCCGCGAATATGATATATGAATATAAATGTATGTATATATAAATGATGTGCACGCAATTTTTTTTAATATTTTGTATATACTCTCTCTCTCTCTGTCCATTACATCAGTTTTGCGGTTTGGCATATCGGTTATGTCATTTAAAATTTTTCCAATGCGGTTTACGATAAATATATTTCACTACGTATCTAAGTAAAAAATGAAGTACTTCCATCCAAAAAATTCCATGACTACTTATCTACAAAACAAGTCTGATCTCAAAGCGAGTCAAAATGTACCGGAATAGAACGATCGAATCAATTGCAAAACTATACATTCGCATCAAATATGATGACTTTACCACAGTATGTATATAGGTACACAAGTTTCTGTGAAGATTTTGAAAATTTCAGAACTGATTTTACCAACCTAAATTGTTCTTGACATCTTTGAGATTGAGCTTGAAATTGCTGATCGCCTCTTTAGACCGTGATCACTTTCAATTTATTACTCTTTCGATATCTCTCGTTCGAGAGCTCTTCAAAACCCCTTCAAATATTAAAATAAATATCATACGACATTTTTGTATTTGTCCATTATACGAAAAACAAACGAACATCAAATAAACAACAACATTGATAGCTGTCACGTGATTATCCTCAACATTGTCATCATTTTATTGCTGTGGAAATGCGCCATCCGGGGCGTTTTTAATGCGTCCAGGAAAATGGCAAATAAATATAAAAACGAACGAACCAAACAACCGACAAAAGTCAAAACCTACACACACATACATACTGACATTATTGCATAACAACTATTGAGTTGAACTTGCAACCAACGGTGCATACAACCAATTGACCCATCCACCATAAACAATCGAACCAAACGACGACAAACTGACAATTTCGGCAATAAAAAGAATAATACTGCATTAATGCAAAAATTGCATAAGTGACGCACTGACGTATGCAAAATGCCGAAATGTCAAAATGCGTTGTTTTTGTTGTTTGTGAGGATAAATGTGTGCGCAAACAATTGCGGAACTGCGCATTGTCAACTAACGACTCATAACTGACGAGCGCTGACGACTGTTTTGACTGTCACTTTGAGGTGTTGAATGCCTCAAAATGGACAGTCGCAAACCAGCAGGGAAGAAGAACCAAATAAATGTGCATTTGCGAATTTGTTGTTGGATTAAATGAATGCGTGTGCATGGATCATTGATATTAAAATGTTTATGTTGATGGTTTTGGGTGTTGTAGTGTTGTAATTGTATTTGACAAACAACAAACATGAGTCGTAAGTGTCAAAGTATGTGGAAGCAGGCAGTAAGTTATGAGAAGAGAGCGGAGGAATAACCACCAGGTTTGCATATTTCCACACAGGGTGTTTAGTAAGAAATTGCAGGAGCGTAATATTGAAATGGTTAGAATACGATATACTCAAAGGAATATATGGCCTTGGAGAGCATTTCTTTCATAATTTTTTTTCGAATTGGAACTTATTTCTAGCTCTCAAAAGGACCTTCTATAATGGATACATATATAAAATGGATCAGATATGTTCCTAGAGTAGAAGTTTTATAAATTTTGAAAGAATTCTTTGGCGTAAATATTTAAACTAAAATAATTGAGAGATAAGTAAAAATGTTGTTTCATATTATCTCTAAGGCACCCTGTACACCTTCGCCTCCACCAATTGCTATCTGCAACTTAAGCAGCATTTATATACGAAAATTTCCATAGCCTGCTGTGCCAACGCATACCAAAACTATAAAATAAACAAACTTCCGGTGAGTGCCGCCACACATATGAGAATTGTGAAAAATAACTATTAAAGGATATGTGAGAAAGCGCGCGCACAGTTGACGAGCGCAATGACAACGTTGACGATGATGTTTGATGTGACTGACATACGCTCGATACCCATACACATACACACAAACTACACGCACATTGATGGCATCATAAATTAGAAATTTATGACTGACAGCAGCGGCGGCAGTGTTGATATGCAACGCCGACCAGTAACGAGTGACGAGCGATGAGCGACGAAATTTCAGCAACCGAACGCATATCCGTTTGTATGCAAAAAGCACATAAAAATTGTGAATCTAATAATACATTTCGCAATCACAACAATTTGCGAATGTGTATGTGTGCATTAGCAGCGTATTTGTATTAAAATTAATGAAGCAAGGAGGCGCAAGCGAGCGGTAATGTGTGCGCGCACAATAACGGTGTAATACAAAAGGATAATGCGTTTTGTTGCGAAAATAAAAGCCTATAAGGGGGTTGGGGCAAGCATATAAAGTCCATGTATGGGTATATTAGGGTGCCTAAAAATTTTTAATAAATATTTTTTCAACTCTTACCTTTGGTGATTTTTGTTTTGAAATCAAATATAAGTGTAAAAGTAAAAAAGATTGTTAAAAATTAAAATGATTTTAAACAAATGTTTAACCACCCCAATATGTATACACACATATATGTGTAATTGATGTTGTAAATTTCTGTGTGTGTGTGCTCAGAATAACACAACGCAATCATGTGAATGCAAATCGTAAAAATTAATATGCCGCATTTATGGTGCCAACAACAACATACATATAATACAATGCCAGCGAACACACATACAGATTTATACAGTTACATACATACACACCCCATGTTATAATGGGTGCTGCAAACGCTCGCAATGCAAAAATCGCTAGAGATCATAAATTTGTCACTTTTGATGCCCCACATGACAGCAACAAAAACGAGTCAGTAATAACAATAGCAACAAATGTTTGCACGGATACCAAACGTATACAAAAATTGCAATTAAATACTATATCCTTGGCGAATATGTGCCCTCTGCAGCTTTTCTCTAGCACACTAGTGTAGTTAACAACCTTCTTGGTTTCTTATATTCATTATATCTTTTCTGCAAATCCTGCTCGGTTGCAACAAAAAAGTGTTAATGAAGAAAATGCATTTGTGGGCCAGTTAAAAACCTTTAATGACTAAACACGCACACACACATACTTGTATAGTCGTACATTATACATAAATAAATATATATATATAACCTCTACATGTATGCTTCTGCTGATTTTTATGTTTATTTTGTCATAAAGGCATATAACAAATCATCTCGCATATCCTCCAAATCACTCAACGAGGGTAGGTTGTCGTTGCTTACACTTTTAATCACGTGTTTCTTAGGCTGTCACGTTAGTCCTTTCAATATTTTGAGTACTTTGAATTAAGCATTGCGAATTTTGTTATGTCTTGGCGATTTTACGTTAATGCGTAGACGCGTAAGAACGCAACATAAAAGTTTCATGCACTTATCAGGCATTTATGAATGTAGAAATGCGGCATTTATTGTCGTGTTAATTAAGAAGCTTTGTTCTACGGTGAATGAGGATTTTGATGCAGTCACATAATATTCCATTACTACATATGGTATGTACAGGGTAACATATGTATGTAAGAAGGTGCAGCTTTTTTATTAATTTAAGAAGCTGATTAATTTATAGTAGCTGTCTTCGATTCACCATTTCTCTACTCGCTTGTGCTCACTTGTCAAAAAAATTACGTGTAAAAGCAACAACAAAGTTACCGAGTTGAATTTGTGCAAGATAGTATGCGGATACCTCATTAAAGTGGTTTAGCCGCTATCTTCAGTACTAACAAGTTTTGTTTTGCAGAACTTGTATCAAATATACTATTGTGAATAATTTAAATAACAAATGAAAATATAAATTTCTGTTTTTCTTGTATTTTTAAAACTTATGACTTAAAATCAATTATAATAATTTATAGAAAACAAAAATTAAGGGCTACTGCAACATTTTTTAACTCGAAAAAAAAATTGTTTAAATGTCTGTACTACTTTACAACGCTTGGCGAATCGAAGACAGTTAATATATATTTAAATAATACTTCACTTCTTATGGAGTTGTCTTAAAAAAATTTATCGCAATTTTAGTTCTAGTAAGTATTTTAGAACTTTTATTAGAAGAAAATTTCTTAAAAACACGATTTTCTTTCAAAACTAAATGTGGATGTATATTAGGGTGCAACAGTCCTCATATAAAATATTTAAACAAATTTTTGCTGAGAAGTCGTTTGAATAGATGCCAGAAACTGATTTCAAAATACCTTAAAAATGTTATTATAATATTATATTTTATATTTTGTTCGATTTTTATTTATTTCGAAAAATATATTGTAACTATGCAATAACTACTAAATAAATTCTTACGAATAATTCCTAAAAATAATTTTTGGTTAATAAAATATCTTATAAAATAGATTTTCGAAGAATCTTATTGTTAATTGTCGAAAACCTTTGCAGATATAGTTTTTTTCTTCGACCCACCCTAATATTTCCTTATAATGATTTCTATTTCCTAAAACATTATACCTCTTATTACAGAAAAAATGCATATTTCCATTAGTAATGCGAACTCTTTCACTCTCTTTCTACCTCTTCATCCACGCCCACCAAGCTCTCTGCCCGCCTGCCAAAACTTTTATCAGCTACATTAATTAGTTTTGTTTGCGCAAACTACTTGAACAACACTAATAAATGTCGAGAGTAAAACTAAAAAAAAAGTTTATAAAATCAAGTGCAACGTACAAAAATAAGCGTAGTTGCAAAACTTTTCAACTTGTCGAATATTTTTGATTTTCCGCGATTACCGTTGCAAGCGTAATGCGCTTTTTTCGCCTCACCATTTTTCGAAAAATTTCGCCAAAAGTGCAAAACTTTCACGCAGCAATCAAATGTAATTGAACACAAGAGTGTTGAGCACTTGCCACATGCTACATGCCACTTGCAGCAGGCAAGTTGCAGGAAAAAACACACACCAAAAATGCATAACTGTTGCGTTGCCGTCATTTAACGGCCAAAGTTTAATTAAATACGCGCGGCATTAATGAGCGTAGAGGAGTGGAAAAAAGAAGGGAGAAGAAGACAAGTGCGGTGAAAAAAGTTTTGAAATTATTTTTAGCATGCAAGGTCTTAGCACTTGTTGCAAGCGCATTGATTGGCTGTCGGGTATGTGAGTGTGTGCGCTGGCGGATACGGCATTCCGCCAACAGTGTTGCAAAAATTAACTTAAAAATGCAAATTGTTTTGTTAGCACCTAATTTTTAGTCATTACCACAGAGACATATGCACAAACACACACACACATATATATTGCTTAGCATGCTGACTGCCATATTCTTAAAAAGTTTTGTGTTTTGGCATATCAGCGAGAGCTTTCACATTTGGTTTTCAAAGCATAACAGTATTTTGCGTTGCTTTACACTTTCGCATAATTGAATTTGTATGCTCCACGGAATTATTATTATTATTTGTAAATGTATATTACTTTTGCGCTCCAACAAATTTTTAGTTAAGCTTTTCAACTTTAAATGTGATAAGTTTGAATCGCAGTGAAGGGATATATAACTGTTGGCAAAGCCTGAAGACATGCTCCGTGATTGGGATTCGAGTTACGTATTATTCGTCTTAAGACAAATGAAAGTTTAAGAGAATTATTCTCCACCAATGCTTGGTTCAAGCAAAATTTAAAAGAAATTAAAAGCTTACTAAAATGTTGCGTATGACAAAAAAAAATTTTTTTCCTTCAAAGCATGAAACGCAGCATGATTGCTTATGCGTCAGAAGATATGTTAGCGCAGGGTTGCAATAGGTTTGCTGGAACATCTTTTATAGTTTGTTGAATTCATTTCCTCTAACACTTGGCGAATCAAAGATAGCTAGTTTTGGAGATGAATCTAGAATTATTATAAACTCCATACTTTAAGTACAATGTTGCTGTAAGGGCTAATGTGGGTCAATATAAGATGCTTGCCGGTGTGATCTTACATTCGGAAACTGAGTAAAACGGAATCGTCATAAAGCAAGGCTTGTGCAAAGACTGATAAAACGGTAGAACATTATCTTTGCGAATGCCCAGTCTTCAGTCGGTTGAAAAGATAAATAAAATTAATTGAGACTCACTTGCGAGCACAATAAGCCTAATTATAGGGTAAGTGCGGCCGCTTGACCAAAGTGCGTGTGACCTTCTTTTTTACACAACCATACCTCGAAGCTATTTGTGCTACAAAGGAGAACTCATATAATCAGGAGATGGTAACGCTTAAATTCCTTAAATTTCACTATTTCAGCTCAACTGACCAGTATATCCATTCAGTAGTGTTTATAGCCTAAACTCTTTTAACAGAATAGTTGAGCGATCATTCAGTAATGTGCATATTTATATGTTTGAAGACTTATTTGAGTCTTTATCAGTCTGCAACCAATAAGAATCTGTTCTTTTGGATTTGTTATATTTAATTTTTGGAGAGCCTTTTGAGAAGCTTATAAAGTATAGTATTGGCTCATCGTGAGAAAACTCTCTCGTTTTGCGCAAAATCTACTTTGGGTATAAAGTCTTCTCTCAACGAGATCGCCGAAGCCATTTATTTCGATAAGTACAAAAGTCTGCAACAAAGTGTAAATTACTCTTAAATATGAATCATATAGTGAGATCTTGACCAATAGTAGCACTCTTGGACTCATAACACTCGACTGCAACTGTCAGCTCTTTATTAAAAAGTACATCTGTATATATTTACATCCTGAACTCCATAATTTAAGCTACACAATGAACCTCGTTAAATCTCATTATTCTGCTATAATAATTCGCAATAATCCAAATCCATTTCCTATTCGATAATTGCATTACGTTCGACCGAAAAATATATGGCAAAACAAATTTCCACTTCAATAAGCCGAACAATGGAACGAGCACTTCCTTAACGCTTAATTTCCTCTCATTGCACATTTTGAACAAGTCCGTACACACACAAAGGCAGACAATAAATATGAGTGCACAGCGAAAACCCGTGAAAAAGCAACAAATGTCTCTGTCTCCAGTTGCCGGCTAAATGCCTTTAAACCAATTACATTGCCATTACTTATTGACTGATTTGATTTAGAATATTTTTTCTTCAAAATAGAATTTATACACTTGTATGTGTATACTTATGTATGTACACACCCGAATCTTTATGGTTTTCTTACAAATATTTCATATTACCTTCCTCTGCCTTTTGTTGCACATTTTCTTTGCTACCTACTACTTTTTTTGTTTTTGTGGGGTATATTCATGAGTTTTGCCACCTATTTGGTCGGACATGCTTGAACATGTTTAATCTTGCACTAATATTGTACATTGTTGTTGTTATCTACTTTTGTAGAGATTTTCAGGTAATTACTTACGGTTGCAGTTTGGTGGGTCTGCCTTTTATCGAGCGCACTTATGTCGTATGCCATAAGAGTTACATTCATAGCCTCAGTGCTTCGAACTGTTTGTTGGCTTTATAGCGGTAGCTTATCTTGTTCGGAGTATTGAAATGAACCGTATGTAGATACCATGAAATGTATATATAATATATACATATATATGTACTCTTATAAGTATGTGCGTATGTAAATGCGATAATTATCAAATTATGTAAGGTTAGGTCCCGCCCAGCGAATTCCGAACAATTTACTTGATTCACTTGCCGCTTATCACACAACAACAAAAAGATATGTATGTACTTAAGTATTTCTTATTGTAAACTACCTTATAAGTGTGATTATTTCAGAGAAAAAATCTATTTATAGCACATGGTATATGTGAGTATGTATATGGTATGCACATATATATACAAGGGGCATTTTAGACAATACTTTTTTCGAATTAATTAATGCTCAGTTCGGTTTGCCATTTCATAATAAACAGACTTACTCCTGTTGAATGACTTTTTCGTACCTGAATTGGAGGATGTTGATGTGGACGATCTTTGTTTCCAACAAAACGACGAAACACGCCGTACAGCCCACGAAACAATCAATTTATTAAAAGTGTCCTATATTTTGTGAAGCTTTAAGAAGTCGCTTGTCTACGCAGCTAAGCCCGAGAGGATTGATTCCTTCTAAGAGAATATTCGGCGCATTATTGCAGACATACGGCCTCAATTGTTATAAAAAGTAGTCGAAAATTGGGCCTTGGGTAAAGTATTATAAGGTTTTCTGAGGTTGTAGTAGTATGAAGAATACATTATTGGTATAATTTTCAAAAGAAAGATTACTAAAAGAAAAGAAACAGATTAAGTTTCAAGTAAAAATTAGATATAGGATGGCAGTTAGAAAAAAAGTGAGAGAGAGACATCCATTTCATTTATACCTCAGTAAACATGAGAAATAACGGCGCAAATGGCAAATTGTCTAAAGGCATGCACTTCAGCAATTAAAATTAATGATGTTATGCATTCATTATCTTTCGGTACGCATAAGTCAAATGACACATGAAGTTAAGGAGCATATTTTACTAACGAATTGGCGGGTGAACTTCAGGAAATCAAAATACTTTGAATGGAAAGCTACACTCAAAAGCATATTTGATTGATGACTTTCCACGAAAATCTACAAGTAACACGCAAGAGATGACAGAACGAGAGCATACAGGATACAGATAGGCGGTCCAACAAAAACAAAAAACACAAAACATACTCAGTTCACAGTTCATACTCAACCCCACTCAAATATTATAATAACATTTTGATAGTCCCGAAATTGGCAATGCAATGAACATAAAAATGGTTTTGGATGGTTTGGAATAAGGTATCGCTTACATATTAATTACTAATAAAGAGACATGCAGGAAAATGTCTAGCCAGAAAATTTTTGTGGTTGTGTGGCCCAAATCAACCCTGTTGGTGCACTCCTATGTTCGCTTTAATGTCCAAAGAAGTGTTTATTCATTTATTATCTTTTTTTTTATAATTTAGCAGGTATTTGCTTGTTCGATTCGTCACTTCCCTTTTCGCTTTCTTATTTTACTAAAACTTACGTGCGTGTGCGACAGCAAGGTCGAACTTAAGACAAGACTTTCTATCTCTTTTTATTGCATCTGCTTGCTTTTCACCAGTTACTTGTTTGATTCGTTACTCTCAAAAAAATTTTTAAATATCTGGTCCTTTGTTGGACCAAGAATGTTTGAAATAGTAACTATCACAATATTTTTTGCTTCTTTTTTGGAAATGCGTTTGACAGGAAAATAAACGTGATGTATTTTCACTAAGGAGCTTTTAGTCTATTTAAGCTGTACACTACCCATGACGTCATAGGGTGATTAGTAGCGAATAAGCTTGGAAGGAAAAGCTCTTTGATGACAACTTTTCATTCAGGTTTGAACTAGTCGTGTTTTTTCAGAAATCGTAAGAAATTAAATCATATTTCTGCCTGTTTTTATTATCTTATTTCTCTTTTATTGAGCGATTTAGTGAGCTCGCTTTAATATGTAATCTAACCTTAAATCTATGGCACAGAACCCGAACACCTCGTCGTATAGTTAGTAAAGTTAGTGTAGAAGAACCGTTAATGGCAGTTTTAATAACAAATTCTACTTATTTCATTTCATTAAATTTAATATTTTTCTCAGTCTTTTTTCCTCACCTTCATCTCAACACAATCTCCACACTTAATTCCACACTTATCTATGCATTTCCATCATTTTTACGACAACGCAACACAGCCATAAAAACGCTAATTTAATTAAAAGAAAATGCAATCAAAATCCGCAAACCACTTTCCGAAACCACCAAACCCCAAGAGGGTAGGACTAAAGGAATTTTGCATGTACAGTCGAAGTGCGAAAGGATAACGGTAATAGAAAAGTAGCAAACAACAAAAAGTGCCAGGAGTGACAAAAAAAGCCAGCGCAATGATACAAAGCAGTGAAAGTAGTAGTTAGTGACATTTTTTACGAGCTCCACCGATGGCACGTACGTCGGCGAAAATGCAGGCAAGTCAAACCAAGCAAAGCTTCGGCAAGAAGGTTCGCAAAAAATGGAAGACAGTAAGAAAAAGTAGCGCAAAAACTGCTGCAATGTGTTGCATTGCTGCACATTAATCATAATTTCACACGCTGATGGAATGCTACCAACAACGAACACTAGTTGGATTCAACGCAAGTGGGTAAGGCAAGCAGTGCAGTCAAGTGAGCTATTTTGGTGTCTTTGCCTTAAAGTGTGTGTCGCAACATATTGTTGTTGGCTGCGTTTTTCAATTTTATTCTGACTTCTTTTGCATTGTTGCCGTGAGTTATCCTCATTTTATGACCGGGGTGTTGCCAGCTCAAACGCCTTTATGGGCGGCAGATTTAAGTGCACGCGCATAATGTAAGCAATGCGAAAAATTGCATTTTTCTCCATTACATTTGCCACGTAGTTTTATAGCTGCATATTTTTTTAAGCAACAATAAACAATGATAAGCCATTAAAACTATGTATTCATAAACACACCTACTTTTCATTTGCCTTCCGCTATGCGGAGGGAAAATATTCCAGCCAATATTATTCTTAGCATATTTTGTGGCGCTGAGATATTGTCAACATTGCTTGCTTATCCTTGTGCTTTAGCTGAAAGGCACTTGGGTGTGTCAGCGCTGGCTTTTTATTGTGCCGTTACTATATAACAACATATATACTCAAACATATATATGATCGTGTTATTTTTTGCACAAAAAGGGTAAAGAAAAACGAGGAGGGCTCTTTAACACAACTATAAAACTTGACCGTTATTTTTCACTCTTTATAAAATTTGGGAGTTTAGATAAAGTTACCAAAGAATACTCTTCATAATGTTTTAAAAGTCTACACATCTTTCAAAAACAATGTAAATATGAGGTCAAGAGCACGTAAATCTATGTAATACCTCATTAAAGATTGCACCATTATGCGACATTTCACATATAAGTTTTAAATACTTATTGAACCCTGAAGACAAATTTAGAACTGAGATTGTGACTACATAAACTCCAGTCTTAATAAAAGCTTGCGCCGTTACCGAGCATTTCATATAAAAATAGTCTTCATAATATTTTAAACGTCTACAGAACCCTGAATAATATTGAAACTAAAACATTAAGAGTTTAGAAATTAAAGACAAAACAAAATATTGTACCATTATATGATATTATATAATATGTAGTATTGACAATTTTTTCTTACCCACATTCAATCTCAATTCATTTAGCTAACTTCCCACAAAACCTGAGTAAATTGTTTGGTGGCCTTCGACTAAAAGAGACAATTAAAACTAAAGTGAGGCACTGTAACTGCTTTTTCTCTATCGGGGCAATTTTTTCGCTGAATATGTATGGACTAATGTTTCGCAACAAAATTGTCAAAATTGTAAATTGTATTTACTTATTGTCGTACCGTCATTCTTCATCACGTATCAACATTTTTTTTTTGCCTTATGAGGAAATGTTTGTACGCCTACGCCATTGAATCATGCGCCTTATCGATTAACGAGAGAAGCAAAAAAACTTTTAACATATTTATACAATTATTTATGATTGAGTGATATACAGAGTTATGTCTAGCAAAATTATGAAACGAATTAATTTCGGAACGTGAACTGCTTCAACCGCGAACTAACTGAAATAAACTAGCGGTTTAGGCTACATATAGTTTAATTCTGAAACTCAAAGATTCCCTACTTTTGGGTTTCTTGTTTTCCAAATCAGTTAAAATAATTGGAAAATCTATCTACAACCACGCCTACCTTTCAAGTAATACCTTTTACGATATAATAAGTAAAGCGAAATTTGTGAACTAAATTTCTACATGAAATCTCGTCCTAATCTTTGACGTTATGGTTCTAAAGTGACGCTGTTTTTGATTTTTTTTTCTGGAACAGGATGGCTATATATCCAAACCTAAATAAATTCACAATATTTTAATTATTAATTATATTATATTAATTTTTCTTTATATTGCTCTAACTAGATAGGGGCCGTCCATAAATTACGTCATCGATTTAGAATGACGTAATATATGGACGGCCCCATATAGAACTGTATAAACATTAAAATTGTTTCAGAAAGACTTTATTAATTACATTGTCACGTGATTAATTCTTCAAACCCATTCCAAATTCTATTTATGACATGACATATCTTGTTTCTAACCAGTTGAACTGCAGTAATAAACTTCTAGTGCGAACTAATTTACTTTCTGACTAATTCGGTGCTTCCCCACAGAAGAAAGTGCATATAATTTATTTTGCAACTAAATGTGCAGACCTACTGAACAAGTGACATTCATATAGACTTATATTATTAACTAATAAGTACAGACGCTAAATAATAGCATGCTTCTCTTATTCTTTTTCGTTTTTTTCTGTAAATGCTTAACTTAATCAAAAAATTATACAGACCATGTTTCCAGAGCAGTAAATTTCCTACAAGACTATGAGCTTTGCCATTTAAAATGATTTTTTTTATTGAGTTATAATATTCAAACGAAAATCACAAATTTGCAATAAAATAGTTAAACTTCAGCCGTTAATATCTTTTAAACGGTTAGATTATGAAAAAAGATTAGGTTTATGAAATAATCGTAATACACCTTTTTTAAAGAGCATGCAATTTTCAACAAAATCTACAAGACAAAATATTTTTCACGTAGTTGGAAGCGAGTTTTGATGAGTTTTTCTATCTGATAATAAGAAAAAAGTTGAAAAATTCTAAAGCGCAGAATCTTCCCTTTACAATAAAAAGCGCATACTAGGAGAAACTTTCCTAGAGGTGTCAACCAAGTTTTCAGAGTAGCAAGCGAAAAAAAAATTAAATTTGCTTACCCACCCTAATGTACAATATATAGAACTTTATCTATACTTATTACATATGTTATTGCGAAATCATTATTTTCTCAAGCTCAAGAAAGGCTGGATTATATATTTGCACTGAACATATTCTCTAAATATAAGTAGTTTAGAAAAGCCTTAGACTTTTAGAAAATATATTTCCTAACAGACATAAAAATTTAATATCAGTTAAACTATTTAGATAGAGATATTCTCGCAGAACATATACAAGTATAAATAATTTTCAACTTTTCACTGAGATCTAATATTCTAAATTATATGTAAAGTTGCCAAACAATTTCTAATGTAGTTGTCGTTGCTTTTGAATTTATGTTGATGAATTAATCTACAATATTTGCCCACTAATAATTAAAAAATGCGGCTTTGGATTATTCTAGGCTTACTGGCTTCACATTTTGAGATGTGCTAATAATTAAAAAATGCGGCTTTGGATTATTCTAGGCTTACTGGCTTCACATTTTCAGAGCCTTTGTATCGCCTATATTTTATAATGCAGAAATGAAAGTAGACTTTTTTACATTATCACACACCATATCTTCTAGCAGATATTTCTTTTGGCTTCATCTGCGGAGTAGACGGGAATAACTGCAGAATTGGAGAATATTTTTCAGCGCCGTCGGCGTTCCTGTGTAACTCAAAATATACTTTTTTCTTTAACGATTTTACTGTGTGTTCTTAAAATGTGTCTTAATGTGCCCTGGAAATTGTTAAAGATAGAGAAAAAAATATAAAGAGAAAAAATGTAAATGCTTTTGATTTCTTTGTATTTGTGCACTTTATTTATTTTCGTTATAAAATCTGATACATTCACAAAAAATTAGTTTCTAGTCTTATTTACTTACACAGTATGCATGTATTAAAACTATTTTGTATACTTAATACTATTGCTAATTGCTCACATTTATTTATTTATTTATAAACAGTTATTTTGTTTTGAAACTATTTTTTAGAAACCATAGAGACTTATCACAATCGCTTTGATGAGAAAATAAAAATTGTTCACAATTTATACTAAAATAAGAGCTAAGATTATGAGTTCAAAAATTAAAAAAATGCAATAAAATATTAAAAACAAAAGAAAAAAGTAATTATTAAACAAAACAAAAAAAATTTCAGTTTTTAGATCAAAAATGAAAAATGCTGGTTAAATACAAAAACAAAATATTTAAAAAGTAATTATTTTATGAATATAAAAATTATATGATAATGAAACTGAAATACCGCAATAAGTATGTGTAAAATTGAAACACAGTAATGCTACAATGTATGTATTTTTACTTTCGCTTAAACTGAATAATAATTTGCTTATATTTATTTTTATTTTTTGTGCAAGCGCTGCTCACGCACGGCAGTTATTGACCTCAATTTAACGGGTTTTCTGTTCATTGTGGTATTACTCATAGCGCGGCAGACACGTGAAGTGTGAATTAAAAACGCTTGTGTTGTTGTATTTTGTCCGCGAGCCGTCTACCGGCGACAGGTTGATGACGCTGAAGTTAGCGACGTGTACGCTGCTAATTCGTGTCTGAGATCTTCGATGGCTTTGCTTATTAGTTGTGAAATTACTTTCTTTCGCTGTTGAAATACCTTAAGTACTTGATGTAATGCATCACTTTGCTTTGCGCATTTTAATTAAATGACTCTAGCTATTGCTTTGTATTCAAATTATTTGGTTGTTTCTATTGTTTTTGGTGTGTTTGTCATTTGATGGCCATTATAGAAGTCTCGTTGGTCGACAGCTGCCCATAAGTCGTCGCTCATATTGCACATATTGATGCAATACCTCCAAAAATATCGTCAGCAGGAGCAGCCAGTTGCTTAAACGGTCATCTTGTTGCCGGGGTTCTTGCAGCCGTCGCTCCCGCAGATAGATGCGCCGCAATAAATCTGCTTGATTTGGTACGTAGAAAGCATGAGCCATTTCGTTGCTGGATTCGAAGGAATCTTACGAATATTTATTGTGGTAGAGAAGTCTCACTAAACTTTCTTTGATGCGAAAGAGTCTTAACTTCACTTGTTTTTTTGTTTTAATTCAAATTTCTAGAACTTCTGTGAAAAGTATTCACTTCTTAGAGTTTTTTTTTATGTTTCTTTCTTTTTTCTTCAAATTTCAATACTTTGAATTCACAATCGCGTCTTCAAATATTTGCTAAAATTCACGTAAAATATCTTGAAGTAACTTCTTTTCTTTAGTTTGATGCACACAACCGTTTAGCTTGACGTTCCGTTTTGAAATGAGTAGTTGCGTGCTGAGCGTAAGCATTTTATACTCGAACAAATTGCCGCATTGGCTCGGAATACCGCGCAAACAGTGTAAAATTTACGTACAAACTCTCATTGACTTCATAGCGCAACGGCAAATTTGAGAAAAAAACGCAAGACAAGTGTGTCTTCATGTTGCAGCGTAAGCAGTGAACGCAAACGACAACACGTAAGTGCGACAGCTATTTCGCTTTATCGTGATCAGCGTTGGACATGAGTAGCGCCTCGAGACGTGCCCATTATTTTTCACACATTTCTGTTGATATCGCTCATTCGCATTGCCAGCACATGTTTAACCATTGTCCACTTACCTATGCCGACTGCAAGACCGCTAAAATGCTTGTAGCATGCTGATTTGGTTGTAATCTCCGCAAGGCTACATCTCTCTCTCGCAATGCTTAGTGCGTTCTCATTTGGTTTGTGCTCTGCATTGCTTCTGGTGGTTTCTTTGAGCGCAGTGAAAAACACGTGCCTGTAGAGTTGCCATATGCGAATACCTTCACGAATGGAAAGTCTTAACTCTGAAGACACAAGTTCAAATGCTGTCTGTAAGTAATGCTTATAATCGGGTATATCAACTGTTTGCCAGCTATTACCCACGGAAAATCACTTTTAAATAGCTTTGAAGACATGAGTAACTAGTTTAATTAAAGAATAACAAAGAAAATATTTAATTATGAATTTAGGAATTAAATACGAAACTATTTTATGTACGATTTTCAACCCGTTGTGCAAATTTCTATTTCTCTGAAAGGTTGAACCAATCGACTTGAAATTTCCGCACCACCTATTTAGATATGCAATAGTTGTCAAGTACTGATTGAAAGAATAATCAATTTTATTTTTGAAGCCACTGCTTTGTCAAAAAAACAAAATTATTCCATCGATCATTACCTGAATCTATATTTAATAATAACAAATTTATATTGTTTTTGGATATGAGATAATTTTAAGTACAAAAATCTTTCTCACCGTCAGACACATTTTGGGTGGTTCGAAAAAGATTGGCTACGCGAACAAATCGCCGATTTGTACAGTACTCTAAATTTTGTAATTGTAATTTGTTTCATTCATTTTTTGAATAAAATGCTTCTTCATTAAAAAAAAAAACCAAATAACGCATTTTTTCGGACTTGAAAGTAAATATAACCCCTCAAGATTACATATTAAAACTTTTCAGCTTGAACCAACTCCGTCCAATTTTTTTCTAAAACATTGATGTAGAAAAACTTAGAGTGGTTGACCACGAAAGCTCAAGAATCTTCAACTTATTTGGTACATACATATATATATTTATATTTTGATTATTTTTAGATGATGGTAACCCTAGCCGCAAGTACCACAATCAACTTGTTATGAAATATATTATATATTGGCCCCTTTGTGATTAAGTAGATCAATCGTATATTATGGTTAGTCGTACTCATTACGATAACACTGTGTACAAATATGGACGTATACATATTATATATATTTATATATTTGAGTGATGTCTCATTTATCAATAATTTGAATTTTAAAGCACTCTAAAGACGTTAAAATATTACTGGTATTAGCTATGAAGTCATTAATATTCAATTGAAAGGTGAAATATTTAAAGTTAAAGTTTATATTTAGACATCAACTGCATATATTATTATTATATTAATGTGTATATAAATAAATATATATATTATACTTCATACTTCATTTATCAGATAAAGTATCTGTAGTCATAACAATTGTATCTTGAAGAAGCACATATCTCTGGTTTATGCTCAGTTTCTCTCACTCACTCGCTCGTTTGCTCTCTTTCTCTCTCTCTATCCGTCCGCCGCTCTAAAAACGCCAAACACTCTCGCCGACTGCTTTGTACCTCATTCACCGCTTTATTTCGTTCTTTTCATCGCATTTTATACCTCAAGGGTTGCTCTGCTTCATTTTACCAAGCTATCAGCCGAAATTAAATTGACTATGTGTGCACATTTAATGCCCATCGGCTGTATTTGAGTATTGTGTCCGCCTCTTTGGTAGCACTGCCTGTGTTTGTTAACCGACCGCCGCCCTTTTGCCGCTGTCTGTCCGCTTCTTTTCCCTTTTTTCGGCAATTTAATTTGCTCTTTATGTTATTTTATTTTCTGTCTTTCGGCACAACGACCAAAAACCTCAAGAGGCGTGGCCTTATCACTGCGGCAGCTAATATTGTTAGCATGCCTTCCTCTTTGGTTCAACGTACACGCTTCCGCTTGCTATTTCATTCCGGCACGTTGCCTCAGCATTGGCGGGAAACTTTGGCAGCAGTCAAGCATAGTCTACTTTTTGGGTTTTGTTTGACGTTTAGATGGTTTCCGCCTACTTACATAAACGCACAACGGTTGAATGTAATAATATATAAGTGGATAGTGTATATACATACATGTATTTATATTTATATAAGTCTATATGTGGCAAGATTGACGCCAAAATGGTTTGGAATTGCTTTTCTGGGTGGAGCTACGAGGTACAGTCTTTTCTGAGTTCAACTTTCTTTGCTTTTTTTTGGAAAATAATATTATATCGCGGTGTCTATCTACTAAGCTCTTTATTACTCTAGCCTCCGCTGCTGCAGTATCAGATATAAATTTACTCACATTTTTACTTTGGCCTGCCTCCCAATTTTCTTTTCCTTTTTTTGTAGCACTTGTGGCTGGCGATGAATCATCGTTTATGGGTGGAGCTTCTTATATTGCATAAAAAAATCACAGCGCTGGTGAAGTAGTGAAGTTTGTCTACTTATTTGTTGTTTAAGGAATTCAAAATGGCCACTTAATGGTGGTTGATGTTGCAGAAAGTTATATGTGTAGGAAGGTTTTACTGTACAAATCAGGATAAGAACGATTATATATACTTATATACATTACATACATATGTTACAATAAAGAACTCTATTATAAACTATACAAGGAGACTTTCATAATTGCCCTCTAATGATTCATCATTAAAAATTATTATAACAAAAGTTCAGTATACTCTCTAATTGAGTTACTTGTTGTGACATGAAAGCCATAAGATTTTGCCATGAATAATATGGTTTCTTTCTAGAATATATGATATATACTACAGTTAGAAAATACCGCATACTGAGCTCAGGTCAACAAAACCTGGGCAAAAGCTAATACCTATAGGATTTTCGAAATCGAGGAAAAATATCTTCAATATTATACATAGCGACGGGATAACAAAGGAGTTCAAATAATCATTAATATTTCATTTTCCCGTGAAATAGTTACTATGTACAGCTCACTATCCCCAAGAAGAACGTATGTCACAATAGATGGAGGACATGATTCGCATTCATACTGTGTCTTCTCTAGAGCATATAATGGATTTCGTATATAAATTTGAGGCTGCTGGAAACTTTCAAAGAAATAAGCAAAAACAATACCAAAAGTCTCGCAAGAATTTCCATACTAAATCTTCTTAGATCTCAACTTGAACTGTATGGGCTTACTGGTCTGGAGCCATTAGCATTTTTTTTCAATAAAGTCATCATAAATGTGGCTTTTGAATACATTTCATTCATTTCCTAAACTATGTAGTTCGATGTCGTCATAAAGTTCGTATTTTTAATACGAGTAATTGTAAGTTAGGAACTTATAACATGTGACTTATTTTTTGTCGAAAATCTTTTATGTATATTACCAATATCAAGGCTTTTCGTTGGTCTTTAAGGAAGAAAGTTTATTATTATCCTTTTTTAAATTTTTGAGGATTTTAAACATTCGAAAATAAATTTTGAATACCTGTGAAATACGCTTCCACCGCCATCGGGCTGGTATTCCGAATTATGCAGGTTAGTCATTTCTAAGGGAGCTGGGAGTAAATTTTCTAACCGTGATGACATGCCACATTCCACAGTCACTAGTCGAGTACAAAAATATTATTGGTTATCATAAATAGTAAAGAATATTTGGACTAGCTTAAGCTAATACAGAATCACGAAAACCGAAGGAAACTATTACGTTCAGTAACTGACTTTCATCCGAAAACATTATGAGTCGAAAGCCTACCGAAGTAAAATTCTACATTTTAGAGACGCTGGCTCTAAGATCGTTTACCGCTCGCAGTGTGATTTCGTATATACAAGTTTGGAGACATTCTAAAGCTTGTAGGTCCATAATTTATTAGTATGACAACAATACACATAACCGTAATAAGAGAAAACGCACGGCGTAACATCTGAAGAAGTTTTGAATGACAATTTTGAATGCGAAAAAGCTACCAAGTCCCAAAATAACAATTATAAAATTACTCTTTGTAGCTAAGTTTTAGATAATCTCTTTCCACAATAAATTATACAAATTTGTAACAGCCTTTTTTTAATTGGCGATAAGGATTCTTCAAAGAACCACACCTACACCAGCTATTAACATTCTTGCATTTTTCAAAAAGCACCTAAAACAGGCCATTACCCTCGATTATATTTTCTACCACATACATATATTTATATATATTTTAAGGTGGTTAGCGCTCTTTCCGCTAATTACGCAGGAATTTGTTGATTTAGGCAGCAATTTTTACCTTTCAGCATTTATTTACTTTCCCATTTTTCCTTTATGCATAACCATTTTTTTCTTTGGAAAGTGAAAAGGCCGAGCTGCGCTTGACTCGCAGCAGATGCCGCATACAAGCGATCGCCTTTTGTTTGAGCAGTCACCGCTGATCGCGTCCAACAGATAAGCATTTCGGCATCACATTGTTGAAGATTATGATTTGTTGTAGTCTAGCAGGCTTATCGGGTATCGATCTGTCGGAGCCTGATCTTTTAAATCAATTCATATACTTGTGGCAGGCAGTGCAACTTCATTGCTATATGTTGTAGTTTAGGCAAATAAATCCACTAACTGACATGTTTTCTTAAAGGATTATATAAATTTTTGATTTGTAGGCATTGTAAAGTGGAGTGAAGAGGTTTTGTGTTTAAAGTTGCACATTTTTCGAGTTCAACGCATCTATTGTTATGGGAAAAAAGTATCAGGTGACAATAATTGTGTGTCTACTTATTTCAAAATCATGTCAAAACGTATGAAATTGAAGAGAATCAATTTAAGAAATAAGCGAGTTAAAGATCATGAGCGAAATTGCCGAACGTAAGAAAGAATTTCAAATATAAATACTTGAATTTTTAAAATTTTTCGATAAGCCGTGCTAACTTTATTAACGAAAATTTGTTTTCTGTTTCAATAAATTTATTCCAACAAAAAAAGTGAATGAAAATTTAGTCAATATATTTTCTCCAAATCACAAAAAATTTACATTGCCACAAATTAAGAATCTTGCTCAATCCACTTTTATTTGCATATTTCTCAAAATGTTCGATACTTATCGCCAATCTCACTGACACACGTCCATCAATTGCCGCTCATTGTCAAGTTTTAAATTTTACTCATGGCTAATTTGCATACCTAATTGCATGTAAATGCATTTTTGGGGAGCAATTGAGCTCGAAAAATACTGAAATGTTAAGAATACTTCCAACCTACCCCCGTTCGCGGTGCAATTTGTCATGGCAATTCAGACATTGTGGGAAGAAAATGTGCATCCTACAATAAAAATACAATTTGTATATGCATAAATATATTTGAGTGTCACATAAGGGTTAATTTCGTGATAATAAGCCGTTTTTGAAGTGATTTTAAAAATTCTGGCATAATAACAAATTAGCTGCATTACCCTCCGTTGGCATATTATCAGTCGACATAACAACATATGTTTGATTATTACAATTTTCGGTTGCAGTTTCAATTTATTCCAAACAACTGATGACAATTGAAGTTTCAATTGAATACAAAAGTGACGTAATTTAAAAAAGTCATGGTGTAATATCTTTAAATATAATTCAACTTGGTTTCTCTAGCAGTCGCCGTCACTGAATGCACGATTAACATTCGGAGAGTCACATATTAGATATCCGATGGATGAGGCATGGGAAATCTTGCAACTATATCCAGCGGTCGGTCTTAAAAAGTATTACTATACCTTTAGAAGCAACAGCAATGAAACACTCGAGGCATATTTCTAGCATCAAAAGGGTAGATCAGCGTTTCCTTACTGACCAATTAGTTTTAGAAGTCCTTATCAGACAACTTTCGTATGCCAAATGTAGACCTCTTTACAGCGCTTATTGTATAATAGATTTTCTATATATTTCTAATATCTAAAGTTTTGATTATTTTGGTTATATCTAGGGAAAATATTTTTAAATGTTTTTATTTATTTATTTATTTTTGTGGTATTAATCAAATAGTTTAGTGCCTTCGGTATTTTTTGTCTAAATTTGTGGCCACGTTTTAAATAGTAACTTTTCGCTTTCGTAATATCAGAAACTGATCGTTATTGCCTCTAAGTTCGCCCTTATTTTATCAAACGAAAGTTGTTAGGTAAGACTATAACTAAAAATTTTTATTGAAAATCAACTGAAGTCATCTTTCTAGAAAAATAATCTGAAGTAAAATTCTGAGACAGTCCAAAATGATTCCACCTTTGCGAATACTCATTTCTCATCACATTCTTTCTACTTCTTACCATCGAAACTTTATCAAGTTACAAATCTTCAATTGGGCACAACTGAAACCCCACTTACACATAAGGTTGATGGATGAGTGAGTGAACTTAAAAGTACAGTTTAAAATTTCGCAAGTGAATTGACCCCCGCTCTCAACTCAAATGGGCAAACACATCAATCAAAAGTAGAAAATAATGATACGCTCATAAACAGACGCCACACATGGAGCTAAACCGAAAAATATCAGATAACGGCACAAAATATGGCCAAAGCATAAAAGGCCTACGAAAATTAAATGAAAACTTTCAAAACCAAACACACGCAGCGCATTTTACAATGACTTTTCATTGTCATAAATCCTTGCGGAAAGCCAACAAAAAAAAAAGAATGAGAAACTTAATCATAATTTAAGAAAAATATGCTCACATGTCTATGCGTGACTATGCAACTGTGCGAATGAGTATGTGTGCGGTTGAATGCGTGTATGCAATGGACATGCGATCAGATTACAGCGAGTCAAACGAAAAAAACGGTTAGTCCTGGCAACTGGACATGGCCGGAGAAATCTGATTTCTCACATATGAGTTGGGTATTTACACACACATACACACGCTCACAATTACAATCGCGTAATCTTAAGCACATCTCAGCATCTACAACAAAGGTGTGTCCATGCCGACGCCAGTCAATAAGTTAAAACTACAACAAATTGCGGACTACCGCACAATACAAATACAACAAGCATATCCATACACACATGTCCAATACCTATAGCATACTTTTGTGCGTTGCCACCGCCAACTCGACGGGGCGAACAAATAATGAACTGTAAAAAACTACCTGTCACATTTTTTTGGAAATTTTTTTTTTCAATTTTTTTGCGCATAAAATATCTGATAACAAATTGGCAGTTCGGTTGCACGGTTGCTTGACAGTTATAATAATATATTTGTCATTATTTGTGCGGAAATATTTATTCGGTTTTATTTTCAGCTGGTCGTCACGTTTACCAGTGTCCTTTTTGATGCGTGAGGATTAAGTTTATGTTCGATAATAGTTGCTTTTTTCATGTTTTTCTTTTTTATATCTCAAAGTTATCAACTCATCCTTCTCACAAATAATCCGCGCACATGCTTTCGGCGTTCTTTGTTAAATTTTTCAGCGCGCGTGAGAGAATGCATTGTGTTAGTTGCGTCTTAGTAACGGCAGTTCCATATGTGGCTAAAGCTTTTTATGAATGACAACTTCTCATTAGGAAAATCACAAGTAACCAGCAAAAAAAAACACAATTTATTGGAATATACTCCCTTTAGTGAAGATCAATACAAGTTACTAATGACCTTATCATACCATTATACGATATTGCAACGAGCCCGAGACAGACTTGAGAAAATAATTCTCAGCTTTTTAACCCTAACATTTGCTCCACTTGGTATCTTTTAAAGGTAATGCTTTACGAACTTTATGCTGTAAGTCGCTGGACTGTCTGAATTCATAGCTAACATTTAAAAAAATGGTCCAATAGACTTTCAGCGACAATTATTAACTTTTTACTTCTTTTAGCTCTTTCCAAGTCATATTCATACTCAAGCAAATATCTAACTCAAGATCCAGTGGCCTCCACATCCAAATAAAACTAGCTCACTTATTACATACTTGTATACACACATCTCTCTCTCTCCGAAGATTTTAGCTAAAAAAATGTCTCCCATCTCAGACAAAAACGCTTTTTCTCTGTATTCCTTTCAAAACATTTATGTGCCTTTCACTGCTTCGATTGCAATTTTAGATAAGCAACCAAGCAACGGAAGCTGCTTTCCTGCTGCCTGTACGCTTTATGCCTTTCAAATACAAACACATGTGTGACAGATTAGGTTTTGTGTGTCCTGCTGATTAGGATAACACAGCAACACTCAGCTGCAAACTTACAGCGTTTTTTTATTATTATTATTATTTGCGAAGTAATAAAGCATTTTATTTGATTTATTTGTCAAGATTATTATTGAGGTCAAATGTGGTAAGGTGCATGTTAAGAATGTGGAAGGAAACTAATTTAGTGGTGAAGCGATAAAAGGCACAGGAAGGGATTAGTTCGTGGCGCGGTGGGTGAACAGGAGTGGGCTAAGCAACAGGAGTGGACTGCTATGAAATCGATTTTTGAACTTATTTGCTCGGCCTCCCTTACCCCAATCACATTAGACTAGAATCGACGACGTGATCCGCTGAAGTACTACTTCAGGTTTTTTTGAGCTTTTTCCTCTCAGCTAGATATACTAGCATTTAAGTACTCAGCAGGCGGGGAAGAGGCTCAAAATTTTCACGGTTCTAACACTTAATCTAACTGACATCATATACACACACATACGCATGTAACAGAAGGGATATATTTAGAGTCTACTTAACTCAGAGAGAGCTTTACAAATTTCTCATTCATTTACTCAATGCTCATAAGTCCAATGGAAGACTCAAGGATAGATAACTAGCTTGTCTACGAAGATTTTAAGAATTTTAAAACGTAATATTTATCATCCCTAAAGCGTTAGTTTTGCGAACTTTGGCTGCTTTGGTATAGTCCTATAAATTTATTTATACCAGACGATAAATCTAAATTTTTCGAACATACGCGTCTCACTAATGTATTGGAGGCTTCAGTTCAAAATTTATCGCCCCTTTTGAGCTTTTAGAACTTTGCATACTTTCGTTAGAAAAGCAAATTCGCCGATTCCGTGGCTTGTAGTCGACATTTCTGCCTGCAAATTATGATAACAAGGCAAGCAACATGGAAAGTTTATGCGACATGAGCGTTCTTTTGCCACTCGCTTGACCAATAGTAACACTACGATATGTAAATTAAAAGCAAAGTTCTGTAAAATCAGTTATCTTAAAAATCGTATAACTTAACTGTACTTCCGCGGCACTGTTTAGAGATTCAACAATAAAAAGCAATAAATCACATTCGTAGGAAATAAATGAAGTTAAGAGGGTTAACCCTTTTGGGCGCTAATTTAGGTAAATGTCCAAACACGCGATGGGTTTGCTATTTACGTAAATATTTTCGACTTTTTTTTGGTCAGTCCATATATTAGTATTAATTTCGTTTTTTCTGGTATGAAGCTGACTGCGTGTGAAAACAATGAAATCACAGTCATAAAAGTGGTGCGAGTCAAAGTAATGCATATAAATGTTGATTACATGCAAACATCTTTTTATGATATTATATATATATATATATGTGTGTGTGTGTGTGTGAATGAAATTTAGTGCAATCAGATACAAGTAATTAAGCACAGAAAAAGGTATCACACACACACCGGCGACGCTCCCACCGAATACTCGTACACAAGGGTGTGTGTGTATGAGCACACAAAGGCAAGTATGAAATGTAATCTTGTAAAGACAACCTCCACTAATTTAGCGCTTAACTCTTTCACGATCGCGGCTCATTAATATGCTTGATTATTTCCCTACAAAATCAACGAACAAACGTACACACATATAACCTAACATTTGGCATTTGAAGCATATTGGCCACCCGTTGTTGCGCCGTCGACCGGAATGCTCGGACACGTGACCATCTTCAAACGTCGCGCGCTTAATCAACATTAAATATTGTCAGCTTCAATGGCGAATGAAGTGCTTTTATTGCAGTTGTTGCTGTTGTTTTGCATAGTATACCTATGAATTTATGTGGATCAACACACTTTTTTTGGCTGCGGCGTCGGTGGCAATGATGTTTTCATACTTTTTTCTCAAGTATCAACTTCCGGTACAGCGTCGTTTACTCCTTTACCTCATTTACTCGTTTACCTTCAAACTTTTTATTGTGATTATGCGCCGGTTCTCAGCATTTTTGTTTCAGCTCAAGGACTTTTATGACTTTTGTTTATTATAGTGTTAGTGTTATTGAAAATGGCGGCGATAGCGGCTAGGGATATAAAAAATCAAAAATACTTTTTGGCAAACGTTGATATTCTTGATAATATCTGAACCACAAAAAGTGAATATTTATTGCAAGAGATAACTTTTTCAGCACATTTCTTACACAAAAAAAACTAAAATTTGTTTAATACCTACTTTAGCCTAGACACATACCAATAACAGTTCACGTTCATCAATTTAAGATCAGTGTTAGAATTGACGTAATAATAATCACAATAAATCTGGCTCTAATAACCATATATCTTATCTTCCGTAGGTCGGAAATTATTGCATTAGATATAAAATCAATTATAGACATTGAGGTTATCATATTCTGTATCGGGGTGCTTGAAAAGTTATCTTCTGATGTCAATGCAATGCGTGGCTTCTTATTTAATAAAAATATGTCGAGAAGCTCCTTACTACTTTTTAAAATAACCTTTGATGTGCGATAGGCGTGGTTATTAACAAATTTCACTAACTTTTTAACCGTGTCTAGAGCTGCTGGAATAAATGATCTCACCAAATTTATTAATACCATGCGTTTCTTTAATGTCAAAATCTTAATTTAAAAAAAAAATCTTAAAAATTAAAACAAAAACAATTATTTGTTTCAAAAAGACGTCGTAAATTGTAAACAAACATTTTGGTTTCCAATTCAGTGAACGCAGCCTGTAAAACATTATTTCTTCACTTTGACAGCAAAGGGTTAAGTAGCATAGCTCACTTTTCAACACAAATTACTTCAGATTTTTTGCATTTTCATTTATTTCATAATTTTGTCTCATTTTTGTGCAATTTCCATTGTTATTTTCGTTTCATTTATTCCAATTCTTTGCTTTCTTTGCGTAGTTAACACCCTCGGCCACGCAACCCGTAAGTCAAATACTGCATTGATATTTGCCCGCCCACCCCTTTGTACTATGTACATGTTGCTGTTGTTTGCCTACACACTTTCGGTTCTTTTTCCTTTTCCTGCCTTTGATCTTTTACTTCAACCCTTTCGCATGCGCTAGCCTTTTAATTTCTTGCTGTTGTCACATTATTTTTATTAAAAAAATATGCGGCTTTTACACATAATTATTACGGTCTGCTAATGAAAACCTACAAATTATGGTATTGTCACACTTCATTGATGATTTCTCCTTCAGCCGCATGCAATTGTGGATGTTTCTTTTATTTTTTTGTAGAGAAAATGTGGGCAGTCGCTGGTATACAGACTCGTATTGTGATATTTGAGATTACGTTGCTAGTGCCGCGAGATTATTGAAATATCTTGCTTCTTAATGTGTCTGACACGTTTCGATGTTATGGACGAATTCTTTAATTAAATGTTTGGAAGCAGAGTTGGGATTGAAAAGGCGATTGAGATATTTTTGCTTAAATAAAACTGTTAAAATAAATAAGATATATTCATGGGCACAAAGAGAAAATTAAAATACTCAGAATATCTGAGTATCGATTTTCCAATTCCTCTCTCTTTCTAGAGCCACTATAGCTACCTAAGAGACCTACTATAAGCTTTATATTTCAAAAAAAAAATCTCCCACACTGGAAACTCCCAATTCAATCTTTATAATAGCCAACAGTAATCACAGTTGACCAAATGCAACTCTATTGAGACACAATTTAAGTCAGCAACATATTCTTGCCGCATAGGGGAGAACTGCAACTCATCAAAAAACACTTAGCAGTAAACCAGCCAACACCTGCCACCATATGTGCGCTAATCATTCCAGTCGAACCCACGACGCCAGACGATTATTCTCACATCATAAAAATAGTAACATATTTGCATACTTTTAGGCGCATAAGCTTCGGTTTTCATATGACGTTATAATGAGTTAAATCCAACAAACAAATTTTGGGCATTTATAGTGTCAAACCGCTGGCGTTATTGATTTATGAGGACACTGGTTGTCTTGACAAATCCACATGTGGTGGCAAGGACGCAGCTACCCATAAATACACAATACGAGAATATTTGGAAATACACGGGTATGTCTCTCACTACATATGCAAAAATACTTTAAAATTCGTGTGGTTTAAGTACATAGTTCTCTTCCGAGACCCAAATTAATTGCGAAATCTTTCATATCCTCATTTAGAAGCGGTTTACTCTTCTCCAGCTGGGTTTTTATTCTTTAACAACTACCATAAACATTCAGCTTCTGCAATACAGATATATATTTATCTCATATTCGCACATATCAAAAGAGATTAAATGAAAATTGCACAGAGCAAATGATTTATTAATTATATTGAAATTTATGGGTACGCAAAAGCTCAAGGTACGGTCGAGAAATAAAAAGTTTTTGTAATACATATGTATTATATATTTTAATTACAATGAGGCTTTAGAAAGATTAAGAATAACCTTTTGCGCAATTATAAGAAACTCAGCGATCACTATGAATATGTACAGCCTCTTCTCTTCACTTAAATTATAGTTCCTAAATAAGTCTTTGTCCTGAACCACGGTCACAAAATCTTGCCTGCGGATCTGTCAAAGTGAATTATGGGTACCCAAAGTAGGATTTTATATCCATCGGTAAGGATACAAGATTTGAGAAATCAGAATTAGTTATATTGCTTTTCAAAAATAATATTTGACATTTGATGATTTTTCGGTCGAAATCAATTGTATTTAATACATTAATGTGTTTTCTTAGTTCTCAAAGCCTGAGGAGAGCTTAGCCCAAATATCAATAGGCTTCTATTACTTTATTTAGCAATAGTCCTTTACAATGATACCTTATTACTCTTCCTGAAAATTCCGTAAACATTTTTGTTAAGTTTGGAATTAAAATTTATTTTAATGGGATTCTTTTCGAAAATATCGTATGAACAGCGCCTCCAGGCATTTATTAAGATTTCATGTGACTACAACCTAGATCTGAGAAATATTGCGGCGCAGATTGAAATAATTACGATATCTATCGGTTAAAGCAGTAAAATTTTTAGTAATTGGTCACTTAATATGGACAGCACTACTCTACTGATCTTAAAAATATTCCAGCTTCAGTTACATAATATAAGTTGAGTATAAAATGAATAATAGAAATATAAACGCTAAAATATGACCTTATGGTGTTGCCACCTGTTTCGAAATTTACAACATAATTATAATAATTTCAAATTATTAAGATTTATGATGATATCATAACAAAATAAATATTATTTTTGAGAATTTGAATTTTTTATTCTCAATTTTAATTTGTTATATTTAATATGTATTTTAATTTTTTAAAATTTATTAAATCTTTCAATACTACTGACATTTTAAAAATGAAAATTCTTTTCAGTATTATAATAAATTTCTTTTACTGCGGCGGCTCCATTCAACGGCTCATAGAAACAGAAAATAAAGAAAATATATACATACGCACACATGCCTACACAAATATATTCGCATAGTAAAATACATTCAACCAAATTGGTAGCTTCCCACAGATTGTTACATTTTTAATTATGCAACACAAACAATGACCAAATGGAATTAATTCACACGCAGCCAATACTAGCTCAACATGCTGCATGCAACACATGTACATACATACATGCCAACAAACATATCATTGTTTTTGTGTATTTTACGCCATGTCCTTGTGCAAGCATTTGGCGTGCGGATTACACAGGATTTCAGGATTTTCATTTGATTTGCAGCGCATTTAATGAAAAATTATTTTCGAATCAACTTTTCGCGCTGACTTTTCGGCCGAACAACGACACGAACGCCTGTGTTGTGGCAATGTCCTTTTGGCAGGACCAACACCGGCTGTGGCAGTGCGTCCAGGCGCGCATTGCAACAGTGCGGTACCATATGTATGTCTGTTTGTATGTATGCATATGTATGTAACTGTAAATTCGCCACCGTTTGTCTGCTTCTTTGTCCTTTTGCGGCGCGTTTCACTTAATCGTCCTTCGCCGGCGTTTTGTATCATCAGCATTTTAATTGTGTGACAATCTGTTGGTATTTATTTGTTATGATGAATTGCCATTCACTTTTTGTGCACATGAGTGTCCAGTTTGTTGTTGTTATGCATTAATACCCTTAATTTGTCGCCATACTCAGCTGTTGGTTTAACATTTCCACCTTTTTGGTGCTTCGGTGTTTGGGCTTCAGCCGCAGGAAGAACGGCTTGTGTGGGTTCTATTTGCTGTTTATTTTTGTGGCTTAAATTCGTGCTTCAGTTTGCTTGATTTGCTTGCGATTCGGTTTAATCAATGTCAAATTGGTTTTCAATTAGAAAATTAGTGCAATTTTTAATTACTTGTGGCTTCACTCTGTTGTCATGGTATTGTATTCTAATCGGCTTTTTATGTCGGTGGCTTGTTAAGCTACTAATCAGCACTAATGGTGGGTAACGGTTTAATGGTTGCATTTATTTTAATTATTTTAAAACTTTTCTCATGGCAAATTTAGCATTAAAATTCAAGTAATTTTAAGGAAATGAACTGAAACCGCAGTAGATAAAATAAAATAAAATATATGGGAGCCATACAAAGGTTAACAAAATACTTCTGGGCATATGGCGACGCAAACTCCATAACCCAGCACCCAACAAATCGCATTTCCTTTTTGGAATTCATCAGCGATCAGAAAGTGGTACTAAGAATTAATTGAGAGTGATTCATTTAAATGGCTTAATACTGTTTTTAATTTTTTTTTGAGTTTCTGCGTACCTTGGTCATTCAACCAAATTGGCTGATCTTCATCAAAGGGGAAAGCATATTTTATAAACAATCCTTCGGAAGTACTTCAAAGGCTAGCAGTAGGATCAAGGAATTCAAGATACAAGCTCGGTAGCATTCCAGAGCTTAACCAGAGGTTAACTAAATACAAGACACAAGATCCCAACGTTTCGACCGTCTTTTATACCGATAGATTATTCTTGTCTAGTAAATGTTATAGAGATGTAAAGCACTAGCTCATATCAGAAGATGCAGTGTAAGCTGAACCATAGTACACGCTTAAACTTAAAACTATCTTAACTAACTTAAACTAGCTATCCTATAATCCAAATACATTCAAGATCTCTCGTGATACTGTTGTTTTGGCGCCTTTTGTATTTAATTGTATAGAAGTATGTATCTATACAGTTACAATACTTTGTCGACACATGACGAAATCGGCGCCAATTGTACGCCACCCAAACCATTCGTAGCCACCAACACAATTTCAAGCACCCAACGTCCACATAAAACGACTGTCCAGTTGCTCAGTTGTCGTTTGTTCATTTCAATTCGAACGCTGCCAATCACAGCGGATTAATAATGAGTGAACGAGTATGGACAATGGGATGCTTTTTGCAAGTGATGATTGTTTGTCCGAGGCAGGGCAGCTAGCAGTGATAGTAGGTGCAGTGCATTTAGCTGCAGGCACTCAATAGCAGACTCTTATATAAGTGCACATACGTTAATATACTTGTGTGTGTGTTGTTGGCTGTTGAGCTTTATAAGTATTCGTGTTTTTATGGCGTGGACACGTAAGCCTGTTTGTCTTTTGGTTGTGGTTACAATGAAATCAGCGTAATACCTTTAATAACAACAGTTGGTAGCGACATTGAAAAGCCGGATTTAATGGAGTACCGCTTGAACGAAATATTTAAACATCGTGTACATTGTTAATATTTATATACTGCATACTTATAGAAATGTTTACGCGAATATATGGAAATTTAATTGCTGCTATCACTGACTGAGCATCTCTTATGGATAATGAGAGTGGTGTGGAGATATTTTTAGCAATGAAAAACTTGAGTTAAATTTTACTTTTTGTTGAATAATTATTTAAAATCAACTTTTACTCGTACTGCAGCTTTTATATCGATAAATATTATTTTTGGAAAAACTGTTCCATGAACTGCTTCCAAGAAATCAGCTTTAAAACTAACATATATGACTTATACTCAAGTTTCTGCAAAGTAAATAATTGAGTTGATTTCAAAATTCACTTTTCTAAAACCTTTTTTTTTTGTTTTTGGAAATTATGAAGCTCAACAAAAACCTAAGGTGATATTATAATTTCTATATTAACTTTTATTACTCATACGCCACGGCGACCATTTATGTGTGGAAAACAAGAGATTGACAACAAAACTAAAAACTATATGCGTTAAACAATATTGAAGGGCTTTCTGATAGCTCAAAAAATTTTCAATTTAGTGCAATACTGTACAATGTTACTCATACGTCATGGTGTACCATAGGTATTTTATTGTGTTATTGCATTAAGGAAATTTTGTAAGGTAATTCCTCAAAAGGAAAATAATGGGTATTAAATATGTTTAAATACGGTTATATGGGGATGGTAAGGAGGTAAAAGCAAGCTGAAATTTCATTGAATCGTTTTTATTGTAAAGAAGCTTCTTCATACTTATATATATTCTTATATAATATAATCGATTATTAGATTTCGCATATATAGCAATATTTTTGGGAGTTTTTAATAATTTCGCCTATTTAGTATACTACATTGTCATAACAATAACACCACAATAAACTTTTAAGCGTTACCGGCACTTCTCTTCAGTGCTCTTTTGTTTATTCAAATAGCTGCAGTAGTATATAGTCGCTTTTATAAATCACGTTCTCGCCACTACCAGCACATAATGTGTTTGCACTGCCAATAAATTAGTTGTTGTTTGGAATTTAATTTTATATAGAATCGAAATTACTGAAGCGTTACATTTTCTGCTCGCAATTTTGCGCATCTTTTGTATTTGTCCTCCTTTTGCAACTACATTTGTTCATTTTCTATACATTCACATTTGCATTTGCTTATCTACGTGCTATTTTATTTATTTACATACGATTTAGTTTCGAGTTGTGTCCATCTGTTCATTGCGTTTATTTATTTATGCACTTTTCAATTGCTGGTCGTGTGAAAATTCCGCAAATTTGGTAAATTCGATTTAGCTTTTAGTTTAATTTGATGCCTTTGCTGGCTTTTATTGTTGTTGTTGCTGTTGTTTTGTGATTTAATTGCATTAAAACTGATTGCTTTGGTTTGAGGGAAAAGAAAAAAAAGCATTTTAACTAGTGACTTGCAATTTTAATTTGATTTCATTCCGTTTGTTGTAACATAATCATTTGTATGAAAAAACAGTTTGGAAGGCAGTAGTAGAGAACATGTGTTGTATAAGACTTATAGAGAGGGGTATAAAGCACGAATACCTTTAAGTATGTGTTAAAATTTATTTTTAAGGTAGTTCTTCATAACCCTGTCCCTATTTCCTTCTCTATCCATCTTTCTCAATCTGCCGGTGTTATAAATTTGAAGGTTCTGGCATAACTAACCCCATATTTCTAAAAAAGATCGACAGAAAGTAAAATTTCTTGTTTCCTCGCTATTATCTCCTATCTCTATTTCTCTGACTGTCCGTCTCTTTTTATCTGCTATAGATAAGATAATATGAAAATATTTCTCTCTTTTTCTCTCTTTTGGGAAAATCTCAATTAAACACGTTTTTTAGCATCACGAAGCGATTTTTACTTAGCAGGGTTATTCGTTTGCACCAAAGTTTCTGATCAATAAATGAGTTCCTAGGACATATAACTGTGACAATTTATAGTGTCGAGTTAACTAATTTACTTCTAGCAAGTGTATAGCCCCATATAATATCATAAAAAATACTACCTTAGTAAAAGCCGATTTTAATCTTTAAAAATATCTCATTCGACTGAGCTGAGCTTCAAAAAATAATGTACTTAAACTCGTATACTTCCACACTTTGCGACACTTTCATCCTAACCAAAGCGGCAGCTGGTATATTTTATAAACAAAATGTAATTCCACTTGTTTCAACCAACGCTTAAGTAGCTACACATATTTCCAATCACAAATATGTACATCTATTCTTGTGTCCACTCGTGTGGCATGTGGCTGAGACTCTTCATTTATTTCAGATTAGTATAAGTCCACTTCACTCAATGACTCGATGGGCAACATAACTTCTGTTGGCCGCAAAAAACTTAGCGTAGGGAGGTAATGTGCGCCTTTGGTAGCCACAAGTACACAAAAGTGGCAGTTGTTGTTGTGAGCGGGGAAGAAGGTTACTCTAACTCCATTTAAGCATTCAAAAGCAGCAGCTTCGTGTGTATTGTGTCTGCTTGTCGTCGTGTTAGTCATACAACATTTGAATCCTTTATGAGCCATGACCACAATGGACAACGCACAGACTCTGTGATTACTAGCACTAACGTAATTTTGTGTACGTATAACTGAATGTATGTGTATACCCTTACTATATGTGTATATCCATTTGCGCTGCATTGTGCTCGATCCGACACTTGGTCATTTCAAGGTAATGCTTCCACTGTTTGAATACTGAAAACATACATAAGTCTGCAGTATGTATCTATATGCAGGTACACATGTGTGTGAAAAGCCACTTTGTGTGTCTAGCAGACCAAAAACCATTGATTGTCATCGAACCCTACTCATGTCGTAGGGTGTGCTTTATGCAGCGAAAATTTCAAATATCATTTTGAATATGCAAACCACAGTAAAAGTATAAAATATATGAACAATTGAAACACATACTTTGAGGGAGACAGCTCTTGACAACCATGGAAGTTAATTAATACACATTTAAATAAAATATATGTGTGGTTAATTGAGTGCAGTCCATCGTCAAGCGCCCTAAACTTCACCACTTCAAATACACTGTTAAGAGACCTGCTTGACACCACTACTTCTGTGCCAAATTATGTCTGATAAGGACAATTACTCATGTTGTTGTAATCAAATATAATATTGAGTTTATACGAGTATATGAATTATATGTATTAAAGAACTTTTTACACTGTCCAAGAAACATATGATTTTCTAATTTGTTTTGAAAATAACTGAGGCCCAGGTGATCTTCAGCTATTCGAAATATTTAGTTAGTAGTAGAGGACTTTAATTTCTATTTTTTCATATTATTTTCTATCATTTATACTACATAGAGTTGATTAAAGAAAACTCTTTAGTGTTTGACAAAAAAATTACAATCGAAAAGCTCTTAAGTTCGATTGTAAAATACACTACATTTATCTAAGATTCTAGTGTTTTCTCTCGTTTGCATCTAAGATTTCCCTCTCTATGCAATTATCGTGTTTAAAAAATGCTTCCCGCCCGCAACTTCAGGCATTCATACAACATAAGGGGAACGCTTACTATGCATATCCTAAATCGCATTATTGGCGATTTGCAATAAAAATTCGAACGCATTGCATATATTTAGGCGTTAAAACCAAAAATTGCGCTTAGAAGGAAATACATGTATCTTATAATGAGTGTTGGTGTGCTTGAGAAAGGGTTAAATTGAATTTCATGCATATGTGCCTTAACACAATTTGGCCAATTTTCGATTTAACGCAAACAGGAAATCACCGAAAAGCCGTTAGCTATAGCGGAAGGGGACCGCAAAATCCTGCAAATACACTGCAACTGCATATAAGCAAGAAGGCAATGAACGGAAAAAGGCAAAACCGCACGTTGCTGCCCACAGGATGCGTACAAAAACAACAAAACACAAATGTGGCAAAAAAAAAGAGGAAAATTGTGGAAAATAAATAAAATTCGGAAAGGGTCACGCACAAATGCAAACAACCTCGCACATATGTATGTGCCGTTATATTTATGTGTGTGGATATGCAAAAAAAAGTGGCATTGCAACTCAATCATCGTTATAACAACGCCCGTGGCCAAGTATGGTGATTGGCAAAAGAAAGTATTAAAAGGCAAAAAAAAATGAAAAGCTGTGTGATAAAAAGGAAAACAACGGTTTATGACGAATATTCGCACACGTCATGTTCGGAGCTTACGACTGCGGTTAGGTGTGAGTCACCCGCATGCGTTGCATGTTTTCGTCATGCGTTGGTGACAGGACATCTTTTTGTGTGCTGTTGTTGTTGCTTATTATTATGTTTTTATTGAATATTTTCCGTGATATTTTTACAATATTTTTTTAACGCCTGCCCTATTTGAGTAGCCCCAAGCCAACTAGACCGAAAAGGAATTGAAAAAAAAATAATAAAGGATTTTTTAAAATTTTTTGTTGTTCTGCGAATTGATGACACATATTACATAATGCGGCTTTGCAAGTTGTGCGCTGCCACATATACAGCCCTCAAGGATATTCAATAAAAAGTAAAACGGGTTGAAAAGGATTGTCCAGCTCGCCTCGCTACAATGCGCGCTGTCAAGGATATGCGATAATAATATTGCAATCATATTGAGTATCAATTTTCGTACATGATTTGCAAAATCACATGTAACATGTAAGAAAAGGCTGACGAAAGGGTGTGTGTATGTCACTTTGGTCGATGTAGAATATAAAAAAAGTCAAACTCATGCCTACCACCACACTATTAGCGTTGCTTGGCTGTGTTTGACACAAAGCCGCAAATCCTTTTTTCAACGAACTACTTGCTGTATTGCATTTTTTGCACTTTTTGTGTATTTTTACTTGCCAGCAGCAAATAAAACATGGCCACAAATGCTGCTACAAGCCGCAACAAGGCTAGGTCGCAACTTTGCCATATCATCTGCGCGATTTTCTTTGCATTTTTTTCCAAAGTGTTTCACCTTCTCCACTTTCTCTTCACTTCCTTGCTAACAGCATGTCCGGCACGCGCGTGTTAATAGCCGTTCACTTTACAAGCGCCTTTTTTTAAATTCTTTCGGTTTATTCAATATATTTTTTGTTCATATTGAATATTTTTTCGCTTTGATCTCGTCATCTCTTGTCAGTTTTTTTTATTTTGCATATTTTAACAATTTTATATATTTTTAAACCCACTTGTGTGGTCACGTATGTGTTGGTGAAACATACGTCGTGACATGCGGAGTTTATTTTCGCTTAAATTAAATTGTATTATTGCCAAAATTGTGAGAAACTCATTTTCGGCGCAAAATATTGCTCATCAGTTGTAATTTATATGCAAATATCGCATGCGAGAGAAAAAAAAGTCTTGCATAATTTTTGGAGACAGACCTTTTTTAAAAATATTAAGCGAGTTAAAAGTAATGTCTTCCAACAAGCCACTTAATAATTTACCTGTGAAATATTGATAGAAAAAGCTAAAAAAATTAAAAGCTCAGCATCAAATCTCAATAGAGCTTAAAAAGCTTCGACAAGCTTTTATGACACAAATGAATAACAGTCTGCGAAAGAACTTAGGTTAGAGAAAACCCCTCAAACTTCTTCTGCTTTTCATTCAGAAACATGAACACGAATAGTCTAATTCTTTTACAAAAAAATATTGTAAATTATGAATATATGAACCTCAAGCGGCAAAGCGGAATGGAAGTTGCAGACACTAGTTTCACGAGCTATCTTTTTGCCTTACAAAAAGCAATGAAAAGGCTTATTATGCTTCATAAAAATAATAAAATTTTCTGGGCGTTGTATAATAGTCCCGAAGAAAAAGACTAAACTTTGGTAATAAATCTGAAAATCATTACAACTTTTGAATGGGTCTCCTGAATAAGCGGAACATATTATTTGGGACCCTTCAGCAACTTTCTACTGATTTGAACTGTGACCAACAAATCGTATGGCTAAGGTAAGAAGGTGCAACCCTGGAAACACACGGATGAACTTATTATCGTTTCTATTGTCAATGCGGTGGGTGTAATCTCCTTCCAGATAAATTTCATGCATTAAAGATAAAATATTATTCACAGCTTAATATTACTAGCAGAGAAAAATCATAGTAATATCATCTTCTCAGCTGAGAGACACATAAAAATGCAACCCAATATATATCAAAAGCCCAACTAACCGCGGTTCACTTCAGTAATGCCACTGATGAGTTTGATGATTTCCAAAGCAATTTCGTTGATGGATTTCATTTAATGGCCAAAAGCGAGCGAGTGAAAATTTAAATAAGTAACCACTTTGTGGTGGGAAAAGGGCAACGGAAATGTATGCAAAGCGCCTGATGAACACAAGCTCGCATAGCGGACCGTAGCTTAACTGCTGGTTTTACTCATAGCCTTACTGGTTTGAGTTGGTGTGAAATGTTTCGTTGGTGATATGCGCAAATTTTCGCATTTTTCGCAAATGTGGTGCTTGAATGTGTACAGATTTAGTTTACGAGACGTATTTTAAATAAATTGCTGTCATTTTATGATGAACACAAAGTGTGGAAAGTAGGCCTGCATACAAACCTCTACACATTTATTTACTTACTTATTTGTGGTCCTGCCATTCAGCGCAATCATTCAGCCTGATGGGCTGCGCCAAATGATTTGAATAAAAATAATTTATTTTCATTTTTAACATTCGCCAATTTACCACTTTGTTGTTGTATATGTAATGAAATTTCAAATTGAAATTGCAATTACAAACATTTAAATTGAATTTGCATATTTGAGAGTAAGTACCCAAAGCTTTAATGAGAAGATTAGCAAGTCCATAACATGAAACTGGGAAGGCTTTCGGGTAGTCAATGTTATATTAGTGAATCCGGTAACAAATTGTTGGTGTTGTTACTTCGAGGACATACTTTATATTTTATTATAACCCTACCAGGCTTTTATATATGTTTAAAATTTTACCAAACCAAATCCTTAGATTCAATTTCGCTCTAAGCAGAGCTAATTCGGCCACAGAAGCCTTTGCCACTTGACGTCTTTCTAGATTCCAAAGCGTCCAAAAAATTATCTACCTTACCTTATGCAAATAATGTCTTCAGACACCTCTACAGTTTCACTTCTGCCCCAAAAAGTATGCTACTATACATGTCATCACCTTTACCTTTACATACACAGACATATCAACACCAACACAAAGCCACGCAATTACTTGCATAGGACTTGTTTGCATCATCTAGCGTTATTTTGGTTGTTTTACATCCTGCAGCCGCTTTATCATAGCGCCCATAAAACAGCGTTCCGGTCGTTACTCATTCATAGCCTAACACCACTTGGTGTCATCAGCAACAAAGGCATCGGCGGCGACGGCGACAAGGCAACGGTAGCGCTATTAAATGCTAAAAGTGCACAAAGCAAATAGACAGTAGTGAGTAAAAAAAAATATAAAATTGAAATTTTGCCAAATGATAAATTTGCAAATGACAAAAACTAGCAAAACACAAAAAAAAAAATTGGCAGGACATAAAAATTTGCATATCAGCACAGACAAATGACTACAACGGCTGCACAGTTTGTCTTCAAATGCCCTGCCCGAGCAGTACAAATCAACAGTTGCTGCCTACAAGGTGTAACACATACACACACACACACGCAAGTTGTGCAACTTTAAGTGGCAATTGGAGATTGAATTGCTGCTGCAAAATAGCAAAGGAAAAAAATCTCAAATCCATCAGCCTCTTCCGTTGCAATTGAAGCGCAGCAAATTATCTGATAGCGAGCTGGCAATATTCAAATTTCCTCAAAAGTCTCAATGCAAATTATCTGTGGCTCAGCAGCAGTGCCAGAGACAATTGTCGGTCGTATTCTGTGTGCGCTGCTTTTCAAATTCATCAACCGGAAGTCAAACGTATTAGCGAACAGAAGCAATTTTTCATGCAAATCGTCTGCTTGCTTGCAAGTACCTTACGATATTACATTTTTTTTTGCTTTACTTTATAGTTTACTTTTACTTGTTGTTGCTTTCACACACCTTTCACTTGTTTGGTGGTGTATTGCTTGTTTACACATCGCTTTGCATGACATATTGTGGCCATTTAACATTGTGTCCATGAGAGAAGGCAACGGTACCACAACAACAACATAAACAACGACTTTAAATGAGTGTGTTTTGGCTGTGTGTTTCTGCGCGGAAATTGACTTTATTTCGCCCTACTCATCCGCTTAAGATTTCATCAGTCATCAATGTAGTCAAACCTAGCGCTTTGAATGTTTTCTGAAATATTTTTTTGCCTCCAATATTGCTCGCTATCCATTTCATTTGCAGCATTTTTTGCTGATATGCAAATTCTAACAAACTCAATACTTTGTTAGACTGTTAGACTCGCCATCGGCAGTGCAATTTTGCTATGCTGCTGGCATAGTTTTAGGCGTTGACGCGTTTCGGTATTTTCACTTTGACACTTTTTGTGTACTATGTATGCTCTACTGCGGAACCACATGTGGCGAGGAAGTTAATAAGACACTTCACATGTGTTAAATGGACTTTACGGGTTTTGGTAAAGGAGAGTGAAGTTTTTCAAGTGTTTTAGGTTATGTACCGATCACCGAATACTGATTTTGTTCAAAGGATGTATTATTCAATATAAAATAAAGGATAATTTTTTAAATCTTTAAAAAGAAAAGTGTTAGTATCAATGCAGGGAAATTTTCAACATCTTTCAAAACCGAAAACAAAAGAAATTTTCAAAATATTTCTAAAAAAACAGTAAGAATAACTGAAGGAAAATTGTCAAACCTTTTTAAATGCAATAAAAAAGGGAAATTTTAAAAGTGTTTCATAAGAAAATATAACTGCAAGGAAATTCTCAAAATATTTTAAAACCTAAAACAAATCATGATAATAGTTAAGGGGAAATTTTGAAAACCTTTCAAACCGATTAAAAAATGAAAATTTTCAAAAGAAAAGAGAAATAATAATTTCGTTTAAGTTTTCAAAATATTTCAAAAACGAAAACAAATTAGCATTAAATCTGCAGGAAAATTTTCAAAAACAAAACGCAAAAGAAAACGATAATAAGAACTGAAAAGAAAAAATATTAAAATTCTTCAAATCGAAGAAAATAAATATACGAGGTTATATATATAACAAATTTGCTTTTCCCGTAGCTTTAAAGAAATTTTAACTGGGACAATTATAAAGCTATCACATAAATTTGAAGAAAGTCTGCTTCCTGGGAATAGAAAATATCTCACACAAACTCTTTTCTTTTCTAAAACCCTTCTAACTCTAAACAAACTTTGTTTATTTTCTTTAACACCCGTAGAAATGTGTGGAAGTGATGTGTTTGCTTAGCAAAATAAACAAAACAAATTGCTTTCGGAGCAAGTCGCGAGCTCTCTACAAAAAAGAAATTTTCTTTGAGCGTAAAACAAAGCAAAATTGGCCCTGGAGGTATTTACTAAAGGACCAAAACACAAACTGTTGCATGCGAGCGTAAGGCCAGTAGATACAAATTTTGCTCAAAGCAAAACACACACACCAACGAACTGCCGGTCTATAGCCGAAGCGCCCGAGCTGCCGCCGCGTCTGTTGAGTGCATTGGCGCAGAAGCGCAATTTTCGTGTAATTAAAATGAAACTACAGCTAAGAGCGCAACAAAACACACACACAGACAACGACGTTGTGTGGCGCACAAAAGGATAACAATCAAATATGTGCGCTGGCAAACACATCCGAGAAAATCCTAACAAATATGAAGCGCTGCGGCTAAGCGCAAGCAAACCGAGCAAGGATATGCTATCGAGGGGCGGAGCGCGTTTGTATTTTTCTTAAATTAACTCTTTACATGCCAATTGAAGCGCAAAGCCAGCGCGCGTACGCCTTTGGCACATTCACATTACAGGATATAGCCAAAAAGGATATCTACAATAAACTTTCTTTTCAAGCGATTCCGTTGCGTTTGCGTTTGCGGTGTGGTGGGAAAACCCATTGAGGCGGGGTAATTACCGAAAATTGTGGCGAACAAAACGAAATAATTCTTGTCGATTTCTATTTGTAGCAAGTAGCTGTGTGCATAAGTGTATTTTGATTGTCGAACTGTGCCGCAGCGGCCGTCGCGCCCAAAAGCACACAACAAATAATAGCAATAAACACTTTTTGTTTGTTTTTCGTGCAGATCCAGGCCACTTTTTCAGCGCATTAGCTGCGAATTTCAAGCGCCTTCTCTGCCGATATATTTCTGTTGTTGTTTGGAATTACTTTTTTCGTTAAGTCGATTTTTTAGTTGACTTCATTGGTTGCGAAAACTTTCGACACACTTCTCAGCGCATGCAGGTCCTGTGCGTGGTATGCGTGCGTGCGCTTCAGCGGTATCCTGCTAATACCCCTCAGGGTGTGAAAGTCAGTGTTGTGCAGTGATTTTGATTCAGTTTTCTATTATTCACTACACAGTTGTTGCTTTTACATCAAATAGTTGTTGCTGTTGATGAGATTTTGACGAATTACTTAGCTGACATGAGTGGTTGCGCGTTGCTGCGTTGAGTGGCTCGCTGAAGCGTTTGCCGTACAGGATATATGCTGGTTTGTGTTAATACCTTAGTCCTGTTAAAAATTTCGCTTTGTGTAAATTATTTATTTTTATTTGATTGTTTGTTATTTTTTGCTGGCCTGTTGTGGCGTGTGCCTTCTGTCTTTCGCGTTCTCCTACCTTCAATGCAAGTCTGTTGCGTGTTTGTTATTGTTGTATCGTAGTGGTACTAATACATTCGCCACGTTTTCCATTAATTTTGCACAATTTCCTCTATTTATTTTTTAAATAATTTCATAAAAAATTGCTCTTGTAATTGCACAACACGTGCTTGTCTGTCGAAAGTCAGTGGATTATGAAATAAGTATCTCACAATATTATAAGTACAAAAATCGAAATGTAATTATAACGGTGTTTCAAAAAAACACAAATTGGGTATATATTGACGCTTAGAACACTCTCAAAGCTATCTACTCTCTCTTTGGTTAAGAAATGTCAAATAGAAGTAGAGGTTTGCAAGCTATTCTCGAAGTCTCCTGGATTTATTAATATACCTTAGCTAGAGGCTTGCCCAACAAGGTATATTAAGTTTGCCATGAGAAGAAGAAAGCCTTAAGAAAATGTAGGGAACTAGTCTATCAATTTCTGATATTTCGATATAAAAATTTGCACTCGTCCTTTTCTCTCCAAGAAGCTGCTTATTTGTCGGATCAATATAGCATATAGCTGCCATTCAAACTGATCGCTCAAAAACAAGATAAAAATTTGTTTTCGATCTTTATGTTATCAGAAATACATGTAAGAATACGTGAAGGGTATTGACTTACATTAGAGGTGACTTTCTTTGGCTAGGTTTCAAAAGGTAAAACAGATACTCAACTAGTAATGTTTCCACGAAATTACTTCAGTAGATAGCGGTGTGGTTGGCATATCTCTGGGAGATCTCCCTTTGGATCTGTTTAGCTAAACTTGAACCATCATTAACTACCTGCTATAAGTATGTAGCAATTCGTTTTACATTTTCAATACTTGAAATTGGTTCAAGGAGTTTAGCGATTTGCTGTTCTATTTGCCACACGCTTTCATGACAAACTGCAAACGACTAATGGTTTCATTGGCGTGTAAATTAAATTATTGTTAAATGGAATTACAGTGAGATATAGTCTCAATTTCGAGTTCTGTTTCAAGAAGCGGAACAAAAAAATATTTTATTCACAAGCTAATATTACCGTTAATGGGCATATGCAAAAAACAAAAACTTTATGAAATTGTAATTAAGGCGCCCCCCCCCCTCTATGCAAATGCTACACAAAGATTTATTTAGTGCAGCTAAGCTTTAAAGAAGGCTTACTTCAAAAATCAAACCGAAAAATGCACACAAAGGATAAAAATACTGAAGTAGCACTCATATATACCATATATATAGAATAAATATACCACAAATATAAATATGTATGCTATATAAAGACGAGAATGCGTTGAGTGAAAGAGTAAAATAAACTCATATTAAGAATGCACTTTTAAGATGTAAACGTTACACGTGTCACGCGACACGTGACCACCATCATCGTTGTTTTGTTGACGCTATTGTGTGCACCGCGAATGTATGCGTACATATACGTGTGTATGTGCTGTCGATCAATCAGCAACGTAACAAAGCGGCAGCGCCAAGAAAAAATAAATAATTTTTATGCGCGCGTCAGCCGAGAGCGTTAAGTGAAGTAAGCGCAGACAAAGCGCCGAAGCATACTTATAGGCGTATAAATGTGAAAATATTTTGCTTGAGGAGCAACGACTGTGCCGTTATGAGTGTGCTTAAACACACTGCTCACCGCTGCGACGCTATATTGTTCAATTTTGTTGTCATTTTTCGAAATAATATGTTGCATGCAACGCCATTGATGCTGTTATTATAGCAATAATATGCGTTAGCTATGCGAAATAGAATTACAAATCAATACATGCGTCTACATATGTACAGTTGTATGCATATAGCCACATACATATGTATGTATGACTGTGCGCAGCCTGACTGCGGGGTGGATTTGAATTTTCGTCTGGCCGTGTAGTGCTTAGTCTCGAACAAAAGGCATAGTACAGTTAGTCAGCATGACAAATGCTGCGATTGCTTGGAGTATGAGTGTGTGTGCGTGTATGTGTGTATGTCCTTCTTGTTATTGTTGTCAGTTGATTGCATCGTTGAGGGCTTCTGCTTCAATTCCTTACATGATGGACTTACTTGTTGTACAACAACAATACACCCACACTTTATTCACCAACACACTCTCATACTCAATGTGTGCTGTGTCCTGTGTCGCTTCGCTCATCAACTTAATTTAACATAACGTAGTAGTTTGGTGATTTTCAGTTTGCGATTGTTTGCTGGTGATAGTGCGTTACAAAATTCTTTCTTTCGCATTTCAATAATTTAAAGAAATCATCTTTCCCTTTGTGTGGTGTGGAAACTTGTGGCGGGTATATGATTGATTGGTAATAGAGATGGGTGATTATGATGGAATTGTTGTGATTAGATAGTGATTCTGGCGTGCTTGCAAAAATAATGAGTGAGGAGTTTGCGCGGGATTATTTGATTGAGAGCAAAATATTTCGATTACTAAAGTTACTTATTAGAAAGTTAGGGGAAAATTTTATAATAGATTACTTTACTATCTCTACTAATTTTATCTTAATACTAACACGATGAGAATCTTTTTCGTTTTTTGTACCGTCATCTGTTTTTTGATTGGAGCTGCAGGCACTTAAACGAGTTCAGTTGAGAAAATAAAAATGTAGGAATCGTATCTTCATTTAAAATTTTATACCTTTCATTACCTATCCCTACACACTTAGTTCTTCTAGCAAATATCTCGCTATGCGGATTAAGTATTGGCATGCTAGCATTCATTCGAAAGAAACATTTTTTGTAGGCGTTAATAAGTATTATATTTAAATACATGAAAATATATTTTTTTTTGTTACTAGTCCGGATCAAATTTGATCAAATGGTATATCCCTTACTTAATACCTTTTAACAAAATTTCAGACGACACCATAAATTTCTTAGCTATTTCAATTCCCACCACTACTAGACACTAATAAACTTAAGTGTTCCGTCCTTTCAAGCCAAATTGCTACTCCTTCCTAAATTTCAGTTCATAAAATATATGCACGAATGCAACCATGCAAGCAAGTAAATTTCGCTATGTCTACAAATGGATTAGCATTTTACTGATTGCATTCGCAATTAAAATTGCATTCGCATTCTAATTAATACGACCGAAAAAGATTGATTTCCCTCAACACACCCACTTAGGGACGCACAATAACAACAACAAGAGCCCGCAATAAGCCACAAGTGTCGCCGCAGATTAACTCACCTACCTGCCCACTACCATCAGCGGCCTGTCAAGTTAATATATATGAGTTAGCTGCCAGTATGCAACACATGCGTCCAACTGACTAATAACTGTACGAGAAGTAATGCAGGAAGCCGCACTTGACTTATGAGGCACCTCTGCCAACTCTACTAAGCACAAACACATACACACACACACACACATACGTACACTCATTAAGGCTGTTACTAAGTTGTCTCGGCGCGAATGCCTCCAAGGTGCGCCTTTGCACGAAACTGTAATATGCAAATTCGTAAATCATTTCGTGGCAAGTGGCAAGTTGGTGTGGGGCAAATGTGTTGACAACAATAACAATGACAGGCGACAAAAGTGCATTTGCTGCTGCATGAAATGCAATTTATTTCCAAAAAGCAGTAACAACTACAAGAACAACCGCCAACAGAATAAAAGCTTATGCGCATTTGACTCACCCTTCCGCTTGAGCGGGTCCAACGATCGGCTTTGCCGCCAAATGCCTTCAGGAAAGTTGAATTGCAATGCAGAGATATTTGTATGTATGTGTGTGTGTGTGTGCAAAAAAGTGAGTAGGTGTGTGTGCAACACATAAGTCACTTTGCTTGCCACACGACTTGCTCGATAGCTGCTTGCCACTTGCATTAAATGCGATTGCATGCATTAAGTAAAATGCACAAATGCAACAACAACAACAAAAAGCAGTGCATCAAAAATGCTTACCACCGCCAAGCAGTTTGGTGGCAACAAAAGGCGTCGTCGTCATACTACCAACAACTCATGCTTATTATGCCGCGAGCATGCTTGCCACACTATGCGGCAAGGTGTCACCTTCTGCACCCTTTTTTGGCTGACTTGCTTTTGGTTGCTGTTGTTGTTGCCGTCATGTTCATTTTTGAGGCACACGCACACAAGCAAGTACAAACGTGCCACAAGGCTTTTGGCTTTTTGCATGCTGCAACGAAAAGCAAGCGGCTACATATGAGTGACATGATAAAACAACAAAAACAAACATAACGCTTTTAGCAGCCACACTGACGACTTAACTTGGTTGCAAGTAGCGGAAGGATATGCAGTAGCCAGCAAGGCGACTTATTTACTGCAACCTACCAACAACAACAACAAAAGCTGTTGCAATGCATTGTGCGCATAAGCATACATATGCATGTACATGTGTAGCCACTTTAGCCGTTATTTATGTATATGTATATGTGGAATTCATATATGTGTATGTGTCGCCTTTCATATCCGCCGCCTTATATGCTTCTTTACTCTTTTGCTCTGCTTTTCTACTGCTTTGCTGCCACAAATATTGTTGCATCTTATGCGCATTAATGCCGTGTGGCATCATTGGCTTTTAACGCTTAAATAAGCTTAATTGAATTTTCTTCTTTCATGCAACCAGCATGTGTTGCAATACGCCAGTTATTTGAAAACATAAGTGTATGTATGTGTGCACGCTTATGTTATAAGAGGGACTAAAAGATTTTCTTCTCTCTTCCTAAGTGCCTTAGATTTGTTAATTAAAAACGAGTTTCTTTTGTGCATTTAGAATAACGGTATGAGCTGGCAACATTGCAGAAATGCAAGTAATCAGACAGTAATCGATAACTCTTTGATGAGTCGCTTTTATTATTAGTCAGAAACAAAAAATTATCTTGTCGTCATTAGGCGGCAAGTTAGCTAAAGCTTTTTATAACTTTAAGAAGAAAATCAATTTTTTTTTATATAAAAAATTTTTTTTTGGAAAACTTAATTTTACCTTATTTACATATTTAAATAAAAAATGTATTGCTTTAAAAAAAATAGCTACATATAAAAATTTATTAATTTATTTATTTGATACTCTTTTATTTTTTTTAGCTTATTAAAATTAAAACAAAAAAAATTTTTTTTTTTAAACTTTTTTCTTAAACTGCCAAATGTGGCGGTAATTTTTTTTATATTTTTTTTAACGAGTAAAATATTTTTAAATCAACTTTTTTTTAAAAAGTATAATATTTTTAAATCAACTAAAAGTCTTAAAATTATATCTTAAAAATTATGTCAAAATACTTGTATATACCCTTATACGTATTCTTTGACATCCTTTAATACATCCACCAAATGATCACTTCACCAAAATGCATCAACTAAGGGTTAATCCTTTTCTCCCATCAGGTAATGCAACAAATCTAATTAGCTCGTTGCACAACCGCATCTAATTAAGACTAACTAAAAATATTGCATTGCTTTTTGCAAAAAGTAATTACAACAACAATAAGCAAGCGAAGCCCATATGGCAATAAAAACAAAAGCTGAAAGGGATAGAAATTTACGAAAATCATTAAACACAAAGAAGAGGCAAGTTCGAAAAATTGCAAACGTCAGCTTAATTTGCTGCACCAACAAAACAAAAAAAGAACGCAAGCAAACGACAAAAGCAAGCCAGGCTGCCTGTTGCGACTCAAGTGGCTTTATTGCCTCATTTGAACGTTGTTTTATTATTAAGATTTTTATTTCTTATTTTTTTTTTCAAAAGTTGCATGCAACCACACAATCACTGCTCTAATATAAATACGTACGAGAGCATATAGGATTATATGTGCAACTTGCAATTTAGCCACCCAGCCACCGTCGCATTTAGAGCAATGCAGCAATTCAATCGTGTGCGATTGCCTCATTGTAATGGTGAAGTCATGAGGAAAATTCCATTATTGCAGTGCATAATACTCAGCAGTATGCACCACATAGGGGTAAAGGCATAACTAAATGTGTGTGGCAGGTGCATATGTATGTCGTGACTTGCTTAGTAGCCTGCGCACATTGGGTAAAACAGACAGAAATCACATTTTCGCAACTTTTGCAAAAATTTTACAAAAACCGTTATTAATAATATAACAGTAAATATTTCCAGTTTCAAAATTGTCTGCTTAACTTTTGTACATATTTGCAAGTAAGTTATTTTGGACTCGGTCAACAAAGTTTTCACACATTTATCGCTAATCAAATGAATTTTAAAAAATTTTCGTGCTAACTTGATTGCCTGTCCCACTGTGCTATGATAAAATAGTAAAAAGTCAAAGAACTAAGTTTAAGATTCCTATTTATTAAGGTAATTTATTTGTATTGAATGCAATTTTAACATTCTTTGTCTAAGTTTATATTTTCGAATCACAAAATCACAAGGGAATCAGTATAAAAGAGGGTTTATATCCTTTTGTTTATGAATAAATTTGAAATATGAAAATGTTTCACTCTAAAAAATCAGTCAGATCACAAAGTTTTCATGATACTATTAGTTTCCCTATCAACACAACAGAACTAAAAAAAAAAACACTGAGGTACTTCATATTATAATTTTGATTTTGTTTAATTACTTCCAAGTGTATTATGGGGTTTTTTATAATTTCTTAAGACACCTTTGCTAGACGGAATTTATCCTCTATTTTTTCGGTAAGCCTTGATTTATTCGACAGGTTTGAGGTTTGAATATTAGCAGATGCTTCTGAATGGGTCGTGAATTATATGTAAAGCTTTCTTATGCCAAAAATATACTGAGACATTTGCTATTATGGGGGAAAAGATTATATTTATAGACCTGGATCGAATCAGATGAGTAGTTGTGCAAATCTTCAACTGAAACTATTTAGAATTTATATCCTATTTCCAGGAGAAAAATATATACGCAATATTGAAATGCTGAGCTGAAATAAACTGTATATTCGAAATTTACTACTCAATTTAACTTAATTTACTACTTGTCCTAACTTTTACATTTATAAACAAAATATGAAATTGGCTGCCAATTTTCGACTACTTTCCCCACGATAAACGTGTATTTAAGACAGTTGGCTTTTATACCCACATTTATTTTATAGGTAATAAAAATGCCCAAATCCTTTTACAATAAACTTAAAAATTATGGTAATTTTTGCAGGAGTTTGTAATACAAATTTTTCGACCAAACAATTCTAGGCCTACAGTTGGAAAAAAAAAGTTCGTACAACTAACTATTATCCGCTTTGTGAGCAATTTTTTACGACTTTCCAATAAAACGCTGAAACTTTTGCATAATTACGTAATCAAATCACAGGACAAGCGAAAAAATGGCACGGGGCCTGTGCAAAAAAACAGCTGTTCTCAAAATATGCATATATTTTGCACGGCTTAAAGGAAATTTCGTAAATTTGCACTATAAAATTAAAATTTGCACTATAAAATTATATGAAAAGCGGCTCGTAAATGTCAACAGCGAAAGTGCAATAAATTTAAAATTTCGCTAAAGTTGTAAAAGCGACTGTTGTGCGCGAGTGAATGGATCAGTGCAACGCTACAATAACAAGCGTGGAAAAGGGTAGTGTTGAAAGCCGCTGAAATGTCAAAACTGACAAGCCTATAGCTGCGTCGCAGTGATGCGCAGCGGCTGCGTGTATTGTATTGATTGCTTGCAACAGAAACAATATAATTAGTTATGCTATGATAGAAATTTTCGCAAACATAAAAAGTAGAGGTTGTAAAATTATTTTGTATGCAGTGTATGGTGAAGAAGAAGTGAGCGCAGGGAGAGGTAAAGCGGAGTAGAAATGAAAAAAAATATAGAGAACATTTTTGCGTCGTTTTACCGTTTAGTGATTTGGTTAGGTCAGCCTCAGGGCGTCGGTTTTTCTACATACCACAAAATGTACGCGATTTAGAGCAGCAAGTGAAACCAGGCAGCTCTCTAGAATATTTTTCAATGCAGCGAGATTCTTTATCTCTCTCTCCCTCTCTTAACTGGCTAGCTAGCACTGAATATTTGAAATGTTTCCTTACTCTAAATCATGCTTAGATAGTGAACTAGGTAACTTATAATAGTTCATAGATCGCAACATTTATTTACTGCTAGATATTTATCCATAAATGGTGCTGTGAGTGCTCTAAGTTCAGTTAAGACTAAAAAATTGTGCTTGGCTTCATGGGCCTTCAAGAGAGCCTATAATTGTTTTTCTTGGCAAGTTTATTGGGGGTTTCTGTTGTCAAAAGGTTCGACTTTTTAAGTTTTGCTCCGCACTTTTCGTGAGTTTTATTCGAAAGTCGTCAAAAAGCTGAAAGCTTGAGCTTTTAGTGAACCTTTTAACCGAGTATACCGTTCTAGCTGAATTATAAGTCTCCTTTCCTAACCTTACTGTATTTTCTCTTATTAAGCACTCTTTCTTAACTAACCAAGCTGGAATATTAAAATGATATCGCATCGTTTAAGCAAAGAGAACTCTCTGAAGACCTTCGAGTACAAGCAAATTACTTACATCTCGAAAAATTTCGATTTTTATTACGTTGAATTTACATACTAAATCGAAACAAGACAATATTCCACATATAGCAAACAGCCGGAACTGATTACAAATGCAACGAGTTGAAATAAAAACTGACTAATGAAACGTTTAAATAGAAGAATAGGCCGTAAAGTCGAAAATTGATGCTCGACTGATGGCGTTTGAAATATTTGACATTATGTTAAAGGAAATCAGTTTCTGAGTTGCGGCACAAAGTGTTGAGGATTTTACATTACACGAATATGTGTAAAGAATTTATTTCGTTTTTTATCGGAAGCTGTCTACACCAATTCGCTACTGATACTTCCGTCGCAGGTCGTTTGCATATCGATGTCAAATTATTACTACTCGTGGCACCCAAATGAATATAACACTAACAAACATACACACAAATACTGAAAGGAGGCTAAGTGCAGGAAAAACATGTTTCCAGTTTATTAATTCGCCAATTGACAAGTTATTGCAAATTGAAATGAATATAGCCACGAGCGGGAATTATTTGTATTGTATTTTTTTTTTTTTGTTATTGAATCCGAAATGTATGTTATGGGTTTTGGCTTGCTCCCTATTGTTGCTGCTGTCAAATAATTTTGAGTATCGAGACACGTTTTATGCATTCAAGTGGAAAATACGCGAACAGGCAGCCAGAGGCCAGGCGTACTTTGCATATGGCAAATTGGCACTAGCCTACAAAAAAAAGTAGTATATCGCATGAGACAACAACCCCCAACGCCTAAAAGCATGTTGTTATAAATGTGTGTGTTTGTGTGTTGTACGCTAGTATTGAGCGAGTATCGATTTATTTTTAGTAGGTAATTTGTCGATTTCAATTATATGCTCTACACTTTCAATTTCATTTACTATTTTCATTCTGATTTTTACATTGTAGTGTATTATATTCCTTTTTCTCCCTGCTAGTATCACCTCTGTACGCCCTTGCAACAAACAACTCAATAAAATTTAAATTTACTTGTTCAGAAACAATCGGTGCATATTTTTGTTACCTCTACAGAAACATATACAAACCTTTACACAAATATATATAAACGATTACGTGCATGTCCTTTGTCCTTTGCCTGCTTAAACACTCGTTGGTATGACACGCTGACACATGCTCATAAATTTCACACTTAATGGAGCAAAAAGTGCGAGAAAAATGCGCCAAAAATTTATATACAAAACAAGATCGGCATCGTTAAAATACACATATGTACGTGCATATATACATATATACATATGCATACATATGAGCTACTTATACATACATGTACCTGTCTTGTTGTACTCTATGTTTCCCGAGCTTCATTCATAGCAGTCTCTGTACGCGTCTTCATTTAAATGCTTTGCTTTTAAATATCACGCTTTTTGGTGCGCCAAATATGCAACTCACAAATTCCATGTTGCACATCACTCGCAAACGTGCAACACTTCGATGCGAATGCTTTTTAAGCTTACATCCTTTTACAGCCGCCCTTACTCCAGTAATCGCTTGTTCCAGGGTAGCTTCTGCAAATACTTTGAATATTCGACCAACACTCAAGTCAACAAAAACCTCAACAGTGGTGACTAAAATATTTGGACTTAAAAATAAAGCATTTCGATCGAAGCTTTCGTGTTTTATTTTTTTTTTAATTTCAGCTCCTGATTTTATTTTGCAAATAGGTGGCGCTGTGGTCGACAAGTTTATAAATGCCATATTTTTTGTGAAATTTTATCGATTAGCGCTCTAAATATCTATAAAAGAATATAAAATATTTCTAAAGATTAGAGAATTTTTAGAATCCAATTTTTGCAAAAAATCTTGTTTTAAAACTGGTAAATAAAAAAATATGTAACCTTATCGACCTTGTTATGGATATTTTGAATATTAGTCAAGAACTCGTGAAGAGTTTAAGAAAAGAAAGTTAGTCACGATATTGGAAAGAGCTCTTAATAATTTTAGTAAATTTTTGGTAATTAAAAAAAAAAAATTTTCTCTTAAAGTTTTTGATAGGTTCAAATTTAATGGAGATTTACACATAGCTTTAGAAACCAACCATAGACAAGTTTTAGAGTTTTTGTATACTACTTCTCTCTCTTTCTTGAAAAGTTTCGCCAATAAACTACGTAGTGAACAGTTGACCAAGTGGTTAGTATTTCCAGCCCCCTAGCTATACCCAGAACCACTGATACATCTGTTTTAAGCTCTTAGACAATATTTTTGTTGACTCACAAACAGTTTTCCTAGATATACGGTTTTTTGGTCCTCGACACTATCAAAGGTTTTGAAGTAGGGTACACTCAATCTGAACATGTGAAGATACATAGAAAGTTTGGTGACTTTTTATGACAAAAATTCTAGAATTCGATTAATATTATAAGGATCGAATCTATCAGAGACAATATTCATTCCTCTGCCTTCGTAAGTTTAAAATATGATAACTTTTGAAAGGATATAGCAAAAGTATTTCGCCACAACTTTGACCTTGGTGGGCAAATAGTGGAATTATTTTATACTTTTCAGTCATCTGATGACTTATATGATGATTTTATACTATTGTAAAGCCGAATTTATATTTAAAGATCAATGTCTGAATACTCAAAACGAGCATATAACAATCAGTTTTTTATCGTAAAAGTAATCAGTAAAATATTTTAAAGCAACATAACTGCTTGACATAAAGTTTACTTCAAACATTATTTTATGAGAAATAATACATCAGCATATTGCTGACCTTATATTTTCTCCAACACTGTTATTTTGCTAAAGCCTTACATAGCTAGTGATTTATTGCCTTAGAGCACTGAACGCTCAACAAAGACTCGCCCAAAACAATTCAATTCATTCACACCCAAAATGTAAGTGTTACAGAAAATATACTCGTGTAAATAAAGTACGAATTCGCATATGTATATGCCACACCCATTCAAAACTTCAACAAGTGTGCCAACAACAACAACAACATAAAATATGGCGAATGAAATGATTTTAGCTTTTTGTAACTGAAATATTCAAAAGTGTGTAAAAAAGTCAGCGCTTCAATGACAACAACAACCGCAAAAGTTATTACAACAACATATTAGAGCGCATATTGCACTTTGCAAATTTTCACACCAACAAGAATTTACGAGGTTTGCATATTCACAAACACACATGTGAGATTCTTTTAGATAAATGCCGGCAGGTCCTTTGGTCAAGTATAATTGTGTGTGTATGGATTTGAATGTGTTGCAGCATAATTTGAATGAAAACTCCATTAATGCTTCCTGCACTGTCAGCAGAGCGACGATGGACGACACTACAAAGACGCCGAAATATTTAAATTCTGACTCAGACTTGGCAATGCACCAATGAAGTAGAAGAGGGAAAAATGAAAAACAGAAGCGTTAAAGAGGCTGTAGAGGTTCTATAAAATGTGCAAATTGAGGATGATGAGTTCGTAGGTGTCTAATTTCTATAGCCTTGTATTTAATTTTAGAAAATATCTACTATTGAATTGCAGAAACTGGCTTAGATCGGTTCTCCACTCCAAAAATTTGGTATTTAGTAAGTCTGGTGGCCTCAACTACGTCTCATAGGTAATAGTTTAACCAACTGCACACCTTTCTTATATTATTCGTAATATTTTTATTAAGTTCACAAAATATTTTTACTCTATGTTATGCATAAAAAATTTCATAGTTCAGTTGAACAGCTCACAAAGTCCTTGTAGCACTATAATCTCTTAATGGCTTGCACCGCTATAATTTGTGGGCTGTGTACAAAATTTAATTGCTCAACTCATCCTTAATTGAATAAATTATCCCAAGTAATCGGAATATCATCATGAGGTAAGCCATGTATATATATAGGTATATGAGCTCTAGGATATATATAACAACGCCTCACAATATTGCACTACCATATAATCAATAAGGTTTACTCCTTCACAACGTAGCGGAGCGATTGCTTATCAACGCGGCGGCATGCATATCTTAACTATAACCTTAGATTTACGCGCCAACTTCTACAAATATAAAACCCTGTGGTAAAAATGTTGCCACATATTTTCAAAGATTATTTCCATTTAAGGCTGATTTCAGTCTCTTTAACAAATGGTTCTGTAAAATTTGAAAATCGCTTCTTGCGCTGTAAAACCATCGAAACGTAGCAGCTCAAAATATTTTCTATAGTCTATAGTTTCGTGAAACTGCTTGCTTGTATATAAATCCAGATGCGTTCCGGTTACATAGACTTGACAGTCACTGTAACGGATTTAATTCTGTTTTCGTCCTACATAGCTCTCATGCATTGCATTCTTTGCTTGATCTACATATTGGGTTTAAGTGATGGGGCTATCATCTGCTTACACTCATAATAAAATTATCAAACCATCGGATGGCTTAGACTTGAGCTGAAAGTTAGTGAAACTACCAATTATATTGTTTGTTCCTTTCAGCGTGTGATGTTTATGAACGCAAGTATTCTAAAGAGACACAAAATGTACTAGTTGTTTTCGGAACAGTTTCGGCCTGCTTACAAATAAGGCTATGTATAAATATTTTATTCTGCATCAACAAACTTACTTACATTTATGTACATATATTATGCAAATGTGTGTGTACATAAGTAACTATCCCTATAAACTTACAAACATTTATATACTCGAAAGTACATATACTTGTAGTATGTGTGCAGCCTGTATACCCTGGTGTAGGCGTTCACAGCGAAATTAATTAATTTTCGCGCTCATACACGCTGACAGGCGTACCGCGCCGGTCATCATGCTGGAATTGAGCTGCATTGCATATCACTTCCATTTCATCAAATTTACACCGCCTAAATTGTTACAACAACAGCAGTGACAGCAACAACAACGACTAGATGCTGTGTGGCTAGTTTGTTATACTTAACACACAATTAAATGTAAATAATGGCGCAGCATGTGCGGCAGTGCATATAAATGATTTGTTTATCAGTGCCACAAACAACAACAGCAATAATTATGATTATCATACAATCGCCAAGTGCAATGCAACGCTCATCATTTCGGCGCTTGACAGCGAACAGCGTCATTTAACGCGACGCAAATAAATCAAAACGCCGGCAAATGCATGAAATCGCGTCTTCGCAGCGAATGTCTTCATACTCTGGCAAAGCGCATATTAGATGTGCGATTTCTCATTTGCATGCTTGTGTGTTCATGTGCTTAAGTAAATTGTGAGTATATGTGTAACAGGCAAGTTTGGCGATTAACAACCTGCAATGCATAGTTTTGAGGCGCTTAACGTGCCCAAATGCTATTAAGCGTATAATGAAGCAGAATCTTAGCGGGAATTGCTTATCTTTGCATTATATTATCATGTTACAATTATAACTCATACTCTAAAATGAAAATCTTAAACGATGGTTGGGAAATTATTTTAATCGGAAAAATTTTTCAAAAATCAATCTCACAAAGGTCATTCTTACTATCAAAGTCGATTAACTTGAAATGACGTCACCAGATTGTTTTCTTTTATCAAACCCAATGTAATTAATTAGTAAGGGACTAACAAAAATTTAAAGACTCTTCCTGTAATGAAGAATACGCTTAATTTTTATAGGCACAAAGAAGTTTGGATAGCTATTGACTACTGAAATCTTCAAATCACTCTATTCTGTTCTGGAAATCACTGGCGACTCTTATGGATCATAAATATAAGATCCCCAAAGATCCTAATATTTCTAGGAAGGCTTTGCTTTAAAATTTTCTCAGGCTTCATTCACAACTCAACAGTTTTCCAGGTCGTTAAGAAGTTCATTCAAAAATATTAAAGGAAAATAACCTTTAAAAGATTTCTTAGCGGATGACGAAGCTACTCAATGCCCTTTACCTTTAACTTTCGTCCCAAATGATACTGCATTCTATTTATCCTTTTTTTTAACGGTCTTTGTAATCGTATTGGTCTTTCAAAACTCTGGAAATAAGTTGATGAATTACTCACATATATTTCGGACAAATCAACATGAAGAAAACTTCTCCTCGTTCTATGAAAGTTTACCTTAATAGTAAAAAATTATAAAATTTTCTTGAACTTCTGCCGTAGTAGCCAAGTTTTGAAGAGCAACTTTTCGACAGGACCTCATATGAAATTAGACGAAAGGTTGATTGCCTGGTAATTGGAGCAAATTATGTGAAATGGATCAACCTCCTTTTGTATTGGATACATAATAGCTTAGTTACGTGGTTTAGTATCTCTCTTCGAAGAAATGTGCAAGGAATTCTAATGTTTAACGATTTACCAAGGGTTTGGTACCAACGGAGTACCGAAATCCAAGACATACTGACGAAAGTTGTCAATAACTTCGCTTTGTAACGTGGGTAGCACAGTCGGGTCTACGAGCGAGATGCACGCAAAAGGTCTGTCAACTCTAATGTACAATTGTCAAATATGTTATACCGTTACAATAACATTAAGTTGATTTGATACAATGTTGACTCTGAAGGTTCTCCCAAAATACATCGTTTGAATAGCCTTTTCCACATGCAAATCATCTCATATAGTATAACCTCACCCCAAATATTTGTTTCTCATTTGCAGTTTAAACTCTAGCAAGCATAACCTCAAACTAAAACCATGTCTGCATCGCATCCACCAACTCATACTACGCTCCCAATTGCCCCCACCCACAACGTTGCTTGCATTCACTTTTGTCTCTTTTGTGATCGCAGTCGCTGCAGCGGCAGCCTCATTTTGTCGCGTTTGTTGCCCTTTATAATATTTGCATTGCGTTTGTTGCTTGATTTGTTGTCGCTACTGTTGTTCCCATTGTATTTTATGTTGTTGTGTTTCGCGTTGTTGCTGCGATTTATGTTTGGTTTTTGAATTCTACTTTTTCGCTTTGATCTTCCATTATTATTAATACTAATGATGCCCGGTCGCTGTGCCACACCATGTTGCACGCTTTTAACGCATTTTCTACGCTGTTTGATTCGCGAGTTTTCCTTTCCCGCTGGCTCTACGCCAACACCGGTTAACTTGCGCTCCGAGTAGTCTGATGTTTATTTAGCTTTTAGTCAGCTTCATTTGGCTTTAATGTTTTTCTCTTCAGCTGCACCCGTAAATTCACCGTTCATTTCTGTAGTTTTTCAATTTTTTGAGCAATTTAAATATCATTTAGCATTTTGGCTAAAGGTCTTCGCGATCTGGTGTTTGAATGCTGTTATAATCTATGACTTTGACGACCCTCATCTCAATTATTTTTGTGTCTTAATTGCTTGACTATTTATTCAGTAATTTACACCATAGATTCTTTGAGTAAAACCAGCATATTTTTGTGAGAAGGATTTCTGAGCTTGTTGATACTTCTAAATTTTTATTGATAATATCCATTAAAATACTTAGTCTAATAGAATTTTGAAGAAACTGTACCAAAGGTATTACTCACATCGGATGTTTTCTGACCTAAAAAGAGTAGACACTTCAACCTAACTCGGCTTTGAGTCTAAGATGACGCAATCACTAGTTCGTGAAGTAGTTTAATGGGCATACTGAATGACTAAAGTTTAGACGGAGGCAAAATATGACTCAAGGTAGGCCAAAACTGTGTAGTGTAAGTTAATTAATTAATCGGAAGCTGTGTATAAAAGTTAACTTATTTTAAATTTTTTAATTTAAAAACCCTTTTAAATTTTCGTATAATCTAAACCTCGTATTTTTGCGGCTTCCTTACAATCCGCTACTTTATAAACAAAAAAAAACGCCATTTATCTAAACATCAATCAATCAATCACTCAAATTGATTATCAATCTCACGCAAAATCAATGATGACTGCAGAAACCGAATCGCGGTTAACGCAAATACCATTTAGAGAATTCAAAACTCAAGCAAAAAAAAGCGATGATTTGAAATTTGGAAAACACCAACATACGGTTAGCTATCGCCAAAGGGCTATACGAATGGGTTGCTGCTGTAGAAAGCGGATTATATCAAGCCAAACAGACGAGCGTAAGGCAGGCTGAATGTTTGGAATGTAAGGGAAAATCTGCAAAACTACAAACAAAACAAGATAGAATTATGGAACCCTTGCCAAATAGGAAAAAACTGAACCGAAATGCGCATTAAAAAATGCAAAATGAAGCAAGGAAAATTCAATCACAAATCGTCCCTCGGGATTTGGGCACTTTTTTCTGCTTTTCTGCTTATTAATTTATTTTATTTTATTCCTCTATTTTGCTTTAGCTTTGAAAAAGAGTAAACACGAGGCGCGCTTAAGTAAACATATATGAAAGCGTATATGTGGTTTTAGGATATTTGCGATATGCGAAACCCTTTATGGGCCATACGCGAACTGTGCAAATATGAGCCGGCATTAGGAAGTCACTGTGTAAGTGACCCAAAAGTAAATGAAGACGAGCAATGCTGGTAATCGTTCAGTCGCAGTTCAAGTGCTGTGCTAAAAATATTCAAAACAAACATAAATGCAAACAAGTGCACTCGATAATTGAAAGTGGTGGAAAGTCAAAAAAAAAATCAGCGCAAAAATTGCCTAAATCAAAAACAAACAATATCTCCATCGTTAGTTGGGACTAGTAAAAATAAATAAAAGTGAAAATTTCAAAGCAAAATTACCAGTTGCTAACGGTAAAATAAATATTTGGGGCTTATTACTACTCTTATTTATTTTTGCAAAGTAAAAGATTCAGTTACAGTTACAATCTCGCGAAAAATCTGCCTTGCGAACTTATATACACTTAGCAGTATACGGTTGTTCGACGATTTTTGTAGAGCGGCTCGCTTTATCGTATAATTTACTTCCCTTCACAAATTCGTTAGTATAAAGAAATTGTTTTCACGAAGCCTGGTTTTTTTGAATTACAAATTTCACAGATATTTTGTCAAGTATAGGAAAATTTATATATCAGACTCTAGTTTTTTAATATTATTAATTGATCTTTACAACTTGATCAAATTTGACTGGTTCTAATCACCTAAATATATTGTCCAAAATATTGCAGAAGTGTTTTGTAGTCTACTTTACTACAAACAAAAATATTTGAGCGACACAAAACCTTCAGTGAAGGTCGTGAAGTCAGTGAGAACAGTGTTTCAAAATCGTTATGTTGGCATCAGGGAGATAACAGAGGATCTCAACATCACTACCATTTTGGTTTATATTTTGGGTATGAAGTGTGTCGATGCTAGACTCGTAGAAAAGATCTCAATCTTTTGCAAAAACGAAGTTGAGTAGAGGTCGCAAAAGAGACGTTTGGCAATGTAGCTGAAGACCCTACACTCATAAAATGCATTATTACTAATGACGAGACGTGGGTTTATGACGTCAAAATTCGTCCAAGAATTTTGTGAATGCTTCAAAATTTCGCGGAAACCGAATAAAACCAAAATTCTCTGAAGGCACTTAAGGCTATTCTATCCAAGGCTTATAAAAAGTTTTTGCATTAAGCATTGGCACACTTATATTTGCTCAGGAGCCTATTTGGTTAGCAATAATAAAATTTTTATAAAAATATGTAAAAATAAATTTTTTGATTAGTCCAAGTCATATTTGATCAAATGGTATATGTCTTTTCTTTGAACTTATATTCGAATAAAACGCAAAGTCCCTGAGGGTTTAAGGGTTTTAAGTCTCTAACTATTTTACTATTAATAAGAATTAATTCTAACGATTTATAAAACAAAACATACCAATTTTAAATAATTATTACTTACCTTCAATTTTTACCCAAACAATTTTAGAATTTCATCTTTCATCACTACGAATAGCAGACAATCTTTATTTGTCGTATATCAAAGCCAGCAGCGCTTCTCCCTTTAAGCGTGAATAAAAGTGGCAAAAAAAAACAAGACTTTCGTTTGCTTGACTACTACTTGTTAACATTATTAAAAATAAATTAGAGGCAACAGTTGCGTCCTCACTTAGTTGGTTACTACGACTGATTCCCGCTTTGTGAGCGCAGAGACCGAAAAAGTCAGCAGCATATCCTGCGGCAGCATTTTTTCGTTTGCCAAAATCTTATATACACGTATTACTATTATATTTGTTTTATTTTTTATTTTTTCGGATATATTTTTAAATTGCCGTGTGCTTTTATTTGTTTAACGTTTCCACTTTCAAGTGGTTTTACATTGCATGTGTACGTGCTTAAGTGACGCAATTTGTGGCCGCTGCACGACTACAAGCATACATATGTATATGTATGTGTGTGCTTTAATATCCTTTTGTGCGCTTATTTGTTTCCCATCCCTTTGCTGCTGGTTGTTATGTGTTTATTTTGAACAGATTTGCTTTGCCTTTGAGTGCACGCCACTAATGGTCATCGACGTGGGTTCAAGTTAGTGTATATATTTTTTTGTGAATTTATTGCATTAATCAAAAGCAAATATTGCTAGATAAAGTAAATATATCAAATAATATGTTGGACAATTTTAAGTGGTATTATGTTACAGAAATTTGAGGATTTCGGCTCCGAAGTGTGCAGTAAGTTACGCCCATGAGAGTGGTAAAAGGTTGCTTGGGCTCTTAAATACATTGATTGATATGAATAGGGTACCAATGATAAGGAAGGTAAAAAATGTAGTCATCCTAAAAATGTTCAATAAATATTTTTAAAAAATAAAAAGGAATATATTTAATTAGTGATACTCGTGCGAGTGTCCCAGAAAAAAAATGTAGAATTCTTCAAGGCTCACTTTTAACGTTTTATGAACAATTTTAGTCCACTAGAGTGTTGGTTATTCAATATAATTATTCAGCTTAAAATTATACTAGTGGTCATTTTATAAAAAATCTTTCTAGAGGCAACGCAAAAGTCGTAAGTGTATACAGATTAACCCCTTGAAATATCCAACAAATTTAAAAACATTAAATTTAATAAACAAAAATTAGTTTGAACTGTGGGGGAGTACTTTTGAATATCACAACAACTCAAGGTCACCTTTAAACTTACTAATTGTTTAGCGAATTCTCTGAATATATTCTTTCCAATTTCGCCCTTAATCTAAAATACGTATATATAAATATGTGTTTCCTTTGCTTAAAAGCTCATGCACACGCTTATTTTCTAAGAGTTGCAGTTCTAAGAGTTCTTGCAAATTAATTGGGTCAAGGTGAAGTCGCGTGGGGAGTTCATATTCATGTTAAAGACAATATATACCGCAGGCCTTTCATGAAATACATTCTCGTCTCCCTCTTGCAATTAGCTTTGCTGTGAATTTTCTGTAAAGTCACGCACAAAAATTCTAAATGACTGTAGCAAATGGGTTAGTAGAATAAAGAATAAAAATATGAGTATATGCCATACATATGTAGAATAAAATTAGTATTCTTAGAATCAAAACATTTATATGGAGACATGCAACCAAGGTTTTAATTCAATTAGTCAATAGTGAGATTCGTTGGTACATTCATGCCATCGCCAACCAATTGACTACTGTCGAAAGAAATGTTGGATCAGCAACAAAGTATGCATAGCCTCCCTTAATACACAGGCTCCTTCATATATGTAGGACTCTCGCTAATACCATATTATTAAGCAAATTTGCATTCATTTTAAAGTTAGGTGCAATCAAATAAATTCATTATATATCGAGTGAATGACTCAAGTCTATTTGACATAGGATCAAATATTCACTGGTTTAAGTATGCCGTCAGGAAATGTGCTTACAAGGATAGTGCAATCATAAAATATCTTATGGTCAATCTAACAGAAGTTAGTTTAAGATCGTTCGATAAAGTTTCATTCTTTTAGGTCTCATACGATCTTAAGTCTCAATGAAATCGATATTACATATACGTTTATGGTCAATAAAGTCGAGATTGTGAACATATGTGCCTCTTTTAAACTGCATGATAATATTTGTTAAATATATGAGCACTACCACATGTTGCAAAAAAATATTAAGCTATATTGACATCACACAGTACAAGAGCAAACAAAGTAATTGCTAAATTCAATTGTAATCGTTCTAATTACTTAAGCAAATAAAATCCTTGTATTCCAAGTAATATAAAGCTGTTGCAAAAGTAATTTAGCTTTGTGCCTATCTAAAAATGCCTCAAGTAAGATTTCCTTGTTCTTGAGCTCATAATTTTAAATGATACAACAAATATAGTACTGAATTTAGCGACTAAACGACAATCAAGCCAGTATAAGCAATGAAAATAACAACAAACTAGCAGAGAGCTGAAAAAATATTTAGTTCCAAAGCTGGTCACATGACAGGACATTTACATACACTGTTAAGACATATACATAAAGGAGTTACATGTACCGCACTTGGTTTGCAGGAAACATCTCAAATTAAATCCGCGCGTAAAACACGAAAAAGGACATGCCGCAAGCCGTAATACGACTAAGCTGGATAATATGCTGAAGAAAAGAAAATCACACAAATATGTTTGTATGTCTGTAAATGTGTGCTACCTTACAACATAGCTTCTTACCTCCCCCAACCAATAGCAAGCGCCACTTTTATACCGTTACTTTTCTGTTACTCACCCACTCCCCTCACCACTTTAGCCACTGGCTGCATAACGGCAATGATAATTTTAATGTTTATCGTCTTTTATTGTCAAACAAATTATTTTTGATATCCTGCTGCAGGATATTGATGTCGTCGGAGCTCAACAAAGCATGCCACCAATACACATACATATGCAAATCTATGAATTTGAATGCTGAAGTTCGCAATAACAGTTACTGAGAATCACTTCAGCTGCTACCGGGCAACCGCAGCTTGAGGGCAAAAGCGAATCTTGCCCGAAAATCTACAGACCAGCGTGGGTTTATTTAAGGTAATTTGATTAAAGCAGTGCGGGTGGGATGGCCTTAATAGGAAAGCACAAAAAAATCCGAGTGGTCCCCCTTCTCTGTTTTTTTTTTGACAATTTTTGCTTCGTTTCGCCTTTGCAGATGTATATCTTCAGGCGCATAAAGCTCATAAAATCTAAAGCAGGTGACTGCCGACGCACTTCATAACTGTACATGAAAGATTTGCGTATGTGTGTAAGTCAGACTAGCAGTCAAAACAATTTAATGCTTGAATAAGAAATAATTTCTTTCGAACAACATTTTTTTCTTTTGCTTCTTCTTCTAGTTGTAAATTTTAGCGACATAAATGCAAAGAATGCGAGAAAGCGTTTTTTTTTTTAGTCTTTGCTATATTACTTCTTTTCAAACGTTCTTGGCGACATAAGCATTCACGCACATAGATTTAAGGCAATCGGTATTTGCCTATATACCTATAGAACCATATATAAAATTCAATACACACACATATATACTTGAGTGCATACTTAATTTATTACATTTTATGGCATTATTTTTACTCTTGCTAGCTAACCTCCCCTTCTGCAATGCGCGCTTATCTTCATTTGATCGGAAAACCATCTTCATCAGGAAAAGCTGATAAGCAGGAGAAGCATACACACAGGCGCATACAGCGCATCAATACACTTTTCATTTCATTAGCTTAATTTTGCGTGCTTTGCTATATCGAATTAGTTCTGTAGAGACACATCCACGCATATTTCTGTATAACTATATGCATCCACATATATTTATATACATATATATATATGTGTGTGTATTAAGGACAACAGCATATTAGCCAGATTATTTGCATAATTCCATTTTTGCCTGCCATCCAAAGCTGCTCATTTGAACTCATAAAAGTGCCTACACAAACTCATCTGCATACTATTTTATATTTACATGAACATATATATACAGATACATACTCCCATAATTTGATTGCAGTAACTGATAACCATGTGGGCTTCATTAATTTTTCATTATTTGCGAAAAACATTAAAATTTGCATATGAATTAAAGCACAAGGCGAATATAGAAAAAAAACACATTTTCCAAATGCACTGTATCCTATAGATATGAGGCGAGTACGTCCTTTTTTTGAAAGATGAAAGGTAAGTGATTATTTGCTTACCTTTTAGTAGTGTTTATTTATTCAGCCTTGCGTAGGATAACTGGAAAGAATAAAATTATAAGCTGATCTGTTATTTATTATGTTTAATCAAAGACATAATGTATTTATGATCAATAAACGAATAAGGGACAGTTGAAAATAAGCAAAATAAATAATATATTGGAAAGCATTAAAAATGAGATGAGGAAATGCGAAAACATACAAGTAAATTTACAAGGACAAAGTTACATTTTAAGCTTCATACCATAGGAAGGAGATCAAGCGTACAAGATTCTGAAGAAATAAAAGTAGAAATATACTACAGGCAAGTAAAAAATTTCCAGATGTCCCCAAAGGTTTATTTAAAAACAAATAACTAATGATTTTCTGCTGGGGTAAATTTCGAAACGATTGCTGATTGTTAGTTTCTTGTATCATATTAACTTACATTATGGATGATGCGTTCACTTTACTTCATAAGAATATCTTGCAAAATACTCAATTTACGTACTTCGATGTCTATCTGTCAAATATTGGCTGGTGTAATCAATCGTCTTATTAATGATGAGAAAAGATGAAAAGAAAATATGGACCAAAAACACACGTTTTTGTACCGCAAGAAACTAAGCGAAGTCCATGGCCAGCTTCATTTTATGGATGTGTTGTGGAAATCATTATTATTAACATACTTGACTAGACTAAAGGTCTAGTTAACCACTATCCAGTTTTCAAATTAATTCATTATTTTTTCAATATATGTCTTTGGTAAACGCTGCTAAATCGCAACCAAATGGATAAATTTCTGAGATAAATGGTTAGTGGTGATGAAAAGTGTACATTTACGTTAACTTCCAGCGAAAACGGTTCTGGTCAGGATTGACGATCAGGAAGGTTTTGCTATGTGTTTGGATGAATTGAAAGGGAATCATCTACTTTGAGCTCTACCCCTACGGCCAAACGTTTCAGATTCCGACTGATCAGACATTTGAGCTTCTCCTAAGAATGAGACCTCTTAAATATATACTCGTATATATTTTTCCACGAGTACTTTGAAAGTCTTGATTTCGCTAGTGTAAGATAATCTTAGTAAGGCTTTTTACGCGTATTATAAAGTCAGCTGCTAAGTTTCGAAGCACAATACTTGGAGAAATTTTCAAATAAAAAAACCGAGTTATTTCACTTGTAACTTAATATTTATTCAATATATCATCACTTCTTATATATAAGTATAGTTCATAATAATTTTATTATTTACTTATATTGTATGTATGTATGTATATACTCCATTATTTATGTATAAATTATCGAAAATTCTATGTTGTCTATATTTGTAGTTAAGTGAAATTTCTACTTTATATTGTACTTTGTTCTGCTCGTTTAACAATCATTCCTTTGCATATGTTTGCAAATATTATACAGTTACATATTAAGACTCTTTTAGTATTTATGTATTTTATGTAAAATAAATCACACACACATTTAGACATTTTCTACTTCGCAAAATAAATACAAAAATATACCGAAGTATTGTAGATTACTACTTCGCTGTTTGCCATAATATTTTTTTATAAAAAGCATTTTGTGTATATAATATGGTAGTTAAAAATTTAATAGCTGCTTTGCTTTAATATCCAGTTTTTTTAGAAATTAAATTTTTTTATTAATTTTTTGTTTAGTTTTCGAAATCGTGATATATAGAGTATAGGTTTTTTGTATATATATATATGTATATATATTAAAATTAATATATATGTAAAGTTTATATAAATAGACATCGAGAGTTTGTAAAAGTTTGTTAAGTCTTATATAAATATAGTATATGTAAATATCGTTAGATTCCTTAAAGTTAATATTATTTTATTTCTGGTTAAAGATTTGGGAAGTTCTTAAGTTAAGACTATCAAGTGATTAAAGAAAAATACAAAATAAAAGTAGTTTTAAAAACTATGTTAAATTTTGAAAAAGGGTTAAAAACAAATATTATAAACTTTCCACAAAAATATTTGTTTTAAAACTTTGTTTTTGGCAAAATAATACCTAAAATTAAAATAATTAATTACACAACTAACTGATAAGGCAGAAAATATTTAAAAAATTTAGTTTGGAAAACTTTCGTAAATATTTATATTTTGTTATTTTATTTTGATTTAAAATAGAAAAATTTTTTTTTGTAGGTACAGATTAATTAAAAAAAAAATGCTTACATGATTTTTGAGTGCATTTCATATATATGTATATATATTTTTTTTTTTTCAAAACTTAATGCAACAAAACTTTTTATTTTGCAAAAAAAAAACAAAAGAATATACGCGTATAGAGCATTAATTTATATAAATTTTTTCATCAAATGTCAATAATGTTCTTTCTTTGAAAAGTAGAAGGTTTTGCAAGTAAAACAGAACACTAGTTACACAAAAATAGTTAATCACTCAAAAAATGATGTTATTTTGTCAAAAATTTAGAAAAACATTGTAATAATTATTATTGTGTCGAAATGAAATTGTTTTCTTAAGATTATGAAATGAAAATGAATATTTGGTATTTGCCGTGGCTGAAAATACATTTTACCGAATTTCGATAATTGGCTACATTAAGATATCTTTCAATATAATTTTCAAAACGCACAATTTGGATTGGTTTTTGTAAAAAAATCTGTGGTCTTTTCTAAACTTAGGTGGAACATATTATTCAAAAAAAGTATGGAATTTGTCCGAAAAAAACGAAATCCAAATTTCTTTCTAATAATGCTTTTTCTTAAAAATTGTATTCATTAATAGTTGAAATTAGAAAGAATAAAGAACAAAAATTTGAGATATTCGAAATTTTTTGAACAACTGTAATATTTTTTGGAAAATTTTGAAACTTTTGAAAAATGTTGCAATTTTTATTTTTATTTTCAAATATGTAATAAACGCCCAATTAAAATTAAAAGAATTTTTGAAACAAAAGTTAAATTTTCAATACTTTGTTTTTATTAAATTTGAAGTCATAAATAATCTTACTTATAAATAAATTTATGAATATTAATTATATATTTTTAAAATATTTTAGTATTTACATAGTATCTTAAAAATAATTCTTCAGTTCTTTTGAAATTATTGGCGCCAATTAAATGTCTAAAATTAATTATTTTTACATAAACCCAAGCTTTTAATGGCATGTGGAAAAATTTTTGAGACTACACTGTGATAAATTAAATAAACTTTCAAAAATAAAAATTAAAAATATATATTAGATTTCGAACATATTTGAAGTGTGAAAATTTTTTCTGTAAACCTCATCAAAAATTATGCTATTTCATAATTTAGTTACAAAAATCTATGCTAGCTTTATTTTAATTATTCTGCTTGGTTCTTAATTAAATCTAATGAAACTTTTCATTCTTAAAACATAAACGCTATCACAATTATGCTTATATCTCACAATTCATTGCAATAATTTGCTTTCTCATAAAATAGCTTCTGAGCTCCGCTAAATCAGCATTTTACCGACGGACATACAATATTACATAGTTTTTTCTCGGAATCCGTCAAATTTTCGGAGTTTCTCATAATCACAATTGCGCTTTTCCGGAGCTTTACCACACAGTACACTGGGCACATGAAATGCCTTTGACCCCTCGACCAGGAACGTAAAATTGTAGTAACTTCTTTTCGATTAGCAAATCTCTAATTGCCGGCAGCTGACGGTTGTTCTTGTGCACCACCAACAACACCGCTGGGCGATATCTCGATGACAGCGGTGGTGAAAACGTCTGCGGAACCAGTTTGTTGGTAATATTGTTTTAAAGCTTTGCACATAGCCACAGCAAGCAGCTTCCAAGGTAGCGGCTCCAACGTGGAAGCGGCTGAAGACGGATGTGAAGTTTCGGAGGAACTGTTAGAATGCGAATTAGACGACAAGGAAGCGGCGGTGGCTGGATTTGTAGATGAAATCGAAAAAGTTGCTGTGGCTGCGGTAGTGCCAGGAATTAAATTCGAAGACGCGCTTGAACTGGCATTTGCAGAAGTTGGAAGTGTTGCCGAAGCAGTTGTGAACGCACTGGAAAAAGCCGTTGGTGTAGCAGTGGCTACTAATATAGGCGCTGCTGTACTTCCGCTAGTCGACGCTTGATTTGTGGGCATTGGCGCACTAAGATTTGCCGTCGGCAATGGCACGGACTGACTGCTCGGTGCTGGCGGAAAATGTCCGTCAATTTGATCACACTCAGTTGAGGGCTGCTGCCGTGGCTCGTAGAAAGGTATAGCCATGTTTCGTTTATAATATTTCTATTTCTCAAAAAAAAAAGTTTAACTATCGAAAAAGTTTGTCGTAAAAAATTTCGTATTTTCTGCGCTTCGTTTGAAAATTCACAAAATTATACACACACGCACTTCCTATTGACTTCGATTCAAGCGCTAGATGCGTCCACTCAGCAGCGTAACGCTTGTCGTACTGAAGTACCGCTAGTAAAGGCACGCGTATTTATACTCGAAAATTTACGTGAAATAATAATATTGTACTCGAGGTGCTATCAAGTTTACTCTATACGCGCTACTTGGCGGTAATAGTGATTCGCAGCAGTGTACACGCACGACTGTGGCATGTAGCGCACGGCATGTGCTCTGTAACCCACAAAAATTTCTACTCAAAAACCCAACTCGCATGTAATCAGTAAGCCAAGCAATACGAGCCAATAAAATAAATAGACAGTGTGACTGTCAGGCAATGCGACAGTTGGTATTCGGGGTGTGTGTTCATCAATTCACAAAACCACCACCACCAGCTCCCAATCTTATTACCAATTGTAATGCTCATACCACTTACTCATAAGTACTTTCAATATCCAACACTGCTGTTCACGCGACCGCCGCATCTTCTCTCCGCCGCTCTCATTTAAGTAGTTCGCTCAGCTCGCAAACTCACGTGTCATGCGGTGTTATCCCTGTGATACTTCCGTAGCCACAAATAAACTCACCCCAATTCACCAATACCAACGCTGTCAGCAACACAAATACTATTACCACCATGACCATACCAACTACCACCGCCAATGGTACAAATCTTCTCCGGTATTGGCTCAACCACGGTTGCTCAATCTTTCAGCAGCTACTTATTTACCTTTCTACCTATGCCCATGAATCTGAATTGAGTGTAGTTTAACGTAAAAAGTATATTCGGCCTGAGCACGTTTTTGTGCAACACGTGCTGTCACTTTGAGAAAGTGATTTTGTTTTCATTCTCTGCGCTCTTTTCATATATTCATGAAAAATACTCAGATATATTTTTTGAGCCCCTTTTATAATTCGAAATTGTGTAAAAGTATTTTATATGTCTCTCCAGCAATATTTTACCCCTCAATTTAAGTTGGGCACATGTTCGAATTTTCGAACATTCGAAGTTTTTTCGAAATTGGTACATTTCTCCTTCGCACAGCAGTTGCATAGAATTTTTTTCCATTTTCCTCGAAATGTTAGACAATCAAATTTTCGAACATTATAATTTTTGTTCGAAATATGTGATTTTCTCCTTTGCAATAATACAACTACTGAACTTTAATTTGATATTGCTGCTCTTCATATATTTTGATATATTTTTTTCGAACGATAGTGACCCGTTTTCATGGCTTGCCTCTTTAATTTTCTAGTCAAATTTTTTAGTGGAAAATAAGAATTAAGTTTTTTCGAATTTTGGCACTTCATTATTCATCTTAATAAAGCTTTTCTACACCTTAGAAAAAAAGTTGGCTACCTTCGAGCTGATACAAAGGAAAACAAACTACAAGTATGAATGAATTAGAAAATTTTTGAATAAAACTTATAATTTTTCGGTCCTAGCATTTTCAAAAAATTACGGTCCAAATGTTTTCAAAAAAGCTTTCCACAAAAGTATATGCATATGTCGGAATCCCGCCATTTTTTATGATAAGACTCAAGTACTATAACTTTCTTCGAATGACATTAATTCGTTATTTTCTCCTCGTTATTCGTTTATATTTTCGACTATATGTAAAAATCCTTGACCAGTTTCTCTGCTTTCTCCTTTAGTGTTCGAAAAAGAACCTGTAGCTTCACATTTTTTCCCACACTCTACTTGTTGATGCTATATTGCAATGGAATGTGCTTGGAATTCATAAGCACATCCTTTGGGTTTTTTTGTACAACTAAATTGTCGCTTTCTTCTCTTGCTGGTATCCCAAATTCAGAATGTTTGCTTTTTACGGTATAAATTGAAGAAATTACTTATGTATAAAAAGATTTGATTTAGCTGCTTTGGGGGAGTTTCAAGGGCATATTAAGTGTTTTAGTATGTTGGAAGCTTCTGGAAATTATATTAAAGATAAGCGAATAAGAGAGATGTTAGTTAGCTAAGTTTTAAGATTTTTAAAGAGTTTTATATTGCAAAAGTGTATGTATGTAGGTGGCTCAGCATACTACTTTTCTTAAAAGTAAATAGTTCTAGTTTAAGAATATTTTTAATACAAACTGAACTGATCGTCTCATTGAATTTTCAGTCATAAATGACTAGTTCGAGCAAAAATTGTAATCCACCTATTCCCAAGAGAATAATATTCAATTCAATAAGAAATTTGATACTCAGGACTGAACTATTGGTTCTTGATAGTGGACTAAGTAAGTTTTATAACTTTTGATATGAACATAACTCCTGCTATCATCACCTGACAAAAATAAAAAATGTAGCCTGCTTTCCAGTAAAAGGAAAAATTGAACGTTCATTGGTTCATACTACTTAACAATAGAAAAACTTCACTGAGCGCATATAGGTATGATGTTTCTACGATATGCTTCGGAAATATCAAGTTTAAGGACCTTAAAGCGCATTGCAATGACATATTACGACAGGCACCTGAACCCTCTTAGAGTTACCAGAACATTGTGCATAAAACAATCTTTGAAAGCTTCCAGTTAAAAGCATAAATCTTTGCTTCTTCTTCGTTTATGTGAAAAACGGTTGATTGAACGGTTTCAGGATCAAAACCTGTTAGGGACGACTTACTGATTCAATGGGTTTAAAATCGAAACATATATCAAAACGAATTGTTCCAACAGATTCAATATCGGAACTTTTCTATTATATTATTACTTCAAAGAGAAAGCTTATACAAAAATTCTCACGATGAAGCTATGTCTTATAACAAAAATCTATTTCAAACTATTCCTTTACCTTGAACTTTACCTTTGAACTTGAACTTTTCTAAGTTATGTTATAGGTATTGCAAATTTAGAGACGTTGAACTCTGTTATGAGTCACAGCACGTCTCACCAACCATCAATTTATTTAGTTTTTTTATTATAATTTATTATTACTATGTTTTTGGTTTTTTTTTTTTTTTGGAAGGAAATAAAGTTTACCACACCCTTCCACTTATTTTTCATGATCATTTAAATATAAGAGAAATAAATAAAATTTAAAATAGCAAAGCTAGTGCACTGACATTATATAATAGTAAAAGCAAGCTGAAAACTAAAAATTCAAAAAAATCTTTACGACGAAATCATTGATATTCGTGATAGTGGCAGAGTAAAGCGGTACTAAACATTTTTATAGTCAAATTTATGGTGAAACCATATGCGAAAATGCATGTGAATAAACAATATGGGAATCTACATGTAATAGATGTGTGTATATACACAGTACATCAGGGTTTATATGTACTGTAGAAAGGACAAAAGTGCAATAGACTCGCTGGCAGTGCAAGCACCCACAGGAACTACAGGAAGCCAAAAACACAATGCCACGAGTCTCTGAGTGCACCTGAAGACTGAGTGTGCAACACATGCATACAAATATATTTCCTTACCGATAGCAACCGCCTTCAAATCAAGGCAATGCTCATATTAACCACACTCTCTCACTCACGCACAGTGTTAGCCTTGTCAATGCCTTCACAAATACATTTAAAAATTTATACACATTTGTGTGTTTTACAGTATCTTATAAAAGTCAACGTATTTGTACACTGTCGGCAGTCAAGCAAGGTTGCAACTTCTGCAAATATTTATATTTTTTTCCCTTAAATAAAAAAAAATAAATGAAAACAACAACACCATTGCTATAGACAATCGAAAAAGTGCATTGTTTGCATTAAACATTTTACAACAATTGCTGTTGTTATTACTTTTGTTTTGCACTTTTTCACTCGCCAATAAACCTGAAGCCATAACGGAGCACACGAGAGCGATACACTTGCACTTTTATATGCCGATTGAAGCATTTGAAGTGATTGTTTTGCTACCGTTACCTCTTGACTCAGTCTTTCACTCGCAGCCAACTTTGCGAAGTTCTTTTCATGTGTCTCCCCTTACTGAGTAAGCACCTTCAGCTACAATGATAGCTGGCATTATTTTTAGTATCCTTTGAGAAGCTTCGCATGCTTGAAAATGAAAATAAGTAGTATAATTTAATATCAATTTACAATCTCCGTAAGATGAAAATGCGGGAGAACAAAAATTTAAGATGGAAGCAGGAAGGAATTTGATTTTGCGGAATTTAAGAAATACATAGATATACTTCATGGTTTCTTGACTTTTTTGGGCATTTACCTACTCTTGATCAGAAAGAAATCATAATAATATAGTTAAGCCCTATAAACAAAACATCAGATTTTATTTGCGGCAATGTTTCATTTAATTGATACTAGGATAGAGCCGTTTAGTGTATTTTTAAATACCGAACAGAAAAACATAGCCTAATGACTACGCAGCGTCTCTCTGAAATAATTACAGTTTATTCAATCAAGAAACCGAAATATTCTTCTCTGAGTTCCGTAACCGCTCAAGAGAATAATTTTGAGTATATTCTCAAAGCCTATCATTTCTTATTGTCAAAAGTCGGTGTAGATTCGGAGTATAAAGGGAAGCCATTTTGACTTAGTAGTTTTAACCCAGAGAAAGTCTCCCTCCTCTACTACTACTACTGAAAGTAATCATCCGGTGACAGATTTTACAACTTCTGCTTAATAGCATTCTGATAGAGCCATATCTCACCTCTATCCACATCTTTGAAAACACAATCCACATATAAACCAAAATATATCGATTTTCATACATTTTTGGTAATAGTCGCCTCAGTAACAACACTGTAACGCATCTTTCCTTTCCCTTGCAGATACGATCAGTGTATACATAACTATACATATAATGTCATTTTGTTCAGACTTGATGAGAAGGTCAGCTATACTATGTCTAAGTAGAAAATATTTCAATGCTTTTGAAATCACATTGCCTGGAAAAGAAGCTAAGTTCCTCAAACTAGTTATTTCGGAAAAGTGTCTTTGTAATTATAATTTCCAGTGCGCTTGCGGAGGTAACCGATTGATGTGTTACTTGCAATTATTATTTAAGAAACTCTGCAGCAATTTTCTTAAGGATATTTCAACTAAATACTATTTACTAAGTATTTTTAAAGCATTTCTGCTACGTCTAACCTAGTTCGCTAGAAAATCTTAAACATGTTGTTTTTCTTCTTATGTTTCTAACTGGTTTAAATGATAAAAATCATCTGTTTAAGTAGCCCACCTCAGCAAAAGTTTCAAGTCACTGACCCCTTGCAGTCTTGCAAAGCGTTGTAAACATTTTTACATCGGCAATTTTACTCCTTTCTTGCTGACTCTGCTCTGCTTAGCGCTTTTTAAACAAGCGTATATTAAAATTTGCATTTATTTACTATTATTTCGTTTGCTCTTCAACATTTATGATTTTTGCAATTTTTTTAAGAATTTCTGCAATACTTCTTGCATTGTAAAACAGACACTTGTTTGCACAAAACAATGCTGCCGTTTTACAGTCAACCATAGCATGCTGCAACAACAACTTTTTACGCAAGTGGGAACCATGTTGCGCATGCCTCAAGTCTATTTACTTTTACTGCAATTTGTGCTTTGGGTTTTTCTTGTAATGAGCTCAGTAAAAAGTTTTTTACAACTTATTTGCTTATGTGTGTTTATACAGTGGAGTCCTTGTTATTTAGTTAGTGATTTCTTTGTATTTCTATATGTTTTTTTTTTCATTTCCGTTTATTATGATTTTTTGCATGCTGCAATTTGACTATTTCATTTTAATGCACTCTGCAACAATTCTGCTCAGTTTCAGTCTTTATTATGTTTGTTTACCAAATTGACTTAAGATTTGCAGAAAATTAACTCTTTTTTCGCTTGTTTTGAAATTTATTGTATGTAGTTCTTTTTGTTATCATTTATTTTTTGACCAAAAATTTGCTTGACTTTATATTTAGTGACAAAAAATAGCAAAGTATGATGGAACTCTTTAGTTTCCTGTATGAAATACGAGTTTTAGACGAGCACTTATAGTATTCTTTTAGTTCCGGTCCGGTTAAGATCTCATGAAAATGGTTCAATATGAATAATTTTTGAAGTTATATAATTTTTTACACATTTTTCGGGTCTGTTTAGAGGTAGGAAACTTTCTAAAGTAATTTTTGTTGGTTGAGTAAAGAGAAGAGTACAAAGTAAAGAGCTGATTAAAAGTTTTCAGTCGCTCTTAGAGGCCTTATCAATTTATTGAATTTATCAGGAGAGTTACTGACCTTTACTCCTGTACTATCATAAGTTACCTCACTTATATTTGGGTTTAAACTTTAATTGTTTCAAAAAGAGACTGATAGACTTTTTAGCTGAATATATTAGTAAGAGTATATTTTATGGCAGTACTGATTTTACTACCTGTAACTTTTAGAGCAGTATGACTTCAAATTTCTATAAACTCCAAACATATTACCATTTTGCAAACACACCTTTCATATTTCATGCAAATAGTATACCTAATCAATCTCGCAAAAGCTGACTTCATACTTCAACTCCCATCTAACTTTTAGTAATTTGAAAAGTTAATCTTCATGCAACCACTCATCTCCGTCATATTCCCACACACAACCTAACCTAACAATCACACACGAGTAGTGCCGCAATACATACGAGTATGTGTTATTTAAATGTGACCCAACTACCAATAATCACTGTAATCCTATACTCATACTACACCGCAAATATTTGCAAGTAATATGGCAACGCTGCGTTATTAGTGAATTATGTGGCAAATGCTTCGTTATTAATTAGACTCATTTGTGTGCCAAGTGAACGAACAAAAACCAACAAAACGGACATAGCGCGAGTACGCCGGGAGACAGTCGGTCCGGACTGCATGGGGAGTCGTACAACTGTACCGTAGCATGGCTGACTGAATTTGCATTGTGGCAGACTTACGCAACTCATGAGTCAACTGTTGTGAAAGCAGATGAGCCCATCACATCAGTGGAAAATTAGTATGAGGGTTGTTAGGGAGGTTATGGCGCTGTGTATTCTTTATAACGCTTGTAGTTAGCATTATTGTTTGTTGTTATTATGCTAGCTACTGATGGTTACTCCTGCCGCTGTTGTTAAGTCACCTTAATTAAATGTCAGTGTGGCTCGTTAAACTTTTTAGCCACTCAAACCATTGGAGGCAAGGAAAACGACTTCAGCTAGAAATTTGGGGTTATGGTGCTAATAGAGTCGAGGCTTCTTTTTGTATCTAATAACAAATCTCAGTTACTGTAACCGTTTTTTTCGTTATTTTTTGCAAACAAAACACACCAGGGACTTGCGTTAATAATTTTAATAAATCAATTTGTTAATTGAGATATTCAACGAGTTGGGTAATTAGTTCAAAAATATAGCCAGCTGGCGGAGAGATTAAAGTAATAGTGGACGGCTTAACTGAGCAAGTTATTTTGCATGTGCGAGAAGTTAATATTTAGACAAGTTTCAGGTAAAGAAATTACACTTCGTATTCGAATTAATATATATTTTTATTATGCTTCTCTGGATTAAGAATTTATTGAAGATGCAAAATGGAAGTTTCCAAGCTTAGCAGGACATCGCACTAACACAAGCTAAGCGTAGAGCTCTAAAAGCTCTAAACTACATTCGTTGGACTTACATTACCTTCCCAAAGGTCGAAAATCGAGTCCATTACACTACAGACCTCTGAAAATCGCATAAATGCTACCAACGAAAGAAAATCTTTACAACCGGAAATTATAGAAAGTTATTAGCCATCCCAAGCAAATTTAAACTCATTTACTTCACATATTTAATTTTCTTTGAAGTTTAAGCCAATAATCTCACACACACTGCCCAGTGCCTTTGTTCAATTATCTTAATATTTGCTACAATACACAATAACAACAATTACCATAGCAAACACCTATTAATTATGCACCAAAGCTGCTTTTAATATGGTTGTAAAATGAATATTTGGCACAATAAAATTTAGACAATACACCAGAGTACACGAAGGAGCTTTGCGATAAAGTGCATACCTACAACTACTAAGCGTCGTTTGGCTATTAAATGGACCTCGGCACACTGCTTGAACCCACATATTGTGCGCCATAATCGAATTTAGAGCGACAAAGCGCAGGTGGTTCGAGTTGCAGCAAAGGCAGCACCAGCAGACACCGAATTGGCCACATGTTCACTTCATTTGATGGCTTGATAGCCTGATAGCTGTTGCATTGGCGTAACCGATGTGTAACTATTATACCTTTGGCGGTATTATCTGCCAGAGAGGTAAGTAACTTGAAATTGCTATGTTGGTATATGTTTGCATGTTAACTGTAGACGAGCTTTCATGCTGAACGTGCATATAAATTTTCATGTCCTGCAGCTAAACTATACAATTTTATTACTTCAATTCACAATTTTTGGCACTTTCAACGCCAACACAATAAAAATAGATGCAACAACAGAGGAGAGCAGGCAACACTCGCTTCTAGCTTTAATCCTTTGTGAATGCAGGTGAAAGCCTTACAGCTGCAAGGGGACATCACTGGCTGCTGGTCCACCACCCATGCTGCTTGCCCATGTGCTTTGCTAAACTTCGGGTCGTAATTTATGGTTCGTTAGGTCAAATGTCTGCGCCACAGCGCCATGGCTTACCTTTGCTAGGACTCACGCTTGTGTTTGGATGAGTGGTGAACTTGTAAACAGCGAAACGCACAATCGCCCCAAAGGCGCTCGGTTGACTTGCCGAACTGCAGAGCGTTACAGAAAGTCTAAAGCAACACCATATACCATCATCCATGTATTTTACAACCGCTTCACTTCGAGCATTTCTTAAGTGCTTGTCATGCCTCCCAAGTGTCCTGTATGCTCTCGCCATAAGTGTATATTTCCTATTTTGCTAGTGTTGTCCATGCAATTCGCTCCATTATTCAGCCATTCATGTACGTTGTAACTGCCAATAAAATGCCAACATGCAAAAATAAATAGTTTGGTCAGCGTAATAAAATTTGAATTGGCAAAGACGAGCGCAAAGGATGTAGCTGGTTTTATAGCTTGCAGCTTTTGACTAAAACTTAAATATTTTAAAATCGAATTCATCACAGTCATCATTCTGTGTATGTGTGCAGCAACTGATGTATTCCTTACAATTTACTTGACAAATGCAAGTTCGAAGATGTACGATAGTAACTTGAAGGCTGCGCTGGAATAAGAACTTAAAGGATGTACTCGTAAGTATAAGGACTGAGATGCATAAGTGTTTGTTATTTGGTAACAGTGTGTTTGGGGGAAAATTAGTTATATGTGCCTGTGCTTAGATTGATCTTATTCAAAACTCGATTACCAATATTCGCACAGTGGGATCGTAAGGTTACATTACTGGACAAAGTTTAAATTGGCATATAATATAAAAAAATAATGATTGGTCAAACTAAGTTAAAGAACTCAAGGAAACCCAGGAAAGATGGGTATATGAAGAGGTCCAAACAGAAAGGGTCTAAAATTCTCAGCTTCTTCAACTGTATTCCTAAAAACTTGCTCCACTTCGTCGCAGAACCTACTCCTGGTGGCATTTTCAAGTGATATATGAGCGATATGAGGAATGGTCGAACTTCGAAGAGAAGATTGGAGGCGGATTTTTTTAAGAAAGATCTCCGTTTTAGACTACCGGATCACAGTAGTATTTTCATGTGAAATCAAAGTTAGTCAAGGCATGTCTGACCTCACTAACACCAACCTAATTCATTGTCAGACTAGTTTGGTTGCCAAAACATAGCAGAAGGATGAAGTTGGATTTCCGCTGTCCTCTTACGTTCCAGCACTGGACATTATTTAACCTAGCTAACCTCTTGATCGAATAGATTCTCGTATCTGCTCCGGTTACTTAGAATTTATCCAGTTTAGTTAAACAATAAGCCACTGTGTATCATCAAAATACAAGCTATAAAAGCTTAGTTGGCTTGCAATGGAAACTCTGCTCATTCACCCTTTAGTTGTATAATTTCTTTTGGATTTCTAGAATAGAAGCAAATATACAAACTTGAACCAAAGGATACTTGGTGTATGGCAACTTTGACCACAAATAAACAGTGTGGCAAACAAATCACATCTAAACCACATATATACAATACATGCATACATACATATAAAACAATTTCAAATGAATATGAATAGCAACTAATAATAAAAGCAAGATATTGAAATTGAAGACTATGACTTTTGAGAAGCATAAAAAGAAATGCTTAAATCGATATAAAATTTGTGTGGAATCCAAATTTTACTTGTCGAAGAATGAAGAATTTACGAAGGGTCAGTTTATGGATTAAGAAACGCGGTGATGGAGATAGAGATGAAGATGAAGAAAAAGCAAAGACAAACCTGAGAGTTCGGACAACTTCCAATAAGGGCATAATTTGCATATGTGGTTGAGTTAGCAAAGTTGGAAGGATAGAGTAGCTGTAAAAAGAAGCGGAGCTTGGGGTGTCAACGTACCGAAACGTATTAAATAAATGTGGTAGACAGAAAGTGTTAGGCAGAGAAGTTCGAAGTATAATTAGAAGATGTGCTTAGCACGTTGTTGATGTGGACATTGGTCAAGTCTACATTTATTTATCATAGAAAGGCGAGAGTATTAAAAGATTAAATAAGTGCTTACAATTTTGCTAACTGCAAAATAATGGCATAGCTGAGTTTCCCAAGGTTCAGTGTTGACCCAACTTCTCACTGAAGCACACCCTTTATTGTAGCTTTACAAATGATTCCAAAACTTAATCAGGACGAAGATGCTGGAAATTTTGAATTGAATGTGTAGAAAACATCTCCCTCTCACGCTCTCTTATTCCCTTATGGAAGTATACACTACTTTTAAGATCAATGGCTAGGTAGCAATTAACATATAAACTTGAAGAACATACTATGCTCTGAAAGTCAGTATGTTAGGAGGCTCCTGGTATGACGCTTTTGCTTTTGTTTATGACTGACTGTGAACCGGCTTTCGTTAACTTCTAATTTATTATTTTTCTTTCATCTTCAGAACTTAAAAATGATCTCTTTCATAGATGACTGACAACTGAAAAAAATTGTTCTCCATTTTGAACTATTGAATCTTCAAATAGCTTGTTGGATTGGTAGCTGGTATATTTATGATAATAAAAAAACAGTAATGAAAGGCAGAGCTTGAAATTCTATATGTCTTTCCTGAAGAAAATTAGGTAATGTATTGCTTTCTGTGTATCTTCTAAAATATTACTTTGTGAGCCGCACATCAGGGCAATTGAACTACAGACTTTTACTATTAACAGAAACAGAACAGAACAGAAGCGAACTCAACTCCGACTGAACAAACAGTTTCTTTTATGAAAAATGAACTTGTGAAACAGAAATCCGTACCTAAATGTATAAGAGCATACAAGTACAAAATTTCATCGTTATATAATTTTTAAAGTTCAACAATCAGTGAATACCACGTGACAGATATCAATAGTAGGACTCTTCTGGTAATAATAATCATATATCGAACAGTAAACGGCTGAACTCAGAAGTCAGAGATAGCGCTATACAATTTTTGTGGATTTTCCACCAATTTTATTATTGTTTAAGAAATGCTACATATTTTGCTAAGGAATCTCTTCCGATTTGATGGTAAAAACTTTTGGAAATGCTAAGAATTGTTACGGTTTTTGGTAAATAATAATAGTAGATGAATTTATGGACGCTCATACACAACTTTTTAAGGCAACATAACGAAAAAAGTCTGCGTGCTATTGAACTCGTGGAACACCTTTAAAATACGGCCTACACAAAACAAAAAATGTATTGAAGTTACAATATCCATTTCCTTTCTGCGGCTTGAAATTTCCTACAAACGTTTGATATTCAAGAACTCTGATTTGTCTGCATTATTTATTAACGCGTTATTGTTGTGCTTGATGACTTTCCAAAACGTTTTATTATCACAAACTAATAAAATGCATAGCTTTTCAAATTTGCTTAAATAGCATCCCTTATCTGCATCTATTATGCTGCTGTTGCTGTGTTGTACTTCTACACCTCACCCCCGAAGCGCACAACACACCTTAAATGCCAGAGTTCGCATCGCCCTTCCTTCGGCTGTCATAAAAAGCAACACTGTCGTGGAATTTTTATGATCACTTGGCGTACTTTTAATTTAAATTGCACAAGCAGCCAGCACACAATGTATGAAAATATAAATAAAGTGAAAAATTAAATGCGAAATCCATTTTAGATTAATTTTTTTCTTTTTATTCTCGCCGCTGTGCAATTTTCTCTTTCAACAATTTTCTTTTTTACAACTTTCTTTTTACAATTGCCATTTATCTTTTCTACAATTGGACTTTTATATTTTTGTTGTGAACATTGCACTGGAAAATGGTATAAAAGAAATTAATAAAAAAATCACATAAGAAAATTTATGTTGCAAGCACGCTTGCTGCAGACATTTAGCACCGCTCTCGTGTGAGATGCGCTCAAAGCGGCTATTTAAAGTAACGATTGCACATTAAAATTATATATTTTACAATTTTTATCGCATATTATAGCATTAGATATGGTATATTGTTGCATGCAATCAACTTGGTAAAAAGTTGTTCAATATAACCGCCGTTATGTTGCAAATAAAATCGTAAATGTTGTAAGAAATCGATTTGCGCAAAATACGAAAATTTTACAGTTAATATAATATATATTGAATTGGCAGCAATTGCTGGATGCTTTTTAATAGGCCAAGCAGATATAACATAACGGTTACAAATTACTTTTTTTTATTAGAAGACAACTTGAAGCAACTTTTCCTGTTTTTATTTTTAACCTAGTAGAAGACTAATATCCTAGGTAATTTAAAAACATTAAAACAGAAACAATTCATATTTTTATACGCTGAACAGGGTATATTAAGTTGGAGACGATGTTGGCATTAGCCAAAAAGGGAACGTCGAAGACCCTCTAAAGTATATACATATATTATATACAAATGATCAGCGTGGCGAGCTGAGTCGATTTAGTAATGTCCGTCTGTCTGTATATACCCTAACAAATCCCTCAAATATTGAGATATCGGTCTGAAATTGTGCACACGTCTTTTCCAGGTATTTCCTTGGAACTTTTTTAAATTTTTAAACTCCATGGCGGATATTCTATTCCAGCGTTTCAGGAAGTCTAAGATCGCAGTAGATGACTTAGTTCAGAATAATAGTATTGATTTAGAGATGTGTTTTAAGTCATTGCGAAAGTTTCAAAGCATTCTCTTGATCTTTAATGTTTAAGCTATATTTCAACTAAAGTATTAACTATATCATGCAGTTCAAGGTGAATGAATGCAGTAATGGAGTTCATTCAAATCGATAGAACTATCCTTAATATCTCTCTATCATATCGGCATTTCCGGTCTATTGAGTCTCAAGAAGGTCTCTCTCTTCAGTGGATAATATCAAATATGTCTCCGATCGGTAAAACCTGCTAAGAAAGGGCTAAGCTTTCAAATTTTTCATTCCCTGTGTTCTTGGGAACTTGTTTTTCTAATTGGAAAAAGAGTGCAAATTTACGTTTATATTTATTGAGAGTAAGATTCGTTCAATTATAAAAGTTTTATGAATTGATTTCCTCTGATTCCACAAAAAATCATATATCTCTTTGACTGAGCTATTCATGCCTTTCCTTTCATGGCTTACGCCTACTTTGCCTCCAGTAATGTAAGCATAATTTATTAATGCATTTTATTTAATATTTCTTATTGTTGTTTTTGTTTGCTCTTTCATTGTACTTATTATGATTATTTGCCTAATGGCATATTGTCACTGGTTTACCCGTAGCGGGCATTGAATTTCAACATATTATCCTTTCACATATGAAATTTGTTATTTGACCAGCGTGTGATGGGCTCTAGTTATTTCGGAGCTTTTGTGATTCTCAATATTACAAGATATATGCTTGTTTTTTTTTGGTTTTGTTTTCGTTTTTACATATGTAGATGCACTCCCGCTTATGAACTTACATTTGTTGGTCATTAAAAGGACACGTGCAAGTGTAACGCCACGTGACCAGCCAGTCAGCTAGCCAGAGAGTGTTGTTGTGTGCGTACAAACGCAGTTTGTTTGTTGTTATTTGTATGCGTTAAAGTATAAATTTCCGCGTAGAAAGCAAATACTTGCCCACCGCCGCAACGGATGTTGGCATCTTCAGTGGCTTGTGGCATTGTTTGTGCAGCCTACTCATGTGCGTCCGCTGCTTGTAGTTTTACCTTTGCTTTTCTTTGTTTTTCTACATATTTTCCCCTGCATTTATTTATTCATAATTTGTTCAATGCCTGCTGCTCGCCTCGCAGTCATTCACTTTGAGTGTCGCCGCAAGTGTCCTGCGGCCGTAAGGCGACCAGTCAAGTCATTCGGTCGGTCGTCGGACAGTCAATAAGTGCTGCAATTACCACTCGGCAAATAAATGAAAATAATAACGGTGACAACAATCGTGTAAACAAAAGCCAGAAAGTATCCATTCGCAGTGTGTTCATTTGTTAGATATTGAAAATTGTTTTGATTTTGATTTTCATTATTTTGGTTAATTTTTGTGTCAATGTTTATTTGCGGGGCTATGTGTCCGCTGCCCGGACGTCGGCTGGGTCGACGTGTGAACCATGTTAATTTGTTATTAATTGTACTATACTGCAATATGCTGGGATATGCTTGGCTAGATAAGATCGGCGCAAGTGCGCGTGGGAATGAAGGGAGTGAGTAGGTTATATTTTATAAGATATTGAGTGGATGAGTTCGTTATGATTTATGAACAAAGAAGGAAAGTGTACAGGCGGTAGTAGACTAACATGTGACATTAGACAAGGAAAATGCCGAGTAAAATAAATCGCTTTGATTAGCCACTTCTTAAGTTCTCTGCTCTTAACAAAAATTTACTTGTTAAAGAACATTTAAGTTAGTTTGATAAATAGAGAACATAGAGAATATGGTTTGTTCAATATCTTACTCTTAAAGACTTGCCAAATTGATTGCAGATAATGTTACTTTGCTAAATGTTAGTAAATTGATCATCTTCCCAAACTGCTGTAACAGAAATCATAAGAGCGATAATAAATAAATTCCTGATGTTGCCAATCTATCTTTGTTCCTCATATTTCGATTAATAACGTGTCAGAGACCTACATCTGCTTCCGAACTGATTTCCTCTGTTATCACCTTTAATCTTATACTTCCGTATTCATATAAAATATGAGCATCCAAACGTTATACTGGATATCTACACATGTTGTGGCACTATGGCAGCAGTATTACCCCATAAATTAGCGCAGACTAATAAAACATTTAGCCAAGTGACTGGATAATCACAAGAAGGTGACGAAATGCGTTAGCATATAGATAATATGCAGCTGTTTCTGTGCTTTCCCCTTTTCCGTGAGTCAAATATGCCAAATATTGCAATGATTGTGCTCACTGCGAGTTTCAATGTTGGATAATTCATCACACTTGCGACCTAATCCCATGATGCCTACTATAGCTTCTTATTTTACTTTTTATGGAAATGACAGTATATATATTTATATGGGTACAAAAGTATATAACTTGTCGCCATCCTGTCGACACATTTCGCGCATTCAAGGTGTTCTGAATTATTTTTATTGACTGCAAAATGCGATAAAGCTTAAATGATATAAAAAAGGATTGGAGCAGCCTCTGCAAAATCAAATTAAACAATGAAAATGGAGTTAGATGAAGTATTTTGTTTTAAGAATGTTTATATCAATTTAGTGTTGCCTTTATGAAATTTAAATAATCTTACAATTATAATTTATACTCTAGAAGGTTAAGGTTAAAAATTAGGAATTATGATTATCGAAACATCATTTCTAACTAAACGGTGACCGTGCTCTACATGCCTCATTGAATCAGCCCTTGATGGTTCTTATTTTATAATTTTGTCGCTGAGACCGTTTCCCATTAAGAAAACATTATACTTAAGCCAGAATGCAAAGCACGTTTTTTAGAAGAACTTTATGTAAAACAGCGATATTCCAACTCACCGAATAAGAATTGTTTATATACTCCGTAAAACATAAAAGAAAATGCTATCCCTCCGAGCAGCATTGCCAGCTCTCTCAGTAAGCAGTGTCGATTGTTGCCTTAATATTCATCGAAAACTCTCTCTTATATGACACAAATTATGAATCGTGCAAACAACAACTAAAACATCTGCGTTCAAAAATTTCTTTATGAAAATTCAAATATCCTACCATGACGAAACAAATTAAAATGGCAACTTACAAATTGCAACAAAATCAATTAGGAAATCAAGTTGCAAATTTGCGTGCGCTCCATTAAATTTCGCCAACTCATGGCAAGGGCAGCTAAACATAAACAAAACTACCACAGTAGCTTTCAATATGCATATTACGTGTGTACCTCCTCCAGCCTAACCGCATGGAACCCACCACTATTTTGGGTATAAATAAAATTTCGCCTCTTCAGCGCCGCTGCCGTCTGGCAGGTAAGCATATAGACTATTTTATATATTAATAGACAGAGGGTAACTGTGCTCTGCGCTTACACACCGTTAAATAGCGACAAAAAGGATATTTCCGCTTTATGCAAAAAGGTAGCACAAAAAAAAATATTTTGCACTTACCAAATAAATATGTTCAATATTCGTCGCGGAAAATTATTGAAATTGAAAAATCACAACAAAAACCAACAACATTGACTATAGTATCACAACAATTGTATGATCCTGGTATGCAAATATTAAGGACATTCATGCATAGCTACATTTAATGATGGAATTGGCATATTATGCAAATTTTCAATTTCACAGCAATTTTGTATTAATCTTTCACTTGTTCTGGAACAAGAGTAATTTCTGAAAATTTGTCAACAGCAAGTAGGCGTGGTCGGAAGGTTGATATTTGCATATTGCTTTGTTAGAAAGCGCGCATACTCTCCGAATATTGGCACCACAAATCAATTTCCAGGTCATTAGCTTTTTGCTTTAAGCGCATTTTTCGAATTAATAGCGTCCTTTGAGGGCATATAACAAGTGCAAGGCTCTCTTTTACAAAAGTCAATATGTTTTACAAGTTCTTGTGGAAAATTGATTGTGATTATTATTATTTTGCTTTTAGCGTTCGGTGTTCCACTTGTTCAGTCCTAGCTTTTGAAAGTAATATCCCACAAAACGAACTATTTCGAGTTGGCATTTCTAACATAGTATATTGAACTTTCTTTTTCTTATTCGTTTAATATCCCCTAGAATAACCTCATCCTATGCTCGACATATTAATCATGATAAATTTATATATTGGTTGAGATGTTCTTACTCATCTGAGAAAAAATGGAATACTTCCTTAAGTTGTCTATCAAAGCTAAAGTTTCAGAAGCAAAACAAACTTATTTGGTTCGTAACTCTAATGATAAAACTAAGAATCATGACTTTTGAAAAACTGAAAAATATTTAGATTGGACCACTATAGCATATAGCTGTCATACAAACTGAACGATCAATAGCAAATTCTGGTATGGAAAACTTTTTTTTATTTGTGAAGGCATATTTCTAAAATTTTGGGAACAATTTTCGCAGACAAAAAATATCATATTAAATTCTGTACATTTGATTTCATAATTGGCTTATAAATCCACCTATTTAATGCTCCATCTGTCAGCACAGTCCGCACGCGTCAAATGCTATTAATTAGCAATGAATTACGCAGCTAAAAAATAAAAAAAATATGCAAGCCAAAAAAGTATTAAATTTCCAACAACATGCGGGGATAACGAAAAATTTTAAATTTAAATAAAAAAAAAACTATAATATCATAAACAGCCAAAGGGTTGCAAAAAGCGGTGCTGTGGAAATTCAAGACTTTTTTCGAAAGCACAAAAAAACAGAAAAACAAAATCATAAATTTAAAAGCTTAAAAATTCCACTCCAAATTAAAAATATTTACAAGTGCAACTCAAATTACGCCAAATCGCGCCAGGAGCGTTTCATGAAAGCGGATTAATTGAATTATTTGAAAACGTAGTGAATTTGTAAGTGGTGGTACGAATTGTTGAATTTCATCTGCTTTTTATTTTTGAAAACTTTCTTTTTTTTTTTTAAAGCCGACTCCACCTGCGTTTGTTTGCACGTTTTTATTATTTTATTATTTTTATTAATGTGCACAAGTCTATTTTATTGTCTTAAGTAGCAGCAGTTAATCCTTTTCAATTGCCTACAGCGCCTGAGCATATGCTACACTTATAGAACAATGTTGACTCTTTGCTGCTTTCTTAATACTTTACTTCGGTGAAAGGTTAAAAGGCGTAAATTGTTGCATTGTAACTTGTAAATACGGCCATTTCACCTGCTTAAGACAAAAACAAGTAGGCAATTCAAAGGTATTAGCGCCGTACAAAATTTCGTAAATCGCCTGTAAGTATGCTATAAAATAATATCTGTCTTATTTTTAGTTTTTTTTCCCGAGACTACTGAAATTGAGTGCCAATTGTTCATGCTTAAGGCAATAAAGTGTTTTAAAATCCGGACATTAAAAGCAAATTGGTCGAGGCGAAAGGAGGGTATAACGCTAAAAAGTGCTAAGAAGTGGTGCTGGTAGCGCAAAGAACTAAGGTAAACTGCAAAAAAAAAAAATAAATATTGCAATGACAGAATGCGGCAATGACAATATGTTGTAGAGAATGAAGTTGTGTGCGAACACGTTTGTCTTGTAGTATAGTCTTTAAATGCGCCTTTACGAACAACCCCCATAAATTTTCCCACCTTAAACTCCACCACCACTTGCTTTGCGCGCTTTTGAGCTCAACTAAATTGACTAATAACAATTTTCGGCAACGATTATAATTTTTTACACTTTTATTTTCTTCTTTCTCTCTCTCTTCGTACACCTTTCTCAATTTCGTTTTTAAATATCCGCCATAAAAATTTCGCTGTCTACACCTGCGACCACAATTAAGTCACACTGAGGCCGCGAAAATATAAGTGGCAACAGGACCTTGGATAAATTGTTAGCAAGGGGCAGCGACTTGCTCTGCTGGCTATTTCAACTTTACCTTTGAGTTGTGAAATTTTTCAACTTCCGGCACGCCGAAAAGTTTAAATTGAGTTAAACACAGTTCGCGTGTTAAAAAATGTAAAAAAGTAACGGTCTGCTGTAACTTTTTTTTTCCAAATACTTGTATGTATTTTAGAATGTAGTTGGTAGCACTTCATGCATATATATTTGCTGCCCAGGTCTTTTTATATGAAAAAAATTAGTCCCATTTAAAATTCCTGCTACACATTAATTAATTAAACGCTTCAAGACGTGACGATGTTGTTAATTCAATTTTAAATCAGCGACAATTTTTTAATTTTTTTTGCGAGAAAATTATTTTCACACAATATATTTAGCAGCTGCCCTTAGTTGGTGCCCACAAAGCATATGTTGATTTATTTCAAAACTTTTTGAAAACGCGCTAATATAATTAAATGCAACTCTGTTGGTGATTCGCCCTCTTAGTGACAAGGGTCAACAATAATTGGTTGCTGAAAAATTGTTCTATACTGGTGTGCTAATAAAGCTTTTTAGCTCATATCTATGTTTTGAGATTTTAAATACATGAAATACAAATCTTAAAACAAGTTTTTCCTACTTAAGATTTATTTAATAATGAACCATAAATGAGAGTTAGTCGTAAACACTCTAAATACACTGCTTTATAAATAAAGTATGTAAACTACCTGAGGATTATTGTACATATTTTTGTTGACGGCATCTCACTCTAACTTAAAACAAATTTTAGTAAAATTTTTCATAAAAAATTCGTGTCCATATATTAGGCTATAGTTTTTGATTAATTTAGGCTGTTGAAATAAAGTGGGTTTCAATGAAACATTTCTATATAGAAGTTCTTTTACTTATTTTCTTTCTAAAAACTCACATTCTTCATCTCAAACCAGCTCTCTATTCGTCAACAACCCTTTCGCTACCTTACTGCAATCCATTGCCGACACATACACTCTCAAACCAAAATTTAAAGCGTGCACTCGTATTCATCACTTTCCACGTACAACTTTAATCTGCATGCCACAATTAATAGCCAACACGAAGATAAGACCGTTTCACATAATATTTAGAGTCACGTGACCACACGCCCTCAAAACAGATTGCCTTGATGAATTTACGAGCGATTTTGATGGCGTCGGCCATAATGCTTCGCTGGCTGATAGTGATGGTGATGAGTTGTTGAGCTGCTGTCAAAGTGTTAGTGGAATAACAAAACACAACACCAACAGCAGCAGCAACAACAATAGCAATGTACAGCAAATTAGTAAAAGACTAAAAATATGCCCGCATTGATGCGCTTTTCTACGCCAATACGAAAGCAGAAACAACAATGAGTGAAATTTTTTAATGAAAATATAAGCATAACAGCTTAACCCCTGAAATTTGAGTAGGTTGTAGGAAAGAAAAAAGGATTAAGCACGCCAACACGCTGCCGGACGCACGTTTAATGGAATTAGAAAGTAAAAAAATATCAAAAATAAAAAAAAGCAAAAAATTAAAGCAACGGCTTGAAAGCCAAAAGTAGTAGAACTGTGGTGGTTGGTGTGGGTGCTTTTTTCACAAAAAATAATATATATAAACAAAATGGCAAAGTGGTTGGGGCAAATTCGGCGCAAAGAAAAATACCACAACATAACATAAAATTGTATAATTTATGCATTTCTCACATGTAATGCAAAGAGCTGAGCGGCAGGAAGCGAGTGTGTTTGTTGTTGAATGAAATTATCAACGCCTGCGATGGCTGCAAAGCATAGCAAATGATGCGCACACGTCAACTCAAAGGGTTGCAGCGCTGACGAAAAAAAAGCATATTCCTGCGCTTAAATGTGTGTATTAAATTTGTTTAAAATATCTTGTTGCGTGAGTTTAAGCATAAGTCATGTTAAAGTCGCGTAACGCTGACAGACAACTTTTTGACAGTTGCTCATCAAGAGCAGCGCTGACGCTGATGACTGGTGCGTGCGCCGCTTTAAAGGTCTCCGGGGAGCCGAAGTATTTATTTCAATTGCTTGCGAAAGGGTTAATGCTTAGCTATTGAAACTACTACTAAGAAATTAATATGAAATTTTAGTGATTGCGTGCGCTTATATAATTTTTTTAAATAAAATTCGTCATACTACCAGTGTGAGGGAATTAAAGGAAATTCAGTATGCTTTTAATTTACGCTAATCAACATTTTCATTGAGAATAAGTAACTTTTTTTAAATATAAAAATAATTTTAAACCTTACCTTGTAGAATGTGATGAAATTGTAAAATTCTTCTTGAAAACCTTAGACGATCTACATAAAGAAGCTCACAGCTTCTGGTAACGATTTCTATATATGTGTGTGCGTTTCTGAGAGACTTTTATCTAGAACCTAAACCATAATCTCCATTGAAGTTATAAAAATTTTGAAAGACAGGACTCATGGATCCAGTAAATAGCATGAGCTTCCGCCACGCCATGGTCGAGTTTGTACAAGCGAGAGAAAAATTTATGAGCTACTCAAAAACCTTTATATTTCGAGAATGTTTGATTATGACAAAAAGAGAGGTGGGCCCCTTAAAAAAAGGAAATTATGTCAACGGAAATGGATATATCGACCAGAGATGACAGTATATCCGGGTCTTACAACTAATATAACAGTACCTTCACCAATATCTCTACCTAAATGGTTACTTGTACCACTCTTCTGCTATCATTACTTTTGGTTGCCGCCTGTAATTTGGCATAATCCCTAATAATAATCGTAAAATACTCAACTCAATGGCAGCTCTGCAACACCGTGAACTTACACACCATACATTTGTAGATATATGAATCGGTTTTACCACAACATGCCACATGCCACATGTGACAGACAGGCCACAAGCGACATGCATCGTTATGTTTACACTTTGTGCGCTAATTTCCGAAAGCAAACGAACGAAATATTCGTCAAACTGTTATCATGACGATGAGAAGCAGTGGGCACGCGGAAAAATCTGGCTTTCACTTTGCTAGTCCGCCTCTGCTATACACCACAGTTGTCAATTTACTTTTGAGCATTTGCACACTGCTGCCGTCGCCGTTGTCATCATAAAACTTTACGACTTTTAATACGCTTTCATCAAGCATTTCGTACTCACTCCCAGTATTTGTATTTGCGCTGTCTCTCACTTATTTCCTTTGCTTTTTCCACTTTGGTCGCTTCATTTAGTGGCCTCAGCTGCTTGTGCGGCATTTTGTGGCAAAAATTTAATTAAATGCGTGTTGCAACAGCAATCATTTCACTGCACTTTAGCAAATACCACAACCGCCCGCACTCTGCCTCAGCGCACTGCAGCCCAGCATATACTCTCACCACCCACAGTATTAAGCACTTATTCTGTTCTCTTACTCTACTGTTATGTGCCTTGTGCCTTTTGCATACTTTTTCGGTAGCAGGCCGTTAGTTTCAATCAAAGTTTGCCCTTTCAACAGTAAATTGCATAGACAACAACAACAGCAACAGTAAGCGTAGCCGTGCTGGCAGCAACAACAACTATGTAATTGAAACTCATTAGTGTGGCATGAACTGGCTGCGTCTCTTTGCTGCCGACTGCCAACAACCCTTTTGCTGTCAGGAAGCTGCTTTGATACGAAAAAATACTTGTGTTGCTGTTGCTATTTACCGGATTTGCCAAACATTGTGGCATGTTAACCCCTTCTTATCACTCGTGTTCGTCGCAACTCTCTAAGCGGTGATAAAATGTACGATTTATGTGACAGCCGACAAACTCACGCACTGGGCGGATAGCCAGTTCTGATGATAGCTGTTGTCAATCGCTGTGGCGTCATACAAAAAGGTTTGATTTTTTTGGAAGACTCAAAATTTTTTTACATACTTTCTATATATGTTATAGCTTTGTTGGATTATATATGCCAGTTTATACATCCATCCGTCTGCGTTGTTTGACTGAAGCTTAAATTGAACTTATGTAAACTCTAGCTTGATCTAGCTAGACACAATGATCGATAATCCATTCCGAAGTAAACGAAAACGAGCGACTTCAGTTAAGGGCACTGACTTCGCTCAAGGCTATTGACCTCTTGAAGAGTCAAAAATCAAAAATTTCATGTACATATACCTACATATGGTCTACCAACAAGAACGACGTGATGTTAAAATATAATAAAACACCCAAATTTGATCAAAACGCAAAAATTTTTGTTATGCGAATAATTGTATGCCAATTATGATTTGAAGACAACTAGCATCACGGCTCTGTTTGCATATCTCTACGCGTTTACACCGATTTCCGATAACTCGGTACAGCATTTTGGCTGAAAGTGCGCTGAATATTGTCTTCGCGCTCCGAGAGTTGCTTAGCGTAAAGCTTTGATTTAATATACCGCCAGAGAAAATAATCTAGCGGCATTAAATCGCATGATCTTGGCGGCCATTTGACTAAACAATTTCTCGAAATTAACAAGTCGCCAAACTTTGCACACAATGTGTCCATGGTTACACGTGAAACATTAGACGGTTATATAGTTCACGGATAGGTGACATCTTCTGAAAATCTTATTTTTTCCTAGCCTCCATATACCGAATGTTATACTTAAAAAAATGTAGATCGATATCAAAATTGCATATATGAGACACATTTTGTCTTACGAATGGAGCGAAATCATAAATATTTCTTAAATGATTGCCGATACGTGGTACATTTTCGGTAAGAGTTTAAGATATTTCTGAGTCACACAATTAGTTCACCGCATACGTATTGTGATCGAAAACTCCACTAAAACCGTTAATGTAACATTAGCATAAACCTTTGGACTAAATGTCAGTCATAGGTTATCGAAAAATCATTTCTCTTCCGAAATAAAAATAAAATTACTTTCGATAATTGCTCGAAAGATAGGTTGTAAGATTAAACTTCGATATTGCTCTTTGATTTTTTTTATTGACCCCAAAATACAGACCAAACTTTTCTCAAAACGAAGTGGGAACTTCTTAAGTACTTGACTAGTATTTGCGCCGTGCACTGCCCTACTGATTAAAACCTGGACGTAGCCTAGATTAAAGCCTCGGAATCATATAGAATTTTCTAATCAGGGTCTTCTCGCATTTTTCAGATGTAGACCACATTAAAGACACCATCAGATAATCGAATCAGTCCGTAGTACCACTAGAAATCTGTAGTAGTCTGTAGCAGTTATTTACCATAAATTTGATATCTATACATCCTCCTCCCTCACTGCATATTCACCTGACTGCTTTTGACAGCGTACTAAAAAAATCAAATGCAAATTATGAATAATATTATTAATTTCCAACATTTTAGCCGCAGGCTACAATTAATTTGGATTAAACAAAAATGCAAAAATTGCTAAAAATCAGTGCTCAAAAATGCAAGTGGCATGCAGCACATAAAAAATTAAAAAGGTTGGCTTTAAAATAATAATTATGAAAATAATAATTAAAAAAAAAAAAACTAGTTACACAACATTTGTATGCAATTATAGAAATGTAAAAATGCAATAGCGCCTTGAGCAAAATTAAATTGAGGGTGGCACTATTGCAATGACACATGTGCAGCATGTGGTATGCAATCGAATTATTATTACACGTTTGTGCCAATGAAAAAACCGCAAAAGATAACCAAAGGCAAAAACAATGATTGTTTGCCTAAAAGTAGACTACACACACATACATATGTGTGTTATTAAGTAAACAGGAAATCGAACTGGCAGCAGCAAGTATCCGTCAACACACGCACACATATCCGAATACCAAACAAATTGCTAGCGGCATTAATTACACTTAAATGTTGACCACATGCCAGGATTTGAGTGCAACGCTGCAATGCTGCACAAAAACGTGGTATAAGTGAATGCGCCTAAAAGTATGCAGCGCAACAGGATGTGCGAAATTAAAATAAAAAGCCCGTTGGGTGCGTCGAAAGCTCAAGGATGAGAGACTTGCCGAATATGTGCATTGCATCAATGCAACAAATCAATAGCTGGTTACCGCTATGGCTAGAGTATGGGCGTGGCACCCCAGGGGCATGCGACTGTCAACCCTTTGATTTTGCGGCTTTTGTCGCGAAAAATAAATATCATTGGAGAATTTTCTCAGCCGCATGCAACATGCAACGTGTGGCAAGCGCGAGTGCAATGTCAACACTTCAAACCGTTGTTTTTGTAATTTTTGTGTGTTTTTTCGGCATACCCAGTTTTGCTGTCGACGTTACTGCCTGCAATCGCCTTTTGTGATTAAATCATTAAATTCATACGGCTGAGCGATTGCTTACTGCGCGGCAGCATAACTTCTCATTTGTCGCCGTTTGTTGGGCATGTTGCAACATTAATGCTGCACATGCAATGTCAAGCCATTAACTTCGCACTGGTTTCTTTTTATCAAATTATTTTAAATATTTTCATTAATTTCTCTACTCTTTGTTCCTGCCACATTGACCGCTTTGCTCGCCACCGTCCATTTTGTACGCCTAACAGAGTTCGCGCTATTTTTAATTAAGCCGGTCACGTGCAGCATATTCTTGCATGCAAATTATCTGCATACTTATAGCTGGTTGACAGTAAATATTTGTTGTTTTTTAGGTTTGGTTTAGTGTCCAACTGCATTTTGTTTGCCCCAAAAGTGTGAATTCGCAAAAAACTGAGTTTATTAATAACGCAAATCCTCTAGAAACGCATCTACATATTCGCACTTAACTTAATTTGTATGCATGTTGCATAATTAATTTCATGCACACATGCCACATGCTCTAAAATATGTATCTGCGTATGGCGGTCAGCCATTATGTCCTTTCAACTATCGCGCTTTTCTGCCACCCTTTTGAACTGCATGCAACAAAGGCCCCGGAAATGTAATTTGCCGCCACATAAAATTCAATAAAGTGGAGCCATTCAGCTTTGGCTGTTGACGTTATCGGTGTTAGGCTTATGGCCGGTCTACATATCGGCTATTTGTTGCTGTAAGACCAAACATGCATTACACTCGATGAAATTGAAAATTATGCAATGCAAGTGCCCAAACAGCGCAAATAGTAATATACAAAACACCTGAAAGCATGCAACCAAATTATTTTTACCATAAAACAGTGTTTAAGAGCGACCAACGTATATCTTAAGTGCTTTTAAGGTTATAATTTTTATCGATATATCGACTTACTAATAATATAAAATTTAACGTGGAAAACTAAAAAAATAAATTATATTTCGAAAGTATCATCAATCTAGAATCTCGAGAAAAGTCTGGTTCAATACAACATTTCGGGTGATCTAACTACATTCAGAAAAGAAATATATTACCATCAATATTAGAACCTTCAGTAGAGACCTTAATAGCTACTCAAAAGCCAAAAATGTTACTCCGTTATATTGCTGACTTCCCAAGTAACTTATAAAAGTACATTTATGTTGAGCGTTTTTCCAAAAACCTGAGTTAATCGTTCTTCACACTCTAACTATATCTCAGGTTTGATTTTAAATTTCACTGGATCTCAAGATTCCACTTCAAATACAATTAAACGTTCTAAATTTGCTGACTGCATTTACGATCAATTACAATCGCTTTTTCTCTCCTTTTCTCTAACATGCACCATCTTGATACACCTAGCAATTCAAACCTGCAGTTGATTTCCCGAAATTTAACAGTATTGCCTTAGAAATATAATAAAACGCTTGAGAGGTATGTCCTTAGGTCTCCGTATGCCCGTAGAATATTAAAAATAAATTTTGTTAGAAAGCGATTTGTACCGGGACCGAATTCGCCATTAAGTTATAGCTAACAAACAGTTTAAACTATACTTTTATTTGATCGAAGTTTTTAATAACTTTCGGTGATCTAAAAAATATTTCAACAGGCTTTTTTTTTTGTTTGAAAGCGGTCGTTTCTTCTTTTCTTTCTGATATGAAAAATTTTTCGATAAATATTCCCTATTGGCGTAAGAAATTTCTTAAACTTGAAGGACCTTTCACACTCCTCCAAATTAAAAACTCAAACAAATATTTTGCTATGATAATAATACTGATTTAAATGACTACCTTCGTAATCCAACATATACAATGATTCACTCTCAATTCATTTTTTTCCAACACATATTAGTAATCTATATCACTGTCAAAATGAAATGTTTGCTGAAAATTTATGCATAAGCAAATATTAAGTCAATTTTAATTAACCGCATTTGCCGTGCACACACACACACACATCCGTGCATGGCAAAAGGACATGTAAACATGCAAATAACACAGCCTAAATGTAGGCAAAGATGTATATATTATGAATGCATTTATGTGTGCGTATTTAGTTACTATTCCATGAGCGACTGATTGCAAATGCAGCACGTTAATGCAATGTTAAACATTGTTGACCGCCATCAGCCGACCCAAGCACCCATATATTCCGAGACAGCAACCTGGTACCAACCGCCTTGCATTTGTATCATATAACATACATTTATGTAAATATAAAATATCACTGCTCTCAAAAACGCGCTGCCATTTAGGGATGCTGCTCGCTATCAACCCCTCACCACTGTTGTACTAATGATTGCATATATCATGGCTTTGTTGTTATTGCCAATGTTGCACTTCATCAATGTTTAGTGTTCTCTACACACTCATATCAGTTTCTGTTGTATTCCTACAAATGGTGTTGTTGTTGTTATTGCTGTCAGTGTCGGCTGAATAACCTTGTTAGCGATTTTAATTAAAGGTGTAAATATTGATATGCACTGCGGCAATGGCGCCATTGTTGGCACTCATAGCTAGTGATTATTGTACTATACATATTAGGAGTGCGCAGGTATAATTCGAGGTGTTATACTTATTTTAGCAATCGGTAATTTGTGACGAAATAAAATAGTTGCAAGAGTTTTGGAAATAATCACTATTTCATGTAAAATCGTATGTAATCATTTTTATATAGTCAGATTTTTATAAAGAAAACTCGATATGATTTAAAATGATTTTTACACTTAATACACTGCAAAAAGAAATAATATAGCTTGTTTTCTAATAAGAAAATGTCTTATAATACCACATATATTAGCCAAGATTCTATTCTAGATTCTACGCAAATATAAACAATTTGTGCAAAAATTTGTATGTTTTTTTCTTTTATAAAAAATTCAGCAACACTTTTGAAAATTATTCCTTATAAAAAACAAATTTAAAGTTGTTCAAAATAAAATCTAAACTAAATTTTTGCCGAAGCTATAATACCTTTCACAAGTACAAAGATTCCTTAAAGAACTTAATTAAAAATATGCTTTCTACATGGATATGCCGTCTAGTATATTTTTAAAGCTTGAAAAATAAGTTTATTTAAGGTATAAGTGGTAAAGGTGGATAGTAATATATTAGTTATCCGAGCCCAGTTTTCGTTTATTCAACGATTTTGTTTAACCATACATAGGTGGTGTTGTTAGATAAGCGTATTTGAGGCGGTATTCAAAGTTGGCATAAAAAAATTTTAAGATAATACCCTGCATATTTAACGATAAGATAATATCCTTAGTCGTTTATTTCTTTTTAAAGTTAGACTGAAGAAATGTTATTAGTATTTGATCGGCTGGTCTCGTTTAAATCTTTTAAGAAAATTATTCAATGAAAAGCTTTCTACTTTTCTCAAAGCTTTCTACTTCTATGAAAGCTTTAATAATTCTTTCATTTCCCTCTCATTTCTCATTTTTATATCTGGTAACACTATTATTATTATTACTTACTCAAACATTTTGAAATCACCTATCCTAGATAGAAAGAGCTTAATGCCCACCACTACAATCAATAAAGCGCACGCATACTTGAGTCTATAAATTAAATATCCATTAGCGAGCAAAACAAAGTGTCGGCGACTGACTGATGGACAGTCAGCTGCAGGCCATAAGTGCAACAAAAAAATAAAAGACAACAACAAAAATAAATATTACCAACCACATGCTGCATACACACACTGAAACGCTAGGTAAAACGTGTGCAATAACAAAGTTGCACTAACTGCCGCACATCAAACCTTTTGCAACACTGCAAAATTGAGTTAACTGCGCGTCCGGAGTGGCCATAAGTGGCTATCTAGTTTAGAGGCTATACATTATCCTTGCACTACTACATACACACATACATTTATGCACTTGTACTATAAGTGCATGTGTGTTGTTGACTTAACTGTTGAATGAAATTTTGAAAATTTTAATTATGTTGGCTATCAGTTGCACTTACGGCTGCATGCAACACAGTGTGGAGAGCAAGCTAATAACTGCAGGAAACATGTAATGAAAATATGTGTGTGTGCATATCAGCATTTTGGGGCATGCGATGTCAGAGTGCATTTATGCTGCATAATACCGTACATCCTATGGTCGAATGTTGCATGTGCAGTATGATATTGCCACAAATTATTTTTGGCCTTTGCTGTTGTTTTTGTAAATTACCTGTTTGTTGTTGTTGTACTCTTGTGGTGGTTTTGCCGGGTTCAAGCCATTCCCTTACTTTGTACATATTGTATAACGGAGCCACGCAAATCACAGTCTTCACCAGCACTCGCCGCTGTTGCAAATTCTTGTGGCATGCAACAACAGTGTAGAGTGCGATAATATGCATATCACTTAACATTAACTGCATTATTACGATGAGGCTTGTATAAAATAGGCGCATTGTGTTGTTGTTGTTGTTACCACAAAAAGTGGCATGCAACGTCATTTATGTACGTACAGCTATTATTATGCTTGCTGTCAACAAAATGTCACAACAAAGCCTACAAAAGTGTGTGGTGTAGTTGCCCATGCAACATGGTTCTGTAGTTATTTTTGTTTTTACGGCATGGCAATTTGTTGCATTCAACGCGTGCGTTAATTGTATTTACATTCTCACTTTTTATGTATGTGCTTTCAACGTTCATATCAGTACGGCCAAATGGCTTTTCGTAGGTTGTTATAATATGGGCACACATAGCATGTTGCATGCCACACCGTCACTACGAAACGCGTTAATGAACTGGCCAAAGTGGTGACAAGCATATTAAAATCTCATAAATTTTCGCCAACGCCACAATGTGGTACACACACACACACATACTTACTAATGTGCAACATAAATGTTTTCGCGTTGACACTAGCATGTGGCAAGCAGGTGTTGACACTTTTTTTTCACACCATCACAACGCTTATCAGCGCATTTTCACTCGCTAATGAGTGTCCTTTGAGGGTTACTTAAAAATTTAAATTACAGCAAAATGAAGCTGCCACATTTTGTGGCATGTTATATATATATTTGTATGTGTTTATATTTGGAGAGTTATTTCGTTTTAATATTTAACGCGCTGTGACACCACACTTTCCAATGCTCGCCGTTGCACACTTTCCATTTTGTATGTATGTCGATGTGTCCTGTGTCCCGCCACCCGTTTTGTTAGCCACGTTTTATTGAAAAGCAATTAAAATCATGCGTGCTGTGCATTATTGAATTATGCCATGCGAAAGCGTATTGCATTCGCTCTTCCAGTATCTGGCAGGTGCTGTGGCATGCCACATATTCGTATAGCCTTCATGGCATGCACTCCAGCTTTTGGTTTCAACTCTACCTGCAATTGATTGTATTATTTGTTGTTGCCTCTCACAGGTTTCCTGAAATTTGTTATGTCTATTCGATTGTGGCGGATATTCTCTGTGCTGTTGATAAGCTAATAAATATTTATTGTTTTTACATTTAAAAGTTAGCGTGGCGTGTGAGAAAAATGTTGCATTTCATTTTTTTTTCGATTTTTTATTAAGATTGATATTATGTTAAGGTGACATTAATTCGTGGCGGCATTCCATATAAAGGTATATCCCGCAAAATTAATCTCACTTGGAGCAACCCTGTCCAATGTCGATCAATAAAAATTTACTACATTCATTCATACATAATTATCGACGTATGTCCAAAGGTCATGTCATCTGGTAGCAGACAGTACTTGTGTCATCGGTCATTCAGTATCATATTACGTGGCATTAAAATTTTTTTTTTGCTTAGCCTGAGGGTAAATTTTGTAGATTATAAAAAAATAAAATTTTTGGGAATTTTTTTTTTTAATCTATAGGCTTTTACTCTTTTACTTTTAAAGTAAATTTGGTCAAAAAAAAATTGTTTTGGTTTAAACTCTTCACATTTATATAAAAATTACCGAATTTGACGGTTTTTGGCTCAAAATTTATTTTAACGCTTGAGGAAAGTATGTTGTCGTTTAAGACTTTTTTTTAAAACTCCAATAATGACCACAAAGTTTTTTTTTAAGTCATAAGTTTTAATTGGCCTGTAAGAGGACTCTCCACAGCTGCTAGAACACTTATCAAAAATATTTCTCTATTAATCTCCTCTAGATGTTAAAATATTTCTCTAGATGTTTAAAAAAAAAAATTCTTATTTGATAATCTACAAAATTCAGCCGCAGGCTAAGTAAAAAAATATTTTTTTTTCGCTTCACCCTAATATAATATATACATATATTTCTATATCTTTTATTTAGTAAATATACATATATTTCTACTAAATTTGAGTATTCATATGCGAGTCTTTGAGTCATAATTCTTTCAATTAAGCAGTAATATTGTTAAATACCACAAATACAAGTAGAAGAGACCATTAAAAAATTTTAATGTATTACCACTCTTGCTCCCTTGTCATCTCTGCCTGAGAAAACAGTCTCATTACAAGCGCTAGACAGCAATATTTTCTCGTTTCTCATTAGGTTTTTATCCATTTCCTCAAACTGCTTCAAATTGTATTTCAATGATAAGACTATACCTTCTAAGTGCGCGACAAATAAGAAAATTGTTGTTTTTTTAAAAACTAAAACATAAAACACTTTTCGCTTACCACACGACAATCTAAAAATCAACCACTAACTTTATAAATTATAACACTTTGAAACGCAACGTCAATTTCTCTAAATTTAATGTCTATAATTAATGCGTCTGTAAATGGCAAGTTTGATGGAAATAGTGTGGCATGCAACCCTTACGAAACCTATTACGGAAACTATCAAAAAGTGGTAAGAAATTTAATTGGCGTTAAGAAAACGTGAAGCATAAGTATGTGGAAGTAAAGCACAAACATACTTAACATACATATGTAGCTTTATAGAAATACACGGTTGTGAGTCATTAACTACAAATTAGCTGGCAGTGAACTTAAAAGCTACGCTATTTTGAAGTAAAACATTTATTAATAATTTTTTTTTCTTAAAGAATATAAGAGAAATTCTGGAATACAACCTCCATTTGCAGTCGGTTTGAACGCAGCAATGCCTTCAACATATGGGAATTCAAATAAATGGTTATTGTGCATAGTTTCCTCACACTAATGTCATATATAGCTTTCCATTGAAGCTTATTTTCTCAACCCATATCATTTGCATATTTTTACCATATATGTTTGTATGTGAAATTCCTTCAATTGCAAAAGATCAAAGCCAAACTTTCTGCGTCTTAACACTTTCTTATAGCACTGTATTCGTCCATGTGGCTCGCAACGGTTTTCTTAAGTAAATTGAAATTTGTGGTCGACAAGTAATTAATAGTTTGTTCACACAACTTTGGGAAATGCCACACATTCTCGTTAGCAAATTGACATTTCCCATGCGATTTCAAGACTAAGCTTGTTTGAAACTTCTGGCAAATTTGAAGAAATTCTAAATATATTTGTGTATACAATATACCGATAAGCAATATGTATATTGCATACTCGTATAAAAGCAGACCAGTTCAAGAAGCGGTTGTATTTTAGTGTGTGTTAAGAAGAAACTTTAAGCTTTCACTTGTCCCCGCAAAATATCAAACTTTCGTTTATATGTCTAGTGTGACAAAGCTCTTCAACAATTCCTTTAGATTTTTGCAGTTGGCTCGCAACTGGCAGATCTATAAATTTCTCGAATAAACTTAGCCCGTCAAGAAGAATTAAAGAAGAACTCGTACAAGTCTGCTTGTGAAATATGGACTGCTAAATTGCAAAGTGACAACTGTTTAATTAGAATAACTAAGTATAACAACATTTCACCTAATTCATTGAATCCCAAGGTAAGCAGTGAATCTCGTAAAGTTCTTCGACCTTAAAATAACTCTAGTGGGATATAACATAATGTGATATAAGCTAACAATTCACGATAGAACTAGGGTTCACGATAGTGAATACCTTGTGATTTGAAAAATATCTTTGCTTACCCTAACCCCTCTTATTTCCCGACTTCAAATTTCTTGGAAGATATATATGTATGTACAAGATTTCAAGATTCATTACGCTGCGAAAGAGATATTCGAAATTAAAGAAGAAAGAGCAGGGAAAAGTTTCCATGACAATCGGGCCTGCATATTCATAACGATCTCAGATTATTCGGCCCTATTGACATCCTCTTTCTTACTATTAGTCTACTACTTCTATTTTTCCTGTTTCAAAATTTAAGAAAGTAGAATAAGGATGGAAGGAAGAAAGTTTTGTTTTATAGAACTTGAAAGGCATAATACAAGTATTTAGAACTGGCAAAAAAACTAAAATTAGTTGTTTTGAGTGCTTCTTCTTGTTTGACTCACTAGTTCAAAAGAAAACTAGTGTCAAGTCCTCTTTATACCCTGAATAGGGTATATCAAGTTTGCAACGAAGCTTATAACACCCAGAGAGAAGCGTCGGAGGCCCGATCAAATGTGTATGTAAATGATCAGCGTGACGACCTGAATCGATTTATATTATATTATACATGTACGTCTGCCTCTCCGTCTGTCTGTCTGCAACGCGAACTACCTCTTTATTTTTTTAAATATCGATCTGAAATTTTTGCACACCTTTTTTTTTCTTCATAAAATCGATTATTTGTTGGAACCGCCGATATCGGCCCATTAAAGGGTATAGCTGCCATGTAAACTGGTCAGTCAAAATCAAGTTCTTTTATGAAAATCTTTTTTATTTGACAAGACATCTTAATGAAATGATAAGTGGAATATTGTCAAAGGTGCCGCTCCAAATTCGAAAGAAATGACTCAGATTGGACTACTATACAATATAGCTGATATACAAACTGATCGGTCAAACGCAAGTCCTTTTGTGGTACATTTTTTGACAAGATATCTTCACGAAATTTGGTTAAGATTAATGTCTAATACCATGTTCCGGCCAACACTTAATCACGAAATTGTGGGTGTTGAGTAGATTATCTCACTAATCTACTAGATTTAACAAGATTTTTCCAAACAAAATTCCCAGCGTATCGCTGTACTAAGGCTCAGGTGAGTTTTCAATATATTACCATCAACATCTGCTCCCCGCTACATTCTTTTTTATCACACGAAAATTTACAATCAGCCGCATAAAGGATATTATATCTGCTTCTAACTACTTAAGCTCTCTCTCAAAATGTAGTCATGCAGTTGTCTCTTTTTAGTTCCCCTTGGTCTCCCGACACTTTCAAGTAACTTGATTACCAAAAATGGTTACTGAAGTCAAGTTTAATTATTTTTAATCACTTATTTATGATGATTACCAATTTGGCCAATGCAAAAAACGACTTACCAACGTATTTTTGCAAAATTTCGTTTGACGAAGAAACCGAAAACTGAATGCTTAGCATCTTGTCGACTAACAGCAAACCATTGACCATTTTCTGTGTTACTTCGAACAAAACTTTGCGCCAAAGCGCTTTTGAAAAGTTTCTTAGCGCCCTTAAAGTACAATTAAAATGCAATTTACTGCGAACTTGAGAGCAGGCGTTTGTTTTCTGAATGAAAAAGGAAGAGAAACAAGGCAGCTGAGCACATCAGCCGGTTTGGAAAATTTTGAAAATTTCACTAAGCGCTGGACAGCAAGTCTCATGCACAACCATTGTAGCTTGGTGCTACAATTTACTTTTGCATTTTCGCACTGCGATTTCCACACTATCTCTCTCCTCAAGCACCCTATACCTTTGCTAAACTTCATTCTTATTAATTTAAATTTCAACCACTCTCTCTCTATGTGTTTTGGCACTAATTTGCATAACCCAAAGTAAACCCTTTCACGTTGAGTGGCTGCTAGCCGCCTCTTAACTTGGCCAATTTCCATAATTTACCATTTTATGTATTAGCCATTGCGAGTCTTAACAGCTAATATCCGTTTGCTAACTTTTGTAAGAGAAAAATACAATACAATAAAGTGAAGAAAAAAATACTCTTTGCAGCATTTCATTAACACCCAATGTAGCTTATAGTGCCAAGGCGCTCATTTGCAAAACGAAAACTCGCCACTTTGCATTTGCAATATTTGTTGTTGCTCGCCAGCGCACTTAAGTTGCAATTCTACATTTACTGTTACGTGTGTATGTGTGTGTCGTGAAAATTTGAAAATGGCAAACTATACTGTAAACTTTGTCGGGGATTAAAGTGCAAATATTGCCCCTCAGTGTGTGACTCGCCATGGCGTATGCGTAACATAGCTGAAATACCAAATGCCAGTTACCGATTGCCAACTGCACTTGATGGCCTCAAATAGCTGCCTTTACACTACATTTCTTGCATTGCAACCCACACTAGTTCCTAAGAAATGTTTACAATAGCCGCATTGTGTTTGAAATGAAATTTTTGTTACTCCCCCCTGGACTGTAGTTTGTAGAAATTCATATCAAGCTCTATATTTGTTTGTTACTTATTGGCGCTCTTTGCTGCATTGTATTTGTTTACCAGTTAGTTTGTAAAGGTACTTTTGGGTGTTTGAAAAGTTTCAGCTCGTATTTGCATAAATTTCTGTTTGGCACTTTTTATAATCACCTTTGGTCTCACACAGTAACTTGATATTGAAATAAACTTTTTGCACTCTGCTCTTGGCACTTGGACGTTCTTTCACGGTTGGTTGTTGGTGGTTATATATACCTTCTTTAGGTTGTTGAATACATGCAAGAAAGGTGTCTAATAATCTTTGTTGAAACTGAATATTCTGTGGAGGCATTTAGAGTAAAGACTGTTGCCATGTAAGACAGTAGAGATATAGGTATGTTACATACCTGGTTGAAATATATAATTCCCAAGAATCTCATTTTTGCTTGTCTATTATTTTAGCTATTGGAGTACATTCTGCATTTCATCGCTCTTATACACAAAAACTTCCAAATCTATGGTTACGAACCCCATTTGTTATTTTGACCTGAGAAAATGGTACGCCATTTTTGGACTTTACCATATACAGCGAGACAATTATTCACACTTCTAAGAACTTGAATATAGAAGCAGTTAAGCCTAGAGAATATTTTAGCAGAGACACTAACAAGTGGATAATATTATCTATGTTTAAAAAGCACTCTAACCACATATCTTAAAGACTAGGTAGCACGGAAACTTAGCACGATCCTCAAAATTTTTCTTTGAAACACTATAAAATTAAAAGTCCGAAAAATCGTTTATAATAAATACAAATAATGTTATTATTGAACTTTCAACAACTTTTTTCACAATGAGTTGTATGAACTAATTTTATTAATAAGAACTTCTTGGTTCCTATCTAAATGCTTATCTTTCTCTGTTTTGTGATTCAGTAAACGCTTTAACTTTCACTCTGCTGTCAAAGTTTTTTTTATACTCCACTGCCCTTATAAGTTAACATCTTGCAACTCCAATTTCTTTTCCAACGCATCGACCATCTTGCCGTTATGCTTGATGGTTCGCAGCCATTGCACGTACTCCGCGGGCAAACATGTCTCCAAAGCACCTTTCACAATAGTTTTCAAATACGTTTTTGATGGCTGACGATCGTAGGGTATCTCTTCGGGTTTCAAACATCTTACATCACCTGTTGGTTGATTTGTTAAATGATAGGCGCGACACTCTATAAACTTGCCGCTATTAAGCTCCAGTACTGGCATTGTGATCGGCACATAAATGCCATAGGAAACACCCTCTTGACTGTAAGATAGTATGAGTTTAGAATCGGTTTGTTAAAAAAAAACTATACTCACTCATCTAAATCTTTTAAATTGCTATTATCAATCTCCCAAATGGCGCCAAAAACACAGGCACCCGGTTTGGGTACTATGGTAGCGGGCGCGCCGTACCAAGTACGGGAACTGGTATAGAAGTCGAGTTGGTAATTCTGTAAAATTAAGCATTAGGTTACTAATGAGGTTATTAAAGTTCTATATATTTTACTTCCAGCTTCCCAGGTCCTATGCGCACTGCCGTAGGATTTTGTATGTGTATTCTCTTAGATAGAAGATTGCTGCCAAAACCAAAGTAGTAAAACTTGGAAGACATCTGGAAAGCGAAAGATTTTTTGCTTTCATTTAAATTGTGTTATCATGTTATTATTGAGTTGGAATTTGTTATAAAGTTAGTTTAGTTATAAAATTAGTTATAAAATTAGTTATAAAAACTTATGGCGGATGCCACAAGTTCGAGCTTGAAGAAGGAAATTATGAAAAAAATATTTTTTGAACACAAAATAATTTTAGGTTAGTAACTGAGTATTTTGCTGTAGCTAGTAGGAAGTTGTGGATCAGGTAGTAAACAAAACCATTTCACATTAGTGCTTTAGACTTCTGAGAACCGATTAAACAAGTATTATTTTTTTTTCTCAGAACAATTAAATTTTTTTAAATTCGAAGTGAAAAATTTTTTAAATTTAATTTCATCATTTAGCCACTTTGTAATTTTAAGCTTTCTGGATTGTAATAGATTTCAAAAAGCTTCGATTAGAAACAGCTGTTCACTGAAGTTTATTTATTTGTCACTGCTAACGCAGCTGTCAATATATTTCCCCTTTAACATATCATCCTGTTATTAGACAGCTGTAGCAGAGAACTTAAAACAATGAGAAGGTGCAAATTGAATTTTGTATGATGCTCGATTGGTTGGCTGAAAATTTGAGATCAAGGAGTTCACCACTTTCTGTATAGTTTTGCTGTTATTTAACAGAAATGAGAATTTTTAACAACGTTCTCTGACAAAATACGTATCTACCAATATAAAGAGAAAAATGAAATGAAATGAATGAGAAAACAAGAAATACAAATGCCACTTCACATATGCATGATTATTTTTTGCCATATAAACGATTTTTATGATGAAAAATTGATAAATTATTATTTTTTTGCACAAATGCTACATTGATAAAATGTGAAAGATTATGCAAAAAATGATATTTTACTGTTTTCATAATTTTCTAATTTCAATATTTACAGAATTAATAATTTATGTATGTACATCAATATGTTATATTATATAATATAATAATATATTATCAATTATCAATAAATACATGTGAGCGCACTGCTCTATATGTAAGTATGTATGTACAAATATGCATATGACCGCGCAAAATAAGTAATGCATACACAAATCTACATACATTTAAGCGTACAAATGTAAGTACGTCAGCCAATATGAAAAATACAAACATTGTTGTACAAAAACAACAATTGTCTCAAATAGCATCAGCACCAGAAATCAATATGGCAGCCAAATTGACAAATCCTAAATTTGTAGTAAATCACACACCAACAACATTTTCATTCATGAACGCTGGCGCACAAGCAATAAGCTAAGTCGTTTCATTCATAAAAGCAAACGCCTTACACATCTCCCCGAGCATGCGTTTGCCGACAAGCGTCTTTTCGCGACGATGGCAAAAGCTAAAAATCATAAATTGAACAAATTTCTGATATTCCCTCTAGAAGGGAAAAGTGACAACCCCTCAAATATGAGTATTAAAATATTTTAGAATAAAAGTGACAACATAGTAAATTTGTCGATTTACAATTCAAGAAACTTTTTAAGAAAAATATTCAATATTCCTCTGATTTATGTATACAGTAAACCCCGGTTAAGTATCACTCCTCCAATCCCTCTTATCTGCCGGTGTCTTGCTGCATCTCACTTTTTTTTCTTAATTTTTTAAAGAAAACGGTAATTTTTTTTAAATACATAGAAATAATTTTTTTTGGTACCACTCGCTTAAGTACCACAATCGCTTATGTACTACAAAGCACAAAAAATCTGCATCTTTGGTTTTGGCACTTAACCGGGATTGACTGTATTTGTCAAAGAATTTACGTAAGTACGTTCGAATTTTTTGTACACACATTGACTTTGCACTTGCCTATATGCGATGTATGTTTGTAAGAGTGTGTATGGCACATCTCGGATTTTCTACCAACAACACAATGTTGTGACGCTTTGTCGTCGCGTCAGTTCTTCGACAGATTGACTCTTTGACATAAAAGCAAAAAATGTGTCAACGGAGATTTCACAAGAAGTAATGAGTGTACATATCTACATAAAAATATATACAAATGTGTAAACGACATAATAAATGTATGTCCTGTTACATATGTTTACACATGCATTTGAAAAGAAAAATTGAAGCATGAATGTGAAATACCGACGGCAAAACACAATTCTGTACTTTTATGACTCCATAATGGTGTCAAGTACAATTAATGAATTATTTTAAGAAATATATCAAAATACTTTATTAGTAATAATTTAAAAGTATTTTGATATATTTCTCATAATAAAGTAAAAATGAATTAACATAAAATAATTTAAAAAATAATAAATAATAGTTCAATAAAAGGAATATGTTTCAAATAGCATATCAATATTCCCAGTTTGGCATGAATATAATATCTCTTCAATATTCGCCGTTTGGTTATGTTAAGAGAGCGTATGTTTACAGATTCACCGCTGTTATAAAAGCGAAAAATGTTATTTGTTTCTCGTGCATCTGTGGTGAACTCCTTGATAAATTCCTACAAATTGTTCGCTGTCGAACCTGCACCTTCTCATTGTTTTAAGTTCTCTGGCTGTAGCGTCAGCGCGTTCATATATTTCCTATTTCACTTTGCACACTTATATTTATTACATATTTTTTCACTTACTTTGCGTTAAACACTGGAAACTATCCTAAAAATATTTTTTTTTTTTTAATTAATAGAGTACGAATAAAATATGTGTTGCCAAGCTTTTACTTGTTGTGTCAAGTTCAATGTTTTATCGGCGAATGTCAAATGCACAGAAGTGTAAAAGTTTTGTTTATCTCCTGATTTGAAGCAGAGAAGTATTGACAGAGAACGTCTCTGGTATTGAGAACCTTGTGACGCTTGTAAAAAGCTTTGTTCATGTTAAATGTGCTTTTTGCGAAAATAAAAGCTACAAAAGCTTAGCTGTGTGTTGTGAGTGAGAGAGCAAAAGAAAAAAAAAGTTATAATTATAAATGCATATTAGACAAAATTGCAAGGGAAGTAATTAAAATAATTGCATACACTGTAAAAAAAAATATATAGCTTTAGAATAATTAAAATGATTGTCCGGATTATATTGATGTGAGAAATTTCGCTCAAATAGTCATTTGAATTCTTAGTTCTAGTAAATTATTCATTCTTAGCAAAATAAACAAATCTTAAAAATTGTTTCATAAAACTTATTATTATATTTATTATAAGAAAAATACAATATTGACCATTAAGTATTATATTAAATAGAATAGATATATGTAGTTCAAATAATTAAAAATATTTTCAGATATACATATTTGATTATATTGAAAGCAAAATTGTTTTTGTTTTTATTTGTTTGAAAATAAGCTATTCATTTGAATGGAATATATTTCAGATATACTATACGTATATGTATGTACAAATTATTTTGTAAATTAAGTTTAAATATTTTTAAATTTTAATTTATTAACAAAAAATATGCTTTAAATATTTTTTTTTTAAAAACAAAATTGATTTAGAATAATTTTTTTGTTTAAATATTTTTTTGTGTTACGTAAGCAAATTTGAATATTTCGAGACAAATTTTTGAAAAATATAAAGAATTTTTAAACAAGGAAAGTGTTGTGATAGTAAAAAATGTATATTCCACACCAGTATTTTTTAAATATAAATATATAAAACAAAATGTGCACAAGCAATGGAAGACATTTTATTTTATAAAAAAAAATTTTGTTTGCCATCAACTTTAAAAAATAAATTGATTTAGCAATTTTTTTTTAACTTTCATTAATTTTATTAAACTTTACTGTAATTATACAATAGTATAATATATATTATATATAATATAATAACGTATAATATATAGTTTTTTATTTGTAAATATAATTTTTGAAATTTCCACATTTCTATAAACATTTATCACAGTCATTAACAACACTAATGGTGGGCTTTCTTTAAGAATTCAATTGCACATCTTTCAAGTCCAAAATTTGCTCCAAATCCGGCGCTACATGGCCATTATGCTTCACAGATTTTAACCACTCAACATACCACGGTACAATGCCAGTCTCTGCTGCACCCTTCACCAAGCATTGCAAATAAGTTTTCGAAGGTTGGCGGCTAAGTGGCAGCTTATCGGTGCTGGAGAAATCGTTCAACGGTATTTTCGGTTGATCGGCCAGTAAATAAGCACGTGCAATGGCTAACGTATTATTCGACAGCATTACGGGCAAGCTGGCGGCATAGTAAATACCCTCGTGAACGCCTTCCTGGCTGTAAGGAAAAACAGTAAAAGTTAGTTTTATTGCTTAGTTAATAAAAATTAATTTTTTTAATTGATTTAAAATATGATTTAGAAAAATTAAAAAATTGTAAAGAAAATTCCGTTCCTATTTACTAATTTCAAAAATTAATTTCTTAAAAAATATAATTAAATAATTAACTTTTTATAATATTTTTAAAAAGATTTAGTTTTTTAATTCAAAAATATATATTTTTTTTTAAATTGAAATATATTGTTTTTTTTAATAATAATATTGTATTTAATTTTTGTGTTGTTAATTTTAACAAAAACAGCACATATTTTCTACTCACTCATCAATATCATCCAAATTGCTTAGTGATATCTCCCACAATGTGCCATAAACGTAAGCGCCAGGGGTAGGCACAATAGTCGCTGGTGCACCACCCCAACGTTCCGTGTAGGTATTAAAATCCAACCGGTAATCCTTCAATATGCCCATACCGATTTTCACCGCGGTCGGATTTTGTATATGTATGCGTTTAGTCAACATATTACTACCATAACCGAAGTAGATGAACCAGAGAACTTAAAACAATGAGAAGGTGCAGGTTCGACAGCGAACAATTTGTAGGAATTTATCAAGGAGTTCACCACAGATGCACGAGAAACAAATAACATTTTTCGCTTTTATAACAGCGGTGAATCTGTAAACATACGCTCTCTTAACATAACCAAACGGCGAATATTGAAGAGATATTATATTCATGCCAAACTGGGAATATTGATATGCTATTTGAAACATATTCCTTTTATTGAACTATTATTTATTATTTTTTAAATTATTTTATGTTAATTCATTTTTACTTTATTATGAGAAATATATCAAAATACTTTTAAATTATTACTAATAAAGTATTTTGATATATTTCTTAAAATAATTCATTAATTGTACTTGACACCATTATGGAGTCATAAAAGTACAGAATTGTGTTTTGCCGTCGGTATTTCACATTCATGCTTCAATTTTTCTTTTCAAATGCATGTGTAAACATATGTAACAGGACATACATTTATTATGTCGTTTACACATTTGTATATATTTTTATGTAGATATGTACACTCATTACTTCTTGTGAAATCTCCGTTGACACATTTTTTGCTTTTATGTCAAAGAGTCAATCTGTCGAAGAACTGACGCGACGACAAAGCGTCACAACATTGTGTTGTTGGTAGAAAATCCGAGATGTGCCATACACACTCTTACAAACATACATCGCATATAGGCAAGTGCAAAGTCAATGTGTGTACAAAAAATTCGAACGTACTTACGTAAATTCTTTGACAAATACAGTCAATCCCGGTTAAGTGCCAAAACCAAAGATGCAGATTTTTTGTGCTTTGTAGTACATAAGCGATTGTGGTACTTAAGCGAGTGGTACCAAAAAAAATTATTTCTATGTATTTAAAAAAAATTACCGTTTTCTTTAAAAAATTAAGAAAAAAAAGTGAGATGCAGCAAGACACCGGCAGATAAGAGGGATTGGAGGAGTGATACTTAACCGGGGTTTACTGTATACATAAATCAGAGGAATATTGAATATTTTTCTTAAAAAGTTTCTTGAATTGTAAATCGACAAATTTACTATGTTGTCACTTTTATTCTAAAATATTTTAATACTCATATTTGAGGGGTTGTCACTTTTCCCTTCTAGAGGGAATATCAGAAATTTGTTCAATTTATGATTTTTAGCTTTTGCCATCGTCGCGAAAAGACGCTTGTCGGCAAACGCATGCTCGGGGAGATGTGTAAGGCGTTTGCTTTTATGAATGAAACGACTTAGCTTATTGCTTGTGCGCCAGCGTTCATGAATGAAAATGTTGTTGGTGTGTGATTTACTACAAATTTAGGATTTGTCAATTTGGCTGCCATATTGATTTCTGGTGCTGATGCTATTTGAGACAATTGTTGTTTTTGTACAACAATGTTTGTATTTTTCATATTGGCTGACGTACTTACATTTGTACGCTTAAATGTATGTAGATTTGTGTATGCATTACTTATTTTGCGCGGTCATATGCATATTTGTACATACATACTTACATATAGAGCAGTGCGCTCACATGTATTTATTGATAATTGATAATATATTATTATATTATATAATATAACATATTGATGTACATACATAAATTATTAATTCTGTAAATATTGAAATTAGAAAATTATGAAAACAGTAAAATATCATTTTTTGCATAATCTTTCACATTTTATCAATGTAGCATTTGTGCAAAAAAATAATAATTTATCAATTTTTCATCATAAAAATCGTTTATATGGCAAAAAATAATCATGCATATGTGAAGTGGCATTTGTATTTCTTGTTTTCTCATTCATTTCATTTCATTTTTCTCTTTATATTGGTAGATACGTATTTTGTCAGAGAACGTTGTTAAAAATTCTCATTTCTGTTAAATAACAGCAAAACTATACAGAAAGTGGTGAACTCCTTGATCTCAAATTTTCAGCCAACCAATCGAGCATCATACAAAATTCAATTTGCACCTTCTCATTGTTTTAAGTTCTCTGGATGAACTTATCTCCCACGCGCTCGGGTAAATCGGTTGGTATAACGTAAGCACTCGCGCAGGACCATAATGATAATGAAAATATTAGGAGTAAACTATAGTAAAGCATTTCTTTAGGTTTTAAGTTTTCAAACTACTACAGTATATCACAATTTATTTAGGTAAATATTTTGACTGCTTTACGTCTACACACTTGGTATGTCTAATTTCGACTGTCAACACTTGAGTGACTTACAGCCGTAGGTAGCTTCGGTATAGCGTTTGAAATTAATGCTAAACTTGTAGATACATATGTACGATGTCGTTGCTTTTTTTTTTTGCTTCTTTTTCATCTTTTATTTTATTCTACTTTTTTGTCATCTTGTATTTTATAATTAATATAAGTTCGACTTAGAAAAATGACCCTAGATTGATAGAATTGCTGATTTTTGCGCTACACTTGAGAAACGCTTATTGAGCTTTTGCAATATAATTTTGTATCTCATATATTTTCCCTCAGATATTACCATTTATTATAATAATTTTCTTCCGAGTTTGCTAAGTCTTTTCCAGTTTTCAGATATAAGTATTCGAACGAAAATATTACATAGAGATTATTCGAACTATATTTTTAGTAGGCTTATGAAGTACAGACAGCCGATAAGCGCTACAGAATTGACAAGTAATGTACGTTCGAAAATCAAATTGAATCGAAAAATATTTTCTTACTCCTCTCTTAACATTCCTTTCGGCTTAAATCCAAGCGCAGAAATTCGTTACGCTTTTACCTTTTTATAATTTAACCTGTATTTAATTGCTTTTCTGTTGGCCATACTTATATTATAAATGTAGGCGTAACTTGGAAATGAAAGTTAGTCTTATTTGAAAAGTAAATTATAGCTGTTCCCTATTCTCGAAAATGATATTGGCAATTTTTGCAAACTTATATAATTAGATCATTCAAATAATTTGGGAGAAACAGTTAGAGTATTCATAATATATACATATGTACAATAAGTAAAAGTTAGTAAGACGCTTACGTTTCAAAATATTTTTTTGAAGAGAAGTTGTTCATACCCAACCCCATTAGAAATATTTTTAATATCAGAAAACAGTATATAACGGGAAAAAGCTCGTCTAGAAAAGCTCAAATCAACTAATTATTCCAAACCTTCATTAGTATGAGAAGCAAATATAGTTATATATTTAAAATATAAAGCAGTGTGCTAAAACTATTTTTAAAACATATTTTCAACTCATTAACATAAAATGTAAATCATCTCTATATTTAATATTTTTTTTTATTGAAACCCAATACATTTTATTGAAGCGAAATACATAAGTAGTTCAGGAGCAGGTTAAACAAATGTATTAACATAAATTAATATTGATTAAATTTCTTTTAGGAAGCTAATAAATTATATATTTTACAAGGTAAATAGATATTAGTGCATACAGGAAATTAAAGAGATAGGAAGGTGAAAGCTGCGGAAGTCAAATTAGTTTATTTTAATTAAGTATTGATAATATTTTTTAAAATATTATTTAAGTAGCATTCTCTTACTTTGTATCATAACAGTTGTACAATTATTTTACACAAATTAAATTATTAAATAAATATTTAAAGAGCGGATTTTGCACAACAAATTTCGAAGGTGATATCTACATACCTATATATCAATATATGTAGGTATAATAACTAATAAAAATTAAAACTATATTTTTAAAAATTTGCTCTATATAAAATGTTTTAAGAAAAGTAAAGAGAGTATTTAACAAAAAAAAAAATTATCGCCCTCTCGCTAAAATTTCAGCAATTTAATAATATTTTTGTTTGTTATTGTTTTGTACTTTGTTGTTTAGATTATCTCGCATCACTTTCGAATGATGCCATTAATGAGGCTACAGACTGCGCACTTACTTTTTAATAGTAAATCCCCTTGATTTTTTTTAAATTTAAATTTGTGGGAGAGGTCGTCACCTATTCACGTCCAATAAAACCATATTAGATTTAATTTTATTCCGTTTGCGCGCAACATAAATATAATGGCTGATTTAAATTTGATAAGGTGAATTTTATAAAAGATATGAATAGTTGTATGCAAGCATATTTGTATACATATAAGGTTGTCTATTCATCTCAAACGAGCATTACAGGGCAACAATATTGAATAATGAATATTTTGAATCAATATAATTTATAATATTCTCTTAAATCAAAATATCAAGCCAAGCTAAAAACTATAAAATCAAATAAAATGAAACAAAAGGAAAAAATAAAGAAAAGCTATAAAAAACGTAATAAATAAAATAAAATAGACTAAAATTTAGCGAAAATAATAAAAACTAGTATATAATTAAATTAAATTAAATTAATTTTTTATGATTTATTTTTTCGCTGATAATAAATATGATAAGAATAATAACGAAAAATATTGTTATCGATAATTACATCGACATAATTTTTTCTAATATTAAGAGCTTAAAAGCAAAATATAACAAATATCGGTTGAAAGTGGGCCCCAATCGTATATACAATTGTTCTTTAACGCAGCACCCTGTATATGCCAAATTATAGTATTTATTAGTGTTTCACACATATTCGACGTGTTCGATGCTTTTGCCACGCGAATCAGATTAAAATAGCGTTTAAATCCAATGCGTAGTTTCTTAATTGTTAATTGGTGGAAATTTTCAATACGTAATATAATTATTAAAATATTAATTTATATACAATTTATTTGCACTTTTGCAGTATTTGAGTGATAAGAATTTCACTGATTTTACTTTTTAAATATGCGAAATACATATGTGGATGTGTCTGTATAAAATTGTGCCTAAAATACGTGTTTAATATTTGGCATTAAAACATTAAGGTTTTTGGACTAGACTTACTTACTATTGAAGGACGTTTTGAATTTTATCGATTGATTGACTTTGTAATAGATTTCTGAAGCATTCAGCAATAAGTTAAGGAAAAACTTAGTTCACATGATGATAGATATTCTTCCATTCATGATCACTCTAGTTAATTCTCTTCCGTATATATTGGTCAACACTACGTATATCTCATATACATCGATTATTTTCAGTTATATATGAATAAGTCGGTTAACAAACAAAATGAAATAATGTCATGACAATTTTGGCATAGAACAAATTTAGTCAAAATAAGTGCAGGCGATCCATAGCTTCATCCAAAGCGAAACAAATTTACGAGCTCAAATAAATATATTTAGATAAATTTCTCGAAATATTGTGCACTCTTCACATGCACATCCAGAGCCCGCCCGAACTTAGCTTTTCTTTATAAGTGCTGTTAGTATTTATTTAAAGAATTTTTTTTCTTAAATTTATATCTTTATTTTTAAAATTCTCCTCACAGGGTGCTGAGTAAGTTTTTTTTTTTTGGAATAGCTCCTACCAGAGAACTTAAAACAATGAGAAGGTGCAGGTTCGACAGCGAACAATTTGTAGGAATTTATCAAGGAGTTCACCACAGATGCACGAGAAACAAATAACATTTTTCGCTTTTATAACAGCGGTGAATCTGTAAACATACGCTCTCTTAACATAACCAAACGGCGAATATTGAAGAGATATTATATTCATGCCAAACTGGGAATATTGATATGCTATTTGAAACATATTCCTTTTATTGAACTATTATTTATTATTTTTTAAATTATTTTATGTTAATTCATTTTTACTTTATTATGAGAAATATATCAAAATACTTTTAAATTATTACTAATAAAGTATTTTGATATATTTCTTAAAATAATTCATTAATTGTACTTGACACCATTATGGAGTCATAAAAGTACAGAATTGTGTTTTGCCGTCGGTATTTCACATTCATGCTTCAATTTTTCTTTTCAAATGCATGTGTAAACATATGTAACAGGACATACATTTATTATGTCGTTTACACATTTGTATATATTTTTATGTAGATATGTACACTCATTACTTCTTGTGAAATCTCCGTTGACACATTTTTTGCTTTTATGTCAAAGAGTCAATCTGTCGAAGAACTGACGCGACGACAAAGCGTCACAACATTGTGTTGTTGGTAGAAAATCCGAGATGTGCCATACACACTCTTACAAACATACATCGCATATAGGCAAGTGCAAAGTCAATGTGTGTACAAAAAATTCGAACGTACTTACGTAAATTCTTTGACAAATACAGTCAATCCCGGTTAAGTGCCAAAACCAAAGATGCAGATTTTTTGTGCTTTGTAGTACATAAGCGATTGTGGTACTTAAGCGAGTGGTACCAAAAAAAATTATTTCTATGTATTTAAAAAAAATTACCGTTTTCTTTAAAAAATTAAGAAAAAAAAGTGAGATGCAGCAAGACACCGGCAGATAAGAGGGATTGGAGGAGTGATACTTAACCGGGGTTTACTGTATACATAAATCAGAGGAATATTGAATATTTTTCTTAAAAAGTTTCTTGAATTGTAAATCGACAAATTTACTATGTTGTCACTTTTATTCTAAAATATTTTAATACTCATATTTGAGGGGTTGTCACTTTTCCCTTCTAGAGGGAATATCAGAAATTTGTTCAATTTATGATTTTTAGCTTTTGCCATCGTCGCGAAAAGACGCTTGTCGGCAAACGCATGCTCGGGGAGATGTGTAAGGCGTTTGCTTTTATGAATGAAACGACTTAGCTTATTGCTTGTGCGCCAGCGTTCATGAATGAAAATGTTGTTGGTGTGTGATTTACTACAAATTTAGGATTTGTCAATTTGGCTGCCATATTGATTTCTGGTGCTGATGCTATTTGAGACAATTGTTGTTTTTGTACAACAATGTTTGTATTTTTCATATTGGCTGACGTACTTACATTTGTACGCTTAAATGTATGTAGATTTGTGTATGCATTACTTATTTTGCGCGGTCATATGCATATTTGTACATACATACTTACATATAGAGCAGTGCGCTCACATGTATTTATTGATAATTGATAATATATTATTATATTATATAATATAACATATTGATGTACATACATAAATTATTAATTCTGTAAATATTGAAATTAGAAAATTATGAAAACAGTAAAATATCATTTTTTGCATAATCTTTCACATTTTATCAATGTAGCATTTGTGCAAAAAAATAATAATTTATCAATTTTTCATCATAAAAATCGTTTATATGGCAAAAAATAATCATGCATATGTGAAGTGGCATTTGTATTTCTTGTTTTCTCATTCATTTCATTTCATTTTTCTCTTTATATTGGTAGATACGTATTTTGTCAGAGAACGTTGTTAAAAATTCTCATTTCTGTTAAATAACAGCAAAACTATACAGAAAGTGGTGAACTCCTTGATCTCAAATTTTCAGCCAACCAATCGAGCATCATACAAAATTCAATTTGCACCTTCTCATTGTTTTAAGTTCTCTGCTCCTACAGTGTGATAAAGTAAAATGTTTTTGTTTTTAATAAAACGGGTATATATTTTATTCGTACTGTACCTCACATATCTCATTTCATTGAAAAATTTTTAGCAACTCTAGCTGCAACACAATTATACAACCGGTTTTGGTATATGCTAAGCGTTTTCTGTTCCTCTGACACAATCTGTGTTGTGTCAGCAGTTTTAACTTAGCAAATACATACTCCCTTACGTTTTCTCAATTTCCCGTTAGACATAGGTGGTTGACTTAGCTGACTGCAGTTTCTGTTAGATATTTGTGTGTGTAAATAACAGTACTGTAAGAAAATGCTTCTCAAATTAACTGGCTTGAATTAAAAGTTACAGGGCGTATGAGTGATATTAATTTCCAAAGTAGAGCGGTAATTGTTAAAATTGGTAAATTGACAAAGATTTGATGCGAAATTTAATGATTTCAATTTAAAATAACTGCAGCAGTATGAAATACCTACACAAAATTGAATAAAATATTTAATATATTTAGTTCTACTAAAATTCTAAGCTATTAGTAGCAGCTCGAACAAATTTTACGCCACTCAAGCCCACTGTGCGCGCATATGAGGCTTATATATTGTAAATAACTCTAACTTATATGGGTTCAATACTAAATAAAATTTCGAAATATGTACCTATTTATATGTTTATATTTTATGTAATACCTATAAAGACACATGCGTTCAACATGCCCAAATAAATCACTACCCTCTTGTACACTTTAAGTCACTTATCTTATTTTTTTGCTGAACTCTCGAAACGAAAAAAATTACAACATAATGATAAATGGATTCTTGCGGTGTCACTAACGAAATTTACACTGCCAACTTTTGTCACCAAATGTCATTCGCTGGTGTAAACATTACCCTCGTGCCATTGCGGTGAAGCAATTCGGAGTCTGTTGACAAATATTTCCGATTATAAAATCACAGGCAACTGTCAGATATGTACATATACACACACATATATACATATATCTATATATTTATTATGTGTAAGCAGCACATATGGTAGGGGCACGCCGGTATTAGTAGGTGTGTAGCTTGGGGCTGGCACATATGATTGAAAGTCGGTATGTTTAAGCCGACATAATTTGGATTAGACGAGGGTTCGCAAACGTTTTTTGACTTCTTGGCACAAATTGGGTTTACTACACTGTATATATTTCATATATTTATACAATTGCGTGCTAATATATGAGTATAAAAATTTATTCTACGATTTAAATTTAAATTTTTTTTGGTTCCATATTAACGTAAATAAACAGGAAAATTAATATAAAATGATATATGTGTGTATATGGGTCCTTCTTTAGTGAAATTTATATTGTTTGAATTTTTTATTAAAAAAAAAATTATTTTGGCTCAAATAACATATAAATATTTATTAGTATACAAAATAAAGTATATTTAATTTATTTAAGTGTCTTCTTTGCCGTATTGATTGATGTTAACGCCTTAAAATATGCTTAAATAACGCACAAGTGCGTGCTTAGCTAAATTTGTCCAGAAGCAGTCATATTTCATAAACTACATATACCAAACGGCATATAAATCATACGCTAAGGAACAATGTGGTGAATAAAATTTGTTGGTAGCGTAAAGCAGTGGCAAAAAAGAGTTACACTGTAATCAATCATCGCATGCGAGTTAGTATAATACAAATATGTACATATATTTTTTTTATATGTGTATGAAAACCTCTTAATCTATATCTATATTTACGAAAAGTCGTTAATGTGTTCTGAAATGGTATTTAAAAAGAAGAAAAATCTTTATTAAGGTGTTTAGCGGTTTTAGTCACCATTAGTGGTCTACTTGTAGACAACAAAAATTTTTCATCAAAATTAGATTACATTTAAATTAGATTTAATCAACCGATTTTTCTTGCTTAAAAAATTTGAAATATATTTTTTTTATTTAACATTACTTGGCAACACCTTACTTAATATTTTTCTTATATTCCCATTTTTTATTACCATATAATTTTTTTTAACTTCTACCTTAATGTCAATTTAAAACCTAAAAGAAGGTGGCGAGCTAATTTTAATTTTATGTTTTAGAAAGAGCGTCTGAAGAAATTTAAAGTATTGAACAATCATTTTATTGACAAACAGTTAAATTAAAATAATATTTTTCAAATAATTATGTGTTTTTTTTTAAGATTAGGTGGTAACTACTTTTTTTATCATTCTATATTATACTCATTTTTTATGAACTTTTAGTATATTTTTAATCTTTAGCTAAATGTTTATTAAAAAATTTATTTACGGTGGCAACTTTATTTAAAATTTATCTTTGAACAGAAAATTGAAGAAATTAAATGAATTTAATACTCAAGTTTTATAGAACTTTCCAAATGGTAACCAAATTATTTTTTTAATCAAGTGGCAACTCTAATAAAAGGTAAAAGTGTATGTTGAGGAATCGTTTATTGTTTAAATTTTGCAGTTGAAAAATTGTATTAATAAAATAACATAACCTTAATGAAAAACACATGTATATACATGTCTTATGTGTGTGATGATAATTATCATATTAGATTCTCTTGTAATGTCACATGTGAGCTCAACTGTCACAACAGGTCCGAGTCACATTCGCTTGATCACATTCCAAAAAGCCACAGAATTTCTATTTTTGCACCTAAATAGGTATATAAATGAATACACACATATACATAGAAAACGAACTACATAAATATATGAAATGTTTCGATTGTAAACCACAATGCCGTATTTATTCGCTTCGTGGCTATGCAATACTGCTATCCCTTTTCGAATTTTACTCTCAACAGGAAGTTATGCATGACTACATGACTCTGTGGGCGCGTGTCCTGTTTGCCATCAATATGCTGACACGTGATAAATGCGCATTTAAAATGCAAATTTGATCACTTACATACATGTACACACACGCAAGCGCACGTGATGGGCATACAAAATGCCGTTGATTAGTTCTAAGTGATAAGTGATGTGCAAACAGAGTTGGTGTGAAACGACAGCGTAACTAAGTCAATATATGAATATATATACAAATACATACACATGCACTTGTGTATACAATTTTTTTCTATTTTTCCAATTTATGAAATTCGTCATTTTTTGGTTTTTATTTTAGATTATCAGTGACCCTTGAAACTTGTCAACTGACAGCTGCATTTTAACTGGCTTTTGACAACCAATGAAGTCAGTCAAATAACAGCAATAGGCACTGATGAAATTGTGACAGATAAGCCAGTGCTGTATTAGGTTTGGTAAGCAAAATTGTGTGATGGTTTGATAAAGGCCATGTGACATGCGAAATAAACTGAATGCTGGAAAAATTAACATTTTTGTAAACAAGTTCTCTGAGAAGTAGATATTAGGGAGAATTTTTCATTCCAAGAATAAAATAAGACTTGCTGAATAAAGTAATAAGCCATAATTTATTTATAAATATTTCATAAGTTATAAAAAGTTATATATATATATAGCTTAAATCGTAGGTGCGCCTAAGATCATACTATACTATCCAATTTCGGCCACATAATATAATAACTTTATAAAAACGAGAAATTAAACTGTAAGATTTTAATTATAAAAAAATTTCGTCTGAAAAACCAAAACAGATATAAATTAACAATGTTTATCAGCTTATGATAGAGAATATGTTAATTGCTGCAATTTGACATGAAAAACTTACTTTAATAGCAATTAAAAAATAATTGAGGTTTTTCAACTCACTTTCGTTGAGAAATATGTTATGTAAATTAAATTAAATCATTTGAGAGTAAAACAGAGTGAGCCCTACAGTAAAAAATTTCTAGTACAAAAAATAATATTGAATACGTATTCAGAAATATTTGTTAAATAGATTTATTGTACATTTATGTGGAAAAATTTCCCTAGAAAAAGGTAAAAAAAATTTAACTGAAAATTATTCACAGTAACTTCTTAATGAAAATTGTTGCTTTAATTTTTTCCCGTTATTGGTCTCGCTGATATGTTGTGCGGCACATAAACATATTTATATATTGTATATATAGTTACAAATATTTACATACACTTGCTCTCGTTTAATTTTTATCAATTTACACTTTTTCAATTACCAAACCACAACTCAAAAGTTACATACATTTATACATTTATCATTTCCATTGCTCGGCACTATTTTTTTTATTTCCTTTATTTTGATTATAACTGTTTCACGTTAAATGGTTTTCCATTGATACATTATCGCGGTCTCTCTCTTGCGGCTGATTGACTATTTGAGTACTTTAGTTCAAGTGAAGCGAAATTGAAGGTGGAAGCGTGAATTGAAACAGTGGAATAAATGAAGAAGGATTAAATTAAATCGATACATTTTTTTTTATTATATATTTTTTTTTAACAATAAGAAAAGGCCTAGCCATTTCCGTCGGTCCATTTGCATATACGCTACTCCGGCAGTTTTTGCGATATTGCGCTGAAATTTCGCACACAATCTATGCTCTCCAAGAAGCTGCTCATCTGTTGGAATGCTATAAGAAATGCATTTTTGCAGGGTATTATAGCTTCTGTGCAACCGAAGTTAACGTTTTGACGTGTTTCAATTTGATTTTTCTTCCCTACAAACTCGTTTCGTGCTTTCTCCGTCTTGTACCACTGTAGCCTTCTTTTTGCAGCACTAATTAATTACCTTCCGCTTGCTGATTGCGCGACCATTAGTTATTGTGCATACACATCATATATTTATTTGTTTGACACACAACTTTTATTGCGGCTTGAAACAGTATGCTCTTGTGGGTTTTGGGTTTTGCATTTACCTCTTTACTTACTTTATTCATGATTCAGCATTTCTCATGACCAAACTGCATATGTTGCTAATGTAAGAAACATTAATTTAATATGGTGCACCAAAATTCTTGCGTTGAAAATTTATATATTGAAAGCTGGTTAAATAGTTAGCAGTATACACTGAAAATAATCGTCTCTCTCTCTCTCTCTCCTTTCAAGGCCACAACTCTTTTATGTTCTAAAATTTTGATTTCCTAAATACATAGCTGCTTGATATCCTTGAAATAATATGCAGATATGTATGAATACACAGGCTAATAGCCGTTTCTACGATAGTCGCGTCTTTGTAACCGAAACTGACACGGATTTATATTCCACTAAAAGTTGTAAACTCGACAGATTTTCGAAATTTTATTTGGAAAATATTTTCTGCAGCAAATTGGCAGTAATATTGACCGAAAAAGACTTGTATTATTGCGCGAAAAGCATGGGATGGTTTGTGTCATACTTTTGGTATATCGAGAGTCGAAATTTGGAGCGGACTACTCTAGTATTATACAATATATTCTGCATTCACCAGTACTTAACCAAAGAAAAGCTGTCAATAATAATATAAGAAAAATTTAATTGAAATTGCTGTCCTGACTGCTAAACAGCAAGCTCATTAAGTACGTATGTATGTGTGAGCATGGCGGCGTACCTAATAAACAAGCACGATACAATTGACAACTATCCAGCAGGATGACCGTATGGTGTTGTTGTTATGCTGATTATCTTCTTCTTATTTCCATGCATACAATCGATATGTATACTTGTATCAATATAATAGAATATGCAAATGACTAGTTATATTGCAGAGCATGTATGTAGGTGTGTGTGTCTTCAGCAGAATCTATACAGGCAAAATTAATGCATCGAACCGTTGAAATAGCTGGATACCATGACCTTGTGTGTCGGCTTCTTCCTTGTTATTGTTGTTAGTGTATACATCCGACAGGCAAACAGGAAGCTGTCCACGTCCAATAAAAGCTTACAATTTAGCTGACATATGTACGTATGAGAAAGAGACATTTTTCTATGCATCACACAAAGCTATATAAATATACATATTCATACATACATTCATTCCCATACATATACACACATACACACACATTCATATCAGTGCTAAACTGCTGATGTATTATTTAGAGTGTCTATCTTGCTGTCAGCAACTTAATTTACATACCCATATATACATTAAGGTTAGCCAAAATCTAACAAAAAAGAGAGAAATATATCTGCAAGACAGGACTTTTAACTTAGTTTTAAAAGATGTCACCTAACTCGTAAAAAAATATTTTTTCATTCAAAATATATTTTTATATCATATTTTTCTAGTAGATCATAAAATTTCAAAAAAAAAATAAAATACCCTCAGTGAGTTTTTTTTTCATATTTAAAAACATCGAAAAGTAAAGAAATTGTCAATGCTACTGCCCGCCAGATATATTTTTATCTCGGTATACACTTATACGTTATCCATAAATTTGAAAAGTTAGTATTTGGCTCACCTTAATATTCTTATATAAGAAATGTACCCGTATTGCGTCCCTGTTTTGCGCTTCGCTTCTTACTATGCTCGGCATTGAAAACGTTGTCTGCATGTTGCTGACCACCAGCACGAACGTAAGGCAATTTGCTCTGGGCATATCATGAGCTTATAAGATTTGTCGGGTAAATGTTTTTAAAGGCCGCTGACCCAAAGCGGTAATCAGGAAAGGCGAGCTACAAATAAACGAAATTACAGCTAAATCATATTCACCTCTATTACAACAGAGTTTGTGGAAAACCTTATATTTCGTCAGTTATGCAAATTTAGATATGACCAGAGTAGATAAGATGACTTTAATGCGAGATACGATGTAATTTATGTAAAAATATTTGTTCTTTTAAGGTATACTCAATATCTAGTTTACAGCAAGGTTCGCTCCATCAGCTCCACACAGTGACTTCTGGCTTGAAAATATTCTTATTCACTCCCAATACTTAGATTATGTCCAATATAGAACAGGGACATCCTTATCGCAGTTGCTCAGACAAAGTTATCAAGCTATGCAAAAGTATTTGCGGCAATAGCGGGGATAGGTTCCCTTTGCGTAACCGTGGGCTTCGCAGCTTCATATTGAAATCTTTTCCTCGCTATCTAAAACTTGTTTACCGTGATGGTTATTTCACAGACTGAAGGTATTTTAAATGATCAGCGGGGCGAGCTAAGTTTATTTAGCCATGCCCGTCTATCCTTCTGTATATAGGTGACCTAATCCCTCAGTTTTTAAATAATCGATCTGAGATTTTTCATACCTCATTACATAACAGGTAAGTTGAGTTAGAGAAATGCAACCAAAATTAATTGTAAAAAACAAAAAAAAAATGTGACAAATAAAAAAAAATATATATAAAAAGTTTAAAAAATAATTGCAAAAAACCCGCAATATGGTGAAAATCACAAATTGTGAATGACATCACTATTAACATCAACATCACTCACTTGAGTTGAGTTGTCAATACGAATTTCGCTCAACTGACAAGTGCTGCCAATTGCGAGAGGCGTAAGACAGCAAACTGTCATACACACGTACATTTAACTGTATAAATATATGACACTTGAAATGATATGTTAAGGAACGTAATATTATAAGGCGCCATACAGAAATTCATTCATCCGGCATACCAGAGCAAATTACTATAAAGAAAAGAACACAAAAATTTAGTGATTATAGCGTCTAACGAATGTGATGAGTATTATTAGATTTGCTTCGGCTTTGCACGTGCCGCTTAAATTGCGTTCATATGTAGGTGGTCGGTGAACATTTCTGGAAAGGCTATTTTTGTAATTGAAGAACATTCCTTTTAGTGCAGAAAACTCTTTTTGGTGCAGGCAACAACTGAGCAGCAGCATTTTGCACATGAATAGTATACGACACCGAAAAACTGAAGTATTTCACGTGCCATAATGTGGCGCATCTCGCGATTTTTTTCAGCAATTTTCATTCTGATTTTGTTTACTGGAGTTTGCGAAATAATTTATTAATTCAGATATCCGCGTAATCCGTGTTGTCAACACGCAACTTTTGCTTTGTTTCCAATGTTTTCGATTTAAATATATTCTACGTTTTTACCTTATCACGCTTAGATGGTTGCACGGGCGAAAAGTTCTCTTGCGACCACCGACAGTTGCGCTGAATAAAAATTTAAAAATATTTTGCGGATAACCAAGTTTACCACAAAATATTATGAAAATGAAATAATGCTTCCAAATTAATGCAATAGAAAACACTCGTAAGCCGTTTTAATCCGATAAAACCCACTATTGATTGTTTAAATAATAAAATACAGGGTGATATACCATATATGCTTTTTAATAATGATCCCAAGTTAACATGTCAAATGTCAACTTTATGTGAGATTTGAAGAAACACACACAATTGTTGAAGCAAATAGCATTGGCTTTGTTTTTGCCTGAAAACTAAACCCGAATAATAAGGAATTTGAAAATCGACTTTTATGAAATACTAGTGTCTCGAAATCTAATATACCATAAATCGCGCAGAGTTAAAGCGATTCAGTGATCAGTCTTTCTTTGAAAATACTGCTGAAACGCAGTTTAAATGAGATTTACAATACGCTAAACAGGGTATATTAAGTTTGCCACAAAGTTTGTGATATCCAGAAGAAACGTCGGCGACCTTACAAAATCTATATAATGGTGTAAATGATCTGCATGACGAGCTGTGTCCGCTTGTCCCATCTGTCTGAATATTTGCGAACTAGTCCCTCAGGTTCTGAAATACCTATAGCTCTAAAATTTCGTCCCCTTTCTGACCGATCAAAATCAGGTTCTGGTGTGGAAATTTTTTTATCTGTGCAGTGTATTATATATTGGGTGCAACCGAAGTGAACGTGTCTTTTTTTTTCTTTAATATTGCACTTCACAAGGGAATCAATATATGAACCACCCTATATTTTGTATAATTTACGCCAAACCGCTATTACACATTATATAGCGAACAGTTCCTCTCAACTATTTACAGCCATTTGCGAAAGACTGCAATTTTTAATGCCCGCTGGCAAGTGACAGTCAAAGATTATAGTTTCACCAGCACTGGCATCTTTATAGGTATGTACGAGTATGTATGTGGGAAATATTTGCGAATGATGTATCGTTGAAGCATACCCTGTAGGCATAATAACTGGGTAATAATTTTCAAATAATTTAGTATAGAATATCCTACAGGGACAGTTGTCTAACAAGCTGACAAAACATTTAGTGTCTTTTTACTACTAATATTTTTTTTACTACTAATATGTATAGCAGTATATTTAATTTATTTTTTCTTATTGACCTATTAGCCTTTGGTTTATAATAGCTGTTTTTGAGATTGCCATGTATTCTACAAAATTATTGATGCACATTATGCGATTAAATGTGAAGATCGATTGAACTCTGACAATCCATATTTATATATATTATTATTACAGTATATTAATTTATATTATTTTTTTTTTAATTTTTAATTGAAGCAGCGGAATATACACCATAAATATTGCTTCTGATTTTTTATTTCCCTTCAATATCTGCTTCGGACAATAATTACGCATGCATTTATTTATTCAACATATCTTCAAACAGCACTTATTTTTTTGCTAGTTTTTGCTGGCGGTTGACAGTTGTATGATAATAATGACATTAATTTCGGCTGACTGTTCGAACAGCTGTACGAAGAAAATATTAACTTATTTGCTCTTATATTTATTTTTAATATTTCAAAGGCGCATTTAAAATATAATGTAACAATATACGAATATATTTATTTATAGAAGGGCTAAGACTTAAAAAGTTATAAAAATATGGAAGTAAATGAATTAAATGGTCGAAATTTTCATTCAGGAATCTTTTTAGTCTCTGAATTTGGATAGAAAAAACGTTAACTTCGGTAGCACCGAAGCTCTAATACCCTTTACAAATACAAAAGATTCCAAAGGAATGCAACAACTTGATTCTCTTCGTTTAGTTTGTATTGCAGCTATATGCTATAGCGATACCAGCTGAGCAATTTTTTCGGAGATTGCATCATTGCTTTGAAGAATAATCAATGCCAAATTTCGTGAAGATAACTCGTCAAATAAAAAAGTTTTCCATGCAAGCACTTGTGGCAGCCATTTTTATAATTTAAAAATTTTAGCAAATGAAGTTTGGCCATTTTAACTAAAACGTCACCATAGAATTTAGATTTCATCATTCATAATTTCGCATGTCCTTAAATAAATCTAATGAAAGCCACAATTCCATTTTCCTATTCTTGCTGTCAGGTGCCTACCTACCGTCAACAGGTAGTAACCACAAATGCAAATATATTTACAGAAGTATATCTGTTATAATAATATTTATAAAATATAAGCAATACTAATGAACTGCAATCTTGGATTTGCTTGTTTAAACTCATAACTAGAAGTAGTACTTATAATACAAGTAGATATTTATTAACATAAGTAAGTGCTTACTGGTTGCCAGACAAGTGTGCGCTCATTTATGTTGGTATAGTAATACACTTGTAGACATTAGTAATTTTCAATTGTTCTCCTGTGGCTAGCAGGCGGACAAATAATCATAACTTATATAATATATCTATATACATATGTATGACAACTTTTGATTTGCTAAACGATAAGGTCAAAGATATGTCAGAATACTATGACATTGATAAGAAAATTTGATAGAAATATTTGTGCAAATAATTTATTTTCTTAGATTTTTTGGAAAACCGATTTTCAATTTGTCAATTTTGACGAATTGTGTAATCACTTTTAAAGCCACAAAATGCTGATCAAAATATACTTCAATATTGAAGTATATTGGTTGCTTATATGCATTATATACTTTTAGGCGCCTAGACTTGCGGCAGAGTTCTTGCAACAGTTTCTTAATTAAACTGAAATCAATAAGTAAACGTAAACAGATATGCGTATGTTTGCATAAATGAAACCAAAAATTAATTAAATAAACGATAATGAGTTTATATCAAAAACCTTGCTTTACGCAAGCAATCAGTACAGCACTTTAAAGTATGCAGCATTTATCCAATTATAAAAATTAATTATTTAGGTGCCTAAAAGCATGATTTGATTAATATATGAGGGCAATTTGGTATGAGTTGCTCAAGCTGGTGGCATGGACGTTGGGTTATATGCAGCTTAAAAGAAATATAATATTTTGTAGGTTCTGTTGAAGAGTTAATCGTATGTAGTATAACATAAGGCTCTACCACTTTCTTTTACATTGAATTACGAGTTAATTATTTTTGCAAGATTGTTTTCATTTTGATGCTTAAAAAAGGTTGAAGAGGAATATTATATTTTTCTAAAAGTGAAATGTTTTTTAACTCTCTAGAGTTCTTAAGAGCCTAAGAGTATGCAAAATATAAAAATATATAATTATTGTAGTTATATCCGTAGATGTGTTTTCTCTGACTCGTTCAGAATGATAATTTACTTGAATATTAATAGTTGCGGAGAAGGTTATAATCAGTCTAGATTGACTTTAGACTGAGGTACTTTGCTTTTCTACATCTTTTCGAATCGATCGTTCAATTCGTTAAAAAGTGCACACCTTTTTTACAATATAAACTTATGTTTAAACTTTATGAAATCGCAAGTAAATGCAATCAAAATTTTCATCAAAAGCAGATATTGAGTATACACAAACATTTACCATACTAAACGGCTCACAGTTTAGCTAACCTACTTGTAGGCGTTTAACCGCAACACATGAACTTTGCAGGCAAAGTAAATTTTTCATGAAACCAATAAAAGTGCACAGAATTGAATTGAGTAAGAAGCCATAATCGCATAATTATAATTCTACGAACAAACGTAGGCAGAGGAAATGAGCAGGAAATAATGCTGGGAGGAAGCCTAAATATATGCAACAATATTCACAAACTGTATGATTGCACAAATGAAGCATAGAGTGTAGTTAATATTTCCAAGAAAACTTTATATAACTAATCATATTGTAGAAGGTTGCTATAAAAGCATTAGTATATGCCACATCTATGCCCAGTTTAGTTTGCTAATGACTTATAGCTTGTAGGCATGCTTGGCTCACTAAAATATATACACCAGAGTCCAATTGTGCCGCACATTAATTAAACAAACGGGCGCTTGAAGCTACTCCGAAAATCAGATATGCCAATCAATTGCGCAATTTCTCTTGCCGGATGAGTGGGTGTTTGAAGGGGAAGCTGGGCAGACAGTGTAGACAGACAGTTGTGTGCCTAGCAATTCATTGCAACGACGCATCAGTTCGACACGTATATTTGGCCTACCGCAGGTAAGCGTCGTCGCCAGAACGGAAGACAAATGAAGTGCGCACAATAAATGCGTTAGCCTATAGCATGCAAGCAGGCGCACAAGCCTAATGTTATTATGTAAATTTTGGCATACATTAATGATGAGCGCTATGAAGCTGAGAGCAACAATTGAGTACAAAAAATTACAAAAATTCGATTCTATTTTGAACTAATCAGGCATTGCTGCTAATCTGAGTGTGTGAGTGTGCGCATAGGGAACATGTAGCGCAATTTTGCACAAACCACCCAATGTGTTGCGTTAGCCTTCATTAGCCTATGTAATATACGCAAATCTCGTAATCGAGTGCAAAATTTGCTTTTGGGCCATCAATTATCTAAGCACTCTATAGCGTAAGTGCTTCGGCTGATTAATGCAACTCGCGTGGCATTGATATATATATGTATATATGTGCGCTTGTCTCTTACATTTCATTAACAAGATTCGGTCTTTGTGAGGTAAATGTGATTATTATATGCTTGTAGCACGTTGCCTCAGAGCATAATAGTTTTATAATGTAATTTGGTACAGGGAGTTGTGGTAGCAAGGGGGACAGTGTGGAAATTAATAAAATCGGATTATAACATTAACCTGACGACCTTATATCACATTGAGAAAATGGGCGCAATCGGACTACTTCCCATATAGCAGAATTTTAAATTCCATATGATCTCTTTCACTTTCCAGTACACAAATGAATATATTCGGATAAAGGCTTACACAAATAGTGCCTTTGAGGTATCCTTGCACTTTGCAAGAGTTTAAAATGTGCTGTTACACACGAACTTAGTGCTTCCTTACTTGTTATTGCAGTATAGCCTTTCATTTGGCAAATGTGAACGGGCGAAAGTTTTTGCGTTTCCAAATGAGTTTCACGTGGCATTCATTTTCGGTTTGTGTGATTGTAGGTGTGTATAGTTGACAGTCAACACAAAGCTACTGCGATATCACGTTCGGTTATTTCAGAGAACTAATTGACAGATTTGAAATGTTGGATGCCCAAAGGAGTTTTGTTCTGTTTCCCCTTTTATGTGTCTCTTTTAAACCTTAGTTCGCGCGTTTCTGTCTTCACAAAGGCAAAAATTAAAAATATAATGATAATCTATTTCTAAAAAAATTTGACAAGTGTCAGGTCTAAACTAATAGTGTGTCATAACAGAAAAACAAATTAAAGCAAGATCATAAAACTCCGTGAACAATAAGTGAACTTTGAAAAAGAAGAATTTTTTAGCTGAGAAAATTGCTTCCGATTAAGCATTTTGAAATATGTATTAGAGACTACTTCTAGGCGAATGTCTAGTAAGAGAACAGCAAAAAATGTCAAGCTTGAACAAGAATTTAGTTTTCCTCCGTTTTATGGACAGAAGAAGAAAAACAGTAACAAGCTAAAATGAAAATTCAAGTTTACTTTAAGGTCATTCATTTTAAGACAAATATAGTTGTTATTCCATTACAAAACTGAGTTGCGTGAAAAAAGTTGAAATAGACAGTCAAAAATATTTTTTAAACGTCATTTTTCACCTTTACTGTACTAACGTCATAAAATAAGTCTAAATACCATAAACTAACGGCACAGCGCTTAATTTGATGCTAAGTCAAAATGTAAATAAAAAATAAAAAAATAAAAAACTTTCGCTACTCACATTAGGCGCCATATCCACCCATATTCTCGCACACAAACTTCGCTTTTATCGCTTTGTGAGAATTCGTATGTGTTAAATATTTGAGAAATGATGTTTCCGTTAAAAAATTCTGACACATTTTTTGCCACAGTGTCAAAGATTTTTTCACAGCAATTTTTGCGCTTTTCGCATTTCACGCCAGCCGCGGTACACTTTGTGGCAAGTAATATCGAAAGCTAAGAGCTCATCAAGCACATTTCATGCAGACGCACATATGTAAATCTGTAGACATATACGCGCTTTTGTGAATTTTCGAGCACTTATATCAGCAAATACAACCCTGGCTGCATTTGTGTGTGTATGTTTTTGAAGTATTTACTGTTACACGTCTGCCACTTTGTAAGCGCATTGATGTGAATATTTGCAACTGCGGAATGCAATGCGCTAGACTGAAGACACCAGCAACGCTTACGAACCATAGGCGGTCTTGAGCATTTGTACATAACTGCTTCTTTCAATAAATACATATGTATATCTATGCATATGTGTACACTAATATATAGCATGAGTGTTGCCTTAACATACTTGTACATTTACATTTGTGATCTGTCAATATTTGGCTTGCCACATGCCAGTGACATGTCAAAGCGACACAACTGAATTTAAAGCATTCAAAGTGAATGCAATAAATGTGTATGTGGATATATACAAACACACACATACATATATATACCATAACAAAAAAAAACATTAACTTAGGTTGCACCAAATCTATAATACCCTCCACAAATACAAAAGATTCCTGACAAGAATTTGATTTTGGTCGGCAGCTATATGCTATAGTAATTTTATCTAAAAATTTCTTCGGAGAATACACCGTTGCCTTAGCAAGAACCATTGCCAAACTTCGTGAAGATATCTCCTCAAATAAAAAAGTGGTTATCTGAGTGTTTTGTTCAGCGATTACACCGTTGCCTTAGGCGGGAAATTGCCTCCAATTTCGTGAAGATATCTCATCAAATGAAAAAGCTTTAAATATTATACAAATACTTCATTCCAATCGTTCAGTTTGTATGTTAGTTATATGTTATAGTAGTCCGACATCCGCCGTTTCAATAAATGAGCAGCTTTTTGGGGAGAAAAGGACGTGAGAAATATTGCAAACAGACGAACATGGCTAAATCGTCTCAGCTTGTTATGCTGATCATTTATATATATACATTTTATAGGGTCTATATCCTGTTCAGGGTATAAAAATACATGCTCCTGTTGCAGTAGAAATGTATTTCACTTTGTGTGCATTAATCGTCTGACATACTTTGATAATGCCAAATTCACTTTACCCCCTTTTGTATAGCTTTTAAAATTTTAAACGAAATTTATTGCATCCGACATCTCACCAACTCGCTCACATGCTTTGTAGCGGTTTACGTCCCAGTCTCACACTCTATTTGTCCCAATTCTACTATAGGCCTCTCCTCTGGCTACACGCCCACTCCACGCTTCACCTGTTGTGTCACTCTCAAAAAATTTATATATTTAATGACGTGTTGATATGTCACTAAATGTTACATTATACCGTTATTGGCGATAAGCACTAAGTTGGAATAGTGATTAACGGTAATTGATTTAGAGTGCTGGTTGTCAATTAGTTGAAATTGTTAGAATTTTGGTTAATAATAATTTTGATGATTTAATGTACTATAAAACGACACACTAACAGTAAAAGAGTTAATATATATGGGAAATAGACTACTAAAGTTGTTTCGGATTACTATTTTTTTTCTTTCAGAATGCAAATATAGAAAATATAAGCTAAGTTCCGAACCATCCTCGATTCATCACTACTCCACGCACCTTAAAAGAAACACACTTTCTTGGATTCATCATTCCTCTAAGAACCCTAAAAGCTTTCGCAAAAATTGATTTTCCGATTGTTATACTGGTCTGATTTGAGCAAATTCTGTAAATATATCTTGTCGAACTAAAAGTTTGAAAAAAAAAATCACACGTGCTTTTCTTATTAGACTTAGCATATGCAATTAGCAATGCAAGTTTTTACGCCCTCCACCCGTTTGCAGCCAACTGGCTTTCCAATAGATTGGTAAAACTAATAAACGGTTATTTGAATTCCGACGGCAATTAAGTGCAAAAGTATTTGTGAGTGGGTAGTCTTAAAACAATATATTGCCTACTAGATATAACTATACAAGTAGAAATGCGCGTGGATCAGGCACGTGGCGCCGCCTACAAGCAGATATTTATCGACTATGCCTACGAAAAGCGGAAATGTTGAAAGAGACGTTTTTCACACATTTTTTTTTTTTACACACACATACATGTTTAATTTAATAATAATAAAAATATACGTAGCTATATAAATATATATTTTTGTTCGATATTTCCGCAAATTTTTGAGCTGACACTTTTGTTTTCATTTCTTGTTAATACAATAATAAAATTGCTCGACCGAGGCTGAATACAATAAATAACTGTACGAGTATATACCGTGCAGGTGAAAATCACGATATTTTAACATTTGATTGCATTAATATGCTCTCAGTTTATTAAGTCAATATTTTCGAATAGAAGTTTGGGGACTACAAAACAGGGTGCTCCTTTGTTAATAAAAAATTTAAAAATTACGCAAGAATTTCAAATTAATCATTGGCAACAAAAAAATATAAAACTGGCGGCTAAATCGACTCAGCTTGGCACTGATCATTTATATATACACTTCTCCGAAATTTCCTATTGGTTGTTACAAATACCGTGGTAAACTTAATATACACTGTTCAGGGTATAAAAAAATAATGATAATGAAAAAATGTAATTAAAACGAAGACTAGAGGCGAAATGAAAGCGCAAACGTAATGTAAGTGTAAATAAGTAAAGTAAATATGTTTAAGTAGAAGAAAAACAGCGACTTTTTAGAGAAAAGATTCGCGAGAAAAGTTGAAAAAGTCAAAAGCATAAGCAAACAGATTGGGCCGGATAAAATACAAGCACAAAGTAAAATAGAAGCGCGAAATACAGTCATGTGCAACCGGCAGCTGATAATTTCTAACGAAGAGCAATAAACAGTATTTAATTAAAATACAACAACAAACGTGAAACAGAAAAACAGTAGAGAGGCGAAATGCAGCAAAAGCAAAATAAACTTAAAAGCCCTTATTTGTACTGTAAACTGTAAAGTATACAGCTCAACTATTTAAAAAGTGAGTGTGCCGCTGTGAATGCGCAAAAAGACACGTCAAACATAAGCTTTAAGCTTAAGCGAAGCTAGCGTAAAAATTAATCAGTGTCAGCTGGCATAATTAGCAAATAAATAATTTACATATTTTCAAAATTTATTAGTGAAAAACGTGAAAATATTGAATTATTAAGCTTGAACTGTTTGAATTTTCGTAGCATAGCAAATACGTAACAAACAGTTTCTGCAGAAATATAAGGGCATAAAAATAAAATATGCGCTGGAGCTTTGCTTTAACCGTAAAATTTTTAATGAAAAACAAGTAAGGAAGGGCTAAGTTCAGGTGTAACCGCACATTTCATACTCTTGCAACTTGTCAGGATCAAAGAATGGAATATACCTTCAGGTGTAAAACATTAATGTCAGATAATCGAAATTCAAGCAATTTTAACTCATACATAATAATTATCTAATATAGTGTGGTATAGGTATATAGTCGAATAGAACTTCATATATGTCAATGCAATTAAATTTGAGACAATTTTAATAAGAACCAAAAGAAACAGTTTAAACGATTAATCCAATATAATTTGATCTAACATTTAATAATAGGACGCTCAGTGAGATCAATCAGATTATAGTCAATTTTAAATATAATCCAATTTAACCTGCAAGTAATTAAGTCATAATCGCATTTCAAGCTAATTTAAAATTAATTTAATTAAAGTCATTCTATCTAAAACTTAAATCCGGTTTACTATACTCTTAATATAATTTGATGTTAATCCATTCCGTTATAAATGATTAAATAATTACCGTAATTCAATCTAATCTAGTTTAGTCTGATTTAGTCGTGACTAAACTAATTCAATTAAATCCAATTTTACCTTTTCGTTCGGTCGCCGTTTTAAATTTAGTCTAATATATTTTTATTATATTATTATTTTAATAGCATCGTTGGTTTAATTTGATGTGAGTAGTTTAATTGTAATCTTAACTCAATCTAATTTTATCTTAAATAGTCTAGTCTAATCGAGTTCGATATAAACTAAAATAATTTGGTGTAGTCGAATATAATGCATTTTAATTGCAGTTTAAATCTCAACTTATTAAAAATACTTGTATTATTTGTATGTGCATGATGTAATGCAATCTAGTATTTATGAAATATCAACTATTTGTATTTACTCGAGAGCTTTAGGTAGATAACTGAAAACTAAACTATTTGTATTTCTACATATGCAAAAGATCCCAAATGCTTTTAAACTCTCAATAAAGCAGAAAATGGACAAACATAGTGAGTTTATACATACATAGATACGAAAAAAAACCATAACACCAATGTGCTCTAAATACATACACATACACACATGTTATATACTGTAGTTTTCGCTATCTTTCTTTTGTGCTACCATACTATTTGGGTCAATGTACAATACAGATAATAAAAAGCAACACAAAAGTAAATAAAAAAGCAACAAAAGTAGCAAGAAATTTTCGCAAAAAGGACAAAAAGTGCCACAAATGAAAAATATAAGCTCCAGGGATTTCAAAATTTGGTAGCGTGTAAAATTGAGTTGCGTAATAAAGGATTTAGCGGAAAAATTAGAGCTCCTCGAGTATACATGTGAGTAGAAATTTCTTTCAGCATGTGCTAAATTCCTAGAATTTATTTGCGAGTACACAAGATAATCAAGAATTTATGTTTGTATAGATTTCGTGAGAAGAAACTGTCATATATGAGCAGTTATGATTTAATAAAAGCATATAAACATCATTTGTGATTGATATATACGCTGATTATGCCAACTTCTCGGCTGTGAATTTGATGGTGAATAGGTTACACATTTTTAACAATATTCATGAAATTTGGCAAGAATTGTGTGATGATAATTTTTCGATAAAGTCTCTACGTTTTAATAATATATATAAAATATTTTCTGTAAATTTAATGAAGTTTTAGAGTAATAAATATCGACTCGGCTTGGTTATATACAGAAGTGAATTAATGATGCATATTTTGAAGCATATTAATTTCCTGTACAAAAACTGAATTTTTTTCTATATTTTCATTAAGGAACATGAGATATTGTTATTCAAAAACCGTTTTCACTACAGGTTTTTTGTTTTGCCCAAGTCAAATGACAGTCTGTTGAGTATTTGTTGCCCGCAGAAAGTCGCTCGAAACATCTGAAAACGCGGCAGTAATAATGAACTTTCAAATCGACTACCTCGAAATAGTAAAAAAAAATTAATAAACAATATCATTGTACATTATTTGATTGATTGGGCGTCGAGATGAAAGGAAAGCGTTCTCATTTGGTAAAAAACAATGTATGCTTAAGCAAGACAACGCTCCGGTGCAATTCACTTGTGCTACAACTGGTAAAATAAAGAAATAACGCTATGAACTAGTTCTTCACCCACCATGTTTGCTAGATTTAGCCAACAAAAACTCAACAAGTGACTGGTTGGAAAATTTAAGATATACAAAACTCACGAATCTTTTTGAACAAACCTCGTATATGAAAAAGAAGCTAAATATTTTCCATTAATGCTAGCGCATAGTGGTACAGGAGAGAGCAAATAATGTATAGGGTAAATTTATTAGGAAAAACTTTTATTGTTAAAATGTACTAAATATATTTAGTATATTGTTGATATACATGGATTCTTTATATTTTCTGCCACACACTAATCTACTCGTATATCAAAAGCTTACTAATGTTTTTTTTCAAAAATCTTTTTAAATCACTGTTGCCTTAAAATATTTCTATTCAACAAATAAGCTATTCAAAATCAAAATAAAAGCCACTTTCCAATCTTCAATTTTATTTTATTTTCTAACCACTATTTGCTGTAGCTCGAACCACTGTGTCTATTGAAAACTATAGGCAAGGTGAAGCTGCAAATAATTATGTGAAAAATTTATATTAAATACCATTTGCTTGGGTAAATGGCTGAGAAATATTTCAAAACACATATTTATTAGAGGTGAGCAATTTTAGAAATACTTAGTATACATAACATACATATTTACTTGGATATATGCATATATAAATGAAACTATTTTTCTAAATGAGCGCATATGCAAATTGCATGTAAGCCGGATAGTGTTGGATTACATATTTTGATGGCATAGCTTGTGCTTATGGAAGGATGTGTTTATGTGCGGAATTTATAATTATGCGGCTGAGAGTATATTAAGTTCAAATAAATATGTGAGCATTTTTAAAAATTTTAATTTGTGCTTTTGAGCACGTCGAAAACACCCTTAAGTGGGGATTAATGTTTAAATAAAGGGCACAAATGTGGTATTTGAAGGGCGTAATTTAATAATTAACGAAAAAGTTTTTCGGAAGTTATTAGAATTGACTGGAAGTAAAATTATTAATACGTAGGGGAACGTCGTCGATATTACTAAAAATATTACTACAAACCATCGGTTTTTCGAGCAACTGCAGAAGTTATTCAAACAGTTTCTTCTAAGAACGATCGTGATGTTTTTTCGTCAGCTTGCAATACATATATTTTATAATTTGTTTCACCTTCTCATTTTCTTTCACTATCTTTCTCTCTCTCTCTCTCTCAGCCTCCCTTGGACATCTCTATAGTTTCTTTATTCATTTTTAAAATGCAAACGAGTTTTGATCACAAGGAGTTTACGATCAAATGAAGAAAATATTCAAAGCAGTAAACCAAAATGAACACATCCAGATAAAATTATCATTTTGAATATTTCTATTATTATGTTATTGGTAATTATAATAATATATAATCACATAGTACTATTGGCCAATATCTCTTTTTCACTACTTGCTCTGACTCTCTTACACTCTGTACATGTTTCTATCTCCCTCAATAAGCAGTTTATATTTCCTTCGCTTTTTTCTTTTATTCAATTATTTCACTTACAGTAAGCAATATTTTCCTTCCCTCTCTCTCTCTCTCTCCCTATCTATCTCCATCAGCAACCAATTTATTTTCTGTTTTTTTTCTCTCTCTTTCTTTTGCTTTACAACAGTCTTCCTTGAATTTGAAATGTAAGTACATTATCTTAAGTATTGTTGAGGCCCAGTTCAAATTCTATCATTCTTCGAGCTCTTACAAAATTCCATATTTTTCACTCAAAAATAGTTATGAAATAGTGAAATTAATTTTATCGCACAACTTTACTGATTAGTTTTTCCTAACTTTACTAGAGTATGTAAAAAGTATGTAAGCATGCGTGGAACTTTCTTCTAGTGCACGTAATATAATTAATTAAAAGGCAATTAACGGCGCGAGGTCACCCAATACAAAAGCATTGTGTGCATGTGAACTATGTAAATAAATACTTAAACCACTTGCTGAAACAAATTTATTACACATATGAGAATATATATTCATACTGTAAACACACTCACTTAAATATAGGTATATAATTGCATATCTACAAATCGCATAACCGCTTAACGGTGTCCGTGCAACGCCTTAATGCCACGACACGCCAAAGCTCGAAAATGCAAATAAGCGGAAGTGCATGTAGAAGTCACACACATTCGCATATGTGTGCATGCTATAGTGTGTGTGGATTCATAAAATGATTTGGCGTCCGTATATGTATATATGTATATATGCATATATATACATTTACATGCCTTGCACCTGTTTGCTGCATTTATAGATAATTAATTACGACGCTACTTGCATAACGGAAGCTCAGCAGCTACGCCTGCCCATTTCCATATTTCAGCTGTCGCTTAGCGTGCGTACTTGCTCGCTCGTTCCGTTGCTTGCACATATATCAAGTATAGCGGTATATGTGTAAACTTACCACACTCTCTAGCCTCTGAGTCGCCTTACTTGTTCACCATCAACTCATTGCAAGTTCTTATTCATAAGTATCCTCAAATGCATATATACATGTGTATATGTGCGTAGTTGTTCGTAGCTAGGCTTGCTTTCACTTTCACTTGCTAGAGTTTTCAAGTATTTCAGTGCCTTTTAAGGTAGCCAGAGTGCATTTGCGCGCTCTCGCTTCCTTCCGTTTACATTTCTCCTCGATTTTTTGTGGGTCACAGTATTTACTTGATTTTAAAGCACTTTTTTCATATTTTGACTACTTAAAGTTTTTGTTGAAAAGCAGACAGTGGCTCAATATGACACATACCGGGAAAATATAAAGCTGATAAGGCTGCAATTTTAGAATTCTTTCATATAAATTTTTCGAAGTAGTAAACATTGACTGCTGCATAGCTGATAACGCTCTTCTCTTAAATGTACTCAGTACAGAGGTGTCACCAGTTTTCCGAGAGCATAAAAAAAAATTATATTGAATTGACGGGTTGTAACTATTAAAAGTTATACTATTGTATTTATATACTTAGATTTCATGTTGCTTAATGATCGAAGCGCAACTGTTGAGTGCTGGTGGGATATATTTTTTATCATTTGAATCGTTGTTATGGTCTTCTTCACAAAACCTAGGACAATAGCGAAATAATCTTTGATAATGTTGTATGGAACACTCGACAGAAACTTCAAGTTATATATAATTGAAATTAAGACGATACTGATCAAACATAACCTAACATTTTTATGACAACGTGTAATCGTAAAAAGATATGCTTCTTGTAGGATTTGAGCTCCACTTTTAACAAAGTATCCTCAAAGTCCTTCGGATAACGCTACCGGTAGCAACGAGTAAGCATACTTAAGAGAGGCTGTCAGTTGTATTATTGTTAGAGTTGAGCGCAGCAGTTCTTATTGCAATGCTATTTCTGAATATTGTCTTCTGTTGTGTTGTGTCTAATATTCACAGCGATGTATCTGTGAGAAGTAATATTCGTCTTATACAATATGTGCTCTCAAATCCAATTTAGTTGTGCTCATTCACATACCTTAACCTAATCCAACATATTGTACATGCACTTAAAAGATAATTCAACTTAACCTCACCTTATCTATCCTAACGTCACATAACCTAAACTAACCTAACCTAACCGCATCGATCCTAACCTCACATAACCTAAACTAACCTAACTTAACCTACTCTACACTAGTCGAAATCTACCAAATCAAGTTTGAATATATTGCGTGATTTGATGTTTAAGGGATTTTATTGTGCGCAATAACGATGGGTAATATCTTTTATTGCTTGAGCTTAACCTGCCTTCCAGAGATATGCATTTAAACGAGTAAATAAAATTCACTGAATTTTCCACTCATTCGCTTAAGTGAAGTTTGTTGAAAGGCACATTCACTAATGAAACGTTATACGCCAACTGGGAAAAATAAAATGAAATGACAAAACAAAACAAGTGAATGTGGTGAAATGAGAGAGGAAGGTTTTCATGTGAATGCTGAGCTGTAAAGAAAGTAGCGTAGAATGCTTAGCAAGAAAAACTTGCAGGCTTGCAAATAAATAGACACCTATCTAAGCTAAGCAAATTGACCACTCTTTTAGTTTCACCAAAGAAAAAAACAACTCAAGTTAAATAATGCTTTGACTATGGTATACTTAATGGCTGTTAAGTGAATGTGATAAGTGCCGAAGCTAGTGAGATGATGTGCAAAAGACAGGCTAGACACAAAAGTAGAAAAGAAGAGCCGTAAAAATATGAGGAACTAATGTTGAAATGAATCCTTTTATCCGCCAACAATTATTACTTGTTCCTTTTTTGCCAATGAAAAACAATTTTTGGTCTATGTTTTCCATTCCACTGACGGCTTAATTACCTTCTCAGCGTGTCAAGAGCTATAGAGCACAGCAAAGGGTAGTGAAATTTGAGTAATGTTTGGGTTAGCTTGAAATAGGCAAATATGATGGCAGCAGGAAGTGGTCCACTGACGCGTACGCCCATTAATGGATGATCCAGCAAAAAGGTATGCAGCTGGTTAAGACCGCTTGAATGATGGCAATAAGAGTGGTTGAGGTTTTTGCTTTTGTTTCATAAGAACGGCGAAGTTGTTAAACTCAACCCAGCAAAATTGATAGGTTGTCCATAGTTGCTCATGCTTTACATCTGAGCTTATGGGTTACCGCAATTGCTTTTATGGTTTCCTGCAACGAGTTTATGGCTGAATTGAATTAAAGCAAACATTTTTTGATTTCTACCTTTTAGACTAAACTGCTTTAAGCGTTCCCTTAAAAAATTTTCAAGTATTTAATTATTTAGTTTTTATGCTCTAAGCTTTTGCTATAAAATAAATATGGATATCAAAATCAGATTTCTATTCTGATTGGATGACATCATTAGAGAGGAGAGTTTACGTTGTTTAAACGTTTGAAGGGTTTGCATAAATATATGAATTGTTACCTAGGTATAGTTAATCTTATAAAATGGTCTTTGACATTTACTAAAGCGGAAAATCCATTTAATGAATTGATAAAATAATTAATGCGTTCAACGGAAACAAACAATTCCTCACCTTTCATTCATTTACAGCATGGCTCGCAGAAAGCTAAGAGCGAAGTTGATGAACCTACTTCAAGTTCTTTAACTAGGTATATATATAATAAATGTCAAGTACGCAGATTAAACTAATCAATCTTTTGCATGTGTTACTAGAATACATTTATAAAAACACTGAGTTTTAGAGGTGTAGCATACACTTAGGCGTTGAATGTTGATGTAATTTACTTCTGCCTTTTGTTGTACTTTCTTTTTTAGCTAATCTTCTTTTACTCCTACTGAGTTGATTGAAATACTCTGTAGGTGTAAGAAAGTTCACACCAGCTCGCTTTGTTTGCTTGACTTTCTACTTTTACACGAAGAAGTTCTATTCTACATTTAGGCGTTGCTGTAATTACAATTGAAACTTTGACACCTACCTCTAGGTTAAAATTAATGTTGATAGGTAGTTGTTGATAATTTATTATGGTAACTTTAGACTTGCGTTTGATATTTTAAATCACCTACTTGTTTTGAGGAGTACGAATTGAGAGCAGAAGCTAATTTAATGAGTACAAAAAAAAATATGTAAATTTTTTTAGATTCATAAAAATGGAGTTTTACATTTTAAAACTAAAAAAAACTTGAGAATCGTAAGTATTATTAATTGGTTCAAAAAAGGTGATGATTCTGTTGCGATTTTGATCTGATTGCAAGAATACTTTTCCTACATAGGTTTAAGTAAAGATCGGTTAAGAAAACCAGTTTTTAAAGAAAAAAGTAAAATTAAGTTACCACAATCTATATGGCTGAGAAATTGTCATTCATATTAAATATAAATCGATCAATCGATAATCGCTCCAGCAAAAAGTTCAGTTAAGTGTAGTCTTTAGGCTTTCAGCACTTTGACTGCTGTTTCCGAGAACAGTACTGCAATTTCAATTGAGTACGAACACTGCAGCGTGATTTTTGTAAGAATGTATATATGCGCCATTTTATTTATGTTCATCTGTTTGCAAATATAACAATTTTGCATTGCCAACTTTCATCAAGTATTTACTTGCCTTGAAGATTCCGCAGTTCATCATCAACTACTGACAACGCAGCCGCACCTACTTACACACTTCTTGGCATTCACGGAATGTAATGGCTTATTGTTGCTTTTGTTGTCAGTCAAGTGCATACTTGACTCGAATTGAACTTATACAAATTGGGTGCAGATACCTATATATATATATAGGTAGGATATATATATATATATAGGTATCTGTAGGTATATATACTTTTCTGAGTGCATTCTCCGCATTGACTGCATTGCACTTAAGTGCATAGTTTGTGCACAGCTGATTTATTTGATTGGATGGTTGACTGCAATTGTGGTAGTTAGTCAGCTCGATTGACCAGCAACTTCTGCCAGCAACGTAAGCTCATCATTATTCAAATAGAGTGGTATATATATATATTTGCAGATTTGTTTGTAGGTAAAGTAGAATCCAATTAAACTGCGAATTCTTGGAAGATATTGCGGCTGTTTTCAAGAATTCAAGAAGTGTTTGCAATTGCGAGTGGAAGCAGCATAATTATACTTTAATATATTTTTTTTGCGCGGTTTAGTGTAAGCATATTTTTGATTAGCGGTGCGGTGTTTGATATTTATTACTTTGGTTACGAAATTATAGCAACCACTGTTGGGGTGTTATGGTGCTGTGGAGTGGAGAGCGGTCGAAGGATTCTAAATTGATTTTTAATTTTTTAATTCGTATTATGAATTTTGTTATTAAATCCAAATTTTCTTATGAAATCACATTTGTAATAATATATTCAGTTTTGTTCTTACTCATTTGAACTATAAGTGAAGTTCTAGTTTTAGAACAAAGCGCAAAATATTAAGGTCAGCAAGGCGAGTCATATATATTAGAATTATTCTATATCATATTTTGTATATAATATATTATGATTTGTTATGTTATGTTATATTAAGTTACGTTATTTTTATGTTATGTTATCTTACGTAAAAATAAACTAAAGGTATCAATTCCTATCATATTAATGCTCTAGCAATAAAGAATACTTTGAAACTCTTTTAGTTAATATCTTCTTGAAATTATTTGAATTTCTTTTACATATTGTATGCTGAATAGAATTTTTTAGCAGATGGCAACACTTTTTAAAAATATTACATAATTTTCTTTGTAATCTTTTTTGCATGTAGTTATTTGCATACACTTTTTTTCATGAAATTCTAAAACTGGTGGCAACCCTTCAAAAATTTTTGTAAATGTTGGCGTTATTAAGCCTTTTTAGTTAAATATTCAGAGTCAAGTATCGTACTCTTTAAGAGACTTTTTATTTTATAAATTTGATATCCTGAAAAGTTTTAAATTGTGGCAACTCTTTCTGAGACATATTTTGAACTAAAATTTTATGTTAAGGGTTTTTTTTATGTTGTTTGCTTTATTTCCTTAAGATTCTGATATAGTTCGCAACCTTCTAACAAAAAATTATTGAATATAATATTGTAATTATTTCTGCTGTGGGATAATTATTTATTTAATATTTCAAATTATTTAGCTCACACCAACAAAAACATATAAATCAGCCAGCAATCGAGTGCACATATTTTTGTGTCATGGCTAGTTTTGCTGGAAATTGTCTGACATTACGCGCTAAGCATTCGACACGCGACTGCATGCCAAGCGTGAGCACATGCGTAAATATTTAGAGATGTACATATATGTATGTGTGTGTCTATGTACACATACATACGCTGGCTGCAAGCAAATTTTGCGCGGATCACATGCTCATGGCAAAATATACAGCACAGACTCATTGGCTGGACAATAGAAAATAAACACAATTCACTGAAGAGACAGCGCGGCAAAGAGTGATGTGCGTGACACACATTAACCGACACACACGCACACAAATATTAAATGGTGTATATATGTCTACAAAGCGGCAGGGGTCAACTAACAACTGTAAATACTCGAGGTTTACACAATTGCAAGCGCTTCAACAATAACAACAAACGCATACAAAGATTGATGAAAACGAAACTGCAGCGAGAGGGGGTTGAGGAGCGCAAAATCAAAAGCGCTCTTAAGTGAGTGGCTTCGTGAAATGTAGCTTATTGTAATGCCGTCAATTTGAATAGATGAAAACTCGTCTGCCACACGCGGCGCTTAGACATTGATCAATTGTTTGTTTTACATGTCACACGCTGACAGGCCTATTATCGCTCATACGCCGTGCGCAACTACAAGTGCATATAAATCATAAGTGTAAATCATATTGTGTATGTATATAGCAAACGCATACTAGAAAACTATTAATTTGCAGTCTACTTTATTTAGCTGTCATATATAGCATATATATCTACATATCTACATAAATATATAAATATGTAAATCGAAAATTTCGCACATACTGAAAACTGAAATCACTCACGCATTACGCCATTGAATTCATAATAGGGCAGAAATTAAAGTTCAATGCACAGCAATCGAAGGTTAACTATAGAATACAGAAAAACGTTAACTTCGGCTACATCGAAGCCATAATACCCTTCACAGATGTTTTTCTAATAGTATAAAAATGTATAAAAACATCTTTATCTTGAATTGATCGGTCGGTTTGTATGGGAACTATGCGCTATATTTGTCTGATATCAGCGATTCTAGCACAAGTGCAGCTTCCTGGAGAGAAAAAGACGTGCGGATAATTTCAGATCGATATCTCAAAAACTGAGAACTAAGTTTGTGAAGATACAGACAACCAAACAAGCACACGGCAGACGAGCAGACAACATGGTTAAACCGATTCAGCTTCTCAGGCAGATCATTTAGATATAGGTATACCTTAAAGTATATCCCACGTTTCCTTTTGGGTCAGAAACACTTGGTGGCAAACTTAATATACTCTGCTCAGGGTATACAAAAGTACCCGCACATATACTTACACAATTTCACACTTATATATGTGGCTGCAAATACCCACTCAATGGCAGTAGAATTGTCAAAAATAATTGAATAGCTTTGCAAATTTGTTAGGAAAGTTGGTGAATTGATTTCATGAAGTGTGTCTTTGGCGGCACTTTAAGTTAGCTGTGGTATGTACGGTAGGTCGAATAAACTAGCGCACACATACATACATATTATATAATTTTTTTGTCTAGGCATTTATAAATCATGTTAATGCAAAAGTTGTTAAAACGCTACAGATTTGTGGTCCGGCTCAACTGGCAGGCACTTTTTTGTTGTATTGTTAGGAAATGGAATTTTGCTGGCATTGGTGAGCTGGCGGCGTTTATTAATTTCTGCAAGCTAAATATTGAAACTACTTACACTTTGATTATATTACGCCTTTTTTGATATACATTGATTAATATACCGTTAAACACCAAATTTCGTAATCTTGCGCTGAAACAATAGAATTAACGTAAATGCTAGAAATGTGTAAATTCTCAATGCAAGAAAATTTAATTTTAAATTATAACAAAACTATCTTATATTGCTGTGTAGCAACATTCTGCAAGAGTTTAATAAATATTTTTAATATTTTCCATATCAAAATATTAATTTTTGTAAAAATTCAAAATTAAGATAAAAACGGATTAATTGTTTCTAATTATGCAAAAATAATTAACACTTCAATTAATTACTTCGATATCGTAATTATTATAAATTACTATAATTTTGTGATAATGTAAAGTAAAAATTGAAAGATTTCTAATTTTGGCACCGCTTATTCACTCTCTTAATTATAGTCTCATCAGCTTCTCATTGGCTGTCCCAGTTTTTCATATTCAACATTTGCCTTATTTTTAATTTACTTAATTTGTTTTGTTTCAAAACAAAACGCTTTAATCTCGCTCGTTTGCCGGCCGATCACCTGTGAAATTTCAAATAGTTTTCAATATTTTTTAGCTCATTGAAACGCACGCGCAAGAAAAAACAAATAAATGCCTGATTGTTGTTATAGCAAAAATTTATGAGGTATACATTTGTATGTATCTGTTTAGGCGATGCGTGTGTATGCAGCTGTCTTATGAATGTATGAAATATAAGTGTGTATATACATATATCTATTTGTACATAAATACATGCATATAGATATTTAGATACTTGAACTTATGAGATGCTTGTTTGCTGTTCTTTGCGGAATGAGGTCGTTTGTTTTATTGTTTTAATGTTGTTTGTGCTCGACCAGCTTTAATTTACTTTGAAGTGTGACGGCTTTTTAAGTTTTTTGTTATTTGTTATTCGCGTGTTATGTTTTACAAATGCAAACGTAATGTAATGAAAAAATATATATTTTTTTGGGCTACCGATGCTCCGATACCCAGTTCACTGAAGGAGGCTACAACTCAGAGTATACGATCTACGAACTGTAGTTATCTAAATACATAAAACTAGACGTGATGAGAACATAGCTGGTATGTGCGAAGATAAGAAATCATAAGGAGTTAGCTTAGCAAAATGGTGGTATAATATTCGGAATGATGAATTTAGCCATAGTAATCCACAAAATTCAGTCTTTCAGGCCGCAATTGTTGGCATAACAAAAAGCGCAAAGGGGACCTCGGCTCTAACCAGCAAGTCCATTAACCTACTAGTGAATGGTCAAGCGGCACTTCACTTAAGGCTATGCATATCGCCTACACTAATTATGTTATGCAATAAGGTAATAACTAGAGTTGTAACTAGTAGGGAACTCGGTAAAAGTCAACTGGCTACTCAGGCATATAGGGATAGAAAGAAACGAAAATGCACAAGATTTGGCCAGCACGGTGGCAGCCAGAAATCAGTTTCTCTTAAGCTACAGTCAACCATTTAGCTCTTTCAAGGGTTTCTTGAGCCAAAGATTTTTAAGGAACACCAGACACACAGGCCATACCGGAGAAGTACATACCAAACAGCTCCTGTTGGAACTAAGTAACATTGTAGGAGTCATCACCGGGCACCTCGGTCGGTAGTATGCAGAGATTGCGCAGAGCATTACTAGATGCTGGATTATTAATGACATCAAAATTTGTACTTACCGCGTATTGTTATGAAATTTAAGAATTCAGCCTTTAAAAACTCCTTTACATATAAAAAATTGTTTCGTAATTTTTAAAGTTTCTACGCGGTTGTATTTTCTAATGTTCTTGCTTGAAATCCCTAAATACTGCTTGCAACTGAGTCATGACAAGCAGTACTGCATCTCGAACAATATGTGGAGCAAATTCTCTAAGAAAAATAAAAAGGAGTTTACAAGCAATTTCAATCGCAATTGAAAGCTTTGTTAAGTATCTGAGACACTTTAATTCTTCTTCATACCCAGTTGATTGACATAGGTACACGTACGAGTATACAATGTATACTTGCCCATAGTTTAAGTTTGAGTTCTTTTCATAATGAAGCGCATAAATGTTTCTAACATAGATTAGGGTGGTCCTAATTTAAGCTGCAGAATTAAATTTTTTAGGCTAAAAAGGGTCTGTTTTTTTAACTTTGGTAACTAGCATGTTGTTATTTTTTTAGAAACTCGTGTGGTTCATATTTAAGTTTGAAAAATTAAAATCTTTATATAATATATTTTTTATTTAAAACTAATTATGTAAAAAAAATGTATATTAAGGTAGTTGGGAGAACATACTATTCAACGAAAACTAAAAAAAATATATATTTCATATATTGTAATATTATTAAGAATGACCCTAATGCTTATGCCGGAAATCTCTGAAACTTAAATACATAAAACCTACACATTTCTACTCCTTACACAAACGCATATGAACATGCTTATGCACAAAAGTAAACACATATGTGTACCAGTCTGTATGTGTGCTTACAACAACTTCATGGCTGAATAGCTTTTAGAAAGTGCTGAGCAGTGACATTTAACACCAGCTGTCAAAATGCGCTAACGCTCTCTACGCGCTCACACCAACCATTTTTATTAGAAAATATCTACCGTGTATTAGGACTGGAAACTGCCCAGGATTAAAAGTAAGGGTATGTGTGTTGTAAGTTGAGAGCAAAAAAATAAACTCAACTTAAGCTGCTGCCAGCCATCAATACTCTGCGTAACTGTAGTTTTTCTGATGTGGCTTCTACTTTCTTTTCATTTCTTCCTTCTATTTTGTCTTAGTTGTATGCTGTCGCTTTCAAGTGTACTTTAAGCTCACTTTTTAAAACAAAGCTGAAAAACTGCGACTACACCACAATGGCGAGTGTGTGAAAGTTGAATGCTGCCAGCATGCAACAAAACTGGAAAAGAGAGGCTTGTTTTTTTTTAAATTCTTGTGGGATTTTTGTTTTGGCAGCTACTCTGCAACATGATTGCTTTGGCGAATGCTCGCACGGGGGCTTAGCGTTGAAATACTGGGTTATGTGAGTACAGCTTATGAGAGAACTTTAAAGATTGGTTTTATATTTTTAAATGAAAATTCTCACTTAATCTCTTTGTATATTGAAAATATGAAATATGGTTACTATGAAGGTCTATTCTTGGCGACTGGTGTACCAAATTGTCAGAAGGTTACCATGAGGTTTTTGAAAACATAATATACTTGAAAAAACTTCTAAAGTCGTATTTTCACCTAACCTAAAAACTGCTACAAATATTTTACAAAAGCTAAATGTTGCATGACTTTTTATATTTAAATTGCTAAACAAACTGAACCATGCTACAATAAATTCGAATAGGTTATAGAAAGTGATGGGCATGAATTATATTTTCTCCAGAAACAAACATCATTGCTTAGCCTCTGTGCAACCGAAGTTTTTGGTTTTTTTTTTTATTTGTATCCACCTCTGTCTTGAAGAAATGACGAATGTGTAGACAATTTAGTTAGTTGTATAAGCAGAGTTGAAAAATCTTCAACCTCACTTTAGTTTCTTAAATTTTTCAATTTCGGAACAAACTACTGCGAATTTTCCTTTTTAACGAATTCTGTATAATCTCTATTTACTGATTTAACAACAACTTTACTGCTTCCTTCATTGCACATATTCACAAAAATCTAACATAACTCACTAGACCCGTACATTGTGTCTCGGATTGCCAGCCATTGTTTGGCTAAGAATCGCAAAATCTGTTGTCTGCACACATGTGGAACCGCACACACAAATACACTTACCAGCCTCTCGCCTCAATATGCAGTAAATATACCAGTAATGCGTTTGGGTCCAGTGATTGTTCCCCAAAATTTTTGCTTACTTACTTACCGCCTCGCAGCCACTCACTGGAATACAATAAACGGGTATTTGCCAGCGAGCGCAGCTTGCCAAAAAACAAACAACAATAATAACAATACAAGTCAGCATCAATTTGAGTAGTGGAAACATGCCATTAATACATTGAAAGGAAGAAAAAAGATCGAGAATAAAATCAATGCTTTCCGCCTCGGTATACAATTCTGCGCTGATTTTCGCAGCTCGACCCCAATTCGTCGGCGTCGTCGGCTTCATTGTTATACCGGTCATTGTTGCTGTGGTTGTGTTGTATAGCATGGTTATTGTTTTCTTACAGGTTGCCTGCTATGAATGGTTGTAGTATTTCTTGTAAATGGTGAATTTCTTGCTTTTGTCTTAATTTCAAATTACACTTTCATTGTTTGTACCATTATAAAAAGGGATCGATCATATGATTGCATTGCTTGCGAGAAATAGCGAGAAATCAAATTAAATTAAGTGGGCCGAACGTGACGCAGAGTGTGTTTGAAAAATTTAAGAAATCCTTAAAAGCTCATAAGGATTAATTTCTTAGAGTAAGTACTTTCGAAGTTAACGAGATTAGTTTGGGTTAGGTCGTGAGGTTGATACCAAATCGTCTTACCAAAAAATTCCTAAAATGTAAATCATCAGATCTTCAGTGAACGACGAATCGTTTTGTGCTTACAACAACATTATTAAGGCAGTTAATTAAATTGCAATATAAATTGGGTTATGATACAAATACATGAAAAAAAGAGTTTGCGAATCGAAGACGCAACTACTTTTCCACTATTTTGATGTCAAAACTAATAAATACAACTTTTTTTTGGAGTTATTTATTTAATTTTAGTAGACTTTAATTAATTTTAATTTATATTAATACTCTTACTTTTACTTCTAGCTAATATTAAAAAACACGATTAATTCAAAACATTTCGCCATTTTACGCACATTTTCTTTTTGTAGCCCCTTAGGCAATTTTTTCATACAAAAATAATTTGTATATTCAGTTTAAAATATTTAAAATTAACAAATATTAAGAATCAAGCAATTTTGTTCCTGGAAAAGCTTAAAATAATTCTGTACTACACAATATTTTTTAAATATTTTTATTACTTTTTTATAATATTACTTGTATATTTACAATAAAAAAGTTCGATTATATATGTTAACAGACACATATATGTATGTTTGTATATTACAAGGTAATCATTAACTTATGCAGCTTAAAATATTTTTTTTTTTTTGTTTAGTGATACAAATATTAATCATTAACATATCACACACATAAATTTTATTTTTAACTTAATAAACTTAAACTTGAAAACCTGCTTGGTAGTAAATACTTATTGCACTAAAATTTCAAAATCTATTTCTTTTCCTTTATAGAATCTAACACTGCAATAACAGATAAATTCGATCGATCTTATATTGAGAACGTTAATATTTGGTATTTTACTTTAACTTTTAATTTATTTTTAATTTTTTTAATTCTTTGAATTTATTAAACAGTTAGTTAATATTATATTTAATTAATTTTAAATAAATATTATACATATATATTTTTTTTTAATAAATATTTTACTTTAATATCTAATATAAACTTTATTATTTATAAAAACGGTAATATTTTTTAAATAAAACTTTTTTTCGTATGCCTTGTGCAAATATCACAACAGACCCAAAAGACTTGGGCAAAGGTGAAGAGAATTAGTGTGGTAAAAAAAATATGTTAAGATTTCGTGTAAGCTCTATGTAAGCTTTTACAGCACCAAACGACTTGGGACGAAATTGGTGGTAAAACAGAGAGCTTAAAAAAGCGCCACCATTCGGAGTTTTACTAACGGTGAAAAAATCCAAGTTATATTAATTATATGACTCTTAAGCTTTAAACCTCAAAGATTGTGGACTTTTATTTTCATATCGAAAAGACTCAAGATTTTTGTGTCACGCTTTAAAAGTAACTCTAAACTAAATAGTATTTACATGTACTAAAAATTTGAAATTCACCACGGCTAGTTTTTGCAGCTTACGCTTTCTAATAATTGCAATTTTTAAGAACTTTTGCTATGCTGAACAGTGGCGATGGGAATTTCCTCCACTGAAAAATATTGAGAATAACGTGTACAAATTAAAGCTTTTACGCTGTACCGTGCTTAGATTGTAAATGTAATTGCAAGTCCTGACATTATCGATGAATTTGATCATACGCTTCTCTCAGCATAATTTTGATACAATATCGGAAAAAAGATTCTAATTTTTAGCACTTTTTTAATACCGCTTACTCGCTTTCTTCTAAATGCTTACAAGCCCACTTTATTATTCTATATTTTAATAATTAAATATCAAATTGAAAGTGAATAAGTAGCGATACTTCTATCACAAAGCTCATTTCGTATGCTTTTATTTTGCTATACTTTTCCTAAATATATACATAAATGACCTTAAATTATACCATTGAATTTTTTATCTCTACTTTTAATATCTATACTCTCGCTCTTTTCTCATGCTTCAACTTCTTCTCCTTTTCATTTTCCAAACATAACTGCTCAGTCCCAAATATATACTCCTAATCTAAATCTAACCGACTTGCTCACTCTACAAAATTATAATGCTCTTTTTTCAGCCATAAATATCGCTCATATCAACTCTTCATTTCGGAACTCTCTCGCTGATACTCATCTATTTGCCACATAGACAATTGTCTCGACTGGAGTACGACCACCCATAGCCAAGTCTTATAAGTCTGTGTGCAACACTGGCGCTTTATAACTCATATCGGTATCAATCGACTTCGAGGTGCCTTCAGCTACGAACTGATGTTCCAACACATCTGCGCACGATGTGTCCCGCACAAAAAGCACGGTTGCATTTGTGCCCGGCACAACGTTCCCAGCGGCATGTTGCTTAGCTCTCACTAGCGGCGTCTTCAGTGTCGGCAAATTGCTTGTCTGTGGTTCGGGATAAGCAACAATTTGATTGGCGGCACTATTATTGCTAGTTGTTGTTGTATTCGTCGTCGTCGTCGTGGTTGTTGCTGCTGCCGTATTGAGCATATTTGTAGCATTGTTATTACTTGTTACCACCATCTTCTTCTGTTTCGCCTTTTTCGGTGAGAATAGACGATGGTCCGATTGGCGATTCTTGCCGAATTTCGGAAAGAGACTATTCTCCATATGTAACTGGGCATTAACATCCTTACGCGTTGCACAAGTGCAAGCTTTCAGGAAGCTCTTCTTGAAATTGTCACTCAAAAATGCATAAAGTACGGGATTCATGGCCGAGTTTGAGTAGCCGAGACAGCCGGCTAGAAGAAATATGGTGATCTCGAGTCTCGATGCACATTTGCTTGGCGACGAATAGATGAGCGCCAATTGTGATATCCAATAGGGTAGCCAACACAGTATGTATACTGTAATCACTGTTAGCACCAGTTTGGTCACCTTGCGGTGGGAGCGCTTCTTCTCTTTGGACTTTTGCTTTGGACCGACCGTATGCAATTTGCGTATAACGAGAAAGTAGAATATCAAGATGAAGGTAAGCGGTGTGGCAAAGCCCAATGTCAGTGTGTACAGTATAAATGTGGTACCCGATTGTGTATTTTGTGCTTCGGGCCACTTAATGTTGCACGACACGTGATCCTCATTCGACTGCACTGTGTTGGCGAAAAGTATCACGGGCAACATAAGTAGCACCGACGTCAACCAAGCAAAACCCGAGACCAATTTCGATACAAATGGCGTACGATAGCGTGGCGATGATATCGGATGACAAACGGCTATATAACGATCAGCTGACATGATCAACAAGAATATTGAGGATGTAAATTGTGTTATCGATGTGCTCACCATATAAGCTTTACACACATAATCATCAAATGGCCACCTGCCGATTTGCATGGTATACAAGAGTATTGGTATACCGATTAGAAAGCATTCATCGGCTATGGCTAGATTGAGTATATAGATATTGGTGACTGTTTGCATTTTCGAAAAACGCAGCACCACATAAATAACGAGCGTATTGCCGAGGAGTCCAATAATGCAAACGAGTGCATAGAGTATCATCGTTACCAGATTGGCAATCGCATTCTGTCCATTGTGACACATCATCTCCTCTTCGTAGGTCTCGTTGAAGGTCATATTATAGATGGCGCCATTGACCCGACTGAGAAACTCATTTGCCTCCAGTTGTAAAAGATTCAAATTCGGCAAGAGCTGCTCTTGTATATTCGCCAGCGCTCGTGCGCGTGCTATAGCCAAGCTCGCGCTGCCGTGCTCTTGTCCAGCAGGCGGTTCGCTGGCTTCCGTCTTTCCGGTTTGCGCATATTGTGGCATAAAGCTCGCCAATAGACTGATGTAAAATAAATTCGATATTTTGGATTCCATTTTTTTAGACATTCTTCAACAATCTTTTCCTCTCTCAAAGCTCTTCAGTTATTTTTGTGCCTCACTGAGTTTAGCTAAGTTACGTATACGCGCTGTTCATAATGTTATTGGTTTCAAGCTCCATCCCATTGGTAAATCTGTAAAGAAAATAAATATGTTTTTATTTCTTTAAACTGTGACCACTAATGTTAGAACTTTCTGTTCTCAAAGTCTCTCTTCAAGTTGCGAAAAAGTACCTATCGATATCTCTTGGTCCAAGAAAAAATATATTGTCTACGGATATTTTAGATTTTATTAAAATTGTGATTATAATTTTTTCAAAATCCCTGTAAGCTCCGTTTATTGTCTACCTTTATGTCTAAGAAGAGATGGGAATCTGATCGCTTCTTCGGTAAATTTTCCTTCATCTAGCACGACAACCTGACTGTTTATACAGTTTTCTAAACTTCGACCACATCTAGTTCAGGTAGTTTTCTCTCTTCCAACAAATTAATAAAACCAATTGTCTATACTAAGAAAAAACCATTTCATTGCAATAAAACTTCATGGCTTTCGTAACACACAAGCTTATAAATACAAAAATACATGGCACTCTTCGACTATATATATAAAGTCTTCTTGAGTATATTTACACAGTTTACACACGCAGTGACCCCATCAAATATGGTCACATATTGTGAAAATTAGCACTAATATAGCCTTCGTTTGCAAACCAACAAAACCAAAAACGAAAACATTAAAGTAATTTGTTGTCATAAAATAAATCAGTTAACGGCAATTATTTCAGCACACAAACGTAAGAGGAAACATTTTTACTGCACGTACAAAAGCAAAGCGAATGCCATTGAACTTATGAAACGTTCTACGAACCGCCTTGGTACTGACAAACACACACTTTTCTAGATACAAGGTAATGTTTGCTCATAAATTATTTACTCACATGTGAACGGGAATTGTTAGAGAAATGCATTAAGTGTAGAGGAAGGTAAGAAAATGTCAGCAGGGTTTAAGAGTTGGCATGTGGTAACGTATTTCTGTTAGCACTCCTCACACAAAAGTTTATTGGATTAATGGTGAACATGTCGGAGGCTTGTGATGATATATTAATGATGAATAATGTGCGCATTCGTTGTTCAAGCACTCTTATTTACTGAAAATTTGTAACTATAAATATTCCTTCGTCCACGACGAAAACTTGAAACTTCCCTGCAATCAACTGCTTGGGGTTCAAAAATTATTTTTATTCAAATTTTCATCATATATTTTTGAAATATTCATTACTTAAAAGAACACTTCTTAGCGCTATATCATAGCCAACAGTAAACCACTCTTTCTGCTCCTATATTTCTCCTACTTTTCTGCACATTAAAACGCAAACAGTTTGTGAAGCTATAAGACCGTGTTTGGGCCTTACTCTATATCAGATAACGGCTTTCAATTAAAGTGCACTCACACTTTATGTCATTATTATCACCATTGTGCACACTTTGCACTTGTGGAACACTCCATAATACGCACATATGTTTGCTCATACCTAAAGAGGATGCTTTTAATTTGGCTTTCAATCAAAGGTGTTTACACAGTATGCGAGAGTATAGTAAACAAAAGTGTCACGAGCAGGATTAAGCATACACACATGTTTTTTTTTGTTGATGAGAGAGAGAAAAATGTGCGGAAAACTCTTAAAGGTAGAGAACTTCGGGAGGGTGAAATTTATATACATATTATATAAGTTTCGGTAAATATATGCGCATATTGATATAGGGTTGCCTTAAACCGTTTTAGTGCGACTAAAAAAAATATTTTTCATTTCGAAAATTAGAAAAATTAGGTACCTTTAACGACATAAACCCATAAATATATAAAAGCTATCAAAAGCACCCTTATGGGTATGTAGCCGTAAGCCTCTTTTGTTGAAATAGTAACGTATTTCAGACAAATCCCCGTTGGCAAAAGGTATGTCCTTCAATTTCAGCGCAGAAAATATTTAAAGAAATAATGAGTATTCTTTAATCTATAAATAAAGGGTGTTTTTATAGATATAGACATGCATAAAATGATGTACAGAAAATTTTAGCGTTTGAACAAAAAATGTTATTGCATCGCCAGCTCAGCTTTTTCTTATGAAGAGAAATTTTTACAAAAATTTTTCTGGTCACCGTTGACCAATTCTTAAATTTAAAAAAGATGTATCAATAATACTTTCAGAATGAAAAACACACAAAGATTGATCAATTGGTTCTAAGAAATTCTAAACCGCTCAAAAAGAACCCTATATCATGGCCAACATAAAACAAAAATCACTTGGTTCCGAAAAATTTAAACGAAGGCGAAGAGGTATAATTTCGCCTTCCACCGGATATAAATATCATTAAATAAAAAGATTTAAATATTTTGAAATCAAAGTTTGTGAATATAGGTAGTCTGGGAAAATAACTTAGATTAAACAGCTGTGGCGAATTATTTGTTACGCTTACTTCGTATTGTTGAAATGCCGTATTTAAAATATAAGAATGAAATAAATATGTATAAAATAAATAAAAAGTATATTTTACAAAGCTTGTTAACCTTGGCATAAAGTTTAAAAGTAATATATTCATTGAAATAAAGGTAATATTATTTGAAGCCATAATTTAAAATCATGGTATTACGTTATTGTCGGCAGTAAAATAATTATTTTTTTAACAACTTTCTATTGCCCCAAAGTGTAGGCAATACTTAAACATATGTCGTATACGTTTACGGTTAGTAAGCTTGACAGACTGGTTAGTTAGATATAGCTTCTTAGCTTATTTTTTGATATTATCAGTATAGGAATATGAGTACACATATATATTGCAATACTTTTAAAGCTAGCGAGTAGTATAAACTTAAGTTGTGCAATGAAGAAGTATGTGGAAAATGGAAAAGAAATTCGCTGAAACGTCTGCAACACTTAAAACTTATTAGGTAGGACAGTAAGAATAAGTAAGAATCCTTTCAGTTAATATCGTTTTTCTCTCTCTCTCTACCACTCTCTCTCTCTCTCTCTTGATATTGTTTCTTATTGAGAAGCGACGTCCGAATAATACACAGTTTGAAAGCCACATTTCCCCTGTTACAGTGCCAGTTAAATTTCTCTCATGAAATCCCATTACATACACTTTTTTATAGTAGTTTGCTGACAACTTTAATAACCTAGCAACAAGCTCAACGGTCTGCTGCAAATACCCTCAGCATCAAAGTAAAAGCGCCAATTCAGAATTTTTTACTTTTATATAAGCATATATTGTACAATAAATTTACAAGTATACACTAAGTGTACACAATTATATATGTAATTAAAAATAAATCTCTGTAATATACTTGTATATATAAGTATGTACGCCTGCAAGCCTATGTAGTTAAGCGGATGGGAATTGAATCAGTGCCGTTGGTCATAAATGCTCACCCGAAAATATAACAAAATCTAGCTACGATTTTAGTGTCTATATATGTATATACGTATGTATATACCTTCCTTGTACGCTGCTAACTTTGTAGTGTGTCATATACGTATTACCACGTGTTCTAAGTTGGCACTCTGACACTAACCCAACACACTCGCAATATAATTGGCCCACCAGTGAACTCGACACTGCCAACTGCAAGGTTTTTCATGCTCTCTACTCCATCCTTTTCGTTATGTGTCGCGTTTATTCGAGTGTTTCATGGCAGTAGTTTGAGAGTACGAGTATAGCAGTCATCTTGTGCGCACCGAAGTGTTGTTTAACTTGACCCGCAGTGGCATATTTGCGCTTATCTTATTTATTATTGCCCTCAAGAAGTATTTTGTACCTTTCCTCTTTATCTCACTAGTTTGTGCGTGGTGTTTTGTATGTTTCTTTTTTTTACCATTTATTTCATACATATTTTTAGCGAACACGCCAATCTACTTAGACGTAATATATTTTATAACATATTTTGTGCGGGTGGACACGTGCAACATGGTGTGAAGGACCCTTTCTGAGACAATTTCTTATTCCGGCAGCTGAAATTTGAAGTGGGCGCCGATTGTTTGTAAGCGTACTACTTAGGTGAATATATGAGTTTATTCGCACGGAAAGCAATTTTCAGGCACTTGAAATTATGATTTGGAGAGAAAATATGTTTTTTTCTGCCGTAAACATTTGTCACTTGTTGCTAGCTAGTAAGGGCTTTGCAGATTAAAAAAATGTTGCCGTCAGATAAAAGTGAGAAAAGTTTGTTAAGTTACTGAGGTTCTTTTTTAAAAGAAGGGAAATTATAATTAGCTGAGAGCGTTTTGGGAACATATTTAGCCTATTTTTAGGCTATTTACAATAGTGAATATTTCAATCGCAGATATATTGTTAGATCTATGTTCGCCCAAGAAAAAATTGAGTGTGTTCATCGATTATTATACTAAGTTCAGTTGTGTAACGGTGATAACTTGTTTGTCCAGCTGAGAGAGAGAAGAACCTATGAAGAATGACAGTAATTATGGGAGTTCAATTGAAATCCCACACACTCAAAAGTACTCCGACTTCACGTAAGCTTTCGGTAAAATATAAATTTTCTACGCACACACAGCTACCCACATACATTTGTTCCATATTTTGCCATCCCACATATTAAAATTGCCGACTTCTACCACAAGATTTCTTCTCAAGTATTTTTGCTTGAATAAGAAATACGAGTATTTAGTTATTGCTTATTGTTGTTGTATTCCTGTGTGGGTACAAGAACTATTAACACGATATTCATATACGCTCCTGCAACACAAGAATGCACAAAACTTCAGTATACTTCCACCTAACTCGATGGACATCTTTCACAGCCGAGCTTCTTTGTAGTAGCTTGTGGCAAGTTTGCAACTACCAACAACAACTGTTTTCAATTGCTTGCTTGGCCACCTGTGTTTTGAGCTCCCTCAATTTGCATTTCGGTATCATGCTTACATACTTTACGTATGTATGTTGTGTAATGTACCTGTGCATTCAAGTAGTCATTACTTTGCATGGCCTGAGGCAATAAATTGAGCAGAAGATCGTATTTGCCCAAAAATTTGCCGTTAGCAATGGGAATTTTCGTATTACCAAAATGGTGTTGGCAGAATTTCTCAATTTCAAGTTTGAAATTTCAAGTATGCGGTTGCTGAAGTTTTTGTGAGCTGGTGCAATAAAGGAAGAGTTATAGTTGAACTGGATTTAGAGGTTAACCGTTAACAATATTGCGTAGGAAATGGGTATTGTGCATTTAGTGGTGCGTCCAAACGGTTGAAAACTTTACATTTTCCCTCGAATTGTGTATCATATATTTAACTAGCATAAGTATAAAATAATCGGTTACACCCGAACTTAGACCATGCTTACTTTTTTTAATATCGAAATTCAATAAACAATAATATTGTAATATAGGAAAGGAAGGAAACAATGAAGCAATTTTCATTACCAACATTTTTTTTAACTGCGTTGCCACCTAATTGAAATAAATATTTTTAATATAAATATTAGGGGTTTGAATTGCGTTATAAATAAAAAAAAACTTTAATGTTTTAAAAATTTTAATTAATTATATATTTTTGCCAGACTTAAAAATTTCTGAAAATTTATTATAAATTAAAAAATTTAATATGGAAATAATGTTGATATTTGAGAAAGTATTGCATCTAAGTTTTTTACCGCGAGCTTACCACCTGAATGGCAATGGTAAATATTTTTGACCTGCTACATATTGACCAGAATTTCGTAGGTCTTCAAAATATACAACGCATAAAACTAATATTATACTCATGTGGTGCTTGCAACCATTGAACAGTTTACACATATATATAGCACATAAACACATAATTTATACATATGCAGCTTAACAGCAGCACAGTGCATACTCAAGCGTAAAATTGCTTCGATAAACCAATGACTGACTGACCAAAGATAACTAGCAACTCAGCTGTTCATGTGACCAGAAGAGCAATAAGAAATGGTTACGAAATACAGCGAGCTAAAAATGACTGAAACTGCAACGGAGGTGTATTTGTAACATACATAAAGGTACTGGCGCGGAACAATTACCGAACGTAAAATTGCGTTCAAACAAAAATGTGAGTTATTGAAGGACCTTACTTTAATATATACAAACATCCTTGAATGGAGCTGAGAAATCAAAACAAATTGCAAATTTCGCCGAGAAAACTATCGAGCTGTGAAATCAGAGTTTGATTTGTGTATTAATTGACGGAACTTTCAGCTAAATATTGCTGATATAAAGTTAGCTGCAAGATGATTAAAAGAGTGCTTAAAAGAGAATATCGTTTCAATCTAATAAAATGCGAATATAGAGCAGTTTGTAGGTCAAATGGCGCAAAGTAAATCTGAGAGCTTCTGGAAAACTCCATACATTGTCAGTGAAAACTCAGTCCAAATCTATGATATGTTAAATTCTTCAAGCTTCGAAAACAGTCTTTTCGTAAAAGAACAGACTAATTTCTCAGTTTGCTTGCAGCACAAGGGTCGCTTTTATATATTTTTTTGTGTACACAAATAGAAGCATTTTATGCAGGAATATATTTAAGTTTCGGAAATCCTGTATAGTATATATATGAATGAACAGAGTGATTCGAGCTAAGTCGATTCTTTCCAAGATGCTGCTCATTTGTCGAAATCGCCAATATCGGATATATTGTTTAGCTGTCATAAAAAACGACTGATAAAAATGAAATCCTTATATGTAAAGCTTATTTATTCGAAAAAATATCAGCACAAAATCTATCATAGAAGCCGAACTTAACGATTTTTCTTGTTTTTTATATGTTTTGAGTTCTCATTGCAGATTCATCACTGGCACTCCTGTTATACTTTTTTTTATTTTGTCGTCTCCGATGGGGACGAAATGTATTAGCGATTGATCCAATTGTAAAATAAGATATTTGTTGTGTTAGTGCAACAAACATTTTAAAATTTTCGATTCCATATGTGGAAATCGGTGTTTGATCTCTCTACCGATATGTGTAATTGTCTTCAGTTGCTAACAAAGTGTATATACAATATATCTGACTATAAAGTACTGTTAAATGTTTAAGCTCCATGAAATCTGTAGCAAAAGCAATTCTGTTATATTTAAGAACCACCTTAATGTTTAACATTTATATGCATGTATATTAGTGAAGTATTCAATCTGATCACTTTGGCAATCTCTAGACAATTTTTGAAATGCAACTAAGCATTAAACAGTTTGAACTTTGCAAAGCCTTCGAAGTTACGCGCACAAGCTTTTAGCTTACTGCCTGCCAGATGAGCACAAATGGATGTATTGAATATTGAGGGAACGTCACATGCCACATGCCACATATTGGAATACTTTGTGGCAGGAATAATGCAACCTGCTGTGAACCACAATATTGTTGTTGTAATTTTGTCTTTCAACTTTTCATTCCTTGTTGTAGCTGAACTTTATTGTGGGAGAGGCTGCTCTTATGACACAGAACAAATTTGTTGTTGTTGCTGTTAAATTTAAGCTTACGAACTTTGAGTTTGCCCCGAAGGTGAAGTGAAAAATTTCAATTCGATTTCACATATTTGTTTATTGATGTTCGCACTGTGTTTACACTTTCTATATACGAAAACACAGACAAACGAGTATGTGAGATGCTGGGAGTGTGTGTGTGTGTGTATGTAAATTATGTGAATATAAATGCAATCATTTTTGGATTTCTTTGCACAAATCTGAATTTCGCTACTTTTAATGTCACAGGAGCCGCAAGGTTTTCATAACATGGAAAATCAATTACAACAAAAACCAGAACAAGTGTACAACAACAAAAAAAAGGTGCTAGATGACGAAAACAAATATTGAAGCAAGCACTTATGTGCCGAAAGCTCTGCACACAAATATATTTTTAATTACTTTTTATGCTGCCAAATAAATGCCATGTGGCATGCCACAACACATAATGCAACAAAAATTTTTTTTTTCTTTTCGCAACTTTGCAAGCGTGTCGTCTACAATTTAAGTCATAGCAGAAAATTGCAGTGCTTCTCTATCATTTGTGGCACGCCACATGCAATTTTGCATTACAATTAAACAGTGTCGAAACGCTTGTCATTTGCCACGCGCACAATATGCACAGTTTTGTAGCAATGCACACCCACACACATATTCGCGCACCGATCAAGTGGCAACAGTGAAATGTTAGCCGTTTACGACACTTGCCACACGTGCCACATACGCTGTTTATTCAAATTACACGAAAAACAAACAGCTGTTCGTGCAGCGTGCCAACAGGCGGAGTAAAATCTGCGCTAATAAAACCTGCTGTGGTAAATGTTTTTGTTGTTGTTGCTAGCGGCCGTCAACTCACGTTGCACATATTTACTGTGTTACATTGCCAACCAGTCAAGCGTATGCGCATAATTTTCGGCACAAATGATCATTAGTGGCAGCAAATAGCAACAACAAATTGCTGCTATGTGCTTGCAACAACAACAACTTATAGTTACATCGCCGGTTTGCATGGGAGGTGTGGTAATGTAGCCGTAACGTCAGCGCTTGTTGCGCCACAGGCATTCGCACAAAGCAAATTAAACATATTTCATTGTTATTGTTATTGCTTTTTATTTACTTTTGCCTCTGACACACTTTCGTATGTAAATTTATGTGTTTCCACTCACTCATCACCACCGTTGGCCTACCAGGTGGCAGCTACTTCACAAGTTTGCTCTCCTTGTGCTTTCCTATTTGGTTTTTTGGGTTGCTCATATATATGCATAATTGTGTTGGTAGCAAATGACAGTAGGCAACACATACAACATCATTTGGTAATAATAACAACAACAACTGTTTCTTGCCATCATTCACGCATAAAGTCATGAATATTAAAAAGAGATTTGTTTATTCAAAATGTGATTTAGTGTTTGTTCTTGTTGCTTTTATTTTGTATTTTGGCAGAACACGTGGCAAAGTGTGCTGAAAAAAATATTGAATATGTTTCAATGTATAAATTTTTTTAGTGTATCTATTAAACCCATCAACTCTTCAGCAAATATTTCGTAGACTGGCTGTTGTCACTAGAATGAAATGGCTTATGTCACTAGTTGGTGTCAAAAATGTTTTCCATTACTACTTCAGCAATTACTGTATGAGCATATGAGTCTAAGTGGCCATAAATATAGTCTCTAATATATTATTATTTGCATTGCTAAAAAATACTCTAGTTTCTAAACACACACCCAACTTCATTACAGTTCTGAATGTAGCAGAGCCCATTGAACCTTACAGTTGGACTGATCTACCCAAATTATAGTTCAATCCGTACTGAAATCTCATATTACTTAATATACAGAACAGAAATTCTATGACATATTTTTTTCGAAATGAAGGTCAATAAGCGGATTACGATTTAATCCATTTTCATACTGTAGGTATGGAATATGGACATTCTTATAGGATTTATTCTAAGCAAATTTGGTTATTGTAGCTTTAAACTATTACAAGAGTATAAACAAATTAAATAGAAACAGTGTCATGGTATATATGAAAACTTTTTTAGGTCACACATTTTTGCCCACTATTTTCCCAACTAAATATGTATATGAATAAGTAGCTCATATCAATCAGTAATTTTGCTTAAACAATTTGCCTACTGTGCGAACTCATTTATCCTAATGCACAATTAATTTCCGATTGATTCCGTATGCCAATAATATAGCTGGAATGCTTGCCGACATATTTGCTGATGTGACCATTTCATTGTATTATTTGTTTACTAATTCTACGACCTTCTTCATGTTCTATTTAATAAAATATTTTTATTTCTTGGTATGCATGGGTATTAAAGGCCAATCATACACTACCCTAATGGCATTTAATTCACACATATTACAGACACTCTGCCACTGCATACTAATTTAATTGCAAGTAAATGAGTACTCAAGAACACGCACTAGGTGGTCGTGGATATAATTTAATTATACAATTGTTTTTTATTAGCTGATTGCTTCATATGTAAAAATGTGTACGTATATGTGTATGTATTCAGTCTAAAAATCAGTGTGTTTCAAAAAAATCTCATAATTACTTTAAATTACATTCTTAAACCATTTTTTATTATAAAAAAATGTGGAAAACGGTTGGCCTCAAGGGCCATCCCTGCAACTTCCCTCTAATTTCATACGCTAACGTTCAAATTTCGCTTTTTTCACTGCTTTTGAGCTCTTCGAATTTTTCGTTGTCGATATCTCGCAAGTAAATCAACCGATTTTGACCCGGCGGCAAACGATGTGTTTTTTCAAGGTTTAGAACTAATTAGTTTTTGGTGTCGATCGGTCAAGTCGTTTGGAAAAAATTCGAAAAATTTCTCGAAATCTACTGGTCCGATTGGGTCCAAACTTACACGAAATTCAAGTGCAATGAAACCCTTTGGAATGCCGTTTAGTTTATTCAAATCGGTTGAGCCGTTTAAAAGTTATAAGAGGGTCACAAACATCCACACACACACACATACATCCACACATACATACAGACATACGATCTGTTGAGAACTCGATTTTTGCAAAATGGGGTGAAACCAATATCTTCCCGATTTTTAGAAAATTTTCAATTTTCTTAGCGGGAAGTTAAAAATATAATTTTTTAGCAAGATATTAGTATATTCAAAAAGTGGTACACTGCGCATGAGTAATTTTTCGTTCACTTATGTTTTGCAAAAAAAAAATTGCCTGATCTCTATAATAGTTGTGATTAAAACACAGTTTTATCCAAGCTTTAGTTATGTACAAATATAATAGCAGCGACTTTTTTGAAACCACAATAACTGGTGTACCATTTTGTTGATTTTTCTTAGTGTGGCAGTCTAAAAAAAGATGAATTGTAGGAATTGAAAAAAATGCTACTGTATCAATTGTTTTATATTTTATTTTTAGTTATTTATTTATTTTATTATTAATATATAATTTAAAAATAAAAATTTCTCGGTATATGAAATTTAATAAATAAAACAGTTCTCTAGAAGATATTGTTCTTGGAATGAGCTACGGTCGAAAAAAAAATCAAAAATTGACAGCGGCGTGTTTTTAAAAAAAAAAAGTTGAAAGCTTTTGGTCGTTTTTGGTTTGCCAAAATTCGACTATTGATCAGATTTCGAAAAATGTTGTTTCGAGAAAAACGTATTTAGAGATAAACTGATGAGCTAATTGAATTGAGCGACCACAGTGAAGAAGGATGAAACAAAACAAATATTCGAAATACACATTTAAAATGTTAGTATGATATTTTAAAAGTATTGACTATCGAGTTATGAAAATAGAACAACAAATAAATTTTTTTCGAAATTTCACACAAGGTACAATTAGCCGAAGTTGAGCTTATTTAATTGGCTACAGTGAAAGCAACTTGAGTACAATATTAAATATATGTATATATTTTTTCAAACCTAGAATAAGTTTTCTTATTTTTTCTTTAGACTCAACCTTTGAAGGCAATCGAAGTTATTAAAAGAAAATTCCATCTTTTTTCTCTCTAAAATAAACCATACAACTACTTTACTACATATTTGCCGCTACTTCAATTTACATTTGCCATATTAAAGTAGATTTATTAGCGCCATAAAAACTTTTCATAGCAACAAAGCCGAAATTTATTCTATTAAATGAGCCAAGCAAGTTGATTAGGAACAACACTTAAAAGATTATTTCGGCAAACGTCGCACACACCACCAAACACACACTAGAAAGATTGCGCAAAATTGCTGACAAATCATTTATGGCGGGCATAAAATAGTAATGCAAAAATCATAAGCACCAAACGGATAAGCAAAACACAAATAACAAGCAGCGAATTAAGGCAAAAAGCAATGTAGAAAAGCGTAAATAAGTTATACCGAGAAATCAGCAAATATTTATTTATGTATGTAGCTGTATGAAATAATAAAATGCAATCGCTTAAATCGCCAATTTGGCGACACTTCCACATAATCTAGCGCAAATCTGCTGCTGATACGTTTTTTTACGACTTTTATGAGTTGTTAAGCTGCTTTTGTTTATATTATGTGACAAGCTTGTTAGTTTGTTTTGTTTTGCTGCTTTGTGGGATTTATTATTCCGTAAGACAATAGACAGTGAGCGAATGAAATATATTATATATGCAAAAGCAGGGTGGTTTATATATTTATGTATATGCGTCAACTTATGTAGAAAGGTGGACTACACGGATAAGGATAAAACGTTACTTAACAGTTTAGCGGTAAAACTCACAAATTTTGCTTATTTTCTATGAAAATTAGAAATAAATGTTTGGTAAATACGTTATGAACACGAAGCAGCATAATAAATTTATTATGCAAACAAATTTATTGCAGATATGTGACGAATGAACTAATAATATTTTAGGATAACAAGTCCCTTTTAATTGCATAGTTAAAAGCTATAAGAAGCATAGGTGAGTTACTTAGTGACACAGTAATCAAATATTTTCTTTGTCAAATAAATTGAACACGAATGTCGGAAGAAACACGCCCAAATATGTAATATTGCTAAATTTTGCCCAATCAAGTCAAGTGCCCATACATATACGAGTCAGCTCCAGTTATATAGAACCCAGTTTTACGCAAATATTACTCATACGCTCCGTTGCTAATTATACCAGTGAACAGCTTGAAAGACTTCAAAATCGAAATCCATTCCAGTTATATATATAACCGATTTTTGTTTCGTGCTCAAATGTTCAATAAAATAATTGTAAAGACTAATTTGTGTTTTCTGTGTTTTCTTCGTAACAGTGATCAGCTAACTCAAGCGAAATTGCAAGATATTGCGGCTTTTTCGGAATAAGCATAACTGCAAATTTGAAAAGTTTGAGTTTGTGTTTGCAGGATTTTTTTTTAAAGAAAGAACATTGAATACCTGTTACCAAAATGTTACTCATACGCCTCACCTTATTGCCCCTGATAACGCACGAAATTTTTTTTTTTTAAATAATTTTTTTTCGAAAACTCTCTCAACAGGTGGTGTCAATGTATGGTGCCACTTACAATTTGGAGGTCGGAGTTAATTTTTTAACGCATAAGGTGTAATTAAATTTAGCAATATTGAAGGTAGTCAACTCATTTGCGAAGAAAATGTAAAGAAAAATGAAATAAGCTCAACTTCGGTTAATTGTAGATAAATATTTCCTCCTTGCGATGTTAGTTTTTACACCATTTCACTTTTACTCCTTTTAACATTATATCGGCATTATTGTGAATTTCAGTCTATGAATATATTATTTAAATTTCCTTAGCTGCTTACCTTATACGATACCAAATTTATTCTAGTTCTCAGCAAAGACCTATTGTAGACTTATTTACTCTTGCAGGATAACATTATAAATTTCATGTTTATTTTCCAAAATAGCAACGTTTTCAATGATAATGAAACAAAGTGGATTTGCGAACGAAATCAAGCAAAATTGTATGCTTTGATCTAGAAGTACGCGAAATTTGCAAAGAAAATCTAAACAAAGGTGCGTAAAGTGGCTGTGAAAAAATGTCGCTAAAAATTGATCAAAGATGAAGCGTGCTTAATAAATTTCGCAGAACTAACAGCATTGGAAAAGCAACTCACGTAAAAATAACAAGGCGCGACAAAAAGAAGAACTATAAATTATTAATTTGTAAACAGCGTGAGTACATAAATAGAAAGACATAATAAAAGGAGCAGAGCAGTAACAAAAGAACAGCGATAAATATAGCAGCAATCCGGCTAATATATAGCTGGTGTGAGCCTAATTTATAACAGCACGGACCAGGCTTTCAAGGGTAAGAACAAGTAACGTTTGCTCACTTTGTGCAGGAAATTATAAGCCACAGCGACGAAAACAGTAAATAAAATAAAACCATAAATAGGCAAACAACGAAATGGCGAATGGCACGCATATTTACGAGCGTTCTGCGGTTACTCAGCAGCCAAACAGCAACAAAATGTGGTTATCAGTCAGCGCGAAAATAGCAAAATACTTGTTTACTTATGCGAACGTGCTTGTCGGCAGCACATAACGAATGCTAGCAAAAACAAATGAGTTTGTAATACAATGTGCGACACGGCGTATGAGTAACACGTCAGAGCAGACAGCGTGCAAACAAAACTGCGCTAAAAATACTGTTGCGAATAAAAATTATGCAATAAAAACATAAATATACGAAAAATGTGTAAACAATAACAATTGCAGGTAAATAAATGTTGCACAATCGGCAACAAAGCTTACAGCAATAAAGTAGACAGAAATACTTGTGTAACAGCTTTATTCATTGCATTGCATGCAATGCCGCTGCAAACTTAAGCGTACTCGATTTGTCAAAATAACAAAAACATTATATTATTTTAAGCTGCCGATTAAAATTGTTGCTATGCAGGCATACTTTTGAATTTAAACTTTTTGTTAACACCTTTCGTAAGCGGATTACCGGTTTACTTGCCGTGAGTTTCGGGTAGTTATATAAACCTGAAAGATATATGAGTGTTTTTAGCGATAAGACAATGGCCGAAAAATGTATATTATATAAATGCTAGAAAAAAACTTTACTTACTTCTATACTGCCCTTCTAAGTTGTTGTATTACAGGTTATTTTGTGGGCTTTAAGCTTTGTTATTCGTTAAAAAATAAACTTTTTTATATGTTTTGTTTTTGCAGTTGAACAAAATACCATTTTATTTTCATATAAGCTTCACTTTTACTGATATACTATTTTATTTTGATATCATCTTCACTTTTCCCGGCTTTAAAAGTTACTTTCGCTTACTTGATTCATATTTATACCCTGAACAGGGCCAAGAAGTTCATAACACACAGAAAGAATCGTCGGTGACCCTGTAAATATATATAAAAATGATCAGCGGGACGAGCTGAGTCGATTTAGCCATGTCCGGCTGTTTATATGCGAACCAGTCTCTCATGTTTTAGGATAATGGTCTAAAATTTTTCTCCCGTCCATTTATCCAAAAAGCTAATTATTTGTCAGAATCGAAAAAAATGTATCGATCGATTTTGTCTTAAGCAGCTTCTTCGATCTTCGAAAAAAATTTTGAGATCGTTGTATTTTTACTATAAATATTTCTAAAATCTATAAATACAGCATTTTCGAATACATATCATCAGCAGAAGATATAAGAGAAGCAACAGCGTTGCTATATGGTTGACCTCCAAATAAAGCAGCATTTTCTTTTGGAACGCTGTCCCTATTTGAAGTAAAATATTTAGTCACAAAAAATTTAACAAAGTTAAAAGCTTATCAAGTAATTAATGGTTCCCAGTTCATCGGGAATGGTCTACATATCAGAAGAGATAACTTCAATTTTCAAAAAAATCAACATACTTGTAGAATACAAGATATGTAAGTAAGATTTGATGTCTAAATAAGGGGTATACTCGTATAAACAAATAAAGAGATTCTTTGCATATCGTTGATCTGATCTTTGCATAGAAAAATGTAGATTTGGATCTAAATAGTCCAGTAGAAAAGAACCGGTTTTGAAGATAGAGTTAGAGAGGAAGAGAGAGTGAGTGTGAGAAGTGAGAAAGAAAGCAAGCTATGTTTGAGAATCCCTTAAAGCAGTTAGTTTAAAACCCAAAGCCTGCCATGCCATCTCTGTCTTTAGTTTAATTATACCATTAATTTCACTTAATATTAATAAACTTTTACTAGATACTTTTCATTTTTTAAACATATACACCTAAACATCCAACCAATGCGAGTAATCCGAAAACCAAGTTGCTAAATCGTAAAAAAGAGATAAATTAGCTAAATCATTTATTAGTGGTCCCTTTAGGCATACACACGCTTTCATGCCCATTAAGTTACCCGGAAAGTGTGTAAAAACTTTACTAAGCAGCAACAAATTTAAGCATACTAATTTGGCAACTGCACCCTAGACGCCAAACTTTGTTACGGTGAACCATAAGAAAAAGTAGAAACATAAATAAAATGTGGCAACATACAGATAAAAACAGCAAAAGTATGCCGAAACAAATGTGTAAGGGAGAAAGAAAAAACATTAAACAATTGTAGCAACAATTTGCTAAGCCGCTTATAAAAGCAAAGTGGCAACGCTGAGACCATGCCGCATGCGTTGTGTCATACTTTTTGCCCCTAAAGCGCATATTGATTTTATTAAAGAATTTTGATTTACGGCAAACATAAATTTCTACTTTTTTAAATTTACTTTTACTGTTATTTTGCATAATTTGTCTTGCTACACTCAACAACACGGCGCTGGCGAGTTTGCTGTCGCTCCATTTTTCATACTCATCAGCTGTCAGGCTGCGGCGCGTTGACAGTTTCAACAAAGTTTCGCGCAACGCTTGTTTGTAATTGAATCTTTTTGTTGCTAAATTAATTTTAACTTAACGCTTGGCGTAAATTAAGTTTTTTTTTCACACATATAGTTGATGTGCTATGGTGTTCCATTTTTATTATACCCTAACCACGGTATGTGAAGTTTGCCACGTAGTTTATAGCACACAGCAGAAAACGTCGAAGACCGTAAAAAGTATAAATATCAATAATCAGCCTGACAAGCTGAGTCGATTTTGCCATGTCGGTCTGTCCTTCTCTCAGTTTATGAGCTATCGATCTGAAAATTTTCACACGTCCATTTCTCCTTAAGAAGCTACTATAGCTATAAACTTCTATATTTGAGGAGACATCTTCACAAAATTTTGCATGGGTTATTGCCCCAAGCAACGATAAACTCTGCTAAGAAATTGTTCAGATCGGACTACTATAGCCTATACCTACCTCCAAAACTGATCAAAAATCTAGTTCTTTTATGGAATCGTCTACTTTTGTAAAAGGTATTATAGCTTCAGTTCAACCGAAGTTAATCTTTTTTTTTTCTTTTTGTTTTTTTGTATGCCAGCTTTGCACGCTGTTGCTATTAGCTTAGCGTTTGCCACTAACCTTGTTCATAGCACCTAATATCGCTACAAAAACAATAAAAATGAGCTCATACACTTAGTTGCTAATAAGCTCAGGTTTTCTTTTATTGTAAGCCCTTCATACATCTTGCGGTTTTTATGCATTCTTTCCTTCTTCCTCTCTCCCTCGCATTCTCTCTAAACTTTCTAATTACCCACTTGACTGAGCAATTATTCGCACTCGTTCATTTTGGCACATCATTTGTTTACTGTTGCAATATTTATCTTGCACTCTTCCTTCTAGCTGGGGTCCCGTTGCTTTCTTCTGCCACTGTTTGTTGCATATGTTCTCTAAGCTACTTAATTTTCTTCCCTTCGTTTATTTGTTTGCTGCAAAATTGTGCTCGTCTCTCTCTTCGTCATTGCATCGTTTGCTATTATGTAGTATCTTTATCAATTTGTTTCTTAAACAGTTACTTGGAAATGTTCAGCTGTTTGTATGCGTTACAGCTGAAGATGTCGTTGTACACTTGCTGAGGTTGTCGACACTGCAAGTTGATTGCTGCCGCAGGTGGCAAGGGTTTGTACAACAATGTGGCAAGTTAATTAAATTCTCACAATTATTTGATCTGTTGTACAAGCGCTGTATATTTTTTATAGTAATAAAAAAAAATTCCATGATGTATTTCAAATCGTCGCATAATTACCAAAAGCAAAAAAATATTTTTCTCTCAAGGTAGTCAAAGAGCGTTCTAATACCATTTGATAAATGCTGATGTAGTGCTGCTTTAAATAGATTGTGCTATATGTACTGTGCCATGGTATAGAATGTCTTCAGAGTAGATTTTATAGATACTAGAAATACTTATGGCCATTACTTTTTGAAATCATGGCCGGTTCGGATAGATTTTTGAAGCCAAGCAACATTTTAAACACCTACAAAGTCTCCTTGTATTAAGACCAGCACATAAAAGCATAATTAATCTCTGTGTAAGGTAAAACACAGACGTAAGGTACTTCAATCTCATAAGCTGCATAATGAAAATACGTAGGAGCTCCATTTTCTTCTTCCGGTTCACTACTGTATGGTTGAGCCTCAGGCGAGATCGGCAAGTGCTGATCAGATACTAGCAACTGCGCAAGCGTTTTGCCATTCTGACCTAGGTAAAATCGTAAAAGATATAGTAAGCTCCTCTTCCTCCGCAAAGTTGACCTTTACGTTAAATATTTCTAGGAGTTCTAACTGGTCACTGTTCAATCGAGATTCATGCGGTAAGACTGCCAGTGGAAAAGGCTGTTTGGAAAAGAATAATATCACTTAATACTGCCTTCCCGAATCTCTCGCTTTTGTCAGATGAAGTCCAAAGTAAAATTTATTTCTGTTTTTTTTTTATATACATAAGTAAGATCTTAAGATCATTAGGCCATTATTAATTAATATATACTTCAAAATACTATAAATATTTTCTGCTTTCTACAACAGCTGCTTTTGTATCGGCCAGGGAATTTTTAAATTACGCGAATCTGCGGCAAATGCATCCCAGGCATTTACATATTGCTTTGGTATTTTTTTTTTGTTTTTTGATTTTTTGTTTTGTGGAAGTTCATATATTTAGTTAAGAGCAACGTGGGCGCAGAGTCTCATATTCTGTGGCAATAACAGTTTATGTGTATTTCCACGTTTCAAGCTTACATATATACACCTACAACCGTGCTTTCACTATAACTATACTTCTATGACGCGCAAATTGCTACTTTACGCTTTTGCTCAACCAGAATGCCGAACGCTGATATTAACACAAATTTTCTCTTTGTACGCTGCCGTTAGATGATACTTGCGTATGGCGAACACTCAAGGCCGCATCAAGTGCGTAGATATTGCTAGTTTTTCGTTCGTTCGATTGTGTGTGTGGGAGTGCAATGAATACGCTAGCAATCTCCAATATGTGTGTGTGCGAGTTGCGAAGCGAAAAAACGAGCAAGAATTAAAAGTGGGAAGGCGCCTTTTGCAGCATTTTAAAATTAATATTTTTTATGCATTCTGAGTTATTCTTCAATATGTATTATGTGAACATAAGAACTATTGAGGCCTTGTGCAACGCAGGAACTTTCTGAATGATAGTTGCAGATAATAAGTAAATGACGTTCGAGCCTCGTTAAATCAATTTTAAACTAATTTATAACTAAATTTCAACTGCAAGTCGTGCGTCAAAATAGCAAGTTAAAAATTATGTGAGTGCATAATTCAAATCACTCGAAAGTCTTTTTTCGACTACCGAAAATACTAAAAAATTTTCACCTTCTAGTACAGATGAATCGTGATACTCTCGCTTCAGGTCAATAGTATTTTTTTTCGACTATTCGGTAATAGTATGAGTAATACATGAGATTCGGTAATAGTATAGTATATTGGTCTATATATGAACCGTTTGGTTCTTATTGGCGGTTAAGCTATAAAAATATCGGAAAAAAAGCTTCTAGTATACTAAATTTAAATTGTTAAATTTGGCTGCTAAACTTGTTATTTAGCGGACCCGAAGATCTTTATCTCTTTCCTTATAAAATAAACAAACATGTTTCTCGTAGAAAACTCCGTTTATCAGTTTAATTAAATTTCCCGCCAACCTTAGTTTTCCAAAGACTTTAGCTTTTCTGTGGTAGCAATGATAGCTTTGTAATTCCTGAATTGTAGAGTGGCTCAAATGATAGGTTTTATAAACGGATATTGTGAGTATTAAAAGTTTTGTGATTTAGAAAGTTAAATTACCACAATTTATTGCTTAAAAACAAGCTTTCATATTGTATTTCAAAAGCTTAACCTGAGCTTTTTTTAGATCAAACTTCCAATAAAAGCTTCAAGGTTGACAGCCAGATATTTGATAATATTACTACAGGGGTACTGCTGCTTGAGTACTAGCCCATAATGGAAATATTTGAATACCAGAAAATGCCTTGAATGTGGAATTGCTTAATATTTTCAACATAAAGTTAATGAAATTCGCCAGTAAAAAAATTTCAAGGTAAATAGAAACTTTGGAATTCATGCAATGGGTATGCAAAAACAATAAATGCACGGAATGCGCGCTGAGGAAAGTTGAAACGCTGCATTTTCGTTGGTTTTGCCCTCACCGCCGGCAAACATTGCCGCAAATGCTAATAGAGGCAATTTTTCTTTATGCAACGCTGCACTATTTGTATTGTTGAAAAGAGGGAATAAAAAAGCAAAAATTTTATAGAAAATTTACTGAGAGAAATAGGGCAATAAAAACATTCTCTAAATGATTTTTGAACTGATGTTTGCAAAATTTACTCGCCGTCTGAATTAATTTTATTTAACTTTTGCTAGGCTAGCACATGCGGTCGTTGTGAGGGCGAAAGTAAAAGCAAACCAAAATATTTCTTAGCTCGTTAGAGCTGCTCGTTTGCTGCAATGCCATTAGAAGTAGCGGTGGTGTGTATGGCGCGTGTATTGACGGTCTCCTTTTTGCATCGTGGCTGCCAAATCGCACATCAATGTAAATTTCAAACAACTAAATTAAGGTAAATAACAGGGCCGCTGCCTTTTTTGTGGCGACCGACGTGTTCCCTTTTCACCTCTCCCCCGCCATTCTTTTTTACACGTTTGTTTGCTGGCAGGCCCTTCTGTTTATTTGGCACAACTCGCTGCGTTACAAATGTCTTTGTAATGCCCACATTTTCCGTGTGCAACAAATAATACCTGTTTCACATACCGTGCGCCTCACGCGCCCTCTCAGTCTCAGCCACAGCATAGGCCAGTGCATGCCATTGCTTTCACTTTTTACTCAGTTTCCGCTCTCTGTTGTGCTGTGTTTGTTTATTTAACCAATGAGATTTTAATTAAAACATTACTATTGCGGTTGAAGAAGCAGCGGAGGCAGCGGCGAAAATATAGGCGCGTTTGATGTTTTTCAATTAAGTCTAGGCTGGTGGTTTCTGTGGTTCTTGGCGGAAGAAGTTCAGACAAAAGTTAAATTTAAAGGTAAAACCCAGTTATCACAGTTTAATTTCGACATCTGAAGTGGTTAGATTTCGCATTCTTAATGATGTGCGTAATCTCACAGATGAGTAGCATATTTACTTCCATCTTAAAATTAAATATGTGAAAGTGAGTGAAAGCTTTTAAAGAATTATAGCGTTTCTATGGTATAGTAGTTTAACAGGATTAAGGTGTTTGATTACCTACGCTGTTTTCACAACAGGAGATAATTCCTAACGAAAACAGCATTGAGGAATACCGCATACCAAATCAATGAAACAATGGGTACTGACCAGTTCGCACGTCATAGAAGCACTCTTTTGATTGACCAAGAGCTGAACATTGCACAAAAAACGTTTAGAGCTATTTTGGTAAGGCGAGTTAACACAAAAAGCTGCATCAATCAAACATTCATCTGCGAATCGCTGATATACCTCAACAAAATCGATCCATTTCTGAAGCGGATGATTACTGGTGATGAGAAATGGGTTAGTTATACTGAGCCGGCACAAATGGGGACCCAGCCACCATTGACGGTCAGAAAGGGATTGCTCAGCGTTTGGTAGAATCTACTATGAGTTGTTGCTATACCGGCAAGTGCTTAATTTAGACCTATACTGTCTACAATTACTGTTTAATTTCGTCTCGAATTGACACTGATCAACACATCCTCTATTGAATTCAAAGATTGAAAACAGCGAAATATTGCATTAAGTATTTTAGAATGAAAGTATGTGGATACGTGTGAATGTACTCAAGTGTTGGTTTATTAATTTGTTTAGGAAATTGTATATGGATTCGAAAACTGTAAATAGTTCCAAGGCGTGAAAGAAATATTGATGTGTTTAGCGAAATGTAAACACTGAAATTAAGTGAGGAATTTATTATTGCCATATCTTATTCAATGCTTAGATAGCAATCATGACTTTTGTGTTTTATGCGTTTCAAAAATATCAAATCTTGATGCATTCTTACACGGTTATTTATGTACATGTGTGTGTATTGCTGCGAGTTCCTCAAAGATGGAATAAATATGTTTGAGCTTCGACGCATTTGTTCGTGCGAAAGCTCTACGGCAAGACTTTAACTAATTTAAGGGTTCAACTAATAGGCGAAAAACTGTAATATGAAAAGTTATGTGTGAAAGCTTCGAAGGATAAGAATTTGCAACAACGTTGAAACTCAACCACCTAAGGGCTTTGACAACTTCTTATATATTCTAATAAAAATAAGAAAAGGCTTTTGAAGAAGTGCTTTAGCTAATTCTTTGCCACATTCGAAAGCTCTACAATTGATACTTACTGTGTCAACTTATATGTCATAAAGCATAATATGAAAGCTCTATGAGCTTTGATGGATAAGAACTTACAACCAAGTTGATAACTAATATGTACTACACTATATTAAAATAGAAAATGAAAGGCCATTTAATGTAGTTCGAAAATGCTCAACATAATGACATGAAAACAAGTCAAACCGGGAGTATTCTATTGACACAGAGAGCAGTTTGAACTCATCCATAGCAAATATAATATTTGAGAGGGATGATCACAGAAAAGTAAAAGTGGGAGAGAGAGATAAAGGAGAGTTAGAAGTTGGCTTGGGTGTTATCGATATTGGGCCAGAATCAAACGAACATATGTTTATGTTAAAGTAAACGTAGATAGAGAGAGACACAGGGTGAAAGAGAGAGAGAGAGAAAAAAGAAGAAGAGCTTTATGCAGAAACAGTATATATGTTATTGATAAGTCTTTCTCAGCTTTAGGCCGATTTAATGGCATCTACGTCAATCAAAAACTAGTAACTATTAATTTTTTTTTTTTAATTTTATAACTACACCTACTAACTAATTTATACAGTTATATCAACACCGAGTGCATAAATATTAGCTAGAATTTTATGCTCTTATCTCCTTAAAAATACTAAATGTCCATTGTCATGCGGAAAGTTATTGTCCTCTTTTGTAGAAAGTATAAACATTATTCCCTAGAAAGCTTTACTAAACTCCCTATAACTTAATTTATAGCCACGATTTTGCCTGCGTGTTTTGCTCTTATTTATTCGCTTCTTACCCATAACAAAAACACTTTTATTTATGATCCCTACACACAAACACACACACTCATACACAGAAGGTAAAGTAATATTCATGGCAGGCCTTTGTACACGTTTCAACTACAAACTACCGAATAAGTACCCGAAGGTAAATAGCATGTTTGCGCCAGATAGCCTACATATCTATGTTACACCAGCAGCATTAAAGAAGTACACAACTGTTTATATGTTTGTGTGTGTTTGCGTGCTCAACAAGTGTTGCTTTGGTGTTTGTCGAAAATTGCTAACACATTAACTCGATTTCAATTCTGCTGTATCTGCAAATAAACAAAAGTTAAGCGTTAGTTTATGACTGCTGGGCATGCACCTACCCGAGCGGTGGCAAATTACAATAACTTCGCTGCTATGTTGCGTATGTATTAGTGCGATATGACATTTTTTTTTCTGTGCATGCGTTAGTCAATAACAGGTGTGCTTTCATATATTGAATTTTTTTTGCATGCTAATGCGAATATATGTGTGTACGGTTGTGCTCTTAGATAAGTTGCCTTGTTGTTTTTCTTGTAATATTTGCAGCTTAACTGCGTTGCCGGTGTCACATGCCAAATTGAATAAATATTTATTTAATTTGCCTCATTTTTATTTTTACTTTCTCTTCCTTTGTTGTTTTTATGTCAGTATTTTCCTTATTCGTTTACTTGGTGTGGGAAATAATTTGAATCTGTGTAGTTGGCAGTGCTAGCTTTCATTTGCCTTTAATGTTTTAGGCAAAATTGTTCGGAAAATATTTTATAATACCATTTCATGGCATATTTTATGTAAAACAACTTCATATTTAAAGTAAATATTAAATATTTGCTCCAAATCAAAAAGCTTAAGTTCTTGCCTTCGGCAATTAAACGTCTACTTTGAGCGAGTTCCTCAGTTTTTGCGATATCAATCTGAAACTTTGCACCGATACTTTGCTAACTAAGGGGCTGCTTATTTGACGGAATTAGAAATATCGGCCCACTATAGCATATAGCTGTCATACAAACTTAACAATTGGAGTAAAGTGATTATATGGAAAGCTTTTTTTTAATTGCTGAAATATCTTCATGGAATTTGGCATGGTTTATTATTTAGGGTAATGGTGCAATTCCGAAGAAACTATTTCGAGCGGATCACTATAGCATTAAGCTGATGTACAAACTTAACGATAACAGTTCTTATAAGAAATCTTTATGTCTGTGAAGTTTAGTATTACTAAAAATTGTTGCCAGGCGCAAGAAGAGCTCGCAAAATGTTTGTCTGTCACTCAGTCGGCCATTTCAAAATGTTTAAAAACAGCTTCCCCAAGTCCTGAATATAATCTTCGAATATTTTATTTCAAGGAATTGTAAATTAACTATAGAGCTTCACAATATTAATTACATACATTGTAAATATTTATTTTAATTCCAAAAACAATACTTCCAATTAAGTATTTAAACAACTTAACGTTACATTATAACCATTCATATAATTTCCCTTCACTCTAAACTGCCAATTACCATAAGTGAATAGTATAAAACAATAAATGTAATTGAAAACCTAACAAGAGATTTGCCATTATTTCAATTATCATAAAATAAACAAATAAAGCTTATCAACGCACCACAATCGTGCTAAGGACAATGCCATTTACAGTAAAATAATTAACTGTGAGTCTGTGCGAAAATGAGGTCAAAACTATTGACATTATTGAGAAAATTAGAAAATTGCATTAGCAAGTGGCGAAAGCAAAAATACGTGCATATATTGTATATGAATATATATTAGGTTGGATCAAAAAAAAAGAAACGGTACTCTTAAAAATTGGTTAATAGATACCGCTAAGAAAGTTTCTCCAAGTATGAGCTCTTAATTGCAATGGGAAGGTTCTCCGCTCTACAATTTTCTATTTTTTTCTTATTATCAGATAGAGAAATTCATATCACACTTCCAGCTATTGAAACATTTTTTATTTAGTAGATTTAATAGAAAGTTTAATGCTTTTAAAAATAGGTCTAGTTCAAGTTTTTCGTAGACCTAACCGTTATAAAAATGTTAACGGTTGAAGTTTGACTATTTTAGGGCAAATTTGTGTTTTTTCTTTTGAATTTTATAACACAATAAATACAAAATATATAATTTTTTTACAAGACTATGAACTCTGTAACTTAAAATGATTCACACCTGGAGAGACTTTCTTAGAGGCATCTATGAACCAATTTTTCAGAGTACCAAGCGAAAATAGAACAAGATTTTTTTGTTTGACCCACCCTAATATACATAGATATATACATATATATTATAGGCGAGTTACTAAATGTGTGTTAAATATTTGCGCACAAACAATTAACATGTGCAACGACATAGCAGCTTTACATTCAACACGCATTTAATAAATAATTATCTAATCATATTGTTATCTACTCGTGAGTGCTGTTGGGGAATACAAAGTTACATCGTGGCGATGGTATATAATGAAATGATGGCAAGTACTAAATTAAATGTCAATAAGTGAGCAGCACATATACATATATACATGCGTAAACACTTCAGGTATGCACTAGTACAGACTTATATGTTATACGAGGGTTGCCATTGGTTTTTATGCTTTTGAAGACGTCCCTTTTGGACTGACCTTATCTAATAAATGTTTCAGCGTGTTTATATAAACACTTGTGTTTTGTTGGTATTTTTAGAATGGTTTGGAAAAGTTCATAACAGAAACGAAACAAATTTATACCGTGAACATATTTTTGCAACTAATATACACATTTTTCTATTTTCTTTAACAAGATAATATTAGCATTATCTTAAAGGTCCCTTCCAAAATCCGTAAAATTTGTAAAAACTACAGCATTGCATAAAAAGAGTGAGCACGTCATGAAACCTGAGAGCATCATACCTATTTTTCAGAATTATCTGGTTTCAAAAAATAATGTAATCCTACTGGAATCCAATAAACTAATAAAAAAAATAAAAAAATAAGAAAATGGTATTATAGTCAGTTTGATTGCCAGCTATATGCTAAAGTAGTCCGATTTAAAAAATATATTCGAACATTAAAGCATTGCTTGAATTAATAATCCATACTAAATTTCATGAGAATATCTTATTAAATAAAAAGCTTTCCTTATAAACCCCTTATTTTTATTGTTCAGTTTATATAGTAGCTATATGCTATATTGATTGGGTATCGGGTGCCCTGACAAATATGCAGCTTCTTGTAGAAAAAAGGCCGTGTGCAAAATTTCAACCCGATCTCACAACAAGCGGTGGTCAACTCTTGAAAATTGTTCAAACATTAACTCGGAATATATACTTGTATGTTCTCCCAAATAATCGCGACACACACAATCTAGTTTATCTACTTTCAAAAACTACTAATCAATACTGTGACAATATTTACCTAAATGTTTATGCTTCCCCGATATCACATTGAAGTGAGCGATTAACGGCAATTTGATTGCAATTTTTTTCTCATTTACATCCCCAAATGTCAATAGACGAGAACGATTAGTAGTAAGTCAAATAGAAAGTGGCTCATAAATAAGTGTTATCAGCGCGAACAGAACAAGATAAACAAGCTAGCAATAATAAAAACAGCAGGAACAAAAAAGTACATAACAACATTTGCATACAAATTTGAATGCAGGAATATGCGGGTAAGATATACCATGTATTACATTAGGCTGGGCAATATATATGGGAGGTATAACTTTAAATCAGGCTTTCTTAATCTCAATTTTAATATTCTAATTCTCCAACAGAAGATAGCTGACTTACATTTCAACTTAAAGTTCATTTTTATTTGATAAGATATCTTCACTGAGATCTAATATGGTTTAATAGGAAACCAACGGCACATTCCCGGAACAAATTCTTCAGTTCTGACGGTTATAGCATATAGCTGCAAGCTGAGTGGTCACAATAAAGTCTCCCTAGCATATAGCTTATAATAGTTTGTGCATCTAACGGTATTAAATAAAGCTAATCGCAATAGATATATGTGTTTATAAATTATCAGAATGATGAACAAGTGACTATTGATAGCCGAAATGGGCTCATTGCCACGCCCACAAAACGCCAATAATCGTAAATGTATAAAAAGCCATAACTAAGCTTCACAATAAGATACAATAGGCGTGGCACTCCAATTACTGTATTGTACATATCTCCTAAACCATTTAAGCTATAATAATAATCAAATTTTAACCAGAAAAAGTCTCTTTGGCATGCCTTTGCACCTGGCAGGAAAAAGGTTGAGTTCCGATTATAGCCCCGCCCACTCACCATATAACGGTTTTTTTAAAAACTACTGAATAAGCGATAAACCAATAACTAAATATGCAAGAGAGCCTTTTGGAAGCCAATGTCAAATTTGAAAAATGGCCGTGGCATCGACCACATTTAAGTTAAAACCCATACCTCTGGACCTGCATGACCGATTTCCATAAAGTTCAGTAGGAAATATTCTGCTGACTTTCCTACATTACATTGCGAAAATTGGCGAAATCAGACAGGTCTATTTCCCATATAAGAACATTTCGAACTCCATCCGACTCTTTCACTTACCAGTACAAATCCAAAAGCACTGTAATATAATACTGGGGTTAAACTTCATAGCACAGGCAAAATGCAATACATCTTTTGCTGCTTCGTTACACTGCTGAAGGTATACTAACTCGTAACTGTCGAATTACAGCGCCAAAAACACTGACACATATTTTACAAACATATTACAGTAACAACAGTTATACTGCCCAACAGTCATAAGCATTAGTAGGCAGCAGGGACACAAGCACATATTGATAATTTCACACTTGAATGGAGAGCAAGTAACAAAATTGGCACCATACAAAATCTGCTGACGTCACAGCTACCTTTATGCTATTTCGGCAACCTCATTATCTCCTTTACATACATTAAAATACAGTAGTGACTTGTAAATTTGAAAGCTGTCACATCAACTACTAAATCGTTTTGACAGCCGCGCTGACAGCAACTAATATGGTATGCCAAATTCAAAGAAAAATGCCCAAAACACAAGCTGAATAGCGCAACTCACTGCGCATATACACATAAGACAACCGCACACTGAAAGACACACTCAAGCGGCAACGAAGATAACATTGTTATCCATTAAACTGCTCAACTAAAAGCAACCAGGTAAAGGCGTAGCATTTGGTAGGCAGCATAGCGAGGCTACCAGGAGGTGTACGTGATTAATTTCTCGTCATAAAGCTGACATAACAATAAGCAGAAATGGTTGGCAGAGGCAAACAGTGGAAGCTAATGGTTGATTTCTGTTAGGTAAAAAGCAGCGTACTTACCGTTTGAAGTCTGTTTGTGGCTTGCTGTTGTTGTGTAAAGCAGCACAAGTTGATTGCTGGAATACGGTGTTGAGCAGCTACAGGCTGTACGCAACTACCTAGCGGTATATGTGCAAACGTTGTACTGCGGGCGGTGGCGTATGCGCAACTTTTGGCTTTTGCCTATTGATTTCTGCTTTTTGCGGTTCACTGCGTTGCTACTTGTTTTATGTTGTTTGTTATTTGTTTTTGGTTAAGTTTGATATTTTTTTGGCGTTTTCTATTTATTTACACGGTTCAGGTTGTATTTTTAGTTTTTTTTTATGTTTTTCTTGATCAGAAAGCAAATTTGCTTAGCCTTTTAATGCAATCAGTTTTGTACTACCATCGTAAGCGCTGCATTAAAGAAAGTAGCGTGAGTGCGTTTTCGGTTTCTACTACATAGCTTCTAATAACTTTGCATTATTACATAATTTTTTATTACTTTATGACGATTACATTTATTCGTATAGTAGAAATTTTGCAAAATTTCCATTAGTATATGAAAAAAAGTTGGCTCCCTGCTTAAGTTTTGGTTTCTGCATAATTAAATGCTTTGCATGTTCTCGATATTCGTTTCTTTTTTAAAATAATTTGCTCAAAATAATTTTACTATATTTTATTAAACATATTTTATGTTTACTTTGCTCTCCAGCCTTTTTTTTTTTTGTGCTTAAATATGTTCAAATACTGCAATTTATCTAGATAAGCTATTTTTTTTATGACAACATGGCGTATGAGTACCTTTTGCAAGATTATTTGCTATGTAAACAAAAAATTGTATGCTTTAAGCAAAGACCGACAATGCTAATGCAACATGTGACATTTATTTGTTCTGTACTGTGGATCCAGTGACTAAAACGTAAAGTTTTGGCATTTTAATAATTTTTTTGATTTTGACAGGATTTTGACTTATAGCTAGCTGAACTCAATAGAAACTCAATGAGTAGCTTATTTTATTCTATGTATATTTTCTGTCATTGTTAACTTCTGTTACCAGTAAATTTTAAAAAATGTATAAGCTACCGCTTCCTTCGAAATATCAAATTTGAGTTTTAAGCTCGAAATTGGAACATGAAGCTAAATAAAATTTTTAAGATATTTTATTCTAACGAAAGTAAATTAAACAATTAAAATTGGAAACAAGTTTTATAAATTTACCACTTAAGAATTACTTTTACTGTTATATTATGTTTCTTTTGCCATTTTTACCTTGCAAAATACACAATGTTTTGTTTCTTATCTACTGAATTGTAGTTATTTATACAGGGAATTTGTTAATCTTACTGATTTTGTTTAAAAAAAATTTAAATATTTTATAGAATTTAATAATACTTATAAGAATCAATGCTTTTGAAAAAGGCTGCCATGACGTATAAGTAACATTTGTCAACTGCAGATTAGCTTTAACTGAAAATTTTCGCAAACTGAAATGCTACTAGCCTTAAGTCGTTTTTAAACTAAAATATCACGAAAATACATCAATGCATCAATAACTAAAAGCCAATGAAAGGCGCTTGACTTAATATTTCGCCATATAAAATATATGTGTAAAGCATTAAATGCTTACATTTTCTATAAAAAAAAAACAATATAGCAAATACATAATATAACAAGGGTGCGTTAAATTCATTAAATTAGCTAAATTAAAAGCTAAAATCGGGGTGTTGCCATGGCGTATGAGTAACCAGCAGAGTAATTAAGTGAAGTCTCGCCTGCAATTTGATTGCTTTTAATAGCTTAAAAATGTGTGTTTGGTAATTTTGTTTAAAAAAAATGTTTCAAATGAAAGCTATGCATGTTGCTGTCACCGAAGCCGCAAATACAATGCGGTTATGAGGTTTGAATAAGCTAGCTAGACTGGAGGCCTTACGTGGTTTGTGTAGCTTTGCAGCTAGTTTGAAGCGGAAAATATGATTTTTGTTTGGTACTTATTGCAAAAAATAGCAAAATCAAATGAACTGAGCTTTCATACATTACCATGCAGCAACACAGAATTTTTGCGGCATTTTTATGAATGCTCAGTATATTTGTTGTTTTAATTTAAGTGCGTATAATTTCTAAAGCAATGATTTTATGAAAAAAACAATAGGAATTTATTTGTGAAGCGTAAAACTTTTTACTAAAATACTTTTCTTTTAAAGCTGTAGGTTTACTCCTTTAGAGCGAAATGTCAAGAAATTTCATGTTTAAATTAAAAAGTTTAAATTAAAAATTAAGAGCTTGTTTATGTTGGACAAATTTTTTAGGGCAAAGACTCATACTTTAGAGAGCTGTCTGTAAAAAAAACGAACTTTGCAACTAGCGAAGTCCCTAATGTATATAGTGGCTTTAAACTTACATGATTACATACGTGTTTGTATTAAAAAATAAATATCTTATGAACAATTTTTGGCATTTAATTTTAGTTTATACTGATTAATATAATATTAATATGTATTTAGTTTATACTGATAATAATGCACAAAAATTCAAAGTTAACCACATTTTGTGTAAAATTTTGTTATTTTTTTTAGAAATACTTCACAGTAACGTAACAAAATCCATATTTTAGCGTCTCAATTGACAAATGTCACCAACTAAATAATACTGTCAGCTGTAATCAACCGGTTGACTAATTATAATTTTTGCTATATGCTTTTTGCCAAAACGAGATTCAGCTTGATACAGACTTGTCATTAATATGCATATTAATTAAGCGCTATGAGTATACATATTTTATTATTATTGTACTCCATCGCAAATTTCAACTTATTATATGTGAATATTACCGTTAGTGTCATACGATGTAACGTGTGCAACACAAAAAATAGCTTTTCAATGCTGCTGTCATGTTATATCAGCAATGTAGCTTATTAAAGCAGCACATCAAAGACAACTGAGATTACCAAACGAGCGCAACGTGCCACATGCCTTATGCTACACACACGTAGAATGCTTGCATGCATTTGGAAGTATACATTTTTTCTCAGAATATTATTTTTACACATTTAATTTAACATTTTTTTGTAACCATTTTTTAGACAAAGTAATTCGCGAACAAGCAATAAATTATTTTCATTATTTTTATTGTATCTCTATTACACAAATGTGGTGAAATGTGTTACAGACTTTCGTAAACTATAGGCGCACGCAGAATTTTATTATCCGCACATGTTTTTGGACACGTTTGCAACGTTTTGTTGACAGCGCACGACTGACAAGCGTCTAGCCATCGCACTGGCCGACAACATGTATGGCATACAGCAAGCGCTGCCTTTATTTTTATTGCATATAAACACGCATGCAGGCAGTAGATGTGAAAAAAAAAACGCTAGCGCTGGCGGTGATGTTGACGCTGAACTCAACGTTTGGCGCTCACGCTGCGGCGCAGAAGTTATATGGATATGTTAAAAAAATCTGTTGGCCAAGCGACAGGCAGAACAAAGCAGCGTTAGCAGCAGTAGGAAAACTCATAACATTTTACATTCACAGCATTATAAGTAGCAACTGCAGAGACAGGAATGGCAATAGCAGCAGTTGCGCAGCTGCTCGCATACAAACACTCGTTCGGCAACACGAACTGGAAAATGTTGCAACGAAAAATTAAAAAAAGAAAATTTAACTTCCAACCACATAGCTGTAAATGTAATCGGCAGCTTTTGCTGTTATCTTTAATTGTTGCATATTTGGTTTGCTTCGGTTGGTTGCTGTAAACTTTATTTGGGTATAACAGCGCAATGTTTTTCTTTAACAGCGGCGTGTTAGCAATACTGTAAACGCTAAGAGAGTGCCTTAAAACATATTTTATCTCAAAGAGAAAGTATAAATGTTAGTTAACAGCATGCTAAAGTACTGTTTAACGAATGTTAAATGGCAGCAAGTCCATCTACGGTTTACCGTAGTTCTCTACATAGTCAACATTTGCGCGCACTCTATTCATTTAGGTATTCCACGTTCAATGTAATATTTGTTGCATGCGATATAAAATATTTCGAAAATATTGCCCTAATTAAAAATTTGAAGAAATATATTCAAAACTCCAACACTACTTCTTGTAGGTGCATATTAAGCCTACTAGCAGTGTAACAATCTTTGAAGTATATATATTTTTAATTATTGCTTATGGACAACGTATAAATTTTTTTTTAAAATAAAATAATAAAACAAGAAAAAGCGTTTAATTTGGCTATACTGTAGTTATAAGCTTACTATAGCATACAGCTGCCATAGAAAATGAGCGACCATCATAAAAAAAAAGATCATTTTATACCCTAATATATAGTCTACGCCGTTTCCTTTTGGGTATTACAAACATCCTGTCAAACTTAATATACTCCGTTCAAGGTATAAAAATTGGTATTAAAATTTGCTTCTCAAAAAAAAACTATGATAATCATTTATTAGCTCAGCATTTATATAAGCTAAGTAACATCATTTATTGGCACAAATATTTCTGAGCATATCCGCGTATTTCCATAGATATATGTATGTATACTTATGTACATACAATTATGTACATATTTATATACGTATTTGTTTTTCGTATACATACATATATCTGTTTATTTTGGGGGCTCGTCATTTTCTATACAACATTTAATGTTTTGCTTCTCTCTTCTATAAACTGTTCGTACTTAGTATTACCACAGTGTGATAACAGCTGCTAGCACGCCACTGTGGCTCTACTGCCTGTTGAGAGTATAATGTTTGGGGATGTTAAGTTAAAATAATTTAAATTATAACAGCGTGCATAATAATGCTAACATAAAAGTCATTGTAACATTCTGTTAGCTGCAAGCCAACTTATGGTTTTCAGAAAAAGTTGCAGCCAACAATATTGAATTTAGTATGAAATAACAGCTCGAAGCAATAACTTTGAAAACGGAAATGTTGATAAAATGTTTATTTTTGTTAGTTTCCATTAGGATTAATCATTATTTTTATATCACTTAAATATCATATTATAGAATAGAATATATTAATAAAACGCAATGAATTTAGTTTGTTTAAAAAATATTTTTTCTCTTACTTTTCACTACAAAAGTTTTTAAATACAAATACTTCCATCTACCAATATAGAAAAAAAATATTTTACTTAATTAAATATTTTTGAGACACTTTTACTACGTAACCAATTTCGGTCACGCACGCGGGTATAGTGGGCCAGCACAGTAAAATTCGAGTAGTTTTACATTTTTTCTCTCTAAAGGGTTCCAAATAAAGTCATATAAATAAATGAACTAAAATCAAAATGTTAGAGTTGCCACATATTTGTAAGTTTTTGTCAATAAATTATAAGTGATTGAAATTCTTCTAATTCTGGTGGCTTAAATACTTTAAAGACAATATTTTAAAAATAATTTAAGTGCATAAAAGCTCAAATTAATTACAGTAAATAGTGAAAAAAAAAAATATTGCAAGTTAACATAAATAAATTATCACAATATTGCAAATTTTTTCAAAAGAGTTGCACATTTTTGGAAATATTGTAAAAAGAAAATTAAGAAAGTATTTAATGGTAACAAACTATAGAAGAATTACAAACTGATTCTCTAAAATAAGTACATTTTATTATATATTAAAATATTTACGGTTACAATTGGAAAGTATTATTATGTAGGTATAACTGTAAGCAATAGTATAAATAATTATTGTATCTATAACTTAAGGAGATACGGCAAAATTGGTATATTTATAATATTTCTTAAATATTTTCACCTGTCACAAAACCGATGAAGTTTTTATTTTCTCAATGCGGTAAAATATTAGTACCAACAAAAAATAAAAAAGTCCAATAAATTGACAAATCTCTCAAATCCCTTTTATGTAGTTATTTGCACTACATATTTGAGCACGGAAGACAACTGCCGTCTAATAGAATCTCTATTGACAAAAAAATCTGTGAAAAAGGGGATGTACTATTTCGGATAACTAAAGAATTCATATTCCTAACCAAAAATTACACCTCACTTTCTTGTTGGAAAAGCAATACCTAAATCTGGTAACGAAATGCAACAACCATACAACTCTCTACAGTCTCTCCTCACGAAACAAAGCCGTACACAATTCAAAGTTAAGTACTTTACACTCAAGCTAAGGCACAAAACATGCAACCAGAGGGTATACAAATAAGAGCAGTCTTGCCACAAATGATAATTTTATTATTGTTGTCTGTTTTTTGAGTTTGTAGAGTAATTTGCATACATATTGCTTCGGAGGCAAATCGGAAAAAACAAAATTTGTCAGAACTTTGCATTTGGCGCTGTGGCATGAAGTGTTTGCTTTGAGGCAAGAACTTTGTTTTTGCATTTATGCACTAAAGTATATATTTGTTTTTTTTTCTCATGATTCAAAATATTTTTACTTTATTTTTCAAACACTTACTGTTTGCGCAACTCTATTTATTTAGCTAGTATTCGTATTTGCAATTTGATGAGAACGGTAATTGTCTCTGCCACTGTCACTTGCCCCAATACGCTGTTGCGCAATCCGTCCTTAGTTAATTTGAAAATTACCACTGCCCCTGATGGCCGCACTTAAGCGAATCCCAATTGGCCACTAGCGCTCACTTCATGCTACTTTTATACTTCTGCTTCTTCTTTTTGTTTGGCAACTTAAAACTCTCCCTCGTGTTGTGTTGTGCACTGCGTTGCGGTTCAATGCTGCAGCACGTTTTCAACTTGTATCACTTCGCGTGGTCCATGTGCGGAAAATTTGAGAAAAAAACACACACACATAATGGCTGGCACGTTGCATTCGCTGTCATCGCGGGCAGCAAATTCGTCCGTGCATGCTTCATTCATGTACAGTTTCGCCGGCGCATGGGAAATCGCCAACAGTAAAACGAATATAAGTAGCAACGTGCAGCATTGCAGCTTGTTTAGATATTTCTGCAGTTATTTTAGCAGTCAAGTAGGCGGCATAACTAAGTTATTTGTGCAAGCACTTGTGGCTTTGGTAGCAATAAGTTAGTTTTAAAGCCAAAATCTGGTAATTGGTTTGATTTCATTTTACTTTGAACTAAATATTTAATATGAAGTAGGGAAACTCATTAATTTAAATTAGCAGTAAATCAGAGATGCCTTGTAGAAAGAACTGATTATCTGCTAAGCCTAAGGTCTTCACTTTATATTTACGAAATTTATTTTTTTCCAAATTTTAACATTTAAGAAAAAGTTCTATTATATGAACATAGTATTTTTCTTATTATTGTCCTTCCGGAACCTTCCCTGGCAGTTTGAGAATTCCATCTCAAAAGTATCGCGTCGGCTGGGTGGCTGAGTATAAATCAAGTCAATTTTTAATTGCCTCCTCTGCTGTAAACCGCATTCCAGTGATGACGTTCCGCATCGATCGCGCAAAAATCGTTGTCAGAAAGGCCAAAGTCTGGACTATAAGGCGGTTGAGGCAAAATTTTCCAACCGCTGTTTGTCAAAGAGGTTTTCTTTAAGATACATTGTTACCCAGTATCTCGGCCGCTATAATTCATGATTTATTGCCGGTAGCGACGGTTCCCCATTAATGGCTACACCCGGTTTTCGAAATTCATATAGCAGCACGTAATTCTATTGCCACCAGTTCGTCGTCTTCAAACTTTTTTGGACGCCCAGGAAGTTCTTCGCCTTCCAAGCCAAAATCCCTACTTTTAAATCAGGCCAATCTGAGTGAAAAAAATTACAGTTCAAATAAATACCAAATACCAAAAAAGACGCACGGAAACAATATTTTCCAAGGCATGTTTGTAATATGGGAATAATGAAATTTTAATCAAGTTGCGCCATTTTTTGGTAATTTAACTGAGTATAATTTTTAGTTTTTAGTTTTTTATGAAAAGAAATTTATAATAATTTTTGTAGTAAATTTTTTATTAGAATATAATTTCTTTAAAGTGGTGGATTAATTTGCTTTGGAGTTAAAAATTTTATTGCAAAAAATCCAAAAATTCCTTGTAAAATGGGAAAAGTAAAACGATTTAGACAAGGTTTAAATTGAAAATAAAAAGCCTGTTTATGTTTGAATTGGGATTGATGCTAATATATGAGTAAATATATGTTATATAGAAATTAAATTCTAATCTAAATTTTTTTGCACTTATCTGCTATATTCTGTTGTCATGACCGTTTCAATACTTACGCAAAAGTAAAGAAAAAATACTTGAAAATCATAAAATGCACATCAATTTACAATTCCAAATCTACTAACTTGCCATTGAATGAAGTAAAAAGAAAAGCCTAAAGCCATACAGAAATGTACATGCTCCTATTGCTGCCGATTTGCCAATTTCTTCCAAGTGACCTACTCCAGTGAATTCATGCATATACCTGCCTGTGTGCTGATGAGGCAACGTATCGATATTGCTTTTTGTTTGAATCATAATAGGATTTCTTAGAAATCTTATGCAGACGTGACATTTGCTAGAAAGTAGATATGTGTAAGTGCGTATGTGTGTATCATATGCTTGCTGGAGGCATGGTAATGTCTTGATGGTCCGCATTCGTTTTGGTGGTGCGTATAGGAAATATATAAATATAGGTATAGGCTTCTTTTTATGAAATAAAAATCGAGTTCAATCGTATTGTCTTGGTTATCCATATTCATTTCGAAGTGTTGTGTGTAAATACCTATAGGGTGCTTTTGAATTTCTAAGTGTTTTTATTTCAAATAAAGTACAAAATGAATATTGTATTGTACAAGACTCACTCTCGATCCAAATTGCGCCAAATTTGCATGCGTTATCGAAATTTACTTAACAATCAGTAAATTTTTTATTAAGAAATGCCACACTAAAGCCGAGTTTTCCATGAGTTTTAAACAATGAGCCGGTTTATGGCTTTTTCATACGAATTTTTTAAAGTCAACAAAACTGTCAACCGAAATTTTTTACCTTGACAGCAGATTTGACATCTATTCCTCTATACAATTCTATACCTCTAAACAAATTATTTATTATTTAACCAGTTAAATTGACACCAATTCCTACAAAAAGTTTTATACTTCTATAAAATTTATTTATCACTTTGACAGCTGGTTTGACATAAACCCTATAGACAACTCTATACCCCTCGATAATTATTTTTTACTTTGACATCTGATTTGAAGGTTTTCCCTCTTCGAATTTCTTCACACATAAAAAAATATTTGATATTTTGTCAGCTGACTTGACATCTATACCTCAAGTATCTATCCAAAAAACACTACCCTATATTCCCAATGTTACTACGACTCTGTAAGTTTTCAATGGCTTCGAGCCTAAATTTGCAAGTACAGTTTGCTGATAAAATAATTGTATGGATGCATACAAATATACATTTAAAATAAAAAACAAAATAAGGATAGTGAAACTCTAGTATTAAAATTTCTGTAATTATTTCGGCATGCAACATGATCTAGCTAATTTTTTTCGTTATAACAAAGCAAATGTTTCTATATCCTCAATTAGACTATGAACTTGTCTACAGAAGCTAAAACATTCATTCATATAAATCAATCAAAATTTTTTTGCTTCCAATGCCTCCACTAAAAATTTGTGTATGGAAAATTTTCGTTAACCACTTGATGGCTCATATCTCTTCGTACACCCCCATTTGCGTCAAACTCATTCAAATAACTGTACGTAAAAAGAAATTGCCAATCTGTTTTAATTGTTATTATTTGGCATATAAAATTATACCTTGTTGTGGCAGCGCTAACATAAAATAAAAATTAATCACTTTTGTGAGGTGTCAAAATTCTTTCATCTCAGATTTTTATGACGTAACAATTCAGTGTTGGTAAACAAATACACTTTGCGCTGCGTGCGTAAAATCTCAATGAAGCGAAGCACGTTAAGCGTGTGTAGGTTTTAAATTATAGAATTTGTAGCGAGTATTATATGTATAGTAGGGTAGGGTCAAAAAACCAATGCTTTTTTTTCGCTTCGTACTCTGAAAAGTTGGTTGAAGTCCAAATACGAGCTCGTTATTGTTACAGGAAGGTTCCCCCTAACAATTTTGTCTTTTTTCGTATTATCACATAAAAACATTCATATCTCGCTTCCCGAAGAGTTAGGGTAAAACATTTAGTTCGAAGCTTACTGCTTTATTAGCAAAGCATTGTGGAAATTCATATTAACCAAAAAAAAAGTTCAAGAGGAAGTTCGAAAATTATATTTAATTATTTGTGGTTTATATGGGTTAGGGCAAGTATTAAACCGAATTTATTCACCTCTGGCACTAGACCAAATATTTGTCAGGAAAAGATGATCACTGAATTTTATAGGATACTACACACAATTGCAATATATTGTACAGTATTAAGTATGTCGGAAATTTTAAAATCCTTATATGAGATATGTATACTCTATTGGGGTGTGTATTAAGCCGATTTTTTTCTTATTTTTAACACCAGGCCACATTTTTTTAAGTGTAAAATGTTCTCCGAACTCCATTGCGTACCTCGCAGATTGACCGATATATATTTGACACTAATTCAACTAGAAAATAAGTAGTTGCTGAAAAATTATTGATCGGGAACTTTGCACACGTACTTTTCTTCCTAAGCACCTGCTCATTAATGGAATTTGCCGATATCGGACCACTACAGCATATAGCTACCATACAAAGTGAACGATCGGAGTCAAGTGCTTGTATGGAAAGCTTTTTCATTTGACGAGATATCTACACGAAATTGGGCATGTGTTATTGCCACGGCAAAGCTACAATATTTGATAAAATTTTCCAGATCGGACAGCTATATCATATAGCTGCCATACAAACTGAACGATCAAAATTAAGTTTTTGTATGTAAACTTATTTATTTGTGAAGGAAAGCTTAGCTTAATGCAACCAAAATAAACGTTTTTCTTTTTTTTTTTTTGTTAACGTGTACAACATTCAAAACCCCTTTAAGCATTTACTTAATTAATTATAAAAATAAAATTTAATTTACTTTATAAATAAAAGCAAAAAATCTCACAAAATTTCCAACTTAATTGCATAACAACACTGTTTAAATACCAAAAGCCGCAACACGCAAATTTCGAGAAGCGAAAATATTGAATTTCCAGCAATTAAAAAATTAAGTCAACGAACAGCAAACGAACAATAAAGCCACTTTCATTAAGTATGTTAATTGTGAAACAATACTGAAGTGTATTTACACAATGAAGCGTAGGTTTGCACAACATTACACACACACACTCGAGGAAGCGCCTACACTATCACGCACAGGGTTGCATTTTTTAAATAAGTATATTGATTGTTTACAATGGTCATTAAAATGACAATGGCACATTGTTGTTGACAGTGTGCAACGGGCAAACAGCGGCAGCAATGAGCTTTATGCAAAAGCAACAACAACGCTGTGTCAGCATATTTAAGCAATGTTAATTACCAATTATTGAGGACATCAAGAAGAAAGGAGAGGGCAGTGAAGGTGAATGAAATGGTACAAACAAAAAACACTTTCACTTCAGTTGCACCGAAGCTATAATACCCTTCACAAATACAAAGTATTGCTAACAAGAAATAGATCTGAACAATTGCTTCACTTGATTACACTTTTGTCTTCGATAATAGCCTATGCCAAATTTGCTGAAGATATCTCTTCAAATGAAAAAGCGTTCCATACAAGAGCTCAGTTCCGATCGTTCAGTTTGTATGTCAGCTATTCCCTATAATGGTCCGGTATCAGCGGTTCCGATAAATGAGCAGCTTCTTAGGGAGAAAAGGACGTGTGTAAACTTTCAGAAGTTTTAAAATATGCACGCAAAAAATAAAAAAATATCCGTGAAATCTTTCTCAACTAGCCTCTCCCTCCCGATTTTACAGGCTATTAGTTCAATATTTTGATAATGAACTTACATTATAAAAACACACACATTCACAAAGTAATAATATTAAAGGCTTCGTGGGCAGCATTTGAGCAATTATGAGCAATAAAAAGGAATATAGCGGCATATGCATGCCACACCAACATAAAAAAAGGCACCTTAGCTTCGAATATATTATACCTGCATACGCACACACATAAAATTGAATATAAAACTTCAGCACATTTAGCATTTTACTGCCTTAATATACTGCTAGGTGCTTAAAAATGCATCAACCGCACCATTTTTTCAAACAAGAAACAAATTTGTCGTGTGTATTTGTGCAGTAGTATAAGCACAACAATGCAGACAGAAATGGCAAACAAAGGTTAGTTTGAACGTGATACCAGCATTATAAAAATATATCAAATTTTATGTGCACATTTAAAGAATCAAGCAATAAATAAACAAACGTGCATATTAATAATCATAAAAGATATTATTAAGTGTACCGTATAGATAATGACGCCTGTGGGTAGGCTATGAAAATTAATGTGCTGCATGCGGCTGACACAGCAAGGTTAATGCTTGCGCTGAAGGCCATATTGTGCATTTTAATTGTTCTATTTTTGGATTTGACCCATTTCTCCACACACTATTATTGCATGTTATTTATGATAGTGGCGTGAAATTCGAAGCAGCAAACACATAATGGCAAATGCTTTTTAATGGAGGCGCAGTGTTTTAGCTTTTCAATTGTGTGCTTTTTATTTGTATTGTGATTAAAACTGCACGAAGATAAATATTTTTTGGAAATAATATATGAAATAGCATCCTAGTGGTGAACGACCTTTTGAAGGAACTTACAGAACGAGGCTGCCGGGTGGTTACCTATACGGGCGATGTAGCTCTTTTTATGACAGTAAAACTCCTAAAAACTGTTTATAATCTCACGTACCTAACAGGGATGGTCAAATGGGCAGATAGAAATGGATTAGCTATAAATCCAAATAAAACTTATGTAGTTTTGTTTATTTATTTACTAGGAGATATAAAATCCCTTCCTCAGCCAGTCGTCAGTGTGAAGTACTTGGAGCTTATCCTGGATAGGAAGCTCTCATGGAATTCAAACATCGAGGAGAGAGGTTGCCTTATACTGTTGTAGAGGCGCAATTGAGAAGAGATGGGGCCCCTCACCTCAAGTGGTAATCTGCCTCTATAAAATTGTAGTGCAGCCAATAATGTTTTATGGGGTGTCTGTTGAAGGACGCTCCACCGTAAGACATCTGCGCTAGGCTCAAAAAATTGGTAAATGAAAGGGCACTTGAATCATTTAATTCTTGAAATATTGAACAGTTTGGTTAAACTGATCAAATATCTTTTGAATTGTTAAGCAAATTAAATCTTAATACAACAGCATTTCTTTCAACCACTTTTTAATGAATGAAAGATTAATGAAAATTGGAATCAAAATCACGCTTCAAACAACATTAACTTAATTAACAATGCTTGGTGACAATGACAACACAAACAAACAAAATCTAACAACAGCTGGCACAACAACAGCGACATACAAGTGGGTATAAGCCAAATGTAATCGTCCTCATAACATGACTCAACAACTCTTACTGAAACTACACACGTATATTCACACACATAAACACACCTGTGAGCTTGCAGCTGAGGCACCGAAATTAAGCAGCAGCGCTGACACACTGACGACAAGTCTGTCCAATGGATAGCTAGGTAAAACTTTGTGATAAATCATGCAGTCACCCAGTTGGAGTGGCACTCCAGTCATCAGAAAAGATGTGTGTGCTTTTGACTCAAGTGTATATTTTGAGTGATGTGTCACCTTCGTGCTGATGCTGCATATGAAAGATGACAGCGACTTTAAGAACAGCGCTATTTTGTCACTGTTGGTCGTTGAGGCGAATATGTTCAAATTGTCCGACCTAAAATATTTATCCACTTGACGTTGTCATTGTTAGCGACTTCAACGTGACAGTGACACGCCCAGACAAAGATTTGCTTGGAAGTGTGCAAAATAAAATTAAAATGAAGTACGTATATGTAGGTATATATATGTATGTGTATAGCGGGAACATAACCCCCAAAATACAGTAAAAAAAGAAGTAATTATAGATTTTCACAAGAAATATTTGTTCAGCGATGAAACTGACTTTTGGTTGAGTTGGTGCGTTAATAAACAAAATTGTCGCATTTGAAGTGATCATAGTCCACTGTTGAGACGCCGTTACATTCACAATAAGTCACGGTTTGGTATACTCTTTGGGAGAAGTGAATCTTTGGTCCATATTTCTTCAAAAATATCAGACAAGCATGTTTGCCCCATTATTGCTGTAGAAAGTGCTTGAAAATTGAACCCCTTGGCTGAATTTTTTTCGAGACGGCACTTACTCGAAATTATTTTCCAAACAAAATTTCAAATTCTTATATTTAAAATAAATCTAGATTCTTGGTCGATGTTATCAAATTATATAAATTTTTTATCATCTTAAAAACCATATATCTAAAAAAAATAATACTCCTTAGGCTTTAAGAAAATATACATATTATTATCTGTCTTCATTCTGACAGCCCCTTTCAGCAGCATAGTAACAGGATCGACCATATTTATATAGAGATCTATGAACTCTAAGTTTCTACTTTAAAGCCTTTTCGACAGCAAAGAACAAAACTGTTTAGTGATGCTGAAGTCCTCACAGTAATGATAATAAACTTAGTTCCTACACCTAGGGCGACTCTTAAATCAAAAAGCAGACAGTCAATCTAATCCTTGGAAACTTGAAATGGATTTAGAATAAGCCTACAAATGCCACAACAGAGCAGATATGTTAAAAACTCATCAAGCTTCAATAGCAATATATATGTATATATATATTCACAAGAGTACGTGTTGAACTGTCAGCGTTATCGCAGAAGACACATGCTTGCGCTTAAAAGCTCTCAGCAAGCGAATGCTATTAAAGCTTATATATATACAAGTATATATATAAATACATTTGTTGTTGTCACTTTATCTGTTCAGTCGTCAAAAACTACCGCTATGTAAAGGAGTTGATTTGCATGCGTCATGTGGCGCGTGGTTGCACGCGACGGCACAAAGAAGAAATAGTGGCAGTGAAAATGCAAAGCAGTTAAAGAAGGTACAAAAAAGTTTAAAAATGCCGGTAGCAAAGTGAATGCGCCAAAGAGGCACCGTTATTTGCAAAATACCAGCATTATTGCTCGTATCAGTGCCTGCTTTTCAATTTCTTATTTTTGTTATTGTTGTTGTATGATTTACAGTTTTTTTATTACTATTTGTTTGAGTTTTTTATTTTTCAGCATTTCTGATTTTCTTCTTTGGAGTTGCCATTCGTATTTTGTTTTTGTGTATATTCCTTTATACCACATCTTCTTGAATCCACTTCTTTACAGTCTTGTAAACCGCTTTGGTACCGTTGCTTTTCACACTCGCGTGCCATAAGAAATCACATCGCACATTTACATACTGATGAAGCAATGGATGCCTTTGCAACGCTTAAAGCTCAACACTCAATACAATATTTTCAGCGCCTTTACTTACATCTCTTTGCTTCTGTATGCCTCATGAGTAACAGCAGTCGCTTGCATGCCCTGATTTCATTGGAATTCCTTAAGACTACTTTTTTGCTGCGAGAGAAAACATTGGTTGCTTGTAAAATTATATGCATATTATGTTTACAGTGCGATTTCAATACAATTATGCAAATCTGATTGTGCGCTAATGACAAACACTTACATATACAATATGCATCAAGCATTTCAACTAAGTTGTAATATCAGTTGTCATAGTTGGAATGAAATCAAGATTTGTATTGCATGTCTTGTTATTCAGTTATATGGAAAACCGAATGCAGTTAAGTGTTTACTATGAGAAACATAATCATAAAATCATCAAAACTAAAAACAAAAGGAATAGGAAGGAAACTGCGCTAAAGAGTCCATAATTTGCTCTATGAAGCTCAATTACTTATACCAAATCAAAACGCGTAACAAGCAGAGGGTGTAAATATATAAGGGTGTCTAGTAGGGTGAGCGAAAAACTAACTAAACTTATGATTTTAAATAAACGAATTTTTGAATTGAAATAAAGACCCACTGAGTTAGATTTTTTTTTATCAAATTGTAAGATCTAAAAAATGCTGTGCATTTTTAATTAAAAAAGATTTTTTCACATGTTATTTGTAAGGAAAACTTTGAAAACACCTTTTAATAATAAGGTTAAAATCTTGCACTGCAAATTCGATGGGTATCCTTTTTGTTACTCATAATGATTGGGAAGCGGTAGAAAAAAATATGGAAAACCGTCAAACTACAAGATAATTTGATTATTTGCAATACAAGCAAAAGTTAGGATACCTCACAGAAATAGTATAACTCAATCGATATGCTATCCCGATACGATTATGCCATTTTTCTACGTTTATACCAAGTTGTTTCTTCGACTCGCTACTCTCTAGCATTTCGCGAATCGAATTTAGCTAACTAATGATAGCTCATTTAAGTGTTATAGAAGCTATCACCACTTAAGTATATTATTTTATATTATAATATATACCAGTTATTTGTTCGATTTGCTAATTTCTAAGAGTTGTAAAACGAAAATAACCAGCAAGCGAAAACTCTCTAAAGTTTTATATAAGCTAATTCTAGTTGTTTATAGTAATTCTTATGATTTATAGGAGTTTTTATTCTTTAGCTTCTTTCTGAAATTTTGCGAATCGCAGATAGCTAACATATGATAACTCAAAATTCTTCTTCTTATAATTTATACCAGTTTTTGTTCCCTGTGTTACATAGGCCTAGTATGTTATGTGCCGTAGTTGTGATTTTTTATGTATTTACATTATTCATTTCCTGTGCATAATTCGATACACAATCATAAATATTATCGTATTTTTGCAATTATTCAACGCTTCAAAATATTTTGAATGACTTGCGCCAAAATTTGCGTGAACAATTTGTTCTACTACAATTAAGCGAGCCAACCGTGCAGTTATCGGTGACAAATATTTATTTTACCAAACGTATTTATTTTCAGATTTTCCATTATTTTAATTTATGTGGTTACTAATAAAATTTATTATGCAAAAAAATGGAAATATAAACTCAGTTTTGTTTTTTGGAATAAATAATATTGTAAAATTTATGAAAAAACAAGAAAAACCGGTTGCACCGAAGCTATAATACCCTTCACAAATACAAAAGATTTCTTACAAGAACTTGTTATTGAGCGGTTCTGAAATAGGACCATTGTGTAAGCCAATAATCCATGCCAAATTTCAAAAGTTATCCGATATGACCATGGAGAAAAATACGTGTGCAAAATTTCAGATCGATATCTCAAAAGCTGAAGTACTTGGTCGCGTATACTCTGACGGACAAACAGACAGTTATGCGGACATGACTAAAACGACGCAGCTCATCGTGCAGATCATTTATATATACATATACATATATATATTTATGTAGGGTTTCCGATTCTTCCTTTAAGCTGTTACAAACTTCGTGCATACTTAATATTACCTGTTTAGGTTATAAAGATAACCATAAACAAGAATAAAATAAAAGCTTAAATTTCTCACGTAAAGCGCATGAGTTTAAATGGCATAACAAACATAAGCTAATTTGTGAATTAAAAAAAAAAAAAACAAAGAGTTGTTAGATGAAAATTGAACAAACACTAGCTGTTGAAAGTGAAAAAAAACCAAAGCACAAAAAAAGTGCAATAAAATTTCTTCATGCACCAAAAAATACTAATAATAATATTTGCATTTTATTGCAAATTTTTTGCTTTTTTAATTTATTTTGCACGCTGGCTAGTTAGTTGGAAAATATTGCTTTCAGCACACAAACTGCATACGCATGCATTCAACTTATTCAATGCACTCAAAAACATAGTTTTTAGTACAGCTGAATTCAACTAAACTTCAACTGCAGGCTTGAGTTCAATATAAATGCCAAATTACTCGGAAAGCTATTAGTTGAACTAGCAAAAAGTGGCAGAGGCGTGACATGCATGCTGGGTGAGTGATTTTCGCTAAGGGTTGGAACATTTTGTGGTGTTTGACTTTCATTAGCAATATGATATGAAAAAATTTATATAATAAGCGTATTTTACACAACAACAACAGTCTTGTAAGAAAGAAATATTTTGGAAGAGACGCATTCAAAATATGTTCACCGGAAAATGGGAATTACTGCCTATACTTGTACATACTCGTACTCTCGTGTCTATACATACAGAGTTATAACTAATATATTTAGCCCTTTCTTCATCGAGCGCTACCTTATAAATCTGAGAAGGTCGTGTGAAAATTGCACGTTGTTCAGGCTATAAAAACAGTGTTTCGAGAAAAAAGTCTTGAGAGCCAATTACACGAACCAAAAAAGTTCTTACAAATACGCGGAATGCTTAATATGGTTTTAAATTTGACAAATACTCAATTTACAAGTAAACTGACCTTGCTAGAAGCAGCCTATTAGCATGAGTAGTACAAAATTATTAGATGATATTTCCTCAATAATATTATATGCTCAATTAGACAACTTAATTGACACTTAATTGTCGCAACTAATAGAACTGTGCGAAAACTGCTTGAATGAAGCGCTAATAAAATAACTAGATACTGAAAATTTAGTCATATTTGATAAAGACTCAATATACCGCAATTAATTCATATCAGAAAGTAATTGAAAAGCAAATTATCGAAGCCGTGGCAGAATTGGTATTAACAGCTCAACTTATGACTGCCTCAGTTAATTGTATGCTTTAAAATTGATACTCAATGATTGAAAATTGTATCTAATAACTCTACGTAGCGAATAAATATGGACACAAAGCTGTTAACTATAAATAAATAAATATACACGCGCAAACAAAAAATAAAATACCAAATAGCAAAGAAATTATTAAATTCCAAATGTGCAAAAATTACAAGCAAATAAATTAAAATACACAAAGTCTAAAGCAACTTTGTTTGTCGAGTGCAATATTTTAACACAAAAAAAGTAACAAAAAACTATGAAAACTTTTTAATCTCAAATTTTCAGAGCTTTCGTAGTTTTCAATGCTTTTCATTAGTTTTTCGCCGAGTTGCACTTTTTTCAACTTAGACGCACAATGCAACAATTCAAAGTGATTGAAGCGTGAATTATGCAGTCAATCATAGCGGCATGCAGTCAGCCAGTCATTCAATATATCAAGAAATTTTTTTGCGTTTTTTATTTTATACAAATATTGCAACAACTGGGCTGTACTTTTATTTTACGGTATTATATTTTATTTTATTTAAACTTTAACATAATGTTTTATTAAAATTTATTTTCCGCCAAGGGTTTTGCTCCTCAAGCAACTTGTTTTTCGCATACTTTTAGCTAACGGTTCGTTAGCAACCCATTGCTAGTGACTTCACTAGAAACTCGCATCTTTTGTAAAAGTTTGTTGCATACTTTTCAGCGTAGATTAGAATCTGGCATGTTATTTGAATGGAAAATGTTTTGAGCAACATAAAAAATGTTATCGTCAGCTTTTTCTCGCAAAACGCATTAGATTTTAAGTGGAAATTGTATAAATTGAGTGGAAAATAAAAAAAAATAATAATTTTTATACTATTATATAATAATTTATTTCAACTAACGGTTGTTGTGTGTATATATAATGTGTGTTTATTTAAATGATTGGGATGACGAGTTCAACTCCGTATAACTACATTACATATTATAGAAAACTATGGTCTTCACGATGGCATTTTTGCTTGGACGATAATATCATGACACTGTTCTCTTATTATATTTATATAAAGTAGTTAATCGGTTGTTAAGAAGTAAATTAAGTAAAGTTATATTCTTCTTGACTGTTCCTGGATGGCTGAAGGTATGAGATCTAAGGTTTGTCAGCCTAAAAGCTAACTAGACTTTTTATATATTATTATTTGTCATCTGTTCTCCTTCCCGTCACCACGTTTCATGGCAGTTGCTAAGGTAGGCTACCTACTTGATTTGCTTATTTTCCGCAGAAATGTCGTTTTTTCTGCTAATACAAGATACTTGAGTGGCGCTGACTTAAGTTTTCGGAATATTAACATTATAATCTCGCACATAGCCAATCACTCTGTCAAGCGTTTAATGTTCAGGTGGGCTCAGGTTTAGTGTGACTAAGTGTTCGCAGTCTTTTGATAAATTTTGTATCCGCATATCCCCAGAATCCTTTTATCTAGTATCAGCCGCTAAAATCTAGTACGCTACCGTGACTTTGCTATTAAATTCTTTAAGTTAAGAGCAATTCATCAGCTTTAATTAAACAAGACAATGATAAAATATGTTTGAAAATCTCTCATGTTTTACAAAGCAAAAAACACACAGACCTCGAAATATTTTTCCGTAAAAGCTATCTACCAAATTGTGTGTACCAATTGTAATACATTATGTAATTTACATATTTGAATTTATAATTTCAAAAACAACAAATACTTCAACCCACACAAATTGCGAAATAAACAAGCTGTGAGTAATAACACTTTTTACACAGACTGTGTGGGAGCGCAATGCTCACAATATTGTTTCTTAAGTAGTGTACGTGAGCGTGGGCGTTTGGTCTGAGCGAACACTTGTAATAGTATTTGAAAATGACTACAGTTATGTAATTTTGCTTATACATTCCAAAATCTGATTATACAAACTGCCAGCCATACACAGACTCTAATATAAATACAAATACACACATACAAACGGTTACTGCCTTCATTATTATTATCACGCACTCATCTCGAATTTCTCGATTTTCGCTTGTGTTGATTTGAAATTGCATATTTTAGCCTTCACTATAGTTTATCAGCTTTGAAGTAATAATATTCCTTTTTTCTTAACGCTTTCGGTACAAACATATACAAATATATTTACCTAGAACGACTCCCGCCATTGTATAGCTTTGTTTTCGCTGCCTAAATAATCAACTTTCGTTTGTCAACTGTCAAGTGCGTTAAATTCTGTTCACTTTTACCCACAGCAGCTCAAATATCCCGCGGCGACATCTGACTTACGAAACTGCAATATACAAAAGCGGCTCATAAGTATGCATAAAAATGTGTGTGAGCACATTGTATAAAATATGAAGCAATTAGTCTCACATATATATTTATATGGTATGCTACCACACTATGTATATACATATGTTTTACTATTCAAATACATATGCTGTGCGCGTGTGAAACATGTCAGTCTAAGTTTTATAGGTCATGGTCATATCCTAGCACATTTCCGTAGACATTGTAAACTTTCTACTCACTATTTGTCTTATTCTAAACAAAAAACTTTCAATTCCGTAGGCGCCAACCTATGCTAGCATGGGAAATTGCTTGAGAATTTGTTGTGGGAACAATCTGTTTGTAAATTTAAATGTATTTGCAAATGTTTATGAGCAGCAACCTATGAATGTTACTCCATTACGGCATTGTTTTCTGCTAAGTTTTGTTGGGTAAGTAAAAGAAAACGATTTTTACTTCCTTAATAAGCAACGTTTCATCTAACTAAGGTGTTAAGAGTACTATTTGTTTATTTGTTCTTTCCGTTTGAGCCGTCATATCGTTCGTTCCGTTTCGAAGATTTAGGAAATGGTTAGATGCATAAAAAATACAGAAATATGGCGCAAGACTTCCATGTTTCAATCTAAATCAGTTTTATTTATGGACTTTTAAGAAATGTTGTCGCGTAAGTGTTGCAATAACACCAAAGTTAATAAAAAACAAGAAAACACATTAACTTCGATTCAGCTATAATACCCTTAACATGTTCAAGTTTTCCTACGTCAGTTTGTATGGCAGCTATAGCTCTATAAAACATAGTAGTCCAATCTGAACAATTTCTTCGGAGATTGTACTGGTGTCTTGGAGAACAATCCACGCCAAAGGGACTAATTCATGAATATACAAAGAAGCGTAAAAATTGGACAAAGTTCACACAAAGTTCAATTTGTAGGCACTTTAGTAATTTTTCTCCTGCAATCAAAAAATAAGATATCGAAAGTAAGCTTGGGTTTTAGAAACTTTTTGAACTCAGTGACTTCTATCGGTTAAATTTTGAATTCCTTGGTTTCCAAAGATAAACTATTTCGTAAAATTTCGTAAACATAATATTTCAAGAATTTTAATTTTGATTCTAGTGGCACCTCTCGGTAGAATTTTAAGTCGAAATATTTTCTTATATAAAAAAATATAAGTTATGATCCACTCTCACTCTCGCAAGAATTAATACAAACCATGACATAAAAATAACGCTATACTCCAGTTTGTAATACACAGATGAAACCTTCGTATATCCTATAAAATATATATATAAATTATCAGCATACCGAGCTGAGTCGATTTTGCCATGTTCATCTGTCCGTCTGTCAGTATACACAGAGAGAGATTAAACTGTGAAATTTTTCACACATACTTTTCTTGCCAAGCAGCTGCACATTTGTCGGAACCGCCAATATCAGACCACTATAGCATATAGCTGATATACAAACTGCACGATGGAACTCAATCAGTGTATAAAAAGCTATTTTATTTCATAAGATACCTTCACCAAATTTGGCTTGTATTATAGTTAAAAGCAGCGCTACAATATCCGATATTCAAATCTTATCACATAGCTGCCATGCAAATTGATGTATACATATTTGTATTTGTTAATGGTTTTTATCTGAACAATATACCCTATAAACTCTGTAGTAAGCAAGTATGATTCCATGCCTTTATAAAAATATATTAACATGTACATATGTGTGAACAGCTGGCAACATTTTCTTTCAGTGGTATATTATTTTGCCGTTCGTACTATTTTATTGATTCTAATGTGCTTTACTATCTATTATTATTGTTGTTATAGCCACCATATTAGTTGAATAAGAAAAAGAACACATTAAAGCAATACATATTTATATATGTATACGTGCCGGAAATAATTCCCTTAACTACAAGAAAGAAGCAGCAAAGAAACAGGCAGTATGCAACGGTGAGCAATATGATATATATCTATATGTAAATATGTATTATATAACGACACGGCATGTACGAGTAATTGTATGGAAATGTGAATGCTTGCGAAGCTCTCTAAATAAAGATATTTGCTTGACTCAGCAACAAGTGCGTATAAGTACTACAGACACACGCACATATATATATATATATAGTGGCAAGTTCCAAGTTGCATTGTTGAGGCAAACTTGCGTATGAGGTAAAGACATTCAAATAGTCACAGGAAATAGTGTACGCACAACAACATACGTGACTTTCTATGCAAGCGCATTTATACATAATTGTCTAACGAGTATTTCAAAGACTTTAAAGTTCTGCGAGCAGCGGAAAGAAGTAGTAAAAGAAAGCATTTTGCACACACGCTTACACCAGCATATGCACACGCACATGCAAACTGTAAAAAATACAATGAAATACACACAAATTTATGTAAGCAGCCCTTCTGCGACACGTTATTGCCTGCCATATGCTCTTATTAATAGTCTAGAAATACCATTGAAGGAGCATATGCGCACAAGAAATGGCTGCTTGCCCCGCAATGACAACATTAACAAATACGTATACGCCATGCAATTGGGTTAATTGCACAATGACGTTGTTTGCGTTTTATTTATTTTATTGCATTTTATTTCACTTGTGCGCTCCTTATACGAAACGCTTGTTGGCAGTGTCCGTTACGGTCGTTAGCCTCTGTTAGAGGTCACTCATACGCAGTGGCGTCTAAAGCGAAATATTTGCAATTGCATATGGCATTGTGGATATTCAATGAAAGTCCGTAGGTAAACAGAAATAGTAAAACTGAAAATGAAAAATAAGCTAGTAAATAAATTTGAAAAGAGGTTAGAACAGATTAGATATTTATATTTCATATATATATACATATATGTACATGTAATAGAGTGGGTCGTTTTTTTTCTAAATAATCGTATTCTAAATAAACGTAAGGGTATGCGGGACATGTTCTACGGAGTGTAAAAGAATATGGATATAAAACTGGTTTGCGCCAGCGTTTTTTAGATGAAGTTTTATTATTCGGGCTTATAAAAATTTGTTCTTAAGTTTTTGAGATATCCAAATGAAATTTAACGCACAGCTGCTTTCCGAGATTTTATTGATCATTTGTCGAAATCGGCCAGATCGGATAACTATGGTATATCATGGCATATCTCCTCTACAACCGATTATTCAGTTGTTTTATTTTCCGGTTGCCTGCCTTTAATCAAAAAGCTAAGGGCACGTAATTTTGCAGAACCGTTCTTTAATATATATTTAATAATGACCGTAAAAATAAAGAAAATCGGACAACTATAATATATATCGCCGATATGAATGGCAAAATTTTTGAATGATATCTCAAACACTGAAAGACTAATTCGCGGAAACACAAATGGGCAGATAGACGACCAGGGCTAAATCGAATCAGCTCGTCACGCTGATCACTTAAATATACTCGTAGATTTTTATAATTTTTTAATAATTTAATTTACTAGGGTTAAATTAAAACAAACTTTATGTCTCATTAAGTCTCATTTAGCTACATTTCTATATGGAAATTATTAGAAAATTTTGTTACCATTAATGTGCTTGAAAACACACTTATATGTATATCTACATAAGGGTATATGTATACAAAATTTAAGGAATATTGCCTTTTGAGCATACTAATGGGAAAACTGAAGTAAAAAACATATTCTCATCTTTTCACTTTATAGAGTTTTTCATTGAATAAAATACAACTACATAAGCAGAACTCTTTCAGGCTGACTCCGCTGGGCGAATGCTTGCTTCTTTCTCAGTTAAGCGACCCTTACAATCACAACAAATATAAATATACTTGTTGAAGTATTTAAATTAAGCAACTATAAGTTTAACATCTTTGCAATTAATAAGATTCATGTTTCTAAGAAATTTGTCTTTAATTTTTGAACCGTGTTTTTTAGCAACTGTGTCTTCTGGTGGATCATACACATTTTTTCATTAGAGTTGAATTCAATTAGTAAAGAATTCGAAAATATTATTTTATAATTAAACTGCTTACTAAACCACAGTATGCAAACAATTTAAATGTGAATTTTATTTTTTATTCTTTGCACATAACCCCCTCTAAACTAAATCAGTATAAATACCACATTAAATGACTCGCCACATATGCAAATCGCCAGCCATAAAGATAATTAAAATCATTAACAGCGAAAACAAACAAAAAATTAAGGGCGACATAGCGACGGTATGGCATTGACTTAATACATATGCACATATTAGATATACCATATATGTATGTATATATTGTTATGTGAGTAGATATTTACGAGTATATAGATGTATAGCAGCATAAAAACTCAATATAATAAATGCAAGGACAAGCACACAATAAAAAAAAAACAAGTAGGAAAGGGCTAAGTGCGGATGCAGCCGAATATTGTGTGCTTAAGGAATTCGTAGAATTTGGGGCTTAGATCTTTATATAACAAGTCTCCACTCAATTTCTTTACTTTAACTCATATAGATCTAACAAATGAAAGTCCATTATTTTTCCAATAGATGACGTTAGCAATCTCTATAACAAGTTGTGTCAGTGCGATTGGGTTACGCTATTCGGTATTACTATCAGTTACAGCTTCTAGAGTTAACGATTGAAAAATAGGATAAACTGCTTAAATTCAAAATAGTGTGCTATGGGAAGTAGGCGTGGTTCTGTTGCGATTTCATCTATTTATTTTTTAAATTTTACACTAAAGATATAAACCGCAAATATTGTGAACCAAATCTGATTCAAACCGCTCGATTAGCTTGTCAATGTTATACTATGTGTAACATGGCGCGGCGGTATAACAAATATTTGTTTTAATTATAATGCTTAATAACTTCTATTAATCGCAAATATTTACGCATTTAAGTGCAATAATAATTAAAAATACTTAATTCCATTATCAAATAATCATAAATAAGATGCCTCTGGGTGCGTGCTTTTTTTCGTTGTATTGACTGCCTCTCGCTATTTGGATGAGTGTAAAAAATTAATTTTGTCATTAAATAAATAACGCATTACCACAAGTAAAGTGATTAAAAATATTTGAAAAATATTTATTTTAAAATAAAGGTATTTATATATTTGCTGGTATTTAGACCGTTAATTGAAATTTAACTTTAACACTAAATTAATACCTTTGTAATTCAATTAAAATCACTTTTCTGCGGTATTTAAACAAGCTGACCGCAAATATGCTTTGTGTCAATGTATTTGCAGTAAAACTAAATTCGGTGTGGTAAGGCTTTATTCATTACTATAAATAGGATTTGTGTTAACCGGAAATTATTGTGTTTAGCATAGTGTAAGTATTTTCATGCTTATAAGTGTTCGAAGAGCAGAAGGAGTCACTGCGGTATTATGCGAAAAAGTTTGGACCCACAACTGATTCGAAATCGATATAAACAGCTGGTCATCTATTTTTTTTTTTTTGCCTGCAAACTGATTTAGTTAAAATTTTTTATAAAAGATATAATGCTATAATTTCTATAATTTAGTGATTCAAAACAGCAAATTTTGTTTGACAAATATATGTACATATCGAAAATTTGGTGAACATAAAAAAAAGTATCAAAATCAATCTATATCGTTCTATAACTGCAGAAATTACGTAGCTAAATTAATGATGAAATTTTGTAAAATAATAACATTTTTGTAATGGAAGTTGTGTAACAGAAATCATCAAAATGAAATGAATATGACAAATAGTTTCAGTATAAAAAATTTTTCAAAAATGGGATTTTTAGAAATAATTTTTAAACTTACTTAGCTTTAAACACAAAACTTTTCGAAATTAGTATCTGTCACAACAAAAACCGTTTGCAAAATTCAATCATATGCCAATAAAATCATAAATAGGTTGACTTTTACATATACATAGCTGTCATATAATAAATTTTTGTAAGATGATATTTAAGTCCAAAACTTCTGAGCAGTTGAAAATTAGAAATTTTTAGATGATTAGCACATTGTTAGCAAAAAGTGGAAAATGAAGACCACCGACATCGGTTGACTATAAAAGACATTGTGGTTCCATAAAGGCGACGTTTCAGATTTGAGAATTTAGCATATAATTGATACATATGAGAAGCCGAAACTAAGTTATAATTGATCTTATATTTGAATGTCAACCAATTGATCACTCAGTACTAAATACCGACAATTCTTTAGTGTGATCTTAGGATGAATCTGTCAGCCATCAAAATACTTTCTCGCCAATGCGAAAACAAAATCAAAAACATGAGAGCTTCGCATGCTGCCAGCCACGTAAGCCCGATTGTGAGCTCGAAAAATGGAGACTAAAAAAATAAATGAAACCAGAAAAAAATGCGGCATTTAGTGAGGCGCGAGCTATCGTTCTCTGGGCAAATATATATGTGAATTGTCGGTTTGTGCTAAGAGTACTGCAAATAAATAAAAGCATTCAAACCAATGGAGAAGGAAAAATGCAAACCAGATTTGTGTATTTTTGTTTTTTAAATCGATGCAAAAATTCAAACAAATAAAAAGAGAGAAATGGAGTCTTTCAAATTCCCCCAAAACTGCCAAACTAAACTGTCAAAATGGATTACGTGGAGCACCGGAAATTGACTGTATAAAACGAGGCATACTTTTGCGAGCAAATATATCAGAGACTTTGCAATATTCATCATACGCCATGGCGTTCTAAAATGCGCGCATGAGCTTAACACTCGAAAAAATGCCAAAAGAAAATCAGAAACAAAGAAAAAATACAACGAAAGCAACAAGAATAAAGAATGGGAATATTGAGTGGATGCAGAGGCTTAACAAAAGCACAAATAGGCACGCTGCGTCGACAGGATGTGCCGTTAGGCGCACATGTGAATTTAAATAAGCTGCGTATTTTAGGATTCATGCTCGCACACATGAAATATATTCACTGCCTAGTAATTGCATACAAAACACGTGTACATGTATTCATATGTAAGATCAATGCTAGTCACATCAAAGCAATCTAAACTCTACCTGACAAACGAAAGTGAAGACAATCAACTTCGGATTTCTTGTCACTTTCTTGTTTGCCGCTTGCAGCTGTGCGACGTAGCGTAACTCCTGGTGTACTGCCATGTAATGTCGGGTGATTGGGTGTTGTCTAGTGAAAGTAATGACATGCAGATAGTTGAACTCTCTTCTTCATATTGCTCACAGCAAGAGGAAATGAACGTCGTATCCTTTTATATTTCCTGTCAAGCTATTCCGTACAGAGTTTGAAATTTTCATTTCAAAGTGGCGAACGTGAGTTCACAAAAATTATAACAAATTAGTATTAAAATAATCATATCAGTTTTTTTTGATACTCTCGCAACATGTTGCAAAAAGTACATTAGTTTTGTTCACCTAACGGTTGTTTGTATCACCCAAAACTAATCAAGATAGATATGGAACAATATCTACAAAATTTATCAAGGTGACGAAACGAGTTGAATTCCGAGTGACCTGAAACCACATTATAATTTTTGCAGCAACAAATTTTATGGTATAAATGTGTTTATATAATATTTCTTCGCAACGATTCACTCGCCATTTCCCTTGGTGGTATAAGAACAGCACATTTTTCCGTACAAAATCTTATACTCATAATACATTTTAGTTTCTTGCAAAAAAATTGCTAAAAATTTAACAATCATCCTTTAATATTTTTCTTTCTTCTTCTCTCCAAATTATTTGGCCATTTTGCCGCTTCCCTTGGTTTACTTGGTGCCGCTTTGGCAGTGTTTTGCCGTCAACTCAATTGTTTTTCGATCACATATTTACAAACAGTTATATACATACATATATATATATTTTTTTTTTGAGATTTTATATATGGTAGCACTATGTGTTGGGTATGGAGTGGTATCCTTTTGAAAGAGAATTAAGAAAATTTGTCAAAAACAAACTTGAACTAATGTTTTCGAAATATTGACTTTAATTAAAAGGTCTAGTTAAGTAAAGTTAACTTCTATTATACCATATATTAAATATGGTACTCTAAACTGAATTTTAAGTACTTGGCCGCCTAAAATGAACAGTATTGACGCTCTATATCCCAGAAGTTTCCTTAATCCCAAATTACTTGTAAAATTCTGTGTAAAGAGAAATAATATTTAATATCCTGCCAATTATATAATAGGATGAAAGGCTAGCCTATCTAGCTTTAAATCTAAAGATCATATAACAACTTTGCCTTGAAACAAACAACCACTATAGCGGTAAGGGTTCAATTTCTGCATTGGAGAAGATATAAATTTGGTAAAAAATATATATATTTTAGCTACATATTCTTAACTTAAATCAGAAAAAGCTACGTTTAGTATCATTTTCCTTACTAGCATCCAAAACTACGTGCTTGATTACAAAATAACCGATAATTATTTGAGCAAACTTCTAAAAATAACAATTTAAAAATGTTTTCCTTTTGGATACTTTTTTGCCGACACTTTCGCCTTTTAGTCTTTGTACTTTCACTGCCTGCACCTCATACTTCACTGACGGCAATTTAGTGAAAAAGACGTGCAAAAATACCAAAAATGTTGCAAAGTGAAGTGGCGGACATGGCCGAAAAGCATAAAGGCGACAATCGGAAATTACAACAATGTGGCCAATAAAATATCGCACTCTAACCATTTCTCCCTTTCAATTGCAAACAAATCAACAAACAGCACTTTCAAGTGCTGCAAGCATGTGCCCATACTTACATACGTGTATATATATATATAAAAGACGCGCTCATATTTTTACTGAACTCTTTGGTATATGTATTGACATGCATACATATTCGGTTATTTATATATCCGCCCATAAGTCGAAAGTAACCATGCGTTTTTATGTCACGCCTCAACTTGAATATTTTTGTGTCACATGTCCGGCTCATGACCGATACGTGACTGCTGCGAGTGATGGTGAGAATATTTCATTTATTTTCCATATCCTTTTTGTGTGCTTCACTGAAATGGTATGAAAATATCTCAACATTTATATAAGTAGTATTTTTATAAAAGTGTGAGTGAAGAAAAATTATTTTGATAAAAGAAATACTCGTATCAAGTTGTAAGTTCAGAAAGATTTTTTACCAGCTAATTGGTTGAAAATATTGAGGTTAGGAGAAGGTCTGGACTGATTAGATCTACTACTAGTGCAAGATTTGCTCGAGAAAACATTCCCAGATAACTCACACATTGACTGATATTAGTATGCAGACTGATCATTATATATAGCTGGTATAATTTTAGGACTTATTTCACTCGTCCTCGGCATAGGAGAAATACGAAACTGATTTTTTTGAATTTTAGCTTTGTTAGCAGCGAAAGGTTTTACACCTTAGTTTTATTAAGATACTTGATAAATGTGTAATAGTTTCGGTATAAATTCAACCATAGTTAATGCTATCATGGGATGACAGGATCAAAACCAAAAAACCTAGCATTTTAACGAAAATAAGAATAATAGAGCTCACCCATAATTCTAAATTTTCACCAACAAATATATGAACTTTTTATTTGTCAATCACTTTACGCAGAGGGAATCAGCAAAACCTATAAAACGTTTAAATTTCCAGCGCAGTCAACTTCATTGATAACTAAGCACTCAAATATATGTACAATATAAAGTTTATGAAAACTTATTATTAGTTTTATTCATAGTGCTTAGCGAAACACAGTTCAATGGCACGCAGCGCCAAACAACACGTACAACAATATAACACTTATACACACACACACGTAAAACATGCCACACCAACATGTTGCACAACAAGTTCGAAAAGCGTCATAGTGCTTTGAGTATTATTGCCAGTTGCTATCTTTGCTTTGTTGGTTGCTTTTATAGCAGCGAGAACAACAACAAACGGGCGAGCGAATTGAGGTCACTGAGCGTTTTATGGAATTCCGTCCTTATTTTTTCTTGTTTGCGTATTTCGAGTAGTTTACTACTTGACACACAAAACGTACACGTAAAAGTGGCAGCAAGCGCACTGATAGCCAGTAAGCTGCGCATAAAATGCTGCAACGCAAAAACAAAAGTTACAAAAATATTGTAGCAAAAACATTACTATAATATTTTGCTACCCTGAATAGGGTATATTGAGTTTGCCACAATGTCACAAAGTTGGTTACATCCAGGAAGCGTCGAAACCCTATAATACCTATATGCATATGTGATCAGCAAAATGAGCTGAGTCGATTTAGCCATGTTCGTATGTCTGTATATCTGTCCGCCCGCCTGTATAAACTAGTTTCTCAGTTCCTGTAATATCGAACTTCAATGCATATACGTCCTTTTCTCCTTAAGACGCTGCTCCTTTGGCGAAACAGCCGAGATCGGAACACTATAGCATATACATAGCTGAACAAACGAAATGAAGTCCTTGTATGGGAAACTCTTTTACTTGACAAGATATCTGCACGAAATTTGGCATGGGTTATTTTCCAAAGCAACAGAACAATTACTGAAGAAATTGCACAGATCGAGTCACTATAGCATATAGCTGCCATACAAGCTGGCCGAGCAAAATCAAATTCTTATTAAGAATATTTTGTATTTGTGATGTGTAGTATAGCTTCGGTGCCACCGAAGTTAACATTTTTTCTTGTTTTCAATGAAATCATGTAAGCAACAACAACAACAGCAACTACGCTAAGAATGGCAAAAACATTTGTCGAGATAAAATTATTGCACGACAGCTGTTTGGCTGCTTGGCTGCCTGACTTTTTATGCTTACAAGCGTGTTGACAACAACAACAGCTACTGCTTCACATAGAATTGGTCATTGCGGAAACTACTCTTGCAAGTAACTGTATTTGTTTCAGCTCACACCCATAACCATGCGCAAACTTACAGCTGCTTGTTTACTATGACTGCAGTGGCGAAGCATTTCCGTTGCATGTAAATATGCCCAACAAGCTTCGCATTTGCTTACGGTGACATACAAGGTGTAACATTCGAGAAAGCCAATCCAATTCTGTTTTTAACAGTACAAGTGTTGACAAGCGTAGAAATATATAAGAGGTATACTCGTAAGTCAGCTGGTGGTTTCAACGCCTGTCAAGAATTTGCTGGATTCCAAGGAAGAATTGTCGGGGCGCTGGGTTTGGAAGTACTTGTAACAATATGTTTTTTTGTTGCAGCTGTCATCTCAACCCTTTTGTACATGCCACAAAAATTATGCAACATAAAGACAAATATTTGTGACGACAACGAAATTGCATGTCACATGTCAACCAAAAACAAATTCAAATAGTGAATTTGAGTTGTAAAATTGAAGCTGTGGAAAGTATATAAATGGGTATTCTATGTATTTGTCCATTTTATCGAAGGAAAATATTTAGATATTATAAAAAGGTACTATTTTTATGTATGGTAGCTGGATTATCAAGCTTAAACGTTGTAGAAATAGTTGTTTTAAGGCTTTGGTATCAAAAATGTTTCGAGGAGTGATCATAAGCATTTTAATTATGCATTTTGGATAGTATTTTGTTGTGACCCTTTTTTGTTATAATCCCTTTTAGTAAAATCTTTACGATTAAAACTTTTTTGTAGCTAACAATTTTTCAAAATAGCTTCTTGATTCAATCCAAATAACTATTGTACAATATAAATTCATTTTACGTCCCAGCAACGTACATTTGACCAATTTGACACACAGTTGTATAAATTATAGCCAGGCTGACTTTCAGCTACTTCAGTGAAGTGACTACTGTTGACTCAAAATACGTTATCAGCAGGGAATATTACTTTCCAGAACACAGAAAAAACTAACTTTGAAATATCTTCACGGTGAATCAGCTTATGATAACAACAGCATCGCAGCGGTTGTTTGGCTGAATTTAATGTAGTTTTAACACTTTTCGTTCATTTTTGATTTTATGCAACATCAGAATTGTGAACAACTTTGGCGTTACTTTGATCAGTCAACGTCTATTATCCGCTTCCGTCACGTTATTTTTTAAGTCAGCTGACCATTGACAATCACACAAACGAAGCATGTTAAACTCCGTTACTCTCTCTATCTTTTGGCTTACCAAAGTAATGAAAACACCTCTAAAGCCACTATTTTAGAGAATAATGACCAAATATTCGAACGGAAAAACTGCATAAAGTTACTCATATAATCTTTTAAGTAAGATATTTTGACTTTGATAATCCATCATATGTCCCGTGAGTGTCGCCATAGGCTTAAACTTTATTTTTGTCGAACAACTTGACAAGTCAGTGATTCGCTTTAGTGGTTATTGTATTGATATATTTAAGCTAGAGCTGCTAGTTTCTTTTGTAGACAATTAAAGTGTTTCATCAGTTTTGCGGAACGCTTGGTGGAATTTTTCCAGCTTAGCTAACAGCCTAAAAGTTATACATGTGGACCAGTGCGTATACGCAACTTTTTACTGCCAACACTTTCTTTTTTAGTTTTTTCTCTATAAAATTATCATTTAAATGAACATTTCTCGTTTTCAGCTTTTTATACACACCGCCCACATTATTTCCAGCATATAAAATGCCAACTGCATAGAAGCAAAAAATGGTCAAACGACAGAGCCGGGCAAAAAATTAACGGCATTTCACACGAAATACCAAATTGATTGACGCCATTAAAATTGACATTAATAGCGTTTGCAATGCTGACACTCAAATACGGGAACGACCTTGGGCATTGAAATCAGTTTATATAGGAAAGTGGTGCGGCGGTGGCACGCCAACTACTCGTTTGGATGCAGCAGAAAAAGGATAGTGGCAGTAAAAAGCCGTAAAGTATTATCGATGTATATGGGTATAGGTATATATATATATAGGCGTGTGTATGAAGAAATGTATGTATGTCTTTTTATGTACCACGCCACTCAATAAACACTTTTTATGTGTCATTATAAATCAATGCAACCTTTACATGGCAATATAAACGCATGCGGGCCGCTATTTGATATTCACGCTACAGGCGAACGAACGCCGCACGAAATTGTTGTAATTTATTAAATTTTCCTTTTTCTCTTTCTTCTCTTTTGATTGGTAAACTTTTTATTGCGCTTTGCCACAGACCATGGGATGATATTAAAAATAAATACTATAAGTCTACAAATAAATACAATTTTGGGTCAAAGGTAAATTTATTATATATGATTTTTATCAGTAAACCAAATTGTGAATATTGGTAATATGCATTCTCGAAAACCGAAAATGTTCGAAGGCACAGGGGCCTCAGAAATTTCACATCGCTCAAAAACATAACAACAAATTCGGTGATATGCGGTGAAAAAACTGAAATTACGCACACTAGCTAACATGGCATGCACTTAAAAGTCACATGCTTTGACCCTTAGTACATTTTTCAGCGAACACCGCTGCTAAAGTAGTACCTTATGCTGCTTATACGTATCTAAATGCAATTTTGGCACTCGCTCGTTTGCATCAAATATTCTAGTTCTGAACAACAGCTTTCTGAATGTATACACATCTCATTTGCATACCTGAAGGCGCACACTACAAGTCGTACCTGCATGTAAGTGTTAAATCGGTAGCTGCACTTTCATAAGTATATTTGTTTTATGCGCTTTGCTTGCTGGCTGAGTCGCCGGCAGAAAATGTGGCAAGAAATACCGCGAAACGGTGAAATACTGGCGTGGAGTTGGAGGCAGTGAGATACTGAAAGTATATGAATGAAAGCTTTGCATGCGGAGTGGCAACAATTTTATGCTGGCAGCGCATTTGCTTGCAACACTATTGCTTTGAGTATCTTTCTCAAGCAATTTTCACTAGTTTACCTTGGCAGTGCTTTTATCACGCAGTGCTTTGTGCATGCATTATTCACTATTGGCTGCGTTCAACAAAAGCATGGCACATGTGAGGGATTACTCTTCCAGTTATTTGTTGCAAGGTGAAAATTTGGAAAGATATATTGTGACAACGTATATGCTGCAATATCTGCTATTTTTATTTTATTATATATTATTATGTTGAAAGTCAGTTTGATATTTTTACTTCAAATTATAGGCTATTTAAATTTATTAAACGTGTGTTTTCCATTATGTTCTCTGCATATTCTCACTTTACTGTTACAATGAAGCATCACAGTGTAAAGTGGCTGAAATATCCAGACTATCGCAGATATTTGAAATAAGCGCAGTATGTGAAATATATTAGCTACAAGTCCTACTGGGTTCTTCCTTGTTATTATACTCTTGCAACATGTTGCTACAGAAATTGTGCTATGCTGCCAACCTTTATAATTCTAAGAGCAAATGTGAGTAGCAAGTTAGGCTATATCCGCAACTACCTGGATACATTCTCAGATAATTTAGGATATTATAGTGAGAAACAGAGAGACAGCGGTTCCATGAAGATCTAAAAGTGATGAAAAAAGGGTGTCAAATCGATGTTATATCTAGGGCAACAAAACCACTGTAGACCAATGTGATGCGTTACTTATTCTTTGAAAGAAAATCTTGCATAGAAATCAAACAACGCTTGTATGTTGTATGCGGTGACTCTTCTCCTTCGACCCTCAAAGAGAGGTTTAACGAGTTTCAACGTGTTTGCACGTCAGTTTTTCATGAGCAACGTTCAGGTGCCTCAGAAGGCTTCAAGTATATGGCTCCTGTTATACGTGAATGACCCTTAAAGCTCATATTTCCACGCAAAACTGATATTTCTTAGCAAGAATATATCTAACTACAAGTACTAGTCAAATTATTGCTAATTCTAAGCACTAAAACAATTAGTTGGAGTATTGGTTATCATTGAAGTATCTTAGGGCATTCTACTTTGTAGAAACGAGCCTGTGATTTATTCTCAAAAGAACAGGTATGCCATTAAATTCATGTAGTATGCATGTAAAGTGGTTGCGGCTACTTTAGAATTTTCCAACCCGAGTTGTATACTCATACAAATAAATAACTGCTATCCCGCGTTAGATATTACCAAGTAAAGTAGGTTACCATCAAAACAGTGCAGTCACACAAAGGCCAACAGCGAGTTTGTTGCACACAAAGCTTATCTATTTGGTCATAAAGGCAAGAAAAAGTGTCTAAGCCAAACTACTGGCGGACAAGTGGCAAGCAAGTGCATGTGTATGTGTGTGTACCAAAAGACTGTCATAGTGTATGCACTTAAACGCAAGTGCTGTTACTGCAAGTCAGCATATGTTTGTTGCTTTTGTAATAATAATCTATGCATGCATGTGTATGTGTGTGAGCAAAAACCTTGCTGCAGCCAATGAGCAACACAATGCAGCAGCGCAATTTGCATATCAAAAGCGATGACATACAGTGACACACATAAATATACTACTAGCGCTAGTTGCGCGCTGCTTGGCTTTCTGCGTGTAATTGTGCGAATGAAAAATGAATGGAAATTTTCTCATATTGCCGCTTAAGCGGAAATTGTGATGCCACTGTGGCAATGCAGCAAAGTAGCACTTACCACACACACACTCACGAACAGCGCGCACAAAGCGCCAAATGTTGCGTATACGCCATGGCGGTGCCATTGCCAACGTAAGCATATTGCAACATTTACGATAGATTTGTGTGTGTGTGTGTATGTGAGTGTATTAGCGCTGGTTGTTTACAAAGGGCATGTGTCGCGCATAAAGCACAAGCTTGTATTTGCAGCTGGCTTTTGTTTATACCCCTCTGTTTTCTGCTCGCTTTGTTTGCTCATAATGTAGGCGGATGTGCCTGAAAATCTTGCAAGTAAGCTTCTGCACTCAGGCGCATGTAAATACGCTGTATTTTACACATATTTACGCGCTTACAATTTTAATTAGCAAGTTTATTTAAAGTTCACTAACAGAACTAGGCGTCGGAGAAATCTGGATTATGCATAATCATTGTTTATAGACACAGTGAATATGGAACATATGAGTGGAACTTAATAACAGTTCAAGGACTACTGGTTTATAAAGGATTTAAAAATTGCTACATATTAAATAGGTAAGGTTTAAAAAATTGCAAATTTTTCTCCTCAAAATCATGCTTTAAAGACTTTAAAGTTAATTTATTAAGATCTCGAATTTATAGATTACAAAGGAGTCATTATAATATGCATTGATTTTTGCAGAGCAAGGCCATATGCAGGTACTTTTGGGCTATAGACCCAACAAGATTCCACAGCACTAGCATGGAGCTATAATAGTATTGCTTTCCACTTACAGTAGACTCATCGTATGCTTAGGTAAAATTTTAAGTGCTTTTGCCGAACTTCTTTCCACTATTTTTATATTAAACGGAAATTATTTGATTAAAACTTTTTCGTATCTTCTCGTATCGCTTCTAATTTATAAAAACATCAATGACTCAATATTTTCCTCTGTATATTTATACTAATTTTAAATAATATTATCAAGTTTAACCGATAATCAATAAGTTATGGTATGCACTAGGCTGACAAAGCTAAATGTGGACAAAATGGAGCACCACCCCGAATCCACACTTTTTATGGAAATACAACTAAGAATTTATAATTCAGCAATAGCTGGAAATTTCCAAAAAAATGAACAGCTTACAAAGTCTAATACAACTCATTTTCTTACTGTTTGATCGTTCTTTGTCAGCCAGATATCGAAATAGATCGCGCAATCTTTGATTACTTCGCCTTTACTTTGCCATAAAGTTCAGCGATATAAATGACGATTTGTGTTGTTAATATAATCAGCAGGCAACGGAGTTCATTTACTGCTACTATCTTTCGCTAGGCAAAGGTTGAAGTACTGCGGTAGTCATACCTTTAGCAAAATAGGAGAACCAGCTGGAATTTGCTTTGCGCGCCTCAACAAATTTGTGACATTCTCAAAGCACTTTCGTGACATGCGAGAGTCTCTTGAATTCCTACTTACGAGTTTTTGGCGTCATAACGAACTGACGTGCTTAGCTAGTCATGTAGGATCCTTCATAACTTCACGAAGATCAGCCTCATTTTATCTCACACATTATCAACCAAAATAAAGACACACACATTGCAAATCCCTTGGCAATAATCCAATCGCCAGAAGAAATACGCAAGCACGCGCTCAAGTAAACACTTTAGACAAATCACCTGCCAAATACGATTTTTATTGACATTTAATGTGTAAAGCACACAAACATATAAAATCAAAATAGCAACTAAATCGACTTCAGCCAAAAGGAAATAAAAGCATTTCGACAATATAAGGCGCCCTAAGCTAAGCGCTGCCAAGTGTTTATGCACTTCAACGTAGTTAAATCATTTAAATGGCCTTAACGATTGAGTTGAAAAAGTTGCCAACGGAAGGCAGAACAAGAAAATTGAGAAAGCAACAAAACTATAGCGCTGTGGGCATAAGCATATATCGTGTAGTATGTGTGCGCATATGTGCTACGGAAGCTTATCGCTCTTTAAAGTGTGACACTTCAGACCTTTTGGCGCTTTCTTAAATTTTTTATAATAAAACTTTGTTCTTTCCATTTTATTTTTTCGCTACATTTTAGGTTTTCTATACTCTTTTGTATTATCCTACTCTTGAAAATATCTGGCCGCCACTTCTGCTTAACATTCAGTTGGCATTTTCAACACTCCCACTGGGGCCATCACTTACCTGTTCATTGCATTCCTTTATCTTCTGCGCTCTCCCCATTGACATCTATTACAGCCATATCATGGCACATTCGCACTCTATTCGCAGCTATGTTATTGCAATAGCAATAACAACAACACCATTTGGTTTTGGTTTATAGCCACAGGTGCTTTGGAAAACTTTTATTTTAGTTTTGCACACCTTTTTACTTGACTTTGTTGGCATTCGCTGTCACTTTTCATTATTCTGCTATTAGTGTTGCCAACTATCGTGAATTGACACTATCTACATACAGTGAAACGTTAGTCTTCGAATCATCTTGCTATTATTTCTATGGACATATGCAACGTATTTTTGTGCATTTTCTTTCAAATGGTACAAGGTGAAGAGTATATCTTTTATTTAGTTATTTGTAAATACTACACCAAGCCTCAATCAAAGCTGCTATGAAAAGTTCCGGAAAACTTTAGCCATTAACAGCATATAAAATAATATTATATACTCTACCAAATTAATAGACCAGCAGTAATTTTGAAATTTACACGCGTTAAAAAGCGAGCCAGCGAAAAACGATGGTATCATATAAGTCAGCCTCGTTCCGTTTCCAAAAGCTTCTCGGCAAAAAAAGTTTCAATATCTATTGGAGTTAGATCTGGAACTAAACATTGGTAGCCGTGGCAGTCATCCTATCACTACAGGCGGAAGGTTGGGCATACGCAAACGAATTGTTCAAGCGTAGCGACCCCTTCAAAGTTGAAGCCTTTTCGTCTGTTCACTACACTTTCCACCCCAAAGTACTTTTATGGTATGCCCGCCGTTGCTGACTTTCCAACACCTGAGGTGTTCTTCTAGCGGCCATTGCTTGAAACAAGAAGGAGCTGAATGGTGTTGAGCAGCTTATGCGCAGAATATATTTGACTTCCCGAGAGTAAACCAACTCTTCGGATGTTTCATTTCTACCAAAAGCTGCAATTGAAAGGTGTCTAAAATAATCACATAACTTTCCTCACTCAGTGCCAGAAAGAGAGTGCTCAATGTAAATACAAAATTTAAAGCCAATTCAAAAAATCTATCAAAAATTTTAAACGGTCCATAAAGATATCTTGCAATTTAAATTAAATCTGTTCTGCACTCACTGCAAGTTGCTTACAACACTCTCTGCATAGATTTATTAGCTGTATGTTTACGTTGCTACTAAATCGATTTTTTACACCTGAATAGTAATACCTCGAACAGGAATATATTACCGCAGAGCAGACGCCAAGCGACTGTGCGTAATGATATACGACCCCTCGGCCTCGGCGACTGCATGCTGAACTTGCAACTTGAGGAGGCTATTGCCGTGACAACAACTACACATATACATATGTTTGTATGTATATTTTCACGCAACTGCAGCTGTAGAAAAAAATGTAATGAGAGAAAACGAGCAAGCAGACAGGCAAACGAACAAACAAACAGGTGTTTAACCTTGAACTTTGTCAACGCGCTGGCAATGCGGCAGCAGCAACTTTGGCGACAACAAGTGAGGAATATTAATAAAAGCAGCAAGTAACGACCAAGTGACCTGCCACACACATACATATATATAGACCAACTTATATTGACATTGAAGGAGCTAAGGAAATCAACGCAGATTAGTTGCGGGTGATTTGGGTTAAGGTGGCAACGCCAGCAGCAGCAACAGCGTGTTGCCTTCCTCCAGGGCGCGAATGTCAAAGTCAATGGTATGAAATTGAAAGGATATGCAGCTAATTTAGTGACTGCCAATTGAAAAGGAAGTGCGCTGTGAATTTCAAGAAGAAGAAGGTTTGTTGCACAATTTTAAATGAGGTGAATAGCGATGAGCGAAGTGAATAGAAAATGAGATTGCTTGTGTGTGTGGCGGAGTGAAATATATGTATGTGTATATAGTACAAATACATACCCTTATGTCAATGTCAATGTGAATAAAAGAAGCGCGTATTAAAAGTCGCTTTTGTAGATTTCCATATTAAATCGAGGTGCTACACGGGATATAATTGGTAATTTGAAGTAATTTTGAATTAATAACTAGAAGTCATAGTGGGTGAGTTACCTTGAGTAAATGTCTATCACTCGTTAGAACATAAGTTCGAAGCTTTTGTCCGAGTATATTTTCGTTTTGAGAAAATATGTAGAGAATCGTAGATATTTCACCGTTAGACTGTATCGATACAGGTTACAAATTTCATGGCAAACTTTATATACCCAGGGTATGAAAAATATATTCTTTGCTTTTTGAAGTTATTTACTGTTTAACGGACGCCAACGATCAAAGCTGTCAGGTGAATAAAATGATAAAACCAGCTTGACAATTTCTTTTCCATTTTAACTGACTTGCAGTTAAAACATTTTGGGCGTTATATCTAAGAAGAATTGGGCTGGAATCTATAAGTTAAATGAGACTATCTTAATCCAACTGTAGAAGTTTTAATATCACAAAAATCGGTGTTTCAACAGTTCAAGTGCGAGTCCCGTGATATTTTTCGCGAGAACCAAAAATCGAAAAACGAGAATTTTAATTTTGGCAAGTTTCTAACCTTGTTTAATATTCTTAGACTTATTTGTCAAGTTCCAAATTGAAATATAATTTGAAATCAAATTAGAAACAATATTTTATATATAACTTGAAAATGCATGCATTATTCTTTGGTAAATCATAAGAAATAAATGCATGCGAAAAAAGCTCAGTTATAAATATACGATTGAAATAAAAAATTCAGTGCAACCCTGTGTGGAATGTAAATATAAATATATGCTTTCCAATAAAATATATGCGACTAGTAAAGGTGAGAAAGTTTCATGAGAAAAGTAACAATAATGCAAACAAAAAGCGAAGTGATTAAGTATAAAAGCAAACAAAAGCTCATTAAGAAGCAGGGATAATACAAAGAGAGATAAAACAGGGAGAAAGGCATCAATCCACACTTAGCAACAATAGATAGAATATACGAAACAAAATAGGACTGATTGAGTTTCCTGATAAGTTGGAAGGAAAAGAACATTAAAATGATAATAAGACAACAAAGAGAAAAAGCTCTTTAATTCACCAATCAGCAGCGCGGATGTAATTAGATGGAACTGTTTATTATGCTCTAGAAGAAGAAGAAATGATGAACATGCGTTGCTCTTATAGATGCTGGGGCAGTTTGATTCCTAAATATTACTAGCCATATAGTTATATTTATTTGCATATCAGCCGCTTCAGTCATGCAACACAAGACACTTCTCGTATGAATATAACTTCGAATAAAATTCAGTAAAAGCGCTTGACAAAATTGACAGTAAGGCGAGATGTCGCTTATCTAAATATTTGCAAATTTTTCGTGGCCAATTCGTAGCATTTGGTCAACAGCAAGTTTGTTTTACTATATTTTTTTAGTGTTTTGCATAGCGGTCACGTCAAAAATGGCACGACATGCAAATAGCAAGCAGCATAGAACAACACAGCGCCGAATAAATTCAAATGGACTTGCAACATGCTTCGCGTTTATTTCTTCTAAGCAATAAAAACTTATTTAGCGTACAAGAGTCTTGTTGTGTCAGAAAACTATAAAATAAATGTAGCACGTACACATAAACTTTCGGCTTGTTTGCTGTCCGTCATAAAGAGTGCTTAGAATGGCAAACAATTATAAAATGTTTGCATGCAGGCAAAAACTGCGGGATCAAAACAAAAATGCGAGGAAGTGAAAAGTGTTGTGCCTAATTAAGAAGCGCAAAAAGGCAAAATTTATGAATAGAAATAAAAATCATACAGACATCATGAAATAAAACTGTTTTATGAACTTGTGAAACGGTTGCGTTAAGTATTTAACGTAACGGTAAACGTAATAGGCGCTAGTGTTGCCAAAAGAGTGTATTTATGCGGAAGCAGATTGAGAGTATGAAATAAGGCAAGGACAGAAGTTTGTTAGTTGAAAATGGAAGGTGCAAGCTCCGCACATTAGTGACGTTCAATGAATTCTGCTTGAAAAGAAATAGTAGATCTTATTTACTCTGCTAAATATCTTGCCTACTTCATGCTCTAAAATAAGATCATTTAATTAATGAAATTGTTAAGTCCACTTTCTATTTTGCTTGAATGGCAACTGATCTCATATTAGCAAGACCTTTAAATAGACTGCTTTATTTTTCCGAAAATATCCATTAAACAAAAGCGTTTCTAGTTATTTGAAAGATTTAATCTTTTATAAAAGAGCAGCCAATATAAGTTTAAATTTTTTTTCCATATGATGACCCCGTAATGCTTATTTATAAGAAGTATATCACCAGCAATTATCTACTATTCATACAATTCAGCTGATAAATTTTGATAAAAACTTACGCAAAAATTTTAAAAATTACCAAAAATGTTTGTGTGCACTAATATAAACTCAATAAAAATCGGCAACTTCAAAGTGGTACAAAAGCTTGCCAACGAGCAATGCTTCCAAAAAATATATATCTATTTAGAAACATAAAAGACGTGGTTGGCATTAAAAACAATTGTGAATTGACGATGCCTCCGGAAATAGAATTAGAAATTGAAAGTGTAAGCAAATTAAATTATAAGCATTGCAAACATTTTTTCAAACACAACAGCCAAAAGCGCTATAAGAAAATATGATCACTGCAGATTTTTTAGAAAAAGCAAAGAGTTCAGCAAATTGCAGACTTTCACGCAGCCACTAATGACTTAATTTTAGCCACTTCAATGAAATTTTAAAATAAATACATATTGGAGTATGACGTCCGAACCAGACTTTTTATTTCTATTAATATTTTTGTTTTATTTTCATAATTTGCTACTTTGCATACTTGCGCAGTTTTAGAGTGGCATATTTTGCCCTATTTTATTATACTTTCTAAGATTTTGAACAAGTTAATAAAACTAAAAGTAAGCTTGGGTCACGGTGTGATTCGTTAGCTGTGCCACTTTAAAAATTTTTTTCAAAATATATTTCCGTTCCATATTTAGCGCAATCAACTCTGATTAGTTCCAAGCTCCAAGAAAAAATAGGTAATATTAAGGTTTTTGTGCTAATGAAGGAATTGAATCCTAGCCAGTTTGCAATGAATACTAATATTCATATAAATCTATCTCTCTATTTCTCTTTCTAAATAGTGTCTGTAATTCAATTGATCTTATAGAACCAACCATTTTGCGCCGTAAGCCAACGTAAAGCTTGTGATCTCATTCTTGAACAATTCAAATATATATTTTATCATTCTCTAATCTAATACTCACTTTAACTGAAAACCCAATATTGAACTTAGTCTCTAAGGCAAACATTTTTATATTGCCCTTGTTGTATAATTTTTTCCGTAAATATAGAGTAATTTTGCCTTAGCATTTCTCCTTTACTGCACTTAAACGCTCTGTTCTCTAGTTGTTGTTATATATGTACTGTTTTTCCACATGTTTGTGTCGTTATATGCAGTTAATGGTTGTAAACATCCATCCCAGTTCGAACCATAGCAAATGTCATGCAATTTAATTTTCACGCTCTATTAATAACTGAATAAATTCCAATAGTGCAAAAGCACTTTTCGTTTTATTTTCCTGCACTTGACTTGTGGTTTTAAAAACCACATAGCAAAGAGAATGGAGTTGGCTGGTAGAGGCTTAGTAGTGGTTAAAGGTCAATTAGTTTATTTTCCATTTAATATAATACAAAATTTTTCTTTCATGCCATATATTTTTTTCTTGGTTTGTTTTTCCACAGATTTGCCACAGATTTTGCTTGTCTGTATTAACTTGATCCTTTTTTATAAAAAGCTTGTAATACTTTTTATAAAAGTAATTTCAAAAGATAAATTAAATGTAAATATTGTTGTGTTTATTTTGGTTGCTTTAAGTTATTAAAAAATCCTTGAAGTATTATTACATGTTTCTTCTGATCAATAAGATAACATGTTAAAAAAAATTCTTTAAGAGATTATTTTTGAAAGCCTTACAGCTGAAACACACACATCACCCTCCTCCAATTCAGGCCGGCTTAGTTTTAGGTGAAATATGGACCAATGATTCCCTCTGCCCATAGAGCACAGCAAACAGTGATTTTTTGAGGATCTAACCTCGTCTCAACAATGGCTTATGGATTGTCATCATTCCAAATGCGACAACCAAAAGAGAGCTTTACTTCACTTCAATTAATACACATACAATCACATTGTATTAAGTGATGGAAACTACCTGAAAATTTAATGTTATAGCTTTTTAAGAAACCTATCTGAAAATAGCCTATCTAAAAGACGCAACTGTTAACTAGCCAGATGAAGAGATACACAAATATACTCCAGACATTACGGTTTTCAAAACAAACTGAATTTTGATATATATTTAGACATAGAATACTAGATCTAAGAGCGTAGTGGATGATGAAATATTCAGCAAACAACCTAATATTCAACCTATTGGAAGTATACATGTCTTTCCAAGTGAAGTGATAATCGATGCATTTAATGGTTTTAGGCCTTCAACTCTCCCTTCATATACTTCCTACTTAAATTGTCCCACTAAAGTAGTAAGTAGCTGCAACCTCCATACTTTTTACTTACACTTCAGTCCTACTCTTTATACTGTAGAACTAAGTGGTTAAGTGTAGTTTCACTAGCTTAACAGCATTTGAGTATCGTCCACATACCATGTACATATGTTGCTGTTATTTTTGCATTCCTTACTACTCATCTAATAGCACTGTTGCGCATTTAGCAAGTGCCACTAAGCAACGCACAGCTCGCCTTTTATTGTGTCTCTGCACATTTATGTCTTAACGCACTTCAACACCATGGGGCGTCGGGCATCTTTTAATTGAAGTACGAGTATGGTATACGCTAGCATCGATGCACACAAATACACGAAAGAGGTCACAGGGCCTCCTACATTAATATCGTTATGTAAGCTATGTGCAAGTTGTTTACAGGCAACTTTGATGGCGTTTGATGTGCGTATACCATATACATATATACGATATGCTTGTTCTTAGTATATATGTATATATGAACACATAGCTGTGCATATGTCTGTGAGTTATGTACTACAGTAGGTATCTTAGGTACTTTACGCACTTTGTCACTTAGTTGCTTTTGGGATTGCGGTCTCTTTGAACCGGGCTAGCTGGTTTTAAGTGATGCTTTGATAAATGGAAATAAGCCGAAACCCACCAAAGCGATGACAGTTTGACAAGGATATTAGCGCAGTCTTTTTAGTAGTGATAAGTAAATCCACGCCACACGGGGCACTGCTAATTACACACGTTCTTGAGGTTAATTCGCTGACTCTTCTGCATCCAGAATATCTGATCTCAAATCGTCAAAGTATAAAATGTATAGCAGTGTCTGTTTTGTATGGTATTAGACCTTGTATAAACCTGAAAATGAACCTGTGAAGCGTATTAAAACATCGGTACAGCCAAAGTTAACAGTTTTTCTTATTCTATTGTATTAGCTTAATCTAACTACATTTTTCCATATTGTATAGTATTATAAATTTTATAATGAGAATTTTCTACTAATGCAGTCGGTAGTTTGCTATTACTAAGTGCGAAATTTAGTGCCAAATTGAATCCACAATTTCATAATAAACGCTCGCACCTTCTAAATACCAGTCACCATTACACAGACGTCTGCAATAGTAATTAAATAAAAACCCCAAGAAACTTAAATATTTATTATCTCATTTACCCTCAAATAGATATTTTCACTTTCCTCTCTCTTTAAATAATTTTACTTTCAGAACGCAATTTGCAACTGTTTCCTATATTTCAGCGTTGCCATGTAAATTTGCATTTTTATTGCTTACTGTCTCCACGCTTGTACGCCTTCGCCGCCCTCGATTTGGCCCACCTTTGTTTATCGACGCGCACAATGCTTCTGTGGGCGTGTGCGAACTCAGCGAGACCCTAGTCGTATTATGCTGGCAGACTAGACAGTGAGCGAATATTGCGAATTACATACATATTAGCGCAGACCACAGACCGCAGAACGCAGACGTCTGTGGCGGCGTTGCCAATGCTTTTGTGTATACGTGTGTGAGTTTTTAAGCACATTTATATCCACAGAAAAAGAAAATCCGCAAAAAAATATTAAAAAATTTGGTAATAACATAAGTATCTGCATATTGAACGTTTTGAATGCTGAATAAGCCAAAAGCAATTGAGTAGATTTAGCCTTCGATTTGTATTTACCCGTAATTGTCGGCAAATTATGGGCTGACAAATAAAGATTTGAAGAAAATGAAACGTTAAAAATATTTGAATAGGTTTTGAAAAATTTGCAAAACATTTTTTGTATTTTTATTTGCATTGTTTAATTATGCGATTATATTTGCTTCAATGCTCGCCAGTCATATTTCTTATTTAAATTTTCATTAGAGAACTTGTGGGTCTTTCTTATTATTTTCCTTTTAAGTGGTCGAAATTTGTTTTACTTTACAAAATTCCAAGAAAAGGTTTAATATTTTCACTCTCTTCATAACAATATTATTTTTTTACCATAGGTAATTTCGCACAAACAATACCTTTAACAATAATCAAATTATTTGTTAGCAAATATAATGAGAATAGTTGAGTAAGATAGGAAGAATTTGAAGTAAAAGGCATTGCAAATATAAGGTGATCTTGAAATATGCGAAACTGTCAAAATGCTAGACTAAACTGCATCAAAAGAGAAACCGCCTAGTAGCCTGTCAATAAGTTAAAAGCGATAACACTAACAATGCAGTAGTACTCATTATTAACCGTTAATTACGTTGTCACTCATAGCTTATTACATTCTTAAGTCAAAGCTTAAACAATCTTTCGTAAAAGCAAAATAAGTGTAAGAAATATAGTTTTAGTTACAGAAGAAATTCCACACTAAATTTTACCAAAAACATGTGCATTCCAATCACAGAAGCAAAATGGAAAAATTTTGAATGTTTGAACATGAAAGAAATAGAATGTAAAGTAAGAAAAAGCGATAAGAAAGTTCACTTACGTCTAGTAAATTTTTCCTTTCTTTTTAGACACCGAGCCGAAAACGATTACTATCTTTCTTTTGGCTGAATAAATTTAAGTCGTCTGCAACTAATTAGAAACAAATTTCGTGTTAATTGAACTGTCAAGGGGTATTAAGCAATCAGTTGTAAATTCTTTGCACCCAAAAAACTCGCCAAGAAATTGCAAATGCTAACAAAAGGGCGTTAATTAAATTTTTTCACTGCAAATTGTTTAATATGGAAACGCGGCAGTGGAGCGGAGGCGTACAGGAGGCCATCGTGAAGTAGAACAGGAAATTAGAGAAAAATTTCGCATTGAAGTTGATGATTAAATTATGCAGAAAATCTATAAGGTAAAATAATATGTATATTTAAAGTCGATATATTTTCTTGCTTCGTTTTTGAAGGAATTACTATCTTTTGCTGCTGTTTTCTTTTTGTACACTTTATTGCATACAACTCGCAAGTGGAAGTCTCGATAAAACATTTATCCCTTGCATAACCGGTACTAGTCTTAGGAGACATTAAACACAGGTGCCACAAAAATTGTATCGGTTTCTTTAAAACTGTCTAAGCTCTTGCACTTTGGTCTTTATTAAAGAAAATCGAGGACATTTTCACTTTTCCCTAGAAAAATGTCTCGTTTTTGAATAAATAAGATCAAAAACAGTCTACAAAAAAGAAACAGCTGATTTGCTAAACACCAACTGATATTTTGACTGGTGTTTTGTTGGAAATAAGGCAATTATTGATTCTCTGTATTAAGCCATTAAGAAATTTGGCAAACAAATAAAAATTTCAAAGGCTCATAACATGATTTACCCAATTATATTGAAGGGAAATATTAGCCCAATATGTTCACCTATCATGGTGTACATGCTCTGGCTGGGGTGAAGACATCAAAATCTCCACAAACTTAAAGGCGCGCTTAGTTTAAAGGATTACTTGGGAATTTCAAGAAATCGTTTGCTTGTTTTGAAATATATCTTACGTATATATCTCATGTACATACAAAAATTTGAGAATATTCTCCGAACATTTTGAGTTGATCCATCAATTAGTGTCGAAGATATGGCCATAAGTAAGAATTTTTTAATTTAGTGTTATCGACTAGCAAAACTTTAAACTTGTTTTACTCGAAGCGCTGTTTTCAGAGTCAATGGGAATTATCCGACACTTTTTTTCGGGGGTGCTTCTGGTGATCTGCTACATGTTAAAAGAAATACAAAATCTTTCGAAATGAATCACCGATTTTTAAAACACACAAAATTATGAAAATGTATATTATCTTCATTTATTTGTTGAATTGAATATATCTTTATAAAAATATTACAAAAAACGCATTTTTTCTGAATTGCAAGTGTATATATAATGCCTTAAGGTTATGTGCGTCTTTTGTGAGAAAATTTTGTACTCAAAGTTAAACTATCGTGTACTTACATTTGTTGTTCATAATTTTATAGTTATTTGTGTTGATACGAGGATTCCGTTTCTCGATAAGCAATAGCACTCTAATGAATACCTTCTACTTCAAATCGTCTTATAACTTAGGATCCTCCACCTTTTGGATATTATCAATACTCTCATTCAAGTAAGAGAGAAAGCGCTACAAACGATATATAGAAGCCATTATATTTTCTTACAATGCTTAACTTTTACTGCTCGTATATGTGCCGAGGCTTCTTCGATACTATAACAGACTTCCGCACAAATGATCAGCGTCCTTAAGTGCACCCAGTTACAATTTGATTACATTTTAAAAATTCTTTATTCATTAAAACCAACTTCCATTATAACGGCATTATGGCATTTCGTTGCTACAAAGCAAATGCAGTCAAATTTCATGCCGCAAGCACTTAAGAAAATTACAGCTCGCTGACATATAAGCAAATAACCAACGGTAACATATACATATCTATACAAGTATATATACTTGTATGTATGTATGTCGACATGTTAAAATCAAACAGCAGCCTTATATGGCTTGGGCTGCCTCAAAAGAAATGCGCTCAAGAGGTAAAGGAAAAAATGCATGGAAGCTGCCACACGGCGTCATGCGGCACTAAATTAAACACAACACTCATTTGAAAGCGAGCAGCAGTGAAAAGAATTTCACAAACTATATACAAAACCAACAACAAATAACATGCGCGCTATAAACTTTTTAAGCTCACCCACACACGTACACTCAAATACACACACGTTGAAAAGAATGCATTGAAAATTGTGGCAAAGTAGCGAACTGACTACAAGCCGCAGGTAAGTAATGTAATTTTAATTTTTCGCATAACGCACAAGCACACATACATAGAGCGTGCTCGCTTCTGCTCTGCTTGGTACAGACTTACTATATGTGGAAGTGTGCGATATATTACAATTTACTGTACTTAAGTGACAAAGTTGCAAGTAGCGGTTTAAAAAGATTACACGTAGTTTATATAGTGTCGTTAATCCCGGAAGTGTGTCGTAATTCATGAAAGTAAACTCTCTGACAATTTGCTACACAGAGTGCAACCGTTTGGTTCACTTAATGGTTTTTAGTGGCACCCAAAATTAAAAGATAAAGATACGGAATTATGTATATCAAAGTGATCGGGACAACGAACGGATTTCCGGTGAAATATCTGTCTGGATTTGAGTCCGTCTGTACATTCGTCCGTATATACAATAACTGGAATAAACTTTAGAAATCTTAATTAGTCTTGGTACATGTGCTTCTCCGCACTTTTAAAACCCAATAGTTTAGTGTTGTAGATGGTCAAAATCGACACACCTCTTAAATACTGTTAATGGTGAAAATATAAAGTGCCCTAACTTAGCTCCTAAACATGATAAAAACTACAATTTAATCGTTTATATCAGGTCTTAATTTATGTAATCTTAATTGCAGATCTGTTTTCTGGACCGCACTTAACCTTTTCTTACTACCTCATTAACAGATTGTTATACCAAAAACATGTTCGAATTTAAACTATAAATTTCAAAAATCTACAAATTCGATTTAGCCATTATACAAAAAAATATATCCGTCAATAAACTCATCAAGTAAAGAAGCATTACATGGTTAAAACTGAAAAATGCATCGATACCTTTCGTACAGGTCGTATATTGAGTGATATATGTGTTCTAAAGTACTTGGGCAGGAAAATAAACTAACGGGAAATGTGTAATGAGCAAAAGCCAAATCTTTCTGTAACAACTTGACTGTTGCATTGTTGCCAATTCGCACAAATGAAAACAAATTACGAAACAGTGATTGCACACGTTACTCGCAGCTGCCATAGCAGGGGAAGGGAGAAGGTTTAAGTTAGAAAATGTTGCCAACATGCTGTTGTCAGTTAGTGGACAGCTTGACGAGCAGCATGTTACGCAGACATGCAACATGAGGCACACAAATGACATTTCAACAAATTTGCAAACTGATGTCTTAACACTGCTACGCCAAACAGAAAATCTAAGCGTAGCCAGTGCAATGACGCATGAAATTGTGTAATTGCAACATGAGAGTCATATGAGAAAGTAGAAGTATTGTGACAGTTGGAAAATGTGAGAACAATAGTTATCTGAAATGTGACAGAAAGGGCTTTTAGCGCTGTTTGTTTTTGCATTCTTTTGAGCGGGCTGTACATATCAGATTTTTGTTATATATTCTTTCGCTTTGCTATACTATGTTTTGCCATTCTTTCGCTCTTTCTAACTTCAGCTTTTAAGCTTGGAAAGCATATACAGTATATGCAGCTGTTAGAGGTGGCTATTGCGGTAATTAACGTCAACAATAGTAAATACTGTGGTCATTGCTAAGGTGCTGCAAATGATAAACATATATTTACATGATCTTTGTGGGGTTAAAATTTCCTAGAGAAATAGCTGTCAAACTGGCTGACAAATCGACTGTTAAAGTGAACATATGTGTTTGACATTTGAATCGTGGAAATGTATGGTATTTCCGAAATTCGTGCTCTGTGCGGCGCCTTACTAACAAAATTTTTATCGTCGGGCCCTTTTCCGAGATGAGATACAATACTTACCTTACCGGCACATAAATAAACATAATTGTCATATTGTGTATTTTATAAAAAGTGAGAAGCTAATCAATTGATAATCTTACTCACTAGATGGGACTAAGTTAGTCTGATTTTTGTAAAATTACGTTAAGTCAAGAGTCTATGGTAATAAATCAACTATTATAGACTAGTCGGGGATCGACTTAAAATATGTAAATGATTTGAAGTAAAAATTATCTATCACTAAAAAATACACCCTTTACATGCATATACATATGTAGTCACGGTATCTCACAACAATACGCCAACAATTAAGCTATCACATTGCACCAACGGAATTACCTTACTTAACTATTTTAATGGCGTTGATTGCGTGAAGAGCGACACTATTAAAGCGAAAAGCAGCATAAAGGTTTCTAGTACTGGTAGTAGTGTCTAATATGCGAAGCTAGCTATACAAAAGAGTACTGTTAACTGTGGTTTGTGCGTGCAACATGGTTACGGCGCGATAACTATATACATATACATGTACTTGTATATGTGTGGGCCACCACAAGTGTGCGAGTATTGTTTACCGTTGCAAATGCACTTTCCTATTATTCATTCATTTTATACAAATACCTTAAATTTGGTTTGTTGTTGTTGTCCATCAACATACTCATATCTACTGAGCATGTGATGCAAAGCACCCACGTATACATATACATACATATATTATGCAAATATATTGTATATATATTCCCACATATTCAAAGCTTTTAATTATTGCATTCAACATGTGGCGACTGATGGATGTGTAAATGGAATTTCTGAGTGAATGGTTGATATGTGCTTTATTGTCCCATATTTTATAGCATTTTATTGTCTGCTTAATAGTATGCAAGCTGGTTTTTGTTACGAAAATTTGTTAATATGTATATAATTTTTAAAAAAATTTCGAAATATTTTACACTAACTTGAAGTCGCGGCTTTGTTAGCGCATATATTAAAAAAAAATTTTAGATTGGTGAAATAAAATATAGGATATACAAATTGTTACCAGGTACGTAATACAAATGTGCTCAGTTTAAATGAGCATTGGTTGCAAAACAATTGTATAACCACAAACTTTTCTCGTATGAATTTTAAAATCGTTTTAGCTAATATAACTTGTCCTATTTTACTCGTAAAAATTATTAAAGCACATTTCTAACATGCAAATATCGTAGTGACCCTTTGCTAAGTGCAGGAGCAATGGGAACAAATATATATGTATATACATATATACGTTTGCTTCCCAGCTAATCCTTTTTGAATATTCGCTGACAGGCTGTTTAAAAAATTTTAATTCCATGCCACCGTGTATCCAAATTCGTGCACTTCAAAACACTTTTTCCAAAAAAAAAATTGATATCTATGCTTCGAACTAGGCGGCAACTCTATAAGATTATATTTTTTAAAAACATTGCAGAAGTATTTTTTTTGCATTCACTTGTATACATTTTGCAAAGATTTTATGATTATTTAGTAAACAGAGCAACCCTATTCCATCTTTTAATTAAACAAAAACTTGGCATACATATTTTTGCAAATACTCCATTTTCAATTTTCAATTAGTCAGCAGTTTTCAAACAGTTTTTATTTAAAAACAGTTGGCAACTCCACAAAAAACTATCAAGTAAAAAATTTTAACGAAACTTTGTCAAATAAGACTTTTAAAAATGAATTCTGTAACATAATTTCTAATCTTCATGTTACTAGCTAATTGAAATACATGTGGCAACTCTTATTCTATATTTTTGTTTAAAAACAAGAGAACCCAAATGTGGAAAACCCCGATCTGTGCTTTTTGCGTGATGCCAGTTGAAAGAATTTGACTAACATTTTATAGAAAATAGTTTGTATAAATATTATTCAATTTCGTTTTTTAATATGTTAAGAAGGCTTAAACTGACTAAATTTAATGGCTACAATTTGAGTGATTTCGCTCAACTTATTCGAGTCTCAAGATATTTTTTATCTTCTATAAAAACTCAGAATTAGAATCTACAATAAAGATCCAGTTTTAAATAGTTCTGTCGGTATGGTGGAATAAGCATAGAATTTTATATTGGCATGAACTTTTGGTAACCGAAATTATTCGAGACTCGATATAGTCTTAGTTAACCTCAAGTTCGCTATACTCGTTTTTTAATATAGGCTTAGCTAAATTTGAAAAAAATTTTAGAGACCACTCACTTAACTACATAATCTGAGCATTGAAGGCTCTTGAAGTGTTTTTGAAGTCAGGTGCTTTCAAAATGTCAGTCAATGGTTGGTTGCGGTTTGTAGGATTGCCGCAAATAGCCACAATTTTGACTGAAATTAAATATATCTTTAACTGGAATACCAACATTTTCAAAGAGTCGCACTTCATCTGTTGTTGTAAAGCAATACTTTGCCTCTTCATAGTTCAATTACTATGCAATTACTAAGATGAGAACCACCCTTACTTATAAGCATCTTATGGCACCTTGAATGGTACATTATTGCCCAAGTATGTATTGAAATAACTAAGAAAGTAAGAAAAGTATTGGTTTAGCGAGTTAAAGAAAATAAAAGTATAAAACCTTGCCGACGTAAGGGCGTCTGCAGTCTTGCAATGCCTTCAATATATGTAAAAGTAAGTCTTTCGAATACACTTGTATTAAGTTAACATAAAGAGCAGATGTATGTATATGCTTACTAGAAAATGTGCACTAGGTCAAGGCTGGTTGATACAAGGAGGGTAAGCATTTATTGAAATGTATGTTAAATACTTATAAGGACGGAGAAAAGCGTACAGAATATAACGCAATAAAAAACTTAACTCAAAACTTCTAAACATTAATGGAATGAGTAAAACTTATTTATTTGTGTTTCATGATTAATATGAAGCGATAAACGTGTTTTATAGCTTACATTAAGTTCATTTAAGTAAACAATTAAAAAGTTCAAGTCAATCAGTCCTGCCTTTTCGGAGATGTTTTCCTCACCGACTCTGAGGACAGCGTTTCGAGAAAAACGCGTTGAAAGTATTGAAAGCCAATTACACTAAGTTAATTTATTCTTACAAATATGGTCATATCTCCGAAATTAGTTCTGAAATTTTACTTCTCTATATATTAGTCAATATAGAAACCGAAAATCGAATCTTCCAAACTTGGTAGAGATTATAGGACGGTGAGATAATTTTTCTTTAGAAACTCGTCTAGAAACTCCATTTTGGCCAAAGGCGAGGTAAGCAGAAATATACCACAATTCGTTGGAATCTCAATTTAAAATGGAAATAGGAAACTGGAACTATTTTGAGTTTCAGCAATATGCCGCTCCAGGATATAAAGTTAAGGTGTGAAATCGAAGCTCAAGAATCTAGTTATTAATCGCCTCGGCGAAGTCAATCTGCTGGGCTTTTTTCCCGTAAGATAAAACTAAAAATTTATATTAGTCATAAAATCCAATAACGAATAATGCAATATCGAAGGATCGCTTTTATAACTTAGAAAACGCTCAACCACAAATATGGAGTAATGGCGCAACTAGAAGAGACGCACTTAAACTAAATATTCTTCTTTAAAAATAAGATGTAAGCTTTAAAAATAAGCTTAAAGTTCATACGAAAAATACGATTCATTGGTTTCTATGGCCATCCGGCTCTTCAGTCGCTAATATCTAAGCTCCATGCAAATAAAAACTAATTGTTCCAAACCAATCAATATTTCTTAAAGCAACAAGGCCATCAAACTATGTTACTAAAATCTTCGCCTCCTTTCCGTCCCTTCCAATTACCATATGTCAAACAACAAAATTGCGAAGGGAATCTCATAAACTAAATCCATGCGAATACAAAGTTCAAGGTGCGTTTACTATTTACAAGCAAAAATACTTAAATCAATATAGATGAAAGTATTGCCGGAAATCAGGTCTACCATAACACTTCGAAATTTACGAGACATTGTCAAACTGTAGCTTGTAGCTTGTTGGAACAAGAAAAATATATTTACACGTGCATTTTGGAAAGAAAACCAATGAAGCCGTAATTCATGAGACGTACACTCGTACGCACACAATGAAAATTCACCGACACAGCGCTTATAATGCCGTTATAATTACAATTGAAGCACTTAAAAATCACAAAAAGCATAATGCAAAATCAAAAGTCTGCTTTATATTCAATTCCAATTGAAATGTTTTTGCCATAAAATCAAAGAAATACACCCACACTTCTACACATACACATACATACGTAAGTATATACGTAAGTTTTAATGCAGCAGGAACGCCTCTGTAATCATAAGCATTCATTGATTTACAGCTATGATAAATAGTAGTGCTGAAATATTTATGAGGGAAAATTACAAGATTGCACTTACACAACTATATTTGTTTGGTGTGTTTATACTTGTATGTGTGTGTATGAAAAATGTGAAAACTTTCGGTAATGTACACAGTTGTTTTCACTTAAAAATTAATTACGCTCAATTACTTCATGAATGCCATCGTAAACGCTGTGGCTATTCAAGTTATGAAACTCGAAATATTCAAATATGAAATTATTGCGACTTTAAAAGCGATGTCTGGAGGCAAGCGGATTGTATTTGAATGTATTGAATTTGTAAATTGGTATTAAATGTTTTTATACAGCTTGAAGAAGAAGAAGAAAAAACTATAAAATCATCTAATTGGGTAGTATGGAATCATCAGGCTATTTTTAATTGAAAAATCACCATCGAGCGTCGAATCTTAAAGTTACTTGCTTAGATTAGGCAAATAAGCAGATTTTTCATGAGACCACGAATAATCACACTTGAACAGCTAGACACGACTATCCATTGTGATGCCTAGAACTCCTAAGTAAGGATCGAAAAGACCGTCGCATAACTACAAAGCGCCTAGAGCCAACCACAAATTTATTGAGCTGGCTAATATCTACGCCAGCCAATTCGCTGGGTTCGTAGAAAGTATGGCAAGCAAGATGCTTCAACCTTAGTCTGGTGAAAGCTTCCTTCATCTTTCTCCCTGCTGCTTTGACAAGTTGCGACCTCCAAAATCTTAAGTCTCAACGCGTGAGTGCCAATGGGACAGTGTCCAGTTAAGACACCTTTCATTGCGGCCATGTGAGCCTTGCTTAAAGCTAGTAGTCTCATGGACCTTTGCATGCATGGTCATTATACTTAGCAGAATAAAAATTCTTACCTACCACAGTTGTTGCTCATTGACAGAACATTAAACAATTTCTCATAAAATATTCGGGTAACTGGTCTAGTTACCATACTGTTATGTTATGCTCAATTTTACACACTCGCCTTCAAACTATATGTTAACTACAGTGTTATGTAGGAGTTTTGCATTTACGTGGAGTTAACATACGTTTTTCGAAAATATTCTGCAATAGAAACCGCTGTAAAGTTACTACATGTTGTAGGGGTAACATTATGATTTACCATTTATGCTATAGACCCTAGACTAACATTATTATAATTTAACACTTATGTTATTGTGCATGCATATGTAACATAATGTAATTTTTTAACAGATTCATACATATAGAATCATTTAGGTACGAAAATTACGTAAAGTTGTGTATGAGGGAACCATTATCTTGCAAAACATGAACATTTTTCGAAATAAACATTTTTACTTTTAAATAACTAACTAAATCTCGAAGCAATAACTGAAAAAAAAGCTTTCACGAAAGCTTTCTGCAAATAACAGTTACATGGTAACTTTATATGTTCTTCTAGCAGTGACTGAGTAGTTATTGCACAAATTTCCAGGATTATCTCTACCGAGTATATTCATATGTGTTTATAGGCGGGAATGTTATTTTTCCCGCTGGAACAGAGTTAGGAAGATGTGAAACTCATACTTTCCACTGATAAAAATCATATAAAATTATGTGTATTTTTATGTATACAGTTATTATATAGTTAGTTTAAATTTTTGATATTTTATTTAAAAGGTCTTTCACCCAGTTTCAGGTCTTTCTTGACAGTAAAAGGTTATCTCTTCTCACATAAACATACTACAATTTTATTTGAAGACTGGTTAAGGCAACACAGGTATTCCCATATATAGAATGCCAATTATAAATGCTTTCTGAGAGTTTCTTTTAACTAAAAGCTTGTTTTTGAAATATAAATTTTTGATTATATTCTTTTTGAGCATTCAACAAGGAATTTTGGAATCTTACCATAAAATAATATCTGACTTGAAACTAAACTCGTTGCTATATAATATTTGTTCATTTTAAAAATTACTTGTCTCATATTTCCGGTATTTACACCACATAAAGTGAGGTTAAGGTATTTAGGTATCTCCCTAATGATAAAAATGAAAAATAATAAACAAAAATCACTCAGAAGGTGTTCGAGAGATTGTCACAGAGCTAGTTGACCACAAATATTCAGTTATGCCAGTGAGATCATAGCTATATATATATTTTCTTTTAGTTTTTTTTTTTTTTTTGAAAATAATTCCCAAAATATTTTTTCTTTAAAGTTCAAAATTTTAATTTTAAAACAAATCGCACAGCCTTTTTATACCACATTGGTAAATCTAGTAAGAATTTCTATAAATAACCGTATATTTACAAAATATAATCACCTATTCCAATAAAATATTTGTGCACCTGCAACGTAAAATGTAAACAATAACTCATCGTATCTCATTGCCAAATTTGATTACTTGAACGTAAACAGCTGGAAAGCTCCACGGGACAACAATTTGTCAGCCGTGCAGGCGTGAATACTAACACCATTCTCAACCAAGTAGCTTTTGGGGTGAAGGGCTGGTCAATGTAATCACTAATAATAATTACTCAGCGAGTGCCCAACAGTGAACAATAAATAAATAAAAATATAAAAAAATATTTCGCAAATACAAAAGCTTTTTATGAACTTTGAAAAAGCTGCGTAGCATGGAAAAGTTCACCGAAATTCCAGTGGCTTGCAGAGGGCAGTCATTTTTATTGCTCCTGTGAATGGCCTTGTAGCACATGTAAGCATTGTTGTTTTTTTTTAATCATTTATTTATTTATTTATGCACGCATTCTTGTTGTAGTTTTTGTTTGTACTACCGCTGTCATTGACAGTTGAGTCAGCTGCTCGGCAGACAACAAACAAAACGTTTGCTGGCAACAAGCGCATGTGCCGGTTCACCGTTACTCGTTATTACTCAGACATTCAAAAATTTACTCGCCACAAAATGCCGACACTGCTCGCTATTTTTCATTAACACGCTGTCAGTGTGTTGTTGTTATTGTTGTTTCAGCATTCTTATCGGCGATTTTGTGTGTGTGTGTGCTGCTGCGTGCATGCCTGTTATCTCGTCATTTTCAACGTTTACACGTTTGTCCGTTATTCCTTATGTGTGTACGTGTATGGGTTGGTGTGCGTTTGTGCTTTGTACTTCCTCTTTGGTTGCTTCACTTCTTTGGCTGCGTGCGAGATTTTCGTGTTTGCGGCTTTCGCGCCTTTGGCACAAATCAGTCGTTTGCTAACAACACAACTTGCCAAACGTGGCCTAGAAAAGCGGTCGAAAACAGCTGCTTCTTGAACTTTATCGCTTACAAATAACTTAGAATGAGTGGGTACGCTCACAACCATTGTTGCTGTTTAATTAATTTATTGGCTATAAAAGTGAATTAATTGCCATTGTTGCGGCGTTTGTGTGATTAGTTTCGAAAATGATAATAATTTATTTTCTAATTTATGAGTATTGTGAGCAGTTCGGAAAAAAATATTAACATAGTGTTGAATTCTGTTTATAAAATGGTTTTGAAAAACAAGAAAATACTAAATTAGATTTAAATAGAAAAAAAGTTCGAGAAAACACAAAAATAAAGACAAAATTTCGAAAATATTTTCAAAAACAAGAAGAATATATGAAAATAAGTACAAAAATTACAACAACAAGAGATACATTTTAAAAAATTTTATTAACAAATGAAATAGTGTCGACACTCATAAAAATTCTGAATTAGCATTATTTGCAAAAAAAAAATTCTAGTGCAAAAAATTCAATAACATAAGCAACATTTTGAAAATATTTTACAAAACCAAACAATGCAGAAAAAATTAAAAAAATAACAACAGCAAAAGTAACATTCGAAACACATATTTTCAAAAAATATTCTAAAAATAGCCTATTATTTTCAAGTCCTAGAAAGTTGAAAAATACCTATAACTTAAAAGTATAAAATTTTCTTCTTAGATTTAACTAAAACAATTAAACAGCAAATGCAGTAGAAATTATAATAAGTCAACAAACTTTTCAATTAAGTGAGTGTCAAATTATAAGTAAATATGCCAAAATCTAAAATATCTATCCTAGGTATGCTTCACTTATAACAATGTATCTATAAAAAATCACTCATTATTATATCAAACATTTATTAAAAAAATCAATTACAAAATTTCATTTGAACTTAAAATATATAAAAGTACAATTGTTGCAATTCAAATACTACTTAAAAACCCAAAAACTTAATTTAGTGTTTCAAAAGCTCAGTGTTGAAAAAAAATTATTATTACAATCACACTGCAAAGTTACAATTTGATATATATGTTTTAAATATATAACATGTATATCTATTAAAAATAACAGAATTACAGTTAAATCGAAACGAATATAACGGTAGTCAAATTTACAGTAGTGTTGCCAGTACTTCAGCTTGAAAATTATTTTGAATTTTATAAAACAGTATATTGTTCAAATATTCTTAAAAACATTGGTATAAACATTTAAAAAACCAAAAAGTGAACTCGGCATAAATAACGGAAGCTTTGTTTATTTGCATTTGATCCAAGCCACAAATATACGAGAGTCTATATATAAGGCATCAATGAGGCAAAGTAAGTACCAAGAAAAGTAGCGATTTTAAAATTTGTAAAATAAAACTATGCAAGTAAGGAAGGCCGAAGTTCGGGTGTAACCGAGTGGAAACACTGTTACAATTTTTTTAAAGCTATCAATTTTGTTATTTTTTTTAGTTATATTACAGGTCACAGACTCAATTAGTTTTATAACTAAATTTTACCAAGACCAAAGTCTAACCAATTCCATTCATGATGATGTTCTTAAGCATCTAACTTATATTTCAGCACTATGTCTTATGCGAAATACTGGATATGTTAACTATAATAGGTCTAGTATGTATTAGCTGAGTTTAAAAAAGCTTCCTAAACTATGCAGTAATGTAAACGAAAATACAACTCTGATTATGTGAAAAACATGTGGTTGAAATTAAAATTTTAGTCTGGATAGTTAAAAAATTTATACAACCGAAAATAACATGACGAAAATATTAATAACGGAGCATTTGTTGTAGAAAATATTTATCGAAAAATTGGACAATTTTAACAAACCGATAGTCTCTGAAAAGATAAAAAGTTCATCCGATTAAAAAAAATAATTAAAAACACTTTAAGTTCTGATTCTTGTAGTTGAGAAAAAACTTAAAAGTCAAAGAACCATCAAGCTCAAATATAAATATATTGATGCCGACTATCACTAACTTACTCCTCTCTTTTTTTGGCTTGCTGCAATTCGTTCGAGCTTCACTATTGAATTCACTTTTGATTTTCCAATATCACTACAACAATTACAGGAATTTAATTAAGGTGACAATCGCTCTGCTGTATTATTTGTACCTTAAAATTTATTTATACCTAACTGATTTCATATAAGTATTTACATGCTTGACTTGCAACCGAAAACTGAGTTGGTTACTAAGGCGACCGACAACACACCCATCGGGCCAAATGTTGAACGAAATTGCAAACAACTAGAAAGTAAACCAAAGTCAAACGCAATCGAAGTCGCCGATCAACGAGCGAACAAAGAAGCAGCGCATGGCTAACGCCTTGTCGCCGCATGCTGCCACAAACATCAACAACTACGTAATATCCACAATCCACAGCAAATCACCTTCCCAGGCAGTCAACTTACTTGCCTTGTCCTTTACGCCCTCTAAATGCCGCGCACTCACCTTGAGCTGAGCGCGCAATTCACTTTCACTGTTAGCTGCTTGCGGCTTTCTCATTATATTCTCCGACAGTGCGGTGTTTATTATCGTTGCAGCTGTCACCGCAGAGTCATCAGCGCTGAAGTTGTTGTCATTTGAGAGCTCTTAACAGCCAAGCAGTCCTGAAATCACACACACCCAAAGTACGCTCGCTCGACACCACTTACTCACACATTCACTGATTCACTCACCAATTTACTTAAAAATCGTTTATAAAGTTTACGTGCAAAGCCGCACACAGCGCTGCGCAAACCTGTTGCCGATAATTGAGCACAGTGGTGTGGTAAGTATTACAACTGAACGAGTGGAAGACATAAAAAGACGCATGAAAGCGAAATGTGTATTTAAATGCGCTCTGGTTTACAGCAAAATTACGAGCGCATTAATGTGGGAACTCATCTGTATTTGTGTATATGGTTGTACTTCGCTTCGGTTGTTTGGATAATAACAGCTTTAGCCGCTGGCACAGCATAAAATGAACCACCACACCTGGTGATGGGCGCGCTGCTAATGTCCATGGCTACAGTGACGGCCACTGTCATTGTCAATGTCAATCCGCTGTTACTCAGTGATACTTCATGCCACATGCCACATTCCTTCACTGAATGATAGTTATGTGCTTGATTGAGGCATTACCACATAACTGCTCAAATAAGAACCTCAAGAAGTTTTACAACAGCATTGAATCGATATGTTTCTATGTGTCATCAGGAAATTCCAACAAATAACAGGAACACCTACTTTAATGATGAAACGTATAGATGAAGAATTATTGATGAACATTAGCTGGTGTTGTTACATGGTATCTGCAGATAATAACTCTCATCCTTACGTTTTTCGAATGGAAAATATGCAATATCGGTATTTGATTCAAATCTTGATTTGGAAGGAAAATCGAGCAGTAAAGTAAAAGATCACTGGGAGGCTGTAATTAGTAATTATAGTCCGCGATTCCCACGCTGAGCTTCGCAAAGTGGGATCTACATCGACGTCCTGGTCAAAGTCAAGACAGTCTTAAGGATATACTATGCCAAATACGACGCTGAATTGCAGAAAAACGAGCTGAAGCGCTCCAGCCAACAATATTCGAAATAGGCCGCCTTATCCACCGTACGACCTTCTTTTGTTCTCAAAATAAGGGGAAACGACACTCGCTTGACAAAAATTTTAGTTGACTAAGCAGTTCAATACCGCCATGGAGGCCGACTTTACCGAATAGAAAACTAAATTAAACAAGAAAGAAAGAGCTCAGTTAAGATGTAAGCGAAAATTTTTTTCTCTTGCAATTTGCAAGGATCAAAGCCTGGGACACCATCATCAGGTGTTGGCCAAATTTTATATTATATTAGTGAAATCATAGCTGTGATTTTATCTATTTAAGGCAAAAGGATACACTGTTAGAGATGTGGTTTTCAATGAGGCAATACTTTTTTCGGAGTTGCTCTGGCTGGAATTTATTGGAGCTATTCGCGGCGGTCACTTGCACGAAATAATTTTTAAAACATAATGGCAAACCCTTATCTATCTAATAAAGCTAAATTATTTGCCAAGTTTCAAATAAAATTATCACAAGGCTAAAAATTTAACACAATTTGCTATTAACCATTTTTTATTGTACGTATATACATATGTAACCCAAATAACAGTAAAATAAATTCTCACATAAAAATTTAAACTCTTGTGCAAGTTAAACTTTCTTGTACATACGAAAATAGCTACGGTTTAGTGAAACCTGATAAACTTAGTTTTATTTTCTACAATTAAAATGCAGTTATATAAACCATATATACATATATGCCACAAATATCCTGCTCTCGTCGACTATAAACTGTAGATACAAACTAAAAGCTGCAGCTGCAACATTTTAAAATTTAGCTTTTCAGCTCACCATTGAGACGGAAAAAGCAGAAGAAAATCTCGCCAATGACCGTACTGCAAGCTGACAACACAACTGCACCTACTATTATATTTGCTGTTGGTAATTTGGCAATTTATAGCCAGACGCTGAAGCCACAGAAAAAAATATCGACTTTGTGAAAGGAAACATAGAGCTGACTACGAAAACTTGTTATTGTTCTTGTTTTTGTAGTTGCGTATTTTAAATGGCAATTTTTAGATGCCACCGGCGAGTTGCCGAAATCTGTGTACAACAGCAACACAAAGAAAGCAGGAAAGCGCGCTAACTAAGCTAACCACAATTGCTGGCAGCAGGACTGCGGAGCGTATGAGTGATAGCGTTTTTAATCACAATGAACATAGAACGCTTTGTTGTGGTGAGTGAGTAATATGAAGCGCACTAAAAAGAAAAAAGTTAATAATATACAACCAGAGTATTCAACGAAGCAGATGAAGCACAAACATTTGCGGTAACCACACGGTGGCACCACTTTGCTGCACCAATAACACATTATTTGCCAGTACGTGCCGCACAGCGTTGCCAGCTCCCACAATTACCTATACTACGTGGTGTACTTGCAACGCCTTTCCGCTATTTTCATTCTTTGCAGCAAATAACCCCTTTGGCCTTTGGCCCGCACTCTTGTTGCTCTTCCTGTTGTTGTTGCCCATTTGTATTTCAGTGTTTTCCTTTTTGTAGGTCACTTGGCACCAGCGCAATAATGTGGCGGCCAGTGTGCACCCGCTTTCTTTGCATTATGTTGCTTTGGTTGCTAGTTGGTGATAATGTGGCAAGTTGTAGCTGCAGTCAAGTTTATCTAATATTCAAGCTAGTTGGGTAAATTGCTTGCCTTTCCTAATGCAATTTAATATTGTGGCAAATCTGTTACGTATTGAGTGCAGAAAGGCTAAGACTTCAAATGGATTTAAGATTAGAAAAATATTTTGGTTTAAATTTATTATTTTAATAATTTATATCGTTTGATAACTTAAACGTGGTGGTCGTTGGTAAAAGTTTTAGGCTGGGATTTACCATTTCGGCTACTTAAGGTGTTCTATCCATTTAAAAGTATTCTTCATCAGCACTTTATTTCCTTCTTTTCTTTAACTAACACTTTTTTCATAATTTCCAAAAAGTGTATGCACATCTGTAGTACCTATATTTGTTGAAAATGTTTTCCCCGAAGCTTTTGTCTCGATATTGAAAATGCCCAAACGAGAATAATTACCTTCTAGCTAGATTCGGCCTCGGCACTGGAAACTGCACTATTCCCAGAGTTTCCCACAAGATTTTTATCATATGTGGTGGTTCTTCGACTATCTTAAGAGCAGTGTCAAGGACATCCCAAAAATTTAACAGGCGCACCCCGCAAGGTTGGGTACTTTCCCCACTGCTTTGGCTCTTGGTAGCTAACGACCGAACTTAAAAAACAGGAGAAGATGACGTTTCAAGTGAAATACTTATTGCTCATCCTTGATAGAAACTTTTCATGACGCCCAAAAATTGAGGAGAGAGTAAGGGAGGCATCGGTTGCCTTATATTGCTGTAGAAGAGCTATGGAAAAAAGGTAGAGACTCCCACCAAAGGTGATGTTTTGGCTCTACTAAACCGTAAATTAGTCAAACCAATAATGTTCTATGGTGTTTTCATCTTGAATGGGGTGTTCAAGAAGACTACACTTGCTAAGAAGCTTGAACATGTCCAAAGAGCGATCCCCATATGCATCTCTGATGCACTACGGACTACACCAACAATAGCAGTTAATGTCATTTTAAACATAGCACCCGTGGACATTGTCGGCAGGCCGAATACATATACGGTAAATAGTAAACCAAAACCATACATACCAAGTACAGGGTTCTACAAAATTGAACAGTGGGTTGCCACCAGCCATTTAAAATTATTAATATTATTATATATCATTATTATTAAAAACATCAGAGCCATAAACCAATAATGCTTTTAATAAATTAGTAACTCAATATTAGTCCAAACTCATCATCCGGCGGAAAGCGGATCACCATATGAGCACATCCATGCGAGAATGTAATTATACCTACAAGTATAACTCAATAGCTGCACAACAACACAACAATATGCTTGCACACATTGACTCTGAGTTGTTTCTTATTTTACCAACAACACTCGGGCCACTGTCAACTTTGTTTGCCTCAGTTTAGTCAGTTCAATGGAAGTTTGTTAACAATCTAATATGGGTTTGGTGCACACAATAACACTTTCCATCCTATTGTAGACTTGTCTGTGTTTACTTAACTCTTGTTAACATTTATTAGCAACATAATTAAAATTCCACGAACACTCTGCCGTTGGGTGTTATACTGAAGCGTAAAAAGCGAGAGAAAAAGCTTCAAATACTTGTATTTACGCAGACATGTGTGAGGACTTGGTGTATTCTTTTAGGTGCTAACTTTTTGATGTGGGCGTAAATATATACATATTCGCTTTTTTTTTTCTTATCTTGCAAAATTTCATTTAATTCGCAAAGCCGAAAATGAGTTAAGTATATACTTAAGCAACACTTATTAAGTTTGCCAACGGCTGTGAATGTGAATAAAATGTATCTGTCATTTAACGACAACATAATCATATAAGTAACAACGCCAGAGGGATTTCTGTATTTAATTACAATACGTATACGCCCAAGTGGCTCCAGATCCTATAGGGTATCTAACAACTTTAAAATTGACAAATATTGTAAAATTTTATCTACACAAAGGAGAAAGTGAAAGAGAAAGGGAAAAATGGAAAGAGAAAGTGAGAGAGTAAAGAGAAAGAGATTCTTGTCTGTTATTCCTTAAAAAAAGTCTAATATCATCAAACATTACTTATTTCAAGTCATAAAAATGAATAAGTCTGCAGTTCCTAGCTAGCAACTAGTATAGCCCGCTAGCTATACCTCTAACATTAGCCAGAAATTTATTAAGCAGACGAATATCATAGGACTTCGAATTGTTTGAACAAAAGTGTGCGTTAACAATAATAAATTAAATTTACTAACTATTGTGAATAGTTTACTAGCAGCTAATCTACCGTGAATGAAGAAGAGTTTAGCAAGCTCATCAATATATAAATGTTCCAGAAATCCGTGATATTTAAGCATTTGGAACAATATAAGCATACAGAGTCATTATTTCTATAAAGTACTGAACTCAAATTGTCGTGTGATTGTGAATTAAAGTAACTGAGTGTAGTTGCTGCTCCACCGTGAATGCAAGCATTTCAGCAACCAGTTAGCCATAGCATTTTCGAACTATTACTAAGGCTTTCTTTGGTTTGCGCCACACAACCATATCTTTGAAGTTTTATGTGCTCCTTTGTTAATAAACAAACTTAAAGTCTTCGCAAGAATATGCTCCATCTATCAACACATAATGTCCAAATTATGCCAACTCCTACAAAAGCTCCACCTATACACGCCTCTTCCATAGCAACAACATAATAACGGATGAAAGCAATTATATGCTCCCTAGAGGCCACCGATAAGTACAGCGACTAAATGACGTAATAGAATGCATAAAATATTTACAATAGACATTATACAAACATACTCGTACATAATATAGCATGACATGACATAGCATAGAACTTAGTGTTACCAACCGCCCAAGCGCAACTAGCCAAATTCCATGCCATTTGAAATTACAAAGATAAACAATAAATGGACAAAGCAGCGACAAAAACGAATTTAAATAAACATCAACAGTAAATCGAACGAAAACACACACACCTTAAAAATTAAATTACTGTGAGTGTGTGTTGTTGAGGAAAAACAGCTTTTGAATGTCGTAAGAGCACTTGGCGAGCGACGTTGACTGCATAGCACTAGCATAATAGCACAAATACAGTTTTTTGTTGTTTTTTCGCTTTTTACTGTATTCGTATGCAAACTTGTTTGTTTGTATTTGTCCAAATCGAAAGTGAATCTAACGCAGAAAAATTCGGAAATTTCTTTATGCAGTTTACTTAGTGACGCTTGTGGCAACAAACGCTTTAGCGCAACGGATAGAAATTGAAAGATAGCCAGGCAGCAGCGAAAAATCTAGCAACAAATAAATGTTGCCAATGGCTAAGTGGCGGACAATTGAAGCACACAGGCAGACGCTCCGAGTCGCTTCAAATCATACACGTGGCAATAAGCCAGAGTATTATTTCTTTTTTTTTCAAATTTAATAAAACAAAAGTTGAATATTGCTTTTAAATTTTTTTCTTCAAGGCAAATAAACATTTGTATTTTATATGCATTTTGATATTGTGCAAAAAATTTTTTTAATTCAAGGTTGCGTGAGGAGAAATGCTCAACACAAAACATGCGCTTGTAAAATACTTTTTTGATATACAAAAAGTAATTTAAAAAATACAAAAAATACTCGTATATAGAATATGTAAAACAGATCAAACAGATTAAATAAAAAAAGTTATAAAAAAAATAAATTAATAAAACAAAATCTAACCATTTTTGTGCACAATCAGCTGGCCTGCGATAATATATTCCTTTAACATGCAATTAAACATGTCTGTAAATCCATACGACTGTGTTTTTTACGTCAAATAAACACAAAAATAAATAAAGTTCTTCAAATATGCTAAACTACTTGTATGCTTAACGGATTAATGTGGAATCTTTGTTTTTTTTTAATTTTTTGCACTTTTGAACACACAAACTAGTTGAATATGCAAACAAAATGCAAATTTAATAAAATTTAAGCATTTTTCCGGATATTACATTAAAATTAAATACCGTTTTAAGCACTAAAATTTCCCAAAACTCTCAAAATAAATTTTCTAATGCTCCATCCAAAACTTAGAAATTTTTTTTTAAATTTAATAAGCAGTTTATTGGAAAGGATTGCTCTATAGATATTTAACACAACTATAAACTATAAATTTATTGCTGCTACAATAAATCTTCATAGCATTTCAAACACTGACCTCTAGCGACTAGTCTATGAAACTGGAATTGACCAAATTTTAACCGCTTTTTCCAGAAGTTATCACACCTGCTTGAGTAATATACAAAGATCGAAATAATTATTTCTAGTAGCGTCCATTCAAAGAGAAAATGCACATATATGCTAAGATAATTCTTCGGATATTCTTTATATTGTAGAGATAGACTCACTTCATGCATTACTACATGAAATTAGAAAATTTCATAGAGAGCATATACAGCTAAGTTTTGATTTTTCGTAAATACAGTAACGGTTTTCATAACAATGAGCGAACTACACCTAATACTACTAATAAAAGTGGATAACTGCCGTGGATGTTCATTATATTCAATGTTCAAATAGGGGAGACGTCTTTTAAAGTTTTATTTTTGTCAGAAAGACACTTTTTTCGAATTAGTTCCAACTTTTCGATACCGATTTTGTTACATAAATGTCTTTCGGTTTTAAATTAGATCCCAGCCTCGGCAAGTTCTATCCAGCGATCATTCTTTGGAGGCCAGAGAGCAGGTTAAACTTGCTAAAAAAATACATTGGAGATTTAAGTGATTTAAAAGTTTTTAATTCATGCAACTTTGTAATCGTTTTCCTACATTTATGATAAGCTAATTGGTCGATTGTGTCTTGGGAAGATCATGCCTTACTAAACACATATGCATTCAATTCTAGTGACTCCATCTTATGGAAACGATATGAAAACTCTTTAGCTCTAAAACCGCATTAAAACTTGGCATCATTGAACAAAAATTCTTCCTAGGTCTTAACACGCCAGAGGTATTTAAACAGATATATAGTAATGACTTGCCATCTGAATGTGCTAGATAGGCTAAAAAGCCTTTGAACGAATCAAGAGATAGCGCCACAAACTATACGTCTCTATTCTTGTCTTAGAATACTAACCTACTAAGAATAATGTCAAAGTTTCAGGACATTTCGTGAGTCCTCAAATTACTGCACTCAAAGTATTTTTGGTTTTTATATAAAATATTTATTTTTCGTGTTTTATAAAAAAATACTCAAAAAAAGGCTCGCTAGAAAAAGATTACACTCAAATTATGAGAGATGCGTCACAATATCGAACCTGTATCCAGGTAGACTCACGAGTTTAAATGGGGTTTCATCTTAAAATAAATCCATATTTTCATTGAGGTGGATTAAATATTCAATTAGTGCCAATTATGCACTATTTCTTTTATTCGGAGAAGGCATTGTGGCTTAAATACGTGTATACCGGGAAAATGTTGCCTGGAAAGATCAAATGGAAACTTATCTGTACTTTATGCTATAGGAGGAAGGAAAGAACCAAACCTCTTATATCAAATAACGATAAAATATACAGACACACATAAGCCTACGCAAGTACTCTCAACTCAGCAGCTTCAATATTATTTGTGAAATGCTTTTTTAGACTACAACAAAACCACATTAGAGTAAAACAGAAATAATTTTTCATGAATATCTCCTTGACCAGACATGGATTTTTCCTTTTCGATTTAAAAATTCCAAAAAGGGATTCCGGGCTTAGAATTATTAACGAGCTTTTTAAATTATTCATAAATGATTAAAATTTTTACAGAAGTACAAATTCCAGTCCAATTTACTCTTATACTTTGGCACCTTGTCTCCCCACAAAAATGTATAAAAAAAAACTTTTTAAATTTAAAAAATAAACTCCAACGACTGTTTAGAAACTTAAATCCCTTTACTGCATAAGGATTTTAATAACAACAACCTTACGATAATAACAACTTAAAAGCATGCAAAACAAATTTGCAAACAAATCATTTTGACTTCCTGCTAAGCCTTCCGAAAAAACCGCACACTAAGCGCCTTTCAAATCTGCAACATCATTTCACTTTAATCAACTCGACACTGAGTCATTTGAATTAATTTCGACTCATTTAGCTAAGTTTAAAGTCAATTTCCACAACGAGCTGTTAATGAATATTAATTATCTAATTATATTTAAAATGCGGTAGCGCCTAAAAGTAGACTACGTTAAAGCAAAACAAAACGCGCTGAATGTGCTTACGCATAGTATACAATTGTTTTGGCTACAAATCCATATACAAATATTTGTGAGAGATTGTATATGGGTATACGAAATGTAATATATATAAATAATTTATATTACAGATATATAAAGAGTTTATATTTATATATATTCAAATAGTTTAACTTAAGAATAAATCTACAGATATTCATAAAAAATTGTATACACTGAACAGGGTATATTAAGTTTGCCACGAACTTAGAAAGGCCGAATAGGAAACGTCGGAAACCCTATAAAATATATATATAAATGATCATATTGATCCGTCTGTTTGTCCGACTATATATACGCAAGCTAATCCCTCAGGTTTTGAGATATCGATCTGAAATTCGGTACACGTTCTATTCTTACCAAGAAGCTGCTCATTAATTGGAATCGGGAAACTATATCATATAGCTGCCATACAAATTGAACGATCAAAGTGAAGTCATTGTATGGAAAAGTAAAGAAATTTTATTATTATCCAAAGCATCGCTACAATCTCCGAAGAAATTGTTCAGATGGGATCACTATTGCATTAAGCTGTCATTCTCTATATATCACTAAACGATCAAGCTCATGTATTTGTATGAAAATCTCTCTATTGAACAAAATTTGGTACAGTTTTTTTTAAAGTCTTTGCTACAATCTACGAACATATCTTTGAGATCAGACCGCTTTAGCATATAGCTGGCATTCAAACTTTTTATAGCCGTAATCTTTTATACATTTTTATGCTTTAAAAAATGCACCTGGAAGGGTATTATAGATTGTATGCATTAATTTTTCTTGTCTTTATATAAATAAAAAGCTTATGAGACGGTCAAAGAGATTAAAAAAAGCCTTTTTCATTGTTTTCTGTTGTTAATTATTTTTAATTCTTACCACTTCATCTCCTTAAAGAAGGATTTGCATAAAGTCAATTATCAACAGGAGTTGAAGTAATAATCCTATAAGCAAAAGGACTTTAAGCTTAAAGCGTGCGCTACACTTGCTGAAAACGCCCGAAAACTATCAAGAACTTATTTTGCTTTCATTCACTAATCTACTTTCTACTCGTTACTTCCTCATCGCTTCGTAAATTTCCTCACACTGTCAAAATTTTTACAAGTTTCCTGCTCCACTTTCATACACTGTTTTCTAAAAACAAACTTCATTTAATTTCACTACTTTATTTATAAACTTTTTTCCCACGGCTCGCGCTTTGGCCATTCTCGCTTCACTTTTCGCTCTTATCGTAGTCGTTTGCTCATCCGCATGGTAAATAGCACATATTTGAAACACTTATTATTAGGCACACACACACACATACATTTTAGCTATGGCATATTTTATTTAAGCACACTTACATTTAGCACCAATATTAGCGCATACTCACACAAATACACTCTTAGACATGGTTAAACGAATACATGTAATCTCACACAAACACATAGACACACACTAACCATCCACTTGAGAACGTTTCGCTGCACTCCATTGCTCGCCAAAATTAATGGGCAATTGGTTTAGTTTGCGCTACTTGAGCGTGACAAGGAAGCGGAAGTAACTTTTTAGATATTTTGGTTTACAATAAAAATACCTAATTGGAACAATTGTTAAATATTAAATTAGTGCTAAGCATTTCAATATCTGTGTTCGATTCGTCACTCTATCTCTGTCTATCTCTCTTGTTAGCAGAGTTGCATAAGAAAAAGAAGAAATGATTTAAACATTACAATGAGCATGAAAGTATTATATCAGCTTTCTCTTTCTATTTACTTATGCCAATTAATTTATGCAAGTTGTTTGTTTGTTTCGCCATTATGATAATTTTGACGGGATGAAAACCATTTAAAGGAACTATTGCCTCTGAGTTGATTTAGACAGGTCCGTTTTATTCTTACGTCGACGTACAAGTATACGCGAACTAGTCCCTCAGCTTTTGAGATACACACATTATCTTTTCCCCCGAAGAAACTGCCTATTTATCGGATTCGCGGCATACCGAATAGCACATAGCAGTCATACAAACTGAACGATTAGAATCAAAATCTCGTATAGAAAACTTTTTCATCTGACGAGATATCTTCTCGAAATTTGTTACGGATTATTTTGCAAGAAAAACTACAATATCCGAAAAAAAAATTCTAGATCGCATTACTATAGCATACTTGTATAGCTGTCATACAAACTGATTATTGCGAGAACTCGCTAAAATTATTTCATTTCGGAAACAGATATTTGTGTTACCAGCTAAAATTTTCTCTACAGGTTACATGCATATTTATATATCTGCATGCGTATTTGCTTTAGTAGAAAAAATACACAATAACTTTCCTTCCATTCGTTCAGTAAACATAATAATGTGATATATAAATCTATTTAGCTTTTTTATTTACGCAAAGGCAATAAATTATATGTACATACATTAGTGAAATGGCAGAAGCGCCAATGACTCAAACGACTTTCCATTTATACTAGTATGAGTACAATTTCTTGTTTATTGTTTTTCGAAGATCTATGTATGTGTGAACGCATTTGTTTCCGTGTTGTATATGTGCCACACGCCACTGTTTGCCTGTTGTGAGTGTTTTATACAGTTAAATCAAACAAGAGAAATGTATAAAACTATCCGCACAAGCAAACAGTGCTTCTATAAAGTCTTTTTAAAAACCAAATATTTGCATTACCCTGCAGAATTTCATTTATTATATTTATTTGCTTTCTTGCTCATGTCAGCACATTGTGATATGTTGCACAGTCTAACCCTGCCCTAATGCACATATAAAAGTTTCTATGTTGTATTTGTATATTACAGCCGCTACTTACTCGCCACTAAGAGCCGCTACTTTTACGTGCTCGAACGTCGCTGTAGCCGGATGAAAGAGGAATTTTATTGCAATTTTTCGTTACACTTGGCTGGTATTGTTTACAAGTCTGGAAAAAGAGTGGGGATGATTCATAGAAAACTTGAATTAGTTAGGTACAAATGATGGGAGTTGGAAAAGTCAGGTTAACGAAACACTAACGGTTATTAAATGCCAAAGCACCTATGTCTAAAAAACTACATCTCGGGTTTAAGGAATATAACAACAAGTAAAAGCACTAACTTTGCTTGCACCGAAGCTATAATACAATTCACAGATACAAAAGATTTCATACACGATGCTACAGCGATCCGATCTCAACAATTTTTTTGAAAATTGTGCCGTTGCATTGGACCATAATCTGTGCCAAATTTCGTGAAGATATGTCAAATAATAAGGTTTTCCATAAAAAGACTTGCGTTTGATCTGTCAGTTTTTGCGATAGCTATATGCTATGGTAGTATGATTTGAATAATTTCTTCGGAGATTGTAGCGATGCCTTGAGTTTTAATATGTGCCAGATTTCGTGAACATATCTCCTCATATAAAAAAGTTTCCATATAACGACTTGTGTTGGAACAGTCAGTTTGTAGGTTAGCTATATGCTATAGCTGTCCTTTTCAAACAAATGAGCAGCTTCTTAGAGAGAAAAGGACGTGTGCAAAATCTCAGATCGATATCTCGAAAACGAAGGGACTAGCTCGCGTATATACAGACAGTCTAACGAAGAGACGGTCATATTATATTATATATATACTTTATAAAGTCGCTGGCGCTTCCTTTTGGGTGTTAAAAACATCATGGCGTATGTAATATATCCTGTTCAGGGTATAAAAATAGAGTGGAAAATGTTTACATCTCTTCACGTTGTTCCTCTTCACGTTGTTCTGTTACAATTTCATTTTACTTAAGTGTTATAAAACAGCCTGAAATTTATGCAATACATTAATCAAACCTTATCTAACCAAGCCTTACTTAAAGCATTTCGACTTGGTTTAACCTAACCTTACTTAATTTCATTCAACTCAAATTTTTTTTTTCTAATCTAACATCAGTTAGCTTAACTTGACCGCAGCTAACCAAAGCTAACCCAACTTAACCTGACCGGACTCTATTTAACTTAACCTAACTTTATTAAACATAACCTTAACTTACTGCGTTCCTTTGCAAAATATGCTCTGAAATTTGGCAGAAGTCCCGACTAAATAAAAGGTTTCACTTTTATAAAAAAATACTCCATATATAGACAAAACAAATTTAGAATTGCGGAAACCATATAAGCATCGTATTAAATTTTATATTTCCAAGCAAATAACTAAGCAATAATAATTATATGCAGTATTTAATAGCCACGTGTTATTAACCTATTCCAAGTCACTCATTACATATCCTTAGAGACACATATATGTGTTGCGTGTATTGTCTGCAAGTGCTTAAGCCTCAATTGAGTGTTTTCAATTAATTTGCTGAAAATGTGGGTTGTGTGAGTGATGAGCAATTAATTTAATAGCTTTTGTTTTATGAGAAGTTTACTAAAGTAATAACACGATATTTGATTAAAGTTAAAGAGATAAGCTGTATATATATATTCTTCTCAGTTTTTTGAGAAGTTGAGAGACACTTGTAAAAAGAGATGTGAAAGTGTGATATGTTCTCAAATAGTTGCATATATTCAAACTATTTTAAACTCTTTGCACGCCATTTAAAAAATGCTTGCAAAAAACACTAAATATATTTTAAGGCTTCTTAGAACATGACGCTGAATATTTCCTAAAAATTTCATTGCTATTAAAACCGAAATGAGCACTTTGAAGGTGCCTCTTCTTCGTTTGCTCTTTTAACATTTCTGTAGCATATATAGCATAAATTTACCCAAATAAAAGTTTAAAAGTTATCCTTTCAATCCAATCCAATCATTCTTCGTCAAGTCGCTTGGCAATCTGATAGGTTATTCGATTCATTTTTTTGGAAAGGAAATCGAGCGATAAAATTAAATAGCGCTTGGATTCTTTATACCCTTACTTTGTTTCTTCGATAGTGACCGTCAAAATTGATTTAGTGAGTTTCAACGCGGTTATACAGCGGTTTCCACGCTCAGGCGTTCTCCACTATAAAGTAATAAAAATGCACGATAGCGTACTAATATGAGATGGGCATCTTAAAAGAAAAAGATCACAGATATTTAATATACGAAATGATTTAATCGAACTGTCGCCGAATTGAAAATAAAACAGCTCCACTTGTTGAAGAAAAGCGTGCTCTTGCACCGCGATCCTCAAGATTTGACCACAAGCGACTTATTTGTTTACCAAACTTCAAATAACTATTCGACGTGTGGGAATTGAATTTGTGCAGGTTATCGCCACTACGGAGGTCTTTGTGTACCTTTAGAAAACTTATTTTTCATAAGGCTTAAAGAAGTTGGATCATCAGTAGGTTAAGTTTATCGAGGCTAATTTAAGCTATCTTAAGAAATAAGTTGCCATTTTTCCACACACTAATAGCACTAACTAGTGCAACACTCCGACCACCTTCTCATCTCGAAATTCACTCACACATTTGCAGCCATTAATGTCCTCATAACATAATTTATGCCTCGAAATTAATAATTATCTTAACTAACACTTCCAATCGTGGAAATTATTGCCACCATTCAACATGGAACGCGGCAACGCACTCGCCGCTTTTCGTTGAGTCAACACAATTGAGCAATTAAACTCAACCATCTCAGCGGTAATGGAAATATTTAGCTTGCTTCATTACAGCCGCGCTGTTGGCGACGCAGTTGGCGGGTTTATTACGCCTTAAGTGCAGCTATTTTCGGCGCTCTCTTAGCGCTATAACGGTTTTGATTAGGACAATGAAAGTATTTATTACTCAACCGGCATGCCAAGTGGATGGCAAGCGCGTAAGCTTGATTATCTGCATGTTGGTGCGCGTCAAAAAGTTTTACTAGTTGAATATAGAAATAGACTTGGGGTTATTATACCCAGCTGTGTTGATGAGTAGCGCTAGCTGGAGAGCGCATAGAACAATTTCTACTAAAATTTTTTTTAATGCCTATGTTTATTATGTTTTCCTCTCGCAAATTGTTGCATAGTTTTGTTCATCTAACGGTTGTTTGTAATATCACAAACCAATCGTGATAGATATAGAGCTATATGTATATATCAAAATGATCAGGATATAACGATTATATTAAAAACTATTAATAGCGCGATAACTGTGAAAATGAACGTAATAACCCAATACTAATTTCATCAGATTATGTCACTTTACAATATACAAATCAAGCAACATGGAAGATATCGGGATAAAATTTTATACACATAGTAGCAATAATATTCTGTCTGAACTATCGTCTAAAAATGATCGCCATCCGACTATAATGTTTCAAAGTACCTCAATTGCGAATAATAAGACTTTTCTGGCTTTGAATAAAAAATATCAGTGAGAGTGATAAAAATTCTTAGTAAAAAATTAAGTGTCAAATTTTTGCTGATAATAAGGGAATATGCTTCTATAAATGATTAAAATCTGTTGTAATATCCGTACCCCCATATATACCTAATATAATATACAAAATTTCGTCCCGTTTCTTGACCTTATATTGCTTAACTCGGTATTGTTGTAAGACATCTCAGTGAAAGCTTGTGGCAATATTACGATTAATTTAATATTTTCTAAAGTTTGAACAATCACTAAAAATATATTGTTGCCTTTGATCCATGCTAATTCTACGAGTTTACAGCATTTGGATGCACTCGAACTTAGTCTTTCCTTATTTATTTCGTAATCGACTCTTTTTTAACCCCGCACAGTATTTAAAATAACTGAAGTTTTTCATTTCACATATGCAGCTAGCAGCTATAATAAATTTAATTTAATTTCTCAGTTAAAGACTGAATTTATCCCTTTAATTCCCTTTCGCTCATTGCTTTTTGCACATATTAAATTTACAACCACTTAAACCGACTACAAAATCCCTTCCTTCCTCTTGATTGCATTTAAACACACCGCCGTTTTATTATCCGCCTTTTTAATCACACCACATCATGCAGTCGCCCCTGGTCCAACTCCTCTTCATGTTTCCCTTGCGCTTTTTCTCTCTTGTCAGCGGTGTTTTCAACTACATCAAACGAATGGCTGAGTCTTGAATTGCAATGAAATTTTGCAATTTACATGCAAAATTATACCAAAATGGAGTGAAACGAGCGTTTCGCGACAGCAAAGCAACAACTAACGACAACAACAACCAGCCGTATATATACTATATATATACATATAAGTATAACAATGTCAACAGCAACCGCAAGTGTTGGCTTCAAGAGCACTCAAACACACTCTTCCACATAAACCGTATGTTTACGTCTACTGCCGCCGTCGCCGTTATTATGCAAATATGACCGACGACTCATCATTATTGTTGTCATGTCCTTTTTGTCGTTGGTCACCTTAGTGGCCACTCAAGGTTCAGTCCTTGTTTGCGTGTTGCACTCGTGCATACCTGCGTGTGAATGCTTTTAGCTTCCAGACTGTGTTTTAAATTTGTTGGCGATTTAACGCTTTTTTATGGCAAAAAATCATTTATATACATACATACCTATATTATACATACATACAGGAAAAGAAAAGAGAGCGAAAGTGAAGGAAGTTTTGTTTGAAAATTATACATAAGAGAGAGGTGCCAGCTCTATGAAGAAGAAATAATCATTACTATTCATTAAATTGCCAGCCTCTAAAGATTTTTCAGGTGTGCAAAAAAATTTTTTTATTCAATTTTATAAGCATCTCTTTAGAAAGAGATTTTTACCTTACAAAATGAGATTAGTTAAATGCTGGTGAGTGTCAGCGCAACCATTATCTTTTGAAGGAATTATCGCCTATATTAAAGCAAGTGTTTTAAGGTACATTTTTTACCAAAATTCTTTCATACTTCTATCTTTTATGCATTGCATTTTGCTATTATTATTAAAACATTTCGTTCTCTAACTCATACCTATTGCTTGATTCACTCAAAGTCTCAGCAAAAATCCCTTTGACGTCCACATTATTTATTGAATACTATTAAAGTGAAATTTATTAACATCTTATTGAGAAAGTATAACTACCGCGACACAATCCAAGCAATAGTTATATAAAATGCACAGAAGGCAAGTTTATTGACCCAGATTGCATATCAAAAATGGAAGATATTAAAAGTAATGGACAAAAATAAGCAAAACGTAACTCACTAAAAGCAAATTTATCATTATAATCATTTAATATTAACGAAAGGCACATCAAAAACTCATAAGGCTTAAGTAAGGCTCGTTAATGCGCCCAACACAGTATTGCACAAAAGTATTCGACCACCACCTACCAGTGCTGCCAATCATTTGTAATGTTTGGTCAATAAAAACGAGACGAAAGCGAGAAATTCAGGTCAGCTGCGTGTGCCTCGAAAGATGCGCATAAAGTGAAGTAGATTTAGTCACTTATATATATTAGGGTGTCCATTATTTACAAAGTTATTATTATTTTTTTTTTTTGCAAATGCTCCCAGTAGTTTCAGTTCTTGTCCCCAAAAATTTTTCAAAAAAAAAATTTGTATTGCAATTTAAACCGTGCCTAAATTACTTTGCTTTTCTCATATATATAGCAAGGGATTTTTTGATCTTTTGCAATAAATTTTTTATCTCCAAAGCGAATAAATCTACCACTTTGCAAAACTCATATTTTAATAAAAAAATTTCGACTTTATAAAAATTTCCCAATAAATTCATACAATTATGTATAGATTCTGCGTTGCTCATACGCCATGGTGCACTATATGAATACAGTACATGATGCATAACTTTAACTGCGTATAACTTTTATAGTAATGTTTTTTTGAAAACAATTATAAAGACCTTTTTTGTAAATCGGAAAAGTTTGTATTAGAATATTGCCTTTTTAAAGTTGAAGATTTATTTTCTTTAAAGCTAAAAAATTTATTGCAAAAGATCAAAAAATTACATATTAAATATCTATGGAAAAAGTAAATTGATTTAGGCACGGCTTAAATTTAAAATGAATAGCTTGTTTAGTTTGGATTCTTATTTTCAGTGCAAAGACTGAAACTTCAGGGGTCGTTTGCGAAAAACAGATCATTAGGGGAATAACGGATACCCTACTACACATATGTATATATATAATAAATAAACATATATTTTGATGTGTAAGAAAAGTAGGAAATTTAGTATAAAGTGCCCATCAATCACACATAATGCGTACGCGTTCGTTAACATTATCACTTGCCATATTTCTTCTGCTTCTACTTTTATCTAAATGTGCTTTGTTTTTAGTTTTATATCTTCAGTTACATATGTATTTTCTAGCGAGCGCCAGCATAAATCGTTTCGTTGAACATTTTCAAGCACGCCAAAATGTGTCGATAAATGGCAAATGTACACATATATATATTTAGTTATATATATAAATATATATGTACAGCACATATATGCACCCACACTTTCCCATTAAATCGCAAAATAAATAAAAGCTAATGCTATGCAGAGCCTATGACAATGCCAGCTATTCCGAGTTAATATATGCCAATATTTCATTTTTCTTCGAGCCAAGTAACGCTTAAATATATACAAGTGTAAAAATATATAAATATACATATATACTTGTATATACATTTATACGTCTGTATAGCAATGTAGCTTAGATTTTATCGCTGCCGACATATTGGCGCGTGCGAATGAAGTAAACAATTTTTTGGTGTTAAAAGTTGCCAAATTCCTTTTGGCTTCACAAATCCATATGCACATATATATGTTTTGAAGATTTTCCTCCGCCTAGCGTTGAAACGCCTTATGCCACAGACAAAACCAAGTAGGCGCGATGTTTTTTCTACAATAAAGCTGCAATTTGCATAATACTCCCACCTAATTTATATAATATTGTTGGAGTAAAGCTTCCCAAGCATACAGTTATTTGATTTCGATGAATGTTTTATGGATTTTAGTAAAAAAAAACCTACCAAGGTCTAATACTGTGTGTTTTTCGAACATTTTCTATCCCATTAGTCGAGGATCTTCTTCCAAGTATATAGAATAAGGCGTTTGTGATTCCACTCTGACTTAAGCCCACAATTTGTGACTTTATAAACTCGAATTTATTACTTTGTGTTTATGAATATTCTTGCAAAAATGTTTAATAAAGTAAATATTTTAGAAACTCTGAGTTAAACACGATAGTGTTCGCTATACAAACTCGAGTTTACTGAACTGTGTTTTTAAATATCTTACTTATGTTCTAGTTTGCGAATATGTTAAACTCAAAGTTTAACTAGACTTTTTTAAATATAACATAAGCCTTGAACGTAGGTCAACTGTATACCAATCAATTTTTGATAACATGATGTTAAAGTCATATCAAAATCTATAATATTATAGCTTAATATAATGTTACAAACCAAATTTGATATTCCATATAAGTTTAAAATCCTCGTTCCAGTTTTTTTTTTTAAATTACTGGTACACTATTAAGCCCTTTCAAAAAATCTAATCTAACCTTCATTTGCTACTAGCACAAACAGTTTCAAAAAGCTCATCTAACAAAATTAGCCAACTAAATGAATTTAAGGCCCACCCACCTTTACATATATCAAAGTATTATTGCAAAACTTCGCTATCTACTGAACTGCTCTAAAGGTATTGCCACCAAACGCTCAAAGCCCTTCTTGTAGCCATCTGAAAAACGTGACAGCTGAGACAAGCGTTTACAAATGATTGCTGCATGTTAATGTGCTGTCACTTTCAATAAAGCGAATATCCAATGAAACATAAGAAACCCGCAAACTAAGTAAAAGTATAAATACAGAGACGAAGAAAATGTTTTGTTGCAGAATATAGTAGATACCGTCAGGCATAGAAAGGTACTATTGTGTTGAGGCGAGCTAAAAAAAGGTGTTTTTTTCATATGTATGAATTTATATTTTATACCCGTGATTTTTCTATGTGTTTATAGGGTTTTATGTTTTAGTTAATATTACCTTATAGACTACGTAAGCCTAGCCTGTGTTAGTTTAAGCTTGAGGAAAAAAGTATACATATGGAAACTTTAACTTTTTCCTTATACTCCAAATGAACGGAGCGACATGACTATAGACTCGCAGAACACTGAACCGACAACTTCTTTAAAATATTCATGATGGCAGCAGTTGCCATCTATCTAAAGATTAAATAAACTTCAGTATTTACATCTATTTAAATATGAAACTTTTTGAGAAAAAGAAAATTTTAAGACCACTTAGTCATCCATGCTTTAGCGCTTCAGACTTATAGAGCGTAATTTTCGTCGAGAGAGGGATCTGCTAATCAATCGTCTAACAATCCCAAGTAGCACCTGTTGGCAAGTAATATTCTACGCTTGATCTCCAGTCTCTGATTGCTGGTGGTATTTATACGAGTTCCGCTAGAATATTACCAAAATAACAATATTATAACAACAAGAAGAAAAGTATTATTATTGTAGAACAAGGTGGTTTTCTCAGCGAATCCGGACCATAATCGCATTCAGTTCCGCCAGAATGAAGTTTTCATCCCTCTATTTGACATTGATTATTATTATCTGGTTTCTGTTCCATACACACCTTCCTACTTTGTATTTGGTTAATTTTGCACTTCCTGTCTCTTTTCGATATTAATATCTGGTACCTGTTACATATACACCTTCCCTCTTTGTATTTGCTTAATTTTGCACTTCCTGTCTCTTTTCGATATTCCTTTTCACAACAACATATTGTTATCGAACTCATATTTCCACAGCGCACTACCCAATACCACTTAGTTGTCTAAACTTTTTACTTTGTGCAGGCTATTTGTGTTGTATTATGATTTATGGAAGCCCATCAATGCGACGTGTTGGCTTTATTGAGTGGTCTTAAAGGTATTGTGTGTCGAAGCAATGGTGAACAAAAGCAAAAGAAAAGTAGTAAAAACGAAAATTCAAAAAATGAAAAATATGCGGACTCACCTCTTACACATGTCATCAGTTAACATCAAACATTTTTCGTACTAAGCTTACCACTTAAATCTTTTTTCTTATATCTCTCTTTACTTGCAGATATGGCAGCTTATTAGGCAGTTGGTGAGAGATACTAAATAAAAAGCGGAGCTTAAAATATATAAATTTGAGCAAGACGAAGTTAAATCAAAATTCATCTGAAAACGTGTACTCCTCTCAACATAAAACCTGCAACAGCTCACTCACTCACTTCTACTCCAGGCCTCTCAACTTCAACTCTATAGTAGCTTAGGTGCACTATAGACTATACAACATGTCACACAACGTCGCTACAAACGCGTACCCCGATGAACCGCAGATCCCGACGTTGGCGCTCTTCCCGCTCGAAGAGGCTATCGACTCGCCGTTGCTACACAATCTCAGCACAGCGATGGCTGTGAGCATAGAGAATGACACCTACAATATAACCATGGAATATTCATACTATGAGAATTGTCCAACAAATGGTGACTCTATTGGGCATATAGTGAATTTTGTGCTCTATGTGATCGTTTGTGTTATTGGTCTGTTCGGTAATACGCTTGTGATCTATGTCGTGTTGCGTTATTCGAAAATGCAAACCATTACGAATGTCTACATACTCAATTTGGCAGTGGCTGATGAATGTTTCCTTATTGGCATACCTTTCCTGCTGCATACCATAGTTAGCGGTAGTTGGCAATTCGGCAATTTCATGTGTAAAGCTTATATGGTCAGTACGTCAATTACGCAGTTTACTTCATCGATCTTCTTATTGATCATGTCAGCAGATCGTTACATAGCCGTTTGTCATCCGATCTCTTCGACGCAATATCGCACGCCACTCATTTCGAAGTTAGTATCCTGCTTCGCATGGCTTGCCTCGGCCCTACTGATGTTACCGGTTATCATATTCGCGAATACGGTAGAGCAAAGTGGACATATTTCATGTCACATCAAGTGGCCTGAGTTGGGACATCATGAAACCGGTTTCACTTTTATTATGTATGTCTTTACGCTCGGTTTCGCTACACCGCTCGTCTTCATACTCTGCTTTTACTACCTCGTCATACGGAAATTGCGTACTGTCGGCCCACAGAATAAGTCAAAAGAGAAGAAACGTTCCCACCGCAAGGTAACACGTTTAGTGCTGACCGTCATCACGGTTTATATACTTTGTTGGTTGCCCTTCTGGATTTCGCAACTAATACTCATCACAACTACCCCCAGTCTGTGTGCTACACGCTTTGAAATTGCCATCTTCCTGCTTGTCGGCTGTCTCGGTTACTCTAACTCAGCGATGAATCCCTTCCTCTATGCGTTTCTAAGTGAAAACTATAAAAAGAGCTTCCGCAAAGCATTCGCCGCCATAACCGCTATAAACGCGAAGGACACTACATTCACAGCCAGCGGCACCGGCACTGTGCCTACAGCTGAGCTGCATAGCAAGGATATTAGTATGTTCAGCAAGTTGGGTAAGAAGGGTCGCAAATTGGCGGCTATACGACAACAACGACAAAAGCAAAAGGAGGCGCTACTAGGTGTGGATAGTAACACAACTACTTTGCTTACAAATACCACGTATGGCACGGCTACGACCGCGACAACAATGACCGTGGCCGAGACGTCCGAAGCATTGCCGACGGAAATTACAAATGCCAATCTCACGCTTACTGCGTGCTATGACAATGGTCAGCTGATTAAAGGCAACAATACAACAGCTGAATCTTCGGAGCTGAGCGCTATCAGTGTGGTAAATGAGGCGACAGAGTTGCAAGCCAATGGCGGTGTGTCACATGCAAATGCGGCGACGGAGCGACCGCCGGTGTTGCGCACAGATTTATAAGAGAATTGATGCAGAATGTATGTGTGAGTACGCAAAGTGTACTGGGTTTGGAAAACTTAGGGCAAAAATGTACTGCTGGAGTGCTTAGCGCTTAAGTTTAAGTTTAAGTAAATAATATGCGGCTGTTCGAACTGTTTAAGAAGAAAGAGTACTTACATAATAAAAATAATGACTACTGTTAGTTATATTTTTTTTTATTTTTGCAACTTTATACTATACATAACTATAGCAACTTGTCCGCCACTGTAAAAAAATTGCATAAACTTTATTATTAATTGATAAATACGTATTTATACCTATAATTGCTCAGCAAACAACTTATATGATTATAAATCTTAGCTTCTAATTTATTTGTAGCAACTATTTTAATACTTATTAATCACTCCTATGCTGAAAAACAAAAAAAATATTTTCTACCATAGTATTCAATGTCTTCTGGGTAGTATGTGTTAGTCTGCTAAGTATTTGTGTACCTGTACATATCAGTGATTGTATGTAAATTAATGTTCAAATGTAATTCAATGGTAAATACGTACAAAATATATGTGGATACCAACTACTAATAAAATAAAGTGATGAGAACTAATTTACCTGGTCGCAAATAAAGTGAGTACATAGTACGTAAGGTACTATTATTTGGTTTAATTGAGTCGATTAACGATTACAGCAAGTTGTCGAACTCGATGTAATGTAATGTAGAGGTATTTTCTGTGCCAGTTTACTAACCACAATAATAAATAGACGAAAACATCTAAAGACCGCTCCAGCCTCTAATTAAATATTAAAACATTTAGCTTAGTCGAGTCAATTTAACTTAATTGAGTCAATTAATCAAATTTAATATTCACTAATACTCATTTAGGAAAAAAGATTTTCTGAAGATAAATTGTTGAATCATTAACTTTAATTAAGTCAATAATAAATGTTAAAATACCGCTGAAATCTCTAATAATGTATATTCACATTTGGCTAAGTTGTGTCAACTAAGCTTTCTAAAGTAAAATTTTATATTCACTAATCCTTATTTGGGGAAAGCGCTTTTCTAAAGGTAAATTATTGAAACATTAATTTTAATTGAGTCAATTATGTTTAAAAGGAGTAATATTTTTTTATATTCACTATATATTATACTCAAAGAAATGTTAAAAGTCCGCTCAAATCTCCAATAAAATATTAATTGAGTCAATGAAGTTTAATTGCTTTGATTAGTCGAACAAATATTTGAACTAACAATAACTGAGTCGATTTCGTTGAAAAATCGATTGTTAAGTTTGCTAATTGCGCATAAAATGTATAATTTAGGTGGTAATTTGTATCAAATATTAACTAACAATATAGATATAAAAAGCCTTGAGTTGTTTAGGGGTGCTTTTGCTCTGATAAGCGTATATTCGCGTATATACCTTTTAAGTCAAAATTTTTTTACACATCACATTTAATTAAATTCAATTCAAAAACTAAATTAAAAACAAACATAAATAAAAAATATTTTATTAGGAATTTCAATTTTGATAATAAAAAATTAGTTAATTTTTGAATCAGTTAGTGACTTAATTAAAAATAACTTGTTAATTGTTGACTGAGAAATAGAAATAGTTTATTATTGAATACGAATGGTCCCACGTTATTATATTAGGGTAAGTTCTGTAAAATAACAGCTGTTGTTAGCCTTAAAGCTGTCGTCAAATTCAACTGAGCTTGAATTGGTTGTCAAACAATTAAAGCAACCAAATGAATTACAAGAAAATTGCAGTTAAAGAAGTTTAAAATTACGAATTCAAAACTCATCCCTAAATAAATTAAACATCAAGACTTAAAATACTGAATTCGATAGTATAATTAATAAAAGGTTTATTTTACTGTCAAGAAATTAAGTTCTTTTGTTATACACCGACAGCAATCAGACAAGGATATTACTATTAGTCATTTTGAGCAGCATGAATCAGCTGTATTAATATCAAATCAATCAATGATTACAAAATACCGCCTGCGATGCACTATGTTTCTAGGCAAAGGCGCCAGTAGACCTTTTTAATGTCAAAGGCAATTTGATCCAGTCTTATACTTAATTAAACACTTTTCAAGTGCCTCCACTGGTCGATGTTAAAATATTCGCCTACTTTTTTCTCTTACTCGTATTCACCGATTCCATTTACTTCATCATATATCAAACAAAAAAATTTTCTAATACGCATTCTAGCCATCCAAATCAATGAACAAATATGCAGGCAATAGAAGTCAGGTCGTATTAATTACACAAAGAGACTTAAGCGATTTTGAAGATGCCAGATAGATTTCCAGGAATCCATTTCAATTGACATCAATCAGTAGCAAACAAGGAGAGACTGTTTAAATGCCAAAAGCGTAGGCGAAATACAGCGATTAATTTTCTGTAAAAAGAATTTCGCAATGAGAAAGATCAATGAGGAAACAAATTAAGATAATTAAATGTGTCGTCAAGTGTAGAAAGTCAGCCATAAATTCAGCGAAGGCTGAAGTAAGAAGCCAAATTTAGGCTAAATTAACGAAATCTTATATTTTTGGAGCGAATTCAGAGGAAAAACAATCTGTTTCAAATAGGACAATACGAAATGATGAAAACTTCCCTAGAATCAGATAGTTGCTGCCATAAAAGTGAGGTTAGATTTGAAAAGTTTCTATTGCTTAAGAATATGCGTTGGTTCTAGAGAGAAATGCATTTCTTCTTGAGATATGAACACTGAATAAGTTAATGTGGTGAAAAAAATACAGCGGGTATTGAAGCTCATTAGTTCCAATTTATACCTATGAGTGCTATTAAAACATTAATGCGGTGCTATAACTAACATCGAGAAAGGAAAATGTAGCCTTTTTGATTTCCATGCAAGACAAAGCCAAGGAACTTTACTCTATTTCTATCTCTCCATCCTTCTTCCTCTCGCACTTTATCTTTACCACTCTTTCTCTTGTATGCTCTTTCGCTCTCTAAAACTCTCTCCTTCTCTCCCATACTCTTTAGGACATCTCCGAAATTTTAAAACTACAAAATGAAAAAAGATTACCGAGGTCACCTTCTCTCTCTATTTCAAATTAAATTCTGCTCATAAAATATTCTCAATATATATTTATCGCCCCACGCGATATTCTTAAGATAGTCTTAGGTCGAGAAATAGTCGGTCAAACCGTTTCATAATGCGAAAAAGGGACCTAACATCTGAGCAGCATTAGTATTAACTATTTTATAATTACTTGGTGAGAATCATCAACAACATGGTTCTGGAAGAAATAAAGGTAGACTGATATTTCCAAAAGTGTGATTCATGTACTCGAATTTTGCTAGTAATAAGACTAATATTCAATCTTCAGTTTATTAGCAAGTATACAGCCAATATTCTCTAATCATTTTAAATCGCAAGCGATAAAATTTGAAAAGTAATAAAAATCTACATTGCCGTTGCAAGAATTTGTATAAAAGAATATTGAGACATCGACTGTGTTTCTAAACTTTATCTGCAAATATATTTATAATACTTTGCTGCTTGCAGCTGAGGCATCAATAGAGTTTAATATGTCATAAAAATTATTTTAAACGAGAAAGAAGTGAGCTTCACACTTCATGTCGAACTCAGTTCCGTTAAGTGATTTTACATATATACATACAAAGGTATCAGCCTAAACGTTTGTATTTGTGTGTGTTCATTAATCCCAAGAATTTGGAGGCCTTTAAAAGGCGATAAATCGCTTGACATCCTGATATTGATGTGACACACTCGTGACAGCTTGTGAGCTAATAAAAACCTTCGTTCTCGTCAAACATTTTTCATTTAATTAAGTGTTTTCTTTTGTACAAATGGGTGAGAAGTGTGGTTGTGTGTGTATATATATACAAATGTGTCAACTGAATAATGAATTGAATTTTCGCTTGTTTACATTGATTTTTTGTCGGTGTGGTATTTTGCGTTCAAATTTTGTTCAATGAGGAGGTGTCATCAGCAAGACGAAATCGTCGAAATCCTTTAGCCCAGATGGAATGTGTGCCTAGATGGATGTTGGTATTTAAGCAACTAGGCTCAGCGGAGGTAAAGCATACCGTCGAAATAGCACGTTTCCTGGGCGTGCCATTAGATGGCTTCGATGACAACCAACTTGAACCTCACCATCTTTTTTCTTCTTGTTATTTAGTTTAATTGTACGAATTATTTTGGCAAATATCGAAAATTTGGAAACCGTTTCACAAGTTCAGTGCATGATACAAGGCAGTACTATTTCCATCCAGTTTTGTATCTTCTCAACTAAAAAAGCTGCATTTCTGAATCTTGAATCAATACTCAATACTCATACTATTGAATGTTAGAAAAATCCCAACAATTCTAAAAAAATATATCCAGTCAGTAGAACAACTTCGTATCCGTAAAAAAAGTATTCTATGGGTTAGGAGTAGCAATCCACCCCACGCTTCCAAAAGTCAACACGTCATAAGAGCACTGTTAACTTAGGTCTACCTATTCTACGTTCTATTTTACCAATGACTTCTTTAATTGCCTTAATTCTGACTAGATTCATCGAATAATTGATTAGGGTTTTCATTCAATTTCTTTCCTCCTAAGTATAAGTAAAATTGTTCCAAGAATAAAGAAAAATGTATACTGGAAGAAGTATCCTTCTCCGTTAGTCAACGTTCTTTTTTACCTCGAAACTGCTGTTTTCTGTGAAATTAGAGGTTTTTATAATAAAGATATTTTTGATCGATTTTAACACCGATTTTTTTCGAGATTCGCCAGGAATCAAAAATATTTGTGTAAATCAAAAAACCAAAGGTATAGTTATAATGACCACGCAGTTCAGTAAGTGTGAGATTTAACTTTCTAATATGATCTTCTTAAAGTAATATTGCAGCAGACAAAGTATTTTCAATTCTCTGAAGATTTCCAAAGATCAAAGCTTTTTTCTCAAAAAAGAACATAAAATTAAAACCTCCCTTATAAACTATCACACAAACTAGCCGTATCAAATCATTCACAATAGATTGGCATTTACTGTTTTTAAATACATATATACAAGTATATATATATATGGTATATGCGTTTGGGTATATAAGTATATTTATTATTGGCTTCCATTTTTCATTTCTTTGCTAAACGGCAATAAAATTTGTCAATTCGAACTGAGAATCATTCGGGCAGAAGTTATATCCTTAAAAACTTGTTGTACATTACAGCGAAAACGAGGCAATGGTTAACCAAGATAGTTATGTATTTGTAAAGATTAGTATGATTTAAAAAAAAAAAAAGTTGATTTATTATATTGTAGTTTTATCGCTAGCTTTATGCTTCCAAAATTTTACTAGATGGATACATACAAACATTACTGCAATAAAACCAACACAAATATACAAAAATTTATTTCAGCTAAAAACACTTATATATTTTTCCAAGCAACATATTTCAAATATACATTTACAAATGTGAGCATTTGCAGCCACACAAATAGCAATGGGTAAATATTCTTCATATGAATATGTGTCTATACAATCATATATTTATATTCATTTATGAATACACACCATTTTACTCATATTTCCAGCAGCCCATGTAATTGTGTGTTACTATGTTTGCGGGAACATTTTCGACACATATCTTATAAAACCACTGAACCGTTATTTATTGCTAGTTAAAGTATTTTTCGCCAATTAAGTTTTTGAAAACTTTGTTTTAGGCAATTTCAACTTAGATTAAAAGAGAAAAAAGTATTTATTTGTTAAAAGATTGTTGAACTTGTTTTTGAAGGGAAAATGTGACAAACGAGTATATCCATAACAACAGTGGACTTTGCAAACAATGTGATAGCAAATATAAACTTCATATTAATATTTAGGCGCAGCAGCACGCGTATTATAATCGGTAAAGTATAAACGCCTAAAAGTGTGCTATGGAATTAACTTATGAAATCCTTATGAAATCAGGTGTGATAATTTGTGCATTTTTGTAGACAAACTCGTTAATACGTTTTAATAAATTGAAAATACCGTGAATGCCTTAAAGTATGCTATACAGCTCTGAATATTGAAAAAACACCAAATAATTTCAAATTTTTTCAATAAAAAAGTGAGCAGTGTAAAGTAAGTTCCCTGAAAAAATTATTATTATACATTAAATGCATTAAATTCAGATAGTATACTTGTATATTAATAAATTCACTACCTAATCTAATCCAATAGACGATTACAGCAAGCCAACAATCATTGTATGGTTATATATATATACATATATAAATTATTCTCTGACTGATAAAGATACAAAATATTTGTCAAATCCGCTATGTCCAAAAAATCTTTGCTATTAAATGATATTCATTGATAAGCCAACTTTTAAGCGCAATCTGTATAAATTTAACAATTTGTGAACTGTTACCAAGAAAAAAACTTAAACTGACTTATCCCAACTTAGGCTTAGTACGAGTTTAAATTTTATCCACAGACCATCATACAAAGAAATATAAATATATTCACAAAAATTGCCGCTGCAAAATTGTTTTTCGCTTATTAATTCAAAAAAACACAAAATAAATTTTAATCAAAATATGGAAATAGCGTTTAACCACAAATGCCACACCACAAAAACTAAAAACAATTATTTCTCCACCAATTGATTGGAGTTGGTGGGCTTTTTGCAAAAAATAAAGAAAGTGATATGTGCGCTGGAGCAACCAACAATATCTGCTGTCAACAAAAACTAAAGCAATTACAATTTTGTTATAAATATTTGCTGTATTTCTGAATTTAATCAACATTTTTAGCAAAACAATTTAAAATTGTGTATAAATAACATTTATTTATTGCCTAGAAGTAGCAAAATTAAGATAAATAAATATATTTTTGTTTCAAGGCAATTTATGTTATTAGTTGGACGATATCATATTGCTTATCAGGGGCAAGAACAACAACAAATGTATATATTTCACTATGGAATATTTCTAATTAATCAAATTCATGCAACTGACAGGCATTTTTGTTCAATTTCACAGACATTTTTTTTTGTGTGATTAGGTTAGAAATTAAAATGAAAATTAAATTATTCCGGTACAAAAAAACCTTCAAAAAATAAAATTAAAATTAAACTTTTAACCAGCTGTGCTTGAGACCTATGTAAAAGCGAAAGAAATCGCAAAATTTCGTTTGATTAATATGAGCATATAAGTAATTCTCATCAAGCTTATTAAAAGCTTTATTATATTATTTTGTCTACTAAAAAATCACATTCCACTAACTTTTACTTTCATATTTTATTTAAGGCTGTTCAAGACTCTAGTTGAAAATAATTATAGGTGTCGGGGAAATTCAGCGCAACTTCTTTTAATTAATCTCATCAATAATACTCTCGTAAGCGTTATTTTCAGCAAACATTTCATTCGATAAGTTCATGTTAAAGTTTCGGAAACTATTCGATAGTCGCATATAAAAATAACCTTAGGTAAAAAAAGTCCCATCTGTTTCCATCACTGCAGCCTCTCACCACCCTCTTAAGGTTCTATTGCCTTTGGACTTTCTCTCAATCAAGAAAAAGCAGAAAAAATATATGCTGGGTCAACAAAATACTGCTATAAGCCATCATAAATAATTTTTATCGTCTTAATAACTAAATAAAAGTAGACTTTCAGCTGTCAAAAGCAATAAACCGGCGGCTAACGCCGAGGAGTGAGCACATTTTTAGTAAATAGTAAAATTGGAATAGTTGGTGTAAATATAAAATGACAATGTAGATACGTATAATGTGGCATTGCGAGCACACTAAAAAGAGATATTACGCCTAAAAGAATGCTATAAAGTTTACAAAAAAATAATTGCACAAAGAAAAAGCCACAGGTTATAAAGAAAAATTAAAAATTAAATCTGGTAAAATCTAGAGAATATTGTAGGCCATTCTAAATCTATGCAAATATGAGGACTTAATGTTCATTTTCGACAACTTAATGTACATATGTACATGTTAGTATGCAATAGGCAAAAATATTTTCGAATTATTTTAAACTCCAACTCGAGCAATCTTTTAGGCATTTCGCCTAAAATAACATAGCACCAAAACTCTAGATTTACAAAAATAGCTTCATACGAAAGACCAAAATAGCAAATATATGTAAATTCTGCGTGAATCAAAAGCCATCTCAGCCAGCTGCAGTATATTTATGTTAAATAGCGGATGACTTAACACGCATGTCTTTAACAGCCCAAAAGTATGCAAAAACTTGGTAAAACATTTTTATACATCCTTATAAATTTTTAGCATACATTAGACGCACCTAAAAGCCGGTTTCAAAAATCTCAACGTCGAACAGCAGCAAAAAGCGTGTACACAGTTTGCCGTTAACATTAATCAACAATGCTTGGGCGCCTAAAAGGTTGCTTCCTTCTTTACCATATACAACACTTCTTTCCTATCGACGTTCGTTTTTTATGCTCTTGCAACTTGCTGCTACAGGGTATACTAGATTTGTTCACTTAACGGTTGTATTACCTAAACCTAATCGCGATAGATGTAGGTTTATGTATTATATATATAAATGAACATGATGACGACACGAGTTGAAACCCGGATGTCTAACTGTCCGTTCGTCTGGCTGTGTGAAAACCCCAGAAGCCATACAAGTACTTGTATAACTAATATAAAGATTTTCAAACATTCGGTTGACTGTACTCATTACATATCGTTGATGGTATGTGGAGTACCTTACTGAAACTCAAGCGTTCAACATGTAGCATATCTGCCGAAATATATGAAGTTATATTATAATACATATAACAAGTTCCGTTATTCTAACAAAATTAATTATATTGGCCTTATTCTCATATTCCTAATATCATTAATTTCGATCTTCTAGTTGATGTTTTGCAATCAACTCAATATATTCAATTTAGCCTCCTTTTAAGTATTTTAATAAAAGTTAATTATCGATGACGGGAAGTAAATATAGTTACAAAACTAATTGAATCTATCATCTATAATATAACTTAATAATATAAAAATTTTTATCTTAATTCATTCACGGTTTAGTCGAATAATGAATGTTGAATTCTTCCGCAAGATTGCAAATGAAGGTATTTGCCCGTCTTTGTATAAAATGATTTGTTACATCCGAACTTAGCCCTTCCTTACTTGTTTTTTTTTTTGTTGTTTGTTTTTTCGGTGTGTCTTTTGCACTTTTCACCAGTCCAGTGCACACACTTTGCGATGGCAACGAGAAGAAAAAATATTTACCTTTAAGAGATAATTTGAAATTTATTTGTTTAGTAACTAAACCGGTTCTAGGCTTTTATTTACATGAAGCTTGTGCAAGCGGAGTGTAAGTGAGTGAATATACATATGGCAAACGCACGTGTGGAAATTTTTTCTTAGCTTTTTTTTATGAAATTTTGAAAGGGAATTTCCGTAGCAGCTAAAAATAGTTTAAACGTTTTCTTGGTTTTCGTAGTTTTTTTAGTTTTTTTTTTTAGTGGAAGTTTTGGAAGAGAATTTTCAAAGCATCAAAAAAACACGCTGCTACCGCGTGCTTAAGTGTGTCTTGCGCTTCCCATTTTTGAGTCTCCAAAAACGTTTTGCGTAACTAATGACTGCTCCGGTGCATTTGCATAGGCTTTATTTTACTTTTTCTTCACGTATGCTTTCTGTATTTCATCTTTAGTCAATTTGCTTTGCGGTGCAAAAACTTCGTCTTCCGTTTGCTGTTTCGAAGTTTCTTTTCTAGTAAACTTTGTCTGTAGACTACATATGTGTATGTGCTTCTATATATTGTATGTGGAATATTGTCTATTTTTTATACACACACATATGCGCTAACTTACTCGTTTATTGTTTTCCTTTGCAAGCAGAACTATCTTAAATATTTTGCTCGTATAACTTTAATAATGCTAAATAAGTACGGTACTTTGTTAGACAATTTCGACCTACATATGTTAGTGGTGTGCGCAGATGTTTCATTACTCTTTCATAGTAGCACAAATAATTTGGAATAACTGAAAGAAAGCAAAGACCAGTACATACAAATCGTTAAATGATGTTTTTACAACAACACTTGTGAATCGAGACCAAATCTTTTTATCATAAACGTCGTAGCCTTCTTTAACCAGAAGATTCATTTTTGTTGAAGCGGTCTTCATTGTAAATCAAAGGCTATTTGCTTGGGTATGTAAACTAAAATGGAGCGAAAAAAAAAGGGTTTTTGACTCAAAATTTATTTTAACGCTTAAGGAAAGCATGTTGTCGTTTAAGACTTTTTTTTAAAACTCCAATAATGACCACAAACAATTTTTTTAAGTTGATAACTTTTAATTGGACAGAAAGAGGACTATCCACAATTTCTAGAACACTTATCAAATTTACTTTAGAAGTGAGTGCGCCGCCTCTAGATGTTAAAAAATTTTCTTTTTTAATAATCTACAATCTACAATTTTACCCTCAGGCTAAGCAAAAAAAAAATTGTTTTTCGTTTTACGCTAATGTGAACTAAGAGTTAGTGGAACAGTCCCGAGCCCTTCTTGAATTGAAAATTGAGTGAGTTGAAATACGTCTTAACCTCAAAGCAGAGTCAGTCCGTGCAACATGTACCTTGAGTAAAAATTGACATATCGTAATGAAACTTGGTACAGGTGTTCCTTGGCCAAAGAGGGAGGGCAAGTTCGTAATGAAAAAATTCGATCTCGTAGCGAAAGTATTGATGTATTTCTTTTATTGATCTGAAGACTTTCCCTCACGTACAGAAAATTTTTTTTATAAAGCTGGGGATTCTCGAAATACTGGCAATCACATCACATCTTCAGAAGAAAAAATCAACACTACACACATTCAAAACTTTTAACGTGACCATATTTTTTGCCTCAATATTTTTCCACCAAATTTTATTTTACGTCAAACGCAGCAGTTTTTTACACTAAATCATTTATATTTTAGCCCATATTACGCCGCGCACATTTATCAAATTTATTAGGGCATGTAAAGGCAAACAACTATGCTTTTTAATGGTGATAAATTGTCGAGCTTGAACAGAGTTATAAATAAATCATGAATTTAGCGCCACAGTAGGCGGATTAAAAACAGATTTGAAAGGTGTTTGAATAATTTTCTTTAATAATTTGACTTGTTTTGCGTTATACGCACGTTTATTATATATGAATTATTTATTTATTATTAAAACAATTAATGTTAATGATTTCTTAAAGTGCGTTAAAAATTTATAGATATGCCTTTCAACTTTTATTTTTGAATTTATGTAAATTATTATCGATTAATTTTTATATTTTCCAAACGTTTAGTGGCATAAAAATATTTATGGTTATTAGTGTGTTTATAACATACAAATGAAAAACTTTTTCATATTTATTTCTAAACACAATATGTGAAAAATAAACAAGCTAGGATGATCAAAGCAACTTTGGTTTGCAAAATATCTTTTTACCTTCGTAATTCTACATAAATTTATGACGATTTAATGCCCACAAGTGAGTTTTTAAGTCAAAATTATCTAATAGCATAAATATCTAAATATTTGCATGTATGCACAAGTATGTGAGCACGCTTTTACTAACTAAGTTGCCATTTCCACTAGTCTTGAATTTGCATAAAAAAGTTCTTATGAAAATTGCTTGGAATTATGCCCAACAGAGGCAATTGCCTGCTCTCCTCATATATCGCTGCCGGTTGTCAACTTAAGAGACCATAGCTTACACATGCTGCGAATACAAAATTTACTACGCACTTGTGCATAATTAAACAATGCAGAGAATTATGTTTTTAGAGAGTTTTTTTTCAGCGCCTACGGCAAATAAAAAGGGAGTCAATAAAATGTTGCAACAAATACATTTGGCCTACGAGCAGTAACTATAGATATTTTAATAATAATGTATGTGTGCGTATTTGTGCGCTTTTATTGAAATGAAATTGCTGTTAAGTTTTCCCGAAAGGTCGACGTTTTAAAAAATGTTGTCTCTAATGCTAATATTCGCATGCAATAAATTGCTGTCGCGTAATAAAAATGCCACAAATATTGGAAAATAAATACAAAAAGACGAATGCATGTATAATTTAATTAAAAGATTATATAGGTACATATATATTTCAAACATTTTTATTCTCATTTCTCAACTAATAATAGCTCACTTCCTCACTTTTGGCTGCAATAAAATATTAAATGTTCATCATACGGTACGTGCTACCCCTAGCTGTTAAGCAACTATTATGTATATTGATAAAGGCGTGACATATTTTGATTGCAAAGCAGAGTTTGAGAGTTTGGTCAACGATTGTTCCGTAGACCGATTTTTCGAAACTCTGATATTTCAATATGTAAAATAACAAAATTTAGTTTTCATAACTTCGTGCATAAAAAATAACTTCTGATAGCTTACTTGATAAGTTTTTGAAACCACTATGGTCTAGCAACTTTATAATGGCCCTAGCTAAGGAAAATAGTCCTTTTCTACCTGAAAAGAGTATATATTAGGCGAGCCGATTTAGTTGTGTCCGTCTGCATGTATGAATATCCAATACCAAAGAGAAATGAGCTTAAAGAATGTGTTAGCGCAAGAAAATGTTTTTATCTAATAGCGGTTCTCTTTCTCACTTCAAAGCCTGCAGACTATATTTAAGTAGCAAAGTAGGAGTTGAAGTACTCAATCAAAAATTTTTAACAACCGTCATCCACTGAGAAACAACGCCCCTTTTGCAACTTCAGCTACTCGACTCAAAAATGTCTACATCGCTCGTTACCTACACTAGTCGTACAGAGCTTTCAATGGAATTTGCAACGGTATCTCAATCGAATTTGATTGCATAACTCAGCTGTTCGCCAAGCTGTGCCTTCATTTTAATTTCCGCCCCATCAATGGTTTCTGATATTTTCACTTGTCAAGCGACTTTATCGCATGCGCATATCGAACGGCGCGGACATATCTCTCACTGTCAATTAAAGCGCAAGCGGGAAGACATGAAATACGCAGAGAGATAAGCAGTCGGGCGGCATGGTCCAGCAATTTACTTAGCGTTTGTGTAATTGCATCTGAGCCAATTACAGCGAACAGTTGACTGTCATAAACATGACAGAGCTTTATACTATACGCACTTTACATGCAAATGTATGTGTGTGAACTATATTTTCCAGCGGAATGTCAGCAAGCGGCATGAAATGAACGGAAATGCGTGAATTCTGCCGCTCATGCGGGAATGCAAGAAAGCCGTTACTTACAAGGAAATGAAATTGCAATCGTTAAATTGATACGCGCAACAACAATATGCATGATATATGCAACAATAACTGCAAATATATGAAAATCCATTTATTGCAAATCTGCTGGTGTGCAAATGTGACGTTACGTATACGCACTGTTCCAACCGGCGCACTCATATGGGGAGCGCATACAAAGGAAATTGCCACAAATTTGTAACAACCGTTGAAAAGAAAAGTGCTGCACTAAGTGCAATACGAATGCGGCTTACGTGCAGGTTGGGAGCACAGTACTGTTTGTATATTACACATTACAAATGCACCTTTCAACCCGCTTGGTCGTTTTTCTTTAGGGAATTCTTTGTTGTCGCGCTATTCGTTACTTTGTTCGAGCTTACAATACGAAATTCGGCTTTGTATGTGTGTGATCGCAAGCACTTGATTGCTTTGTGAGCGAAGGTAATCTCTTTTGGATTTCGCGTGTAAATATTGTATGTAAATGTAAATAAAAGTGCGAAATATAAGAATTATATTGTACTTTTGTTTACGTTCTTCTATTGATTGGGTTGGCTTGATACAATACTGGAGTCAAATATGAATAGTAAATCCAAAGAAGTTTCACACAAAGAGATTTATAAAAAACAAAAAAGTAATTTTCCTTTGGTTACACAGAAGCTATGAAAACCTTCACAAATGAAAAGGTTTCAATACAAGAACTTGGTTTTGATCTGACAGTTTGTACTCCCGCTATGTATGTATATGCTATAGTGGTCTTATGTAAAACATTTATTCGAAGATTGTAGCATTGCTTTAGACAATAAGCTCTGCCAAAATTAGTCAAATATTATGTCACATAAAACAGTTCTCCTTACAAAGACTTGAGTTTAATCTATCAGCTTATATAATATCCTATAATAGTGCGATTCCGACAAATGAGCAGCTTCTTGGGAAAAAAATGTGTACAGTCGATACGCAATGAGTAAATTGTCAGTTCAGTTTTAGTCATTCAGTTCAGTTCACCCTGAACATTTAGATATATACTTTATAGGCGCTCCGACATTTCCTTCCGGGTCTCAGAAACTTCACGGCAAAGTTCAGGTTATATATGTAATATATATATATACAATATAAGGTAAATAATTTATTTGGTCAGAAGGTTCTATAAATACATAAGTTAAGTATACAACGAAAATCTTATGAAATGTCAAAAGAAAAACAAAGATATGATTTTTGCAATTTATGAATAAATATCTAAATTGAAGATGAAGAAGTGAAGTCACTACTCGATGAAGATTACAGCAAAACAAACGAAAAGCACACATAATCTTTGAGAATTACTCAAGCAGCCATTTCAAAACGTTTAAAAGTAGCCGGAAAAGGAAAACAAATGGGTGCTATACAAGGTGCAATTCAAAAGTTTCAGGACTTTTATTAAAAAACGAATATTGTATAGTTTACATCTTCGCCTCTGATGGTCATCTGTAAAACCGTTGTCAGATCTAAAATTCACTGCTCTCTCTCTCTCTCTCTGTGTGTCTTTTAACGCCCTTTTAAGTCCTCCCATACACTTCATTACACACCTAAAACAAATAAATGCTTTCGCAAATTACTTTTCTTGCATAATTTCCATACATATTAACATTACTTACAACTTCTTGCTATTATATGCGGAGATATTTTAGATTTACGACGTGTACGTATTTTCATAATGCGCCGCGTCAAAGCTTATTATACAACCGCTGTAGTGCAACCACAAATCTGCCACACAAAGTTGCATGCATATGGTAGCGATGTCAACACGTTGCACACAAACAGAGTTGGCGCGCACGCATAGCGGAAACCGTCATTAAATGTATTGGTTAGGATAAACAAACATTTTTGGGGGGTGTGGTTATGCTCGAGCGGGTGGGAACGCGAAGCAAGCGTGTAAATATGTTTGCTTTTCCGTCAAATTTGCCACACTGTGGCATATTTATGTGGCATGCACAAATATTTTACTGCGCTTTTGACTTGTGCTTATGTTGTTGCACGCACACAAGTGCACAAACTTACAATTGGTTGCACTTGGCATGCATACAAAAGTACTCGAAGAAAATTTGTTTGTCTTTCATTCTATTTGACTGCAACTTTGCACCCTGCTGCGGCGCCGTTATACGCACAAATTGCTGCTTTTTGTTGCAAAATCTTCAAAGTAAACATATTTATGCGCACATATCTCGGCTGCCGTAAATTAATGTATAATTACACTAATTAAAGAAGAAATACCCCGTGGGTTCGCTGCAGTGTTCTTGGGTTGTATATATATACAATTTTCGGGTAATAAAGTATTGAATAGAAAGTTCAATCAATAATCAGTTGACGGGTTTAGGTTTTAGGCAAAATCCCTTTTGGTATTCTTTTCGCTCTTTTCGTAATCAATTATCCGGTGTTGACCTTTTTCACTGAGAAAAGGTTTGCTTGAAGTTTGCTTGAAAGAAATCACTGAATACATTTAATTTTCGCAACATTTATTATTGTACATATTAAAGCAGTTTTAAATTATTCTATTTATAAATCAATCATAGCGCTAAAAGCAATTTATCAATATGGTATGTGCCTTTGCCAATGCAAAATAAAAGCATTTTCCTAAAGCCTTACAACAACTTGCTTTTAATCGCTCAGCTTGTATGGCAGCTGTATGCTATAGTGATCCGATCTAAACAACTTTTCCGGAAATTACACTAGTTACACAGGGCAATATACCCTGCTAAATTTCGTGAATATATCTTGTCAAATACAAAAGTTTTCCACACAAGCACTTAATTCCGATCGTTTAGTTTATATGGCAGCTATATGTTCTAGTTATCTGATCTAAAGAATTTCTTCGGAGATTGCCTTAGACAGTAATCTATGCGAAATTTCGTGAAAATGTTTCGTCATCTTTGTTCAGTTTGTATGGCAGTTAAAGACTAGTGATTCGATATTGGCGGTTCCGACAAATAAACAGCTTCTTGGGGAGAAAAGGATATGTGCACAATTTCCGATCAATATCTCAAAAACTGAGAGACCATGCTAATCATTAGCACATATCTTTTATAGGGTCTAAATCATTTTAATTTTAATTACTTGCATACACATTGACGTCTTTCAAATTCAAATTCAAAAACTTCTTGCCATAATATATGGAAATGAGAGTTGAAATTCGACATTTATAGCTGTAACATAATATGTATTGCGATTTCATGAGTGTTAAACTGAAGCAATTTTTACAAGATAAATATATTTAACATGCAAGTTAATTTTTACGATGCTCATTGAATTTCTTCAACAACCAAAAGTCAACAGATAATCGGTCCATTACTGTGATCGCTACTTGAATACAAATAAGATAAATATCTGCATCAAAATACTGAATTTTCTCCAACTTTAAACCTTTTAGTTGCTCCTTCCTTTAATTTAATTTTCTTTATCTCAACTATTTATCAACATAAATGCACAGCATACACAAAACCATTAATGATTACATATTTACATTTTGTGGCCTTGGTATTTATATTATAAATGTTAAAGTTCACGACAATTTGATTGAATTTGTCTGCGTACAAAAGAAAACTGGCAATAACATTCAAATCCAGCGATTAAGACACGAAATGGCACGAGAAAAGGTAATTGAACATAAGACGTCGCTATAGGCGTCGTTTTTATTGCCAAAAACCCTTTTAGTCAAATTGAATGGTGGTATAAAGCACGAAATAGATTCAAAAGAGATTAGGGGCAGAGGGAAGAAGCATTCACATAAAGCTTAAGTATCACATATTAACATAATTGTTTCAGTTGTGTTGTACATATTTTTATTGAAATGAAAGTTCGAGTTAGAGCAAACTAAATGTAGAACTTTCATTTACTTTTTATTTTAAATCATGCTCTTCTTTTGGTCACAGTAGATCTTACACTATATAAGAGCAAGTATTTTAAGGTTAGGAAACTATTCTGATGCTTCTTAAAAGGATTTCAGTTCACGAAATTCAAAAAGGAAGTACATAGATTGGAAAGCTAAAGAATAATTAAGAGTGCAAGAGGGATAGAATCCATACCAAATGAAAATGGAAATATCTCATGCATCATTCCAAATCGCAAACCATTTGACCATTTTTTGAAAATTAGACCGAACGAAGTCATCTCTGCAATACAACACATGGAAAGCTGATTTCCAATGCATTGTTGTCTATGAATTCAATAAAGTATATGTATAGAACAGCTCTCCGCAAAAGACGCTTCCTGTTGGCAGATAACTCCTCTATTTAGTGTCAAATCACCATTAAGGCAACTGAGAGGACTGAGAGGAACTCTGTTTAAACCGCATGATGTCCCTATAAATATTCACATGCAATTAAACAACGATTTCATCTTCCCAAATAAACGAAAGTGTGAGATCCCAAAGCAGCTGCTTTTTTATTTATTAGAACCGGAGATATTGTACCACTTTAACATATAGCTGCCATACAAAATGTAGAATCAACCTCACGTACCTGTGTGAAAAACTTTTGATTATTGTCCCAAGCAAAAGTACAATCTTCGAAGAAATTGTTCATATCGGAACACTATAGCATAAAGCTGCTCTACAAACTGATCAAACCAAATCAAGTCCTTCGAAGAAAAACTTTAAACTGTGAAAGGTATTATAGTCTTAAATTTTGTTCTTTCTTTGCAAAAAATGTTCTCAATGTTATTCTAAAATTTATTCATTCACGCTTTAACTCCTCTTAAATACTACTACTGCCACCTTTCAAACTATCAAATATCACATACGAAAACAATAAACACACTATATTGGCATGACACCAAAGTGACAGCTTCATCGTTTACCTTAATATAGTGTTACAACAGCTTAAAGGGAGTTATCAAATCCAGCTTTTATTTTTCGACAAGCAAAAATTAGATTTTACCGTAATTGAAAGCAGATAAGAATCTATGTAAGAAAATCATGTATAAAAAAATGGTAATTGACATATGTCCGAACATATCCAAATGTATGGGTTTATTTATACATGGGTACATATATATGAACATATATTGCCTTACATTTGTTTGTTGTGCTAAAACTTCATAGAATTTGTGTAATAGAGTACCGAGGCACACACATACTTGTATATGTGTCATGTAAAACCCGCAAAATTATTTGTTCCTGAGTACAAATATCCTTTATATGTATTTACAAGTTTATGCACTTGTATATATGTATATTTGTGTGTATTTGTAAGCCTTCTCAAAGCAACCTTTCATAAGTATTTGCTAACATACAGACATCAAATATTGTGTATGCCTGCATAAGCGTGAGAAAAGTGCCGCTTAAGGTCCTTTTACACACTAACAAGCATACTTATACATATGTAAAGTATATCATTCTATTATTTCCAAGGTTAATAGCTCACTATGTACTCCATTTAATTCATGTATCAAATGATTATTAATTTTAGTATCAAGATAGCAAACTACTTTGCCACAGGCACCTACACATAGCTGAATAATTCAATTTATACCACTTTCTATACTAAGTATCTCTAAATTTGTTATTAGCGTCTATTAATGTTGTAATTATTATTATCTTAATATTTTTGTTACCCTGCAGCTTTTATACAAAATTTAGTGAATTTAAATAGCACAATTCACTTTGAAATTCTAGCAATTTTCACAGGGATTCTTCAAATTTAAATATAATATAAATAAGTAAAATTGGCTGGAATATATTACATACTATGAAATATTTGAAGTTAGCTTCATTTGAGCGGATTATTTGTTGGGGTGTTGACAAAGAATGAACTTTGTTCAGATCGGATGGATAAATATTAGGGGGCGTTTCCACTAGTCTTAAAACGTACAAAGTGAAAAAAATATCTGGCAAACCTAGTCAGCTTCAAAACAAAATTGAAATATATTAATTTGTGAATATCGTATCAATGTGTTTGTAAATTATCTAAAAACTGTCGTATCCAAGACAAATTAATATTATTTACGACCAAAACTAAAAACGCTTTCCTTGCAAAGCGAAGCAACTGTAACAAGTAACGAAACTATTGTCTTAATCATTACGAAGTGGTTATTACATAGAATTATGACCATGATTCTTTTTTCCATCGGATTGGTTTTATTGCCACCAATTCACTAAAAATAATCGTAAAGCGCGAAAATCTCAACCAAATGGCATGTTTACGCCAGAAGAGTCAGTGTCGAATGAGTAATAGTTCGAAAACACCGATAGTCAAGCGCCTACAATACACGACAATATATACAAAGGCGAACTCAACAATTTGGTCCTACCACAAGTGAAACAAATAAAGCTACACAAACAAATTTAGAATATATATTTTTAAGCTTTTTCCATTGCCAAAAACTAGTTTCTCCCACCCACGTAAAACATTATTGTATGAAAAATATCATACAACAAGTACATAATTACTCTAAATGCAATTTAGTTTTGAGAAAATCAGCATGTGAGCATTTCCGAGATGTTTTCCTGCAATAGTTTCTACATATATAAGACTGGTGTTTTAGGTTATTTGTTCGTTCGCATATTCTTCCTACCATGAACAATTGTGCCAGAAATATTGCACTCATTTGCATTCGTTTGCTAAATTGCACTACACGCATAAATCTTTCAAATTTCCGGCGAAACAAGCAAAGGTGGAAATTCTCAGCAACGCAAAAACGTCAGACTGAATGGGTTGTTGTTGGGCAAGGTAATACCGGCAAAGGTATTAAGTGTAGCAAGCAGTCACAGTAAATAGTAGTATACTTTGACGACTTAAAATTTGCATTTTCATGAAACTTAAACTGTTTAACCATTGTTGAACTTACTCATATCAAATAATTGCAATTCATTGTATGAAATTTGCTTGACTAGCAGACATACACTGCGGCGTTATTGAAATTTCGGTGAATTGCTTACAAATAAGTACCTAAAAGTTCTGAGAAAAATTAAGGAGACTATATACACTCCTTTATGTATGTATGTATATAAATAGCTGTAAGTAAAATTAGCTTAAGTCGACTAAAAGACAATGTGGATAATTGGAACTCGATGTTTGGTTGTTTCACGTTTCTAGTTTAGAAATAGGTTAAAATAGAGCAAAATATTTTTAAGCTATTCTAACACATTTTCATATTTTTTTCTACCGTCTATTCATATACCCAGAGTATAGTTTCTTTGCCACGAAGTTTATAACAGCCCGAAAGAAACGTCAAAGACTTTATAAAATATAAGTATATCTATACAAAATTTGATCTAGCCGTTATTTAAAGTGGGCGTAGCCCCGCCCTCTAAATGGTTAAATGTACATATCTTTCAAACCGCTGCAGCTAACTCTACCAAACTTGCTGAGAAGAAGTCATTTTAGTACTTCTTCATACACTCTGAAACTCGGTAAAATTAGCTAGTAACCACGCCCACTCGCCATATAAAGGTTATGTGGAAAACTACTAAAAGTGCGATAACTCACTGAATAAATGTGCCACGAGGATTAAATTCTACAACCTGGATGGTAGGGAAAAGCCTTATAGGAAAAAGTGTTAAAATTGTGCAATGAACGTGGAACCGCACACCTTTAGGTGAAAACCTATATCTCAGGAACTAACAAACCGATTTCATTAAAATTTTAGCTGTGAGTTTACCCAAACATTACACTGTGAAATGGCCGAAATCGGATGACAACCACGCCTATTTCTCATATAACAATATTTTTTTCACTGTACAATATCATCAACATCAAAAAAGTTACCAAAATAAAAATTTTCACAAATAGAGCACTGAAGTAAGTTTCATCTTACACCCAACAATTGTTGAAATCGGACAAATGTGTGGACCACAGTGTATATGACTAATTTTTTCCCGAACATATCCATCGACCTGTGAGCTGCATATAGTATTGGAATTCGGAGAGAATACGTTTTTTATGACAGCATGCTGAAAATGGGCAAAATCGGGTCGATTCTCTTAGCCCACATATACTTAATATAAATATTTTTGAACTTCCGGTTAACTTTATACCTTATATATTAATAAATCTATGAGGTATTCTAATGAAATTCAAACAAATTTTCTTTCTAATAACAGTGTATTCTCTCACCTGAAAAGGAGGAAATCAAGGCGATACATATAATTGGAATTGAAAATGTGTGATATCGATCCACCACCCATCATAATATCCCAGCTCTCATTTACTACATACTCGTATAAGGATTTTCTTTAATCCAGAATGAAATTGAAATTTCCCATCCTATGGTTAATGTTTTCCTTATAGATCCCATACATTGAATTTAGATTTGATTGAGTTTAAATCACATACATATATCTCATTTGAGTTAATTAGGTTGAAATTTTTTACAACATTTTGACACTCTCGGAACATGTTGCTGTAGAGTAATGAATTTTCAATTATATTTCTTTTTAACCCGAACTTAGCCCTTCCCTACTTGTTTTTCATTACATTTTCCCATTAGCGCTGCATCAACTGTTTCTTACCTTAATTAATTAAATTGCGATTTACTTTTAGAGCGCTTTAGCTAAGTACACACATACAAATACAAATAAAAACACTACTAAACAAATGCATGCAAAAAATATCTATCTAAAATTAGAAGAAACAGTTTCAATTAATTAACTTTAATCGGCTTTTCAAACCGATTAGACTAATATAATTACTCGCCGGTAAAAAAATTGCAAACCGCAAAACACAATCAATTTACAGCTTCTAAGTAGCGGATTTCCATATTGAGTGTAGAGCAGAAAAAAGTGTTTCAAATAGGCAAAGTGGAAAAACTATACACAATAATAGTAATTTTTTAAGAAAAATATTTTTTAATATCAAGTATTTTTTGCGCGTAACTTAGAAAATTATATGATGATGATTGATGAATATCTAATGAATTCTTAAGCGCTCGCTTAGCAATTGTTAAAATGTTGCAAGTATGATATATGTCTATTGTTACTTAAGTACTTCCCTTTCAGCTACAAAAAAAAACGCTTATATAAAGCTTCATCTGTCCTCTCTAACCTGGCCTCTACCCTTATAATTCTTATTTCGAGTACCACTAGATATTATTATTCTAAATTATGCGTTCAGCGCATTGAAATCATCAAAATCTAATCAAGATAAATATAATTGCAAACCAAAAATGTTTGCATTCAAATTTTTCTTTTCCACCGTCACAAAAACTTTTCGCACAAAAGAGTTTCATAAGCATCAGCACACAGGAAAGTATGACGCTCGGCAGACAAACATAATAAAAATTCTTTACAAATTGCCCCTTGACTGCAGTGAGAAAAAAGAATGTACTTCGTAACAATTTTGAAAAGCAAAGCAGCTTTCATGCATGTGCAAGCACACAGCAGTCCTTCATTGGCATTGTATAATATTTGATTTCAATCAGATGGTCCAGCCATTCAACAATCCACAAATTAGGTAAACTCGAGACTTATTTGAGTGAAAAACTTGAAATTTCTGCCGAATTCACAGTCAAACTATGGACAAAGAATAAATTTAATAAACTCGTAATTTAATTACAAGTTTATAGCCGCAAGCCTGTGCACTTACAAGCACATACTCGTTTATCTAAAGTTACACGTACAGAACAGCAAAACATATGTATATACCGTTACTTTAGCTTACAATAGTCGGCGCCACAAGCTGGCAGATATATTGGAATGTGTGACCACATCCACCACACCACATATGTTAGCATGCCTCTTTATCACTGCTTCACTCAATGAGCCATCAACTTACTCAGCACTCTCCTCCATACTGTCCATCCGTGCTTATACACAAGCAAGTGGTTTGTCCACACTTTCTATTGTTGATTCACCGTCTTGCACTGCATTGACTCACCCGCTGGAAGTTATCTAGAAATTGATACATAAGTACATACATATATGTATACGAGGACAGTTTGGAAAATAAGTATCTCTTTGGTCACAGATTTATTTTTATATTTAAAAGGATGTTTAAGATATGCTCAAACCACCATGTTCTACATTTTACCAAGTTTCTCGTAAACGGCTTCATATAAAAATCCATCAGTTAATGTTTTTGAACGTAATTGAGAAATGAGAAATTAATTTTTAATTTAAAAGGCACACCAAAATTCGTTTTTTGATCAGTTCAACTCGATAGGTCATTGTATGCAGAACTATATATATAGAACAGGCAGAAAAGAATTTAATATTGATCGGATCATTTGTCTTCGAGTTATCACTGCAGCGCATTTGAAAAATGCTGTTTCGAAAAACTTTAAAAAGCTGTAACTCAAAAACTATTTGATATCGATTTAAAATTTTAGTATGTTATTTTTGAAGATATAAACTATCAAAATATGAAAAAAAAAAAAACAATAATCGATTTTTTCTACATTTCACACTAGCTGTGCCCTTTAAATAATATAGCTTCGGCACTTGGCATTCTAACAGGATTTGTCGATAATCAAACAAAGTGGCCCTAAAACTTTTACAGCTACTGAGTTTCTATTAGCAACTTTACTCAAAAACGTTCAGGGTTTACTCTTTGTAAAACACGATACAGCTTTAATATTGGTTTTTTAACATCGGTTTCTAAGATTAAACATATGCTTTCTAAATATAATAAATATTAATATCAATAATCTTGGGTATACCGTCCCAACTGAAAAATGTTCTGCTATAGTATTCATCGCTTTTTGATACAAAATTCTTAAATTTCCTAAACTTTTTCGAAATCTACGAAGCTGTCGATTTCTCACAACTGAACTTGACTTATTAGACTCCTCTCGTATTAAGATGCTCGCAAATCTATTGTTTGACATGTTCACTTTTGTGGTCGATTTGTGTTAGACTGAAAGCGCTTCGTTGAATCGGGGATTCTACTGTCCACATGGGAAACCCATGAGAACAGCAATGAAATCTAACCTAATTTGGGCTGTGCTTTAAGTTCTAGTTTGCCTACGCAGTTTTTTGACTTATTTTCATAGTCCCAAGGCAAGCAGAAATCTACAAGTGTAGGTAAATAAGTATTCTACAGTTATATTATCAGTCGAGAAAAATAGTGATCGATCAAAGACACAAAATCAAAGACACAAATGTATTGTTCTGCGTAAATGTTACGTAGTTCTAAATATGTTCGTAACCAGATCTCACACCTGAGTATCAGCAGCTCAAGATATAATAATCTCATTAGAATGATAGGCAACAGATGTTGTTATTGTATCCACATAATTTCATGCTAAGCTAATGAGGCGACAAACCTTATTCACACTTTTATCTGGATGGTCGTTATTGTTACATAAAGTCACACAGCCTTGTTTTCCTCACCGCTCTCCACGAGTTAAAGCACCAATTGTAGCAGAAAGATGACGCAGCTTATTAAGTTGAAAATAACCCACCTGGTTAGCTGCTTTTTTCGTTTCCACATGACTCTTATTCGAGTTTACAGAAATATTCCTAAACACGTGGACAAACATTTTCTCAACGCTGCATTTGTGACAAATATCTTTTCACTCCTACATAAATTAAAAAAAAAAAATTGTGGGACTTTGTAAATAAATATTTCGAATTGTAATTTCAAACTTTTTAGCAGCTCGCTTAATGGTTTCTGCGTCAAATTACATTAAGTACCAAAAGTAATTACATGAATTACCCAGCAGCAAGTTTAGCGAACTTGTGTGAAAATAATTTGGAAACAATGCGAGTTCAAGAGCGAGTCATATTTTGCCTTTGTAAATTGTTGTATTTGTTGTTGTAATATTTTACTTCTTTTTTTTGTTGTTTCGTTTTTCCATCACAATTTCATTTTTTACTGAAACGAGTACTCTGACTTTGAAGCCACCACCTCGAGCATTAAGGAAGCAGCAGCAGTTATCATGAATACATACACATACAAACATATAAGAATATATATACATATGTATAAGTGTGGAAATATGCCTCTGTAACACAATTGTTTATTCATAACAAGTGAACATGGCGCTTATTCCACAGATATGTATAAATGCCCTGTAAAATACTTAGTGGCAACTTGACTATTATTCGGCTGAAAAATTTAAATAGACACGTGACGCTAATATCGTTATACAAGAAGAAAAGCATACATATGTCTACATACATTATATATATTACAAGTATACATCGCTTAATGCAAATAAACTCAAGGTCTAGTAATAGTAAAAGGCCAGAAGTGGCAGCTGCTACTCGAAGACTTTCGCCTTTCACAGCTTTGAGTTCTGTTGAACGCCACAAAATATTTCAAAAGACATTAATAGGCCAACAAAATCATAGGCATTTTATACCGCCAAATATAGAAATATATGTATGTGAACGTTCTTACATATGTGCTCGCACAGCAGTCGCTAAGCGCCATCAAAGTCAGCCTGCCTATACATAGCTTTGTGCGCCTAAAAGTGCACTTCAAACTCGCATTGAAACAAATTGAGAAATAACGCTGCCTTTGACGTCTCTGAATCGTTATTGCAAAGTCGAAATGTATTTATTATGCATACATGTGCATATATACATATGTGCACATGTAGCTATCATGTGGGTCTTAACAAAGCAGCGGCTGACGCAGTCTCGTTTGAAGTCTGTTCTCAAGAGCGTTTTCAAAGCGCAAATGACGTTTGTTTGGCAAGCGCGTGGAAATCAGCTCATTCAATTCAGCAGCATGTCGATGCGTAGAATTTATACCAATTTTCAGATAATAATGTAAGGAGTCGTCAGTCGCATAAGCTATCATAAGCGATGATTTAAGTTGAATTGTACAGTTTTAATATCTAGTTAGAGTTTAAAGCCTGAAAACCTCTCTAAAGCCCCACATCTGTTCTCGTTCAGCGCTGTAAATATCTAAGCGAGTTGTGTCTACAATAGCTTAGTAATCATTTGTGCTTTCTTTCACAGTTGTTATCAGTTTTGATTTACTGCTTGATACATAATCGTTTTCATAGGGTTTTTTATAAATATCATTAAAACGTGAAGTTTATATTTTACCGTTCCCGGTTGTACCAACCATAGTAAGCGTTAGTCTGAAACCCTCCAACTTAAAAGCAGCCATAAGTACCAACCAAAGAACACTGGCTGCTAAAGGAGTTAAGTGAGGAAAAGGCGGCACCAGAGTTCAGTCTTTATACTGGGTAAGATTGCGAAAGACTGAACAAAATAAAGTGACATATTCACTTCGACATTGGATAGCAAGAGATTTTACATTAGTTGTCATCAAACATTTTCGCAATTGCATTTTTTGAAAGAATTTGCTAAACATAGCGAACAGAGTCGCTTACCATTGTGCAATAGATACACATTTACAGTATAATTTTTCTAACCATAATAAACCGGTTTCTATTTCCCCTAACTACAGCAAAAACTAGTTTCCATTTTTAGTTTTATTTTTTGTTTAACTCACTCAATTATTAGCTTTTTTATATTATTTTTGAAAGTATTTCTAAATAAGCAAACCACTTGCAAATCGCTTTGCACAAAAAAATAAATGTTTAATATTTTGCATTAAAGAAACAATATTTGTTTTTCTAAGCTTTTTTAACATTTTCGCTGCTAAAAACATAATTAGCTTAGCTTTGTGATTTCAGAGCATTTTTTGTTGTTGTTAATTTATGTATTCAGTTTATTGTTTTTATTTCGGGTAAATTCAGAAAACAAGTGGCAAAGCGAGTAAACAGATGCAGCAGCCGGCGAGTATGTAAACATTATCTCTTTCCTACTTACATACAAACAAATATATAAATACATATGTAAATATACAAATTTATAAATATACCCTAATGCTTTTGTTTATGCAAGAAGTACATACATAGCTGAAAATGAGCATTTAAGTGTGGGCGCTGCTGTGTGTGAGGCCACTAAGCATTTTCATTTTATGGCCAATAAAGTGCAGTGAGCGTAAAATTTAACAGCAATTAGAGGCATATAAACAAACTAATCGAAAAAGTAATTTCAGTTTTATTTGATATTCACGTACTATGCACTTTTGCTTATAATTTTGGTGGAATGTAAGAGAAAACCGGAAAGCAAGTGTTGTTGCTCGCTTCTTCCTTGTAAGCATATTTGTAGCAAACGAATACGCAAGTCGCTTAAGCTGTTTGAAAATATTTAACTACTGTAATATTCCAGAAGTAAAACAAACATTTTTTTTAGCCGGAACAAGGTATATTGAGTTTGATACGATTTTTGTAACATCGAGAGGGACATGCCTCAGTTTTTAGTATATCGATCTGAAATTTTACATGCTTCTTTCCTCACTAAGAAGCTGCAGTTTTGTTTTTAAAATAGATAGCAAGAAAAATATATGTACTTTTTATTGAATTTGAATAACTATTTTCATTTTATTCTGTCTCTTTCTTATATTTTTTGTATATTTATCCCTTGACAGGTTTATCTTAATATTTTACTCAGCTCTCTTGTGCGTTACTTATCGTATTCATAGTAATTCTTCAATTTCCCAATTTTTTGTAATAAATACTTTGAAAGGAAATTGTCTACAAGTTCTAAGAATGCGTGGAAATAAGAGTAGGTATCATAGTAAAAATTCAGGAAATAAAATAATACAAAATATTGAAACATAGTATATTAAGTTTGCCAAGCATTTTTTTACACACAGAAGAAAACATCGGAGATTTAGCCATTTCGATCTGTCTGTATATACGGGAACACCCAATTTTTGAGATATCGACCTGACATTTTGAACACATCCTTTTCTCCCGATGAAGCTGCTATTTGTCGGAACCGCTGATATCAGGCCAGTTAAGGACATAGCTGACATACAAACTGAGCAATTAAAATCAAGTTCTCGTATGGAAAACTTTATTATGTGACAAGACATCTACACGAAATTTGGCATAGATCATTATCCAAAGCAATAGTCAATCTCCGAACAACTAACTAAAGCATATAACTGCCGTTGATATTTAACGATCAAAATCGAAACAAAAGGTCTCTTTCCAGATTAAATAACGTTAAATCGATTTAAGTATTGTTTAGAAAACGTTTTCCGATGGATGCAATCTTTTTGGCTTCGTTATCATTTGTTTAAATTAATTTATGTAAATGAAAAAGGTACGAAACTGAAAGTGAAGCAATGAAATAAAAATAAACCAGAAATTTCAATTGAGAAGTGCATACATATATACGCGAGTAAAGTAAAACACCAATCTGCTTCTTTCACTCTAGTCTGGTAATTAAAGCTGGCGAACAGCATATTTACACTCGTGTTCGATATAACTGGACTGTTGTTCAAAAAATTTCAAAATTTTAATTAAAAACTGCTGCAGGGTGTAATTGATGCTGTTTTTCACGAAAAAAGCAAAAAGTACTTTAATGCAAAGGGAATATTAAATTTGGGTTTTCCTTTAAAAAATTAGCTATAATCATAAGGATTTTCAATTGAACGTTTATACCGACCGCTTTTGGCAGATAAACTAACACAAGTTTGGATTTTTGCAGCACGACATGTATGCTTCAAGGCTCGATAGTCTTACTAATTATAGTAGAAAATAATTACAGCACAAAGAAATCGAAGCGATGCTCACTCTACACTCTCTTTTCTGTCATTTGTTGTTTAGCAACAACCCTGGTACTAGAAGCACTATTTGGAGCTGCATAATTTTATCATATCGTTCTTTGTTTAGTTTTCCCCTGCTACAAAACTTAATAATTCTTTATTAAATTCTCTCCAATTATTTCATTTTTCATTCAAAAACTTACTGTCAACAAACTTTTCCGCAATGTTCACAACCGATGAAAAAAGTTCAAAACTTGTATACTCTTTCAATGCCATTAACATTTCTGTTCTTTGCCTCTCGTTCTCTTTTCTGGCAATTTACTACAATTTGCACTACACTTCCTTCCAGCCGAATGCACAATTGCCACGTTATCATTGACATCGTAAGCAACAACACCAAACACATAATCAGTCATAAGAAGAATATCATCATCATCATCACAGTTATCTTCATCGTCATCTGTAATTGTTTATAAGTGCACATAAAAATCTAAATATATACATACAAACATTTACAGTTATCGCGCTCGTCATCGTCATTGACTAGCTTTGCCATACGCTTGTCTGCTTGCTGTTGCACTTGTCACATTTGACACTGTTGCTCGGCACCTGATTGGTAGCATGTTCGTCGTAGTCCTTAGTGGCACTTTTGTATGTGTGTGTAATGTGTATGCTTGTAATATATTTTGCACTTTTAGTAGTCGTACAAAATTATTTCCTTTTTATAAAGTCGTGAAGAATACAAAGAAGACATGTCTTTGAGGATAAGTCCATAAGAGTGTGCCTGTATATTGTAGTTATTATTATCATACGTTTTATGTCGACTGGCTACGAGTTTAATAGCTTAATTTAACACGAAAATAAATTGTTTTGTTAACTTAATAAGATAATTACCTAAGGTCTTGTGTTTATCGACGATCGCATGAAAAGGTATAAACATCCTTTAACCTGATTTTGATCGGTCAGTTCGAATCGCAGCTATACGCTATATATTGCATCCACACGCAGTGAAATAACGACTCCGACTCGACTGAATTTTGACTGTATTATATGTATATCGGGCTATAGGGATCCACTTCATAATCATTTCTCAGTTGGGAACTCAGAATACGCAAACGTTTAGTTTCGCGCCCCGTTCGGTACTGTTGATATTAGAAGTATTATGAAGGCTAATTGCTTTTCTCAAAATACTATGAAACATTTACGTGTGATTTTAAAAAGGAACGCTACTATGGAACTAGGTTAACAAGGTGCTAACAGCCGCGACAACAACATAAATATTGTCATATTTCATAGGCAATGTATTAGATGTTCTTAGAAATATATTTTAACAAGTAAAGCATAATTTTTTGTCTTGTTCTTTGAAAATATTCGAGCTTTGCTGCAGGCAAACAACATAATTATTTAAATGAGCAGTCAAATAAATTTTGCTCAAAATCACGAAAAATAAGAGCGGCAACCTGCAATGCTAATCCCACAAAAAATATTCGGTCAACATATATCAGAGTTGTCAGACAAATAATCCATTGGCGAAAAGAATGCGTTCGTTAGCACATTGCATATTTCACTTAAATCGTCTTTACAGCAAAGTCAACTTGAATAGCAAAAGTTGAAAAAAGAACAAAGTTAGGAGAAATGCATGTTGCATGTAGTAAACAACACACAGCTCATGGCACATCACCGTGACGACATGCCAGCAGCAACAACCAATTCCACTCATTGCCATAATTTTTGCGAATTCCTCAACGCTAACGTAACTGTCAATCAAATGCAATGCGATCGCCGCGAATTCACGAGAAGCGTGAGGCAGCGCCATGGCTGGTAGCGTAGGGAATAGTGACGCTCGTGGGGTATTGGTGTTGTTTGTGGTGAGTAGACAAAAGCGGCACTTGGCACTGGCTGTGGCGGTGCGTTGACACTCGACGCTGTCAAATTGTAGATTGACACCGCCAAGTGATGGCAGATGTGGCCAATACACAGTTTTTGTGCACTCGAACTGATTTGCTCGCAGTTTTTATTGCCTATGAAGTTGTTGATGTTGTTGCCCGTGTTGTAAAATTAGCGAAAAATATGCCTTTCAATTTTATTTTGATTGCTACCATATGCCTTTGGTTTATTTATAGACACGCCAAAAAGTCAATGCACTTACGCAACGAGAGAGGGTAAGTGAAAGGGAGAAAGGGAGAAATTCGCAATAAATTTTCCCATTCATGTCAATTTTGCTAGCAGCCAAGTGACAACAACAACAACAACAGTATATAGTAGCAACAAGTGATTCTGCCTTTTATGTTATTATTTGTTGCATGATGATTTTGCGTCGCTGATTCATTCATTTTCATGTTTTGTATTTGTTGTTGTTGTAGTTGCTATCATTCTCACTGTTTTCCCGCGCTGTTGCTCAGTTGTATATTTACGAAAACATATTTCATGACAATACATCAGAATTTTGACACATTTGGCAGCGATGCCAGACTTGAATGTGACACGGTGGGACGGTTTAATGAAAACTCAAAATCAATTGTTAATAAATAAAATATATAAATGAAATTATATTATTTTAAATATTTTATGGAATATTTAGTAGTGTTTAAAGACAAATCATGCAAACTTTTTTCAACCGAAAAAATTGTTTACCAACTGACCTTACCATCAAAAAGTCAGCGCGATAGTATATATTTCGGGGTTTATCCACAATATTGTTTTACACAAATGCAACTTCGTGCAACTTCTACTCACTTCCTCGTCATCACGAAGAAGTTTTCCATTGATGTCAATAATGTCGAAATTTTCAAAATGAAATCTTGAAATCCACTAAACGACCAGTAATCTACCTTGACAAAACCGGACCAAACCTCCATATTCTTTTGGTAAGCAGCCGTTTCTTGAGTTTCACGCTTGTTGCCGCAGAACACAGCTTTAGTGTGTCTCAAAAGCACTCTTGATATATTATTTTCAAAATGCTACAAAATAGTCCTATTCATTCGATTAATTATAATACGACAGTTCAATTGTATCCTCTGGAACTTCATAAAATAAAATATGTTAATTTTGTCATATGGAATGACAATTACACATAGCTCAAAGGTTAAGTGATTGTTATGACTAAACATAACACATAATTATTGAATTATTTTGTTAAGCTTTTTTATACCCAAGAAAAACATTTTGTAGGATAACGTAATAACTTTGTAACTAAACGATTTAAATAACACAAGACTTAAAGCTATATACAATATTCTTATTCTTTATGATTGATATTTGAAAAGATTTTTCACCTTTATAAAAACATTGGATATGAAGAAGAATAAATCACTCGTGGAAACGAATCAGTCAGTCTATTGTTAACCACACAGCGGCTGCAATGTGGACGTGTAAAACTCAGTTATATACTGTGATGAAATCCGCGAAGGCCCCACACTTCATACTATCACAGAAAGATCTCTTATACCTTCGGAACAACATATCATATATGAGTCTTAAAAGAAATGTAGTTGTAGTCCCAATCACAAGGAACGAGGTATTCAGAAGCACAGCGGCAGCTTGAAATTTTATGGCTATCGGAGCTCGTCACGCCTTTCTAACACTTTTGATACCAGTAACTTTGAACTCAACGCAGCAAAACTACAAACCCTCTGGAACTAAGGCTGGAGCCCTTTGTTGAAAATTCTAACAAACCAGTCGCTACTATTTCGGTTCCACTCATACATAGTATTTCCTTACTTATTCTTCTTTAATTATTTAATTGTTTTCGTACCATTTGACCATTGTATATACAGTTATAGTTGATTTCGCATGCTGTCACAGTGCTCCTTTCTCTTGCAGTTTGTTCGACGACGCAAAAAAATAAAATAATTAATTCACAACATGAAAATTGAAATTGAAATATACGAGCCGAGCAAAAATATGCCGCGTACAAATATAAAATTTCAATTAACTCGAATATTACATACAAACTTGTGCTCTGGATTGATGTCTTCATTTTTTATTAAATGTTTTGCACTTTACTGTTTTAATTTATTTTGTCGCTACTGATTTAAGCTCTCTGACCTTAAAGTATTCCGGATTTATGTACCCTAAAATAATGACTTATTTTGTCAGCACTTTAATTTGTTTTTGGTTTTAAATGTTTTATTTTATTTTCAATTTTCCAGCTTTAACTTTTTTGTTTATTTCGTATTATATACACATGTTGCACGTCATATGGAAATAATGTTCACAAATGCTACTAGAAGGGGTAGGAACCCAGCAGTAAAATGCAATATTTATATATTATATTTCAAACCAGTAAGCACAGCAAGCACTACTAAGTAGACAAATGAATTTTTACATATTGTACTACAAGCAACTAGTAGTTATTGTGTATTATTGTTCTTGGTGATCAATTGCCAGACTTCGTTAGAAGTTTCTCAGTTTTAAACTAGTTCTAATAGTTTCTTTGCTACCTAGTCGTATTTATAATCTCAAGAGAGATTTGCATATTCTTTGGTACCACAGTGACTAAAAGTCTGATGCTTCTCCAACTAGTTTAGTTTTAGTCATTAACAAAGATTCTCCTAACTAGTATGAGATTTTTGTGCTGGGTATTGCTTGTACATATATTGTATTTGGTGTTGTATATACAAGTATGTAAACGTATGTGTTCTCTGTCTACTGATGCGATTTTTCTTCGATGCTTTCAGCTTGTGGTCAAAATCGATTAAAGTCAGCTGGTGAAAATTATATCAAAGTAAGTGAAATGAAATTTGGTATATTGACTGCGCTTAATATATGTATACATGTCGTACATATATATGTACATATATATATATATATTATTTGTGGTTTTTAACAAATTGGCGATAAAGCAATGAATCAAATGTGTTCAACCAAATAGCTTATAAAATATATATTATATTACTTATATACTTGTATATAAGGAATGGATGGAGGAATCCTTTCAATCTACTCAGTCTTCAAATAAGCTTATCCAAAAAAGTTCTTCCGAAAGGAGCAAAAATACATCGGCCCGCAGGTAATTAGTATCTCATCTTGGAAACAAATATCTTATGCTATTTTTAGCATTTCCTCAGATTGGCTTGAGCCAATTCCATAATAATCTTGAAAAGAGATATCTCTTTTGTCTACAAAAGTATGGTGGAAGCATCTACATTCGAGTTGTTCATCTACTTATATTAATTATATAAATTTTTAATATTAGATTAAAAACATCTCTAGTAAATCGAACAAGAGTTTAGATGTTTGTTTTAAGTTAGAAAGAAACCTTGAAAAGCCGTAATAGTTCTGGAGACATTAAAGGATAACCAGATTGGGGTTATTTCGACGACAGTCGGGGGTAACCTGAGTGTAACGGACCTAGATTTTTATAAATCTGGCCAGAGGCATTTATTAAAACTATTGGTGAAATATTTTCAGCTGCTGAAACTAAATCAGCAAAACGAACTCCCGGTCGAGACTTAAAACACATGTCTAGTATATTTTTGCTTGGTTTCAAAAGAACCTATTTTGAAGGCTTCTTGATTTTTATGAATTAGTATTTCTGCTAAAATTGTCGCGAGAAGACTAGTTTTTAGTTAGAATACACAAGCTATGTTCAAGTACTATATCCTTACAAAAAATTGTCATTAGGCCTAACTAACAGAAAAGGTTTCCAAACCCATTTTAGCCAACACTAGCCAAAATTATTCAAAAGCAATTTAACTCTATACCTGCGACTTTTTCACTTTAGCAAAGTAAATTTTGCCAACCTTCAAACCAAGCTCAAGGGCAAATTAAAGCAAACCTGTTGAGAAATATACTAGAATTCACACGAAAAAAGGCTATAGACAAAATTCTCTTGGACTAGCGACACCTTCACAAACAGTTAGGTAGTTGTTCAGTTGGAATATTTCACCGGCGAAGCAATAAATTTTATTACATTTCCTTTGCAGGTTTGCCAACTCAACAATTTCGTCTAACTGCAACGCCCACATACATACTCCTATATATATTTACCTGTGTAGGTAGGTAGGTACCACGAATATATACTAATTGAGTATCTGTTCACTGACAAGAGCAAATAGTCGAGTAAAGCGTACAAAAAAAGTGGAAAGCAAAAGCAAACACATAAAAACTAACGGAATATACTGCCGCTGAGGCGATCAGCAAAGCTATCCAGTTAGCAAATAAAGTTTTGCAACGTGTAGCCAAATCATTTGGTTGCGGTCTGCATTGAAAATATAGATATCCCATACATGTATGTATATATATGTGTACTTTGTGGCGCAATTTTTTCTCGGTTCCACCTCGCCGATGCTTGTCACCTCGGCCGGCTGCCGGTTCTGGTTGGCTTGTAATGCTTTCGGTGCTCATAAATCAATTTGTCACCAGAAAAAAGCAGATATAACGGTAAATAACTCAATTTTTGCTTAAGTGAATTGGCGCTTGTTTAGGAAAATATTTAACGCCCAAAGTGGTGCGTTTGTGGTGAAATTATAGCCTGCTAAAGACACATAAATATATACATATATACTCAAGGATATAATATTTATAACCGTATTACTAAACTCGCACAAAAAGTGAAAGCTGCGTGCTTTCAGCTAATGGCACACCAACAATAACGACACGCCAGCTCACTGGTAATAAATAAATTTAATTATTTTTGCATTGCACACGAGTCTCGGTGTTTCTATTTGTGCAATCGCTTGTTTATTTACTTTGACTACTCGCTTAAATATGACATTCACCCTTGATCCTGTTAGTTGCATATTAAATGTGACACAATATACGAGTGTATGTGCTGTAATTGTCAGCCAATCCATTAATAGCGTTATCATTTGGCAACCAAAGTGACTTATCGCTAATAAATTCATTTGCTCTATGACGTAATCGCTTTTTTCATTATGATTAGTTTTATATAGGTAAGTCGTAGCTATGGTATATTTATTAACTATAATTTAATCAGTTGTGTGCAAATATGCAAATTGCTTATATGATTTTATTAATTAGCCAGCTATCAGTTAATTGAAATGCGTGCAAATGCAGTGCGAAGGTTATGCAGTTAGTACCAAGGCCACTTGACTGACCAATACAAATAAAGGTATTTTAATGAAATGTGCTTTTACATATATATTTTATAGTCACCAGCATAATTTTGATATCTAACTAATTGACTACATTAATAAAGAAAAAAATTTAAACAAATATAAAGAAAATGTGGTCAATTAGCTAATTGTTTACACATGGGTAGACAAAATTTGCTAATTGACTAAATTTAGTGTCTTACGGGAAAGTCTGTTAGGTTGCTTATGTCAAATTAGTTGACTTATATCAGCACTTGGATGTTTATTTAAAATACCTTAATAGTTAAATGATATCTGCTGTAATATATTTTTCAGACAGCATCTTAATTTTGGATAATTAACAATTGTTTACATGAATAGCCTAAATTTTATAATTGTCTAAATTAAGGGTCTATTAAGTCGCAATTTATTCCACTTATATCAGCGCTTAGACATTTTTTTAAATATTTATCGGTTTCAATCAGCCTAGAATAGTAATTAGTCCTTTAAATAAAAAATACAACAGAAGCACTGTATAAGAAGTCCTTCCGCAAAAACGCCATACAAACAAAACGATCCAAAAAACTTTGTTATTTGATAAAGTATCTTCACGACATTTAACTTAGATTGTTATCTCAGGCATAGCTATAGTATCCGAACTCACTGTTCTGATCTGGCCACTATAGCATATAGCTGCCATACAGACTGACCGATCAGACTTGAGTTGTTGTATGGAAAACTTTTTATATGAGAAGGTCTCGTCACGAAATTTAGCACATGTTACTATCTCAGGCAGCGCTATAATATCCAAACAGATCGTACCACTATAGCATGTAGTTGCTATATAAGCTGACCGAGTTTTTTTAAACTTTTATGGCAAAAAGCTACACCTGTGAAGGGTATTTTTGCTTCAGCAAACCCGAAGTTAACTTTTATTCTTGTTTTTTGCATTAAATCTTTAATTGTTAACGCCAAATAGCTTAATTCTAACGCGAAGAAATTATCTTTTATAAAAGTAATGGATTTCTGTAAACTAGACCTAATATTTGCTGATTTTTATAGACTTGAATACCTACTTAAATTATTTTTAAATAAATATGTATAATTATACGTAAGCTTGTATTTTAATTTATTTTTTAATAATAAAACAAAAACACCAAATAATTCACTTATTTGTACAAAAAGCCAGTCTAGTTAGCCAAAAAAACATAAAGAGACACTAATTAATGTAGAAAATACAGATTTCCACGCATCACAATGCACCACAGACACGCAACAGCGGCACAAATCCATCATATTTGAATATCTAATTAACAGCGACGCCTTACGAAACGCACCCACTCACCTACACGACGCAATGCAGTTATGCACAACGAACGCCCGACACAAACCGCAAATCGCATTAGTGTGTGGGATAACGAAAGTGCACAAAACATTTTAGACTAGAGTGACTTAAAATTATGGACTCTAACAAATATTATTATTTCCAAATGTATAGGCATATGTGTATGTATGCTTTGGTGGCATGCATTTTCCAATTGCTAAATACTTGTACTTTGCAACACGCATGTCAAGCGGAGTCCACGCTAACGAATGAAAAACAAGATGTCGGCGCCAAAATGTTTCACAAACAAATTTAATTAGTTTTCGTTTATTATTGGATTTTTTGGACAAAATATTTAGAGAATTTTTAGAATATATTTTTTAATTTAGTGGAATAGGTAGAAAGTCGAAACAAAAATGTATTCCCATTTAAAAAATTTTCTGAGTACATTTTCGAGCTTTAGAAAGCACACCATCACCTTCCCATGAAGTCACGATCAATTCTAAGCGATGGAACTAACTATTTTATGATTTTTTAATGGCTAAAAAATTCACTGGGTTCAACACAAGAGAGATTTCTTCAGAACTGACTTAAGCCAACACATCTAGATATTATGAAAGCTCGTTTCATAAAGCATAAATTCACAATTTCCTTTACCGAACTTCTTACCCTGGAACTTGTCCCTTAGTTTGTTAACTCGAAGCGTTCTTTAGGAGATAATATTACAATATCTAGAGGTTACCAGCGGCTAATTGGAGCTCTTCGAGGGTTAACAGGAGGATTACCGGAAGTCTTATAGCCTATTATCGTTCACTAGCGCTTTTTTCATGTGTGGGGAAGAGTGCGCTTACGATGTGATCAATTTTTGCAGCGTTTAAGTCAGGTGGCTTTGCTCGAACTCCGAGTTTCTTCATTGCTATTTTATATTCAAGTGCCCAGGGATTTTTGTCAACATCTTCACGTAGCTCCTCCCATTTTTATAGCCCGAACAGAGTATAGTAAGTTTGCCACGAGGTTTGTAACATCCATAAGCAGGCGTTGGAGACCCTATCAAATATATATATACACATAAGGTCAACATAACGAGCTGAGTCGATTTAGATGCGTCCGTCTATCTGTCTGTATACACATCAACTAGTCCCTTATTTTTGAGACATCGATCTGAAATTTTGCACATGTTCTTTTTTCCTCAAGAAGCTGCTCATTTGTCGGAACAGCAGATATCGGACCACTGCAAACTGAAATCGTCGGAATCAAGCTTTTGTATGAAACACAAACATATATATTCACAAAGTTTAGCATGAATTATTGTCCAAAACAACGGCACAATCTCCAAAGAAATTATTAAGATCACATCACGATAGCATATAGCTCACATACAAACTTTACGATGGAAATCAAGAGCTTGTATGGAAAACCTTTACATTTGAAGAAATATCTTCAAGAAATTTGGCAAGGATTATTGTCTAAAGCAATGACGTTATCTCCGAAGAAATTGTTTGCATCGGATCCTACGAGTATAGCATATAGCTGTCAAGATAAGGATCTTTTTACCCATTATTGCTATAAAAATATACCTGTGAAGGGTATTATAATTTCGGTGCAGCCAAATCTATCGTTTTCCTTGTTTCAATTGCAATTGATAGCGCTTAGCGTTTGTTACCTCTGCATAACTACTACCCTATCATGAGTGTATTGATATCTAATGCAAAGTTAATCTTCTCTGTGATTTCAACTGCCATACCAGTGCCAAACCACCACATCTAAGCTACTGGCAACCGAAACGGAACAGTGAAATTAATTAACGCTACATTCCTTTGTATATGGTATGCGTACTATTATTCATTTTTATGGTAAACAAATTAATGCTTTGCCGTAGCGCTCGAATTGCTTTCGCACTCATTACAATTATATTCCATTATGCAAAATTTATGCATTTATTTACGCCAAAAACGCTCAACAATCATCAATTAAATTATAATATTCGCAAACACAATGTTGTTGCGCGATAACAGTTTTCAATCGCACACACACACACTTGCCTGCAAAGAGTTATCGAGTAGTCGGCAAAACCGACGTCATAACTAGAACCGCTTTTATCCCACCAAAGGCCATCAATGTCAGCCATTAATGAACATTTAATACGCGCAAATAGATTTTTCATTCATTAAATATATTTGATAATCATGATTTGTAGAAGTGTTGCGTTGTATTTGTATGTATATGTGTCTGTGTGGGTTTGTAATTATTTGCAAATTACGAATTACACTTCCATAAGCAATATGCATATGGTGATTAATTGCCGAACGACGGGGTTTCTAAACTTTGGTTGAACCGGTGGGCTGGTTAAATGGCTCAAGGATCAAATGTTGAAATTTACAATTTTTGCACCAAAATGTAAATTTATTGGCATGTATAGTCTTACATATTTACGCTTATCTCCTGAAATTCTGACTCAGATACCAAAATATACTATATAAGAAGCCGGTCCGAAAAATATTTAGCTTAAAAATCGGAAACATTTCAGAAATGGCGATTTATTGCAAAACATAGTCTGCTTTCGGATGGGATCGAATCGGTCCAATTATTCGGCATAGTAGAAGTAGTCGATGTAGATCACAATTTGTTAATGCATAGAAAATGGCCATCCCATTACTGGCCGTAGTCTTCGCTTACTTCGAAGCTGATTTAAATGATAACGTTAATGTATATGTAAGTCGTCAGGGCATATTTAATAATCTAAAACCTATATGAACTTGCTGTAATCTGACCCCTACTTAGAAACTGGCACCAACGAGTATTGATTCGCGGGTTGAAATTGTTTGTAGGGCATTCCTCACAGTCACCATAGCCTAACAACTACCTTTTGCAGTCGTAAAGCTCAACACAAAGCTCCTTTAATTCATTCAACTCCTAAAAGCTCCTCAAACCAAACAGCGCCATTCCAGTGCAATGAACTCGCTGTTAATCTCGATATTATATAGGCAATGTCTGTTAATAGCAGCGACGGCAAAGCAAAGTCTACTCACTGGAAACTTGGAAGTGCTACTGACACCACCACCTCCCATCGATTGTTAACATTGGAAAGCCATTAACAGGCGCTGCTCGTGCAATGCAACTATGTGCAGCAAACTGTTGTGACACCATCTGCTGTTAAAGCAATTCGTGTTGCTGTTGCTTTAGCTCGGCCGATTGTCTGGCTCGTTGCCGGTTGACAGTTGGGTGTTGCGTGACAGCAATTTGGCCAATTTGCCGGCTGCCAGATGCGTAGTCGGCAAAAGGACGTCGGTGCGTGTGAAGGTGTCTAAATTACTTTCGTTTCAAGAAAATTGTAAACACTCAAGTGTGAAAGCAAAACAAACTCTCAAAGGTAACCGATAGCGCACAACAAGTGGTGCGCCAGCGTTCATTCTAATAGAGTGTTGCTTTTGAGGATTTGTGTGTGAAGTTATTATCGAAAGTGAATTTTTGAATGTGTAAGTGAAGTTGAAAAGATGGAGAAAATGGGAAAACGTATTAAAATGTTCGTCGTAAAATTGTAAAGAAGTATTTAAAATATTCAAGTAGTCAATGTTAATAAACTATTGGGTATTTTGCGATATTTATTTACAAGAGCCGCGTTCAAAATTTCAAAACCTTGACAAAAATATTAAAATAACATTTTCAATATATAAAAGAAATTTTGTGAGTTATAAAAAAATAAAAACACAACTTATTTAAAAAAATTTAATTAACCAAAAATTAAAAACAGAGATTTAGTTTTACCGAACCAGTTTCTTAGTGAACCAAGAGGTAAGTATTGAATATTTAACGTTTTTATTTTCTATGGCATCAATAACATATTTCCAAAAAATTGAGAATTAAAAAATAAATTTTTTGAGTGAAAACATTGAAAGAATTGCCTTCAGAAATTTATTGCAGGCAGAAAATAATACATTTATTATTTTTAATTTATTAACTTGAAAGAGCTAACGTATATCCAAGCTCTAATTAACATTATCGGAAAACTTTTTTAAACAGTTTCTATAAATTTAATTTTTTCCTTTTTGTTAAAATGTTTTTTTTCTTACAAATTATTACAATATATATTTCTGTAAACAGATTTTTTTTTTGTTAAATTACCAAAAACTGCGCCAATTAAGATACAAGGGCAAATTGTAGTAATTATTTTTGAATTTCGTTAATGAGAGTAGTCACATAACAATAAACTTAACTGGAAATTTCAACGGCTTTATGCTATTTGACTATTGATAAGATAATGGACAGCACCTGATGTTCGATAATTTTATCGTTATCATTTATAACAAAATAATATTTAGCTAACTGAAACAGGAGTAAAACATTTGGGTATACATTCTACGCAAATACAATAAGTATCTAGCTTAATAAGCATTTGAAATGGCTTAAATCAACTGAAGCTAATAAGAGAATTTGAGTTATTATAATTGAGATAAAATTACTATTAATATCAAACCCGAATTTTTTCGAAATGAAGATTTCTACCCCCGCATAAGTTGACTTCAGTTACTTTTATATATTGCCAAAGATATTTGCATGAGTGAAAATTCTGCGGCGCAACTAGTTATTAAAGAACTTTGGGGTTTGTTCTTAATAATTTGCTAGCAAAGCAATGTAATCGGTTTAGAGATACATTATATATTATATGCGTTAGTTGTAACCAAACTTTCAGTCGAAGATATTCTCGTAAATTAATTTTGAAATAACATTTTAACACTCTTTTTATAATTACTTTTTAGATACAAATATGTATATGTATATGTAAATACCTCCAAGCAAGGACTAAAACTAAGTAACATCGTTTCTTCTAAAATTCGTTGGAAATACCATGAAAGCAAGGACCGTCACAAAATCTTGCACTGATCTAAAATAAAAACATGAAAAACATCGAAATTTAAATATTTTAGAATTTATAACTCTAAAGAGTAGACAAATTATTTCTCACAATCGATCAACTACTCGTCTAACACTTACCATATACAACAAGAATTAGAAAAAAATACTCCACGCTCAACACACTATTTTTTGTTTTTCAAAAAAAGACTTATTATGTGCATAAGTTTGTTAAAGCCGTTATGGATATTATATCTTTATTTCAAGCTGCAACATATATTTTTATTACAAAATGGTAAAAAAAATTTGAAAAAGTCACTTGTATGGCCATATTTAATGGATAGCAATATCAAACCTTTATTAGCTACCATATTATCATTTAGTTTTGGGGATAACTGTGTAGCAATCGATTAAAACAAGTTTTCGACTTAAAACTATCGAAAAATTACAAAATTTAAATTTCAGATTTCAATCTTACACTTTTATTTACTAACATCCGTAAGCAGTGTTATATTAAACCACCGTGGTGGTTACGCCCCATTGAATTGATGTTCAAGTATTCCGCAGCAAAATCATAATATTTGTTTTTTGAAACCCTCCAAAAGTATGTATGTATCATTATTTCAGCGCTAGCTATTTTGTGTATCGATTTCAATCCCACAAGAGAAACGCGCATAAATTTGCCACATTGCACACAGGTGCTCACAGTTCAAAGTGATTTTTGATTAAAATGCAAACAGAGCGAAGAGATAAAAACGAGTTGATGGCTGATGATGAGTGCTGCAGCGCGAATGTGGAATCAAAACAGTAAAATGCAAAAGGATATTGGGTGAGTTGGGCGTGCTCGTCGGAATGTGAGTGCAGTCAGTTATAATATTTCACATATACGGGTATATGATCGCGGCTTTATAAAGGAGAAGAGAGCTTTTTCCTAGCTTCCTATTTTGGTAACAGAAATATAGCTGTGTAGAAATCCAGCGATTTGTCGGCTACAAATGAACTCACACATACAGTATTATACAGCCATACTAAAAACTTGCAGCTCATTGCACTATAATGACTACCAGCTGACTTGATGAACTGCCTGATGCAGATGCGGAAGTTCTCTTTTATCACTTCTCCCTCGAAAGGATATTTCTTAGCTTGGTCCTTGTAGCTACATTAAGCGTTTGCCTTTTTTTACATTTTTGTCATTTTTTGCAATAGTTGGCAATACGCCAAAAAACATTTTCGACAAGTAATTTTATATTTTCACCGAATTTTATGCGTTACATAAGTATAAAAGTACTCATGTACTTTTTTGTTTTACCCAAATTCTTTTGAAAATGTCATTGAATTGCTGTAGCAAGTAATGTTTGGCAACTCGTTTCTCGCTGCCGTTGATGGCAGTGCATCAATCAACATTTCAGAAATCACTATGTTGCATGCAGCAACAACAACAGCAACAGCGGTAGCAGCAACGGCAGACACCAACAAATAGCAAAACGCTTTGAACAGCACTAAAAGTAAATTGTTGCAGTTGTAATAGTGAAAATTGTAATGCAATTTTTTCCATTCACTTAAAGCGTTTTCTAGTGAATGAGTGAGTAAGTGAGTGAGCACAAAATTGCTCGACAAATGAAATTTTCTTTATTCAACTATGCAGTTGAAGTCCGAAATTCGAATGCACGTGAAAGACTGCATACAAAGCTACACAAAGTCTTATGTAGCAAAATCACGTTCAAATTTAAATATAAGGGGTGTTTGTTTCGGAGTTTTAAAATTTAATAGAGAGATAGTTGTTACACCAGCTGTCAAAGCAAGTTTATATTCGACATTTATGTTCAGTGCATATGAAAGGAGCTCACTGCAGTCTTCATCATACTTATTTTCTATATCATTTAAATTCCTTCGTCAAAATCAAAAATTTAAAAAGCAAAAGGGTGAAACAAACCGAAGGTGTTTATTTTGAAGATTTAAAATTTCTTTGTGGGATAGCTGTCAAACCAGCTGTCAAAGTGCACACATATTATATATTTGACATTAAGTTCGCAGTATGTGAAAGCGACTGACAGTCTATAAAAGTTTCCAGACCTTTTGACTTCCCACGTCAATGCCAAAAACCTTAATAAAGAAGTAACCAGCAGAATGCTGAAACTCACTGTGAATTTATTGGAACGAATTTTCGGTGACCCAATCAAATCGAGTGATAAACCAGGCGATTTGACACCTAAATGATATTATTTCATTTCGGTAGACTACTTTTAGTTTGCGTACATTAAGTTACTAAACCTGCGAAGAAACGTGAAAAGAAAAAAGTGAAAGAAATTTCGATAAGACACATTCAGTGTAATCTTATACCAGAAATGTTTCACTAAATTCCATTGACAATATAATAAAGCCAAAATATTGGTCACTTCAGTTGGGCTTTTGTGTTTTATTTGGCATAAATGTCTATATCTCTAAAAAGCACACCCTTTACAGGCATATAAATTCAGTTCGACGCTTGATTTGCGCATTTATGTTAAAATAAATCAAATTGCGCTTGAGTGGTTTGTGGAAAGGACAAACAGAAAACCATTGAACGAAAAAATAATCGCTGCATCGAGCTGAGCGAGAATATATGCGATGGGGCCATAAACAAATTGGAAATGAAAAGTGTCTAAAAAAAATACTACAAAATCACTTATGAAATATTTGATATATAGGTATAATCTAGCAAGTACTTTGCTCATGTCAGTGAAATTTTCAGTTCTCTAGACAAAACCCTCGGAACTTGACTTAAGTGAGTTACTGGGACTGTTCTAATTATTTTCACGGCAATGTTGTTCCCAGCGCCTGTCAGTTTTGAGTATTGCTACTTTTTTCGCACTCAATAATCATATATAAAAACAGCTCATTTGTGGTAATTGAAACTTGGTGTTATTGCGACACCTCTTATTAGACTATCAGCTTCGGATAGTACGACATATCTTTCTTGAAATAAACTTGCATGATCTACATGGCGTTAAAGACTTTCTATGAGCTTACGTTGCTTCTTCTTCAAGAATAGTATTTTAACAAAAGACTTCTTTTTGTCTCTTCGAAGAGGGTAGACATTAAGCATTTTGTAATATCTTCTATGAGACTGACGAGCTTTTACCAACCACCTACACTTTGCAATTCTTTTGTAAAGCCTCCTTTTATAATTAATCTGCGGATTGTCTTTCTTTTTCAACACAGTATTCAATTTTCGTCCTTAAATATAACGTAAAGGCTGTCACAGCAATTATCGACAGCTTCGAAATAAAATTCTTGTTGAAAATTGAGCAAAATACTTAAAAGCTTCCAGGAAAGCACATGACGTATTATCTCCATTGCTAATTCTTTTATAATATCGGTACATACTTTTATATACTTGGCTGCAGCAATAAGTTCAGTAATAGCAAATCATGTGAGTATTAAGCAATTACTATTCCTAAGTCCCAGTTCGTAGCTTCAAGTACCAGTTTACATTTTTTTTTTTTTTGACTTCCTTTATTCAAACAATATAAACTCAGCGAGTAGAAGCAGCAACTTTTCAGGAATTTTCAACAACTATTATTTGTTTCCTCTTAGCTTCGTTTACTCTCCACTGTCCTAGTTCTCCTGCTTGCTATTAGTTGTCTGCTCAACTATATATTTACGAAATTTTTGGAGCAAAAACGACATTTCCACCCTCTTTTGCTCAAAATAAATTTTAAGACGCTTTCTCTCACCCCACTGAATTTTGTCACCATGTTTTTATTGTGTACTACTCATTTCTCATAATACCTATATATAATATATACATATATCTGTATATATACCATATAAGTGGTTGTAGATAACATTTTCCACTTAAAAGTTTGCTCTACATGTTTAGCTGCATTCAGTAAGCGCCCTTTGCCTCGTGCTCTAAATTTTTCTCGCTTTTCATTTTTTATTTATAATACGAGTACTTTCCTCATTTCCTGTCAATCCACTTGCTTTATACGCGCTTTTGCGCAATAAATTTCAATAAGGAATTTAAGGATATTGGGACAAGTAATAGGGTTTACGTGCGTGAGTGCATTGAGCTTGGTACTTTGATGCGCAGCGAAATCTTCGAAGGGATTCAAAGCTGCATTTGAGTATGCAAAAACAAAAAACTGAAATAATCCAAGGAGTTCAAATACTTATACATGGTTTTGAGGAGAATATAAATAAGATTATGGTAGACAAATTATTTTACTGCTGTTCTTTAAATTTGTTTTGCAATATTATTATATTTTCTTTATGATATGATCGAAATACTACGTAATTTTCTAACACTGTCAGAGATAACACTGTCACTCAATTTTGAAAAGAGTTTTGTATGTATATGAAACCATTTGACGATACGAGTTCGAATTTCAAAGTCCCTTAATAACTCACTTTCTTTGTTCAAAGCTTGATAAGTAGTCTCCTAAAAATTAATATTTTTTGGTATCGTTTATATTTTTTGTAGAATCACTGAGAGCCTTAAAAGAAAATCGGTTTTCGTTTTTGGAGATTATATATTTTCAATTTATATTGTTTTTAAAGATGTATTCCCACAAAATTAGAAAAAGCAATTCAATGTTGGAAAAGAAAAGAGTGTTTCATTTTTAAATAGAGATAACTCTCAGTGAATATCAATCAATCAATGATTTCTGAAAATCTTCGCTAATTTACATCGCGATAAACTCACAGATCAAATCAGGCCTTTTCTATAAAATAATCAATTAACTTCTTACTTTCATTATGTACGTTAGCACGCTCGTTTTTTAATTAGTGTTTCGCGTTGTCAGCTTCCTGCCTCCGTTATTATCACCACACGTAACTTTAAATACTTATCAAGAAATTACGATATCGGAGACAAAATATAATATATAATATATATTTAAAACTTAAATAACCCAAAATCTAAAATTATAAAAAAAAAATATTAAAATAATATCAAATAAGAGGAGAAGCTTAACCAAATATCTACCTGAAAACCTCGAATGCTGTACAAGTATATAATAAAAAATAGTTTTAAGAGAGTCTCCTATCCACTATCTAACCATTATTTAAAAATTTATTACTTTTATATTTATGCTCGTTAATTGTTGCCCAACGAACTCTCACCTCTTTCTCAACCCAAAGCTTTTTCATAAATAATTGACATTTAATGAGCTCCTTTGCCATATCACAGAAGTATCATCATGTTTACTATTTGACACAAAGCATTCTTCAAATAAAAATAAGCTGACACAGTTCACTACTCTCACGAAAGCTCCCAATATCTTTCTTATCACACGGTAAATTGAACACGTAAATTGAACACATATTAATTGCATCTTTCCATTTCATTAACAACCGAATGCGATTGTCCATTCTTCTTTGCCAGCGAAGCGGGTTTTACGCATTCATCACACCATACGAAGTACGCGGGTCTCATTAATAACGCATTTAGGAGTTAAAGAAGAAATAAAGGGGAGTCGCCAAAGTGGACGGAAAGCAACTCGCCAAAGAAGCGGCATTTGTAATCTATAAGCGCACTTCAATTAGTATAAACGCGCAAATACTCGCTCATACTTGAAGCATAATCCCAGCTAGATGAGTAATAAACACTTAGCAACAGAAGAAAGCTACATAAAGTGGGCATTCATACAAAAAGAATGTGTGAGCGGGAAGGAAAGAAACAAATGTATGCAAAAAGTGTCGTACTGGGAGTGATTTATTAGCAAACGATTGCAATTTGTATGCAATTTCGGTGATTTATTTGCTGAAGAATCAGAAATAAGTACTTCTATCTACATATATACAAATTTGTACCTATATTAGGGTGTTTCCGAAAATTGTATTTTATATATGTACAATATATATTATATATAGATACATATGTATATACATATCTATTACATATAAAATTATTCACATTAGCACCAAATATGTACGTTCGTCACTGCTGTCGGCAGCATTATACTAGTTGTGGGTTTCGTTTATAATTGCAGTCAAATGAGCTCATTTAATTTCCTATCAGTCACATATCGAAACACACACACATACGTACATACATTCGCGACTCAACCCATCGCACGTTAACCACCCACTTGGCAAGCAAGCTGACAGCAAAATTATAAATGCCAGTATTATAGTCATGGATAACTGCTGAAACAAGAGTTATCTTGATAAGCATATTCGTACGTGGTATATACATATATACAGATATATGACTGAGTATTTGGGTGTGTGTGTGTGCGTTATTGACAGCTTTGAAGAAGGCCAAATGTGCTAAAAGATTATGGCGATAACCGCACAGGCTAATTTTTATGCCAAATGTAATAAAATGTCAAAAGAGAATTGATTGGTTTGCTGTGCATTGACAAAAACGATAGAAATTGACTTTTTTTGTAATCTTTTTTTTAAAAAATTTTCCGTAAATAAAAGGATCAGGTCCACCAAAATGTTTGTACAGTATATGATGCATATGCATAAGTTGATATCATTTGGAAAGTTACGTATACGCAGCGACGATCATATAATCCAAGACGATCAATATACCAAAAACTTGCTTCCGTAACATCTGAAATGAGAGATCTTTATAAAAAAACGCCAAAAACTTAATTCAATTTTTTGGTATATGACTTTGTAAATTCGTTAAATACTCAAACAAAACTATCAAAATCGTATGATTCCATGGCTGTAAGAGTAGAAGACTGAGACTAAATTATATTATAATATTTTATAATAATTCCTTACATAAAATCCAAATTGAACCATACAATTCGGTAGACAAAAATAGTTCACTAATGATAACAAAGGAGGCTAAAAAGGTTGGATGACACCTGGGTCTGCAAAAAAGTGAATTGTGATGATGATATGGTTTACTACTTGAATACACGGCTATTTTAGGCGTTTTGGCTTAAAAGTATTGTAACCTAACATAACTGCTACAATCTGCCTCTACCTATAAACCACATAATTGTATATATGTATGTCATTTTATCAACTCTTGAACTGCCCAGCTGCATGGCCATTAAGTCAATCGTACCCCATTAGTTATGTCACAGCTGTCAGCTGGCTATCGAAGGGGTTTCTGCGCAACATTTATTATTGCTTTGCGAATTCGCTTCTGTTATCTTTGCTATAGTTTTTTTTTCTATTATGAGTTTTTTCTTTCTCGCTACTCTTATTCCTGCTATTCTAATTAGCGTTCGTCAGCAGATGTTTAATTTGATCATTAATCATAGCGACAACAGCCAGCCGGCCAAGCAACCTCACTCGCATAGTTATGGTCAACACAAATGTTATTATGATACCAATAACAATAACACAACAACATGTTGCGTAGTTTGTGCGTGTTTACAGCTTAGAGTTATAAATGTAAACAAATAAGTTAGTATGTAAATAATTAGTCTGCTGTGCTCAGTGTCGAAGGCAAGCCATTAAAATTGTTGCCACTAAGTTTTTATGTCACTGAATTCTTGCACAAACTTTGTTTTAATATTCTTTTTTGTTCATATTCATGTCTTCTCTTTATTAATTTTTCTTTCCATCAACTTTAACTTTCGCTCACATTGCTTTCGTCGACAGTGGCTTGTTAGCCATTAATACTGTTTTGTTACAAGTTTTGCAGTTGACCAACGACTAATTGCAACTTGGTACTTGATCAATTCATGTAACCACTTACAACAATAACAAGCAGTCATCTTCCTGTCACCGCAAGGAAGACAAGTGTGGTTAGTGGTCAATTTGCCATGAAGCCAAGTCTATTTGTTGTTATTATGCATCTTGTTGTTTGTATTCGTTGTTTATCTTATACCCAACACCTCTTGTCATCATAGTGTTAACTCTGACTATTTTAAAACGAGAAAAAATTTTAATTTCGGCTGCACCGAAGCTACTTATATTACCTTTTCAAAAACACAAAAGTTTTTCATACAAAAACTTGATTCAGATCGGTCAGTTTGTATGGGAGCTATAAGCTATAATGGCACGATATTGGCGGTCCCGGTAAATGACCAGCTTTTTGGGGAGAAAAGGACGGGCGCAAAGTTTCACATCGATATCTCAGAAACTGAAAGACTAGGTTGTGTATATACAGACAGATAAACTGGCATACAGAGAGACATTTATATATCTACAATATATATTTTACAGGTATTCCGTTATTTTTTTCTGAGTGTTACAAACTTCTAATCAGGGTATAAAAAGCAGAAATCTGTAAGTTGTCCGCTGAGGTTAATCATATGTTAAGCTATAAGAGTGTAGAGACCGTATTCCTCTCTCTCATCTCTCTCAATAACGATATGCCGTCGAGCTCAAAATATTTCAATTATTTAAATCTTTCTTTCTCCTTATGTCCGTCTGGCTTGGTTTGTATTTCTTACTCTTTCTATCTCTATCTGATGCTGGGTATCTCGCTTAATCATTGTCCATACCTCATTTCACTTAACGGAAAGGAGGTACTTATAAGGAGATTTCGAGATAAAAGCTCTTGAGATAATTTTTTGTCAACACTCATAATATGAGTTGATAAATTAGCTAAAGCGAATGAACTAAAGAGCAGATGATCTCGCTAAAACCATATTCAAACAACGTTTTTCACCCTCAAGTAAATGCTACGACCTTAAAGTCCACGATAACGGTAATCTAATATTTACTGAATAAAAAGTCACCATTTACATCCTTAAAGTAGTTCCTACAAGAATAGACAATCATTACAATCGTAGCTTTACTATTGGGAACATATTTTTTTTAGCCTATTTAAAAAAATGCTTTACGTGCTCTTCAGAGAAACAGCTTAGCAATATTAAAAGGGGTTTCGAAGAGTTGGTATTTTTAATATGTGGAGTTTGTGTAACAAATTGAGAATAAAATAGTTATTATGTCTATCGACTACCTAAGAATCCCAGTTTCTTTAGAATGTCAGTTCTGCTCGAAGTGAACCCTACCTTACTTATTTTCTTAAGTTTTGTACTAACGGTCTTAAGTTTCACTTTCTCCAACATCAAAAAAAAAGTATATATATAAATACAATATTTTTCCACGATTTCCACCACTTTTTCAGTTTGCCCTCTCTTCTACGCTACTTGCTTATATCCGACCATAATGAACTCTTGGCCCTTCACACCTCACAGCATTATTGGCCAAACAAATTGATATGCCATAAGTTAGCGTAGAAAAATGCAAAAAGCCACTAAGATAGATTGACAGCAGCTGACCCAAGTAGTGGAAGAACAAGAAAAGTTTCTATCTAATTATTAATTATGCTTGGAAATATAAAGCACATGGCGACTTAATGGCAACCAATCAATTTTAAGTGTAACCAAATGCTCTGGTCGTAATTGTAACTCATTTGCAACACCCAAGGAGAAGTGTTTTGTCAGCTAGGCTTGGTTGCACAAAAAAGTAAATAACGGTTGTTCATTATTTAAGGGCACTGCTGCGGATTGAAGGTGGTGAACCAGAGAGGTGTTACCGCATTGCATAGAATAAGAAAAGGTGTTGTGCAAAATCCGGTACAAGTCCAGTCAGAACACCGAAGAAAAATAAACCTGTGGAAGATTCCAGGCACAATCTGCTTTATAGTAAAAGATATATTAACAATTCATTGGTATAATTAATACGTTCTTTATTACAAAATCGAAAACGTCTCGTTTTACTTAAAAACGGATTCTGGGCGCAATATCCAAATGGTTCACTTGATCATCCTGCTTAAATACATTCAAAATGAAATTTGTCTCAGACTTTGTTCGTGTGAAGTTTGATCTTCATAGTTACGTCAATAAGTGTGTGCTTGACAGCTGACAAAAGTTTGTATGGCAGTTTTTATATATTAAGCTCATGGCACATTTCCAGAAGCGAATTTTTCGGTTTCGAAAGTAGAAAAAATCACAGGGGACAAATCTGGCATGTGGAGTGCCTGAGCGATGACTCTCGTTTCGTGTTTGGCCAAAGAGTCAATCACAATCATGCTTATAGAATCTTCTAGGCAAGCTGAATGAGTCTATTGTATGTAATATTACACCGACAATTTAATTTTTCTTTAATAAAGGTAAAAGCGTAGATAAAATCATATTAACTCTCAACAAATATAAGCTCTCAAACAGTTGCTCTTATTCTGGCATTAATAATTGAAAAAATAAAATACTTTATTGAATACCTTAGGGAATACCTTAGGTCGTTCAAGTAACAAGCAAGCAGTCTTATTTATAACAGAAAACAATAGCAAACATACTAATGAGAATAAACACAAAGATAATTGAAAACGACACCAACAGCAAACAAACAAGCACCAACACGCAAAGAACAACAAACAACCGAAGCCACAAACGTGACAGAAAATTAGCTAAAAATTTAAGGTAGTGGATCGTGAAGGTCATCAAAGAAACTTTAAGTTATAAAGGCATTAAATGTTACACGAAGAAATTGTAAGAGAAAATGTTAATAAAGATATGCGTAAGTGAAAGCTGAATGGAGACGTCAAAACAGAGACAGCAAACAGGAAATAAAGAAGTGAGTAGAGCACAGTAGTGACAAGAGTAGTCGAATAGACTCTTGAGTAGAGTAGGCAGCTGAAGGCAAACAGCCAACGCAAAAGCAACAACTAAGCAGCGACCTTGTTGGGATCAAGGCAGCGCGTGACATTGTTTTTTTCCGTTTCCTTTAACTTCTTCTACGTCGTAGTTAAGCCAAAGGTTGCTGGCTCAACGAGTTCAACAGCCCTGAAAGTTATGGAGGCAATGTATTAAAACTTTTCGCAAAGAACAAACAATGACTTCCCGTGCTGGCGAGCGGCGTGCGACAATGCTGATGCTGTCAGCGTATTACTGTTGCGGTGAGTGTGCTCAAAGTTTAGTGGAAGCCCTTGCGCCTAAAAGCAAGACTACGTTTTATGAATGACAGCTGTTTTATGAGTGTCGGGAGTGTGTAGCGCAACAAAATGGCCCTATATGTCCAACATATGCTTTATTAGTGTGTAACTGAAAAGGTGGCAACAGGAACTAGTGGGTTAGAATTGACGTTTGCTAAAGCACAAAAAATATATGCTCACTTTATTGCTGCTGCTTGTTCTTATTTGCTACCACATTCCATGCATTCCACTTCATTTTATATGCCTCACGTGCTCTCTTTGGGGCATGCCACAATGTCTACTGTCTGCTGTCTGCCGTTCCCCGTGCGCTCCGAAAGCCAACGTCCTTAGCTTCTTGCTCACCCATAAATTTGTCTGCGTCTACTTGACGTTTTGCTTGCCTACAATTGCTGTTCTCGCTTTTGTTCGAGCGCTTCGCTTCATTTGCTGCTTTTAAGCTGCCTAGCTCTGCTCATGTAGAAGAAAAAAAAAATTTTCACATCAGCTTTTCTTTCAGCTACTAACTTTAATATACCACTGCTTGCTCTTTGGTGGCTTTCGCCAAACACGATTAAAAGTTTTGAAAGTTTATCCGATTTTTTTTCTTCCTTTTTTTGGGCCTCTTCTGTTTGGTAAATGCATAGACATGACCTGCTTTCAAATTTTCATATTAAAATATTTATAACTTTAATCTTTAGTAATCGACATAAGGCGGCAGCAAAATAAATTATGTGCGGAAAATATAAACAAAATATAGACGTGAAGTAGTCGTAAAAAAAAATCATGTAAATTTAAGGAATGAGCTATTAGTTGGGTACTAAGAAATTTCTGCTCTTTTTAATATTTGAAGAAATTTTACGTCATTCAGCTGGTGGTTTTAGTACGCAGAATATTGAAACTGTATAGCGTGGATGTTATCCACTTAATATTTAAGCGTTTGCTTTTGTAACAAACTCTCCCATCCACTCTCATTTCTTACCGCCATAATTTATAATACGTCGAACTAAAAAAGTTATAAATCACTTTGGCACTTTTATTAACTTAGAGCCAAGAATTAGAGCTGTCAAATCTTGAATTTTGTTCCATTACCTAGCAGAACTTTTAGTAAACGCTAACTTATAAATAAGCGTTCTGGGAGACAAAAATTATCTTTTGCCATATTTGTCAAATTTGGCATCTTATTTTCTGTTTTTCATTCGAAAAAGACACAAAAATTGTGGTTAAGAATAGATATGCCATATCTGGTTTGCTCTCGAATATATAGCCTTTGGTTGGCAAAAATCCTTTGCATATAAAAATTACCGTTGTTTTCTATCATAAACATATTTTAAAATTTTGCAAAAATACATTCTCCAGCTTCTATTGTACTATCGTCAAGAAAACGAAAACTATCAATAAAGAATATTGATAATCAATTTGTGTGTATTTTTAGGAGCGACGGCTGATAATGCAAATTGCTTTGTAAGGAATAAAACTATATTAAGAGATATTGCCTACCTTTAGGCTCGCGGAAAATCAAACTATTCCCAATGAATCGATTGAGATATCTGCTCTGATGGATTGGTTTCCAATAATCCGATTTAAATCCGAATAAAAAATTTCCGTTGTTGTCTCGGCTAAATGTAAACAAAGGGGTTATTGGCCTCGGAAAAATGTAAACAATAGGGTCATTGACCTGATAATGTAAACAATGGGTTCATTGACCCCATAAAATATAAACAAAAGGGTTATTAACCGCATTATGTAAACAAAGGTTGTTGTCTCGGCTAAATGTAAACAAAGGTTGTGGACTTGACTAAATGTAAACAAAAGGGTCATTGACCTCATAAAATGTAAACAAAGGGGTTATTGGCCTCGGAAAAATGTAAACAATAGGGTCATTGACCTGATAATGTAAACAATGGGTTCATTGGCCCCATAAAATATAAACAAAAGGGTTATTAACCGCATTATGTAAACAAAGGTTGTTGTCTCGGCTAAATATTAACAAAGGTTGTGGACTTGGCTAAATGTAAACAAAAGGGTCATTGGCCGCATAAAATGTAAACAAAGGGGTTATTGGCCTCGGCAAAATCTAAACAATAGCGTCATTAACCTTATAATGAAACAATTCAATCAGCGGTTCGTTCTAGAGCATCTAGATAATTTTTTTAGAAGACCTCGGTGGATATACAATTTTACGGTACCAAAGTAAATGCCAACTACTGTAATATTTCCCACCTGAATTAATCATGTGGACACACTAAAATGAGAACTCAATCTTTCTCACCTACGTGCAACATAAATATCGCTGGAAATCAACATTGAAAAACTTATTGGAACTAGAAATCTTTCTGATTTCAAAGTTTTCATCATCTATTTATATTCACTGTTAGGGAACCCTTAATAATTTTCGAACAATGCATTCTTTAACTGAAGCCCACAGCTTTTTACCTCAAAGTCACCAAACTTACATGCCCGTCCTCGCCCATACTTCTATCCAACAAAAGTCTAGGAAATTCAAACTTTTTTAATATGCTTATAACTACATATGCATACTTTTAGGATGAATCTTTGCGCATAAATAAATTTAAAATCTTTTATAGTTACCCCGAATTTAAAAGCTTTTGTAAAACTTTTGTTATTATCAGCTTATGTTAAATACCTCATAACTGCCTTTTTATATTTAGTTAGAGCGCTTATTTTGAAATAATTTTTTTTTGTACCCATTTTCTTTAACTTACTTACGCAGTGCTTTAAAGAGATAAATGTATTATCTCTCTTCTCTATATTTATTTACTTGTTTACTAACCTAGTTGTAGCGCACTACCTTTTGTCTGTGTGGCGACGCATAAAAGTATGCACTAATCCTATATACAGTTATAGTTTATTAAATTTGTTAGCTGTTTTCATAGCAGGCGACAACAAACAATATTTTCTGCTTCCTTAGTTTTTGTTTTCTTTTTTCTTTTGTTTTATGTTTTGCTTTTGCGGCTTGCTGTGATCGTCTGCCAAACACACCACCAGACAGCCTGCATAATTTATCTTATTTTCCGGCGCTTAACTGCTATCTCGACTTTCTAAGACTCGCTTGTATGTATCTTTGTTGTGTGTTATATTTGTTTTTGTAGTAGGCGAATAAAGGCAGGCGATAATGTGTAAAAGCCAAATAAAATTAAAGCTAAACACAATAGGCTGTCAACTTTCTTGCTAGTCTATACAGTTATGCCTCCAACGGCATGAGCTAGCAAAATTCGCACCATAGCTGTTCATTTTACTATATGTAGATATATCTGTATGAATATACTTCTTTTCGTACCCCGCTTGAGTGGATTTTAAACTCAACCGCAGGCTTGCCATATTTTTTTGCTGGAAGATTTATCATTTTTAATGTCATTGTAGCAGGTCTACATAAATATAAATGAATTGTGACTTGCAACATGTATATCATACCCTTACTCATATACATATATATAGGGTGTGCCAGTTCTTCTGTCAATATATAATAGTTTTATAATTTTGATTTAGACTTGAAGAATGAGTGGATTGATAACATCTTTTTGTACCACAATAAGTACTCGCCGCATTAGCGGCTTAAAAATAATGTTTAAAAGCGGCGAGGCCAATTTTACAGTGTACAGGGTATTATGAAGCAGAGTTGACGTATTTGGAGGCACAAAAATTTTATTCGCGGGCTATAGAACGTCACAACCAAAAAAAACTGATTTAACCAATATTTGTACCGAAATCAACATTGTACAACGTTTTTCAAACAGAACGAAGTAGTCACTGGAAGTCTATGCCAGTAAATCTTGGCTCATTGAATTTCTGAAACAAAAAACAAAATCTGATATCACATAGAGATGAGTTTCACTGGCCATCTGAGTCGCTAGCCTTTACTCGCTTCATACGACTTTTTTCGGGATTATTTTTAGACATTTATGTGACTAAAAGTGTACACTCAGATACTATCGTACCATTAACTAACTTAAGCCAAACATACGTTCGAAATATTCTAAATCTAAGCCACACAAGAAGCTCGTAAACGCTATGAAAACTTCAATAAAAATATCTCATTTTGGTATGTCCACTTGATTTATGTTGTATTCAAAATATATTCGAAATAAATTGTAATGGAATAAATAAAAGAAATTCCACATATCGCGCAAAACGATGACGCACCCTGTATACACACATTTATCTACAAGGCAGCTCCCCTCTTTCTCTCTCATCTTGGTTTAAGCATTTTCTCATAGTCTCACTGTCTTACTATATTTTAATGGAAATTCTCCTCACTCATTCTGCTATTGAAGCCTTCGGCTTGGCTTTTCTATGTTGAAGAATAAATTTTGTTACATTCATTTTCATTGTTCGTTGACTCTTTTACTCGAACAAATTTTGTGAATATTTTTCATTTCGATTTTTAATCCGATTTACTCTGACTTTTTGTGAATTTCTCCTTAAATAATTTTCATATATTATTTGTGATATTAATAAATTGTATTTTTGGGCAGTAAAATACATTTTTAAAATCTATCAAAATAACTCAAATATAGTTTTGAGTACGGCAATCTGACATGAACACATCCATTGAAAATTCATTCTCGTTGTTGTTTTTATGCGAGTTTTGTAAAAATTTTGTTGCTGTAAACCACACAAGTACTGTATCGTTTTACATCCTAAAAACCCCTAAAAACGTACAACTCAAAAATTAGCTAGCACACATACACAACATTGTAAAACCATATAACTGTAGTTAGACAAAACGATTTTCAGCAAACTTTTTTTACATTGATTACTTTATTTCAGTTTATTGAAGGTTATCATGCCATCAAATGCATCTGTGCTTTTTTGCAGCAAACATGTGCCTAATTGGAATTTCAAATTAGCAATTTAAATTATAGAATCTAAAATAGATAGGTGTAACGACACTTATTCGGCTTTATTTTAATCTTTCAACTTTATTTATACATTTTACAATCTATTTAAAACAAAGTTCTAAAAGTATGCTTCATTTTACCAGTTTTTAGCCTTAGTTACCTTAAGACGAAGGCGTATGAAATATTGCCTACATTTAGGAGTGTAAGCCGATAACAAAAATTGATTTGGGTAGATGACTATCACTCGGCGTGCTATGAATTAAAATCTGGAGAAATGTAAGAAACAAATTTGTATTAAGAAATTTGCCTACTTTTAGCGTTCGGGGCAAATATAGCGAAGAGTATCACGACCGACTTCAAATTTTTGTAACTTATATTATAAAGAAAACTATAGTACCAATCAGATTCAAAGGAGAGTATTAATATCAAGAGATACAGAACAGAATCAGACCAAAAATTTTGAGAGCTATTTTCGGTTAGAACAAATTGTATCTGAAAGCAACAACAAAGACATCAAGCTGAAGAAAAGGGAATATTCTCACTAAGCTCGGAGTAACCAATCATATCTATTCATTACTTCCACATACTATTGCTGAATGTTTACCATTTACGGCACTCGTTTCTCCGCAGATCGTTTTCTCCGCTCTTCTATTTGACATTTTAGAATAACTCAAGAGAAAGCAACATTGTGATGAATTTTTTTTGAATAATAACAATTTTTGCACTCATTGAAGAAAGGCTTCAAATTATACCACCCTAAGAAGTTGATATCACAAATTTTTCATTTGTACTAAACTCATTATGTTATCATAACCCAACATCTTTAATAACAGTATAGATAAATTCTCATAGTTGCCATAAAATATTTCTTTAAAATCTAAAACCACTGCCACAGACTTGGTCATTGTCTGTTTAATTGCCGAAAAATTAAATTAAACTTTGCAAAACTTTGCAGCTGGTAATTCGTATATATTTAACACGTCCATTAATTTTGATTTGTACGCCAACTAAGTTTTAGCTGAACGTTCTTGTTACGAAAGTGCGAGCGCCAAAAATATATGACCATATCCCTCAAACTAATTAATGACTGAATTAAAGGGAAATTTTTATGACTTGTATTACGGTTCAACTAGCTGCAATACTTTTTCAGCATTAAGTGACAAAACTTTTCACTACTGGTACTTTAACGTCCAAAAATGCCTTCACATGCAATATTAGTAAATTCTAAGTTCAATCGAAAACTCATCTGAACAAGAATTCTGCTAAAAATAGGGCATAAATTGTCTTCCGTAAACATCCGCTTACCAAAATGTGAATCCAAAAGAAAGTAAACAACGTTTTCTTTCGTGAGCACAAAAATATTTACAATTCTCAACAGGTTTACATATATTTAATGATATATGTACATCCACACAAATTTGTTGTCCGTATACTTTTAATTAGAGTATTTAATTAGGATTTTCATAAATGACAACAAATGTGTTTTGATACTTGAAAGTCTCAACGTTTCTTGTAGATACCTGTTTTAAGCTAGCGTAGAGAAAAAATAGTCATTACAAGAAATACTGAATGTCGCTTTACTAAAGTTAAGAATACTCTGTACTGTTTACATTACCAGAAATATTGTTCTAATCCTTCCTTCTACGGTTTTCTTTTTCGAAGCAATATGTCAAGAAAAACCAATTCAATCAGAGCTCAGCCACTAAACGGCCATCGAATTTGTTAGGCACTCCAATGAAAGTTTTGAGTTTCAGCAAACACTTCCACTGAACAAATTGAAATCGAACATACATCTTCAGACAACAACCGTAACCATTTCTGGCGAAGTACTCAGCAAGCTTTAAAGCAATCCAATCAAAATCAATTGTCGTGGTCGACGACAAGGTTGGCGTTGCTGTCGCAGTTGTTGTTGGTCTAACAGCAATCACGCTTTGTTGATATTTGTTGATAGCTAGTCACTTGTTGTTCTTGCTGTTTTTGCTAGTGTTTTTGCGATTGTTCCTAAGTTCTTACAATTGACTGACTACTTGTTGTTTCAAGCAAATACTACAACAACATCGTGTGTATTAGCATTTGCGACTTTTGCTATTCGTTCCAGCTTGCCAATCTTTTATGACTTTTTTGAGATGTGTTTACATTTTCCAGTTTGGTGTACTTTTTTTACGAAAACATTCTCCCTCTTCTTCTGCTTTTCTCATTTCAACTTGTGGCTGCTCTTCGCTTATTTCGAGCATGAAATTTTGTTCGTTTTTTCGAAATCAGTTGCCACTAGGCTAATGGATTCGTTTGTTTTCATTGGCATCAAATTGGCGGCGCTAATGGTTTGAACAGTAAAAAATCAGCATTAAAACGCCATGCACAAGCAAATATACATGTTGTTTACCGTAAACTTGCTCATACACTTCGGCCGTCTTCTGTCCATCACTCCTCGGAAGTGATTTATTATGTAAATATTTATGCATTTCAATTACAATTCACTTTCATTTCTTAATGAGTTTTACGAGCGAAAAGACTTTAAAAACTTATTTTTTCACTTTATAGGTCGCCTTGAAAACGTCTTAATATTGTAAAATGTCTCAACTTCCTTAAATAAAGACCGCTGTCATATTCAATCGGCTCAACGAGTTGATAGACATATTGACATCTTACTTGAAGTACATATAAATAAAAATTAATGGATAAGAAAATGGTTACACACTTCGGCCAGATTCTAAATAAAGTATTTAGTTAAAAATATGAAATAATATATAGGTATAGGTATTACCGCTGAACTCAGTACATCATACAACATATATGGTCTAAGACCATACTTTTTACTCTCAGTCTCAAATACCTTTTTGCTCTCTTTCTCACTTTATCATAGGTTTGCTAAATGTCGGTAGTTATATTCACTAAAGAGGAGTTAAACCAAGGAGAGAGCAGTAAAATTTATAAAAATGTATCTATGTATGTAATACGATTTGGCATTGCTTACTCTCCAAAGTAATAATGCCATCTCCCAAGAAATTGTTCAAATCGGGTGACTATAACATGTAGCAGTCCTACAAACTGAACAATCAAAATCATGCTCTTTTATGGAAAACTTTTTAATTTGAGAAATTATCCTCACAAAAAAAAAATAGATTATTCTCCAAATCAAAGCTAAATCATTGAAATTGTGGAGATCGGACCATTATAGCACATAGCTGCCATACAAACTGGCCGATAGAAATCAAAATAAATCTTCAACTTATTTCGCAAGCATTCCTTTTTCATCTTTTTACCGCAACTAAAGTCAAATTTTACCAACAACTTCATTATCACACAATTAGTTTCAGTTTCCGTGAAATGTTTTTGGCAGAACAAGCTGCCACATTTTCACAGTTTGCACTCATTTCGCGTGTTTTTGTAGTGTTGCATTTAATTAGCCATTTGTCCGGTTTTCAACGCTGCCATTTCAATGACCATCACTTGCAATTCGATTTGTTTATTTGTTTGCCTGCCATTTGCCGCAACACTTACGCGAGCAAGCACGCAAAAACATCAGCTGTTGCAACAAAAATAATGTTGCAATATCGATGTGATTTGGTTTCCAAGTTCGTGTCAAAACAAAAAAAAATACAACAATTTATATAAAAAAATATTTTTGGCCATTTCGCTGCTATTTGTAACACAGTGCGTGTTATTTTTGTTGTAACTCTTTTTGTTGTTCTAATTCTTATTGTCGCATTTTTTGTTGCTATAATGACATTTTATTGTTTTTATCGCTACTGGTTTTTGTTGTCACTTGATTGGCACTTACATGTCGCCGTGCCTCCACGTTGCACGTTGCAAACACTGCCACACACACATACACAGTTACACACCACTAACATCAATTCGCATTACAATTTCGATTGTGTGTTTGTTTGCATATTGGTTCGGGCATTTTTGCCACCATTGCTGTTACGGGTGTAGTACTACAACAAGAACAACAACAACAATAGATGCAAAATACGATTTCCAATTGCCATTTATCGCCGAACATTTATACAAATTGGCAACTTAATGCGTTCACAAGTACCGCAATGCAACATACCGTTACGTTGTTGCTGCCACTCTGATTTCCGGTAATGCCACTACCGTTAGCTGCTGCAATTTAGTACCGTTAAATTGTATAAATTTCGTAACCAATTGAAAGTGCTCGTCGGACAATTGAAAGCAATCGGCGTTTAGTGCGCAAAACAAAAGCGTTGAGGGAATTGCGCTTTTGCAACAACAATACAAACAAGCTCAGCTCTGCAATTTTAGCAACTAAGACATCTCGTTAAAGCTCAAATGGCGTATATAAAATAACACGCTCAAGACAATCATATAAATTGCATTCAGCGCAAAGTGCTGCCACCAATACTGAAACACACGCTGACAGTTACAATAACAATAAATTTGGGTAACTGCAATTGGGTTAATTTGTTGTAACTATTAATTTATCCTGCAATCTTGTAGGAACTTAGGGAAATAGAGGTTGGAATAAAGTCTATATAATTTGCAAGAGAAGGATAACTCTAATCGAGTGCATTGAGTTCATGGTTACCCACACTGTCGAACTTTAGTTCCAATCCCATACATTTTTCAATACTTTTTTCAAAAAATTTCCCAAACAGATACGAGCATATTAGGCAGTTCATATAACAGCTGTTTTAAATAATAAATTCAGGGAGAAAAAAAAGAGAGAGAGAGAGAGGTAAAACAGCTATAAATTAATTACAGAGTCGTTACTACACAAAAAACCTATACATTACCATTTTCCTAGTCCGAATATTGTTATTCAATAAAAGATTGAATGAAGATTGAAAAATGAATCTGAAATTCTATTGGTAGTTTGTTAAGGCTCTTGAAATATGATTGATCCGCTCATTTCCATTTTGAAAAGCAATTTATCTTGGAAACAGTAAATAAAATGAAGTGACAGGTGCGGTTAAATCAGTTTCGTCTAAATCTATTTTACTCACTTCGCTTGAAGTAAATACTTTAATATGGTGAAACGTATCACAGCAGATCGCCTCCCATCGTGTACTCTTCACCCTGGTCATCGTCTGCCTCACTTGTGTCAATTTCTCTAAACCAGCACACAATAGCCGAAATTCAATTGAACGTCATTTAATATTAAAATCAACTTATTTATACAACAACCATAGCGCTTATATCAGCTAACGTGTTTGTTGTCATGTAGCTAAGGAGCATCATGGCAAACGCATATGTTTGTGTCATCGTAGTGCGCGTGGCAATGCTTTAAATTCAAGTAGAGCAACGGAAGTGAAGTCAACCGAAATGCCAGCAGAAAGTAGCAACTCATTTCCTAGAATCACACACACGCATACACAAGAATACCCATGATGGCAAAACGATATAATTTTGCTTGGCAATGCACGACGAGTGAGCAGGCGACAAGCAAGTGAAGAAAGCAAATAAAATTCACCTACGTATATCATATATATATATATGTGTGTGTGTTTGTGTTTGTAATGCGCACGTGTATGTGGTTTGTGGCACACATTTTGGAGCGCATTGTGAGTTATTTGCATTTGACTATTCACGCAAATAGTGATTGAGTGCCGCGTGTGCATGTGTGTTTGTGAACGCGGAAAATTCTGGCAGAAAATCGAAGGCACATGCGGCCAGTTCGAAAGTGGTTGAGTTAGCCATCGATGAATACACATGCTTACGAGAGACTTAACTACCATATTAACACACTTTTTTTTAATGACACCTGAGAAAAGTATATTCTTTGTCATTCTGAAAACCTTTTTACGGAAATGTACTGAGATATGAAGCAAAGACTAACCCTTAAACAGGTCAGTATCTTTCGTAGGAGGTTTCTCACGATTGACGTTATTAACCTTTTGACTTTAGCAAAATCGAAACCCCGAATTAAAGCCTCTCCTTTGCTTTCCGCCGAATATTCTAATATCAGCAATGAACCAACGCCATGTAACTTAAAAATCTCCCTACATCTGCAGCAAAAGCTAACAAAAAATAAAGAAAATTAAATTATTAAAGCATACCTTTAGGCCAAAAATCTGAATAACCTGTATTTGCAGCTAATACTGAAAAAGTTAAACATAATTTTGGCTGAAAATTTTTATACATTTATCTTACTTAAACGTGGTCTTTCACAACTCTAAAAGCTCGATGTGACTACTCATTAAACAGGCCAAAATTTGAGCATCGCGGACCATCTCCTTGGTCTAACTAAATTTTACCCGGTGACATTGCAAATTAAACTTTTATTCATATTTTATTAAAACGTTCTCAAATAAATAAACGATCTAGTTGACACCCGAACACCTTTTCTTGGAAATCCTTCTGGACTACTCTTCTCGTTTACACTTTCCCATTTAGCATTCACTTTGAACTAGTAACTGGGTGATTTAAAATACATAACCGTACGAGTTTGTTTGCCATGTTGGCGCTAAGAATATTTAAAATTTATATACAAACACATTTATCTATATTAAATGTATATGGATGTTAAATTGCACGTCTGTATGGGTGCGCACATTTATTTGTTTGCATTTACTAGTGAGCGGCTTTTAAGCACAAAAGCTCACGTTGAGCGGCTACATTTATTCGGGTAAATGGAAACGAAACTGCGTGTCACTGGCACAGACAACGGCGCCAATGGGCATACACACCGACTGAAGTGCGCAAATAATAAGCAAACACTTTACAGTGAATTGTTTGCATTAGATTTATACGCAAGTGTATAAAATTTTCACCACAAAGTTTAACGAACTGCTCGTGACCTCACAAATACACCGAAGCCACAAATAAATTTGAGGCAAATTAAATCATCAGAGTTGGGGTCGACTACAATTAATACCTGACATTGCTAAACGTGTGTAGCTGACAAGTTTGCTTTGAATTTTTGCATACTACTTGGCGTTTGTGTGCTTTTAGGCGCATATGTGCCACGCTTAACTAGGTGACGATGAAGCGGGCGCAATGAATTGCAAAAAAGCCTATTGTGAGGCATAGAGTTTAAAGATATTTCATGACTGCAAACGCTTAAATAAAAGCATTTAAAATTGCTTAAGCGCCTAAAGATATGCAACTGCAGATTAAATGACGCACGAAGCATAAATCGAGGCGCCAATGGTTGCGATAATCGGATTTTCATAGTAATTGTGGGGTTGAAAATTTATTCCCCGTATAAATAAGTTTGAAAATCATTTCCAGCAAATCGATTAGAGTCTTTTCTCAAAGTGTATAATGTGTTGTTGTTTACGGCAAGCGTACACACAGGCGGGCTTGATAATTGCGTTACGTAAACCATGCTGCAGTAGGTTTTTTAATTATAGAAATTACTTCGCGTCGCATATGCGCCTATATGTATGTAATGTATAGTTAACAATGTGCAAAAAACAATCAGCCATATTTTCGAAGAAATTTTGCACATTTCTAGGTAAACATAGTTATATATAAATATGTATATGTATGTTTTGTAATATTTTATGATTCAAATCGCTGAATTCACTTCCATTGGCATACGCCTAAAAGCATATACACGCATTTGCATAGCTCTAGTATAAATTCAAGCGTTTCTACCTTAATGCGTTTTTTCATATTTACTTATTTATATCCATTAATTGAGAGATTTTCATTTACGCAAATAAATTAATATGAATTTATGCTTTAGAGTAAATACTTTTGCATACAAACAGCCATACATATACCTACAAAAGTGTAGCAACAAATTCATTGGAATTTTCGAAATGTAAATATATTTGTATAACAGTTAGTTTGTATATTCGCACGTAAGTCTGTTATATCCATACCAAGTTGTTTGTTTTTGTTTCTCCATGCGAAACTCATAACCTAGAGAAATTATATACATTTAAGTGGCTTGTCTTCAAAACAAGATATCCGTTTTGGAAATTATTAAAGCAAGTGAGCGGTTCTCGCACTAAAACGAAGCTAAAATGACATTTAAAGGGGTCACCTTTAGAGATGTAATCTAAACGCATTTTACCTTTAAATAAATTTCCTCACTCTTCTCATGAATATTCAATCATAAAATCAACACCAAAATAATATTTTAACTAAATATGTAAAAGTTTTATTACTATAGCATACCTTTAGGCGAAAAACTTTAATAGCTAACGCTTGAACGCTTTCATTCAGGAAATTAAGGATAAGTCTAAGTGACAAATCTTAAACACTAATCTTGTTGAAGCATGGCGTGTCTCTATAGTAATAGTTAACTTAAAGAGATAATATAAAATATATAAGAATATGTCTTTGTACACTATATAATATAAGTCTAAAGTTATGCTTCTTTAACCTCAACAAGTATTATATTATTGTACAAATTTTCAATTTAATATTTTACTTGCAGGTCAATATACAGCCACGCCTCATTGAACCTCAAGGGTACATGCTTACATACAGGAAAATATTAAAATCACTTAAACGAATAAATAACTTGCGAAGCTTTTAATAGCCAACAACAAGACATACATTATTAAAGCGTAAAAGCATAAAACTCAACTGACAGCTGTCAACTGTCCATCGGCAGCAAATCAGTCAAGTGCAAAGCCCTTAACGAAATTCGATACCACAAAAATGTGGCGGCAACGACTACCAACGACGGTGACGGTGAATAGCATAACATTGATCATCTTTAGCAGCTCATTGTTGTTATTTAATTGCATGCAAACAGCAGGTGAGGCAACGGCACGCATGACAGCTGAGGGGGGTGAAAAGATTGAGGGCGATGAAACAATTGAGCGCGACAAAGCGGAAGCGCTGACGACAATTTGGCCAGGCAGCAGTACAGTGACGCGTGTAATGAGTACTACGGAAATAAAAATCATAAATACTGTAACGCCGAGTCCGCAGTCGAGCGCGCAGCAAATGTGGACCGATATACGCACTGTAACGCCACGAAATATACGTAATACCACTAGCATGTCAGCGGCAAACAATAGTTCTCACGCTCATGCAGCTCTGACCGGCCGACATTCACAACGCAGACGCACTTTCTATGAACACTGCATGGCACATCGTAATTCACTCGCCGATCTGGCCACTCTTATACTCTACTCGCTCGTATGCCTTATCGGCATCTTTGGTAATACGCTCGTCATTTATGTCGTGGTGCGCTTTTCGAAAATGCAAACAGTGACGAATATCTACTTACTCAATTTGGCGATCGCCGACGAGTGCTTTCTCATCGGTATACCGTTTTTATTGTATACCATGCGTATTTGTAGTTGGCGCTTTGGCGATTACATGTGTAAAGCTTATATGGTTAGCACTTCGATTACACAGTTCACGTCATCCATCTTTCTACTGATAATGTCTGCTGATCGTTATCTCGCAGTTTGTCATCCGATCGCCTCAACGAAATACCGCACACAACGCATCGCTAAAATTGTATCGGCCATAGCATGGCTGACCTCAGCTGTACTAATGCTGCCAGTCATACTCTATGCGAGCACTGTTAGTCAAGAGGATGGCGTGAATCTCTCTTGTAATATAGAATGGCCCGAAACGTATAAAAGGCATTCGGCGACCACCTTTACGCTTTACACATTCTTTCTTGGTTTCGCCACGCCACTCAGTTTCATTTTATGTTTTTACTGTTTGGTCATACGTAAGCTACATGCGGTCGGCTCGAAGCACAAGTCGAAGGAGAAGAAGCGTTCGCACCGCAAGGTGACCCGCCTTGTGCTTACCGTCATTACTGTTTATATATGCTGTTGGCTGCCGTATTGGATATCACAGGTGGCGCTCATCAACTCTAATCCCATGCAAAGTCAACTCTCACGACTTGAAATACTCATTTTCTTGCTACTCTGCTGTCTGGTTTACTCCAACTCTGCTGTAAATCCGATACTCTATGCCTTCCTTAGTGACAACTTTCGTAAGAGCTTTTACAAAGCTTTCACTTGTATGACTAATCATGAAGTCAACGCTCAACTGCAGGCCGAGCCGAGTTTGTTGGCAAAACAGAGCAACAGCAAACATCGGCAGACTCGTCTGTTCAACGCTAACGAAAATGAGCCACATTGTATAGCAACAACAGGCGCAAATAACAGTTCGTCGGTTACTACTTCTTCGACAACCATAGCGCCAGCGGTGGGCGAGAAAGCGTCTGCTCTGCTGTTGGCAACTGCAACGGCATCCACAGATGGCACCGCTGGCACCACCACTGTGACACTACAGCCGAATGGACGCACAACGGTGCACGCGTCCACGATTGAGGGTGAAGAGATGATACTAGTGCTTGATCATGAGCGTCCAATGTGCGCGCTAGTGGAGCGTGATGACGTGGTTAGAAAGGTGCTGCAGACGGATTTGTAGACGCCGGTTGTAAGTTTAAACTTTTAAGCGTTTTGCACAAAATTCAAAAATCAGTAGTCATAGATTGGTCTATAATTAATTTTTACTTTTAAACAAAAGTAGAACGTTTATCTTTAAATGTCAGTTGTTTGAAAGACACAAAATAATATAAAACAAATCAATTTTTGCCTAAATGCATGCTTCAAAATAGAAACGAGCTTTTAATTTGTTGTATCCATTGCAACCTGTGGAAATTTGTGAAATGAATTTGTTGTGAAAAATTATATAATTCTACTGCCGGCATGAGATAATAAATAATTTATTAATAATTATGAATCATGCAACATATAATATTTTATTCCAAAACTTTAGTAACTTTCACCCAATAAAACTATGAGAAAATAATAATAATATATACAGGAAATAAAGCAAATTACTAAAAATTTAAGTAACTCTAGAACAAAGTTCTACATAATAATGAAAACTTCGACACATAATGAAAACATAGCATATTTTTGACGTTCCCTAGTAAAAGCACCGACTCCCGAACAATTGTTGGTAACTTTTGGCCACAAATTTCCCTAAAAGTATTCAACACTACTAATACTTTATGTCATATCCCTTAAATGTTGTCAGTCCAAAATTTTTTAACATAAATCGACAAACCTTTTTGGTCAATATCGCAAATTTTTAATTAAGACTGAGAAAATAAACTATATTTCAAAAAATTTAAAATTTTATTGAATTTTAAAAATTATAACTTAGTTAAAAAGAAAAACATCTGTAAAATCTTACTTATTCGACCTTTTGAGTATGTGGAACTTATTCTTTTGAATATATGATAACCTTTTATTGAATATATGTATATTTCTTTAAAAAAAACCAAATATATAAAAATTTAAAAGTATAAAATACAAAAAAAAAATAAAAAAAAAAAATAAAAAATATAAAATATAAAATATGAAATATGTAATGTAATATATAAAAAAAAAAAAATAAAGAAATATATTTAATGTTAAAAAAATATTGAACTCCAAAACCCAAAAACTTTTCGAATCGTAATCTGTATTTAAAAGCTTTTACTACAGTACGTTTTAATTTCCTAATACACAAACTTTGTAATTGAAAAATTTGCTGAAGGAAAACTTTTTCGAATTTGATAAATGTTAACACAGTAATCAGATTGTAATAAAAAAATATATATTCTGTGTAGACGAGAATATAAATGAAACCCGGAATTTATTGATAAAAAAACCTTGTTGAAGAAAAAGAATTTATTTTATTAAAAAATAAAATGCATTTACGTACACATTTGATTACAAAATATATTCTAAGATAAGATTAAACATATTTTTGGCCTTTATAACAATGTAAAAAATTGTAAAAAAAACTAATAATTATTAAGGTACAGATTGTAAGGCATTTGTCCAAAATATATTCGAAATATATCAATACTATTATATAATAAATAAAAGATGATATTAAAAAAGTTGCAGTTTATTGAATTTATTGTTCAAGGAGTAAGTATTTTACTGAGGACTTTTAATGACATAAATAACGGAAACTTCTTCAAAAGTCTAAAATCAACTGAAGGCGCTTGAAACTGACGGAGTGCGAGTGCGTCTCTTTTTGCAATTCATTCAGTCATACAGTTTTCAAACATTCCAATATCTCTTAAATGCCCATAAAACTCTCATAAAATGAATGTATTTACCTCATCGAAAACTACCAAAATGCTTTGATAGCTCCAATAACTTAAGAGAGAACCGTTTAATAATTCACTGAGAGACTCTGACACATGCTCAGTTAACGATAACCTATCCATTTAAATTTTTACATTCTGCCTCCAATCTTAAACAACAATTATTATCATTTCCTTAAATGAAGCTTTGTAAAGGGTCGTTAAATTTAATTCCTTCACCACTCGTTGTCAAACTTTTCAACTTTCCTCAGTGTCAAGTTAAATTATATGTGAAAGGCGTAATTTGGTAAAACTTTTCTAGTAAAAATTTCATCCTCAATATTAGTGGCACACCACAGAATCATTGCCAACCACAATAAGCGGCGATTATAGTCTATTTCACTTAGCTGTGCTGTCGCCCCTCATGTTCCACTTACCTTGCTTTCGAAAGTTTCGCACATCAAACAAATGTGAAAACTATGAAAATTAAAATGAAAACTTTTCACTTTGAACTTTTGCCGAAGCCAAAAGTGAGAAGCGCATAAAACTACTATCTGTCGATCTGACTTATGTGTCATTCTAATTGGCTTTTGTGCATCAAGTCAACTCATCGCAACCACTCGTTGTAAATACAATGCACACAGTTTTATATATATAACGGTATCTTTATGTGAATGTATGTGTGATTTTCTATTCACACGCAGTTCCCTCATGGTTTGCATTGTGTCCGCTTCAATTCAATGGCCGTGTCAAAACTTCGGCTTGCACACAATATGGCTCCATGCAACCTCCACCTCCACTTTAGAGTCTGTTTCTGACACACTTATGTTGTAATTTCACTCGACTTTAAATCTGCAGCAGCATTTAGTTTCTCAACTAGAAATTTAGAATTTAGTTTTTTAACCAGAAACTCAGTTAATTCAAAACAACCCTGTGTACTTTATGAGCTCTTAACTTTGGCCGCCACTGTTATGGAGTCATATCGTTTCAGTTAATGAAAAAATCAAAAAGTGGGCAAATTGCCAAATCCCTTTTGTAATTTGTGTATAAGTATTATAAACTCAAAAAAAAAAACATTATTGCCTCAAAAATGCTAACTCATTTCCATTTGCACTAAATATATCAAATAAACCAAGGCCAGTTTTTCCAATTATAAATATTTCTGGCTTCAAATTAGTTTGGCTGCGCGCCAGTGTAACCCAGCTCTGGCATCGAACGAAATTCGAAAATTTTCTCCACAGCACAGGGTGTGCTTTTATGTCGTTAAATAAACATGTCGTGCCTGTTTTGACGTTTCCAAAGTGAAAGTAAAGTACAATTATCTGCTAACTAATCTGCCTTGGTTTTAGATTACATACATCCAAAAACACTGAAGCTTAGAACACTCATATACTTCTATTATATTTAAGTCGTACAGTGGCCACCAAATAACAACGTTTGACTGTCAAGATGATACAGCAGCTTAGATCTACCTTGAAGTCAAGGTTCTGTCTAAAGATTGACAAGTGTAGACAAAATTATAATTTAGCTTCTTATAATTACTTATTTCATCTATCTTCAGTCAAACATTCGCTACAAATGAATGACTCGAAATTTTACAATCGCGTTGACAGCATCAAGTTATATGCACTTTATCTATTTACTTATTTACTTGAACTTGGTTGGCTCATACGCGTTAATAATACAAAGTACATGAGCAATAATAAGTTCATTATTATTATTTTTATTTTATTACATGCATTCTTGCGTTTACACGCAAACACATACACAGCGCTATTAAATTTTTCCTACTCACGCACTCGTATACGTTCCTTCACTCGCGCTCGCGTGCGCTTTATAGCTCGTTACGCTAAACGTTGCATGAAAAATGCATTTATCAACGTTTTTGCGGCAACAGCAGCGCAGCAACAAAGCAAAACCGTGGCAACGGATGCAATGGACGCAGCCACCGCAGTTAGCCACTTAACACACAGCAACAACGGAACAACGACAAAAATTGAGAAGTACCAGTACGCGAGCTGACTTTCGCCAAAAATGTTGCACTACACAACTTAAATATTTATGAGTGCAAGACAGCGAATGATGGCGAAAGGAGCAGCAAAAAATTGTAACAGCAAAAACTAAGCAGAAAAGTAGCAAAGAATAAATCGGCAGTGTTTAGGAAAAAAAATACTTGGAAGCTGAGGAAATTAAAGAAAAATGGAGACAAGCTGAAAAATAAAGGAAGAAGAAAGGAAAAATTAAATAAAATGCATATGTGTTAGAAGAATGTATTTTGCACTTGAAATATATTTCGGGTAGTTTCTTGCATCATGCTTCAATGATGTTTGTTTTAAAACATGCTTAGATTAGTTCAGCTTATATGACTGTTAGCTAGAGATGATTGCATTTGGACTAATTATGATCACTTATTTTTGTGGTCTGTAAAAGAACTAAAGAAATTAAGTTTTGCGGTTTTTCTTACCTAGTTTTCTTTAAAGCAGCTTCTGCAACTGGTATTCGTTAAGATTAAAAACAGCGAAAGAGACTGTTTAGCAAAAGATCTAGTAAAAATATCTAATATTTACATGAGCCACATGGTCCAAAAAGATTCAATCTATCCAAAACCAAATTTTATCGTAAGATTTGCTTACCCTTCGTTTTAAGGCTCTGAATAATTTAATATGCCGGAAGGCCATATGCTAAATGTCCGACTAAAAAAAAATTATATTAACACACTGCAATTTTAAACGAACTAGCATTTCAAACTACACTTAAAGACAGAACTGGACGATAATACCATCGCTCCAAAAGCTTTAGTCTACCAAGATGTGTTAGGTTCATTCGGAATCAACGGAACCATGAACTAAAAGCTTAAAATCGACCGTGAAAAATAAACTCGTGCTTATGAAATATGAATTCAACTTCAAGCTTCAAATAGTCTTCATCCTTTGTATGTGAGGATTTCCGCAAAAACGTTAATTTATGCTTTCCTTGACGCACTCGTCTTACTCAGTGCTCTGACGCCTTGGGCTATCAACGTCAAAACACCAGGAATTTATAATGCACTTTAAAATTAGTTATAATCTCGGCATGTAGCGTACGCTAAACTAAAGTATAAACCCAAAAGCAGACTAAAAGTGAAACGCTTGGTTTGGTTTGCGGCATAAGCGCACCTCCGCGCCACAACATTCATAAATATGGTGGATGCCAGAAAAGTTTGCACGCGGCGAAACGAAATATTTGCACTCCTGCGGCTGTTCAGGCATTTCTATCTATTCAAGCGGACTCGCACATGCCCACAAGCGTGACTGCTTAAGAAAATAAACGTATACAATCTATTTATTTATGTTATAGTTTGGTGCACACATGCAAGACTGGGATTCATTGTTCCGCCAGAAGCTAACATTATACATATATAATTCTGTTTGGCTAAGCAAGTCGGCTCCTGCAGTAGTGCCACATATACATATGTTATCCCGCTACCTTTACAAGCATAATATACTATAACTTTCTTAAGCTGCGGAAACATGACAGAAGTATTTATATGAAGCAGCGTCTAGCGGAATAGGTTTAGTAAAGTTAGCGAATTCCGTTAGCATTTATATTGAAATGTCTAGCAAAGTAGGAGAAATAATATTTTACCATTTTCTCACACTATACAAGTATCTCTTTCACACTCTCTCCTTTTTTTCTCTCTCTTTCTATCCTTCTCTCAATTCATATCTCGCACTCAACTGCCTAGCAAGAGTAAAAGCGTCTTTAGTAATCTGTATCTCGCTTTGTATAAGTGCGATCGCTAAACTACTAAAAGCTTTTCAGACAGTTTACGGATTGCTTTAGAGTCAATTTTTTTTTTTGTTATTAGAAATTAGGGTTCATACATACCCAATGGCATTAGGAAATTACCTTTAAAAAAGTTATCGAACAAAACGGTACATATTTGAGCTAAGTCGGATCATTCTTGCTAAATAAAATCTTCAATTTAAAGCAAAAATTATAGAGTCATTTTTACTGGACCTACATATTTTGAATCCTTCACTATTGTTTGTCGATCGATGTTGTTCAATTAGAGCTTGAAACACTCTAGTATCAGATTAGTAGGTTGTTATTTTTAATGTTCGCTAACTGAATCATGAACGATAACCGCGTATTCGACCTGTAACGAACGATATATTGATATTTTGTAATATATAACCACATATATATAAACAAAAATAAGTATTAATATTCAACACCTGTACTAAACACTACCCTCGCTGACAATGCTAACACGCAATCACTTTATTAGCTCCACTATCAATGAGTATTACAAATATACAGATTGAGGCACACTAATTCACTCATACGCCATGGCTTACCCGCACACATGAGTATAATCAGCAACTCACTGTTGAGTATAGTGATTTCGCTTAGCTTCTGTATTAGCACAAACGCAACTACTATATTTATATACGTCTATATCTATATGGAAATATCCAATCAATGTCATATTTGCAATGTGTAGCAGTGAAGCGGCTGTCGGCACCCATTGAAGAACAGTGATATGCGTAACTTGTAACCGACAGTAAGCAAAATTTGGCACAAAGCCATTTCATATTGATTATATTACACATTTGTTACTTGATAACAACACGGATCACTACTTTTCCGTTACAAATAATTATATATGCATGTGTATGGTATGCAAAGATATGCTAATATTGCTCACGCACCAGAGGAGGCATTTGGCTCGTGTAAACACTAACCACTCACTATTCGAATTACAGTTACAATGAAAATCTCATCAACAGGCCTACAATACCAATAACAAATTAACAACATAAATGTACACACATATTATAATTAAACTACTCGCATTACTGGTGAACGTGGTGAACAAATCTCAATTTGATTGGTGGTGTTGAAGTGTTCGTGCACCAGCACCAGCTTAATTTATCCAAAGTCCAAGCTGGCAGGCAGTTATGAAACTAGTTTGGTAACAGTCTAACCACGGCACATGTGTCTGTTTTGGCCAAATCCTATATATTGGCTTCGATTTTGCGTGCACTTACAATTGGTTGAATAAATTAAGTTTGAGGAAAGTTCGAAAGCTTTGAAAACCGAAATTTATTTAACTGAACCTAATTTATACTCACATGAACTAATGAATTTCAACACGATTTTAATAATGAATAAAGCAGCATAAAAACGGCAAAGTCTCAAGCGTATTAATGTAGATAACATACTAATTGCCTCAATTAAAAGGAATCCGAAATGTCTTTTAGAAAAATTAACTGAAATTCAAATAACCTCAGCAATTAGTAGTCAATTTTAAATTAAGAAGTTATTATTTTTACATGTGAATAGCAGTGTTCATTACTCGATTTAAAACTGAATTATTTTATAGAATATTAATTGAATTTTAAAGAAATTAACCATCTAAAATACAATTAAATTAAAGAAATTCAAATAATTCACCTGCTTAATGAAGCCATTAATGTAATTATATAACATAATAGCCCTTAATTGAACCAATTAATATTTTGTCTCATATAATTTGCAATTAACTCAATACTTTTAAAAAATGTTCTTTAAATTTAAGTAAATCAACCATTAAAGAATACAATAGCAGAATTCAGCATAGATGAATTTAAATAATTCACCTTGCAGAGAAAAGGGAGACTCACCAAAGTAAACACATATTAAATAAGCTTTATCTGCTTAATATAATCAATGCTTATAAGTAGTATATAACATAAGTAAGCTTAACTGATTCAATTAACATTTTGTCCTATATAATTTGACAATTGACTCAATAAAGAGCCAGGCTACATAAAAGCTATATAAATTAAAAAATTTATTGAACAGTTAGCAGTTAATTGATTGTAAATTGAATACTTAATATTTTATCTCAATTTGCACTTCATTACTTGATTTAAAATTAAAGTCTTAAAATGATTTTTCTTTAATTTAAAGAAAGCTATCAATAAAGAATACAATTACTTTAGGAAAATATAAATAATTCACTTAAATTCCTTGAGGACACAACAATTTTCTGCTCATCCCTCCAGAACTCTTCCACCACAATCCACAGCTATTGAGATATAAAGTTAGCAGACACTGAACTCAAGCAAATTGCGCATCTCAGTGTGAGAATCGTATACAAGTGTGCAAAAATACGCAGACACAATCATAACAACAACCGCAACTAATTAAAACAACAATAACAACTAAAGCACATCCACATATCCGTGCAACTAATGAGTTTGTTGGCCTTTCGAATGAAATGTGTTTATGGCTGTAACAGCTGTTGCCAAGCATGCAATTCGATTTATTGTTGTTGCTACTCTCGTTGTTGCAGCCAGAGCAAACGTACGACTTGACAGCCAAATTTGCAATTATGAGTTTTTATTATGTTAAGCATTGACGACGACAGCCACTATAATGGCGACTGCATTCGAAATGGCAATTGACCTAACACCAACACCAACAGCAGCAACAACAAAAACAGCGATTCTAGTATACTACAAAGGGACTCAGCGGGATAGTGGTGATATGGTACCTTGCGCAATTTGTACTTGAAACGTGTTGGCTTTCATCTAATCAGCGCACTGACAATAATTGACATTTCAATTAAAAGCAACGCCGAGCAGAAGGAGCGACGAGTAAAAGTAAACAAAAAGTGTAAGGGAGTAAAAGGATATAGCAGAGCAGCACAGCCACACCAAACTAAGCAAATTTTCACACATAATTATGACAACAACTACAACAATAAAAGTGATGTCTTTTTTACAGCAACAATGTTGAAGATAATTGCGCGCACAGTGACAACAACAGCGCTTAACATACAAAAACAATATTAGCAAGAGTAAAAGTAAAGATAAGAGCAAGATGAAGCGTTGCGCAATAAAAACTTAGCACTTGAGTGTAGCTTACTAGGTGTGCTGAAAGCATATGGCAGGCGAGGTTGCGGTATATTGTAGTTCGCACCAGGCGCGTCCACTCTGTTTGTGGATATTCTATGTATGGGTTGCTATTTAATATTGTCGCTGACATTGTTGCTATTGCACTTACTGCAATATAAGTTTAAGTCGCCGTTTTAATATTCAGTTTAGTGGCGGCTATTAACACCAACATCAACGCTGTTAGCGAACCGTTACATTGGTGCGTTCATGAATAATGTTAGGAGGTATTGTGGAGTTTAACTAGAATAGTTATATATAGATCTAGTCAAAATAACCCTTATTTTTGCAATAAATTGAAGGTTTAATATAGGATAATCTTTTAGAGGAATACATATATAGAAATAAGGGATCTAAATTAAAAACAAATTAATGTTTTATTAAACATAGTTGGAATACCATTCGGTGTATTTTGGCTTTAAAATATTTTGGTAAAATATATGTACTTGTCGAATTTTTATGAAAAATCTGGTTATTTTTTACTGCTGAAAACAAATGTATGACTTTGAAACTGATGAAATTAATCTAAAAAATTTCAACAAAGACTTGTGCAATCATTTAAGCTTGCTTTTCTCCCTCAAAATAACGATTTAGACACCAAAATTGGCCGAAACTAAATTTTTAGAAATGTTCGCCATCAAAGAATATTAGCTCTGCAACTCCCAGCTAAACCTCTTGTCTCCTAAAAATATCTCAATACGCTCACGTTCCTTTCCGTTCGCTTAAACGCGCTTTTCAGCAGTATCAGTATTGTCCCTGTACGCACGCGCATGCACGCCATGCAATTATCGTCGGAACATTTAAGCCATGTCAGCTGCAGCTGCTTGCATGCATGCCAATTACGCAGCTAAGCTTAGTACGTGCAATATGCAACAAGCGGCACATAATTTGTTTGTTTTACGGTGCAACTATGAGTTCGCTGCTGTGTTTTGTCTTCATTTTGTTCCTCAATTCCTTGACGTCTAATTATTACTCGCTGGTGTAAATAGCGACCGCAACAACAAAATACCATTGTATGTGTGTGTGTAAAGGCTACGAATGCATAATAAGCTACTTATTGCATTACAAACCCCTTTTGATTTTATGGCATGCCAATGGCTAGCTAATATAATTGCATACCTCAATACTGCGGTGTATTCAACCTCACAGAAAATTTGACGCAAATCTCTTCATTTGTTTGTACTAATTAAGTAGTTGTGGCGCATAACATACACTAATACATGCATAGTGAATATTCAAATTATAAAGTAAACAACCATTAATGAATATCGCAGGCACTTCGTGAGATCAACACATGTATATATATTTAAATTGACAGATTTTCTTTGATAAAGGTTTTCTAAGTATTTGGTAGGATTAGCGGGGAGTCATACTTGTATAATATAAGCTGTTCCCCTTTAGCCTCTTAATTCGAACCTATACTGACACCAATTCGGCAGTCTGAGGGAAGCAGTCGCACAGAGGCAGCAAGGTATAGCCAATAGCAAAGAAATTGTGTTCGATTAGAACAACGTCAGGCTACACAGAAGCTGTGACAACTTAGTTGGGAGGTTCTTATGCATCTAACTTACCGTCCGATCTGGCACCAAGTGATTTCTATATGCTTCAGTCAATGGCAAATGATTTTACTGTTAAAAAACCCTCCTCAGGAGAAACTTTCAAGTCAATAAGGACCTAGATATTTATGGAAGTGACATTATGAAAGTAACAAACAAAACTTATATTTACCTATATATTATTAGGATGAACCTACCAGTTCAATATATTTTTTAGTCAAAACTTTATCTTGTCCATAGCTTCTACAACATTTTTAAATTTCATTGAATCAAAGAATATTCTTTAAGATAATACTTAAAACGAAAATTTAAACTATATTTTAAGTTATCTCACCATTTTTTATATTTGTGCATACCAAATCGCAGATGGCGCGTTATTTATCAGAACATTTATTTCTTTTTCCTGATAATATAATATAAGCTGTAAAACAACAGCACACCAATCTATGTTCAAAAATTTGCTATCCAACAATCATTTCTGCTTTGCCCATCGTCATTTGTCATTTGTCAGCAGTCAGGTGCTCTGCTACAACATAAAGTACACACTTAAAATTTGCTCTCAAACAATATAAAACCTTGAATGAAATCTATAAATACTGCATCACATATTTACTTTCATAGTACTCCGGCATATCTACAAGTATTATTCATAACATAAATTAATGGTGCAGTAATAAGTTTTTGGGAATTCTTCACAATCTAGCTACAATGCGCAACCATTAACTGCCATAAAAAGTGCACTCAAGGCAGTCGAATATGAATTTGAAGCGACAAAAGTGGTCATAAAAGAAGCAGCAAATGTTTGCTTTGCGTGCAAATTGTAAGTTAGGGACGAATGAAATGCACACAAATGCAAGAAATGCAAGACGAGAGTGTGTGAGCCATTTCTATAAATAAATATGTAAGTATGTATATATGCGCTGTATATGCGTGTGATGCATGGATGTGTAATGCATGTATGTCTGCTGTATGTATGTGTGCATATTTTACTCCTCCGTTTAGAAAAAACACAAATATTAGCTAAGGTATTATTTGCCGGTGCCCTTGGGCGTATGAGTTATATTTTGATTTCATGCATGATAAGTTACTCATACCACATGTCGGACATATGCAAGTCAAACAAATGGCATACCTTGTGCGTATTTTTTATGAAAAATCCTTGAACGCAATGAGTGTGGAAAATAAATTATAATATTTTTTACATGCAATAATTAATACGCAGACATCTGTTAGCTGGAATGCTTGGAATGGAACGAAAATAATATAAATTATCTGCTTGAATAATTTGGCAGAAAATAATGAGTGGCAACATACATTTAGAATTTAGACAAAATTTACTTGAATCCAATTTTTTAGTTGCTAAATATATGCATATATGCACCACGTGCCAAGCAAAAGTTGAGTTGTGTACGCCACTTTGCATGAAATCGCTCAGGCCTAAACGGCGTTCAAATGTGTCTGCCTGCAACACAATGGAGACCAGGCGCAAACTACGGCATAACGAAAAAAGAGCAAACAGCAGGCGAGAGGCCAGTGTGGCGCGCCTGAACCAAATATAACGGCAATTTGTATGCTGCAAGTTGCAATGTTGGCCTGAGGCAAGCGACAAGTGCCAGCAAGCCAAAAGACTAGGAGTGTTGCATGAATGACATGAACGGAAATGACTGCTGCAGATGACAGTCGCCAAGCCCTCTACACATACATACATACAACCATACCACCATACAAACAAGTACGTATATTTGTCTCTATGTGTGGGTAGCGTTGCATAAAGGTGTTGTGTGTTGCGGTGCTGCTTCCTGCTGTTTGCGGTTGGCAGGCAAGCAAACAGAAAACTCATTGTGGTATTTCCGTTACAAATTGGCAACAGTTGAGCGCATACGCTGCGCTGGAGCGGAGTAAATCATTGTGTTGCAAGTTTGAATTTCTAATTCACCCATTTTGCGGTTGGCAATTTGCACCTTGGTGCGTATTTATTTGATTCAACCTTATTTGCGAAGCCGTCAGCGGTGCATGAGACAAGTTGCTCACTTTGTCAACAAACGGGGAGACGAAAATTCGTTTGCACTAAATACCGTTTATCTAGCATGCTTGCGGTATTTTCTTGTTTGCCTTCCACTCGTGCCACCAAATTTTGCAATATTTGCCACATTTGCTTATTTTCCGCTTCCTTTACGTTGACCTTTTACCACTCACTGACCACATTCGCCTCTCGCAAGATTCCATTAAAATTTTCCAATTAAATTCGCCATTTGTGCTTTCGCTTGGAAGTAAATTTTTTTGGCGTCGTTAAAATTTTGCTACTCTTTATTTTCTTTCCACATGTCTTCTTCTATTATTTTTCTCTACTTATTTCAAGCGTCTATGAAGATTTCATTTAAATGTTTTTTAGATAAAAATTACTAAATGCATTTAGATTGAAAATGTGCTTTAAAAAGAAAATTCACCAAAATTAATTAGAATACAAAAAAATCATTTCATGAGTAGTAATTTGTAACTTAATTTGTACTGAATGCATAGTAATAATGAAAAATTAAATTTATTTTCACTATTGAACCTCTAAAGGTGTCAAAAATTATTAAATAGTTTTTATTTCTTTTGTAAAACTATTGAAAGTAAATATTTTTCAGAGCTCAGTAGTTAACGATCAGTCACTTATATGATATATGTATATATGGTATTATGATTGTATTTTACTTTCGGTTTCGGCCAAACTTAGATCTTGCCTACTTACATAATATTCAAATCCATTTTATTTTAAGACTCACTGACTTAATAATTCTTAATTCTTCAAAACAAATTTAATTCAGTGTTTGGAACACTTCCATTATATACCATAGCCTACCTGTAGGCGCAGCGATTTCCATATGAAAGCAATAACAAATGCGAAAATTTAAAAAATCGCCGAAATTTGTTAACTATGCGCACTATGTCCTAGCAAAAATCATTTTTAGAGATTAATCGTCTACTATATAACTAAAATATTGATTATAGTATGTTTAAAAGAATAGTAGTGTTTCTAATATTGACTACATGTTTGTATTTTTTAAAGTATTATCTTCAGAATCCTGATATTTTTTTTGTACCATGGAAATATTTAAACAATCATCTCATCATCTAAAATACTTCAGGTAATATTTCTACTTTAATTCAATTGTTTTTGAATTCCGTTTCTTTATTTCCCTTAAGAATTCCAAACCTGCTGATAAAATACTTTATACACTCCTTTTACACTGCATATTACTTACCCACATTTTCTTCATAAACATATTATCAGCAGTTAGCGACTTCATTAGCACTCACTAAGAGCATTTATCAAAATATCTACAGAAAACAATAACATTCAACAGAGCAAAGGGATTGTCAGTCAGCTGCATTCTGGAAATAACTTCATCAACAACAGTTAGCTACAATAGCCAATGACAATATGAAAGCAAAAATAGCTAACAGCAATCTTATACAGGGGGATGCATAAGCAAAATTATTAAACTTTAAGAATAAATTATAATTTTGCGCAGCTTTTTGTATTTGACTACATGTATATGTTATTTAAAGATCATTTTGTATATATTAATCTAAACCAACAGTTTTATAAGTTACAAGCTTTGTTCAATATAATGCCACCTGCTATTTTTTCTAGTATTCTGAAAGCATTGTTTATCAGTTGGCTTGGGTTAAGTTCAGATTATGGCGCTTAACTTTTCAGAAAGAGAGTGAATACTTGAGATAGTTATCGTTACAGTGTTGTTGAAGGTTTTTCATATAGAGATTAGCTTAATGAAATCTTTATTTTTCTCCATCACCCTGTACTCAAAGAAATTTCTAAGAAAGTTTTCAGAAAACAACATGAAAAATAACCTGAGGGCAAAAATGCTGCAATAAGTCAGTCAACAAGTTTGCTGTGCAGCATCCTTTGAAGCCAAAATAAAAATAAAAAATTTTCAGAAATGTAGACAACACCAAGTAAAACAACAACTTAACACTTATACTCGTAAGCGGCAGCAACTGTTAAACATGTGTAAGTGTGTAAGTGCAGCGCTGCTTCGATTGTAAACACACCCACAGTATTAAGCCCTAAGTTGTGTTTACAATTTTGTTTTTGAACTTTAAAAGTTTACAATTAACTTAGTACTTTTGTCGCGCTGAAACTTTCCCCGTGCACTTTTACTGTTAGTTGCCAAGAAAATTTACTTTGTTGTAATAAAACAGCGTTATTTTATACAAATTAATATAATTCGCCTATTGATTTACGTTGTGTGGTAATTTATAATTATTAATTTAGTTTGAAAGGCTGGAAAGGATTAAATGGCGCAAAATTTTTTTAAAAGCGAGTTATTAAAAATTATCAAAATTTCACTTTCACAAATAATTTAATTTTTGGTTAGGGTGTGTTTATTTTAATATTAGTTTAAATTTTAAATCATTTGGGGTCATATAAAAGTCCTTAATTTCTGTGCGTCTTCAAACAAACTAACATATGGAGTACCCTAAATATTTAAAACTGATATTAAATAATAAACTTTAGAGGCTTTCATTTGTCGATAAGGGAAGAAGTATGCTTCTACCGCACTGAGAAAGTATTTTAAAGATAAAATTAAGGTTAGGCTAGTCTAAAGCTTTCAAAAACGATATAATTTTTCCAATTTATTCTAAGAGCGAAGAAAAAATAATCGAATGTCTCTCTCCCACACTTTAAACATATTTTCGAGTATACAAAGACAATTTTGTATTAGCATTTTCAAACAAAATGGCGGCTACTAAGCCAACCTTCGATATCACATTTTTCTAGAGGATAATTCTAGGATCCATCTCTTTGGAGACTATTTGAGACAAAATATGAGACCATATGTTTTCAGCTCACAAATTGGTAGGCTTGTAAAAACAATAAACTACTTTCAAACAAAGAATAGCGCAAGAGCTCCAATAGAATATCGGATTGATAAAAATTTTTTTTTCTATTTTATTCTAGTATTTGAATAATATATTCTAAGGTCCTAAAGTGTATTTAAGTGCAGAAACATTTTGTTTAGATTTTTTTTAAATCCTGTTCAGACCCTTTGAAATTAAATGGATGTTTATTATTTTATTTGATAATAAAGTTAAACGAAGTAATTATATTTTCTATTTATATTTTTATTTTTATGTATTATATTAACACTATATTTTAATTTCAATATATAAAATACTGTACAATTTCCAATTTCAAATCTACAACTATCCTTTAACGTCTGCAAAAAAATAAAGCCTACAAATATCCCTCATACGCACTGGTGGAAATCAACAGTAGTTTACTCAGCATCATGCAATTTTCAACAAAATAAAAAGCAAAATTTACACTGAATATAGCTGTAACATTCAGTAGCGTTATACATCCATGTCTGCACAAAAACAAAACAATATTATATTTCGTCGAAATTTTTTTAATTTTCTATGTATAATATAGAATTTTCTTTACTGCAATCAAAAGTACGCTCAAACACAGCGGCCCAGCACGATTTGGGTCTCGCATAACATGATATGGAATAAAAATATCAAATTTTAAAATAGAATATTTATATCTGTTCTATTATATGTCCGTTGTCGAATTGTGTCATTGTCATTTGTGTAGTCCTAAATAAGCAAACGATTAAACAAACAGCAAAAAATTTAACAGAGAAGCAATATAAATATTTCCAACGAGTATCTGAAATGTGAATGCCCACAATTGTAAAAAAAATGTTTTCATATTTCTCGTTTTGATATATATTTCTACACTTTTTTGTATTTATCATTTCTGCAAATGAACGGCAGTAAAATATGATAATATTATGTTTCCTGGTGAGAAGAAAAAACAATTTTTTTTTTAATTAAAATTTTGTCAATGAAGATTGTAGTTGAGAGAGAGACAGAATTTGTTTATGTAATATTTAGTTTAAAATAAAATTAGTTTTTTTCATATTTCACTAGAAAAAATTTTTTGGGGAACTTTTGCATTATAGAAGTATTTATAAAATAGTGAAAATGCCCCATAAACTAAAATTTTATTAAACTAATATTCATTCGAACTACCATCAACCAAGTAACCTTAAATAGCTTTAACATGGTATCCAAATGGGCGAAGAGAAGCGGCTGAGCCGTCAAGCGTCGTCAAGAGAAACAGAAATGATTTTATTTACCAAGAGGCATACCAAATTCATCTATTGGAGAGCGCTCGAAGAAGCTACTCTCGCTAAGAAGCGACGGAAGGTTGGAGGGAGAGTTTTCTGTAATCAGCTCTCCGTCAAACTTAGTTTTAGGCTACCGGATCACTACAATCTTTCTCCAGCGGAAGTGGGTGTCATTAATGTAACAGTAGATATATTGCTCCGAAGTACAGCCTCTTCCAGTGAGGTGAACACCTTGATAGCAGAGCGGCATTAGTGGCGTTTAGCCTGACATAACCTATATTCTTATGGTAGTAAACAAATATTATTTTTGGTACAAATCAAGAACAAATTTTGCAACAAAATTGAAGAGCTGTTGCACAAGATCGATTCTATCAATTTGAGGCTTTCAGTTGAAAACACTGGATCACTGTTCCACCAAGAATGTTTCAAAGAGCACAAATTTACATTTATATACAAACCGAATGTCTGTGGATTAAAATACGCAATGATTGCAGAAAATTCGTCAATTTCACTTTAAATAACAGTAATTTAATGCAGCTACTACATTTTACACACATTTCAGGCCCCAGAGAGGTGAATGACTTGATCAATATGAGTACATATTAAGCTGCTGCCAGTCAAATCGTAAGAACAAACAGAATTAGAGTACAAATTTGCTTAGTCTATGATCTCTAGTACACTACTTTAATGATTTGCTGTAATTTTACTGTATTTTCTCATCTACTTTACACCACCAACTACAACGCAAGCTGCCAGTAAATGCACAAGCGGAATATGGTAAGCAAGGGCGAAACTGCTTTCGCATTCCCTACTGCAACAACCCATAGCAATTCAGAAATGGCCAACAGCGTCTGCACCTACGCACGAGTACAATCACATACATAAATGCTTATGTAACACATACATACACAGCACATTAAACAATCCCGCTCGATGCCCACGCTTAAGCACCTTCGCCTGCTTGCTTTCGCTGGAAATTTTTGATGGAAATTTGTGCTTTTCACACTGTTGCCAGCACTTTGGAATGGCATAAAAGTAGATGCACAAAAAAAATTAAAAACAATAGTGCAAAAATACAAAAAACGCAGCTGATAAGCACGAGAGACAAGCCAAACAACAGCGAAGAGCAGAGTGTGTAGAAATTTGCTGACAACTGCACCACATAAACTCATGTACATATGTATGTTGTGAAACTCTGAACATACTGCTTGTATACTGTAGTGATATCAGTCACACAAGCATTTTATTACCAACAGAAAGCTAACTGTATAAGTTAAACTAAAGCAAGCTGGTATCTACATACGTGATATACCTAAAAACCTTCGGGGTCTTCTTGCTTTGGCATCCTCATACATATTACTGCGACACCATAAAATTTCACTTTTCAAATAGTTAGCTGCCAGCAAACTACCTCGCCCACCTGGTTGCGCTCACAATGTGCGTGTGGTTTGAATTATTTTTTTACGCGCTCAACTCATTGATGTAGCTTCAGTTTGAAGTTGCTTGGATTTCCAATGAAATTCTCGCTTTTATTAAAAAAACATCATTCATCTCTTATTGAGAAAAGAATAAGTTAGAGAGAAGGTAAACATTTAATATTGCCTCTACAAAAGGATTGCTGCAATTTTGTGGAATTAAAATTTAATTTCGCCGCTCAAAGTATTGCAATTGTGCTTGTTGAAGCAAGTTAATTGAGTTTGTACACCAAAAATAGTTATCTTAATTAAATAACAACGCATACAAAGTATGGATGGAAGCGGCAACTGAAGATAATTGAACTGTGGTTTGCCGAAATGTAGAAGGATTTTAAAACAAAAACAGGAAAAAACATTAACTGTGGCTGCACCGAAGCTATAATACCCTTCACAGGTGCATTTTCTATAGTATAAACGGCTATAAAAAACCATTTTTATTCTGATTTTGATCAGTCAGGCCTTGTGAGTTGCAGAAAGTCTTTCCGCTTTCCGACTTACAGGACAGCCTTCGCCTTCTTTGATGCAGATTCGCCGCGTTCACTGTTTCGACTGTTCCTTGATCTCTGATGTGTAAGAGTGGCTCCATATCGCACCAACGATCACAAAACGAAGCAAAAACTTATTCGGATTGCGCTTAAACAGCGTGAAATACTGTTGTGGTCTGATCTTACAATTTCGCGTGTGATCCCAAGTGAACCAACGCTGCACCTATCACGACGACAAGCCCAAGATTTCATGGCTAATTTTTCGACGATCGCCATCGAACAAAAAATAACTACTTTTAGGTAATAGAAAGTTCAGTACAGTAATACAAGTAGGCCATATCAGAGATTACCTCAAGAAACTAGATCAAATGGAAGCAGCAAAATGTTCTATGCTGAGGAAGAGAAAAACTTGAGGCACTGCTTTTATTAGTGTCCAGTATTTCGCGAATCGAGATGGAATACTTTCGAGGCCCTCAAATGAATGCCACAAAGAAATAAATACATACCTAATGATGGGTAATAAAATACCACAGAATATAAAAATATCTGCCATTTCTTGCTCCTACTTTTTACGGAGCAAATGCCACCACAACCAATAAACAACGAAAATATACTATTATGCACCATTTCTCCACACTTTCTGCTCTACTAATTAATTTCACTAAATACCTGACTAATATAGCTCACCATTCTAAATGCCAACTTGCGCAGAGAGTATTTCACCAGCACAGCGGTTTAATTACATAAACAAATTGGTATTTGTAACGTTGGATTACTAAGATTTCTACCGACGAGTACCTGTCACTGGCAATACCACTCAATTGCTGGTCATAAGAAATAAAATAAAAACTTCTTCAACAACAACACATTCGCTCTTAACCACTTGGTTTGGAATTCTCAGAAAACTTTCGCTCAAACAAAAGTATTTGCTATTTGCCAAAGAGCTGCATTAAGTTGTATGCTGTTCAAGTAGCGAGTGCCACGCAGCAGAAGATGTTGAAAAAGTTTTTTTGTCTCAGTTACCCGCATTTTTTACACAAACACACACAACAACTACTAACTTTTGCACAATTTTCACTAGCTCTCGACAGCTCAGCGCGCCCTGGTTGCTAGCTTTCAATTGGAGTTGCAGGTTTGAGGTGTTTTTGCAAATTGCGAGTTCAGCGCGCGTGTTGTATGTTTGTAAGGAATTATGTATGCCTTTTACAGGGTATAAAACGTAACCATGTTTGTAACATCAAGAAGAAAACGCCTACGACCCTATAAAGTATATATATGTAAATAGTCAGGGTGACGAGCTGAGTCATGTAGATCTGTCCGTTCGTTCGTCTGTTTGTATATACGCGAACTAGTTCCTCAGTTTTAAAGATATCGAAGAAGCCGATTATTTTTCGGAACCCGCGATAACAGACTATTATAGCTGCCTCACAAACTGACCAACCAAAATCAAGTTCCTGTATGGAAAACTTTTTCATATGACAAGATATCATCACGAAATTTTTTTTCATAAAAATCTTTATACCTATTTAGGTAACCTTAATTCTTCGTAATATCATACAATGTGGTCAGAGCGAACAAGCAAAACGTTTGCCATTGGTTGCATACCGAAGGCCGGTTACGTTTTCAGAATTATGCCAAATGAAATGCAACTGTGAGGGGTATTATAGTTTCAGTGCAGCCGTAGTTAACATTTTTTCTTGTTGTGCTTTGCATTTTGTTGTGTCATTTCCCAACTCACCGTTGTCGTGTTGCATTCAAAGTTTTGTGTACAGAACAACAGAATTGCCATTTCGGAATTTATGAAAATTCTTTTGCAAAAACTTCGACACTAAAGGCGCTGGAGTTCTCATTGTTTTGTGTTGTACGCGTTGGCTTTCGCTCCGTGTATTGTGTTAAGTAGTGAGTAGTTTCATTTCCATAAGCTGCTCGCATAGTTTTGTAGAGTTTGCATCTGTTGCTGCTTCTAACACGAGTCGGTTGGATCTCTTAAGAGATTTGCTGACTTTGGTCTGCAGTGTATCCTGTTTTGTTGTTGTAGTTGTTTCTTATGCGCTTTGTTGTTTTTATTGTTGTTGCATTTATCGTTTAGCACTTTCAAGTGTAGTCATGCCATGTTTGTGCGAAAAGTTTGCTTTGCCGCTACCTGCTTCACGACATATATTTCCTATTCGTCCCTCCGCTCTTTCTCACGTTTCTACTAATTTCCTAGCAATTATTGCTTCTTTCATTACATTCATTTGCGTTTATTTCCCATTTAACTGCTTAATTACAGGTTGTATGTAATCAAATAAGTTTTGTTATTACTTGCCTTAGTAAATGTCAGTGATTCGAGACTTAGTCCGTTTAGCTTAAAAATTAAATTTGCGCTTAAAACAATGTATATCATTTTGTAGTACGATTTGCCTCTTGTTTCAAAATGAGTTTTAGTTTCAACGATCAGTATTTCTTTTCAGCAAGAATTTTCTTGATGTGTTCTCAAGTTCTAGTACCGAAAACTTTTTTATTTGACAAAATATCTTCAAGTAATTCAGCACAGATTATTGCCCAAGGTTACGCTATAGGCTGTGACCACATTGTGGGAAATTATTGGGCTATATTACGCATCAAGTTCATATCGATTGAAAGCTTTCAATGTCTCAACAAATTGGAACTGTTCAAGCTATGTTTAGTTGACATTCTTGGTGTTTTGAGGCAACAACATTTACTATTCTCTCAGATTTTCAGTCTTTTTACGAGTTAAAGAACATTTGTACGACTGAACGAATGCCCGTATTAAACGATTCCAGCTGATTTGTGTACTTTGTCTGTTTTCTTTTATTCCATAAATTTAATTTTTCGGCAAAGAGTTTTCATATTCCTTCATTGAATTTTTTATCTTTCCGTTACACACTTTTACATACCTTTTACATACCAAAATTATATGTTTTCCTGCCATTATAAATTCATTTCTATGCTAGTTTTTCGAATTGCTTTTTGCTGATTCAATTTTTTGCTTTAATTTCGTTCGCTATATTTCCATTCACGAAAAGAATCAATGTTTCTCGAAATATTATTTCACTACGCTGCATAAATTGTCTACCCTTTCTTTAGTTATTCCGTCCGTAGATACTTTTTCCATATTTTCTAGTACAACCCACACACATATATGTATGTGTATACATGCAAATAGAACTCCTTTTATAAAATATGCAGACCCTTTCACTCGATTTATTTTGATTTGGGTTCATTCAACACAAACGCGTCAACTAGCTGTGTTGCCATGGGAGATGCTAACAGAAACAATATCTCTTTCAAATTACACGTGCTGTACTGCAGCAAGTGACCGAACAATTTATTCAGCATCTCTCAGTTTATTGATACAATATTCCAGCAGCAGCTGTTCCAATAACAACGCACCTAATTGAATCAATTGTGGCAACTATTGATCAAAGCTGGGGTCATTTGCAAAGCGAACACTTTTTGCGGGCAATTATAATGCAATAAGGATAACTGAATAAAGAAATTAACTTGTGGAGAGTTCGATAACTTTTGGGCTACGATTAAAGTGACTTCCGTACTCTAAGCACAGGTCAATGACCACAGCACTCGAGCGATTTAAAAATATTTTTTTTAATATCATAGTTGAAACCTTTTATATTTCTCCTTTCAATCTCACAAGAAATATTTAAACCCAATAAATACCGAAAATGTCATAAATAAATCACCAATTTATGTCGTAGCTGTGCAGTTACTTATACGCCATGGCGTCACGCTTCAAGCGCACGTTTCACACCATAAAAATTAGCAGAAATTAAGTGGAAAAATTGAGGCATGCAATTTATTAAACGACATGCAACAAGAAGCAAAACTACGTGAAGTGAATAATGGGAAAAAATTGGAACGTTAAAAATCACCATGAGACGCACGACTTAAAATATAAACAAACAAAATAGTATACGAAATATATAAGTCAGAGAAAATGGTGGATATGAATATGCGGAAAGTGCGTCAAACAACGGAATGTCAGCATGTGCTTGCATAAAATTCATAATACAGGGTGCTACAAATACTAAATATCAAGTTCTGCCTTATATGCGTTATTGAAATATAATTTCCAAAAATGGTTGAAAGTAATAGAAGTGGGAAGATTCCTTTCCAGTATTATAGTTCCTGTTATTGATATTATTGAAAAGAAAAGAAGCTAAAGCTACAGAAATATAATTGAAGGTTTAAAATCGTCTTTAAAAAGACAAAAATATTTTAAAAATAATTTTCTATAATTTTCGATGGCATTCTGGCGATCGTCTGAGATATTATTACAGTGCCTCTTATACAGGATATTGTGCTTACTGTCGAGATCTTCAGCCTATATTTTGCTTCTCAAATGATTTGAAGAATGTTACTCAAGCATTTTTATACCGTCAACAGGATCGAAATCGCATATATCGGGCCAATGGAACTGACTTTTCAGTTATCTTTTTAAGCTATACAAAATGCACCCGCGAACGGTATTAAAGCATCGACGTCCTTCCAAATCCAGGCACTCCACATTTTTAGGCAACAAAATAGATTTTCAGAGAATAGATTAGTTTTTCATTTCTCGCGGTTTTCGTCCTTTATACTTCGGTAGTCAACCAAAAAAGGTCAATGTACAATCGTATATTAATCTGATTGATCTTTTTTTTTAAAACCAACCAAAGCATCCGTTAGCCATTACGCAGTGAATTTTCTCCAACAATTACAACAAACTTCGCGTCACAACTGCGTGCACAAATATGCCAACGAAAGCGTGTCAGCGGTGTAAGAATTCAACGTGCAGCAACAAGCTGCCACAGTGAGTTGTATATTTGCATTGTGGATTGCTTTTTCGTATTTACACATGCCGAACATATATTATATAGGCCAGAGAAATGGAACGCAGTCACGACTGCGGTGGTCACTTCCTTTTCAACTGCACATAACTGATTACAAATATATATTTTAACCAATCTGTGACTTGCTACAAAAAAATGCACATTTTTATCATCAACATCATCCTCATCATGGTCAACATCATCATTATGATGCTCTTCATCGCCACACATGCTTTCATGCTGGCCTCTTATCAATGCACAAATGGACATCGCTCACTGTCCATTATGCCGTGCTTGCCAATATCAACAACCAACACCAATGCTTAATTTCCGTTTCCTTCAATTTCATGCGTAATTTTGCTTCTTTGTTTATCTTTGTGTGTGTGTGTTACCTTTTATGTTATTTTAATTTTTAGTTATTTTTATTTTATTTCGCTTTTTCTTTTTATTTCACTTTTTACCGACCTTTTTCTTTTGTGTATATTTTTACATATGTATTGATGCATGTGTATTTGTTTAACGGTTTTTGTTGACTCCTGAAGCATTCTCCACATTTTCATGCCAATATTTTTTAATAACGCAATATTTTGTTCCGTTTAAAATAAGTTGGCATATAGTAATTACGATAGTGTACGTCAACTCTGAGCTCATATGGCTTTCTGTAAAATTGTTCTGTTGTTATCTTTTATTATACTTACCCATTTCGTTGAGCATCTTTCTCTTTATAGCAAATAAAAAGCAGGCTGAAGTATTTCTTTATTAAAACCAGTTGAGGCAAATAAACAAAATATGAATGAGGGTACTTTATTTGTAAGATTTTTATCACAAGCAATCATGGGTAAAGTAGAAGACTTGCTGACTTTTGCTTTTTGCCTCAAAGCATAAGTTCAGCAAAGTAGTAAGAAATATAATATATACTAAATATAAGCATTAAATATCAGCAAAAGTGAATAACAAATTTATAATTCTATTTGATTTTATTTGTACTAAATCTGACCTATTTGTGTTACTTAATCTATGCTAAAACTAAAATTAAATATTGTACCTATTTATTGTAGTCGATTCAAAATTTCGAATACATATACAAGCATACAATCATAAGTTTTATATAATTTCAAGATAGATTCTCCCTTTCTTTATTACGAGTATCGATCACTCTTTGTAAGCCTCTCCTAATACTACTTTAAATATTAAGATCCAAAATGTTAAGGATAACCAAATCCAATTCATTCGTTTTTCAAGTACAAAAAAGAGTGAGAAATTCCAACCTTTCGATGCCGGATTTGAGTCTGTGTGACGGCATGCATCGACATGAGTATATAAACTTTAAGGCTCAGAATCCCAAATTATTCAAAGTTTGGCGATGTCTGTTTTCCAAAAATTTTCCATAAGCTTTACAAAATCGAACAAATTTTTTTCATTATGACTATTTTAGAATGATTGTTGGTGAGGAGAATTAAAGTAATATGAGCTGATAATGTGTTATTCAGGGTTGCCATAAGCAAATTTTTCTTAAGTTAAGACTCTTTCGTGATATACACTCGTCATGGAATTTAATATAAACAAAACAATATATGGTTAAATTTGAAATGATGTATGCAGTTTTAATTTTTCAGTGTTTTTCTGCCTTAAACATTTATCAGGGTTGCTACCTAAATGCTTATTTTATTAATTAAAACGTATTAGAAAAATTTCGTGCAGTGATTAAAAATCATGTCTGCAATAGAACTTTTCGTGCAGATATATATTTTGAAATCTTGAAAAGCGACAACAAAATCTACATTAACTGCATGCTTTAATTTGCTCATTACTTTGCCTCCAATCTAGTTGCGACTTTTCTTTACATTTATTCGCCCAATCTAATGTTCCTAAAAAAATACTTATTCACCAAAATTTATGCGATATTTACAATAAATTTCAGCTATCAGAGCTACCGTTGCACGCCGATAAAGCGAAACAAAGCATTTACAATGCGACCAATGAGTGTAGGCTGTTTAATATTCCGCAAGTATTTAGCCTCAGCGCTCACACTCACGGCCATTTGCGCACTTAATTGGGTCAACAGAGATTTATTTACATTATATTGACGCGGTAAATTTATGGAAATTATGAACAATAAATATTTTTTAAATTACCGATTTAAAAGCTGAATTGACCGTATATGAGTAAAAAGTGGATAAAGGTGGACCAACGTGAATACTACTGACTGACACCCGGATAAAAATGTAAACACGTGTAGATAAGCACAGAAAAGAAATTGAACACAAAAATCTTAAAAATTATGAATTCACAACATCATTTAAAATTTTGTTTGAACCCAAAAGGCAAGTTGCACTGACTCCCATCATTACATTCGCATTTATTCGCACAACAACTCCATTCTCTTTTATGTAACAAACACCAAGCACATTTAAGTTATATTTGTGTATAGTATGTGCGTAACCGAAATTTATTCACCCGCAATTACTCGGTGCTACTCTATGGCCCACCAACACCAACACACACCCGCTTAGGCCCCATGGTTTTCGCACAGTACTAATTTATGCCCAGCGGTGCGTATGAGTAATGTAGTTAACAACAGAGTTCACAGCATAATAAAACATGCTTACATACATACATACTTCCGTAGGTGCATATGTGTGTGTGAGTAGATTGGTTTGTATTTGCTTATTTGACTGCATGTAAAGTAATTTCATATTAGTAATGTAATTAGACGTAATTAATATTGCATTCATGGTGAAGGAGCAGCCGCTAACAGGGGTTAAAGTTCAGCAGCATTGAAATGCAATGCTGAGTGCTTAGAAGTCAAACGTGGAGTTAAAATTAGAAATAGAAAATATTGTTAGATTTAAATTTATTATAAGTCGGCATATGGACTCATTACTAACACTGACAAGGGAAAAATAATTAGAACAAAAATTTCGACAGAAATGTTCGTTTCGATGACATTATGTTGTCAAATAAAAAAGTTTTCTTTACATGGACTGACTGACTTATAAGTCATACGACAGGAGCAAAAGGCATGCAAAGTATAGTTAATCAGTAATGTTGTAATTCTCAACTGAATTAAGAACGCCTAATTTTGGAGAAATATACCATGATTTTGAGTTTTATTTCACAAGGTTTAGGAAAATTCACACATACAATCGTTAGCAATAATTTAGGTCCTTAGAGAAGCTTAGAAGCTTCTGGGTGACAAAAATAAATTATAACATATGCGTGGAAGTTCAAGAGTAGAATTTTTGAAGACACATAAGCTCTTTTGGGGCAAATCAAGTTCTTTTTATATTTTTACAAATTTTTCTTTACACTTTTTCTTAAGTTTTAAGCTAACTCACTTGAGTTTAACATCTGCATATAATTCGTGATTTCTGGTATGCAATTTAATGGAAAAATATTCCATTAAATCGATTCATGCAGCAAAAGCAAGTAATAAAATAAATTATGCAATGCGATCTCTTATTTGCTTGCAATTTTCATTTACACGCACAATAAAGTTGAAAATTCATTAATAAATTTTTTATGCATGAGCAAATGAGCAGACAAGTAAACTGTCAAAACAAGTCAACAAATTAGTGTAATGAGTAAAAGTCGAAGACAAGTTAGACCAGACGGGGCAACAGTCATGTTAGCCATCTATTGACAGACAAAAGAACACGCTCAGTAGCCAATGCATTGATGCCACCACACGACAGACAAGCAATAAACGGGAGCGTAAATAAAAGAAAGCAAATTGCACTGATGACCAGTTGGTGTGACGGAAAAGACATTACATCAATGAAATAAAGTTTAGTGTTTAATAAAAGATGTAAGAAAACGCTATTAAACTTTATGAAATTTGTTTTTCTTTATAAAATCGGATGGTCATGTGTTAATCATATTTTGATAGAAAAATACGAGCGTAATGCTAAGGTTTTGTGTGAATTTTAATCTTGAAGGGACATACGTCTTATTTTTGTTGAAGAACAAACATTCTTCGTAAGATGGGTTTAATTTTATTTTAAGTCAAAATACTATTCAATAAGGTTAAATATATGCTGTATTGATATACTCCCAAAGCACTTAAAGCACCGAAGTTTTAGTATGATCCAGCAAAAAACAAACCTCTTTCCATTTATAAATTTATCAATATATACAATCAATTATATATCTGTTTACAGCTCACGCCCCCTCAGTGTTTTTTTGAAAAGGGGGCAAATCGTATATTATATCTGAACGCCACCATCTATGCCATCCGACAGTCTTCTGACAATTATTCAAAAACAGCCTTTGAAAACAATTCGAAAGTCACTGGACAGTTGCCACCTGACAGCAGTCATCTGACATTAAGCATCTGAGAATTGTCATCTGACAGCAGTCATTTGCCAAAAGTTATCTGGGAGACATTTACCAGCCATTTGAGAGACATTTACCAGCAACATCATTGGCTTACAAAATGCATTATTGATTATCCTCTCATCTTTTAAAAACATTGCTATAAAATTTGTCAATTTCTTTTTTATTTGTTTTTACAAAAATAACCACAAAACCAATAAAGAGTTAGGAATATCACTTCCTACAAAAATATTCAAGTGTTCTCAGCAAGGTGGATGCTTCTAGTGAACCAAAGTCAAACTAAAACAAAAAAAATTAAATTTTTCTCACATTTAACTTCCGAACTCAAGTTCACATAGTTTTATTTTAGTCATTTTTTTCACCGCGAATAATAGCCCCCAAAACTTTGCAGACAATTAAGGGAATTCCGTACAAATAACTAGAATACTTTTCAATGCATTTGCTTTGTTTTACCCCTTTTGTTCGAGCCACCAAACGATGTTGAAAACTTTGCTCTTCTTTCTATAGAATTTAAATAAAGAACGGAAAGCTCAAACACACACATACGCAAATAATGACAAAAGTTTGTTCCGCCAACAGCTGTCAACTAAACACAATTGACTTTACAAAGAATTTCAACCATAATGAATAAATGAAAAATTGACCGCAAGAATTTAAAACGCATTGACTGCAAAAAGGAAATATTTTACAACAACGACGAAAACATACATGCATTTGACAGCTTTAAAACATACAATAAAAGCGCCATCATATTTTTTAAGAGCAAATATCAAGGCTAACGCACTTCCGCCATGACACGACATTGCGTATGATGAACTTTTATGGCTTTTGACCGCAAAAGCCCAACCATTATTATGGGCATAAAAATTGAACGATATGTCAAGTAATGTATTGAACCACTTAACTGGGTTTATATTAAACATTATTCTCATGCCTGTGTGTATATAGCGATTCTGAGGAATTTATACACTGGACACATAAATTTATCGTTTATTTACTTTTGCTTGTAATTTGAAATCATCAGGATCTTTTTTGTATGCCAAAATGTCATTCGTCAACAGTAAATTAAAGGGTACAAACACACACACAGATATAACGTATTCTCTTTTTAAAGTGTGAGCATGAAATACCGTTAGAAATATATGCATTAGAGCAAATATTAAGGGAGATTCACAACGCACGAGATGCCACTTGCGCTAAAAAAGATTGCCACCATTATTCTTATACATATATATGTATGTATAAGATATATATATATAGGTATATATACTATATTATCATCATCACTCAGTCATACTCTACTCGAGCTGACAGACTCACCTTGCGACAAAGTGGAAGTGGGAGACAAAAGAGATAGATTAACTTGATATTGGATTAGGTGGGACGTAGATTAAACAAAGCTGCAAAAAATAGGGAACAGCAATGAATTCTATTCGCAACAGCTGTTGAGCAAATAAAAATAAGACAGGTTATGAACGAAGTAAACTAAGTGACCAGGCACAAAGATATTGAAAATTGAAGATTTAAGTGAATATTTTCTAGGTTTCATGTACGTTTATGAAATAGCTCGGAACAAATCTACATTCAATATTTCAAAACAGTCCTGTTTTCAACCCCGAAATTTTATGCTAAGCTCACTTGGTATTTCAAGTTATTTCAGTTACCAAGTTTACTGATTTATTTTAAGTTGGATGATTCCTTAAGAACTTTAGTAAGCCATGTGCAAGCTTTTGAGTTTCATTCTATTCAACACACATGTTTTTCATTAAATGAAACGAAATTTGAACAAACAGAACGTATATATGGTATGGTTTGAGAACAGCTGCATAAAGCAAAGAAAGCACCTAGCAAGCAAAAATTTCCTCTCAGAGCTGGTAAAATTAACAAAACTGCACTGTGGACAAAAAGCAACAAAAAATTTAAAGCAGCACTACAACAGAGAAGAGCTCAAAATTAGAAAATCCAAAAAAAAAGGAATTCTGGGAAAATTTGCTGAGTCACACGTCAGAAACTTTAAGCAGCACTGCAAGAGATGACTGTGACTGCATGACATGGCAGCGGGCAAATGACTTGCATACTTTCACTATAACCCAAACGCATGTGGTGTTGATTAGACAATGGACAAAGCAAAGAAACAAAAAAGAAACAAAAGCATTGGTGAAAATGAACTGCAAACATTCTTGGGAAAAAGTGCAAAATTTTGTGGCAACGAAAAAGTGAGAAGATTAAGAAACAAAAGGTGACAGGTGGCAGAGTAAAGAAAAAAACTAAATACTTGCACAAAAACTATTAAGCTGCAGGAATTACAAAAAAACCAAGAGATTCATGGTATAATCGAATAACTGCAAGAATTACTTAGAAAAATTAAAAAAAAATGTACTTCGCAAATTCCGCAGATACAAAAATGTGTGTTGTTAAGTATGTGCATGATTGATCCCAAATCTCTCTTCTTTGTTTATTAAATTTTAGTGTGGGTTTAACGTACTGAGCAGAGAGTTTGACATTTTTCCAACAAGCAAACACATCAACGGAGCAAAAGCTCAAGGATTAAAATGAATATTCAGTCAAACTTATCGAGCTGTAGGCAGTCCAATTTTTTGTGACTGTTAAAGTTTAGTCAGTTTTTATTATGTCAAATTGAATAATACTCTAAGTCAATCTAGGTAAAAGTTGGTTATCGAATCATTTTAATAGCAAAATATGGCAGTCTCAAATAGGCTATAAGACTTAATCTGCCATCATAATAATATACGCCCATATATCACACAAATAGTCACAACTCAGGCAAGGAAGAATGTATCAAATGGCCAAGCTTTTTTTATTCACTCTTCAGATGTCGTATTATCAGACTTTCAGCGTAGCATCTGTTGAAGGCATTAAAAATTGACTTCGCTCTTCTATTAACCTTAAAAAATTGGGAGCGAAGCCATTGGCATGTACAGCCAAAAAAGCTTAATTAATGGTCAAGCTTTTTAGAAAAATACTGTATAACAAAAGAAGAACAAATTCCTTAACAGCGTTTTCATTAATGTGTCAGCTAATTTGTGTAGGTAATTTTTAATGGTATTTTGTCTACAGAGCTGCCAATTACGTACATTTGTTGCTTTATTCACCGCACATATTTTCTAAGAAGACATTTAATGAAACTGCTTACACACCTTAAAACTTTCTAAGGATTCTGCAGAGTCAAATTCAAAAAAACCAATATTTTTCGTGTCTACCCTACCCTTTTATGTTCTAAACTTTTTTTTTAAAGTATGCGAAAGCTGTCCCCTTGAAAAGCTACTTAGCCTTTCAGGCGAAAGCCACTTTCAAATAATTGACGTTGACATTTAAAACCCTTTTTAACAAAACTTCGCCACGGTCAACAACAGATACTTGCAAAGAAGCATCTTTCACTTTGATGATGTATAAATTTCTTACTAAGGGCCGCAGTAAATAAATTTGGTGACTTTTGAGGGAAGAAGAAAAAACAGTAAATGCGACACAATACGCACCGAAGAATATGTAGATAAAAATCACAAAATAGTGCAATGAAATAGAATAAATAACACTGTAAATAAATCGCTTCCACAAAATGCAGGCAATAAAACTTAAAAAGCAATTTGAAACCAAAATTTTTGCAAAAATAAAACACAAAAAAATTTACATAAAACAAAATTTCAACAACCTCCGTGACCACTGAGAACTTTGTCGCATTGCCATCAATTTCCACTTGCATTTAAACCTTTCTTTTTTGCACAGAACATGTCTCACGATGTCGCTGCTGTTTTTGCTGTTATTTAAGAGGAAGGATACAGTTGAGAATGCATTAAATGCGCAACAATGACAAATAACAAATGTCCTCCATGTATTCGCTGTCAGTCGATTTAGCCAGCATACAGCCAAGTTTTACAAACTCTGTAGCTAACGCTTATCGCATCTTCAGTACCCACGAGAGTCAAGTAGCAGCTGATGGAGGAGGCGGAAAGGAGAGCATGTGAGCGATTGGTTTGAACTTTGTATTGGTAAGAAAAGTTTGAAAGAGCAACAGCAAAAAACGCGTAATTCTCTAACGGTAAGTCAAGCAGACAGATCAACAAACAGTAACAGATGGTCCTCGGTGTATAAAGTGTGTCCGAAAACTTCAGCGCTGTGGCGCAATGATTATTGAGCGGGATGAAGATCGCGGAAGAACATAAAAGAGTGGGTAAAGAATTTGCCGAGAACCAGGTTGTAGAAACTTTGGAAATAAAGAAATTTTATTAAAAACCAAGACCCAAAAAAAATTAGTCGGAATTGTTTTGGATTGGAACTGAGTTTTTGTATTGCTATTTTGGGTCTTACAGGTGTGATTTTATATCGCAGATAGTCTTCTAGTTTTACACAAATCTAATGCCAAATTCATTATTTTTCAATATTTAAAATTTTGAGCTTCAAGCGCTCTAAATATTATATATAACTTATTTAAGAATTAATTAACAAGCAAATTTAATTTAAAATAAACACCACCAATAAATATGAGTTAAACCAAATTTCAATCATCTATTCAATTAAGCATTAATTTTGTATATATTTCTGTACAAACCAATTCGATACAGTTACCTCGCAAATATAATGTAATTTGAAAAACCAAAAATGCTTTTGCCTGCGTCAAAATGCAAAAAAGTTCGCACAGGGCATAGCTCCGCCCCTATAATCACCACAAATAACATTAAAACGCATTTGGATACAAAAATTATACAAAATTACACAGAATAAAAAATTTTAGCATATTAAGTTAATTAAATGAGCATTAATTTGTGCAAAATAATCAATGTGTGTATTCGGCGCGGAGGCTGAAATATTACAGCGTGAAATTACATTGTACATAATACCTTGTGGGCATTACATGTAGCAAATTTTTGTTACCCACAAATATAAATGTGGTTTGTAATTCGCTGAGTGTTTATATGGCAACAGATTAATGCAAGTAATTTGTGCTTATTATGTTATTCACACTTTAGCCGCTCGCATTCCTGCACTTTTGTGCATTTGCCTACATGCCGATGCGAATCAGTGAATCAATGCCTAAAATTAATGAAAATTATGCATATATGGTAAGTGCTATATATAATAATAAAATTAGGTATTTACAATCATATTTCAGGCAACTTGCACCCTTTGCACCAGCTAGGCATCAATAAGTATGATTATGGCAAAAATTTACGCAATTTGTTGCTGTGAAGTGAAAATAATAGTGGAATTCGCTGTAATGGAAGCAAAGCTGGAGGTTGCCAGTTAATTGTAATTAAATGAAAATAATAATGCAAAAATCTTTATGATTTCTAGAATATATTCAGCAAATTTTGGAATCAAATTCAAATTAATATATAAATAATTAGGATATGCTATAATCATCCGTTCTGAACAATTTCTTCAGGGATTACATCAACCAAATTAGTGAAGATACCTTGTAAAATAAAAAAGTTTTCGATACAGGGACTTGAGTTTGATCGATCAGTTTGTATGGCAGCCATATGCTATAGTGGGCCGATATGAACAGTTTCGACAAATGAGCAGCTTCTTGGGGATAAAAGGATGTATGCAAAATTTCAAATAAATATCTTAAAAACTCAGGCAGCTTAATAATAAAGACTTCTGACGCCTTGTATGGGGCGTTTCACAATTTTTTGATTTATTTTCAGAATTTAAAGCGCATCACGTGCCGACTCGTGTGCTGAAATGTTAATTTTTGGTAGGAAAACTGTGAGTCAAGCTTTTCAAAGAGAGTCTTGTTAAACGAGACGTAAACGAAGTAAATCGCTTTGCTGACTGAGGCTTTATCTTTTTCCCATAACTTCAATATCCGTTCGTCGAAAAACCCACCATGGTCCGATTTTAGTCATTAAAAAATTAAATGATTTTAGCCATTAATTAAAAAATTAAAAATCATCTCTACCAAGCCTTTTAAGAAGTCTTTAAAAAATATTGATATCTCCATCCTAAAGCTATATAATTCAAAATAACAAAAGTAAGGTAAATAGAATGCTTTGCATAACTGAGTATTATGGTAGTTTAATCAAAGAAACTCTTGCAACTGTCTAAAAATTATTTGGAAGTATTAGTACACTAACAATTTAAACGAATTATTTTTTTTAAATTAAAGTAAAGTTGAGCACTTTTTCCTGATTTTTTTTCAGTTAAGAAGTTTCTTAAAAACTAACAGATGCAAGAAATGTAACCTCGAGTTAGAGAACGTTTTAATTTTTTTTTAAAGAATTTTATTAATATTTAATAAATTGCAATTAGCCGCTAGTTGGCAACTCTACAAATCCATTCTGCACACATTTCAATATTGCAAATAGTCATTATAATGCGAATATAATTCGACACGAATTATGCAGCAATTTTTAGCTGCCTTTGCTATAAGCTACCCGCAGGCTGGACTTCAACTAACAGCTTTACACTTGCTAACTCTACCTAAAATATAACCGAATATATTTATTGTACTACTCTGCAATATTATTTATGACCGCCCAACTGAATACGAATGTCGCATTGCAAGCGCATAGTATATGTAGAAAATATTGAGCGCTCAAGCGAAACAGCTCAATGGAATTGGTGAAATCTAAATTACCGCTACAAATTCACTTATTTGCCAAAAGCCGGAGCGTATGAGCAACATGAAATGTGAAAAATCACCAAACATTTGAAATTTGTGCGCTGCACCATTTTTCTCGCCTCCACAATGGCAATGCAATTCGATTTTACGTGTTATTTATGGTGCCGTCTAGAGTTTTATACTGAATCTATGCACTGGAGAATTGTTTTTACACTTAGTAATAAAAATAGAAAGTGTATTAACCCTGGAACTAGACGGTTGGCGAATGGTGTGTGAAAGCAAACGGCGACAAATCGTGTGGTTATAAATAGTGACTGTCATATATATGCTATTTTCATGTTTGCAACGTTATGTGTTGTTGTAATAGACATATGTACATTGCTGCTTCACAAATAAATAAATAAATTCGCATTGCTTTTAATATTTGTATTTTTCTCAAAGCACATTTATCAAATTCTCCCCAAAACTGGCAATAAGAGCAGGCGCTGCAAATGACGTAACTGTTTCGATGCCCGTCTGACGATTGTTTAGAATATTATGCACTGAAATATGTGCGATTCTCAGAGTAAGCCGGCTATGTTTGGAAAATTTATTGCCTTGATGTCAATATATATTTTCTTCTTTTCGGTCGCCAGCACATTTGCATGACTGACTCGTGAGTTATTATTTCAAATAACGTAAAAATTGTGGATTTGTGAATTGAATATTGAAAGCTATGCACAGTTAGTCGGGATAGTAGTGCAAAAGTATATTTATTCAATAAATAATTATGGTAAAGAGGACTTCGTGGAAAACTTCAAAGACGATAAAAATATTGTGAGTTCAACCGTTGAACTGCTATTCGTGTGGAACGATAAGAACCATAGATCAACCCTAGAAATTAATTAAATTGAAGAATTTTTATTTACTTAAATCAGATTAAGAGAAAGTACTATTTATGAACATTTACTTGTAAACTCGAAAAGTTAAAACTCAAAACTTGTTTCTATAGAATATAGATTATAAATTATAGATTATAGATTATAGATTATAGATTATAGATTATAGATTATAGATTATAGATTATAGATTATAGATTATAGATTATAGATTATAGATTATAGATTATAGATTATAGATTATAGATTATAGATTATAGATTATAGATTATAGATTATAGATTATAGATTATAGATTATAGATTATAGATTATAGATTATAGATTATAGATTATAGATTATAGATTATAGAGTATAGGTTATAGATTATTGATTATAGATTATAGATTATAGATTATAGATTATAGATTATAGATTATAGATTATAGATTATAGATTATAGATTATAGATTATAGATTATAGATTATAGATTATAGATTATAGATTATAGATTATAGATTATAGATTATAGATTATAGATTATAGATTATAGATTATAGATTATAGATTATAGATTATAGATTATAGATTATAAAGTATAGGTTATAGATTATTGATCCTAGATTATAGATTATAAATTATAGATTATAGATTATAGATTATAGATTATAGATTATAGATTATAGATTATAGATTATAGATTATAGATTATAGATTATAGATTATAGATTATAGATTATAGATTATAGATTATAGATTATATATTATAGATTATAGATTATAGATTATAGATTATAGATTATAGATTATAGATTATAGATTATAGATTATAGATTATAGATTATAGATTATAGGTTATAGATTATAGATTATAGATTATAGATTATAGATTATAGATTATAGATTATAGATTATAGATTATAGATTATAGATTATAGATTATAGATTATAGATTATAGATTATAGATTATAGATTATAGATTATAGATTATAGATTATAGATTATAGATTATAGATTATAGAGTATAGGTTATAGATTATTGATCATAGATTATAAATTATAGATTATAGATTATAGATTATAGATTATAGATTATAGATTATAGATTATAGATTATAGATTATAGATTATAGATTATAGATTATAGATTATAGATTATAGATTATAGATTATAGATTATAGATTATAGATTATAGATTATAGATTATAGATTATAGATTATAGATTATAGATTATAGATTATAGATTATAGATTATAGATTATAGATTATAGATTATAGATTATAGATTATAGAATATAGATTATAGATTATAGATTATAGATTATAGAGTATAGGTTATAGATTATTGATCATAGATTATAGATTATAGATTATAAATTATAGGTTATAGATTATAGATTATAGATTATAGATTATAGATTATAGATTATAGATTATAGATTATAGATTATAGATTATAGATTATAGATTATAGATTATAGATTATAGATTATAGATTATAGATTATAGATTATAGATTATAGATTATAGATTATAGATTATAGATTATAGATTATAGATTATAGATTATAGATTATAAGTTATAGATTATACACATACTGATCGCTCACAATCAAGATAAAGATCTTTTCATACCTTTTTATACTAAAAAGATAATGCACCTGTGTAGGTTAATATATCATCAACGTTTTTCTTGTTTAATCTGCGTTTCAATACTACAAAGAGTAACAAAGAGAAACTATAACAAAACCAACATTTTTCCCACTCCAAACTGATTATAGACATGCACCTACCTTAAATTTGGAGAAAGCCTCCACCACCTCCAGCGATTTCAAAATTTCACATCACGTCAACTAGCAGCAGCTTGGCCTCAATAGCATCCATGTTAAGATTACAACATAAAGTGCAACTTTATTGATAAGAGTTAAAATTGTTCTAGACAACTTTGTAAACTAATTTTATTTGCTCAGTTCAACTTGCTCGAATGCAAATATAAAAATTTTACTGCGTTTCTTAAACTTCATAAAATTGAAATGCAGCATCAAAATGAAAAACGTGCAGAGCTAAGCAAATGCTATTAAAATGCCTGCAACCAGCCCTAATATCTCGCAGACTTGTCTGTCTTGTGTAGCGTGGAGCGTATGTGAAAGTACGTAAAGTGACAAGCAAGTTTGGTTTAAAGTTTTATATTAAAGAATATTAAATTATAGTGGAGTACAAATGCAAAATTGAAAGCGTGCTTAAGTTTTTTGGAATTTAAATGTGCGGCGTGTGAGCGAAATTATATATATTTTTTAGTTTTAAAGCTATGAATTTATTGAGAGGTTGGCAAGTTAAAAAAAAAATTTATATATTATCATAATAATATTTAGAAAAATATACTAATAAAATATATATGTTGGCTTAAATTTGTATGTAATTCTGTTACAAAAATCACTTATTTAGCCAAATTCTTTAAAATAGAGTACATTTACTTTCAAACTGTTGATCACACGCATTGTTCTCAAACTGCGTTCACAGTAACGCCAAATAAATAAGAACAGCCACCAAATTTGAAAAATTTATTTAAAAGAGTCGCCTAAAATTGATAACATATAATATTAATTAATAAATTATTGGTAGACCACGTTACTTAGATATTAGTTCAAGAGGTTAATTAATACGATTTGCGTGCAAATTCTATTAACCCTTTTGAGCAAGCTTAAAGCTTTTAGCTCCAATAATGTTCTCTTCGCAAAATTGTACTCTTTCATTCAAACTTTGTAAATTTCATGAAATCTCCGACTCACTACTGTGAGCTTAAATACGCACATAGTCACTTGGCTGTCGCGCAATAAAGTCGGCAAGTGGGAACCCCTTATGCATTGCAATAAACCGCAATAAAGTCAAGCAAAGAGCGCTGTTTGCTGAATAAAATTGTAAATAAACTTTGCGACATACCGCGCTGCAACTGTCATAGCAATGTCAACGAAAGCAACAACACTATCTGCCGTTTGCCATTGTGTTGGCTGAATATGCGCGTGTCCGCCCAGGCAACAGCGTTGGCGACAATGTCATTGTCTTTGACAGTCAAGCCAATGGTTGCATGCGATTTCTTTCACACCAACTAAAATTGGAATATTGCCTTTTTATTGTCCCGGCGCGGAGCAGCAACAACAAGCCCCAGCATATAAGCGTTCCCAGTCGCCTTTAACGCGCCGTCAATGTGTCAACTTGGTGTTGTTGTTGTTGCTGAGAAAGTTGCGAGCCTTCGCAGGGAGTACGTTGTCTGTCGCTCATTATAAAAGCAAAAAATGTGCACTTCCGTTTTAATGAGGATTCTTACTGCTTGGCGCAAAACTCTAATGTTCGCCACACTTTACGACCGTTCGTTAAACTGACTCTGGCAAACTCTGGCGTCGCTTGGCAGCGAGTTTATGCGCGCGCGCAAGTCTTTAACAAGCCGCAATGACTTTAATGTGCACGCCATATACATATGGGTTAAAATAAAATTTAACATTTTTGATTGCAAACATTACTTGCACTTCACATTCGCTGCGCATGACGTATGCGTGACTTTAATGGCGCTTCCATCAAGCCACCACCTTCTGCCAGGCCATCCATATGCGTATGTGGCTTTAATGCACTTTTAATTATGCCATTTTCGTGGCGACTATTGGCGGTTTGGCGTCACAGCCTTTTAATCATTACGTTGTGGCCAAGTCATGTGGGCGTATATGAGAAAAAAATTAATTGCAGCCATCGAGCCTTAAGCTATTCTTTGTGGCCTCCGAGGTATTTGCGTCATGGTGTCGGTGGGCGAAATCATAAATATCATACATTTGATTTACAAGTTGTCGATATTTTTGCGAAACTGCATATTTCGCGGAAATTTATTATACATAATTTAAGGAATTGAGTGTGTAAGGCGGAAAATGTGAGAAATTTAAGTTTTTTAACTTTACTGAGCTATAGTTAATTGTAGGAGTGAAGTAAAGCTTCAAATATGAGGTAGTTTTTGTTTATACAATATATCTGTTGAATTAACATATGTTAGTTAAGACGGTTAGGCAACCAATTTTTTCACTAGACTCTTTGTTCAATAGTATTTCAGAAAAATGTTCAAATTATCTGTCTGTAAATTGGTATAAAAATGGTCTTACGGAAGTAGGTTTCCAAAAATAAGCGATTTACGATTCGCCGCAGCATTACTATTGTTTTTTTTTTAATCAGAGAGGATTTGAGGTTAAGCGATAGATTAATACGATTTGTGATACTTATTTTATCCGTAACAACAACTATTTAATAAAGATCCATCTCACATGAAATACCCTTCCTGGTGATCTTCTTTTAAATAAGAATATATTTCAGCCAGAGGAGAGTCTCTAAAAACCTACTGTTTTTTATCAGAATCCTAAACTTCACTGACTTCCTCAAATAACTGTTAAATAGGCACTCATATTCATATGTTCAGCATCTTTCGAGCTCCGAAATTCCGAATTCAATTATTTCCTAACAATTTTAAAGGCGTTCTACATTAAATATCGATAGCCACTTGTATTTGATTCGCTTTCCTTATTTTCGCACATAACCTTTCAGGCAAACTCATCGCAAATCCACGAGTACAAGTATGTTATGTAATACCAATTTTAGTATCCTTTAGATCTCGGTGTATAATACGCTTGGCATTCGGCTGCCGTCTGCCACCGCACACATACACTTCAGTTTGTTGGTCGCACTTGAGTTTACTACTTAAGAGTTTCCATTATGTCATTTATGTGTTTTTATATGCCACATACTTACACATACGCATATATGCATTGCTAATGCAACCGCAGTTGTTGTTGGCATTTTAAAATTCCTATACCAACACAATAGTGCATATACATACACATATGTACATACAAGTAGATGTGTGACATGTGCATCTATGCTGTATCCAATAATCTTATTGTAGACGCTCACGTGTGGCCGCAACAACCAAGGCAACGGCATTGAAGTGTCGGCTGAGGTCTGGGGGAGGCAAATTTTAGTGCAAATGTTGCCAAATGCTTTGGTCGGGTGTTAATAGTGTAAACAGCGTGAACACGTGCTTTTCTAGCAAATATTTACATACACAACAACATATCTACTAACTAGTTACATATTTACATGTACTAACAACAGTGCGATTTCATGAAAACACATACCTAAAGGTTTTTGTCGAAATATTTTAGTGAGCAGCCAAGCTTTTCATTCAATTTAAACTTGCGTTAGGCTTATAATTTGTATATTCTCTCATTTTCCCCACTTTTATAGCCTAAACTGAATAAACGATACTCAAACTACTCCCTTAGTTTTGAAGCTATTGATCTAAAATTTTGAACACGTCCTTTTCTACACAAGATGCTGCTCATTTGTCTGAATCAATGATATCGGGCCATTATAGCAAGTAGCTACTATACAAACTGGACGATTTGAATCTAGAACTTGAATGGAAAACCTTTTTATTTGACGAAATATCTTCACGAAATTTGGCATGAATTATTGCCCTAGACAACGCTAAAATCTCCGAACAAATTTTTCAGATCGAACTAATATAACATATAGCTACTATACAAAGAGTCACAATACCTGAAAAAACGCTAAGCTTTTAGGCTACTCTTCTCAATGTGAACATTTTTTTCGTCCGCACTGTAATTATCGATAAGCATAAACTCACCAATACCGTTAACCATGTGCTGATGATGATTTATTATATTTCACTATCCGTAGAAGTCTTAGCAGCTTTAATAGGAGACTTGCAGACATATTTACATTAACGTTTCAAGCAATTGCATATCGGTATAATTTCATACATACAAACATTAAGTGGCATTTCCAACACTTACTACGCACGAATTGTTGATCTGTAAGCCTCAGCTGCACACTGGGCGTATAGCAGCGAAGCGTTTGTGTGCGGTTGAGAAACTGTGTGGTTCTGTGGCTGACTGGTTAGCAGGTTAGTGGGAATATATGTGCTGTGCGGTGTAATCCGATGCCTGTAGAAGCTCATGGTTTTCTTTCTAAATATATTTTATTTCAGCTCCTCCTTCTCTTCATATTTACAGCATGCCATTCATTGTTGAACATCAACACATGCTTACAATTGTATACATTTTTCTTTTGTGTCATTTACGTTGAATTGCGCTCTGCCGTCGCCAACTCTTTCTGGACGTAAATTTCGTAGATTGATTGAATAGCGCCCCTGAGAAGTGATTGAGGGTTATAATGGTATGGCACGATGGTTGAGGAATTGAATATTGGTACTAAAAAGGGAAGTGTCTATGTAGACATATGTATATGTACACGTATTAGAAGTATTTATATGTAGTAAAATGTGTGTTAAACAGGTCTGACAGCAAATCGAAAATAACAAAATTAGGTGTATCCTTTTGTAAAGTAAGCGATTCCTTGCATTTCTCACATATTCTTCTTCATGTAACAAATTATCTACATACGTATGGAAGCTGTTGTTGTTGTTGTCAGGCAAATGGCATTGAACTTTTTTGTTGGCAATAAGAAAAATTGGTAACTTAAGTGACTATAAATAAGGAATTGGAAGGAAGCATATAGAGATTTATAGCACTAGAGTGCTGAAATAGTACATATGTACATGTATGCATACAACAGTTGTCAGGTTACAGAAAATAAATAAATTACGCGTTGAAACGCTAAGTTCATTCTAATCTCCATAACACTGCAATCGTGTTTTAAGAAATCTGCTTACTTAAACAACAACGTATAAACTCTAAGTAAATACATACCTCCAACTTGTTAGGAAAACTTCTGAAGAACAATTTCTGTTTAATAACAAAAGAATAAACATTTGAGTACTTTCCATTCATTTTTAGTACTTCATTTATTTAACTTGAAATAACTTAAAATCCATTATACTCAATAGTATAAAATTATATACTAAACGAAATATATATGTAATAATATATAAGCTATATAAGTATCTAATATGGTTGACCACTTGAGGTATTTTGAATACTTCCACCAATTCTAAACCAAGTTTAGAGTTCTCAGATCTTGAAATAACGTTCATATTCCATATTAACCATGTGAAGATGTTCCGAAGGTCCAGAACAATGCGGGCAGCACGTGAAATCCATCAGATAGGAAACCTACATGAAAGGAAAAAAAAAATTATTGCTAAATATAAGCCATAACTGCTGCAATGTTGACATAGGCAACACAATAAGCGACATTTCATGTAATATATTAATATTCATATTTACAAAAATGCAAAAATACAGTCCACTTACATTTGGATGAATGCTACACGTTTCGGCGATACGTCCGAAACTAAACATTTTGCAAAAAATGCAAACAAAAGTTTTAGCCTCTCGATTACAAACGCAGTTCTCTGGAATTAACTGTTCTAATTCAGGTGTTTGTTTTTGGGAAATTTCATCCTTCCGAAGCGCCTTATTTTCAATTTCACTCAGTGAACTGCTTTGAAGAATAGCTTCCGCTGCAGATGTATTGTGTTTTCGCACGAGCTCTAAACGGTAATTTAGCGAATTCTTTTTCTTATGTCTTGGTGCCATTTTTCATAAAATAAATCTTAAAATTTTATCAGAAGAACGATATGCGACTTCGCAATTATTTTTATTTTATATTAGAAAATGGAAGAACTAACGGTGGTTTATGGAAAAATCATTCTATTACAATTTTAATCAAGAAATTCATTCACAATATAAAAAATTAAATAAGTAAAAATTAAAAATATTATTTAGTGATTATCAACTCCTATACAAATTGCACGATTAACTGTTGAAAGCTCAATTCGATTTTGTTACTGACAAGCTAAACAAAATATTAACTCTAACAATGAATATTATTTCAACGTCAACTTACTTTTGTTCTTTGAATTGTAAAAATATATGCAGCGTTTTTAGGCCCAATTTCAGCAATTCGTTTTCGCATATTAATTATTTTTATGATAAAACTGAGACGACTTTTCTAAAATAATTGACTTTTTCTCTCTAATAATTGTATCAACGCTCCTGTGGTTAGGTCTTTTAAAAAAATTTCAAGCTGCATATTACAAGCAGTAGGTTTCGAACATACGACCTTGGATTATAGCACCGCGCATACACACTAAGCTATCGGTAGAAAACCACGTAAATATACAAACATTAATAGAGGCATGATTACATAAACAAGCTCTAAAAAGTAGCTGTGATTGCAATAAACATGAAAATGTAAATAAACAAAGAACAAAACCGTTAACTTCGGCAGCACCGAACCGTGATACCCTTCACAGGTGCATTTGCTATATGCTATAGCTGTCCGATCTGAACAATTTGTTCGAAGATTATAGCGATATCTTGGATAATAATCAATGCCAATTTTTAAAAGAAACTTCGTCCAATTATGAAGTGTTCCATAAAGGATATTGAGTTTGTTCGTTGAGTTGGTATGGCAACTAAATGGTATAGTGGTTCGATATATTGGGCGGTTTCGACAAATGAATAGCTTCTTGGGTCGCCGCAGTTTCTTTTTGGGCATTACAAATATCTTAGCAAACTTAATGTTTCCTGTTGAGAGTGAGAGAGTTCGAGATGTTGTGTTGTACAGGCAAAATAATTTTAATGAAATTGTTGAAAGACGGACCGAAAGTTCCGACTGTCGTGTGAACGGAACAACGACATTAGTCTGATCTGCACAACCAGACCTAGAGCTGATTTATGTCCAAACAAAGGCTATCACCAAACCCAATTACCAGATCCATAGACTTTAGACACAGGAAGACTTAAAATTCTCAGCTATTAGCTCTCAAAAGTGAATAACTGTTAAAAACTTCCATGATAAACAATACAACTTATAATATAAATATTAAAAAAAAATAAAAATCAATAACTTCAACAAATAATTTATTGCAATTATTAAGTACTATACAAATTTCATGCGTCAAAATACAGCACTGCACACTTTCAAAAGTCACCACATTTGCTGATAACCCAACACCTTGCTCTCGTGGTGAGTATACAAAAAACAACCACCAGCACACTGTACGCTTATTGCTTATTAGCGAACATCGAATGTATGGCTCGTTGGTCTAGAGGTATGATTCTCGCTTCGGGTGCGAGAGGTCCCGGGTTCAATTCCCGGACGAGCCCGTTAACGATGTGCACCGAAATTGAATGGTGCGCAGTCGCGTTTAATTTTTTATTTTTCAAATTAAAAATTATTTAAATATTTTCTTAAAAAGCATACCTGCTTGTAGCTTAAAGAGAAAACTGTCTATTTTTCGATTTTAATATTCAAGTTGATTACAAAAACACTATGAGTTGTTAGTATTATAGGTTTCTTTTGTATAAAGACGAGTGAGCATAAATTATCATAAGAAAATCGAAAGGCAAATAAAATCAGGAAACAATACGAAAGAGTAAATGTTGATGACTAATATACTTCAACCACAGTACTTTTGTTGGCGTTATCGGACCCTTGTATTAACTGCAAGCCAATGTGGAATGCTATTTTTAAACGGCGATATGAAATTGTTTACAAATAAAAGTAAAATACAAATTCATATACTTTTCTTAGAATCTTTGTGCGTGCAAAACCCAGCTATCTCAAATGTACTAGTGTTTGAATTATTTGCTGATTACAGAATGCACATTTCTTATTTTCTTGTGTAACTCCGCATTATATGGAAAAATGTGTTTTTATAGAATTCATTGATAATATTAAAAATCCCTTTTTATTTAATAAAAAAGCGCTAAAGCCGATTGACATTGAAAATTGACTTTAATTTATTAAAGCACCTTATCGTCAGCATATGCGCGGTCGTTGGACTCTGACGTGTTCGGACAATGTAGCCGTGCGTAGCCAACTGCGCGATGAGGTACATACTTCGCGGCGTGAAGGGCGTAACACAGCGAAATAAAAAAAATAGAGTTTTTGACCAACAAATAACAAAGCGAAAGGCAAAAAAAAAACACAGCAGAGACAAATCGTAAGCCAATGGAAAATAAAAATGAAGGGGTGAAAAAAAGGCAGTGAATAACTTAATTTAATTAACGAATTGCAGAAAATGCTGACAGAACCCATTGAAAACATAGATTAGGAAAAAAATTAACAATAAAAAAATTAGAAATAAAATTAAAAAAATTAAATAAAAAAAATTTTGAAAGTAAAAATTAAAAAAAATTTGAAAATAAAATTTAAAAAAAAAATTTTGAAAATAAAAATTAAATTAAAAAAACAAAATAGAAATTGAAAAGTAAAAAAATAAATTAAAATTAAAAACAAAAAAATATTAAAACAAAACAGAAATTAAAAACTTAAAAACCAAATGAAAATTAAAAAAAAAATAAAACAAAAGTAAATAAAATACTATAAAATGAAATAAAATAATAATATAAAAAATTATGATAAAAAAAATAATAACAAAATTAAAAAAATTTATAAAAAAAAATAAATAAATAAAAATGTATAAAAAAAAATAAATAAAAATGTATAAAAAAAAATAAATAAAAATGTATAAAAAAAAATAAATAAACATGTATAAAAAAAAATAATACAAATATAATCAAATAAGAACTACACAAAGAGTTGCGGAAGTAAGAGGGAGAAAATAAAATAGCCATTAAAGCGGCCAACAATACTATTTTGCTTTTGTTTTCTTTCATTTTTATGTTCTTTTCTTTAGAATAAATAAAAATTATTAATATATATTGAATAAACTATTTTTGTTGTTGTTTTTTTAAATCATATTTAGCATTAAGAGTTTTGTTTTTACTGTTGGTTTCAGCGTTATTACTAGCGTTTCGACAATAAGAGCAAAATTATGAATGCTACAGGCAGCTATGCGCGCTGGCGTCTGCACTTACGCCACATGCTTTGTGCATCCACACATTAGCGCGTTAGCACGAACACATGATCCCGACAGCTAAAGTTGCACAAATTTATTGGCTTTCACTGTTTTTCTCCTTGGCTGCTATTTTTGTTGCTTATTTTTACTGCTCCAACAAATACTTATTTTATTTGTTTTTTGTTTTATCTTGCTGCCCCGCTTCTTCCTCGCTGTTCACATACAGCGTTTGTTTACGGCATTATTAATAATAGCTTAAGTATTTGTTTGTTTTTGTTGTAATTGTAAATGTAGTTTGCTGTGGTACGTTTTTGTATTTTTTTAATCTTGTTGTCATTATGTAGTACTAAGGGTAGTAGTTTGTTGTTGTATTTTATAATTAATATTATTATTACGTTTAAACAGTCTATTCATATTCCAAAATGTTCTTGTGGTAAAATAGTAAATAGCTGAAACAAAGAGAGAAAAGGAACGTATAAAAGAAATTGCAAAATAAAATGTGTTAAATTTAAAATTGAATATTTTTTGCAATGAAGCAACTGCACAGAATATTCAAATAATATAAATCGAAAAATATATTCCAAAAACCAAACATTAAACATTTATGCATACATACCCCTCACTGTCCAGCACCTGCTTCAATGTTGCCGTTGTGATAATATGATCATCACACTTAACCCAAGTATCTTTATGATGACGCACATAGGCTATATAATGGCCAGAATCGATAGTGCCTACGTGATTGACCACGGCATATAGTGAGTAGCGAAAATCACCGTAAGCGTTATTCTTCTCCGACATAAACGGCGTCATATCTAGCTCGACGGGGAATGAGATGAACGTAGAGACCTTCTTGCCAATCAATGTGGATACATGTTCGAAGCGTTTCAAATGAAAACTCGCCACGCTAGGCAGTGTGCGTAGGCTAAACTGCTTTGTCGATTCCTGATACGATTTGCAGGTGGAACATTTTATTTTACCATATTCACCGAGATGTTCGGCGCGTGTATAACGCTCCAAACAATCGATTAGCGTCTTTGGTGTGCTACCACCATGCGCCGTCTCGCCTAAATCCAATGATATGTCCCAAAACGGATCAATGGTGGTCGAAACGCCTTTACACTCCTGACAAACGACATCACTCTGTAACATGCCGGTGAAAATTTGATCTATAATGCAGTTACATTGTGTTGGACAGTTGCTATTCACATTTGCAGCCGTATTCGTATTGTGACTACCACTACCGGAGCTACCACCGGTACCACTGCCACTCGACGATGTGGCATTATTCAATTTGTTGGCACTCTCAACCTCTGTTTTAGCTTTAATGCAGTGACGATGCAGCACGTCCAGCGTGGCTATAAAAAATTCATGTGCATCCTGTTGTTCATAGCCGGCCAAATGTTTTGCATGATTCCAGATCAAATGCAATAACCGATGCAATGATAATGGTGAGCGAGAGCCACTGTAGAATTCCTAAATAAAAACAACAAGTAATATGTAAAACACTTAAATGCATAATTATATTTCACAAACTTGAAATAAACGCGAAACCTCACAGACAAGACACTTCAACGATGACTTAGCATTGCACTCGTGTCGCTCCGATAAGAAATAATCAGATAGCAGTGGCGTATGAATTAATGCCTAAATAAAACATAAATAAAAAAAGAATAATAATTCACTTGCAGTCATTAATTAATCACAATTGTCGCTTACCTGCACTATGCAATTCATGAAACATGTGGAGCCGAGATTAATTAAACCGCGTAGGCCTATTGTCTCATTGGCACGTATACGACGACGACGCGGGTTAGCTAACAGCAAATTTGTCTCTTTTGGCGTTGGTATCCATGGCTGCCAGCTGAGACTTTTACTCAGATCTTTCGCTTCCAAACGTCGGTTAACACCTGCTATCTCTCGACAACGCGTATCATAGATGAAATCACGACAAGAGTTGCAATACAGTGTGCCGTGTGATAGCTCTAATGCGATTGAATGCTTTTTCGCACGTAAGTGTGTAGCTATGTGTGCGCCACGACAGCCGAAGTAGATGCAATGGAGGCAAGCATACACTTGTAAACCGTAGCTGCCACACTCAAAGCAACAGCAGGAAAGCGCCTATGACAAATTCAAAAAAAAATATACTCGTATTTCATATAATTTCAAAATTTTATCAGATATACATACATTTTAAAAACATATCTCTATTAATTTCACACACATTTGTTTAATTGTTTCAACACACACCTTTTTCTCGCGCGCATCCTTATTCACACACGCCGAAAAGTATGCATCAATAATGCGAAACGTATCTAAGCTTTGCTCCTTCACGTACGCCTGGAAATGCTTACAGCCCGTCTCCGCCATAGTAATTGTCAACTCGCAGCCTTTGCCAACAGCGTCCGCAGCTGCTGGAGCAGCGTGCGTGCGTCGAACACCACTACTACGTGCTGCTCCACCAGTTCTACTAGGCGTCGTCTCCTCTTGCAGCTGCTGTTGGCTGCGTGTCCTGCGTAGTGGTGGCGTTGCGGTCAGCTGCTTTTCTTCTGTGTCCGCGCCTGCGCCGACGCTAGCTCTGCTGCTGCTGCTACTACTACTATTACTATTATTTTCGCTACCACTGCTGCGACCGCTTACGCTACCGGCTCCGATTTCAGCTGATGCTGTTACCTTCTTACCCGCACCACCTGATTTTCCTCTAGAGACTGTTCGCCCAGTCTTCTTCGTTGTCGTTGCCTTTGCAGCACCTTGTGGTGCGTTTTTTCTTTTTTTTCGTTTACCCCGTTCTGCTCCTTGGCTATGTTGCTTCTTGGTGCACCGTACGTCGACACCAACACTACTAACACTAACACAATTACTTGCACTGCCAACAACACCAACAACGATTGCTTGCGAATCAACAGCACACCGGCCGTCACTACGATTATCCACACACTTTACACCACCAATGTCAGCAGTCTCTGTTCCTTCTGCTTTTAATTTCTTCCTGGATTTGAGAGCTTTTTTACCTTTACGCTGTTTTCGCACAATTTTGTCGCCTTTTCTGCCTGGAAATGGAGCTAATCTCCAAACTAAATCGATAACTTTGCGATACGACCTTTTGCACAGTGCACAAATTTTTGGCGATTTTATCCAACTTTACTTCACTGCCCTCTGGCGACGCACCGATTCTCCGTTTCACAGTTTTTCGCTTTTGTGACCGATTCGTTATTCGATTTTTTCGCCGTTCTGTCCGCATCCGTGCGACGTATCTTTTCGTTTTCGTTGCCCGTTGACTGGCTTCTCTGCTAACGCAAATATTTTTTGTTGTAGTTAACAGAATTCTCTTTCGCCGTTGATTTTCATCGGCCGCTGCCCTCTGTGTGCGTCGTTCCAGTGACTGAAGCGGCCGATTCTGACAGTAAACTCAGCTGAGAAAGTGCGAGTAAGAAAAAAGTATCGAACTGGCGATATGGAAAGAAAGGGAAAACCGACTGTTACAAACGCAGGTGAACGAAAAATAACAGCCGGTATAATGACAATGAACTTGGTAGCACTGTTGATAGGGAACATCAGAGAATTTATTTTATATTTTCTGCTCTGGGAACAGGTGCACAGGGTGTTCTTGACTTTTACACATTAAAAACAAAAAAATTATTTAAAAATTGTACTCAGTTTCTAATTTTTAAGAAGAGTATTTTTAAATATTTTAGAAATTATTTTGTTTCACCTTTAAATTCTCTTTTACACCTCTGTATTTTGGTTTTATTAGATTACATTGTAATTTGGTATTATGTTATAAAATGCAATATAAATTGTAAAACCAGTAAATGTTGAAGATATTTTTTATATTTTATATAATTAACATTCTCTGGAAAAAAAAACCCAAAAAAAAAGTTTATGAGTGAAGTTGTTAAGAAAACAGTTTGTAGTATTTAAAATATCACATTCCATTTATGTTTATTATTATCACATATACCAGAGAATGTAAATAAATAATTTATTTAAATTAGATACAGTTTGCATTCTCTGCATATATTTTTAAACGCAATTGCAACACTGCGCTAAATTTCCCATATCCAATCACGGCAAACGGTTGTTAGGGTAATTTCAATATCTGCTATATTTCGAATTTTGGATGGGCAGCGGGCGTATATCCGCGATTAAATAAACTTCTATCTTTTAATTGTGCTTTTAATTAATATGGATTATGAAAAGACTGCAACACCACTGAAGCTATTTTCAGCGGTCCATATGAGTGGTAAATTGACACACAAAGTGGGTAACGAAAATTTAGAATTGATAACTACACCCGGTAATGGGAGATGTCATAAGAAAATGCATCCACGTACACCAAGTAAGGCGATAGGTTGTAGCATATCAACTATAAGCAGTATTGGCAGTAGTTCGTCAAAGCAAATAACTTGTTCCACCCTCATGAGTACGCCGCCAGCGAAACGATTTCAACGCATACGCAATCCTTTCGAACCAGTCTTAGCGGAGCGCTTGCATTTACCACTAATTGCCAGGTTTGTGTAAAATATAGCTTTCCTACCTTCACATAAATAATTATAATGCTTGCGTAGCCCATCCTTGTTTCAGCGGCCTTCGACACCCCAACTGTCGTCAACACATTTCGAATGGAATATCGATGAAGTGTCTTCATTAAAACCAGCGCATGTCGAGCCGCACGAAACGCAATTTCACGACTCGCCCGACCCTGATTATGAAGCCAAAGCTCAATCGGCTATAAGTTCTTATTTCAAGGAACATCAAATTGTGCCGAGCCCAGTTGATTGCCCTTTACGAAGTCATCGCATCATACTTTCCGAATTAAATGGCAATACACCTATTACTAAACCAGGACGACGTATACGTGATTGTGGCACACAAACAGAATTATCATTGCCGGTAATCTTGCCCCGCGCTGTAGAAGAAGCACTAATGCCATATTTTCAACCACATTTAGCAATTGCTGATCGGACAAACTGTGACGCCGATTCGCAAATACGGTTTAGTAGCGATTCAAATGCATATACCTTTAGTGATGCTAAAGACATTTCATTGCGACGTAAACTATTCGATATGAATAATATTGTAGTACTCGAAGAGGGTAGAACATCGACAACTGAATCCAAAAGTAAAACGACATATTCCAACTCCAGTCCATCTTCCGCTTGTGAAAGTACGCGTGGTGGTCATTTTGCCATAGTTGGCACTCTTTCAGATTCTATGGACAAGAGTTCATTCGGCTCGCTTTCTCCAATTTCAGCATCCGATGGTCTATCCAACTCGCCACATTCGCCGCAAAAACGTCACTCTGGCTTGAAATCACGTATTCAAACTTTTCTACAGGAACTAGATGATGTCGAGCAGCTGTCACCAATACATCCACCGGTACGACAAACGAGTAGACGGTGTCATGACAAACGGGAGGTTACAAACAAATCACAGCAAGATTCCAAAAATACCTATCGTTGCAATGCGCTGAACCAGAGTGAAGCAACTATAAACGGAGATCTCTCTTTAGCTTGTATTGATGCTGGTAACACCAACGGTGACAAATTTACGCCTGATCGTAGTTCTTCACCATTACGTTTGGCATATTGCTCTACTGAATTGGAATCGGCAATCGGTCATCATTCAATTGATAGCAGTTTCAATATGAAAATCAGTCGTTTAGCGGTGAATAGTGCGAAGTGCATAAAACCAACAACAACCACGGGTCGTGATACTAAAACACAAGAGCATGATATATTCGCTCCCGACGAAACGCAAGAGTTACTTGATGACGATGAAATGCAAGTGTCGCAGTTGTCCGCACAAAATTTCAATTGTAGTTCGAGCTCCGCGGATACGCCGCGTAGTAAAAGACGTTCGGCGAGTCGCAAAAATTTATCACAATCCTTTTCGCTTAATTGGCTAGATGATGAAGAAGAGCAAGTGGCCGATGAAAAGCAAAAAGCAGAAAAACAAAACTTACCAATATCGCCAATAGATTTGCCGCGCATTGATATAAACATAGTGGATGAATTGATTGTTAAAGAACATGCATTACAGCAGCAACAACAGTTGCAAAAAGTTAACGACCAGCGTAATGGTGTTGACAAGCAAGCTATTGTTAGCGCTGCGGAAACGCGCGCCGTATTCTATCGTGTCGATAGTGGCTTCAATGAGATGCCGGCCAGTGGTTGTTCTTCCACCTGCTCCATGGGCGCAAGTCAAAAGAGTGATGGCGCGCTATCGCCAACAACACAACTTGACGTAAGCATGGTTTGTTGTTCAACACCATCGAAGTGCTCGGACATCAACATCGTTGCATCTTGACGACAGACAATTGCAATACTTACGTTGCCAAACATATTTCATAAAACGCATTTATATCACGGTTGTCAGCTGCCTTTTTGCATTAGCTAAAATACTTACTTAATAACTTATATTTGTATAATTCGTAGTTATATACGCGCAATTATTGTCTCGTATGCAATATTCAAAGCCAAGTTTTATAGTAATTGTAATAATAGCATGTTAGAAAATTAATTAATTTTAAGACTGCCATGATTTTTAGAATAACAAATTTTTTATATATATGAGACTGCCGTGCAGCAAAAAGCACTCCACCTAAGTAGCGCCGCCGCTTGAAAAGTTTGTGCAGCAAATAAAAAGTAGAGCGCCTACTAAAGCTCACTTTGCTAGCTGTATACAATTAATTAGCCTATTTCATTAATCATGTCGTTTACAACAATTACATATATACATTATAAAAATAGTTACGATTTTCGAAGAAATTTTATGTAGCATCCAGTTTAAATTGTCATTATTACGCATTCTTTGTGTTATTTTATTTTTACTTGTACTTTCTGTTAGCGCTAATTTCGTTTATTTAACATTTGATTATCATTATTTTTAACTTGTCATTATTTTATATATCTGCGTTGTGGATGTATTTATAGCTCCGATATACATAGTTTAATTTCTACTTACATAATATTATTTTCAATTTCATTTGTTACATGTTATATTTTATAGCTTTTACTCAATAATCGTTTATTTTGAATATTGTGTCACTCGGCGCGTGTAATATTAGTCAAATAATAAATGCAAAAAACAGTAGCATTGTTTGTTTACAACGCCATTTACTTTCACCGATGAGGAGGTCCGGAGCGTCATCAACAAGGCTAAGTTATCCAAGCCCATTGGCCCCGATGGCATAAGCATATTGATGCTAAATCATCCAGGATCGACGGGAGTAAGCTACGTAGCTAGGGTCCTCAACCTGTCGCAGATCACTCTTGAAATACGAAATCCAAAGCCACCCTGTGAGAGGACGATCCTTTTGTCAAAAGCTTTTGACACAGTCAATCACATAACGCTACTTGTGGACATAGAACAAAGCACGCTCCCTCCAGGGTTGAAGCGGTGGATTATGAACTACATGAGAGGTCGATATTCATCCGTACTCTTTCGAGGTGAAAACTACATTGAGAGGCTCAAAACTACATTCTGCGGGGGAGTGTCCGCAACCCGTTACTGTTTAACTTTTACATTTCGAAAGTCTCTCAACTACCAAAGGGATTTTCCATCACCTCGTACGCTGATGATTGCACAATATTGACGTCGGGCAATGAAATCGATGGCCTGTGTTCGAATATAAACGGCTATATATCCGACCTTTCTCGCTTCTTATCTGCAAGGAGTTTGACACTCTCCCCCTTTAAATTCACAGCAATCTTATCCATGAACTGGATGAAGGAGCACAGACTGAATCTTAGCATTACAGCCGATGGTATTGAAATTTCGACTATCAATAACTAAGATTTTAGGTGTTACACTCGGCCTGTGCTCCTTCACTCTTCCTACGACCGCGATAACTGCCAAAGTACATAGCCGCAACAAAATCCTCAAGTCGTTTGCTAACAGCTCATAGGAAAAAACAAAGAAACTTTGTTGGCAACATGCAAGCCAACGGGCGGCCGGTCATAAAGTACGCAAACGAAGGATCTTCACTACTACAGCAAGAGTGATCCTTGATCCAAGGCCCGCCTGCTTCTGGTTAAGAAACTTAATGAGCTCGTCTCCCAGTAGAAACCATCCTTGCAGTCGTCTGCTTGAAGCAGAGCCGCCTCCTAGAAACATCAAGAGTTATTTTCTTTAATTACCTCGACGACATCTAACAGTACGCCGACCAGACTTCGGATGCAACTAACTTTAGACACGCACTTACGGCCATTGAAAGTAGATCGATTAACACCTTCACCGACTCTCTTTCAGAGAATGGCGTACTTGAAGTGAAACCACCACCCATTGCAGACGAAGAGCTGGAGTTGCCCCTGTAATCGAGAGTGACCCTTACACTACTTCGCTCTGGATACTGTAATGGGTCCTCCTACTTATACAGAACCGACCACCTCTTTGCATGCCCAGCGAACCCCACTCATCTAACTCATTACTCCCTATGGTCCGACCTCGTCGAAACAGCATATTTCCTTAATTTATCGTTAGATGACTTCAATGACAACCAACCCGAACCTTAGCACTCAACCGGGGATAAGATAACCGCTATAACAACAACTATTGTTAGTGTTGTTTGAGATTATGTTTTGATTTAGCCGCATAAAAGACTTAAACAACGAACGCGTTTTCGATGTCAATTTTTTGTTAATTATTGATTTAAATTCATTTGCAGGTTATCACTTTTAATGACATTTTAGTTTTAAATTTGTGTGTACCATAACTTGAATATTCATCTATAAAATTGCTATTGTTGCAAAAAGATTCCGAATTAATTTAGAAAAATATAACCCCCTTTTTGATTTTTGTAAAGAGCTTGACATTGTGAACACCATAAACACTTTTAACGAGAAAAATATTGCAACCCTGTGCCAACAGCTGTTTGCTGATCACTCATATCGGCGAATTTATCTTGAACGATATCAAATAAATTCAACGCAAGCAACTTCGCTGCTGCGTGTTTATTTTTACAATTTCCCACAATGCATTTGTAAACTCGTTTCATTTGTTTCACTTTCGTCTCCTTGACGCGTTGCTACACTCTTAGCGGTGTTATTCGTGTAATTTTGTGTTAAAATATTGAGTTCGCATATTTATAAACGTTATTCTTTACGTTAATTTCCGGTGCGTGTTTAACAAACTTCAAATTTTATTGCACTCAATTAAAATTGCAGTTAGTAATAACCGTAAATTTATGAAAATCGGGTAAAGCGCAAGAAGATCCAACCAAAAGCAGCAAATAAACCGACGAAAGAAAGTTAATAAAGCATTAATAAAGTTGAAAACAGTTTTGTAGACGTAGAAAGAAAACGGACAAGGCGTAACTGTGTAGAGTAAATGGTGGTGAGCATTCTTGTTGGCCTATTAGATGTTCGTTGGCCCGGTTTGTGTGCGGCGTACATAAATATCTAAATATCTATGCATTTGTGTCTTAAAATGTGTGCGCATATGTTGCAACTTGCCAGTGAAGATAATGTGGAGCATAAATGAAAATTGTTGCACCGTTCGAGTAATTGTAGTGCATTTAGTGCAGTCAAAAGTGACTGATATTAAAATAAATTAAAATAAGCAAAGCAGCACTACAGTGTTGCAGCTGTCAAGTGTAAAAGCGTAACAAAAAAGTGTCAAAAGCAATAACCATTTTTGTGGCAACAGCCGTGTTTGTGGTAACAAAGTGTCCCCTTTTTTGAATATCAACGAACTGCTGTTGCTATAACTTTTTCACTTACTTTGTTTATTGTTTGTTGTTGCTGCTGCTACTAACAATATATAACCCGTGTTTCAGTTGAAGTTGGTCGACGCCGTTATGCATTGAAGCGTGCAACAGTGCATCGTCCGACCGGCACCTACTGCGAGAGTCAGGCTTTTACATACCTTTTTACAAAATACACAGTCCATATAGCACGCCAACCAACAAAAAATAATAGGCCGCAAACATTGGCTTTTGCAGCAGTTTTGTACTTCCTTTTTTCCTCATCTTCCCGTGCATGACAATAGCATAGCGCAGGCGCAACAGGCGAAAGTTTCATGAAAACACCAACTATGTACGTATGTATGTATGTATGTACATTTGTATGTGCATAGGTACTAACCATTAATAGCCAAGTTGGATAGTACTGCTTTGCCGGCGCACAGGTGTTGTTGGGCATTCTGCGCAGTGCGTGTTGTTGCTGTTGTTTTTTCTATCGTTTTATGGTGTATTTGTTTTTCATATTGTTCGCAGTATTCAATTTGTTGTTTATGTTCTGCCATATTATTCGCCGTTTTATGTTTGTGCGTGTTTATTAAAAAATAATAGTAATAACAAAATTCGGTTCAACGAAGAAATAAATTAAAGTTAAAAGCAGTGAAAAATAATAAGTTATTGTTGAAAAATTTAAATGAAAATTATGTATATTTATTTATATTGATTTAAATTCAAGAAATTCCAGTGTAAGCAAGTGGACGATAAAGTGAAAAATATTTAAAAAGCATTTTATATACAATGATGGAAATAAGAATGGTTTTCTGATTGATTTTTGAAGTAAGAAGGCGAACTACATATTTTTAAGGTAAACTTATTGTCCACTAATAATTTTTACTATTTACATGTACTATATAATATTTTATAGAATTTACATGCACAGAATTTATTGTACTTTAATCACGTAGCCGATCGGTAGATGGACCTCCAAAAAAATGTCTGGCGGTGGGGAAAATTTTTCTGTTAAAAATTATGTCAAATCCAAAAGCCAAAAGAATAAAATACAATAGATTAATTCAGGTAATGTACGAAGGACTAGTCGAAATTTGGATTTTAGACAAAATGGATGCTTCCTATTTTTTTATGAAAAAAAATTAACACTTTAGAATGGCTTAAAAGTGTGAAATTATAATCAAATACTTTTTCCTTCGATCAATACCTCTCTTCGATTCTCGATTAGTAACACGTTTAGAATGCAGATGGCGATCCTTAGCCGGTTTGTTGTTAACGTAGCGGCCGGAAAGCAAGTTCAGGAAATAGACATGAGTGACGCTGGAACACCTCTTTTGTTTCTATTCAGATTTAACTAGAATTCGTCTTAGATATCTAAGAGCTTAGTAGTTAAAGGGATTACATTAAGTATCAAAATTAGATATCATGTCACGCTTAAAGTTCGCAAAAAGCATTAACGTTTTGTATGAGGAATACTTGAGCTCAAGTTGAACTGAACCTCTATCTGGCCTTACTTAAATTCACTCGGTCTATGTATGCATAACCTAACCTTCACTAGGAGGCTTTCCAATTATTAATTTTTAGAATAAAATCAATAAAATCCAACAAAATCTGCTTTCACTGCCATCATTTTTTACGCATATGTTATATCTTGCTAAGCTCTCCTTAGCAGTCTTCCTTGCATCCATTCCGATTTCACTTGGCTACAAGAACACAATTAATTGGCTAACTAACCTAACGTGACACTAAATCTGAATGGAAGCCAACTTTCTGAAATTTCCTTTTCTACAAATACAACGGTAAACAAGTAATTTATGGGTAAAATTGGCAGCTGCGAAATCAAACACATGGTCACTAATTTCCAATCAGAAAAAAGAGAGAAAGACTAAACAAAATCTGATTTGCTTTTGGGGGCAACAACAACAGTCGGAATGAACGGTGTTAGTAGTGGCTGTGCACCTGTGTGTTTGTTGTTTGTATGCCAAACCAACAGGACAGCCAACTGTATGGCTATGCAGCTAACTGGTTGTATATACATACATATATGTGTAAATGTATGTGTGAATGTATGCATGTATGTAGTATGTTTGTACAAAAATATATCAAATGATTAGAGACAACATAAACTTTTGCATACATGCTATGTACATATGTACACATATATATGGTATATGCACTATAACTGTGGTTAGTGGGTTTCTCTTTTGCATTGCATTTCGTGCTGTTTAACCGGATTCGCAAGTTGGGAGTTGACCATCGCATGCCATTTATCTAACAAAATTCCAGCCATAATCCGCTTCGATTTGTGTGCATTGGAAAAATGCATGCTCTCCGTATACATACATACGCTTGTTACCTGTATGTACATATGTATATGTGTGTGCGATTATGTGCAACTGAAAACGCAATTTCTAGTGCAGTCACTTAAACTGTTAGATTACATGACACACTGACATGCATTCACGGCAACACCGATTACTGGTCACCGATCAAGTGGAGATGTTCCGTTTGGTCAGTAGCCGCACACTGCACGGTCACACTTTCAATGACAATATACATACGTACATATACATAGACAAGTAGATGTATATACATATGTATATTTTATATGTAGTACAAAAATGCTAATATATATATATAGAAGTAGATATGTATAGGGTGTTGCGTTTGGTACTTTCAACTCAATATCTCAAATAGTTTTTGTATTGCATTCTAAAGTGTAGCCGCTCAGTTCAATCAGCTCCATCAGTTATCGTTAAACACCTTTTTCTCAAAACTTTATATTTAAAATTTAATTGAGTGATTACTCAGATAGAAACGATCCGATCACTTTACATTTTTTCTGTATGTTCTGTACATACATAGTTCTCCCTACATTGACCTATCAGTTTTTTGATCTGATCAAAAATCGAATTTCGACAGACCAAAGACGACCAAAATTTTGCGTAAAGTTCAACCTATTTTTTAAACGCTGCCATTTTGTCAATTTAACTGCTTAACTCCACCGAAACTATTATTTATGTCATACGAGTGTCACATTTTCTTTATGGGCGAATATAGGCTAAGCTGATAAATCAAATGAGCAATAGCTAAAATCAGTTAACTAAGTATGTTTACGCGTGCTGATAACGTCTTAGTATTCGTAGCTCTTATCTAATATTCTTAATTTGCCCATACAAGTATTTCATGGTCAAAACTTCTTCTTATCTAATCGATTCACCGATACAAATGTTGTTCGGTGTATGCGCTGATAAACCAAATTCATTGAACATTTCTTCAATATGCAGAAGTTTCCTTACGATTGTGCCAAGATAAAATTCTCGGCTGCATTATATCTAGAAGTCATGGTAAACAAGAAGGGCGTTCTTTTAAGGGGTTATTTGTGAAGTTTTTTTTTACATTTTCTGAGCAAATTTACCATTACCATACAGTACATGTATATATTTTTATACCATTAGAAAATGAAAATTTCAATAAACATAAAGCTTACTGACTTTTTTAAAAAATCTGAAATTTCAACGTGAGATTTTTTGATTGAAAATTTGGATTTTTTCGATTTTTAGTCGAAATAAGGTTTCTTCTTCAATGCTTTCAATTAAAACATTACCGTGTATCTGGGACATTAGTAGCTAAGTTAACTGCAAATTTCGTGAAAGAAAACAATGTAAAAATAAAACAACAACAATATAAAAATAAAAACCTAAAAACTTGGTTATTTGAATTTTTCACATAAAAATTTAGGTTATATGAAAAAAGTCTAAATACAAATATTATCTGAAACAATTAGAAACTAATTGACTACATTAAAAGGCCCGTTTGAAATTCTTAAAAAGCCTGCACTGGAGAATAAGTAAAAGCAAAATTCAAAACCACTTTTGACTTTTATTTAACACAAATTAACGTAAACTTATATTAGCTTTTTACAGCAAAAATAAAATCCGGCAACACCTTGTAGCTTTAAATATAAATTCTTTTATTTACAGTAAACTGCTATATCGGTCTGAGGTACCCCATAAACAATATAACGTATATAAGCAAATCGCATGCACACTTGACCAATTTATTTCGTGCCATTCGTAACATATCACTCTTCGGCCTTTGCCCAAACACCGTCCGCATCCTCTGGCGTTTCTCTTTTATTATAATTATTAATGGCTGTGTTGTTTTTGTACTTGCTTTCAAGTTGCTCCGAAATTTTGCATTTGGTCAAAAATTTTGTTTGCAAATTATAAATTCTTCCAGCTTGTCTTATGCCCACCGTAAAGTCTTGTGTGTTTGTCTTTCAAGACATTTATTTGATTTTTTCGCTTCGATATTTGTTTGTCTTTTGGACCAGCTGTTGAGTTCTCCTCCATTCTGTTGTTTGCTTTAGTATAAACATTTTTTTTTCTCTTTTGCAGTGCCCACAACATCCATTCGCTTGATGAGTGTTTTTTAATTGATTTAAGATCATTTCTCTGAATTTTATGTTATTAATCTTTCAATTTATATACTTCATTGAATTTTTAATAATAATAATAATGGTACTTGTGGCTTATGGTTCATATAATATATTGATTTGTGTGAGCGCAACTGGATTTGTCTTTTATGATAAAGTTAGTTTTAAATTACTCGAGTATCTCTGCTTTGTTTTCATACCACATATATTCTTTGAAATATTACTTTAAATTCTATATTGTCTGTGGTCCAGCTTCTTATGTGGTATTACTGGTACTTGGAGTTAACTGACAAATGTAGGTTCTACTTGTTTCAGTTTCCCTCAAAACGACGGAAAGGTTTGTATGAGTTGCTTTTTCATGTCAGAACTTCGTAAGGAAATTTGATATCGATTGCCGAGAGACAACTATTATTAGAAATATACTTTATCTAAAACTTTTGTTTCATCTTCAGAGAGGTTTTGAACCTTCGTTCTTCAAGTCGTATTTTCAAAGAAACACTTTTAATGCGCAAATCGAATTTCGCTTTTCTGGTATTATATTCCAGAATATATTATAAAGAGATTTCATTCCTTGGAACACAACAGACAAAACTGCTTTAAATTTACAAACATTTAAATTGATTTATATTACATGATTCCAGATTTATAATTATTACTGGGTTTAAAAAGAGGGTTGATTTGTATTTACTCCATCAAAGATTAAGGAATATGTGCTTTAAATTTCTCGAACAAGTCGGAGTTTTGTGTCATTTCTCAAATTGTTGAATAAAAGCTTCGGCGGAAGCGTTTAAAAAGCATAACGTTTGAGTTGGTAATGCAAAATCCTTTTCTAAGAGTTCATGATTGATGAATACCATAGTCAATGGTAGATTGGAAGACCCATAAATTTCTAAATAGTGCCTAACAGTTAATTCCGTTAAAATATAACAAAAGCTGTTCCTACTGTTCATAGTTTCGGGTTTCTATCTTCAAATAGGTTAAAATATCCTTAAAGTTTATTTTACAGCTTTATTTGAAATATTATAGCCTTGTTCTTGTCATATTGAAGGAGCGAGTCTGCTATAATGGGTTTTCTTTTTGGAAAACAATTGCAATTCCACTTATCGTATAGATAAATGTTCTTCTATCAATTACAGACATTTTTCTTTATTTTTCTTATCTGCCAATATTAATTGTTTTTGTTTTTTTTTTGATTTTTTGATCAATCACTTTTCCATTTCACTGTATTTCATTAAACTTGTCTCACTTTCGCCTTTTTTCAAATCTACCCACCTGTTGCAACGTTATTTAGCCATTTGTTTTTCGTTTCTTATACCATCATTGCACATTCAGTTCAGTCGTAAATCTTTTCCACACGAAAAGTCAGAAAAAAAACCGTTTTTTTTTCAACACACATTTTCAATTCGCTGGCATTATTTGGTATTTTATTATTATTGCTATTATTATTAGTGTTTTAATGCTTCCTTTACGACTAATTTATTTAATAAAAGCTTCGTGTTTGCTGATGGCGGCGCACCGTAGCTCAGTCCTCGATTTTGAGAAGTAAATATGCGAAGCCACGTTTGTATGTATAGAAATGTATATCCATATATGTATGTATATGTATGTGTTTTCCTGTAGCGTGATTTTTTATTCTTTTTTAATTTTCTTTTACTCTTCTATTAATTCAATTAGTTACGTGTGAATTATTATTTGACGCGACTGCATCTACTGGTCTGATGATTACAGCTCGTGAGTTGTGTACACATGTACATGTGTATGTTTGTACAGACTGTCATGCCTGTCTCTCATATTTTATCGCAGACAAATAACTAATCGCATAACGGTGATAAAAAACGCACACAATGGAATTTTGTGCATTAAAAAATACGGCACCAAGGTGGAAAGCCGAGGTAGGTGTTCAAGCTGCGGTTGCTGCTGCAACTCATTCAAAACATATGTACATATGTATGTATGTCTGTATTTACTTTACTCTAGTAAGAAAGACCACATGTAATAGCAATGATTAGCGGTATATTTGTTTTTGTTTTTTTTGCTTTTGGAAATGCTTCAGAAAATCTGTGTTAATTGCAATTGGCAAATATTTGTATGTAGTACGAGCTTACGCGCTTAGTCATCACAACTCAAAATCCGTAATTATCTTGTTTTATTTTCTGGTTTTCCTACTATAAGTTAAAAATTCCTAATATGTCACATGTTTTATCATTCTGCAGAGCTTGTCATATGAAATATTTTTGGAATGATTATAGATTACTTTATTGCTTCTTCTGATGTATAGCAAAATAGACTTTACTTGAAAAGTTAACTGTTTCTTCGGCTAAGTACTTTGTTTTGCCAATTAGTTGAATATAATAACCACTAAAAACTCAGTCTCAACGAATTTGTGACTTTTGCAAGGGATCTCGATGTTAGTGTGACTTGAAACCTTAGAAACTTCGGGGAAAGGTTAGGAAATATTAGAGTCCCTTAAAAGCGTTTACTCTCCATATACATATGTATGTTCAAAGGTTTCGTGCCGAGTATTAGAAATGGAAAAGCGAAGTTTAAAAATGAAGTAGAAAAACTGCGTGCAGTATTATAGCTACTGAAAACCTTGCAATATTTATATTCTTAAGTGTATAAATATCAAAATCGCAAGCAAGTGTCATAAATCATATATTTATGTAAGCAATTATCTCATCGCCAGCAGTTCTGTTATATTCTAAAAATGAAAACAGTTACACATGCACACACAACCATGTAGATACCTATTCTCGAATACCTAATTGTTTATTTATGTTAAATAGTACCCACAATGAATGCAACGTGAATGCCGGGTATGAACACAAACCCAAATGAAGCGCTGCGAAACGGTTCAACGTTGTTGTGTGCCCGACCAGCAGACCAACTGGCACTCTACTAATTGATTACATCACGATTGCTAAATAATTGTTGTATTTGTTCATGCTCTTTTCTTACACCAAGAAATTGTGAAAATCAAGCTTACGTACAATACCTAGTGGCATGCTTAGACGGAAAGTTATTAAAACTTGGAAATAAGTATAAATATAGTATTTCGTCCCACAATTTCCCGTCTCCGTTGGTTGTTGGGAGATATCGTCAGTCATTTATACATTCACGCTAACAGACTTTTCCACACTCGCAAGCAATATGTGTTTTGCTGTTATTAAGTTTGGACTTCTTTTAGCTGAAGCTTAGTACGCGCGCGCGCCAGTTGCCAGTAACCTCTGAACAATAAAGACCGAATGGCAAGCCAGAAGCACAACAAAATATAATCAACTAAAGTATTAAGCTTTTTGTTTGCTACCCCCCGATATTTGAACAACAAGTACATATGCTAAGGTGGGTAGATGAGTTCGTGGGCTAAGGGTTTTGAAAATTTGAGTGTAACATTTTTTTACTGTTGTAGACTCTAAACAAGTGATTCTCTGAGAATTATGAATGAAAATCGATTGATTTGCAATCTACCCATGCAACATTCTAAAATCTAACCTAGTATTTTGAACTGAAGACAGCGATTTTAGAGTCTACCTGTGGCTAGGTCGTAAACTGGTGAACTGATACGCAAAAGTTGTATATATAAGATGGTCAAAGGATCCTCTTAATGTAATTTTAGTTCAGATCTCAGATTACTTATTATTAATCGCATCTTACTTCTCACATATCTCCAACAATAATTCGTACTCTATCAGTACAAGATCTGTTAAGGGATTACACCCACTTGAAAGTCAGGAAAAATGCTACGTTTTTGGAGTCGATTTTACTAAATTCAACTTCCAAATGCGCTCATGCATATCTCCGAAACTAATTGTCGGAACAACTTCGATTTTTCGGAGAATATTCTCATTTCATTTTTTGAAATTCACAAGTGCATATAAGTCATTAAGTAGACTTAAAACCATAAGGTAATGGGTAAAAGTTTTGTGGAACAAGAAGAAACGGGTGCTGGCAGATGGAGAGATATCGAATCGCTGGACTTCATAAATACAGGTACATTATAAAAAGTACTGAAAGAAAATTCAAGATAGGTTACGAAATTATTGTAGTTAGTACTTTTGCGATTTTCCAGAGTGTTGATTGGATATACTTTGATATATTATAAGTAGTACCAAATTCGCTAAAAAAAAGAGCATAAAATTATAGAAATCTTTCAACTATGCTCGCTCCTCGTCGATCAATTTTAGAGTTTGAGAGTGCGTAATGTTTCTAAACATTGTTCTGTTCAGAGTCCTTATTGTTTCAAAACTGTTTCCAATCCAGAGACTTATTTGTTGAGCATAAATATAAGAAAGAAGCATGCTGAAGTTATAATTAAATATATTTCCATCGGGTAGTTAGATGCTTTCGAAAACAGCAGGATCTACATAACCGGAACGGAGCCCGATTTTAATGCGGCCAAATCTCTCTTTCTCTCACTCTCGCGATCACCTGCAAATTGTCTCACTAAAAGGGTCACATAATGGAATGTTATTATCCGAGGCCTGATTTAAGCGTTACAATATCATCAAAACTTCGACTGAGAACTTAGTCGCTCCTTCATAAATAGAAAATACGAAGAAAAAAGAAAAACGTTCATTGAAGGAATAAATATAGACGAACTAGGAGCGAAATTAAACGTAATTGGCAACCATAATGGAAAAAATAATGAAAATGAACTCAAAAATAAGATTTACAACACTTAAAGAATTAGCTATAAAGAGAAACCAACATGTGTTCGAATGAAGCTAGTACGTCTATATATTGTAGTATTATATGTTATTGAGAAACTTAAATACTTCTGAGAGGAAATGAAAACCGTGCAAATCACATGCTATTCCAGTTCTACATACAATAATTCAAAAACAAAGTTGTTGTGTCACAGTGAACCGCGCTGACACGAGCGACAGACCGCTGCAGCATGGAGTGGAGCTTAAATAATTTAGTCAGCAACAGCGATTAAGTAAAAAGAAGCGCAAAACACAGCGAAGAACTTGAGTAACAACTGCAAATTAGAGTCTCTTACTCTTAGCCGCCGCACCGGTTACTGATGTCAGCCAGAGCCCAAACAATCAGCGCAGGCACTGAGCGAACTAATAGGATTAAAATATAACAAAATGAACGTGATGGAGAAACCGGTACGAACGAGTGGTTAAATGGGCGAAAAAATGTGTAGAACTATTACAAAAATAACGTTTACTGCAAGTACTTAAGCAGTAACAATTACTGACAAATAAAAAAAAAGTATATAGTAAGCAAGTGGCACAGCTATTATTTACAAAAAAAAGTAACAATTTTGCTGCTGTTAATTATTGGTGATTTAGTACATTTCAAGCTTACGTGCCAATTTTTGTAAAGAAAATCGGTTCGTGTGTATACTGGTTGTTTAATCGATTCATCATTCTTCAAGTTTTGGGTAACCGAATACTGCTTATAAGAATGTTTAAATTAAAATAGTTGGATGATTACACAGAGATGTATCAATATAAAGATTGTTAGCTCATTAAAAGTCTTTGCCTTGTCCGTGAGATCGCGCCACTAAAAACTCTTATTGCTTGGCTTTTAGTACTAACCTTAAGAAGAATACTGTCAAAATTTCATGACATTTCATTCTATCGTTCACAAGTTATTAAGCTCAAATTGTGTCTGGTATTTTGAGATCCATGTATTGTTAATCCAAAACAAATATGAGTGGATTATTTATTTCTCTACCTTTGTTTGTAAGTTTTCGACTTTACATTAGTCCTATAACGATTTCTTAACAAGTTTTGAGGCATTCTTGGTGTAATTATCCAGCATGAACTCCCATTTCAAGACCATTTCCCTAGGAATATGTTAGCGTCACCAAGGTAAATTAAGGTAGTCTGGAGCACACATTTTTTCTTTTATCTAAAATAACGAACTAACTTCTGAGGCCTAAACGCATCCCCATGTTCACAATGTTTCACAGTTTTTGTGCTGTGCTCATAGGCAGTATTTTCTACCTTTTCTTACACAATATTATGTTGTGAAAACTCACAAAAATCTCTGGCATAAATTTGAAATTTTATTGACAGGTGAAAGTCGATCATGCATTGTTAAATTGTAAAAAATATTTTTTATTTCATTTTATAAACTAAATACTATATCGAATTTCAATATTAATATTATATTATATTTACAAGTTATAAGTCAGTCGTCATAATTAAACACACCATTTACCTTAACAACCAATATATTATCTACATTAGCAGCACTCAAACGATTTTGTTTGTCATCGAAAATATATTGAAAGGCTGCAGACAAACGTTCGGTACTGACTTCGGCACATGGTATCGCCAATATCAGATATGCTATATCCGTTAAGTTATTATGTTGATAAAACCAAAAATCAATTATATTCGCATCCAACGGTAGTCTGGGTTGACGCTCGTACAGTGTAATTTCGGCATCTAAATACGAAACAGACGTTGGTGAAGGGTCGCTATCTAAATTTTGTAAAAATTCACAAAACGTTTTGGCATTATGGCTTGACGTCGGTCGTTCCTCTGCGCGGTTTGTCACTTCGACCATTGGACTGTCATTCGTTTCCGAATTAGTCGTTTCACATTTCAATGTGCTTACGCGATTATATAGCGTGGTTATATATTGTTTGGCACGCGATTTCTGCGTCGCGTCCAGGCAAACACGTATGCGTGGATCCAAAAATACGGCCGTATTGAATAACTCCGTTTCAAGTAATTTAGTTTTTTGGTTGTTTAAAACATCAATAAGTGATTTCGCCATTTTATTGTTGGATAAATTTTCCAAGTCAAATACTGTGTTCATAATAACAATATATAGTTCACTATAACATAATTTCTCGGTTTGTAATTTCTGTGTTGCTTTATACATTGGTTTTAGAACTGCCAATAATTCACTAACAAAGCTCCATTCCTCGGTATTTAGATATAAATTACTATTTTTCGGTATCATATCGGGTAATTTTATCAGCGTCTCATACATAGTGGTCCAATTTACGACACAATCGTTTTGTTTATTTTCACAATTGGCAGGTCCATTAATATGCCAAGCATCGTGTGTGCCCAGCTCTTTCATTAATGTACCGCATTTATCTAGATTTTTCTTAATTTCTGGGTTTTGTAAAATGGCATGAACACAAAGTTCTAGTATTTGCGTGCCACTCAGTACACTGTTTATTTTGTATGAGGAAAAATCCGTTTCCTCCAGCCATTCTTGGAAACTGCTATCGAAACCGCTTTCGTTTTTAATCGTTTTATGGTTAACGGTCTCGTCAACGCCTAAAGCAATATGAAAATCGTCATTTAACTTTTTAACGGCATCTAATATGGTGTTATCATTGCTTGTTGTTATCGTTAAGATCTCTTGTATATTAATCGAATATTCGTTTAAAACTTCCATTATTAGCGTTTTCAAATATTCACTTGTATATCCCCTCTGTAGCTCCTTTATGGCCAACGATTTGATTTGTATGCTTCTCCCTTTAATGTATTGCACATTAATGCCGAGCAGTGTAATATCTTCTTTAGTTGCCATATCGATTTTCAATGAAAATAAACTTCCACTTAAATCATCATTTATTTCTGCTCGCAATTTTTGCGCATAACTGCTTATCAATTCCAGTACACTGTTTCGATTCACACTCACGCTCAGCGTAGTGAAAGCCGGTTCGGCTAGCACTTTGAAGGCACGATCCTCCAGCATGCTTAGCGGTCGTTCACATTTTGTAAAAAACTCCACTATCGCCAGTTCAATATTCGATTTTTTTGGGTGCACACTTTTGCCGCACTTCGTGTGGTGGTTCGGCACTTTTTGTTATGTTATCGTTATATTTGCTCGCGTTCTTCTGTTCTAGATACGAGTTGTATATGACTGGATGCATTAGGCGCAAATGTCGTTGTATATTGGCGGAATGTCCACTTAATACCTTTTTTATACATCCGCCATAATTGCAAATAACTTGATTTAATTCGTTTTTTCCTAACATTTGTCGCAAAAGTTCATTTCTTGGACGAGGCATTTCAATTTTATTTTTTATTTGGCTTAAATCACGTTAAAAAGACGTTCCGTTCACAAGAGTCAAATGAACACTAAAGCAAATTACAGAATTTGCATTTCTTTGTGTTCATATTCCATACGTTTCCGAGAGTGAACGCATTTAAAAAGGAACAGAAATAGTTGTATGTGCTTTTGTGTTATCTCCAATACTGTAGCATTTCGTTCCTGCATGAACAGTACGCATTCATATAGAATTGCATATGTATGTCTGTTACTTCTTGATTATCGCAAGCAGTTATAATATAGGGGCATTTGTTCGTAAAGAGAACAGTTTTAAATTCTCTCATAGGTATGTATGTATATGAGGTTTAGTCAAAATTAATCTGTTATTATGGCTTTCATATGTTAACATGCATGTATATCGCGTTGTATAAGTGTGATCGGTTACGTTATTTGGCGTTGAATAGATAAGCCAGCAGCCTTACTGTAAACTTCATGTGAAAGCCATTTTCAATGGAAAAATTCACAAATTTCAAAAAAGATATACACGATCCATAAATAGAAATGAAAGCACGTTGAGTTCAACCGTCATGTAAACACTGTTCGGTTACAAATGAACTGCACAAATTGCCGCTTGGAACTATTTTAATAAGGCAGGATCTGGAATGATTTGATAAGAGTCTCAAACAAAGTTTGGTTCGAGCAACGTTGTCAATACAACTAGAAAATGTGCGTGCTGCTATTGATCAATCGCGTTTGAGGGCTTATGTGAAAGCAAAAGGTGACCATTTCGAATGAAATTTCGTACATCACTTATCTAATATATATATATATATATATATATGTGTCTGTGAAACTGCAGTGGTTACGTGAGATCTGCGAATACAATCGTCATCCGATTTGAGAAAAACGCTTTAAAGTTTTTCGTGCTGAAGCTGACTGGCGCGAACCCTTCGAAATTATAACGGATTGGATGGGGATACGGTCGTAAAATAAATTTTGAAGCATTAACAAAAAAGTTTTGAAAATAGGCATATTAAAGATTGATATCACTAATTAATTTCAACTGCTAACAAACCAACCAATTCACTGCTAATAATAGCCATAGCCAATATTTTATACTATAAGTCGGTTTTTATTTTAATTTTTTTCTTTTAAACACTCTTTATTTGCTCAGAAACACTTTTAATTCCACTTCCAACAATGGCAACAATATGCCAACTAAGCGGCACTACCGACAAAGTGGTTAGACAGTTTTATGCGCTGCGGCGGTGAAATTTGATATTAAGTTGGTCAAAAAGTTTTCACCCAACTTGTTTACTTCCTGTCAGGTTTTTAGTGAGTTGAACAATTTTAAAGATGTTGAAAGTTTGAAAAACTTTTGCTTTCGGTGTGAATGTGTTTAAAAAAATGTTATACAAATGTCAAATGAAATTACAACTAAGTTCGAAAAGGGCAGAAAAACATGTGGTGATGAAATATGGTGCGTTTTAGTCAGCAACTTAAAGGGGTCATATCTACATGTAAGTCAGAAAATTTGCTTTAATTAACGACTTAAAGAATTATATCCACTTGCAAGTCAGAAAAAGACATTTTTTGTGAACTTTTTTCTGAAGAGGCATTTTATATAATAAATATATAAAACAAAATGTACTTTTATAATCAACAACTCATTTTGAAAAGTTTTGGATCCCCAGCCGATCTGCCGGAGGCCTCCTAAAAAGATGTCTGGCGGTGAGAATGATTTTTCTGATTAAAATTATCTAAAATCCTAAAACCAAAAATGTTTAAAACCAAAAGACTAGTCAAAATTTTGCTTTTTCACAAAATAGCGGAATTCCAAAGAAAAGTGGTTTTTTGTGAAAAAAAATTTAGCCCACGCTGAAGGTTCGAAACGAAATTGTTACCAAAAATCTCATTTCTTCGATCAATATCTGATTAATATATCTTAGAAGGTCGTGTGAAAATTTTAAATCGTTCGATCCAGCAGTTTCGGAGACTTTTACACTAAGTAAAAATGTTTTTTTTTTTTGTAAATACGCTCATGTCTCTGATACTATTTGCCGCATCAACTTCAAATTTACGGAGCACATTCTCAAATATATTAATATTATATTTGATATATTAGCCAAAAATTAAATTTTTTGAAATTCACAAGTCTTATTAAAACTTATTATGAGTGACAAATGTTAGATTTAACCTTTCTTTCAGTGAATTGAAATCGTTTATTGTCTTGCATTTCCAAAACACTTTTACCGATGTGACGACCGATTCCTTCGGTCGATGATTTGTTTCAATAACTTTGTATTTTAACCCCAATAAATTGGAAACTAGCTTGAGTTGTCTGGGTGAATATTATTTCCAAAAATCATCTAAGATTTATCTCATTTACTAATTTTATATTTTCCCTAAATTAATTTAGCCGCACTGACACAACACTGTGCCATTACTAACCACTCTTCAATTTGAACACAAACACAAAATTTCAAAATGACATCAGTTAAGTATTTGTAAACAACTTTTACTTAATCATTTGCAATTTTGAGCCAACGGCAAAAGCCTTTAATTTAATTTTAAATTTTTATTCGAAAATATTGAAGCGAGCTATAAACCAGTTTGTAGTCAAAGTTGCTGTTAAAGCGAAGCTAATCCCTTGCTGTGGCGTTTTGTATTCGCAGCTTCTACTCGGTGAGAATAAAAGTGACGAAATGAAAAAATATTTAACTTCATGCCTTTGTTTGTAAAGCCCACGTGCAAAGCTTTAGAATTTATTGGCGTTGCACTTGCTAGCTCTGTGAGTGCGTCGCTTCACCGGCGGTAGGTAAGTTTTGTATTGAAAGTGGTGAACTGGAGTGTATAGAATAAATTATTAAATAAACACAATAAAATATGGCAGACGTAGAGGCAACTCAATACAATGGAAACGGCTGCAACAAATGTAACAGCAACAAGGACACTGAAGAGCTTAATAGATGTGTCTGAATTATAAATACGTAAGGGTGATCAAAAAGTTTGATAGGCAGTACTTTTTAACAGAATTGTGATATATTGTGTACTTTGGTGGCCTAACGATTATTTTGGATTAAATCACCGTGAAACTGATCCGTAAAAATATTTAAAATCTATTGAGAAAATTTATCTAAAAAATAACAAATGTTGGGATTATAGTGCCTGAATATTTTGATGCGCCAACTGAAACCAGGTTCTCAAAAGGAGCATATGTAAAGAATAAAATCAACTTCGAACAAAAAGTGTCTAGTTATGGACGGCTTCAGGCTGTGGCAACTCAGAATAATATATGTTCTCCATTGAACTTTTTGAACATTCCTTATATAATATATACTTGTATGTATATGTATACTTATCGTGAGACCGCCACGCCTGAGCGACTTAATGCGTCTGCTGGAAATACAATACAGTTAGCGACTTTGTATGCTCCTTTTATTGGCCAGCAACCGTTTAACTGACTGACATTTGACTGTTGCTTTAGCCGCTTATTCTACCTTGTATATTTTAATGGTTGTTTAAATAAATGGGTTTATATACATATACATAGAAAGAAATATTATGCTGTCATATGACTTAATAGCTCACATGCCAATTAAAGCTTGACAAATTAAATAATGGTATAAAATTAATAAGATAAATATGGGAAGCAAATATAAAAACAAAAATAAGAAAATAATTAGTTTTTAAAAATAGACACACGCAAACAAATGCAAGCATTTTCGACTAAGTTAGCGTCCAACAGAATGGCAAAATTTTATCTCCGTATAGAAGTCAAAGCGAAAAAGATAAAAAATCAATTGTCAAGTCAATTCAATGAGTGTAAATATTGTCAATAACAATTGAAACCCGTTAGGTGGACAGAAAAAAAAACAAACAACGAAAAGCAATAAAAAAAAGTAGCCAAACAACGGCAAAAATGAAAAAGTGCGAATTCTATGAAATTAATGTGAGCTTGTGGAGAAAAATATAACAAATGGCAATAAATAGATACAGATAGAAATTGAAAGGCAAAAAGCGAGTCAAGGTAAACCTTGCTAAAAACAATAACAAAAAACACTAAATTCAATGCAAAAAGCAGCAATGATAGCAATTTCCATTCGAGGTGTACAGGAGGCGAGGTAAACAAAAGGTAGAGTTCAGAACACGCGCGCCGCTGATCGCGAGTAGTGACTGGAATGCAGTCAGCCTTTATCGCTCGCTCGACTTTGTTAAGTGCTGGGCGATTTTGGTTCAGCTATGTGTGTTTGTATGTAGAAATCAATGCACTGACGAGATTTTTTGCTGCATGTAGATCCGTGTATGTGTATATAGTATATGTATGTAAATATTTTGAAATTTTTTTCTTAATCTACAAGCGCATGCGTTTGGTGTACGTGAATTCTTGCATGTGTTTTAAATTTATAAACATTCAGTGCTGATTTTTTATAAGCTTAAATATGCAAATTAATTGCCAAGTGAAGCGTTGAACCCAGTTAATAACAACAAGAGAGTACTAAAATTTTCGAAAATTTCCAAAGCTGTTATTAAATTTATGCGTTTGATTTAAATAATTTTTTTTTTTACATAAAATTCAACTGCCACTGCCACGAAAAGTTTGTTGTGAGACATTATTAATTAACCGTTTTCGCATCCGTTTTTATACCCTGCACAAGGAATATTAAGTTTGGCGCGAAGTTTATTTATATGTATTTTTAAGAATTTTGTAAGTGGCTCCCAAAACTTAACACGGGTTTTTCTTGAAACACTGTTTTCAGAGTCCGCGAGGAAAATTTCTCCGAAACCTTCTTATATTTGTCAGGTAATGATCGAATGAAGATTTTTGATATTAATTTCGGAGTTTAAGTCGCTCTGAAGTGTAAATTTTTTCAAAAAAAGCAATTTTGATTTGGTCTTTCGATCATTACATACATTCCACATCTATAATACAAGTATATACATATCTATAATAATAACAGAAATTTTTGGTTTTTGGATTTGCGATAATTTTAAGCCGAAAAATCTGCCTTGCCACCAGACACCTTTTTTTGGATGTGCTAGTGGAGATTAGGTAAGGGATCAAGGGGAATCAAAATTTCTAAAAATGAATCGCGGATTAATTCAGTACAATAAATTTCGTAAATGTACAATATCGTACTCGTATTTTGATTTATATATTATATAAAATGCCTCTTCAAAAGAAATGTACAAAAAACTAAATTTTTTCTCTCTTGCAATAAAAAAGAGTTACCCAATTGTACAGCAATTGAATTATGTTTTCATCTTGTTTGGGTCTGAAATGTTTTGAACGTAGAAATAAAACCTTAAATGATATGTTTATTAATCAAACTTATTAAAACTTATTCTGCTATATTTATAAGAAAATAAATAAAAATTTGTTTTTATTTCAGTGTTACTTTGTGCCTTATTAACGTCAATAATACAAAACGGTGAGTAATATTGTAGTTCATACATAATCCATTATTAACGCAGCTAATACATAGTCACACTACCAATTATGAATTAACAAGATAATCTTGCTAGTTGCTATTTGTACTTTAAATTCTCAATTTATTGCTACTTAACACTTTTTATTTTATTGAAGTGCAAATTAGCTTGAAAAGATTTAAACAAGTGTGTATTTATGTGTATATGCTTTTATATATCGAATCTTTGAATTTGTTTGAACACAAAACTGCCACTAATAAAACGTTAAATAATGCGAAATTTGTTCTGAAACAATTCCATAGCAATTAAATAAAAGTAATTGCAAAATAATTCCAGCTTTTTGGTGTACGTGTGTTGAACTTTCAATTTCGTAGCTAAAATATTAATTTCTAACACGTTTTAGTTGCTATATATGCGTCAGGATGCGGCTAATTACACACACCTAAGCAAAAGTCAGTTGCGTGTTTGCTTTATTTTACTAATTGGTCGCATTTAATGCTGGCATTTATAACTTTACAAACATATGTTTCGCTTTGTATATGTGTAGCTGAGTATTTGTATTAGGGTGTTGATTTTGGATTGAGTTGATTTTTCTTTTGCAAACGCCGTTTGAAGTTTCAGTTTTTGCTATAAAAAAAAGAACATAAGGATAAGGCAAGTAAATTTACAACCATAAAAAGTAATATTCTAATACAAAATTTTCCGCTTTACAAAAAATTTCCTTATAATTTTTTTCATAAAAATACTCCTTTAAAGGTTATAAATAGTTATAAAAGTCATACAAGTGATTTATACATTTTCTGTTGCTCATACGACATGGTGTACTATTTGGTTGCTCAACAAATTTAATGCATAACTTTAACTGCGTATAACTTGTAAAGGAATGAAAGCAGGAAAATTATAAGACCTTTTTTGTAGAGCAAAAAATTTTATATTAGAATTTCATTCAAGTTGTCGGTTTACTGGTTTTGGAGATACAAAAGTTATTGCAAAAAATAAAAAAAAATCCAATGTTAAATATATAAGAATAGTAAAATGAATTAGGCACGATTTAAATTGAAAACAAAAAAATATGTTAACTGCGGCTGCACCAAAGGTTTAATATTCTTCATAGGTGGATTTGTTTATAGCATAAAAGAGTATAAAAAGATCCTTATCTTGATTTTGAGCGGTCCGTGGCAGCCATATGCTACAGTGGTCCAATATGAACAATATGTTCGGAGATTGTAGCAATACCTAAAATAATAATCTATGGTATTCCAAATCTTGTAAAGAAAAAATAAAACAGTTTTCCATACATGGACAAGAGTTTGTTCGATCAGTTTGTATGACAGCTATAAGCTATAATAATAACCTATGCCCAATTTTGGGAAGATACCGTGCCAAATAAAAATAAGTTTTCCATACAAGAACTTGAGTGGAATGGATCAGTTCGTATGGATGCTATATGTTGTCTGATATCGGTGATTTTAACAAACTAGCCGCTTCTTAGTGAGAAAAGAACGTGTGCATAATTTCAGGTCGATATCTCAAAAATTGAGGTACTCGCGTATATAAGTACGGCTAGACAGACGGACATGCCTGTATCGACTTAGCTCGTCACGCTGATCGTTTATATAAATCTTTATAGGATCTCCGATGTTTCCTCTTGGGCTTTACAAACATCGTGGCAAACTTAATATACCCAGTTAAGGAGCTTGTTACGTTGAATACTTGAAAAACTGCGACTCCTGGGGGTGTTTGCAAACAAAAAAAATCAACTTGGGTAATAACGGATAGCCTAATGTGTATGTATGTGATATTTTATATATTTCTCTGTTGACTTTTGAGGCTTTCTATTATAATAAAATGCACGTATTTCTAAAATTTTATGCTATTCATAATATATTTTATGGCATTGTAAATAATTTCAAACGTAAATTAGTCATTAATAATTGTTTATTTATTTACAAATCTATCACTAGAATAAATATTTCATATTTATGATATAATTATTTTAATAATAAAAACAAAGCCAATTCCACTAGCTTACACCGCTATGTGTGAAATGTGTTCTAACGGTATTCAAATTTATTACTTGGAAATCTATAATTGAAATTTAAGTTTTAACTGTCAACCACACGCTTGCGTTGCGCAGGTTGTAAATTAAACCATGAAATACCAGCATGCTTCCTAGCACACATATATAAATATATACATATAACATTCCATATAAATTTTTTGCTTGCCAATCTCCTTCGACGCATATAAATAGTTAAATTGTTAACAATTAAAATTTATTGCACTCGCATGTTAATGACGCCGCCATAGGAGCGCTAACAGGGCGTACAATGATGTGCTGCCTTGCCAGCTTAATTCATTCATCACTACACATTTTCACTTTATTTTTGCACGCCTTTATACTTATAGTATTATATTTACTACATATCTTTTTTATGTTGTTGTTATTTCATTCAGTTTCACTTGTTTTCGCATAAAACTGACCGCCATAAAACTGCTTTGCCCCCAATGGCGCCCTGTGGGTGAGCGGCGAGCGCATATTTCTTCAAACTATTTTGGCTCGACAAATATGTTGCAGCAACATTATTGCTAAAATCCTTTGACCTATTATGCGTCTACTAACATTTTTTTTTATGGTACAAAGATAAAAAAGTAGTGAACATTTTTCGCTTCAGTTAACTGCCGGTTACTTTGTGTTGAAGTTTCGAAAATTTGCTTTGTAAAATTTTCCGGTAGATAGGAATGGAAATATTTCTATAAAAAATGAATAAATTTTCCATTCTATTCGAAAGTAGAACAATTTTCAACAAAGAGTGCGCAGTGGTGGAGTATACTCTGCTAGACCTGTGGATTCAGGAAACATTGACTTAAATTTAAAATATTTTTACAATACGAACTTCTAGAGGGCATTGAGAGTTTCAAAATTGCGGTTTTGATTACACAGAGGCTTACCAAAGACATTTGCCGATATCAGACCACTGTAGCATATTGCTGCCATACAAACTGACCGATCAAAATTAAAAATCTTTTATGCTATAAGGAATGCATCTGTGAAGGGTATTAGAGCTTCAGTGCTGCCGATGTTAACGTGTTTTTTTTATTTAAACTAGATTTATATATAGATATAGAGGTCTGTTCCATAAAACCCAATACACTTTGCAGTGTTTGTCTAGGCAAGTGGACATAGCAAAGAAAAAGGTTTCTCTAAAAGAATTACGATCCATAAATATAACACAGAAATTTAGTCCAATATTTAACCTCTGTTAAACTAATAATGGATTGTCTGTATAAACTCTACAAAATATGCAAATAATTCGCAGAAAAAAATTTAAATTATTTTTATAAATGTTCGAACGTGTAATTCTTCGAATTAGTTCCTTGGTTCAAATGGTTCTTTGGCTCCAACAATTTTGAAATTTTGATAGCAAATCGAATGTGAAGAAGCAGTCGCCTTTGAATCGTCAATTCTTTGTTCGCTATAATTAAAATTTTGTACTTGCAAGCAATAACAAGGTTATTCATTTGAATTCAAGGTAAGAGAGTAAATGCTTATATCATTGTATACTCTAAAAAAACCTGATCACTTAAAAATATGCTCTATTAGAGAACCGTTCAACATGTTTATGTACTTAATACATTTCAGCAACAATAATAACAACTTGGAATGCTTCGAAAACTAACTAAATAAAGTTGGGCGAAAACTATGCAGAATACGTAACCTTAAAAAAATTACTTTGAAATACGAAGAGTTGGCTGCCAGAAGAAGGAGAGTAAGAGCAAAATAAATTTAGCCAGTGTGTTGAGTATTTACAATGCAAAGTATGCCGTACAAAATATTACAAAAATAGAAACAAACAACCAAATAATGCCGGTGGAAATTAAACCAAAATAAATTCGAGAAAAATAAGTAGAAACACGAAAGCAATGCCGAAGCGCAGAGTTTGTTTAACAAAGTGTTTTCAACACTCCATAAAATAAAATTCGCGAACAAAACAAAAACAACAGCATTAACAAAAGCCAAACAGCTGCTGCTATTACTGCAGCAGTGGAGAACAGCCGCAATACGGCATATGAAAACAAAAAGTTAAATACTGACACCCACACGTCAACAAAGAAATTACTACACGCATTAACAGAATATGAATTTCCGCTGCTAAATATGTTTTTGTTTTGAATTTTTTTTTCTATATTATAATTTGTAATTTTTTGTATTTTTTTCTGAAAACTCTTGCGCCTCCACAACTTGCCGCAAAACATGCGGAGTGTTATTTGTTTTTGCCCTGACCGTCACTGCCCAAAGAAGCAACAAAGCAAAAATAAGTGGCCAGTTTAGAGAGAACGCGATTGTTGCAGATTTTATTGTTTACTTTTGGGTGGTCGTCGTCGCTGCCGCAGATGCCGACACAGTACATGTGTTGTTTTTGTAAAATGGTATGCTCCAAAACTCAAACTGAGAACAGCGCTATGCATTATATGTAAGTGAGTGAGAGCATTGCTGAGCGCCATTCAATTCGAGAGCGTGTTTTCTGCTTGCCAATTGTGTTTGCAAATGCACGGAAAGCTAAATTGAAAGCTGGGACGGGGAGGTTTGAAACTGACATCCGGCATAGGGTTACCTGTATAACGCATAGACAGGAAGCAGTTGAAGGGAAATTGAATTTTCGGAAAAAATAAACAATGTAGAACATGAAAATTCTTGGAAGAGATATACTAGAGAAGAACAAGTTTAAATGAAAATCATTGTCAGCCCAAGGATGAAAAGATATTGGGTATTTTATACACATATGATACGTATAGCACCGTTATTTAAAATAGAACATTTATACAATGTTTGGAGAGAAATTTGGACGTATGGTGTGTAGACTATCCTTTCGTCCAATTTCGCGCCGATTTTGGTTTATGAACATAGAGCATCGGCTTGACGTATTCCCACAAAAAGTAGTCATATGACCTAGTGACAGATTCATTTCTTAATAACACCCGGTAATAAAAAGTTTAAAACCGTAAAGTGAAGTTTTGACACGCTGTATGGTTTGTTGGACTTTGCTGCAGTACTATTTGGCGTTAAGACGACTGTTGATGGTCGAAACCAAAAAGTTGCGTATCATTTGCTTAAAGCGCTCACCTTTGACGGTAAGGTTGGTAAATCCATCTTCAGTTTTATAAAAGCCTAGGCCTTTAGATCGGACCACTATAGCATATAGCTGCCGCACAAATTGACCGCTCAAAATCAAGTCTTTGTATCAAACTTTTTTATTTGATAAGATACATTTACCGAAGTTGGCTTAGGACCATTCAAACTGGTCGATCCACATCATTTGTTAATATAATATATATTTACAAAATATTTCCTCATTAAGAAACCTTAATTCAACTTAAAGGTTGTTTATAACAAACAACGTGGCTAGAAAGTACAACCAGAATTTGTATATTTATTCCTGAATAGTGATTCGAAAGTAGGAATGTTGGCAACTTTTGCAAGGTGCACAAACTCAGCTAAAGTTTCACAAATACATTATAAAGTACATGTATGCAACAGTTGCTCGCAAACATGATGCGCTACGCAAAGGTGACTGAGGGAATGAATGAGGAGTTTACTTCGAATGAGAGCAGACGGAAGCGTCAAAGGAAGCAAAGGATAATACAAAACTGAAAGCCGAAACCGCTTAAATACGCTTGGTTGGATGAGTACAAAATAAGTTCACCAAGCCTATTGTACGTACATATGTATTTGCACATGTATGTATGAGTGTGTATGTACGTGTATATGTGTTTGTATATTTTGCATTGGCCAAATGAACGCAGGGTCACCAATGGGCGGTTAGGTGGGAGTAGGAAGTGAATTGCACGCCAGTCAAATAATGCTAAAAGCAACAAAATTCACGTACATGCATATACAATAATTACTAACATATGTACATCTGTATGTATTTGTATATTTATGTATGTGTGTTTATGTTCGCCCATATCCACTTGTTTGTGAATTTGTAAGCAACTTCTCGGACGTGCAAACAATAAAATGAGTTACGTGCAGATTGCAGTTGTAGCGCATGTTGTTGTTATTGTAATTGTTACGAACAGATAACACCACCTCAACTTAAGCAGTTAGCAGTGGCGGAAAGTGTGCGGAAGACGCAAAAGCGAAACAACAACAGCTAATGCGGAGATTGATGTACCAATATGTATGAATAACTGCGAGAGCTGGTGGAGAAGTACTCTTATAGTAGTTGTTGTTAGTAAACGTAAAGTGCATGCAGTCTGTTTGAAGACTGCTATTGCTGTTGTTGTTGCTGTTCTCCACTGCCACAGTTAGTTAATTACCACGCGCAAGCAAAGTAGATAGTTGGTGGCTGGAAAGTTATGTACATACGTACATACATACATATGTATTGGCTTTTAGCATTAACCGGAATTGAATTTGATCGCCACACTGGTGTTGTGTGAGAGGGTTTGTGTTATAGTATTTTAAAATTAGTGGTCTGACAGATAAGATGAGAGCAAATATTTAATAAATAACAATAACAATTGGTTTTCTGCTCCCATTTTCGAATTTACCTTCAAGAAGCAAGAACCTCTTCTCAAGGTACTCTAGTCTAAGGTGAGATGGAATAATCTCAGCAATAGTACATTAAGTTTGTCACAAAGTTTGTAACTCCCAGAAGGAAACGTCGGGGACCCTTTAAAACCTACACTTTATATAAATGAGCAGCGTGATACGCTAAACAAGCTACCTCATATCGTTCGTGTTGTTTTAAAATATTTAAATGCAAATAAATAATTCCTGAATATAGTACACAAAAAAATTGAAAATAAATTTTATTTTCAAGGAATTAATCGCTATTTTCCCAAAAATGAATTATGCCTTATTAAACTAAAAAATAGTTCTCCACGTTCGTGGTTGAAAGAATAAAATTAAAAAGCTGAATTAACTGCAGCCAGTTTTAAAAATCTAGTTTTGAAAAAAAAACGTGTTTAGTGATTAACTGATTTAGCTGATTGAACTGAGCGGCATTTTTGAAATACTCATTTAAAATTTTAGTTGTTGTTTTAGAAGGTATATATTATAGAAATATAGAAACATCGAAATAGCACAACCGTGAAAATAGAATCTGCTTTTATGTAGAAAACAGCTTATTCCGAATATGTAAGTTTGATAATATAAATAGTTAGATTCAATTTTTTCACTTATTTGTTGCATTATTACTAAATATTATATAATAATAATTTTGGCATTCAAATAATATTCTGTATATTTTGAAGAACTATTATTTTTTTTTAATAAATCCTTTGAAAGCAGCAAAATTTTGTATGATTTTTGTAAGCTGCCAATGCTAATTCATAACTTTAATCTGCACATATATGTATGTAATATGCATATAAAAAATTATATACAAGATATAAAATTATATATGTATGAGTTGGTATTATCCCTTGGTCTGATTTGCCATCTTTACTCACCGTCCGCACGCTATTCTTTATTCTCTGACACAAGTTGCTGCTTTGTTGTATGTAGTGCCTACTTTGTTGTCATTGTTACCGCACTAACCAAACCGATGCAGTTCATACGTGTACATTCATATGTACATATGTATGTATGCACATACATAGTTATATTATCCTTTAGGCACCAATCGTGTTTTGCATATAACATTATCGCTACTACAAAGTAAGTAATTGTTGTTGGGTATAGGTAATTTTTATTGCCTTTAAAGTTTTTCTGCATATTGTATGATTTCCTTTTAGCTAACTGTGACCCAACTATCTACATACGTTTATAAAATGTGCGCAAGCAATAAAGCCGCAAAAGCCGGCAATTCACGGTGCAAAATGCGCTTTTAACTCAAAGGTAAATGAGTATGCATTTGTGTGCTTTGTGTATGCACCTCTGTTTATGCAAATACATTTATATTCCTATGTGTAATGGTGTTGGCCATTCATGTGACCCAACAGCCTACCAACAATTGTTCTACCACTGCCTACTTCACCACTTCGCTTTGTACATTTCCTATTTGCATGCACCTTCTTTACCAAAACTCCACAGTTCTTAATTCCAACAACAACATTTACCTGCACTTGTTCACCGATTTGTTTTTGCATGCATTTGTTTTTGCTATTCTTTTGTGTTTTCCCCCCATTCCAACTGGCAGTTTGCGTTCTCTCTCGTGGTACGCTCTCTCAGCGCAACTGTCACTGACTGCTACATTAACTGCGCAGTCGACTTCAACGCTTTTATTAGGGGTTATATTTATGTGTTGCGCTATAGGCCTCCTTCCATCGCGCATACAACAAATTTTATTGGCATTCGCCGTTGTTGTTGGCACTTGCTGCTGTTGTTGGCCCTCGCTAGAGTTGTTGCTGCCGAACGCGTATAGTAACAGCAGCGCTGCTTACTTCGCCGCTGCTCTGCCGACTACTGTCTACCGTCTGCTGCTTGGCTGCTCATATCATTTTCGTACATATTTTTGCTGTTTTTAGTCATGTGAACGGATTCGAATCGCCGCAGTCGTGTGCGAGAGTAGCGTCTGAGTGTAGCGCAACGTAAATTTTACTCGCCAAAAAGATTTGCAATTATTTACCTATAGAAATGACATATTGTTGGCGGCGCGTAATATGACAGCGTGTGTGTAAAAAGTGCAGAAAAAGACGCAAGAAAATATAAAAATATTATTAGCAGCAAGCAAGAAATAAATGCAAATTCAACTTGTTAAAAAAGAAAAAAGAAAATCTGTGCGAAAATATTTTGAGCGTTTAACAAAGTGTTGTTGAGTGACCGAACGGAATGTGTGCTGGCGAAAAATAATTCATTAATAATAAAAGTGTGGCAAAAGTAGTGAAACATAATTTTGAAAAATTTAAATAAAAGAAATTAAAAATAAATTGGTAAAAAAAATTAACAAGCAAAAATTAAAAAAGATATTATTGAAAAAATAGCAATAAAAGCATGACAAAAAATTAAAAAAAAAAAAATAATTAATATATTGAAAAAAGTGGCTATAAAAATTTAGCAAAAAAAATTGTAAATATATCAACAAAAACAATATAAAAAGTTATCAAAGCAAAACAAACACATTTGGAAGCCTTGTCAATTGTCATCGTTTTTTGTTTTCTAAGTGTTTGATTAACTGTTTTTTTGTCGTATCAGGCATTGTGACAATTTCACGTGATTGTCATTAAATCGCGCGCTCGTCTGAACTTTGCGCGCACCTTTCGACTTGCCTACACATTGGACCGCAGGTAATATATGTGATTTTATGGAGCAAAAAAAAAAGTTTAAAAAATTAGAAAAACAAAATTACAAACAAACACAGCAACAAAGTGAGCACGATCGACGTTTGATAAGAAACGCGCATGGCAATAAATAATAACCAAATATGTAACAGCTTTTAAGTGCTAAAACTCGCTTTTGCGCTTACGTGTAACGTAAAAGTAATTAAAAACGGAAACCGTCAATTTTGCGTTGCCTGCACTTGAAGTGCGGAGAGTGACTAGTTCTAATTCTAGTTCTAGTATTAGTGCTTGTGATATTGTGGAAATCTTTCTTCCGCTCCTCCTGTTATTATTATTTTTATCTTCTCTATTTAACTATCAATTGATAGATCTGCGCGCTGGCCGCCTGATAGCGCTGGGTGCTTTACAAAAATGTCAATCGGCCAGTTAGTCAGTCAATAACCTGCGTACGCCAATCAATTCTTTAGTCACCAGTCTGGTATTTATTTTTTTTAATGCTGCTATTGACCTGTGTTTGCAAAGTGAAGCCATTGAAGTTATTGTGTAATTTGTGTGCCCAAGTGTACTAGTAGCAGTGTATTAAATAACGTCAAATGCAAGAAGTATAGCAGACGCAGCAATAAAAGTTTTCAGTTGGTAAGCCATATACGCAAAATGTAGCGATATTGTATAATACCTGTAGTGTGGCTTAAAGCCGCAAAAAATGTTTATGAAGCGTTCTAAAAAGTTACTGACATATAGTTGGTGACAATTGTGTGGTTGTTGATGGGTAAGCCCGCTAAAGAAATTGTAGTGTGACTACTATAAATAGTTTTGAAAAAGTGCGTTAGATAAAGTGCGAGGTTATTTATAAAAATTATAGGAGTAAATTGGTTTCTTATAAGAACTGTGGCCAAATATTTACTTACACACCTTTTTTGTGATGAAAATAGCATAAAATAATTATATCTGTATACAGAGCGCTTTGTATGGGCGTTTAGTTTTAGAAATCCCAGAATTTCCGCAGCAAGAATATTTTGTCGATATATGTGCGACGGGACGACTCATTTTGGTGAATCGAAGCGAGAGGTTGCCATCGCTCCAAATTTTTCAGTTTTATTCACTGCACCATGCTCATCTTTGATAGAAGTATAGTTTCCAAAATAATGTTTAAACATAAATGCACCAAAGCTGCCAGCTGTACTTGGTACAAACCATGCCACTTATTTCTACGAAGATTTGAAGCAGATTTTGGTTTTGTGGTTTGGTGGACTACCCTTTAAATAAATTGTCGCTCGCGTTCAATTTGTTGTACCCACAGGCAAAAACTTTCTTAAAATAATTACCCAACCCTTCTCTTGCTTATCAGTTAATAAATAAATATTATTGTAGCGCAAATTCACGCCGTAAAAACTTTACTAAATAAATACACTTACGTGCAATTTTATAGAATAAACACTACAAAGTTTTTTATTGCATTGTTATTTTATCTATCAAAGCGATATTTATGTGTAGAGACCAACAGAACTAACAATCGACATGTGATTATGCGAGCAGCCGGGTAAATAGATTTTGAGTTTAAAACAGTTAATTGTTAAATTTTTGTGATTCAAATATCTAGTTTAACGTTGAGACCAACAAAACTTTCAGAAATTTAGTTATTTGAATTAAAGGTAACTATTTCCGACTGAGATTGATTATGCTTATTTTCTGTCAAACCCAGGAACATGTTTCAAATCGTTGTTCTTCAAAGGTATATACATATTCTTAGCCAAATCTATGGCATCTCGAGTTTTTGATTTCAAACATGCTGGAAGGCTGCTAAATCTCCAAATTCGCTCATAAAACTTATTTTTATATTTATCAAATATACTGAATATTTATGCTTTATTAAGCCTTTAAAATGTATTTTCAAAATCATCGATATATTTATAGAAGAAAAACCTATTATATAATATATTTTTATAGTAACGAAACTTCTTTTCGATATCGCACATTCGAACAGAATAGTTTGCTTACTACCACACTGTTTCTATTAAGTTTAATCCACAATTTTATATCTTACTTAATATCGAAAGTGATTTTCCACTGCTTCTACTAAGTTTAATCCAAAATTGTATTTAAAAAATGTCAAATTAAATTTCGAACTTTCACTGATTTAAATTCCAATTCTTTCCCTGACCCACGCAAATACTAATTGCTGCAGTTTTAATCCGCCACAAGCGCTTGATGAATTGTTGTGACAATGCTTTTCGAATTTAGTCGTTTGCCAAGCGGCCAAGTTGCAGAGAAAGCATTTTATCATTTGATTGCTAATGTGCGCGCACTTGTGGAACAATTCACCGATGACAAAGAAATAAGGTAAAACAAAAAAATTATAGCACATTCTGAAAAAGTACATACCGTTAAAAAAGTATGATGCGCTCAAAGGCGTTGAAATTATAAAAAGTGCAATGAAAGTTTGCTCATTTATTTTGATTATTTTCTCATTTTTCGCTCATTTCATTTTAAATGCCGTTTTTCCCAAGCATACATATATTATTATAAATTAATAAAAAATAAATAGTGCTTAATCAGCACGTTTATGTCTTTTTTTTTGCAGCATCGTATGCTCTTAACGTCATCACTCAATTAAATTTGTCCGATATGCGAGCGTAAACGATTACATTAATATGCAATTATGTGCTCGTATGAGAGCAAACCTACTTTAATTACATAAATATATAATTAATTTGAATATTATAATTATTATACTTTTCACTATCGACAAGCAATCAGTGTAACTCTAGCATGTGCTGTGAGACAAAAATTAAAGATACAAAAAAAAAAAAAATTCTTAGTAATTCGTATGTTTTTGTTTTATTAAAAATGTTTATTTAATTAGAGACTTAAACTTGTGAAAAAGTATTGCATATTTCATTATTTCCCAATTATTCCCAGCAAAATCATAATCATTAATTTCATACAAATTTGTAAACAACTAGCAATTTCCTCAAACATATTTTCACTTTTAAGGTTCTTATTTTTTGTTTGAAATCATAATGTAATAATTGGTTTGTGTTATCAATTTTAGGGAGTTAAATTTTTTTTAAAAGGTGGCAACACTTTAATAAAACATAAGTTTAATTGTTAACCTTCTAGAATCTCTTTAATTTAATTCCAATTTATTTATATTACAATACAATAAAAAATTTTTGATAAATTTTGTTTTAATCAAATTTGTAATCAGCTGGCAACCATCTAAACAAATTTTTAATTGTAAGCTTTCTTAAATCTTTTTAGATATTACAATATGTTGTTTATTGTTGAATTCAAGTTTTTAAGCTTATGGCATATTTATCTCATCAATTTTATTAAATTCAAATTCTTTTTAATAATAAAATATGTACATAAATAAATGGCAACACTTATTGGAAAATTATTTTTGTTGTAAGCTCTTCTAAATCTTCTCAGTGTGACATATTTCAATATATTGTTCATCTTATAAGCAATATTGAATGAAATTAAAATTTTTAAACAGATGGCAACACTGCTTTGAAAATATTTACAACTGTAAGCTCTCTTCAGGTTCCTCAGTTTGATACCTACTTTGAAATAATTAGTTAATTTTTTTTAATTTTTGCAACGTAAAAATTTCAAATAGGTGGCAACCATCCACAATAAATATTTTTACTTTAAGATTTATTAAGCCTTATTAATTTTATAAAATTATTTAATTAATTCCTTTATTATATATTTGTGACTTTTTGTGCCTTGGAATTTTTAAACAGCTGGCAGCTTTGTAAATGTTTTGCTTGACACCATTCGCATAATAATAAAAAAAAATATATTTCACTTTTTGCCTTTACTATAACTACTGCACTTCACAATTTCATTGCAATCAGTCCCCTACACTCTTAGCTCGCTAAAGTAGTTCAATTCTTTCAAAAATGAAAACTGTGAAACAAGAATTCTAAGACAACCAAAAACAGTTAATTGACCATTATAGGTTTTGTCATCATTGCTTTACGTTCATTCAGCAAAATTTCCTAGAAATTCTAATTGAAATTTTAAATTCGCCCCTGCTGCTAGTATTTTATGTATCTCAGCTCTGCTGAAAGGTTTTGTTGCTGCCAATATTAATCCAAAAGTCAACAAAATTCAATCATCATTTAAAAAAAAATGTTTTTTTTTTTGATGAATGATGAACAAAATTTGTTTACAAATCATAAATTTTAGTCATGACATTTTTGCAAATAAACGGACACTTAGAGGTATATAAAGTTATAGTCATACATATATACATACGTATGCGTAAATACACATACTTGCATATGTATGAGTACAACCGCACTGACAACTTCACTAATCTACTAGGAATGTTTATATTTCAACTTTATCAGCAATTCACACATCACGCTGATTGTTATTAAAATTTCACATAATCGTGATAAAAGTATGCTATTTATATAAATATATAACAGTATGTAAGTACACTAAAATATATCAAATGTGTAAATATGTATATATATGCCTACCATAAGCCGCATTTTAGCATCGCGTTAAATTGTTAGTGTGTCGTATTTTTCTACTGTGCTTGTATGGCTGCTGATAATAATTGCTCGAAGCCCAAAGCAAACCTTTATTTCCTCTTCTCTATGGTTTCATTTTTGTTATTTAATTTGACATTAATGTTGGAGATTTTGCGGTTTACGGATACTTTAAATGTTTGGAACTTTTCATTTGATTCCTTTTCATTTCGTTTAATTTTGCCTTCAAGAAATACTTTTTCTTTATTTTTATGCACTTTCATCGTTTCCGAGTTAAAAATAGCAGTTGAAATCCCGCATTGCTTTAGATTTACGCAGACACAAAGCGAATGTTAAATTGGTTACCAAGTTTTTGTGAAATTTCGTAATTTTCTTACCTTAGCTTTCACCTAAGGTAAAGTTAATTTATGTCCTTAATTGTAGAATTCTTCTTTGCCAAATCTTCTTTTTTTTTGAAATACAAATTCGGAAGCGTTTGTCTCATTGGCAATTTCAATATTCGTTTGCCTTCAAAGCGATTTGGCTTAATTTGTTGAAGGAACAGTCTTCATTACAGCGTTGGGTTATTATTATTATTATTTCAGCTATATAAAGCTGAACAAATAACTCATTTTCGATTAGAGCTTTCACTTTTAATTTAAGCTTTCGACGAAGCTTTTTACAAACCGATCATGAAACAGTCTATAACCCATTAAACATATTGAAAAAATGGAGGAAGAGAATTCGGAATCAACTTTATATGACTTTTCATTATCAGTATAAATTATCGCTTGCTAAAAGCTCGGCCATTTTTTTTAAAGCTTTCATTTCCCTTAAGATTTAATCTACAACCTAGCTCGCATTGTATTTAATACCGATTCGAGGACGTCATTGATGTCATCTGTATATTTTTATACTTGTAATAAATGAAGCTAATTGCTTCCACTATCTAAGGATGTTCATTGTATCGAGTATTCAGTCCCCTTTCGAATTCTGTCGCTGAAAGTTTTAATATAAAGCTTCTGTAGAGTAAGATGATGACGTATTGTATACGCTATTCATGCCTGTGGATAGAAATATTTGCTTTTAGCAGATTAGCTATTAAAAGCGTATTTGCGAGATCTTTGAAAAGCTCAGCGGAATTTTTGATGTTCTGTGAATTTTCGTGAACATAATCCCAACTCAAGTAATGTACTATTGTCATGAAGATAACAAGAAGTGAGAAAGAGAGAGCTTTTAGTGACGTTATCGGTGATGCAATTGAAAAATCGATATACACTCAAGTGGATAAGTGAAGAACGATCTCGTGAGAATTTTTTCGTTTTGTACAATATATTCTTCGATAGTTATTTACAAGTATGTAGTTGAAATAAAATGAAGGCTCATTAAATATTACAATAATATGTATTCGGCAAACTAAGTAGAAAGCTTACCAAAAAGCCATTGGAAAGCTCTTACAGCTTTCAGGTTCCTCCTGTTTTTGTATAATATCAACAGCTAATGTCTCGAAAATACGATTAGTTCCCTAGAAACCACATCACGTGCCTTATTTGCGGAAATTCCTCTCTTCGCTTTCTTTGTCATATTTTCTTCTGAGAATTTGCTAATGCTTTTAGCTGAATCTCTGAGGAGCCAGTAGGTATATACAGGTGACATAAATATAAGCCATATTGCAGCGAGAAATCTGTCAGCTGTCAATATTAATTGCTTCCAGAATTTGTAACTTTTCTCTTACCAAAAAGGAGGCGTATGATTTTAAGCATGTTGCAAAGAAAATTTAACGGCAAACCGAAATAGAAAAGAAAGTACGCTTCATTTATCATAATTTCTTTGTCAAGCAATTTCGCAACTCTGTCCTACCAATTGCTCTAGATTTAATTCAAACTTTATACATAATTTATGCCACCATGTAAATTTTGTGTCATTATCAGCGATTACTTCAGCTTGTAAAGGAATTCAAAATCACACTTAACATGCTCTTCTGGTTTTCTCTTTTTTCTTTTTATACCTGAACAGAATATATTTAGTTTGCAACGAAGTTCGTAACACCCAAAAGAAAATATCGGAAACCCTATAAAGTTTATGTATCTAAATGATCAGCGTGACGAGCTGAATCGATTTAGACATGTCAGTCTTTCTGCCCGTCCGTCTGTCAATATACACGCGTACTAGTCCCTCAGTTTTTTGAGTTATCGATCTGAAATTTTCTCCTCTAGAAGCAGATCATTTGTAGGAACCTCCAACATCGGACAAATAGCTGCATATAGCTGCCATACAGACTGAATGATCAAAGTCAAGATAAAAATATTTTTATACATTTTTACGCCACAAGACATGCAAAAGTAAACGGTCTTAAATCTACGATGTAGACGAAGTTTACGGTTTTCTTGTTTTTTTTTTTTTTGGTTTTCTCTGTTTTTGTTTTCTGGTTTTTTGTGTTTTTTTTTGTTTTCTCTTCTTATTTATTTTTCATTTCTTTTCTGGTAAGGCAACTTGATGTCTAGCACATTAAATACATTTTATCAACAACCATTCACGACGTCAAGTGTCAAGAGCAGCATGTGATTCACATCACGATTGACACTCGCCAATTTTCGTCCCTTCCTCCAGCTGCGCTGTTTATCTAATGCAATGATTACAAAATACCCAAACAAGCCACTCTTCGACTGACTTTTCAAAGGCACAACCAATTCGATATTCCCACGATACAAACTGAAATAATCCAGCATTAGTATTATTAACGGTAATTCATGTCATTTAGAAGCTTAACATTAATACCGTTGTTCGTGGCAAACTTCTGCCTGCTGCCATTTAGTTGAGATTATCAATGGCTATAAATGAGTGCAAAGGCTTTTAATATCTCTTGAGAGAAAATCAGTGATAGGTCATGCTATATACATACGTATATACAAATATATTTGATGGATGGATGTATATACAAGTATATTTATGCCGCAGTGAAAGTTATTCCATGCAAATGAAAAGCAAACAATCAGCCATTTCAAGCAATGCACGTACAACGATATATACAATGTTATACAAGTATATGTGTATATAATGTGTATGTATATATGAATGTGTATGTATATATGAATGTGTATCCTTACTTCAATCATTAACAAAGGTAATTTATGCTCAACTGCGATTTATTTACACCTCATCGAATAAACAGCAAAGGCAATGACAAGTGCAAACAAATGGACAAACCTAGTCGCTGTTTATATGTATGTGTGCGTGTATGGAACTTTGTGCAAATTGCTTGCCTCCGCTTAGAAAATTCATAGACGTTGATAAAAACAAACAACAAACACGCAATAACGGCAAATGTACGTGTGCATACGTCATTGACGATAAATTCAATCAATCAGTGAGAAATTGCAAACAAATCGTAACGGGATGGACGAGTAAGCACGAGTACATATCCAATCTATAGAAGTGGTAGTGGGGAGGAAGGAAACTTATAAATTTGTAGTAGATATTTGTTTGCTATAGTATTCGTACGTGCACTTGTGCGAGTCCGTAGAGTTTTACTTTTGCAATATTTCGTTGAAGCTGCAAACACCTACGCAACATTCTTTTAAACGGAAATATATTTACATATATATACACTAAATAGGGTGCCCGACATTTTCTACTGGCTGTTTCAAACTTCGTGGCACACTAAATATATCTTGTTCAGGATATAAAAAGAAAAACAAAAAGAAAAAATTGTGCAAGTTTTGAAAATTACTAATATATCTTTTGTAAATGATTCTTGTGTGTTTTACTATCGAATAGCTTAAATTCTTTATAGTATTTTAATGTCCTTGATATTTTGGTTCTGTGTACAATTTTTGTCTTCAATACGTTTATATATGCAAATGTGTGTTGCACTGCTAGCCCTTGACGTAATCCAGTTGGTAGAGAGTGCACTCAGTAGTTGGAGTAACACCGTTAGGGATTAGTATATACATATACATATGTATCTATGTTCATTTATATTCTTCTGTGAACTTGCTGAGGTTTTCCTGCAAAATTCTGTAGCTAAGTCATCTGTGACACACGCGTGCTAAAACTCTCTAACATAAAGGCAGGAATAGACCTAAGCGCATATACAGTTTTGCATGGGCCAATGCTATATATAGTGTAAGAGTATTTTTATAAAACTGTAAAAGTAAATTATATGTGCATACTCGCATATACCTATGTACATACATGTGTATATATGAGTAAGTAAATGCTTTGTAAGTGTGCCACGCGGTCTGGCGATTTTGCCTTTGACATCTGCTTACATAGGCATTGTGTAAAGTGTCAAGCGGTAATGGATAGCAATGCTTTAATTTTGATTTTGTTACCCAAGCGCGTTTCTGCATGTGTGTATATTTCATTTTTTTACGTAAAGAGGCATAAGTGAACTTAAACTTACGCACGTATCTGTGCCAGCTCATTTAAAGTTGACTATGTATACATATATTCTATATTACCATTTCGTAGAGATTCCATACTTCCGCTAACTACTTCAATAAAATTTAAATATATCCATAAAAAAAACTGTTAAATACATGCGGCGCCATACATTTGCCAACTTCACGCGTTCCACACGCAAATAATGCCGCTAAAGCAGTTACCTATCTATTTTATATCTGATATCCATAATGTGCTGTTCAGTCGATAACGCATAAGGCAGTGTAACGGTAACGTGCTATGCTTTATTTTTACTACCATTCTGACAGTCATCATCGAGTGGCGTTTCCGGCTTGCCGCCAATCGGCGCTAGTCTCTCTCGCCTTTATTCGGAACACTCACACTCATATACCGGCAATTGCTGTACGCCCGAACGATCTGCTTTGTTGCTTTACATATCCTTTATATATGTTGCATGCCTCATCGGCCACCATTCTGTGGCACGTTTGAATTGTTGAGCCGAAATTACGCTCTGCTGGCTGTGCTTGTTATCTGCCACCAATGTGCTTGGCTTTTTACGCTTCGTTGAAAGTTTGGTAGCACACATTGGGTAGCAATACTCTTCCTCTTGTTTTTTTTCTCATTTTATATTCCTTTGCTTGATTTGGCGCAACTTGCGCTGCACGCTCCCTTTCAATATATCTCACTCTGTATATGTACGAGGGTGGTACAATAAGAACTTAGCCGACAAAACACGAAGACTTAGACAAAATGCAGATTTAGTTATGCTCCAACATCTGTAGACCATTTGAAAATTACGATTTCTATAGGCGAGTAACTTTTACAAGTTTGGAAACAAAAAGATGTCGCACAGGGTCAAACCTGGTGAGCAGTAGTTCGTAGCCCATTTGGACAAATTTTGGCGGAGGTGAGAGTCGGTGCATTGTCATGAGAGAGCACTTTTTTTCCTTAATGGGACCACTTTTTCTGTAATTCCACATGGAATCGGTCCAATAACTCGGTATAATAAAAATCTGTGACCGTTTTGTCCTTCATCAAGTGAAGGCTGTAGATCACTCCTTAATCACAAAATTGAGCTTGCTTAGTTTTAAATCGAATTAAGATTTTATTACATATTGTTAGGCTTTAAACAAGCATGATTCAATAAATAGAGAAATGTTAAAAAAAGGCGGCTACTTAGCAAATTTGCGGCAAGCTCGTCACTCTTGTGATCCTTATCTATAAGTTTTGAGTATGACAAAGGAATTACGTTAACAGCTGTCCAAGTGGAATCTTGCGATACAATTGGTGCGAGTATTAGCCCTTCGATTTTGACAGATGTCGTCTATTACAATTTTCTCTTAGGATAGTGGCGCTATCGGCTGGTGAACCTAAGTCATTATAGCACCGCCCTCGTATATATGTGCGCGCTTTTGCTGTTTTTTTTGTTTTTGCTCTCACATTTTCGCCTTTTGTATTTTCTTTAATTTATTTTCCGTTTTTTCACTCCATTCTTTCCGGTTGTTTGTTTGCCCATCGGTGGCGCATCATGGCGCATTCCCCAATCACTGCCACCACGGCGCTCGTAAAAATATTTTCATGCATATGTGTTAAATTATTTCCGTTACATCCGGACCACTGTGCTTGTCTGTGCTTGTGCGCTATGCTGTTGATGTTGAGCCGCTAGGCCAGCGCTTTTACTGCCGTGCTGCTCGTTACTTCGCTGCTTGCTTTGTTGCCGCTGTTGCTGTTGCGGAAGGTCGGCTCCGCTGAATGTTGCCACATTTTGTTTGCGTGCAATATTCATGCGATTCGCTATTAAAATGCGTATTCATTTAAACCTGAAATATTTTTCGAAATACGTGCGCTGTGTGGCCAATGGGTTTCCTTTTTTTTTGTTTGTGTTTCACAGTAACTGTGGCGAGTTATTAAAGTCACTATGCGCGCGGGGAAGAAATTTGTATGCTTTTTAATTTAAAATTTACTTTTCTTGCTGCAGCAAAAGTGAGTTTTGTAGCAAGTTCAAGGTCTTCTGCATGTTTATGCTTCTTTATGACAGATATTCCATTTAATTAGGACACTTGCTTTTTTGTAGCGTTACTTATTTGAATTACTTTTTTGTTTGGAAAGCTAAAAAAGTTAATTTGACTCATTTCAGTAAAAGCATTGCTATATTTCTTCTTTGTGGCAATGCGATTACTTCTGGCTGAGAAGTCATAATGCTCAGTGGCTTTTTAAGCGCATGCAAAGTAAAGCAGTGGCAATATTAATATTATTGCCCAATTTAGTTGTTGCCTGCTGATGGTTATGACTTTTAACATTGCATTATGATTATGCTTCTGTGTCGTTTGTGCAGCAAACATGTGTTGAAAGGTGCATATTACTTGCCATTAGAAGCAAATATGTACGCTCGTAACGGTAGCAAGAATTGTTGAAATGGTGCCATTATGCGGTGGCACTCAACCTGTGCAAGGATTTACTCAAATTTTATGAACATGTGGAACATGTGTGAAAGTTGCGTTATTGTCTACACCAAATTGAATGTGCATGTTGATTACACTGAGATGAAAATTAACTTCATCTGTTTTATGGGAAAGTAGTTTTGAGAACTTGTACTTGAAATAAAATTTTTTCTGTCGTATTTTTTATTCGATTCTAACAAAAAAATCAAAGAATATTGTTATAATATTACATTTTTCCTTATTCAAATTGATATGCTCATGTCAAAAAGTGGACTAATACTTAAAAAAAAGAAATATTGAGGCATAATATTGACGTATAACTACACACATTCTCTCATAATACACACTTCTAATCACTGAACGTGATATTGAAACCAACTAATTTTTAAATTTTGCACCAAGCGTGATTCTTGTGCTTTATGCGCACCTAACCTCAAATACTTATAATGAAAAGAGTCAATTAACTAACTATGCTTCATAAAAGTAATATCTTTTGTGATTTTTGTATAACATAACCTAAATGTATATAAGATAAGGCCTCGAAAAAAATCACCCAACATTTTTTGCAGTAAACGTTTTTACATAAATTTAACCCACTATTCTTCGATCTTTTACGTTCTTCCGATCTAACCTAACCTTAATACCATATAATATGTAAAACCAATTCTAAAAAAAATTCATATGTTTCAGGGTAACATGACCTCAGACTTGTATAAGAAATGTACATAATTAATATACTATCTTTCACAAAAATTGTCTGCATTTTCAGCTTAACCTAATCTCAATAACATATAGCATACTATAACAAAGCACAATCTCTCAAACATCTTGCTTTTGCATTTCCAAGTTTGCCTACGAGCAGGATCGCAAATTTTTTTAATAAATATTTTTGTATTTAATCAATTTTAATTCTGAAATCGGAAATTAAAATTTGAAGTTTAATTTTTTAAGCCAAGAATCAGAATTGAAAATTTATTAAATATTTTTGATCGAAAATTGGAATAGCATAAAACAATTGTTTTCAAATCAAAAAGTGAAATGAAAAGGGATTAAAGGAATTATCAACATACTTCTAAGTATAATTAAAAGTAATTAATTGTAAATGAGACCAAATTGAGTTTTTTGTGATTACTAAATAAAAAAAGTTCAGTAACATTAAAATATAAATTATCGATATCCTTTACAATATCTAAGCCGATTTTTGGAAAATATTTTTTTTAAATTTTCAATCCGGTATTTGGGATTACAATTTTCAAAATTTTTTTAATTTGAGTTTTTCGTGATTACTAAATAAAAAAAGTTCAGTAACATTAAAATACCTTTTTACCGCCTTATTTGCAAAGCTGGCTATGGGTCATCAAATTGTAGTTAAAACTTTTACGTTAAGCAAAATATAAAATCGTATATTTTTATAAATAATGACGCCGCCTTTAAATTGTGTAATAGTAAAATTTCTTTCCTCTTTATTATGTTAAGCTTTCTTCGGTTGCCTCATATTTTTATAGTTATTACGCAGTTTCGTAGTAAAAGTCATCTGTAAACAATTGAATTATTTTAAAATGTTAAATGGCATGCTATTTTATTACTGAAAATGCAGTAATTGTACTAAATATTGAATACACAGTGATAAAACTACTCGTTTTAAAAGACTGCAATGACATGGCGTATACGTAACATTTATAAAAGGATTCACTATATATAGATATATTCACTTTATGCGACTTATCACTAATGTAGGTCAATTTGTATGAATATTATATTGCTGAATAAGAATTTTAACTGACCAGTCGACTTTAGAGGATGGAAGAACGAAAATATAGCTTTAAGTTTCTATTGTTAAAAATTATACTTGATTACTTATATCCAAAATTTTCTTATTTTAAATTCGAGTAGGTGGAATTTTTTATATAAAATTATGTTTCAAGTTGTTTCTCAGTTTTTATAATATTTTTTTCAGTGTTTTTAACTAAAATATGTTCGCCTGCTTTAAACATGCCTAAAGGAGCCAAATATTTATGCAAGCAATGTTCCAATTTTAATGTATTTTTAATGGCCAGTGAACGCTAAAATTCAAAAATTTAGCAAAATATAAAAAGTAGTTCCATTCAGAATGCAATAGAAACAACATTTCAACAAAAATATGCGAAATACAAGTTTGCATACAAATTGCTCGTTTAGTTATACTACAGCTACCACGTGCAACAACTTAAGCTATGCATATATTTGCAACACACACTTTCACAATATATATATATATATACTATATATAAGTAATATTTTCGCAACGCAAAAATGATGAATCGGTTTACCATAAACATTTGGGTGGCTGCATACCACTTTATCTTCCACAAAGTGCTTTAAGAATGTCTTTGCTTTGGTAAAATGCTTGAGCTGCTGAAATTCACTGGTATTCGGAGCGAGTTGTAGCTATAAAATTAGTTACTGTGAAATTAGTGTAACGCACATATATTCTAGCTTTAATATTGAAATTTAATTGCTTCATGTATACATATGTAAGTAAATATAAATATTTATTATGTCTTAAGCTGAATTTGAACACATTTGATTTGTGGATTATGATTGAGTTGAGTTCAATATGATTTTGATATGCATAAATATATAATTTATAAATTAATATCACATAAGTGATAATTACTGAAATGATAAGCGAAATTCCTAAGTGCTCTCTTGTGGCTTCTACAGCTGTTTTGAGACAAATTAAGAAGCTAAAACAATGTTGCAAGTAAAGCAGTTATTTGGTTAAATAGTTATTAGTGGGCACTGCTTTTTTTAAGACTGACTAGAAATAATTTGTATACAAGTACTATGAAATTTAAGTAATATCTTGGAGTGTTTAGTTTGAGATAATTGGGTATAATTCAGCGCATGTAGTAAGTTTTCGTACAAACATATACTAGTCTCTTACTAATTCCACACAGAAAGAGTTAAATAGTGTATTCGATTTTGTATTTAGCATACAATGGAAAGGCCAAGTAGATAGGGACCTGTCTGGACTTGGCATGTACAATTGGCGTGATCTCGCAAAGGATAACGGCAACTCGCGAAGTTTTGTGTTCCCGGCCCAGACCGAACCTACAATCGTGGTTCCAAGAGACAATGAGGAAGAAGAAGGTGTATTATATTTTGAATCAAAATTATCTGTCTGTAAAATTGAAAATTCATTGTGCAAATCTGTTCAGAAATATAATTTAAAATATAACAAATTTAATTTGCTTTGATTTTCTCCGTATTAATTGCTGATAAGTCGTTGAAGTCAAATATGGCAATTAATTAATTAATCGCTTTATAGTAGATACTGGCTACGCTGGTTCTATTGAAAACAGTTAATTTTCAATGCGAAAATGTTAGTTCTTTTCTAAGCAGTTCACTATCATGCCTGAAAATCTAGTTACAAACTTGCACTTTTCGCAGTAGTTCAATACAGCTTAAAAATTCTATTTGCAAATTGTTACTTTTTTCAATTAGTTCAATTAGTTGCGGATTAGTTCGTTTCGAGCCAGTTTACTTTCAGTCCATATCCATACATATAAGGAAAATAGTACTTTTCTGACTAGTTTACTATCATTTCTGAAAACCTAGCTACAAACTTTTACTTTTCGAGTTAGTTCACTACAGGCTAAAAATTTTACTAGGACTTTTCTAACTAATTCACTATCATTCCTCAAGTTCCAGCTCAACTAGTTACTAACTAGTACTATTCTTAGTTCATTACAACCCGAAAACTCTAGTTGTAGACTGCTACTTTTTCAACTTCTCTACTAGTTACTAACTGATTATTTTAATTCCAATTCACTTGCAGTATTTTTCAAGAAAATGTTGGTCTTCAATAGATATATTTTCTGACTACTGTTTTACTACAGATTTACTAGTCTGTTATAACACTTCTGTATAGATATAAATCGTAGCGTTTGCTCGCAATTACTAATCTCCTTTCTGTTTACTGTAACATTGCTATTTATAATCCCAATTAGTACGCCATATAAACAATATTGCCATTTAACAACAAATTATTGCTTCCTTATTAATTGTGCCTATTTAATTAGCATTTATTATATAAAAGAGTCAAGTGTACTTTTACCCCCACAACCAATATCAATATCAATAGTAATGTAATACGTTGCTGGCATATTTACAACTACGTGGCAACATCTAAAAATTGCATCCAAGCAGGTAGTCCCAAAATATACAACGGTTCACTGAACTTGACTCGCTTCAGCTGGGGTGAAGCGAATAATTCGATATATCAAAAACAGCACTGTTACATAAGACTTATCAAAAAACATGCGAGCACTAATCCAAATTACGAATGCCAAAACATTAAACACAGTTATTGACAAGTTTAATCGAAATGTCAACATACACAGTGACTTTTCAACACCACACTTGACCTATCACAACTTTCACCAATACTGGCTGGTACAATAAAAACAAAACTAAAGCAGCAAACAAAAGTTGTTCATTCATAAATCAATATGAAGGCATTCAACTTCTGCTTGAGTGGGAGCGAGTATGTGAATGTGTGTGTCGGTTAGAAATGCTCATACATACAAGTGTGTATTAGTATACACATATTACTGTTATTAAGTGAGCAAATACGAAATAATGAAAGCAATAAGTAAACCAAAATTGTATGAAAGAAATGTCATATGTAAGTCAAATGCAAATAAAATAGTTAGTTACTCGCTATTAAAATCAATTTGCATACATCACGTACACAATTTCGATTAGTTAATACAATTTCACACTTCCATTCAAGCACCTACATACAAGTACATATGTATGCACATACATGCAGCCTGTACGCTCACTGACTTCATAAGTATGCGCAAACACTTGCCTGCTTGACTGGCTCTAGTTCGCTGCATACACGCTTAACAAAGCTGGCTGAAATATATATGCAACGCCTGTGCGCAAATATTTAGAAACGTACATAGCACATGCACATATGTGCTACGTGCAGGTCACACACCACCGGCGTTCAACTGCATTGGTGGCTGAATAAGCGCCGAAAACAGCCGCCAAAAATAAAAATTATACTTTCGTGTGCGCTGGGCAGGAATACCAAATTACTACGCGCCAAATAGAATTTGCATATTATGGCCTGCATCAACGCATCGGCACTACAAATTTACACAAGTGCACATATGCATGTGTGTGAGTATGTAATTTTAGTGTATTTACACCTACATATATGTAGAATTTTTTATGAATTAGGGTGTGTCATTTTTTTACAGAAATTTTTTTATAAAAATTATTGGCGTTTCGTACAACATGTTATGTTTAAGGAATTATATATACTGATACTTGTGAATATTTCGAATATACATATTTAAATATATATAATATATATTTAAGAATACTCTCTGAAGTTGATGCGACAATTGGTTTCTGAGATATGAATATGTTTGTATTTTTAAATTCGTTATGTAATCGGCACCCGAAACATTAAACGTGTTGTGTTTAAAATGCTGTTTTTAGAGTTGGTGAGGGTAATTTCTCTGAGCTATATTTCTATATCTATATTTTCTAAGATTTATGTCAGGTAACGTTCGAAGCAATTAGATTTCTGACAATAATTTCGATTTTGTGGCTCTTTTGGCGAGTGGCTCTCTGTCTAAAAGTCTAAATTTCTCATTCATAATAGCGGTGAATATTTTTGGATTCCAGATAATTTGTATCTTATTTTTCTCTAACCTGTAAACTCTGCCCCACCCTAGTGCCTGCTTACATCCGCCATTTGGGTACATTCACAGTTTGTTTTCACTTTCTGCACTGCCGCTTCGACAACACACTCCCTCCGCCTACACTTCCGCCTGCCGTAGATTTGATCTAGTCGCTCACGTTGTTGTTGTTGATGTTATTTTTGCTTTTCTATTTTTCTGCATTTATTTGTCCATTTTCGACTGACTATGCAAAAAAGTGGGTCACACAGTTTGCTGCCGCCAACGCCAACAAACGCGTCGGTTGTCATCGCAACAATCCAGTGCGAACAAGAAAGCAAGCGACCGCCAGCAACAAAACAACAGGAACAACAATTTTTCTGCAAGTGCTGTCCCGTTGTGGGTAATCACTACACCGGCTTCCAGGCGAAAAAGCCATTAAATGGAAAATATAAAAAAAATATATAAAATTCAAAAAAATGAAAAACCTCAAATAAATTTGCAAAAAAAAAAATTATTAAAATAAGTTAAAATTAAAATAGATATAAATTTGAGAAAAATTTGCGAAAAAAATACAAAAAAAAATTTAAATTTAAAAAAAAATATGGCGAAACGAAAAACGTTTGCAAATAATATGTTGTACATATGTACATGTATGTATGCATGCTCAAGTCTTCCGCGCTTTCACTATCGTTTCACGTGTTTACATATGTCACACCAAAACAAATCCTTTTTGACACGCGTTCGAAAACACTTCGTCACGGCCAAAGCTTTCATTTTGCTTTAACTTTTTTTTTCATCGCACATACACTCACTTTTATCCTTGCACATTGCTCTCCGTGATTGACTGTCACACGACGTAACGCTTCTACCAATTTGTCTATGCATATTTGTGCTAATATTTTGCATATGTGTGTGAGTGTTTACGAGTAAATGATTTTGTGTGCCACAAATACGTACCACTTATACTGTTAATTTATCCTTGCTATTATTTTTTGTAGCCACTATCCTATAATGGTTTCAGCACACACCTATATACAAGCGCTTAATATCATTGTATGTATGTGTGTGTGTGCAAGGCTGCATATAGTGAATTTTATGTGTTGCCGCAAATGCATTGCCATTTATTTGCAAGTATATGTATTGTATTACACAAGCACCCACAGATATGTATGTATATATAAATGTGTCTGTATGTTTGTAAATAGGTTATGCATTTAAATTCTTTTGCGTGCCGTTATTACCATATATATCCATGCACATATGTATATCCAAACTGGGCGCCCACTCACTTGCGCCCACTCGACAATACACCCTTGCCGTATTAGTTACATAATTTAGGCGCATACTGTATACATTGCTTTGTAGTGGTATACAAATTAAGCACCCTACCACTCATTACTTATACGCCAACTCACTCGCTTACCCACTCAGCCGTTACTCAACAGCACTTCACTCACTCGAAACACCCCAGCGCCAGTTTAACCCACTCACCTCCGCTCGCTCGCCGCCCTTCTCAAACGTTTTCACACTGCACGCCTCGTACTCTGTTTTTCATTCACTTGTCTGCTGCTGCAAAAACTCGTCTATATTCATTGCAAGCCCTTTGTGCATAGTTGCCAGATTGTTTGCAGCTGTAAATACTTGTTGCGGTTTGACTTTATTTCGCTTTTTTGTTTTGTAAATAAATAGTTGCAATGGCTATCAGTAAGCATTGAGATCGGCTCGTAGATTTTGTTGTATTTGTTGTGGTTTTCGGTAGTTATTGTCGTTTATTTATTTTCATGTGGTAATGTTTTCGGTTGTGCGTACAATTTTCGGTAGTAAATTTATTTGTGATTTGCTGCAAAATGCAATTTAATTAAAATAGTGGTTGGAAGTGTCAGCACAGTTTAGTGATTACGCAAATTGGGTAATAGGAAATGTGTCGTTAATGCCCAAGTCCAAATAATAGAAAATTGTTAGCGCATAAGGGTGCTTAAATTTAATTTTAGAAATTTGCTTAAAATTTAAAAAATATTTTTCATTTAGTTTAAACTAAAAAGCTTGATTACATAGGTAAAACTTTCTCTCAAATGGCCTATAAAATTTTTGCTTTCAGACGGTTTTTGGTCCAGTGTTACCACATCACCGAAACTTCGCTACATAAAAACCAAAATCTTCGAATAAAATCACTGAAAAACCATTTATTTTTCTAAAAAAACAAATCGACTCGGATGTCACTTTCGGTACTCCAAAGATCTTCGACTTGAGTGGTTCTAGGTTTAGGTTAAAATATTTCATAAGTAATTTTATAATTATTTACCATGTCAATCTGGAAAACACTACATTTTAAAATATTTGCATTTGAGTTTTAATTCAGAAACTACGTTCGTAGTTCTGCTGACTTTAATTTAATCATCGGTTCATATATTTCGCTGAAAACAGCGTTTCGGGAAAAACGCGTTTAAAGTTTTGAGAGCTGATTAGTTAAAAAATAATTTACAGTTATGCTCATATCTCCCAATCTATTTGCAGAATCAACTTTTCGAAGCATACAAGTACATATTCTCAAACATATATAAATTCAAAAAAATGGTAAGGTCTAACAACCAATTTCACTATCTAAGACCATAAACTGTACTTCAGCTAACCTAAAAATAGGTTTAGTTGTAGTTCGGTTCTTTAGTTTTCAAAATAATTTCGGTCTATAGCACGTAACGTGAGACTTCATTTCGTCAAAGTGAATAGCAATCGTAGTCAAATTAATAAAAAAAATTTTATTTCATTTCTGTAGCAATTTAGGATAACATTTCTGAACCAAAGTGGCAGCCTAATAAAAGATTTAAATTTGTGCGTGGCAATCTATTAGGTACAAATATGCATACCGAAATGAAACAGTTGTCAAATTATTGCCATTGAATTTGACATAATGCAAATTGTGCATCATATTTTCATAAGCAATACGTATTTTATTGAACTTAATGCTTTTAGAAAATGCTTAAAAATGAATTAGTATAATTAGAAGTTTTCTACATTTAAGGATTTTCATAATTTCAGACCTTATTTTTAGTTCAAGTAATATTATCTGCAGAGACAAAAACAAAAATAATACTTCGCTTAACTTATCAGAAGATCAAAGTATTTTGGAAAAGTTTCAAAAGTTTTTCATGAGATTAAATTTATATAATATAAGATTAGATTTTTATGAACTGTCTTCTCCTAACAAGTGTCTAAATATAAACGCTCTGCGGATATGTATAAATTATATTTTTTCGCATAAAACCGCTTAAGATCCGTACAAAAGATAGAGTAATATAAATTATGTGTCTATCTTTTTCTTATCTTACTACAGGTACTTGAGTACAAGTATATTATATTAATCTTAAGAATGTTAACAAATTAATACCCGAAAACATTTAATCACCTTAAATTAAGTCATCGACTTATTTAATCTCCTAAACATGTTTGTATTTTTAATTTATTTTTGATAAGATAAAATAAGCAAGCTTATCAGCTGCTTAAATATATATACAAGTATAAATATATATATATATATAGGTATATATTACCTTGCATACTTGGGTGAAGTAGGTATCCTGCTTAAGTACTGGAAAAAACCGGTCATAATTTACTCAGTGTTTTCTGCGTAAGTACTTGCCTGGTAGTACTTTGCTGGTAGTTTAAAAAACAGATACGTAAAAAGATGTAAATTACATTTTAGTTTTAGAATATGCTCGCATTACGCAGATATTATCGACATTTTTAAAACTTTTTGTCTAGCTTGAGTATTAAAAAAAAAATAATGAAATAAAAAATTTTAGTTGCCAAGAAAATTCGGTTGCTTGAATACATAACAAAATATTTATAATATATGTAACATATATACTCGTATTATAAGTTTGGTGATTCATTTAACAGCATATACTAATATGACTGATGCCTTATGCTTTATTCTTCGTTAAATTGGTGACGAGAAAGTTTAAAAATTTGTATTCAATTAACAGCGCAATTAGTCTATGCTTATTTAATTTCACAGCTCATTAGCTTAATTCTGCGAAGAGGTTGACTTAAATGAACATTTTAAACTGTAATCAGATTTTGAATGATATTTCACTAATGTTTCAACTTTATACACAAAACTTACGATACTCAAAGGTAGTTATATTATTTTTGATTGTTTTCAGTGTTATCAATCGAAGTCAGTTAAATATCTTAGTAAGAATTTAATTAAAAGCGAATGTGTTCTTTTTTGGTTATAAGTGAGTGACAAAAGAGCACTCAACTCAAATAAAATTTCCTTGAAGGAATTGAAAAACACTGGTAATATCTCGGTTGCCAAAAATAAGCTCCACTTTGTTAGTTACAGATGTTTTAAGATGCATTTTTTTGCGGTTGTTTAAAAATATTCTAGTACTTATTTTGTTAACACTGCATTCAGTGTCACTTATTAACCTCGCAGAACTCGTAAAAAGTAGCCAAGTTTGTATTCTTGCTTTGCATCCATTTTGTTAAATTAGCGAGTGTTCTTTTGCTACTCGCTTACAAGAAAATTGACCTTGTAATCGTTTATGTGTGACAATTGTATGGAATACCTTACTGACTTATAGTATGATATATTTACTTGCATATAGAGTTGGGAGAATATGAAAAAGACAATTAGTGTTAGAATAATTTTGTTACAGCCTTTGAGATTATATGAACATCAAAGTATATTTATACCATTTGAATGATGATTACTATTACACTCAGATTTAGGTTATTTTAAATAGTCTCAACCAGCCTTCTAATTTATTCAATTAGTTACTAAGAAAAAATACCGAAAGGCCAATATGAATGCCAATAAATTTTAATTATTAATTAATTAAATATTTTTTTTCTTTTATAAATATTTGCTTATTTTCGAAATAATTTTTAATATGTATAGCAGTTTCTAACAAGCGCTAAGCTTAATAATTTGGAAAATTTTGCTTAGATTTGTAAACAATTTTCGATTGACTAAATTAAGGGGCTATCTGGAATATTTGTTAATAAAAATTTATTTTAGTGATATCAAAAAATAAAAATAAAATAATAGTTTTGTGAAAAATATGCTATTAAAAGATTTTTCAACATCTCAATTAGCTTACTAGTTTAGTCAATTAGCAATTTTTTTATATGCGTGTACTAATTTGTTAATTGATCAAATTAAGTGATTGAAACAAACGGCTATAATTACTTGTAGAGTATATTCAGATATTTTTTATTTATATATTATATATTTTTTATTCTCATTTTCGGTGTTTTAGCCAATATTTCGATTTTTCGTCTCATTAATTCAATTTATTTTGCCTTTGACAGGGTATAATATTCACGTATTAATTAGTTTCGAAATTTTTGAATTATCGAACTGAAATTTTGCTCGCGTTTTTTCTCCCTAAGTATCTGCTCACTTGTCGGAATCGCCGATATCGGACCACTATAGCACATAGCTGGCACACAAACTGAACGATCAAAATCAAATTGTAAAACTTTTTTATTTTACAGAACATCTTCACTAAAACAAGATAACGTTTTTTCTTATTCCACATTATTCTATTTATCTACTTCCCGACTGTTAGTGCATTTCAAATATGTATAAAATGTAACTGCAACACATTTAAACACTTTCATGATGCATCACATAAAATATCAATTTTACCAGAGGGAAAAGGGCACACACACTCAAAACACTTATATCCGAAGGATGATTATTTCATTACAATTGGCCCCATGTGTAATGCACACACACACACACACACACACACACACACACAAAACCGAAAAACTCATTTCAATTTAACCATTCAAACACTCAATTTAAGTACAGCAAATAATTCAAACTCCATTCGAAACCTTACGCCATACGAGTACAAGCGAGCAAAGCAAGGAGCAGCAACCCAGCGATCGGGCCAACGAAGTGAATTCATGTCCGTCATTTATTACATTCATTAGTGTGGCAACGTATGAATGCATGCAGCGAGCTACTGAGCTTGAATGTATATATGAATGTAAGTATGTGTGTATGTGTGTGTGTCTGTTAGTGCGCGTGGCATTTGAGCCACATCAGCAAACACAGCCAACCACTCATGTCATTGTCGACCGTCCGTCCGTCGCGCGTCTCTCACAACGCCCTTGGAATTACTGCTGCGCGTTGAATTTTTCGCACTCCCCCCGCGCCAACCGCAACCTCTTAATACTTTTCTTTTGCCGCATTCGCATACTTTCCTTGTTGTTGTAGTGAAACTCAAGCGATACATGCTGCTGTGATATCCTTCGTGTATTAGTTTTGAACTACAAGTGGATATAGGCAACTCTTCGTCTTGCCACAAACGCTATGCGGCACAGACATGACCATAACCGAGCAAGTAACTAACTAACCTAAAGAGCTGACTGCCGTGGTTTGACTTAAATGCCTTACAAATAGTTATAGGTTATGTACTGACGTGCTCAAAATCACGAATACACACACTCAAAAGCATGCCATATGCATTTTTGTATGTTTATATACATATTTCAGTTGTATGTGTGTCTTTGTCTTTCTTCTTGTGTAATTCACTCACCGCGCACGTCACTTGAGACTGCACTTTCGCACTTGACCCCTCCACGCACATACACACACAAACATACAAATTTATGCGCACATGCCTGCTCTTTATTTACACATACTTCGTACCGTTATCCAACACCAAAGTCAACAATGACAATAGTTATCACTTGCACAATCTCTGTATGTCACAGACCCATACACATACATACTCATGTGTCGCTTGCATATGCGTCCTTCTGTGCTGCGTTGCTCCTTTTGACCTTTCTTCTTCTCTGAGCTTCGGTCCTTCGTTGCCGTATGTGTACAATCAAGCCTTCTGGCGAAGGTGTCACTGCTGTTTCACGCTGCAGCTGTGCTTGCAGCATTTATTAATATACATACATACATGCATATATGCAGTGGAAGATTCTAGCTACTTTGATGTGCTGTCAACGCCAGCCCACACATAACATCATGCGATCAGCGTGTCTTCAACATGCAAGCTGTTTGAGGTGACCATATTATGTGTATATTATTGTATATTTACACCCTGAACAGGGTATATTAAGTGAGCTATGCAATTTCTAACACACAAACTGAAACGTCGGAGATCTTATAAAGTATATCCGACTACTGTAGGGTATATGGTTACTGTCATACAAACTTATCGATCAAAATTAAGTCCTTGTATGGAAAACTTTTTTATTTGCCAAGATAGCTTCACGAAATTTGGCATGGACTATTTTTCAAAGCAATGCTACAGTCTCCGGACTGAACGATCAAAGCCAAAATATAGATCTTTTTAGACCCTTTTACTACTATAAGATGTGCACCTGTGAAGGGTATTATAGCTTCGGTGCAGCCGTAAAGTTTTTTATTTTGTATATATACATACACACATACACACTCATATGAATTTGTAACTAGCTGTGCTTTGGCATGCAAAACTCATTAGCCACCCCCCGGAGATTTGTGCATGAAATTCGATTTTGTCTCGTTTTCAGCGCTGTGTTATCACTTTCTACACAATTTTCACAAAATAATCAAATTAATTATGTTAGAGTTAATGTGACCGTTATATAATATTTTCAACACTTTCGGCAATTTACTTTAATAACTTAATTATACCCTGTTGGCACGGAAATTGAGAAGTGGCATTAGCTTTGTGACAGTGTTTACGCAATGAGCGCTACGGCTACAGGATCAAAGGAATAATTGTTTGCTATGGAATGCGATTTTATTATGTATAAGTAAAATTTACTACAAATCAAAGGTTTGAAATCTGGAAATTATTTTGTATTGTCTACTTCTTTGAAAATCTGAAGAAAACTGTTATAATATTTTTTGACAAAATTAATATGTAGAAATGGTTTTCCGGAGGATATATCAGTCAATATCAATTTTAGTAGAATTTGTTCGGAATTCCGTATTTTTTTCGTCGAATCATGGTACCATCCTGAGAATCATGGTATCATCCTTCAGCAAGAGAAACTAACTGCCATACAAACTGATCGATCAAAATTAAGTCTTTGTATGGGAAACTTTTTTATTTTACAATATATCTTCACGAAGTTTAACATAAGTAATTGTTCAAGACTAAGCTACAATCTAAGACGAAATTATTCAGATCAAACTATTATAGCATATAGCGGCCATACAAACTGAACGAGAAAAATCCAGTCTTTGTTTGAATTTTTTCTTGTTTTTTCGTATGCATTGAAAAGGGGTGAAGTATGACTCTAAATTCGGTATCAAATCCTAAGCGCCTTTTTCTAGGTAATAAATTTGTAATGAAAGCTCTTTTCTGTTTTTATAATGAATTAATATACATACATACATATATATAACTGTGTAGCTATATCATATCCAACTTAATTCCCCATTGCATTAGAGACGTAATCAGAAATTCTCTTTCATCTGGTCACCTCTACAGTTTGTGTGGCTAACTTTTCCACTCCAATATTTCAATGACATCTGTTGTTTGTTATTTATTATTTGCTTTTGCACTTTTCCAATTTTTCAACACGTCAACACGAGTATTTGTAATATTTTTTATTACTTGGTTATTATGTCTTATGCTTCTTACTCACATTCGCCATTTCTGTTGAACGACAGAATCTTAAATGTCATACACATTTATACATTTTTTTATGTATATACATACATATATGTGTCCATAACGCACTTAAGTACCGTTATAGCCAGTTGGCCGTATATCCTTTTGTCACTCGAACATAAAATATATCCTTTAAGCACTCTTCTTTTTGTCACCTTGTTTTATTGCTCATGTTCGTATGCACATATTTACTTTGTTGTAGTAATTACATTGCTTATCCACTTATCGGCGAGTAAATTTGTTTTCAATTAAGCAAACAAAACAATAATAATGGAAAAATTATAAAAACGTAGAAACAATAAATAGAAAAGTAAATAAATCAACGAATTGCCACAAGCTTTTAGATATATGTCTATGTATGTGTATGTGGGTGCATGTATGGATATAAAGTGAAAAATAAAGCAGTGCAGTGCCATATAAAAATAAGTAAAAAGTAAAAAATAAGCATTATATGAAAACCAAAATATTTTACCGAAGCTATAATACCCTTCAAAAATAAAAAAATGTTCCATACAAGAACTTGATATTGATCGGTTAGTTTGTATGACAGCTATATGCTATAGTGGTCCATTCTAAACGATTTTTTCGGAAGTTGCACCATTGCTTTGGACAATAATCTACGCAAAATTTCTTGAAGATATCTGTCCAAATGAAAGATTTTTCCATAAAAGCTCTCAAAAACTGAGAAACAAATTCGCTTATATACAGACAGACGGACAGGGCTAAATCAAGTCAGCTCGTCTCACTGAGAATTTATATATGTGCTTTGGTTATTTCTAACTTCGTCGCCAACTTAATATATCCTATTCAGAGTATAATAAAAAAAAGAAAAAATAAAAAAAAAATATAACAACAATTGTATGACATTGGCGTGGCAGCTAACGCTGCATAGCAAACACAATGAATTCTTACATCTTTAAATCCTTAAACACAACAACAAGATACGCACCGCATTCAGTACTCACAGGCGCCACAACACCTATGGTCTAGTGCTTTAGCGCCTACGCGCCTAAAGCTATGCAATCATTTGTGCATACACACACAGCATACATACACATGTAAAAGCTAAGTGCACTGAAGGTCCTTCACACAGACAACTTAGCGTTTTTTTCTTATACAAAAGCGAGCGTTTGCTGCCCACTAGAATCCTAAGACCCTTAGCGTGTCTATGTGTGTGTGTTGCATTAAATGTACTTATACTGGTTTAAGTGGTTAATCACAAGGTAATCTTTAAACGCTTTTTAATTTAGCTTCTGTTGCAGGTAAAAAGAAAGTGAAAAGATAATGCCTACCGCTCATAAATAATTTCTAATAAGCCGCTTTTACGCTATGCCGCTGCGAAAGGATACTCGTCAAGCGGCTTACTAATTGCTGCCTCTCATACCATCTTCAAATTTTGCGCTCAATCAGCAGTCAATGCCATCAATCATTGAGCAGTAGCTATATTGAATGCAAAAACAACACAAAAAAGAAAGCAACAACAACAAAAGGCATGAAAACAACAAAAAAAAAAGCTGGAAAATAAAATTAAACGACCTTCCTTCGTCGCTCGAGTTGTAATTTATGGTATTTGACTATGGTATTTGACTGACCTATCGTTGCCAACATACATTTATTTTTTTGTGCCGGTGTTTGTTTGCAATTTTGTATTTATTCATTAAGTCGCATTTTGGCTTGCGTGTAATTTCATTTTATCGCTTTTTGTCTGCGCATAAATATTTATTGCAATGTATTTATATAATATTCGCACCCACATATTTGCTGCATGATACTACCGACAGATATGGACTTACACACCTACCTCTTTTGCGGTCGTTAAATTTTATCTTATCACATTTAATTCTCCACTGATTTCAATTTTTCGTTTGCCCTCAATTCCACAAACATAAATTAACCTGAAAATAACAAACTCTAAAAAAAGAAAATAAAATAAAATAAATTTTGTTTAGACGGTAGATTGTGTTTTTGTGGCAAGTTGGAAAAGTGTGGAAAAGCTGTGCTGAGGCAAATATAAAGAAAAAATATTTCTATTGTGGCCATTGATTTTTTTTTTGATTTACGTATTTATTCTAAGTAACGCCTACCGTTATAACACTTAGCCTAAATTTAGGCGCAATTACTGTTATCAAACGAAGCTTAATATAAAGAGTACGGTAGATGGGGCGGCAGTTCGTGGCCTAAATCGAACAAAGTGGATCGGTGTGTTGCCATAGTGAAAAAGTACGTTTTTTTAGTTTTTTGTACAGTTCGACTTCTAATAAGTAAAGTAATTGGGCATAGTAGAGGCACTCCTTCTCTAAGTGAACATCGTGGTATCGTCTACACCTTCTGAATTCAAGGAAACGGTACACATCACCTTTTAAATCGACAGGATCACTGTTCCCTTGGGAAAGTTCACCGAATGAAGTTGTTGTTGTTGTTATAACGATTATCTAATCCCCGTTTGGGTGATAAATTCTAGATTCGTTGTCGTCGAGGTCATCTAACGGAAGGCCCAGGAAACGAGCTGTTTCGACGGGGTCGGACCATAGGGAAAGGGGTGTTAGATGAGTGGGGTTTGTAGGGCATGCAAAGAGGTGGTTAGTGTCATGCGGAGACTCATTGCATGCAGGACATGTGTTTAGTATGTCGGGGTCTATTCTGGATAGGTAGGAGTTTAACCTGCTACAGTATCCAGAACGAAGTTGCGCGAGGGTCACTCTAGATTCGCGAGGCAACTCGAGCTCTGTGTCTGCAATGGGTGGTGGTTTGACTCGTATTACGCCATTCACTGAAAGGGAGTCGGTGAAGGTGTTAATGGCTCCACTGTGAATGGCGGTCAGTGCTTGTCTGAAGTTAGTTGCGTCCGAAGTCTGGTCGACGTGCTGTCTGATGTCGTCGACGTAGTCAAGGAAGGACCTCTTGATGTTCCTAGGAGGCTGCTCCGCTGCAAGCAGGCGCCTGCAGGGGTGGTTTCTGCGAAAACATCCCAGCAGAAACTGCTTGGAGAGGAGCTCATTATGTTCCTTAACCGGAAGCATACGGGCCTCACTGTGTAGGTGTTCGATTGGGGACATCAAGAGGCACCCCGTGATAGTCCGGAGTGCAGTGTTCTGACAAGTCTGGAGCTTCTTATTCTGCGTGTCACTACATCCAGGCGACCATATTGCGGCTGCATAATTGAGGACACCGAATGAAGTCCACTGTTTCGACTGTACCTTGGTCTCTGGTTTGTACCAGTGAATCAATGCTTCAATGAATATCGGTATAGGAGAGTCCTGTGACAGTTGTGCCTTTATCCATGTATTCCGTGTAGATCACACGTTCTGAATCCAAGAAAACGGTGCCAATCGATAGGATGTTCTCCTTCTGTGTGGACTTCAGCCAGCTGTTGCGACTTTTCTTTGGTCTCCGCTGTCTAGCAAATCATTGATGGTCCCGAAATGACGCGAAAACCCCTACAGATTGCACCTAAACAGTGCAGAAATTACTGAAGAATAGTCTCACGGGCAAACGCGGAATCTACCGCGATTACAGCTTTCTTATGCCCACAATTGATTCACGTGAATAATATACAGCAAAAGTAAGGACAAAATTGATGAATACCAAATATTTTAAATATCAACAGTAACGAACCCCCACGACGTTAAATAAATAACAGCTGCACATTAGAGTTATGAATTGGCTTAAATTCTTTAAACAAACTCACTTAACCATGGCCCCTGGCAACATTGCTTAAACATCCCTCCATCTAATTGCCCCATTTTACAGGATACTTTACTGTGCTAAGTTTTGCCTTGCTTTGCAAACAACACGTTAAGTAATATGTATTAAAAACAAAAGCAACTACAATAAAATTCCAACATTAATAACAAACAGCTGTGACGGCAAGCAGAATGACAAGAGAAAACTTTGTCGTCATTGGCGAAAATGTGGTTCGTGTTATCTGCTTGCTGGCTGGCTGACAGTCGGGCATACCAGTGGTAGCCGCAATAATATTGTCATACAACCCCAAAAACCGGGTAAACCATACTACTTAGTACACGGGCGTATGTCCGCCTTGACTCAGCTTTTTGCCCTGTTGTAACACACACACACCAGCAAACACAGAGACATTCGAAGTTTTTAATAGCGGGCCAGTTGAGGGTTTTGTATCTCATTTAATGTTTACTTCAAACTTAGTACTTAGCTTGTTTAACATGGTTTTTGTTTTTGTTGTACGCTAATGCGCTTTCGAAACTAAATGTTGCGGTGTGGCGCCAAGGCGGTGACAACCCAATGCTTATCATTTGCAACAACACTGCTGCATTTAAACGAAAATTGCGTCAACTTGCCTGGCTGCATGTGGCTTTCTCAACCCCGCATGGGTGTACGGGTGTGCAAGCGTTGCGGGTGTTCATCAGCATTTCGACATTTAGTGTCTATTCGATTTAACTATCATTTCTCTACAAGCAACTACATAGTAACTGTTTTTACTCCCACACGCTTACTCGCTGACGCAACCGAAACTCGCAAAACGCGCTCAACTGAATTTAATGGCTACAATGCGTGAGTTCTTTTTTCCAAATTTTTGGTTTTTGCTTTTGTTTTCGCGGACCACGCTTACATTGATAACGGTAGAGCGCTTGATTGCCCGAAAAATTCGTGTGCTACGTTGCCGCCATTGTCGCCGAAATGTGGTTGACTTATTGACTCCGCTCCGAGGTGATGAGGGTCGCTGTTTGGCTTCATTACTTGAGCAATGACCTAATCTGGTTGTCAGTGTCGGAGTGCAAGCTAATTAGGAAGTGTATAGAATTTGTAACTGTTTAATAATGGTCGTTTAATTTAATTGACCCATAACTTTGCTAGCACCGCACTGAAGTGCGAATGGTTTGAGAACATAAAACAGTTTATAAACATTTTTTGAGGTTATGTCGTCTTCAAGTAGACGCAATTTATAACCGAAGGCAGCTGTGCGGTTTAAGATTGTATAGCTAATATCAGATCAATCTTGAATTAAAAGGTGTAAATCGTACCACCAAATGCTTCCTTCAATAAATTGACTGTTTCGACTGGCTGTATAGCATGTGACGCCGTCAATGATCGTCCACATCAACATACTCCAATTCAGGCATGAAAAAAGATATTAATCATGGCTCTATAGCGTTCCCCATTGCTCATAGTTTTCAATAAAAAAAGGCGGATTAACACCTAATTTTGCTAATTTTTTTAAATCGGTCACCTACCTTCGCGGCTTGACAAATTCGATGTTTTTTTTTGTTTGCATATTTCTAATTTGATGACATAACTAGAAACATGTCCTATAAAGAATTTGATCGAAAGCATGTTGGTTTACGTTATATTGAGCCCGGCCCCACATGCCGGTAAAAAAATGCACTTCTTTTGTATCGCTGCCATTTTATTAGATTTTTAAATATTCAAAAATGCTTATGTCTGGCGTTATAAACGTTTAGTTCTTTTTAAAAATTTAAACATATTTTTTAAATTCTTATATATTATTTAAACATACATATAAGCAAATATAACAAATATTATATATAACATATATTGGTTACATATTTCATTTTCTTCATCTCTTTTTCTTGTCCATTATTTTTATTTTTTATTTTTTTTTAATATCTTATCTCATTTTCTTGTCGATCCATTTAAATCCCCCCCCCCCTGTTTTTACTGTTTATTTCCTTAATGTAAATTCTTTACAGTCTTAATGCCGCCTTATTTCGTTGTCTTATCAACACTTTTGACCTTGACCCACTGTACACCTTACTTGTAATCTTAATTTATGTTCTTCATCGCATTCTCAACTTATATAATGTCTTTGCTACATCTCTTTATTGTTGTTGCCGTTTTTTTTATGCCACAATTGTGCACATAAATTCAACTTAAGGGTGTGAAAATGCTATTTTACAGTTGCAATTTTTATTATAGTTGCTATTTTGCAGCTACGCACCGATAGCTCTCTTACTATTATTGCTATTGTTGTTTGTCGCCTTTATTACTACTTTACGTAAGTAAACATTCGTTGATAGTGCAACAATAACGTTAACTTTAATTAATTTTTCGTCGCAAGTACCGTTGTGGGCGGCAGAGAGCAAAAGGCTAACGCGCTCTGCAGCTTTTTATACCCTGCACAGAATATATATGGTTTGCCATGAAATTTGCAACACCTTAAAGGAAACGTCAGAGACCTTATAATATATATATATATATTATAAGTGATCAGCATGACGAGCTGAGTCGATTTAGTCATATCCCTTTGTCTGTCCGTCTGCTCGTCTGTATGTATATACCCTAACTACTTGTAGTCCCTCAGTTTTTGAGATACCGATCTGAAATTTTAAACACGTCCTTTTCTCCTCAAGAAGCTGCTCAATTGTTGGTATCGCCGATATCGGATCAATATAGCATAAAGTTGCCACACAAGCTGAGCGATTAAAATCAAATTCTTGTATAGACATTTTTTAATTTGTGAAGGGTATTATTGCTTCGGTGTAACAGAAGTTAACGTTTCTTCGTGTTTTTTTTTGTTATTATTTGCGTATTCTGCTTTGTGCTATCAAGCTGCTTGCGATTCTCCTAAAGGTGCTCGCATTTTAAGTATTAATGTTGTTGTAATTGTTGTTAGCTATCTAGTCCTTTGTTTGTTGTTACTTCATTGTGTTTACTACAATTCGTCGTTGCCTCATTATTACTTTGTAGCAGTAACTATTTTCTGTAGTCTTAAGTCACCTTTTACACATTCCTTACTCACTCTTCGCTCAGCTTATTTGTATTGTGTTTCTTGGTGTTTTTCTTAATTTTTTTTTATACTCTGGTATTACAGCAAATTCCTTCATTCATTCCTTGAGCTTAATGCTTATGGCACCACCTGCTTCTCACCACCAAACGCTATGTAAACGTTATGACACGTGTTCGTTGTACTCGTTACACAGGCGAAAACTCGCTATAAAAAGTAAACAGCAAAGGGAAAACAACGCTGATTATTAAATTCTTTGGAAAGTCATTAAAAGTCCAAACACATTCATTATCTCGATCTCAATTTAGTAGACCCATCAAGTTGTCTTTAACCACTGCCGTTGGTGAGTCGGCTTTATCACGTAGCAACCACAAAGCTTTCTACACCTATTCACCACCACCCGCTTTCAACCTACCTCATACACAAAAATGCTGTGCATACGAAATACCTTAGGTTACGCAACTAACCCAGTGCAGAAAAGTGTAAGATTTTATATCTTCTTTCTTTGAAGACTGTATAGTATGCTAATTTTTGCACATAAGTTATCATACATCAATTTTTTCGATACAACAAACCAGAATTGCCTACCAGGAAGGTTTTGCTATGTGTTTCGGTCCTTTCCTTTCGATCAGTACAAATAATTTTCGGTCCATTTAGTATATTTTAAGACTTGTGTTGATTTTCTAAGCTGTATACCCAAATATTTTCTAAGCGAGCGTCAAAAAACCAGTCGCTAAAATGAAAAAAAATGCATATAAAGTAGCATAAACTTTTTTTTATCGTGTTCAGCGTCAAAATGGTGAATATTCAAATAACCGCAGCCAATATATGTGATATAAAAAACAAAATGAAGCGTATGTTTAGGCGCTGAGCGGTTGCTCATCAACAGTGTATAAATTCTCAATTTGTTAGTGAGTTGAACGTTCTTTAGCCACTCGCTTTATGAAAAAAAAACAGTTTTTTATTAAATTTTTTACTTAATCAAACTTGCTGGGTCGCCTGCTGGGACTTCGGTCAACTGCAGCAACCAGCATCAACAACACCGCATAAAAACAGTTTAATTTGGTTCTTCCTTACAGCATTTTGCTTTCAGTGTGCAGCAATGCTGGTGGTAGTATATGTCGTTGGTGTTTTTTTTGTTTGAGGTAAGCGCACTATTTAGGAGCACATTGTTGCAAGGTCGTTTGGTTGTTGTTTCTGTTGTGTTGTTTGTTTTTATATGAGCGCACGCTTTAACAACGCCTGCATATGTTTACTTTACGCGCAGTTTGCGCGCATGCATGCGTTTGTGTATATATGTATGTGTGTGTTTGTATGCAAACACCTTGCTTCGCTGCGCTTTACTTGCTCCTGCTGCACAAATAAACGCAATTTAAGCATGCATGTGTATGTATATGTGTTTGTTATTGGCAGTTTATGCTTGTTTTTTGTTTTTATTATATTTTTTTATTTTTGTTTTTGTTCTACATACAACTTCTTACTAATTAAATCGCCTTTTCCCTGCTTTCCCTATTTCCTATGTGGCATGCATTTATGCAACTTGCCGCTCAAATAACTGTAGTTTGTGATTTATTTGTTGTAATTTTGTAGTTGTTGTTTTTATGTTTTTTAATTTGAGCCAACTCAACGCCCTTACAGTTAATAACACTAAACGGTAAATGGAAAATATGTCAAGCGGAAATGCATTTAAAGTTTATTTGCACTCGGCATTAATTTGCTAGCGTCGCGCAGTCGTCAAACATTACTAAAACAGCAACAAAAACTACGATTACTTTGCTCATTACGTTCTTTTTAATTGTATTTTTATACTCTCGCAACATGTTGCTGCAGAGTATAATAGTTTTGTTTACTCCTAACGGTTGTTTGTAACACCTAAAACTAATCGAGTTAAATATAGACTTATATATATCTATCTACCATATATATACATGTATATATAAATGATCAGGATCACAAGACGAGTGGAAATCCTGAGTGAATTCTAAATCACATACTAAAGCTAGATCGCCCAACTTGCTTAGAACAAGTCTTAATAACTACTCCTCGTACGTTATAAAAATGGGCAAAATCAGATGATAAATATTCTGTCGAATAATGAATATTGTATTCTTTTACAACGGATTTTTAATAGAAAGTTTTGCCAACACTTGAAAATATGCTCCCGGCTTTGATCGTTCAGCATTGCGAGAGTATAAAATGTTCGGTTTCAATCGAATTTAGCCTTTCTTACATTTTTTTTTATATTTTTGCTGCCACCCGGCGTCATTATTTCGCTTTTCGATCTACGCCATAAATTTTACGCGCTTTATATGTCATCCATTAGTTGACAAATTTTGTTGTTGTTTGATTTTTTTTCCTTTCTTGTTCGCCCTTGTTTGCTGTTGCAGATTTTTGATAATTTTCCGTCTGCTTCGTCTGCTGTATCTCTACTTCATACCATCTGCCGCCACAGAGTCCGTATGCCATATAACAGTATGTGTCCTTGTCGGCAGTAATATTGCTCGAAGAGTGAGCGCAGCGCTTACGAGTGTTCGCTCTGTTACTGCCGCTTGCTTATTGGTGTGCGTGGCTCCGTCACTTTAAGCCAATTTAATGCTGCAATTATTGCAGCAATGAAGACTGTGCGTTAGTCGCAAGCAATGTCAAAATATAATTGGAAATTAATTGAAAAGTATGTATGTGTGGTGCTGTTCTCATATAAAGGGTGTATTTTTTAGAGGTTTAAATAATTTATTTCATGTAAAAAAAACAGGAAAATTCCTGAAATATAAATATTTTGGCTTTATTAGTTCAGAAATTGTATAGCATTTAGAACAAAATTTTGGGTGTATGGTCCATTAGGATGAACTAAAAGCTAATCTATCAAATTTATGAGTTAAATGAACCCTAAAGTATATAAAGCGAAAAATAATTCCTGTAAGAAAAATTTTTTGGCTTAATTTTAAAACGCCTCAATGAGCAAATTACCCATATAAATAAGACCTAAAAAATCTGTCCATACAAAAATTGTTTTTGATGGTTCAGTTTGTATGACAGCCATATGCTATAGTGGTCCGATTTAAAATTTTTCTTCAGATATTGTAGCTTTGCCTTGGGCAATAAACCATGCAAAATTTCGTGAAGATATCTCGTGAGATAAAAAAATTTTTCATAGAAGAACTTAAATTCGATCGCTCAGTTAGTATAGAAGCTATATGCTATAGTGGTCCGATATCAGCAATTCCGACAAATGAGCTGCTTCTTGGAGAGAAAAATACATGTGCAAATTTTCAGAGCGTTATCTCAAAAACTAAGAACTAGTTCGCTTATATACAGATAGATTTTGATAAATGCCTGCTCACATTGTTTAACATGTCAAACAGATGTGTCTACTTTGACAGCTAGTTTGACAGCTATCTCTAAAAAAAATTGTTATGAAACTCTAAAAACGAACATTATAAATATGAATTTATATATGCATATGTTGCCCTTATAAAGCCGCATGTCAGCTGTTGGTGTTGCGTTGGCTTAAAACATTTGCCAGATAAATTGGCCCTAATAAGGCAGGTTTTAAGCTGGCAGATAAATTATATATAAATATATTTGAGAACAGTTGTACATACATATATTATAATGTATGTACATGCAAGTATATTGTCTGCCACATGTCAGGCAAACTATAAATTTGCATATTCTTTGCTATCCTTGCCGCGTTCGTCACACAACTTCATGCCTCAAATGGCTTTTTCATGCGTATTCGTGGAATTAAAATTTAATGTATAAATTAATGCAATTACTTCGGTAGAAAACATACATAAGTAAATTTCCGGAAAAGTTAAGTGCTGTGTAAATTCGTTAATGTAAAAGAGCCGAAATTATGCTTTTGTTGTTTGGTTCCAAAAAATGCTTTTCCATGTTAGAACCATTCTGAAGTTTGATACTAACCGCTTAAGGGTCAACAGTTATGCAAGCAAAAAAATTTAATTTGTTTATTTTTGGATTCGGAATTGATTCGGTTTTGGACTCAGTAGGCACTGAATGGTTGCAATGCTGTTGGAGTCCTACTCCGTATCAGGCCTTTGACGGTTTTGCCAATACATGCGTCTTCAGAGAATGACAACTAAATAATGCGCTGGAAACTAAAAACAACTGAGAAGTCTGGCCCACTCGAATACAGTGACCGTAAAAGTATACAATATCTATGCGTCCATTATTTTGATGCCAGTTGAAATACCATATATTTCTACATGATTGCAGCATATATTATTCGTAGCCTACAGGCGCAAATAAAAAATCTGACTGTTCCAGAAAACATCTTACATATAATTCAGAGTTATTTCAACTGGCGTGTAGATCAGAAGAAGAAGTCGGATCAATACGGAAATTATTAATTTCAAGGGTTTATCAATCAACAAATCACAGTTATCTATCTCCAGCATAGTCTAAATATTGCGATTTAGGTTTCATCACTACCAAAAGAGAATTAGAAATCAGATTCAATTAGAACAAGTTTTTTCGGATGACAACATTGGCAAAATTGTCCCGAATTCCGAAGATATGCTTGTGAACAGTGACATAATATTAAAAACTGAACAGGATCATCAAGTGACCCCAATAATTATTGACTTCATCGACGTTTTCTCTTGAAACAAACCAAGTTACTTCCTAGAGGTATACGTCAAGATGTTGCTTCGTTTGGTAATACCTACTTAGAAGTGGCAATGTGGTCCCGTTAGATACCAAAATTTTTCTTTATATATCTATAATTATGCCTGAAATATATAACCACCATGTCGCTTGTCTAAGTCTAAGGTCTAAGCATTGAAACCTTCTCTTGTTATATCCTTAGAGATATAAAACTTTGATTTTTGCCAACCACAATACGATCTTGAAAATGAAAATACATTCTTTATATTGTTTGTTTTACCCACATATTATTTAAATCGTTTTACCTTCTCATTGCAGTCTATCGCATAAACACAACCCTATCTAACTGCTGGCGCACAAAAACCGAGACGAAATGACTAAATAAGACTGAATGTAAAGAAATAAAACGAAAACGCTGAAAAAGTAAGCGTGAAGAACCGTGTGACCAGGCGGAGTAATCAAATCGCAGAGACGACGACGACGACGGCGGCGAATGGATAAATTCAACAAACGATTAAGCCACAAGTAAAAAGAGAATAGGCAAGTTGGTAATTACGCATGCGCGCCGGTCGGTGGCGTGTGGGTAAGCTGTCGCGGCAAACGTGCAGCAAAAAAAGTGGACAAACCAGCAAAACTTGCCAATCACACAAAAACAAAAACCAAACAGCAACAAAAAAAGTGCAAAAAATTTTTAATTAAACGCAAATTCTATGCGCTGCAAGAGATAGATTAACAAAGCATACAACAACAAAAACAACACAAAATCCAACAATGCGCTGAGCACAAAAAAAGCATGCATAAGTGTATCTTTCTTTTTTAACGCCACACACACACACGCATACATGTACACATGCCCACTTACTATCTCAACACACGAGCAAGCAAAAATTTACATATCAACGCCACAGCGCGCGCTTTGAAAGCGGACGTCAAACGTTAAATAAGATAACTAATAATAAATAAATACACCGCGGCAAACATGGTCAAGGGCATTTTGGTGAACCGCAAAGCGGATGATGCGCACAAGGCGCAGCTGAAAATGGAGCACGCCGACCTCGTCGCCGAGATGCAAACGGTGGAAAATCTGCCGACGCACGAGCGCCTGCAGCTGGCGCGACTGTAAGTGGCAGCACACAAGACACCAACAAATATTTAACAATTTCTTCTTTCGTTTTTTTTTTTTGTATTTTACTTTCAGCCGCCGCACACAACAGCTTAAGGTCGCGCGTCAAAAGGAGAAGGAGTGGCTGAAATTACAACGCGCCAAAGGTAACGCGACCTCAGCGCTCAGCGGCAGTCACACCACACATCACTTTCGTTCGAACTCGGGCAGCGCCAGTCGCCACATATCCTTCGAGAGCAGCGTTGTGCTGCTGGAGGCAGCCAGCCGCAATGATATGCACGAAGTGGCCGAACTGCTGGAGCGTGGCATAACGCCGGATGCCGCGAATGAGGACGGCTTAACGGCGCTACATCAATGTTGCATCGATAATAATGTTGAAATGTTGCGCCTGCTGCTGGAGTATGGCGCGAATGTGGACGCACAGGATAGTGATAAATGGACGCCATTGCATGCGGCGGCCACATGCGGACACTTGGAGCTGGTGCGCATACTCATCGATCATGGTGCGAATTTGTTGGCGGTGAATACGGATGGTAATATGCCGTATGATCTGTGCGACGATGAGAATACCTTGGACTATATAGAGGCTGAGATGTCGAAGCGCGGCGTGACGCAGGAGCTGATCGATGAAACGCGCTCGTCGACAGAACGTCAAATGCTGAAGGATCTGATGGAGGTGGCGCGCACGGGCGGTGATCTTGAAGAGCCGGACTACCAGGGTGCTACGCCGGTGAGTTGGCGTATGAATTTTTGTCAAGGCATTCCCTTTTATATGTTTTTCACTTGTTTTTTAAAGCTACACATAGCTGCGGCAAATGGTTATGTGCGCGTGGTGGAGTTCCTGCTGGAGATGCATGTCAATGTGGACGCGGTGGATAAAGATATGTGGTCGCCGGTGCATGCGGCCGCATGTTGGGGTCATGTAAGTTCAATAAGCAATTAAATCAATTAAATTGATTTTTGCATTTAATTTAATTTTTAAATTAATTGAGTTGAATTGAATCATACTAAATTAAATTATCTAAAATTAAATTGAAATAAATTTTATTAAAAGAAATGAAACTCAAATGAATTGAATGAAATTAAATTAAATAAAATAATTTAAATTAAAATAAGATATAATAAATTGAAATAAAATAAATTTAATTAATTCAAAATAAATTACATAAAAAAACTTAAAAGAATAAATATAAAAATAACATAAATCTACTTGCATTTCAAAAATTTAAACAGCTGGAGGTGCTAGAAATGCTTGCGCAATGTGGTGCCGACCTGAATGCCAAAAATAAGGATGACGAAACGCCCTCAGGTAGGCTACAACTTTGTGTGCTGTAGAAATAAACACAAAATTCAAAAAATTAAAATTTTTTAATATCTCACACACGAATCCGTTTCTTTCACACAGATATTTGCGAGGATCCTGAGATACGCGAGCGCATCGAACAGCTAAAAACCGAGCAGGAGAGTAAACGTCTGGCAGAGGCGCAGCGGCGGCGTGTACGACGCTCACAAAGCAATAACACACGGTGAGTGGAAAAGCTACTTAATTTTTCTTTAAATATATATTTTTCTAACTATACATTTTTCAATATTAACTTTTTCTGTTGCCTTCCGAACCTTATATTCGCACAGCGCCCAGTCTGTGCGCCGCACCTCCCTACGAGACAAGACGCTAACAACCAAAAAGGACGCCGTCGAAGAGGCGCGTCTGCGTTTACAAGCACAAGAAGTCTTCATAGCGCCGGACGGCACAACGCACGCCGACACAAATGGTCTTAGCGGCAGCAGCAACAACACTACCAATAATCATCATTCCACGTTGGCGCTATTGGATGGCGTCAACGACACGACAGCCACCACAGCACTTGCCTCCACGCACGACTACAATTGGCTAACGAAAACGCCAACAAATAATAATAACAATGCCAACAACAATAATAATAATAACAATACGATTAGTAGTAATAATAACAACGATAAGAAAGTTGCAGCATATACAGCTAGTCTTGCAACGGCGACGGCGGCGTCGGCAACCACAACGACAACAACAAACGGTAGTGTTAACACGTATTTGCCGCATTCGCTGTCCGCCATGGATGTGATGGATGCCTCGTCGCATGCATTTAATTCACGTCGACCGCCGGAGGGTCGTGAAAATGACGAATTACAGTTGAACGCCTACAAAGCCGGTGGCGGCGAACATCATCGTTCGACATCGGCGACAGCAATGATTGTTAGCGATCGTAACAATATGACGGCGGCGGCCGCATCGACGGCCGGCCCGGATGCGGTGCACATACAGTCCAGCAAGGAGGCGGCGAATGGCAAGATAAATGTGCAAGTGACAGTGCTCGTGGGTAAGTGGAAAATGTGCGCGCAACATACGAACGTTGCGCTGCTGAAGGGTGTTGGCTAGTGTGAGTGCTTCTTTCGGGGTAATACAATGAAATAAATAAATAGTGTGCTTAATGTGCTTAGTGTTGGGTGGCGAACGTGTGACGTATGATTAATGTAACGCTTTTAGTTTCTTTTATTTGCATCGTTTAAGCGCCTAGTGGTATGCTATTATTTTCCATATTTATTATATTTTCGAAGGACATGCATATGACAAATGCGTTTTAGCTTTAAGATTGTAAATACCGTTGCATTACACATATGTTTCTGGCGCAAAAATGTGATTGTTTGCAAAAAATTCATAAAAAAATTTTAATAAATAAGTGTAGAGGGAAATCATATACATATTGTAACTATTTTTCAAATTAGTGAAATTTTTTTCGTTAAAATATTTTAGACATTTATTTGAGTGCTGAAATAATCATATATGTACATAAATGAGGGTAGGTCAAAAAAACCGAATATTTTTTCTTTCGCTTGATACTCAGATAAATAGGTTCTTAGACACCTCTACAAAAATCTCTGTGTACCTGCATGGCTATGAGTTATATATGTTCTCATTAAAATATTCGAAATAGTTTAAAATAAATTTAAAAAATTGCAAAAAAAATTCATTGTTAAAAAAAAATTAATATTAACCTGTAAACATATATTTATATATAATATAATTTTTGGTCATTACCCTTATCATGATTAAGCTGTAGATGTGGTAAAATTCAACACATTATACCCTCAACAGAGTATACAAAGTTTGCCACGAATTTTGTAACACGCAAAAGAAAAGGGATGGAGACCCTATAAAGTATGTGTGTATGTATACAAATCATCAGCATGATCTGAGTTGAGTCGATTTAGCCATGCTCCTCTGTCTGTCCGTTTGTATATATCCTCAGATTTTAAGATATCGCTCTGAAATTTTGAACATATTCTTTTCTCTCCGAGAAGCTGCCGAAGCTGATTTGTCAAAAACGCCGATATCGGACCAGTAAAGCATATGTGTACATAGCTGTCATATAAACTGACCGATATAAATCGAGTTCTTGTATGGAAAATTTTTTTATAGGAGAATATATCTGCACAAAATTTGACAAAGGTTATTGTTCACGGCAGCGCTACAATCTATGAACATATTGCTCAAATCGGACCACTATAGCATATAGCTGCCATATAAACTGACAGATCATAATCAATATAAATACCTTTTTATATCCTGTAATGCTAATGAGAAAAACACCTGTGAAGGGTATTATAGCCCGCACTCACACTTAACCTTTTGTTTTTATTTTTATATAATTTTGAGACCCTCTAATTATAGTAATAATTTCATACAAGTGTTGAATTCCAGAATTTTTTATATTACGCTCATTTTTTCATTACATAAATTTACTTGATAAAAAAACTCCACAAACATGCAAGTAATAGTTATGCATTCACACTGCTAATGCCATAGTAGTAGTCTTAATGTAAAATATGTGATATAATAATTAAGCCATGAAGTAGTATTAGTGTTAACGTATGTGTATTTATGCAGCTTAATAAACATTACTGTAATTATTTCATGTACTGTTATTTAACCACATATCATATTTATGTTGCTTGCATTCATTATTGTATTTTTTTCGATTTGTTTTTTCTCTTCATGTTCTCTTTTTTGTTGTGCCATTCAATCGGTTATGTCCCGCATGTCGTTGTTGTTGTTGTGCCAATGTTTCAAATCAACTTGTGGTTCTGATTGCGTCGTATATTAAATAAATCTGTGAAATAACGCAATTGACTGGTCACGTGACAATCATCCATACAACATAATTTGTATACGACGTTGTTTTTGTATTTGCAATAAATAAAAATAAAATTGCACCACATCACACACATGCATATTGAAAAAATGCACGCCTTACACACACACGCATGCACGCACTCACACGCAGACACTACCAATACGCATCATCATCAACTGCAGCAAAGCATGCTTATGCCAGCGCATACACTCTCCATGGAGAGTCTAAACTCTACGGCAGCCACACTGGCCAATTTGAAGAAGCAACGTTCGCTTTCGCGTACAAATAACGGTATACTGATAAGTGAAAATGGTTCTGTTCTAGGAGCCGCCAACAACACCAGCAACACGATCAACAATCATCTGCACACTGGCAGCGCTAACAACAACAATTCAATACTTGCGAACGACACAAGCAGCGGCGCGGTGAATCAGCAACCACTGAGCGGTGGTCTACATCCCAGTCACCTGGAGTTCAACAACGGTGCGAGTATCGGTGCGGGTGGTGGTGGTGGTAGTATAACGAGCGGTGGCGAGCAGTCGACCGGCTACTCGAACGCCTCGTCGATGAACAAGTTCAGCGGTATAACGGGTGATGTGGTTAGTGATAGCACGAGTTCCAAAAAATGCTGTACGCTAATGTGAACGCAAGTGTGCAACAAGTGGTCGGTCGGTGCGGCGTTGGCGGTGTAGCAGCGTTACAGTATTCGTAGTTGGCATTTTCTAATTGATAAATGTTGCATGCCAGCGTATATTTATATACTATATATATTATATGTTTTTATATATATAATACATATACGTTTGTACGTATTTGTGCAGCAGACAGCGTCTGCAGCATTTGTTGCAACAATTTAACAGGGTATTAAATATATGTTTGTAGGTATATAGCGGGTATGCCAGTGTATTTTTTAGGCAAGTTGTTGCACCACAAACACACACACACACATATACTGATGTACATCACAAGGTATGCCGAAATTACACTTTTCTCGTTGTAAACTCAATTCACCAAACACACTATGTATATTTTCTTGTTGGAAAGCTGTGTGCACAACTTTGGTGTACTAATCAAAGGTTGGCTGCAGTCGGCAGAGATTTTGAGGTTGTTGGTGAGTTATAACACATCATTTTCTTAACGAGAAAGTAAGAATTAGTTAAAAGATTTTTTATGCTAACTATGTATATGGGAATGGTGAACTTTTAATTTATTTTTCTTTTTTTCAAACAAATTTTAGTTGAGTTAAAATTTTCTGAAGGTTAATTAATTTTTATGTTTTGAATTTTTTTTTTCAATTTTCAATCTTCGAATTATTGTTTTTTGTAGATATGTATGATTTGTCTTTTCAAAACTAAAATATTTAATATGTATGTATGTACATGTGTATGTTTTTATAATTCTTGTATGCATTTTTTCAAATATATGAAATTCAAGTTCACAACAAATTTATTTAAAAAAAAACCATATAGTTTTATGAAAATAAATATGTATTTTTTCATTTTTTCTATAATTTTGGAACTAAGTGTAAATTCATTTTGAAAAATAAAAGTTTCGAATTTTATAAAAAAATTAATTTACATAATTTTTGTAATTTTTTTTCTATTGTAACTAAAGCTAACTTTCGTACATTCTGCAAATAAATTTGTTTTTTTTTTACTTTTTTCTATAATTTTGCAACCAACTGCAAATTAGTTTTAAAAAATCAAAATTCGAATTTAAAAAAATACTTTTGAAAAAACCAATTTCCGAACTTAATAAAAAAAATTAAATGTTGTTTTCTATTGCTTCTATAATTTTGAAAATAACTACAATTAGTTTTGAAAAAATAAATTTTCGAATTAAAAAAATTTACATAATTTTTGTAGTTTTTTTTTCTAACCCAAGCTAATTACATATTACTACAAGCTAGTTTAAAATTCAAATTTTCGACCTTAGGAAAATAAATTTTTATATATTGTTTTTTTCTCGAGATTGCCATAATTTTTGTAATTTTTTTTCTAATGCCTCAGAAACTAGTCTCTGGACCACTTTTTGCTCATATTAAAGGTTATAAAAATTTAGTGACCTCAAATGTATAAATTTAATTTTTTTTAAATATTGTTTTCATTAAAATAAATTTGAATAAAAAGTACTTAATAAATTGTTAAAGTGTCTTTGAACGGCTGCTCAATACCTATGATTAGATTTTTCATATCAAAAAAAGTCTTCAGGTGGTTCGCTAGTTTAAAGTCGATTATTGTTAACTTTTTGAGGTTTCATTTTCAACCAACTCCACCAAATTATGAAATTATTATTTTTATATTCTAATAGAAACCAGCTTCTTCAAAAAATATCTAAATTTTTTTAAAATCAAATTCGAAGAAATCAAAATTTAATCAGTTTTCACCGATTCCCAAAAATAACCGCCAACAACCTTGCAAAATCTTGTAGCATGCTTTTAGGCGCAGGCCGTAAAAACACAAAGCCACTAATCTTACCAATGCATCACAAAAGCTAGTAAAAAAATGTATAACTATAGTTAAACACATTGCAAAAAAAAAATTATTTATTATAATAAAACTAATTATACATAGAAGGGCATTTGAATCAAAAAAACATTTAGCAAAACTAAATAAAAAACATAAAAAATAATATAACAAGTAACAATTATAACTTCTAACTATAGAAAAGGAGCTATTATTGAACTAGTGACTAGTTAATAAATAAGAGAGCACAGCGTTGCATTGGAAAACATATTAAATACATACATACATTTATATGTATATGTAAGCAAGCAAAGCAAATGTAAAGCAAGTGTCTTAATATTTTAGGTATTTATTCTTCTTGTTTTTTTTCTCTTTTTTAATGTATACTTTTTTATAGTTAAAGCAGCAAAGCATGTGAAACGAAAATAACTAAGCTATAAGAAATTGAAGTTTGTAAACAAGCTGTTATTTTGCAGAAGGAAAATGTATTTGCTTTATATTAACGGTATTTAGTGAGAAGTATATGAGCTGCACTATTTTTGAATTTAGTGTGAAGTGCTAAGTAATTAAATTTAATTAAAATATGAGTGCTGAAATAACAGAGCAACTTTTTTCGCTTATAAAAAATAATGTCCAGCAAATGTATAGGTTCAGCGCCTAAAATGCCAGCAAAATTACTTTTTTCAAACAAAATTTGACATTAACTAAATCTAAACGACCTAAAAGCAATACTTTGCAAGGAAGCATGCCAGGCATAAAGAGTGATCAACTTGGTTTTTTAAGCTTTATCAATATTACTTTTGTAGAATGCATAAAAAATAATTATATATTATGTATGTATAATTCATTTTTAGCTGTAAATGCGATTTAATAACTGTTAATAAAGCTAAGCGGTGGAGTTAATTGAGGCGCTATACTCCAGTGGAAGATACAGCATATGATGATGATGGAGTAAATTGAGCTTTTGCTTAACTTTAAAAAAAATAACTGTAAATATATCGAAATACAACACGCTTACGGTTTCATTATTTACTACACTTTTTCTTTATATACCATATGTAGGTATGTATTTCGCAAAAATCACTCTATCGCTTACCTCTATTTCGGTATATTAAATTGAAAACGAAAGCAAATATAAAAAATTAATAAATAAAAACTGAATTGAAAGTTATGGCCTTATTTGTTAACTATAAAAATCTTAATTATGTATGTACTACACACTGTAACAAATATATATATTATAAACTTTATTAGAATGTGTATTTTTAGTTATGCAAATTTAGAGCAATGATTGAAATAAAAATAAACATAAAAAAATGTAAACTGTATTAGAAATGTAGGCACGAAAAGTATGTGTAACTATTTAAATATAAATTATATATATGTATGTATGTATAATTGAAAAATGAGAAATATAAACATTAGTTAATGGAAAAATAATAAATAAAGAAATGTATATGCATATAATTTTATTGAAATTTTTTAAAAATTTTATTTTCATACAAAATTTTACATAAATTTTGTCATTTTTTTCTAACCCAAGCCAACTACACAGAATTACTATTAATATTATATTTCTTCTGTAATTTTGAAACTAATTACAAATTAGTTTTGAAAAATCAAATTTTTGAATTTAAAAAAAAAATATATAATATAATTGTAGTTGGGTTATGTAACCCATGCTTAAAAAACTCTAATTTTCGAGCTTTATTGATATTTTGATTTTTTTTCTATAGTTTTGGCACTAGCAGCAAATTAATTTTTAAAACTCAAAACTTCGAGTTTTATAAAAAAATTATATAATTTAGTTGCAGTCTAACCCAAGCTTAATTTAAAAAAATCTTATTTTCGAGCTTTATGAAAATAAATTTGTATAATTTTCTATTTATTATAAAATTTTGGAACTACGTATATAAATTAATTTTGAGAAACCAAATTTTCGAATTTTATAAAAAATATTTTTTACATTTACCCTGAATTAAAAAATTATATAAAATTTTATAATACTTTTTTTTATATATTTTTTCGATGAGGCATTCAAATTAAAAAATGCATAAAAATAATGTGCATTTACAGAATTTCCTGTACTTTAATAATCGGTGATCAATTTTAAAAGCATTTGGATTCCCTCAAGCCGATCTCCAGGAAGACCTCTGCAAAAAGTGCCGGTGAATTCGAAGCCAAAAAAATTTAATACAATATACATTAACATATGAATAAAACGAAGCAGCATGCAGGCAGAAACGAAAATTTAGATTTTTGACAAAATGACGGCTTCACAAAAATATTCATTCTTCGTGAAAACATTTGCACTCAGACTGGCTTCAAAAATCGAAATAACTGTCGAAAATCTTATTGCTTCGATCATTATCTAACAAATATATCTAAGCAGGTCGACGATCGTTCAAGCCGATTGGTCCAGCCGTTTCAGGGAAGAGTTTCCCACTGATGTTGAAAACAACGTTTCTAGATTTTCAATTTTTTCAAACACTTTCATATTTCGGAAAATATTTGCTGGATAAACTTCAAATTTTCGGAGAATATTTTCAGTATACATACATATTACATTCGATACAGAAGCAGGAAAATAATACGATTTTTTGAAATTCAGCAGTGGATTTAAAAAAAATACTTGATGCCTGTCTGATCACCTAAATCTTATTTGGAAGTATGTAAGTGAAAAAATAGACTCTGTCATATAGAAATTATGGAAGTACTAGGAGAAACTTTTAAACCTACATATAACAATGAAGTATACAGGATTGATAAATTAATACCAGCTCTTGCACGAAAAATTAATAAATTAAGTTAAAAAGTTACATTCAAAATTGTTTTTCTTTTGCCGTAAGCGTAAATAGAGGGTTTAGCTATGCTTGAAAACCAATTTTAAAATTGATTTTTACTTAAAAATTGTATTTTGTAATAAAGCACGGTCGCCTGTAGACCACTCACTATGTGTCTTGAGGCCCGAACAGGTCTTAAGATGACTCCAACCGTTGCTTTTGTTGCATTTAACCGTGGTGGAGTTAATGTGGCGCTTTTTGCACACATGCGCGCCAGAAATATTTCTCTGGGCCGAGTTGGACTCAGTGCCAGCCCATCTTACCTGCGACCACCGTTAAGTGATTTCGATGACATTTAACTTATTGTTTTCTCCCAAGCAAGGTCTCGATAATCGTTACAAAAACAACATTCCTTCACTCATTACAAACTACACAAGAAGTAACTAGTTAGGTTTGTTCAAAATAAATAAGGTCTTCCACAATGCAACACTGTAAAGTTTTCTGTCTCAACGTAAACAAAGAACAGCTGTAGGCAAAAAAATGCACTTCTAAACATGCCTAATGAGTATTTTTTCAAGTTTTTTTTAAATTTAATTTAAAAAAAAAATTACGGTTGCTGGATCTATGGTACAATTAACATAAGTACCTAAAAAGTGTTGCCCCACAACTCAGTAGATGTATCTACTTAAACTGTAAGAAACAAAAAAAAATTGTCGACCAGTATTAATATATATTGCAGCAACACAATGCCAGCATCACTGCAATTATATCGCTACAGTTTTACCGCTGGCGCCTTTGCTGCTGGCGGTAGTTTTTTTGGACGCGCGCCAAGTCAATTATCAGAGCTGCCGGTATTGACAAGTGCATTTGCGCCAACAGCTGCGGCCACATACTATTTAGGTGGGTAATGTCCTAAAAACAAATCAGTGTAATAATGAGAGTAAGTTTTTTGTATTTTATCATTAGAATTGCTTTTTTTGCGTGCACTGCCCATTTTCTTGATGGTGATTTGTAATGTGCTGAACTGGCGTTATTTTCTCAAAGCTTTGCAGTGTGCCGAGCATACATTGACCGCAACAGTGCTTACTGCTGCTACTAATTATATGATATCGGTAAGTATTTGGTAAATTTGGTTTTGCTTTTGAATAAGTTATAATTATTTTTTAATAGTTTATATTAGGTGCACTCGTTTATAGAGAAGAGATTACACTGTTGTCAACGATTGGTGCCATATTTATTATAGCCGGCCTTTGGTTTCTATGTAAAGCACAAGAGGAGCAAGCATTAAGTGCAAAACCTAAAAAGCTACATTAACTATAAATCATTTTAGAAAGAAGTGGAATAAAAATGTAATATTTATTTTATTATAAGCCAATAATTAATTATTAAACGACTCTTTAATAGTTTTGGCTTTTGTAATAAGTATTAAGGATAACCCTAAGATCTGAGGCGTTACATTTGATAGCCTGTGTTGCTTCACTTCGCATTATGACCGCCATTATTGCCAAAGTACAGAGACGCAACAAAATCCTCAAGGCGCTAGCCGGCTGCACCTGAGGCGAAGTCAAAGAAAAGTTGATATAGTCGTCTGAATGTAGTGAAACGCAGATAAAGCAGGTACAGACGTGTCAGCGAACTACAAAGCGTACGATAACAGGATGCCTCTAGAAGATGGGATGGAATCTAGAATTTATCACCCAAACGGGGATTAGATAATCGTTACAACAACAACAGGATGCCTCCTGATGTCTCCCGTCGAACACCGGCATAGTGCGGCCAACATGCTTGCGGTTAAGGAACACATTACACTCCTCTTCAAGGAGTCTCTGCGGAGGTATTTTCGCAGAAATCAACCTTGCAGTCGTCTGCTTAAAGCGTAGCCGCCACCTAGAAGTCTCAAGAGGTCATTCCTTGAGTACTTCGATGACATTGAACAATACGCTAACCAGTCTACGGACGCAACTAACTCCACCTACCCCATGAACGGCATTCACAGAGGAGGTATTAACACCTTCACCGACTCCCTCTCAGTGAGTGGAGTACTTGGCGTCAAACCACCACCCATTACAAACAAAGATTTCGAGTTGCCATTGAATCCAGAGTGATCCTTGTGGAACTTCTTTCTAGATATTGTTTAAGTTTAAACTCCTACCTACCCAGAACTGATCTCGGCATACCAAATATATGTCATACGTGCAATCAGTCTCCCCATGAATCTAACCATTTCATTCATGCCAAATGAATCCCACTTACCTAACACCCCCTCCCTATGGTCCGACCTCGTCGAAGGAAAATACTGTAGAGTTGTACTGTCCTTGGCCGAATAAAAATTTAGCTCCTTTTCCGTTGCGTAGAACCGTTTGTAGTGGGAAGGGCATCAAATTTTTTAGTGACACGACAAAATCAGTTATTGTTTTCGTAGTAGTGTCCAAAATGATTCCACGAGTAATTTTGAGGAAAGCAGCGGTGTTGATCCTACTAAATAATTTTGACCCCACCCGCAATGAGAAACGTTGAATTTTTTTTTTTTATAATTTTTCTCTTGGTTGTTTCTTTCTCTTTTTTGTAATATAAGTAATATTTTTGTATGATTTATTTGTTGTTGTTTTTATCAATTAAATTTAATAATAATAATAATAGTAATAATAATTATTATAATAGGTAGGCGTATAATTACTTTCTGTTTTGCTCTTCATCTCAAGTTTGTCTCCTTGAAATACTAAACAAATTATATGCAATCAGTTGAAGACAACAACAAATGACACAAATTTTATATATTTTGTTTTCGCTGATACCCCTGCTCTATCTATGAAGCACGCTTATAGCGGCTATCATTTTGAACTGATTCCCGTCTTTTCTTAACATTTTATCATATGTAGTTGTTGTTTTGCAGTCGACTTTTCTAGCACAAGTAAACACTTAAAATATTAATTCTGTTTTTTTTTTACAAATTATCATTGCTGTAACTTTTGCATTGCGTAGCTTTGGACAGCAGCAGCTGTCAATTGGGTTGCGAAGCTACGCTGTGTTGCTGCAATTTGCATTTTTTTGTTGTGCGTCGTGCAATATTTGAGATTTTTTTCGCATAATTGTGTCATTTATTTTTTTATATTTACTTTTTTTGCTTTTGTTTTTGTTTAAACTGATTTCATACATTCAACTTGCTGCTTCATACTTTCGTTTGCTGGCTTACATGATGAAAGAGCAATTACATACATTTATAATATTTATTTATTAGAAAAAAATGAACATAAATAAGTATTTCTGTAATTGAAATTAGCATAAGTTTTCTTTGCGTTTCTTTAAATATAATATATTTTTTGCTTTTTCTCGTTTTCTGTACTTCTCCTTGTTTTGTTTTTGCTTTCACTTGTTTCTCCCATTTTTTTGTGTTTTTTTGTTTGTTTAATAGCTGTGTAGTTTTGTTTACGAAATTAATTGTTAACGCGCGCGCGTATTTGTTTACGTTCAATTGTTGCAGTTGCTCGGTTGGTTTTTGGTGGCCGCTGTTGCCACTGTGTACTGCAGAGCTTTGACTTTCGTCACACTACTAATTAAAGGTAAAATTTTTTGTTTGTTTTTGTTATTGTTTTTTTGTTTTCAGTGTATATATGTAAATGTATGTGTATATATTCGTGTGTTTATGTATTTCCTTTTTCTTTTTTTTTTTTGTTTCCATCATATATATATATATATATATGTGTGTAGATACATATATATTTACGATTCTTAAGTGGTTCTCATCATTCTGCCTTCTGCTTCAATGCTGCTTCGTTTCGTTTTCATCACACACCCGCACTTCCTGCTTTCTTGGCAACTATTTCAATCAATTTTTATTGTCCAAACCCATTGGTACGCGCTGCGATGAGCGATTAATATATGAGCTGGACGATGGGTTGGATTGGCCGCCACTGCCATTGCGTCCACCCAGCGTACGCGAAGGTGGCGCATTGCCACGTCCGTTACCGGCGCCACCACCGCCGCCGCTACCACGCGGGCCACGATAGTTGCCCGAATCGTAGCGCGAGCCGGAATCCTTGTTTGAGTACACATTGCCGCCGCCGTTCTGATAATACGAGCCGCTCGATGAATTTTCATTGTTGCGGAAGTAGATGGCACTGCCGCCACGACCGCTGCCGTTCTGTTGCGAATTACCGTAACTGCCGCGACCGCGACGTCTTTGGAACTGTCGTCCGTTGTTGTAGTGGCCTGCAAATGAAAGTTTTCACTAAGGGAATCTAATTAAACATAGAAATGCGGTTTACTTACCACCATCTTGCTGTTGATTTGAATTCCAATGATTGGATTCATGTGCGCTACCCGATGACTGGTTGCTATCGCCATAACCACCAGCACTACCGCCGCCGACGCTGGGTCCGGCCGAGCCGCCGTTACCTGCACCACCGCTACTGTTGCTGGATGTCCATTCAATTTTGCGTACAATAGCTGGCGTGTTGTCGCTGTTGCCACTCGGTGTCGATGGGTTGGACAGTGCATTCATTTCGGCGCTCCATTTAGTGGGCGGCTCCAAGACGCTGCTTGCGCCAGCAACGCTGCTGCTACTGCTGACACCACTCGTGGATTTCAAAGCATTGGCAAGCGCTGCTGTGGCTGTAGCATTGGTGACTGCATTGCTGCTGATGTTGGCGGCTGCACGTACACTGACGGCATTGGCTTTGGACATGGCATCCCATTCGTTGGCTATCACCGATTCGCTGGCATTGAACTTGCTGTGTGTGCCCATGTCTTCGCTTACTTTTAGTTCCTCCGCAGCTGCGGCTGCTGCAGCGGCGGCAGCGGCAGCAGCACTCGCTTTGGCCACCACGGCTAGTTGCTGTTGCATTTGTTGCTCGTATGCTAAGCCGACGACTCCATTATCGAAGCCCAGATAACCGGCAGCGGTTACATCCGACACGCGTACATCACCTGGTTGCATGCCTAATGTTGGTTGTGGCTGTTGTGCTTGCTGTGGTACTTGTGGCAATTGTTGTTGTGCCAGACGTGCTTGCGGTGCGGCCATTCGTGCCATTATCATAATGGGTGCTTGTTGTTGCTGCTGCTGCTGTTGTTCGGTAAGCAACAACTGTTGTTTATGGGCTGTGACCGCATCTTGTGGCTGCATGCCCGGACCACCGACGGGCGAGAACAATTGTGGATGCTTTTGTTGTTGTTGTGGAAACATAGGACTCGGGTTGTTGCTCGCTAGTGTGGGCGTATTGCTGCTGTTGGCACTTGTTGGTGCAGCAACACTTGCGGCGGCCGGCTGCATGGGTGGGAATGATTGGTTGGTAAACGTTTGCGTTGGAATTGTTTGTTGCGGTTGTGATTGTTGTTGTTGCTGCTGCTGTTGTATGATTTGCTGCTGTTGTTGCAAATGGTGTTGCTGTTGATTTTTGTGCAGCTCTGCTGCTTGCAACTCACCACCATGAACTAATATATTTTGTTGTTGGGCTTGCGAGAGACTATCCTGTGTAATTTGTGGCTGTTGCTGGGTTTGTTGTGGCGGTGGTTGTTGGTGCTGTTCGAACACGACACTACCAATGGGTGCATTGCCAGCTAATTCTGGTGAATCGAGTTCGCTCTCTTGCAAAAAGTAAAAACTACCATTGCCAATTATCTCCGCTACGGGACGCATTTGTTGTTGTATGAATTGTTGACGATTGTGTGGGAACAAACCCTGTTCAACAGCACGCACTGTTGTTGGCGTAAAATGTCCTGATGGTGGTTGTGGTGCTCCATGTATGGGTATAGCTCCCTGGGGTAACTGTGCAGCGGCGGCTTGTGTGCCCGGGCTAGTCATCAACTGACGCTGTTGCTGCGGTGGCGCTTGTGCAATTGGCACCATTTGTGGTGGTACCTGTGGTACACCGATAATACTGCCTGGTGGCACCTGTTGCATCTGTGGTGGTGCTCCCTGCATTTGCTGTGCTGTGAACATGGCTACATGCACCGGTGCGGCGCCTGCACCTTGTAGTGGTGCTTGGAAATTGGGGGGTACGGCACCAGCTACAGCATTTGTTGGTTGTATTACAACTGCATTTAGTGGTTGTTGTTGTTGTGTTTGTGGAGGTTGAATACCGGCCTGTACCTGTTGTTGTACATCAAGGTGCTCCTTAGTTGTCGTTTGCTGTGACACTAATTGTTGGGGCAAGTTTGGCTGTTGTTGCTGCGACTGCTGCAGCGGGATATCATTAGCAAGACCAGCATTTGTCGCCTGCAAAGCGTCATCCTCAGCTAACCCAACATTGGCATTCTGCTCATCCAAATCGTCTTCTACCTCCATAGATGAGACGTTTAACTTCTCCAATCCTTCCTCTAAATATAGCTCGTCTGTATTTTCCACATCTTCACCGTCGGCAGCATTGCTAAACACTTCCTCCTCTTGCTTGACCTCAACCTCTGCCTCTGGTGTAGCCATATAGATCTTATCAAGATAACCAGATTCCTGAATTTTATTGAAGATTAAACGTATTTGATCATATGTAAAATTTTCCGCATAGATCTTGGGGCGTCCGTCAATGGTCATTGAATAGAGTTCGGCCGCTTTTTGGGCGGCAGTCACGAACGGTACATCATCTGCAGTTTCGGGACGGGTCGTACGAACATCGCAGCAACTAAAATGAAAATGTATAAAATTTTATTTATATGTATATGCTTTTTTGAATTTTACTACTTACAATTTATCCAAAATAGTGATATCGGCAGTTTCCAATTTCAATGCGCCATTGGCACCGTTTACAAAGTCGGCACGTATGGTCTCATCTGTGAAGCAATTGATAATATTTTCGATAACTAAAGCTTCACGAATTTTGGCAGTCTCAGCAAGGGCACGTGTAATCAGATCCTGCAATTCGTAAAAATGCGTTGAATATTTTTATCGATAAATAATTAGATAAAAAAATACCTTGCGTGCTTGTTTCCTTTGCTCTTTTTCAGCTTCTTTCACAAATTGCCACATTTGCTTGGAGAAATCGCGGGCGAATTCCAACATAGCAATAACAGCGTCATACTTTGCTACAGCAGCCTTCTGGTCGGAGCTCAACTCCTTGCCAGAAGCTTGAATGGTACGATATGATTCCAATTTAGTCTGTTAAAAAAAATATTAGTAATAAATGGGAGTGGAAATAATATAAACAGTGTCTATCTATCTATATACATTCATATTTCTATAGTGGCTTGATAGATCATAGCTATGATATAATATGCTATTAAGAAAGAAACTTGGAAAAAAAGGAGTTAAAACACTGTAGGGCTTGCTTACCTATACATCCGTACAGGTAAAATGAGTAATATTGCATATAAAGTTTAGTTTCTGTTACACCAAATAAACTTGGAAACTAGAAAAGCGTTACTTTGGCTTCACCTATGCTATAATACCCTTCATAGGCGCATTTCTTCTGGCACAAAAGTATATAAAAAGTTTTTGATTTTGATCGGTCAGTTTGTATGGTAGCTATATGCTATAATGGTTTGATAACTGCGGTCAAGTGAGCAGCTTCTTGGGAGGAATAGAATGTGTTCAAAATTTAAGATCGATATCTCAAAAACTGAGGAACTTGACCGTTTATATGTAGACATACGGGCATGGTTAAATCGACTCAGCTCATGCTGATCATATATATATATATATATATACATATATTTTTATTTTACTTCGTGCCAAACTTAATATACTTTATTAAGGGTATAATTATACTTAATACCGTTAACTATAAATAGCAGGAAAATATTTACTCATCCCGTACATGCTTCAACAGAAATATCATGCACAGGTGTCTTTAGGTGACTATAGATATCGCCCACTCAATTTTTATTGTTTATCGCTTATCAACGAGCGACTAAAAATTTTGTTGACGAATTTGCAATTAAAAGTAGTAAACAAAATGAAGAGGTTTGGCAAAACAAAATTAAATAAACTTTAATTTTATGCAGAAATGGTAATCACCTAAGGCAAACATTGTGTTGCTTATTACGAATACCATAGAATGCAGTAATCAAGCAAAGTATAGTGGCCGCAACAAAAACAAAGCTGAAGCAGACAAGAAAAAGGAGAAGGTAGTAGAAGAAATGTGAAACAGTAAAAGAAAACAAAAAAAAAAATGAAGAAGGGCCATGAAAAACTAAAATAGTAGCAAGAACGAAGCGAAATCGCTTGTATAAAATAAAACATCGAAAATCGAACAGAAGCACATGGAGTTCCCGTATTATTCACTAGTGCTGCCACATTACAAAAACCGCTGAATAAATTGCTTCAACAATTGACATAGGTCAATGAAACCAGTCAACAAATATATAAACGGTGATGAACTTCTCATACAAGCATGCTATGCAAAACTCGAGTTTTGTCTGAGCACAAATTGTCATACTTCTTCATCGAGTCATTCAATAACACAAAAGCAACACACCATCATTATTTTCATGTTCTTTGTGTTACACACTGTTCGCTCCCCCGCACGGATGGCAATGGAAATATGCTGTGTCTTGTAAATTGTTGCTGCTACCATTGCTGCTTTTGCTAGAATCGCCGTAACAAAGATGGCGTCGCGCGAAAAAATTCTGCGAAATACACCGAACAAAACCGAAATGGCACGAATGCAAAATTTTTCTTAAAAATAAAGAAAATGGAGTTAATGCAAAATGTATTCGCAGTTGTAAATTCTAAATTATATCAAAAAATCATAACACCAAATAGCAGAAAATTTGAAAAGACTACAATGACTAATACACAGCTTTAGCATTCCATAAATTAGCACAATTTGTTACGACCGACGCACAATTATGCGGCCGGTTTAGTTAAATGTCTACGGCTTTGTTCCAGCCAGCCATACATACACTTCGATCTACTGCTTTTACTTACAGGGGCTTCTTTGTGAATCCTTCGGGATTTTTGTCATAAAAACAGAAATATATAACTTATAAAATACACCGCACTCACCTTGCGTTTCTCCAAATTGCGTATCTTATGGTCAATTGTGGTGATCGTTTGTTTCATTGGAATATTGGCTTCCAACACAGGATTCGCAGTAACTCCTTTTGTGTTGGTGCTGGTGGAGGTAACCGAACCCTCATTAGTAGTACTGTTGGCAATATTATTATTCAAGCTTGTGACAGTCGTATTATTCTCGGGCACAGCGTTGGAGTTGCTATTGATCACATCTTGAGACTTTTTTGTGGCACCGCCACCAGTACCATTATTACCACCGCCAGTACCATGCACAGAGCCTATGGAGGCTTGTTTCTCCAGTTTGTTTGAAGCAGAAGGCATACTTCACTGATAAAAACCGAATCAAGAATGAAGCGCAGCGCGTTTTTCTAGCGTGTCTATTAGAACGTGAATTATATGAACCGTGTGTGTCAAAATATAATCGCACCGTAGACAAAAAAGAGATAGAGTCGCAACCAGCAAAAACTAAACCACACAACGACGAAAACGATGACCACGGCGAGGAAAAATTACGAAATTCGCTCAAGCGCCGTCTTTAGGCGATTTCCATGTACTTTCCGAAAATAAAAGACAAAGCGTATGTGTTAAATGTAGGGAAACACGCTTTACATTGCTAATGAGAAAAGGCGATAGTGATAGCGATCTAAATATATCTGTCGCCTTTGCGTAGGAACAAGTTCAATTCGCCGTGTAGTTGCTCAAAACATCATAGTGTTGCCAGAAAGGTGTAAAATATGTTTGTACACCAAAAAATTAATTATTCTGTAATTTATTGCTTCTGATACAAAAACAAAACAAAATATATTAATTTAAAAGTGTATTTGTTGTAGCGCAGATTTATTTGATAAATGAAAATAAACGTGTTTTAAAATTTGATGTTTCGCGTTAAAAATGAAAAAAAAGTAAAATTTAAACTAATAGTAAACTAAATATTGCACTAAAAATGTGTTAGATATCGGATTTGTCTACTTTATTCGCGCGGTAGCTGGTAATGTTTGTTTGATTCGAGGTAAGTTCTTAACTTTTCTCTCACACCTTCTAAAACTAAAAACAAATTTTCTTTCCACTTAAGTTAGAAAAAAAAACATATTATTTAATACTTCTTCAAACTTTTACATTTTATTGATATGTTTCATTATTTTGTTTATTATTATATTTTATAATAACTTTCAAAAATGCGTCATATTAAGTGCAATTGGCTACTACCATATTTTTATTATTTACTAAAACAAACAAGGCACTTCGTTTTTTACAATTATCATTTCATGTAGAAAATGATGTCAAATTCTTTACAGGAAAATCAAAAACAAAACAAAAAAAGAAAAACAAATTATTTTTATTAATAAAAATAGATAAAGTTTGAATATAAGATTAGTATAAAAGAAATATTTATGTTATTATGATCTTATGCATTTTCAATAATGCTGCTTATATTTTAAATAAAAACATTTTTTAGGTATATTTGATAACTACAAAAATGAATCATTAAGTATCCACCAGTGGCTTAAGTCTGTAACAGGAAAAGTCGCACTATACATTCGTATAGTCTAAATGGTCAGGAGAAAGTTAGACTGTGTGTAAGTTGGAAGCAGCTCTGCGTAATACTTATTTAAAGCAAATTCAATATTTTATGTAAAACAATTAAATTAAGCAGTTTATATTTTTAAGTAAAACATACATTTACTAAAAAAATAACAATAAAATGTTTCTTGGAAGTTTTGATTAATGGAAGCTATTTTCGGAAGTTTACAATTTTTTTTTCCAAAACTTTAAATATTTTTTGAATAAAACTATAATTATTTAAGTTTCTTAGAAGTTTTGATAAAAAGGGAAGTAGGTTTTTGGAAGTTTACAATTTTTCATGGAAGATTTGTTGGTTAATTTCCATTAAAACTCTGTGTAATTTGTATTAAAGGCTTTATAAAAAATAAATTAATTTTTCCAAAATTTGTGTTTAAAAAATACCTTTTTAAATAAAATGTTTTCAAGTAACATTTAATCAAATTTTATCAAAACATTTTTTTAAAATAATATTTTTACGAAATAGTTTTTTTAAAATATTTTTTTTATGTCAAAGTATAAATATAATAAAATATAAATCCTATTCGATATACAATATTTTTCTAACTAATTTTTTTCAAAGCAAAACCTTTTTTAAAATAACTTTCTGCAAAATAAAATCTCTTTCAAAATCAAATATGTTTTAAAATAGTTTTTTTCTCAAAATTATCTGTTTCGGTGGAAAATAAAAAAATTTTGCTTAAAAATATATTTGTCTGCATATTTATCGCATCTGGCAACCACCACCAGCTGTCATCTAATTTGACATACAGATGGCGCGGAAACATAACGGAAGCGGGGAAAATGGCAGAATTTCATTTGCTTTTCATATTTCGTTGACGAATTATCCTAATTAGTAATTTTAAGTGCTATATTTTTAAATTTTCGGTAATATCTAAATTTGGTTGATTTTTCACTAATTCTCAATAATATTTTTAACAAAAAGTGTAAACGCTCAATTTTGTTGTGTTATGCAAATTTTCGCTCAAGGCGGAAGAAGCTGCGTCCAAACACAGCAGTGACACTACGTTCAACACCAACGGCAGGAAGCGCGAACTATCGAATATGACAACAACAACAACAGCAACGGTGGTTCCTGCTCAGCAATTTCGCATAATTGTTCTTTATGCTCCACCTTCTTATGCACCGTTGTTTTGCACGAAAATTTATTGATATTCAATTGAGTCGCTGTCCAATATTGTCGAAGATTTATTAGACGAACGCCGCCGCGTCCAATAGTCAGTGTAGCCGCGTGCTTCATCATACTGCTGGACAGTTGTACGCCACGGTGGCCATTGCAGCTATTCCTCTACGAGATCCCACACCATAAGTGAGGCGTCTGTGCCGCCCACTGTTACAACAGTCTGATCGCCATAGAGAAAACGTGCACATGCCAACATACCGGAATAGACTTTCGCTTCGTGAAATTCGGCGCGTGGACTTATACACGGATATCTGTGGGAAATTAGTAAAATATTGAAAAATTTGAAAAAAAATGAGCATATAATGACTACATGCCTGAAAATGCGCAGATAGCCATCGGCATCACCGGACACCAGCATATCCTGCGCCGCCGAACGACTGCAGGTGGCAATAATTGTGTTGTTGTTGCTGTAGTAACGGTTACTCCACATGCCTGCCACCAAAAAGCCCACTGTGCAGTTGCTAGTCAACCATTTGACATCCTTCATAGCAATGGGACTGCGCTCGGGTGAGAGTGACTTAGCATCCCAGAAGAGTAAATCGAAGTCAATGGTGACTGTTTGCACGAAGTTGCCATCCATGCTCCAGTCTAGATGTGTGAGCGGCTGTGAGCCGCGTATTTTATTCACCTTCTTGTAAGAGAAACCATCGCGCGATACGCGAAACAAGTATATGCTGCCATTCTGCGAACCCATTGCGATCATATCGCCAACTAAATAATAAAATCATAATAAAAAATAATATTCTTCATCCAATAGTATACTCACCTTGATTGAACGCTACACAGTTCAGCGGTGAGCCGCAGACACGCAACGTCAGCATAACCGAACCATTTTCACAATTGATGACAAGCAGATGACCCTCAGTGCTGCCAGCAGCCAGTGCAGTGCCAAATGGATGAAAAGCTAGTGAAACACACTCGTAACCAGTTTGTATAGTCCAAATTAATTTGTTTTTGCGCCACAGTGCGATATGTTTATCATGGCCGGCAGTGGCAAACACCTCATCTTCGGGATGTGCAGCCAAACCCCACAATTGACGACCATGGCCGAAAACGACTTGTGTAAAGCGACGCTGTAGTGAACCCTCTAAAATGTTATTGCGGGTGGTGCCAACATAAATGTTGCCGTCATTGCGTCCGGGACGTTGTGGATAAATAGTGCGTACGCCGCCAGCGGCCTCAGGAAGCTAAGAGAAGAAAGTTCAAAATGGTAATTCAGAACCTTTCTTGTTAATGATGCTTACTTTTGTGTCTGCGATCTTTTTGTAATTTTGTAAGGAGTCCCAGGCGGCAATTTTACGATCCTTTTCACCGCCCGACAACAGCGTACCCTCGCCCAACATAATCAGACAACCAATACCCTTGTTGTGTGCCTCGAATTCGGTGCGTACAAAGTAGGCGCCATCCGAGTCTACCGAATAAATAGTTATGAAACCATCGGAATCGGCAGTGATCACGTCGCCATCAGGTTCGAATTGCACGCTGGTGACATGTGAACGCGACGGCTGCTTAACAATATCGGTGCGTTCGAAAAAGCCATCTTTGCGACGATGCCAAAAGGCCAGATGACCACGTCCATGTGTAATAATGAGATTATCATCCAGCGGATGAAAGGCGGCGCCTGAGAGGCCTTCCTGCAGCGTCTACAAAAAATGAAATATACTTAAAGCGCTGTTGTTATATATGTATAATGTAGGTACACCTACTGCAACTTTTCCGAGCAGATGACCCCATTGCCATTGCCAAACTGAAAGTATGCTCTCGCGCCCGCTATCCACAGCCAATATATAGCTGCCACCATTCTGCAAGTGATTAAATGTTGCGTGTTGGCGTTATAGAAATATGTAGATGCAATAAATTTACCAGTTGTGAAAAGGCCACCGCTGTGACGCCGCTATCCAACTCGCCCATGCCGAAAACATAAAGTGTCTGTAGTGATTCGGTGCTCCAAATGCGCACATGCGCTTGTGATTTACGATCGCGTCCCGCTTTCTGTCCCGAAGCCACAAGCTCACGTGATGGATGTACGTCCATGCTGTTGACAAAGTGTATTAAAAAGTATAAATTATATTCGAAAGCACACTTCACTACTACAACAATATACTAACCACATAATATCCTCCGTGTGTCCAGTATAGTGTCGCTGTGCATCTTCCTCACGATCTAGCAGTACAGCAACAGCAGCTACGTAATACAAAAGCTCACCCGATGGTAAAACCCAGAGATTACGACGTGCATCAATACCACGATAGCCGTGACTACAGATGAAAGAGGAAAAGTAAGAAGAAAATCAAGTTTAACTTGGCATGAAAGCAGACAGCAAACGCATTCCCAACTTACACCCATTGTAGTTGTAATTTTTTATCGGGCGGTGTATTATCTGCGGGCGCATGATGTAATGGTGGATAGAAGGTACGCCGCAAGCCACGTATAGTCACTTTGGTGGGCTCCTCTTTCATAATGTCCAACATGCTGTATTCACCGTTCGCACGTAAAATCTCACTCTCCGGCGCATAGAGAATGCGTGGACGACTTTTACTGCGTGGACGTGCTCCGCGTAAAGGAACCTTAGGCAGTTCTTCTGTGGGTAGTATAGGCGCTGCGGCAACAACGGAGGGACGCGAACGTGAACGCCTAATAGGCGAACCGGCAATTAAGGCAGTGCCAGTTGCTAGATAAAATGTGTCAACATCGGCAAACTCGTTGCGTAGTTGTGAAAAGCTGCGTACCTGTGAAGCAGCGCAGACAAATCATAATGTGTTTAGGGGTGTGAGGATACAGACGTCGTATAATTGCAAAATAAATGAAATAAAAAGAAAAAATTGTTAAATCGTCGACGTAGCAAATCAGCTATTATGCGGTCATTGTGTTATGGTCAACTCCACTTACCTCTTGTCCTGTGCCCGTATACATTTTCTTAGCGCCATTTATTTTCAACACTTGACCCAAATCTTCTAAGACCTCTTCGAATGGCTGCGATGTGCGCAAATTCAACAGCACGCGACACTACAAAATAAATTGGGAATAATAACATTAAGAGTAATGGCATATTTTGATTGCAACAAATAGTAATTGTTTTTTTTTATTTTTGCCCATTCGCATTTCAGCATAAGTTATTCCTAACAAAGGTCACCTTTTTACTTTTGTATAAGGCTGGCGACATTGCCATAAATCACATGCTCAGCAATAAAACGTTTAACGGTAATTAGGCCATATGACAGCGTAATAACAGTTCAGTAACAAACTAAAGTCGCAACGCTGACTGACACGAGACAGGCTAGAGACACGAGACTGCAACACTTGAAAAGTGAACACTTGATGAAGTGAGTGAAACCAACAAGTGCAAAGCTGAGAAATCATATTAGTCAGCGACTATACTTCGTGGAGAGCGAGGAGTCTTAACATTTTCTTTTATTATTTTAGGTCTAATTTTTATACTCTCGCAACATGCTGCACAGGGTATAATAGTTTTGAAAATAAAGCAATAGACGTAGCACAACCAACTTTTAAGTGAAATCTCAGCAATCTCTCCATTAATTTCCAACAAATTTGTTATGTACTTGTCTGATATCCGTATAATAGTCAAGTGAAAATGGAAATGGCGAAATCGGACCATAACCACGCCTTCTTCACCACATACCATGTAATACAATATTAAATTCTATCATATTCTTACACTTTACGATTTATAAATTAAGTACCACTGAAGATATCGAAACGAAACTTCGTATAAATGGTGCATTTAAGGGCTCTATCGTTTAAAAATGCCGAAATCGGACTATACCTTCTTAATAATTCTGATACCACTTATAGGAAGCTTCAAACCTATGACTCCCCTTATACCGAATTCAATCATAAGTGAGCTTCATTGCTTCGCTTTTTGGGCATTTTCGTCGAGTGTGCGACGCGCTTGATGGTCGTTCGGCTTCAATTATTGCACGAGTTGGATTTTGTAAGCCCGCGAACCAAGATCCTTCTTCGAAATCTGCCATAAAGTGGATGAGCACAGCACCAATTGTTGCGCGCGATGGCGTATGTACTCATTCAGGGCCTTCTTCGATACTCTGCTCCACAACAGCAATAGCGTCATCGGTGCGCCATGTACGGCATCTCTGAAGAAGCGCAGTATCCATTAGAGTAAACGTGGTGCCAAACCGATCCTTTGTTGGTCGTATTACCAACTCTGCTGGGCGATTGTGTCAATCGCTCCGAAACTCCGAAAAAAGTATTCTCTCATTAAAAATCACACGTCTAAAACAACACCCATTATAATAAATTTCCAACTTTCGATAGGTTTTATTGCCTGTATAATAGTCAATTGGTAAGATATCTTAACAAAATTAAGTGAACAAAATGTATTGAATATTATGTAGTGGTGAAAGCTGGTGAAATCGATCCATGAACTATACCAGCCTAGTATAACTAAATATTTTTTAATCGCCTTAATTATTATTACAAATTGCGCGAGTAAAAAATGTTTGATTGTATCTGTATTAAGGTATTTGCTACTATACTCCGATACCCTCCTGTAATTTTTCGAATTTATTTACCATAGCCTTGCACTAATATTCATTTTTAAAGCAAAGAGCCATAGGCGAAATGCATGTCATCTAAAATAACGGTGTAACACGCAAATTTTTTAGCGAATGCCATTTCTTACGCTTTTGCCGTTAGGCAATTAAATTTTAACCAACAGCTTCATACATTTAATTTGGTTATAATATCACAACTACGTAGCGACACACACACATACACATGCATAAGCCTGGCTTAATTCATATATAGTTTACATGCCACTCCGCTTTCATTGGCTTTCTATGCAATTTACCAACATCAGCGCCACCATTAACGGTAATTATAAATTTTTCGGCAATATTCGTGTTGTTTTTTGTTGCTATTCGCCAATGTAAGCGTGTGCTTGTGTGGTTGTTGTTACTAAATAAAATTACATTTTATGGCTGATAATTATGAAGTCTGTGACCCAGTTGGCTTTTATTGTTTGCGGTTGCACGCGCCTGTCTGCAAAGCATGCGAACACATGAGATCTTTATGTGACCCATGAAATGTGGTCGCCTGCAATGTAGCCGCGTGTGCTCGCGTTCAAAAGCACTCGACATTTATGACATTTAAAAAAATCCTAAATTCGCATAATTAGAAAATATGGCACTTTATATTAAAAGGCAACAACAAAAACCATGAATTTTCGCATGCTTTTAGTGAGCGTTTGGTATTTTGCGACTATTTGCGCGGTTGTATTTTTGAACGCTCCATTCATTTTAGTATTTTGAGGCACTGAAAATGCGCATTTGCCAATATTATCCAATATTTTGGAATATTAAATTGTTTACAAATTTTTACGCAAAATAAATCAGTTTTTGATCAGAACTATTGGACAGTAGGCTCTTTATATGTATATTCGGAATAACGCTATCAAAAAGCGGCCACAATATCAGTGGTCTTTCGATCAGAAGTAAATAATTAACCGAACAAGCATAGTTGCCAAGCAAAATCTAGCGGAATGTCTGTCAGTATATTCGTATATCGAATAAATGTAATATATCGACTTTTATTTTATCTATTGGTCCGTTTATGTATACTCACAAATTTTTCCAAGTACCGATCTAATCAAATAGCAGCTATAGCATGCTGACCGATCACCAATCAAAATAAAGGTATTTTTATACCCTTTTAAGCTATAAAAAATGCAATTGTTAAGGGTATTATAGCTGCGGTTAGCCGAAGTTAACGGGTTTTCTTGTTTGTTGTTGTTTTTTTGGTTGTAATTTAAATTTTGACGATTTTATTTCTGCCATTGTAAATGCAAAAAATGACGTCCTCCATGGAGACCTAAAAATGAAACTATAGAAGAATTTAGTACTAGTTACCTCTCTCGTTTGGCGAACCATGATAACGTACTTGCAAACCAACTGCTGAATGATAGTCAACAATCTAAGACACTAAAAATACATCATTCTTTAGATCTCGCCTTTTGATGCCATTGATCTCACCTTTAATTTTGAAAAATATTTTTCATTGTACTTCAACTTCATTGTTTTTGTCAGAAAATTTAGTTATTGTCATTTTGATAATAAGACATATTCTAAATAACACCGAATATTATACAAAAAAAAATTTAATGTATAATCGCGTAATACTAGTCAATACTAAAAAAAATTCCTTCGATTGTATAATTTCTTCAAAATCTTTTCATGCCTCCACAATATTTGCTTTTTAAAGGCGAATTATTTCACAATGAACCTGAACATGGCATATGCAAATATTTGCACATACTTTTAGGCTTTTGGCCAAATACACAAGGCTTAATGCTTACATTCACGTAATACTTATTTATTGTTTGCTTTCTACTCGCATGCCGCTATCGAAGCTAAAAAAAGAATGTCAAATATTTGCGGCTTTTGACGTCAACAAAACGATCGTGATAAGATTTTTGTCGGCATAAATTTGAATGCGGTCTGGCATATTTTTAGGCGCACAAGCTGCTGCTGTGCACTGCAAAGTATATGTACTTATAGGATGAATTTCTAAGTGTATGTGAGATATTGTCTGGGACGTAGTCTAATGCGAACGTGATGTCTTTGATATTTGCCTTTAGGCTTCGCTTTTAAAGTGCGTGTGCCTACTTTTTTGTGCAGTACATTTAACGTGTGTGAATGTTGTTGTAGTATACTTTTCTTTTTGAATTTTTTAACACATTATTGTTGTAAGTAGCTGTTGTTGTATTCGCTTTGCATTTCACACGTGCAACTGATTGCCATGGCAACGTTTTGTGTATGCCTGTGTGGAATTTTAATGTGTCAATAGGGCGCCATAATTACTGTGGCTTGCATAAATTATTGTTGCATACTTAGTGGCGCAATTGCGACAGACAATCAACGATTCGCCTTAAATGCATAATTGCGTATGTGAGGGTGAGCCTTAATTGACGGAAAATTTTTTTACATGCGATTTCTAAAATTTCTATTGCACATTTTTTACTAATGAGTCGCAATTATCAAAAAAAAAAAGGCTTCCGATTGTAGAAGGTGAGGGCATGTCGCTCTTGCGCCTATCCTGAGATTATGCTATTATTAAGTGGAATTTTTATTTTGTATGATTTTTACGTTGTATCTTATATTCTAGTGTTCAGCTTGAGTATAAGACGAAAAATTACATAAATATTGAATCTTCTAGAAAATTGGAACTTAGAGTTTTGTCGCAATCGGCGTTAAATGTTATAGGTGATATCATAGACTATAGTAGTACTAATTAGGGTAGTATTAGGTTATGAAAAAAAAAATTAAAATACGTTAACTTCGGTTACACTGAAACTAGAAGACTTGTGCAAAACTTCAGATCGATATATCAATAAGTTTTTAAGTAACACCCTAATGTAAACATATGTATGAATATATTTTCGACGTACACTTTTAAGCTGCCATAATGACATATTTATTACCAGACAGTCAAGCTGGTTGAATGTCAAATACACGCAAACTTGTGCTGACATCTATCCATCTACATACACGCACACATAATGCTCACTTAAGCTATAATCCCACCCAGCAGCTCATTCACTCATTCGCAGCAAATGCGTCGAGTTAGTGTGAGTGAGTGTGTGTGTTATTGCGCCAAACCGCAAAATGGTCTTAACGGAGTTTTAAATGACTTTAGTGCTATAATGTATTCTGCTTACCTGCTATACAAATAATATGTACGACTTGTGTGCATGTGTGTGTGTACTCGCTGCAAGTTATTTGCGCTCTTCAATGCTGGCTGTCTCCTTCTCACACTCACTACCTCTCCATCTCTCTCTCTCTCTCTCTCTTGCACACGAAAATTAAAGTATCTGTCTACCGTTTGTCACTTCAATACGCAATTATTGCGCGCGCCATAATCGCCATTTTATACGCTGTTTGGCGCCCTTTAGTATGCAATGTCAACGCGCCGTTAAAGTGCCCGCAGCTTTTTTAAAGCTTTGCAACAAAAGCGCGTGCAGCCAGTGAAGTTTTGCGCGCGCTTCAAGTGCTTTAAAATGCGCAGCTATCAGCGGCTTTACACATAAACACACTTAATATGTCTGGTTGTGCGCCTGTAAGTATGCTTATAGAATTGCATACATTTGTTTAAGTTTGCCATTTTGCCGCGTGTGCAAAAAGGATTGAAATTAATGAATATGCGTGCCCATGCGTTGCCATTTAATGCACTCATTCAGTCAATGATGCCGTGTCTTTAATTTGCCTGCGTTTATATATATGTATGTATATATGTGTGTGTGTGTTATTTGATTGCCATGAAAAGCATTCGCTGATTAATGTGCGCGTTTAAGCGTTTCAACAGCATTTTTAATGTGCCATAAAGTTACGCGCATAAATTTGCATAGCATGTCGCTATGATATGTGGCGACAGGATTATGTGTTGGCCATTAGTAACAGGAAGGATTAGCGAATGAAATGCACTTTTGAAGACCAATTATAAAAAAGCGGGAAAATTATGGTATTACATTAGTGATTGTTGACAATTGATACGAAATATCACGATCTTAATATAGAAGTAATTCATAGCTATCTCTAAAAGTAATTTTTTTAGACTAAAATTTTCAGATTCACCAACAAAGTACGACCACATACATATGCATATACATATACACTCTCAAAAATCGTATGTAGTTTTTCATGCCCCACAGCTTTGCCTCTTCAGTACCAGCGACAAAACGTTTGTACTGTCCATTGAAATGTCTTGCCACAGGCATGTACAACTTTTCAGCCAACTCGAAGGGACGTAAAAGGCAAGAATTTCAGGGGTGTCGTTCGTTTGGAGAAAAAAAGGCAACAACTTTTTGTGTAATGTGGAAATACTTGGGAAATTGTCAAAATTACGTCACACCGAAAAGTTGGCAGCAACAGCAACAGCAGACTGCATGTAATGTCAGCACAGGAACTTGCAAACAAACGCATTCACCCTACCGTATACCCATGCTTACATACATACATACATACATGTACATTGGTGCAATCAAGCCACGCTGCTATTGTGCGCATATAAATGGACGAAATTGCCCCTGCAAGCTCCAGCAGTGCCAAAAATCTCATTCCAGTCAAGCATTGACATGGCATTTCGCCATCGACGTCTAGCCGGCGGCTGGATTGGTGTTGAAAGGCTTCAAAACAAACACGAAAAGTACGAAGGAAAAATTGCGAAATTGCATGCACTGCCGCAAATACACAAACAAAAAGATAAATACCTACATATTTGCATATTTTCATACAAACACATATCTATACATATATATATATATATATTATATATAAATATATACGAGTATGTACTCGTAAGAGCGAGCGATGGCCAATTGTAAATAGTAATGTAAAGTTTAACCCTTCCAATACTAGTTTCTAGTATATACATATATATATATATATTTACATTTATGTGTGTGTGCGTGCGTGTCTTGTTAATTCAAGTGTTGGCATGCAAATTCTTGTAGATGTAACAGACACTGCCCTTGGTGAGTTCTTGGCCTTGCTTTGGCCAGATTCGTTCGTCGACTGGCTGTCCGCCTCTACGCCTGGCTAACTGTTTTCTCTCTTCGATTGGTCATGTGGCATTAAAAATCATTTATTGGCAATTTTTGCTTTGGGCGTAATGGAAAATAGTTTTATGAGTGTTGTTGATTTTTGGTTTGCCATACACAAACACAAATCTACTGGGCGTGTGGGGAATTCAACCAACAAATGGTGAGTAGAAAGTTGAACTACAAGTATGTGTATCTGAATGTGTATTTACTTACAAAATTTAAGGTTTCTCATTGAAATTAACTAAAATATATGGGTAATTATTTGGTGCTTTATTTTTTTTTGAAAAACTGGTTATATGTTTTAAAATATACACTAAAGTTTATAGATCACTTTATGGGAGTTGCATTTGCTAACACATCGTATTGAAAATAAGACGCAAAGAATTTTATAAAATTTTTTAGGCAAAAATTTTCAACTTCACTAACCAAATAGCGTTAAATTTCTAAACTTTTTATTGAGCTTGAGATTCATTTTACCTACGGAGCTCTACGCAAAAGCACTCTCTTGGAGTTCTAGATACATAAAGATATCTTGAGAGCAACGAATTAGTCTTAACGTTTTGTCTACTATTAAATATTGGTAGTCGTTTTTAGTGCTTTAATGCTATGCGTAATATCGAGCAAAACTGGTATAAAAATGTGACATGAATTTGTGTCTATACCACAGCAATATTCTATCTAAAATCCTTAGTTTCTCAATGCTGTTAATTTCTTGGTTACATGACAGTTATTGCTAAAGCTTGTTTCTTTGTGGGCTTAACACACTTTGTTACTAAATAAATAAAAGTAATTTACATTTAATGTACTTAAGTAATTGATGATTAATTTCGAAAAATTTGGATCCTACTGCGGGATCAGCTAATCTCTAGGCGGACCGCTAAAAAAAGGTTTCGCGATGCGGAAGCTTTTTTTAAAATTACCTCAAATTCAAAAGCCACCAAAATTAGAAGGGTTAGTCAAAATTTTGATGTTCAACAAAATGGCAGCTTTCCCAAAAAAAAAGTGGTTTTTTATATGAAAAAAAATTTAACTTCAGAGTGGCTTAAAAAATCGAAATTATTATCAAAAATCTTTTTTCTGACAAATATATCTTGGAAGGTCGTCTGAAAATTTTAAGTCGATCGGTACAGCCATTTCGGAGAAATTTTCCTCACCGACTCTAAAAACAGTGTTTTTGAAAAGAGGAAATTTAAAATTTTTGGAGCCGATTACACTAAGTTAAAAAGTTCACACTGTCGGTAGGGGTGCTAAAAAGATTTGTTTTGAGTGAGTGTGCTTAATATTGCTTTAGCAGTTTAGGAGATATGTACTCATATATTATAAATTCCTCTAGAAATGCAAATGTCAAATACTTTGACAGCTAGTTTCACTGCTAACGCTCTAGGTACGCAAATGTCAAATAAAAGTGTTTGACTTGACAGCTATTCATCTAGGATGTCAAAATAAAGTATTTACTTTACCAGTTGGTTTGACAGCTATCCTTCTAGGAATATGTTTTAAAATTTTATTCCCTAAAAGCACCCTGTATTTTCAGTTATTGCTATCTTCTTACTTCACATGTCTCCTTGTTCATTTATATCTATTAAGTCACATGCTTGTGGTCAATGATATATGCGACTTTTATTACATGCCACACACTTAGTTCTATGAAAAAGTTGGTGAATTGATATTTAAGTGGGCGAAAGTTGGAGAGTTTGTGGGCAAAATTCAATGAAAAACAATCAGCAAGGATGTAAAAAATCTGTAACACACTGCTTATAAGCGTGTTAAATCACTTGAGACTTGAACTTCCACTAGTGGCAGCAGTGGCCATCGTTGCCTGCAGCCTGAACTTCTTGCCTTTGTTGGCTTCACGCCTTTTTATGCAATTTTACACTTTATTGCACAGTTTTATAAACTATCTTTTTTCATATCGCCCATACATAGTTGCACACATACTTGCCTTCCTTCGACTATTTTTCAAATATTTTACAAATTTTCACACTTGTTAGCCAGTTAGTCAGCCAGCCACGTACTTAAATCTACATTCTTATACAATAGACTTGCACATCTTTATCCTCTTACCGCATGCATATATGCATGTGCCACATAGGTGAATGTGTGTGTATTTCAGACAGGTGACTAATAAAAATATATGAAACTATTTGCAGCTATGCGCTATGGGTGCCATGCACATACACGCACACTCACACACATATGCATGCATGCACTTTTGGTAAGAGTCATGCCGGCAAACCGTGGTTAGTTGAATTTTTGCAATATTCGCACGCCATAAAAATGAAATTCGACAGCTTGCAGGAGCACGAAAAACCATGTGGTGTGTGTTAGAATATGTGATGTCGTAGTTGTTGTTAGTATTGTGGTAAAATGCAGCTAAACTTGATGTATCGAATCCCGCTTTGTTTGAAACTAATATGTGGCAGAGCCAAAATCTAGATATTTGGATGAGTTTTTCAATTTTAGAAATTTAGAAGACCAAGTGATTAAATTGCATCGAACGGCCTTCGGATTTGATGAGAATATTTTGAGTTATTAAAAAAACCCCCCTTATATAAGATATTTGAACATTGTCTGTTGATGGCTTCTCGATTCATTGAGTGGAACCTACGTGTGGAGATATGTGGGGACGTACTTGTTTCCTTAAAATACATAAGAAATCGATTTTTAGTAAACAAAAGCTTCGTCATTATTCAATTAATTTTAGAACTGTTCTTTTAGTGTGCTCAACGGAGCTAGGACGATACCTTTTACTTCCTAGACGAACCACTAAGAGCTGTGTCTCGGCAATCATAAATAAATCATAGAGAAAATTGTGAAGGCAGCCTTTGAAGTGATCTAAGACAACCCGATAGACTATTAAATAATTTTTTTCTGAAATTCTAAACACTTCTCAATCTTACTTTGCACTACCGTCAGTCCCGAAGTACTCAGCGCAATCAATACTCAAAACACTACAGCTTGTTGTTGCAATATCAGCCGTGCAATCTTTGCACTGCCGCAAGGTGTAAAATATTGGGGCATTTTTAACATCCGGCTGCAGGCGTGCCATACATATACATGTGATATATAAACGCATATGCATATTGCACAGCAGCCATGCATTGCATGCCCGGGTACTACATGACGTATGAGCAACATAGGAATTATGGAGAATGTGTGGCGGCAGCCGGGTCGAACGCTAGCGAGTTTATTGTTTTCATTTTGGGTTTTCTGCATTTTTTTGCTTTTGTTATTTATTTTACAACCACACACAGTTATGTATACACGTGTACTTGCGTGCATGTATGTGTAAGCGTGCATAAACTATCTCACACTGGGCGCTCCTCTTCAACGAAAAATTTATATGTGCTAATATTTTTTTTCCCAACTTTTGCCTTTGTTTTCGTGTTTACTTGCTGCTTTTGCTTTGCCTAGCGTATGGAAATTGCCAAATTGACCGTGACTTCAATCTGTTTTGCATAAATTGCAGACAATTGATTTTCATAACGAGTAAACTAGTAGTAAAATACACCAGCATAGGTGAAAGCAATTGCCGGCGTGTATGGCTGAGTGGCTTTTGAAGCAGTTTATTCTACGGATACCAGGTTACATGCAGTCATATGAAGTTTGGCACGTTTTAAGCCGCAGTGTAATACGCAATCAACTTAAAATGCTCTCGGGAAAGAAAAATTTACATAAAAATTCGTACGCATGTGTGCGCATAATGGGGGTTAAAAGAAAGGTTAATTGACTCTACCGAGATTTGGTGATGTGGTAGAAGAAGTATAGCAAGCAGACCATGCATTTAATTGAAAAGCTCTTAAGTTTAACAATCATTATCTGTATACCCCGCACTACACCAACGTCCTTGTATGAACACTAAATTCATTCAGCCGAAATTTTTGCCGGTGAATGCCAGTTGCTGCCTCCGCAAATGTTGTGCCTGGCCTCAATAGCTTTGGACAATTGCTAGCTGCATTTTGCACTTGAACTTTGCCAGCGGTGGCTCGTATTAAATGCTATGTTTATAGTCGTTGAATTGTGTATGTGTGCTCTAAGCCCCCTATTAGCTGTGCCCTGTTGGCCTTGGCTGCTTGGCCTCAAATATGCAATTTGACGGAAATTATAGACATTTGGCGTGAAATTTCCGCATATTGAACTTTTGAAATGTTGTTGCCATTAAATTACATGCCATACAGTTGCCTAAAAGTATGCCTCATCCAATAGAATCTTTCCCATTTGCTTCTAAGCACGCATACTAGGTTTCTTGGTATTGGAAGAAGTGTTAAAAATTTAGCAATGCATAATATATTTCGCTATCGAGTATAAATTTTCTTCTTTACTATTTTATTAGCACCTACACATCAATGACGTGTCAGTTTAATGTTAATTTCCTCATCTAGGTCGAAGGCCGTGCGCTGCTATGACGTTGTTTGGCTTCGGAATGCCTTGGTTGCTATGCTTGTCTGTAGCTTTGTATGTACCTAATAATTATATTTCCCATTGACATTGCAATTTTGCGGTCAAAGCAATTATGCGCTATTTCACAGTTAACTTGGAAAAAAATTTTAATTCGACTTGGCTAGTTGAGTGGAAAATTAAATTTAAGTGTGTTTTCCTTGAAAATTTAAAGGTTATGGATTTTTTTATTATAATTGCATTTTTGCATACTGAAAAATATAAATTAATTTGATTTTAATTTAATATAAATGTAATATTTTAATTTTAGTTTTAATTTAACTTTAATATTACAATAGTTTTGATTTTTAGTTTTGAATTTGAATTTTATTGTTATTATATTTTAATTTTATAAAATTAAAAAATTTTAATTTTAATATTATTTTATTTTGATTTAATTGTAACTCTCATTTTATATTAATTTCAATTTTAATTAAAATTTTAATTACAATTTAACTGTAATTTAAATTTTATTAAAATTAATTGTAATTTTAATTAATTTTTTAGGTTCAACTTCAAATAAAATTTTTATAAATTATCAATTTTAAAAATTTATTAGAATGTTTATTCTACAATTTAGGTTTCACATTCTAACTGTTAATTTTATATTCAATATCGTAAATCCCAAGTCTATATTTTTTATTTAATTTTCTATGTTCTCTATGTTCTCTATTTAACATTTATATTTTATGCTATATATTCCATATTATGTATTAAAAATTCCATATTTCAATGTCTATATTATATATCATATATTTCATATTGCTTATTATATATTCTATATTCTGTATTTTGTATTCTATATACTCTAGTCTCTATTCTATATTTCATGTTCTATGTTGTATATTCTGTATTAAATGTTCCAAATTTTATGTTCTATATTCTAAATTCTATATTCTATATTCTACACTTTACATTCTACATGCTGTATTTTTTCGATACCTTATTTATTTTTAACTAATATAGTTAATAATATATAGTTTTTCTGTCTGGGAAATATAAATTAATTCACGTGAACACATTGCTTACGGTTTTTTCTCTAGAAACCTATAAGTCCATCGCTCAACGCTATAATGAAAAATTTATGCTTCACACGAAATTTAACACTCATACAATATTTGGTTTATCAATAATAAATAATGCTATTGGGAATAATAAAATCAAGTCAAAACATTGAAAAGAAATAGTGAGCTGCAAAAAACTGGGTTAATCTCGCTATTTTTTCAACTTCTTTAGCGCTCCCTTCATTATTTTTTTTCCTGTGCGCAGAGTTTTCGTTGAAAATTAAATTTTCAATATTTTGTGGCAGCAAAAAATTAAATATTTACATAAATAAATTGCACATTTTAATGCGCTTTTGTATGAAATTTCCATTGATGACTTTTCTGCTTATTGAAAATATTTTTCCTGCCATAAAATGCAGCATACTTTTGTGAGCGGCGCCGTGATGGCATAGCGAATACTTGTATAAGCATGCCGTAAGCTTATATTCGCTATGCCAGGTTTATGTAAAAATACATATTTTTGTGTATTATTGAAATTTTTGTATAAAGGGTGTTATTTTTGGTGGATTAGTATTTAAAAAATTTTATATTTATTTTTATTTTTAAATAATGAAAATAGAGACCAAAAATTTCTATAAACATATTATATGAAAATATTTTAATGTTTGGTTAGTTAATATTTTGTTTCTCATTTACTAACTTTATTTTTAATTTTAAATAAAGAAGAAAGACATTAAAAGTTATTTTAAACCCAATTTTGTATAAAGAGTGTTAGTTTAAGTAGTTATTTTTTTTTTAATTTGTATGCTTAAATAATGAAGATAGAGGCCAAATATTTTGTAAGTAAAGTAAGTATTGTAGAAATATTTACTACAATATATTTTTGCAGTTTTCATATAAGGGGTGTTAGTTTTTTTATATTTATATGCCTGAATATAGAGGATTCAAACCTAAACGCTCTATAAAAACTGTTCACCAAAAAATAAAACTTACTTCTAAAGCCGTTGTTCACTATAGAGTATCACACTATTGTTGTTATTCTGTCTACTTATTGCATTGCACTTGACTCACCTGCACTGAGTGATCCAAATTATTGATGATGCGTATAACACGTCCGGCACTGCGTTTGATCGAGCCCGATGTGGTCGATAATGTGCCTAAGTCTGCCTCCATAATCGATGGCTTACGACTGGCCGGTTTCGAGCCCCAACCCTGATTACCGGGCGAGGCGTACCACATGCCGTTCTTTTTACCGTAACTAGCCGGCTGTTGTGAAATTTTGGTCAAATGAAATATTTTCGTTGAATGCGAACGATTGATTGTTTGGTGGATTGGTGACGTTGTGGCGAATTTCAATTGTTGTGGCATGAAAGAGAAAGGAAGGGGAAGAGAAAAATGGAAAATATAGTGTGTAAATAAAATGGGATTAACGTTCGAAATCTGCTGCCGTTGGCAATATTGGAAAAAATATATTTAATTTTCGTAACATTTATAGGTAGAAACTTTGTATATATATATATAAGTATGTATGTGTATGTGCGCATTGGTATTGTGCCCATATGATTTATACACGTATACATGCACGCTTTTGTGCTTGTGCGTGTATATTTGTAAAGTACGTTGTGAGCGAGTATTTCACACAAATCTGGAATTAATTAAATTGTTTTGTGGCACGCGCGTGAGCACACACACATACACATATACATACTTATATGGAACGCATACACGCAATTTGAATATATACACACGCTAAAGTTAATACCAGCATTGTGCGAAAGCCGCATGTTGACCATGAACGGGGCTATCACCCACAATCAACGCGTAGATTTTTTGTGCGTCTCCTACCCACTTCCTGCCCTCACACATTTGCATATCCTTTGTTCTTTTCTTTTATAAAATTTTCGATTTTTTCGCGCTTGCTTTCTCCACAATTTTGCAATTATTTTAATTGTTCGCGCTCAATATTTTTTTCTCACACACAGTTCTTAAGCGGCTGCTGTTGCCATGCGGCTCACGCTGCGGTCGCAGCCACATAAAAATATGTATGTGTGTGTGTAAATAAATTTAAATTGCGTAAATATATATATTTATTTGCTTTGCTGTATGACCGAATGCAATTAAAACCATTTACTTTTGTGGCTGTTTCTTGTTTCGATTTTATTGTGACCATATTTTATTTGCTAAATAGCAAATTCACGCAATTCCTTGCGCAATTCAAGGCGCTCAAGTCAGTTGATTGCGCATAGTGAGTTTGTAACTCCGTATATACGCATTAATGACTCTAATATAAGTAAATTAAAAAGAAAAACACAATTTGTATTGCAGTTTAATGCATTTTAATTGTATAAACTTAGCCCTGGTAATCCTCATATCATAAATACGTGCTGCACCATTGCGTAAAGGGTATATAAATAATATTACTACAATCCTTACTTCCTTTGTACACTATAAGTGAAAATATAAATATGTACATGCTGGAAACATTGTAAAGCTCTTTATATAATATTTATCCTTCTTATAGAACTAGTTAAGAAAGTCACTAGTTTGGAACTAGTTCAAGAACAAATTAATAATAGAAAGTTCGTTTTATAATTAGCACTTGACATTCATAGCGTGGTCAATTTCTTTACCAACTAATTCAAATCTAGCGCTCTACATCGCTGTAGAAAGCAGTATATTAGTTTTTCGTCATATTTTGAGGTTATCAATCTATTTTTAATGTGTTCAACGTACTGATTGGCAGCTTTGCTTTCAAGTTAGCTACCCATTTAGTCAATTGGTTTCTTAAAAGAGTTTAGCGAATGTTCTATAAGTTCATAAAATTTTTCTAATGTAAGTATGGTCTGAAATAAGAACTATATGAGTTAATTTTATATATATTATAAAGGTGTCCAATGTAAAAATGCGCAGCTCTTGTTAAGTTCTAAATTTTATTTAAGTTTTCTAAAACTAGTTTTAAAAAATGACACGTGGTAATTACCCCTTTCAGACCTACATCCTACCTATACTTTATAGCTTCCAACAGAGTGCTTTCCAGTTAGATCAGGCAGTTGATTTATGCATAGAATCCTCTCAACTTTACCAGATATTTTTGTGGTTTAAACTATATTTTTTTTTACTAGTTAGTAACAGATTTTGTTTTTTAACTTTATGACTGGGTGTATGCTTGTGGAAGCTCCCAGAGTTTCTTTAACGTTAACGTTTTTTCTTCCCTACATACATATATTATCTTCGATACTTATTGAGAATCTTTTAAATTCGAGCTTTTGTTCATGAAGGCTGGGCATCGCATAGAACGAATTCAACGCGTGTCTTTTATTTCGGGTTGGTTCAAATACAATTTAAGGCCTTTAAGGTTTTAATGAAACAAAGCTGATTAACTTAGTTGGCGATTTCTTAACTCAAATTTGGCTAAACAATTATTTGACAAAAAGTTCAAATTTCTTTTGTAATCAAAATACTTGGCTTTAAGGTATACAATCAAAAGACAATTACTAAAGAAAAAAGGAAATTATCATTTAATTACTATCCATTTACGTCATTCCTTCAGTGAAATGAATATTTGCTCATTATAATATCTTCGCAATTTTGTTAAATAAATTTTTCAATCAGCACAAGAAATGTATTCCCAATCGACCCAATTTGTTTATTATTGCCACATTTAATATCTGCAATTATAAATTGCATTTAATTTGTATATTTTCCTGCAAATTTTTCATTTGTTCCCCGATTTATACATCTGCAAATATATATTACTTTGCTAGTTTTGCCGCGTGCTTCAAGTGAAAGCAGTTATTTATGTATATCCTTGGTGCAGCTTCCACGAGTAAATATTTAAATACAGTTATGCATACGCATACATATAATATACAAACTCACATATTCAATGATGATACTACATACATATATGTCGCATGCTTATTATTATCACACACACTCACAGTTGTAAATAAAACATATATTCCTTAATATTATTTTCGTTTCTTTCTTCGCGCTGCGCCATCTTGCAATGTATTCATCAATTACGATGCGTAATGTTGAAGGAAATTAACGGCTGTTGTAAAATTTGTTTTTGTTTTTTTTTTTTTGTTTAAGAGAAGAAGAAAACTTTATGCCGTTATGTCACATTATGGTAGAATACATATCGCGCATATCAACCAATTCATTTTAATCGCCTTCGCCATGGACATAAGCGGCGTTTTCTCTGCACTTCGAAGAACTCATATTCCATATTTCTTGCTGAAAATTATTCTCTGAGGTGGGCAATAAATCTGTTAATTTTTATTTGTATTAAGCATTTATGCTGACAGAGCGTTTCTTTCATCGTCATTCAACGTAGGAAGTATAGCTTGAAATACATTTAAACAAAAAAGTCGCTGTTGAGTACAAGGTTCAATTAATAAATAAGTAAATGGCCATTGATACTTGTTTGCATTCTTAAAAATAAAAATATTTCCGCATCATTTAATACGCAACATTTTTTTTAAAATATATATGACTTTGTGTTTGGCATATTTTTTGCAGATTAACTTTGAAGTAAATAGGTCAACTGGCTTCTTAATATTACCACAGCTCAATAGTCTTGCAACTGTTTCATAAGTTCATAAATTGTTTCTTATAAAAATATGGACTGAAATAATATGAGTTTATCTTTGAATTAAATTGTACTAAAAGATGTATGTAGTACGTACTATTGTCTATTATTAAAGACTGATTTTGATGAAGATAGACCAACATCAAATCCAATATTAAATATACATATGTAAATAAATTAAAATTTTACATCAGAATTTATGATCAAAAAAGTTTGGGACAATTCCTATTTTTCCAGAAACATATAATAGGCTTCGTTAAGTTTTAGAAACAAATGCTGCATGAAATAAGAAGTTATGATTTCTCTAACTTGAATTGTGCTTCATGTTACTCATGCGCCATATGCAACTGATAATCCTTCGTAAATTAAATGTATAAAAGTTGAAACAAAATTGAATTAATATTTTCAGCCAACGTAGAAACAATTAATATGAGAAAAGTGGTGCTTAAATAAGCGAAAAATGCCTCAAAAGTAAGCCGGAAACCAAACAAAAACCCCTACAGCCTCCCAGCCAAAAGCAATACAGAATACCTCAGCATAAAATTTGACTGCGTTGGACTCCCCAACGTGCAAACTAGGCGGTTTACCTTAAGCAAAACAAATGGAAACAAAAAATGGCAAGCGAATAAAAGGAGAAATAAATTAAAAGGAAAAACCGAAAAAAATGAATTAAAAGTTGTGGTGGAAAACAACTAAAATGTTAACTAACAGTTTAAAAGCAAAGAAAACACCCAGCTAAATAAATGCATTCTAAATGGAGAAAATTAGTTAAAAGCAAAACAAAATTAATGCAAAGTGTGTGTGTGCGTTAAATGGAGAAAATTATTGCGGCTGCTGCGGAAACAACTTGGACGGCACGCCGACTTGCTGTCTGCATGTTTGCTCAACACAAATTAAATGCAAACCAAACTATCTGCGGCAGACAGACTCAAAGTTTGTGGAACACAAAAAAAATAGTAAATTAAAAAATAGAAGTGGTATTGAAAGTAAGTTGCGTGAAAACAGAGTTGTATTAGTAGCGATGGTACAGAAGACAATAGAAATATATAAGAATTTTTGAAAGTTTCACCGTAAAATGGCACACAGAAGCAAAAAAATGTGAATTTAATTACGGCGTGATTAGCTGAAAACAATGAAATGCAGAAAAAATTAAACAAAATATGTAGTAGCAACATTGTATATACATATATACAAATATAAACTCCTTTATACCGTAGGTATGTATTTATAAAAGTGGTATAATAATGTAATAGTGTAAGGACACTGAAGTTGAAGTTGAACCCATAGCGCCATAGGAAAGTAGTCGTGGAAAAATTTGTTGAAAAAATAGTATTAAAAAGAGTTGTTAAAATAATGCTAAAGCGCTTACAGATTAAAAACAAATCAATTTTTGCATGTAAAATTTTAAATTAATTTAAAGTAAATTAAACACTAATTTACTAATTTAATTGTAAGTGAACGTACTCCACGCATTTTCAAGGTGTAGTTTAAGTAAATGTCATGTTAATTTAGTATCAATTAAATACTAATTGGTAATTTGTAAATTTTTCGATTGTCAGATTAATTGTCAACGATAAAGGGTTAAATTGCTAAAATAGGCTTAGTTACCAAATTAAGATTCTGCTATGTCTGACAAATATCGTCTAGTTTTACAAGTACTATTTCTTTTGACAATTTTAAATTCAGAAGTTTAGTATAAAACCAAAATGCATAAAAAAGAATTCCCTAAAAACGTTGCTATAAAATTTCGACCACACGGTATGAGAGAGAGTGCTAGCAATATATACTAACGTAACTCTTGCAACTTCAACTCAATATTAAAATCCTGAAAAAGTTATAACATATAAAGTTTGCCTCGAAGTTAATAATACCTAGAAGGAAACGTCAGAGATCCTATAAAATATACATATATATAATATAAATGATTAGCATAACGAGCTGAGTTGATTTAGCCATGTCTGTCTGTCTACATATACTAGTGCCTCAGAAAAAATACTTTTATAAATTGCTGTCAAAATGAAATGACAGTCGTTTTCATTAATATGACCAGGTGTGTCATTAAATTTGACATTGTGAAAACCTTACAAAATAAAGCAACTACAGTAATGAGTTTAAATATCTAGTGGAAAAAAGTTAAAGAAGTTAGTCCTCGAAGTAAAAATATAAGATTATGCCGTACTGTCTCAATGTGAGAACTTTGACAGAGTTTGACTGAAATATTGACAGAATTTTACGATTTAAAAAAGATGACACCATTGTATTAGAATATTTTCAAGTTACTCCGTAGAATTGGTTCCCATTGAGATATTGCTTAATACATTAATTAAGGAGATCAAAGCAAAATTTTGGCAGAAGATATAAAATATGTTAGTGGGAATGTAAATTTGTAGTAGTATATGAAAATTGTAGCAAAAAGTTCTACAAAAAGTAGTAGAATAAATTTGGCTAAATTATATGATTGCTTTAAGTTTTTTGTTTTAATATAAACATAATTTAATAATATTTAAGGTATATATTAAATCACATCATTTAAATGCCAATACATACTCTTACAACTATTTATATGTATATACTTTAATCACATTACTAACCCATGACTTGGTGGGCGATGAGAGCATCACAAATGGCGAACTTTCGTCGCTGTCCTCGTACATTTAAGCTGCCGAGTTTTATTAATTTCACCAACAATATATGTGTAACTGTATGTAGTAGTATATATGTATACTTGATTTTTAATATTGTTATCTTTGTCTCTGTTTTACAGTTTTTAAACGTCTATACATATACACACATACACTTGCATTTGTTTGCATACATTTACGAGTTTACTGTTTAATACACACATACTTTCATTTGCTTGCATTTTATGCGAAATTAGTTTCCCGCAGCGTTCTCTGTTTAAATGCATAAAACAAAATTGAAACAAATTAAATTTAATGAAACTATTTTAATTGAATTTAAGTTATCCGAAAGGCAAAATAATGCCGAAAAACGAATGAGTTAATGTTGTTGAATAATGGTAGTATATATTATATGTATATGTATGTGTGTATATGCAGGTGATTTTTAAATAAGTATTTTTTAAGCTTGGAGCATGAAAAATTTGCATATTTCGTCCATTATTAAAAGATTAAAGGAGATTAAATGTTGTTTTCGTTTTAGTTGCTTTAGTTTCATTTGCTCTAGTCCCTGATCGCCACATACATATCTATCTGTTGAGAAAATATTAGAAATTCATTCAAACTTTTTGAGTTAAACAGCCTTGACTCAAGGTCTAGTTAGATTCGCTAAACATAATTTAACTAATATGACTTACAAAATATGGCATATGGAACTTTGTCTTAGTCACGTGAACTGAGAGACGGGTTTGAACAAGGTTTTGCAAACCTGATTTAATAAATGAATTTATTGTTTGTAAATTTGGTAAATTTAGGATTTGTGCAAATTTTCAGATCAATAGCTTCAAAGCTGAGACGGACATGGCTAAATCGTTTCAGCTCATCATGTCGATCATTTATTATATATGTATGTTTTATAGGGTCTCCGACGTTTCCTTCTAGGTATTACAAACTTAGTGGCGTATTTTATATGCCCTGTTAAGGGTATAAAAATATCTAAAGTAATTATTTATATAGAGAAAAAAGAAGATTAAAATTTTTACTAAACCGGCGATAGGGGCACTTAGTCATATTGATCCCAAAATGATTTTTTTTATAAACGAAAAAATTGTAGTAAATATGCAAGTATATAGAAAAATCAATGAAAAAGTTTAGTGTAAAACTTTTAATCTGACGATAATACCATTTTAGCGGTTTATTTTGCGCGACAAGAAGGTTGGAAATTGAAAATAGTTTATAAAATTAAGTAATTTAAAATTATATTAAAAATTTTGTAAGTTAATTTTCTATAGTAGGATCACAGTGATCTGGCATCATTCTCATAATGTATTTTTCTACTATTTATGAAAAATCTATATAAAATTAATCGTATAAAAATATTTTTGCCCTATATAAGTAGTATATGAATATTGAACAAAGAAATTGGTCATACAAGGGTTAATACTTGTAGCATTTTAAAATTAATGTAAATTGAGTAAGATCATAATTTTATTTATTTTTTGTTAAATTTAAACGCGCTAGTATGAAAAAATAAACGTAGAGCAACTTTCAGCTGAAAAATAACGCGCTTACTCCCACTCCCTCGACACCAGTCGGTCATTTAAAGTGAGTTAATTGAAAGCGTTTTAATTTAATTGCACTTTAAATGAGTTAATTTCACTTTGAACGCACAGGCAAAGAGATAAATACTAGTGCGCACAGACAGAATGAAACAACAAAAACAACTAAAAGCTAAAACAAGAACAAAAATCGTGTAAAAACAACAAAAATCGCACAAGAATAACAAAAAATCGTAAAACAGCAATTACAAAACTCGTACAACAACACCACTTGCCGTGTGGAATATGTAAAATAAGAAAACAAGTCACGCGCCTGCAGTGTACTACTAACCATGTAGCGCAAACGGTCAACGGGGCGTATGAGTGACCGCTGACGGGCAAGTAAATAAACGAACGGCAGCAAATAAACTCAGTTGGTTGTCACACGCACACAAAACTATGTGGCGTGTTTGTATGATACTAGACTAAATGTGCGGTTAGTAGATGCTGCAAGCACATTTGTGCGAATGTATGTGTGTATTTCTGTAAGTATGTTTGTATAGTATAATAGTAAGCCTGCAATGGACTGTAGGCCAATATGCCTCGCGCTGGAGTGTATAAAAGTATGCTACAAAATTTTTTGAAGTATTATTTGTATTGCTGTTTCGTTAAAAAGAAATGAAAATAAATTTTTTTTTTTTACTTTTTTTACGAAAAAAAAAGTTTTAAACTTTTGTAAATAAATACAAAAAATTGTTAAACTTTTTGTATTTATTTACAAAAGTTTAAAATTTTTACTACAAAACAACACAAAAAATTTTTTTAAACATAGTTTTTTTTTTTTGCAAAAACAATTTTTTTGTTTTACAAAAATGTAAACTCTTAAATTTTTTCACATAAACAAAAGTTGAAGCACACTTTAGTAGAATCTTAAATGCACACAGCGAGAGTTTAACTTTTATTGTACATAAAATTTTAAATTTTAAATTTTCATATTTTTTTATATTTTTATTAGTGTAAAAATACGATTTTCACCACGACCACTTTTGTAATACTCGGCTTGATTAACTTGCTCTTTATATGAATTATTGTAAAATATTTTTCATCATTGCGTACAAATAAATATGGCGGTGTTACGCTTGAGCTGCCGCGCGACGACTGCTGTCACAATAGCGATTTAATATATTCTTAAGCATGGCAAGCCAACACCAAGGGCTGACCGGCGGCATGTGGAGTGGGAATTTTAAAAGAAAATGGCATAGTAAGCGTAAAAGTTAACTGATTGGCCGACTAGTTGTTGGCCAGCGATCAATGGGAGCGAGCAGCTACTTAGTAGGCTCTTTGGCAAGCGCCACAGCGAGGCAAGCATATTGTAAGTAAAATACAAACAACGCACATTTATACACTCATGTGTGCATTTGTACGTGTGTTTGTGCAAAAGGCCAGGCAAGCAGCCAAAAGCGTCACATACAAATCGCTATTCAATATACTTGCCTGTATGTTACTTATACGCCATGTAGCCGCATATTTGCCGTAACAATTTGAAGCTCTCTCCACACTCTCCACGTGCTCACAAAAATTTTTGGCGATGGCTATGTTCACGATGACGACGCCGTTCGTGCAAATTGGCAGTCGACATGAAAATATGGTAATAGAATGTATAACTCGTATTTATTACCAATGTGTTGCATGGTTGTTATTGCCGCTGCTATATTGTTATTGTTATTGTTATACTCTTTTGTTTATGGGTAGCGGTTGGGCGATGAATTGCCACTCCAAACACTTTAAGATGTATAAACGTATATATGTATGTATGCATATCTATGTTACGTTTGCACTGATTCGCTTAACAGCATATGTAAGCAGTTATGTTTTGCAAATGTTTTGGATCTATATGTTGTTGTGTTGTTGTCGTTTGTTGTTTGCAACTTGCTATTTATTGCCTTACTTTCGCTTTGCTGCCGATTTCACTTTCTTTCACATTGCTTGCTGTTGATTTGTATATACTTGTATGTATGTGATATGTGTGAGAAAGTAGGCAAACGGAGGCACGGCTTTTCTTTGTGTTGATTTTTGTGAATAGTGGTAATAAACAAGTTTCCATGAATCATTTGCTGAGTACCGTTATTTTCTGCTGCGTTTGTAAGCGCATTTAAATTTTATAAGAGAATATTAATTTTTGATTTTAGTACACTTCTAAAACATGTTCAAATTTAAATAATTTTATTAGTTTTCAAAACATAATAAGCATTGCACGCTATTCAGATCAGAGAAGTAACTAAAAATGTCAAAAAACGCCTTATTTTTTCAACATCTTCGGTCATTTTGACTAATATTTTTTATTTTAAACATTACGACTTTTCACACCTTATTTTATTCAAATAAACTTCCTTTAATTCATATAAGTATATCAAAATGCCCGCCAGAAATCCACTATATTTCTTTTTCATAAATATATTATAAGCATTATAATGTCGATAGCTTTATCAATGAAAAGCATCAGCTAACCAACGTTGGCACTATACTTCTTTCCCTACCTAGCCACACAATCGTATACTTTACGTTTGCTAATTGCCAGTGAAAGCATTTCTGCATAATTTCCTTTCATCTATTATTCCATTATCGCTATTCGTTATTGCTTTCGACTGCATTGTAACGGTAATTGTTATTTGTTCTTTTATTGCAGTGTTATTGACGTCGTATTTCTTACACTGAGCGCGCAAATACAGACCATTGTATACAATATATATTATACTCGTATATCCTTTGCCTTTGGTGGATGCCTCAGCTACGCTCAAATACCAATGAGTACTTGTAACTCCTTATACAAATACTACTAAATACACTGGTGTTACTTTTACGGGTATGAAACTGAGCTTTCTGCTTATACCGTTAACTCTTAGTTTACTAAATTCGCACTGCCATACAGCCTATGAGTGCATGAAAAAAGTGTGATTTTTTGAAAGGATATGCCTGTTAGCAAGTTGTTATATGAAAAATATGTCTTGCTGTAAAGCCAAGCGTTTTCTTTTTGCAAATAATATTTTTATGTGTTCATATAACGTCGTTAGAGCTTACGACAACACGTTTTCCGACGTCTGTGGTTGCTGTGGCATATTGTGCAGACCAGTTATTGGTATGGCGTTGCACTATTTTCTTGTTTTCGGTCCGACTCACTTTCCATTTGACTACCCACACAATTTGTATGCCTCTTTGCATACGTTGTATATACCTAGATTTTTTTATTATTATTTACATTTTTTCACTTAAAGCACAATGAAAGAAATTCATTGAATAAAACAAGAACCTACTTTTTTGAAAATAATTTTCAAGAGCTTTGAAATGCTTAGAAAAGATTACCGAGCCTTCGTATTGAAGTAAAGAAGTTTCAAGAAAATATTACTTTATTATTAAAGAAACATCAATATTCAAAGCTTTGGAAAAAAAAGCGACACATATTTTTTGTTAAAAGCTAGATAATAGCTTTTGAAAGCTGCAATTTATGTGTTTTTGTTGTAAAAGCATTTTTAACAAAATAAATGCTTGTATGCGCTTTAAATAACAAAAATATTTTAAAATTGTTAAATTTTTGTTGCAAGAAAATATTTTAAAGCTATTTTGAGAGTTGTTGAAAGTTCTGATCTTCAAAAGCTGTTTTAAAGGTTTATTTTGTCTAAAGAAGCATCAATGCTTTACATTTTTGAGAAAATAAAATAATATTTTTTTAAATTAGTTAAAGCTATTGAAAGCTGCGATCTGAAAATTGTATTACAAGAGCTTTTTGAGCAAAAGAATACTGGAATATACTTTAAATAAAAAAGGATTATAAAAGCTATGAAAAGCTCTTTAAAAGCTAAATGTTTTAAGAGAATGTTGTAAATTTATTGTAGGGCTGTTGAAAGCTCTGATTTGGAAAAGCTCTTTCAAACATGTCTTCGTTTTAAGAAGCATCAATGTTTTCAATTTTTGAAAAACAGAAAATTTTATTTTATAATTCTACTGAATGTTCTAACTGTAGTTTTTCATTAAAAAAAACCAATGTTGTTTGTTTTTAATTCCGATTTTTTTTTACAAAAAATAATATTCATATTTTGTCCAGTGTATAAATTTCACTTTTTTCTGCTATTATTTGCTCCAAGAATTTAGAAAATACATATATTTTTACATATTCATACATAAACACCTTCTAACTGTATAATAGAAATCGTTGACTTACAAACTTGCGACAAGTAGTGGAGAAGTCGCATACAGTATTATACTAGGACGCCAGTATGAATGGTTGCCACAATATACTCTCACAATGGAGTATATGCATATGGATGGGGATATCTCTTTGTTATTGGGAAGTTTACGTCAGGATAAGTGAAAGTATTTTGCACACAAGTCGAGGCAAATATGTGTCTGTATGTACTTATTTTCATATTTACCGTTGGTTGGGATTTTCCAAAGCAGTGCGGATTTATGTCCCAACACCTCTACTCCTGACACAAGAGTTCGTGTAACGGTCAGACGGCCTCTTTCGAAAGTTTTGAACAAGCACGTGTAAGAAGAAAAATTGCCACATTTTCTTTTATTTTGTTGTGTTTATAGGAAGTACAATTTTTATGAAGGCGATAAGGGAAGAGGGTAGTTATGTATGTGTATGTCAGAAAGATTGTGTCGGGAAGTATTTCTATAGGCCAGTGAATTTCAGAATAGAAGTGAAAATTCTAAATAATGGACTGACTTCGCCTTAACTTTCGATCGATTAGTTTATAGATTCACAAAATTTTATATCGAGAAACCTTAGCATTTATTTATTATAACGCCTTCTTTAGACAATCTCATTTCTTCGTTTTTTTCAGATCTTAAACTAAAAAATATAATATTATTTAAATAATTTGGGGAGCTGTCAAAAGTTTAGAAAAAGCTCTATAAAAGTTCACTGAAGTAAAGTGGGCCAAAAAGTACTCACATTTTTAAAAGCTCTAAAAGCTTTTTCGCATAAAGCAGTATCAGTATTTAATATTTTCTGTAAAAAATAATAATTTTATTGGTTTGACAGATTGAAAGCTTTCAAAAGCTCTAACCTGTAAAAACTCATTGGAAAAATAATGTTTCAGGAAGGCTTTTGAAAGCTGTGATTAGGAAAATCTCCTTCAAAAGCTTTTCTTTTAGCGCTTTCAAAACATTTTTTTGGAAAATAACACCATTGTTTACATTTTAGGGGCAAAAACAAAATAATGTTTTTGGTTCTATATAAATTGATTCAGAACTTTTGAAAGCTTTGATATTTAAAACTCATTGAAATAAAGATATTTCAGGGAATATATATTTTAAGTAACTTTTAAACGCTTTTAAAAATTTTGATCTAAGAAAGCTCTTTCATCAGCTCTTATTTTCGGTTTTAAGCAGAAAGACGTACCATTGTTTAATACTAAAAAAACAAATTTCTGATTTTGGTTCCAATTTGATTGAAAGCCATTAAAGCTTTATTCTGAAAAACCTTATTGGATTAAGAATTGATTGAATGAAATATTGTAAATAGCTATCAAAGGCTTTTTAATGCTTTTTTATTCAGTTTTTTAAAAAGATTTTTTGCTGAAACATTGTTGCTTTAAATTATATAAAAACAAATACACTTTAAGTTCAAAATTAATTGTTGTTTAATTTAAATTTTATATTTTTCCTGTGTATTCTTTGTTTGTCTGTTCATTCCCCACACAGCTCGCATTAATAGAATTCCAGTTTTGCTATCGTCCTTCTAAACGGTCTTAGCTGTCATTATTTGTTTATATAAGTTTTCAACTTGCCAGTTTTCAGCGTTTTCGTTTGACTCTTTGCCTCCTTGTCCCGAAGCTTTTTTTCCTTTCAAGTGCTTTAAGTGGCTTATGAGTATTTATTAGCCTGCCACAATGCGAGCGCTGGGCTGTCACGCAAGCACATACATATATACACATACATACACAGGCACAGACAGATATACAGACACAAACAGTTACTCATATATGCTTGTCAACCACAATACAAGTCGCATTATTCTGCACACATGCTATGTGTGAGTTTGGTTTGCTGCCAAGTTACTCATACGCCATGTATGACCAACACTGGCCACAGGCATGGCGTTCGGTAGCGACTTTTATTATACGCCATTGTCTTTGGGAAATAGTTTTGCATTGCAGTAGTGTTGGCGTTTATTCGCATTTAAATTTGCCGGTAATGTGTTTGATTGTTATTGTATTACTGTATGTTTTTGTTGTTTTTCTATCAAACTTGGAATTTTACTCACTTTGCTTTTCTTTACTTTCGGCTGAAGTAATTTCTTTGAAGTGCGCTGTGCTCATTTTCCACATTTTTTACTGTGCCTAGCTATATTTTGTTGTTATTTTACTCTGCAAATTGTTGTATTTGTTGTAATGCTTTTGCGCTTGTTTTTGCAGTGCGGGGCTTTTTTCCCGTGTTGTGTTTGGCGTTAGTTAAGAAAAGTGGGTTCTTTCTTGCTTCTCACCACTTTTTGTTATGCACACACATATATATATACTAACACACCCTCAACACCGCTGATTAGCATAATTTGTTTGTATGCGAAATGAAACAATGGGAAAGTACTCAAAGCATATAAAGCAAATGTGTAGTCGGAATTGCTAAACTCAAAGGAGTTTCAACAGCAAACTTGTGTTGCAACTTCAGCTTATTGTTGCAACAAAAAGTTGACTGTCTTGGCTATGCTACACTACTGGACGTTGAATTATTTCGCTGGCGCGGCGTAGTTGGCAACTTTTGCTTAGCATTCTCACTTTTTAACCCCTCAAGGAAGTGAAAAGTATAATAAAAACAACAACAGCAACAAAAAGTACAATTGAAAAACTTGCCGCATGCCGGCTGCAAAGGAATTGTTTACACATAAACTTTCCATTTCATCATTTCATGTCTCGGAGCGCATATTAGCCCCAGCCCTTTTATGTTGGTATGTGTGCCATATTAGCCTTTATCGTTATTGTTGTATTTAGTTTTTTCAAGAATGCTCTAGCACACATTTGACTGCCGCAAATTTAATTCTTTGCACGTGTACACATATCTGATCAAAATTGACTCGGACTGAGCAGCAAAAAATAACATTTCAATACTTGCATACATACATATGCTCATATACACATGCAAACATATTTATTTGTTTATATATGTGTGCATGTGCGCATGTGTGCTCACAACCTTTTTGCACATTTTCTGCGTCTTTTGTGTGTGCGTTCGCTGAATTGTCGCCGGACATTAGTGTGTCGAAATTTCTGTGCGCATTTTAGCTGACATATTTTATGGTCGCCCGAATTCTTGTCACACATAAATTTGTGTATGTGTGTAAGCAAGCCGTTAGCTGCACATTCTTTCGTGGTTTAGCCATACTAGTAACATAAATTTTTATGTAAATACATATTTATATTCAAATACTGCTGCATAACTTACATAGCATGAGAAAAAAGTGTGTGCTGCTTTCGAAACATTTTCGAAATTTTAGCAATATGATTTGTGGGCAATTTTTGTAAACATTTTTAGAATTTTTTGCAATTTTTATTTATTTCTTTAAAGAAATGTATAAACTTTTAATGGGTTTGAGATTATTTTAAATATTTTTTAACAATTGTACCGATCAGCAATTGAATTGGAAATCACTGGAAGAAAAGTTTATCTGAAAGCTTGTTTTATATAAAATAAGCTTTTTTGAAGTAGAGCTTTGGAACATGTTTTTTGGTTATTTGAAGTTAGTAATCACCGTGGCGTTTTTATTCAAAGGAAATATGTTTGCCATTATTACACCGTTTTCAGGAATCTCAAGTGGGATAGATCAAATACTGCACTAAATTTTTCATCAAAATTACACATCCGTTAGGACGAGCTTTAGCTACAAAATATACCGAATTTCCCATATTAACGAAGAAGTACGTAAAATTATGATCAGAGTACGAGAAGTTAATTTCATTTATTTTTTCCTGATAGATTATTGAAGCTCAATTATTCCCAAATATATTCCTATTTTTATTCCCAAAGTATTTCTTCTCAATTTGTTTTTTAGTATTCAGACTTTTAACTGGTATTCATAATAATGAATAAGAAAATATACGGCGAAAGTTACGAGCTTGCAACTTATTCCAGAACTGATCTCTTACTGAATTCCGGTTGGGTCTTTCAACTAAAATTTATTCTGCTGAATCTAGTAATGTTATACCAGATAAGTGCATATCAGCATGCACTAAGTAGAAGCTCAAAAGATTTAAAATATTTCCGTCAAGTTTCGTTAGAAGTGCGTGCATCATTAAAGGCTGCAGTTTGAGTTGCTTGGAAAGATATTGAGTGGATTTCGGTTAAAATTTGATAACAAAGATCGTTCTTTAGTTGTTCTATGGCCACACTTGAGTATACTATCAGCATTTTTTCTATAGGTAGAAGACAAATTACGATTTTATACTAGTATTTCTTCCAAAAAATATGAACCACATCATTTTTTAAGGCTGGAATTTATTGCAAAGTAGCATGATGTCTTTCATCAACAAATTGTCTTTCAATTGGGAACATAAATACATAGGTTATCTAATTAGATGTAAATTAGACGCAAAGGAGCGCGGCTTACTAAAAAAAATAAGGCTTAAGTCTTTCTAATATATATTACCAATAAGGTATAGGCTAGATGATCAATTCTTTACAATTTTTTATCAATAGAAGAAAAAGTAAACAAAAGTTTTAGTTGAAAGATTTCAAGTATGACGGATAAGAAGAAAGGTGCGGAAAGAAATAATGACAAAGACGAAGTAAGAGCGAAAAATAGTTCTTGATATAGGAATGGATAAAGTCCCAAAGAGAGTGGTAAAAACGGAGATAGAGAAGAGTCAGGAATAGGCTTAGAGTAAAAACAGATTTGGAGAAAAAGGTAGAAATAGAAACAGAGATAGAGATAGACAGAGATAGAAACAATGGTAGAAACAGTAGTGGACAGTGATGGAGACAGAGATAGAGATTGAAGTAGAGCTAAATACTTGTAAATAGATATCTATAAAGATGAAGGTAGATATAGAAAAAAATATAGTGTTAGAGGCAAAAAAGAGAAATTAAGAAATATAGATAGAGTTAGAGTTAAAGCTTGAAATAGATATCGAGAAGCATAGAAAAATAGGAACAGAGGAAATTGTGAAAATACAGTTAGAGTTTGATGTATATATTTTTAAAGAGAAGGATAGAATTATTGATAGAGACAGGTATAGGGATAAATAAAGAAAAAGAATGAGTCATAAGAAATAAAATAAAAGAGGTATAGGGAATGCTATAAAGATTAAGATTGAAAGAGAAATCGAGAAAAACCCTAGAGATATGTTAGAGAAAGGTTGTTATAGAGAAATTGATAGTGACATAGATGGGGAGATAGTGATTAGGTTAAATTAATAGGTATGTATATTTCTAATTAGTTCGACATGTCTTATCTAAGGCACAACTATCAATGGTTCAATGGTAAACTACACAAAAGTTAGTAAAAGTGTTTAGGCATTTCAGAACGTATTGAGATTAAAAAAAATATTATATATTTACTAAGAGTATAAAAAAATGAAAAATGTATTTGATGTATTATATTTATATATATGTATATTTCGTTATATATTTCTTTTTCTATTAAAATATTTTTTTATTATTTACAGTGTTGTGTCATATATTATATACACATATAACTATTTTTTAGTGCTTCAAAAATATGTTATAGAAAGCACGACCAAAAAGCAAGTGATTTACAAATTTAAGCTTTACAACAATTTTCAACATAACATTTTCTGTAATGCTTGGTAAGTTTGTTAAATTTATTATTAGTTTTTTTTTGCCAAAAGTTTCACCGTTCACATTAATCTAAATATGAGAGCTTTAAGCTGCTGGCATATTAAAGACTTACAGCCGAGCGACGTCACACGCTTAAGCATTGCAAATTTATTCATACACACACACACAAGTACATACAAACATACATACATAAATATATACACTCGTGTGCGAAAAACCACACATATGAAATTCATTTGAAAAGCAAATTGCTTCGGCATGAAAGCCAAGGTTGCATAAATTTCCAGCGCAGTGGCAAAAGCAATTGTAAACGCTCGCTTGATTTTTTTTCGAAACTGATTTTTCGGTTCATAAATCAACGCAAACCTTGAATAGCAAGTGATATGCGCGTGTAAATGCAATAAAAAATGCTAATCATGTAATGGCATTAAAAAATTACTAATGAAATTATTGGTTAAAATATATTAAATATATATTTATATCTATAGGTGCGTGTGTGCGTAATATAGATATATATATTTGAATTTATTATGCACTTTGGCAAGCAAATACCAACTAGAAAATCAAATAAACGCTGTCACACAAAATTTTATTCATTTAACATTTCATTGCATATCCACAGGCGCACTCGCTTATTTTACGTGCTTTCTCTACACAATACAGATATAATGCTGTATGCATGCGAGTCGAAAAAATTGCGTTTTGATTGCATGCATTTGTTAAATGAAGCAGCGCAAAGCGGAAAACACTCAAACCGTTATTTGGTGTCGCGCGCGTGAAAGTGTGTAAACACAAAATAAACGCCATTGCAACTGAGTAGATAACAACGCTTGTGCAGATTTATTTATCTATGCCCATGTACATAGCATATATGCACATATACAAGTATGTGCCTATAAGTAAACAACAATCAAATGTTAATCGGCAGTTGCATGTTTGCTTGCAAATTGAAATTTTTAGTGGCACATATTTGCTTTGGAAATTTGAAAAAGCGCCGAACGGCGTTGATTTGCTGCGGAAAGGGTTGCGCGAAAAATGGCACAAAAAACAAACACAGTAAAAACTATAATAATAAAAAAATAAAAAAAAACATGAAAAATTTTTAACGGTTACACCAAAGCTATAATACCCTTCACAAATATAATAAGTTTCCATACAAGAACTTAAATTTGATCATTTATCTGAAGAATTTGTTCACAGATTATAACGCTGGCTTGAATAATAATCCATGCCAATTTTCGTGAAGATATTTTATAAAATAAAAAAGTATCCCATATAAGAACTTTTGATAGGTCAGTTTCTATGACAGCTATATGCATTAGTGTCCGAAAAAATCCCCGATGTTTCTTATATGGTGTTAAGAACTTCGTGCTAAACCTAATAAACACTGTTCTGGGTATAAAAACGTCAATGAATGAATATGCATAGCGCCGAGGGGTCGCCTGTTACGAAATGCATGAATGATTGAATGTGGCATGAATGCTTGCATCGTTGTTGCTTTTATCTTTGTACAGATTGCCTTAGGCTTTTGTTGTTTTTGCTTTTTCTTTAGAAAAAAGCTTTTCAGTTTGATTTTCAATTTTTAGTTTTGCATTTTGTATTGCAATTTAATATTTGATTGTTAAATTGAAGCTCTTTTGTATGAACTAGTGAAAAGCACACAATGCTGGGAATGCTGGGATGTTGTTGATTGTATTTGGTAGAGCAATTTAGATTGACTATTGTTTGAGGATTTATTTTTGTTGGAATGATCAGTGTTTTGTTTCATAAATATAACCTACAACGCAAGTGTGGGATGATCAACAATAAAGTTTTTATATTGAGGGTGTTTTTTTCACTATAAAATATTTTATATTACGGTAAAGTCTTCAGTAAATGTATATGTGCTATTGATAATCAAACATTTGAGACTAATTTTCCTACATGAAAATATGTAGATATGTTATAAGGTCTTTTGGGCAATTCTATTTTCAGGAAATTCATTAATATTTTCTAAAAACCCTTAAACATGTTAAATTACTTGTATTCTCAAACCTTGTAAAATTATCTCACCAACCTTAATCGCCTTCCAAAAACCAATATATTTATGTATATATGTTTCTTCAGCGCCCGTATGTTCAAAGCTTAGTGAAAACAGAGCAAAAAATCTGCTCACAACTGCTTGAAAGCTGCAAAAGTCCACGTTCACTTCAGCTCAAGTTGTTTTTGGCTTTGGAAGCGCACATTTTGATAGTTTTTCATACACTTCCTGCTTTCAGAAACATGTTTAAAACAAATCGAATCAAATGGTCTATCCTGTACCGTTATTTTTTTTTGCAGTTTTTATTCACGTGTTGTGTTACAATTTATCCAACACAGTCTCGGCTCACTACGCTGACATTTACGGCGCGCGTTTTCAGCAGTTGACAGATACAATCGAACTAAATGCCGCGCGTTAAGCCAACGAAATTTGTGCGAGTTTTTGATAGAAAAAAAAAAACTAAACAAAAAAAATCAAAAAAAGAAAAATAGAAAAAGAATCAGCAAATTACGCCCGAAAGCAATATCAAAACGTTAGTTGACGAAAAAAAGCAACGAATTGGTAGCGAAATCCGTAAAAAGTATAGATTTGTAGTGCGTGCCATGAAAAAAGGGAGGAGAAGTTTACATTCCCGAAACATTCGAAAATATCGCGTTAGCTCAGTGGGCAGCGAAAGCAATTAGTGTGCGCGGCCGCGTTCATGGTTTTAGTTTGGTCACACCACCACCACCACCAACTATTCCAACTAACCGCTTTACTCAACAGTTTGTAATATGATTTGAGTTCGGCGACTCAACGCCTCGAGTGTAAGTCACTTCGATTGACCACAAAGCGATGTATATCCGCAATTCAAACGGTTCACAAATCACCAGGTTGGGCGAGTGCTATTTTGCATGCCGATTTGTAGCTGTTTGTGTGTTACACTGAGAAAAATTGCATGTAGTTTTATAAGTTTTTTGTTTTGGTTACCTGAGCTACACGAGCTTAGTTTTTCACCTCATTTTCTGAAAACATTCATACGACTAATTTTTCCAGAATAACGGTAAACATTTTTAATGAATTAAATTTCAATATAATTTTATCAAGCAGGCATCTTTTCCTCGTTAAAAGCATCGGAGATGGTTGTGGATCAATGAAGATTACTACAAGTTGTGTGGAATCGCTTTATCGAAAATACTGGCAACGTAGTCCATGCATAACTCCTCACAGCCTGCATGATTTCGACTAGGACAATGAGGTTTTGATAAGGGTATCCTTAATGGAACTTATTATGGAAATATTGTTGATGTTGAAGGTTTTATAACCAGAGGTTTATTTGTTTATTAACAAAAGTAAGGGATTTTGCTCACAGAAAATTTCGTATAACCGACAACTAAAGATGGACAATATAAGAGGATACTACAAATGTAAACCTGAATTTATGCTAAAGAATTAAGTTAAGATATTCATTGAGTTTGAGCTTTAGGTACTCGTCTCACTTCTCTTTCTCTCTACTTCATTCAAAACTTAGGAATTTTGTTTTTAATGTCTGTTGAGTTTGAGATGACGGAAAAAAAGAAAGGAAGAAAAATAACATTTCTCCATGTGTATCGTAATAATTTTTTTTTCATCCCATAAAAAAGTATGTCAGCGATATGGAAACTAACGCAAAAACTGACCACTAGAATATCATAGAAAACGTATTACTGCGGCAGCGATGAGCATTGTAGCGGAAAATTGCATGACACAAATGGTTAAAGCGATGTCCGTAGAATGAGTGGATTGCAAGAAATAAACGATTAAGCCGAAAGAGAAGCGTGCTGTGCATTGAGACGGCGAAACCGCAAAGCTTGCTACATATGTACATTTCAAGTAGGCAAATCAAAGCAACAGAAAGTTAAAGTGCGTGCGAAAAAATGTAAGAATGCCAATGGTAAGAATAGAAGAAGGAATGCTTTTACAAGTGACCGCTTTGAGAGAAAGTTGTTTCGATTGGTTAAAAAATGTAGGAAATATGAAAAAAATGAAAGTAGTACAGACATGGTGGTGCAAAACGAAGAAGGGTACTGTTGAATACCTTTCTTATTAAATAGCAGAAGTTTAAATAAATGCACTGTTTGGCAGACATACTCATTTCAACTTAAATATGGTAAAGAAAGAATGGCGCTGTAATAAATTCTACAGCATTGAGCTTTGCTTTATTTTAGGGGTGGCTACCTTGTTAAGAAAATATTTTATTGAAAAGCCTTTAAATTCCTTTTTAGTTTGATACTAATATTAAAATTATTGAATACAATCTTTAAATGTGTGGCAACTCTCTAAAAAATATTTTCAACTGCAAGCTTTTAAAGTTAAGTTCGGTTTAGTGTCTAGATTCAAGTGATAATTCATTAATGTTTTTTCAAAATTTTTTTTAAAGATAATTCTAAATTATAAACTCCTTTGTTGCTGGTGGCAACGCTGATCAAACATTTTTTGACAAATAAAATTGATTTATTTGGCTATTCAATTCAATGCGAATTTGATTTATTAGGCAATAAAATTAATAAAATATTTTAAAATGGTGGCAACGCTTTTCAAAATTGTTTTAATGAAAAGCTTCTTAAAGGTTAAACTAAAGGGAGCTAAATTTAATAGCAATATTAAAAATAATGATAAAACTTTTAGTCGTTTGGCAACCCTTCCTAAACATATTTACAACTACAAGGATTTCGAGACGTCTTTGGTTTAGTTTCTATATTAAAAGGACTGTATATCTTATAAATTTTTTCACTTAAATTTTTGCTTATATTATTTTTCTTGACTTATTTACATATACCTAGCATCCTTCTAGGCGCTTAAGCTTTAAGTGCTAAAATTTTGGGCGAGTGTAAATAAATGCCGCAATGTTGACAGCTAGGTTGAGACATATATATGAATAACGTTGTGGAATTTCTATAATTTCCACATGCCTTCGTGTTAATATTGCAACTTTTTTGTGGGTTGAAAATATCATAATTTTGGTTGAAGTAACACGGACATAGATTGGCTGAATGTTGAACGGAAATGCCCAGCTGCTTGTGTACAAATACTTACATACATAGCTTCATGTATACAAACATACATATGTATATATGCATATATACATAGGTGGTATAGCTCATGCTTGTATCTGTACTGCTCAGTGCTCTGATGTGCTCATAAATATGTTTAAGTATGTGTTTGAGGTGCAAATATTTTACAGGAAAAGTCATAAATATCAAGTGGAAATGCCACATATTTTTTTTAGCGTAAATAAAGCGGAAAAGTGACCGAAAAGAGGTCGAGGACTTTGCACATAACTTTTAGGTGTGCTTTTTTCTGTTTTTCTTGTTTTGTTGCCGTCTTTCACAATAACTTAATTAGAATGGCGCATGCAACGCTGGCGTAGCGTAAGTGAAAGTGAGCTGGGAATAAGACATTTTTACAGATTTTTTCACATTCGCTACGGTTCTGCACGCATTAGCAGCAGGAGAAATTAACGTAAATTGTATTTTTATCAAAATAATTTTTCTTTCCATTTTTTTTTAGATTGCACTACAACGCAACGGTCAATTTTTCTTCAGCTTTTCCACCATTTTCTTTCACTTGTTTCTTCACTTTTTTCTCTCTCTTTCACTCCCTTACCCACTTTCACTTTTATTGGCTTTTATGCTTTCCTAAAAAGTTTTTCAATGGATGCATGCACCTTACTGTGGCATTACCTTGAAATTTGAACTTAAGTGGCTGTCGTGACTTGTGCAATTTCGTCGGCACTTTCGTCTTAATGTTTTACAAGCAAATAAAAATAATAAAAACGTTAAATAAAATATAAGGAACAGCAAAATTTCTGCGCTAACAACATTTATGAATTTCCTGCTAGATTCTCGCAGCACGTGCTCCATTTATCTTTTTTCTCGCAGCTTAAACTTGGTTATGATTTATGTTATTTTAAACTTTTTTTTAACTTTTGTATGAACAAAGTTTGCAAAAGTTTTTAACTTTTTGTATGAAATTGAGGTTCAATCTTTTCAGAAACTCGTTTCTTATTTAGTAGTGATTTATATTAAACTGTAAAAAATTAACCTGCCCACTGTCGTTAATTTGTGTTGCTATTGAAAAGTTGGATATTCAATTAAATAATATTTACTAATACAATATATTTAAAATTATGACAATTTTAGGCTCGAATATGCCAACAAACGAAACTCCCCGCTTCTTCAGCTAAATTGCACAACAAATTTGCATAGATTCCTCGCTAAATATTCATAATGAGCTAATATTATTTAAATGCAAATTTCCTAAAGCTTCTCTGCATTCGCTTTTATCCTCTCTTTCTTCAATTTTCACCATTTTATTTTTTGTCATCTCAAAACTAAAAGTACCAGGCAATTTAATGACTTGTTAACTTTCTTTTCAACAGCCAATCCACTTTTTCTTTTGCACCTTTTCACTTTAAGTTGTTGAAGCGTCAGGCTCATCACTCCATTGCCTGTTTTTTCCACCTTTCGCACGAAATATTTAGTGTTAAGTGCAATTTGTTTTCGTGTTGACCATTTAAATGACATCAGCTTTTAGTTGTCAGCATTGCTGTTGTAATTTTTGTATACTAAATAAGTTAATTGAGTTGTCTGGGATTTTTGGGTTTTGTAGTAGAGCAAATTTTAAATGAGTCACTGCTACTCAAGTAAGATTTCCTGTAGAGCACGGCGTATGAGTGACTTGTGCGTAATGAGTCATTATATAGTTGTCTGATAAAATATTTGATTTTTTCGGATAAAAACGTTAAAGTGAAACTTTTAAAGTTTCTGTAAGTTTAACATATGTTTCCATTAAACTAAAGAAAATATATATATATAGAAAAGGGTCACTAAAAGCATTTCTTCTCTCAGCGACAACCAGTCAACAACAATCATCAGTAATGGTGACAAAGCCGTATTTTCTCATTAATCACCATTATTTCGTGTTATTATTAATATTAACATCCATTAACACTTTGTAAATATTTGTAGTCATCAGATGGTGTTGTGTCAAAGCCGAAAGTGTGAAATTGCAAATTTGCGCTCAAAAGTATGACAAATTAGAATGTAACGGTAAAAAATAGGGCAACTAGTTTAGTTTTTTTTTGAAATAGGCGTCTGAAAGCATTACTAATAGAAAAAATATATGTAACAACGAAAAATTTATAAAAGTGTGCAAGCATACCTTTAGGCGCAACATATGAGTTATTTGAGAAATACTATACTTATATATTTAAGCAATGCATCGTGCAGGAGAATATGTTTATACTATCTTTAGCATGAACAAAGGGAAGAAATATTGTTTGGGAGCAAATTGATTTTCAAGAATAAATTTAACGCCTAAAAGTACATAATATTTAATATAAATGTTTATAGTTTCAAGTGTCAGCGCTTCGAAGTGTCTACGAAAATGCTTTATGTGATCTTTTTCAAAATTTGCAAACAAGTAATAGTTATACAAAGTTTTTTAGAAATCAGTTTTTAAGCACCCAACCACTTATCACTCAAAAAGTGAAGTATTCGACTTTACAAAGATTTTTTGCATAATTTTGAAAAATTTAAGCAAAGTTTGCTTTCATTTCTTTTTAATTTCCCTACAACTTCCTAAGCGTTAAGTGCTAGAAAAGTTTTACTTAAGCGCTGCTCTTTTTGTAGCATATGCTTGTGCTTTTTCAAATAGTTAGCATACTTTCATGAGCGTGCACCCATCCAACTGCATTTATATGCATGCTTTTCTATATACATGTGCGTGCTTACCAACACATATGCACTTTAATAGGATTTAATTGAATTTGCTGATTTTTGCCATCGACACCAATTGCAAAAACTTTAATTGTAAGCGTGTCAGAGCGCATTTTCCGCTTTCAAAGGCAGGCGAAGTGCAAATGAGAGCAACGATTTGCGGAACTTCAATTCCGTAAAAAGTAAGAATGAAAGGTGAAACGTGAAAGCACACTTAAATTATTTATTTTTTTGTAATTTTTCTGTTAAAATTAAATTGTGTTTCTGAAGTTGATGTTTGATGGTGCTTTTGAAGGGTAAATTTAAATTGTAAAATGTGTATTTTGAGAAATGGATTAAAATAATGAAATAAAGAGAGAAAAAAGGTTCTGCTGCATATTTAAATTTTTGGTTTGAGCAAAATTTGTATCGACTAAGGTAGTTATTATTGGTTCCAACATCTTATAATAAGTATCATGTGGATAATCTGTAAGTTTATATTTTTATTTGTAGACTATAAACCGGTTGAGAATTGCAAGTGTAGTGTAGAGTTGAGTATAATATAAACGATCTCAAATTACGACTTTAAAACTTGTTAGAGAAATGTCGGAGAGCCTAAAAGTATACACATATATAGCCATGTTTAATCTGAAATTTTATACACATTCTTTTATTCTCAAAAAGCTACCCATATATCTGCCATACAAACTGATATTCTAGCTCCGGTGCAACCCAAGTTACAGTTTTTTCTTGTTTTTGTTATTATTTATATTTTAAATAGCTATAAGTTATAAAAATTGTTTGATTTCAGCTTTTTTTAATTTTGTGTACTTTTGAAAACTTTAAAGGTTTCAGAAATTTATTTTTTTGACATAACTTGCGAAAAAGTACATTTATGTACACTTAACGGCATATCTTAAATATGTCAAGAAATTTCTAAATTTTTTTCTATCCAACTGTACTTCCTTGACCTATTTGTCTCCACTGCATAGTTCCGTAGAACATTTCCGCTGCCATTTGATTTATTTTACACACATGTAAATTAATAGTACCGTTACTGCTTTGCACACATAGCGCTGTTGCATGCAACATCCGCCGGCAGGCCATTAAAGTCACACTACATAATAACATAATTATATAATAATAAAGAGAAATGGCGAAAAAATGCTTGTCACAAGCCATGTGTGACATGTCTCGAAACTTTTCGTAACTGTATCTGTGTACTGTTTGTGATTTAGTCATAACAAATGTTGTAAGGACACGAAGATTTTAATTGTCATTCGCTGACATAATATTCCAATGCATGAATATGTTTCAACTACATATGTTTGTATGTAAATATGTACAAATTTACATATGTAGACAAGTGAATAAAATTTAAAACAAACACATATGAATATATGTCTAAATATGTGTGGCAAGCTGCTTAAGATGTTCGCAAGCATTTTGCTATGCAAATATGTCTAAGTAGTTCCCGACATCAACAGCAACAACATTTGACACACACTTTGCAATTAATTTTCCGCAATTTCATGCTTCGGAAATGATTTCGTATGCAAATTTCGACATACGAAATTATAAGCGCACACCTACCGACATACATGCGTTGTGGCAAGCGGCGTTCAAATGACATATAAGGCGCTTAAGTACAGACATGCTGTGTATATATGTGTGTGCTGTGCAAATTGACTTGGCATATGTGTGTGTGTGTATATCCAACGGCATACATTCTCCTAAGCCATCTTATATCAGCGTGCCATAATTTGCACTTTATTGCATATTTTAAGGCGTTGGAGAGTAGAGTTTTAGGGCTATACAAATATACATACATTTAACTGTTACTTGTGTATATATATATGTGCGTATGCATGTGTAGCTAACTTCCTTAATATCAGCTCCTTTATACATATATATAAAGTATATGTGGGTGTATGCGTGCGTCTTTGCATATTAATAAGGAAATATTATTTTCACCATTCTATGACCTTAATACGCTCAGCACTTAAGTCTGCTTTGAATGACCAAAAAGAAAGGCTTGTGTTTGCCATACAAAGTTGTTAGCATATTTGTCTATCTATATATATGAGCGTGTATGCATGTGTCTCTCTGCCATGTGCTACTTAATAACCATCTATTCGGCGTCAGTCAACACTTTCATTTAGTATTACGTCGACCATTTCTTCAGCATACCTACAAAGATACACACACACATTCTAAAACCCGCACATACCTTTCTCCAATTGCTTTTGTGTATGTGCGTGTGTCCGTTGATTTGTGTCGCTGCTTTTGTATGATTTATGGCATTCGTGTGCCAGATTTTACTGACGAGATTTATTACATACGCACACACATATATACATACATATATACACAAGAATGCTGAGCAATATACCTATAGCTGTAACATGAATCAAGGCTGTGTGTATTTTGTGGCCTTCGCAAAACAGTGTTGCAAATTAATTTCGAAAGCGATTGTTGAGTAAATAGTGCTGTTTCAAATAAGCGCCGAAGTGTAAATCTAGTACAACTTATATTTCCGTATTGTCTATATTCGCTTACATTTAGGCAGAATATTTAATACAGCAATTATTAGCGAAGTCACAAACCCTCTTTAAGTTCCGCTTTTATCATATACTGTTTTGAGATCATTTGACTGTTGACAGCTGACACGTGACACATAACAACAAGTTTATAAATTACTTTTAATGGAGTTAGCAAGATATGACTCACACTAGTCTATGGATACTAAACTGTAGTTTTCTTACAGATAAGATATATATTTAATCCAGATCACAGATCGCATATTTTCTATCAGGAAATCCTTTAAATAGTCAGAACTGGTGTGAGAGTTTTCAAAGATGGTCATTTATTAAAGCTTTAAGGCGAAAAGCTAATAAATTGAGGGTGGATCAGGTTTAAGGAAGATGTCTTTTAGAACAATGATGATGGAGAGGAGCGGAATATTGATCGAGCTTATATAGAGTAGTAATACGCACTTCTACTAAAAAAATATGAAATAAATCCATTCATAATATTATTTACAGACTTTGTTAAGTTATGTTAAAAGGTCGATCCAAAAACTGCTTCCACTTGAATAGCTGAGAATCCCGGTCCATTATGATAGTTTGCCAGAAGGATCTCGAAGTCGACCAGCGCCTGCTTAGCTCACGTGAAGTCCATAAGTCTAGCGCTAGAACGCAAGAGACCATGAATGTTCAACTCGTTTCAAATCCGATGTAAACGAAACAAGGACACTCTCTTGCGAGCTCATTAGACTTAATAATGTTCAAAATTGTACTGTGTTTTGTACAGTTTTGTGAGGTCCTTGCTTTCTTTGAACCTCTTGCAAGGGGACTAAACCTTTCTTGATATATACTAATACAAAATACCTCCCTATATGTATATATTGGAATACTCAGCGAATCATATATGCAAAAAGACATACTCCATTCGATATCACATCTGTAGCTCATATAAATATTTAAAATGTGCCACAATGTTCTCTCGCAATGGATCAAGTTCCGGCGAATTCGAACATAAAGTGCATGACGACTGACTATCAATTCATATACATTTTTATATATATACTTATGTGTAAGCTACATCTTCAACACCGACATAGTTGCAACATAAGTCATGCAGCAGTCTGACTCATTTATATATGATTGTGTGGGTGTATGTGTGCGTACGCACGTGACAGATGCATACGAGCTTCGTGTTTTTAGTCTCCTTTTTGCCTGAAATGCTCCATTTGCAGGAACAAATCAGCAAAACCTAGTAGTGATTGTAGCTGTGAGCATATAAACTGTAAAGCACATGTGTCCGCTATAACTGTACATACGTACAGAGTAAGTATGCGTGCCACACGCTGCAAATGGCATCACGTTGATGATGATGTGATGTGATGAAGGTCTGAATTCAACAACCGGAAATGAAATTTTAGTCTACTAAGCGCATAAGTACAACTGGTCAAAGTCATCGCAGGGTTAGAGAGTACGGAAAGCTTCGTTTCGGCAGAACAGCTGAGTGCTAACTGTATGGCATTGGCTATGTGCCAGGAAGCAGCCGACAAGCATGCAGCAAAGTAGCACGTAATGAAGGTACGAAGGGAAATCAAAGTGACGGTATTGGATTGTTGGACTGCGTGTTGGTATTTCGGTGCAATCCTGGTAGTTTTTGCAGTTGTTGTTGTGGAAATGAAATGTCAGGATTCAGATTGCTTTCTTTAGGGCCATAGTTGGGTTTGACTCTTCGATTTCAGAATATTCATTAATTGTTTCCACAGTTAGTTCATAGAAAGCAGAAACTGTTTACAAGAATTAACATTTTTTATATCTTTGTAGGTAATTTAGTGGAAACAATATTGAAAGCAGTTTATATTAGATTAGGTCTAGTAAAATTAGGTTAAGGTAGATTATATAATTATACCATGAATAGGGTATATAAAATTTGTCACGATGTGTTATATGAAATAGCTTCAAAAATATAATTTTAGTAAACTTTAGGCAGATTTCTAGGTATTTTTTAGGTATTTTTTTTTAATTTTTCAAGTAAAGAATATACCTATATTTTTCAGCAGATGTACATTAGTCATAGCCAAGGTATTTCTCGCAATGTTTCTCGAATAAATTAATTTTCTTTGAGTACAGTAGTTTTTAGAGCTCAAATTACTCATTAAAAAAGGAATAATTATGCGTGAAGCAGCTTACGTTCGTTTGCTAAAGGCCACTTAATAGTGAGTTTCTTAAAGAGTCACTAAAATATTGCTTTTATTTCACAGTGAACAAAGCAACATACAAAATATTTGCTTTTATTCATGTGTATGCATTTTATGCATCGCTTAGTATACGTAACCATTACGAAAATTGATGTTAATTTGAAAATATTCAAATACACATACAATCCAAACTCCCACAAAGCAAAATAAAAGCAATTTTCACACAAAACTACTACAAGTAACAGCAAAAAATTGCATACAGCACCGATTTTTGTTAGAGCAAAGCTAAGCAAATTATAGCAAGCCGGAAAGCTAGCTCAAAGCTATAAGAGTGAGAATGGAAGGAAGTGTAGTGGCAGTAAAGAAGATTTGTTAAAGTGCTATGCCGGTGGAAACACATAAGTATGTAAGTAAATAGAATGACTAAAGTCATCAGCACAAATACTTTGCTTTGCTCATAGACCGCACTTGAAGTTGCGCAAAGCCGGTTTTGATTTGCTTAGCTTTGCTCTAATTTGCTTGAGCTCACACAGCTGGTTGGTGGGCTTTTAAAATTTTTCGGCTTTTTTTTATAAGTAGTAAGGGCAGGGCATGTATACGATTTTTGTTTGTTGTAAGAATAGCAGTAGATTTTGAGAAGTATGATGCTATTGACACGTAGCAAAACCAATTTCATTCAAAATTTGCTCGAATCACTAAGCAAAGCTAAGGTAAATGCATGTAAATTTCTATATATGTATGTCTTTATCTTGCAATAGATGGGCAGCTGATAGTCAAGTGATAAAATTCAAGCATATTATGCCTACCAGCTAACGCTACTTTGCAGCAGACAGATAACACACACACACACCTGTAAGCACACAAGCATACATGTGTAGGCAGGTATATGCGATTATAGAGATATATGTATATACCATATATGTATACATATCTGGCCATAGCAATGCAATTATTCGATAACAGGTAAAATTTTTAATTATTTAAATTTCATTTCATTCATTTCTCTTCATCTGCTTCATACATTTGTAAATAAAACCAAAAAAAAAGTTTGAATCGTAAAATGATATTTGGTAACTTGATATCTGCCTAGAAAATCAGCAAACTGCAAATAATTGAGCGTATAAATCCACAGCCAAATATTTGTGTGCGTATGTGTGTACTGTTTTTCTTTAATCGAGCATATTGCGGCTGAGGCATTTTTATGAAGCATTGTCTGTTGCCTGGCTTGAAGAATTCTGTTTCTCTTGTACTTGAATTACAATTATTTGCTTAGAACCAATTGTTGTCTAAAAACCACAATACAAAATTGCATGTAAGAGAAATCAATGAAGAATTTTGCCTACGCATAAATATTTATAAAATTTGCAAGCATTCTAAATTCCATTGTTTTTATACCATATATATATATGTTATGCAAATGTGTTCAATTAAATGCAATGGAAATATTCAAAAATCAAAGAAAGGCAATTTTTCGCGATATACAAGTATGTTGAAATGGCCTAAGTCAAGAGAATAGATATCTGTATGTCTTCGAATCTAGCGACTGATGCTAGTTTTACATATAACCATATATTATGAAACAATTCGTGAGTATAATTAAAAAATAATTTCTAAGTTTGAATATATATATAAAAAAAAAACAAAAAAAAAATTAAAAAAAAGTTTAAAGGGAAGAAAATATTTTGTTGACAAAAATGTAGTGTATTTTACACTCTGGTAAAATTTTTATTTAACATCAACATTTTTATTTAATATATTATACATTATTTAATATATTATATATATATTTAATTGGATTATAAAAAAAAATTTCAAAAATTTGTATGGAGCTTGCTCAATATACTTTTTAGCGCTCTATGTGGGTATGGTAGTAGAGCTGAATCTCGGTCCTTGGCACTTGCAAAAAACCAGAATATTCAAAATTACATAAAATATGTATAGAACAGAAGTATTATTTAGTAGAAATATTATAAATAATAGTAAGGACTCCATAAATAAAATTTTAGGTAGTGAGCTCAATAAAAACTTATTAGAAATCGAATTTTGGGCGTGGCACCAAGTATATTTACATAAATTACAAGGTCCATGAATTATTTGAACTAATTAAACCATATTTGATAATCAGTATGCTTTTAAAGCTCTCTTAGCACGTGATACCACTGGTTTAGCATGAATACCACTGGTTCAAATCGTCTACTCTAACGTCTCTTTTTTAGAATTTTATTTAAAACAGTAACGCAATCGGTCCATATCTTTCCTTATACCCTACACAATGCCAACGATTAATGCGTAGGATATGGGGGGATGTGGTGGGCGATATCAAATTTTTAACACGTCCTTTCTTCACCAAGAAGCTGCTCATTTGTTGGAATCACCGATATCGAACCACTATAGCTGCCATACAAGTATAAACTGATGGATCAATATCCAGTTTCGAATATATTGTTCAAATCGGACTACTATAGCATACGTGATAACTGCCATATGAAGTGATAGATCAAAATCAAGATATTATATTGAAACATATATCATTTGGCAAGATATTTCCACAAAAATTGGTATGAAGGGTATAATAGCTTCATTGCAGGCGAGGTTAAACATTTTTCTTGTTTTTTGTTGTTATCATTGAATTCCAGTTAACTCAACTCAAGTTTAACTAAAGTTGTATAACACTTAACTCCAATGTCTGTATCCGGATGAACTCTCTGTCGACCAAAACAAATAAATTCCTACACACACGTGGAATACCACACAAATACCTACACACTCAATAGCCTTGAGACATAAGTTTGGGTTTTTGACTAAATATTTGCAGTCACAGCATCTGACCTTTTTTTCCAATGCCACTTACATTCACTTGCATGGCACATCGAACACATTGCTTTGCCACAACAACAGACATTTTTACATACACATTAATCTGCTTCAACGAACTTTTCTAATATTTAGCCACAAATGAACATATTTCTATAGTTTATATGAGCCTTGCTCGATTTCTGAATGACAACTCATACATATACATTCACATGCATACTAACTCAACGCTTTTACTTTTTAATTATTACTCGGGCATGTAGCAGCTCTTATATGTGTTTGTATCTGTACGAACCGCTTCAAACCTCTCAATTAAAATACATTTACTCATTTGCCGATTTCACGAGTTTATTTTGCTCGCTCATCACAAGTCCTGACTGGGGAATTTCGTAATGAAAAATTCATAGAAAATAGAGAGAAAAAAATAATTAAAATAGTTGAAATTGCTTTTTGCTTTTGTAGTTGTATTTGCATTTGTACAATTCGTACATTTATTCAAACAAATGTTGCCTTCGGCAAATATAATATGTAGTAACTGTACATTTGTTGGACTTCAATGCAAATCGGAAGTCTACTTTTTTAGTCACTGCATTGCATCAATTTAATTAAAATGCTGCTAGGCCTGTCGCAATAAATTAAATATATATAAAACATAATCAATTTGTAGTCTTTCGTTGTTTAGGTGTAATGCCTTAGAGATGTGTATGTTATGTAGAAACAAAGAGAGAATACAAATACAAATATAAAATAAATAATAAATACATATTTGAACCTGCAGCATTTTTTATCAAACCCATAATCAGACATATTCTGTGCGCACTAGGGCAATACTTTCAATTAAAGAAAGTAATCGATGGCAGAAAAAGTTTAAGCATCTTTCGGAAATTGCTAAAATATTCAAAATTGCAATAAAATTCGATAATTTTTGTGTTTTTGCTAAGATATTAGTTAGTGGAAAAGAAACTTTTTCAGATTGCTACCAGGCAGATAGAAAGGTTCATATCGAGAGTGCGCCAATAAAATTTAATTCATATGTTTTGTAGTTAGACCTAACCTCAAAAAGATACGTGAGTGTGTACTCCACAATCAGCTTGGTATTCCTTACATATGCAAATATATGACTGAAAAGACAGTTATTGTGTCTTTGGAAGTAAATAACCACCAACAACTACTACTACTTTCATTATTTTTGAGTGGAGTGAGAGAGTTAAAACGTTTGGTATAATAATCGAAAAAAATTTCTTGATATATAAAGCAAGTTATTTAGCTTGATGTTAACCAAAGAAATTGAAGGAAACCACAGCCAGTACGTAATGACTGGGATAACACTGAGGCTGGGAACAGTTCAATCATATTAAGCATATATGTAGTTTACATAATCTTTGTTATTATAATTATATAAGATCAAACGATAGAAGCACACAACTTTTCGTGGAGGCATATGAAGGAGTTTTGTCGGACTTGGGTGTTGTTATTTCTCCGTAGTATAGTATGCTGCCCACTGCACTCGTACAAATTTACACTCGCCATAAATTCTAGATAATATTACTTGTAAGTAATAGAAAACCATTTTCTGACTCTAATTGTCTACATGCATGCCACGCACAAATGAATATTTTTTTTCATTTTCTTATATATTGTAACTTGATCTGTGACGGCGTTCTCATAAAGGAGAGGAGGCGTTGGTCACGTGGAATGCGTTACGCATTTGTGCGATTTATGTTACATGAGCGAGGCTCTCAACTGCGGGCTAAATTCAGGTTAATTACCGTGAATATATTTTTTTATTTTGAAAAATTACGCGCTTTTTCCGGTACTATATGTTGGGTATAAAAATAAATACGTGAACACATGAAAATATTAATTTTAAGAGAAGGAGAGAATAGGTATGTAACATTTGAAGTTATACCATACTTTGACCAACAAAGTCAGAGAGCAGAGAGACGAATTTGAGAAGAGAGCAGAAAACTATTATTAACGGGTGTGACACAGCACAAAATATTTATTCCGAAGGGATCGAAATTTAAATTTTTTCTGAGCGAAATTTTTTTTTTTAAGTGTCTCTTCTCAGCTCTGAAGAAGTTTTTTATTGAAGAAAACGTCGATCTATGACTTTCGAGGCTATCTTTATAATAAAACTAGTATATCTAAGTACTGAAATAAAATAAAGTTGAGATTAAAAAAAAAATCACAGATTAATCAAGCCTTTTTTGGACAGACTGCATAGACCATAGAAAATATAAAAACATTTTCGAATACTATTTGTTTTGGAGCGGACTTAAAGAAATTAGAAAATGTAAAAGCGTCTAAATTAAAAAAAAAATAAAAAAAATTGGAGGTGACTTAAAGACTAAAGAAAATATAATATAAAGATATCTGAATTTTCAATTTTTTTTTTTTTTTTTTTAGAAGAGAATAAAAATATCTAAACTTAAAAATAAAGTGGAGGGACTTGTGAAGGACTAGAAGACTATAGAAAATATAAAAAAACTGGAATATCAAAAAAAATTTTTTTGGACGATTTTCGAAAAAATATGCAAATATCTGAAATTTCAAAAAATTAATTGTTCGGAGGGATTTTAAATTTTTGAAAAAAATTTAAGATTTAAAGACTATAGAAAATATAAAAATATCTAAATTTTCGAAAAGAAATTTTGGAAGAGTCTTGAAGGCTATAGAAAATATAAAAATATTCCAAGACTTGTACTTTAAAAATCCGAATGTTGTACTAAAGTTCTTACTAATAACAGCATAAAATGTTCCAAAATAGTAATAGAGAAAGATGCCATCCCGGAACGGAATACTAGATCGAATTGTCTTATGCATCGTTATAACTTTTATTTCATAAAACTTGAAAATCAATACAAATTATACTATTTATCATAAGACATTGTTTTTTACAAAAAAAATAATCTTTATTAATTTGATTTTATATCTGAAAGTCATTGACACTTACAGTGGCTTGCAGAAAGGCATTAAGTGCCGCCTCCTTGGCCCAGTAATCACGCAACGATGGTTTTTCGTGAAATGCCATTACACGAGCCGAATCAAATCAACGCTGGTATAAATTGTAAATTACTGTTGGTTTTGGGCGCGAGCATAAAATATTTGTATTGTGGTAAATGCTGCCGTTGGGGAGATGATGTTGCACTTGAAGCGTGTGAAATGCTTCCGTGTGACTGTTGCGGCAGCGCCAACTTTTTTATACTTTTCTCACAATCTTTCATACAAATTTTTTCAGCATTAATGGCACGTGAATTTCATATTATTTTATTACTTTTACTATATTTATTTTAATTTTATTTTTTATTTCTCTTATTTTTGTAACGCAGAAACTTTTTGCGGGCGGCAATTAACTCATTATAAATATTTTTTATGTCTATTTGTATTTTATTATATTTTTATTTTTTCTGCACTTGTTTTCACTTCTGACTCGCACGGTCGTTTGCGTTATGTGATTTATGACCACCTCTTTTATATGCGGTTTGCATTAATTTTAATAATTTATTGCTGGTATTTAATTTTTTCCTTCACAAATTTCGTGTTTGCTATTTCTTCTGGAATTTTCGTGGTCGCTTTAGCGAACTGAATGAACGTAGCAGCTTTTTTAGTCGCTATTTAAGAAATATTTTGAGTACTTACGTATGAGTACTTCGGCATGAGAATGAACATTTAAGAGCTTACGGAGATGAGTAAAGTGCGCCACAAAACTACTTTAAGTATAATATATAGATATATTGTATAGGGAATCCATGTGGAATTACTAGACATACTCCACGTAATGAAGGTTGTTCTCATATTTAGCCCAAAACGTTCTGAATTTATGTTAAGATACGTATACTAGTGCATGAAAATGCCATTTTGAAAATCTTTAGAAAGAATAAAACTCTTTTAAAAAAAAAGTCCAGATAGTCTTTAAATATACCAAAGTTATATTAAATACTAGGTCCTTAAAAATTTCGCAATCAAATTTCAAACTTTTTATCTTGGGATCGCTCTCGAATTTTTACATGTGTTCACTTTGGAACCTTAAATATTTATACACTGAAAGCTTAGACAAACACGAAAGCCTTTCAGAGGAAACTTTGTCAATCCTATGATCTACTATACAAGTATATAAGACCGTCGACGGTTTTAATTTAAAAATCTAAATTAACTAGTCGGAAATGGCTCGTGTAACTAAGATGTGTTTTAGGATAAAGCAATGGCTATGATATTTTTCTTTCGTTCACTTTTTTATTTAGTCAATAAGAAAATTCTACTGACAAAATATAAAATATAATTTTCTTAAAATGCGCCTAAAAACAATATATAATATAATAATATAGGATAAAGCCAGGAAGTTGTGAACCACAGAAAATTGGGTAATTATTTTTAGGACTTAACAGATGTGCAGACTTTTTGGACAGCTAAATAAATGCTAAAATGTTGGGATATGTTGTGGTTGGTCTGCTTTGAAATTGATATCTATTTCGACACAAAATGATACAATCTAAACTGATAGATCTCTGCTTTCCACCTTTTTTTGCTCCCTAGAACAGAGTAATGCAAGTATATTTTATACCCTAAACAGGGTAATATATGCCACGAAGTTTGTAACACTCAGAAGGAAACTACGGAGGTCCCATAAAATATGCAGCGTGACGAGCTGAGTAGATTTAGTCATATCCGTGTGCATGTAAATACGTGAACAGTTTTTGAGATATTGTTCTGAAATTTTTTGCACGTTCTTTTCTTCTCCTAAAGTTACCAATTTGTCGGAACTGCCGATATCAGAATACTAAAGGATATAGCTGTCATACAAACTCAACGTGAAAATCAAGTCCTTGCATGGAAAACTATTTCATATGACAAGATATCTTCACGAAATTTGGCATGGTTATTAACGAAGGCAATCCTACAATCTTCCTTAAACATTGTTCAAATCGGACCTATATTACATATATTTTTTGTTTTAATTTTTTACCGTTGTTTTCAAGTTTTAAATGCTGAACTATATAATTAAGTTTTATATTTTTTTAATATAATATTGCTTTAATCAATTTGCTTTCTTATCGTGTTTGTATATGAAAATAATGTCATTTGCACCAAATTCAACACAAAAATTTCTTCATTTGCTTTGGCAAATTCATTCTCCTGCATAAACTTCCTTATAAGACAAGTTTAGCTGACGCGCTGATATTAAAAAACTTTACACAATTTTTTCACTAACTCTCACGAACGTTATTAAAATGAAATGCGTCTGAACGACGACTATGAGCTGCAGCTTTCAGAGGATGCAAGATGCCGACGATAAGCAGAAACTTTTGCCGTTGCATTTGCCACTCACACACGTACACACACAAGCACGCGCGCGAAAACTGCAAAAAATCGGAGCGAAAACTGATTGTCTGGAGTCAGCAGGTAGCAAAACGAAAAGGTGAAAAAATTCTGTTCCTTTCGCTCCCGAAAAACAGAAACGAACACGCGCGCTGTCACAATGTACCGTTGCGTATATGCGATGCGAACCAACCACACTTGACGGCGACCCAATGGAGTCGTCGTGCCGAAAAATTTGTGTCAGTCAGTCAAAAGTTTGAACGCAAACGCGGCACACTGCGAAGCGACAAGGACGATGGGCAACTGACGCAGCGACACATAACGGTGAGTGCACATGACCAAAGCGGTGCGCAGCTAATCGAGGTGCTGAGCGGTTCGTGATAATGAAGCTGATGAGGTTCGTCATAAGGGAGGTGAAGACGATGATGTCCAGTGCAACGTGCATGCGGCGGATGTGGCAGTGTTAACAGTGCCACAAATATGTATGTGTAAGTGTGCGCATGTGTGGAAAGTGAGCGCAACTTTTCCAACTGAAATGCAGTTACACACGAGCCAGTTTGTGGGGAGTGACGCCAGCACAAAGTGTATGGGGCTTAAAGGATTTTTGTTTGGCGGAGACATATTATGACCGGAAAACGGCGGAAGCATAAACCAAACGGCGCGAATCACAAACACACCTACAGACATACATATACACAAAGGCATTAACATGCTAACGTTAACTCTTTAGCCATTATCCTTGCTGTAGTCTAGGCTCAAATTGGGGTCTATGCCCAAGCGACATTTCGCACTGCGGACTGTGGCATGCGGCCGGCGTACTGCGGTTTATGGACAGGCAGTATGTGATGTATGTATGTACCTTGTGCTACGTCACACCGTTGTTACGTTTTCGTTAGCAAGTCTACTTACCTGCCACTCACCGCTTACCGGTCATTCGCTATACCATAATGACAATAATGACGTTGACGACAATAACATGCGCTATTTGTAGCATACATACACACATACATACCTACATATGGTGATAATGCTATCTTGCTGTACAAACACATACATATACCGTTGTGTTGACGACAGCTTGGATGGCATTGCATTTCCGTTTGAGCCACATTTCATGAATCGCATTTCATGTTTGTTTGTTTGTTTGCTTGCTTCCTTATTGCTGTTGTTGTCTACGTTTCCACTTAACATTAAGTTGTTGTTCAAATGTTGCACGTTTTATGAATATTGTCAGCGCAGGAAAAGCGACATTCACTTTGTGTTACCGTTAGATAGCGGTATGTTTATAAATATTTCAGAAATTCGCACACATGTATTCTCCGAGTAGTAGTAGTAGTTCACCCAGTAGTATGTAGCGTAAGTTTTACTTATACCTAGAAGAATTTGTGAGGTTATGTTAACACTTTTGACACCAAATAGATCCAACTTCTGATATTAAAGTCATCACAGAAAGTGAAGCTGATATATGCTGGCATTGTATTCACAGAAATATTGTATCATTGTGCGGGTATATCGTTGGAACCATAGAGTCCATCTTATTGTACTACTACATATAGCTAACCTCAATTATTGTTAGTCGCAAGTAGTCCCGAGCTCGACATCTTTAATATAGTTGATTTGCAGTCATTTTAGAAGGCATTAGATTATCACAAATTGTTTTTGCATCGGATTGTAAAAAAATGGATCCATTACCACAGCCATATATGCAAATTTCTTCTGTGTACAGTTATTCGAAACATCTAAGGTATTAGTGGCTGACGGCTCATGATTTAGAGTATATTAAACTAACCTCACTTTCAAGTGTTTAAAGATTACAACTTTTAATTCACAGTTTTTTTGTTCTCTGCTGTTACTTATAACGCTGAATATCAGAAAAATACGTGACTTTAAAACCATATAGTTGCGTTAATATTAATAAAATTATTTTTTCTTTCCAAAGCTGTTTTCTATTTATTTTTTATTTTCCTCTTGACTCCCTGACAAAAAAGTTTCCAGTTTGACTGGTTAATTTTTTATTATTAAGTTTTGCATTATGTAAATAAAGTTATGGCACCATAAGTAGGGATTTTAGAACATAAGCGATTTGTTGCAGAACTGTTAAAAAATACTACTATCTTCCAAGTGAGGACATTTCTTCTCTATTCTATAGTATATAATTACTGCTAAATTCAACTATATTAGTCATCAATAGCTTTCAGTATTCACTGTTCCAAAATAAGTTATCAGAAGCAAGTCCATATAGTGTCTAACTTCAACTAAACACCTCGCCACTTTGACACTGGGTTATTATGAGTGTACGTCAACTTAATTTATGCTCATTTGATTTTCATGCGATGTCACAATTCGCAAATTGCTTCAGGCTTATTGACGTGTTAGGTAGACCAGTGCCGGCAGTTGGTAGCAGTGAAAGTTGTTAACAGAGACAAAGTGACATAAAATCGACTTCCGGTCGAAAGGGAGAGACAAAAAGTGAAAGTTATAGCTACTATGTAGAATTTATTAAATTGGGTAGTGGAATACTGGAAAATGCTTATATGGAGTATATGACAAATAAGTGAAATCAAAAGACACTCGGAATAACAAAGAAATTAGACAATACATGGAAACATATAAAATAGAAGTTTTGAACCGATCATAATATGTATTAAGAATTATCCCACCTACAAGTCGTATAAACATATATCTTTTGGAATTTTTTGGTATTTTTTTGGAAAAAATCCATTCGTTGTCCATATTTTATAAACCCTCGTTGTACAGTTTTTTTGTTGTATGACGTTTTTTCCGGCTTGGTAAATTTTCTATGTTCTATTTTATGGTTTTTTTTTAGTCTTATTGTTGCCTTTCCTTGTTGTATCATAGTTTTTTGTTTGTTGTCTCTTTTGAAATGACAAGTTAAAATGTCAGTAGCTCAGCGCCATTTCGGGCCACCACAGCGATTGTGTTGACGTCAATGTACTTTGAAATTTATTGTTGAATGTTTTGATTACGTAACTTTCAAATAAATGCTCGAACAGCAAATATAATTCTTTGTCCGTTAGTGTTTTAATGGCCAAATAGTCAATTACATTTTTTGTAAAAAAAGAAGCCAATGAAAAATTACTATGAATAAAAAATTGAGAGTAAAGTAAAGGAATATTTATTATTTATTATAATTATTATCTTTGAAAAATTACAATATTATTGACTGTAATTTAAGTTATTATATTTGTTTTTTTGGTTTACTGATTTGATCGACAATGATCCAAAAGACTTAAAAAGATATTTGTTTTATGGAATCCTTCGATAGATGTCAAAATTGAAGACAATTTTTCCAGTTTAAAAGTTAAGCTTTCACTCATGGTTTTTGGTTTATTCCCAAGTTGACAGATTCGGCTTTTAACAAGAAGGTTAAACTAGTATAAGCAATTATTTCCAGAAAATTTTTATCATCCTAGATGAGAGCACTTTGTTTTAAATATGATCCTAAAATCTTAATGATCGAGCCTCACTTTTTGGTTATTTGCGGGTTCGAATAAGCGAGAGAGAAGAATAATGAGAGGGAAACTATTTTAAGGAACATTTTAATATGGACTGTTAAAGATTAGAGTACTCCCGGTCTTATATATGATTCTAACACATATCTCAACTATCGAGCATCACTTCTTGGTTATTTGCGGGATCGAGAAAGATATTCAATACAGTGCGAGAAATTATTTCTCGCAAACTTCTTATGTCACATGACATGATATCACATCACATCGCGTAACATATACCTAATAATATAAGAATGTTTATTATATTAATTAACACCTGTACACCATAAATTTTTATAAATAAAACTGGATTGAACCATTTCGCACAACCGCAAGTCATAATACTAAATCGCATTGTATTATATTATAACATCACACGTCACATATCATCAAAATACACCACTTTAGAGAAATGTAATTCTAAAACCATATTACACAAAACTATGGTATTTATATGACATACAAAGAAAATATAAATCACGGTTTTAACTATTAATCGGTACCAGATCACATTATATACAGTCATGCGATATACATCACATTCAAGAAATCGAACCTAGATCACATCATATTGCTTCACACAAAATAATATGTATCTTAACATTACCTAAAAGCTGTATATTACTACTTCCTTAAATCAAAAATAACCTACAATTTCTTAATATCACACATACATGAATATATGCAGACATATACGATTATATGCAATACACAAGAAAATCTGCAAGCAATGTACCTTCTCAAACCCAAACAAGATGAGCTCAGATAGTATTATACCCTTCTATCCCTCACCACGACACCAATCGTTGTATGTTCCCGCATTGATTGGGCAATTAAATCAGTACGCAGATTTCCAACCGAAGGCCAGTCGAGCGTTCGCTTATTTTTTTTTTAATGGCGTCATTGTGGTGACAAATGGCGGTTGGTGTGGTTTAATGATGGCGGTTGAATGCGTGGGAATTCGCACAACAAAAACGATAGCAGTTAAAGGTTTAATAAAAAATATAAAAAGGACATAAAATTTATTGCCGCATTGCGAATAAAAATTAAAGTGGGTGTGAAGAAGAACAATAAACAAATGAATTTGAACCATTTTTAACAGGATAAAATGACAGGAATGTGCTAAAGGAGGAAAGAAAAAAATCATGAAAAGGAATGTAAATCATTATTGCATAAGAATTTCTCTTGAATAAAATTTGCATATTTGCGAAGGATAAGAATTTAAGGGACAATAGAGAGAGGATAGATAACAAGGCATAAGAGATGATTAAATATTAGAGAATAGATAAAATAAACAATCAGTTGGGACATAAATTTGTTTGATGCAACATCATTTTGAGAGTTGTTAAGTATTTTTTGTTATATAATAATTTCAGCCAGATTCTTAAACAGCACCACTGCTGGCCAATTAACAATACCTGAACTAAGCCAAAGTTAATCTCAGGCTTCCATGATGATGGCTTTTCGTAGATTCTTAAGTGTTCCAATTCAACTCATCTTTAGATTATTACCAAATAGGGCAATATAAAATCGATATTAAGATCAGGAGCTTCGTACAATAGTTTTTTTGAAGCAGTAGAGTGCTATTCGAAATATCGTTAACTCTGGGTATACCATAATAAAATGGGACATACTTGTAAATAAAGCATAGTTTTCATAACGGAATCATTGAAAAAAATTATATATATTGTATAGACTCACCGTAAATTATGACATCACATATACAGAAAATTTAATGAATTAAATAATAACAATTACAAAAAATGCAAGTACAGATAGTTTGAAACAAAATAAACAACTAAATCAAATTTATTACTGCAATTAGGCTGAAACTGTGTGGCAAGATTGAAAAATTATTTTAAAATCCCAACTAAAGCGAAGGTAATAAATTATGCATGAAAAAAACGTAAAGACATAAAAAATCTTAATAATTCATAGCAAAAGTAAAAAACGAAATAAATCAAGCAAAAAAAGGTGCGACAGCAAGCAGTTATTGAATTGGAAAAAGCGCTCATAAATCAGTGCAATTTTTATGCAATTCATAGTGGGTAATAACTACTGCAATAAAGAGGGCAGAAAATATAATAAAAAGCAAGCGAAAGCAAATACAAATGCTAAAACAACAATAAAAAGAAAATAAAAACAAAAAAAGAAAGCAAAAATAAAAAAAAGGGAAAACAAAAATACAACAAGCAAAATAACAACAATTAATTGTCGTATGTGGGGGCAAGGCAAATTTCATTGCAGAGCGAAAAATGGCGGCAAATTTGCGTCAACAAAAAGTATTTCAGTTGCATGAATGATGAGACGACAAGGCGAGGGGTGCCGCCGAGGACCTTTCAAAAAGGTTGAAAGTTGACAAATGGCAAGCGCAGCCACAGTAAGCGCTCTTTAAATAAAGAGTATATATGTATGTGTGTATGGGTGTGTAAGTGTATATGTGTGTTCGTTGCACGTATAAGCGCGTGGTGCGGTATTCCAACACGGCCACTTTGCAAAGCTTTTATTGCAGCAAATTGTTGCAATTAATGGTGTGGTTGACGCAACGGTATTTGCGAGCTTATAGCACTTGAAACAAGCTGACGTACGGGATTATTTTGCTTTTGTAATTATTTCAGTCTTATTTTTTGGCGTAACTGTATGCATTTTTTATACCCTGAATAGGGTATATTAAGCTTGCCACGTAGTTTGTAACACCCAGAATGAAACGTCAGGTACATATATATAAAAGCCCAGTGTGACGACCTGAGTTGATTTAGCCAAATCCTTCTGTCTGTATATACGTGAACTAGTCCCCCAGTTTTTGAAATGACGATTTGAAATTTTTATCACGTCATTTTCTTTCTAGAAGGAGTTCATATGTAAGATCAGTCGATATGAAATCACTATAGCTGCCATACAAACTGATCAGTCTAACTCAAGTCCTTATATGGAAAACTTTTTTATTTGAAAAGGTATCTCCAAGAAATTTGGTGTGAATTATTATCTAAGGCAACGCTATAATCTTAGAACAAGTGGTTCAGATCTGACGAATAGAACACAAAGCTGCCATAAAAACTGACCGATCAAAGAAATGGAAATCAAGTTCTTAGATATATAATTTTTTTTTTATTTGTGAAGGGTATTATAGCGTCGGTACAACGAGAGTTCACTTTTTTTATTTTCTTACTTTTTTCGGCTTAATACCGTTAATCAAATTCGTCGAAAAATAATTGTGGCAACCATGTGAGTGTGTTGCGAAAATATAACCAGCCTATCAATATGGTCAACTTTTTCGGTTATAGTTAAGTATGTATGTATGCAGATATATACTAGGTATACGTATGCCTATATATACATATATATATGGTATATACCATACAATCATATGCAATGCGATTTGTGTTTGCCTGTTCGACCGCATGTTTTCATTGATTTCTGCTGTTGCTGCATAAACATCCAACTGATTGGCACGTAATACTGCTACTGCTGGCTGGCATACGTGCAACAATTAAAAATGCATTGTAAAAATCCTTTACAAATAACAAAAGCAGGCAAGTGAACAACAACAAAGGTGTATTGAAAAATAACATTCTCAGTGCCATATACACGCATACACACTCATATACAGTTGCACACGCTCACGCATTTAAGCAAACAAGCGCCAATTGATTCGTCGAATGCTAGCGAAAATTACGCAATTGTTAGCGGCGAAGTTCTTCAATAATTGCGAAAAACAACGAAAAAAGCAATATTCAGCAAATGGGCACATTGAAAAAGTTTAAAGTTTAATTATTTAAAATCGCATTAAAAATCACGGTAACATCATTTTATTAAAGTGAACGTTGAAAAAGCTACAAAAATAAGAAAAAAATTGATTTCAAAGAAAAAGTATGGGAATCTGTAGAATTAATAATATAAAGTAATTATAAATACGTCCATCAAAATCAATAAAAATTCATAAATTTAATTAAAAGTAATTGCAAAGAAATTTTTGTATTCTAAAAACAAAGAAAGTAGTTATTGTAAAATATGATTCAAACATAGCAATAGTACTTTTTCGAGACTTAAGTCCCTATCATACAAAGTCAGAGAAACTAATAAAAAACCTGATTTGCGTTTTTTGTTTTCATAGAGAGCATTAAATATAATTGAAGCTCGAATAATGCAAGATGTGCGCCTGTCTAAAAATATTTTTAAAAATAATAAAAGAATTCCAAAAAATGAAAATGTTGTTCTTAAAAATTGATTTTCCAAAAATTAATGCAGAAACATTTTTAAAAACTATAAAAAAAATTGATTTTCTAAAAACTTGGTTTTTTCAACATTTTGTCCAAAAATATTTTTTAAAATTATAAGAAATTTCCCAAAATGTAATTTAATTTTAGAAAAAAAAATTGTCTAAAATACTTTTAAGATTAAAAAAAAAATTCAATTAAAACATTTAAAATTATTTTCCCAAAAAATTTATTTATGTTCATTTTAATTTTTTTTTCAAATATATACATATAAAAATGGTCTCCAAAAATCTTTTCTCAAATATTTGCATAAATTATGAAATTAAAAATTAATTTCTAAAATAAATAAAACATTTCATTCAAAACTGTAAAATAACAACTGTAAAATATTTCTATAAAAGTAAAAACTTTCCAAAGGAAGAAACCCACAATTTTGCTCCTCAAAAGTATTAAAATTTAATTTTTCTATCGTCTAAATTGCTATCTAAGCGTTATATATATAGACGTATGTATGTATGTACATATGTACATTATATAGCTCTTAAAGATATATAAATAAGCATTCATATGAGCACAATAAATTTTGCTTGACCAAATTAGTCGGACAATTCATTTGCGTGCTGCACAAAATCACTTCCACCTGCAACGTTGCATACACATGCAAATAGCGCACACAGACTAAGCATTAATAGCGAAATTTGCCTAGAGCTAGCTACAGTGACAATCGTATAGCATGTCTCCAAATGTGTCACTACAATATGTACAACAACAAAGCCAGCTGATATGAGCATATTGCTTGCCACAGCAATTGCAACAAGCCTTAGCTACATTCACCGACAGCAATTGTCAAAAACAATAACAATTATTTCCGTACGCACTCATGTTCTCCTACATAATCATACATATATAAGTGTGTAAGTGCGTGCTTGGCCCGAACAGCTGTTGCTGAGTAGATTACACGCACATACGTTATGCTCGACTGATGCACTGATGGTAGATGCACACATACATACATACATACATATATTTCATGCTCATGCATACATTTGTCTTAACATTTATTTATTTATGCACATTAGTTTGTATGCTTGTGTGTTTGTCTCATTCCTGTATATGCTTAAACAAATTGGCATGCGAGTGCAAGCAAATTTGTTCACACATACGCTCAGTATGCTGCAGGTGTGCGAATATGCAGCTTGTTGCACGCATGCTTGCCTCTGCATACATATGCATTTGTCCATACATAACTCATACCAATTAGTGCTGCATGCCAAAAGAAGGGGAGGTAAGCCCGTGTGTGTCTGTTTGAATGTAGCGTCTCAAAGTAGCTGTTGCACAGAAGTTGTCTCAGTAATATTACCAGGGGAAGCTTATGTTTATATGTATTAGTTTCTATCTTTGATGCCTTTGCTTTGCGTTTTTAGGACAGTTTCTGTTACCTTAGTAACTAACTAGTGTCAAATTTTAGTAATTAAATAACTTTCTTATTATTCTATACAATTTGTTAAATTTGGAAATTCGAGATTTTGGTATTTAAAACAAAAATAAAACTATTCCGTTATAAGTGGAATTTTAGAACATACCTAAGATTTCGTTCTACAATAATATTGACAGAACTTCATTTCTTTGGGGAAAATAATTTTGAGCTGAACGTATCCTTTTTTTTTAGGATTAGGAGCTGGATAGATCTCCATTTTACACTCTACATCATATGTGCAACAATAGCAGACAAGTTTTTGCAAACCAGAACATTCATCTCCATACACACGAGAGTTTCTTGCTTGAAAAAGTTAAGCATATTGCGTCCAAGAAAGTGCTTAAGTCTATAGCAATAATTACAAAACTATAATGAGAGCTAAGCACAAGCTTTACGAGTGTAATGTTTGTTAACAAGCAACAACAGTAACAACTACATGTGTAGAACTTTACTAGCAGTTAGCCACACTCATAAATAACAAAGTGCGCAAACCAATTGGCAGGCATCATCATTGTCATGGAGCCGCAAAGTCGCTTGTCCTGTATTTAATCTTGTTTACCCGATGCTTGACTCGACAAGTGGGTCGTAAATCATGACCTGTCGCACTGATGTATGTATATGTAGCACATCCATGTGTGGATGTGTAGATATTTTCAATGGTACAGGTGTATGTGGTAGCAAGCAGAAGTGCCCAAAAGAATTGAACAAAAATGAGGTTAGAAGCGAGTGGTTGTAGTTCGGTCATACATGCTGTGCTTTTGGGTGCTTAAAATGAGCTTTCTTGTTTGTGTGTATGTGTATATAGCCATTAAATATCATCTCGTTGAACTATCTTCTTTGAAAGATTAATGGGTAATTTCATATGATAAAAATCACTATCAATAGCCCTATCATTTTCGATGCAATATCGCAAAACCGCCTTTATGGTGTCAAATATCTATTCGTGTTGTGCATATTTATTCCTACATTTTCATACTGTATTCTTCCAGAAATAGCTTTGCCTGTCAAAGACAAATATTTACTGCCATTGACAATGCCTTTTCGCCTTTTCATCTTTCCGAAATTCTCCCATATTGGTGTGTGGAATAACTGCGAAGAAAGGCTTCGGTCATATCGGTTTGGAGGCCGCCGTTGAGCTTTTATATATAGCGAGTTTTGACCTTCCGTCTGGTCCGTTACCAGCTGCAGACAACCTTCCTTCGGGTCTCGGTGAAACCGATTATTTTAAATTAATTAACAAGATCCTTTCTATTTTGTCGTTCCGTAATTTTGTCCACCCTATTGTGGTGAAAGACTGGCCCAAGTTCCTATGACAGTCGGGTCTATGTAATCATGGCGGGCTCTGGTTTTTATACAGCCAAATTCTGTTAACTCGACAACTTTCCTTTTAATTACGTCAGCGTTCTTTTTTGCCGCTAATACAAAAACTAACCAAAGATCTCAGTTATTTAGTAACAACCTTCTTCTTTCCACTCTACATGAAAACGCTGACAGAATTTGGTTAAGTTATGATTGTGGGGAGAGGTTTGCCTAATGTTCCAAGTTTAATCTTAAGTTTCCTATAACATTTATTTTAGACTATTTCAGCGTCCAGCTCTAACTAGAAATCTGGTAGTATGCTAGTTTCGACCTTTTCCGCTCGCTATAATATATTTCATAATTAATTTTAAATGTTTAGGCTCTTTATTCTTTAAAAGGCGCTTTATGTACCAATTTGCTGCTGAATATAAACAACGCACCCAATATATCATAAACCGCCTAAAAGTAGGCAACTTAATTACTCATTTCCACGTAAAAAATGGCTGTGTGCATCCAAATAATCGCCTGAAATTGACCTTGTTGCGTTGGCTATTTTACGCGCAAAAATCACGTTTATTATTATTGTTATTAATGTTTTCATTTTCTCTAACTCCTCCTCATCCTACCAACCTTATTGCGGCGCCTAAAGCTAGGCCAGTGCACATACAAACACTACGCTGCCACGAGCGATGCGTGCATTCGCGTAATAAGTGTTGACGTTAGCGCATTGCAACTACAACAAGCTATGATTAAAAGCGCCAAACAACAAGAAGAACTACAACAACTGTTGCAACAACAGAGCGTATAATTAGCAATGCATTGTAAATCATGTTAGCCAGTTGAGTGCGTGTAGTTGCCAACTTAAAACGCGACAATTAACTTTACAGCTGTTTTTGTGCTCGCACGCTGCACTTTTCACCTGAAGCGCTTGCTTTCGCTGTATTTTACCTTTTTCGTGTGCGCTCGTTATTGGGTTATTTGTTTGATTTTTTTGAAATCGCTTTGCCTGCAATTCAATTATAACGCAATTTGTGCTTTTAAAGGCGCACTCAAAAATTCACCTCGAGCCTTACGCCATTCCTGAAATCCTTGCTATGCGCGTAATTGGCCAAACGCTCCGCCTTTTGCACATTTACACACCTATATGATTGCCTTTAATGCAACTGCATGGCAAACCACTACCTTACCTACACCTCCATTGCTGTTCTACCGTGCCTCAATTAATACGTTTGGGCCCCTGTTGCTTGCCTCCTGTTGGGTAAAAGTCATTTTTCTCACTTCCAAAATCAGCGTCACTCAATTTTGATGTCGCACCTTTCATATACTTGACCTACCATTAACTTGGATAAGCTTTTGTTTCTTGCCCGTTGCGCCTATGCCAATAACCTTGTGCTAGTGCTCTCAATTGCTAACGGTAGTCAATGTATTTACTACGGCTTAATAGTTTTAATGGAAGAGGGGAATTCAGGGCAATAATATGCAAGTGAATCCATCAATGAACCAGGAAGTAGGTGCGTTGCTGCAAATGCAATACGAGTGTTGCCATATTTTTATTGCTTTGGATTGAATAGGGAATTGAAGATTATTTTGCAGTAAGACTAGTAAGAGAAGAGTTTAGATTTTTTCAGTAAGAAGAATAATTTAAAAGAAGACCACTTGAATCTTGGCTTCATAAACGAATAATCTTCACAAAGACGCCAAACTTGATTCAGTGTCATAACTTAGTCCAGATTATATAAAATCATTCTAAAGTTATTCTTAAGTTCTCTGAAGGTTCAAAGTCTTTAAAATACCTTATGATTTTTATTCACTGATTCTTTACGAAGTCGGCCTAATCTAATTATTGATATACTCTCTGCGATTCATTATATATCTATGAAAAGCACTAAATAGTTGTATTAGTATAATTTCTATAAAATTAACAACGATTTATACTAAAAAATCCGAATCCAAATTACACAAAATAAACCAAGATTGGTAGAACGAATGTATAGTCTATGCCATCCAATTTCCAACTTCACGTGGTACCCCCTGTTCAGTATAGACCGAGTAAAGTCGGTCCAACCTTATCATCTGCATCGAGTAAATGCGGTTACTATCCAATTACTTGGTAGCAGATGTCGAGACTGCCATCGACGAAGTATTTCTCAGAATTAAGTTCACAAAAACAAAGAAATGTATATTAACATCAGCTATATGCAGAACTTCTAAGTCGATGGTATAGAACTTGAAAAGTGAAATCTTGGGCCCAATATCCGTATTAATTATTAAGTTCCGCATATTCGTTGCTTCTCACTCTTAGTCTATACGCTTGTCTTATAGATCATATATATAATATTATATAATGCAATAAGTGGTCTTAAGCCAATAGGTTGTAAAATTTTGCGAGCGCTGTGAGAGAAGCTTTTGTTGGATATCGCCTTGACTTGAGTGAAGCAGCAATGCAATTTTACGGGGTTCAAATTTTAGTTCAAAAAACTGGCAACCCTATACGAGGCAGGCAAGTCATTCATTGAATACAAGTATGCATTGCCTAGCATGCTTCTAGATATTATGAATGGTCTTTTAATATGTTCAGTACCTCTACCACGCTCTTCCTAGCTCGCCACCACCCCACTAACATACACAAGTGATTTTCCATGAAAGCGCTTCCGGCGTCGAAGTGATTCAAAGCGACTGCTTTAATTTTTGCATATTTAAATGAATTCCTTAATTTGCCACAATAAAGGTGCAGCGCAATCACAGGCGACTGCGTGATATTTAAAAATTGCAGTAATTATTGACTCTACAACGACGTTATACAGGAGAGTGTGGGAGAGAAGAGAATTAACGAGCGCTGCACAGCCCAGCCCTGCTCGGGCACTGCATTTAGGCAATCAGGCCAACATGCAATCAGTGCAAGTAGGATCAGCAAACAGGTAATCAGTTAGACAAAGTGCAGTTGAAGGTTGGAGAAGAAGCGGGGGCTCTGTAGCTGAGTGCAAAGATGATATTGGGGGAGTGAGTTCCATTAACGGCGAATTTGTTTTAATAAAATATGCCTTTGGGTTTTAAGCGCTAGGTCATAAGCTTGTTATAAGCTTTGGCGCTAATGACATTAGAGGCCTCACTTGTTGTTGCTGGCTCTACAGTTGCTGTTGTTGTAATTTGAGTGCAATATGAGTTGATTAGTTGGCGTTGTGGCAAACAATTTTCTACCGAAGCAAAGCAACGGATACTCAGTTGTAAGTGGCAGGCAGCCACAATCATCGTTAGTGGCAACAAATATAACAACAACAAGAACGAGTCGTCTTTCGTAAAACATAATCCGACAATTAACCTTAAGGCAATCACTTAAAGTGCAAGCTACACCCTGTAATCCTACTGCCACCTGCCACATGCCACATTTGCTTCTGCTGATTTTTCGCTGGTAAAATAAATGCCTTTTGGCGTGACGAAGTGAACATCCACAAAAGCGACGAAATGCCATAAGCGCAATAGCTGCGAGCCTACTTGTATGCTACGGCCGCTACAACGGGACTTTGCGTGCAGAAAAGCCTTTGTGAGTGCGCTAATTGTGGCACAAACCAGCGTCTGTCTACCTACCTACCTGTCTGTTCGCCTGCTTGCCTGCTCACCGGCTTGCCCTTATCCACTTGAGTGGCTTGTCGACGGATTGCGTTGCTGTCGGCGACTTGCGTCAACGCTCTGACAGCGCTGTCAGCGTTGCTGATAGCAGCGTAGTGGCAGTAAAAAGTGAAATCGAAAGGCTTCCGTTTGCAACACTCTTGCACCATCGCTCTCTTCATTACTTGGCGCTCACACGCAGCAAGGTTTCAACTCAATTGGAATTTATGGTTATCGTGGTTCGAGGTTTTTTGCTGTTTCTGTCCGTTGACGCACAAGAAAGGAAGTCAAAAGTGGGCCAATGTTCCATTTACATTGACATAGCCACATGCATGAGAAGTGTGTGAAGTTTCTTTACGTGCGCTTGTGTTGATGTGTTGTGGCACGTGCGGCACTTGACAGGTAACGTTTTTCGCTCGCTTGCTTGTTCTTTGACTTTGAAAAAGTTTGAGATATTATGATATTCGGTTTGACTTTTTGTTTGCAAGGGAGTTTTTAACTATGATATGCCTATTTTGCAGTAAATTTGGTAATTGTGATGACACAATCGAATAATAATATTATATAAATATTCATTACAAAATCAACCATGAAATGTAATATTTAGTGATTTTGGCTTAAGGAAGTTCGAATAGAATATTATTATTTTCAGCAAGATACAAGTATATAATCAATTAATATCGAATTTCGAAAATTAAATTTACTATTAGAGCTTGCGATTTAGGAAAGTTTGAATAAATTATTGATTCCAGCAGCAAATATAATGACACAAAACAATAAAATGTAAAATTTATTGCGTGACACTTAGGAGGGTTCATATAAAGGAATAATCCTTTTCAGGAAAACTGATAGCGTTATTATCGATATATTTTTAAAATTTCGATTATTTCAAACATAATATTTCGTATTTGGGGGTTGCGGCTTAGGAAAGCTGAAAGACAGTAAAACAATAGTTTTACCGGGAAACACGCTGGCACTATCGATTAATTGCGGTAAATATCGAAATTTTCCTTAAAATTCAGCGTAAAGTTTACTATTTTTTGCTTAGGACTTGGAAAAATTCTATTAAAATCATGTTGGTAGTGTATAAAAATGAACCCTCAAAGAAACATGATTAATCGGTTAAATCGATTAATTTCGATAAACTATAAAATTTGCCGTAAAACCGATTATTTTGATAAGTTGAGTTTGCTATGAATTCGTGAATAAAATTTACTATTTAGTTTTTGGGAATTAAAGTTATAATGAACCAGCAATCACACTAGCTAATACATTGATAAAATCGAGTAATTCCGATAAATTTTCAAATGTATCGTAATCGAAGCTAAATAATTTAATTTTTAATGCACGGTGCTTAGAAACTTTTGAGTAATGCAGTAATTTAACCAGGAAGGAAATCTAACCAGGAAGGACGATAAAAAAACGATTACTTTCGATAAATCTTTGAAATTCGATCAATTTCGATAATTCCTGATATTTTTGTAGAAGCAACCATAAAATCGACTATTTACCGTTATATTCTTATAAAGTTTTCAGTAAAATAATAACTTTGCCATAAAACATGATTGCGCAATCGATTAATTTCGAAAAAATTTGAAATTTTCCTACACCCGGAGATAAAAATGACTTGTACTTTAGGCAACACTACTCAATATTAAGCAAGGTTATTTCAATATTATATTAATAATAAAAACATTTTGTAGAGCTCGGATTGTCTTTTAAAATGTCAAATCAATGTCTTTTTAAGAGTCAAACAGCCAGGAGAGGTTATCAAAGTGGTACAGTTTGTCTAGTAATGAATCCAAGTGGTGTGATATTTTCTGGGATTAAATTTTTCAAAGAAATGATAACTTTAATATTCAGAATGAAAGCTTATTTCATAAAAGCTCTTTAAAATCTTATTTATATTAAATTATATAATTTCGAGAGACACTCAAAAGTTTTAAATTCTAAAATAATAATATCTGAAATGCAAACTACAACTGCGCAATGACCTTTAACACTATAAATTGCTCCGCATTTCGTAGAAAAACCTTTCCGCTCACAAATAGTTTGATCGCTTTGCCATCTCCTTTGAAATCCTGCCGCTTTGATTTGTCATATTCTGTGTGCTATTTTCTCTTTCGATTTTAATTATACGCAGACAAATAAACCCAATTAAAAGTATTGCTCACATTTCATGGAAAAAAATTGTAAAGCAATTTTAGTTTGCTTTGATAGGGCGCATGTGTGTATGTTTGCTGTATATATATTTTAGTGAGTGTGCATTTGGAAATGTTATCATAAACTTGCACAGGACCATTTGCATATTATTTCGCACAAGCACTCATTTTTATAACTTAATTTCAACATAACCAAAAGGGAAGCAAAAAATCCCACAACTGACATGCTTATATACGATATACATATATATATATATATACATATATTCCGACATAAAATGTACACGCGCAAAATCATGTAAATGCAATAAATCGGAGTGGAGAATATTTCTAAACTTTATGTAGGTATGTGTGTATAAACGTTTGCATGTAAGTTGATATTTGAATGTTGTGCTATGAATATATGTTACGGTTAATGTAGTTTCTGTGTAACGGGTAGTCCGAAAATCACAAATAAAACAAGTAAAGTACATCTGTTTTATCTAGATATAAGAGTTTATTGTCGGGCGATGGGCTTTATAGCTGAAAGTACCCTTTTTCGTTATCAGCTAACTTTAAGAGGCATACGTAGTGTGAAATTAAAAAAAAAAATCGATTTATTTATATTTCGATAGATTGTGCCTTTAAAAATAACATACTTAAATTTTATCAATATCTCAAATCCTTTTTGAGTCACAGCTTATCACTGTATCGCTGTTTCTTAAAACAGAATTTTCTTAATTTGCTTGAGTAATTACTTGGAGACAAATGATTCAATCACTATCAAATTATTCTACATATTCTGTATAAAGTTCGGCGTGAAATGAAAATCAGTTTTTTATGTGATCAAAAATTAAAATTAGCACGCCAAAAACGATAAAAATTTTGGGTAAATTCAATTTTTTTTCACTTTTCCGTCATTTTGTCAATATGTGATATTTTTTCGACTGTCTGTTATAGTACGGACAATATATTATTCGTGTAACTCGAAAAATATTTAATTTCGCTCGCAAAAACAAAAAGCAAACAGTTTCAGCGTTCTTTGTACACTCGTTAAAAAGAAACTGATATAATACTTGTATTAAACTAAAATCAGCGCAGTAAATTCGGAGATAAGCAATTATATGGCTCACCCTTTATTACAACTCATATCTGAGTAATAGAACATATTAAACTTTATCCATAAAATAGTTCTACCTTCTCCGCTGTACATACTTATATACTTGCCTGGTACCCAGAGTGGTCATCCTCTTGCTTGACTACACGAATTGCTCATTTCTAGTGAACTTGTAGTTATATACATATACCATATGGTATGTTTGTATAGGTATTACTTCTACTAATAGTTAGGACTTGCTTGAAAGTCAGAGCAAAAGTGAGAATGAAAAAAACTATGATGCATAGTGGGACAATTTTGAATTATTGTGTAGTTGACGAGTCTTTGAAATTGTAGTGAAGTCATGAAGACTGGGCTATCTCTTCTGGTCGGATGAAAGTATGACTGCCGCGATATTTCGACCTTGTCAATGAAGGAGAAAAGCTCACCTTCCTATTTAGCCTTACCGTATGGATGCCTATTGAACAAGAAGAAATAAGAAGAGGCAAGATGAACCATGCTGAGAGCAAGTAGTTAGTATGTGTTCTACTCTAGACCAGAAGAATTTGGCAGTCGCACAGAAGCTATCATTGACCAACGCCTGCTAAGCAAATGCGAGGTCTATAGGTCCAGTGCTAGAATGCAAGAGGAAAACGGGAATGCAGTTCGTTCCCAGCACGATGTCAGTTGGGTTAAGGATTCTGATAATGAAGTAAACTGTGAACCATCATAGACTATCGAAAAAGTGCGGTTGATTATGGCACGGCTTTACTGAAGGCTAGGAAACTAAGGCCTGTACCTCTTCAATCAAATTCATGAGTTTAAGCAATAAAATATCTCCTTAATTAAGTTTTCTCTCTGCAAAGGATATAAAGGCTTCCGTCTATTAGCATACTTGTGTGAAAAACTTTTTTATTTGACAATATATTTTCACGAAAACTGGCATGGATTATAGCCTAAGCCAACGCTACAACCTCCGAACAAAATGTTCAGAGCGCACCGCTATAGCATTTAGCTGTCATACAAACTGGCCGATCAAAATCAAGCTCTGCTTTGGAATAATTTTTATTTATGAAGGGTACTATAGTTTTGGTGTAATACTTTTACCTTCGTTTTGCCCCACTGTTCCACTGTAGCACCACTAAGTCAATTAGTAAGCAAAATATTCTACAAGTTCTTGCATCAGCATGAAAATGAAGAAAACCAACAAACAACAGGTTGTAATGTGAGTATTTTAATTTACAATCTAATAGTCGATAATTACTTTATGGCCAATGAAAATGAAATCACCGTTGGCATAGCGGTAAAAGCAAATAGGAAGCAAATAAAAGCAAAACTCTTCGACAAAAGACCAGCAAAGTAAGAGAGCAATTAAAACGTGGCTACAGCTCCTTCGACGGCAAGCTAAAATGACTTGAAACTTCAACACACAAATCCAGAGGATGTAGAGTAACGGACTCGAAAAGAAACGAAATGAGTCTGATTGAGTCGTATGTGTGTCTATGTGAGTGTTTGGTCGCAATGAATTGCGTTATACAGACGACGATATCCGCAGGGTGTAGCGTATAATATGATGGTGACCCACTTCTGCGGTAAACTAAGTCGGTGACGACTGCCATATGGTGGATCCGCGGACCATAGTCGCGTTCGGAAGTTTTGGAAACTAATTGTTTGGATTTGCGTGCGAGTTTCATAATATTAAGTGTAAAATAGTGCCATCTCCCCTGCGCTCACACTCTCATGCTGCAATAAAAGAGCAATATTATATGGACTCACGCACTCAACTAACTGCACTCTCCAACTCTCACGTTTCCACACACAAATGTATTGGCAACACTTGCCACATGCTCCTTGAAACCAGCAACTCACTGGATTTCGTATGTAGCGCTTGTAAAAGCTATCGTGTTGTTGTTTTAGTGCTTTAAGGCAATCGCCAACCTTCTAATTCACACGCTCAACGAGTCAACTATTGCTCGCCTACCCTTTCTTTTAATCAAATATTGCGAACCCGGCACTCAAACCAACGAAATTTTGAATGTTTCTTCCTCTTTTTCTCATTTTTCATTGGCATATTGTGCTGTGGTGGGTTCATGTTTTTTATTGTTATATTACTGTTGTTGTTCTTGCTTGTCTTGCTGTTGTAATGGTGGTAGTGACATTTTTACTGCTTGTTGGTTTTAAGAATCACAGCAAAGTAAGTGGCCGCTAAGAAAGAAATAAAATAATAAGTAACACAGTTGTGCGAAATTGCCGAGTAAAATGGGTGGAATGTAAGGCTACACTGAGAAAAAATTATTTGAACAGAATTTTTATAATTTTCAAAAAGTAAGCAACACATTGAACTTTTTTTCGTGAGGTAGCCCTCTCTCGACGCGGCAAACGATAAATAAATGAAAAAAAGGTGAAAAAAGTATTTGTCATAAAAAAATATTTATCACATCGGTAATGTGGAAATTTATTTTAATATTTTTAAATAATCTTTAAATTTTACTTTTAACTTTTTGAAAACAATACCGTACAACATACTTAATACGTTAAGTACTTAAAAAAAAATTTATACATTACAATCGGTGGCCTCTCTATTCTAAAATATGAATTAAATTAATGCAATTAAGAAGTTTTTATTGTAATTATAATGTTATAATATTTTTTATAATTTCTGATAGACGGCAACTTTATTCCGAAAAATATCTTGATAAAGGGCTTCTATTTAAAAGTCTTTATTATATTAATAATTTTATAATATTTTAAATTTTTATATGTATTCTGATAGATGGCAACTCTAATCCAAAAAATATATAAATTGAGGGCTTCTTTTTGATTTTATTTGTTTTTATTATAATAATTAGTCTGAAAGATTTTTATAATTTCCGATAGTTGGAAACTCTATTCCATAATATTGTGTATATAAAATCATCCCAAAAGCGTTTCAGAAGGCTATATTAGATCCACTACATCTGACTATTGTTGAGTAATAGTTTGCTCAGTATTTTCTGCGTGATAAGTGGCAACTCTATTCGGTTATATTTCTAAATTAGCGATATTTCGAAGAACTTTAAAAAGCAACTTCAGAAACAATTTTTTATTGTTATATACATTTTTGTTTTGTTTTCACTTTAAGTTTTTTCGTAAAAAAAGTATTTTGTCAAATGTCATTTCAATAAGTATAAATTATTGCCGATTTCTACTTAATGGCAAAAAATTTAGGAAGGATCACTGTCTATATCTCAAAGTAAAAGCGTAAATGTTTTCGACTACTTCAAGTAATAACAATTTAGGTGTATACGAGCATAACATGTGACTGATATTAAACAAAGTAATTCCTCGAATAAATGACTATCATATTTTAGTCACAAGACCCGATTAGCTATTTAATAACCAAAAGTGACCTCTACTTTAATATTACCTATCTCGCTAACGGAAGGGCACATTGATCAATTTTAAACTTAATGTCGACAATACTATATAGTACTCCAGTTAGTGTCAGAAACTCTGTCGTGTTTAGGGTTTTGTCTTTTAAGGCAACTTTCATTTCATTTCATTGGGCCTTCACGACTCAAAAAAAACTTAATGCCTCTAAATTTTTCAAAATCGAGGTTAAATTTAGTCACATACAGACTTGTATTTTTATAACTACACATCTTCATAAACTCTAAGCATGAATTATGGTGACTTAAATTATTTCTTTGTATTTAGTTGAAGGTAAGTTAAATTATATTTCTGTATTGTTAAACCCGTGTTTGTGAGTAGTGTTTAATAGCAAACCCCGCAATAGTCAATAAACTCGAGTTTATGGTTCAACAAGAAAGCAAGAAGTTTATTCATGTAATGATTGAATGCAAAAATTTTTCGCTCATTAAGTTTCCCCCAGTGTACATCGCGTACCGGTTAAGAAATTCTCTTCAAGGGCTACTAAATGTGGCATGCAAGTGCAATTTCAGCATGCTCGACGACGAAGGACCAAGAGTCGACGGGCTTACGGTACACTGTGGTCAAAACAAAATAATGTAATAAGCAACAACAAATTGTTCGTAAAAGTAGAGGAGAAAAGGAATTGGGAAAAGGAATTCCATAGTTGAACAGAGAATGCGGCCGAGACCGGTCAAGTGGACGCTTGTGATAGTAACCACAAAAGTGGGTGTGAATGAAAGTAAAATAAGTACAAGTACTTGTATAAAATGTAAGAACAAAACAATACAAAAACAAAATATTCAAATTTTATTGATTTCGTGATTTTCGTGAACTGCTCCAGTTAGAGTTGGCTTGGCATATACAGGCCATTACATACAAGCACTATATCATACCAGCCATATATATATATTAGACGTTTTTAGTTCCTCTGAATTTCTTTTAATTAACACCAATATTTGCAATGCAAAACAAAAAGTGCCCTCAAAACACGCCATAAATTATAAGCACGAAGAAAAATTGGAGAAAAAACAACAAAATTTAAGTTGAGTTGAGTTGAGTTAACTTTCGGGAACCCGCTGTTTGATATATGCGCGAGTATTAAGCAGTAAATTAGAGTAGGTTAATGTGGATAACGACGAGGTCAACATACAGTCACATATGCCAGACGAAACTATATTTGAACCACCACGGCACACACACACATGCTTTCATAATTATGGTGAAAAACGTCTGCGTACTCACCTTGAACGCCTTGAACGAGGACACCACATAGGAAGCACCATCTTCAAGCTCATCCAAGTGATACTTGCGATCACCGTCCATCGAGAATACATAACGGGCGCCACGCGGCAAATCCATTTTCGGCGAAATCTTATCCAACAAACTATCCAACGAGGTGATATCACGACCGGGACGATAACGCAACTCCACGCCCGGAAAGAAGGGATCCCCATTGCGATAGAAGACCACACGACGCGCCTTCCAGTACGAGAGATTATTGTAGCGACTAGCGGCGCTCATTGCGGAATTCAAATGCGCATTGGACGATAACTCTGGCCGGGATTTGGAGCGTACGAGTGGCACTACGGGTGGTTGCTCCGAATTCTCACTCATATTATCGATGTATGTTGGACTTAGAGCGCGACTTTGACGTCCGCTAGCCGGTGCGCCGACAATACCGTTACGTTGTTGCCAATAATCACCAATCGGTGCACCGCTCAAGCCACCAGTAGCGCCTTGCAGCTCGTAATCTTCATTATCACTGTCCTCCGCTTGACGTAAATGATGCTGTTGTATGGGATGAAAGCTGGTCTCACGGCCCACACCACGTGGTTGCTGTTGACTTTTTAGTGGACTGCTAGTGTTATCAAAATTATTATCGCTGTTGTTGTTGTTGTTATAATGATTATTCGGACTATGCTGATAGCCGTTCGATTTCGTATAATTAGTATTGTTGCTGTTGTTATTATTCGTCTCGTTAAACTGTTTGACCGTACCGTATGTTGAAACGCCACCTTCGAACTGTGCAGCAGAACTAATTTGTGCCGTTACATTGCCATCGTCCATAGCTGTTGGTGGCTGCTGTTGCTGCTGCGTCGGCGGTGCTGTTGGTGGTGGTGATGACGTTGTTGCTGTTGCTGGCGCTGGTGAAGGTGCCGGCGAAGGCGAAGGCGCTGACTCGTTAGCCTCAGCAGCGCCGTCCCCAGCCTCGTTGGCGGACATTGCGTTTGAAGTTGTTTGAAGAAATTTTCTGTTGTTGTAGTTGTAATTGTTTTCGCACACCCACACGAACGCAAAAGAAATGCGAAGTGTGTTCTCGGACTCAAACTTTGTAAGTTCTAGTCTAATTTTTTGCCACTCTCACTTTTTCTCAAACGTCTTGTGAGGAAAGCTATTACGCTCACTTTTTATTAAGTCCACTTTCACTCTCAAGATTGCACGCGCAGCAGCGAAAGTGTCTGTTTCACTTACTTTTCTCGCTTTATAGTCTCTTTTTAGCACTAATTATTATACTTTGTTTCTAATTGCTTCCTCTCTTTTTGCTAGCCATTACTAGTCTCACTTTAGCTCTAGCTAGTTGAGGGTGTCTAATTTTTATAGGAAGCTGAGCTAAGAAATTCCTTAACTCACTCTATTTTCCGTTGTTGTTGTTGTGGCCCCGAAGCGTAAATAAATACGAGCGATTTATACAAAGAGAGTGCCGCTCGCAGGTGCTTAAATGAGCGTAATCTATTAGCTGGCTTTAATATTGTATTGTTGTTTTTGCTTATCTTACTATTATTTATTGTTGTTGTATTTTTGCTCCTTTGAGTGTTTTTGTTGCTGTTTTATTTCAGTTTTTACTTTATTAAGCAATGGTGTGTTTGGTGAGAGGCGTGAAATCAGCGCCTGAGAGACTTTGCTTGTGTTTGGTTGGCTTTGAAAGCTTGTGTTTGGTGTTGTATATTATTTGTTGTCGCTGAAAATTGCTTGCCAAGCCTTGGCGTTGAAACGGTTTTATGTTTTTTTATGTTTATAATTGAAAAATTATATAATAAAATAAAATTATACAAATATTTTTTAGCTTTTTTACTTTTTTTTTACAAGTTATATATCTTTTAAATTAAAATTTTCAAATTTTTTATTTGTTTTTTAAAATTGTTTATAGCTTTTTGTATTCTGTTTGTATAAAATTCGTTGCCCCTTCAGGCGAGTATATTTTTTCGTTTTTTCTTTCACTTTTTATTTTTACTTCCGTTGCACAGTTACTTTGTTGCTTTTCCCCTACAGTTATTTTCCACTGTACTGTGTTTTTTTGGCCTTTCACGTTTTCTTTAGCATTTCCCACAGCAACACTTTCACTGTGTCCCTGTGGCCATGCAAATCACTTGAGCACAAACACATACGTACTTACATACACATAAATTAATGGATATACATATGTATGTGTTATTACCTCGCTGTAGGTGATTTGTGTTTTGTTGGTGTGTTTGGTCTTCAGCAAGTTTTTAAACGTTTTTGAGTGGCAAAACTCAAAAATGCCTTCTTGTGTTTGAGTCAATTCTCGGTTTATTACTGTGATTAAGTACGCTGATGCCGACGATGGCGTTGACGTTGACAGTGCAGTTGGTGTTGCTTGTGTTGTTTCATGCTTATGCAAATTTTACTAAGTTAAATCTGAAATATTAGTATATTTTTAACAGAGGTACAACTGGCACTAAAGTACGCCAGATGGCGCTGTGAGCTACTGTTATTAGAGTTAACCGTTATTTCGTTTTAAATTTGCATAAATGGATGGTAAAATATAGTTAATTTAGTTTTTGAGAATCTTCATGTTTTAATTTTTTAGTTCTTATTTGCTCACTTATAGTCCAATGATTTTTTTAAATCAGTATTAATTAGTTTACATATTCGCAGTATACCTAGTTACAAACCGATATATGGTTAAAAGATCCTAAGGAAGACTAACCTAAATAAAAATTTTAAAAAGCAAAAATGTATATTAATTTAGTGTTTATTTAAAAAAAATTTGTTAAATGAAGGACGTCTGCTTCAAATTAATTTTTTTATATTCCTTCAAATAGCAACCAACATATTTTTGAAATATGATCTTGAGTTTGAGTTACTTTAGTTTTGCCAATACTTGACCATATTTTCGCCGCACTTTAATTCTCCACTTCTCTCTCTCCTTCTTTTTCTCTCTCTCTATATATCTATTTATCTCTCTCTAAATATCTCTTTCTCTCTCCACCTACATCTTTTTCTCTATCTCTACATGCCATTCTGTCTCTTTCAGATTTTTTCTTCTTTTTCTTTCGCAAGTTAACTTTAGCTTATAAATCTTTATGATCAAGTTTTGAAGGCCGGTGTATGCTTTTTGGTGGTAGCAACCTACTTTGTGAAATTCACAGTTTTTAGCCTGAAGTCCTTAGGAGAAGGATCTTATATATAATTATGGCTGGACCTTGTTTTTGTTCATTTCGTATCTCAACATTTTTGAACTGTTTTCATCACCATATTAAAAGAAGAATACGAATTGTTCCATAAGACAGAAATAAATAGAAAAATTAACGGTCTAACATAGACTTTACGAGACCAATTATACCTTTTCTCTAATGTTCTTACTTTACATAATCTCCACAAACCAAGACATTTTTGAAGCAAACACAATAAGCATACAGCTGATTTGAAGTAATAGATAACTTTGCTTATTCATTAGTTAGAAGTACTATCCTGAAATTTAAACATTTACTGTTACCCGCATTGCAAAAAGCATATTCTGTTATCTTCGATTTTTTATCCGTCGGAATTTTATATTTGATTTTGTAATACTTACGAATTTAGCTGATTCGGCTTTAACGATAACAATTGTTATACCCTGAACAGGCTCACGATATTTGTAAAAAGGAAATGTCACCCATCAGTTTCGCATCAAACAGCTGATCATTTAACGGAATGGACGATATTGGACCACTATAGCATGTGGCAGTTATGCAAATTGAACTATCGGAATTAAGAACTTGTATTGAAAACTTTTTCAGTTGACGATATATCTTTACGAAATTTGGCATATATTATTATCTAAAAATATTTGCCATACAAACTGAACAATCGGAATCAAGCCCTTGTATGGAAAAAAATTTCATTTGCCGAGATTTAAGTCAGCAATGCAATCTCCGAAAAAAAATTTCAGATCGAGTCACTATGCCATACTAACTGTCCTATCAAAGTTCTTGTAAGAAATTTTTTGGATTTGTGGAGGTAGCTTTTTTATTTGCTTTTAATGAAAAAATACCATCAGTTAGAGACAATATGCAGTAGCAGAGCTATGAAATTCTAAAATAATTATGACAGTTAACTAAGCTAAGAACTTTTTTCTCTCAGCCTAAATTTTTTTTTAATATTATTTTTTAAATTTCATCGAAAATAAATTTCGTTGTTCCACCCAGTCAGGTTACCGATAATTTGTTCCTCATTATGATGAAGTAAAATTCAGAAGTCCACTTTCCTGTTTTCTTTCCATATTCAATTGTATGAATAAGTGGGCGTTCTGCCACAAAAACATATGCATATAGCCGAGCAATGTCCGTTTAATGAAGCCGTTCCTTTACCCAAACTAATTGTACTACCTAATTATGTTGTTATTATTGTTGTGCGGACAAAATGGCACATACTCATACCAAACATTTGATTGCAAATTGCAGATATGCACGCCCACTTTTCACGCTTACACATCCGAGTACCGTTAACGTCCTTACTCACACGGCGCACTCAGTTCCAGAGGGTTTTCTACACACTTTGCACATTACACACAAATAACGGGTTAATGACACTTGAAACACTGTGCCAGATGCAGCGTTTATATTTTACAACTATTATTGAAAATATTTTTGTTGTTGTTCATAATGTTGTTGTTGTGGTGCACTAAAGTGTTCATAAAATTTCGTGCTGGCGACAAAATTCTGCACATAGTTTTAATTAATTCAAGACACAAATTATTAAATTCATTATTCGTGTTGTTGTTGTTGTATTATACTGCAGTGCGAAATTTAATTTCGAAAGTAATTTAAACACACTTGAAAAAATTACGCACTGCACTTTTATGAGTTTCACGCGTCCGATTTTGACGGGCCGCTTTCAACTTGTGTGGCGTCTACTGACTTTGCCGGTCGGAATGATTTTGAAATTGTGCGCCTAGCATGCTTGGGCCTGTTGGTTGTTGGCCTGCGCCCAGGACATACGGTCGGTCGGTCGGTTGGGCAGCTAGTCGGCTCCTTTGGCGAGTTGCTTAGAATGTAGAGTTCGAACGACTTGCAGTTGGTAGTCATAAAAGAGACCTGCCAAGTCAGGTTGATGTTTCATGCCTCGGTACAAAACGTGGCCGGGTGGTCGAAGAGGGGCGCAATAGAAAATCGGCCTGCTAACTAGTTTCCAACACGCGGTGTGCTGTTGTTGTTGTGGGGTAAGGACTACGTTACCTGTTTGTGTTGTTGGCCCTTACTGGCTATGGTGCTCTTTGTTTTTTTATTCTTGTGGTGTTTCGTTTTGCGCGCCATCGACGAAGTATGCCATCACCTCAGCGGTCGTATTGTGCTTAATTCCGGTTGCGGCGTGGCACAGTGTGCGCGTTGAGTAGTTATAATGCCAAGAGATTGCATAGAAAGAAGCTAGAAACAGTAATGATTGATGAAAGTGGTTGGAGGTTATGTTGGCTTTTTTATAAACCCTTCTCTTTAGACAAGGTAATATCAATCAGCGGAAGTTGAAACAATTTCTCACTTTCCATTTCCAGAATTTAATATTCTCTAAATATTTTTTGAAGTTCGCTATAAGTAGTGAAGCTGATTTTTTCGTCTCCCCTGCGATGACTCTGTTAAAAGCTTTGATTAGACAATCAGTAAATGGCTCGAGAACCGTATCGGAAAGTTTTTCAGCAGACTTGTGGATTTTTTCTGAGCTTTTTGATGATATAGGTGTAATTTGCCAATTTATAAGCCTGAAAACATTTAAGCAAGGTATTTGTTCTTATTCCATGCCCGAAAAAAATCCATATAGGCAACGATGTGCTTGGAAACTGCAGGGCCTGGTAGGCAGCATATACATAGAAAATGATATTGTATACTAGAGTAAGATAATTTTCAACTCAAGGATTACCGCTTATTATTTAATTGGATATTCTAGCCATACCTGTCTGCTTTTGGGTCAGAAAATACGAGATTTGTGCGTGTGTTTTTGTTAGAACCATTTTATTTAATAAATAAATAAAATAAAAATCTCTTTTACAGAACTTAATGTATATTAATAATCGGCGGTACATTTTGAAAAAATTGGGATTTTCTTGATCTTGCAGCTGATAACCAGGAGGTCCTCCGAAAAAAGTATCTGGCAAAAATCTCTTATAATCAGATATATTTCAGATATGACTTTTGGGTATATTTTATCTCTCATATAGTAAATTAAATATTTTAAAATGATTTTTAGGAAGTAAATTCTTAAATTACTAAGCTTATTGGCATCAATATGAAAGAAATAACTTCGGGCTGCTTAGAAAACTCAAAACTAATGGACCTTTGTTACTTAAAATGGTTCTGTATTGTAATATTTTATTGTGATCTCTTATACAATATTTTTTTTTTTCGATAGTTTTATGACATGAAAAGGATTCTATATATAATTTATTTTTAACACAACAATATATATATTTTTTGCTGAAAATTTGCTCTTAAAGAGCCCACTGTGCGCCATATGATACTTTTGACTTCCCTTTCACTTTCCAGCTTTACTTCCTGCGACACTGCAACGCCGCGGTAAGTGAAAGGCGAAACATAAACAAAAACATATATGTGTGGTAAAGGCAACGGTATACGAGCGCTCGTAAGCGTGAGTGTTGCACGCCATTTTCGGTGCTAAAATCGGTGCCGAAAAAGCGGTAGAGACTCCATGCCTCTATTGACCACAAAATACTTCACTTGCAACCAAACAACTGCCTTCGCCCACTTGCCACTTTCTTGCGCCATTGTTTTTACTGTACCACTTGCTGGCGTAGCACTTTTAATTCATTGTTTAAGTGTTGCCCCATTGAGTGTTGCCTATACGAATGTTGCATGTGACTAAGTAACTTGCAGGTCACCACAAACGTCATGCCGATACAATTTGGTGCCACCTCGCAGTCAGCCACCTCTTCGTAATAATTTCTAGCGCTTTTTTTTCCTTTTCTTCCTTTTTATGTTATTGTTATTGCAAGCGTTCTATAGTGTCGATGCTTATTGTGGCGCTGGTTGCGGCGCTTTGGCACAGTAAATGGAATTTCCTTAGCTGAGAGTCTTTAGTCGTGGGTACGACCCCTATTAGGTGGTTCTGTTTTAATTCTCCTTTTTATTTGCGGTGTGTCACGCTCACTGGTCTGGACTGTCCGAGCGTGCAAGAAATCGTATCGTTTCGGTTCGCCATATGCCGTTGCATGCACGTTTATTTACCCGTATAACGGCATAAGCAATTGGGCCAACTGCGAACTGTTGGCCAGTGGTCGCGCACGAGTTCGAGTATTTGCAGCGAATGTGGGTTTTTATTGTTGCTGTATCGTATTTCTTCATCCATTTTATTTTATGTGTTTCGTTTGTGATAGCGTTGGACAGTGGAACGAGGTGTTTACGTCACAAGATCCACACGAGGTGACAGCGGATTAAAAAAAAAACAATATAAAATTCAAAATAAAGTTATACACAAAAAAGTAGAACGGGGTTCTGTGAACGATATCATTAAAAAAAAATTATTTGAAATAAATCTTTCAAACAGTTGGCAACATTGCACAAAAATATGTTGAACATAAATCGTTCTTAAGCCTTTGTTTGGTGCCCTTATTATAATATTTAATTTGCTTCCATTGATTTAATTTAATAGATTTTTAAAATAAGTGGCAACCTTAAAAACGCAATTAAGTCTATTGAAATCTTGTGATTTGAATAACCATATTAAAATTATTTCTTAATCAAAGCAATTTAATTTAATTAAAGTTTGTAAATATATGGCAACGCTGTTCTAAAATATTTTTAGTTGAAATTTCCTCAAAATTCCTCAGTTTGCAGTGTTTCTTTATCGCACATACTTGTATAAATGTTGTAAAGTGAAAATTTTCAAACAGCGAGGGATGTCGTTAAAAAGTTATTTGCAATTAGTTTTTTAAACAGAAAAAACGACACATAAAATATTGCGTTAGAACAACTTTGGTATAACATACGGCTCGATTTTGGTTCGGAATCCGTCATATTCTTCACTAGGTGAGCCCTAAAGTAGTTATACATAAGTTAATAGCCCATGATGGCGTATCTAACATGTCGACAGATCTCGTGAAGTGTGTTTAGACAGTTTTGAACAGGTACATTAGTCTTTTATAATCCTTTGTGTGAGATTAATGATTAATGAAAATTTTTTCAAATATTCGATAAGAATCGCTTTTGGGAAGTATCGAAAGGTGTAATTTCCCGCTTAACTCTACCTCTAAAATTATTGTATTTTCATCATATTTATGGAAAAAAGCCTTATTAAATTAAATAATATTACTTCAAATTTTGTTAGATGTAATAAAACCACAAGATGGCGTTGCTATCGTTTTATAAAAAAATAGTGGCAACACTGCAGTCTAGAGGGCGCTATGTGTTGATTTAATTATTAAGGGAAAGGAACTATTAAATTATTCTAAGTTATTCTAAAGTTTATAATTATTAAATCTATATATTTTGAAAAACTTTGCTGAGCACCTTGTGTGCCTCAAACCCCATCATCCAAAGCTTTAATAGCTCAAACGCGGCTGACCTGACTGACTGCTAGTAATTGATATGAAATTATTACCTGATTGCTATAATTAACGCAATAACTTTGTAGACACAACCACTGTGTCGCACGTCACTTACGTACTTACCGTATGTGCCGTCAAGCGCTACGTAATGCAGTTCACGCAAAGCCACGTGGTACACATAGTTGAAGCGCAATAATGGCAGATTGTTATCGCCATCAAATGATATATGCACAATCAAATATGTTATATATGTTTGTAAATATATATGTATGTGTGTGCGTGAGAGAGTGAATCACTGGTGTGTGCTTGGTGCTAGCTAAGGTAATCGAATAACTGTGGCGAGACGCCATATGTCGCCAAATGGTCAACTTTGCGCATGTTGCTGGCGTATGGGTGACCGGTGCGCTAGTTCTTTGGCCACCGCGAAGACGCAAAAACAAAACAAAAAATATGTTCAATGGTCAAGTTAATGGCATGGCATGGCATAGCACAGGTTGGCATGACATAGCAGCGCATGGCATGCGGTTTTAGCCCGAATGTCTGACAAGTTTTCCGTTAAAATGTCGCATGTGCTGCGCTGAAGTATGCGAAATTTTCTATTCATGTGCATTTTATACTTTTTTCTTCATTTTCCTTGAACGTTTTTTGCATTTTAATTTTCTTATATATTTCCATATTCTTTTTACTTTCCACTATCCTCCTACTTTTATACCTTCAACAGGGTATATTCGGTTTTCTGCGAAAGAAAATTCGAAGACCTTATAAAGTATATACATAAATGATCAGCATGGCGAATTTAGGCTTTTTAGCCTTCTCTGTCTCTCTGCCAGTCTGTATATATTTACGAGAACTAGTCCCTGATTTTTGAGATATCGTCCTAAGATTTGCACAAGTCCCTTTTTCCCCATGAAGCTGTACATTTGACGAAACCATCGCTGTCGGCCTACTATAGATATAGCTGCCAAACACATTGAACGATCGGAATAGAGGGATTGTATGAAGAGTTTTTCATTTGACAACATATCTTCAAGGAATTTGGTATGGGTTATTGCCTAATACATTGATGTTATTTCCGATAAAATTATTCAGATCGAACCACTTTATCGTACACATACTAATCCGATCGGTTAGAATAATTTTTTTGTAATTAATCTTTTGTATTTGTGAAGGGTATTTTAACTTCGGTGCAATCGAAGTTAACTTTTTTCTTGCATTTTTATCATTTGCGCATTTTATCATTTTGTTTGAAAGAAAGTTTTTGCGAATTTTAGCGGCTAATGCAATGGGGGAGTTAGCAGGGGCGCCACATAGGGAAGCAAGCAAACAAAGCAAATGGGCGAGCGCTTGAAAGAGAGAGAAGGTGAGGTAAAGCAAGACAGCGTAAGAAGTCAACGAACAGCGAAAAAGTCACTTAACTCAAGAAAAAGTTGGCGACATGGCTGTTAGTGGTGCACGCCGCAGGCGAATCTTCAAATACGCGACAGTCTTGTTGCAACTGCGCCACACCCAGCGCGCCAACTGCTTACCGAAGCGTCCAGGCATTTTAATGTGACCATTAAACAATGGCAAAGCGACAGCACGTGTGGACGTGCGCACTGTCGACACTATTATGGCCCGCAGCAGGTCCCAACTACATACAACCACACTTGTTGTTTGCCGCACGCTGATGTCGGACTCTGCAAATGATACGAAGACGCTTGCAACAAGCCCGCACCAAAGATAGTCAAAGAGAGCAGGGCTGGGCCGTGCGCAGAGTTAATGTTCGGCGCGTTGTCCTGCATGCTAAAGCAAGCGGAATGTTGAACGGCTATGCGCGCCGCGCGTTAAGAAACTTTTCAATCGTGCAACATGACCGCAAAGTTGTTGGCCTAATGCATTCAGCTTTTGAATGTGTATATATACATATACAGTTATAACTGCATTTGCGTTATATATACATAACTGCATTTAACGGTGCCGAGGCGTTTATATGTACATATAACTGTATCTACGAGTGTACTTGTCTTCGTGGCATTGTCGCCATTGCGCGTTATTTGAACTGTTGAAAGCGTCGCACGATAAGAAATTCAGTTAGACGGCAAGAGTATAGCAGTTGATATTAGTTAGCGCTAGTTAGCGATGTGAGAGGTAAGCGGTGGCCACTGAGGCAGCCGCTCGAACTTTGATGGAGTCGCGGACGTTGTCTTTCTTATTGTGGTGCGCTTGCTGTGGTGTTGTGTGTTGCGATAATATTGCGGAATTGAAACCATTTTTGATGTTGCAACAATTGTTTTTGTTTTTGTTGGGGTTTCTGCTTATTCTATGTTCTTAACATTGTTGGAGTTTTCTCTTGTTGATATGTTGTGTGTTATTGTTGTTGTGCTGTTGCACTTTTCTCTTTGTGGCATGTTGCTATTGTTGTTGTTGTGTATATATAACGGTTTCCAGTTCGCTTCACTTTTTTATTGGTTAAAGCTGTTGCTTATTTGGCAGTTTAGTGTACTGCGCTGTTGTTTTTGGTTTGTTGTAGCATATTTGTTGGCTACTTTCTTTCCTATTTCTTTCTCTTCTCCCCTAAGACCTTTTTTATCTTATATGCTGTAATTGATACAGTCTTCGTGGCAACGAACGTGTTTGATTGTGAATGCTCTTCGTTTCGAATATTATTTTGTTGTAAAATAACAGTTATTAGTCTCCTCTTTCGATGTTTCGGAGTTGAATTTTTAAGGTTAAAGTAGTAATGTTCATATCGCTTATGAATGTCGAATAAAAATTTCCAAAATTTCTACTACCGATAGAACACTAACCGAAACGACTAACCGATTAGATAAGTTAGCGTAGCCCTATATTGTCGAAGAAGTAAAAACACCTACCACGTTGCTTTTGCATACAACTCTCGATACTTTACATATTCTTCCTTTACTAAAACCACTTTCTTCCTATTTCTTAATGAACCCTGTTGAAGTTCGGCTGCAGTTCATATTCTGATAGAAACAACTGAAATAATTACGATTTAGCTAGAGATAAGCTTATATTTCACCGGCTATAGCGCTTAGGTCTCTCTACATTCTCATAATTGGTTTTTCAATTTTTCGTTCATGATGGTCGACCTTATATATGGAATTATTCAAATGTATTGATTCAATGCAGTTGCTGCGGGGAGAATATATATGTTAATTCTATTACTGAAACTTACGCTTACGTAAATATTTTGTTCATTGATGAAACTAGGAATAGTATCAGGTCTGAAAAGATTTTGTAGAATTCCGAAAGAAACAACGGAGACCGTTTAAAGTAAGTACATAAATATCCGTCTGTCTGGCTGTCTGCGAGTTAGTCCATCAGTTTTTGACATCTCAATCTGAAAATATTCACACGTCCTTTTCTTCTTCTTTTTAATGCAATGGCGTCTATAAAAAAACAAACAATTTTGCTTGCTAAGTACTAGAATATGCCATTTCACTGCTGCCATTTTTAATTTATATAAAGTAGAGTACATCACTTTTATAAAATTTGTAATAAATTTGCGCTATTCTAATTCAATTTTCCAACATCAATGACCCAAGCGTGTGCTTTAATGACAAACATGTGCGCCACGTCGTATGAGCAACATGTTTCCAGTACTCCTATGCATTCATTCACATATAAAACTAGTTTCTTCACTGCATTTATACATACCTATATACGCATAGAGCGCTGTTGCGGCACTAACTTTGATAAATGGAAAACTTTTCAAAGAGCCATTCGTGTGCGATGACCCGCCAGCACTAAAACTGAATCAAATGTGGACGCAGCGGTGTGAATTTCTAAAAAGGAATGAAATTGTTTGGCATAAGAAAAATGGTTTGCGGATGAAGTGAGGCGTGTGCAGCGAATGAAAAGTGATTGCAATTTTTTTTTTAGTGTTCTATATTTCTAGCTTCTTCAACAGCAGCAAGCTGATTTGAATGATTTAACGGGGGTGAGGTGTTGAAGGTAGGAAAGTTTATTGTGGAAGTATGAACAGCGTAAGGCCAACATAGATTGTTTAGATCGCTTTATATTTGCTCTATAGCTAGCTATTTCTAACACTACTTTTTCTCTAACTTCTTCAAAACACCCATCCGCTCAGTTACACATGTCGTTAGGTATGTTGCAACAATCGGGTGTGCTCTGCCGCTCCGCCGCTTGTTAAAACAAAGTTTTTATGGCAATTTTATAGCCAACGCAATCGCCGTGCATACGTCTCATATTGCCACAATCACAATAACTTAAACTCGTTTACGTTACACCACATGCAACTATGTATTTAGCCTTTCTATCTCTCTCTCTCTCTCTCTTTTTCTCTATCCCTCTCTATGTACCCTTATTCACATGTGAATATGATATATTGGTGCGCTTTTTGAGTTGTTTCGTTTGAAAACTTTTGATTTCGTGAACGTTTTGCGGTTTGTGGCACTTGTGGCATGCAACATGTAAGTGAAACAGTAGTGCAGCAAGTGAGCAAGTGATATTGCCACAAGTGATTGTTATGTAATACTCGTATATCAAGTAGAATTGACACGGTGGGTTGTTTTCTACTAAGATATGTTGTAGGGACATTTTCTAGAATGCATTATATGGTTAAATTTTCTGGCAGGTCATTTAGCGCTATCCGAAGTGGACAAACTTAGGTTAAGCGGTTATATCCACTTGTAATTTTCAAAAAAATTATTTTTTATTTTTCGAATGTACATGTATTGGAAAATATTCTCCGAAAATTTCATGTTGATCCGACAAATAGTTTTGGAGATATGAACGTATTTGTTAGAATTTTTTAACTCAGTGTAATGGATTCCCAAAACTTTAAACGCGTTTTTTTCGAAACGCTGTTTTCAGAATCGGTGAGGAAAATTTCTCTGAAACGGCCGAACTGATCGGCTTGAAATTTTCACACGACGTTCCTAAATATATATTTTTAGGTAATGAGCGAAGAAATAAAATTTTTGACATTACTTTAAATTTTTTATCCACCTTGAATTATAAATTATAGCACGAAAAATGAATTTTTTTTGTTTGGAAAGCCGCCATTCTCAAAAATCAAAATTTTCACTCTTCCTTCGATCCTGTGTTCATCTATTATAATACTAAATTTCATTGGTTTTTGGTTTCATTTTCCTCACCGCCAGACATATTTTTCCCGAGGTCATTCTGAAGATCGGCTATAGGAACAAAGGGATCCAACATTTTTAAAAATTAATCTCTGATTCTAAAAGTACATTAAATTCTCTTTATGCTCACTTCTTTTTAAAGTCGTAAAATAAAATGCCGCTTCAAAAAAAATTCACAAAAATACGCATTTTTTCCGTCTTGCAAGTGGATGTATAGCGCCCTTAATACAGGGCAGTGCTACAATTCCATGCAGCTAGTTGCAACAAGCCATAAAATTTCGAGTGTTTGAGGGATCTATTGAAATACACACATATACATACAAACATACATACTTTCATGCTTTTATCAATAACAGAAAGGATTGTAAACAACATCGACAACATGTTAGTGCTTTAGAGGAGAGTCACTTGCTTTGAAGTGCCGTTGTGTGCTTCTCCAGTCAAGTGTCAATATTTGTTGTAATGTTCATTTTATTGCTATTGTTGTACATATATGAGATTAGATAATATACATTGTGCAATACTTGAGGGTCAATTTCAGCTGCAAGCGGTGTTATTGTTTATTCTGTGCATAATGAGCAAACATAAACCTGCATTTAATTATGCTTATTTTGGGTAGTATGTTTGTATTCAAATAGTTTATTTGTATCTTGTCATTTATGCACTCAATAAACTAATTACACATCAAAATTGATAAAAAAAATCATCCACAAAGCGTTTGTAGAAGACACTTCCGGTCGTCGAACATATTTGATCCATGCTTTTGGTATCACAAAGGACCGGAGTTTCAACTTCCAACTGTCCAAATCATCAACTCATTTCAAATTTTGGGTCCTACATGTTATTTAGGCTTCACATTCAGTCATTACATATTTTATACAAGCCGCGAAACTGCCACTTAAAAATGCTGAAGATATGCTTCATAGAGAATGGAACCATGGTTTGAGTTTAATTTTTTCCCCAGTGAACAAATTTTTGTTTATTTTTTTAATGCACAAACTTATTTTATGGACAATAAAGAATTAATAATAAGTTATAACAAAATAAAAAAAATAAAGCTAAAAACCAAAAAACCAAAGTAGAAACTCCAAATTGCAAAGGAGTAATAAAAAATTCATAAAAAATGCATTAAATATCAGCACTCGGGCATTACCAAATGAGCACTTGTCAGCGTGTAATTTATCAGCAATTTCGTGTTTTCGTAATTTGTGCGACAAATGACCGACATTGCCCAAAAGAACCGCATCGCCAATATTTAATTTTTCATGGCAACATTTCATACTCATCTCACTCTAGCACGCTACCACGCTCACGCTCCTGTTCTTTTTCTCCCTCTCTCTCCTGCGCCCTTATAAACTACTATATTTGAACAAATTAGTTATGCCTTCATGTTATTCAATTCTCGTCGGACGTTTATTTTACAACTGCCATTTATTTAGCGCAATTAATATGCCACATGCCGTTGACAGTGTTGTTGTAGTTTGTTGCTGGAATTTCATTTGTTACGCACGGGTACGTCAACAAGCGGCCAGGCAGTAGGCATGCAAAATAATAATAATAGTAAATAGGTAACAAGCGAAGGCTTCTCTGTGATTAGTTCGGGCAATGAATACGAGATATTGGAAGTGTGGGTAGTGAAGAATAGCCATGTGATGTTTACAATATGCATGAGAATGTGAGTGAAAGCAATGAATTTTGCGTTAGCGAAAAGGACATATTGGCACAACGGTAGATTTGCTTAGCTCATTCAAGTATTGGACGAGATATTACTTCAGCAAAATATGGTAATTATTTAAAAATTGTTCAATTACCAGAGTTCATAGCTGTCAAAGTGGAATCTGGCATTAACTTTGGTGCGAGAATCAGCCTTATAACATAACTTAAGTTGTAAATTCTTTTGGTAATTGCGCAAAACTTCAAAATTAGCATTGCAGAAAAACCTTTATTTATTTTGTTATTTAAACACACCAGTTAATTGAACTTTATTTTTCCATCAGATTGTCAGCTTAATTTCGATTCTCTCTTTATATATGTATATTTGGTTATGTGGTCGACATTTCTATCAATTAAGGCATACTTCACGCACTTTCATTGGAATTTATTCATGCTCTCTGAGTATGTCTACTACTAACAAAGAGCTGCAACAAACACACACACACACATATATATATATATACAATAATATATATATGCACATTTGTATGCAGATATATGTACGTCAATCAACAAGCAAAGCGATAATATCAGCTAAATACTCATATAACAGTACATTAGTGTATATTTGTGTGTGACTGTGTGATGCCTGCACACGCGGTTAACCAGAAGTTTATGTGTTCATTAAGGCTTTGTGCACCCTATACCACTGTTATGCGCGAGCCAGCAAGTAACGGTGTCCATCACCGCTCTATTGACCCATTGGAGTGGCAATGATGAATGGCTGCTGTCATTACGAATATACGAGCGGTTAAATTTTCCCAAATTACCACATGCCTGACTGATTGACTATGCAGATGCATGTATGTGTGTAATTGTGGCATAACACTGCAATGCGCAGATGGCCGCAGGCGTATATTTGTATTTTATTTCAGTCAGAATTTTTCTGTAGCCGAGCCTACCGCTAAGTTTAGCTATGTGAATATACATTTACTGCTGCCCTCTCCTGTCCCTCTCTCAGCTGCTGTGTTTCGTTGCTTTCAATGTCATTGCATAGAATTTCGGAATTGGCGCATTGCATGCATACACGCGAGAAATGGTTCAGCAGGTTAGTGGTGCATGTGTTAATGAGCCTAGAAACATGCAGTTGATTAGGGGTTAAATAAAATCGAAAAAATATTAATATTATATCTGCACAATTCACGCATTTTAACTTTAAATTTGAAATTTTTATACTTTTTTTATTTTTATTTTTAAGGTTTAACTTTCAAGAAAACATATTTTGAATTGTTTTTAATTTTTCACATTTAAATTTTCTTAATATTAAAAAAATTTTAATTTTAAATTTGGAATTTTTTTAACTTTTTAAAATCTTTAAATTAATTTTTTTTTAAATTTTTGATAATAAAATTTTTTAAAGGTTTTATATTTTGGTAATTTTTTAAAATATAATATTGTACAATAGTATTTATTTACTTATTAATTTTTAAAATTTTCAAAATGTTTATTTTATTTTTGCTTTTTACAATTTTTAATTTCCAAATTTGTTTAAAAAGAACACTAAAAAGCCAGGCATTAAGCCGAACCACATATTTGTTAAACAAGAGTTCATATTTATACTATATGACCATTAAATAAGTCGACCGCAGCCATATTTCGTTGCGCATATTTAATACTTGTATATAATACATAACTCATACGCCGAATGCACACATTAGCTCTGCCATTTGCAGGTACAACAACACATGTCAAATTGCTATACACATTTATGTAGCATTTTCGTGGTCACAATTTATTTAAAATCTATTTATTTTATATCAAATATTGACGCATGATTTTCCATTTGATTTTGCCGTTCGCCGTCACTCATACGCCACGTTGGCTAATTGATAGGCGCAGGCCAACAACAATTTATGCAGTAGTTGCATTAGCGGTTTAGTGGCTTTTGCGCAAATTTTGCTCATACTCTACTGGTAGTTCACATACATTTCGCTTTGCAAATTCAGTTTTCACTATAAACAATAACTTAGTGTTCTATCATAGCATTTTAATCACTCATACGCACTGTTGAGCGGTTAATTAATGGGCTGCAGCGCAGTAGCACGGCATAATTATGGTTGCTAAAATTATTTACTGCTATTTATGCATAAATAAAATTGTATTTTACTATTGCAAGTAAATGTAAAAATTTTAGAAAATTTTCTATATTATATTTCTCATTAATTCCCAGTCTTAATAGGGAGTTTACTACATTTTAGTGGTAAATTAAACAAAACAAAAATATTTTTAAATAGTATAATATATATACATAAATATATGTATATTTTAAAGTAGTATATATTCTATTTAAAAAATTTGAGTGCAGATTTGCTTATATTTTGTTGAAAAAGTTAAAAAAATAATACTGCTAAATTTAACAGTTTTTGAAAAAAATTTTGAAACCAGGTATGCATATTTTTAATATGCTAAATGGAATTGATATTTCTGAGACTTTTTAAGGAATTTAAAAATAATAGTTTTTTAAGTTTGGAAAATTTTTTGTTTCCAAAATTTTTGTAGCATGTTAACTTTTTTTACATATTCGGTAAAAAAAGTTGTTTTGTATTAAATATTTATATATGAGTGCGTGTGCTGTTATTTAAAACAACAACAAAAAACCATCTAGCTATGTAAATATTGCTGCAGTAATCTTAAATCCTGAACATGCATAAATAATAGCATTATGTGTAATTTTTACTATACAAAATCGTATATTATGAAACAAGACGCCTAAATTTTGAATTGTGAATATCAATACATGTTAAAAGCAACAAAAAATTCCGGCAATTTGTATTAATAATAAATAAGCAGCGGTAAATTAACTCACTTTTAGTTAAAAAAAATGTATTCTGATATGCTTTAAATATGTTCGGTTGCAATAGTTATCAAAAACTTTAATTCTTGAAAAACAAATGTTAACATATTTTTTGTTTTGTAATTATAAACAAAGTTTTAAATTTCTCGAAATTTTTAGTCTTAATTTCAACAAAAATACTATTTTACTTATATTATTTTTAGCTTATTTTCACATTTTTATAACTTTTTGCATTGCAAAATCAATATTTATATTTAAAATCTAATATACTTTCATAAAATATACACTTTTCTAACTGCAAAGTTTTAATAAGTAGTCTGTTTTCAGAAAAAGAGCGGTCAACTTTCATCTATATTTCTATTACAACAACTTTAACATACAATTTTCTGTTCGAAAGTTCCAAACCATCTATTAATTCAAAACATAATCTTAACATAAACTTTCATTATTATCATTCATTCATTTATTTCCAACCACTTCAATTCTGTTGTTACAAAAATTTTGTTAAAAAAAATATTATTTTCACTAAAACATTACTCAAGACATACTGTCGATGATAATAACACGCTTCTTCCTAAAAGCCACACAATTAATCATCAATTTTGCTGACAGCTGTGTAGCCAAACAGCTGCTCAGCGCTAAAGCAAATAAATTTATTTACACAAAAAATATTTGTTTTTCAATTGTGAGCGACTTAAGTGACCATTAATCTACATAAAATTCTAAGAACATTCAACGCAATCATATTTTATTGACAAATATTGACTCACAGTTTACTGCTTGCCATGAGAAATGAGTCGATCAATTATTTTATTATGTTCGCTCTGGTCAGCCATGGCGTATGAGTGATTTTTTGATATTTATGATATGTCGACTTTTCTAACAATTTGTTGTTATTTATTTGTATATTATATATAAAATACACAGATATTAGTAAAACATGATACATCGCTTACAAATTGTTGCGTGCTCAAACTTTTATGTGTAAATTAGTTGGTGGCTGCCGCAATATATAAATAGGTATGTACACACATATATGCACATGTTTTATGCATATCTTAATTTTTGTGAATCTTTGGTAAATTGGCTGTATTAAATAAATTTTTTGATTGTTTCCAGGTTTGCATGCAAATTGTGGTGGCAGATACAAAATGTTGAAATTACTTGCGAAATTACCTTGAAAAAGAAAGCTTCATTGCGTAGTCATATATATACCATATACCTCTGAGAGTTGCTACAAACTTTTTTGTATGCTATGTTACTTGAGCTAGAAATTAGTTATGAATTCAACAAGGATTTTTATGCTTTTTTTTGGCTTTTTATAACCTGAACAGGGCATAAAGACTATGCCACGAAAGAAGCTGCTTGTTGCTTGGAACCGCCGATTTCGAACCACTATTGCATTTAGCTGCCATACATACTGTACGATTGAAGTCAAGTGCTTCTATGGAAAACATTATCATTTAACGAGATATTTTCAAATTCAAATTTTGCGCGGATTATTATTTAAGGTAATGATGCAATCTCCAAAGAAATTGTTTAGATCGATTGCATTTTAATTTCTAATATAAAGACGTCTTGCAGAGCAGACAGCTAATAAAAAATTTCACGGTGAAAAGTATGAACCAAATGAAAGGACTATTATGAAACTTTTATGCATTTTGTATAACGAGTTTTTCTAAATTTTCAAGAACACAAAACGTTGTCATAGAATTTGTTTCAACGTTTGACTTTGATGTAATAAATATTCACAATTCTATCAGCGTTGGTTCAAGAAATTTCAAGCCAAAGTATAACATTTTTTAGCCCTAAATCTTAACTCGAAGCCAAAGCTATACACCCTCGTACCCCATCACCTTAACATTGCGCATATGTGTGCCCTATTATTGCAGAATGTCATAAAATTAGCGCAAAATTTAATTAAAACTATTATAATTGCAAATTATTGGCTTTCTTCTCCACTTTGTTGCTTTCAACAGTGCCGCTATTGCGCTTTTGGGTTATTTAAGTCGCGCGCAAACTTTAACTTTAAAATGTGCCATCAACGCCTCGCCCCTTGACCAACACAGCCGCCTACTCGAACTTCTCACCGACCAACCTGCCAAGCCGAGGATTCTTTCACTGCTCTTCTTGTTAAACTAATTTTCGTCCGGCGCAACTTTTTATCGTCGTGTATTTTTTAATGAATTTTCTTTAATTTGCCTACTAAGTGTGCCGCGGCGCATTTGCCGGCGTTTCTTTATTTTATTTTTTGTTTTTTATTTTTTATTTATTTTCTTATTTTTACTTTTTGTTGTCGTTCGTGTCGTGTTCAAAGTTGAACTAAACGAACGTGGTATAATTTTACCGGACACAGCAGCGCGGTTTAGCTAACTAACGGCAGGCGGAAGTATACGTTCACTGCAAATATGGCCCAACCAGTTGTTGGTTGCGCAGACGGTGAGGGCGTCTAGCGCGGAAGGAAACTATAAAAAAAATTTGCGCTTTCAACGCAGACATAGCATGTTGGTTGAATAGTTTCGCCGTTAATGGCTTTGAAGTGGGCAGTGGAGAGGTGCAGAGAGTGCGAGCGAGTAATAGTTGCATATCCTTGCCGCAGTGGAGCCTTTGTAAGAAGTTAAATTCGAACTATGCGCTATATAAACTTTTGAGAAGCAATTTGCATATTAAAGCAACGTGCTGAGCTAGTCAAATGTCAATTTAAATGCACGATAAGAGATAGCTCAATGAGTTTTAATTATGTTGTGGGAGCTAAGTAACTTCTTCACAGTAGTATTAAGTTTATACCGCTTTCTCGAGTTCCTATACCATATGTTATGTGATTCAGTTCTAGGCTCTCATAATCTGATTGTTTGTCCCACGCAGAATAATGTTCTTCCTTCGAGTCTGGCAGAAAAACTCTGTAGACCGCCTTTTTTTATCGTAATTCCAAGAGCAGCAATCAACTGAAAAGTTCGCTTCTTACCAAATTTTACTTACTGAATTTTCTGCAACTAGAGCTAGACTATACATAGCTGTCGTTTTGAATTATCTTCAGAGCCAATGTAATGCTTAGGACAATTCAAAGAAAGAGAGCACCTAAGATGGTTTTTCAATAATTTTTCTTAAGTATGGTTGTTTTTGTTTTTTTTTTTTGCTTCTGAAAGTACTTACTGAAAAAATTTGCGGTACGGTAAAATTCGTACTCTTTCGTCATAAGTACGAGCTATGTTCAGGAAAACTTTTAACTTGCTTCAAGGCGAAAACCAGTTATTGGTAACTTCTTCTGCTAAATTCAGCTCTTTAGATCACTTTGAATATACATATAGCACCGAAAAGTACATGCATTTATCTTCGAGCTTAGATTCCCACCACAGCACCAATAATATCGAATAATATTTTGCGCAACGTTTAATATAACTATTTATATTAACAACAACTACAACAAACTGATCCTGATGGTAATTTGGCAAAGATTTAATAAATATTTAATACTTACTTAAAAGTTGCTCTGCAATCCAAGCAAATCCCGCTTGTAATATCCTGACTGCGCTATTTTCTATTCTAATTTATTACAACAACTATTTTCGCCAACACTACAAAATCGCATATATACAAGTATGTGTGTATATGTAGTCATATCTTGGCATATTCATGTGCACTCCACTTAATTCCAATTTTCGTTAACCCATATTTGCGAAAGCTGCTTAAGAAGAAGATGAAGGCAAACTACGCGAAAGATGAAAAAAACAAGAAAAAACCTTAAGCTCGACTGCACTGAGGCTATAATACCTTTCACAAAAAAAAAGTGTCTATATAAGTCAGTTTGTATGACTGCTACATGCTATAGTTGTCCGATCTGAATAATTTCTTTGAAAATTATAGCCTTGCTTTAGGCAAGTAACAATGTCAAATTTCGGGAAGATATATTGTCAAATCAAAATGGTTTTCATACAAGGATTGGATTTTGCTCTGTCAGTTTGTATTACTGCTATATGCTATAGTGGTCCGATATCGGCGGTTACGACAAATGAGCAGCTTTTTTGGGAGAAATAGATGTATGCAAAATTTCAGATCGATATCTTACAAACTGAGGCACATGTTCGCGTATATACAGACAGACGGATAGACGGACGAAAGGGCAGACAGATGGATATGGCCAAATCGACTCAGCTCGTCAGTCTCTTGCTGATCAGTTATATATACTGGGTTGACTTTATAGGGTCTCCGACGTTTCCTGTTTAGGGTATAAAAGAAAAAAAAAAAAAAAGAAAACAACAACAAGAAAACACTTAGCGACAGCTCCGCGCAAAATTGCCTTAGCGAAGTAAATAAAATCTAACCGAATTTCAGCTGAGAAGCTGCGAAATCCGCAAAAGCAGGTGCTACAACAACAACAACACGTCTGCATATGCTTATGTAATTTTGCACAAACAAGTGTCAGTGCCTGTGTGTGTTTGCATTTTAATGGCGCATTGCAACGAAAATGTGTTAAACAAGTTTTGCTCGTCGATTGTTTGTTTTCGTCCTGCCACTTAAGTTGAAAGGTAAGTAGAACTCGAGCAGCGACTTAGCAGGCACATGTGTCTTTATGTGGGTGTGTGGGAGTGAGTTTACTTAGGTAAAACGCGTTTTAAATATGCACAGCCACTCAAGCATGCAAAGATTGCATACTCACAAACAGACTTACATACATATATACATATAAATTTGCATATGTGGCATCCTTTCATATGTATCTGTGTAGGTATGTGTGTTGGTTAGTAGCTATCTAACCATACGCTAAATTTTCGCTCCATTTAGCGCCATTGGCACTTACTCCTTCGTGCCTCTAGGCTTGGTTGGCAACTCTGCATGCCGGTACAAATCTAACTTTGTCGTAGTCTACATTCAGGCGTTGGCTCATCCTCGCAACCCAGCCTTGTTGACTTTCATTTAAGCAGTTAAGTTTTCGCGTTTGCTTGCCGGTATTATCGCAGCTAAATTTCTTTGCTGTGCGCACACGTAAGCAGAAGGTAGTGTCTCTTATATATATGTATATATATTATATTTCCATATACTCTAATTGAAACTCATGCACACACACATCTGCTCATTCATCGTTCAAGTTTTTCCATGCATTCTGGTTAGCATTTGTTTATGCCCGTGTATTAGTTGACTAAGCTATTCAAATTAAGGAGTACTTCAGTGCAAAGCAACCACTAAAGTTTATAAAATTACATAAACATATTCGGAGAAAAAATGAGTGTTTCTTACATACATCTACACTCATATTTGCTCATGTTAACATTGATTTATATACCCCCACATATTATATCTAAGACAAGGAAGATAAAAGTGTGAAAATGAAGGTTGCCTCAATATGTTTAAGATATCTATAATTAACATATTTATAAACGAGCATGTAGTCAAATAGAAAATAATCACCAAAATTACTCTTGGTAGTTGTTAAGAGCTGTTTGGAAGCTTTAAGCTCATTCAGTCGACTTTGTGAAGACTCACTTGTCTCTTTTTAGAATGATAAATCAAAAATAAATATAAAATTTTTTCATTATATAAACACTTTTATGCAAAATGATAGTTGGAAATCCTAAACAATTTAAGTTTCACAAAATGGGAATATAAAAATAAGCTACAATGTGGATATCAAAAACAGATATGAAGATATAAGAAAGCAAAAAGCGAATACAAAAAATTGAGCAGCGTTGTCATATATTTTCAATTTTAATTTTTCACATTGAAAAGTCACTAATTACAATTACTAAAAGTATTTTGGATAACAAAGAATATTGAAGATTATAAGTAGAAAATATTTTTGAAAAGGGTTGCCAGCTGTTACAAATTGTATATAAACAGGCTTAAGAAATATTTCTGATTTAAGAGAATAAGAAAGCGTAATATTAAAAAAATTCAAAAAGTCAGTAACAATGTTTCCACCATTTTAATATTTCTTTACTAAATAAACTTGATAATACTTCATAATTGGCAAAATATGTTTAAGCAGTATTTCTGAAGCATAAATTTGTTATCAGCGTTGCCAGCTGTTGCACAGCGCACAGTTTTTTCTATCAGAAGTTTTCCATATTACACAGAGAACAGGTTAATCGTAATAAAGTATTATAATTAATATTAATAAAGAATTATCTTTAAAATGTATACCTACACGTAGTTCTGTGCTTAAAATTTTATTTCTTATTTTTACATATTTTTCAAATGCATAGAATGTGATTTTTTTTCCCAAATTATTCTTTACTATTGTCTAAAAATATTTAGTTATAGCTTTTCGGTTATTTTGTTGTTGTATTTGTTGCTAATTCCACTGTATATGTGTTAGTAAGTGTACTGCTTTTATTATATTTTTTGATCTGACGTTTCTCCCCACTTGCTCTGCATAATTGAAATGCTAAATTTGATTAAAAGTATTTCTACAAGCTTTAGCATGTGCTGTTCTAAGTGCTTAGTAATAGCTTCTAACCGTATAACTAAGTATAAATGTAAGCAGGTTTCTATAGTATATACATATGTAAGGTAGTCAAATTTATGCAATTTTGAAGCTAATCATTTTTACTAGTGTGTGTGTGTATATATGTAAAAATTTCCTGTATTGAAACCGACACACAGTGCTCTCATCTGCAATTTTATTTGCTAGCAGGCATAACTCATAGCACTATCTGTAGTATATATATATATATATATATATATATATTAGGGTGAGTCAAAAAAAGCGTATATTTTTTTTCGCTGGCACTCTAAAAAATTGTTTGATGGACACCTCTAAGAAAGTCTCTCCAAGTATGTGCTCCTAATTGTAACGGGAAGGTCCTCTACCTTACAGTTTTCTATGTTTTTATCATAATCAGAAAGACAAATTCATGTATATATATTTCGTTTTATAAATTTTGTGTGAAATTCAATGTTCAAATCATTATTAATTGCGAAACTCATAGTTTCATAGGAAATTGACTGCTCTGTTGTCTTTTATAATTTTTCGATTAAGTTAAGCGTTTACGAGATATCCATTGTCAAAAATCAACGAAAAAAAATTCATTAAAAAAAATATAAAAACAATAGGAGACCATTTTATTAGAATAAACTTTTCTACAAAATCTAAAAAACAATATATATGTATATTCAAGCAGTTTGAAGCGAAAAAAAGTAGAAAATCGTAAGGCGGCGGACTTCTCGTTACAATTAAGAGCTCATACTTTGAGAAACTATTTTAGAGGTGTCTAAGACTCCATTTTTCAGACCTTCCTACTTTTTTTTTTTGACTCACCTTAATATGTACTCGTATGTATATCTAATATAGTATATACATCATACACACACATGATGTATAATACACACACAAATATATGCCTATATCCAATATAATTACACTTATGGTTGCATATTTAAATGAAAGTTCTACATCAATTTGATAATCCTTGGAAAATGCCGTTATTCAAAACTAATAATCGCTTAAATATCTATGTGTGTGTGTGTGAATATTTTTGCAAAAATACGTACGTGTTTAGCAAGTTTGGTAAGTTCGGTTAAAGTTGAATGTATCTGGTGTTGTAGTAAATAAAACTTGTGGATTAACATTTTTGTGTAAAAATAAACCAAATTTCGAAAGTATTTATAATACCTTACAAATTGGTGAGGCAAGACCTGAGGGGTGATATTCACTTGCCAGTCCGAAAAAAGGTTTTTTTGTTTGTGAATTCTTATTTTAATGTGCATTTTACTTAATAAATAAATAAAAACTATCTACGTTTACAGAATTTAATGTGCTTTCATAATCGCCGATGCATTTAAAAAAATTTTGAATTCCCTTGAACCTTTAGCCGAGCTCCACGACGACTTCCAAAATAAGGTGCCTAGGTGGGGAAGATTTTTCTGCTTAAAATTAGTTCAAATCCAAAAACCAAGGTAAAGAGAGTGGCAGTAGAGCAGTGGTAGTAGAGTAGTCAAAATATTAATTTTTGACAAAATGAACTTTGGTAAACTTTACTCTCTCCGTTTCGGCATAGGCAGAATGTACAGTATATTTTTATGGAACTTTTATATGGAAAAATATTTCGCATTGATGACAGAGACACTCTAACTGACGTCTCTTATTAGTTAGCATAGAAAATTGGACGGATTAGAAGGGCATTTTGCACAAGCGTGTATATAAAGACGTCAAAACTCAGCAGAGGTATGATGATTTTGTTCTGTGTGAGCCTATGGAAGACACGGTTGTCATATGCAAATTTGCAGCATATAAAATTGTCATCCACGTATATTTCAACCAACGATAAAAGCAACGAAAAAGGGCATACATATTTTTTAATTTTTTCAACTTCATTATTAATTTTCGGAAAAAAAGTTGCAGCGATTTTAATAAAAATATATTTAATTCTTCACGATAACACACACATATACCCTGACAAAGGCCTGTAATAAAGGAATTCACTTACTTGAAGTGCCCTACGAACAATGGGAAAAAGAGCACTTATAATAGCATAGAGGAGACACTCGTCGCATGCCACTACAGTGTGGCCTCACTTTGCGCTCTTCATTTGCCCACTTCGTGCGCTCTATATGCCGGCGGGGCCACTTTGTCGCTAAGAGGGCTAACGCACATACATACATACATATGAATGTACACATATATAACAACATTCATATTTATAGACAACCAAACGGGGCATGAATCCTTTCGCACACGCGACACACCATGTGGCAACTACTGTCAACCGTCATGTAAGCCCTCGCACACATGCATGTATAAATATGTGTGGCTGTGTGTTGGCGTGCCACTTCAACGCTTCAACACGTTACTCGGTATAAATTCACAATACGAGGCGGAAACTACGCCATATTGTCTGTCCACCATTATTGTCGCACAAACGGAAAAACGTGTTAAAATCCACCTCCGTGTTGTAAATGAGCATTACAGTGGTGGCGCGCTAGCGAAAGGTGTGCCTGAGAGTGAGGTAAGGGTAGTGGCATGTCAGTGTAGTGGCAGCTGTGTGTCACTGCGCTGCTCGTAACGGTAGTGGCAACACGCTGTTCCGGTATTGCTGTCGCTTGTAGGCGTCGACACTGCGAAAATGCAATCAGTGCTGTTGCTGCTTGGTCCATGTGTGTTTTCTTTTCACATTTTGCCAATGCAAGCGAGTATTAATTCTTGTGTGGTAGAATGGGTGTGGAACATAATCAGATATACTTTTTTGCGGCAAAACACGCTTGAAATTAAAGAAAGCTTATTTTTGGAACTTTTTGGCAGCATTCTATGCAAAAATTTCTACACAAAAGCATTACATGTTGTACATAGATTCCACGCATATTTTAAAGATTAAAGCTCTGTATAGAAAGCATATAAAATTTTAAAAAAATATTTCAGCAAACAATAAAAGACATAGTAAATATAATATAAAAGGTACGCAGCTTTAACTTATCCTTAGGCTTAGGCTTAGGCTTATCCTTTACATATGAAAGCGCGAGTGCTTTAGCCGTTTACCGATTATTTCCGTTAAACAATGTAGAAATTAAATCAGTGGAAATAAAGAACCATATACACGATGATGAATAAACCCAACAAAATTTTAGATCTAGTTAAGTAAAAAAGTGGGACAAAGTCTGAAGGATGGATAAGCTTATTCAGGGCGTTGTCAGGGTTCAAGTAATGATGAAAATAAAATCGTCGAAAAGTTGCTTTAAATATCTGTGTGGTTGGTTGGTTGAGAGTTGAGGTTGGATAAACACCTGACTGCAAGGAACTGTAATCAGACCATTTTAGGCTCATTATGTACCCGAGCGAGTCATTGGATATGATAGAATTACAAGTTTTTTCCATCATAGCTGCCCACGTACTATTTGGGTGCTAGCTGAGCAGTGTTAGAAGATATGCCGTCTCAAGTGGCTAAAACTCGCGCATTCGGAGAAGTAATGCCCTAACATTTCATCGTGCTCTCAATTCCCTCCTTTAAGCGAACCCTTTTGGTTTGTAAACCATTGAAACTATTCTAAAGTAGTTTTTTTGGTTTGCCTTATGTTGACAGCATTCCAAGACCCTAGGTTTTCCTTTTCCATTAATTGCTTCAAAAAATTGCACGGGCTGATCGGTCTTGGGTAGCTTATGTTGACTATGTTCCCGTCTACACCCTGTAGTTGATGCTTATTAAGAATAACTCAAGATATTTAATATAGTTTGAGACTTGAGACTAGTTTTAGTCCTTAAAAGAGGTGGATTGAGTTGCGTAATTTTTGGCTTCTTCCAATAAGCATCTCCCTTCTGATTTTTGTTAATAAACAATGAATTTCTCTTTAAGTAGCGACAGCTTTGAAAGCTAAAGCTCTTTAAAATGCGATACATAAACCAAATCGACCGTTGTGGCTGGTCATATCTCAAGATCATTACGAAAGGAAGCGGCTTGATTTCAGCATATCTCACATATTCTAGTTCACATGTTTACAGCTAGAAACTCACTTTCTTTCACTTCTCCGATGTTTGATCATGTACAATTTTTGTCATGTCAAAAGAAGATTTTTGAAAATAATACTTTTTAATGAATAATAATTCGTGAGATAATCATTTACAATATTTTTTATTACCTAACCTCAAAACCAACTATGATAAAATCATGACTTTTCAATTGCTTAAAGTATGCCACAAATATATCCGAGTTAAGCTGAGAAGTTGTCGGTAATCCTGTTATTTCCATCACCTGCTTATAACGGCAATCCAATGTCGGGCTAACACTCACTGACACCTAGAAAGGTGAGACACTCTTTGTATTTATGTATGTCTATTCAATGAACCATCGCACCTGAGTGTTTTTTTCCCGTCATCGTCTACCTCTCCATTATAATCATAGCCATCACTGCGACTCATCATGAGCATCATCAATTCACAATTTCTGCGTTGGCGCCGGCGTCAGTAGCGTTAGTAATGCCGGCAACACATATCAGGGACCGAAAATTTCAACCACGACACTTCCAACAAAACCGCACAGGTTGGCTGGTGTCAAAAAGGTGCGAATGCTGTATGAATTAGGCTAGCGAGAGCAGCATCGTATAATTGAGTGACGATGAGGAAGTTTACGCGTAACGAAATGAACGAAAAACTCTGCAATCCGCAGGGAGCAAGTCACAACGAATGTCATATGCACAGAGGCAGAGGCAGATATTAATGGATATACGTATATACATATGTTTGTATGTGTCTCTGTGTGTATGGAGTTAAACACTATCTAAGCATAAGTGCAAATGCAAACAGCTAAGCACAAATATTCAGGCAAAATGCCAGGAGGCGAGCTAAGAGCACTCAAACACGTCGTCTTGTATGAGCACATATAATACATGTGGAGGGGACAGATATGCTTATGTGTGTGCCTTCATAAAACTACCCCAGAAGAAAATATTAAGCGCTAGTGATAGAGATATTTTGTTAATAGTTTAAATGCTCTGAGTTAAGAGAGATGCTTAAGGAAAGAAAAGCAAGAGGTTTCAACTACTTTACTCCCATTTTTTCGAAGCGAGGTTAGAAAGAATAGACTTAGTCTTGGCTTAGACCTATCTTACCTGACTTATAATTCACTAATAGCTGCTAAATGCTATTGTCAGGTCAGCTTACAAGGCTGATTTTCACGACCAACGTCAAGATGGATCCTACTTGGACAGCTATGAGCAACAAATTGTTTTGCTTTAGATCGAATACCATAGCTCAAAAATTCTCATTGACTATTTTTGGCGACGAAAGCATTCAATACAACGGCTTAAAAAAGGGCTTTAGTGCCTTGGAAGACTTAAGTTGCAAATTTTATACATGAATGCTATCAGCAAGCATCACATCTAGAACAGCTATTCCTAAAACACTTTTATGACATGAGATTAATACTGAGTACCAGCTTGTTTTAACACAATGTTGACATAAATCAGCAGGAAGTTTTTAAGTACACCACAGCCAACCAATCAATCAGGTGTCAGCATCCGCGGTTTAAAACCAATTCATTTCCTACAGGCCTCATTCAATCTGTTTCCTACATAACCTTTTATATATTGCGCTCCATGCGTTCCCATCTCTCCTTACCTTTGCATCGTATATCCTAAGCTAATAGTTATACATGTGTTTGCCTTTTAGATTTGGATTTACTGTACGGCTACCTACCGTTTTCATTGTTGTTGCTTATTTTTTTCCAGTGAAAGCTTAGTGTTTTTTGCTGAAAAAAGTTCATTTCATTCTAAAAATCGTTTGAGTTTTGCATAAAGTTGCTTATCATCGGCTTATGCCGTGTTAGCGTTGGCTTTCTGTCTCTTTGCATACTCACACAAGCGCATTTTGTTGTCCTCTTTTCTAACATAACTAACATGTGTGGTATTTGTTGAGTGGCTTACGGAAAATTATATTTTTGTGTTTGTGTGTGCATGTGTATTTTAAATATTACCTACGGTAAATCTATTATATTTAAAAGGAATGCCATTAAGTGGTGTTTCACAAAGTTGTTTGGAGTATATTTAAAATGTTTAAATTGCTTCTGGAATTAAGTAACGTTTTATTATAGGATTATAAGTACCGGCAACGGATATTACTATTTTTAAATAAATTAATTTTTGAGGTGAAATATTGATTTCTTTAAATTAGTCTCGATATCGAATCTACTAGTTGGCGAGAAGTTTGGGACAAACAAGAGCTATTGATAGAAAACTGAAAATAGACGTTAACTTCGGTTGCTCCGAAGCTGCAATATGCTTCACAAATACAAAATATGCCATACAAGCACTTAGTTTTCATCGGTCAGTTTGTATGGCAGATATATGCTATAGTAGTTCGATCTGAATAATTTCCTCGGAGATTGTACCAATGTTGTAGAAAAAAATCTTTGTTTTATAATCTTTTGCTTCTTGCCCTCTCTTAAGGCGCTCGTGCGCCTACCTTTTCAATCAACTAATCAAACTGCCTATTAAATATTAACTTAAGAGGCACACCTACATAGTGTGTTGGTCTAAAAAAACTAATTTTTGGAAGTTAAAAAATTTAATTTTTTTTTCGAGTTTCACGCGATCTCTGACGGCGCTATAAAAGGCCCCTCTTCAGCTGCAGTAATTTTGGCCTACTTCAAAGATGGAACCTGAAAAAATTGTTCTTTAGAAGTTATCTTCTCAGTAAGAATGTGGTCAAGCTCTTTACGATACTTAAAACTCGAAGTAGGAGAAATCGGGAAGTGACTTGTCTCCTCCTAAGCTATACGGAAGTAAGTTGAGTACTTAAAAGTCTGTGTTCACCTGGGCATTTGCATTCAGTACAATCTCTGAAACCAACATCAATTTTTACCAAAATATGATTGTATCATTGCCGGCCCACAACAAAAATGTGTCATTAAAATTTAACAGCTGATGGTCCAAACTTTTTCCCACATTTTTCATTCAATTTACATTTTGATTGGGCAGCTTTAGTGCCCCTTGCTGATATATACTTCGATTGATGTTATATACACTCTTCGCTTGTGAAATTTTTATAGGCAAAATTTTAATTAAATTTAAGTTAAATAACATTTTAACAGGCAAAAACACACACACATGCACAAACAAGAGATAGCTCAAAATGAGAATGAGAGTGTGTAAAACAGGGCGGCCCACCAGATCCAAAACTGACTGAGGCAGCCGAAAGTGATTAAGAAAGGAAATTTATTACCCAACAAAAATAAGCTGTGGAGAACAACAAAAACAATGTAAGCAGCAGACGTCAAAAAGAAGGCAAGCGTATAAGTAAGTATATGTATATAAAGAGTCTGGAGTGTGTGTGTATGTTGCAAGTTGAAGACTGATAGCGAGGACTGGCAACGCAGCTTGCCGCTATGGTCAAAATGACTGAACAGCGCGGTAAGTGAATCAGGCCATTTGAATAAGCCGCAGCAGCGGCGACGCCGGCTACGGCGGTCACTAAAAGAAAACCAAACACTCGTAATGGGAAATTATGAGGCGGGAAAAACCTCAACCGAGAGTTAATGGCATAAAATGCGCAGCAGCAGCGGCCGTGGCGAGTGGAAACGGTAGTGGAAGTAAATTTAAAGTTTCACATGGAACGAAGTGTATTTGTATGTGTAAGTGAGCTCTTGGCGGAAGTAAGAATGGACCACAAGTACAATTACATACATACATACCAATATATGTGAGTGCTTTCAAGGATCTCAAACGCACGAGTGCCTCTGCGAATAGATACATATAAGTAATACGCGGGTAGTTTTATAAATACTTAGCCTTAAGATCCGAGGGCGCCACTATCGCAAGGGAAATTTTTTACTTTTCGTCAACTTTTCGTTGACAGTATTTCAGTCGAAGAGAACTTGTAAGTTGATCTAGTATGGAAGTGGGATGCTGGCGGATTTAAAGAACAATTAAAGCCAGAAATACCAGTTAGTGAATCGATTTTTGGTTATGGAGGAGATTTCGTGCAGGGAAATCAACAATCGCTTGGATGCTGTATGCGGTGACTAGTCTCGGACGACTGTTTTTTATGAGCCACGACTAGTTGCTCCGATAGCAGCTACCACGGAGAATAACATTTCGAAAGTCAAAAATCTCTGCGTGTATACAGAATGAAAGGTTTCCCAGATGTGATCTACAGCGACTACTGGAAGAAGGACAAAACGGTCGTAGCTTGTAAGGGTTCTACGACAAAATCGACAGTGAATTAAATCAGATCTAGTACAAGAGATGCCAAACGAGTAAATTTTGAAAAATTACAATTTTACGTTGATCCAATCTGGAGGTCATCGGTGTAAATCATACCTTGTAAATTCTAGAAAACAGTGGATATCACTTTTCTGACGCATAGGACGGACAGTCTTTATCTTCTTAGCAGCAGGTTCGCCGTTATCAGGCTAATTCGACAATTTCGATCCAGATTTGACTTCGTGCCGCTACTTTTTTTCTAAACATGTAGAAGTAACTCGCTGTCGCCCAGAAAACGTATTTGTCAGACAGGTTAAAGATGCTGGAGCATCGCCGGGTCAGGTATATCGACCCAATTATAAGACATTTTGCGAAATGAACCGCGATTTTCCAAAGCTTTCAAATTTTGCAGTCTAAGTACTTATCGAACCGCTCTCGTATGCTCGATTTTGTAGCAAAAGGAATAAATGAAGGACACAGCTTAATACAGCCATCAGGCAAAGACGTAGGCTTAACGTAGGCGACAAACATGATTTAGTTGCGCTAACAAGCACAGCAACACGCAAATATGAGGAACATAGGTATAAACATGTATGTGGCATGCCACAATCTCTTTTGATAACAAGTCACGCACACAACCACACACCCGCTACCACTCTTCTCAAATCGCTACCCCGCTCTTTTTAAGCCTCAACAACGTGATAAAATTTATTGACTACCCTGTGGATAGCATGGACAGACAGGAAATTTAATTTTGAGTATGTGGCAGCCATTTAATGGTGATATGTGGTATTTTTATTCCCTTTTTTCAATTATTTATCATGCAGGCATACATTGTTGTCGTTCGCAGTCGTTATGTGACTTGGGTAAAGTGAACGCTAGCAGTGCCACAACTTTGTTGCATTCGGCTTTATTTGCGCTATTGTCATCGGGTGCTTGGCGTTAACTTAGTCGTGTTTATGGTTAACGTGCGGTCAATACAAAAGGTTAAGTGTCAGTTAAAAGGTATACAAGATATTTAAAGGCGCGTAGTCATCGCTTGTATTTGATGACCCACAACACTTAGCCACAAAGTGAGTGCCAAACGGTTGTGTAGTAATGTCATTAAAGTCAGTTCGTTCAGTAGCTTACTTGAAAGATATTTCTTGCATGAGAGCGAAGTTCATAAACGTTCATAGCATACAAGGTTACGACAACCGTTGACGTCATAAAATCAACAACGTCATTCCTACAGTGGGACGAATTTGATTAAGAAAAAAACATTAGTTATATTACTGTTTTTATACTCTTGCAACATTTTGCACAGAGTTTGAAATAGGGTTATTTATATATATATAAATGATCATGTAACTTGGTTAAAAATTTATTGTAATCCATTCATGATTTCGTCAAACAATGAAGATAAAACCTTTCGCTACATTTTTTAATATTGCCAACACCTAAAGGTATTTAGCCGGTTTTGATCTTTGCAAGTTGCAAAAGCATAAAATGTTCAGATACACCCGAACTTAGCCCTTCCTTGGTTGTTGTTCTTTTAAGTTTTATTATTTTCCAAATAATTACCGTCATTAACAAACAAATTAATGTGCAATTTTCAGTGAAGTTTTTACCGACAGACTTATTTACTTGCTTTGAGCTTCTATTACAAAGCATATACACATTAATATATTATATAAACACCCACAGTTGCTTCCGCAATCTACAACGTGTGTGTATACATATTTATCATTTACAGTTCTTTATTTGTATTCACACATATTTGGTTATGGTAAGTCCTTTTGTTTTTACAGTATTTTCAACACTTATAGTTTTTTTATTTTTCTTTTGTGGTCGCAAACGACTTTATTTGTGTATGTTTTTGTAATATTCACTTTTGAACTTTAAAGCTTTTAAAACTCTCTGAAATTGGCGAAGTTGCACGGTCATATACCTATATATATATATACCCATATATGTATATATAGATGATAGTATGTGGCTTCAGTAGATGTTGATGTACTATATACGAAGAAACCCTGTAAGAAAATATAATATAATGCTAGCAAAATGAAAGCGACTAACTTACGATTAGAGCTTTCAGCAAGTATGAGGGACTAGAGCTTTTACCAAGTATGAGAGACTAGTGCTTTCATCCAGTACGAGTGACTACAGCTTTCCCCAAGTATGAGAAGTTAAAGCTTTCATCAAGTACGAGGAACAAGAGCTTTCACTAATCTATGAGGACTACAGCTTTTATTAAGTGTGAGGGCAAGAACTTTCACTAAGTATGAGAAATCAGAGCTTTCACTAAGTATGTAACACAAAATTTATAAAAAAAAATATTTCAAATACTCAAGAAGAAGGTGACCACTTACTGTAGTTACTGACGAGCTATAGTCATCACAATTACTAACTAGTCAGCGATGTTTGTATTCACACACCAGTTTTTTTATAGCATGATATTCCAACTGGGCTTGTATATACCTTCGCATACTTTTATTGTTATTTTAAACGCTTTTACCATGCGCAACTTATGTTGGTAAAACTTTAAAAGAGTTTGTAGTTTCACTTGGTGGCAAATAGTGCGTTAATTGGTGGAGAACAGGCAAGTTAAAGTGTCGATTACAAAGGCAGTATATGAAATCATAAAATATTGTTATTGTATAGTAATCAAGTTAGCTCTACAATTTATCATGTTATTATAATTATAAAAAATCTGAAGTTATAAGTATATTAAATATCAGTAAATTATTTTGAAGATTTAAAAAAAATTACGTTTTAGTTAAAGATAATAAAAATTAATTGTTAAAAAATATTACTGAAAATTTTAACTTTAACTTTCACTCACTTTCTTCATTTTCTCTTAAACCTGAAAATTGAAGTGGAAGGATTACTGGTTCAATTTCTTTAATTTTTTCATCATTTGATCAACTGATCTTCTCCAAATTAAGTGGAATTTGACAGAGTAATGCTGAGTTTTTTTATTTTTGCTTTTTGCAAGGCTCTTACTTTCTAGTAGTATTTCTATATAATATCGGCATCCAGTTCAGTTATATTTCCTATCAAAACTTTAGTATGTTACTCATACGCCCCATCCCACGACTATATGTACTTACCTCATACTCCTCATCCTCACCAATATAGTAGAATGAAAACACTTTGTATGTTTTGCAAATAAAGTTTTACATTTATTATCGTTCGTTGATTTGTACATTTCTAAGCAAATGCTCGTATGACTTCGTAATTGCGCACAGCTGCACGCATATACATATGCATACATTGTAATAGTGTGTGTGTGTAAATTTATAACTAAAATTAAATCGCTTGAAATTCAATTTATTCACACATAAAAGTAAGTAAGCAAAAACTGCAAAACAAGCAAAAACAAAAAGAACATTTGTGTGCATTGCAAGTTAATAAGGTTAACTCACGCGACGACCTTGAATTGTGTGGCAAGCGCTAAGAACAGCAAGAATTACAATTAAATTATAAAATAATATATGAACAGCAGCTACAAGTGCAAAGAGCTCAAATGGCAAAAGCAAAACGTTGGTGACGACAGCTTCCTTTGGTTCGTGGGCGCAGTAGGGTGGGTGGGTTATTTTATTCACTTTATTTGACACTACAAAATATTTTTCTCCATGTATGAGCTGCTTATATTGATAGGAAGATCATCCGCTCTACTCTTTCCTATTGGTCCTTAATTTTGGAACGCAAAATCCTTATCTTAGTATTTATTAATTAAAAAATATTTCTCGTCTCGATATATTGTAGGAAATGGATTTTTCTACAAAAATAGTACAATTTTTTCGTAAGCCTCACCTTGTTAAAGGTAACAGTTACATTTTTTTAGCTATAATTTGGCGTTTCCATGAATTTTTTTATCTAACAAAAAGTTTTCAGAATATAAACTGGAATCATATGTAAAAATTTTTTTTGACCCACCCTCGGGCACATTATTGCCTAAAGGCGGGCTAAAGCAAAATGTTGAAAGAGAATAAAAAAAAACCTGTAATTGAGCAAAGCGGGCAACTTTGTTCCAGTTTCACATTAGGGGTGTACTTAAATGTTGTATTGATTAGAGCTTTTTAACTTTGTGTCAACGCTAGAGTATTCGCTAAATAAAAAAATTAAATATTCTCAAAAATTATTTAAATTTCTTATTAAATTTGCAAAAAAAAAACTCGAAAAATTTAATATTATTGGTAATAACTGTATTGCATTACCGGTAAATAAGAGAAGGAAATCTGTAATTGAGCAAACCAGGAAGATTTGTTTCAGTTTCACATTAGGGGTGTACGTAAATATATTATTGGGTTAATTGAAAACTGTGTGTATGCGCTAACGTAATCGCTTAGAAATATTATAAATTCTCCAAAAAATTTTTTGCAACATTATAGCAAAAAGTTCAACACTTTTTGTAATCAAAGTAAAATAAAAAATTTTTTTAATACCTTAAAAATCAGTAATATGAATAATAACTGGATCACATTGCCGATATGAATAAAATTTAATAGTCTATTTGTGGTATTATGCTTTTTAAGGCCCGTTGTAATTTAAGTTATATATTTTCAGCTAAAAGTCTTAACCTAATCCAATCGAGGAATCTGCCTAAATTCTAAATATTTTAATAAAATACTCCATCAAAGCTATGCAAAGCACTAAACTCCTTGAAACATAGAGTTAGTTAGACCTAGTAGATAGCAAGTGGCGAGTTAACAGGTAACATGCAAAAAATAAAACGCGTTTCAAAAAAGTTTTAAAACACCCCTAATATGTAAAAGTGAAAATTCACCGCTGTTTTGTTCGTTCTTATGGCAGCTGCCAAGCATTAAACCATTGCTAGGTGATTAGCTGTCGTCTCCCATTCATTAACATTCTTTCGCCGCTTTGCTTTCCACCATTCTTATTGTTGCTGTTGTTCATAGGTACTCGTACACCTAATAAGTGCTGCAAAAAAATTGTACATCGCTCGTTTACCACTAACCGAACCACCTTCGCGCATTTGAATTTTGGGCCTACTTTCAAATTTTCATTAGATTTTTAACTGCTCCTCGGCTCGCCCACGATTCGCTTACTTATTGCTGTCGTCTTTTCCTCGACTACGCGCTGCTGTTGCCCACTGCCGAAGCACGCAAGACTAATGGCCATTGGCGCTGGTAATTAAAATTCGTAGGCCTGCAATAAATAAAACAACGAGACCGTGTGAGAAAGTGTGGGCAAGTAGTTGCAAATATGCGTGTGAGAAAGAGAGCGTAAGAGTAAGGCAGAGTGAGGAAGAGTGTGTGAGAGTAATAGAAATACCAATTAAATGAAGTTAACGGTTTTCATGTGGGCGCCGGATGCAAATTTTAAAACAAAAAAAAAAAATAAAAAATACTGTTAATTTATTGAGAATTCACCGACAAACAGCGCAGTGGCATGAGAAGGCATGAAAAATGCTTGATAGAAAAGCAGTGGAGCATAAAAATTTAAAACAGTAATAAATCACAACTTTGCGTTGTTTGGAATTCGCAATAACAAACAATGAACTTGAAGGAAATAAGTGTCAGAAAAATGGTACAAGAGAGGTCAGTGGCCTAATTCGATTATTTATATTATAGTTATCTATTTTTTGCGTTCTCACCACAGTTAAAATTAGCTAATAATATTAAGGGGCATACCAAGGGTATAACCAGTCTAGAAAAAAGGCGTTTATTAGAAATTTATAAAATAAAATTACTGTATCAATTGTATTATGAAGGGTGTTTTTCTTAGACCTGTGGTTGTCAAGTAGAAATAAAGAGCATGTAATATGAACCAATGATTCCCTTTGCCCCTAGTGCATACCAAACAGTGACTTGAGGATGTAATGGCGTCTCAACAATGGCTTGTGGATTATCATCACTCTAAATGCCACAATTTGTTAATTAACGTACCCATTCAACCAAAAGTGAGCTTCATACGTGAAAATAATTTTTTTGTAAAAATCGGGATGGTCTTATACTTGTTGGTCTTGAAGTCTATGCATTATAAAATGGCCAACCAAACTAAATAACAGCTGTTAAATGCACCAACTCCGAAAAAAGTAATACCTCAATGAAAACCACACTTCTAAAAAAAGACACCCATTATAATAATTTTTTTTTTAATAAATATTTTGATTTTTGAACTAAGTAGCCACTGTATATTAAAGAAGCTATTTGAGATATGTTTTCAAAATTTTTGTATTTTATTTTCAAAGGTACAACTCATCGAAAAATAAAAAAAATTGTTTATTGCAATTTAACGCTTCGTGTGCCCTTTAACAATCTAAACTTAAGTGTTTTTTATACAATTTTTCTTACTTTTAATTATCTGACATTCAAATATAAATACACCAAAATTTAAAAAATTTTATATAAATTATTTTTGAACTTACCCACTGTACTTTAACTCGTAAAGCGTCTATATATTCAATTCCATACGAAAGCATGACACAAAAGAACAAATACAACATATGTATATCAGTTGCGTTATACAAATAAATAAAGTAATACACATACATATTTCTACTTGTTAAAAATATCAAGCTCTTAGAACAACTCAAGCTTACTCGTTTCAAACACATATTTACTTACTTGGGAATTTCGCAAAAATATTTTTAACTTAAGTTGGTTTTATTCTAAGTTAAATTGAAATAAGTAGGTCCTGTAAGGGAATCCGTTTTATTTGTGAAGGGTATTCTAGTTACAGTGCAAGCGAAGTTAACGTTTTTATTGTTTTGTTATTTATTTAAATGTGTCTATTCAACACGTCTACTAACTCGCGGGATTAGTAGGCATGAACGCGAAAACAAATTATTTGCTGAAACTCAGTGATATCAAAACAAATTGAAACAGCTGAAATTTATACAAATGCTTATAAAGTCATACAATGAAGCATAAAATGCAATTTATTTGTATGTACTTTATATACTTGTATTTGTCAGATTGTATATACCAGTTGTCAGCTGTTAGAAAAAGTCAGACTAAATTAATTACAAAATCCTAGAGATAACATTATTTGAGAGTCGTTGTCATTCACTAAGCTGCAGATTTGCAACAAATACTGCTTTTTATTTTTGTAATTTTTTTTTGTTTGGAATGTGTATGAATCGTGTTTGCGTGTGTGAGTATGTGTTGTATTCAAATAAATATTCTACTTGCCATAGATCGATTTTTTGATACGATATCACTGTTTGCCTACATAATGAAATCAGTTTTGCCAAAACGTAAAAAATTATGCAGATTTTGCTCAAATTAAATATCAGATAATACGCTGATTTAGTGATTTGTCGGATGTGTATTTGAAATGAATTTTATATGAATATTGTAGCGATTTCTTTATTCTATGGTGAAATTTTATTTAATTCACGTGTGTTACAAATAAGGTTATGTTACTGTATGAAATATATTATAGCGTGCCATTATATTAATTCATTCCACTTTTTAAATTAATCAAAAATAAATTCAAATAATTGAAGCTCTCATAGAATTTTGAGTTGTTTGTTTACTCTACTTTTTTATGTCTTTATCATCAATTTGTCTGCTGCTGTCTAAGCCATTTGTTAAGAATCATTTGGCTAGCTGCCAAAGAGTCTAGTTTTCCTTTCAGCTGCCATTTAACGGTCCTTGTGTGCATAACAGTGTGGCTGGCAGCATTAGTTGGCATTAAATTGTAATTTTAAAACGAAATCACAAACACACAGCCAAACATACGAGCTAAATATCTAATAATAAAAAAAAACTAAAAATTTTGATTTTGTAAGAAAAATTGTATGGCATATTATAAAAAGACTGCTCTAACGTTATGAAGAGTTTCAAGTTGGATAGTTTCCCGCAGGGTGATCTACATGGTAAAATGTATTCATGGTTGTAAAGACATGGATAGAGTAATCCATTTTCGACAGCCTTTCGCAAAGTTAACATGTTTTACACCTTTTTTATATAAATTTATGCATGTACTTAACTGAAAGTCAGAACAACAAATATGCCTGATTGAAGAAAATATTTTTTTTTTCAATATTATTTTCCTTAAAAAATTTATTTGGGGTGGTAAAAATATTTTTTTAGATTTCAATCCGGTAGTAGAAATAAGTTTTATACCAATCATTTTATAAAAGTATTGCATAATTTGTACTATGAAATATATACTTTTATAAACAATTAGAAAATTAAATATTTAAATCGAAAAAATTTGTAAAAAGCATATATTTCCAATAATTATTTAAAAAAGAAAAGTAAAATAACTGAAACTGAAAATTAAAATCCACAATTTTTTCAAAGCTTTTTGCACGATTTAAAAATTTTAAGCTAAAAAAAAATTCAAAGATAAAAATTTACACTATTTTTTTAAGAAGAATTTTTCAAAGATAAAAATTTACACTTTTTTTTTTTAAGAATATATTTTAAAAATTTAATAAATAACAAAATGTTATTAACAAAATATTTCCAAAGGCTTTGCCTTCGTGGCCTTTGTATTTAAGAACTTAATTTGAAAAAAAACTTTTATATTATATTAAAAAACTGAATCTGAATTAAAAAATATATTTTAAAAAATTATTTTGAAATCTAAAATAGATAATAAAAATTTTTAGTAATATTTTTTTAGAAACATTTGTTAAAAATTATTGCGTAAAAAAAGTAGTAAATAAAAAATGTAATTTATAAACTTTTGCAAAGTTTTTAACACGTAGCGCTTTTTTATAAAAACAAAAGTTGACTATTTATATTTTATTAAAAAAAGTAAGTATAACGAAATTACGTTTTAACAAATATAAATTTTTAATAAAAATAAAAAAAAATTGCAACATTTTCTTTTAAAGGATATTTTTCGAAAAATTATTAAAAAAAATATTAATAAATTTGAATATTAATTTTACCACTTTTTTAGAAAAATATTAAGTTATAAAATAAAAAAAATTTTAATTAATATTTTTCAAAATTAAATAATAAAAAATTAAGAAATAAAAAATGGTGATTAAAAAAACCTGCTCAGTTTTTACCACAAAGCGACTTATTTATAGAAAAATTTCGGAATTTGTAATTTATTAAAAAATTTGAATGTAACAAAAGTTTATTATAATTTTTTTTTTGAAAATTTGTTATTAAAAAATTTAAAATAAATTTTTATTCATTTGAAAATATTAAAGATTTACTAATTTTAATAAAACATCTTGTTTCTAAGCAGCGTTATACGAATATGTTGTTTTCTATGATTCTGTGATTGAAATGATTGAAAAATTATTTTAAATAATTTGCAAAAATTACACTAATTTCATTGATTTTTCTTAGGATCTGTAATGATTTTGAATAACCAATTTTTAGCTTTAATTACGCTGAGGTCTAAACAAAACCTGAAAATTAAGATAATGTAAAATGGCTTACATAACATTAATTTGATTTAAGCGTCTTTAAGTATATATTAGGAAGCAAACTACAGTTACTTTATGTTTTTGTTTTTCATCTTTTTTTGGTTTAGTTTTTAATTTAAATTTAGTAGCTAGAAATATACAATACATAATAGATAATAGGTAGTAATACATTAAAGCAAATACGCATGGATGCACATAAACGATATATAATTAATATTACAGTAATATTTTTATATTTTCATTTACTTTACTTTATACATAGTACGTTCGTAAAAGCAGCTGACAAGCTTACACACGAGCGCATAAATGTCTGTCGCAATTCGTGATCGGTGTGCTTATGCGCGCTACTAACGTGTACAACAACAAATAATACACTTGCTACTTAATCTAGGGATTAAATCAACTTTATGCACGCGACTTAAATTATGAGTGAGATTTTTTTTAACTTTTTATGCATTATTTGTAATTTTTTTAAACTAAGCTACATATCGTTTTATTTTATTTCTTTTATTTTTATTTTTATTTTTTCTTTTTTGCTGTTTTTGAAATTTTTATACTTTAAGTTTAAATTACGTTGTAACTCACAATTTTTTGTAGCGATTAATGCTTACTCACTATTTTTTTTATTATAATTTCTCACTTCGTTTTTTGTTTTTTTTTTGGAATTTTTCTTCTCACGCGCTTCTCTACATAGCATATATTTAAAAAGTTACGTATACGCCTAAGTGTGCTAGCGTCATACAAATATAAATACAAATACCAACAGCTGCTAGCTACGATTTTTTGTAGCAGTGTGCGTGTGCGTTTTTGTGTGTATGTGTGTGACTTGAGCTTGTCTGCTTGACACACACATATATACGTTTTTGTGCGTTTGTATGTGTGTCATTGTTATATTTTTTATGTGTGTTGGCTAACTGTTGCTTGTACCGTTAGCTAAGCAACTTTTTTCATCTTACTTTTTGCCAATTTGTTTTTGTTTAGTTCACTTCAACTATTTTTTTTTGTTTATGGGAGCGTTTGTTGTGTATATAAGCATTTTTTTATGTTAGTGTGTATATTTGTGTGTGTGTGCGCGCGCTTGTTTGTGTTTGTGTTTTTGAGTTTTATTGCACATGTTTGGCATTTATGGCACAAGTTTCTTGAATCCAGCACCTTCTTGGCCAAGTTTGAGCTCTTCGTAAATTGTCGGATTTACTTCGTTGCATTGTGTGTGCGCGTCCGCGTTCGCATCGTTGACGATGCCATCACGTTGCGCCGACTGGGCGGTGGTGCCGGCGTGGGTGATGGCCGATGTCACTGTGGGTAGCTGCACGTATATATATATGTATGTGACAGATTTTTTTATTTTTATTGTAAAATAGAAAAAAAAGCGCAAAAATGAGAAAAAATAAGAAAAGAATGAAAAGGAAAAACACAACCATTGATTTTTGTATGTATGTGTGCATTCACCGAGCAGCATTAACGGCAGCGAGGCGCGTAAAAGCCAGCGGCAAAATGGAAGAAAGCGCGGCAGATGGATTATGAAAACAAATATTAAAAGTAAGCGCATTGAATGGCAACGGTACAATGGCAGAGCATTTGCGGTCGGTGAATGTCAATAGGGGTACAGTGCGCGAAAGGAAAAAGCATAAAAAATTGAATGGAAATATGAAAGATTAAAAATAGCGTAGTATGAAAGAAAATATTATATGATCGGCGACGTAAGCGCATTGTTGTTGTCATTTCGTTGGAAAAAATGATTGACGTTGCAATTTTCACCAGCCATTGTTATTGTTGAAAAACCATTGTTTCAGTTTTGTGTGCAAATGTTGCCATTCAGTTTGATAAAGAAATTGTTATTGTTCACAACACGTTTTTAATTTTCAATTATGGGAAATGTTGGCAGTAAAAATGTGTAATATTGTTGTTGAATGCGTTGTATGTTAATACAATTTAATTTTTAGTTTGATATTTTTTTGCGATAGAAATTATATAAATTTTTTTAAATTAATAGTTTTTCATAATTTTGTGTATAAACAAATATGAAAAATAATAAAAATAAAATATAAATATAAAATAAATATAATTTTTTTAAATTATAAAGTTTTATTGAATTCATTATTATTTTTTTTTTTTGATATGTTTTTAATATTTTTTGTTTAATTTTTTATATATTTTATTAGGTTAAAATTTTATTATTTTTAATTAGTTTAAATTTTTTTTGTTATTGTGTTTTTTGAATATTTAAATTTTAACAATTTTTGAATTTGTTATATTTTGTAATTATTTTAATTTTTTTTTATTATAATTTTTTTTGAATTATTAAATTTTTTATTTATTATTTTTCAAGTTTTAAAATTTGTTGTTTTAATTTTTTATAGTTTTAATATTGGTATTGGTGGTTTTTGTAATTTTTCACGAATTTCCCCATAATTTCAATTTTTATATGCGCACATAGGTGTCAAAGCGCGATTTTTTGTAGATTTTAGGATTTTATTTGTGTCGCCAATTCATTTTCATCGATGAAAAATGTTGTTGTAGTACCACACAGTTCGTTTTTCGTCCGTCCAGAAGGCGATTTTAGCCATACATATACAAATACACACAATCAAGGGATTGGGTGGCCATAACAAAAGCAGCAGCAGTCGTTTTTAGTAGTGGTAGTTGTTGTTATTGTTGTTGTATAAATAGCGGCATACAATAAATTGCAATAGAACGAATATGGGAAGACATTGTCATTTCATTGGCCAAACCAGGCAAACAAAAACACGGAACACGAAAGTAAGTAAGAAAAACGGGAGGAAAAAGAAAGAACAGAAAAAATATATTAAAATTTGTTAAATTGAAGTATTTATACAAATACAAAAAGACATTGCAAATACTTAAACACACAAACATATATATAAAAAAGAAAGAAATATTCAAAGTGGATTAAAAAATGCAAAACCCAAAAAAACAACTCTCCAATGCGCAAATACGCATACATAAACACACTCACACACACATGCATACAAAAAAAGAGGTGAGAAAGGTGGCATACATGCAAGCTAAGTTGGGTCGTATACTTTTAAAGCAAACTGTCTGCCAATCACTACCAAAAATGGTGCGAGTTTAAATACATTTTATTATTTCGAAAATTGTGTGGCAGAAATTTTGGTTGTTAAAATATATAAATTATTTATTAAACTTTTTTTTTTAAATATACAAAAATTTAGATGTTAAAATATATAAATATTTTTATTGAAAAAATTTGGTAAAAATATCTAAAAAATTTAATATTAAAAAAAAAAATGTTTTAAAATAATATTTAAAAACATTAAGTAAAATTAAAGGCAGGCATCATATGAAATAAAAGCTTCTGTGGTAGGTGGAATAAAATTAAACATAATTTGATTACGTTTTTTTACGCTGTAGCGCCTCAATGCGTACTATACGTTTTGAAAAATTATATATTGTTATGTATTGGGATCATTCAGAATTGAAATAAATTAATTTGAAATTTAATTCAAATTGCATTAACTATTCAATTGTTCCACACAAGCTAATCTTTCATACGATTATAGACTTATGCTAAAATGTTAAGAACAGAAGTAAGATTTTTATAGAAAAAAATACATGCTTAATTAAAAAATATTTTTTCTATTACAAATTTAAAAATTACAATAAAATTTTAAACAAATTAATAAGAAAAATTCAAAAATAAAATTTATAAAAAAGGTACCCAAAATATTTCGTTAGTATATGTTAAACAAATATTTGTTTTTCTATTTTCTGAAATGTTTGAACGAAATAAAATATTAAAAAAAAATTTTTTTTTCAAAACCTATATTAATTTTTCACTTCACTTATTATTATTTTTTATAAAAGGTTTTTTTCGAGAAAAGATCAGACTTTGACTCGGAATAGTATCTGTCATAAGGTGCCCATATTTGCACGTTTTCTTGGGAACTTACGTACTGAAATTATTATTTCAAATTTCGGAGGAAAAAATTACTTTTTATTTAGGACACAAACTATAGAAAAGAATTGTTTTGGAGCAATACCCAGCATTTGGATGATTTGTGTATTCAGCGATATACAAGTATTCCGTTATTCTTTCAAGTTTTTATATTTTTTTCCAAAGATTATATTTTCGAGTTTTTAAACAAAAGGTTTTCACTTGTTAAGTCTGAAATTTAATATATTTTGAATTTCATAAATTTGTTAAAAAATTGACTACTTGAACTGTACATTTTAATACCATATTTTAAATTTTGTTTTCCATATTTAACCTACAAACCTAGAAAAAAAACCTTAAAAAATTTAATTTTTGTATTTTTCTAGACCACCTTAGTACAGTTTTGGATAAGCACAACTCAACCCTAATGCTACCGAAAAGCTTTATATTCCAGGTCAACACCGGACTGCTTTATAGCAGCTGCCAATATTCATACGGTTATATATGTAAACACATACATACAAACAACACAAATCCACAAACACATAAAAATGTATGCTTCCGCTTTATACACATGCATACACACATACATACATACATGTCATGTGTGCTTGTGCGTGTGCGTGGCATCAATGCAATATGTCCAGGTGGCGTTTATTCCTGCTGTAAGTTATGTAAATGGGCTTAAGCGGCCAGTTAAGCTGCTGCAGCTGCAGCTTTAGCATTTACGCAAACAAAGTCAAATATTGCAGTTGGGAATTATTCAGTGGGGGATTTGCGCAATTTTTTCAACTCTTTTCTCTTCGCTACTCTGTTTTTTTGTTTTTACGATTTTAATAAATGTAAAACGAGGTTTGAGCTTACACACTTCATCGGTTGTTTTGTTTTTGCATTTACTTTACTTTGGTTGCATACGTCAAGTAGAAATGTTGCATAGTATTTAATTTGGGGATTTGGAAATAAATATTAATTGCGTGTTGCAAGAAAAGAGTGATGGATTTGCTTAAAGTCTTTACAAAAATTTATAATTTTTGAATACTGAAGTATACTAAAAGTAAAATATTTATTGGAAAGGAGTATTTTTTAAGCAAACTAAAAACTGTTCAGAAGTAGTCCCAAATTAATCAACTGGTGTGATTCGAGTGGAAATTTTCCGATACCGAACATTTCATTATTTAGAACCATTTCCAACTTCTTCTTAAAGAAGCTAGATTTTCATTAATCTTACTGAAATTACATTTATTTCTCCAGCTTTCACTAATTTATTGCTCGCTATACAGTTGCTTACTCTAAAGATGAGTTTGTGAGTTTTCAGAATTTCAAACTTTTTCGAAATTTTTACTTTTTTTACTATCAAAATTTCCAAATATCCTCTTATTCAGGTATATTTTGTTCACAATTTCAAATTTATTTCGACACGAAATTGCCTTTCCCCTCAATTAACTTGCTTATATGCCATAAACTCTTCACCGTAACCGACCATAACCTCAAACAATTATCCACTTTCAAAACCAGCACACACGCATATGGATACATACAATACGCAATATACCTAATATACAACTACAAACATATATAAGGTAGCATAATTTAATTCCCGTTGCCCGCACTCACCTGAACTTGCTCCAGACCGCGTGTATATGTTGGATTTTCGAAAGCCACACCATTACCAGCCTTACCGTTACGTGCGCGATGACGCCGATAAAACACAATGGCCGCTGCTGCTAATAGCACAGCCAAAATGCTGGCCACAATGCCACTGATGGTGCCGACAGCATTTGAATATGTTGTCGCTGAGGTGACATGATGATCGCCGAGCGTGAATTTGACTGGTTCGGTGAGAATGCTGGCGCCTGAAACCAAAATTTAATATTGGTGATTTATTGAAATTGGTGTTGTTATTGCTATAGCGCACTATATTTGTTATTTTTATATACAAATTATTTTTTTTTTATATACGTATATTTTATTTAATAGTCGCATGCAAACTCACCAAATGCATTGCCAGCTTTCACCACCAGCTCATAGAGCACATCCTTCTTCAAACCATTTATATTCACTGTGGTCTCCTTCACATCGATACGCCTGATTTCGGTGTTATTTTGTAGGGTTGTTGAATTGTAGGTCATGCCGTCACCGCTGGACTCAGTCGTGTCGCCTGCAAGTATGGCTGCCTCATGGTAGAATATCCGATAACCTTCCACCACATTGGGGTTCTTTTGTGGTGGATCCCATCTATGAAATGAAAGAAGAATTTTTAAGGGGCGCTTAATATTTTTGAAAGGTTTTTGAGTGAGATGCAAAAGTAATTGTTCGCAAGACAGTCGGGCCTATGAGACCCAACGGACTGCTCAAGAACTGCCAACTCGACAATTTTCCTAACAATTCTTTGTGGAATGCTTATGCCATTACCCATCTTTTACCTATACAGTTTTCTATGGCGTTTTAAATATTTTATTTCGGACTGGATTATTAGTTTATAGTAAATCCTATCAAAAATGCATTCAGAAAAGTATGTTAAAATTTATTGAAATATATATCCTCGAGCTTTTCCAAATTTAACCATATGAGTTATTAGGCAAAAACTCTTTCTATAAATGAAATATAAATAGAATAATTCAGAACCGAATATATTCCCTGAAAATTTCTCAAAAGGACGTCGAAGATAAGATTGATTAAAAATTAGCCCAAATTTTATCTCTTGAATTGATCCTTTCTCTGATCCCTTCTGATCATTCTCTTTCTTCTTTCTCCTCTCTGATATTTCTCCGATTGTAACCACCTCTCGACTTCACTAAATATCCCACATCATTAAACTACTCACCTAATCATCACCTCATTGTTCGACATAACGCTGACGGCAATATTCTCCGGTGGTCCTGGCAGTTTGTCCCTATTCATTTCAAAGCAGCCAACAATTGTGCGTGAGTATTGCAAACTACAGACCTCCTTCGCACGCACCGAATCACCGCGACACCAATTCAAGCACTTTCTCGGCACATTCGCATCCGCACAACAGCTGCGATGATCCGAACCGTCCGCTGCGCATTTCATCAGCTTGTCAAAGTCCACAATACACTCGGGCTTGTCGGCGATCGCTTCAATGTCGACGTAATAACTGCAAGCGGCACGGCAGGCCATGGATACATTCATTTGACGACAACATTCGGAGACATTACGTCCCAGCGCGGGTGTAGTGCGTATACGCACCGAAACCGCCGACGTCGCTGAGCCGAAAGCATTTTCCGCATGACAAAAATAGTCGCCCACATCCGTCGCCAACATTTTATTGATGCGCAACGACATTGTGTAGAGATTTGTATGCGACTCATTCATTTTGGTCGAGATATCGAAGTGACCACCCTGTATGACGGGCACGCGGCCATCATGATCACGCCAGAAGATGGTCTTTGGTGTCGGTTTCGCATCGACTGTGCAGCGCAGCTCGACCTCATCGCCCAACGAGGCAACAGTGATACCGGCGGCGGTAATTTTTGGTGCATCTGCAAAAGAAGAAAGGTTTGGAAAATAGACGAATTAGTGTCAGCTGCAGATTTAGTTACACAAAACTCAGTCTTAAGTCATCAAGTACTCACAGCAAATATTGACTCGTCTTGTGGCCTGCATAGGCACACCATAACCATTGTCTGCATAACAGGATATATGCTCCATGTCCGCAGTGACATTGTGTATGACTGTAACCATATGTCTTGATGTGTCCTGACGCACCAAATGTCCACCGACGTAGAGTGAAATGGTTGGCGCAGGATTACCCAAAGCTAAGCACAGTATAGTCATCGAGCCACCTTCGGGTATATTATCCGCTGGGTGTACGGTTGGCGGCTGTGAAAATAAAAAAAATTTAAGCATGCAAATACTTATTTTCAACATTTCTGACTTACATCAACGAATGCCGGCAATGCCGGATCGGTCCATGCCACCAGCGTCTCAGAGGGTAAAGATGTCGCATGTTCACCGATTGCTTCGACGTAGAGTATGTGTTGTGAGCTGGGTTTCAGATTGCTCATACGCAGCCATGCTACTTTTGTTTCGATTTTGTTGAACTTCTCCGATTTCATGGGTTTGTGGTAGACTCTGAGGCAGAAGAAGGAAATGAAGAATATTCGCATATTAATAAATATTTACTACAATAAAAGGTATTGAAATATAAATAATTTTTTATCTGTTCCAGAGATCTGTTAAAACAAGAATTGGCATGGCGGATTTAGACACAGTACAGCTTTGGTAGGCAAACTCTATCTATTTATAAGGTTAACAATTAGTATCACTACATTAGTCAATTAGAGGCAACGTCGAAGCTGATCACTTTAGAGTTGGAGTCTAGGAATATTATATATATTATATCATCCGGCAAGATAATAAAGTCGATAATAGGTGAAAAACGATAACTTGATTGCAACCCCAGTGCTACTATACTAAAACAGTAAAAGTAAAGCCAACAGAGATATACGGAATCTGATGGAAAGTATTTGAACTTCAAGACTTATTTAGATAACATAGGTGGTTAATTAAAATAGATGCATCTCGAAATATAAGTTCAAACTGCTCCAAACTCAGTAAGAAGTAATAAGTTGAGATGATGCATAGCTGTTATTCTCGATGCTATCATGAATTTCATGCCTATTGGAGTCTGAGTTATTGTATCTGGGGTATAATTGTGATATAAAAGCTATAAGGTAGACTTCAAGATAGGGTTGATACCAAGGATAGTAGTTCAATTCTTAAAATCAATGGTTGAAAATCAGTTTCAGTGAAATCCAACTTAAACTCTTCATTTCTCCAAGTGTTAATCTTGTTTTATATATCTAAAGTATTTTCTCATTTACATAATACATTACGCTAATAAAATATACACTTTTCGATATGATATTCTACTCCATAATATTACTTTGGCGAAAATTCATTGCATGCTGACATCGCCCCAATTGATATTTTTGAAATCTCTTTTATATTTTGATATTTTCATTCTGTCATTCACCTATTCATTTGCACTCACCTGTAGGTAATCTTCTCATGCGGATGCGAATATTCTGGCGGTTGCCAAGTCAATTGCATCCAGGTCGCGCTGTGTGATGTAATTGACAGCGAGTGTGGCGGCGAGGGTGCACCGTAGGTATTATTTTTGAATGTAGCTATAAATGAAATGAGAAAATATTTATTTTTATCAGCAGGCGAGACCATATTTGTGCGTTTATATATGTATAAGTATACTCGTACGGTTGGAAATAGCAAAGCTGTGATTAGCGAAAATAAAATCAAAATTTGCAAAAAATATCTACCAAAATCAGCACAATGAGCCAACCAATGTCATACGTCAACCGCATTTGGTTAGCTAATGCTCGCATATATTGTAAAAGTGTGTCTGCGTAAGTAGTTACCCTGTAGGAAAAATTCATGCAATCTTCTAATAGTACAGCCATTGTTGAGACGCCGTTACATCCTTAAAAAGTCACTGTTTCGTGTGCTCTATGAACATATTTCTTCGAAAATTAAGCCGGTCATAATGTTAGAGTCAATGAGGGACGCTATATAGCCATAATTTATGACTTTTAGGTGCTGAATTGGAGGATGTGGACAACCCTTGATGTCAACAAAACAAAACGGCGCTACATGTCATACAGCCAACGAAACAATCAATATTTTGAAGGAAACTTTGGTAAACGTATTATCCGGCGTTGTGGAGTTGCGGCGCGCACTTGTCCGATCATTAAATTATATGCGTTTTATTCTTTCTTAAAAACCGCTATTTGCACTTTTTATAAAATCAAGTTATAATTTTCCTACAGCGCATGTACTATTGTGCTGATAATGCACAGCTTTTTCGAAATATTTTCATTTTAGTTTCTTCATATAAGTATGTATGTATATGTAAGCTATTTAAACCACACTCACCATTCTCATCATCGGTCGTATTGATCAGCAACATCGAAGATGGCAACGCGGTACCATAACGGCCGCGCGTCACCACCATGATGCGATACAATGCGTGCGGCTCCAAATTTGTCAGCGCGATGCTGGTCTCGTTTGTGGTCAATTCCTGTATGCAGCGCCGCCAAATATGAGTGCGCGCCAACCAAATGTAGATATGTGCATATATATGTATGTTTGTATGTGTATATATGTGTGTGTTTTTGTGTATGTATGTGTAGATATTGTTAGACAGTTTCGGTGAATGGGCGGTTGTTGGTCGGCGGTACCACGGTTGGCAGTCAGCAGTAGCGATGCAACAGCAGCAACATCAACAGCAGAGGCCACAGCCAATCAGTTCGGCATCAATCGATTAATGCATGCAATTGAAATTTGAAATTGGAATTGGAATTTTTCAAATTGTATTGTTTTCTCGTTGTATGAGTAAGGTATGTGTATATATGCGTGTGTGAAATTTGTGTTGTTATAATAGCATGTATACCGGTATTTTGTTGGTTTTCAATTTATGGCTAATGCGCGCGAAAAATGTGTTTTTGTTGATTCATTTGGCGTTTCGGTGTACGAAAATTTAAGTCTTTGGTATTTGGCTGCAATGCCTTGGATTAGCGGTGGAAACAATTATTTTCAAGTACTCAATTATTTTGGCAATGGAAATTTATCGGTATTGGCATAAAGCGTATTTAGACAGATTACGATACACTTAGACACAAAATTAATAAAAAGTTAGGTTAGGTAGGATATTAAGCGGACATTGTTGAGAGCTAGAATACATAAAGAAGACTGCACTCGTTTAACAGCTACTGTTTGATTTTTACCTAACATAGAGTTTAAAAGAATAGTACCGAAATCTGAAAGTAGCTTTAAAAATCATGACTCTGAAATCTGGCACTCGGACACAGTCTAAATAACTTTTTGAGTAGTCAATTAACAGTCAGCGACCCACACTACACCGAGTTCGCAGTCAGCACCGTAAGTTTATTCAACGCAAGCTGTATATTTTAGTGATCACTTTTTTAAGTGCCCAAAGTTTTAGTTTCACAGAAAGGAATTGTAAAATGTTTTAAGATAACTTTGACTTACTTCAAGCAGGGTATTTTTAAAACTTTCAAACTGTATAGCTATATCCTTCTAGTAAAGTTTTTCAATGATATATGACACCAGTTTCTCTTCGAAGCCGCAAAATCACTTACTCTAATCAAGTATAAGCGCATATATGTATGTAAATAAAGCGAGCTGTAATGCGACATGCGACAGATGGATGAAAAATTTGATACGAGTTTTGACAGTTTTACAAAACATGATGGTCAATCTTCGTCGATTTGTTAAGAGTTTATATCGACTTGTGAATTTTAAAAAATATATTTTAGATTTGCATATACTTGTATATCGAATGTAGAAATAGTTGAGAGTATTCTTCAAAAATCTGAAGTAGATCCGGCGAATAGTTTTTGCGATATAACCGTATTCGTATGAATTCTTTAACTTTCGTCAAATATGAAAATATTTACTACTTATTCGATCTTTACTTGTATTCTTCTATTTTAATAATACATTTCTTTTTTTTTGGTTTTAGGATGGAATATAAGTTTAGTTACAAAAATTTGTTCACCGTGAGACAACTTTATTTGAAGGTTCACCAGGAGATCGTTTAAGGGAATCGAAAATTTGTTAAAAAGTATCACCAATTATTAACGCATATTAAAATCTTTAAAATTGCATTATTTTTATTTATTTATTAAATAAAATGACCTTTAAAAAAATAAATCAAAAAAACTCTTTTTCAGATTTGCAAGTGCATATATATGGCAACCCCTTAGATCTCTATTACAAGCATAATCGCATTAATTTCATAATAATTTTAATAGAACATACAGTTAAGTCGTTCATAAAATATATTCACGTGTTCATAAAAAAGTTCAAATATGTATTTTATGTCATTGAGGCTATAAAATATGCTTTTTAAGTTATTACTTTACCATAGACCTGCAGCACAAAGCCATGTCTATTTGAGAAGAGTTACTTAATATTTTTATAGCTGTGTATTAACAAAGAAAAACGCAAACCACAATTACACCAACTGCAATAAAACAACAACACTTAACACTAAACGTGCTCAACGCTTAAAAGTGTTTGACTGACATTAGCAGCGGCGGCAAATTGACTATCTGGCAAGGTTGCACGTTTCCACAACTATTGACTGCTGCCTCAGTCACAGTCATTGATTGTTGTTGCTGTTGTGTGTTAATATTTTCACGCTTAATGACAGCAATAGCGCGACAACATATGGCACAATAAACGAATGCGCTCGGCAGCATGTGTACCAAACAAGCGAGCAAAGCAATAAAAATAATAAATTTGCCTAGTTGCGGCACTTAACTGCACAAATGCGCACATTTAATGTTTATATAAGTGCGTGTGTGGCTTAATGTGTGGCGCATGCGCAAACTGCTACTTGCCACAGCACGCCATATCGTTCCGCAAATTCGTAACTAAGTCAATGGCAATGCAGCTGTGCCCAATTCAATGGGCGTGGCACTGTTATGACACCTGCTTTTAATACGCACATATAGACATAGACATATACATATTATAAATACATATAATATTTGTAGGCATAAGTATAGTGTTTCTGCGATTAGCTCATGGTTAATAGAGATGACAAGCGTCTAATGAATACTAAACTAGCATTTAGTTTTACCGCTTGCATTTCGCTAATAAATTTAATCAGCATGTTATATCGATATAAACATACGAAGCGAGTTCTGGGAATGAAATAATTATCACCATATTAATTACGAATATATTTTTAAATATTAAACATTTCATAAATTCACATAAAGGTTAAATAACACTAAAATTGAAATTATTATTTTTACCAATTAGTTTAGTTAAAAAATTTAAGATGCGGCAACCCTTTTCAAAACTATGTACGGCAGAGAATTTTCGTAAGCTTATTTAGTCGAGCATATCGTATTATTTCATTTGGCTTGTCAATTTTTTTTAATTAAAAAAATGTAAACAGGTGGCAAACCTGCTTAAAATATGCAGAGAAAAATTCCAAAACAGTTAAGTTAGATGTCTAAATTGTAATATTTAAGAAATTTGAATTAATGAAAATTGTAAATAAATGACAATCCTTGGCAGAATTATATATTTTCAGAGAACTTTTCTAAAACTGTTTAGTTTGATGGCTATATTAAAACATTTAATCAACTTGAATTGATTGAAAATGTTAAACAAATGGCAACCCTTCGCAGAAATATTGACTTTGGCTAGCAACCGTTTTAAATTTCTTTGGTTTAATACCAATACTGACATCTTTTTTATACAGAAAGAATCTTCACGAAATTTAGCAGAGATTATTAACCAAGGCTACTATAGCATATAAATAGCTGCCATACAACAGAGAGACTAAAATCAACCTAAAGATCTTTTTGCACTAGTCAGTGTTTGGCATGCTCTGAAAACTTGTAGGCATAGATATCCTTTAGCACAATTTCTCCTTATTATCTTTTACGTGCGAGTTACTAAAGAATTTTTTCTTTTAAATTTGCTTCACTTGTATAATTCAGAGGAACGTTTGAAGATCTGCAAAACAGTCTAAGATCAAATGCAGAAATTTTCTTAACTTAGGAAGCACCCAGTTTTGAGTACCTTTGTGGTCTATAACTACTAGATGTGGATCTAAGTATATAGATTTTTTATGTCGCTCTCCAAGCATATTTCTGTTATGAAAAAGCCTTTTATCAGACGAATTTATGTTTCTATAGATACTAATGAAATTTATGCGAAGCTTACAAGATGATAGTTATGAGAAAAAATATTTTTTAGGTCACAACCATGTATTACAAGTACATCCATATATATTTGGACCAGCAGTACACTCTTCTAGCCTTGAGATCTCTTACGAGCTGTTCTACACATTAGTTTTTCTATTGATGCGCTTAAGTGCCGCAGAACTCTGCGAACTCCACGTAAGCACTTAAGTAAATATTACACACAAACACTCTTGACGAATAAATCACAGACGCACATGTGTAAAAATCGGAAAATATTAAATACAAACCTTTGCGCGTTGACATAGCAAGGCAATGGGTGTGTAAACTAAATATTTATCAAGAAGCTGCTAAGAGCGACGTCGACATTTTACATTTACCGCAACATAAAAATGTACATATTGTACATGCCATATATAAATATATAGTTATGCATAATATCTGCCTCGCCTGCCTGTTTCGTGTACTCGCATGAGCGTTAAGGTATGTAAATTGCTGCAACATTAGTACCGTTAGCGGCAAGGGCTCCGGTAGCGCTACACTTGTACATAATTCCCCACTTCATTAGTGGCGAATGCAGAAAATTGGCAGTTAGAAGCCGAATCGATGCTGACTGGGGAGTCACTAGCATAGCACAGCATAAAGCAGCACAACAGAGCATAACATAGCAGTTACGCAACCGCAAGCCAAGACGACTGCAGCTGTTAATAAGTGTATACAGTCAAGCGTATATAATAAGTATTAAGAACACGTGGCAAGGTTGGAAGACATGAATATCAGCTATCTCAGACATGGACAACTAAGGTCGGTTGTGTACAATTCGCAGCAGAATCCACTATTGGCTCATTAACATATTATAGAGAATGTGCCGTAAATGTTAATTAACGTTACAATAATGGTATATGAGTTATGTAGTCGCGTGAATTTTGGCAAGCGATGTCCCTAAGGCGCGCAATTTTAGATCTTATGAAGCTATGATTGTATTAAGGTTATACAAATATGTTTCTAGCCCTCTCTGAACTAATTCGTGAATAATTTTAACGACATTTAAAACTAAATGAATTATCACACACGACATTTTGGATGCCATAAACAGGATATTAGCTCGAAATCTAATTGGGTGTTTCGAAGATCGGGTATAGAGAGGAGATTTGGAGATTGTACCGCTGCTATAAATAATAATTCGTGCCAAATTTCGTAAAGATACCTCATCAAATATGTATGTCGTTTGTATATCAGCTTTTTGCTATCCAATATCGGCGCTTCCGACAGGTTAGCAGTTTCTTCGCGAAGAAAGGATGTGCTAAATTTCAGATCGATATCTCAAAATCTGAGGAACTCGTTTGTGTATATACAGACAGACGGAAGAGACTAAATCGACTCAGGTCATCATGCTGATCATTTATATACATATATATTTTATAGAATATCCGATATTTCATTCTGGATGTTACAAGCTTCGTCGCAAAATTAATGTATCTTATTTTTGGTATAAAAATTATAATTGATCGAAAGTGGAGGCAATAAGGAATCCAGATTGTTAGTCAATAGGCAATATTATTTTCGTATAATAAGCGATAATAGAAAGTAGTATATAAGAATGCCGTTAGATATGCCAGGCTATGTTAAAACTCAACTATGGTCTTCATATTTGAGTGCCAACCCATCAAGAAATATAATTAATGGGAAAAAAAGCTAAAACGCTTAGTAAGCAGCAAAAAGGTGTCAAAAATGTTCCATTTCAGCACTTAGTTATAGAACTTTCATACTTTAAATTTGAAAAAAAGCATTCAATAAAATATTTGTCTTACTAAAAAAAGATTAGTTATCAGAATCAGACGCATCTAGACCTTACGCCCACTTGCAATTTCATTACCATGCGTACAACAATTTATTCAGCTTTGAATATTTTACGAGCACAAACAATTTAAAAAGCGTTATGAATACCGCTATTTTCACCATTTTATTGTTATTCATACACCTTCAACACTTCTATATTTATTTGTTTTGGTTTTTTTTCCGCTCGTTCTCAACGCATGTGGCTGCATTTGGGTCAGCGAAAATAATTTTCTAGCTCACTTGCTGGCTAATACACACAACCACGACTCTCTAGCTGATAGCTTCGAAAACGAGTTAGCATATTAATAACAATATAAATTCCATTAATAATAGTTGAAAGGTGTGCAGTGGCGAAAAAAACAGTGAAATGGATATTAATGCGACAATTTGTCAGCAAATCTTGTGAGTGAGGACAGGAATAAAAACAGAAAAAACGAGATTTAGTGAAATAAATGCAATTTGGAAAATAACTGACCTCGAAAATTTGTGGAACGCACTGAGCGTGAATTTGTATATATAATATATACATATGTGTGTACGTGTGTGAATATGTATGATCATGTGGGAGTGTACTGAAAGTCGGTAGTTAAAAAATGGTGGACATAATGTTGCTGCAACATATGCATTGCGGCGTATTTACGAAAAATAAACACCAACAATATTAATAATATTCTTTCCAAGCCTAGGTAACTTTGTGAAGCGCCTAGTTGTTTGCGTTTTACGCAAGCTCAAATTTTTTAGCTTACGTATACGCCAGAGTGGCTACTACATAGCAATATTAAAGTGGCATATAAATTTATAAATAATGCTTTCTCCAAAACTAGTTAGCTGAGGAATGCGCCTAGCTGTATGCTTTGTTAGTTGGCCCATATTTTTTCCAAAAGGTTGCGTATACGCCAGAACGGCTTGTGAGCAAACAAATTTAGCTGCTGAGAAGTGAGGAATTTTTTTGCGTGCAATTAAGCCACCAAACAAAAAGCGCATAGTGCCACGTGTGGGCGAAATATACAGCAAATTCAATCAGGGGCATGTAAACAAAGTTATTTAACTTAGTTAAACTATGAATTAGGATGAGCCGGCCTTTTGGATTTCAAAATGTTTAGAAATTTTATTATTAATTTTAAAGAGAAAATCACGATGTTGGAAGAGTTTTGAAGTTAGATTTTGAAAAACAATATCCAAATTGACGGAAATATTTTATGAAAAAAACTTACATTTCCAAATCTGTTCATCTATTATGCCTCCAGATGCTCTGAAGCACTCATAAACCAATCAATTATGGCATACATTTCTAACGTACAGCTGGTGGGATGTATTTAGCGTGTCAATGCAGCTAAAATCTATATAGAAACGGCCATAATAATTTGAAAGAACAAGAAAAAACGCTAACTTCGGCTGCACCAAAGCTATAATACCGTTCACATGCAAAAACTTAGTTTGAATCATATACATAAATATTGTAAATACTTTATACGGTCTACGACGTTTCTTTCTGTTTGCTACAAACTTCGTGGCAAACTTAGTATACCTTGTTCAGGGTATAAAAATGTTAAATTTGAAGACCACATAAGAAACGCTGCTAATAAATCGACCACAATTTTATCATGACAAAGGACAATATATTTTCACTAAAAATATTATAATAAAAAAAATTATAAATTTTGATGAAAATATTTTTATAATATTGTAATAAAAAAATAATTTATTTTTGATGAAAATATTTTCTTTTTTCTATAAACCATGTAAACAAATTTAAACCCATTTCTCTTACGCAAATATTGTCCCACCCTAATATTTTTTCCACATGCCTATTTTAATTTCACATATATAAAATTTGCCATCACATGAATATCCCCAATTATTTTCACAGCCAACTGTCGTTTTTGGCATCAATTTGTTATTTTGATTTTCCTTTTATGCACATATTCATCTATAGATACAAGTACATATATGTTTACCCAAATCCCTGTGTCCGCGTTATATACCGATGCGATTTAACCTAAATTTATTGTTGCGTCGAAAATTTGTAACTCATTTCGTTGCATGTTGATGTGGCAAATAGTCAAGCGTATTTACATTGACAAAGTCGCAATGAATTAACAGCGGAAAGCTCTACTAATGGCAGGGATATGCAAAGCTGCGGAAGAGTTATGGGTCGCGCTGTCAATAACAAAGGGTTATACATGTGGAAGCGCATATTGATATTTATTCAGTTTATTTATGCATATATACGATATATGTGTCGTATATAATATATATGTGCTTATGTGTGTATGTAGGTTCGCAGTAACTACCAAAATTGGTCGAGATGGATACAGATTGATATATTATATCGCAAAAATTATATCTGTTCGTCTATTCGTCTATCCGTGCAAGTAATATATTCAGTCAAAATAAATATTAGACTAACTAGCGGTTGGTAATGATGATGCCAAATCGGATGCCATTTTTAGGCAAAATCGCTTATCTGAGGAACTACACGGCCACATTCAAGCCACATCTTTTTCGCTCAAACAGTTACTTGGCAGTGTGTCACCTATCAACTAAAAATTCTGAAAATCGTAGCATAACATTTCGAGTCCCCAGATAAGGAATATGAGGACCCTTGGTGCCTATATCTGACTTTTAATATGAAATATTGGTCTCTCTGTAGCATATCTTAATCAAACTAAGTGAGCAATCATGCTTGATGATAGTTTAATCCAGTGCTAGGTAAAATCGGGCCGAAACTTTTAATGCCCCAAGTACTGAATTTAAGAACCTATTTGACTTTTTACAGAAAATATCAGTGATTTCCGTCATTCTTTATCCCTATATATCCTCCAGAATGTAAGAGCATAGTGAAGCCAATAGTAGAAACGAAAACCTAAGAAAATAAACTTTGCTTCAATACTCTTAATACTGTTAAGTGTCTGAGCCCCATAGAGATTTAAGATGCCATGCTCGATTACTATGTTTCTCTACACTGAACATTGCTGTGCTGCTTACTCCACTATGGACTAAGTTTAAGCTCTAAGTTAAAAAAAAAAACAGAAAATATATATAAACTTTTGCTCTTCTTAAAATACTAAATTTATAAATAATATTTCTATTTTAATAAAAAAGTGTGTATATAATTCTCTGGTATAAGGAAATTTTTAATATACAGCAGTGATTCCCAAATATTATATCATGTAGTAGTCATAATTTTTTAAATATCAATTTTAATTGAACTATTATTTTCAAATTAAAATGTAAACAATTTTATCACAGATGTACTATAAAGAAGCTTTTCCAAACCAACAGTGCTTCCCAAACTTCACACAGTCCACATCAAACAATTGTCGCTAACTATCATTAGAGTTGATACCGTTAAAGCCATAAATTTTACTGCAAGCAGTAATCATTTATTTTTCAAGCTAAATAAAACAAAAAAAGAACAACAACAACAAGAATTGTAATTTAAAAATCTTGCGCAAAATGGCGCTTTATCAACGAAAGCAAACAACTTTTAGCGCACTTTAAACAAACAACAACAATTTAACAACACTTGCGTAAATAGCGAAACGCCGCCATCATTACCAACCTCAATAGAAAAGCTATTAAGAGCTCTTTTCCGCAGCAAGTGCGCGGCGCGGCGAGTAAAACGCACCCACACACACACACGCACTAGTATAGCTGAGCAGAGTATGCTCCTAACGCATTCAAAAGCAAAGGACGACACGCATAGAGCGAATTACAAAAGTGTGTGTGTGTGTATATTTAACTATAGATATACAAATAAATATACATAAGCATAAATGTAAACATATTTATATGCGTAAACTATCATCGAAATAATATAAACATTATAGTCAACCGCAGCGTGTTAGTTGAAACATAACAGCAGCAACAATAACAACAAACAAAAGCTGTAAATAAGTTGTAATATAAGAACAACAATAACAACGTTGTCAATATTTATCTACGCGTTTGTACTCTCTTATTGTATGCGCGCGTAAATTTGCGGAGCGTGCAAGGGCGAGTTGTGGTTACACGCGCGTGTTAACTGCTATTTACGAGAGTTGCTTGACTAGTCAAAATATGTTCAGATTTAAATTACTAACTGTCCACTGATATCTGCGACTCCGATAAATGTTCAGATAATTGGCGAAAACAAGGCTAGTGCAAAATTTCAGTTTAATATCTCAAAAACTGAGCAACTAATTCACGTATAGATTTGCATCACACAGAAAGACGAACAGAAACAACTCAGCTCGTTACGCCGATCATTTATATATTATATGTATAGACTTTATAGGCTTCACGACGTTTCTTCTGGATGTTACAAACTTCGTGGCAAACATAATATATGCTATTCAGGGTATAATTATGAATTTATCCAACGCACCCCGTTACAACTATTTTTCTGCCTATTTTATCAACATTTTAGTTAAATAGCTCTGACGGCAGCTGTTAAAAATCTTTGTTGTATGTTAATGTTATTACTATTTTATGAAAAGAACAAAGAAATAAGCATTGAACTCAATATTTGTAATAAAATTGGTCCACAAATATCAGAGTGTAAAAGGAAATGATAACAATATTTAAATTACGTGTTTTTTTTTTGGATTTTCATAAGTAAATACTGAGCTATACAATCTATAGATAGACAATTAAAAAAAGCTCTAAAAATATTATGTGGGAAAGGAATCTCGGATCTACAGACGGATAGACGGACATACCGCTTGACACGCTGATCTTTTATATATATATATACTTTTTAAGGTCTCCGACCCTTCCTTTTGAGTGTTACAAACATCGAGGCAAACTCAATATACCATGTTCAGGGTATAATGATTTCACTATTGAATTAATATGTAAGAAAAGCAATAACAATCATTTAGTTAGTACATAGTAATACCTTGAAAATATATGGGCAAACATATTCACTTCCTTTAAACTGTATAACTTTTCTTAGCACAAAACATTCAAATCGATTTGCTTCCCATCCTAAAAATCTACCGCTTCCAAAAATCTATACAAATAACCTAATTAGACGACTTTTCTGAATGCAAAACATTTTTCAATTCTAACGCTGGCAATTGCAAAGCCAAGATTTGCAATGCTGCAAACACAATTAACCCAAGCAAACAGAACCGAAATTAAACAGCTACAAAATGTGGCAGCCCAGCTGCAAGTCACCAGCAGCTAACAAAGCCAACTATTCGAGTAGCCGAAGCCAATACCAAAGTCGAAGCCAAAATGCTACAATGTAAATGCACTCGCTTTGTTTGGCGAGCTCCTACTACCGGCTAAGCTGGGTAATTTGCATGGCATGCTAGCAAAAAAGAGAAAAAATAACAACAAAAGCCCCAAAAAAAAGAAACGCTAATAACTGAAGTGTCTACACAGCCTCAACTGTGTCTGTGACTGTTGCGACCAGCTGCCGCAAATGGTTATGCGAGTCCACAGTTCAAGAGCAAGCAACTCGATGATGCAAACTGAATGCATATGTGTATGTGTGTGGGTGTGTATTTTCAAGCCAAACTTAGTCAATTGAAGTTGCTGGCGGCAAGTGAATTGAAAACCAACAAAGAGTTTAAGACGCATCTGTTATGTTTGTGTGAATGTATATGTGTCTGTATGTATATACATGAATATGTTGTTGTGCTTGCTACTCACATTTTCCAGTTTCGCCACAGTCTCATAGAGGGTCATGTTATTGACTTTGCCATATTGCACGATAAAATCGATATCATCATCACTGTTGGACGTCGACGCATCACTGCCACCAGCAGTGGCAATGTCATTAGTGTTGGCGGTGTTGCTGTTGTTATCGCCATTGTTCGCGCTGCCAGCAGTAGTTGAGCTAGCACCTTTCTTCATGTTCTCCTCATTATTGCCTGTGGTTGTTGTTGTTGCTGCGGTGGGTGCACTTGCCTCGTAACCGGGTTGACGCCAAGTCAAGCTAATTGTGGTATTTGTTACCGAAATGGCGTGCACGTCCTCAGCTGGACCGGGTATGCTCTCGGTGCCTGTGACAATAGTGAGAGGGCAAAAGAAAAAGAGAGACAGAAAAATTATTAAGTGCTGTTAAAGAGTAAATGATGCAAAATCATTTGGCAACTCAAAATCATCGGAATTTTTAAAGGTTAGTAGATTGCTTAGTGAGATTTTTATTGCTGTAAGAAATTTGCTTAGAATAAGTATTAAGTGGCTGAGGCTGCTGACTGCCGGCTTATCACTAAAGACGAAATTGTAATTATAAAATGAATAGGAGAAACACAATGTTGAATTAAATTGTAATACGAATGTAAAAAACAAAATACTCAAAAACTAAACCAAAACATTAAACGTTAACTGCGTTTGCACCAAGCCTACAGTACCCTTTACAAATACAAAAGATTCCTTACAGAACTTGATTTTGACCAGTCAGTTTGTATGGGAGCTATATGCAATAGTCGTCCGATCTGAACAATTTCTTCGGAGATTTCACTACAGACTTAGACAATAATCCGTGTTCAATTTGGTGAAGATCTCAAAAACTGAGGGACTAGTTCGCATATATACAGACGGACGGACAGAGGCACACGGCTGATCATTTATACACTATTTTTACTTTATAGAATCTCCGATGTTTCCCTTTAGGTGTTACAAACATCGCGGCAAACTTCATATATCCTGTTATATGCGACCTTATAAGGACATACTATTATTTATTTACAGAAAATGATAAAATTGCTTTATGGTACCAAATCAACAATATGCAATAAATGCATATGTATATATGTAGCAGCAACTACAACAGCAATCAATATGTTTTCCTATATAACTACCAACACAAATATTTCAGCTCACATACACAAACACACACACATATTTGTATATCCTTGGCGGAAGACGCAATCGATGATAATGAGCCTTTGCTTGTGTAAGTGCACACATAAGATGAATACACAGGTAAATATTAACTTGGATGCAGGCTGACACATACACATGTAAATATATACACACATACATACATAAGTATATGTACATACATATTATACTTGTATACACACAAGAAACATATGTTGCGCTGTCTTTGAGAGCTTAAGTGAATTTAAACGCAAATTAGTGCATGCAAGCATGTGTGAATGCAAGTATGTGAATGTGTGTGTGCGTGAGTGCAAGCTGCTCAATCAAATTCGCTTTAATTGTTGCTTAATTGGCAAATACAAAGGCTGTTGATGCCACTCATTGTCTGGCATGCGCAAAGCTAATATTGTTGTAAGCCGTAACTAACATTGCAATTGTTGTTATTGCTGCTGTCCTTGCTACCTTTGGCTATGGCAGGCAGCCAGCAAGGTTGTTGCAGTTGAATGCCAACACAAGCCGGCAAGTGTGTTAGTGGTTGCTTGATTGCTACTTGACAACAATAACAAAGGTCAATACGAGTACAATGAAATGTTATTTTACTTTATTTATAATAACAACAAGAAATAATAATAAAGTGCAGACAACAAAAAACTGCCAAGTAAATGAGTGTGGCAAGCATATGAGCAGTATATGCAACAAGTGTGTGCGTGTGTGTATGCGAAATATAAACAAGTATGAATGACAATAACAATGAAAAAACAATAACAAAAATAATCAGTTGTCTCAAATAACAATAATAAAAATTAATAACAAAAACAAGAAAAAACGTTAACTTCGACTGCACCGAAGCTATGATACCCTTACGCACCACTGACAGTCAGACATCCTATTTATGTCTACAACTAAGCAAGCACTCAGCGTTTCACTCACCTTCTTCGATGCACTGCAAAATATTGCCTGCATAGGATAGACAATCACTGGAGGTCGTGCCATTACTGCCGCTATAGCTGCTGCCACTCAACGCGCCTGGATTGCTGCCGGCGCCGTTCGCGTAGTGTGGCATGACGCCGCGGCAGATGGTCATGCAGGCGGTGGGTACGCCGCGCCGCTGACAACAGGGCGTATGATCACGTCCACCGGCGGCGCAGCGCACAATAACCGCTGTTAATAAGAGAAAAAAGAGAGAGGAAGAGTGAGAGTGAGATAAAATGTAACATAGCGTGAATTACAAAAAATATGATATTAAATTTTGTGTCAAACATTTATCTGCACCAAGTTATTTCCTTTCGCTTCTCCATCATTTCTTTTACTTACACATTTGTGCTCGACACGCCGGTCCGAGCTTTTCAATATCCGACAATTTAATGTTGTACGAACAGAGTGGCGCACATTGTGGCAGCAAGCCGGATGCCTGACAGCATTTTGTCATATTGTAAACCGGTTCGGGCTCATCCACTGCCTCCGCGGGTTGTGTGCGTGTAATGAGACGTGGTGAAGCTTCACTTTTGCCATATTGATTCACGGAGACTACGTAGAATTCATAGTAGACTTCGGGTTCGAGTCCTTCCAAAATAAGTGGTGGGTTTTTCTAGAAAGAAAAAATACCACGTTTAATAAGGCGTATTGACAGTAGGAACACGTCAAAATTCATAGTAGCTGCCAAAACGAAAACCTATAATAATACAGGTAAAGCTGAAAGACTAAGAGAGAACATAAAGTGACATAATTTAATGGACGCTCCGACTAACAATGATGACTTCAATGAAGTGAGTTTATGGACCTGATCAGTTTTACCAAAGACTAACTGCCAAACCAATTACACAGGCACTTGCGATCAAAATTTAATACCGACCAAAGTATATCGTTCCCGCGACAACCGAGTTTAGATAAAAAAAACCGAACCTAGATTTTTTAATTGGCAACGCTTATAACTCTACATTAATCCTCAAAATTATTTTAGCAATGTAACTACTATAACCAAAAAAAAGTAACCGAAAATCTACGACTGCCCACGATGTCTACGCCAACCAGTTCAACCAACTTTCAACTGCGACTAGTCTTCATTTATATTCAACATTCTCCACTCTAACTCTCAACCCGTATATATATACAAGTTAGACTTACCTTCACTACAGTCAGATAGTCATCGCCCTCGCCTAGACGGCGAAATTTTACGTGATAAGTGCTGATTGTATCAGCCAAGCGCTTGGGTTTATCCCAGTCCAATATTATGAAGTTGTCCGCCTTAGCCACCGTACGTATCATCGAAGGTGGATCTGCAAGCACACCGTAACCCTGGAAAAGGCAGCTGCTGTATTCAGACATGAACCGTAGGCACCTGAAAGAGGGCGTACAAGAAGACATGTTGGTTGAGAGGAATACTTTCAGCACTACAAACACAAATACTTACTTGAACAGACTAAAGTCCAGTGTTGATATTTTGCCTGAGCATAGTGGGAAGCACACAGCTGGTATGCCACGTGCACGACAGCAGGGCGTGTGATCGATCTTATTTGCTAAGCATGTGAAGGTGATATTGGACCATGGTGCACAGACCATAAAGTCAGGCAGTGTAGCTAGGTCGGTCTTTTGTGGATCGCACATTTTATCGAGACACTTACGATGCGTCATACCGTTGGCTTCACAACAGCTACGTATGTTAGGCAGCTCCGGCATAATGCTTTCTACCGAAGCAGAAGCTTCGGCATCATCACTTCGGGGTGCGAATACCTCACTGGTATGGGTGAATACACGCAAACGTTCACTGGGCAAACTCGAACCGAAATCGTTATGCGCCGTCACCACTATCGCGTACATTGTGAGCGGCGTAAGATCCTGCAGTGTCAGCGTTGTCTGATTTACCGGCACTGTACGTATAATGGTCTGCTCTAGTGGACGTTTCTTCCATGCAAACGCATTGGATACTTCATCCTCATCGAAACTGTGTAACGCCGTGAAATTCACACTATAATAGGCAACTTTATGTGCCAGCTTTTCCGGTTCGTACCAGTGTACCGTGACACGCGTCTCCGACACATGATCGACTGTAACACCCGTTGGTGTACTGGGTATGTTCTGCACGCCCTGCAGTATGCACTGCAAACCGCTGAGAGTGTGATGTACGCAAGATACGCGCGTCTTCAGCAGATCCGTAAAGGGTGTATACTCACCGCGACACATATCCTGACACAAATCCGGTATCTGTTTGTCCACACAACATGGCACATGATCGCGTCCATCCGCCATGCAACGTACAATATTCGGAAAGTCCTTCTCACAAGCTTCGGGCTCTATGCCCGTCGTGCCATCGATTATGTTGTGCACATTACAGAAACCCATGCATTCGGCGGTGACATTAGCACGCTCACAGCATTCAGTGAAATCGTGTGTGATTTGTGGCGCAACGGTGGGTGTGCGCCAAAATGAGCGATTGTCGGTGGCGTCGAGTGGCGGTGGCACGAGATAGACATCACTTGATTCTGTGGTAGTCGTGATGTTATCATTGCCGGTGGGTATCTGCTTGACTGCACGAGAGAAGGTAATGTGAGAGATAAATTAGTTTAAAATAGTACGGTCTACTCTTCGAACTTGAGTTTCTCTTTCCAATACTGACCTGTGAGTATATGTATGCTACGGAGCACTGGCTCCGAATTCAGTTCACAGATGTAACTACCCGAATCTTCGGTAGTCAATCGCTTCACGAGCAACACCCAAACCTCACCGCCCGACTCGAGTCCTTTAGGATCTAAACGAAAGCGTAGTATAGTATTTTTGATGTTAGAGCAACATTTTCTGGCATATGTACCTGTCTTCCATTCACTTTCGTCATGCAACACGCTGATGCGTGTGTCGCTCGTCACTCTCACCATACCGGCTGTGAGTATTTCGTCGGATTTCTTCCATATCACTGTGTGATTGGCGCGATTTTCTGAGACAACGCATGTGAGCAAGGCGTCTTTGCCTTCGTAGATCAGTGATGGACCACCAGTTGCTGCAAGGAAGTAAATAATTCGAAGCAGTGAAGGAAATATTTGAGTTTTCTTAACAATTTCTTTAATTCAGAGAGTTTTTTGTTGTGCTCACCTATTGGTACACCGGAATTAACAGTCGAAAAAAAGCATGTTGATGTTGTTAGTACCACCAGCAGCTTAAGCATTATTTCCATTAATAACAGTCACCTGAAGAGGGAGATAAAAGAAAATATATTTGTTATAGATTTAGAGTGTACAGTTAATATTTTTTCTTAGAGAAACATACTAAACTTCTATGAAAGTAGGACCAACAAGCTCCTGGAATTATTATTATACTATTTGTCAATCTCGTAACCAGCAAAACCCAGAATATCCAACAAACTTAATTTTTGTAAAGGTTAGAGGACAGAGGGAACAGTAAGTACTTAGGATTAAGTTAATTGGCATCTGTATCATACGGAAAAAAACTTTTCAGAAGGACCGACCGGCAGTTCAGGTATACTATAAAACTTGAAAAATTCTCATTCGAAGGGAAGTAAAAAGCTGAAAGTTGAATGCTCTTAAGTTCAAGTTCAAATAACCTTAAAATTAACATCATTCAATTATCTAATTACTTAATTTAAACACATTTAATTATGACAAACAACAACAGTTCGTTAAAAGTGTGTTATCCTGAAACCCAACTCATACTTTACTAGGTATAATAATATCTCAAACTTTTACTAAACGCTTTAGAAGTACTTTTTGTGAGCATTCAAACAGCCAACAGTTGGTCATAGCGACAGTGTAAACAGGCTCATAAAAGGAAAAGCGAACAAAACAAAACGGTGGAGAACAAAAACTGAAGGAAATGGAAGTTTTAAAAAAGTTAAACAAAAAAGCAAACATTTGACACGTGCCAGGCGGCGCTAAATAGCAAGCTGCAATACGATGGAGACTTGATAAGTTAGAGTGTTTTTGAAAAAAAAATTTTTTGGTTCTACAAGAGTATATATATTCGAAAATTAAGTCTACAAAATAATATAGAATCTTGAAAAATCACAAAAAAAGTTACTCAGATCTTAGTACAAACTTTCTTCATAATAGAGCTTAAACCTCTTAGGTACACTAACATATTTGCCTTTAAAGCAACAAACAGTGACAGTTATTTCAATCTGGAAAGTTTAGATGTCATTTTGTATGACATGTAACACAACTTCGTCACTCTGAATTCCGGTATTCATATCCTGGGTCCTGAACCCTTAAATTGGCAAGTTTTTTTCTTCACCAAGTTAAATTATTTTTCTTTCGGCCGATTTGAACTTGTTTCGAAAGCGCAGAACAATATTGCAAGCAATATTTTTTTCGACTTATTATAATATTTATCAATAATTTAAAAAAACGATGAGTTTTGATGGTGGTTAGGCTACTTTTTTCTGTTGAAATTGTTAATTTGTTAGGTTTGTTGAAGACATTTCATATCAAAAATATTTCTGCTGATATATAACAACTGACGGCTAACTAGTTGACAGTTGACAATTTGACAGCTAACTACTTGGATGTTACTCATAGTCACACATTTCAAATGAAAAAAGAAAGAACAAAGTCTAAACAATACTTACATAATTTTTTGCTCATCAGCAAAGAGCTCTTATATTAAAACATCTCTCGAAAAATTCTTAAAAAACCTTATTTTATCCAACTACTCTCGTAACGGACCAGAAGCACACTTTATATATTTTTACACTAAAATGTTTTTGCTTTCCAAGGATCCACTCTCTGCATGAGTATTTTCCGTTAAATAGCTACATATAACTCAACTCAGCATCAGCAGCTAACTAATCCCTTAAGTAGCCTAATGAGTATGAAGTTGCCCATAATGCATCAGACGCAAAGGCGGGTTAGAAAAGATGAAAAATATAACAATATGAGAAATTAAAGCCGCATAACAAGAAAAATCTGTCGTGAAAAGATAACAAATGTGGGCAAAGTGAAGGACAGAAGGACAGCATGACGGAATTTTCTCAAGAGAGACAGCGCAGAAAGCTGCACCGGAGGTGGAGGATAAAAAGGTGAGACAAAGTAAATAGTCGCATACATGATTGGGCATAAAGGAAAGATAAATAAAGGTGAAGTGTTTTTGTGCTTAAGTAAAAACAAAATTGTAAGTGTCAAACACGAAGGACGAAATTTGTTAAGGACCTTACATTTATATGCAACTCGTTGTCGGAACAAAAAGTTTGACGGGACGAAAATAGAATAACGGGGAAGGTCCTAATGGTAAAAGTTTTAAAACGATAAAAATAAAATTGGATTTAAGATTAGAGAGTTTTTGGAGGAGGTTTTCATTAATATATAAATAAAAATAAATAAAACATATTTTTAGTGAGCATAAAGGCTGTGGCTGTGGCAGCGCCTGAAAGTGATGATGGAAGAATATTGACCTTGCTAAACATTGTTAGCCATATTTATACACTGAACAGGGTATATTTAGTTTGCCAAGATGTTTATAACACGCAAAAGGAAACGTCGGAAACGCTATAAGGTATATACATATATATAAGTGGACAACGTGACGAGCTAAGTCGATTTAGCCATGTCCGCCTGACTGTGCGGTTATGCAATATATACGTGAACTAGGCCTTTAGTTTTTGAGATATAGAAATTTTGCCCACGTCTTTTTCTCATCAAGAAGCTGCTCATTTGTCGGAACCGCGAATATGGAAAAACTATAGCATATTGCTGCCATATAAACTGAGCGATCAAACTCAAGTCCTTGTATGGATAACTTTTTTTTTTGTTGACAAGATATCTTTACGAAATTTGGGGCTGATTATTAGCCAAGGCATTGCTACAATCTTCGAACAACTTGTTTGTTTTTATATCCTTTTATGCTCTAAAAAATGGAAATGGAAATGCTAGCAGAACTGAAATAAACAAAATAAAACTTTCGGCTTTTACGAAGTTAAGGTTCAAACTTCTTGTTAAAGGGGTGGTAATAAGTAATATATATAAACTGAGCGGGAATTGGAGATCTGCAGTAACTGTGAACGCAATAGATTTAGTGCACGTATAGTTTTAATGATACTTTAAGACGAAAGGAGCTTTTTCAAGTAGCTTTGAAAGAACTTGAGAATCTGAACAACAAGAAGATGCTACATTTTCTTCTTCTTTTTATTTTGAGAGTGGCAATCGGATTTCTGGGACCAATATCTTCTCAAATACACAGACGTAAGTTTAACTTCCCTATGAAATGTTTCAATATATTCTACACCGATTCGGCTGAGGTTTTGGCCTTGTTTAGGAACAATAGCAAAAATTGAGATCTATTACAATGCATTTGAGATCTAAAAATAGCCAAAATATGAGGTCCTTCCACTTTCCAGTTCCTAAGCACAGTTCACAAGAAGTTTACATGACCAAATGCCGAACATGACTAGTACCGTTTGTATGGCTGTAGGAAGGCAGGCAGTACCATATGGGGAAAAGTCTCAACTGTAGCATTGCATTGTGTCAATGAGTACCATCAAGCATTTAGCATATCCATCAGCGAGCTACCGAGTTCTGTGAGTAAAGCAACAATTTGCAATGTAGTGCAACACTAGCAGCTGATAGTCGGCACTGTTGGCACACGGTTAGCGGTAATACACCCTTGGTAGTCGTATTTGTGGTGCGTTTTATTGTGCTTAAAGGCATGGCGGCTTGTGTACGTTCTTTAGGCGACATTTGCTTCTGCTGCGTCCAGCTGCCAGCGATGGTGGACACCACTCTGTACTGTTGACTCTTCTTTGATCTAACCGGACCGTTGTTTTGCTGTCTGAGTGCGTGCTGGCGTCCAGTTGACCAAGTTGGACTAGTAAACTGTTTATTTTGTAACTGAGCGTGCCTGGCGGCTAGGTGTTGTCCTCTGCTTGTTACTATACATTTGACAGAGTAGATGTAGGAAATCTTCCTCAGGCTGTAAGCCTTACTGTTGCGTTTCCGCTTTAAAGCTGATTATAGACTATAACATACAGGTAGGTGTAAAGATTTGGAGTTAATTAGAGTTGACGTGGATGACCGGAATATTATTTCACTGTGTGGTGAAGATATTTAGCGCTAATTTTGAGACATTTTTATAAAAAGCAGTCAGAACCAGCTGACCTATTACACGATCAGACCTAATACCATAACATATTATCGTACATAGTCTCGACTTCAACTTATATTCTCACTAATATCCACACACATCAATTGTAATAAGGAGTTTTTCAGTAGACTACTTAAGGTAATTATCTGAAGCAACTTCCTTTAGATGATAAGAAAGATATATCTACCCACTTACTATCTCAAGGCTGAAGAAATGTACCTTAGTTCAAAGCGATGACTAATCATTGACGAATTTTCGATACAATATCTGTTAGTAAAGGAAGATCAAGAAAAGGAACGAAAAAAACGAATTATGCGATATTCGTAGCACTCGAACGGCCTCGACTTTTTTTCGTCTAAGAACTGTCATCTCAGAAGCATTTAGGAATGCTATATGTTGATACAGCAATAGTGAAACATCAGATAGTAAAGACTGAAACAATTAGAGAGAAGTTACTGTTAATGGTATACTTTTCCATCATGCAAGATTGGTTACTGAATATTATATAGAAAGACTTACGTTAACTCTATGTGGATGGTTATTAGGCAACGATATTTCACGAAAAAGAGCCGAGTTAGAATTCTTTAAATCAAAAAACCGATTTTAAGGATTCTAAGCAATTATGGCAGTGAAAAGTTCAGCCGAACCGTGTCGAGGCAACCGAGAAACCGAGGAAATTGTGTTAAGGCAACTGAGTCAGTCGAGTTCTGTGGCGAACTTTGACAATCTGATTGACTCCAATCCGGAGAGTTTTGTCAGAACTTTGTTAAATAGGATCCCAAAAGTATGCAATACGTAAAGTTGTTCAAACAAGAGGAGCTAGGGTCAGAAGCTTTGGAAGCGTGTGTTTGTTATCTAGCATATTTTCGGTGCACAAATTAAGACAAAACACGACCAAGAGGAAATGTGACAGTCCACAGAAAGATATACTATAATAGAGATATCGGATCGATGAAGTTCACAGTAGCCACTTGGTACCCATTATAAAAAAATTGACAGTATAGCTTTCTGTAGAGATGATTAATCCTTGCGAATTATTATTATAAAATTCCCTTTAATCTAAAACGTCTATGCGGACAAATCGCTATCGACTGATGGTTTAAAAGCCCACATAGTGCGAATTCTCGAGCAAAGACTTTCAGGTCAAATCGACGAAAGCGTCAATCGATGTCTGAACTAACCGCGTGCTAGTTTGCCAGTATCTCGACGTAATTTATCGAAACCTCAAAATCCGCTAACAGTAAATATTTCGCTTTGTAACTTGCATTATTGTTGTTATTGTAGCTCCATACCGTTCTCACACGGGAACAAAAAACGAAGATAGAAATCTTTTGGCAACCCTACCAGCCCATTAAAGCAGCTTAGTCACACAAATAAGTTTCCATATATACCTATACGTGTTTGTGTGTGCGTGTTTCTATTTGTTTGCGGTTTGATATCTCCGCATCACTGCTTGCGCCGTAACTTTCCCATTTTGTATTAATTAAAATTTCGTAATGCCAACTATTTCGCGAGTAAACTAACGACGGCACAGAGCACTAACACACACACACACACCAACTAATGTATATATAAAAGCACACACACACATACAAATAGACGGTTGTGTATAGGGCACAAAGTGAATTGTATACACCGCATGTGGCTTGTGGCATGTGGCATGCTGGCATATGAACATAGATAACGGATGTGTATGTATGTGTGTGTGTGCGACTATGATGCCACGAGAGCTGGCAGTGTTTCCTGCAGCTCCAGCGTTTAGGTGAAAATATGAAAGATTATGTGACATATGCTTGTTGACAATGAGAAATTTTAGACTTCTCAAACACACACACACAGATCGAAAGTTGGCTATAAAATATTCATATTCATATGGTGCATGCCACACGCGGCAACCAACCAGCCTGTAAAGTGGCAAATGTGGCCGCAGATATGCAAATGGTGTTGTAATAGCATTGTTTTTGCGCTAACAGCAGTATAGACAAACACAAACATACATATAGTATATACACATGTAAGCATGTATGAGTGCACCAACGCGTGAAAACACGCTTTTGCTGCGAGATCTAAAAACTGGGCGTTTTAATTGGTATGTCAGTGTCGCAAGCCACATGAAAGGCAGACGCAACGTAGCCTCAGCTTCTTCTTCGTGCTTGTTGCCTAGTCTAGTTTTAGGCGCGCAGCCACGCATGCTTTCAATTTTATGGCACAAATTATTTTCAAATATCCACATGGCAAACTTTGACTTGACTGCAACAGCCACTGCAGCTGCCGGCAGCACTCCTTTTCCGCGCTCATTAACTCCGTCATTATCAGCATTATTATCAACTACTAATATTAACTGTGCCCCTGCCTCTTGCCCACCGCCGCCACCACCATTTATGTTGATTCCCAAGTAATGATTTTAAAATTAAGTGCCGAACTTGCTAGAGGAACCCAACGGTACTTAGCAGACAGAAATAATTTGCTGCGTAGTTTGTTGGAATACTTTTGGAGGCGGTTTGTTGGCAGTTTGAGAATTTCCAAAATGTTTAACATAAAAAAGTTTACACTAAATTTCAACGGCAATTACCCGGAAAGGTTGCTTTATTTAGTACACACTGGGGAATGCCAAGTTCAACTTTTCATGCCGTTTAGGTTGCAACAGCGGCGTGTCAAGCGAATGAATGCAGGTGGTTATACAATTAAGTGGGAGAGCAAGAGCGAGGAAGAGACAAAGGGAGAAAGATAGAGCGAGAGGTAAGTGAGGTAAGAAACTAGCTTCGGAATAAACTTATTCGAAAATAAGCTTGTGAAATATAATTTGATTTAATTAAATCATAGAAAACAATGAGTTTGAACAGAGCAGGTATAGTAAGCTTAAAACAAGGAAAGACGTTAACTTCTGCAGAAAAGCAGCGTTAATATCCTTCAAAGGTGCATTGCTTATAGCAATTAAGGGTATAAAAAAATCTTGATTGTGATCGGTAAGTGTTTATGACAGCTATATGCTATAGTAATTCGATCGCAAAAGCTTCTTAAAAGATTGTAGCTTTGTCTTAAGCAATAATCTATGTCAAAAGTGGTATAGATATATTGAGAAACAAACAAGAAAAAACGGTAACATTTTTAGTCCTATTTAATGAGTACCAATTAGACAGAGAACTTAGGGACTCGAACCCAGTTATAGAGAAATAATGTTATGTGGTCGATTTGAGAGGAACTAGGTCTTCTTTAGAAAGCCCGCAAGATATCTTAAGCATATGTGGTTCTTTTACTCGACCTTGAAAAGAACTCCACATGCAACAACTACTCAAAAACAACTATAACAACTTCAAATAAGTACTTAAAAACATCACTCCACTACTTAAGCTTAGTAAATCAGATTAATGTAATGCGTTAGAGACAAGTCAGGGAAGAAAAAAGTAGGTTATCCGCCGTCTTCTATTCATCCACTCAAGCTTCTCATGTGGTACATGCATTCGAGGTATTCTCAACACATAAGCTTAGTAATTTGGTAATTTAATTCGGTTGCCTCGGTAACCCAACAACCTGCTTGCTGTATTGTTTTCAACGAAATAACGGTACTGAATGCCTGGGTTAAAGCAGTGCGTTGCTTCGCACTAACTAATCTACTTAAATAGCTGCTTACAGTTGATTGCGTTTAATTTGAGACAGAAGTACGCTGCATACCGAGACGCCGCTTTCGAGTTGCCACCACCAAAAGCCCCAAAGCATCAGCAGCAGCGGCCGCATATTGGGCGCGTCTCGCGTTGACGTCCAATTTCGGAAATAAGACAACAAAGCGAGGACGGCATGATGGCGCGATTTGACATGCAACCAGAGGCAATCGGAAGCGCCTAAATTGCTTGGAGAGTCTACAAATAAGGTAGCATGAAAAAGCAGCGTGACGGGGCGAAGCGCAGTGACAATAGTTTAACGCATCCGTTGAGCAACATAAGCGGACGGAAGTTCATTGGAGTGTGGGAAAACTGAAGTACAATGCAACGTTAGGCAAAGCAAAAAGCAAAGTTAAACAAAAAAAAAGGCTGTCACATATCAGCTAAGCCAACCAAGAGCGACGTGCGAAATGTCGTAAGAACTATGAAGAGCTTTAGAGCACGCCATAAGCGGCAGGTAGCGATGATAAAGTACAAGCAAGCTCCGTTAGCACTCAACGTCAACCGCACAGCGTCAAGGCAGTAAGGGCTTGGCGACAGTAAGCTGCGTTAAGATCTGCCGCACATTGGACGGACGTGCACATCAGCGTCAAGATGTCGCACGATTTTTGTGACATCAGTCGCGCTTTTACGCGCATCCTGTTGGCTTTAATTCCTTTTTTTTTGTTATCAGTTGCCGCGTTTGACTGCACGCAGCTGACAGGCTTAGGTAAGCAGTTGCATTGCGCTTCACTGCTTTGCTTACCTGGCGACTGAGATCGCGCATCATGCTAAGCACATAGCTACAAAAGCGTTGAGCTGCAGTTGTGCTTTAAACTTTTAGCATATTTTGAGGTAGCTGTGTGCTATCGCAGCTTGTCTTGGCATGAGTTGACTTCACTTGGCTTCACATCGCTGCAGCTTGTGTTGCAAAATGCTAACAGGGACGTGGCAGTTTTAGACGCGGTACGAAATCCGTGGCAAATGCAGATTGCGACGCAAGAAAAAGCAGATAAATTGGTTTTCTTCTAGCAACTTTTGTTCCTTAGACCATTTTTAAGGTATCTGAGTACAATAGTTCATTACTGCGAGCTTGCTTCTGCTCCAAGTTTTTAGTCGAAGTGAGTTCACAATTTCGGTATGGCCTATAATCTTAGCAACCAACCTTTTTTAAAGAAGAAGATACAGCCAGCATAGTGCAAATATTAATTATTTTATCTTCACTGACTTCAGCTGAACCACTGGTCCAGAATGAGATTTTTTAGCGAATACATCCGCAAAACTTTGGTCGTGTCGTTTGGCTATGTCGTCGACGCAAGATGATGCTCCATTAAAAAGCTGCTATGATTCGAGACCGACCCGTGGGTGGCCAACGGCAGCAAGGACGCCCACGCATCCAATGGAAGGACCCATTGCATAGCGATCTGTCTGCAATTAGGATATACAACTGGCGTGACCTCGCAAAGGATAGAGGCAACTGGCGAAGTTTATTGTACTCGCCCCAGAACGACCCACAGTTATAGTGCCAAAGAAAAAGAGAAAGGAGAAATCTTTCACATTTACTAAATAACTGATTAAAGTTTCTAAATACGTAGGTCCACCAACATTAAATTTTAAAACCATTTTAATATTTCGTTAAATTTCGAATATATGTATTTTCAGCCCAAAACTTTATTTCCTACAGGGTGCGTTCCCACCAGTCACATAATGTCTCCAGACACATACAAATCTCTGTTTGTGCGTCACATTGCTGGTGCACTTTTGACTTCTTGGCACCTACTAAAGATTATTGCCGTTGTTGTTGTTGAATTTTATTATGTTTTGCGCGTTGTTGTTGTGTTTTTATCTCTCTTTTGTGCGGCATTGTTGCCAATGACGCCAGAAAACACGTTTAAATCAGACACAGGATCCGAAGCCAAAATTTGAACGGGAAGCGGGCGTTAAGCGCAGAATAGCGCAAGAGAGGAGAAGACGAGACTACACGAAAATTGCAACGCTGCTTTTGTTGCGGCAACACGTGCAACAATGACATAACTAACAGCCGAAGAGGATGGAGGAAAGCACTAACAATGACGCTGCAACAAAGAAATTAAAAAAGCAATGTCGTTGCACACACACACGCACACATATACGTGATTGTAGGAAAATATCACGCGAAAATTTGTTATGCATTGCTCGATAGCAGCCAGGGCAGCAGCAGCTTAACAAAACCAACGCCATTGCCGGCAACACTGAACTTGCCACACAAACGCGCCGTTGTTGTACACAAAGTGCGGCTTAAGTGACACGTAGCGGCACTAAGTAGATAGCTACTTATATATGGGTGTGTGTGTCACGATTTGGTATGTGTAAGTGTGAATATTTTGTGATTGTGTGTGTGTGCGCCTTTGACTGAAGGTAAATAGTGAGCAAAGGCTGCGTGTGACTTACTGCACTTGACAATGGCGGTGGCAATGCGTAACACACACATACATATTTACATATAACAAACATACAAAAAAAGCAAATTAAAGCCAAAAAAATCTCCGCACATTTTATAGTTGTTTGTGGCATATGTGGCATGGCTACCAACATTAACAAGACTAGCAACAGTCACTCAGTCAACAGCGCTTATATGCATGCTCTCTAACACCTCCCCCCCTCTTCAGCGCCCTTAGTATGGCTTCAACAGGCTTTGGTGACCTGTAGACAAAAACAAAAGCAAAGCTCGTACTTAACATGAGTTTGAGTGATACGAATGTTGGCGCTGCTGTATTTTTATATATGGTATGCACTTACCATACCAAGCGCGCGTTAAACAAGCGACGGTAATACTGCAAACATATTGGTTGAAAAGGAAGAGAAGAAAGGAAGCGAGCAAACGCTTGCCTTTCCAGAAACAACTCAAGTAAAATACTTGATAGGCCTTCTTGAAGTTGGCATGGACCTGCAGGTGTTTGTGGTGGTGCGCTGTCAAACTGTGCATTAATTAAATCTCAAAGCTAAAAGTGCGTAGAAGCAAGCTTTACTGCAGTTTTCTAACAAGAGCTTTCTTTTTTTTTGTTTAGGGATTGGCGGTTGGTTTGTGGTGCATATGGAAACTTCAAACTTCACTCTGCTTCCGCCGTTTCAAGAGTTACATTGTCTGCCAAGCAAAAATTTCTTCGGATAGTGATTAAACTGCATCAAATACCAGGGTGAAGTGGGCTGACAGTAGCATTGGACCAGTATATTTATAATAAATAAAATTAAATATTAAAACTATGGATTTCTTTTTATTAGGCTTTATAAATATTTAGTGAACCGGTTGAGAATTACAAAATTTTAGTGCTTGACGAACGAATTATGATAATTTATCACAAACAAGAAATTATTATATACTACAACAACTAAAGATGCTTTCAAATCAGTTTAACTAGTAAACTAGCAGCAGATACCGGCTGTAAATGCAACCCTGTGAGACTAAGACACTAAGTGATTTTTACAATAGAGCTAAAACTACTTAGAATTGTGAAAAACGCAAAAGCCAACCACAAAAAAAGTTGAAAAATTAAAAGAAATAGAATAGTAAATAAGAAGTAAATTGTCAATGCAACGAATACAAAAGCAATAAATAAAAGTGGCAATGCATAATAGAATTCAAAGCTACTAAAAAAAATGAATAAAAACTTAGAACTAGCGAAATCAAAGACACTTCTGGCATAAATAATGCAATACAACAACAGTTAGAAAAAAGCTTCGCTGCGAAAAAGCGCAATAAATGCATTATCACGGTCAAAAGCTAACAAAGTTCACAAGGCCTTCGCAAAAGCAAAAAGAGAAACGCTGAGACAAGTAACTTAGTAAAATGCAGTAAAGACTACGTGCTGGATAAAAGAGAGATAAAGAAAGAGAAAAAAGAAAAGAAAACTTAAAGTGCAACATTCAACAACAACAACTGGCGCTGAAAGACGTGTTGAGAACCGTCAAGCTATTCACTCGTTTTGCGAGGCACTCAGCAATTGCCACTAAAAGCATTGCGAACCGTGTCACTAATAGCATCAAAGTGGCTACAAATTTGATTTCCAAGTAAATGTTGAGATGAAAGTAAAACACGGAAATACGATGGTGAAGTGTGAAGCCAGGAAGTTGAAGTCAAGCCGCGTCAAATGATGCAAAACATGAAGTGTGCAGTAAGTGATGGGAAATGTAAGATAACTTAGCTTCAAACGAGACACTGTTGAAGGCCGAATTTAATGTAGTAATTGTTCATACCTGTCATTGTAATGCTAATTTAAGCACTTCTTAATTTGAGAATGGAAAGAAAGTTCCAAGTAAGCTGCCTTACATATTAGCACATCAGACAAAATAAAAATCTTTAGCTTCTATCACATTTAGAAACTCATTCGGGTCTGAAACGGTCTATGGCGCATCAGATAACGAGCTATTTTCACAGAGTCGAAACAAAATGTGGTCATCGGAGAGTAGGTTTTGTGGGTTTTACAGCCCTTTTAGGAAAGAGGACATGTTTTAATTAATAGCTTGAGTCTGGAAAGTTCATGCTGATATCTCCAGAACGAATTTGCATTAAAAAAATTGTAAATTTTCCAGTCTCTCGGAAGAAAAGCTTCAAAATCAGATCAACATGATTTTCAGTGTAAGCTTCATTGTAGCAATTTTTTTTCTTAAGATCAAGTTCTATCAAAGCATATACGCATAATGAATTTTATTGAAATTCGAGACTAACTTGCCTCGGGATCCCTCGTAGGTATACACGTTCTTTAGAATATTAAAATAGCAAAGGGGCTCTCAGTTAAGTTCCCGAGGTCAATTAATAGATATTTTTGAAATTAGTATCTATAAGCAAATCTTATGGTTTCACCGCTAATAATAAGTAGAATGAGTGGTAAGGCGCTGTTCTAACAAAATTATCGAAATACATTGTATATTTACGCGATATTTGATGATTCTATAGGGAATATCAACAATTTTGCTTTAAAAATTTATTAAATTATCCACGTGTTCAATCAGAACCACGCATTCACCAGATATTTCGTTTCCAAATCCATTACCAAAATTTATGACTTAACTAAGTTAGTTAGTAAGGATCGAACGACTCAATCTGCCGTTTTCCAACTATCTTATTTCACAAAATCTTCGAAATGCCTGCACACACTCGCTTTGTGCCTTTTCGAGCACTACACTGCAGCGATTGAGTCTTAAACAACGATAGCAAAGCGCATAAAAAAATGCCTACGCAATAAATTACCGAATAGTCGGGGCGTATACGCAACATTTTTTCTTCTACGTTTCGTCGCACTCATATCTAAGCGCAGAGCAGCAGCAGCAGCCGCCGCCATCGACGACGCCACTTTTAATAGCTATTTTAAGATTACACAGCTTTCTCTCATACGCCTTTCGCCCGCACACGCTCCGCTCCCCTCCCACGCAATCAGCGCTGCTCGTTACTCAATCGCTAGCCAATGGCTTAGTGCAATAATGATTGCAAAGCAATCACTGCAATGCAACAACAAAGCCAGCAACGAGCATATAAAAGTTAGCAAGAAAAACGGATTTTTCACAATTTTTTTGTTGTTTTTGTCTCTTTCTCTTTCAGCAGCACACACTTAATTCATTTTCTTGCCGCTTTCGCTTTGCGCATAGCTCGTAGTCGATAAAGTATGCATAGCAGCAAAAACAAAAAAACAAAAAAAACATGCACACATAAAGCAACAAAAGCGAATGAAATATTGCTAGGAGAAGGCAGTAAAAGCTGTGCGCAACAATAGTAATAGAGCAACTGTGGCCATCCCAGCTGCTGCTCGTAAGCGTGGCGGACAGTTAAAACGCTGCCATGGCTTCGCCAACGCGGCAATTCACAAAACTAACGGTTCTTAAGGTAACTAGCCGCTGCTGCTGCACCTGTAGTAAGTAAACTACTTACAAATGCTAGCATACGCTTCATTGCTCTAAGCGTCATAAAGTTTTCTGCTGCCTCCGCGCCTTTTCGCTGCTACAGCCAGCCATTAACCATCTATCAGTGTTCAACCAGCCGCAGTCGCCTTGACCGCAACTGAATGTGTATATGTGTGTGAATTTGCAATTTTGCGCAACTTTCCACTACACCCAGACATGAGCTTGACGTACGGACTTACTGACTGCTAACTGACAGCCTAATAAACCCGAGTTCCATGATACGCACCCCGCACAACGGTACTATTAACATAACCTCGTCACTTTGCACTCAAAATCAACGGGTATTTTTATACCCTGAACAGGGTATTTTAAGTTTAAGATCAGCCATGTGACTTAGCCATGTTCATGTGTATATATATATACAAGCTATTCGTTCAGTTTTTAAGTTATCGATTTGAAATTTTACACACGTGCTTTGATCGCTAAAAATCAAGTTCTTGTAAGAAATTTTTTTTTATTTGCAAGATATTTAGCTGTCATAAAAATTGATAGATCAAAATCTAATTCATGCAAGGAAATTTTTTTGTTTGCACGGATTAAAGTCCAAGCCAGCGCTACAATCTCCGAACATATTGTTCAGATCGCAGCACTATAGCATACAGCTGCCATACAAACTGACCGACCCAAATTAGGACAAATATATAAAATGCACCTGTGAAGGGTATTATAGTTTCGGTTAACGTTTTTTCTCGTTTTCAACAGTTTTGTGCCATTTGTTACTGCACTTACATATCTACATATGCATGCACTTGTATTTGTCGACTTTTGTCTCTTTGTAAGCATATTTGTTAAGTGCTGCGTAAGAGCCCTCCGCCGGCCGCATATGTAGAGAGTTTACCTTGAGCGCAAAGGCAAACAGAAATATGAGTAGTTTAGTGCAAAATGACTGCGTAAATGTATGTGTGCAACTACACATATCTGAGTGTACCATATATGTGCTACTACCTTATATGCGTTCATGCATGTGTTACTGTATGTGTGGCAAGAGTACTCTTAGTTACAGGCCATTTCTCCAGCAGCAATCTACATCTTTTATATGCTTTTCATTTTCTAACATGAATTTTTATTATTTTTTGAAGCCCTTCCTCCAATTTAGTCGTACCTTCAAGTAACAAAAGAGTTTTTATGTGGTTTTTGGTCTGTCATTGTGGCCAAGAACAGGAGAACATATGTACATACAGACCAAGTGACAGCATTGTTGAAAGCAAATATTTGCATGGCTTGAATTCGTTCAAAATTGAAATTGACATACACAGTTGTATAGTTTGCACAAATACATATACATATAAATACATTTGCGGTCCTTAGTTGCGCTATTGAAAGCTCTTTAAATTCTATTTAACCTCACTTTACGCTGTTAAGTGCTGCAATAAATAAAACGCATCACTAAGCACCACACAAATTTCTCTCTACACTAAATTAATTTATATAAGTAAGTTACTAGACTTGCGGAAATTACTTGGCCCTAGCCTATTATTCCGATTCGGTAAGGAATGTGTTCAACGTTAGGAAGTCAATCTTTAGACACCAAAAACAAAGTTGATTTATTGTTGATTACACTTCGGAGCGGTTCAACGAGAACGGCGAATTCGACTATGATCAGCATAAAAAACTTCAGGTTAGAAAATCACCAGCTGCTGTTATGACCGTCAAAGAATTTCGTTTGATTTGTACTTAGAATTAGCGTAATCGTTGATATAGGTCTCAATAAAATCATACTTTGGAAGAGATTATTGAATATCGAAAAAAAACTTGACGAAATGCTTACTGATTTCAGAACGTTAGGCTTGAACACGTAGGTCGTGCTGCTTGATCTTGCAAGTGCTTATCTTACGAAGTTTCTGCTAGATTAAGACATTCCCTAACAACAAGCAAACAACAATATAATATAAGAGAATTTAGCAAAAATTTCAGCCGAGAAGTTTTTCTTTACCACGAATTCTTTCGCACTCTCTAGGGAATACTTTTTGTACCAGTTGTATAAATAGAACACATTAAATCAGATTATTTTCAAATTAGTTCTTTGCAATGCTGCACTTCCGCAAAAATATTTCCATATCACAACAAATTCCAACTTATCTCTGTCATGATTAATTGGTTTAAAGAAACTACATTTTCACACATTCAACACAGTAAATCAAGAAGATGTGACGGGCATTGGTATTCAAAAAAAAAAAAACATTTCCTTGCAACTGATTGACTATGAAGCTATGAAGTATGTAAATATGTGGGTTTATGCTGTCTTTCGCATTATGTGTATATGCTTTGCGCCCAAAAGTATGCAATCAACCATACAACGACACGAAATATCTTATCTACAACCGAAAATTCGAAAATAATTCGCACAAAATGAAAGATTTATAACGAACAGCCGGCTAGGCAGACAAGTGAGAGGTGCGCTAGGTAGTTGAAAGATAAAGAGTGAGTGTGAGGCGTATGGGCGCTAACGGAAACCACGAGTGGGCGGTGAAATAAAATACAGATTGGTAAATTTTTGCATCTTTGATTTCATGTGCTCTCGAAATGCAGCTCAAAAGTGTTGCTTATGGTGCTGATGCTGCTGCTACAAAAATACCGTTATTGCGTTTTGATTTTGTGTTGCATAAAAAGTACAAAGAGATTTGATTAAAAATTTAAATCTACAATGCTGGCATAGAGGCAATAACTCAGAAGAACTCAGAAGTGAGTGTGCATAGTATGAAAAGAAGCGCTAGCTTAGAGTGTATATTTGTTAGGTAATAAAAAAAAATAGGAAGGCAGTGTTCTGGGCAAGAAAATTTAGAGTTTGATTAAAACGTGAAGAGAATATGGATCACAAAAAAAGAGATCAGTTGATTCTGAGGAGTAGGTTAGATATTGGTAGTAACGGTAAACTCATAACTTGTTTCGCCTTAGATTCAATAAATTTTGGGTGAGTTATACCCAGCATACCAAAGAAATAAGAAAGCTGGGAGAAAGTATTATATACGAAAAGTAATTTAAAGAGGCATGCAGAATTTGTTCGCAGTTTGCAGTTTGGATTTTAGAATCCGAATTAAATACTTTTTGGAAAAAGATCTGGGATTCTTACAGACACCATAAAGACTCAATAGCAGTACTTATCTTACGACTTTTTCAGACCTCACACGCAAATTATTTCACGACCAAGGTATCTGAAATAAGTATCCTCAGCACTTTTTGCGAAATTTCTCATTTTCCTTTCAAAAATAACGAGTATAAGTTAGACTTAAACATAAAAGTCGAAGAAATTATAATTTAGTCTACTCACAACCCGAAAATACCCAAACACAATTAAGGCAGAACTACTGGGCCGAAAAGCATTGCTAAAATCTGCAGCTAGCAACACTTGGGCTGAACATAAATTATAGATCAGAGAGAAAAGTGATCTCTACCTGACACAATATCATAGTATTTATGGTATAGAAACAGGAAGTCTCTTAATATTTGAACTATCATTTGCTGGGAAGATTTTTCAAAAATGTTGTTAACTAAAGCTGTGGAATGCTGTTGCCAGACCAAAAAAAAATATAAAAGATTTTTAATAAATTTAGAGATTTCTACAATTTAGTACTCACATACCATTTTGCCCTTTGTACTTACAAAATTTTTGTTAGAAGACGAAATAAGATCTTTTATAGTTACAAATTTAAGCTGAATGCTGTTTACCTGTAATGAGAATAAATTAACATTTAATATTAGTGAAAATTATTTATAATTTATAAACAATAATCTCTAATAAATATTTTAAGTCAAAGTAAAAGCGATATCGGTATAGTTTTAAGTTGTCATTATTATTTAAACATAGATTCTTTAAAAAATAAAGCAAATACATAAAATAAGTATTACGGTAAAAGTTGTTAATTAATTTAAACAAATTTTGTGAACACTTTTTGAATAGTACAGATAACTTTTCAAAAGGTGACAGTTTCAACTTTGTATATGCCATTTATGCAAATGATATTAATAATTACGAAGTTATTCGTATTCTAAAGTTATAAAGTTAATAACAATAAAAGTTTCAAATTTGTGCATTATCACCAGTTCCTATAATTAGTCATTGAAAAATTTAGTTTATTTTGCCAAGGTTGCAACATAATTTTTTATTTTTTTAAAACTGAAATAGAAAGTTCAAAAATTGTATGCCAATGTCAAACATTATCAGGAAGAAATTCATATTCTACAATAAAATTATTGTGAAATTTAGTTTTTTTTCGAAGGTTGCCACATAACTTTTTTCATAATAAAATAAAAGGTACAAAACTTTTGATACAAAAGCCATACATAATCACGTAGACATTCGCATTTTAAAGTTTTTGTTAAATTTAAATAGAAAGTTCAAAATTTTGTATGCAAATATCTTTCATGAACATGAAGAAATTCGATTTTTTTTAAGTTATTGTACAATTTATTGTAATTAATATTAAAAATGTTTGTTTTGTTTTTGATATTCACAAATTTTAGAATATTTATTCATTTAAACCCAAAACAAATTTATATACTTATTTTGAATCAAAAAAGTGGCAACCCTTCGTTAAAATTTTTTTTTTTTTTAAATAATAGAAAGTGTTTCGTTTAAAAAAAAAATATATCTAAAATTAGTACAAGTGGCAACACTGTTTTAAAAAGTTACAACAGTCAAAAACTATGCAGCATGTCTATTCGCCATTTTGCATAATTTAAAATTCGATATACATATACAAATGTGCACTGGGCATAGTATTTTCGAGTAAAAATTATGCATTTTGCATGCACTACGCTTTTATTCAGCACTTTGAGGACTGTTGTGCAAATACAGCCTGCTGCTGCGCCTCAATTTATACAAATACACATTGTAGTCATTGCATATTCTAGCAGCTAGAGGTCACAGGCATATGGCTTACAATTGCGTCATTCAGATGTAGATGTAGCTGTGTGTGTGTATTCATATATCTGGGTTGCCTACTTGCAAAGGCAAATATTTGTGCTGCTTGTAGGGCTGATATATTGTTGTTGCTTTTATAGCATTTGTTTGTTTTTTGTTTTGTAGTAGTTGTTATTGTATTTGTTTACTTATGCACCGCAAAGCGGACCACAGAAGCTGGAGTCCTACAAAAAAGACATTCGGCTGAAGATTCCAGTCGAAGATACGTTAATGCGTCGCAGCAGAGAGAGCGCAGCATGTGGTGTTGCACGTAGCAACACTTCAGCGCACTTCACTTGCGATTAAATTCTTCGGCATGAATGGAAGTGAACAACGTCTTTCAAAACCGCACACTTTACAGGCTTCCTGGCCGAATTTCCCTGCTTAAGAATTTACGCCTGCAAGCCCGCACTTCCGCGCACCCAACAGAATAAACTGGTGTGCGGCCATTTGATTGTATTTCCTTGGCATTTCCTAGGCAGAGTTTGCTGCTTATCGAGCTTACTTGTAAAGCGCTTACTTTGCTTGTTGCTGTTGTTGTTGTTTTGGTTTTTGTGCAAAGTTACTCAACTTAGCAACTTTGCATGCCTCGCCTTATTGCTTTTGTTTCTGTATTTGTATTTTACTTGTGTACTATTTGCTTAGTTGCTGTTGTTGTTGTTTGCATGCTACTTGCCACTCTTATCTGCAGCGCTTTGGTTTTTGCCAAATTTGAATTGCTCGCTGCGCACTGCTCGCTCGATTGTTTGTCTGCAATGTTTTTTATTTATTTGTTTGTTGTTGGTTGTTGTATGTTTGATGTGCTGTTGTTGTGGATATTCATTTGGTGTTGTTGTATATTTTGATTTGTTGTTGTATTTTGATTTATTCTGGTATATTTTTTATTTGTTGTGTTTTTAGTTTTTGTTGTTCTTATATATTTTTATTTGTTGTTGTTGCTATTGTCTGCTTGTTTCAAATGCAAATACCACCCGTTTACTTATTGTTTTTGTGATGTTAGTTTTCGCTCCTCTTTCTTTTCATTTCGCACATACAAATATTGAGATTGCTCATACGCCTCGACACACAGCACACAGAACACAAAGCTCAGCCGCCAACCAAAACTTAGTGGCAACAGAACTGCCGATGAATATCAGCGGTGGCGAACAAAAGACTTAACAGTTGTTGCGAATGCACAGCAAAAAAAAAAAAGTGTGGATAGTGGAGCACGGGGAGTCCCCTGATGCATGGCAAGCCCTACTGAGTATGGGGTAAAAAAGTTTGCGCAAACTTATTATTTACTTCGAAGGACACAAGTGATGTAATGTTACTATATAGCGCGCGCGATGCAAGAGAGCTTAAGTTGCGCAAACACACGCACACACAAACTTACAGTAAATTCGCTTTTTTCCATGCACCAAGCATACTCGTATATGCCACTTGCACACCATGCAATATGTGGCACAAGCCACTGCACAGCAGCCAGCTTAACTCCTTACTGTGTGTTCAACGGCAAGTGTAGACTGTTGCTTTGTTGGCTGCTGTCTTCAGTAGCTTGAGAGCCACAATTCTAGCATTTTTTGTTGATTTTACAAGTTTTTCAAATATGTTTTGCTGCTATATTGCTTTATTGTTGCTTTTATTCTTGAGAATTAGCGGAAGTCAAGTGTGTTTCCGAGCAGCTGTTTGTGGTAGAAATTCTAGGTGCTAGCATCTTCTGTAAGAATTAGATTTATGGAAGAAGATAGAGTTGACTTTAGAAGTCAAATTAGTTGACTAGTGCAAAAATGGGTTTGTGAGACTTAGTTATGAGGTGGCTAGGGAAAGAGAAGGTAAATTCTAATATTTCATAATGAAAGCAACATTATGTATTCCAAAACTTAATGCGTCAACAGTTTTTGAGGTTGGTGAGATTCTTTTTGTTTTCACCCATAATCAATAACGAATTGGAACTATTTTGAATAAAATATATAATAAATTTTTGCAACTTTATCGGCCGAAACTAACTGGAATTTAATTACTTTTGAAGTATTTCTCTACCTGGGTGTGGAACTCGGCTAAGCACGGTTTTATCAATGGGTGTGAAACTCCGCTAATCCAGGTTCGACACCTTATAAATTCAGCGAAATAGTTATTTTGTATTTAAGCTATTTATGCTTGTTACGAGTACTAGTTTTTTTAACCTCCCGTCTTTCAATTTTTGAAAAGCTTTTTAATCTGGAATTTCTGTAATAGCTTCTAAAAAATATAACCATTTGGCTTCATACAATAAATAGCCCATCTGGAATCTCTACTAAAAACCCGACATGCGTTATTGATTAGATTTCGGTTAGCACGTGATATAAAAAACCTTTCCTCAGGTTTGGTTATATAGTCAATTAACGGAGAAGATCGGTATATCGGGATTTTAAAGCTTTATTTACATTCCTGCTAGGATTTTTTAGTTGTTGATGCAATTATAGCAGATAAAATATTCTCCTATACCTTCTGTGGCGAAAGTCCTTGACTAAATCCAGCTCACCGCATAAAGACCTTATAAGCCAGCCTCCACGAGTCAATTAACTACCTTACTTTCCTCTAAAAACCACAAAAGCGGCATTTTAATTTCCGGTTAATCGACTTATTTCATCGCCGCATTAAAGTGCACAATTTTGCTTTAATTCGTATATTTATTTGAAAAATATTTTATTTCCATCTTTTCATATATATTTATATATTCTACTCTCTTTGTTTACGGCTCGAATTTTTGTCTTTTGTCTGGTTTAAAGTGTCGTTATATGCATTTTATTTTACAGCTTGTGTGTTCATGCGTCATTCATGTGTTCGCTCCACTTCACTTACTTCACAGCAGTTCGCCTTCAATTCCATTGTCACATTTACAGTTACGCAGTGTTGCTGTTTTTGCGTAACCCTGTTTTTTTTCACAGTGGCATCATTTTCAGTTTCATCTTTTCATCAAGCACTTCATTGCTATTATGATCTTTCTACCGCTGCTGTTATCTGCGGTGTAGCTACTCGGTTGCCTTTGTTGTTCAACTTGCCGTTTTGTGTTGCTGGTTGTTGACTTAGTTTTAGTTTACTTTACTTCAAGTTTTGGCTGCATTTTTCTTTATATCAAATTTGCTTTGTTCTCGCATAAGAACGCATTCATTGGGGTTTTATCTTTATTTGCTTTTATAAAATTGTTTGTTTGGCAACTTGTTATGACAGTCCAATTGTTAGATAAATGGGAGTAATAGAATAGAAGTGAAGGTCTTTAATTTAAGAAAAATGTGGAGGAAGGCTTATAAAATTGAGAATCTTAAATAGACCTTTTCAGGCTTACATTTTCTAATCAAAACGAGGGAGAGAAAAAAAGATAAGCTTACAGATGGAAGAGAGAAAAAAGAGGAAAAATTACAATACATCTGTCAGAGCTAGTCTTTTTGACAGCTGTTACTTTATTTATACTCGGTTTTATTTGCCATTTTATAATGAACACACTTCGGTACAACGTGTGAAAATCGTGCAAATTTATTACCAAAATTAATATTGATCTTTAGTTCTAAAAGATGGCGCTACATGCCATATAGCCCACGAAACAATTTATTTATTGAAAGCAACTTTTAGTAAGCACTTTTTCGCGGGTCGTGGACTCGACGATCCTGCAATTTAACACCGCTGGACTTTACTTTGTGGAATTATGAGAAGACGCTTGTCTACGCAGTTTAGCTCGAGACGATTAACAGCCTTTCTTACGAGACTAATGGACAATTTCTCTAGAGAAGCTTTTGTATTTGCTGCAATGAGTGGTCGATAATTGGGACATTTGGCTGGAATTTTTTCAATTCAGCCGTGGCGGTCACTTGCTTTTTAAAACATCAATCCTTAACTTTCTTCCATTGTTTTTTGCCCATATTGGCACACAGACGGAAATTAACGTCATCGTCTACTCACAAGCTTCGATTGTAACGTTGCACTGCTTTGGTGGACTCTGTCAACTTTAAACTGTCATTATTGTTCTCTATAGAAGCTTGTATGTTGTTATTGTATTTTGTTCTTCTGGCAAAAGCTTTCGGTGTGTCTTTATGACTTCCGCGTTGCCAGTAGTACGCTTATCTCTGCGTTACATCAGACAAGTTGGATTTTTATGATGACAGCGCTGCCGAAAGCAAACTGCGTGACAAAGCCAATGGAGCTTGGTTCAGGACAACTAAGGACAGAGCTAAAAGGATAGTGATACGTGTAGTTTTTGACTAGGAGCTGCAACTGTTGCACAGTACTTTTTCAATTGATGGTAGCAGAGCCCGAATACGTAGACCGGAGACATATAGTATTTTGAAAAACTTGTGATATTTCAGCTAAATATATTTAAAGCACATAAAATATTTGAATGTCCATCAAATTTATCCTTGCTTGAAATTTTAACAAACATTTGTCGGACTTTTTCTACTACGAGGTCTACTACTATTTTTTTATTTTTGTACAAAATTTGGTAAAACCTAGGCTGAATAGGAAGAAGTTAGAAGTTACTCAAACTACTTAATATTAAACGAGTTTCAAAAAGTATCATATATTTTCATCTTCATTTTAATACAGACTTGCAATTTAATTTTATGTTACTAAATAATTAGATTATTCAAACAAATAAATCTTAAGCATTTTCAAAAAGCTGCATACATTTTTGTCTTCATTTTGTTACAGACTTTTCTATGTTTAGAGGAAATATCGATTCCAGAAACTTTTTGTATGAAATAATCTTCCTGCTACTTTTTTACTCCCTTTACTTTTAGCTCCATTTTATTGTATTTTGAATAGTTTAAATCACTTGAAAATGTTACCGTTGTTACAAACAATTTGAGTGCATTTTCTACTACTTTTTTATTTTATTGTAATTTTTCCTTGCAGTACTTTATTTTGTATCTTTGCGATTTTTAAAGGTAGGAAATATACCTACTACTATTTTCACTACCTTTTCTACTACTATTTTCTTTACTTTTTTTACAAACTTTTCAAAAAAACCTTTCTTACTTCTTTGCATAAAAAATTTGATTTTTGAATATTTAGTGCTCACACTATTCTCTCTATTTCTCCTTTAAAGGCACTTTTGTGACGCCAGTTAATGAAATAAGTTCCACTTGCCTAATGCCTCATGGCACGTGGCTACAAGCACTTCAGTTTGCCACTGATAGTAGCAACAATAATCAAGTAAACAAAAAAGGAACAACAACAAACAAGTATCAGTTGCGGTGGCAATGATAGCCAAGAAACACCGAAAATAAACAGCAAAGAAACCCAATAAAAAGGAGCAAAGTAAGCATGTCAAAGCAAACCAAAAAAAAAGCAGAAGCAGCCAAGCAAATCGACAAAGCCAATGGAATCAGTGAAGCAAGTCGGTGTTGATATGCGAGCGCGAGACAAAAGTTGTAAGTGAGAAAAAAATGGAGGTAACCAAAAAAGACAATGCGAGGCAAAGAGAAAGAAAAATAAAATAAAAGAGAAAAAAGTAAACAAAAATCGTGAAGGCAACAATTTAAAAGCGTCTAAGCAGCTAGTCGCCAATTTGAGGGAACATTTCGAAATAAATAAACGTAAAAGTGAAAATGGCAAGCGATTACTTTTATGAGAACTATAAAATTTTTTTTTACGTCTGATTTTTGAAAGTTTTTTTATATTTTTTTAATTTTTATAAAATTTTTAGATCTACAAATTAAAATTGTTTTTAATATTTGGTTTTGTTTTTTAAATTTTTTTTTGTTTATAATTTTCATTTTACTTTTTATTTATTAATTTTTTGTCTAATTCTTTTTTTTTAATATATAATTTGTTTTAAAATTTTTTTTAAATATTTTTCGCTTCTTTTTCCCATTTTTTTTCTCAAAACTGCTTGTTAGCTTTTATGTGTTTTTGAAAGACTTCCCGCAAAAGTGTTGTGAGAAGTTTTTGTTTTGATTGAAAGTTCTTTTTCTCCTACACCTATACTTTTGCTACTCTTTGTTGTTGTTGTATTTTACTATAGCATGTGCTTTTTGCTGCCAGCTGATAAGCCACTTCATCACCATTTTACAGAGCTTGGTATGCTAGTATGCGCTGCTAAGTCTTCATTATGTCTCTGCTGTTTGAAGTTGAGTTGTTGCGCTTGGTGGTTTTTTTGCAAGTTTCTTCCTTTTAGATAACTTTTGCAGACATGAGCAGCAACAAGAACAAGGCCAACAATGAGCAGCTGGTAAAACGCAATGGCAATGCAAACACAACAATAAGAACATCAACAGTCTACATTGCCATTAGATGCCAATAACAGCAACAACAACAAAAACAACAACAAGTTGCCTGGTTGCCGACACTTTAAGTGCACACGCACTATTGTTGGTAAGCAAAGAAAAAATGGAAAAATAAAAAAACTATCCAATAGTTCGGCAAAGTTCGCGTTTTTGCTGTTTTTGCTTTTTATTTCTTCACGTAAGTTAAGCAAACTAATGTAAATACGAATGCGAAAAAAGGTGGCAAACAAAAAACAAAATTCTAACTTGTCAGCAACTCGACTTAATTAAAAGTAGAACAAAATAACAACAACAAAAATGTGAAATAAAAAAAATTTAAAAAACGAGATAAAGAAGTAAAAATAATATTTTTTTTAAATACAAAAAATCAAACAAAAATTGCTGAAACTTTTATTATTGACTGCTCATTGCTACGATAACTTAAGTCAAGTTATATTGAGTTTCTAGGTGTGGAGAAGTAAATTTAAGTAGCAAGAAAAACTTGTGAAATTAAGAAAGTACGCTTGAGTAGCTAATATTTCAATAAAAAGTTAAAGCAAATGCCACTCGAGTTGCTGTTGGTTGCGCAGTAACTGTTGATGAGGTCAGCAGGAGCAAAAGTTGCAAGGGTTGTCAAGGGAGATGATGATTGAGAGAAAAACTTGTGGTCGGAAAGCTGATTAAAACACTAAACAATTTCAAATAAATTACAAATTTGGAATTTATAATAATAATTTGTAAATAAACTTTAGTAAAATATTCACCACAATTAGTGTATCGTCTCTGAACTAGCAAGACGTTTTCCGTTAGATGCAAACCGTTGGCCGGTGAGGTTTTCAGATTTAATTATTAAGAATATAAGAGTTTATTACAGAAATGGTTAATTTAAGATAATCATAATTATTCAAATACAAAATTAACTCACAGATGTTAAACTTGACCGCACTTTTACTTTTCCTATGCTTTTAGTTATCTAATAATCTCTGCTAGAATTTAGGTCGACCATAACCTTACTTTCATACACAATAACTTAATTTTAATGTCAGACTGTTTTTAGCCCACCTCACTGCACTCCTTATTCTAATTATTCTGACAGCATTTGACACATGTTAATTATAAATTATACTTCTGTTACATAATATACATATATGGTGAAGTTAAGGGCCAAATATTAGTTGCAGCCTCTTTCATATGATTTATTGAATAAATGTGAAATCTACGTAACAACATTATTGGCACACCACATTAACCAACTACTACCTCAAGCCTTAATTAATAATATTTCCAACGAATATGTCTTAAGCTGTTGATATACAAATATTTAGAATATTACACATACATATGGTATATATAAGTATATTTATTAACCCTATTTGATATTTGCTTGTTGGGCCATCGAAGTTCTGTTAGCAGTGTCTTAAGTCAGCCGGAAAGCAACACCTTAGTAACTTGTTGTTAAGACAAACCGCTGCCAGCTAACTTACACCAAGTTTATATAGAAATATATTTATATTTATATGTTTATAAGTGCTGTATTTCGCAGCTTGACAAATGTGGCAAGCAGCTTAGAGAAGTGTCGGTATAAGTAGCTGCAATCGAAATGCATAACGGCAACAGCAAAAGGATAACGAAATATTTATGTCTCGAAGTAAATGATGTGGTTTCATGTAATGACAAGTGAATTCTGTAAACCTGGAAGCAAACAAAGTGATGTAGATATCCACATATGGATATATGTACGTATATATATATATATGGTATATAGCTTATAATTGAAACTTCTCCAGTAATAAGACAATATGCTTGTGAGCATAGCTCATGCAAGAGTTTATTGGCAGAAATGATTATGAATAAATAACTAAAAGCGACCTTTGTCCAACAACATTGCATGCACGCATTTGCTTAGCAAATAGTGCTTAATTAAAGCGGCTTACAAGCGGTTGTGAAGGTTCGAAACAATATTGCTTTTGCTTACAGTCAGCCAGGCGTGTGTTGCTTTAATATTTCCTAGAATAACCAATACGAGTACCATATATAATATATTACTTGGTAGGATTTTTACCATATTTGGTTAATTAAAATAGTTTCCAAGAAATACAGGGGTCTCAAATTGATTGGGATGCTTTAAGCCGACTATAAAAACTCTATGTGAACACATTATTAACAAATATGACTGAACAAAGGTGAAGGAGGTAAATGATCTGAGTAACTAGCTGAGTCGATTTAGTCATGTTCGTCTGTATATACTTCAACTAGTTGCCCAATTTTCGAGATATAGACCTGAAATATTCGCACGTCCTTTGCTCAGGAAGAAGAAATTGTTCAGTTCGGACACATTCTAACTATAGCACATTCCTATAGCTGCTATACAAACTGACCGATAAAACTCAAGTCCTTATATGCAAAGATATCTCCACGAAATTTGGCATGGATTATTATCCACCATCGCCACAGTCTCCCAATAAATTGTTTAGATCAGATGACTATAGCAAATAGCTGCCATATGAATTTTCCGATGAAAACCAAGATAAACATTTTTTTATACGCTTGTTTGCCATTAAAAAAGGCACCTATGAAGGATATTATAGCGTGAATTCAACCGAAGTTAACGTTGTTTATTATTTTCTACCTCACAATAACCCATATATTTATTCTCCTAATATAATAATATGCCGAAATTCATTACAATTGAAATAAATAAACAAAGAATAAACTCAGAACTGCATTATTTTCCAGTTCAGCTATCAAAGCTTTCTGCAACTTTCTTGCCAGCTTTTATAGTATGAAAGAAAGTAATTAAATAGCAATATAAACTTACATTAAATATACATTGAATTGAAAGCAAAATAATATTTACGCATATTTCTTTAAAGAGTATAATAAATAAACATAAAATATGGTTAGAAGGTGGTATAAGATAATGCATACTATCGTATTTTATGCATATTATCGTATTTTATGCTGCAGAAGCAATTTGCTTATACAGTTCTATATTATTTGCCGTGTCCTTTGTTCCGGTCGCATGAGAGTTGTCGACGGCATTTGTATTTTCAACGCTGTGTTTTAAATAATTGAAATTTGCATATATTTATTATTTCATTAGAATGCTAATATTTCAATATATTTTATTCCAAATCATTTAATGCCGTACGCACACATATGAACTAAGAGCTATGCTTACTATTCTCCACCATTGTGTAGCCTACATTTCGGCGTCGTTGTGTTGTAGAGCCTGATTTGAATTGTGTTTGTGCAATTGATTTGCGCTGCTTGGCAGTATTTATTAGAAATTATTATACATTTTGATTTTTGCCGTTATTAAAACTGTACTATTACATCTATACTCCATTATGCTCAAAATGTTTATTTCAGCAAAATTTATTTAGTGTACAATATATAAATGCGTATATTTGAAATAAATGCAAAATATGCTTGATGGAAGATGAAAATCACAGTAAATTACATTTTTGTTTAATTTACAAAAGCATATTCGCCAAATAATAATGCCATTAACGAGCGCAAGCAATTCCTGCCAAATAGTTGCTGCACTGGTGCACGGCATTCGGCGCTAAAAGTTATGCTAAGGCAATTAGCATTTATTTGCACTTCATTAAAATTTAATACGGAGATGTTTATTTATGCGTTCTTACTTCCTCGGCCAGTAATGTCTTTAAATGGTTTAAATTTGCGCTTAAATAGAAGGGCTTAAAGTTTCTGCAGAAAATTTAATTTCGACATAAGATTTTAGCATTTCATGAGGCAACCTTTTAAATAGCCTAAAAATAGGCAAAGATTAACCAATGGTCGATGAACATAAAGCAACTAAAACTGATAAAACTAATAAACTATTTTTATCAAAAATATTTAGGAATAAGATATTTTTTTAACATACAAAACACAACGTAATAAAAATACTTAGGTGTCACAAAAACAAGAATTTACATAAAATTTTATTTTATTATTATTTAAATTTAAGTTATCTCAAACATTGTATTAAAACGAATTGCGATTTATTTGGAAATGCGAAAACTGCTTCTGGAATCCCTTAATCAAAATGTCCATATAAATTCATTAATTAGATAGCAACAACATCAACAAACCGGTAAACCCAGCTGCCACCGACGTTGTGCCATGTGTTCACATTAATTATAAAAGACACACATACATGCACAAACAGAGAACCCATTTTTCTTGTTAAGCGTCCTTTATTTCATTTTTATATCATTACTTTTTTGCCTGCATCTGTTAAGAGCACAAAGCCACACTTTTATCAGCAACTCCTGCCAACACCACACAGCGCACATTGAGGCGACAGAGCGACACAGCCATAAATCAGTAAGTACAATGTCAAGCAATGAGAAATTATTCGAAGAAAAAAAACATAAAATTTAATACAGAAAAATTTTATGGAAGCAAAACATAATGTATGCATATAAATGTCTCCGAAGCGTGGTAGAACCGTAGCGATTAACGGCAATTAATTTGCTGGCCACAATAATTATACATATTTACACAGAGGAAGTACAAATATCAAGATTATGGAGGATTTTTTGCGTGCTAAGTGAGAAAGTGGCCAAAAATAAATTTTGTATAGGAAAGGACATTGAATTGCCAAAAGAAATAGTTTATTAAAAATTAAAGCTTTTAAAAAAATATTTCAAAAGAAGAGATATTTCAAATAAAGAGATTTTTATTTACAACAAAAACATAATATTAAAAAAATATTTTTTCAATAATTTTAAAAACATATTGCTATCGTTAAGTAAACGATTTCAAAATGAAAAATTTTATAATAATATTTTCACTGCTTTTGAGCTCTTCGAAATTTTTCGTTTTCGATATCTAGCAAGTAAATCAATCGATTTCGACCCGGTTTGCGGCAAACGATGTGTTTCTTCAAGGTTTAGAACTGATTAGTTTTTGGTGTTGATCGGTCAAGTCGTTTGGAAGAAATTCGAAAAAAACGATTTTTCAAAATTTTTATTTTTGAGATTTCTCAAAATCTACTGGTCCGATTGGGTCCAAACTCACACGAAATTCAAGTGCAATGAAACCCTTTGGAATGCCGTTTAGTTTATTCAAATCGGTTGAGCCGTTTAAAAGTTATAAGAGGGTCACATACATCCACACACACACACATACATCCACACATACATACAGACATACGGACATCATCGTAGAAATGTTCGGGGAAGCTTCCTCGACCCTCAAAACGTCGAGATCTGTTGAGAACTCGATTTTTGCAAAATGGGGTGAAACCAATATCTTCCCGATTTTTAGAAAATTTTCAATTTTCTTAGCGGGAAGTTAAAAATGTAAAGTTTTTTAGAAAAATTTAAAAAAAATAATAAAATATGTATGTCATTAAAATCAAAAATATTGTAATATAAATAATTTAGGATTACTTTTAATGGAAACCATAATATACGGTAAATAACAATTACTTATGCAAAGAACACTACAGAGATGTTTTGTCACTATTAATTCATGATAAAATCGAAAATTACGTATACGCAGAGGATTACACTGAGTCAAGCATATATTAATACCATATATTGTTACGAATATGCAGCTTTTAACACTACAAAAGTTCCATTCGTGTTTTGCCAATAACTCAGGCACTTTGGAGATTACGTATACGCAGTGTCGTATAATGTATTGAGAAGAACATATGTTTGGATTTTATTTAAGTGCTTACTAATTTCATAATGCTTTAAAAATTCATGCGGAGATTTTTTAGTATTATTTTAAGTCCAAATTTTAAGTTACGTATACGCTGCAATGTGCTATTCAATTTTACGTATACGCAGTGGCGGCCAAAGAACCACTTCTTTTTATAATGTTGATTTTTATGTAAAATATTAAATATAAAAGTAAAAGAGATAATATAAAAAAATGTTTACTTAAGTTTACTCTTCTTTATCAAGTACCCTAATCGAAAAAAGAAGCTTTTTAAGCTGACGAGTTTAAATGGCTACTACTCAGTTTCATTATTAAAAGGTACTATATTTTCATGAAATTAAGTTGAGTACTAAATACAAGTTAAATTCAATATCAAAGACATCTCTTAAGCCTTAAATAAAATTAGTTTTCTTTATCAGCACTTTAGTTCAGCTTTTCATATCCTCCCAAAGACCCGCCAAGCAGGGTTTGTAGGCAATAAATAAAATGAAAACACGTTCACTTGCCTTCAAGCAAAACCAATTAATAATCTGCTTTAAATAGTATAGCAAATTTATATAATATTCCGGCATTTCATGTTATTTGCTGTATACAGTGCATTTAATTAAAATAGTAATAGTCTAGTTAGTAAAAATGAATAGTAGATTGGAAGAGGTTTATTAATTAGCAAAAAATATATATATTATTTTTGAACTGTTCTCAGCATCCTATAGACCTATAAGCTATATGCTATAGTGGTCCAATCTGAGCAATTTGTTCGAAGATGGTACAGTTGACTTGAGCAATAATCCATAAAACATTTTGTGCAGATATCTTGTCAAATAAAAAAGTTTTCCATACATGAACTTGATTTTGATCGATCAGTTCATATGGCAGCCACCGGTTCGATACCAGCGGATTCGACAAATGAGCCGCTTTTTGAGACTTATATAGAACAAGCGATTATTAGATACAAGTATAACCTCAAAAATGCATGTATTTATCTAACCACGCTCGTACTAAAACTATTACTATCAACGAAAATAAAACAATAAACATTGATATATACAACCTTTGAAGATGCAAAGCAAACAGCAACAACAAACACGAAAATAACGATAACAGCTTTGTAAATGCAAAATTTGTATTAGTTTACAAGAATAACAACAATCAAATGAAATGGAACGCAAGCAAACAGTTTGAAAATAAACACACATATATACCTATATACATTAGTATAATTGCAGTGGAGGGGTGGAGTGGAGTGGTTAGCGCATATTTCGTTTTAGAAGCGACTACAACGCTTACTGTGGCAACCCACACAAATATACGTACACACACATACAAACACATTTCTGCTTGCATACATGCGCTTGGCGCACAAATTTACGGCTTGTAAACGGTTATGTTACAATGTTACAGGTATGAGGGGAACTGCACTGGCACATATGCTTGTCGTTGCAGTTGCCACGGCACGCGCGTTGCATGCTGCATGTAGCACGTTGGTGTGTGTTAATGAATTGCGGTGCAAATGAGAAGTTGTTTATATAACCAAACGATGAATAATGTTTGCCTGTGTAATAGCAACAAAAATAATAGGAAAATAACAAGAAAAATAAATGGTGAGTAACCACAAGCAAGAATATGTGTAATGTGCAACGACACGCTAAAAATGTAATGAGTAACAGTGTTGCTCAGATTGGTAGTTTTAAGACTTTCAGGATGAAATTGTGCACTTAGATATTGTACTTACTTAATTTTGTACCGAAAATAGATTGGTATAGAAAGAAACAAGAAACAAATAAAATTCGGTATCACAATTTTTTTTATATTTCTTACACTCGCCTTGCTTAGCATTCATCACAAAGTTAAAAAAATTTCGGTTTCGGGATTAGAAAGTAAACTTTCGGGATCCCGAAATTTTTAAAACTTCTGAATAATACTTATATAATATTATGATTAAAAAAAATTGCCGTAACGTACTTACTTATTTAATTTTGAGCTTTACCTAACAACCCCAACATCATTAGCTTTTAGCCCTCAAGCTCTGTACTATATCTTTTATTTACTTTCTTTATGGTTTTTGACTGTTTCATTTCTTAATTTTGAATTAAATTACTATTATTGGCAAAAGCTACTAGGCTACTATGAGTTTAAGATAACTGTATTACTTATAATTTGGAAAACATAGTTTCGGGATTTCGGTATTTTGCAAAATATATTTGGGTTTTTACTCTTAATTACATTGTATTATGTATTATTAAATACATATCATGAGTAAAAATTTTCGAAATAAAATTTCAAAATTTTGGGACCGAAAAAATTTTCGTCCATTCCATTATTTTTACCAAATATTCATAATAAAGGTAGAAAATCATTAAGACCATTTACTTCTAAGAAAAACAGCTATTTAAATGCATAGAAAACCAATCAAAAAACCTTGCATGAAAAAGTATTTTGCCATTTGAAAAATCTACTACGGCTCTCCGTAATTTTGAGGCATATTACAGCGCACCAAATTGCAATTCCCATACTTAACCGAAAACCGCAACTCGTTTATACAACAGAGCCAACACAATTACGCACGCTTATAGAAATGTGTGGGGCAAATTTTAAGCACAGTATGTGAATTGTAAAGCACGCGTATATAATAATGTTGTTTCCTAACGCAATTGTTGTTGTTGCTGCCACAACAGGAGCAACAGCGTTCGTGTAGCCAACAAAATATATGAAAATACCGCAAAAACAATAATAATTTCACTTGTGTGTTTTGTTTATAATTGGGAAATTTAATTATTTTCGCATCTCTCGCGTGACTCAGGGCGCTTTGGGTGAATGTGTATGTGTGGGTATGTTGGTGCGTTGATATGACAGCCAGCTCTTGCGCTTCACTGCACAATGCTGACAACTGTCATTGGCGATAGCTTTGTTCTTGTGGGCGTACATGGCAGCTACCGGTTCAGTGGTTTTCGTTTTTAATTTTCAATTTTTGTTTTTTTAATTATTTTGACCGAGCTCAGTTGTTATGCGTTGTCGGGCAGCAAAATATAACAGCGAGCGCTTGTAGATGTAATGTTGTGGTAAAACTAAAAATGGGTTACACGAGCGCAAAAGTAAAACATGCGGTTGCTAGTACAACAATTGCCTTACACAAACTTAGATGCGGCGGAAAAGTTCGGTTTTTAATTTTAACGGTGTTAGGTTTGACATTACGCTGATTTTAAAAGATGCGGAACCAAATATAAAATTTAAAAAAGTTTTTTGTTTTTGGTTTAACAACTTAAAATAATAAATTGTATTAGTTCCATATTAGTTCCATTAACAACTAGTTGTTTAGCAGCTAGCTGACACCTAGTACAAAAGCGACCAATGTTATCGCTTAATTATTTTAAATTAATTTATTAAAATGATTAGCATGACAAGCTGGGTCCGTATAGCCATGTAAGTCTGCCTGTAAATAAACGAACTAGTCCTTAAAATGTTTGAGATATCAATATGAGATTTTGCACACGTTCTTTTCTTCCCAAGAAGCTGATCATTTGTCGGAATATAGTATTGAATTGTCGTATAGCGGACCACTATGGCATATACATATGTAGCTGTCATACAAACTGACCGATCATAATCAAGTTCTTGTGTGGAAACTGTTATATTTGTGAAATGCATTATATGTAGCTTCCGTGCAGCCGATGTTAACGTTTTTGCTTGTTTTATTATATTTATTTTACTATTTTTACTTTTAACTTTAAACATTAACTTTTCTAGAATAATATCAATTGCACCAAGCAATTCTCTGCACCACACAGACTTAACACAATTTTGTCATTTCCGCTTTAATAAAAAAACTTTTGCAACCCATTTCTTATTCAACATTCATTCTGATGCTGCCTTTTGTTGTTATTTAACTACTTTTGTCGCCATTTATCCAGCTGCGATAAGTGTACAGACTTAGACGCACATATAAAAGCACTGGTACCCCATAGCGTATGAGTAACCTACGCTTTGCTGCTAGTTACCACAGCACGCATTTGTCTCGTTCAGTGCAGTGCTTTCAAAATTATTGTCAGTCGCTGTGTATACAGATAGCTGGTGGTATATACATGTGTATGTATGTATGTAGATCAACTGTAATTCAATGTGCTGGTTATTTGATGGCAAGGATTTTATTTATGAACGAAACTATTTTTCAACTCAGCGCATAGTTTTGAAAATGGCAAGAAAATTTACATATTTTTTATGGCAATCAGTTCACTTTATATTATTAAATTTGAGAAATTGCTGACAGCGTGAACGCATTGGAGAGCGTGTGCTTTATGCGAAATTATGAAAAGTTTTTTATTTGTTTTTAAATATAAATTTTATAAAGTGGAGTTACCGTATATTTGCAAACCTTAAGGAAAGAAATTCTATTTTTAAATATACAGTTGAAAAATTTAAGAAGAACAGTTTATAATGAGAAATTCAGATTTATAGAAAAAATATTCGAGCACTTATATTTATTATTATTTTCTACTTAGCAGGGTTGCCAGAAGCATTTAGAATCAATATTTTCAATATTGATCAATAAAAATAAAAAAATTATGAAAATGTTTAATTATTTTACTGTAAATAAAATATATGTTGTGCGGTTCTCAGCACGCTTTCTCACTTATTTAAAGAACAAAAACCATCGATCTTGCGCAGAAGTTTAACATTTTCATTTTAAATACAATTTTTTCTGCACTCTTTAAATAATAACCCTATACTTTGTGTTGGCAACTTGTTGACCCGCAGCAATAATTAGAGACGAGTAAATGATATGACATGTCGAAGTAAAATTGTAGATAATGTAACTGTTTGTAGCTGCAAACAACACTGTCACAACAACATACCCGTCGTAGCCTCCAGCTGCCAACCAAAGGAATCGAATGGCAACACTGAACTCTGCTGACTGCCAGACTGACTGACGAGAACATCACGCAGAGTAATTGCTGGCATGCAGCGAACCTTGCATGCTGTCACAGGAAATCGTAGCGAGTATAATTTATACATATATATGTTTCTATATTCTACATAAGCATATACATATGTACTTTCGAGTATGCACTATATCCTACTTATGCTAATGTATGCTAACACAGCACATTATTCATACGTAAAACGACATGTTAGTTGTCATTCCATTTCATTTATCACGGCGTACAACAAAAACATAATCAACAAAATACAACAGCAGAAGAGGGCGACCTAACAGTATAGCGAATCAGAACAAATAAACAGATGGCAGACACTCAATGTGAGTGAGTTGTGAATGGTGTTGCCAGAAGGTGGACAATAACCACACATACACACGCTTCCGCCATCTGCTGCTGGCTGTCTGCTGTCTGTTGTTCATCATCGATGTTAACGCCGGTTGACAGCAGCGCATCAGCTTCGCTCAGCAGCAGAAAAAGGAGGGCAGCGAGCCTTTCGTAATTCCCTAAAGTCAGCGCGCCGTTGTTCCTTGTTGTGTTCCCTTGTTTAGTTTATATCGCGCTGTTCCTGCCACTTCCGCCTGCCTCAAAGCGCGCTCGTACATTAACTTGCCGCTTTGCGCTTATTTTCACTCGTTACTCGTTGCCGGCGCCGTCGCCGCCTGGCTTGGCTCCTGTCGGCAGACGGCTGGCTGTTGTTGATTTGTAACCGCCTTGAGGGCAAAATCTCATTTGACCGAATGTTGGCGCTGTCAGTTGTAGACACACAAACACACACTGCACAGCAGCAACAACAAGTTGCAATGTTCTCCCCATATCTCTTTGGGCAATAGTTTGTATGTTGTGTTGCGCCTGCGGGAATACATGCAGTTGCTATCCCGTTGTTGTCAGCCTTTAGCAGCTGCTCTTGTCAGTTTGCTCGCGATTTGCGACTACTGTTAGTTTTCCGCGAGCGCATGGGAGAATGCAGAAGATTATCAGAAAATAAACCGAGTTCACCGCGGCAAATGGGGGTTTGATAAATTTATAAGCATAAATTTAATAACTTGAGTTCAGACTTGTTGTTTCGTAAACTTGCTGAGAATTACAAAATTTTGTAGGACGAGCCAAATAACAATAGTCCCAACAAAAAATTAACGTAGACTTCAGTGACACCGAAGCTATAATAACCTTCTTTATCTAAATTAGTCTGAACAATTAGCTAAGAAAATAAAATTTTTCTCAACGTTTCATTAGTTCACTGTACGAAATTATAATGAACGTAGAAATACTTTCATAAACAGATTACTAGTGCAGTAATTCCATCACACAAAAAGATTTTCGCAATTATTTAGATACAGACTAGTCACTATCTATTTGCTATATTTTACTTTAGTTGACTTCTACCCAATATAAATAATATTTTTTATTTTCTTTTTATTTTTATTAAATATATACCTAAAATCCTGAGAGAATAAATTCTGGTACTCTGTTTCACAGCTCTTTTTCTCGTCTTCTTTTTTTTCGTAGCTCAATTGCTACCTCGTTCTCACAACTCACTTTCTCTGTTTTTCTGTATCTCTCTATATAGCTTCTCCTACAGCTTTTCTATCGTCTTCTCCTACAGCTCTTTCTGCCACTCGCTCTCTTCCACTTCATCCACTAGCGCTCTTATCCTTCTTCCGTTTCCTTATTATCTTCTCTCAAACCTATATTTTTCAAATCTTCCATAAATTACACTTTATATGGTGATAACAAGGAAATGAGAAAGTCGGGACGGGAAATACACTGGACTTGCGTTTTATTATTAAAAGATTACTGATATTGCTTAAATCTTGTACTCTATCGCTGGCTCTGGCTCTCTCTCGCTTACTCAGTTTTCCTGCTACTCTCTCGCTCGCTCGTCTTTATTTCAATAAAGCTTCAAATAACACACTGAGAGAAAAAACTTGGACTTGCGTTTTATTATTAAAAGATTACTGATATTGCTTAAATCTTATACTCTATCGCTGGCTCTGGCTCTCTTTCGCTTACTCAGTTTTCCTGCTACTCTCTCGCTCGCTCGTCTTTATTTCAATAAAGCTTCAAATAACACACTGAGAGAAAAAACTCTTCTCTCATATACTATCTATAATTTATATAAAATAATTGGATCATCACTCTCTTCAAACACTTCATCTCTTGAACACTTCAATTCATCCGGGATTTATGAGGATTTAATCTTTAATGGTGTTAAATGGTTTGCAATCAACTACAACTGCTGATGTTCATCAGAACGCAGTATACTTAAAAACTGCACTGTTGTTGTGCGGTCGCAACTGCTCAAGCAATGTGTTAATGTAATTGTCGGTGCCGTTTAATCACATTTCTCAACACAGAAAATCCATATATTTGTATATGTCATATATTTGTATATGTGTGTACCTGCCTTGGGACATTTGTGTATTGTGTTAGTGTGCCAAAGAGCAAAATTGAGCAGCAAGAAAACAACTGCCTTAGCTAACAATTTTGTTGTTGCTATTTGAACATAAACAATATTCAAACTATCAACTAAGCTGGGAATCAGCAACTTAGATATATGAACACAGTTGCTAATAGCACCAGCCTAGTCATTATGTTCATAATAATTTTAGCCGTGGTGAGTGAACAATTATGTCGGTTTGGCCAAGTTGTGTGAAATTTCCTTTGGGTTTGGTTCAATCGCAATATTGACAATAAAACCAACCTTAATGTAGAGGACCTGCTCTCTCCAAGGTGAGTTGCAATTTGCTAAATTTGATTTTAGTGAAAATTCATTTAGAAATAATAGACCGAAGATGTAATCCATAGACTCCGAAATTGCTTTTGAATTTGGTTATGTTTTTGGAGGCATGTATTGCTTTTACTCTAATCGAATATACCAAGAACTACTACCAATACCGAAAAGCAGTAAAAGGGTTAAAATGTACACAAAATCAGAAACATTTAATTCAAAAAATCCACAAGACTTAGTTTTTATTAAAAACTTAAAGTAGTTATCCTAAGGTGGGATAAAATCTGGATAATGAAAACATTGTAAATCACCACTTCGAAATGCCTATTAGACCTCGTACTATACGTATTTTTGATTATTCGGATGTTCCAGTTTCTTATTAATATGTCAAATAGTGCTAATTTACCGGAGTTTTCGCTTATCCGCATATTCAAGTGAACTATATTTTGAAGCGGATAAAATCCGGATGATGTGAATAATCTGAAGTACATACAATATTTTATTAGTACGATTATTAGAACTGGAAGTACGCATAAATTGTCACATCCGGATATGTATTGCTTATTATCAGTATCCGTATAATGCGGATAACCTGAAATACAAACGGTAAATGAATAAAATGTTTATCAAAACAGTAATTACGCATAATTTGGAATATACGCTTGTGAATTATGCGTTGTCTGAGTTAAAATCCGGATATTCGGGTAATGCAATTAATGGTTAATATTAAAAATGTTGAAGAAAAGACATACAAAAAGAAACTATCTTTCGAACTTTCCACTATAAAAATTATTGTTTATCCCTACTGAAATAACTCTTATCCCTTGGCATCTGCACTTCTATCATGCAATCACGCATTCATCATGCATTCCAACGACATTTATCATGTCACACATTTCTCTTATATATTTATTTATTTATTTATATCATATTTGCATTTATAATATTTTTGTCCTCATAAGTATTTACACATTTCACACTCGGTGCACCATTTTCTTTGGCATCACATTCGCATTCGCTTTGCGCTTAACACTTTGCAATATGAAATATTATTATAAATTGCCAACACTTGACTTAACTGACTGCGAGTCCAATTGCTGAGCAGCCAAGGACTTGTAATCCAAAAAAAAATAATAAAAAAAAGAGTAAAAAGAAAAATAAAGTAAAATGAGTAAGAAAAATATCAGCAACAACAAGAGTGCCTTGTAACTGAAGAGAGTGAGAAGTACAACAGCACCACCTCCTGTGCAACACTGCGCGCGCTTAGCCTTAACACTTTTATACCTATCAATCTCAACGCCGCTCTTTACTCAATGCTATAGAAACGCATTTAACTCACGTATTTCGATTATGCCTCGATTTCGTTTTTTTTGTTTTTCTTCTGCTGCTGCTCATCCATTCGATCAGCATTCCCCTTCAGTTGACTTTCAGCTCCGCTTTCGCTGCACTGGCTTGAGTTAATCTCTGGTTGCAGCGCTTGTAAGCTGAAGCGTAAATTCCCTGGCGCTCAATGAGACGCTTAAGTGCATTTTAATGGTTTCTCAGCATTACACGTTCGCGATTGGGGTGAGAGTGAAGGTGAAGGCAAAATGTGGTTGCATTAATGAAGAAGCGAATGTGCATTGAGTATAAGAAAAGCAAGAAATGAGATATTTATATTATGGAAGTGAAAAATCATGGTTTGGGAAAAATACAGTTGTTATGAAAAGTGAGTAGAAAAAGTCCTAAGCGTAGCACTATATTTAATGGCCAAAAACAAAATAAATCTGATACTTATCCATTTGATTGTAATGCTATACAAGTAGATAATGTGGATACCGCTTTTAATTGATATAACAAATTTCTGCTATAACCCTCTACTTACTTATGCCAATATATTACTTTTAAGCTAGTTGTTTGTTCGATTCACCACTTTTCAAGCTTTGATGAAACAAAGCCAGCAAATAGGACATTAACAGATTTAGTATTTTTATACATATATTAATTTAGTTTCGAGTTAAACAACCTAGTACCTTTCTGTGTTGTATTTTATTCTTCGTTGTGCATCCATTGTAACTAAAAAGTAAGTCTCTAAGGAAATAGAGTAGTCTCGCACTTCTGGTATAATTTAGAAATGCTCTATAAGTAAAGTATTACAGGTTTTAAACGTAGTCTTGAATAGTTCTACTTCAAAAAACAACAACAACAAATTTAGGCATACAGGGGTCAGATATATGGGTCAACTTCAAATCCTTACAACGTAATGAAACTGATATTATCATAGATCCAATGCACGAAACATACATGTCTTTATATATTTCTTCATATTTGCTAGAAGCGCTTCGAAAAAAACTTGTTCATCAAGTCATCAAGAACTATATATAACATAGAGAGCTTAAATAAGAAAAATGTCCTTGTAAAACAAACTAAACAATCAAAATCATGTCTTTGTGTGAAAAACTTTTTAATTTGACGAGAAATATTCACGAAATTTTTCAGGGACTATTTTCTAAGCCAAAGCTATAATATGTGAAGAAATTTTCTATATCGGAACACTATAACATATAGCTAGCATACAAACTAACGGTCAAAATCATGTCCTTGTATAAAAAACTTTCTGCAGATATCTCTTGTATTTATACATGCATCTATTTAAATGAGACTACAAAGAGTTCCCTCGTTTCTAAAGCTCTAAACAACATATATATAGATTGATGCTGTTGAATAAACTGGTATAAATATAAACGCGTGCCATACATACATACACAGATATACCTTATTATTTTCAATTAGTAAACATGCAATTCGTGACTCAGAAATCTAGCAGCGATGCAGAAACTATCCAAAAGTGGTTCACACCATATACGTGTTTATATACGAGTACACATTTGTACATGTAGCATGTGTATGGTATATATGTTCGTAAGAGTGAAGCCACTGCAATAAAATTCACACACGAGATGATTCAATTAATTAACACACAATTTTCTCGTTCAAGTTCAACAATGGCCGCTTTTATAGCGATTTTAATTAATTCTAAACTAATTCTTAATTGAGTTAATGGTGTGATAATGTATTGTATTTAGCAGCGATAACATATTTACATACATAACTACATATACATATGTAGTGTGAAGATTTTAATAATATCAATCAAAATTAGTAATTCAAGTGTGAATAAATCATTTAGCCTTCCTATTTTATTCATTTTAAATTAATTATTGCAATATTGGAATTTCGAAAATGGCGGAACTGCAAAAAAGTTTATTGGATGTAATGAAAAATCAAATCAGTTGTAAAAATTATTTAGGTAGCTAGATGGTATGTCAATATATCTAAACTTTAAAAGAGAACGGAAAATGAGAAGACGAGAAGAGATAGATGGTCAAAAAAAAGAGATAAACGGTCAAGATAGAAACAAACGGTATTAAAAGAGACAGAAACGAGAGACAAAAATGCAACAACTGGTTAGAATTTTTAGAAAAAGACAGATAGTAAAGAGAGAGCAAGAGACAGGCGGTCCAGAGATATTGAGAGAGAGACGATTGAAATCAAGGCAATATCAAGAGTAAGACAGTTGAAACCGCTAATTTAATTTATCTGAATTTACTAAATTTATTTGTAAGCTGTTTGAGAACTACGGTCTTAAACTGTTAGCGAAGGAAATAAAAAATCAAAATATACGATAATTTAAAATTAGTTCTTAGCAGAAGTAAAAATAATAATAAAGAAATTTCTTCACTAAATCTGAGCGAGCGATAAAGAAAATGAGTAATTATTAAGAATCAGCTCAGCTCAACTGTATTTGAAGTCACGAGAGGATATGCATGGCTGAAATTAAGCTTCAATATGGTTAAATTATCATATATCAAGAAAACACAACTTGTCTCCAGTCTTGGGTTTAGACAAAAAAAAACATATTTTTGGACTTGAACGCTGCCTTGGCTATATAAGCATATATATAAATTTTTTTATTACATATACATATATCGAATGTATATATATTTCAAAATATTCCCCGAAAATTAAAGTTGATCTGGTAAAAAGTTTCAGAGATATGATCATATTTTTGTGAATTCTTGAGCTTTGTGTAATCGGTTCGCAAAACTTTGAAGGCGTTTTTTCTCGAAACGCTCTTTTCAGAGTCAGTGCGGAAACTTTCTTTGAATGGCTGGGCTGTTCGACTTGAAATTTTCAAACGACTTCTAATATATATTTGTCAGGTAATTATCGAAGGATTAAGGATTTGATAATAATTTCAACCTTTTTTTAAATACGCTGCTACTTTTTTTTGGGAAGCCGCCATTTTTTCGAGAATTAAAATTTTGAATAGCTCTTCGATCATTACCTATATACTTCTATTGTTAGAATATTTTTTTTTATTGATTGTTAATTTTTGTATTTAAAAAATCTTGTTGACGGCCAGACACTTTCTTAAGGTAGTCCTCCTGGAGATAGGCTACGGTAACGAGGTAACGATCCAAAATGTGTTAAAAATTAATCGCCGATTATTTAAGTTTACGAAATTCAGTAAATGTACGTTTTTTTATTTATTTATTATTAATTGCATTTTCTAACAAAAAAAGCGTTTTTATGACTTTAATGTGAATATAATCGCTCAAGTTGTGCCGCTAACACGAATTTAAGTCTTGCTGTTTATAAATAATAATTCTCTGTGTCGTGTTAAAAAGTTCTGCGTTTTTTTTTTTTTTTGTAAAATGCTGTTTTAACTACCTGCGACCACAAGGTCTTATAATGCTGTCAATTTTTCAACCGTCTGCACAAAATTTCCGCCGAAACATGGTTATACTCCATAAATGCTTCAAAATAGTTTGAGCTGAGTTTAAGCGATGTTTCGTTTGTATAACAAACTCATTATTTATAAATAGTGTTTCACGCTCGATGGCAATAGACACGGGTTTATGGATCAATTTAATAGAACTTGAAGTCGTTATGTTTTTTTCACCACAATTGCCCTTCGATATTTAATGAAAACCCTCCTACAGTTTTAAGGCATGAAAAAGCGTTTCATAAAAAATCCATCAGCTATTGGAACCGGTTTTAAAATTTTAGAAGCATGAGAATCTGCACCAAACAATTATGCGGACATTTCCTGTATTTTATTTCACTCTATCGATTTCAAATTTTTAAACATGTTTTAAAGCATTTCTAATTGCTGCGTCATGAGCAGACCTGTTAACTCAATATTATTAATTATGTTGGACATTAATAACTTTATCTACATATGTATATTGAAATCAGATATAAGCTTATGTCGATCAGCTGATCAAAAGCTTGTCAGGCAAACAGGAAACAACTGAGTGTAAACAAAAACAAAAAACTTGTTCAGCAAATTATCAACCATTAAGCGAACATTAGTTGATAGCTATGTATATTTATATATAATTTTATATATTTACATATATTTCTGGTTAAATGATGAGTGCTTAAGACCACACAAACATGTTCAAAAAGTGCTTTATAATTCTATGAGTGCCCACAAGCACAAACTGATTCGTTGTTAGTCCCAACTGAAGTAGTTTTTTGTATACTTATACTCGTATATATATATAAATATATATATATGTGGATGTATGGTACATCTTTGCGCATGTATGTATGTATGGAAATTGAAATTGACATATACCTGTTTTTGCGGTGTAAACTCATTTATAAAATAAATTGATTAATAGATGTTTAATGATAGCACAAACTGATTTAAATGCTTGTCCATAGCTGAGTAAAACAAGTATTTAAATGAATGTGCACTGCATTTAATATAAATAGTGGGCCAAACGTTGGCTGGCGCTGTAACTGAAAACTCGAACCTGATTCGATGCGAAAGCGGTGTAAAGGCGAAAACAACAAAAATGCTGTAATGAATTGAAATGAGCTGCCGCAGGTATCAGGCCAAATATATGCAGATAGATACATATATACTTGTACATAAATACTTATTACTTATGAACATTAGGATGGGTAAAAAAATACATACAATGCATACATATACATATATATTATATTACTTACCTACAAACATATGTAAATCAGAATGTGCGTGCCTAAGTGCGTGCAAATACATTTATGAACCAACAGCCTAGACAACTGGGTGGCCAGTAATGCTAACACCAAAAACGTTTTATGGTACTAAAAATCAAATAACAAACAGGGCTGTAACACAGTAAACGAGCTTTAAAATATGCAAAACATTTCAATGGCAAGTACATAAGCTTATATAGATACCTTAAAACAAATTTGGATACTGCTATGTAATATATGGACCTATGGCATTCAGTGGCATTGAATTATAAAAATGTTGAACTGAAGAAAAGTTATATATAATATTAATATAATATATAAAAAAAAAATTTTTAAAAATTAATATTAAAAAAATAATAAAAATAACTGAATTAGATATAAAAAAAAAATATTAATAAAAAATATTACAAAAAAAAACAGTTAATTAAAAAAAAAAATTAAAAAATTACAGAAACTTAAAATTTTAAATATTATGTAATAAAACATAAACATAAAACCTAAAAAAATTCTTTAAATTATGTAAATATTATCTTTAATTTATGTAGATATTGCAATTTAAGGCCAATATTGCAATGTTGTTTATCTAGTTTTGGCATTAAAATGGCAACACTTCACTAAAATTGCCTTCGATATAAAATTACTTTCTTAGACCACTTTAGATATTCATATTGAACTTACTTGTTTTTAAACAGGTGGTGACCTTCTTTCAAATATATAAATTTTTTTTTCAACCAAAAACATGCTGAAATCTATTTAGTTTAATACCCATTTTTTAGTGTTTTTCGTTTTATGAATTTTTTTTATTTCAAAACTGGCCACCTTTATCAAAAAAAATCTCAGAAATTGAAATTTTTTACTTTTTAACACGAATTTTTGCTTATTTCATTAATTATGGCATATTGAATGAAAGTTTACCAATAGGTGGTATTAGTATTTAAAAAATATTTAAAACCATAAACTTTCTAAAGTGCATCCAATTTCATAACCGGATTGTAGTATTTCTTTATCTCTACTATTTTGAATCAAAGTTTTCAAATATTCGGCTTCCCCTCTCCAACCGACATAAATCACCCTTGATACTTATTAGCTTGATGAACATATCGTACTATGTTTTTGATATTTTACATCTAACAACCCAAGTTAAAAATGGATCTTGTATATTTTTGGTATAATGCCCATATTTTATTATAACATTTCAATTATGTTATGAATTTAAATTAATTTTTTTACATGGCAACTCTTTTCAAAAATAATTTAATAAATTTTATCTTAGATAGTTTAATACTTTTAATGACATGGCAACTCTATAACCTTATTTCGAAGTACTTTCAATTACGTGGCAACCCTATACCTTTATTATACCAGTTTCTAATATACGAAGGATTTTCACTCAAAGGTTATACAAAGTATGAAGGTATGAAGTGGTGGTAGGTAAAATTATGGAATCCAGAACAATATACGACCCGATTATATCAACTTTCACTAATTATATAAATTGAAAAGTTTTACATCTTGACCTCTTTTTTATATTAGGTACCAAATCGATTTTTTCCTGCAACATTTTTAGCCAAGGCCTTCCCTTACCCCTACCCTCATTAAATCAATAATATCTATGAGATAAAAGTACAATTCAATGGGAATTTTTATAATTTATGCTTAAAAAAATAAATAATTACATATAAGTATTTTGATTTTATTTTTGTATTCAAAAAGAGACAATAGAAAATGCACCAGCATAACATTTTTTAGGAAAAAAAAATCCCTCGCAAAATAGCGAATTAAGCAGTAAAATCGGCGTGGGAATAAAGGAAAAAGTATGATTGTACTAAGTAGGAATATTGAAATACACACAAAGATGAGAAAGAAAACTTGATGAAAGCAGAGAACACAAAAGTGGCTTAAAGAAAAACATTAAAATTTTTAAATTATATCAAATTGCAAGTATGTGTGATTCAAAGGAGGTCTCTACAATTATAACTATGTACATACACCATATATAATATGCTATCATATATACAATTTATAACATCATTTACATATATGTATGATATAGGCATGTGTATGTATGTGGCTGTATCCTGTATTAGCACTTGTCACTACACATGTTACTCATACGCCCCTCCGTGTCGATATCCCTGTGTAATAAGATCAGCAGCAAAGAATATTAAGACCAAAAAAAAACAATGTCAACTTCGTCTGCACCGCAGCTATTATACCCTTCACAGGTACACTCCTTATAGCATAAAAGGGTAAAGACAACTCTATCTTGATTTTAATCGGTCAGCTATATATAAAGTGGTCCGATCTGAAAATTTTTTTTGGAGATTATAAAGTTGGCTTGGACAATAATATCGAGTTGGATCGGTCGGTTTGTATGACAGCTGTATGTTATAGTGATCCGATCAGAACAATGTGCTTGGATATTATAGCATTGCCTCAGGTAATATTTCATGCTGAATTTTGTGAATATATCTCGTCGAATGAAAATGTTTTCCATACAAAAACTTGAGCAACCAATTTACTCGTATTTGGCAGCTATATGCGACAGTGGTCCAATATCGGCGGTTCCGACAAATGAGCAGCTTCATGGAGAGATAAGGACGTGTTCAACATTTTAGATCGATATCCTGAAAACTTCGGGATTAGTTCGCGTATATACAGACAGACGGCCAGACAGACGGGCATGGCAAAATCGACTCAGCGCGCCATGTTGATCATTTATAACAAATATATATTTTATATGGCCACCGAAGTTTCCTTCAGGGTGTTAGAAATATCGTGGCAAACTTAAGACACACTGTTTAGGGTATAGAAATAACGCACACGCTCTCACATATCAATCATATCAAGTACAAGCTAATGAAATATGCAAACAAAGCAGGCAACAAAGCACAGATTAACAGCAGCTTAAGAAGCATATACTTAAGTATACTACATATAAGCCTGTGGGTAAATAAATAAATTTATATATAGAAATATTTTTCGACATATGCTCGTCAAAGTAAAAAATAGCACTCACATTGAGAGCTATTTAGCGCTTTGGCGCCGCAACGAAACTGATTGTTATTGTTAAGTTAAAGTTATTTTAGATGGCTATTTGTTAGGAATAAATACATTTACCTACAATAAACATATCTTTAAATGTACTATTTAAAAAGGAAAAAATAAAAAATAATAATAGCGAAGAACATCAAGCTTTTACTCCCTCAAATAATTTGTTTGTACATTCGTAGGTTAAAATTTTGCTCAACCCAATCTTTTTGTTTCGCCTCACTGAACTACGTCAACAAGATACAAATTAAAGTACGGTTACAAATAAAGTGGTAACTTTAGTTTTGCTGACTTAAGAAGCTTTAAGTACTGCTTTAAAAACTTTTGGCCTGAGCAGAAGAGCTTCATCACAAATGCAACAAATTGTGAGCGCATATTGCATCGAATGCTTTTAGATGTCACATAATGTCTGAGAAATGTTTAACTAGAAAGGCCTCTTAATATTAAAGATAACCCGAAAGCTACACAAAGTTTCAATTCCTAATAACGGTAAAAATATTATTCAGCTCCTTTGGATACAACACCGTAATTCTATCATAATAAAAATGCTCCTGAACCGATGCAAACATAAAGTTTATAAACCTCTTCTGCTTCTGTAGTAGCTTCAAGCTTTCATATAGAATACAAACCGCGAAAATAAAATTCATAAAATAAGCTTATAAATAAGGCTGATCAAAGGTTTGAACAGATTTTAATATTTTTAAATTTTTTCCTGCTACTTTCAATGCGCTGGAAGAACATATCTTGAATTTTGAATATTTAACAGCTTCTTTGGGAACAGCGTTGCCATTTATCTCAAAAAAAACTCATCAATGTATTCAGGAAAAAAGAACGTGCATCGTTTAAAATAAGAATTTTCAGAAAGTTTTCGATACATATTTGGGAAGAGACCACCTTTCCAAAATCAAATAAAAGCGATCAAAGTAATAAAAAGGATGTAACGTTTATATCAAGACTTTTCATAGATTTTTAACATTGTTACGAAGAAAGTTGCCACCGATCGATAAATTTTAAAAGTGACCAAAGTATTTTGGAAAAGGAGCGTACGTCGTTTAAAAATATACGATATATTAGACACATTTGAGAGCATAAATGTCTTAAATATAATATGGAAAGAGTTATACAGTATTAAAACTTAATACTACTCTGTTCAATATTACTTAAATTTTTTTTTTTAATAGTTTTAATTTATAAATGAGTAGCTTGCGCTTATAATTGATGGCAATTTTTTGTCACTGCCACACACGTAGCTAATGGTCGGTTAAATTGTTGATTGTCATTTGATTGTTTTTGAAAGTGAGTATGTATACACTCGTGTATTTTTTCTAGACAGCTCTTCGCATTTTATTGTCTTTGTTTGCATGGCCGTTGTTAATGTTCGCACGAGTATTGTTATTGTTGATTTAAGCGCTTTTTGTTAGTCAATTTTCCTGCGTGTCAGAAAGTATGGTAATTGCAGTGTTTACTATTTTAATTTTTGCACTCAGCAATTTTCACAAATTAAACTTTATTTTGCACAAACTATGATTTTAAATTTTCGCTTTTATTATTGCTCGCATAGTTTTACTTTATTCATATATATTTAATTCTACTTTTTCAATGCAATTTTTTTTTACTTTTTTAATATTGTACATATCTTACTAATTTATTTTTTTCAATTAAATGCCTCGCGCTATTTGCTTTAATTTGACAGCAGCCATCTGAGTGTAAGTTAGTGCTATTTTCTGTGGTTTTACTGTCAACAGGCGTAGTTGAAACAAAAAAAAAAAAATATTTAACATCAAACAAACAACCGGTAATATAATACTTATGGGCTTTAATTGCTCACCAAACAACAAAAAATTATTTAAAATTATTTAACAATAAGCATTAATGACGCATGAATAAAGTGTGTGCAAAAAACAACTTGCCAGACAGAGATTTCCATTAATTTAATTAGCAATGCCAAGCAGTAAATTTTTAAATATTGCTTGTACTTTTTCATAAAATTTAAATACCTAAACAAATTTGATACTTAGACAAATTAAATATTGATATAAAAAGGGATATTAATAGTATTTAAAAAAAAGAAATTGCAGCAAACAATCTATGATGTAAAATAAATAAGCTTACTGGGCTCGAAAAACTTATGTCTCAACAGTACTTTTTAAGTTTTTGTTTATTGAAGATCTTAGAATTGAAATTTAAAGCACAAAAATTACCATTATTAAATTAAATAAATTAATTAATATTTTTTTATGATTTTCTAACACACAATTTATGATTGCAAGCAAACGGTAAAGTTTTATACTCATATATTTATAATATAATACTTATAATAAATTATTAATTATTTATAATAAAATTTTTAACAATAATTTCATAAATTATGTTTTATTTGCCTTCTTTAACGTCAGCTTTGAAAACAATTTCGACTAGAGTTACCAATTCGTCAAAAATTTTATTTAGATATATTAAAAATTTTGCAGAGGCGTGTTTATTAAAACTTTTCAGCCTTTCTAAAAATAATATTTGTTAACAGATGGCAACTTCGTTAAAAATTAGAGCAAATTTATATAAAAAATTCATATTTTGTACAAAGAAAGTATGGAAATTAGGCAATTTCACTTCTTTTGAAACAATTATATTATACTATTATTATTATAAACATATGGCAAGACCGTTACATAACAAAAAAATGTAAGCTGTGCTGTAATTTTTCGACTTACTTTAAACAAACAACATATTTAAGAACCGATGGCAACTTCGTTAAACCTTATAGCATATTTTTATAAGGGTGACAACGTTACATTTATACTCAAGCCATGTTTTGTAGAAAAAAAGTATTAGAAAATTTAAATGTCACTTCTTTTTAAACAATGATTAGATTATTATTCATAACTGACAACACTCTTCCAAGCACCACTCAATGGCAACCTTGAAGAAGCAAATAATATTTATAATAATTGCACACAATTATTCACAAAATGGTATCTTATTACTTTTTTATTACTTTGTGTGTTTTTACAATATAATCTTTCATTTCAAATATATATTTAAATAGTGATAGTGATAGGCAGCACTATTTTACATAATTCACTCTCAATTCAGTTCTACTTTTTAATATTTTTGGAGGCTATTGCAGAATTCAAAAATTTTAATTTTTTGTTGTTTTCTAGCTTATGAGATATCTGTCAAATTTCAACCGTCAAATGTCAGCCGTCAGCTCTCATCTCTTACAAAAGCAAGATTATACAATTGCAATTCCAAATTTATGCATGTATATTTATGTTTTTGCTTCGTTTAGTTCGATTTAGATTTTTTTCATTAACTTTATTTTTATTTTTATCTTTTTTTATTAACTTATTTAAATTTTAATTTTAAAAGTAAATTTTCATCATTACGAATGTGCGAATTTTTGCACTTTACCCTTTAATTAAGCCTAATGAAGCGAAGCAAATATTTATGCACACATATGTAATTTGCTAACAAAACATGCTGACGAATGCATGTCGCACGAGTAATTAATATCACATTGTTATAAACATACATAGGTACATAGCATCACAAGTTCAACATGCTGCATATTTTTTTCCTTGCATTTAGTCGGTTTTTTTTTTCTACTAATTTAGCAAATGAACTCTACACACTAGCACTAAGGCTGTCTATTTGTAGTTGTAAATATACTTGTATGTATATGTCTATATATTTTTTTTTCATTTTTTTTTAATATGATCGTCATAGTTCCTGCTACTGTACGACGAGCGCGCCAACCGAGGTTGTGATTTTGATTATAATCATTAAAGTTCGCATGACCAAGCAGAGAGAATTATATTTGGTATAAATATTTTCATTAGTAAAGTAATTAGGTGGAAAATATTTGCGGTAGATAATATCTTACTTTACGGTGGTAATTTAGTTGATATGTGAAAAAAGTGAGAGAAGCATATTACTTGTACAAGCTTTAAAATACTATTTAAATCATTTGTTGATGTCTTTTGTAATAATCTTAAAAACACCTTATTGTTTTGGCATTATGATGGTTTGCGTCTAAAACTTGAGTTAAGGAGTTTTTGTTTACGAAAAAGTATTCACTATGGAATCTTTAAGAAAATCTGGTGTACGTTAATTGTGCAAACCAAACTCGAGCTTAACTTTTTTAACTCAAACTCGAGTTTAAAGTTTTGTGTTTATAAAAAAGTGTTTGATATTATATATTATATGTTTAAGACATTCTGTCGCACTTAAACTTTGCAAACCAAACTTAAATTTAAAGTTTTGTGTTAAAGAATAATTGTTTTTTGTTTTATATTAAAATATATTTTTATATAAAATTGATATATACAATGATGCCAAGCTGAACAATTTTTAAGATGCGACCAATATTTACACAATGCATAAAGCGTGTTTAAAAAAAATATTTTTTAAGGCAATCGTGTTAGTGAGCACCTTTTTTCATTAAACTCCAGTTAGTGGTGGAACGTAGATACATTTAAGGTAACAATCAGGATAGATTTTAGTATATAAATCTACGCAACTAAAATGGAAATCCAAACATTCCAGAAGAGAACATAGATTGTAGCCCATTGTTTATGCTCACTTTTTCAAGTTTTGAGTTAATCGAGGGAAGCCATAGCCCTCTACTACTTTTATTCCTTACATCATTTTACTAGTCATTGAATATTTGCTGACGCATGCTTCACCTATTCACTAATTTTATGTTGTCAACATAATTTTCAACCCCACTGTAACAAACATAACATTATATATACATAGCTGTTCATTTCACAGTGTCACATATTTTTATTATTCTTTTTAATAATTTTAAAAATTTTACAATATGCTTTACTTCATTTATACGCACAAAAGGTCAGCTATATCTGATTTCTTGGGCATTAATATGCCATCAAGTACCATATATAATGTTCAATTACTTTACAGTACTCTGAACTTTTTATAGCAACCACGTAATAGCAAGTCATAACAATCAGATGAAAATATTTTCACATAAATTCTGTTGAGATAATAAAAATTTAAGCTCATGTAAGCTGACTTAATTTTTTTCTTGAAATAATAGGCATGACGTTAATTAAATGCATTATAATGTACCATATATAAAAAATATTACCTTTAATAAAAGATCCTACAGGAATTTTACCTTTTATATATTTTTAAAGTTTCGCTATATTTTTCTTTATTGAATCATTTATTTTGTTTATTATATTGTAATATGTCATTTAATTCATCATTGTTTCGAGGTAGGCAAAAAGTATTTTATTTTAATATTTTTCGATATTGAAAAAATAAATTTCGCTAATTGGATGTTTTATGAAACTCACCTTTCGTACAGTTTTGTGTGAGATCTGTAAAGAAAGAAATAAGTTATTATTAGATTATATTGAATAACGAAATTAATTTCGGCGTAATTTTATATATATTTTTTATAATAATAATAAGATGGCAACCCCAGCAAATATAATTTTCGCTTAAAACCATTACCTGCTTTATGTAATCCTCAAGGAATATATGTAAGTAAATTATTTTATATCTCTAGAATGCTTCACAAACAAATTATAAATTAATTTATATATGTGGCAACCCTATTATTTATTTTGCAAGTTCATGTACCTGTATTAAAGCTACTTCAATAACTTTTTGTTTTCATTATTTGATATAAGTTATTCCAATAATTTTAGTTCTTCAACTAACTTTATTATTTTCAACGTCAAAATTTTTGAACGATGGCAATCTTTTTCGAAAAGAGTTTTGTAAATCAGAATACTAAAAATATTAATAATTTTTTTTGATGTTAAGTCCATTATTTTTTCATATGTTTATTATACTTTTTCTATAAATAAAATTATTTTTTTAACAATATTAAATTAAGCTGGCGACACTTTTTATTATTTTTATTAAATATATATTTTTTTGAAGCATACGTTTGAATATTTTTCTGTTTTTGACAATTTGGTATTCAAAATATGTATACAAAAGTAAATCCGTTGAAAAAATCTCTCATATAAGGTACCGCAAAAAATTATTAAACAAAAATACTGTATTGCATTAACTCAACTTAAGCTTTTTCCCGCCAAATAACTTTTGCTTATGCTTGTGAAATAAAGTAAATTTAAACTTTTCAAAACTTTTTAGCTTTTTTTTAACACTATAAATAAACATGTATTAGTTGTGAGAAAATGTGAGAAATCATATTCAAATCAAGCAGAAAAACTCCAAAAATAAATATAGCTGCTTGCTGCGCCAACAGTACGCAAAAACGTTGTTTAAACAAACTTTGAATGCTAAATTCGACAGCTGACCCCAGGGACAATTTGCAACGAATTTCTATAACACAAAGCAATGGTGAGGAATAATGTACAGATAAAAAGAAAAGTAAAAAATAAGAAAATATATATGTATATACATATATACAGGAAAATATATGAAGAAAAACGATGTTAAGAGTTAAATAAGTTTAAGTTATGTATTTACGAACAACTATGAAGTCGTTACATTGAAGTGTTTAAAAAGCTTTAAGTTAAATTTGTCAATCTCTTGAATGTAAACGAGGATAAACTATTAAAACATTATACTAATTTTGTATCAAGCTTTAACATTTTCCCTCAAGAAGGCGTTACAACGCCTTAAACACTAAAAATGTGGAGTTTAAAGTGAGTTAAGGTTAACATAAGTAATAGTAAAATTCTTTAAAATTTCTACATATTCAACACCAATATGGCTAATAAACTCGAGTTCGTGTTAGAAATGATTTGTAACAATCATTAGAAGTCCATTTAACGGGCAATTCGATTCAGTATAGAATTATATTCACAAATACTAAAATCAGCTGGATTGAACTACGATTATTTATAACATATTTTAGTTGCAGCATTCCGAAGGTGTTAGGTGTAGGTTAAGTTAGGTTCCAGGGCAACAAAGATCACATGGTTCCACCCGGACTGATAAAAAACTGAATACTTCTATTGCCGAAAAATAGGGTTCCTTATAGATTATTTAGTAAATTATGCAAGGTGTCAATCGTCTCGAACAAATCTACGTGGACAAGCGACCCCACAACCAGCAGGCCACAGGCATACGCCGCAAGCAATAGCGTCTTCGGTGCGCACTGTATAGTTTCTCTGACGACGCGCATTATCCACTAAAGTATACGTGGTACAAAACCGATCCATGGTTGCTCGAAATACCGACTCTGCTGAGCAATTATGTCGACAGAAGCGTTAACACATTAAACGTCTAAAAAAATACACGTCAAGTTTTTAGAGATTACAATAATATCGATTGGTTAATGATGAGCTCGAGAGAGGAAGAAAAATATACGTTTACGAAAATTTTAAGCACCGCAAATTTTTACACGGGTGATCACATGAGGACAGAGTCACTTACTTCATTAATACATATATGCTGTATTTAATTTGGTAACAGTTTTTTGTAGTAAATAATATGATAGATATTGACTGCGTTAGAAAGGCTAAGTGGACTTGCCTTCGAATCATAGTGTTTGAGTGAGGCCACGAGTTTAACTGAATTCTTTTAAAGTTTAATCATAAAAATTTGGTTTAGGTTCTGTCAGTTTAAAAATATAATAATATCGAAGGTAAACGCTATATAACATTCTAAAACTCCACTTAAAATTAATTTAAATTTTTTTTTATTTTCAAACTCTTTTAGTTAGTTCTTTATCTATATGACACAGGAAAAATACAAAAGCGCAAAGAAACCAGACAATAACAGTTGCTAACTAGAGAAATAAAAGCACAGTAGACAACAAATGACGACTAAAACATTTTCCACAGCATTGTAGCGAAAGCACGCAGCTAACTAGCAGTAATAGCCGATGATCTTGCTGACCTTCCCATCAACTCTGCGCACCATTTTCCGCCTTTCTTCCCTACTCCCTCGCATTAAAATTCACTTATCTTTTTCTTTGTCGAGTTCACCTGTTACAGACGCTCTGACATTGCCGCACTCGCCACTCAGCTGTTTCTTGTTTACCTTTTTAGCTGTAAAAGCTCCACAAAGACTCGCTACACCGACAGTCGATTGTCTTGTTGGCAGATTTGATTGCAACCGCCGCTTTGACAGTCGTTTTTTGCTTTTCGTTTCTGTTGTTGCTTTGGCTTATCGGCGCTTCACCGACACTGCTGGTTGCGTGTAGTGTTTTAGCAATTGTTGTTTTTATTCCCACATTTTTTATTGTTGTTGTACGCGTCTTTTATTGACATCGATTTGAGTTTAGTATTCCGCACTATTCAAACGGTTTATTAAAGCGCACGTGCCCACACATAGACCGTGGTTAGTTTTAATTTAATTTTATTTTTTTAGAGTTTTTAGTGTTTTTGTTGCTAGCTGTGTTCAATTGGTTTCTGTGGTTTGATTTTGCTGAGATTTTCTGATGACTCTGTTTCGACAGTGTTTTGCTTTATGACTTGCCAGTTCTACTGCCGAAAGCTGATTAATTTTTGTTGTTACATTTTATAATTTACCGTTGCAAAACTTTTAGTTTGTGGCAGTTTGATTGTATAATAAAATTGTGAGATTGAAAAGATTTGATTTTTTAGGTTTTTTTTATAAATATTTTGAATTGAAAGAAAGGTCTTTTGAGTGTTCTGCCGGTTATAGGTGAGAAGCGCCCTCTTTCAGTGCGCTAAATAAGAGTACACTTTATGACACAAATTTCTGCCAAGTTAGTCGAGACAACAAGATAACCAATAAAATAGTGACTTCGTAGATTTTGGTAGTCCTAAAGTCAATCCATAGAGTTTAGACTATTTCATATCGAGATTCTTTTTGGTATATACAAATCTTGAACACCAATAAACTCTCGAAGAGATACTCCGCCTTTTTGCGTTTTTTTTTTAAATATTATCTAAACGTGACGTGACAATCTGAACTAGAGGTTTTCACTTGAGGTTTCATAAATATCGATAAAATGTATTTAAATATTTTAGAATAGGAAAACGATGCTTACCAAATGTGCGTTGAAGGCTAGTTAAAGAATATCTAAGCTAACTACAAAACGGCATTAATTCACTTCATGATAAGACTAGTATGGATAAAAGTCCACAGCAGGTAACTGCGAAGCTGACGAGTTTGAAAAAGCTACTTAGCTCGGGGTTCCGCTCTCTTTGTGCATTCTACTACTTGATGGCTGCGCTTCACGAGAGCTTTGCCAGCGCTGGCCTACCACTACTTCTTACGATGTCAAAAGATCATTTTGCATCAAAAAGATTCGCAAGAGGTCTATTGAGCTCTTCGCCTTCAGTAAGGTTAGTCCTTCCTTAGTTGTAGGGGTTGTTGGTGGTTATTGTCTTATCGGTGTCCAAGTGACTTATAAAGCCGTCAGCGCTTTGTCGACTTAAAAGCTCTAATTACATTAGTACTTATTTTCTGGCTTAACCAAGAAATATACAAGTATATAGAATTATCCAAGTACAATCGTCATCTTAAGGCAATAGCTTTGTAATAATATTATATTATAATTCGTTTGTGTTACAGACGGCAGAAAGTCACCTGCTGACTCAAAAAATTATATAATGTAAAACAAAAATTGTATAAGCGAACATATGTCCGATCTTCGAATAATATATATCTCAATGCAACTTGGTTTGTAATTATTCTAAGTTTATAGTTTATCCTAATAATTATTCATTAAATGTATTTTATTTAACTCATAAATCGTTTAGATCATTTTCAAGCAATTCGCACAGTCCGTCGTACAGCTGTTGAGCTAGCTGTGAAACTTGGTTGAAACCAGTTTGACATAACGAGATAAATAAGCTTGCAAAATCACCTGATGTCACCATAATGTGAATATACAACTAAGCAACCACCAGATAATTTTTTTTTATTAATATATAAAATATTTACGTATCTATACAGATGGCGGATATTATAGACAAGTAAATTGAGATTGAGGGTCGTTATTTTGCAGATGTTCGAAAAAAACTAAAAAAGCGGTTATCTAACAATGGTTGTTCCTGAGGAAGTGAATATTGAATGTTCAAGTTGATATGAATTTTTATTTGTAAGATAACCTCATAAACCGCCCTATAAACAAAAGTACGAAGCGATGTTATGCCACCTATTTTATGTACAGCCACTTACATGACTTCTTTATATGTAAAATACTTGCGTTCCATATTTCGGAGAATGAATGGCAACGAATTGTTCTACAGATTCCTTTATGCTAGGTTAGGTTAGGTTGCGATGGATCATACTTGAACAGCTGAAAGGTTAATTTCGGTTACCATTAATTTTTACAAATCAGCCGAGACTAACTCTGAAAATGATTGTAAGTATCAAAACCACTACCTAAGCTCTTCGAACTAGCCTTCTTATTATGTTTAGAGTAGTCAGTGCTTACAGCGCTACTTATTTAGCAGGATACGAAGACGCAAGTTGATATACATATACTGGCAACAAGAGCCATCCATTGAAAGAATGTTAATCAATTCGTGGTCAATTTATCTCCACATATTTCACAGAAAAATCACGGTGACTTGGCGGGTCAAGTCTTGCCACAATTATCCAACAAACACAAAGCATTCCACTTCAATTCATATTATAACTGTGAAGCAAAAATATTTTTTTTTTCTCATAACATAACTAACTTTTCTAGACCGCATACTTCCACAGCATTGAATTACTATCATCATTACATCTTTACGTCTTTCTTTACAACCAGTTCCCACTATTTCTCACATTTTCCCCGCACAGCATGACAACAAACAAGTCAACATGCTTATGAAACGCTCGAGTGAACTTGACCTTGAGTTTATCCAGTTAGTATACGAACGCTGTCTTTCGTATTATTAAGCATTTTGCTAATATCTGATTTATTATCAAATTCTTAACGTAATCGTTATAAAGATTGCATGTAATGTAGATAGAAATATATACAAGTATATAGCAGTTTGCTGCTATTAAGGGCTGTAAACTGTATGTAATTAGTAGTATATTTACGAGAGAATTATATTAACAACAGACAATATTTGCTTAGCCACAATAAAATTTGGTTAAAATTGTAATTTTATATATGTTGAGTATTACAGAATTGTTAAATAAAAATGATAAATGCATGGAAAAAGTATTGTTAAAGCTCTATCGTCGTAGTTTCTAGTTCCTAAACTTTTATGCAAATTTTTCCCGATTTTTAAAGCGAACAACATCGTTCTATGAGCGCGTTGGCTGCAGAAATATACACTATTTTAACGATTATATTCTCGACAAAGCTCTATTGGTATTTTCAATTCGACTATGCACAGGGTACATTCAAGAAATCTTTTACCACATTAAAATTTCTGTTAAAGCTCTCTAAAAGCTCAGCATAATCAGGAGCTTTAGAAATTACGTAACTTAATTAAATACGAGTTTATCGCCGTAGAACTCTACTTTGAAATACTCGCATAGCATAAGCATAAATTAGAAGACCAGACTAGATCCAGTTGCCAACGAAAGCTTAAGTGAAAGCTTTTTGTTTTGCGAGCACTTTAGAAAAATTTTGAAAGTTTTTTTTTTTTTTTTGAAGTATTGTCATACTACAAACTTAAACAAATTTAAGGCATGTTCGACCCAAAATTTCCAAAAAAATAAGCTCATATATATATGCATCCAATACAATAATACTGTGCATACATATAGGTATATAACAATTTTCAATATAACTCCAATAGCATTCATCTCAATCTAAATTCTCAAACGACATATAAAAAACTTTTCAACTCCATGTGATTCGATTTCTACCGATAGCCGCAAAAAAAAGCCAAAAAAATGCAAAAATATAATAATAAATGGTCAATTGAATACTTTCATTATAGTTTATACGCGTACCATTCGTTTTAACTGCTACTAGGAAAATCTTCTTCGGACTTCGGTAAGTATAAATCGAAAGCAGCATAGAAATTAGCTTATTTCCTTTACTTTCTCTTGGCATAGTTACTACCAGTTCTTATCTACATTTTATTTTAACACTTTTGTATATTCTCCAATCTTTGCATTAAGATCCCAATAATTTACGGAAGTAAAATCATTTAATGGAAAAAACTATCAGCAAAGAATTGTGATGACAACACATGATTTATTCAACAATTTGGAGAGCTTCTGAAACGGCTGTGCAAAATGAGAGCAATAAATAAAGGTAAGATAACATCACTAGCCCCCTCCTGCAATCAGAGTTAAATGTTGATTAAGTGGATATTCTACTTGTCTGTGAGTATGGGATATGTTTTATTTTATTTGATGGTATGTGGCAACCCTAAAAAATTAATTTGAGGCTACTGTATTTTCTATCGGCTTCTTGGACAAAAAATATATATTATTTTTAAAATTTTTTTAAATTTAATTATTTTAATATGTGGCAACCTCATTTGAGAGTATTTGTATATTTATTACTAATGCATTTACAAAACATGCTTGAACTAGTTTATTCCAAATAAATGTTATGAAAAATTATTTAATGGCAACTCTATGAAAAAAACTTTTGAATTTTAACCATTTGAATATGACTCAAGATAAAAATAGCAATAATAATTTTAAAAATAAATAATATCAAAATAATTAATAATAAATTCGTATTTTTATTTTTTTGAATACATGGCAACCACAGTATACAAATTTTGCGATTTAGCGCTGGAGTGGAAGAACGCAACTTACTGTTCGTTGGCCGAATCTTAGAATACCTAGAAATGATCTACAGAGAACAGTAGTATTTTACCACTAAACTTCCTGGGCACAAGCTGACATTCGTGATCTTTCTGCACCAGTTTCTAAAAATATCAATGCCTCCATAAAAAGTTATCATTCTGGCTATAATTTGGGGCACTTATAAGTCCAGCAAGGTTTAATAACTTCCACATTCCACTTCGAAAAGAGATAGTATTCTTTTATCTAAGTAAAATCCGTTGGTATATTTAATTCAAAAATTACCATAAAGGTTTTCAGAGCTTTTTATTATGCAAGTAAAGATCTCCGAAGCTTTAAGATTATAACCTAACTTCTGAGTTTATTACTTGCGTTCACTATGGAAATTTTTAAGTCTTGTTCACCTCCCTACTTTAATCACAAATACATAAACTTTTCCACAAAAAGCTTTCAAGCTTCTCGTATCTCAACTTTAACTCGCCTCACTGATTTTCATTGCCCACAAATGGATGACTGCCGTTAATATCTCTTCATTACAAAGTTAGCGCATATTTCAAGGCGACTTTGTAAGTAAGCCTAGTCATGCTAACGCAAAAAGAGACATTAAAATTGTAGGCTGACAAAGACAGCAACAACAGTTTCAGCCGAAAGTTTGCTTAGATAAAAAACAAGTAAAAGAATTCGGTGGAAAACATCATTAGTAAAAGTTTGACCGTCAACAGAGTTTAGCGGCTGAAATTGAGCTCCGGATGTTGAGGCGAAAAGGAAGCAAAGCCCAAAAAAAGAATAGTAATGAAAACTAGCAAGCAATAACAAACCCGAACAAAATTATAGCAAATTTAATGTAGCCAATGTAGCTGTCAATGGCAATGAGCCGCACAACAAACTAACGAGCGCGAGAACGCTACGTCATTAGATGCGCTGTGCGCTTGAGAGAAGAGAGAGGGCGAACAAAGAGAGTTAAGGAGGAAAAAGTTAAGCCGCGACCGACGCTACTATGAATGACACGCGAACTAACCGCCGACTAACAAAATTATGCCAAAAGGGCAGCAGCTACAACAACAGAGAGTATAACAACAATAAATCACAACAACACATACGAAAAAGCAACCAACAAAACTGTAATCAACTCTAAAAGCATTAGTTATACAACTTCGAAATATTGAAGTCCATGTTCATGACATGGTGTTCGATTGTAGTAGCATTGCAGAGAGACTATGAGTAAGGGTTCGGTATTAACGGCAGTAGCAAAAAGTTTCCGCACCATTAGCAGTAAATATTGAAAAGTTATATGTAGTATGCTGTTTGGATGGATAATTTGACGCAGGCGAAAATGGTGAAATCGAAACTGAGACATGGAAAACTTTTGAGTAAGAATATCACTAGACCTTAAATCCAACGGAGACAGTTTGACGGGAAAGCTTAGCTAAATGAGCCAAACTAATGACTGGAATGAACGGTTATGACTTTATTTAAAAATGAGGATATTCAGTTATATTAGGAAGGCTTTGAATCAACGGAGCGAGATGTTATTGATAAATCAAAAGAAGTCAAGTTTTCGGGTGTAGTAGAGCTTTAAGAAAATCTTATATTCAATTTGGGAATTTAGACCATGTAAAGCTAGCTGGATGGCTTTTAGAAAGCTTTATTGAATTTGAATAGATCGACTTCCACTTTCGGATCAAAATATTCAACCGATTCGTTCTTCGTTCATATGCTGGCCATCACTTCTTACTACGCGTTTAGTCCAAATCATCGACAGGGACGTTTATGCTTTAAATCAGACCCAAACGACAGCTTGAGTCTCCAAAGAGTCATATTAGACAGAAGTTGGGATCAGGACCTAGACCCTTATGGTTTTCGGATTGTTTTTTAGAGCACGACCATCATACCGGTTAACCTTTGGTTAACCCTTTTCCAACAGGTTAAGATAATTTGTGCGCCTTACTGTTATTTGAGCTGGAGGGACTTTGAACCTCGATTGAATTTAAGAAAAGCTTTTTATTAGTAGTCAGAGATGGAGAGAGAAACAATGCCTTTGTGCACATATATGACTAAACATTTTGGGACAAGACCAGTATTTATTGAGATTTCGTGATTTTGACGCTTTCATACAAGGTCTATGGACACTATTCATTCCTAACACCGCTAGACTATACTTTTGTACGCACCTAAATTCTGAGAGGGTGTAACTATTGCCTTGAGTTTGTGTATCCCGACAATTTTGGATCTCTGCGAAAATATTCAATAAGTGGGAATTTTAGCTACTGAAAGTGGCTTACTAATAGAATTTGGAGCATTTATGAACATCAAGGTCATTCGCTTCAACAAGATGTATTGTAGTAACGGTTGTTTAAAGATTTCCTCGAGACTATTGAGATCGATTAACTGATCGACAAAAATGCTAAAAATCATAATTATAGTTTTATTCACCTCTAAGCGCCCCAAAAAACTTACCGAATCGTAAAAAGCCACATCCAACCAAACTTGTACCCACATCAGCTTGTCTAATGCTTTCATATATCTTTATGAACTTTCATAGCACTCAACCAATTTGGCCTTGGTGTCATTCAGAACACGCCCACCACTTTAACGCGGCGAATATAAGCAAGTTGGAAAGCACAAGAGGCTCAAAGTTGGATAATTTGTAAACTACTCACGCCGTAGCGGTCGCAGCCAACACATTACCGACATAAGTTGACAGTTAAATAATAGAAAATTGCGTTTGCATTTCCTTAACGACGCGACACGACGCGGCACGACGCCAACATTGAGCGCATTTAAGTGCACTGCAGGGTTAGCGGAAGGACGTAGAAAATGTAGGCAACTGGCGGTGAAAACTGAAATGCGAATTTTATTATTAGTTAAAGCAGAAATAGAGCGTGGCAGGAATAATGACATAACCAGCTCAGATGCTTCTTTCCACGCAGAAATCTAAAGGCGCTTAAACGGCGTTGCTACTTGTGGGTACTTGACTTTTTTGCATTGGCAAAAATGTATGTATGTGTGCCGACGGACTCCTCAATCGAGGAAAACATAATTATATTGGAAAATCCGTTAGATACTTCTCGTCATCGTCATCGTTGTCTAGACTGGCTGCAACAGACGAGATGGTATTTCGTAGCACGCTGCGTACTGTTGTGTATGCCAAAAGAAGCTAAGTGAGATGACTTTTGTTAATGACGCTGTCTGTGTGCCTCTAGTTCAGTGGAATTTGGTAGTCATGCTGAGAATTTATGAAATTTCTAAGGAAATTATATTACCGCTCACCAGATATATAATATATGATATACACGGTCAAACGTCAATTCGCCTTAACCGGTTAGTAAACTTTAGTCGCAGTGATAAAAGCAGAAAAACTAACCTCGTGGAGATTTATGCTTAAGACAGAGATTTGGAGCAGTCTGTAACTGTTAATATACCGTATGAAAATTTTCTTCAAAACGATCGAGCTACCGAAAGTTTAACATTTCCACTCGTGGGCGACTTGAAACTCGAAAGCCGCTGAATATACATTTCAATATTATGATAAATGAAATAATATAATTACACTAAAATTAGGTAAGATTACGTGTTGACAAGGCATACAGTGAACTTTCTGCTTTGGGCGCTTGCTTAAATCAACTGCAACTTTTTAAATACTTAGCTGTTACTTAATAACAGTTTCTTACTCTCCTTCATATTTTTGACCAACACAATCATTGTTACTTAATAAAACTTCCGAAAATTATATGTAAGCATGTCACTTCCTTGCCAGCCTTCAACTTAATGAATTCGTCTGCGAATCAACTGAATTTAGCATGCCCTTTAACACCATTTGCTTGTCTCAGTAGGCACCCATTTGCGCCCAATTGCAGCGTTTGCGCAAAGCTTATCGCTTGGTATGCAACTGCTTTATAAAACTATTTTCCCCCTTTTGGTATTTACCAATACAGTAAAGTTGTTTCCTTCTATGACCCTATCAGAATTCCTATGCGTCCGTTGCATGCACAGCTTTTCTTGACTCTTTAGAAACTCCACTCCCTTACGGCTTCGTGCGCCAAAAAATGTTTATCGCTTAATATGCTGTTGAACTATAAAAACACGCTTGTTGCAATTTGTAACTTTTCGCACACAATAACAGCAAAAACAGTGTTAACAACAACAACAATTTCAACAATACTCGACTACAGCTTTGGCAACAATAATTTCATTGCAACTTTTGCAACACCCAGAACGTACGCAATTCTACCCAGTCTCAGCGCTATCTAACACGGCTACAGCAATTCAGGGAAGCTCAGCGCCACCCTACTTAGCTTCATTCAATTCATGACTTTTCGCCATGTTACAAACTTAATCCGATTTACAACTGTTACTGGCATTACTGCAGAAATCTTATGCTCGGTTCGAAAACGCAAAATGCAACAACAATAGCTATCAATAGTTGCCGTTATATGCATTGTAATGCAAACAACATTGCGTAACGGTTTTCCTAACGAGGCACAAGCAATCCGTAAGCCTCTCCCTCAATCATGATTTCCGCACTGCCTTAGTTTCTAAGTTCCTTAGTATGCATTACTTGAGTTTGCACTTCCAGCGCTAGGCTTTCACTCGCAGATGTTCGTAATGCCCACACTAAATACTCTTTAAGTCGAGTCGCGACATATATATACATTACTACTTGTAGTACTGAAGCCACACGTCCGTCGCATTTCTGCGTTGCGGCGCCGCGACCTTGGCGTTGACATGTTTCATGGTATTCGAAGTATGAGCCTAAGACGCGAAAACTCTTAAGCCGCAACTTATTTCCTTAGTTAGCAGCTTAGCTGCAGTTGTTACTTGCGGTTGTGCCTGAAGATTGTGGGCTTAAGATTTGTTAAGAATGTGGCATTGCAATCGACAGTCGCTGTGGTATTTAGAAGAATGGAAAAATTTTATTTGTGGAACAGTAACTAGAGTCTTAAAGTGGGTCGAGTGATGTGCATACATATCGACATGGTCGCCTACCATTTACATTACCGGTTCTTTTCGAGATCTCTGCAGATCATTTGTGAAATCTCTACAGAACTGATATGCCATATAAGCGGAATTGAAGACATGAAGCTAAGAGCGTCATGAATATATTGGAAATCCCTTACAATTTACTTTGGAAGTTGAAATAGAAAGTTTCCGTCGAGACAGGCTTCGAAATTGATAAAATTTTGGTCAATTTCAACTCGGTTCACAAAAAGTTCGAGGCTAAATAAAGCAAAACTATTTATAAATTATATATGAGTATTGCTTTTGGTACCGCATAGAAGTAAATAGACTTATCAACCATTACTTTTGTTTAGCCAACTTTACAGCTGATTGCACTACAATGTAACGATAGATGCTTCACCTCACTCGGCGACCAATTGAAATGCAACAAACAAACAATGAGCGTCATCTATAACCAGCAGAACTACCACATGCCTCAACGCCCAGACTTCAATGCTACATTTCGCATTCCCGATTTATGGATGTTGCAGCGATTTTTATTGAAAAGCAAGAGAGAAATTTAATTTTTTTCTGGATTTCGTTTTTCTCTCATTTATATGGCAATATATATTTTCATAGTTTTTCGATGCTTGCTGTATTTTAAAAAATATTTATTTCACCTACATGCTGATAAAGTGTGACAGGCGGCAAGAAGAACGCAAAGCGAATTGTGGGTGGCTGGACAAAGGTTGGTCCATAATATTTACACTCTCAACTGTGGCGACCAAAAAGGGAGCTAACATAAATACGAATATTGTCGTGGCCATATAAAAACAATAAAAATGTCAGAGCACACATGCATGTGTGTATAAGTGTATGTGTGTGTGTGCGTGTAGCCTATATACCTCTATAGTACAGTGACGTAGTTGCCAGCCCATTTTGCAGTTCATAGTTCATTGCAGTTTCGGTGGCAAGGCGCATACCCGAGCGTAATGTTGCATTGCAATGTTTTGTGAAATATTCTCTTTTGCACTTTTTCTTCGCTGGAAAGGAAAACAACAAGTGCAGACTGTTGCAAAATACGCAGAGTGCGCAAATCCACATAAATACAACATTGTGAGTTACAATACAAATGAAAGTGGGGGGAAAAACAGGCATAAAGTAGTGACTCAGGTCGGTATGTGTGCGTGTGTTCGAAAATATTTTTTGTTACGTGTGCACCGTGGCATATGCTGAAATATAAATACATTCGAATATGGAATCGAAATTTTTTTCGCATTGCATAAACAGGCACGCACATAAAGCAAAATACTACTCGAATTTTCGCTAAAAAATACACAAGGTAGCCATACATACAGTGCGAGTAAAAATATAGAAGAGTTTCGAAAAATACATAGATACACAGAAATTATTTTATTTTCAACTGAATTGGAAATATCAGGATGTCACTTCGTGAACGTCCGCAGAGATGGTACAGTAGAGGGTACCTAAATCGTCGGAAAGTGTAAAAAATGAAGCCGACCTCTAGAACATACCTAAATGATGGAGAGATCATTCCACTCGTCTACTGAATGAAGAGATTATGGATAAGCTAGGAGAAGACGCTGAAATAATTCTATCCAGTGGATACAGAGAGCCCTGTTATTTCACAGATAGAACGATGAAAACATAGACCACTCATAATGAATAATATTAACCCTCACTATCAAAACTTGTGAAAATATTCCGAAGCAAATGAACTTCAACTTCAGTTTTCCCGTAAAGTAAGACGGCATTGAGACGAGTACTCTTTTCGTCGGTTATTATCGAAAAATTCTCTCGCTAATTGCGTTCACACGAGCAACGCGAATGCGACATCTTGAGTTGAAAAATTTTCTGCAGTCACTTATTATCTTTTTTAAAAAAGTTCTTTTACATTATTGATGTTAACATACATATTTGCATATCACTTGCAAAAAATATATAGTAAAATTAAAATTTTCGAAATTTATATAAATATTCATTTGCAAACGCTACCACTTGCCTAGAAACGTTGTCCACTTGCCTAGAAAAACCGGTTTGGGCGACAAAAAGAGTCCTCGTGTGAACATACTCTAACAGATTGATTTGAGCATATATATATATTGCAGAGAGCGCTGAAATAATATGGATATGCACAGAAAATCCCATGAGCTTTGTCTATCCAGTGCATGAAGGGAAAAAAATCGACCGATAGTTCATAAAACATAGCCCCTCATTATGTTCGAATTAAACTCCCACTACCAGAAAGGTCTGTTTTACACAGAGAGGATTAAGCATTTCATCATAATAATGACATAGACCCAAATAACCGTTGAAATAATATTTCGATTACTTATCAAGAATCATATGTGCTTTAAAAATTCAATAAATATGATAACTTCCAAAATGTTGTACGGAGCTAGCCATGCCAGATAGCAGCTGAAATTAGCGTTTTTTTTATTAATTTTAAATTAATTTTACTTCTGAAATCCGTAAAATTTCAAGGTAAGATCAAACTTTGATTGCTCCGAAATTATCACAGAGGAGAAGTACTCTGCGCTCCTTCGGCATAAAAACAAACTTAACAAGTTGTGATAATTATTCGTGAGTCAATTTTGAGAACCGTTCTGCTATTCAGTCAAACAATTTCAAAACTCGAGTGCAAGTTGAGCACTCCAGCGATTACAAAATGTGTTAAATATTTACACAACTTCTCTATGAAAAACATTATTTTATTTATATTGCTAAAACAAAAAGTGTATTAAGCATACGAATGACCCGCTATATCTGTGCATTTATATACGAGCACTCAGCTCATTGGGAAGCATGCAAAAAGGACACGTTGCAACGCCATGAGTGTGATATGAAAGCAGGCAAATGCTTTAGGATATGTGTGTGCGAATGGGTTTTAGGTTGTGTATATGTGTGCACTCACATGTAAATATGAGTGCATTGAAATTCATAGCATGCAGCAAAGGCACTTTTTATTTGCACAGTTGAAGCTATGTACTCATTGCAAGAGCGGAAGAACAAGAAAAAATTGCATTTAGCTACCGGTTAAGCGTGGAGTAAAACTCAACATAACCATAAAATATAAAATATAAAAACTTTGTTATTTTTGTAACTGGATATTAGCAGATAGCGGCAATTTTTGTGCTTCAAGCGGATTTATGTTGGCCAGCCTTGTGACCAGTGCAGGTGTAGTCACTTTGGCCACACGTACGAGAGAGTACTGAGTAGTCAGTGGTCAGCAGTCAGCAGTCATGTGTCACGAGTCACAGGCTTAGCTGGTGGTAGCAACAATCACTTTGCTGATTGTATGCAATTGCATATTTTATAAATGTGTCAGTGACTTACTTTATGCTCGTTACTCTTCACACCCCTACTTTGCACCCCTTTTTCGCTCGCGTCACAAGCTGCTGTTTATCAGACGTTCGCTGTCGTGCATTTTGTAGATTTATTTGCGTGCAACCGTTATTGCCGCATGACTTGAGCTGCCGCTCCCCAAGCGGCGGCAGCTAAAAAATCAGCAAATACCAAGAAAAAGCGACGAGGCATGCCACAACAAGCAGGACTTAACTTTTATTTGCCCCCAAACACACACAAACATGGTTTGTATATGTGTGTGTGTATAGAAACTTATATGCGTGCATATGTTGAAAATATTTTGCAATACTAGTATATTTGTTGGAATTGTTTTTGTATTTCTTGCCGTTGTTGTTCTTGCTACTGCTACTTTAGATATGCAAGCTCAGTTGACCTGGGTAGCCCCCAAAGCGCTGCTCGGCGGTTCACCAGCGCTCGGCGTTATCTCAATGTACATTGTTATTGTTGTTCGTATAGCATTTTGTTGTGTGTGTTGCAAATTGTGCAGGTGCAAATGCATTTGCCCGCGTGCTCATTTCGTTCTATTTGAAAATTTACTTCATGCCGTTTGCTTAGCTAGAAAATTTCTTCTATTGCTATTGTCGTTGTTTACTTTTTATACGATTTCATGCACTCTGTGAAATGTGTGAAATTGCTTAGTGCATTTGCTTAAGTGTAATTTTGCCAGATAATTTGAAACTCTTTTATATGTGAGTAAAACAGTTTGGGAGCTGAGGTAAATATTCGTTTTGTGGATTATTAGAATGCAAGAAATTTATTTATAATAAAAAGTATGAGAGTTAGAAATACTATTGTGGTTTGCACCGTAATCTGTAGTTTTGAGGATCACTCTTCTCCTCAGTATCTCATCCAGAGCAAGCGCTCAAATAAACAGTAAAAATATTTTTGAAACTAGAGAGTTTATGTATTATTTTATACTTAGAGGGGCTTATAAATATTTGCACCATTTCAGGTAATAACCTCTCAGTAATCGTTTTGCTAAGCGGTTTCTTCTTTACGTAAGTTCTCCTCTACGACATGAGGACTGACTTTCAAAAAAAATGTTTGACACCAATCGACGCTGCTTAGTCTCCCGGAACCCAAATTAGGTCTATCAGATAAAGTTGCAATGAACATAAATTTCCACACATTTCTAAAATTAAAATTAAATTTCCTTCTAGTACATGGACCTACTATGCGCGCCTCACGATAACATATTGCCTTTTTAAGAGCTAATCTAGACTTCAGTGTACAAATAGGACTTAGCTCATCTTTACTTCTATACTTTCTATGTTTTAGTGCATAGTATCGGTTACAGAAATTGTAGATTCACCAAGTCTAAATCTAAACTACTAAACTTGAAGTCATTTACCTATAGGAAGCATGCTCCAATCTTTAATCAAACCCCTTCATAGAGGAAATTTGTATTGCTATCTTTATATCCTGAAATTAATAAATTTTTAATTTTTATATTCGAAGTAGGCATAGTTATAGCCCGATTTTGTTACAAACTGTAACATTAAGAAGTGAAGAGACCACTATATACGAAATTTGGTTTAAATTTGTCGAGAAAGTGCTGAGTTTGTGTAGGCGGTGTACGCGGTTATTATACAATTGCACCCATTTTTACACTGTATCAAGAAATAATAAATAATAATAATAAAACAGTGAATGTTTTTTTATTAAATTTTCTTTCAATAGCTTTAATAGCTGAGTGGGAATAGTTTCAACTGACGGTATACCTACTTTCCAAAATTGTTAACTCCAAGCGCCACTCTGCTGTGATTCTTTGTAACAAATTTGAGTTTAATTTGTGACTTAGTTATAGCAATTATTTTTTTTTGATTAGCGCCACTTGAGGGGTGTTGAAATTGTTCGATATATCGTAATAACAACCTCCTCAGATTCACGAATCTATAACTTCTATCCTTTATATGCCACAATAGCGGTTATCGCGAGGCCAACACCCACATCTGATAGCACATCTCTTAAGTGCACTAATAAAGGCTTCCACCGCTGGAGTAGGTGCATGCTTTCTGGAATACTTTTTGGTTTTCTTATATTTTCGAAAACGAATTTGAAAATACAATATACAATATTTTAAATTTTCAAGAACTTGCTGAATATTTGTATTACTTATCTAACACCATTAGAGAATCCACCACATAACTAAACGCAAGTCGAGCACTTAAGGAGATGTGCGAACCAAATGCTTAAAGCAAAATTAAAAATTCTCTTAACGAAAGCAATTAAAATAAATCTACCGCCACTAATACAACCAAAGGAATTCCTCGAGTTAGCAGAGAAGAAGAATTTTCTGCCAAGCAATTTATTTAGTTCAAAAGAAAAGTATTTTTGCTAATATTTCTTACTACAACAAAAGTAAAGAGATAATTAACTCGGACAAGCGCAAATTGTTTTATTTGAAATATACGAAAAGTAGAGAGTAGAGAGAGTAAAAGTGGGTAGGGAGAGTAAATTTTAAGGGTGAGAATTAAGGAGTAAAAATGCAAGAAAGCAAATGGCTCAGATCATGTGAGGTCACTAGGCCAAATGCTAACATAACCCTTATATGTGCATTTAAGATAGAAGAACAGAAAAATGTTAAGGCGGAAAATAAGATAAACGAAATATGCAAAAATTATAAAGAAAGGAGTAATAAAGTAAAGAGCAAATAAAAATAAATCTACATACAACACAAACAATGGAACAACTAACGAGCTCAATGCGCAGCCAGCAGAAAGTAATGAAAAACAATAGAAATCCGGCAACATTGTAAATAAAATTGCAGACAAAAGGAATTAGCTTTAAGCTGAAGAGCACGAAACTAAACAAACGGAAATGGTGAAATAAAAGTAGATAATGATTTATACAGTTAGACTCGGCGAAAGCCGTTTGAGGTAATATTATTTCATTTGAGGGAAATAAAGCGAAAAAGGTTTTAATTGAAATACTTCGAAGGTGGAAGCAAAAAATAATTTGCAAAGTTTAGACACTCGGAAATGAAAGTAATGCTTAGAGATAAAACTCGCAATTATTTTTTTTAATAAATTATAAAGTTGAAGCTTTAAGGCTTGAAAAATGTAAGTCAAGAGATCATGTCAGGCTAGAGCTTCCGTATATAGGTTTTTACAATTTATGTTTTAGACGCTAAATGATCAAGAGAACATGTCCTCCATATTGTATTAAAAAATGACACATAATGACCGATATATATACTTTATAGACGAAAGTCAACAGGAAGTTGAAAATCCTTATATTAGGTAAATTAGGGATAGGTAGGAAGTATGTTATTCACCCGATCTTATCCATTTTTCCCATTAGGGTACATAATTATCAGAAAAAAGCTTTATGCATTTTATTAAGATATTTGATCGATATACTTATATGTAAAAAGTTAAGTAAAAAAGAAGTTTAAAAATAATTGTATAAGATATATTAGGGACAGTAAAAGTACTAAAACGATTTTATCCAACAGGCTACATTCTTTTCAGGAAAAATTCTCTTTGAGTTTCATCAAGATAGCACTCAGGTTGATAGTTATTTTCGGTAAAAAGTCAGCCACAGGTATTCAAGTCCGCATATTCGGTAACTGAGGGTCTGAAAAGATATTGTTCAATTTCGACCATTTCTAGAAGCCACGCATCAGTGACACTATTTGAGCAAATCTTTATTTCGATATGTGCATTGCTTGCTTTATATACTCGTATTTAAAAGTAAATAAAAAATGATGAAATTTCAAAAATTATTGTACTATTAAGGAAGTGGGCATGGTTTTACTCTGATTTTGCTTATCTTCAAACTGTAGCATTATAAAATCAAGGGAGTGCTATATATGAAATTTGGTTTCAATTTGTCAAGTAGTTGCTGAGTTAGTATAGACAGCCGACGTGATTATTACCCCATTTCATGCTTTCCATCACATTGTATCAAAAACCCCACTTTTTAAAAATTATTTTGCCTCAGATGCTTCTCTACTGTGATTCTCTACATCAGAGTTAAGCTTAATTTGTGGCTTAGTCCTTATGTCATACATCGTTTTACTTTTTTAGATCGATTGGGGGGAGTTGTGCCAATTTTTCGTTTGCAACTACTTGCATTAAAACATTCCACAGAGTGTCGAGGAATACGTGTACTAGATTTCATCAAGATATCTAAAAATTTACTCAAGCAATTTTCGCTTACAAGGAAAGATAGGAAAAATATAAAATTCGTTCGATAAAAAAATGCAAAATATTCAGGAATCAAAAAGAAGTCTCCTAAGCAACAATTTCAATTGTTCAGTACATATTTCCTCACACATTCTCCCTTACATACAACATTTTTCATAAACACTCCCTCTAACACATTACCACGTATGTACGTGGGCTCACTTCAATGCTCCTTTAAGCTTTCATTTTACTCTCATCAACTTTACTTATAGCTCTAAGTCTACTACAAGCCGTCAGCTGAGCTACTTATCCTATACAAGTTCTTACATGACTTCCAACACACACACACATACACGCATACAATGTCGTCGCCTGTTGTTATGCTTCATTCTTGTGCTTTCCCTAGGAAAAGTGTTGATTCCTATTTGCTGTTGGTGTTGTTGCGTTGCACGCATTGTAGCTGTGATGTACATGCAACAGAAGAGCAACAAGTAAAGTAAGCGTACATTTGTTTGCTTCCATGTTTACAGCATCTGTACCCTTTATCTGGCATGGTTTTTGTTGCAGACACAAAGCGCCGTCGGTGGGCAGTTTAGGTGAAGAGAGAGGCAAAAGTATGAAATAAATGCGAGTATTTCGTGTTAATTGGAGAACATTAATTATAATGTGTACAGAGAGGCTAAAGCCATTCATTTACAAGTGTGCACCATATAAATGTGTTTGCTTTGTGCACGCAAGTGTTGCCATATTGATGGCATAAATAATATAAAAATGGTGTAACAACATGCTTGGCACCGTGTGAGAAATTCCATTTAAAAATTATATAATAAAAGCTTAAAGCTAAACAATTGCATTAAGTGAATGTTGCCACATGTCTAAAAAGTCAATTAAACAAAATTTTTTAATTTAAATCAAATATTGCAATATGGGTGTAAAAACAAAAAAGATTTAGGAGATGTAGCAATCGAAAAAAACTTTAAGCGGGGTTGCCAATTGTTTACAATTTTTTTTTGCAAATGAATTGAGAAAGCTAACAGTATTAAAAAATTTAGAAGGGTTGCCAACTGATTAAAAAAAATTCCAAGAAAACTTATGCAAAAGTGAAATACTACGAAATGAGTATCAAACTAAAAAGGTTTAAGAAAACTAACAGCTGAAAAAATTTTGAAAGAGGTTGCCAACTGTTAAATAAGTTAATTATCCAAATTGCTACAACAAATTAAATATTACAAAACGGGCTTAAGATAGTTACCGGTTGAAAATATTATGTAAGGGCTGCCAGCTTTTTTAATCAATTAAATTTGTCGAATAAGAGGTCTATGACGAACTGGGCGTTAAAGTAACAGATTTTGGTAAAATTTCCGTTGTAGATGTTGTGGATATTTTTCAAAAGGGATGCCATATAATTAAAAAAAGAAAATGCCGTATAATTTTTAAGAAATTATTTAAACGCTAAAACACTGAACTAAAATTTAATAGACTTTTTAAAAAGTTTAAAAATATTTTTTGAACAGTGTTGCCAATTGTGCAAGAATGGTAAAGTAATAATTGATTATATAAACGAACTATTACAATATTGGTATCAATCAAAACAGAAAAATGTCCATTTGAGATAGTTTTGAGAAGTGTTGCCTTATGTTTCAAATGCTCAAGTCAAATAATGTATCGAGAAAAAAACGCAGTAACTAGAAAAGTTAAAGTGCTTTAAATTATGATATAAATTTAAAACAAAGAAGGTCAATATTTTACACAAAACTCATAGTTAAAGTTACATTTATTGATAAGGTCGACCCTTAAATGTAATTTAACAAATATTTTACTTCAATAATATTTGAAAACAAAAGTCTGCAATATTGCTATCAATATGATGAGGTCAAAAGTCTGAGAATGCTTGCACTATAAAATATCTTGAGTACAGTTGCCACCTGTTTGAAATTTTTCAAGTAAATTTTGTCACCTCTATCGCTAATCTATTCTAATTCCCATTCAGATCATATGTATGCATATACTGTTTTGAGCCTAAAAGATGCTACATAATCAAGTAATATTTAACCATTAATTAAAGAAACCACAAAACAAACCAATATACAATACCAATGTCATTTATGACTACTAATGATCTCTGTTAAAAGCCATTTACTATATTATAAAAAATTTTTTATATATATTTTTATAATATAATATAATATATTTTTCCCAGTGCACACAATTTCACACATTTTTAAGCATTTATCTTCATCTCTACAGTCATTCAGTGCCGTCGTAATTTTTATTTTATTCTATTCTATTTTCCTTTTGAACACCTCTAACGCAGCCCAGCAGAGCTAGAAAGCATCAGTAGAGGCAATCGTGCATGCGTGAATGCCTGAATGGCTTTGCCTATATTTGTGTGAATCGGTATGTGTGACTTTGTCAAGACATGGGTATTTCTATGGAACTAACATGCAGAAGAGCAAAGAAAAGGACAAAGTTGGCTGCAGCAGATAATTGCGGAAAGACTTGTATCTGCACACATACAGGCATACAAGCAAGCACGCACATGTGTATGTGTGTGCAAGTAAACATGTTTAATTACTGATGGAGTAGATGTTAATCTTTGAGCATAAAAGGCAACAAATAAATATGTGTAAAAAGGAACATATACATAGATATATTTCGCATAACTGTATGTGCTTAAACACACAACTTAAAAAGGATGACAGTAGCAAATAAATTAATGCTGCCTCTGGGAGTTTAAAAAAATGTGTGGAGTAAGAGGCAGAGTAGGGGATTCTTAAGCTGAAAAGCTTTAGTGGCCCAGCAAATTTGTGGAGTGAAGCGAGAAGTGTATATTTAAAAAAAAAAAATAAGTAAAACTACTAAAAAAATTGTATGCCATACATTAACGGCAAAATTTGTAAAATTTAATGCTGCATTGATATATTCGAGCAATCTAACAAAAAAGTACATATCTGAACAATCGTTTTCCAACAAAAGACATACAAGCTATGTGTTATGGATTTCCGATCATGAAGATTTTTATTATGAATGATTTGATAGAAGAATTACAATTTTTGGAGCATTTAGCTGCTGAAATTATGAGTTGTACCTAAAACAGTCAAATCAGAACCATTGGTTATATGGGCGCTATACGTTATAGTCGTTTGATCATGATAATATTTAGTATGTACATTTTGTTGATATTAAATAAAATAACCGCAAAATGTGATGCCTTTAGCTGGTTAATTTCAAAAATTATAAATTATAAAAAAAGGAACATAACTGAACAATCGGTTGTTTGGGTGCTATGACTTATAGTCATCCGATTTCGATGATTTTTAGTACGTATCTTCTGTTAATAATAATTAAATGAACCGCCAAATTGCATGCTTTTAGCTTCATAAGTCAAAAATAAGTATTTGATGATCTTGATCTTGATCTTGATAATTTTCACTATATCTTTGCTCTCGAAAAAAGTGTAGAATCTACAACATTTCGCATTAACAGTTGCGTTGTGTAGAGTTAAAAAATCGAATTATATATACATATATCGGCTTAGCTCAATTTAGAGCTCAACACAATTATTACATTTTCACTATAATTCTATCTCTTATACTCCCAGCCCTTACAATCATGACAAAAGTTTATGTTACCACTTCATATTCATATTCCAGAAGGGTATTAATATCTAAAACTTGCTACATGTAGTGTGTCAAATAATGAGCACAAAAATGAATAAAAAACTGAGAATAAGAAGAGCAAGCGGTTGTTAACAGTCTTTTTCAATTTTTGTTTTCTAAAAATACATATCTACACATATACACATTTAAATAGTACCTAATGTGTTGCAGCAATATAATGTCGGTATACATTTCCTTTTCTAGGTACTTTTTTCGCTATTCTCTCTTATCCACCTTTCTTCTACACAACTCTCAACTCTACAACACTTGGCTTTGGTGCATACAGCTGCCAGTTTCAATTTTGTTATCAACGCCAATGCCATCAGCAAACCATTACTGGCTGTTAGCAAAAAGCGCCACAGCGATAGGAAAGATATACAAATAAAGGGAGCATATAAAAGTATATGTGTGTATGTATGTATGGCTGAAAGAATGTATGAGTGTGTGTAAAATAGCTGATTACGTGCTTAAATGAAAGAAGCAAGCGCATACGTGTGGAGAGAGTTTAGAAGATAATAATCTAGTAAGTGAGATACAGCAGGCAAAATTTAAGAGGAAAATTTCTTAAAAAAATTAAATTTAAAAAACTTAATTTAAAAAAATTTTAAAAAAATTAAATAAAATTTAAAAAAATAAACAAATTTAAATTAATTAAAAAATTAAGATAAAATAAAAAATTAATAATAATAATAAATTGCTTAACATTTTTTTAGCAACGATAATTAGAAAATATTTTCTTTTTTTTTTTTCTTAACCTTTTGCCATTTTTTTTTCGTCGACCAGCCAAACATGCAAACAATAATGTGTGTGTGTGTCTTTCATGCCCTCAAGCCATATCAGATTTTCCCTAATTGAATTCGCATCTAATGAGCGAAGGCCGAAAATAAGCTTCGCACAGTTGGCCAAGTCGCTGGAGGCCCGCTATACATGTGTGTAATGGAGCCCTCATACGCCCTGCCGGCCAATACTTGCACTTGTATGCCAGCATATCAACAATATTACCGTATTCTGCATGTGAATAAATAAGGCTGGTTAAGCACACAATGTTAATTTTGCTAATTTACGAAGTGTGTGTAATAGTCAGAGCAGTTAGTTAATAGACAAGTGTGTGTGTGTATGTTTTATCATACTTTTTATATGTTTTGGTTTGGCCTACAAAAAGATTTTGGTTCCAGCATGACACACAAACATTGAATACACAAAATTTCTGCTTGTCTGTTAAGATTTGCTAAGGCACTCGACCATTTGTTAGCCGTAAGAGCCACAGGCTAGGCATAACGTTGATTTTAAGAGGATTACGCATGCGTGTGTGTGCGTCAAAAATAAACAAAAATGTGTCCGAAGACATGTTGATATATGCACATTTATATTAAGTGGAAATTCGGAACGAGGAAAAGAGCTGGCTAAATGAACGAGTGTCAGAAAGAGGAAATTAAATTGGTCTACAGGCAAAACAAATTTAAGACCAGAATACATAAAAAAAAATTACTGTTGCCTTGGGAAATAATACATGTCAAATTTGGTGACGATATATTTTGTCAAATACTCAAAGACATTTGTAACCTAAAAAAAACAGATTTCAGGAAGATGGTAACTCTTTTAAGACCAACTCTAAATTAAATGTTTTTGATGGATCGTAGAAAATATAAAAGACCTTTCTAAACTAAAGTTTCTATAAAAAAAAAATAAGTTAAGTGGTGGCACTTTTTAGAAAAACTTTTCTAAATTAGATATAAATATTGTACCTATGTTTTAACTAAATGGCAACCTTTGCTAAGACCACTTCTAAAACATATATACTTCAACATATATTGGAAATATTTCAAGGCATCTTGAAATCTTCACTTTAAAAATATTTCTGAAGTAGGGGCGAATATTTAAACATATGGCAACCCTTTATGAGACTTTTTTCGTAGCAATACTTTCTTTAAAATATATGGCAATCCCTTTAAAACAATTTTTAAATGAAATTTTATGACGTTTAAAAAAAATTTAGTTGGGTGGCAACACCTTTTTGAGCATATTTTTGAATCATAACTTTTATAAAAGCACATACAAAAAAAAAATAAATGAAATTAAGACACTGGTTAATGGATCAATTTCACTCGATGTACAGATAATTATAATCAAATTAGGTGGCAATAATGTGCAAATGTTGTTGTGTTAAAATGTTGTGCTAATTAATTTTGTTGTATTATGTTAAACATCACATATGGCAACACTGGTTATATAATTCGGGATATATTTTTTACAACAGTTGTGTGAAATAATATTGAATTTTACTTTTGGTACTATTGAATTTAGTAAAATTTTTAATAAGATTAAATATTATATATCCACTCTGTTAAGTAGAATTTCGAAATATATGTCACAACAGTCATGTGAAATGTTATTAAAACATTTTCCGTGACAGCTATTTGGCAACATATTTAAGAAATCTGCAAAAAGATTTATGCCACACTCACTTAGGATATATCATATATGCATACATATTTTCGCACAAACACACCAACACTTATGCATTTGCTAAATACAACAAACGAAAGTCCATAAGGCAATTACTTAAGTGCTTCAGCAGCTTGCAATCCGGTCAAATAAATTACGACCAAATTAAACAAAATAAAAGCCAATTTGGCTCAACTAGTATTACTGTTGTTGTTGTTGTTTTTGTCGTTTTTGTTACGTTGTCTCACTGCTAAAAATAATGTGAGTGTAGGTATAAATGAAACCAACAAATACAAATAAAAAAATAAAACATTTGACCAGCTCGTTAACGGTCTTTATTGAGGTTAGCGATGTGCAAAGGAGCGCAGAAACTAAAGTTGTTTTCTATTTATGTTGTATTTTTTTCTACCACAGCACTTATCTATTTCGCATCACTCGCCCTACCGATGCATTTCCTCCTGTCGCTCAGCGTGTCGCACACACAAACTCTATCTCTCTCCTTCATTCCCTTTTGTTTACATTCTCCTTTATTTTTTTCGCTAATCTCTGCTCAACCGGGCGCTGATTTGTAGCCGAGTGCGGGAGGATGTAATCCAATCGTGGTCTAATGAATTAAAACCACAGAAAGTTAAATCAAATAAAGCGAAGTAAACAACACAATGGAGAAACGGAAAATAATAAATGAAATTGAGAGGGCAAATAGTAAAAAAGAAAAAGTAGAAAATAAAAAAACATGTAAAAGCTAATAAAACAAATGGATTGCAGAATAAAAATACATAAAACAAAATCAGCAAGCACGAAATTCAATAAAATCCTTGCAGACAGAAGCTGCATGAAAGGGTAACGTATCGAACGAGCCAAAACCAAGGCCAAACCGAGGCAGGATAACAGAAATACTTGTAGTTACTTTTAGAACAAGGCAATGGGAACAGATAATGCAGACTCGAATAACAGAGAGAGAGAGAGTATTACAACTCTTGTGTTATGGACTCGTACTATTTTCGATGGTTGGAAAAATAAAGAGCTGTATGATTAGTTCGCTAGATTATTTAAGTCTCTCCCTCCCGAACTCTAGTCCGTTGCAAGTTTCAAAAACATCGACACCAAAAAAAATCGCAGATCCTGACAGGTGACATCAGATACTTAATATCAATGGAACTATGCCTACAATTTTGTATTCTTTTGACTTAGTGACTTCCGAATAATATTTCTTCTTTCTAAAAAAAGGTGCTTTCATTATATAAGGACAAGGTCCGGTTTCGAGGTGACGACCTAAAAGGCCGGTCTTTGCCCATAAATTTAGAAAATGTTCTGGCAAATTGAAAATGTTCTGGCAAACATGCATATTAAGTTTGAACCAAACTGGGCAAAGCGAACTGTAATGAAAGCTAGCTCTAGGGAAACCCTTAAGTTTTGCAGAATTAAGTTCAAAATGAATTTACAATTAGAATAATGTTTGTATGTACTAAGTTTCAACAGTATTTCGGTTTCCAACATCAAGTTCACGGTAGCAGAACCATCAGAAGATGCCGAAGAGAGCTGAGTGAACGCAACTTTGTAGAAATTGAAGTAACGTCGGCTTCTCTTTACCATTCTACAGCAAAAATGAGGTTTTTGCGTACGAGAAAATAAGATACACCATAAAAAGGTACTGCATTACAGCATTATAGTGCTTTTTAATCGGAGATCTGTGTATATCTGACACTATCTTTAATTTGCCTTCATAACAGCAGCTTAATGGTTCTTACTTTCTCTTCGCTAAAACTATTTTTATAAAATCAAAGCCTACTATTTTCTACCTTCCTGTAAGACTCAATCAGCTGGATCACAGAGACTCCATCAATCAAGAAAACCAACTTTATTGAAGAGTTGTATAGTCTTTTAATCATAAATAAACATCTGATTCTTTCTTTAATCTGTAGATCGAATTTTATTAAAGACTTCATATATGCAAATCTCTCCGAACTCAATGATATAACTTTGCCCAGACTAGAGACACAACGCGAACGTCTGTTTTTTCTTCCTCCACGCCATACGAACGATATTATTTTTATAGAGCGCTAACTGAGACTTTAAGAAAGCACGTTTAAGTACCCTCATTCTCACAACGTAGCTTATCGAATAACATTTATTCGAATAGAATTTCATTACCACTTTAAAGCAAATTAAAACAAATTTAATTGCTGGCATCGCAACGAATCGACAATTGTCTATTCGTGACTACAGTTAAAACGAAGCGCAGTTAACGAGGCGTTCAGCGTTGCGCCCACAGATTTGCATAATTCAGTAATGAAATTTCCATCAACTTACTATACTCACCATACCAGGTCACACTTGGGCATAAAAGTATGCAAAAAAATATTTTGCATGTGAAAAAAAAACTTTAATGAAATGCAAGCAATTGAGATGAAAATATTTAAAAGCCTTTTAAAGGTCAGCTTTGTTAAAGGGAATTTAATATGAGCAACTATGTGGCGGAAAAAACACGTAAGTACATACGGCGCGCTAAACGTGAGCGATAAATTACACAAAAGAGCGGTCGAAGTGCGGCAAAAAATGCTCGTAAATATTTGCATTAAGTTTGTGTCTCCTTTTTTTTTGCAAAATAATTGCACACAAGTGTATGCAGTTTTTAAACATATGCATGTATGTCGTATATAAACAAGTAGTATATATATGTATTTATGTCTAGTAGAGTGGGCTAAAAAAAAGGTTTTAAAAATAGAAAAATTTATTATAAAATTTAATTTATTTTTCGTAATTTCTGATGCGATTTTAATAGTAACTAAGGAAAAAAAAATTTTTTTATTATATTTTTTTTTGTTAATTTTTATATTTGCCTAGGTATATAAAAATATAAATACACATGTAAATATGTATGTAATCGCATGTAAAATATTTCAGCAGTAATAAACTACGCCAGTGCATCTGCAACTGTTAATAAGTGCTGGTTGGCACTGGAATGATAGGTGATGAATAGTCAAGTGCCTTTGCGTTTATTACGTTTTTATAGCGTTTTAATGGGTTTCCATGCATTTTAATGCATATGGTAAATGTATTCTGCATAAATGTGTTCAACCACCTGTGACTCTGTAGAAAAAATACGATAGCAAATTTTTGGTTTCATAGTGTTTTTAAGAACAAGTTTGTAACTAGTTACAAAGGGACCTAATTGAAAATTGAATTTCCCAAACACCTATAACTAAACAAGGTTGAACAAACCATCGATATGGAACAAGAAGTCTTAGAGCCAATACGTGTTTCGGCAAAGAGGTCCAGTAAGTGATTGGCGAAGAACTACTGTTCAACGATATGTTTTCATTGTACCATCGAACTTTTAAATATTTTAAAATGATGTCCGGATCCGGATAAGCAGCCATTTTAGATACTACCTTATAAAATATTGTTTTTCAACTCACAAATAACTACACCTAAAAAATTGACCCCAAATGAACCAGTTAAGAATTGTTGAATTTCCCTGCCGGCTGTACCATTACTTTTAGCAGCATGTGTAGGTTAGGTATAAACATGCTTGTAAAAAGTTTCATTACCAGCACATTCCGCTGCTGTGACACCTGCTTACAGTTGATGAGGGCAACACGTGTAGAGATTTAAAAATAAATTAAAAAATAATAAATACTAGCAGCAATAACAATAAGTGCGAATATTTAAAGAGCAAAAAATTCTGAGTTGAAGTAAAAATGGAAAATTACTGACACGTTAAGATGCTCGTAAAATCGTGTGAAAGAAATCAAGAAATGAGTAAAAAACAAGTTAATGCATAATAATAAAAATTCCACACATACATCTAAGTACTTAAATAAGATGCATTTAAATATATATATATATATATATATATAAATGTGTCAACTTCTCTTTACAAATCTGTTGTGTGTATTCAGCACACCCTTTATTACAATTGCAAGCACTTAAATACATATTTCGTACCTTTTCTCATGCCTCCCACTAGCTCAGCATGTGAGCAGCTCACCTGCTTTACAAGCTCCACTGACCTTGACTGATAAATTCTATTTATATAGATATGTATGACCCCTCCATCTTCTGAACGAGCAAGAAACCAGTTTCACTAATATTAATGCATATGACAACAACAGCTATAACATCAATGTCATCAACAAATGCTCACAACAAAGTAATATCACTTTTGGAATGCAACAAAAACAGTAACTTGGTATGTCACAGATTTGTCATGAGCTGCTAAGCTGGCAGTGAAGATGCGCAGCTGCCAAGTAAGGCGAAGACAAGTAGTCGCCTTAGTCCGAGCAAACCATAACAAATGATACAGTTGACACTTAAATGATTAGAAGACATTCATTAATGATTAGAAGATGATGAAAAGATAGCAAAGTTTTCGAAAACCAACAGGAATAAGCTGGGAAAAGTAGTAAATAAATGATATTACTCTAAAATATGCGAAAAAGAACAATAACTAGACAAAACACTATATATCTTTCGCTTTTAGAGTCCTGCGCTTAGCTTTTTCAATGAGTGTTTATTTTTTAAGGAGCGTGGATAATAAGAGTTAATCTAAAGTACTTACATCGTTCTCATATTGTCGTTAAAACTAGATCTGAAGAACTCACCTATTCGCAGACTAAAAGCCTTGGCACATGGCAGTTACTATAACCAGTTACTAAAACCATTTAAACAAGAATGAATATAACAAGCAGCTAATGCTGGACGTTAGATGAGTTAACGAGAAAACCCCATGAACGGCAATAAAATGTATCAATTTCTAAAACGGATGATTACTGGTGATGAAAAGTGGATCACTTACGACAACGTCCAGCGAAAAGAGTTTTGGTCCAGTCGCGATGAGCCGGCGCAAAAAGTAGCACAGCCAAGATTGACGGTGTTGCTATGGGTTTAGTGGGATTGGCTGGGCATTTTCTGCTATGAGCTGCTTCTCTACAGCCAATTTGTTAATTTTGACCTGTACTGTCAACAAGTGGACCGTCTGAAGGAACCAATCGCCCAGAAGTGCCCAACTTTGAGCGCGATTCTGGGTTTTTTGTCAAGCAGAATAAAAGTTTCTCTGAGAGTGATATTACGAAATTACCTTCAAAATGGCAACAACTGCCAAGACAACCTCAGAATAGAGTTAAGCTACACTAAATCATCCAGCAATAGCATACATGTTGTAGCCATAACAGCAATAAGAAAAACTACAAGAAAACAATTACTTCATCGAAACATATGTTGGTAAACGTCTGAGGCTTCATTACTCGTGCCTTAGTGCTGGCAACTACCACATAAGATAATAATGACGTTGAAGAAGATGCAGTCAACTATGCACAGCAACCATCGCTAGGCGTAATAACAAATAATAACAAAAACAGCAATGTTAAATGCAGCTATTATCTAACCATAACAACAACAACAGCAACGATTGCCATTGCATATTTCTGTGTGTGTGTGTATATTAGTCAACATTAGCACAACAACCTTAACAATGACAAGTGTTTGCAGCGAGCTGCGTTCAACAAGCGCACCAGCAAGCCGCAACCATCGATGTGGCAGCAGCAGAGTCAACATTTTTTTGCTTTGTTACCAAGCTTGTTGTTGTGGTTGCTCTGCTCGTTTGCTGCCCGGGTTGCTGCGTAGTTTAGGTGGGCGCGGCACTTCATACGCCAACAACGCTTTGAACGCTCGCTGCTCAAGTGCCTTAGAAAGTTGGCCGCAAAGCACAAGTTAATAGCAACAAGAGATGGAACGGGAGGACCGGTTTTCAAGCAACCAAGCAACTAACTAAACGTACAATCAACATACCATCTCATATCAGTTAGTGCGCCCATGAGTCATTCTCGCTCAGCTAAATATCTAAAGTGGCACAGCTGAGGCTGAGCTGATGAGTGCGGTGCAGAGGTGAAGGACAAAGTGGAAGTGGAGATCACGGCATTGAAATTGTAATGGAATGTTGATTGTTGTTGTTATTACTTTTTACATAACGTGAGGTTATTATTTGCTTTACATTTTTCTAAAATATTTTAAACTTTTATATGATAAAGCCAGTAGAATGAATCTATAATACCCTTCACAGGTGCATTTATTATAGCATAAAAAGGTATAAATTGATCTTCATCTTAAGTTTGTATGAAAGCTATCGGCTATAGTGGTCCGATCCAAACAATATACTTGGCGATTCTACCATTGCTTTGGAAAATAATCCGCTTGAAGATACCTCATCAAATAAAAAAGTTTTCCATACAAGGACTCGATTTTGATAATTTAGTTTGTATGGCAGCGATATGCAATAGTCGTTCAATTTAGAAACTTCTTTTGAAGATTGATTGCTTGTAAAGTTTCGTGAAGATATCTTTACAAATAAAAAAATTTTCAAACAAGAACATTCTTTAGCAGAAAAAAAGAAACAATATATAAATTATAACTCTTTAAATCAAATTAGTTTCAAAAACAAAAATCCCCATCATTTTATAAAATTTTATTTTGAATTCACCAGAAATCTGCATTCAAACGCATTCAATTAGATGCAGACTAAAATGCATACAATTTGTATATTCTTCCACTATTTATAGCAAAATAAAAAAATAAATCAATTAAAATTAATTATTACTAATAAATGCTGTCAAGTGTCATTGAGTGAACGTCGAGTTGAATTCGTACATATTTTATTTATGATTGCGCCCGACATGCACGTGAATACTCAATCATAATCAATCAGAAGTGAAAGGGAGCAAACAAAAAAATTTTGAGGATGCCAACAGTGACAATCCAATTAGACACAACAAAAACAACAACCTAAAGGTTAGTTAAATAAATATTAACGGTTGTGAATAAATTATGAAGGAGCGTCAGTGCTGATGTAGTTTTACAAGAGGCGCGTCGTAGCAAATGTGTAGGTGGTGGGTGACCTTAATTGAAAAATATATGAAATAAATTATTAATTGGAGCAATTAAGCGCAAATACGAAGAAATAGAAATTCTGGGAAAATATATATACAATTATTCAGTGATTATATGAACAAATATAGCTAGTGATAGCAAGCAGTAAAGGGAAGTGCGTAAATATCGAACGCAATAGCATTCGGCAGAGTAGAAGAAACATATTTTTTTTATAACAACAACGTCAGCTTTGAAGGTTGTAAAAATTAATCAATGCTACGTGAGGCCTGCGGACATCATGACTTGAACATGTAGTTATAAATTTTAGCCTGTGGGTGCTGGACATTATCGAAGATCGCCGAATCGAAGGTTTCCAAACACCACTGCGAAACCCAATACGAACTTGGATCATAATAACGTGATACATAAACAATTTCACATGAACTAAAACTGTTTGGTATTGTCCAAACAGTCGATAATTCGGTGACTCATTAGCTTATATTTCTTCTGCTCACGGCTTTATATTTCTTCTGCTCAGTTTAAAAAAAAGATCGGTGTTAATTTAAACAATTTTTCAATTGGTTTAAGCTAGGTTTACAATAGCACTATGTCCAATCCATACATACACTTGCGAGCAACAACGCTCTCTTCCAAAGTGGAAAAACGGCAAACGAGTACTTTCTTGCCGCTAAGTGACAAATCGTGATTATTTGACGATTTTTTATATACTTTGATGTTGTAATAGGCAAAGTCGCTTTGGTCATGCCCATAAGTGAGTATAGAACTTTTGTAAGATTTGGATCTTCTTGGAACTCGCTAATAGCTAACCTCAGCACTCAGACTATATAAATATGTAAATACATTTAATTACCGCAGCAGCATTTGAAAGGGCAATTATGAAGAAAACAAATAAGACAAAAACTGAAGCACAAAGAAATCGCAAAAAAAAACTTATCTAATAATATTCAAATTCACCAACAACAAAGCGCAGTTTAAGAGCCACTCATTGCGCACCAATAAACGACAGTTTAAACTAACAATGCAGGTGCAACAAATGGCATAAGCAAAAGCAGTGCAAAGCAAAGTATAAAAGTGTAACGAAAAACCAAAAAGATAACAAAATATAAAGGTATATTAAAGAGCGCTAAACAATGTTGCATCGCAAATAAAAATAAAAACATTTCAATTACACATTCATAAAAAGTAGCAACAGATAATAAGGGCGCAGTCGCAGCAAGAAAAAAAATTAAAACAGAATGAACCAAAGCATTTGTACGCAAAAACAAAAACCATAGCTGCTACAGCAGCATCAACGCGAAAACCATCGCAACAACAAACGCAAAAACAACAAAAAATCTAACATTGTTTACAATAAAAGCCATGGTTACAATAAAAGCTGTCATTAGAAGCAGAGCGGCGAATGAGCGGGGAAGCTATTAAAACAAAGCAAATGTGAAAAAGTGCTGCCAGTCGCGCAGCAATAAGCAATGACAACAACAAATAACAAACAAAAAAAGACAATTGCAACGCGCCAGCAGCAGCTGAGCGTGAATCACACACACACTCAAGCTTACAAATAAACCAATTCGGGTTTGCAAGGTCAAGTACGCGCAATTTTTATGGCACAACGAAAGAAACAGCGCGGTAAAAGAGGCAAAATGTTCAAATATACACGCTTATACTATGCTATGTTTGCAACAACAAAACTGTAAGCCACTTAAAAATTATGAAAGGCGAAATTGTAAAGTAAACGTGCGCCACCGCTTTGTTGTTGTTTTTATTCTTATAGTTAGTTGCTACCAACGCTGTGATTTGGTAGTGCTTAAAGTTGACAAATTATGTTTTATGAGGGAGCACATAAAGCTGTTTTGATTGTTGTGCTTAAATTGTTGTTGCGCTTACTTCATAAATTGTATTTTTTCATAGTACTTAATGTTTATAAATTTAAAAAAATATATATTTTTTGAGTGTTTCTTTAAGTTACATTTATTTTTTCTTTCTTTTTATTCACGTTTTTGTATGTGAACTGTTATTTACTATTGACTCTCATCAAAGGTGGTAATTTGGCTCTACGAAAACGTCGTCAAGCTAATAAGGTTCTATGGTGTATTCGGCAGGTGGAAGGTGCTTGTAAAGGCTACACTCGCAAAGAAGCCTGAACGTTTCCAAGGAGCAGGTCACATCAGAATCTACAGTACACTGCAGACTACACCAACAATAGCACTTAATGCCATTCTACACATAGCACCCATGGATATTGGCGGTATTTCTGCGAAGATCGCTCTAAGTCTCTTCATTTGCATTCTTAAAAACTTAGACGACTCCGTCAGAGAGGCTATTCGTAGTAGCTGTTTCTTCGCTCACATACCGACAAGGAATACATGGACGTGAAGAAGTCGCTGGAGAAGAGGTGCAGTGAGCTTTTTCACGGATAGGTCGAAACTTGGAGGGAAGGTTGGAGGGAGGTCTTTTGCAAGGAGCCCTCCGTCACACTTAGTTTAGGCTACCGGATTACTGTAGTGTTTCTAAGGCAGAAGTGGCTGCTATTAAAGTAGCAGTAGACTTACAGATCCGAGGCAGCTTTTTTCAGGAAGGTGAGCATTTACTCCGTTAGCAGAGCGCAAATACTAGCGTTGAGCTCGCAAGCTTAGGGCTCAAAGTAAATGAAGGAGTGTCTAACCTCCCTAGATATAGCACATGTTGGATCTCCGTTGTCATCTTGCGTTCTAACACTGGATCTATGGACCTCGCTAGTGCTAAACAGCTGTTGGTCGACGACCAGCGTCTGCGAGACTACAAGATCCGCTTGGACTAGTGTAGAACATAGGAGATTTACTGAAATACTAGTCCTTAACAAAGTTCATCTTGCCTCAATCGTGGGAATTCTTACTATACATTGTCCTTCATGCTGTGGGCTAAAAATTCAGCCGAACACAAATCTTCAAAGTTGTATAGAAGAAAGTGAACTTCTAATTTCTCTCCTCTTCGCATTATAAAAATAATCATTAGTTTCCAGATCATAAATTTTCCTTGCCTCAGTTATCATAAATTTTCTCCAAATCAGTCAACTTTATTACTCTTTAATAGTTCATTGCTCGTTGCATAGCGCACTCGCACATTTCACTCAATTGCAATTTTCTTTCATAATTACTTTGTTATTGTGTCTACACATGCTTCCACTTTTTACAAAGTCAGACTTGCAACTGCCGCCCTCGTGGCTTCCTCTACCAAAAACATTCTTTCTTTTCATTTATTTATTTACTCACTCGCTTGTGCGACAAAATTTCCACAATGCAATTCATTCGACGCATTTTTCCGAGAAACTCATTACTTGACTTGTTTACTCTTTGCTATCTTTCTTTTATAATCAAGTGGCGGGGGGAGAAAATAAAGATTGCAAATGCAACAATAATGCAAAGGTTGCGAAGAGCAGTGTCAACGTAAAAATAAAACAACAACAGCAAGAGTAACAGACAGTAGTTAATGTGTTAACTCGCAGATAAACGGAATCATAATGAGAGCGAATTAAATTAAGCTTGGATTAAATAGTGGAAAATAGCATCAAAGTAAGTGAAAATGCGGTGAAATTGAAAAAGTAAGTCTAAATTAATTAAAACCGTTTTTACACTTTCAAAAGTGGTTTATCTCATGAGTGAATCAGCAACACGACTGTATTATAATTTTTAAAGATTACTAAGCCTTCTCTATATTTATAAAAATTTGTAAACTAAACTCAAACCATATTTTTCACTTTTAAAAGAAGCCTTAGCTAAGTTCCTTCGAGAAGTTTTTACTGTTGTCCTCCTGCTAAATTGGTTTTTGAAAAGCTCTTCGAAAATAATGTATAAACATAAATTTTTTCTTAGAACATTTTATCCTCCACGAGTCAAGGAAAATGTTCCTGCTAACACGTCAGTATACATTTTCGAAGGCTTAAGGGACAGCCCTCGTGTGGCAGCCAAAAAAATGTAATTGTAAATTAAAATTTTTGAAGAAAAAATTAAATATTTTGCGAGTTGAATTTTTGGCTTTTTGGACTCTCAAAATTCGATTTTTGAGCAGATAGAAATGAAAAAAAAATTGTAGGACAGTATATGGAGACCTACATACAGTAGTAATGAGGTTAGGGCTTTGCCCACCACAAAGAAAAACTTTTGGATAAAATATAATTAAATGTAAACAAATATTGTATAATTTCATTGGAAATTTTAGACAGACTTACCCAAATCACCGATTCTTTATTCTGGCGCTGAAAAAAATAGAAAGCCAGATATTAATTTTTATTCCAAATCACCCATTTTTGGTTTGTTAAATATACTCGTGTGTAACTTATATCTTAAGCTGAATTATACACTTAGGCGAATTGCTATTTCGAGCATTTATTTCATTCGTTCAGCAGCATGAAATTGTACGTCCCAAACGAGATATATTATATAAATTTAGGAACTATTATGCCCGTACAAATTTTTCTAATTTATAAATTTGTAAAGTCAAATACAAATATATGTTAGTACGGATAGCAGTCTTAAGGAAAATCGACACGTCTTTAGAGACGAGAGGGTGAATTAATTTAATTTAGGATGGGAATCGATATATAGTTTAGTGAAAAATTAATTTTTTTCTCTCAACAATCAAAATATATGGATGGGGTTAAGCTGGGAGAGACCAGAGCCCGAGTTCGTGAGTAAAAAATGGATGAGAAACATTATATGTTTTAAAGTAAGCGCCTCAACACCTTTTACAACAGTAGTGATTAAATCAAACATTAAGATATCATTAGCGAAGTGAAGCTCTAAAACAAAGTCAAGCGAAGGCTTCAGATTTGTCTCTTGTAGAGCAAATACTCGTAACTTGGCACTCTCGAGGTAAGAATGTGAAGACCGTCGGTAGTATGCCAAGAAAATTAGATACTTAAACTATGAATTTATTATAATTGGTCTAATCCTAACGTTGACCTCACGTGAGACTCTTAGTATATAGTATATAATATAGTCGCTCGGTATTTTAGATAAAACCAATATAAAGATTTCTTTATACCCTTTTTTGCTTTAATAAATGCTGATGTGAGGGGTATATAGCTTCGGTGCAGCCAAAGTAAACGTTTTTTTATATAATAACAAAATGACATTACAAATAAAAAGGGTTATTTACAAAATAAAACAACCAAATAATCAGCTCTATGTCAGCAAAAAAATGTACATAAAAGAACGGTTCTCTCACAATAAACCGATAAACAGCGACACCTTGTCTGCCAGCAGCACAAAAGTCACGCCAGCCAGGCAGTCTATAAAAACCAAGAACTGTCAGGGATATCAATCACACACACACACACACAATATACACACATTTATTCAGCGAGTTTGGCAACAGCTGAGACAGCCGAAAAAAAGGGAAATACGTAAAGCAAAAAATAACGTGAAGGCTTATCAAAACAATCATCTGGCCAAGCAAGCAGAAAGGTAGAAAGCAGACATATAAACAGACACACAGACGACAGACAACCCACGCAGTGTGCGCCAGGTGTTTTAAAGCAGAGTAGTACACAAATGAAAAAATGAAATATATAAAAAGAGAAAAAGGTGCAACAACAAATCAAGTTAAAAATCAACGAACAATAAAAACAAAAAAAGGAGTGATGTGAATAAATAAATCAAAGTAAAAACTTGACGACGAAGATTCATGAGGCGGAGTAACGTTGCCGGCAAACACGCACTCAATCATTTAAATACACATGCACACACAAATACATACATACAAATGAGCATTGCTGTTGTTATTGTGCATCGAGATAAGCAGTACACAGTTTTCTACAAACGTACAGTACTCACTTAAAAGTCTTTGCCAAGCGCATCTATCACAGCGAAAATGTGTCATGAATTATCGCTCGCTTGTATCGGTGCTACGCGGCGTATGCGCAACGCATACGTAATTAATTGGCTTTGCGCACTTTTTTCAAAACCTTTCTTTATCGTTTATTTGCCAGAACCGAAGGCAAAAAATGGAAAATCAAAACATTTGGAGGCTCTCGCTTTATATGCCGTAAATTGTTGTGCTGCTTGTTGTTGACAGTGTAAACTGTCTCGCTGACTTGCTTGTTGGCCCAGCTGACTCTTTGCTCACCTTGTAGGCCTATTTAAAGCGCACTTAATTTTTAAACGCTTTTTTCGCCTTTTAAATTGCTTTGTACGCAGTGTGTGCGTGTAAATGCTTGAAGCATTCGAGAGCAAGGTGAGATTATTTAAGCTTGAACTTTATTTACTTTAGTTATTGGCAGAACGGGTTTGGTGGCAGCTACATACGCAACTTATGATAATGACAATAAATGCAAATAAAAAATAAAAGCTGTTGTGGTAAATTAATGTTAAAGAATAAGAAAAACTAAAAAAACACAACTTTATAAAAAAACTTTATAAAAATATACATATTAATATATATGTGACTTGTTTTAACAAAAATAATTTTTTTGGAATTGTTAATATAAGAAAACTTTTCAAAAGTTTATTGATTACCTTAAATAAATATTTGTAAAAAATATTATTAAAAAAAACTTAGTTTTAATTATAAATACTTGTAAATTCAACACATACAGCAGAAAACACACCAAGCAAATAGTTCAGAACACTAAAAAAAAAATTTTTTCGCATCAGTATTTTCACATTTTCACCAACAAAAATAAAATCACACCTGTTTTCCCATCTAAAGAACAATTAAAGTCTAATAGCATGAGATTAAATTAAAATTCAATTAAACAGCGCTCAAGTGCACACACACCTACACACACATACATATGCACAAACACGCTGTCATACACTGTCACGATGTTTGGAAATGCAGAATACAATTCGCAAAGTCAGAAGGACAAAACCACAATTAACTGCAGCATAAAAATCGCCTGCGTCCGAGCAAAACCGCAATGATGTCAGAAAACTGTGTGGGGGGCGCACAGTTGGAGACGCTGCTTATAAAAGTTGTGTCAATGATAAATTAAATTGTGAAACCGCAAAGCGTTCCCCTATCTTGTTGTTAGCACTTCGAGTGGGCAAAATCTTAAAAAAAAACAACGCAGATTGTGAAAGTCGAGATATTGAGATTTTTGCTCGCTATAATGTAAAGCGTGTGACTTAAAAACCACAAATATGGGACATTAGTGCAAATTACTGTAATTAAAGCTGGATTAATTAATGTGAAATTAAATAATATATTTTGATATTTTCTATGAGAAATAAAGAATTCAAATGCAACTTCAGGTATATAAAGTATTCGAAGTGTACTCAAAAGTTTAAGTGGATCAAATTACAAATTTAATTTTCACTACTTATTGCTTGCACTCTGAACAAGGTAGGAAGCAAAATAAAATTTCACTATGTGGCGTTGCCGAGCAACCGGATTTCTGGTCATATCAGAGACATATTTGAGATATATATTGGAAAGGAAAAGAAAACTACACTTAGGACAAGCTCGCTAAGTGGCGCTGGTATCGAAGTATTATCAAAAACCGTACTTATGTACTGATTTAAGTAATTTTCTAAATATATACTACAGAAAACACCGCTAGGCGGCGCTAGTTTTGAATTATTACCAAAAATCATATTTAATGATCGATTTGAGTTTAGAATATGAATATTTTAGACAATGGAAAGCATAATACACTTAAGAAAATACCGCTAGGTGTCGCTAGAGTCGAATTATTACTAAAAACCCTACTTAAGGTATATGAGTCGTATTTTAAATATATATATGTAAGAGAAAGTGTGATATATTTAACAGTCTCCTTATATTATATATAAAATATAGTCTGTTTCGGTTACGTAGAGTCGATGGCAATGGAACTATAGCAATACCTGTACCTATATATAGGTTTATGGTTGTCAGTAATACGCAATTAACGCCCTTTATACCTTATTTTTTGTAAACATTCTCATATCTTCACCTTCATATTAATAGCCAAGTTCGATTACAGTAAATTATTGTAAAAATTCCGATCAGCTTTTATATAAATATGCTGACACTTATTAGTATATGACAATAACTGTTTAATATGCAAATCAGCTTTAATGAGCCGACACTTCGTTATAGACTTACAAACAAAAACAATTACTGCACACGCTATCGTAGAGTCATTGGGGTGTGAATAGGCAAATCAATGTTAAATTGAATTATTAGCGCAAAAAAGAGCTTACAAAAATAATTGGGGAAATTACAACCCATTAAATACATTTTTTTAGATTGTTTAAATAAGAAAATATAGTTAAATTTATTTAACACAATGTTCACAACAGTGTTTATCTAAACTAAAATATTCCGACAAAAAATATATGCGAAAGATCCAAATATTATTATACTCCAACGAAATATCTGCTAAATTGATCAATGAATTTCGCAGTGCCTTCAGTATCCAATACTTTTATTTCCATCTCTTTCGTAATGATATACCATATATTAGAGTCAGCATGAGATATATTGCAGTAAAATATGGAGAGAATGTTCTGCTGAGAATAATGTACCTTGGTGCTCAAAACGCATAAAATCGCTCAGTATCTTCCACAAGCCCTAATATGTTGCATATAATCGCCAAACATGAAAAATTGCATATCTAACAAGCAACTGGCTTTTTTCGAAAAGAGAGCAGAGCTGATTCTTAACAAGTATTCTTCTTATTCTTTCATAATTAATTGAGGATATAAAACTACTTGTTACTACAAATTTTGCTTAAAGAAAAGCACTAAACAAATTTAAAAGTCATTATAGTATTACAGCTGTAAGCCTAAAATAATACATTAAAGGTATTAAAATGTCGACCACACTTAAAGCAGCGCACAAGACTGCCCGCTACACGGCTACACACAAATTGCCAGCAAATGCGGCAAGTACAATGCTCTACAAAATCTTAATAACGAAATTTCTGTATAATTAATGCCAACAATAGCATTAGCAATTACAGCAGCAAGCAAAAAATATGCAGCAACAAGCGAGCGCACGTGCAGTGCATATTTAATAAAAAGCAAATGTAGTTATGCGCCAGCAGACGCACTAACATATATTAGGGTGGAGCAAAAAAAAATATTTTTTTAAATAAACATTTTAACTCGAAACTTTACTTTAAAAACGAGCCGCCTCTAGATGTTAAAAACAATTTTCTTTTTTTATAATCTACAAATTTGACGATCAGGCTAAGCAAAAAAAAAATTTTTTTCGCTCCACCCTAATATATATGCGCGCTTATATACCTATATAGTAGTGTAATTATGTAACACATATAGTTAACTATACACAGATGCGTAGCAGCGTGCATTTGTGTGGTAATTCAAAAACATTAGCTGCCTTTGTGCGCTTTTGCATGAGTTCAGTGAGGCGCACACGGCGTATACGTAACTTATAATGAGGCGGAGCTGCTTTTAACTTGCTTGAGACATACTCGTATGCATGAGTATTTGTATGTGTATGTGCGTGTGTTTATATTAACTTTTTTTCGTGCATTTTACATTGCCTTTAGCGCACAGCTGACGCCACAAGACGGGCTGCTACAAATGAGCACAGTAAGCGTATTAATTAAATATTACGCATACGCACTGTTGCACGCTGCAAAATAAAGCAGCGAGGTGGCTAGCTAGCTGGCTGGTGCGGTGCTGCTGCTATTACAAGTGCGTCGGGACTTTTTTATGAAGATTTATTTGCGACAGACGTGCGCCCCACACAATAGACTGTTACTGGAAGCGGTTCTCCGGCCCGGCTGTCGCCTCCACAAGCGCTACTTGAACTGACTACGCGCTCCTTCATTTAACTGCAAGTTTACTCCTTTGTACACGCCAAACACGTACACGGAATTTACTAAATTTAACTGATAGTGTAGTTAGGTAGCTGGCGCGCGGCAGACGCCTTCGCATACTCAGCGCGCTTTGCCAAAAGTTATTGCAAATTACAACGGGTTGGCGTGAAAAACAATAATAAAGTGTTATTGTTACTGTTATTGTAGTGCTTGGTACGTGGTGCGTTAGAGGAAGCAGTAGAATTTGATAAATAAATAATAACAATACAAAGCAATATTTATTTAGCAATAAAATGTAAATTTCGTGCTTGAAAAAGGCAGCTGAAGGCTGCGCCACTGATTGCTGAGTGGGTGCCAATAGAGCCAGTATATACAGAGCACTATGTGAGCACTTAAAAGTTATCCTAAAAGATGCTGCTGTCCATTTCGATGCTTGTTGCGTAGCGCTGTCAGCGCTTTGTAGCCAATTAAAATGCAGAAGACGTTACGCGTGGGCGCGGCGCTGCGGTAGTGCAGTGGGTTTGTAGTGATCGTAACAAAAGTAGAAGAGAGTGGTGTGAAAAGGCAGTGTGCGCAAATAAAATTGCAAAACTAAATGCAAAAGTTTGGGTAAAATGATAGCGAGTATAACTAAAGCACAGAAAGTAAACCGCAAGCGTAAGAATGTAAATATTTGTAAAGCAAAGACAGAGCTAAAGTGTGCTGCCTGGTGTGGTGAGTGACGGAAGTGAATAAGTGAAAAAAGATGTGAAAAGTATGCAATTGGTATGCCAAACAGAATTTTATAAAGAACCCTGTGGAGAACAAAATAACTTTAGAAATACTTTTTTGATGAAAATTAAACTGAAATTGCTAGTAATTAATACAAAAACAGAAACAGAAACAGAATTACAAAAAACTTGCAAAAAGCCTTTATAAATTTTAGGCTATGTCATAGGAGATTGGATGTCAAACCATCATCTGGAGGAAATGTTTAGGACCCAAATTAGCCACCTACACAAATTTGTAATAGGCTCAAAGCGCTTCGTCGAGAAATGTGAAGCTCTTGTCCAATAATCAGCCCTGTAACCTGAACTAATTTAGCCTTGGTAAATAACAGCTTCAGACAATATCAGGTCAAGGAGACTCCAAAAAAAATTGGATTTTCATAAACATAGTGAACAGTTAAGAAGTAACAGTAAATAACTACTAACAATTGGCCAACTGCCAGCAGGACAGCCTGCACAAAATATTTTTCCTACATACCAGCCTCTACTTCACTTGCATTTATATGGCCCTCGAGTAAGTGTGTACAAGTCTGAACATTACGTAAATACTTATAGCATTCAAATGCAATACGGTATGCGACACTGCTGCTTACTTCACACTTAAGCCTTTCAACGCCTTTAGAAATTGCAGCGCCAGCAATGTGCTGACAGTACAAATATTATGCCAAACACTCTGACCAAACGTAAAATAACACAACAATAACAAAAATAGCAATGGAAAAAACAATACAAATAACCACAAATGCAATGACAATACTTGAGCGTATTGCAATAAGTGCGAAGCCATAAGATATTTAAAGGGGAAGAAAGCGAATACGTGAGGCATAACAAGTAGAACTATAAGCAACAGTCACAGTAAAAACAATACAAACGGATATAAGTGTAATAATAAATACCGAAATAACAGTAAGCATAAGCACAGTAGTAAGCGGCGCCACATCTTAAGGGAGTCAACAATAGCGCTGGTTAAGGCAACATGGGAGGCATAGAAAAACAGTTGGAATGTGGCATTGCACTATAAACCGCTATTCAAGTCTTAAAAGATTAAATATGATATGCAAGAGACAAGACAGTGTTAGCCGAGGGAGAAGGAAGCTATTTGTTCATCTGTGTACCAGGTATTGTTTCGGTGACAGCTGCCTATTCGGATTGTATGAGTGCGCTTTGTAGTTAAACCTAGCCTTCCAAAGATACGTGTATAAATTTAGATGTGTTCGAAAGTAGTTTGGTAAACTCCGCATAGGCCATACGAGGCCGAAAATAATAAATACATTGCATACCAAGAGATTATGTTCGGATAAAATCATCAAAAAAGAACCACAAAAAATCTCGGAAGAGCGTAAATGAGGTTCATGTGCGGGACATATCGTTCATAAGTATTTGGTTATGTCAAAGCTTTGTGCAAACTGACTACTGTACAAACTCACAATCACTTACGCATATATCGAGTACCACAGATCTGTCCCCCGAGAATTTTGGCCGCCTTCAGACTCAAAGAAAATGACCGCTGGAAAAAATCGCCGCGACTGAGTCCAATTGTCAAGCAATCCAACCATTTGCTCACACATCCGTCGTATTCACCAGATCTGTCTTCAGGAAATCTTTTCTGTCTGCAAATCTTAAGAAAATCGCCGTGGCAAAACAAATTGACACGACTGAGGTCGATTTTAAAGCACAAGATCAATTGACGATGTATCTTTCCCGATCTCAGGTATATACAAGTACAGACTTGGTGTACTTCTAAAGAAAGTGCCCTATCGGCGTCCATGCTGTAAAAAATCTTACCGAAATCTAGCTGCAGAAGCTGTATGGTAGCAGACGAGGTGGATACATCTCAACACTTCCAATTTGATTGTTCCGTGTTTGCGAGATCAAGACTTAAACACTTTGTAACTCGCACTTTCAGATATCCCACCGAAGTAGTGGGAATAGAAATTGAACGCCTGACCAAATATTTATTGGCCACAAGACGCTGTGCTGACTTACAAGTTGGAATATAGGAGTTCTATTTCACAAAAAACTGCATAAAGAAGTCCAATTGCTATCTCTGGATCGGCCATCAAACCTAACCTTAAACAAATTGGTTTACCTCTCTAACTTCTTACCAAAATTGACTCAAAGCTTTAAAAAAAATTCACTTTAAAGTCAATTTAAGCAATAACTTTCTTCCGCAAATTTATCATTCTGCACACCACTTTCACTTGCAACAAAGTCACCAAAACAGCTCAGCAACGACACACAAACCGTCGCAGTGAATATAAAAACAAAATTCGAAGAAATAAAAGTAGATCGCATGGAATTTGAAGTTGAAGAAAAATTACCGCAATCGCTGCAGTCACTAGAGTCCCAGAACGGTTACGCTAACATTACTTGCAGCATACTTAAGGCGACCTAAACATGTTGCAAGCAACACCCCAAACACGGCACAAATTATTTATATTACAGCGCAGTGTGCGTACAACACATAAACAAATACGAACACGAATACACATGCAACAAAAACAACCTTGTTGCATGCCACATGCATGTGCATACGCTAGTTGCCAATGTTTCAATGTGGAGTAAATAAATTGTCGCCTTCGCATACGCGAGTGAGCGCCACGTTGCACGATTGTTGTCACAAACAGTAAAAAATAAAAATTACAACAACAAAAACAAGCTATATACACTCGAAGCTGCAAAGTCGCTTATACGGGCTTGTTGCTGTTGTTATTCAAGTGTGGCACAGTTGTACCGCCATTAGAGTGCATTTTTCTTATGTCTTCGCAGGCAACACCACACACACACACAAACGTCGGCTGGTTGCCGTTGCTGCGCATACATTTTGCCCCTTAGAGTGCAACTTTTCATGGCGCGCGTTTTCTTTCTTTTTTTGTTGTTTTGTTGCCTCTACTTTTACTCCACAATTTTCTTTGTGCCCATTTTTGTTGCACTCACTTGCTTTCTAACCGCTACACTTGCAACTGGCAATTGCAACAGCAACAACAACAAGTATTCAAGCAACCGTATCGCCGCCTACATTTCCTATGCTTTAGCCCATCATTTATCGTCGAGCTGGCGTGTCCTATATTTCTCCAAGACCCTGAGCACAAGCTAACGCTCAGGCGCTTGTGGGGTTGTGTATGTGTGTGTGTAGACAAAAGCAATGTTGCATGTACTTATTTATATATATGTATATGTATGATATATGCTTGTGAGTAGATATGTAGGTGTGCATATCGTATTATGCAAATTGCAATTATACCAACAACAACAGCAGCATCATATAATCCCACAGGATAATAATTTTTTCGTCTAGATTTTCATATTCTAGCAAGTATTGTAATAGTACACCATTTTGAACACTTTTGCATGGATTCGCATAATAAATACAACATTTTTGAATACACAGTTTTTACGGGATATGGATTGTGGCATTTTGAAAACCAATGAAATAAAAACTAACTTGGTCTCAATATATATTTTTACTTATAAAACGATATAAATAATTCGCAAGAAAGGCTAGCAGAATTAATTTAAGGGGTTATATCTTTTTTTGAACTAAAAAAATTTATTTTTTTAATATATATCGAATGTACAATGTGTTTTTTAGACATGTATGTGTGTGATTTTAAAGTTATGTTCAAGAATTTAGCTTTATTATCAAAATTGTTTTAGACGAATTTTCGAGCAGCAATTGGGTCCATATGTCAGCAATAACGCGGCGAATATTCTCCAAAAAAATAGTCCAGCGGTGTTAAATCACACGATCTTGAAGGTCACGCTATAGGCCTATAAGGGAAGATAATGCGCGCAACAAAAGCTTTCTTCAATAAAAATAAATAAAAGTGAGCCACATCGCTGAACAAAATTTTCTTGCGAAAATTGGGTTCGATGACAAGTAAAATTTTGTACGTCCGCAAATCAAGATCCTTCCGCAAAATCTTCCATAATGTGGATGGGCGCAGCTCCAATTGTTGCGCAGGATGGCGAATGTACTTAGTTGGGTCTTCTTCGACATTCTGCTGCACAGTAGCAATAGCGTATTCGGAGCGCACTATATGGTGTCTCTGAAGAAGCGCATTATCTACTAGAATGAATGTAGTGCAAAAGCGCTACAAAGTTCTGGGCGATTATATCTACCAAATATTGGGCGCAGCGCGCGACCCAAACCACTATTTTTTTTTGGTAATAACTTTGCGCCATTGACAAACCAAACTGACCTAAGGCAATTAACTTGTTAATTGAGTACTAAATTAAGCTTCAAAATTATCTAACAATTAGGTTATTAATTGAGTTATTGCAATTAGTGTTCAAATGTACTCAATTTAGCTTCAAAAATCTGGGTGACTTGACCAAGCCAATTAAAATTTTTTTTGTTATAAGAATGTCGTATATTTTTATTTATATATCTACTTTCAAAGGAACCTACTTATGTTTTATAAACAGCCTTTTTCAGACTTTTTCTCTCTGTTTTGGATTATTTTATTTTTGCGTGGTTCCTTCTTACTTTGAAGAATGGAGTCACCATAGTTAAAATTCTACTGGTTCCAGTCGACAATAAAGTAATACTCTGAGCAAACTTTAACTCTACCTGATCTATTATAAAGCTCGCTTTGATAAAATACCGTTGACAATTTTATTTTCCCCCCACATATAATTTTTTTTTGCTAGGGTTTAATTACCTACTTAAGTTACCCTTTATATGGTGGAAGAAGATTTTTCCATAACATGGCAACTCTAAAAGCGCTATAATTTTTATTATATTTGTATTTAAATACTTCCCATAAATATCCTTTAAAAATTATATGAAAGAGTTATAAATATACAATAAACTAAGAACTTAAGTGGAGCACACATAAAACAAAGTGTGTATGTGTGGCATGCGAATAGCGGAAAATGCATAAGTGGCAGCACAATATCGAAATAGTTGCAACGACAACCACAATATACATTTTGTGCTGTCAACGCGTAGAAGTTGTCAACTAGTAGCTCGACTGCCACAGAACATTCTGCAACAACATATACCCCCTCCAACACCGCACGCCGCTTGAACTGCGCATTTGTGCCCCAAACGGCATTGCGGCAAGTTGCACTGCCACAGACAATCGCCTTTTAAATTTGTATGCGAATGTTAATGGGAAACCCGCTGCAGTGAGCCAACCAACATGAACAACAACACGTTGATTTAATACAGCATCTGTGCGCCCACTTCCTCCCTACTTATGTGACAAATTTGCTGCAAAAATCACAACAACCACAAACTTTTGCGAATGCAATTTGGCAACTGAAAAAATGGCGAAAACAGGGACCACCCGAAAAAAACCGAAAAACAATTACAACAACAAAGACAAAGAAATTACGAAAAATGTTGCTGGAAATTGGAGCAACGACAGCAGCAAGCACATTAACAACGGCAACGCTTGTGACAGCGACAGCCTGGCAATTGCAGTGACTTTAATGTTGTTGCAACAACAACAACTGCCACTTGCGCGGCAGAACAAACATGGGGCAGGAACAAACGGCAATGGCAGCGACTGCAATAATGGCGTGGCAACACCAAATGGAACGGCAATAAAATGAAGTTGCATTATGTTGTCGCTTCCGTTTGGCTTTTTGAATGGCAGCGATGGCGTCGCGAAGAATTGATTGCGTGCAGCAGCCGTGCCGAGTGGAAAAAATTATTGCCGTAAAAATTAAAATAAAAAAGTTCAGCAAAAAAAAAACGCAATACAATAACAAAAAACAAGTGCGAAATAGCGACAAATTCAATAAAAAATGCCAACGAGTTTAAACACTAAAATGGAAACAGCTAACAATTTTCGAAAAAAAAGCAGACAGCCAACAATTGGCATTTGCGGCACACAAAGGACACGCGCGCCAAAATTGCTGCATGTCACTAGGCGTTGTTGCGTATTTTAAACAAGCTGATTGCCTACATTTAGGCGCTGCACAATGCTTTTAAACACAAAAATGTATTATATTGTCTGCTTTGCCTGCTTTTCACGCTCTACATTGCTTTTCACACCAAAATGTTTTCTTGTAGTCTACATTTAGGCGCGGTGCGCTATTTTTTTCTCTCACAATACTTTTCTTTTTAAACTTTTATTTCAATGAATTTTTTATTTTTCATCTTAATGCGCGTCATACTGTTTTTTGTTATTTTTCTTAGACCCTTATTTTCTTCACACATTTTCTTTGTATTAAATATTTCATTCTTCGGGCTTCCGTAGTCATTTGCCCGCCTCTTTGAGCGGAAACAATAAATGTCGCTCAATCATTGATGATTTTTTTTCTTTACTTTCTAAAAATGTTTGCTGTTATTTGATGTGAAAGCTGCTGAAAAGTACGTAACCATGAATTTACAAATGGTATTTTGGTATTGGTGATATTTTACAAATATAGCGTAAATGAATTACAATATATATGGCAACCATGGCTTATCAATAATAAGTTGTAATTCTTCTTTTGGAAATAAATTATTTGATAAATGAAAATGGATATGCTTTTTTAACCATACTTTCCTCCTTTAAACCCAGCTAGCAGATAACTGATGACAACAATCTGACAGCCAACTTACAGCTATTTTACAGCAGCCTTTTAGGAGACATCAGCTATTTGGCAAAAGCCTGACAATACTTTAACAGTAGCCAATTGAATTGAACCATCTACTGACATCAACCTTCTGACAGCAACCATTATCCCCGATATTTGACGACAGCAAAGTGCCAGCAGCTTGCTGACAGTAATTATGTGACACCAGTTATCTGATAATGGTCATATGACTGATAACTGGCAACAGTCTTCTGACAGCAACTGCCTGGCAGGGAGATTTAACAACCAACTGAGAGTAACCGTCTGATAGGAGCTTTCAACTGACAACACACTTCTGACAGCAGTTAACTGACAACTCTCATCTGACAGATTTCCGACGGCAGTAATCTCCAGATCCTCTGACGTACAATCTCCATACAAATTGTTGAGATCGAACTACTAAAGCATAAAGCTGACATACAAACTGACCGATCAAAAACTATATCTTTTATGGAAACTTTTAATTTGTGAAGAGTGTTATAACTTAAGTGGAACCGAATTTAATGTTTTATTCTTTTTGTATCTTTCAAAAGCCTATATACCGTTGGGATGTAAGTGAAGAAATATCGGTAAAAATATTTAATTTAGCATACTTGAACATCATATATGAATGATATTGCTTTCCACCTACCTACCCATTTTTTAGAATCCGCTAAAAACATATCACAGTGGAAAAAATTAGCGCTACCTTAAATGCTATGAAACGCTGTCACTCTTCAAGTATTTAGGTACACAAATACTGCGACAAAAATGTCTAGTTAAGCAAAAATATTTTTTCTACCTATCGTTGATACTGTCATTTTCACATGTAATTCACCAAAAGCTATGCCTGAATCATGCCCCTGACGTTCTACATCAGAGGGGTCTACTCTTTATCAGGGGTTTGAATGCACAGCGACGGCGAGCCAACGAGCCAACGAAGTCCTTCACACAAAACTTTTCATTAAAGCCACAAAAGCGTCAAACAATTTTTTGCCATTATAGTTTGTAAGAAAAAAATTGGTGCCACACACACAAACGAATATTTGTGGGCCGTGTGAAGAACATCAAGAATTAAAATGAAAATATATCACAAAAAGTTGGTAAAATAAAGCATTGACATGCCAAACATTAAACGCCACTAACACGAGGCACGAAGCCCTGGCAGCCAGCCTACTTACACATACACATGTAATTGTTTGGGTATGCACATATTTGAGTAGTCAAAGCCATGCAAGCGAATGTACATGTGTATGTATGTGTGCCAACAAAAGTGGCGCGTTTAAAGCCGCCCGCTGTCCTGTTATCCTGTCGGCCTTTCGTTTGTCAGGCCGTCGCTTGTCGCCTGTCGCGGCTGCCACTACTCATTTTATACTTTTCACATTTTCCACAACCGAAAAAATCACAAAAACCTGAATGACATACTAAATAAATATACAAACACACATATACATACATATATACAGTAAAGTGTCAAACAGGATGCACGGTGGCACGCCTGTGCTGCCAGCCGCGCCAAGTAGTGTGTGTGAAATGTGCTGGTAAAATTCTACACACACTGAGTACAGCTATAACGGTACTGTAGTCATTGAACTGCTGCTCTGGTGAGGTAGAAGAGAGAGTTTTAAAAATGGGAGCACTTTATTATTATTAAAGTGCCGGCTAATTAATTTTTCTGTTGTGAAACGGCGGAGTCGAACGAAAGATCGTCGCAGTAAAGCAGGGGTTCGATTTGAGTTTTAAGTACAGTTACTGACACAACCAAAGAAGAAGTTGTTTATTAAAAGCTCCAAAAAAGCTTGTTTGTTGTTTCCGAAAACATTGCTATCTCAAGGAAACCGGAATTATAGGTAGGAGCTTTAAAAACGTCTAAAATATCTTATCTTATTTTTAATATATTTAAGGAGCTGCGAGATCTCGGAATCATAAATTACAGAATCCAATTTTCAAAGAAAAACACGTAAACAAATTTTTTTTTTATGAAAAAAAGAGGGATTTTCTCACACCAGCTAGCTCAAAGGTCTCCAAATATGAAAAGACAGGCCGACCCAATCCACTACGATCGCTGAAATTTAAAAACAGAAAATTTTCGGACTAACTGACTAAGATGCAGTTCACTGAGTGTAAGTATTCATTGGTATAAAAATGTTTCTCACTTCGGGAGTTGAAAAAGAGAGACAACCCTAAGGCCACCTCAATCACTGAAACGCCCAAAAAAAAACAATATCGAACCTTCCTCATTAAGTCAGGTTAGGTTATTAGGTTGAAAGAGAGCAAGTAGTATTCTAAGCCATCAGGCAGATCCCGTTATGTTTGAAAGTTGAGAACGGATGTCAGTGAAGTATAGAAGATTTGACTTGAGTTTTTACTCAACCAAAAAATGACCAAGTCTTTTAACAAAAGTTAAGAAATAAGATTTGAGATAGATGATAAATTTATCGAAATCGTAAACGCGCATCTGCGGTGTCTAATATAAACCAGACAGAAAAACGGAAAACGTTCCAGGGTTAATATCCCTTACTGGCCTAAATAGATACTTCGTACTTTCCAATCCAATTTGAGAAATTTATAAGTGCAGAAGCGACTGCCGGAGACCACTAGTTGATAGCTGAAGTCAGTGGTTCGTACAAAATATTTATTAAAAACCTAATAGCTCATTTAGACATTTTTAAATAAAGAATTCTATTTTACACATGGTAGGAGTCTTCCTAATGCACAGAAGGACCTGACGGAAAATATCAGAGGAGAAAACAGGTCGTCTTCAGCTAAAGAAGGAAGTTAGAGATTTCTCTTCTAGACTCAAGGAAACATATGAATCTACTTTATACAACCTAAGGTACAATAAAATATTGCTCGGCCTTTTTTCAGCTTTGATCCTCGTAGTCCTTTTTTTTGTATGCCATTTAATATTAATTTCCAATTCAATCTTAATATCAACAATAAAGTAGCACTAAAGACATATACAACTGTGCAAGAGGTACCCAGTTTGGCATGTCCTGTATGTCCACCATGCCTTTGGGCATAAACTCACACCACCACATATAATATATACACATCCATATAAGTTTATGTGGTCATTTGTTTGCCGAGTCAGAAAAAAGTTGCTACTAAAAAATTAAAAATATGAAAGAAGAGCAAAAGGTAATTTTTAAAATTGCAAAAACGACAATAACAATAATCTATGTTAAGGATAATACAACAACAGCAATGGACACAATATAACATTTAACGAGAGCGAAAAATGGCGCTCGAGCGCATTACCCCGAGCAAAGTAGAGCTGAGCACCATTCTGTTCCATGTTGTCCCAACAACGACGCCTCACTCGGTCAACAGCACATCGAACAATAACCCGCTATTGTACTTTAGCTCGCATACTAAAGAGTCGCTGATGCAGACAGCCTGTCGGCATATTATGCTGTCAATCTTATTTTCATTATTTTTATGACCGTATTGTGGCACAAAAAATTAAAGAAAAAAAATAACAAGAACCACCATAAACATGCCAAAGTGTGGAACATTGTTGTTGTTTCAAAATGTCGCTGAAATATTTCAGCTGAGCGATGGTTTGGGGAAATAGGTGAATATGTGCATAAATTCATATGTATTTTTTAACGGCGAAACAACTAAGTGCCGCGAATGGTGGATCAAAACAACAAAAGTAAGTGTTATATTGGCCATTCGAACCAAAAACAACAACAGAAATTTGTATAAGTGAAAAAATAAATAAAAATTCAGTGGCCAATCCACAGACACTCTGCATTGATCACTTGGTTTGGTATAAAAATGGGGAAACAGCAAACAGCCCGAAAATCCGCTAAAACCGGTACAAAACAAGTGTTCTGAAAAGAGTAGATAAAGAATGGTTTTGGTCGAGCGTGTCGGTAATGAGAATGTCAGGCAGCACACATGTAATTTGCCGCCCCCACAGACACCAAAAATACCTCGATGAAAAAAAGGAGTTCAATGAAGATAGCTTTGACAGATTTCTACCAATTGTCTACCTAGGGTCTAAAAAGAGGGGTTTGAGAAAAATAATGAGATCTGCTGTCTACAAATTCAGTCATTTAGACATCCTCGTAGGAGATCAAAACAATGAACCGTGGCCGTATTCTAGGAATCGAGCAGAACTTCTTTTCATTCATTAACTCTGCTGGTTGTAGTCCTTGTTATAGTAACCGGTACAAACAAGATAGTAACCGTAGAATGTAGGTGGAGAACTGAAATCGCTATAGCAAGCTTGTCGAAGTTGAAAATTAGGAGATATACCCTCGTCTGAATTCACTGGAATTTCCGGGATTGCTTTCACGGGATTACATATTCTCAAGGAGTGGCAATCCAGCATGTTGTTGGCGCAGATCATAGTCAGTTTTTATGCAACTCTTTCACAAGTATCCGAAACCTCTTATAAAAATGATTCTCACAATAATAGTACAAAGAGAGCACTTTTAGCATAGTTCACTCTAAAATAGTCATACAATGGAACATGAAAGGCAGCCCATAAGTACACCTACATTAATCAGATATTCCTTACTGTACGTACAACATCCTGTATATATCACTGATATTAAACCACAGTACTTTTTGACACACTCTTTTCTCTTTATTCAACAACAACAGTACTCACTAAACCGCCAGTCGATAACGGTGTTGCATGCAACAGCGAATTACAACGCCTGTGATGACAAAAGCAACATTGCACGAGGACATATTAAAAAATAAATTCACAACAAACACACTCACACAAGCACAATTGCATAAGAATGGAAGCAAACGAGTCGGTGACAGAACAGCGAGAAAAAAGCTGGCGCGACAATGTGTGGCACATTCCCATGTGCAGGAATTTATTTTGTGTATGTGTAAGTGTATATGAAATCAACACGACACACACATGCTCTCTCAGACAATGTAATAACGGCGCACAAAGAGCACACATTCACGCGCTGCCGCGCTTTTTCAATGGAGAAAGAGTTTGACACACAAAAGTCAACTTTATTTGTGTTTGCGTATGTGCGTGTGTGTGGTTAACGAAGTGGCAGCATTTAGTACTTTTTATATAAATTAAAATTTTTTTGTGTGAAAGGCTTGTGGAGCCAAAGATATTTTAACTAAAAAAAGTATTTTAAATAAGTAATTAATTAATTGTAATTTATAATTAGTTAGTTTAAATTTAGTTACACATTTTAATTATAATTTTTAAATTAAAATCAATTATTTATAAAATTATTTTACTCTTTTTTACAATATGATAATGATCCGATTTGAACAATGGTGGCGGAGATGACATTATTCTCTTAGATAATGATCCACGCTTAACTTCGTGAAGATATCTCGTCAAATGACAAAGTTTTCCATACAAACACTTTATTCCGATCCTTCAGTTAATATGGCAGCTATATGCTATAATGTTGTCTTTCAAAAACTACAACTTATATAAAAATATTCATTTGAATATGTCAAAATTTCACGCATCTTGTGTTTGAAGGAACTCTGAGAGGTATCAACAAGAAAAATCTGTCTTTAAAATTAGCATAACAAAAAAATATTCTATGGACCTACCTTTCATATTTCTCGAGTTCAAAGAACTGCTAAACCTAGAAGAATTAAAGTCTACCAACTCTATCGTTAACTAGCAGTGTTAGTTCGTTCTTCAAGCTTTCAAAAAATGCATTAAAAGCAAGCAAACCACTAATTATTAGGCATTTGTGACGAAAAGTATAGAATTTCAAGCAAAACAGAGCAAAAAAAAAAAACAGACCATGGAATAACGATAAAAGATAAAACAAAAATGTTCCGCTAAACAATCTCAAGTGATGAGAACAACTCTGATAATTACAAAAGAGAATTTGCTGCTAAGCTCATCACTTAAGTATGCTCTTAAGTATCAATATTTTAAGCAAACATTTTGAGAATAAAAAAAATTCTATGGCCCCAGACACACAATCCTATAAAAGCTTATAATATGTAAAGTGTTGGATGCCACGTAAATAAAAAAGCAACTGACCGACAAAAGAAGGTAGATAATAACGGTGAATCTCACAATGAGTAAAGTCAAGTGTGGACTCAAGTAGAACAAAAGACTGACAATCATGTGTTCAGCTAATATTGAACATACAAGCAAGGCAAGCACTTACCAAAAGCCACAGGATGACCAGAGAGAGAGAGAGAAAGGGCGAGAGAAAATCAGTAGATCCGATATACAACTCTGTAAATACACATATACTACTGTACATATGTGTTTGTTGGTGTGTGTGTAGGTCAGCAAGAATTGACGGTTAATTAACTTTTGCTGATGCGTCAACCAAAGTGCTCCGCCTTTGACTTGTTCGCCCACCTTGTAAATGTCGAATATTATTTTTTCGGTAGTAAGTAAATATGTCTTGCTGGTTGAAAGACAATAGTGCTAACCAACAAATAGTAAGAGTATGAGATTGAAGAACTGCAAGTTGGTTGAAAGGATGGCAAAAAATAAATGATTGCCAATCACAAAGGAAATTGGAAGAAAGTGATTGCCACAATAGCAAGGGCAGCAGGTAAGTAGAGATAATTGAAGGAGAAATATCGAATGTTCAGATTAAAGATAAGTTAAATAAATGTTGCAAGTAAAGAAATGTGCAATGAATGTAGTGGCAGAAAAGAAAGAGAGCTGATTTTGATGAAAGAAACTGTTTCTTTATGGTTTATGGTTACAAAGAAAAAGAACTGAAAATACATGTCCATATTCGTTTCAAAACGAGGAGAGTGCAGAGAGGTTCTTCAGGCGGCAGGGCTCGCAATAAATCACGAGGCATCTTACCTGAAAGAGAAGGAAAAAATTCTTCAGCTATGAAAGACTTGACGTGGATGTCTTTATGTATATATGCGGACCCTTACAAAATACTCACCTTACGGGAGTTGCCACCTTATGAAAATATTTTTAAAAAAATGTGATTAGATTTATAAAAGGTTTAAGAAGGGCTTAGTGATTAAAAAGTTCACGATTTAGATTTTTTTCGAATTAAGTTGCTACTTACAAGTTTATTTTAAACCGCATGATTTTGGAACCACATATCCAGATATAAACGTTTAATTGTTAAATATTGCTCTCGGGAAATGTCAAATATTTTCTGCAGTTTTCAATTAATTTATTTATAAAATTTAAATTTTTTATTGTTGTATTTTATTTTCTCACTGTTTTTTAAACAACAAAATCTTGAATAATTAAAGGCCATACAACAATAAAGAAGTATAAATAATTTTAATGTAAAACCCCCCATTTATTATTTAAATTTCTTTATTCCAGGAATTTTTATTATCTGCATATAATTTGCTAATAATTTATGCCTTAATTGCCTTTACTTTGTAAATTTATTTTAAAACATGATTGCACGCTAATCTTGCGATTCGCTACAGTATATTAAAAAGATAACGAATGTAAGTAAAAAGAAAAGAGCAAAAAAAATTACCAGGGGCTTTTCGGAAATAAATAAAGAAAACATGAAAAATAAAAAGTAGAACAAAAAATTAAAGAAAAGAAACGCCCACACGATATTTAAATCACGGCTCATAAGCAAGTCAAATATAAATTAAAGGCGATTGATAATTTTAGCTTCTAACTCAAACGCAAAAAAACTCAAGAAATTATGAAGAAAGAAAAGTACGAATTGTGCATAAAGCAAACAAGCGAAACGCTCATAAAAATAAACATAGCGCAAATAAAAGGCAGGCAAAAGATTTATATTGCAATAAATGTTTGAAATTCAGCATTTGCCGTAAGCAAACTGGTGCGTTGAGAGGGAAGAGAGCGGTGCCGCGGTATAGTAGGGAGATTTTCAAGTCGACGGACTTGCTCCACTGCCAGCAATCGACAATACAGACAAATAAAATAATTTGCCAAAGCAGCAAATTTTTATGGCTATTGTTGTAATTTTGATTGTTGTGTGGCAAGCTATTGTATATTCATTTATGTTCAAGCTCGTATATGAAAGAAGCCGAGAAAATCAACTAGAAAATATAAACTGGCGTGTAAGAACAAGAGCGTGGCAATAGATATTAAATATTCGCAGTATATATAAAATATGATTTTAAAATAATAGTAAAAACAACAATTATGCCAGTAAATAAAAGCAAGAAATGCTGAGCAAAAATCACAGGCTCACAAGACTCTCACTCATTAATACACATACACATATGGTACAAAGTTGTTAGCTTGTGAACATTAAATAAATTTATATTACAGAAACAACAGTCAGGCAAATGCAAGTTGAATGCAGAAATCACAAGAATAAAAGAGCAACAACAAAAGTGCTTTTAACAAGTGCAACGTAGTAAAATACAAATTCGAAAAATTAAAATGTTCTTTGTAGCTCAATTTAAAGTGAAGCGAACAACGACTGCGCTGTGAACGTTCACGTCAGCTGATGAAATAAACAGCAACAAATGTCAATAGACGTTAGAGTGTTGACAATAACCAGCAGGGAATATCGAGTATACTTAGTGGTATAGCGTTTTCATAACATGAGATTAAAACATGAAAAAACGTTAACTTCGGTTGCACCGTATGGCAGCTATTGGTCCGACATCGGCGGGTCCGACTTGGGAAGAAAAGGACGTGTACATAATTTCAGATCGATATCTCAAAAACTGAGTAACTAGATCACATCTATACAGACGGACAGACGAACGGACATGCCTAAATCGACTCAGCTGATCATCGATATACATATACATTTAATAAGGTCATGACGTTTCCTTCTGGGTGTTACAAACTTCATGGCAAACTTAATATACCCTGTTCAAAATATAAAAAAATTATTAAACATTAACTTTTTTCATTTTTATATTTTAAAGCAGGTGGCAACGCCCAAAATAATATTTGCTAGTAAACATTTATAAAAAACACTAATTTCTCCTATATTGTCTTTCAATTTTTAAGTTAAAAAATTAGAAATTGAATAAAAATGGCAACCAGATTTCCACTTTTGAATAGCTTAAAGCTTTCAAAAACACCTAAAAAGAATACTTACTTTTAAGTTAAAAAATTAAAAATGTATTAGAGGTGGCAACCAAGTTTACGCTTATGCTTAAAATAAAGCTTGCATTAACTCTTAATAATACTACTTTTTTCTTTAACAACTTTTAATTTTAGGTTAAAAAATTAGATATTGGCAAGCATTTTCCCCTTTATACTATTGTAAAATTTAAGCTGTCAATATATCTTCAGTAGCACTTATTTCTCTAATATCGTCTTTTAATTTTATTTTAAAATATTAAAAAATTTAATAAAGGTGGCAACCACGCTTCCACTTATATTTAAATTAAAGTTTAAAAATATTTTAAACAAATTGTTTCACTCACTGTAAAATTTTCTTGTACCTCAACCGTTTATAATTATGTTCGTGTGGCAACTCTACAAAATAGTATCTTGTTTAATGCTGAAATCTCGAAGAGACTATGTATCCGGTATTTTTCCGATATTGGGAAAGATTCTTTGTGAGTAAAACAACCACTGGTTCACAGAAGAATTGCTGTGAGAAGTTGGACGATAAGTAAAATTAGTAAAAAATAAATGAACCATATCAGAATTAATCAAGAGCTCGCTCTAGAGAATGCGATATAAGTGTCAGTCAGAATACTCAGCGTCGGATTAGACCAATGAACTTCACCATAAAGATGAAAAAGATCAGGTCCAAAGTATAGGTGCATAAACTCAATAGTGGGACCATTTGAAAACAGCATTCGCTGATATCAAAAATTAAATGCGCTATGAAACACGGATTTACCTCAATACAACAGATCGCAGTAGTACAGTAAAAATTGTGGAATTCCTAAAAAAATGTTAGTATATTTCGAAGAATCATGCAATAAAGATACATCACATTAAAACTTCTGAGAAACTTCTACAATCCGTGAAGGTTCTTTGTAGCGACTGGTTCTGTATTTGACCCAATGAACAAAGTTTACGAATTTTCTTACCGAGCAACTGCAAAGACGGTAGCACCGTTAAAACGCCTTAAACTATTTGAACATAATAATGCTGGCAAAATATAAAATATATATACAGAACAGCTTATTTGGACCACCCGTATCAGTTACCAGTTGCCCGTTAGGCAATATACGAGTACACGCATATAGCTATATACCGACAAAAGTTTATGCGTTGAAGAAAAACCGTTTCTTTTTTTTTTTAAATCGTGCAGGCTGGTATTGTCTCAACTTGCATTCGAGTTTTGTCGTTTGTCTACTTACATTCTATATACATATACATATCAACTAACTGCTTTGTTGCTCACCTTACCTTCCCTCTGTGCGCTCACTTTATCGACCCTGTCCGTTTACCTTGAGGGGTCTCAGCTGACAGGTAGCGCTAGTTCTTTGCTATTTTAGTTGACCGCCTTGTCGACCTTCTGTCAGTTCGGTTAGTTCGTTTTGTAGTAAATTACAAAAAAACAAAAACGCATAAAAACTAGACTATGTGCAAATACATGAAAATAAGTTGGTACACAAAGTGAACGAGTAGAAAAAGGTATAGAAGACAAAAGTAGCATAAGGCTGCGCCGAGCTTCTCTTTACACCGTCGCCGCTCTCATCACGGAAATCGAGTTGCAAGCATGGAAAAACCACTGTCACTGATACCCTCGTCTAGCTACGTTTAGAGTCTCAGTTTCTTTGGTCGTCTGCGAATTGGACATACCGTTTTTCAAGTTGATTTCTAATTTGTTGATTGTTGCTTTCATGGTAAATATTTGCCTTTCATTGTAGCTAAGTGCATAGTCGCATATACTTTCATGCCGAAATGCTATAACATTTTACCATTGCTATTGAAATATTCACAAATATATGGATATGCAGGATATTTAAAGTTTTTAAGGTTATTTATGACTGGGAAAATGCGTGCATATTATATCTGAAAGCTAACTCGAAAGCATATTTGGTTATTATGTAAGACTTTTATGAGTAAAAAAAAAAAAAAAAACTCGTTTGAACAAATTGGAAGACGGTTCTTACTTAACCTTCTTCTTCCGTTATCTGTAGAAGGCCTGCACATCGATGAATCAAATGATAAACACAAGCAGTAGTCATCCTCTAAACCAGGCAACGTAAATTATGTCTGTGATACCAACCATTGTCGGAGTCTTGTCAAGATCTGGTTTGCTCTGAACTGAGATCTCACGATCTACACACTTGAAACCTTTAATATAAGTATTAGTTTGGCAAAAATTTCACAGTTTGTTTCATTATATTCAGAGATGGTATTTTTATGATTTAATTGCATAACTATAGCATTTAATATATCATAGATCTACACTTCCAAGGCATACATCCCTTCGATAATGGAGTAATCCGTTTAACGAGATCATCCAGGACAACAAGAACTCTCAGTAAGCCCTCCTTATTACTTGTTCGTTTGCTGGCCATTATCTGAAAACTTCTTTTAAAACTCCTTGAAGCCGCTTTCAAATGGCTAACGAGCTTATTGAAAATCCGTAGTTAAATTTTTTCAATAATTTAAATATTCCATCGACGACGCTTGAACTCACTATCATGTGAAGTAGTAACGTCGGGTGACTTCGAGTCACATAATTGTTTTTTTATGCATTGAACAGGGTATATAAAGTTTATTATGAAGTTTGTAACACCCCGAAAGAAAAGTCGGAGATCCATAAAATATATATATAAATGATTAGCCATGTCCGCCTGTCTGTGTATACCCTAACTAGACCCTTAGTTTTTGAGACATCTGAAATTATGCACACATTCTTTTCTTCCCAAGCAGCAGATCATTTGTCAGAACCGCCGATATCGGACCACTTTAACGTATAGCTGCCATACAAACTAACAGTTGACTGACAGATCAAAATCAAGTTCTTGTATGGCAAACTTTTCTATTTGACAAGATATCTTCACGAAATTTGGCATGGATTATTGTTCAATGCAAAACTATATTCTCTGAACAAATTTTTTAGTTAGGACTACTATAGCGTATGGCGGACATATAAACTGAATGATAAAAATCAAGTTCTTGGATGAAAACTTTTTTATTGTGAAAGCTTTTCTTATTTTATAATCATTTCAAAAGTAAAATAACATTTTGACACATACTGTATGCCTGATATTAAATTATGTATTGTACAACGTTGTATTTGATTGCCAACGGCGTGCTAAAAAAACAATTTTCAAAAATAATCACTCTCGCTGCAATTCACTTTTTGCGCAAACAGTTTGCGCAAGCCATGCTCACAAATAAATAAAGCAAAAACGCAAGCAGAGTGAGCATAGTGAGCAGAGAAAAAAGATGCGAAACAAAGCAAATCAAATGGAGGGGAAATACATAAATAAAAGAAACAATAAAATATTCGCAGAAAAGTAATTAATAATTCATAAGGCTGCTAGTAGACGAAATCAATCATATTTTTTCTCAACATTATGCTACATATATTTTCGCTACTATTGTTATTGTTAGTATGGCTTTGGTGGAGTATACGCGCATTGTATATGGCAAATAAAATAACATAAATAGTAATGGTAATAAAAATGGTAAGCGTGTGATAAATATATAAGTAAATATGTGTGCCCTGTAAGAAAAAATATGTAGTTAAAGAAGTGAAATATTTTTTGTGTGTATGTATATATATTTAGTGTATGGTAAAATATAAGCAAAGTTCAACAATATTAGCGATGCATTTTTTGGAGTAACAATTAAAGATTGTTAATTTTTTGTTAATTTTTTCCTATAGGGTCTTGGAAAATTTTGTATAAACATATTTACAGATGCGTAATGGAAAGGCATTTATATTTATTAACATACCGAAATGTTGCTGCTTCTTGGTGCTAACGTTTTTTGCTATAATTGTTGTTGCTGCTGTCACTGCTGTTGTAATCCGCGTTATTAGCGTTATATATATACAAGTATTTGGTTGTTGTTGCTTTGGTCTTACTTTTTGTTGTGGTTTATTGGTGGCCAGCTAAGCGCTCGCAAAGCCCTGGTAAATTCACTCCAAAATTAATGTTGCAAGCGGCAGATAGCGCACCAAAAAATATACATGCGTGTGGGTATGTTTGTGTGGCAGTCTGCTTGCTCGAATTACATATATTACTTTTATAATTAATTAGCTTTTTTTCACTTTTTTAAATAATATTTTTTGCTGGTTGACACCGAAATTTGTTGCCACACTTCCGACGGCTTTATGCGCTTAACGGTTTATTTTTTATTTATTACTTTATGAATTTTTTATTTGGTTTGCGTACACTTTTTGTCACAATTTTGTTAGTCACGAGTGGGTATTTGTTTTAAAATTTTCACAACTTTGCGGAATGGCATAAAAAAAATTAATAAAAATTAAAAATGTGTTAATTTGTTGGAGCTATCGCTCACAAGGGTATCATAAAATAGCATTTGGTCTGCACAAATCAAAAGCAAACAAACCGGCATACATACAGTACAGAGAGAAAGTTGTATTTAAAAAAACTAAGAAAGTTTAAAAAAGTTAATAAATAAAAATTACATTTATCAAATTTTTAAAATTAAAAATTTTAATTTAAATTAAAAAAAAATTCTATGAAATTTAAAAAGCTTAGCAAAAAAAGAACTTTTTTGAAATATTATAGAAATGAAAAAAAATTTAACTGTTAAATAAATGAATAAAATTAAAAGAAATAAATCATTTATATTTATTGCAATTAAAACATTTATGAAAATTAAAACATTTTACAAATTTATTAAAAAAATTTATAAATCTAATGGTAAATTATAAAAATTATGTATATGTATATTTAAAAACTACAAAAAAATTTATGAAATTAAGGTTTTTTATAAATTATAAACTATAAAAAAATTGTTAGTTAAATTAATATTCAAAAAAATTTAAGATTAAAAATTTTGTATATTTTATTCAACTTAATTTTTTTTTATTTAAAGTAAAAAATAAAAAAAAAAAACTTAGCACTTTTTTGGAAAATTATAGAAATGAAAAAAATTTAAATATAAAAAAATTAAATAAAATTAAAAAAATAAATTAAATTAAAAAAATAAGAACTTGCCATTTAATGTAATTAAAACTTTTATGAAAATTAAAAAATTTTACATATTTATTTATAAAGTTTATAAATCTATTGGTAAATTGTAAAAATCAGAGAAAAATGTGAATTAAATTAATATTAAGGAATGTTTTAGATTCCAAATTTGTATATTTCATTAAATTAATTTTTTTATTAATAATGGAAAAGTTCATAAAAATTAAAAAAAGATGTATTTATTTAAATTTAAAAAATTATAAAAACATAAAAAAATTTATATAAGAAATACCAAATTTTTTAATATATATAAAACTAAGAAAGTTTTAAAATAAAAAAGACAAAAATAAGTTTATTTACTAAAATTATATTAAGAAATAAAGCAAGTTATAAATTTTTAATTAATTTCAAATTTATTCATGAAATTTACTATATATTTATTTATTCCTAAAATGAAAAAAAATACTTAGAATTTTGAGGAATATATAAAATTAAAAAACTTGGAAGTTTCCTGTTAAATTATAAAAACAAAATTTGAGTAAATAATATAATTTAAATTAATGAATTATAAACACGTTGGTTTGTTGCTAAAGTCCGGATTTTACTATAAAAGAGAAGGATAGTTGTGGTAAACTTGTTTAAAAGTAACAATTTTTTTGAAAAATTTAAAAAAATTTAAAATTACATTTTTTAAAAACAGAAAAAATATTTGACCTTTCTAAACCAAACTATTGGTGTTCACATTGCTCTCGCATTAACTCTATATATACACTTATTAAAGAAAAAATTTTTAATTTTAGAACTATTTCCACATATTTATAATTTTAAGACTCAAACACACAAAAACAACGAAATTTACTTTACAAAATATCACTTATGCAAGCAGGTTAAGTGATATTTTGTAAAGTAAATTTCGTTGTTTTTGTGTGTTTGAGTCTTAAAATTATAAATATGTGGAAATAGTTCTAAAATTTATAATTACTAACAAATTTTAGTTTAAACGCAAAAAAAGTTTGAAAAAACACACATAAATATAATGTTGTAAAAATAGATATTCAATCATAAAAAAAAACACATTATTTTGCAGCATCAAAATCAATGATTTTGATATGTGATAATAAATCACTTAATTAAAAATTCATTTGCACTGAATTAAATGCCATAAAAAATATACTGCAGAGGTATTTTGTATACTATAGGAATGTATGTTACATACGAATATGGAGATACAGAGCAGGTATATAAATCCAATCAAATTGGCAATAAAATTAAAATTTTTCTATTTTATGTTTTTCATTTGATTTCACAAATGTTGGTTTATAAAAATGTATAGTTCAAAAGAAAGTTTTGAAATTTTTATATCTAAATAGAACGCAACTTATAAAAGTTAACTTTTGTGTGGATGGACATTCACATCCTGCCACAAACTCGAGTTTATTGGCTATTTATGTGTTTAGGTTTATGCTTGGTGACACAATTTTTTCAGTTTAAATTTTAGAAATAGTTTTTATTTTATTGTTAAAAGTTCAATTTTATTTTTTATTAGCATACTCTGTTATTTTCTTTAATTATTGATTCATTAATTATTATATTTTTTGATGTTATTAAAAATTTTCGAATTTATAATGATATTTTTTCATTAAAATATTTTTAGTACATATTAAAAAATTTGGTTCAATAATATATTACTTGACAATTTTATTCTATATTTTTTTCGCTATACTCTTATTAATTTTATATTTCTACTGATACTTCTTTTTAAATTTTTTAAAATAAAAACTGTGATTTTTTAAGCATACAATTGGACACAAATTAAGACTTATTCAATCGTTTTTCTATAAATATTTTTATATTAAATTAATTTAATATTGCTATTTATAATCTATACTTTTGGTAAAAATTGTTAATTTTAGTATTTAATGTTGAAATTATTTTTTTATCATTAATATTCTTATTATTTCTAATGTTTTTATCGAAGACTGCTATTTCTAATTTTTTGTTGTGATAACAAACATTTTTATTTTTTTCAAATAAATTTAAATTTTATAAAAAAAAATTATTTAATATATGCACATTTTTTTCATTTTTAATTTTATATTGTATTATATTTCAAGTGCATATTAATAATTTTATTTAATATTTTTTTATTTATAATTATAATTTTTCATATATATAAGGTGCATTCTAAAAATTTAATTTAATATCTTTTCACTATATTAAAATAACTCTAAATTTTAAATACGTATTTTTCATTTTCATTCTTAATATTTTAATTTTTTATAAGCTTACTGAATATATTTTTTATTTTTAATAAAAACTGTGTTTTTTCAAAATTAAATGTGGTTTAAAGTTAAATTAAATAACAGGTTTTTTATTTAATATTGTTTTAATATATTTTCAGCACATATTAAAATTTTTTTTCAATTCATTCGTTTTTATAAATTAATTTGTAATTTTTTTATTATTATTACTATCATTTTAGAACACAATTTAAATTAGCAAATGTATTAATTTTTGTATTGTCTTCATTTTTTATTAATTAAAAAAAATTAGATTATTTGGTTGCTTCATAGTTTTTTCTCTTTTGATAATAATTTATATTCATATTAAATTATTTACTTAAAATTTGTATTCATTTGATATTTTAATATATTAGCATTAATTAAATCTTCACAGTTATACTAATTTTCATACAAAAATAAACAAATTAAAAAAATTATCACACTCCGTACTTCCACTCACACATTTCACTTTATCTAGTATACTTTATATTAGAACATGATTTCAAAATTCTATTACTTCATTAACAAAAAATCCACATGCAACACCAACACCCGACACAGAACAACTCAAAGTCAGTGAGCAACAGTAAACCAGTAATTTCTGCAATCGATACTTGGGCAATAGACACAAAAAAACATACAAAACAAAAACTAGCAAACTTAGAATGAATTCTTTTTAGTTTTCATTTATTTTCAGCACACTGCTTGTTGTTATTGTTATTGCGCGCTGTTCTTGACTTGGCTTGGCTGCTTTGTCGCTACGCTCGCTGGTTTAGTGGTCAGTTAAGTTTCCAAAGTCGCACCACCAACAGAACAGAATAACAGCAACAACAACAATAACAACAACGACAGTAGCAGCGACAGCAGCAACATAGCAGTCAAGCACGAATCCACCTGCAACCGCAGCAATGCCATCCACTGTTTACCAACAGCTTAAGTAGAACCACGCAATGCCAAACAAATACTAATGCACGTGACAACAACAAAAAATACGCGCGCACACACAGCCAAAGCAAACACGCACACAAATGTACAGGCAAATAATAGATTTTATAATATATAAACAAAAGCCACAACACACACACGCACTCATGCATGTAGTTGTGTGTTGGATGGAAATAAGAACAAAGGCGGTAAAGGCAATGACGAGCATTGCAGCAGGCGAAGGGTAAATGGGAGGGGAGCGACCGCGTTGGTTTCACACCTTTAACGGCCAGTTAGTGTTATGGTTGTTGCAATAAGTTTCGCAAAAGAGAAAAAGAAAACTAAAATGCATTTGCTGTTGTTTCCACAATATTAACTGGCATTGTTGTTGTTGTAGTGTTAGTGTTGTTGCCACTTGCCGCCGCTGTTATACAATATATATAAATATGTATGCCAAAGTATAAGTTGCAATATTATTGTTATATTTTGTTGTTGTTGTTGCTGCTGCTTTGTTTACCCGCTCTTTATTTCTTGCTCTTTTGTTTTTCTTACTTTTCGCACTTCACGTTGCACCAATTTCCGTTTGCCACTTTTCAAACGCTTTGTGTTATTGTTGTAGTTGTTGCTCGTATTTATTATGCGTTATTTCACACTTTGCTAAAAAAACATATTTCGTTCGCTTATTTTAGTTTTTTTTTGTTGTTGTTGAACTTAAACACTTACTAGCTGTTTTTGTTGTTGTTCAATATTTTAGTTAACCAATCGCAGTGTTTTGCCTTTATTTCACCGCTTTAAATTTCGACTTTATTCAACCATCTATCATTGTTGTTGTTATTGCATACTAGCTAATGTTTAACGCTTATTTGTTGATTAACTGCTTGTGCTGCTGTTAACACGACGAAGCACGAATTGCGACTGAAGTCTCAACGAACCGTTGCTTGTGATTTTATTAACTGAAATGCCTGTAACAGAGTTGCCATGTTGCGTTGTGGTGAAGTTGAAATTCATGTTACGTATACGCAACAACATGTGCTGGCTTGTGTGAGGTCGACAAGCGAAGGCATGCATGAGCGCTTGTTGGCTGGTGACTTTTAGCATGGTGTGTAGCTAGTTGATGAGCGTGAGTGTGCTTAGTGGGAGGTGATAAATGGTTACCGGGAACGGCGCCTAAAGTGACTGGTGTTTGAGTGGTTACAAATGAAACTAACACCTGAAAAATTAAATCCACTGGAGCTGGTAGATTAAGAGAATACAGAGACATATTCTGAGAAAGCTTAATCTTCTTTTTGACTGATACCAAAGGAGTGTAAGTAGTTTTTGTCAGAGTTTATGACTTTGTTTTTTTAAAATTCCACAACCACAACTGGTACGATATTTAACACACTCATATGTCAACCTTTTTTCTAGAGTTATACCATACTTTTCAAGTAATTCTGTATTATCTTCCAAATCATGTTGGCCAAAGGAAAATGTCTAATAACAATATTATCAGGTTGGCAATACATTCGGATGTCAGTTTTGGCCACGTCGACAAGTCTTCGCCAGTGTTCGCTGCTTTCTATTATCCATCCATCCATCCATCTGGAGTGTTTTCACCCATTCGGGCAAAATGATCAAACCAGCGCAGCCGTAGTATTTTTACCCGCCCTACTAAGCCTGTGGTGAGCTCATAAAACTCATAATTTCATCGAATCCGGTACTGCCCTTCGTCCGCGCTTAGACGCCAAAAATCCTACGTAGAACTTTTCTCCCGAACGATCCTAAATAATACATCATCCATTCTTCCGCACCATACAGCAGAAAGGAAATTATGAGCGTTAGTTTTTAGAGTACGCTAAGACTGATCCCGTGGTAATTAGCGAAGATTGCGTGATCCCCATTCTCGTGGGTGGGACCGAGGTAACAGTATTTTAAAAATATATTCTGGCGCTGTTTGGCCTACCAAGATATTTTAGACACCTGGATGTACCTTATTTAAGGTAGGCTGTCATTGGTGACGTTCTTCGCATGTACTTAGCTCTGTTTCAAGAGGAAATCTGTAGTTATGATTACAAAAAAAGGAACAAAGAAAAAACAGATGACAGAACATACACATATCGCTATATACTTCAACTGGAAGCTCGGGAACTTTGTTATGTGAACACCATTTACAAATTACGTATTCAAGCCTCAACGCCTAAATGCGTGACATTTTCTGTGAAATGTTGGTATTATTTAAAATTTTTTTCCTGTCACTTCATTAGCTTTTCGAGGTTATTAAAAGACCTCGCAAGTCTCATACGACAATTTTTCCTTTTCCTCTGAGTTCAATTTAACTTTAGCGAAGTCAACAACCTTTCTTAAAGTCATTGCCCTCAGGTTCTTGGCCTCAACAAAAGTCATTGACCCTTTTGTTAACATTTACTAAAGACAACAGCCCGAGGTCAATAACATTCGATAAGGTCAATGGCCTCTTTGTTTACCTTTCGCAAAGACAAGGCCACACAACTATCAGAAAAAGATTTTCTCCGTATTTCAATAATATAATATATACCACAGATTGACCGATATTTTCGTTAAAAAGTCAGCCTTAAACGCTGAGGCCCACTAATTTGCTATCTGGGGGTCTGGACAGTTATAGTCCGAGTTAGACTAATATTGGACTTGAAATTGCATACTCTCAATGCATTATTTGTGCACATTTTTATTCCGATAGCTTTACTACTGCTGAATTTATGCGCTATAAAGTGAAAGAATCAGATGGGATGAATTTCTAACAATATTTTAACCACAATTGCCAGTACCTACTGCGATTTCTTGATCAAATTTTACAGGTTTGTATCATAGTTATAGCACTTTACAAGTTTTCGATTAACAACATTGTTTGGGCGTGGCAATTGCATTTTGTCCTCCTCGGTGTACCAAGGAATACCTGTACCAACTGTCATCAAGATATCTTCGCTGTTACTGAGGTTATCGCTTGAAATACTACTCGTTTCGTCATTCCTAACATTTATATACATATGTATGCATAACTCTATGTCTACGGCGCTTAGTTTTAGGTGTTACAAACAATCGTTAAGTGAACAAAACTATCACTATCTGTGGCAACATTCTGCGAGAGTATAAAAAGCAACAACAATATTTATGGTGAACAAAAACATTATGCTGAAAAAACCTTCTGTCTAAAACAAAAGGCAATGACCTACAAATCTGTGAAAATACAGTTTAAACCAGTTCTGCCAATTAAAACGCAATGAAGGCTATTACAATTACGATTTTAAAAAATTAACACAGATAATATAGGTATACTAATATATTGTACAATATATATAGAGGTGTATAAATTCTTAAATTTTTGTTTTGCTTTAATTATTTTTGTTTGTACAATTTTAAGCATTCTTTTATTTATTATTTAAAATATACTGTTTTTTTGTATTTTTAATGCACTTCGATTTAAAACTCGTTATGATTACCAAGTAAATCACAATCAACGTAATTCAAAGCCATGGTCAAGGTTGTCTCTTATGCCCAATAGCACAGAAACCCGAAAAATACAAATACCTACATTCAAATGTATTTTACATATAAATATCTCAGCACAGGTATTGATAAGCATGTAAAAGCAGCTAAACAAATCTATTTTATTAAGCGGCTGATTTGAATGTTAATCGTTCGATTAGTAGTACTTGTTTTAAACAGAACCGACGCGCTGAATCGAACAATTACGCAGTGATTTTGTGATTAAGCTAAAAAGGTGAGAAGTCGAGCGAGATTTTCGAAATGTTTTTAAGATAATTAATATGTAATTTATCCAGAATGTAACTCAAATACAATGAAAAGTTCTAAATGCAACACTCTAGCTAACAGCTATCAAATTTCGATTTGAAAAAATATACGAAATCGAAGAAGAGTAAAAAAATTAAGTATGGGAACTTACAAGACCAATTAAATAGTTAGAAAGCGGTTTACTCAAGTCTTGACAGCTGAAAGGTCTAACATAGAAGAGAGCTTCGCGAAATTGTTGATCGATTCAATATTCAGAAACATATTAAAAAAACGAAACGAAAAATTTTCGAGTTGATTAAGATCGAGGAATATGAAGAACTAAGGGCTTCCCGATCACTTAAAATAAATGAAACTCTTCCCTGTACGTTAGTATCAACTGATTAATTACTTTTTTTTTTCTAGATTGATACAACATTTTTTATGTTCGTGTGAAATTTGATCTTCATATATCAATTAGTGCGTGTTTGGCAGCTGTTTGATTACGACGCGAAAGGTTCGTCTGGCGATTTTTGCTATGGTAAAAAAATTTAACGGGTTTGCTTGAAATTGTTTATATCCAATGGCATCACGGCTACGGCATCATTGAAAATGTTGCAGATTAGACTAGTGTCTTGCCTTCTGAAAATGATAAAAAAAAATTTAAAAAAAAATGTTTAGTAGGTTGAAACCCATCGGAAACGAATGATAAAATGACAAATATTAAAGAAAAATAATTTACGGGTGATCTAAGATCGGGACAAGGATGGAGACCGGCGTGGTTGAGTTTTTAAGGGTCATAAACGATTTATCTCGACTTCCGTCAAAACTACGAGTCCTATAGAAAAAATGTGTATGACAATATTGTAGGTAACGAAAAGATCTATAACTTTTGTTTATAGACTTTTTTCACAAAACTTCAAAATTTATGTAAAAAATGCAAATAGCCAAGTTTTATATTATTTTTATCTTTTACAAAAACTTTTTTCATTTTTTCAGCGCTACTACCTGAGAGTTGCTGTATCATTAATTTATGAAAAATATTATCAATTTGTATAAAACATTTAAGGCTCTAGGCCTAAAGAGCAACAATGCGAAAAGTTCAAAAAACTCCAAAACAAGTTTTCGAATTTTGTTTATATTTTGTTTACTTAACTTTGCTCATTTTAAATACTTACAAATGACTGATTTGCTTTTGTTTTGCGTTTTGTAATTTGCTTTTTGCTTTTTTCAACTTATGTAGTTTTTTTTTTTTTTGTGTTATTAGCACTTTTATTTTGTCTCGCAGCTTTCAAAAACTGGTTTATTAATTTGTTTATTTATTCTGCTGTAAAATTTTTGATTAGACATTCACACTGCGCGAACGGCGGATCGATAGAACAAAGTAAGAAACAAATTAAACTTAAAAAATAAATATAACAAATAATAAAAAAAAAATTTTAAAAAAATCAAAAAAAAATTTTATTTTAATTAAAAAATAAACATAAAATTATATTTGCCCATATTAACAAAGTCACAAGAGCGTGGAGAACAAGTTTTGCACAATGTTAGCTGAATCCAGTCTGGTTGGATCTAAATCCGCCAGAATCGCTGACGCCATACAGTTGCTCACACATATGCATGTAAATGCACACACACACACGGAAGCCTCTGCACATGCTTTTACTTATATACATATGAATATTTACTTGTGTATTAGATATTGTTGTTTTTTGTAATTACTGTATCTAGCAAATTTGCTGTCTGCGGTTGTTGTTATTGTTATTTAAGAAAGGAGTCAATGACAAGGTAAAAAATTCAATCCGAATGCGTATTAGAGATTTAGGTGTCACGAACTAATTGGATTGAAATGTATTCAAATGGAATAAAATAATATAAAATAATAAAATTAAATATTCTGATGAAATTAGATAAAATGTATGCATTTAGAATTTCAAATGCAAAAGTGATTACAATAACCTTGAAAAGGAGTTTGCAGTTGGGTTGGGCTTAGCGGCAATTTTCGTACATATTTTTTTCTTAATTTCAAATGCTGGCTGACCCAAAGTTAAAATTATACAAACAAACATAAACATAGGCACCCAGGCTGGCCGAAGCAACTACCACCGGCGCTCCTCCGTATTCAGGCTGTACCATTCAGCACGGCCGTAGAGCAAAGCCGGAACCCGTGTGATTGTAGAGAATTTTTGGAGAAAAAAATCTGCAAAACATCAGGGTGCCCGAGAACTCGGGACCCGGGTGGAATTGTTTTCGAACAGCAAACCCAACAACTTTTTAGGTATTTGTAATTTTATTTTATAATTATTTTGCGATTAGTTCTCAAATGACTTGCCTATTAATTCACTAATTATTTCAACGCAATTTTTAAAACAAACATTTTTGAATTACTTTATTTACTTATAAACAATATAGTGCGATGTATACGCTCACAACCAATCTCTAATAAGAACATCCGCCAGCTGCACAGCCTTATATATCTCGCCTCGATCACCGTCATTCGCAATGCCAAGCTGCAGTAAATCACCTTCGCTCAACGTACAAAATACTACATAATCCACTTCTTCCATTTGAAATATCGATTTGTATTTTATCATGCCTACACGCCGCAACAAGTAACCAACCCTTGGACTTAGTGGTTTCGGCACAGCATACACTTCAAACGGTTTTGCATAGCGCCGTTGCAACTCCTTCAAACCTAATGGCCGGCAATGACGTCGAGCAGCTAAATTTTTAACTGTCGAATTAGTTTTAGAAGAACCATCTTTATTTGCTGCAGCAAAATTGCGTTGCGTTGGCACCTCGAGACGTGTGGGGAGGCCACCAAGGCCGTTGGATGTATGCGGTGAACGCAAACGGCGAAAGCCAGCCAGTGGTGAACCACGACGTTGTGGCGATTTGCTATAGTGTTGTTTTAATTGTGGTGGCGCAAGTCGACCATTAATAATTGTTGGCGTTTTGGCCGGAGATTTTGCTACAGCGCGTAGTAGTGATTTTGGCGTTAGTATATTTTGTACTGTATTTAAGCGACGAAGCAAGGGTGTAAGCGTGGTGTTGTCATCAGGATCAGCATCACTGTTGGCACCATCAAAATCGAAACTACAATCTCTTATAGTGATCGGTGTGAAGGGAAAAATTGGTGAGGCAGGGCCTATTTATAAAAATTTTTGGCATAGTCATTTTAAGACTTTTATATTACATATTTTTAATATAAATAATACCTTCTAGATCCATTTATCAACGATATTAACAAATATATAAATAATATAAAACGAATAGAAACAAATGTAGCATTTATATGTAACGCTGAAAATAACTTTATTGCAGCTGAAGACACTTACCGTTAATTGGGTTACCACACTAACGAAGAAGAGAGATCAATTGTTTAGAAGAAGGCGTACCGAAACACAACATTAAATTTCACTACTCATTTTAGCAATTTACTAATTTAAATTTAAAATTGTCTAAAGGAATACACGTAACGAACTAATATCTCTGTAAAACCCGTCAAATACTGATCATCGTTTTGTTGCCATTTTTTTTTTTTATTTACATATCCGTTACGTTACAAGTTTATAAAGGTGTACGAAAAAACTATTGTCAATCACAAAATTTTATAGTATTCAAAACACATAATCATATTATTTGTTAATATTTCAGTTTCCAAAGTAATCAGACATAAAAAATTATGCTGAAAAATATATTTGATCTAATAAAATTGTTTTTTCCTGATAAATATTGTCAAGCTAAGCTCTGTTAGTAACAACTCTGACTTTACAAACAAACGAAATTACTATCAAAACAAAAATAGCAAATAATTCTCCTGCATTTCCACTTTATTATGTCTGACAGTTAGCTACGGACAGTAAACATAAAATAAAATTCGCGAAGGGGAAAGCAGAAAGAGTGGAACAGCATTGACAGCTGTTCAGGCAAACAGTTGACAGCTGCAACCAATTACAACAGTAAAAAGTGGTTGCCAATGCTATATGAGTGTTTGATATGTCGTTAAGAACTGTTTACTTACATTCTTTTTAATCAATATTGCAGCTTAATAGTTTTATCATAATACACAATATAAAAAATTTTACTCGCTATAATGTTATGAAATTCATTTCCTTTACTTGAGTTTATGTATGTGTGCAGCTGCTTTGTAGTCCAAAATATTATGGCAACCCTAAATTTTTTATGTGCTGCGCGTTCACTTTTCATAGTAGATATTTCTAACTTGTTTCCTTCAGTAAAAATGTAAAAATTTGTTATAAAAGCGATTTCTTTGAGTTAAAAAGGTAAGCATTGGAAAATAAATGTTTGCCGCTTGAAAATTTTGTACGTATTCAACAAAAATGTGTTACGTGTATATATATAATGAAAAAATAATTGGCAGCTGTAATTTGAGCGGCTCTGAAGCAGTGTGTAAAATAACATGGTGCCGAAAGCAAACTCATTACATTTATAATGTAGAAAACGGTTTTATGGTGCTGAAGTTATAAAAAAACATTGAAAATTGTCGATATACAAAATTAGTTAATGGTATATATCAAGCATTTCATACACATTTCGCCTTGCCTTAAAAAACGCTTCGATGGAAATACAATAAAGTGAAATGTCTGAAAGAGGAGAATGATTCTCCGGTTGCAACGATTGCCATTTCGCCCAATTTATTTAATTTTATTTATGCTCCAAATTCTTCGGTATGAAAGAGAGCTACCAGATGTTCACAATAATTGTAGAACGGAATTGCCGAAAGAGAAAGTCAGTTAAAAAGTAGTATGTTTGTTAACGTATCAGTCTATTTCTTAAATAGTACAATGAACAACCTGAAAACAACTCCACGCTATTGCTTATACCTTTAATAGAAAATAGTTCCAATTCGTTGAAAATATAATGTTTAGCGTTTTTATATTACTCCGCTAACATTTTATTCGTGATCTTGGTTAAAAAAATCGAAAAGGTATAACGTGCTGGATATATAAGTACATTAGTTGAAATTTTTTTTAGTTGTGTTAGGGTATTTTCTGAAGTTTTTTTTCCCTAAAAAATATATATATCGATAACGGACCTGAAATCTTTCTATTTGCTAACTTTTTCGCTCATCTGGTAGCATTCTGTTTCGCACACGACACCGAACGACTGCTACGAATTTATCCAACCATAGAAGACGGTACGGAATAATCTTTAATTATTTGGTTCAAAAATATGTTATTAACCCCAAAATCATGAAGAAATCATAATATAAAATGTGTTAAATATAATGAATAGAAATTGTGGCAAAAAATGGTGAAAATTTGTTGAAATAGTGAAAATAAGGTCGCCTTGCAGATGTGAACGAGAAAAAATATTCAGACGAAAAAAGAGCTGCGAAATACTACCGTAAGCAGATGAGAGCCGTATGCGGCAAGTGTGGTGTGTGAGCAGGAGGGCAAAAACGAGAAATGAAGTAAATAGAGAAATCGTCTGGATAGAAAAGAAAAACAAAAAAGGCAAATCAACAAATATATAAAGAAGAATTAAATTAAAAAAATATAACCACAACGAATGCCACAACAAAGTGAAATAAAAATGATGGTAGAGCTAAAAGTTCATGCTACGATATAGAAAAAGTTGTGTAAAATATGTAAAAGTTTAATATGTCTTAAAAATATGACACTACACTCTGTGTACAATATAATATAATTAATCATTCCAATAAATCCTGAAATTAAACCCATACCATTGTATGGTTTTTAAGTTAGAAGATACAAACATGTAATTAGAAGTTAAACAAGCTTAAGCAAAACATAATAAGTGTGATAAATTATTATTTTAGTTTAATATGAATGAGAAGAACTTGAAGAACGTGAAATTTATTTGTACACATGGACACCAGCTGAGTGGGCGCAAATTAGTGCGTATTTCACCATTAAACGTCCAGTCTTTGCTCACCGCTATATTGAAAATTAAAGCAGCCATCACTGCGCCGGCCTGAGTGTAGTTGTTGCTACAAAGCAGCAAAAATACATTTTATCGTCAAAAATGTGCCTTGAAGTTTTCAATGACCATGAGTAAACATGTTGCATAAAAAAGGACAAATAGCGACGCTAGAAAAGAATTTAATATTTTACGCTATATTAAAGAACTATACCATTCCCTACTGAAAATATTTACTAAAATTGCATTTTTTCTTTTCTTTGCAGTTTAAATATAAGCATTTCAAGATGTCGTAATTAATTAAGAAATGGAAGCAGCATCAGAAGTTAATTAATCCGACAACAATTAGTTTAACAACTTTGTAAAATAGATTTGTATAATAATCAACGCATCAGTTACATTCATATTAATCTTAATACCCAACAGTGCACAATAAGCTTTACACTACCAAAAACAAAACAAACAAAAAAAAACCAAATAATAATTACTATAACTAGTACGATAAGCAGCATAAGAAAAGATGACCGAAAAAGAAATGCAAGCACACGATATGGTGAGGCGGCGCAACTGGTCGCGTGCCGTTTCGCTCTACGACCAAATCTTAGAGCAAATCACTGCAGCGGTTACCGCCACCGCTATTGTCTCCGCCAACAGTAATAATAATACAGCATTGGCGCGTTCACAAAAAGATCGACAAATCGCTTGCCTTTTGGGCCGCTGCGAATGCATGTTGGAGCTGAGCCGCTATGAGCAATGTCTTGCTGATGCGCGTAAAGTATTGGCGCTGCTGGGCGATCAGTCTGCAGATTGTCTGGCAAGTGTATCACGTGCGCGCCGTTGGCTCGTGCATGCGCTATGCAAGCTGAAAAAATATACTGTGAGTAAAACTTCAATTTGCGCAATAAATGTGAACTTTATGCTTTATATACTGTATATTGTAATTTTTCTTGTTCGTTAACAGGAAGCTGAGCAGCTGCTGCGCGAGTGGATTGGCGAACTGAATGGTCATCAAAGTTTTTTAGACATTTCCAAAACATTGGAACGTTACAAATCCATCATACAAATGATAAATGGGCACAAGTCCACACAGAAGATCTCACAGTCACGGCTTGAAGACGAAATGTCCATATTGGACACCAAACTCGACCATTGGGCTACCAATAATCTGCCGTTGGACAAATACAGCAAATTGCTGAGCAACAAGGGACTGAAGAAGACACGCGAAGGCGTTAGCGAACGTGGCGGTGGCGATGGACGCGGTAATAGCAACAATAGCGCTTGCAATAATGTTGGTCCCGGGCAACATAACGGCTCTATTGGTAGCGGTGGTGGCAGCAGTAGTATAAGTAGTAGCAGCAGTAGTGGAAGTGGCAGTTCCACAACAATATTGCAAAAGACAACCGATTTGTTGGCCGCGATAAAGGTAACGGGCGGCAAGCATGGCATGTCAACTGTTGGTGGTGCCGTCGAAGACAATGACAATTCCACCTACTGTTCCTACTGTGCGATTAGTTTTGAGACGCGTAACGAGTTGCGACAACATTGCCAGACTGAAAGTCATCAAAATGTTATTATGTCGTATGAGGGTAAATTTTTTGGTATTTTAAAACTAAAGTGCATTTTTTTTTATTAAATTTTCACTTTTTTTGTAAGGACGCGACTGGAAGTGGAGGCCACCACCTCGCGGCTTCACTTTGGATTCGTATACCTTGTGTGAGGCATACCAGGAATCACAGTCATGCCACTATGGCAACCAATGCGTTGAGGCGCACGGACAAGACGAGCTAAACGAGTGGAAAGAACGTTTCGAATATCGACGTATGCGCCTGCAAAAGGCCAGCGAAAAGGAGCTCTACGGCAAATCGTACACCGAACAAATATTAGATCGTTGGATACAAGCGACAGCACCCGAGCGCATAATGTGCGAAAAAGTGGATGGCGTTGAGGTGCGTTGCGAGCAAGAGCTAGTGACAAGCATTAGTTCGAAGAGCTCTAAACGTGAGTGGATTTTCGTGCTGAAGTCGACACGTGTGTTACGTGCCGTTGCGCTGTTGCAAGATGCGCACCGCAATCACTATGCCATCACCGGCATTAAAGTGGATGGCACAGCGCCCATTTACGATCTTAAATCCAATCAAGAATGGGTCTCAAACACTTACAAAGTGTCATCAATTGAGAAAGACGCTACGAAGACATCAACAAGTGAGTTCAACGATACAACGCTGTCATCGGCGCTTACCAACTTGTCAACGGATGCGCCAGCGCCAATTTTGGAACATAAAGTGACGATAGAATTTCACACAGACATTTATGGCACCTTCCGGCAAACAGTATGCTTTGATTTGGGCGCCGAACCGTTGCTGGTGCAGCAGCTTTGTGTCGATGTAGTGCCGGTTGGTGATGCCGAGCGCATTGAGGAGATCAAACGCGACATTATTAACAGTTCGGTGACGCGTTGGGATGTTTCCAATACGAATTTAGTGAAATTCGAGACCACCATTGGTACACACCTGAAGACTGAAGCCTATCTAAACGATCTGAAGCACGAAAAAGAGATGCTCGAACGGTATCCTTGCCCGCGTGCGCAAACCTTCACACTAACACAATCGACGATTGTCGAGAAACGTCTAACGCAACATAATTACCGTTCACGCATACACGAATTACTGTATGTGGAGGAGATAGCACGTTACGAACAAATCGCACGCTACAATGTGCGCACCAAATTGACTGTAACATCTAACTATATACTGACACCGGCTGGTATGGCCACCAGTACGGCGAAATTCTCGTTAACAGGCGAATTATTCGCCTTAATGCGTCTCGGCAAGGCCATTTCCGAAGACACTTCAGCTGGACGTTTGATACTTTCGAATTGCTCCAGCGTTTACATTAGCGCACCGGAGGAATTGCACGCCTTAAAGGAACGCAAACGTAATGTCTACGAGGCCACCATTGAGGATAAGGGCAAAAATGTAATTTATCTTAAATTATCTGCTAAATGTGTGGAAGGCATGAATTTGAAGGCTGATACCGAAATCGAAGTCGACATACAATTTCAATTGAATCGCTTACCATATTGTGAATGGCATAATGCAGTTGATAAAATAACCGATTTCAAAATCATTTTTCCTGCCACCGAAATCGAACCGAATATTCCATGGACACCGAAAAAACAATGGTCCGACGCGTGTGAGCCGAAATTGAATGCAAAGCAACGCGAGGCGGTGAATGCTATCACCACTTCGCTGGGTATTAAATTACCGCCCATTCTATTGATTGGTCCTTTCGGTACGGGTAAAACATATACACTGGCGCAAGCGATTAAACATCTCTTGACACAGCCTGAAGCGAAGATTTTAATTTGTACACATTCGAATTCTGCCGCCGATTTGTATATCAAGGAGTATTTACATCCGTGGATTGAGCAGGGTCTGGAGGAGGCAACACCATTGCGTGTATACTACCACAAACGTTGGGTGGCTACGGTGAACAGTGTCGTGCAGAAGGTGAGTTTGGTTGCCGCTTGGATATGTACCATAGGAATAAATATTTTATCAGGTCAACCGATGTCAAGCTCGAAATGTTTATTTTCATATTCAGATAATTTGCTTAGGTTTTTGCAGCAGTTCATGGTCTCTAGCCCCTAGTTGTGGTCTGATAAATAGCATAAAACTTTCTTCTATACCCCTATGAAGCAACACACGATAGTTCCCAATTATTGTTGTTATTATTGTTGTTGTACCGACAGAAAACATCCATGAAGTAATTTGGAGGAATGAAAGAGAAAATAATTGAAGAATCTAACATTAAAAATGTACATGGGGCCTTTTGAATTTGTCATAGTTCGACTTTTTCTTTATGAAAAAAGCATCCCTGAAAACTTCTACTAAAAAAGTTTTCCCTTGTAAGATCATTCCAGATATTCTAATTTAAAGAACTTTCTACAACTGTGTAAATACCACCCATTTGACCCTAGATAAAGATTGTTGTCGTAACGTCATTACTTCCCAAATATTTTTGTAGAACGCTATCGAGGTACAAGCCTTTTGTCGGATAAAAATTTTAGTCCGTTTCACTTTTGTGGACTTAGCCTTTTCTGGATGCAGAACCTTGAGGTCTTAACCAATATTCAATCAGAAGTTGTCAACACGTTCACAATTTTACCCCCGGAACACCGTTATTGGTGCGAAAGGTTCAAAAGTCTCAGTCAAAAAGCTCTATCTGCCTCTCTCTCTAGAGATCCATACAACTCCTGTGAAATTCCCTTCTGGACACTAGTAAGTTGAAGCCCCACAAATCTAGGCTTAAAACGAAATACGCGATATAACCGTCGAGGAGGTTGGTTTCTTCATATGATTACTTAGCGAAATCCCCTTGAATAAGCTTAGTTCTTGGTCCTGACAGTCTCCTTTTCGCTCTATTAAATTTATACAACACAACTTTATTGATTTTGGGTTTATATGGTCTATCATAACCACAGTAGCTATCGGAAGGTTTTTATATAAAATCCAACACGATTCGATTATTAAAATTCTGCATTTAATTCTCACCCCTTGCAGTACTGTATAACTGACGGCGCTGGAAATTTCCGTCGACCCACCGTCGAAGACATCAAAAAACATCGAATTGTTGTGGTAACTCTAAGTATATCGATGGAATTAGCCAATCTCGGTCTACCCAAAGGATATTTCACTCACATCTTTCTTGACGAAGCCGCACAGGCTATGGAATGTGAGGCAATAATGCCGCTGGCGCTAGCTAATGACAGCACACGCATTGTACTGGCCGGTGATCACATGCAAATGAGTCCCGAACTCTTCTCCGCCTTTGCAAAAGAACGCAAATTGCACATTTCGTTGCTGGAACGACTGTACGATCATTATCCTTCGAATTTTCCGTGTAAAATATTGCTTTGCGAAAACTATCGCGCACATGAAGCGATCATAAAATTCACTTCAGAATTATTTTATGAGCAAAAATTAATTGCTTCCGGCAAGCAACCGCGTCACGAGCGTTTCTATCCGCTCACATTTTTCACCACGCGTGGTGAAGATGTGCAGGATAAGAATTCCACCGCATTTTACAACAACGCCGAGGTGTACGAGGTAGTAGAACGGGTTTCCGAGTTACGCCGTAAGTGGCCCGTTGCTTGGGGCAAGGTGAATGATGCCAGCATCGGCATAATGACACCCTATGCCGATCAAGTGTTTCGCATACGGTCGGAGTTGCGCAAGCGGCGCATGGGTGGCATCTCAGTGGAACGTGTGCTGAATGTGCAGGGCAAACAATTTCGCGCTGTCTTCCTCTCCACCGTACGCACGCGCGCCACATGCTTGCCACAAATGATAAACGCTATGATGGGACAGGGTGGTATGCATCCAGGAATGGGTGGTATGGGCGCATTGCCTGCGGAGGATGCCGATTACGGTTTCTTGAGCAACTCCAAGCTGTTGAACACGGCAATTACACGCGCGCAGAGCTTGGTCGCCGTCGTTGGTGATCCAGTGGCGCTTTGTTCTATCGGTCGTTGTCGCAAGGTGTGGGAGCGCTTCATCGAAATATGTGACGAGAACAAATCCTTATTCGGCATAACATGGTCATACATGCGTTCGCAATTGGATGTTGTGGAGCTAAAGCGTGGTTATGTGCTAAATCCATTGGCGCCCGAATTCATACCGCGCGCCATGCAACCGGAAGCGTATTTGCGCGACCAAACAGCTATGTACTTGATGGGCGCTGCAGGCGCCAATGTCAGTAATCATCACGGTGGACCGCATCCCGGCGCTGGCCCACATCATACCGGCGGTCCATTGCCGCCACACGCTGCCGGCATGTTGGCCGCTGCTGCCGCAGTAGGAGGCGGCGGCGGACCAGGCGGTGCACCAATGCAACCACATCATGCCGCGATGGCGGCTGCTGCTAATCATCAACAACAAATGCAAATGCAGATGTACGCGCAGCATCCAGCCGCCGCAGCCGCTTACAATGCAGCCGCCGCAGCTGCGGCTATGATGAATCAGAACATGGTATCCGGCAAAGGTGGTGCTAGTGGGCATCACTTCCCTGGACCAACACATGGGCCAAATCACATGAATATGCGCGCTTTAGGACCGCATCAACCGGGCGGACCGCAACAGCAGCCAGGACCACCACCACCAGGACCGCTGGGACAACAATATAACATGCGCGGACCGCCGCCGCCACCTTCCGCTGTACATTTGAATCAGCCGCCGCCACCAGGCACGGGCGGTGCACCATCACAATTCGCCGCACAGTACATGCCATGGCAACAAGCGCAGCAGCAATTGCGCGGCGGACCACCAGGTAGCGGTGGTGCTGGCGGCAACTATCCACCACCAGGCGCACAGGGACCACAATCGCAGAATCCGAACGCCAGTCTTTGGGGACCACCGCCGCAATCGAATCCATGGAGCGCGCTGCCGAACAAGCAACAGCAAATGCCACCGCAACCGCCACCGAACAGTGTTAGCGGCGGCGGTGGCGTAAGGCAAATGGGCCCACCGCCACCAAACGCGCAACAACAAACAGCGGTTGGTATGCGCGGTGGTAGTGTACCGCTGCAGCCACCGCCGCCGAATGCGCAACAGCTGCGCGCCAACTCGAATGATATGGGCTATTTAGCGAAAAAGGCTTACGGACCGCATGCCGCGCCGGGCGGACCACAACAACAGCCGCCACTACCACATGGCACTTTTGGCGCGTACGTAGGCAATAATGCACCACCGCCACCGCCCAATCAATTGCAATTGTTGAATCAACGTAATCTGGGTGGTGGCATGCCGAACGGACCCATCAGTCCACTCGATCCATATATGCAGCGTGCGCAGGGCGGCACTGGCCAGGCGGGAGCGCCGCAATCAGCAAACAACTTCTTTGGTGGTGGCGGCGGCGTGAATAATATATCAGCGCTGAGTAAGGAGAACAAAGACTTCCAGTTTCTCAACAATGTGCATATGCCGCCTCTGAATTTAGGCGGCAGCGGTGGAGGAGGCGGCAGTGGTGGCGCGAATAATCTTTTCCAACCACCTGGCGCGTTGCAGCCACCAGCACCAGGCAACAACAAACAGCAGTCACCGTCAGCGCAACGTTTTCCACAACCGCAAGAGTATGCCGCACTACTGCCACCCAATATGACCATCTATGACATGGCCTTCGAGCCGAAGGACTCGCAATACAAGTGGTGTCTGAAGCTGCTCGAAACACACGGTCAAGAAGCGGTGAACAAATTTACCGAAGGTCTCGGCCAAGTGCTTAACATGCTGAACCAACAACAACACCAACAACAACATGCCCAACAGATGAACGCTCGTGGTCCGCAAATGCAAGCGCCACCACCACCGCCGCATCTCAACATCAATCAGTTGCTGCCGCGCGATCTGATGCAGCAATATATGCTGCCCGCTTTGATGGGAGGCGGCAACGCGGGTGTGGGACCACAACCACCAATGCAACAGCAACAACAGCAGCAGCAGCGCAACAGCCTGATAGGCGGCGGCATGCATCACTCATATCCGATGAATCCCTTGGCCGCCTTGGGTAATCAACAAGGACCACAACAGCCGCCACCACCACCATCTCTTTTGCCACCGCCCACAGACGAAACGCCGCCATTGGATGGCATCAACTTTAACCAACAAATCGATTTGGCTTTCAACACTTTGTTGAATGGCAGCAATGCTCAGCCAATATTGCGCAATCTCTTCAGCAACACGGGCAACCGTGGCGCAAATAGCAACAGTCTGATGAATGGCGGCGATTTTCTGCTTGCGTCCAGCACTTCGGCATCGTCTTTGGTCAGCACGAGCACATCGGCGTCTGGTGGTTTGGGAGGTCATGAGTCGTTGCCGCCGCAACAGCAAATGAAATTATTCCCGGGCTTAGGTGGAGGTGGTGGCGCCGGCGGCGGCCCTGGTGATTTGGGTAGTGGAAATATTTTAGTTTCGGCCTTGCAACAGCCGCTATTGAATAACATGCAAAAGGGACCGATGTTTGCGCCAATGCAACACCAGCAACAGCAACAGCCACAACATATGCTCAGTCAACCGCCGGCACAGCAGCAACAGCCACCGGTTGGTGGTAGTTTCTTAGGCGGAAGTAAGTTACACTTGATTTTAATTTGTATTAAGATAGAGGAATTTCGAAAACTCCTTTGAAATTTATATTTTCTATTTTCGAAGTTTATTTATTTACATGTTTTGAAAGATTTTAGAAAGTTTCTGTATCCTAAATTTCCAATTTATTTAAACTTTATAATTAGCAAAAAAAATTAATATCGAAATTCATGTTTGTTTGAAAATGTTGTCACTTTTTTTTTTGGCAATTTTCTAATTAAATGTTTAGTTTTCGAATGTTATCGTTTTTACTACAAAGTTGTAAAATTCAATAATAATATGAGCAGAATTTTATAATTTTAATTTTTTGATTAATTTATGTTCGAATTTTATAATATGTATATACAGTATTTATTACTATCTCAAAGTTCTAGTTGAAGCTAACTGTACTTTCAATTGCCATAATTAAAAGTTTATTTATTTCGTAGCATATTGAAATGCTGAAAATACGAAATTTTTACTTTGAAATGAAATAAAAACTAAAATTTATGATTTCGAATTTTTTCGATGTTGTTCGAATTTTCGAAAATAGATTTTATTTATATACCAACCTTTTTAATGATTGAAATACAATTTTACAAATTTTTCAGTACATTTTCTATCAATTTCGAATATTTTCGAACTTTCGGAAATAAAATTTTTGTATATTTTATTGAAATATGAAACTTTTTCTGCTTCAAATACAATTTTAGAAGTTTTACAGAACATTTAATATGAGTTTCGAAATTTCAAGCTTCGCAATATCTACAAAATAAATTGCTAATATATTGTTCATTCTTTAGATTCCTTATTGAATAGCAAAGATTACTTGCTAGGCGGTGATGACAGCATACTCAGTGGCGGCTCTAGCGTGCCACTCTATCGACGTCAAGCGATGGGAAACGGCAGTTTGAGCAACAGCATCAGTGCTAGCGGTCAAAACCACAGCCACAGCAGCAGTCACAATAACAGCTACAATAATGTGGGCGCACATACAGTGACGGTCGGCGGCAGTAATAACAGCGGACATTTATTGCCACCACCTGACAACATACTCACAGGTGGCACCACTGACATACTGGCCGGTCTGAATACGAGCGCAAGCAACCTGATCGAAGCGCTGTTCCAGACGAATGCAACAACAAGCTCGGCGCCCACCACCTCAATGCCGAATAATACAATTACAACGAGCACCGGTTTGGAGCAGCAACATCAACCACAACCAACACAACAGCAAACTGCCGGCGGCAATAACAACACCAGTTCATTTCAGAAAATGTTTAACAGTTATGACATTTACGGCTCGTCGGCAGCGACCGCGAAAAAATACGAATTGGATTTGTTTATGCGCGACCATCAGCTGGGAGGCGGCGGTGGTGCTGGTGGTATGGGTAGTGTTGGCGCTGGTGCTGGCAATGTGGGTGGCGGTAATAGTGGCGCTAATGATGCACCGCTTACGAATAATCATCAGGCGCATTATCACAACAACAACGCCGATAGTCGCAACAACACCACTTATGCAGCTGTGCTTAGTCAAGGCCAACATCATCAACAACAACAACAACAGCAGCATCAACAACAACAACATCAGCAGCAACAACACCACCAACAGCAGCAGCAGCAGCATCATCACCAACAACAACAACAGCAACATCACGCCATACAGCAACAACAACAACACAATAATTTTCATCATCATCATCCAAGCGGTCATCACGTCGAACCGCCCACAAGCACAGCACCAGGTAGCGGCCTTGGCGGCGCTGGAACTGGCAGTGCTAATGCTAGTGGTGGTGGCGGTGGTGGTGTTGAAGTGGAGAAGGACCTCTTTGCCGCCATACGTGAGCTGGGTCAAGGCACAAATGGATTCTATAATTATTTCCAATAAGTTTTGCTGCTGTCATAGTCTTACCTTCCTTCGGTATGTGTTGGCAGTGTGGTGAATTTCTTTCTTCTTTTGTGTGGCTTGTTTGTGTGTGTGTGATGTTAACGCCGTAAGCGTTATTCGTTGCACAGCATGGACGACGGCGTAATGATGTAATAGTGTTGTGGGCGCGTTGCGTGTTGTGCGAAAAATAATCGCGGGCAGTCAGTGCGTGCGTTGGTGGGTTAAAAATATACAAACGCCGTGCTCTAGTGCGTGGTGATGACAATTAACAACATTGCAGTTACATTTAACGTTAATGAGTTATTGTGCTTTTATTTGCATGTGGTACACCCAAAAATCGCCATCTTAGCTAACATTCAGCGGTTAACGTTGACTACAGGCGCTTGTGGTATTTAAAATAATTGCAATTTTGCGGCTATAGCGGTGGTTTTGAAAAAAAAAAAAACGGAATGTGACTTTGGTATTTTGTTGTAAATATGATTACTCGGACTTCTTTTTTAGTAAATATGATACTTTCAAAATTCGAAATATTTTTGTTAACCAGAAGTATAATGCTCTTGCTAACTTGCCTGTAAATGTACAACAAGATTTAAAACACATTTAGATTTAATTTTTTGTCAAATTAGTACTTTTCAGACACCTAAACTCAAACTATTTTTATTAGCAACTTATAGGTATAAAGCTCTTAACCCCTTTCCTTTAAAAAAAAAAACAACAACATTTATTACACATATTGTAAATTTCAGTTTTAATTTTTACCAAATTAGCATTTCACTGGCACCTAACCTCAAAAAAATTCAGTTAACTGAAAATATAAAATTCTTCCCGCCTTCTCTGTAACTACAATTATTGCAGCTTTATATTTTATGTTTGCCAAACTAACATTTTACTGGCACTTAAACGAAAATTTTTATTTAATCACAAATAGAAAGCTCTTAACACCTTCTCTATAAATGTAATACAAAAACGTTTATTGCACTTTATCTGCACTTAAGATTTTATCATTTTTGTGAAACCTAACCTCAAAATGTTTCCGTTTACCCAAAGAAATTTGATAGCATAAAAAATATTACCTCGAATATCATTGTAGCTGTTCGATCAATCGATTCTTTTTTTTTTGTTTTTTGTTTTTTTTTTTTTTCCAAATTTTGCTCAAGGAACTGTTTTTTCGTAGTTGCTATTTTGAAGATTTAAATTTTTTCTATGCTTGCTTTAGGCCACTTGCACCATATCAACCTGTCTCATAACATTCTCTGAAAAAAAAAAATTTTAATTTCTCAAGAAAAAACTAAATTTCATTGTCTCGCTTGCATTCATCTTCGTTTTTTTATACTTAACCATGTCACTCATGTCATCACCACCTCACCGCCCTCATGGTCCTTCACTTTTGCATAAGCACCTGTCTTCCCGCCTTTTCACACCAGTTTTGCTATAATCTTGTATATTTAATTTTTTTTTTATTATTATCATTAATTTTAAGTTTAGTTTGTCGCTTTTTAAAGAACGCGAGTATTAAGTTATTCCTTAATTTAATTGTAAAGAAAGCCAATATTAGCGTAGAAAACGTGAAATTGTTCGGAAGACATATTTCTATAAATGTGTGCGTGTAAAAATATATAGACTTTTTTTTTAACTTTTTTGAATGATTGAGTTTTTAAGTACATTTCGAAAGTGACTGTACGCAAATACATAGTACTGTTAACTCGGTGGCGCACAGCATCAGACAGGCCATCACTTGGCGCAACGCACTGACGCCTTCGGCATGTTGCAAACACACACCCCGGACGCGCCCATTTATTTACATATAAATATATAAATAATAATGCCTAGTTTATAGTTTAAAATATTATATATATATAAATATATACATTATATACTTGAATGAATAATAATAATAATAACAAAAAAAAAAATTAAAAAAGTGAAAACATTGAGAAAATTGAAGTTGTAGCAAAAGCATGCAATTGTTTCGGAGCTGAGCGCTTCGCGTTGCAGTGAAGAAAGTTAGTCAGAGGCTCTGTAGCCTTTTGCGCTGCTCTTCTTCGCAACGCGATCCACTTATGCGTATTCGCGGCAATGCATGTTGACTTATATATAATGATATATTCATGTGTATATATACGTGCATATATATATATTGATGTATTTATAACTTAATAATTCATCTGAAATATACATAGTAGATATAATAGCGTATATATGTGTATGTATTATATGTGCGATAATTAAGTAAATATTTACATTAATTGAATGCGTTGCGAGCATGCAAACACATGTGCTTACATATGTACGTATGTAAGTCTGTCTTGTTAAAACGTAGGCGTATGGGCGTTACAATCTGAAAGGCGTTGTGCGCTGATTAGTAGAAGGTAGCGCAAGGCTGCGTCAGCGGCGGGGTTGACACTATAATTAGTAAAATAGTCAAAGCGACTTTGTAAAATAGTCAAAGCGTGTTTTCAACTTAAAAATTTTTGATTTTTTTTGTTTTTTAAAATATATGGAATTCTTACATGAAATCAAATTTTTTAATGAATTAACTTTTAAATTCAATTAATCTTTTAAATTTAAATAATTTTTTAAATTTAATTAATTTTTTAAATTCATTTAATTTTTTTTATTCAGTTAATTTTTTAAAATCAATTAGTTTTTTTTTTAACTAAATTAAGTTATTTTGTTTGCTATTGAACATAGTAGTATGCGAATCTTAACGAATGGATTATTTTAATTGAATACATTTTTTGAATTAAATCAAGTTAATATTTTATATCAATTTAATATATTTTGTTTTCTTCAAAATTAATGTTTTTATTTTTCAAAAATTAAATTTTTTTTCCAAAATTAATATGTGGAATTAGTACAAATATTATAATTTTTTTAGTTAATGTTTTTTCTTAAAAATTAATATTTTTTCTTCAAAAATTAATATACTTTCTTCAAAAATTAATATTTTTTCTTCAAAAATTAATATCTTTATTTTCGAAAATCAATTGTTTTGTTTTTCAAATTCAATACTTTATAATTTTTTTTAAGTGAGACTTAATTTTTTTTTTGTTATAATTAATTCTTTATAATTTTTTATTTTTTTTGTCAAAATTAATACTTTAACTTTTTTTTTTGTTTATATACATTAGTTTTTGCGCCTGTAAAGTAATTTTAATTCTAATATTTGTTTTTTTTTTAATATTTCTTACTGTATTAAATTTTTTTATTACATGTTTAATATATTCCTTTATGATCTCAAGCATATGTATAAACACATTTTTTTTTTGAGTCCTTTAAGTTAAATTTCACCCAACTACTAACCTCAAATTTTAATTAAAATTAACTTTCTGAAATAAAATTATGAATCAACAAATATTTTATAACCTCAAAAAACGTAAACTTCCTTGTACAGCAAACTTCTAAGTGCTTACCGACTTAACGCCGCGCATGCCTTGCCTACCATTCTACGCGTCTAATGCAAGGAGAACACTAATTAAGTAAAGAAATTGCAAAGATCGTCCGATTGTGCATAAAAATTGAAAAAATATGTATTTAATTTATGATTAATTAAATTTTTTTTAATGAAAACATAATTTAGTATTTATTTTGAATTAACTTCTCAGCAATTACAAAAAAAAAACATGTATATGGCATAAAACATAATTTCATAAAAAATAGAAAAATCCAAAAAAATTAAAAAAAAAAATGTAAAAAATGGTGAACACAAAAGGTTCGAAATTTCTTAGTTGTAGCGCAAATAATTACAAATATTGCATAACTGAAAACATAAACAAAAACAAGAAAAAAACTTTGCATAATATGTATGTATGTATGTAGCAAATAATTTACAAATGCTAAGTGTGTAATATAAAAAAATTAATTTTTAAAATTAAATAATTGATAAGCCTACAAATAGGAGCAACAAAAAATATGAATCTGTATGTACGCGTACAACTAATACTATTTCAAGTACATTAAAATTAAATAAAAACAATAATTGAGTTTTACGTGAAAAATATATGCATATATATATATACATACGTATACATAATATAAAAATAAATACATACATATATGTAAGTTTTTAACGTGTCGTCACTTGAATATATAAAGGTAGTTTTAAAGGAAAACAAAAAATTACTGCAAACAAAAAAATGTAAAAGAAAACAAAAAATTAAAACACAGAAAAAAACTGCAAAAACTTATAAATTTAACACTTAAACACAAAAAAAAAAATACAAAAACATAAAACTGCTGTAAAATTTATACATACATATATGATTAAAACTAAGTTTAGCATAAATTTTCATAAACATTTTCAAGCAAGAAAAGCAAAAATAAACATAAAAGTGAAGGAAAACATAATTGCGTAAAAAATTGTATTGAATTATATATAAAAAAAGAATAAATTAAATTGCATTGCAAATTATTGTTTAATTTAAATTTGTAAAAGAAAAACATGTTAGCTACTAACTAGTTACAACAAAAAAAACAAAAATCAATAAATTAATACTGAAGACCAAAATCAAGGTTTTTGTATGCTGCAGCGCATATGAAGAAAATTTATATATTTAAATATGAAATTATAACTACTTTTATTGCAAAAAAAAAGAAAACAAAAAAAAAACTATGTTCTATATAAATATAATTATAAATGTACTATTTAATTCATAATTTTTTTATTTTTAAATGTGCAGCGAATTTCGGCCACACACGCTGAACGCTACGTTTTAAGCGTGTACCACACACACATACACACACTAGATATATGCACATAAAACAATTTAATTCTTATAAATATTATATTTACGTTACATATTTACAAATACATACATTTAAACACACACATATATGTATATATATATAGCAATAACACCAACATATGCATTGATTATAATTATTTAAAAAAAAATATATATATATTATATAATTACATAAAATGCACATACAAATATGATTTATTATTTTTTACATTTTTATTGCATATTATTACTATTATTACTCTTATAAAATGCGTCCCTTATTGCTATTTCTTACATTATTCTTAATTCATTAATTAATTATAAAACAAAAAACTCTTATTATTATTAAAAAGTAAAAATACAGCAACTATTTAAAACGATTTTTAAAATTATTGTCATTTGCTTCAAGTAAAAACTAAATAAAAAACTTAACATATATAAAGTAAACAAAAAAGTGAATATAATAAAACAAAAAATTTTAAAACAAAAAAAAATATGGTTAATGCAAAAAAAATGCGTCTGCATATAGCAGGCTTGGTAGTCATGGATAGTTGAAAGCATTTTGCACAGTGTGCAGTTTTAGTGTTAAATTAAAAAAAATTGAAACCACTAACTGGTTAAAAAAAATTTCTTCATTTTAAAATTCTTGATTTTTAATTTATAATAAAAGATGATGACGGCAGAGTTTAATTTTGATTGAAATTTTAAGATTTTCATTAGAAATACGCGATTAAATATTCTTTTTTTAATTTTCATATATGTTCTTTTGAAAAAAAAAAATGATTTTATAATTAGAAGCTTCCGCAGTCAGTTTAATTTTAGAATAGAAATTTTAATCTTGTTTTTAAATTTATAAAAATTAATATTTTTTTTTTAATTTTTATGAATTTTATTAAAGAAGAATATAATAATATTTGTTTTTTACAGAATTTGTTTTAAGGCCAATAAATTTCTATTTAATGATCAAGGTTATTAATAATTAATGACAAATAAATTGAATTTTTTTTATTGAAAAACATTTCAACTAATTGCGGCTATTTCAAAAAAATAAAATCAATAATTTTAAGCATAAAATCTAAAAAATAATTTAAATAAAATATTTGAAATTAAACCATAAAATACTAATTATACATTATTTTTTTAAGGTCAATAAATTATAATATTTTTGTTTCAAGGTCAATATTTGATGGCAGATAAATTGAAATACTTTATTTATGTAAAAACATTTCAAACACTAACTACAGCTATTTTTAAAAATCGAAAATTAAATCATAAAATCTAAGCAACCGGTACCAGATTTAATTTAAAAAATTAAACTTTCAGACAACAATCTAATTTTTCACATAAAAATCTAATTTTTCAATATAAAATTTAATTTTGAAAATAAAATTTACTTTTCAAAAAAATTTAATTACGAAAAAAATTTCCTTACCAAAATAAATTTATTTAAAAAAATTTGAATATTTAAAAAAGTTTTTATGTAAAAAATCAATTTTTTTTTTTTGAAAAAAGCAGAACATTTATTTAGAAAAGTTCTCATTTAGCAAAATTGTGAATTTAATATTATAGCTGCAGGTGTTAGCTGTTATTTAAGTAAAATATTTCTTTCGATAGAATTTAGTAACAAAAAAAAACACAAATTACTCTGCTGTCGAAATAATTATGTTAGCTTCTTTAGAAGCTAAAAACAACTTTTAATTCAAACAAGAAGCAGTTTTCAAACACAAAAGAAAGTATATAAATATATTTTATGTAGTCTTAAATGCAGTTATAAAACTTTTTCCAAAGCCGCGTCTTTTCTGTGTAAACGCTACTCTCTGTTATAAAAGATGCTTTTGGAATGCAAATCTTTTAAAGAAAAATGCTTTAGAAAATAATTTAATAACATAAAAGCTAATGCAAATAAAAAAAAAAAAAACAGAGTGTACATGCAAAAATATTAGAGCAAGTAAAAATATGAATATATATAAAATGAAAATGTGTATTGAAAAAGTAAAATAACAATTATAATATAAAATATTTACTGAAAAGAACAAAAACAAAACAACAAGAATTAAGTATAGCTACAAAATACTATTTATATGGATTTCTGTAATTTTAGTAAAAAATATAATTATAAAAAAATTTAAGCAAAAGATAAAAAAAACGGCGAATACGCAAATAAAAAAAGATCCCACAGGGACAACCAAACACAGAATTTTATATTTCGGGCGATTAAGACTAGCAGACATATGTATGCTTCAAGAAATGAAAAGTCAATTTTATTTTCTATATTCTCTTATTTTATTAAACTTATCATTATAAAGGCGTAAGAAATCTCTTAAACTACGTTTGCACATCATTGAGAAGAAAAAACGATGCACATTGCCTCTAAGCTCTCAAACAGGTATATTTAAGCCCGAGAAGTCCTCCTTCAGCTCATCGTACAGATCTTTGTAGTCTTGATGTTCGCGCACCAACAATGCTACTGTGCCACGTTTTACACCCATAGCAGCACCCAAATCAGCGCGGCTTGGTGTATAAGCGTAGGGAATACCCTTCTCTTCGCAGACGGCTGGCAAGTGACACATAATGTCAATGGGTGTTACGTCGCCAGCAAAAATGCAGATGCTAAAAGACATACAAGTTAAAATATTGGGAAAACTTTAGTATAACGTCCCACGCTTTCGGGGATAAAATGGGTATGGGCGGATAGAGGAGATCCTCCAGATCAAGAATATATATAGATATAGCCGCGGGAAACTTATAGTTTTCGAGATATTTGGGTTTAAAGTTCAAAATTTCGACTATTTAAAGTACGCATTTTTCCCATTTCGAATGAGTTATACACTTATATTTTCCACTTTTATATCCACTAACACTTCACTAATTCGTTTGTACACATTTATTTTACATTATATAGTGCAAAAATAGTTTAATTCAATAATTAAATTATTGTTAAATTCTATTAATTCTGACAATAACAAAAGGGTTGCAAAATTTCAAATAACCAGTGTTACCTTATCGCCATCTTTTGTAATTGAACTGAAAGAAATTAAAACAGATAATACCCCAAATACAGGTATCCAAAACCTAGAGAAATAAACTATTACAAAGCATTGATGTTAAGTATTATGCTATACCCTCTATGACAATATTACTTTTTTCTTGTAGAACTTTTTGCGTTGGCGGCCTTCGGCCGCGCTTCAAAAAAATAACCCTGGTCGGTCCAACACCGGGGTGTATCAAGGTTTTTTTGCGCAGAACTCCTTTTTGCGTTGGCGGCCTTCGGCCGCGCTTCAAAAAAATAACCCTGGTCGATCCAACAACGGGGTGTATCAAAGTTTTTTTGCGCAGAACTTATTTTTGCGTTAGTGGCCTTCGGCCGCGCTTCAAAAAAAAAATAACTCTGGTCGATCCAACACCGGAGTGTACCAAAGTTTTTACGCGCAGAAATTCTTTTTGCGTTGTTTCCCGTATCTAGGATACAATCTCTCTGTTAATTTTATTTTTCTTCGTTTGCAAAATGTATTAGTATGGCAACACTGATGTTTTGACATTCACAACCATTTTGTTATTGTCAAAATTAATAAAATTAAAGAATGATTTAAATATTGAAATAAAGCTATTTCTGCAGCATCTAATATAAAAAAAATTTCTAAAAACGAATTAGTCAAGTGTTAGTGGATATAAAAGTGAAAAATATAAGTGTATAATTCATTTTAACTCGCAAAAATACGTACTTTAAATAGTTCAAATTTTCAACTTTAAACGTAAATATCTCGAAAACTATAAGTTTCCCGCGGCTATATCTATATATATTCTTGATCTGGAGGATCTCCTCTATCCGCCCATACCCGTTTTATCCCCGAAAGCGTGGGACGTTATTCTAAAGCCGACCCAAAATATTAGAGAAATTGTAGATATACCCAAATTACAAGCATAATTTTAATAAATGTCTGAATTTTTGCGCACTTTATTCTTGGTAATCACTTACCCGGTTTCACCTTTACGTAAACGTGTTTGTACATCTTTTAAGCCATTACGTAGGAAGGTTTTGTGCTTCATTGCCTTTTTAATAAGTTTATAGCATTTTTTGGCCATTTTACGTGAGGCCATCGGCTGTGAAATAATGTTCACATACTTCAGTTTATCGTCATAACTATCCTCCTCTTTGACCGACACATTTGTTACAGAAATAACAGAGGCATCCTGATCGATAGGTTCACTCTTGACTTTTACCATTTTTATGTTATTTAATTAAGCGTGTTGAAGAAACTAGGATATGTGTATAAAAATTTTGTCGAATCCGTAAACACGTGAAAATTGACAAATCAATGTCAATGCGATTTGACAAGTTGAAAGCTAGAATCGTCGCCGTTGTTATAAAATGGAACGGCGCCGAATTTTCTGTGCTTCAGGGTTGCAGAATTTTGTAAATACAAAACAATAAGAAATTATTTTAAAAATGTTAAGCTTTAAATACACCTTCATTACAATGCGCATTACATGTGTAGTAATTTAAAAAAATTTTATATAGCTAATTATATGAGTTGCGTAGGAAATAATGTCTTTATGGTCTGTTTTCGCATATATCTGCTGATTGGTGATATTTCATAATGGCCCTTCGATATTATTGCGGCAACTCTTTTATCCCTTCTGTCAATAACCGTTCGGTCTGGTTACACTCTTGTCAAACGCAGGGCGCAGGCGAACGACAAAAGTAAAGTAGAGTCACTCGGAGCCAGCCATAAGTGCAGAAAATATACAAAAGAATTCGAATTCAGATTGAAAATTCGTGAGAATCCACATTATACTATTAAAAGTGTACCCGATTAAAACGTGGACGAAATATTAAACAATACGAATTGTTTAATAACAGTGTTTTATAAGTTTTCGCAAACGCAAGAAATTAACTATAGAACAAAATGAGTGCTGGTGGCATGGGAGAGAAAAGAAAATTGTCGTAAGTAGAGAAATTGGAAGTAACAGCCATTGGCTGCGACCGTGGCCGCGGCAGCAAGTTAAGAACAATGTGTTGGGGAAAAAAGTGATTCTTTTCATAAATAAGAATATGACGTTTGTGGGCGGCGACGGCAAAGCAGCTGCAATTTTTTTTAAGGTTTGAATAACTTTAAAAGAGAATTGAAAATAAATACATATGTTTCGAAGTAGCAGCTGCATACCGCAGTTACAGCGGCGTCAACATAAAAGAAATGGAGAAAAGAGAGCAGAGCGCCGCTGTAGCGAACTTTCTTGGCATCGGCGTTGACGCCGACTTTAATTGATTTTCCATACGAATGTGCCGTACTATGTTAGCAGTAGTTGATTGCTGGCAAACTGGCGCTGGGCTGACTGGGTTGTTAAATGGGTGGTCGGGTGGGTGGGCTAACAGTTTGGTTGTTGATGATGGTGCAGATGTGTGTTGCAAATTACAGAAAAAAGAGGAAAACAAAGTGTATAAGGAAATTCTGAAGGATGCTTTTCTAAATATGAATTACAACAAAAAGCAGGAAGTCATGTGAAGTTTTGTTTGTTTTAGGTAAAGAATATGGTTGGAAATTAAACCCAAAAATTGATAGTTAAAAAGAAAGCAGAGCAATGAAAATAGAATGTGAGGCATGACATGAGTGCTAACTGCAGTAACAATGGGCAACCTTGGTGTTAATGGAAATCGTAACAAATTGAGTCAATTGTAGTGGGGAAAAATGGCATGTTGTGGTCTTCTCACAAGTCTCTTGAAAAAGCGTAGGTATTTGCGCACATAATTGCAGTTATCATTTTCGCTAATGTCGACAAATTTGCACAAAAACTAACTTAATACCGAAATATATTATATGCAGTTTTAGGTTGTTTACTATATATTTTAGGTAACAATTGCGTTTAACTTAAATCCGAAGTTTTGAAGGCATATTGCAAACCAGTTGTTTAAATTTGAAAATGACTTTGGTGTCTTGTTTCTTATCTATTTTATTTCTAATCGTTTTGCAGTGGTTTAGTCATTTCTCAACTATTTGTTTTATTACTTGTTGTTGCTAATAATCGTGTCTACATTATCGCTGTTACATGTACGTTTGTGTAAAAAGTAAAACTAAAATACACGTATTCACGAAAAGATTAACGTCTAAACAATTATTGTACTGTTTCGCCTTATCGCTTTTACAGTGTGCGCATCAAATTGCCAATAGAGTGTGGTAAATAACGTCAAAAACATGCAACAAAATTGTGTTTCTAGCAAAATGCTATATATCGGTGCTATATCGCTATAAAGGTTCTAAACATGCGCAAATATGAATATATACATAGGTACACACTTATGTGTACTGTATGTATGTACATTATAATTTTGTAATGATTTTATTCATCCATGAACGAATATACACATAAACAATCGTGCAAATATATGTGCTCTTTATCTCAGGGGTTTTGTCCACAGCCTTGAACAGTACTTTGGTACTCAAAATCCGCACAGCCTTACGACCTTTGATAAAGTGCGATTAGCTTAACGAAAGCATGGAAGAATGAGCTTAGATACATTTAGTTTTTTGATACTTGTAGCTGAATTCAAGTGCACATTGGCTTGCCCTAGTTATTGCATATCATAAAAGTTGTTGACGCAGGTTTAGTATTGTATTTCCACCTGTTGGGTGTTAACTGATTGCAATAAGTTTTTAATGTGATTCAAGCTTTAAAATATAAGTGGCAAATACTGTAACCATTTTTAGATGCTTTGTGTTTCACACGCACCGTTTCGTAGCAGAAGTAAATATGAAATACAGCACCACGTTATGTTCCAAAAATTATTTAGTACACACACATACATACATATGTATATGTATGCATATATTATATGTATACCAAAATCCACATATCGTGCATTAGCAACGCGGCATCCTCTGCAACCATCGACTGCGCTCGTTTCAGTGTCAATGCTACGCACCAAGGTCGTGGACTGGAGGATTAGAGTACGGTAAAAAGGGCGGTACCAGTCATCAATGCCGTCACCAAGGGCTACGCATAGCAAGCGTGTCACTCGAGGGGAAAAACAATTTGTAATTGGCGCTGCTGCTGTCGCCGCGTTTGCTGCTACTGCAGACGCTATTGCAGCTCTTCCGCTGCCGCAATCCTTGAATACAACCGCGAGCAGCGCTAAGCGTCCAATGTGCGCAATGCAATAATTTTCTATGGCGTATATGCACATAATTTTAATATATTTAATAGTAATGCACGCTGTTGTGAAATCCCTTCCCAGCTCAACGATAAGCAAATTTGCTTTGTACGATATTGTTTTCTTTCTATTTAAGTTTTCTTTTTATTTATATGTAAACACGTTTCAAAACATTGTAAATATATACATATATAAATGTACATATGTTTGCGCTGCCGTGAGTCATCGGGGAACTTCACTAAAGTCTATTTGGCAACATACAGATATTTGTGTGTTACATACATAATGTCATAAAAGTTTATGCATTATAGTAAAAGTTAGTGTAAAAAGTATAATTTGTTAGCAATTATATAAAATGCTATAGTAGTTCAATTTGAATAATCTCTACAGAAAATGTAGCATGCCCTTGGACAATAATCCAAGCCAAATTTTGTGAAAATATCTTGTCAAATAAAAAAATTGTACGACTTTATGGCAAACTAAGTATACCCTGTTTGGCGTATGACAGTTTGACATAAATTAACGATAATAAATACTAATAATGTAAATGATATAACTACGTACTTTCTATTTTTGTTCTTCTAGTTCAATATTTTGCTTCAAGCTGCATTGCAATGCATCAATGTAACCAAATAGTCAAAACTAGTATTATTATAAAAAAAAAAACAAAATGCTCCGTTTTTTTGTGATCATCAAATAGCGCTGTGCATAAAGATAACGTACGCAAGCTTCGAACTATTCTGTGTAAATGTGGTACATAGTAAATATGTATCTTGCGTTTGTATGGTTGCTTTGTGCTGTTTGACGTTATAATTAGCCAATATATCAAATATTTAGCACTGATAAGCGTTGCTAATTAGGCATTAAATTAAAAGGAATTGCACGTTATCGGAACGATAACCTAAGAGTAGTTGCTTAAAAGAAATGTATTTATTTATATAAACGACGTTTCCCTATAAAATAGTTGCACAAGATTATTTATAAATCCGTAACAAATGCATTTGTTGGCGTTTTTCTACACTTTTTAGCTTCTCTGTGGCTATTGCGGTTAGCAAAAGCCGGTCTACCCCTTTACTAGCGTCTCTATATATGTATATTAATATATCAATCATAGCTGATGCTCAACCGCTGCTTACAACTTTCCGTGTGATTCTGTTTTTCTGCCATTCTGCAATGCTTTATTTTACACTTTGTTTACATTGTATTGTATTTTGATCTATGTTTATATATAAATGTATAGATACATACAAAGATGCATACAATTGTATATACCTTTGTAGCTATGCTCGATATGTTTGGGACAGTATGGCCTAACAAAGCCAACGTTATGCTGAAAGTCAAGTGCATGTCGAATTGTAGGCCTTAGTTCGTGGTTTGTAAGTGTATGTGTGTAAGGCTTCGTGTATGCAAATATTTGTTTTAATTGATTTTATAAATAGACTGTAACGTTGGCAAGTTATTGCCATGCAGTGGCTAGGGCGTTTTATAGCTTTCAATAAAAAATTTCATAAAATCGTTAATTTAAATTGCGGGGATTTTCGTTTCAAAGCTATAAGATTCTGCTTGAAATTTACATACAGAATATATGTTTCTAAAATTTTTTCAAACAATAATTTTCTTTTAAGTTGATAGTTTAAATGCAAAAATTATTTCAATTTATTTTCCATTTTTCAGTACATCGGGCGATTCTCTATATCAAATATTGGGACTTCCTAAAACAGCTACGGCTGATGACATTAAGAAGACTTACAGAAAATTAGCACTTAAATACCATCCAGATAAAAATCCAAATAATACCGATGCCGCCGAGAAAGTAAGTTTTGTGCATGATTTGTAGTTTAAACTTAATATTTAATTTTTAGGTAATTTTCTAGAGTTAGATTTCGAAAATTTCAAAAACAACGTAAAATTCTTTATTTTTATTTTTATAGATATAAGTATATTTTTATTTAGCTAAATATTGAAAGTATTGCGTAGTATCTTTAAAAAATTATAACTATTACACACCAGCAATTTTTTTTAGCTGAATTGGTTATTTTATTGTATATTACCAGTTTACTGCTAAACACTCGTTGTTTCAGTTCACTATAAATAATGTTTATTGCGCTGAATTGATAGCACTTAGCTTTTTATTGCGCTGAATAAAAGTTGAATGCCTCCAATAACATTACTGTTAATGATTTGTAAAACAAAAATACAAATTTCTTTGAATTATGCTCTTTTTTGTTGATATTGTATACAAATGATGAGCTGAATTACTTTTAAAGCGCTGAATTGCTGCTAAAAATTTATAAATCAATTTCAAATAGTATTTAGTAAAGTTAAAAGTGGAAATGTAATATTATTATCCCGGCTGAATTGCAATTTATGAAAATAAATGTAAATTTTTTGGTATTGTCTTAAAAGCAGTAACTGTTTTACATTAACTGTCAAATTGTTTTATGTATAAAATGGCAATAAGCATGTTGCTAGTTGCTGAATTTATTTAGCAATGCATCTCAAAGTATTAAAAATAAAAAAACGAGTTGAAAACACTAACTTAAGCTGCGCTGAATAAACGTCAAGTTAATAATTTTGCTTGCATAAATTTATGTTGGGTCTTTTTAAGTTCTTATACGTTTTTTTTTGGCATAGCTAATCAAATTGCATGCGCTGAATACCAATTTTGTGCGCTGAATAAGAGTCAATTATCTAATTTCGGTTGACACTAAATATTGATTTATTAAAAACCACTTTTAATTTATTTGAAACTAATACAATTAGTTGCTGCATGATAACATACATAAACATGCATGCCCATTGAAATTTGAAGTTTGTAAATAGCGCTGAATGGCGTTTTTTGCTTGCATAAACTTATGTTGAATCTGAATAAGTTCTTATACGTTACTTTTAAATATAGTTAATCAAATAGCATTGCGCTGAATACAGGTGAAGTGTCAAATATCAATTCATACTAAATAGTAAATCACAATTCAGAACAAAATATTGCGGTGGTAATTAATATGAGTGAAACAAAATGTATATGAAAGATTAATTTCGCATAGTATCAATATTTAATATTGGCTTCAGCTGATAACTACACTATTCATTTACATGCACTTGCGAAATAAATTTCTCTAAGCTAGATTTAAATTATGAGGCAATTGAAATTCGTGCGCTGATTAATAGTTGTTTATATATGGTATGTGGTAAACAAAGCTACATAGTATATGCAATTAAAAAAAATAATTTTTTTACTCAGAAACCTTTTTCTATATTTTTTTTGTATTGCATAAATATTAATTTCACTTTTCTACGTTTTCTTCGCAGTTCAAGGAAGTGAATCGCGCTCATTCTATATTGAGCGATCAGACGAAACGTAATATTTACGATAATTATGGTTCATTGGGTCTCTACATTGCCGAACAATTCGGTGAGGAGAATGTGAACGCTTACTTTGTGGTGACATCGCCGGCGGTGAAGGTGCGACATAATAAAACAAAGAGGATATTTCTTAAAAAGAAAATAAAAATAATATAAAATAAGTACTTGCAGTGCTCAAAAATGTTAATTATATACTTTTTCCGTGTTAAACATTTTTTTTTTATATGTTTTAAACTACTAAAATATTAAACTTAACTAAAATATTTTTTTAATAACAATTTTTTTCTATTTTTTTTCTTTATTTATTTTAAATTTTTTTAATATTTTTTGAAATTTTTTAAATATTTTTTTTAAATTATATTTTTTATAATTTTATATTTTTTGAGTTAAAACCATGTTTTTGTTGTAAAATTTTTTTATTTGTTTTTTTTTTTATTTATATTTTTATATATATTTTTTTATTTGTTTTTTTTTATTTTATTTCTCTTTTTATTATTTTAAATTTTTTTTCTTTTTAACAAAATGTCATGACACTTGCGTTAAAAATATTATTTTGCACTGCAAGTAATTTCATATTTATTCTTAAATATTCAAAAAATAAATATATTTCTTATATTTTTACTTAACCAAATACTCTCTCTTGCAGGCGCTTGTTATTTGCTGCACTATTTTGACAGGCTGTTGCTGTTGCTGCTGCTGTTGTTGTTGCTGCAACTTCTGTTGTGGCAAATTCAAGCCACCAGCGAACGAGTCGCACGATCAGTATGCACATTTGAATGTAAGTACCGAAAACTAAATGTAGTCTGTAAAATTGTATATTTTTTATGTTAGTGCTTCCTTTTCGCATTCCTCACACTTATACTTTGCTCTAATACGGCTGGTGTTTTGTGAAAAAGTGTGTTAGCAATTTAAGGAATTTTAAGACAAAAACTAAATTTATGTGTACACCAAAATAAAAAAAATGACTGCAAGTGAAAAAAGTGTTAGTAATTACTGCAGACACAAAGCTTATTCTCTCACTCGCTCGCAATGCAGAACTCTCCCATTTTTGGCGTGTGAGCCGCTAACACACAAGTCGCTCATAAAACCAACATTTGCACGTTTTGTTCTTGTACTGGCAAAAAACATATCGCATCTGCATGCCACGTGCATATACTAACCTCAATTTTTATTAGCTATTTCATATACATTTCATTCCTCTACTGTGTATTTTTTGTGATATCAAATGTGCCAAGAGACTTTGGCCACACAGCACAATTGCAGCTTAACAGGCATTATTTTCAGCTGCTTAATATAAATTACTGTCTGTCCCCAAAACTCCATCTCTTCACTGCTTTTGCTGATACCAATTGTTGATAGTTTCGCCGCAACTATGTTCACACCTAAACGTTTGATGATTTTTGTGGTGCTTCTGCGCTCTTCACTTCCAACTTTCATGCCATTGAATTGTAATTACTGTTATTTCCGTTTTATTTCATATTTCAAAAAGTGAATAAAATTATTTTATAAAATTTTCATCATTTGCTGATTTTGTTTTGAAGATTACTCTATGATTTTGCATGCACTTTTATAAAAAAAAACTTATGTAGTTGTGTAGCTGCTTCGCAAGCAATTAATTTTTATACTAAACTACACTTGAACTCGCGTGTTTGTACGCCTAATATCCCCCCACACTAGAAGCGTTGTGCTCTAAAGGCCTTAAAATGCGGCTGCTGGAGGTAAGTACACACAGGATCCCTGTTATTATTATCATTTTTAATTATTTTTAAATTTTCACTCAGTAGTGTAAATATATATAGAAATATTTTGCGTTCACTGTAGGTTTTTCAGCGCATTCTGGGTGCTGTCGCTACCTTTTGAAGGTAATCACAAAATTTTGCGATTATTTGAAAGGAAATTTCTGAGTTTAAGCTAGAATTTTTCGTTGGTTGCATTTCTGTTCTCATTAAAAGGTTTCGAAATAAATTAAAAATATGTATAAAACTGAAAAAATTTCCATAATTTGAGTTTAATTTAGTAGGTGTTTATAAGCGTTCATCATTCGTATTTTTTTCTCGTATATATTTGCGGCATTCGAGTGTTTCGAACTTGATATTCTTCAATTTCCATCCAAAATAGCGTTATATACGTTGCAATGGAGCCGTGGCTGCTTTATGGCGCCTAAAACTATATTATGCTTTTTTATTGAAAGCACATTTTAAAACGAAAATTTCTCGAAATATTTTGGGAGAAATATTACAAATCTAATTTGAACTAAAATCTTCTTATACAACGCAGAACATTTTCGAAGTTAATAAAATATGGCTATGGATAATTCCATATACTTTTGTGCTATGTAATAGTTAAAAAATATAATTTTGCACCAAATAGTAATAGGCTGTATGTATGCCAGATTTTAGGCACAAATAACATTGTTTAATTTTCGAAATTATAATATTAAGGAAACAATTAGCTCAGGTTAGCCTTAAGTATCAACATAATATGCTTAAATTTACACTTAACTAGTTTAATTATAGTTTGCTATACAATTTCCGAAATTCGCACATTTAATTTTTATATCGAAATTCTTGCATTATAAGTTTCGAAATTCGAACATATAATTTTAATTTTGAAATTCCTAATAGTTTATTTTTTAAACGGTTTCGTTTCAGTAAGTTGCTAAAATTTAATTCGAAATATTTTTTTTCGTAAATATTCAGATTCAGATTTGCTAATTAAAAATGAAAATTCTACAAAAAAGTTTTCGAACATTAATTTAAAAACTGAAATTAAATTGGTTTTCGTTGATTATCTGACTTAAATGAGGCTTTTAAGCTTTTTTTTCGAAGGTACATTTTTCGAACATAACTGCTTTACTGCAAAATTTGAATTCATCGATTTTTAAATTAAATATAACGCGATTTTTAAATTCTTATACAAATTATGTTTTAATAACTTGTTTTCCAAAATTCGAAAAATTGTATATTTTTTGTAAGATTTGTGGATTTTAATAAATTTATTTTATTGTTATTTATTTTTTTTAGATTTTTTGTTTTTATTTATTGATTTTATAAATTGTTTTTTATTTTTAATTGTTTATTTTTTTGTTCATTTTAACTTTTAAATACCGGAGTTATATTTGTTTTTAAATTTCGATATTAGAATTAAAGAAAATTATTATTAGTAGTTTATTGTATTCCAAATCCTTTTTTTTATTAAATTTAGCATAATTATTGTCAAATATCACGCACGTTTTACAAAATATTAAACCACTTGTTCTAAGCCACATAAATATAAATTTAAAAAAATGTTCCAAAAAATAATACATAAAAAATTTATTCTGTTTATGAAGCTTGTTTTTTTAATAATAATTCATTACTTCAAAAACAAAAAAATATTTTATAAAATAATACATACAAATTATGTTTTTAAGTTTTTTTTATTTCTGCTTAAATTTTTTAGAATTAAATTCCATTATCTCAAAAATCTGACAAAAACTTCCATAAAATATTAAATACATAAAAATTATATTTTTTAATACAATACATACATACATACATATATACATATACATATGTATGTATACCTTTTTTTATTTTAAAGTTTTTCTAATATAAAAAAATACCTACAAATTAAACAAAAAATCCATGAAATATTACATAAAAAATATATTTTTTAATTTCCCTTTAATTTTATTTTTTTTAATATTTAATACCGTTGCCATAAAATTTTTTTTAAAAATATCATATTTATAAAAATTACATATCTAATATAATTTGCACTACAACAATTTCTACACTTTCGAAAATGTGAGAACTCACAGCACTTTACGAAAATCATCAACTCACTTTTAGGTTGCGTTACTATCTTCGCACATTTGAAATCCAAAAGACCCCGAAAAAGTAAAAATATGCAAATAAAAAGCATTGCATTGGCGCTTGCTTTTTCTTGCACTCAACAAAAGCAAAAACAACCTCATTTAACCACTTCAAGTATTGCTCAAATTTGCAAACCAAAAATTGTCTCCTGTCAAAATTTGCTCATCAACACCGCTTTTCACTTTTAATAACAATTTTCACTTTGCCATCGTTCCGAGCATTTACTTTTTTTTCTTATGTTTAATTTTTTTTAAATTAAATATTTTTCACTTTGTAAATGACCTGCTTCAATCTGAGCTTTACTTTCCTGCTCGGTTTCGATTCGCTGTATTTGTTGCTGATTTCTTAATTTCTACCTTCTAACGCTTGACAACCCTACATCACTATTTCACTGCCACAAAACCTAACCTATACACCCACTTACCGCTCATTCACCACTCCTGGTCACTCACTGCTACTACTTTTCATCAAATTACTTTGTTTTCTCTATGAACTGGTGGTCACTTATTATATTAATATGGTTTTTATTTATTGTATAATTATTATTAGTATTATTGTATTATTATTATTCGTTTACCCTCGTTCGTTTATTTTATTGTTTTTTTTTTGGCTCATACTCAACTTACTCGTAAAAAATACGTTCGATTTGATTTGAAAACTCATGTTGTAGCGTGGCGAAGGGGATAGAGAGCCTAGTGATAATTCAACAAATAGGATACAGTCTACAGCGCATAATGTAAGTAACTCAAATTTAAAAAAAAATGCATAATAAATTTTGTAAAAAATTTTGTAGTTATTTGTTTCTCAATCCTCTAATTGCCTAAACTAAATATTTTTATTCTCTATTTTTTGTTGTCTGTTTGGCTGCGCATTAGCTTTTGCCAAATTTTTAATTTTCGCCTTTTTGCTTTTAATTTAATATTTTTTTTTTTTACTGTTAGCTTTGTTTGATGTGGGGCTGCATTTGTATGGTGTATTCATAACTGTTTCTCTCTTCATTAGACACTTATACAATACTAACTATATACACATGTAGCAGTATTTATTACACATTATTTATTGTCGTGACGCTGTTATCATTAACTATCTGTTTTACCTTGTTACAAACTAATATTACTTTTTTTAAATATCTATGGCATTACACTAACAAAATTTTGTTCGAAATAATGGGTCGTAAAATAGACAGACCTCAATGATTCCATGATGGTTTTATTGCTCATGCAATAAATTCTGACTTGCGTATTAAAAAGTCTTAGAAGTATTTTTTTTTTTAGAAAATACTCAGAAAAAAGTTAGTTAATTTGGTTATTTTTTTAAAAATATTACCAACTGTTTTATAGAATTTTCAGACCAAATTAGCTTGGAAAAATCATTTTTTTTTTCAGTTAACTTAGGTTAAAAAAATTTTAAAACTAAAGTTAAGTTAGCAGATGTATTTTTTCCAAAAAGTTAGGATAGAAAATTCTTAATAAATTTTACTAACGGTCCTTTATGAAATTTTCAGCAACAATTGGGTTAGAGAATGAGTTTTTTTTTTTAAAGTTTGGTTAGAATGTTCTTAAAATATTTTGCGAACGATTTTTTTAATAGAAATTTTAAACAAAGTTGGGTTGCGAAAAGTAATTATGTCAAAAAAGTTAGATTGAGACATTTTTAAAAATATTTATCATTTCAAAAAGTTAGGTTAAAAAATTCTTTAAAATTTTTTTAACGGTTCCTTATAAAAATCTCATAAAGTTATGTGAAAAGATAAATTATTTCAAAGAAATTTGGTTTGAAAACTCTTAATAAATTTTACTAACGGTCCTTTATAAAAATGTCAGCAAAAGTTAGGTTAGAAAATTCTTTAAACATTTTTCAGCTGTTATTAAAATTTTATTAATTTTTTAATTTTAGTAAAACTTAGTTTAGAAGATGAATTTTTTCAAAAAATTTTAGTTAGAAAATTCTTAAATTATTTTGCCAACAATTTTTTTATGGATATTTCAAACAAATTTTGATTACGAAAAGTATTTTCTTCAAAAAAGTTAGGTGAAGACATTTTTGAAAATATTTTATTAACTGTTTCATAAAGCTTAAATGATAAAAAGTTAACAAACTTTTCAAATATTTTTATAAGGTTTATCACTGAAATGTAAGACACAGTTATGTAGGTTAGAAATTCAATATATTACATTAACTAAAAAAAATTTTTGTTGCAACAGTAACAGATTTCTTTCCATAAATTTTGAAACAGCAAGCTCAAATTTAGCGAAATTTACTTTTGTGGCGTCAAACTAGCGTTGAGAACAAATTTTTGCCAAATGATTTACCATTAATTACAAACACATTCAACCACACATAAACAGTTATGTATCAGCTGCTTGTTTTGCTTGAAACATTTTACTTTCTTTAAATACTGTCTATTCTTTTCTGGTTTCCTTTATTTATTTGTCTCCTCATTTCTCAATTTTATTGCTCGTTTAGTTTTTGTCATTCTGTTTTAAATATCTCAATTTATATTTTGGTGTAAACTAAATTTATGTTTTATACTTTGTTTTTTTTTTTGATTACACTTAGCCAAATCAGCAACCGTAATGGATCCAAAAATGCGGGATTTCAATTATAAAAATATTGTATTTGTGCCAAGAAAATTATGAATAAAATATAAATTCCATTATGAATAAAAAATATATACTTAAGTATATTTAATTGAGCAAAACAAAATTAATTATCGGCAATTTGATTTTATATCAAGCATATTATAAAGGTGAGATGCGGCTTTAGGTATTTGTAGTAATCATATTAATGTTAAAAATCAGATTATAATTTTTATATATAATAAATTTTAGCAAATTACATATATCATGTTTGGCAATTAAAAGTCAACAAAGATTTTTAGTAGTGTTAAGAGATTATTTTGATATTCTCTATAGTTCTAAATTCACACATAAAAGATAACCAAACGAAATCCATTATACTGTTTGCAGTTTTTTCTTTGCTTTGCTAATTGTTTATTAAAAACTTGTGAAGAGGTTTTTGCATTATGTTTTTTTTTTTATTAAATTCTTACGTTAATTTTTTAATTTTTTAAATTTTTGCATTTATCTATTTTTCAGTTTTTGTATTAATTTTTCTTTAACAATCATTACAAATAAATATAAATGTAAATCAGCATTTCTTCGTTAGCATTACGAAATGAAAGCTTTTTACTTTTATTTAAATATTTTTGTCAATTATTTTTTATTAATATTTTTAAGTTCTGTAGTTCTTAAGTTCTATTATTTTTTAAATGTCTATATTTTGAAATTAAGTTTTCTAAATTAGATTTATTATTCTTTAATTCAATTTTGTTTGTAGTGTTAACACATTATCAAACTTCTAATAATAAATTATAAAACGAATTGAAAACATTTGGTTTAAATTTTTTGCTTTTTTTAATTTTTTTTTAGTTCTTTTTTTAATTTTTTTTTTACTTTTTATATTTTGTTTTTACTGGTTATATTTTTTTTTACTTTTTTGTGGTTTTGTATTTTTATATACTCTTTTTTCCTTTTTTATTCTTCTTTATTTTTTTAAATTTTTGTTTTAGTTTTTTATATTAGTTTACTGTTTTATTTCTGTTTTTTTAATTTTTTATCTTTTTAAACCTTTTTTTTTCGAAGTAAAAATATTTTTCAGTATTATAAACTTGATTGTTTGTGATAGAAAATAATAAAGTGTTCGTAAATAAGTTTTATATTAATTATCAGGCTAAAAACAGCGCTACATTTCATCAATAAATCTAAAAAAACACTTGGGAGATATTAATGCATGTTTCTTACTATAAAGTTCTCTTTTTGTAGTATCTTTGGTCCCAAATAACTTTTAGGTAAATATATTTTGAGAAGTCTACCAACATTTAATATGCTTACGTATGGACGCAAAATGCGAAGTGTGTTCAGAAAATACCGGAATATGTAGTATATGGGATAAGGCACACGTTTTGAGCGCCTAAAAATATGCTACATTTCTCAATATTGTTATGGCAGTTAAAGAGCTTAGTGATATTAATCGTTAAATTCTAAACTACATTATAAATGATATTAAGAAAAATATTTTTTGATGAATCTACCTATGTATAATACGCACGTATATAACGCCTAAAAGTATGCTACATTTTTAAACATTGCATATGCAATTAAAGAGCTTGTTGATATTAACGTCTATTTTCTTGATAATGTCCGCGTACACCCTTGAACAAATGAATAACATACTTGTTCTATATATAGATATATTCGAATATTCGATATTGAAATGAATTGAGTTTTCGTATTTATACTTCTATTCTTGTTTTGGTATTGATTTACATATTTCGATGACTAAAGAATTAGAAGTGGTTATATCTGTTTTCTTCGTTTTCGAATAGAAAAAAGGGCGCCACAAATTTTTTTCGATTTCGAATTGTTAAAAATTTAATGTAAAAAAAAGCTGCCACAAATTTTTTTTTCTCAATTTCGAAAATTTTTAACTATCGTGGCGTACCTCTAAATGTTCTAAATTTGAAATAAAAAATAAGCCGCGTGCGAAAATATTTTTTTTTTTTTCGAAAAATATATTCGAATTAAGTAACAGGGCGTACCTCTAAATGTTAGATATCTGTAAATTTTTGGTGATAAACTATATTGAAATTATTTATTAATTATTTTTAAAAATTAAAATATTAATATTTCTCCCTAAATTTTTAATATTTTTTCGTAATAAAAATAAAATACAAATTTCTTTTGGTTATTTTTGAAAATTCAAACTTTAATTTTTTTCTTTCAATTTTGAGAGATTGGAATGTGTCTGATTTGTTGTTGAGCTCTTTTCAATATTTTCTGTCTGTATACATACCTACATAAATGCATAGATACATACATACATATCATATATACTAACTTAAAATCTTTCGCAGTCTTTCAGCTACATTGGTTCTCTATTCATAATTAATATTTAATTCTAATATTAATTTCCAACATTCTTCATTACCCCCTTTCCACACTATAAATAATAATAACTGTATCTTATATTTGTTAGTAGCATATAGCTAACCAACTACGTTTTCTTCTTTCCTTTTCGTACATTCGCAGGAGGACGCTGATTTGGATGATGTAAATTTGGGCGGCGGTTCCAATAATCAACAATCCGGCCTGGGCGGTGCTGGTGGCCAACAGCAGCCGGTGTTCGCGATGCCACCGCCACCACAAGCCGCCGGCGCCACTGGCGTGAATCCATTCACGGGCGCACCGGTTGCCGCTGCAACAGAGAATACATCGCTCAACGCTACAGAACAGCCGACATATACGCCAGGTATATAAGACAAATAAAAACCAAAACTATTTTAGAGTTTAAACTACTAAAAAGAGATATATAAAATATAACAAACAACAACAAAAAAAAAAACTATAATGAAGATTTAAAACGAAAGAAATGTGCAGAAAACATATACATAAATAAATATATATAAATAACAATGATGCTGCTACTTCGAACTTGTTGAAGATGTTGCTAATTTATAACGTTAATATGGTAAATAATTACGTTAACTACAAGGCTACAAACTTGCATACATATATTTGCGAACAATTAATATTAATGTAATTTGTTTGTTGGCGATAGAGAGGAGTACGCGGGAAAGCAAAGCAGAAAAAGCGTAACACGCCTGCGCAGAATAGAAGGAAATCAGTCAGTATGCAAAAAAAAATATGCAAAAGCAACAACAAATATTAAAATGTGTAATTAATTGCTCCGCCGTTTCCTTTTTGCTCCTTTTGTAACAGCTCACTCACTCCCACACACACACACTAATATGCATAACAACAAATTATATTACTAACTGTACTTATTTATACACACATATTTAAATGCAAATAGGTAAATACATATGTACTTAATTACCTTCCTATTGTATGTACATGAGTAGGTATATAATATTCTATGGCTGCATTAAAAAAAAAAGAAAAAAATTGTATTCATATTTGTTGTAGTTTAAGATTATTAAATAAATTTAAAATAAATTAAATTCCATTTAAAAAAAACAACAACAACAATTAATGGTGTGAAGATTTTGGGTTTTGTTTTTGCATAAAATTCATGTTCATCTGCAAAGGGCACATAAACTACAAGCCTTAAGGACCAACGAACTAAAACTATTTCAACTTAGCTAACAAGAAATGCAACTAATACATACATATACGTACACACACATTTATATATAACTGTTTCATAGTTACGCTTGAAAATACTTAAATTTAGCTTGTTCATTGTTTGTGCGTGTGTTATATTGGTAAATTTGTACCGTTTCGAAAGTTATTATTAATATTCTAACTGTACTCTAGTCTAGTATAACTGGAAATTTCATGAAATTTCGCATACTCATGTCTAGCCTAATATTTTTGCAGCTCAAGTATAATTATAATTATTTAAATATTTTTAAAATAAAGCAAAATTTCTTTCAACACTTTTTTTGAGATGTGGACCTAACCTAAAAATAATAATTATGTGCAAAATATATAAAAAAGTTTAATTTCGAGTCAAAATTTGTTAATTATTATTAATAAATAATCAAAAAAATGATCGCTCTATCGTTTAAAATTGATAATCATATTATTCGAAAATTTTTAAATTCAAAACAAACTATGGATCTTTAAAATTTAAATTTATAATATTCGTAAATTTTAAATATTCAAATAAATTGGTATGAACCTTTAAATTGAAATTCATAATATCCGAAAGTTTTTTAAGTTCAAATAAACTGTATGGACTTTTAATCGAAAACATCATAATTTTCGAAAAATTTTAAAATTCAAATCTTTAGTGGAGATGTCTATCAAATCACCGAATACTACAAAAGAGAAGAGATCAAATAAATTTTTAATCTTTTAAATATTTATCAAAGCACCCTATTAAAGGTTGTAGCAAATTTATTTTTTTTACCATTTAATGATTATTATTTAAAATACAACATTAAATAAGAATTTATCATACATAGATGTAACCAACAAAATTTTTTTTTAGTAATACACCACACATGTAACATTACTTGTCAAGTTTTTGCGTTGCCGTGGAACGCTAAATATTTAGATTTTATTCATGACATTTTTTTGTAATAAATCATCGGTTCTTGCGAAATGTATATGTAATATAAAATCAATTTTATTTCACGTGTAAGCTATTTGAAAATGCTGCGTATACAAAATTTTCAAAAAAATCATAAATTTATAACATTTTTAATAAAGTACATATGTGCGCATTTTATACTAATAGTGTCGTTTTATCATTGGTTATTCATTTCTTATTAAAGGAACATTTTGGCAGAACGGCTTGCAATAGCACTTTTATCCGAAATTTAACAAAACATGTTAGGTGTGCGCGAAATGAATTTCGAAAACTTGGGAAATACAGTTTTAGCAAAATTACGGAGTTTCTTTTATTCCTATGTCAATATTGATGCTGACTATCGTAATATTTTAATGTTTCGAAATTTTCGAAGTTTCAAAATTTTTGAATTTTGCTCTCGAAAAATCATCTAAACACAAAAATGTGGAAATTAAGCTCTAAAATATACTCAATTCCACAATTATCGAAATTCGAAATGGAAATTTTCTGTTTATTTACAAAAAGAAGGTGAATCCGAAGATTATGCGGGTAGTAAGCGATAATTTTTAGATATAAGTGAGCATTTTTTAGCGTGAATTTCGGTGAATAATATGTATGCAAAGTTGAAAGTTAATTGAAAAATTATGCCAAAACACAATTATCGATTGTTTTCGAAATTGGATAACACTTTATGTAAACAAGTTGATTAATCTTCCGTAATTATAGACGTTATTGATTTGGTTTAGTAGTGATCATAAGTAATATTTTCGAAAGTTATATTATATTTTTGATACTTAATTTTGAAAAAAATTAAAATTTCGAAAAAAACAATAAGTGTGAAATATAGCATACTCACTTGTTTAGGGAAAAATTAAAAGTATAAATTTTTTTATTAACATAAAATTTTTTTGAGTAAAAATATTTATACTTTTGTAATAAAAAAATTAATTTTCCTTCTTGAAATTAAAATATTAATTTTTTGAATTGAAATATTAATTTTTCAACTTTCAAAGTTATAAAAAATCTTTGGTTTTAAATAATTTTAATTATGTATCATCTCATTCATATTCGAATATGCAACAAAATTGAATTTCGGTAAAATATCCTAACTCAACTTAGCACTTGTGTGTCTTATGGAAGTTATACACACTCGTTTGTATACCCATATGTATATGTATATATATATGCATACGTATCTTATTTTTGATGTATATTAGTCTATATACATTTCAATACAGAGATAATACTATTATACAAATTATTAATTATTATACAAAATTGAAATTTCTAAAATCTGCTAAATCGGGGTGTCTACTCTACATATTTCTTTTGCCGCTTAATTATTTCAAAACATATTTATGTAATTCATCTAATTTATATTTTTCTTTTAGATATGGTACACCAAAAATATTAGACGCATTCAGCAACAAAAACAAAACAATCAGTTATCAGAAATAATTTGCGCAAATCAAGCTTCATAACAGCTGACGTCCATCAACTTTACACATTTATTTAAAAACACATTTTTTTGCCAAATGCATATAAATACCGCAAAGCTAAAAGAACACACAAAATTATTTCTTCTTATTAATAAAGCACATTGTGCACTTCATTTTACATATAAACGTACATATGTGTAAATTACCTTAAATTGTATTGTGATTTTCGAACTACATAATTTTCCTTTTATTTTGCTATTTTATTTAATTATATTTTTAAAATATGGAAAACCATTCATTTATACAAAACCAAATATTTAGTGGACATATTTAAGCAAACATTGAGGCAATTAAGTGATTAGGTTACAAAAATGCCTAGAAGCATGCGTAAATGGCGTTCGAAAATGTAAAAATTGCGTAAAAAGATTTTTCGAACACAGAATTATTTGATTGCATTGTAGTTACCGCATATTTACAACTATTTTTCCATTATATCTATTAGTTGTAGTGCAGCTTTGTTTAATTATTTCAAATCAATTGCGAAAATAGTTGTAGACACACAGTTATACTTGTACCCACACATATGTATATTAAATTATTGTAATTTAATTTGAAAATTTTTTGAAGCAGTAGTTAAATAACATTTTTCGAAAATTTGAACATAAATTTTTCGAAATGCGAATTCTGAAATTTTCGAACTAAAATTGTTAAATTTTATTTTTGTATTCTTGTGCTTTTTTCGTTTTAAAACATTAAAATATTGCCATATTTGCATAATATTTTCTTAGTTTAATAATATTAATAAATTTAATATATTAATATTTTCGAAATTTGAATTCTGAAATTTTCGAACCAAAAATTTTGTTTTTAATTTTTATATTCTTCTGCTTTTTTCGTTTTCAAAAATTTGCAGACAAATTTTTGCTTACCTTTCAATACAGCATCGACATTCATATAAAATAATTATGTAATAATACAATTATTAATTCTACACATTCTTAAATATATGATCAGTAAAAGACAATGCGTTGTGTGCTGCTTCTTTCATTAAATATATACATACATTTTTATATTTATATATACTATATGTATACATTTATATTTTTTTCTATAGGTACGTAATAAGTAACATTTTCTGTGTCACTTTTTCGCAAATTCGCTTTACGTAGTTGAAAAAATGAGTTTTAAAAAATTATTATATGCAAAGTATTAAAATTTAATTTAATTAAAAAATATTGATTAGTAGACCATTTTTAAAATTGATTTATAAAATTTAAAATATTGTAGAAAAAAGCCATATATAAGCTTTTAAAGTGACTTTAAAAATTATTTAACATTTTTCTCAAACCAAAAAACAAAATAATAATAATTATCAAAAATAAAGTAAAATAAAAAATAAATACATAAAAAATACAGTAATTTTAATTTTTAAGTGGAATAGAAAGCTGAACATTTTTTAAGTGTATACAAATTTCAAAATAAAAAATTTAGTATCTAAAAATATTTTCTATTAAAAAAATTTATTTAACACAAACATATATTTTAAATGATTTTGCTTAAATCAAAATATTATTCTATACGTTTTTTTATATTCATTTAATATGTGTTTTCTCGCATTCTACTATAAATTCGATTTTTTTATTATATGTAAATTTACTTTTCCACACATATTTTTTCATACAATTAACAAAATAAAAAAAATAGCACTTACATTTTTAATTTTTCAAGTATAAAATTTTCAGAGAAATACACTATAGAAATTTTGAGACAACATTAACAGTCAAGCGTTAAAAAAAACAAATGCAAAATAATAACAAAAAAACATTTTTTACTATATTAAATTTTTTTTATATAATTTTTATGTTAAATGTTTTATGATTCCATTATATAAAATTTTTTTATGAATAAATAAAAAAGTTATTTTATTTTTAACGGTATTTTTTAGTATCTTGAAAAATTTATTTGCATTCAATAATAAAATTTTGAAATATTTAAAATTTTTGAAAGAAATTCATTTAAAAAATTTAAAAAAATCGACACTTGATCAATTCAATGCATACAAATCAAATTTCCTTGCTATAAACTAGCATAATTGTATTGTATATAAAAGTAATTGAATATGTATACAAAAACAAAAACTACAAAAATTAAAAATATATTTAAAAAATTGCAAGCAGTAGTTTATAATACAGCAACTTTAATATGAAATAAAATTAACTACTTTAGAAAATAAAATTAAGAAAAAAAAAATATTAAAAAAACAACAACAATATTTTATGTTTAGTAACTACAATGAATGCTGACGTTAATGTTATATAAACCAAAATACGATGAAATCCATTAAATGATATTCCAATGAACTACATACACAAATACATACAAACATATACTTATATACATACATACATATTTTATGATAATATTTACTTAAAGTAATATCTAATATAATAAAACAGTGCTATACTATGTAAATGACATACCCACACACATATTTGAAGTTAATTTGATTCAATACAATAAAATTCATAAGATAATAAAAAAAAATTAAAATTTGATAAAAAAAATGTATCATCCATATGGCAACATTTTGTAGTTTTTGCAAGGAAAATGAGAAAAATATGCAAAAAATAGTTTGCATTACACCGTTATGTTGTTAGTGTAGAGCTTTTGGGCATTTGAAACGATTCTACAGTTTTACACTAAAAGAAAAACTTTGTACAAACGGTTGTAAGGAACTAAGAACCGATCTCAAGAAAATTTTCGCTAACCAAAATGGAATACAATTGAGGAAAGTGAGTTGAAAAACTTGCAGTTAGCAACTAAACTTTTTAAAATTTCGTTTTTAACCCTAGATCAAACTGTAAAAACGCTAATAATGAAATCGTGCATGTAAGTACACTAGCATACTATAATAACGGTTAACTGTTATTACACGAACTAATTTGTAAAAAAAAAAACCAAAACTACAGTTGATTTCCAGAATAGTATTAAAATAGTTCTCAAAAAATATTAAAAATAAAAAGATTTATCCAATTCCTTAACAGTACGAAGGGTGTAAACACATTCAAGCAAACACAATATTTTATATTTTAAATAGATAGCCTAAAAAATATAGAAATATTAGACCTTGAGTGAACCTTGTGCAATATATTCATGTATACTAGCATATAAAAATTACTATAATTTTTTGAACCATCTTGAAAAACGTTTTTCAGCCAACAAAATTTCAAAAAGAAAAAAAACCACAAATAATATTAATTGCGTAGCGCACGTCCAATGGGTTCAGAAAATTGTACCTAACTATAGTACAGTCTAAGGAAAAAATTTTGAACAGTATCTACTTTAATTGCTGAACAGACTAAAATTTATTAATATGTATGATTGATATATAAACAAGCCTGGCATTTTATTTTGTTTTTTAAAAATTTGTATATTTTTTAAATTTTGATCCGTTTTAGTTTTAAAAATTTTTATATTATTTTGAACTCAAAACAAGGATTTATGACTTAAATTATTTTTATTTGATATATTACTATTTTTTTTGATTTTTTATATTATTATTAATTTTCCTTTTTTTTAAATTTTTTTATAATTGAATATAAAAAAAAACTAAAAAAATTTTTTTTTTAATATTTAATTGTTTCAATTTCTTTTTTCATTTTTTTAAATTTAATAATTAATAATTTAATTTTTTTAGTTTTTAAACTTTGATTTTTTAATTTTTAATTCTATTTTTGTTCCAAAACTTTGGTTATTAGGCCTACCAAAAAATTAAAAATAATTCGTTTGTTATTGTAGTATTTATTATTGCATAAAAGACCTGGTCTTTTTTGTAAAGTTTTTAAATGTTAAATTTTTGTATGTTTTAGTTTTTTTGTTATATTTTTTCAATTTATTTTTAGTTTTCTAGTATTTTGTTTTTTTTATGATTGCTTAAAGAAAAAAATTAGCGTGTTTTAAATTTTATTATTTATTATTATTATTGATCGAATGCTGTTAATTCAATTAATTTTTTTTAAGTAATTTTTTATAGACTTTATTTATGTTAAATTGTATTATAAAATATTTCAACCAATATAATATTATTTTTAATATAAATTTAATTTGATTACTTTATTGATAATTTACAATATGTATTCATTACTTTACTCATTATTCTTAATTTATCTGTACAACCATTTACCAACCGAATCGAGCATTCTAAAACTAAATTTAATAAAAAATTGTTAGCAGTTACCAAGTAACAATAACAAAGACAGAACAACAACCACACAAATGTTCCATATTTGAAAAATAAAATTTATTCTCCCTCAATAGTTATTTCAAAGCGCAAAAACACATAACTAGCTAAAAAAATTAAAAAAAAATATATATAAATAAAATTACACCTCATCAATTATCAAGTAAAACTTTACTACAATTATGAGTAATTTAAAAAAATAATTCATTACATTTTAGTATATAAATGTATTTTTATTGTTCTCCAACGTAAAGAAATTGTAAAATATCCAAATTCACTTTAATTATAGTTAACGGTGAAGTAATGATTACAAGTAGCTACTTATAAATAGCATTATAAAAAGTAAAAATAAAAAAACTAATAAATGTAAAGGATTTTTGGGAACAATTTATTGCATATTTATTAAAAAATCAATATTAAATAAATTTATTATGTTCCCCTTTTCGAAAATGATCCCCATACGCTGTATATGTATATAGTATGAAAGGCATATAAATACATAAATACATATGTAGATTTAAAAAAACTATGTATATGTATTATTTATGAGAAAAAAATTAAAATAAATTCAACTATATATACAGAGTAATTGCAGAAATATTTACTACACTAAAAAATATTTTAAAGAATTAATGAGAGTTTTTAAGTATTTAAAAGTACGTCAAAAGACGTTTAGAATAACGTGATGAATGAAACGGCTCAATACAGTAAAGTAATTACCAAGCTGCATTTTTCGAGAGAGCATTAATCGTTTCACGACCCTTCTATCAATGGATTACCGTTATCGGAGGGAAGTTATCACTGATTGTCAGCGAAGATCACGGTGTGGCTTCAGAAACAATTTAATCCAATAATACTCATCAATCCAGAGTAGTTATGTCATCATCTCTGGATAAAACCGGACATAATATATATAAGTAACAGGGCTCGTACTTATATTACGAGCATATTGTAAGCAAAAACCGGTCGGGTCAACGAGTCTTATGATATTAAGCACACATAAACAATTCGTTTTCTGGACTTGAGGGCGTCTTAATCTGCAAAAAAATGTCTGCAGAACCACAAGAACAACAACCGATACCTTATAAAATCAGTACTGTACCCCATTAAAGTTCTAATAAAGAGTGTCACATCTCAAGTCTGCTTATCCGGATGTCAGCAAATAAGGTCCAATTACGTTGAAAAAGTGATTGAAAAGAGATATCAAAAGCATTCAGATGAATCCCGAAGTTCGGGTTCGGGCTACAGAAAACGTCGTGGTTTTTTCTATCGAAGCTTGATTCTTATGAAAATATCCGGAAGTCCCTTCAAGGTGTTAAAGAGAATAAACACCACTGAAGGGAGCGAAATTTCGAATACCGCTCGTTTCCAAAATCAAACCTTCGTAAATATTTCTGAGACAAAAAAGTTGCGCTTAAAAAATTTATCTAACAGAGATCTATAAAATCTAAGCATTTTATATGTTTCTGCATACGTATCTGCTTTGGTCAAACTGTACTTTACCTCTTACCCTCCGACTCGGGATAGTTTTCCAAGTTCTCACCCAACTTAAGTACCGCACTTCATCCTCCTCCAACCCACCTTTGACATTTCAAATATTAATTAAATTAACTAAACGTTTCCAACAAATCGAGTTCAATGAATTATGTGGGAAATGATTTCTCAGCATTCGAGTTTCTGTGATGGTGCACACTTTTTTGTTTCATCAGCGCGCGCCTCCTGTTTTAATTGCTCAGCTTGAGTGAAGGTATCTGTCAGAACGAATGTCACAAATCATATGCATCGTTAGTGCGCATTGCAACAACAAGCCGCCCCTAGCTGCGGACTTTAACGGATTTCTTTCACCAGCTTCGACAACTCAGCAACACTTAGCGCCGAACTTATGAGTTGAGCGCAACATGTGGCGTTGGTGGTTGCAGTGGCAAGGTAAGCAACTGTTGCAGCTTGTCAGCGGTGACAAATAAACGGCAGAAATATGCTTGTTTTTGAAACACTCTATTGGAAATCACAAACAAAATTTAATTCTTTTCGACTTCGAGTAGCTTTTCGAAAGTATAGCACGCTCTGGATTTCGAATACACGTTTCCACGTTTTGGAAAGCGTGTTCTTGAAGAGCGCTTAGTATCAACGTGGTTTAGCATGTGGCGCGTTCGGTGTAGATCGACAGCAACAGTGGCGGATCATTGACACTTTCAGCGGTGAGTAGGTATATACATATGTATGTAGGTGTATCTTGAAAGCAATTTTCTGTGAAAGTCTGTTTTGAGTTTGTGGGTTTCCTATTATTTTTTTTTTTTTGTTATATACTTTTGTCATTGATCTTGAGCGGCGATCGCGAGCGACTTGTAGCGAGATGAGATTGGTGGATTTATGTATGCGCCACACACGTGATATATCGCTGGTTGAGGCGCAGATGTGCATGTTACAACAGCATGTTGCACGTTGTATATGTAGTGTATGCGCGCTTCATTGATCACTTTTCCTTTTGAGCTGCAGATGGACAGACTTTTTGTCTTTACTGTAGTGTGTAAGTATGTATGAACGCTCGTGCTTCCCGGTGTCTTATTTGCGCGCGCATGTCACCCATTATTCACCATTGTTGTTTTTGACTTTACCTCTAAGGTTAATGAACTCGCGCATGCATGTTTGCGCCTGCGTGTCTTTGTCATTATTACATTATCCTGTTCCTGTTGTTGTTCATGTGATTAATTTTATTTAATCCTGTCCGTTGTTTTGCTTTCTCCGCTTCCTTTAATTTTTGAGCTCGGCATACAGTGGTTGTCGCTGCTGGTGTTTGGATTAAGGTGAATGGACGCTGGTAAATACGTATAAGGCTGTCTCTTAAATCATAGCTGTTGTCACGTGATTAAATGAAACGGAACCCACACATGCAAAAAAGTATGTCGCTAAGTGTTTCAAAAAGGTAAATGACCTATGGGTAAGCAATGATAGCTAGGCAGAAGAAGTATTGTTAAGGTTGTCCACTTAAAGCTTGACTACATTGAATACCGACGAAATATAGAACATTCTAGAAGTTTTAAGGTATCTTTGGTAACATAAAAAAGCTCTAGAAACTTGTAGAATTCAACCTTTAAAAAAATTTGAGGTTAGAATTGAATTGTTTCACCTGAGAGCCGTTGTTAGATTGGAATTTGTGTCACCATTATAATCGAATTGTAAGGTTTTTTTTGTCTCCTTAGATCGGTTAACACAACAGGTGCTTGGGGTTATGGTTGAATTTTAGTCATTATTCTAGTCGAGTGATCAGTATTTATGATGTTTTCCTTATTTGGATCAAGACAAATAAAAATGGATGATTTTAAATACAATAATAATGATTTTGCATCCAAACTTGAACGGAATATGATTCAAATCGAAGGTTTTAGGTAAGTATAGCTTCAGGTCTTATAAAGTGTTAGCACAGTTTTTCACGTCCGCCTAATTTCAAGTAGCATAACACTGTAGAAGTGCTTCAAGTTTTAAGTATTCCGTCAATGAAGGTCAGTTGCTTGCGACTATTTTCCCGACTACTTTCCCTAAAAACTGAGAAGATCCATAGAACTACAAAATTTAGACTCTTATTGCTCTAAATTTGCAGACATTTTCTCATTAACAAATTTCTGCAAGCAACAATCTTGCTTCGTAATATTCTCCAATTTTCGTTGGCACATTCCAAAGTCCGCTAATTTCATTATACACGCGACAAAGCGCATTCCTTGCCACGTCCGTCGTCGTCCAGCTAGACGAAAATGTCTGTCCGACGTCTGGCCTGTGCCTTTTGACTATTTTTGGCATTTGGTATTTGGCAAAGTGTTTAATGTACGCACTAGATGGAGGCATAAAAATAACAAAATGGGGAAGCAAACAATAACAACAACAACTAAAACGCCCCAGCTAGCTAGCGTTGTTGAGGACGAAGCTAAACGGGAAGAAGAAGAAGAAGTTTGCGTGTTTAGACGCTGACGCAGCGCCGAACACTGCCAACTAAACCGCTGCTGCGCATGCAAATGCGGTGGCTGCAGCTACTGCTGCTTTGCGGCGAGCGTCGTCTACTTCTACTCATTCTGGTGCGTGCCAAGGCTGCTCGCACACACGCACGCATGCAGGCACTCAGTTGCCGACTTTGGGGGGTTGTTGCTGCAGCTCTGTGGCGACTGTCAAGATCATTGCGATCGTTTAACGGATGCGTGGCTTCTGCTGCTGTGATTCCTGCTGCACTCATAGTATAGTACGGACGGTTCGGGTGCACTTTTTGATTGTTGCATTCCAAATTGGGACGTTGACGCGCACGCTTGCGATCGGTAAACACGAATTCGGTGCGCTATTTATTGATCGTGCGATATCGGTGACTAGTTGCTGTGTGGATTTTCGATATTGCATACAGTTTAAATATAAATTTGGTATATTGTAGAAGAAGTAAAAGTGATCATAAGAACTAAACTCAATTTGGTGAAGTTAAGTGTGTTTCAAAAAAGTGAAAAAAGGTCTAGTAACTTTTGAATAACTGGGTTTAATTTGCTATAAATACTTGTAGAAAAAAGATTATAATAAAAAAAAAATTAATTGATATAAAAAAAATTAACAAAAATAAAAATAAAAAATAAATATAATTAAACAAATTAAAAAATAATTATATTTTATATGTGTGTCTGAAGGTTCCTAATAATGTGCATAAATACTTAAATAATTCCTTACTGTTCCATGCATTTATCTAAATACCAAAGATATACTGTGCCAAATGTGTTTGAACTTAATTTATTTTATTTGACTTAATATAATAGAAGCGTTAAGTTTTAATTTTAACTATTTTTAAAATAAAATCAGCAACCAAGCGACGTATAAAACTGGAGGAATTATATTAAAAATAACATTTTAAAGTTCGCTGAGGTAAGTCCAACATAATTGTTAAGAACTTCAAAAAAAACTATATATATACAAATGTCAAAATATTAAATTATTAATTATTATAGAAAAGAGAAATTTATAAATAATAGAGAGAGATAAAGATAAATAGTTTAGCGGAGAGAATGAAGGAAGTAAATGACAGTCTCCATCAAAATTTTTCCCTCAAAGAATTCGAGAAATTTTTAAATCATAGAGAGAGAGAGGGATATATATTAGAAGAGAGAATGAAGGAAGCAAACGGCAGTCTTCACCACTTAGAGCCGAGATTGTTCATATAATAACATTTTTGGGCTTATATCAATGATAATTAATTTCCATCGAGCTACTCACTTGATATTATCATAGCAAGAGAGGATTCTAAAAGTTTTTAAGTCACATACGAACATAACACGAACCGAATTTCATAAAGGGTTTTACCTTGCCAGAGATGATTACGATTTTATAATCAATTTTACTTATATCTCAATTTATGACAGTATATAGCAAATATAAGTATAAATGATCAGCGTGACGAGTTGTGCCGACTTAGCCATGTCCGGTTCTTCGTCTGTCTGTATATGCGCGACAGTCTTTGTGATTCCGAACTGAAATTTTACACACGCCCTTTTCTTCTCAGGAAGTTGTTGGAATCGTCAATATTGTACCACTATAGCACATAGCTGCCATACAAACTGACCGATCGACCTCAAGTCCTTGTATGGAAAACATTTTTTTAACAAGATATCTTCACAAAATTTAACATGGATTATTGTCCGAGGCAGCGCTATAATATCCGATTATATTGGAATACATATCTGCCATACAAACTGATCGATAAGAATCAAGAAAAAGATCTTTTTATACCCTTTTATACTATAAGAAATGTAATTGCTGAAGTTAACATTTTTTCTTATTTTCAGAAAATCAGCTTTTATGTATTCATAAATCCGTACTGATACCCAAAAACTCTTCTCAAACGAGGGAGTCGCTCCTAAAAATACAAATACTTGATTGATGCTCAGTATTCGCATTATGCATTTCTGACTTCTGGTTAAAATGCTGGAGCAACCCATTTTCATATGCCTACCTCACAGAATACAACTATTTCACATTTTACAAACTGTATTTTGCCTGAGCCAAGGCTTTAAAACTTCCTCATCGTCAAGTACAAATCTTATCATTCAATTTCATTCTCACTTTTCCTAATTCGTTTCCGCAGGCTATTAGATTTCCGCCTTCCCACTCACTTAATAACACATTACAATATACATACGTACATTGAAGTACGTACGTGCATGTGTGTGTATGTAAGTGTATGCGCTCGTGCGCTTCCTCACTCATTCACTTTCACACATTTTCCAAGTATGTAACCGATCAAGTTCAACGCCATCAGCAGCAAGAAAAATTATCTATCGCAGCAACTGTTACTCCTCCCCAGCTACACGACTGGGCTGGAGCTCAGCCACCAAATTTCCCGTTAGCATTGCACCGCCACTGTCAGCCGCCAAAAGCAACAACAAGAAAATGTGCATAAGAATGACACAAAAAATAAATGTGATGCGCAGTGGTAACACAAAAACAAAAGCCAAACCAACAACAACATCAAGTCGAAAGTAGTTCAATGCGCGAAGTCAGTGTGTTTTGTTGTTGTTTTAGTTACACTATTTTATGCATTGTTCGCTGGGGTCCTGTGTGTCGTTGCATTGTCTAACTACCGCTACCAACACAACAAATGCCGCTGTTATTGTTGTTGCTATTTTGGCCCCGTCTGGCTGTTGGCCGCGCATCGCTATCACTCAACGATTGCCTATCTTTGCACGCGCCGCTCTATTTTCGGCAACTCCAATTCCAACTGGCTGACAACTGTCGTAGTATATACATGCATATACCTATATGTATTGCTAGATCGTGGCAGTGTTTTCCGCAGCGCAGAGGCATTTTCATGTAGGGAAAACACTCGAACGGTTGGGCGGTTGACGTAGAAATTTGTGTTTATTTTCTTTTGTGTGCGTTAATGGGTATGTGTGTGTTGTTTATTTTGCAACTGGGAAAATAAGGTGCACTGTGAGAAATTTCCAAAAATCAAATCGATAAACCTTAACGATATAGCGAAGCGAATAGAAAGAAACATTGGCAATTAAAATTTAAAGGAAAAATTTAAATTGAAAATTTCGTTATTATCAAGTCCTTGTTGAAAAAATATTATCTCTTTCAAGAACTTCATTGCACAGCTTTATTTAGAACACGTTTACACATGACTTCTGTTGTCAATTATCGGGAAATTATCTTTTGTCTTTTGGCGTTGCCCATTGCAATCATACGGACGACACGAGCCCGGCGAGTCAAGTCTCACAATTTTCTGCAAGTTTTTGTGTGCTAATTATACCCTGGACAGGATATATTACGTTTTTAATGAAGTTTCTAAGGCCCAGAAAGAAACATGGGAATCCCTATAGAATATATATATCTATGCATGATCAGCATGAAGAGTCGATTTAGCCCTGTCCGTCTGTCCTTCTGTATATACACCAACTAGTCCCTCGGTTTTGAGATATCGATCCGAAATTTTTCATACGTTCTTTTCTCCCCAAGAGGCTGCTCATTTGTCGGAACAGTCAATATCGGACCACTATAGCATATAGCCGCCACACAAACTAAACTATCGTAATCAAGTTCTTGTATGAAAAACTTTATTATTTGAAAAGTTATTTTTACGAAATTTGGCATAGATTGTTGTATAAAACAACGGTATGATATGCAAAGAAATTGTTTAGATCGGAACGCTATAGCATACCTATAGCTGTCATACAAGCCGAACGTTAAAAACTAAGTTCCGGTATGAAAAGCCTTTTTATTTGACAAGCTATCTTCACGAAATTCGAGATAGATTTTTCTCCAAGGCAATATCCAAAGAAATTTTTTAGATCGGACTACTTTATGATTTATTCTTGCATGAAATTTTTTTTATTTGTGCAGGGTGCTCTAGCTACGGTGCAACCGACGTTAACAGTTTTTCTTGTTTTATACATATTTGCATATAACATATAAAAAATATATGTTAAAATTCTAATTTTCGATCATAACATTTTCGAATTTCATACACAAAAGCTGTCGTGCGTGAACGTAGTCTTACACGCAAGCAAAAGGAAGTTTAGTGTTGTAACGTAGCAAAAACCTAGCAATGGTAATTTAATTTAAAAACGTACTTGAAAATATTTTTAAAACAATATATTGTTTTTGTTCTCTTTCTATTCTCATTCTGTTTCTTCATTATTGCATTATTCAAAATTTGCTGTACCTAAAACAAAATAAGCAATATGAGATAACCACCTGGTTTGTACTTTTTCGTTTCACAACATTATCCTCTATTTCGCACAGTGTAGAAAACTCGAAAATTCCTGTAAGTTTATACAATTTTTATGTATTTCTTAAGGAACGTGCCTTTTCGATTGTATTTTCTCTATTAACATTTTGCCGTTGTTTATTTATAACATTCGCGTATGTGTATGCCGTACAAAAGTCTTCAAATGCAGCAGCATGACTGCACCCAGCGCCTCCAGCAACGCTGCAAGCGACAACAACGGCACTCAAGACAAGCAGAGCGATCTAGTCTCTAAAAATATCTCCACCACGTACGTTATTGGAAAGCGCATCACTATCGCCCCAATGCATTGGGAGCATTAGAATACAGCTATTCCGTTATAGGCTTGCGCAAACGCAACCTAAACTGACGTGTTGGCAAAGCGGGTGCGCGGCAGACAACTAAACACTAAATACACCGCCAACAGTGCAATGACATTGCCAGAAGATGTGTGGTACATATGTAATATGGTTGTAGTGTAGCGACACGCGTGCGCTCCTTGAAAAATGACAACTTGCGGGTAACAGGAAAAACTATAATGAAGAAGGAATTGTGTCTATTACCAGCGTTGCCAGCAACAGCAACATCAGCATCATTTTGTAGCGTCAACGTCGCTGCGTTGCAGGGGGTTAGAAATACAGATTTACACATTTACTGCCTGTTGTCCACATATGCATGTATTTCCGCGGAAGCCACAGCAGCTGCGCGTGTAGCTTGGCTGGCTGCTTGTTGTCATTTGAAAAGGAAGACTTCCGTCATAGAAATTCTTATTTCATTACGCATTTGCCAGCTCGGCGGCTGCAGGCGCATGCAATTCCTGCGCTTTGGCTTTACAATATGTATGGGGAGTTGGGCTTTTTCTTGTTGTTAGCCACACACTTGTATTGGGGGAGCTGTGTCTGTTTTGTTTGTGTGGTAATGATTTGAATGTGTATGCACTCCTTCCACTGACAACACAGCATGAGTATTGCTTGTTGTCTCCGCATTTTGTTACCCTCAATATTTATAAGGTATCACATATCGGCTATTCTATGATATGTATACTTATATGTATGTATGTATGCCCATGTTGTTACTTTTCGTTATATTTTATGTTATTTATCTTTAAGTTGGTGTGAACTTGAGGATTTATGCCGAAAAGCTATTTGTTGTATTTGTTTAGCACTTAAATTCTTGTAGCAAGAAAAAAATTTAGCTTTACTACTGTAACGTGTTGAAAATATATTTTTAATTACACGCACTGCAGTATCTACATAGAAACTAACTTAAGGCGAGTGCAAGGACCCCCCATTGCAATGCACTTTTAGCAAGATTAATGTTTTGATAAATGTAAAAATGCAAAGCTAGTACAACAAAGAGGCTTAGTTAATACGAAATTGTCTGCAGATTGCGATATCTATGAAAATACATATGTACACCTTTAATAATTTTGAGTTCATTGATCTCACATCGGTTGACAATTGTACTTTTGTCATTTATAAAGTGATAAATCATGAAACTAAAACATGAATGGTGGATTTAAAAATCACTTGCGTCATTCTTAGATAGTAATGGTTAGTACTTGAACCGATTATTAAGCAGAAAAAAAGTATAGAAGTACAAAAGAAAGGCATTTAATTTTTAAACGGGCGACACAGGATTGCTACGTAATTTTTATAGAAAATTCTCTGCTAGATAATTCCAAAAAAGCGTTTAATTGTTAAAAGGTAAACAGTAGACATACATAACCTCATTTAAATTGCACTTTTTGGCAATAAAATAAAAAAACTGTACCGAAGCTATAATGTCCTTTACGGCTGCATTTTTTATACAATGAAATGCAAGCTACCATTTGGATTGGTCAATTTTTATGGCAGCTATAACCTATAGTGGTTCGGTCTGAACAATATGTTCGGAGATTGACAGGAAATGCAATGAGACATTGGAGTTCAAAGCAAATCTTTAGAAGTCTCAATTTCAAATAAAAACTGTTTTTTCAAAACACAAAAATTCCTCATAAATATTATATTATCAACAATTTTCTCCTAAATCCTTTCTTTCCAGTTCGGTTCATCCACAAGTCATGTTCTCCATTATTGACGCTCAGTCGACGCAGCATGCTGGCAGTGATTGTGTGGATCATATCGACTTAAATAGTTCCTTCACATCGGATATTATGACCCAATCCTGCGAATCAGATGTCTCCTATCACATCTACAATGAATTGCAATATGCTACGCAACAACAATACGGTCAAAAACCAATAGCTTATCAACAACAACAACCGATAACACCAGCAGCAACCACCAACGCTATACCAATACTACAATCTGGCATTATCTATGGCTTTCGTACGCGCCATCTATCGTGCATTGAAGAGAACGATTCTGATTCATTGCACTCCACTTCAGTACCGCAAACACTGGAAATGTTGAAAGATGTTGATGAGTGTTTTAAGCAATTGACCACCGCTGGTGATAATCCCAACCATAACGATGGAGCGTTGAATTCGCTGTTAATACAAGCGGTGGATGATGATGATGATGGCATAACTATGATCGATGAGACGCGTCTCTACGATATGGAATATTTTGATGAATTGAGCGTTAGCAAAAATGAGACGGCCGATACAACGCTCGACATGAGTTACACAAGTCAAAATAGTGAAGAATATTGGCAAAGCACCACTTCGGAGCCGGTGCATTTGGTGCAGCGCTCACACATCTATCAGCAACCCGATATAATGACCACGTCATGCTATGGCGCTTTGAATACTTCGTTCGATAGTGAAAGTTCCGGTCCGCCGGTTTATATGAGCACATCAACACCGACGAAGCAAAAGCTTGCGAAAGTTTCGACGGAGAAAGTGGAAGCGCTCTATGCTACACCGGAGAAGCGACGTGAACACAATCGTAGTTTCGATTCGCAAACAAGTTCGATTTATGGTGCTGCCGTTGGTGGTGGTGTGCCGAATGGCTACGAGCAGCAAGTCAACGGTAATGCTGCTGGTGTGCCGAATGAAAGCATCTATTCCTTCTCGTTGAACTCGGGTGTGAGTGTCAATGATATGTTGCAACAAATGTCGCTGCCAATAGAGTTGACGGTGATGAACTTGAATGGTGGCAATGTTGACGATAAAATCAATCCGGCTGAAGAGTTGAGCGAGGAAATGGCGGCTAAATGCTTGACTGCAGCGCAAAATGGTGAGTCCATTAAACAATTTTCTATTTATTAAGGTTGAAACTTAATATCTTTTATTGTTTTAGAATTTCTGTAATATATTCTAGCAACTGTTAAAATATTATTTTAAAAATGTGTTGAATTCATTTTATTTATTTTCAAATATCTAATCTTATAAGTGAGGATTTTATTTTCAACATATGAGTAATATCTTTTCAAATATCATAAAAAAATCTTTTCATAATGCAAAAAATTAAAATTAAAAAATTCTGAAAACTTTGATCAAAATGATATTGCTTTCGTAATATAAGCTTTCAAAATTCGTCGATCAAACTTCATCAAACCGTAATTTAATAAATTTTTTTCCAAAACAAAAAAAAAAGAATACAATCGTAAATACTACCGTTATTATTTGATATCTTTCAACTCACAAGTGGTTAAACTGCTACTGAACATAACTTCTCATATCAGTATTAAACAATCAATGTCCACACCCTGTAGGAAATTTTGTCAAACATACGAAATTTGGCAGTAGAACTGAGATTTTGTTGTTGCGTAAATTGGAGTGCGAAATCATGACATTTTCATGAAAGCAGTATTCTCTAAATATTGAACTCGGTGAATTTGAAACTGAGAAGACTTTAATGTTTAAATCTTGTGAAAAAATTTGATAGGTTCGAAACCGCATCTAAATTTTTCTTAATGTCTGTTATTATTAGATTCAGAGATAATTTTGATCTTGGCCGAAGAAAAAATCGGGGTCATTTTGTAGATCCGACTGTCACGGCAGATACATTATCTGTCTTTAAAAGTAATTATTAATTATTTCAAAATAATTTTCATAAACGCTGACGAGTTTTCAGATCTGTACTAAAGAAAAATTAAATGTAACCAACTCCGACTTTGAGGACCCTATTCATAATTGGAAAAAAATATCGAAAAATAGTCAATACTTTTGCTTTTTTCGTTGTTTTTCTATTGGCATTAGACCTCTTCATTTTGATTTTGTACAATGTGGGCATGTCGATAGTTAGATGGATATAAATTGTGGGCCCTTAGACCCGGCTATCCTGGAAAAAAGTTTCCACACAGAAATATTTTAGTTGTTTACATCAGTTTTCTCGCAGACAGTGCACATTTTGAAACACATTTGTTTGTGTAAGATTACCCACTGTTTAGATAAATGCCACCAGCTTGCACTGATTAACAAACGATAAGTTTAAGTGGCGAGTTTTAATGTTGCACAGATTACAACCATTTACAGAATGTATAAAACTCATTAGGAGATACTTGAAAAATGTTACTATAACGAATGTGGCATTACAAAATTTAATACGAGGGTTGGTTCCTCCAATCATAGAATGTGGACCCTTTAAAGATTGAAAATGAGGAACTGGAAGCATTAATCGATGAAGATTTTTGGTAACCATAAGAAAAGGTCGCAGAATCTTTGGAATTCACTTAAACAGCTATTTCAAGACGTTTAAAAGCAACCGGATACATTCAAAAGCAAGTAAATTGGGTGCTATATGAATTGAAGCCAAGATACGTTGAAAAACTATTTTGAATGTCACAAATGCTGCATGAACGCTACAAAAAGAAATCGGTTTTGTATCGCATTGTGATCTACGATGAAAAATTATTCCATTACGACAACCCTAAGCCCGAAAATCAAATTTGAAACCAATCATTATGACAACGGTCGCCCTCATGTTTCAAGACCAGTTAAAAACTGGCTCATCCACCTTATAGCCCAGACCTTGCTCCGTTTAAATAACTACTATTTTTTCCGGTCGATGCAGATCTCGCTCAATGGAATACGGTTCACATCAGATCCATCAGAATAGGGTATCAAAGGGCTTGATCTATTGTTGGCAGCAGTGCTTTTAAAATGGAAACCAAAATTTGCCAGAAATATTGGAAAATGTTATAGCTTCAGATGGGTAATACTGTGACAGCTGACGATTATATAATTTAAGGTATGATCATTTTGAGTTTCAGAAAAATCTAAATATTCAATTCAATTAGTTCACCCTCGTAAAGACATTTACGAGTCCAGAGAATATTTAATAGTAATAACATCAACATGTTGACATTAAAAACAAGCAAAGAAGTGCAAAATCGGTGTGTAAACGCAACACTGGGAAATAACAACTAGAACAACAAAAACTACAACAACATCAACATATCATTGCAAGTTATAATCTCAAGTGTAAATGAGCAAAATTATGAGTCATCAGCATTACGCGACAGTCACAGGACAATCAAACTGCTCGGTGTGCTCTGCAAGCAGTCAAGCGCACAACCAGTTAACCGGTCTACTAACTGAGCAATTACTTACCTACATATATATGAGTTTAGTAGCTCACATAAAACTCGCTTGCAGGCGACTTCATTACGTTTCATTTAATATATATGTATGATGTATGGGAGCACTGAGTTTCTGGATCAAACTGGGCGTCTGTGGTAGGCGCAAGTAAGCGACATTTGAACAAGAGCAAATGCACCACAAGCAAACCTGTTACTGGCGTTGCAATGAAATTGCGCTTAATATGAGCTTACTTACCTATAATTATATATATTTCTGCACAACTTCAAAGTGCCATCATAATATTAGACTGAGCTCACTTTATAACCGTCAAGCTCCACGACTTCTTTCTTATATACATGTATGTGTGTGTGCGCCTATTTCGAAAGATCGCCCTTTCGCATGCATCATGATCACCTTCATAACCGCTGCAGCAGACACCAGACAGTGCTAACAGCCAAAAACAACAACAATAAGAAAAAATGTTAGCTTCGGCTGCACAGAAGCTATAATACCCTTCACATGTATATTTCTTATAGCAAAAAAGGGTATAAACAGATTTTTATCGTAATAGCAATTTGTTCGGAGATTGTAACGCTACCTTAGAAAATAATCTACTCTAAAATTCATGAAGATAATTTCTCAAATTAAAAAAGTTTTCCATACAAATACTTGATTTAGAGCGGTCAGTTTGTATGGCAGGTATAGTCTATAGTGGTTTGATCTGAATATTTTGGACGCTTATATACCCTGTTCAGGGTATAATAAAGAAGTGAGACAATGCTAAGAAACGCTAGAAGACTTGCAAGCGTTTGCATTGAAGCGTGTCTTCAGCGTGTTGTAGAACTTGTATACGCTCCGGTAGTTGGTTTGTTTGTTTACTTGACCAAACGGGAGGCTTGCAATCGGCCGGCTGATGACCGGTTGGTTGGTCTGCTGGTTGAATATTGGTGTGTTTATGTGTAAACAGTTTAATTGTGTTGCCACAAGTGGTGGTGCGATAATGATGCAGCAGGTATTATGTATGTAGGTAGGTTTATATGTGTGTGAAGATGTGAGCTTGCAAGAATACTAACGAAATATGAGACTTTGCACGAACTAAAAAAGAAACGAATACCGCGAGTTGAGAACACAGTTAATAGCTGCGGCAAGTTAAGCAAGAGTTTCTATATTTTTATGTAGTTGTGTGCGTATTTCCAGTGAAAAAAAGTTTACAAAACATTTATAGTTCTTAAATATATAAAAATTCAAAGGTCGGTTTACTTAAAGGTAAAACTTACTGGCTTAAAAGTACTTTTGTCAATCGAATTTCTCTTCTTCATAAAACTACAACAACTAGAACAACAGTCGACTTTCTGAGCACACTTTCTTGCAATAGTTCTTTTACGCTAAATCGCTGATAATTACCTCTAAAACGATGATCTCCATATGAGTTTGGGAAAACATATTTTTACTGCGCCTTAGACTTCGTTTCATGGGGGCTTCAACCTAAAATTAACTGAGTACTCTCACGCCTGCAACACATGTGACTACAACAACACAATCAGTTGTTCGTAAGTTGGTAATATTTATCTGGCCAAGGGCTGTAAAGTCAAGGATGACATAATACGAAACTCCTTGATTCGAGAGAGAGAGCCGTCAAAACTCACATTTTTATAACATTTGTCAATGAGGTCACTGTCGAAAAAAAAAATATTGGATATATTAAAAATAACTTTTGGGCACTTGGAGGATTTTGGTTCCTTAAGAAAGTATAAGAGCTTCTTTGGTGAAATAAGGCCGCGAATTTTACTTTTTTTAAGCCTCAGTTTAATATTCTTATCCTAGTTTCTCAGTCAAAGATCTTCTTTAGTATATAATGGCTGTTACCTGAGTTTAACATTTTTGAGAGTCAAAAAGCTTCCTAAATACAATAAGACCACAAATTTAACTGTTTTTTTTTATATCTAAGACTGACATTCTTTTAACTCCAAGATAATTATTGTCTGAAGAGCCTTTGGGGTTCTTTATTTTTAAAATTCAATAAATATAGAGATAAGAAGTATAAATACTTAACTTATAGTACGTCTTTAAGTTTTCATATCTAAAGTTAGCACTTTATCATAATGAAAAAGGTCAAATATAATTTTCAAGTGTTAGTTCATCCCTTGTGATTTAGTTCTCATTAAATTTGTACGAGCAAACCCAAGTAGACACAATCGAACTTGATTTTCACACAAAAAAAAGCATTTGCCTTGTTTCGTTTACCTTTCCTTTGCTGTATAATTTTCCGGCACCGCTTCGTCTTGCCAAGTGTGTTGCGGTTCTGCAGGTACACACGTGAGCCACTAAAGACAATGAACTTGTAAAATGCTCCAGCGATAAAGAGTTCAAAAACAAAAGAGTGAAAAGTTATCGCTTAGAAAAGAGCGAAAGATAACTAATGAAGTGTAAGAGAGTGTGGCAAATTGCGACATATTTTCATGGTGCTGCACTTGAGAACCGTGAAGTGAAATGTGACTCAAGATTACCTATAAAAACATTTGAGCCGATATGTTACAGCTGTTAGGGATTTCAGTGAAAAAAAAACATATTTTTGTGTATATAAAAGCAGTTACGGTTGTTAACTAACCTCATCAAACATATACACGCATTTGTAAAATAATTTAAAATCGATGTATGTTTATAAAAAAACAAAAAGTTTTGCTTTGATTTTCTGAGGGTGGGTAGTCTACATTATCGCATATTCTATAGAAGTTCATGGCACAAGTTTTAGGTTGAGTTGTTTTCACCAGCGGCGTGCTCTGGTATTGTATGGTTCTGTAATTTCTAAAAAATATTAAACACAAGTTTTTAAAATCCAGAGAAGATCTTATGATGATATTTCTGAGATAACAAGCAGTAGACTATGTGTAGTTTTCTTCTTAGAGCTTTTTCTGAAGGTTTTATAAGGTAGCTAGTTTTTTGGTATTATGTCCATATTGCTAAAAAGTTTCTTTTCTTATTCAAGTTTCGAGAGTCTCGCAAAATATAACTTCTAACAATCGAACTCAACAACTTTATTATAATCTATGATTGATATGGGTGTAAAAATTGTTTTTGAGCCGGCTTCATAACTAAAATAAGCAAAAAGCACCTGTAAAAGCAAAATTTAAAATTTTAGCCTAGGTTTCCATTTGATAATCGGGCATCCTTTAAGTTCAGCATAAATCGATTCCCTAGATACAGATATGCATATATATATATAATTCCTGGGGGACTACAAAGGTCATTTTTGGACAAAGCAATTATAATTATAATATATATTTTGGTAATCGAACAAAAATAATTTTTATTTTATATGAATTGGAATAGGGTTGCCATATATCAAAGACAGTAAAACTAGACAAAGCTTGCTTGTGTGCCAACGATTTATGTTGGAACTTGGAACAGGGTTACCATCTATTAAAAAATTAAAATGAATATAATATTACAAAATATGTGCCACACGTAGAGTTTCATCGAGGTTCTTTCATAGAAATGAGAATACAAAACCACTTTTAACCACTTAAATTAATTTGACAGATTCTTGACAGTTAAATATATAGAAAAAAAATTATTTTTATGAGCAAAAAATATTTTATAATTCAACGTTTTTTGTCTTGTACTTGATTAAATTTAAGCCACATAATGGTAGCCAGATTTGGTACAAAATTCATAAGTGAAAGTATTATAATAAGCTTAAAAGCACTAAGCTTACTTATAAAAAATTATATTATGTGCAAATATAAGTCAATATTGTATATAAATTAATAAAAATTATATACATAGGTGAGGAATGTCATTAGCCTGCCACTACAGTTAGTACACTACCGTACAACACTTCAGCATGTCAGTTATTTCACAGATAAGCGGAGGGTACTAACCTATCCCGGTTATTTGTCATTTGACTGATCCCACTAGCTACATATAGCACGTATTGGCTTATCAAACGATGAATATGTCGCAAAGTAATCCATCAATTGCCGGCAAAACAAATCATATTGCTGACAGGTGAGCTGGTATGTGAAATAGTTCACATCTAAACACTAATGGGTAGCTTAAAATACCTGTAAAAGGTGGTAATGTCCAAAGGAGTATGCAATGTATAAACAAATACTTGCGTCATCAACAACAACAACAGTAAATTGTTGATGGCACAACTCAGCTGATAAGCAGGGAAATGTCAAACCGACTGAGTCCTAATTGAAAATCGAAGGAAACAGACACTTATATATAAATATATATATATGTATATATATTATATATGTTTAAATTTGTATATACTTCCATGCTTTACCGCTCAGCGGGTCTCCCAACGTTTTTCAACGCCCATCAAACAGCAAGAAAGCCAATAAAACCCGCGTGTAACAATAATTTTCGAAAGAAAGGAGAACAAAAAAAAAGACGTTGCTCGAAATGTGTGGAAATAAAAAGAAAGATAATAAGCAGCGTGATGAAAGAGACGCACACTACTGATAACGAGTTGTTGTTGCTTTTTCCCAGAGTTGCATATTACATTTGTATTGTTATTGTTTTGTTGAGTGCGCAAACGCCAGCGCATACCCGGCTTATCAACCACAAGACAAAAACAAAAAGCCATAACCAAAATATGCGTGCGACCAGGCGCTGCGGGTAAGCAGTATACCCCAGATTGAGAGATAACCGTCATTCGCATGCAATCGCTCTCACTATGCGCTCAGACACCCTGCTCAACACAACTTCTCATAAAATGCTTGCGCATTTCATTATTTTGTAGACTTCTACACTCACTACAACCGCTCTTCACGCTCACATGCGCTCCAACTCGCCACAGCGGCTTAAAGTCTCTCACGCTCTCCTCGCAGTTAATTTATTTTCAATTCTACGTCTATTCAATTGTCGAAAAATACACTTGTTGGTCGTTAGCTGGCTGGCTGATGTCAGTAACGAAACGACCGTTAAAGCTCAAACAACTTGAGGAAACGGAAAGTCGGTAGATTTGTTTTATTGTACTCGTACATAGACTGTATGCATTTATAACGGTGACCGCCGGTAGTGCGATCGATCGATAATGATCGCAACGTGTTGCCCAGCAGCAGTAGTAGTAGTGTTCGTTTGTGCGCGCGTGTGTTTGTTGTAGCGTGCAAATGGGTTTATTTTTTTTGCGAAATAAATTTTAATAGTGAAATGGAGGAGTTGACGAAATTAAATACCTAATTTTCTCTGTAAAAAAAAAAAAATTAATTGTGGAAGTATATTAAACATATAATATTAAGAGGTAATCACGTGGTTATAGTGTTTTTATAAATATATGGGAGGTGTATAACCTTCATATTTGTTTAAAATAAAAAATCCGTAAACCGATTTTAAGTGATCCCTAAAGTGCATTAAGTGAGAATTAACACATTCATATACTCGAAAGTGACTTAAGAACCCTTTTACTGCACATACTAGTGTGTTATCTATGAAGTTTTGTTAATTTAAATTAATTAAAAGCAAAGATCGGTTATCTAAACATATATACATACAAGTATATACGAGTAAATACATTTATTATACTCGTAAATGTTATTTGATTTTTAAACTTGTAAAAAACATGCAGTGAAGTGCATTATACTGTACTATTTCTAACACATGATCACTGATCTCCAAAAAAAAAAAAACAGCTTCGTTTAATGAAAGAAATTATGACAAGCCTTAATATCGTCTTTCAAAAACCATGCATATATAGGTTTCTCTTATATTCATAAAATGTCTGTATTTATTTTGGTGTTTTTAGAGCAATAAACAGCTGATATTGTAAGAGATCAGTGATCGCGTATTATTTCATGGGCATAAAAATTATTTGTTAATGTGAAAATAGGAAAAAAATGTATGCGATTCCTGATGATGTGAGTTGTCGAAAGCGTTGACAAAGTGTATATTATATATTTTCATGAATAATAGTTATTCCAAGAAAAATATAAGAATAATGCTAGAATTGAGAATTAATCGATATGCGTTATTGTTTTAATTTTGTGCTATAAATATTTGTATTTAGTATCCAAAGTACTATTTCTTAATGTTTCATTTGCGTAAATTTTTTTTCAAGTAAATATTATTGCTCGTTTGCGAGTGCCAGACTCTTCGATACCAATACGGATAGAACTGTTCACGAAACAAACGAGTCATTCATCATTTGCGAATCGACGATTGGAAGCCTGAAATCTTAAGTAGTGGAGACTTTAAGGCAGACCTAGTGACATATCTAGCTTCGTTAATGCTACCGATTAGATAAAAAATTTAATAACTATACAACTATATTTTATTATAACTCAAAACCATTAGATATAAATGAAATTTCAGTAAACTTAAATTTATTTCTACAAAAAATCATTCGAGAATAATTCAGTAAGTTGTTGTAAAGATCTCTCTAGATCAGACGCTTAAAAATTATTCATAAATAAAGCGAGAGTAATACATTTCAGCGGACAAATTAGCAAATTTATTATATGATACCTTACGATGACGCTTCATAAGGACTTCGGTTCAAGAAGTCATATTATGTTAAATTTATTTGATCAAATTAAATAAATAGTACAAGATTTCCGGCCTTAAGAGATCATAAAAATATCAGCTACTTAAAATAAAGACTAAACCTATGATCAAGCACTTAGTTCCATTAACCTGAAGGTTTAGTAATCTGCAATACTAGCCTCTATAAAAATATGCACTATTCGAATTGAAACAATAGACATTCTAAGCACTGTAGCTTAAATAGTTCTTTAACAGGTGCACCACAGTTAAGGATTCTCTTAAGATCGCTTATCAGGCTCTTTGAGTGTTGTGTTTAGTTAGGCGTAGCCAGTTAAGAACTAGCGTGTCCTTAAATTTAATCATAATAAATACTTTGCTCAAGCCTAGACGCCAGCTTATGTGTTAAGCCTTGGCTGATCTTCACTAATCTTCTAAACTGTCGCAGTTTGTATACAATACCATTGCTTAAGTACCTGTTCTTTCGTGTATAATGAGAAAATTAATGTCTAGAGTATTTAAAATATAAATATTCTGTATTTTCTTTTTTTAGAAAAAAAATGCAATTATGCCTGGCGTCTATGCTTATCAGACTCACTCCATTGATCAATGATCACTTACACTTTTTAATTTATATTTTAAAGTATATTTCCATTACCTTTCAAAATAATTTATTTATACAATTTGGTTAACTTATGTATATATGTATACGTATATGCATATGTCAGTCTACTGTTCAAAAATAGAATATTTGTTATTTATTTGGATATGCTGAAAACGGCGCCGTCTAGGTATACATATATATCTCTTATTTGCGTTAGCACTCAAGTAGTTATCTCGTTAGCGGCATTTTATTTGCGCTATCTGTTTGCGTTATCACTTTTACGCTTACTATGCTTCGTGCCGCTTTCGAATGTGATTTGGCAGTAATTTGCAATTTTTTAAAAATAAAAATAAAAAATAATTATAAATGAACATCACGAATCAACTCGCTGTAGTCGGAAGTGATCTGATGAATGCTTAAGTGGCGAATCGTGTGGCGCTTCAACACCTTTGAACTCTATGTGTAATGAGTTTTAAATTGCCGTATAAATAATTAAGAAAACGCTAATTGCCGCTGCGGACATATTTTTGCGATTAATCGACATTTATCGACGTGAGACACGATACACACTGAGTTACAAGTACATGTAATTCGAGCTTAAAATTTCGCAGTTTATTTATGTTAGGAATATGTACATATATATATGACAATCTTTCTGCTGAGGTTTATTTCCGAAGAATGCACGCACTTGCCGCACTGGCTCACTAATCGGACACTAAGTAGAAGCAATGCGATCGTCTACAGTGGTGGGGAGGTTATTAGCATTACTGTAGGTATTTATGTGTGTACCTAAGCGTACATGCGAGCAGCAGACTAATTTCAAGCTGAATTGGCAGGAAAACTGATAAAAAGGGAATTGTGCGATCAGTGATCGTTCCTATTTCTGATACTTCAGTCACTTCAATTTGTTGCAGACACTTTGCTGTAGCTTTGTAATGATTCTCGGAAGTGCCTTTTGTTTGTATTTATATATTATATACTCTCTTCTACAGACCAAACAAAGCGCTGCGCGGGTAGCAGTAATGATCGCCACTGAGCATAATGATTGCTGCTGATCGCTGCAATACAGTCAATATATTATATTTCTTAAGTTGCTTTGCCTTTATATATTATTTGTACGACAAACCTTGCTTCAAAGTAAAATGGTACAATAAATTCACTTCAGTTCGGTTTTAATGACGGCGCAGGAAAAAGATCGAGAGTTTATTTGTTGGTATTGTATGTAAGTACGTATTGACTTGGCGGCGTTTCTGAGCGCTGGCGTAAATCGTATCAAAACAAACACGCAAATAAGAGAGGTTAAAGCAAAGAAAATGAGTTAAGTAAAATCTTTTGGAGCGTTAGCAGCGTCAAACAAAGCGACACGATCATTACAAGATCACTGATTAGCGATCACCGACCAGCGGTGGCGTAGAAGCCTCAGCGGCAGTTAAGCAAAAGAAAGAAAGATGCTGCGCTGCGGGTAGCGGCAGAATGACGATCGCTTGCGCATTACGTAGTTAAGTTGTCTTGTTTGCCTGTGGCGGCTACGGTGATGGCGGTGGCGGTCGGCTACCACTTTTTGTTGTCCCCAGAGACAGTGGCAATCGGAGTCTGTTGCATTTTTTCCCGTCCTATATGTTTGCCATGCCAGCTACTCTTGGCTTAGCAATGCACGATCATTAAAGGTATTTTTCGTGGGTAACAACGAGGCGCTTTTTTGTGAGTTCCCAGCGATCAGGCATACACACATCGACTTCGCGTATAAGTAGTTTGTCAGCTAGCCGGGCAGTTAGTCAGCTATTTGATCTTTTGTTAGTCAGTATGCGCCGGTAATGACCAAGTTCGTTTCCGTTGCTAACAGACAGACAGGCAGAGACAAGAATACAAGTATATACATACTTACATACAAATATCCAACGTGAGTCAAAAGCTTCTGCCACCTTAACTGATCCTCCTTCCTATTGCAAGCGCTACTGCGTTTCTGGTCAGCAACGGCCGCCAATACCGTCGTGTTGTTAGTCACCATCCCTCTTCCATTGTTTGTGTTCGTTTTTCGCACGTTGAAAGTAATTAGTGCTAAAAATAAATGCGATTGTTGTAAGTACTTGCAGTGGCAATTCGCTTGTTTGTGCAAAAAGGTAGGAGGGAGCGCAAAAAGTGAAGTTCATGATCACTTAAAAAGCGCTTAAGCTATGATCGGCTGTGTAAGGAGTTGCAGCTGCTTTGCTACTTTTGTTTTATTTAGCCAACAACAAAAGCAATGCAAAATTGTGTTAAGGCAGTTATATAAATTGCTATAAATGAATTACAATAATTGCGAATAATTGATAAAATAACAAAAGATTTTTAGCAGAAATATTTGTTTTTTTTATGGAAATAAGTTACAAAATATATGTCTTTGTAAATATTAAATAGAATATATGGTTTCAAAACTACAATAATAACAACAAAATATTTTCTCAATTCTAAATTTTCTTTTTACAATTTAATTATTAGACTAGTTCAGAACGAAAGATAAAATAACAAACATTAAGGTATTTACGGGCGATCTGTGGTCGGGTAAAGGTAAAGGTCGGTACGTGGTTGAATTTTTAAGAGTTATAAACGGTTAATTTCGGTTTCCAGCTAAACTATTAATCCAACAGAAAATAGTTATATGTCAATGTTGTAGGCAATGAAAAACTTTTGTAGACAGACTTTTTTCAAATAACCTCAAAATTTTATGTGAAAAATTCAAATAACCCAGTTTTTGGGTTTTTTATTTTTATCTTGTACAAACATTTTTTTCCTTAAAGAAATTTTGTGTAAACTTACCTTCTTATGTCCTAAAGACACTGTATTTTTTATATAATTTAAAATATTTATTTTTTTCTCCTTATTTTGACTTAGTATCTACCATATTATTAAAATTAAATTATTAACATTTATGTAATTAAATAAAAAAATTAAAACATACAATAATAATACAAAATATTAAAATTACCTTAAAATAAAATTATAATATAAAAAAATATAAAAAAATAAAAAAATAATTAAAAATTAATATTTTTTTTTTGTTTCTTAACTTAAAAAATTAAAAAATATACATATATTTTTGTTTTTAAATATTAATAGATTTATTTTCAACCAAATTTCGTGATGATGAGAAAAAATTAAAAAAAATTACGAAAAGTAACAATAAAAAATTCTTGATATACATATAGTATGCAAAAATTTTTATTTTATTTCAAAAAAATTATATATTGATTTAGAAAAAAAATTTTTACGAAAACTAAAAAGTTAAAATTGTTGATACACCTTTTTTTAATTTCCAAAATAAAGCAAATTTCGTATTTATTAAAAAAAAGAAAAATAAAAACAAACTTATATACTTTCATTCAAGCAAATTTTTAACATAAGTATAGCAAATAAACTATGCATAAACACAATATTGATAATACAAATTATAGTAATATCGAACAAAGAATGAAAATTAAAAAAAATCGATTTTTATTGCACTATAAAAATTTTCAACAAAAAAAAATTATACAAAAGGAAGACTTTTTAATATTTTCGGTTTTAATTTTTTTTTTAATTTAAAAATTTTTTTTTTATTATATTAAATTTTTTTTGATTTTATATTTTTTTTAATAAATTTTTATAATTTTTCAATTTTTTGTTTTAACTGAACGATAGATATGTATATTTTTTAAAATTTTTTAAAGCTGACAAAAATATCAGTACTTATACACAAAATTAGTAATTAATATTAATATTATTTTATAATTATTTATATGAATTTATTCCTTACAAATTTTGTAGTGAGACTAATGACAGAAATTCAGTGATTATAAATATATAAATATTATGCACTAAAATAAAATATTGTAAAAAAAAGTATTACAACAACTAGATGTTAAAAATTGCAAAATTATTAAAATTTGTGCAGAAAATTACAAACCGAAAAAAGCAACAAATTGCACGGCACAATTTAAAAAAAAAATACAACAAAAAAAATCAAAAAAGTTCAACAACAAAATTAACACGGCAGCTGCATTTTCGCATTAACTTCCACTCAAACAAAGGCATAACGAGTAAAATTCAACCTTTTAATCAAGAAAAAATCGTAAATAACGCGAAAAAGTGTAAAATATTTATTGTGTTGCTCTCGGCCGCCTGTCAGCAACAACAACATACGCAAGCAGCAGAAAGAAAAAGGCAAAAGAATGAAATTGTCGCTGGCATTTTGATGCGCAAAAGCAGCAATCAAGTGGGCAAGAAAAGTGTTTAAAAGTGTTTTGCCGAACAAGCAAGAAGTGAGTGCAGAAAAAAAAAATTCACGTCCAAAAAGCTGCAACAAATTTAACAAATACATGCATATGTATAAAAGCAATCTCTCTTCATCATCATTACTTTTGATGTGCCAGCAGCATAAGTAAACGCGCACAAATACATATGTATATGGAAGGGCCAGGCAGGACAGGCAAGGAATATGTCAACAACGAAGGATAAAATAAATTTTCAAAATACCTGGAGCTGCAACAAAACGACTGGTCGCCGTTCTGGAAGTGGGTATAATAGCTGCAGTTTCTTAGGTAAAATTCGCACACACATACATACAAACATACACGCATACAAAGCTAAGCAGTCATACACATTAGTACATATATTGCTTGTACCCAGCGCTTATATGCTGTTTATATTGTTGTTTATTTTTAAAATTTTTTTCTTCTGAAATTTTTGTCGCTGTTGCATATTTCATGCAATTCTTCGGGTCATTTGAGTGGTAATTCACTGCAGCGGCGGCACTCTTGCCAACCATCTATTTCCACGAAAGATTTCGCTACGTAAACTTTGAGTCTCTGCGCGAATGTGCGACGAAAATGGGAGTGACTAAGGGCTTTGGATTGCGTTGGCTAGCCCACATGCAACAACACACACATACATATGCAATTCTTATACCTTCCTGTTGAGCATCTAAAGAGTCCTCCACAGTTCTAGCCAGACAATTCGTGCGTTTTTATAGCCAAGTTAATTTAAATGCAAGTTTTTTTTCTTAATCGTGCGCTCCAATGTTGCACAGCATACACAAGCTGCTGGCTAGTGTTGGACGTGCGATTTTTAAGGGCAATGACGCAGCAACGTCGACGCGCCCGAAAGACATTTTTCACATACCAAATTAGCGTTGTTAATTTTATCGACTCTTTTCGCGTCATTCTACATACATTCAACTACATGTACATACATACACATAAACATATGTATATTTCATAGTAACCGCGTGGATACATGAACTAAACTGCATACAAAGTTGTTGTACCTTTCTGTCACTTTTGTTGACATAATTAACTTGTGTTAAAGGTTTGAGAAGTTAATTTAGAGTTTAAACGTTAGATCTACCAGTTCTGCGAGAACTCAATTCAGCGCTTGTGAGAAGTGCGAATTCAGCGCAAGTAAATGATGCTGAATTGTCCTAAAAAGTAGAAATGTTATATTATTCGAGCTTTATTATTAGCAAAGAACACTTTTAAGTAAATATTTGGGTTTAGGTTTAATTCAGTGCATATAATATGAATTCAGCGCATGCGAAACAAGCTGAATTGCACATAATCTTAAAGTATTGTTTTAGTTATAAATTTTATTTATGCTGATGACACACAATTAAACGGATATTAAATGCAGTGTATTCGATTGTGCTGAGCATAAAATATGCTGCCAAATATAAAAGTAGTAGCATATTTTAGAGCTGTATGACTACATACATATATATATTTTAATATTTGCTTGAAACCACATATTCAGCGCATCAAAATATAGCTGAGTTGTGTATAATACAATAGATGCATATAAATTATGTAAACGTTTCATAATATAACTAAACTGTTTTGATGCTTACATATTGCACCGGTTTCAAATTCGTCTTTAATCTGTGAGCAATTCAGCGCTTTGGAAAACAATAAAGCAGTATTTTAAATATTGTTGTTCATTCAAATTATTGCTATTCAGCCATTTCTTTGCAATTCAGCGAACTTTATTTAAATTCAGCGCGTTCTTTACAATGTTATGTTTAATCGAACCTATTTATATATAGTTTTGCAAACTCTAATTTCAATTCAGCGCCGAATTTTATTATATATACTGCTACCTTAAAGCTAAAATGATCACACAATGTTTTTCTGATACTAAATTCACAACACATGTTTATGATCATATACAATACATACATGCATAAATATAATATGCATACATATGTATGCACTTATGCTTCAGTAATAAATTCAGCACAGTTTAACTGAGCTCAACACAATTCAGAGCAGCGCTAATAAATTTCGCAACGCTCTATATATAAGCAGCAAGCGCTTCAACATATTTCCACGAAATCCAGTCAAATAATGCTTCAGCTTCCATTATATTGAGACCACTTCAACTGCCGAAAATGCAAACGAAAATTATACCAAAATTAGACGCGCTGAAAAGCAGGAGTAGAGATAGTAAATAAAAATAAAATAAAGCAGGAATAAAATATTCGCCAAACTCACGTTGTCATCCCAAGGCTATAAAATGCAAATATCCTCTTTTTTCTCTCTTGCAACCAACAACAGCAACAACGAAATAAATTTGAGATAAAAATGTATTGGCTGGCGGAGCAGACAAACTACAAGCGCAGATCATTGTCTGCACAAGACGAAGAATTTACCAACAAAAAGAAGAGCAGGCGCTGATAAAATAAAAAGAAACTACAATCAAAATAGTGTAGTATACTTGTTGCACACGACATACAAGTATTGGCGTTGTTGTTGCAATTGGCGTTACTTGTTTCCTACTTTTTGTTATTGCGTATTATCGCATCTTCTTTGTTCGATTTCATTAAAGAAGCTTCTGATGTGCCAAATCGAGTGGATAAAATTTATTTTGAGAAAAAGTTGCTGAAATTCAAATAAGTGGGGCGAAAGATGGCCTGTCGTTGAAAGATTTGCAATATGTCAGGAGAAGTAATGTGTATGTACGAGGTATTATTATATTATTACAGAAGTGAAATAAAATAATATGTGTATATTGCCAGTTTGGTAGTGAAAATACTTGGCTGAATTGAGGTAACTTGCGCTGAATGGGGTCTAAAGAGTGAAAAACATTGAAAGTACTTTAAAGTTGATGGCAAAGAAATCCTATATATTATATTTAATATATAGAAGTTCAGCTGAATACCCGTTTGGGTGGTAAACTCAACTAAAAAATAATTTATTGGGTTGTTCACTAGGTAATTTCGTTTGATGAAAACAGCTGATCTTAATGACTTTTTTTCGCAACCAACTTCAACAAATAACCGCTTTACTGTTATATATTTGAACAGCTGATATAGTAAGGCTTGTTTGTAAAATTTTTTCTTAAATTTTTTTAAAAAAAGTTTTTGTTTGGTGCTCTATTGAAGATGGAAGAAGGAACAGCATTTTCGGCATATTTTACTGTTTAACAACAAAATGCAGTTTAAGCAAGGCGAAAATTATGTGATGTGTATTGAAAGATAAGCTATGAATATGGAAAATATAAGTTAAGTTATTTGTTTCTTTGCTATTTAAAAAGCTGGATTGTTTTTAAATACGCTGAATAGCAACTATTAGCCGTAACATGAGATAAACTTGGGAAAATAACTCTGTTTTGTGCTGAATTTGTAGCTGAATTGCTTTGAATATCATTTTGAGGTGTGTTTTGACCTGAATTAATGTAGAATAAACGCTTTGTTTTTCAATGAACTGTATTATTTGTGCTGAATATACCGCTGAATAACTTAGAATTGCATTCCTAAGTGCTTTTCACTTGTATTTAAAGTTCTAATGACTAATTTTACTTGCCATGCTATTAAGCGCTTAAAATATCGTTCATTTATGGCTTTGCTAAGTTGACGCCTCGCAAATTTCTCGCATCATTGATATTTGTTAAAAATAATATGAACGCATGCGCAAACATAACACTACGCTATGTAAGCATGCATGAAAAAGGAACGGAGATGATGCAACCGCGAAATACTAAATATTGACTAATTGCAAATTAGCATAACATATTGGGTACTACGTCTACGCAACGTACAACACGGCACGCCACAAATCAACAAACACTCAAAAGAGGGGTGGGAGATGGGGAGTCGACCTGTTTGCAAATTACGCACAGACGCACAATGTGGGATGCACGATTGCCGTTGCACCATCAACTAACTGCCGGCTAACAGCTGCGTGCTTTACAATCACATGTGCGTGTGTGAATGTGATTGCGATTGCGCATTGCAGTTGAATGCAGATATGAGTTGAGTGTTTTATGGATGCGTTTTAAGCTTAATTACACTTTTGCAATACACAACGCGCATTCAGATGAATGAACAGAAACAACAATAGCAACAACAACATCGGCGGCAACAACGACAGGCTAATAAGCAGTCATTCCGCGCTTTCTCATTGCTCTTTGCAATTTGTTGCATGCAGCTGTCTGTGCAATGCGATTGCGCGCCGTAAGGTGGGAGTTGCAATGTTGCACATTAACTCGTTTTTTTTTCACTGCTGCCACATCTTAAAAAACTTTGCAGCGGCAACATAATCGCACTGACATTTAAATAAATTGCCAATACTCAAGCCAACGAATAGTGTTCGACTGACTGCTGACAAGACAACTTGCTGTTTTCAGCTTGCTGTGTCAATTTTCATGTTACTACATGCAACATGGCGACGCGCAACAGTGGCGTCAAGAAGCTTGTTGTCAGCAACATGTTGACAAACTGTTTTTCACATCAATGTACACGGGGGAACATATATGTATATAATTTTATCATAGATATTACTTTGTTCTCCTATTGCGCTCACGTCTGAAATAAAAATTGATACTCGCACATATACGAGTATACAGTAGGCGTTTGGTTTTGCCTTATTGATCGGGAGAAATGTGCAAAAAGGCTGCGTGATATGACAGCAATGCAATTGTGTAGGGTAATTTTCTCATTAAGAGTGTGATAATTGAACTTTTGCCATTAAGCCATACTTTTGCCTTTCTCATATGGTTGAAAGCCGTTTGAAGCGTGCTATAATTATAACCACTTAAAAAAATTAAAATGAGGAGTTCATAATGTCAAATTGACACGTTTTGATTTTGCTGAATTGAGCTGAATATTTGAAAATGCGCTAAATAAATAAATGTAAATTTTTGGGCCTTGTTAGACCAGCTGAATAAAAAACAAGAGTGCTGAATTGCTCAATTACCCCATATATAAATACTTCAATAAAAAGTAAATTGTAGAGATAACAGTGATAATTTTTTGACTTTGCCGAATTCAGCTGAATAACTAATAATGCGTTGAATAAGTAAGGAAATATGCCAAGTACGATTGAAAATTATGGTACACACTGAACTGCTGCTTATGTCGGGTTTTTATGACAAGCTGAAGCAAACTTTTCTATAATAATTTTTTTTTAGTCTATGTTTCATAGCTTAACTGACACTCTTTTTAACTACTTTCTAAACCATTGCTAAACTTCGAATATTAATGAAAGAACGACTATAAATTTTTAAACATGTTTTAAAATTTCCAAAACTGCACGAATTCCGCTTATTCAGCTATACAGCACAATTTAAACTGCAGATGAATTAAGCTACAAGTTTGAAATATTAACAAAACTGTCTAAAATCGAATGGCGAATTCTGTAGTAACAATATTTGAAAATTCTACGAAACGTTATTATTTACTTTTATGAAATATATCAGCTGAATAGCAGTTAAAGCTGTATATCTAACACAATCGGCATTTTTAGTAGCATTAGTTTGAATATAATTAGCGCTGAATATATATTAGAAGCGCTAAATGTGATATAAACGATTTTTATTGAGGAATCAAAATAATAAACATTAATTATTCAGATTTGTTCATAATTAAAGGCAGTGCATATACAATTTTGTATTTATTTCCTTAAAAAGTTTTGTATTTTATGCGCATTTCCATGATGAACACTATATAAAATGCAATATTCCGTACAGCTCGTCTGCCAGCACATTAAGTGGCTAAAAATAGCCTTTCGTAAACATACTAAGAGCGGATTGAAATTTTATATTGAAAATCACAACTTAAATACTCCAAAAACAAAATTCAGCAAATAACCAATGAAAACAAAAATCAAAAAAGTAGCAACACAACGACGATGAACGTCAGCAAGCAGGTAATCGAATGGCGGTTTGCATTCAACTGTTCAGATATCCTCAAATACATATCTACAGACACTTACATACGTACATACATATATATATATATGTAGGTGTATTTATGTTCGTATGTGTTATGCATTGAAGTTGGTTTATTCTTGGTATTAAGCTTGGCTTCGCTGCTTAAACCTTTTATCATCGAGGCGTGCAATTCGTCGTACCAAACAGTCTGGCTGTGCGGATGAGTTCCAAAATTAAATTTCTCAAAAAAAAAATATTGAAAAAAAAAGCAATTTTGTTGAATATGATTTTCATTGTGTCTGCTATATTAGCTGATTTATGTTTCAATAAATCTATATATGTTTTTATGTATACCCTTTATCACATATTGTGAGCGAATTCATTTTTTTTGCAGTACTGTCTTTTTCTTTGTGTTCCTCGCGCGTTGCTCGTGGAAACTTTTATTAATTTTTTTGTCTGGAAACAGCAGGATCCCTTTGAGTATTGATTAATGAGGTTGCCTGTTCGATTCCGAAAAAGTTGCACTTTACAGCAGCTGTTTTTGGGGCATTTGAATGCTCATGGGTTGATTTATAAATTTCTATCTACATCTTGTATGAAAGAGCAAGTTTTTCGTGGATAGTGGGAAATCGATTACTTGTATTAACTGCAGTTTATTGCCGAATATTTTAAAAAGTTTTAGTCTTTCATTTTGCATACAATTCAATTAAAAAAAAAATAATTTTAAGTTATAAAAAAAAATTAAGTTTTCCAAATATAATTCGCAAAATAATATATCTGTATCGCCAAATCGAATACTATTTCTAAAAAATGAAAATAAATTAAGAAATAGACACCCTGTATTTCTGCTGTCGAATTACGAAATTTATATATAAATATAGATCGTTTATTATTCTCGAATAAGTTTACAGAAATTTGCAAATATTATAATGAAAATTTATTGCAAAACAGAAAAAAAAATAGATTTGATTAGATCATTTTTAAATAATAAATTAAATTTGAATTTACAGTCTCATATTAAAATATTGTAGTTCACAGGAAATTTAAAATGTATAATAAATATTCTTTTAGATGACAAAAAATTGTTAAAAAAATATTTAAAAGTGCAAATATATTGATATTTTATTAAAAAAAAATTTTTGCAGTGAATTCTTAAAATGTCTTGCAAAATTTGAAAAAATCTTCTGTTAACAGGAAATAAAATTAATTATTAATTTTTTGGTTTGAAAACTTAACTTAAAATTTGTAATAATGTATTTGCTTCGAAGTTTTTTAAATTATTGATTTTTTGTTCAAATCATTTATGAATTTTTTTAATTTTAAAATTTGGTGTTCAGATATAAGTTTTTTGGATTTTTGATTTTTTAAAAGTAGTTGGGGAAATTATTTTATTTAGGTTTTTGTTTTGTTAAAAATAGTCAACTTTTGAAGCATTTGTTCTTAGTCAAAAAAACTATTTAAAAAAATTTATATAAATTATAGTGAATTTAAAAAACGCAATATTAAAAAAAATATACTTTTTGATTAGTGAAATTATTTTTTGCAGCGAATTTTGTAAATAACTTGCAAAATTGTAAAAAAACACATTTCAGGTTAAACTTTTGTTTTTTAATTAGGTTTTTTTTCTTAAAAATTTATTATTCTATTATGTGAAGCATTTAATGTAAAGACACTGCCGGATTTTCACTAACTGCTATATAATTTGCAGTCACATTGCATTCTCATTGAAAAATATTCAAAGTTTTTCGGTATTTGACCTATTTACCTACAATATTCTGATGCACAAAAATTTACTTACACATGTTCATATATACTTACATATGTACAGTTATATTAACACCATTTCAAAGAAAGGCTGCATAAGAACAGCGAGAGAGTAGAAATAAAAAAAATATTTAAAAAATTAGCGCTAATCGAGGATAATGGCAACAATGAAAAATTAATTGGATTTTCAGCAGCAGAAAAAGCATTGGAGATATTGATGTAAAGAAGAAATTGTAAAGTTAAAGAATGAAACTAAAAATATAAAAACAATCCGGAAATGATATCTGGGAATAATTTACGTAAAGTGTGAACAGACCATAATGGAAACAGGGTGTGCGAAAACTGCAACTAGTTTTTTGGTATGTGTTCATAAACGTATGAAAGTCGTACGTATAGAGAAAGGGGTATTCACCTGAAGAACGTACGTAATAAAGTTTTTATGATACAACAACGACGGTAGCGTGCATATGAAAATTTATAAGCTTGGACCATTACACAAACACACGCCTATACGAGTATGTACATAAAATTCTTGTAGATAGAAGGTCTTAGAATTTCGCATATGCCTTGTTTATTCTCTGTTTTTTTATTGTTTTATTCGCACCTCTTAAAATTCTACATTTCGGTTGGTAATTAAATTTGGTTTCGAAACTTTTTCTTTATTTACCTTGAATATCTGCATAACTATATACATTCATATGCACAAACATTCATACTTACATACACATATGTATATAGTCTGCTTGCACCGGCAACGAGCAGTTTTGAATTTTGCTGCATTCTGCCGATTTCACATTAATCTTAAGTAGTTGCCAGCAACTACTTTTTTATTGTTTTTTCTTGCAAGTAAAACGGTTGTTTTTGTATTTTTATTCACCTTTATTGGCGATGGCAAACGTTGAAGACGAGCGTTTGAGCTGCCAATTTTGTAGCAACAGCGTTTTATGTTACAGCCGGTCAAAGTAAATGGCAATATGTGTACAAATGTATATATGTAAATGTACATATGTATGCGATGGTATATGTACATATCTACTCACATATGTATGAGTATGAAGCATGGTAATAATTTATATTTTGGCATGTTGTTGAATCGTGCTCAAGGCGTAGTACAATGCTACGTAAATTATGTTGTATGAATTTACTTACATACATACTTACATAAAGACATACAAAAATATGTTTGGAATGAAAAATCTCACCGAGCTGTTGAATTTGCCACAACCACATTTTTGAAAAAAAAAAAACCAAAAAGTAACATAAATATGCTTCATAAACTCAAAAATTGCATTTTTGGTGGTTTGCCCAGCAAAGCAGGTAACTCTCTCTGCCCCTCCCCCAAAGTTGTACTCTTGGACTTTGCCGTTTAGACGACCTCATAAATGTATCCCTTTCCTTTAGTTTTGCCATAAATAAAATTACTAATGTATATAACTACAATTCATTTAAAACAGACGATTGAGAAGCGTAATTATTTCTCAAAGAAAACGCTTCATTATATGGATTATTCGTTTATCCAGCTTTACAAAAACTAAATAGAGATTTCCGATTATTTTAAACAATTTTCGAAATTATACAACAATTTGCCTTTTCCAAAATAAATATAAATTTGAGTACTGAGTTCTGACTATCTTTTTGCACCCAACAGTGGAAGGTATGATCGCTTGCTCTTACATCTTGATTTTATTATACCAATTTTATGTTCGATTCGCCACTCTCCAAAATTTGGCCAAACGAAAACGACCAAACTTCACTTCTGTTCGCATTTAAATCATGCTTACCTGTTTATCGAATTATAATTAAGACATTGAACTACCAAACAACCACCTCTGGCTATAATTAAATCATTAACTCATATGTCATACATATCCACACACATCACTACATATTCATATAATTTTTAATTAAACTCATGGAATTTGCACTTGCCAAAGAATTTGTGGCAAAATCACGCCTTTCAATAGCAATTCATTGAGTAAACAATAACTGCACACGCATAAGAAAAAAATAAATAAAAATTTGATACACATAAAAACAATAACAAATGTACCATACATGAAAGCAATCAATGCAGAAACATTCACACACAATTTGGTCGCGATTCGTTGCGAGCGGCGCAAAAATATTTTTTTATCTCAGCGTTATGTGCGTGCGTATCAAAAGTGCGAATCTTTCGTCATATCATACACTTATTATCACCGTATTTATGTGGGTACAGTGTGTGTCTGCCTAAGCTATTGTAGTAATTGTTGAGGAATTCAGACACCAATTGTTGCTGATTGCTGATTGCTCATATCTGCGACTGGCCAAGTCATTCACAAGCAAGTGACTTCAATTATGAATAAAACTTTGTAGCAAATACAGTGGCGGGTATATTAATAGATATTGTTGCCAATCTACTGCTCAGAAACTAAAGAGAATTAATGTTGTGCAAGTTTAAAAAACATCGGTATCATTTAAACTAACGATATATTATGCAGAATGTATTATTTCCTATAAAAAAATATCGATATATTTACTATATAAGAATCGACATTCCATACTTTTTATAGAGTCACAAATAAAACGAAGGCACTTATTGACTTAGTGAATATATTCTGGGCAACTTTAGAAATAAATAGACCCCATGTAGCGGCAAGTGTAAAAAAAACCGATGTCATATGTATGTACATCTGATATCGTAAAACATTATTATGCGATTTTCGTAAAAAATGATTTCGTTCTTGTAAAAACTTGGTGTGATTCCTCGATACATCAATATCGATATTTCGACAGATCGATTAAAATATTTCGATAAATCGATTTGGATATTTCGATTAGTCGATTTTGATATTTTGATAACTTTATTTTGTTATTTCTAAATTTTTATAAACCTTTTTCAACATATAGATAATTTGTTTTTGACATATCGATAAATACTATATATATTTCGATTAATTTGTTATCGTATATTTCGATTAATAATTTTTTATGTTTCTATATTTTTTCGTTATTTGTATACATCTATGTATTTTGACATTTCGATATTTTGTTATCGATATAGCGGCAACTCTTGCAGATTCCATTTTCTCGGAGTTGCTGCCGATTATTAAATTCTGCATTTACATTTTCCTTTACCTGAAACCACAGTTCTTATTAATTTGTACAACGCTGTAGTCACATACAAAATATTTTATATGTGCAACTAAGCGTCAGTTTCGGTTGCAGCCAATTGTGAATGATTCCATAGATTGATTCGTATGCTATGCGGCTAATTTGTAACACCATGCAATTTTGTTGTCGATGCATAAAATGAAAATAAACAGATAAATGTATAGCCAATTTAAAGATGCATGCTCTTGTAGGTATATAAATATGTATGTAAGCGTATTTGCACTGTGTATCGAGTAATTTCACAGTCGGTTCAGTTAACTTGCGACGTGAAGTTGGAGTTCAGTTCAGCTCAACGCAGCTAGGTTTTTCAGCTGCTCACCGAGGCGCCGCTCTCAAGTTCATTTGTATGGAAATCGCTGTGCTAGCACTGGCAATTATAGTGCATCTACTTTTTTTTTAATTTCTAAGTTTTTTTTAGTATTTTTTCTACTTCACCACTTGCCGCCGCTGTTGCTTATTATTGTTATTATTTTCTATACTTTTTTCTCATTATTATTTTTCTATTTTTTTTGTTGTTGCGGCGTTCATAGCGCCATTTATGGCATAATTGCTGGTTGTTATGCGAAACATTCTTACAATTTGTTGGTGTGAAAACACTTTTATACAAGAAAACATATTTGTATATAGACAACACACATACACATGTATATATGTATGCATATGTGTATGTGCATATGTATATATGCGTTTTTATATATTTATTGAACATACTATGTGTACATAGATTAAGCATAGATGTAGCAACAGGCAAAGTTGGAGCGTGCGAATGGCAATCTGTGAGTTCAACAGCAAACTATACGCACACACATACGTACAACCTCACATATATTATACATAGCTAGTCCGCTTTACGGCACTTCACAATCCCGATATCTCATTTTGTTGCCTTTGGCTTTGCTGGGAAAGTTTGTGCAAGAGAATGACATTGTGTAATTTGGTGCCCGAGAAGTTGGCAAGAAGACATGTTGATCGGTGTCATTGACGATTTAAGTTGATTGTCATAGAAAGACACACACACATATGCATACATATATTTGAACACTCTTCTCCATAAGTCTGCATGTATATTTTTTGCTATTTAAGCGCTTGCACACGCCTTGGCGCCACTTAGTTTGCGGCATTTATGATGCTGATAGCACCACTTTGTTTTTCTTTTCTCTGATTTTAATTTTTTTTAAAGCAGCAATGTATGCTATATAGTTTATGTATGTATAAGTATGTGTTTTCACGTGACGCCCACGCAATGTTCTCGTATTGAAAGAAAGCCATAGCAATTAGTTGTCTGCAAATAGCGCAGGCGGCTTGCCTTCCAAGTTTTGGAAACTTTTAAGGTTAAGTGTTACTAATCTAAGTAGCTTTTACAATTTTAATATTTGGTACTCAAAAAAGATTTTTTATAGTTCTTCCAATGCATACGGTATTTAGTTAAACCATTAACCGTAACTTTATTTTTTGGTTATCTTCCAGGTTTTGAAACCTTTAGGTCTAAGTGGAACTAATCTGGCCTTTATTGGTTACTCACAAGACTCCTTTGTAATTCTTACATTTTCTACTCAAAACGACAGTAAATATTATTTATTGGAACCGTTATCGGATAAACAACCGATATAGGTATAACAAGCTAGCCTCGAAGCTAGCCTAGAACATGTTTAAAGTGGTCAAAAAAAAAAATTAGTCATTATACGTTATAAAGATCGATTCTTCTTTAGGATTTAGCTTTATAGTTTTTGCACAACATTCGAAATTTTTGTGGTCTACTATTTCCAGTTTTTATTAGTGAAATCTTCATTTTTTATTCAAAGCTTCAAACTCTCGCTCTAATTTTTTTTATGAGTTTCAGGGATTTCTTTTACAACACATAGTCTTAAAAAGTTTCTTAAAAAAGAGTTCGAAGCATTTCAAACTTTGATTTTCATCTGTTACGAATATCGAAATCTCTTTTTCGAAACATCAAGATATCGCTTTAAAAATTGAAAAATTGTATTTTATCAAAGCTGTGGAGCTTTGTGAAGTAAGCTATTGATATATACTCCAGTTCTCCTCCATTTGCCCAAATCTTAGTAATGCACTTCTTCAGTAATCTAGAGTTCTCCAATATGAAAACATTTCCAAGTAGTCCAAACATTTTGAAGATGAGCTTTTTAAAAGCTTCTGTGCTAAAAATACTCCAAATGGTACAAAAACACATTTTTAAGCTTTATAAAAATAAAGATTTCAAGCCTTAAAATCTCAGAGTTGTACTTCTTTTGGTATAGATATCAAATATATATATATCAAATATAATATATATAAATGAAAAATATGATTTTACCATCTAATGTCAGTAATAAAAACGATATCCCAATTATTTGTGAAGCGTGTAAATAAACATTTAAGGCCGTTTCCGGTCGGCTCGTAAACGAGAAGCATTGACATCAAAATTACAGCAAGAAACAAGCAACACATGCCAAAATACTTACAACACACATATTCTGGAATTTCTTGTACGTATATCTCACTGATTATGCTACAAAGCATTAGAAAGTCACTTTATCAAAATAAAGAATCATAAAAATGCTATAAGAATCATGAATGACTCGTAGTATGATGATTGTCTACATATCTGACGAAATGGATCTATGATTTAGGGGAACGCATAAAATAAACAAAGGTGAGGGGAAATGGTAGGCAACGGAAGAGGTAGAGGGAAAGAAATTGGCGAGTAGAGTGTTAGAGTAAAAGAGAGAGTGAGAGTTAAGATAGGCGTTTAAGCTAACAAACTAATTAGAGCCACAAGTATGGAAAATAATATCGGTAAACGGTACTTTTATTATCAAAAAATGTTATGCAAGTAAAGCTATTAAAAAGTTACGGTTATGAAGACAACATTTCAGAGAGTTTTGAATAACTGATTTTTGATATTAGCTCTTGTTGATGATCTGCTCTGTAAACTGTAGTTTAAGTGCATTTAGTGTGAGAACAATTTAAACGACCCTTTTGTCCTTTTGTAAACCTGTCTATTAGTAGTTTTGCTTTCGCAGTTTTTTTTTGGGATACAGTGTATGTTTCAGTTTGGAATCTCTGATCGCTAACCAATATTTTTTGTGTACATAGAAGTGTGTCGAGTCATTTAGCTGCAGTTTTGAGCTGTGTTAACAGTTTTTCGTGGATCCAGCTCTCTTAGGATCAAATTGTTGTCGTTCTCCTCTAAACTTTTGTGCTTTATAGTTACTGGTTATAGACAATTTTCTAATTTTAACTTGTTAAAAATTACGAGAGTTATTTATCCAATGGTTTATTGGGTTCCAAAATAAAGATGTGCCTTAATGCATGCTGCTTTCTAACTTGTATCTTAAATCCAAACACATCTATGAAAATATACATATATGATAGTATCACCCGCATTACCTTTACTGTTTTCCATAAACAACAAAGTCGCTCTTTAATACCAAATTTTATAACGAGAGACTCACTGCCGCTTTCTGCCATCAGCTGCATTCTGCCCTCGCCTTTTCTTTTCAGTTCTTTGACTCTACGCGAAGCAATGCACTCGCTTTGTTGTGCATTTCACCGCCTTTTTTCTCAATTTCTTCGACAAAATTTTTTATAGTTTTTCCACTTATCGGCGTTTATGAGTTGTGAAGTGTTCTTTCACGAGTTTTTTTGTGGTTATTGTTATTATTATTTTCCATGTGTGTTTATCTGCTTTTGAACTTTATGTTTTTTGTTATTGTTGTTACCTGTTTGCTTGTTGTTGCTACTCGTTTTCATTTTTATCATCACACTTTTGTAGCATTTTGATTTCTTTCGTGTGCGCCGTTGTTGTTGTAACAACATTTTCCTTCGTTACGCAGACGCACCAGCCAGCTAACGAAGGCTAGAAGTGTTGCCAGAACAATGAAGTCAACAGTTACAAAATTATATGATAATAATAAATAACCGAAGAAAATGTACGTTCTATGAGGTATTACGAAGTGTGTGAGAGCGAAACGCCGAAAAAATCTATTTAACAAGTTAAAATCTATGTTGCTGTGTAAGGGCATGTTCACACTTGGCTTTTAGTGCCACCGCAGCTAACTTATCCCAGTTCTTCTTGTTATTTTTCTTATGTTTGTTACCTTTACACACTCTCAAAATCTTTATCGCGGCCCATACAAGGTGTCTGGTAAGTGTTTTTTAACATTACACCATTTATGCTCGCACACATATGTATATATAAATAAGTATACAATGTATATATATACATTTTCATACGATCGGCGCGATCACTCACACATCCACACATACATAGGTACATCTCTTACAAAGTGCCATTTACGCTGCCGTTAACTTCCCTCGGCTCCAGCCAGCCAGTGTTGCTATCAGTGCTGCTGTCATTGCTCCATGTTACAAAAAAGGTCACAGCAGTTCTTATTACTATTGTTATTGTTTTTTCGATTTTTTTGTTTTATTCCGATTGTTTTTTTTTTTTTTTTGGTTTCCTTTTTTTTATTTATTAACTGTCTTTATGTTGATTTTTATACTGTTAGCCAGCAAACTTGTCGTTGTCGGTATGTTTTTTTATTATTGCTTTGTTATTTGTTACTATTGCCTTGTGTAGTAAATGATATTGTTATTGTTGCTCTTTTTCAGTTGGTACATCAAGATCAACAAACATATGTATGTCTAACCCAACCTTCAGGCGCGCTATAATATCCATGTAGTAAGGTGCCCTACCTTGTTGCATTTTCCAGGCGACTGCTTGTGTCGCAACATTTGTAGCTACTAATGAATTTATGTAGACTTTATACAGTGATGTCAGCGTAAATCTTAGTTGTAGATCTTTTTTGCTTGTATTTTGTTAGCTGATCTAAGAATACTCTATTAATTTCTAGATATTGAGATCTATTGATCGATTTGGTTAGTATATTAAGCAACGTTCCCACAAAAGTGATCCGTATAAGCTTATAGTCTCTCAGAAAGGTTTATGGGAAATCCTGCATTATCCCAAATATCATTAAGTTGACGTAAGGACTTCATTGACGTCAAATCTCCCTGAATCCTTAAATTAAATTTCTTAAAAAGTCGAGTGGTTTAGACTAGTGATCATGTTGAGGCTGGATTTTCAGTTCCACTCTTATATATCCATAACGCATCATCTTTTTTCGAAAATATTGTTGGACTAAAAAGACTTGAGCTAGACATAGGTGGAACGATTTACTAGAATATTTCGTTTGATTTTTTGGTATTCGGTGCTTAAAGAAAAATTTTGAAAGACACTTTTTGAAGCATCCCACCTGAAGACTAGCTCATTGAGCAATTTATTCCATTAGTCTTAAGTATACAATGTCCCATATGTAGCTCTATTTTAGACTATGGTCATATCTTCAGAAGCTTTTTGTCATACATTTGGATATCAATCACCATAGATTCTTTCCTTTTTTATGCAACAGTTTCAGAAAAGGTATACTTGTGAAATATTGTATATATACATATGTACATATATAGCCAATGAAAATTTAAATTTCAGAATTATTGTGCAATGAAATGGAAATTAAAGCTTAACCCTCACTAATTTTATTTCACTTTCTTGAGCTTAAAGTTTTATGATTTTAAACTGTATTTTAAGCATTTGCAACCAACCTCAAGTCATACACACATATGTATATGCCCACTCGTTTCTGGAATGACAATAAATCTACAATAGGTAGCTTTTTAATAGATTTTATCTATAGACTTTCCACTTCGAGGAAAACATTAAGTTGCCACTAGATTTTCTCTTGAAGATTAAAAAAAGTTGTTTATACAAAACCGTTAGCTCAATAAATGGGAGAGCAAAATGAAAAGATACGAAAAAAAGAATAAAACCAAATTAAATTCGCTGTAAGAAGCTTTATGAAAAGATTTGTTATTAAGATTATGTCGAAATTTTAATTGAAACTTGGTAGGAGAGGATGAAAGTATAGCTGTAAGTAGTGTGCTTTCAATGCAGAATGGTGAAGCTTAATATTAGATTCTCTCCTCACTATTTCTTTAATGAACTTTTCGCTCAATTTTTTATTTTTTTTATTTCTATATTCCTTTGACTTCCGGGTCTCTGCAGCTGGTATTTTACCTCCTTAGCTCTCACCTTTTTAGATAAAGTATTTCTTTTACTTTACTGAACACAAGCCTAAAAACGAAAACAAGTGTTATTAAATTAACATGTTATTGAATAATATATGATTTTTGTGTTCTGTCGGTGATGACTTCATAATTAAATGTTAAAAATATGGTTGCGAATTTCCAAAGCAATTAGTTGGCTTACAAAAGTGTTAAACTGAACTAGAAGAATTGGAATGTCTCGTTGTAATACAATCAACTGAAAAATGTGCTGCAGTTGACAAATGCGAAAATGAAGCAACGTGCAAAAATTGTAGCTGAAAAACGCAAATTGCACAAAAGAGTAAAATAAAAAACAGAAAATAAATGAAAATAAATAATGTTTGAAAATAAATTAAATGCGCGTCGCACCTTCGCAACAAACAGACATGTTCTACAACATAGGTAGGTGCAACAAAAAAACGCGCATGGTCGCTCGGCTGAACAAACACTGCGATAGTAAATATTTGTAAAGCGATATAGTGCAAAAAGTGCTACATCGACATAGATATATATATGTATATGTATACATACATATATAGGTCTACATGTGGAGGAGACGACAACTAGCAAGAAACGTGAAGAACCGACAAAATTGCAAATTAGCTGTGGCGCACGGCAATTTGAAACGCAAATATACAAAGCTCTGAGAAAACCATATAAACAAATTATAAAAAAAAAATAAATGAAGTATGGAAAATATGGGTTAAAACAAAGCAAAAATAATTGTAAATTGTTTTCTACAAAGAACAAGTCTACATTTTTAAACATTTAACTCGCTTAGAAAAATAAATCAATACTGCAAGTTTACACAGAACAAAAACATTTGGAATTCGATATACAAAATTTATGCTACGCTAAAATTCTCTTTGTAAAAAGTAAGTGTAAATAACACATCGCGAATTGAAACCACGAAACGCAAATATTTTTCGAACAACAAAAATGCCGCCTGACGTCAATTTCAACTTTAAATAAAGTAAGCTAATACTTAAGTTAAATATGGCATAATGGTTTTTTAGTTTTTAGCAAGTTTTCCTAAATTTACAAATGACTGTTTAAAGCTCTAAACAATTAACGAAGGGGTTTAAATAAAAATCTCTACATAATTATGAGGGTTGCACAAAAATCAGCACCTTTTGAATCGAACAAATGCTTTCACATGTAGTTTTTTTGACCAAAGAACAGTGCTACAGTGCTCGAACTTAGCAAGTAGGGAAACACTATCAAAAGCAAAAACTCGTAGAAGAAAATTATAAGCAAATAGAATTCCAAAGTTAAGATGATAAAATGCGGTCCTTTTTACAAAAATGCGCGCAAAGTCCAACTATTATAAGACGGTAGTGCATATATGAAGAAGACAAACTAAGCTATAACAATTCGTTGTGAGCCAAAGCGAACTAACTAATCTGTCAGTTGAGTACTCCTGACGTAGGTAAAACTTGCTCGAGGCAATTCAATGGACTTTTGTACAATTTCTTTTAATGAGAATAGAATTTTTGGAATGTTTTTAAGTTTTAATTATTTTGGGAAATATAATTTGGGAGGAAAGCGTTTTCTGTTAACTCATACTACCCTAATGTTTATAATATTTACTCCTCCATTTACTGGAGCATTTTTGTGATTCGCGAAGTACTTGTGTCAATAGCCGAAGCAAATATTAATTTTTATTTATGCCAAAACTCGCACTAAGTTCTTTAAAAGATTTTTTGAGTTGAAAATATGAAATGGTTCGAAAACTTAACACTTAAAACAAAGCTTAGCAAATATTTGATTAAAAAAATAAAGCAAACACTAAGAACTTTGAACTATTGGTAAAATTTGTTAGTAAATTTTTGCGATATATATATCTATGGTATACATACGAGTATGTATACATATATGTATGTATGTATGCAAATTCGCATACAAGTTTTTATTATACCTTAAATTTCCCTACCTAAACTTGTATAGATTTGCTAATGAGCCGCAATTGTGTGTAAATTGTCAGTTAGCACTTTGTAGATTGAATGAAATTCGAAAACGCGTTGAAAGGTACATATATAGTTATATACCATATATTAAATATACATACACTCGTACATACGAGATAGTGGGTTGGTTTTTTGAATTGTTTGTGGTTTAATTGTTGCTGCTTGTGCGCTTGTTAGTCCTATGTTAGCAGACCTTAAACACACGAACTATGTGTTTTATTACTAAACAATGTGATTTATAAACGAAATATATATGCAAACATATATACGAGTATGCAAATATGTAAATGCATAATATGAATTTGCTTTCAATTCTTGACTCATTCGGGTTGCACCTTCCGTTGCGCTTCGTTGCCACCGATTTAAGTTTACAAATAGATATTTGTGTTCATGGCCTTCATTAGGCAAAAAGCCTATTTTTATTTGTAAATTGTTTGTATGTAGGTATATCCATTTTGTACTTTGAAAATTTTAACCTTCGCGGCACATGTAATTTCCACTTGTTCGAATGAAAATTAGTTTCATCATTTGACACAGTGTTTTTTGTGGCACAAATGCAGATAGGAAGTGTGTGGAGCAGATAATGGAAATATACAGTTACTAAGCGGAAACTAATTTATTGGAGGCTTTGAACTATCTGTAGGTAATGTAACACATATCTTCGGTTTTACAGTTATCTTTTAGACAAAAATATGTCTTTTTAATCGTTTCTGATTATTTCTTTAGAAATTAGCGGAATTCCAAACATTTTAGATTACTAGCGGTATAAAAGGCAGAAACGCGCTTTTGAAAACAACTCTGAATTTGTTACGAACACGGCTTTACTCTCATTACAACGATTTTATGTATATTAAAAGCTTCGAGGTCTAATGAGCTTTCGGAGTAAGTTCATTTTAAGCCAGTTAAGCAGACTCCTCTGATCAAGTGCTGTTTAATTTTAGAATAGTATGTTATCAAAGTGAATAAATAAGAGACAATATTTTTAAGATGGGAAAATTAGATATAAATACCAATAAAAGCATGGTGAATTTTTAAAATACATAAGACTGGTTTCAGAGCTTTCAAAGCTGTAGGATAGTTTGAAGATATTTTAGAAAAAGCTCCTTAAGTTGAAAGAGAGCTCTGAAAGCTTTAAATTCACTACTACAATTAAATAGATTTAAGTACACTGCTGCATTGAAGTATACTGTAGTTTTTAGAAAAAGCTCCCTAGATTGGAAAAGAGCTCTGAAAGCTTTAAATTCCCTACTGCAATGAAATAGATTATTAACTAATTTAAATGTACAATTATTCTAAAAAGCTACAACGAAGCTACAAAAAGTTTAAAGCTGAAAATTAAATATTACAAAAAGCTTAATTTTAATTAAACAATAAAAAAAAAGATCTTTTACCTGTTGTATATTTTTAACGAAATTTGAAGATCCGTAATCCAAAATTAAGTAAAATGTGATCATTAATATTGTTAATTATACGGAGATAAGAGCTTAGAGCTTGTAGGCTTATCCATGTTGCTCCATGTTGATTATGCATATAAAACAAATCACAAAAAACTGGTGACAACTAAAAAGCCACCATATTTTACAAAACTCGAATATAACTGTAAAATTTCTCTCCGTCATATTTATTAAATTTACTTTTTTTCTGCTTTTGCTAGAAAAAAGGAAAATAATAATGATCGTCTTAAATATTTATATATACGATAAAAGCTTATCTAAACAATTTTTATGTCGATCGTTATTCGGCGAATTTCATGTTATTATAGCAAATCTCCTATTACCACTGATTTATTGCACCTGCCACTTAAAACTCTAAATTTCACGCATTTAAAGCGCAGTAGGCGTCTAACACCCTATTGACCCATAAAAGTCAAACAAATATTACCGTTTTGTTTCAACTGCTTAATTTTCGCACAAGAATACCGGTCCAGCATACCAGACAGAAAAAGGAAAGAGCAGAAGTTAAACAAATAAATCATAAGCGAGGCAAAGCGCGAAAATGGAAAAGGAAATTTGCAAAAGACATAATAAATATATGAAATTCTACGTAAGATTTCCGTTTACTTCGCGGTTTCGCACACAACTTTCGCAAGTGAGCGTACGGCAGGGGCAGAAAAAAGTATTTATTTGCAGAGTATAAGAGAATAAGTAAATTACCGCTTGTCGCGGTTTGTTTGTTTGTATTTCGCAAAACTAATTAATTACTTTCATTTTGAATGTTTGCGAATTATGCGCTTCCCCAACGTGGGTTGTCTGCACGCTTGCTTAATTTGTCTGACTTAACCTCAAAAAGTGTAAAAGAATTAAAAGTGTACGCATGAATGGTCTCCAAAGTCCATTTCCAAGTTTTTTTTTCTATTTAATATACAATCTTATTTATGTATCGCCAAGCTTGGCTTCTGCTGACCAACCTGGCTAACACGTTGTACTTTTGGCTTTTGTTTGGTGATGTTCATATTTTTTTTTTGTTATTTCTTGTGAGATTGTTACTGCGCACTCGCAGCATGAGTAATCGACTTATCATTTCATACTTTTTATTTTTTCACATCTCTTAATGCACCAATTTGCTTCCTACTCGAAATTTGCGTTATTATTTGTTTTTAGATATGTATATATAATTGGTTGGCATGTATGCAATATAATAGTGTTATTAATGAACAAACAACTTTTAAAATTCAAAACATCCTGCCAAAATCAGCTTGTCTCGATTATTCAATTAATAATTTAAATGGTTGTTTATAAATTTTGTTCGAGTGTAATCTATTTAATAAGGATTTTTAGCCTTACATTTTTTGTATTATTGACGATAGCTTTCTTAAAATTTTGTAATGATAAATATTGAATATTTGATTCTGCTATTAAGAAAATTGAAGAAAATACGATTTTCGAAGGGGAGCGAAACAGTTGATTGGATGACCTCAAAAATGTCTAAGCCCAAGAGTTTAAAAATTAACAGTAAACGCATATAAAAGTTTAAACAATTCGATTATATGGTATACAATACATATACAAATCGTATCCGTTAGTTTTCTGTAATTCTGTCGATGCTTTGATTATTTTTCGATTATATGGAATAACATCATTTTTTAAAAGAGCGAAGAAAGTTAATTTTTAAGTTTTTGTTACCAATCACAGTTATCGATATTTTAAGAACGATAATTTTAGTAAAAATATGACGATAGCATTTCTTCTATTAATATATAATGTTAACTTTACAGTTATCTATATTTTGGTAACGATAATTTAAAAAAAATAGTATTTCTTCTGTTAATCGATAATTCACGTTTATTTTTTGAAAGAGCGATGAATATTTACTTTCAAACTTTTGTCCACGTTTTTTTAAAATTACCGATTACAGTTATCGATATTTTGATAACGATAATTCCGATAAAAATAATCGATAATTCACGAATATTATAAATGCTATTTCAAAAATTTCGAAATTTAATTTTGGAACAAATGCGTATTATATTAAATATTTTTTTTTTATTGTGCATAATATTCCATTTAAGTACGACGCCAAATAGCGAAATTATTTTTTAACACTTATTAAATTTTTTTTTTTAATTTTTAAAATTTTTTTCCAACTTGCAAAATAAAGAACATCACTCAACAGCACATTCAATTTTAAGGTTGCAATCAAGTTTTATAATCTCGCGAAATTGCCAACACCCTCATAAAATACTAATGATGCATACATTTTGATTTAATAATCCTTATAAAGAAATAGAGAAAGGAAGAAGAAAGGTTAAAAGCGTAATGACTAATTTGCGTGTCCCCTTCTCTTTGCGAACTTTGCTTAGCTACTTGTTTTTCGCTTTCTGTCAGTTTGTGTAATAACATTTAAACTCTCCGAATGCGATATCTCTTTGAGTGGCCATAAAATATTTTTATATGATCCATCATAAGGTGTGGTCATTACGTTGATTTATGACTGTCTTTTTGCTGCTGTTGCTGACTCTGGCTTTGATGCTGGTTCGATCTTACTGTTGAAGCTGCGCAGTTGGTCAAACGTTTCGCTGGCTTGTGGGAAGTTAACTGTGATTTGTTGTTGTCTGTTTACTATATACTTATACATATATTTATAAAACATACAATTATGAAAAGACAAATATTTGATTTATGTGCACGACGAAGTAGTGCCTCGAAATCTAGTCAATTGATGCGCCCAACTTTCTCCGTTTGCTGTCAATTTCTAATGATGACCACTATCCATTTGGATAAGATGATGTTTATGATTAAAATGTTATTTTATTGTTATTTTTTATTCGCTTTAACGGTAGTTAAAGACTGTTTTTATTTATTGGTGATGACAAGCGATTTGTAGGTGATTGTTTATTGGTGAATTGATGAATGGGCGTTTAAAGTGGTAGTTGGCGGGTGAGTTGTGTGAGAGATTAACTCAAAATGTCTGATTATGCTTACTCTAAGCTAGAAGTAGGTCAGCTGAGAATGTCTCAATATTAATTTTTATCCGTTTTGAAATCTTCTAAAGCTTAAGTTCTTTTGGAATTATCAACAGTTTATAAATGGTTACTTCCTAGAAACATAAACTGACTTTAAAAAACTCGTTTTTTATTAACCCAGTAAATCTGTAGAAAATGTGCAAAGGTTTTTTCGATAGCTTGATTCCAAGCTTACTTTTCTACCTGCTGCCTGAGTGAATCTGCCAATAATTTTCAATGATATCATTTCCTAGACACAAGAAAAAACTTGACGAGTTGCGAATCGAAGAAACAACTAGCATTAATCCAATTAAAATAAAATGCAAGCGGTTATATGACTTTAATAAGTGATTTCTTGTATATAATACAGTTTTTGCTTTTATATATGAGTTTTTTGACAAGTAAACAGAGATATAGCGAGCAGAGAAATTGTGAATCGAAGAAGTCTAAGAGGTATTATATATTACACAGTTAGTATACAGTTTTAGCTCAGTACTATATACACATATTTTAAATAAATTCAAAGTTTTTGGAATAAATGTCCACCCAAAACAAAAAAGACATATTTTTAATCCTCCATAAATCAATACTAAGCATCACTTAATCAATCATTATTAACATAAACTACAAAGCAGAAAACTTAAGCTCAGAAATATTAAAAAGACTTCATTAATGTATCATTGATTATTTTGTAGTAGATTGACAACATTGCTTTTTAGAGCTGGAGGGTATATGTATATTTTTTACCAAGCAAACATTTTCACGTATATTTACTAATTGGTAACTTAGATGTCAATGGCGTTAGGGTAAAAAAATAAAAATACAAAAATGTGAAATAAATGTTTTTAAAAACGCTTAACTATATTTAGCAGTTTTTGCCAATCTACACCAAACTTGCAGGTTTTTCAAGGTCGCAGATGATTAAAATATTTATTATACTATTTTAAAGCTAATAATAGAGCTCATATAGTCCAAGCTTCTAAAAAAATTATAAATTGAGACAATTTATTTATGTTGCGCCCGCAAATACAAAATCGAGTTAGGCGCTTTTAAAAATCCGCCAAAATATTTCTGTAAATCTGATTAACGCTTTAAATAGCTCGTTTAATTAGTGCTTGCTGTGACGTTGCTGACCGTCAAAAAGCAATAATTTAGAAAAAAAACTTGCAAAACCTTGATTAATTACCTATTTCCGCCAGTGTGCTGTGGAGATACCTTCGAACATTTATAAATATATATATATATATATATTGTATATATACATATATATATTCGATCATCAATCAAAAGCAAGAATATTTTTTTCCAATTCTTTGCTTGAAAAAGGCATCAAATACATATAAAACTTAATGCCAAATTTGTCAGCTCGCAAAAAAATTTTTAAAGTAGACAAAGCGTGAACGAGTTTATTATAAATTAAAGCGAAAAATTAAAGTCTGTGTAACGTTAAATAAATATAAAAAGTAATAATATTGCTCATGATTTTATTTATTTTTATCACCAATATGAGAAAAAAGGCATTAAAATATAATGAAGACCAAGAATCAGCAATATTGTGAATGAGACGTTGGAAGATTGCATAAAATTTTTTCCGAGAAAGGAGCGCTGAAAATGTGCAGTTCATTTTAAGTTCTTACTAGGTACAGTACGTGCTCTATTGTGAACTATTGTTATACAGTTCGTATCATACTTGAGTTCTTAATCTTTCACACCTCAACGGTACAAATTGAGTGTGCTTAAAATACTATCCGTTCTGAATAAAAAATATTATAAAGTACAATAAACTCCACTATTGTGAATAGGCGCTGCTAAACTACAGCTAGCAATACGCTATCACCTTCCTTATAAATGACCTAAACAAATGCTCTTGGTGTAAGAATAAATCTTTATTGTGCCTTAAACACAAGTAAAATTTTAACTGAATACGAGCGTTCCTCTATCTTCTGGCCTTCGAAAACTCTAATACCAGCTGATGAATCAACTCATTCTTAATACCTACAATCGTCAGATAATAAAGTAAAGTAAACAAAAATATAATATTGATAGAAAATGCCTTATTAACCACTTGGATTGAAAATGCTGCCCACACATTGTATATATCAAACTAGGTATAAAAAAATCAATTCATAAATTAAAACAACATTTCTACTCAGCGGTGTGAAGACTAAATTCGACGCTTTTCAACGGCCACGACTACCTCGATAATCGTTTAAATGCAACGCGCATTAGCGCATAAAAAAAATCCATGCGTACATAAACAATAATAACATATGTATAGTGTATGAAAAGATAACTTCGAGAAAAAATCAACGCTCTTCATGAACAATAGCCAACAGATTAATGCACCCCATGGCGCTACCACGTTTGAGCGTAGCGATTAGTTATGATCTTTGTTGTTGTTCAAGATCACAGAACGTGCGTCAGACTTGCTGTCCGTTAACGTTAGTGGTATAGGCATATAAGCTCATATCGTAGATCGTGTTAGACAATATTTTGAAATTTTGCCCAATCATACTGCGTGGTAAAATTTGTTTATAAGCAAAAATACTCAAGGATTAGTGATCACAAGGATTAGATTTGAAGATCACTTTCAATGCGAAGTTATATATGTATGTATATGTTATTTGGGTTCGATTTTATAACGGGCAGAAATCAGTTATAACCTAGTATACTGATTTTCGGATTATTATATTTAAGAAAATACTGATCTCTCGAAACTCCTTAGCAGATTTTCTTAGACAAAACTGAACTAATCTAAGATTTCATATGGTTTTGAACAGTCTTGGTTACAGGTAGACCTGAGTTCATTATTGCTCTCGAAAACTAGCAAAACGATCGGAATAAAGAAAACGATTTTTGTTTTACTCGTTTAGCTATAAGGGGGTAGGGTATTATAGCTTCGATGCAGCTGAAGTTAACGTTTTTTCCTGTTTTTTTTTAATAAGATATTTCTCCGTTTTTAATTTTTTATTTCAATTTTTATGCTTTGATATCAAAATCCATTGCTATCAGTGCATGTTATTGTTAATATTGGCAGCAGAAATATTTAAAACAATTTATTAATGAAGTGTTAACAACACAATAAAACTAGCGATTCCACAACACATTTTCAGCCGCGTTTTCAAAATCAAGAGCTATTAATTAAATTTTGTTCGTAAATTATAAATTTAAATGCCTAAAAATAATACATATATAAAATAATTTTTAAATATGTCCACAAACAAGCGATTATGCAACAACGTTAGCCGACAGATTTTTGAATATTTCTCCTACTGAAATTCAGTGGCATTTTAGCCTTAGGGGGGCCTTTGTTGTCAGCCAATTAGGTATTAATTAGCGCTTAAAACATTTCTCATTGCCATAGTGGGCAAAATTTACATTTTTAAATAAGCAATGAATTTTTTTTATATACTTTTTAATTAATTTTTTTTTCTTTGTTTTTTATTTTTGGTTGTTATTATTTTTTTATAGTTTTGTGGCAAACATTTATAGTTGAGTTGGAAGTGTGACCACTTGCTTACCAATTCAAATGAGTCAAGGTTAAAGCATGGCACGGAGAGCAAAAATAAATACAAAAAAAAACACATAAGTAAAAGAAAAAAAAAAATTCCACTTGGATAAAAATAACTAAAACGCATAGCAAATAATTGATATGGAAAAGTAAAAAAATCAAGCGGAAAAAATTAAAAATATGCTAAGCACGTTTTTCATGGTTTCCCGGCGTAAAGCGGCGCTTGTCTTGTAGTTTATGCATTTTTTCTCTCTGTTTATTAATTTTTTATTAGTTTACATGTGTATTCATATATGTACATAAGCATATTTACTTGTAAACGCATATTTGTTGTTAAACGTTTTTAAGCATTATTTTCTATGCAAATTCCAATTTTAATTGACGTGTGACAATAGTGCGCTTACTATATACATACACACTTATATGGTATATATGTATATGTACCTATCTAAGTTCACAATAAACCCTTTTTTATTTAACAACAACAGCACATGCGTTTTGTAATTTTTCCCCAAATATATCTATAAACATGTTGATTAGTGTCTGCGCATGCGCTTGAGTCATTGCTTTGAGCGCCACTTTTTTACCATTCTTTTATATACCTATATGGGCATTACATCACAGCCATTATTAATAAATGTTCATTTATTTATGTACGAGTATATACATATGTACGCATGTTCGTTTGTTCACCAAGTTTATTGTTTTCAATTACGCTTTACATTAAATATCATTTAATTGATTTGCTGTTCGAGCTCGCGGCATTCCTTTATTAATTTAAGTTTGTTGTTGATGTACGTAAGTATGTATTTAGTTAGTTCTGGCTTTTGCTGTTATGCATATTCATTAATTTTGCTTAATTAATTGTTGTAAAACAATGCTTTAACATGTTTTTTGAGTTATTTTAAACACATGATTTTATAAATATTTTTGTAGATATGTGTGTCCATATATTTAGGAAAATTACAAAACAAATATTTTTTTCCATGTGAACCATTATTTTTAAAAGGCGGAGTTGTGGTTCTAACAGTACCGTTATGTTAAAAAAATTCTATCAATGTCATATGTCAATATGATATTTTGCGAGTTTGTACCTGAGCGATTTGTTGGCTCAGCATAGTGAAATATTAGAGGAAAATGTACGCGACAATGAATAACACGGTTTGAAATCGAATCTAAGAATCGGTGACTAAGTCCCAAAAAGGTTTTTCCACATATAATAGACTACACACATACGAGTACATACATTTATTGTATAATATTAAAATATTTCTGATAATAAAAAATAATGATGTAAATAAAAAATAAATTATATAAAAAGAATTAAAATAAAAAAGTAGAAAATTTGTCATATGTAAAATAAAAAGTAAACATTTCTTAATATTTTAAATTACCAAAATTTGCGTAAAAACAAAATATGTGTACATATTCTTTATGCTGCGCCCGTTTTTAAACAGAATATTTGAACTAATTTTTTTCCTGCTTTATTTATGCTACAGAGTCTAATGTCGACCTTCACCTGCTCTAATTGTATTTGTATAATTATTAAAACAAAAAAACAATTAATCACTTCAATTATTGTACACTTTCAAAACAAATGAAACATACCCACTTGTAATTGTCAATTGAAATGGGTCACTCGGTTGTGAAAGGGCGCGTGTTATTACGAAAAGAAAGAAAAACTCGTTAAGACAATTTATTACAACAACTGACATTTGTCATTTCACATTTTGGTGTTTAAAAATTTCACGCTTTATCAAAATGAACGCACGTACAGAGGCGGTTTTGTATTGAGACATAATGGAGGGGCGTTTCAAAGAGGTATAAAAGAGAGCGATGTGTTAAAAAAAAACATTAAAGGCGTTGTTTTTAAAATTTTTGCATTACTTGTAGTTAAATTTAGTTGATATAAGTTTATAAATAAAATCATTCTAAGTTTCCGTATTTTTGATGCTTCGAAAAATCTTATTTTTTCTGAAAGGGGTAATCTAGTCTAGTGGCCCGAATCGAGTGTTTTTTGAAAATTGAAATTTGTATTCTTTGCCATACATTTTTTCGGTATATTTCAAGACACATAAATAAAATTTAAAAAAATAATAATTTTCAAAAATTATGCAGCTATTTTTTCAAATTTCTAGACTAGATTGAAAAGAATAGTCTCCTAATTTCTATTTTTTTTTTATTTAAACATTCCTTTTTTCATTTTTGAATTAAACAAATTTCAGACTTATTTAGAAATTCAACATACATTCACTTTTTACTTCCTCATACATACCTACTTACATACATATTCATACGTAAATCCTTTTTAATGCATTTTCATTTCTAATCTCTACCCAATTGACCCATTAAACGATCAATCGCTCGAGTCGCGCCACGCGGCATGCCAGCATAAATGTTTGTTGTGTCTGTATTTATTTATATAAATATTTTTACATACATACAAGTATGTATACTGTTACTTGCAAATGTTGGTATTAAGTAATTTTAATGTTGCAGTTCGATTTTGTTATCAGCAAACATATAAAATTCATATTTTTTTATTGCTGTAAGCTCTTTATGTTATTTGTTATTTTCCGGTATGCGACGATAGGGCAACACACTTCATTTCTGACTTTTTATTACTTAATTAAAAAAGAAAATTTATATTAATTGATTTGTAAATTAGCGTGATTACAAGGAAATATTTTGAGCTCAATGTTCTTAACAGTTTTTAAACACGTACTTAGAGTTTTGTTTTGTTTTTATGATGACTGGAGTCAGCTGATAAATTCGATAAATGCCTAGAACTTAAACGTAGTTTACGCTTGATAGAACAATTTAATGATCGTTTTTAATTATTATTATTATTATTTGTTTCAACTAATTAATATATTTGGATTGAATCCAAATAATCCTCAATACCATGTTGCTTGGTTAGAGGGGAGGAGCTAGAACACTGTACCATTACTATTATTGTATGGTGTGCGCGTCTTGAACTATCCTGTTGCACAGAGCACTGAACATGCTATTTAAAAGAAAAATAAATTTTTTTTGTTATACTGTATGTTTAATTCCACCGTTAGACAAAGCTATATTGTTGCTTCTTGGTACCATGCTTTTAAATTTTTTTTTTAATATTTGAATGTTTATTTAATTATTTTTTTTATAAAATTTTTTATTTTTATTTTTAATATATTTATTATTTGTTTACATTATCCAATTTACTGTTCTCACCACGCTCTGAACTAAATTCAAATATTTTCGCCATTAATTCCCACACACGCCCTGCAAAATCTTGTAGGCTCAAACTAAACTATTTTGTTGTTTTAATTCACCGCTATACAAGTTTATAAAGCAAACCGGCCATCTGCCGCCATTTTCCCACGCACAAAAATCTGTGTCAAACAGTTATGAATATTAAAGAGGCAAAAAATAAAAAATAAAAACAAAAACCAGGCGTCAGCGTGCCTACTAAATATTAATGCTGAAAATGCTTAATGAAAACATTGTTTGATTATTTTAGTATCACGAATTGTTGAGCCATCAGAGCAAAAATAAAAGAAAAAAAATACGAAAAAACCGTATTTGCTTTGCTTTTTGTTGAGCAAAAATTATTAATGTTCATGAGTTCAAGAGTTTTAACCTCAATGTTTGCGGCAATATTTTTACATGTTTTTTTAATTTGAAAAAAAAGAATAAAGAAAAATTGCCTATAATCCGTATAATAATTTATAGTGAATTTTTTGCGAATAATTTTATACGCATTTTTATTTTTGTTGCTTATGCTACGTATGTATTGTAACAATTAAAGCTGCTTTGGTGTTCTTTTCTTTCTGCAGCTTACGAGCGCTGGCTTTGCGTTCATAAAATAGAAAAAAAATTATAATAATAATAAATAATACAAAAAGTATATCTTTTTCTTATTTCTCAAGGTTCTTCCATCTTTTTTGCTGATTTGCTTTTCGTCATTCTTAGCTGACCCTGTCAGGCCTCTGTTACAGTCGTTAAACCTATTAGAAGAGCACGAGTTGTGCGTTTCTTTAATTTTTTGCTCTTTTCTTTTTCGTCGTACACGCATAAATGGCATAAGCGTTACGAAAATGTCAATAAAATATGACTGACAGACGCATACACATGCCAATTCTTGTGGATGGCTGCTCTTTTTTGACAGCACTCAAATTAAAGTTTTATGCGTCATTGTTGTTGTGCAAGTTTATTTAAAGCTATGACGGTGAACCTTTGATGGTCGTTTCTGCTTATTTCATTACTTTTTACATGTTCTTTTTCTTAGTTTGTTTTGCATATTAACATGGCAATAAATCTAAATTATTTTTTTTACACATCATGAACATTACAGCGTTGACAGTTAGGCAATTTATGAGATAAACTTTTTGATCTCTTAACAAAAAAATAGTAAAGCATTTTATGATAAATATACATGTACTGAAATACTGTTCTGGCCGAGGCAGAACGCTTTCACTGGAATACGGTTCACATCAGAACAGGGTATAAAATTGATTTGATTCATCTTTAGCAACCCGACTCAGTTCTTTTGGGATGGAGTCCACAAATCACCGGGAAGATGGGAAAAGTTATAACTTTAGATGAGCAATATTCTGGACACATATTTTTCTTAAGGTTCTAGTTTTGAAAAAAATAATAAAATAAATCTTAATTTTTGTAGTTCTAACCTTACTTTCTGTACATTTTTTTTCAGTATTGTAAAATCAGTATCATCTTCAAGTTTCAACATAAATTGTTCTCGGCAGCTTTTGACAACTACTGTATCCCAGTCAGCGGATTATTACATTCAAAACTGTTTACGCACATAATTTTAAATACAACGTATTTTAATATAAATTTACAAGTCTAATATGTAGAATTTTGTTATTGCCATTTAAGAAGTGATCTCTTCACAAAATTAAGTCATAACGAATAAAATTTCCTATCTAATTAAACGCACAATTTAGTGACTACCTACAAGTGTCAAAATATCAATGTGACATGTGAATTTACGAAAGTGATTGGTGGTAAAACGAGAAGCGGAAAAAGTGTGCACATAATTAACCAAAAATATATCCAATAGAGTCAAGAAAAAATTACTAAAAAATACTAACTACCAAAAGTATTGCTGCGACTAACTGTCAGTTAAACGCTGTTAGTCACACCAAGTCAATCAAAACCAGCTTATAAACTACACACAAAATTGAAATACTAACTTAAATGAATGAGTGAATCATTAACTGAATGAAATACCCACACTAACTGTAGTATATAGTATTACCAGTTACTTATGCGCTCCCCGCTTGCATCCGCCAGCTGTCAACGTGCCAAACACACGCGCACTCTCGTAAACTGTCATTTGTGCGCTGTCAAACTACCAACCAGCCGCAATGTAAATAAAAAAAAAATACAACCCACCAAAATGAGGCGACCAACTGTTCAACTGGTTACCTTTGTTGTTACCACCTTTTTCGGTCATAACACCCAACTATTCAACACAAATGTTGTGCGACAAGTCTTTGGCTTGACAACTTCTTGCGCCGAAATGTCTGACTCTTTTTTGCGTATTAACCCCAAATTTATGTCACTTGTAATATAAAACTCGTTGAGTGATTTGCGAAGCGTCAGGTTAAGGTTTAATTAAAATGTTTTAGACATTTAAGGCATATCATGTTTTGAGTGTTTTTTCATTTATTACATATGATATGTATAATAAAGTATCATTAATTAAAAAAGTAAATGTTGAGCTGTAGCATAGGTGGTGTAAGAATTGACAGGGTTTCTTTATACCTTTCGATATTAATCTATTCGCGTAACTACTTACATATAAACTTTTATAATTATGTTCAATTATATTTTAGTCAGATTTAGGATCCGTATGCAGTGCCGTATAGAGAAAACCGGAGCCCGTGGACGATATAGCAGTAGTTCTAATTCTGTGCTTCTTGTTATTTTAGAAACCTCCTCATAATGTTCTGAAAAAGTTTTTGTAGTCTCAGTTCTCATCTAGCTATAAATATATGTAGATCTGTTTCATTTACGTAAAATTCTCTCAAATTCAAAAACCAAAAACAAAAAAAAAATTATTACATTAGATGAATACAAGTTACGATCGAAGGACAAGTAAAAATTGCGATTTTTGACAAAATGGTGGCTTCGCCGAGAAAATAAGTTTTTGGTGAAAAACTTTTCACTGTAGAGTGACTTAAAAAATAGAAATTAGTATCAAAAATTGTATTCCCGCCATCATTACTTGAGAAATACGTATATCTGAAACGGAGTGTGTCGGAAAAATTTTCCTCACCATATATGCAAAAAAATCGATATTTTTAAATTAAATTTTTTTGTTTAAATTTATTTTTCGATATTTTATTTTAATCACTTACTGAAGTTATTTTTTTTTTTCTATTAATTTTTTTTTTTACCAAAGAACGGAAGTTGCCACAATTTGACAGATGCATGACAATAAACACGCTTACATACATCCATAGACTTAGTTGGGCGTGCGCATTACAGCTTTTGACAGCTTTACTAGGCTTTAGCGAAAATGGGCGTACGAACGCTGTGCTGAGCGTGTGTTCGGTCTTATTCAAAACATTATTGTATTCAGTTATGTTTTCTTATTATTGGTGTTGCCCTGGCAACCAAAAGTTCTCGCATCACAACTAAAAACAAACACAAGCGCTTGTAAGCACACATACATGCTCACATTTTAATTACCGCCGGTTTTTCGTAATAGTTACCTATTTTGTATGCAAATTCTGCCTCTTCACCGTTCAGAAAGTCAGATATGGTATTCAATTTGTTTTTGTTTATTATTTTTTTTATTTTTTCTTTCCTTACCCACTGCCCACACTCATTCATTAGCGTAAATTGTTGTTAATAATTTGCATGATTTGTTGCACACACATACATTCTTCTGCAAATCTGTATGCAACATTTGCCACTCAAACATTCCACGCACTTCACAATGCCCATTCAATTCGTTTACTCGCAGTCATTTGGCCATTCATCTCACATGCATTCATTCATTCACTAATTCATAGTGAATTTTTCGCTTTTGCAACGGAAGTGAATTTGATTTATTAGCGCTGAGCTGAACGGTCGCGCGATCGACATCATCACAGCTGGGAGTAAGTGTGTGTAGCAACTGCATGCGATGGTGGGCTTTGTGGTCCACTTATGCTCACTAATATTCAGAGTATGTTATGCAGATATATTATAGAGAAATTTGTAGATCATACCCTGCAGGAAATTCGAAGCTTGCAAAGTGTTTTTTATAGTGTTATTACAACATAATTATGTCCATATATACATTCTCGGTAAGCTAAGATTATTTTGGCATTGTTTTTGACTTTTGAATTTTATTCTAAAATAATATATTATAGAAAATTTTCACTTTGTGAGACTTTCTTGAATGACACCCTAAGTTTCCAAATCTTTTTTGGCATAAAATCTCCTAACACATATATATATGTACTACATACATTGTCATAATACTGAAATGATTCGAGAAAAATAAATACAGAGTTTATTTATTATTTTTAAGGCGGCAGCTCTGTTCTAAAACTTTTTCGGCATAAAATTGTCTCACATTTTCACCTTGTTTTGGGACTAAATTTTTGTTGTATGAAAATGTGGTAACTCTGGTTATTGTATTTTATTTTTCAGCGTTGTGAAATAGGTTTCCATGATATCTCTAATTTCATATGGTATATATACTTTAGTCACATGTTGTAATAAGTTTTACTTTTAAATTAGGTGGCAACATATTTAATAGAACTTATATTCTCTGCTTCTCTTGTTTCAATAAAGTCAGCCAAAATTTTAACACTTTTAATTATAAGCAAGTTTTGTAACAAAAATGAATAAAATAAAGATAATTGGTAGCATAAAACCCTACATGTAAATGGTTTTGAGGCTTAAAGCAAGCCTATTTAACAGACTTTAATAGCTAGCAAACCTAATTTAATATTTCGAAAGTAGCAACTCTGTTCTAAAACATTTTCGACATCCAATTTTCCCAAATATTGACCTTGTCAACTCAATTTTTTTCAGAATGTGACAACACTGGTCAACGTATTTTTTGACTTCAATGTTCTAAAATAGGCTTCTAGGATACCGCCAATTACATATAAATACTTTAATTACAAATTGCAGTAAGTCTTAGTTTTAAAATGGATGGCAATATTTTAAAAATCAGTTAAATTTACATTTCTGGTTTCAATAAAGCCATCCTAAATTTAACATCAATAAAGTGGTTTTGCGGCTTGTAACAAGCCTATTATGCTTCAAATCTTTTTAAAATGTTTCCCAAACTTCAAATTGTTCCTAGAGGGTATTTTATTTAGCACTAAATATTCGTGATTTTATTCGAAATTTTGTGTGGTATTGTTTTGGTATTTGTATGCTGACTATTTCCGGTGCAAAAACAACGCTGGTTGAGTGATTGTATGCGTGAGCGTCCGAACGTTTCGTGTGCTGTTGACACACATTTCGTATGGTGCAAAATAAAATATAGTAATGTAAATATATATAAACCTAAACTTAACTGTGCACAACTCTTAAATCTGTTTTAATAATTTGTTTTATGTGATTTTACGGCTTACTGTTAGTTAAATATAATACATAAAAATACACATAAATATAAATAAAATGTTAAAATCTTCCATTTTACTCATTAAATGTTCAAATTTTTGTATTTTGTGTTGATATTTTGTCACACATTTACACACACGCATCGGTTTTTGTGTGTGTTTATGCAAATCAGTTCAACCTTCGTGGTGTGTAAAGATGACTCATCCTATTTTGTTGTTGTTCTTGTGCGGCATTGTAACATTAGAAATGTTAGAAATAGTTGTATGGCGTGGAAATTTTTGAATTTGGGTCAGTGTCAAACGAAAGTGAAGGCGTTTTCAATCAAATTAGACACACACATACATATAGACGCACCTTTGTAATATGAAGCAGCTGTAAACTTCGGTGGTTTGTTTCTTTGTACGCATCCATGTGTCACCGGCCATTTAGTAATTTGTTATGCGATAATTACTGTCCATTGTGGGCTTTAATTGCCTTTCATTCGTGCGCGTTGTTTTTTTTTATAGAGTTTATAGATCAATTTGCTTACAAATCACATAACTGGCTGATCAAAGGTGATCTAAAGCGATATACTTGAATACTTTTTAGACATATTCATTATTTTAGACTAATTTTAACAAATTTATTTTGATTGAACATTAAATTCTTTCTATATGAAAATGTTACTATCAGGTCTCACTTCAATATTATATACACATTTTTTTCGGTTCGATATATGTACATACATATTGCGATTTGGATCTTATCAGCTATTTAAATAAAGTGCTGTAGAATAACAAAGTTTACCCTATAACGAGAAGCTAACTGATTGTTCAAGAGAGTTCTGAGGCATCAAGATCAGATTGCTACTAGAAAATTTTTCTTCTATAGTCTTATCACATAAAATTATTCTGAGATGGGAATAGAACTCGTGACTACTGTATTATATTTTCCAATACAGGTCGCCTCCGTCTCTTCAAAGCTCTAAGTATGTTAGGTTAGGTTAAGTTAAATTGGATAAGGTTAGGTTAGGTTGAATGGTCGATCCTAACAGGGATCTTACTTGGACAGCTTCAAACGCCGCGCCATTGTAATACCTAGAACTCCTTTCGATTGGACAATGTCCAGTAAGAACTACTACGATTGCGGCATAATGAATTTTGCTAAAGGCAAGTAGAGGCTGGTCGCTCTGCTAGCGGAGTGAACGCTCACCTCCCGGAATGAAGCTGCTCTTCGGAGCAGTGAGTCTACTGCTACTTTAATAGCAGCCACTTCTGCTTGAAATACACTAAAGTAATCCGGTAGACTTAAGCTAAGCTTGACAGAGTGTCCCTGACATAAGACTCTCCGTCCAATCTTCCCTCCTAGCTTCGACCTGCCAGTATAAAAGCTCATTGCGCGTCTTTTTCAGCGGCTTCTCCTTGTCTACATATTCAACGTTGGATAAGCTTCTGCGACGCAGAAAATAGAAAATGAATAAGCCCAAAGCCTTCACGGCCAATATAGACTAGACAGCTGTACTCGAGAACAACCAAAATGTTCAAACAACAATAGCAATGCAAAATGGTATTCGACACGAGCAAATGAACTCGTAAATTTTACATGTTGCGGATAAGGCAAACAATGCCAGACTTGGCCATAAAAAGTGCTAAATGCAGAACAGCAAAATCCGGACAGGTTGCCCGGAAGGTAGTCACTTGGGCAGTTGGCGGTTAGTCGCGCAGCAATTTAGACAGTTAGCGAAGAAAGCTCTTGCAAAAGTACTGAGCTGTACCTAAATGCTACTTACCAATCCACACAGTAGAGAAAAACGTCTAGAAGTATAAAAATAGTAGAATCATACATATGTACGTCTATAAAAAAATACTGTTACATTTTTATTAAGTACCTTCATACACTCACAGTCAAGTTTTAGCATTTTTAGCTCGCCACAACAAGAAGTAGAAAAATCGTGAGATCTTTACATTTTGATGTACTCATTTCGTGCTTGCGCTAAAATTAACTACCGCAACGGCTCGTCGTCGTTGCAAATATTTAAGCGCTTGGCTATTTAACCCGTGAATGATGGTAGCAGAATAAGAATAAAGCAAAAAATACTAAAATGAAAGGGACTTGCTGCCCAGCTGGGCTTTTAAGCTGTTAGTAACTATTAAGATTTAGTAACTTTTTTATCTTTTATAGTGAAATGTCATTGATTTGGCACTATTACAACTGATTGCGCAAGCAATGACAGCTGTCACATTGATTATTGGCGCGCAATCGTGAAATCTTAATTTATATATGTAAATACTTGTAGCATTAGCTGTTAGGAGTGTATAAAATTACAAAATTTTAGGTGTCGAAAATGAAATTTTTTTGGAAATATTGGTAGCAGTTGACGAAAATAGTAGTAGTAGTTGACGGATATATCGATATCAATTTTTTAACATTCTTTTCAGAGCATAAAAAGTATTACATAATCGTTACTATATATCAAAACATCGATGCTTTAAAGTAAAGTATGTAGATAATATCGATATTTGGTATCGATATTCGATATATATGTATACCCGTTTATAAAATTGGTATTTATTTCGGAACATTAAATATTTCTCATGATCGATACTTTATATCGATTATTTGAGCAAATTTTGAAGATATATGTGGATATTTGTCAGCGATTTTCGATATATGTTTACCTATATATCTTTTCATAAAACGTTACTGAAAATTAATATTATATGCTGAATATTAATGTTTTTTGCAGCAAACACTGTAACTACATGTCTATATCTTTATTGATATTTCTTCTAGAGGGCTAAAAAATCTTCGAAATCGATGTTTGTAAAAAAAAGTTATGTGTAAATAGGTCGATATTTATATTAAATTAAATACATTTTAATATGATCGATATTTCGATATATTATAATTAAGAAATATCGATAATATATCGATTATTTTTATTTACTTATTCCAACTTATTTAAAAATATATGATTTACCTGAGCATATGAAAATTATTGGGGCGAAGAATTTAAAATCATCTCCCAGACTTCTCAGCCTAGAGAGGAGAACAGTTGATAAATGATTTAGGACAAGAACTTGTCGAAGGGCCTGCTTTAAAGAAATGAAGAACTCAGATAGTTGTTCATGTGATTATATACATATGTATGTGTATTTCAGAATATTGTAAAGCAATTTGTATTTTTAGTTAGAAAAGCGTTTAACGAAAATTCTGTGAAATACCTTAAGTTAAACTTTCTGGAATAACTATAAAGAAGTAACTCTAAATATTTATTTTAGACTTTCTCACGATGCATATGCATATCTCAAAAGGCATTGTTGCATTCTATGGCGAAGTGTCTTCGCGCTTATCGTCGTCTGTGTAACGATGCGCGTCGACATTCCGCGAACACGCCCACCAACGGCTTGCCATACAGTGAGTAAATACCATACATATATATATATATATATATAATTTTAGTTTACATAACATATAGATATGTATGTATGTATGCAATCATGATTTTTACCTGCATATATGTACGAAATTTCTGCGAAACGTGCTGACGCGTCGGCGTAACTACTTGTACTACGGAGCGCCAGCGTTGATGGCCTAGCGATAACGATCGAACAAAGCAACAGCAAACAAAGTGAACAAAGCGAAATGAACAACTAGCAACAAGGAAACAAAAATTAAAAAATTTGTAAATATTTCACAAATTAAAAAAAAACATTTTCAAGCGCCTTAAATGCAAATATCTAACTTTGACGCGATTCGCGTGTGAACGCGTTCAAAACTGGAGAAATCGCTACATTTTTCGACACTTAAGTCATCACCATAAAAAGAGTGAGCATACAAGCGCACACGCCAATTCTGGCAGCAATCAACACCTTACCGCATGAACTCATAAATTCCGCGTAAACAAATAAATTAAATCATCAAACCGAAAAATGGAAGTAAAAATAGAAAACATGACAACAGCAACGCAGTGAAATGTGTAGCGCGTTAACGCCGACAGCAATAGGTTAATCAGTAAAGCGATATAACCGTAAGCGGCTGTGGTGACAACAACAATTTAAGCCAAACACATTGGGCCGCCAATAAAAGCAAGCATCGTGGCGGCGCATGATGACCATCAGCGTATTACTCATTACGCGCTTGCTTGACTTTGGTCAGAGTGCGCGCAGGCGTTTTTATATACACACATATAAATATAAAGCGGGCGCGCGCGACGTTTGTAGATAAAGTAAGGCGCGTAACAGTGTTGGTTGAAGAATGACATAAAAATTGCGCGCAATTGACAAGAAATGCTGCTGGCGTTTGGCGTTTCAGTAGCGCGGGCGTATAGCAAACTCAATGCCTTACGCGCCGCGCGCTCCACTGTCGACTTACTGCGCGCAGCTTGCTTACAGCTATAATTGAATTGCTAAACAACACTTCTGGTTTTTATTATACATTTCATTATTATTTTTTTCACCGCTGTCCTTTATTTGCATTAAACTATTTTTAGCGTGTTTGTTTCTTTGCATTTTATGCACTATAAAAGCTAAGGTTGTTTTTCGTTTTACTTAGCAGTTTGCTATTTCTCTTTTGTATACTTGAGTACATTTTAGAAATGCCGCGAGCTACGTGCCCAGGGCACAGGTGACACAAGCCGAGTTGTGTTGTGGGCGTTAAGTGTACTTGCTGCATGCAACATAATAACAACGCTCAACGCTCATAAAAGGTAGCCAAGCCAAGACTAATGACAAAGAGTTTAGGTCAACTTTTGTAGTGCGCTCACGTTTTTCTCGTCGCTGAGTTATATCGGGCACTTTTGTTTGAGTTGAATTGTTTCTATTTTATTTTAAGGTGTGTAGTCGTAATTTTGGGTTGATTGTTGATAAAAAGTGAAAGAATGCCATTGGGCTTGGGGATTTTCATGCGTGGGTTGAGTTGTTTTGTGTTGCGTGAGGTCAGGGCTTAGACCTTGCTTTTTTTGCAATGTACGCTACATTTTCCTCTTTTCTATCGGGTTTGTTGCGCAAATAGTTATATGTCTATATAACTGTCTCTTATTTGTTTACTATGTACGTATTCTTTATTTCATCCCAGCGTTATATTACTGTATGGTTTGGTGCGATATTTGTGGTATCCACGATTTTAAGTCAGAGACATTCGTCTCGGTAGTAATTGGACCTCGTATCGAATATTGCTGTGCCTTTTAGATCCTTATGAGCTCGTGTGATCAAAATAATCGCGACTTGTCTGAGAGTCCCACTTAACAAAAATTATCCCTGTATTTCCTTTTTGTGTAGTGTATAATTTGTTGGAAGCTGTGAAAAATATAGGTGCGCACCTTTGATATCAGAGTTTGAGATCATTTTAGTTATCCTATAGTTTCGTTGAACAAATGGTATTATTTACAGCAGCTTAAGATGCCGTCAATTTCTCACGGCAGTGGAAATCAGTTATCCGGATCTATCCCTTTGTATTTGAATTGTCTATATTGTTGAGGCTTTCATCTGTCTAGAATATCGATTTCGTTTGATTTATCTGGATTCATCCCTATTTTCTGGATTATATATTTTATTTCGACATTTCATATGTCTAGAATATCGGTCTCGTCTTCTTTGCTAAGTGATGAGATAGCCATTTTTTATGCAACAGCTCCTCAATCGGTCTTAGATGCTTGCATCATGAATTTCGACTGTAAGTTCGACAGAAGATTCTGCAGTATTTTATTACCTTAAAATTGTAGGAACGGACAGAAGCGATTAAATGTATTCAATCTTTCTCATATTCTCTGTCATATCGTTAAAGACATACCTGTTATAAACTTTGCTCTCTTTAGTAATAGATGTGGTAAATGGTGAGAAAGATCCTAATACGAAATTTTAGTATTAGAGCGTTATTTTTTAAATGTATCGTATTACTTCAAATAAATTTCTGTCACTAAATCGTGTTAACCCAACCTTTTCCTGCTAATTAACCAACCATTTATATGCATACCCACACTAACCGGTTTCGATAAATATTTTGCATATTCAAATGAAACGGAAACTTGCTTTGATCAGCTGTCACATCTCCACGCATCGGCTGCATTAGCGCAAATAAATATTTATATATAATTTGTTTAAAACGTTTATTTTTCACACGCAAATTATTACGGTTTTTGCATATAATGCAAAAATGGATGAGAAAATTAAAAAAACGCCGACAACTCACTTGCATGTCGTGCAACTGTCAACATTGACAGATGTCATTGTCGTTGATGCGTCGGCGCATAGTGTTGCTTTTGCTTTAGCAAAAAGTATGCCAATGCAAATTTAATTACAGACGAATGTTGCTTCCCAATAAATTCAAATGTGAAGCTTGTCGCCAGCTTGTGTAAACTTTATTTATGGCGGCAGTTTCGGTTCAAGGACTTTTGCTCCTTGCTTACATGCTTTAAGGTTGTCCGTAACCTGTCTGTTGTATGTAGCTTTTGCAAGACGTATTGTTTAAGTATTGCGTGTTAGGGGTGATTACAAGATGGCAAAAAATAGTGACAAGCGACTTTAAGATATAAAACTGACGATAGCAAACATTTATTTTATTGTAAATATTTGCATAAGAAGAGGGTACTGGCACCATCAGAAGGGTTTCAGTTATAGTAATTCGTGTCAGAAAAAAAATTTTATTCGTATTTTTTCCGTACTTTTTGAGTCTCTCCAACTTTAAATATTTGTAACTATTCCGTTTTTCAAAAATACTCCATCCCTTTGTACCAACAATAATTTTTTCTCTGCTGACCTGTCTCCAGACAAACCACACATGTCTTCGTTGATGTCTTTTGTATGCAAATTTATTGTCAGCTGCGCGAAATTCCAGCAAAAAGAGCTGTAATGTGTAGAACAAGCAGTATACAGGTCAATCGCCTACGGAAAATTGGCTTTCTGAGTAGCAGTTGCTATAATTTTTCTTTTGAATACGAGTGCTTCTTGATTATGCACACTTATCTGGTGCGGTGTTGCATGAAAATTAGCAGTATATTCAAATGTAAATGCAAAGGAAAAATTAATAAAGAAATAGTGAAAAAATTGGTTAAATTGAAGATAATGCAAATTATACTTGTAGCAATTTAAGTGTAATTATAGCAAATATATAAAAGTGGCATGTTCAAAGGAATTGGATGGTTTATAAGTTGAAGATTGTTAAGGACATGACTAGTCTCAATAGTAGCCTATATTATTTATTATAAGCCTCAGATCTTGTAGTTTTGAGTAACCAACAGCCTCTCTACTTTTTATTATATTTTTTAGTATAAGAAAGTGCGAGCTTCACATGAGCTGTCAAACTGAGAAGTAGTAACTGCTTCATATACCATAGATATTGAGAGATGTGACGGTAGCATAACAGCTGCTTCTATCAAATACTCTCTGAACCAGCTCTCGTTACGTCAATAAGCTTATCAATTCAATAGATGGTTATATGTTTCGTACTAATCTGAATTTCTCAAGAAAACATGTCTGTCTAGAATCTCTCTAATAGTACTCTTCTAATAGTACTTTAAATATTCCAAACTATCAGTAGTTGATGAGTCATTTATGCTAATATAAAGAATAGAAAGAAAATGTTTTCTCACGAGAAATTTAAAACAAAAATATTGCACTGACCCCTCAACGAGGAATTTTATAAGGTATACAATTTTTAGAATTTTTTTTGTTAATTTATCTCATGGGATACAATTGAGCGAGGGAGTACAAACTCAAATAATGCCTTTAAAAAAGTTTAGGTATGAACTAAGCAAACCAAAAGGAGATAAATTTATAAATTTTCAGTTTTTGGGGGTTTGGGAGTAATATGGTAATATATTTTTCCGAAATATATAGGTATACGGTATATATAATATATGATATATGTAAACCAAAGGATAGAAACTTGATAAGTATACCGAAGTTGGGGACTTCGGCAAAGTATGGATATATTTTGACGAAACTTATAGATATTCCGTATTCGGAAGCTTAGGGATAGCATGCACTTATTTCTCGATAAGTGCTGATCTGCCACCTTATTCCAAAGCTTTATTTGCTGATTCAATGATCTATTCTAAAATGATTATTTCATTTCTTATTCAAAATGGCGTTTTATAGCAAAAAGACGTACTTGTGAAACGATTTTGCTCCAACAGAACTAAGAAGATGGGCGTCTTGGGAAGCTAATGTAGCAAATATGCATATTTTTCTAAGAAACATTCGCATGCAATTTAAGTTATGACTGAGTTTATCACTTTTAGTTGTTGTAATTTTCATGTTTTACACGCAACAGCTAATTAACATATCCAACACTTGTTTTTTCCGCTAACTACAATCTCCGTCTGGCAACTCGCCTGCACCACTTGCATACAATGCGAATATGCCCGGAATATTGTAAAAAATTTCTCACATTCTAATGTCGAAGCGCATCGAAATTCATTGTGGCATTAAGTCTATTGAAAAATTGCGGAAATGACTTACTTACATAATGAAGTTGAAAATGTGTGGCAAGCAATAGAGCAAAGAAAAATACACCAACTAGATAATTTCATAGCGCAAAGTTGCACGTAACACACTCGTAACAATAAACTACAGCGCACTAATAATACACAAGTGACACATACGCGTACACATGTGTCCTCAATTCTTCCAAAACACCTAATAAATCAATGCGAAAAATCGCAAAGCAACTGTCGCTGTTGTAGTGCAGTGTAAACAGTGTTTCGAGAGCGAGTTATTTGTGGGGAAAAACTTTTAAATAACAATATGATCATTGAAATTTTGTATCGTTAACCGGCGCATTATACTCTATGGACTTAATGTTCATACAACCATATTTCATATTTAACACATGAAACACATTGATAAGTTTTTCCAACCACAAAAAGTTCTTCATTAAGTCATCTTCCTCTTTTCCCAAAAAAGATGTGACAGCGAGCCTTATTAAGTTCCCATAAACAAAGTGGGACTGAATTTAGCTTGTTAGATTAAGTGGATCTAGTACCGAGATAATTTGAATTCTACAATTAAGAAAAACATGAATTAATCCTGCATTTTAACTATTAACAATAAAAACAAGACAGTCTACTCAACTCATTTTTAAATCTTTCCAGTGTATTTTGTGTAGAAAGGGATGTGAGAGGCTGCGGTAAAGCGGGTTTTTATATAGCTTACCAGAAAATGTAATTCTACAGGGGTCTCTTAGAGTCAAAATGGCATAAATGCTTCTTAAGGTTAGATACTTCTACTTGAAATTGCCTTGGGTACGAATACTCTGGCAAAGATCGCTAAGATCCTCTACAAATTTAAAAATCACTTTTTATAAAAACGATATGTTTCATGCAAAGGATCACCACATTTTTGGCTTTTGTATCATTTCACGTCTACCTTTTGTTCAGACTGCAAAATCACACTAGATTTTTCTTTGTCAAAGTATACAGATAATCATTGGCTTTTGAAAACCCAAAATTCGTATGTGTCAACCAGCTACACTACTTTTTTTATTAGTATTTTTAGAATGAAACACCTTTGCATAGAAGTTCAGCAACAATTTAGTGTGGGAGAAGACAAAATAGAACTTTCTTATTCAAGAAAAGGCTTAGTCAAACATCTAATTAGGTATATAATCCAGTTTAGATGGACTTACTACAAGTAGATCGATTTCACACGAGCAGAAACCTTGGCATTTTAAGAAAATTATTTAAGCAATTTAATGAGTCCACACTCAACTGTTAATGCTTCGATGGACTCTTGCGTAATCCAGGTGTTTCTAGAAATCCACCAACCATACGTATTGAGCTCGAAATTCGTAAACTGGAACACTATAAATTTCAAGTTCCCACCGTCCAGGCACCACCCACTGTGCCACAATGTGCTGTGATGCTTAAACGCTTGTACTCGGTTGTCAATTGTAGTGCGAAGTTATGCGCTTGAACTACTGTGTGTGTCTACGTATACAACTCGAACAACAACAACCGCTATACGCCTGCTGGTCGGTCTGCAGTCGAACGGCCCGCGCGCGTTAATCCTGTCCGCCCAATTCCACAAACGCAGACGTAACGCGCTGCAGTCTGCCGCGCTGTCTACCCATGGTGTTACAATTATGCATGCAATATGCATTTTTATGCCACTGCCGCAATTGCAAATCTAATTCAGCCACTCAAGCGCGTCACCAATTTGATTCGCAGATTTATTTACTACGTGCAACAATTTTATTTTTGCACTGGCCGCACACTCACACTCACTTTGTTGTTGTTTTGTTTTCTGTTTTTTGCTTTTTGCTTTTACATTGCAGTTTGCCTTTGTTTTTGATTGAATTGAATTTTCCGCTTCGTTTGTCTGCTGTTGTTGTACAAGTAGCATGGCGCGCACTCACTGTGTTTGTTGCTTTTTTCTATTCTTTCTACGCCTTCGTTTGCATAAGCGTGCATTGGCGGCGCGCTCTGAGCCTACGCGTCGTCCAACGACCCACGTTGCATGCAACCGCAACACCAGTATCTTGTGCGCGCATGTGTGTATGTGACAGCGGTCGCCTGGCACGTTTTGTTGCTGCCGCACGGAGCGGCGTGTGGGCGTGCGCCGTCGGCACAGCGGTTGACGTTTGTCGTTGTTAATTTTCATTGCGGTTTCTCGCAAACAGAAATCATTAAAGCGCAGGACTTGCAACACACGCACACACATTTGTTATTGTTGTTTTCTTCCAGCATTTGTTCTGTGCAAATTTAGCTGATAATTACGCTAAGCGGCTTAAGAACTCATTGCAGCACGCTTGTACGCCAACACAATGTGGCTTTTGTTGCATGCCTGGCATTTTGTCATAATTGAATTGAGCAGTTGAGCTACATGCAACAACAGCAACAAACACAGTGAAAGTAATCATTAACGGGAAATTGAGAAATTTCTGTTTTGCATTTTGTACATTATTTTCGCAACGGTCAACAGGCTTTAAATTGCCCATGGCATGCAGGCGGGAGCTTTGAGCGCTTGGTGGCCGGCGTTTCAGCAACATATGTGTTGTGTAAGAATAAAAATTATACGCGCAGACATATGTATATCGGCTTATTATTCTTCGCACAAAGAAATCTCATCAACTTCGCTCGTCCGTTGCGGTTTTTAGACATTCTACACTGACGCCAACGCTGTGACCGCAGTGTGGCACGCATCTTGGTGCAGCCAAGCGCCGTTCGGATGACCGTTCGCACAAAATTCACTTCCGCATTTCGTGCAAATTATTTGAATTTGAATTTTCCATTGTTTCTTGGTGGGAAAGTATTTTTTATGGCATTAAAAGAGTCTAGAAGAGAGAAAGATTGTGAGGAAGGCCATGAAATTTGTGTCTAGGAATTTATTATCACTCAACAATACTCGAATACAAATGAGCGATCTATACATTGAGATCAAAGAGATAAGCTCAATTAGTTAAAAATCCATGCATTCAACGTCCTTGTGCTTTCTCTACAAAGCGTTTTTCGGTTAAGTCCTATCGAAAAGCTTAAAACATCAGTACGTCTATTTACCATCAAAAACTGATTTCCAAAGCGAACTTATTAACTGAAGCTTTCATTTTCACCAAAGATTTTTGTCTCACGAAAGCTCTCTATATAAAGCTTTCACTAGAAAATATCCCATCTATTAGATTTACTTGAGTTTTTTTTTTCAAAATACTTTTCCTTTACAAAGTCTTTCTATTATAACAGTGAAAAAGTCCAATAGGTATAATTTTATGCTAAAAAGGCTCAGTTATTGGCGGGCGCCTCTTTCATGTTGTCAGGTATATTGACTCATCTTGCTGAAAGTCTATGTCTTCATAAAAAGTTCAAACAATTAAGAAAGCTACTCAGTTATATAGCAACTTTTGATGCCGACAGGGCGTTTTGGTATTTGAAATAATGATTTAGTTAGAAATGTATATCTGCTGAGGACAAATGATTGTAAAAAGCTATGAGCAGGTTTTGAATGCTCTTAAATCTTAGTAAAGCTGAGTAAAGAATCCAATTTTTTTTTGAAGTTCTGCATCGCTTAAATAATACGTTGAATCGATGAAGCTTCGTGTGTTACATTATTTAATAATAACTGGATTCTGTTTTTGTTTTTTTAGACCGGAAGGAGGGCTTAAAAAGTGAGTGGTGTAGCTAGCTGTTAAAAGAACTATTATATTTTACATTCAACATGCGAAATATGAGAATTTTGAGTAGTTGTGGTTTCATTCACAAAAAATCTTAAATCTTAGAATTGTATTGTCAAATAAAACTTTGAATCAAAACTGACATATGTTGAAGTTTTTATGCGCAATTCTTTCAAAAAGCCAAAATCGCTCCCTAAACGTTGCATAACACACCGCCATTTGCATAAATACCCGGCACTAACAGTGGGTGGGAAACCTTAACCTTCCAGCTTATTTCAGCGCATTCGCAATAAAGCCCGCATAAATGACATTTACAGACCATAAGCGACACTCGCAGACGCAGACGCAGTCACAGACAAAGCCTTAGACACAGCTGCCTGCTATTTGCCAAGCTGTTATCTACCCACGCAATTGCACTTGTGCCACCAACAACAATAGCAACAAGAGCACGCGAAGTACATACAATGAAATAGCAATTGCCTCGCAGTCTTTGAAGGCTCTTAAAAAACAAGGCAATCAGCAAATCGACTTGGCAATGTTCTGCCCTGTGGTGGCGTGTCTGCGACGGTGCACCAACCAGCGGATGCAAACGTTGCGCACACGCGCTGATATTTTAACGCGCTTCAAAAATTACAACAAACGCAAAAAAAAGAAAAAAAATTAAAAACTACGTTTTTTTTACAAAATATACCATATTTTCGAGTGGGTTGTTTGCTAGCTGCGCTGCATTTTGGTCCGCGTCCGGTTGCAACGCTGCACATGGCATATGGCACGCATGCGCTGTAACGCAGCAACCATAGTGGTTTTCGCAAAGCGAGTTTCTGAATGAACTTTGTTGCCTGCGTTTGCTGGAAGTCGTGCGAGTGTGGGTTTCATTCATGCAAAGCCACTTGAGAAGAATTTAAAAAATAAAAATATTTATGTATATATTTAAGACCACAAATGCAATAAGTTTTGTAACCATACATGTATATACTTATATATATGCGTATATGCACTTCCAAATTATATTTCCTTCGCTACGCGCATTCAAATTTGCAAAATCTAAGCAAAAACTGTTTGGGGTTACCAGGTTGTGGGTATACTCGACTCCTTCGATAGTTGGTTTCATATACATACAAACATACATACACACATATGCACATATATACCATAACGCTTATATAAATATTTTGTACTGCTTCTTGTTATTCCTTGGAAGAATTGTGTGGGCCGCAGAACATGCGCTTCGCCAACCGGTTGTCTATGTGGACAAAAAAAAAAACCCAAAACAAATCAAAATACCCACAAAACAGCATAACAACAGCAATAAACATCAAAATTGCACAAAAAATTGCGCGAAGTCAAAAAGTCTGGCTGCAAAAGTTGCCGGTATTTAATTTTTATATTCTTTTGCTCGTTTTTGTTAATGAACGGTGAATTGCATATCTTGCTCAGTACTCGACTGCATCGGGGTATTAGGCAACCCACTTAAAATTCACATATTTACCAATATTTTTGTTTTAATTTTTTTATTTTATTTTGTCTATACTAATTTGCTCTTTTACTGCTGCCAAACCTACGCGGCGAAAGTTTTTTTTTATTTTGCTCATAGCTTCAGTATTTGTGGGTATTTGTGACTTTTTCAACTTCTTAGGAAGTTTGAATTTGCATTTAAATGCGTGACTTTTGGGCAGAAAAAAGTAGTACTATTTGAATAACTCCATTTCCGCTCGTGAAAAGTCACACAATTTGCTAAGGAAGTGGCACAGTGGTGCAAATATTAATAAGAGGAAGAAAAATTTTGTTTAAATATGATTTAAAATTCGCAGCTTATTCAGTATGCCCCTCAACACGATCTCGAATAGACCCAAAAGTATTGCATATAGAAGGAATCGTAAAGTAAATCAACGTATTATTTTCAATTATACATGGTAACCCAATTGCGTTGAATCTAACTGACATTTCTCCGTTAAAATTCAATGTATTTAGCTAGTCTAGAAAAACCATATATTTATAGTTTAAAATTCGGTTAATAATAATAATAATAAGTTTTTGAATTTAAATTTTTCTGGAACATGAAGTGCTAGGTACAGCCTGAAACATTTATAGAGACAAAATATTCTCCAAATATTTTTCGAGTGTGCAAAAAGTCAAAACCAAGTGAACTCCACTTATACATATAAAGCAGTTAAGATTTGTAGATCAATTGAGAAAGAAATCAAAAACTTTGTGTTTAATATTACCCAAATTAAATTTGATTTTACCAATTTATTGAAATCATCGCATCCGATCTCGAACGCAAAAAAAATAATATTTGATAAAATTGCGGCGTTTTTAAAAAACAAGTTGAATTTTACACTAATTTTTGGTCGTTTTTGGCTTACATAAAACATACAAAAGGTCCAAGTAATCACGAAAGCAAAGTGGATTTAAAGATAAACTAATTAAACTGATTGAACTGAGTTAGTGACATTTTAGAAGGCTGTAACTCTAAAACTATTTGAGATATCGATCTAAAATTTTAGTCTGATATTTTATATATATAACTTATCGAAATATTGGAAAAAAATATATTTTTTAATCTCATACTAGGTGTGCCTCTTAAACGGCATATTATTTACTCTTTTTCTACACTTTGCTTCACATTTCTTCTCTTTTTCATACATACTTTGCTCTTCTCATTAGAATTAAAAAGAAACTACAAATATTAAATCAAATAAATTTAAGATCGTTTATTAAAAAAATATTTTTTAATTGCCTGCTTTCTTCGTCTACTTTCAGATCTCCAATCCATTCGTCGCTTATTGGAGCACGACAGCAGCGGCACGATATGCCCTAGTTGTCGCATATCTTTCGACAAGGGCAAACGCCGGAAATTGATCGATACCTGTGGTCATGAGCGTTGCTATTCGTGTATGTTTCGTAACGATCAGTGTCCGATGTGTATGAATAGTAATAGTTCATTGAAGGGTGAGTAAAATACTTAATCAATAATTTTTATTAAGCTTTTATTTGAAAAAAAAAGAAAATGGAATAGTGATAGATAGTTTGTAGTAGTTATAAATAACATGGAATAACAAAATGTGAGAGTAGGTCATAAAAACTATGAACTCGTATCGAAGTTTTAAAAGTTTAGATCTTATTCTCTGTTTTATACGTAATTGGACTGGACAGTTCACCAAAGAACCATTAGCTGTAAAATATAAAAATGTATGAAAAAATTAACCAGAAAACTATTCTATTCGATCCGAAATCTATTCCTTATTACTCCTTTCCTCTTTTTTATTATATTTCCCCTCTCCTCCAATCGCGCTTCGATAAATCTTTATAATCGTTTTCCGCAAACCAATCTAATTTTGTTTCGCCTTAATTGTTGTCTATATTTCATTACTCTTCTAATTTGGTTTTTGTTGTTTTCTATGCCATAAAGATTAATTTAACTTTAGATTTACAACCACTTTATGTAAAAGTAGGTGTATACGATTTTATTGTTGACGGAAATCATTTGCCACCACCGACAAATCTTAAATGAGTTACAACAGCAATTAAATGTCAACAACACCTTTCTTTTTCGCGGCTATAAAAATCTTTGAAGCTTTGACTAAGCATTCGCTGAAGTTTGCTATGTTAGTATAGATGTTCGTGTAATTTGGTGATAAATATAAAGTTCATTCAGGAGTATACTACACGAATAGTTCTCAAGTCCTTCAGTATGTCTTGATTCATAGAGAAAGTCCAAGATCTTAGAACGGTTTTGGGCGCCCTATAGAAATAGCGATACCTAGGGCTAGCTTGTGTTTCGATATTGGATGAGATGATGCCTACAGATATGCTATTTTTACCCTAATAATAGAACTGATATTTTCATTGAGTCTTTAATTTTTATGTACTTATATCTACAACTTTCTTTTGTTTCAATGTTATCCAAATTGAAACAAACTCAGGATGCGGATTAAGAATTAAAATTTTAAAATCTCTATAATTGCTTTTCGTGTCGTAAGTAAACAGCTACCAGACACATACTAATTTACATATCGATTGATTGATCGAACTTTATACGAATATAAAAAGGGTTATACCAATCTAAACAGAAAATATTTAAATGGATCAGTATGGCTCAAATTTGATTAAAGGTTAGGCGAATGCAATCGCTTGATGAAAGTTTTACTGATAAAAATCTATGCTGAATTCTCTCCTCTTCAAACCATTGGAAGGTGCTCTTTTCCGTTTATAGCGCATGTATTTATCTCTTCTCTTTCAATCTCTTCTGTCAATTCATAAATCAACTCGGAATTCAGAACATCTAATCGTGTATCTCAATCTAATCTAATTGGTCTTTTGTAAAATTTTTTTTCAATTAAACTATTCAACCCATTTTATACACTTGTTTCTTTAATTAATCACGACATTCCAACTAAAAAAATCTCATTAGAAAAGCCATTCAAAATATCATAGCTTTGCCCGCACCCACAAAATCAAATCTGTTGTGCAATAAGCTGAAGTTTATAGTAATTTGTATTCTAATAAACTAATAACAAGCGTAATAATTATTGCGCTGGATTATGCAATTCAATAAACATACGATGTTTGTTCGATTAGTACGAAATTTTTTATGGCATAAAATGTATATAATTTTTTAGAGTTCTCCAAACTATGCGGTTATTAGACACACAACCTAAACACCGTCTCTAACATTTAAACCATATTCCACTTCGGATGCACTTTCGAGAGGAAAAGTTCACTAGTTTGAGCATAGTTTTGGTATCTAAGGTCTTGAGAATGATCGGTGATTTTATGCAGTTTCACAATCACATAAAAATAAGTTCACAAATAATTTGCTTGTCAAACTATAACCTATGAAGAAGTATGAGTAACGCGACATCATAAATTGAATTCCTCGGATCTCCTGTTGTCTTACTATGGGTCAATATGCCAATTAAAAGTAAAACGATTTTTTAAACACTTTCTACGTTAATTTTTATTGATTGACACAAGAAATTATCCGAAATTAAGTTTAGTATTCCAAAAAGAAAAGTATTGGTATACCATCGACTCTTCCTTCATGTTCAGTTTTGATTTTTACAAACGAAAAGTTTGCTATCTTAAACTTATATAAAAAATTTTGGAGCTACCAGTTTTCAATGCTGCCAATGTTGCTAAGCACTTTAATTCATGCAGCTTACGTCTTAAGTGACAGTAGATTACTGTCAAAACGAATTTGACAGCAGCAGTGTTGCATATTAAGCTACCCTGCGGAGACTTTTAATGCCACTGTTTTAACAAACAAAGCTCGTAGCTTGCTCTTAAGGCGTATTACGCGTATTAAGCACAAAAAATTACTACAAATCAACAATAAGAACAACAAACAGTTTACCTACCAATCAGCGCAATGGTTCATTACAATAGTCAGTGATTAGTAGAGTAGAATTCGTGAACGTTTAGTGTCATTAAAGATCGATTTTTGCTGCGGTTTTGCAAAGCTTGTTAGGAGCTGAGTGCACTAGGTAAAAAATATAAATTGCCGGCTGCTATATTTACATTTATACCCTGAACAGGGTATATTAAGTTTGCCACCAAGTTTTTAACACGCAGACGGAAACTATGAAGACCCTATAAAGTATATATATAAATGATCAGTTTGACGAATTGAGTCGATTTAGTCATGTTATGTCTTTATTTGTAAAAATATCTTCACGATTATTATCCAACGCAGCGCTACACTCTCCGAACAAATTGTTGAGATCGGACAACTGTATATTTATATCTGCGATCAAAAGTGCCTAATCAAAATCGAGATAAAGATCTTTTTATACCCTTCTACGCTGTGAAAAATGCAACTGTGAAGGGTATTATAGCTTTGGTGCAGCCGCAGTTAACATTTTTTTTTATCATTTTTATATTAGTTTGTAGTTGTTCGATTGCTCTGAGGAAATCTTAAGCTTGCAAATTGTAGAATTGTAAAATTATTTGTATGCACGCCTGTAAACATTTATATGGCGGGAAGTCGAAGTGGGGTAATGCCACTACTTAAATGCTGTGTGTATAAGTGGCCAACAAGCTGTTTAAAAAGAGGTTAAGAGCAGCGCTTTAAACTCGAGGCGATCACACTCAAGTCACTCCGTCACTTAGTCATTCATCCACGCCAACTTTGACTATAGACAGCTTCTGCAGTTGCAAATTCTACATTACAGCTATAGTGGAGCGCGGCTAAAATAAACAAAAATCGTCGCAAAAAAGTGCGCAAAGTGTGTTTGTTTGTATGTATATATATATATATATGTTTACATGTAACTGACTGCCGATCGTTTGAATTGCAGATCGTTTGCACAATTGATCGTTTGGTTTGTTACTCGCTGTTGGGCATTTACTTTAGTGCTTTTTCTTTTATTTCCACTTCATTTGCCATCTTGTCTATTGTCTATGTATTTGTGTGTTTGTGTGCTGGTGCTCACCCGCCGCCTGTAGTGCAAATTGTTGCAGCTGCGTGCTGTGTTGCGGCAATTTGAAATCGATCTCCTTCACTTTACGATCGTTTCACAGTTGCAGCAGCCCCACTAACAGCAACAACAATCATTCTTGGAGTATGCAAAATTTGTTGTTTTTTCGCTATTTTATTTAATTTTTTTGCGCTTTATTTCTTCCAAGAGGGAGTCAGCCATTAACTGATGTTAGGTAGATATTTTTTATTGTATTTGCATGTCGTAAATTTGCATAAACACGCCGCAATTTATCAGTTGGCATTGTTGCGTCTATTTTTTTTCCATTTTTGTTTTCTCACAGCAAATTTTTATTGCCATTCTTGTTGCCAGTTATTTGTTTAACATTTGCCAAACAATGTCTGCGGTTACATTTTTTATTCTTAACTAGAAGTCAAGTCGCGGTTCGAGGCTTCGCTGCGAATATTGATGGAGGATTAAGTAAATGGAATTATGTTCAAAAAAGAAAGTGAAAAAACCACGAATGGATTTGAAAACATCTGTGGCAACTAAACTTTTATAAAATAACATCTGATCAGAATTGACCCGGACTAGAAGAAGTACAGTTGCGCATATTTTAATACAAATCTTAATTATTCTCTTCAAAATAAGCATCTGAGCCAATACAAGTATGTCAACGTTTTATCCAATTTTCAATACACTTGTTATAAGCCTCAGGTGGGACGGCCTTTATTGTCTTTAGCTAAGTAAAGCTCATTTTTGGAGCGCCATTGACTAAATTGTTGGACTTTTACGACGCCATATTCATAAACCCACGTCGCGTCACCAGTATGTCTATGTATGGAAAACTCTGTGTACAAAGAGTCCTACCATACCGTTAACCATCACTTTGTATATCGTCTCAAACTTACTCAAACATTAATACTTTATGGTTCGAACTCGTCGCAATAAATCATATTCAGGACCTCCATTCAGTTGATGGCAGCAACTGATTACTTATCATTCAATTCGGTTGGCAACGAAACAATACAAATTTGAAAAAGTCAGAAAATTGTGATCGGATTAATATAAGGGTTTTTATAGCTCTCTTAAGAATAAATTATGCATATTTTTAGGTTTTACGGCATATTTATATACTTTAAACTATATGCAATACTTTATAATGACTGTCAAGCTGCAACCGTTACTGGAAAAAACTTTTTGGTTTGTTTATAAGGTTTCACCGTCGATCACGGTCAACCGCATACCAGTAATGTCTATTAAACAGTAGCCAGCAATAAGATTAGCACCAGCTGGTCTTTAAAGCTTTTAGTAGGAAGATGCCTTGAGCTTTTATAACAGGTTGCAGTGCGAACTTTGTTGTTTTTTGTTGTTTTTTTGTTTTTATTGAAAGCTTTTTGGAAGCTTTCAGATTTCTAAAATAGAAACGGAGGTTTATCTTTGCTATGAAAGAATTATCTTCAAAGCTCTCAGTAGAACGATGGGTTGTGCTTCTAAATCAGCTTGCGGTGTGAGCTTTGTTATTCTGCGTCAATTGGTTAGACAAGTTTAAAGCCTCCCTCGAATGGCTAAAAGTTTTTTTCTGAGAGCTTTTTTCTGTATAGAAATACAATAAATTTATTTTCAATGTTAGTCGGAACATGCACTAACTGCTTAGTGTTCTTACGAGCCTTTTAATTCTGGTCATTCAATACCTTTTGAATCCTTCTAAAATACAAACCTCAACAAATTGCTGTGCATTATTCTCACAGATTTATTGCTTTTATCTAATTTTGATGATATAATTTTTATTGTGTTCTTTTTAATTAACCACAATTATTTTTATTATTCCGCACAGATGTTGACTGCAACAGCAATGCTCAAGGCTATGACACGGGCATCGGTGGTTCGACATCGACAATTGTTAGCCCATTGGGCTCACCGCAGCCACAGCTGAGATCACAAGTGCAACAGCAGCATCAACAGAAACAACAACAGTTGCTGCAACTACAACAGCAGCAACAGCAACGCACAAATGCCGCCGCGCTGGCGCGTTACATGCAGGTAAGTGCCATAATCATACAATCAGACAAACATATAGTATGCACATATGAATTTATATCATCATTGAGAAAACAAAACTACAAGTATTTATGTACTTGTACTACTCAACACTAACCAAGACCAGCTTCTAACCTCTTCATCCGTCATAGCTTTTGGAGTGTACGCTTCAAATGTTGATACCGCGCTGGTGTTAAGTGTTTACCTCATTTGGTTTGTGATCGAGTACCGACAAAATAATTGAAGTATGGGTTAGTAACCATCGACTGGTCGGTCAGTCAGCCGCTTGGCTCGATTGTTCCGTCTGCCAAGTGACTGTTTTATTGACTGCGATGCTGAGTGTGAATCGAGCGCATTGCAATGTGAGTCTTGCGGCTAGTTGGAGTATGCGCGCGCTCCCTGTCTAATGCCTGCGGGCAACTCAATCCATTGTTATTTGCATTTCTTTGCACGTGATTGCCGACTATTCAGCCAGTCAGTCAGTCAATCACATGTGTATTTTTTGTTGTTTTTCTTTGTATGGTTTGCCATCGCAAGCGTCTTGCATTGCAAACTCTTCGATTACTCATACAATAGCTTGATCGGCAGTTCGATCGCACAATCGATCTTTGATCTTCCCTACAATTGTCGATCGGCGCGCACTTCACTTGGTGAGCTTATATAAAAACATTAGTATGTATGTGTTTACTTGTATTTTTCACTTTTCACTGCCACTTGATTGGCACTGGATTTGTGTGTTTTCTGCTGTTTCCCCCTCGTTTACGATTATTGTCAGTCTATTCCCAATAAATATTTGTTATTTCTCGTAACTCAACTTTCTTCGTGTTACCGTATTTTTGCTTGATTTTCACTTACTTCTTACATAACTTTAACTCTACCTTTCGTACACTTGAATGGTTTCTTGGCGCATTCTAGATCCCTCATCCTTTTTATATGTATAAAAACTCTTCAATAAAGTTCATCATAAGCTTGTCTTGCTCATGTCAAACCAACGTTTGCTCCTCGTATTTTTCTGTGGTTTATCATTTAATACTTCAAATATTAGTTTTCACATACATTTATATTCATACATATATGTATATAACATATATATTTTTTTTTGTTAAATGTCAAATTGATATTTTAATGCCAAAGGCGTAACCTGAGACTCCGAGACTCAAATATTTTATACACCTGATCAGTGAATTGTGAATGACATAACCTAAAGAGCAAATGTTTGAGTTAAGGTTGCCATGTTCTACCAATGAATAGTTCTGTGTGAGTCTTAAGCGGTTATATCCTCTTGCATGTAAAAAAACGCGCTTTTTAGTAAATATTTATTTGAAGAGGCATATTATTTTAAAAAAATATATAGAAATAATAAAAAAGTTGGCTGGCATCAAGGAACAATTTTCTGCTAAAAATTATCTCCAATCCAATAACCAAAAAAAATTATTATTACAATAGATCAATACACGTAATGGTCAAAGGACTTATCAAAATTTTTCTTTTGGATGAAATGGCAGATTCACAAAAAAATTAGGTTTTTTGAAAAAATGTTGACTGGGTGGCTTAAAAATTCGAAAAAATTTTCAAAAATCTTATACTTTCGATTATTGCTTGACAAATCTAATAGGTCTTATGAAAATTTGAAGTCGAGCGTTCAGGCGGAGTGTTTCGGGAAACGTTCCTTACTGTCTATGAAAACAGTGTTTCAAGTAAAACGTTTTAGAACACGATTACACTTGGTTAAAAAATTCGTACAAATGTACTGATAACTTTAAATTTATTTGCTGAATCTATTTAAATTTTTCGGAGAAATGTTGGAAATATATATATATAATATATATTGTACAGTCGACATATTAACTAAAAATTCGAATTTTCGGAATTCACATGTGGATATAACTCTTTAACCAAAACTGGTTTATCGTTCTGCATTGTGGCTCGAACTTAAAACGAGTTTTTCAAGATTTGATTTGTGGCTTTCGGTATATATTATATAAAAAAGCAGCCAGCTGAAGTGGTCTAACAGCCAATAATCTGAAAGCTTTAGAAATTCTTTTCGAACTTAGGTGACCATTTTACAGATAAAGTATCAGTTAGCTGGAGTCTTAAATTTATAGTATTGTAGTGTTTCTACAATTACTTCAACTTCAGCCAACAATAATTACGAAGTGGCAACCATACGCCAATTTACTCACCCGAACACGCCGTCAAAGAACAAAAACACTTTTCCTCTAAGCCAACATCACGACATTTAAGGCGCTTACAAGCGGCTTACATAAAATTTAAGTCACCAAAGCATGAATATCAAATGACATTTACAACAACAAAACAGAAGCGTATTCAAATATCAACGATGCGCAGTTTTTAATCGTAACTACCATTTAGTTTATTTATTATTTAATGTTAAGGTTCGGATGCGAGCGTCGACGACACTGACAGACACAACTAAATGCCAAAAAGTATAAGGCGCAATAAAATAGCCAAAAGTAAGCCGAGGCGCGGCTGATCAGACTTCGTAAAGTTTTTCCTTTTTTTATTTCGCACAACGTTAAAGCTACTATGCTGGGTGTAACTTGAGCGCGAGTTGATAGTTTGTGTTGTTTTTTGCTCTCTTTTAGCTGTTCTTTAGTTTCACAACTCAGGAAATTAGGTCAGAAGTGGTTCTCGGTTGAAGAACATGCTTACAAAAATACTTAAGTGCTTTTACAATTCAAATTTGTAAATTTTTATACCCAAGCGCAATACCTGGCTTATTAATTTAATAGTAGAGCACAACTGTGAAATCGAAAGAGTCAATTAGTGTAGTGCTCTTGAATAGTAAATTTACATATTTTAAGCTCATAAAACATCTAAAGATGGGATTGCTGTAGTATGATGATCAAAGAGTAGCACTGCCAATGGTATGAGCGTCCATACATTACACCAACTTATATAAATTCGGCATATTACCTAACTGAACACCTCTAAGTTCACATTTCATGTAACGGTAATTTTCAAAAATGCATAAAATTTAGTTTTTCAGTGCTGATATGCCATTAGCGAAAAATACTCGTAAACTACAACGGACAATATATGTCTGTAGCAAAATTTTAACTCGATTTAATTGTGAAGTGCCGTTCGAGCCTAGCACTGCCTTACTTGTTAAATTTATAGTATTTTTTAAATTTCGGCTTACGCTACAACTGCGCTAGCTACGTGTGGCGATTTATTGCTGCCACTTGCGTAGAACTTTTTATATTTACGCTTATTTTCTTCCTCTTCATCTTCCTTTAACTGTATTTTACTTATTCGCACAGTTTGTTAAATAAATCGCAACAAATAAAATAAACTACTCGTATTGATTGTTTAGCCGCTTGCAGAGTGCATGCACGTCGCCTCAGCAGTCAGCTGTCAGTCGTTCAGCGCATGCGCCTGCACGCTTTAAAATTTTTTTTGTTGCTTCTTGCGCCATTTGACACGTGACATGGGATTTCACTTTAGACGTCAGCGCATATCATTTTTCCAGTGCGATTTAGACTTTAATCGCGTCAGCGCATGCAGCGAATGAAGCGGTCGACAGACAGCGGAGTGGCGGTTATAGTAAGCAGAAACGGATGAAGAGGCCACAAGGATTTATGCACTCGTATGTATGTTTGTATGTATGCAACGCGTATGAACTGCAGCAAAAACGGTATTGGGGGCACATGTCAATCTGCGCACATCCGCGGCCAACCAGCGAAGACACCAACCAACTAGCAGTGAAAACGGCTAAGCGCTTCAAATACAAAAATAATAAGTGAGCCTTGGACAGCCATTACGCCCAGCTATGTCGACTGCAAATGTAGTCTCGGGTGGTCGCCAGCGTTGATTGAATTGGCCAACAGCACACAACTTACATAGCGCGTATTACATGTGTCTCACTGGCAACCGCGCCAATCATGTCCACTCCATGCTGCCACTTGCTACTTGTCACTCTTGTGTTACAAGCGCGCAGTTATTATTTGTCGTTTGAGCCTGCGCGTGCGCACTTGCGCATTGCACGTAAATTGATTTTTAATTGTCGCCATATTTTCATTAGTTCACAGCCATAAACTCCACAAGCGCGCTTTAGCTGCCACAAAACGCGTCATATACATAGTCATACTTATATACATAGATACTTATACACATACATATATACATATAAGTGCGCGCTTTTACCATAATTCCCACTACAACTTGCACGTTTTTATTGTTGTTGCATAGTTTGCGCATTTTTATGGTCTTGATAGTCATAGACTGTCAACATAGCATTGCTGTTTTTGTTACTGTCTGTCATTGCTGCACGCGCTTTGTTTTGCGCATGCCTTTTTTATTGCTATTTACCTATGCTTCTAATGACATTCGTGTATGCACTCCTGCGTCGATCATGTCTATGTCTGCGCCTGCGTCGTCGTCGCACATCATTATCAGCATATAATGCAATAAACATTGCAATCGTCAACATTGTCTGCGTCGTAAGAAAGTTAATCTACCATTAAGATTGACAAGGCTAAAGCAAACAGACTTTTCCGTTTAATGAATATTGATGAGAAATACCGATACATTGTATGCCGGTGTAGAACTGGATTAGCTAGACTAGCATTGGGTGACATATTGCTATTTATAGTCTGTGTTGGTTGTTAAATAAACGAGTTAATGGCGCGCATGGTGAATGGATGGGTTTAAACGGTGATTGTGCGAAATGAGTTTTATTTTGTGCTCGATCAGGTGGATGCTTAGGGGCACACTAAAAGCTGAATGAAAGCTTAAAGCTTCGAGTAATAATAGCATAAAGTTTAGCAAAAGAAAACCAAATATGGATTTTCTTCGAAAGGTTGGGTTAGGTTAGGTCGTAGATTTGATCTTAATCAATGGATTTCACTTGGACATCTGTAAATGTTTGTCCTTTATGTTGCCCATAAGCTTCCAAAAAGGGAATCCTGAGATCCTCATGGATCAAGGAAGTGTTTTGTTAAGCCCAGCCATTTGGTTATGCTCGCCAAAAGTGTCAGATTTATTTGAATTTATGGCTCATCCATTTCTATCTGCCCATTTGGTTACCACAGTTAGATACCCTTGGTATTTTCATTTTACTAGAAGAGCTATTTATCGATCGTGTAGACAACCACCTGGCAGTCTCGTCTTCTAGTTCCTTCTATATATCGTTCACCACTAAAATGTAGAGGAAAGGAGAAAAGACGCGAACCAAACTTTGATATTTAGAGCCGCTAGCAGCATCACTCAAAGTCTCCGGCTTACATACATATTACTAAGCCGCAACAATGAATTAATAAATGTAACTTTCATGCCCGTCAGCTTGATCACTTTCGAAATCAATCAATCGAAGTTTCGAAACGATTTGGAATCACAGCAGGTTTCACAAAAATCAGCCGACTATTTATTAAGCGTTTTGTGATAATTAGTACAATTAGTCTTTTTTATTGAATGCTCAATTAAGCCTAACTGTATTAATGGATACCTCTGAGCATGAAAAATGCCATGTGTATTATTATTATTGTTGTTGTAATCACCAATGTATTTGTTATGACAACTGACGAATTGTGTTTTTACAAATAACATTTGTACGTGTTCCCAAGTTGTTATACCCTGAACAGGATATATTGAGTTTGCCACCAAGGTTGTAATAAATAGAAAGAAACGTCGGAGATCAATCAAAATCAAGTTCTCGTGTGAAAACCTTTTTTATTTGACAAGATATCTCAATAAGATTGGCACGGGTTATTGTCTAAGACAATGGTGCAATCTCCGACGAAATTTATCAGACCAATATAGCAATACTAGCTGCCATACAAACTGATGACCGATCAAAATAAAGTTCTTGTATGGAAACATCTTTATTTGTGAAGGGTATTCTAGCTTCGGTGCAACCGAAGTAAACGTTTTTTCTTGTTTTTATTGTTTTCGCTGTCATTTTGTATTTCGCTCGCTCAAGTCCCAGCGGGTTACAAATGTTACTTGTTAAATTTTCAAATTGACACTAATTAGCGGCTATTGGCGCTATTTTGTGTTGTTATTGCTGTTGTATTAATTAACAAATACAGTTATATATATATGTATATGTATTTGTCGTTTGTGATTTGTGGTTTAGTGAGCCCGGCTTTATCCTACCTGCATTCATAGTTGTTAATTTATGTTTTTGGCGTAGTTTTCATTTATTGCCGTTACTTAGACGGCGCAATGTAATTATGTTTATAAAACACGTTGTTTTTTTTTGCCACAAATTCATTATTTCACCGTTGGTGCGATTACAAAAATAGTGCATTTTTTCATCACTTCACTTTTGATTGACAGCTGTCAATATGTTTATCGTCGAAAACACACACAAAATTGCATAAATTTACAAGGTGTTGAAATGTTTGAGCTCGTATGTACTGTGAATTAAGCCGCCAAGCTTTTACTACGTAAATATTTTGACAGAGAGTGACAGCTATCGAAAATCGGAGCAAAACGTTCACTTAATTTTATAATGGAATTAAAAGTGAAGCACTATAATTGAATGACTGAAATGTTACGCAATAATATGTTCCTAATTGTTTTTCAAAATAATATCAAAATCTTCAGAGCACTTCAACAATTCGACAATCCGCTTTGATTATATTTTGGGAAATGACACAACGTTTTTCGAGTGAAGTGTGTATAAATAGTGATCAAAGTTAAAGCCCATGTGTTCAGGAGATATCAAAAGTTTCCCCTTGAATAGAAACTAACTTGCATAACAGGCGTTAGTGTTTCAAAACTCCCAAGCTCAGTCAAACCATATTATATTAAAAGTTTGTAACTCCTAGGAGAAAACGTCGGAGACCTTAGAAAGTAGCGTGACGACCTGGACCGATTTAGCCGTTCTGTTTGTCTTTAAACACGCGAACTAGACCTAGAACAGAGTTTGTGATATCGATCTGAAATTTCGTCGATATCACACAACTATGGGTTAGAGAAGGTTATCCTTTGTGTCGCCTGCCTTGTGGATTCTAGTTGACAGCTTTACGGGTGTATCTGGATTATGTCTCAGATAAAGCCCGAGCCAGTCCCGTTTTCTTTTGAGAATGTCGGCGGTGTTTAGTTTATGCGTGACTAGAAGTGTTATAGACGCTGACAAGCCAGAAAATGCGACAAATATTGCGAAGGTTTTGTAAAAACTTGCAGCTTTTGGATGTCAGAGGCTACGGGATTCCGTGTTTTCAGCCATATAGTAGTAACTGAACATTGGAGTTGAATATTTTTATTTTGGTACGAATATTTTTTTTTATTGAAATACTGAAAAATAGTTGGACATTCTTTACACGGTTGGTGATGTTTTCATTCGATCAATCATTGGTAGATCTAAGACAGCACAAGTAATAAAAGGATTTCACGTTTTCGAGTTCTACACCAACGACTTGGAAGTTCAGGTGGTGTTGATACGCCTTTTTATTTTTATTTGCTGATGTCAATTCTAGGACCTATTTTCGCTGCGCTAACCTATATATAATATATACATCACTGTACTGTTAGTTCTCACTTGATTATCTCATTATGATATCATTTGCCTTTCATTTTTATAGATAGCAACCAAAGAAAGCAATGACTTATTTCTGCGAAAGTTAGTATTATCTAGAGAACTGTCAGATATTCATATCTTTAAATTAATTATAGCGAAAATACTTGGAGCCAATAACTTTACTTTCTTTTTGTAACACAATTTATTTGCGCACAATTATCTTCATAAAATGCATTCATGCAAATCGGCTAATTCACTGGCAATCAGCTGATTGACATCTTCATTTGCGACTTCACCGGCTCCACCAACATGTAAATATGAACTCGTATAGCACACATGTGTCAACAACAGTTGCGAACCAAGCAGATAAATGCAGACTGCAACAAATATAAGAATACTAAGAACGATAACAAATACAACAACAACGAGTAGGTTTAAGCAACCATAGAAAACGTGTCGCAAACAAAAGGCCATGACTGAAGCGCGTAGTAGCCCGGTTATCGTGGTTAACTGAAGGAGCACAACCGCAAACCAGTCGAGACACTCGTGGCGGCATTGCGCAGCCGTGCGGCCTTTGTGCCAACAAAGGAAGTGAGCCAATTGTTGACACGCTACACACTGCACACCGCTGTGGCAAAAATACGAGAACAAAATGTGGCACGACTTGGCTGGCTGGTTGAAATTGAAATAAATGTTTGGAAAAAAGAAGAGTCTTTGTTGTATTTCATATGTAAATGGAAATGGTGCATGAAAGCGGTTCACAAGTAATATACAATATGTAGAGTAACAGCAAACTGTGAACCAGTTTCATATTGACTTCTACTTTATACTTTTTTTCATATTTTATATTTCATCTTTTATTTTTGTTCTGAGCTACGCAATGTGTGTCGTCTTTTGACTTATGGTGTGGCAAACAGAATTTATGTGTGCATATGTGTATGCATTGTGTCTTAAAAGCGGCTCAACCGTTGTATGTTGTGCTCACATTTGTGCCGTCACCGGTTGTTACAAAACGCTTTAAACGGAAACAAAACTGGTACACGAGTATTTGGGGCAACGTGAGCCTACCGTGGCTTTTGTAATAAAAAATTAATGTTGATTTTTGTTTTTATTATTGTCGGTAGCAGGTCAAACAGATAGCCACGTAAAGTAACTAACACCATACATTTTAAGTGGCTTTAACGCTCCCCACAAAATTTAAAGGGAATATTCTCTCTAGAGGCCAAAATTTCGAGCACTGTGTGGCTATTTACTGTTTTACCATCTATTGTATTTTTATACTCTGAACAGGGTATAGTAAGTTTGCAACCAAATTGTAACACCCAGAAGGAAGCCTCGGGAAGCCTCGTAGACCCTATAAAATATAAATATTCATCTCTCTGTATATACGCGAACTAGTTTTGGAGATATCGATCTGAAATTTTGCACGCATCCTTTTCTCCTAAAATAGCTGCTCATTTATCGGAACCATCGATATCGAACCACTATAGCATATAGCTGACATACAAACTGATCAATCAAAATCACGTCCTTGTATGAAAGCTTTTATTATTAATCATTTTCAAAACGTGGCAAGCCTCCCAAAATTATTTTTAACTTTATGTTTTCTGAAATATCTTTAGGTGGATAATCATACTTCAATTATTGATTTATTTTAATAATTATTGGTATAGAAAATATATACAGTTGGCAACTCTACTAAAATATATTTAGAATTTTCAACATTTTGAAAAATAATATTAAATCTAAATTTCTAAGAGTTTCTCAACACTGCTAGAAAATAATGAAATGAACACATTTAAATACGTGTACATGCACAGTCTAATAAATTCTCACAGTCTAATAAAATTTGGGTACACTACTTTTTTGTCACACTGTAAAGATGAACGCGCAAAATTATATTTATTTTCAAATTCGCCAGTAATTGTGGTGAAAGTTTATCTAAAACGCCAAATTGCTTACAAAATACAAATCGCAGAGAAAATTAAAATAATATTAAAGCAACAACAACAATATGGGGTAGACAACTAGTGAGAGGTCAATTGAATTTTTGGCAAATTGAAAGGTGAGAAATTTGTGGCGCTTTCAGATTATGCAGTTTTATGCATGTTAAACATTTTTTTTGCCGGTTTTAACCAATATGAATGAAAATATAAAAATAATTTTAAAAAATGAAATAAAATATAAAGTTTTATTATTTTTTTTACGAATTTTAAAATATTTTTAATATATGTAAAACATTCCTTATGGTGGGATTTAACCAAAAATGTAAAAAAACGTAAACAAATTTATAATTTTTAAAATAAAAAATTTAAATATTTTATTATATTTTTAAATATTTTAAAAAGCAGCTAAATTTAAAAATATTAAATTGTAGAGCGCTTTTTACGTTTAAAAAGTATTTAATTAGTTTTACAACAAAAGGGCTTATCCAAAAATTGTTGGTTACAATACAAAATGCATGCAACAAAAAATGGCACGTAAAAAACGCGTCCAAAGCACTAACAAGCAGCAATTGTCAATCAAAACAGGCGAGTAAACAAAAAAAAAAGCAATAACAATAACAAAAATGGCTTCAGTCAGTAATTTAGAGTGGAGCAAAAAACTTTCCCACAGCTTACAATGTACACAGTGCGGAAAAAAGACCGACTCGTGCATCAGAGCGCCACATAATTTACGAGCGCCTGACGAGTTGTGCGACAGCCGCTATGCGGTGCAGCTGTCAGCTGAAGAAAAAAAAATTAAAATAAGCGACAAAGAAAAAGAAAAATAATTAAACAAACCACAAGTGAGCGACAGCAGAGGTGAGCGCGGTGGCAGCAAGAGCATAGGATAAATGGGATGAACTGACTGGCAGCAGCTGCAACGGATTGGGGCGGCATAAGCGATTACAAGCAGCAACAAAAACAAAAACGACTACGACGACAGCAACAACGATAAACAGCAAGCAGCTTAAGCGCAACGAAAATCGAGATTTCTGATTTGTCAAGCGATTAAACCGAAGCTGTGGCACGCATTTTTTATTTACTTTTCGTTTTTTTTTTTTTGCAATATTTTTTCATTTAAATATTTTCTTTAGGTGTAAATTGAAAGCGCGACGCTGACAGTAGTGACCGAGTGTAATAGCCACAACGAAGCGCGCATGCTTCCGCGCATGTGTAAGTCAGAGGACGAAGCGAGCGGTGCGCACTGGTCGCGGCGTCAGTGAAGCTTCAAATTAACCCAATTTTCTGGGCGACGCGTAGATTAAACTTTACTGCTTTTAGTTTTTTAGTCATTATCTTAAATTGGCTGTTGTTGTTTTTTTTTTGCTTTTAGTCAGCAACAGTGATTGATGAGCAGGCGCACTGCAGCGCTTACCTGCGGCAGTCGCATTGCATGCATGCCTCAGAGGGGTGTAGCCATAAGTAAAGTGACTAAAAACGCAGTGAAAATATATTTACCGTTGAATTGCTGGTGAATGCTTCAAATTCATTAGCGTTACGCTTTCAAGTGACACTTTCAAGGGATCGCGTTAGTAGTGTACATAAATAGCGCGGCGCTGTTGCTGAGCGGCCAAGCGAAAGGCGTGTTAAAGTGTTAACGAGACAGCAGAAAAAAAACTTGGTAACAAAAAATAGAAAAAGAAAAAGCAAAAAATAAGAAAAAAATTTGACAAAAACAAAACAAAAATTGGTAAAGAAAAATACAAATACAAACCAACAATTCACTGAGTTGCTGACTGCGATACAGATAGACAGACAGCCACACAAAGTGTCGGTTAAATATAATAGCATTGCGACAACCAGCAACTGCAGTATGCAGCGCTTGTTAACCAATGCGCCAGCTCATCATTCAGCCAGCTCGTCCGGTCGGGCTTAAGCCATTAGGCTTTCTTAAGCCTTTCACTTTCACGGCCAGGTGGAAAATAAATATAAATACACATCAACACACTATACTCTTAAATAAATAAAAATACTTAAGCCGCATTTCGACACTTGTTTGACTTACAACATATTTACTATGTTTACAACTGTGTACCGTTGAATACTTTTCCATAAATCTGCTCAGTGTTGCTTTCCTTTGGCATTCATTCATACATTGTTTGTTTGGCTTGTGCAAATATGTTGGTAATGTAGGGCTACTTAAGGGCAGGGCGTTCCAATAGTTAGGTTCAAGACTGCCTATATAAGTATATCCGCTGATCAAATTTGACCCGCACTGAAGCTTTTTTACCTAAATCTTTATTAACACCTTCAAAATAGGTTACTGAGCCAATTACAGTTAACGGGGAACGCTATAGGATGTGATTAATGACTTTTTCGTGCCTGCATTGGAGGATGTTGTTGTGGACGATCTTTGGTTCCGACAAGACGTCGCTACATGCCATATAGCTAACGAAACAATCATTTTATTGCAGGAAACTTTTGATGAGCGCATTATCTCCCGTAGTGGGTCTGTGGCGTGACCCCCAAAAATGTCCGATTTAACACCTCTGGACTATTTTTTTTTGGGGTTATGTGCAGTTGCTTGTCGATTGCTTGAGACGATAACCGCCTTGCAAGAGTATATACTGCGAATTATTGCTGACATACGACCCAAATTGCTGCAAAAAGTGGTAAAAAATTGTATCTATCGGCTGGAATCCAGTCGCGGGAGCCAGTCGCGGCCATTACTTGCCCGAAAAAGTTTTTAAAATGTAATGACAAACCATTATCTTAATAAGAAAGCTAAGTTCTTGGCCATAACATTAAATTATATGCGTAGTATTTCTGCTCGAAAACCACATATCTTATTTGCCATTTTCTATTTAATGAAATAAAATTTAAGAAACGAAACTGTCCAGTATAACAAAATCATATTTCGGCGTAAAAAATAACAAATACTATTATTTAGAAAGGAGCCAGAGGGTTAAATATAAGAGTCTTTGAATTAGGAGTAGAAAGTTAGTCAATTTGATATTATTATTATTATTGTTTAATTTTATGGAATTTTTTAAATTTCTTCAATGAATTACTCACGTTTTACTTAATATGGTTTATGAAAATTAGAATGTTTAAGTCGTTTGCTTTGATATTTCCAAAGGACACCATGTCGTATGAGCAACGCGTTTAGTATTGAGAGATTAACTGCTCAATGCATAAAATATTGTTCCACTGTTATACAAACAAGTTTTCATATAATAATTTTTTATTACAAACAACCTCACCGTTTAGTTGGCAACCCTGCTACCATTTTTCACAAGCATATTGCAGGTGCAAACGTGTATGGAAGTTGGTGCGAGTCATTAATACATGACCATATTAATTGCGCATTTTGTCGAATAAAAAGTGAATAATTGAAATAATATTAAATTAATACAAAAACAACAAGAAACAAATGCAAAAGTTTAGCATGGGAAATATTATGAGACAGTTTATGGCGACAGTGGAAGGAGACAGCAGACACTGAGGCAGACCGCAATGAGACAGTGCAACGGCAAGGCACTAGTGTGGACATTCAGTAATATATATATACATACAAGTATATGTATATTCTATTAGCCAGTCAACTGGTATGCAATACCAGTACCACAATACCGCGCTACTCGCTGTGAGTTGGAGCGCAAAGCGGCCGCTCGCAAACGCGCCAACGAACCATTAAATGACGTTCACTACGAAGATTTATGGCATATTCGAGAATGACTTTGACGGTATATTAGAAGCGAACACGCGCTAGCGCAAGAGCAACAGAATGCAGCACACAGCAACGGGCGAAACAGGCGACCAATAATGGCGCTCGTCACAGCGCAACCAAGCAGCGCGTTGTAATGGACGCGCAGGTGAGGTAAACTAAGCGAAAAAATATTGTAGAAAAAATATTATAAATCGAAATTAAAATGCAAAAAAGTATACTTACAATTACTATAAATACAATAGGCGGACCGGTTATTGGGAGGCATAGAAAAATGCACAATAACAGAAGCAATTAAATTTACCGCAGTAAATGAAATAGAAAATCGGAGAGTTAAAATAAAAATAAAAATAGTAAAACTTAAGCGTTGCCAAGGCATGGAAAGCGCCCGCAGGAAAACCAATACGTGCCATATGTGACAACGCGCGCTTGCCGTTGTAAGTTGTTGTTTAAATAGCCGAATAATGAACGAAAAGCGTGCAGTTTTGTTACTCGCCCAGATCGCTTACTACCACGACGACTGCCAGCACTCGCCTTTTGTGATTGCAAATAAATGTGCTGCTGTCGGTAAATGGCTTTCATTGCTGCTGCACTGCGGCACTGTGCCGTTTGTGCCGGCAAATGTGACACGACACCGCAGACACGCTGACACCAAGCAACAGTCGCGCAGCCCAAATTAAAAAGTCACCGTAAAACCAGCAAATGTGCGCCACAACCGAACATTTATATATGTAGGTGCATGTGTTGGCAGCAAAGTTATGGCTCGGACTTGCCACAGGAGTGGTGTTAATGTGCTGCAAGTCACTGCAGCAGCGATTCTACATGAAACAAGTGAAGTTGGCAGCAGCTGAATGCAAAAGTTGAATGGCTGCAATGCATGAAATCTATATCGGAAAAACCTGCGCAGATATATATATAGATATATATATATATATATATATATAAATATACATGGTTACATGTTTGATAATTAAATTACATATCTACATGTATTCAAGAGTGTACACTCATATTGCTATCGATTCCGTACAGCGTCCACATGGCTAGAACGGCTTTAACGCCAACAACCACATAAAAAAACTAAACTTTTTGTTGGCCACATGCAGCATTAATTGTTGTTTTTGTTGTTTTTGCTTTTTCTATGGCAATTTAATGTCACATAAATCTCAGCAAACACAGCAAGGTGAGCTGTAAGCTAAGCTGCAATTGGCGGTGTAACTGTGCAGAATGAAAGGTATAGAGCTATAAAATGCAATTAACTCAGCAAAGGTTGCCACAGTAAGCCAAATATATGTATATAATTTGATAAAGAAAAAACAAAAACTAAGAGTAAAATATCAATTATAACTATAAACTAGCTGCATGCCGAAAAGTAAGCATACATTTTTTACAGAGGTTTAAGAAGTTATTAAATAATTGTTAAATGTGAATACTATCATGGTACTAAGAACCCCGCGCTTTAGCAAAATTTGGCTTCACTGTGCAAAAATGTAAAAAAATCAGAATTCAAAAAGTATGTTAATTTTATATTTTACTTAAAATAATATTAAATTAAACTCTAAGTTTACTACAGATAAACTCAATATTATTTGTTTTATTAATTTTACTTCGATCTCATCTACAGATTTATGTAAGACATTTTTAATTTATTAAGCCTTGTGTTTACTATCGGTAAAATCGAACTTATATAAGGCCTCTTTATTTAATTAAACTCCGAGTTTACTATCAACTATCAGACTTATTTAATAGCACTGTTTTGTTGTTTTGTTAAGCTCTGAACTTTTTACTCATTTATGTCCAGTGCGTTTGAGTTTCTTAAAACCGAAAAACCTGCCTTTGTGATTTTTTTTATTCTAAAGAGAATAAATTCAATATAATTTAATAACGTTGACTAATTTTGAAAAATTTTGGATTTCCTTAATCTCGCAGTCGATCTCAAGAAGAACTCCGTAAAAAGGTGTCTGCGGTGAAGAAGCTTTTTCTGTTTAAAACTTGAGATAGTTCAAACAAACAAAAAAAAGTATAATTACTATAAATAAATACAGGTAATGGTGCGAAGACTAGTAAAAATTTAGATTTTTGACAAAATAATCGTTTTATGTAAAAAAGATCTACACTTCAGAATGGCTTAAAAACAGAAGTTATTACCAGAAATCTTATTCCTTCGATCATTACCTGACAAATCTAAGAAGGTCTTGAGAAAATGTTTACTCAATCTGTTCAGCCGTTTTGGAGAAATTTTCCTTACCGACTCTGATAACAGCTTTTCGAAAAAAACGCGTCAAAAGATTTGAGAGCGAATTATAAATACGAAATTACATATTTTACAAGTACGCTCATATCTCCGAAATTATTTGTCGGATTGACTTAAAATTTTCGCATAATATTCTTAAATATATGTACATACATTTGATATAACATATATGTATGTAGGACAAAATGTCGATTTTTAGAATACGCAACTGGTTATAACCTCTTAGTAAAAAATATAACATTAAACCGATTGTACTATATGTGTGTGTCTAAAATTATGATTTGGTCTACAAACTCTTACTGAACGAACCTTAAGCCTAACATTTATCGAGCAAGCCACTGTATGCGCTAATAAAAACGCGTAAGCAAGTGTGTACGAAATCGAAACCATCACTCGCAGCTGCTGCAGAGCATTAAATTTTGCCGAAGTAGATTAAAAATAAATCATTAGTAGGATAAGCCGAAAGTAACTGTAAACTGAGAACTTTCCAAATGTAATGTAAATAATATTTACGATGTAGTGCAAACGTGATGCTTCGGTATGGCCACCAACAATGCCACTGCCAGTCGCACAGTCACAGCCAAGGTGCCACCGCAACAAACTTTGCCACTCAAATAACGAACAGCGACATTATTTCGATATTTGCGACAATGATTTGGTTATAATTCACCACAAAATACAAGTAACTTTAAATGAAGGCATATGCGCTTATAACTGTATGTGTGTATACATATACCATATGTACGGCTCTGTGCGCAAATGCAACAGCAACACGTCGCTATTAAATTATAAACACATGACCATTAAATTCGTGAACGGCAGCGTGTCGAATATGTACCGGCAACACCTACCAAAATGAGTTCGCCTCATTTAAAGCAGCAGCAACAAGCAAAGCGAGCAAAAAAGCGTCGAAACAGATCAAGTTTTGCGCTAAACAAGCAAAAAATAAAACCACAAAACTGCATCTTAATGTTTTGCACGCCCGACACTCAATCCATTCATTAATTCGATATTTTCAACGCAATTTTTAGTCCATGCAGGAATTGGGGTTTGACTTTGCTCAGCCGCAGCAGCCATGTAATAGCTGACGGCAGGTTGGTCGGGCCAGTTGTTCGCTGTAGGTGCAGTAAAATGCTTACGGTAGCAGCAGCAGTAAACGGCTGTGAGATTCGATGTTTTATTATCGCTTTTTTTCGCCAACTCTACTCATACATATGTATGTATATATGTATCTATATTAAAAAGCCTGTTTGTTCTTTGCAAGCGTTCACTTTGCCTCGCTCATGTTACGACTGCGCATACGAGTATTTCTATTTGTAAAGCAGCCAGTTGTGTTTTTTTTTTTTTTGTTGTTTGGAGTATATATATATATGTATATATGTATGTATAAATCTGCATTAATAATAATTTATTAAATTATGATTTTTTACCCAGCACACGAAATAGCTAACTCATGTGCTTAATTAACGTGTTATGTGAAACCAAACGCATCACGCTTAGCAAACAGCAACAGTTTTAGCACTTGTAAGTTGGTAAAAGCAATGTTTTTTTTTGTTTTACTGAAAAGCTGTTAGTTTTTGGCCGTATATAAATCTTTGTTATTTCATTTGTTACACTTGCGCCTGTTGCTCAACATATATATTCCAAAAGTTCTGCTGAGCACTGGTAGATCAAACATAAAATTTTCGGCTCTTGATTTTTGAAAAATTAATTCTAAAATTGTTTAATGCAGTTTTAGAATTTTTTATTTCGAATAATTTCTATAATCGTATATTACTTTATAGGAATGTATCAAATAGAACCAAAATAGCATTTAACTAATATCTAACGGATTTAAGATTAAACAAATTTCTTTTGAAGACTTTCTCCAAAAGAGAAGTTGAGGATATCTAAAATATATACCAAATTTAATCCGGACTAACAAAAAATATATAATTTTCATGTATTTTAATACAAAACTTTACTATCGTTTTCAAAACATTTTGCTTTTGAGTCAACCTTACTGGATTTTTCGTGCCTTCAGCGAATTTTGTTTTTTTCGGTTATGACTCGTCATTCGCTAGATAGTCTCATCGCCAGTAATAATACATTTTATTGATGTAAGGTCAGCTACGTTGTCAAGCATCTCTTTTGCAATCTTTACTCGACGTCGTTTTTGTAAAAGATTCAGGAATTTTGGTGCGAGTCTAGCATTGACACGCTTCATACCTAAAACATTAACCAAAATATGTTGAATCGTTCAATTGAGATCTTCTGCTATCTCTCTAATGACAACACAAGAATTTTCAAGCACCGTTTCTTTAACTCTTTCGATGTTATCGTCATTAATAGAGGTCGTTGAAATTCACGCAAGTTTTCGAAGACTGTACGACCTTCACCTCACGCTTTGTGCCACTCAAATACTTGTGTTCGTAATAGAGTATACTCCCCAACAACAATTTTACTTGAGCGCCATCTAGCGTACTGAGACAGAAGGTATAGACTTTTATGAATTTAAATGCCAACATAGTAGTAAAAAATACTATTTTCTATATCTTATAAAAAAATAACTATCTTTAAATTTCTCGGCAGCGCATATTAAATAAAGAGTCTGATCTCTACGTTTTGATTTCCTTTTTTGTAGCTCATCCAAAAATCAAATCAAAATTTTTCTTCCTATAAACTAAATAAATCATTTTAAAAATTCCAAAACATATCGACTACGCTATTTTCATTCAATGTAATGTTTGCTTAAATAATTTATTCATTATTCTTAATTTTTAATTATTTTATTTTTATAATTTTTTTGTTTTTTCATTACATTTTTATTTAATTTTTCATTACTTTTTTTTGTCTTAATTTTTTATATTAATTTTTTTAATTTTTTTTTTTTTTTTTACTTTTTTTTTAATATTCCGTGCGCATAAATCTTTTTTTTTGAACATGAACAACACAACTTACAATGTGATAGCAGCAACAACATGTTGCAGGCAACGGCAGGAGGGTATATAACTCTTGCAAGTATCCATTATCACGTCAGACACTTCAAAACAGCTAAGTTAATGCCAACAACGGTTAATACATGCAACAAATAACTAGTATTCTAGCAGCAGCAGCAATGATTTACGGCGATTTATTATAATGTAGTCGCATTTTGGACGCATTGCAATCTAATGATTTTGCACCACTTGCATACATGCAAGTCAATATGTGTTTACTATGTTGCCATATATAAATCCCACATATGTACATACGGGCGTCGGTTTTCACTGTTAATCCATGTCACATTTAATTTATGCAAAATCACGTTTATTTTATATTTTTTTTTACTTTGATTTTCGTTTATAAAGCAATTATTCGCAACAGATAGCATATTTTTAGTGCTGCAATCGCCGGCAAAAATACCAAATTATTCTATAATTGCATACAATTGTGTGCATATAAATTTATATGCATACATATTTATTTGTTGACGGTTTCGCATTGCATGCCGATGTTATGCTGTGCTGTCAATTAATTGTCAATTAGGGTTAACAGTTGACCTTTGCATAAATCATGTTGAATTTGTTTTAAGTTAATTGGATTGGTGTAAGCGATTGGCCTTGAAGTCATTGTTGTTGTCATTAGGAAATCTGTAGCTACAGCACCTGACTAAAATGTTTTTCGTTGTTCGAGATTTTTTTCTTTTTGCTGGAATAGTATATACCAAAGCTTTAAAATATTTCTAATTATATAAGTAATTGATCTCAAAAGCGGTGTCAGTTTTGTAAAGTACACATTATTGTACAAAATAAATGTGATTTATGCATTATAAACAATTCTATACGATCCTCTTAAGCGTTTAAGAGTAGAAGTTTGGCGTTTACCAGTGCGTATGAGTAACATTAATACGTAACGACGACAGTTGAATCTATACTTTACAACTGGAAAGGATTAGAATATTTAGACGGTCGACAAGGGTGAGCTCAGGATCATTAGGTGCCTGTTTTGCGCTACAACAACAACAACATTAACATATATGCATATAAGTTTATATAAAAGTAGGTCAAATGCGGTACTCGCAATGACGACAATCAAAAAATTTTCAACTACTTTTCTCTATAAGAATGCCTGAAACTGAGGTTTTTCATTGTTTATGTTGAGTTTAGAAAAAACGGTATAAGGAGAATTATGACACAAAGTCACTACTTTAGAAAATGTCACAGATTGTTGAGCGCTTTTCAATCGATTAATGGTTTGGTCTTTATCATGTAAAGAGATGTCACTTATTAACATAAAAATAAATGCTATAATGTCTCTTAACATTATTGTTCATTTATCATCCTATTCCAAGGTTTCACTAAGCCTAATGAGCGTAGAAATAATTTTCCATAAACCTTTGGCCATGAACTTAAAGGTTAGGGACTAGTTACAAATAAAACAATAGACGTTTTCTAAGAAATTGTGAAGACTAAGACTTTTAAGGAGCTCTAGAAGTATTTTGTTGTGACCTTAAACGAATATATACAAGATCTTGCCGTCTAAATACCAATAAAAGAGCATTAAAAAATTAAATAGCAGAGCAGATTAAAAATCGTTGCACTAACATGCTGTCCTGCTCTTACTCGACGGAAACTTAGTGTTTGTTCTGAGTGGAATGAAAAACAAACCAAAGCTATAATACCCTTCACAATTACAAAACATACCTTCTTACAGGAACTTGATTTTGATCAGTCAGTTTGTACAGCAGCTATATGCAATAGTGGTTCGATCTGGACAATTTATTAGGAAGTTATAGCGCTACCTTGAAAAATAATCTGTGTCAAATTTCGTGACGATATCTTGTCAAATAAAAAAGTTTTCCATACAAGGAGTTGATTTCGATTGGTCAGTTTGTATGGCAGCTATATGCCATAGTGGTCCGATATCGGCGGTACCGCCAAATGAGCAGCTTGCTGAGAAGAAAAGGACGTGTGCTAAATTTCAGATTGATTTTTTAAAAAATTGAGTACTTGGTTCGGAAATGAAGGTGAAAGAAGAAAATTATAACATTTTCATAAAAATTTAAAAAAAAAATTAAGTCTCTTTCAACATTGAAAGTTTTTACCACAAACTCTTTAAACTCACACAACTACCACTGCATACAGCTAAGGTTTCAAGCAACTTAAAAGCTCTGCTTAAGAGCAGCCAAGACACCACACAACGGATATATGCAATCATTTTGATTATTATTAATGCTTGATAAAAATTCTAATAGCAAAACAAAAACACAACAACAATGAAAAATTGTAGTTTCACATGGCAGACAATTTGATGTTGAAGAAAATATATTTACAATACAGCGATTCATTGCAGCAGCGGCCGGATAGGTACAAATACATATGAACATGTCTACCGCTTGGATTGATCGCTCGATTATGTTGAATTGATTGAATGCGATCGCTTCAGCATGTGTACATAAGGAGATATGCACACAGTTATATTCTTATATGGTCATATTATATACAGTATATTTTTCTTTTGTACTCGCATGCATGTGTGTAGCAGGCAGGCTGCTCTAAGACGGCTCGAGCTGCTAGATGATCAACAAGTTAATTGAGTTGTGGTAATTATTGCTGATGCGATCTGTAGACGGACATTGTGGCAACACTAACTAAGTAGACATCTGTATGTGTATAGCTTTATAAAAAATCGCCAGTTTTTCTCAATTCATATCTTTGATTGCTTAAAATGAGAAATTGCGGCAATGAACTTTGACTTTGACCCTGACATTGGTTTAGTCCATTTAGCGGTCAATAAAAAATTAGAAAAAGACTAACTGAAATCTAATTGAATAGTATCATAGAAAAAAATAATATGCAATGAATCGAATCAACTCGAAAATTGATTTATATGTTTTTACCATTGAATAATTCCTGAAAAATCATACAAGATTTCCAGCAAACTTCAACTCTAATGAGTTGAACTTACTAGTATTTTTATAACTGTCTTATGAAGGGATCAGGATCAGATGAATGTGCACAATTTTGTTTTTAAAATTTTTCCAAATGTCCACTCACGCAACCATTTTTAGTCATAATTAGTGCTCACAGCAACAATTTCTATCACTCGGCAACAAAAAGTTGCCAAACACATTTGAGTGCGAGAGCCCCAACACCGCCAACATATGTAGGTATGTCAGTGCCATAGCAAAAAACGCTCGAACGGTAAAAGAAAACCAGTTATTAAATATGAGGGGCTGTTGGTGCAACATCTTCGCTACTTTTACTCTAACCTAGAGCCATCGCAGCGCGCATGCGCACATACATACCCGTATATATATAGTACATGTAGGTATGTGTATATGGTATGTATTGACATGAATGTAGCTGCTAGGTGTCAGCTACTACTGCCACAACAACAACAATGCAATAACAGCAGTCTTAGCAACATGTGAGTTAGCCTGTCGTGTTGCCAGCACAGCTGCTATTAAAGCATATAATTGTGTTGCAGGCCATTACAGCTAGCTGCATGTCGCCCGAGGTGGCATTTTAAATGCCCACAACATATGTTGATTAAGTTGTTGTGGCTGCCACAGCGTAGTTAATACTTAAATTAATTAGTACACACATATACCATATATGCTACTATATACGATAGCGGACTTTCTACAAAAAAGTAAAAAAGGTAAACCAGAGTTTATGCAAAAGAGGCGCAGTGTTGCCACTGTCGGCAGTAGCGGCTGTCAAGTGGCAATAGACTGCTGGGAGCAAGTGTAATGCGAGCGGATGTTGTTTGAAAACACCTTTCGTTGTTATAGTAGTTGTTGTAATTGCTATTGCCAAATAGCACCAAGCAATTGTTGAGGAAATTGAAATGATAACAGAAATTGAAACTACTGGCAGCATCTGCTAATTACAGCTTGTCCACAATGCTGACGCTGTCTGTCCAAGTGCTCACTTGGCGGTGTAAATACTAATTTCGTCGTTGTTGAGCTGTAATTCTTAGCCAGTTTAATATAAACGTACGTAATACGAGGGCGGCCCGAGCAGTACTTATCCAAAGTGGAGATGACATGCGGGCAGATCGGGGACACAACCTAACGGCGTTCTCATGAAATCCTCAGTGAAAGATAAATGAAATGAGTTTGTGGACATATTCTCCCGGGCCCCAAGTTTTTAGGAGGGACCGATGCTCGGCTACATTTTTTGTAGATTTTTTTCTCCAAAAATGCTTTACAATCATTCCCGAGCTCTGGTTTTCTCTCTACATCCATTCTTATCCTCACCGCCTGATGGCGCTGCTATCACAAATGAAATATACTTTCATGTAGTACATGACTGTGAAAACAATACTCTTCTACCACGGCAACTCATCGGCTTGCACCTCCGCCCTCGCCATGGTCAAAATAGTCGAATTAGCCAACGATTTGTTTTCCTATCCACTGTATTATACAGGTTTCGCCATCTACGACTTCTTTTTGTTGCCAAACTTAAAAACGTAAACGTAACAAGAGCTCGAGAGTTTATACTCTTAAACTCAAGAAGCTCTTCATGAAAATTCATGAACCGAAGGCCGCTCGCTTATAATTCTAAACACCACTTTCTATAAAAAAAAAACTTTTAAAATCACGTTCCAATCATTTACATATTAGGAATTTTTTTTAATATTCAGTACTTTATTTTTTTGCATATTTTTTACGCAGACCTTGCTCACTGTGCGTGCTATTGATCATTTGTTTGTGCCAAAACCAATCAGTCGTGCAAACCAACTGTTGTTACCAGCCCACTTGCAGCAAGTAGTTTTTGTTGTACTTTTTTGTAGACAGCCGATATGCAGTTTCATGAATGAAATTGATTTTGGGCTAATAACAAAAATAACAATTATGCTGGATACATATAACATACAAAAATAGCGTGACAGCCAACGCAAAATGTTTGTTGTTGTATGAGTATTTCTTACTTTTTTTCCCCCTGAAACAAGTAAACGCACACCACTTAGTAGAGTATCAAAGCGTAGCATAAACGCGACACGCATGCGCTAAACGCCCAGTTGAGAACCATGACAAGAGTAGAGGCATGCGAAGCCACATAAACGTGTATATGTGTGCTGTTCAATCTAGAGAAACTACTCACATCCTCCTCAGTCTTCGTGACATGCCTTGGCCGGCGACGTGCTCTTCTGGATAGATGCGCATGCGAGACATTCGCCAGCCCACTGACTGAACGTCTAAGGATGATTCAAGTAAAATGATTAGCAACAGAAACAATGTTCGGTAAACAATAAAGCAAGCGTCGCGCCACTAAGACCACCAAGCAGAGCACAGAGCAGATAAGCGCGGAGAACGAGGTTTTGCTATGTAAAACCTACGCGCTATGCTTTGCTGAGCTCAACGGAAGACGTAGCTTTGGCTGTGCTTGATTCTAAGGTTTAGCTCTCCTATGGTTGTTGTTTTATTCTACCATTGTTTCTTTTTATATCATATATTCTTTCTTTTTATCTTCCTTTCTTTCGTTTTCTTCTGTTTGTTTTATTTCTACCGTCTGGAGGATGTGACTAATCAATACGTGACGCCTGTTGCTCAACTCTCAACTCAACTCTTCCGCCGTGTGTTTTATCTCTATAGCCATTTGCTTGTTATATACCGTTGTTAAAGCCACAAATGTTTTTGAACTTGCCATGTGCCAGAGCCACAGGGAACCTTTATCTATCATAAGTATTTAGACGGCGGATTACTGTACTTTTCGTTAGTTACAAACACAAAGTATCCGCAATTTTTATTAAAATACTCACTTGCTCTCAAGTCATACTTATGTACATATATTCTTAAATTTTTTGCTAATTTGATTAGTCTCGGCCGCGACTTGCGAATTTGTTACCACATTGTAAGATTCTTTCGGAACTGGTGTCGATAACGAGAAGAATGTACGCCAATATTTATATTGATATAAGCATACATTTAGATTTTCCAGTGGTGGCGCTAGTATGGTTTAACAGTAGGTACAGACACAGATGGCCTTTAAATCCGAAGTACTTCATGAACAATCTGCAAACTACGCCAAAGAGAGCTTTTCAGAACTTTTGACCGAAATAAAACTTTTTTCGATTTAAATTCCAAACTAACCGGTAGTTGATGCCGCAACAATACTGCTCGTAACAATAGTAGGCAATCGCTTATGAAATACAGCAGGGTTTTGGTTGTTGCACCAAAAGAGTTTTGAGTTATGCTACCTACTTTACTGTCCTTGGTCGAACAAAAGTCCATTTCCCTTGTGGCGACGTTAACCTAGTACGTTCTGCGACAGTATATAGTACTTGGGTCTACAAGTTTCCTTCTTGCTGTTAAAATTTTAGAGATTATTTATTTTTGAAGGTTGGCGCTCGGAAATCATCAAGACCACCGACTATTTCAATTTTTATTATTTGCGTAATGAGTTCGGCAATCTATATTAGAGCTCTTGGTTGGTAAAAATGATTTCGCTAACGTAGAACCAATTGTGTTGAGAATTAGAGTCTCTGGCCGGAGAAAATCGTAAGAGGTCTAGTGAACTCTTCGCTCTCAGCTAAACCTACATTTCAATGGTTGTAGGAGTTCTAACTGAACACTGTCCGATCGGGATTGCTGCGGCAAAATTGAACATTTTACCGGATGCCAGTTGCATCATTGGAAGATCGAATTATCTCATCACTTCCTGCTCGAATGTTCCGCCTTTGCCAGATCAAGGCAAAAACACCTAGAATTTCATACTATAAGACAATCCAGGTGAAATAGAAAAAATAGAAGTAAAGCAAAGTAAAGCGTGGATATATACTACAAAAATTTTCGAATCGAATTTGTTGTTTTGTTCGGGCAAGTCTGTGGATTTTTGAAAATTTTTCGTTTTGTGAAATATGAAGGCGAAAACTGTTCTATGTCTACTATCAACTTTTCAGAAATTTAGAAAACGTATTTTATTCAGACGTATTTTAGATGTGGAAGCACCTATGGATCAAGTCTATCGAGCTAAAAGCTGACTATGATGCAAAATAAATCACCAATTTTCAAAAGTTTTAGTTTTTCTTTTGTTAGGTAAGTATATACTGATTGGCTCACCCTCGTAGAGCAGCTCACAGAACACCTCTTCTTACCTTCTCTGTCATTTATAAAATTTTAATTTCTTCACTTTCAAATCTCTCGTTAAAAAAAATGTACCATCACCACTGTGGTGCAAAGTTGAAACCGCATGTTTCAACATAAACACATATCCACGAAATGATTTTCCGTCGCGCCATTCATCTTCGCTTTGTGTAGAATACTCGCACTCATGTGTACTTAAACTTTCATCACCGATAAGTGGCAACGCCGCAAACGCTACGCGGTAAACTGACCTGTGTATATTTGTTGCTGTTTTTTGTTTTGTTGTTATTTGCTTGCAATGCTCAATAGGCTGCAAGCAAATTTGATTATTAGATTCCTTCTCTAGAAAACATAATATTTCCAGCGTACCCCCCGCCATTTTCCGCACTAGCATACATGAAAAACAGTTCGCTTAGCGTTTTGTGCAAAATTTTGTGCTTTTCATCTACATCTCTCTCTCTTCCCTTCTTCTTTCTTTGCAGCATAACCGGCAGGAGTCCATATCTCCGGAATATCATCGCTATGCAAGTATTAGTAAATTGCCGAAAGCGGTGGCTGCATCGCAAACAACATATACCGTTACAGCGGATATACACCACGCTAGCAATAACAACAACAATAATAATGGCAATACCATTAGCAGCATCAGCAGTGGTGGCAGCGGCAGCAATTGCAATACGGTCAGCAGCACAGCGAGCAGCAGCAACAATAACAACGGTCACAATAATATTAGCAATAACCATTACAATAACAACAACAACAGCAGCGGCTGCGGCAGCATGCAACAGTCTCCACAGCAACACCAACAACAGTTACATTATAATACCGGCGATGCAATCAATGCATCTTCATTTGCCACACCACCGACACGGCGACGTTTCTTTAATCACAAGAATTTGCGCAGCGCCCTGACCGGACACCGGCGCACCGCCTCGAATGGTGGTGTGCCCACAGATGCCGCCGCAACGATACTCGTCGATGGTAAGTCACTAAAAACAGCGCTAACTACACTTAGCTCTTGAATCACACTAGTACATCGGGACTTAGCCAAGCATAATGCACAATATTGTATTTACGTGGTGTGGTTATAAAGTAACGTAGCTGATGCTATAATATACCATCTGATCAAGTTTAATTCGGACTGACAAAAAGAACTAAATTTTCACGTATTTTATTACAAATCTTTATTATCGCCTTTAAAGTAGGGTTTTAAGCTAATACAAGCATGCCAACACTTAAACCAATTTTTCATACACCTGCTATTAGCTTCGGCTGAGATGACATTCAGTGCCTTCAGAGTTTCGGCTAATTTTTGGAGCGCTATTCACTAGATTGTTGGACAGCTTTGACGTTATAGACAACGATAAAAATTCGCTTAGGCTCGATACTTAATAACCACACCTCGTAACCACAGCCAAACACTTTTGCATATTCGCCAAATTTGATGGATTTTCATTTAGACTATTGGTTTTGGTGTTGACTAGCAATATTTGAGGTGTTGGAGGTGAACATATAAATGGCAATTTGGTTTTTTTTTTTTTACCGGTTTTCTAACTCTTAAGTTGCTCCTAAGCAATACTTAAACTTTGTGAGTGGCGAAAGGCCGTTCGTTAGTCAAATGTTGAAGTGGCCGTCCAACTGTCATTGGCTTTGTCGGTCGCTCCTTTGATTTGTAGCTGTGAAAGTACTGTTTTCTCGACTACTTGCCGGCACTCGTACTTGAGGAATATGAACGCTGCTAGTGACGAGCGAAAAGAGAGTGAGCGAGGGAAGGAGTTAGTGTGGTCATATGAAGCGCTTGTTGACTGCACGTGCAGCCGAGGTCGAGGTCAATGGCTAATGGATAACAAAATAAATTTAGTAGTGTCATCGACGTACTGACCATCTAACTATAGGAACGGGATGAACAGAGAAAATAGATTGTAAATGCTGGCATTTAGCAGAAAAATTTATGACTTCGCTGATGAACGTAAATTTTTGAAAGTACAGAAGTGAATTAAAAATATATTTTATTATTATTTTTTATTACAAATATATTTTTTTTTATCAGTTTTAATGTAGTTGTACAAATATGACCTAGAAGCCTCTCTTCGTGATCAAATATTCTACGTCCTTGTGTCACTTCGAAAAAGATACGGAAAAAGTTTATGATTCAGCTAATATTCAGCTATGATTCTCAACAAGTTTACTAATTACAAGTATATATACATAATTAGTTCCGCCATAAGTTCTATTACAAGTTCAGGCCGATATAAAAATGAACTTATAATATATTGTTAATAAAGTTTATTTTATTTAATAATGCATATTTTAATGAGTGATGTATAAAATTTTATGCGATATGGTCACCATTTACTTTCACCCATGCCCTAAAACGATTCAGCTACTGATCAATACCAGATTTTTTGAGACTCTCCAAATTTCTGCGGGGTATTCGACATGCCATGTTTTCCAACTATTACCAGAAATTGTAGTCCAATGGATTCAAATCTGGACTTCCAGACGGCTTATCCAGGAATATAGCTTTTAAGCCACTGCTGTGTCGTTTTTGCCTTGTGTACTGGAGTAGAATCTCGCTGGAAGACCCACGCCTTCTAAAACATCCTGCTGGTACACTTTTACTTCAGCTTTAACCACATTTTCAAAGAAGTAAAAACACCAAACCATTACAGCAGGTGGATGATGACCATATTGAACCCTTGGAATAACATATTTTGCGTCTTTGCAATTTTTAGCGTAAACTTTATTGTTTCACTTCTCCAACAATGAATTTTTTTCATCTGTAAAAAAATACTTTCATGGCCGTTGACCAGGTGCCACCGACGAGACCATTTGCATCCGTTGAGCCTAATTTGCTGCAAGAACATTGTCTGAAGATGATCAGTTGAGATTGATCTGGTCGATATATCCAGTTCCCTTGAAACTGTAGACGTTTGGGAAGTACTACAGAACGACTTTGACTTTACGTACAGTATCTAACTTGACTAACATTCAGTTAGCACAAAATTAGTTTTAGCATTTGTATACATATATATCATTTCCGTTTCTGATTTTCACTAACAACACACACACATAATTTAGCAAAAATGCACTACATATAACATTCTCACATCAGTCATCCTCATTACAAACATTTTACAGGCAAAGACAATAATGCACTAAATACATCGACCTGCTCCGATTCGGCAGTTACGCGACGCCGCCGTCAAAAGGTCAGTAACAATGTGAGCGCTGCTTCTACAAGGCCAACAGCGGCCGGCAGTGAGAATCGACTAAATCGCTTAAGCCTCGCCGGTACCTCGGTCTATGCGGGACATCTTTCATCGTTGGTCTTTGGTAAAATCAAATCGTTATGGAGCGTCAATTCAACTTCGTCGGACGCGGGACTTAATCAATTTGCAGGCACGAGCAATTTCAACGCATATAACATTATTGTTGTTTGTTTTGTTTTTGTTTGCATTGCATATATTTGCATGTTGCGCCACGAGCAGAGCTATTCTAGCAAAGTTCAAATGTGCATGTCCATTTCATAAGCATGTTTCATATAGTTCTTACACGTTTTCATATACTTCCACTAGTTTTTGCATGTTTCGTTATGTCAGCGATTGTTATTCCGCTGTTATTTAACAAGTCTTTTTGCTTTACTTCTTTTCTTCCGCACACAGGCAACGATGATCATGCGCTAACCGCCGCCGAGAAGCAGAAAGATCAATTGCGTGCCCGTCTCGGTCTGCTGCTGGACAGCGATCAGCATGGCAATACGAACACGACAACCAGCAGCAGCTCATCGCAGAATGTCAGTCCCGAACAGACGCTATCGGCTGGATGTGCCAACGCTTTTGGCTCACAACTCTCCGTGATCACCAAGGATGATACGCTCAGTTTGGCTGGCAAGCTGAACGCGCTGTCGTTGTCCACCGATAACAGTGATGTATTTCCAGTGAAGGCGCGCAAAACAGGCGTGCGACGTTCAGCACGCGCTGGCCAATTGGCTGGCGGCGCCAGCAAGCGCAATGCCGTCTACAAACCGGCCACCGTGCAACCAGTACAGCTGGCTTTGAAACCGCTCTTTTTTGAAGTACCACTACCCGAACCAGATCCACCATTTATCGGACGTCAGTGGCTGTTGCGTGAGCTCTCCAATATACTTACCGGTACCGAAACACCGGGTGTGCTGATCAACGGTAATCCTGGTACAGGCAAGACGGCGCTCATCTTGCAGTTAGTTGAGTATTCGTGTTTCGGCCGACGTAAGAACAGCAATAGCACCAGCGATCCGGATGGCATTTACTGCCCCATCAATCTCGGTCACGATCGCTTACGCGCGTTAGCCTCACACATTGTCGGCTACCACTTCTGTCAGGCCGATTCGAACCTCACTTGTCTGGTGCCCGACTTTGTGCACTCACTGGCCGCGCAGCTATGTCAGGCGCCACAACTCGAGGCATATCGTGAGTATCTGCTGAGCGAGCCACATTTACAGGATATATTGAGCGTTAAGGAATGTATTGCCGATGCAGAGCGCGTTATGCGCATGGCTATTCTAGAGCCGCTGATTGTGCTAAAACGTGCCGGTAAGATACCGACCAAGACTTGCGTCATACTCGTTGATGCTTTGTGCGAGGCGGAGTATCATCGTCCCGATCACGGACACACGATCGCCACTTTTCTTGCCAAGATGACGCAACACTTTCCCTCGTGGCTGAAAGTAGTCGCTACCGTGCGCACGCAAATGCTGGAGTTTGTTAAGGGCCTGTCGTATACGAAAATGACGCTCGATAGTTGGGCCTCAAACGATCTGCTACAGAAGGATATGCTCGACTATATAACATTCCGTGTGAATCACAGCGTGGAAATACAGAATAATATTGCCGCAGTGAAGGATCACAACAGTGGACAGCTAAAGTTTATCGGACACTTGCAAACGCTGACAAAGGGTTCGATGTTATACGCCAAGCTGATACTCGATCTCATTGAGCGCGGTCAGTTGGTGATCAAGTCGACCAGTTACAAAGTGCTGCCTGTAAGTTTAGCGCAAATATTTTTGCTACACTTCAATTTGCGTTTCCCTACCAACAGCAGTTTCGAGAAAGCCGCGCCCATACTGAATGTGTGCTTGGCTGCTTTGTATCCACTTACCTTGAATGAAATTTACTACACCATTTGTGCAATGAAGACCGACGAGGTGCTTAGCTGGGATGAGTTCTTGCAACGCTTCAAATTGCTCGATGGCTTTCTCATACGTCGCATTGACAACACGTACATGTTTTTCCACTCGTACTTCCGCGAATGGTTAATCCGACGTGACGAAGGTGAATCCTTGAAATTTCTTTGCGATTTTCGGCTCGGACATGCAGCTATTGCATTTCGGCTATCACGTATGCAAGCGCCACTTGATCCCGAGCAAACCATGGAGCTAGGTCACCACATGCTAAAGGCGCACATTTACCGCAACTGTCTGGGTCCACAACTGCCGCGCGATATGCAATCATTCTGGGTCGCCACCGTCACCGATAACATATCGGCCGCGCTCGGTTCTTTGCGCAACGTCTACAGTCCGAACTTAAAGGTGTCGCGCTTGATTTTACTAGCCGGCGCTTCACCACACTACCATACAGAATTTATGGGCGGCGCAACAATACTCTGCATTGCAGCGCATGAGGGCATAATGCCCATGGTGAACTTACTGCTGGAATTCGGCGCTGACGTGAGTCTAACTAACAGTCAAGGCTGCACACCACTCATATTGGCCGCAATACGTGGTCACGCTGATGTAGTACGCTTGTTGGTGGCCGCCGGCAGCAGTTTAGGGCAAACAGATACAACACAGCGCTGCGCGTTAGTACATGCCGCGCGCACTGGTCGCCTTAATGTGGTGAAATATTTGCTAGCCTGTGACTGGACGCCGCGTCCCAACTCACAGGATGTCAGTTTGGCAGTGGCGCTACAGCAATCACTTATCGCTGCGGCAGCACAAGATCACGTCACAATCGTTGAGGATTTGCTGGAAATCGACGGCATAGATGTGAATCTCATGGATGAGGCATGTGGTGAATTACCGCTAACCGCAGCGGCACGTAATGGTTGCAGCGATACAGTCGCCATCTTACTGCCGAAGGGCGCGCGTATTGATGCGCGTAACAAACAGGATTTTACCGCGCTCTGGTTAGCGGTAAAGGAAGGGCATTGGGCAGTGGTGGAGAAGTTGATACAAAATGGCGCTGATATAGATGAGCCAGTAACCATAGCGCGCAAGACACCGCTTATGATAGCCGCGGAGGAAGGTCATATTGAGCTGTTGGAGTTACTGATTGAACGTGGCGCCGCGCTGGAAGCACAAGATGAGGAAGGCTTTACTGCGCTCTCGTGGGCAAGTTTACGTGGACGCCAACCGGCCGCTAAATGTCTAATCGAACGCGGCTGCAATCGCAATCACGCCGACAACAAAGGGCGCACACCGCTCGATTTGGCGGCATATCAAGGCTCTGCCGCTTTGGTGCTCTATCTGCTTGAACAGGGCGCAAATATCGAGCATATCGATGTGAATGGCATGCGTCCACTCGACCGCGCAATTGCTTGCCGCAATATACAGGTTGTACAAGTATTTTTACGTCGCGGCGCTAAGTTAGGCCCCACTACCTGGAGTATGGCTATGGGCAAACCAGAGATTTTGATAGTGCTGCTGAATAAATTACTCGAAGATGGCAATGTTTTGTATCGTAAGAATCGCTTTCACGATGCGGCGCATCGTTATCAGTACGCGTTGCGTAAGATCTCATGTCTGGAGAATTTGCTAGAGCGAAGCGCAATATTTGCACAATTGCGCACCAACTTGTTGCTGAATCTGTCGCGCTGCAAGCGAAAGTTAAATGTGAGTACAAACTTATTAATTTCATTCAACTTAACGATAAATAACCGTAACATTTCTCTCTGCAGGAACTTGACGAATCCATCGATTTAGCCACACAGGCTATCGCTCAGAAACCTGCCAGCTATGAAGGCTACTACGCGCGCTCCAAATCACGCATGGAAAGCGGCGATTACCCTGAAGCACTCGTCGACGCCAACGAGGCCATGCAGAAGGCATTACAAAGCGGCGTCTCTGCCGAAGTGGTCGAAGTGCTCAAGCGCATACAAGCAGAGCTATTGGCGCACACTAACAGTGACGCTGCTATTGCTGGTGCTGCAACAGCGCGCGGCAGCGGAAATGCTTATGAGGAGTATGCGCTCAGTTGCGCGGACTTCGGCGCTATGGGCCTGCCAACGCAGAATGAGAGCTCAGATCTGTAGCTTCTTTTTACAACACACAATATTAACAAGCTTAAGTGAACATTTTAAAAATTAGTTATTATTATATTTACGCGCTTTAATTTGCCTTAAATGATTTTATTAAAATTATAATTATTTTATAAATATTTTTTTAATTTTATTTTTATTTTATTTTTATATTTTTTATTTAGTGTACTGCATTTCTTTAAAATGGAGCTAAAGATTTGGCGCAGCCAGCCTTTTTTTATATATATTTAAATAATAATTTTAAGTAAATTTGTTTTAATTTTATAATTTGCCGTAGCTGCCTGCATACAAGTATATACAAATCTACTTATAGAATAATATGTTTACATTTTAAATGTCCTATATTTATTTGTGTTTATGCTTTTCGATTTTCAGTTTAAAAGAAAATTGTATTTTCACCTTCTTTTGTATTGTATTTTATTTAATGTTTATGCAAATTAAACAAAAAAAAATTATTTTTGTATTTCTTTAAGTAAAAAACATTATTTTAGCCTGCCTTGCAACTCTATATGCCTTATTGTTTTATAATTTATCTTCTTTGCTTATATTTTCTTATAAAATTATATATTACATAAATGATAATGATTTAATTATAATACTTACTTTAGCAATTCTTAAAAAAATAAAATTTATAAAAAATTATTGTTTCATCTGCATGTAAAAATTCATTTAATTGTATTTTATTATAGGCATTTTAAAAATGAATTAAAATTGTGAAATTGAACAAACGAAGAAAAAACTAAATACATATGTGTGTGTTTTATTTAAAAACATATATTTAAAATATTTTTTTATCATTCAGTTTATTTAAAAAATATTTTGCAGTCTTGCAGTCATTAAAATCTTTAAAAATATTCTAATAAAATATTTTCGAAGTTTCCATATAAATGAGAGTCTCTTTATTATCTTCAAAACCGTTTAGAGTTCATCATAGAAAACGTGTGTAGGCATAGTCTATAAAAAAGTAATATTTTAGTGAAACAAATAAGCATGATTCACGTTTGAAAAACATATAAACAAATAAACGCTCTTTTTTGTTACAAAAAAAAATAATTGAAAATATACTCACTCATATTTTCGCAAATATTTTCCCAAAAAAAAATAAATTATTTAAAATAAGTTATTAATAATATTTCAGGAAAAATGTCGCGATTTTTTAAAATTTAATAATTGATTTTGTTTTTTAATTTGAAATTTTTTTTTACATTTTTAATTTTTTTTCCTTTTTACTTTTGAAAAATGTTTTTTTTATTAATTTTATTCAAGTTCGCATCAATTCCATTCAATTTCCATGAAGAAATCAACTCCAATATGCGTCGCATGCCTAGCATGCATACTTGGTACTGGGTACTTCCTAAAAATCTGATTTTAACAGACAACGCCGAGTACCAGGCGAACATAAACGATAGTAGGCGGCTCTGAAAACAAACCTTGTTGTCGTTTGCTGTGTGGCTGCAACAGTGGCGCTCAAAATGTGCGCGGCAGTTTTATTGCCCGTGTATATTGACAATTGCATGATGCTGCCATGTGGCATTGAATCAAGTTTAATTTAAAATTTTTAAATAAAAATTATAAAAATTTTACAAATATGATTGAAATTATTAAAGGAAAATTAAGGAAATATTTTCATATTTTTATAAAGCTATTCGTAAATGAATATCTGTCAAAAAATATATATACAAAATTTCCGTAGTAGAATTTTTCAAAAAAACTTAGCTGTTATATTTAAAATTATTGAACGAAAATTAAGAATATTTTTTTAAAAAGTTATTCGCAAAGGAATGAAAAAAATTTTATCGCTAAGCCTTTAATTTTTATAAATTTTATTTCTTTTTTACACAAAAGATTTTATTTCGTTTGGTTATTAAGAGAGTAAATTAAAATTTTAAGATTTGAAATTTGGTTAGAAAAATTGTGTTGAAGGCATTATATGAGCCAATTTTTGTAGAATTTTTTTCATTTCAGATTTTAGTTACCAAAGAGCATCAAAACTTTAACTATTTTTACTAAAATTTTATTGGTAAAATAATTTTTATTAGTAAATTTTATTAGTAAAAAATATTTATATATATAAAAAAATACATTACAATTAATTAATATTTATTAATGTAACTTTTTAATTAATTATTCTAAAAATATTTTCTTTTAAGATTAAGCACGCTCAATAAAATCATTCATACATTATAATTAATTAATAAAATTTGTTATCAATTTTCACCTTCACCACACACATAATTAGTTAGCCTGGCCATTAATGACATTTGTTTATATAACGGTGCTCAGAATAAGCCTAACAGCTGATCGCTAAATTAATTTTTAGTGTAACGGTTTAAACTTGACTATTTTCTGGTCGTATTTTCAGGTCTCATACTGGATTCTAACGTCTTTGCATTTCATAATAAATTTCCCGCCGACGCAAATGCTTGTTGTAAGTCAGAGAAAGACCGTTTATCTTCAGACCTAAACAATATTTAACATTTATATTATAAAACAAAAAAATTAAAAATTTTAAAGAAAAGTGGTTAAAATAATTAAAAAGTCTTAGAAAATATACATATATATTTTTTTTTTGCTTTCCACAATGTAAGGATGGCAAAATGTCTTAAGATTTTAAAAATTGTCAAAATATTTTCTCTGCTAGGTAAACAAAAATGAAAACATTATCCAAATCTTTTTTGAAATTTTACAAACAAAATTACATTAAAATGTGTCTGCATATGCCATAAAAACTTGAAGAAATGTTTTTACAAAAACTGAAACAAATATAATAATAATAAAGCACTGTCAGATAATATTATTTAGTAATTATTTTTTAATAGGGCTTTTAGGAAGAAAAATTGAAAATAGTATAAAGCCATATTTTTCAGTAAAAAACAAGACTTAACTTGCTTTAAAATGATAAATATTTATTTATTACATTAACCAATTTGTGCTTAAAACTTAACCTAACTATAAAGATGAAATGTGTAAAAAACAGAACAAAAACCATATGAAAACGTGTACAAAGTTTTTCAACGGTAAATATAAAATTACGATATTTTGTCAATACAATAGAAAATGGATTCGCATAAAATTGTAAAATTGAAAAAAAATTGTAACAAAAAATAAAATAAATTTATATACATAAATACTTAAATTATAAATTTTCATTGAAATTGATTTTCAAATAAATATTGTAAGCAATACTTGCTCTTCTAAATTTCTACAAATCCATTTTCAATTGAGCCGCCACGTAATTTCCACTATTAACCGTATAAAGTGATAAGTAGACTTTACAAACTTTTTTCAACTTCAGAAAATTTAGCTTCTTAAAAAGATACAGTTATATTAATATTGCTAAGAACAACTACATTTTTGTACAAAACACAAATGTACATGAATGTAAAAATACTTAGAACAGCATTAGCCAAACATTGCAAAGAAACCAATCAGAAATATTTCTCAAAATATTAGATAAATTCAGCTTCATTGCATTAAAAAATCTAAATTTTTAAAAAATCTACATGTTGTTTATAAATCTACACATGTCCGCCAGCGCCACCGCCATCAATCGCCGTGGAATCACCACAATTTACTTTAGTTTGTGCTGAAATTAGCGGAATGGTAACTTGCAAGCGATGATCGTCGATCGATGCCGCTGAGGGTAGATTAAGAAATAAACACAGACACAGGTACATGATTAATTTGCGTTAACAGTTAGGTTTTATTAACGTTATGTAAATATAAGCAATTTACTGTTAGTTCACACAATTATAATTGAAAAATATTTTTTACTTACTATTTTCTAGTATATATTCCAAATCATCTGTAGTTTCTATAGTTGAAAAATCGCAATTTGTCGATTCTTTTAGTATAATACAGATCTCTTTAGACGCCTTTAACAAAAAGAATGGCACAAATTTGCTAGCTAACTCTTTATTCAAAGCGCCCATGCCACGTGCTGCTGTAAAATCGAGTTCTGCAGTGGAAATGAAAAAAAAAGAAAAAAAAAATATAATAAACAATATTTCTGTTTTAATTTTATTATATACCATGCATATTGGAGCAATCCAGGACCACAGGCGCAGTACCGTGCATGACTACAGCCTTCGATATGCCAGTGCGCACCCATTCAATTGCCGGGAAGTAGAGTGAACTGTGTATAGGGCGCATAAGTATGTACTCTGTGCCATTGGTGGTCTAAATGACATGAATAAAAAATATACAAATTACCGTTTTCTCTAAAAACAAGAAAAAACGTTTACTTCGGCTGAACCGAAGCTATAATAGCCTTCACAGGTGCACTTTTATATCATAAAAAGATATAAAAAGGTCTTTATCTTGATTTTGATCGGTTAGTTTGAAAGTCAGATATGTACTATAGTATTCCGATCTGAATAATAAATTCGGAGATTTTAGGAATGACTTTGACAAAAATCCATGCCAAATTTCGTAAAGATATCTTGTCGAATAAAAAAGTTTTCCATACAAAGACTTGAGTTAGATCGTTCAGTTTGTATGGCAGCTATAAGTTATAGTGATCCGATATCGGCGATTCCGACAAATACGTAGTTTCTTGGAGAGAGAAGACCGTGTATAAAAATTCATATCGATATCTCGAAAACTAAAAGACTAGTTTGCATATATACAAACAAACAGACTTGGCTAAATCAACTCAACTCAAACAAACATCGTATACTCGTATACCCTGTTCAGCATATAAAAAGTGCAGGATCAATTAAATGTACCCTCAATTTGGAGACGCTGAGCGCCGGACGTGCGGCACGGTACACCAGGTACGCCACATCTACACCCACGCCCAACAGCAAACCGAGCTCTACGCCGATAGCGAGACTGACAACGAATGTTATAGCGCCAGGCAGTAATTCGCGACGACTGCAGCGCCAAAGTGGTTTGACGACCTTAAAACAAATAAAGGCATTTATAAAATCTTACTTTCACTTCCAATTTTATTATCACAGCTGCTCCACCTACCTCAAATTCAATCATAAATATTACCGCCGATATGATGACTGCGCTCAGCGCCGCCTTTGGTATGTACTGAAAATAGGGCGCGAGCAAACCGAGCGCCAGCAATACCAAAGCGCTAGTATAAAAACCGCCAATGGGTGTACGCACACCACTCGCATGGTTCACAGCGCTGCGCGAAAAGGAACCAGTCACGGGCATTGAAGAGAAGAACGAACCGATCACATTGCTGAGTGAGAGCGCCACCAATTCGCGTGTTGGACTTATACCTGCACTGCTGAATGCCTTCGAGATGGCGACGTTGCCCAGCACGGCAATTACTGGCAGTATAATCATGGAGGGACCAAGCTCCTTCAACTGAAAGCGAAATAAAACTGTTCTGGAGGAACTTTGTATAATGGCTGCTAGACTTACCATATCCTTATAGTTCTGTTCAATTGCAGTGCCATTCGGTGCCTGTATTGTTGTATGGAATTTTGGAAATTCGATATCTGGAAAACCGCTTTTCACTTTACCCGTCAACGCGAACGGACACGACTCCTGTGTATCACATGTATTGTAAGCTAAGATACTGGCGATGAGCACAACGAGCGCATTGCGGCCGGTTGCAATGACCCAAAGTGTGCCGCTCAAGATGCGACGACCGGGTATTTTGACATCCTTTAGTTTCTATAAAAAGGAATGACAGGAAAAGTTAATGTCGGGAAAGCTTTTAGCACTAATAAAATTGATTCTAAATTCTATCTCTTTAGCCAAACTCCGTTGAAAGAGCTCGTATCCTAAACCTAACTTTAATCGTCTAAATCCTATATATTAACAGCAATACTAACAGATTTTGCCAGAAAGGCTTGGGAAATACCGAGTGCTCTAAAAAAGTCAGTCGAAAAATTTTTTTTTAATATTATCACACCTTTTTTAATCCTTATCTTCAAGCCTTACTAATGCACTTCATACACAAGTAAGTTATTTACCTCAAGTGTATACGTTATATAGTTTTAGAGATAATAATTATGTAATCAAAATACTTAATTTGGCAAATTGTAAACACTTACCCGCAGCAAAAGCAAAATGGTGATAGTAACAATTCCCAAAGTAAAATCACCATAACGTATTTTGTCTAAATTCGTAAAAACCGATTCCATAGTTTTCATAAAACCGGAACCGCCGCCGCCGCCACGGATACCAAGCAGACCCTATACACGAAATATTTACTTAAAAAACACACCACAACGCTAAAAACAAGAAGTATTTACTTTCAACTGCGAAGTGCCGATGATGACCGCCGTCGCTGAGGTGAAACCCACAGTTACTGGCAGTGAAATTAGGTCCACAAGCGCACCTACGATTTTCACAAATGAATATTTTAATACAACAATTTTATATTTAAACCAGACTCACCTAAGCGCAGCACAGCCATCAGAAACTCCACAAGTCCGGAGATCAAACATAATAATATCGCGTAGGTTGGACCAGAGTTCAAGCCGAAACCTGTGTGACGGCTAGTCATGAGCGCCAATAGCGCTGTTGGACCGATGGTAACTTGACGACAGCTGCCCAATAAGGCATACACGATGCCACCAACGAATGCGGAGTAGAGACCATACTGGAGTTAAGAAGGACATTATTACTAGAACGCCAGTATATAGAAAAAAAAAGAAAAGAATATGAGGTTAGAAACTTTAAAGTACTCACTTGTGGTTCCAGTCCCGCCAATGTCGCATAAGCAAGACCCTGTGGCAATACTGTTAAGCCTACTGTAATGCCCGCAATCAGATCGGCTATAGCATCTGGCGCCGAATAACCGTGTAACCATTTAATACCAGGCAGTAGCCGGTGAGCGACGTCGACTGCTTTCATGACTCAATAAAACTGGAATAAAAATTATTCTTTAATCATTTTTGATTGCAATGAAAGTTTAAATTCAGTTTTTATATGACAATTTAAAAAATTTACACATAACATAACCTTACATTATTTATATGTTTAAACATTGTAAGCCTAATATATGAATTGTATACAGTTCAAAAGTATATAATCGTTTTTTTTCGACTGTGACAATAATTGGAATTGTGACTGCTTTCTCGTCGTAGCAAAATGGTGTAAGCACATGGCTACCGCGCAGTGGTGCGTAGGTTCGAATTCCGTAAGTATAATAATTATAAAAAAGTTGTGCGATAAATTACAAAGCCTTATATCAAAAAACTTCTAAAAAATGTTCTTCACTTAATCTGACAGTTTTAAAATATTTAAAACCTTGTAACCCCCAAAACCGCTTAAAGACTCGGCCAAGCAACTGTCTAGCTGTGTTCCGTTAAAGTTCACGTTCGCATGCTCGATGATTTCATTTAGTTATTACACATAGCGGCAATTATTTTCTCTTTAGTCAGAATGAATCTTTTGAAAACTATAATTATTGTATTATGTAATAATAGATGAGTATCTCTATTGTGGCATAATTGAATGGCAATTTAGTTCGCAAAGTGTACAATTTGAATTGTTATAATTCTAGTCCAAAGTTAAAGATGTAGTTATATATCAGTTAATGTATATGGATAATGTTGTCCATATGTTACTTGGACTTGTCATGACTGATGAGCTCGTCATATTCTCCTGTGACACAAACAAGTCAATGCCCTGATAAAATGTATTCGGCTATAATACTATAGGGATCTTTTTCAAAATTTTTCCCTCAAATACTCCAAGCATCGCCCCATCTTATGTGATTATATGTTTTGGGTAGCATGGCTCATGGTTACAAAGCCATCTAACTGTAAAGTTGAAAGCTTTGTTTAAACTGTTTCTTTCTATTTCTGGCCGTTTTGATTCTTTTTCTAAAATTGAGACAGATTGGTTGGTTTCGCGTCACGCTATTACGGCTGTGAGGCAGAGTATGGAAGAAGACCCAAATGGGTCCATCCGTTATCGCACGCTACAATTGAAGCTTTGCCCATCCACGTTTTGGAAGATTTAGTAGAAGGGTCTTGCTTTGCGTGCTTACAAAATCTAACTCGGGCAAGATTTCAAGCTGAACGACCTTTCAGCGCGTCGCACATTCAATGAAGGGGCCTAAAACGAGATGCCCACCGATCCCGATTTTCACATGAAAATGTTGTTCAGCGATGAAGCTCACTTTTGGTTGAATGGGTACATTAATAAAATAAACAAGATGTTGATGTAGACGACCTATATTTCCAACAAGATAGCACTACATGCAATATAGCCTACGAAACAATCAATTTATTGCAGGCAACTTTTGGTGAGATCATTAGCTCGCGTCGTAGGCCTGAAAGATCGTGCGCTTTAACACTAACTGTGTAGACAAGCCCACTAAAAATAGTCCAGTTTAAGCGAAAATAACCCCGAGACGATTGACGCCGTGGAAGAAAATAATCGGTGCATTATCGCTGACATACGGCCCCGATTGCCACAAAAAGTGGTCGAAAATTGTCGTCTCCCCTGGAATATACTCGAGCCAGCCGCGGCAGTTATTTTTCTGAAATCATTTTTAAAACATAATGGCAAACCTTAATCTTTATAATAAAGCTAATTCTTGGCCATACATTAAATGAAATGCGTTTTATTTCTTCTTGAAAACTACATGTCTAAAAAAAACACCCTTTATATTAGTCAGCAGATTAACCAATATGGCGTTTTATTTTAGCAATTAATACACTCTTCATAATTCCGATAATGTGTTGACCACAACTGAGATTGAAAAAGTCAATAATAAACAAAAAAGAAAACAGCGAATGTTTGCTTTATTTTTATAGTTTTACCGTATTAATCAGAAATATGACCTAATGCTTTTTAAGTGCTGAGCTAATGAAACATTTTCGCATATTTCTGTATTTAGCATTTTAGTAGCAGTGTCTTAAAGTATGTGTAGCTTGCGATAAGACTAATTTAATGTCAGAACTAACAGATTTATACCAATTTTTGGGAAAGTTTGTTCAGAAAAAAAGCAAAGTTATGTGCGTTAATTATTATTTTTCAAACAATAGTATGAAGCAGCGAAGGAAAATCTAAATTGTAATTGTTACTGAGTATATAAATAAAATTAGACGGTTATCTGGCTTTGGAACTAATACGAAGCTGAAATATTGCTCAACCGAAATCTAACAATTGACAGCTCGTAGCACGTCAACGCGTACAACTGTCGGTTGCTTGCATGGAAAAATGACAGGTGGCTGACTAGTTTGGCTTGTGACTCATACTAGCTGCAAAGTAGCTTGTAACAAGTTGATCTGACTGCTTGGTTCATATTTGGCTTAAGCAATTTTATAAATGATTTGTTTGGAAATTTGAATTGTTGAGCTTTTTTGTGTTCAGCAAAAGGCAACAGTTCTTTTGCTTTCAATATTTCATTCTACATACTAAGTATTAAAAACGGAACTTTAAATACCCAGTCTACATAACTTCATTAACACTATATTACTAGGTTTTCGATGGATAAATACTTGAAAGATATGGTATAAGCAATACAAGTAGGAAAGGATAGAGAAGAAAAGTCGCAGCAGATAAAAATGGAACTTAAAAATACCGGCGAATAGTAAATATATTTCTTTGACTTGATGTGTGGATTAGGGAATCTTTTTTCGAATGGTTTGAGAACTGCTGACATACCTGGCTTTTAAAAAATCAAGAGAAATAGATTTCTTAGGGAGTCAAATCTGACGATCTAAGTATCAAGTTAATGTCACCCCTTTTGATAACGGTTTTCAAGGAAAAAATTGTAATGAATTGAGGTTTCCAAACACCTACAACTAACTTAAGCCGTTTAATCTGTAAAAGCGTTAGAAATATTTTCGCATCATATTTAAGCTTTCATAATAATAAACAATTTCTAATCGCATTGCGATATCACATGTTTACCCCAGTTACCATTGATAGCGCAAACAGATTTCGCACTTATTTTAATTAATTTTGGAAATTAATTAATTGTGCCAATACTGTCTAGCCAGCATTCAGATACGATACATATCTGGCATCGGTTGTTGTGTAGATATACGGTTTTTAATTTCCCTTGCGTTTTATCGGCATTGAAATGAAACTTTTTGGAGCTCGTCTCCCAAAAGAAAGTGAAAGATAAAGAAAATGAAATTCAACATTAGCATTACTATGTATAAAAAGGCATCAAATTGGGTCTTGGTCTTATGGCTAACTCGAGCGTATCACAATTGTACTGCTATACAAAGTCCTTATCGTTTGAAATTTTCACGAGAAGAAGCTGTTCATTTGTCGGAACTGCCGATATCGCACCACTATAGTATTTAGCTTTCATACAAACTTTTTATAGATCAAAATCAAGTATTTATATGGAAACTTGTTTATTTGGCAAAATATCACGGCATTTCGCATGATCTACTGTCCAAAGCAACGCTGCTATATCCGAGCAAATTGTTCAGATAGAAACACTATAGCATATAGCCAACATACAAATTGACCGATAAAAATCAATTTTTTTATTTGTGAAGGGTAGTATAACTTGAGTGCAACGTTTTTTCTTGTTTTTTTTTTTAATATAATATTTTTTTATTTACTTAAATATATATATATAATATTTATTATTGTTTTTTTACTTAAATATATATATATATATTTTTTTTTTTTTTTATTTAAATAGATATTTATTTTTTTTTTTTTATTTAAATATATATTTTTTTTTTATTTAAATATTTTTATTTATTTAATATTTTCTTTAAGTTGTTAATTTTGCTTTTACTTTTTTAAATATTGATTTATTTATTTAATTTTTATATCTAATCATTTCATCATTTCCTTATTTTGAATTTTTTTCTATTTTTTTTTTTAATTTTTGTTATTTTTTTTATTGTTCTTTTTTTTGTTTCAATAAATTTTTTTTTTCTATTTCCCTCGAGTAAATGCAAAATACTATATTCATTCATTATTTTTATTACACTTTTATATATGTATGTATATATACTATGTACATATAATATAATATAAAAAGTCACCAATTCACGCCAATCAATTTTGCCGATTGTCAGCTCTAGTGTATTTAATTCTACAACGAATTAGTTTTGCACACATTCACACATATAATTTGCGATTCAATAAATTCAGTTAGCTCGTTTTCAAAGGAAGTTTACGCATGTTTACTTCTACAAGATGCTAAAAAACTGGCACCTCTGCTGGTGGCACATGCATACAATAACATTATAGCGCAACAACAACAACTGTAAAAAAAACTTGTTTATAAAATGGTTTTCTTGTTTCCTATGAGAAAAATTAATATTTGTTTATTTCTAAAATTTTATTTATAAAATGCTCTCGTGGATACCAGTTTTTGTTTTTTTGTTTTTTAATTAATGTGTACTATTTGTGTTAACTTTTATAGTTTTTAGGTGAAGGCATGTTAGCTTTTGTTAGCTTTTGTTAGTTTTGATATTTTTATTTACTTTTCCATTCTCATTGTCAACAAGCCAACCAACACACACAGTTAGTTTGCACAGCTTTCTTCAAATTGTTTTCGTCACGCAGACGCGTTTACAAAACGTAAAAAGTTACTAAAGTTAATTAAAATTTTATCAATTATCTAGTTTTCAATAAATAATATTTTTTGCGCATAAATAAGTATAGTAATGAACACCAACCAAATCGTTGCTAGTAGTTAAAATTATAGCCTCCGTCGCGAAATCGAAATTCAGAAGATGCGTTTATGTTTAAATGTAACTCACAACTGATCGGTCTTAAACATGCAAACTGATGATGAACTCTGACTAGCATACAGACTATGCCGGCAACCAGCTCTGGCGGCAACGTCAACAAACAAACGACCACTACTATCAGTGAGAGTGTATGAGCTAATGAATGCACAGTGGGCGCGTTTGAGAATTATTGCAAGAAAAAATAAGAAAAGACGTTAACCTCGACTGCACCGAAGCTACAATAACGTACACAGGTTCATATTTTTATAGCAATTTATAGTATTCGATTTTTTACTGAAGAGAAAAAATTTTTAGACCTGAAAGTCACAGAAAATGAAGAACATTCCATAATCCATTTTTTACGCGTTTCTTGGTGATGGCAATTGACAAACGCAGACATGAATTAAAACTCTCTCTTAAAGCCTTTAGACTCCATTTAAACGACCGTTCGGTCTACGTAGCCGGAACGGACCTGGATTTTTATGCATCTAAGGATTGTCAACATGTCAGTAATCCTCCAAATTACTTCATTTATGTTTTTGGCGCAACAACAACGACAACAACCTCTTTAGAACTTTTTAAGTAGAATTGCGGTGGTATAGGGTCTTAAATGTGAGTAAATTGTGACACACTGCGTTCTAAACCAAGGAAACTTAACGAAAACAGTATTTAACAAATAATAGAATTTTGTAGTCTTCACGGTGGTAACTAAGGAAGACTCATGAATTTTTATAAAAAGTTATTCCATCTAAAAAATACGCTCAGAAAATTGATAAAGAGTGACTCTATATAAAAAAAATTAACACTAAATATGAATCGCTTACTTAGTTGAAATTTATTTCCCTAAACACTATTTTAGCTCACTGTGCAACAGTCACGTTCTGTCTACTAAATTTTTAAGTGTTCTGAACGAACGCTGACGTCGAAAGAAGTAAAAATGTAGAGCGCACGCTCCGGTTTGACCTGCATTGCGGCGCTTAGGAGCGTGCTCTCCGTACCACGCATCAGCGCGTTTTGAGGATGAAACCGCCATAAGAAACTAGAAGAATTTGGTTTTCATTTGTGATACGTTAAACAAAACGTTTATGGTTTATGAGCGTAAATATATGGGCCGAAGAAACAATTACTCATTTATGGTAGCCCTCTCATTTTTCTGCTATTTTCTATTTTTTTTTAAATAATTTTATTTGTTTACTAAACACTCATTGCAAAAATCAAAAGTGTTGAGTACTAATTGAAAGCGGAATTGGAATTGATTAACCAATTGAAATAGTCAATATACTCCGTAACGAGTGCAAATTTTCATATAATAAGTGCGGTCATATTTTGCACACATTGTATATAAATTAAATATTTAAGCAATGAACATATTGATTTATTAAAAAGTTTGTACGAAACGAGATATTGTAATTGAATTCATAAAATTGCAGAAAATCGCGTTATAAAATTGAAAAAGGAGTATTTAAATGTTTCTCTTGCAGTCGAATTCTTTAAGAATATTATCAACAAAGTTCGAACCCCTGAGTTGTCTAGCTGTGTAAAAGATGTAAAAGATATTTTTTGCAACTTCCATCGATCAAGAGAAGTGATAAAGATAAGAGAGCGGTTCGATAAGTACTTGGATGCATAAGAAAAACGAAAATTTTGAAAAAACTAGGGTAAAATCGCATCAAGGGTAACGCAGGATCCAACTTGGGCTTAAAATCGACCTCAGGGCCGTTCAAGTGGGATCCTGCATTAATTTTGGTTTGAAAATCGGCCCTACGACCTAACCTAACCTCACTTGAGCTCTATAGAATTGGCTTATAAAGTAGGCCTCCGTACCCGCGATTACCTACACCGGTAGTTATCACCTTTCCGGCTTATATGACATGCTTTGTCCGCTTCGGAGCAGTTTAGTCGAAGGAAGACCACCGTATCGATTGTTCCTTATAAAACAATGAATCCATATTTCATTTGCGGTTACGACACACGATTCAAAATATTGTATGTAAAAGAATTTTTTAAACAGCATCTGAAACTGCTTTGAATTGGTCTGAAAGTTGCCCACGTTGTCCGGGGTGAGCAAACACGGCTTTTTCATCACCAATATTTCATTCAGGCTGTAACCCACGCCGACTTTTGAGATGTCTACTTTCTCAGCTGTTTCGGGAAACTTTTAACCGACGATCAGCCAATAAGAGTTCATGGATTTTGTCTCGTTATCGTCCGTGATAGTCGCTTTCGTAGTATCTGGGCGTGGCTTATCAAAAACCGGCGTAAGATCAGGTTGAAAGTCATAGAATCATTTTTAGACAAAACTTTCAACTGTTTTAGATCCATTCAGAAGAGTATCCCCCCACTTCAATTACGGATAAGGTAACCTTTGAAGTGTTCTATTTACTTATATAATAAGAATGCAAAATTTAAAATAATAATACTCAGAACATTGCGACACTTTTAACACTTCCCTATTACATAATTAAGTCTAAATACTATGCATTTCAATGACATAGTACTCCATAATAAGTACCTTATTCAATTAAGCAAAAACAAAATAAGCAAATACTCGAGATATTACATCATTTGTTTATTTGTTGTTAAAGAGAAATGCAAAGTAATTCAAGGACAAAAGTGTATAAAATGCTTTTGAAACCAAGTCAGACGCTTGAATACAACGGGGCTTTTTTCGCTTGAAAAAATAAAATTAGAAAACAAAATAATCAAGGGAAATTGTTGTTTCAATCTAAAAATGAAACTAGATAAGAAATAATTTTTTTTCGATCACAAGATGGAGCTAACAATCTAGAAGTTATAATATAGTCGCACTCAAAATATATTTATTTATTTATTATATGAAAAATAATAATACAATTATTATTATACAAAGTAAAAGACGCTTTCAGTTCGAAAATATATTATTGACGCATAAAAGTCTATTATGATAGGAAGATTTGAAAAAATAGGTGTTCTGATTGGGCGAACTTTAAGTTTATTTCGACAGCCTTTGGCTGAACTATCTAAGAATCTCTGCTTACTTTCTTGATCTACATTTACGTCAACTTCACAGCAATCTGCGAACAGAATAATGTTTCTGAGAATCGGGTCTATATACTGTCTTTGATTTATTATGAGCTTGCACGGTAATTACACTGCACAAAGCTTTCACATTCACAAATATTCATGAACGATCTGTCCAAAAAAGCCGTTCCCACGACAGTCGGGTCTACGTAACCGGAAGGGACCCGGATTTTTATCTGGCCAAGAACTCTCAACTCAGCAGCATTCCTAGAACAACAACAGGTTTTTTTGATATCTATAAAGTATCTTCAGTGGTAACTGCTTACGAGTGCCTACTTCGTCGAGAGCAGAATCCAATACTTCAAAAAAAAGTATAAATGGTTCCATTCATGTTTGAGTTCACCAAACGGAAAGCCATACGAAAGAAGTTGAACCATCCAACGTCATTTTACCCAAAAAACAAAAGCCAAGCTCAGTCATCTGGAGTTTGGTTGATAATATATATCAGAATATTTTTTAAGGCAAAAGGAAACATCAGCCTTCCGTTGGACGCGGAGCGAGTTTAGGTTCCATACCGACCATTTCGGTTTGAGAATGGCTTTGAATACCTTGAGGAAGCGAGGAGTGAAAACCGTTGACATTATAAAGGTAACAAATATAACTGTATATCTGCTTTCGCTATCTAATTGGGAACAGCCTCAGGCATAAAACGATTTATCGGCAAATATAAAACGTGCTAAGCAGCCCCGATAATATGCGTTTTTATGAAGTTCTATGCACTCAACAATGAACTTTGAATTCCGCAGAAAAATTCAACCAATTGGCAAATGTGTAATCTCTATATGTACGAAGCATTCACGTACCGCAAAATATTATAAATTATCGTAAATGACAAAGAAGCTCATACAAAACTCATCGCTGGTTAAGAATTTTTTGTAAGATATAAACTGTATGTTGAAAAAAAATTAGAGCTTATCAAAGTTCTCAGTTGATATTACTCAGCCACGATAAAAACAAACAAATACAATAACATGGCGCTAACACTAAGAAGCGGGTTTCTCCAAAGTTTACACTCAAACTGAGATAACTGTACGTTTGGATACTGAGTCTACATTTGAAGTATGCTACATTTTTTATGAAGAACTTCTTCACGTCAGAAAAACGTTCTGCGATATTGTAATGGCTATTGAGGGTCGACCATAGTCTACGAACCTGCTCCGAAGAAAGCTATTCTGCCGGAAAGGTGGTGGCGACCGTTTTCTGAGATTCTCAAGATTGCATTTACATCAACTACCTTGAAAACGCCAAAACACACAGGCCGGATTATTGAGCCGAAACTGGCCCAGTCCCAGTCCCAGTCTAAGTGCTTTGAAGCTACTATATAAATAAAACAAATATCACTAAATGATATTTTCACTTGACGTTTTCAACACAATTAAAAAATATGATGTTCAAAGACTGTAAAGTTATTGAATATGTTTGACAGATGTATTGGCAACCAAATAGAAAAAAAATTAAGGCTCGTTCACAACAAATTTTCCCTACCAACACATTTGTATCTTAACGCTCACTTCATATCGGTATCACTATATTTTCAAATTGTTCTTGCAGAAATTTAGACAATTGTGGGATATTGTTAAAAGTTATCATAGAAACCAAATGTCACACACTTAATTGAACTTTAATGAGTTTTTTACAGACCTTACAGTTTTTTGTTGGCCACATATGGATATTTTGTTCACCATCGCGCACATGCTTGGAATTAACTAGCACTCAAAAATCAATTCAGCACCACTCTATATATAAATAATTGCATTTCTAATTTCTATGTGTCTCATTTAACTACGAAATAAAGTCAATAACCTTATACAATAGTTTTTGCAATTGTTGTTGATGGAAGCTGCCAATATTGACAACGAAAACCGAAATGATGTAAACACCAACAAGTACGAGAAATTACTTTGTTTATTGCGTGCTTTCTTGCGCAAATGTGTCGCTGTAAGAGCGGTGTATTCATAAACTGGTTTTTTGTTGAAAGCAAATATAATTAAAATGGAAGCATTAAAAAACATGTCGAGTGGTCACATCAAATTTGCTGTTGAATTTCAAATCAATACGTGATTTAATTTACATATATTACATAGTTAAACACTTATACATACACAGACAAGCATTTATGTACGTGGAATGCACGAAAAACCAGCTAAAGAATGCGGTATTTAGAATCGTATACAAAATTACTCAAATATTAACGAAATCCACCTAAAGTACAACAAATTAAGGCGATATTATGAGATAATCACGAAAACCTTCACCTGCCAATACAATATATTAACTAAACTATCAACAATGTTGTGAAAAATATTATTTTCCAAGCGCGTAAGTCAAGTAGTACTTTTATCATAATACAAACTTTTTTACAGGTTTCTACTAAAAGCAGATAATTTATAGACTTTAAGGAATTCGAATGTTACTTATTGTCACTTCTATGCACTATAATTTAGTATAAGAATTATGTATATATATTATATTTTGTGTGTACTAACTCTGGAATTTGTTATGCTTTTTATTTAAGAAACGTTTGTTGCAATTATTTTGCACAGTAATGTAAATATTATCAGTTATAGACTGGTAAAATATATAGGAAGGTCATTAGTTGTATACAATAGTTTTCTGTGATAACACACAGAAACACATTTTTACTAAAAATAGTTTAATATGTATATTAAATATTCATTTAATTTAGTTTCTGTTAGCTTTGCACATAAGCTACTACATTAAAGATAATAGTACGCGCTCGGAAACGGAAACAATGCGTACTTCGGATAGATACGTTCATACATACATATACTTGTATATATGTTCTTTGCTGGAGTTTCAGATTGATTTTTTACAATTGTCACCCAGCAGCAATATGTGTATATTTTTATGATTATTGTGTTCTTTACCTTGCTGTACCAATTTTATGTTAATTATTCTTATTTGCAAGAAAGTTTATATGCTGTATGTGCTTCTTTATGCTTAAAATTGCAAACCACTTACCTTTTGGATTAAATGCTCTACGTACACATGCATAAATACATACATACATATATGTTTACTATGTCAAATTTGTCGCATATATTAGCCATTAAAAAATTCTATATTCACTATAAACCATCATTTCTGTTATATATATATGTGTATTACACTTGTATACTTAAAAAAAATTATAACCACAACTAGCGGTAAATAAATTACACGCAAATATTCAACTATCCGACGAATTCCAACAGCTGTCAGGCAAACTTTTAACCCTTATACCATGCTTTCAACAGCTGCTGCACGCAATGCCAATATAATTTTATGTCGAACTGTACAAATGTTTCCTTCTAATTGCTTTACCAGAAATCTCGTTACATACAAACCAAAACTTCAAAAATTATTTCAATTACCGATATTTTTATTTAAATTTATCTTTCACATATTTTTTCTTGTATATTAGAACAATAATTATATTAAATTTTATGTACTTCATCCTGGATTAAATTTTACCAAATCTAACAGCACACAAAAAAGAAGAAGCATAAACGTCAATAGTGACAGTGACACTCTTCTGTAACACAGTCAATGCGGCAATTCCCATTGCATTTACATCGCTCACTCCTGTATGTTCATAGGAGAGAGCGAGATAAACATATAAGTTTCAAGAGAGGTTATGCTAAACGGGCATGAACTGTGAATTTTATTTGCTGTCAGCCGAGAAAAAACGCGAACTTACTATAGCGCACATATTTTCTTTTGATTTTTCGTTTATTTTTACTCAAGAACGGTTAAGAAATTGTTAAATAATTGCCTTTTTAACTAGTGCAAAACTTGGCTTAAAAATTTACTGAAAAGCAATAGTAAAAAATACATAGGTTGCCTATAAAAGAGAAAAAGAAAGTGGCATAAGAGGAAGCATCGGGCACCGCCATTCGCGGAAGCACCATTGAGGGCAGAAAAAAACAAACAATTGAAGTTTTGATAAATTCTCTCAAATAAATTAAGGAAATATGAAATGGGTAAGTATATGCACAAACTTGCAAAGAATTATTGAAAATTTTGCTATACTTAATATGCATATAGATGAGAGCATTATATAAACAAAAAAGCGGTGGAGGCATTGGCAAGCCATTACGAACAAAATTAGTCAATATAATTTCACATTAATACTAATGCATTATTCGATGGAAGTACCGAAAAAACTATAAACAGCTTACTTCATTGGCTTGCACCGTGTCTTGGTTGCAGCATTGAACTGTACAGTAACTCGCACACAAGTATTTTTAACTTTACACAATTTGTGGTTGCTTCAAGATGTTTACTTCTCATACAAATGCACATATCGATTATCCAAAAATTTCAATGCTACTTCCAAGTATAAAAATCACTACCTAGATGTTTATACCGATTATTAACTATATTATATATGTACATATACTATATATAAGTGTGTGTATTAAATCTCTTGCAGGTATACGCCCAGCTAACGCTTCAATCAAGCAAAAGCCAAGTTTAAAAGAAAAATTAATAATCAAGCAAAATCCAATCAAGTAGCCTAAAATATAAGGGCACACAAATTGTGCAAGTGAATGTCGCTTCAAAATTAAAACGGTAAAATAGAGTAAACAGCGCTTGCCGGTGATTGGAGCCAAACCGCCCACAATCACTATCACCACTATCTTAAAACGCGACTCCAATACGTTAGAAAAATTATCGATTTTAATTTATTTTTCGTAAAAGTCAGGCGTGCATACGTTACTTTTACTTGGTAAATTTTAGTGAGGATAAAAGAAGTAATTGGTTACCATAAGCAGAACAGAAAAATAAACGAAAAAAAGAAGCAAACGCGTAGCAGATTTTTGTAATATACAGTCGGTTTAAAGCAACGTGGCTGAAACAGCAGCAACAGCAAAGCCTACAACAGCTGATGTAAGTAGCGCAACAAGCTTTTGTCCCTAAAATAAAGTGGACTCTTCCAAGTCGTATTCACATACACACACATATTCGCACGCTTGCTTAAAACAAATTTGTTCGTTGGCTAGCTGTTTTAAACTTGCCTATAAATGTTACTTTTGTTAATTGAAAAAGTTTACTACCCTAAAACGTTAATACACCAAAGTAAAATTGACAATATAATTCGGAAATCAAAATAGTTTCTATACATATAAATGATGCTTTTACCATAGACATTGTTGCCAAAGTTTAATATACCACAATTTGCCTTCAGTTGTAAATAATTTCCCTTTTTGTTTAAATATGTGTACTTTATCGTTTATGGTTAGTTTTTGTTAACCTTTTTATGAAAGTTTGCTTTCTTTTATGAAAGTTTTTAATTGAAATTATTTAAATTTTTAATTTTTTTAAGTGGCTGCGGTTTGCCTAAATAAATGGTTTTTCATACTGTATTCATGTAATATAATATCTAAGTAACACATATGTGCATATAAACACGCTGTCTGCGCTTATACCATAATTATATGTTCAATATATACATACATGCTAACAAGTATATTTAATTGTTTACATATTATTATGTATACTGGTTTTATTATATTTATAATTATTTATTTTATTTTTTATATTTATAATTATTTATTTTATTTTTTATATTTTTATAATTATTTATTTTATTTTTTTATTAATAATTATTATTTTTTAATTTGGTTTCGTTTATTTGAAATATGATTTTAACCACACCCTATTATTTGTGCTAATATATAGCGCCCGAATTATTACTTTCAGGCAATGCCTTCTGCCATAAGCGGAACCGGACACGGCTCAGGCGCCGTTAGCCATAGCGTGAATATACCAAGCAATGAAGAGTGCGGCATACGGGACGTTTGGAAGCATAATCTTGAGGAGGAATTTCGCACAATACGTAAAGTTGTGCAAAAATATCATTACGTGGCAATGGATACCGAATTTCCCGGCGTTGTAGCGCGTCCCGTTGGCGAATTTCGTTCCACAGCCGATTATCACTATCAACTGTTGCGTTGTAACGTCGATTTGCTGCGCATCATACAACTTGGACTGACATTCATGGATGACGAGGGCAAAACCCCGCCCGGTTACTCAACGTGGCAGTTTAATTTTAAATTTAATTTAAGGTAAAAGCGCATTATGCAATTATATAGCATATGGTATATTAATCAATATTTTATATATCGTAGTGAGGATATGTATGCGCAGGATTCAATAGATCTGCTACAAAACTCCGGCATACAATTCAAAAAGCATGAAGAGGATGGCATTGATCCACTCGATTTTGCCGAATTACTTATGTCCTCCGGTATTGTGCTTGTGGATAACATCAAATGGCTGTGCTTTCATTCTGGCTACGATTTTGGTTATCTACTCAAGCTGTTAACCGATCAACATCTACCCGCTGATGAGAGTGAATTTTTCGAATTGTTACGCATCTATTTCCCCAACATATATGATATTAAATATCTGATGAAATCGTGTAAGAATTTGAAAGGTGGCCTACAAGAGGTGGCCGATCAGTTGGAATTGCGACGTGTCGGACCACAACATCAGGCCGGTTCTGATGCGCTACTAACCGGAATGGCATTCTTCAAAATGCGTGAGGTACATAATGACAATAAGAATTTTATTATTGAACCGACGTCGACATTTCTCGACCAAGCCGTCGAGTTTAACAACAACAATAACAACGTTATATTTGAAATGAAAACTTAGAAGAAGAAAACAAAACAAAACAAAACTTAAAACTAAAACAAAAACAAAAAGCGAAAGCATAATGAAACGTTAGCATAAAACGTAACGAAACACATATAAATTAATAATATTAATAATAATACGATTAACTGATATGAGCACGAGAGGCGTTTTTGAACAAGTTAGCTGCGTCTAACTACGTATATAGACAATTATATAATTCCTTAAAGAAAAAGTCAGTGAACATGAGAAAATTCAATTCAACTTTCAAATATCGCGCAAATAATGCATTTTTCGATTAACATGTGCGTTAATGTTTACCACATTTCACTTGAGTCATGTTCTTGTTCTTTTCTTTCTAATTTAATTTTTCCCACCCCTTTTTTTTTATTGAATTAAAAATAATTCGTGCCGCGCACAAGCGCGTTACACAAATTTCGACTAACTGCTTTGAAATGCAGTCGGTGCACCAGAAAAGACTGCAAATGCCTACAAATCATTAACATTTTAATACACACACTCGCGCATATAAATTATTTATTCCCTCATGTGTTCATTGCCCATATTTTTTGAGTCACATAGAGGCTTCATTATAATTGGCTATATATTGGATTTAATCCACAATAACTATTACACAAATTCGCTGTAAAATTTTAAGTTCATCGCCAATTTAGTTTGCGAAAAATTGTCTTTTTTTTTCTTTCTTTCTTTGGCTCCAGCATTATTGTTATTTGTTCTCTCTACAAACAAAACTTTCACTCTGCAAATCTTGCAACCACTTTAACGGTATTATTGTTTGAAATTATTTCCAAAAAAAAATTAATTACTCACGCATTCATTATTGCATTTCATTTAATTTGTTTTTCCGCGCATTGCGTTTCTTATAATATCAAATTAATAACCTTGCATTATTTTCCATTTTAGGCGTTCCAAAAAATGCATTAGCGAATTTATAAAATATATTATTAGTCATAGGTTGTAGTATATATACAATAAAAAGCATAATAATTGCTTTGCTTTTAATTTATTTACACTGATTGTGAAATTTCTTCGTATTTAGCTTGCGTTCAGCAGAAACGCTTTGAATTTATTGCTTGAAATTATGGAATTTCATATTAAATGCTGTCGCGTCTGCGCATTAGTTCGCTTTTTTCTTATATAATTTGAAATGAAAACAATTTTATTTTTTTTACTTATACATATATATTAAAGAAGACATTTTTTTTTTTGGAGAAATTGTAAATTACACAGCGAATATAATATTTTTTTTTGCTTAAAATTTATCGTTATTAAATAAATAATATAAAAAAAAATGTTGTTACCTTAGCTTTTAAACAAGCAAAATTCAAATTAAAACTGAAAAACTGCAATTATTGTCTGCGGCTACTATTTTAACGTTTTAAATTAATATTTTTGCTAATTTTTTTTTTATAAAAAATCAACCAACGAATTAATCATCACTAACTTTGGAAGAAATTTCAAATTATTTTATGAAAAAAAAAATATATATTAAAAAATTAATTGATTAAATTTTTAATTAAATGTTGTTCATAAAATAATCAAGTAATAATTCAGTAGCACATTTGAATATAACTCGAATTCATTGCTGTTATTTATTTTTATTTTACAAAAACAAAGAAAAAAATTATCTTATAAATCTTTATCACCGTTTTTTAAACTTATTAATTTTTATAATTCTTCATTATCTCGTTTCTTTTATCCATTTCTCACACAATATTCTCTTTCTACCAACACTTTTGGTTTAAAGAAAAAAAATTGTTTAAAAACTTTTTTTTTTACACAAATTAACGCGTTAAAATTTTTTTTTCATATATTATTTTTTTCTACAAATTCAATAACTTAAAGCCATATAAAGAAGTAAACTTTTTTTAGAAATTGTTTTTTTATATTTTTTTTTATAGAAATTAACCCATAGTTTTGTCAAAAGCTATAATGTAGTGTATATATATTTTTTCAAAATTCCATAATTAACACACATAAAAAGAAAAGATAAATTTGTTTGTTTTAGATTTTTTTATAAAAATTAAACCTTAGCATTGTCAAAAGCTATAATGTATTTTTTTTCTTAAATTATTATTTATATATTTTTTTTAATTCCATAATTAACAGCCATAACATCATGAACTTTTTGGCCACTTAAATATTTTTTTTGGATTTAAGAATGCAAATCTTTGCACTCGAACGTTTCATATTTATTTGGAATTTATGAATTAGCATTTTCCTGATGGAACAGTATTGTTTTTAGCCAAATTGAATTATTATATAAAAATTATAAAAAAATTTTTTTACTTACGTTTTGTACAAATTTGTTTTTTTTTAATCTTTTTTTTTGCCAACTAATAGTAACTTACTGTAATTTAATTATAATTTTTATTATATACACTCGTTGAATTGAATTTTTGATTTTAAAATATGCAAAAAAAATTAATATTTAATTGGAAAAAATCTTTTGTTATTGTTGTTATTAAAAAATGCGAAATAAAAGCAAACTATCAATTTGAGTTTTCATTTCTTGGAGCAAAACCAAAAGAAAAGCGTGGAAACTGTAAAGTAAGCAATTTTATTTGTGTATTGAGTTACTATATGTCCAACATATATAGCATATATATATATATATATATATGTCGAAGTCATGTTGCTAATAGGTTTACAATGAAGCGTTGCAGAGATTTTTGTGTTGCAGGATGCCTAGAGTAGAGTAGACGCTACTGAAAAACAAGAAACAATTTTATTTAGAAATTTAATCGAACAAAAACAGACCGCAGCAATTTCGCATTTTTGTGTGCTCTGCGCTGTGATTTAAGCGCAGCTTAAGTTTTTATAATTTTTTAAAATAATTTTTTATAAATTTAAGTACAAATTAAAAAAACATTAATTTTGAACGCTAGTTAATTTTTTTTTGTATTTAATTAGTACTTGTTGCATTGCTTTTGAATTTTTTAAACTAGAAAACCAAACATACATACAAAGCTTGACTCAATGAAGCGTTTACATTTGGATTGAGCTGAAGAAATGAAAATTTAATATGCAAAATTAGTATTTAAGTATTAATTTAAAATATTTTGTAAAGTACTTTCATGAAAATTAAAAAAAAAAATATTTTTTAATTTTATTAGGGTATTAGCTCCAAATAAAAACAAAAAATGGAGAAAAATTTGTCGAAAATAATAAATTTAACGAAATAAGTAATTTAATATGCAAAAGTTACTGAAAATATAAAACAAAACAAATACAATATAAAATGTCATCATAGCTCAAAAAATGTTGAGTAGCAGGCACTCTGGAAATATTTCGAATATGAGAACAAAACTATTAACATATAGGCAGTTTTATGGCTGCAGTGAGGATAAGTTAAAATAAAAATAAGTTTATTTTTGGAGCAAGAGCGAAATTTCTACATAAAATGTATTTTTTTAATATTTTTTTTTTTTAATTTTTTTTTGTTCATTTTTTTTTTTAATTTTTTTTTTGTTAATTTTTTTTTTTTAATTTTTTCATATTTTATTTTTGATTTTACTCACAAGAATTAAAAAAAAAAATTATTTTGATTAGCTCGGTTAAAATTAGAAAAGTAGGCAGGCATTGAATAAGTGCTAAAACTCTTTCTAAATAAAAAAAATCAAAACCGTGAGTTTTTAAAAATTTGTCTTTACTAAAACTTAACCGAAAACATGATCTTCTAAAATTTTCATTCTAACCTTTCGAATAATATCTAAAACATCTAAAAAGCTATTTGAACCCATTTAGATTTGGAATAATTTACCATTCACTAAATAATTATTACATTTACGTTAAATTTACTTAGAAAAATAGTTTCTCGAAAAAATTCACTCAAATATATTTATAAGCATTTGCACTTAGTAAATAAATGCATATATAGCTTTAATTATTTTAGAAAAATATTAAAAACAATGAATTTATTAACTAAATAAATGTTTGACATAAAAAGTGTGTATGTCCAGATTTCTTGCGTAAACTATTAACTATTTTGTTCTTTAAATTTGTGGTTTTTAATGTGTTTTTTTTTTGTTGCTTTTATTTTAATTTTCTTTCTTTTATTTTCTATTTTATTACATTTTTTGTTTTATTTCGAATTTGTATTTTTTTATATAGTTCTTATTAATGGTTTTTTTTTTAATTTTGTATTTTTGTTTTAAGTAGTGGTTTCTTTTTCCCATTTGTATGTTTTTTTTTTGTTTAACGTTTTTTCTCTTAAAATTTTTATTTTAAAAAAATTTTTTTTTTATTGTTTTTTAACTTTTTTTTTTAATTTGTATTTTTTTCTTAATATGTAGTTGTTTTATTCTTAATTTATATTTGTTTTTTTTCTTAATTTGTATTTTTTTTTCGTAATTTGTATATGTTTTTTTTTCTTAATTTGTATTGTTTTTTTTTAAATGTATAATTTTTTTGTTTTTAAGTTAAATTTGCATTTTGGTTTTTGTATTATTTTAATATGTTTTTTTTTTTAATTTTTCCAAAGGAATGTTTCGTATACATGTCGTTTATTTTATGAGATTGTACCTGAGAGTGTTAAGCTTAGTTGTGGAAATTTATTCAAAACTTTTATAATCAAATTTCAAAGTTTTTTTATTAAAAAAAAAAAACAAAAAAAATGTTAAAAATATAAAAATACTATGCACTTAATTTATATATTTTTTTTTAATTTTATTTTTTTCGAGTGTGCTTAATATTTTAAGCGTATTTTTGTTTTGTATACAAAAAGAAATAACTATAAATATTTTTTTTTGGTTATTTGAGTTTTTAATTACTAATTTTGTTTTTTAATTCTTATGTCTGAAACCATTTAAAAATGTAATTTTTGTAAAATTTAATTTTTTACTATGTTTGTATTGCATTGAGTAATATTTTGCATATGCCCTTTTCTCTTATTATTCCAGTTGTTAGTTAATAACAACTTACTATAATGATTATAATATTTTCTTCACGATTATAGCAAAATTCATTACCACAGAGCTATATATTTTATATTAAAATTTATTTCTTAGATATTTTATATAATTTAGTATACAAATAATCATTTTACCTTCCCTCTCTTCTGCTCAAATAACGCTCTTCATGTTTTTTCTTTTATTTTTTCCCACTTTCAGATGTTCTTCGAGGACAATATCGACAATGCGAAATATTGTGGCCATCTCTATGGACTCGGCACATCCTTCATCGTAAATGGCACGAATTTCCACGAGAGTAACGGCGACAACAACAATGCAACGTGATTCGTTTTTATTGAACGCACGGCGAATACGGCGATTAACTAATTGTGGGGAATTGGAAATGTCGCGTAGTTTTAAAGTTGATACTTTTTTGTATTGGTGGCAAAAAATTTTTCAAAATAACAACAACAGCAACAAAAAATTGACTGTTTAGAAAAGTAAAGACGTTGCAGCAAATGGGTTAAATTTAAGCAGAAAAAAACGCAAATGGCATAAGAACAATTTGTAAACAAGAAGGGCGAACCAACAAACAAACACATGCAGATATATGATGCGCAGTTTAAAAAAAACGTATTTTTCAAAACTAAACATGCAAGAGAAAGAAACACGTACCGTAAAACTTTTCATGCAAAATAATATTTAAAAAAGTAGTAACGCAAACACTTGACAGCATAAAATAAAATAAAAATCTTAGAAAATAGCAATTATTTATTTAAAAATATATCTCTTTGTTAACTTTAGTTAATAGTTATACGAGAATGGCAATTTTTAGTACACACACACACACACACACTATATATATATATTATGTACGTATTTAAATGTGCAACAATAGTAAACGTAAAATATTTTTTTTTTAACGCAAACCGCTACAATTTCTACCACAATCAACTAAAACAAATACAACAATAACAATTGCAATCGTTAATTCTTATATCTGATTGTTTGTTTTGCTGATAATAATTATATATATATATATATATATATATATATATATTATATGTGTATGTAAGTTAGAAATTTTAAGCAACACTTAAACTTAAAACTCTAAATGTATGTAAACATAATTTAAACAAATGAAAGTTAAAGAAAAAACCAAACGTACGTAGCAATATATATACTCCACTGTAAACGTTGTGTCGTCCCTTCCTTGTAAGTGAAAACAAAACAGAAATAAAAATTAATTAAAATTTAACACTTGTATTGTAGTAGAAAACAATTATACAACTTAAAAAAAAAATACAAATGAAAGAAACCGCTAGTTTTAATAAGCAAAAAAAAATAAAGATACAAAAAAATAAATGATTGTAGTATTTCACTTTATACACATTTCTAGCGAAGAAAAAATATGACAAACATTAAAGCTTAAATCTAAACAAAAAATAGCGTTTTTGCGTTCTGGAATGCTTCGCACTTTTGCACACAATTAAGGCACTTTTAGCACACACGGCATGTCCGTTCACTAGCGCGCCTTGTGGTGCTTGCTTCACTTATTATTGTACATCGATGCAATGGCAGGGTCCTCAGTCTCATATATGATTAGCACATCACGAAATTTATCCAATAGCTGTAAAAGTTCAGCCGGACGTAGGCTTTGGAAGTACATAATCTCTTCGAGGTGATGTTCGCTCTTAAAATAACCCGCCTGATAGAGTTTCACCAGCAACGAGAGATCATCGATGTTCGTTGATGCGGGTATACGTCTTATGGCTGCACGATCGGCGTCATTGAACACCGATAGTAGCTCTTTAATTCTTTCCTCATCTTCGATGGAGGCGATACTGTCACAATTCTCTGTGCTTATGGAGGCAGTCATGCTGTGTGTATATGTAAATAAATATGTTATGTGAAAAAATACAGCTTAATTAAAAAAAAAAATTGTTTTCTGTACAAGAAGTGGATTTTGATCGACTAGTTTGTATGGCAGCTATATGCTATATGGTGCGATATCGAAGGGACGTGTGGAAAAATTTCAGATCGATATCTCAAAAACTGAAGCACTAGTTCGCGTCTGTACAGACCGACGGACATGGCTAAATCGACTCAACTCATCATGCTGATCATTTCTAAATATATTTTATAGGGTCTCCGACGTTTTCTTCTGGGTGTAACAAACTTCGTGGCAAACTGTATATACTCTCTTGAGTGTAAAATAATAACGCGCCACTTACCTATAATTTGACTTGTGACTAGAGGATGGTTGTGCGACAATATTATCTGATGCTGTTGAACAGCCGCCCGAATAGCGATCTTCAGTAATCGAGCGATGGCTAGTATGCGGCACTGGCAGTGGTTGACTGGCGCAGGACAGCAAGGAGCCGGCATTGCTGTGTTAAGTATTAAAATTTTTTAAATCATATAAACATTTTATTGACGCAACACTTACAGTTCGTCATCGCTCACATTCATGCTACGACTCAATGGTGATATCAACAGTTCACCTGTAACGCCCACACCAATTGAACTATTTGTATTTGTACCTTCTTGTAAGTCCATTAGCGATGACTTGTGTTCATTTGCGCCATCACTACATGCTGAACAATCGCTGCCCGCCACATTCATAGTACTCACGCCGCCATAGAAATCGTCTAAATCACTCGGCATAAATTGTACATATGTGTGCAATTGCATTAGTAAGTGATGTTGCAACATCCAGACAACCATTTGTGCGAGCATACCCTGACGCGCCGATTGCTGCAGTGGTGTGGTGAGATGACCAATGGATGTGGGCAGTGAAAAGTGTGCAATGGCATCGAAAAGTGACATGCCAGCAAAACGCGCTGAGAATTTCTCAACTAAATGTGATTTTGTATGTAGTGGCGCATCAGGCGCAATAACATAAACATTCGTTTCACAAAGCGGATAGATTATAGTGGCTTTACCCCAATAAACCAGATGTGAGACCATTTTGTAAACATGTTCAATGCTCATGTCCGCTTCTGATGCAAGCATTTGTAAACTCATTAGCGGTGTGTAGATCTCCACTAGTTGTAGTAGCATACGCGCAGCACGTGGTGGTACACAGTCCAGCAGTTCCGCATAGTCAACAAGCAACATGCCGTGATAGGGTTTTAAGGAACGCAAACAACGATCTATAACCTCAGGATCGACCATACTACCTTTTTTGTGTAACTGATGCGCTTTTTGCGGTAAACAAAAACTTACCGTTAAGTATTGATTTAACGTTGTATTCAGTAAGCCGGTAGTGCATAGATCATGATAGATTGATTTGAGCGCTTGCGCTAGAGTACAACGCTCCGTGATGGCATCAAATGTACGCTCCAATGGTTGCTGTTGTGAAGAGAGTTCATCATGTGTGCGTGCCATAAGCATTGTCTCTTCGGTACAGTAGCTGGCACGTTGTTCTTCGAAACGTAACGCTAAACCGAGACGCTTGCTTAGTTCGTAATAGCATTTCACTATGGAATAACTGGCCTGCGCATGCAAAGCGAACACAACATTTATAAGCATTTGTTGTGGTTGCGATTTCGGCTGCGGCAAAGGTGTTGCAATGGTTGCAGTACCGATAGCAGCGTTTGTAACCGTTGTTGTCGCCGCAAGTGGTAAAGATGTGTTGGAGGCATTTGAAGCATTACTTGTATTGGCCGCGTTGTTGCGGTGTTCATTGCGCGGTATTAATGTTGGATGCGACACAAAACGCACATCATTTACTTTTAATTCTAGTTTTTGATTGCACAATTGTTGTTTTACTGCAAATAGCGTTGAGAGCACTTCATCAGTGAAACCTTCCAATTGACCTTTGGGCACTGTATTACACAAACTATTGCAAACACCAAACACATTAGCGGGTGCAATATTTGGCGGTGGCGCCGTTTGCAATAGTTCATCGCTGCTGCTAATGGCGTATGGATTGCGTTTTCTACTGGTATCGGAAGAAACTTGTGACACCAGCGATGTCGTTGAACTGCTCATCGCTACATCAACCAGGGGTAGATTGTTCAGTACCGGCGCAGATGCCGCCAAGGGCATACTATGCATCGGTGTCTTATCTATATAAAAAAAATTATTTGAGGGTGTGAATTAGTTGACAAATGCTTGCTATTTATTTACCTTTGTACACATTTTCATAAGGATAACGAAATAAGAGACGGTCTCCTTTGCTGTCCATATAGACGAGCAGCACTGCTATTGGATTTACTTCCATTTACTTTATTTATTATCAGAAATTCCAATTTAATTGCAATTGCGATTTCTTATAAGCTAGGAAACAGCTGTATTGATTTACTGCATTGCTGATAAGAAATGTCAGTTCTTTCGTTACCAGCTAATGACAATCACAATGGATTTAAAAGCAAATATTAAATTTCCAAATATTTCTTTATTCAAAATTCACAAAAAATAACAATTAAACAAAATTTACAAAACAAAAAACAAAAAAAAATTACAATATATTAATACATCATATATTTTCCCTAACTAAAATATGTCAAGCTTGTTGCCAAAAATCACGGTATCGCTCATTCTGAATAAGCTGTCATTGTTTTATTTTTGTGTCATTTTGCCCGGCCGAAGAAATAGTTACTTCAATATATTTTAATCATTTTACTTGTTAAGTAGCACAGTTTCCGTTTCTAATTAACACTTTAATTATGTATTAATTAGTGAATGTAACCTTTAACATAAAGCTACAAGAAACAAGAGTAGAAAATGGTGTGTACATAAGTGATAAAAATATATGGAAGATTTATTCCATAGTTGTAGTATATATTATAGATTTCAAATTGTCACCTACCTAAGTGGAACGCACATTTTTGCGCAATATGCAAGAAAGATTTATGAAAATGATGCCAAAAATAGATTGATAGCACTCTAGCATTGCTAGCATACTTTATTGGGCTGCATTTAAGTAACAACGACCTGCTCTATACTCTTCACTCTAATTATATTTTTCCAGGCAGTGCTCGGTGCACAATTAGTGCTTACACTTTTAACGTTGAGTGTTATACAAAAGATAAGTCCACATTTTTCCTTCGCCAAGTGGTTATTATGCGCTACAGGCCTTTATAGATATTTACATCCTTCGGACGATGAGCTGCGTACGCTAGCTGGTGTGCCAAAAGAGAAGCACACGAAAGGTGGCGGCAAAGGAAATAAGGGATATGAGACACGAAATGGCACAGGACAATTTCATATACCACGTAACTTAGAAGTGCAACTGGAGACGACACCAGTGGTGGCACGTGATGTTGTGCATCTCAGATATTACACCGAATACCAGTGGTTGGTCGATTTCAGCGCTTATGCAGCAGTTGTGTATATTTTATCAGAGGTATTGGAAAAATATTTTTTTTCTGCATGCTAAATTACTTATATTGCTTATTTTTTTCAGATCTATCACTACTATTTTCCACTGAAAAATGAGTTCAACCTAAGCATGATTTGGTGCCTGTTGGTTGTCTTCTTTTCGCTGTTAGTATGCTTTGCTTTTAATATTTTTACAATAATAATAAAACTTTTATGTTGCTTAGCAAACTACTCTCGTCACTTACATGGTTGTATTTTCAAAATGAAGAATCGATCGGTGAACGTTCCATGGTCATAGTCGCCTGCCTAGTTTATCTACTTATTGCTATGATTGTGCTTATCATTGATGAACGGCACCTTGAGACGGGGTTGGAGCATGCATATAGTAGCTTTAACGCGAGCGCTTCACAGTTCCTTACGGCGCAAGGGTTGCCGTCATCGTGAGTGATTTATTTTAACTTTGTATATGGTATAACATATTTTATTATTAGTATGTTAAATTTTTAGTGGTCCCGCATCAAAGCTGATTGTGAAGCTCTGCATGGCAGTTTGTTGTGGCCTTTTAGGTGCAATTTTCACCTTCCCAGGCTTACGCATGGCAAAAATGCATTGGGACTCTTTGATATACTGCAGCGGGCGCAAAACTTTGCAATTACTACTCAACATTAGTTTTATCTTGCCTTTCCTGCTGATAATTCTCTGGATCAGACCAATAAGCAGAGATTATCTGACTGAGCGTGTATTCGAGGGCATGCAGGGACCTTTGTATGTTTAAAAAATCAGAAGAATTATATATTAAGTTGTAATTTTCAATTATATTTTTAGACTTTCAGTGGAGGCTTTTGAAACAATGCGCCTGATTATTGTCGTTTTAGTAGTTTTACTGCGTTTCGCCTTAATACCGATATATTTGCAATCCTATTTGAATTTGGCGCATGACAAAATTGTGGATTTACGCAAGGAAGCCGGTCGCATTACAAATGTGGAATATCAGAAGAAGGCATAAACACGCATAGCTAAACATAATTACTGTTATTAATTAATTATTTTTTTTAACATAGATTTCCTCCATATTTTACTACCTCTGCGTGGTCACATTGCAATTCGCTGCACCGCTCTTGCTATGCTTATATCTCACATTGATGTACAAAAGTTTAGGTGAATTCACCTGGGCTGGCATATTAAAAAGTAGCAACAGCAGCAGCATTTGCACAGATATGTGTCCGTTAAGCGAGGCGCCATTGGTCGAAAGTGAAGTGGAGTTTGCAAATACGACACCTTTGCCGCCAGTTGCCACAACAATATTGAGCAGCATGCCGGCGTCTGATAGCGGTGAACATATTCATGGCGAGGATTTCAATATTTTAGAATCTGCAAATGCTATACATGCGCAGTGGATCAGTTTAAAAAATGTAAGCAAAAATGTCATGCGATATATTTTTATGTACTATTATCTCATGCGATATATATATTTAACAGGTTTTCAATGCCGACGTATACAAAGGTTTTCTAGGCTTTGCCAGCTGGTGGAGTTATTTTACACTTTTCACCTCCTCAGCATTGGGTATTGTGTACCAATCATATTTTAGCAAAACGTGAAGCGGCAATTGGTTGACAGTCAAAAATACATATTTACATAGTGTGAGACTTTTTCGAATTTGTTATAATTTTGAAATTTTTTTTAACATATTAGTCATTTTCGGGTTGATTATAATATTGAAAATATTTTTTTAACATATTATGTCACTTGTGTGCGCATTTAGCAAACCTGTTTTATTTTTTACGTTTAAATTTGTATTTCACTTATATACATACATATGTACGTTCACACCAAATTAATAAGCCATAAATAATTTAATTTTTTTAGTTTTAAGTTGCAAGTATTTTATTTGACACGTGGTTGTTATTTTTTGTTAATTAAAAACTGGCAATAAAAAATTTTAAAAATAATGGTAAAATTACTCCTGTTATGCTGCACAACAACAATAACGATAATTTTTATACACTGGGTATTTTAAGTAACACCAAAAAGGAAACGTCAGAGACACTATAAAAAATATATAAATGATCAACTTCAAGAGCTGAGTCGATTTAGCTATGTTCGTCTGTCTCTCTGTATATACCGGCCAAATGTAGCTCTTATACAAACTGACTGATCAGAATCAAATTTTTGTATGGAATTTTTTTTTAATTGTGAAGGGTATTAAAGCTTTGGTGTAGCGAAGTTAATGATGTTAAATAAATGTTAAAATCCTCACAAGACAAAAATTCGCGAGTTTCAAAAAAGAAATAAAAAAAAACGTTTCTACGAAAGTTTTAATACTTTATTTTAGTATGTTTATATATATATATAGATAGTTATAAATAGCGGAAATAATGCCTTTACTGCTAAACATATGTTTTTTTTATATATAATTGTTGTATATTGTATTCTATAATTACATATAAATGCAGAAATAGAATGTAGAGTGGACAGCAAAAGACAAAGAGTAAATACTTTTCAAGTCACTTGCAAGTATTGTGCAATTATAAACTGCTTAAACTACTAATCCAACATTAACGCCAATTCTTTAAACTAACTTACATTCGTTCGTTACACATTTGCGACGCTTAAAGTCCCAACATTTGTTCCTGCTTGTAGACCGCATGATATGCATTGCGTATGAGCACATATGGGAAACAAGATTCCAGCAAATCCATCGTTAAGAAAGGCGATTGCTTAACAATCTCATCCAAGAGCAAATAAACCGATTCGCGATTACGTGTAGCCTCCTTGTCCGATTCCTGACCCAAACGCAATAGCGAAGAGCTTGCCAGCGCCAAGAACTCTTTCATGCGATCCTCTATATCGTTTTCACCACAAATGGTGAATAGTGCGCCGAATATATTATTGATCGCCACTGCCATACAGTGTGTATTATTCGAGTGACCATCGATGGAAGCGCGATAAAATGATGTTTCGTTGCGTGCCAATTTCGGTATAGAGACTGCTACGAAAACCATGAGCAAACATGACACCAAATGTTCGCCTTCGTCGAAATCGGGTTTTTTCGATTTGAGTGTGCTGGTTAGCGTCGGATCGACTTTACATGGTAAACCAGCGGCGGAAGCCATTTCGGAAGCGACCCGTATTTGATCGCCACCAGGCAAATGCTCTTGGAAATCACGCACTGAACTAAGTAAGAATGGTATACGCTTCTCAAGCACATCCACAAGCGCCTCATGCACCAAATTGCGGAAACAAAGTATAACACCAATGAGCGTCATGCGTTGTAGCACACTGTCGACATCGTGTAAACGTTTGAATTGTTCTTTCATTACCTCGGGTTTATCGAAACTTGTGCGTAGCAGTATGAGCACGTCCTTGTTGGAGGCAACATGTTGTTTGAGCTCTTGCACTTGATTGGAAATGTGCCACATGAGTGTTTCATTTAGCGATTTTATGCCATAAGGGCCGACAAGTTCGGCCAATGAACGCAATTCATTGAGGTCGGAAAATTCTTGTGGGTTAAAAGGCACCCAACCTTCGGGTGATATGGGCACAAATGCTTTCTGATTCATGGAGAACACTATATTGCCGGATGAGACACGACGCACTAAAACCTCGCTGTACCTGTAGAGTGAAATATATATAATTAACTGTTTTGACTTGTGAACATCAATTTATTAAAAGTATACCATGTATTATATAATGCCGCAATGGTCTTCTCGCCATGAGAATCTAAATTCTGCGTTTGCTGCAATAGACAGTTGTTGAATACACGCGTTATGTCGATATGCACATAATTTTCAACGGTCTGCAGCACATTCATGTATGCACGCACGGTGGCTAAGAGTTCGGATGGTTTTGCAATTTCCATGGTCTCCTGATTGAACATGACCATGCCGACGAGATCTCTCGAAAAACGATGCTCCAAATTTTGGCATAGATATTCGCGCGGTGCAAATGCGAACTCCCACACATTGACGGTCGGGCAGTAATTTATGGCAAAGCAGAGCTCGGTCAGCGCCATATGCAATTTATCCATTGTGGTCAAGTCTTCACGCGTTTTGCGATACGATTCATCACCCGGTTTACGTATATCGTCAAATTGCTTTTTTGCTTTATCCTTCTTTTTGCGCGCTGATTGCACTGACAATATTTTGGCACAGTGTTTCGGCAATAGCGCATCGGCCATTGTGCATTGCTCATCACATATGGTTGTTATAATATTTTTGGCTTCTTTGGCCATTTCTTCCAAAAAGATGTTAACCACACTAAGCGAACGCTCGCGTATGTGATGACGTTCCTCGGGACACATTTCATGCGTACAATTCTGAAAGTGACTGCAAATCAAGGGAAATGCAATAATATAACGATTTTGTGCTGGAAATTCCAAACACATATGGAATTGGTCGTCAAACATTTTGTTGTAGAAACAGAAAATACTCAAATCAGAGGTCTCAACGAGTATCTCGTCTAAGTTGTCCACAACGCGCGTATGGAAAACCATGGAGTCTAGCAAGCGTGCCAATTCGACATTTTCCATTATGCGCAACGCGGCCTTACTAACGCTCATGTAAGTTTGCAAGCGGAACCAATCCAGCCGAAAAGCACGAAAATCAAATAATTCATTATCCTCCACTTGTTTCACAGTCAAACTTGAAGCGGTGTTATATAGCGAAGACAATATGACACTTTCGTCTTCCGGACAAACTTGCAAACTCTGCATACGTATGTTGAGATCGATCGAGTCGAACCCAGACAGATATTGCACATAATAGCGTTGCATCACTTGACTGTATTTGCGCACAAGCGCGCGTAGTTCCTCCATATGAAAGAGTAATTCTGGCAATTGACGATCAACAAGGTCCTCATTGGATTTACCTGCGTATAAACGTTTTTCAAAAAATGAGTAAAAACAAAATATTTGTGTAATATTAAACAAAAGTAGTACCTTTATTCTTCGTCACTGGTGGATTATCGTTATGCCGCAATAGCCATAGTATTTCATCGCGCGCCAAGCATAAACCAATAAATATGAAAATTGCCTTTGGTCCCAACAAGCCCGGCTGATCAGTCATTATAAGCGCAAGTTCTTTCAAGGCGGTGCGCAAAAACTTACGCCGTTCACGATGCATCAGTGCTGCCTTCTGTGTTGCCACAGCATATGCTTCCTTTACCTCACCAATGCGTTTACTATAACCTTTGATGCCGTCAAAGGTGCTCTGTATATATTGATGTATTTGCAGTACTTCATCACGAAACAATGCTATTACCCAACTCGACTCTAATGCAGATATCCAAATTTTATTTACTTCCTGATACTGTCCGAGCATCTGATGATTTAACAGCAGGCCAAAAATTATCCAACGATCCATTGCTTCAAGTGAAACATATTCACAGGACATTGTGTCGGTGCGCACAGCTTTCAGTAATATTGCTGGATTACCTACCAAACTGAGTTTTTGCATTTCACGCCATTTATCAGCTGGCAAATTTCTTAACGGATAAATTGCGATAAGTGAACGCAGTGCATTAGTTAGCAAACGCTGATGCGGTATGAACTCCTCTGATAAACGTTTCAGCGGCACTTCATAATCAAGTATCATTTGTCCCAGACGCGGAAAACCCGAATCTGCTTGATTATTTTGCAATTCGTAGGCTGCATTATAGAGACCCAAAACAGCTTTGCGATCATCAACACGTGACAACAGAATCATTAATGAGACATATGTAACTACTAAATCCAGATAATGTTTTGTCAACTCAAAATTCTGCGTAATATCCAAATGTATCTGGCAAGCATCCATTGTGGTAAGCAATTCGCAAACATTATCTTTAAAATCTAACAAATCAACAAAAGTGTGATAATACAAGGAAAGCGATTTAATAATCTCCGCTTTTATATTCACTATTGCATTGAGACCCTTTACATCGATATTGGGAAAACGCTTTACAATGAATTTGATAGATGACTCAAGAGATTTATCAGATAGGAAACCTGGCTTGGATTTAGTATCGCCGCATGCTTTTTTGATATTATAAATACGCGTTAATATGCCCAGTCCACGATCGTTGAGTATCACTAGCTTCTCAGCTATTTTTTGTTGATTTGGATAAATTGGGCGTGCCATTGTGGCGGTCTGCTCTGCTTTTCCAATTTGCTTTTGCAACAATTCAATAAGCGCGACCGCCGCACCTACACTTCACTATACTGCACTTGCTGCGGTCGTCTTTTGTAGTCTTGGAATGTATTTTAAATAAAATGTTCACTTTATTATTATTTGTACTAATGTTTTAAATACTTTCTACTTAATTAATTTTGATAATAAACATTTTTTAATTGGAAATTTGTAAAATTTCCTGCAATACCAATCTTTTCGTATATCACTTCCTATTTATAATTATTCTTTGCTCATGTATTCGTTGATAATTGCATGAACGCAGGGTTGCATTGTAAAAAATTATAAAATTTCTGTGCCTTATAATTAGGGTGGTGCTGTATTTTAAGAATTAATTATAATAAAAATAAATTAAATACATACAATTCATATTTAAAATTGATTAACATTTTTATTCAAAATTTATACAATAACTTCGTCAACAAATAAATTAAATGAAATGTTACTTCTCATGAAGTACTTCAATCGATTGAGAAGTGAAGGAAAATATATTCTTTTACTAAATAAATTAAGCCTTAACTTTAAAAACGTTTAAAAAGGAATCTGTGTTAAAAGCTGATGCATTCTGATGCGATATATGACTTTGCAAAGAAGTTTGATGATTTAACCAGATATTCCTTTAATTTGTTTTGTAGCGTATCTGAAGGATCTGCTACTCTCGTTCAGAGTCTGATCAGTTTGGTGATCACAATTTTTAAAGAATATGTACCACGGATCCACTTATCTAGGCATTAAACTCTTATCTTGCCAGGTCCGTTCCAGTTAACTACACCCAACCGACATGGGATTTACCGATTTGGGCGTGTGCTAACTTATCAATGGGGCTTCGTTAATGTTTTAAGTTACTTCCGATCTAGTTAGGGATCTATGCACTATAGCAAACCATTTTATACAACTTCAGTTGTTGCTGTAACTTTCTACATTTGATGCCAACAATCAAAACAACGAAAATTTTCTAAAAGAAATGGTGTTAGGTGTTTGACCGCTGACAACATAGCTTTACAGCTGCTCGCCAAAGAAAAATGGAAGTAGAACGGCACGTAGCCACCACAACGTGGGTAAGGGCATGTTTTGAGCGCCAGTTGATTGACGTTTGCAGAGCGTGAGGAGTTCAAAGAGCGACGTACAACCGTGACAGTTTCTGGCGCAGTACATTTGGCAGCTGATTTGGAGCGGGAGCGCGCAAAGATGTTTGGCTACAAAGTGCGGTGTCAGATATGAAACTAGCAGCAATAACAATAACAATAACACGACCAAAAGGTGCAGTGACAACAGAGAAAAAGCACAACAACAAATCAAGCGAAATGGTGTTTGTTTTCATTATTTATTGATCATGCGCAATGGCGAGAACCTAGCGGAACTCATTTCAAAAGGCTGTTAGTACATGTACGTGTGCTTGTGCGTGTGGAGGAATGAAGAACAGAGTGGAAACTTCGTTGGTAGCAAAAGGGAAGTGACATTTGGAAGCAGTGTTGATAACTATGAAACGAGCTGGGGCTGAATTGAGTTGAATAAGAGTAGACAGAGTGCAGAAAGCAAGTTGACGACGTAGACAATGTACGACGATAAGTCAGTCAAGCGAAATTTTTAACCAAAGGAAAAAAAGTTATTTGAAAGAAATATCATTAACCAACTGCAAAATTTTCTACCTTAAAATAGTAAAAAAAAAAAAATCCACTACTAACTGATAAGCTAAGGGAAATTGCGTGAAAGTGAAATGAATGTTAATGCCGTGTATGTTGCATTAAAAATGTATGCAGTTGAAGCTAAAGCTGTGAAATGTGAAAAATTTCATGTGAAGTAGCCAAAAGTATACACATACCGTGGCACAGCACGTACGCATACATATAAATAAGCAGTTAAAAGCAATGTGCTAACGTACATACGCATAAAAATAAATTTTTCCATCAAAAAATATGCATACTTGTATGTATGTATATGCATACAAGCGCTAAAAGCTTTAAAATGAAAAATAATAATAATTTTAATAGGGAATTTACTAATTTTTATACGTGAAAAAAAGTTATCAAAGCATACTTTGTGGCGTTTCAGCGCAGTTACCTATAGTTGCGAGTGAATAAGCAAAGGAAAGTACACACACATACTTACAACAACACATACATACATAAATAAATGCCAGTGCAATTGCCGTGTGAACAAAGGCACCAAGGCACTTAGCAAGCATTCAGGCACAAGCGTGCACACACACACACACAACACAGACATATATACGAAAATATATACAAAATAGCACAGCAAACCAGCCAGTCGTTATTTGTGATAGGGCAACGTACGAAACCGGGCAAAGCGCACAAGAATATTAAATAAAGTTGCATGCAGCGTTTGTGGGTTCAACAGTGCGTATGAGTAATCTGGAATTGGCTGTGGAATTGAATTATAATTTTTAAAGAGTTAGCCGGCAGGGCTGCATAGTTCAATGGCATGTGTAACGGTTCAACATTTCGGCTGCTGCAGCTATTATTATTGTGGTTGTTGTTGTTGCAGTTGCAGTGGTGTTGCCCGCTGCTGTTAGCAGGCAACGCGTTGACCGATGCGGTGGCAAGCAAACGAAGTGAAACAACAAAAAAGACCGCATGTCAGTGCAACAGACAAGAGACAACAACAACAAAGCAAACAAGCACGAGCCGACACACACGCGCATACATACATATGCAGGAGGATATCGAACGCTGGCAACACTGGCACCATTTTAATGTGAGCTAAATAAGCAACAGCAGAAGAAGAAGAACAAGCTGAAGCAGAAGCCGAAAAGGAAGTAGACAAATTGCGGAAATTGAAGACTTGAAAGGCCAGGAAGCAGTACGAGTACAACAAGCGCAGCCCAACAACTGATCAAAGCAACAAAGACACAAATTGCAAAAACAACCAACACTTAAAAGTTATAAGTAAAGCAAAAAAAAAAAACAAAAACGACAAAGAAAAAATAATAAAAAAAAAAATAATAAATAGAACACAAAAAGATACAAGCATATGTAAGCTAAGCATCCATTCGCTAAAAAAAAAACAAAGGTTGAAAACAAAAACAACAAACAAAGTGCCGTTACACTGGCACCACCCGTAGTTTTGTCAACATCAAATACCATTACAATTGAGACAACGACCTCAACATCGTCACCGCAACACTGCCATAGCGCTGGCATCGCCGGTGTTGCGGTCGGCGTCGGCGTTGGCGTTAACGTCAGCAGCGCCACCAATGTCGGCTTGGGCAGCATTGGCATCGGCAGCACGCTCTGCAGCAGCGGCGACAGCGGCATTTCGTCGTCGACGCCATCTCTGGTCTCGCAACTTTCACCACCACCCACCATAATATGCAGCTTGCCAACGTCGACGATCTCAAATAATATTGCGATTAGCGCAAGTGTCGGCGCAGCGATAAGCAGTAGCAGCGTGGTAGCAGCTGGTCGCTGTAGTCCTATCATTGCCGGCAATTACTGTGCGCTCAGCAATGGTCTGGCGGGCATATCAGTGTCCAGTCACACAACTACAACGTCGATTTTTGGTGGTGGCGGTACCAGCGGCAACAACAGCAATTGCAATATTATCAACAAACCGAAATCATCTTTGAGTCCGTTACAACGCTTACCTATCAGCGGTAATCTTTCTACCTATGGTAATAGTGTTGGTGGCGGAGTAGGTTTTGGCGGCGGTGGTGGTGGTGTTGGTGGTAGCGGACCAGGTTTTACACTACTCACCGGCAGCAATAGTCATTTGAGTAACATTTCACCGGCGCTCAGCGCCAGCACTCCACTTAGCAGCGGCATGAGCGGTGGCAGCAATAATGCCACGAACTATTTGAGCAGCATGAAATTGCTTGGGCCTGCTTCCATCGATTTGGGAACAACACCGCTAACGCATCGTAATTACAGCACAATTAAAGGTTTTAGCTTTCGGCGCAGTTTCGATGACAAAATCATTGCGCCACTTAACAGTAGCAGCAGCAGCGGCGTCGCTGTTGGCAGTGGTGGCGGCATTGGTGGTCACAGTAATTATTTAACGCATCATCACTTCCATACACACTTCCACCACCCAACGTCCGCCATGCAGAAACAATCGTCCATTGATCGGCACATTAGCGGTGGTGGGGGTAGTGGTGTGGGCATTATGTCGCATTCCACCCACTATCCGCTCACGTCGTCGCAATCGTCGACGAAACTCTCGTATCGTGATGATTTTCTGCAGCAAATTGGCTACTTGCCGACGACGCGCATCTTCAACACCAGCATCGATGAGGACCGACAGCAGGAGTTTTTGTCGTTGTCCATGTCGCCGCCTTTGAATCGTCGCCGGGATATGCCGGCGTTGCGTGGCATCATAAGCCTGTGAGTATGCCATAATGCTTTCATAAAACTTAATTTACTCGTATGTGTTGCATGCATGTGATTTTGTGCCTGCGTGGAGTGTGGGAAGCGGGTATACAGCGGTTATGTGTGCGTGGTGGTAATAAAATATGATATTGTATAAAATGTTGCCCTAAAATTGATGTGTCATATGTGATTGTGGGATTTAAAAGCTCAAACCCCAAGCCAAATTATAAATATTAAAAAGTAAAATAGTTCTAAAATCTATCAAAGACTAATACAGCAATACGATGACCAAAAGTGTGACAGTTATTATACATAAATCCATTCCATTTATATAAACCTGACGGTCTTCAAAAAGGACCCTGACGTTCCGGATTTGAGGGCCGGCATCTTAAAAGACGGACGCTTACATAATCCAGTCAGTAGTGCATGAAACTACGATTAAGAAACTAGAAGAAGAGCTCGAATAAACTTGGCCTCTTAAAGGGGCAGGATCCCCACTTGACCTTGATTGGTACCAGGCCGCCTTTAGGCTATCAATAGGGCCATTGGGCTCCCAAGAGATAACCAATAAAGCTTTATCCAGCAACGCAGTGAATTTCATAAGATAACTGTTTTTTTCCACATTAGCTGCCCAATTGTCATGTAGAGAAATTATATCAAAACCATAATCTAATTGATAATGGGGCTTAGGATATGCTTTTGGGTTAACACATACAGCATTAAACATATTTTTAACAGATTTTTTCAAAATACACAGGGAATTTAAAACTGGTTGAGAATTGCACTTTGTAACGAATGAAATATTGTGTTTTCACAGAATACGCCGGCCATCTTTGTACAGTGGTTAAATATGTGTACCAGCATTACATATGACATTTTTTGGACGCTCATTTATTAAATCAGCTGATCAAATTTGACCCGGACTGAAAAAAACCACTGTTTTTGCGCCGATATATTCATAAACCCACGTCTCGTAACCAGTAATGATACGTTTGATGAATGTAGAAATTCTCAGCAGCGTTGCCAATCTTCTCTTTTGTGACATTTATTGAACGTTTAGCAAAAGATTCAAGACTTTTGGTACGAGTCTAACCTTGACACGCTTCATAACCAAAACATCAATCAAACTGTGTATATGGTATAATCATGGCACGCGCCACATTACAGGAAAAACTCGACAAAACAGATCATTAACTGACAATTATATAGAATATATATAGAAATATATTGTATATATGTATACCTATATATTTCCACTCACACTTACGCTCTTTTTCTTAGTATATACTGCGACTTTAAGCCACACATCTGATTTTGCATTCGAATCTGAACACGCTTGACTGACAGGTTCACTAAAAGTGACAGGTAATCAAACGTTGCAGTAACAAAAGTGAGAGAATAGTAATCTAAAAAAGTGACAGCGAACTATTCTACAATGTGGTGGGGGTGTGTGGCGTGAGTGTTAATTGAAATGCTGCCAAAAAATATATATACGCCAAACACAGCAATGTAAATAAATGAATTTACATTACAAATCCAAAACAAACAAAAAAAAAAAAACAATTTGAACGTCACTGACAAAGGCAACACTGTGTTACAAAATTTTTAGCACTTCAAAAATACTGAGTGGACTATGCAGTTAAGTGACGAGGAATATATAGAGGAGACGTTGGCTAACTGAATATTTTTAATACAAATTATATAAACACTTGGAGATATATATATGGAGAAATGGATGTGTGTATGCATAAGTGACATATGAATAAGCGCTAAATGTAACGAATTTTCAAGTTTGGCGCATAGCCAAGGGAATTCTCTCCAAATAATAGTCAAAAGGAATTATATATGTATACATATACAAGCATAAGCACATATGTCTGTATATACGTATATATGTAGATATGTATAATATATGATAAAAACATACACACTCTTGTATATAAAATAAACTATTAAACACCGTCAAAACGCCAGAGGGTGCTAACGGCATTCGTTTTAGTGTGGGCCAAGGCATTTGCCCTCTTCTCTATAAAATCGTCTATGTCAACTAAGTTGTGGAATTATGTTGTCATTGGGACCGCCTCTGTGTTTGGCGTTTGATGACGCCAACAATGACGGCACACATACATATTTATATAATTAGATATATGCGCTGTGAGTGGCAACAGAGTTAGTTGTGACTATGACAACGATGACGACGTTGCAAGCGGAGCGCACGCGGGCAACTATTGAGCCACACTACCGACGCGAGTATTGCCAACGGGTACTTCGCGCATTCGGGGGGTGCTGTACTGTGGTTTTGGTTGGGTGTGAGGTGCTTGTGCAGCGCAGCTGTTTTTGCTTTCACATATGTGTGTACGTGTGCATATGTAGAATGCTCCTGCCGCCTCTTTGCCAACGATGCCAGCGATGCCTTTGTCACAGCAGTGGGCAACTATTTTTACACAAAGCGCTGTGAAGTGTATGCAACAAATACGTTTTTGTTGTTCTACTTGATTTCATTTTTATACAAATTATATAGAAATGCATGCACACACATGCATATATGTACGTTGTATATATTATATAGGCATACATATGTATGTACATGCGCTTATGCCGTGTTGTGGCTGCTCTCACGCGCTGACAATGCTGACGGCAAAACAGTTGCCGTTGTGCGGCTAGAACTGACGGCATTTTTAGCAAAAATCACGAAAAACTGTTCAAAATGACGTGTGAAATAAGAATAAAAAGTAAAATTTAGCGTGAAAAAATAACAACAAACACTACACATAGCCAATGACAAAGTGAAAATCAAAGCGCTAGCATTTAAAAAAGACGAAAAACAATAACAAAGCGCGGCGAGCGAGTTTTATATTAGTATTTTTATTAAAAACAGCTAACACTTCTCATAATTCTCGGTGCTTGGTCGTGCGCGCGTACACATAACGTTGGCCAAATCGCTCGAATGCGCACGTTATGTAAGCAGGACTTTTTGGACACTTTCGAAACGCGAAAAAAATAAAGCATTTACAATGGTGAAAAAATCGAAATTTTTTAAACAAGTATATTAAAAATTTAATTCAAGCAATAACGAACATTAAATACAAATTAATTGCGAAAATGCGTCAACTCGCCAAAACAAACTACGACAATCAAGAAAATATGTTGCTATTTTAATAAAAAAATAAATTAAATAATCTCGTATTATTAATATTACCAATTTAAATTAACCGTTAAACTATAGCTACATATGTCTGTGTGCCATGAGTTATGGCCATAAAAAATTGTGCAATTATTTATGACTAATGCGAATGTATACCAACAACAACTGCAATAATAACGAGCAAAACCAATTAAAATAATAATAACTTCAGCGCAGCCGTTTTTGATGCGAATTGTTGCAACAAAAATAAGCAAGTTCATTCGTAAACAATAATAAACTGCGTCGTTGCACGCGTCGCGTAAGCGTCAATGTCAATACTTACGTGTAATATACATACATACATATATGTATATAAGTATATACGCTAGGTGTGAAAGCGCAAATATACGGAAAAGAAAATTGAAATTGTAAAATAGCTGTAAACATTATATATACATATGTATATGGTGTAGCGAGCAGCGCTAAAAAATAACAGCAGCACGCGAGGTGTACGCATAAACATTAATTAACACATACAAGCAAATCGATGTAATGTTCAAGGAAATTTTTTAACTTAAAACCGGCAAAGAAATGTGGCGCATAGTGTCATGCTTATAGCTATTTTGTGGTTAAAATTTTTTCCAACAGAATTTTATGTGTAGAGAGGTTATACATTAATAGCGATTATGTTTTAAGTGCAAATATTTTGGTATTGGAACCAATAATATTATTTTCGCAACGACAAGAAAAAAATATTTGTATCAATCAATGTATAAGAATTCATCTAAATCTGTAATTTTGGTTATAGAGATACTGTATAGAGTTACATCCGCTAGGAACTAATGGTGCTACTGTTTTGGACTCTGTATTTTTAGATTTTAAAATTAAAACAATTTTTTTCGACAGTCACAATATATTGACCTAAGTAAATAAAATAGCTTAAAAATATTTCTTAGATACAAATTTTGTTAGTTTTTTAGAGAAAGTGGGCTTTATAATACAGCGATTTTGAAGATAAATGAAAACTAACAAAATGTGCCGCAATTTCTTACGGTAGTAAAGCTGCTGTCTTAAAGAAATGTCAAAATGAGTGCGCTGCTCTGAATTAATTCCATATTTGGGTTAAGACCAAAAATCTGTAGACATTGAAGAAAAGAAAAAAACAAGAAAAAACGTTAGCTTCTGCATCACCGAAGCTACAACACTATTGATAGGTGCATTTTTTTATGACATAAAGGGTATAAAAATATCCATATTGATTTTGATCGGTCAGTCATATCAAGCTATAGTGATTCGATTTAAACAATTTGTTTGGAGATTATATCATTGTTTCGAGTAATAATTCATACCAAATTTCGTGAGGATATCATTTCAAATAAAAAAGTTTTCCATACAAGAACTTGATATGGATCGATCAGTTTCTATGGCAGCTATATGCTACAGTGGTCCGATATCGGCGGTTTTGACAAATGAGCAGTTTTGCGAAGAAAAAAGCACGTCTGCAAATTTTCATATCGATATCTAAATATCTGAAGACCTAGTAAGCGTATATACAGACGGAAATGACTAAATCGACTCAACTCGTCACTCTGATCATTTAAATATGTATATTTGTATATACTTTATACTTTTTTGCTGGATCTTATAAACTTTGTAGCCAACTTAATATACCCTGTTCAGGGTAACAAAATGAGCCGCAACTTTATAAGGTAGTTAGGCTCCTGCCTCATAGAAGTGCTTACGTTTGAACGATCTTAATTAAATCGATATTACTTGTATTAGTTATTTTATTCAATTTTCAATTCACAGTGCACTATAACGGCATATTTTAATAAAAATGGTTTGCCATATTTTTTATTGGAAAGTACTGTTGATTTTAATAACATAAGCTGTGGAAAATGTAAACAAATGGAGTATGTGCATGTAACACGTGATATTAGAACGGTCTCTTTCTTCCGAAAGCTCGAGAAAATTCTTATAATTAAGTTCTCGCAACAAAATCCTCACAAAACAGATATTGTTTATGAATAGCCAGTACCAAATGGACTGGAATGGACAGACGAACATGTTAAAATAGTAATATAGACAAATATGCACACTGCTAATAGCTTCAAACTTCAGGAGCACAACAAGCTTCGTGTCCTTTTGTATTTCAGGGATTGATCTAAGATTGATATTAAAGAGATTACAATAACTTTGACTCTTTACTTTTTTTTGGGAATTGTTATATGGCGTATTTGATCCTAGTTTCCGCGATAGCCGAGTCCACGTACGATATTTCATACTTCTAACCATTCACACATTTCATTGATGTGACTTGAGACTGACCTTTTTAAAAATTTCAATGTTGTCTCGGTCAGATAGATAGCAAATAGCAGGATTTTATAGCAAATAGTGAAGACACTGTGCTCCCTTAAAAAACGCAGGAATTACGAATTAAAAGTAATATTTTGCACAACATTTTAGGTGTAAAAACTAAATGCAAAAAATGTTGAAAGTAGTTTAACTTACGGTACTTAAAACTAAAAACAAATATAACAAAGACAACATGCATCACATACAAACGACGCTACAGAAAGTCGCGCTCAACCTTCAACAACTGCTTAATGCTCTACACAGCACCGCTGTTACCACACAGGATACATGCGAACGTGTCGAGTTTTACGACTATGCGCTACGCTCACCAGAGCAGGAAACATGTGGACTAGCAGATGCACCGCGCTGGAAGCGACTATATGCACTCTACACACACTATTATACACTTCTCCTACACCACATGTGGCCTACGCTGCTCCTAGCGCTGCAGCATTGTCAAGACATCTACCAAATCACACTGGACTATGGTATCGATTATGGCACGCGCTTAGCTCACTGGACTACATTGCTCGTCAACGATCAAGTATTCATGTTCGCCATCAAATTTTGTTTATTATTGCTCTTCCTTTTTCTCATGCATTGGATAAAATCGACCAAAGCGCCAGCAACTCCAACGGCCACAACAACAATTGTGGGTACGACAGTAGCAATTACGCCGAATGTACCGCTTGTAATGGCGGAAAATCGCATTGAAGTACTAGCAGCAGATGCTACAGTGAGTAGAGCTTCATTCTCAATCGACACGCCCACAACGCCGACGACATGCATAACACCCGCTGTGACACGTGAATTAGTTTGCGATTTCAATTTTGTATCGCCGTCAGAGTTGCGTGCTGCGCTTGAGGCTGCCAATCAGCGTATGCTTGAGATTGAGGAAAAGCGTCGCCGCAAACGCATAACCAAGAAACGAAAATGCGTTTCGGCGGGTCCCATTTTGATTGCGATACGTTCGACAAAGGCACACAAGCAGAAGAAGGCGGAAGCAAAGCAGGAGCTGAAGCAACAACAATTATTACATCAGCAACAGCTAGAGCTCTTAACGCCGCCAAATACATCACCAGCACGTGCCAGTTATATGTTGGCGAATGAGGATGAGAACTTTTTGCCCGTGCGCATGGAGCCACTGACCATCGGTGGCGCTGCTTACGAAATAGAGATGGATGCAGAAACGGAAGCGGAAATTGTTGCTCTGATGTGTGTGTGTGTGTTCGATTTTGTGAGATTGCTTTTAAGTTATTACCTATGTATATATTTGCAAATAGTGTTTAGTCCATATTATTAGGCATTGAATATTTTAAGATATCTTCGTCGCAAGATAGCGGTAGTTTGCTTACGAGTTTCTTCGTCAATTGGGGTTCAAAACCATATATGTTAATACCATAAATAACTCAAACGTCTGTCCTTCGAATGTTTTCGGGTTCAAATGCTGATTTTACGGCAATACAAAATTTAGAAAAATGGTTCTGCAATAGGTTCCGAACAATGTCAAAGCTTCGAGCTTTTTTCTAACATGAAAAAGCTTCTACATACTATATATTAGGGTGGAGCGAAAGAAAAATTCCAAAATCCAAACATTTTCTTTTTTATAATCTACAAATTTTTTTTCGCTCCACCCTACTATATATCGATCGATGTTGATCTAAATTCCTATTTTGCTAGACATAAAAAGAAATCCCTTATTTCTATATTAAATTTAAGACTATATACAATCTGAATTGTGAAAAGCCGAGCACTGTCATAACGCAGAACCTGGACTTCGTCTATTATAAAAAAATTTCTTCTGAAAGCGATTATCGTCAGTCGGAATCGATTCCGCTTAGATTCTCTTTTAACTTATAAAATTGTCCTTTTTTCGTGTTGTAGTACTCAAAGCAGACTAACCCCGAATATTTTTCCTTAAAACGAATGTCCTCAATTGGAAAAGGTTTTGCTTTGATTACATTTTTAACTCACGAAACTTGGCGTGAGGGCAATTTACAAATTATTGTTTTTTTTTTTTTTACAGAATTGGTTCAAAACACCTACTTTATACCCAAGCACTACGCCATAGCTTTAAGAATAGCTCTCTCTTAAAATATTTAAATTCCAATTACAACAATTTAATTCATCAATTTTATAAATCTTTTTTTCAACTTTTAAACATACATAGTTCCGAACCTCGTGGCACCATGAGCACCACTGATGATGTCTTTCCCGATTCGCCGGATAGCAGTTTGTACGGTTCGGAAGAGGAACAAGAGGATCCATTACAGTATTGTCGTGGCGGTTATCATCCAGTTATTATTGGCGATATATTTGACAATCGTTTTCGTGTTGTACGCAAACTTGGTTGGGGTCATTTCTCCACGGTTTGGCTATGCAGAGATTTGAAGTAAGCGCCGAAGTAATTTTAAGCTTTTGCTTCACACTTTTCACTATATATTTTTTATCAACTGCAGGGACGAGAAATACGTCGCATTGAAGGTGGTAAAGAGTGCACCGCACTATATCGAAACGGCTGCCGATGAGATACGTCTACTCGAAGCTGTACGTGATGCAGATCCGTTAGATATGCGACGTGAACGTATCGTACGACTGCTAAATCATTTTACGATACGTGGCGTTAATGGCAAGCATTATTGTTTGGTGTTCGAAGCGCTCGGTTGCAGTTTATATAAGTTGATTGTAAAGAACAACTATCAGGGTTTGGCCATAAGTCAAGTGCGTAACATTATTAAACAAGTATTGGAGGGTTTGGATTACTTGCACACAAAATGTAGTATTATACATACGGATATTAAGCCTGAGAACATATTATTGGTGATCGATAATGAGTCGGTGGTGAATCAGCAAATTGACGATGAAATCGCTAGTTTACGTGTGAAGGGTGCGGACTTTCCGGATTCATACAGTAAGTGTCGCTTTTGTAATATTATACCCTGAACAGACTTTATAAGATATGTATATAAAAATAATCGGCGTGACGAGCTGAGTCGCTTTAGCCTTGTTCGTCTGTCTGTCTTCTTTACATAGAGGAAGCCTCAGTTTTTGAGATATCGATTTGAAATTTTGCACAATGTCCTTTATCCCCAAGAAGCTGCTCATTTGTCGAAATCATTCAAAATCAAGTTTCTGTGTGAAAAACTTTTTTATTTAATAAGATATCTAAATTTTTGTCCGAATCAATGGTACCACACTCGAACAAATTGTTCAGATAGGATCACTATAGCATATAGCAGCTAAGCAAACTGACTAATCAAAATCAAGTTTCTGTAAAGAAAACTTTTTTATTTGACAAGATATCTTTACAAAATTTGGCATAGATTATTGTCCAAGATAGTGCTACAATCTCCAGTTATTGTTCAGACCGGACTATTATAACATGCTATACAAACTGACCGACCAAAATCAAGTACTTGTATGGAAACTTTTTTTGTGAAGGGTATTATAGCTTCGGTGTAACTAAAGTTCACGTTTTATCTTGTTTTTATTTTTATTAAATCATATTCTTTAAACACTTTACAGTTAGTTCCATTGAGAAGCAAGCGAAGAGTCGCAATAAATGGTCAATGACCGATATGAATGTCTCAACAACTAACAGCACGGGTACGGGCAATAATTCCTCCGCGTCATCCACGCCGCTGCCAACAACTACCGTTGCGACTTCAGCAATGACAGCTGCTGCGATAACGGCGCTCAGCAAGGATGATAGCAATGCAACATTTAACACAAATACGACTGCATCATCGTTGGCGTCTAAATATTCAGCTACTTTGATAGGCGAAAATGATGGTGTAGGTGGCGGACGCGCTGGTACAGAGAGCCCTTCAATAGGCGGTGGTACACCTTATGCAACAACGGGCAATATAAATAATCGGTATAGAGCCGAGAAGAAAATCACTGCCAAGGTAAGTTGTGCAAGTTGTTTACAATCTAAAGTAATTAAGTATGGGTTTAAGTTACACGAATTGAAAAAAATAAATATACACTTATTTACAATGAGCAATAGATAACACGTTTGTTAAACTGTATGTTTAATAACGCTTACAAAGTAACAAACACAATCGTGCAACAACAATGAACCATACCCACACATTCCCAGCAACTTTTTTTTAAATTTCTATGATTTTTTTTTATAATTTTGTTACTCATAATTGCACCAGCTAACAGCAGCTATCAAAATCAATTACATTTCCCTACGCATAATAGTGTCATTACATTTTAGCTTCAACCGGAAACGGAACACACCCTATCATGCATAATTACGCACTAGCTTTCAATAACGCCCCCATACAATAAATGATTTAAATACATACATATGCTAAGTAGTTATTTTCCACTCATCTAATAATAATATGCGCCCAATATCATTCGCCACCATCCATCATCACCAGCACTCTCACAACTGCAATCACCTGCAATCGTTTGTGTCCAATTCGTTTGTTCCGTTTTTTCTTTTCGTTTTTCATATATATTTTTACAGTCGATCGATGGTGACGGCAATATTGGTGACATGACAAGCATAACAACAACAACAACTACTACAACAACAACAACAACCACCGAAGCAATCAATGGCATCGAAATATTAAGTTTATTAAGTACAAAAAGTGAAAATCTCGATGTTAATAATGCGTCGTCTCAAATTACTCTAAACACCCAAGCACAAGCACCACACAATCAACAACAACTACAACAGCAACAACAACAGATACTACCATCACTCACATCACAAGCACCTTCACTAGCTTTACCAACACTAGCACAATCACCATTAATACAACAACAGCAAGCAACATCACAAAATAACAACGAAGATGTTAAAAATAGCAAAAATGCCGCTACCGAAAAGGTAACTCTGCTCTCAAATTGTACACCTATGTGTGTATTATTGTGTTTACATACATACTTTAAATAAATTGTACTTATGCTGTGCATTTATAGTTTTGTGCTGATCAAAAACAAAAAAAAAGCAAATTGTTCTCTATCTGTATAAAGCACTTAAGTACATAGTTTGCTAAAGTATCTAAATACATACGTCATTTCTAAGTAATTGTATTTGTTTGTGCTACAACGTACCTTAACCTTTCACTTTGTAGTCCTTTTATAGAGTCAGTTTTCTATTAGCTTAACGGAAATGCATTGTTCAAATTTCTTTGTATGCCACCATGTTTATTTAGTTCCTTATTACAAGTATATCAGTGATTTTATACTTAGTGACATTTGCGCAATTTGTATTTATATTGCTTCTATTATAATTAATTGGTTTCGTAAAAAATACTTATACATTTCTTTATTAGTTAGGAATAATACTTGTTTTGATAAAAAATTCAATTTTTTTCTTCACTCTATTGATATTTAAAAAACTAGTGATTGTTTACTTATGTATATCGATAAAAGTCTTCAGCTGCTATAAGAACAGCAATTCCTAATGTTGCGTGCACAAATAGTGCGAATTGCTTTAATAGCAATTAGGCTTAAATTCAAGCAATATATAGTAGCTTCTGCAGATTTGGCTTTTTATATCGAATTTGCATTTTTTCTTTAAGCCAAAATAAGAGATAATCATATAAAAATTAAATTATCCGAAAAATGCCGCATAAAAACAATAATCTGGTGAAAAATAGTAAATAATTTATTAAAAAAGGATACTAGGGACCAACATTTTTTGTTTAAATAATCAATTTGATATTGACATGTTTACTAATTGGTTCGTTTATTTTTTTTTTATTATTTACAAGTATTAAAGTGTTCTTAGGTTGCCTTATTAAAAAAAAATAGTTAAAGCGAAGTAGAACGCTTTCGATAAAAAAGTAATAAAGTGCACTTGCTGCATTGCATTGCTAAGACCTTAAAATTTATTACTATTGCATAGTAATTAGTTAGAAAATATTTTAAACGAAATGTTTACTGTAAAAATATTTAAAATTCTTACCATTCCTCAACCAAAAGTATTTTATTTGTATTTCTATAATAATTTCTCTTTCTATCTTTAAATAAAAACAAGAAAAATGTTAATTTCGACTGCACTGAAGTTATAATACCCTTCACATATACAAAAATTCCCTACAAGAACTTTGATCGGTCAGTTTGTATGCCAGCTATAGTGACTCGATATTAACAAATTCTTCGAATATTGCATTATAGCTTTAGACAATAAGCCATACCAAATTTCTTGAAGATATCACGTCAAATACAAAAGTTTTCCATACAACAACTTTATTCCGATCGTTCAATTTGTATGGCAACTATGTGTTATAGTGGTCCGATATCAGCCGTTCCGACCAATGAGCAAAATCTCAGATCGATATCAAAAACTGAGGAACTAGTTCGTATATATACTGATAGACAGACGAAAAGATAGACAAATTCGTCACACTGATCGTTTATACGAGTATACATACTTGTATATACTTAATAGGATCTCCGACGTTTCACACTGTTCAGTATACCAAATTTTAATTTTTAAAAAGTAATCAAGCAAAGAAATCAAGAAATGTTTAAAAGTTAAATGATAACAATTCTATTAGTAGTATTGCGAGTAGAGTTGCTTTTATATTTAATACATTGCATAAAAAAATCTATTTCTCTTACTTTTGTAAAATATTTTTCACATTATTAAAAATCATCTCTTAAAAACGTTTTTGAGAAAAGGTTACACCAGGTTTAATGAATTTAACGTTTTTGTTCTAAACAAAAAATCTATTCACTACGACAACTTTAAAATTTTAAGTACACGCTTGTAAAACTTGTTATCTACAAATGTTTGACGCAAATACGTTTTTTTAATGCTCGTAAAACATAGAAAAATACTATTCTTTGTGGAAACATGCTATTATATTTTAAACAGTAATTTACACTAGCCAATTACTATCGTATTTATACATAAAGTAAACATTATGTTCATATACTTTCAATAATTCTCAACAACTTTTTGAAATTTTGCGTTTTGAGAACATTAAAATTTTTTTTTTTAATATTATGTTAATTAACTTTATTTGAAGTAGTTTTAAGATTTACTAGTTTGCAATTGCTTATGTATACTTAAGTTATGAGTATGCATACGTATTATTTGTATTTTTAGTTTCAGAACTTGCCTGGCACTGCTCCTCATGTCATTTCCAAACCAAATTTACTCTTGTCATAAAAATCCTTGTAAACGCTGGCGCAAGCTCGTTATCTAAATAATGTCGCCTAATTTTTTGAATTTGACATGCTATAAGATTTTGTACAGTTGACAGAGAGAATACTCTTATGGATTTATATATATTTAAGAAAATAGTTGACAGTTATAACGATGATCATGTGTCACTAAACTACGACACATATTTTTTAAATATTATAAAATAGTTACGAGAAGTTTTATATGTATTTGCGCATATATTTCTTACATTTTCATAGCATTGAATATAATTTAATTTATTTTTTTCTGCACTGTCCGCTATTATTTCTGAACATACTTTTACTCAATTCTTTATTATGCGTTTGCTATAAATCTAAAGACATTAGAACCTATTTAACTAACTTTTACTTCTTACTTCCTAGACCCAGTCCTATACAAATGCCATACAAGCGTTGATCAACAACACCAATGTACGCGTTAAAATTGCTGATTTGGGAAATGCCTGCTATGACGTAAGTTTGAATAAATTTTAAAACTTAAAATATATATATGTACATATACTTATGTTTCATATGTGTAGTGACGGCTTGTGAATTGCGCAGCCCATTGGAACATTGGTTTATCTAATTCGTCCCTGAAGTTTTGAGATATGGCTCACCCAAAAAGTTTCTCATTTGTCGGAGTGGCCGATATCGGATCACTATAGTATATATAAAAATACTTTATTTGACAAGATATCTTTTATAAAATTGGCACAAATTATTGTCCCAAAAAAGACTGCAATTTCCGAAGAAATTGTTCAGATCGAACCACCAAAGCTTATAGCTGTCATATAAACTAACCGATCAAAATCAAAGCAAACATTTGTTTATACCCTTTTATGCTGTGATAATATCACCTGGAAGAGTTTTTATAGCTTCGATGTTGCCGTTTTTTCTTGTTTTTGTTGATATTAAGAATAAATTATCACTTGTATTTTATTTAATTACTTATACGCAGTATCATCATTTCACTGACGATATACAAACGCGACAGTATCGCTCCATAGAGGTATTGCTTGGCGCACCATACACGTTCTCCGCTGATATTTGGAGTACAGCTTGTCTTGCCTTCGAACTGGCGACCGGTGATTATCTCTTTGATCCGCATATGGGCGAGACTTACTCACGTGATGAAGATCATTTGGCGCACATAATTGAATTATTAGGCGCAATACCGCCTTCCGTGATATTTCGAGGCAGACATGGATTAAAATTCTTCACCAGTTATGGTAAATTAAAAATTACAATAATTAAAACGATTATTGATTTTCATTTAAATTATTTTTGTGCAATTTGTAGGCAGTTTGCGTAACATTACGAAATTGAAACCGTGGAGTCTATTAAATGTGCTTATTGAAAAATATGACTGGGATCCTATAGAGGCGAAGAAATTCTCAGATTTTTTACTACCGATGCTCGAATACAATCCCGTTATACGCGCCTCAGCGGCCGAATGTCTAAATCATCCATGGCTGGAGCAGGAGGAATTCGTTTGAAATGTGACCATATTCGTTTCACTTGTTGACTGATTACGTAGCTGAAACGAACGCAAATACGCACATAGTAGTTGTTGTATTCAATGGTGGAGCAGAGAGCGCAAACTAAAGTTGGCGTTAGTCAATATGACTGCAGACATGATCGAGAGAGACTTACAATTTCTCATATTATTATTTAAGCGTTAAGAATTTACATACACAAAAATAAAAAAATAAATAAACTAAAATAAAATAATATGCGACTTATAAAGTAGACATTATTAAGATTTTTTAATATTAAATGACAAAAGTGAAAATGAAAATTAAATTAAATAAAGTTAAAAGCGTAGCATGACAATTGAAAAATTGTAATAATTATTGTATTGTCAGCGAAGAAAATAAAATATACATACCTTTGAGTAAAAAAAACTAAACATTGGTAGTAAATTAGTGGAAACTTAAAAAAAGTTTGTTAAAGTAAGTTTTCTATGGGAAAATAAATGAAATTTAATAACTCCAAATTAGCATTAATACCAAATTCTGAAAATAGTATATAATGAAAAGCAAACATTTTAAATAAAAAAAATTACGAAACTATAATACCAAAAAATAAAATGTAGGATACCCTAACGACTTACAGACACTCATATTTGCATATATATATACATCAACACGTATACATTTATTAAAAATAGTATATACTCAAATGAATTTTCGAATCCACATATGCCTAACTGACTGACTTATTTTTCATAAACAATTTAATAAACTAAAAACTAAACGATAATTGCGTAACATAAAGGAAAAAATATAAAATACAAATAATAATTAAGAAGAAAACACATCACTTTCGAAACAAAAAAGTTTACATAAACAAATTGTGAGTACATAAGAGAGAACATGAAAATCTTTAGATCAATAAAAATGGGACTTGACACAATTTGCTAAATGATATTTGATATAATCGCCACAATGGGTGTTAATTTTATAATACAAGCTGAGCAAAGTTTAGAGACTTTCAAAATTGCACGCTGAATTATATATAAAACATATATATTAAGCCATTAAATAAGTGTTTAGTCAACGCTAAGGATATGTTCAAACCAAAACTTATATTCCTCAAATCAAAATTCGGCTACTCACTAAACGCGACTGTTGAAATTGTTGCTATTATCGTTGCTACAATCAGACTCCAAATTTTTCTACTGTCAATAGCAACAGTGACGGAACTAGTTTTTGGTAAACACGCCAACAGGTGGCGCTAAATTTCATACAGCCTAAGTTTTCATACTGCTACCCGGTAAAGAGTTAATGAAGAAACAATTTTGTATGAAAAAACATTGCTAAGTTGAGTAAGATATGAAACTTAGTTCAATCCACAGCACTTAAGTTTTGGTTTGAGCGTTTTACAACAAACTTAACCAGAAATTAAATTAATGAAATGAAGCTCCCATAAACATATTTAACTGACATAGTCTTATGCATACTTTTTCATACATAACAACGGCATATTCCAGTGGAACTCGTAGATCATACAGAAAATTTAAATAAAAACATGGCAAATAAATACATGTAATTTATAAATTAAAAGTTACTTAGTTTGAAGGAGTAAATAATTAAGTTTGGGTTTTTCGTATAGCTTTATAGTAAATAAAAAATATAGTACCAAGTAGCCATACACATAATCACGAAAACAAATAAGTTAGAAACAGTTGAAAATTTGAAATTCACCATTTTTATTTACACACATTTAATTTTCAAAATAACCACTTCCGTGCAGACTGCTGCTTTGAAAAAGATATGTTCAGTGCACACTTCACATAAGTAGCAAATTTTGAAACACTTCGCTAACGAATACAGTGTGCACGACGTGTTTGCCGATGATCCGCCGGAACTTTTGCATAGTTGTCGTTGCGTGTGATTCGATCAAGTGCTGCTCTTCGAAGTCGTTATTAAAATAGTTTACAATGTTAATTTTTAATTAATAACAGTACTTTTGTTTTGCTAATTAGTTAGTTTATTGATACATTATTAAGATTTGCTCTTATATTGAACGTTATTTATAACAAAGCCCAAATAAATGCATGTCAACATGGCGGTCGTTGAATAAGAAAACGAGGTGTAAAGTGCAATAACTTGTGGAAATTTTGTTAATGCAATGCTGCAAGCAGTTGTGTGTAATATGTGCTTGTGAGTTACAGAAAGTCTGTTGTGATATGAACTTCCGCTTCTTTTAAATATTATTGCAGTGATTTTAAGCAAAGTGCGGTAAGTGTTATATAAATACCAAGTTAACGAAAATAATATTGCTAGTTTACCAACAAAATGCTTAAAACGATGGAGCTTCGTCAGCTTATTTTTTTGTACAATTTGTATGCAAATATTTCCCAATTATTTAAATTATAAAAGTGCAAATTTCAAAATAATTTATTTACATATTTTAATAAAATCACAAACAAAGTTTGTATTGTATAGATTTGTTAGCGTGAACGATTTTGAGAGATAATTTTATGGTCTATGGCGGTTAAGTTTTTTTTCATATTTTTTCTCTTTTGCTATAATTTAAAATATTAATTTTTTTTTTTTAATTTGTATGTTTAACTACCACTTATTTCATATGCAGTTGTATTTTACTTCAACACTGAAAAAATATATATATTTATATTTTTCTCATATGTTCTATATTTTTCTCAAAAATTAATACATATGCATATTTTTATTAAACAGGTGTTAATATACTTATTCAAAGTTAATTATTAACATACTAAATAAATATTTGCAAATGCTATCATACGGTACATACAGAAATCAGCAACACATAAATACACAAATACATACATACCTATATACATAGTAATTATCATAATACGATATTTCATAGAGGCATCCTAATAAATATTTGCAAACAGCAACAAACACTACCCGTAGTGGAATTGAATTCTAAATTAACAATGAAAATACCTACACAAATAAACAATGAAACATTTAAGAAAATAAAAAATATTTTAATAAGAATTTATTAATAAATTTTCGCATTAAATGTAAACAGGAGTATGCAAACAGTCTGAAAAATAAAATTTTCAGTTAATAACACAAGATACGTTTTAGAAGTATAATTTGGTAAAAATATAAGCAAATTAATATTTTAATATTAAATGAACAAAAATAATATATAGTAAACGGTCGAAAAAGTATTCACTTGGTGAAAACAAAATACAAAACTTTTACAGTTAAAGAAATGAAAAGAATAGATAATGATGAAATTATGGAATAATACAACATTTGCATTACTAAACGCATCAATAAAAATTAATAATTAACTTTTACAATAAAATATATATATTAGTGTTTTACAAAATTTCGCACTTGGTAAAAGTTGAACTCTTTAACGGTATACACAATTTTCGCTTTAATTTTCAGCAAAAGGTTAATTATACGGGAGGCCTCTGGGTGGTTGTGGTGGCACTCTACTACTGATTGCTCAATTACCCTCACCCTTTAGTAGAGAAATGCGGAGAAGCTATGAAAAAAAGAGCATAATAAAAGAGATTCAGAGAGTTTGAAAAATGCTACTCATTTCTAACAAACTGATCGAGAAAATTCGCCGAATACAGCATAGAATCGTTTAACAGCGTTTGCTAAACATATCGAAAATATTTTGAAAATACAAAATGTGATCATTTCAGCTCATTCACTTTCGAGCAATGCACGAGTTCACAACACTTTTTTACGTAAACATTTGATTCGTGTAAAAAAGTCAGACGACAAACCGAAATAGATAGCATTTCAGAAATTTTAAATACCAAAACAATTAAAAAAAACGCAAACAGAAATACAAAAATTGAACTTCAAGAGCGTATTATTAATAAAGAAAGTGTTGAGTGTATGCAAAACACATTGAATTTCGTTAATTAACCTTGTGACAAATTTTTGCAAATTAAAATTTTTGGTAATTTTCTACGCGTTCGTGCCGTTGTAGCGCATATGCGAACGCCGCCGCAGTGGAGCTGCAAAGAGAGAAAACCCTAGAATTTCTGCGAGTGCTAACCTTCGTCCTGCTATTCCTTATCATATCACTATACCTATACCGTTACGCATTCTAAAAGCGCGTCTAGATTTAGGTTTAGCTAAATATAATTGACAACCAATTTGTAGCTGCCTTCCTAAAAGCGGTAAGTTTGTGTGGAATTTTCGTGAAAATGCAAAATCCTATTAATACTTATGCAATTCGCGCATTCTTGATGCATAATTTGGTGCAACTAAATTTGGTACATTCACATGCACATTTTGTTTGGCTGTGCACTCGTCAATGCTCCCGCCGACGCCAACAAAATTGTCGCCACACACCCATATGTATATTGTCAATCGAACGCGCACACGCTATAATTAAAGCAGCTAACACAACTAGTACCATAATAACAACGGAAAAAAACTATAGCGCAGCAACAAGAGCAGAGTTTTTGCAATATGGCTAAAGCGCCTGCTGTCGGCATTGATCTTGGCACGACATATTCATGCGTCGGTGTATTTCAACATGGCAAAGTGGACATTATCGCCAATGACCAGGGCAATCGGGTGACTCCATCCTATGTGGCCTTCACCGATACGGAGCGACTAATTGGCGATGCGGCCAAAAATCAAGTTGCCATGAACCCGAACAATACTATCTTTGGTGAGTTTGAAACAAAGAAAGAAGTTATAACAGCGCAACACAACAACAATCCATTAAACACTAATAACTATATCGTAGTGCATCCTCCGCCCACTATCATTGCATTTAAGTCGTTATAAATCATGCACGCCACATGAAAATTTACACTCGCCCAATTAAAAGGTAGTCGCAATGCAGTCTCTTTTAAAAATTAGCACAATTTTCCAACGTTCGATGAGTCTAGACTTAGGGCGATCTTCTCCACCGGGACTTTAGTTAAGATTCTCTCACATCTGTATTTTGAACCGTAACACTTTTCTCAAAAAACCTTAAATTAGCGAAAGCCATTCCTTTATTTCAATTCTAAAAAAGATGTTATGGCATTGATTATATTTGGTAACTATATTATTTTTGGGAACAATCGGCATTTTAAATCTGACACCAGTTTCTGGCTATATAGGCTTCTTTGCTATTGTTTTTTGAACGCTCTGTATAAGTTTGTTTGCATTTCAGCGGCATTGTCTCGTGGTTACAATATGATTATATCGGTATGTACATATTTAGCCACTCCACATTGTGCACTTGTCGCCTTCTATTTATCATTTTTCGGGTCTTAAATATATTTGACGTATTGTCGCTTAATTTTTTGGCAAATCCATCAGCCAATTCGTCCCGTTCATATCGTGCCAAAGTTTACAGTTGCGGCGGCCAATGTCTTTCAGTTTGTTTGTTTTCTCACTAGCTCATTCAATTAAAATTAACTTTGTTGCCACGTCCATTTTTATTTTACATGTGTTGTGTTGCTAATTTTAGTTGCATTTTAAATTTCATTGATTCAGAAATTGTTGTGTTTCAAACAACGTGTCCTATGTTTATGACTGTGCCACATGCTACTTTGTGCAGTTTAGTTTACATATTTCGTCTGTATAGCCAGTAGTTGCCCTACAATGGGAATTTTGCACATTTACTCTGGCCTCGATCTTTCAAAAAACTACATTTCATACATAGATGTGTGTTCGATTTCTATTTACTCGTTACATTCTGTCGTCACGTATGAGTCGTTGCAGTTGCCTCAACGAACTTTTCGCCTCTTCGCACTGTTTCGCATGTCCAAATATTGAATTTGTATATTATATATATTGATATAATTTTTCACCTCAATGTAGATCTTAAAGCCTGGTATAATTGCAATTTTCCTATATATTCATAAATGGCTATGTGACTTCGATAACTAAAACTAAAGAACTAAATTTCTGAATGAGGAGGAAAATATTAAGTTCCTATGACGTGCTTAGTATGGATATCGGATTCTGAAAGATTTTTTCGTAACCGAAATATATCCAAAGTACGATAGAGCAGAAACATGATTTTGTTGGAATCTGCATTCAATTTCAAACCTTAGATAGATAGATTGAAAGTTGAGTAAGGTGGTCTTCATTTAACCCAGTTCAATAAAAGATAATAAAGCTCCTGTCTCAATGGTTATGACGTGTTCTCTTACCGGATTCTTTTGCCCGATAGCCTGACTTTTTCTTCTTTTTTGCAGAACAATCAAGTGGCTTTGGTGTTTCTGACCCTTGGTCGCGGAAATGACTCAGATCCTTGGAACAGTAATCCAGCAGTGCAGATGGCACCTTAGCATGCAATGACCTGTATAAAATCCCACTAACTGCCTCAATTTGTTCCTTAGGGGAACGGTTTTGTATTAAGTAAACGATTCATGCTAGAATGTTATCGTGGCAACCCTGTTAAGCATTTTTAATTTAGATTGACTTTTTGGAACAAACAAACGCACATCCCATAAATTACATATTTTAGGTATGAATGATGTTTGTAAGACTATACCGGCTGCCTTAGTCGAGTTCGTTGACTACCATTTAGTGGTGATTGCACCTTGGTTAAAGAATGCATTTGTAATAAGAAGGAGTTTCTTACAATCGTTTTAAGCTGACTTAAGATATGGGGGACACTAGTATATGTGAGTTTCGTTAAACCCTAATATCCTCACTTTCTCAAAAGTTGTGTGAAATGGCACTGGTGCTTTTATATTTCTCTATTTCTTACTCAATATTTCTGTTCAAAATTAAATAAACTTAATAAATTTTTTCACATTCTATTCTTTTTAGTACAATGTATTTTAATCTTTATATTGCTAATATTCTTCTCTATGCATTCCTTATACTTTTAATTCTTGAGTCCGTGTTGGTTCTAATCTAAAACCATTTTTTGTGCTCTCATTTCAGTCCTGTAATACAGAGAGTTCTTGCACTTCCAAGTTTGAGTAACTATATATATTCTGCCTGGTCATGTGACTAATATATTATAATTTTAAATAATTTTTGTTGTCTGCCATAATATTAAATTCTATATAATACTTTCTTTGTACTAAAGTTAAATGTATGTATGTAATAAAATATTCAGACTGCCATAAAATGTATCAGGTCTGTCGTTTCTATTTCCACCTGCACCTCCACTATCATTAAATCTTCATTTAACTAAAGACTGATATTCAATTACTATATATTTGCACTTAACCCTTCATCCCCAAGATACCACAACTTCTCCTCTCTTATATTCCAAAATGTAGATGCTAAACGTCTGATAGGCCGTAAGTTCGATGATATGACTGTGCAGAGTGACATGAAGCATTGGCCGTTCGAGGTCTTCAATGACAATGGCAAGCCAAAAATGCGCATCGAATATAAGGGAGAAAAGAAAAGTTTCTTTCCGGAAGAAGTCTCTTCCATGGTATTAACGAAAATGAAGGAAACCGCCGAAGCGTATCTCGGCAAGCCTGTAACTGATGCTGTGGTCACTGTGCCAGCCTATTTTAATGATTCACAACGTCAAGCCACCAAAGATGCTGGCGCTATTGCCGGTTTGAATGTGCTGCGCATTATTAATGAACCAACAGCTGCAGCCATCGCTTATGGACTGGACAAGAAGGGCACAAGTGAACGTAATGTGCTCATTTTTGATTTGGGCGGCGGCACTTTTGATGTGTCCATACTCACAATTGAGGATGGCATCTTTGAGGTAAAATCCACTGCAGGCGACACACATTTAGGCGGCGAGGATTTTGACAATCGCATGGTGAATCATTTTGTACAAGAGTTTCAACGAAAGTACAAGAAGGACTTGGCGCAGAATAAACGCGCTTTAAGACGTTTGCGCACCGCATGTGAACGCGCCAAGCGCACGCTCTCAGCCTCTTCGCAAGCTAGCATTGAGATTGACTCTTTATATGAGGGTATAGACTTCTACACATCAATTACACGCGCACGTTTCGAGGAATTGAACGGTGACCTCTTCAGGGGTACTATGGAGCCGGTGGCGAAAGCTTTGCGTGACGCTAAAATGGATAAAGGGCAGATACACGATATTGTTTTGGTTGGCGGTTCGACGCGTATACCCAAGGTACAAAAGTTACTGCAGGACTTCTTCAATGGCAAGGAGCTTAACAAATCTATTAATCCGGATGAGGCCGTTGCTTATGGTGCTGCAGTACAGGCCGCCATACTCTGTGGCGACAAGTCCGAAGCTGTGCAAGATCTTTTACTGCTCGATGTAACACCGCTATCGCTGGGTATCGAGACTGCAGGCGGCGTTATGACGGTGCTGATCAAACGTAATACCACTATACCAACGAAGCAAACCCAGGTCTTCACTACCTACTCAGATAACCAGCCGGGCGTGTTGATACAGGTATTCGAGGGTGAACGTGCTATGACTAAAGACAATAATATACTTGGTAAATTCGAGCTGAGCGGCATACCGCCGGCACCACGTGGTATACCGCAGATCGAAGTGACTTTCGACATTGATGCGAATGGCATTTTAAATGTGACCGCGGTAGAAAAATCTACAGGTAAAGAAAATAGAATCACTATAACTAACGACAAGGGTCGTCTGAGCAAAGACGATATCGAGCGCATGGTAAACGAGGCCGAGCAGTATCGCAACGAAGATGAGAAGCAGCGTGAACGAATTAATGCCAAAAACGCGCTCGAGTCCTACTGCTTCCAGATGAAGTCTACAATGGATGATGAGAATATACGCGCTAAAATTTCGGACAACGATCGTCAGTTAATATTGCAGAAGTGTGATGAGACGATCAGCTGGTTGGATAGTAATCAACAGGCGGAGAAGGATGAGTTCGAGTATAGACAAAAAGAATTGGAGAAAATTTGTAGCCCGATTATAACGCGCTTGTATCAAGGTGGCGTGCCACCACCACCGCCAAATGCAGGCGGTCCGGGTGCTGGTGGCTCTTCCGGCGCAGCTGGTGGTCCAACTATAGAAGAGGTGGACTGAGCGACAGCTTTGCTGCTGTTTGAAAAATTAAAAGGCGATATGTCATATATATTTTTTGGCGTTGCTTTATTTTTCTAAATAACATTTTCTTATACTTCTTGTTGTCTGCTGCTTCAATTCGTATTTTATTATGATCTATTTTACATACCTATTCATAAATTTTTAACAACAAAAACTACATAACTTGTTCGAAAATTTTGGCGAAAGGATAATAAATTTCAAATTTCAATTGTTTGTGGTTTATTACGTGGTTGTTTATTATTTTACAGCTTTTATTGCATAGTTTTAGGCGTTGCTTGAACATATCTTTCAACTATTTTGTAGTTTTATGTATATTTTTGAATAAATGGCATTGAAAAAATAAATTAAATAAAATTAAATTTCAAATGTTTAACTTTGGTGATTTAATGCAAAAAATATACAATTTTAGCACTATATCACTTCAGAAAATCTTAAGCACACTGTTTTAGCACGCTAAGTTCCAAAATGGCTGCATACTTTTTGGATGTTGGTTAGTATTCGAAATTCGTATGTTTTTAGAAAATATTTTTTGAAATTGTTGACAGGGTGACACTATATAATCTCTTATAGTAATTGCCGTTTTGACACTCGATCATGCCAAATCAACGGCAAAGCGAAATACCCATGACACCAAGGTAATGCTTTATATTTGGAGCGACCCAAAGGGCGGGCTGTATTATTAGCTTCTAAAACCAGGTGAAACCATTAATGGGGAACACTACCGGCAATAATAGTTAGGCAAAGATAGTTTTCAATCATGGCGACCGACCTTTTCTTGCTAGACCGGTTAAAAACAATTTCCTTTGCCTCAGCTGTATTAGCTTATAGCCCAGACGTTTCCCCTTCTAACTACGATTTGTTTCGTTCGTTCCAAAACGCCCTCACTGGACTATGGTGCACATCAGAATCAGAGAGTGTATCAAAAATTATCTTTATATATTTTTGGCTGCCAAGCTTTTTGGCTTAATGCTTTTGGGATGAAATCCACGAATTCCGAGAAAGATGGGAACATGTTACCCACACTCGTATAGGTATACGTATAGTCGTATGTATTTCCCTATAGTGCCTAAGGGAAACATAGGGCCTGTGCACACAATTTTGGCCTAAAAGAAGAGAAGAACTTAAAATGTTTATGTCAAAACCATATTTTGTTTAGCAACTCATTGCGAACATAACATTAAATATTATGAAACTATTTAGCATAAAAATTTCGTTGCAATATGCGAAATATGAATACAAAAAATATGTCTTCAGCAAGTTAAGAGCTAAATATGTTATGTATAATAGGTCGCACTAAATTTAAGTTTTTCTAGTTCTATAGTTGTTTTAACTGTTTTATTTACTTAGTTAATGTTAATGTAATCTTTTCGAAAACCAATTTCATCATATTTGTAGTAGTAGATTTTTCTTAGCAATAAGTATTAAGTTTGATTTATATTTCTGTTTGGTTTGGGGTCTGCAAAATTTCTACAAATTTCTTTTCATACTATTTCTATTTTGTTTGTATTAAATTCCTATTATATAATAAATAAGTATATATGCAAGTTTGTAAGTACCATACATAATTAACCAGTTCATTTAGTTATCTAAAATTAAACTATTATTTTTAAGTAGTTAGCTTCTATTTCTTTGCTGCAAACTTTTGCTTTAATTTACTTTAACTATTACAGTTATTTCTTTGTTTCACATTGTTAAATATTTTTTAATGTTTTTATTGTAAGTATGCATATTTTTTTATGGTTTCATATTAATTATTTATTTGTAGTTCACAAGGGTTAACACAACGCAGGTTTAGGCATGGCTATAGAGTGTAGCTTTCAACTACAATACCAAATTCTAATAGTAGTATAGTATACATCTAAATTTCGTAGTTAGGTAGTTAGTTATGTGTGTACTTGGTGTATAACTTTGTAATAGATTTGTATATAATACGAACACTAGGTATACATAGAGGATGGGTATAGTTCAAGTAGGTCTCAATATTGGGTTCTATATAGCAGCAGCATAATTGCTTAACAACTAAGTAAATCATACAGTCTACAAAATATATACGGATATGTTCTAAATATATAAAACGTCTTCGATTCGTCCACCTCACAAAAGTTATACAGGCATAACTACTCGCTAGTATTATATACAGTGAGTCCCAGCTTATTTGATACAGCAGTCGATATAAATTTCGAATCCCAATATTTTCTAAACTGAAAGGAATTTTGAAAAAATTTAAACGCTATATTTTAGAGTAAAGAATTTCATATATATAATGTCCTTCATTTATTTAAAAAATATTTTATTTTCAAATATATGTATATAAAATTAAAATTACTGCTAAATTTCAGGTCACAGCTTATTTGATACAGTTCAATTCTTTCTAAAATAACAAAAACAAATCACTTTCAATCTTAAATTCTTAATATTTTGTGTGAAAGCCTTTCGCCTTAACAAGAGCCTGGATCCTGGTTGGCATTGAATGGACCAACTTTTGTGTGGTTTCTAGGGTAATTTTCTGCCATTCCTCTAGTAGCGCCCTTTTCAATTCCTCTTTGTTCGAAATTTTGTGGCTTCGAATGTTTTTGTCTAATAAAGCCCACAAATTTTCAATAACATTCATATCAGGTGACTGTGCCGGGGGTGTCATCAAATGGGGACAGTTCCATATGAGCCAGGATTGAACGACTGCTGCTTTGTGTTTTGGGTCGTTATCTTGATAAAAGCGGAATTTTTCTTTTATACCAAGATTCTCGGCACTTTGCAGCAAATTACTTCTCAGGATATTAAGGTACATATTTTTGTCCATTGTCCCTTCAATAAACTCCAAATTTCCTACACCGGCTGAGGACATACAACCCCAAACCATCACACTTCCACCGCCATGTTTCACTGTAGCTCTTAGGTTCTCCTTATTTAGCTCTCTATTCTTTTTTCGCCAAACGTAAGACATGCCGTCGGACCCAAAAATATTGAATTTCGACTCGTCTGAAAATATAACCGTGTTCCAAAAATCATGGGTCTTACAAACATGTTCCTGAGCGAACTTTAGTCGACATATTTGGTTTTTTTTACTAATAAATGGTTTCTTACGAGCAACTCGACCATTAAAATCATGTTCGCGGAGTACGCGGCGGATAGTTTCAGCACTACATGATTTTCCTAATTCCTGATGAACATCCACAACCAATTTTGGAGCTGATAGTTTGGGGTTTACCTTGATTTTTCGAACAATATAGCGCTCTTCGGAAGCACTAAAAATTTTGTTTGGCGCACTTCTGCCTTTACTTTCCACTCGATTTTCATGTAAATATCGCTCAATGATGTGCTGTACAGTGGAGGCACTAAGGTTCACAATTTCACCAATTTGTCGAACCGATTTACCGTTTTTAAATTTGTTTATGACCAGTTCACGCTGCTCAATTGTTGTACGACGACCCATTTTTATATAAACGCACTTGCTGTCTCCATGGTTTATTATAACACACTAAAAAATATTTAAAACTAATCATAAACGACGCCAATATGCATGGCAAAATAAAATACAGTTATGCGGTGCGACAAGCTGGCGCCTCGTGATGGAAAAATATCTGTATCAAATAAGCTGTGACCTGAAATTTAGCAGTAATTTTAATTTTATGTACATATAGTTGAAAATAAAATATTTTTTAAATAAATGAAGTACATTATATATATGAAATTCTTTACTCTAAAATATAGCGTTTAAATTTTTTCAATATTCCTTTCAGTTTAAAAAATATTGGGATTCGAAATTTATATCGACTGCTGTATCAAATAAGCTGTGATCCACTGTATATTTATTTTTGTTTTTTATGCCAGTTTTTGTTCGTTTCGCCAATCGTAAAGGTTTGTGGAATCGAAGACAGCAAGACATATTATATAATAATGACAAATGTAGCTAATAATACTGTCTTTTACAGAGATAACTTCGTCTATATGTATGAAAATGTTGCGTATTATTTTGTTAAATATTACTTTGATTTATGTGCGTTATAAAGTAAGACGATGAATGAAATTGACTAATAATATTGAAAAAGTTCGTTTAAACTTTAACCAAAGGGTAGTCCAGAAATTTTAAAAAACCTATTTATTTCAAATACCTAAAACCAGATTAGGTTTGAATATTATTTTTCAGTATTGCTAAAATTTGGTTCGAGAAATGAAAAATATGATTCTTTAGATGAGTTTCAAAAAGATTGCCTATCTTTAGGCGCATTTCAAACCCTTTTTTCATCTTTCGATAGTTACGATATTCAAAACAACTTTCTTAGATTAAGATAAAGATTTTTCAAAAATCAAATTAAAAAATCAAAATCGATTTACTTGAAATTTGACATGAATACTCCTTTAGCATATCGCTTCGGGTCCCTAGAATACCCTTTGATTGAACTTGAACCAGCTTTGAGCTCATAATTTAAAATATGATGAACTAACATGACATTGAAACAAAGATGCCACCTAACTATTAGCTGTATAACTGGTTTAATAGAACACTTGGGTTCACTCTTTCAGTTTATCAACATTTAATCTGTTTTGAAAGACTCGTCAATATGTTAACTTGATCATGACTAAAAATCTAGTACGGACTTTTCGATTTTTGATGCTTTTCTTGACACATATGACCGTACTTCAACTCTACACTAAATTTGTTCCAATGCGATTTGCTGGCATCAGGACCTAGGGACAATTTTGACTAACAGTTATCTTTGGGATAATAATAATGTTTTCTCGACCTAAATTAGATTATATATATAAGCACACTGAGTCTGTAAGTTAGTATGTTATGCTATGTCATGTCATGTTATGTTTTGTTATGCGATGTCATGTTATGGTATGCTATGCTGTGTTATGTAATGTTATGTAAGTCATGTTATGTTATGCTACGCTACATCATGTTATATTAGACCAAAGTTGTTATGCAATGTTATGTTATGTTAAAGCGCCGTATATGTTTGGATGAGGACGGTTGAAAGTATGTTTTAACCAAAGGACGGAACAAATGGATAGATAGTTGAATCTATTATTTATTTTAAGCGTTTCAGTGAAGCGTAAATTGAAATGGACAACGAGTTCAAAAATGAATTTGATATGTAACACATTACATTCTATATATATTATAGAGTAGCTACTAAGTGTTAGTTTATAAGAAAACAATTTATCCAAATGGCGAATAGGGGTTGTTTCAGGTGGTGAAAAGTTTACTAAAATGATTATAGTAGAGATATGCGCTAATTTCGTATTTCTGTAGAGAAGAGTAGTTAGTATTGCTTTAGGAATAAAGCCAACAGGTCTACAAAATTATAGATATGAAAATATGACACTGTACAACAAAATCCAGGAATTACGAATAAGTAACAGGGGTCTAATATTGAATTATGCTATAAAGATACCAAAACAGAATGTTTGTTTGAAACGGTTTCAAAAGTTTACATTTGAAAATTCACACACCAGTGTGAAAATTTGAAACAATCTTTTTTTCTTACATATTCAAAAATACATACTAAAATTTTTAATAATTTTTGAATTACAGCCGTTTAAAGTCTAGCCGTCAATAGTCAATAGGCAATGAGTTTATCTTTAAACGCGATTTTCTCGAAACAGCATTTTTCGAATTTGCCGCAATCAATACTTAAAGACAAATGATCCGATCATTATTAAAATTTAACTTTCTTTTATAAAACGCTGCCATATGTTCAAGTTTTGATTTTATTTAGCGCTCATCGTTGTACGGATAATATCTTCTAGTCGATACATTTTTGTTTTTAGGTAACACTAGGCGTACCCCTCAAGCAAAAATTCAGAAAAGAAATATTTTCTCATATATTTTAGTAAATAAGGGCCGGTTTAATGGGCTTCAATTTCAAATAGTTTTTTCAGAAGTTGCTAAAATGACGCATACAAGTATTATGTATACAGTGAGTATTAACGGAAGCAAGAAAATATTTGCAGGCTATATCATATAACATTTATAAGCTGTTAGTAGTCTGTATTTGCAAAATTCAACAAATAACGAATGCCGCTTGTTCCTAGAAAAAATTGAACTTTGACATCACTAAACTAAAAATCCACATAAATTTCTGAAACCTTTCAAGTAAAACATCGACTTTTGACCCCATATATACTATAATATGTTTTCAAAGACCCAGTTAGCTTTTACCATGCATTAATGTTGTACAGTGTGTTCAATAAGTAGTTAAACTCACTAAAATACAGCATCTACCAATAAGGATGACGTGATTTTGACAGCTCGTGGCTGCCATGTTTGTTTACGGATTTGTGTATAATTTTATCAGCTTGTTCAGTAAGGTTTGCCATTTCATCATGTCACGCTTAACTTGGGTACAACGTTTGGAAATTGTCGTTATTGAACGTTATTACACGATGTTGACCGACTTCTTTCCCGGAATTTGATGAAACCGACGCGGACGATTTTTATTAGCAACAAGACGGTGCGCCGCCTCAAGTTTCACGTCTTAACATGCAGACACTGCGTGCAAAGTTTGGCTGCACGTTAATTTTAGAAATGACCGACAAGATTATGCCATTTAACGCCTCAGGATTATTCTCTCTTGGGCTATGTTAAATCAAGCCGAAATTTCATACGAAATGCTGCATGCTGGGTCATCGAAAATTTACGTAAATGGGCGCAGATATGCAAACGGAGCATGGCATAAAATTATCTGCATAACAAAAAAGAAATAAAGAACCTATTTTAACCAAATTTAAGTGTTTCATTTCAACATCACGTCGTTTTCATTGGTAGACCCTGTAGTATTTTAGAATGCAATTGCAAATAAGTCAACAAATTGCAATTTTTCTATAAGTTTGCTATTGTTTTTGTGTCATTTTTGTATATATTTGTGTTTGAATGTATTTTTATACATAAATATAAATAAGAAAAGTGTTCTTCTTTAGTAAAGTTGTATTCATAAAATGTTTCTTCTTGTAAATAATACTGTTTCGCTAATACTAAACATCAATTTATACACAGGTGATGTTTTTGTTGCGTGTTTACAATTAAAAAACTAATATTTGTGTGTAATTCAAATAGTAATTTCTATAAACTAATACTTTTTCAACACGCTTTAGTTTTTTTTTATTTCTTATTGCACAACAATTCCTAGCGTTGAATGAATTAATGCTTGTAACAAAATCAACTCATTTGCTATATGTCAACTTAACAACAACAAATAAATATTTTTTATGTCAAAATACATTTAACGCTTGTACAGTTAGTTATATTCGTTTTTAACTTTTGCCTACTTATAACAAATATTATTAGTTGCATTTCTTTTATTTGCATTATAAATCATATTAAATATATGTGACACTTGCCGATTTCTTCTTCATTTGTATACATACACATACATACATCTATAGTTATAAGGACCACAAAGTTTGTGTGTGTGTATATAAAAAATCCTTATCAAATATGCCTACCATAAATTTTTACGCTACAAACATACATACATATGTGTTAGAAACTTCACGTACACATAAGTATATTAATTATTTTATGTAAATTTGCATACACTTTTTATACTTGTACATCAAAAATCTATTTAACACATTTTTATCTAATTAATTATACTGTTTTTATTGTAATTTTATTATTGGTTTTTCATAATATATTTTGTTTTTGTTTCGCATTTCATTTTTAACATATTACGCTTCATAATCAAAATATAACTATATAACTGTTTCTATACGTAAATTTGTCATCACTAATTTATGTAATTTTCCGCTTATTTTATTGATCTTAGCTATTTTGGGTACTTGGGTACTAAAAAATTAAAATTTTGAATTTACTAAAGTCTTTTTAAATTTTTGCTAATTTCATTTTATTTATCTACATTATATTTATGTTATATATATATATTGAAATTTTTATATAAGTATACATATAATTAAATTCAATAACACTGCATATCCTGCTTTCGATCTTTCTTTGTATGATGCTTCCTAAATTCTCATATTATTAGAAAAATCAAATTTTTTTAATAGTAGTCAATTTTATTTAAATTTATGGAAACTGGCACCAGAATACTTTTTAATTAAATTATTTTAGCTTAAACAAAAAAAAACAATAATTAATTTAATTAAATTATATTATTAATGAACCATGGAGTATAATTTATTTATATATATTTTCCTAACAGATGATAATTAATCCTTACACTTTCGGACTTAAACTAACAAAATAAAAAAATTATGTTACACTGAGAAATATTTTATACTTATTTCAATTACGCTCTATCACAAACGACTTTCTCACACTAGAACATAGTTTTGGGGGTTATATGCATTAATCAATTTCACAAAAATTAAATTTTTTCAAATATGTCGTAAATACATATATTAGAAAAGGTTCCCGAAGAATTTGAAATTGATCCACCAAATAGTTTCGACACCTAAAACTTTAAACGCGTTTTTCAGAGTCGGCGAGGAAAATTTCTCCGAAAGGAACACACGGCCTTCTTAGATATTATATACAATATAATTTTCAAGAAAAGATTGAAGGTATGAAATTTTTGATAATAATTTCCAAACATAAAATTTTGACTAATTCTACGATCATTAAGCGTCTTTATCTATAATAATATTAAAGTTTTTATTTGAGTTTGAGATAATTCTAAGTAGAAAAATCTTCCTCACCGCCAAACACCTTTTTATAGAGGACCTTCTGGAGATCGGCTATGGGATCAAAAGAATCCAAAATGTTTCGAAATGAATCGCCTATTAACAACGTACATACATTCAATTTTGTAAATGATTACGGCTAACTAAAAGAATATATAACGTAAAACATAACTAAAAGTAAGGAAACCAATACATAAACCTAAAGTAACAAAAAAGAATGAAATTATCTTAAAATCAAAAAAGTATGTTATAAATATATGCTGGTCCAATTCCTGTTCTGTCTATTGCTTAGTTTAAATGTATTAAAAATATTTTCATCGTATCTACGCTTTCATACGAAAACTGAGAGTTCAAGTGAAACCACTTTTGTGGGTAATGGAGGCAGATCAAGGACAACCATGGTTAAAGCGTTGTAATGTTTTCATCAAATCAAAATTTACACAATAAAAATTATTAGGCGTTTACGCCTTTTTAGTTCGGTCTCTTACAGTGATAACAACAACTTTAAAGTACAGTTAGCTTAAATTAAAACCATTACATATTTACATTTGCGGATGTGTTAGTATAAATTCAATATGGGGAACGCTATAATGCCTATTGGTATGTTATACATACTTAGAACCGTTACAATTAAGTCGCATTTAAATTACAATTAACGCTAAACTAGCCTAACCTACAACAACGGCTGCATAAAAAATTAGCTTATTAATTTTGTCTAAGTGTTTAAGCAAAACGCACTTCATATAGCTAATTTTATTTAGCATTTTCTTTAAATTTAGATATTATAACTCATCAGTAATATAAAGTTTGCGCAACTGACCGTTCAAGTTTTGCGCATGCGCCGTACACACGTCGTACAAAACTGTTTTAATTGCTATATGGTTATTTTATACTTAAATAGATGTAGATTTTTTTACGATTTGAAGCCTCTAACTGTTCATTGCTGGCAAATTCGTTAATTTCTACTGTCTGTCTAAGATTCTTCTTTATTTTTCTAATTGATTATTTGTGTGTGTAACGCCTTTTTGTAACGCTTAAGTGTCACTCTTTTAGAGTGCTTCAGTCGATGAACTACAGGGTCCAATATAGGCAGCAGCTCCAACCACATCGGATGGTGTACCCGGTGTCACCAAACTGCCACCACCAATGGCAGCCGAGCTCGTAGCCATTGTTGTTGCACCCATGGTTGTTGTTAAGGCGATGCTTGTACCGATTGCTGCTTGCTTTATCGCGGTAAGCGTAGAAGCGGCCACGCTATCAGCAGCCATTTTGTGTATTGTTGTTGCTAGATCGTCACTTTTCGGTGGATACTATGGAAGAAATTAAAAAAAATTGTTGAAATAAGTTGAAAGTGGAACATAAGTTTTTATAATTGCTTTCTCATAAAAGCCCTGGCTAGTTCAGATCTTCCGATTCTTTGTAGCTGGTCTTAATAAAAGTAATCTTTGAAACTAAACCACTTGCATCCGAATCTTACAAAGCCCTGACTAGTTCAGATCTCTTCCAACTGAGCTTGAAAAAAAAAACAAATCATACTTAACCCCAACACTCACTTCTTGCAACTCATCCACCGACGGTAATAGTTCATCTGTTGAATTTGGAGTTAATGGACTCGGTGTTGGCATACCGCTCAAGCGACTTAGCGCCGATGCAGCGCTCATGTGATGTTGTAGCGTATCGCCAATTACAATTTGCGGCTTATTTTGATTTAGATGTTGCTGTTGTTGCAGACGTGCCAAACGTAATTTCATCTCCTGACGTATCTCTTTCTGTTGGACCTCCTTCTCGAAACGCATCATACTATAACTACGCACAGACGAGCTAGTACTATGAACCGACGCTAGACTTGGTCTTCGAGAACCTGTATTTCAGCGTGTGAGCGAGAGTGTGTATGTAAGAGTGTATTGTGTATATGTTAAAGAGAAAAATATTTACAGTGAGATTATTTAATTGTGATTAAATTTATTAAATGATATAATATTCATTCATATAGGTTATAATATATAATTATATTGATCGTTAGCATCAGTTTCGTATCATTAGTTGGATCTAACATTGTAAGAATTTGTTGGCCAATCAAAAAACCAGAAACTAAAAAATTTATTTATTATTCTAATACTCTTTCTCTGCGTTCTAATGATGCAAAACTAGTGCTTTTAAAAAAAAATAATATCAGGCTTGTAAGCTTGCTTTATTTTCGGGACGCTGCAGCTATATTTAGAAAGAGGGTGGAGAGTTTTCATACAAATTTAGGCATAATTTTAGGCGTACAAGCGTAGCGTGCATAATTTGCTCATTAGCCCATTTTACACTTAAGAATCGCTAAAAGTGGTATAGGTACGAAGTAAGCCGAATAGTTGGTACGAATACTTTACAAGGGTATAGGGATAGAAGAAATTTGTACAGTTCGTTCATATGGATAGAAAGCTTAATTTATTTTTACACAAGTTACATAGAGCAGAGCGCAAAAGATAGAAATTTATATGAACATTTAATTGTTTATATTTTTCGCATACTATTTTTATTAGAATAAATTTGTATAAAATAAAATTTTGATTTAAAAAAATTTATATATATTATATAAAAAAAATTTTATTTAATAAAAATTTCCTTTTAATAAGTTGAATATAATTTTTTTTTAATAAAATATTATTTTAATTAAATTTTCCGAAGCTATGTAAGTAGTTTATTTGTATAGAAAAAAATCTTAATAAAAAATAAGTTGTAATCGACTATTTTTTATAAAGTTAAATCTTAAATTAAATTTTATTTAAAGTTTTATTTTATTATTTTTTTAATGCTTAAACTTTTCTTTCAAATAAATTTCTATTGATTGTAAGCGCTTTCGAGCATTAGCGACAGAGCACAGCGATAGTTTATTTAGTTTCAGGTTGAAGAGAACACATAAATTTACAAAAATAAGTAGTAATTAAATTCTTTTTTCATATAAAAAATGCGTAAAATCGATAAAAGCAAAAACAAATTACACGCTTGATAATTTATAGGCAATATAAGCAAAAATTGCAAATACAATAAATTGTGTCAGAGAGAAAAATGTAACACATCGCCTGAAAGTAGACTTTAAATATATAATAAATTAAGAGCCGTCAGAAGGTAAACCTCAAAAACAAAATTTATTAATGCAAAAAAAGTTTCGAAAACTTTTCTCATATATTGTACACTATTGCAATAATTTTGGCTGAAATTATTACGAAATTATATAATTTTTTATCTATAGTTTCTATATATATTTGACATATATAAAAGGTGTAAACGGTTTTCAATAACCGGTTTATAATAACCGTCTTTCTCACTATTATGCTGCAATATATGTTAATAATAGTATATTTTAGCAACTTTATCAGAAAAAGTGAGGTTACCTTTTATTGAAAAATTTATTTTTTCTTACTAAGAGTAATACTAAATTCATTAAAATGTGGGAAAGTAAACATTTTAAGGTGAAGCATTTTATCTGTATAGTGTAAGACAATTTTTTATGAAATCTTAGTCTACTTTTAGGCACATTTTACGACAAAATATTCAGTTTAGAACTTTTTTGAAAATTTTCCCCCTTCTATCTGCCTGTGAAATTTAAAAATATGAAATTTGTTTTGCTACACATTGATAGTAAAGTTATTAATTTTATAAAATATAGTCTACTTTTAGGCGAATGTTTCTCAAAAAATTAAATTTTTAATACATTTTCGAAATGGTACTCTCTGACACACTTGACAATATAAAAATACAAAATTATTTTTTTCTACTTAGCGGCAAATTCAAAAGTTGTTTGTGCTAATTTGTGAAAAAAAGTGTTTTTGTGGTTTAAAAAACTTATATTTCTTGCAAATGCCCTTTTTAGATAGAGAATTGTACCAATTTTAGCAAGTGCTTTGATTTTAGTCAACTTGCATATAAACTAGCGCTTATTTTTGTTAGAATCTTAGAATTTCTCGCAATTTTTCAGTTTTCACAGAATTAATCAATTAACTGCCATTAAAACAAAAATATGCAAATTTAAAGAAAGGTGTAAATATATAAGAAAATAGTATGCTTTCATTCATTCATTGTTGCAGTGAAGAAATATAAATAAAATAATTAAAGAAACGTAATTTTTTTTCAAATACTTTGCTTGCTAGGAACATAGTCACCGCCATATTGCTTTTCTGTTTTAACACTTGCGCGACATATTTTTGCAACGTTGGTTGTACTTTGCTTTACATTTGAGTTTCTATGTAGAAAAAATATGCATAACGTACGGCCATGTTATTGTTAACATTATTTAAATTTTTTTACATCAGAAATGGAATATGACAAAGTATAAAACCTGAAGCGATGAACTTACGAGTAACGAGTACTTTCAAGTAACGAAAGGCTTTTTTTACACACAATTTGGCAGTCGAAATTAAGTACATACATACACATACATACACACATACACTAAAAGACATATGCACTAAAGAACTAGAAACGACAAAAAAATAAAGAAAAAGTATTTAAATTTTTTTCGATACATTTTTTTTAATAATTATGCATTTGCTATACAACCCTGTATATTGAGTTAGTTTGGAAAAGTGATATTTCTTTTTTGATATGGTATGTTTGTGTTTTTCAAATTTTATGAAATGCATTTTCACTATTCTTTTTTATAAATTTAAATATCATATAAAAATAAATAAATCAAAAATTACAACACAACACATGTAACACCAATAAATTATCATATACCAGTAATTAACAATAAATGCATACTAACAATTAATATTATAATATAATTAATTATTATAATTTTTAAACTTTTTTAATTGTTCGGCGCGCAACCTGCTGTTGTTGTAATTTGTATGGTGTTTTCAAAACGCTTTTGCTGTGTGATGCATTATGCGGTAACAATTTTGTTGTTGTTGTTTCTCGAGAAGTGTATGATAGTTCTCTCCTAAAAATGTATTTGTGTAAATTTTTTCAAATTTTGTTAAAAATTTCTACTTCTACAACAGTTTCGTAAAAATCATTCAACTAATTTAGAGGTTTTCCAATTTTACATGGGATCAGAGCTGTATAATTTTATCGAAATTTTTATACAATTTTTATACAATTTTATTTACAATATTTTTACAAAAATTATGCAATTTTTTTTCAATTTCGTATTTGAATTTTAAAATGTGTGCTATTTTTGTGCACATTAGTGTAGAGTTTTAGGCAAATTGTTATAATTTTTAATGTCAGGGAAATTAGAATTTATTTTTGAAGGGATTTGTTTTTAAACTAGGAAATGCTGAACACATTGTGCGAAATATGGTATTATGGTTGCTCAAAGAAAATGAGTTTAGCGAAAAAAATTAAAGTCTGTCCCCGTTAAAATCTTTTGTATCTTAAAAACATTCAGAGAACGAGAGTGACACGAGCAGTTATCCTTATCTAATTTTTAGATGATTTTACAATAGATCCAATCTTCAGACCCGAGAAGCAAGCCAAATAGGTTCTATAATATTAACTTTAAGTCTTGGCTAACGTCTAGCTACAAAATCGCCAACTTGCTCAAAACTCGGAGAAAAGAGAGTTATGCACACCTAAATAGTATTGATGAACTTTCAGTCACCTTGCAGGTGTGCTACCGCCGATTTGGAAAAAAATACATGTTTAAATTCAGGCCCATAAGTTAGAAAGAATTTTTTTTAAATCAAATATGAACATTTAAGAGGGTAAGAGACGAAAAAAACATTAAATACTTGTATGTTTTTTTAAGCACCCAAATATCCCTAAAAGTTCTGACATATAAAGAGCCCGAAAGACTGAGGAGTTTTTTGAATACAACGTTGGGAAAGAAGTACATGTGGATACTATGACTAACCAAGGTTGTACATCTAGATAAACCATATCTCTATACTGGCACCCTGCGGAAGCCACCGATTGAGTACTGTAAAAGCGCTAGAATGGATCCCAAACGAAAGCAGGAAGCACAGGAGGCCTAAGCTCAAACTAAAGGGAAACTCACACTTGAAAAAAACTTGAAAGTCCTATCAAAAAATCGTAATCAATGGACACATTTCGTTGTCGCCCAATGTTTCTCAAGGAGCCAGAGGATCTAAAAAGAAGTTATAGCTCCTTTGTTTATATAAATTTTAACCCATCGTGTCCCTATTAATGAAATTGAGCATTAATAGCCTTAAGTAGTGTAAACAAAATTCCTTTTGAAATAATTGTGTACTTGTATTTTTTTAAATATTCCTAATTAGATTCACGCGTTCTGGACAAAGAAAATCTGGTCGTAAATACATCTGGTTCTAGCCAATACATTTAAAAATGGTTTGATGACCCCAGGAGATTTTGAATTTTATAGGGGTTGCCTTATGCAATCAGCCTATTATTGAATTTTTTTTTTTTAAAGTTTGAACAGAACTCAGAAATTACTTAAAACCAAAAAAATGTTTATCCTTCGGAAGTGGATTTCGGCACAGATGATGGTGACGTACGAACATCCGGCGAGTCTATGCGACGGAGCGAAAATGAATTTGTATTAGGCTAGGGGCTGCTGTCTACCCCATATGTATTCGCTCTTCCTGTCTTCAAATTTTACTGAATCTATTAAAGGTTCCAGCTAAAGTTTTGCTCGGTAAATAACTATGCCATTCCCTCTACTGTGATCTACGGGATATAAAAAGACATAGGTATAGCAACTAAAGGTACTACGTCATCGAAAAAGCTGGGATTCTATGGGATTTGGGTACGTTAGGAACCGCTTAAAATCACGTTTGAAATTGGGTGCGCAATTTGTGCGTTAAAATGTAAAGACACATGTAAGAGTTATAGTACAGTGCGTAAAATGCAATATATTCATCAGTAATGACCATTAATTCGTAATAGACTCTCATACGTGACATCAATTGTGTGCCGATTGTGTTCGGGTGTATTCGATGTGTGCCTGTATGTGTAGGTATGTATATGTCTGTATTTCATTTTGGAGAGAGAGAGAGAGTAAGATTTCAATAGATATTGTATGACCAATAGACAGAGAGAGAGTGAGAGATATAGATAGAGGCAGATAGAGAGAGAGTGACAGTGAATGTTTTGAGAGAGAGAGTTAGCGTATGTTTACCGCAAATCTAGGCGTTTCACTGGCCGGTGTCGGCAATGCACCAATTTGCAGGTGATTATGATCTAAACTATTTAACTCATCATCGTCATCGGTTCTATAATTATCAATTCCATTAATGCCCAACAATGTTCTAATTCTATCGTTATTTTTCGTTTTTGCCGGCGACAGCTCAAGACTTAATAAATGACGCTGATGGTTCAACTGCTTCTGCAGATGACGCGTCATTGACAATGTACTGTCGCAGCTACGACTACCACTGCCACCGACTGTGCCGGCAGTTGTGACACCACCTGACCCATTCTCATCCAGATTGTCACGCGAATTCGCACTGCAGCCGGCGCCCGAAGTTTGACGCGACGTTGTGGTGCGTAAGGCCGCCTCTTTGGCGAGCTCCGTCAAATGACACGATATAAGCAATATGGCGGCCGATCTAGCCGCACCTGTACGTGATGTAGAGACGAGTATGCCTTTCGTACCGCTACTGCCGCCACCGCCACCACCACCCATACCATGCACACCAGCTGTAGCGCCACCGGATGAGGCGCGTCGATTGCCATAGGAACCGATTGAGCCACTCGAACGTAAACTGGAACGTGATGATGGTCGACCCGATTGTACTGTCAACGGTATACCTGGAATCGGTGTAGGCATATCAGATTCAATGATAGACATAAATTTATTGTATAAACTAGTAAGGCGCAATACGCAATGAAAATTAGAAAGACGAAGGAAATCGAGGAAGATTTTTGAAGGAAGGGAAAATCGTTAATATAATATTTAAATGATTTATTAAGAAAGGGGCATAAATTTCGTTTAATATTTAGTTAAAATATATATACTTATTTTTTAAAGTGTGTTGATTTCGCACTTACCTGTATCGCTTGAATACATTATCGGTGGCGGTAGATTCGCATCGCCAAAGTTTCGGGGACGTGGATACTTTGTTTTGGTAAATAGATGTAGTACCATACAGATAAGACCGGTAAGCACTGCTATGCCCGTAGCGACACCCAGTAGAGTAGGCAGATCAGAATTTAATTCCTTTAAGTCTATATTTAACGGAGATAATGGAAGAAAATAATAATAATTAACCGATATATCAATATTTTATTCAAAAGTACAAACTGGCGTTTTTATTTTCCAAAGAATCGGTAGAGACTCATTTCGTTTTAACGTAGTAGATAATAGCGTTCCAGAGGTTCATAAATTCTTTATTCAGAGTAATTATAATGAATATTTAGGCAAGTTTTTGTCATTAAAGTACTTGTTATAAATGAAACAATAATATTTTGAAACGAAAAAGCTCAAGTTCGGCTTTTATAAATCGCGGGGTTCTTCAGACTTTGATTAGATACCAATTGAGATAGTAGAAAACACCTCTCGCAATAAAGGATACTTACAAAAAATTACACAATTTCGTTCTTTTTTTTATAATAGTATATAAAAATTTAAATTATATTTTTCGTATACAATCTCACCTTTCGTGCAAAAAACACGTCGCGTTGGCTTCGTGTGACTAACCGAATGAAACCCATTCGCACATTGACACATGGCATTGTGTCGCACTTGAATACAAAGGGAATTTTCATCGCTAAACATACAGGTTTCATCGTAGAAACACTGCTCGCCCAGTTTTTTCGCTGCAAACGTTTCGAAAAAGTTAGAAAACATCATAAATTAGGTGCTATGAGTTCACTTACGTTTATCGCAACCTTTTGTCAGTCCAAGCTGCACTGGGTAATTTTTTTCACAGCCGCAAATCTTTGTCTCCTTATCACAGGCGACATGAATCAATGAAGTTTCGCATGTCATGTTACTGAAGCAGGGTGCACCGATATATTTGCCCTTAGCTGGAATTGATAAATAATCAAATGTTAATAAATACATACATATATTTTGATATTACGAGTAGTAGGGCTACAGCCAGTGGCGAATCCACCCAAAATAAACAAAAAAACGGAAATTTTAATTCATATTCAGCAGAACTTACGTAGTAACACTAAAACTATGTTGGAATCAGAATAGAAAATCTAATCCGCCACCGGCTACAGTGAACACCCATCCACAGAGATGGCTTAATTTACGGGTCAACCATAAAATTGGTATCAGAAAGCATTACTGAGATTAGTACTAATTCAAGGAGGTAAAACCGGTTAGAGCCTTCTTGCTTATTTGTATATTTACTCTGCTTAAAGGGTATTATCCACTAGCAAGTCAGAAAAAAAGCGTTTTGATTTTTTTTTGATGAGGCATTATATATAATTAATAAACAAAAATAATGAGGATTTGCAGAATATAATCTACTATAATAATCGTTGATTCATTTCGAAAAAACTTTAATTTCCTTGTTCCCATAGCCGATCTTCGGGAGGACTTCCGATTAAAAACCAAAAAAAAGTACTATAACAATAGATGAATACAAAATGTCGGCTTCCCAAAGAAAAATGGTTTTTTGTTAAAAATTTACACCGAATTATTAACAAAAATTATATTCCTTTAATCATTACCTGACAAATCTATCTAAAAAAGGTCGTGTGAAAACATTGACCTAATTAAAGCAGAGCTCTAAATTTTTCAGTCCATTTATGTCCAGAAAATAATAGACTTTAAAGTGAAATTAACATATAGATAAGACTCTAATATTTCATCTTCCACCGGACTATACTAATTCTTAAGCAATTTTATCAAAGTAGATCTCTGACAACCAAAGCTGTGGACAGTAAAGATTTGTAAACAAATGGCGGTCAACAGTACTCCGGACAACTTATTTTCAGTGATTAAGGAGTATAGGAGTAATTTCTTTCTCTTTCTCTTAGTACTTACCAGATCTATTGTTAATTAAAGCCTCGTATTCATCAAATTCGTCATCATGATAGGCGGAATCATCCTCATCATCAGGCACATGAGCGGTATCGCGCTTTGCAACGCGCTGCACTTTCGCTAGGCTGGTGTCGTTCGCGTACACCATAAAATCGGCTGGCGCATCAGCTGCTGCCAACAATGAAGCATTCACTATAGCAGTTGTCAAGTTAACAGCGACAGTGTCTTGGGCACTGTTGTCAATCACTATTGCACTAGTTCTCGTCACATTGCTCGCAATAGGATCAACAGAAAATGACGACAATGTGACTGCCGCCACTGAGAGCGCATCATTGGCAACGCGATTACTATTATTGCTATGCATTGTCGCATTGGCAATGGCTGTCGCCGCTACGGAGGCGCGCATCATTACGGTACAATAGATGAAAAATACGAGCGTTAAATAGAAAATGCTACGTGTATCGAGGCCACTACCAGCATACGTGGTTCCGCTTCCGGCAGCAGTACCAAACGCACTGTAGAGAGCACAACCGCTGACATCACCTGAGGCGGCATCATGTCGAACACCGCTACGACTCCGGAGGCATGTGGTGCGCAAGTATTTGCTGAAGTGTGTAAGGCTTTTATGGCTACGTCTCAAATGCAAAATGCTTGCGTCGTGCACACAACGCTGTCGTGTATTATGGTTGTGTGGCATATAGTCATTAATATCAGCTACGACATCGGTATCTTCATCGTACGCAGTCACGCACGCGTATGTTTCACGCATGTTGCACGCGGCTGCTGTAGCGGAAGTCGCTACAAGTGCATACAAAGCGGAGAAGCGAAAATAGTTGACAGTGGGCGTTAGCTGTGGTTGTTGTTGTTGTTCGTGTTGTTGGCTTTGTGTTGTTGCCGCTGTCGTGCTCGCATGTCGTGCATAGTACTGTTGCTCTCGCCGAATTGGTCCTAGTCGTTGATTTGATTGTTGCTTTTGTTGTTTTGCAGAAATTTCATTGTGTGTAGTGGTTGTTTTGCTACAGTTGTTTTTATGTATATAATTTTTGTTGTTGCTGCATTTTAAGTTTTTTCTCGTACTCGTCACTAGCGTTGTAAACTCTTTCTGAATCCTAGCGTGAAAAGGTCGCCGTTTGTTATTGTAACTGCTGTAAATTTCCACAATTTTTTCCATCGCTGGTCTTGTGGACTTCTGAACAGAACTTTGTTTTTGTTAGTTTCTTGGAAGACTTTTACGATATTTCGGTTGTTGTTACATTTTTAGTATTCGTTTTTGTTTTAGGTATAATTAAAGTGCGGATCTCCGTTATCACTTGTGTGTATTCTTTATTTTCAGTTTGTGTTCGGAAAATTCTACAGATCTCCACATACATATTTATTATCTACTTCAGTATTCATTAGAAACCAGTTTGGTTTTTTTACCTGTATTTTATAGATAGTATTTTTCAAAACTCTCATACAGAATTTTGTCCTGAAAATACACATAAGAGGGTAAATAACATATTTAATCATATTTTCTGACACTCGTTACAGTAGACATATTGGGCACAAAGTGGCAACACGGTTATTAATATATGTTCGAATACACAACACTGTTTAAATTGTGGATGCAATATATTTTTGATATTAACTCAATAATATTTGGAATGGCATAAAAATAACAAATTTGAGAATATTTAGCATTTCAGTTTTAACATCTCCTTCATAAATAAGCAATAAAAATTTCGTCACATACATGAAATATAAAAAATAATGTGTAGTATGCTATCGATAAAACTGCACTATCTATCGATATTTTGTCAACACTTTTTTAGCAGCTGTTTACATTCAAATCTATTGGCGCAATTCCGCAACAAATGCAATCCACTATTTTTATCCAATTTGATTTTAAATAAAAATATTGCATGTTTTATTTGCTAAAGTAATGGTTAGAGTACGAGGTGTGAAGTGTGCCATATCATCTGATGGGCACTTACTTAAAGGCGACGGCGTTCTTATCACCAATCCAAAGCATGTGGAATTTGTGCGCAAACGTAGAAAGGACTTTCGTCCAGAATATCGTGTGTGCGGAGAATGTGCAAAAGTACTTACACATTTGTATAATATGAAATTAAAGAGCGCTATAGAGAAAAAGCAAAGTCACTCACTAACTGTGTCCTCTTCGTCGTCAGTGGACGACTTTGACCGCATTGTATATAAAACACCACGTACAAAACATCTTCGCGATTTTGTTAAGCAAAGTGCACCATACAATTTGGGTGGACGTTCACAGGAATTAAGTGATAGTATTGAAAAAGAAAATTATGCTAACAACGGAAATGCTGGGAACACAAGCAACGATTCATCAACACATTCGCTAATGGTTAGTGATGATAGCAGTGTAAATTCCATAACTAATGTTAGTTTAGGAAATGTGCCATCGCCCGGTGCCCACGAAGTTGTATCAGGCATTACCGATAATTCACAGCAATTGTCACAAGATATAAGGCCAATAGCCAATGCTTCAACGACTGCGACAAATGAAGTAAGGAGTGTAGAAAATAATAAAGGAGGAAAACATGTAGTTGTAAATTTACCAGCGCCTATTGCAAACAATCGGGCTGCACCAGTTTCAGAAAATTTATCTACAAGCAGCGATGATGACTTTGACAATTTCCTACCAAGTTTGAATGCAGTTAATGGTACGCGTTTACCTCATATACAACCAATACCGAAACGCAGGCACTTTCAGCACGCCATACCAACGGTGCAGGAAATCTATATGCAAGGTATCACCGGCGGTTAGATTGGACAACGGAGGTCTTCGGTAAAATTAATATATACATAATATTTTAGGCAAATTGTTTGTATTTATACTGATGTTCAAAATTTTAAATTTTTAATAGATATTTAAGTTAAAAAGTTGTTAATGTGAATCATATATATTATATTTAGGCTTCTATGTGCAGTTTTTATGGTAATAATTGTGTGTACCAATAAAATTACTCTTGATTGTATATGTATTTTAGCAACAGGCTCGCTTATTTCAATAAAAATTGTAACAATAAAAACGAAAGTATAGTGAAAAGCGTGCTTCACAATGGTTTCCGCTAGTTCTTTGTTCACCGTTTAGGTTGGCAGCATTATACAAAGAACGGTAGGATGTATTTTTATGTTTTATGTTTCTTATTGTTTGGAGTATATTCGATTTTCAATAAGCTCAACTTTTTTGGCATTTAAATTAATTTATTGCAAGAAGTCTACAAGTTTACTAAGAACAGAATAGTCAACTCACACAGAACTCTGTTCAAGTAAATCAAATTGGCTTGACTGTAGTGGTGTTCTTTAAGCATTAAATAAAAATAAGCAGTTTCCGGTTCGGTCAGTTTCTGCGACAGCTATATGTTATAGTGGTCCGATTTGAACAATTCCTTCTCTATTAAACAAGTTTTCCATACATGGACTTCTGTTTGATCAATCAGTTTGTATGGCAGTTATATCCTATGGTGGTCCAAAATCGATGGTTCCGAAAAATAAGGAGCTTCTTGTGGAGAAAAGGACATGTGCTAATTGTCAAATTGCTATCTCCAAAACTGAGGGACCAAAAACTAAAAATACCCTGTTTAGGGTATAAAAAGTTACTAGAACGATTAAATTTTTTTTATATGTAAAAATGTAAATTCATATATACAGTGTATTGTTACTGATTTCATCATTAATAGCTGCCGCGGAAGCATCCTCGAACATAATAACCACTTCATCACAACTAAACGTGATAATAGTTAACTCAGTAAGCAAGCTGTGCATATAAGCGTATGAGAACAAGTCGCCGGGAGGTGAATACGGGCGTTGCTGAATCAGTTGGTCTTTATAAATTGCTTATGTCTATTATGCACATTATTAAGCAGAGAAGAAAAAAAATAAACAAAGCGATAATAATATGCGGAAAAACACTTGCTGTTGACAGCTCGCAAAAGTATGCTTCATATTTGTACATGTTGGTATGCAGTTCTTTTAGAAAGTGTCTATTGCATCAATAGCCATATATGATGTCATATACTAACATCCCTACAGAGAAATTTGCGCACAGCACATAGATGATTTCATACCTCCCGTGGAGAGATTGGATTTCATTCAATAATTGCCTATAAATTTATAAGCGCATATTAGAAGGTCTCGAGTTTACATCGGACATACATACGTATGTACATATACATATATATGCTTATAAAATTCATTGCTCCAATTCATATATCCATAGCTTATTCCCTTGTAGAGGTTATTTACTTTAGAAGACTGTAACTCAAAAATTACATGAGATATCGACTTAAAATGTTAGCATCTTATTTTTAAAGATATAACCTATCAAAATATTAAAAGTAAATGATTTTTATTTTAAATTTCACACCAGGTGTGCCCCTAAACTATTTTCACAAGCTCTTAGTAAACTTGCTTCAATTTGTTGCTCTTCAGCTAGTAAAGAAATTCGAAAGGGCTGTCGCGTCCTTAAATTTTTCCGGCAGCGCCCATTTACATCGTGTAGTTTTCATTCCATATAGCTGCGCATTTGCCTTGAGGATTTATAGTGTAGTGATATTTGTCGCGTTGCAGTTTGTGACAGGCTGTGTGCATGCGTGTCACTGACTGCCTCGTGATAGTGGTTTATTTAAAGTAATGCGCTTAACGTGTAGATAATATAGAGATGTGTTTGGGTGTATAGGTGTATATGTATGTATGAGGTAGTATGTAGTTATTTACTTGTTTCACTTAAATATTTAATCGATTCTATTATATAATCTCATTAGTGTCGGCAAATTGCGGTTAACTGAGGCGTCATTTTATCCTTTTTGTTGATTTCATTTTGACTTTTCACTGCAAGCTCATGAACCTGAGTTGACATTTAATTTAAAAAAGTTAACTGGAAGAGCGTATGAGATAAGAAGATATTGCAGTTATTATACTACAACTATTTGTAATATGATATGTATAAAATGAAAAATATATATGTAAATACCTCAGAACACCATTAAGAAATTTTAAAAAATGCTTCCGTTATCTACATTCACATCTCCAGAGAAAATATGTGTTACACAGTTTTTCTTCGATGAAGTCAAAAACGCAAGCCAATCGACTGAAAATGTGACTAGTGCTTATGATCCTGATACTGTATAAGTCAAACATGAGCAATTTTAGTTACGTCGATTCCATTTCGGTAATTTTGATGTCAAAGCCGCGCCACGTTCTCGAAGATCAAATGTCGAAAATATAGATAAAAAATAATAGAAATCGTGGAGCCCGATCGTCGTATATTCCCTGTTTCGATTGCACAGAAGCTAGGCGTGACAGAAAAAACGGTTTGGTACCAATTAAATAATGCTGGATATAAAAAGAAGCTCTGTGTATGAGCGTCACAGAAGTTTAACGCAGAAACCTCATAGACCGAATTTCCATCTGAAACAAAATCGATTGATTTCTCAAGCGGATGGGTACTGGTATTGAAAAAAGGGTCATTTACGACAACGTCAAGCGAAAGTGGTCGCGATCGAATCGGGGCGAGCCGCCGCAAACGGTGACCAAGACAGGGCTGACGGTCAGCAAGTGTAGTACTATATGTTTGTTGGGATTGGCAGAGCATCTTCTACTATGAACTGCTCACATACTGTTAAAATTTTTACTCGGATCTGTACTATCAACAAATAGATCGTCTGAATGAAGCAAACGCTCAGAAGCGGCCAGATCAACCAATACATACCCTAACCTTCAATTTAATGTAAAAATAGTGGATTAACTACAACTTAAATGTTGTGAGCGTAAAATATTGACCAGAGCACATTGAACAATTAGACTGATAAACTTGCTTTGGGAGGGTGGTACTAGTAGAGGATCGTTTAGCGACTTTGTTCGAATTCAAGTACTATTTCGATAGAAATGTGAGATTTGAGATATAATTCATCTAAGAATATGAGCTTAATACAAATGTTTGACAGGATCAGACATACACTTACATATATAAAAACGAGTGGATATGCTGCGTTTGGTGGAACTATGCTCTAATTTGGATACGTAATTGAAAATATATTTGAAAAGGATGCTGAGAATCGCAGTTAGATGGATGTATGAGTATAAGTTTTATCATTGAACTACATTCGTTTATGGCAAAACAATATTTACGAATCGATACCATCAAACTGCTCACTCGGAACCGTAAACAAAAAGTGAAAAGTGTAACAATAGATGTGGATAAGGTGGACATAACAGGTATGGTCCAACTAGCCAACATCGTCCAGTTATACCGTTACAACAACGCTAACGGCAACTTTTCTGTGCACTGTGTATGTGTGGCTTCTGCTTTTCTTGCTTTACTTTTATTTATGTGCATACCTTTAATTTTCTCTTTGTTGCAAGCACTTCGAGCCATTGTATCATGAACATTGTCACCGGCGGTTGCTTTTATTTATTGATGAATTGTTTTGTTTTCTGCTGCTGTCAAGGCAAAGTGTGAAGCAAACAAACAAACAAACGATGCCAATGTTTTACTTTTGTTTTTGTTTTCATTTTTTTTTATCGAAATATCTACCGACGATGTATGTACATATGTGTGGCATACATAAAACGGTTAACATTTATCATCGTGTAACGACATCCTACCAAAAACCAAAAAAAAAAAAAAACAAGATGGATTGTTGTAAAAGCGAGAGACCTGCACACCCGGGATTATCTGTGATTTTCCGAATGCATATGCGAAACACGTAGTCTCGAACCGCTCAGATTTGGTTTAACGCAAAAACGAGGACTTCCTGTATTAATCCTCAAATACACACTTAGCACCACCGACAGCAGAGTTGAGGTCTATGCTTTGCTTGTGGTTGGACATATATGATGTTATTACTGACTCGTTTGCATTGAATGACACTTTTTAAAATTCAATTTCTGTGCAGCAAAGTCGTTTCGGTATGCAAATCTTTATTGTTAAGTATGATTGTATGCAAATTTCATTGTTTTTTCGCCTACAGCAGATATAAAGAGGCTATAGTGTAGGTTTTAGTTCAAGTTGAACTTTGGCGACAAAGGATTTTAAGGATTTAAGCTCAAGTTTTAATAAATAATTAGAATTTAGTCAATTGTGACGCTCCTAAAGTACTTACGTCATTGCTAAAGCTGCTCTGAGCTTCCTTTCATATTTATATATTGTAGTTATCTTTAATGGAGTTCTTAAGCTTTAACTAAGAGGTAATGGGTTTTATGAGCAACTAGCACAACCCAGGATTGACTATTTCCTTAAATATACGAGGGCGGTCCAATGACGCCACATTTGCTTAGGAGAAATTTAGTATATAATTTCTCAAAGACGATTACTTTCAAATTTTCAGCTGAATCGGACACGTAATTTGGCTTCGACCGCATATCGAAGTGGTCTGGTCTCTGTATTTTCGAAAAATTGAAAAAGTGCAATATCGATTGGTTAAAGAGGGGATGCCTCCTCCTTGGTTAGTAAAAGAGGAGATGACTTTTCTACTTCACTGACAACCGTGAAAAATTGGTTTACGACTTTCAACGTGGTCACAAGACGTTTTTTGATAAAACAAGCCAAAGCGCTTCGAAAACGATATTGACGGTCTGTCGATTGAAGATCGGTAGGATGTCGCGTGCCCTCACTCCGGACTACAAGCGCCACCATGAAACCACCTCACAGCAGTGAACCATGGATCCACTGGTACACACCAGAGACCAAAGAAAAGTCGAAACAGCTGACTTCCCCCGATGAACCTATCCTAAAGAAGGTGAAGACTATTTTATTAGCCGAAAAAGGGATGACCATCGTGAAGGCCAACATGGTCAAGGGACTCTGATATGTCGAAGTATTGGTCCGATTTGTGATCGAAATGCAGACATAACTGCTCTATTTGGCGAAGAAAAAGTGTTTTTGCACCATTACAACAAACCGACTCACAGCTCTGACGTCACCACAGGCAAATTTAACGAATTAGGGTATGAACTACTACTCCAACCACCGTATTGACCCCGTGTGACCTCTTTTTGTTTTTGAACTTGAAAAAGCCACTCGCCTGTCAGAAATTTCAGTGAAATAAGGAGGCTATAAAGGCCTACTTTGCAAACTTCCAGCACATGCATTTTTCAGACGGTTTCACGAAATTGGAGTAGTTCTGGGTCATTTTGTATTGTTACACGTTGTTCAGCTGAAAAGTGTATTATAGCTAACTCCATTCATGATTTTCAATGCCAATTTTATCGCACACATATTTACCTTGCCAATTTATTTACTATCCATTGCCAGATGCCAGGCTTTCAAGCGAACGCGCAATACCGTATAACCTCAGCGCCACCTGCAGCACTACTTCTGCTGCTGAGCTCATAAATTTTCTGCTTATTTAGATTGCAATTGTTTAAAAATATATTTTTCTTGTCTTCTTAGGTGCAATAAGATGCAAGCGCTTACTATTTATATTATTGCTTATGGTATATGTGGTACACATATATGGCGTATATCTTAAGGTGTGCGTTATTTTCAAAATATATCAAAAAATTCCATGTCATATATATGGGAAGAGAAATAAAAATGAAAATAAAGAGCTTGTTTGCGTTGGATCCTTATTTTTAGCGCAAAACCTGAAACTTCGGGGACGTTTGCAAAAAAAATCACTTTCGAAGATAACGAACACCCTAATATGCGATAAATATAATATATATTCATATATATGTATATTACTACAACAAATAACAGCAGCAAGCCAACGGCTTTATTTATTGTATGCGGAACTCTCACCGGATTAATGGGATGCATTTTAAAATCTCTACTTAATTGTCGGTTAGTAAAGCTCCGAGAATTATTTCCGTTATGCTCGCATAATAATTACTTTACACAACGCATACTGCGCCAACTAATTCTGGGAACATCTCGTACTGGTATAGGTGATGTTTTTGTCCGCAAGTGACGAAGCTAAGCGGTGTCATCATCCAATAATCACGTGGCGCTTATGGGTAGCTGTGCACATGTATGTATATAGATATGTATATATAAACACACACGTATAATATGCGGATAATACGCTTCCAATTATGCAGCAATTTTCACACTTGAAAAGTATGCCAAAATCGCAGAAAAAAGTGCTCAAGCTCGTCATATGGCACAGAATCGATTAGAAGTGCACAAATATACGCATGTAAATATGTATGTATTTATTTCAAGCACAGCATGTTTTCAACAAATAACTGTGTCAGTATAAAATCACGCTTCACCCGCCACCAACGCGCTGCCAACAAATCAAAATTACCCATAAAAATTTTACAGCTACTAATATAAGCTGAGTTTTTAAAAACGTTTTTATTTGTGTATATGCATGTGTATGTGTGCGGGATGAAAATGGTCCACAAGGCTCAACCAAACACTAAACGGACGTCCTTGGAAAATTGTATGCTCAGTTTCGGCCAAATGTCAAAGTACTTAACACCAAATGCTGGCTCATACTGTACTCGCCCGTAAATGCCTCGATTGGCTATTAATGTTCAGCTTGGACATACGACACACATACACATGCACACCTACATACATACATTTACGTTAGTAGATGCGCTTGTGTGGTTATCGAATTTTTCAAAAGCACTAATTAAAAGAGTGCCACAAAATGCCAAACAAAATTCGTTTGTTCAAGTGCTTAGGCTTAGAATTTCGTGCCGCAGTATTTGTGACAATGCAACGAAATAAGCGATATTTAACTAGGCATTAAGTGGTTTATGATGCATGCGAGAAAATTGTAGAATAGCGAAATAGAGACCTCTGCTAAAGCACACTTGTTTACAGTCATTTTGCGACTGTGATGTTAGAGACTGTTACTTGCTAATTTTGAGTTGATAAAACCGAAAATGATAGTAAAAATATGCTATTAAAGGTCGAACCATCACCATTTACTAAAATGATAAAATTAGCTGTACATGATGGAGAATTTTTGAAATCAAATTCGTAATCAGGACACCTCAAATACCCCCACAGACCTCTTAGCACATCAGTCGCAAATTGTTCCTTCAGTTTTGTTGAGTAGTGTCATTATAATTGATGCGTTTGATGAATGTAAGCTCCTCAGCTACGTTGTCAAGCATCTATTTAGCGCCCTCTACTCATCGTCGTTTTGCAAATGATTCAAATTTATTGGTACGAGTCCAGCATTGACGCACTTTATACCCAAAACATTAACCAAAATTTGTTAAGTATATCCATAAAAGATATTGAGATCCTCTACTATCTCTCTGCTGCCAACACGATGATTTTTAAACACTGTCTCTTTAACTTTTCCGAAATTATCGTCATTAACAGAGGTGGGTGGATGACTCACATGAGTAGTCAAGTTTTCGATGACTGCACGACCTTCATTGAAAGCTTGGTGCCACTCAAATACTTATGTTCGTTATGAAGTAAACTTTCCAAAACACTTCTGTAACATTTTCAACTATTCCGTAACCGTGATTCGATGGGAATCCCAAACTTTCAACAAAACTCGTTGCCATTTTCAGGATAAAGATCGTCAGACAACGATATTATCGAACAAAAGAGGGGTTCTATAACACCTTCAAAAGTACGAACGAAGTTTTTCGTATCAGAAATATACTGGTACGCAGTACTTGCCTGTAACTACCAAGGAAGATGGCTTCGTTAAAAAAGATCGGGTTCTTTCGAATCTTTGTAAACCTCAAATCTTCTTGAGAAATCCATTTCATTAACTCGTACTTGTTATTGAAGATTATTTTATTAAATCACTGTATTCCATAAGACTACCTGACTTCCGCAAATGAGCTAGTTGCATCTGTGGCCATCACTCAAAAGACCTTCGGTTCAAAACCCGACCACGTCTCAAACAAAAAACATTTGAACATTTTTCTTTATCGCTTTCCAATAGACATTTTCACGCCATCAAGCACATTTCAGGCTAGAAATCGTTACTGCATCAAATCCATTCAACGTTCGGAGACAACCTAAAATCCGCCTAAGCATCTCCATACTTTTTTATGTTAACCACAACTAAGGGATTTTCAGAGTAAATGAGCTTAAGCAAAGTCTATGCAGCAACGGCTGCCAAAGCTGATAGCGAAACCCGAAGAAAGCAACAATTTCGACTAAGGTAAAGTCTTAAGGAACCGCTGAAAATGGAAAATGTAAAGAAGGTACGTCGGTTGTAGTTCACTGACGGTGGGTGGATGGCGCATGAGCGATTCAGTGGGCTGATGCGAGATTGCAACAAAGCAATAAAATATCCAATGTTTAGATTTGCCCATATCGCAGATGCAGATGGCATGAGCTACTTTGTGTTGTCGCCGCTGTATGAGTGGCACATTGTTGGACGTACTCGTACTAGAATGCGAACATTTCGATTCAGCAAGTGGCGGCAATGTGCTGGTGCGCTAAGTAAGCGTGTTTCTTTGCCGGGTGGATGGGGGCATGGTTTGCTTGTCCGGATGTTCGGCAACGTTGGATAACTCTCGGTTTGGTGTGAGCATATCCATAGCTGTAGAAATGCACATAGTTACATATACATAAATGTAGGGATGTCCTTCCTTTTATTTTGTTCATCTGCGCTCGTGTCGGTATGCGTACTATTGTGTGCATTTTTGTTCATCTACAACTATGTACGTATGTTTGTAAGTCATTGTGGGTGGATGAGTGTGAGTTTGGATTCATTTTCAATTTATTGCTTGTCCGTCTAACAATAAGTAAATTCTTGACAATGTAGTCATATTTATGTAGCTTACGCACATGCATGTAAATATTGATGTATGTGTGTCGACTACAAGACAATTAATATATATATATATAGTATATATATAAAGTTATGGTGTGATCAGAGTTGACAAGGAAAGCACTTTCTAAAAATCAATTTAAATCCTAAACGTCTGAAAGCGCTTTCACAACATTGTCCGATCACTAAAAAAATGTTGTCAAAGTAACTATTGTTTATTCAAGATTTGTTGTCATAGAGAGTATTGCGTTTGCAACGAAGTTTGTAACACTCAAAAGGAAACGTCGACGCTCCTATAAAATATATTTATAAATGATCAGTGTGACGAGCTTCTTCGCGAAATTCGACATGGATTATTCTCCCAAACAGCGCTGCAATCTCCGAACAAATTGTTCAGATCGGACAACTATAGCAAGTAGCTGTCATACAAACTGCGCAATCAAAATCAAGATAAATATCTCCAAAACATATCGTATTTTCTTATTAAGTATCCTTAACTCGACTTGAAGGTGGTTTAGGTATAAAAACAACGCGCCTAGAAAGAACTAGTTTATGATTTTCCGTCAATTCAAAACGTTGGCCGGTTGCGTCTTCAACTTTAGTTATAGCAAGAGTACACCTGTGAAATGACCTGTATTACAGCTTCGGTGCAGCCGAAGTTAAGTTTTCTCTGTTCAAGTTCAAGCACTTGTATATGCCACTAATGGCGTAGTGGAAAAGTTTTTTAAATCATATTTTTCGAAATTCATAAATTTCTTCAGTTTTTTCAATGTCTAGTAAATTAGGAAGTGTTTTAATATTGGTAATGTGAATAACGAATAAAACAATGTAGGTTGCTTCCGAACAAGTTGAAAAAATATGCTCCAAACATCTGGTATGGGTTGGAAGATATTTCCAAGCCAATGCCGGCTCGTAAACAGCCAACACTTGCTCTACCTTATATAAGAAATTATAATGGCGAACATTATCATCAAACGGTATTATTTTCGCCATACAATAGAACCATAGATTTAACTGTAATAATGTAAAAAGTGTTATTTGCTTCTTTTCAAGAACCATTTCAACCATTAGATCATCATCAGATCAGATGGATTTATTAGCATTTTCTGAGCAACTTAAAACTTATTAAGCCGCCCATGTGTATACTCGTCACAATAGAATGACTTTTCATCATATTTTCAATCAAAATATCCGGTAAATATTTATAGCCGAATTATATATGTAGATGAAAATATATTGAAATCTTATTTATATAAATAAATATATTGGTTAAAGTATTACAGCATTAAAACGCTACTTCCAAAAATTGTCTTCGCATTACATTTACTTTTAAAAATTAATTTCGAAAAGCAAACTAACTTTCGAAAGTTATTTTTAATTTTTTTACGAGGTTTGTTCATAAAGTCAAGTAAATTACGTAAATTCAAATAGCTGATGAAAATCTTGAAAAAAAATCTTTCACAAATTGTGCACACACTACGTTTACTTTTCTGCATTAATTTCGAAAAAAAGTAAGTAACTTTTACTTTTTCGCGATGTTTCTTCAAACAAGTCCAGAAAATCTAGAAAATATCGCAGACTCAATTTTAACTGATCATAATAATGAGTGAAACAAATTTCCAAAAATTGAAGGAGATGTTGTTGAAGACTCGTCAAAACTTTATTAAAGATTTTGCCAATAACGTAAACATGTCAGTTGATATGTGACATAAATTTTTTCCAAATGTTTGAGACAAGATACGTCTGTCAGAAAAGTTTTTACCGAAGTATTTATCCAATCAAAAGAACCATTGCATGAACATCTCTGTGGAATAATGTTAATATTAATACTGATTTCTTCGAAAACATCTCTCCTAGGAATATAGTTATACGTAACATCAAAACCGTAACCCATCCGTTCTGATTGAAGCGCACAAACGACGGATATACGCTAGATATTTTGCTTTTACATTGTTTTCAATCGAAAAGTGTTACAAAAAGTTTATAGTGGATTTGAGGATTTGAGAAAAAGCAGTGGCATAAGTATATTAGATCTGTGGCGAATTACTTCTGTGGAGACGAAAATTTTTGATGAATAAAAAATTACTTTTCAATGAAAATTAATAGGCATGTTCAAAAAGTAACACACCTAGTACGAAATGAATTTTTGTTAACTAAATTTAACTTCATTTTATTAATTTCATGCATCATAACCTGCTGTAACTAAATCTCACTTTATACAGCATTTTTTATTCCAAAATTTATTGCAAATACAGCATTTTTTATTCCAAAATTGATTGCAAAAAAATGTTGAAAGCCGCAATTGAGTCAACTTTTCGGCGGATCGCACGTGCAAACAGTACTTTATTAAAGTTACTAACAGTAAATTGGCAATAAAAATAGCTTTTATTGTCATTACGTATAAAACACATTTGCCAGCATTAATGTATGCATGCAGTGCACCATGGCGTATGAGCAACACAGAATTTATAAGGCATTTGTATGAAGGCTCTGTATGTTTGATATATAACTTTAACTGCGTATAACTTTTGAAGCAATGTTTCTATGAAAAAATAACTAGGACCATTTTTGTTGCGCGTTAAGTTTTGTATAAGAATATAGTAGTAGTTTTAATTGCTTAAGGGGTTACATGGGTTTCGTCGAGCAAAAAACGCCCTATTTTTAATAATTTTTTTTTTCATATAAAAAATGAAATATTTTATTCAAACTTTTTAGTATTCCGAAGATACATATTTGATAAAGATTTTGTGCAATTTTCGAAGCAAAATATTCAAAACTCGGCCATTGCGACTTCATTTCCAGCAGAACTCTGGAAAAAGGTGCTACTGTGTTTACAGCATTAATTTGGGAAATAACGGGCATCCTAATGTATATAGGCCGCAAGAAATTCAATTACATACAAATGTACATAGCGACTGTATATCCTGATTTTTTTTCAATTACGCACGACTGAATACAAAATCTATATGTGCAAGTAAACATGAAATAGGTTATATTGTACTATATATACACACATATGCATGCGAAATATTAAAGCATTTGTTTCATACCAAAATTACTTTTATTTGTACTATTTCTAATATTTCTGCCAGCACTTACACATCACAATGTAAGTAAATCAATTCTTCGCTTATCATCAATCATGCGAATTCATGCTCAGCAATGCAGCACATCAATCAAACGGTACATAGTAATTTTCGGCACATTTTGCCAATAACTGTAGTTATATTGCATGCATTTTGCGGTTATATTTTTGCACAGCGCGTCACTATTGCAGCCTTATGTTATATACGAGTATTATTTATTTAAACGAATTGCTTGCAATAATTTATTTAATATATTTTTTTTCTATAATAAATAATTTACTTTCCATATATTATTGCACTCTTCACATAATTGAATAACCAACGTAACATCGTCCACGCTTGGCAGCAGTTCGCAAAGGACAAGCGGAGAAGTAGAAGAAGCAGCAGCGGCAGCAGAATAAGAGGGTGCGGGAAAAAAAAACCAATTTCAAGCCGTCGTGTGGTGTGGGTGTGTTTGCGTTTCGTGTGACAAGTACGTATTGGCGAGGCGAGACGAAACGAAGCGAAAGCGCTGCTTGCCCCAAAGGTGGTGGTGGGTGCGTTTTACTGCAGCGAGTTGAAAATGGGAAGTAAAATGAGGGAAAAAAACTTTTCTCGATAGCCACTACTGCCCTTGTTTCCACATTTTACACAATATCGTATTGCAAGCACTTAAAAAATTTTCAATTTTTGTTTTGCTTTATTTTATTTTACACTTACTTACATACTAGCACACGCTGCGTGTTTGTGGCGAATTTTTCACAACGAACTTTTTGCTAAACTCAACTCATTTCACCGTAAAATGTACTTTAAGCGCATAAGTAACTGGCACACATACACACACACACACACACATTTACATATGTATGTGATTACTTCTTTTTCCTAATTTGCTTTGCGCTTTGACCAAATTGATTTACATAATTTTGCATTTTCTTAATCAATATTGCTTAATCATTTTCACTTCGTTTACGCTCGACTTTTGCGCCACTTCACTTCAATAAGACACCGTAATTGGTCGCAACACATTGTTAATGTCACAAAAAAGCAGAAAAACACACAACTTTTAAAGTATACTATTGCAACGCAAAGTTAACATTTTCACAAGCGTTGCGTTTTACGCGTTCACTTCACACGACTGCCACATTGCGATTGACGAGTCGGCGATGGCGATGGCGATGGCGAGGAATCAAGTCAAGTACTCCCTGCAACTAACTGCTCTCATGCAGTATGTTCTTGCTACACTTTCTTGTTGTTGTATTTTAATGTTATTGTGCGCTGTTATTATACGTTTAGGTGTAAGCTGTATGCGAGTAGTGCCATTCGCGCCCATTGCAAATGTACGTGTTATTTGACTTGGCGGTATTTGTAGCAAACGTGCGCTTATTATATGTGTTGTTATTGTTGGTGGTGGATGTTAATTTCGGCAGGCTCGTCGCTCCATTATTAGTTCCGGCTTTCATTCGTGTGGCGCGTTCAGTGGCGTCTTCCGTCGATTGCCTGTGCTTGTGTGTATGTGTGAGTGCGTTTATGCCGAATGCGAAAAATTTGTGAAGCTTTTGAAGTGTTAAAAAGTGCTTGCGGTGCAAAAAAAGCTTTTCGTTTGGAACAGTGTTGATATTTGCTGACCAAAAGTGGGACAAAAATTAACGTTATTTATGAAAATAGTAATTGTAATACCCTGAACAGGTTATCTTAAGCTTGCCACGAAGTTGTTAACACCCAGAAGAAAACGTCGGAGACACTTCTGAAGTACATATATATACATATATAAATTATCAGCGTTATGAGCTGAGTCTTTTTGTCTGTCTGTATTTACGTCAACTACTCCCTCAGTTTTTGAAATATAGACCTGAAATTTTGTACACGTTTTTTCTCCTACAAAAAGCTGCTTATTTGTGGTCACCGCCGATATCGGGCTAAAATAGAATCTTGCTACCTTACGAACTGATCGATCAAATCCTTGTATGGAAATCTTTTTCATATGACCAGATATCTTAACGAAGTTAGTCATAGATTATTATCCAAGGCAATATTGCAATTTTCGAAGAAAGATACATAACTCAAAAATGGCGAAAAAAGAACATAAAAACCCCAAAAGCAGCAAGAACGACTAAATTCACGTTCGTTCATGTGTCTACTCCCTATTTCGTTCTGGTTGTTGAGAAATTTAGAATTAGTTCAAAATATAATGGTATTGTCACTAAAAGCTTTACAAGGGCGAAAAATTCGCCATAAGCAATTTTAGGGTAGATGTATTCTTCGCAGAGATGAAGTAAATCTTTCAAGGGGTTATATCAAATTGTGAACCTCAAAAAATCGATTTTTTATTTACATGTACTATTGTATATCGATTGTAAATACGTATATATTTGAGAATATTCTCTAAATATTTTAAGTTGATCCGGCAAATAGTTTCGGAGATATAAGCGTATTGCTAAGAATTTTTTATTGCTTTTTTGCAACGCTGTTTTCAGAGTCGGTCAGGAAAATTTCTCCGAACAGTTGGAACACAACCTTTTTTGATATATGTGTCAGGTATTGATCAAAGGAATAAGTTTTTTCATAATAATTTCGATTTTTTTGATTCTGACAAATGACAAACTCGCCATCTCCAGTTTGAAAAAAAATAACAAATAACAAATACAAATATTTCTGTTTAAAATGTTCTTTTTCATTTATTTTAGTATTTTTTTTTAGGATTTTTCTTCGATTTTTTTCTCATTAGTAAGAATTATGCTTATAATAACTTACAATACTTTTCAATGATTTAAATATGTATGTACTATAATGTATTATACAACTTAGATTATAAATCAACAGACAGCAATCGATTGCATGTGTTTGTGTGTGTGTGTGTGTGTTAATGTCAGCTACATACGACGGCTAGGACTACAATTTTTAGGTTATGTCTGCACTTATCAAGGTAATCAATTCTGCTTTTCAAGTGAACTTATGTAATCAGCTTAGTTTTTAGATTTATAATTAAATGAACTTTAAAAAACTTTTGCTGTGGCAAATATTTTTTATTATTTTAATATAATTTGTTTTTTGTATGCTAAATGTTTTTATGAAAATTGTTGACTTTTTGCGATTGGTTTTTGCTGCCAATGGTTTTGGTTGTTGTTCTTATTTTTAATAAAATTTTAACTTACACACAATTTTTTCTGCATAATAAAATTATTTTTATGTTTTCGTTTATTTCGATTTCGTAATTCATTTCTTTTAAACATTAAAACTTGGTTTGATTTTGTTGCAAGGACTGACTAAGTTATTTTCACGTTTTTGTTAATTTCTTGTGTCTTTTTCATCGTTTTTTAATAATTTGGTTTTCATAATTTTGTTTCAAGATATTTGTTTGTTAAATTTGTATTTTTCAATAAAAATTTGATTATTTTTACAACAATTTACGCATACAATGTCGAAAGTGGAAAAAATAAAATATTTAATTACCTAAAAAATTTAATTTTGGTGTTTTGAATGAAAAGGAATTATTTAAAAATATTTTAAGTTTTATTGTAACCTCTAAAATGTACATATTTTTGGCTGGAATTGTATTTTTTTATGAATTTCAAGGGATTTAAAAACATATAATTATACAACATGGTAATACATTTAGATAAGAGTGGAGGAAATTATAAATGGACGTTTTAAAAATAATACTAAAACAAAAAATATTTAAAAATAAAAGAAAAATGAAACTTTTTAATATAAAAAAATTTAGGTTTTACAGAAATTAAACAAAATTGAAAAACAAATAAATGAAAAATAATACTACAACAAAAAAATTTAAAAAATATTTTAAAAATAGTTAAAAAAAATAAATTTTTTTTTATAAAAAAATAAGTTTACAGAAAATTTAAAAGTTTTACAGAAATTAAACTAAATTTAAAAAATATTAAGAATTAAAAAAAATTTTAATTTCTATGGTAATGAAAAATATTAGAATAATAATAAATAATAAAAGATATGGTAAATAATAAATAATATGAATTTAATAAAATATTAATTAATTTGTTGTTTATTTTCTCAACATATTGTATTACATACAATAAGAAATGAAACGATAGTAAGTTTTTTAATCTTATCAATTAATTTTTCATTGTAATTGTTTTTAAGCTTCAAAAATAGACCTTCAATATATAATTTTTATTAATTAATAATTTAGAAGTAAAAAACAGATTTTTTTGAATTTGACTTGGTCTTTTTTGTTAATTTTTTTCTTAAAAATATTTTTGTTAATATTTGGTTTTAAAAATTATATATTTGCAAAAAATATATATTGTTTTAGTTTTAAAATTTATTTATTAATTTTTTAAAGTTTTAAAAAAATTGTTTAAAATAATTGTTTTTTAATATTTATTTAAAAAAAACATAAAATCAATTTCTTTTTTAATTTTGAAATCTTAGATATTATGTATGTAGGTGTTCAATATTTGACGCACCAAAATTTTTTTCGAAGCAATATATTTTATGTATATAAATAATTTATCTTCAAGGCAATGTTAACTAAGATAATATGGTAAATTCCATAAAACTTTTAATGATAAGTACAATATATTGTAATTGAAAAAGAAAAACAAGAAAAAACGTTAACTGCACCGAAGCTATAATAATCTTCACAAATAAAAAATGTTCCATATAAGTTCGGTCAGTTTGTATGGCAGCTATATATGTACTATAATGGTCCGATTTGAAGAATTTATTCGAAGATTATACCGTTGCTTCGTATAGTGATGCATGCCAAATTTCGTGAAGATAAGTCGTCGAATAAAAGTTTTCTATACTAAAACTTAATACCGATCGTTCAGTTTGTATGGCAGTTATATGCTTTTAAAGCACGTGTGTAAAATTTCAGATCGATATCTCAAAAACTGAGGGATTAATTCGCATCTTTACAGACGGACGGACAGACGGACATAGCTAAATCCACTCAGCTTGTCACGCTGATCATTTATATATATACTCTTTAGGGTCTCTGACGTCTCCTTTTGGGTGTTTCAAACTTCGTTGCAAACGTAATATACTCTGTTAAGTTTATTATAAAATTTTATTAGTTGATTTCTTATGAGTTCAAGAAGTATTATTTTTTGGCATTCAGATGTCTCTTGAAGTTTTGTAAATGACAGATTATGTAAAAATTCGTTCCAGACAGCCGCTTAATTGAGTAAATTAGCAATTTACATACATATTCGTATTAGTATAAGCAATCGACTAAATTAACGGTGCAGCCTGAATACTCTAAAAACTTAATTTTTTTCCATTATTATTGCCAATATATACATACATATAGCATAGTTCCGTTATAAGAATATTTATACAAAAATTTACCAAAGTACTCAAAAATGTCACAAAAAAGTATGCAACCTAATGTTTTAAAAACAAATAAAAAAAAAAAATACAAAAAAAGTAAGATTCCGCATACGCCCATGCAGGACGAATAAACTAAAAATATGTAGAAATATTTAGAAACAACTTATTTCAAAAAATGCAAAAACACAAATTATCAGTTTTTTTTTCAAGTATAAAAATTTTTTATTTTCACATTGGTTTGGGTTGTGTGTGTGTACGGTTGTGTAAGTGTATGTGTTTGCGTGTTTTTATATTTTAGGGTCACAGGCCAATTAAATTCTCTCATTAGCGATAAATTAAAAGTAAACAATTAAAGTAAATGTAATAAAAATCAAATAAAATGTATTAATGATGAAAAATAATTTTAAGTATACTTATCTACGTGTTTTTTTACAGGTTACTATACATAGTTGTTGCAAATATATATATATATATATATATATATATATATATTATATATAAGTATTTAATTTAAATTAAAATTTAGCTGAGCGCAGTTGCACAACGCGTTGCTTATTTCAAAGTTTTGTTTTTGTTTTTCCCTCTTCATTTCCATTTACTATGTATGTATATAATAATAAAATATATTTATAGGCATATTTACAAGTGTTAAAAGTACAATATTTTATAACAAAACGCACACCACACACCAGCACTTGCGTCTCAGCGAACAGCTTCCAACAAGAAACATAGCAGCAACAAGTGTATGTATGTATTTGTATGTATATTGAATATATACAATATGAATGCGTGTGCATCGCGCTCATTCATTAATTATAGCTTTAATTACAAGTGTGTGTGTGTGGGTGTTTATGCATCTTTTTTTTTAATTTTTTTTAAATTTCATTGGGTTTCTTCATAGCTATATTTATATATGTACTATATATATAGTTTTGTATGCATTATTTTGCTTTGAAACTTACTGTACTAACAATAAAAATCGTATAGACTACATATTTACAAAATCTAGGCGTGTTCGGGCGGCTGTGCAGGTGTCAAATGCTGCGAGGCACAGAATATTTATTTCATTTTCAAACAGCCACAGTAGCAGCAGCAACTAACAGTGGCGAGAAAGAGTTTTGTGTAAAAGTTATAAATTTATTCTTTCATTTCTGCATTTTTTGTTGTTTTTCATAGTTACTGTAATTATTCTGAACTGTATTAAATTTTTTAAATATTTATTACTATTAATTTTTTAATTTTTAACTTTTGACATTTTTAAAAAAAAAATTTGTAATTTTCATTATTATTAAAAAAAAAATTGTATTTATTACAGTTATTTCTTAATAATTGTAATTCTCATGACTAATTGACATTAAAAAAAATTGTAATTTTCGTTATTATTTTTTAAAGAAATCTTTGTAATTATCTTTACTGCATAAAAATTATTTTTAATAAATATTTAAAAAAAAAATTGTAATTTTCATTATTTTAAAGAATTTTTTTCGTAATTTATATTATTATTTTTGAATAAATTTTTGTAATTTTCATTACAATAAAAAAAATATTGTGTTGTTTATTTTTGTTTAAGTTTTTTATTTTTGCACAGTTTAATAATATTTTTTATATCATTGCATGTTTTTTCTCTTAACACTTTTGTAACTTTCATACTATTCAAAACAAATTTTATTTTTTCATTTTTATTTTTCATATTTTTGCATATTTTGTTATATTTTTATATTTTTGCTAATTTCATTTTTTTTTTAATTTTTGCATATTCATTTTTTTTTTTGTTTCGCTTACACCAATTAACGATTTCTATGCCTGCATAGAAAACGCGTGCAACAAAATTTAAAAATATGTAGGTTTTATAGAAAAAATATTTTTCGTGCCAATACAACAAAAAAACGCCTGCACGTGCGCCTTGGGGACACCAACACCGCTACACGCTTACTCGTTAACGCTACAACTACGACGCTGCCACAACATGCACGCGCTCATTACTAACTGCTTTCTTGACATATTTACATATTTGATTTTTTTAACTATATTTAATTAGTAATTATATATTATCTACATGTAGTGTTATTAAAGTACTAAATTTAATTATAATTATGTTAAGTTTTTATTTTAATGTACATTTTTTTAAATATAGCGAAGTAATTTTATAATTTCAATATTTAGTTGTTTTTTGTTTTATATATGTATATGTATATTTTTTTTTGTGTTTGTTTAGTTTGATTGTGTATAACAATATTTATAAACTAATTGTTTTAAAACTACATTTTGTTAAACTTTTAAATTTAATTTTAATTTCAATACGCTTTTGAAAATGAAAAAGATAGGCATATATAACAGTTTTTTAATTTAAATTTCGTTTTTACACATTTACTTTTTATTAAATTATTATTATTTTGTACTGATTTTTTTAGAAATTTTACAACTTTTATTGTTTTTTATTTTATTTCTTTTTCTGTAGTTTTCTTCATAACTTCATCTTTAAATTTCAATTTTGCTGCTGCGCTCACTTAGTAACTTAACTAGGCTAGTTGTATTATTTTTGAAATAATTTCGTTTGAGTTTCGTTTAAAGAAACGTTAAATATTTACGATTAGCAATAGTTTTATAAGTAGTTAAATGTTGTTGATTTTCATTTTTGCTTTCTGCTATCTTTTTTGTTTGTTGTAACGCACTTAATTTGCACACAAACCGCAAATAATAACGCAAATAAGTTAAAAGTAGAGGGAGTTAATAAAATATGTGAGTATGTAGCAATGTTAGATGTACAGAAAAATATTTGAAAAGTAAAAAAAAAAAAATGTAGAAACTGGGTTAAAAATAAGTTCGCTTAAAAACATTAATTCAATAAATGATTTAGTTTTTTATATGCAATTTGCTGCTGAAAAATAACCGCTAGTGAAAAAATACATTAAAAAAAAAAAATATTTCACCATTTTCCACAAGCCAGCGCTGGCATTCAGCACTTTACGCTACATTAAAGTGTAATTAGCGTCTAATACAATAGAATAAAATTTAAAGTAAATAAGTAGCAAAGGAAACAAAACTAATTTCTAAAGACAGCTTAGCGTCGCGCTGTTATGTTATTATAACTAAAAGGTAATAATAAAATCAGGTAATATTAGATAGTGCTGGCTACAAGCTCACTAAGCGGCTTGGCACATTTTTCAAGTTGGACAAATCCGTAGGAAAGCGCAAAAGGTCAAACAGAGATTAAACGAGTTGAGTACACATTTTTTCTTTCCGGCGATATTTTAAATAACTACACAAAATTATAAATTTTTGGAATTTTTTATTACTTTTTTTTGGAAAAATTATTATTTTTAAATTATATATTTTTTTAAATTATATTTTTTTTTTTCGAAAAATTATATATTTTTTTAAGAAATTTATAATTTTTTTTTTGAAAAGTTTAATTTTTATTTATGAAAAATATATATATATATATTTTTTTTTAAATTAATTCTTTGATTTTTTTCATTAGTTCTATTAATTTTTCACTTTTGATTTAAAATTCTGTAACCACATTAAGTTTTTATTTCCTATACCCCACCCGCCAGTGCATACACACCACACCATATAAAAATAGAAGATATTTAATTATTTTCACACCTACGCACTGCAGTCAGTAACTAAAAACAAATAATTATTTGTATTTATATTAAAAAATTATTAATTACATTGACTTGTTGCTATTGACATTAGCTTTTATTGTTTATTTTTAATTGCTATATAATACAAAAACAGCAGAAAATTAATTTTAAAAAATTAGCAAGTTTGATTCGGTATTATATATGTTATATTTAAATAATGGCTTATCAACAGAGAATTAAGAAACGAATGTTAAAAGAGAAAGTAAAACAGAAAAGTGTTTGCAAAGAGTAAATTATAACACGGATGTAACGGTGTGTTGTAAGAGTTTTTGCTTTTTTTGTTAGGAAAGTATTACATTGTATGTATGTATCTACATGTCTGTAGTATGCCAATTGTAGGTAAAGTTATTAGAAAATTTTGTATTTGTTTTTTTGAGAGAATTTTTTTTAGTAATATCTTTCTACACAGCAACTCACACCTTTCTAAATGTGGCAACATTTTTATAGGTTTAAAAATTTAATTGCTTGCTGAATAGAATATTGAATTTCAGTGACAAACTTTCTGACAGTGTCAGCAAAGGTAGAAAATTGAAAACCGGTTATTTTAGCATTGGTCTTAGCAATTTTTGTAGCATATTTTTTGAGCTTTTGGAATATTTATAATAAATTTTTGAAAGAAAAATTTTAGTTTTTTAAAAATAAAATTTTTAAATTTTAAAGGAAAAATTTTTATTTCTTGCAGAAAAAAAATTAAAATTTTAATTATTGGTACAGAGTGGAAAAAGTTTAATATACAAAAAAAAGTTTTTATTTTTTTGCAAAAACAAAAATTTGTATCTTTAAAGAAACAAATTTTTGTGCTTTTTCGAACTTTTATACTTCAATTTTGCCCTTTTTTCGTACGAACATTTTTTGATTCTTGCACGAAAAATTAAAATTTTAATAATTAAAATAAAATGGAAGAAATTGAAAAGTTTTGATGTAAAATCTTTTAACTTTTTAATATAAAAAATTTAACTCTCAAAAAACAAAATTTTATTCTGAATTCTACGAATTTGAATAGAATGCTAATTTAAAAATGTTCAAAGAAATTTAACTTTTGCATGGCAAAATAAAAATTAAAAAGCTAAACCAAAAATGATGCTACAAAACTTTGTTTAAAATCATTTTTAACGTGATTGTTTTTGTTGTAGCAAAGTAAAACACGCCACGAATAGTTCCAGATATAAAATCTGGCAGCACATCGACTTTATAGAACCGGTTTTCAAACGTTGTGTTACAAATTTTCTACTAACCACAATATATAATATATAAGAAAGTGCAATGAAATGTTTAAAAAGTAAAACATATTTTCTAAGAAATTCACTATTTATAAGACATTTCGCAGTTATTTAATACTACAAAAAAAAAATTAAAATTAATAACAGTTATATTTACTCTTGCGGCAAAATGTATAAACCATTTTCTCACGTCACTGCTGGCTGGCTCAACTTGTTTTGGCATTATTTGCTACGAACACTGCAAAGGCTGTTTTTATTTATTGTTGATTGCAAAAGTAATGCTTTAAGCTTTCTTGTAATTAACTAATATATCGATTTATATTAATTATTTACACGCACACAAGCTGTAATTAACTAACATTAATAACATTAATTAGGTATTATTTACATTAGCATTAAATTTCATTATTAATATTAGTTACCGTTAAACTAAACACTTACGCTAATTCGAGGATTCAGTGTGTGTGTTTGTGTGAGCATGTGGGTGTGTGTGTATACGTAGCTACTAGGGTGTAGTGGGGCGTATTAGGAAATTGATTGATTTAATATTAATGTGTTTTTTGTTGCGCACTGTTATACAACAACATAGCTGATACATATAGATATACTATATAAAACGTTTCATCAACAGAATTTGTTATTATTGCTTTTCGATTCGTTAAGTTTACTTGTTTTACTTTTTTTTTTTTTTTGTTTTGGTACTCTTTCAATTTTGTCTGTGCAATAAGCCAGTATATAATATATACATATACATACATATATACATATATATAATATGTACATGTGTGTATGCATTTATGAAAAATGCAACAGCAAACGAATTTTACAAAAACAATTCACAATAGTCACAGAAAAGTTGAAGGCTAGGAAAAACAGAACCGTTATGCATTGAAGCGAAATCAATTGAATATTGCATTTGGTTGCTCATGCGCCTTCGGTACTTCTAATTTAGCAGAAGAACTGTAGTTGTCGTTCTTGCTTGACTTATTAGCAACCTTACCAACACGTCTACGCTGTACTGTGCCTTACTGCAACACACTAGCTGCTGCCGCCGCGACATACTTTTTCACCACATTAACATCGTACATGTCGTCGTTTATGCCTGTAACGCCTTGGCTTCCTCACGTCGCCGACTCACTGCCACATCTCGCCGCTACCAACACATCATCGCGTGTCGGTGTGTCACCACGCGTTGCATTGGCGTTTATATTTTTTGCCGCTGTTGTTGTTGTTTCCGTCTCATGCAGCCACTTATGATTAGAGCTAGTAGTGCTGGTGGCACGTTTACAGACGCTTGCACTGCTGCTGCTGCTACTGACAACACCACTACGTTCGGGACTTGCTTCACGCGAAGAGGCGCGCGATGTGGACGATGACGAGGAGGAGGAAGAGGAGATTTCCTCTAGACAATTGTCCAAATTGTCCGTGGACGAGATGCTGTTCGTACGATTCACATAGAGATCACAGTCTGTAACGGTTGTTGGAATGAGGTGAGTAATTTTTATAGTGTAAAAAAACCCGTAATTGTGTAAATTGAACGGAAAGCACTTTTTGATTTATGTTTTGGTTTATTTATACTAGTTATATAATGTCGGTAATATCAATTGTATGCATATTATTTTTGCAATGCATGAAAATAGAATGGTTTGGAAATGTTCACTCACCTTTTTTGAGGTTAGCAAACTCACTTGCGGCGCTGCTTAGCGTTGCCACACTCTTTTTCATATTGCGCAATAATTTTAAACGTTCACAAAGCTTCTCTTGCTGTTTCTCAAGTAATGTCGGTGCTGCGCTAAATTGTCCTAGCAAAGAAAAAAATTGTATGCTATAACTTTCTGTTTTTTTACGATAAATAATGTAAATATACAACGTATTGGGTAGCCATATTACAAAAAGTTGATGAATAATTTGTATACTTAAATTTTTCTTTTTTCGAAACTTTTTAATTTTCTTATTATTTTTTAAATTTTCTATTACTTTTAAATTTTTTAATTTTTATTTTTATTTCTTTTTATTTTTTATTTATAAATATTTTTTCATTATGTTTTTTATCTATTATTTTGTTAGTAATATCTTTTATTTATTTTTTGAATTGAACTTTATTTATTTTTTGAATTCAATTTTATTTGTTTTATAAAATTTTTTATTCTTGTTTATTAGTTCTTATACTTTATTTTGCTGTTGATTTTATTTAAATTTTATTTTATTCTCTAATTTTTATTCTTTTATGTTTTATTCAATTTTCTATTACTTTTTATTTTTTTCTAATATTTTTTTTATATTAAACTTTTTTTCTATTTTTTTTTGTTTGTAATATTAATGTTAATTATATCAATTTATTATACTTTAAGCTGTATTATATATTCAAATTATTATATTTTTTAATTTTTTATTTATATATTTTAACGTTTAATTTTTAATTTTTTTTTTCATAGATTTTTTTCTATAATTTTTTTTTTATTTTCTATTACTTTTTTATTTTGTTTATTGTTTTTTTATTCTATTTTTCATTATTTACAATAATTCTCCACTTACCTTTTCTGCCATCGTCTTCGTGGTTCAAATTCGTCAACGAGGTGTCACTTGCATTGCCACAACTGCTGCTGCTGCCGGTGCTACTGTTCAACAGTCCCGACACCTCATCATAAGGCGCGCTATGACGCAGATGTGGCTGCTCTTTGTCGGAGCCGCTATGCCGACGCTTGCGCTCCGGCGAATTGAGCGTGTACTTGTTGAGCGTTAGTGTTGTTGGCGATGCTGACAACTGTCGCGCCATCTCCTCGGGCGAAGCATTCACAATACTATTGTAAGCTTGCACGAAGCTGTTGTTCAACGAAGTGGGCGTCATGTGTGCCGTGGGCGTCGTGGCCGTGCTACTCGCCGCCGGTGGTTCGGGTGTTGACGGCGTTGTACTGTCCGTTGATAATTGCATACGCTTACGATACTCATTGATGGAGAGTTTACGTTTCGGCGCCGGCGGCGGTTCGGGTGCATTTAGCTGCGGATTGAGACGCGGATCGTGACTAGCGGTTCTTGTAAGCGGCAATTTTAATGGGGTTGGCAATTTGCTAGCAACTGGAGACTCTAGTGGTGTAGCCACAGCAGATATACTTTCAGCAGTAGTCACACTATTGCTTGATATGTTGTTGTTGGTTGCTTTGCTGGACGCGCTGGCAACCCCACTGCCACCAACATAGGTATGTGCTGGTGTTGCATAGCCGCCCAACGTGGTACTGTAGCTCTTCACTTTGGTGTCCAAATACTCAGATAGGCTGATGTTCGCTGAAACACCTACTGCCGCGGTTACGGCTGTTTTGCCAACGCCAACGCTCGGTGTTACTGACGGACCTGCTAACGCGGATGTTACAGCGCTCAGTGTCGGTGGCACTATGGCGGATGGATTATCACGCAATTTACCATAAATACTGTTATAGGTCGACGTTGCAGAATTGACGCCGCCGCTGTTACAAGGTAGCAAGCCACCAGAGGCGCCGGGAGAGTGTAATGCGGGTGGCGCCACTGTAGCCGAGGATGGCGGCAACACCGCTATATTGCAACCGTTGGACGAAGACAACGTTGGCAGTGCTGGCTGCATATGCACTGCTGCACTCAAATGGCTAAGCACTGGCTGCATGGGAAGTGTCTTTAAGAGACTATGATTGTGCGTTGGTTGCGGCGCTGCGCCTGTAGCGGGCGGCATAGCTGGCGTTGGCACATAGGTGGCGATGGGTGTACCCATGGAGGCATCCACATTGCTGCCAGGCACCGCGCCAATGCCACTGAAGTAAGCGGCCATGAGCGGTGGTGGTGGACCGCTGACGACGACATTATTGAAGTGCGGTATGGCGACATGTTCACGCACATAGGTGGGTGGCGGAAGCGGCGACACGTGTGCGCCAGCTAATATACCGTTATGTTCAGCGACCGCAGATTTGTGTGCGGCTAAAGTGTCTTTCTCCGCACCGCCACAACTGCTACCACTGTTATGCCGATGCCGACTACCGCCACCCGAAGAGGAGGAAGACTCGCGTCGCTTACGCGCCGCCAGACTGCTGTTGCTGCTACTTGAGCAGGATGAGCTCAACATATCGTCGCGACTGTCGCGGCTGCCGCTGTCTTTGCGATGCCGACTGCTGTTGCTGGTGACGGCATTCACCAATGGCAAATCTTTCGTGAGTTCCTGCTCAAAGTTCAGCTGACGCTTCTTGCTGATAGGCGGCGGTGGCGGCGTAGGTGTTGTTGAGTTGGCAGCTGCGGGTGTTTGAGTTTGAGGCACTGCATTGTTGGCATTCGATGATGCCGATGTGGTGCGATGACGATGATGACGCTCTTTATCGAAGCCGCGCTGCTCACGATTATTGTCGCGTTCGCGGCGTTCATCGGCGCGATCTTTGCCATCGCCGCCAACAGACGCACTGTTGCTATTATTCGAGTTGTTGTAGCTCGATGCACTACTATGTGTTTGTTGTTTGGCGCTCGGCAACGATATGGAGCTGCCGCTACTTTTACCGCTGACATAATCCTTTTTGTGTGATGATGAAGACGCCTTTTTCGAACTGGAACTGGACAACTTGCCACTGTGCGCCGAAGAGGAACGACTGCTACTGCTGCTATATTCCTTGCCCTTGCGCTCCTTCTTGTGCAATTTTTTAGTCGAAGACGAGCTACTGCTGCTCGAATTGGTTAACGACTTGGAAGCGCTACTGTGTTTGCTGCTACTTCCAACACTTTTCACGGTGTCGTTATGCGCATGATGATGACTGTGATGCGACGAAAAATTTGTGGTGGATGAGGATTTGTTTTCCGTTAACTTGGCACTTTTACCCACCAACTCGTTGGCGCTACCGCCAATTGCTGTTGCTGTGGTGGCATTTGGTTTTGACTTTTTGTTGTTGCGTGACTGTAAGATAAGTATATTCTCCTTGTGGAAGGAATGCAGACAGGCTTGTATGTCATCATCGGTTAGCGGTACTTTGCGTTCATTGCTGTTGTTGTTGTTAGCGGCATTCTGTTTGCGTGGCGCGAGCGCTGTGGAAACGCTACCGCTATTAGGCAATGGCGTTGCCACATTATTGACATTAACAGTACCAGCTTCCGAGTTCGTTGCGTTGACAGCCGCTGTGGCGGTTATTGTTGTAGACTGTGTAGTAATTGGCGCCTGTGCGGCTGCAGTTGCCGTTGGAATCGGCGGTGGTGGTGGTGGCTTGCGTTCAATAGCGGCTGCTGCGGCTGCAGCTAAAAAGGTCATACAGTTTAGTTGTGTGGCCGCGATTGCAGACGTGTTGTTCGCGCAAGTCTCAACTTTAAGCGTCGCTGAGGGTTTGGGTAATGTGGCGGGTGCAGCAGTTGTAGCTGATGTTGTTGGCACAATATCAGTATTGTCACTTGGTTTTGACATTTCGGCCATGCGCGCAGATAACGGTTTTAGCAACGAAGTTTGTTGCACTTCCGTCGTTGAAGCTGAAGTCTCTACTGTTGAAATCTCTAGTTTAAAACGCTTCTTGAGCGGCTCATCAGACGACATTATGCTGCTGCCATCGAGTGTGAGCAATTTTAATGGGGATGCTTTGGTTGGTGTGTTGGATATGCGCTCCTGAGCTTTGACGGGCGTCACCGCAGTGTTGTATGTAGACACGGAAGCTTGCGGAGATTCCAACTTAGGTTTACTTGCTGAAAATGTTTGTGTTTGCTCTTCCTTTTTTGGTTGCTCCACCTTTCCAGCAGCTTCAAACAACTGCTTGTAGGGTTTTTCATCCGCTGCAATAGCATTTTCTTCAGTTGGAGCGGATTTTATGGACTTTTCAACCTCCGCGACATTGAGTTTAGCGCCGTCGGCTGCATCCGTCGCAACTAAGCGTTCAGCAATTTCATTTGCAGCTTCTTCTTTCTTCACTTGCATTAATACCATCTCCTCGAACTTATCACCCGCCATGCTTTCTTCGCGCTCCACATCGATTTTAACGTCATCGCCGCCACTTGTGTCCTCCGGTTCAATTTTGACCAGATTATCTTCGGCGGCGAGCATTTGCTGATGCCCTGGACTAGGCGAACGCAAGATATCCACATCGTCATCCTGATCCATAAGCATAGCGTCGGGCTTCAGCTCATCCGCTGTCGTCTTCAGCTGTTGCGGCGCTTCCAGCAAGTGCTCTTCCTTTGTAGTTTCCTGCTTAAAACATTTATCTGTCATATGTGATATTGTTGTTGTGGTTGCACTTGTTTGCAGCTCATGCAGGCCAACGCCACCTACGACATCCACATCATCGCGCTCCTCCTCCGCATCATCCTCCTCTTCATCCACTTCCTCCTCATCACTCGTCTCTGCCTCATTCTTTATACATGCTCTTGACATCTCGCCAGCGTTCACATTCATCACATCCACCTCGGCAAGCCTACCTGCCGCCGTTGCCAGCATATTTTTGGCTGTCATGCCATGTTCGGCGCTAGGTGCCGCTGCTGTTGCTTCTGTCTTGACTAGTCCAATTACTGGCGACTCGAAGACGTTGTTAACACCAGCTGCGGGTGAAGCTACACTGCTGCCGCCCACATCCTCTTCCTCCTTCACGTCGCCACTGATAATAAGTCGACGCTTCTTCAGCGGCGTCGTAAAGCCATTGGGCACATTCAGCACAGCGTTCAAGTGCGCGGCCGCCGCCGCGGTTGTGGGTGAGGCATGTTGCAAGCACGCAGACATGGCTGCTGTTGTAGGTGTTGGCGTCATCGATTCATCTGTGGTGGTTTCTTCGCTAATCGCTTGGCGTAACCAACGTTTCTTGACAGAGGAATTGTTGCTGCAAGTGCTCACCTGAAGCGGCAAATGAAGTAGACTGCGTGGTGTACCGCTAGCACCAGCGAGTGCGGCCGGATTGTAGACGCCGCTGTTACCGCGCTCTGTTTGCTGTATGAATTCTTCGACTTTCTGCGCTGCCATGCTAAGATTTTCTGGTTCATCGACGCTCATGGGCGCGCCACAGTGTGTATCGTTGGGCATATAGCTGGCATCCGCCTCGTTGTGCTGTTTCCTATAATCACACATTGTAGCCGCTTGTACCAATGAGTCTAAGCCGAGCATTGCGCCAGTGGGCAAGGGTGTTGGTTGTGGCACTAACGCATCAGCGCCACTACTATTCGTTGCTGGTGGTGGTGTTGGCGTAGTCGGCGGTGGTGAGTCACTGCCACTGGTGTCGGCATCTACTTGATTTAGCAGCCAATTGGACATGAGCACTTTCTTCGTTTTGGTTTTATTGGGGTATTTGAACTCACCACTTGGGCTAGCGCCGTCCATGTGCTCTTGCAGCGGTCCAACTGCCGCTTCGATTAGCAGGCAGGCGGAACTGACTGGCGTGGCGGGCGGTGAGGCGCCATTACCACCGCTGGTTGCCGTTCGGTGTTGAGGTGATTTCAATTGATCCAGCGCGTAGTGTGCCGCGTACTGCTGCTGTTGTGCTGTTGGTGATGCCACTGTTTGCGGTGATTGTTGTGGCGTCGGCGACATTTTCAGATTGGGATTTGCAAAAGCGAGTAGCAGACCAGCTGCCTGATCTTCATTAGTGGTCGCGGCAGTATCGCTCTGCTCCGCATGCGTATGCTGATAATTGGGTGCTGTAGTTGCTAGTGGCGCTGCGGGCGATAGCAGCGATGTTGATTCTGCCTCCGAATGTACATTGACGTTGCCAGCGCTGTTGACTGCGCCATCTACGGATTCATTGCTGCTGTTCATGCGACTTTTGCGACGCTTGCGCGCCTGTGCGCTATGACCACTGTACGATTTGTGCGCTTTGCGTTTTTTCTTGCGCGCATTAGCCACCGATACGCGTCCGCTACTGCTGCTCAAATCGCCCATAATACGTTTGGTGGGCGTGGTTGGCGAATTACTGTTGCTATTGCGTCTTTTGGTGGCGCCGGCGGACGCGCTGCCACCAGATTTGGTTTGATTTTTTCGTTGCTGATTGCGTTCCATTTTCTCAATCGCGCGCAGTATGGCTTCCATTTTACGATCTTCGCGTGAAAGCTTTGGCTTATCTTTTGAATTTGGTGTCACCACCGATGTGTCATCATTGACGCTACCGCTGCTTGTGTTGTGTTGTTGCTGTTGGTGATCGTCCTCCGAGAAACTGGTAGAACGTGAGCTCGATGACTTAGCGGCAGGCGTTTTGTGGCTACGCGCGCTATTCGGTGGTACATACGCGGCGTGCGCTGCATTGTTGCTGTGCTTCTGTGGTGATTTCGGGGCAGCGTTGGGCGAAGCGGCGCCAATTGAAGCGTGGCTCTGTGTCGGTGGTGGTAGATCCACTGTGGTTAACGTTTGTGGCGGTTGTTGTTGTTGTTGTTGTTGCTGCTGCTGATGTGCTGTCGCTTGCATGCTACCATCTACGAAATCTTGCTGAGCTGGCGGCGTGGGCGTAGCAACAAAGTATTGTGTCTGTTGCTGCTGCTTTTCGGTCTCATTCGCTTCAACTTCGCCAGGCGTTCTAATTTCAGGGGTGACAACAACAACACTATTATTATTGCTTATTACAGCGCTTGGCGCTAACGTTGCACAACTGCTGGTTAGCGTTACAGCAGTGTTAAGCGATTGCAGCGCTGCCGCCGCAGCCAATGAGGCATCACTTATGGTCGGACCAGCGAGTTCGCTGTGGTGCAATTGTTGCTCTTGCGTCTGTTGAATGAGTAAATTCGTTTGCGGCTGCGTTGGGTCACTCGCTGTGGCCAATGCAGCAGGCGTCATTGTTTCAGTGCTGTTCACCTCTTGCAGCAATGATGCGCCGCTTGCGTTGCTAGTTATTGCTGGTAGTTGTAGTTGTTGCGGTTGCGTTGGTAGTTGCACCAATTGCTGTGACGGCGACAAAAGCAACGGCGTTGGCAAAGCGCCTAAAATCTGTTGGTGTTGTTGCTGTTGCTGTGGACTGTGTTGCACGAAAAGCGCGCCGCTGCTACCGCGTTGTACGCTCGCTACGGTTGGTACTGGTTGCGTCTGCTGCGCTTGCTGTTGTGGTTGCGACTGCGCCTGTGGCGTAGGTGAGTGCATGTGTATGGCTGTGGGTGATGGTATCGAAACGGATGGCGACGATGACGAGGTACAAATGCCCGAATCATGCATTACGCTAGAAACAGAGGAGGTGGCGCTCATGTTGCCATTGCTATTGGGCACCGCGGCAGACGCGGCTAGCGCATGCGTCGACAAAATGTTGAGACCACCATTACTTTTGTACGAGCTATTGCAGGTCAGGTTAACGTTCATATTCAGCGGCGCTGTGGGCAAAGCAACGCTCGGACTATTCATGCCAGGCGCTACGGTTGCGCCGATGCTGCTATCACCACTGGACGATGTCGAGCGATTGCGATTGAGGTTTTGCGCGGTGCCTTTCTTCTTATTGCTGCCGGCTGGCAACCCACCCATGGTTAATTGCATGGCCGCCGCGCTGCTGTTGAGCTGTACGCCTCCATTTAAGGTGGTGGAAAGCGTTGACTTGCGACTGCTGGTTTTCGTTGCGCCGCCTGCGCCCAAAGACTGTTGCGTTGGCGGTGGCCCGAAGAGGCAATCCTTGAGTAGACCGCAGGCACATGCTGTGCTCGTTGGCTGCACTATGCAATTGCTGGCGGTCGCCTTTTTGTTCTCAATCGCAAGTAAGTCGTGTGGCTCATGCTTGATAGTGATCTCGGTGCTGGCGCGTATGCGTGTTGTTGCCACAATGAATAGGTGTATGGTGCCCTTCTCGAAGAGATGCTGTATTTCGGCATTCGGTCGACAGGAGCGACGCACGAAGCGCGCTTCATTGCCGTAGGTACGTGTATCGACGCATATCTCCGGACCCTTGAGATAAGCCGGTTGTGGCGGCAGCGGCGGATAGGAGCCATCTTGATTCATAGTTTGCATGGGCGCCTCTGCGTCCGGTAACTGATAGAAGAAAATGAATGGTCCCGGTGTTTTATGCGCTTTCAGCGTAGCTGCTAGAAAATTACTGGGTGGCGGCGAATTCATATTCACCGACGCGTTTTGTGTTTTATACTGCGGACTAAGCATGTATTTGCCGCGCAATTCGAAGATGGGGCAACTCGGCGCAATATCCATGTTGCTAATAAGTATTTTACCGCCCGCATGTGGCACAGTAGTGGCACGATTCTCCAAACCATTGTTGCAGCATTCCTTCAGTGCGCGATTCTCCGTATTTAGTATGCTTTGTAGCAGACTCGGTTGCTTGGTAATGGCATGTAGGCGCGCACGCAACTCGGGCGAATAGTGATTGGTTACGGCCAATTCGTAATTCTCAATCCATTGCCGCAAATTGGCTGCATGTTTTTCAGCAGCTGTTGCACTGGCGCTCAGTCCATCGCCGCTCTTCGACTTGCGTTTCGTTGTCTTCTTGGTGGCGCCTGAGTCCTTACGCGGCGGTTTGCCACCTAAAGCGGCAAGTTTTTCGGCTTTCTTGGATTTTTTACCACTAGCCGCGTCTTTGGCGGTTTTCTTCAAAACCTTACCCTTCTTGGTTGTGCCGAGCGTTATGTTATTTGGGAGACCATGCATGTTGCCATCAGCTCCGCTACCCAACATTAATGCATTTGAGTTGCTGCCACCTAGATGCCGTTGTTGTCCATCTGGCAACTGATAATTGCCACTCAGATTGCCAGCTCCGCTTGCGGCACCTAAGTACGCGCCAGTAGAACCGGTTGCATGTGCTGACTGTGCCGAAAGTAAAAGCTGAGTTTGCTCTTTGCGTTTCATTAGTTGCAGCGCTCGTGCTCGCGCTTTATCCACCGGTCGTGGCTGACAGACTTCACACTGGTATTCATCGGGTATATTCTGACGATCGATGCCCATACAGTCGACATGCTGCCAAACGCTGAAATTGTCAAATATTTATTTTAGTATTTTTTTTATAATATAAACTAATAGAAAATGATTTTGTAAATCAAAATTTTATTAAATGGTATAAAAATTAAGAGGCATTAATAAAAATAAATTTATATATAAAAACTAACATTATATTTAAAAAATAAATTTAATAGAAAAAATTCAAATTTAATTTTGAAAATTATAAAATAAGAAAAAAATGACACAAATTTTTTAATTCTAACCTACAAAAGAATCTAAGTTTTATTAAATTTTATAAAAATTAAAAATATTAAAAATTATTCATTAAGAATCAAATATTTAAAAATTCTTAAAAACAAAAAAAAAACTGTATTTTATTAAATGGTATGCAAATTTTGAGATATAAAAATAAACAATAAAACCATAAAATTTTCAAAAATATTGGAAAATTAATAAAAAAAAAAAAAAAAATTATTTGGAAAGAAAAATATATGTATTTATATGTATTTAAAAAATTTACTTAAAAACTTTAGCTTAAAAAATTTTTAATACATGAATACAAAAAATATCTCTAAAATTTGTAAACGAATTTATACAAATTTTAATATTTACAAAAAAAAATAGTATAAAAGAAAAATAATGTATTTAATATTAGGGTTTTCATTTTGCTTAAAATTAAAAAAAAAAAAATTAATTTGAAATTACTGTTTTACATAAATAACACAATATTTTACTGTACTTACGAGCATTTATCACAACATATCATGTAGCCATCGTCATGCGTCAAATCACAGATACAACGCGTCACCGAATCATCTTCAGCTTCGGCTTCGGGTGCAGTTTCGGTCTCTTCACCAGGATCAATATCACCGATAGCAACGCGCGAACCATTACTGATAGCCGAATGTGCATCGTCATCCTGTTGCATGCGGGGTACTGCGAGGTAAAGAGAATATGGTAATCAATTTTAATCGTCAATGTAAAATAAATTGAAGCAAAAGTCTTTAAGAAAATAATTTACAACTAATAATAACAGGTTTAGTCAAGTCCACTGGCTACTCACTTTGTTGTCCGTGCAAAGTATATGTCGATTGACCGCTTGATGGCGGCGTGGGCAACATATTGCCCAGGCCTGTTTGTCCCGCCGCCGCCACAGTAGCACCAATGCCGCCCAGTGACCAGTGCTGACTCCCGCCAGACGAATTGGCCGCCAGTGCCGATTGCAGATGCGACTGCACCGAAGCACCTGCTAACATTGTACTATTCGCTGTGGCGGCTGCTTTGCCCATTTGCATGTGTGTACCGCTGCTAACAGCTTGCGCGCCAACACCGCTCTTTGCGGACTCTGCACTCGAGAGATGCGTGGGCATGGCATTGGCGTAGGTGTGATCCTGCTGCACGGCGTGCAAAATGCGCAAACGCAAATCTTGCGTATTCACCGGTGTCGGACGCACCTCTTCACCGATGATATCTTCGTCATCAGGTATTGCATTGGTGTTGACAGCGGAGGCTGCACTATTTGTGGCAATTGTGTAGCTACTATTCGCCAGTGTTGCATTGGTGCCCGCTAGCGATGTTTTCAACGTTTGCAAATGTATTATCTGCGCTGATGAGTGTTGCTGTTGTTGCTGTGTATCAAGCGGTATATTCGATGTGCTGGCCGATAGCGCATGTGTACCATGTGTGCCAGCGTGATGATGACTACGTGCGCCGCTTCCGCTACTACTATTGCTATTTGATTTGTAGTAATCGGTGACGGATTTGCGTGTGATTGTTGTGCTGGCCTCATATGACTTGTTGCGCTCCAAAGAGTGTGTACGACTGCTGGGTGCGCTATGCGCTTGACGTCCGATATTGGCGGCGACTGATGTGGGGATTGTTGCATAAACGGCACCACCATTGGCGTTTGAGACTGGCAAGTAAGCGGTGGCTGCTGAGACAGGCGTTTGATGCACTGCATTTGTGTATTGTGTGCTAATGTTTGGTGATGCTGCCAATTGTTGTTGCTGCGCTGCGTTGCCGTGTTGGTTTTGCTGTTGCGCGGACAATTGGTTACCGCTATATAGCGGGTATTCTTTGGGCGAAAGCAACACTGATGTTGGGGAAGTATGTTGTATCACAATTTGTTGTTGTTGTTGTTGTTGTTGCTGCTGCTGTTGCGGCGGTGGTGGCATGGCGACGACCTTTGTTTGATGTTGCTGCTGCTGATAGCGTTGCTGATTGCTGAATGATTTTTGTGCCATGCTTTGCAGTATGCGTGCGGACACCTCGTCTGTCATTGGTGTGCCATTGACGAACATTATATCATCGTTTAACAACGATTGTGCACTGTTATTGCTGTTATTATTGCCAGCTTGCTGTTGCTGCTGGTAAATAGTATTGCTGCTGGCGTTGTTGTCCTTAACAATATTTGTTGTTGTTGGTGCATCAACAAATTGCAATTGCTGTTGTTGCGCATGCTGACGCAGTGTCACTTTAGTCTGTTGCTGTTGCTGCTGCATGGGCAATGTTTGCGTCTGATGCTGCTGTATGACGGTGGCATGTGTGGAATTTACAAATTTTATTGTATTACCAGTGTTGCTAGCAACATTTCCAGTGCCGCTATTTCCGGCGCCCGTTGCGAGTGTAACCACATTATTGTTACCGGTCGAGAATTGATGCTGCTGCTGTTGTTGTGGCAAGGTTTTGTGATGCAGATGTGTGCCTTGTGGCAAAGTTGTGACATGTTGCAGCTGCGTTTGGTGCGCAGCATATTTGCCGCCGGTCATTTTAGTCACTTTTGTTGTGGTCGGTTGCAATTTGTGGCCGCCACCGCTGTTGCTAATGGTGTATGTGCCCAGTGATTGCTGCTGCAACATATTAACGCCGCTACTGGCACTGCTGTTATTGTTTATGACATTGTTGTATTGTTTGAGCAACTTGGACGTTTTCACTTTAGCGCCACTTTGGTATTGCGGCTGGTGCAATTGGTACTGTTGTTGCTGCTGCTGCTGCTGCTGTGTTATATAGGTAGTCTTGACACCCGGTGTCTGCTGCATTTGCAGACTGTTCAAAATTTTGCTATTACCATGCGCCACCTTCAAACTATTCGTCTTCTTCAACATGTTGCCACCGCTGCCGGCAACGCTGACACTTTTCGTTGTTGCACTACTGCTTAAATACTTTTGTCCACCCACAACAGGTTGCACCAACATCTGCTGCTGTGATTGTTGTTGTTGGCCTGTGTTTGTTGTCATCGACGTACCAGCCGCCGTTGGCTGTTGCACAACACGTGTCACCATCTGTACGTGACGCGGCACAGACAGCTTTTGATACAATTGCTGCGTCTGCTGCGCACCCTGTGCAGCGTTTTGGCCCGTCGACTGCTGTGGCTGTTGTATATATGTTGTGGAGGTCAACTGTTGCGGCTGTTGCTTTACACCTGTTTTATATGTGCCTGTAACGGTATATTTTTGTGTCTTACCACCGCCTGTGGTAATAGGTGTAGCCGCAGCTGCTGCTGTGGTCAAATATGATAAGTTTTTATTGCTCATATAATTTATGGTTTGTGCCTGTTGTGCTTGACCGCCGCTACTGACACTTATAGTCTGTTGTTGTTGTTGTTGCGTGGGTAAGCTACCAGCTGCTCCAACACTCACCGCCGAGGTTGCCGTTGTGCCCGGTGTGTTGGTTGTCGGCTTGGCCAACACGGTTAAATTGCTAAGCAATACTTTCGGTTGACCGCCACCGACGGCTGATGCGCTGCTTCCATCAATTATCATGTTGCCTGTGGTGCCGTCTGTGGTAAGGATTTTGAAGATTTGTGGGTTTAGCACCTCACCGGTTGTTGAGGATATCATCATGTTGGTGGCGCCCGAAGCAGCCGCTTGTTCAATAAACTCTTCGCTTACTTGTATCACCTGCTGCTGCTGCTGTGGTTGCGTTTGCTGCTGTGATTTTTGCTGTTGTGTATGCATTTGTTGTGACAGCTGATGCTGCTTTTGCACATGTTGCTGTTGCTGCTTAGGCTGGCTAGACTGCAGCTGTGTGGTCAGCTGTTGTGACTGCTGTTGATGGATTTGTTGTTGCTGCTGCTGCTGCTGGATTGTGGTATGCTGTACAAGTTGGTGTTGTTGTTGATTCATCTGTATTGATTGCGATTGTTGCTGCTGCTGCTGCTGTAGCTGCTGCTTTACAATAATTTGTTTGATTTTCGTATTCGTTGCTCCTCCCGCTGTTGCTGTTGTCGTTATAGTATTGTTGTTACCTTTATTAATAGTATGATTGCTGTTGCTGCTATTGCGCTGCACTGCACGTCGCATCAATGGCAACTGTGTTTGGCTTCTACTACTACTGTTGCTGTTGCTGCCTGCAACATTGAGTTGTTGTAGCTGTTTCTGTTGCTGCTGCTGTTGTTGTTGTTGCGCCTGTCGCACATCATTCGCACCATAATATTCGAAATATTTTCCAATGGTTGTTGTTGCTGCCTTTGCTGTTGTAGTAGTCTGTTTTGTTTGATAAAATTGTGGCTGCGACTGTTGCGTCGTTAAATTTGTTGTCGCCGCTACCCCGCCACTTGTTGCTCCACTGCCTGATTGTGTTGTCACTGCTGTTGTTGGCTTCTCTACGACAATTATACCAGACGATTGCAATGGCATTATTCGCTAAGCAATTTAACAACTATTATTTTGGTTTTAAAAGGGCTTCTGTCATCAGAACTTGCAACAAATATTTGAAACTTCGAAAAAAAATATTATCAAAAGAGGAGTAATGTTTATTTTTAATGCGCAACTCAAGGCAATAATATATATTGTAAACGATCTTTGTTTGTGTTAAAAACACCTTAAATCCTTCTTCAAAATAATTGATTATGCTAATGGAGCATGTATTCGAATTTAGACTTCTGCGCTTTCGAAATTCGCTCACTTAACTATTATCATTATTTAAGTTAGCCGCTAATCCTATCGCTTCTGTTGGAGGCGGTCCCCCACCCACATGGGGGCTTAATGCGCAACAAAGTGTTAGGTGTTTACTATTGATGTAATCCTTGTAATGACTGGTTTTTGTTGCAATTAGTTGAAAAGCTTTATAGAAGGTGTGTGAAATAGCTTTTTTTGCTGCTGCTGCTGCTGCTAGATGTGCTGATACGGTTGTTGTGGTTAGACAAACGTTTTTGACTTCGTATTTGCGGGAATATCTAATTTTTCTGCACATTACATTGTAAGCCATTACATCAGGGGACATCACTAAACTGCTGATTGCGCTCAATTAAATACACAGTGCACTTTTACACCTAGCGTTCTGCTCTAACACTGCAAATTATTTAATAATCAATTTAGGTATGTAACTACCAAGTAAATGCGACAATTGTTACTAGATTTTAGTAAATTTCGATTTGTCGCGAGTGATTTTAATTTTCCATGGAATTTAGTATTTAAATAGAAAACGTCACACAGCCAATTCCTTTCGAACGTAACCTGCGTTATTTATGTTGTGTTTGCGTTCGCGTAAAGAATTTCGATTCCGTTTACGCTTCCTTGGTTTGCGGTTGAAGCGTCGTTTTAATTTTGGCGATTCCACTGTCGTTATTTTCAGTACCAAACTATGCAGTTCACTTAATTTGCCTTCTAGACTAGTAAAGTTAGTTCACTTATATCGTTTTAGGAATAGTTTCGGTTTTGCTCGTTGTATGTTTATTATGTTGCAGATAAACTGTAAAGAAAGAATATGAAGAACAAATTACTACTATTACCATTTACAATAAATTAAAAAATTTGAATAATACGAGATATTTTTATTTATATTTTTTAATTAAAAAGATACGCCACCACGCACGTTAACGTTAAAAATATGGTATACACAATAAACGAAACGATAAGGAGTTGAGAGGGCAACATTATTGGCATGATAAAACAACGTTGAAAATGAAGGGAACCCACTAGAAACTAAAACTAAACTGTCTACATATTTATTTTAATTTTTTTTTTTTTTTTGAAAAAACCTACACAAAATATTATATGTAAACGAAGGAACTTCACTAAAAAACTAGGCAGAAATGTAGATAGAAAGAAGATTTGTACCAACTCAAATATGTACAAATGTAACTACATATACAAGTAGGTAGGGTTGGTATATATGCATGAGATTTTGATATAGTAGAAACGAAATGGTAGCTAAAAGCAACAAAATAAATTGGCCGAAACATAGTAGACAATAATAATAAATAACGCAGAAAGCCAAGTGTCAAGAAAGCGTGAAAAACAACAGTGAAATGCCACGAATATTGGGTGAAAACACTGCAAGTAAAGAAGTAACAAGCAAAACAAAATACACACAATTTTATTGATTCCATTAAGATATGGCTGCGATAGCGATGTGGCGCTGGAAAACGTATAGTTGAGAATGAGGCAGATAGTGTGCACCGCAATTGGTATAAAGATAAATGAGAAAATATAACCAAAGGAATTGCAAACATAGTAAATATAACATAAAGTAAGCATATATGATAAGATTTCAGGTATAAATGTTTGGTGGAGAATAAAATGCAGAATTATAATACGTATAAAAAACTTGATATTATTGACCGCTTATTAAGATTTATTGCGTTGTATACCTCATTTAGCTGCACCTTTTATGCACTTATAAACAGATATTTATCACAACTTGTGCGCCTGTTACATAACACCTTTAGACGGATAGACAACTAACCGAATTGCACCATTCACTGGCAAGCAAAGCAAATAGAAGAATTTTTTGGGAGGGGAAGAATGTACGCACCTATGCACATATATTGAGCTGTAAGAAGCTAATATTTTGGTAAAATTAAAAAAAAAAATGGACGAATGAGAATATTTAACCAATATGTGTAATATTAAAAATAGTAACAAATTTGAAAAAAATAAAATTTCCAACGTTACTTCTTAAATTATGTATAGAAATAGTGTTCAAAACGATCGGTGCAGTAGTTGTGAAGAACACCGAGTTTAAAACCGTGAGTTGTGGGGGGGAGCGCGTTAAAGTTTTGAAATCTGGCGTTCATAAAACAGGTGTACATTTAGATACATTGTTGAGATATTATTCGAAAAAAAAAAATTAAAACCATCTACCATAAAAGAATATACATAAAAGGTAGTTCAAATAAAAACGCACTAAAAACATAATGTATGATGCTGCAAAATATCTATAAAGCCATATAAAATAAATATATTCAGCCCTTCTTTTTTACTTTATTTAATTTCTGATTTTTTTGTATGGTATATAAACGTAAGAACACACCTTTTCACCTCATATGCGCTCGATAAGACAAGCCTTCGCAAGAAAATATTCTAATGGGTAGAGGGTTGGCGCATGCCCCAGCAATATCAACAAAAATTCCAAGACAACTATGGCTACAAAAAGGGAAACGTTACATACCAAAATATTGAATATTAAAAATATATCTTGTATGTCAGAACGAACGTTCAAACCCTTTTATCATCTGTTTAGCCCTATTCAAGCGTACATACACATATGTAAGTGCGTCCGTAGAGTAAAAGCGAAGAAAAATAAACAAGTTATATGTAAAACGAAGTCTACAAAATTGATTAGCAACCAAGATCAAAAAGAAGATGTGCAAAATAATACATAAGATATTTTTTTCTAAAGGCAATCAACAACTAAACAACAAATAAGCAATACAAACAGCGAGCTAGCCTTCACAACTTGCTAGCTAGTTTGCCCAGCCACAGGCCCAGTCAGTTTGTCGCACTTGCCAACAATGCTATTCTTTTATTTTGTTTACTTTGCGAATAGCAAAGTGCAAGCGATTGCAGCACAACATCGTCATAGAGGCTGCCGTCTTCTCATTTCGATCCATCGATGCAATGTTGTTCGTTCACCTCTTTGGCCCACTCCCTCAACACCATTCACCTCCGCCGTATGTTAGCGCATAGTTGCCAATGACTAAAAGCCAGCAGAACTGCATTGAAATGCTTGTGAATATTTATGTGTGTGCATCAAATGCAGACATTTTTCTTTACGCTGTTATTTCCCATTCTTCTCTTTCTTGTGTCAAATGTTTGCAGTCACACAGATTATTTTTTCATTTATGTGCAATTCTATTCACATACTACAATTACACATTATATTCTTCAATGATGGCCGGTAGATCGTTAGTTTCCCCGCCAATATACTTGTAGCGAGTTTTGCTTTTTGCAAAAACAAAATTTTCTTATGTCGTTGCTTGATAGTGTCCTCTCTTCATCTTGGTGTAATCAATTGTTGCGAAAGTAATTTTTTTTTTATTGGTGCAGCAATAAAAGTTTATTTTTAAACTTGCGTTGCATATAAAAAAATAAATACACCAAAAGTGATACGACAAATTTCAATGCCTAAAAATATCAAATTAGACACAGCTATAACAGAACGAATGGCTTGCCTCTAATGAATTTTAGTGTAATTTAATGGGTTTTGTGAGAAATGCTTATTTTTAAGGGGAAATAATATATTAGATACTTCTATCAGCTTCTAATTTAAAATAATTCAAAATTTTGGATGCACTATTCAGACAACGCAAACAAAATATGTATTTAGCAGTATTGATATATACTGGGTATATTTAAGTTATTTAAACGAAGTACGTACATACACCCATATTTATTTGCATATATTTTACCAAAGTTTGCAACTAACCTTGATCTAGTGTAACCTGTATTACGCCATGTACTTCTCCCATGCTATTCTTAGTTAACTTTGAAATATGTGCTCCCAATTATTTTATGAGTACCAAGGCGATAAGTTTATTTATATACACAAATAGTTTAAACATTGTTAGTGCGAAAATATGTAGAAGCAAAACATAGGAAGCACCTATAGAAAGCATGCTTATACCAAATGAGTAATCATAATTAGGTTTTATCTGCAGGCCCAATAATTTGTGTTGCCTTTTTAATGGTGAAAATCGTTTGTTATCTCCAAAATATTTACAAACGATCTGTGCTTAAAAGATATTAGAATTCATTCGTTGTATTGCAGCTATTTGTGTGCCGCCAGACATAGCGCATAACTAAGTAAAACTGAATGTAAATTAGCAAATATCGTAATTAAGCGCCCACCACCACGCTACTATGAAAACACAAAAATGTATTATATATAAATAACCTTGCCTCAGAATCATCAAATAACCATAATGTACGACTGTGTATAATTTATTCTAATTTTAATTCAGTTTTTGAATTTGACTATCCGTAAAATCGAAAACTGTGAAGTTTAGATGTGTACACAGATTTCCATATATGCACGTATTTATTTATACCAATCTAAAGGTTGTGTATAATTTGAATTGATGCGAAGCAGATCTGAATGATTTATGACTGACGAGTAAAAAAGGGTGCTCAAAGTTTAGACAGACATATGTAAATGAAAAAATAACAAACTGCAGAGCATTTGCTAGTCAGCTTTGAAGTAAAATGTGATTTCAAACTAAAAATTACGTCTCAATTGTTTATTCAATTAGATGCGAGTATGCAGCATAAGTATACATTACATACATATGTAGTTAGATTTGTTGCTACTCGATTTAGACCGGAAATAGGGTGACAGATATCTATGATTCGCAGCACAGCACGTATGATATGTTAACTATGTTAGAATATTAAATGTACATAAAGTCGACTCCTATAAAGCTGGTATGGCGTATGTAAAACGTACCTATAACCCCTACATATGCACATATGATTGGTTATTTGTTATGTTAATTACATTTTCTTGTAGGTCTTTTATTTCTTTAGCCTCTTGACAGCCTTGTAGCACCTTTTTATATACATTTGTATGTACATGTACATGTATGATCTGATGGAAAAATAAATTGTTTAAATCAGTCGCGACAATTAATAATCCACAATGCAATATGTGTAATGTAGGAATAACCTAAAATTCAACTAAAACAATTGTTAAAATTAATTGAAAACAAAGTCAAAATGTAATTCCCTTTCTGCAAATACGTAAATGTTATGCCACGTTTACACTGTAGCTAATTTCGTTAAAGGGAATAAAACAATTAATGATTTTCCGACTAGGCCCATATACATTATGTTTTACTGAAAATGTTTAAGGAACAACGAGAACGAATTGACATACCATAAAACTTTTATAATAAATATATGTATTTTTTTTTTACAATTTTTACATATACATACTATATTACATTTATCAATTTATTGCATTTTTTTTAACCCATTCCCAATAAATAAAAATGTGCAATTATTTCAAAATTTCTTTGGCGCGTATATGTATTGCTAAAATTTGGCAATATTTATTTATTATATTTTCTACGAATATACTACCTATGGCATACAGAACTCGTTTTTCAACTTTTGCTTTCGATACTCCATCAAGAACCAAGCAGAAGAAGAAAACAGCAGAAAAATAAAATATGTATAAAGGAAAATAATAAATATTAAAATGGATGACAAGGATCACTAATACACAAATTTCGCTAAAAGACGAGATAAATATAGATACGAGTTCTAAATAATAACTACAACCAACTTTAAGAGGTACACGGCCGAAAGCGAATATGGTATGCAATACAAATACGCTCAAACGACGAAGAAAAGCAAAACAAAGGCAAATTGGTCATACGAATGTGTGCAAAGCAAATATAGTCAAAACACAGCCATATTAAAAGATTTGTAGTATATTGTTTATTCGCTCATACACAAATGAGCGAACATATAGCTGTCGCAAATTTCAATATGGCGTACAATAACGAGTAAAATGAACGAACGAAACGAGCGGGTGAACTAAGAATGAAAACACTGAAATTCTACGTCGTAGGAAATAGACTTTGTCTATTTAAAAAAAAAAAAAAGACAATCTAGCTTAAAAAAATTGATGATGTAACATAATTATTAAACTAACGCATTGTTTACTAATATATTGATGATAGGTTAATAAACCAATACACAAATAATTTAAATTTATCTACACGTTCTAGAAATAACAAGATGGGACAGAAATAGTGGGAGGGTTTCGTATAGCCATATCTAATCCAAACATAGAAAATTTAATATTTTTAGCTTTCAATGCACGAAATTTGCCAGAAATTTCTTGGGATTTAGTTTTGTCTAAACTAAATAAACGTAACAATTAACTGCAAAATATTAAACGTATGTAAAATAAAATCACATCGACATTAGCTCCAATCGCTCGCACTTTATTCATATTAGCAGTGGGTCACTCGCGCAAATGTATACGCACTAACAACGTTTTCCCCAATATCAATTATCAATTTTAAAGCGCTGCCACAAATCAAATTAAATTTAGTAAACCACGAAAGTTTTATATTTTAGTATGTAACATATTAATGTGTATATACATGTGTGTACACCTATCAATCTTATTAACTGCACGGAAATAGCACATTTTTATGCAGGTAAGATTGTTATTGTTGCTGAAGAATATACTCACATTTTTTAAAATTACACGCAATGTTTACACTAACGACAAAACATCTTGCAAACTAATACTCTTTTAATTAATATTAAATCACACTTTTCCAAAAATCTTGCCTTAATATGGCAGCTTGAGCTTGCTTATTTCGTTTGCAGTGCTCTGCTGAAATTTTTCTTCATCTTTTGCTTTTGACAATTGCGTTCACAGCCAACTTAACCAGCTACAAAAGAGTATACACCGAAAACCTTAGAAGTAGATATCTAGTTGGTATTTTTACACATGTGTAATAAGAACGAAGTTATATATTTATAAAATAAATCACATCCTTCGCCATTGTTAAAACGAGATGAGTTTATTAACATAATAAAAGTAAAAGCTTTAGACAATTTGTGTGATAGAAACAAAATCCGACGCCATTTTTTTAAATCTTAACAGAGAGAGATAGCTATAAACACCTAAGAAAGATGGGAGAAACGTATAGAAACGAATACAAATTAAAAATGGCTACCCATAAAAAAAAACTACTCAAAATTTGGAACGTTTTCAGGCGAGAGCGCGCAATTTTTACAAAACAAAAATATCGATAGCTATATATGCAATAAAATTTCATTTTCAATTTAAATTGGGGAAGCAAAAAAAATCATACACAAATTGTCTCATAGATTTAGAAAATGCATTGAAGTTCAAATCGGCATCGTTATATGCCGATGGACGAATGCAGTCAGCAGAATACATAAATTTGTTTCTGTACGTATGGCAGTAAAATTGTGGTATACCATGATCTTCGAAATTGGAACAACATAATTGTAAATAATTTTTTCATAAAGAACTGTGATACTTATTAATTACAGTTAAGGAAATAAACAGCAAATAGTATGCATTTTATTTTGTACATATTACAATATTTACTAATTAACTTACCTTAATATGCATTTTCAAACTGCGTTCAAATTTCAGTTCACTTTTAAAAATATTTTCAAATAAAATCTAGTCACATTCTATGTATATGAACTTTTACATAATTCATTATTTAATTCACAATTCAGTAGTTCAGTTAATATTTTCAAATTTCCGCACACCACTTGTAAACTGACTTAAACTTCCTATTTTTATAAACAAAATTATCATTATTCAATATAAGCAAGCCATTTCTTACAAACGGATACCTATGCACGACTATTAGCATTCATATTTATAATTAAAATTAAATTAAAAACTAAAATTTAATATTCAACTTATTTCGCCAGTGCAAATATATGTAAAAGGGAGAAATTTGTAGTTGGTGCAACGTCAATACAATAGTGGCGAGGTGTTCGCAATCAATTCACGTTAATATATTGTAATGTTCACCGAATACCGAACACCACGATGGAACAAAAGCATTAACATATTTTGAGATTTTTCTCTTTCTGACGTTTGTACTTTTTTCCTTCATTATAATAGCACCCTATACTGCTACACAGAGGCAAACATGCAATTTTAAATGTTCAAAGTATTCTACGTGAGCCCTGTATATCCCTCAGTCCAAATACTATATGCGTATATACGTTTGTAAAAATGTTCATATATATAAGACATCCAGTTGTCTCGTACACTCACAGAAAAATCATATATTTGCGGATGCACACCTAAGTGTGCATGGATGTACGTACATCCGTTGCGACGTGCGCCTATACACAAATGAAAATACCAATTGGATTTCTGTTTCAAGCAAACGTTTGTAGTATGTTAGATTTCCTCGTTTTCTAATTTTGGTATTTTTATTATATATATATATATATATATCAAAATATATACCTATATGTATATATACATACAGAATATATAAAACATGTTAAAAACTATAAATTGAGTGATTTTATGATACCTCAAAAAAGTTGACGATAATTGGCATAATTTAATTTAACCATATTGAGTAAGTTTTAATTAGAAATGAAAACTAAAGTAGTTTTTAAAACGAGTACATTACAGCTCTTGATATACATATGTATTTATTTTATAGCCTGTATTTTCTCTGTCCCTAATTCTAAGTACCCCCGTTTCCGCACTCACTTCAATAAGCAAAAACACAACACAATTCACTCGTTGTGGTTCGGTTATTCGTTCAGTTTCCCTATTAGTTACTTTACTCTCTTACTTCCCTTTCTATATGCAAAGAAAACTTAAAAAAAAATTATATTTGCTTTTTTAACTTTAAAAATTTCAAACTTTTAAAAACTAGTTTGTTTAATTAGGGTTAGCACACACCGTCTCTTATTTGGATTTTAAATTTGTTTTTCACTAAATTATTTGTAATGGTGAATAAAGCGCGACTGGCTTTAATAGCGAGTTCCGCATCGAAAATTTTTTTAACCTCGAAATTACGTGTTTAAAGCACGTATTTCTACATTATTTTTGTCATTTCGTAAAGCGCGCACTTAACACTTATTTTTTTACAACTTTTTATGATATTTTTGGAAGATTTTACCACAATTTTCCCACTTGGAAAATGTGTACAAGTTTTTCAAGTCTACTCACGGCTGAACTTCACACAGAGAATTCAATAAATGGCGGCCACAGCGTTGAAACGCACCGTTCGTTGCTTCCAAATCCATACCTGATAACTACGCACTATTCGTTCACGCTATATCATTACTTGGCGTACTTTTTCGTTCACTCTTATATGCAGTGTACACGACTCGTTATAAAATATCTGAGCAGTTGTCTCCTAAATGGTATTTATTTAAAATAATGTACTTACTGCTTTCTCTTGCTCTCAGCGTTGCTCTAGGTATACATCGTAGCATATTATGCTGTTTCATATTTATGTAGTTGAAGTTGTTGCGGCTTTCGCGGTAGATAAATAGAATATACTATATATATGCTGTGTTAAAGAAAAATTTTATTATGACGCATTTTGTTATTGTACATTATTTTTTAGGCATGTAATTTTACAAATTTGTAAAAGTCGACGCAATTTTAATAAGCGGATATATAAGCATATTTCAATTCAATACATGTAAGAAAACGGTGTCATAATTTATAAGTACTGAAATTTATTGTACAATAAAATTATTGTGTCACAATAATATTGTACAATAGAAATATAGATTCATATAACGGCTTTTGGTATAGCGGCTCTAACTTGAAAATGGTATTCGGAAACGCGTGCAGTATGCTGCCATATAGTACATAAAAAATACTAAAATAGTTATATTAAAAAGAACTTTATCCTAATTAAATTATTATAATTAAAATGAAAATTGCTATTTATAAAGTAGAAGTCTTCAAAATGCATACAGTAGAAAGTCTGCTGTGCAAACTACTACTAGCTTTCTTTTACCGGCGAAGAAATAGTCAATAACTGTGGTAACCTTTATTTTTTGTTTTTGTTGTCATGTTACCTGATTTTATATACTTTAAATCCATTTAATATATCAACTTGTTCGTTAAACATTTTAAGTTCACGGCAAAGCATTACAAGTAAATACAATGGCAAACAATTCAACATTGATGAACACGTCGCAGGTGAGTGGTGCAAATAATAATAGGTGATACTTGTAAATATCACACGGATGTTTTACCTTTTTATTTCAGATTACACGTCGCGGGAGTTATCACAGTGAAGTGATACAGTTACAGCAGCCAAATGATGTGGACTTTTTAAAACATGCCTTAGGACAAATAAATCTTGATGCCTCAGAGTCTAATTTCGGCAGTAGCTTCCTAAATGAAACACTCAGTGTATGTGCCCTACTAGCAAGTGTTAATTTGGAAATGTATATGGATTTGTTTGCTGAGCATAATATTGAATTAGAACAGTTCTTGGAGTTGAAATATCTGGATTTGCAGTTATTAGGAATAGAAGATAGTAGACACCGTAATCTTATTATGGAAATAATTAGTGCATTTCGATTTGAATAGTCCGTCGTACATCAGTTGGTGTATTATAGTGAAAAAAATATTTAGGGCAATGATAAGAATTCACAAAACGTAAATTTGCACATAATACGTTTTAAATTGTTTGTCAACTATGTTAACTTTAAAAATCATTTAATTTATTTAAATTTAGCTAAATAATGGAACAAGTAGCTTCCGAGAGTAATTTAAACCGACATTGCTTTAGCAGAATATTAATAGTAAATTTTTCAAAGTAGTATATCTAGTTTGGTTTTAACATGAATAACACATAACTTTATTTAGTAATTTTTAGAAATCCGTATAGGCCAAAAAGTTAGAAATCATTATTGTTTTAGTTTTCATTAATTTATTTAAAATTTTACTGATGTCATTAGCAACGTGTTTTTAAGTAATTTTTCAAACCATCGTTATATACATAGGTACATATGTATCTATTATATAAGTAAAAGTTAACAATTATCGGCTTAAGTTTGTTAGTTTTTAAATGTTATACGAAAATAAAAGATCTCATTAATTTGGCCTTCAGTTTTTGTAAAAAAAATTAGCTTTTTAACCAATAGAAGCTATCAATTTATTTAATAAAGCTTAAAATAGACAGTTTTCGATTTCTGTTGTCATTACGTTCCCCAACTTATCAGCTGATCTGAATGCATTTGGCAGAAAAAAAAAAAACAAACGAAAACAAACGTTTAAAAACGCACGTGTGACATTCCAAGCTTTGTAATTTGCGCGTATTTAAAAACAGATAAAATTAAAATAAATAATGAGTGCCGAACCATTCAATGAGTATCATTTGTGCAATTTCAATGAAATTATTAAATTAGAAGGTAATTTTTCTCAGCAAATTGCTATACATGTAAGACACTTAATATAGCATTATTTCTTGCTAACAGATTTGCCTACAGAAGCTTTGCGTCAGCTTTGGTCTTGTAAATGGACAACGACGCGTTTACAAAGTATTTTAGATAATTGGAGGGTTAATAAAGCAAAGAAGCCAAGTTCAGAAGCAGCGAATACATTACTTAGCCAAGCCGTTGAGCTGACACTCGTGTTCGTGCAAAACAATTTTACAGGACCATTCAAACAACTGGAAGAGTTCAGTAATTTTCTACAAAAAAAGTCGTTGGAAGAGTACGATTCTTTTAAGCGGCTTATGGAAAATGGCGAAGAAATAAACCCAAATGTCAAACTGGGCGAGTTGTTAGTGTTAGCAAAAGAAATTTTAGATTTATTGCGCCAGTTTTGGCCGAATTCATTGGTAAGTAGTTATTTAATATTGTAATATTACTTAATTATAGTAAGCAAATTTTTTCGTTTACATTTTTAGTATCTGCAATGGTGGCATATGCGTTTAATTTACATACAGCAGAGTGTAATCGATGAACTCACCGGCAATTTATATGAACAGCTTAAATTAGTAGCTGAAAGTTTATTGAAAAATGTTGACAAACTGCAGGACAAGGAACTGCAAGCCTTACTTTACTTAGAGTTGGGAAATTGTTATTTACTTTTTCATCGTTCACAAAAAGCAGACGATGTGCTTGAACAGTTATGCCAACGTTTTGGTATAGTGTTAAATGTGGAAGGTATTTGCTTAGTAATATATTTTGTTACACGTAAATTTAACTGTTTTCTAAATAGGATTACTTGGTGTGCGCACGAAGTTTCAGCAGAAACCGTTGCCACAACTCTGTTTAAAAGTGCAACATACCAACAGGGATTGGCCATCGGCGGAGGCCACCCACGGCAAAACGAATATACCAAAGTTACTGCTTTTAGATGACGATACAAGGCTCGAGCGTATACGTTTTATTGAACCGAAAGATAACGAAGTCATGACACTGCCCAGCGTATTGCAGGCTTTGGTGTTAGCAAAAGTGTAAATATTACTGTTATACTTTTGTATCCATTCTGGTATTATGTCATATATATATTTTATAGTAAACAGCTCAAACGTTCGCAGCCAAAAGATCGACTTGCCGACGAAGAACTAGAGCCATATATAAAAACGCTTTTATATCAGGAACATGGACCACTCCAAGTACGCCAATCCGCCTTGCTGTTTAATTGTGTGCAAGAGTCGAACCAGCGGCGCACAGTGGAGCGTAGTTGGAAGCAGTGTGAAGGTGCCGTTAAATTACTTGACGGACCCATATTTACATTACCAGAGCGACTCTCCTACGCATTTGCTGGGTTCCTACAACCTAAATGGCAAGTACAAATGCAGCTATGCCAGTTATTGTTGTCATTGGGTATGACTAAAACGGCATTAGATATTTATCTGCAAATACAAGCATGGGCCGAAGTTATACAATGCTATACCAAGTTGGAACTGCGACATAAGGCCGCCGAAATAATAAGACAAGAGTTGGAAAAGAAACCCACTGTGTTGTTGCATTGCCTGCTCGGCGATGCCATTGATGATCACAACTGTTACGCTACAGCGTGGGAGTTCTCCAAACATACCAGCGGTAGAGCACAAGCACACTGGGGCACATATTATTTCCGTAAAGCAGAATATGCTGAGGCCATACCACATTTAGAAAAGTCCGTAGAGATAAATTCCTTACAAGAAAAAGTATGGCTGCGCTTGGGCTTCGCTGCCATACAACTGGAGCGTTGGGAGCTCGCCGTTCACGCGTATATAACATATACACATATCGAGCCATTGGGTTTTGAATCGTGGAATAACCTAGCAAAAGCGCTAGTAAAATTGGGCGAAAAAATTCGCGCACACAAAGTTTTAAGCGAATCGCTGAAATGTAACTACAACAACTGGAAGGTAATAATATTTATTTTTGTTTGCTTAATCCTTTTTACATATATCCTGAACAGGGTATAAATTTGTAACATGCAGAAGAATAAATGATTAGTTTGATGAGCTGAGTCGATTTAGCTATGTTTGCCTGTTCGTCTCGTCCGTCTGTATTTTTGAGATATCGAACTTAAATTTAGCCCACGTTCCTTTCTCCCCAAGAAGCTGCTTATTCTACTATCTATTTACTATATTAATTTTTCTTTTAAAGGTTTGGGAAAACTTTATGATTGTCTCCGTGGATACGTGTAATTTAGAAGACGCCCTGAATGCCTATAATCGTCTCAGTGAGTTGAAGGATCGCTATCTAGACTTGGAAGTGCTATGCGTTACAATCGGTGCCATTGTGGAAGGCAAACCTGACGCCAAAGGTCAAACGCAGGAGCGTTTGCGTAAGAAAGCTATCACTTTAATGGCACAACAATGCATTAAGCATGGCAACGAACCGAAAGTATGGGATTTGGCAGCACTACTTGCCCCCACATCGCTGAACAGGGCACAAAAGTTGGTTAAAGCTGTGAATGCGTACACTACCAAGGAGCTGGAGTGGGCGTCGAAGCAACCGTATGCGCTCAAAGTGATACAAGTGTGTCAGCAAGCATGCGAATTGTCATTGGAAGCAACCAAGGAGCATGCGCCAGAAGAAACTGACGTAATGATTACATCGCAACTGAATTCTGCGCGTCTTGCAGCACAGGCAGTGCTACGTGCCACGGCGAAAGTTAATGAGAAGTGGCCGGAAAATGAGGAAGCTTTAACGGTATTGAAAGCGCAACTCGAGTCGCTGACGACGACGGTTAAGGAGCGCATGAATGCAAGCTGATAATATCTTAGTTTAATCTTGTTTTTAAGTATAGCACAAACGCAAACTATTGTAATATTTTATAATAAAGAAAAATTCTATTCTAAATACCAACAGCTCATATTTATTTAAAGTAAATTTAATTTCGTGGTCACTAAAACACGCACACACTGATCGAACGAACCGCACACAGCCAAACCCAACTTGTCGGGATGCCAATCGAAGCAATGTACCGGTTGCGACGATACAGTTGAGGCATGCAACATATGCAATGTGCCAGCTACGCCAATTTCGTTTTCATCCGCATCGGTTTTGCGTCGTTTTTCTGGATACTCGTATTGCCATAAACGTACAGAGCCTGTGCCGCCGCAAGAAACAAATACATCTCGGTTTTGTGGCAAATGTCTTATAGCCCAAACCGTTGATTTCGGTCCCGTTATAACACCATTCGAACCAACACTACGTCCGGCATTTCGTTCTTCCACACAACTAAATCCTTTCGTTGGATGCTGCGTACGCATATCATATATCATCAGTCCACCTTCGAGTGTAGTGACGCCCATTTTGTTCATTGGTATATCGGCGCGATCGAACTCAATGCCACATATGCCATTTTTAAGTGTTGTTTCCCAGCGCACGGCCAGTTGACGCAAATCAAATAGCTTAAGATCGCCATTGTCGTAACCAGCGGCCACACAGCGTTCGGCATTATTGTAGCTATCGCCAAAAGCGACAGCCCAACAGTCACGTCGTTCATTGCGATTTATGCCATCGCCCTTTATTGTCTCCGGGCTAATATCGACTACCGGCGCAGAGCCTTGACGCATATCCCACACTTTGACGGCGCCATCACGACTACCCGTGACAATCTCTGGTGCACCACAATCCAACTGCTTGCCGCCAATGGCATCAATCGCATTTATAATACTCTTGTGCGCCTCGACATTGTACACCGGCAAATCTGGTCGCTCCAAATCTCTGCAAGTATAAAGCGTAATTCAGTACAATTATTGTAAATAAAAATATTTACATGGACTCACAGTACTTGCATACGTCCCTCAAAATCACCAATTGCCATATGACGATTACGCAGACTGGATGCGCCAAAAGTGCCACATTTGAAAGCCGTCTTTTTGACAACTTGCTTAATTTTCTCAGCTTTTGCTTCATTTAGCTCATATATTTGTAAAATACCATTGCTATTGGGCTTCGACCCGAGTACCACAAATTTTGCAGAGCATGGTATCCATTTCACATCGTAAATTGTATAGTCCACATTCTGATGTATGTGCTCGATCATTTGCGGTTTGTCCATTTCATTGAGTTTTCTGGTTTATGTTACGTAGTTTATATGTTTGTCTTTTAAAATTGTTTGTTCAATAAAACTACTGCATTTATTTATTTCGCCACGGTTACTATGGTGTTTTCTCCTTCTGCTTTTGAGGTTATTGTTGTCGGTTATTTTGTTTACGAAATATGATAAGAGAAGACAAACAGCTGTTTACAAAAGCAGATATGTTGGTATAAAGCTGCCTTAACCTTTATATGAACTTCCAAGATATATCTTAGAAGCAAAATTGATTGAAATTTTTAGCTCTGTTTTGTGCTTTTATTATAATTTGTGAAAAAAATTTTAAAATTTAATTATCGAGAATAAAAGTTATTGTATCATAGACCCATACATAATATGTGTATGTTTATTATATAGCAAATTTAAAACTTAAATCAGTCAATATGACGCTCTTAAGTAAATGTTTTACTCCGTTCATTCACTTATAGTTTCTACGTATATAAACTGACATATGTGTCAGCATCAGCTGATGCCTAAGCTCTTTAGAACATAAAGAGAGTCAATTGTGCATTAAAAGAGTAAACCAAATAATACGAGCAAACATTTTTAACAATTCTTTTATATAAGTACCCCCATTAATACATAAATATTGCCCAATACAAAATAAAGTTGCAAAAGTTTCCAGAGCACAAGCCAACGGCAGACCAGTCGGCGCAAAGCAAATGTTAGCGAACAAAAGTGACAACAGCAAACAATGGTTGGGTCGTCAAATGCAGCAGTCGGTCGTCTGAGTTTTTGTGAGTTGGTTGATTGGTTGATTTGTTACTAAACGCATGAGTATATATGTACATAAATATCTACATATATTTAATCGTATTTATTATGCCGTGACCAACATTTCTAACGCAATTTCCACAAAATAATAATTTGCTTTACCCAACAGCTGATTGCGTCGCGCTGTGCCAGAAAAAAATCGAAACGTTAGGTAAATATATCGACGTTACCTTCGCAGTGAAAAACTTTATTTCTTTATGACAAGATTCAACGTTTTTAAAAAAGTTATACACGTAATTATTAAATGATTGCTATGCTATATTTTCAATTGAAATTGTTGTGTTAATACATTTGTTGACCAAACAGAAAACGAAGTCCAATCTGCCATCAGTTATTTTGACATATTGGGCGTTTATTTGTATGTATGTATGTATGTATATATATACATGAACTTAAGAACATTTGCATTTAAGTGGCTAACGCTAGCTCTGGTGCCTAGTAAAGCGTTTGGCAATAAATATTCCCGCTCTATCTGCTTGCACTTATCGGCCGTCGCTACTACCTGCTGTGTTGTTGCTGTTTTGATTATTGGAGGAATATCGACGAGCGCGAAATTATGTAAAAAAGTGCAATAACACAAGCGTTGATTTGTGTGGTGTTCCCAAATATATTAATTTTGTTCAAAGAAAAATACAAATATTCATTCTAAGCTAATAAATAGTGTGGCAAAAAAGAAATTAAAAAGAAAATTTAATAAAAATTTAAAAATTAAAGAAACACAATTATAAAACGCCAGTGTTAGCGTGTGAAATAAAACTAAAATAAAACCATTCATTGTACATACCTCATGCAAATAAGAGAACTATCTTAAAGTGTTGTGTGTGCGACGGCGAAAGTGTGGAAAGTTAAAATGCATATGTATATTCATAATATTGTGATCACTAGTTTAAGCAATACCTGTGCTTGAGTCAGCATTTCACTTGTAACGTATTCTTGTGTTATTCACCTCCTAGATTCTTACGAAAGAAAGTAATTAATAGCTGACAGCTTGCCTGATAACAGCAACAACAAAAAAATTGTATTTCGAAAATACGAAATAAGTAACAGAAGAATTGATGTGATGTCATAACAACATTTAACAAAGGTATGTGTGTAAATATGTATACATATGTATGCAGATGGATATATATGTATATTTAAATACATTACATATGTATTGTATGTATGTAGTGTGTAGGCATAGTTACAGTGCCAACAAATAATACCGAAGAAATGAAATACATACATACATATACATACATATGTATCTATATATCATTAACATTTTAAATAAGTAAAATAGTGCCTAATAACGCTAAAAAATCAAAAAACAAAAAGTATTTGAAATAAAAATTTAAATCTAGGTATGTATATTGCGAATACAAAAAAAAAATTATTATGTACATTAATTTCGACGGCACCGAAGTTATAATACCCTTCACAGGTACATTTCTTATGGCATGAAATGGTATAAAAAAAATCTGTATCTTGATTTTGATTGGTCAGTTTGCATGACAACTATATGATATATTGTATAAAATTTTAGGTCGATATCTCAAAAACTAAGGAGCGAATTCTCGAGAATCTCCGCCGTTTCCTTCAAGGTGTCACAACCTCCGTGGTAAACTTAATATATCTTGTTTGCACACTTGTTTAGGGTATAAAAAATAATAAATCACGCGTGCAAAAAAAACGGGAATTCCCTAACTGACATGCACATATTTAACCAATAGATAAACTTGCTACGACTACACTCCTCATCGCACAATGCGATCAGTCGCGTGTCTTTTTGCTGGCGTATCTTTGTATATATGCATGTATATATCTATGTACAGTTTGTATGTTTGTATGTGCCTTTAAAGCTACCAGACGACTTACTGAACGTTACATACATATGCACACTGGCATACTAAAACTTTTTATCCAATGCCAGCATATTTTTTTATACTGGCGTAGCACTTTTTGCACAGGGTATATTCAGTTTTTCATCTAATAATTATATGAATTTGAACCTAGTCAGTATATATACTAGAACTCTTGGTATTCGACTAATCGACTAAACGGATTAACCGGAGAGGGCATTATTCGAATAATGATATTCGGTTTGCACCATCCGGATAGTCGTAAGTTGTCGACTATTTTTCAATTCTCATTTATTTCAACACTCGCAGCAGAGCAAGTTCAACTGCGACTAACTGAATAAGCTAAGATATTCGGTTCATTCTGAACACCTTTGCCTAGTGAATATGGGTCTAAACCAAATTTCGAGCCAGCGATTTTTAAGTCAAAGTTTATCTTTTAGGAATTTTAAAAATTTCTTCATCAGTTTTTGAGATCTCCGAATGAAATTTAATACATAGCTGCATTTTGATATTCTATTGATCATTTGTCGGAATCGCTTTTACAGTTTTTTTTTCGATATCCTGCCTTCAATTAAGCTAAGAGCTCGTAATTTTGGAGAATAGTCCTCTCATATACATATACTTAACAATGACAGGGATAATAAAGAAAATCGGACAGCTTTGTATAACATATATCTCCCATACAAAAGAGCATAAAATAAGTTTTAAGTGTATTTTCATAAACATCTTTGAAGTTGATTATCCATTCGAAAAATATTTTCCATTTTTTGAATTAAAAACTGGAAGAGACAAGAAAAAAAGATATATTCACAAAATTTTCGAAAATATGTGTCTATGGAATACCTAATAAATAGTTTGAATAAAATTTTTAATTTTTGAAAATAGGCCCTTTTTTGCTCCAGTGTGTTTTTTTTGGGTGGTTTTTGCCTTGTGTAGTGGAGCAGAATTCTGCGAGGAGATCCAATGCATTCCATCGAGAAAAGTAATTGCTTCAACACGCTTTTTAAAACATGTAGTTGGTCCGGTACACTTTTGCTCCAGATTTAATCCCTTCCTAGTAATATCAAATATATGGGTATTCGATATTCGGCTTGGGACGAATTTACCCCTTGCTTTTAAAAATTTCTCATTCTTCCTAAGTACAGTTTATTTTGTGTGATTCCGTGAAGAAGGCATTGTAGAGCTGTAAAATTAAAAACATAAATGTATATACGTGAAGTCCCTCAGCAAATTAGTTGAGACGGCTTATGCCAATTTCTGTTATGTTTTCTGGTTCGCCGAGAGTAAGATTGCCGAGATGCTTCCGGCTTTGCCTTGCAAATGCTGGACAATGGAGAAGAAAGTGCTTAGATGTTTCCACCTCGCTCTCATGCATACAACTTTGACAATTTGTTTCCATCAAGATTTTTATTGGACAGTGTCTACGGTTGAACTTTGCTAAGGGCAAGTAGTTCAAAAGGATTTTGCAGTCGTACAGGAGCGGGTCTTCGACCAGTGCTTGCTGAGGTCTAATGATCCAGTGCTAGAACGCTAGATGCCAATGGAGATTTAAATCGGTCCCATCCCAATGTGAGCGGTGCAAGGGTGTCTCCTTTGGCTAGCTCGTCGGCTTTGCAGTTGCCAGCAATTCCGCTATGACCAGGCATTCAAACAAGTCTGATGTTGAACTAGCTTGCTGTTATTTCTAGTTAAGACAGACCCTCTTCTCTAGCGACTCCTCTCCATCCACATATCCCTCGTCGGTATGTAAGCAGGGAAAAAGCCATCACGAGTAGCCTCTGCGACGTAGTGATACTTTAATTACTGTTTTCGATAATGTTATCGTAATCAAGGGCTATTAATTGATAATAATTTTCGTTTGCTGTAGCACAGTACAAAGTATTCAAGATTTTTTAAGAACTATGAATTTCCTAACCACGCGAAATATAAATGATGTAGCGAAAAAATTACAAAGAACTTAAGTTCTTAACTTAACTTAACTTAAGTCAACGCGAAACATTTTAAGATAAGAACCAAATTAAGTTTGCTCTAAAAGAAAATAAGATACCAGCTGAAAGCAATCTACATACAATAAATATCTGTATACTTATGTGACTACCTGTTGATTAAAATTCTAATATGCATGCTTAAATTAAAGCTCTATAGAATTTCTGTGATGAGTTATAACGCATGGTCAGTGTGTACATAAAAATCGAGATAATTTTGTGTGATAAAAAGGTTACAAATATTTTAAATCAGCTTTTGGGTGTTTGCCATGCGCAATTGTGTTTTTTGATGTCTGGTTAAGTTAACGTTTGCCGAAGTTAACGTTTCTCCTTCCTCTTATTTCATTCTTAATTATTTGTAATTCGCCGTTCAAAAGTGATAACTTTACTGCATAGTATAAGAGCACAGCTTTCACTATCGGCTGCATTCTGTAACATTTATTGACATTTACGTCAAGCACGTGTTTGACAAGTACACATTAATTCTCCCGTCAAGGTGCTAGACACTTGCTAATGTTGCTTAAGCCGCAGTCACTCAGCTGACCGCCGAAATACATATTATATATTGCGCATGTGACAATCGGTAAACGCCTGCTTTGATTTTCAATAACGTTTCAAGTGCGTTTTTCCCTCTTAAGTGCATAATTATTTACATATGTATATACTTTTTTTTTGAATATTCAGAGTGTGGCTTTAATTTGAGAATGCCCATATATACCATAACAGCGTGTCGGTTGACCTCGTTTCTGTTTTATGCGCTTTTTTGTCATGCTACTATCGCATGACAGCAGTAGTTGTCAAATTTAAAGATTGTATATAGATTTCGCTAGCTCTTTCTACAATTTTTTTCACTATTTAACCTACTCTTCTTTATTTATAATTATTATTTTTTCTATTTGGGTACACAGTTTTGGTTTTAATTGATAATGACATCTCAAATAGTCGACGTCATAACAGTTGCTAAGCGCAATCAATGGCCGTCATCGAATTCTATGTAGCAGCTTTATTATTTGAGAAATAAAACTGTATATTCATAAACTGACGCTATATCTTGCGCAGTCTTGCTTATACCATAGGCAGTATAAAGTGGGGTGCACATTTTGCGTCTGTATGACATTTGAAACAATGTTGTGGATAACGGTTTTATGTGGAGGTTTTTTAAAGATAGACTATCTAACATAAATATTTTTAATTGATATCAATGATATACTCAAAAATAAAATAGTTATAAAAAGGTCGATTCTTAGTGGCAACTTAACGTACCTCACCTCCTGGTTGGATGAAGGGTCAGAAATTTTATGTACGGCAAGTGAATGATGTTTTTGTAGGCAGAAATATGTGTTCAGTGTATATTACTACCTATGTATAGAGGTTATCGGTTTGAAAAATACCGATATTTGTGTTATCGATAGTTTGTAACAGTAGTAATAATTATAGTTATTTTTTTTACCAAAATACTGCATCTTGTAAAATTAAAAATAATATGTATTTTTTTACAAAGATTACTTATTTACTTCTGCAAAACTACTACCGGGAAAAATAGTGGCTAAAATAAAACGGTAATTTGGATACAAAATTTCAATAGAATACAGTAGCGAGTCAGAGTTTTGTTCAAAAATATACATATGTATATTTAATACATTTGTTCCATCTAAAGTTATCGATTACAAATATCAAACCTTTTTCGATAAATATTGATATACGGAATATTTTGTTGTATCAAACCTTTGTTACAAATTCGTTAATACAAAATTTTGAAGTCTATATGCTGTTACTAAAGTTATCAATTTAAAATATCAAGATTTTATCGATAATTGCAAATATCAGATATTTTTCGATAAATATCGATATACAAAATTAGTTATTATTTGAAATTTCTTTATATATCCAATTCGTAAACAATAAATAAAAACTTGATATGCTGTTACAAAATATATCGATTACAAATATCGAAATATTTTTTCGATAAATATCGATACACAGAAATGTTACTTCCAGCCAACATGCGCAAAATTCACAAAAATATGTGATTAGTAATCAAAAAATAATGTAGTATTCGCCAATATCATATATATATGTGATTTTTAATCGATTAGTTATTTCATGGTTTAATTTTGTGAATAAAAGGGGAAAAAATGGTTATAGAACAAATTGGATAGATTATCGTAATTAGCACTAGATTAGGTAAGCATGAGTCAGTTATAATTTTCCACTAAGCAACATTCCAGCTGTTTTGTTTTTGCAAGCGTTCACAAAAATCGTCAAGCTACAATAACTTTTGTAAATCAAATTAAGGTTAGGTGCTCATTATTATTTTTTTTTTTGTATTTATTAAAATAAAACTATTGAGATTTAAATCCATAGTAAATAAAATATTAACTTTTTGTGTATAAAAATAAATTAAATTTCTTTGGCCTCTGATTTTGAATAAAAGACTCTGCAGTTCTTTTTAATATTCTCTACTTTTTGTATGATTTCCATTTATCCGAACGTTATTCCAAGCGTGAAAAATTTTTACCCTTGTAAATGTAAAGGTATGTGTTGTCCATGTTATAACAATTACTAGTCGCACTTCAGCAAACTTTCCTCATTTACCTTTTATATATTTTGTGCTAAATTGTTCCATCACACACTTCCGTCAACTCAGTATTCACAGTTTGCCCACATCCCTACCGCGTAGGTAAACACTGCCAACATTGAGTTGAGAATTTTATTAGTATCACGTGGCCAATGCTCTCACCGCAAAAATCTACGCCCACTTCTGCCGTATTCAACTGGCTAATCAAGGTAGTTATATCCCTGGAGGGGGCCAATTGCTTGGTATAGATTGAATAGTGTTTGCTACCGCAAATGCTGCCTTCTCGCTGTTCAACTATAAATATATATGTGTGTATATACATATCCAATGGACACCACGGACTTTTCATTTACTCTGCGACTTCAAACCTAAAATCTTAGCGAGTTCAATCAATCATGAGGTCGGTTTTATTTGAGTAAGTATGTATTTGTGGAGGATTTAAGGTGTAGAATTTTATCTCCGTTTACTTCGTTTCGTTAAGATATCCAGCTGACTTTTCGGGATATGTATTGTAATTGCGTTAGACGACGGAAAGTGGATTTCAGATATATGATAAGCTCTGATTAAGAAATTTGTTTCGCCTGAGTATCACTGTGATGTCTGAATATTGGTATTAGGTGCGATGTGCCCTGCAAACCTTCGGTTGTAACTCCTTAATCTTTGCTTACTTTGGTTTGGTGGTTTATGAAGTTGAATTATTACGTAAAATTGGGCATAAGAGCTAAAGATGCATAATGTTGGATTTAAATCACTTTTGTATGTTCGATAAACAATGAAATACCACAAGTTTGGTTTTGAGAGCTTGGCATTTTTATAAAAAGCCTTTCCAAGTCGAATAGATATGAGAGAGTTTGATACTTTTTGAAGTCGTTTACTTTGCTATTAATTATATTTTCTTTACCTCAAATGTTCTGACATCACCGCTGTTGTTACCTAGAACGCGAGAGCACAATAGACCATAGTTCGCAGTGCATTCAATCTACCTGGAACGCGCAGTGAGACCATCAATCAACTTAAATTGACAAGCAATTTGGGTTTTAATTGCGGCTATTACGGTCAAATTATGGAATTAAGATATGGGAAAACAAGTTTTGTGGACTGGTTAGAGAGGATGTTTATACCGCAAATGTTTGGGAACTTTTTCGAAGCTTAGAATATGTAGCCATATTTAGATTGTTGATAATGCATTTTTTATAACCTTTTAAAGACTTCACGATAAACAATTGCTGTTGACTGATTTTTTTCGTTGCATCTATGCTCATAATGAAATTTTTACCGTAGGCGCCTATTTCCTCTATATACATACATATACATATCTGCTTACGGTACTATAGTGTGTTGTGCTTTGCATATTTGATTAAGGCATTGGCTATATCCAGCATTAAGTGGCGTTCAATAAAAACCACAAAATTGCAATATAAATAATAATAATAACCATAACGAATGCTTAATAGTCATAATAATAATAATGGTAAATCAAAAGCGCTGCTTTTAATGGTGTTTTCATAAGCAATTGTCGACACACATTAACACTTCCATTGAATTTAATTCACATCAATTAAATTGCTGAATACCCAACAATTTTGGGCAACCGTTTTTCTTGTTACCATTTAGTTATTTACACATGCTTGCATGTTGTGTAGATATTTTATTGAAAAGTGTGAAGTTTGTTAACATTGTGCTTCAGTCATATTAATTTAGCACTTTCATATTTCTAAAAGTAGTCAAGCAAAGGTGTAAAGCTAAATATATAGAAAAATTCTGAGAAATCGAGATTACATTTGGTTGTGTGTCATAATTTTGGTGGTTTGAAACTTTTTTGAAATTGAGCGTGGCTCCACCCCCCTTATAGGTTTAATGTATATATTATGAATTTCGAAACTATAATACGCTTTACAAATACAAAAGATTCCATACCAGAACCTGATTTTGATCGGTAAGTTTGTATGGACGCTATATGCAATCTGAAAAATTTCTTCGAAGATTGTAGCCTTGATTTGAACATTGATCTATGCCAAATGTTGTGAAGATATCTCCTCGAATAAATTAGTTTTCCCTACAAGAATTTCATTGTTCATGGTAGTTGTATATATGTGATAGTGGTACGATATCGGACGTTCGGACAAATGAGCAGTTTTTTTGGGAGGAAAAAGCGTATGTAAAATTTCAATATTGATATCCCAAAAACTGAGGGACTATATATCGCGTATATACGAACACGACTCAGCTCGTCAGCTCAGATCATAGTTTGATAGTTTAAACATGTATGTATGTATATAAGTACATAATGAAAGATGTATTTGACACGACTCACCTTCACACACACACGCTCGATCAACAAGTTGTTAACTATTCAAGCGCGTTATGTGCCAAAGTTGATGGCGATAAGATACATACATACATACATAATCTGTTAATTTTTATTTAACTGCAATCGGTTCAATGTTGCATATATCTAAATATGTGCAAACACATAAATACATAAGTGCCAAATAATCCGGTAGTGTAAAAAATGTGTTCGCACTCATTTGCAATAATTACTTCATGGCATATATGTACTTACATACAGATGCATGTGAAAATTTCTATGTACTTATCTATTCACTTTATTACACAATAGTTATATTGTTTTAAGGAAATACATACATATGTGAAGGTAATTTATCTGTTTGAGATTTTTAAAAATAAACTTTTTGTCCTTAATTTTTACATACCGGAAAAAGTATATATACTATGTGTAAGTATATTAATTATAACAGCAGGTGTTTATATGCTAGAATTTCCGCTGGAACGAATTATGACACATTTGTTATATGATAAATGTTTACCGCGGCTTGTGTTTCATAGTGAGTGCGATAAGGCAAATATTTGTACAACTTTCTTATGATAAATGAAAGCAAATCAACATTTTCAGTTTGTTTGTGAATCGCAGAGTAGGATAAAGCGCTCGATTCGCTAAACAGGGTGATCGGAAGGAGATTTTTGTAGCTATTTTCGAATCGCTACAGCTCTGTTCTAAGCATTTGAAAAAACAAAAATAACCAAAGAGGTTATTCGGTTGAATTAATTGAAAGAGGTTATTTATATTTGTTACCGTTTACTTGCCAGCGTTTTATACCATTTTTTTTTCTTATTGCCACTCTAGTTCAAATGTTATGACCACTTACTTTTCTATCTATATTAAATTATGACAATAAGTGTGATTTATACCAGTTTTTTTGTTCGAATCTACGTAAATATACCAATCTATATGTTTTATACCGGTCCCTAAACTTGAAGTGGTATAACCGCTTGCTATTTCCTCTGTATACAATTACGACGGTTGATAAGTTGATTAAAGTTTATACCAGTTGTTTGTTTTTATAACCACTCTTTAATGTGGTATAGCCATTTGTTAATATATCTGTACTCAATTATATCAGTCTATATTATTTATACCAGTTGTTTTTTCAAATATTCTTTTTTATACCATTCCATATCTGTGTACCAGTTGTATGGCATAACCACTTAACTATATTAAATTATGTAAATTTTTAAATTTTATACCAATTATTTGTTGACTATGTCAGTCCATATATTTTATATCAGTTTATTCGAATTTCCATTCTCATTAAAGTTGTATAGCGTCTCACTATTCTATCAGTATTAAATTATGCCAGTCTACATGACTTATAACAGTTATTTTCTTCGAATCGACATACTTAGTTATGCGTATCTATTATGTCTCAACCAACGCAGTTTTTAGTGACGTCACATTGGCGATACGCTTCGTAGGAACCAAGATTTTTTGTAAAAAATATTCATACATTACTATAAATATATCTGAACTGCACATACGATTTTCTTTACATGTTAATTGATTCAATTGCTGTTCATTAAAAGATCAATCAGTTAAATTAAATTCCAGATAAATTTAGCAATTTATTGTCTTTAAAATTACTTTTTTTATACCTGTTGTTGTGCTCTACGTTTCACTTACTTCTCGCCATATCTAAAATTTATATATAATATTTGTCAGGCTTGCTCTTTTTCGTTATGTCAAGAAATAATTAAGAATTCTGTTTCAATACACACATGTAATTATGCTTTATTTCGCAGTGACCTGGCCGCTTCCACTCTACATTTCATGCAAAATTTACCCAGACTCCAAGTAGCCAAATACGTTATTGTGTGCTTAGCTCCACTAAGAAGATTTTATTCTATTACATTTTGCTATTAGGTATAGAAAAAAATTAATGATACTGCCACATACGTTGAAACCACAAATCATAGTTATAATCCATATTGTCTACTCTGAAATACTTTGTTACATGAACAAAGCTACATATTTACTTTGGCGCTACTTGTAGTCGCTGATATTTTTGGAGCCTGCATAGCTTTAGGCAGATAACTTTATAAGCATTTAGTTTTCCCACGCGAAGGAATGTTAACGGTGCAAATATATTTTTAGTTCTTGTCGTTAAATTAAGTTTTTCGCTAGATTTTCGCATTTTCGGAAACATTGTGACGTTAAAAGACAGCAAGCAAAAAAGTAAAACAGTAAATTAGCTTTGGATTATCATTGACGCTGTGACTATATACCAGTTTACATAGATTTTCAAAACAACCAACATGTTGGATGTACGTAAAGAAGCATATTTGTATATTTCAATACAAATTTTATATTTCAATACAAAAAATATTATGGAACATATGTGGATATTAAGTGGAACTTATGTTTTATGTGTATAAAGTAATTATGGTACAAATTTCCTTAATATTTTAAGAATGTTTTATGGAACATACATATGTGGATATTAAGTGGAACTTATGAAAAACAAACACTCCATAATGTATTAAGAAACTTCGTTCTACAAGTATGTTTTTTTGTTTTGTAAATACCAAATCTGGTTTCGATTGAAGTTTAGGTTTTTGGCGATATAGTTTTTAATTAATCGTTTAAATTAGTTTTTCGTAAAATTTAGTGCATAGAAATCTTTATACAAATGCTGCCGAGTATTTCTTGTATAATGTGGTATTTTTTGTTATATGAACAACCGCCAAAAAATTGTGGAACTTGTGTGGAATCCATGTAAAAAGCATTATATTTAATTTAATATGCGTTATTTCGTGAGGAAAATGCCATAAAAATAGAAATTACCATGTGGAACGTAAGTTTTTTTTTTAAAGTTCATAAAAATATTTTTGAGTTGACATTTCAATTAAATGTTATCAATTACTTTGTAATGGTTCATATGAGAGACTGATTGTTTGTTCTTCGAATTCTAAGCACATTTCATTTCACACTCGGTGGCATTAGTTGCAAATAATGTTGGAATAGCTTAGCACTTAACTAAAATTTCAATAACTTCTATGACGCACATGCATATCAATAATTGGCAAATTAATAGGAGTACCAACATATATCAAACCACTTGTTAACGCTCGCCAAAACAGCTGTAGGATTTAACGATTCGTAAGATTTGTGGCACATTGGCTTACAAAGTAATTATACATATGTACATACATACATGTGTAGTTATGCAATGTACGGGTACACACACTCGCTGCATGCCTAACTTTTATTTCATTGCCTATTTTCACACTACACGTGATTATTAATTACATAGGTACTTATGTGAATCCAATCAATTTCAGACGTCTGTCATTCTTTACATACATCTATATATTTAAATATATATATTCTTAAAATATGAGCTTGTGTTTCTACGTATTTTACTTATTAAATGTGAAGTGATGTTTAAAACGCTCTCTAGCCACCGTGCGTAGTGTCTGTCGCGTGTGCACAGCAGTGCTTCCGACCACATACAGCTTGTAAAACATGTCATATACGAATTGTACATATTTACGTACTATATGCACGTACACATCAAAGATTTACAATTACGTGAAATTCTGCTTTATTATTTCTAAATTGTTAGTTAATCTTATCAACAACACTTTTTATTTACTGTCATCTTTTGTTTGCCCATTAACATGTCAGTTTGTTAGGGTGTTACATACATATGTATGTATGTATTTAGTAAATCATATAACTCCTTTATTTTACATAAGCAAATATGTGTTTTGGTATTAATTCAGCAATTTCCGCAGAACAAACGGCTAAAGGAATGCAAAATTCAGTACTAACTAGTATAATTGTTTTAATTTTTCGTGAAAACTGAAATGTTTTAATGTAAATATAAAAATATGAATAAAAAGACTTAATTTAATAGTAATAGTGTTTATTATTTACCAATGTTATTTTATTTTGTTAAATTCGTGTGGATTGTATGTGGATTCTAAGTGGAAGTGGTAAGGTGTTGCATTTGATCGAAAGTGAACTTTTACGATATCAAAAGTAGCCATATCATTTATTTTGTTAAAATCATGTGCATTGTATGTGGACTCTAAGCGGATGATGTTGAATTTTATTTGAAATAAATTATTCCGATATCAAAAGTTTCCATTTTTATTCTATTTAAGTAAAGGCCACACTGTAGGTTCAAAATAACTCGCAACTTCATATTTTGTATTTGTTTCATGTACACATATAATATAATATACATATATATATATAATATGTATGTATTTTAACATCACTGTTTGCAAACGCTAGATATTTCTTATATATATGTGCATACATCAAATATTGGACTTCAAGCGCTGCCCTATTTAAAAAACACAATAAAAGAACTACAAACTTACACAATTACAACTATAAATACATACATACTAGTATATAAAACAGTATAGATAATTGAACTATTTCAAATGTCAACATAAGGGTCATTGACCTCATAAAATGTAAACAAAGGGGTTATTTACCACATTTTGTAAACAAAGGTTGTTGTCTCGGCTAAATATAAAAAAGGTTCTGGACTTGGCTAAATGTAAACAAAAGGGTCATTAACCTCATAAAATGTAAACAAAGGGGTTATTGGCCTCGGAAAAATGTAAACAATAGGGTCATTAACCTTATAATGTAAACAAAGGGTTCATTGACCCCATAAAATATAAACAAAAGGGTTATTGACCGCATTATGTAAACAAAGGTTGTTGTCTCGGCTAAATATAAAAAAGGTTGTGGACTTGGCTAAATGTAAACAAAAGGGTCATTAACCTCATAAAATGTAAACAAAAGGGTTATTGGCCTCGGAAAAATGTAAACAATAGGGTCATTAACCTTATAATGTAAACAAAGGGTTCATTGACCCCATAAAATATAAACAAAAGGGTTATTGACCGCATTATGTAAACAAAGGTTGTTGTCTCGGCTAAATATAAAAAAGGTTGTGGACTTGGCTAAATGTAAACAAAAGGGTCATTAACCTCATAAAATGTAAACAAAGGGGTTATTGGCCTCGGAAAAATGTAAACAATAGGGTCATTAACCTTATAATGTAAACAATGGGTTCATTGACCCCATAAAATGTAAACAAAAGGGTTATTGACCGCATTATGTAAACAAAGGTTGTTGTCTCGGCTAAATATAAAAAAGGTTCTGGACTTGGCTAAATGTAAACAAAAGGGTCATTAACCTCATAAAATGTCAACAAAGGGGTTATTGGCCTCGGAAAAATGTAAACAATAGGGTCATTAACCTTATAATGTAAACAAAGGGTTCATTGACCCCCCAAAATATAAACAAAAGGGTTATTGACCGCATTATGTAAACAAAGGTTGTTGTCTCGGCTAAATATAAAAAAAGGTTCTGGACTTGGCTAAATGTAAACAAAAGGGTCATTAACCTCATAAAATGTAAACAAAGGGGTTATTGGCCTCGGAAAAATGTAAACAATAGGGTCATTAACCTTATAATGTAAACAATGGGTTCATTGACCCCATAAAATGTAAACAAAAGGGTTATTGACCGCATTATGTAAACAAAGGTTGTTGTCTCGGCTAAATATAAACAAAGGTTGTGGACTTGGCTAAATGTAAACAAAAGGGTCATTAACCTCATAAAATGTAAACAAAGGGGTTATTGGCCTCGGAAAAATGTAAACAATAGGGTCATTAACCTTATAATGTAAACAATGGGTTCATTGACCCCATAAAATGTAAACAAAAGGGTTATTGACCGCATTATGTAAACAAAGGTTGTTGTCTCGGCTAAATATAAACAAAGGTTGTGGACTTGGCTAAATGTAAACAAAAGGGTCATTAACCTCATAAAATGTAAACAAAGAGGTTATTGGCCTCGGAAAAATGTAAACAATAGGGTCATTAACCTTATACTGTAAACAAAGGGTTCATTGACCCCATAAAATATAAACAAAAGGGTTATTGACCGCATTATGTAAACAAAGGTTGTTGTCTCGGCTAAATATAAAAAAAGGTTCTGGACTTGGCTAAATGTAAACAAAAGGGTCATTAACCTCATAAAATGTAAACAAAGGGGTTATTGGCCTCGGAAAAATGTAAACAATAGGGTCATTAACCTTATAATGTAAACAAAGGGTTCATTGACCCCATAAAATATAAACAAAAGGGTTATTGACCGCATTATGTAAACAAAGGTTGTTGTCTCGGCTAAATATAAAAAAGGTTGTGGACTTGGCTAAATGTAAAAAAAAGGGTCATTAACCTCATAAAATGTAAACAAATGGGTTATTGGCCTCGGAAAAATGTAAACAATAGGGTCATTAACCTTATAATGTAAACAATGGGTTCATTGACCCCATAAAATGTAAACAAAAGGGCTATTGACCGCATTATGTAAACAAAGGTTGTTGTCTCGGCTAAATATAAACAAAGGTTGTGGACTTGGCTAAATGTAAACAAAAGGGTCATTAACCTCATAAAATGTAAACAAAGAGGTTATTGGCCTCGGAAAAATGTAAACAATAGGGTCATTACCCTTATAATGTAAACAATGGGTTCATTGACCCCATAAAATATAAACAAAAGGGTTATTGACCGCATTATGTAAACAAAGGTTGTTGTCTCGGCTAAATATAAAAAGGTTGTGGACTTGGCTAAATGTAAACAAAAGGGTCATTAACCTCATAAAATGTAAACAAAGGGGTTATTGGCCTCGGAAAAATGTAAACAATAGGGTCATTAACCTTATAATGTAAACAAAGGGTTCACTGACCCCATAAAATATAAACAAAAGGGTTATTGACCGCATTATGTAAACAAAGGTTGTTGTCTCGGCTAAATATAAAAAAAGGTTCTGGACTTGGCTAAATGTAAACAAAAGGGTCATTAACCTCATAAAATGTAAACAAAGGGGTTATTGGCCTCGGAAAAATGTAAACAATAGGGTCATTAACCTTATAATGTAAACAATGGGTTCATTGACCCCATAAAATGTAAACAAAAGGGTTATTGACCGCATTATGTAAACAAAGGTTGTTGTCTCGGCTAAATATAAACAAAGGTTGTGGACTTGGCTAAATGTAAACAAAAGGGTCATTAACCTCATAAAATGTAAACAAAGAGGTTATTGGCCTCGGAAAAATGTAAACAATAGGGTCATTAACCTTATAATGTAAACAATGGGTTCATTGACCCCATAAAATATAAACAAAAGGGCTATTGACCGCATTATGTAAACAAAGGTTGTTGTCTCGGCTAAATATAAAAAAGGTTGTGGACTTAGCTAAATGTAAACAAAAGGGTCATTGACCTCATAAAATGTAAACAAAGGGGTTATTGGCCTCGGCAAAATGTAAACAATATGGTCATTGACCTCATAATGTAAACAAAGAAGTCAGTGACGTCAATCGCAACCAAGGGTTGGTAGATTAGGTAAAAGTAAACAGAGGTTGTTGACTTGGCTAAAAATAGTCCTCATAATCTAACCAAAGCGGTCCCTGTACCTGTGTAGTATGTACATAGTAGTCATACCAACTGATCGATTAATATCAAGATAACGATCTTTTTATACTCTTTTATGGTGTAAGACGTGTTTTTGAGAGTGTATTAGAGCATAGGTGCAGCTACAGTTACCGTTCTTTCTCTTCTAATTTTTCTTTATCTAAGCACGTATATTATTGACCGAATAATCTTAAGACTACTCTTATTTACAGACGTAATATTTGCTCTAAAACTATCAGGACTTGTATGGCACTAGTCTAAATGTTAGTTGAACCCTATGAAAGTAGTCTCTAAAGATTTTTTCGTATAACTATTTAAAACTCGGAAAACATCTAAAATTTAAATACCGGTTTTATAATTATGCGCGTTACATATTAATTAATTAATTTAAAAAAAAAAAGTTAAAAATTTAAATATTTTAAAATAACATGATAATAAGTGTTGCAAATTTTATTTGGTAAGTGCTTTTAGCTTTGATTTCCGGCAATAAATTCGTTATATGGAAGTAAAAATTATTTGACATTTCGAGACCAAGATTACTTATAACTTTTTAAAACAAAATTTTATATAACCGTATCTTAAAGCGTATTCCACAATATTCTTTTGCTTTCGCCAACTAGCGATTACATTTTTTATTTCATTACTTCTATCAACTTCTTTGTTTTTGATTTACTTTGATTACTAGTACTGACTAAATCTGGTAAAGATCACTTACTTGTTGGACTTCGTACTCAGATTGATCACATTGACACTTAAAATCTTTATTTACTTACCTACATATGTGTATACTATACCTACAAATACATATGTGTACTTAAGTGTGTACTTAATAAAATTTATAGCGGAATATTATAAGCATCGCAATTTGTTTATTTTGGGTCTTGTGGGTTATTAGAGCAAGTTGCATGTTTTATATAGTATTTACATTTCCAAATTTTATTTAATAATTTCTTAAATTTCATTTAACTATGTACTACATTCTGAAATTCAAATGTGGAACATATATAGAACTTAATTTGAATATTAAATAAACATCGTACATATTAAAATTTTCCATTTAAGCAGGTAGTCGACATGAAACTTGTGTGGAACCTATGTTCAAAGTATCATACATTTTAATATTTTATTAAGCAGTTTACACATTGACATAAAAAAATTTATAGCAGCAGTCACGTGAATTGTTTTCTCACTTTTGCCTTAGGGGATGCGCTAAGAATAATTTATTAACTTTCAACTGCTTAAGGTTTCTCCTTTTTATGATGTACTCAAATAGTCCAGACGCTTAAGGGGCATAACTCTCGTGACAGCCTAAAAAAACGTCGATTGTTTTCAAAATTTATTGCCTGAAGCAATGATGCACCGATACCGAAATGCAGATATATTTTGATTAACTTTTCAATAACTTTCTATAAAATTTTTGAAGCATTTCAAAATCATAAGTTTTTAGCTGCAAATCTGCAGGTGTTATATTGCCAAAATATTAATATTTCTAATCTTGTTAATCTATATACTGAATTGAGCTTATCTCTTAAGTTGAAATTAATGACCTCTTTGGCCTTTATGACAGTCTGCAACAGTCGTCTTTGTTAGATTGTGCAAACAATGTATTTTGATTAGATAAATAAAACTTGTATGTATTGTTTTTTTGTTAGTTATTCGGTTCCTTTGTTTATTTATTTATTTTTGAAGAAAATTAGAGAAATTCGTGCTTGGCAGGAATTTTTTTATTTCAAAGAAAATAATGTTACTTATACGCGCTGGTGTTCCAACAGTGTTTAGTATAAGGACGGGTAAAGGTAGCAGATGGAAAGAATTGTATTTGGTTATATTTATTTCGAATATAAACTTTCTTCAATTAATGTTCTCATTTACACACATTTAATTTTTACAAAAAAATTTAAAATAAATTTAACACACACATAAATTCAAACATGAGAATACATTCCAAATTATAATTTCGAATTCAATGCAAATGTATTTGTATATATATATAAAATAATAAATATATATATATATATAAATGATCGCCATGTGTTCCGCATATCCAAATATGTTCTACAATACAAAATTGTTCACACATTCCCGACCACTTGCGCTTAGAATACAATAAAATTAAACAAGTTCCACATTGGCTCCTTATTTAAACTTTTTTCAAGCCCCTACTGTTTTATGGGCTTGTCAATTATTTAACTTTTTTCAAGCCCCTACTGTTTTATGGGCTTGTCAAGTTACATTGTGAGTAAATTCGTTTTTTTAAGAGCGCAAAAATAGGCCTTGTCAACAGCGAGATTAATTTTGTATGCATAAACACTTAAATTTTTGGCTGGAAATTATTTCTTCTTATTAACTTGTGACTCACTCAAATACAAACAAACAATGCAAGTCACAATGTCAAGTTCAATGTTTACTTGTAAGTTGGCTTATGCGAAGAGAAAAAAATGAAAAAATATATTAATTTCACTCATTTATTTATTTGCCAGAAATATATGTGAATCAAAAAAAAAAAAGCAAACAACGACTAAAATATAAATGACAATTGTTGAATAATAAAATGATGTGCCAAAAGAAAACTGAAATTTCACGCGAGATAATTGGAGGTTATTGTTAGGTAACGAATGAATGCATTCCGCATTAGATTTTATAGGATACGCATGAATTGAATGCTGTACATATGTATATATACGCATTTTTTTCGAAATTAAAAATGAAAATCAATGCAGAAATATTTTTACGAACCACATACGTTCCATATATATGTGGGTACTCCTCCATTTACCTCGTTAATTTGCCAAATTTACATTTCCAAAAAGTACCTTGAATTACCTTTTTTAGAAATTACTCAACATTACTCTACTTGTACATATATAGGTATTTCACAACCGCGAAAACTTTTTCTTACTAAAAATATGTGTTATTATTTGAACTTTGTTTGCTAAACCTAACAAGTTCGTCTTAAATACCCCAAAATTTGTAATTAGCGTCTCAAATGTGCGTGACTTCTACTCTTATCTGTAGATAGCAATGCTTATGAGTATAAATAAGTATTCGTACCATAATTTCATAAATATATTTATTTACATAAATACTTATGCACAAAAATATTATTTGAGTTCGACAATGACACATATTCATTAGCTAAATGCCAGACGGCAGATTTAATAGATTCTTATTAGAGGTTTACGCAGATGATCGATTGTGCTGCGATTGCTAGAGGTGATACTTACTACTGATAACTCTGATTACTCATTACTGATAATATCATTACTAAATATTATTAATATAGAAAATAAAATAAAAATAATAAAATTAATGTAGACGGATAAATGCATAATCAATGTTCCATTTAAATTTAACTAATTTCCTGTATAGCTCAAGGTTCGATGGTTTTTCGTGCCAATTACTGTGAAGTAAATTGAGTCAAACGAAGTAATTAATTATATTTTCAAGCACTGTATGATAAGTTAGGGTATTTTGTAAATATTAAAGTACTTATACTAACTCAGACGTAGATTATCAGATATTTCACAACCCAAAAATTCACAAAGTCACAAAAATTTAAAATATTTTATGAAACTATATTTTTAAACCAAAAAAAAAAACAAGAAAAAACATGAATTGCATCGAAGCTATATTACCTTTCACAAATAATAAAGACTCCTTACAAGAACTTCATTTGATACTATACTATATGCTACAGTGATCCAATCCAAACAATATCTTCAGCGATTGCACTATATACCGAATTTCTTTCGAATTTCTTGAAGATATCTCGTCAAATGAAAAAGTTTTCCATGAAAGCACTTGACTCCGATCGTTCAGTTTGTACGGTTGTATAAAACTAATAAAGTAGATAGTAGTAGACAAAAACGCACTATCGATGGGTAGCAACAATCGATTCCGATATGAGCTAAAATAGAGCTTGGGGATAAGGTACTAAAAAGCAACTGGTAAGATATTGTCAGTCCATTTGGGACTTCAAGGGTTATATACACTTGCAAATATCAAAAGATCGATTATACCTCGGATATACATATATTTCAGAATATTCTCCAACAATTTTAAGATGATCCGACATATAGTTTCGGAGATATGAGCGTATAAAGAATTTTTTAACTTAGTGTAATCGGCTCCCAAAACTTTAAAGGCGTTTTTCTCGAAAGGCTGTTTTTAGAGTCGGTGAAGAAAATTTCTACTGGACCCGTCGTTTTTTAACATTTTATATGACCTTTTTAGATGTATTTGTTAGTTAGTGATCGAAGAAATAGTTATTTGAAATGATTTCGATTTTTTAAGTCAATCTGAAGTGCAAATTTTTTTCACAAAAAACTGCTTTATTTGGAAAGCATAATTTTATTAAAAAAAAAACACAACATTTTGATTAGCCCTTCGATTATTACCTGTATTTATCTATTGTTGTAATAAATTGTTTTGGTATGCGATTGAGATAATTTTAAGCAGAAAAATCTTTCTCACCACCAGGCACCGTTTTTCGAAGGTCCTCCTAGAGATCGGCTAGGACCGCAAAATGAATCGCTTCTTATTTAAGTGCAATAAATTATGTTAATGTAGATTATTTTTATTTATTTATTTACTTATTATATCTTATTAGTATTTCTCTTCAACAAAAAAAAAATTACCAAAATTACAAAATTTTTTTTTTGTGTGATAAAAAAATTTCCAAAATTACCAAAATTTTTTTTTTGTGAGTTGCATATGGAGGTACTATAATTGTAAAAACTAATTGCACATTGCTCATATTAAGCGTATGCATGTACTTATATTGACAAAACCACTAAAAATTTAATCATCATCTAAAATTATATTAGCTGACAAAATTAAATTAGTCTTCTTTTAAATAGAAAATTTTACTAATATTACAACTAAGGAACAGGTTACATAAATATCAACGAATGCTGAATATGGACAAAAACTTGGAAATTGCAATTTGGGTATGAAGAAATACTTAAAAAGTTCGAAATTTCAATAAAAAATAACTAAATGATTTCCTGCTGGAATATTGCTACATTTCGCTAGAAAATTTCCAACATTTACTCTACCAATACCTTACTGCTAGAAAATTTCGAATCAATTCAGCAATTTCATCATTAAAAGCTACATTCCATGATAAGTAGCAAGACACTAGAAATTTTAGCACTCATTGTTTTTGCCTTTAAAACGTAGTATTTGTCGCCAAAATCAGAATTTATCGCAGAACTGGACATTTGACATATCAGCACAAACAAATAACTCTATATAAATATTAAGTACTCAAGTGAGTGTAAATTTGTCGCTATACGTCACACAAGCAGCTTGGGTAATTCTGGTATTAGTTGCGCCTCCCAAAATTCGTATTCACTTATCACCCACAACTGATTGGCTATGTGTGTTGACGCCGATTTCTTGTCTAAAACCGTGGTGTTGTCTCACCTATTTACCATTTAAGTTCGCCTGTTACTTTAGTGTCGCACAGTGATGTGCATGTGTCTGCGGGATCGTCGGGATCAGTATCGTATTTCAGTATTAATTGTGTAGTTTATTTCATTTTGCACTGTTTTCTAGTTGTTTGTTATGATCAAGCATAAAAGCCTTGCACAGCTGATGTCGCCAAATCAGCTGATACAAATTACAGAAATTCAACTTGATCAACTGATCAAAAACTGATGCATATTTAGTTCGCACATGAACGTTATGCAGATTTTTTACATCACTCATCCATGTTACTGACCTATGCTTTGTCGTCGACAACATTATTTATGATAAGTGCGAGTCCACACTGGTGCTCGTATGTAGATTTAAGAGTACACACACACCCGGTCGCTATACACACCTACAAATATTTGCTGTGACAGTTTGTAAGATATTCTTGTTGATTACTTAAATTAACAAAAACAACAAGAAATATTATTTAAAAAATACTTTGGAAGTAGGAGGAGCTGCTGCATTGATTTTTTGTGTTCCGCCAATATGTGACTCTAGCTGGACAGCTTTAAAAGGCCACGTTTACAAGCTATAAAACGCAGTTCGCCAAAACGTAAGCTTCTGTGAACATGCGTACATTTGTAACTGTGCTGTCGGTGTATTAATAATTGGTAAAAAGAAATTAAATATTAAATGCTAATTGGATAATTTTCGGATTGTGAATAAAATCCTTTTCAAAATTTATTTATAAAATTCTTAATAAAAATGCAAATATTTCTTGAAATTGAAGGTAGTCAGTCGAAAGAAAAAAGTCAAGATTTACTGTTCCTACTACTAAAGTGTAAGGGTTTTGTCAATTGGGAATGGTATTGAAAAAAGTTAGCAAAAAGGCACTATGTGATCACGTAGAAAAGTAGAATTGCTGCAGTTAGAAATTTCTGTTAAACATATTTTCATAATAAAAAATGTGGAACGTATGTGGATTGTATTTAAAATTGATTTGTATTTGTTATGTGTTACTCAAAAAATGGAGTTTTGCTTATAAACGCTTGAGAGAATTAAATTGACGCTTGCTATATGAAATAAATGAAGTGGAATCAAAGTGCTAAAATGTCGTTAACTGTTAAAAAGCAAATTTAAAAAAAATTTGAACTATTGCACGAAAAAGTAGAGCGTGTGTGACAAAAGTGTATAGAAAATTTTTTTTTTATTTCTGCTTAAAGAAACCTTGCTTTTAGAAATTTTAAGAATAAAAATTAATTATAATCTTGCTTGTTTAAATATTGCTACATTGGTTGTGGAACTTATAAGCCAAGTTTCCCACAAGCTATATATAAAATATTGATTAGATGTGATAAAAATGTCAATGTTATATGTTACAGCAAGTTATTGGTGTTCAAACGGCTAAATTGTTATTGAAAAATAGCACTTTTTATAGAATAAATTTTAGATTGTGCTATAAGCGTTAAAAATACTAACAATTTTTATTTTTACCGATATATAAAATAAAATTGTTGTGGTACCTATGTGGAACATATTTAAAATACGCCATTTGGGAAATACGAGCTTTTAGCAGTTGCATTTTAATTAACTATGTTTCACTATGTGGAACGTATGTATGTGGAACATATTTGCAACTTTATTTTACTCGTGTCACAGAGTGTTGTTATGTAATTGTAGTAATTTTATTTGTCTTTAGTATTAATTTTTCACGTTTTTGACAGCAGTGTTATGTAAAGGGCTTTATAAATATCTATGTAGTTGCTAAATTAATATTTTTTTGAAGACGTAACTTATATTAATTTACAATCAGTTTTTATCTATGTCAACAAATAATTTTTACTACCGCTTTACATATGTATGTAGCTATCACGGTATCTTAACTTGGCGGAGTAAGAATTTCATGACAAGACTTCAATGCAACACATTTTATAGCATAGTACTGCTACAACAATTACGCTTGTACATAAATAAAGTCACTTGTATCTAGTGTTATATATTTTATCAGTACTCTGTCACACTGATCCAATGTCGAACTGCAAATAAAGATAACAAGGGCCATATATTTTATGATCCTGTCAACTGCCAATTAATCAGAATGTTTATATTCACGTCTTCTAACCAGCAATTAATTGTAGATATTTATGTGTACACCACTACAAATATTCATGTAACTGTAAACACATACGCGTAGAACAAACCATCGGATTAGTTTGCTATCTGCAGATATTTTTTTTTTATATTTGTGTATAACACAACAAAATTCTAATCTGAATATTTTTTTCTTTCTTTTCTTCTTATCAAACACCAGAAACCAATCAATTTGAAAAGCGTTCGTAAATTTGCACTCGAACATTTCAAACGCAGACGCGCACCACACGGCAACGCAACAAGACAACCTACTCCATTGGCAGCTGGCAGCGTAGGGGTAGCGAATCGAGTTTATGTTGGCAACGGCAACGAAGCAGGCACTTCGTCTTCACTATCATTGAGCGCTGGTAGCATCAAGTTTACACGATTGTCATCAGTGGACGCACTCGAATTAGCGAGTGTAGTAAAAGTTTCAAAGCCGACCGGAACTAAGCCGAAACTTCCGAAACGTTTACGAGCGACACCAACAACAATATCCACATCGATCACACCACGCACAAGCTTACGTCACAAGCAATATAAACAACGGTTACAAAATCATCCGTATACTGATGTGGATGTGGCTGCAAGCGAATTGAGAAAGATGGCACAACAGAATGGTGATAATGAGTGAGTAAAACTAACTAAAGAAAATATATTTATTAAAAATCAAATAATAGTTCTTTAAAAACAATTACTCAATTTCCCTAATGCTCAAATTCATTCTTTTACTCTCTCCTACCTTTCTCTCAATCACCACAGAACTAAACCTCTCACACAGGCGTACCTAACGGAGAAGCCAAAAATACAACCGAAATATGACGTGCATCGCGATGTCTTATCCCACGAGGTGGTTATCAAACAGACTGGCTATGGTGCGCGCGACAAAAGTATACCATCGGGTGTACGTCGCTCTTGGGCGCATTGGTCCTTTCTGTCGCTATTTGTCGGCATAATACCGATTGTACAATGGTTGCCACGCTATTCGCTGCGCCGTGATGCTATGGGTGATATTGTAGCTGGTATAACGGTGGCGATTATGAATATACCCCATGGTATGGCGTACGGCATATTGGCGGGTGTGACACCGGGTTGTGGGCTCTCGCTCGCTATTTTCCCCGTGATAGTCTACATGATATTGGGTACATCGAAGCATATATCGATTGGAACTTTTGCTGTGATATCTATGATGACATTGAAGGTGGTACAAACGTATGCGACTGAAGACCATGTGCTCTTAGTACCGACGGTAGCGATAAATAGCACGTTGGGTGATGCAGCGGAAGCTGTAAAGATGGCTGAGATAATAACGCCCGTCGAAGTGGTAACAGCGTTGGCGTTTTGCACGGGATTGCTACATGTAAGTAAGGATTGCAGTGAACAGAACTTGAGTGGAACGTTGAAAGTTGTAGTTTTTTGAAAAGCAGTGGCCGTTAGATTTGGTTAAATTAATTTAAAAAAGTAATATTTGGGTCATTATACGACTAATTAACTTACGTTCCACATGAAAATTTGTAGTGCGCGCTTAATAAGCATGCGAAAATATTACAGTACAATGACAGTAAACGTAAAAATGCGTGGAATATATGTGGGCCGGATGTGGAACATATGCGGATCGTATATCATATGATGAAATTGATGCAAAATAACTTTTGAACCGATTTTAACATTAATATAAGAATAATTTACGTAGTGTTAGGGAATCACATGCTGATGTGGCAGCAAAAAGTACATAACAAATTAATATGTTTTTAAAAGTCAAAACTATGCTAAAAATCCAAAATTTTATAAAAAAAAGTTCATAAAGGAAATAATAATGTGGAACATATTGCGAAAATTATTATAATTTTATTTTAAATTTTTTTATATTTTTTTTTAACAAAATTGAATACTGTATTTTTGTTATAGCCATGCTCATATTACTTCTGTTTCTCTATCTTACAGCTCGCGATGGGTTTCTTTCGGCTGGGCACATTATCAGCACTACTTAGCGAACCGCTGGTTAATGGCTTTACTACTGGCGCCGCCGTACATGTCACCGTTAGCCAGTTGAAGGATGTGCTCGGCGTGCAAGTGCCACGTTATAAGGGGGCCTTTAAAATCGTCTTCACCGTCATTGATCTCTTTAAGTCTATACCAAAAACGAATATCATTGCGCTTACCATTTGCCTTTGCATTATGGTCTTCATGACGATCTGTAATGAATGGATTAAGCCTTGCCTTAAGAAACGTTGTCGCTTGCCTTTCCCCGGCGAGTTGATATCCGTTATAGGCGGTACCCTGATCTCACGTCTACTCGATCTGCATGGCAACTATGCTGTGACATTGGTAGGTGATATTCCAAAGGGTTTACCAATGCCTGAACTGCCGCGAATGGATTTAGTTCCAGTGGTGGCGGTGGATTCCATTGCTATAGCGATTGTCAGCTTTTCAATTGTCATGTCTATGGGTCTGACATTTGCACGAAAGCATTCATACGAGGTGCGTGCTAATCAGGAGCTCTTCGCGTTGGGCATGGCCAATTGTATATCCAGTTGTTTCTCTTGCTATCCACTGGCATGTTCGCTGTCGCGTTCCGTTATACAAGAGCAAACCGGCGGTGTGACACAGTTAGCATCACTCGTATCGGCCACATTGATTATAATGACATTGCTGTGGATGGGTCCGTTTTTCAGCACACTGCCACGGGTAAGACTTGGCTGGTTTCCGCATCTGATGTGTACATTGTATTAACAGAATTCTTCCTTGTGTTGTAGTGCGTGCTGGCGGGCGTTATTATTGTCGCCTTGAAGCCAATGTTCTTGCAGGCCAAAGAGCTTAAGAAATATTCGAAACAAGGCAAGTTGGAGCTGCTCACATGGCTTGCGACCTTTATACTGGTGGTATTGATTGATATTGATTATGGGTGAGTTTTCTACACATTTCTATTGTATATAAAGTCCAGCTCAGGAGACAGTCCCAGACCTAATTCGGATGAGTCAAAAGACAAATATATAACCTGATATCGATCCATATAGAAAGTGGTATGTCGTTCTAGTATATAGAAGGCTCTATTTCTTAAAAAATTTACTTCCTTCCTTTTAATGGCACGGATCCCATGTAGAAGAATAGGTCTTTCTATTACTTACTTTATTTCTCAGAGGTCTAGTGTTTTCTATTTTGAGCTTTGTATAATATAAGAGAGTAAAAAACTATTGACTCTCTGGAGCTTTCTTAGCACACCGACTGAAGATACGTGCACCTAGAATACTGTTTTCACGTCTGTTGCCTTTATATGTAGCTCTTGCAATAGTTGCCTGAGGTAACATCTTTAGTAGAGCTAAACAGTCCAACGTTTAGTAATGAATCTGTCAACGATTTAAGTTTGTAACACCTTGAAGGAAACATCAGAGACCCTATAAAAAATATATATAAATGATCAGCATGACGAGCTTAGTTGATTTAGCCATGTCCGACTATATAATAAGCGTCATATATAAGCGAAATAGTCCCGCGGTTTATGAGATATCGATCTGAAATTTTGCACACGTTTTTTTCGCTACAAAAAGCTGCGCATTTGTCGGCATCTTCAATATCGGATTACTATAGCTTATAGCTGTTATACAAACAGAGAGATCAAAAACAAGGTTTTGTACGGAAACATTTTTAATTGGGCAAAATGCAAAAGGCAACGGGAGTCTGCAAAGAAATTTTACAGATCTGTTAACTATAGCATATAGCTGCCATACAAACTGACCAATCAAATCAAGTACTGACAACTTTTTTATTTCTGTAGAGTATTATACTTGTAGTTGCGGTGCAACCCAAGGTAACGTTTTTTTTGTTTTTAATATATATATATATTTCCAGCTTTAACGACGCTCAAGCAAATTAATTGTTCATACTAATTCTCGTTCTCTTCTCAATTTACAGCCTCCTTATCGGAATTTTAATTTCATTATTGGCGCTCTACATAAAGGGTCTGAAACCATATTCCTGTCTACTGGGCACCGTACCCGAAGCTTCCGCCGTCTATGTGGATCTCAATCACCATCGCAACGCAGTTGAAGTGCCCGAAATGAAAATATTCCGTTACGTGGGCTCACTAAATTTTGCAACGAACATGTATTTCCGACGTTCACTCTACGACATTATCGGTTTGGATATGAAGAAGCTGCAACGCAATAAGACAGCCATACAACAGAACGGCAAAAACATCGAAAATGGTGAAGTGTCGCAATTGAATACATTCAATTTTCTAATATTGGATTTCTCAATGTTGGGCCACGTTGATGTTGCGGGTTGCAAAGCTATAACCGATATAATGAAGGAACTCCAATCGCTGGGTGTGCGTCTGTTCATTGCAAGTCCATCGGATCGTGTTTACGATACATTAGTGCATAGCATGGCGTTGGGTGAGGGACCATTTGAAACTTTCCCCACACTGCATGATGCTGTGGAATATGCCAAAGCTTGCCGTCTGGCATGAGACTTAATGTACAGACTTGCAAATGGGCGTGTAAGATATATAAATTATAATGCCTAAAGCATTATGTACACTGTAAATAAAAATAGCTGTGAAGGAAACTTGGGGATGCTATCTTCGCTAATAACTAATAAATACAGTTGCGTAGGGCAATCTAGGAATTTTATATATATTTTAGAGAGCTTGTACCTTAAGTGAGTGTTGACAAACATAAAAACCATAAAGAAATAATAATAAAATTTAGACAAATAAAACTTAACAAGCGTGCTTATAGCATATTGTTAAACAAATTTGTTAGTAATAGGTAAAATTTATTTGATTTGAAATGTTGAATATTTTTCTTTTGAGTTGAAATTGAAATTGCAACCACCTAATATAAAATATGTAAAAGAAGTTACAACGACGTTAACTACAAAAAAAAAAATATTTTTGTATGTATAAATACAAAATATCTACAGAATTAAAAAAAATATATATTGTAATAATATAAGTTAAAAACAAGTTAGAAATTATAAATAAATAATGTTACTTTTTACATACATATGTATGTATATAAAAACATATACAATTTTATTTATTAACAGCATCTATCTGTGTCCACAAAGTTTAAACGAAACATACAATATGAAAATCAAACGGCGACCCCAACGAATTATTACAAATTTTTTATTTAATAATTAAATATTAATTTATATTAAAATATAATTTTAACACACAAACTTTTCTAGAAGTGCTTTAGTTTTAAAATTTATGAAAACCGACTTCTTCTGTTTTACCTTGTTGACACAGATATGTGTTATGTAAATTATAAATAAATACATGCAATTATTGTAAAATATGTACTTAGCAACACATACAATAAGTATGTACATATGTAAATTTATAAAAAAAAAAAATAATACAGAAAATTTAACTGTTGAACAAAAAAAGTCATAACTTAATTTTAAATAGTAATTAAGAAAGATTGGGCTTATATAAAAATATATATATACATACTATATATTTGCTTTTTTTAAAGATGTGAATCAATAAAACTGTACTACCGTGTATAACAAAAAAAATATTTTACGAAATTTCGAAATATATTTTTTTTTCGTGGAACATTTGTGGAACGTAGGCTTGTGTATTAGTTGACAACTTTCTTTGAAAGCTATACAATTACATAAAACAAATAAAAAATAATACGAAATTGTAATATGAAATATAAAAAAAAATTGTGGAATGTAAGGTTATGACCAAAAAATATATATATGATACATAAAATCCAAAATTTATATATTTTTCTTAATTTAACCTAATTTTTGTTTTCGCATATTTTCCCATTATAAAGATAAAATTCAATTTGTGATACAGCTCTGTTATTAGGATGAATTTTTGTAAGTCAATATGTAATTATCAATGAAATTTTTTATTATATTGAATATCAAAAATCTTACAAATTTTTAAATATTTAAAAAATCTGGGTTCATCCAAAAAAATATTTATATTAATTGTCATTAAAAAGGTTGGGTACCAATTAATTACTACTGCATATGAACAACATAAAAAATTATACGAAATTTTGATATAAAATATAAAAAAAATTGTGGAACGTAAGCCTATGCGCGAGTTGAAGACTTTACTTTAAAGCGATAACTATAAAAAAATGGAAATGAAATTTGAAAGAAAAAAGTTTAAAACATACAAAATATTTTCTATTAAAATTTAAAAATCTTCATTGTTGTTTTTTTAATCTAAAAGCTTGTGAAAAATCATAATAATTAAACCTATAAGTTCTCAATAATATTGCGTACAAACTTTCTACAAATATGTGATGTAATTTGTGCATGAGTAAACGCGTTGTGCAATAGTATTTGAAGTAAAATATTATATAAGCATATATTTATATAAGTAACCTAGTTAAATGAGACTATACGATTAACAAGTGCCTCCATAAAAGCCAGCCATATGAGGTGTCTAAATACTACAGGTGTACATACATACTTGTATATAGAAATGTGTATTTATATAGAAAATGGTGCTTTGAACTTAATTAATTACAAAAAAAAATTTAATAAAAAATACATACCTGGATTTGACAGTCAAAGCAGTAATATTTTCAATGCAGAATATTTAAACAAAAAAAAAATATTTCAAACACAATTTTGTAATTTTTAAATTTTTAAACAGAAAATTTCCAAATAATTGTTTAAAATTTCTAAAAGCAAAAGCCTAGAACTTAATTTATTGTGTTTTTTAAGTGGATATTGAAAATAAAAGTTAGTCAAAATATAAAAAAAATTGTGTTAAAAATTTGAATTTCTAAAACATTTTAAAAAAGATTTATATAACTCTTATTGTACTTAATTTACATATATATTTTGTACACCTCAATGTTATAACGACTACAAACAAGGAACTATTTTTTTCAACCGCCTTTAATTTCACCAATAAGTTTTGTTAAAAGTAGTGGATTCAATTGTAATTTTTTTAATTTAAACCAAAATGAACAATTCTTATATCATTTAATAATTATGCAAATGAAAAAGTTTATAAGTTGTATATATATATTAAATTGTTATAATATTATATTTTAGTGTAATATATCTACATAACCTTAAAAGTGGGGCGTAACTATTTAGATACATATGTATGTACAATGAACCGAGATAAGCATGAAAAAACATTTTGTTAATAAAAAAGATGAGTATTTTTTTCAAAATGAAAATTTGTTTGATTATTTAAAAATTTAAAATTTGACCCATAACAAATTATATATTTACGTATATTTTTTTACAAAATCAGTATTAAATAAACAAGAGAAAATCGCATGCGCTAAAAATTTCCGGTTACAAATCTGCAAATTTTTCCGGTAACAAAGCATAGTTAAAAATGACTTATTTATTCAATAATAATTATCAAATACAAAAAAATGCGATAAAAAATTCGTCTGACCATACCAAAGAAAGAATTACATAAATTTTCAAAATTAGTAAAAAAAAAAGTCGCATGCGATAAAATTTTTAACGACATCTTCAGCTTACTTGTTAATTTATTACGTAAAATACACACATATTTGCGTATTTACCCATCCAAAAAATTTACCACGTTCGGTTGACCTCAATGCGAATGCGCAGTGTGACCTTAAACTAAAATGTGACGACATACATACTACGGATCAACGAGTTGACACAACTAATTAACAGTTACTAACAGCAATACAATAAAATGCATAAAATAAATCCAATATTTAACGAAACAGTGACAATATAAACAAAATTTTAGTTCGTCAAAGTGTTTAGTTGAATGCGACGCATTTAGATCTATCTAATGGTACTAGGCAGTTGCCCTACTGTATGTGCTATAAAGCAATACACACATAAAAACATATAGATACATACAAAGTTGTAAGTTAATGAATATGTTCACACCGATAATTTTTAAAAACTATGACTGGGAAAAAACTTTTATCAGGCATGCACAAGCATGATATTTTTTCCTCTTTAGAGTTGCGTTACACTTTGTTTAAAGTTGATGCAATTTTATATTAATAAATACATATAGTCTAAAAAAATATATTTGTATATATATGTATATGTATATATCAGATATATATGCAAATAAAATAAAGAAAGTAAATGTTAATTATGTTGTGTGCTCTGCTATTTTGCTGAGAGCTTTTGATATGAAACATGATGGCAGCACTACCATCATATGCTAATTTGAAAACAGCTGTCAAATAAACTTTGTTTACGTTTAATTGATCGCTGTGTGCCAGTGTGCATTATCTCTGATATTAATTCTACAATTATGGATAGTTCTGAGGAAAAGGTAATTTTCAATTATATCCATTTAAATATTTGCAAATAAAGTGATGGTTTTTTTTTTAGTTCACGTGGACGCAACAGTTGACAATGAAACTCATACAGGAAGTCGAGCGTCGTCCATGCATTTGGAATCGTGAAGATGGTGATTATTCAAATAAAACCATGAAAGCAATAGCATTTGATGAAATCGGCGAAATACTAAATGTGCCGAGCACCAACGTACGTGAAAAATTTCGAAATCTACGCATAAATTTCATGCAAGTGCATAAAAAGAAATTGTCGGCCGGTAGCAGAGCAACGTATGTGCCAAAGTGGGAGTTTTATAATGCACTATTCTATATGGCGGATACGTGTGTAGCGTCATCGACATCTTCTGCCTCGTCAACGACATCAAAGCCACCAAAGCGACGAAAATTGCGCGATTACAAAACAGATACGCAAGATACAGCTATAACTACAGATCCACTGTCCGACGATTGTAATAGTTCACAGACACAATTTAGTCATGACAAAGAACCGCGTTTAAAGTTTGTCGAATATGTAACGCCCTTCAAGAGAACAACAGAAAATTTAAGTGAAAATGAAACGCCTTTTAAAAGAACGACAGACAAATTTGGCGAATGCATAGAAACGCCTAAAACATTACATGTAAAATTTGGCGAATATGTAGCGTTTAGTCTTGAAAATCTTGATGACACGAAATTAGTCAAGAAAACAAAAGCTAAAATACAGCTCATAATATCCGAAGCGATAAGAGAACGTGCCATGGCCGAATTGGCTCAGTGCGAGTCTAGTGCGGAATTTTAAAGCATTTTTCATTGACATATTTTAAATTCGAGTTGGTTTGCTTTGCTTTATTGAAGAACATAATACTATATATTTTTCAAGAAAACTTGGGACAATTTTAGCTCCTTCCAGGGCTAAGAGGTTAACCATGAACTATCTGAGCCGTCGACAATCCTCCGTACTATTTCGAGGTTAAAATTTTAAGTTAAGAAGAATTAAACAGGAGGTTCCGCAGTCTGGCATCCTTTCTTCGCTACTGTTTAATATCTATATCTCGAAACTCCCTCAGCCCCCAAAGGGAATTTCCATCACCTCATACCGCAGACAATTGTACGATACAATCTGCAAGGAGCTTAACACTCTCTACCTTTAAATCCACAGCGACCATATTGAGGTACTGGACAAAAGAGTACAGACTGGATCCTAGTATCACAGTCGATATTAAAATTTCTACTATCCACAATTCTACTTGGCAGCTCCGTACGATGAAAGAATGCCTACTGATGTCTTCCGTTGAACACCTGCATAGCAGGGCCTGCATGCTTCCGATTAAAGAACACAATGCCCTCCTCTCCTAGCAATTTCTGCTGGGATATAGCAACTTCGTGCTGGATATTGTAGCAGGTTAAACACCTTTCATTCCAGAATCGATTTCTTATATACCAAATATATGTCCTGGCTGCAATGAGTTACCGCATAACTCTATTCACCTCTTTCCATGCCTAACGAATCCCACACATCTAATACCCCTCTCTCCATGAGAAATTGTTTACTAAATTATCTTCGAAATGAAAAATTATTATATGAAGTAAGTACATCGGAATAGTTTTAAAAAAGACGATAAAGTTAAGATTTTTGATGTTAAAATATTGATACTTGTATTTAAGGTTCTTTAAGATATATTACTAAGTATTTTAGAAAAAATAAAAGTACAATATATTATGGAAGTACATCGGTTTTTGCTGTCACAAATAGAATATGTATATGTATATTTAACACTGCGTACAGTGTTGTTGTTATTTGTAGTAACATAAAATAATCCAAAATATTAAATATTCATTCCTGTTAGGAAATCCTTCCTAATTCAATGCTAACTCTTGTCAGGTTAAGCGTATGTGAATTCGGCTTCAAACAATTTGTGTGTATATTTTTGTCGCTGCATTCAAAATGTTAATTTTTCCTTACAATATTTGTGTGCTTATCAGGTTTGATATGTTATTTTTTGTCATAGTAATTCAAAGCTCTCAGATGCCTTCAAAATTACCACAGAATTTTTCAGTTTGGATACTTTTCACATATGCTCATTTGAGTTGTAACTTTTTAAAGTTGTTGTTATGTCTGCTTTTTATACCCTAAACAGGGTATATTAAAATTGTAACACCTAGAAAGAAATGTCGGAGACCCTATAGCATATATACATATGTATATAAATGATCAGCATGATGAGCTGAGTCGATTTGCCATGCCGTCTATCCGTCTCTCTGTATACATATATCGATCTGGAATTTTGCACACGTCCTTTTCTGTATTCAAGAAGCTGCTCGTTTGCCAAATCGCCAATATGGGAACACTCTAGCTCCTAACTGTCATACATACAAAACGATCAAATACATGGCATGGGCTATTGTTCAAGACAATGGTCTAATCTCCGAAAAAATTGTTCAGATCGGATCACTATAGCATATAGTTTACAAACTGTACGATCAAATACCATACATGTCCTTGTATGGAAAACGAAATTTGTTATGTATTATTATCCAAAGCAACGCTACAAGCTCTGAAGAAATTTATCAGATTGGACTACTAAAACATACACATGCCATACAAACTGACCGATTAAAATCTAAACGAAGTTCGTTTTATACCCTTTTATGCTAGAAGAAATGCAACTGCGAAGGGTATTACCGTTTTTCCTTGTTTAAAAAAATTTTATATATTTTGTTGCTGTTGTTGTTTTGTTTTCACTTGTAATTTGTATGTACTTACTTAAGCCTAGCCTCGAGCTCACCTGCCGAAGTCGTAAGGTTGTGGTAATTTGAAAACAATTACTTTATTTCATGCGGCAGCGACAATAAAAATGTAAATATGCATAGGTATTGGCGTGGCGTGTATGTGTATAAAAGCAACAACAATAAATAACTACTGTAAATAACATTTATAATGTAGTAAATGTGTTAATTTCACAGTCATTTCTGTTGTTTTCATTTATTGGTTGTTGTTTTTGGCTACAACAAATACTTAATTTACAGTATTCGGGTAAGTAAAGCATTAACCGAACAAAATTGCATGTGATTTTGGGAATTGTGCGATCACAACAAAGTGATGTCACTAATATGGGAATTTAGTACAAAAAAACCTGCTTCGAAGCTGTGTTCGAGCTGTTGTGGATTGATATCGGTCCGAGCATATCTTAAAAAGATTTTGAAAATGTTGTCTGCCCCTACAACAATAGTGTCAATGAAAGAATCTAGCAGATTTTCAGTTGCGTCTAAATTTAGCACTTTCCTACTTGTTAATATTGAATTTTTAAAAAAGCAAATAGATGAGTTTTTGAAGTGTTTTTAAACAACCAAGAATTTCTTTATTCTAAAACTTTTCATTCCACACCATATTTGCTTCACAAAAACTTCGTCTCAACAAAAAACAAAAATATATATATACAAAAATATTTGGTTTCTTGTCAAGTTTTCAAGAAAATTTTTTAAAATTTTTGAATATTCATCTCAAGTAGAGGAAAATATTTTTTGTTCTGTTCTACCAAAGAAATTCAACTAAAATTCTGGAAATTGTAATGCATATTCGTAAATCCCGATGTACTACTGCCAATACTATTTTGAACAGTATGTTTCTCATTATTTTCTCAAATCAATATCTATGGAAAGGAAAACAATAACTAATAAGTTATTTTATAAAAAAAAACATTAAACAAAACTAAATTAATAACAATAATTTTATGAAAAAAAGTATGGAAAACAGTATAAAAAAAGTGTATAAAAAAAGTTTTATTAAAATAATAAAAAATTTACTCTATTTTGGAATAAAAATACTCTTTATTTTTTTCGATTAACTAGTGTTAGTCAACAACTTATCCGATTATTCTTTTTACTTAGTACATAATTTTAATAAAAAATAATTTTACAACAAAAAAAAAATGTATTAAAAAAATTAATAAAAACAAGAAAAAACTTTAACTTCGGTTGCATCAATGTATAATACCCCACATGAATACAATTGTTAAAAAATACACCAACACAAATGCATATAGAGGAATAAGAGCTTAATTTGAAAAACTTAACTAAGTCAGCTTGCTATTTAGAAACTTCACTTATGACTCAGTGGACGTAGAATATTACAAATTATTATTTACACATATGCACACTCATGCATACACATATAGATACAAATATACGTACAATACATGGTAGTATCTACATTATTTTATTCTATTCAAAGCATACAATTTCCTCATTTATAGCCATTTAGTAAATTTTGTTTACTTTTTATTAAATTTAAAATATTATCTACACTTAGTAATGCTGGTAATTTGTAATTAGCTGGCAAAACAAATAAAAAATTAATTGCAAAAAAAAAAAATGTTCGGAAAAATATTTGTGAATGTCAAAAGTTATTCCTTTTCGCACACTCACAACATTTTAAGTAATAACAAGTCAAGCACTCGCACAACATGTGGCATGTGTGGCACGCATGCCATACTGTATGAAAAAACTATTTAATTTTATAAGTATATTTATTTATTCGCATTTCAATTCATGTTTCACATAATTGGCGTGGCGAACGCGCAGTTGTGTCAAGCGGTAATTTGCATAAATGATTCTACTTAATTAATTTTTATTTTAATTTTGTTTTTATTTTGGTTAGAAACTTTAGGTAAATAAGTGTATCTGCACTAGGTGTGTATTCTAAATTTGAGTAGGTTATTTAGTAGGTGTTAACATCTGGGCAATGACAGCAAACCGTAGGAGGAAAAGCTATCTATGAATGTCTAAGTAAATATAACATATATATCAATTACCTTACTCCTATAATTTTCGCAAGTCAATGTCATTTTAACAAATTACATAATTGTTTAATCGTTGTCACAAAAAAATAAAGGAAATAGCACACACAGGCAAATCACTTAAACGCTCATTATTTAGACCTCCAACTTTAATTATAGACGCTTACTTGGTAATAGTGGGCTTAATGGGAATATTACTTAGAATCAAAATCATCTAGCAACTATCATAAAAAAAGACTCTCAGAAGACATGCCATTCCAATTCTATGGTCGACTATAGTCTTACTGTCTTCTTTGCCATTAATTTTAAATGCTAATCCGAAGTAGTCCTATAAATGCAATTAGGTTGCATTAGCAATGATTATAAGTATATACATATATGTATACCGATTTCGTTTAGATCCAATGTTAATACAGATTACCAGATTGATTGAGATTACAACTGAATCGAATCGGAAATCACTGTATACTGTTATCACCACACCATTCCGATCCTTAATATTTGATACATTTAGATACTACTATACTAAGGTCCTAATTTTACGATAAAATGATTTGTCATAAAACAACCCTGCAAATTTTTCAAGATAATATGCATTTTTGGATTGTACGTAAAGTTAGTCCGTAGTGTTTTGATATAATATTTAAGGGGTAATATCTAATTAGATCAACTTCAAAATTAAAATCTGTGTATATTCGATAATATGAGATTTCGATTTTCTAAAACTACAAGTGGATATAAAAGGCAGCACTTTTGCCGCAAAATTTGACATAAGCCAAATTTGCGCTTGTTTCGAACGTTTCAAGTTCAGCTTCTCAAATATACATAATGATAATAAGTACTGTTAGTGGAGCTTTTGAGCAAAATGTTAGCTTAAAGCTGTCGTGTAAAGCTCGGTGAACTTGTTGTTGACAACAAACAGCACAATAACAAAATGAGTTGAGTATTTGAAGCCACTTAACATATAACATTGGCCCAAGAGCGAACTAAAGAATAAGTTGGCAAATACCTAAAACGTACAACAAACAACAAACAAGAACGGCTTAATAGGGTCTTCGAGTATGCATAACGAGCCGCAATTTATTAGCTTTTGATTAAGACGTCATTCGTGGGAACAGCAGCAGCAGCAACATTAACAATAACAGTCGCTTTAAGCCACAACCACACCGCGTACTAGCAGCAACAACATTGAGCACCTGCGCAACCGCAACCAGTCTCTTACCGCATAATTCCCTTTCAGCTATTTTAAAGCTTGTCTTTTTTTTTGCGACACCGCAGCTTCAGCTTCAGCTTTTGCTTCAAACAACGAACGCCTTTGTTGGCGTAACTCATAAAAAACCGTGTTACCAAAGTGTTCCCAATAGCAGTTTCGATAAAGTCTTTGCGCTGAACGGTTCGTACGAGTTTGTTCGTTCGTGGTCTTCAACTCTGTTGTGTTGGGTTTCCTGCTCCGGTATGTGGTCGACACTCACAGATTTCTAGTCTATTTGTGTGGTGCAAAAAATCGAAAATTCCGTAAATTCAGAAAAAGTACGAGATATACAAAAACAGATCTGTGTTTTTTTTTCTGTATGTAAATACAAAAAAAAAAAATTAGCGCTTCGAAAAATACGAAAACGCTTAGATAAAGGAAGAAACGAGTTGTAAGCGTACGCAAACGAAAAAATATATATTTTGTAATTTCAAACTCGGCGTTTTTTCTGCTTTTGCTGCTGTTTGTGTTTGTTGTGGGCCCACGATTTGTTGATTTAGGCTTTTTTCTTTCGATTTTTTTCGTACGCTTTGATTGAGCAAACATATTTTCGGCTTTATATGGTCTTAATTCGCAAGCTTAAATGAGTGTTTCCGTGCGTTGTGGGACTAAAAATTGCGGTCAAAGTTGATATTTGCAACAAAGATAACTATATACCTACAACAATAAGTGTAACTTACGTGTATCACAATTGAATTAGAAGTGTAAAAGGTATCTAGCCGAAACGATCTTGTATCCAACGTGTAAAGTTTTCGAACAAAGCGGAGTGAAAGATCGTTATTGGCATCAAAAAAGAAGCAGTGAAGAACGCAGAAAAAAACGTAAGTTATAAATGTAAAATTATGAATATATATTAAATGCTCATGTAGCTATTTATAGCAGGAAAACTAAAAAAACTGTACCAGTAGAACACTATCTACTGGATTTTAGTGCCTTGTTAGTCACAAAGAACAAACAAAATGCTTAAATATATCTCGAAAAGAATTGAAGCAGCGTTTAATCTAAATCTTGGCGTTTGGCTTCATATTATTATAGAAAAGTAAGCTCATAAAGATTGCGAGAAATCCGCGTATAACTTATAGTTAAACATGGACATTTTCTTTGCATCAGAAATCTGGATTTTATCTGGAAATACAGAGTCCTGACATGGCTTGAAATTTCCTCGAATGACTTATACTGAAATATGGAAAGTTTCTTTATACCAAAAATTAAAAAATTAAATACAAAATTATATAATTCGACGATTTGAAATTTTCTTAAAAGATGTGAATGTTATTGCAGATAAATCTATATTTTTTTCAATTCATCAACTATCAAGTACTAGGCAGGCTACCAATTCGTAGTTTGCTAATATATGAAATATAGTATTTTTGATATATTTTATGTCAAATTTGTATCAAATCCGCGGATTGTTTGGTCCTTAAATAGGACGAAAGCTGTTGAAAACCTCCATTCCATGATAATAATGCGCTGTCGATTGTCTTTACAGTCTCTTTATGATTGCTATTCACACGCTCTCAAATATTATATAATATAATATATAAAAATTATATTGGCAATAGGTGTGGTTGCTTGATATTGACCTGCTTTAAAAGCTCTCGCGTTATATAAAGCTCAAATGAGCTTCTATATAGGTGCCATGATATATAAAAATTGAACACAGATCGTCCAAAATATTCTCTACAAGCCCACAGACTGATATAAATTGGTAATATTGTAATTTAAGGCGTGAATTTATACCAGGACCAAATGGAGTACTCAGTTAAATGTATATTTTTCCTACGCTGTTTTCTGCGATCAAACATTTCAAATTAATGTTTTATTTAGTCGGTTAACGTTGAGTTCCTTTCATAGCACTCGTATCTTGATCTCAGAGTTGATATTTATTTTTTTCTGGTGTAGATATATTTATTGTCGTTGTCTATTGTGTGTCTATAAATTTAGAATAATTGCTTATTTAGTGTTTTCGGTTATTCATTTCAAATAACAAATTTTTCCTAGATCGCTCGAGCAATGACATTAATTTGGGATTCCATAAAAAAAAAGAACTCGTTTGATCTGAGCGGATTCTATATGGCCAAATAAATTCCAATCAATATATAAATGCTCTCAAAATGATCAGGTATTCGTAACCTGAATGGATCCAGATTTATATCCGGTCAAAGACTGTCAACTCAAAGCTATTTGGGTAAAATTTTATTTAGTCTATAAGTTTGGGATACTTCCTACTAATTTCAAATATAAAATCTTACTGAAATCATGGTTCAATGTAAATTTTTCTAATTTCGGTCCTTTTATTATAAAGAAAATAATTTTCGGTTTTCCTTGCGCGAAAAGTAACTATTGTAGTTTGCTCTAATTTATAGTAAATTGATACCATAATTTTCTCACACATTGGAATAGTTGTCCGATCTGAACAATATGTATAGAAATGGTAGCCCTACTTTCTGTAACAAATTTCCAAAAGAAAGAAGATTTCTTTTTAAATAAAAAATTTTGTCCATACAGGGATTTGATCGACTTGTTTATTCAAGGTATAATTAATAGTCCAATAAATCATGGTGAAATTATGAATTTTTATATAATGGCAAGCAAGCGATCTTGAATAAAAGTTTGAAAGTTGAAAATTATTATATATATTTATGTATATAAATAAAAGATGCTAAAAGCTTATTTAAAAACTATGATATTTTTTAGATCAAAAAAACCAAGTTTTCCATTGTTTTGTAATTGAAGTTTTTATATAATTTCCATTTATGCAATAGCTAAAAAGCAAGCATTTTTATGTGAAAACTTTTTATATTTATTAATTTTCTTTTTTTTTAATTACTTGGATGCACTCGGCGCACAACCACAAGTATGTATGTATATATACTTAAATATGTATGACTGTACAGTAGGGTGGGCCGAAGAAATTAATAATATTTTTTCACTCTATACTCTAAAAAATTGGCTGGTAGGACACCTCAAAAAAATTATCTCCAAGTATGAGTTCTTAATATTTATTAATAGGAAGTTCCGACGCTTTTCAGTTACTTACTATTTAGAAGAAATATGCATATCTCAGTATCTACTATTTGAAAAATATATTTTGTCTGCTTATATTTGTAAGAAATTCAATTCTCTACAAAAAATGAGCTCCTTCAATATTTTCGTAAACCTTACCGTTAAAATGTTATTAAAGGTATCATAAAAATTATTGTTTAGCGATTTATAAAATTCATCAAAAAACAGAAATACATATTGAAATAATTATTCTTTAATAATTTTTAATTTTCAAATATTATTTAGATACTAAGATATGCATTTGGTGGTTACCAACCAATTTTCAGAGTATAAAAAGACAAAACAGCCGTTTTTTTTTGATTTTTTTGATCCACCCTAGCGTACAGGTTGTTGCTGGCGTCAGTTGCTTGATAATTTTTGCTGGTGGGAAGCGCAAATGAAATTATTGTATGAACATAAAAAAAAAATTTTAGTTAGTACTTTTAAGCGCTTTTGTTTTCCCCCATTGGGCTTTTCGTTTTTTCCTTGCGATTTCTACTCACTGTGGCACTGGGTCGCCAATATTCAGTCGTAAGTAAATAAGTAGTCGTTGACTCATTTGGCCGCTGTTGTGTTTTGTTGCTGCATGTCAAACGGCACGACTCTCCAACTGAGTGCCAATGATGCTACGTATGGTTTAGAGTTACTTTGTAGTCAAATCTTATAAAATAATGGAATTTTTGCGTTTGCAATGTTGTTGTTGCTGCCTGCATTGCCTGAAGTGTTAGAGCGCATGCGCACAGACGCATAGCTCGTTTGCCTAAGTTATAAATTATGTAGTGTTCGTAAATAGTTTAGATATGTGTGTTGTATGGATGACGTTGCTAAGATTAATATGCAAAAATTAATTTAAATCAGTAAGTGTAAATGCAAAGAATGCGAGGGTGCATCTTATAAAGGCGTTATTTATGGCGGAAATTAATGGAAGTTTATTTTATTTTATTGCATTTCATTTTGTCAAAGCTGGCTCAGCACACGATCGATTGAGTATGATTTCTCGTGACTTAATCTTAATTTAATAAATAATAATACTATTATGGGTAGAAAAAAACGTTAATATATAAAACATATGCCTTATTGATATATTTTTAATATATTAATAGGACTCTTTTAATTAAAATATTTTTAATTCTCACATAAAATATAATAACTTGATCGCTCCTTAAGCATTTCATGTCTAATTAAGCCTTTATAACTTTAGCCCCTCTCATTTTTTTTAAAAATACATTTTCATTATACTTATTTTATAACCTGAACAGGGTATATCAATTTTGCCATGGAGTTTGTAACACCCAGAAGGTAAAGTCGGAAATCCTATAAAATGTATATATAAATAATCAGCGTGATAAACTGAGTCTATTTAGCTACGTTTGCCTGTCTGTCCATTTGAATATACGCGAACAGGGTCCTTTATTTTTCATGATATCGTTCTGAAACTTATCGGGTATCCTGTTGACTTTGTACTTGTAATACCGTAAATGGGTCAGAATAGTAGTGTTGTACAAAAAGTAACGGTATTAAAAATAATTCTACAAGTCATATTCTATATATGTATATACATAGCATATTCCTCGAAAATTTTCACATATTTTTGATACTTAAACAGTATTTAAACTTCGTCTTTAACAATGATGGTTTGCAATTAGCGTCAGCCCTATGATTCGCTCGGTTCATTTAACGCACGTTTCTATCTGAAATTTACTTTCTTACGTATTCTTCATTTTAATTGTTTTTGAATCGAAAAAAAACTTTTTAGCACCTTAAACTTTTTTTAAATATATCGAAAGTCATATATAAATATTATTTTTAAATTGAAAAAAATCTTGTTAGAAGTATATAAAAAATAATTTTCTATACTTCTATCGAAAATCTCATAATGAACTTAATAATAGAAATATTATTACAGAATTGAACTTTTATATTTGTAGTTTAGGTTTTAACTTCATTATAATAATATTTTTCTCACTGCGATTTCAATATTTTGCGCCACCACTGTTAATCATAAAAAATGCAATGCGTGCATTACTGATAAATACCAACAACTTGATAGTTATGCACAGCACCGGTTTTAGAAAAAAATAAAAAATACAACCACAATCTAAATACAACAATGCAAAGTAGCTATATACAACAAATATTGTTTGTATCTTTGTGAATATAAAAAACTTATAGTACATAAGAAAAATGAAAATTAGCATTACGATGGGCTTGGCTAGCCGCTGAACTTCTTGAACCGATTTCTTGAAATAAAAAAAAGGAATTTGGTTTAATGGCATTTTTCTGCAAAATAAAAGCAAACTACCGCGAATTGTCTTTATACCTACAAAACTCGTTAGTGCAGCTGGTAATAAATAAATCAAAATAAGTAAAACTAAAATTAACAGCTAAACTACAAAGCCAAGAAATATGCAATTATAGTAGCCAGAAGCAAAAGTAAAAATCGAAATATTAAAAACTTTTATTTTGCATTTTAGTAAACAGAATTAAATGAAATAAAAAAGTGTGTGGAAAAACGCCACTTCGAAAACTTGTTCTGCAATCGAAACCGTTAATCATAAAACGAGCCTCCTGACAACCAACTAGCCAGTCAACCAGCCGCAACTGTAAATTTGTAGTTGAAATATAAAATTAAGCGCAAAACAAACAAAAGCCAATCGCCTCGCAACATATCAGTATAAGCACTTAAAAGAAGAAGAAGAAAAATGAGAAAAATAAAAACAATAACTACTTTTAAAAGCAGTATTGCGAAATACTGAGAACCAGCAGAAAGAGTAGTGTAAGTAGCTGGAAAAAAACGTGAAAAAAAATACCAAAAAAAGCGAAAAATCATAGGCAAATACTGTAAACAATAAACAAAACAAAAAACAATGTTAATATCGACTATTAATCAGCGAAAAGTCGAAATTACGAGCCAACTTTAACTTGAAAAGTTATTTCATTTGTCGAAATTGTAGATATCGGACACCCATAGCATATAGCTGCCATACAAACTGACCGATGGAAATCGAGGTCTTACCATATATGGAGAACTTTTTTATTTAGCAAAATATGTTCCCGCAATTTGGCATGGTTTATTGTCCTAGACAATGCTAAAATCTGAAAATATATTTCTCAGCTCAAACCACTATAACTTTCTTCCATGGAAACTTTTTTTTACTTGTGAAGGGTATTATAGTTGCTTGCTTTCGTTTTATTTTACATTTTGCTTTATTTACATATTGTACTTTGAGACTTTCCTGCAATTTTGTGTTCTTTGCATTAATTCTGCATGTCTTACATTACATTGACTTCGCGCTGATCGCTGCTTATACCATTTTATATACGAGCGAGCCTTTACTTTTAAAACATTTACGAAGAAGCGAATTTGAATAAAATATTACAATATCATATTACACAAATATGACATTTCTGCATTTTCTTTTATTTTTTGCCTTTTTGATTATTTGCATTATTTTAGCAACTTGCGCCTGTGCTCGGCAAAAATTCGAAAGTACAAGAAGAGAAAGACGATATCAATGAGCGTTGTATGTTTAAGCGTGGCATGTCAAATAATTGAAATAAAAATGTATTGATATATGAAGTTTTAATAAAACAAAAAATGGTATTAAAGCAGTAAGAAAAGTATTTGGTTTTATTTGAAGATTGGTAAAGGTTTGAAATGTATTTGTACTCTACTTAACAACGAAATAAATGGTGTGGATTGGATTTCAAGTGGCATCGATAACGTGGTTTCTAAAAATGAAATTAAGCATTTGTTCAACTAAAAAATATGTAAAGATTCTCTAGCTCCATTACATGATATAAAAAAATGTTGGAACTCTTTGTATCGCTTCAATAGCTAGAACTTAAGGTGTGAAAGAAATACCGAAACTTAGTTTGATTTGCATAGGAAATCGAATTTCCGTATAGCTCATATATACTCAACTGAACTAAACAAGAGGCTCTCTATAGATAATACAATTTTAAATAACTCTTCTATAGGTTTTTTAATATTGATATGCGATAAGTAGTGTCAAGTTCTTCTGCAATTTTTACGTTCTGGGTTCATGTGGAACTATCTAATGCATTTTATTGCGATTTCATCAAGTAGGCTAATCGTCTTTAGACAACTAATATTCCAGACAAAATAAGTTCCACTACCAAGTATACTGGCTAAAATTCTAACACGGTTCTAAGCTAACAGGAATACTCATTTTCGAAACGACATCTCTCGAGCACCATAATTTTTTTTTTACTAATAGGTAGTGGGCCCTTCTTTTCTTAAGAAAATGTTCGATCAAAAAAAGGATATAAAAATTTTGTTCAGAGGAAAATCCACTTTACTTGCTTAAAGTTCTATAAAGTTGCAAATAACCTCGAACACTATTTCAAAGCATTCCTTAAATTTGCAGATTAAGAAAAAACCGAAAGTTATCGAGTTATTTATTAAATAATTTTCAACTCGGAATTTATTTTCTAAAGGCTTATTATTACTGATGAAAAAAGTATTTATAAAAATAATAACCAAAATTGATAAAATATATCGACAGAATTGACAATGACTCTTTGATTACCAATATCAGATATGTAATTCACTTAAACTGCCAAGGTGAGGCTAGTAATAATTGACCAATATATCCATGACCATGAATTTGACATGATTGAATTTGATTTTTATATTATTTATTTTTATAATTTATTATACTAAACACAATTTATCTCAAATGCAACTATGTATTCAGTTCTTAAGAATATTAAACTAATTTTAATTTATTTTTCTCCTCTTTTTTTCTTCTTTCTCCAGCATCCTTGGCATTGTTGTTGCATACCCAACAAATCACAATATCGTAGCTGTTTGCAATTGTTGTTATAAAAAGCCGCCAAAATTGGTCGCCTAACGAAAACTTCGTTTGTGCTCAACGACTACAAGGTGAGTGACATTTCGCCAGTACTCGTGCTCCTACCTATTCACATTGTCACATTTCGTCGTGTCTCAAGTGTGCGTTACTAAATGTTTGACTTTTTAAAATAGAAAAAAAACTATATATTTGTTGTAAAATAACCGATATTTCAAAGCCATTGGTGAGTTTTCAGTAGTATTTGCTTTTACTTCATTACAATTTCGAGGAATTGTTGTATATAGTTTGCAAAAAAAAGTATTGCACAATTGCTTATTGTAGTAAACTTTCCGAATAACAGCCTTTCCACTTGTTTCAATGTGTAAACATTTCGTGGCAAGGTAAGTGAGTCGGTAAACAAGGCAGTAAGTGGCAATTCACGGGGAACATATTGTGTATAAAGTGTTTCCAAGTGCGTATAAATGAAAATTTAAATGAAATGTTTTCATATAATTTTGATTTTCAACTTGTCTATGCGCTGTCAGCGTAAATAAGTGCGATTTTGAGGTTATGTATTTATTGGAGGTTAAGAGCGTGCTGTCTGAAGTAGGAGAATATAATAAATAGCAAATGTAGATTAACGAAAAAACGTGGGTAGAGAGATGTGGTAATCAATTAATGAAGATTAATTCTAATTAGAATATAATTGCAAAAGAGGAAAGAATTTTTATAGAAATAGGTTTTAAAAGATTCGTTCTAGAACGTCATCAACATGTAATATTTGTATACCTTGAACAGGATATATTAAGTTGACCACCAATTTTGTAATACCCAGAAGAAAACGTCGTAGGCACAGCGGAAGAGCTAAGTCGATTTAACCATCGCCGTTTGTCCGTCTATCCGCCTGTATATATGCCAACTAGCCCGTCAGTTTTTGAGTTATCGATTTAAAATTTTGTATATATGAAATATATTTAAAAAATTTTCCATACAACAGCATGTGTATAGCCTTAAGCATTGCCCAGTATATTTTATACATAATACTGACAACCGGAAACATTCACAGCCGATGAGTGCTGTCATAAGAAAAGTAAAAAGTTCTTTTATTTTGCCAATAATTTTTCTAGGAATCAATTCTTGTATCCGAGCTAAAAGACAAAGAACAAGATATGTAAAATGCTTATAGTTTTTAATGTACATAATTACATAATCAGCGTGAAATTTTCGACAAAGAGTGCCTAAATGACGTACAAAAGATTCAGATACCCCATGAGTATGCATTATTGAACTAGATACTAAATCTTCAGCGATTCGTGTGCCAAGCACCAGCGTTATGTAATTGATTTTTTTATTCTGCGATTTCTTTGTAGTATTGAAGCCGCAGGCAATTTTCGATTATTACAAAACTATTAAATTTGTTTCGGTACTTCTGTTATTTATCTGAAGAAAAGCTTAGCAATATAAATTCGAAAAGGGTCGAAACACAATAATTTTCGCTGGTCTGTGCTTTGATTATTGCTTTTGACGTCATTCCCTATAGGCTCAGGCTGGCCTGAGAGTTTCTGTTATATTGTTTATTCCAACGAATTCAATAATTCTCAAAATTTTCCTATTAAATTCTCTCTTCTTTGAACATATTTTTCAATTACTATTTTTTTTTGTTTTTGAGTTTATAGCCATTGCTGTAGAAATTGAAATGTATAGATGAATGATTTATCAGCTAAAGTCATTGATCTTGAACTTCAACATATTACGGGTACAATTGCGACTGAACAAGCCAAACGAATTTAATAAACATGTGATTGACAGGAACTAATTACAATAAAAATGCATGGAAAGTCAGCGATCAATTAAAAATTATGTATATAGATATATATAAATAAAAATAACAACAATTTATTTTTAATTGAAGGGCAGTTTTGCTATTATTTTGAAAGTAAGCTTTTATTATTCAAATTAAAAATCATTAATGCATGTAGACAATAAAATATACAATATATATATTCATACATATATTAAATTTATTTATTAAAGAGTATTGCTCAAGAAAGTTTCAATTGCATTATCTAGAAATAGTTAAGTATCAAAGGTTATTCTTCAATGTTCGAAGAACGCATTGAAAAAATGATCAGTTAAGAAAAAGTACAACAATACGGTACACAGTTCGATCATAAATATCGTCACTATTCAGGAAAGTGTACAAAACAATATTTGATAATCAAACTAGTATATAGTTCAATATTGAAACTTGAGCTTAGAAATGACATATTATAATAAGTCCAATATTGCTCGAATAATGACAATAATCAATTCTTATCTCTTATATAAATCTCGTTGGATGGCTTAGAAAGTCCCCTATCTGAGACAGTAAATTTAAAGTTAAATGATATTGCTAGATCTATAATGATTAGTTTGAATTTGAAGGACAAGTACAGTGACTAATTTGAACTTGAAGGAACCTCTGAAATAATTCCAATATTGACCTAACAATGACATTCATAAATTCAGTTTTTGAGAGATCGCTCTGAAATTTTTCTTACATTCTTTTCTAAGAAGCTGCTGCTTTGTTGTCCTATATCGGACCACTATAGCATATAGCTGCCATACAAACAGAAAAAACGGAAGCGCTTGTATGGAAACATTTTTCATTTCTACAGATATTTTCAAGAAAATAATCAGTGCCAAGATAATTGTGTAAAAAAATTGAGCAATCTCGGAAAAAATTATTCAGATCACCTCACTATAGCATATAGCTGCCATATAAACTGTTTTAGTTTTTTTTGAGGTATTTCCGTTTCACTTCAAATCAAACAATGTTGGCTTTTATGACTTCTAAATATTCTAGAATTAACGAAAAAATGTAAAACTAGAATTAAGTAAGAGTCTGACAAATTCATCATAATACTTTTAAAGTCATTGCGTAGGCGACATTTGGGTGAATAAACACTTGCGTGCAACGATTCAACTTACGAATATACTTTTTATTTAGTTTGATTACTAATCTTATTGTTATGCACACACGTTGCTGCAACATGTGTCTAAACACATGCTGTGTCAGAGGACAACTAGGCGTATGATTGATTATTTAGAAATATTGCGGTGTAATGATTTCTCACGCGGCTTTAAATAAATATTTTCTACTAGTATTTTCATACAATAAGAGCATGTGACTTGATAAAAAAGTGAAAGAAAAAGTAATAAAAACAGCAGTTATAGTTTGTTTTAAATTTTTTTATACAATTATTTATTAAATATTTTTAATGAGTCGTACAAAGAACTAAGTGTGAATTGTTTATATATTTGAAAAGCTTAATAAATTCAGCATTATTTTTACTAGACCATTAAGTAATAAACTGCTAGTTAACTACGTTAGATGATGCTGGCAATACTTATAGTTTCGTCTCTACATTTACGACTATGCCAGTACATCGATATTGTTCACAGCTGATTGGTGTATGATATTTTTCGTTGTTATTTTTGTTCGATCGTGACATACTCTTCAGTGGCAAGTTTCTGCTTTTATGCGCTAATAGCCTGACAGCAACTACAAATGCAACCTTAACCTTGAATCAAAGCACGTCCAATGACCATAGCAGTAGCGGTAATGAGATAAGTGTAACTACGTACAAATATAAAACATACATACCCACACAAATACAATTTTATGGTTATAAATATATACGTGTGAAAGCATAATAGCTCACGTTAGATGTGCTTTTGTTAGCAACTTTTGTTTTTGTGCCCTCTTTACAGTTGATTGCATTAAGAAATGTTTATTGCCACTCATTCGATTGGTAAAATGATGTTAGCCAGACACACACACATGCATAAAGTTAACAAATCAATGTAAAGTGTTAAATATTTTCTATGCAAGCGGCACTTAACTTATTTAATTAGCGCGAAAATGTTTGAAGTCTCAATGCAAAGTAATGAAATTAAATCTAATTCAGGCATTTAAATGTATTTTTTTTATATGTGTGAAGTACGGTTGATTTTGTGAATTAATGAACTTGATTGTGGCATGTTTAAAGCATAGTTAGGGCTCATTAGCCTGAAGGCTTCAAGCGAATAGCGTAGTGATTATTGGAGATAATGTATTTTTGATGGTTAATGTGTGGGTAGAAATACTTGAGAAAAAATTGTACTGATTACATTTTATTACATTAGAATTACCTTGCTAGTTTAATAGTTGGCGAAAAATAATTTTTTAATTTTTACCATTACATTTTGATTACTTTACGTCATAAAGTTAATTCTTATGTAATCCAACTGCCGAAATATTAATTACTACTTATTAAATATATTCTATTTATATACTTGTTAGCCACATTTTTTTAACAACAAATATTTTTTTATAAATATAAGTACTAGATTGATTAAAAAATATTTATTAAAGAATGCAAAAATAATGCAAGTAATCACACATTAATTTATTGATTTAAAAATAAGAAATCAATTGCTTATCAATTATTTAAAAAAAAATCTAAGAAATTGATCATATTGCAAATTTTGTATTGTATAAGCAATAATTAAATACTATGAACATGGCAATGGAAACTATAAACTATTTAAGAAGTAATCCAATGTAATTTGTGTAGTTATCTAAGGCTACCGTTAAAAAAAAATCAGCAAACATTTTTTTTGCTAATTAAGCAACTTGTTTCTAGTATGGAAAATGTTTTTAAAAAAATTAGACCAGGGTTGCCAGACGGATATCCAAAAAAGATATTTATTTAGTATAATTTCTCTGAATTTTACGTTGTTTTACGTTTTTCTTGTTTGTCATTGTTGATATTTAATAACTTAGAAAAGTATTTATAGTTATTGTTAGTTGCCCTACGCGAAATTTTCCCTTTTCTTATGATTTGCATATAATCGATATCTAATTAAATATTTGCGTACCAATTTGTGTAATAGAAATTGACTTTGCACTTTAAATTGATCACGAAAGTTTATAATTGTTAACCATTATAAAAGTAATTTATTAATAATTTAATGAATATTAATATATCGGTAACGTATTTACATTTTTTTGTTATGAGAACTATTTTAGTGTTTTTTATTACGCAAACGTGTAGCTCGACTTGAATTGCAAACTTGGCCGCAATTTTTTAACACGTACTACAAGTAAGTCACTCAAATATACATACTAAGTAGTCACATATTTTATATAACCATAAAGTTGTGCCACACAAATGTCATGATTTATTTGCAAGGCCTGAGACAATTGTGGGAAGATTTTGGTTTGTAATTGCACTCACAATACACAATTCACCCGATTTGCGGCTTGAGGAGTTCACAGTCGGGCTTGAATGATTTTTCGTATGAACTATGATTTGTGTGTGCTTATTTTTAGTTGTCGCTATTTAATATAGTGTTAACATGATATGTATAGAATATGAATTTAATTTTATTTTCGATGTATGGAATTGGTAGCAATGCATTTGTATATTTTGTATACCCTGAACAGGGTATGTCATGTTATGTTTGACACGAAGTTGGTAACACCCAAAGGGAAACGTCGGAGACCCTATAATATTTATAAATAAATGATCAGCGTGACGGGCTGAGATGATTTAGCCATGTTTGTCTGCCTGTCCAATCGGACCCATCGATATCGGATAACTATATCATATAGCTGCAATACAAACTGAACGATCGGAATAATGTGCTTGTATGTTAAAATTTTTCATTTGAGGAGCTATCTTCAAGAAATTTGACATGGATTATTACCTACGGTAATGGTAAAATCTCCGAAGAAATGATTCAGATCAGATCACTATAGCATATAGTATAGTTTACATACAAATTGATCGATAAAAATCCATTTTATGATTGGAATGGTATTTGTGAAGGGTATTATAGTTTCGGTGCAACCATAATTAACGTTTTTTTCTTGTTGTTTTACTTTTAGAATTTTTTTAGCCTTTTTTCGATGACTCAAGGCGCGAGTTACCTTTTTTCACAGCGTCACCCGCTCAAACTGCAAACGGCAATTAAGTGCAAATTGTGTGTACGTGCATGTTAATATGTATGTAGTTAATAGTCTCATTACATACAAGTATAAACAATGCAAAGTCATAATCATTTAATTTTTATGGCTTTATGCTCATGAATATTAAAAGGCTTATATATTATAGAAGACAGCAATGCTAAACTATAGCAAGATTTGAAGTGAGAATGTTTTGTTGTTTAAAATTTTTTCCACACATCTAACCACAAAATATAGGAATATATGCTAGTGAATAACATAATTTCCGTCAAATATTTGTTTTTAAATTTTTGATTTTTTTTTTAGTTTTTTCTTTAACACAAATAGCGCAGCGGTCATACATTGATCTCCTTTTATCTTCTAAGCACACATATAACATATTAATCATACCATATACCCTGTCATATGATTAATTTTAGCTGATGAGAGCCAGACACTTGGCGGTGAAAAATCAAAGTTAACTTCTATTATTGTTATTGTTTTTGTGTATGATTTTAAGTCACCGAAAAATACAACGCAGGAAATCTCATCGAAAGTGTCTAAAAGCACAACACTCTCCTATATTTAGTGGCATATACGTGTGTGTGCATTAATTACATTGGCGTGTAATCTGTGTTGGTCACGTATACGCCCTGTTGAACAATTAATTTTGAGGTGTAATTGCTTGCAACGAATTGTAGTACACGAAAAAAATGAATATATATATATTTTAACTGGTATATACATATGTATATGCAAATATATTTAATATATGTGTATATGTAAATATATATTACTCTAAAAACACTGCATTTGAGTCATATGCCACTTTTTTATTTCATTTTAGTTGCGGGACAGGTGTTGGCTTTAATTTATAGACACTTATTGATACTAACATTTTAATTTAAAATATTTTTGCACACACCCTTAATGCAATTAAAGCATGTTTTTTATATCAAATCTCTAAAGCTGACTTGATAATTTATCTGTCACGTATACGTCCTTTCGAACGTGCGCAAGGAATTAATGGTTGTTGTTTATTTTAATTGTTTTAAATGCGTTCAAGTTGTAGCAGATATCAACATATAGTTATACATAAAGTATTTTTTATTCAAATTACTTTTAGCGAAATTTAATTATTTCAAAATAAAGCATTTTTTTAAATGCAAAGCGCACACTATGGAAAAAATTTCTTGTGTATGAAGTAGTCGGCGTTGAACGAGCGTGAGAAGCTGTTCTCTTAAATTTGAAAAATTTAGCACGGCTTTTTAGATTTTTTTAAGTATTTCGAAATATTATTGCGTTTCAGTTTTGTTAAAGTGAATCTTTTTAATTTTTTTATAATCGTAGATTAGTTTCGATATGAAGTCATATTCGCTATTTGCCATACATGTGAGTTGTTTGCCAATAAAAATAAAAATAAGTAAACAGTATTTTAATTATTTTTACTATGTTTGATTTGATCGTGGACTTAAATATGAATAATAAATGTTTGTGGTATTATTTTAACAAACGAAGTGTACTGACCTGACCGTTTTCGAAACTAAATTTGTATACCTATATGGTATAATTAGCCCTAACATGTCTACGAGCTGCTTAGCTGAGCTTCTTTCTTAATTTTTCGACTACAAATGGCTGTTTGTATTTAAAATATTTTTAAAATCAGAAAGACCGTCGGTATATAGCATATAGCTGTCATACAAACTGAACGATCGGAATCAAGTGCTTGTATGGAAATATTTTTAGTTGACGAGATATCTTGAAGAAATTCGGCAGAGCTTACTATCTAAAGCAATGTGCAATCTCCGAAGAAATTATTCAGATCAGATCTTTGTTTTATAAGACTTTTATTTTATAAGTAGAGTTTGACTTATAAATATCAAAAATTAAAATTTGTTTGAATTATTACATTATTCATCTAAGGAGTGTAGATAGTGTAGCAATAAATATTTAAATTTTTGAGGCCTACATTTCGGCGCATTGTATAATAAATTAAGGTGTGACTTCCTGTGTAGCTCTGGTGACACATGGTGAAAATTTTTATGTCCAAAAGATCGTTACCGCTTTTAAAATAGCACATTCAGAACTAAGCTTGCTTGTTTAAAGCAGCTTAAAAGCTAAAATCATATTCTCTGGTCTAAAATATTATGCAAATGGAGAAACAAGATTTTTATATTATATTATCAAGAGTTAGTATGCCATTAATGCATTGAATACCCATTTTATGGCTTGTTTCCTAAAACATAATTATATTCGTGTTATTTTGCTGGTTCAGCTTTAACTATTATATATATTGCATTAGTTATTTTGTTGCAGTAATTTGGCAAATTAGCAAATCATAAAGGCAAATAACTATTGTACAATAAACAAATAAGAATACTTCTATGTAGCAAAGATCACCGTGTTGCTCATCAAAAAGTACATGGGTAATTTACGCTAAAAATACTAGTTACTAAAGACGGCTAACGAAATGGAAGCACTGAAACACTACACATAAGCGGCTATTTACGTGCATACCTGTATTTATTTCAAAGATAGTTAGCACTCATTAACGAAAAGTTAATAAATCACTTGAAAGATGCGCTGACTAATGAACAGCGCCCACCCATTGTCTAGACGGGGTAAAAAAACCTTAAACCATAGCGATTGCTATTTATAGAAATATTCAGAAGCATTTAGTATTCATTTAAGAAGTTTTATAGCTATAGGGAATTTGTGTTTTTACAATTCTTAGTTTTTGGGGTTATTTGTGCTTTATTTAAAATTGCATATTTAAGACTTATTTTTACTAGTGAATTACATATTTAAATTTTTTGCTTAGTAATAGCATATTTTTAGGCGTACAGTAGCTTTACTATGAAAATATACGCTATATTGTAGTTAAAGATCTTTCATACACTAACCCATTTTACACTAAATTTGGACCATATTTTAGTTACATGTCATCTTTTACCTAGTTAATCGGCCAGTATTGACGCTGTTGCATTGGTAACAGTAAAATTAATTTAAACCTCTAAGTATTACCTTCTCTTCACTATTGCGAATTCAAGCGCCTACTAGAGCCCTACGTTAATCTAATACTGATCAGCTGAGTGAATGATCCCATCTCCAAAATAAGCTATAATTATGTTATGTAAGTGGCATACACATATATATCCATTGTTCTGACAACTCTTCGATTAGTACATCCTACTTTTTCTTACTTTTGAAATGAATTATTAAACGAAGACAGTTGTTTGACCACGTCATAATTATCGCACTGTTGTGAATTAATTAATTCTTCATAAGCTGAATCAGTCAGAAAAAGTTGAAATGAGCGGAAAATGAGAGGAATTCAGACAAGTTAGTGGATGCAATTAGCCAACCGTAAAAAATACTAAAAAACCTGTAAATAACACTATGTAAAAAATCTGTGATTTCAATGTTGAAAAATGTAACCAACCAGATGTTGAGAATTGTTCATATTTATTGCTAAAGCAAGTGTTATTGACAGTCATATAAATTTTATGACTACGGTTTAATTCATGCTTTGCAAAGTCTCATATACAGCACCTGTTGCTGGCCAACGCTGAGTTTGATATATTCATTTCAACTGCGATGGTTTTTGATTAAAGCCCTCAGACATGAATACTTGTTCACACAGTGTAGTCGTCGTTTTGCATTACAAAAGCCAATTTCATAACATTTCAGTCTTTTATGCAAATTGTACTAAATATGCGCAATAAATTCAAGATTGATAAATGTGTTCCTATACATATCCTATACATAATATAGGATGTACTTTTTACAAATGACCCAGTGTGACCCCGACCAAACTTGTTTTCCGGTATGTATCCTAATGCTAGCCGAAAACAAAATTACTCCACGCCTCAATACCCTTATAACTTATACCAAACTCTCTAAAACTTGCCAAGTCTGGGTATCAGCCTCTATAGCTACCCTAACCTATCTCAAACTTTCCACAACTATCCATGTGTGACTTCGGTAATCTTGGTCGCGGGTATGAATCCGAACACTAGCTTAACATAGCCGAAAAGGAAATTATTTCTCTGATCGACTGATCTGGACATTAGCCTCAATACCTACCCTAACTTATCGCGAATTTTGTACAACTACACAAGTGCGACCCTGGTAATCTTGATCGCGGGTATCAACTACAATACTTAAACTAGCTTCAATACCCGAAAAGGAAATGATCCGAAAATATTAATATGCTTAATAATTATGGTAATGAAGTTAGAAATATGGGTCTCCTGCAGTTTTATATAGCGCCCAATACTAGTGAATACAGTTCGAATAAAAGTAATGGTTGCTACATTCTCCAACTTAACCTAGTCTTTTACACTTAGTCTTTAAATTAACCAAATTAACGTAATCATATCGGTCACTGTACGGATCACCAATATGCTGAATGTATTCTATAAGACATCTATTATATATCCCGAGCATCGCTCTTGCCTGCCGAGTGTTAATGGCACAAGTAAAATTTCAACTGCTCTCATACTATGTATGACGCCAGTAAAACACGCATATAATGCTTTTTTCTATTATAGTATTTTTTTTTCACCTTCAATTTTTATTACGCATTTAAAATATATGTTGTGGTTTCTACGCATTTTGTTACAAATAAATCTCAGCTGTCCATCTTCACTTCCCAGTTTTCTGTTGTCTTTTGACCTTAAGCAAATATTTCATGCCTTTCAGTACAATTTACATTTTTTAGGCATAACACTCCACCAATCAGATTTGCAAGACGTTGTGCAAAAACTAACAGCCAAATGTTGGTAAACAAAGTTCAAGTTCATAACAAAAACAAAAAAGCAAAAATTATAAATTCATTTCTGTAGCAAATATTTAAATATGTGGTTGTAAAAACGTTGTTCAAGTCGTTTTGCATTCCGTCAACAACGATGAGTTGCACAAAATAAAGAGCAGACTTCAAAATGTAGGTAGATATGTAATAGAAATAGCAGAAAAAATCGCCTAGTTTTGCAAATCAATCGAATATAGTGTATATATTATATTTATATATTTCTCTCACGGTATAGCGTGGGCGCAAGTGTAATGGCATAACACCCGGACATTGATGGAAACACGATGCGTATATAACACCTATATGAATGTATGTATGTCTGGCTTTCTTTAAACATGCGAGTTTAATATAAGAAAAAGTAAAATTGATATGGGTTTCCCACTGTGAGTGTTGCTCTTTTATGATTATTTTTTTAACAAACATATTTATTTTCTGTCTTTATAACTTCCACGTTATGTGCACTTAACTCTGGCGCATTTAACTGACTTCTAACATTTGGTTTCATTTTGCCGGTTTGACGGTCAAAAACAGCGACATCGTGGAATGTGATTTTACATAGAAACTCAAATAGACGTAATAGAAAATAGGTAACGACATGTTGGCCTGCAAAGAGAGGCATGCTCACAAGCGCGTTGACGACGGACACGTTTATTGCGCAAATGCCGAACGAATTTTAATAAGTACGCTATCGTCTTTACACCACCTGATTTTGCTATTTCCAACCTAGTGAATGAATTACTAAATTAGCAGCTTAAGAGCCTCCAAAGAGAGTGTAGTGTAGAGCACACTCAATAAATTTACTTGCACATTTTTGTTACGGTATTTTTTAGACAAACAATTAAAGAGCAGCAAATTATATGTTATTTAATTTTTACAACACTTATTATATATATATATAACACAAAGATATACATTTACAAAACTGAGCTAAGCAAATGCGCGCGTATGTGTATCAAAAGTCAAAAGAGCCAATGGTAAACAATGCGCCTGCGCATGCGTTCGACACACTAATTCGAAATTGTCTAAGCACGCTGTTGCGTCGTTGCACGTACAACTTGGCGAACAAGCAAATGTACACTTATGTATACACATGCATACATAAATATATGTGAAGCTACTAAGCAAGCGGCATTTGTGTGTCTACTATGAGTTGTAGACTAACATTTATTTAATTTTCGTAAAGTGGGTCATGGTTAAATGTACTTGTGGAGCATGACTTGGCTGCATAATATCAAGCGACGCTGGTGATCTTCGTTTGAGCATTTATTTGTGGGCAAAGCACGAGCAGGCTTAGAGTTGTATGTTTGTATATAAGATGCGAAGATGTGAGCATGTATGCTCTCGTTGACTGACAGCCAAAAAGACGGAAAACGTTAAGCGAAATCCAAGTATACCGTTTTGAATAGCACAGCTGTGCTGTCGGGGAATACGCGTTGTGCTCAAATTGTAGCATATTTTTCAAAGACAAGTTTCTAAAAATACGGAAATCAAAAGGTATATTGTTGAATTTGTGAAAAATAATTGAAAAATATGGCTATGAAAAGGTGGCTTATTTATTTTCCGAAACTAAAAAATCCTGAAAACCATAAAAGTGTTCAACACACGAGCTTACATATTTAAAAAAATTATAATTATTAATAAAGAAATAATAAAAATAAAATATATTACATTAAAAAAAGAAACGCTAAACTCGGTTGCGCCGAAGCTATAATACCCCTCACAGGGGCATTTATTATGGTATAAATTTATAAAAGGAGCCTTAGCTTGATTTTGATCGGTTTTGCGATAAGTTTGTATGGCAGCTATATGTTAGAGTAACCTCAAATTGTACCGTTGCTTTAAGAAATAATCTGTGACATATTTTGTAAAGATATCTCGTCAAATAAAAAAGTTTTTCATACAAGCACATGATTTTGATCTGTCAATTTTTATGGCAGTATGTGTATGCTATAGTCGTCCGATATCTACGGTTCTGACAAATTTCAATAAAAGAAAAAAGACCGTGTGAAAAATTTCAGATCGATGTCTCAAAAATTGTGGGTATACAGACGGACATGTGTAAATCGGATCGGCTCGTTACGCTGATCATTTATAACATATACCTACAAGTATATATGGTATATAGCTAACATAATATACAATGTTTGGGGTATTAATATATGAAGATTTAATAGGTGAAACTTAGCTGTTAGAAACTAAAGAAACATGGTGTGAGGTCATTTGCGAAATTATTGCCGCTTTCTAATAAATTATTTACTTACAAGCAAAGTTAACAATTTTGTAAACCAAGCCGTGACCGAATTTTGAACTTAAGAGCACGAGTTGGTATTTGAATGAACTTGTTTTCTAAGGCTAAAAATAATGGTTTAAATAATTTTTTACAAAAAAGTGTGTAATAATGTTTCTAATGAAATGCACTATTATTTCGCCGACAATTTAAACTGCATCCTTAATTTATCGGAGAACTTAAAGTCTATACCATAAATGGGTCATCATAAAATAAACATCTTGCAAAGCTAAAAGCGTCTATGAATATACGTAGTATATATAAACTGTCTTCCATCTGTCAAACGTTAGAGAGTAGCGAATCGAACACATTATACCAGTCCAAAATAGCTGGAGGCACGTTCTCCATAAACAAATATATTTGATATTAAGTCTGATGTCTTAAAATTTAATCATATTCTTTATATTTTAAATTTTTATAGTAATTTTTTATTTCAGCTATTCACAATAATAAAACTGATCTAAATTCTTCTGTAAAGTGAAATTTTGTAGCCTTGAAGAAAGCGTTAATACCTAATTAATGAGGTATTCGCATAGCCTTTGTTAACATAACTTGATTGTTGTTTTACAAATAAATGTTTTTAAAAGACAGCAGCACCCAAAAAAAGCGAGTAGCGAAATGGCGAGTCGATGGCGGCCATACATAAAACTAACATTTAAACAGCGATCTAAATTTTCTAAAGTCAGCATTAAAATTCCTGGTTACCACCGATTCGATTCCATCTGACTTTTCGTTAGCGAATCCTTCTTTGCACCTCAAAACTGGTTTTAGGTTCGTTAAAAGGACATTTATCACTCTCATATAGGTATACTCGTGTGTATGACTAGGACGAGAGCTAATCTCCATCAACGTCTTTTATTCTCCCTCCTTCTGGAAGTAAGTATGATGATTTTAGTTATAGAAAACCATTTGCTGATAGTTCGTTTTAGCTACAAAGTTTTGTGGCCTGCATGGAAGTGGGTGCAGCTATAAAATTTGGTTGAAATGTTAAATTTGTTCTAAAATTTCTTTCAATTATATCAACTTTATTGTCATAATTTCGATTTTTCAAAATCAAGTTGCAGTAGTTTTTTATTCGTAATAATTGTGACGTAAATATGAGAGAGTGAAGTGACGTGTGGTAAGCTGAACAATTTTTTTTTTTTTGGTTATAATATTATATAATAAACTTTATAGCAAAGAGAATAAAATATTGTCACGAATAGTATGAAGATTATCAAACTCATTTAAGCGAAAGAAAAACTAAAAATTTGTTATGATCTATTTGATTTTATTTTTTATTTTATTACATTTATTTTATTATATTATATTTTATTTTACTTTAATTTATTTTATTTTGTTTTATTTTATGCTATTTTTTATTTATTTCAAAGTTATCAGCTTAAATTTGTAAAACCTTTTTAAGACTTTCAATGGGTTTTAATTAAACCATGAAATTAATAAAATTCAAAAACCAACGCTGTTCGAATTTTTTCATGATTAATAACATAGTTAATTCTACCCAAAAAAATTAACTTGCTTTTATACCATCTACTAATCAGATTTCGTTTCCTTTCTAACATCTCAGATTACGGGACTGTGGACACGTGTTAACTAAAAAATAACCAAAATACAAATTCGGTGGACAAGAATTGATTTTGCGTTGCCAGAAAGTGATTTATTGACTGATTGACGAACTTTTGAAGTGTTAAAAATTATGCAAATTTTTAAAGGTCAGAAAAAAAGCGTTTAGAACTGAAAGAAAAGTAATAAAAATGAAATAAGAAAAGGTAAAAAGTATAATAAAAAAATACAGCAATGATTACTGGAGGCAGGTTTTGAATAAATTTGGCTATTTTGATTTAATACTTTTTATTTTATTTTTAATTTTTATCTCAGATTTTATTTGGCTAAAGCGCACTTTTAAAAATTTCTGTTCCAAATAAGAGCCGTTTAGTTCACTTCAGTGTAATAAATTTTATTTATAACCTATTAAAGTCAAAAGTAATTAAATAAGATCTAAACGCCTGCGCAATTACTCAGACAGATTACGTGACTTAACGGCAATTTATTTTTTCAGCAAGTTAATCGGCGCTCGTTGAATATTTGCTGGCATAAAAAAGTAAATGGAGCGCAATACATCAAAAAAGAGACATTCCAGCGTTTTAATTTTTTTTTATTTAATAGTAACTCTCTAACTAAAATATGCGTCAAGCTAAATCAGTCACCTTGTGTACTTAATATTTTTGCGTGTTTTTCCAGCACTGACTAACCAACAATAATTCTCATTCATTTGCTGAAAAATGTTGAAAAATTGGCGGATGATTTCTTTGTGGTTATTTTTTTATACAATATATTTGCACTTTATGTTTTTTTTTTTTACAATATTCTGCCTGTAACTTCAGTGTCGTGAATAAAACATATTTCCATACATACAAAAATGAGCACAACAGGTGTTAAAACGCGCTTAAATAACACCTAACTGTGCATATGTACACTTCTACATACTTTTATGTATGTTTAATTAAGTTAATTTTTAAATCGCTAAATATACCTCAAGACATTCGCAAAGTAATTATTTTTTATATCAATTAAATAATTCTAGTTAACCACAAAATTGTCACAAATTGTAGGTTATTGCCAAAAGATATAGACTGTTTTGTGCTTATACACTTGTGTATACTGTGCTAAAACTTAGCATATTTGCGCTTAAATAAGAAAAGTTGAATTTCTTTTATGCTGGAATTAGGAGTGGAGGAAAGTTGGGAGTCCAAGGTAGGAGGCTGTGTGGTGATTGCTTAGAGATTATTTTAAAAGACATAACCTCGTAACCTTAGTGGCTACTTTTACACATATGTATATATAATAGCCGTTTTGGATTTGCCCGTCTTTGCACGCAAAGTTTGAATAATGTTCTCTTTACGTTATTTCATAAAAGTTCTTATCGAAAAACATGATTTTTTGATGAACGTGAAATTGCGTAATAAACTTGGACAGTTTACAAGGATTTTACGAAAATGAGACATGGCATGTTGAAATGACAAACCTTACTGAACACATTGACAAAATTCGACACAAATCCGTAAACAAACATGGCCGCCACGAGCTGTCAAAATCACGTCATCTCTATTGCTAGACGCTTACATAGTGTAATGAAGAGTATTCATTTTCATACAGTTAAATTTAGGAAAGTTGTTTTACTTTTAAAACATTTGAATAAATCGTGTATATGTATGTAGTTCTTTTAATTTTCCATATCTAATTAAAGCGTTAATAAGACTTCTTTTTAATTTTTGCGTTTTGTCATCTTAAAATAAACTTCGGCTTATCTGATAAACCGATTTATTTCTAGCATTACTTTAACTATCATAAAATTGTATAATTTTCTACTTTTACAAAATATTCAAAAGCAACCATTTTTGATGTCATAACTTTCACATGTCACATTACAAAAATCTGCGTCTGCTATTAAATTTCACAAAACTGTACATTCAGACGACAATTAGCATAATTGTCAGTTACCATAACCTAAAGGTGGCAAACAATATTCCAGCTATCAATTATCACATTACTTTTCGTTAAATTTCTATAGCTATAGTTTTATTTTCAACCATTATACATTCTAAATATTCATACATATTTCCATATAGGGTATATACGTACGACTATAACCCCATATGCTGTATTTTGTTGTTTTTCAGCCTTTCTAAAATTGAAGACATGTAGTATATTCTTATTGGCTTGAATTCTTTGTTATTCTTTTATTTGTCATTGTTTTTGTTTTGGTTGTGTTTGTTATAGTTCTTAACGCTTTTGGCTGCTGGCGTTTTTTTCGACAAAAAACACATATCCAAATTATTGCCAATTAAACGCTATAGAATACTATATACGAGTATATAGACTAATATATTTCTGCACATATATATATATGAGTATAGTTATGAATGAATCACGGGAGTGTGGCGCACATTTGTTTTGTTTCACTATAAAAAAGTTATGGCCAATATAAGTACGTTGTGTTAATATTTGAAAAGATACATATATATATATTTGATGCTTTTAACAGCGATCTAAGATGGCTTGACGTAAAATTTGTCTTTATTTACGTGCTTGATAACGCTAATTTAGATCAACAAATATTTGAATTTGAAAATTATACAAATATTTTCTGGCGAAATATCGTTGTCACGAACAGTTTTTAGCGTTAATAACCGTTACTTTTGCTGTATACAGTTAGTGAGTCATGCTGAAAAACTTGGATAAAAATACACGTATGAATAATATATTCTGTTTTTGCTTTGAGTCATAAAATATTTTTTTGCGGTTTGAAGATGAGTTGTTGAGAATTCTAGAGCCAGATAGAGAGTTTCTAATTTAGAAATCAGAGCTGTAACTTGCTTCCTCATGCTACAAGTCGTTTAAATCGTTGAGAACAAGCTTCTACCATTTCCTCTTCAAGTGTCAGGAAGAAGCCTGAAAGTCCAATTTTGTTATGCTGACCTTATACTCTTTTTGTGATTTATGGAATCGCTGGTTACAGGGATGAAGGTGCAATTTTTTATTGTAAAAATACTTTAGCTCTCACACTTTCAGCCTTTCAAGCGAACTAGCTGGAATCGAAATCGACGTGTATATAAATATATACGCTCCATTAATGGCAATTACATACTTTCTTAAATATCTACAATATATTCTTCTAAAAATAATTTTGAGCCAATTATCTGCTCAGCTTTAAGCCAAATAAGACACCAACTACTTTATGTCGGTTTATTCGCTTAAAAACTTTTTCCTACGCATACAAATTATGCTGTTGTCACTCATATGGGATTCTTAACTGTACGCGACTACATAGCAACCGCCTTATTAACATGTTCTCTGGCGTCTGCGCAGCCATTGAACTCACTATCGCACTGCTTTTGTAGTGGGTATCATTGTTATGGGTATTGCCCAGCTATGAAAATTGAATTTATTACAAGTGCTACTCAAAACACTTATGTATATGTATGTGTATGTAAGAGTGTGTGCGGATGTGTTTAGATCCGGAAACGAGCTTGGACTTTAGCTGTCGCTTAAAGCATTGCTTGCTCAAGTACTTGCAATCGTTGACGGTTTCCGAAATCCGTTTACAAAACGAATGCAAATACAATATCGGCAAACGGACAAGTGTACTCGTAATTCCCAGTATTGACGGATATTGGTAATTTGTATATAAAATGCTTGCGGACTATTAAGTACAATAAAATATATATTTTATTCTATTTTTCATTTTTGATTCTTCAACGTCTGAGTGCCCGTAGCGAATGCAATTAATTTAATTTGTAATCACTTGTGACAAATTCAGCGTGACCGAAATGACAGCTCAAACGTAAAAAATAAAAAAAAAAAATGTTAACTTCGGCCTTACCAAAGCTATAATACCCTTTATAAATATAAATGTTTTCCATACAAGGACTTTATCAGACCGATCAGTTTGTATAGCAGCTATATGCTATAGTTGTCCGATCTGAACATTTTGTTTGGAGATTGTACCGTTGTCTTGAACAACAATCCATCTTAAGTTTCGTAAACATATCTTGCCAAATAAAAAATTTTTATCATATAATACAAGTAGTGGTCCGATGTCTGCAGTTTCGGCAAATAAGCAATCTTGAAGTGAAAGGAACGCGTGAAAAGTTTCAGATCAGCTAAATCGACTCTTCTTTCTGTTTTGGTTCTTAATTGGTGTTACAAACTTCGTTGCAAAAATAATATACCTTGTTTAGGGTATAAAAATTTAAAATAAATTTAAATTACAACAACAGCTTGGCTACGTTGAATGCTTAGCGATCAATTATTAGGCTGTAAGGTCCAAGCGCGCGCTGTAGTGTGCGCAAAGCTCTTGTCTCGTCGCGTAAATGATCCAATCAGTCTAATGTGTTTGACATTGGCTTTTTAACACTAATAAACAATTAATAATGATTTTATAAATTTAACAGTAATTATTTATCAACTAATTCTTCTTTTAATATTTTTTTTCGTTTTTTTTTTTTGCAGGACGAGGACATGGGTTTCAGTTCGCGCATGGACTGCTGCGGGCAGTTCGTCAAATATAGCCTGTTCATTTCAAATTTGATAATATTTGTGAGTATAAGCCAAACTTAATTACGCACATAAGCACATTTAATTGGTTTGTTAAATCTTTACGTACACTTAAGCGTACACTTAGCCTTGCTTCAGCTTGCGCTGTGACCTTAATTAGAGCTAATTTTGTGTCGCTTTTTATGAAATATTTCATTTGAGAATTACTTTACACATTTTTCATGACATTTTTACACGCTAATTTTTAAGTGGTCTCCCTCTTTTTTTCCTATCTCTCTTTCCATTTCTCTCTCTTTTTTTAATAGGTCGGTGGCGCAACAGTCTTTACGCTTACACTATGGACGCTCGTGGATCGCAGTTTTATGAATGAGTTGTTGGGCACTAATCTCTTCTCGGGCGCCGTTTACGTCTTACTGGTTACGTCGGTGGCGATTTGTTTGCTCTCATTTTTGGGTTGTGTGGGTGCGGGTAAAGAGGTCAAATGTCTGCTACTGACGGTGAGTATTTGAGATAAATTATTTATAAGAGTAGAAATTATATAAATATAAAAGAACTATCTTGTTTCAAAACCTCCCTCACCAACTTTTAAAAAAAATCTGTACTTGTAATCTTGTACTCCTTGTTCCGAACGGTCTTTACATCCTTCAGTGATTTTTGACGAAAAGCAGTAAATTCATATTAGAGGAACTTCGGTCCATAGGATAACTAAGAGTAGGTTTTCATTGCTGTTCCACCTTTTCCAAGAGTTAGATTTAGTTTAAGAGTTTCTTATAACTTCCTATGTTATTACTGAAATAAAAACTCTTTTATATGGTTCTTATTATTTGATTGCAGTATTTCATAATTGTGGCGCTAGTGTTTGTGACGATGTTAATCGGCGGCATACTGGGCTATGTGTTTAGGGAACGTGTACAGCAAACGATGAGACAGGTAAGCCACTACAAAAAAACGATATAATTAAAATAACTTCGTATATTAAAATTCGAATATTACTAATTAATAATTTTTTTTCCCACAGGAAATGCGTGCCACTATGGCGCTATACGGAAGCCGTCGTGATGTCACCTTAGCGTGGGATCAAACACAAGAGCGTCTTCAGTGCTGCGGTGTGGACACCTGGCACGACTGGAATCGCTATGGGCCCGTACCAGAATCTTGTTGTCAGGAATTGTTCGGTGGACAGCGCAAAGACTGCAGCATCTTTCCAACAATAACAAATCTCTATAGTCAGGGCTGTCTGTATGTGACGACAAATTTCATACGCGATCATGCGGCGTTAATTGGCGGCACTGCCATAGCAGTGGCCATATTAATGGTATGCAATTGTGTTATAGATACAATTTTGATTAAAAAAAACTTTTCTAATTATTTATGCTCAATTTCTATTACAGATATTTGGCATGATATTCTCATGCCTGCTATTTAATATGATTGAATAGTACGCTGGACATTGAGGAGGCGTCATGTCGCGAAATAAGCTAAAAAAAATGGTGGAAGTTGCAGAATTATTAGAAGAGCAAACAAATACAACTGATTAGTAACAAAAAAGCGCTTACAATCACGCACACAAACACACACATTCATACACTATAACACAAATTCATAGAAATATGCCAACATATACACAAATCCAAACACTCACACTTACTTAAAAACATACACACGTCCAACAAATCCAACAAAAAAAGTTGGCAATAATTAAAAAAAAAACCGTAAAAATTATGCTCATAACAAAATCAAATAAAACTTTTTGGCTTAACGCCTGAAAGTAAGCCACTAAACTGTTCCAACGCGCTAAACATCCATGTTATATTCGAAAAAGTAAACAATATTAGTATGTCGTCCCATTTATCTCACAGTCCCATTAATTATAAAATTATTTTAAGCAAATTTTGGTTTTAAATTTAATATTGCTCATAAAAATTTTTGCGTTACGCAACGCTGCTGTATCAAAAAAAGTATTATTTTCGAATTTGTAAGTGCATAATAAATACATATATGTATACTTGTATAATATTTGTAATGTTGTAATACATTGCATTAATTTTTAAAATATTCTATGTATAAATATTTACTTTAAACCATATAATATATGTATTTGAACAGCTGGCCGCCTAAAGGTATGCTACAAAGATTTTTGCTAATTATAAAATATGTTTCAAACCAAAAGCGTGCTTTGTTGTAATTTAAAAAATCACTCACATACTTTTAGACAGTTAATTTCTCTTAAGGAGCCAGCTGTTGCATACAATCTTCAGCTTAAATACATAAATATACAAGCGATTAGTTATATTTTTTAGTTTTACTTAGTTTCATTACAAAATATTTTCGTTAAAATCTGAGTGTTTTCCACAAGCAATACATTAATAGCTAATACTAGTTTATTAATGACATAAAAAAATGAAATTGCAATTCATGCAGTTACATATAATTTAGTTGCTAAGTCTATATAATTACCTGTACACCGTACTTAAGCAATACCTTATTCATTATTATGTAAGACTTCAATATCGAATATTTCTTCTTGCATATATCGTCCGTTATTTTAGCATATCGTAATTATAAACATGCATCAATATTTCTGTTTTGTAAAAAATATTTTTTTTTCATTGTATGTATGTATTTAACTGTAACTTGTAATTACTTTATAAATGCATGTGCAGCAATATCGAAATTTATTGGTTGAAATACAAGTCAAATATATTATTGTTAAATAACATAACTGCAGTCAAAATTGTTTGAAAATTTGAGGAAGAACAGGAAAAAACGTAAGCTTCGGATGCACCGAAGCTATGGCAGCTGTATGCTATAGTGGTCCGATCTGGAAAATTTCTTCAGATATTTTAGCGTTAGCTTGGAGAATAATTAATGCCAAATTTCTTGATACTTTGTCAAATTTTGATTTTGATCGTTGAATTTGTATGGCAGCTATAAGCTATAAGCAATCCGATATCAATGGTTCCGACAAATGAGCAGTTTCTTGAGAAGCAAAGGACGTGTGCACGGTTTCAGATCGTTATTCAAAAACTGAGGGACTCGGTCGGTACAGACAGACAGACAGACGGGCATGGCTAAATCAGATTTTTGTGAGGAAAAACATGCGTATATTATATTTAACGCTTGCAGCCAAATTCTTGATTCACCATATAAAAATTTATACTCATTACATTAGAATATCGTTAAGTCTACAAAATTACCTACAATCGAAGTTGCTGCTATGTACAATCGTCTACGCTGCTGCTCAAACCAATTCACAGTCTAGGAAGTAAGTGGTTGAAAGGCGAATGGGACTGTTACATAATTATGCTCGTTCCACTTTTAGCCGGTAATATGTTTCCACCATAAGTGATCAGCCTAAGTATATAAATTTACTGCGCTGTAGCGAATATATCGCTAGTTACATTTTTGCGGCCACACACTCCACATTGACCGTCACCACATCACCATCGCTGAAGTTCCATAGAACCCAATACGTACAAATGATCTAGATTTAGATGAATTGAACCATCCAGAAATCTAGCTTCGAATAAGCCCACGTCCTTGTATGGTGACTTTATCGATTCCAAATTTCCTTCTTTACATTGTTCAAGATAATTTGTGCTTCTCGACAGCCGTCTCCTCGGTCCTACGTTCCATTTCAGAGGTCGGAGGTTCTTTCACCAAGTTGAAGAATTTTCAATTTGCTAGAGCATATACGGTGTTGACAAATACCGGTAGTCGACATTTTCGACGAAGTTCTCCTAACACTTCGAGCTTAACAATCTACTGGTTTTCTTTGGCAGCTAGTGGTCGCAATGGCTGACTAAGATTTGTTAGAAAACTGAACTCAAGCCATCGGCCGTATAGTAAGCTTTCGCTTTTGCGTAATTTTCACAGCGACCGGTTCTACGTAACCGGAATTGACTCGGGTCTGTCCAAGGACTGTTATTTCGATGATATCGCTCTGTTTGGATCGGTAAGTAATAATTCCGCTTGTGTATATCCTTTGAATCAGTTATCTACGCTTATTTTTCTTAAAAACTTTCACTTTCTCAACTGCAGCTCTAAAAAGAGCCTACGACCATGCGCTAGGTACAGATAATATTACTGTATATTTTAGTTTAGGAACCCTAACCAAAACCGCGCGAGTTTTCTCCTTCATCCAGACTCCTGGTATTTTGAAACCGAGACCATAACCTTAGGAACTTTGATATTTTCCTAAAATATTACAGATATGACCTCGATTGCCTTTAAATTTTGAGTATTGGCTGAAGTATACCTTTTCTACATTACTTGATTTATAGGTAAAAATTGGAAGTTGGATCTCATGAAACATGTGTTGAAAGAGCTATAAAAATGGATAGCCGCTTTTAGAAAATATTATAACTAAAAACTAAAATTGGACGTATAATTCTGGATCCCGATCTTAAAAAACTTTAAAATATATATATTATATATATATATAAATAGATATTATATAAATATATATTATATAGATATATATAAATATTAGGTTTTTAATGCCTAAAAAATCAACCCTGTATTGTTATTTAATTTCGGCACTGACAGACAACTTCATAGCGCGCTGCCGTCTAACGGCTCCAACCGTGCGCGCCCACACATTCCAGCATAACGGCTCGCACTGCACTCACATTTAGTTATTAATACTGTATATCAACGTTTTCTTGTCAAATGTGTTAAATTAAATTAATTAAGAACCTTTTTATATAAAAAATTTATTTCCTAATAACAACAATGGAAGACTGCCAAACACCCACGCTGGCACAGGTGATGGAGTTCAAGTACGAACTCACACCGACAATGGTCTTTGACCCCAGCCGATTGCATGATGCGCAAAATCTAATTGTTAATCGCATAAATGTGCGCTGCTTTACGCCGACAATGAGGAATTTCCAATCGCCCGGACTATCGCCGATCAACGAATGTGAGCAGACGCTGCTCGGTGGTGTTGCCGTTGGTGTCGCCGCCAATATGGAGAGTCTGCAGAAGACACGGGCATTGACGGCTGCTGTGAAGGAGGAATATTTCAAAGTGCCGCTTAATAAAACGAAAAATGTACAACAAAAGCAAACATTGGCGATGCAGCAACAACAGCAAAAACAACAAATGCCACACAATTTCGCTTGTCATACACATTTTGTCAGCGATTCACCGCCGGTCTTTACGCTGAATTCCACGACCAATTCAGAAGTCGATTTTAGCATCGATGACAACACGAGCCCCGATAGTTCAGCTATACTTGGTTGCGCCAATAACAACAATAGCAATATTGATAATATTACGGTTAGTTTAAATAGCAGCAACAATGTCACATTTACCAACAGTCTAAGTAATTACTTCAATAATAATAAGATCACCAGCAATGCATCGAAAAATGTCAGCAATACAAATCTGCTGGATCGCACTATGAATGTGTCGACGCTGCTGCGCAGTGTTGGTCTCGAGCAGTATATAGATGGCTTTGAGGAGCAAAATATGGACTTGGAGCAGTTTTTGAATCTACGCGCTGAGGACATTCCGCGTTTGGGCGTGCACATAATGGAGCATCAAAAGATACTCTTAGATTTACTAAACGAGTTGAATGGTGTTTGATTCGTCCTATTTTGAATAATTCCTAATTTTTTAATGTGGTCTTTATATAGCGGTGATTTTGTAAATGTAGTTGTCTTTGCTTGGCAGTCATCTATTCTAAGTTTTTAATAAAATTATCTTTGATTTCTATGAAATTACTGGGTTCAGTAATGTATTATTGTAGGCGGGGGAGAGAGGTGAGTGCAGCGGACTCCGTAAGTTGTCTAGGGACTATGAGTAAGATGGACACCAGTTGGCACCAATCATTGGCTCAGGGTTTCAACCGCTGACTGAAATTTTAAAAACTTACCTCTTTTCCTACTCCTTTTTTTCTCATATTATGCTCTCTCAGTGCTCGGAATAAGTCTAAATTTATTATATTGAGCAAACAAGACCATTCCTTGTATTAAAAGAACGTAACGCCTAAACAAAGGTTCTCCGAAATATACCACTTGTTCGGAAATGGGTTTGGCAGCATCCATTGGTTATCACCATATATAAGTAAGCTTTAAATAGGAGGGAAAAAAATACCATATTTTGAAAACATCCCGAATCAATGAAGATAATGAATTTTGTGCATATTTTTATTGCGTTCGTTCATGGCATTTGTTGAAATCGACAGAATTTCTTATCTCGCTGAAAATTTACTTCCTGACTCTTAAATATATATATTACTTAAGCTTCTTGCTATATAACCTACTGCTTATAATAATCTCATTAAAACCGGATCAGTTAAGGTTGCTGACTTTGATCCGTTAAAAATCTGGGTCTTACAAAGGTCGGTGCGGTAACTAAACTCCAAATCCTACCTGTGGTTCTCCTTGGATATTTGCAGCATATCGGATTTTACTTTTATTTTAATTAATTCTAGAGATTCACGTTACGTTAAGTTTATATAAGGTCGACATTTTATTCATCATCATCAAGTAAAAATCCACATAAAAATATATTTAATGATATTATTTTAAATTAAATTTTATTGTAAACTTAATACAAATGGCAAGATCTAAATAACTTACAAAATATAAAAAATTATTTCTTATAAAATTCCTTATCGTTAGTAATTAAGTGTTAATTAAATGCATTTGAAATTATCGTACGGTGTTTTAGAGCTTTGCAGATATGCCACGCCAAGCAAGCGTTATAACATTCAACACCGTCGTATACCCAGCTCCTTTAAAACCAAAATCCAAGCGAGAATTGGCTGCCGATGTCTCCGCCCACCATTCCCAGACGCCACCATGCAAAGCTGGATCACAGCGTGGATCACTATATGTATTCTGTGCGCTCGCCACCGCGCCTTGTCTAAATTGCTCCACTTCTTGAGCCAGCAGCTGTACCTGTAGTGGATAGAGTTTAGCCAGATTGTAACGTTCACAAGGATCCTTTTCGATATCAAAGAAGCATGGTTCTAACAGCGGTTCGCAACGATAGACTTCTTGTGTATAGTCCTCATTGTTGTTGGGACAGTTGTGAGTGGCTTGAGCGCGTAAACTTTCGACTTGCTCTACGCTGAGTGCTTCACTGCCGAGCACGTGTTGTACCTCTGAGGAGAGCACCTGTTGTGCATAATATGGCGCGCTGGGATCTTGTTCGACGGCTGGTAAATCGCCCAACCAGCCATCGTATTGACCATCAAAGCTGGTGCCATTCACATACTTTAGCGCGCCGCGTGTGTAAGCGCTGTAGCCGACACTGTCATCCAGCACGTGTATGAGGCGTCGCGGTTGTGGCGCACCATTTTCACTGAGCACACGCCATACATTCACACCATCCAATTGTAGCTTGGATGGTAGTGTTATGCCGGCTGCGCTGGCTAATGTGGGCAGCCAATCGATTGCATGTACGACTTGATTGGAAACGTAACGTTGTTGTTGCAGCAGTGGACTCCAGATGAGTCCGGCCGAGCGCAGCCCACCTTCCCATGGTGATTCCTTTTGCTGTGAGAGTTGCATTAATTGTTTTAAATTGTGCTGTATAATATTTCCCAATTTGATATATGAGTACTTACGCCACGGAAAGGATAATTGGAGCCCGCATTGGAGTGTATGCCCACGGTTGGTGCACCATTGTCGGAGTATAGCAACACTATTGAATTGTTCAGTACACCCTTGTGTGAGAGCGCGCGCATCACGCGACCAACACTGTCGTCCAGGCGTGAGATCATACCTATGAGTAAAATTGTCAAATTGTTAATGAAAAGAAAACAACTAAAAGAGTGACAATGTTCACTGATTAAGATGAAGTCATTGTTTTTGAAAAATTAGTTTCACGTTTTTCAAATCGGTTTTCGATCAAGTCAATTCATTTAATAAGTACGAATTTCAATGGACATTGCTGGAACTTGGGTACTTGTATTTATCTATAGTTGTTGCGCGGAATTTTAGTGCACCTTTGCAATTTTCTGGATAGCTAGAAGACATTGTGTGCACAGTGTGGAGGATATTCTCTTTTTTGCCTATCGAGTATTTTATTTTAGTTTTATTTTACTTTTCCGAAAAATCGAATTACTTATATGTTTTAGTAGAAATTTACAGACAGTCTCCTTTAATATATTGAAATATATTTTGTTTATATAAACTGTCTTGGACTTTAGAAAGTAGAAGTCTTTCGAATTGAACAAGCAATTGGCATAAAACAAGTAGAGAGGCATAATCAAATGGAAAAAAAATAATAGGCAGAGGTATCGACATAATCTCTTATATCAAATTGAACTCGAAAACTTGGTCGTTGCTTTCACGTGTAAATTTTTTGCCAAGAGAGCAGAGCGTAGGAATAACGAGAAGAGAAGTGATGAACTGAAGACGGCCGTGATACAGTGCGTTCAAAAAATAACATTCTAATTTAGGAGATCAATTTGCCGGGAACTGTTATTTTTTTTTGTTTTACAAACTAACACAAAAATGATTGCTCAGTATAAGAAACGTTTCGAATCAACTTTACTTACGAAGTAAGTCTTAAATGGTATGATTTGTATATTTGTGTAGAGGTGGTCTGAGCATTATAGAGAAACTGGAAACCTGATAAGCCAGGAAGAGGGTGGAGTAAATTGACATCTAAAAATGACAAAGCTTTAATTCTCCTTTCTGAGAAGAAACCACAGCTAAAAGAAGCTAAACAAATTTTGTTTAAAAAGGGATGAGAAATATCTGTCAATACAATACGGGACAGACTTCAAAGATCTGGTATCAAACACTGCAGTACTGTAATCCAACCCCTACTTTAAAAAAAAAAAAAACACTTTGAAAACAAGTTGCATTGGGCGCAGGAAAACATCAACCGTAGTGGGAACAATGTAATATTTACGGATGAGTCAACTTTAGTATCTTGCTCTTTGTCAGTATGAAGCGCATCTACCGCTCATTTAATTGCTCACATACTCGTGCATTGCGCCACCCACCTGCATATTTGCGCCTCTTCGTGTCACTGATGTGCGAAAATTTATCCACCTCCTCTTCCGGCGCCTGCATCGGATTATTCTCATTACCGGTGTGTACGGCTAAGTGGCTCATTAGCAGGAACAAAGGCTTTGCCGCCGCATCATGTTGGTAGATAACACGTTCCGCTTCCTGAGTGAAAACATCGGTAGCATAAAGACCATCCGCCTCCGGCCATGGCGACAAGTCGCGACGAAAATCCAAACCTGCCGAATAATTGCGATCCTAAAAGGCATTGAAAAGGAAATCAAAATGCAAAATCATTGTAAGCATATAAAATTAAATATTAAATTTATAAAGCGATACATTTGCTTGCACGCACCAGCATATGCATCGTGTGATTGTAGTAGTCAATGTAGCCCGAGTAGTAGCCGAAATGATGATCGAAACCACGCATTGTGGGCGTCAGTTCTTTGCGCCAGAAACCCAAATGCCATTTACCAATTAAATTCGTTGCATAACCGTTATCGCGCAGTATTTCGGGCAGCAGGTGCTCTTGCAGTGGCAGTCCCCATGGTTGATCGTTAATGATGACGGATTGTTGCATACCTAAAGGCGTGCATGTTGTTTGTAGGTTGGAGAAGAAAATGAAAAGGTAAAATGAAAAGAATAGAAAATTGGCACAAATATACATACATATAGAGTACATAATCTGTTATACTTAAATGTGGGCCGCACACAATGAAGTTGTTAATGCATTTTTGCTACAAAAATTCACTTCACTTAATTTGCGCTTAATTGAGCATATTTTGTAGGCGCTTTAGTTAAGCCTCTACAATTAATCCTTTTGCCACCAACAACCTCATTCTACGGCGCATATAATACATATTCATGTGCGCTCATAAATATACATACACGCCTTCCTGAATATTGTTATCGTATTACACACCTGTGTGTATTGGGTATTTGCCAGTGAGCAGCGTCGCGCGCGAGGGTGTACAGAGATTTGGCACATAGTGTCGATTCAGTATGATGCCGTTGTAGGCGAGTGCATCAATATTCGGTGTTAATATCTGATTCGAGCCGTGAAAGCTGACATCGTTAAAGCCCTGCAAAGAGTAAGGAAAATATGTGAGTAAGCGGCAGAGTGGTTGTGCACGGCGTATGAGTGATGCGTGTGTGGGGAACTTTTTGTACGGAGAAATCAATACTTTTTATTAGTTTTCTTGGCTAAAGGCTGTTTTGAGTGGGACATCGATATGCTTGCAGCTTACTAATGACGTGGAAGAAGCTCTATACATGTGTTGTAATCCTTAATAATTAATGGATTTACTGGGATTTTTTTTAAGAGCATACTTCATCTTTTACTACTTAAAGTGTATTTTCTGTTGAGACTTAGAGACCATTTTTGAAGCGCAGTAAATTTCCTACAAAACTATGAGTTTCGCAATTTAAAACAATTTGTTTTTATTGCGTTATAAAATTCTCAAAAAAAAAAAATTGGCCCAAAAATAATAAAACTTAGTAACTGGAAAAGAGAATAAAATTTTCCTATTTGATAATAAGAAAAAAATATATAAAACTGCAAGGCGGAGCACCCTGCTACAATTAAGCCTATACTTCGTGACACTTTCTTAGTGATGTCTATAAACCTATTTTTTATAGTACCAAGCGAAAAAAGAATACTTGGCTTTTTTTACGCACTAATATATATATATATATATATATAAAACTTCTGTTGCAAACATAAATACAATTTGTTTTTCGAAACAAACGTGAGAACAATTAAAATAAATAAAAAACTCGAAAACTAAAATTCTAGCATTCCTTAATAAATCAAATATATATATTTTCTTTTTCAAAAATACAAAAGTAAAAACTTTTGCTTTCTGTAGTCGTTTTTAATAAATTAAAAGTTTATCATCGAAAAATTCAGGTTAAATATATTTAGCAATAAATTTTTGTATTATTTTTTACTTTTGACATTTTTACTAAAATACATTATTTTTAATTAAATGATAATATATAAAAATAAATTTAAAAAATTAATGCACTTTGAAGTTATTAAATTCAAATTCAGTTCTCCCTTACAGTTTTCTTAGCGCACAATAAGCTTATTTTCTCACTAGTGTGGTGAATAAATACAGTGGGTAAACTAGTGTGTAAAACTCACCATATCATCAATTAAAATGATTATTATGTTTGGCTTTGATTTGTTTTGTGGCTGACTTTGCTGCTTCTGCTCTTGTTGCTCTTGTGGCGTGGGTTGTGTTGCTTGTTGCTGTTGTTTTGTAGCCGCTGTTTCCGTGTTAATTGTCGTCACTGCGGCCACGTGATGTTGACGGTTGAGCGATGCCGGCAACAAAAGGAACAACAACAAAAAATAAAGGCCAATGCAGCTGAATTGGCGGTCAACTGGGTGACTTTGCATTTTGTATTTTTACTTTTCGCTTTGCTTTTGTAGGCTTACAGCTGTGTTTTACTGTGTGTTTTCACTGGAAGACAAAAAATAGTTGCTGGAATGTCAGTTTTTTTGTACTGAAGAAATTAAAAGTATGAAAAAAAGAATACTCTTTTACATATTGAGTTTACATTAATGATTTTTCTCAAGAATTGAATTAAGCGTTACTAGCAATTGAAGTAAGTTTAAAATGCGATTTTAATTGGGTTGACAAAAATATGTATTGTAACGTCAGTATAACTACTTATAGTATCTCCCCTAGTGATGAACATGCAAATTTATATTTATATCACAACTAAAGTTTAGTCACTTGATTACTTTTAATTTCCATAATACATTTCACCCATGTTTCTTTTATCTAAATTTTTACTATATAAAGAGCCATAAATTTCTTATCAGCAGTTATATTTTTGGTAATTGTCAAGTACAGTGATCAGCCTACTTAAACTCCGAATTGAAGACTCATGCCAATTTAAAAAGATTTTTATTTAATTTATTTGTTCACTTTTTTGAGTCTACTAAATGTGGAATTTGTGTTCATGAAATTACGCATAAAACTATTAACTGCATGATAACGCAACATAATTTCATAAACGCTATAAAAACCCCACATATAATCATCTGAACATACTGTATATCTCACACATATATGAATACCTGCACACTTCGAAAGTACTCGCGGAGTTAGTTGGCTAATGCGTGAATTTAATCGTAAACTCTATTATAAAAATAACTAAATTTTGCGGGTTAATTATGTGAAATTTTATCACTTTTAATTGCTTTAGTTTTAGTTATGTCATTTCATATTCGAAATAAAACTGGATACTAGTGGGACACTTTCGTAATTTTTTACTTGATTAAAGCGATATTTCATAAATCCCGGTAACTTGAGTCAGTAGATTACAACATAGTAACCGAAACGGAATATACTCGTATATATCAACTTCTATTTTATATTAGTTTTAATAAGAAATTAGTATTAATTGCGTATATTTTGAATGTGTTTACACCTTAAGTTTTTTCAAGCTAAGCCTTAATTTAGACAATTAACACATCGAAAATGGTATGTTTAACAATTTATCAAATTGAAGGTTTGTCCAAAATATCTATTACCTTTTCAAACCCCTTCTTAGATATTTAGATATACAGCGGTCAGGTAATGATCAAAGGAATAAGATTTTCTAAACAAATTTCGACTTTTTAAGCCACTCTGAAGTGAAAATTTTGTTACAAAAAAACGACGCCCATTTGTTAAAAAAACAAAAACTCGACCAGTCCTTCGATCAATACGCATCTATTGTAATTATACATTTTTGAATTTTGGTTTTTGAATTTGAGATAGTTTTAAGTGGAAACATCTTCCTCAACGCCAAACAAAATTTTCGGAGAACTTCCAGTAGATCGGCTAGTAGATCAAGGGAACCCAAAAATTTTTCAGAATCAAGCAGCGATTATTAAAGTAAGTTAATTTCTTTAAATTTACATTATTATTTTTTAATTATAAAATAAAATACGTTTCCCAAGAAATAAATTCAAGATAATATTTAAATATATCTTCCAATGATATCAAATACATTTTTTTTACTTCAATTTCAGTTTTTGAATGAGGAAAGTTGGAAGGAAAATATATAATTCAATATGGTTGAGTAATCTGTGCTGACTACATATTCCCATTTATCCTTCAATTTATGTGCGGGATATTCTACATGGAACTGGAAAAACCCGAGTCGCTTTTTGTTGATGTTTAACGATTCCCAATGAAATATTTCGATAATATTCAATAAAACCAATTACTCTGTGGTAAAGGTCCAGCTTGATATAGATAGTGTTCTATTTGAAACTATTGTAAACCTTGTCTTTATTAATTTATATGCCACCAAAAAGGTTTTCTTTTGTAAATTTATAAAGTTTTAAGTAAAATTTAACTTTAAACCATAATATTGCAAGTTAATTAAAAGTAACAATATATTTTTCACTTTAATCTCAAATATAGTACGACAGCTTAGCGTGAAGCTTATGTTCGAACTGTACGCATAAACAGCTAGATGGAACTACTAGCTAAATAGTAAAAATATTTTATGTATTAAAAAAATATATTATTCAATAGCAAAGCAAGCTTATAATTCTAAAATCGTGATAAAGCCGATTTGTCTTCAATTTTTTCTAAATAAATTGCTTTCATGCACAACAAATACGTGTACTTAAGGCTCGGGCACTTAAGTAAATAAGGCGTTTAGCATTAAGTTCATATTGTTTTATTATCTTTGTAATATCAATTAAACGAGTAGAATGAAAAACGCTACAAATGAAATATACTAAACGCCATGAGAAATTTAAAAACAATCAATTCGTGACGCAGTCAATCACGATAAATGTGACGAGTACTCGTATTTAGACAAGTGTGGACCCATTACAGTAATACACCCATTGTATGTATTACTGACCTTGAATCTGTAACAGCTGTATGCCTTGTGCAAGTAACCCAAATGTGGGTGGCAGGTGATCGCATGTACCTTTATATAATACGTTTATGTATAAATAGATTGCATGATCGAGAGGCATGCGCATGGTAGGCAGTGAATACACGAGTCCAGCAGGTTAAATAAATGTTGGGATAAAAGCGGTAACTTATACCTATGACTATTTATATCTCAATATACTTTTAACTAGTATACAAAGCATGACTAGTCCATTCATTACTGTTCTTAGTTTTAAAAAATACGTAAAAAAATGTATATTTCTGACAAGCCTGTTGAAGTTACGAAAGAAAAACAAAACAGAGATGTAAAAATTCTTTTGTAATTCCTTGGAAAATTACCAAGCCACAAGAAGACTGGTAGGGACTGGTCTAGTGCTGCTAGTTGAGCAAGCACACAATACAGTTAGCAGTTCAAGGTTAAGCGTAATTACGGCTGAAGAACATTAAGCAGCGCTTGCTTAAAGTCTGCGGCTAGTGGCAGAGTCCAGCTAAGGCTGACGAAGCGGCAATGAAGTGAAAGTGAACTGAGTCATAAAAAGGGTACATATAAGCTTCCGTACCATGCAAGAATTAACCATTTACTTTTGTTTTCATATTCTGAATGTGTTATTATCAATTTATTGCTACATATTGTTGTAGCAGTCGTAACCTGTCGTGAGCTGCTTAGTGTTTAATTGATCGAGTCTGTAGCCTGTATTGTGTTTTGGGCATATATTATTGCTGATATATTATTAAGTTATAATATTTGCTGAGGTTTAGTCTTAAAAATTAAGGATGTTATAATATTTTGTTATGAGTAAAGGATTTTTCATAAGTCACTTGTTTTCAGTTTGTATTAGTATCTTCTATGTGCTTATTGTGAACTATTTTTATAGGCGCGTTTAATACTTGGTTACACTAGAAGGTTTAGTGTAAGTTACAGTTACTCAAAGAAGAAAGTTTAAAAGCTTTTCCGCTGTTGATAGAAATTTATGCAATGTGAGGTTTTTCAAAGCTCATAAAGTGCTTATATATGTATATACATATATATTAGGGTGGAGTGAAAATTTTATTTTTTGTTTTTGGAATAGCATAATTTTGAAGAAAAAGTTTTTTTGTTCTTTCAAAAAAAGTCTTAAATGACCACATGCTTTCCTTAAGCGTTAAAATAAATTATGAGTCAAAAACTGTCAAAATCGGTATATTTTATATAAACGTGAAGGGTTTAAAGCAAAAATAATTTTTTTTGTTGTCGAAAAAAAATTTTAACTCGAAATTTACTTAAAAACTGAGTGCGCCGCTAGGTGTTAAAAAAAATTTTTTTTGTCCAAAAATTTTCTTTTTTTATAATATACAGATTTTACCCCCAGGCTAAGCAAAAACAGAAATTTTTTTTTCGCTCCACCCTAATGTATATATGCTCAGAGATTCTAGATGGAACACAGGAACTTAATAAACAAAATGTAATCCAGTTTAGTTAATGCTAGGAACTTGATTTGTCTCCAGGAACGACCAGTTTCTTGCAACTCTGCTTCAATTTGTCGCCTCCACGTATTGGCTGGTCTCGTCTGCTGTACCCTTGGGTTCCTTTGAGGATTCCAATGCTATTTTTGTGACGTCGTCTTGGAGCTTAGAAACGTGTGTTCGTTTCCTTTGCTTTGCTCTAACTTAACAAAAAAAAAATACTCTATGTAGACTGAATTTTTAAAATACCAGTTTGAGGCACATTTTGTTATTTGGATAAAAATTTGGGTAACAAACTGATTTTTTAATTAGTGTATATATTTTGATGTATGTGTAGTTACAGTTAAGCCGACATCACGTTCGAAAAATTGTTCGAGCGTAAAAATTATTGTCAAATACTAAATAAGTATTATTTTTGATGTATAAACTATTGTATTTCCGAGCACGCGCATTAGATTAACATGTTCGAATTCAAATCAGTCGAGTGTTTGAATAAATTAAAAAATTATTATTAATATAAGCTTGTTTTGCAGCAAGTGCTCCGATAACAGTGCATCACTTCAATAAAATATTTCCAAAAAAAAAACTTTAACATTTCTTTAAACACTATAAACAATTTTAAAAAATCAGCAACTTAAAAACAAGTAAAAAAAAAAATTTTTTTTTGGTTCTGCACCTTCACAATTTTCCTAGTTCACAGTTCAGATTTAATTTGCATTAATTTCAATTTCATTTGCACTGTACCACTGTTGACGACTGATCCTGACTACTTCAACTCCTCGCGACGACTGAAATGAATTCCGAGGCGGACTGGCGAAGTGCTACAATGTCGATCAAATTTTAACTGTTTTAGTCGTACCACCAGCCAATAACCAGTCAACCTGCTCATATGTGTCCACTCGCAGCGCGCGGCGCAGCGTAAACAAACAATATAAAAGCCAACGATCACTTTGACGCTTCGGCTAATACTAACACATTGCTTCGTTATTATGTTTATTGTCATTCTGACTGTTATTTACGCTGCAGTAATTGACTGTAGAAATGTGGAAGACGCTGAACTGGCATCGATAGGCTCTAGCTTTAGACTAGTACAAAAGTGGCTAAAGTTTTACTAGTTACTACATTTGGTTAGAAATTAGTAATAACAAGCTTATTTCTAGCCTAACTTAACGGTAGTTTATAAGTCTGAAACTTAATCATTCGTGAAAAATAGTCTAAGAACTTTCTTATTAGCTGTTTTCATGTACCAAGCTGAACAGGGTTAGATCTTCGAAATAATAACGTAGAACTGATTGTTATGGAAATTTCATAACCTTGTATGGTATGCTCAGCTGAGTTAAGTCCTAATTTATTCTATTAAGTCGAGGATTATGCAGACCTTTTTTTTACCAAAGTCGCACAGAAATTACTTTCTGGAATTTATCGGCAAATGATCTGTGATTTACCCTGTGTAAGCCCATAAAATAAATGAATAATTCACTCATAAAGCCACAAAGAAAAGCCCTCAAACCTTTAATCACATTTATGCTGAATGTCTGGTTGTTAAAGAAGCTTTGATCGTTACCCTTGGTGAAGACACCCTAAATGTAGACTTCATGTTATTGCTAACGAATCTTACATTATGAAAAATGAAAAAGATGACCTACAAATAGGCGAGATATATAGGTAAATTTCTATCAAAGATACACACCCTTTACATAAGTGATAATAAAAAAACTAGACTTGTCTGTTAATAATAATGAAAATACGCATATATTTTTTAAATGTAATAAATTAAAAGATTGGAAAACTTTCCGTACAAATACAATTTTATAGCCTTATAAGCGCTTAAAAAACAATTCTAAACACTAAGTAATGTATTTGTTCAAAACTTGTAAATTTGTTACGACGCTGTTGATTGTATGGTATATATGTATATGCATGGTAAGTAACTGCTTTAACTAACCGATCTCTATAAAACAATAACTGCGGAGAAAAGTCTCACTTACTAGCATTGTTAATGTATTCGTATGTGTCGTTGTATTGGTGAGAGCGAATAGCAGCTACAAGCTTCATTCATCAAGCCTCAATGAGCACATTGACAACTACGCAGCCGCTAACAAAAGCGTCGACTTCGACTGCAGCGACAAACCGCTTATCAAAGCTGACTTTGGTAGATGGCTATGCAAATCTCAGCTGATTTAAATTTGTGTGTGTTAGTACGAATATATATACAAATATGCATGTATAAGAGAAGGAAAAAATTTATAGTATAAAAAAACATATATTTCTAGCGTATTGAGGTGGGTTATGATTGCTTCTTTTCTGTATTTAGGATTCTTGGAAATATAAAATGCGTTCGAAGTTCGCTTTTAACCCGGAACAGGGTATATTAAGTTTGCCACGAAGTTTGTAAGCGTCAGAAGGAAACGTCGGAGACCATAGCGTGACTGATTTACTAGTCCCTCAGTATTTGAATTATTAATCTGAAATTTTGCACACGTTTTTTTTTCTACCCTGAAATACATTTGTCGGAACATCGGATATCGGACCACTATAGCATATAGCTAATATACAAACTGAACGATCGGAATAAATTGCTTGTATGAAAACTTTTCTTCATTTGACGAAATACCTTCACGGAATTTAGCATGGGTTATTGCCTAAAACAATGATGCAATCTCTGAAAAAATTGTTCTGATTGGACCACTATGGCATATAGCTGCCATACAAGCTGACCGATAAAAATCAAGTTCTTGTAAGAAAACTAGAACCTGTGAAGAGTATTATAGCTTCGGTGCAGTCGAAGTTAACGTTTTTTTGTTTTAATCTCTTATTTTGTGACTGTAACTTAGGTTATGGCTGTAATGAAAAAAATTTAAAAACAAAAACTTCTCGCAGTTGCTTTCGTCGCAGAATACATTCGTTGAGGAATGCTGATAAATTGAGACTCCTCAGATTAAACATAAATTCGAGTGCGTTATGTAGACCCGAAAGTCGTGGGAAAAGCTACCGTAGTGGTTATCTCAGTTAATCTAAAGATTTCAATGTAAGGCTTGCAGCTTTCCAATTGTTTCTTTAAAAAAAAATTGTTGTGAGCAAAAATTTTAATTTATTGTAGAGGGTTCTAAAATCTTGGAAAATCGGAGACTTAAATTTCTGAAGAATAAAATAATAAGAAAAAAATTGCAACAACTAAAGGCATTTTGTAAATACCAAAAAAATTTGACCTGGACTGACAAGAAAACTACATTTACACGAATTTCAACACAAAGCTTTATTATCGCCTTCAAATCAATTTCTCATACACATGCTATAAGACTAGGCTGGGATGAGCTTCACTGCCCTCAACGAATTTTGATTTTTTCGGTTTCGGCTCAACCGCTAGATTGTTGGACAGTTTCGGCGGCATACCCATAAAACCATGTCGCGTTATCAGTAATAATGCATTCGACGAATGTGGGTTTCTCATTCAGTGTCAAGCATCTAAAAGAAAGGATTCTAGCTTTGATGGGCTTCATATGATGTTCAGATCTTCTGCTACCTCTTTGTTACCAACTCGATGATTTACATGCACTTTTTCTATAACTTTTTTGATGTTATCGTCTTCAAAAGTGGTGTTTGGACGACTCGCATGAGGGATGTTTTCGATGACTTCACGACCTTCATTGAATGCTTTGTGTCACTCAAATATATATATATTTTTTTTTTTTGGATAAAGTAGACTCCTTCTGCAAAATTTTCAAGGTTTTCGTATTGTAAACGAACAGCTGCTAATCGCCCACCAATTGAAATATGAAGATCAAACTTCTCGAAAATATAAAAAAAGGTAACACTGAAGCAATTTTTTTTTCGATATTGATTTGATCAGATGGTATTTCGAATTGTGTGTTATTTAGCGCCAATTTTCTGTATACTTAGTGCAACATGCATTTGCATTGCAATTAATAATTTTGTTTGTAAATATTTGATATTAATTCATGTGCTCATTTAATCGTATATTAAAACAAGTATTTTAATAAATTTCTTAGTTCTATAAATATATATTATATGTGTTTATTTGAGTATAGACCTGACTTGTATTTTGATATACAGACAATATACATATGAAACACATTCGAGCGGAAACTCAGCTTAACAATATAGTAAATGCTCATGTAAGTGTGCATCTAATATATAAAATCGTATTTAATTGAAAGTAATTAAATATATTTGCAAGTGAATTTAATCAGTGAATTTATTTAACTTATGAAATACGAGTAGGCATTATTATTGAACTTTTTTTTGGACTAAGCTAATTGTCTGTGTGTTAAATATAGAACTAGCAAAACTGCAAAATAAGTAAGAAAATCCAGTTTGGGTTTTAAATACGCGTAAAATCCCAAAGTAATGGTAATCGACAAGTTTTTGAATTGAAACTTAAGCTGTGACGTCACATCACTTGTTTGCGCTTAAACGCTTTTCAATGTCAACTTCGGGCTTTTCCTCTTTCAGTTCGCTGTAGTTGTGACAATTGCGGAGTAGAAAACAGCTGATTATGAAGTTTTTGGTATAAATTCAAAAAGTATATTAATTAGTTACATAATAATTTTTTTGCCACTTACATTATTTAGTGCTTACATTTTGATGTAAAAAAGGCAACATTCAACTTCAATAAATAATAAAAATATTTATCGAATTTCAAATCGAAATTATAGCAGCGAAATGCATTTTCCAATGTCGAGGCCTATTTTTCATATTTTAGGCAGAAAATGTTGTGAGAGCGAAATGAATACATACATTGTGTGTACTTTTACGTATATATAAGTGTTTAATAAATATCTGCTATTATAAAGATTACCTCAGTGTATAGAAATAGTATAGACTTGTAGCATATTATGTATTTATTTGCAATCAACAAATGAAGTTGTAAAGATAATAAAAGCGCATTGAGTTCTTAAGACTTTGGCGTACATGTTTATTTTTCATATTCAACATTTAATCAAAATATAATTATCAAGATCAAGTGCTAATTCACAATTATAAAGTGTGTTACTATAATCGAGTGTCTGGCAGCAATTGCATTGTAAATATTTGTTTATCTTTGTAATATGTCTGAATAGAATAGTTAATTTGTATGCCCTTACGGCTAAAAGCACAGACACCTTATAAAAATATAAATAGATTTGTATTTTTATGTATTTTGATTTATAACTAAGCACAACTGTATTGAGTTATATTTTTGTTCAAGAGTAATTTTCATAGTTTTCTATCAACTAAAATACACTGGGTGACTGAAAAATGTCAAAATTATGAAAAATGTTTAAACGCCTAGCATTTTGTCACCAAATGCCATAATCGCATTTTAAAGTGTGTTGAATTTTGCCTTAAGTTGATTTGAATTATTTTAGAAAAGATAATTAGAGATATAATTAATTTCAATTTTTGAATATCAACAATATAATTCAAAATTTGTTTAAAAGGTCAAAGTGAAATTTAATGACACTTAATCTTATTTTTCATAGTATACTTCTTTATTTTGTTAGATTTGGGTTGAATTATTTGTGTAAGTTCGAAAAAATTTATTCGAAAGTATTACTGTTCTGAATTATTGATATGATTTTAACAACTGGTGGTAAAGTTTTTTTATTTTCAATCTGTAGTAAAATAATAATTTATTTTGCTTGCTGTAATAATTTGTGGAATGAAAAATTTCCATGTTTTGTTTGTTTTTAATATACATTTTTTTAGAGTTTTAAAAAATATTTCTTTTTTCAATTCGAGGCTTGAGACAAATATATTTCTTGTTTGAAAACGATATAGCTATATAAATTTAAATATTTATTGCATTAACCTTACGTAAGAATATATATGTGTATATATCGCCTGTATATATATATAAATTTTATTGTTATAAAAAGTTTTTTAAATTTTCATACGTGGAAAATTTTTGGTTCGTTAAATTAAATTTTTCGTTAAATAATATTTTTTATTATTTATGCTCTGAAGAGGGTATATTAAAAAAATAACGTTTTTACTTGTTTTATTACTATTTTATCTACTTCAGGTGAGTAAAAATAAGAATTAATACTTTCTTCATTTATATATAAAAAAAACATATTTTTCATTTTGATCCACAATACTAAAGTTTAGTAATAAAGATGAATAATATGAAATATTTTACAATAATTAAAAGGCAAATATTTGCTGGAAAAAGTACATCTATCTCTTAAATAATGCAAACAAATTTTAATTTCTGTATAAATAGATATTTTATTTATTGTACATAAATTAATATTAGTTGACATATCTCGTTTACGTTTACAGCCTACAGGAATACTTTAAAAGGTTAATAACAAACACAGTGCCGAACGAAAGAGTCAACAACAAACCGCTCAGTCGTAAATTCGTCGCACTATCACCGTCATCGCCGTTGTGATCATCGTCCACACCATCTTGCACATCTTCCCACCACGTCCACTCCCCGTCGTATAGCCGTGGATCACATTTCGCATCTAACGGCTTATTATTCGTCGCATGTGCAGTCTCACGGAAGTGCGCAATGCGTTTAAGCAGCTCCTGCACCACCTTGCCATCACTCATCGTTTCGTATAAATTATTTTGCTCACATGGATCCACAGCAATATCGAAGAGACACGGCCCCAGCAGCGGTTCACATGCTACGCCCTGCGTTGCATTAGCAAGCATACAACTAATTGCTGCATCTTGACGCAATTTCGTTATGTTGACGACACCCGGTAGCGCCGTTTTCGCATTTATCTCGGATAAATGCTGCCACACTGTAGTGTTCATAATGAGCTCCTCATAATTGGCAGCACGTGGATCCACCTCCGCATTGCTGTCGTTGTGGCGGACACTAAGCCAGCCATCGTACTCGCCATCATCTGTGGTGCCATTGATAAATTTCCATTTACCTTTACCATATGAGACGTAATCGAAGATATCATCGATATTGTGTACAATCTCACGTTCCACAGCATCGTAACCATATTTGAGCGCAGACCAAAGATTCAAACCGTCGAGGTTCATTTGCTGTGTGTCGAGCTGTATGTTGGCCGCCGAAGCTAAGGTGGGTAACAGATCGCCAATGTAAAGCTGTTGTTTCCAAACGGTGCCTAAATTTTCCAGTAGCGGTGACCAAATCACGCCCGACGAGCGTATGCCACCCTCCCAGGGTGAGTTCTTTTGCTGTTCAGAAAAATGCAGGGTAAAATTTGTAAAATATAACTTGTGTCAACACTTTGTACTTACACCTCTGAGTGGATAATTGGAGGCGGTAGTAGCATGCAACCCCACCGTTGGTCCACCATTGTCGGATAAAAATAGTAGTATGGTATTATTGAGTATGCCTTTATTTGCGAGCGCATCTATTACGGCACCCACACTTTGATCAAGCTTGGAAACCATAGCTACAAATAAAATTATAAGAAAGTTTAAGTAGTTTTGTGGAATATATTTAGCATTCAATATTGTTCTGGAAGTGTAGTGATGTATTGCTGTGCTTCTCAAATACTCTAATACTACAGTTTTCAAACGGTATTCTTCATAGTCTAAATGCGGTTTTTGGAATCTCTTTCAAATACACAGATTGTTTTCAGCCTTAAGGTTATTTCTTGAACATATGAAACTAAATAAAAGGGTTGATCAGATATATTAATCTACTAATATATATATCCTCAAAATAAGTACTTTAATTTGAATTTTTGTTGTAGACAACTGATCTCCAGAAAGAAAGGTAAGGTGAGGTAACATCAATGTGAAGTTTTGTTCCCTTACAAGTGATCTTTCACCATATGTAGCTGTCTAAAATCATTACAAATCAAGACTCGGGGAATTTTAACATATGCGTTGCTTCAGCGGACATTACAATTTTGAGTTCTGGAGCTCAACAGAGCAATCGGGAACTAAAGAAATGCGTGAGAAGCCAACTCTAAACAACTATCTATATGATCTTCCAGGAGAATCGTTACATTTTTTACAACAAACATGAAATCATCGTCAAATTATCAACTTACCCGCATACGTTCGTCTGTCCCCATCTTTAATGTATGTAAATTTCTCAACTTCCTCTGGAGGCGCCTGTAATGGTGTGTCATCATTCCCAGCATGTGGTGCCAGTTGTGCAAGTAACAAAAACAATGGCTGTTTGGTCGCATCGTGTTTGCTTATCAGTTCGGTCGCCGCATCGGTGAGTAGATCGGTGATATAAGTGCCGATATATTCGCGCGACACAGCCAAGTTGTCACGGAAATCGTGACCGATTGATAAATTTTGAACCTATAGAAATATTTTTATTATTGTTGGTCAGTAATACGAGCAGTTTTTTAAATGCAAATATTTTGTATCCATATTTACATACAGACAAGATTTTCACCGAGTTTTGTTTTTTTAATTTAGAAATTTTGAACGCACCGTTGCATCCAACGTTTGATCGTAGTAATCAACGTAGGCACCTAAGTAGCCGAAGTGATGATGAAAGCCTCGTTTTGTGGGCGTGTACGCTTTACGTGACATACCCTGATGCCATTTGCCAATTATGCTAGTATAGTAGCCATGCTGTTTGAAGATCTGCGCCATTGTCGTCTCATTAAGCGGCAGACCCCAGGGTTCATAGTTCGGTATGATGTAATGTTGCATACCTGAAAGAAATCGATATATTTTTATTTGAATAAATATCGTAGATGAAGAGTTAGAGTTTAGTCATTAGAACAAATTATCTGTATATTTTTAGTCTGAGATACCTTTTTCATATAATTTCGACGAAGAGCTTCTTAAACTCAAATCGGAAAGTTCCCAAGAATCATCTAAACTTAATACCTCCTACCCAAACTGAACCAAACCTGCTCTTCTGGAAAACTGAACCGTCTTTAGACTTCACATTAATATCACAGATCTCCAAGTTAACTTGGACCTTAGATTTGACCGCCGCTATGGACTCGATTTGATATTTATTGTGCTTTTTTGACATCACAAGTTCGGAACCGTAAATGCTGCTAATATAGCGATTACTCTTTAGCTTAAGTTATCTACACGCTACGAATCCTATATACGGTGCGCTTTATAACCTAGTGGTATTATAATTTTTAAGATAACTACAGATAATGCTCCGATCGACTTTAGTGGGTTTTTAAGTAGCTTGACATATCGTAACGATTTAAAAATAAAATTCGTCAGATCTACACCCGGATTCTTCTAAAAGTGAATGATATAGCAGAAAAAAAATTGTTTTTCTCATACCAACCTGTATGAATTGGATATTTTCCCGTTAGTAGTGCTGATCTCGAAGGCGTACACATAGATGCTGTGTAAAGATTTTTCAGAATAATGCCACTATAAGCTAAAGCATCGATATTTGGTGTCAAAAATTTATTGGAGCCACGAAAGCTGACATCATCAACACCCTGAAAATTAACATATATATAAATTACGAAGATTTTAGTGAAGTAGTTAACACTCACCAGATCATCAGCCAATATAATTACAATATTGGGTTTGTCATTACTTTGTGCTGCCGTCAGCACATTGAAGCATAGCAATATAATTGTCAATGCTTGGCGAAAATTCCACATAATTTGATGCATTCTTAAGTATAAATTATCTACGTGATACCCGAGTTGCTAATCAATTTAATTGTATCGATTAGAGCTTACACTAAGTACAGCTTTCGGCAAGAGATCTTCAGATAATTTTAGTTTTCGCGCAAATCTCAAATCATTGCACATCAATTCCGTATACCTGGAATAGTAAAAAAAAATATTATTATATTATTAGTCAGTAGATTTGTCCTATACAATCAACGCTTAGGGGATTTAGTTTTTGAGATATTGATCTAAAATTTTTCTCCCTAAGTAGCTATTTATTTATCGGAAGCGTGGATATCGGGCCACTGAAACATAAAGCTGCCATACAAACTGGTCGATCAACCTCAAGTCCCTGTATGGAAAAAATTTTATTTGGCAAGGTACATTCATGAAATTTGGCATAGATTATGGTCAAAAGTAGCGCTATATCTTCGAAAAAGGTTTCAACAACTCCATTCCATAAATACCAAAACTCTTGAAATATTAATAAATTATTACAATAATATTTGTTTGTTTAAATTTGTAGTCGAACAATCAATTCATATTCCTAAGTACTTAAGTATAATACTACAAAACTTTATACTTGAAATAATAATTAGTGCATAGTACCTGTCTTCCACTCGGTGTCGTATCGAACAAACAACTGGTATAAGTCAGGTGCAATGGATCAATGAATTTTTCAGCAAAGGCTACTTCTATTTCTACAATTTTTGTGTTTGATTTAATTTTGGTTTTTCGGCAATTAAGTGGTCATAAATTCATAATAATAATATATCCTCTGCAGTTCAGTACTCCATTGGCATCCATATACCTAGTATTATGATTTTCGAACGAAATTTCTTAATACTTTTTTAGTGGATGAGAGAGGAAGCTGGTTCAAACGGGTTCAATGATCTACCTACTGTCGAATATATAAGTTGACTCTCCATCATAAATAATCGCGAAACTTAAGCTCAAATAGACCGAAAAATTCTCTCCAACAACGAATCATTTGTCTTTTATGGAGATGCGCCTGCAGTGCAGTCATGCTCCACGTCATCAGACTGTTGCAATTACCAACGATTAAAATTCGACTTTACATTGCAAGTAGCGCTTTTCAAATTAAGTATTTTCATAGAGACACAAATTGAAAGTCACTTCGTGACATGTGTAACTGTCTAATTCGAAGAACACTTCGAATAAGCTTTTGCACAATAACTCTGTAATTTGTCTAATCTTCACATTTGTGGGTGTCGATGCTCATTAAATAATTTGTTATGTCAAATTAGACAGCGTTTTTTTCCCGTTTGCATGCTGGCGTGTCTTAATTTACTTAACCGTATTTAATAGCGCCAATAAATTTCGAAATGTATACTCGTATGCATGTATTTATATAATATATCTAAATAAAAACACACACACATACTCGCTTATGACAAAATGAGTTCGAATGTAACTTTCAGTCATTCGGTAGAATTTGTTTGTCATTCACTTATTTGGAAGACAAATATTTTTAATTATTTTCAGATAAGAAATCGGTTAGTCAATTAGCTTAATAGCCGCTGTAATTTAGTTTTTAATATTTTTCAGTTGGTACTGATTAAATAAATCAATATATAATACTTTGTGCTTCGTTGCATTTCTGAGGATATCATTTTAGTTGACTTCAATCAAAATTGATAATTATTGTAAATAAATATTTAAAAATTAGGTTAGAGCAAAAATATCAATCGATTGGTTGTGAACTCGGCTAAGCGATCGATGATCTATTAGTGTAGTCTGCTATAGTAATGAGCTATGCTTAGACCAGTTTTGGCACTTAGCGTTGCCAGATGGAGTGCAGCTACGTAGTCCATGAGGAATAACCATCTTCTAGGATGCCAATGCAACGAATTTCAATAGGTTCTGTGGCCACACTTTCGATACTTCTCTCAGTGTCTCATACCGTGTGGCATCCAAATGCTTGAAGCGTTGCCTTGCCAATGCAGGACAAGTGCACAAGAGATGCTACATTGTTTCCCTGTATATCAATGACCAACAGACTGTGACCAGTGAATATACTAATGATGTTCCTACTTAAAAAGCTGCTTTATGCCTAATTCTGAACGTTATATCCCACCAACTCTGTCTTCTATTTACGCGCCATGATGATGCATTAATCTTGAGCCAAAATGATTTGAGCATCTCTCAAGTACTTTGAGCACTGTTAAGTCAATAAAATAGCAGAGAGAGCGACTTTTTTAAGCTGCCAACGATGCTCTGCTTAAAGGAAATTGTTATTTTGTTAAAAATCCAGATATAAATTTTGGTTATATTTTGTACCCGTCTGTATCTAAAACAAAACTAAACTGAGACATGGTAGGTCCTTTTAATCGAAAACGCTATACTTGTACATCTGACATATCAATGAATTAGATCAATTTCCGTAATTTTAAGATATACGATATATATTGTATTTAAATATTTGAGTTCACTGCAATTTTAGGAATTACTTATATATATATAGGTATATATACATATGCCAGCACGACCTCAAACAGCTGGGTTTCAAAGGGATGATATTCCACAAGACACCGATTTGCTTAATCGAAACGGACCCGTATTTATGATTGATCCAGCGCTGTAAATTTTTTTAAAATTTTTTGTAGAATATTCTCATTACAATAGCAATAAAAACCAGATCTACATCTTTTCCTTAAGAAAGTCAAAATTATAGTTTTTGTAACATCCCGTTTGATAACATCTTAAAGATGAAATAAGTGGACACACCAATTGGTGGAATATGGTAGAAATGTGATAAAAAAGTCCTTCGAATATAATCCATCTAATCTTTGATGACCAACGCAAAAAAGTATTTATGGGCTCACGTAAAGCCTACTTGTATCAGTTCTTGGCTGAGTCACATACAAGTAAGTGCACATATTTGTCTAACTTTCGCTAACTTGGCAGCTGTCTATTTTAGCGTTTTTCTCATAAAGTTCAAATAATTTCAAAAAGTCAAAAAATGGTTCAAGCTTTTCGCAAACATTTATATAGTATGTAGACGCGTCATTTATCTTTATCTACTTTAAATGCAAATTTATTTTAGTCACAAGCCGAAACATGCGCCAATCTTTGTTCTCTCACCGAATTTCCACTTGTGCTGACGACTATGTGGGCTTTGTGTAGCCGCTTAAGAACTTCAAATAAAAATTTTAATATACATATTTATCGCTTGTTTTTACCTTCTGCGCACTTTTTCACGTTTTTCACATTTTCGTTTAATGCTCAGAAATAAGAAGGTGAAAAAACAAAACATTTACTTTGAGTTGTGCCTCCGCATACGGCCGTCTGTAATTATTTGCTGACGTACATACCTAGTACATACAAACTATAACTAACTTTTTTTTAAATAACATATATATATGGACGTTTATATATTTGTATGTATGTAGATATGTAAGCATGTGTGTTTGTAAGCGCAAGCGTGTATTACAGATATCAGCTCATTTATCAAGCAATATCGGTTGGGTAATTAGAAAAAAATTGGTTAAAATACTAGCAGGTAGTTAAGATTATTTTAAAGTAGTTTTTTTCATTGCTTATCAAAAAATTGTTTAGATCGGACTATTGTAGCAAATAGCTGCCATAAAAACTGAACTATCAAAATAAAAAAAAAACGATATGTTTATACCCTTTTATATTATGAAAAATGCACCTGTGAAGGGTATTTTAATTTCGGTGCAGCCAAAATCAACTTATCTTATTTTAATATTATTTTTTCTCAGAATGTTTTTATGTTGAGTTTTTTTATTTATAAGTTATTTTTACTCAGACTCATTTCCTTTTTAAACATTTTTTTATTGAATTTTTACATATTTTTTACTTAATTTTTTGTATTAAGAATTTTTTGGTCTTACTTAACTTTTTCTAAATAATTTGTTTTTTTAATTTTCTCCTTATTTGTTTATATTTTTTTATTTTTATACTTTTTTTACATACGATTCTTTTTAATGATTTTGTTTACACTTATTCGGACTAGTTTCAAGTCTTTATTATAGTGCTTCATTCGCTGGCGTTTAGGTAGCTAGCAATTTACTTTGATTTTCAGCTTAATTTATTTTAACTCATTTATCTTATATTTTAGTGTAGTTTTAGTTATTTAATACAATCAGCTATTTTGTTATTGTTGTTGTTTTTTATCGACAACCACCGACTTACTTCGCTGATTTATGCACTTGAATGGCTGAATTGTCATATTCTCACACACATCGCACGGTTCGACGTAGATAATGATCGTTTTAATGTGGCTTCAGAACAAACAATAGCCAGTCAATGGACCATGAAGCGGTGGGAGAATTTAAGTATGCGCTTAAAACACTGATACTTCCGAAAAATGTGTTGAATAAGCAATTGAAAATGCTTATTTTGTAGCAAACAACTATTTAAGTAATTAGTTTCACACATTTCAAAGAAGAGGAGGCAAAGTTTTGGAACAGATATGACAAAAAACAAAATATACGATTATATTTACAGAAAATAATAAAATTTTTTCAAAATTCAACTGAACTGCAATTTTTTAAACACAACTTAATTTTTGAAAAAAATAACAAGCATTCTAGCACCCACAATTCAATCGAAAAATACCTCAAACACCCGTACAAGTATTTCTGTCTGCCACTTACGAACAAACTTTAACGCCTGCTGTAGTATAGCACTATCCAAACCGTTTCGTTACGCTGAGCGCGGTTAACTAACTCAATTGCTTGTTCAGCATTTTAATTTAATCATCAGTAAACACAAGCAAAATCTGCATAAATAAATTATACGCTGATATATTGTTTTTGTTTTTTTTTTTGAATAGAGTTACTTCGCGGAGATTTAGTCAAGCTCGCGCACTACAACCGACCGTTATTAGTCGATAAGTGCAACTTTAACTACCGTAAACAGAGAGCGAGCGAGTTGGATAGAGAGAGAAATAATAGCTAAGCGCTTTAGTGATTGAGCGGTAGAGAGAGACTGCATTTATAAAGTTTATCCAGAGACTAGCGAGCTTATTCAGCGACTGGGGAAGTAATTGTGTGCGCATTTTCCTGATCATTTTATTTATGCAATAGTTAGTGTTTTTGGACAAAATTTTGCCTCTACAAAAATAACAACACTACTTTAAATTACTATATGCATAGAAATTGTAGGGTTTTAAGGTTGGACCAAAGTACACTCCAGATTGAACACCAATCTACATCTTCTTCCGCGATAACCTTATTAATTATATAGATATACATGCCCGTACATATAATATATATCCGTTTGTATAGCGACCTGAACATCAAGCCACGATCCCAAGTATACTAGATCCACGTTCAAATCACTCAATTAAGGCACCAACCAAGGTTTTCACATCACTATAGGATATAGTTTTACCCAAGAATATTACTCTATTAGAAACAACCTTTTGCTGAGAGTTATATTTTAAGGAGTTTCTGGCTGAACACTTCGCTAATTATTTCGCGATTAATATGAAAGATGTTCATTGTGGTGCCATATATACAAAATGGAAGAAACTTATTTATCGACAAGTCCGAACACATATGATAGTGAGTAATTCATTGTCGGTTGGTGGAACTACATAGTACCTGTGTCTCTCTCAAGGTCTAGAAATTAATGTTCATGGAATGAATTGGAAGTTCAAGCTCCTCCACTCGAGGTGTACTTCATTATACTCTGAACAGGATACACATATTAAGTTTGCCACGAAGCTTGTAAGACTCAGAAGAGAACTTCGGAGACCCTATACAATATATATATATAATATATTAATGATCAGCATGACTAGAACAGTCGATTTAGACATGTTCGTCTGTATATACGCAAACTAGTCGCTCACTTTTTGTGGAATCGATCTGAGATTTTACACACGTCTTTTTCTCCTTAAGAAGCTGCTCATTTGTTGGAACCGACTATAGGATATAGCTTTCATACAAACTGCTCGATCCGGTCGTATCCGACAAAGTATTTTAAAAGTTATATTCCAAAGTAACCTAAGTTTGAAATCCATCAAAGACTGTTAACTGATGAAGTAGTAGTTTTAACATTAATATTTATTGTATCAACGATTTTTTCAACAAAACCTATTTCCTGCTTTAAGTATGCTCCACTTTTATGCCCTCTACTGAAGTAGCAGTTTCGCAGGGCATACCATAGAGACCGCAAACGAAAAACTCTGCAAAACAATTAAAATTATTAAACTGTACCTACAGGTGACCGCAACTTACCCTCACTGGCGGTATCTTCCAAAAAGTTAGACCACACGCAGCGATGACGTGAAGGGCTATACTCAAAGCTACCTCTACGATTAGCCAACGGCATAGCGCTACTTCTATATTGTCGTACGCTTCTACGCATGCGTTTCAATATTTTTTTATACTCATTTAACGGAGCTAAATTATTACGTTCACATGGATCAACAGCCACATTGTAGAGACATTCTTCCCACAACGGATTGCAGCTGCGTTGTACGCCATTGCCACAGTCTACCGTGGCCTCATTACGCAGCTGATTGACAAGTTCTCGCTGCAATTCATTTTCGTCATATCTTTGCAATACCTGCGCGGTACTTGAGTTCTTCACGGCTGCAAAGTAATCGACGCTTCTCGGATCCGTATCGTATAGTTCACGATAGGTCAGCACATTATTGAAACGTCCGGCTGATGTTGTGCCATTCACATACTTCCAATCGCCTTGCAGTAAAGCAGCAACATGCCACACATCGTCGAGGTAATGCACTATTTCGCGGGTGTAATTTTCAGGCTTTACATTATTTGTTGCGGCGCTAAATGCTGGCCATAAGTTCAGACCATCCAAATGCAACGCTGTTTGATTAAGCGGTATATTGGCGGCAGCGGCTAAAGTGGGTAACCAATCACCTATATAGATGGTTGGGCGAAAGAGTGAACGACGTTGCGGAATTAGCGGACTCCAAATGGCGCCAGCAACGCGTACGCCACCCTCCCATGCTGTATTCTTTTGCTGTGAAGTAAGACATAAGCAGGCTTAAGTAATATTAATTGTTTTTGAAGGCAGACATTTTTATATCCATACCCCTTTGAAAGGCCAGTTCGATGCTGAGTTTGCGAAAAGATCAACTGAAGGTCCACCATTGTCCGATTGAAATATTACTATAGAATTTTTAACCATATTGGCTTCTTCAAGTGCGCTTATTACACGACCAACGCTCTGATCCAGTTGTGAGACCATTGCTGTGGAGAGATAAATATAAATTGTTAAAGGAGGCTTCCAAAAAATGGTATACCGATATCGGGACTAAAGTTTCCTTTAAATATAACATTCAAAAAGTGTAACCACAACTGTCGTATGGAAAGGATCTTTAGTAATCTCTAGTAAAGAAACCGCAGGTAGAGGGTATAACTCAGATAATATTTTTAAATAACAGAACTCTGTATGCTTTCGTCGGTTTGTACTCTAGTTACAAGATGTTGCTGCTTCGTCTTGAAAGCTGTTAATTTATTTGGAGTTCGGAGAACCACATATATTTCTAAAAATAATTGCAAGTGTCTAACCGATTTTTCCAAAATCAGAACTATTTTGTATTTTAAATAAGTATTTGATTATTTGTACCCTCAAAACATATGCTTAAATATTTTTCCAACAAAAAAGAGTAACTCAAACGATTGCGAAATAGATATAAAAAAAACTGCACTCACCTGCATATTTGCGCCTATTTGGATCTTTAATGTAGCTGAAGTTTTCAATATCTTCCTTCGGCGCCTGCAACGGCTCATTAACGTTACCAGCATGCACTGCCAAGTGACTCAGCAAGAGAAAAAGTGGCTTCGTGTTATTATTCGCGAGTATTATACGCTCAGCTTCACTGGTGAGTAGATCTGTCATATAAACACCGCGATCGGCGCATTCAAGCTCCAAATTGCGATAGAAGTCATAGCCCATCGAGTAGTGCGGCAGCTTGCAAAGTAAGCAGACAGTGAAAATTAAATAAATTTTTATTAATAATACATATGACAACTAAACTTACCGGCATTTGGCTGCGTCGCTGATAGTAATCAATAAAGCCACCCCAATAGCCATAGTGATTGTCGAAGCCTCTATAAGTCGGCGTGTATTCGCGTTTTGCAAAACCCAAATGCCATTTACCCACCAGATGGGTGGAGTAGTCAGCTTTTTGGAAAATTTCTGGCATAAGTGTTAAATTCGTTGGCAAACCCCATGGTTCCTCGTTGCTTATAACAAAGTGTTGTGTGCCTGTAAAGTCAAAATAAGCGTGTTAAATTCAAATGGTAATGAAAATTGAATTGTTGAAAAAGTATTTAGCAACCTGTGTGTATCGGGTAACGTCCGGTCATTAGCGCACCACGCGATGGCGTGCATATTGCCGGCGTATATAAGCGTTCCAGGATTTTGCCATGATAGGCGAGTGCATCGATATTCGGTGTGAGAAATTCGTTCGAGCCGTGGAAACTGACATCTTCGAAACCCTGAGAGGAGTAAAAGAACAGTTTTAGTTGAAGGCAGAGAGTTTACTGATATGTTTCTGATGTTCACACAAGGAGGCTACACTTAAATTTTATACGAGTAAATTCTGATATGAAAATGTATAATCAATTGTATACATATATATCAATATCGGACCACCAAGTCATATAGCTGCCATACAAACTGAACGATCAAAGTCAAGTCGTTGTTTGGAAATGGTTTTTATTTGCCAAGTTTGCCAAGATATCTTCACAAAATTTGGCGTCGGTTATTATTCAAGGCAGCGCTACAATCTCCGACTAATTTTTTTTAGATCGACCATACAAACTGAACGATAAAAGTTAAGTTCTTGCATGAAAATTTTTTTGTGAATTGTATTCTATCTTCGGGGAAACCGAAGTCAACGATATTTTTTGGTATTTCTGTATTTTTAACGCGATATCTTTCCTCTTTTAGTAAAGTTTGATCTCTGTGATAAGTTTTCTGATTTGTTATTTCTTACCATTATAATTTTAAACCAAAATTTATCTCGTAGCAACTAATGGATGTATTCTAATACTTCTCTAAAAAGACTACACGGTAATTTGATAGACTATAACGGCTTTTTTATATTCTCACTAAGCACTATTTCCTTAACACAAACTACCGTAGATTTTGGTTCAGTGAAACTTAACTTAAATACTTACTAAATCATCGGCTAGTATGAAAATAATATGCGGCTTCTCTCCATTTTGCTCCACAGTACTATCAGCAGCAACAACCTGGTAATTGATAAAACCGAAGCCGACAAATGCGTAACTCAGTAAGCAACTCAACATGTAACACAACATAACAATTTCGCTATCAAACAAGAGTCTACCGGTGACGTATGCGTTCAGAGTGTTAAATTTAGAATTTCAGTGATCTAATTATGATTTACAAATTGTTTCTTTTTGTTTGTTTTGATGCTGCTACTATGTAAGTTCATTCACCAGTTTGGCACGTCGAAGTCACTTTGCGTTGCTGCTTACTCAATTACGACTGATTCGTTGATATAATCGAATTTTAATACAAAGCGTTGGCTGTGAGCGCTGCGTTCTGCGACACGAAAGCTTACCACTGAGAGTAATTTTTTATATTTTGAGTTGTCTGTTTGTCCACTTGAGTGTTATTTATTTCAATTAGATGACAATAGGCAGAGATCAATTCGCTTGAGTGAAATATCGCTCAAACTCAATAAAAACGGAGACATAAGTGGAGTTTTTTTTTTGAAATTCGCACAGTTTTGTATAGTTTTTATCAAATATTTGTTATCATCTCATTAAGTAGAGCAATAAGAAAATGTTAGAGATAAGTACATAAACTATGAAAATCAGAAAACAGAAATGTGAAAACACTGTTTTGAACAAAATTTGGCTGGCTTCCTAACAGACTTCAGAAGTCATTTTATACAAAACGCGCACGCGAAGATGCTTAGGATTTGATGCACTGAAACCAGGTAGGCCACGGTGTTTTAATGTTAAATTGAGTTCAGATACTTATTTGTGGGGAACCGACGACAAATATTTTCAGGTAAGTCAGCGCTTGAAGTAAATCGATTTATTTTTTTTTACCTTACCTTAAGTAGTTCATTACATACCTAGTCCAACAAAATTTGATTTTTTTAACCTTGAAATTATATTTATTTTATATTTATAGGCACATTCTTCATTCATTTGTACTATCTATCTTTAACTGAATTCAGTAAAAAATTAAAAAAAAACGTTAACCTTGGCTGCACTGAATATGTCAGCTATCTGCTTCAGTGGTCTGATAATGACGATTCCACGCAATGAGTAGTGGAATTCTTTGAATGAAAAAGACGCTTACAACTTTCAGACCGATATCTCCGAAATTGAGAAAATACTTTGCATATAAGCATTTTATAGGACCGACCCAAAAGAAAAGGGTGTAGCTAACTTCGTCGCAAACTTTATATACTCTATTCAGAGTATAGTAAAACTACTTGAGTTATATGAAGCCACTTTTTTCTATATAACAAATAATCTACATAATCTCTGTACATTGCAACTGTCGGCAATTTCATTTATTAAACTGGCTGTGAGTGAAATTTGCTTTCAGAACTAAATATTTTATACTTTTAATGGGGTTTCGAAAAGTCTCAAAATCAGGAGGTTTATTGGAAAAAAATGCAATATAATAAAATATGTTTCTAACTGGTTAAAATATTTCTTCACTAAACATCATTTCTATGATATTTTATTACCACACTAAGTTCGAAACATTTTGTAAAAAATAATTCAATGGTGCAAGGGCTTAATAAATTGTATACATTCAGCAGGATAGCTATCCTAAAAGTACATCTATAAGTATGGCTAAAAGTATATCTAAAAGTATGTCTAAAAGTATATCTAAAATTATACCTAAAAGTATCTTTAAACACTGATATTTATGGTACACTTTTAACACAGAATAAAACTGCACCACATTCTATAATAGTATATATTTGGAGAATTGACCATTACCAGCTATGTCTTTCACGCACATCAATATCACAAATTAGATTATGCACGGGAATAGCGAGCATACCAGCGGCTATAATGCCATACGAGTCTGCTTGAGCCACCATGCCGATGGCATATTGACGCCGTTCGGGTGGTACCACTTTAGACATGTGATAGAAGGTATTCACATAAGCGCCACCGCCAAGCAAACCCTCCCACAGTACAAACAAAATTATCAACCAAAAGCTGGGTGTAAAAAAGATAATCGCTTCCAATGTGAAGATCACGGCATTGATGCATTGTAAAATCGCCATTGGCCAGATGAGGGTGAAGTGTATTATATTGACGGAAGAGCGTGAAATAAATACGCCGATTTGATAAACGGTGCTAATCCAGCGATATTGAGTTGGTGGTGAGATGAACATATTCTCGAAATACACTAACTCGTACTGGAAATAGAAGAGATTGAAATCAGAATTTAAGAGTTAGAAAAAATTATAAAATAAAAATAAATTACGGACCAAACCCATATTGATGAAGTACTCAGCAAAATAGACCAAAGAGAGTGGCAGAAAGAATGGCAGCAAGTTCTTGAAGAAGTATATCATCTTCTCCTTTACTGTAAGCACATCTTGTGGCACCATTTCCGCTGACTCGGTGCGCACAATCGCCTCTTTTGGATGTCGCAGTAATAACCAAAACGTCAAAGCCTCCAAAGTGGGCACATACAGAAATACTAGCATAGCTTGTTGTGGTGTCAATTTCAAATCAATGAGCACCGTATAAGATAGAGCGCCGATTATGCCTGCGCCACCAGTTCCAGATGACCAAGTCGAAACCACATCTCTTGTAAATACGTACATAGCTATTATATTCAAATGTAAAGCTAATAATCGTCCTACCCACTTATTAAAACTGGATGAGTAGGCCAGTAGCGTGCTCTCGCCAATACCACAACTGGCCGAGGTGAATATTATACCGAGAAAAGCCAACCATTCGACTTTTGCTAGAGCGACTGTTATGAAACTGAATACCGTTAAGCAGACAGCAAGACCCATGCGCGCACTATTATTTGATATAATATATAGAAATTTCCAACACATATATTTTATATCATGCACTCACTCGACCCTGAAGGGCATAAATGGTGCCAGAAACTTCACCAAAAATGATGGTATTATGTCAGCCAGTAGTACTGCGCTGGTGGACATCTTATTGCAACGCCGTTGTGTGCTGTTCGCTGCTAACTCCAGTACTTTACTTGCTTGAGTCTGGAAAGTGTGCATTTTGAAAAGTTACGACCGAAATATTTTTTAGTCGTAATGAAACTAACCTCACTTTCAAAAGCTGAAATAATATCATGTGCCGCGGTCAGCATCACAACATAACCGTAGTTATTGCATAAACCTAATAACCAATAGGCGACGAGATCACGCCATAGTCCATTGTCTTTCGTTGAAGTTGGCACTGCGTCGGCCATGTTTATTTGGAATTATATTATATTACTGCGCGTTAAATCAGTTTTGTAGAGGTTTCGAGGTAATCTTGAGACTTTCACTTCTTATAAACTTTCGAAATTTTTCGTTTCTCAAAGAAATTCGTTGAAAATTTAGAAAAAAGATAAATTTCTTTAATTTTTATTATTCACGTTTGACTTTTTTCTTTAAATTTATTTCATTTTATTGTTTCTATCAGACTCGTAAGATTGGAAAGTATTGGAAATTATTGCATAATATTGTCAAGAAAGTATTTCATCAATTTTATATTATTATTTTTCAAAATATTTTTTGGTTATATTTTAGGCATTTAAATAAATACATTTAACCACAAACTTTAAACCGCATTTTCAAATTGGCATAAGGAATTGCAGAAAACGTAGTAAACCGATATTATTCATCCAGCTTTTTAAAGGATATAAAAATCTACTCTAGATAGACTACAGGCATAAAGAAAGAATTATTTGAACATAATTTTTTAACGCCAAGACAAGCGAAAATTTTGGAAAAAAATCTATCTCTTGTTTGAGGCCTCATTTTCATTGTCAATCTCCGGTCAAAATTTTTACTGCCAAAAATCAATCAAACAATCACAGCTTTTTGGATAAGTTGTCTTGTTGACAGTTTTTGATCAGGTTTGCTTTGGTTGTGAATACAAGATAGAAGAGCTATCAACGAATATGAATTATCTCTTCATATTATATGTTAAGCTTTCTTATTCATATACCTACAAAATAAGACAATGTATTCGGAATAAAGGTATATATTGTACATTAGGCATTTATGAAACAAAAAAGTTTGTTGCATAGTTTTAGGCAGCTTGTTGGTATTCAAACAAGATACAGTCACGATAACTTGTAGGACTTCTGTAGCCGACTTAAATTGTAATCGCTTTCTAATTTTGTGCTGCTATTCGTGTTTAATAATTCTGAATATAGAAATTGTATTATTAACCAGATGGCATAAAAAATATATTATAGTGGCTTGATCCAATTTTGAGTACTGTTAGATATAATAACACCGCTAATACCAAGAGGTTTCGATTCACTCTTTATAGTGTCTGGTTGCTGTTTCGTACAAGTTTTATATGGAAGATCACTAAATGATTGGAGGAATCGAATATGATTACTCCTTTCCTTAATGATGGAAATTAAAATTTAGACTGCAGTGGAGAGACTCTCTACTTTGACTTACTTGGAAACTAAGTGTGGAAAAAGGCAAAATTCAGTTAATTTCTATTCGAAAATTAGGTGTTTAGTATATCCAAAAATTATAGTAATAACGTTGAGTATATAGTCCCATTTTATACGCATACCTTTAGAAATTTCAAAAAATATTTTGAAAATTCTTTGAGCACCACAAAGTAATTTATTTACACTGTTTCCTTTACAATTAAATAATTATACAAATTTTGTGCAAATGTTTGTAATTTTTCACTAATTTTAGCTAGTGAATGTTTTATTTTTCGATGTCTTTTTTACAAAATATTTTATAAATAACAGTTTTTACAAGCTTTCGCAAAATATAGAGCTTTCACTACAAAGTTCTCGTATGGAAACTTGGTAAATCGTTTATATTTTATTGTAATTTATTTTTATAACAGTATTTTATGACACATAAAATTCCTAAATTACATTATGCTTTATTGGCAACTAAAGTCGAATAAATTATATGCTTATTCATATAAGTATGCTGTTTTTCTGTAAGGAAACCACATACCACTATTTTTTCGATTTCATATGAAACCTTTGACTCTAACAACTAGTTAATACAATAATACAACAAATTTTGATCAAAAGACCAACGCTAAGTAATACTAACTTAAGTCTGACTTAGACTATACTCGAAGAAATTAGCCCATCCTAGTAAGTGACGCTGACAGCTCACCACACCACTTTCCGATACGCAGGCGGTAGCGAGCATATTGCATTATGCAATGGAATGGCCAAGAAACCAGCCAAGGCTATGCCATAAGCATCCGATTGTGTAACCATAGCCATAGCGAAACGTCTACGTCCGGGCGTAATCTCTTTGGACATGCGATAGAAGGTGTTCACATAGGCGCCTCCGCCCAACAAACCCTCCCACAGCACAACAACCAATGTGATCCAAATACTTGGCGTATAGAAAAATATAACTTCGGTGAGAAAGTAAGCAACGTTGATAAACTGAAAGACAGCCATAAGCCAGATTTTGTTGATTTTGTATAGATTAACCGATGAGCGTGAGATGAAGACGCCAATTTGATAGTCCACATTGAACCAGCGATATTGGGAGGCCTGTGATAGAGTGCTGTTCTCGAAGTAGACCAATTCAAACTGTTGGTGAAAAAAGCGGGAAAATGGTAAAAAAAAGTAAAAGTATGTGAAATTAACTTTCCAAACACTTACCAAACCCTGATTGATGAGATACTCAAAGAAGTAGACCAATGCCAGCGGCAACATGTATGGAAAGAGTGTTTTAATGTAGATCAACTTCTCTTTGAAACTACGCAATGGTTTTTCGTCAGTAACCAATTCCTCTGTTGACTCGAGCGATGAGTTGGTCAGTGGAATTATGATGGGCTTGCGTAGTATTATCCAGAAAGAGAATGCTTCCAGCGCAGGGAAAAACAACATAATTAACATAGTATCGCGTGGACTAACGTGAAGTGCACGCAGTGAAGCATAGGAGAGTGAGCCGATCACACCGGCACCACCAGTACCGGATGACCATGTAGAGACGACATTTCTGTAATGGAAAAAAATTTATGAAATAATAAAAATCTTTTACTATACATATTTCAAGATATTTCATTCCTTTGGACGAACAGATGTATAAGGAATCTTACAGATAACCTTTAACTTTATATATTTCATCTTTTGTACGAAACCGACTCATTACAACTAATAAAAGTTTTAATAACTTACAGATTACTTTTAACTATGCATATTTCATTCTTTGGACGTATTACATATTTCATTGATTGAACGAATACTCATGTACTTCCACAAAGCCTATTCGTTACAATACTCACTTATTGAAATGCGCCGAATATGACAGGAAAGTCGGCTCACCAATGCCACTACTAGCCGATGTGATAACCACACCCAACAAGGCCATCCACTCGGCGTTCGCAAAGCCTACGAGCAGAAAACCCGCAGCTGACAACAACACAGCGAAGAAAATCTTGAAACTGCAATGAAATAAAAACACAATTTTTAATTAAATTAAATTTAATAATTTTCGACATTCACGGCACTTACTTCACCCAGAACGGCAGAAACGGTATAATGATTTTCACCATTAACGAGGGTATAACATCTGCCAACAGTATTGCGCCGGTCGATATCAAATGACATTTTCGCGTATCGTCGCCTTCATTTTCAACGGTACTATCATCGGTTGTTTGATCCTGAAATTGTGCGATAATATCATGTGCCGCACTCAGCATCACTACATAACCGTAATTATTGCATAGACCCAATATCCAATAGGCTGTGAGATCACGCCATAGTTTGCGATCTTTTGGCGGCGGATGTGGTGTAACAGGTGAGGCGACAACAACCTCCTGATCGCTAGACATTTTCGTGAGCGTTTGCTATATGTGATTGTCGCAGGCAGGCTGCAAAGAAGGTAGGCAATTTAATATGAGAAATACCGAAGTGCATGTAAATCAAGTATGAAATAATTGTTGCTAAATATAATCATATAATTTCGACCAAATTTGGTAGACAAGATTTTCCCGACATTCCCATGATTCAGTGCGAAAATGGACGAAATCAGGCAAAAACCATACAAACGAAAAAAAACAATTTTAAAATTTCATCTTATTCTTTCACTTTTCGGTATGCCATATGTGAAATTGGGTGAAAACTTGTCCTAGACCCCATATAACTGACAAACCTTATGCCTGAAGGTATTTCCCCGACTTTAATTATTGCAGGTTGCAAGAGTATGAAATGTCCGGTTACACCCGAAGAAAGCCCTTGCTTTGCGGTGAGTTGTCATTTCTGAACTGTATTGTACGTCACTGGGGATTTACCTCATATAATAATAGTTATTGGGAAGGCAGTAAAGCCACTTAAATTTATAAATTTAAACCACAATTTGAATTCGTTTATATCGAATTAATATCGTTTTCTTCCGAATTTATATTATATAATTTTAGACCGTGTATATAGAAACGACATATATTAACAGATATTGCTATTGAAGCGTTACTTCTGTTAAATTAATAATTTCATTATATATATAAAAGTGGTTTATGTCATACCATTAAATATTTATATTAACTTTTTTTATCCACACAATCACATGCGTTCACTTGCGGAACTATTTGTTTACTTTCGCATGTTTACCTTAGCTTAGCTTTGCAACAATAATTTATTAACACTAGAAGGTTATAAGATAAGCTCAAATTCATGTGCAAGTTCAAGTGTTTACATGTGTAACCTAATAAGCACATAAACTCTTTCTTTGGTCACAGCGACCTCTCCGATATTTTATAAGCACGAATTTAATTTGATTGCAATTGGTTGTGGCTAATTGAAGCTTCCGCGCACGTGCCAACGACTATTTGCCATAAATGTCAATCATAAGTTTCAAATATGTATGCTTATTGCTGTTTGTGTAAGCATGAGAGGCGGGTGTTGCGCATGGCGTATGATGAACTAGTGAGTATGAAAAGATCTTTAACTTATTTTTGAACGGTCAGTTTGTATGGCAGCTATAAGTTATGATATAGTCCGATCTGAACAATTTGTTCGGATATTGTAGCACTGGCTTGGGTAATAATACAAAACGTACGTGTACAAAATTTCATGAGGATTTCTTGTTAATTAAGAAAGTTTTCCATACAAGGATTTAATTTTTTTTACCCAGTTTATACGGCAGCTATATTATATAGTTATCCGTTATCGTTGGTTCCGAAAACTGTGCAGCTTCTTGAACAGAACAGAACGTGTGCAAAATTTCAGATCGATATCTCAAATAATAAATAACTTATTCGCGTATATTTTCAGATGAGCAGACAGACGAAAAGTACTAAGGCGACTCAGCTTATCATGCTAAATATTTATATACTATATACAAATATATTTTAGGGTAACCGACGTTTTTTTCGGTGTTACAAACCTCGTGGTAAATTTAAAATACCTGGTTCAGCTTATCACAAATACATAATATCTATTCTCTTGCATACTATTTTTTTAGTGTGTACAAAATTTTAAATCTAACTTGCGTCAGCACTTATATAATCGTTACTTAATTACCAACCAATCAAGCTTTCTTCCATTTATTTGTGTTTCCATTCAGCTTAAATGACATCACTCGTTACTTGTCGTGATTTATTTTCGTTAATTTATACATTTACTGTCACTCTAAGGCAGAAGAGAGCCGAAATTCCAACGTAATTTGCACAGTTCTAACGTACATAGATCCACTATACATACGAGTATACTGGAATGTATTTTATGACGCTCACGCTTATCTGCCTGCATATTCACTTGGCAGTGTGAAATGTAAATTCGCAACTCACTTTTGTATTTAGCCAATTTTTCGATTCCCTTTCTTAAGTCTAGTGGTTACTAGTAGTTTCATTAACTACCTGTTGCGCGTATATACTGCTTTATATATGTAGCTTTATGTCTTAGCTAGTTTTTAAGTGTTGCTTTTGCTTTGTATTCATTAAGTGTTTTTTTTAATTATATATATACATATATATGTATATATAGAGAAGTATAAATGTAAATTGAAATATTTTTTGCGTTATTTTCAAGATTAATCAACTCGTTGCCAATCGAACGGTGAAGGCAAGTCAAGCTTTCATTACCTGTGGCAAGTTCAAAACACAGCTGATTTGAATTTATAATTAGTTATTGCTTCTGTTATTACTTGTGCTTTAAAATATATGTATGTACATTATTTTCTATCCACATGAGCATTCATTGGTCGGAAGGCTTAATTAGCTGTCACTTTATAGTTTTGAACATCTGCAATCTTGGTGAATTCATTTCGAGCTAAGTCGAATATTAGTAACATATAAATGCTTAATGATTTCTTATGACCCTTAAAGACCCTAAAATATAGAACTGGATAGTTTTCTAGTTCTAATATCAAAGCATAATTCTTTAGATCAAATCATTTGTTTGCTGGTCACTCTCTAGTTTGAAACCTTTGTGTACATATGTATGGTATATGTATAAGCTTGGTAAATATAATACGAGTTAAATCGAACACTTTAAATTTCTATAGCTTTGACTATGAATTTACAGGCTAAAAACCTTTAAATACTGATATTATTTGTTATTCTCTGGAGACCGGTATTTATTTATTGAAAATATTCTAAAAGTTATGCGATATTTTTTTCTAAAGCGTGAACTTATTTAAATATCATAAGAAAAAAATCTCTACTAGCTAGCTTTCAAAAGCAAAAAGTTGTCACAAAAATGTTTAAAAGAAATTTCGAAAGTTGTGAAGTGATTAAGACAGATGCTTCAAGCCAGAAATTCCATGTAACGAGTTTAGCGGTCATCGGGTACACGCTGTACAACATTCCCCACATGTTTTGCTAACTCAAATTGTTTTGTTATCAAGTAATTAAGTAAATTAAAGTAGTAAAATTAAAACAGCTGAAAACCACGTCAATTAGTGGCGATACAATGACTTTTATGCGAAGTAATTTACATGTTCATAAAACATGGCTTTTCAAGCAACTTTACAAAAATAAATTAAATGGATTGATTTAAAAATAAATGTAAAGAACTACAGTATTTTGTCAAAATAAAATTAAAAATGAGGGTACTAGCTTCCATTTACATATTCGAAGAAGAAAAAAAATTTCGTATTGCCTTTTTGTTTTTGTTTTCTTTTTCTTTTTTTGGTTTCTACTGCACTCGAGCGGTTTGGGCGCTAAAAAACTCGTGATCTTTGTACTGTTTCTGTTTACCTAGGAATTCTGAGATCACATTTTGCACTTATATAAATTGCAACAACTTCCTCTTTGGCATCAAACACTGTTGTTATTGTATAATATTGGTTTAAAAATAAAAATGCTAAACATTTGATAATGACTTGCAAGAATCATTTGTCAATTACAGTATTTAATGAATTTTTTAACTTTGATGTTTACAAGTTTAGATAAAATATGTTTATACGAGTATATATATGCTGAATAAACGATTTTTTTTCGTCGACAATTTGTCGTGATTAGAAGAGTTCCAAGAGTCATAAGAAAGAAGTACAAAGTAGAATACAAAATTCACTGAAAAGTCTTATTTGGAAGCAAACTTTAAATAAAAACGTTAACAAATACTTTTTTTTTACTAAACTGCGTCGTATCTACGGTTTTTACTCTTCAATCCATCACTACACAGCTAACCGTTTTCAGGAAGCTTGCTATTGTTAAAAATTGTTCAGCACCCTTTCTGTTACTATGTATAAGCACTCTTACTGTAAATATATCTTATTATAAAACAGATTATGCATGATCTATAGCCTTTTTATAACTTATGGAATATAAAATCACTAAACAATTAATTTTATTCATGCAGTTTATATAAAGTTCTTATGCAATTATGTGATATTAAATAAATAAAATCATGTTGAATTTTGTTTTCGAGATTTTCTTTGTTTTTAATTTTGCTTATAGATTTTTGCTATTTATTTTTAGCTCATACATTGCACGAAATATTTATATGTTAAGTTGAAATTTTTGTTAATAAAAATTGCAAAATTTGTATTAAGTTTGCCACGATGTTTGTAACACCCAAAAAGAAACATCGGCAGCTGCCATACAAACTGAACAATCGGAATCAAGTGCTTGCATAGAAAAAATTTCCATTTGACGAGATTTTCACGAAATTTGGCCAGAGTTATTGCCTAACGTAATAATGCCACCTTCGAAGAAATTGTTCAGATCGTATATCTATAGCATATATGTAGCTGTTATACAAACTAAACAATCGGACTCAAGTTCTTGTAGGAATTCTTTTATATTTGTGTAGGGTATAATTGCTTCGGTGCAATCGAAATTAACGTTTTTTCCTATTGTTATTAACGTAGAATAAACTAATTTGTTACGAATTTAATTTTTTATATTAAAAAAATAATAATTCGCTGCTTAAAATTTTCATTAAGGTTACCAGAAAATTAATAATATTTTTTTTAATAACTAATTTTTTTTAATTTTCAATTTTGACATTTTTTATAAAAAATCCTCATTTGAATTTGAGGGCTTATAACTGTTTTTTTATATAAATTTTAAAACTTTCAATAACATAGAATAAAATACTTTTTAAGAATTCAATTATTTTGTTTGACAATTAAAATCATTCGCTGCTTGAAATTTTCATTAAACTTACCAGAAAATTAGTATTTCAAACAGAATTTTTCCTACCAAATTTAATTTTATAGTTATTTTAATATTATTTTAGTTAATATTTTTTATTGAATATTTGTTTATATTTTTAAAAAATATTTAAGAATTTTTTAATTTTTTTTTTTTTGCAATTGTGTAATTCTCTTCATTAAAATATATTCGATGCCCCCGCTGCTATTACAACACTTTTTATTTTATTTATAACTTTTAAAGAATTGCACTTTGCTTAAGTAAGTTCAGAATAAATCACTTCATAAACTTGTGCGCACCAGTTACTCAATGCTTCAGCAATTGTAAGCGTTTCGCGTTTTGCGTCTTGAGCGAGCTGCTAGCCGCCAGCAACTAAGCTCACCGCCAAAAACGCGCATCGAAATCGCATCGCAGTCGATGAATGATTGAACAAAATAAAAAAAAAAGACAGCAATAAAAGAAAAAAAACAAAGGCACAAAACAACAACAAAAGAAAAAAACAATAGGAATGAAATGAAAAAAGTTAATAATAAAAATAAGCGATTGCAGTTCAATACACAAGTAAACCTATAAAAAAAGCGTTTAAGTAAAAAAAAACAAAAACAACAACATATTACTACAAATAATTTGTCTCTTAGACACTTGCAGGTTCTGTGCGGACCGTCAGAGTTCAGCACGTTTTACCGATCGCTGCTCTGCCACTTGTATTTATTTGTGTTGGTTGTTGTTCTTGTTGTTGCTCTCTTCAACGACCCACTTTGAAAGTGCAGCCGAAGCACGAGATCACATACAGCGCTAAACAAAAAAACAAAAACGAACTTGTCGCATATCAGCACACAAAAAAAAAAATAAAAATATTTTCAAAATTTATTTTGAAAACGAACGAACAAATTAACAAAAACAAAATTAGAACGAAGCAAAAACGTGAAATAATCGATCGCCCGGCTCATCTTTACTGCGTAGTCGTTTCTTCGATTTATTTGTATTTTTATATTTTTTCTTCCCGTGCGAAGCGCTCGATTCTTGTCTGCCGACTGCAATCAATGCAGCCGCAGCATGTGTTCAATGCTTGCTTTTGTTGTTGTGCTTTTGCTGTATGTACATACACATATGTATCTGTGTATATTGTAGTGATTACTGAAACTTTTTTGGGGGCCAATTTTCTGGTTTTTTGGTAAGTAAAAATTGCATAAAGCAAAGAGGAGAGAGGAGAGAGGAAAAGAGAAAAAATTCAAAAAATGTTGTTGATAAAAATGCGGTGGCTATTAAATTTCATTGACGCACGTGCAGATCACTTGACTTCACAACTGGTTTGCGACTTGATATGTGCATATATTTGCCGGCAATTTTACGTTTTATGCTTTATTTGTTTTTATTGTGTACATACACATATATGTATATGTATAATAGCTGTATTTGAAGTTTTCTTGTCATTATATATTTTTCTTTACTTTTTTGTTTGCAGCACATTTCAGATTTACTGTAATTATATGTTTTTGTTTTTGTTTCTTTGCCTGCAGCAAGTCTGATAAATAATTTCTCGCATCTCTGTATGAGAAATTTACAATGGGGAATTTCTTAAACGAATTGACAGGATCGTCAAGCTGCTGAATTTCAATGAAACCCTTGGGTTCATTGAACTTGAACCTTTTATAATGTGCAATCAAAATCAATGAATGTGAGCTTATGCAACGTTTCAATAGCTTTTTTATAAAACAAAAAAATAAAAAATAAAATGTTAATTTCGTTACCACCAAAGCTAGAATACTCTTCACAAATACAAAAAGTTGCTATACAAGAACTCGATTTTCCATCGGTCAGCTTATATGGCAGCTATATGCTAACCATATTGGTTCGATCTGAAAAATTTGCTCGAAGATTGTACCGTTGTCTTGGACAGCTATGCCAAATTTCATGAATATCTTGTCAAATTAGAAAGACAGGCATAGATAAATCGATTATCGAATCGATATCTTCACGCTAATGATTTATATCTCCTAGTCTCGGCATTCCTTTACCAGATATTTGCTGGCCCTAGCTATGAGGCAACATTCTTTGAAATAATTTGCATTACTTTTGACGCATTGTAGCTTCCGTGAAAGGTTTAAAGAATAGCTATAATAAGTTTTATTAAACTACCAAATCCCAGTGTGCCGTTCAATACTATGTCAAAACTTCAGCCGAATGGAAGCGGCAGCGTCCGTTGACTTTAGAAAATTGTCGAAAGAGCAATATCGGTCGGTTATTCGAATCTTGTTTTTGGAAGGAAAATCAGTTTTTGGAAGGAGAATCAGTAGTGTTCAGTGTTTAAAAGCTCACACTTCGTTACTTGTTTGTGAATTCTTAGCCAAAAACACGATGCCGCAGCCTCCATATTCGCCAGACATGGCTCCGTGTGACGTTTTCCTGTTTACAAAAATAAAGATAACTTTAAAGGGCTGTCGGTTTAGAAGAAAATCACTAAAAGAGCTAAAGGCTATCCCGAACAACGAGTTTGAAAAGCATTTCCACGATTGGAAGAAGCGCATAATATCGAATGAGGACTAGTTTGAAGGCGACAATATTAACGTAAATGAATAAAGTTTTGTTTTCAAAAAAATGAAAATTCCACTTATTTCTTGAACACACATATACACTTCTCAATTTATAAGAAAAATGAAGTGCTTAAAGAACTGATTAGTTTTAAGCCAAAATTAGTAGATTTTATTAAATTTTGCCACGTTTCGTATGGGCTTGAGAACTATTGCTTTTATTTAATAATATTACCATTCTTCTCATCTAAGTATAAAGAAAACAAAATATACTTTTGCACACATATATACCATATATGTATGTATACGTACTTGTATATCTGTTCAGAAATCTCAATGGCAACGCACTTCAATTCGATCAACTTAACAGCTGTACAAAGTTCGTAACAACAATCGCTCATCAAAAGCAACAAAAATCAAAGATTAACAACAACAATTAACGCATAACGGAACATAGAGACAAACACACACATATACAACTATAGCGTTGGTGGGTGATAGCGACCGCCACTATGCCAAGATCGTTGCTTGAGATTCACGTGCCAAGAAGCAGGCGATCGTTCATCGAAACAACAGTGTAAATGTAATTGTCACAATATCAAGTGAAAGCTATTTATATATTGTTTTGCACTCACACTCATTCATACATAAATGTGTAAACACAACTATGTGCGTAACAAATAAAGGCATTTCACGCGACTGTACATGCAATTGAACGCCACTTAAAAACAATCAGAGGCAAATAAATAAATAATCGACCGACTTGGACTTGCAAAACGATCTGTCGCGAGTAAAATTCCGCGCAAAATCGTATTGAAATATAAAGTAAATGCGTGCAGATGTGTCTTTGTAGGCGTATATGTGTTTGCATAAGCTTTTGCAACAAGTTGTTGTTGTGTTTAATCACGTTTACTTCGCAAGCGCGTAGCGTGTTGGATTTTGGTCACACTTGAGCAGTAAGTTTATACACTACTAAATATAATATATTTTTGTTTTTGTCTTTTTTTTGTGGTATTTTTTTGTGAACTCTTGTTTTTAAAGTGTACGTATAGCATATAGAAAGAATTTAATGTACTTTAATAATCGGTGATTCACTTTAGAAAAGTTTGGTTTCCCTTGACCTATAGCCGATTTCCAAAAATATCTTCGAGAAAAGATGTTTGGCAGTGAGGAATAATTTTCTGCTTAAACTTATTTTGAATCCAAAAACCAATAAAAATAATTCTCGAGCTTATCTCCCGCATTGTTTGAGCGGAACTCATATTCGTTTGTCACCTCATTAAAATCGCGTGATTTTAAAATTGTTTTTTTTTCTTATGGAAAATATCCACACGTTGTTTTAAAAATAGAAGAACAAAAGACCGCCACATAAATGCTATAAAAATGTATAATCTATTTGGTGATGATTTTGGACAGACGGAAACTTTTCAATTTCAAACTTTGTTTACTGCATTCATAAATGATTAAAAATATATAAAATTAATATTGCCTAGTTACAAGCTTCTTTTTTAATCAAACTTGAAATTTGGATTCAATGTCCAATTATGTTTTAATTTAGCTGCAATCGGCCCTGGAACTGATGAGATTTAAAATGGGTCGCTTAAAATGGAAAATTTTGAATACTGAGAAATATTTTGAGCAGCGCAGACTACATTTCATAAATAAGAATATATGAAAAGCATGAAACTTTGGAGTACCTCAGCTTCAAACCAGATGCACTTTCTCCTATAAAAATTTAGTTGAACTCTTATACTCCGGAAATGAACACTATAGACCGACACAGACCTTATAAGTCTGTTACATTGAGCAACTTGATAAAACCCTAGCCAACCACCTTAGCACACTTCTTTTACTGACACAACACCATAGGCCCTTTAGCATTTATTTACCTACAAGGTATTCACATATATAAGTACGTACTTTCTATTCTCAGTTAACCTTATCAGACATCAATCGAATATTTTTTTTTGATAATTTTAATGACTTCTTATAAAAACAAGTATTCGTGCTCGTAATAAGCACGTGCTTGCTCCATAAAATGGGAGCAAAGATTTCCTTTGATTAGCTGTGTACTTATCTGCAACAGCAATTTCTCGAGTGTATGTATTATATTAAGAGATAAAGATAAGAGGCAACCACTTAAAATGGACATTTGTATTATCGTAAATGGGTTCCGATAATTATGGCGCGATGTCGATAATTACACCGAGAAGTGTATTGCATTATTATAGTGAAGATTTCGCGATATATAGGTGTTTATAAAAACTTAAACGTAAACAGATTAGATCGTAGATATGCACAAGCAATAAAATATTTAACAATATTTAAAATATATGGACTTTCATTGAGGATTTTGTTAAGGGGACACTTTTTCTGAAATATTTTTGAAATCTTTCAGGCTATTAATACGGCTTATTCTATGTCAGCAAAAACGAGCCGAATGTTCTTTTTCAAGGCGTCAGTCAACTCGGGCTTATTTGCGTAGACAAGCGACTTCATATAACCCTACAAAAAATAGTCCAGCGTTGTTATATCGTGTGATCTTGGAGGCCGTGCTACTGAGAAACAAAGTGAGATAATGCGCTCAGCAAAAGTTTCATTCAATAAACGGATTGCAGTGCCCATATGACTGTGCCCATAGAGTACACCAAACAGTGACTTTTTGAGGATGTAAACGCGTCTCAACAATGGCTTGTGGATTATCATCACACCAAATCCGACATGTTGTTTATCAACGTATGAAGAAAATGTTTCTTGTGAAAATCGGTTTCGGTGGCCATCTGGTTTTGGGCCCATTTACCAAACGTGTGACGCGCTTGATGGTCATTCGGCTACAATTCTTGTTCGAATTGGTTTTTGCAAGCCCGCAAACCAAGATTTTTCCGTAAAATCTTCCATAAAGTGAATGGGGACACGCATATTCTTTGATACTCTGCTCCCCGGTAGAATAGTGACTTCGGCACGTACGCTATGGCGCCTCTCAGGATCCGCATTATTCACTAGAGTAAACGTAGTGCGAAACCAATCCATGGTTGTTCGAATTACTGATCGACTCTGCTGGGCGATTAATCGACTGAATATTGGACGCAACGAACTATTGTTTTGCTGATAAATTTGCAGGATGTGCAAAAGTTGTGCCAGAATAAGTCGATTCATTACGAAATTTTAAACCAAACTGAGTATAAATAAAGTAACAGTAGTAAGTAAGTAAAAAAAAGTTTGCAATTGAAAACCAGTCGTCTAAAACGACACATTTGGAAGTGTAGTATGATATTAAAACAGAAAACCCCAAATATTTTGAATCTCGTTTTCTTTGTAACTATATCCTTGATTTGAAGTACATATCTTGCAACTGTTTGTATTATTATGCGTGGTTTAAAAATCGAACGGTAAAAATATATACCTACTAGTATCTATAGCAGCACTCACAGATTTTTGTAAAATTTCGTTGCTCAACTCACGCCATCGACAGAACAAGCGCAACTAACTGTATTTAAAACAGAATATACTACAAAATTTAAAAAAATGAAAGCAGTTGGTATATATAAAGATGCGAGTAAAATAAAGTTAAATACTTGCCCTGCAGAGAAAAACAATCAAATTACAAGAATAACTGTCTGAGTTATAGTAATAATAATAGCATCATACATAAACATTATAAAACACTGTTACAAATTATTCGATATAGAATGAGTGAAGAAGAGTCAATGCTTTTAGCAAGATACAGCTATTGCAAAATACCCAAAGAGCTGTATTCGGTTTGATAACACAACGAATACGACAATGTGGCGAATCGAACACACAACTGGTATAATTACAAGTTATTTGTATAATAAAATTGAAATGCTATGGCGAACGGTCATAGCAATTAAATGACTCTCATGATCTATATAATATTTTTTTAGATATTTTGTAGTCCGAATAATTTTGTTTTTTGTTTTTTTTTAATTAATATAATTTATTATATTTACAAGTATATAACACGAACACAGTCTGATCCACAACTTTGAGATATAGCAGTAATATATTTGCTGGATTTTCCTGCTATGCAGTTATTGGCAATATAATGATATATATATAAATATACAGCACAAGAGCAAACGGTTACTGTAGTTAACATGAAATTCTCAAATAGACAGGCAATCTCATACCATAAAGATTAAGCGAGTTATAAAAAAAAGTTAGTAGATACTCATATACACTTTATATACCACATATGCATGAACGTGAAACCTGATACAATTTCTTGTGCTAACATTTTATTGTCTTCTACTTAAATTTGCAATTTAATATGTTGTGTGTAAGCACAAAACTCGATAAGTTGTCTATCAGCGTAATCTTTGAATTATTGCGTGCGATAAGTTCAAGTAAATGTACAGTAAACATATAAGATTACTAAGATCCCCCGGCTTGAACAAATTTAGTCATAAATGTATTATATAGGTATATAGTATATACCACCAGCTCAATTGTGTATAGAATGCTTTCGCTGCTCGGAAATTAGTTGTACTTGACAGCCTATCAGTCAATGTAATTTATAGTATAGTAGAACAAAAAGGCATGCTTAATTACATAACTGGTCAAAAGTAATTTAATATTATTTACAGTGGAAAACTTATGTGATTTTTTCAACAAACTTAAAATGACCGATTTGTTGAAACAAATTTGTATATAATTTTATTAGAGTTTCCCCTGAGTAGGCATGAAATAATACTGAGAAAACTACTTAGGTTAGGTTATACTGTTATACAATTTATTTTGAGCTGAAATATTCGTCATATAGGACGTCAACGCTTTGTGCAAGCTTTAATAGCGACTTGATACTTAATTTAGATACTTCATCTAGTCCCTTGAACTACGAAGCTCCTAGATATCTGAGACGAGTTCTATATAGAGCTGGAGATAGATGGCATAGGAAAGGCACCAGCGTCTCTCACATGCCTACTTTATTTTCTGCATGTATCGTCGTTACTTATACCCATACGACTCGCATGTGGTACCAGTAGGTTGTGACCTGTCATTAGATCAACAACCGTCCTGCAGTTCTTTCTAGACTGTGTGAATAAAAAGTATGTGTGTTTTCCTTCGACGCTCTTGCCCATGATCGTGGTGATCCTGTATGTCCTTAAGGCATTCTATCTCGCTCTGATCTGTCTGCCAGCCCTTTCGGAAATTTCATTGCATAGCGTTTTTTTGTGCTGATATGATTTTCCGGGATTCATGTTCGAAAATATTTGCAATTGCTTACAACAGCAAAAGATTAGGGCAATCGTACGACCTACTTGAAACCGATTTTAAAGGGAAACGATTAAGAGAGGTGCTTTTCGTGAGTAAAGCTATTTCTAAGCTTTGGACAATGCAAGATATATAGTCAATTGAAAACTTTGTAGCCGAATACCATACTGATAAGGTAAAAGTTCCGCTCACTATGAGTTTCAATAGCTCCTACGTAAAGTTTGGTCAACTACATGTGATATTTAGCGAATATACAAATAAATTTACTAAAAATGTAATTGTGTACACAATTGTCAGATACTAAATTTTGTCCATACTCACCTCCCACATAACCCCAATTCGTCTAAGGCAGCTTGTCGCATATCTGCAGCGATTTTTACACAATGTTCCCCTCTCTAAAAAGTACTTGGCATAACAAATCTACATTTTTTGCTTTTATCTTTCATATCCATTCAATTTTTGTCGCTTGCGTTTGTACGGATAACATTTTCAACACCTTTTTAATCCCTTTACCTGCTTGCAAAACTGCAGATGCTTGGCAATGCAAATTCAAGTTCAAATGTATTGCTTACCGCTGCTCAGTAAGTACATACAAGTGTATTTACAATTCAAAAACTACATTACAGCATCAAACAGCTGGGAAAGTGAAAGTACATAAAACCCCTGTAGGAGAGATAAATATATCCGACTTACAAATTGGTGTTTGTAAATTAAAATTTTTTTAAAAATATTTAAGAAATTGTTTGTGAGCTGAATTTATTTGACAAAAACTTTATCACAAAAGCTACCCTGTAAGTCACCTATCAGTTAAGTCACCGGTTAATTACCCAACTGCGCTACCAGAAATTTCTGTTAAAGTTTAACCGCAACTCCTATATACTTGTGATTGTTCATCCCTTCCTTATGCAAAAGCTTTATAAGTTGCACGTTGTGTATGTGTTAGTTTCCGCACTAAGTCTTTCAATGTTTGAAGTTTCAGTAGGCGTGACTTTCAGATGAATTTCAGATATCAGGTCATACATTTATAACTCATATTGCCAACTCTATTATTTTATTCTAAATTTACTCTACACTCAACACTAAAATTCTTAATATTTTTCAGATAATTGTTAACATCCTCTTTTTGAAGTAAATTACAGTATTAAATAAAAGAGGATTAAAGCCCAAAAATAATGGTAATTTCAACAACATACTTGCAGCATAAAACTAAACTGGTTCAGTGGTTTTGCGGAATATTTTTACATACATTCTGCATTAAAAGCTTCACCGTTATTCGTGAGAATAATGTTCTTGATTTAAATTAGTGGTTACTTTAATGCTGTCAAATTCATTATTACTTGTATTTAATAGTTATATGAATAAATACTTTTAGTGAAAAAAAATTTGATAAAAACACCAAAACACGTTTACTTCGACTGCACCGAATAAAATATACTCGTAGTAGTAGTGCTTGGAGTTCTCAAATAAATGTATCTGATCAAACTGCAGAGTTGTTTCCGCATACAATCGAGATACATATTGTGTTCTAAAACTTCTACTTTTATTCAATTTTGATTTTTTTTTATATAAATACTTTCACAGGTTTTGCTCATTTCTCAAATCTAAAGAAATTCCACAATACTCGTTGCTTTTTTTGAAAATTTAAAAATTTATCTCATTTAACACTCTTACTCAAGCGTTTAATGAGTAACTCCGCTCCCAACAGTAGCAGGCATATGATGTAAGAGAAAACCAACATTAGAAAGAGTGGTGCCGCATATTCCATACCCACTGCGAATAGATAATTAGTCGGTACGCAGTTCAATTTATTCCTAACCCAATAATGTCGATGCTTATGGAAAACGCCCGTCTCCAACATACGCATGCCGCTTAGAAAAAGAATTTAAATATTTAAAATAATACTGAAAATGTCATATGATACAAAAAAATGTACCGCACACGCGTTAGTTCTTTGTATGAAGAGTTCTTGTGCAGCTGCGTAAAGAGGCTTTTATCCGGGCGAAAATTAACCTGATTCAAATCACAAATCTGATGAGGTAGGAAATTTCGTTCCAAAAATGGGTAAGCATACGAAGTCTCAAGCACGAAAACAAAGCCTGGTTCATCACGCACGCGTAAAACGCCCTCTTCTACCGAAATCCAGACTTTTTGCGGATTTTCACTCGACTCAATTTTGCGATACACAAAGCGACGCACATCGGGCAACTGGGAGCCCTAGAGAAAGAATGAAAGCAAGTTAATAACATTTTTATAAATAACCTGCGACATGTTCCACTTACATTCAAATATACATAGGTGTAGGGCAAGGGCTCCAAACCAACCGGCAAAGCACTATCAGCCAACTGACCCAATGTTTTAATATCTGATTTCGGCGGTGTTCCAAGCAGTGTTGAAAGCAAAATCGACGTGTAGTAGTTATATATTATGAAAGTGGCAAAGTAAAGTGAAAAATAGGCCATACGACCACCCGCCGAAAACGGTACAATACTACTACCCTGATAACAAGCCGAGCCGAAAGCCAATAGTGTGGTCGCCAGCAAAGAGGGTTTATACGGTAAATGAGTACGAAAGTTACGTAACTCCAAAGCGAAGATGCGCCATAAAAGAACTGCTACCACTATCAACAGTATAATGAATACGAGCCAAACTGAACCATCGAAAGGTTGCAGAAATGCTTCACCTTTTATGCTGGAACTACGCGGTGTACGAAAGAGGCAGATCGAACTAAAGCCACCAGTTTCGACAAGTGGTAAAACGTGTTTAAGACGCACAGGCGTGCTGAGAAAAGGTGTTGATAAAAAGTCGGCCTTACCCGAAACCAAGTCACCTATACCACCACCGTAAGTTTCATTGATGCCCCAGTGAGAGCGGAAAGTATAACGCATTCTAATGTTAATGAGAGAGTTACAAGAGAGATATTTGAGGGATAAATACAATATAAAAGTGCGTTGAAAGAGAAATAATTCAAGAGAGAATGTAATAAATTAATTGAAAATATACGGATCTATAACTTTTGCTTCCAAGATTATGTAGTACTTACTTGCAACCAAATAAATCTTTATAAATCAACAAAATTCTAAATCCAAAACGCGTTATCGGATCAACATCCGAATTATTCTCAGACTTGAGAAAATCAGTAAGCACCGTTACGGGTGAACTCAACGGTAATTTAGTGACCTGTAATGATATTAGAAATATTATAAGACCCTTTCGCAGTACTCCCTCCATTCACATACCACCACAGACACACGCATTGTTATATCATGCAACTTAACTCGATTACCATACTTGGAGCGCGTATGTAGTTCAGAGAGATAACGTTTAATATAACATGTTTTCATATTGCATTCAACTTCACAATCAATGGTCATATTCAGTTTACCACCCAAATAGTGGCCGTTATTGTAGACATCGTATTTTACAAATGAGGTCCTGTTCACGTCGGTAACCACGCCGAGTAGTGTTGGCTCCAAGATAGCGTAAGTAAGCTCTGCATCCACATCAATATTAGCATCGTCGAAAAGACGTTTGAAATTGCTTAGATCGGCTGTACGATCGTACAGCAGCCATTTGTAGTGTTCATTGTAGAGACGGCTACGATTAAGCTGTAGAATGAAGCGCATTATTGATATAATTTGCTAATATCTTATATATTGTTGAAAAAGAACTGAAAAAAACCAACCATCAGCTAATGGAGTTAAACTCCAAAACATACAGAAACGTACAACTTGGGAACATAACATAAATTACGTGCTTTCTGCGGTCGGTGTAGATAGAAACAACTAAGGATCACTTGGAAAATCGGATATTTTGCACAGTTATTTCTAATTATTATTTTTTTTTTTTAATATGTGACAATTTTGTATCCTGAATCAGTTAAATCTAAATATATAATACTTTCGGAGACATTCCTATAAAGACTACAACTCATTCATATAGACTACAAGACCTATTTATAACCTATTTCTATAGACTATAACGCTTCTTTATTCCATACTCACGATACTCAATACTTGCTCCGCACTATTGCAATTCATATCAAGATATGCACCCAAGCCAGGCCGATTATGTAGTAAGTAACGGTATTCAAAGTCGCTTGAACTATCAATGGATTCGATGTTTACAAAACTTGAATAAAACGAGTGCTCGTTCAGCATTTTTGAGAAGTCACATTGAGCTATAAAGAAGATAAAAAAATTCGCAATGAAAGAGGTTATCAGTGGCAAGTGAATTGGTAAACAATATGAACTTTGCGAAACCGAAATTTAATTGATATGCAATAATATACATTTTTACTCACTTTGCAAACTCCAACAGTTCAGCACAACAAGCGAATTGGTATTTGTATTTAGAAAATGGTGTAGAATAAAATTTAAGAGCAGTTGCTTCATTTTGACGATGAAATTTATGGATTTTAGAACAATGTTCTTACTATTTGAATTTCTAACAGACAAAGGGTGTATTTATATAAGACCAAAAAACTGCATTCCAGTTAATGACGAAAATTATTTTAATTTAATTATAATGCTGCTATTTGTTTTTTATTGACAAGAAAGGTCACATTTCTACTAAATCGCAGTGTGGACAGCACTAATCAAATTGTTTAGGCAAATACAATAGATGATCACTCAATTAATGCTATCAAATGCGCTCTATAGGCTTAAAAATTATTTGTTATTAAATTGTCGAATTAACCCTTTAAGGGAGCTGATGTTATTTTTAAAAAAAAGCTGTTTTACAGACATTAGGCAATTTAAGTACATTAAACAACGTATAGATTTTGCGATATTGCTCAAATGAAACAGAAATTTACGCATATATCATAATATTTGCAAATACTAACGGTAGAAGAGTTAATGGAAGATAAAAGATATTTATTATATATACATGATATATTTATAGGATCGATGTTTATTAAATTACACTAGAATGCTAAAAGAATCACTATTGCTTGGTAATTTAGAACACTTATTAATTTATTAACTTTAATAACTTACGAAATAAATAAAGGTGACCACTTGTAGATATAAATTAGTTAAAGATTCCTTTCAGCAATAAAACATACTCCCCAGCAAATCCATTCGGCTACAATCAATTTTGTTACTTATAAGCACAAAAGCAGTTAGAGGGTTAAAGTTGTTCAACACTGATTGGTAATGAATATGTCAATATTGATATTACATTCATTTCTGTAACTTTGATTGATGGACTATAACGCACGCATAATTATTTAAGTGCTGTTCATAACCGTAATGGTAGGTACGCATATTTATCTTACATACTTGTAGCAATAAAAACGTAATATGCTCAAGCTTGCTTGTTTTTGTGAACTTTTGTTGACAAATATTGGTGTCATCTAAATCATTTTCATAGTATTCATATTTCAAAAATACCTTTTTCTCTCCAAAATCAGTAGATAGAACTATATACAACTTTAATATTTCAGTATAACCCTCCAGTTTTACCTGAAATATCTGATGAGACTGCATAAAAGGCTGTCCATCGGGCTACCGAACCAGTACAGGAAATACGAAAGTCACTAAAAACGATATGCAAAGAAATTTCCGAAAGAGCTGACAAACCGAGCAGAGCGAGATGAAATGCCTTAAGGACATACACCATCGCCACGATCATGTGCAAGAGAGCCGAGGGAAACACACATGCTTAGTCTAATGACAGGTCAAAACCTACTGGCATCACATGCCACTCGTAAGGGCATTACTAACGATGACACATGTAGGAAGTGCAGGGAAGAAGGCCTGAGAGATACGCTGGAACTCCTCCTATACTTCCGTCCAGCAATAGGAGCTTCGCAGTTCAAATGATTAGATGAAGGATCAAATATAAATATAAAATTGCTATTAAAGTTCGCAAAAATCGTTGACGTTCTGTTTAATGAATACCTCAGCTCAAATTAAATTGTACCTCTATCTGGCGTTAATAAGTACCAGTAGGTCAATGTATGGCGTGGCAGCCGGCACCTCAACTTTAAGTTCCATTTTTAGCTGGCTTTTTTATTGATAAAATTATAATGAATTTTGTCCAATTTTTGCGTTGTAAAAACGGATTTTTAACTTAATCAATGGTTAAATTCCAATCACGAGGATATTTCTTTGTCAAAATAAATTTCTAAAAATATTTCCTTAACTCCAGATTATAAGATGATTATATAATATAATACTCTAATAAAGTATATAAAAAAGCTTTTATTAACAAACCAGTTTAAAGGTTACAGAACTCGAGCTCGCTTGCAATTTTCAAACAAACTCAACAAAAAATAACTATTCGCCTTGACCTCAAATGCGCCAAGGCACTTACATCACAAGTAGAAGGCGATTGTCCATGAGTTATTATAATAGTCCCCATTTAATATTAAGCCCTCGAAGTGTGAGCTTAACAAATGAAAAGCGGCAGTCTAACCTTAGCGGCTGCTATTACAGACAAACATAAGCAATGAATACAGGTGAAAATTTTATCGTACTTCAGGAAAATATATATCAACATAATAAAAATTTTGACAATTAGACTCTTCAAACCCGCGCACACTGAACACACCTCGTATTGTTATTTTGTTTACTATTATATACAACTTTCAAAGATAAAAAAATCAAGGTTTCAGATGTGAAATATTTAAGCAATTTTAAAACGAATTTAAAGAACTTACCTTAAACCATTTATGCTTAAAAATAAATAGAAAAACAACAACATATTGAAATATAACTAATATAATTTATTTTTTATTAATATATATGTATGTTTTTTAATTTACTTAAATTATTAGTAAAAGTCAAATAATTCGGTTGAAGCACATTCATATTATTATCGCTTTTAACTACATCTGAAACTAGTAATAAAATTATTTGTTAATTTTTGAAATGTTATAAAATTTATATATATCTTGTTTTCCGTTACTTTGAAAGTGAAGAAAAGTCATGTAAGAGCAGAAAATAATATTTTCTGTAATACAAGCTGAATAAATGCAAAATTATAAGAAGAATGTTCGTTAGCAAAAATTGTATTCTGTTTAAATTTCGGTTACAACTGGAGACAAACTACTGAGAGAAATTATGGCATTTATGCCAGCGTTGGCCATGGCGTATACGTAATTTCATGTAATTTTGCTATCACTCCACTTAACTTATTCATATTTCATAGGTAAAATGTGTTGAAAAGAGCTTTTTATATGAATTGATGGAATAATTTGACATGTTAATTTGAAAAAAAAGATACATATGCATATACAGGGTAGTCTGCGTAGAAAGTTATAACATATCTATTTGTTTAGTTTAAGAAACAAAGCATATATGGATTAAAAGGATTTTAAAAATTATGGACACAGCAGTAACTATAAGATCAAGAGACCCAAAAAATTAAATCACTGTCTGCTTTCCTGAATACAACCCCCGAATACTTCCATTTTGAACAACTACATACAAAAACCTATATGCGACTGTGAACTTGTATTTCGAAATTTCACAAAAAACAAACTAGGGAGTGTGAATTTTATATGCTTAATCATTTTGCTTTAAGTATTAATTACACAAGTAGTTATACAGTATTTAAGTAAAGCATTTTCTAATTTAAACAAATATTTAGGAACTTCAACCAGCTTCTACTCATTGTGCCAATTCTCGCCAAACAAAATATTCTCCAATCTCATTTTTCGATCGGCCCAATATTTCTTATGCATAATTTCAAACAATAATATGATAAGCACCAAAATATATGTACATGCCAGGAGCATAAATAGAGGCGCCATGTACTCCATGCCAACTTCAACAATGAAGTTGCTATCAAAACACTCCAAAGTGGACTGCACCCAGTAACGGTGTAACTTCAAATTGACGCCTGTCTCCAAAATGCGTATAACTCTACAAATTATAAAAAAATTTAAAAAGCATTTAATTAGAATTAAAGTATATTAATATTATTTTTCACCTCTGCTTGGTAATCTCTTTGAAGCTGGAGTTTTTATGCACTGCGCTGTATAGACTTTTCTCGGGACGAAAGAGTATTTCATTCAAGTCACAAATCTCATATGGTTTATAGTAGCGTTTGACCAGCAGAAAGCCAGTGGAGGCTTCGAAACCAAAAACGAAACCCGGTTGATCACGCACGCGCAATATACCTTTCTCCAAAGGCATCCAGATAGCTTTCGGATTGGGTACAGAGTCTATTTTGTGTTTGAAGCGACGTACTTCCGGTAGAAGAGAATTCTATTCAAATAAGATTTCAGTATTTTTTATACTAACCTTTAGAACTGTCAGATACTCACATTCAAATAGGTCAACGTGAATGGCAAGGGCTCCAGACCGACTTCCAAAGAACTGTCCGCTAGCTGACCCATTGTCTTGATATCAGATTTGACTGGGGAGCCAAGCAGCGATGAAACCACAATAGATGTATAATAGTTGTACATTAGAAACGTTAATAAATACAATGTATAGAATACCATACGCCCACCCATGGAACCCGGTACCATATCACTACCCTGACTGCAGGCTGAGCCAAAGGAAATTAAAAAAGTAGCCAGCAGCGATGGCATATAATCGATATAACGCTTATACATGCGATAACGCTCCAATCTGAAGATGCTCCATAGAACGATAGACGTTAGAAGTAGCAGCAAAGCAAAGAGCAGCCAGACGGTGGTGTTGAAAGGTTTCAAGAAAACGTCACCCTGTATGCCGGAATTACGTGGTGTACGAAATAGGCAGATCGAACGAAACGATGAGGTCTCGGCAATTATAGTGAAAAATTCCATACGTGGTGGGGTTGGTATAAAGGGTGTGGACACAAGATCAGCGCTTTGTACGGCCAAGGCGCCAATAAGGCCACCATGTGTTTCATTGATCGTCCAGCGATTGACAAAAGTGTGATTAGCTCTGTGAAGGAAATAAGAGAGAGAGAGGGAGAGGGAAAGTGAGACTAAGAATAAGAGATAGAATTTAATATAGAAGAGAAGATATATATAGGGGGGGGCGAGATGTATGAGTATATACGAGTATAGAGTGGGTTAGAGAAAATTAGCGAGCAACATAATAACAGAGAGAGAACGAAATAGTGAAAGTGAGGGACATATATACAGAGACAAATGTATACAGAGAGCAGGATAAATAATAATAACTAACAAAATTGTAAGCGTGAGATAAAGTGAGATAGAAAAACTTGTTTCCAAGCTTTTAAGTTAAGTCTATTAGTGACTTACTTGCAACCTAAAACTTCTACCAAAATCGATAGCGCCTGAAAACCAAAACGTGCTATAGCATCGTAGTTGGTCCCATTAACCGAACGCAAAAATGCGAATATTTCTTCTGGGGGACTAGTTATAGGCACTTTTGTTACCTGCAGGTAGATACTGCTTAATATTTCGCTTAACTTTATACTCATCGTACTTACCACCACAGTCAAACGCAGTGTTGCATCATGCAATGTATTTCTGTTACCATATTTGTTACGCAAATGTAATTTCGAGAGATATTTATTGACGAAACACTCTTCCTCATTGCAATATACCTCACGATCCAATGTCACATTCAATTTGCCACCATAATAATAGCCGTTGTTGTAAACATCATAGAGTGTGTAGCTGGAAAAGGCTGTGCTATTCCAGTCATCCTCTAGGCTATTCGAAAATGCATAGGTAATTTCAGCATCAACAGCAAGATTTTGTCGTTTGAAGAGCTTACGAAAGTATGTAGCATTAGCGAAGTCGTCGTAGATCAACCAGAAGAAATGATCACTGAACAGTCGCTCGTGGCTAGCCTGAAGGAATAGGTTAATTTAAATATTTAGAGGTGTAGACAGGAAAAATTATTTGTATTGTTATATTAAAAGTAAGAAAATTAGATACGTAAGCAAATTTAATGTTCAGCCTGAAAGTAGGTAACAATAAATAAATTACGTCCGTAAAATTTTTAAGAGCGCAGAGAATGGTGTATTTGTTTAAGAGGCTTAAAAATCGCAGATGGGAAGCGGTAACCCCTCTCAATGCGTTTATTTTTTTATGACTGGTTATCTGAGGCATTGACCAAAAATTATTTGTGTCAAAATCATACTTACAATATGCAGCAGTTCCTCAGCGCTTTCACAATTTAAATCCATAAAAATGCCCATAGTTGGTTTTTTGCCAATTAAACGATACTCAATGCCTTGAATAGCCTTCGAATTATTCAGATTAATATAGTCGATATAAAACGAATTCTCAGCGGCTAATTTGTAGAAAACTAGTTGTGCTTAAAATAACAGAAAAATAAATAAATTAAATTAGATATAATATTAATAATTAAATAATAAATCCAGCAATTTGTCTAATCTAAAGTAGATTAACTAATTAATGGAAATAAAAAAGTAAATATTTATATACAGAAGACAGATTATGGTTTAGGATTAGGATAGTGATTAATTAAAATTATTTCACTCATAAAATCCTCTAACCGTATTTGGAATATTCAATATTTTTGTCGAGATTTTACAAACATGTTTCAATATTTTTTTCCAAAAGCTTAAGCCACTTTTGAAATACTAAATTTTAGAACACTTCAAAACAAAATTTTCACTTACTTTGCATATCCCAACAGTTGAAAGATACCAACGTCTTCATATTGAGTTTTAGAAAATAGTATATAATAAAATTGAAGAGTTTCAAATTCATTTCTAATTGTACAGTATGCTATAGTCAAATGACAATTCGTTAAAAGTGAGTATAAGATTAGTTCGCCAACAGTTTGGGGCAGCTATTTATAATGAAAATCTTTTTGTCAACGGTATAAAAATTTCTTTCGTGGTGTAATTGTCATAAACAGCTGTCACTGAACACGGAAACTGTCATAATTGACAGCTGAATTCTTTACGGGCAGACATTTGTTAACACAATAATTGGTCATTCAAGGAAAGGTGAGCATAAAACTTTAAATGTGTAACCAACAGGTGAAATCTAGCCATGTATAGAGTTCACACAACCAACCGTGGTTGGGGAACATAATATAATGTGATTAAAATATAAGCCATTCGAAATAAATAATAATTTAGCGCATATAAAGCCAAGAAATTTATATTGGTTTTCTGTTAATTCCAGTGGTGCTCAAACTAGTGTGAATTATAGTTTGTCTTTCACGTTTTACTTACCGGAATATCGACTCACCTAAACTAAGAAGGATAGTCCTTGAGTTTTTGAGCTATCGATCTGAAATTTTAAAGCTGCTTATTTGTTGGGATCACCGATATCGGACCACTAACTAAAGTATGCATACAAACTGAACGATGAAACTCAAGTCCTTTTATGGAAAACTTTTTTATTTAACAAAATATCTTTACGAAATTTGGCATGGATTATTTACCAAGCCAACGCTGCAATCTCTGAACGAACTGTTGTTATGTCCTTGTATGGAAAATTTCTTATTTGACAAGATTTGTTATGGATTATTGTAAGAAATAATTCTGCAATCTCCAAAAATGTTATTTAGATTGGCCCACTATTGCATAAAGCTGCCATACAAACTTACCGACCAATAGCAAGATAAAGATTTTTTGTACGTTTTATTGCTATAAGAAATGCAACCGAAATGCCGGCTCAGTCCATTGTTCTGTGACAGGACATGCATATCAAACCCCTTTCGCTCACTGCTATTGACTTCTGTATATCGTTCATTTGTTGTTGTTTACCAATTTATACAGTCTCACATAAATACATATGAAAAATTGTCAAATGTTTCCCTACTTTTCCTGCGAAATGAATTTGTCAGCTAATCGCGACATTTATTGTCCTGTCAACTGTTGACAATTTTATTGAGCATGAAATGAAATAAAAATACAAAATAATAAAATATTTAAGGGGTGACACAATAAAATGCTCAACATTATCGCACAATACTGTTGTAAAGCAGTTGACAAATGATTGTCGTTGAAAGGTTAAAAATTGCATTAACAAGTTGACGCTCAAACTACGCCAGAAGCGACATAACTGTGGTTTTCCGCTGCGTTTTGGCATTTTTAACATTCACAAACACACTTATACATATACAAACAGCTTACTACCCCACACATATTTGCTATGCAACAATTTTTCAGTACTTTCAGCAACAAGTGTCACACCTTCACGTGTTTGTTGGCTATTTTTGCTCTCTACTCATTCCTCTTGTTTATTTACACTTTTTCAACTTCCTATTCAGCTGCGCCGGCGCCGATATTCAGCGCCTGCTTTTGTTGATATCAGCAATTGCATGCCAGCAGCAGTAATTTTATGAATGAATTCCAGCTGAGACACAAACACACATACACATATGCAGTGATTGAAAAAACTAAAGCTCTAAAAGGCACCCTACACAAAATGCCTGCGGTTTTGCCTTTCCTAGGCAGACGCTCACCCACACATACACGGTCACGCACAATTTATACGCTTCTTCGCTTCGTTTGCGTTTAAATCGCTTTTGCGCCACTTTTTTGCATTCATATTGTGTGTTGTTGTTGTTCGTGTTGCTTATTTCCTCCTAGCTTATTGCGGCTTCCTGCCTGCTGCACATGGCTTGTGGTTGTCCATACACACACACACACACACACATACATGCGCACTAGCTGTCTGTCTATTTGTCTGCATTGTTCTGCATTTGTCGTTGGTTTTTCTGTTTTTCTATGCATTTGTGTTTTCCATTTAGATGTTTTGTAGTTGTTATTGTTGCGTATGTGAGGGTGTGTGCAAGTTTGTGTGCTGATGACCGTGTTGCAGCATGTAAAAAGCGCGCCCTTTAATTCGTTTAGGTTCAGTCGGTGTTGCGCGTTTGGCGCGTTCTGTTGTTCATTGGCGGTAAATCCGAAAAAGCGTTTAACGGTTTGAAGTGAAAGTATAAATAATAAATAAAATTAAATGTAATTGAAAAATTGTGTGTTTGTTGAGAAAAAGTTAAAAAAAAATTTGCAAATTGTTGTTTAATGAAAAAAGTATGTGGCACGGTTAAAAAAAAAATATATTTTATAAATAATTATATAAAAAAAATTTTCAAGTGGTTTAGAATTATTTTATATACAAAAATACACATATTATAAACCATACAAATTAATTAATTTTAATTTATAATAAATATATAACATTAATCAAAAAATCGAAAATTACAAATAATTTAGCAAAATAATATTGTGAAAAATCTTTATAAAACTAAAATAATATTATAACAAAAAAAAAAATTATTTGAAATAAAGAGAGAAAAAATAAAAATCAATAAACTTATATTAATTTAATTTCTATACAAATTTGTTCTAAAAAAATTTCAACTTGCCATGTAACTGAAATATCGAAAGAAGTATTGGAATACGAAAATATATGTACAATATTTAACAAAGTTATAAAATAAAATAAAAGATACATATATAAAATGACATCTTAACTGTTTTTGGTTTTGTATTAATATCTTCGCATTCCACTCAATTTTTAAATAATTCGATTAAACCAAAAAACATCAATTTTTAAAAGAAAAAGTTCTACAGAAATCTTAACCGTATGCAAGAGGCATACCAAGTGTGCAGAGATTTTGGAGAATTAAAAATTTTGAAGAAATATATTAAATATTTTTCGAGTTACACGCGATCCTCGAAGCCTCTAAATAAAAATGTATTGTATGTCACTACTGCAGTGATACCGACATTCTCCATAGGTGAAGCCTAAAACACAAAGTATCACTAAAAAATATTGTCAGTGAAAAAACCTGCGATGGAAAAAAAATTCAAAAATTTACAATGCAAATTTCCAAAAAAAAAAAGCTGAATTTTACCCAAAATTTCGTTCGTTTTTAGCCTGCCAAATTCAATTTTATAGTTGTAGTAATCAGTTCCTAAATTAGGTAGGTCATTGTTTGAAGAACTATATACAGAACCTTCAATAATTACTTGACGGTGATTATTTGCCTTCGAGTAATCATTGTAACAAATTTTGAAAATGCACTTTCGAAGAAAAACTGATTAAGTTGATTGAAGGTGATCGTTTAGAAGGCTGTAACTAAAAACTATTTGAGATATCGATTTATGGTATTATGACACGTTATTTTTAAAGGTATAACCTATAAAAATATTAAATTTAATTTTCAATGTTAATTTTTATTTTAATTTTTAAATTTTACACTCGGTGCGCACGTAAATATAAATTTACTCAATCGAGATACACAAAATGTATTATTTTTAAATAAAACACCAAAATTTTTTCATTTAAATGATAATTAACAATAATAATTGAAGCATTCAAGTACCATAAAAAATTTTATATAAATTAAAATAAAAGTTCTAAAAGCTAATAAATTACAAGCTCAAGGCTCAAGTTTTAAAATTTAAGTATTAAAAATAAAAACTGTTTAAAAAAAATTTAAACACAGAGAAAAATACATAAAACGCGTTTTTATTTCAATTGGCCAAATTTATTTTAAAAATATTTTTTAAATTACCTTTTTACTAGAAAATGGTGTATGCAATAGTATTCTCTGGCAGTCAAATGAATTAAATTCGCTAGGCATCAAAAATTAACCAGAAATCTCATCAATAGATAAAATTGTGTAACAGCAACTGACATCAAAAGCCAGCGTGCCAGCGTTTCTTATACTTATGCTACACATGTATTTAAAGCCGCCATTAAATCGTTACACATATTCACATATAATTTTATGCAAATAAGCAAGAATATGCACTTGCAACAACAACACAATGAAGCAATCGCAAGTTAAAAAGCATAACTGGACAATCACATGGAAAATTGCACATTTGCAATTTGGCACCAATACACTGCCAATATTAACACAACAGATTTCAAAGCGGAGATTGAAGTGTTACTCAAGTGATATCAATAAAAGTATATTGCCATCAATATGTGCGACCATTCCCACTAGCATATGCATTTAAGAATTTACTTACGTTGCAAGCGTTAAATGCAAATGCAAAAGTTACTTTTGAAATGTGTATATTATTGTATGAATTGCTCTTAGTTGGCACAATTGCAAGTGGGCACTTCGCACTTAATAAATTGTTGTGAGTTTTTGGTGTATTCAGTTTTTTTTTCAACGAGGAGTGTGTAATCATAACTATATATAGTACTTAGTTTAAAACAAAGTTTTTGTCCATGAAGCCATCACGCTTGCTTACTATTCACTATAAAAACACGAAATATTCCAATGCAAAAAAATGTTTAAGTTACTTGGTTTTTAAATAGGGTATCTACAACAGCTCAATACATTGAATGACTGCTTCGTAGAAATTTCTTCTATTATGGTTAAACTAATTTTAATTTGCTGCACATATTCGGATTTCATTTTTTGAAAGTAAAAAAAATACTATATCAATTATTTTTAAAGTGTATTTATACATACATATTTTAAGAAAACTCAGTCAAGTGCAAAAACTTATATATTTTTCGAGTTACACGCGATCTCCAACAGCGCTAAAAAAACAGGTCATTCAGTGCTGCAGTGATTCAGGCCTTCTCAGCGTATGAAACCTAAAAAATATAATTTACTACAAGATATTGTTTGCACAAGGGTCTGCCAAAATTCGATTTCTGATCGCTGACTGATCTCTCAAGAAAATATGGAAAACATATATTTAAGAAAAACGCGAACTGGTCAGCTACACTGTAAAAGACTGTAGCTTAAAAACTATTTAAAATATAGATTTAAAATTTAAGTATATAGAACTTCGAAATATGAAAAAAATTATTATAATTTTTTTTTTATTGAATTAATGGCATCATAAATGGCCTCAAAGATATGAAGCTCTCACTCAGCCTTTTAAAGTAATACAGAAGCTTTCCAGAGTCACAACAGCTGCTCCAAATTCACTTCTCTCGAGTTTTGTTGATAATTATTTGCATTCATTGCTTTATCATCAGATATCTTCAGATCTTAGACAGTGATGTTTAACCGTTTTTACTTGACTCCAAGCTTATATCAAAAACGTAGAGTACCTATTTACAGGCAAAGGATTGCTGATTCGAAGTTTCAGCACTGTATTTCCCTTTAAAAGTGGAATTTCTCTCGAAAATTGTATAAATATAGTTCACATAGCGGGTTCGAGATCATATTGAGGACTTAAACATATAAAACAATTTCTAAAGACCATAGTCTAAAGAACACACTGATAAAAAAAAGCTTTTTTAATGGAATAAAAAAGTTATTTTATTCTTAAAATTGTTGACGGAATAATTTGACCAAAGATATTATAAAACAGTGCAAGTATTTACAAAATGTCAAATCCATATAGGCTACAGTGTGTTGCCCATTTTAAATTTTTTGTACATATGTATATATTTATTGGCTATTATATCATCGTGTTTATTCATAAATTTAAAAAATTACCGTCATAAAAAATATATTAAAACCAATTTTTCAAAATTAACGAGAGCTTACCAGAATATATAATTTAACTAACTAAAAGCTGTTAATGGCATCAACCACTGCAATTAGGTGCTCAATGATAAACAGCTGCTAAAACTTCTATATAAAAACTTTAAAACATATGTGGCAAAATAACATAGCTGTTTACTGCGGCTAACCAAAGCTATTTGCATAGAGAAAATATTAAAAAAAAAATAAATTTCAGCAATTGAAATGAAATTGAAATAAAATACGCTTTATTAACACCCCAATAGTACAGCTTAAATATCATATACATACAAATCGGTAATTACCTTTGCAGCACACACCGAAGCCAATTGAAATTATGCGTAAATTACATTTCGATATTTTCGTGTGATTTTAAAATCCACATCCAACATGTGTATGGTGTCTGCAAAGAATTATTATTTCTTTTTTACAACAACACTACAGCGAAGAAGTCAATTTAAATGGCAACCGCATTCATTAACTTTCATTAAACTTTTGCGGCTTTGCTCGCCATTGAATGGCTGTGCAGCAGTGCGTGTACTCAACTTATACAATAATTTCCACGGAGCAAAGCAGGCGGACCTGGACCTTTGGCGAAAAAACCAACAATAAACAGTAATTTTCTTTAAATTTAACAGAGTCAGCTGAAAAATTAACGCACGAGTTGACATTAAATCCGAGTATGTGTGTCTGTTTATGTGTAAAGACGAACTAAACACTTGTGCAGCGAGGACGACAGGTGGTATGAGTGATGTCAGACAATTAATGTAAGCATATCGGCGACTACTTTGATATCACTGCGCTGAAGCACAGCAAAAATAAAAACAATGTCACAAAGGGTTGTCTGCCGGCTGCTTCGGAGGCTTTACATTTTTATTAATTGCTATTGTTATATTTATTCTTTTAAAGCGTATTGTTTTTATTTTAGTTTTTTTTATTGTGTTCCAAATTTTCACCAAATTTTACGCCGCTTTATCAAGATTTTATTTATTGTACAATATTTAGACAAAAGCTTTACAAAGGTGCTTTTAGTTCAGTTATTGGGCACCGAAGTTGCTTCAGTGCTGCGTCACCAGCAATTACATTTCGCTTTCACTGCATTTACAGGTTAGCATATTTTTGAATGCCTTTCTTTGTTAAACACTACAGAATGTTGAACGGTTTCGAAATGCGTCGAATTTATGCGAAGTGACCGCACTTTTATTTGTTTTTTCTTCGCATTTTTTATTTACATTTTATTTGTTTTATTTTTAATTTTTGCTGGTATACTCTGTGCAATTTTCTTCTTCTACCAATTTCCCAATATTTGAATGCCTGTTTAACCCTTCCAGAAGCTTTTATTTTACTTTTGCAAACAATACTGCCAGCACTGGCGCAGTTAACGCTTTAAGTGACGCTTAATGTTTGTGGTGTGAGAAATTTCGGCACCACAGACAGCAAAAGACCATAATATAAATTTAAAGTAATCTTTAATCGTTGAAATAAATTTTCAATGTAAATACGACTCTGTCTAACGGTCATTCAAAACACTTATATAACACCTAGCAATCGGAAAAATTTGAGCTCCTTTTTTTAACTTTTACTTTTTACGTTTTTGAGTAATCTATATTGAACGCACTGACTGACTTTGTTGTAAATGTCTCAATCTTGTCATAATTAGAACTCTTACTTCGCTGACAGCTTACTATTTACCCATATAAGTGCTGTCAAATTTTCCACCTTGAAATTACCGTCAAGTATAGTTTCCAGCTTTCCCTAGAATACGTACTTAAATTTTTGGGTTGTTCTTTGTTTCGAGCCACGCAATAACTAACGGCATATACCCGTACTATGCGAGCTTTCGGGCAAGTAAGCGGTTCAGTTCGCTTTTCTTTGAATGAGATTTGTTTCCATCCAAAGCAGTGTACTCACATTGCTTCAAACCAAAAGCAAAAAATCGGTATTCAATCAAAAGTTCGGCTGACCAGTTAGTGGGCTGTAGGCGTCTTTTAAATGATTGGGTGTGGTTGAATTGTGAAAGAGTTTGTAGTCTTAGATATTATAGAGAGAACAAAGTAGTTGGTCGACAAGTCTGAAATGCGCTGCTAAAATATATTGTACAAGGGAGGTCATATAGGTTAGTAGAGAGTAATATTTTTATTTTTTACCCTAAACATAGATATTTTAAGTTTGGCACGAAGTTTGTAACATCCAAAAGGAAACGTCAGAGACCCCAAAAATTAGATTCATATGATTAGTATGACTAGCGACTAACACTCTAACTCTGCTTTTAACTGATTGAAATATCTGCTCCTTCCATTTCTGTAGCTTTCTGCACCATAGAAGTCAACTGCGTTGTATCTTTAAAATAGTAGGAAGGGTAGAGTCAAAGGTTTATGGCCGCAACACCCACGGTTCCGTTAGATTCTTATTTGAAAATATTACTGAAACGTCAAGCAGCCTGCAATCCATCGATTTAAGTTATTTTTGTGCGAGCAAATTTTATTATTCCATGCGTTCTTCGATCAAATCTAAATTGCAAATTATTTTCACGTGACTTTAATTTATTTTCTAAGTATTCGATACGATTACGCTGAGATCTCAGAGTGTGTGGCAAGTCCACTCATGATTTTTGTCACTATCGCCACTAAAAAAACTTTCCATAATAGAAGACCAGAAACCTATTCCATACTTAGCCTAGCCTCGTACCAATCTCCAAGGTAGTCATAGTAAGCAGACCTTTCAAAATTCGCTTTACATTGCTATCAAATGCACTTAATCGAATTAAATTGAATCACATGGCACCGAGACACTCTACAACCGCCTCCAGCTACAAACCGAAACGCCGTAGCAGCAGCCTCAACAAAACTGATGGAAAGGCATAATTGTTATTACCAGCTTCATTATCATTACTATCATTTTTCGAACATATGGAAGTTAAATGAAATTTTCAATATTAAATTATCTGCACCAATACAACGCCAGCAAACACACAACTTTAAACCCACATTGTTCACCTCATATTGTGACCAGCCTCTGTATCAGGGGATTTGTGGTGATGGTCAAATGAATTGTTGAGTGAATGAGGGTTAAGCATTTGCAGCTTGCAGCTTGAGACTACACCCCTGGCAGCGACCATTAGAAATGTTTACAGGCTGGGCACTTATACTACTGCTTCTTTAACTGCTAAGTATTCACGTTAAGTGTGTTTTTTTGTTGCTGCAACTTTGACGCATCGAATTTCCATAGCATTGTATTTGTTGTTGCTTCAGTATTGCATAATTATGATTATGTATATTGCAAGGCGACGCAGACACTGTCGCTGCTTTGTTGAAGAAGTGTGTATTTGCTGCCCGTTGTGACAACTGACATGACCATCATCAGCTGGGAATTCGCTTAGTGCGCTTCCTGCCGCTTGTAGGTGACGTATGTATGTGAGTAGTGGCAATAAATGTGCGGGTGCATTTCTACTGCTCGTTTGCTTTGGTCGTGAATTTGTTGATCAAATCTCATCAATGCTGCATAACTCTTTTCCGCCTAACGCCGTCTCTTCCGCTCTTCTGTCGCGCATAAACTTAAGGTTTGTTCGTTATGCAAAAAAGAAATCTAAGCAAGCTTTTGACCATGAATTATCTGTTTGTGGCGCTGTTGCGTAAAGCGTATTGCTCAGCCGAAATGAGTCATTTAAGCAGTTTGTATTTCAACTAGGGTCTTATTGTGACTAAATTGAATAAGTGATGAGTGACAAACTGGGCTATTGAGAATAAAATAAGAGACTTGGTAATGATGTCGTAAGGTTAGTAAACATGAATAGGAATTTAATTAGGTTTCTTGTCTCTTTAGAAGTTATATAAATTGTATGTCTCTTTTGGGCATTGAATGTTGGCCCAAAAAAACTAGTTCGATGTTTGGAAATTAAGAAAACAAAAATTCAAAAATCGCAAGTTAAAACTCAAAAGGCAGAAACGATATTTCTATGCGTGCCTTTGTTTTAAAATGTGATCACGATAATTGCTGAATGCTGAAATTTCATTTTTACAAATTAAGAACTAGAAGCGGCAGTATGCGAAGCAAGAGCTGAGGATGACTACATGACTCTGCGAATATTCAGTTTTCAGCCGATTGAGAAAAATATCTTCCACAGATTTCAAAATGAGTTAAGGCTGTTGAAGTGAAAGAAACTTAAAGCTTATATAAAACTCGGCAAGTTTTTGAGTACTACAATGCTGAGACTCACAAAAATTATTTATAAACCGATTGGTGGTTTAATTAGCGCGGTTTACAGCCGCTTGTAATGCCAGTCTTTCACAAGAAAATTGTTAATTCCAAAATCACTGGTATATTAATTAATTTGTGGTTTACTATACTTGCTTAAGGTATAGGTATGTACACCTCTAACATCAACCCTTTCTCTCTCAATAAATCAATCAATTCATCAGCTCAGCAAAAACAATACTTTAGTAAGTAGGCCAAGTTCAGTAGACCAACTTAGCAATGAGCGTCTGATAATCTACTACGAATGCTTTTAAGAATATTTTTGCATGAATATATAGGCTTACGAGCCCACAAAAGCTAAAAAAAAGCTAACATTAGAGATAGTGCAAGCTTTGGAAAATTATGCTATATATGCGTTTTAGCTGAAGGCAAAAATACACACATCGATTTTTAAGGGTTGAGAATAAATTTTGCTGAACGTGTTCAAGTTGATTTTTAACACAAGTGTAAGCGTACGAGTAACAACATCATTAACATAATCGCACATGTCATATGTATGTGTGTATATATATTTCGAAAAATTGTTTAGGGTTGGTAAATTGCAGTCAACAGACATCTGCAAACGCATAGTTGAGTAGAGGATGTTGCATATTGGGAAAATTGATTTTATATAAGTGGCAAGGCCATGATTAACACTGTTGCAGTTATGTGAAAAATCGCCCATGGCTCTGTCTCCATAAACCAACTAAGTGAACTGAGTTATACCGCCTAACTAAGTTGGTCCCCTTAGCTAATATGTGATGGACTCGAGACGTTTCATGGATATGTTAAATAAAGGCTTAGTATGTGATTACAGTTCTCAATATTCGCCAAACCAACATATATAAGTCTGAATAAGACGCTAAAAACCTTCTTTAATATTGACAAAATTTTTCGGCTATTACGAGTATGAACGCAGATGCCTTCTTTACTTTGAAGACAGTAAAAAAATGATCAAAAGGCTATGCAATCAGCTCTGTCTGCATGTTTAATTATTTTACATTTATTTTAGAAAACTCCACGTCACTTTGAGAGTATGTGTCGGGAAAAATTACACAAGATATATGATACAACAAATTTGGATGACGAAGGCTGTTATCGAAGTGCTGTTGCACAAGCAAGGGCAAAATCAATGAAGATTACGAGTTGACGATAGCCGAGCTAGTTTAATACTTTATCACGATCAGAGAAATAAAAAATCCTTTGCTAAAATATTTAATATTTTAAAATGAGGTTAGTGGGTAAGCAACCTTATTGGATAGCAGCATCAGATTGGTTAGGATTCAATATATACTTACTCCTATTGTATTATATATGTATATAAATATATATTTAATCATATATATTTGCGTATAGTTATATAGGCTGCTCATCTTTACTTTCTTCCTCTCTCTCTGTGCACTTATTAAATTCTAATTTTTGCATAATTGATGAGCTATGCACTTTTTCTAATAATAATCTACTTATAATATGCCACAGACGTATATATGCATATATGTATGTATGATAATTTCTCATCATCATCATCATAGCTTCTGCTTCCTCTTTGCTTGGACTCCTACATTCTACTAGGTTCCTGTCTACTTGCTATTAGCTTGACTCTTTTTAATTTTTGCTTTACTTGCAGTTTGGCGTATTCTTTGCTCGCCTTTTGTTTGCAAACAAATTTTCGCTTTCAAGCTAAGCATACTTTTCAGCGCGTAGTGCAAAATCGTGCCACGCAAATAAAAGCGCATAAATCTAAGTATTTTTGAGTAAGTTATTAATTTTTGTTTAATTAACTTACGGCGCGTGATTTTTCTCATAATTGAGGTGAAGAAATAAAGTGAAGGAGTAAGTATATTTTTTTTGTTATTGGAGAGCCACTTAAAAAGTTGCTAATGAGAGTTATGAAATTTGAAGTCAGACATGGGAAACGACAGGTGTAAAACCTTCTATTTTGAATACATATTCGATAAATATAGTATTTTTACAAAAAATTGCCTCAAAACGTAGAACGATAGCTATTGGAGAGTTTTTTAGTATAAAACGGAAGACAATTAGGGAAACTTTTAAAACTTGTTGCATACTTGTAGGCACTACAACTTGCGATTGGTATGAGTAAATTAATAATTTCGAAAATCACTGAAAAATTCTGTATAAGCTACTGCTCTTGCATACTTTTGTGTTGATTACTTAAGAGGCACAACTAGTGTGAAATTTTGAAAAATATATTTTTTTAAATTTCGATAGTTTATACCTTTGAAAACATACTAAAATTTCATATCGATATCTCAAATAGCTTGTGAGAATCCTGAAAATTGCAAAAGAATAGATATAGCGGTTTTTTTTTAATTCCCAAAAATCGACGATGTTTAAGGCTATCCCACTAGGTGTGCCCCTTAATATTTTATATATGGCACTTGAATTTATATAGCATAAAATATATCTTATAAAATCCGTTGCACATTTTCCCAGTTTTTTGACTTAAATTTCTTTTGAATATTCATAAAAAATATCTAATTTAGGAACTAATTCAACTCGCTCCAATCAAAATATTAACAAAACGTGACCTTAGGAAAATTTCCAAATTGAATTGGAAATTGAAGCAAACCAAGCGCAAGTCCAACCAAAACAAAAAAATACTTTAACTTAATTTCAACAATAAATAAGAAAAAAAACCAAAAATAAATTAAAAAAGTGTTAAATGATAAACGCGCTGTGTGTGTGTGCGCAGCTTACAAAACACGGGCGCAGCTTGCAGTTGACAGCTTTGCGTCGCGCGGACATTTAACCAACATAACTGCCCTCAACACTCCAAAAACAAAAATCTATTAAAAACTAAAAAAATAAACAAAATAAAACAATAACAATAAAACTATTGTGCATTGTTGCTGTTACAGCAACAGCAAAATGCATTCGACGCCCACTGTACCCAGCATGTCTTCCGCTACGTCCACCCGTGGCCATCACAGCACAATTGGCCTTTTAAGTAGCCTTATGCGTCGCTTATTAAAACTTTTGATTAGCTGCCTTCTCATGCCGGCCATGCAACATCACATCCACGTTAATTGGTCTCCAATGTCAACATCTCCAACGTCCAGCATACTTGCGCACGCCTCCACCATCTCGCTTTCGGTGTCATTGTCTGCCACAAACTCAACAACCGTTGCTGGCGTGACGATGCCCACTGCTAAGCTGGACGTTGGCATGGCTGCTGTGGCAGCAGCAGCTTTATCCGGTTTGGGTGCACGCGCTCCAGCCTCCTGGTCGGTGGCTGCCTCTCATATGCGTCTGACACAGCGCAATAATCATGCGAATATCTCCGAATTGTTGGATAATTTATTACGTGGCTATGATAATAGCATACGACCGGGTTTCGGTGGTAAGTGGGTAATATTTTATATTTGTAAATCTGCAAATACAATTTATACGGCTATAAATGATCGAAATTAAACCATTAGTAGTTTTTTATTAGTGAGCGGACTTTCCTGTCATTATTATGCAAATCACTCTCTCGTCAATAGAAAATACGATTGTTTTTATTCTCAATTGTGTGTACTTATTATCATTTCATCTTCCTTTTGTCAATATAAAATACATTTTATATTTAATAGGGGATATGTTTTCTTAGTAAACTTCTTGGGTTTGAGACAGTACTTTCAGATCTTAGTATTGAAGAGGTTCGAACTCAACGAATTTTAGCTTTTTAGCTGATTCTGTTGAGGTTCCTGCAAAAGTAACTAGAACGGACCAGTATTTTAATGCGTTCAAGGACCGCCAATTCCGCAAAGTTCCACAAAATTACTTGAGGAATGTTTTCTGGCGCTAAAACAACAACACAGTCCTTCTGAATAAAAACTAAAGGATTCAGTGTGGAATCGTAAGCTAACTAAAGAGTTGTAAAAGCGGCTCTTGACGGTTCCCATAAGAAATTTTGGAATTTCGACATAGTTCTTCCATCCACATTGCTCGTATTTTATGTATATGAGGTATAAGTTTAAGCCCACGTATAATATAAACAATTTGTTCCTACTCTGAATTAATATATCATATAGAAATCCTGAACTACAGTTAATAAATATCACCAGACTTGTAAGACGTTGAAAATATAGAAAATTTTTGTCAAGAATAAAAGTACATTGGAGGAGGTCTCAGAGACGGTTAATTTTGTTCCTTTCGATCCTTTAGAAGATATTAGCTTCCTTTGTAGATGAAAAAAGGTATAGAAGGGCACAGCTTACACAGAAGAGCAGATGAGAAAGAAAAAGAAGAAAGTCCTTAGTATTCAGAAAATTGTATAAAAGCGGGTTGAGTCTACTAAACTACTACATAATCGCAAACATATTTTAGCTCTTCCATTAATTTGTTTATTCTTTTGTTGTCTTATTTTGCAATGACGATTCAATCGTTTTATAAAAAAAAGATCATTTTTACTATCCAAATATACTTATGTAATTTATTCTATAAATAAATAAACGGGAAGCGACGCTGCTTTCAAGTTAATCAAATAAAGTGCTGCGACAAATGACTATTTTCATATTCTACTTCTAATATGCTTAAAAGCGCTGGAAATATGAAAGTAAATAAAGATATGGCCTTGTTAAGAACAACTTAATCAAAAATGAACCGCGCTGCTGATTAAATATACGCTATTGGCGCTAAATGCAGGCGTTCAGTTAGACTAACACTCAAGTAATTGGCGTGGAATTTGTCAACACCGTGCTACCCTAGGAAGAAGAAGACACCACAAAGACCTCCATACGCTACTGAAATTGTAGTGTGAAAATTTTGAGTTTATATATCTACTTAAGCCGCTAAATACCCACAATCGCTCTGAATGGTAATTGGAGACTTTTCGGCCTCCACTCGTTAGAGTGTCCGCTTCATTGTGCTGCGGCGCCACATCCGCTTAAGCATTACGCATAAATTTTCGAAAAGCTAGAGCGCTAAAACGACACATCTCCGACAATTTCGAAAACTGACATTTATGAAAATATCTACAAAAGCAATCATATGCAGCACGACGTTATACTTCAAATGTTGGCATACAAATTAGTGGAAAGCATGTGGCAAACAGGCGTTGCAAGGAAGCCAGGCAAGTCAATTTTGCGGCATTAACGTTTAACGCGTAAGAGGGTTGCAACTAAGCAGACGTATGCGTTGATACGCGTAATTCTGAAGTGTGAATGTATAATAAGATGCTATCAGGGTGACAAGCTGTGTATGAAAGAGTATTTGCCTTTATGTATGGCGTCTCCAGTTGAACCCGCGATCAGGCAATCATTTGGTCTTCCTGTTGTGGGAAATTTGACAGCTTCTGTTGTGTACTCAAGGTGTTAAAGCGCGGAAATTGTTCAACAGCCAAAATGCTTGCCATGAAAGCGGCAACAAAATGTTGCAGGAAGCTGTCAATTTGCAATTTTCGTTTGAAATTTCAGTTTTTGCTACTAATTAGAGGAAATAAAATTTAGTTGCTTTTTTATACATATAAACAAAAACAAAAAAAAAAACATTATCCAAAAGCAGTTAGAGCCAAAGTAAAGTAAAAAGTTTGCATTTCAGCTTGTGTCAAATAAGCTTGTGTTTGCAAATTTACTTTGACCGAAGTTTCTTTGCAACAGAAAAGCACAACAAGAGCAGTTAAATATAATGGTAATAATCCGAGTATATATAACAAATCATTAATTTTTCTAAATAATTTGGTTGTATAGATATGACATCGTTTTTCAAGCTCCGACACTTGGAATTCAGGCCGTTATAAAAATGAAATTATAATATATTTTTTCATAAAGCTAGATTTATTTAATAATGCATACGAGTATATTAGATAAGCTATGTACAAAATTTGATTCGAAATTTTCATCTTTTTTTGGGCTTGTGTGAAGTCCTTAAACAACTCGGCCATTGATCAATAGCAGCACAATTTCTGTGGAGTATTCGACAGGCCATGTTCTCCAACTCTGACCACAAACTGTAGTCCAATGAATTCAAGTCTGGAATTCCAGAGTGTCAATCCACTGCAGCTATGAAACTAAGAATATTGCTCTAAAGCACTTGTGGGTGGTTTTCGTCTTGTGTGCTGGAACAGCATATTGATTACAGATCAAATGCTCTCAATCGAAAGAAGTATTGCTTAACTGATCTACTACTACTTCTAAAATATTCTGCAGGTACACTATCGCCACAGTTTTAACCCTTTTTAACGGAAATAAAGAGGTGTAATGACCTTTACAAAAGACTCTGCACCAAACCATTACAGCAGATGGATGGTGACCACCTTAGAATAACATTGTTGTGCGTCTTTGGTAGCTTTTGTGTAAATTTTGTCTACTTGCTTATTAAAAACTTTTTTCAACAATGAATTAATGAGTATAATGTTAGGTACAAGTATATGCCTAACTTTTCCTACAGCTACATATACTTTTAATACAAAATTTTTATTTTTCTCGTTATCGTAATATACAAGTAGTTAGTACATTTACATAAAAAATTAAAAAGAAATTAATAATTTACTGCATTTTCAGGTCCACCCGCCACAGTCGAAGTTGACATTATGGTACGGAGTATGGGACCCATCTCTGAAGTGGATATGGTAAGGCAATGCATGTGAGCAATGCAAATTAATCATAAACAGACATCTTTCACTATGATTATTTTTAATTTTTTTAATTAAATGTAAAAATTCACTTCGTATTTACTTTATAGAAACGCCACAGCAACTTAGTCGCTAAAAAAACCCACCACACTTACATTAAACTCCCGCGTAAACACTTTTTCTATAATAATTGCTTTTCGCGAGAGCAAAAAGCTCAAGAAATCTATTTATTTGCAGCCAAACAAGTTAATACCAATTAAAGTCACTCAGTAAAAACAGCAACAAATGGTGAGTGGGAGCTGCAGCAAGCGATTAAGCGACAAACCGTTATGCTTTTGACTGACTTATTTCAATTTAGTATTTGTTGATTGAGCAACCACAAGCGACTGGCTCTACTAATATGTACATAAACACATACAAAGCCACCCATTTACACGCGTGCAATCTATTTGTGTTATTTAATCAATGCGATGCTTTTGATTTGATTGCTTAACACCTCGCAAGTGAATATCCTCTGTGGCAAATTTCTATTGCCCTCAAAGTAAATATTTTTAATATATATTTTTTTTCATTTCTTTGCAGACTTATTCCATGGACTGTTATTTCCGTCAATCATGGGTGGATAAGCGTTTAGCCTTCAAAGGCGCTCAGGACACATTGGCGTTGAGTGTTTCGATGTTGGCGCGCATCTGGAAACCCGATACATATTTCTATAATGGCAAACAGAGCTATCTGCATACCATAACGACACCGAATAAATTTGTGCGCATTTATCAGAACGGCAGAGTGTTGTATTCGAGCAGGTGAGTGGTGAAAGCTATATGCATTGCAAGCCAACTAACGTTAAATATACTCTATAATTAAAAAAAAATATTAACCTGATGAACACCCTTCTACTCTCAACTTGAATTTGCTTTCACAATAAAATTCACTTTTTTCTGCCTTCTTTCAGGCTAACAATCAAAGCTGGCTGCCCAATGAACTTGGAAGACTTCCCCATGGATATACAAAAGTGTCCACTAAAGTTTGGTTCATGTAAGTGAAATGAAAACTGCCAAAAACTTATAAGCAACTGTGTAAGTTGTATAACAAATCACACAAGTTGCAAAGTAAATGCAATTGAGGCGACAAACACACTACTATACAACTTGTACAATAAATATGAGTATGCATTTAGGCTGATATGGCTATACCCTTATATAAAGTATGAAATGTTGTTCAATCTTCTTAAACTCATAGAGCGTAATCTTTTCAGCTGAGCAATGCTTAAGGCAGCTAAGCATATTATGTGCTTGTGTATATTATGCTATAACTACAAACATGTTTAAATATGTGTCTGCGATTATTTTTATTACCTATTGACCTTGACGACACAAAGTCGCAAATATGCTTATGAAGGGAAGGGCAACAAATGCATATAGTATGTTGTGTGTATGTATGCTTGAGGGAAGTTTGATAGAACAGTGACTTTTTGATTAAATAGCGTGACTGTGTTTCTTAAAATGTTAAATTGCATTTAGGTTAGCATAATTAACGCTAAAAAGTATTGCCATCAATTTAGGTACAGAGCTGCCAGAATATCGTATTTCAAACAGTGTTTTGATGGCTCTTAAACATTATTTTTATAAAGGCGTCCTACAAACAGACATTCGGTTTTATTCACAGATGGGCTATCAATGTATTCAACAATACGATCTTTTGCATACGTAGAACTTGCATTTCCTCTTGAAACTACAGAATATACAAGTTATAGGCTAATAAGAAGATTTTAATACCGTCTGGATTAAGTATATCAAATTGAGAATATGGTATATTGCCTACATTTTCTTACTGAAAAGAACCATCCTTTATAGAAAAATTTACTCACATATCAAACTTTCTTCGTGCATGCGACTCTGTTATATATTTATATATATATATATATAGTTATATTTTACACACATATTATATTTGTATTAGTGCAATCTTATTATAAATGCAATTCAACGAAATGTTTATGCTTTCCTCACACATACAAACACAACCGTTTATTCATGTTTGTAGAAAGATCCCCACTATAACCACGCATATGTAATTGCCCACATATAAACATACAGACATGTATTCCTCAAATGTGAGCACCCTGTACGCTTATCGCTTTGCGCCACTTAGCTGCCGGTTTATTTTATTTGCTTCTGCTTTTACGCCTCAGACTTTTCGCCCGGCCTGCTGCGATTTGTGATATTAAAATGATTTAAATAGCTCTTTTTGCTTTGCACTCGTCCTTATGAATGTCCTTATAGCCACAAATGGGCAATAAGAAAACGAAAACCAAAAAACTGCACGCTTGTAAAAGCGCAACTATGGAAACAAGTTAAGCTGTTGTTAGCCGTTTGTAGTTCATTTATTCGCTCATTCGTTTGTGGCGCACAAAAATAGGCACGCTTACAATCAACAACACACACACAATAACACATTTGTAAATGCATGTATATGCATGCATAAGGCCATGCATATGTGTAAGGCATTGCTTGTTGCACCCCAAGTACATAATCATTATTGTTTGTTGCGCGCTGTTGGCGGTCGCAGAGCTTAGAAGCTTGTGTGCAACGTGGTGCGTGCAGCGGCTTTTCTAATGAATTTGTCTGCCTGCCTGTCCGACATTCAAGGCTTTAATTGATTGCATTTTGTGTAGAGAGTTTAAGTCGGTTCAAAGAATTTTTTTATGTGTGTATATAAGTGTGTGGGACAAATGGAAAAAATGAGATGAAAAAATACACATTTTTTATTTCTAACTAAGGAACCGAGTTTAAAGGATTCTGAAGTCTTTTTAAAACATTAAAATTCAAAACTCAATAAAAAGTGCTGTATTTTGGTATATCATGAAAAGATTGAATTGAAATTCTCCAAAACAACTGACCAAAATATGAACAATTTATAAGGGTAGTCTAATAATTAATTAGTCTCAAGTGGAATTTACTATCGTCTAATACATAGTCGTAGACGATTACTGTTGAAATTTAAGCCGAATCGAACAAGTAGTTTTGTTTTGACCACGTGTGAAAGCGGGTGTAGCCGCTGATTTTAGAAGATTAAAAAAAAGCAATATCGGATGTCAGTAGGTAATTCGTTATTTGTTTTTTGCAGGAAATCATGGCGTGATATTAAAGTTCGCTTGTTGTACTCTCTTCTCTTTCGATGACCACCGTCAACCATTTATTTACCTCATCTGACAGCCTAAGTAAGGCAATTTTTGGAAGTTTAAAAGAAAAAGTTACTATATCAGTGATTTTATATATATTTATACATGTTTCAAGAATACATAGTAAAATTTTTTAAGAGAAAATTAAATATTTTTGAATTATAAATCAAAGCTCAAGTATTCGAAAATATCGCTGTGATTACGGCCTACGTGGATGAAGTCAAAAAAACTTCTCCACGGAGAACATATTCTGCATACAGTGAACTAAGGTTGAAAAAAATTCAAAAATTTACAAAATGGCGGCGTGTTTTAGAAAAGTTTAATTTTAACCAAAATATTTTTCGTTTTCAGCCTGCAAAAATTCGATATTTGATCAGAACACAAAACTAGTAGGCCATCGCTTGATAAACCATGTATATACAGAATATGCAGAAAAATATAGCAGTTACGAAACCCAAATATGACAAGCATGCACTAAAAATAATATTTTTCAATTAACTGCTTTCCATACTAACTTTAAAATTCGACGTTAATAGCACTAAAATATTATATCAGTCTAATGTAGCCATTTGCCATGCGTGCTTACGAATTATTGATATACGCAATCTATGTCTGCTATAACAGCAATGTTTAAAAAGTTTTAATTTCAATCATTATTTGTCTAGTTCAAACAAATTTTGTAGCCCAAAATCGATTTCTGCCATTTCAATGTGCACTTTTGATTTCCATGACGTACGAGGCGTATACGTAACATCATTAATATACAATTTACACATTACTTCGTACAACATTGTAACATATCTATACGTATGTGTTTTAATACGTACATATCCGCAGAGTAAACCTCAATGTGACACAATTTGACAGAACAACATGCACACTTACATTATTATACACATACACACATCTGTATATAATGAGTGGCAAGTACTGATGTAGCAACAGCAAGCAACACATCGAATGGTAGCAAAGATAATTGTATGTTGAAATGTGCAAAACTCGAAGTAGATCTAGAATAACAAAAGTATGTAAAATAAAAAGTTAAAAGTTCCTGGTAACTCTCCAGTTAAAGCTTTTTTTGAACTCCATGTGTCCATATACCGCTAAAAAATATATATTCGAAATTTAATAATAACGGTTATTATTAATAAAGATAGACATAAGTATGTATCATTCATATTGATTTACTGCTGTTAAAATTTTTCTTGAAAAAATATCTCACTTACTTGGTATGCAACCAGCGCAAGGAGCTCAGGCGCCCCTTTTTCCATACCTCTGTAACCATACGCTTACTATATACACCACTTCTATGCTTGTATGTGTGTGTGCGGCATGCATACATTATTGCGGTTACACAGCTTTGCATAACTGAATTGCATAGCATGGGGTGTCATGGCGTATACGCAACCTCAATACAAAATAATTAAGTTGCTGTCACGTGTTTGATTCATTTGCAACTAACTGTTTATTGCTTTGTCGATTGATTTGTGTTACCATATTTTGTATATTTCCGGCGTCAAAAAAAAAAGAACAAAATATGTGTGTGTTTATTTACTAAGCGTCTGCTTTCTGTTATTACCGCCGATAACTGACGTATTGAAGTTGTGGGCGTCGTTTATGAATTTGTTGTCATATTCATACATATATACGGTACGTATGCAAATTTCGATGAATCACGTGCTCTTAAATTCAAATATGACTTAGAAGTGTCGGAAAATTGGAGCCAAAATCATCAAAGTTTGCATGAGATAAATGCAAAAAAATTAAATTGTTGCACACACAATAAACTAATAAACTACTTGTATGTCTATATTGAAAAGTACTAGGTTGGTTCTATAGTAAAGTATATAATTAGTTAAAACAATAAAAAAGGCTGTTTCAAAAATTTGTGTATTCATAAATAATAAGCTAAGAAAACCACGCCCATATTTTTAATTTAAAAATTAAAATCGAATATTTCATATACTCAAAAAAAATTTTTTAAATCCTCATATTAATTATCATTTGCTTGAAAAAGTTAAAAAATTAATTTTTTTATTTAAACTGAACTTCACAAAATAGCCAAACATTTGTACCCATGTAATGACTTAGTGAAAAAGCTATTTTTTTTTTGTTATTGCAGTAATAAACTGTTACGTCAGCTTTTCAGAATACTCATTTGCACACCCCCCTTCATCAGAAATACAATATACATACCGTACACCCCCGAAAACTCGGCAACAAAATTCAATACACGCTTTATTGTCAACATCTATAGCTCACCAACATTTCTAATGACAAAGTGATGTCTAGTCGTTTGCTTGTATTGGCATTTACCGTAACTTCTTTCTTGTAACAACTTACTCATTTCGACGTTGCAAGCAAAAATGGAGACAGTAGAGAAAAGCACAGAAGACACTACAAAATAATTACAACACACCATACATATATGTACCATAAAACCTAACGCACACGCATATTCATGTATTGTTATTCTCCCTTTCACCTACTTCTTCTACTCCTTCTTAACTCATTTGCTTTGTGAAAGAATTGTTGCTAGTGGTAAGCATCTTCACCAGTTCGTACTGAGTTACTTCAAAAAATCAATTTTGTGTTGTCTGCCACTTGAATTGTGTAAACATGCAAACACATTATCTAACTGTGCCAATAACACACACATTGCAACAAAAACATACATACTCACATGAGTTGACGGTAATATAAGGTAATAATGTATTAAGGCAACGTCAGAGATTTGGGCGTATAAGAATGAATAGAGGAGGATTAATGCGATCACCTGGATTTGCAATGTAAGCAAACATTTGCTAGAGTGTGTCACATCTTCTCAGTAAAAAACGTTACCCCATTTCCTTCTGGATATTACAAACCCCATGTCAAACTTCAAATACTCTGTTCGGGGTTTAAAACAGAACATCGTTACTCCAGTTATTACATGAAGGGATAATGGTCTGGAAACCTGGCGTGTGATTTTTGCAAGGCCGTTTTTTTGTTGCAATTTGGCTGATTCAATCCAATAATCCGGCATATTAGAGGCCCGTGACCGTTTTGCTCTTTTCTAGGTCCAATCGATGTATCTCACATCTTCTGAATCTCAAAAAACGGTAGCCATTTCCTTTCCAGTCAATACGACAAACTTTGCTTTGTTCCTAGCAGATTGGTCAGGTGAAATCCACTGTCTCAATCGTTTCTTGGACTTTGGTGTGTACTAATGAATTCATGTTTCGTCGGCGGTCACAAAGCGATGCTAAGACTCCTTCGGATTGCACTTAAGCAACATCATCAAATACAGCTGAGCTGAGAGAAATGGTCTCATGGTTTTCGAGTGAGAAAACGTGCTCCCCATCCTTCCGACGGCTTTCTCTTTCTCAATATTCCACTCACGCAATCTTTCGAGATGGTAACTGTCTCAACTATCTCACGGAACTTCAATCGGCAAGCTGCCGAAACGAGACTATGGACTTCTGCCACGTTTTGCCACGGTTTTGCTTCCAATTTTATGAAATCGGTGAACAAGACGGCTTCCACAAGCCGAAACAAAATTACGAGTACATTTCGGCTGATATTTTGACAAAATTAATCACTTTATAGTTTCTTGAGATTTGGCGTCATCGGGCGATGAGGCTAAAAGCTTATCGGATCGCTCTGATGTTAAAAACTAGATTATGAGCGACTTCTAATTTGGGTTTAGATTTTTGTGAAAAGAACCCAACTTTTATAATTGTAATGTGAAAGAAAGTACAGAGCGGAGTAAACTAATAAAGTTCAATTGTCAACTGCGACTCATTCAAATGTCATTACTTACTCAACTTACTCAACCACTACCTACAATCAAACCATCATTATTACTTTGCTAATGGTAAACTTGTTGACACCCATAAATAATTAAATTTTCTAACACTTTATTTTAAAAAATAAAACACTCGACCTTCTTCTGCTCCTCATTACAGTTGGCTATACGACAGCGGACGTTGTATATCGCTGGAATCGCGAGCGCCCAGCTGTTGCCATCGCCGAGGATATGAAGTTGTCACAATTCGATTTGGTCGATTGTCCGGCGGGCAATCTCACTGATGTGATCTACAAAGCAGCCGCACCGCATGATGCCACACACAACAGCCACAAACCGGGCAATGCTAATAGAAACAGCAATAATTATTACAACAAAAATGCAGGCAACGATTACAATCCGAATCGTAAGAGTCAAAAGTATGGCAGTAAATCGATGACTACATTTGCGGGACCGGGTGCGAAGAATCAGCATGTACGCGGTACGGGATTGCAATTGGACAAAGGTGCCTTTGGAGGTGGGAGTGGTGGTGTGGGTGTTGGTGCGGGCCGTGGTGGTTTGGGGGGTGCCAGTGGTGGTGGTGGTGTTGATGGTTTTGGTGGTATTAGTGTGGATGCGCCGGGTTCAGTGCGTTTCGAGTCGAGTCGGGCGTGTAAGTAATTTATTTTTATTGTTTTGGCTTTGGGGTGATTTTATTTGCAGTTGATTTTTTTTTGTTTTCTCATTTTTGGTTTATGTAATTTATGATTGCTCATATGTCATGTAGGTCAGATAGTGAATGCGTCGAGATGATTTAGACCAAGTATTAGCGATAATAATTCATACAAAACGCATTGAACCACTGCAGTGATTTATTTGCACCAACAACAATGTAAATAGCTTTAAGCCAGCAACAATTGATTATTAGTAAACAATATGATAAATTACTAGCAGCTCACAGCAATGCAGTTATGTTAATTTTTAACGGATTTCTACTCTCTCTCTCTCTCTCTGTCTGTGCACATCTTTCCACAGCCGAGTACTCAATGCTTATGGTGAATTTCCACCTCCAACGTCACATGGGCAATTTCCTCATACAAGTCTATGGCCCCTGCTGTCTACTCGTCGTACTTTCTTGGGTCTCATTTTGGCTAAATCGCGAGGCCACCGCAGATCGTGTCTCACTGGGCATTACCACGGTGCTTACAATGACATTTCTCGGCTTGGAAGCGCGCACCGATCTGCCGAAGGTTCCCTACTTGACTGCACTGGATTTCTTCGTTTTTCTTTCGTTCGCCTTTATTTTCGCCACCATACTACAATTCGCTGTCGTTCATTATTTCACGAAATATGGTTCGGGTGAATGCTACTTTATCATTGAGGAAATGGACTCGGATACTGAATCAGAAGCAGACGCACGCACATTGAAGAGCGAATTTAATGTTAGCACCGATTCAAAGTTATACGAGGTGATACCGTTGTCGATGTGTTCTATACCGATACATAGCACCGGTAAAGGTTCGACATCGGCGAGCAGCAGCGGTATTGGTGTGGGAATTGGTGCGCGTGCACGTCGCAATTCGGGCCCTAATCGACGTATACTGGGTGGCGGTGGTAGAGGTGAAAGCACTACTGGTAGTGGTCGCTACTATTTGAATTGTTTCGCTTGGCCGTGTTTTCGTCGGCGGAAACGTGGTCGCGTTGGCTTCGATATGTCGGATGAGGATGATGAAGAAGCCCATTTGCGAGCCGGTGAAGGTAAGGAAGAAATTTTAAGTATTTCATCTGAATCTTTGAAAAATATCATAAATTCATTTAACTAGGTCCTTGTATATATTGTGTTCTACAACATGCTTAGTATTACCCCATGGAACTTTCAGTACGTCGCTTTTATTAGGAAGGCTAAAAGCTACTCTTTTAAGCTACTTATAAAAGTACAATACTTCAAGCGCATCACGAATCTTTCTTCCTTATTTCATAATGTGAGGATTGTAGACAAATATTACGAGAGTTATCCAATAAGAAACCTGGCGATTTATTTCCCAGCATAGTCTCCTTTTAGCTCGATACATCGAAGCTTCACTTTCTTTAACACGTCTGAAAATACTGGAGGTCTGTAAAACAGGCCTCCGATCAAAATTTCTCCCCGGCGAGTGACTTTTTCTTGTACGTATATATAAAAGAAGTCGGGTCCGAATCAGCTGAAATTTTACCAAAAGCCGTTTTCAGGTACTACACGGGAGCAAATGCGATATTGGCGTAGTCGGATAGTGAAGTAAACTATTATAGGTTGCTGATTGTTCGAAAGGAAACCCGCTATGAAAGCAACATATATGTATATATCTATTCCAAGAAACTTTAAAGGGAAGACTTTTAATTTCTTACCTTAACAAATATTTTATATTCTACTTATTAGCGTTTTTCAACATGAGTGGATTCAAGCTCGTCCCACACATTTAGCCATAACCATACCGACTTTTTCAACTTCCTTCTATTTCTTAGACTTCGTTTGAGATACGAGTAAAATATTTCTCAACTTTCTATTTTCACTTTGTCTTCTATAGAGCCGACACCACATCGCGGCAGCGGCAAAAGACGCATGTCTTTCTACCGGCGCGAGGAATTAGAGGCACGTCGTAAAGGCAAACGTGTACCACAATACAACTCAGTATCGAAAATAGATCGCGCCTCCCGTATAGTCTTCCCAATGCTCTTCTTGCTCATCAATGTCTTCTACTGGTATGGCTATCTGTCGCGCAGCTCACGAATATTAGCGAATACACCGACGGCCACTTGATGTTACCTTTTAGCAATTTAGATGAAGTCCGAGAAGAAATCAAACGGACGGCTATGTGGTGGCGTTGAAGGCGACAAAAAATTTACAAAAATATGGCAAATTATTGGTGACAATATTTGGCTAGTAAATTAAGTAAAATATCAACATATTTTTGGAGATAAAATTTATAAAAACAAATGCTGCCGTTAGAAAAAAATAAAATTATTGTTTTGAAACTAAACGAGAAAAAATTTAGACAGACATAAAACAAATTAGCTTTCAGCTGCTGTCACTGCTTACCACGTTTTTGCTCAACAGCGCGCAACTTTTTTCTTCTTAACTAAATTGCTAAAATAAGGAAAATACTAAATACTAAAAAAGAGGACTTTGTAAACTGGGTGAGAGCGTAACTGATATGTAATTAAAGTAATAATTAAATGAGTAATTGAAAATTAGTAATGAATAATTAAATTTTCAAGCGTGATGACGAAAATATTAGCTTTAATTAGACAAAGAAAAAATACCGTTAATTTGTTAAAAAATTCGAATACCTAGCGGCTGGCCATTGCGTGGGGCTGTGTCCAATATGTTGTGAACAGTTTAGAAAGCAATGTAGTACTTCAAGGCATTAACTGCAAATACTGGAGAAGAGAGTGAGAGTGCATGTGATATAGAGAGTGTAAGGGAGATATTACATGCAAATTATATAAATAAAAAAATTATAATAATAAATTTATTGTTTTTGCGCATAAAATTTGCGGAACAAAATTTTAATATTTAAGTCTAAAAATCGAAAAACTGCCCAACGGCTGTAGAGAGTAATTGAGCTAGCTTTATTTAGCATAAGTAATGTAGTTTTAATTTGTAAAAGTACATGGATATTTAATTAATTAAAAAATCGCATAAAAATGTAATAAAAAAAGTATAAAAATATAAAATAAACAACATAGAACAATATGCTATTTTTCTTATTTAAATATTATAATTTTATTTATTAAAATATTTAAGCTAAAAATAGAGAGAGTCTTTATTATACTACATACATATATCAGCAAGATATAAAATGCCACAGAATTGCAAACTGAAGATTTATAACAGGTAATAACGACAATTACTCAGCTAAAACTTATCAGTGCTCTTCGAGTCATAGAAGACATCTAGTTACCTTAAGGTGTTAGACCAGTCTAGAAATTTCAGAAAATAGTTAATTTTTTGGGCTGAAAGTACACTTAGCGTTCGAAAAGCATTATTCAATTGATAAAACGGTGAAAAAAGCAGTATAATCCGCTGTAGTTTTAAAGCGCCTGGACCAGTTAGACTTAGCATGTCAAACTTTAAATGCGTTTCTGTCGAAACTATATTTTTCAAAACTGGCGACAGTGGGGGATACGTATCTACCACAAATTTTTCTTCAACCAACAATCTATATAAGTCCGCTGGGAGCCAAATCCATAAACCTAAGAGTAAGGGAAACAGCAGTCACTTCTCAACAGACGTTGTAAAATTACCGAGTGTTGCTCCTTAGTTTTGAAGTAGGCTTGTAAATTTAACAGGTTTAATTAGTTAAAAATCTTTGATGTGCTATAACTCAAGGGAGAGGATCTCAGCCTCGTATCGGACAGCTTGGGCAAGGTAACGTCAGTACATAAACGACTACACAAAAGTAAAATTCCGGTAGTAAAAGTCTCTCGTTCAATGGCCTTCGAAAACTGCGTCAATAACTCGAAAACTAACTAACTGAATTAAAAACTCCTAAAAAATTAATTACTACGCTCGTTTCATTGAATGCCTTACTAAATTGCCAGGAAAGGCCTCATTATAGGTATAATTCTTGGGTTGAAAAGCACGTGTGTAAAATTTCAGATTGACATCTCAAAATCTGAGTGACTTGTGACAGACGGACATGGCTAAATGGACCTAGCTCTTAACGCTGATCATTTATTCAAATATGGTATATTTATATATTTTATAGGGAGTCCGACGTTTCATTCTGGGTATTACAAATTTCGTGGCAAAATAAATACACCCTGTTCAGTTGGCTGGGTCAAAAGTAACGAATAGAACGAACTACTGACTAGAGCAGTAAATTTCCTAAAATTGTCAAACCTCCTGAACTTTGACAGTTGCCCGAGTTCAGGAGGTTTTGACGTTTAGCAATTGTGCTCACATTTCCAGTGAGAGATGAGTTGGGCATCTCTTGATCTCTGTTAGACAGGTTGTAGGTGCAGTAGTGTGCAATTGTATTGAAAAAGTTTTGAAAGCCTGGTAGTAATTCCAGTCATTATATAATATTTAAATGTGCGAAAGGAAAATGAGAGTACATGGCGTATAAAGGGTGTAGTTTCGGTGATGCATAGCTATTTCAATAATTAAACAGTTTTATGAAAGAGTGTTAAATAAGTAGAAAAATAAAATAAAAGTAAAAAGGCTTATCAACAATAATAAAGTCTTTATTATATTTTTTCATAGGCTGGATAATTTCAGTGAAAGCCAAATCAAGAATTGAAAGAGAAATATAAATACTGATAGCAAATGCTTCTCAGCAGACGCTGAAAAACTTCGAGACCACTTTCTCTTGCGGGCGCAGATCAAAACGAAAGGTTATACATAACTCCGCTTTTAATAAAGTCATCTCGGTTTTCTTAAATAAGCTTTGTTATATCACCCAATGAAGGCACGTAGAAATCGGGTATAAATTCTGGATTTTCGCTGGAATTCTGCAGCACCTCGTTTAATTCATACACACTATTATGGCCTGTGCCCACAAGCAAAGTCTGGAAACCGCAGTTGTGACCAAATAGGACGTCGACCTTGCAACTAAAGAATATATATACGAGTATTTAAATCAAACTTTCCTTAATGATGCACTTCCCTATGTCTCTACTTACACATCTCCGATCATGAGCGTACGTTCTGGCAGCACTTTCCCCGACTTGATCAATTGCTGACAAATCTCCGCATTCGGTTTGCCAAACTGCAAAGCTTTACGTTCCACACACGTCTCCAAGGCGGCCAAAAGCGCACCAGTACCAGGTATACGAAATTCGGGATAACGATGCACTGTATCGAGATTGGTGGTCAAGAAGAGACATTCCGAATTCGAGCAAATATAATTGGAGGCTTTCAACATTTTTGCGAATGTAAAATGTTCATCAAAGCCTACAATAACTGCACCCACATCATCAGTCTCTTGTGTGGCCACATGCTGCGCAAGATAGTCATTTAGTGTACCCTGCAGTACTTCGGGACCGGGTCCGAAACTTTCAATACCTGCCGCAGCTAGGCCGTTGCGTATGGCTTCCGAGCCTACTATATAGACTTTCTTACGAAAATTACGCGCCTGTAGATACTCAGCAATTGCCTGTATGGGCGCTATAATGCGAGATTCGTCTATATCGTAACCGATCGTCGTAGCTGTCTTCCAAATTTCACGACCCGTCTTGACACCATTATTTGTAACAAAATAAACTTCTTTGCCGAGCGATTTTAGTAATGCTACAGCTTCGGGTACACGATCTATCGCGACGCCTTCATGCCACAGTACGCCTATGTGAGTTAGAGTATATATTTTACAAGTGAAAGTTTAAAAATCAAATGCGACACAGCAATTTAGCTAGCAAACGATTGTGAAGAGCAGTTAAAGCAAACAGAAAGCTCTCGCTTGCTCAGCACTTCTTCGTCGCTCAATACAAACCACTCAGCACTTTTACTATCGCACGATTTTTGTATACGCTATTCAAATGGTAAAATAAACAAAATACTGTTCCATCATCACTCACCATCACAATCCGTGAGCACCGTATCGAAGCCGTTGAGCCACTTAGCAATTTCGGCTTTTGTTAGCTCTGCCAAATTCGTAGGCTGATTTTTGTTCATATTTTACTATTTTGTAATTTTGGTAATTATTTTATATAATTTTTAACGAACCGAAGAACTTTTTATCGGCTTTACTTTTAACAATCCACACGGTCTCTAGCACAAGCGTTGAATTACGTGCCACAAATGTTCGTAAAGTATCCACAGCAGTTACAGAAGAAATGATAACTAATCGCTGAGAGACAAGCTGAATCTATACTTCTCTATTTCTTAGTTTGTATAAAGTAAAGAAAAGTACAATCAAGAGGTTCTGTGTGAGATTGGAAACAGTTGAGAGGCGCTGATAAATATGATCATATTATTTTTTTATGTAAAAAAGACAGTTTTGTGAGTAAATATGACAACAATTGGAAGAGGTATTGAACTTCTCTTATATCATTATTATAACGGGTGTTTTTTTAGACGTGTGATTTTCAATGAGACAATATTTTCTTCGGGGTTGGTCTTTTTGACAGCTGTTACTTGTGCCGTGGAGGGAGATTTGTGGTCGTGGTTAGCCTTCTACAATGTCTAAAATGCCTTGCCCGCGTTTCACGAGGCAACTTTATACTCGTAGATCGTGTTTAGTCCCCAACAATATTTAGAACCCATACAGGTATAGATATGTAGTATATTGCAATTTCTATTCTTAACGTATGAGATAGATTGTGATCTAACTTTTCGCAAATAATGTCTAATTTTTCCAAAGTTTAGTGTGGGTTTGTTGTTCTCTGAGTGGTCTCTATTTATTCTGCAGGAAAATTCTGAAAGAAATATATGTCCATTATTGCTACAACACCATTCTCACGACAGTCGGACTCACGTAACCGGCGAACTATGAATTCAACAACACTTCTCAAAATTATTTGGAAATATTTTCAACTACAACCGCTACAACAATAATAACATTTATATCTATGTATTTTAAGCATTGCGATGGAAATTAAAGCATTAAGCACGATAACAATCGATGCCTTGGGGTCCATATTTAACTAAATAAACGTAGACTACGTACTATTCCGAAACGATGCCGCTAGTTGATGCAAAACTGTCGTCATGTCTCTGTGATAAGCAACTGCCGACATGTGAATAAACAAGTTTTCGCCGTAGCACGTACTTATATTTACTTACATAGCCGATTATGAGTCAGTATTGTATATATTATTCATACATATATAAATATATAATATTTGCTTTCGTAGTAAACATCAGCAGATTTTTAAAAGTAATTATACACTGAACGGAAACCCTATAAAATATACTATATAATATAAATCAACAGCGTGATGAACTGAGTCGTTTTAGCCATGTCCGTTTGTCTGCCCGTTTTATATATATCGATCCATGCTTTTCTCGCCAAGGAGCTGCTCATATGTCGGAACCGCCCATATCGGACCACTATATCATATTGTTGCCATACGAACTGAAGGATCGGAATTAAGTACTTGTATAGAAAACTTTTTTATTTGAAAAAAATATCTTCAACCAAATTTGACATATTGACTCTATCTCCGAGCAAATTGTTCAGATCGGACCACTATAGCATAAAGCTGACATACAAAATCAAGAATTTTTTAAGTATAGAAACTTTTCTATTTGTGAAGTGTATTTTCACTTCGGTGCAATCGAAGTTAACGTCTTTTTTGTTTTATATAAATATATTACACGTCAATTAATTTTATTGCGATAAAGTGATTGATAACAGCCCATTAGTTTCCTAATGCTACACCTCCTGCTGCTTGTTTTTATTATACTAGAAAAGGGAATATTCCTAAGGGTACTAATTCAAAATAACAATTTCAAAACTTAATCTTTTTTAAGAGATTATTTTGTTTACTGTTATTACTAATGATTAATTGCTTAGTAAGTATTTGTCGCAATCACCTGTACAGACACACATACGTACATACAAGTATATATATTTGTTTAAAATTGAATTTCTGACTAATAAATACATAATAGTGCAAATCAATCAGCTATAACAAATATGCTAAATATACAAACTTACATATATTCCATACATACTCGTATGTATGTATATATTGGAGATTTTTTGGAAAAACATACACAAGTATGTATGTAAAGCGATTATTTTGCTGTATAATAAATAAATGATTTTGTTTTGCAAAATATTTTACTAAAATATATTTTTGAAGATTATTTACTATTTTGTTTTGTTAGAAAATATATTTATAGATACCATTTTCAAGTTATTTGCCGCCCTAAAAATCAATATTTGAACTTGTTTACAATTTTATTTATTTTTTGGTTCTGGAAAATACATACATATATACTTACATACATACATATTATTTTAAAAATTAAAACTAAATATTATTCATGCGATTTATACGTTTTTGGTCCAGGAATGTCAAGCCAGCCGCATTCCAAAGACCTATTTATGTTCGTTGTTCAACAACAATAAAAATAAACTATTTTGTTTATATGCATACAAAAAAATTTTAAAAATATGAATCGGCAAAATATTTAACGTCAAAATATCAAAAAATTATATATTATGCGCTGTAACTAGCGCATAAAAATGTTTTTACAAATATTTATAGTGTTCTACTGATGAACATTTTAAAATAATATTCACTTCTTAATTTCATATAATACAAAAATATAAATGCATGAAAAAATAACTATAAATTACATCATATTATATAATAGTATTTGAGGATAATATTCATAATAAAAATATGTTTTGCTACCGTATTGCGCTTAAAGAAGCGCCAACAAATCAGCGAGTTTCGGCAAATAAACATCAGGTATGAGTTTTTTGTGTTCCGGATCACCGGATTGCTGCCAAATATGCACATCGCTCAACTGATTGACACCAGTGCCGACAAGCAACGTCTTGAAACCGCAATTATGGCCCAGCACTATGTCACTGCCGCAACTAAAAATTGCAACAAAAAAATTGTATACAATTAGAAATTTGTATAAAATTCCAATACTACACAAAGCCACTCACCAATCGCCGATCATAAGCGTACGCGCTGGCTTAATGCTGCCATTCTTAATTAACCACTCACAAATGCTCCGATTCGGTTTGCCAATCACAATCGGTTCGCGTGCCGTGCACGTTTGCACGGTGCGCACAATACTGCCCGCATCGGGTATAACCATGCCAGTTATTGGGAAGCGTTCATCCATATTTGTAGCGATGAACAGACACTTCGGATCCGACAGGTACACTGAAGCCTTAATCATTTTACAAAAACTGAAGTGCACATCGAAACCCACTACAACAGCGCCAATGTCCGTTTCCTTACGCAAACCGGACTGTATGTATGCAGTCAGCCGGCCGGTCATAACATCAGGACCCACTTCAGTGTGCTTAATGCCCACCGCCTTCAGTTCGTCTGTTATGCCTGCCGTGCCTATAACGTATACTTTGCGCTGGAAGTTACGCGATTTCAGATAGGCGGCAGTGGCGTAGGACGAGGATATAATACGCTCGGCGCTAATGTCGAAACCCATGCTATGCGCTTTCTCGTATAACTGTTGACGCGTGCGCGTAGAATTATTCGTGCAAAGATAAATTTCTTTGCCCAAACGTTTGAGTTGGCGCATAGTTGCCGCAGCGCCGTCAATCACATTGTCGCCCAGCCAAATAACACCTAGTGCGGGTAAGATTTTTAAAATTATAGTTTTGTTTTTTATTTTATGGCAGCGTTGAAAATACGCTGTACTCACCATCACAATCACTAATAATGGTATCGAAACTGTCCAGCCATTGGCGCACCTGCTCCAAAGGCTGCTCCAACAAATTTACACAACTTCCTTGATACATATTTGCGTATAACTGTTTCTTACTAAAATTCACGTTACTTACAACTTGCAACGGCTTTTATGTCTAAAACGATTCTGAAGCTCCAACGGTTTTTATAGGGGAATATAATCAATCTGGAGTCATGATGCCCCTTTAACCCTTTTCGATCTGGTTTGTGATAAGCGCATATCACATGAAATATTACCTTTTTCATTTATTTTGTAACAATTTGTTATTTTACAAATCTGTTATGTTATTATTTAACTTTTTGGTTTATTCACATTTTTTTCACACTCGACCTTTCATAACACTATTTGTACAAAAGAACATTGTCGGACAGCAATGTAAATTACAATACATCAATACACAACTATAATTAAAAAATAAGCTGTTGTACACATATAAATGTATTAAAAATTGTTAGCATATAAGTTTATGTTAGCTAAAATTGTTGTCATTACGAAAAGAATATTTTCTAATTATAATACCAAATAATAGTAAAGTATAATATATGTATATATATATATTTGTAGCAATGTTGTGTGTTTCTGCTTCTGTTTAAGTTTTTGCTTTCGTTTAGTGCTTGTTATTATTTCATATTTATTTTACAGCCCTTAGCCGGATAAAAATCAAATCAATTCCGTTAAAGTAGAACCGGATGTTGTGAGAATTGATTCAATATTTACTGTCTAAAACTAACACTACATAAATGGCAGCAAATCGCCCAATTTGGGCAAAAAGACATCGGGTATTAGTTTCTTCTGTTCGGGATCATCGGATTTCTTCCACGCCTCCACATCGTTCAACTTGTGTATGCCGGTGCCGACAAGCAGCGTTTGGAAACCGCAATTGTAGCCTAACAGTATATCGGTGTTGCAGCTAAAAGCGAATTATGGTATTATTAGCAAATGCGATACACATAACACTAAATTCAACACTCACCGATCTCCAATCATTAGCGTACGCGCCGGATCGATTGTACCCTCATTTATCAACCACTCACAAATGCTTGGATTCGGTTTGCCAATTACAAAAGGTTCACGTTCGGCGCATGTTTGTACTGCGCGCACAAAACTACCCGAACCGGGTATCACCATGCCGGGCATCGGAAAGCGTTCATCAGTATTCGTTGCAATGAATAAACACTCCGAATTGTCCAAGTACGAAGCGGCTTTGATCATTTTACAAAAACTAAAATGTTCATCGAAACCCACAACCACAGCGCCAATTTCCGGATCTTTGCTAAAGCTGGTTGCCAGATAATCGGCCAATGTGCTAGTCATAACATCGGGACCCACATCGCTATGCTTAATGCCCACAGCATCCAGTTCGCCCGTTATACCGCCGGCGCCTATCACATATACTTTCTTCTGGAAATTGCGCGCCTTCAGGTATGCAGCAGTTGAATGCGCTGAAGAGATCATGCCGTCGGCTGTGATGTCGAAACCCATGCTGTGCGATTTCTCAAGCAATTGTTGTCGTGTTTTGGTCGAGTTATTGGTACAAAAGAATATCTTTTTACCGATCGTTTTAAAACGATTCATGGCATCCACAGCACCTTCGATGACATTGCTGTAAACCCATAGCACACCTAGGCGGGAGAAAGTGGGAACATAATTAGTAAAATAATAATAAAATGGCCACTGACTTGAAACTTTATATGGACAAATACATACACACACAAAACTATTGTTAGTTCCAGTTTACCATAATATATGGTACACATGTGGGTATGTATACTGTCATACAGAATTTGCAGCCGTGACATTGTCAATGCCCTAATAGACGACACCTTGACCACATATTCACAGTGTCACAGTTCATAAATTTGGCTTCGCTACACATTTCACGTATGTATGTATGTATATATACATATGTATATGAATAAATTGGTTGAACGTCAACAAAACGCACACGAAAATTTCCGCAGCATACATTATAAAAAGAGTCTAAGATACCGCTACCAATACGAATTACGCAATGTTGTCTCATTGTTTATTAGAACCCAATGCAAATTCATATATGCCACCACAAAACACTTATCACATTGCAATTGTAAAATTCATAGCCAAGTGACCTTTAAGGTCAAACTTTTTTGCACATCGCTATACATTATTTATCATATGTACATATATAGTTTTATTTATTTTTCTACACTTACCATCGCAATCCGTGATGACAGCGTCGAAACCGTTCAGCCATTCCCTGACCTTTTCCGGTGGTTGCTCTAGCAGATTCGTACAAGTTTGTTTGTACATATTTTTATAGTCTTTACTAAGTACGCTATAGCCTTTGTTACCCGTATTGCTAGTATATAAGCGTCGCTAAACTGACTTACAATTTTTAATGTTTTGCGTCTCCACAGTTTTAAATGCACACAACCACAGGCGTAGAATCCACTGTGTTGACTGTTTTATTGACTGCCAATACTACCGCTCCTACTGGCACCACTTTCGTTACCACCACTAAATCCAACGCAAACAGTTTCTATTGGTAGGCAAAAAAGTTCTTTACTTTAGCTTTTATTTGAGAAAAAATAATGTATAAATTTTCGTTTTATTCTACTCTTTTGCCTTTCACGATCACGTTGAAGAAGCAGAACGCACCAATAGCAATTGACAGAGAACACAACGGCAAATGTGGCGCGTTCTGATTTCCAAATTTTTGGTGAGTTAGGCAATCAGCAGTGATTGACTCTCTCACGTCTGTTCCATAAAGCGCTGCACAAAAACCACTTATACACTGTGCATATGTATGTGTGACAATGTCAGCCCAGTGTCTGGCTCCCCAACACGTGCGTTGCTGTGACAAAATCACTTATCGATTTTCAACAGTTATGGCTCCGTCTGCGATACTTTCGTCTTGAAAGCAAAAAACTAAACTTTTTTGGTATATTCCATTTGATGTTTGCCGCTGTGTTTTACGCAATGCTATTTGAATTTAGCTACTAATTCAAAGCTGCTCTCGAATTTCACAATACAACTTACGCATCCACGAATCCAGCGCACCTCCCTCTATCTGTGATAAGGAAACGTTTCTTCAATAGTCCGGGTATCTGTTTGACATTGACGTTTGCGTTTTCAGCTTTTCCACTTGTATTTGCTCCATTCATCAAATTTCACTGTTTACGCGCAGAAAGAGACAAAAATTGAGTACTAACTTTTTTTTTTAATTCAAAGAAATGCAAAATCAGCAGAATGCAATAAATTACACTTATGGTATTTTGTTGCTACTTTTCACGCTGCATTTGTTGTTTGTGTAACAGCTGATTTATTCATTCTCTGCCACTGGTATATAAAGAAAAGAGAAGCGAAAGCAGTGGAAATGTTTGCAATTGATTATTTTTTTCGGGAAATTTAATTACGCTTTGAAATGTAGTAAAGTGAAAGGGAAACTTTTTATTACACAAATTACTTTCACTAATAGTATATTTTTTTCCAAAAAGTACATAAAATTTTGTTTTAAATATATGTATATCGTAAGTGCTCACATTGGAGCATACTCCACTAAAACTTAAGAGCGCTCTCTTCTCTGGGATTCAATGACATTGAGTTTTTGTGTGATTCATAAATTTTCGCTTCCCATCACTTTTCTCTAAACAAATTATTTGGCAAATTGGCTATAAATAAATGTAATCGTTAATCGATGAAAACTAACATTTTGCGATTATTCATGAAGAACTGTGCAGTCAAAACTTTAGCGGGTTAGGAAGTAATTCAAATCTTCCCTGGCATAAAATGCTTTGCCAAATCATCGTTTAATTTCTTCAAGTGCAGCACATCACTCCACGTCCATATGCGTACCTGTACCAACGAGCAGTGTTTGAAAACCAAGATTGTGGCCAAATGGCATATCCGTCAGGTAGCTAAGTGTGTTTATATGGTTTAAACAAATAAGAATAATAATTTTAAAAGAAACTAACACGTACTTATCGCCGATCATCAGAGTATTTGCTGGTTGTATAAGAGCGTTTTGAATATGTTGCGCGCACATATGAGCACTAGGTTTTCCAATAACGGACGCCTTTCGACACGTGCAATACTCAATAAACTACCTGTGCCCGGTAGCACCATAACATCTGTATATGAACTTGCATCCATATTGGTGACAAAGTATTGAACAAGCGTTTTTTGTAACTTCATTTGTTTACTTTTATTTTAATTTTTCGCCACTAATGTTATTTTCATACATTTGTATTTTTTATCTTCTTACTTGCTCATATTAATTGCTAAAGTATTATTTTATATTAAACACCCTAAAAAGAAAAACGTCATTTTATACTAAACTAAATTAAAATAAACTAACGGTAATTTTAATCAAAATGTTTTGTAAATATTTATATATGTATGTATATCCTTTTTCAATTTCATATGTATGTATGTAAATTTTGGCCCAATAGTGCTGCTGTGCAGCGCTCTTGACACAATGGTGGTTTTAATGCTTGATTAATTATGCTTCTAAATTTACAAATTACCAGCGGCTTGCTTTCCAAATTATCCATGGATATGCAATTTTGCAATCATTATCACAATAAAAATGAAAATTTATTTAAAGCGATATTGCAATTAAATTTACTTTTAATACAAACTAATGTGCCATCAATAGTTCTTTTAAACAATATATTTGTTATTTATTTTTTGTATTTGGAAGTCGTCGTATTTTAATTAAAAAAAACACAAAATTCCAACCTTATTTATATTATAAATTTAAGGTATCATTATTAAATTGTAATTATTTTATTATTAACGCTTGCTTAATCACACATCCATAGATATTACTCATTGAACGACTACGACACTAAATTAATTATGCGGTCACACTTTTTAAATAAAAAATATTTACTAGCTGTTTGTTTATACACAACTTTTTCTTGATTAGAATAAATTATTTGAATTGGAAAGTGTGTATTGAATAACAAAATTTAATTAATATTAAACTAAGCATTAAATTACAGTTTCTAAATCTACATAAGAAAATTGCAATTTGTCAAATAAACATTTGCTGAGTTTGTTGTTGTTTATATATTAGTTTGCTAATTGTGTGAGGATACAAAATGTGTGTTTGTGTTTTATCTTGCAATATTAAGTTTCAGCGCGACGCTTGTATTTTGCTTTCTTTTTGATTCACATTTTCATTACTTTTTGTTGCTGCATTCACTTTTGCACCACGAGTGCATTTTGTCACATCCTTACAGCATTAATTGCTGTGATATCGTGCCCATATCATTTAGCATCGGCGCTGGTGTCATTTGTTGTTGTTGTACTGGCTGTTGCATAGCTGCCACTGTGCCGGGCATAACATTTACACCGCCACCTACTGTACCCGCATTACCGCTACTCCCAACCATTGGCGGTATGCCACCCATTGTAACGCCACCCACACTGCCACCACTTACACCAACACCTGTACCACCGCCGCTGCCGCCACTGCCACCTGCCACGGATCCTGCAGCTGAGGGCTCTGGACTGTGACTTTTCTTTTTACGTTTTTTCTCCTTTTTTCGCTTCTTACGCTCTTTATCATCTTCATGCCGTTTTTGTTTTTTATGTTTACGCTCGTAGGTCTCAAGTCCAGCGGAATCTGTAAGCAAGTAGGCGGTTAAACGTGTATTATTATAACATAGCGTTGCAGTTCTTACCCATGAGTGATGTTTCTTGTGGCACAGCGCCGTCTTTATGTTTGTGCTTTTTATGCTTATTTTTGTGTTTACGTGCAGGCGTCGTATTCAGCGCACGATACTGTTCAGGTAGCTAGAAAAAGAACACAATATCAAATATTTGCAAAATTTCTAGTGTGTATTTAGAATACTTACAGGTCCAGGATGCAGGCGGAAACCGGCTAATTGTACGGCAGTTAATGGCACTAATTCCTTGCCCACAATCGGCGGTTTTTCAATAACACTACGCAGTGTGCTGTTTTCCTGCAATGTTATTACATGGTGTATTTTATATATCGTAAAATGTATTTGCTATGGAAATCTAAATACTAACCAGATTGCTTGTGGTATCGTAAATGCCAGGTAGGTTGGGTAGAAACGATGCTAGCGATTCCTTTACTTTTTTATCCTTAAACTTAGTTAGTGTGTGATGCAAACCATATTCTGTCATTAAGTCTTTATCACCCGTCAATTCGCCTTTGCCTAATCAAGTAAAATCAAACATTCTCGTTACTAAAATTCTAAAAACAATATTTTCGTTGTTACAAGCAGCGCATATGCCAATCGCATTTACCTGGTGGTTCTTTCCATAAGTAAAAAGGTCCTGTTTGTATTATCGTCGGCGTTTTGCCAAGTGATATTGTAGTCTTGAGTGTGCCCGAAGAATCCTGCCTTGATACCACAGGTGAACGGCCACCATGTGGTGATGACTTTGGGGAATATGTTGTACTTTCCATTTTGCGAAATTGGTCGCCAATCATCATGTTACTATAATTGTTCATCATGCTGGCTTTTATATAGAAGTTAGCGCTACCACTTCATCGGTGTTATACACAAAGGTGCGAGAAATTCATCCAATATGTGTATTTTTTACTCCCCACTCACTTAATAAACCTTATTTTGTGTGTTTTAACACCAAGGACTCTAGAAATTATTTTGTTCTTATTTGCACTAAAAAATTGTCTGCCGTTACGATTCCCCCGTACTGCTAGTGTTGCTTCGTCTGCATAGCGTTTGCCAACTTGAGCATTCAGCTCTGCTGCGACGGTATATTTTGCTGCACTGAATTAACTTCCAAGGCCACTTTTTTACGCCTTTGGTGTTATATTTGTGTTCCAATCAACTTAATAACAAATATTTACGTATTTATATGTACTTTTTACGTGTTTTTGAATATAAATAACGAAACTTAAATTTGCGAAAAATACACTGAAGATTTCGATTTTATCGCCATCTTGAGACTGACCAAATGCGAATGTCAGACTACATTTAAAGCTGTCAAAAGCTGGACAAAATTGGCAGAAATTACAAATTAAAGTGTAATGAAAAAATGTTAGAGATAGAAAGAGAAGCAAAAGGTTTTTGTATTGGCTAAAGTTAACGAATGTGCAGAAACCCATAAATAATACTTATTTATATTTGAATACATTTTAAATATTTCAAAACTGCATGCATAAATTGTAAATAAAAAATTTTGTACAACAAAATTTTATTAGTGGTATTTATTATTAATATCGTTGATTATTTTAATTAAAATTATTGCCAACGCAAACAATTTTGCAATTTCTTGTTTGACATTTGCTTTGTAGTTTGACATCTCGCTCTTTATGTCACTTCGCTGCTAAATATTTCGTAGCCAATTTATTCGCCTGTTACCGGAGGAATTTCTTGTTCGAGAGTAGAAGTAGAAATTGGTATTTCAGCCATTTAGTTAAGATAATAAAAAACGAAATACTTTTCAAAATGCAGTGTACTCTCCGTAATGCCATTGCAACAGCCATTAAGGTGAGATTATCAAAAAAAAAATCATGAAAAAGTGATTGTGAACGTGGGATTTTTACGGGTTTAGTGGAATTTTTTTTGTGGTTATGCAATTCATCTGAATTAACCTATTCAAAAGGTTCATGGACATTGACTATGCAGAGCTACAGATAAAAACATTGTATAAACGAGTGTATTTTTGGTGTAATTTTCATTAAATATTTCCCTTTGGTGTAGAAATGTAAAAATAATTGATTGCAACAAAATGCATTAAAAATTAGAAGCACAATTGCGGGCGCAGGCGTACAAAAGAGCATATACATATAATGCAATCATATCATAACAGCTGATTGATTTAAATTTATAAAGTAAATAGTAAAGGAATTTTTTTTTATTATCATATTTTATTAAGCAAATTTAGTATTTTACTTACTGATAAGCGCCAATTAAAACGTGAACACGTACATTATATATTTTATATATATTATAAAATTTTGATTGTGAGGTTTAATTGCTGCCTAGCCGATGGCTATGTCACTTAAGTGATGACCTCGTGATCACGTTACTTTTAATTACCTACATATAATTCTTATCATTTGCAGACGCCTTTGCGCACAAATGGCGCTATTTTGGGAGCTTTAAATGGTCGCTTTTACTCGAGTACACATGAAGCCGATTTGGTTGTTATTGGTTCCGGTCCAGGTGGTTATGTCGCTGCCATCAAGGCTGCCCAATTAGGATTGAAAGTATGTATATCGTAATTAATTTATATTGGCTATATGTAATAAAATTTAATTGTATTATATATGCAGACCGTTAGTGTTGAGAAAAATCCTACATTGGGTGGCACTTGCCTTAATGTTGGTTGCATTCCGTCAAAGGCTTTGTTAAACAATTCACATTACTACCACATGGCACATTCTGGTGATTTAGCCAATCGCGGCATCAACTGCGGCAGTGTTTCATTGGATTTGGAAAAGCTCATGCAGCAGAAATCCAATGCTGTCAAAGCGCTTACCGGAGGTATTGCCCAATTGTTCAAGAAGAACAAAGTAACCCAGTTAACTGGATTTGGTAGCATTGTCAACCCAAATCAAGTGCAAGTTACGAAAGATGATGGTAGTGTTGAAACAGTAAATACCAAAAATATTATGATTGCCACCGGCAGTGAAGTTACACCATTCCCTGGTATCGAGGTAAGTACTTAGAATAATTTTTCAATTACATTTTTTGCATAACTCATGTATTGTTTGTTAAATAGATCGATGAGGAGGTTATCGTATCAAGCACAGGCGCGCTCTCACTCAAGCAGGTGCCACAAAAAATGGTTGTCATTGGTGCTGGCGTTATCGGTTTGGAGTTGGGCTCTGTCTGGTCCCGCTTAGGTGCTGAAGTCACTGCTGTGGAGTTCATGGAAACTATTGGTGGTGCTGGCATCGACATTGAGGTTTCCAAAACTTTCCAAAAAGTACTGACAAAACAAGGTTTGAAATTCTTGTTGGGAACCAAAGTGCTTGCAGCACAGCGCAGTGGCAATAACGTAACGGTCTCTGTGGAAAATGCCAAGTCTGGTGATAAGCAAGATATTTCCTGCGATGCATTATTGGTGTCAGTTGGTCGTCGTCCATACACTGAAGGTCTTGGTCTTGACGCTGTTGGCATTGTTAAAGACGACAAGGGACGCTTGCCGGTCAACGCCAATTTCCAAACTGTTGTACCAAACATTTACGCCATTGGTGATTGCATTCACGGTCCCATGTTGGCACACAAAGCCGAAGATGAGGGCATTATTTGCGTAGAGGGCATTCTTGGTGGTCATGTGCACATTGATTACAACTGTGTGCCAAGTGTTGTGTACACACATCCCGAAGTTGCGTGGGTTGGCAAATCCGAGGAACAATTAAAGCAAGACGGTGTTGAATACAAAGTTGGTAAATTCCCATTCATGGCTAACTCGCGTGCAAAGACCAATAACGAGACAGATGGTTTCGTTAAAGTTTTGGCGGATAAGGCTACCGATCGTGTATTGGGCACACATATAATTGGACCCGTGAGTAGATTTTTTATGAAGCCATGTTAATTGAAATTTACAATATACAAATCGATTTTTTAACAGAGCGCTGGTGAACTGATCAACGAAGCCGTTTTAGCGATGGAATACGGCGCCGCATCTGAAGACGTTGCCCGTGTCTGCCATGCCCATCCTGTATGCCCCCTAAATGGTTTATAAATAATGTAATATTTTACTAACACAGTTTCTTTTGCAGACATGCTCTGAAGCTCTTCGTGAAGCGAATGTTGCGGCCGCGTTTGGCAAACCCATCAACTTCTAATCACAGTAGGCGCTAGGTTAGCGAAGCAATAATCACTTAACATTTATTAGAAAACTCACTCTGCCTTCAATTTCGTTAAATTATATTTATTTTGCAATAAAAAGTCACAAAAGTTGTGATTTCTCTGCGCTGGAAGTCTAAATTTGAAGAGGTTTACATCTCCAAATTCGATCGTTTTAACTGTGCAGATTTGTGACGGTCTTTGCGAAATAGTTTTGGTCTCAATGAGTTTAGGCTAATACTGATCCTTCATCAATGAACATGTGTAATGAGTGTAAACAAATGTAAAATTTAACAAAATATGCGAAATCAGTTACGAAACTTAATGGTAATAGTATAGAAAAGGAAACATTTAAAAATAAAAATGGAAAACACTGCGATAATCCATTATTTGGTTTGTTTTCTTTAGTATAGCTTGGGGTTTAGTAGAGCTGCAATTCGGAAGCGGTTCTGTTTAAATCTTGGAAAACTACTAAAACCCCTACAACAGTAGGGACACTAAATTGATCCTCTAAATAGGAAATATGTGTAGCAGATGTTCTATATACGAGTATATATGAATACTACAATACATACAGTATGTATTTTTAAAACCTGTTTCCTCATAATTTTTGGCTTGCAGTGTCGTTTAGTTTATATCTATTCACAAATGAATGTGCTCATATCAAAGAATAACTTAATAAATGGTTTTAATTTTAATATTCAGTCTTCTTACGAATAGTATGTCAGAAACATTTTGCAGGTTTTTGTTTTGACACCGCTTTTCTTCGCTACTCAATAATTCCTCAAGTTTACAAAATGTATTAGGTTGGCAACCAGAACTGTCAATGTAAAAAAATTGTCCAATTCAATTTTTCAGTTCAGAAATTTTTCTTTTGGCAAAATAGTATAATTTTATTTAACTAAAAGCATAAAACTTTTAAAATATATATTGTATTTTCGTTTTGTGTAACTAATAATGAATACTTTAAAGGTGTTGTCAGGTATCGCCGCGCGAGATGCACTGCGTGGAAGCAGTGTAACATTGCTGTTGCAAAATCAACCGCGAAAGGGCATATCCATGCGTCCAGTGCATAAAACCAAAGAAATCATAGATGTACATATTTACCTTGTTTGGAAATTTAAAAAAATATGTTATGTAAGAACTTTTATTGCAGAACTCTGAATATCCACAAAAGGTCTTTTCAGGCATACAACCCACTGGTGCTTTGCACTTGGGCAATTATCTCGGTGCAGTACAAAATTGGACTAGGTTACAGAATGCCAAAGAGGATGTGTCATTTTGTATTGTCGACATGCATTCATTAACAGTGCCACAAGTGAGTTGCTTAACACTGAAAGAAAGTTAACCTCAATTTCTAAGTGATTGCTAAACAAACTTCGATATTTTCTTCAATGTGTTCAAGGATCCTATCACTTTGCGTGAAAACATTTTTCATATGGCTGCAGCAATGTTAGCATGCGGCATTGACCCCGAAAAGTCTACATTATTTGTGCAATCAGCTGTGAAAGAGCATGCAGAGCTGTCATGGATATTGGGCTGCATGACAACGATGGCACGATTGGGTCATCTGCCACAGTATAAGGAGAAGACACGTGCCGTGAAAGAGGTGCCATTGGGCTTATTTGTTTATCCAGTGCTGCAAGCAGCAGATATTATGCTTTACAAGTATTTACAATTCTATCAAATAATATTATTAGGTATTATATGAATTTCCATTGTGCAGAGCCACCCATGTACCTGTTGGTGAGGACCAAATACAGCATATACAACTTACACAACATTTAGCACGAACATTCAACACCAAATACGGCAATACGTTCCCGATTTGTCATGCTGTCATCAGTGATAAGAGTGCGGCGCGCATACGTTCCCTGCGTGATCCCAGCAAAAAAATGTCCAAGTCCGATGTTGATCCAAAAGCAGTAATAAATCTAACCGATGATGCAGACGTCATCATAGAGAAAGTCAAAAAGGCTGTCACAGACTTTTGTTCGGACGTCCATTATAGTCCTGAAACCCGCCAGGGCGTTAGTAATCTAATAAGCATACATTCACTGCTTTCCGGTAAGAGTGTGCAACAAATTTGCGATGAGGCCAAGAGCATAGATACTGGCAAGTACAAAATGATCGTAGCTGAAGAGATTGTCGAACATCTGCGTCCCATACGTAATAAAATCAATCAACAGCTGTTGCGGCGTAACGAATTGGTGTATCTGCTGGAGATGGGCGCTGAGAAAGCACGCGAAACCGCCGCTGCTACTTTGGCCGAAGTGAAGCAAAAGCTTGGCATGGGTGCCTTACCCAATATGCCAGCGATATTAGAACACAAGGAGGAGGTAAAAGTCATACCGAAAGCTAAGAAGCCGGTAGTTGAGACGAAAAAGATTGGCGACGTCGAGGTGCCGCTAGTGCCGAAACAACAATTGCGCGTCGAAAAAAAGCAACAAATGCGTGTTGAAATTCATACAAATATGGATATAGATTTAAGTGTGCCGCCGAAATTGGATATTAACAACAAACAAACAGCAACAACAACGACAAACAAGCCAGCGGAAGCAGCGTTAGTAGTTACGTCGAAGGCTTTGGTACCAAAAAAGACAATGGACGCCAATGAAGTGAAGGGTGACAAGCAACCAAAGGAGATCAAGATTTAGGTATTAATGTAGGAAATTCTTTAGTACCGTTAAGTTGTTTCGCCGGGTATGTGTGAGAATTTCGCGTGTGTGTGTATATTTGGAAGCGTATGTTTGTATAAATTTTCTGTGCGTTAGGTTATTTTAGAGCGTTTATTTTATTTTCTGCTTATTTTTGTTTTGAACATTAATAAGTAGCAAGCGTAAATTTGCTACTTAAGCTTTAAGCTGACAAATTATAAAAACAATGATATTTTTTTTTTCTAATCTTATTTTATAATTAAATTTTGATGCGGAAAATAAATTTGCGCTATTGAAAAAAAAAGTGTTTCAATTGTAAAAAAATTACAGTTATAGAAAAAAAATGAATATTTATATTAACACATTTATTGGCATTTGGGCATGAAAATTCATTTTTTAACATTGTCCGATATAAAGCATCTGTGTCCCGATTTTGTTGTAGCTGTTGCACTCGCAAAATATGCTGCAGAAGTGCGTCCTCACATATGTATGTATGTGAACATACATATATATACTTTTTGCTCACCGAAAGCACTATGGGAGAGCGTGAAAAAAATGCTTGTATTTTGTGCCTACCTGTGCAATCAAGTAGGCAGTTAAAGGTTTGCGTTTGCCGAGTTCACGGAGTTTTTCTTAAAGAGCGCACGCCGCTGGAAGCATCGAATGAACAAGTTTCCGCTCTCTCTCTCTTTACACACACCAATTCTCTTTTTTTTCAACACTACGTTGCATGCTACACTCGGTCACGAAATTAAAAAAAAATTAATTAACCTAAAAATATTAAATTTAATTAAACTTTTTTTATTTTGTGATTCCAAAAATCTTAATTAATAATGACCTAAAAATTTTCAATCCAAAATAGCGGATTGGAAAAAAAATTTAATCCCAAATACCGAAAAAAATTTTTTAGTCCCAATGAAACAAGTTTAATCCCAAATACCGGAATAAAAAAAATATATCCCAATAATCGGATTACAAATTAATTTTATATTTATATATTAATAATATAACGAATTTTTAATCCGAAATTCTTCACTGAAAGAAATTTTTTTTGACCTAATCCTTTTCAGTATTCGATCCTGAAATTAAAAAATGAAAATAATATTTTTGATCCGAAATTATTGAATTAAAAAATTCACAACTCGAAAATCAAAATATTAATCCAAATTTTTGAATTAAAATGTTAAGATAGTCAGAAACATAGAAAGATGACAATGTTAAATATTTTTTTTTGCCAGTAAATTATTTTATTTTATAAGAGTAAAAACATCGTTAAATAAGTATTCGACTTCACTTGACAGAAATTTGTAGCTGTTTGTATTGAACTAGTTCTAAACGTAGTTCCTTGCGGTCACCGTCACTAATCGTCGGAGATTCATCTGAAAGGGGAAGAGCAAACTGGTTTTAGTAATACATTTTTTCTTTTTTTTTATTAACCAAATCAGAAAAAACTTTCTATATTTCTGGGAAAATCCAACAATTGCTTATAAAGAATCGAAAACAAAAAAATCCTGCGACAGGCATTAGTTTTTTAAGTTTTCTAAAAGCTGTATAAATTGCATTGAAATCCACCTAGCGGTTTTCGAGCTACAGTGGTCAAAAGTTCAAAGAAAATACTTTTGAGAAAAACGCATTTTAAGTTTTACACTCAGTTTTGCCGGTCGCTTGCAACTGCAGCTAGCTACGTGTTCTAGAAGTTTCCAAAGCGCCCGAGAAATATTTGCGAATAACTCAAAAAAGCTTTGTCGGCTTTACTTCAAATTTTCAGAGAATATTTTAAAGATATTGTACTTTGAGATAATGCAAAAGCATCGATTTTCTGAAAATTCTGACAACCTCTTACCCCTTAACAAATACGCAACCCTGTTTGCATCCAAATTGTAAAATGCAATAATTTATGTGAGTTGATAAAAAACATCATCTTTCTTCTAGCAGTAACTGTTATTATGTTACCTATTTAGTTGAGTGTAAATTATGCATCAGATAAATTTTTAAAAATTTAATTGAAATTAAAATTTATATATTTATTATATATTTATAAAAAGTTGTATAATAATAAAAAAATTTATATTAATAATAAATTTTATATGAATAATCAATATATCCAATACATTTTGTGTTAACAAATATGATAGCATCATCCTCATCCTTTTTTACTCCGTAGCTCAAAATAAAGTCGACTTATTTCTCACTATTAACTACTCTCACACAATCTCTTGCTGCGAAGAGCGTTTATTAGCCGAAAAATACATCCGCCAGTCAATGGTTGACACACTAACACATGTATAACTACCACCAAGTACATATATTGAGTGCATTTGCACTTATGGCCAGCTAGTAGTTTACTTGCCCCATTAGCCGGATGGTTAATATCGTTGGCTACGAGAGTTCCACAGTTTGCGTTAACTACTCAAAGCGTTTAGTATGTTCGGTTGGTCGGCAGTCGCGCGCGAGTAAAGGTAAAAAGGTAAATTTTCGGCAAATGCAACTGATTTTGAGAAATGGCTGCTTGTGACGAGTAAAAACAATTATATGAAAATATAAAAACTACACGCGCTGTTGCCAAAGTAACTTGTTAATAAATATGAAATTGAAAAACATATTAAAAAAAATAATAATCATAAAGTATTGTTAATAAGTGTTAAATCACAGGTGAATTTGTGAGTGCGAGACGAAAAAGGGGCGAGACGAATTGCAATTATGATTTTTTACAAATTATTTATTAGGCCTTTACTAGTTGTTTGGCTACAGAATCTATAGCGACATAGACACAGATCGGAAGTTTTAAGCAAAATCTCAGTTTTTGTGATTACTTCGAAAGTAATCTATGTAAATGTAATGTGTGTGTGTGTTAATAATATAAATATTGAATAAATTTTGTGATTTACACGGAATGTTGCAAAGCAAAAGAAATAGCTGCTAAAGTGCAATGAATGATAGGTAAGATATTCGAGTAAAAAATTTAACGAGTAAAGTGCATGTGTATGTACAATGTGAAAATGTGCGTGTAAAGTGAAAGCCAAATTTTTATGCTATGCATATTTGAGCATAATGAAATAGTGATAAAAACTGTGGTGAAGTATTTTTGGTTTATTAAAAAATTCGCTGTGTTTTTCGGTAAAATATTTTTTTGGTAAAAAAAGCATAATATTATTTTATTTTGCTTAGATAAGGGCTTAAATTAAGTATGCACTATCATACAGATCATACATCTGCTAACAATTAATATATAATATATACAAATGCAAATTTTTAAAATTTAAAAATAAATTTAATTCACGAAAACTGTATTGAAAGGAAGTAAACTAATTAATTTAATTTTTTATGTTTTTGGTTTACAGAGTTGTTTTTTTGTTAGCAGCAAAATAATATTTAAGTATAAAATAATATTTTATTTTGTTCAGATTAGGCTTAAATAATGTTTGCAATTATATACAGGCACCAAAAATTAAGGCCATTAACACTTTAAAAATTAATAAAAACATATTATAAAAAATTAGTTCTAAAAAATGTTTGTAAATTTAATTCAATTCATTCATTCACTTCTTTGGAGATAATAAATACTATAATAAAATAATAATAATAAAATAATTTAAAAAAATATATCAACAATCCAATTTTCAAAAAAAGGCATACATTTAATTCACGAAAAATGTTAAATTATAGTAAATAGTTTTCCTTTAAAATATTTACTCTATGATTTCTTAAATCAAATAATTAAAACTGTTAAATAAATACAAAATTTAACAGCTTAAAATTTTTAATAATCTTATTTAACCTCAGCTGCACCGAAGCTATAATAAATACCCTTCACAAATAAAAGCTATATGCTATAGTGGTCCGATCTGAGCAATTTCTACGTGAAGATATCTTGACAAATAAAAACGTTTTCCTTACAAGGACTGGATTTTGGTGGATCAGTTTCTATGGAGGCTATATGCTAAAGTGGACTGAGGTAAAAAAATTTGTTCGGGTATTGTACCACTGCCTTGGTGAAGGCCATGGCAAATTTCGTGAGGATTTCTTGTCCAATAAAAAAGTTGTCCATACATTAACTTTATTTTGATCGTTCAGTTTGTATGATAGCTATATGCGTGTAAATTTCAGATCCATATCTCAAAAACTATGGTCCCTTATTTGGATATTAATATACCCTCTTCAGGGAATAAGTATTTACATAGTATGTATGTATGTATAGTAAGAATTTCTAATAAATTTCATACTTCAATTGTCTAATATTTAAGTAATTGATTTCTTTCTTAGTAAAATGTATGAAAAATAGAGGAAACTTTAAACTTATTTAGTTTCAACGCAATAAAAAACAACTAACGCTAAAAAGTGTAAGCAAAATTAAATATTTTACATCACATTTCTTGGCAAATAGCTGTGCACATAAACAAGTTAACTAAAAACGCAACAATAACAACGAAAAATCAGCAATCTAAAATAACGTTTACAACAAATACAATAACAAACAAAAACGTAAAACCAGCAATAAAGTAAAAATAAAATAATTAAACAACGACTACAAATTAAAAGCAAACAAATCTCGCAGCAGATAAAACCACAACAAGCATATTAATTTAGACATACATACATACATACACGCATTGAAAAACTACCTGTTCACTCGCTCAAGCCACTCGCGAGTGCACACTCCTGAAAACCGTCTGGACTCTCAAAACAACCACGAGTGGACTACTCAGTGTGCACACATACACTCAAAAATATACAAAAATTAAGTACTTACGTAGCTGTTGATCTCAGCGCTTCTCCAGCACATTTTTTTGGCGGATAAACATAGAGTGCGTCACAGGCAAAAATTAAAAAAAAAAAAGATTTGAAAAGCAACCAGTTACTCATAAAAAACGTGAAACAATAAAATACAGATATGCACATTTATAAATACATAAATATATTTATATGTGCAGTGCAATAATAAAGGTGTAAGGTGAATTTCATTTCATTGCAAAAATATCTGCGTCAATAAAATACAAATACGCCCCCGAAAAAAGGCAGTCGTTGTCAGTGAATGTCAAATAAATTTCTGTGTATAATTTATAATTAAAGTGTGTAGCAAAGTGCGTTGAGCGAGCGCACAGATATCCAAAAAATAAGAGTGTACAAATTCTAACAAATTTATGAAAAGAGTGCACAAAAGATATAGTGTGTGCAAAGAGTTCTCGTTCGCATTCTAGTTGAAATTTCTTGTTTTTGTGTTGCAAGATCAAGTTTGGTGTGTATTTTTGTGTTTGTTTCATTTCGGTTATACAAAATATAACCAGAACCCGTTTTCTATTGACTCAACCATCATTTACGGAAGTTTACCTACCAACTACCTGTGCAATAAGCGGTTCAATAAGCGATCGAAAGGCATAGCAGTCTAAACGAATTATTTCTAGTTGGATTGGAATTGTATTTGTTTTGAAAACGGTGAGAAAAAAAAATTAATAACATATACCTATTTTTGTATTAATTTGGTAATGAAAATCCTACACTTTTCTGAAAAAGAAATAACTTTTTATACCAAATTTTGAAACGATAAATATTGTGTAGTCTATATCCTTTTCTAAAATCAATATTTTACGAAAACTCTTCCACTAGCTGCATCTAATTGACTTTTTATATTCTATGAATCGAGGTGTGGAAATCGATTATCTATACATAAAATATCTCTATAATATAAAGCAAAATCAAGTTCTTGAATAAAATCGATTTTCTTCTTAGCATATTTCGATATGTTTCATACCTTTAAAAAAAACATAGCAAAATTTCAAATCGATATCTTAAAAAGTTTTTGAGTTATATACTTCTAAAATGTCGCCACTCAGTACAGTCAGCTCTATCAGTTCGTCTTTAAACGCGTCTTTTTCTCAGAATTATAGCGGTATATTCTGTACAATGTTTTTTGATCTATTTAGTTTTTGACAGCTCAAAAACAACCAAAAGTTTGGGCAAAATTAAACATTTTTGTAAAGCCGTAATTTTTAGATTGTTTTCAACAGTAGATTATTGTACGGACAATATCTTCTAGTATAATTTTTCTTAGCTTTCTTCCCGATCTCGATGATATAAAAAAATAAAATATGTTATACAGAAAGTTCACTTCATCTTATAATGATCTCTTCAGGATGGCAATATCAAGCTTTCGAAAGAGTTTTTCAAAAGAAAAAAAGTCTCTCACAGACTATAGAAAATATGATTGCCTTCAGCTAAACTTATATGCTATTATATCTTCTATTCTGACATAAACCATTGACATATAAACATATACAAATTAATGCGTGTGTGAGAAAAAATGTAACACTTCATGTGCATAAGCGCAACATAAAATTAGCATTTATGGAGAAATCAATTGCAGCATAAAAATGCACTTACAGGCTGGAGATTAGCATTCAATGGACTTAAAAGAAATAAAGAAAACAAACAAATGCAATCAAAAGAAAACTGTAATCCATGAACATGCACCGCTGCATTTGCCAACTTAGCTGTTATTGCCGTTCTCCATGCCAAAAGAGAGCGTGCATAGCGAGAGTAAAGCTAAATCACGGTGCATTGAATGAGCAAGCGTTTTTTTCAGCTTGTTGGCAAGGTTGGCGGCAGTGGTGATAAGGCGTGGGTATTCGTACGTACCAATTGGCGATATCGCCGGCTCACAGCCATATTTGTGACCGGCAACACGCTCGAACATATAACAGTTGCAGAAGCAGCACCAGCAACAAAAATTTGAGCTGTGTTGGCAAGCCACTAAAATTGGTAAGAGCGCTTGGTGTTGCGGCTTGTCGACTTTACTGTTGGCAGTTGTGCGCCTCTAATGACTTTTCTTGTCGCTTTTGCTATTGTTATTGGTGTGTTTTTTTTCTTTCTTTTATGTTAATATGTTGGTATGTATGCATTATGTAGTGGTTAGTGCCGTCACACACCGGTGCACACTAACATACATACAAAAGATGGCCTGGTGGTTAGTAGTGATTTAGGGTTTGTGTTGCCCAAAAGCTGGTAGATAGCGGTTTTTTGCTGCTTATTGCTGCCGCTACTGTTCACTGTTTGCTTGTCTTTGCTGGTTTTATGTTTGTGGATCTTCGCTTTTGTCTACGTACTAGTCACCAGTGTTTTTTATATTTTTTTTTGTTAATTGCTTTGTGTTTTCTTTAGCTGTGTATATACATACATCCAGATATTAATTTTGTATATATTTTTTATTTTCCACGTGCATAATTTTCACACCCATTCCCCTGCGGTAAACATTTCTTGAACTATTTTTTTTTTATGATTTTTTGTTTTTTAAGTACGTACATCCTTTATTTTTTTCAAGAGAAATTGATTTTGATTAATGTTTTCTTTCTTTTCGATACAATTTTGGTAATACGCTAGGTTTTTTGCTACAATAAAATCCTCGACCTCAGTGATTACCTCTAAATCGTCGCTAAAGTTCGAGTGAGCATTTTCTTAAGTTCTGGAACACTGGGGCCTGATCTGTATAATACGCTAGATAAGTCAGCAATTCGAGTCAATTTTGCTCCACTTTTCATTTAAGGAAGAAAGGAGGAAGAATGAATTGGTCAGTTGGGAGATTACTCTTTCGCCTACCCAAATATTTATGAACGATGTCCAACATGTTCCTTTGATATTTTTGAGTGTTGCTCCTTCGCTCAAACTCATTTTACTACGGTCATAAAAATTCCTTTCGCTATTTTTTTATGTTTTGTCCGTAACAGCTTATTTTTAATATCCAGTAGGTTCATCGTCTTCGGTGGTCCAAGTTATAATATTATTGCTTGACGTTTGTGTATATAATGATTTATTTTCAAGATAGGTTATTGCCCAACTGAAGCTAAAACTTTTCTCATCTTTCTGCCTATTTGTGGCTGCCATGAATGAATCAAACTAGTTTTTTATACCCTGTTCTGATGTGAACCGTATTCCAGTGAGGATGTTTTGCAGCGATCGGAATAAATGGTAGTCAGAAAGGACATGGTCTGTGCTATAAGTCAGGTGAGGTAGCACTTCGAAGCCGCTGTTTTCTAAATACTTTTTAACCAGTCTTAAAGCATGAAGCCGAGCGTTGTTATGATGAAAAATTATTGCCTCTTGTCTAGTCACAAATTCCGGGCATTTTTCGGCAATCGCTCGCTTAAATTTGAATGGCTGTTTATGTAGTGATCCCCATTAATGTTTTGCGCGGTTTTAGAAGCTTATGATATTTTTTGATATTTGGCTTTGCTGTTGATTTAGCTGGTTGGCCGGGTTTTACGTATGACTTCTTGCATTTAGGGTTGTCGCAATGGATTCATTTTTCATCACCAGTCACCAACCGATGCAAAAACAACTTCGTTTTGTAATGGCTGCTTGAGCAACTCCCAAAGATTCTGCGAGCACTCCTTATATTTGGCAACAATCTTCATCGAGTAATGCTTCCAATTACTTATCTCTAAAAATTTTTGGTCGCCCAGGACGTTTTCCGTCTTCCAAGCCAAAATCGCACTTTAAATATTTTTGGAGGTCATGGTTTTATTTCTACAAATCTTAAGTCGTTAAACTTGCGACAAGTTTTTATTACAAGGGTAGACTTGTGTTTTCATTTTTTCAAAAGCATTACTTCACTTTCCTCAGAAACTACTCAAGTACTTGTAAAACTGCAGCATACTACAACTTCCTGCAGCTGCGTTGAAAACCAAGAACCACTTGTTATTCAATCGACGCTGCAGCTGAAAATTACATAATGACGACATACGAGAAGGGCAGACAGCTCAAGCATAAATGTCACAAAAGACATTATACGAAAACAAATCTACAGCACTAACAGAGTCATAACCATAAATTTTAGAATATATGCGGGATTTCGAAGCACAGAAGGCGAGTTGAGACTAAAAAAAGGTATGAGGAAGAATGCAGAGTAAGAAGGAATGTCAGCGCATAGAAACAGGAAGAATGAGAGACCACTGAATTTCGTTAAGCGTTTGGGGAAATGCACTTCAGCTGGTTGCCGTCTAAAAAAGTAGAAGGTACAAAGCAATGTGCGCAACAACAAATTACACAAGTGGGAGTGTACTAAATTGCATGAGTATGTACCGTAAATACTTTTGGGCAACTTAAATGGCGGTGGCAACATAGTCATTATGGAAATTTGATATTTTTGCTAAGTGCAAGCGGCTGCATATTTACACATATTTTATTTGCCGACAGTCAACGGCAAATGGCTGAAGAGATGCCAACTGGCGGACACTTGAAAACGGTACTTTTTGCATTTCTTTTTTTGTTGTTGTTTTTTTGAAAATCTACAACCAAGTGCGTTGTTCCTTAGCATGGATAGTGGCCAAAAAAAAAGGAAAAATTATAATTTTTGCCATTTCTTGGCAAAGCATACACGCATTGCCAAATTTGCTTTATTTTAATTTTTATACCCTGAACAGGGTATATAAGTTTGCCAAGAAGTTTGTAACACCCAGAAGAAAACGTTGGAGACTCTGTGAAGTATATATGATATATCGTACATACATAAATGACAAGCGTGACGAGCTGAGCCGATTTAGCCATTTCCTCTGTATATACGCGCGTCAGTCCCTCACTTTTTGAGATATCGATCTGAAATTTTGCACACATTCTTTTCTGCGCAACAAGCTGCTGCTTTTGTCGGAATGGTCAGTAACGGATCACTATAGCATATAGCTGCCATACAAACTGAAGGCTCGGAATTAAGTGCTTGTATGGAAAACTTTTTTATTTGAAGAGATATCTTCCCGAAATTTGGCATGTCTTATTGTCCAGGGCAACGCTTTAATCTCGCAACAAGATGTTTAGATCGTAGCTGTCATACAAATTGACCAACCATAATCAAAATTATATTGTCTTTATACCCTTTAAGCAATAACAAATGCAACTGTGAAGGGTATTATAGCTGCTGTACAGCTGAAGTTAACGTTTCTCTTGTTTTTTTTTTAATTTTTGTCATAACTTCAATTGCTATTTTGCTGACTTGATGTTGCCGCTGCTGCTATTTTTGTGTTGTTGTTGTTGTTATTTTGGTTCACGTCTACGTTTCCTTGGCACAGTTACAGAAAATATGCTTTTTGCCGCCCATGTACTTATTATTATTGTTGTTGTTATTGTAGTTTACAACACGCTATGCGACGACAAGCAGCCAAAAACCGACCGGCAATTGTGCAACAACAAAACGTAGCGTTTTGTATAAATGCTTACATGCCGCCGCTTGTTTCTTTATTTAAGTATATTTGATTTGCCTAAGAAAAGTACTAAAATACTGAAGTGCCTTAAACACACGGCCTTCCACCAAGAGGCTCTTTGTACATGCATTATTTGTATAATTTTCGGGCATGCGCAGCTAATGGCTCTCTTGCACTTGTCAGCGCGTTCATTCATAGTTTGCATGGCCCACGAGCATAAGTATATCCAACCATCCAACCATCTGTCCGTCCGTTTGTCTGTCTATGCGTTTCGCTTCGCTCGCTCACCGCTGGTAATTTACAAGTGTTTAGTGTTGCCATTGTCTTTGAAGACCGCCACCCGCTTCCGAATCGCTTTTGTTTAGCTGCCAACGCTGTCGTTTTGCTGCATACGAAATTCTAGGCGTTTTTTTAACTCTCATTTTCTTTTTTATGTCTGACTGCTTCTCCATAACCACAATGCGGAAGCGCACATTTTCATTGCAATGCAGAATTTCGCTTTGTCTTTTTGTATGTTTAGCCTTTTATTTGTTTTTATTGCCTCAGCACTTTTTATGGGCGCGTTTTTACTATCGAATTTCTTTCGGCCACCTTCAAGACAGGCAACGGGACGCTGACTATATATACACATATATGTATTAAAAATACCCACGCATTTCTTTGTAATTACTAACATGTGTGTTCAAAAAAATTCATTGCACTTGCCTTTTAATAAATACAGCGCCCAGCCGCACCTTCACGTGTTTATCTTTTCGCACGCTCAACTTCTTTTACCTGTCCCTTAAATTTTTGGTTACTTAAGAGAAACATACTAGTTTCCTCGCAAACTCTCTCTACTTCTCACTTTTTCTCGCTCACTCTCATACACTCTATTTTTCTTTCTTGCAAACTTTATCTCTCACACACACACTCTGCTCGTCCTCTTACTGCGTTTACATCCTAATCCAATATTTACCATTCAACAGTCATACAAGATTAAAAATGTCAGTGGATCCGTCTTGCGTGCTTTGCTAACCCCCTGTCTTACTACTATCTACAACTACTTTCTGATTTCAATTCTACTTTCATTGCACGTTTTCACTGCATTGCTTCATGTTTATTCCCGGTTCTTTGTTGCTGTTGCTTGGTGTCCTTTTTCGTTTCGATCTCGGTGTCTAATTCCTGTACGTGCATTTTATTGCTATTTGTGGCTTTAATTGCTTGCCTTGCATCTTGTTGCAATTGTCTGTCGCATCATCATCATTAGTTGTTGTCATTTTGGTTTAGGAATTCCGTTTGCCGTTTGTATTTTTGTTTTGGTATGTGAGTATTGTGGCATTATTGCTCCTCTCTAATTAATCTGCCAAACTGACTAATTGTGGTCGTGACAGTTGACATTTATTTGACAGCTTTTTTGACTTTTCTGCGACAAGAAAATGCAGTTCAGTGTGACATCTCTCCATAATGTTAGACTAGGTTATTTTAGGTTTGTGAAAATAAGGTCTAACAATACTTAGTAGTTAGAGTTTTTCGAATAAATGACAATGAGTTATCGTTAAATATCTTTCTCAAATACTTAATTATTTTCGTAATAATTTTGTTTTGAGGTATAATTCAGAGTTTGCCCGACCTTCCGTTCATGCTGCATGATTTTATTGCTCCAAATTATACATACTAAAACTAGTAGACTACTTCTGAAGATCACAAAATCTAGTATACGGAAAGTCGTTTAGGTCGTCGGGTTGAGCCTAATCGATGGCTCTCGATGGATGTCACTGGACAGCTGTGAACTTTGGTTCTTTGTGTTACCCATAAACTCCTCAAAATGTATCCTAAGATCCTCATAGACCGACGAAGCGTTTTTTGCTTACCACAGATAAAGGTGGGTAATATCAATCCCAGCCACTTCTCTAGCTTCGTCAAAGGTGTGTCTATCGAGATATTTCAATGTCGGTCTGCTAAAGCTGGACAGTAGAAGAGAAAGTGACAAGCTGATTTTACCGCGCCTTCATCTTTGACAGTGTCTAATCATAACAGCTACAATTGCGGCCGGATTGATTTTGCTAAGAGCAAGTAGCTCAGAGAAGCTCTTATGGTCTAAAAGAATCTCGCAGTTGCACAAGTTCTAGTTGTTGGGCAGCGCTTGCCGAGCTTACAGGAGGTCCCTAGGTGCAACGCTAGAACGCTAGAGAACAACGGAGTACCAACTCACTTTTAATCGGTTGAAATTGCCCACTCCAGCAAACTCATCGGCCTTGCAGTTTCTGGTAATTTCGCTGTCACAGCAAACAACGTAGAAAGTTTTGTTCGTCCTTGAGCTTAGGCGTTGTGAAACCGCTCTTACTCATTTTTTTTTGCAGTTTAAGCGATTTTTGCCCAAACCAATTCTGAGTTCGAGTTCTTCCATCAGGCTTTTACCATCAATCCAGCACTTACGTTGAAAAAAAACGTAAGGTTTAAAAACTTGTAAATATTTAGAGTTCATTAAAGTTCCTCCTTAAATTGTTTTGTGATATAAAAAAACTGTTTTGCCTAAAGACAACAATTCGAAGCCGACCTTCTACCTCGTATTTCCTTTCAATAAATTGTAACGTGTCTTTTCATAATATTTCCATCAATTTCTTATTTTATTACATAATACTTAACATCCTTTATCTCCACTTCCTGTCTGCGCGTGCTTAGCGGTGATTATAACACTCGTACATATTGTTAATTTTGCTCTTCAATACTACTTTTCCGATCAACCAATGAGCTGCTAATATTTGCCGCCGAAGAAAAGAGAAAAGCATCGACTAAAAAAATAAAGTGGTTTTGCGCTGCTGTGCTATACAAATATACCCGTGAGTTTGTAAGTGCAGGAAGTGGCAGCTGTGGTTTTAAGCTACTGTAGATGCTGCTACTTACATATCATAGAGTTGTTGGTATGGTTGTACTCGTACTTTAATTACAATTGGTACGTGCTCGGCTCAGAAACATAACTTTATTGTGTCTATATTAACGGAAGTGGCGTCTTCTGCGTTTAAGATTGTATTATCTTACACATTTGTTGTTGTTGTTGTCGTTGGTATTGTCTTACGGATATATGGGGTTTCGAATAGCATACAGAGTTTCACTTAATCAGATTTCCATTTACTTTGTGAAAGTATTACATAAAATATATTTTTGTTTAATTAAACTTCTAACTGAAGTATAAAACTCTAAAAATTTAATTTTATTAAAGGATTTTATGTAGTTATTACATTTCAAGCTTTTCTTGAAACTTCTTATTTTATATAATTTATAGGTTTTGAGCTTTTTAGTTCTATTTAATTGCAAATATAACTGAAGGTCTCAAGATTTTTTGTGTCGTATAGTTGTAGAAATGATTTAATAAACAAGTGAAAGCTCTTAATACTGAAATCACAATAAGAAAGTAAATCAATAAATTATATTCTCTAAAAAAAATAATCTCAAGGAAAAAATGAAAGCTCATACTAATGAGTGAAAGTTCATTCACTTAACAAGTGAAAGCTGTTAATATTAAAATCACAATAGGTAAGAAAATAAATATATTATAATCGCAGAAGAAAAAAACTATCACAAACAAAATATGACAGCTCGTAATAACACGTGAAAGCTTTTTATATTGAAAATCAAAATAATAAAAAAAAATGAATTTATATTCTTAGATAAAAAAATTGATCACAAAGAAAATATGAAAGCTCGCAATAATAAGTGAAAGCTTTGCATACTGAAATCACAATAACTGACAAAATAAATATGCTATATTCTTAAAAGAAAGAAATGTTCACAGCGAAAATATGAAAGCTCGCAATAACAAGTGAAAGCCCTGTATATTGAAATTACGAAAAGAAAATTAGCATATTACATTTTCAGTATAAAAAATAAAAATGAAAATATGAAAGCTTATATTAGTAAAGCTCAAAGAATTGAAAGTTTGCTTAAAACAATAAATAAATTACCATAATAATACATATTTTGATTATATCTATTGAAAAACGTCCATACTATGATTCTTCACTGAATTTCTCTTTCAGTTATTTCATTGATTATTTAATCAAATTTGTGTGGGTAGACTTCAATGCCAAACAGCTGTTGTTTACAGTTTTGCTTACGCCTTAGCTCACTTTGCTAATTTCCAGATGTTTATCTCAAGTTTTTTTCGCTGTTTTACTGTTTCTACTCATATGTCTGAGCACATATGTATGTATTTGGCTATAACGCCGCACTACTCACCACTTTTTATTTCGGCTTATTTAATGTCAATTTAACACAAAAAAAAATATCAACTGGTTTACCTTGTCGATTGTTCGAAAGCCGCAAAAGTGGTTTTGTTTTCTAGGTCTTAACGCGCACAACTAAAACAAAAGTGAGTGAAAAATTGAAATAATATTAATAAGCAAATTAGTTGAAATAAAAATTATAAGCAATTTTAATAAAATTTACTTTTACAAAAAAAGTAAACCCTTTCTAAAAACAATCCACATCCAAACCGTGCCTAAATACGTAAATAGCAGTACGGTTATTAACTTTTCGACGTCAAACAATTGTTTCTGCTGCTATTAAATATTTTTACGGTTATTGCCACCTTTTACACAACAAAATTTTTCAATACCCTGAAATTTTGGTATTTCATTAAACGAAAACAGCTGTGGCAACATTGCTTTTCCAAACAGCTTGCTTCGTCGTTGCAAAATTGGTTCGACGAAGAAAGCGAAGCTATAATAGGCTTCACAGGTGCATTTCTTATATCATTAAAGGGCATAACAAAATCTTAATCTTGATTTTGATTGGCAAGCTTGTATGGCAGCTATATGCTATAGTCGTCCAATCTGAAAAAAAATTAAGCTTTCTTGTCAAATAAAAAAGGTTTATATACAAGATTTTAATTTTGATGGATATCTCAAAAACTGTGAGACGAGTTCGTGTGTATATACTGATAGATATGCCTAAATCGACTCAGCTTATTCTGTTGATATTTTAACATATATATACACTTTGTAGGGTCGCCGACGTTTTATTGTTACAAACTTCGTGGCAAACTCCCCTGTTCAGGGTGTGAAAAGTACGTAAATCGCTTTCTAGTTGCAACGAATTAGTGGAACTCCACAATTTCATTGAGTCTGCTTGCTGTCAGTCTTTATGTTACAATTAGTAGGCCATAAATCTTTGTTTCCAATTTTCTGCTGACACTCACGGCTTTTTTATCCAAAGTAAATTCAAATTTTTTTATTCCCTTTTGCGCATACCTTACGCATTTATTTCCTTTTAATTGCTCTCGAATATATTCCGGTTCACCCGTGCTCTATATGCAACACCATTCCGCATGCCACAAGACATTCTTCCTGCCACTCATGAGTCGCTCCAATATGGTGCCGCCAAGACGCCCGCTCACTACAACTGTTTAAACGCCGCGAAAGCATAGTTTACCGAGAAAATTTTGCGCCTCTACATGTATTTTTATTTTCCAATTTTACGTGCTCCACAATTGCAGAATTTATGCTTTTTTGATGTCTTCAGTCGCTTCACCGTCGCTGCAATTCGCTGCCTAGTCATTAAGTATAGCTGGCAGCTTGCCAGCTTACCGCTCTTCCTTGTAGTCTGCCCATTTGTCTAGTGGCACAGCTGGTAGTATTGTTGTTTTTGCCTTGGAGCGCCATGTGCGCTTTCTTCCAAAAATAGCCACACTCATTCTCGTTTATTTGACGAATTCTTCAGTTGAAATATTTAATTTAAAAAGTGAAACTTTGTTGGTGCTCAAGTTGTTGTGGGAGGCGCGTAAGCTCTGGTGACGAAGCCAATTTGCAATTTCGGAAAAAGATTGTTTTAAAAAGCCTCTCTGCCATTTCAAATCGGTATTAAAAAGTTGTTTGTGAATTGCATACATTTCCTCTTTTAACTACAGTTAGAAGAAACAGCAGCTGTTTGCCCAAAGTTTCTTCTAAATATATCAATTTAGTGCGTTAGATAAATGGAGCATATAATTTTTTGCTTCTCTTTTGAAAATTTGATAAATCGTCTTTTAACTAGCTTTTGCTAGCTGAATTTCTTAAGCTTTCATACTGATGAAAGCTTCTCTTTACAAGCTTTTCAGAATATGTTTCTTCGGGAAAAAGTTTTCACTACATTTTTCCATGAATGTCGGGATTTCATTGAAATCTGCTGGATTGTTTTTCTAAATAATATGCCTAAGCTTTCATATTGTCGAAAGCTCTTTTCAGCTGACTTTAGAAGAATTGTTTCTTTCATATAACATTTTTGATTAAACTTTATAATGAATTTAAGAACTTTATGTACATATATTTTCAATCTTTTATTATGGCGAAAGCTTCTTTCAACTGTTTTTTGCCGATCTCTTTCTTGGAGACAATGTTAATCAGTTAAACTTCACTGCGAATGTGAATATTATATGTATATATTACTCTGATATCTTCTGACTAGATTTAGTTGAAGATGTGCTTTAGCTTTCATAGTGGTGAATGCTATCTTTAATTAGTTATTGATATTATGACGTAATTTCGATCTAAAATGAACTTTGTTCTATGCAAAAAAGCTCATCTTCAGTTATTTATCTTCGTAAAGAGAAGACAGACCACTTCCCGATCTGATGGCCGTAAATTAAATCTGCAAGGGGGGTGGAATTAATTTACTGTAACTCTCTGAGTTATGTTCTCACCAGTGTTCAATCAGCAAAAATTAAAGCTTTTTTTTAGTAATTTGAAAAATCTCTAAGATCCAACACTACAGCATGCGCCTATCGCCTACTTTTATGTAAGAACAGAAACTTAATATTTTTTACACATGAAATATTTAAACGCGCTAAAGTCTTTAGACACATTTCCTCATAACCCAATTCCCTTTATATTCAATATCGAAGCACCCCAGCGCTTCTGTTATTAAATTTCCTCAACTTATGTGCGTTTAAAAGCTTCGTAGCTTGTCTTTCTTAATATGTCTCAAATTTTTCTCTTTTTTTATTCTCGTTAGACTAAAATTTTGTGTATGTCGGTATGCCGGCTCATTTTGTTTTCTTATTGCACCATATTCCCTTTGATTGCAGCCATTAATTTTGATTAAATTATATATTTGGTTGGGTTGTTATCGAAAATTTTCGGGGAGATTGGTTAGTATGTTGACAGTTGTATGTGCGCTTGTAATTTCACAGCATTTTTGTATTTACATTAATGATTCTAGAATCTGGATACATATGTGGTATACAATAGTATGCTTTCACTTACAGATGTGACGCTGAAAGTGGTGGGGGCTTGATTGCTTTTGGTTTTGTTCTTAATACTAAATTATTTGTTTATGTGTTTCTTGTCAGTGAATTACTTTATATGTTTCTTTATATTAGTACATAATTTACTTACATATTTATGTAATTTAGATATCAAAATGTATGCTTTCAGTCTTACTTCTATGGCTTGATTTAGTTGAGGGTCTCTCAGCCTGAGAGTTTGTAAATTTTTGGTAATTCTCTTCTATATGTAGATCTATTTCCAAACTTTGTAATTTGCCAATTTTCACTCCACCTTGCTATGAAGGAATTTTAGGTGTTTGGGTTTTTTTTTTTTAAGTTTATGATTGGCGAATCGATCAAACAACTGGCATAAGCCAAATAGTTGTAAAAAAGAAAGATAATTATACCAAATCAATAATCGCAGTACTCTTTGGTGCTGAAACCAATTGAAAAGACAAGAAAACAAAGAGCAAATGTAACAAGCCGATCAGTGACGAATCGCAGACGACTAAGAAACCATATGCCGAAGTAAACTAACATTTGTACTTGCATAACACTCCAGAAAAATTATTTTGTACAAACTAAATGCACCTAAATTACAAAAACTCAAGTGATCGCATTAAAAATCACATAACAATTATTAAATTAGTTGTCGTACACATCGTAGAAACATATGTTTGAAATGCCATACAATAAAAAAAGCAATAATATTGCTCAATAGCAAATAGTTATAAATCTTCATCGATTCTTAAGAAAAATCAAACGAACGTAAAACAGCTGCGTTACCATATTTTTACACGTCGCACATATAATCCTAAGACGAGGGTCTGCACCGCAGGTAGCGCATTCTTATCAAATTGCACTTGAAAATTCAGACAACGCTCACTCAATACTTATTAGATATCGATAGAGGGCATATTGAAAGATCCCACTCGCTCATGTCACTAGCAGGTAGTTATTGGAAATTTGATCTGCACTTTTGAGCAGCGCTTACATAACCGACATGTGTTTACAAGCTGCGAAGAGATGTCTCAAGTGCTGCGCAACAATCGCCGGAAACAGCTGGATGTTGTAATTATTTTTGTAATTTACAAGTGGTTTGTAAAGGTCTTGATTTATAGATAATCTAAATGTCAGAGTGAAAGATTTTTCAGTTTGTGCGCACTGAAGATCTAATTTCATATATTATGAGCTGAGCCACGCGAATATTTGAACTTCAGATTGTTTACACTGTAGGCTTTAAGGAATCTTAATTCTCGTTTTTTGGTTCAACTTCTTGTTAGACAAGCTTAATAATGCTCTCTTTTACTTTTAGCCTGCCGCAAATACTTATAAACTACCGTTAGAATTTCGATACCATTCATTCACCATGTATTTTGTTAAGATTGCATATCTCCATTTTATGGCTCATATAATACATAATCGAATAGCCATAATTTCTCCATTTTCATAATTCTCAATTGGCATGCATTATCCGTTGCATAATTATAAATCAAGAAATTTTCGATATTGCTTATGTTTACCTCTACTCTGCGTTGTCTTCCAAGCTATCATAAATAATACTTATAGCGGATATGCATAATGGAAAAATTGCATAATTAATAATCGAAGAGGTAAGCACTAGAGAGTAAATAAGACTCGCTGGCGGTTGTCTGTCCAAAGTGAGGAAATTTATGTCAGACATGTTCGTTTGTAAGCGGTGTGAAGTAAGGCATACTCATGAATACGGAGTTTATGCAATCACGTATTAAATGTAGAAGAAATGAAAAATAATATGTGGAAGAAAATAATTATGGTTTTCTAGTACATAATTATGTACTAGTGGCTAAGTTCATAGACAAATTGCGAAATGAAGAAGAAACGTATTGGTGAAACCTATCAAATATAGTAATTACATAATATGTACAAGTATATTCTTTCAAGTTTAAAAAATGATTGAAGAGGATACTAAAATAAGGCAAATTAGAGAAAAATGTATATTAGTGTTGGCAATGCATGAGTGGAGAAATCATAAGTAACACACAAATTTTTCACTGTCAAACCAATTTAGATTTTAATCAAAATTTACGGTTAATCTAAGAGATATATTGCTCTGAGCGAGGTTAAAGTGCCGCTCTAACAGTGTGTGAAAATTATAAATCAATTTGCTTATACGATCAGACGAGCTGTTAATGGCTAGTCGAACTCTCAACGCCTTCAGTTCTTGTGGAGAGTATATTACTATTATTGTAGTAATTATATAATGACTTAGAGAGTTCATGCATCCTTAAGATCTTCGAAGAAGTTTACGGTAGTCTTCATCTTGATAGCGAAAAAAACATTTATTATTATATGATTTCCATATATGTATATAAATTACAACAAATACAATAATAATATACGCCCTTAACATCACTAAGCAGCCACATTCTTTCAAATACACCCACTAAATGCTACGCTTATCAGCGACAGCTGTCAAACAAAACATATGTATGTCAATACATAAAACCGAAAGATCCACCCACCAAGGATGTCGGACAGCTGTTGCGCTAAATACTACAACAAATAGCTCTCAAAAGCACAGTTTTTGTTTTTTTAAATATCAACAAGTTTATAATCCTCCAGAGGCCTATACAATAACAACAATAAATGAAGCACAAAGCGAATCCTAAACAGATGGCAGTTGGCAACATGAAAAACGAAATTCAAATCTAGCGCTATAGCTAGAAGTGCACCAACAACAAGTGATGCGCTAATGCAATTAGGATTTGTAATGTACGCTGAGCGATAAATTATGGCATAGATCAAGATAATCAAGAGAGAATGTCGAGAAGATGCGCTGATGGATAGCGCACATAGCTCATGGCAAAGAGGCCACAAGTTCAAGTTTGCCAACGTCATTGCCGCTCTCCACACCACGCTCGATTTATATGCTCAAGTGTAGTTGCCCGGGCATAAATCAGAAACATATTGAAATTGTTTAGAATTTGTGCGCATTAAAGACCGATCTTTTTATGACTTGCCGCCTCAGTTAATGATCGAAGGCTGCGGCAAGAAGTTTTTCTTTTATTTTCTTGTTTTTTGTTTAATTTTCTGGTGTTTTTCTGTTGTTATGCTTTGAGTTGTATCTCATTTGCGCCAACTGTTGCATTACCTTCTTTGCTACAACAGCCATTAAGCAATTTGTAATTTTTCGACCATTAAATCGCTTTTTGCTTTTGTTTTTGTTTTTCATCTGCCACTTTTTTGTATGCATCTGCGTGTGTTTGTTGGTTTTATTAGTGAAAGGAAAATCATTTTGATTACAACGAAACACCACTCAGCCGGTTGTGGCATGCAACCGCAAATTAGAAATTTAATCTCCAAGAAAGTGGAAGCACGAAGTCTTCGTTTATGGATAATAAAATAATATGTTGCAGTTAGTTTTGGCAAAAAACAGTAGTTAGATGTTGGTTTGAAAGAAGGTAAATTTTCAAATTTCTAATTTAAATGATTTCGCTAAATTGAATGAAAAGAAAAGCAAGAAAACACGTCAACTTTGGCACATCGAAACTATTATATCCTTCACAGTTGCATTTCTCAGCGCATCAAAAGGTATTAAAAGATCTTTATCTTAATTTTGATATATATGCTTTATAGCTTCTCCGATGTTTTCTTTTGGGTGTTACAAACTACGTGGCAAACTGTATATACACTGTTCGAAAAATATCAAAGAAGCCTAGTTTCGGTGATTTTTTCCTAATTGAACAATAACTTCACCTGCTACTTTATTAGCTGGAAACTAGAACAATTCAAAAGAAATGGTAATATCATATAGCTACTCTTACAAATATTTCATACTAATTAAGTGCTAATTAGAAATAATGACGAAAGCATTAATTATCAAATATAAGAACTGAAATTGTAGAGCTCTACAAAGCTTTATATTTTGAGCAGTTCATTGACTTCAGCCGCAACTAACTTTTTCCACGTTATTTCAGGTTGACTGCAATCCAATTTGTATGACATTTGTCAGCTTATTTACATTGGTGTGACACTCTTTTCTATGGCCGCATTACTTCACACTATTCTATTCATTATTACTTGTTCTTTAGTATTTTAGACACTTGTGCATTCTAACACATGCAGTGTCGAGTAATTGTGTGTCACCATACGAGTAAATTTGTTCCAGTTTTCTTCACCCATTTACTTGTATATATATTTACTTTATTGCCTTTGTGTTCGATGCTTTTCTTGTCAACTTTGTGCTATAAATATTAAATGAATGAGCCGAAGTTGTGCTCTAAGTTGACACAAAACCATCCATCAACTTCTTGCACTACTCTGCTACTGCCTGCTTTCTTATGTGCCATTGGTACTAAGGTGCTCAGTACAGCAACAAATTTAATGATTACCAATTACATTAAGAAGATAATGTAGATTTTATCAGCTTTTGTGTATGTCGTACTATTTCATCGATTTTCTTGAGGTTAATATTAACGAGACTTTCTAACATATAATTCACAATAAAATTGTCGTTTGATATTGTATAAAGATATATACAAATATAAAATAATGTTAAAATAGAAATCAATTAAGGTCATATTTTTATACCCTGAACAGCGTATATTAAGTTTACAAAGTACTGAGTTTTTTTCACTTCCAATTGAAAAATATACAAAATTTTATATGCGTATAACTGTAACACGTATATATTGAATATATCATAAACCACTTATAGGTTGACAAATATATCAAAATTATATACAAATTTCTTAATTTTGGTATAAAAATGAAGAAGCATGAACAAAAATAACAAAGCTTTGTTACCTCACAGCCTTTGGTCTCATCTTCTTTGTTACATGAGAAGCTGCCGCCGGCGAATTTCCCAGCCTTCAATAATATGGAAGAAGGCTTATAAGGCACATAGCTAAGTGCCTAGATATTGCACTACTGAATAAACATATGAATTTGAAGTAGTGGATTAGGTGCAAGTACATACGTTTTTTTTTTAATTTATAATAATATTATTATAATTCATAAACCTAACTACAAAATGGAACAATCAAAATTATCGAAATAGTAAATCTAATAGAAATTTGATTCACAATGTGTTAGAATGAATACGACTGGAAAACTCTTGCAGCAACAACGCAAAACTCTCTTCGTAATATTATAGCTATATCGTGTATTGCCCCAGCTAATTTGGATAATTACTCATCAAATGGATTTGTTACTAAGTAAACGGGAGCATACACCTCCTGCAATACCTTAGGAACTATTACAATTACTCATCCTATGCTTAGAAATGGTATACTTTTCTCTTTAGAGTTAGCACGGCTGTATATAAATCTAATGGAGCTCGTTCTCTACAAACCAGAATGTGATCCAGTGTTGGATATATAACCCTTCTTAGATTTAGAGTACTGAGATTTAGACTTGAAAAAAAAATAGTACTGAGAGAACTAAACACACGCTTTCTTAGCCTTTGAATGTGTCGAAGGGAGACTCATATTATTAATGTAGTCGATTTCTAAGAATAAGAATGCTCTGACATCGTCAATCTTCACAGCTACGCTGCAACGCACTTTATTTTGAAGAAATCGGTATCTAAGCAACCTGACGAGGTGTCTACATAGACACACATTATTTTTTTTCTTACTATGTGCTCGTATAATCAATGTAGCAAGTATCATGATGCTGCAGTTTTTGTCTTCATTGCATTTTATATTGTATTTTTTATTACTGTTTAATTTGGCTGTTAATATTTGTTGCTTATTTATCTACAAATAGTTGCAAGTATATTGCATGCCGCATGCAATGGCACAACAAACTCATTAAATTATTATATACAGATATACGAGTATTTGAGTTTAGAACACCTATAGTGCTGCAGAGGTACCCGCTTAAAAATTTTACTTTGCTTTGTTATCCCTCCTCGTTCCTTCCAGTTTTTTTTCGTTACAATTTTTTAATTTTTTTATGCTTTTCAATTATATTTTCCAACTTGGTATGTATTATTTTTCAACTTTTTTTACTTTTATCACTTATTTGCTATATCAGCATCGCTCTGGCAACTTCTACTCCACTGCACAATTCATCTTCGTTAGCTCTTTTCCGAGTGTCTTCTATTACCGCACGACTATGGCTTCTGCAGTTGGCATTTTCTCATAATTACAATAATTTCATTTATTGCACACATAACGCCATCACCGCTATTGCAATTAAGCTACTTTTTATTATGCGCAAATTTCAAACAGTCTCACTAATTGCCTTCAACGAGCGACCGCAATCACAGCGCCGTCGGTTTTTGCGGCTCCACACTTCAGATTGCATTAGAAAAGATTTTGTGTTGCGGTTTCATAGAGAATGACGGCTCAAGAGATTTAATGCTATGTATTCGTAGGCCAGACGTTTGAAATTATTTGACGGTCAGCCGCTGTGAGCTTGGAAGTTTCATGGTGCAGAAACAAATTTATGATATTCGTGGCGATAAGATTAAAAGCTTACATATGGAATTGATTTCACAAATTGGCATTTTTTTAAATTTCTTTACAGAGCATCTGTATATAAAAAATTGGGGCGCTTGTGTTGACCCAAGGGAGGAGATCTTTATGGTAGGCTCTTTGAATGGGTAAAGAGTAGAGTATAAAGGACTTTAGCCCATAACTAACGATTAATGATCTATATAAAAATAATTTGTATCTTACGAATATAGTCGGAGATCTATCATTACCTGCCGTGGAGGTTCCTATAAAAAAATAAATTAGATATTGGTGGTAACTGGTATAGAAACAATATTTGTTGTAGTGTTCATTTAAAATATGAAAGTTTTTTGGAGAGATATTTCGCCGAACTTTTTCTTTTATTGAAGGCTCCTCTTATGTTTCTATATATAAAGTTGTACCGGAAGCGAAATAACTGCAGACTCAAACAACTCCACTAATTTTAATTTCAATAATTTTAATAAAATAACTCCACTAATTTAAATTATCGGTATCGGTATGTCGGAGATATGCATAGATTTTGCTGGGAGGAGGTTGAAAATCCTTAAACCGTTTGCCGTGATTCAGTTTCTTGTTTTATAAAACCGCTAGTCTCTTTTGCCTCGGGATTGCGAGACAATAGCGTAAAATGATATTGTACAGCTGCTTACCACTCTCATCTCATTTGCTTCCATGATATTACCTATATATATGAAGTGATTGTTCAGCTCAGACAGACAAATGCTAGATTCTATTACTGTTTTTCATATTTTCATTTAGACAGCTATCTGATGATCTCATCTCAATTGCTTCTATGGAATATATATATCGGTATCTAGAACTAAGCGGTCCAGATGAGAACCATTATATTCTATCATTGCTTTTTTCATATTTGACTAAAATCTCTCCTTTAGTGCAGTGAGGTGGTTTCTTGTTGATTCAGGAAGAAAGCCTCAGCATGGAGGGTATATAATATGAAGACTAGTTGTCACCTTTGTCTATTAAACGTACGCTTATATAAAAAAAATTTAGTAGGAGACTATTTAATATAACCTAATATTCATATCATTGTAAAACAAGTAATGATACTAAAACGTTAGCAAGAAATTTCCACTACTAAGTAAATATACATATTAACTACACAAGTTGCTACTTTTGTATTTAGTGAAAAGCAAAAAAGAAATTTTCGGAAAAACGGTTAAAGCAAAAACTTGCTTTTCACTAATTGCAGGGCACCTGCGACATATCAGCGCATTTTTCAACTGCTAAACACGATTTCCCACCAACAAAAATTCCCCAAAAAATATTAAAGTCACCAAAAATAAATTGCTTCAGTTGAAAGTGGTCTTGGGCACTTTCACTTGCACGCTGACAGTAAATGAACGGCACAGTTATTGAGCTGTACTTAGTAGACTATTTTGGTAATTTCATTGTTTACGGTCTTATCTTATAATTGCTATTGATCTTCTCATTGCACCGAAATTAAACTTTTTGGAGTAAAAGTAGTCAATAAAAGTGCCAATATTGTGAAAGAAAGTTTGTCGTTTCGTGCTTGATTTGTTTGCACTGGTAGGTGTGGCACCAACTCTTCATAGCTTGAAGTACTCGTTAAAAATGCAAATAATGATAGTTGTTGGTGTATTAGTTTATTTGCAAAAGAAGCCTTTATTTTCGTAGTAGCCGTGATTTATTCGTATTATATATTATCTGCATAAAAATATTACATGTACTCTACAATACACCTAAGAAATTTTTCTTAATAAAACTTGTGCTTGTGGAAAGCTCAATGTCGTCATTAGTTAGAGTTCTTACACTAAGTGCTACTCATAGTATCTTTATTCTATAAAAGAGATACTCAGAATTGTTTTTATGATCGTTTTTTTTAACGTTTCCAAGAATCGAGTTCAGTATTTCTAAGAATTTTCTGTGAAAATATGTGCTTCGGAAACCTTCTTGAAATCAATTATATTTGAAAGAAAATGTACTGAATTAAGGAGTTTAGATATGCGATCTTTGGTATTGAGAAACCATTGATACTCGTGGACCAATAATATCCATCATTTATTTACTTCATTCTTTAGTGTCTAATCTCTAGTGTTAAGTTCAGTAATTCCTACAGATTTAATTATAATTTGATTACTTATAGTTTTTCCAAAAATTACAACCTCAACTAACTTACTTCCAAATTATAATCAATTATCTTGCTTGTTCAATGAAAAGTAAGTCACAAAAGCACAATAAACAACAAAAAAGAATCAATAAGCGATTAAGTTCAATATGCCCCTTCTCTCATTCAAAAAAACTGGCACAAAAAATATCTGCAATATATGGTATAGTTTTTATCGTTTTTTTATTAACGCTCTAGACACTTTAGACTTCAATGAATTCAGGGCAGCTGAAAAATGAGCGCAGATATATATATATACATATATATATACAGTATACACAATATTTATATGTGAGTGTTTGGAGGCATACTTTCAGAAATACTTAAGTAACATAGCATAATAAACAATACATAAGTTTAGCCATTGCACTGTGGTTACCATAAAAGATCGGACTATTAAAAAAAAAAATTAAATTTAAATTTTATTTTTGTTGGTTCTAAGAATAATTCTTAATAATTTTTACTATCAATATTTTATTTGGTACTTTAAAATAACATATTAAACTTATACTTGCGAATTTCTGCACGAAAAAATTTTAAAAATAAAATAAAAATTAATATTTTATTTGTTTATAATTTATAAAAAAAAAAATTAATTTTAATATTTTTAACTCAGATATTACACCTACATTATCACACGCGCATACTATTATTAAAAATTTTAGCTAAGCTTGTTGTTATAACAATTTTTCAAATGTCTGCTTACTTTTATACACTACTGTATAAACTACCAATACGCTAGATAATCCACACGTGACAAATTACATTTTTTTCTTGTGTCTAATGTGCACAATGCGCATTCGAAACGTGCTTTAATGCTCCAAAAGCTCACAAAGGCATATCAACATATTAAAGAAATATCTTTAGACCGGGCATGCCAAGCATAATTCCCATATACACATTTGACCGTCCAGTTGACTGCATTCAAGTGTCCCATTTCCAATAATTTTTTTTCACCAAAGACTCACGTGACAGTGGCCACTCCAATTTAAAGCCATTTGAGTCAAACATGGTACTTTGCTTACTAGTACGAGTACATATGTATGAGCTTGTGTGCATAGATATCCCCATAATCTATTTAAATATAGATATATGTATATAAGTACCCACCTACATTCAAACTTACGTATTTTGTATTATGTAGGTATATTTGTGTTCAAGTTACGTACTCCACTTCGTGTGCGCTTTTCTTTATCTGCCACACATTTTGAACATTCCAAACCTTGACATTATTAAACTTGATTAGCCTTTGAAAAAGTCTGTTGTCTGAGTTAAGTTGTTCGAAATTTGAAGATATGTATGTACAGTTAAATGTATGTAACATACGTAAGTATGGATTAGTTACTTGAAGAGATTGTGGTAATAAAAAAGATATAACAATTTTAGAAGAGACAATCATTTTGTCTGAAATGCGTTGATTAATACCGATAATGCTAATTTTAACCAAATTGAAAAAATACACCCTGTTCTTTTTTACCAAAATACTACTCTTTACAACATTATTACTTGCCAGAGAAATCATATTATATTAACTTTTGACATTTATAAACAAAGCAAAATTTCTGATATATATTTTTTTTTTTATTAACAGCTGAAATACGCCGCCAGACTGGACACATAGAAAGGAAACAAAAATTAACAAAATTAAATCAACACAAAGTATTTTAAGTAAAAAAGAAATATTCAAAACACACAGTAAAATATAAACAATAAAATAGCGAAATGGCTCCAATGCCCAGCATGAAGGGCACCAAGCCCAACGGAGATTTCCTCTACGTCGAGGCCGAATCGCCGGGTGACTCAAGTCCAACGCCCTCAACGCCGCCCTCCAGCACAGGTGAGCTAAACGAAGTGTGAATTTTCGCATGCCATATTTCATTTCGTCTGTTTCCATTTATAGACGCCGCTAAATCGCAATGCTCCTCACTCTCGGACGGCGAATCATATGAGGGTTATGGCGAAAATGCAGTGCGTGGCCTACATCAGCGCCATCATCATCATCAACGTACTGCATCTAGCGTTTCGGCCGGTTTATTGGGCACCGATGTTGTCAATAATAATAATAGCAATACTGCCGCTGGTGGCAGTAGTGTTGGCGGTGTTGAATTGGAGCTGGCGCCACACGACAACGCTGTAACGGCATCGAACAAGTGAGTGTGCCGAAATTTCGTGCAAGCAAAAATAGTTGATATTTATTAATTTGTGTTTTATTGCTGTCATTCTATTATGCCATTTTTAGCGATGACGAGCTAAGCATCATTCCGCGTGACAATTGGGCGCGCATGAGCCTACGTCGCACCACCACATCGTCCAGGTAAATATTGTAAATAAGTACATGATTAGCTAGTTAGTCGGAGTATTATTTAAAGCAATTTTTATACCCTGAAGAGTGGTAACACTCAAAAGAAAACGTCTGACACTGTTTAGTGTGACGAATTGAGTCGCTTTAGCCATATCCGCCGGTCCGTCTGTCCTTTAGCTTTTGAGATGTTGATCTGAAATTTTGCACACGTCCTTTTTTTCTTTTTTTTCAAAAAGCTGCTTATTTTTTTGAACCGCTTATATCAGACAACTTTAGCATATAGCTGCCATACAAACTGAATCGAGTTCTTGAAAGAAAACTTTTGTATTTAACAAAATATCGTCACGTAATTTGGCATGGTTTATAACCTAAGTCAATAATGTAATCTCCGAAGAAATTGTTCAGATCAGATCACTATAGCATATAGCTGCCATACAAACTGACCGGTCAAACTCAAGATAAATATCTTTTTATACCCTCTTATGGAATAAGAAATACACCTGTGAAGGGTATTATCGCTTGAGTGCAGCCGAAGTTAACGATTTTCTGTTTTACTACCCACCAACGATTTATGTATTGTACATTTGTTTGTCAAGTGTCACCAGCGTAGTCATAAATTACTCTCCGAGTGTATTGTTTGTCGATAATTAGTTGTCTTTAAATGGAAATATCTATGCATAAGTATTTAAGCACTTCACAGAAATTCACTAACTCGCTCGCTAATGCGACTGCATTAGTTAATGGTGTCTATAAATGTCAAAGTGACAACTCGCCATTTCTTAAGTTCATTATTTACTATTTTGCTTTCTGTTTGTGTTAATTTTCGCCAAAAGTTTGCGTAATAACTTAAAGACTGGTTTACTATATATGCAAATGTCAAATATACATACATACATATATTTATATAGTACATATTATCGGTATACTGTCATATGTCAGTTCGTTTCCCCAATATGCCGATCACCTTCGTTTATATGCATGCCTACATATTAGTACCTGCCTATAAACAAACTTAACTACATATTGTTTAATTTTCTATGCCAGTCAGATATTTTTTTGCTTTTGTCTGTCTGTCCCTTTGTCTTCTTGCTTATTTGTTAAATTATATATACAATATACGTACATATATACACCTATCCACCAGTCTGTCTTACTTTTACAAAAAACTGGTTTTCAATTTGAATATGTATTTTAGTTATGTTTAGGTCATAAAATAAAGACGAATATCGTTTGTTGTTTATTTTACTTCGTTTATATACTACTTTCAGTCATAAATAAGTTATTTGTTGTCAAAAGAGCGGTAATAGTTACGGCAAAGAGCGCGCAAGATCTTTTCACTCATATTCTCATTGATTAAAAAAATATGCTCAAGAGTGATTAAGCATTGCAGCTCTCTTTTCGTTATACTCTTAAATAGTTGTCATGCTCTTTATACCGTAAACTGGCTGAAAGTTGGCGAAACTATCTTAAGTTGTAAGTTAAGTGGTTTACTTAATTTGTTAATAGTAAAGCTTGAACTTTATACCAAAATGTTTAGGCCTTTTATCATGCTTTAATTCTGGAAATCTTGGTGAGGAGTTGCACTCTAAACCATAACATAATAAAATCAATATTTTGTTAATTAAACATATAAGTTAAATATAATCATTGTATTGACGCAAAAATTGCTAAAAAATGTTCTCTCGTAGTTTGACACAGATTTTAAGCATTTCCTGTTAATTAATTCCGTTTTGAAATATTTTCTCAGCGTTTTCTGGCGGAAACTCGACTATATTTTGTTTATAAATCGGACAAGATTTTTTGAAATAAAATTGTTTATAAAATGTGATTTGATTTGAGTACCAACTTCTGAGATCATACTCTCTAGATCTCTCTAAAACCGAGTCTCTTTCTCATTTGATAACTTAGAGAGAAAGGAATTCTATTCTATGCCTCCACGAAGACAACAAGCAATCGATTGCAAATAGTTGCTTGTTTAACTGCCTATTTATCCAGAATATAAGCTAGATCCCCTATAAAATAAATGATAGACAATAAGGTGACTCCAACCCGTGCTTATTGGTAACCTTAAATTTTATGTACCCATTTCATAACTGATTTTTCTTCTTTCATATTTTAATTATATAATAATTTTCGAACATCTCACAATTCAATATACATTTTACCGTTATAAAAACACTATTTTTTCTAGCTGTCCACTGTACTGTTTTAAAACTGTTAACTGATTGATTCATTTATTTGTTACAGCAATCCTGACAGCCTAACGAATCGCCGTTGGGGTTCGATGAGACAGTAAGCAAAATTTTACTAAAGCAAACCAATTTTTATACCATATATGATTTATATATAATCTTAACTAAATATCATAATCAGCACTTGTAAATTGCTTGCTAAATTATCTTGCTTTCGTTAATATTAAAATGATTAAAATTTTTTATTATTATTGCACTGACATGAATGAAAATTGGTTGAGGTCATTTTTTGCTTTATAAACTTAAAATGCACTTATATACTTGTATTTAGGCATATATACAGGCATATACTATGTGTCTGAATATTTTTAACCGCCTGCATATTATTTTTGAGCAATAATTATATATATACATACATATTTGTATACTCGATATACCTTAAAAATGTACATAAATATTTTTATATTACATTTTTTTTCTTATAATTTTGCATGTTCTTCTTACTGAGAAAATAATTTTTTTTTTTACAAACATTTTTTTTTTAACATATTTTTTCTTCACAAACGATTTTTTTTCCATAAAAGTATTTTTTTTATTTACAAAATAATTTTTTTCATTCATAAAAATAATTTTTTTCTTCACAAAAATATTTTTAATTCATAAAAATATTTTTTTTATACTAACAAAAATAAATATTTTTTTTATACAATAACCTTTTTTTTTATTAAAATATATTTTCCTTTTAAAGAATATAAATATAAATAATTTTTTGTTCTTGATTAAAATATTTTCTTTCTTTATAAATATATATTTTTTTTCTTTATAAACTTTTCCTTCAAAAAAATATTTTTTCCTTATAATATTATTTTTTTCTTTATTAAAATATTTTCTTTCTTTATAAATATATATATATATATTTTTTCTTTATAAACTTTTGCAAAATATATTTTTCTTCGCGGACTCCTTAATTCTTACATATTTCTTTATCTATGCAACTTCAACTTATTAACCATCAAACCGCCTTGTATTATAAATTTTCTCCTCGCCCCAACATACATATTTACGCCATCGTTATCGGCTTTTTTCAATTAACGCAAGAGAAAAGAGAAATGTGCGCTCCTCTAATAAAAATGTCAACTTTGTATTTTTCTTAGTTCCACGCATTTTCTTCCTCTGCGCTTATTTACAATTATTTGTGTGATAATTTCTGCTGGCCAACGATGGACATGTCGCAATTTCCGCCTGAAATTAATGGTCAATATATTGACCGAGAAGTGGCATTGCGCAATCGAAGTCAGCAAACGGCATAAATAAATGGTGAATATGTGCTGTTGTTGTTGTTGGTGGCGCATAGCGGCGCATAGAAAAAACTATACAGAGAGCAAATAGCACATATTTTGCTTGCACTCCAATGTGTCTGCGTTTAAGATCGCTTTCGGAAACGCTTAGAGCTAGATTAATTGCTAACGATTCGCTGGCGCTGTTGTAATCAAGCACGCGGTATTAGGTACATGCTGTTCTTGTTGTTGGTATATGAGTAACTCTGAAAGTTAGTAACATATAACAAATGTATGTTCATATACATATGGTATATGTATATATTCACTTTTATTTACTTGTTTCATTTTTGTTGAATTTGCTTGCAATGAAATGATTTTGTTTTCAATTCTGATGATATCACTTTCGAAATGCTTGTATTAATGATTTATTCTATTCAATTTTATGACATCAGCATAATTCTCAGGCGTGCATATCTTCAAGGCCATTTATTGAAGTAATTGTGATAATTTGTTGTTATATTCTTGGTCTTTATTGTGCGAAAATAGACTGTCCAAAGCAGATGGGAAGCAGATAACGGAAAAATTATTTTTCTAAAAGCGCTCAGTGCGCGCTGTCAAACCTTCGAATTGGTCTCTGATAAAAGTCACTCATACACTCAAGATCAAATTTGACTCGGACTGGTACTGGAAAATCTCCTAAAATCGCTCGAAGTTCACTTTTAAGGCATTACGGGAAAAAGCTTGTTGGAAATAAATCTGGATTACTAGATGACCAGTGGTGGCCACCTGTTTTAGATAATCGTTGCTGAAAGCTTTCATGATATCGTAGATCTAGAGGGATTTCGGAAGAAATTAAATACCTTTTAAAGATTCTCTAGAATGTACACTAACCTCACTATCCATTGACTTATAAATGGACGTAGCCAACGGTTTTATATCGCCTTAAAACTTCTGTTGAACTTTAATGGGAGGCTTTTCAGAAATATAATCAGTATTTGAAATGAACGCTTTAGGTGAATCATGGTTTCGAACAATCCCTTGTAAATATGTTTCTTCTTTCTATCTTTAAAGTCTACTCAAAGCTCCAATTGCTGGCTGAAATTAACTGTAGCTACAAACAAAACAATAACCAAATCATAAATATAAAAAATATTAACAATGATCAGCTTGATTAAGCCTGCCAAGAGCTACAGCTTTAGTGTTATTTGGAATTGATCCAATTCTGTTTAGTACTACAAATTTTTGTCTTTCATTGTTTGCCCGACGGCGAACAGATCATTGGAATTTAGAACAAACGCATTTAAAGTTGCATAGCGAATTTCATGGCACTCCCCTTTCTCATCTCAACGAAAGACCAAAAGCTGTTGAGCCACAAGCAAGCAAGAATATGAGACGAAGACGCAGAAGACTTCGCAAGCCATTGCCATGACAACTTGGCCCTTCAGTCTTAGTGCTCTTTCGCCAACTGTATACTTATCAGCTTTCATTTTGCTTAACAATAGTTTTGTTGTAGTCCGAGACCGGTTCCTAAGTCTCAGAAAGAATATTTGAACTGTGTGATGAGTCAAGGAAAAACGTGTAGGAAAAAAGCAATGAAGGTGAGTAGTTGAACGAAGCCCATGTAAGTGAAGATATTGCATTGAAGCTGGCCAGCCAACAAATAGATCGCTTTGTTCAAGTTCCAGCTTACGGGAGAGTGCAACAGTAGACTCCCCTGTATATATGAAGTACATACTACTACGGCCAGAGCAATGGCCAAAGAATCAGTTAACAACGGACCTTTTTCTCGAAGTGCTACACGCTTCGTTGGTTCGCATTTGTCGCGCTGCGGCATGCAACCAGTGATGGTGGCGGTGGTGTTGGCAATGTTGCTTGCGTTAGCTGCCATTCAACAGGCTGTTGCATGCGCTTGTTGTTGTAGTGCATATTTTTTGCTCTATGCTTTTGCCACCACAATAATTATAAGAGTTATGTATGTAGTTGTTTGGTGCAGTGAAAAACCACAACTGCAACAACGTCATCATTGTCAGCGTCATGACATAGGAATGTGAACGTGCGCGCATGCGCTGTTAAAAACCCGTCGCGGTTGCCTGTTTGGCTTGGTGATGGCATGAAAGTGTGACGGTTGCGTGGCAGCGGGGAAATGGTTGGTTGGATAGTTGGTTTGGCAGCAAGTTATGTCGTTTGTGTATCACACTATGTTGGCTTCTTGCTGCGGTGACGCATTTTTATGCTTTTATCCACTTTTCAGTTATTTTTCAAAGCTTGGTTTTGATGCTGTTGAATTGCGTTAGCAAAAAAATAAATAAAATTTCAATAAGTTTCTTAATTTTATCTACTGTATGAAAATAATACCTCAACTCACTTAACTTTTCTCCATTGAACTTGTGAAACGGGGTAAAAAAATATATCTTAATGTCAATTGAAGCTCAATTTATATATTTTTAGGTTCAAGCAGATTATTATAACAAATATAGTGCTAAAAACTTACCATATGTGGATCATTGTTTGATAGTGAACTTGTGGAACACTTACAATATTCGATTGATACGAGCTCGTATAACAAATTCTAACAAACACTAATTGTTCAACCTTCCAAAAACTGACAACTTTAACCCACCACTGAACATTTACGTGTAAATGAACTTGTGGAACAGCAAAGCTGTTAGATGGAATAATGAAAAAGATTTGAAGTTTAAATGCACCTTAATTGAGAGAGCTTCGCCAAAACAACCACAAATTTCTATCATTAACTCCTCATTAAATTGTTAGTTTTCGTGGCGAGCTGTATGAATGGGAAATTAATGATGAGTAATGATTTTGTGCCACGAAATTATGTTGCCTTAAGCACAAATTGTTAGCATTTTCTATTGTCAAAGCTGCGCAGCATAGGTTTTCCGTTGCTCTTGACTTGGCACTAAAACGTAGAAGTATGCAGCTTCTATTACTATTGTTTATGGGAAAAGAATTACGTAAATTACTTAATTATACATAAATAGTAGACAAAGTTTAATAAATAAGAACCTCATAAATAACGATATACAGTTACTTGAGCCATTTTTTAAACTTTGTTTAGTAGTCAAAATAGTATAAACATAAAAAAATGTCTTTCATCATGCTTCTATACTTCGACTTTAGTACTAGGGTATACTTTCCCACAGTTTTGTTTAGTTGCTCGCATTTTTTGTGTAGTATTAATATTATACTTGAAATTTGCGTCGCTTTTTAATGACACATTCAGCCGCTTTCATTTCATGGTAGACTGAGCTGAGAAGAGTCTTGAAAGTATGGTTGATAAATGTGTTCCATACTCTTTCTTGCATTTCTTATTTTGCGTTTTACTATGTGCATGCATTTTTGTTTTTCATTAGTCCATCATATGTAAACAGCTTTCGTTCCATTAAATGATGATTAGCTTTGCAATTTGTTGTTTTCGCAATGTTATTACTATACATAAGCTAGAATTTTATTTTTGACTACTTTTCTTAGTGCTATCTTATTCTTATTTCAGCAAGTTAAAGTTTTCTTACTATTTAGAATGCTCTTAAATTTATAAAATATAGTATAACAGCTGTTTCAGCCGCTTTAATTATTTTAAACCAGTGATATAAGTGCTCATATTGATAAACTTTGAGTCATGCGCTGTTTCACAAGTTCACCTATATGAATTTCATAATCTAAAGCGTTTCACAAGTTCAATTACTTAAGTATGTGTAATTACCTAAGGTGTTACTCAAGTTTAGTAAAATTCCTTATAACTTTTAAAGCAGATCTGACTTATATTGTCTTAGTTGATTAGGTCAAAAGCAGGTATTAGATTGTGCTTTTTCTAGACTGAATGTGTAGTTTCAACTATAATAGATTGTTATTTAACATATTTTTCAAAACTTAGCTTATGGTTCGCCAAAAATATATGGACCTTTTGATATAATTTTAATTTGATACAAAAAAATTTTGTCTTCAAAGACACCGACTACTTGCAAGAAGTTGTGGCAAGGACAACTATTTATATCTAAACTGTATTTACCCACTTTCTGTTAATTAAAATTGCTGAATTCTATTAATTAATGGCAAAAATTAATTATCCATACAATTTATAATGCTGAAACATTATCAAAATGCGCAGCTGAGGTTAGGTGTGATTGTATATTTATATATGTATATGTTTAATTTTTCAACCCATTTTAATGCAGCAGTTTAAAAAATTAAATCAGTTGTTACGAATTCACCAATGCATTGTTGTTCACATATGTAAGTATGTAGGTATTTCTAGTATTTCTATTAACTCCCCACTAAGTCAAGGCTAATAAAAACTTATAGTTAATTGAGCCGTAAAGCCTAATTAATCAACTTATTGAAAATAAAAAAAAATATATACCATATATTTATTTATGTATATATATTTATGTGTATAATAGTTAAAATCAACAATATACAAATATAATTAATAGATACAATAAATTAATACCAATTACATAAATTAAAATACAGGAGTTCTTATTAACCATAATCCGCTAATAATCCCAATTTGCATTATTGCATGTCAATAAATTTACATATTTCTACATAAGCATGCACATACTCATACAAATAAATATATCAAAAGTCCACCCAAGCATATCATAACATTTTTACACATTCACATATACAATCAAATATACATGTATGTATACAGCTACAATTTTCCCACACTTGACAGTCACGTAAAACGAGTTCCAGTGCACATCTTCGTTGACTTCTCACCGCCTTACATGGCATTGTTGTCTACACTTGAGTGACTTTTTCACAGGTACGAGCAAGAAATTATGCGGCAAAAAGTATAAAAAATCGCAATACAAAAATAAAACAAAAAGAAAAAAACTTGTACAAAGCATTCATAATTCCTCAACTAAAAAAAATTTACTATCATGACGCATGCACACAGGTGCTCCTTTATGTTTTTTCTTCGATAATAGCAAAATTGTGCATAATTGCGTAAGTAATTAGCAAATGTGAAACAAAAGCATTTAAATTTGTTGCAATTTATATGGGAGAATAATGCAAATAGTGGGTAATCGTACTGCAAGTGCTAAAGGACGGTTTATGTACAAGTATATGTATTCGTATTATATGTTTCCACTTGTTTTAAGCCAAGCTAAATTCCTGGGTGCACTCGAGCAAAATATTTTATAATTGTGAGAATATATACATAAATTCACATAATTATTAACAATCCTTATGGCTGGGAAACCAACCAAGTTTCCAGATTTTCCGCGAAAAATACATAAAATGGAGTTCTCTGTATTTATATGTAACCCTTAGATCATTTTATCAATTATATACAGTTAAATAGATTTTAATATTATATAAACACTTTTAGCATCGAACATCCACCGTATAGAGATTTTATTACATTTCACGAATGCGTCAAGAATGGACAGCAAATTAAAAACCTCTTAATGAGGAAAAGATGCAAGAGTGTAAAAAGTTGTTATTTTAAATATATGTTATACTTTTATACTGGTCTAGTTTCAAAATATTTATTTTTGTTTAGGGTTTCCAAGCAATTGAAGTTTTAAAATTTGAATGTTGTTTCGAAAGAAATAAACCCATAATCAAAGTGTTTCACAAGTTCGCTAATAGAAAAAATTGATCCAACTGAAGTTTCACAAGCTCAAATACACGAATTCTTTCTTTTTGCTAGTTTTTTTTGTTTTAACTTAGTTTAATTTTTATGACAAATATTTAAAAAGTTTTGGAATTTTTATTTGTCTTGAAGGCACCGACTGCTTGTAAAAATGATATTTACCCACTTTCTGTTAATTAAAATTGCTAATTATTGAATAAAATAGTACTTGACTAATTAATTTATATTTTTCAGAGGGTGGCAATTCTGGTTAAAGGTTTTTTATCTACATTTTTATAAAATACTTTTTATTTCCTATCAATTGCGTTTTTTTACATATTTAAATACATTTTATTTCTCAAACAAGTGGCAACACTTTCAAAAATATCCAAACTATACTGCACTGTTCTCCTGGTTTCCGGAAACTTTATATAAAAAAACAAAAAAAATGTATATGCAAAAAAATAAAACAAATAAAACAAATAAAACAAAATAAAACAAAATAAAATAAAACAAAATAAAATAAATTAAAATAACATAGCGTGGCATAACTGAACATAACATTAAAGTTAAAAAAAAATATATATATACCTATATATATAAAAATCCAAAAATTATAAAAAAATCAATAAAAGATTTAGAAAATCTTTCCGTGAGGAAAAACTCCAATAATCAAATAAAATAACATAACATAACTTAACATAACAGAAAATAAAAATTTTAAATTTAAGAAAATCCAAAAAAATAAAGGGTAATTACAAATTTAGAAAATATTTCCGTGAGGAACAACTCCAATCAAACGGCGTTAGTGGTGAAAGAAAAATGGTGGCGTGAAATGCAAAACAATGTAGCGAAAAGGCAATGCAGCATAATAACAAAAAATAACAAATACAGATTACCATCCAAATGCATTGAAAACGTACAAAGAAGAAACATCCAAATATATAATTAAAAGTGGCAAAAAGTTTATTGTGCCGATCTGCAAGCAACCAGCCAACAAATGCCACACATTTTTGCATTGAAAAATCATTAAAAAAAAAGCAAAAAATGCGCATGTGAGCATCACAACACAGAAATCAACAGGCAATCAACAAGAAAGCCATACTTCAGCGTTGAAAAACAAAAGCGGAAAAGCAGTTATTTATACAGTAGTTGTTTATAGGCATTCACACCAATATATATATTTATGTATAAACCAATTTGCAATATGGAAATTTCCCCCATATCTGTGGAGATGCATCAATGGGGCGTAACGTGAAAGTGGGTGAGAAAAATTTAGCGTGCTAATGCTGAAATAATGAAAAGCAAAACAAAAAGCTTTGGAAACGGTAGCAACAGCTGGTTGAGCGATTCACTTTTTCCGCTTGCGTTTGCGTGTGTTTTTGTGAAAATGGAATGCGCGATGAATCGAAATGATAGGTGCACTATCAAGCCAGATGCTGCAAAATCATATAATATATGTATATTTGTGGCTGAAAGTGAATTTTTATGGAGCAGTTAGTGGTAGTTAAGTTTGAGAGCATAGCTATTTGTTGCGATTTTCTTCATTAAAACGATTTTTTTTGTAAGTGAATTGTGTTTCTTGTTAAATTTAGTAAATGAAAAGTTTTTCTGTATACTTTTTTGTTTTTGAATTTTGAAAAAATCAAACGAATTAAAGGCAAAATAAAATCATGCACATGGCGTATGAGTAATATTTCTTAACGTGATGGAGAACATAAACTACAATTCAGAGGAATGCCGTGTACTTTTTTTCTTGGTTCAGATTTTATAGTTACCGTTGCTATAACCTCGAAAACAGCGAGTTATTAAATTTTTCGCGTGAGCGTGTGGCTTTTAATATACGAGATCCCTGAATAAAAGATCTACCTGATTATTTAAATGGCCAATTGGCCATCGCGGTCCATACATATTATTTATTTATTTACTTTAGACACCAGATTGACTCTTAATATTGAATTCCAGCACCTGAAAAAATATAGTACACCCCAAGTTTGCGAAATGGCGCTCTGTAGTTTAGTGGATTCCATTGGTTCTGACATATAAGATTTTTAACTGAGAACATATTTTTGGCATCGTCAGTCGATGCCTTTTTATGAGAACATATGTCCGTTTTGGATTCTGTCATAGAGATCATTTTGTGCCTAACCACCGTACAGGCTTTCGAGGTCTCTCTGTTTTGGCAATGAACAATTAAATTAATTTTTGATTCTGGCTTCAAAGCAGAGAGATTTTTGGTTCGTAGCAGATATCTAACTTCTGGCTCCTTTATTGGAATTTGGAATATGAACCACTACTTCGTCGTGCATTGTATTCTCATTATTTTGAGTAAAAAAATACCAGAAATAACGGCACTTTTGTATGTGTGCTACGTATGTGAATGGCTTATGGTCAATATTCGTATACCAGCTCTCAGTTATTTTTGAATATTTTTGCCAGTTAAATATTTTCCATTTCTTTTTTAGTATTTTTATTATTTTTGCCATAAACAAATAATTTAAAAATTACCACATTTTTGCAAAAAGTCTTCACACACTCTCTACAAACCTTACATATATGTTTTTCAAAAATTTCCTAACGACCCTTTAATTAGGCTTTCAACTGCCCATTTCCGCAAATCGCTGCCTATAATAATTATGAACTGAAAATATTGCAAATACAAACATATCGGTCGTATTTAATTTTACAACCAATAATTCAACAAAAAAAATCATTACCCAGTCAACCAGCCAACCGGCAATAGGTGGAGGTGCGGCTCCGAACATGTTGCCTGGCATAGCGAACCGCAGCACGCAACAAGCACAGCAAGTTAGCTTTCGAAGCTTCAAGCTTTTTAACTGCTTTCAATATATTTTGCTATATTGTTATTGTTGCTTTTGTTTTGTGCATTGCATGTCAGCATTGTTGGCTTAAACCCGCCTCGCAACGTTCAGCTCAAACGTTCGAATGCGTTTGCAAATTTTAGTGTCGAGTTTGCGGCAAAGCGAAATGGTTGCGTGTGAATTGCGGGTTTAACGTGTGCGGTAGTCGAAGTCGTGTGCGTTTCGGTAAAGAAAATAAGAAAAACAAAAATAATAATAATTAAGCGATTTTTAGAATACTCAAGCGGGTAGCATAACGTGATCAATATTTGTGTATAATTGTTTATTTTGTGATTTGCAATATTTTAGCGCGGCGGCGAAAAAGTGCGAGAATTGCCGGCAAGCTAACAAAAAATTGTGAATTTAACAAAGCAAGGCAAATTATTTTATATAATACTTGACGCTAAAGTGCTGTGTGCGTGAAATATTCAGCAAATACAACATAAAGTTATTAGTGACGCCAGATTTTGCCGAAATTGTCGAAAGTGAAAACGAAAGTAGGTGTAATAAGATTTTCGACTTTGTTGCTGTTATTGTTATTAATGTTGTTTCTATTTCTGTTTCTGTTATTATTGTTTTTGTTTGTAATGTCTGCAAAAAAATTATGTGTAGCAGTGTTGTTGTTTTGTTGGCTATTTAGCTTCCTGTCGTGCCTCAGTGTCTAAAATCTCATTTTTATTTTGTGCAAACCGGAAGCATAAATGTGTTAACTGTTGATTCTTTTGTGGTTTATTCTTTCGCTATGATGAGCGAAAGTAAATTTTTATTAATAAAAGCATATATCATAGCGTAAGCAGTGGTATTATTGTAAAAAAAACGGTTTTAATAATAAAAAAGTATAAAAAAAAGAAATTGTGCAAAATTTTAGGGGTTCTTGGCAAACACTGGAAAAGTTTTGTAACACATTCATAGAAAAGATATTTTAATAATGAAAAATAGCAAAATTTAAAACAAAGAACTAAAAGTGAATAATTAAAAAAATAAATAAATAAATAAAGTATTAAATATGATAAATTTCTTATAAAAATACCTTGAAAATACTTTAATTATTGCAAAATAAAACTCAAATTATATAAAATAATTAGTTAAAAAATTAAATAAGTTAAAAAATAATTAAGTTTGAAAATATAAAGTGCTGAACAATTATTTTAAATCAATAATAATGAAAAATAAAATTAATAAAAAATTTATTGTTAAAATAATATCTGAAAATATGTTTCTTAAAAACAAAGGAAAATTTATAAAATTAAAATAAATGAACTTAGAAAAAATCAAATAATAAAAAAATTATGAGTTTAAAAGTTTTAAATATGTTTCTTAAAAACCAAAGAACAACTTAAAAAAAATAAAAACCTTTGAAAAAAAAAGTAAATAAATGAACTTAAAAAAATATATAACGTTTGCATAAAAAACGATAAATTAAAGTACGAAGATCAATTGATTAGATAAAAAGTTATGGAGTTTAAATTAAAAAATACTCTTAGAAAAAAAAATGCAAAACTTATAAAAATTTTAATAGAAAAATAATAAAATTTAAAATGAACATCTTAAAAACCGAAAAAAATTATATAAAAAAATAAATTTAGAAAAAACATAACATTTGCATAAAAAAAAAACAAAAATTGACTTTTAACAGTAAAACAGTAAATCGAAAATTATCGACTTTAAATAAAAACTAAACACTATAAAAAAATAAAAATTATTAAATTTTTAATGTAAAAAAATTAAATTTGTTTAAAAACGCAAAAAAGATTTATAAAAGTGTATCTTGATTGCATTTCACTTTAAAAAATTTTCTTTTTGTTAAAGAATGCCAAAAACGTAAATTGAAGTTATGTGTGAACGAGTACCACAGTTTTTGAGATTTCGACCTGAAATTTTGCACACATCCCTTTCTTCTCAATAAGCTGCTCATTTGCTAGCACCGAAGATATCGAACCACTATGCAAAATTTTTTTATTTTGCGAGAGATCTTCAAGATATATTGTATTGATTATTGTTTAAGGTTGAGGTGTAATCTCGGAATAAATTTTTCAGATCGAATCTGTGTAGCATATAGCTGTCACACAAACTGAACCATCAACATCAAGTTTATGTATGGAAAACTTTTTTAATTGCGAAGGGTATTATAACATCGCTTGTTAAAAAAAAAACAATATTTTAAATAAATTTTTATCAAAAGGTCTTCCTTCATTTAGTAGTAATTAACAATAAACCATTTTAAAACTGAAACAAAAGTTGTTTTTTGTTTAATTTTCCACTTGTGTTTCTCCAAACGATTTACCAAATTTCAAAAACTTAATTTTTGTTGCAAATGGTTTTGCACGCCGTTGCCTTCATCAATACAAATTCATTGTTAGTTGTGCCAAATATTTCTTTGGGAGTTTTGTTACGCCTTAATGACTACGACAAAATGCGAACAGCAATGAGTTAAATGTGCGCTTAGAGAAGCCAAAACTTAAAGAAAATAAAAAACACAAAAAAGCACAACTCATCATTAATGACTGACACCCTGCTGCGTCGACGCCTCTGCATTTACCATATATGTGTACATATATGCCTTTGCAAACATACATACATCTAAGCTGGTAGACACATACTTGTATATATGTCTATATGCATACATATGTGCGAAAGTTGCGCTTCAGTTTCTTGCGTCGCCGCGGCAGTGCGAATTGATTTTCGCGCCTTGTGTCGTCTGTGAAATGTAAAAATTAGTTGTGTGTAGGCCAAAGCAAAAAGAAAATGTGATAAAAATAAACAAAATGAAATAAAATTATACAATTTTATAAAAGTAATATGGCTGCCTTTGGAAACATGTGAGCGACGAAATGAAATTAAGACAAAGGTGTTGAAAACTAAATTTGGCAGAGAGCGAAAATTTTAGAAAGAATAACTAAAAACAAAAATAAAACGTTAACTGCGACTGCAATAAAGCTATAATATCCTTCACAGGTGCATTTTTTATAGCATAAAAGGGTATAATATGAGTGTAATTTGGATTATGGTCGGTCAATTTGTATGACAGCTATATGCTATAGTGGTACGATCTAAACATATTGTTGCAAGATTAAAGCATTGCATTGAACAATAAGCCATGCCAAATTTCGTGAAGATATCTCGTTAAATAAAAAAGTATGAAATAGTGTTCCGATATCGATGATTCCGACAAATGAACAGCCTCTTTGGCAGAAAATGATGTTTAAAAATTTTCAGATCAATATTTCAAAAACTGAGGGATTTATTTAAGAATGAGGTAACTTTATTGAAAATTTAATTATCTTCTGCATGCTAGTTTTTAAATCGAAGTTAGTGTAAATTAGTTTGAATCTGGCTCAAATATTTTTTCACAGAAAATTTAAATATAAAAACGTTTGTACATTTCTACTTTTTTTGGCTTAATTTCTGTCGACAAACTTTGGCCATGCGTCATAAGTTCCAAAAAATGTACGTATTCCTATGTTATAAACAAGCATACATAAAAATGCAGCCATAAAGCGTTTTTCATGCATATGTATGTATGTATGTACAAAAAATAATAATAAAAATACTTGTAAAAGAATATGTTAACTACAAAAATAATTAAATAGAAATTTGCTAACATACATTCATATATATACATATATATATATACATATGTATGTAGACATAGCAAATATAATTATTTTTGTGCGGCAAAAGTTGTATGCCTTTTTTGCATATCACAATTTCACCGTCAGAACACTGTGTTGATTCGTCATAGAAAAAATTTTTGCGAGGAAAGAAAAAAAGAACAAAAGTGGCAAAAAGCTGAGATGAAATCACATTGGCAAAAGCAGTGCTTATGATTATAGTCAACTATGTTTTAATACACATATACATATACATATATTTAAGCATATAAATATATATACAAGCATGAAAATGATGGTATTCGAAACTGTGTTAAAAAAAATAAAAAAAACAAAAGACAAAAATTAAATAAACTAATATATAATATAAAAAAAAACGAAAAAAAAATATATATATATAATGAAATAAGAAGTAAAAAACGGATAAAATGTATTTAAAAAAAACCTTTAGAAAAAAATTAAAAAGCAATTAAAAATTTTAAAAATTAAATAAAAATTAAAAATATTAAATATAAAAAGAAGATATAATATGAGAGAAATTTTCATTTATATAATAAAGTAGCACTTACTTCACTTTCGTACATAAGTATTTCTCCCGAAGATCTTATGTATGTATGTACATGCACATCTAAAATACATGTACAAAGTCATACTGCAATAAATATACCCAACGATATCAACTGCATTTAGTCCAAATGAGATAAAAAGCGAGATTAAATACACATATATGTATATATATATATTATATTTATCACGTTGTTAGCGCAAATGAGTGCAATTTACAAAGATACATGTGTAAACATACTTATAACCTACATACGAGTATATACATATATTCGCATAATTGAATGTATAAAGAAGTAAAACAAAGTTACACAAATTAACGTGTTTTGCTGCAAAATAAATCAAAAAAATGACTAAAATTCAATAAAAAATATGTATAAATTTTTATATGAGTACAAGTGCTTATGCCTCAACACGCGTGTAATTAGTTTAATTGTCAGGCTACGTGCCGTGAAAGTGTAACTAATTTTATGGTGCGTAACTAATGTAATGCCACAAAAAATGTGCAAAGTAAATGGCAAAAATTAGAAATTAAAACAAAATAATAATCAAATAAAATGAAAATGCACATAGAAAAAATAAAAAATATTATATAAAAAAAATCAATAAATATAAAGAAAAATAAAAAATCTTACAAAACCAAAAATATACAAGAAAATGTGAAGAAAAAGATTTAAAAATTATAAAAAAATATTAAAAAGAAATAAAAAAATATAAAAAATTATCTAAAAATAAATACTCAATTAAAAAGTAAAAGAATAAAAACTACAAAAATTATTTTAATGCCTTGTTTACTCTCCTACTTTGTGTGTTGTGGTAAGACCATGCGTATGAGCAACATCTTTTTAAGCAACGTAATGAACATTACATATGTAACGGATAATGTTAATGCTCTGCAAAAGGGGGCGAAACTACACTAAAAACATTATTTATTAACCAGAATCTCTATCTTCTAACAAATTTCCCACATTTACTTTCAAATCACGCCTCAAACTATAATGGTTTTCGCGGAATCACTGAAATGTATCAAAACGAAAAAAAGAAAAGTTATTTTCACACAATAAAATAAAGAACTTAAAATACCCTATGTTATGATTTGATTATAAAATCGATTTAGACTACGTACTACTACAATAGAACAAAAAATACTTTCTTGGTAAAAAAAATCTGAAAGCGCACAATCATCTAGCTGGTCAATATTTATATGCATTGCTATCATAGCCTTATCTAATAAAGGTACTTCAAGTTAATACGTGAACAAACAAATTAATAATCACAAGTGTCATACACATGTACATATGTATGTTTCTAGATAACGGTTATCAAACAGTACACATGTAATAAGAGCCAACTCAGGCAACAACAACAAAGATTGATATGAAATCTTAGCAACAATCTTCTTTTCACATTACTTTTTTTATAGAAATACCTTAAATTTAAATGAAAGGTTTTATATAATTTGATAAGTAGGTAAATTTATCAAAAAACCAACTAAAATAAAAAATTAATAAAATAAATACACTAAATAAAAAAAAAATTGTTTTAATTAAAAAAAAAATTAAAAAAAAATTTTTAAATAATAAAAATATTTAAAAAAAATTATTATAAAAATTGTAAAAATAAAGTAAAAAGTGAAATAAGAAACTAAGCGTTAACCAAAATTATAATTATTAATTAAATATAGTACATAAATATTTATAATAATTTAAAATAATTAAATATAGTACATAAAAAAAAATTACAGCAACAATAACAAAAAGATACCAAATATTTAACAATCAGGCGGTAACAACAAACCAATGCTAATAAAATTAGTTTTGACCATTACAGCATTAAAAGCAATAATAAGAACTGTTATACAACAAAAAAAATAGAACAATAGCAAAAACAAAATTAATAAAATCCAGCAACTCCTGCAGTTACAATTATATGCGATTAAATCTTCAACGCCCGTTAACAGCCATAACTACCATCTACAACAACAATAATAACAACAATAACTAACTACTAACAAGCGCCATCGTTGCACTACTCACACAATTTGCATCTCTCCTCAACCGCAGCTGTCAGTCATATTTTTGTGGCTTAATTTGTGCAACGTTGTTACCGGCGACACAAATTAAAAGTTGAACGTTACCACATCGCTGGTGAAAAAAGTGTGTGCCACAAGTTGCGGCACTAATTTATGTTGAGCGCTTAGCAGCAAAGCGTTTTAAAACTATTACTTATTTACTTTGATTTTTTATTTGTCGCCGTGTGCTACGCAATAACAAAACAAACGCTTAAATGGATAATGATTATTTTCGTTTTGTACCGTACGATCACAGTCACTTGCAGAAGTGCGTATACACAATTTTATTTAATTTGTTTGCTTTATATAATATTTTTTGGGAACTTGTTTAATGGCTTTCTGCTTATGATCTATTGGTTTTGGACTTTATTTGTTGAACATTATTTAAGTAATTATTATTATTTTTAATTATTAATTTCCTTTTTTTTGTAATTTATAAATTTTTGCATTTAATTCAATTCGTTTTGTTATTATGTAATTTACATTTTTTTAAATTAAAAATATTTTTATTATTATTATTATTATTTTTTATTTATTAAATTTTTTACGTGTTTTTGTATGGTATTGTCGCTTTTTAACGCACCTTTAATTTCTTTGAATTAGTTTTTTTAATTTTTTCATTTCCTTTTTCATTTTAATTTTTGTTAATTTGATGTTTTTAAATTTTTTTCCTATTATTTGAATTTTTAAACTTTTTTTTAAATTTTTTTTCGATTTTTATAAATTTTTTAATTTGTTTATATTAATATTTTTATGCGGTATTGACGCTTCTAAACTTAAATTTATTTTTATTTAAAATCTATGCATTTATATGCGTTTTCTTTCTGATAAGCTTCAAATGCTCAACATTCTCAAATTACAACCATTTCATAAACGAACACAAAATGTTGCCACGCTATTTGTGACATCAGCAATTATTTAAAATATATAACTATACATAAGCATTTATATGTCCGTCTCATTTTTTATTAACTCGTTAATTATTTTAATTTGTATGTGTTTTCCTCCTTTTTATGGCGCTTTTAATGGTATATATCATATTTCACCTTGCTAAAGGTCATACAGCTGGTAATATATTTTGTTATATTTGAAAATTTAAAGCAAAAAAATGTAATCTGAACAATTTGTTAAGTCAATTAATTTTATTTAAAAAGGTAGCATATCCAAGAGAAACTACAATAAGTAACGGATTCATTTAATGAGTTCATGGCTGCGAGTTTCGGTTATCAGCTACTTTGTATTGAAGTACATTTTAGGCATAAATAAATAAATTATATTATATATAGAATATTTAGGTAGACCTTTATTTGAGAGAAGACTTTTAAAGAATTACAGCTTCTTGAAAGCCAGAAAATCACATTTTTTTATATTATTTTTGAAGAGGCACTTTATTTAAATAATAAATAAAAATATTGCACATTTACATAATTTAATATACTTTATTGAACAACTATTAATTTTGAAAATTTTTGGATTTCCTTGATCCCGAAACCGATCTCCAAGAGGACTTCCAAAAATGGTGCATTTGTCAGATAAACTTGAAATTTTCGGAGAATACTCGATTTTCTGATTTTGATCGATATAATACGGACGAAACTCAGTTTCCCCAAAGAACTGTATTTATTACAGCACATAAGTAAAACTTTCCAAAGAAAATGAGGCCAGAGCGTCGAACAAGTTGTATTATCAATACATGATATTCGTTGTTGAAGGCAAACGTTGTAAAAAAAGGAGGATAAAAATTCACTGAGCTTCTAAAAGAAAATAAACTGAGATAGATTGAGAAAACATCAACTTTACGACACGTTGACGTTAGCAATGCTCAACTTTCCAGGTTACGGAAGGCAGTTAGCATCGTAAAATGACTGGCCTTATTACCAACGTTTGCCTAGTAAACTTAAATAATTATAATGCGGATGCTAAAAAAAGTACCCAGACAAAAACAACCGCTTTAAAAAATTTATTGTAAATTTCTCAGTAACTAAATTAAAAGGGAAAAAGTTAAGTACAAAGTTGACCTAAAACCAAACGCTTTTTACGATTTTTTGCAATTTTTGCCATAATTAAATTTTATTATTTTTTCCACTTAATGTACAAATATTTCCCGAAAAATGTGCTTTTAAATACGCATTAAATGATAAAATTGTCAAGCATAATAAAAGCCGCAATGAGAATGGTTACAGCAACGCCGCGCTGGACGTAACTTTTGCGCATTTGAGTTGGCGAATTTGAGGTTATGTAAGCTATGGCAAACGTGAAAGATTTGACCAAGTTACGGACATACGGACTTGGCTGACAGCTGATTATTTTATCTGACAGATTTCGCTTTCTATTTCTGATTTGTTTGAAGTGCCGTTATTTGCTTGCATTATTTATGGCTTTATATTCGCTGTAATAGTTTTTTAAATTAATTAAATCAATGAAATTTAAGCAAATATTTGGCGTATGTCACTACGAAATGCGCTCTCTCTATCTCTCACCCTCTCTCCCCAGTTGTTTGCAATCAAATAGTGCTAACAATGCTGCGATTATAATGCATTATTATTCAAAAAAAAAAAAAAAAAAAAAATTAGAACATATATTTTTTGTGGTAAATATTTTCTGATATATTTTTGGACATTTTTTATGCAATTTATATTGTCGGATTTCAATTTTTAGTTTCATTTTTATTTTTTCGTAACAGTTTCTGTATTTATTATTCATATATGATTGTTTATATTGCTTCATGTTAGTATTCCCACGTTTAAATCGCTGTTGCTAACTTTTCTGACTCAGTCATACCCACAAAGGTATGTAGATATGTTTTTGACAATTCTTTGCTAATTGGTTATGGCGTTGAAATGCGTTTTTCTTGGAAACAATGGCAAATACTTATGAGAATATTAAATGTGCAAATTCTTAGCAACATTAACTTACAACTACCAACCCTTTTTATTATGCGAAAATTCTTATTGCCGTGGGTAGTGACACCAAACTGTCAAAAATGTCAAAAAATATTGCGCCTTAATTTATTTGCATCGTTGATTTTTTAATATATTTGACAGCTGACCATCGATGAGAGAATTATGTGGTAGCGAAAAATTAACTGGTATTTCTACTGAATAAAATTGTGGTTAATTTTTATTTTTTGTTAGTGTAATTGGAAAAACTTTAATAAATACGTTTGCGAGGTTAGGTCTGACTTAAAGAATATTTTTATTTGTAAGGCTCGATTCCAAAAACGACTCTAAGGAATGCCGAAACGAAAAATAATAGAAAGAAAGTTCGGGTTGACTTCAGAAATATTTTGTATAATTTGTAAAGGTCAGTTCCATAAATAACTCTAAGAAATGGTGATTCGAAAAATAATGTGATTCGGCAAATAGTTTTGCATGTAAGAGCGTACTTGTAAGAATTTTGTTAGGTATTGATCGAAGAAATACCATTTTTAATAACGAGTTTTTAAGTCACTCTGAGGTGTAAACTTTTCCACAAACCACACCATTCTTTGGGAAGCCGCCATTTCGTCAAAAATCAGATTTTTGATTAGTCCTTCGATCATTATTTGTATTCTTTCATGGTTATAATAATTTTTTTTTTTGGTTTCTGTATATGAGATGATTTTAAGTGGAGAAAACTTTCTCAGTGCTATACAAAGTCTTACAGAGGTGCTCATGGAGATCAACTACAGAATCAAGGGAATTGAAAATTTTTTAAAATGAATCACCGATTAATAAAGAACATTATAAGTAAAAGTAAATTTTAATTTATTTATTAAAAAAAAAATTACAAAAAAGCCGTTTTTTTTACTTGCAAGAGGATATATATTGATTTATAGTATAAATATGGACATATCATTTGTCTGTATTTTGCATTAATTTGAAGCATTAGTGTCCAAGATATTGTTAGGTTAAATCACGATATCGGATCTAGAAAATATTGTTTAAAATAACTCAAATTTACTTAAGGCGACTTACGCTACTTTAACATATAATCACAAGTGCCTTCTTTGAACATTTCTATTTTATTTTACATTGCTATAATTTTTTATTATATTTTTTTATAGTAAATAACTGCTCATATAATATATATGCAAATATTAAGCGTTTTTGCCGTTCGCTCATTGCAGCCGATACTTTGCACGACTTAGCCATTATGAACAAAGGTGACAATATTAACAATCACAATAACTAGCTAGCTTTGCAATAAAAGAAAAATCGAAAAAAAATCTCAGCTTTGCATTGCATGCCAGCAAAATGAAAGCCATTTCTTATGCCACTCAGTATTCTGTTGATTCTCTTGGTATGTAGGGTTTCTTGAACTCTGGCTTCATGCGGCGTACCTGTCAGTCACCAACCAGCTGACAAACTGTTTTCGTACCACAGCTGACGTGCTAACTGGCAGACTGAGTCAGCCTGGACTTGCGGGTGTTTTTAATGGCATTTGTGCTTTGTCTTTCTTTGTAGACCTTTGAGTTGTTGATTGGTTTTTTCTTTTTATTTCAATATTTATTGCATTTTTAACCATAACAGCTCACAGTTTATATTTATTTGCCTACTTGGTTCCATATATACCTATATGCAATATTAGTAAGCTTTTGTGCCAGTTGGACTTGTTTCAATGAACTTTGCTCTTTTTTATGATTTTGCTTTATGCTGTCAGCATTTATTTATTTATCTACTATGAACAGATATTGTGAGCGTAAAAGAATGTAAGAGTAATCTATATTTACAACCTGAACAGAGCATATTTAATTTTCTACGAAGTAACACCCAGAAGAATGGTAGGGAGACCGATTTAGTCACTTCGACTCTATATGAGCAAACTAGTCCCTCAGTTTTTGAGATATCGATCTGAAATTGTGCACACTTCCTTTTCACTCCAAGAAGCTGTTCATTTGTTGCAATGATCACCATAGTATATAGCTGCCATGCAAACTGACCGATCGAACTCAAGTCCTTGTATTGAAAACTTTTTTATTTGGCAAGGAATCCTCATGAATTTTGGCATATATTATTATCTCAGACATCTCTACAATCTCTAACAAAATATTGTTAAGATTGGTCTATTATAGCAAATAGCTGTCATACATACTAACCCATCAAAATCTAGATAAAGCTCTTAACTTAAGGTGTAGTCAAGTAGGGAAGTGCTCAAAGATTTTAGACGAGAATCAATTCGTAACTCACGAAAGCTGAAATTATTAGCATAGAATTTACGAAGATCATAATTATTTTTTATGAACTTTTTTTTTTAATTATGGAAATATAATAACACGTTCCTTGATTCAAAGATCACTAATCTATTAAGTAAAGCTTTATTTCAATGCTGCTTCATCGCTTAAAAGGTGCGCGTAAATAAATACAAATGAGATCCAACGCTGCTTCAAAGGTCTCAGTCCAAAGTGTTTTCGTGTGAATGAGATTTTTTAAGCAAGCAAACTTCCGAACTCGGCGCTAAAGTACCGAGAAAATTATGCAAACGCCGTTGCTCTCCTGTGATCGCAACAAAGTCACAATCCCAATTTGATCAGTGATGGTAATAAAGACAGTAAAATTTTGTTGGAGAGCGGCTTCAACAAAAATGGTTTATATTTAATTAACGTGTATGTATTATATTATAATAAATTTTTCTAAAAGGATAAAAAATATTATTACAGGGCATTGTCCTCAGAAAGATCAAAAGGTACTAATAGGTTTCGAATTTAAATTTACTTCTTTTTTATATTTTATTGGCGACAAAAAGTCAATTGGCAGACTCTACGCTGCCCTTTTTCTCTACTAAGACCTTAACTAACCGGTAGCTTTCAATCGATATAACCTTAATTTGGATATTTAATACTTGAAAAATAACAATAAATTTACGATTAATCCGATGACAGAGAAAATTGAACTGTAGCTGTTGGCTGAAGCTAGTTTCTACAAGGATTACTGGTCTTTGATTTACCTAAGCCTATTGTACTATACTATGGGTAGAATACTTATTGTCTCCACCAATTATTACAGAAATATGTTTTAAAATTAAATAATTTAAAATTCAAATATATATTGTGGAACATAATTAAAATATTTTTTGCAATATCATAAACCATGTTCCACCTATCTCTACATACTATAATACTTTACAATTTATCACTGATTACATTTATTCCTAATTTAAATTTTGTGTTAATTGATTGCTTATAAAAAAAATATACACATACACACGCGTTTAAGCCATTTACGCCGGTAAAATGAGCTGTCAGTCAGCGCAGCAAGAAGCAGCATGCACTGAAAGCCAAGCCCACATTCACAGCGCAGCCAGAGAAATCTAAGATTTTTGTATAATAAAATAACAGAAACAAGCTGATGGATTGATTAGCGACACAGTTATTCACAAGTAACGCCATCGTGTCTCTGGAATGGGCTGGGCTGTGAATCAGGTATTTCATGGTAACAGAAGACGCCTACTCTTCCACACTTGGCTTGTTAAATGCAGAAATAAACAAAACTAAAACAAGAAATAAAAACAGAAAAATATTTAATTTGCGAAAGTTGCAAGAAAAATGGCAAATTATGCATGTGAAGGCGTTTAATGCCACATAGAGTAATGGAAAGATAGAATTCGTTCTTAAAGGCGTAGCTTTGATGGAGACATTTTTGGGTAGTTTAGATATACATTTTGCTCATGATTCGCAGAAAATTAAGAATACAAATAAAAATTTAGGTGCGCTGTGTTCTATTATATGAGTTCAGAGTCACCCTAACTCTTAGTTATTGTGGTGACTAAATAGTGTACAGCCAGAAATTATGGTAAGAAGAGAATAAATAAGAGAATATTTACATCTACTTCTTTATTAATCTCTATTCTTCGTAAATTCTACTATAATTGTTTAATAAAATTTCCTTAAATCTGCTTGATTTGATTTATAAATATCTAAGTGCGAAGTTTCGCAGAGGTCATTGCGACAGATATCGGTAATTTTGAAAGGTGAGGTTAGGTTAGGTGAAAAGCCTATTGAGTAATTGAGCCGTTTAAGCATGCACCCCTAATAGATAATTTCCAGTAGGAACTCCTACGTTTGCGGGAAGATGTACCTTACTGAGAGCAAGTAGTTCAGTTCCTGCATTCAGCATAGGCCAGAAGGATCTCGAAGTCGCATATGAGCTAATTGTTGACCAGCGTCTTTTAAACTCACGCGAAGTCGAGAATTCCAGCGCTCATGTATGCAAGAGAACAACAGAGACCCGACTTATTCCCAATACGATGTAATCGGGACAAGAGTGCCCCTTCTTGCAAACTTATAGGATTTGCAGTTTCCAACGATTCTGCTATGAGTCGGCTCCCAAACGAGACTAATAATGAGGTAGTTTAAGTCGAAGTTTAGCCCACAATGAGCGAGGAACCTGATAATTTTGCAAAAAAAGAACTCATTTGTATGTGCATATCATATAGTCATGGGTATTGAAAGTGTTTTAAAGTTTGTAAGAAACTTTAGTCGATCGTTTTTTCACTCTTCGCTCTACTCACTAACTCTTCATTCATTCTGCCGAGGAATTGACAGCTCAAAAGAGCGATTTTTCCTTTCAAGTGTTTAATGAGTCATAAAGCGTTACAAAATTATAAACTTTTTCAAAAAACCAAAATGAAAATTAAGTCTTAGACACTTTTCCGCAATCACAGTTGTCACATTCAAATACATTCGTGTGCAAAATGTTAGCAACAAGTTTACACAATTGCATTTTATTGCATTCCAAGTCACTCAAATGGCAAATGTGACTAGCAATTTGACCGAATTTGCATTTATTGGCCCCCAACTTACGGAAAAACAACAACAACAAAACCACTTCAATTTTTTTCGGTCTAATGCAGTTGAAGTGACCAACAGAAAAGTAAATGGCTAACAACTAACAATAGAGAACAATAAATGTAAAAAAATAAAATAAGAATTGCGCATAAAAACAACAATAACAATACAATCAGCTAACAAACAATGTAATGGAGAATATTTGCGCATAAAAATACAGTTTTGGTGTGTGGGTGATTGGCAACGTGAGTGGCGGCGAATAGGAAAATCCGCCACCGTTAGTAAACAAAAAACAACAACAACAAATTTGTTTGAAAAAATGGAAAAATCTGTGAATAAATAACAGCGAGCGAAGCGCGCCACATGCAAAGGAAAGCGAAAACTGAAACCCGAAAACTGCTTTTGTTGTTATTTTTGTTGTTTTGTTGCTGTTTTTTTGCTAACAATTAGACTGCGACGCAATGCTGGCAAGCGCGTTGGGTGCAGGGAGCAGGCGGCGTCCAAACGGCCGTAGCGGATGAGCTGAGAATGGACGCATGAATGGCTGGACATGCGATTACGTGGAATAACAATAACAAAATAAAATAAAAAAATATATACATATATATAAATAAATTTTAAAAAATTGTAATAAAAAATTTGTAAAAATTAAATTCGAACCGACACAGCGATCAGCATATGTGCGCTCATACAAATATATCTACACAAATATCCAATTGGGAAAAACATATACATACATATGTCTGTATGCGAGTATAACGAACAATAAAATAAAATAAAATAGGTAATACCTAAAAAATCTGGTTGCGCGCGTAAATAGACATTGAACGCTGATTTCATTCTATAATTTGACGGCTAATTTAAAATATTCAGCGAAATATGAACAATTTTTCAATGAACTGCGGCACAAAAAAAAGTTTTCAATCAGCACTGTTGGCAATTTTTATGCTTTTCTACGTGCTTGGACACACATGATATTTTACCATTTGCTATTTGCCAATTTATGGCCCAGTAGGAAATAATTCAAATGGGTTTATGATTAAATGAGGGATATTAAAAGATCTTTAACTTGATTTTAATCGATTGGTTTGTATGCCAGCTACATGTTATATTGAACTTTCAAATTTCGATTGATCGATTAATATTGTATGTTTATCAAATAAAAACTAAAATCTACTACAATTTTTTTTGTTTCACCAAATACAATAAATATTTTGAAAAAACAATTGTAGTCTCTTCACACTGAAAAATACTTGATCAGTGAATTCAGCAAACAAATTCTTGATATTCAATCAAAATTAGGTACATATTTTTTAAAACTAATTAAACTTTTAGAGTTGTCAGAAAATATAATTGTTGGTTTAGCTCTTTAAAATCCATGCTAGACTGTACATTATTCACCCAGAATTAAAAAAACATAAACGATATTTTCTTTTTTCAAAATTCAAAATTTATTTTTTTATCGATAATAATCGATTATTATATATTCCTTGTCAAAACTTTGAAAACTGATTCTTGAGCATTAAGTTAAATACAGCAACTAATTTTCCAGCAGGGTATTTGAACTAAATTTGCATGCAATAGTTTATGACCGAAAATAACTATAATAAATCAATTTTCGATGTGGAAGGAAAGGTAATGTTAGAAGTATATAAAGCAAATGGATTTGGAAGAACAGGTTTTGCAAAATATAGTTAAAATATGTTGCTTTTGAAAAAATAAGTTTAGTAAATAAAACTGCTGCTATCATACTCTTCAACTTCTCTGAGTCGCTTAAAAATATTTCAAAATTCGCTTCAATTTTTTATTTAGCAAAAAACGACGAAAATATGTAAGAAAATTTTTGAAGTAAAAAAATACAAAAATCGGTCTTGTAGCATTCTACGCGTACTAACAATATCTTATATACGTATAATATCTGCAATGGGCGGTTTTAGAGAAGTGTAGGAGAGGAATAGAGATCAAAATGGTATGGAAGGAACTTATTTTTAGTTACGTGCGTTAAGAAAGTATGACTTTTAAGTGCCAGGTTCGCACTGAGTTTAATGAGTGTTAAGTCCTTTTAAGTTAACGTATTTTAGAAAAATTTAACCATTTTGTAAACTCGTTGAGAATTATGTACCGCAGAGCTCATTGCATGAAATTAGAAATATAAAGTTTGATTGCTTTTATATATACTCCTAGCATATAGCATATAGCATACTCTTCGCCGTATAAGTTCATTGCATAAAGTTGGAAATATACAGTATGATCGCCTAAAAGTATGTTATATGACTATTAGAATAGGATAATGTACGATACCTTTATTTTGACTACCTATATAGCTCGCCGTGTTTAGACATTCAAACCAAAATGTATTTTACTCTTAATAACTTCTACGACGATAATTTTTTAAATATGCTTAAAAAATATTTTAATATAATTAAGACTCAGTTAAAAAAGCCTATATTGTGTTTTTATTGAAAGAAAAGCATATACCCGTACACCGTCCTAAAATTATCGTCAACTTTCCAAATTTGCTGTATACTACGTCTTTTATATATAAAATGCTGAATGAACTGATTGCAGCCTCGTAGGAATAACTCTGGTCTATTTGCCGTAGAGCGCTCCAATAAAGCAAAACTGTGCCTTAAGCGTTAATTAGAAGCTTGCGAGAAACTCCATTCAATAAGCTTTGTTATAATTGTTGCGCCAAACACAAATCATTTCGAAATTTCATTGAAAATATGCTCATACTTTGACTTTTAAATTATTCACTAATTGCGTTACGCAACAGCAAACCTTAGTATTGTTGTTAATGTAAATATTAACTAAAGTAAAAAAGAGGAAAAATAATAATAAATTGTAAAAATATGAGAATATGTGTAATTAAACACGTACTACCTGAAAGTTGTAAAATTGGAGCGCTTTCATGCGATGAAAACATGAAAATCATTTCATATACATATATTTGTAATAATTTCATTGAAAAATTACAATACTTTTAAGCCTTTTACTTTTTCTTTGTTTTGCGATAATTCAATTATCACACCTCTACAAGTATTTTATGTTTAGTTTTTTTGTTGTAATTTATTAATCAATACAATTTAATTTAATTTAAAAAGTGCTATCTATCAAAAGAAATTAATCTTTTGTCGAAACCGTTGATATCGAATCACTATAGCATATAGCTGCCATATAAAACGACGATAAAAATCAAGTTCAAGGTATTTTTATACAATTTCATGCTTTAAGAAATGCACCTGTGTAGGGTATTATAGCTTCGGTGCCGCCCAAGTTAACGTTTTTTCTTGTTTCTTAGCTTTCCAATTACCAATAATTGGTGTATGTGTCGTAGCCAGATTTACCAGATTTGCATATACACTTAAAAAGTGTTATATTTGGCATTGTCATTGCGTAAGGAGTTTCATTTATTATTTGAATAATTTTGTTTTTAAGAAATGGCTTTCATATTTTTTTTGATTATTGAATTTTTGTTGCTTTATTCACTTTCATCCACGTCTTTTAAAAAAAAGTAGCCGCTCACAATATATCTCCGGTAAAAAAGAAATTACAATATAAAATTGAAAAGAAAAAACGAAATAAATAGCAAAACAAAAAAATCAATAAAATAGTGTTAATAAGAAAGAAAGTAACACAAAACATATAAGGAAAAGTAAATATGATTTCTGTTTACATAATTTTATTATTGACATTATGTCACACATTTTTGTGCGATCGCATTGCACTTCAATGTAAACACAAATATTCATTTAATAATTATAAAGCATTTTCTTCCTACTTTTTGTTACCTTTTCTCAGCGCTTCGTCGCCTTTGCTTTTTTTCTATGTTTTTTCATTGTTATTTAATTCGTTTGCTTTTCCATTACTGTCCTTTGCACCGCCCGCCAACTTAAGTGTTTCAACTCTGCCTCGTCGCCCATAAAAATAAATATGCTGTAACCAAATTTGTTGTTAATTTGTTTGTTGTTGTCCACTGGGTGACAGGTGCGCGTGAGTCAATGAACTTTTGTTGGCAAATTTGCTAGTTGTACTTGCAGCATTTACATTTTGATTTTGTAAAATTTGTTTGGCTAATTGCATGTGGCAGTGCTTTTGGCGACAATTTTCTGTTCAAATGTAAATTTTGACAATTAGAAATGCTTGGGAGTCACCTTGCACGCACTTATTTTAAAATTATTCATGCTTATTTGCGTAATTGTTGCAGGAAGAAGATTTAATTGACAATTTTATTGTAGAAGTGGCTATTGTATTTCTTCACCTAATTCGGCTTGGTATGAGATTAAAATGATGATATGCTTTATAATATGAAAAATACTTATTCAAGGTTTTCTGAACTAAGTTTAGATTTTCAGTGAGTAATAGCTGTATGACGTTAAGGGAATGTTTCTATCTTTATCTTTGCACAGCAATTTTATCCGATTTGCTCGTTATTAGCTATTCGAAGCTTTTGTCTAAACGGCTTAGCCTCTTGAATTTATTTTAAATTAATATCAATATGCTTTAAATTCATTACTGACTTATAAATATATAGGGTAAGTTTGGATATATATAATAATATGGTCTGGTACTGGTAGGCAAGTCTACTCAACAGCTTAAGGTCCACACTGTAACTGCTCCTGGGATTATTATCTTTTGTTGAACCTCAAGTTGGCATTCAAGTTGCTGCCAAATATTTTTTTCCAAGGCTTCGACTGATTACCAAAAATTATTTTAAGTCGCATTAAGATCTAGGCAACTTCTGAGTTTGAATAACAAGAAAAAACAGGAATAAATACATTTTTGAATTCGAACATACCATTCGGACTAGCTGAATGCAAGTTCCGGAACATATTTTTTTTTTATTAAGACGCATATAACTTAAGAAAGCCTTTCAGGTACTAATCGTACTTAGAGGTAAAATTTTCATAAAATGTATACCCATAAAGAACCACTTTAAAGTTCAACTGTTTCGAAAGTTGAGCAAAGCTTGTAGCAAAACCGACCTATATTTTTCCAATACTCGATTTTTCGATCGCCTCTCTAGACAATATTTTAAAACTGTGCTTGTAAGATATCTCCTATATGTTGTTAAAATCATATTTCGGCGTCACAATTCGAATTTTTCTTCTATTTAAATCTTGAAGAGATTAGATACGATGAGGTGAGAGATTTTTAGAGACACTTTTTCGCATTCCGATTTCATGAAATTGTGTCTTAAGTTTGGCAAGTTGGTAAGCAATTAAAGTAGTATATTTTATAAGATTTTCTTAGAGGCTTGAAAGAGGAGAGAACATATATTACAGAGTATATAGAAACACATAGAAAGAAATTTTGTATGAAAATATTTACTTATTATATATTGTATAATAATTACTAAAATATAATTTTAACAACTTTTATTTATACCATTGTCATTTATATTTACAACTATAACTGCTATGCATGTCTATAAATCTGTTTTGCTGATAATTATTTTTTGAACTCAATCAAATGATTTCCAAAATATTCAATATATATCTTAATTCCAATTAGAAAATCGCTTATCATTTAATACTACTCATTCAATTCCGCTTAGCACTCAATTCAATCACTTCTCAATCATGCACTCAATCAAAAAACGTGTTTCCCACTCAGCTTTATTGAAGACCTTCACCGGCATTGCGCCAAAATCTTTTAATGGCAATTTGCTATTGATTTCTTTTAAGGTTTTCTATTTTGGATCGGTTAATAAATAGAAGAAATAAGGTAGCGGTTTTTCTTGTTTTTTTTATATATATTTTTTTATTTTTTTTAACGCTATAAACTTATGCATCTGGCAAACGGTGAAACCCCCTCAAAAACAGCTGTTCGTATTTGCAGATTTCGTTGCATTTTTTTCACCGACTAATTATTATTTTGTTTTGAATTTTAGCTAAAATTAATTGGAAACACATTTTAAGTTGAACATTTTTAGCTTCTCTGCCCATTTAAATTGATGTCTAAACATTAATTAGCATGTATTATTATTGACTGTACAACTTTTCCGTTATTTATTTTTGTATTGCGGCGGTCATTTGTCTTTTTCGCAGTCGCTGCTTCAGCTTGTTCTAAGCATTTCGTGTTTTGACTGTCGAAATTCGTTGTTTTTTCTTTTCGAACATATTTAAAATTTTTTTTTTTATTTTGCAAATTTTTTTTCAAATTTTAGCATTCATTTTGTATACATGCTTAGTTTTGTTTTTGTATTCTCACAGTCATATTGCCACAAAACCATATGAGCAATACGCAGTTAAGTGGGTTAATGAGGTCAACAGCTATATTAGCTGAGCGCAAAAAAAAATTAGCAACAATAAATGCAAACAATATGAGTTTTTGAGTTTTAAAAATACAACAATAATTAACCGTTCGTTTTTGTTGTGTTTTGAAAACTTTTGATGTGATATTATTATGATAAATCTTGCAGGCAATTAGCGGTGAAATGCAAAATTTTTAATATTACAAGGAATTATAGCTTGTACGTAGAGTCGTTAAGTTTAGTGAAGGTATTTAATATTCATAATAAAATTTATAAAATTTCAAATTTAAAATTTTTTAGAAAATCTTAATGATAATTAAGTTTTCTATTCTAATTATTGTGATAATTTTCGAGTCTATTTTTCGAGTTGTTTGTTAAAATTTTTATACCCCGTATTTCACTTTTGGTGCCAGTAGATGTAACATAGTATATTGAAATTCACTTGAAAATATTGAAAACCATGTAGCTACTTGAAAAAAATGTTAGAAATATTCACAAACTAAAATTTTCAAGTATTTCCGTCTTTAATTCAGAATTAATGCTTGACCTAGATTTTGCTAAAACGTTCACTATCGCTCACTTGTTCTCTTTTCTTATTGTTAGCATTACTAAAATTAATATGCAATATAATAAGCGCTTTATTTAAAATTTTTGCGATTTTAATATTTATCTTTTTGGCACAGATTTACCATTAAGCTAAATATTTTACAAACACGTGTCATATTTGCTGTCGATTCCGGTGAAATTGAATTTACTTTTTATGCTTTTTTGTTTATATTGAAATTTGTTTTTAATTTGCTGAAAACCCGTTTTGCTATTAGGGTGGATCAATTTTAATATTGAAAAATATATGAAAATAAAATATTTGTTTACTAGGAAGTACACACTATTATCGTTGTAGTTAAATAAAAACAAGTAAGGAAGGGCTAAGTTCGGATGTAACCGAACATTTTATACTCTCGCAAAGTCAAATGGTATACTCGTTTGAGATTTCTTTGTAGATTGACTGATATTTTCGGTAGAAGGTCAACTATAGGCACTGGGGTCCATATATTTAGTACTTAGGGGTTTGAACAGTTTTGGTTCGATTTAGACAATTTTTGGTCACAAGGTGGCATATCTTAAACGTATTATTTAGGCAAAGTTTTACCCTGATATAATCATTGTTACCTGATTTGCATAGTGGAAAGTGAAAGAAGCGTGGTTGTAGTCCGAATTCGCCCATTTTCGCACTATGACATAGAAACATGAAAAGAACGTTATGCACCGAATTTGGTTGAAATCGGTTGAGCAGATCTCAATATATGGGTTTTCACCTAAAAGTGGGCTGTGCCACGCCCACTGACTAATTTTGAACACGGTTCCTATAAAGCCAATTTATACCATCTCAGAGATAAAATTTAATGTCTCTGGCGTGTTTAGTGCTTGATTTATCGCGCTTTTAGTAGTTTTTAACAGTACCGTTATATGGGGAGTGGGCGGAGTTGCCATCCGATTTCAACTATTTTCACACCGTCAATAGAAGTGCTAAAAAAATTTGCTTCTAGTGAATTTTGTTATTATAGCATTAGCGGTTTAGGAGATATGTACATTAAACCTATTAGAGGCGGGACCACACCCACTTTTTAAAAAAAAGTTTTAACTGCAGATGCCCCTCCCTAATGTGATCCTGTATACTAAATAACAGTCTTGTATCTTATTGCGGAGCTTAGTTATGGCAAGTTATTTGTTTTTGATTAATGGCGATTTGTGGGCGTGGCAGTGGTCCGATTACGCCCATCTGCAATACCAACCGTCTCACGGTACCAAGAAACATGTCTACCAAGTTTCATAAAGATATCTCAATTTTTACTCAAGTTAGAGCTTGCACGGACGGACGGACGGACGGACAGACAGTCACCCGGATTTCAACTCGTCTCTTCATCCTGATCATTTATATATACATAACCCTATATCTAACTCGATTAGTTTTAGGTGATACAAACAACCGTTAGGTGAACAAAACTATTATACTCTGTAGCAACAGGTTGCGAGAGTATATAAAAATAATTGGTTAAAAAGCAAATTAAAGTATGTTATAAAAAAAAAAAATAAAAAAAAAATTTTTTTAATGTAATAAATTTAGAATATTTTTAAAATTATATTTTCTAATATTTAAAGTTAAAAACCTTGTACGCCTTCTTATACTATCCATAATTTTTTTTGATTTGCTGTGCTACAAAATTGCTCCATACCTTTGAAAAAACCGCTCTACCCTAATACACGCATTATAAAAATATTGCCCATGAATTACCTTTAGTTAATTTTTCTCGTTTCCATAAGTATATTTTTGGCTCACATAAACGCGTGAATACAATAAAGTCAATTTAATCCCTCGAGAGTACTGCAAATGACACTGATGACGTACAAAAATGCCAACAACAACGATTAGAGCAAAGTTTACACCTGAGTGAAGCAGATAAATTGTATTTATACTTGTAATTACCAATTTTAAGGTTATTGAAAAAATTGGTATGGAAAATTATTTTTATGTATGTACATACATATGTATATAACTATATATTTAGTTATATATTTGTATTGTAGCTCATCTTGAAAATAGGGTTCATAAAGAAAAATATTTATATATAAATTTTCAACATATTTTTGTATGTAGAAGGATAAAGTTGCATAATATGGTGTAATTTGCATGAAGTTCCATGAAAAATGTATAAATTTAGTAAATATATATATATATATATATACATATGTACATACTTTTTTTTAAAGTCTTAAATAATAAATATATATATATATATATATATGTAGATAAAAAAAATGTTTCTTGCGCACTACCATTTTGAATAAATTTAGCTTTTACTCTTTTACATATTTTTCAATTAAAATATAAAAAAAAGTTATATATAAAATATTTTAGTTTATAAAGATTGTATTTAAACATGTAAATATATCGTATGTTTATAAAACAACTAAAACTAATTAATTTATATTTTTTGAAAATATATTAACATTTTTCTTCCTTTTTTGTAGCACCGGTCGTCGGCAGCTGGGTTCAAATGCTTTAGCCAGGTGAGCTTATAAACAAACAAAAAATAATAGTAATAAAGCTTACATAAAAAAATTCAATAAAGACCAATAAATTATACTTTTTACTTATAAAAACACATATTCAGGCAGCTTAACTATTTTTTTTTTAATACGCTTAGTTTTTATTAATAATCGATTAATTTTATTTAACTGCGCAAAAATCTCCATTTTTATTTCATAATTTATTTTCGAGCACCATAAATATGCCATGTCATAAAGCCTATTTTATTATTAAATTATTATATATTAATTATATTTTAATATTCAAGCTTACATTTGCTCTCAATTATTTTCTAAAATAGCAAACAATTTAAATATAAAATTCCACAAAGATTTACTCCCACGCCAACGGTTTGTGCAGAGAATGTAGATTATATATATTATTAGATATTTTACATTCTTTGGTTTGTGTGTACAACAGTTTTAAAGCTAGTACTTTCTTTTCATATATTCGACATTTTGACGCCACTGTATTACATTTTAACTTGATGCAGCTCAAACTGTTGAATGAATATATTTAGCACAGACACAGATATGAAGTTTAGCTTTCACTAGCACTGTGTTAGTGTTTTTTGTGAACTGCTGATCGGTTGTTGTCTTTGCTAAGTGCTGTGAGGAACGCATAACAAAACAATTACTAAGTAATGCATAAATGAAGTAGTTTTAGAATGGGTTCGATTTTAAAGTTTTACCTGAAATAAATTGCTACAAAGCGCAGGATTTGTTGGTTTAGTGATATTTGAGAGCATTGATTCTATAGCAATACTTATAAATACACATTACCAAATACCTAAATGATTATCCACACAAGTACACTAGACATCAAATCTCACACAATATTTCATTCAGCTTTTAATCACTTACACTGCAAACACACATACATACACATTTAATTTTACAATTTCTCATTATTCAGTCAACTTTACAGATCCTCAAGTTTTAATTCGTCTGGGCGCAGCTCCAATTGTGATACCACAGAAGACATGTATAGCGACATCAGTTTGGATAACGTGCAAGATTTGAACTATAAGGTGAGTTCAAATTGGTTTACATTTAAAAAATATTAATAGCTGTATAATACTTATTCAAAAATATTATTGAATATTAAATTTTTTATGTATATGTAAGTATATATATAAAACAAGAAAAAAATTAGCTTCGTATGCACCTGCACCAACTATAATACTATTCACTAATATATATCTTGTAGCATAAAAGGGTATAAAATTATCTATATATTGATTTTGAATGGTTAGTTTGCATTGCAGCTAGATGCTATAGTGATCCGAACTGAACAATAAGTTCGGAGATTGTAGCTTTGCCTTTGAACTATGTAAGTAAAGCAGACACCACGACTGGCCATGCTAAGATGACTCTCACGCCGCGATGTGATTTGTTTTAAAAGTCACGAGGTGACCTCACGGAAAGTTGGTTGCCAGCTGGCTCTATATAAGTAAGTCAGGCACCGTGCCTGGGCAGTGCTTGGGTGACTCTCGTGCCTCGATATGACGTGATTTAAAAGTCATGAGGTGACCTGACGGGAAGCTGCCTGCCAGCTGGCTCTATATAAGTAAAGCAGGCACCGTGCATGGGTAGTGCTTAGGTGACTCTCGTGCCTCAATATGAAGTGATTTAAAAGTCATGAGGTGACCTGACGGGAAGCTGCACGCCAGCTGGCTCTATATAAGTAAAGCAGACATCGTGCCAGGCCAGTGCTTGGGTGACTCTCGTGCCTCGATATGAAGTGATTTAAAAGTCATGAGGTGACCTGACGGGAAGCTGCCCGCCAGCTGGCTCTATATAAGTAAAGCAGGCACCGTGCATGGGTAGTGCTTGGGTGACTCTCGTGCCTCGATATGATGTGATTTAAAAGTCATGAGGTGACCCTTTGGGAAGCTGCACGCCAGCTGGCTCTATATAAGTAAAGCAGACATCGTGCCAGGCCAGTGCTTGGGTGACTCTCGTGCCTCGATATGAAGTGATTTAAAAGTCATGAGGTGACCTGACGGGAAGCTGCACGCCAGCTGGCTCTATATAAGTAAAGCAGGCTCCGTGCATGGGTAGTGCTTGGGTGACTCTCGTGCCTCGATATGATGTGATTTAAAAGTCACGAGGTGACCTGCCGAGAAGCTGGCTGCCAGTTTGTTGTATAAATAAAAAACAGGCGTCGTGTATGGTCAGTGCTTAGGTGACTCTCGTGGTTACATTTTGAGGTCAATGACCCTCGTTGAGCCAAGCTAACAACCTATGTTTACATATTATAGGGTCAATGGCACCTTTGTTTACATTTTATGGGGTCAATGACCCTTTTGTTTACATTTAGCCAAGTCAACAACCTTTTCTTACGTTTAGACAAGTCAACAACCTTTGTCAATGACCTCTTTGTTTACATTATGAGGTCAATGACCCCTTTGTTTGCATTTTATGGGGTGAATGACCCTTTTATTTACATTTAGCCAAGCCAACAACCTTTGTTTACATATGAGGTTAATAACCCTTTTGTTTACTATGGAGTCAATGGCCCATTTGTTGACATTATGAGGTCAATTACCTTTTTGTTTACATTTATCCAAGTCAACAACCTTTGTTTACATTTAGCCAAGTCAGGGGAGTTTTTACATTTTATGGGGTCAATGAGCTCTTTGTTTACATCATGACGCCCAAGTTACAGGTAATTTAAATCTTAATTCTGTTCTGACCGTCTTTGGAAATCTAGGTATTTCCGTGAAGCTTCTCCTTGAAATAATGCTTTCAGAATAGACGCAAGCTCCAAACATCACACTTGGATTTCTATGATCTTCAGACTTCAACGGATCCTCGAAACAAGCAAAGATCACTGAAAACTCTGTTTTTTCATCCTCGAAAACCGCCAACAACACCGAAGCTAAACTTAAGGTTATCCATACCTCCAAATAATACGTATTTATGCAAGTTTTAACCTTATTTTAGGTTCTAATCCAAATGTCATAAAAGCTCACTAAAAGCTCATCTCTTTCATTCTCTTACTTATGCTATCACGATTGCGAAAGCGCAGGTAAAACTTAAGACCATCTATAGGTCAAATCCAGAAGCTAACAATTCATCGTCTTCACTACTCGTACTTCCAATCGATTGATCTTTTATCCGCCTCTTTTCCCCATCAATATGTCAACGACCTTTCAATAAGGCTGCCGCCCTTTCACTCGCCCTGACACTCACGAGTTATTGACGCTAACAGCTATCGCATGTCTACCTCATTAAATAATAAATTCCAGAAAAATTATACAATCATCAATCATGCAAATACCAAAGGGATGCATCCATAACACTAACCATAACAACAACGCATGAAGAAACCATTTGTGCATTAGTCAAAGCTGCCGCGGCACGTCTTTTCGCGCTTTTCCCCATTTTCCATTTCACCTTGATGTGGCCCCGAAGGCGCCCAAAGCGAACGAAAACAACAAACGAGCTGCGCGCTCAGCCCCACAAGCTAGCAATGTTGGCGGCCAATTGCAATGACCTTGAGGCAACACGAAGTGCAATCGCTAACGCTTCCAATTACCCACCATTTCGGGCACTTAACTGTGGCTGCCTTTTACAGCTTTTTAATGTTTTTTTCTGTTGTTGAACTTTCTGACTGGAAAATGGCCGTGGCGCGTACGCAGGTGAAATTTGCAATAGAGGATTGCATGTGTGTATATGTTTTGTTGTGAAATTGTTGTAGTGTATGTATAATGTTGCTTTTGTTGTTGCCAAACTCGTTAGCGTCAATTGTTGCCGCGCATGTGAAGCAGTTTGATATCGACGATACATCGTTTCGTCGAGCATTTGATCGATTTATGCAATTTCTATTGGATGCTTGTGTATATATTTGTGCGCATGGATGTCTGTATGTATGTGTATAATGCATTTTCCCTTTCATGCGGCGTCCAAATATTGATCATTGACGTCTTTGTAGTTATTTTATTTTCTATTTTACTTTTGACTTCGCTTTTCTTCGGAATTTTTTCCAGTCATTTAAATTATTTGAGGTGTTTTTGTGGTTTCATTATGCTTTGTTGTTGCAAAATTCATTTTTCAAACGTGGGAACTATGCTGCGGCGAATGCTTTCATGAAATAAATATAAAGCAGAAAAATCCGTTATGCACTCAACAGTTTTGAAAGCTCTATCACTCACTCACTAAATCACTCATTTAGTCTTGTTTCGAAGCTGCAGCAGCAGTAAACATTTTTATAAAGGAAGTTGTTGTATAATCAGCTGTTAGTAGTGAAATTATGACGAAGTTACCACAACAACTTCAATAGTAATAAAAGTATCATCTTCGTTTAAGCTCTTTTGACGTTTTTTCCTCGCGAATTCATAAAAATGCCACATATGAATCATAAAGCGTTATATAACGTTGCTTGTACCAGATTTAACTTTTTTTTGAATAGTCAAGAGTGAGTTGAGATAGGTTTATACAACAAAATATAGCTGTATGTAAAGCTAGATGTTCACTGATTAGATATTTCTGACATAAGCGAAGCTTCAGATCCATATCTCAAAACTGAGGGACGAGTTTGGGTATATACAGATAGACGGACGTGACTAAATCGACTCTGCTCATCACGCTGATCATTTGTATATATATAATTTATAGAGTCTCCAAAATTGCCTTCTGGGTGTTCAGAATATAAAAATATGGGAAATGGCAAGTGAACAAAAACAAAGTTTTCCCGAGTGTCGATATGCTCATGTGGAGAACATAAGCTTTTCCAAAAGCTCTTCGACGGTATTATAGTGGCAGACGGTTAGTTAAGTGAAAATTAGTAAAGTGAAGTAATTTTTACTGCCACCAAAAAGCTAGTAATATAAGCTCAAAAGCTCCAGTCTTAACCACTGAAAAGCTTAAAAGTCCAAAAGCACAGCTTTTTAAGAAAGAGTGAGCTTTTTTTGCCCTCAAATTTTGAACGAAGTGTAATAGAAAGACGATTTAAAGTTAGAGCGACGGGGCTAAGTGATCTGTAAATACTTTGGAGCGCAAAACAAATTGTTTTACAACATCATCATTATTCAACATATGAAAATGTTATTGGCACTCATTTTCACTCGCCATACACTGAGGGTAGACTTAAGAAAATTGCCAACTGACCGTTTAGCTGGCGATGTAAAATGTCAGAACCCTATATCTAAACTCACCCAAGTCTGAATTTTATGAATGGAATAATAAGTAGGTAGCTTTAGAGTAAACCAGTTTATTTGAGATGAAGATGAAACGTCCATAAGATTTGCTTAGAAGTCCAGTTAAAGTCCAAGCTTATTACATTTCCAAAACAATCGATTCAGGAGTGTTTGGCATAGCTCGGTTTTGCATCTATTTCAGAATTGCGATTCTAGTATCATTCCATAAGTATATTCGTGTGGCTGTTTCCTTATACGTTTACCAAAGTTTTCCCAAACTTTTTGCGATATCTGCAATAATTTTCTCTTGATAGAACTTTCCAAAACACTCAATTCCCTCAGCAACAAAAAATATGTACAGTTTATTTTGCAAGGTCCAGGGTTTATAGTATAGACTTATTAATCCTTTCTGTACAAAACTGGTATAATTTTTTGGTTAAAAGTTGTACTATTATATTCTTTGTTTGAAGAACCTTAAGCTCCAACCACTTGGGCTATTCAAAATCATTATGTTGACTCTGGGTAAGTCACTCTAGGGATATTTTGTCTTGTTTTTAGGGAATAAAAATATGCTATATAAATAGGCAATCAGACCTCATCATTTACCCTTTTACTGTTATTTTCAAAGCATTACCGAATAAGCTAAAAAAATATTAAAGCTGTTTAAACATAAATAACCTTAAATGAACTTCCTTCCTGCCAATTGTCGTCGAATTTCGCAATATTTTTTGAAGAGTTGACTTCCACAGGTACGTCATGGAGTGCCGCTTCCTTTTCCATTCAATCAGTAAATTGCAGGTCCCACTCGAAAAAATTATGCAACTTCAAGCACTGCCAGCACCGCCTGCCTTGCATACTAAACAGCTGAGCAACTGAGTTGAGTGGTGCAGTTGGCAACGCCACACACACGCAACCGCACATATATACTCGTTGAAATTCGAGCGACGATTCTGTGGCGCAGCTGCCTATGCAGCGCTTGCACCCATTCATATAAGGCGAAAAGGCAGACAGGCCGTGAGGCAGTTAGATAGACAAATTGGACAACAACAATAATACTGCAACGCACGTCATGCACTGCTTACGCACGCACTTAAGCACACGATTTGCATGTCGGACACGCGTTGGAGTGAGCCAATGAAAGGAAGGAGATGGAGAAGAAAGGAGGAGAAAAATAAGAATAACAGAATGAAAAAGAAGAAGAATACGAAATATTGAAGTTAAAATGCTTCTTTACTTTTTTTATAAACAAATGTTAAAAGTTGAATGCTCTGTGCAGTTTTTGTTATTATTGTTGTTTTTTTTTTTACTTTTCTGCACTTTACTACTATTTTAACAATTAATTTACAATTCGTTTTTTTTCGCTTACTTAAGCATATAGGTATGTGAGTATATATATAATTAAATGCCATCATAAGCTTCTTAGCAATTCCCTTTCCTGCACTTAAAACAACAACAGCAAAATATGAATTTAGCTTAAGCTTTTCCTTAGGAAGTCACACAGCAGGATGCCAAGAAAAATTTTCTTAAACATACAGACATGCAAATATACAGATGTACACACATATACACACACGTATATACACACTCACGCTTGTTAACTTACCCACAATTGTACGCATAAATTTTGTTTTGTATAAACTTTTGTAAGTTGGCGTTATTTACTTGAGCGGAAGCGCATAAGTTTGCCGGTTGCTTTTTGTTTATGCCATCGGTGCACGTGCACTTGCATATGCAGACAGTTAATGCCTTCAACGATAAACATTTTGCCGTTATTTTATGACGATTTATTAATCACTTAAATACCTGCTTAAGCACATAATTTTAGCTGTTAAGCAAGTGCTGACGGAATATTTGATTAGCCAGAATTAAGGGCGAAAATGCTTAATTGAGTCATAAAATATTATTTTTTAGTTTTCAAAACTTTTTTAAAAAAGCTAAAAATGTTATTTGAAAATCGATCGATCTTTTCAAAATCGAGTTTTCTACAGCATCAGTACTTAATACATTCATTGAGTTAATTACTTTAATAATTACCTTAATTAACCACCGCATTGTCTACTTTTATTGAAATTAAGCTTTTCTATTTTCATTTTCAAAAAATATTATTTGTCAAACATTAATTGCACAATAATTAACTAATTGACTCAATTTACTTAATTGCCTCAACTAATTGAATTTTTTTGAGCAAAGGATTATTAACATGCTACAATAATTGTAACATGCTAAAATAATCAACTAAGTGTAAAATTACTTCAGTTATTTGTTTTATGTTAGTATTCAAAAATAATAATTGTGCAAGCTAAATTTGGTGAGTGTGAACAATTAACTTAATATCTCAATTTACAAACTGAATAATTTACAACTTAATTAATTTAATTTATTACCTTGTCCGAGTGCAGTATTAGTTAAATGCTAAACTCAGTGATCCAATTAAGATCGTAATTGCCTCAATTAACCAAAGTATTTTCTACTTCTTCATGAATGAGACTTTTCTATTTTCAAAAAATAGCAATTGTCGAATACTGATATGTAAGCTAAGTTTTGTAGGTGTGCGCAATTAACTAATTGACTCTATTTACAACTTAATTTCTTTGACTGATTCATTTGACAATACAAGAGAGGAGTGTAAATGGAGGAGTTAATCAGTGTAATTAACTCAATTAAGTTTTTAATTGCCTAAATTAATCAACACACTTCAACTTTTTCTTTGAAGTACTGTAATGAATATTTTAATCCGTCCGCAGTAAAGTTTTCTGTAAAATATCAGAGAAAACTAGTATATTTTTTTTTTATAAGGTGCGATGTAATTTCATTTAATTAAAAATCTCAAAATCGGTTGTCAAAATAAATTCTTATTAATAACTATACATTTATCTTACAACGCTCTGCTTTCCATATAGCGCTAGTTCAGGGATACAATAGGTATATAGAATTGTATATTAGATTCAATATAAATTAACTTAATCTTTACAACATCGACAAGCTTCTAAGATATTAGCGGCCGCCATACGCCATACCTTGGTGAAGGCCGCATAGAACAAAATATCGCTTTAAATTCAATAGTCTGGCATAATCAGATACCGATAAAAAGTAAAACCCTCTTCATCCAAAAATTTGGTTAAGAGAGGAGAGGCGAAATACCAACATTTATTAAGCTATTTATGAGGTATTATCTTATCGTTGCCATAAAGATAATTTAATCAAGTTCTACTAATCGAGTAGAAAGTACATACAATAAAATGTTTTTGTTAAAAAAAAATATGAAGTGAGTGGAGTTTAATGGACATCTAGGATAACTAAGGCGAAATTATGAATTAAAGCTTTTTAAGTTTCAGACCGTACCTTCATTGAGTCAATCAGCAAATTGTCTGCACAAATAGAGAAAAATTACTAGTTGTCTAAAAAAATGCAAAATGGAATTTAATTTCAATATTATATCTGACTAAAATATGATATAATGTACTGTGTATCAGCAAAAAAATTAAGATTTAGTAATTTATATTCCTGGTAGACGTTTAAGGGTTTATGTGCTGACAGTAGGGGTGTCCTTATTTACATGGAACTCTAAGCTATATAATACTGTCGACAGAAGACAGAAGAAGAAGTGTTTGATATTAGTATAAAATAAAAATGTGAATAGGCCAGCGCAAAAGCCTTTGAAAATGACAAAAATTATAGTAGTTTGAAACTCATTGGAAAGGGAATATAAAATGAGAAAAATATTCTACGCGAAACTTGAGGTCGGGCTGGTTGAATGTTTAAGGGTTAAAAATAGTTTATATCGATTTCCGGGAAAACTACGAGTTCCATGGAAAAGAAGTCTCTTTTACAACATTTTTTTTAAATAAATTTAATTTTTTTAAAGAAGTTTAGTGTGAACTTATCTTATGTCCCAAAAATTCTGTAATTTTTTGATTTAACAAATTTAAAACCTAATTTTCAATTGAAAATTTTCATGTCAAAATATAAGTTTTTACTAATGCTTTGAAAAATATATGTACATTACTATGGCAAGTTTTCTCAGAAACTGTAATAACAAAATTTATAAACGCATATAATAAACTAACAAAACTTTTGAAAATAAAATTTTTTTTGCATAAACTTTATTTTGAAATTTTAAAATTAAGAACAATCCTAATATATGTAAATACATTCATACCTGCTAACGCCAACACTGACTCCGCAACATTTAATGAGCAACAGCACCAGTGCCGCAATGTTGACAAAATACATGTGCATTGTTGTTTTTGTTGCATACAACTCAACAATGTGGCAGCAGTGGCTCTAACTGTTTACAGCGTTGTGGGTAGCGAATTTGCGCCCGCAACATTTTCCACTAACTCATTTTTAAGTGAGTTTGAGATTTAGCAAAAATAAAAACAAAACAGAAACAAATGCAAAAAAAAAAAAACACAAACAAGACAAAAATAAAAAAACGCGTTACACGCCGGCACAATTTTTACCCACAATATTAGCCGCACACACACACACAGCTTGCAGCTGCTTTTTTGCTGCTCGCAGTTTGCCTACAATCAGCTGTGTTTTCGTATGACGACAGCAGCGCAAACAACAACTACAATTTAACGATATTTCAATCTGTGCGCTTTTGTTGTTGCCTTTGTCTCTTTAGCGCAGCTTGTTACCTAGCTTTTTGCGTGGTTCAGCTGCTTGTTTTGCAATTGTTTTTGTTGTTCTAGTAATTTTTTTTTTCACAAATTTTTTTTCGCTAGACCACTTGCTTGCAGCATGTCGGCGTTTTGCATAATTTGTTTGCAGGCGTTCTTTGTTGCTCCCTCTTGTTATGCCAAATCGGGCGCATTCTCAACGAAATAGGAGTAAAAAAAAACGTAGAAATAAAACTTTTGCAAAAAATTTTAATGAAAAATGCAAGAACGGAGGACGCAATTTGCGCAAATTGCCAAGTTGTTGCGTTTACTGGAGACAAGTCACGTGTGTGTGGCTGTGTGGGTGCTGCACCGCTGCTTGGATAGTGCTGGTGGGTGTATAAGTAGTTGGCAACGCAAGCGTTGTACAGGCGTTTAGCATTTACTGCGCGACAAATTCATTTGATAAATGCGTTTGTCATGTAATATTTAATTTCACATGAATTTATAACATTTAACTATGTTTTTTTCCAATTATTAAAATTAACAGTTATCTGTTGAGGGTAGTGCAAAATCAAACTGTATTTGTCAATTTAAAGTTTAGTTGTGTGGGTTGAAGGCGTGACTGCCGCTGTTTGGTTTGTGGGTTTTTAAATTAAGCAAGACAAAATTCCATTTAAAATATAGTATTTTTTTGATTATAATTTTTTTTTGTAAAAAGTTATTCGTTTTAATAGTAATATATAATACAACATTTTTTTTGGATATTTTTTGATTTATTTATTTAATTTAAAATTTTTTTTTTATAAATAATGTAAATTAATTTTCAAATTTATTTTTAAGTATTTTTAAAAAAGTTAATATAAAAATATTGTAAATAAATACAAAATAATTGAAATATTATAAAAATAGTTTCCCCCGCCAGCAATTTTTACAACAAAAAAAGTAAAAACCTAAACTATAACAAATAAATGAAACTCAGTGCAAATGAAAACTCCCAAAAAACCTGTTTTGCTCAAAAAATATGCAAAAAAGTAAAAGAATTGAAATAAATTAAATTAGCAAGGCCGTTCAACGCCATAGAAAAACGAAATTTTACTGACAAAAGTTGCAAGTTCGTGAATAACTATTACGTGTACGAGTTTGTACACAATTTATGTACATATGGTGCATGTTTTTATACAAATATGTTTATACTACTACTACATGCATACATACTTGAATCACTGGGGGAAAATAAAGCAATTTTAGAGCGACTAATTTTAAATAGCCGTTTGTATGGCAGCTATATCCAAAATCCACGGTTCCAACAAATAGCTCAGCTCGCCATATGTATGAATATGTATGTAGTTTATAGGGTCATGTACGTTTTCTTCTGTGTATCATAAACTTCGTGGCAAACTTTATATATTCTGTTAAGTATATGAACATAAAATAATTAAAATATAGTGAATAAAAGACAAGTACCAAATAACAAATACCAAACGAGCAATATAAGTAGTGAACTAACTAATAACTCCTTGCATATTAACTAATATATAATATTATAAATAATATTGTTATTAAATAATTTTGTTTCTTAATTTAATTTTACTTAAAAATATGTTTTCTTAATATTTAAAATTTTTTAATTATTTTTTATTCAAAAAATATTTTTAAATTAATTAATATTACTTTAGTTAAAAAATATATTAAATTAAATAAAATCAATTTTTTAGCAATATGTTTTTTAAATAGGTTTGTTTTAAATATAATTTATTTTAAAAAATATTTTGGTTTTATTTAATATTCTAAATTTTTTATTATTTTCTACCCAAAAATAGATTTTTATTTTAATATTTAATATTAAATGTCATAAAATATATTAGTTCAAAATATTTTTGACTTATTAAATGTTTAAAAATAATTTTTTTAGTTAGTTTTTTAATATAATATGAATATTAACATTATAAATATTTTTGTTTTGTTTAATTTTATAAGGTTTTTTTTTTATAATTTTTTTACTTAAAAATATTTTTATTATAATTCCGAAATATTTTTTTTAATTTTAATTATATGTACGTTTTTGATATTTTTTTATTATATTTTTTTAAATTTTATTTTGTAATTTTCTTTATTTATTTTTTATTCCTTTAGTTTTTCTATTTTATTGTTTTTACAATAATTTTTTTGTATTCACATTGTTTTTAAATTAATTAATTCATGTTTTTTTTCTCAAAAATATATTAATTATAATATTATTTTTTTGATTTATATGCTTTTGTAAAATGTAATTTTTTTAAATTTTGTTTATATTTATTTTTTTTTTGTCTTTTTTTTGTGAGTTCTTCTTTTTTCGTGAGACAATTAAATGCACAGCGCTTGCAAGCACAATTTATTCGCAATATTCGATTTTTTTTAATACAAAACATTAAACTATTTTTTGAGCAACAATCAACAATTGCCATTCGAGCAGCAGCTGCAATATTTGTACATACAGTAGCGACGCTTAATTTGCTGCTGCGACTAAAGCATAGATTTGTCAATTCCGTTGCATATTAGCCTAAAACAGCATGCTGACTTGCCATGGCAGCATTAAAAATACATTTATGGAGTTTGTGTTTATGCGCAGCTAATGAATTGTTAAAATATGCACACATTAATGTATTTTTGTATGTATGTATGCGCGCTCAATTTACAAGTAAATCTATTTACTCCGACTAAGCGTGACAATATTGCTGTGAATTTGTAAAGTAAATACTCGTGTGTTTGGTTCCTTGCATTTGTTGTTCAATTTACATATTTGCAGACATTTGTTGTTTTTGTTTAAAATTTCTATATAATAAATACTACATAAAAAATTTTCAATTTTAAATGTGAACAAAAATGATAAAAACAATTTTTTAAGCGCACCTGTTATAAGTTTGTATATTTTAGAATAATTTTTACAGGGTGTTCCATATAACCATTTATTTTTTTAAATTGTAAAACCAAATGCTTTCTTTACTTTTTTCAGTCATTCTTTCCATTTTCTTGAAAATTTCTAGTCAGTGTGCTTAATCTTACAATTCTCACCTTCACCCGCAGCTAATTGCACTGACCCATTTCTTTTACAAAGTGTCATGGTGCATACATACATACATACTTGTACTGACATTTTTCCGAAAGCATCACTGATATGTCAATGTCGCTCGTATTTCTATTTCTATTTAGTTTTGCTTTTCTTTTTAAATTTTTTTCTTAATTTCCTTTTAATTCTCAACCTTTATTTACTAAGTTTTTCTGAGCTCACTCACGCTTGACTAATCAATTTGATTCATGCTACAAGCTGGAAATTGGAAAAGTTTTATCACATGTCTTGAACTTTTGACTTTCTTCTATTTTACGTTTTGTTAAGTGGGCAAAATCAGGCAATCAGCTAGATATTTGCTGCTAATAAGCAATGACCTGCGCGTAATTAGTTGCTTTTTGGTATTTAATCACCAGAAGCTTCTTTTTAGTCTTCGATTAATATTTTTGGACAAATGTCAAATTAATGTCAATAATTTCACTTCCGAATAAATATATAGGAAAGTATTAAAATATTGACTGATTGCGGGTATAAGTGACTTGACGTGTAATTTGAACTGGGTCAATCAATTTCTTGGCCTAAGCATACATCAGTATTTGTTGTGGCAATGGAAAATAATCAAGCGGTACTTTCGACTTATTTGAGAGTTTTTTATTTTTATTTTAATTTATAAATTATTACCATTTTTTATGTTTTGGTGACAGTCATTTATTATTCCCAATTAATGAATTACTTCCCATTACTAACATATAATACTATGTAAATATTTACTTTTACCTTATACTTCTTTTATTTTTTATCTAGCCATTCTTTTAAACAAAAAAAAAAAATCATTTTGTTCACACCTTCTATTAGCATTCTTATTCTTAAATGTGCGCATTCGTGCCAACATTTGTTCTTCAATACGATTATATGCATACCTTTAGGCGCATTTACCCTTAGTGAAATGTTTTTCTATCCGACAATTGGCAAATTCTGCAGAAATGTGTTGTACAAATGCTTAAAAATAGTAAACAAGAAAAGCAAAGAACTTGAAGGCATTCCGAAAGTGTGTTTAAGATGTGACACACATTTAGGCGTCTACCAGAAAAGTGTGAAGAGTTGATGATATTGATTTTGTTATGTATTTTATGGTGTTTTTATTTTATAAGTATTGAGATCGAAGAAGTATATACCCAGCTAGTTTATGAGAAAAACTAACAATATAATTAAAATGTGTGAAGGAGTGCCTAAGCATACCTATAGGCTAGTTTTGAAAAATAATGGCGACGTTGTTGTAATTTCGTTTTAGAGGGCTATTAAATACATATACAAGTATATATATATTCATTATATTTTTCATATATGACTTTTAGGTGTCTGATCAAACCATTTTATAACGTAAGCCAAGACTTTTCTGAAAAATTTGAAAGATGGTTTCATTCAAAAATATTTTTAGATATAAAATATTCAAAATTCTTTTAAAAAAAATGGTTTGCTGTTATTATATTTTTGGTGAGAGCCTATAACATTGGTTAAATGTGTTGTTCAAATGTGCTAAAAACTGATTTCGAAAAATGTTTAATGAAATATTCTCAGCAATTATTAGTTAAATATGACAAGGAAAACCAAATAAATAAGTATGGTATATATATTATATTATACAAATCTAGTAAAATTATGACATTTTTAAGGATATCAAATTAATGATTTTATGGTGCAATGCCTAAATGTAGGCAATTAATTAGTATAACAGAAGAGAAAGGTGCCTACTTTTTGGCGTAATGACCCCGAAAAAATAGATTTTAAATATACATATGCACATAAAAAATTATATATAAAAATATGTACTGAGAAATAAAAGCTAATTTATGTGTGATAAATATTATACAATTTAAAAAATTATTTTAAAAAAGCTATTTTTAATTAAATTTAAAATTAAATGTTAAAAATATAGTTAAACAAATTAATAGCAGTAAATGAATTTTTTATTAAAAATATATTTAAGAGCAAAGTTACACTCAAAATAAATTAAAAATCAAAATTATTTTTAAATATTAAATTAAATTAAAATTAAAAATAAAACTAAACTAAAAAAAAAATTAAAATTAAAATTAAAATTAAAATTAAAGTTAAAATTAAAATTAAATTTAAAATTATAATTAAAATTTAAATTAAAACTAAAATTAATAATGAAAAACTTTAAATCAATATTAAACTTAAAATTAGAAGTAAAATTAAACTTTGCATTGAAATTTATAAAAAATAAGTTAAAATTAATATTAAAAAAATTAAAATTAAAAATAATTTTAAATTTAAATTAGAATAAAAAATAAAAATTAAGATTTAAATTAACATTAAATTGGAATCTAAAAGCAATAAGAAAAAATAAAATTAATTTAATCATAATAATTAAAAAAATTAATTAAGATCGTAATTAAACTGCAAATTGAACAAAAATAATAATCAAAATTCACGTAGTCATTTAGCTTTATCGTAAAAAATATTTTTTTTTTTTACATAATTATTAAAATTTTTAATTTTATTTTTTTCAGGTAAATAATACATACAAACACAAAGAATTATAAATTTTAAAACGGCAGTAAATTCGCACGCTATTTATATGACCTGATAGGTAAGTACAATTATTGTTTTGTTGTTATCCCCCTTTTTTTGTTTTTGGGTGTTGTGAAGGAACCGGTCGACAGCTATTTAGTGACGGTTGATGTTGTGCCTGTATAGATGAACATTGTAAGTACATACAGTATAAAGCAACGAGAAACGCCAAACACTTAACTTTCCCACATGAATTTAGTGTCATATACATAGTAATATTGTCACATACACATATTTACATGAATATAACCATGTAGGTATGTACATACTTATACTTTGTAGCAATGATAATACAATTGTTGGGGTCGATTGCTTTGACTTAATGCTTCATAGCTCAGTTGACGCCTAGCGCGGCCTAACAAATCGCACTCTCTATACATACAAGCATACACATGTACATACCTTTTGCCTGGCCCATGCTTTGGCTCTCCTCGACTAGCCTCATAGTGGTATGCTTCGCTACTTATTGCAAATATTTATCGGCGGCAGGTGTTCTCGTTGCATTGTACGGCGTACGCTTTATATATTTCCTATACTTTTTCATTATATTCTTTGCTCTTGCGTATTTCACTTAATTTATTGCATATGCATTTTTGAAGTATTCTATACATTTTTTTTTGATATGCTGTGAGCCTAGTATTCTTAAGTACACGCCTGCACCGGCACCGATTTGCGCAAATAAACAAGCAAATAATAAATAAAGGTACGGGCTGTGCCAAATTCCTGGCAAACACCAAATGCGCTTGCAAGTGCTCTTATTGCGTTGTTTTTGCAATATAAGCCTTAGGTGATGCAAAAAAAAACTCTTACGTCATTTTGGACTGGCTGAAATGAAAAAAGAACACTTATCATTCGACATGTATGTGTGCACTGGTGGGGAGTTTTTAAGGTATATGCGCGTATGTAGTACAGTTCTATGTTTGGCAAGGTTGAACAAGGTGGCCGGTTTACCAGGGCGATTGATAAAATCCAGAGAAATCAGATAAGTAACCGGACTGAAATTTTAAAAGAGAAAATTTAATTTCATTTTTATTTAATTAATTATAGATTATGTATTGTAATAATTAGTAAAATTAAAATAAATAATAAAATAAACTAAAATTTAAGTCAAAATTCAAATTAAAATTAAATTTAATTAAATAAAAATTAAAATTACAATAACTTATTAATTAAATCTGAATCAAATTAAATTAGCAGTAAATCAAATCTTGAAATAATTAACGAAGTTTTACATATTATATTTCGAAATTTTTTATTTTATATCAAAAATTGTCCGAAAAAAAAACAAATATTCTATTTTATTTTACTCTTTTTACTATTTTCCTTATCTCATTCTGTCATTGGCTTTATCACATGTTCTTACCCAGCAACTATTAAGCGGATTACTGTATCAAATATGGCAGCTATTATGGTGAAACAGCTGACCAAAATGTGAGCAAAATAATGTCGTTATCAGAAATGGCGATAAATTGTTGTTTGCGTTGTTTTATTTTGCTATTTTAAGCAAATTGAAAGCAATATTTGCGACACTTGAAGCAACAAGAATAAATGTGTTTGTGTCAACAGTAATTAATGGCAATTGTTTTATGGGAGAAGAAATAAAATCGAAAATAAAATGTAAACCAAAATCAACAACCGAAGGAGAGCCGAAAATATATGAGAGAAAATAAGCAGTTAGAGAAAAAGAGTTAAGAAAGAAGAGTAGTTATGAAAGACGTATACTTTGTGTATGATTCCTATATCTTAATGACTATAGCAAAGTAGCTTGTTGTTTTAATTTACAATAAAATTTAATAATGTTTGCCATAAAAATAAAAATGCACATGACCTCAATTTAGTAACCAGCCAAGACACCATAGTGCTAATAAAAAGCACTTGGCGAATACCCTTTTTATGTAAAGAACATTCTAATTGCTTACTGCTTTCCAACCCAATTAATTTTCGATTACCCAGCGTCAGCAAAAGTAAAAATAAAATAAAAATTCTAAAGACAATTATATTACCTTCAACATCAGCTGCACTTACAAAGCAAGAAAACCTAAGCCTTTTGATTAGGTTACGGCATTTTAAAAAACTTTTTCTGCCTTTCGCTTAACTCCTTTTTTTGTACATGCTTTATTTATTACCAAATGTTATAGCAACAGCGAAAAGTGCTCACTTTACAGCACGTTCTCATCCATCAGGAACGAGAGCAAGACGCGTGCGCTTCACTACTTCCTGCTTGCTATTTCTAGCCGCATTTTTGCTACCTTCAATTTTGTGCTTGCCGCTCGCGCTTCTTACTTTTCTTTTTTTGTAAGCAGTTTTTTTTTTGCAGGACATAGTCGCTACACACATATATTTGTTTATAGTTTCCGGTTTTATGGTTGCCCAGGTAACCACCAAATTGTAGTAATAATAATAAAAGCTAGCAACAACGAAAGATTGCCACCTTAAAAAAACGATTGCTTTGGCGTGCTTTTGGTATTTATTACAGAGTTGGCAGGCATTGTCCTCTCATTGGCCTTCGACTTCCTTCCAGAAGGTGCAACTGCTTAAGTGGCAGCTACTGAGCGTCTGGTGAATGTATGAATTATCATAATCAATTTGATCAGCGTTTACTTGTCAGTTTGGCTATTAAACCGATTGTAAAGCATTCGGTTAATAAGTATAAAAATGTTGAAAGAAATAACCTAAAGGATGGTTTCCATTACAGCTGGCTGAGGGCTAAATTGATAACTGCCGGGCTTGATTGCGGTATGGGGCATTGAGATCCAAAAAGTTATTAATTTCTCTCGATAGCGTTTTAAATCTCTCTTTTCACTCTTGAACAGCATCTAGGCGAATCTATTTTTGAGAGGGCTCGATGCAAAATGGTTCAAAAAATGTATTGTTCACCCCGGAAACAAATTAAGGCAGCTAGTGGTAGGCAAAGGTGTCATCTGCACAGTTTAGATTACTGTTCCACAGAAAGTGCCACATTTAGATTTTTAAGAAAAAAAATGTATTATTTATTTTACTGTGGCCTTTGCTTTGGAAACTTCAAAGAAAAAATATACCAAGAGGGCAGAAGAAGTTCCACCTGAAAATAGTCACACTAATATCCATATTATTCATAAAATAAAAACCAACGAGTTAGCTGTCAACTCATGAGTTCAAGTGATTTGGACCCTGCCATAGAGTTTGCTGATTTTTTTATATTTTTAAGAGCTTCTGCTATACTCTTCTCAAAATAAAATATTGTATATTTGAGACAATTCTACATTTCTGTGAAACATTCATACCTTGGTTAGACAAACTAACTATGGCTGCTCAACTACTTAACTTTCCGCCCTTTTTGTTTTTATTTTCCCCAACTTTTCTACCACTTTTCAGTGCGGCTACCTTGCATTTGCTAAGTTTCTTTTCTTGCTGCGCTCAGTTTCTTTGCCGGCTTTGTGCAACTAACTTTCTTAGAGCAACGCCAGAGGCTTTTCTACTCACATTTATGCTTGAATACCGTAACAGCGACGCAATGAGCACTCAGAGCTAACGCCATCACCCTGCCACTAATGCCTCACCGTAGACACAACTCACGCTACACAGCACCCCACCCACCAACGCGGCACCACCACAAATCAACCTAACTGGCTGGCTGGTTGACGGGCTACTCGTTTCGCCCGGTTCTTTTGCTTTTCCATTTGTTTTCTTCGCACACAAGCGCTACGCTGTGGCGTCGCCAGGCCAACGCCGCTCAGACTGTGTTCAACTCTGGCCGCGTTAACATTACTCGTTGCTCTGCACGCTTGACTCGCCGAATGTAGTCGATCAAACGGTTCGTTGTGGATATCGTGTTTTTCATACAATTGTAAACGAAAATATATGCCGAGCGGGTTTTATTACTATTATTATTGTTTGTGTTTTTTTTTTGCGGTTTGCATTGCGCCTGCTTGTTTCTTTCGTGTGTTATTAGTGTTGTATTTTTGCGCTGCAAATTTGAAAATATAATTTTTTTTTGTTCTTTGTTTTTGTGGTTGTCATTTTGACCCCCACAACGTTTGCCGGCAACAACAATATGTACCCTAGCGTACTAAATACATAAGTGCAGTCTTGTAGTACATTGCTAGTGCAAATTGTTGTTGTTGTTATTTCCGTTTTTGTGCAACCAAAAGTATATAGAAAAAGAAGTGAAGTGGGCAGGAGTGGCATCGCCGGTGCCGCCACCACCAGCATGCTATAGCATAAGCTGCGCCGCCGGTCAACAATGCCAAATCGCGCGTCGTTGGCAACGCATGTACAACGAAAGCGTCGCCATGCTTTCCTTCTTCCTAATCCGCTTATCTTGAAAATGACTACTTTCGTTAATTTTGCTGGCAAATTAAAACTAAATGTTGGTTAGTGTGTGTTTTTGCTTTGGTATAACGGCAAACGGCTGTGAAGAAAATGAAATTTCTAAATAAATGTGTCTGCAGAGTTGAAAATAGTGTAAAATAAAAGTAAGTAGGAAGGCTGAAAATATACATATATGTGTTTGTGTGTATAAAAAATATAAGTAAACAAATAAATTTGACCATGCTAATTTCCAAAATTAGGAAATTTTGTGAAAATGAGTGAAAGGTGCAAAATGATAATGATCGATGTGCTGAAAATTGGCAGACAAATATTAAAAATAATATAATTAATAAATTTTAAAATATAAGAAAAAAAAATAAATAAATAAAACTCTAATAAAGAATAAAAAAAAATTAAAAAAAAAAATTAAATAAAAAATAAAAATTAAATTAAAGAATATAAAAAAAAATCGAGATAAATAAAAAATTAAAATGAAATTAAAAAATACATCAAAAAACAAAGCTTTTTATTTAATTATAAACATCTATAAAAAAAATATTTAATACATATATAAAAAAATATTAAAGAAAGCATGTAAAAAAAATAAAAGTATAGAAAAATTAAACATAAATAATAAATTGAAATAAATTTATTAAATAAAAAAAATAAGTTTAATTCAATAATAAAAAATCAATAAATTTTAAATTTTGATTTTAATAAAAAAAAATATTATTATAAAAAAAAATATGAAACAAAACCAAAAAATTAAAAAGAAATTTATAATTACAATAATAATAACTATAATAGTACTTTTCATCAGTGTCTTATGAGACTTGTTTTTTGCTGCTTTTCGCATACGTGTTGCCGTTGTCATATAACAATCTTTATTAATAAAGCTGCAAGCTGTCGCTGTGCCAAAACTTTTACAAACAAACATATACATCTTGCATTAGCCGGAAATGCTGTTAAATAAATATAGTATATATGTACATACATACATACATATGCGTTAAAAATTTGTTTTCCAAATATGAAAATGAATAATGCACGTTTATAGTGAAAAGTCTTGAATTTTGCTAACAGTATGTGAAGAACTTGCGTTAGCCATAAAAAATATCGCTTGCCTTACGTAAGTTGGCTGCAGATAATAAATTAGGTGACTAAATGAAATTTTGTATTAGAGGGTGTGCCTACAAAAAATATGGAAATTTTTATGAAAATTTGTGCAAAATTTGATGTAATTTATTTTTATAATGTGGACATTTTAATTAAAAAATAAATATATTTCTGGATTACTTAATTAATCGAAACAAGAAAAAAATTTAATTTCGCCTCTCCCAAAGTATTTTTTGTAGCATAGAATTATATAACATTATATCTTTATATTGATTTTGATCGGTAAGTTTATATGGCAGCTATATGTTATAGTGATCTGATCTGAACAATTTGTTCGGAGGTTATTGCGTTATCTTGGTCAATAAACTATGCGAAATTTTGTGAAGATATTTTGTCAATTGAGAAAGTTTTCCATACAAGAACTTGATTCTGATTGTTCAGTTTGTATGGCAGCTATATGCTACAGTGATTCGATATGGAACACTCCGACAAATGAGCAGTTTCTTGGTGAGATAAGCACGTGTGCAAAATTTCTGATAGTCTACACTCATCATTTAAACTATAAAGTCGAATAAATATAATTAAAGCAAGAACTAAGTTCATTTTGTAGCCGAATAAAAAAAAAATACTAAATATTTGTAATTTATGGATCATTACCATTCAGTTGCTTGGTAAAATGAATGTACCAACAATAAACTTTTAATGTTTAACAACTCATTTGAGTGATCGCATAGGTCACACTGACATACAGACGCTTTAAAATTCTGCAAAATTTCACTCAATACTAGCGAATAATTATTTTTAAATTTCATACGACTGAAATTCTCTATTATTCAAAATACTTTCCAATACTTTTTTTTACACAAGCGCAAATTTCATAGCGAATACTCAAACAAACAGATGCTCACAGAAAGCCTTTTGTTTATTACGCTGGCGATCGTCAAAAGCGATCGTACAACATACAAACTTACAACTGTGCATTGAAAGCATATAAAAAGAAATGATTATTTTAGCGGCGCTCCTTGACGCGTCGGCATGTAGTAAATATGTACTTAAATAATTTACGAGCATAGCGCTCGCTCAGAACTTGCACAAGCACACATACTTCCAAGTACAAAATAGCCACTCGCCTCCCATTGATATGAAGTTAGGGGGTTGCATAAACGTCTCAGCTCAATACGAAACTGCTGCAACAACAACAAGTACGATCGCGCTTGACTTCCACTGACTCTCCTACACACCACTCTGGATGGCAGGAGGGTGTGTTGTATTTTAATGTTTGCTTTTGTGTGTGTGTGTGTGCGAGTGGGCTGCCTTATTCTGTCTTGTCGACGCACAGCTGGTTTTCCTCACAGTCGACCGACTAATGTACATACATACATACATATATATGTTTGCATACAATAGTTAATAGCATTCTGTTTACGCTCGCGTGCTCAGCGTTCGTCCATTTGGCCGTGAATCAGTTTTGAGATCGCATTTTCGAAGATCAAACGTGCAGATCGACGGGTGATTTTTAAACGAAAAGTTATTGGAAAAATATTTTTTTCCGTTTACTGTGCGGCGCTGTGGGAAAATATTGTAAATATTTCTGTTAGTGTTTTTTCTTGTTGTAAAGTAAATACAAAAGCTCAAAGCAAGCTGCAGTTGGGGGAGAAAAAAAATTGTGTGAAGGCAACTGTGCTGTGAAATTTAGAAAAAATATTTTTTTCATCGACAACATTTAATCATAAAAAACTAGAATTGTGCAAAAAATTAAAAAAAAAATTTTTTTTACAAAAACTGCTTTTTGCACGAACAAAACATGCAAACTTTTAATTTTGAAAAAAAATTTGACAATATGTGTATACATATGTACATATTTAAAAAAATTTAGTTAAAAATAAAATATTAGTTTTAAAACTATATAGTATTTTGATAACCTACAAATGTACATAAAATACAAAATTTTGCAACAAAAACAAAATATTTTGAAAATATAAACAAAAAATAAATTACCAAAAAGATATTTTAAACGTAGTTGTTAAAAAAAAAAAATTAATTAAAAAATGGAATGTATTTTTTAAATAAATATTTATCTGAAATTTTTTAAAAATATTTTTGGACTCTTTTGTGAAGTTATTTTTGAAATATTTTTTTAATAGTTATTTGAAAAATATTTTAGAAAAACGTTTTTAAAATATCTTTTAGAAAACACATTTTTATTTTAAAATATTTATTTGGAAAATGTTTTTTTTTTTGTAAATTTCTATTTTCTAAATTGTAAACATAAATTTTTTTTTTGAAAATATTATTGCTTTATAAATTCTTCTTTTTTAATAAAATTGTTCGATACAGTGTGTAAGTATTGTCTGAAAACGCTCACACTTGGATGACATAAATTATCATTAGGATAATTAGAACTTTAAATTTTCGAAGCGTGCACCAATTATCTATTCAGAAAACGCGCACCAAGTTCAATAGTGAAATACATACTCTGAAAATAGCATGAAGTGATCACGCTGACAGTTTTACTTACAAGCATACATACAAAAACAAAACTTATAAATATATTTTTTACTATAACTGATAATTAACGGAAATTTAAAGAACATTATTATCAATTTATAAATGAAATACAAAATATTTAATGAATTTCGCGTTGCCAACTACATAAAATGTATGCAAATTTCATAATTGAGGTGTTGTTGGTTGAGCAAATTGTTACACCCTATTTGTTTCGAAATATGACACATGCTGGTGTGCCTAAAAATTATCTACATAGTGTCTGTATTAAATAAATATATGCTCATCGATAAATTAGCCACATAAGTACATACATATGCATAAGAAGCTCTAAATTATAATAAATATATAAAAATGTTATAGCGACAAAATTCATTTCGAAATTTCTTCATACTCTGTTAATCTGTTATTATATTGAGTTTTGAAACAATTCAAACATAATATAATATGCCGCTGATAAGGCTAGTATACGTACATATACATAGTATACGATACCTACTGTATGTAATATAGGTTCATACATGTGTTCGTATATGTCTGATGCAGATCGAAAATTTGTCATCAGCGTATTTTTGACTTTGATAGTGATTAAATTAATTGGTTAATATATTTTCTAAAGAAATATGATAGCGTTGAAAAAATATTAATTTCGTATATAAAACTGACCTTGTAAAGAATATAAAATCGTATTTGTAGATGGCACAGTTTGTTCTTACTTACTTATTCTTTCCATAATCGTCTAATATAAAGTTTTGTAGTACGTTTTTTCTAAAATAAAAATATAAAAAAAACATCATTTAACGGTCTCTATTCGGTTTTGAAATGACTGTAGTCTGAAACATCTTTTTTCAGCATAGGTTTAGCGTTTCTTAAACATGTTTCCAATATATCATACATAACATATCCATATCATTTCGAGTTCCTAAAACTCCATAGCTCTAAATGCCTTCTTCTTATTAATTATACATTACTCATACTGTTTTTTGTTTTCTAAGTGTAGAAATGTTCAATCTAGAGTTCTGTTTTACTTCTTCATTTTCTTGGCTGGTGAGATGACAGTTCTTTGTCAGATACTTATGGAAACGGTCTGTTACGAGTCTGTTAAAGAGCTGTTTGAGTATAATATTATATATAAAAATGATCGTACGATAATCTTTCAAATTTGCATAGGTTGTAGTAAATTATTCTAATTTAGACGGAAAATATTATATTTAGTTACCATTTACGGAACATTTTCCCAAAACAATGGATTATTGGAAAAATTGATACAATTTGGATTTAAATATCGGTTATTTTCTTAATTTAGAGCATTATGATGGGCTTTCTGCATTATCTTTCCTAAATATGTCTCAACAAATTCATTTAATTTTTTTTGTTATATTGGCTTTCAGGGATTACTTAATCAAATTCAAAGCAACTTGCAACAAAATCATGAATAAATAGTTGCAGTTCCGAGGCTTTATTGAAAAATATTTTTAATGGCCAATTCCACTTAAAAAAAATGTTATTTCAAGTATAAAGTAAGTAATTGAGTTAATCACTTATTGACTTACGATTATGCATGGAAAAATTTGTATTATTTACTTAGATAACAAATAACCCGTTTCAAGCGTAAAGCGCTTACATTTGAACTATAAATTTTATAGCAAATTGAGGTGAAACACTTGAGAAATGGGAGTCAAGTAAAAGCGCCACTTATCTTGCCGCGAAGCTATACGAAACACACCTTTTTTATAAATACAAATAATAATATCGAAAAATAAATTTAAAAATAGTGCATCAAATGCATTTCCCAACTTTTCAAAGCAGCAAAGCTTTCATGCATTCTCATTTACCTTAAGTACATACATTTGATTGAGCAGATATTTGTAAACAAAAAATCGATAGCTTATTTAAAGTACGCAAATGCATTGGCTGCAATGAAATATTGTAATTAATGCACTTTAAAGAGTTTGATCTTGCGTAATTGAAGCTTAAAAAATTAATAGACACAAATTGGCGATCGCTATAATGGCCGATCGGATAAGTGGTATTACATATGTACTTATATTTATAAATGGTAACAACATTTGACTATTAGTTATAACGGTGATTGGGAAATAGTTAGCGAAGTAGAGATACTGTAGAGTTAAGCAGCATATGAATACTCGTTGGTTGGAGTGTGGAAGAGGCTGGAGACTGGAGAGTGTCACAAGTGAATGTTGAAAGGAAGCGCATACGATTTTTTCTTATTTATCGACTTTTAACATTTGGGAAGTGGAAATGAAAAGCAGTTTCATAATCGTAGTGCTTTGTTATTGTTGTTTTTCTAAATGCTTGTTGCGGCGGTTATGCATTTAATTGATCACATTCATCAGAGATCGCTTTAGCGCTGTTATCATTCATTGTTATTAGCAGATTGAGCATGAGAGGGATAGAGAAAGAGGAGATATAAAAGCACAGTGTATACCACACACAGGTATTATGGATTTGTATTGAACGAAATTTAAGAGCCAGTTTTACAAACCTATAAAGTAAATTAAAAAAATTAAATAAACTGAAATAAAATAAAATAAAATAAATAAAAAATAAAATAAATGAAAAATAAAATGAAATAAAATAAAATAAAATCAAGTTAAGTAGTATAAACTAAAAAAAAAAATAAGATGAAAATAAAATAGAGTATAATAAAGTGAAATAATATGATTTCAATTGAAATAAAAAGCTGTCTATGATGAGCTGTCTAGTCTATGAAAAATATTAGGGGGTTTCGTCGAGTAAAACACGCCCTATTATCAATTTTTTTTTTTCATATAAAAAATTAAGTATTTTATATAAATTTTTTATTACTCCGAAGATACATATTTGATAAAGATTTTGTTAAATTTTAAAAGGAAAATATTCAAAAGTCGGTCATAACGACGTCACTTGCGGCAGTCCCTCGGAAAAAGGGTGCTTCCGCCTTGGTCAATAAGCAACACCAAACTTTTTAAAGATATCTTGTGAAATAAAAAAAGTTTTCCTTTCAAGAACTGTTCCGGCAAATGAGCAGATTCTTGAGGAGAAAAGAATATGTGCAAAATTTCAGATCGATAACTTAAAGACTGAGGGACTAGTTAGAGCAGATAGACTATGGTAGATAGGTAGACAGACCGACATGGCTAAATCGAGTCAGCTCATTAAGCTGATCATTTATATATACTATATATTTTGTGGAATCTATAACGTTTTCTTCTGACTGTTACAAATTTCGTGGCAAGATGAGTATATACGGCGTAAAAAAACTGTGTGGCAAATATAATTTTGCAATAATAAAAATAATATCTGAAAACTTTTAAATTCATGTCAAAATATATTTTATTATATACTTGTATACATAAAATTATTATATACATTGCATGTTTTCTAGCCTTTCTCTGCATTTAAAAAAATTTATGCATAGCACGACTAACGATTTCCACTTACATGCCACATAGTATACAAACATAGTTTTCCGTCAAACTCTATAGTTGCGGCTCATTTAAATTTTTTAATTACTCTTTATAGTTTTTCTTAAAGTTAATTAGAAAAAACATGTCTTTGGCGTGTAATAACCAACAACCAATTCATATTTGCATTAAATATCTCTTTACTGTCGTGCAACATTGAGGTTATACTCTTTGCAACACCCGTAAATGCAAACACCCTTTAGTGGAGTATTTCATATCGTGCTGTTTGCCGATTTCATTTGTTGCAAGCAAATTGTTTGAGTTCAAAAAAATTTACACTAAAAATGTTCACATGTGTTTGCATGTATGCATGTGTGTGTTTGTATGGGCTCAGTCATGTGTCGAACAATGTATGTATGCAAATGAAAATGAAAGTAACATATTTTTCATTAGCTAAATTTTAATTATCACTAATGGCAGGCAAGCAGTTCGGCTGGCAGCTGTTTGGAGTTTGTGGGTGTTGCGGATTCATATTTTTTCTTAACATTTTATTTTGATATTTTCCATTTGGCATCTCCGTACATGCTGTATTGTCATGCAACATTGTGTTGCATGCAATTCGAAATGCTGATTAGTTGTGTGCAACGTCGCTTAGTAGCCAAACCACGGTTTTTGGGGTGGGCCGTTTAGAAAAGAAGTTCAATGACTTCTGTGGAGAAGGAAAATAGCGATTGGATGGCGTAGAAAATTGCTACTTTCACAAAAAAGTGTCTTTATTCAAATTATTAGAAATGTGAGGGCACAGTTGTATTATAGCATGTTTTTCATTAGTTTGGTCAATTGTCTACAAAAATAATGCTTTTTTATATTAGTAAATATACGTATAAATATTTTTTAAAATATGCTTCCTTAACGGAATTTTAATAGCCTTAAGGTCGTAGAAATAGAAACTTACAAACAAAGGAAAATATTAGAATCTGCTGCTTTAGTAATTGTATTTAATTATGTCTCCTTTGACAATTATAGACTTAAAAAATTAAAAAAATAACAATTAAAAATCAAACAAAGTCACAAAAAACAAAAAGTTTTAAAAATGTAAAAAAAACATAAAACCTTAATTACTAATACTGCAAGTATGTCGAGAAAAGTAAAAAAAAATTAAAAATTATGATAAATATTAAAAAATATTCCAAAAACAAATAATTTTATAATTAAAAAAAAAATAGAAAAAATAAACACAAATAAAAAAATATAAGTATTGAAAATAGTGAAAAAAATTATATACTTATAATGTTTTAATTTAATGTTTTAAATTTAAATTCTTTTAAAATTTTTAATTGGTGAGAAGTTAGCCTCAAGAGAGGCCTGTGAAAATTGGCTCTCCGAATTTTTTGCCAATAGGGACGCAGCCTTCTACGAGAGGGGTATAATTAAGTTGGCATCTCGTTGGAACAACAATTTTATGAACAAAATGGCACATATTTGGTTTAAATCGGACAAATGCACACAAAGTTATCCTCTTTTGAAAAATCAATAAAAAACCGAACGAATTTTTTACTTTACCTAATATATTTGTAATTGAGTGGAATTGTTAATCTTGTATTTTTAAAAACTTTTTCTTACTTTTTCATATATAATATTTGTTTTAAGAGCTAGAAAATTTTCAGCATACAGTTTTTGTTTCAAAAACTCTCCATTTTAAAAATAAAAATTTTAATTTTATTAGCTGGTACTAAAATCATCTTTTCCGGCATAAATTTATAACAAATATTTGCCAAAAAGTTTCGATATAACCTTTATAACCGGAAAAAGGTAATAAAAAGAAAAATTTACACAATCCTTATAAAGGTATATAAAGTTCATGATAATCAACATTTATTTATGTTGCTTGCCACACGGGCTTATATTTTATAAAATTTAGCTGCCAAATATTGGAATTAAATGAAAACAAGTAGAAAGCAAGTATGACAATGTACGAAAAATAACAATTAGCGGGTTAACGGTTATTTGTTTGACTTTTATTTTCTTTGCTGTTGGTGCTTCGAAACTTTTCGAGTGCAATAGTTAGGAAGTCTTTATTATAATTCGTGTTTTTTATGCTAATTTTTCACTGCTGAAATCGCAAAAATCAGCCGGGTTTGCGTTGTTGCTTCGTTTGCTTTTTGCTATATAAGGGAGTGTCCTTTTGCTGATTGTTTGAAAGAGTTATTATACTTTTCTTATTTCTTTACATTTTCTGTCTCTTTCATACATTATGTCAACAATGTAATGACAATATTTTTTATTTCTTGTCACTTATATATTGTATTTTAATAGATTAGTTTTTATTGTGTAATATCTTTACTCGACTCGAAAACTTTAAACCACAAGTGATCAATTCAATATTTTTATTCTAAGGTCATAAAAGTTTTTAAATAATTGTAGCAAATTTTTTATACTTTTTACTTTTATAAAAAGTTAAGTTATGAGAAAATGGCCCTAAAAGCTACCATTTTCGCACTTTAAACAAATTTTATGACAAAATGGCCAACTTAAAAGAAACATAAAGTCTTGCAACTGAACTATGACCACAAAAAAGTCATAAATATTTATTAGATTGCAATTATTTCCTGCTTTCAAACTTTTCAATATTTATTTCGGCAAGAAATGCTGCCAATGCACCCAACATAGCTGTCATAATTTGACATTTATTTGACAGGCTGTCACAATACACGTTTGCCACAGGGTTGCTTACAGTTTTATATGTATTAATTGTATGCATTTGTGTAGCTTGGAACTGCCATTTTTTTTGTAAAATATTGCTTTCTTCGCATGTCCGCTGCTAATCAACCTCAATTTTTATTTTCTTTGAATGCCGCGTTTTGCGTTTATTGCCTTATTTTATTTCGCCAAACACACCCACTAATTTTAATTTGCATGCGTAGCAAATATAGCAAACATTTATAAATTGTAGCGATGCATAGCGAGGTAATGGAAATATGCGGTAAAGAAAATTGATATTAGTTATGCTTTAGCCACTGAATCAACCGGAGACGCCTGCTCTGCTCTCATTTGCTACTTCGCCTAATATTACGATGTGGGCTCAAAAGTATGCTCACTGGAGTGGTAACTTTCCTATATTTTCGGGATTTTGGAAATTTTAATTACGTGATCCCGAAATCACCTAATTTAGCATTTTTTGTTTGCTAAAAAAAAACTAAAATTTTAATTTCGGATTCACGAAAATTTTCGGAATTGAATTATAAGCAATTTTGATTTTTTACCACAAAAATAATTTATTTACAATGATATTGAAATGTATTTTATTATGTTACAAAAATTTCCATATAAAGATTTTTTTTTTAATAATTGCAGTTTCCAATTTAAAATTAAATTAAAAATTTAGTGTAAGAATATTCAAACTTCTTTTCTACAGTTCCGAAACTTGCGGGATTTCGAAACATTCACAATTATGAATAATTTCGAGGTTATATAACGGCTACTTTCAATATATGCGTAATGTCGGGATCCCGAAAAATTATCATGACAAATTTCGGGATACCGAAAATATGTTATGGCAACTTTTGCGCAAGAAAACACAAATGGGCGCGCTCAAACACAACAACCACAAAAAAGTCGAATCAACTAGAATGTGCCAGCTGTCAGTTAGACTCTATGTACACAGTTGCTGTGTGCGGCCAAGCATAGAATCCGGTACAATTAGATGCATACGAGCATTTCTTGCTTAGCCGCCAAGAAGAAGACATACTTGGACACAACAATAGCACGCTTGCGCTCATCATCATCATTTTGACGAACTAGTTTGGTTTCGATTTAGTTGAAGTGGCGCAATTTGGTTTGCACTGTGTGCAAGAAGGTACTTACTATAAAATTAGTTTGGATGAAAATTACGCCTGGAGCGGAACTGAATGAAAGAACAAACACAAAAAATAAGCGCAGAAGAAGAAACAAAATTATGGCAACAAGCAAACAATCAAGCGGCGTGCGGTTAAAGAACTTGGCGGCCTGGCTAACTAGTCACTGGATATGAGTATTAAGAACAGCTGGACTATGCTGGCTATTTTAGAGCAGCTGCTGCGGTTGGCGCATACCACAAGCTGGGCTTCAACTAACTAGTTACTAATGCTGCTGTATATTTCTTTATGTATTTGTTGCAAGTCGCAGTCGTACCTTCAGCAAACTGACAATGACTGGCGAAATAATTTTCCACTTTGTTGCACAAAATCAAATAGCTGCGAGATTGCGGAAAAACTAGACTGGCGAGTTGTACTGTTTAAGTACTCGTATTTATGCAGCATGCCAAAGAATTAAGTAAATGAAAATTGTAGGCAGAATTGAAGTAATAATAAGGTATTCTGAAGGGGAGTGAAATCGCGTAACTTCAAGGTGCTTGACTAGCTGAGTAATGAAAGACGAAATAATTATTAAATACAGGCAGTTTGAACAGGTAAATTAGAGAGGTATGGTTGTATGAAATCGAGAGCTAAGGAGTTTTAAGATCACTCAGTGGGTCGGGGGTTCAAAAATTTCGACTTGCCTAGCATTATGAAGTTTAAGAGTGTTTATTGGATATAAAAGAACTTCTCTAACTAACAATATATCTTAAATAGGGATTTCTCTTCTTTAAAATTCTATATTTCGTGAACGCTGCTATTTTATCAGGTTTAATACCGCTAAATTTATGAACTCTTACAATTTAATGATATGTATAATGAGATATTATAAAAGAGCTGAAACAATCAGAAAGATAAAGGGTTCACTAATTTAAATATGGTATAGTGAACTTAAGGAGTTGGGAGAAACCGTAAGATATCAATAAGATATGAAAATCTCAGAAGTACTTGGTTTCATGGTCATGGTCTCACGGGAAACTGAAAAAGCGAGGTTAAGGGTTGATAATATATATATATATATATAGTATAAATAGTTTTATAAACTTGCCTTTGGTTAAAAGCATTTATATTCATATCTTTCTGAGGTATATTATTTTAAAAATACCCTTCTTGCCTTTAGTCAGCTCTAAATACTTACTAAGCATTATCTCGAGTAAATTATTTTCTATCTCAAATGACAATTAACCTCAGTGACATTTTACACGCCTTTTTTCGTTATTCACAAAGCACTTACATTTAGTTTTTTGTGTCTTCTTACATTTATTTGTCTTCTCCTAAGGTGTCAAGCCTCATGTTAAATCTCATTCGTCGTTACTATTATTAATAATTACTTCTGTGCATGGTTTTCTTACAAAAAGTGCTAAAACAGTTATAAACAATTCAGATGATTATGCATTATTTATATGTACAAATTTTTTTTTTAGTTCAGCGACTCTTTGCTAAAATTTTCCCATTATAAGAATTAGAGTCTAGTGCTCCTTTGTAGTACAGCAAAAATCTAAATAATTATGAAAGCTATTAGCAACAATGCGTTTTCAGTTGCTCTGGTGTCATTTGCTAATGGGGTTCTTAACCTTTTGCCTGTAGATGACGGATGTGTCATATCAAAGTGGGCACAGTGAATATTTATCAGGGAGCGTGGGTATTTTGGCGGCCATCAGGCATTTAAAATGAGATTAATCGTGGGAATTATTGTTAGAATTATAAATATATAATTTCTTTGCTATCATTTTATAGCTAAAACAGGAAGTGCTGGTACAAATTATAATTTTTAGCTTAAATTCTGTATTCTTTGTTCACAATTATTGGTTGGCGCTTGAGAGTTTGTGGGTCATCTCATCAACTAGAGAGTAAAATGATACGAAACAGATTTTTGTACTTATTTTTTTTTGTAAATATAGTGAAATTAATAATTACATTTTATAATGGCGGATGTTCTTTTAAAAAATAATTATAACAAAACAAAAAATTTTAGAATGAAATTAGAGAAATATGATAAAAAGCGAACTAAAATATTATATATAAAATTTTTTTCGAAAAAAATATAAAAAGCTTACATCAAATAGTTAACCAAAAACAACAAATTTACATAAAAATCATAGAAAAATATTGAAAAAAAATTGAGTTAAGTCAAAAGCTATAAATTTGATTATAAAAAATAAAACAAATACAAGAACTAAATAAAAATTTCTACTCCTCTTTAAATAACTGCGCTTCACTTGGCTAGTAGCAAGTTGAAACTATGACTATGAAACTTATAACTTATATAAAAATATTTTTAAAATATAAATTAAGACAAAAGCTATAAATTTGATTTCGAACCACCTTATAAGTAATAAAACAAATATAAGAAATAAAAAAATATATATCTTTTCCACTCCTTTTCCTAGTAACTTCAAGTTCACTTGGCTTGTGGCAGGTTGCACCTTAGACTTTGTTTTACTCACTATAGCATTTATAGCAAAGAATTCTATTGTTGTTAATGCTATTGCAAAATCTTTATATTTCAACAAGGATTGTCCATTACTAGCGGCCATTCTTAGCAAATGCAGCTACCAGATAATCTAAAAGCTTAGAGAGAAAAAGATAGCGCATCTTTCCAAAGAATTACTTTGCGGCAGCTATTTCGTGGCTATATTGTTTATAAATAAAATGAAAAATAAAAAAAATTAATATAATTCTAATAAAAATAATAGATGCAAACAGTATTAAAAAGCAGACAAAGAAAGCACAAAGCAAACTTAGAGAAATGTGATTTAAATTACGGAAGTCGGAACGCTGCATTCATTAGTAACGCCGCTACAAAGAGAGTAGTGGAAAAAGTGTGAAAATGAAATGCCGTTAAGCAACTGCATAGCTGCGGCTTAAATTACATTGATATATGAATGAAAGATAAATATATTGTATGTATATACAAAAAATCTAAGACGCTCTTTTAATAATTACTAACGCTGTGCCGTATAGACTAATAAAGATTCGCTTGCTGGTATAATTAAGAGGATGGCAATTACTAAAATTATATTTCTATTCTACGGTTATTCGTCTACTTCATTCAGCATAAATATAAAGCTCTTATTTTCAATTTAGTTTCAAAAGAAGGGTCAAAGAGCTTAAGGTTTGAGGTCTCCAACGGTTGTCAAGATTTAAAGGATTGAAAGAAATGAAGCGCAGAAAACATTTGGAGAGTACCAAGTAATTTCTTTGATTCGAAAGGTTCCTACAAATTTCCTTATTCTTCATTAATATAGTATCTAAAAGTTTCGAGATGTAGTGGAATATTAATAAGCCTTTAATATGGCTTACATTATACCTATTTTAAGTAATAAGCCCAAATATTTAGCGAACTTTAACCAGTGTGGAGTATTATATATTTATATATAGCTTTACGAATACTTTTCAAATACTTAAAGCATAATTTTAAAAGTCAAAAGTTTTATTTTTTAATGTTGGAGTAAGACGTAAAGGTAGAGAGAGCGAGAGAGAGAACAAGAGGGAGGGAGCGAATGAGCATGTTATGGTTGTAGAAAGTAACCACCACAAGAGAGCTGATTTTCTTTGAGTTCTACGAAGTATCTAGTTTATTAAATAGGGCACAATAGACCATAGGCTGCGGTGCGTACCTCAAAAATTAATCTATACTAAATTGGAGTAACATTATTTTTACTTATGCTTCCAAAAATTCGTTTGAAGACCAAAAATATATATTTAATTAATATTACATCAAAAGCACAGCATGAATGAGTTGAAAGCATTAATATTTTTTATGACTTTCTTATTTTTGAATGTAGTAAATTATTTAAAAAACAAAAACTATACAACAAAGAAACACAATTTTCTATGTAGTAGAATAACAGTTTGACTTGCAAATGACGCCCACAAATGACAGATGCTTGTCTACTTATTTACCTACAGACCCGCCGACAAAAGAAAAATTAAATAATGAATTCGCAAACGAGTGACTAATACGCTTTTTCTCATAGAAGATGTATATTAAATTAGAAACTTGTGCAGAAAAATTGCTAAGTTACAGCATAAATAACTGAATGAGATAATACATATAACATATATACATAAGTACGCACATAGAAGCCTTGTCTTCGTCGTAACTTTTGATTTTCGAAAATTTTAATTGAAATTTATTAGGCTGCGCGCGCTTCTGACAAGAGTGATTAAACAAATTAGCCTTCATAAACAATTGGATGAATAATTTCGAAGAAAGAGACCACACACATGCACACGCACGCACATATGTACATACATATATGAGCGAACGCCGTCAACGCCTTGTTTTTCCGTTAAATTAACGATGATGCGTTGCGCTCGCGTCAATTGGTGAATTGGCAATGATAGTGACTCAGTGCGTTAGTGAGCCAGTCAGTCAGTCAGGCAGCTGCACACTCACTTGCAAATAAATTTGGTTTGCAACATTTTTGCCACTTAAATAATAAAGCAAATAATAAGCCACTCAGCGGCGACAATGGCGAGTGATTTTACTGATGAAAACAGAAATATTGCAGAAAAATATAAAATTCATGGGTTGAGTAATCACCAACAATAGTAATAATAATGAAATAAATTTAATAAAAAAAAGTAGCACAAACAACAAGTCAGCGATAAAATAGTAAATCAAATGATTTTTTCTCTATTTATTGTCTATTAGGTATAACGCTTATGTAGTTGTGCGCCAAAGATGTTGGGTATTTTTTATTGTTTGTGCAACATATGTTTGGCACATTTTTCTTGAATTGAATCAGCGCAATTGGCACAGCAAATGAAAGATGAACGCTACAAAAACAACAGCAACAATAAGTAGACTGCACACAAAGAAACAAAATCGTTGAGTAAGAGCGAAAAAAATTTAAAAAAATTAGAGCATCATCACAGCAACAAACGCGCTTTGTTGCATTGCGTAAAGCCTAGCAGATTTATGGTACAAGTTCAAACAATTCAAAATGCTTTCAAAAAACGAAATTCATAAATATTCGAAAAATGGTTTCGACATCAAAAAGTGGATCATCCATTTCAAATGTTTTGAAAATTAGGTTTGGAAAATTAATAAACAATTGATATTGCGCAAGTAAATTGAATTTTCAATAAATATCAGCTCCGTTTGTACACTATGAGTAGGGTCACATGTTCATTTATTTATTGAGCTAGTTAGTTAATTGCTTGAAGCATTGAATTGAAGATAGCTTGTGTTGATTTGAAAAAGGCTGCTGCAATCAAGTTCGCAAAATACAAAATTTTTAATATAAATTTTATAGTTTTTAATCGGTCAGTTGGACGGACAGACAGACGGACATAGCTAAATCGACTCAGCTTGTCATTCTGATCATTAACATATTATATATATTTTATGGGGTCTCCAACGTTTCCTACGAGGTGTTAAAAACGTCGCAATAAACTGAATATATCGTATTCAGGGTTGAATTTTTTCTAATTTTGAAGGATGGTGTTGAGCTTGACGAGGGCTTGAGCACTGTAATCGATGCAAAACCTATAACATCTTTTATCGTAGTTCACTCGATTATTTTTTATTAATAAAATCATTATAACAATTTTTTCAGTCTTCAAAACGGACGAAATTTAGGTTATTATTTTTTTGGTGACCACCCTAATGATTATATATGTATTGAAAAATATATATAATATATGCAGCTATTTTCACACAAAAATGTGAAATGAAGATCGAAAGTCAGTTTCCATTTCATTTGAAACCGCAAATATTTGCACAGAAAATACATTTTTTTTTTCACAAATATACATTTAAAATTAAATCAGCTGTCAGGCGGTTTTGACTTTAGCGCCAACTGTGTTTGGCAGCCAACTAACGGTTTGACGCAACACACACGCGTATACATATGTGGCGCGACGTGAGTTGAGTCGTTTTATATGACGCAGACAACAACAGTAGCAATTAAGTGACTGCGCATGCGCACAAGCTGGCAAACCGTCAACGCAGCAAGAAGCATAAAAAGCGCGCGCATATTTTATATATTTCTATGAGCATATGTTGTGTTGCCAACACATATGCGTGCCTGTGTGTGTGTGCGTCTGGCTTAGACCACTTTCACTGCAAGCTTGCCGCAAAAATTTAACTTGCAACTTGTGGTTGTAATTTCAGCCACACATCGAAGGCGTGCGACTCTACGCTGCTTATTTGGACAGCGTTTGTGCGCATAGAAAATAAATAATGAAATTGAAATGCAGAAAATGCGAGTAAAAAGTAATAAAAAAACATTAAATATGCATTTTCTGCTTTAAAAGTTGACAAGTGCGTTTTTGTTGGCAATAAAATGTTGTTGCTACATTGCGCGCATAAAACATAGCGGCTGGGGATGTTGCTGTTGCAACGTGTGATATATATTTGATTGTATTTAACTGTCTAGCACATGTTTCTTATATAAATATATACATGTGTATATATGTATAAACTTATATATAAACATATGTATGTCTTCATAATGCTTTTCTTATACATACTACTTCCCTTACTCCCCTCCTAGCTCGTTATTATCTAGCACATTAAGCGCTTGGTTAGTTCATTCATATGCTCGGTTAATTTTCCCATTGGATGCACTGTTGTCTGCCGGTTTTTGTTTACATTTTCTCGAAGTCTTGTTTTTCTTAGCACTTTTTTATAATTTTTACACTTTTTATTGCCACATTAAAATGTGTGAAAAATGTCTATCGTGTAATTATTTCTGTGAGTATGTTTAGAAATACATATATAAATATACAGTATTCGAAGCCTTTCCTTTTATTTGTTGAGGCTCGTCTGTCTCTTAATTTGTAGTCAATACGCGTATGCGTAGAAAGTCATTCAGCAACTGACGATTTGACATACTGAAAAACATATCGCGAATAGTATAATATATACATATATATGTGTTTGAAAATATATATTATTTTATAAAAATAATAAATCGTAAGGCCAGTCTGAAGACTTTAAGAAAAGTCTAACTTTGACAATTTATTCTGGAAGTAAGAAAAAAGGAATCAAGAAAAAGGTTCAGTTTTTCACCAAAAAATGCGCAGTATGTTGGATGCTATAGTGTTCCGATCTGCACAATATGTTCGGATATTTTTTACTGACAATAATCCATTTAAAAGCTTGTGAAGATATCTTCTCAAATAAAAAAATTGAAATCCTGACAAGGATTAGTTTTGACCGATCAGTTTGTATGGCAGCTATATGCTATAGTGATACGATATCGGTAGTTCCAAAAATGAGGAGCTCCTTGGGGTGAAAAGAACGTATGCAATATTTCAGATCGATATCTTTAAAACTGTGAGACTAGACTGACAGAGATATCCTTTTTGAAATTTATACATATATGGCAATATGTGCTTGCAAATGCATTTAAAACTCTGTTATAAAATATATGTTTATGTACAATACATATTTTTTTTTAAGTTTTCTTTGTATCTTCCACTCACTGCATTTTCCATTTGAAATTAAAAGTCATTGCTGCGTTTACAACAACATTTATTGCCTTCGATGGCAATTACTTGGCAGTTAATTAAAACTACTTAACGCAATGCTACATTATGCCATTAGAGAAGTGCACATTTAGTTGATGTAGTTATATATGGGCAGCTGCTTAACTGGAAAATCGATTTGTAATCAAAACAAACGCAGATATTGGCTAACGGTTATTGGCACTTTTTAGCAACTGCCATTTCAATGAACTCTCCATAGCGATTCAGTGGCTTCATAAATAGTTTAACTGAAATTGAAAGTGAGGATGAAAGTAAAAAATAAAATAAATAGAAAAATTATATACTGTATAAAGTATATTTGAAATAAATTGAATTAATTTATTTATTTAGGTGTTAACGAAATTTTTTTAATCAAAAGGTAGCTCTCTTTTAATATTATAATTAATTAAATCAAGTATGAGTAAAAACAAAATAAAAAATAAAACTTTCATTTTTTTCTTAATTTTAATTTTTCGTTGTTTTTTATTTATATAATTTTTTTTTTGCAATAAAATGCAACAATTTGTAATTTAAGTGTCAATAATTATTTTTTAATTTAAATGCATATTTCTTTTAATATTTTAAAATTGTCATGTCGTATGACTTAATATCCTTAAAATCCACAACTCATTTGTACACCATGGCGTATGATGAACCTCGCATTGCGCAGTTAAAAATTGACACGGCGTATTATGAACTTTGAAAATATTCACGCAAAATTTGAATATATTTTTAATTAAATAAATATTTAATAAATCTGCTGCACTGATTGTGTGAAAATAAATTTCAAACTGCCTTGCAGTTGACATATTTTTATTTTTTCCTCAATTATATGATCATGTACTAAATATTTTGCAATTTCCCTTTCATAAATAATTACATGTTTCGTTTGTCATTTCATGTCATATAAGTTTAATGACATACTCTGTGCAATAATTAGCTATCGATTGTGATGCAATTAACGACATTTCTGGTAACTAGTGCAACATAACTACGATTTGCTGCAAACAAATTGCTTCAACATGTATGGGAAAAAGGAAAATTGCTTAAATACATAGTAAATTATGCACATATAACGCAAAGGAAGAAAATAGTCAATTGAAAAAATTTATCGAGGTCAAAGTGAGCCAAAGCAAGACAGTGTCGACTAAGACAAAAGTTATATCAAAAATGTTTGTAGAATATTTTTAATTTTTTTTTTAATATAGAGCGTGAAGAAATATTTCATATATTATATATAATAAATATATTCATATATCATATATATTAAAATAAAAAAGGTAAAATTGATAAAAAATTTAAAATTATATTTCATTCAAAATTTAATGCCAAAGTCAAAAATTTATTAAAAAAAAATTTATAAAAAAAGTTTATAAAATACTTCTAAAAGAATTTAAAAGATATACAATATATGAAACAAATATAAAAAATTAAAAAAAAATTCTAATTAAAAAAAAAATTTAATTAAAATTAAAAACAAAATTATAAGATATGAAAAACAGTTTAAGCATTTAAAAAAAATATTTAAGAAAACAAACATATTAAAAAAATTAATAAAAGAAAATATAACAAAAAAAAATACTTTTGTCACTTGCAATAATGTTAGCTATAGGTCGCCGCTGAAGGTAACCACGCGGAAACTTTAATTACAAAGTTTCCCTCTAACATTCTACAACTTTTAACACCTATACACTTACATAGTAATGAGCAAACGTTTCCACTTTAGAAGTACGCTCTTATATACATATATGTGTAACTAGATATGTATATGTCAATATGTCAGCAACAACAACCATATTATAAACCTATAAATTTACAGTTGTTTAGCTTCAACTGCTGCATTTTCTTCTCAATCCAGTCAGCAAGCAAGCGAAACACCCACACGCATGCGCAATGAGCTAATGCTGGTTAACATCAGCCAACCATCCAGGCAGTCTCATTGACAAATGAGTGGACGCACAAGACGTGAATTGACATAAATTTTGCCTACTGTTAAGCTTACTGAGCAGCAATGCTGTGGGCTTAATTGCTGACTCGTTCACTTATTCGTATAATATTGTATGTATGGGTGTGTTCGTCAGTGTGTGTAGGAAATAATTTACAATAAGCTAGCTTCGCCATTTGATATATTTATACTCTCGCAACCTGTTGCTACAGAGTATAATAGTTTTGTTCACCTAACGGTTGTTTGTATCACCTAAAATTAAACGAGTTAGATATAGGGTTATATATATATAAATGATCAGGATGAAGAGACGAGTTGAAATCCGGGTGACTGTCTGTCCGTCTGTCCGTCTGTCCGTCCGTCCGTCCGTGCAAGCTCTAACTTGAGTAAAAATTGAGATATCTTTATGAAACTTGGTAGACATGTTTCATGGTACCGTGAGACGGTTGGTATTGCAGATGGGCGTAATCGGACCACTGCCACGCCCACAAAACGCCATTAATCAAAAACAAATAACTTGCCATAACTAAGCTTCGCAATAAGATACAAGACTGTTATTTGGTACACAGGATCACATTAGGGAGGGGCATCTGCAGTTAAAATTTACTTAAAAAGTGGGCGTGGTCCCGCCTCTAATAGGTTTAATGTTCATATCTCCTAAACCGCTAATGCTATAATAATTCACTGGAAGCAAATGTTTTTAGCACTTCTATTGACGGTGTGAAAATAGTTGAAATCGGGTGGCAACTCCGCCCACTCCCCATATAACGGTACTGTTAAAAACTACTAAAAGCGCGATAAATCAAGCACTAAACACGCCAGAGACATTAAATTTTATCTCTGAGATGGTATAAGATGACTTTATAGGAACCGCGTTCAAAATTCGAGAGTGGGCGTGGCACAGCCCACTTTTAGGTGAAAACCCATATCTTGAGATCTGCTAAACCGATTTCAACCAAATTCGGTGCGTAACGTTCTTTTCATGTTTCTATGTCATAGTGCGAAAATGGGCGAAATTGGACTACAACCACGCCTATTTCCCATATAACACCTTTTTCAATTCCATCTGATTCTTTCACTTTCCACTATGCAAATCAGGTAACAATGATTATATCGGGGTAAAACTTTGCGTGAATAATGCAATTAAAGTATGCCACCTTGCGGCCAAAAATTGTCTAAATCGAACCAAAACTGTTCAAACCCCTAAGTACTAAATATGGGGACCCCAGTGCCTATAGTTGACCTTCTACCGAAAATATCAGTCAATCCACAAAGAAATCTCAAACGAGTATACCATTTGACTTTGCGAGAGTATAAAATGTTCGGTTACATCCGAACTTAGCCCTTCCTTACTTGTTTTATTTTGCTTTTTTCTCGCAAATATTTTTTTAATTTCCTTTTGAATGATATCTCTCATATTTCTTCAACGACCCAAGCATATCTGTTTTTGCTTTTACTGTACCTTATTACTTATTTACGTTTCGTTTGCATTTTTGCTGCCATTCTCTGTCATAATCAGCCAAATCATCAGCTCGTAGCGATTCGCTGCATTTGTGTGGTTGTGTGTGTGGGAAACAAAAGCTTAATAGAAAAATTACATCACTGATGTCTGTGTTGTGTCACAAGTGACTTGGCGATGTCAAAGTGAAAAGTGTAAAAAAATGTTATGGACAATCGATTTCAGAAATTGCAGGAAAATTGCAGAAATTATGAAATGTGTGTCAAATGCGTCGTTGGAAAATTGATTTTTTATCCATTTAGTTTTCATAAAAATTATAAACTAAAGATATCTTGAAGGGAACAATATTTATAGTTTTGAACTTTAGAAGGCTCAATTAAAATAAAAAGCAGATAAATATATTTATATATTATAAATGTTTTTTAAAGTTTTGGAACAAACTTTTAAAAAATTTTTTCATTGAACTTTTGAATTATACAATATATTTTTTTTTTAAATATATTTTTTTACAACTTTATTGTATTATAGGGATTTTTTTTCTTTTCACAGTTTAATTTTTTTTTTTAATAAAAATTATTTCACAAAAAAAAATATTAATATTAAAATCTTGCAGTGCAAATAACGCATTTTTGAGCGTTTTTCTAAATACTGGTTCTGATTTTATATATATTTTGAAAAATAATATTTTTTTAATGTAATTGTTCTAATTTAAAAAAGAACAATATTTAAAAAAAAATTTACACTGGGAAAAAATTGTCGTTTATAATTTTTGCCATAATTCGTACCGGTAATTATTATTTTTATAGCAATATATTTTTGGATTTTTGCGTTACTTTTCACCTCCCACAGTTAAAAAATTTTATTATTTTTTTATTACTATATATGAAGAGTGTCATAATTATAATCAATATTTTTGTGCGTATGTATGTATGTCATGTATATATGTATGTCTCATAAATACATTTTTTTTTAACTTTTCAAAAAGCTTTTATGAAATAATTACACATGCTTTGAATTGTGTGGCTATAATTTTCAAAACCAAAAAATTCAAAATAGTAATTAAATCATTGCAGCGATGCCTAAGCGTTAACAAATAATTGTCCATTAAACAATAACAATAAATAATGCTAGAAACAACAGCAGCAAACAGTGATAATGTGCCTTAAAGTTTTATTTAAAAAAATACAAAACGTTTAGTTATCAAAACATAAAAAAAGTGCCACGCCTACAACTTAATATACTCTAAACAACGACGCTTAATAAAAACCGCAGCACGTCACACGCCTACATTACGTGCCGCAACAATACAACTATCAGTTAAGTTACAAAGTTAAATTAATAACAATAAAAAGTCGACAATAACAACTTCGTTGCCTCATAATGAGTAGCCAACCGGCCAGCCAGCCCGACAGCATCGACTTAGCCTATGACATGTGGGCTGGCCAATTCGAATTTGTCGGACCCGCCGCAAATGTCACGAACAGCAGCTACACCAGCAGCAGCAACAGCAACAGCACCACCAGCAGTACAATAACGCTCAATAACAATAGTAACAGCAACAACATACGCTTCGGTAGTGACAAGCACAAAGCCAGCCATAACGGTTCAACGGAGAGCTTAGAAGATTTGAATCTCAACTTTGACACCACATCCACGCAGGCGACGCTCAACAGCAACGCCTATACGCTAGGTTGTAATCAATATCAATATAATTTTGGCAAGCAACCGATACTCATAGATCAGGAACAATTTCTCAGCTTAAATCCGGCTGATTTTGAGGATATTGTGCCATCGGGTCCCAATTCGTTGGTGTTCATTGAAAATAAATTGAGTGACGATAATTGTGAGAGTGAACAAATCAACAACAATAACAATAATAATAATAGTAAATTGGTGAATTTGGAAACTTTGACGAGTAAATTTAATTCGAACAAAACGAATAATACAAATACAAACGGTTTTAAATTGGAAAATTTGAAGAATTTCAAAAATAAATTACTTTGTGATTTCGAAGACAAGGCGTCGTTGGTGAATAGTGGCGCGGTTGTGGGTGGTGTGAATAACGGTAGCCTTGGTAGTGCTGTAGATGTTGGTGATATGCAATCTCATCATTGTTGCAACAACAAAATGAGTGGACTGAGCGCCGAAATGTGCGATAATCTCAATGAACAAGTAAGCATTTATTGTAAGAGTGAATAAGTTTGGTTTTCATTTCTTTAGATTTTTTTATTTTTATTTCAAATCTGTAAATGAAGAAATGCGCAATATATTATTTAATAATGTAAAATTTTTAACGACATATGCAGCAAACCGGTAAATATGCACGAGCATAATTTTTAACGGCTAATAGGTGTTTCAGAGTGCCACTTAATTGAGTCAATTAAGAGTTTTTACTTTTATGTATGAAACAATCATGTCTTAACTCATTCTTGTTTGGCCAATTAGTGATAATAATTTCTTATATGAATTTATCCACTCTTAATTGAATCAATTAATAATTAAGCAAATTACATAATTATAATAAAACTACCTTAATTTGACAATTAAATGTTTATCAGTAATTCCACTTCTAATTCTTATTTATAAAACAACAACCTAAAATTATTAACATTACTAATTGTCCAACTGTACTGTACAGTATATGCATGTGTACAATGTATATTTAATTCATCAAAACCTATATTATTGCAAACATATGTTCACTTTACTCCTTCATGACTTCCACCCTCTATACAACCCCAACAACAAAAAAAAACGAAATTCTCCTGAGCATATTCCTGTAATTGCTGGCTTATTTTCGAAAAGAGAATTAGAAAAGTGCAGCAAAAATAAATTAAATGGCTTATGTTGAACTAATGACGGGTTAAAAATGTCATTTGCTTACACCCAATAAGTCTACGAATTTATTTGAAATTTTCGCTTATTTACTCTCTGGTTATTAAGTGTAATTAATTGTGACCCAGTGTCACTTAGTGCGCGCATTTGTATGGGTGAGTAGATGCAACGATATATAAATGTTAGTATATACAAGTATGGTGTATATAAGATATGTAAGGTCGGACGCCGCAAACCATTCATAATTCAAACCATTTTATTTGATAGACAAATACCAGTAATTTTATGGCATTTTGTGGCGGAGACTTGCTATTTGCCTACAAACTGGTATGTGTATCAATGTATAATATCGACTAGTGTCGATATTTATATATAATGTTTGTAAAGAAAGTAGTGGCTTTGTGAAAGGGGGTACAGGCAAGGTATGTTTAAGTTTACTGATACTTTTTTCAAGCTCAAGGTCACCATTAGGTTTTATTATTTTTTATTGCCAAACATGAAATTATAATATTTTTTACTTGGTATATCCACACCCATAAGAAAATATGTACGGATTTCCATACTATACGAGGGTAGCTTGCATGAATAATTGTTTTAGAGTATGTTCAAGTTGACTTCGAGTCACCTGACTTTGGAGAGTAGCGAATCGAGCAAACAATTGGTATAGTTGCAATAAGCTGGCGAAACTAAATATCAATTTTATACCAGTTTATACTAGAAGTTATACCAGTTTTATACCAGAAGTTAAACCAGTTTGTTGAGTTATCTGCATACAAACTTGTTTTTAATTTTGCTAAATGACTTTTTGTTGCTTTCTTTTATTAATTTTTTTTACAAGTTAGTAGAGCTTGAACTTAGCGAGTAGAGAAATGGTGAATCGAAGACGAATTAAATCATATTCGTTAATATTTTTCCGTTAGTACAGATTTTTAATAATATTTTGCTAAACATTTTCCTAGAATTCAATAATTTACAATAAAAATTTTCTTAACTAGGGTTTCTCCTTCGTTTTTTGCTATAATCTTCTTCAACATAGCCCATACACTGAATATTACCAACTTAATAATAAATAGGAGCTTTTTAGTTTCAATATTAGCTAGCTGGCCCTAGTAGTTCTTTGTTAATGTACAAATGTGTCTATATATTTAATATTTATGAAAGTATATACAGACATACCGCAATATTTATGAACCACTGTCATTTACTATTAGCCGTCACCCTATTCTTCGTGCCACACAACTGTTTAATAATATAAAACTGACCACTTTGACCGCGAGCGAATTTAGTCGAGCGCCCCGATGTACGCGGTGAAATTATTAATAAAATACAAGTCAAGCCGAAAAGACGACAAACGGTTTAAATTATAGGAAAACGATTAAAATGTTGAGTGCGGATGAAGAAAGTGAGGTAATAAATGAAGATAGTTAAAGCTATAGAAAGCGGGAATGTAAGAAAATAAAAATATACATATTAGTTTATTATTACAATAAAAATTTCATAGAGAACTGATAGAAGTTGGATAAAAAATTTGTTTAAAAATTGTGACAAAGTTAAAGAAGTGCGAAGAAATCAAATAAAAACGGACATAATTGTGCTTCAATACTCTACATACGTGTGGACAAAACATATAGTGAGACAGAGCGGTTTATCAGAACTATTTCCTGGCCGATTTTCTTGAAAACCCATCATTCAAATTCAATCGCAAGCATGAAATAGTTTTAAAGTGGAAGCATCGATAAAATTAATTATAATTTCGATAAAAAATTATAATAATAAGATAAGTGTCTCATCAACGGTCATATATATGATATTTGATCATATTTGAATTTTGGTTGGAAGAAGTTCTGGAAATCGAAATAAATTGATACCCAAGAATTAAAAAAAAAAACTACCCAAAAATATTAGAAGTGCTTTGGCTAAAACCACTAGAAATCCCATTCTGTAACTTTTCGAAATCAAATTGAAAAACAAAACTGGTTTGAGGCCATAATCGATTCATTCTGATAATAATAAATTTTATCGCACACAAGTGCAAAACATTCTACGAACCTACTCACAGAAAGTGGTTTGAATATTTACATAGCAAGAAAAAAAACTCCTGATATAAATTAAAATGGAACGGGAAGCTAGACGTTTCCACAACAGTCGGGTCTACGTAACCGAAACGAACCCATGTTTTATTCGGCCAAGGAGTGGCAACTCGGCAGCGTTCTTAAAAATTATTTCATTAGTTTATTCTTTTTGTTTTAATTTTTGTTGTGATGGAAGAGAAGATGAAATTTGTGATAGTCTAATAGTTATCAGGTCTGAATGGTTTTTAGCAACTTTAAACGTTCGATATTACCTTTTCGAAGAAGTAAATAATCGTATAAGCAAAAGTAGTCATTGAATGTTGGATTGATGATGTGAATTACGTTGGCTAAAGTGCTCAGATTAGAAAACAAAGAATCTTCACACCACAGAATTTTGTGAAAGCAATAGTTTCTTATATAAATTGGACAAGAACGGAGAGAATTGACATTTGATCCTGCTTCTCGCGAATTTTCAATAAAACTTTATTTTGTCTTAAGAATTCTATATTTTTACTAAGAATATACCATTTGTTATATATATTAATAATCGATAAATTAAAAAAAATCGATATTTTTTGTTAATACAATCGATAAATTTATCAAAATATAATCTATAAATTATTTGGCACTATTGTTAAATTAATTAAAATAATCTTTTAATAACATGCTTGTAATCGGTAAATTATTATTTTTCATAATCGATATATTTTTCAGCCCTACTGAAATTCTCGCGGATTTCTAATGATTTTTTTTAAGCTAAAAATTCTTCTAATTAGGAATATAATCTTTATTATAGATTAATAATCGATAAATTAAAATCATTAATCATCGATATTTTTTTAAGTATAAGCGATAAATTTTTGAAAATATAATGTATACATTATTTAGCACTATTAATTAATTACTTAAGAATAATCTTTTTATTACATATTTATAATCGATAAATTGATATTATTAACAATCGATAATTTTTTCAGCACTACTAAAATTCGTTATATACACTGCATTTTCGAAGTTTAGGAGTTTAAACTATGTACAAAGTTTTCTGAAAATTTTCACCATTTACAAAATCGTTGTGCAATTGACTAAAGTACCATTAATTTAACCCATTTGTCAGATTTGCAAACAATTTCAATTAGATGTCTTTTAATAAACAGAAAAACTCGCATTACTGATGAAAAATTACACAAAATACCCCAGCAACCCATTTTAAGCTGGAAATCGTTTTTAATCAGCTGCTTGTAGCTTTAACGTTTGAGCGCTCAGTGCAGCTCATTCAATTACGCAGTAGGTCTGCTTTCAGCTGGGCTATCACTTAATTAGTGCCAATGCCTTTCGCAATCACAAGCGCTTTTGTGCATGTAATTAAATATGACTTTATGCTTACATTATTAAAGATTTACGCTGTGCTGCACCGCGTCGTTTTCTCCGAAGTGATAAGCACACTGCGAATAAAAAAGAGAAATAAAATAAAATATTATAAAATAATACGAATTCGTTTCACAATGCCACTGTTGCAACATGTGGCATGTCGGTCTTGTTTAGTAAAGTATGTGTATTTGTATATGCACCATATCACAAGTCCAATTGGTCACAAAGTTTCCACTTGATTAGGCAGCGGAAATGCGTCGCGAGATTATACCAAATAACCCTCGGAGGTAAAAAAGAACAACAGAAGTACGCACATACAAAATATAGAAGAAAATTTTTCTTAGTGAAATGAAATATATTTACGTTTATGTATATAATACCATGTCAAATATACATATATTTTTTTCGATATGCGAGGGTTAAAAACAATCGATAATTTTATTTAGCTTGCATACAAACAATTTTCACTCATAAAATATTTATATATAATTTTCCCTCGTATTAACAAAGGCAATTGCGGACATACATACATATGTACAGTCAATATATCCATAATATCCATTAGTCAATTGCTTCGAAGTCCCTCACTCATATTTTGCTACCAAGACCGACTACAATGAGCGCATTTCCTATTTTTAGCGCAAATGTAATGAAATGAATTTAATGAAAATATTTGCTCGGAAATTTGTTTTGAATTTGCGTTATTTATAAATTAAATGGATTTTCCAGAGCGATTTCATTGTGCGAAAAGTTGTTGTTTTCAAAAATTAATTACATAAAAATGTTTAAAAGCATTTTTTACTAATTGCGCCAATCATATTTCTACTTAACTGCTTTTTTGTTTTTTGTGTAGGTAAAAAGCTTATGTAAATATAAAAGCTTTCACCATTTAAAAAAGTTTATTGGTTCAATGATTTTTTCTGAATTGAACTTCTTTTTGATAAAATTATGTAAACGGTCTTTAACTTTTTTTCAAGCAATTTATAGAACTTTCATGTACAAATGTAAAAAGCTTTCACTAAAATCAGGAAGTTGTATAAGAACTTTTCAAGCTACTTCATGTATAACTTTCTTATAAGAATGAAAAAAGCTTAAACTAAAATCCAAATAAAGCCGTAGGAATTATGATAATAATTACCTACAACGATATAATGTATTACAAATATATAAAAATTATGATTTATAGTAACCAAAATGCTCATCAAGTCGTTGACTTTAATTTGTATACACTTAAAGATACTTAAAAGCATATTTATTCATAAAAAACTTTGAAAAAATAATTTCTATATTAAAGTGAAAAAGCTTACACTGTTCTCATGAAATTTCCAACATTAGGGAAAACTTAGAAAGTTGAGAGCTAATATTTACAAAAAACTCATAAAAAGCTTTCACGCAAAATATTTTAATATTAAAATATGTAAAGCTTTCACTGTTCACATTATTTTAACTAAATTAGGATAAAAGCTTTCACTTTTTTTTTAATTATCTACATGAGGAAAAACTTATTAAGTTGAAAGCCTTTAAAGATTCTTAATCACTCACATTAATCTTATTAAAGCTTTCACATACATATTTAATTTTCCATATTATACCTAAAAACCTTTCACTGTTCTCCTTAAATTGTATACATTAAAAAACTTAAGCAGTTGAAAGCTTCAAAAGATGTTTAAACTTTCATACAAAACTTGTAAAAAGCTTTCATAGAACATTTTTCGATATCAAAGGTAACAAAACTTACACTGTACTCATTAAACTATGTACATTAGGAAAAACTTATGAAGCTTCAAGCGCTTAAAGATTCTAAAAAATATCTTTTTCATTAATTTAAATTCTTTTAACATACTCAAACCTGACACTTTTGCTTACTGGGCTGCTCCGTACAAGCCTGCACTTGCTTTATCATACTACATATGTATGTATGGTATGTACGAATATGTTATCGTATGTACACATATATGTATTTACTTTAGCATAACGGAGAGTGCTATGCGGTCACCAAGAAATCCCATTAAGTGACTTTAGTTGACAGTTTTTTCACTGTATGTACTTTTATGTTTTATGTCACCATCTAAAAGTTATATCTGGGCGCAATAATAAATTAACAACAACAACATTACGCTTGGGAGTAATTGAAGCTTTTTTTCATTTCACAAGTGTATTGTTTTGTGATTCTCCGGATTTAATTACATACTTTTCCTACTGCCTGCTATATTTTTGCAGCTATTAGTATGTGTATGTGTGTCTGTAAGAGACTAGTGGATCTACATATGCGCTTGTAGCATGTATGTTTATGCTAGATATTAGCTGCCTCAACTGTCTGTCTAGCGATATGTAAATATTTAGACGAAAAATGTGAAAACAAAAGTCAACAGAAATATTTTTGTGCAATACAAAAACAAAAAGAAGGAGAAGAACAAGCATAGTTTATAGTAGCCACATTTTTGGCAGCCACTACCATTTAGGCCACATTTTATTCTAAATAGACACACTAATAAACATTAGCGCGGCAATAGTGTTTGCCACCGCTTGTAGCCCGTTTTGGGCGCCCAGACAGCAAGGCAGCCGGCGGACTTCGCGCAGTTTGTGTGATAGTTGAAAGTTCTCAAAAACCGTATTGAGTTGGTTTTTCAGCTGTCATTTCGCAGTGCTTTCTAATATGTAAACGGACGTACATATGTACCTGTTTGCATAGAAAAGTTGTGTGTGGGTCATATGTAGAAGAACGGTGCAAACAATTGACGTCGAGCCGCATCAGTCTAATGTGTGTCTCTAGCGTTGTTGGAAATGTGCGCGCCGGAATAAATTATTTTCGAAAACTCGCACAAAATAGTTTTAGAACGAATTTATTTATATGTATATAATTACATAGTATATATATTTGAACTGAATGTAGTGTGTTTTAAAAATTATTTATAAATATTGTGCAATTTAATTTATATATGAATATGTGTGTGCATGTGTTAAATATTTGGCAAGCTGTGATTTTGCAAAAACATAGTTCATTGAATACATTAAGAAATTTTAAATAAAAAAAAATAATTGATTTTTTCGAAAATATTTTTTAACGCATATTTATGCAGAAAATTATAAACACAACATAAATTTACTCAAACTTGTTGACAAGTGTCTGTCTGTTTTCAAATCTCAATATTAGTCAGATGCTAAGGTTTGACTAAGTAAAGTTTCGACATTTCAATAGATCAAAATAATAATTAATCAAAATAAATTGAAAACAGTTTGTTAACAGCATACTTTGATAAATAAAAAATATTTTATTCAGAAAATATGTTAAAATTTTTTTGTTTTTAATTTCATCATTTAAGCGCCGTTTTTATGAAGAATTTGCTCTACTCTTCAAGTATGAAAGTTATTTGCTTTGGTTCGAACACAAAAATTGTTATTTCATTTTTTTATACTCCTTTAGTGTTATATTTGTATTATCTTTATTGGTTGTCCCTTGAGCTTCCAAAAACATTCCACCATCCTTAAGCTTGAAAAAGCTTAGACAAGTGCTGTCCTATCATATTGCAATAACATACATAATTCTTCAACTTAAAAAGTCTCACTTCAAATGTGAAAGCCACAAGCAAGATTATATACTTAGTCTCGATTAATCATTATTCATTATCCCCACATGAAAAGCCCAGCGATAGAAAATAATACTTTGCCTTTTGTTTTCGAAAGCAGAGTTAAGAGAAAAGTTGGCTCCGCTCCGATTACGTAGACCCAACTGTCGTGGAAACGGCCCTATAATTGATTATTATCTATGGTTCGTAAACAAGACTAGCAAATATTTTCAACTAGCGTTTTTACTTGATTCTGAGTTTATGCTACAGAAACGATTATTTCATTAAAGTAAACCATCTGTTCTTGCACTGAAGCGCCTACAAAATTTAATTTAATGAAAGCAGTAGAGAACTTTTATATTTTTAACAAACTAAGCTCTTTTCTTTATAATTGTTTTCCATAAGCTTTTCTACACACGGCTTTTGGAAGCTGTCTTCGATTACTCAAACATTGAAAATTGGCGAATCGAACAAACAACTGGTATAACTACAATACACTGGTATAATTAAATACATAAAAGAGAGCGCGCGGTTATGCGGCGCTGATGAAGCTTAACCATACTTATCGTATATGACTGTGTTGTAATTTTCTCAAGCAACTTTTTTGTTAAGAGAGAAAAGTGACGAATCGCAGACTACTATTATATATTATTCCAAGAGTTTCATATTCTCTCGTTTGACCCTCTACTTATACTGCCTTATCACACATTTTGCCGGCGTATGAATGCACAACAGTTACTTGGACTTTGCAAATACAAACAGACAAATTAGATAAGTCATGTTGCCTGACTGGCTTGTTGTGTACAGCGCGAATCGAATGTCAACAAGCGGAGTGCGCAATGTACCCCACTTCCGTATGACCGGTAACGACTGTCCAACTGCTGAAGCCAATATAGAGACGATCTCCACAAAAAATGACAAAAAAATCTTATATACTTAACTAAGCGGGCTGAAGATAATGAATGACTGACGACTACACACATGAAAAGGGGTTAAATTTGAAATATGTAGAAAATGTCAAAAAAAAGTGCAAAAACCAAAAAAACTCAATACGATAAATACCATTTATGCGCAGTATGTGAGCTCAACTTGCTCAAGAATTTTGCATATTTTAACTGGCATTCTGCAGCGTAGTAGAAATTAGCTGCTACCTGTTTATAGGCAAATGTGGGATAGTTGCAACGCCAACAGTTGCACAGTAAACTCTAGGCGTTAAATGCATCTGCTATTAGCACTAATGCGGGCGTCAAAGATCTTTAGCAATACCAATATCACTACCGCCAAGTGTTACTCAGTCCCTCCTCTTCCTATACCCACTTCTTGAATATGTCTACAATTGAGAAGCAACTGTTTTACACTGACTTCAGTCAGCGAGTTGCGAGCTCAGTTGTTGATGAGTGTGTCCGCGCAAAAGACGTGTGCAAATATATAACTATTAATTGGGTATTCTTTAAAAATCAAATTTGTAGAAGTAATGTGTGGAAACAAAAGAAATTCGCGACGTATCGAAAGCTTGAATGCTGATTTATAGTGATTCAAGAATAATAAGAAAATATGATAAAAAAAATTAAATAAATATATACATACATGTTAATTATGCAATAAATTCAACAACTACATACAAAACAAAAATTTCTTGCAAACACAAAAACTCCAGAGAAAAAAATATTGAACAAATGCATTTAAAAACACCAATGGCGGATGTGTTGCTCATTGATGATCTTCTCGGCGATTTGCGTGTACTAAAAAGCAGTTGTGTTAGTATTATCGCTAATTAAAAAACATAAAAAAAACTAAAAGATATTAATAAAATAAATTTAATAATTTCACGTTTGACATATGCCCTGTACGGCGTGCCAAACCGCCTTTAATTGCCATGCAAGCGCGTTCAAAGCTCACATATGTACATAAGTATATTTGCAAAATATTATTTAAAAAAATATAATAAAATAGATTTCATTGTTTATTTACTTTGTTTTTGTTTTGCTTTTAATTTTGTTTGCTTTTACTCACATTACTCACTCCCGTTCTTTCCTTTTACAGTTGGAACTGCTGCAACGTCAAGTCACCGATTTGGCTGACACACAGAATATCGCTGAGGATCGCACGACGCGCACAAAGACCGAATATGCTGTGCTGCAGACACGCTATCATATGCTCGAGGAGCAATATCGGGAGGTGAGTGAACACATTTCATCTTTTCTCGAGGAAAAGTAAGAAACAAGGCGTTCTAATAGTATGTGACAGTTGAAGTAAAGTTTGAGTATAGTTTGTTCACAACGTTAATTATACTCTTGTAATAGACCTGTTACTCATTTCCACTTTCTGGTATACAATTTTTTGTTTTTGATAGGCATTTATCGCATATCTTCAGTTCAGGAATACCGTGCGCACTTTTCTCGCATCATTTATTGATCTTGGGAGCATCAACGGTTACTAATAATTCCCCATGACTTTAAAAAAAAAGAGCAGCTATAGTGGCTTAGCCAAATAATAAATAAAATTTTACTTAGTCGGAAATTCCGGGGCCTCACAATAGTTCACGGTTAAAAATTTAGTATAGGAACATCTAATGATCAGCAACATAAATATCTGTTTTCGCATCAGTTCATCATTGTTTGATTAAGATAAAAGCTTAGTCTAGACGAAATCTTACATTGTAGACTTTCAGCGAGTAATTTCAATTCTCCGAGCTTTCTTCTAACCTAAAAGGTCTCGTATAAAAGCCTATCAGTTGCTCTGAGGTGGTCTAAGTCCTGTAAGACCCTTCGTTTATTAAACATGCTCTATGTATATATACACCTACAAGTAGAATTAGGTTAGAAAATTGGGTACACAATATGTTTTATGTAGCACGAAATTAAGAGGATTGGATGTCCTTTCTTCCTTGAAACTTGTTTAGTGGACGAATCGCCTGAAAGTCCGATTGTGATATTCAATTTAATATTATTTCTTCATCTTTTCAATACCAATTTGTAAACATCTATATTTTTCTCTTTTCTCTCAGTCCGAGTTGCGCGCCGAAGAGCGTCTGGCCGAAGAACAAAAACGCTATCGTGAACTGCTGGCACGTGTCGAGCGCGAAGCGGCGCTACAAAATGAAAATTGCCAAATCAAGATAAAAACTATTGAATTGGAAGCGAACACATTACGCGAAGATGCACAACGCCTGCGTGTGCTCTGCGATAAACAGGCTAATGATTTGCATCGCACCGAGGAGAAATATGAATTGGCGCGCGATCAAATAGTGGCACTGCAACAGGATCTCGATGAGGCGGTGCAGCGCGAACGCAAATACGAAGACGATAAGAAGGCGGCCGAAGAACTAATGTTGGAGTTGAGTAAAGAATTGGAACGTTTGCGCGCCGAAACGGGGCCAGCGCTGCCAACCACCTCGCCGGAGACAATAAGACTGGAAGAGCTGCATCAGGAACTGGAGGAGATGCGGCAAAAGAACAAAGGTAATACTTAATTTATTATTAAGGTGATTTTATTAATATAATAATTTAATTTAGCTTTGGAGGAGCAAAATGAAGAGCTGCAGGCGCAAGTGCTCACGCGCGGCGTAGAAGAGGGCCGCAATCTGCTGAACGGCACACTGAATAGCTTAGCGCAAGAGCTGGAGGAAATGTCACAAGCACAGGTGGGTGGCGCATGTGATTTTTTTTATAATTAGCGCTTAGAAAATAATTATTTTATACACTGTTTTGGGACAGGCTATGAGCTTTTATAGCCAACAAGCTTTCGCTCTAACACCGTCGCTCATGCTTACGCGCACACAGCTTACAACAAACATACACTCTGGTATATAATGAAAGCTTAACGTACACATAAACACCTGCACACACACTGCTGCATTGCTTTAGCATTAGTTTTACAGAGCTTGTGCTTTAAGTAACGAGTTTGCAGCTTTTTTTAGAAAAAAAATTTACGAAGAAATCATAATAGGTTTAGTTATAATTATTATTTTTGATTTTTATATAATTGTTTTTTTTGTTTTTTATACTATCACTTGGCTAAGCTTAAACGCTTCGCCTTATTATTTATTATATATTTATTTTTTATAAATTTATATAAATTTTTTTTTAATTTTCAGTCGAGGTTTTGTTTTTTATAGTTTTGTCTTGTCACTCGTTTATTTATATTTCCTACTTTGTCTCGTGTACGCACTCATACGCATATTCGTATACACCCCGTTATATCGCTCACTTTATCTATGTATATGTATATGTTGTTTATTATTTTGTATTCTCCTTTCTTTTATTTATTTTTTTATTACAGGATTCTGTGGATTCAGCCACATTAGCATCTCTAAGTCAGGTAATAAACAACAAAAAGACAAAGTGTTTAACTCAAAGAAGTGCAAATAATTTATGTTGGATTGATATAACATTGGTGTGGTAATGGTGAATGGTGAAAGCTTTAGAGAAAATTAACTGCTTTAATAATAATCATGACACTATTGTTCGGATAACTGTTATTTAAAGAGAAGAAGTAAAAAACTGTTCTGTTAGAAATAGTTAAAAGTATTTGCCATGCTATGAAAGCTCGCAGAAAGCTCTGGAGGTCAGTCTTTTGCTAAAGAGAGTGAAAATATAATATTATAAAATAGAATAAAGAAAATATTAATTGCTAATTTAAGGAGTATAAAAATTAGAAAAAAATTTCGAAAAAGTTTTCCAAAACCACAAATAAGGAAAATAATAATTTGAAAAAGTTTAAGACAAACAACAGCTTTTAAAAAAAGTGTATAAAGATTTCATTGAGGTTAAAAAGAAACGTGTCTATAACATATAGCAGCAAACGTTAAAAAAGTAGTTAGTAAATGGTAAACTGGGTGGACTGTCTTATATAGAAAAACATCTGAAGTCTATCAAAAAGCATTTAAGGTGATTTATTTCGAAATCAGTTGCTTCTCCTAGATGACTAGAAGAGTGAGAGTACTGAAAACAGAGCAGCCAGACATAAACTATACTGATCGTAACGTTTTCTCGGTAACCATGTTAGCAAGCTAAACTGCTGAAGTCTAGATCAGAAAAAACACACTTGATCGTTGAAAACTGATCTCGTTATTAGCGTATAAGTCATTTTGGTGTGAATTTCGAATATCTGATATAATTTTAGACAGAAATTTTCGTGTGGAGATGCTGAAAGACTGAATGCAAATAATGCATTAATTAAACATGCGTTCATGATCAATATTAAGCAAAAATCGGCACAAAGGTCTTGGAAAATTGTGTAGTCAGAAGTCAGAAAATGCTACTTCATCAGCTCGGTCAATGAAATTACACTGACCGAATCGGATATATTTCTTGCTTGTTTTTTACTATAAATATTGAGAAAAATTTTATAAAAAGTTATTTTGAAAATAAAAAACGCAAGAAGAAACATCGCATTCCCTGAACTTCGTCAGAATGGCTTGAAGGAACAAAAACGATAGTATTTTGTGTAAATAATCAAACAAAATAATGATAAAAGAGAATAGAGTTTCGCCAGAATAGCAATTAAATTTATAACAAAAAGTATTATCTAATTATTATTACTAATTATTTTACTTACTTTAAGTTTTATAAACATTAATTAGTCATTTATTCATTATGGGTATTCACAACACATATATTATTATCAACACATACATACAGCATACTTTGTTCATATTATATAATATGCGGTCATAAATACATGGAAGTTGGGGTTGTGGACACTATGTGAACTAATTTTATATTTTAAAATATTTTCGGTAGAGCTTTGTTCAAATAACTATAACTCTTCTATAGAATAACGAGCGTAAAACACGGACGATATATTATATTATATATTGAGATTTTATTTAAAAGGCATCCCATTTACGAATCCCTTGATATCTCTTGAAAACGTGAAGAAAACTCTATGAATTTGAGAAAAATCTAATGGCATTGTTGATATTACATAATTTGCGTAGACGTTCAAAAGAAATTTTTTTTTAAACTTAAATCTTGTTTAGTCAAATAATTTCCAAGGAATTGAGTCCAAAAACTTGAATTTGCTTAACTTCAGTGCCTGTTTTGTGATTAATTTATGAAAATGGCAATTATACTACTTTCTTTGGTTTTAAACCCCACCTTAAGGCTTAGAAATGTATGTATATAAAAAAATATTCTTTACTTTCAAAAACTTCTCTACCCCTATCGGCTTAGGATTTCTGAACTAATGTGTTAACATAAATATATAGAATTATATGGTATTAATTACTCTTAAAAACATAATTAATTAAATCTAATTTTTATCTTTTCATTTACAGTTGCAACAAGCCTTTCAAGAGAAGGAAGATGAGAATACCCGCCTCAAGCATTATATCGATACGATACTATTGAACATCGTAGAGAATTATCCGCAACTTTTGGAAGTCAAGCCGATTGCGAAATAAAGTGTATTTGAAGAGGCAGCACAGCGAAAGAAGAAACACTCTGAAACTGGAAGACAAGAGAAAAAGAGAAAACTAATTAATAAGAGTGACAAGTTTTGAAGCAAGAGCACAGTAATATGTGTGTAATTAATCATGCGTGGAATTAACTTTTATTAAAAAATAAAATTAAATCAATACCGACAACGCTAGTTATGAATTTGAGACAAAATTTATACGCGTTTCTTCCAGACAACTATTTATTGAACTGGCTTTTAGAGAAGATCAGCTAAATGTGAGCGCGTTGTGTTAAAATGTCTTTTGTTTTTTGGTAAAATTTTGATTGCAGTTACATCTTGTGTGCTATTGGCTAATGGATTAATTACACTAAATTACTTTTGACATTAAAATTATGTAAGTTGAGCTTCGAGAACGATGTAACTGCAAGTTGGTCCTATGAGTTGTAGATTTCTTCCTAAAACTGCGCGCGGAACTTATTTTTTTGTTTTTCTAATCATAAATATTTACATACATAAAATACTATAAAAATACCGGAGTCACCGGAAACTGATGAAGAACAAATAGAGAAAATTTAACTATAAATAAATACTACTATTATATATAAATACAGTAAAACAACAATAGTTTAGTTTGTAATTAATAATAATAACAATAAAACTAAAATGAACTAAACAAAATCTTTAAAGGTAGACCTTAAATTGTTAAATTGTGTAACTAAAATAGAATTTAACAAGCTAATTACTATGGAACCCTATATGTAACTATACCTATATACCGATATTCTTGCTTACAAGCATGAAGTATAAGAAAATATGCCAAGATTGAAGTAATAGATAACTAAAATGTCCAACAAAAATTTATAATTTTATAAAAAAAATTTGAAAAAAAATTATTAAAAAAAAATATATATAAATAAAAATAAGCAAATAATATATCTTAAAGATAAAAGAGAATAAAAAAAAAAAACAGCTGAAATTAAATACAAAATTTTGATAATTTAAATAATACAAAAAACAGTGGAATAATATATCCTAATTAAAGATAATCAAATTAATAAAAACGTAAAAAAATTAAATATCAAGATGAAATGAAACGAATCAATTTAAAAGTTACAAATTTTTTGTAAAAATTTAAATAAATAAAAACTAAATAAAACCAAAATTAACTCATTTAAAAAATAAATTGAAATAAATGAAATATGATAAAAACAAACAAAGTAAAATTTACCGAAATAAAATAAAAAATATTGTAAAATAAATAAAAACAATTAATAAAATAAAATTTAAATTTAAAAATATATATATTAATTTAACATAAAAGCAAAAGAAAATAAAAAAACAAAATTTTACAAAAATAATATATAATGAAATTAAAATTTAATAAATTTAAAAAATTTAAATCTATAAAAAATAAAATAAATTTAATGATGAAAGTAAAAAAAGATTTAAATTTACGGGAAAAAAATATTTAAAAAATTAATAAAAATAATTAATAAAACTACAATAAATTTAAACAAGTAAATTTTAATGAATTAAAAACCTTAAAATGAATGTATGATAAAAAAAAAGAAATTAAAAACTTGCGAAATAAAAATATATTATGAAATAAATAACAATATTTAAAAAATATAATACCATGAAATAAAACAAAATTATGAAATAAGAAAAAATTATAAATAAAATTAAAGTAATACGTAATACATAAAAATATGTTTTTTTATAAAGTAATTAAACAAAAAACTTATAATAAATGCATATTTAACCATATACACGCATTATTAATTCTATAAAAATAAAATATTTACATAAAAATATTTGAAACAAATTGTTGATATATTTTTAAGTGCAATACTTTTAAGCAAAATATTTGTTAAGCGTAAAATCTTGCGTTGGAAATGTTAAACTATGTATGAATGAGTGTGTAGCTGATAATAAATAATAATAATAAAGATGTGGATCGTTATATAAAGTGGTACATTAAAAAATGTTTTTTTATTACATACTTACATTGTAAAATAATTAAAAAATAATAATTTGTGCATCAAAAGCCTTTCAAAATTAATTAATTAAAAAAAAAATTTAACGAAAAATTTCAATTAATTTATTTTTTATAAACGAAAATACGAGGAAAATGAATAAAAATGGATTTAAAAGTATTTACAATTAGTTTTATTTTGTAAAGTGTGTGAAACTTTTAAACCAATATTTGAGTTTGAAATATTTAGTGTCTAAAAATAAAAATTTAACAAAATATTATTGGCTACAAATACAAATTAAGTTAAAAACGCATGCAATTGTTTTTGTGACACTGTTAAATTAATTAAGATAAGATTAAGAACTGTTAGTATTTGCAATTTAAGATGACATACTTAAAATATAAACTAAAATGTGTGGAAATATATAGCACACAAGTGAATTAGTAACTTAAGCATATGTATGTAAATATTTTTAAACAATAAGTATGTATGTTAAAGTAGCGCTTTACATTGCAAAGCGTCGTTAATATAATATGAGAAAGCTGGAAGAAACAAAATGAATAAATTTGCGTTGCTTAAGAATGGACAATCGCGCATAAGAAATAAAAAAAATTAAAAAATCTAGAGTTAACGCAAACAAAAACAAAAAAATTATTATTATATATGGTAAAAATAACAAAAATTAATAAATAAATTAATTCCATAATAATAAATAAATTATAATAATATAAATAATGGAAAATAAAAATTATTACAATATTAAGTATTTAAAGCAACTTTAAACAAATAAATATAATATAAATATGCAGTAAAATATATAGCTAACCAACCGCATACAATAAGCATATTTAGTAAAGTAATAATAATACTAAAAGAATTAATATTACAATACAAAAAAGTAACTAGCTACTTAAAACATTTAATAAAAAAACAACAATAAACAATAAAATAACAGTCAAATAAAATAAAAATATCAATACTGCATGTTTTTGATTAACAACTAATGGAAGTTATTGTTAAAAATCTGAAAATCACTGATAAAAGCAGACAAACAAATTCGCATAAAATATTATAAAAATAGTACAAAAACAAAATTTTTTTTTTCAAAAATGCGTAAAAAATCAAAAACTAAATTCAAGAACGCAAGGAAATTACACTTAGAAATATAAACTTCCTTTTTACGTTTACAAAATAATTTAAAAAAAATTCAAAACTATTAACACAAAATTATATACATATGTTGAAAATAATGTTAAATAATATCCAGCTATGTATTTATGTTTAAGTAACTAATAAAAAACATCGCTAATATTTGTAAAAAAGAAATTAGCTTTAACATTTTTTAAATAAAAAAAAGAAACAATAAAAAATATACATACAAATATTTATAAAATAAAATTTTTATTGGCCTTTTAGTTTTGGTAGCATGTTAGACATTTTACATCGCGTTTGAAGTATTTTAGCAAAATATAGTATTAGGGTGGATAAAAAAAACGATTTTTTTTCGCTTTGTACACTAAAAAATTTATTGATAGACGCCTCTCAGAAAGGCTTAATTGTTATGGGAGGTCCTCCTTCTATCGAGTTTCTATTCTCTTCTTATTATCATATAGGAAGAGTGCAGATCGCTTCCAACTTTTTGAAAAAATATCACACACCCTATTAAATATTATATAAAGTATATAATATGATATATAGACTAGAGTAGACAACAAAATTGATTGAAAAACAAGAAAAAAACAGCTTGAATATATAAAACGCTAAGCCTTAATTAACTTATTAAGTCTCGAGCTGCCTTCAGAAAATTTTCTTAGCTCCCAGTGCAAGTCAAAAATTATATAAAAAATTTATTTTAAGATATCAAAATATCTAGAGCAACATTGAGCAGAGATTATATGATTTATTCGACATAGGTGAATAATGATCTTGAACCGTCTGAACGGAATTTCAGGATTATATAAAAAATGTTCTTAAATTATTGGTGTAAAGGTTAATGTTTGAGAAAGCACAGATCGCTAGTAATCATTGAAATAACTTTTTCTTAAAATGGATATTTCAGGGTGAAGCGAAAAGGTTTACATTGTCAAATCGTTGATAGACATCTCAAAGACCGCTGATAGGGTAATTACTAAAATTACTGCGTATAAGACCGATTTTAGTAAGGACTGTGAATTGAGGTTCGCCATCTTGCAGCAACTCATACTAGTCCATATGACGGAAATACCGTCTGCAGCAACATTATCTTAGTGTATGCTTTACAGAGCTTACTTTCCGGTACATTATTATCATTGAAGTATACGCGAAGCCGCTGTAAATTCTACGTCTAAACGCAGCTCCGTCGACAATATTGAATAATAAAAAAAACCTATTTCAAGTAGAGATTATTTTTCGGGCTATAGTTATTCAGTTTTATATATATTAATTTTTCTATAGAGATTCACTCTGGAATCATCGATATCTGGAAACATCTTTGAAAGTATTTCACAGAAGTTGATTGAAAACAAAAAAATATAAGCGTGTTCCGTTGCTATCAGAAATCAAAAAGTACCGAGTTCATATGTAATTAAAGACAAAAACAAAACACGTTGCACGGTTGCACCGAAGGTAGAATACCTTTCACAAATAAAAAATTTGTTCACACAAAAACATGAATTTGATCGGTCAGTTTGTATGGCAGCTCTATGCTATTGTGATTCGATCTGAATAATTTCTTCGTAGATTGCAGCAATGCTTTGGATAATAATCCATTCCAGATGAAGATAACTCGTCAAATAAAAAAGTTTTTCATACAAAGACTTCATTTTCATCGTTCTGTTTGTATGACAGCTATATGCTACAGTCGGCCGATATTGGCGGTTCCAACAGATTAGCAGTTTCTGGGGGAGAAAAGAACATTTCAGATCGATATCTCAAAAACTGAGGGACTAGTTCGCGTATATATACAGACAGACAGACAGACATACATAACTAAAATGACTCAGCTCGTCACGCTGATAATTTATATTTTGTAGAGTCTCCCACGTATCCTTCTGGTTGTTACAAACTTAGTGTATGGTGCTCTGTTCAGGGTATATGTATATAAATATTTAATTAAACAAAGCAAAGCAATTTTGTGGCGTTTAAGAAACGATTTGAATAAACAAATAAATTAAGTGCCGTGATAATCTTCCATAATATTGTATTTAAAGCGTGGATCTGTACATACCCGTTTAAAAATACACACGCCAAAAGATTAAATGTATGCATATAACAGTAGTACCAAGATAAGCCAATCAATTGACGTGCACGAACAACAAAAACAAAATAACTGCTAATCTGAAATATCTGCCGAGGTGAGGGTGTGGTAAGAACCACATTAAGTCATGATGTATCGAAGATGAGTAACAAATTGGGTTTCGTACAATAATACAGCAGATAAATTAATCACTAATCGAGACAATAATCAAACATATATCTTCTTAAGTTTCTCAAATTTCAACTCACAATCTTTTATAAAAAGGCGGTCCCTCACAGGCTGAGAAACATAACTGAATCAAACATTTAACAAACAACATGAAGTTTCTTGTACTTTTCGCTGCATGTAAGTCCATTTTATTAAAAAATATTACAGTTATATGTCTAACAATACAATTTTCTTACAGCTCTCCTTTGCGTTCAAGCCTATAATATTCCATACGGCTTCTATGATGATTCATCCGAATCCAGTGAGGAGGAGTACAGTGTGCTTGTCACGGCTAATAATCGACCACCATTGAGCTTACCGGGTGTGGGCATCTATAATCAACCGATTTTGCAGGCGGTCAAAGTGAAAGTGCCACGCTATCTTAGTCCGGAAATCAAACAGCAAATTATCACTCAGACCATAGCTGCACGCGGCTTAACTCTGCAGGATTTTGCTGCTGCACCATCACTCCAGGGAGGCTTAAATAATGTCGCACCGACTTCCGGTTTGTTCGTACGTCAACAGCGACAGGTTCCAGCTGCGGCTGCTGTGAATAAGGGTGTCTCGCTGGAAACTGGTACCGTCAATGACAAGGTCGTATTAACTGATGAAGATAAAGGGACGTTGCTGACACCAGTAAGACTATCGGCTTCGGTTGTACCAGAGTTGCCAATGGTCCCTGCTGTACCAATGATATTGTGAGCTTTCACAACCTGTTAGATCTAAGTCAACATAAGCCTTCTTATGAACCCAAATAAAAGTATTGTGTTTTCTAAAAATTTAGTAATAAAATGCCTTTTCCAATAAAAAATTACATTTTCCTTTAAAGTAAAAATTCTTTGTTTCAATATCTTTATCTTTACCTATTTTCTTCTCGCGCCATTTCAGGTTCTTTGGCCAACGTCATCGTAGCTTGCTTAAGAGCTAGAGAAATGATGGTGAATCGCTTAAGTTAATAGCCAAAAAAAGATATCTTGAGTATCTATGAGAAGGAGCCCTCATCCGAAGGTCCAGAATGCTATCTGCTACCGTAAAAAAAAATAACAGCGCCTAGAGCTCCTGTATAGAGATGTGTAGAGGGTTGGCAGCTTCGGTCCGACTTATAAGCTTTGAGCAACCACAAAAACGGATTTACTTCCTATCAAGGTGATTCAGAAACTTTTGGTTATTAGTTTTCACTGCAGGATCCTGTAGTACTCGTTTACTTGGCTTATTACCTTTTTAGTCTAGAAAAGGTCCTTGGATGACTTCTTTATCTTAGGACTGCAAACTCTAGGCGAAATGACAGGAAGTCATCCTTCAGTTATAGAGAACTCTCAATCTCCACTGAGCTTACTCTACTATATGTTACCACCTTGAAATAAACATATTTGTGAGCAGGTATTTCTCCGAATTGTCATAGAACTAAGTTATTTATATATGAACTTTTATAAAGCCCTAAAGTTGAGGATAATTAATTTGAGAAAAGTAAATCCTCGCATTCACTGATCGCAAAAAGTGTAGCAGATATAGGAAAAATCAGCGAAAAAGGAAGGATAGCTCTAAGACCATCCAAAAACAAGAAAAACCGTTCACTCCAGCTGCAACGAGGCTATAACTCTCTAACACGAGTATTTTTTATAGCATAAAATGGTAGTGCAGTCTGACATACTAACTGATTAAATCGACACAACTTGTCAACTTGTCACGCTGATCATTTATATATACAATTTATAGGATTTCCGGCGATTCTGGGTGTTACAATCTTCGTGGTAAACCTAATACACCCTGTTCAGGGAGAAACTCAAAACTTTTAAAATCGACGAGTTGTTAAGTGATGTTTATTTGGGTATTATTGGTGATAAGATTATACTTATTGATAGTGGTCGCTTGCAGTCAAGCCGCATTTGAGCTCCCCTGTCAACCTACCGGCCAATATAAAATAAAAGTGAATTCATTATTATCAGCTAAAAAAAAATTACGCAATTAATCGGAAATTACTTAAAATTGTATGTATTGTAAACTTATGTGTATATATAAGTACAACCAGAGGTAAGTATTCAAAAAACAATAATAAATCAAATTCAAATGAAGCCAGACACACGAATGCACAATGAGGAGATTCATACGATTCGATTAACCCAATAAATTAACATTTTGTAAAGAGAGTGTTCGGAGAAGACTTAAGATACTATTATGTATTGAGATGTATTTTTGTGAGAAAGAGAGATACCGATAACTTTACATACGCGAATTAAGAACTGGTGATATAGTATTAATAAGTCACACAAAATAATGTTGCGGCCGTAAAGGGCGGCTAATTGCAGCCGACGAGTCATATTGAAGACCAGTTTCTTTCAAATTAAAACAATGGTCAATCAGTATTATTTTTAACTCAGTCCGGCACTTAGGGTGTGTCCAATTTGTAACGACGGCCATATAAAAGCACTTACATTCAGGATCAGAGAGACATTTATGGGCAAAGTTTTAACATAACAACATGAAGTACCTAGTGATTTTTGCCGCAGGTGAGCAAAAATACCGCTTACAACCACTTCATACTCAATTTAATATTAATATTATTTTGTCAAATTCCAAACCACAGCTTTCGTATGCGTACAAGCTGTAAAATTACCGCAGATTACCTTAACGGGTTCGCTGGAGTCCAGTGAGGAGGAGTACAGTATTCTATTGCCCGCTACTGGTCAAACTCCGCTCAACTTGCCGGGTGTTGGTGTCATCAATCAGCCAGTGCTGCAAGCGGTCAAGGTGAAAGTGCCACGCTACGTCAGTCCTGAAATCAAGCAGCAAATTATCACTCAAACACTAGCAGCAAGAGGCATAGACTTGCAAAGCTTAGGCGCACAAGCAAAGCCTGTGGATGCGGTGCCTCGTCAACAACGACAATTGGCTGCTAAAGGCTCAACAGCTGGTAGTGGTGTGGCCGGTGTTGATACTCTAACCGTATCTGTTAATCCCGTCGAAACTGGCAAAGAAACAACGGTACCAATTACGTCAAAGGTACCCTCCGTGGTGCCAATTGATAGAGAGGCGCTTCCAAAGGTATCAACGCTTCCAGTAGTGCCAGTGGTTTCAGAGCTACCAAAGCTCTCAATTGTTCCAGTGGTGCCAGATACAGTCAGCGTAACCGAGGCACCCGTCGTGGTTCCTATACCAGTTTCGAAACAATAAATCATGATTTTTGGTTTTTTCTTCACATTTATTATACAAAATTAAAAAACTTAAATTTGAGCAAACAGCGATAACATATTTAAAAATCCTTTGTAAAATTATTTTGAAAAATAAAGCGTATTAAATTGTATTAAAGTTGTCAGATATATTATATATTCGGAAATGTTTCAATCTGCCGGGCGTGATATTACAAAACATTGCGAAAGAGTATGCTGCAAGAATCTTGAATAAAATGCTCAAACTCACTTCAAACTAATTAAATAAAAATGATCTGAAAGAATCCGCGATCCCACATTAACAATATTCACTGACAGCTGCTGTTCCATTCTACAATGGATCCAAGACCGTTTTTTTTATAACATCCAGTTCAGTTCCATAGCTTATCCACACGACAGATATATCAAACAAATATTTTGTACATATAAAAGAAGGTCGTCGCCATTAACTAAATGTATCTCGGCAACTCTATATATTCCATCTGTTCGATATTAATCTGTCCTACAAAATACTAAAGTTGGAGGAACTGTATGAACCGCATTTATCTTAGCAATAGGCATGTACTAAATTAGTTTGGGGTTCCACCTTTTGCATATTAAATGAAGTCCAGCCTTATGGTACTTAAACCTTCATGTCTACCAATGATAATACTGCCGCGGTAGTCCAGTCCTCTTTGTGGAATGTACGTGTATCCTTAGTTCTTTAGACCCTGAACAGGGTAAATTAAGTTTCCCACGAAGTTTCTAACATCCACAAGGAAACGTCGCAGATCCTATAATGTATTTCTATAAATGATCAGCATGATGAGCTGAGTCGATTTAGCAATGTTCGTCTGTATATACTCGAACTTGTCCCTCAGTTTTTGAGATTCCGATTTGGAATGTTGCACACGTCCTTTTCTTCCACATTTTTCGAAACTGCTGATATCGGACCACTATAAAATCTAGCTGTCATACAAACTGATCTATAAAAGGCTAGTCCTTGTAAAAAAAACCTTTGTATTTGACGGGATATCTTTACGAGATTTGGCATGAATTATTGTCTAAGGCAACGCAAGGATATCTGCAGAAACTTTCCTGCTGCCCTATAAAGTTACCGATCAAAATCAAGTTCTTGTATGGAATCTGTTGCATGTTTTAAGGGTATTAAAGCTTCGGTGCAGCTGAAATGAACGTTTTTAGTTTTGTTTCAGTAATTTTACACGTTGTCAAAGCTACTTTCATGGACTCGTAAGAACCGTGCATTTAGGACAGGATAAAGGCTCAGCAAACTTAATCTAGCGAGTATATTGGTGGATGTAGTACCTTTTATATAATTTTGTTGGTCAACAATTTAATCGCATTCGCTTTGAGCGTCATACATAACTCAACCAATCAATAATTTGTTGCCCCCTGGAATGAGAACTTATAAACCTCACTACAATATTTGAATAAAGAGCGTGGTTAAAAGGTTTGCTTCGTTTAATTTTTCTATGTCTCGGTTTGTTTTGGCACATCATTCGTTAAATCTTCGAGTAGTTTTCGTCGATTTATTTATACATTTAATATTTTAGCACTCCTTACAGCAATTCCGACTTAACTTAATTCAAATATTTCCATGACAAATAAATGTGCGATCTTGCGAACTTTCTCGTAAATTATTGACATATTGGAAAGTAAAACAGCATAATAAACTACAATCAGTTCTTAACGCCGAATTGTGTCCAAAAATACAGGTAAGGATCCACAAGTAAAAATAAACTCGAGAGACCGGCAGTAGAATATTTTGCCGTGGCGACAGCTTATACATTTTTGTAAGAGGAAAGGGTTAAATAATGAGACAAACAAAAAAAAAGTCAACATTGGTTGCACCTAAGCTATAATACCCTTCACAAATACAAAATATTTCTTATAAGAACTTTGATCGGTCTGTTGTTTGGCAGCTATAAGCTATAGGGACTAGATCTGAATAATTTCTTCGGAGATTGCTTAGACAATAACGCATGCCAAATATGATGATTCAGATCGTGCAGCTATAAGCTATAGTGGTCCGATATCGGCTACACCGATAAATTAGCAGCTTCTTGGGCAGAAAAGGAAAGGTGTAAAATTTCAGATCGATATCTCAAAAACTGAGGGACCAGTTCGTATATACAATACGGACAGACCGACGGACGGACAGACATATGTATATTACTAAATTAACTTAGCTTGCTACGCTGCTCATTTATATATGTACATAGGTATATGGTACTTTATAGGGTTTCTGACGCTTCCTTTCGGGTGTTACAAACTTCATGGCATAATATACCCTGTTCAGGGTATAAACATGGAAATTTAAAATTCAAACAAAGCAAACTCGCACATTTTTTAATACAAGTACATATGTTTGTGTGTGTGTGTGAATGAATAAATTTATTCCGGCAGGATAACGAAACGAGTATATAAATTATGAGAGCGAATACAAATTTCGACGAAATACATGTGTGTGAGTAACGCTTATGACGTCGTGTTCAAATGCTGTCTGATGCTTACACCTATATGTTTAAATTTATGAGTAAATACACTAAATGTGTTAACCACAAAAGGGGCTAAAAATAAGTAACTCGCTCAGTAGAAACAATTAGCTGACTCAGCAAACGGTTGTAAAATTTAAATTCCATATAAAACCCAGAATTTGAAGCGAGTCCGAGCATTGAGGAAGTGTACGTGCTGATGAAAAGAACATGAAGTTGCTAGTGATATTTGCCGCAGGTCTGTTACAGGTCACAAGTGAAAACATGTGAAAAATAATAAAATTTTTTACTTTCTTTCTTTTTATGCCTGACTTTGTAGCGTTGCTTGGCGTGCAAGCAGTACGAGTGCCGTATATAGTCACCGATGCCGATGGAGAGAAATATCAAATACTTTTGCCACAAAATCGCCAAGGACCCGTGTATAATCGCCCCGCATTTGAATACAAACCCAATGATTACGAAGTTTATTTATCGCCGCTAGATCATGAGGAAGTGAATTTACAACGTGGCGTAGATTTGGGCAGCAGACGTCCCGTCTACGATTACAGCGCTGAAGACTATCACTGGCCGCCATATAGGCAAGATGTGGTTAGTGCAGCACGACGCCGCGCCGATTCTGCGAAGCAATCGGACTCTGATTCCAGTGATGAAGAAGATCAAAGTAAACAGGAAGGACGTGACAATGCAGGCAGTGAACAACAATATGGTTCGGGTTCGAAGGAAAATGAAACTGATGATGATGAATACAAATTGATTTTGCCGCATGCGTTGCAAGGGCAAGTGCATGTGCCGGGCCTAGGGTTGATCAATCCTTCTGCCGTTAAGAAGGTTAAGGTTAAAGTGCCACATTACGCAGATGCCTTCCTCAGACAACAAATAATTGAGCAATACTTGGCTGCGCAGGGTTTGAATCCACAAGGTTTCGATGTGAGAGGTTTAATTGCACGCGGCTTAGATGCAGAAGCGTCGCGTGAACGTGGTTGGGATTTACAATACTCATATAATCAACAGCCGAAAGCCAGAAAGTTTTCACGTCCAATTAATTTTCAACAACTGATGTATGTTACAGTGCCGGAACGTAAGCGACGTCAAGCTGTAGAAGTAAGCACCACAACTAATCCAATCAAAACCACAACAGTACCTGATGTAATCGAGACAAATACAGATGCTGAAGCAACCACACTAACCGAATTAGCGGAGGGTGTGACCGTAACTACGGACACACCGCTGGCAGTTATGACAACCGCACCAAATGCAGTACCTTCAGTCGTAACGCCGTTCATTTCCGTAACTACCAGCAAACCTTTCGAACTATCTTCACCCGAGCCTGAACCAATTATACCACTCATCAGTTTTGGTTCGATATTACCAGCTGAGGTCTCGCATGTACCGTTTGCATCGCGTATACCCCGCAGTCCAACAGCAGGCACTGGTAGCACTGCTGATCCTGTATTGGACGAAATTTTGTCGCGCAATAAACCTAAAGTAAAGGGTATGGCACAATATCTAATCGCAACAACGCTTTCAACGGTTTTAGCGCATTCCGATGAGCGTGGTCCAAATACCTTCGACTTGTCACATACGCGTGAAATGCGTGCTGTGAACGTAGCGCCTGTAACACCCGCCGTAACGGAGGTAAATGCTGTCGTTGAGGAAATGAGACCAGAAACAACGGAAGTCAATTGCGATATACAGTGCACCAAATTAGATTTGAACCCTGTTTGCGCATTTAATGGCGAATGTTATCACGAATTCGCAAATCAATGTGCGATGGAGACGTTCATATGTAAGCGTCCGGATTTGGGTTTCAAGGCAACGCCGAGAGAGCGTTGTGTTATGCATTGGCTCAAGCGTTGCAACTCGCAAGAATTGAAGATTGAATAGTGGTTATGCTGAGAAATTGGTTAGATGCTGCCGGAAGAAATCTTTTTTACATACATTCTTATAAATATACATAAATAAATTTTCGAGCAAAAAATGTTTAGATCAAATTCATTATGTAAATAGCAAAATATCGATGATTAAAATTTCGAAAATTTAAACTTACTTATCTTTACTTTGTGGGTAGATCATTTTTTGAGGCGTAAGAAAAAAAGTTAATGGAAAACACCTTTATTGTACCGAGCTCAACTTATTATACAACAAAATATTCATTGGAGTTTCTTCCAAGTAGAGCCTGGTAAGTCAATCTTGTTTGTCGGATCTGTTAGAAATATATTCAGTTTATACTGGATACCAGTAGTTTGACAATAATATTCTTGAGCTCAGTGTAAGAAAATAATAGAAGTCAATAAAAGGGAGTCTTTTCATTGTCTGAAAAAGAAAATACAATCAAAATAGAGTATAAAACGGTCGCAAGCAGACGATGGTGTGTCAGCATCACATGATAAATTAATGCAATAGAAGGTTAGAAGAGATCAACATGGTTGGCACCACCGCTTAGAGGGCGACATTTTACGACTCAAGTTTTGCTGTTTCATTTCTGCATACAAATAACGAACGCTCTTCGGCAGGCAATGGGATATTAGCTCGACTAAACACCACTGGTCAGCTCATTCACATAAAACAAAAATAATTTAGAAATTCTCTTGTTGCCAAGTCCATATTATAAGTTAGATGCATATGAACTTTCCAATCAAGCTTCCGGAACTCTTACCGATTGTCTGGTCTTATGCTGATGGAATACAATCCCTCTTCTATTGGCCAAAGCTGGTCGAAATGTTGACATTATAAGTCCAAATTATAAGTTTGCCCATAGAAAAGTAGTTCATAGTAGATGCTGATCGTCAATTCTGGCTTAACCACCGTTTCCGCCGGCTCCCCATGATCCTATACTGACCTTTTTCGCTTAAAGTTGTCGTAAGTGACACACTTTTCATTTCCAGTAACCTTTTGGATAGGAGATTTTGTTGCGATTCGCAGATGGTAGTTTGGTCCATGAGGTTTTTTTTCCAGTCTTTCCATATCTAGCCTTTTTTAATGGTTCCAAACGGTTTTTTGTGCAATGTTTAGCTTCTGTGCAATCGAAACAGTACTTTCATGACGATCGGACTTAATGATTTTTATTATTTATCGATATTTTCGTGCGTGATTGGGTGTTGCAATAGCAGCACCATAAACACTTTTCACATTTTCAGCCGTCTGGCCTTCCTGACCCATATGTCTTCCTTTACTCTAACGTTCTGCATCGAAATATTAGAAGTTTGAAGCACCCCCTACTACTAACCCAAAACCAGAACTCTTGTGTATAAGAACAAAACAAAGAACAAAAGTTCTTGCTTTATTATAAAGACATGTTGCAACGTTGGCACGATTAATAAAACTATAATAACATATGCATAAATAATCAATGATTTAAAAATTATAGCATGATATAAAAATATATAAAATTTGTAGCATGACATTTTTTACATTATTGCTAATATAAATGTAATATAAACAATTTCTCGGTTCACTTTTACACCAAAACCACTTTTTTTCTTCCATGGAAAAAAGTTGCATGCGATATATGTCTTTATCTCACGATAAAAGAAACAAATTTCGCTGACATTCATATTGCCGCATGCAAGTGATCACATAAGCGCACGTAATTTTTTTTGAAAACTTAATAATTTTTTCGTGCGCAGAAAAAATATTCTTTTCGAAAACTGCATTTTGTACGCAAAACCAACAACAATTTGTACTGGCAACGAGACTGCTGCTCACTTCTCCGTGTCGCGACAGTCAATGCAACGTGGTTTACCGTTACTGCTGTTTGGTGATTTCCACTGCGCGTTGCGCTGTTTATCATAAGGAAAATCATCATCATAGTAATGTTGTTGCTGTCGTTGCTGACCATGCTGCTGCTGCTGATGTTGATTGCTGACGAGAGCCCAGCTGGTCGTTTTGGTGACGGTGATGTGGAAGAGCGCTGCAAATTATAGCGGTGGAGATCGTTTATTAAATATTTATGTTGAAAAATGGAAAAAATGATATATGAAAATTGTTAAAAACCAAAAATAATAAAAAAGTTTCTAAAAATTTAAAAAAAAATTTGTTTAAATAAATCAAAAAAAGATCAAAATTTAAAATTTTTCATAAAATATTTAATTTCAAAATTTTTTAAAGCATGAAAAATTAAGAAAAAAATAATAAATTAAAAAAAAGAATTATTTATTAAAAAAACTATAATATATTAAAAAAAAAATTCTTAAAAAATTACAAAAAAAAAAAAAAACAAATTATAATTACTTAAGCAAAGAAAGGCGGTGAAATACTTCATGATCTTAGCCTGTTTTCTACGCGTTGCAAAGAAATATTTAATTTTTAGCAATTTTGTCATTGACTATGTGGCCTCTTCTACAGTTCGCTGCTTGCAATATAAATGTTAACGATCCTCAAGCAATTCAAAGCTTTTATATTTTCACACTGCCCTTATTTGTAGCTGTTTGCTGTGACGCAAATCGGTTAGGAATTACATTTTGTTTTTGCATTTTTTCATATCCTTTTAGGTTTATTTTGCTCCAAATAGCGTGTTGTAACACAATACTTGCTGCTCGTTTATTTCATGCAATAATAAAAGAATATTAATAACAAATTAACTTTTTTCTTTAATATTCGCTCAACTTTGTGCTCAATCGGCACACATATTTTATATATTTTTATATATATGTGTTAGTGTGTATTTGTTACATTGGCATTCGTTCAATCTGGGTGTGCTTTGGTTAATTTGGCTAATTTGCCTTCTGACGTGAAGAAATGCATATATTATTGACGGCCAAAGCATCGTTGTCAAGACGGACTTTCGCAAGATTGTTGTTGTTTTTGTTATATTTTGTTAACACACATACATACATATACTGAATTGAAGTGCGTTCACATAAATATCCCGTACCAAAAGTGACCAGAAATCAGTAAACTTGAAGATCCAAAAGTTAATTTCGACTAAAAAACTTAAAATGCGCGACAGTTACGTCTAATGATCTTCATAGATCGACGAAGCATTTTGAGCTTACGACAAATTGGTTAAGGCTGTTAATATTAATCCCGGTCACTTCGCTTAGTTCGCCAAAGGTGTGCCTACGGAGCTATTTCAAACTCAGGAAGTGCCTAGATGAGTCCATCTCATCTTCATCCATACAACTTTGGCAAAAAGCCTCCGACAAAATATTTTGCCGCACCGCATGCGCGCCTATTAGACAGTGTTCAGGCAGAGCACCAACAATTGCGGCGAGATCAACTCTTCTAACGACAAGTACTTTAGAGAACTTTGTACGATTCACTCTGGGCCAAAAGGATCTCGCAGTCATATAAATTCTGGTTATGGACCAGCGCTTGCCGAGCACATCAGAGGTCGATAGATTCAGTGCTAGAAATTGGGATAAGGGGACCTCTCTAAAGCTCATCCCCTTTGTAGTTTCGGGTAATTCCGCTGTGACGGGACACCTAAACAAATCTAATACGGAAACTAATCTTACTATTGCTAATAAGATCATGCACTCTTTGACTACCTTTGAGTGCACAGTCAGCAAGCTTAAAGTTAGTATATTCGCTCTGCTATCGGAGTGAATACACACACCTCTGAAGAGAGCTGCATTTCGAAGCAGTACAGCTACGGCTACCTTGAAGGCAGCTACCTCCATTTGAAAGACGCAACAGTGATATGGTAGGCTGAATCTACAGTTGATGAAGAACTCCAGCTCTTACACTCCATCCGTAAAAGGGTCCACTGCAATTCTTCTCAGCAGCTTCGCTTTGATCAGAAATCGCTAGTAGGTGTGTGAGCACAGAAGAAACCACCAGGAGAAGGTACGGCGATATGTAGTGATCCAGTGACATATTCAACTGGCTTCTATATGACTTTTCAATTGGTCTTTCTACACTTCGCATGCAATATTTTGAAACATACTGTAATTAAAAAAAGTAACAAAGCATTAGTCAGTTCTATTAAGATACGTTTAAGAACCAACAAGCAAACCGCCTAAAAGTATGCTCACTTGAAATACATCACTACGGCAAATACTTGGTATTGTTTACATTTCTCCATAATCAACAGACGCACTAAATTAAATTTGCTTAAATTATACGAAATAAAAAAATATTTTCGCGTCTCACATATAACTGGTTTCTGTTGTCATTATACTTCGTTCTTTTAAATTTTAGTCAGCAGTCAATTAACCGCATGTATTTTTGGCGAATACATTTATGATTAACAGCCAATTTAGTAGCAATTAATTGTGGGTAATTGAGTGCACTTACTGGTGATCGCTGGCGCTTGTAACATATGAGCGATTATACTCAGTGATCTTGTTGTGCGATGAGCAATTGAACTCTAAAGCGATTATTACATTTTGACTAAGTATTTCGCAAATTTTAATTAAATTTGACACGCTTTGTCGGTATTTAATAATAAACATGTTAATTGTGTGGGTTCTTTGACACGCTGCTGACTTGTGTCGCTGGAATCGCATAACTGTTAATGTGAAGCATGTTAATAAGTACTTTTGTCAACAACAAAAATCAAAAATTCAAAATAATATGAAATGGTTTCTCAAAACTCTATAACAAGCAGAGCGTAATTCTGCCATAAACAACTCTCTCATAATCATAATCTATTGACCCGTCGGGGGCGGTTAGTTGGAGTTAGTAGGATAAAATCTAAGCATACACAGGCATGCTTCTAAGAAATGTATAAGCCCCTTCCACTTTAAGAAATTAAGCACCAAAAATGATGCCAGTTCGTGACTCCGCCTAGATGCAAACGAATTGGAGGGATCTATTAGAGATTGTTCCCTCGATACGCAAGATATACATGTATAGCAGATCCTTGGAATATGATTTGATAGTAGACATTCAAAAGGACAAAACTTTGTTTATATTATTGTGAAGTAAAGAAATGTAAAAGATATCAAAGTAAGAGGGAATAATGTATTTTATAAAGATAACGCTATATTTTTATTTGTAGGTATGTTTTATCAAAACCTTAAAATAAGTTTTCCTGTTGCTAACAGCATTCAAAAGGAATCTTAATAAATTTTGTAAACTCAAAAAAAAAATCCTCAATACATATGTAAACGTCAATACACTTCAAAATAACCAGCAATATCATATACACCGTCATCGGAGCAGTTAAAAATAAAGAAAGAGCTAAAGGAAAATTAAACGTAATACAAATTTTACATTACCTGTTTGAGAGAAGAGTTCAACAAATAAAAGAAAAGTATCCAAAAGTGATCGAGAACACGAAAGCAGCGTGCAATTTTTTAACAAAATGTGATTGTAAAATATTTGTGGCTCGAAAACGCAAGAAAATTTGCATAAAAATGAAAAAAAAAGAATAATTTTGGATGATATTACAGACAAAGGAAATGAAACGGTCACAGCTGTAAATGCATAAGTGGAGCCGAGGAGCCAAAAAAATTACAAAAAAACCAACTTTGAATCGTACGGAGGTATAAAAAGCGCTTGCCGTCAGCAAACTCAGCCGCAGAACGTTCTGAGACGTTCGCTGTAAAGATTTATATAATTTTTGAATACAATATGAAGGGCTACTTATTGCTGGGTAGGCAGCAACATATATTTTTAAACATTTTAAAATATTATTTTAATAAATATACTTAAATTTAAATTTAATATCTAAAGTAAAAAACATTTTCGACTTATTAAAAAACGGGTTACATTTTCAATTCCAGCACTCATTGGCAGCGCTTACGCCTACCAGGGCAGCGCACAAGTACAGCAGAACTTGGTCAGTGTGGGTCAGCCGGGTCACCCGGGACAACCTGTCCAGTCGGGTCAATCGAGTCAACAATCCCAAACACACCCACATCACAGTCATCAAGCACAAAATCAACACGCACAAGAGATTGAGCAACATGTTGGGCAACTTATGACGCATGGCCAGCAACATGTTTCGCACCACCAGCATGAGCAACAAGTTGTGTCCAATCCACTGCAAGTTCATCAACATAGTCAACACGGACAACAACAACAAGTGCAACAAGCGCAGCAACATCAGCATCATGGACAACAAGGCCAGCAACATCAGCATCATGGTCAGCAACACGTGCATCAAAGCCAACAATATGTGCCTCAAGGCCAGCAACATGCACATCAACACGCGCAACATGTTGCACAGCATGCCAAAAAGCAACAACAACAGCAGCAATATCAAAAAGTACCAAATGCGCCACAACTTACGCTAACCGGCGTAGTGCAACATGTGCCCATACCGCATCAGAACTATAAGGTGCCGAATCGTGTGCAACATGTTGTCGATCTGGTACACACACACATTCCACAAGTGCTGAATTACCACAAATTGCACAAGAATGACGTGAATCCGATCGGTGTTGCTGGCAAGGCAGTAAAAGTGCCCGTAATACCGCCGAAGGTGCAACAAATTGTGGAGCATGCGCACACACACATTCCGCAAGTAGTAAATCACCATATACAACAACAAAAGCAACCGGTTGTTGCACAAAATCAACAAGGTGTGAACGTCAACAAAGAACCACAACAACCAGCGGTAGGAGTACAGGGTGCTGTTGTAGCGCGCAGTCAGTCAGCCGCAGTGCCACCACAAGTGCAAAAAATTGTCAAGCATGTGAACAAACATATACCACAAATGATTCTCTACCTAAAACAGCAAGCACAAAAATTACAAGAGTTTATCAACAAATTTCAACAGCAACAACAACAGCTGGCACAAGATGTTGCCAGTGAGCAGGCGGTGATGTTGCCGCTGATACCCGCTAAAGTGCAAAAAATCGTTGAACACGTGCATCAACACATTCCACAAGTGATCAGCTATGCGCAGCAACACAAGCAGCATGTACAAAAACAACAGCAACAACAAGCGAATGTAGTGCAACAAGTGCCAAGTGTTGCGGTGTCTCCACCCGTTGCAAAGGTCGACGAACAAGTGCAACAAAACGTTCCACAAGGCAACAATCAACATGTACAACAACAACAAGGTGTTGCTCAACCACCAGAGGGTGTGGTAGTTGCACGTGGCGTGAAACCTTCCGTCCCGCCAAAGGTGGAACAAGTTGTCAATCAAGTGCATCAACACGTTCCACAGGTGATCAGTCAAGCACAGCAGGTGCAAATGCAGCAGCAAGGTGTAGTCCAGCCGATGCAAGGTGTTGTAGTACCAGAGCAGGTTCAGAAAACTGTTTATACCGTGCAGCAAGACGTCCCGCAGAAGCATCCAAATCAACAACAGGTGCCAAATGCTGCCGGCGGCGCGGTTGGTCAGCTAACCGTTGAAGTTCAGTTGTGAACTCCGAAATATTACATCGATGCTTCGATTTTCCAAACACTCTTCCATAAGATTTCGTTAGTAAAAAATCACTGCCTTCATTTTTGACATAAATTTATACCTAAAACACACACAAAGACACATTTGTTTTATTTCTGTTTCGGTATTGATTTGGATTGAATAACATCCTTTTACATCGGAGCAAATTTGGTTGCTCCCTGGTTTAATTTTTAAGGCATTAAGTCAAACTGTTAGCTCTAAAGTGAATTCATTGAACGCACGATACTCTTTCACGGCGCTCTTCTTTTGAGTACCGAAAAAACAGTTTGAAGTTGATAAATGATATCTGGAAGATCCAGACCTTCACACTTTTCCCTAAAATCCAATAAGACTCCGTGTGTCCGAAGCTTTTTTCGTTATTGAAGCATTTAAGTATATTGCTGTGTCATTTCATGAGACCTAAAGCACCCAACTACGTTAGCGAAGTTAAACAACCTAAGGCATCCTAATGCTGTTGATATGAATAAGCTTCTCAAAAATCCATCAGCCGTTCGAAGACTGCTTGAAATTACTAGCAAAAGTAGCTAGATCAGGTGGAACTATAAGAAGTTTTATTAAGTTATACAGAAAATATATGCTTAGATATACTACTGATCGTTATGGATCACTAGAGTTATGGAGGGTATGAAAGCTTTTCATTTTAGGACAAAATATTTGGAGTCATCTACGTAATTAAAATACTTATAGAGTCTACCAACCTCAAAAATCAAGATGCATACATGGCCTGAGTGCGCTTTTGGAAGCAACTGGTGAAAGTTTTTTATAGTTTTTAGATCTTCCTGCGTCAACAAGCTAAAGTGGGAAATTGTACTAGTCGGTCAAGTCTTTTTAATTATATTTCATGCTATGTCCCCTCATTGAGGTCCGATTCGCCATTTTTACTGTCTATAAAGAGTTGCAAGATTTTAGAAGAAGAAGCTCCAATATACTTCGACCAGCGACTATTAAGAACATATCACAAAACCATTTGAGTATTTCACAGAAATCTACCAGTCGTCACCATCGCAGATTTGAGCTTTTGTACAGAAATACATAACTCATCTTATCTTCTAAATAACTGCTTGCCGTTCGAAATAATAAGCAAAAGTTTTCGTAATTTGAAAAATAGAAAATTTATTTAATTTAGTTTGAGTTTATATTGGATCGAAACTTCCCTAACTAAGAATTTGAAGTAAGGAAGTAAATCAATATGTGAAAATATTAATTTCTTAGTGTATATTTCATCCAAGTTGCGTAGCTTTGTTTTACCTAGCTTTCAGCTTTTCATTTCGCATTTTATGTGTTCATCATCTGATCATTGTCGACGTTCCTGTGTTTCAACTTAGCCATGAACTCGCACGCCTTATGCAGTGGCATCTTGTGGTCCAAATATTTGTGCGAGTACGCGATTGGTATCCAAAACATTGCCATATTTAGGCGGCTTAACCTTTACGGCTTGTAAAATGGACTGTGACACGACACCTACTCCCGGTAAAGGCGATTCCCGTGGACCCCCAGGTGGTAGTAGAATAACTTCCTCGCTACTAGATACAGAAGCAATGGAATCTGGCACTGGTATAATTGGTTGAGGTTGTACGGCCGGTGTAATCAGTAGCTCCTCGCTCGAAGCCGATGAGATGGAGTCGATGACTCGTACTTTGTATGCGTTGACGCTTAAGATGACTGTGTACAGGATGAAAAGTAAGTATAAGTGTTGCGGCTAAATGGTTACCAAAATAATATTTATTATTTACTTACTGGCTACAAAAGTCACAAGAAGTTTCATGTTGTTGCTTTAAGTAAACGCAGCTGTTAACTGTCTTAGTTGAGTTGCAACTGAAAAGCTTTTATATACTCGAATAGCCTCGGTTCGATAGTGAACACGCGTTGCGGCTGACGCCCCGCCTAAAAAAATCTTAAAATTTAATTATTTGCTGTGATTTTTATACTCTTTACCTTTTGTATGCTTAGTCGATCATGAAAACTTTCATTTCCATTTCTCAGAACTTTCGAATTCGGCGTACGATTCATACTTCTGCATATTGCTTGTCAGCCGAATGCCCGACGCATATGCCTATCAAAACCACGCGCCAGCCGCCGCTCGTGTCTTAATGCCATTATAAATTTTTTATTTATGTATTCTGCCACAAATTTAAATTTGGTACTTTTTCGATTTCTTCGTCTGTCTGCTGTCTCGCTGCACCAATTGTAATCTTTTTTCGCACACCCACTTTGTTAATCATCCATTTACATATGTAAATGAGCGTGAGGGTGAGTCCCTACAAACAGGTTGGACATTCACCGTTTCTTCGCCTGTGATTTAATATGCAATTAAATTTATTTGAAGTTATGATGTTTTTTTCTGCTCACAGTAAATGGTTCTTCGATCAATCACATCATGCTTCTACGCTTTTTGGTAGAAGCTCAGTCATATATATATTCTTTAAATTTAATAGTAATGTTATTGATGTAGATTCCATTGAAACTTTTCACTAGCTTAAACGTTAGGTTAGGTTAAGAGATCGATCCCAACAGACAGCTCATTTGGAGAGCCTAGCACGCCAGTCCTATATAATTGATCATAAGACCCTCACAAATCGACAAAGGGCTCGAGCATATCACAAATTTGTTGAGATGGCTAATGTCAGTTTCGGTTTTGCCTTCTAGTTCGCCGACGGTAAGACTGCCGAGATGTTTCAACCTCAGTCTTGCAGTCTTGCAGAAGCTGACAAGATACAATACTTACAATTACATTTTTATTGCAGAAATATTCGCCAAGATTTGGAAATGCTGCCATTCTGCTTTTCATTCTGACTCGGACCAGATTAGAAGCCACGAGTCTTCATGTGGTAGACTTATATTGAACCCACTCGGTCATGACTTATTATTTGTTGACGAGTGTTACACTTCGGATGAAGAGCAGAAGACGCCGAAATTTCCGGCATCCAAAAAATGGTTAGAGCTTCTACGTTTAGAAAAGTAAACGGTCCTTAACAAAATACACAATTACCCAATAGAACCTATATGAACATCATACGTGGACTCAAGAGTCTCCTGCTAACTTCACTAAAGTGATAATAATATTCGTTAGTTCACAACCCCAAATCACATCGCTCTGGGAGCTTAAGTAGAACAAATCGAAGTACATTTGCACCCAAATTGACCAAGCGGCTAATCAACATTAAATTATTTATCTGTCCCACACACTGTGCCATATCTTCGGCATTAGGTATTAACTAGTGAGGTCGGCGGCAACTAATTGCGTTCAATTGCGTATCTGCTGACAAATGTTTGCGTATAAATAACACAAAGTACAGTTAGCTTCCATGTAGGCAACACAAGAAACTTTGCTGAAAGCATAAATATTATATACGAATGGACATAGCGAAGATGCACTCCGGAGGTGGCGTGAGTCCCAGTGAAATGGAGGTGTAAGAAATGGTCAAAGTGAGATTACGCATTTCAACGGTATTTAGCCGGTAGCAAAAGGCTACGAAAATCCTGTTTTAAACGTGTGCGTGCCACATGCGTGTTGCACAATCAATTTGTGTTTATAATATTCAAGTTGCTGCAACACACACCGAGATTTTTTGCTTATGCCACCGTGCCGCAGTTATATAACTGTAAGAATAATGCGTTTGTGGCATAAGTTCGCAGACGCAGCGTGATATGCTAACTTTTGTACGCCCAAAACATGTAAATAAATTAGGAACGCATTAATCGCTAAATGCGATACAGCAAATAATTCAACCGACAAATATGTGTCTATGAAAGTGTAAATAAATGCGTGTTAACACCAAGGCAGATGATAAATGAGTGCTTATGGAAGAAAGGTGGTGATAATGCAAATGCAATTAGGTTTGGAATGTGCGTGCGGTGTGTTGAAAAAGATAAATCATTAATAGAGGTAAATTTTCGCTTATTAGGAAAAAACTTAATAAAAATAAAATATGATATCGAAGCGAATATGAAAGAATATTATATACGAAATTTACTCCGAATATTTAACTTACTCCGGAAAAAATATTAACTCCGAAAAGGCTTAGCTGAAAGGTTGTGAAACGGTAATATGTACTCCGAAAAAAATATGCCGAATATTTCTCTTGCTCCGAAAAAGAGTAACTCCGAAAAAGCTTGGTTGAAAATTTGTTTATTGATAATATGTACGCTGAAAAAAATATGCCGAATATATCTCTTACTCCGAAAACATAGTAGCTTCGAAAAATGTCAATTGTCGAATTTAAGTGAAACGTATGTAATTGGTATATACCGTAAATTTATTCAAAATCGTTGGAATAAAATATGCGAAAAAGTTTTAACTGATTAATACCAAGCCTTAAAAGTGGCTTCGGAATTTTTGTAAATAACTCCAAATTAATTTCAATATTTCCGAATATTTTATATACTCCGAAAGAACAGCGAAAATTTATAAAACTTTATAAGAACAATTTTGTATAAAAGGTTAATCTAACAAGAACTGGTTAGAAATATTTTGAAAATATGGTTTCGAAATGATGACAAGTTCTACCTAATAAACGATTAATTAAAAAAATTTGAATTTTTAAATAAATTAGAATTTAAAAAAAAATTAAAAACTTTTCATTGTAAAAACACGATTACCGACTTTTGAGAATCGAATCGTATGTATTGTGAAAGTACAATTATTCCGAAAAACAACTTTATCAATAGTAAAAGGAAAAGGTAATAACAGCGACGCTCCGCCTTCCAAATAAAAACTACGAATAAGGTATCTTTATACACATACATACATTGTACATGTATTACACAGAAGCCAATATTTTTTCCAATTTAAATCTCGCCGATTTTCAGACCTTCATAAATTTTAAACTTACTTTGACCCATTTTAACTTCAATAACAAATAACTTTTGTGCTGAATTCATTCATACGGAAAAGAAATATGATTTTGAATTCTTCTAAGCTGCATATGTGCCACTTTTTCTCAATATATTATATATATGTATGCGTATACATATGTATGTACACATATGCTGCTTACCTTTCGCCCAAAACTCATTCAAGTGAAAAATTGCGAAATTTTTCTTTGCCCTCAAAGGTGGTAGCAAAAATACTTGGAGAATTCTTGCTGCCACTTGCAGCCTTGAATGAGTTCGCGGTATTGAAAGGTCCTTACACACACCTACATATGTACATAAATTGTTTATATAGATTGCTCCCACCTACTTGTAAATTTGTGCATGTGTGAGTAGCTTATTGGTTTGTTTGTTGCCAAATCGCCGTATCATGCCACTTGTGCCGAACTTGCCACACCTGAGTGCTTTGCTGCGATTTCGTAAATAATATTGCATATTTTTTCGGTTATATGGTACACACGACTGTGAGTGAGCAAAGTAAGCGCGAAATTGGCGTTTGAAGTTTTTTAATTTAAGTAAGATTAGTTGCGAGAAAATATATAATATAAAATATCATCGGTTAAATAACATGTTATTGAGCAATCTTGGATACAGACTTATTGTACTACGGACCGACACACTCAAAGGGTCTCTAACATTGAATTTTGGGTGTTACAAACATCGTGGCAAACTTAAGATACACTTTTCAGGGTGTATAAACCTCATAGCTACATATATGCATCTGGGTAAAAAGAAAACATGTTCAACTAAGTTTTCTTGTTCAGCGACTTCAAAAAATCTTAGTAACTACTAATGACATCGAAATATAATTATCATCGTTAAAACTATTAGAGCACGACCAAGCCTATACTTAGTCCACTGTTGTTGTCAGCATACATACATATTATGTGCTTAAATGGGTTGCCGGCTTTCCTGTTGTAAAACTCAAACTTAGGCGCCTCTATTCGCGCCTGGGAAAACAGCGTCAGCATCTCCTCACATATGTATGCATATACATATATTTGTATATAAAAATTGTCTTCTATTCTGCACTTTATATTTTTTTTCGGTATGTGAACAACTACACACACACATAATTGCTTTATTGCTGGTCAGCCTTAGCAGGAATTTGCCTAACCAACCACGCGGCCACTCCGCATTCCACACACGAGTGTCTTCTGCAGCCTCTTTGTCCTCTATTGTGAATTTCACGCGCTTGACGCTTGAAGCGTTTTGTTAAATTTGCTTGCTCATCGAAAATAGTTGTTTTGTTGGCTATATAGACACATATGTACATATGTATCTTTGCGGTTATAAGCATCTCTCTGTTCATTCATATCGACATATATTTATGCTTATAAGCCTTCTTCTTTGTGCGTGCTGCAGGATATGACAATTCTTTTGTTAGACTTTACAACCATTAACTGCAGAAATGGAGTACAGTAAAGCCATCGGACGTGTGTGAAGTTTATTCTTTTTTATCGTTCACAAATTGAGAGGCTTTTCGCGCAATCTTAATGACATGATTTAAGCGTAACGATCAGTTTAAAGCTTCAAACAATGGTGCATATTAATTTTGCAAGTTATTTTTCTACAAGAAGCTTGCGTACCGAGATGCCAAAGGGTGCTTTAGCTAATGGTAATGAACTAACAATGCAATTTTAATTTCACAAAGTTGAAGAAAAGAGAAAGACCCTTTGTATAGACCCTTCATAGATGTCGAACTCCTCTTCTAGTTAAAGAACGCCGCTTTAGATGAATAGAAATTATGTTTAGCAACTTTATATTAATATGTAATAGATTGCTAAAACAAAAATTTTCATTTCAGAAGGGCATACCGAGTGCTTGAACTTTATTGATTTTGAGTTGAGTCGTTGTGATCGGGCTTTTTACCCATAATCTATCGAACCGGCCTGTCCGGCCAACCACACCTTAAACTAGTGTAGATCTAGGTATAATTTTAAAATTGCGTTTAATAGAGATACATCCCTTTTTATTGTACTATCTCGAGTCCTTCGAACATTGTCACCATATCTCCCCCGGATACGGATCTTACTATTTTGGAAATGTTCGTTCAAGGCTCAACGTCGCAACGAACCTCCAATCTTTAAATATTCAATGCTTTAACAGCTGCACGCTCTATATCACAGCTGGCTTCTAGTTGTAAGCCTTTGAAATCTTTTTATACTCTGTGATTTTAATTTTAGCATCATAAATTCCAAACGCCCAACATGCGTCGTTCTAAACAATGTTGCAACAACGTTAATTGCCACACAACTGTGTGTGATAGCGCCTATTGCAACATCTTGTTGATGGCTTTTAATCAATTTGATGCACTCTTTTCATAATAGCGCCGTGGCCTCTACGAGTATATTATGATTTTTTAGCTGGTGTAGCGTAGAAACGCTTATTAATTTGCCTTTTGCATAATGTATGCATTAATATCAATTTTAAGCTTGGCAAATTTATGTGCTGTTGGTACACTTGCAATGGGGCTTTCAACCCTGAAGTGCTGACGGAAGCAGTTAGGCGGTGCTATGATAACGGTCTACTAACAAGCGATGTAGATGAATATACACAACAGTTAGCCAATGAAAGTCTGGACGAGGAAGTACAGAGATTCTTATTTATTTTGTTCTAACTTCTTCTTCTTGATATCACAATCAATCAAGCAATATTTTATAATATATTGCTTATTGGAAGTAATTTTTATAAATACAGGTGTATGTTACAGAAGAAATGAATAATTTAAACTGTCTATAAGGCTATATATTTAAAGAGTTTGACAGTTAAAGGAGAAATCTACGGTATCTGATATTAAAATATTTGTTTACAGCCAGTTAGAAACTCAATGAGCTACGAGTGACTGAGTGAGCTAGAGAGCTACTTCTTCTTTCTTTCGCTGAGCTGTTTAAAGCCGGCGGCGAAGAGCTAAAAGGCGCATGATTTTGTCGGATGAATACACGCCTTCTTCAATGCCTATAATGCTGCACAAAGTGATTAGCGCTGCACGTTTTAACCGCACATATGATATTGACATCGTAGATCTTAACAACAGAGCCGTCAGCGCAGCCTTAAAAAAGAAGCGAGTGTTGGTTTGTGATAAACGAAGGCAATCAAAAGTACCTGAAGGTCACACACAAATATTCCTCGCGTCTTAGGAGCTACGTCACTGTTAACAGTTATAAATTTGAAAAAGCATAAATACCAACTACAATCTAAGCCTGAAGTTCAAGTGCAAAGTAACTCTCTCCAACAGGTGCTAAAAAAAAAGAAGCAAATTCATCTCTCGGCGAACAAAGATTACGTTCTATAAGTCTTTTATTATTCTCGTCCTATTATACGGCGCAGACACTTGGACGAGGACTAACCGAGATTAGAAAGCACTTGGAGAGAACTGTTTTCCGAAGTTCTTTGGAGCTGTGGACAATGAGTACCAACGAAGATGGAACCAGGAACTGTATGAGCTCTACGGTGAAAGCGCTGCTTAGGCCATGTCTAACGTATGAAAGCCGATGCTTCAGCGAAAAGTTCCTTTGATACCAGAGTAGTAGTTGGAGGAAGCTACTAGCTGAAAAAATTAACAAAGGAAGTCTAGTAAATTGTAAAAAATAGCACGGATTAATATGTAGTATAAAGAGAAAGCACTAGAGAATATTAAAACAAGGGTCTGATGGCATCAAAACTTTTATTCAGATATGGTCCATATTGCGATTTGATAGACTTAATATATCAAAAAAATATAAAAGCACAATGGCCCCCACAAATCTCTATTACTGTAGAATATATATACACATATATACATATCAATGATTATTACATACATATATACTACCCAAGCGATTCTGACTATATTTTCCAAACAGACCAACCATATATCAAGTCATGGCCCCCACTGAGCAACGCTTGTCGACAATTAGCAATATACCATTGCAGTTAGCAGCAGTTGCTACCACAATAATGCTACAAATTAATACAAACCTGATATTCCGCTGTCACGACTACACATTACAGTTAAATATTTCACAACGCTAGACTTCAAGCTATTGTATTATATTTCCCACAAAATGTCAGTAACAGAAAAGGCATAAACAGAAAAGTAAATAAATTGACAACTGTAACGAACGACAGTTAAAATGTTACATTGAAGATGTCAATGGTGAATGCAATAACTACAAGTTGCATTGAAAATGTGTGAGCAGTTGTGGGTATTATGAGTGTGTCAACTTCGTAGCAACCACTGTTTGTATGTTGCCCGGCAGACAAAAAGTAAACAACTGTTTGTGTACCTACATAACTACCATAATAGCTACTTTGCGACGGACAACTTATCGATATATACTTATAAATGTACTTACATATATTATTGTATATTGCATGCAATTGATCGAAATTGACACTTGTTGCCTTGTCTTCGCCTCTTTCTGCTTTAACGCTTCGCAAACAAAATTGAAAGCTGCGTGATTAAGCCGCTTGCCTATAGCTCATCTAACGCTATGTAGTTCTATCTCCGTTACTTATCATTGTGGCGCTTCATAATAGGCTTTTCTTTGAGGCAGACGCATTAGAGCTGACAACCTTTTACCATTACTTTTTACACTTACCGCCGTCACAAAATACTCACATAAGTGCGCTGTGATCTTTATTATACTAATTTGAAGATACGCTCAAACATGTTCAAACAAACTCAAGATAGACAGAATCCTTAGCGAACTCACGACGATTCTTATACAGGATATTAGAAGCGCAGTTAGTAAGTAGAAAGCAGAAGATGACATTACGATTTCGTACAATTTTCTGGATTGACCAAAAGACTGTAATTCATGTAAAGAGACCTCTGCTTCACCAGGTTAAACTGAGACACTTCGATAAATCAATTCAAATTACCGCCGTTGTTGCATTGAAGAAACGTGAAGGTAAATATTTGACTTGAAAAAGGTTAACATATCTATTCTAACGGTTGTTAGTTCCTAATAAAAATTTGCATAAAAGGCGATATATTTTTCAATGAAAGTGTCAATATCGTCGCTTAACCAATATACCGCCGTTAAATTGCTTCCTAAAAGTAAATTCCTTCGTACAGGCATTTTGGAGACTCGTTTAGTTTTACATTTGTACACAGATACACGCTCACATATATATATATTATATATATATATAAATATATATATGTGTATGTATATATAAACCATCATTCATACATAAAAGCTTTAATGAAATATTAATGCAATCATTTTTGAAAAATTACCAATTTCACTCAAATTTAATTGAGCAATTTGCAAGCGTTTGCAAAACTAAAGAAAGGCAAGCTGCCTCACGCTGAAAGCGGCTCGGTTCAGCCTGCAAACATATGTACATATGCATATATATATGCTATATACCTATATGCTACATTAAATAAAGTGTGCACAAACATAAGCACATAATTGGACTCGTAGGTACCCGAAGTGCAAGCCGAATTAATATGCAAGAACGCTGAAAAATCGCTTAAGCGGAAAAAAACTTGTATGCACTCATACATAAAAAATTATTTTATTAGGGCGTGATGGCTAAATATATGTGCAAATGTATGTACGAGTATGTGCATATAAAACTAAAACAACGCAGAAAACGAACCGCATTTGATCGAGCCCGCATCGTCTATCCAACAACGACAACGTGGGATGAGCCCATTGGCGACGTCCGCTCTTGAGCTGGCATCCGTGTCCAATGCAGCAAGTGGTTGTTGCACCGGCCAAGTTTTGCACCAAAGGCATAAATTAGACGAAGGCTGGGATTTTAGATATGAATTTATCATATTGGTTGTGCAAAGTTCAAGATGAACTTTCGGATACAAGGAGTCTAACAGCGCTAACGAAATATCTTAAAAAATTTAGAATCCACTTTGAACGGTACGAAAATGTACTCACCGCTTTTTTATTACAAATATTCTTCTTGTTCAAAAGATTTGAAACAAAAAAGCGATTCCAAAACAAAGTGTGTGTACCAAATGGTGATCCGAGGAGTTGACAGCAGAATTGTTGTACCTTTTACAACAAGAACTCTTTTAAAATACATCTAAAGGATCCCTCAAATATACACACCGTTTCATTAAAGCTCTAGTTATCCAAGTCAGAGTCAGTCTAGTCAAAGAAGATTTGCAGGTAAGTACGTTTGAAAAATGAATCCAAAGGATTGACTGGCTTTCAAAATCTTCGACGAAGACCGAAAAATACCAACCGACATTAGCATATACTTTTAGTCGAAAATTTCGATAGCTGTCGCTGACTTCTCTAAACTGGAATTTACCAGAACACGAGATCTCTTCGAACTGTAAAGAAAGCATTGTGAGTTTACCGAACATCGTGATCTTCTATGGTTCTTCTTCTTGCTTAGCAAAACAGTCCATTGTGGTAAAGGTTCACCTTTTAACTGAGTTTTGTTTTGAGAGAAGACTCTTCTAGTAGCTTTACTCAAGTGGTAGTCAGAAGCATTCATTTTAAGATCTGTTAGTCCATTTTAAACGACTTCACAGAATACCGGGTTCTTCTCTAGCAAAAACACAACGTTAAAAGTCTTTCAGCAATCCACTGACTACATGCCCGTCCTTTCGTTACCGAGTTAAGTTACAGGCGCGTTGCAAGAACACATGTTAGGCACGCTAATAGCCTGAAAGCGAAGCGTTTCTGTTTTTTTAATAAAACTCTAAGACACAGCGCCGTTTGAACGAGTTCATTGCAAATGCGGAACAATTGCGGTCGAACTATTAGCTCGGTTGGGGCAAAGCGCTGATCTGGCGGCGAGTGGTCAGTAGCAACTTGACAAGCATTTAAAAACGTCTTATACGCAGCACATTGTGGCATGCCACATGTTAAGGTGGAAATTTAAACGGTCCGTCTAAGAGTTGCAGCATTTACGCAGGAGGCGTAAGAGTAGAAATTATTGTAGTACCAGAAGAAAAGGTAGCAACAGCGGAGCGAAAGCATCTTCTCATGCACTTCATATTCTGCAATATTTCTAATTTCTTCTTTGCTGTCTTATTCTGCTAAAACCCAGCTCAATGCTCAACGGCACAAACGCCTATTGGCCGCTGAAGCGCTCTCCAGAAGTCGCTTTACGTACGCTGTCTCGCTTGATGAGTGGCACTTAAGCCGTGATTGCATTTAAACCAAACAACAACTTTAGTGCAATTAAGTTGCCAACAAGTTTGAAATTATGCAATTATGATATAAAAAATTGCTCGGCTATCGGAAGCCAAAGGGGTCCAACGTTATCAAGAAATATATGTATGTGAGTGGAAAGGGTAGCCGTGAAATGCAGACAGCGGTGGCTTTGGAAATGGCTAGCAGCGCACAGCTTACATGGAATCTTGGCGGCTTCTGTTGCAGGAAACGTGCCAACTTTTATTGGCTCACTTGTGCACTTGACTGTCAGCCAGTTGATTAGTCGGTCATTTTGTTCGTCTGCGAACGCGTCAAGTTATTTGTACGCGATAGTAATTGGCCCCCACTTCTCTGTAAATATAAATGTGATTAATATGTTCATTTCGGCAAACACCGTTGGCATGAGTTTGCTCTCTTGTGTTGGTTTATTTTTGAGTGACCTCTCTTCTCTAGAACTTTTGGAACTTCAGACGATTTCTAAAGTGTTATGGAAAACGAAGTTTAGAAAAGTTTCAGTATGACCTTAAGTTCTTCGCGATCACTTTCTATCTTTATAAGAACTAAAACTTCAATTAGTCTTACCGAAAGTGCAGATTTTTAGGTCACAGAACTTAGGTTAGGTTAGTCTGCTACGCTAATGAGCCATAGCGCATAGACCAGTTCTTAGCAAAACCAGATGGAATGCCGTTACGTAATCCATGAGGACTAATCATCCTTTAGGATGCCTGCGCTGCGTGAGACTCCCAAATGCAAAATATATGTTCCATTGTTTCCTTGATGCCTTGCTCCTGACATTTCCTGCAGTCTTCTTTCTTCAGGCCCGTGCCGCCACCAAAATGTATAGACAATTGGTGACAGTCGTACACCACTCTTGGCAATCTCTTTGTTACCTCGCATCCAGTAGAAGTGAAGTCGCTTGTTCCACGCGATACTCTCCTCTGGTTGCAAAGACACTTCAGACCGATTGTTGCTTGGCTGTCTACGTAGATGTTAACTCTGGAGTTGCCAGCTGATGTATTAGAGACTAGCTCTGCGGCGTTTTCAATAGCAAAGACCTCTACTTCAAATATACTGCCGTGTTCCGGCAGCTTAAAAGGCTGCTTTATCATCAAGTCATCAGAGTCATAGAATTTAATATACGCTTTTATTTGAACTGGTGGAAATGTCATGCAGAGATGAGGGACAAAACTTTTGACATCTGTACCGATTATTATCAATTCGATTACTCCACACAACTCCAACTGACTAAGCGCTTTCTAACCTAGTTTCCAAACCAATAGCATAACCACAGTATTGCATAAGAAATACAAAAGCTTATAGTTTCTACTATTCATTAATAAATCTCACATAAAAATACTTCAACAATATTAAAATTTAATTAAAAACTTTCTAGAACACAGTGCGCGGACGTTTAACAGCGACAAATTGCAAATTACAACGCATAATATTCAATTAATAACAACAATTCAGATGAAGAATGACAAAAAACAAAGACGAAATCATAAATAATAACACAAAAACAACAAAAACATTAGCAACAGCAAATGCAACGAACCATTAAGCAACAACAAATCGATCGAGCTATTAGTGGTGCGAATGCAACAAGTTTTACGATCACCAGCACAACAACAGCAACAATGAAGGGTATTCATAAGCAAATCACACGATCGCTGTGCTTTCAACAACTTTCAGATACATGTTGTTGTGATTTACTAAGAAAACGAGCAACAGGAGTTGCAGGCAATTGCTGCCGTTGGTGAATGAATGGCAACAAACCGACATACACACACTTTCAGGGGGTTAGTCTGAACGTCAAAAGCCATTTGATCTACAACGCTGACCGGTGCTCGGTGATTGGTGATTTTTTTTCCAGCACACAATATTTCAACATACATTTTTATAGTCTATAATTATTTGAGTTACAGTTCTGAGACGTTGATGCAGCAAGCAAGCGCTCACAAAACAGAAGCAACGCCAGCAAAAGCAGTAATAGCAACAACAAATGATCGTCAAGGCGACATTGAATGCTTGCAATTGCTTGTTGTTTCTGTAAAACTCTATGATCAGCGCTGCTGTTGAGAGTTTTCTGAGTTCGCTGATCGGCCACATAACAATTGGTACTCGATTTTTTACTTGATTCATTGGAAAGTCTGATCTTTTCCGCACTACATACTTACAGACGGCTGCTAACGGCTACTGGTAAGTTGGAGTTAGGATCACAAATGTAGAATCAGCGCAGCGCTTGATCGCCAACGGATGATCCGTGAATAATCGCTTTAATGGCGGTAATTCAAGCACATCATTCACAATTTGTCGGTTTAAGAAAGCAAATTTCAATGGTTTGATTATCACTTTAATTGCATTCTTTGCATGCTACTTATGAGTGTTTATATTTATGTGAATTAAATTTGATGTAGGAGTGTGCAACGCTGAAGTTTGATTGAAAAATTTGATTTGAAAGTGTAGAAATGAAGGCAAAGAGACTAACGCAAGCTGTAAGAGCTGGTTTTTAGGTGTCATATGCTGAGTCTAACGTATATGTTTTACAAAGAGCTGATAGTAAGGAACTTCTTTTAAGAACCTCAGTTTCGCAACAAAATTGAATTTCGAAGAGAGCAAAAGAGAGAGAAGAGCGAGAATAATGTCTTAACATATGTGTCAGTTTAGGGGCTTGCGACCTTAACAAACTTTTTTAGTCTCATGTTCACACATGTAGGAGCCTTATACTGCACTACAAACCAATCAACTTATTTTTGTGAAGAAACAATCAATTCTTGTTTATTAATTTATTTATATCCTCTCCTCCGGTTTTCAGTTTGCTGTCAGTTGTGGCGCCTTCGCAACGACATTCGTATTGCTTTGTTATTGTAAAACAATTTATTTTTGCAGTTTTTATTTCCTTTATTTTTTTTTTTTTTCATTTAACGTCCAATCAAAAATTTTGCTGTGAATTGGCAAAGCTGCCACTGCGGACTATTTATTGTAGTCAGATAGAGCAACAACAGTGCAAAAAATAATACACATTGTTGTTGACATTTATGATGATTGAAAGGAAAAAGACGAATTCGATTCTTACTTCTTTTCTTTCCTTATTTTATTTTTCTTATTTTTGCGTCAAAGAAATTTTGCCTGCAAAACCGCTTAAATGTTTGTAGGGTTCTTTATTGATGGCTGACTGTCTGCGGTCTCTTCTGTCGCATGATTGTCAGTTGCGTTGCTGCTGCCGCATATACAGCAAATTGTTGTCCTTCGTCCAGTAAACGGTTGTTCGAGAAAAACTGTTTGCGCAGCACAAATGACATTAAGTTGTAAGCTCTTGGTAATTTATAACTTTATTTTCGATAAAATATTATTTATGTGTTGATTTAAATAATAAAGAATAACATTTGTTGATCCTGTAAAGCAGAAATTGTGAGGTTAAATTAGAACAAAAGAGAAGATAAAACCAAAAAAAAATTATTTATGACTTCATGTATATTTTTATAAGATGGAGAGGGACAAAAAAGGCGTGGACACACAGTGTAGGTATAGTGAAACATTGTGTCCACTAAATATGAGTAAGGATAGAAAGCAGATATAGAGAAGAATGGTTAAGTGGAAATTAAACGAATTTTTTCACTCAAGAGTGACTCGAGTCTTTAAGCTAAATCTGGGAAGGAGCTTGTTTTCTTAATAGGGAGAAACAGTGATATGAATTCTCTTCATGTATCTCTAAAGCATAGAGCTGGCCCTAAATCACATGCGATCCGATTAGAATCCAGAAAATAGGAGCTCACGTGATCTCTTTTGAAATAGTCGACCAATGATCGACTGATCTCTTGATGTTTCTCTATCAAAATTTATCGTTTGCCACTAGTTTCTTCACTCAAAAGGAACTCGGTCTTAGAAATAAGCTTAAGTCTGCAATATGGAGAAAGTAGTGTTATGAAATCATTTCACCTATCTCTAAAGTAACATATAGAGCCAACTAGAGATAGGAGTTCGCGTGATATCTTCTAGTATAGTCGACAAATGATCGACAGATCTTGACTGCTTTTATTAAGAGTAAATTAGTAATGACTCCGGCAAAAGCAATTATTACAAACCTCATCTCGTCGCGATATCCTAGACTCAGTAAATCATGAAAAAAGGAAAAACTTCTCTTCCGTGGTCCCGAATGCCGTTGTAGAAGATTTTTGTTCTGTCCACCTTCAACACTGCCCCAAAATAGCTTTAGGTATGTTATGCCCTGTGTTGCTAGTGTTCCAAGATCTGAGGTGTTCCTTTAGGGCCCATTGCTACAAACAACGCTTGAACGAGCTGAAAAGAAGCATAATTGTGTTTCCAGCAGCGGGCCAGCTCGTCTACCTTTTCATTTCCTTCTATTCCTATATGAGTGGATAACCACTTTGCCTTTGCAGCGCTATAACTTTGATCTTTTAAAGATAGGCTTAAGGACTATTTGTGATATCAATTCTGGACTTCGACAAGAATATATATTTAATTTTCATATAGTAAGTTAGCCTGCATTTTAAAGGCGAACTAATTTCCAGTTTTAGGTTTTATAAAATATCTCAAGAATCGTGCTCTCCCTCAAAAAGTTATCTTCAATAGCAGCCTTTTTTTCCTCCACACAGTGCACGTCGTTAAACAAGTTTTTATACCGCCTTACGTAAATTTATTTTGTGGTTCATTAAGCTTCCATACGAACAGCCATATATTGCATGCATTTAACGGTACATACACATATGTAATAATTTAGAGCTCGTTAGATCCCCTCACACCACACGCCAAGCGACTCTTAGTCAAGCGGAAGTGACGCAATACATCGGCTACCGGCAAATGTCACTGTCACAAATTCTAATTGGCAGCAAACTGAAAGCCTCACAAAGCCCATGACAGAGATGAAGTGTAAAAGTGAAATAAGTAAAAATGAGGAATAAGAGGAATAACCAAGAAGAAGCGTACTGAGGATTTCCACGGTTGCGCCTAAGTGTCATGTTCATAATTAAGTTATCGCGCGGAATGCCACGATTAAGCAATACTTGTTGCAACAGCAATTGCAAGCGAAACAGCAATAGTAACAACAAACATAAACATTACAAAAAAACAAAAAAAAAAAACAACAATCTGTAGACTTACAGAACAAAAACGCAACGAAAACGAGCAAACGAATGGCAGACACCAAAGCATATTAGCCATGCAGTGATGCCTCGGACACAGCCCGTCGGCTTATTGCATATGGCCCAGGCTAGCATTATGGATCCTGTGCCATGCAGCGGCTCATACCGGTTGCGGCGGTCTCGCACATCCACTGTCGGATTAAAAAATGCATGCCGAACGCTGTGTTTTATGGTCAAACGCGCTTACATGCATATTCATATGGGAAGTACAGGATTTGCGCTGCATAAGGGGTGGTCTAAAATTTAGTTCTTTCAATAGAAGTATAGAGCTGCAAACGGTTTTCATTAGGAAGACTCGATTTTGGTAGTTACAAATATTTACTAATAACTGGAGGAGAAGCGCTGTCGTTATCGAACAAAAGATCTGGAGCCTATCTGTCGAAAAAAAATTAATATTCAAGTTTTCGTAATTGGTCGGAGACTAGGATCTATCACGGGTCCTATGATTTCGTCTATAGACAATTTCATTTAATGATTTGCTCTAAGATCGTACGATATTGTTCGGAAACTGGAATGTAGCACAAATCCTTCGTTGTAATACTGTGAGGAGACCTACTGCACCATGACTACCGCTACTGCCTCTCACAATTTAATTCCTAAGATCGTACTAAATAGTTGGAGAGCTTTATGAGATCACATAATATATGTTGACGTCTATTTGGTCAGTTAGAAAGCCAAAACAGACCGATTATCTCACGCTCCATGTAGTTTCAGTAACACAAAACTTTAAAACTCTAAACCCTCGAGCTTTTAAAACTTTATATTTCGCAGTCTAGACTATTATTATTTATTGTCAAAATATAATATATCCAAGAAGTGCATAGCATCGTAAGATCTTTTTATTGGAAATATACGAATTAGTTTGGTACGATTTGACACTTATCGAAAATCGACACCTCTTGTTATCGATTCATTCAAATTAAGCCGATTTTATTGTCCTTCTCGATTTAAGTTGTATAAGCGATTTTTTATGTGCTCAATATTTAAAGCAATCCCGATCGCTTTAGAATAGAAGGCGTTAAAAAAACAAAACACTTTCGACTTAATGTAATCAGGGTGGGAAAAACGAAATTTGGACCACCCTGTCCAGGTATTTAGCTAATAATTGTTCCCTTTCTCGCTTTTTGCACAGTAATGCATGCTTCTGGCTTTCTTTGGTTGTATTACCTGACTGGTTTTTTCGGTTTTTTCTTTCAAGTTGTATGCATATTTTGTTGCTGGTTGTGATTGCTTACATTGTACTAACAGTAAGTATATGGTACATACATGGGCGTAAATACTTGCAACATCGGCAGTTGACACATGTTGCTTATGTGCTTAACAACGTCATTGCACAAAGAATTATGATATTGTTGTTGCTGTTTTTATTGCAATTAGATCGTGGCAGCAAGAAAGTAAAGAGGTATTTAAGCTTTGTTTGTGATGATATTGTACCGGATTCAAACGCTACCGAAAGGATTTTTTGTTAAAGCGAATTGGAATTTACATTTTCTTGTCTCACTTCTAAGCGGAAACCTTGGGCTTTGTAAGACCTAATCCACGTAAGACCGCAAAGCCTATCCTAATCTTGGAACTCTAATATGTAATATCTTTAAATAAAGATTTTTGGGCTAATGCTATATCATAGCTTTGTTAGTCTGTAAGATTTCTGGTAGTCCCTAACAAAATTCGTCTTGAAGCTTACATTTTACACACTTCTCTGGGAAAAGATTAGGTTTTGTAAGCCGCAAGCCAGGAAAGGTTGCAAAGGATATTTTTAACTTGGAACTCTCTAATCTATTTCCATGCAAGAATACTGTATGAGTTAATGCCATGTCATAGCTTTGATAGTCCATAAGGCTTCTAAACATTTTCTTCGGTATTCGTCTTTGTTGAGTTATTATTATTAAAGTGTATTCCTCTCGCCCTGAAATTACTACTCTTACTTTGGTTATAGCTTCAACAATAAATAACATTAGTAAATATTGATTGTTCTTCTCGGATTTTGAATATGAGGGCTGTAAGAGGATTCAATATTTTAGTTCAGATTCAAAAAGCTTTTAAGTCTTTAATCTTTAAGACGTCCTTCTTTCTGCTCCTGAGTTTTATAGCACCTAGAAGAGTTAACTGTCTCCAATAACGCAATAAAAGCCTAAGCCTTCCACAATTTTCCACGTATTTAAAACACACAAAATAATATAAAGTTAGTTAGCCCACGTGATTAAATTTTAATTAAGAAATATGTAATATTAAGAAAGTAAAGTTACTGGTTTCACCGTCTTTGGCCCGCTCTATCCTCTTCACTTCTCTGCCTTTTATGATGCATATTATTTGTTCATACTGTATTCTGAACACGCCTTCAACTGTTAGCATCATTAACGGTTTAATTTAATAACCTTGGGTGTAACATTTATGCTGGCACTTTTTTCACACCTCACACCACTTTCATATCCTTTCACTTACATCATATACTCCATCCGTACGGTTGACTGTATTTAAGTGCCACCGTTTACTGCCATTTATGCGGCACATTTATTTTACGCTTAAGTGTAAATTTTACACAAACATATATATATTTAGACACACGCGCACTTAAATTTCCAGCTGATTATCACATAAAGGTATATAAAATTGCAGCAGCATGCGTATACCATACGTGTGGGTAAAACGAAGTTTATAGGTATGAAGGTAATTTGACAAATTTCAGATTTTTATCTTTATCTACAGTGAGCTTAAATAGAACTCTGCGTCTGTCAACTGCCTATTTTTAGTTGAGTATATTATTGTACCCTTATTATACCATTTACACAGATTGTATATTTTATAGCCAATAAAATTTAATTGAACTATATTTTTTAACAAAAATGGAGAATATTGTATTCAACTGCTCCTCAATCATTATTTTTCCGAGACAAAAACACATCACCGAAATCTCGAAAATACTTGATAAATAATATACAATAGATACTATACAAAAATAATTTATATAGTTCAAAAGTTGTTTACTAAACTTAAGAATTAAAATAAAGTATTGTTTTCTCGAGATGAAGATGTAGTTATTACCGAAATCCTGCAAATACTTGATAAATTATATAGAAAATATCCAAAAATTATTTGAGTGGTTCCAAAGTAGTTTACTGGACTTGAGCAATTTGAAAACCAGTCGTGACTCCAAAAATCGGCGATAGAATTCGGGAATGATTATGGAACGATCTGAGAATGAAAGTGTATGAGCTAGATATATAGCTATATTCAAAGGATCGTATTCGATCATAATTAACGGAATCTGATACCAATAGGAATAGTGAGGATACCGCGTAGAAACGAAAATATAATTTTAGAGGGTTCAAAAAATATATTACAAATATTTTTGTTTGGAAAGTATATTAAACCTCGGAATAAGTTGTACTGAACGTAAATAACGTAAACCTATAAATTTTGGTTTTTTTGTTTTTTCAAAAAATATTTTAAAATACTACAGACATATCCAGCTGCTCTTTTATATATATTATATTTGCCTGTGATATACTGCCAATACTGAAATTGTAAATATTTAAATAATTAATTGTACACACGAATAATACGGCAGCCTCACACACATATTCGCTGTATACACCTCAGTGAATTTAAGCCTACTCATAACGGTAATGGCACACATATATTTTGCATCTATTTATATAGAAGCACTCAAATTTGCCAGTAGTATTGATGCTTTGGTTTTACTTAATTAAAGTTATAATCCTTCTGTGATTTCATGCAGCCTGCAATTAAATTTGTATGTGTCGTCACTGGGTGGCTGAGTGTGTCTTATCGCTAAATGTCGTGTGCGTATGCATTGAATAATTATATGTGATTTTAAAAAGACAGCGATATCACTACTTCTTTACATATGCATATCATATATACGTAAGTACATATATAACGTCATATTTAATACAATTATTTGAATATATATGAGTTTAAGTCTAGAATTGTCGAGAAGACTGTGGCAACTTAATCAATCAAAAAACATTATAATTATGTCTGTATGATATATTTGTATATACATATATACATTTTATATACATATATACATTTATATATAATGAACAAAAGCCCATTTAATAAAGCTCATTTAATATTCCTTGTCTCTTCTGCCTTAATTAGCCCAAAGAGCTAGTTGAGATCTTTTGTTAATAATAAAAGTTTTCACATCGGCCACCGATCTAGTTTTCATCAATTTGAAGCAGTACAGGTTCTGTTCTTGCAGCAAGTTGTGGGAGGTATCTGGAAACAAAAGTATCTTTGTAATTTATCGACGATATCGCGGGTTCTCTTCAGATCGTTACAGAGCGTCTAATCAAGTGAAAGCGTGTAGATAACATAAACCGGGTATATTTTCACATTAATTTTTCATGTTTATTTTTATACTAGATTACTGCTATAAGTATATTCCACGTTTTGAGAGAGAAATCTGCTACAAGATAAGAAATCTGAAAGGATCGCCTTTTACTTTTGACAATTCTGTTATTATAGTTCAGAAAATATATTCTAAAGAGTTTAGAATAGAGAACACTGAAGTTGATTTATCGACGAAGCCTTTTTCACTATAGTATGAAATCCACACTTAGCGAACTATTTGAAATTAATTCTTTGGAAAACTAGAGATTTGGATAATCACTCAGTGGTAACAGAGACAATTAACGGTCCGCATTTAACGTTATTCTGACTTTCTTCACATGATATATTCAATCTTTACGCAACGGCATGATAAATATATAGTTAAATTCGTTTCAAATCTTGATAAGTAGTAGATAACCCAAACCACCGCAGTAAGAAAAATATATGTATAATTCTTTATGAAAATAAATTTTTATTAACTATTTCGTTATATTCACATTTTAACAAGCCTTACAAATCATAAATATGCCGATTAGCAATATGCCAACGACACGCGCACATACAAAAATGACACAAAAAAACACTCGCTAAAACTTAACGGGCCAATTTTTCAACACCAACAATGTGCTTAATAGCGGCAATAACTTAAATTTGCAACAAATATCAAAAAGCAGCAACAACAGTTATAGTTAACAGTTGGCGGCAGCGTGAGACAGCCAGCTTGACGGCCGCCGAAAAACACATTCATCAATGGATTAGCCTAATTTATGGCGGAGCGCAATTGATGAAGCCATTTAGGAGCTGGATGCTGCTGGGAGCGAGGCGAGAAGGAGGCAGAGGGTAAGTAGGTGTATGGAGAAAAGCCAGCGCGCCGTCAATATGGTTTTTATGCTTGAGTAGAGCGAGGAGCTGGCAAAAAGGCATACGGATACAGGCTGTAAAAATATGCAGAGGCACGAAAGCGGTTTTTGGATGGTGAGAATGAGTGGAAATATATTAAAAGTTTCGTTTGTTGGCTTATTTTGCTATTTTACCTTTGTTGCACAAAAGTTTTAAAGACAAAATATTGCTGGAACATGTATAACAAGCTAATATATGATAAATGAGCTGTAATGATAGATGGACTATTGTCGCGCCGCGATATTACTAGAGCTGTGTTGAAAACAACTTTGCGCAAAAATATATATGGTATTTTATTCACCTAAATTGAAAAACACTAAATATTCTCACCAAAAACCATTTTTCATATTCTATTTCAGATTTATCCTACTCACTTTCAATAAAAATTAAAAAGTTTATGAATATACTTGTAATGCCTGTGAAAGCTATAAAAAAGCGCTGTAGACAGCTTTATGACGTGGGTATCTGTAAGGAAAAGTAATCACAGTGATAATAACAAAAGCAATTGACACAAAAGCGCGAACGAGCGTTTGAATGACAGTTAAGCAATATAAATCGGCTTTTCGGAGGTATTACACAACAGCGGAGCACTCTGATGCGCTTCTTGTAAGCTCACAGTGATCATATGGGATAGAATTGTACGTAATCATACTTGTACAGTGGTGGTCATGGAATTGAGAACAGATAAGAAATATACGATTGATGGGTGGGATAAAAGTGGAAATTGTTATGGGCCATGTTGTTGTGTAGATAATGTGGTCGTGATGGTAGTCTCTTAACGGAAATGAGTACATGTTCTTTCAGTTTAGATAGGTTCAACAGTATTAAGAATCGTTAATGTCGCATACAAGTAGGCTTTGTTCTACTTCCATCCGAAAAAAAAACTTTTTTGTGAGATTCGAAAATAGAGCAGGATACTTGGGAGTGCCTGGAGGCCATACACAAAGTTTTCTCGCGTCACTGTTGGCAGCTATAATTTTGAAAAAGTATGAATACCATCTATAATCTAAGCATGGAGAAAAATAACTCTTGCCAACAAGTTTTACTTTTGGATCCTAGTCAATTGAGAAGCAGATCCCTCTCTCGACGAACAAAATTACGCTCTATAAGTCTATTATGATTCCCGTCCTATAATACGACGCGGAAACATGGACGATGACGAACCGAGTAGAGAAAGTACTTAGAGCATTCGAGAGAATTGTTCTCCTCAAGATTTTTGGATCCCTCCGCCTAAGCGATGAGTACCAAAAAAAAAATGGAAGCACGGACTGCATGAGCTCAACGGTGCCATGGATATATTTAAGCGCACAAAAGTGCAACGAATGTGCTGGTTACGCCATGTCGTACACATGACGATGCTTCGGCGAAAAGCTTGAGACCCATGCGTGCACAACGCCTCAATTAGAAGGAATACATTTGTATTTAAGCACTTCGGTTTTATAACCCAGCTTTTAGGATTACACTCATGGATTTCATAGGCTTCGAAAGAGAACACCAAATCTTTGTCAAATATAGACTTTAGGACGAGGTCATAGAAAATTCGCCACTGAGCAGTTTTTCGGAGCAGGAATTTTCTAGCAACTCATTTCCGAGCAAGCATCTCCAGGGTTTAACATAGGGGTCAATTATTCTAAATTTTAAAATATTGTATAAATATTGACGACCTCACTAATGCCAAATGTAGATGTGTCTATTTCAATAACCTCAACTGTATTTGCTTCAATATAAAGAAATTCCACACAATTTCCTTATCTCAATGACTTCTAAGCCCTGACTGTTTTCATTTCCCTTGCATTATTTTCAATATTTTATTTATTTCGGTTAGAAACACATACATACCTATATCTACCGAGCACCACAGCGCTTATGCTACCAACAACGAAAATTAGGCCACAACCCAAAGCATTAATAACAATAACAATAACAACAATAACTTTGATTACAAAAAAGCCAATACACAATATATCTTCCCTAAGACACTTCCAATATAAAAGTGTCACACAATTGAGTTGTAAGTACGTAGCAACTCTAACGGCAAAGTGGATTGAAGAGGAAGCTTAAGAGGTGATGTAGAGCAAATAAATACAAAAAGGAAATATTTACATGTGTATATAGATTTTCGTGTCACGCCGCTAAGCAATTGTATCGCGGTGGCGTGTAGACAAATTTGCCACACGAAGTACTCCAGAATACGTTGCGAAAGGCGATTTGGTAGTGATGTCAACGAAAGCGCAAAATAAAAGTGGCACATGCACGTATCATATAATATATTATTTTATATATTATATATCTATAGTAGCTACAGTCAACAAAGACACGATAAAATAAAAGTTATCGCGAAAAGGTAAAATACTTTTTCTCCTTCATTGCATTGACTTGTCATGCCACAAGATGTGGCAGAAAACGAATCAGGTGGAAAATACGATGAAAGTGGCAGAATGCTGCTGAAATGAATGCATAAACTGTCCTGGTGACTACAGTGATGTCAGCTATATGGTTCAATTTGGTTGTGAAGTAGTCGGCGAGCGAAGTAACTAATGAGAGCTATAAGCGACCAAAATATTGACAGCACTTGCGCTTGTTTACACTTAAGACATTTATTTATATAACTCGCTAAAGTTTACGACTCTTTTTTTCATATTACATATCTTAAGAGCTTGCGTCTGGTTTCTTCCCTTTGAGCCTTAAAACTGTTCGAAGGGCTTTTTAAGTTTTCTAACATATCTCGAAAGTTTATTGAATGAGAGCTTTAAGTTTAAACGGATAGCACTGGGATAGATTCGGCTACAATATCCCTAAGAATAATATATAGTACCTTGTTAATTTTTCTTTTATGTCAATGAAACCTTCAGGAAGATTCCACTTCCATCTTCAATCTTGAAGGAACCTGAACAGCTCGTAACCACTCGAACCATATCTGCTCGGGATCTAAAGATTTATTTACTGTCAGCATAAAAATGCTTTTGCACAAATATTTTTCAAGCCACTCTGGTACTACGTGACGTATAAGCTACTTGCTACACACCCGCATTGCCACTAGACACAGCTGTGTCAAACAATTTGGTGTGAATTTTTTGCACTCGCACGAACTTTCGTGGACAAATGTTGGTAGTCGACAGCTATAAGAATGTCAACAAATAATAACAAGAATACATGTAATGATTGCAAAAAGTATGAGAAAAAAAAGTGGCAGTGGATAATGGTATATATTTCAGTCTGATCGTCTTTGTGACACAATTTTTCAACTAAATAACTTTATTACGTATTACAACGTGATTGCGGCATATACGCAAGGATGAAAAATATTTACGGCTTATTTTCAAGTAAAATATTATTTCCAGATAGTTTGGGCGCTATTAAGTACTGATGTAGTCGCTTCCTGAGACTGGTTCGTTTCAAAATAATATTATATATTAATAGTTACTACTGTCATATGGTACTTCCGATCGAAAATCGTATAGTACTGATCCTAAATCTTTGACTCGTCATCAATTTTTACAATATAATATTTCGCATACCATTTTGTTGCGAGTATTTTACAAAAAGCTGGTCTGTTGTGTGGCATATGCAATAATCCATATTTTGTTTTGACGATTTCAAAGGGTCGGATCATCTTGCTACTACGCTTTGAAATCTTTATGTTATTTTATTTTATACTGTGAAGGACCGATGTTTTTCAAACTTTAGAATCAAAGCAAGCAATGGACCTCTTCACCAATGTAAGGTTTCCAATGACTATAAGATGAAAGAAGTAAACTATATAAAATCGTACTACTTTTGTGCTTCTAGCGCTGATGAAATGGATCGCTGAGGATGGAATTTCTCTGAATATAGTGTAATAAGAGTCAGATTTAGAGGAATTATGGTTTCGCCTTTAAATATAAAATTGTCATTTTGACATCAAACTAAGTTAACATTAATATTGACCTAACTTTATACGCTTTCCGACTAAAAGAATACCATTTAATTTGAATCTCACTACTATATTGGTTGTAATATCAATTTCGAAACATATTGAGAAGCAACCGGGTTATGACACAAAAGCCTGAAGACGAAAACTCTAAAAGCCGCTGAGTGGAAATAGCGACAGCTAGCAAAAACTTTTTCTGGGCAATTTCCCAAAAGTGACACAAAAAACGGTGAGCGTTTACCGAAATGCACGTTTCTAGGTTTGACAAAATGCTAAGTATGGATAAAAAAAACTTCATATTGCCTTATAGAGACAAAGAAAATCGGTTGTTATATTTGTCAATGTACAACCAGTTAAAATTCTGCCCAAAACTGTGTACGTTGCTTCGATAAGCCGTAGTATCGGAAATCATCTGATCATCTTGTGACATTTTCGATTGCTAGAACTTCATCTAGAGTTGGAAGCAACTTTAGTTAATCTAACTTCTGGGGTTTAATAATGACACCCATCCCTGTAGACTGAACTTCTACTTTATTGTGTTACTCCAGGTATATATTATATTATATATAGCTGTATAAATAGCTTTCAAATGCTAGAGCAAAAAAACTGAAGTAAAAACTGAGTTTCTATTCAGACTGTGACAGAAAACTATTGCATAATAAGAATTGAAGATTTTCTAGGTTAAAGAACATTTTTGTAGAACTATAAAAAGAAAGTCACTAATATAATTTTAAAAAAAATATTTTATTAAAAATTCTTAAATTTGAATACGTCATAATATTTATATAAAAAAGTAGAAGCTATGATAATTCTTCGAAAAAAAGTTTAAAATACTTGTTTTAATAATTAATTTGATTTAGAGACAGAACTGGTACTACTGCAGGCACGACGACTTACTTAGGTCGTCCATAATAGCTGACAACAACTTCACATTTTTTATCACGAAGGCAAAAAGTGCTAGCGACACTTTTAGACGGCCCAGTCGACCTCAGCGTTCGCGTGTGTCACAGCCACTGGACGTTGTTAAGCTTTCTGAGCTACAGTAGCGCTGGCGTCTGTCAAAATTGATCCATAACCGCGTGCTCTTAAAGTTTGTTTGATAATTTGTTGCTTGACATCTGGACTGAGTAAACGTGGCACTTTCACTTTCACCGCTTCTACGACGGGTGGATTGACGACACCGACACCGGCTAAGTTCAGCGTAGTTTGTCCTTTGGCCGGCACAAGGACGCGATATTCCTCCTCACTGGAATCGTTCGAATTGGAGATGATGTATGGCAAGTTCACGGCGTGTGCGCAGGCGAATGCTGTGGGAAGAGCGTGTAAAGTGATATTAGTGATTTGTTAAGGTTATTCAAAGTGCTGTTACTCACCGGCAACGAAGATCACTAGGAATTTCATGTTGTTCTGTCTGTTTGCTTGGATTGGTTGTGTCTTCTGCGCTGAAAATGTGTGATCTTATATACCACAATTAACTGTAGACCGACACACCTTGCCACATTCGCAGACTTGAACAAAAAAATAAAAATATTTTTAGTAATTATTAAATTCTTTACTGTTAAAAATACATACATACATACAGTGAAAGTTCAATAAGTTTACTCGAGGTGAAAATATTCTGTGTGGCGTGTGTAAAACCCTTTACCGCACTGCTTTCGTCCAATTGGCAATACTTGCAATTTTTGTGCCGTTTAATCACTTATAAATATATACTTGTACATATCTACATACACACCTACCTGCTGTAGAGATTATCATCAGTTAATGTTGTTTTTTTTTGCTCATTGAAAGCGCCTTATAAGCTTAGCTCGCTTGATTACATCACTTGTTCCGCTTGTCTGGTTTTATATAGCCCTTTTTTATGACACCTTCTGTATTATGTAACTTAAATATATTTTTCATTTATTTGTTTAATTTTCGAAATGTAAGTATTTAAAACAAAATTGTTTTTTGTGTTTATAATTATTTTTTTTTTCTTTTGCTAAGTCCTCATTCTAAGCTGGCTTCTGAAAACATTTTAACGTTTTTGGAGGACTGTGTTTGATGACATCTGTTCTATCTGTAAATAAAAAAAAATCTCGTTCGATCGTCGTTGAAGTGTTCGATTTTTTGTAGTATTCTCGATTATCCCCAAGAGATATGGAGTCACCTCATGTCACACACCAGTTTAACCTCTAATGCAAGGTTAGCAGCCATCATTTATTTCAAATAGAGGATTTACAATGTATAATATTTTAGAATGCTTTTTGCCGGGCTAGTTCCAGGTGGAATCATCTAGGCACGAGACTGAGATTGGAATATATCGGTAGACACACCTTTTGCGAAGCTAGCGAAGTGCATGGGATTGATATTAACCGCCTCAACAAATTCATGTTCAGCTCAAAACGCTTCGCCAATCTATGAGGAACTAGTTATACATTTCTAGAAATTTTTAACCAACTTAAAATTGAAATATTTTCTAACAATCTGAAACAGAGATGATAAGAAGCATGTTATTGATAATAAACAAACCTTAGGCAACATATTTATACGGGTTCCCCTCAATGATGATGAAACTCCTAGCTACATAAATTACTATTTATTGTAATAAATACGTACTTTTATTTTATGACCTTGCAAAGTAGAACATATTCGAGGTAGAAACATATGCTCAATACCAATTTACTTAGCAAGCTTTATAAATAAATTCTACGAAACGACTTAATTATGTATGAATATTAACCTTGTAAAGCGCTTATTTGAACTTTGCACTAGCATATTTTTGGAAGCATATTTCACTTGAAGAACATAAAAAAGCATAATAGCCACATTACATACCACATTTCACATATATACATTTCACATATATATCCGTAACATAACATAAATTGTACCCCTCCGTATTGGTTGTAGCATTAAAATGATAAACTGCCGAAGTTTTGCTTTTTAATGCATTTCTGGCATGTAAAACGGTAATCGCCGATAAGCAACTAAATGCGGAAATATAAAAACACATAAATGCCTTCACTCAAGTGCTTTATAAGTAACTTCGTTATTAGCACGATGGCTATAATTTTGCTATGTAAAGTGTTGAGTTGGCTTCGGCTGATTGCGTAGTGGAGTTAAAATGGCGTGAAAACATGCACAAACAAAATATTATTGTAGTAAATAAAAAGCTGTCTAAAAGTTTTTTTTTTTTTGTAGAAAAACTGAGATTAAATTTTATTTATTCCTCACGAATACTACTGAATATTTGGACTCTTTACTCAATAAATTTGTTTTAACTACCAGAAGATCTTAAATGCTGTCTACCATTATGAGAACGTTTAACCTTTGGCTGTCCCTTGTAAACTTAAAGCTTCAAGTATTCCAAAACTGATATCCAAAGACTAGACGGATTAATTACTGGTAATTTAATTAAAGCTACTTTGAGATATACATTTCGTCATCATGGCCGCTGCTAATTTTTTTGTAGTTTCAGGACAGAAACCCATGTGTGTATTTAACAATTACTATGACGGTCGCCACTGCTAACAAGAAAGTGGAGAAATAAGCCTTTATAACCAGGAAATCTTAAAAATATCCGCTGCTAAGCAAAGAGTATAGTGTATGGGAAAGTATACATAGTAAGATGGAAGAATTAGGCATCGAGCGATTTGGCTCGTGTTTTCGATGGGATTAGCTCTCAATCGCCGGGTCACGAGTAAAGTTTCGAGGGAAATCCTAAGAATGTCATGTAATTCATATAAGAGCTCGCTCAGCAATGGTTTGTTGGTTCAATCCATTCGTTTTCTAACTTCTTTGCTTTGACCCATTTCTCGAGTGGAACATATTTCTTTTTAGATAGTTCATGGATTAATGTTGAATAGGCGAGGTACCACATTTGTCAATTTAAAGCTCAATTTTTTTTACAGCTTACGGCACTTTTAAATTAACACCTAATTCCCTCACCACTTCTCAGGCTTCCTCTCTTCCTGTGCTTGGGCTGTCGACTGAGCACAGCAAACCCATAGCACAACTTTAAGGGCAATGCTTTATGTAGAGGAATTTACGCCTAACATAAACTCACTATTAAACACATTTGAGCGCCTAGCTGACTTCAAACACCCGTTGACGGTTTATGGTTATGACCTCAGATTGCGAAGCAGCAGAGTAACGTAGTCATACGACACGTGCTGTAAGGGAGTCATTTTATGTATAAGTTTGTATGTCAGGTACTGCTTTTGGCTTGCAGGGAAATAAACTCGCTTTGAAGTGTTGTGTATTGTGGTGTTGTGGTTGGAAGTCACAGCTGTTGGTACATCAAAGTGGCTACGTTGCAGATTTTTAGGCGCAGTGAAGTTGAAGTTGCTACAAACGGTAAAAATTATATATGTACATATCTGTATAAAAGCAACCCCCATTTTGTAAAACTTTTCCGCATAGGCTTGTTTACACTTACCGGAGCCATGAGTATAGCAACTGAAGTTGGAGGGTGTTCGAAGTTAACTACAAACCCACATACTGTGTGCTATGCTGCCGTGGGCAGAATATTTTTATAATCCAAGCACGTTGCAAAACAATTGTTGAGTTGAGAAATATGTTTGGGTATTCCTTAATGCATTTATGCATACCTTCACATATATGTATGTTATAATGTATACATTTATGCATGTACATATATTGTATATATAGTGTTCAGCCCTCAACTTCGAAATAAAATTAGTCCAAGGGAACGTCAAAGCTTATCTTACGTATTTAGGTATATCTAAAAGCACCTTCACACTCTCAAAAAAATAGAGGAATTTCCTCGAGCATTAGGTAAACACCCCATAACCCCGCATTGCTATAATTAAATGTATTCATGTGTTAAATTTGTTTACATGCGCCCATGTGCACGAATTAGCGCCACCCCTCCGACGCAAGTGAGTCCATATCAAGGATATAACTTCGTTAGCTCCAATTTTGACTTTTTCCACGTGCTTTATTTTGCAGCGAACTTTATTACACCTGCTTCGCTTTTCCTTTTTTTTTTTGAAAAGAAGTGTTCTGAAATTTTCCAACCGGAAGCACTAAAGGCGTATTAGTTGGTTTCCGCTTACTTTCGCTTACGAAAATAGCAACTGTTGTAGCAGTGACGGCAGGGGGCGGTCAGCAATAAAAAATATGCACAATTTTTCGTTTCCTCCCAACAAATTTGTGATGTGTTAGTATGTATTGATTGTTTTCCTATGGGATTATGCAATCGGGATGGCTCTGGCTCTAATTTTTTTGGGCAATTCCAATATTAAGTAATGTAGTGTGCTTATTTTTTGAGTTGGAGGCATTTTTTTTTGTAATTAATATAGTTAATACGATCATTTTGTCGTCAGTCTGTGGCTGTGACAGTTGTACCTGCCACGTCAACGATATTTAGTCAATTGAGTAGACAAACTCCATAAACTTCTATGTTAAAGAACGCAAAGAGGAAAATAACATAGTGCGTCATTGCCATATTTTCAAAAGCGCAGGAGGACCCGGAACATGTCTTAATTTCAACTGGCACTACGGCTTTGCCACGAATGTCGAATACTTTATCGGATGTTGCCTCGGCGGGGGTCTAAAATTCAGTTCCAAGAAGCAAGTGATTTTGATGTATCCACACGCTTAAATCTAATTTCCCGAAATAAAATCTGAGTACGAGTAAATGGTTAAGGTAGACCCTTAAATAAAGCGAGATTTAAATATTCGAAATATTTTAAGGTTCAGGAACTTTGCAAGAGTTGTCTTAACGATTTGTACGTCGAAAGAGTATTTCTTTCGGTTTTTCTTTAGTGGTTTGAAAGCGACTGTCGAAGGAGCTATGGGCGTGAGTGAGTGAGACTTGAGAGACTACTAAGTGTATGTGTACCTTGGAACTAAACCAGTTAGTACGTGGATCATAAGATAGTTGAAGAATGCTTGTGGTTCGGGTTATATTTTGTTTTTATATGACTGTCTCAACGGACTTGCTACAGAATAAAACCACGATATGTAGATCTTATTTTTTGCTTTACATACATTGCTTTAAAAAAAACAATATCATTGCAACACTTGCATTCAATCAACAATAGATATTATCCCTCGGCATTTCCTGCTAAACCAACGGTTTGCAAATGGAAAAACATCAAAAAAGTTCCCATTTCGTGGCATATTCCCCTGCAACTAGCTGTCTGCACACAATCAAATGCATGTGTGTATATAACTCCACATTTCCATATGTGAATATGTGCTCATAAATTATGGATTATTTACTCACAGCGCGGTGAGCATTGCAGGCAACTCCATCAATTAAAAAAAAATAAGAAAAGTTGGAAAAAAAAAATTGTTCTGAAAAATTGCACCAGTCAATGACTTTGAAGGGCGCCGAAAGCGACAGCAAGCACAATTCGTCTTCAAATGTGTTGAGAGGACCACAGAAAACAACAACAATATACTAACAATGCACAAGTGTAACAGAAATGCATAGCATCCTACTCTCTTCATCTCTTTTGGAAGAGCGAAGTGCCGGAGGCCAAGTGGCGGCATGCATACCCAACCTATGGATATAATAACAACATGAAAGGCTAATCATCACCAAGACAAGCAAGCAACAACAATAAAAGCAACACTATATACAATTACAACAACAGCATAGCAATGCACAAAACGCCAATAACAATAACAAATGCGGCAAAACTTGTTGCCAAGCGGTGTGAAGCGCTCAAGCGTAAGCTTTCTGCCACACAATGTTAACCGTGGCAACAACAACAATAACAGCAAGCTATTTTTACTCACACACAGTACACAGCATGAAAACGCACGCTGAGTGTTTATTGCCCTTTGCGAAATTTGCATCACGCCCACCGTTGTGGCAGCCGCAGACTAAGCTGGCTTGCAGACACCCACGCACAGCCGCCATGGCAATGCGTCTCATAGGCAAACATTTACAGTTGCATACCTAAAATGTATATGCATGTGTTTTGTGCATAAAATTCTGCAACAAAGCCTTGCAAGCTACAAGCTGCAAGCTGCCGCTAACTTATGGCATTAGCTCGCTTGTTTCGGCTGTGCTTGCGGTCTTTAAGGTTGTTGTACGCTTGGGTTAATATGCTGTGGTGATGTTGCGTCGCAAATTGATTGCATCAATGTATAATATTTATCTGTTGTTGGTAACCCTGTCGGATGGTGTTAAACACTAGAGGGTAAAGCAGTTAACTGTAATGAGCTGGCGTGGCAAGCGGCGCATATTAAATATAATACAAACAAACTACGGCGACTTTTTGGTGTTTGGCGGCTCCTTTAGGGCAACGTCAATGTCATAACAGCGAGGTTTTGCATTGTAAATCTATTTACTACAATACAATATGGGTAGGATTATCAGCAATAGCCTGTAGGTTGAACGTTGAGCGGGATTATCAACACACCCTCTCTGCCGGTTTGGCAGAACAACCCAGATCTTTAGAAAAACCACAGTCACATTTTAGGTTATTTCGAAGTGGAAAATCAACTCTTAAAGAAACTATTTGCTATGAGGGTCTGACGAAAGCCATTGAAGTATCCGACAGCCTTCCCTCTAAAGTTAAAACTATAAACTCTCACGCTGAGAAATAAAAGAGAGGTATAACAGTGTTTAACTATGAATAGTTCAATCTTGGAATGCGTACGAAGAAAAGTAGAACTTATCAAGAGCGAGTTTTAAAATAAATGCTCTTAGTATCGGAAATTGATATGAAGAATATATGAGATCAATATTCACTACTTTTGCCAAGAATGATAGAAATAGAGAGAGTGGAAAGTCTTTCTTAACAATTACTATGAAAGTGTGACAATGTTACTACGTTTCCTCCTCACTTTCCTACTTACCTCTTCCACAATATACAAATAAAAATTACTCTCACTAGAGCTATATAAAAAACCAATTGCCCACAAGTTATTAAAATACTAATAGACTTCATCTTCATAATAGACTCATCCGAGATAATTAAAGCATTACATAGTTTAAAATGCAAAAAATATAAAAAAGAAAACTCTAAATACAATTGTAACTAATAACTTCATTTGATGAAAAGTAAAATTACGCTTAATTGCTTACTGAGTAAAGGCGGTCAAGCTTTAAGCGACACTTCCTGTGCACGACAATTCATACAGCCGTCTTTATAACTACACGCTTGCGCACAAGCGTTCGCTTTGAGCAAGCTAGCTCACTCGGCGTATAATGCTTCAACTCACTTTTCCATACATACATATGTACACATGTACATATGTACATATGTGTATGTCTACTCACTCACTCGCACTGTCAGCAGAGCAATTCACTGTGGCGAGCAGCGATAAACTTGTTTGCTGTCAATAATGACATTAAAAGGTGACAATGCGAACAACGAATTCGCCTAAAGGCAAACGAACCTATAAACTAACACCGAATGAGTTTTAGGCGCAATATACAATATATATGTATATATACATATGTATATCTGTAAATAGATACGTATGTGTACTTTATTTATTACTAAGTACTCGCAGAGCAATTAAAAAATACCAAATCGTGTCGAAAAAATTTGATGTGACAGACCCGAGAGAGTTAGATATAATCTTAAAAAAAAACAATAAAGTTTGGGTAGAACAAATTTAGATAATGCCAAAACAACAACTGTCATTTCCCAATGACTCCCTCAGATCGCTATATATTTACAAGAGCCAAACTTCAGACATAAAGTTTAGGTTAGATTAGTCGGCGATTATTAGCGATGCCAGTTGGAGTGTCGTTAGAATTTTGTTTTCATCGATTAATTTGTATTGCATCTATATGCTATATTGGTACGATCTGAACAATTTGTTCGGAAATTTAATCGTTGTCTTGGGCAATAATCCATGTAAAATTTCTTGAATATATCTCGTCAAATAAAAATAGCTCTTCATACAAGAACTTGACTTTAATCGTTTAGTTTGTCGGCAGTTACGACAAATGAACAGTTTCTTGGAGAGAAAAGGATGTGTGCAAAATTGATCAATGTCTAAAAATTTAGAGACTAGTTCGCGTATATATTGACAGACGGACATGGATAAATCGACTCAGCTCATCATGCTCATGATTTATGTATATAGTTTATAGTGTCTTCGATATTTCCTTCTGAGTGTTACAAACTTAGTGGCAAGCTTAATACATCCTGTGCAAGGCATAAAGTTGGGCATTATAACCCTAATTTTCTTATAGTAATGTTCTAATCCATCACTTCTCTAAGAGCTAAGTTTTCGAGACAGCATTTTTTACTTCACGGCTTTTTGGGAAGCTTCTAATAATGCCATAATATGTTCAAAGGATCATATTGTCTCTGAGGCTAAAGCAAGCCTTATCTCATAAATTTCATGCTCAACTTTAAAATTTCCTTTGCAGTTCTGGCAGAAAATTACTATTCAAATTTAGATTTAGCAGATACTACTCTAGTATAATCGTGTGAAGTTTCGCACCTATGCAGGAGACAGCTTTACCTAAAAGAAATTAGCTACGGATCTGGGTTAGTGCATACCTAAAACCATGAACGAACGATAAATCTTAAAACCTATGTGCTAGGTGAAACGGGGCAAGCTTTTAGAACTATTAGAAGCCATGGGTTTAATGAAGCCTCTCCATTCTTCCAAATTTTGAGCATTCCTATAAATGCATTGGTATGATCAAAACAATCTGTGGATTAGGCATTATTTTTTCAAAGTTGATCCCGTGTTAGAAATTATGAAGACCTTAAAACAAGTTATTCCAAACAATCGTCAACAAAGTGGGCTAAACACAACATTTTTTATTAAAAGCGAAATACATAAACAACAAAAGTAGGTAAATATTGACTTAGTAAGAGTAAATGTAAAGACATTCTACCGCAAATAAATGATTGCAAAACCAAACAAAAGCAAATTGTAAACAAACAACACAAGCGAAGAGTGAAAATTCATTTAAGCGCAAAATTGCGTTCTCACAAACATTTCCAGCGCTTGCGCTCTTTATTCCGCCAACTCAACACAACTACGACAAACACCGCTCTCCCACAAGTGGCTGCTGTTGTTTGTACCAAGTTCTTGTGGACCGGTTTAGCCGGCATTTTGCGCGTTGTCTTCTGCATTACCTTACCAACAAAGCCAAACCTTACCACTTCTTCAACTAACTTTGCCTTCAGCGTTGAGTGTTTTCTTTTCGCTTATTTGTTTTTGTTTTGCGTGTAAGAAGTTCGCTTCATTGGGAGACACACAAATAACCGAAGTAAGGGCAAATAATGGTCGAGGAAAATAAACAAAACGTGAAACATAACAATGAGCCAGCATTAAAGTGTCTTCGAGCTCATGAATGCACCTATATATATATGTGTCGGTGTTTGTAAGATTGATCCAGCTTCTGCTATTCATGCGTTCGCCATTGTTTAGCTGCGGCTTGAGTTGAGTTGGAGCTTTTGGTTGCTTTTGTTATTGTATTGTATTTGTTGCCTATTGCTTGTTTCTGTTCTCTCTCTTTTTTCGATAAATTGTTGTTGTTTGCGCGCTGTTTGCATATTTTGTTATGTTTTACTTTTGTTAATATATTGTTTTTGTTGTTATCTATTGTTGGACCGCGTGTTAACGAACTTTCGGCATTTTGTTGTCGGCTGCGTTGCGAGATTTTGTGTGTGTTGGTGTAAAAAAATGTTATGCGGTTAGAAGTAGGAGGGCTTGGAAGTAGTGAATGAGTTTCCTTTTATAGTAAAAGCTAGTGCAATGGCTATTCTCACAAAGTATAAAGAAAATGAGAGCGAAATATATAGTGAGCGTAGAATTTATTTAATAATCTTAAAGCGTATCGGTCAGGATATCTAATCCAAGTCAAAATTAAAATGCTGGTAGTTCCTTCTCACCATGGCAAAGACTTTAGATGAGATAAAATGCGAAGAGTTATACCTAAGAACTTACCGATACTCAACATATCTAATTAACCATTCAAATAGTTTAGCGACTCGAATTTTGGAAAAAATGCTGACCAAGCAATGGGAATCTTCCAAAATCCTACATTCGCCTACAAAAAAAAGTTCAACATCAAGGTAACGTCAGTCGATCGAGACAAATAGAAGATAGTTGTATTAACGAACTTGCTTCCCTATTTTAACTCAAGTTTATTAGCGATAAGAAAAATATTAACCCTCTTTGCCTCTACACATACAAATACATATATATATACAATATATTCATGAAATGTGCAGTTTCTAATTAGACTTTATTTCAAAAACTCTACTACAATCATTCACGCTTGCTTCCGCCGCCTGCTTTTCAAACAGCCACAAAACCCTTAAATCAAGGTCGAACAGCTGAAGTGACATTAATGTAAGAGCTTGTTTTAAAAGAGAGTACCTGAACAAGAGCGTGCAAATGAACGCAAAATACACGTTTCTGTGCTCTTCAGTTATTCAGCCACTAAATGAAAGAGAGTAAGCAGTAGTGTTGGCGCTGGTATGAAAAAACGACGTAAGTAGGTAATAAAGAAAATAATGAAATAGATAACTTTGAATAAATAGTTTTATTCTTTTATAATAAAAGGTACGAACTGTGTATTGCAGACACTAAAATAAGTGAAAATTTTGTTTTACTCGTTACACGATTGTGTTGCATCGTTCTGCTTTACCAACTACACTAACTTTGTGTTCATAACTTGCTATTATGCACTTAGCCGCTTTTACTGTTTACACGCAATTCGTTGTTTATGCATTTCGCTTGCCGCTTGTTCGGCGCGCATTTGAACATGTCTGTTTAGTTCGGAAACGACTTTTGCCGTGTTTGGTTATTAATTTTGTAAGTCGCGCGCGTGTTTGAAAAGAAAACTATTTCCCGTCGGTTGTTGGTTTCCGTTTGCGGCAGTTGACAGAAAGCAAATGGCTGCATGCCGCATTTGCTCAGTGCCATCGGAAGAATGCTAGAATTGTGCAGTTTTGAAAAATTGTATTAAATATTTATAATAATTGGGCAGTTTTGGAATATTTGGTGGAATACTTGCATTCATCAGCTGTGGAATGTAATACCACAGTAATCAAATTTGGTTAAGAGCAGGAAAAGCCTGATGTTCGTGACGAATATAGTGAATTTGAACGTGGAATGTGTATGATGGTGCATATTTGTATGCATCTATGCAATTTTGAAATGCAAGAAATTTTGAAAAGTGCAAGTTATTATATGCCAAAATTGTATTGAAAAAATTTTAAATGCTTAAAGTTGATAAAAAGATAATACCATTTTGATATCATATAAGAATATATATGGGTACTTGAGTATATTTTATCATAAAAGCAAGTGCAACCATTATTGGAAAGTGAATTAGCATTACGCACAAGCCAAAGGTGTTTCTAAAAGTTTTGAATCGGCGCTAAAGCGTTGAAAAATTATATTTGTGAAAGCAGCATATAATAAACTACTAACAAAAACTTAAATATAATATATTTCAAACGAAAGGTGAAGTAATAAGTACATGCAACTAAATTTACTACTCAAAATATATAAAATTATAAATCTTCCAAAGTGAAAAAATTTGAAAGTGAAGTGGAAAGTTGAATTATTTGTAAAAACTACTTTCAAAAAGATTAAAATAAATAATAGCCTGCACCATATGCTCGAAAATAAATAATATGCTCTGAAAAATATTTAAAAAAATTAATAAAATTAGCGCTATTTGAGTAAAGTTGTTTAAAAATATTTAACATATAGTGTAAACATCAAAAATATATTAAAATACGCAAAAAAAAATTTACTAAAAATGAAAATCTATAATTACAAGTGCGTGTAAATTGAATATTGTGTTCGAAACAAAGTTTGAACTACTACTTTCCATTTAAAGATTATTATTATTTTAATAGAAAGAAAAACATTTGCATTTAAATACGGAAACTGGGAAAAATTTCAGCAATAAAATTTTGATATCAATTTACATTACAATGTAGGAACAAATTGCAGAAATCAACAAAAAATTGGTACACAATTAAACTGTGAGTGTCTCTTCAAAAAATCAGAATATTTTCAGCCAATAATGATCAACAGTTTTATTACGAAGCTGCACTAGCAGAAGCATGCCCAAACCAAAAGAAAGATTATGAAATAAAGCCTATAAATTAAAAATGAAATTCGATTAAAAAGTATAAAATAAAATAATTGAAATTGAATGTACATATTATACTGAAAAAAAAATTTAAAAAATAATCGATTAAGTAAAAATGTTTTTTTTTGCAAACATAAATAATAAAAATTGATAAAACTTAGTGACAACGAAAGAATTGTGTGTATAAAATGCATGCACCGCAAGAGTAAAAGGTTTCTAGAATTGCATAAAAATTAATTATATTATTTACACCACACTAATAGTGTTCAACTGCAGCAAGTTCCTCTAAAATCGAGCCGTTTACTTATAAGTAAAAAGTTTACATAAATCAAATAAACATACAACAATAAAAAGCCTTTGCAAAATTCACACATCATTAAAAATTCTACATCACCCACTTACGTCGCGAAAATGTACGCGCATCAAAGCAAAATGCCGACGGCAACTCGTAACTGTAGCGGGCTAATCTGTGCCATAATCGTCGCGTTCACTTGTTGTCTCACAACGCCAACCGTACGCGCGGTGCATCGGTACGATCAAACGCCCGTCGAAGCTAGCCCCTACTACCGCACCTCCGCATCGGGTGAAATGATCAGTTCATCGGCAATGACAAGTGATGCATTTCCGCATCATAATCGTTGTGAACCGATCACTATTTCCATATGTAAAAATATACCCTACAACATGACAATAATGCCGAATTTAATTGGTCATACGAAGCAAGAGGAAGCCGGTTTGGAAGTACATCAATTTGCGCCGCTCGTTAAAATCGGTTGTAGTCCCGATTTGCAATTATTCCTTTGCTCTTTGTATGTGCCCGTTTGTACGATACTCGAACAACCGATACCACCATGTCGTTCGTTATGTGAATCGGCGCGTATTTGTGAGACACTCATGAAAACATATAATTTCAATTGGCCGGAGAATTTGGAATGTTCGAAATTTCCCATAAGTGGCGGTGAGGCATTGTGTGTTGCCGAGAATACGACTTCGTCGACGCCGACACCGACGCGTAGCATACCGAAGGTAACGCCACGGAAAAATTATGCAGACAGTCCGCATCGTAATATCGGTTTCGTGTGCCCGGTGCAATTGAAGACGCCCCAAGGTATGGGCTATGCACTCAAAGTTGGTGGAAAGGTGAGTGATGTAATTAATTTGTATGATAAGACGATTTATCGTAGGGTTTTGATACTATGCCTTTTTAATAGTCGGAATCTCGAGTCAAAATGCCATTAGTACTTAAAAAAATAAGTTCAAATTGTATAAAATACGATGTTGCAGTATACTTTTTGCTCTTTTTTTTATAGAAAGTAGCTACCTATATAAGATATTAAAACGTTTTCCATGGCACAATATTCCAGACGAAAGATTTGGTTCTCTCGCTTCATATTGTAAGTGGTACCTCTATAGCGATCCATTTGAGTGCTTCAAGAGGGTGATATTACAAGTTTTGTACTATTTCTATGCCAGGATGCCATGGTGAAGTTGTAATTAGTGCTAGAAGTTTGCCGGTATCGAAGAAAATGGGTCCGTATATAGGTTTTGTTTGAATCAGTCTACTTTTAAAGGCCTGGAAAATTATTTGGGAGTTCGGCACGAATTACTACATAGAAAGGAAGTATCTAAAAAAAACAAGACTTTATCGTTATTCATTCACTAAAAATGTCCTTTTTGCCACAGCTTCTTCGTTCAACTCCTTAATAATAATATATATTGATATTGTTGAATACTCAAATTATTTTGAGTTAGATTCGTCTAAAATAATATATTATCTTAACTTCCTTTCTTCCTATACTGTATCCTACATACCTCTTGTCTTTTTGAAAGTCAGTTCTGTTATCATGAACGACTACTAATAGTACCATCATATACCATAAATTAACATTTATAAAATTCTTAAATATATATTTTTGCATTTTCATTTCCCCATTAAATTCTGCGAGGTCCTGTCATTCACTTCTTCCGTTGTCCATGTGCATAATATATTATACATCCAACAAAGCCGCTTGGAAACAACGAAATCCTCTAATGCGTAGGATTAACCTCATTATCAGCACTATAGTCTTTTATTGCGAAACAAAACAAAACCATGAATTCCTCCATATTCGCACCAATACTAGCGCAGTCACCTACTCGCAAACAAGAGTCACTAATCAGAAACTTAATACCCATTTTCCTTGCCATTGTGTGTCAAACAGTATTCCCATTACTAAGTATTCATTGCGCAACACCAAGCTAAAAGCAGCAAATCCTCATATTTGACCTCAATTCCGCTGAGTCAAGTCCACACATACACACAAGCACTATAGACCCGCATGAAAAATTCAACAAGTTTGATTCGAGAACATCAAACATCGCATAACTACAAAAAACTACCTGTCTTGCCACATGTAAGTGTGTAGTATGAGTGTGTGTGTGCCTGTCATAGTTACCTGCTGCTTTGCTCGCAATCAGAAATGAATGAAATCGCCTGTTTGGCGGCGCACAAAGCCAGGAAGAACAAAGGCAGCAGAAGAGGCAACACATTAGCGCTGGTTTCATCCCTTAACGGCTCAAGAACCTCGAAATGCATGCGTATATAAATATATTTACATATGAAAGTTTGATATTGTGTGTGTGTTCGTATTTCATATACAAAAATTTACTGATGAGCATATGCAGCTCTGTAACAATTGCCCGTAGCACGTGAAATTTAATATTTACACCATGCAAACATTATTAGAGAAAAGAGAGCGACAACGGTTCGGCATGTGTGGGGGAATATGGCATGATACTTAAATTGAAAAAGTAAGTATGTTAACTTAAAAATTTCGGCACCTTTTTAAACGAACATATTTGCCCTATCTGTGGAAGTGTCATTGTTGTTGTGTGGTGTCAAATTTTTTTCATTTCACATTCACAAAATTTTACGTAATTTTTGTGTATTTCCTTCTGGCATTTTTCTTAGACCTTTATCGTTTGTTCTTTGTATTGCTTTTACCTGCTGATTCTTGAAAGCAGCTCAGCTGTTGACGTTTGCAGCGTTTGGTTTAACTCACTTTATTGCTTTTTGCTTCATTTTTCTGCATTTTGTTTTTTCTGCAACAATCTTTATTCCTTTGTAACCAGCCATGTTGTTTCAAGAGCAGATAGCATATTTTAAAATATGAATCAAGAAGTAGCTTGTAGTCTCAATTTTGGATTTAAAATCGCACCTCCCTTTAAAAGTGTTTTGTAAGAAATTTTGTTTAGGTTTGGTTGATTCATTTAACCTCATCTCATCTTTCTCCACGTTTCCTAAACATTCAAAGTAACCTGTATGCAATAGTCTAATTTCATTCGACCTCATCTCATCTTTCTCCACGTTTCCTAAACATTCAAAGTAACCTTTATGCAATAGTCTAATTTTATATTTCAATAGAAATCCTTTACAGATAATTCAAATAATGTCCATATCTGTTTTGTGGGGTTTTCTGTCATCTTCGATCGTAAAAATGTTTTTTTTGTCGGTTTCCTGTACAAAACTGCGCTATTGTCTCGTTTGATTCCCAAAAATAATCCTCATAATCCGAAAGAGTAGCTGAGCTTTAGCCATTGCTCAAGCTTAGAGCAATCTATCGATTTTACATTTACTAAGTGTTGTTTATTTCGCATTGCGTTGCTTGGATCCAGCTTGACTCGAGCAGGTAAGAGTTAGTCAAGAAATCTTTGTATACTCTTACCTCCGAGTAATCTCTGACTGTCTCTGTGCCATTAAAAATCCCTCACCGGTTGAAATTCGGATCACTTCCGGCCACGTAGAAGCCGTTGGCAACAAAATTTCGAACAGTGCATAAAATAAGGAATAAGCAATCATATACTAAGAATATATTCATTCTCTAGTTCTAACTGCCTTTTAGATTTACGAACCCTTATTGACTCACGTAGTATCTTTGAACATCGATTGCCTATTTCATCATGCGTTATCAATTAGTTTTCCTGTCAGTCGTTTTACATTTGCTAGCTTTAGGTAGCCCTAAAAATGCTACAAATCCCTGCGCTGCTGCTATTGATTTTCTCTACCTCCGTTTTTGTATATACGAGTACTCTGGCCTTTCTACTCTCCCACTGAAGAAGCATTGCATCCCAAATTGAACTGTGGTATGTGTTTAAATCATTATATTCCCCAGAGCATTTTGCCAGAATTCAATTTTCTTCTTTTCCTTCGTTTCGCTTATTTTTAAAACTCGTTCGACTCTGTTTACTTTTGGATTTTCACAAAAATTTGTTATATAATCAATGAGTTTGTAAAAGTATTTACGTTGTTTGCGCTTCGTTCATTTCGGGATTTTACAGCAAATTATGTGTCTGCACTGTAGCTAGACCCCAGACAAGTGGAAATTTGTTGGTGTACTTAGCACACGTATGAATATAAGAATCGACGTGACTATTTACCGATTGAGTTCAGGCCTGTAGGAAAGTGTGAACTGCTCGGAAGCAATGGTAGTGCAGAGTTGTTTGAATTTGACTCAAATTGATGCCATTTCAGAAAAGCTGTGACGTTGCAGACGCCGTTGAAAGACGCCTTGTTTCGCCTCGGTCCTGATTTGGTCTGTATCTATATTTCCCTAGAAAGCAATTATAACCGTTAAATACTCCAAATCAATCCTGAACTTCTGGTTTTCCTACAGGGTATGTACTCATGTGCTCATTGAAGCATTGAACTCGTTGGCTCTTTGTCACTGGGATTTATTAGTATTATTGACTCACTGTGTTGCAATATTGACGTTTTTATAATTGTTGCTGCTGTTGTTGTTTTAATATTTTCGGTAACTCTTGTATTTTATGTATTTCTTTATGCCGTACATTTGGTGTTTTATTTTTACCACCACCATTATTGTCGCTTAGACACATAACATATCTGTATGTGGGTTCGTATCGCTGTTACCCGCTTCGTATAAGCTTTGTGTGAAAATTGACAGGTTGTGTCAACTTTACGCTTTGTCGAGTACGTGTTAATTTTTTGACATTGTCAAAAAGTGTTTACGTACATTTTAATGATGATACTTAAGTTGTATTAGTGTGCGCACACTGATTAGGTTCCCACTTTCATATACCTACTTGTACGATAATATAGAAAAATATTAACATAAGTACTGCGAATGTTTCAGAAAATTCCACCAGGTACCTACACTTACCGAAAATGGAATTAGTTGTTTCTGAAATTTTTAGGCGGTTCAAAATCCGTTTTGAGTTAAAATTCCTAAAACAAGTGTTAAATAACATTGATCTTTTTAAGTCCATATAAACCCTATTCTTCGTGAGCTGTCTAACGACAAAATTTTATCTACAAGTAGAGATATGTGTTTTTATCAAGAGAAGGGCTTACTTACTTACAAATTTGTTATTTTTCGCTGAAAAACGCAATCCTTGCAGCTTAAACACAGGAAAAAGTTGTGCTCGTGAACTGAAGACAAAGCATAATATATCCATTTTAGTCCCACTAAACTAGAGGCAGATTGAATTGTATTTCAAATACGTGCATTGGATCTTCTCACCAGTCTTAAGCCACCATTATCATGCATTTTAGCAAACACCTAAACGGCGTCTAGTATAAACTTTTTAAGGGAATCAACTCCATTTAACTACGTAAAACTTGAGCAAATCATCTGAATTGTTGGTAGTTGAACTCTAGTCTCACTTGAGTCTACTAAATAGGCGTTCTAACCTGTAAAATAGTAAAGTATTTTGTCTTCAAGCGTTCATTGAAGGTGGAGCTTCTCTGACGAACCTCTTAGCACTATAACCAGGGTTCCCAAACGTAAACATTTTCTCATCAAACCAATTGATTTATAGGTTGAACATCCAAACCGAATATATCTGTCTTTTAGAACCAGTTTTTTTACAAAAGAAAAAAGTGTGTAAGTTTCGTCGCGTTACTTTATTTGAAGTGAATTCGACAGTAGAATATATTAGGACGTGACAGTCAACTGTTGTAAAATTTAAATTATTGCAAAATTCTGACATCTGCAGAAAAATTTTAATTTACGTATCTTCTAGCTTTTAGAACTCCGCTCGAAGAGCCGGCTTTTCTAACAGAGTTGACATAATGTTGTACCTTTCAGAAAGGGTTACAGTGTTCCAGCGATTGTTTCTCTCATAGATATTTTGATGCTGAGAATTTTTAGTTTAAAGATTTTATTATATTCCTATGATTCTTGAGGATCAGTTTAGGCTTACTGTCTCTTCTAGTTTTCTTCATTCGCTGAACTGTGCTATAATGCTATTCTGACTTAGTTATATGAAACAACCAAGTCGATATTTTTAAACTCTAGAGAGGATCGTCTTAAACGTGCTGTTGAACGAAAAAATTTAGTTCTCAGTCTCCAAAACTGTTTTCAGAGTTACTATCCAACTACATTCTTTGGTCTGTTATTTTTTTTTTATAAAATATAGTAAGAAGAAGGCTGCAAAGCTTAAAAAAGTCTATGTCCACTGTACTAAAAGATATCACTCTTATCAAGGGCAGAATCTGCGACACAAAGTACCACATTTATAGCCACTTCCATGAGCTCTCAAGCTCCGCCCATTCGACAATGACTTCTAACGATAATGTACGGCAATAAAAACTTACGCTATTTATCTTGTACGCCAAATCGCCAACACTACAAACTGACACATAGAAAAAGCGGCGAGTAGCGTGCAAGTCCAGTTCAAATTTTACAGTTTTTATTTTTTCTTTAAACTTTTTTTTTGCAACTGCTGCAATTTTATGGCTTACGTTGTTGTTATTGTGTTATTTTTTTTTTACTACACGCCAGCATGTGGGCGCCAAAATGTCAGTTATTAATGGCACTCACGCGTTTATGCGACGGGCTGCCTGCTTACTACTCTGCGCATACATACTCTTTTGTAGATTTTTTATTTTTTTTGGGAGATTATGTATTTGTTATTGTTTGTGTGCTTTGCATTGTGTGTGTATGTGTCGAAAATGCATGTAAAATGTTTAATTACAAGGCTTTAATGACAATTTGGCGTAAAAAACATTTATTGCAAAACCATTTTTTCCGGCAGCGTGGTGTAATGGTTAGCGTTTGCTGCTGCACCTAAAATGCTGCCACACGCATGAATTATGTTCATTTTTATTAGTATTAATTAGAATTTTATTTGAATTTTTTAGTTTAAATAAATTTTGTTTTAGTATTAATTAAAGATTAATAAAGTAAAGTTTTATAGTTTTTCGACGCTGCTGCTTGGGCATAGAATAATAAGTTTACTACAGTTCGCCAAAAAAAAGTGATATAATTAAAAATATTGTCCAAACAAGCAAAAATATAATTTGGTTGCACCAAAGCTTTAATAGCCTTCGGAATGTAAAATCTTTCGTTGAGCGCTTTACAATCGAGCGAAGCCACAGTATTTAAAATCTGCTTCTCTCTCTTAAAAGTTCTCATATTTGGTGAGTGTCAATTGTAAAGTAAGAAGAGGTCAAAGCTCGATAGTCGGTCGAAAAGAGTTAAAAGTCGTCAGCATACTTCGTTATCTTCCTTCTATGCTCACTATAGTTTTATCAAAACATGTAAAATTTTTGCCCAGGAAATTTTATTTCTGTGTAGCAATTTCAGCATAAATCCCACAATTGTGTCTTAGTCAATTGGAAACGGAATATGAACACAACTTATAGGCATTTACTGAAGAGACTTTTCTGATCAAATAGGAAATTCACTTGTAACAGAGCTGCTTAATAAAATTACTAGATAAGTTAGACTGCTTAGTCTCTCTTTTCGGTTTCTCTAACCCGAATATTATGTTGACATATCTTCCACTCTAGTCTAATGTCTTTTTGCTTTATCAGCCTACTCTATATAGAAGTCTTTAGGAGCTAAGTATAACATCCAATAAAGCAGACCTGGTTATTTTAAGAACAACTGGGATTGGTCAACCGTCGTCTTAATTTTATTCAATTTGGCTTAGTTGTTCGAAGTCTATGGTTGTTTAATCTTTGTTACTGAGCACTTTCGTTCTCTAGTTATTTAAACTCTACATAGGTACGATTTCTGAGTACGGTACGGTTACGGTATGTTTACAAGATTTCTTTTCCGTGAAGTTTTTCGATACTTCATTCCATTTACTATTTCCTCAATCCATTTAATTGCTTTGCTATACTTTACTCTTTACATCTCTGAATACGACTGACAACTCTCCAATACGAGTACTCTTATTTTATTGCGAAAAGTAGTGAAATTGTCATTTTCATGTGTCAATTGTTTGCGGATTGACACAAAAGCGGCCGACAAAATGACAGCAAAGCTGATGCGGAAAATTTTCGAAACAAAAAACAAGTTTACACAATTATGCAAGTCAGTAACTAATTCACAAAATGCCTTAGATTTGAACGTGTCTGTCTGTTGTAAATACCAAACCACGCACGAGTGATGCTAGAAATGTGTAATAGGATTGGGAGCAGCCTTCAACGCTCGACTGCTTAATTAACCAAGGCGCACACGCTTTATCAGAGTGCGTTTGAAAGGCGTGTCGCATGACATTCAACAATGACAACTGCCTCGCGGCGAGTGAGTTAACAAATTTGACTGTCTTTACTGTTATCAGTGAGTTAAATTGAAGTGTCTCTATTTCAATGACAACATACGTATGCCATACAATTTTTTCACAATTAATATTTTGCAATAATTTATCTGTTCAAAATTATTAGTTTTTTTTCCAACTATTTTCTTAAATCAATTTCGCGCGCGACAAGTCAAACTGGCCTCAATGTGTGCGTTACTCTTTCAAATTTTCACTGGACACATTATCGCCGGGTTACCGAAATTGCTGGTGCGCCACCGCCACCAGTCGCCAGCCAGCATCAACCACCAGCTGTGAGTGATTGCCCGACATTAGCGCGGTGATTTTGTTAATGTGCGTAAATTTTTTATGTGTAACTGATAGCTGCAAGAGACCAATAATCATATATTTTTGTAATACCGTTAACGGCACACCGAAATGACAGTTTGAGTGCAACAAGTAATTAATGTCTGGCTGCTAAATGGATTTCATACTCTGTTTTGGTTTTTGATTTGAAAAATTATAAATGAGAAGATAAGTTTTGAAATCATAAAGCGTGAAATAAAAACGCGCTGCCAATTTAATAGCAAAACGTACGCAAACTGGATTTTTATGAGTTTTGAAAACGTATTTAAATTTTCATAAAGAAAAAAATTATTTCATAAACTTGTTGAGAATTACAGACGAGTTTGAATGAAATTGTATATAAAATTAAGAAAAGGAAAATTCTATACTCTCTCGTTCTCCACTAAGAAATGATTTTAAGGTTAAAAAACTGACAAATATTTTATTATAAGTAGATTAACATAGTTATCAAATGAAGTTTAGAGTCTGGTATTAAAGCTCCTCCATTAACATATGTAGTACAGTTTTTTCAGTGGGTAACAATCCTGAGTGGTGTTATAATAAACCTTATACAAGCTTCGTGGTAAGCTAAACTTCAAAAGTGGGGACATGTATATCAAATTCCTGTCTACTGTCTATCTTATATTTACTATACTTTCTTCTTTCAAAGAAGAAGTAAAGTGACTTTTAGGGCTCTATTCGTTAGCTGCTATTCTTTTGTTCTGGCAGTAGATCTATACCAAATTTCGAACTAGGTAACTTTATTTTTTTGTCGTTGTGTATTAGCGTGGGTTTAATAGATGTGACTTCAGTAGTTTACTGACTGATCGTACCAACGTTGAAACGCTGCCTTGTTGAGATGCTGGCATTGGACTCACCTAAAAGTTCTCACGAGATCGGAGTTTCGTAAAAGTAGGCTTAATCAATGTTAATCGAATTTAGCCAGGTTTAATATGAAGCAAGACTATTATTCTGATAGTCTAAACATATCTAGTGAATAATATCCTGTCACTTCTTGAGTTATCAAAAAATCAAGAAATGCAGCGGATTGGCTCTTATATTTGCTTTTCATACTCCACTCTCTCTTACTCACTCAAAAATTTCAACGTATTATGAAGTTTAGACTTTTTTTGCTGGCGCTACGAAAGTTCTGTGTGTTGACATTTGCCACTGTGCCATATTTTGACATTTGTCCGCCACTTCGACTAGTTTCCTCGGATAATTTGACGCAAATAAAAAACAAAAACTTTCAGCATAAATGAGAAACCCGATAAGTGCATAAATTTGGCGCCGAAAAAGTGAAGCGAATGAATTTGTGTCAACTTGAAATGGCGCTTGCGAAGTTTTTTGGGGCAAGTCGAAAAATAAAAGTGTTTGCCTCGCATGGAAAAAGCTTGGTGAGAAGTTTTTGGAGCTCGCGTGCTGCAAATATGAAAGAATAACAAAATGGGCGAAGGGTGCGTTAACGGGAAAGCGCGAAAACAAAACTTTTTTATGACATTTTTTTACGATTGTCGGTGGCAATAAACGGTTGTTTTTGTATATTTTTTTACTTCAAGCTCGCAGCGTCGAAAAACATTGTTCACACTTTGTTGTCGCTGTTACTTTATGTTTGCATGTACTTGCAACATAACCAACATAACAGTTATTGCTTTAGTTAGTAGCATGTGATGCTGAAAATTGTTGTTGTTGCGCATTTTGTCATTTGTTTTTTTTTCTCTTCGTCTTTTGAAAATCGAATGCGCAGCTTGCTTCGCTTGTCGTCGCCTTTGGCCACTTTGTCACATGACACTGTCGCTTTCTTGCTGCTGTTGTTGTTGTAGCTGTAATAGCTTTTGTTATATTGTTGCAAATATTATTGTATTTTATTAGCCATGTTTTTTGGTTGTAAAACTGTTGTCGGTTTTGCAGGCAACAAAAAAATATAAGTTTGAATTTGTATACCCCGAACAGAGCATATTAAGTTTGTAGCGAAGTTGGTACACCAAGGAGGAAAAGTCGGAACTCCTATAAAGTATATATTTATCAATGATCCTGCTAATCAGCTCAGTTGATTTAGCCATGTTCGTTTGGTTGTCCGTCGGTCAGCTTGTATATACGCCATCTTGTCTCTCAGTTTTTGAGATGCCGATCTGAAAGCTTGCACACGTTCTTTTCTCCACAAGAAACTGCTAATTTGCTAGAATTGTTGATATCGCACTACTATAGCATATAGCTGCCATACAAACTGAACGATCGGAATCAAATGCTTGTATGGAAAACTTTTTTATTTGACAGGATATCTTCACGAAGCTTGGTATTTATTACTGTCCAAGGCAGCGATGCAGTCTCCAAACAAATTGCTTAGATCGAAACACTATAGCATATAGCTGCCATACAAACTTGATCAAAAACAAGTTTCGGTATGGAATCTCGTTTATTCGTGGATGGTATTATAGCTTCGGTGCAACCGTATTTAACATTTCTTCTTTTTGTTTGACATGCATGCACACCTCCACATATTTAAAACTCTTTGCAGCATTTTATTTTCGTTTTCACTTTCATCTATATTAAATTTTTTTCATATTTTACAACTTGTCATAAGTTTGCTATTGAGTCTGGAAGCCTCGTCTTTGCCACTTTCCTAGCAGTCACTCGGTCTTACATAGCTGACAAGCGCAGCTAACACCCATACTAAAGTGTAGAAAATCTTTTTCAGTAAGAAAACACTTTCTCACATGTGTGCTGCTGTGCGTGTCGCTGTGTTTGTATTTGTGCATTCGTCCGGTGTGTTAAGGAAATGCCAGCGCAGTGACAACTTAAATGGCAGGAAGTTAATTGCGCACTATGCGGGCGTTCAAATGTGTAATCAAGCGTCGGCGGTTGTGACGCAAGAAGACTCTTCCCGTACAACGCATTGGCAGCCGGCAGCTGGCTTTATGTAGCTCGTAGCTGGTAGCGTGTGTTGACTGTTTGGTTGGCTTGTCGCAAAGGAAGTTGGTGGCAATGTAGGAAACATCAAATGGATTATGATAATTTAACGACGGACAGGTAGTCGCGTAGGGAAAATTGCCTGCGAATGCGTTGGCGGATGGCGCAATAAAAAGGGCGCGGTATTTGCTTGAAGTTGGGAGTAAAAGCAAAAGGGAAAATATACGAAATGACTGTTGTTAATATTCGGTTTTATTAAATATTATTTTTTTTTATTTGAGGGTGTTTCCTTAGTAGCGCTTCGTTAAAGAGGGGGTACCTCTGAGTGTAGTATTGTTTCCATACAGAAATGAATGCAATTGTCCGGGCAAAATAGACAGACATTTATGTTGATAAACAAATTTGCAAAATTTTTTTATGCTGTTCCCTTTAATGATATACACGTATAACCCTTTTTATGATTTTACTACAACTCGTCCTGGAAAATGATCTTTCGTACTCTTTTCTATACAGTGTTCATAACCGTTTCAATAAACCAATGATATTATTCATTTTCGCTAGTTAAATTGGCTGTTTGGTTGTTGAGAATGGTAGTCTAAATTAGTACAAACTAAATTCTAAACGAAAATTTTCTTAGACCATCTAGACTCACCCCTATCTATTCTCTCTCTTTCGACTCTCATTTGTCGGATTATCGCCGACACCGCACCGCACCGCTATAGCATATAGCTGCCATACCAAATGATCGATCCAAAATCAAGTTCTGTATGGAAAATATAGAATTTTTATTTGAAAGATATCTTAATGAAATTTGGCATAAAGTATTGTCCAAGGCAACGCTACAACATCCGCACGTATTGTGCAGATCAGACTACTATATCATACAAACTGGCCGATCAAATTATAGATAAAGATGTTTTTATTGCCTTTTGCAGCCGAGGTTAAAGTATTTTCTTATCTACAATATAATTTTGTCAGTCGTTATAAATAATATAAAAGCACACGTTGTAGCTGGTTTCTAAACTCCAAACTCTATAAATCAAGGTGAGATTTGTTTCCTTAATAACCGTGCGCGTAGTTATGCACAAGCTTAGCTTAGCTCGTAATATTCTTGGTCAAAGAAATTTTCACGAATTTTCTCGAACTATTTTTAGTCTCCACTTCTATTTGAGTATCATAAACCATTAATATCCTCAAATACGATTAACACCCATGAGGTAGCAAATGCGCAGGCGCACTCATTCATTTCATTCATTTATTCATTTGTGAACCGCCTACCACCATCAGCGCTGCATGTTATTTTGCCACCGATCCCATGCGATACCCTATGTAATCCCTATGTACAACAAACAGTATACATGTGTATGGAAAACTGGTGTAGTTGCTAAGATTGTGTTGCTCATAAATTGCCAATGACAAAAGGGCCTTAATTAAAGGCAACAATTGCAACAGCGGCTTTGGCGGCGCGACGGGTGACGGCACAGGCTCGCAGCACTAAAAGGCAAAAAGAGCTAAATAAAAACTGACGACGACGCTAAACCGTCAGCGAAGTGAACATGCGATGGTTGCATGCAACATATGCATAAATGAAGAAGAGAAACGAGCGAACGATCGGCGCGGCAGCAGAAACGAAAACCACAAACGTGGCAGTCAAGCAATCAACGAGTCAAACGCCCAACAAAAAGGAAGCGCATGCAAGTGTAGACAAAGCAAGCGGTTCGGTCGGTTCGGCGGTTACTGTCGACGCTGCCACATAGCAGTGGAGTAGGTGTTCCATGGCGTATTTTATTAATACTTAAATGTATTTACATACATTTACTAAGTACAATAAGTGCTGCTGACCACCTTAGCCACTTATTTGGCGCACGCTTCAGTGCTTCGGCAAGTAGTAGTAAGCCTCGTGAAAGGGTTACATGCGCGCTATGCATGGGCGCTAGTTGTTTGTGGCGAAAAGCTACTGCGCATGCGCGTTGTCTTTTCATCCATACATTCGTATGCCTCGTATGTGTGCGCGTATCATGAGCAACGTCATCGTCAACGTTGCATTTTAGCTTGCAATTGATCCACACACGATACACGTCGGCTTGCTTTTGCTTGCCTGCCTGCCTACGATCGTGTTTCGCATTCAAGCCGTTCAAGTGCCAAACGAGAAACCAGTTTCGTTGTGAATTGATAGCTACTGGCCGGAGTAGTTGCATGAAGAAGCCATAAATTATGCTTAGCCATGTTTAACGAACGAAGATGAATATAAATATGCTTCGTCGCAGGCAGTTCGATGAGGGTGTAGGGCAACGGCAGGACGGTGTAGGCTGTAATGAAGTTGGCGAACTGGTTGATTGGTTGCATGAGTGGGATAAATGTGAAGGGACTCTTCAAAGAGCATATGTATGTATAATAGAGAATCTAACTGCATTTAGAAATCTATGTATGTAAGAATTTGTGTTGCAGTTAATGAGATCTTGTTGTTGAAAAATTACTAAAACATAAATTATCGACTGAGGAACAGATACAAATTGTTAAGCTTCGATATACGTTATGTTTCAAAATAACTGAAATATATTTAGATCGTTGACTTTTCGCCAGTTTGAGAAACCAGCTGTTTTGAGCTCAACTTATTTGAAGTCTAGTGGAAATTATTTTTCTTTTCTCCAATACTTTATCTTACTTGCCGATTTGATTATAGGAACATGTGTTCTCTTCAAGCTTGAGGACTACAACGTGATTCTATCCTACGAAAAAAGTTTACCACGTTAGACCATAAATACACGATAGGGACTATAGAAACATGATTGGATTGCTCACTCGTCACATTCTGGTGGCGCCGAGAGAGACTATTCCTTATGTACTACGTAACGGCACTCCATCTGATATCGCTAAGAACCAAAACTGGTCAATGTTTAACCAGTGAATTTGTGGCTTCGGAAATTTTCCGAAAATAAAATTCTTTGTTTAGATTATTAGTGTTCGGATCTGCTGTAAGCGTGTTACAAGACGACATTTGGACCGGATTGGAAATTAGTTAAGTACTCCTACTCACACTTCGGCCTCGGTGTTGCTGTTCTGTAGCGGCAGAAAATATTTTTGAGGAATGCTGTCGTGTTGACAGTCCTTAACTAAACCCTGAAAATTTGGGTCCCTTCCGGTTACGTAGACCCGGCTGTAATGGCAACGGTCGGTCATTTCACTGTTGATTAGTTGTTTAACTAACGCTTTGAATTGAAAACATTTTTTCTTAAAAAAAGCAATTTTCTGCCAATTTCCACAACGAATTCCATACACTTCAAGTTTTTGCTAAGAAATATCTTCATGCTTTCAGCCTTCCTTCGCCAGTTGTTTTCGATATTTTTTTTGTCATTAGCTCTTTTACGCGTATAATATTCCTCGTATTGAATTTGAATTACCAATACCTGATGTATATATTTATGCTGCGAACGACATCTACTGATTTTCAATTAGAATAAAAATAAATAGATATAATGATAATTAAAAACAAAAATTGCTACAAAATATTTATACACAAAAGCATACCGATAAGGCATTGAACCAAATACGTCAGCAAAGCTTACAATAACTCTTAAAGTAAATAAAAGACAGTAAAGAGACTACTCGGGAATTGAGAAACATTTGAAACAAATCAAGCCAAGTGGTACTTATACGTCAGACTTAGAGAGAGAGAGAGAGAGAGAGAAAAGAGGTTACCCGAGTTTCGAGAAATATTTCAAATGAATTAACCCAAATGGTACTTATACGTCAGACTTAGACCGGCTTAACGCAAAATAAATAAACTTAAGCTCCCTCCATGCGCCACAATCCAATTTGGACGCAAGCAAATTGTGTGCGTCCGCATAACGGCGTTACCTCGTACCATATTTGATAGCGGTCGATTTCTAACTAGCTAATCACAAAATAATTGACATTTCATTTCCAGCCAGCAAATAACTACTGGCAACCATAAAAACACACGCTTTAAAGACTATAAAAAATAATTGTAGAAGCATAAAAAAGCAAAACGAGAAAAAACGAAGTGCAACCAAAAGCGTTACCAGAAAGTTACACGCACCTAAACCAACAGCTTCGCTCGAAGTTCAGCATAAATCAAAATTGAAACGCATCAAAGGCTATGCTTTCAATCAAAATGCAGTGGAAAACTTGATTGACAGAATCTGCTGACTTGACAGCGACAAAAAATGCACGCAAACACACGAATGCGCGACGACAACTTCACGACGCAGTTGGTAAAGCAAGCAGTGCAAAGCGAAGGTTGAAGTCAAAGCGCGCATGTGGAAGTGGCTTAAGCGTTGATGCAACTAGAAGATTTTAAGCGGTTTAGGCGTGGGCTGGTGAAAAGCGGATTTTATGTAAAATATTAGGTTTAGAGAGAAATTGTAAAACCTGGCTTTAGCTAAAACTCAGTAACTGTCATACATATGTGATTGCATATAAAAGTCCGAGTATAGTTTTAATAAATAAATAAAATGGACGTAGACTTTTGTAGCATATATTGCGTGGGTAAGCGGAAACGGTTTTAAGTCAGTGGAAAGCATTCGTAGTCTCATAGAACGTACATACTCGTATAGTATGTTTGTTTTCCCGACTAACTGTTGTCTCATAAACTTCCAATGCAACTAAAAAACCTTTGAGAGTAGAGCAACTGCTAAAGGGGTATATAGACTGTGCTAAGAGTACACGCTAAAATATTCTTGATAAACAACAGGTGTGGAGGTTAATTTATTTAGACTATACACAGAAACTTTTTAAACTTAAAGGCTCAGATAATGGCTTCGGTAACTAGAAGCCTTTGAAAATCATACTTCTTTCTCGAAAAGCAATTTTTCCTACAATAAAGCCCATTTTTCATGACTTTGTTTTCGTTATTCGCATAATCATTTTTAGTAGTACCGATCAGTAAGAGATCGGTTAAACCTTAGATATCTCTTCAAAAGGTCAATGCCAGTCAATAAGAGTCCAGTGTTTTTTTTGTTTTTTTTGTCTTTCCACATTCAATATCTTTATATTTTACACCCTACGTACCCTGCTTGCCGATGAAGTAGCCGCGTGTGAGTTACTACTGATCTTTATGACACGCAACGGCTTTCGCTGATCCGCAATGAAGATGACAGTGTCATAAAGCATAATATGAGCAAGAACAGCAGTCAAGCAGGTTGAATGCCGTTCTTTAGTTGCCAACACACTTTCTAACAGCAATTCAAAGCAACTTTTCATAACTTGATTTTTGATTTTGTGGCACGGCAAATATGTGGTACGAAATGGAGCACAAGGCAAAGGCTTGTTGACAGATATGAGCGCTACAAAAACAAAAATTAAAAAAAAAAGGAAAATGATGAAGATAAATATGAGCACGCGTATGTGGCAATTAGTGTGGCAGGTATGCAATTCTAATTAAATTAACAGTTAATTATATTTGTGGCACTTGCGAAGACACAAACAACTGCGAAAGCGATTAAAAGAATCGAAAACAGCGAGTGGGAAAGGTAGCTATTCGCATGCCATAGATCATCAGCGTCAAAATGTGGTCGTTTGCGGCAATGCGTGCTGAGTGTTGCGTGTATGTCTGTGCATACGCGTGGTTGCATGTTTGACACTTGTGCCCGTTTGTGCGTTATTTTCGCGCCTCGCTGTCCATTCTACCACAAATTGGCTAGTGGCCTAACATGCATAGGTCTGGCCTTGCCACATTGCATGGCAAGCGTCTGCAGTGACAAATCACGCGATAACGTGATTTAGTGTTTGTGACATATGCGCATGCAATGACATGTACATATCTATATATGTATATGTATGCATGTGGCATGCAACAAGCGCAGTTATGCGACACCCTTCACACAAAATAAATCATATTTTGAGCGCGCTAAGCTGACAATAGCGCTTCGTTGTGGAAAAAAGCTTAAAAATGCAATGTGGCATTAATGAGCTAGGCAGATTTGTGGCATGTACGTGTGTTATGCAAATTATCTTAAAAGCATATTTATTACTGTCACAAAGCTGCAACTTTAAAACCACAAAGTTATTCTTTCTAACTCAGTATTGCATGTTGCACATTTAAGTCGCGTACTTACTTGCAACACAAGCCCTTATGCGTGTTGCCGTCAAAGTAAGACGCTTCACAATAAAATACACAATTTTATGGCGCTTGTAAATTGTATTGCTACATGTTGTATTAAGAGGAACTAGCATAACTAGATTTAAATGAAGCAATTTGCGCAAGCACGCCAGCAGGTGGCCGATTTACTTGCCACAAGCAAACTGCGCCATAGCTGTGCATCTTACCTAAGTAAACTATTGCATACATTAATAACTAGACCAAATGGGAACTAAAAATTCGTTATGCGCGCATGTATGTATTGTCACCTTGCCACACAACCACACAGCTGTATTTCAGCGCTGCCACTAAACGTTTCAGTGTGCCACTAATGAAAACATATATTCTCAAATACCTTTCAAAGCGCAAACAACCAAATTGAATTGATATACACTTGCCACATTTTGTGGCATTAAAAATTTCCAATGAAAATCGCTTTCCAAGCGCATTCTTCGCTATACAAAATATGAAAAATGTGTGTATCTATATATGTATCTGTCGTCTTGTGGCATGCAATGTGGCATGCGTTTTTTCCACTCATTAAAAATACTAACCGAATAACTTACGCTTAAATCGGTGGGCCACGTCACATGCATATGTATGATTTGTGTAGGCCTCCATGCTTGCATATATGTATGCGTGTGTACCGTTGCACGGCTTTTTGGCGCACTCATGAAATATTCAAAACGTGCAACACGCATATTTCGACTTCACTTTGAAGTTATGGCGCACAGCTCAGGTTTCAGCGCAGCTTCACTCTGCTTGCAAGCACCTGTTTTGCCAATCTTCAACTTTTCTTGCATGCAACACTGCTGCCCGCATGTGGTCCGCCCCAAACGGTCGCTAATGAATGCGCTCTCGTTTTGTTATTAATACGCGCCTGCATTTAGTTAATAAATTGTAATGCTTTCTAAGCCGCGCCGTTGCCGTTTTCAGTGTCTCCTTTGCGTTGCACACATTTTTCTTCATTTCAGTGATTTCTACTTGTTTGGCTTCGCGATCATCGCTAGATGTTCGTTGTTCCTTCGTTGCAATCTTATATATTCTACATGTTGCATGCTTATTGCCAATTTCTATAAATTTTTCACTACTCATTTGCAGTTCATTTTGCTTGCTCTCTGAAGCGAGTGGAACGTGGAATATAATTGATTATTATGCGTGCTTTCCGGTAAATATTTAGTAGGCTTAACTTTAGTCTTGGCTCCATGAAATTCCAATTAGGAATCGTATTACTTTTTATAGTTCTCAAGCTTAAGTTAAGACATTGTCTCAACCGTTGCTTTGGCGGCGTAATATTTATTCTAGCTTTTTCTCAACTTCAATATTTTTAGACACGATAACTACTTGCTGGTAGAGCAGAAGCCCATTTGGCACCTTTTGTTATGCCAAAAATTTCGGCCTGAAAGATTCCATTGCAGTCATTTAGTGTGAAGCTACATTCCATCTGCGTTTGTATTTATTTACACTACAAATTAGACTTACTTATTGTTATATTAATTATACTTCTTTCTTTTTCTCATTACAGGTACGTAAATATTTCATTATTTAATAAGTGTGACAAAGAAGATGCTATGTTTTGGAGGCATTTCTACGAACAGGTAACAAATCACTCCTTAAGTAGACACATGGACTACCAAATAATAGAAAGTGAAACATGAAGGAACCCAAATTCAGATAACGCAAAAGTAATGCACTCTTCTAAAAAGATCTGCTCTGAACTTGGACTTTTACTCATTGAAGAAGACTCAGAACACCGAACTCCGAAGGAAGTAGTTAATTTGGGGTTAAATACTTCATTCAATTCCTATTATCTCTAATGATTATTTCGTTTCTTTACTTTTAGTCTGTAATTCTATACATTTTTATCTATTAATATTAGTAAACCAGGAATGACAAAAGCAAAAGCTCTTATACTCTCATTTAATGACAACTAATGCCCTTCAATCATTTTTTTGCTCATATTATCGAAAGTGCTATAATTCTCAGACGCTTTATGATCTCGTTTCGATAAAAATTGCGGCTCCGAGGAAAAAGGAGGTTTCTTAAACTCTCAACTGGAAAACTTGAACTAATAAAGCCTGATTGATATAAAAAATAATGCAAATTTATTGAAACCCAATATTTTCACCTCATCTCCTTATATGCTATTATTTTACATTGTTCTGCACTATATTACCGTTGTGTTCAAAGCCCTACAGCTACACTGATTACATTTTGTCGCAATGGTGGTCGCACAGCAGGAGATATTGTAGTTATTATTACAACAACAAGCAGACAATAAACTACAGATAAATTGCAACATTTTGTGGCAACCACAGCAGCACTACAGCAGCCGCAACCAAAGCAACCTCAAGCCCTTAAAACAATTGCGTTGTAATGCAGCTGCACGTTTGCCAGGCTACTTGTGGTGTGACAACAAGCAAATGGACGGTGGCAAGTTGACCACAAAATGCACACATGCAACGCGTACAACACGCCACGGAGATGATGGTTGTTGATTTACAAGGGCGCTGCAACTGTTGCTGCTGCTGCTGCTGAATCTTGTTATATATACATATGTATGTCTTTATATTTGCTGACGTGCAACCTGTAGCGCTGTTGCACGCATCGTTCGTTTTGTTGCTGCATGCCTCGTTGGTCAGTTGGCTGTTTGGTCGGATGTTTGACTGTCTGAATGATTGAACGTGCGAACTGTGCAATCAAAACATTTTCTTCACATACGCAGTCACAGTTTTGCTTCTCACCTGCGTGCAACAGCGCAAAAATAAAATGATAGAAATATTGCCCACGTGTAAAAAATGCATATATACATGCAACACACGCAACTACATTTGTGTATGTCAGCAGACGCGCTGTTGTCTGCCACATATTGCTACGCTACAATTGCCACATTGGCTTCCAGCACTTGTGGCATGTACATTTTACTGAAGTAGCTTACTTCCTGCGTGCTCAGAGGATTATAACCATATTCTGCCTCGCCGTTGCGCTACCTTTCATAACTGCCCTGCCTGCGTTCGACTCCACCGCTCGGTTTTGCGGTTGAATGCTGCAGAAATTTTAATTAAATTAAAAATTAATATCGCAGTTGTAAGTGTTGTTGTCAGACTTCATAGATATCTATCTATACATAGTTGTGTTATCATGTTGCAAGTACGCTGTTCTGTATGTTAGCATGTTGCACGGTCGTTGACAGCGTTAAAGAAAACAATTTAACACCATGCAGTTCACGGCATTTGGAAATTAATAAGTGGAAAATACAATGATTGGTATTGAAAGGGAACTTTTTTGATATTATACTTTAAAGACCGATTATTTTTATGGGTATTTAATATCATGTTAATCATTTTCGTTAACCATAAGTCGTTCTAAATTTAGTTTAGAAAGTATAAACGCTTCAATATTGGTCTCTAAGCTTATTGGACGTAGACCTGGCTAAATTAACTCAGCTCGTCACGCTGATCATTAGTTATTTCTTCGGGTCATCGACGTTTCCTTCCGGTTGTTACAAACTTCGTGGCAAATTTAATAAACCCTATTCAGGTTATAATAATACCAGTGAAGTGCCTGAACCGCGAGTTATATTTGTGTAGATTCTTAAGAAATCTGATTTTCTGTTTGTCAAAGTCATTTCCTTACAAAGTAAGCGCTCCGAATCTTCTTCGGACTATCTCAAGCTGTCGTTAGATGAACAAGTTCTGTTAGTACTGTAGAATTAAGACGAAATTGATAGACTCTTTTGTCTAAATTACTCTTAGATAGACGAAATTTATATTGCTTAAGTGCGCATCACAGCCTGTTATTCAGAAAAGTTGCCGTTCACACGGAGTTTTAAAGACCGTAATCATTATCTCTGTGAACGCTTTCAAATCTGTCAACTTGACGACCTCCGTGGCTCAGAGTAGTCCTAATTTTAACATCCGCTTCTGCAAACAATTTTTATCTCGTTAGTGGAATGCTGTAGGTTTGACCAGATTTTGCTGTGACTTTGACTCTCTTCACTAGTTAGTGTGATACGCTCCTAGCTGAGCAGAATTTTCCATATTAATATGACAAAATCGAATGAATTCTTACGAATTATAGCATAGAAGATAATATTGTATTGGTTTCTTTTCCTATTTCTGTGCGATATTATATTTCTTAGGCAGATCAGCTTAGAAGAAAATTGCGAATTTGTTCTTTTTTATATTTCCGTATGTGATTTTAAGTCGAATAACTGCTATTGTCACAGAATGTTCTCGCCTTCTCCTACTCATACTCGCTTAAATTGCCTTAAAATTGAGAAAGTTTAAATTAGACAACACAAAGCGTTCTCTAATTTCGTTTGAATTACCAGACTCATTAGCATTGAAAGTTTCCTTATTAAAATTTCCTCAATTTTCATTTACCTTCTTTATGTAGCTGCTCATTTACGAGCATTACGCATCAAGAGACTTAAAAAGCATTGCGCTAAAATGAATATCATTCGGCCAATCGTACACTCGGCCATCACTTATTTCGTCAAGTGTGCGCAGTGACACATAAAAAGTCAAACTGCGTAATTAAAAAAAAGGCGAAGATGACTGAAAAGTGCGAAAGCACAGAGAAAAGGCCGAAGTAGACATCAATCGGAGGTCATTAAGGTGACAGTGTCACCGTTTGAAGCGTGAAAAAGTTAAAAACGAAAACAAAGAAATTAAATTGAAATAAAGATAAACGAAGTCAATCAATAACCAACGAAAGCGACACACAAATAATAGAAACAATAATAACACACAAAGAGGCTGCGTCGCTTTTAGAAATATGAAAACTGATAGCTACAGTAGCAGAATTAGAGGCTCATAGTGTGGCAGAGATATAAAAAGTAACAGTAGACGATACAAAGAAAGTGCTGAAAAAGAAAAAAACTGAAAAATTATTTATAGTGTAATCGAGCTTTCGACGCGTGATAGTTCGAACAAAGCTAACCGTTGGACAGTTGCCGAATCAATGGCACAGAAGCAACTCGCCATCAGTGTGAGTGGCAGCTTCACGAATATATACATATAACGCGCATTTCGTTGCTTTATGCTCGCTTTCATTGAACCTATCATATAATCTTTTTTAATTGCCCTGTCATGCAGCGTCATTAAGTGGATATTTAAATATTCATTCGTGGGTCTTTAAGCGCGCCGTCAACTATGGTGACACCATAGACATACATACTTGCATACACACAGATAAATAAAATTATATTAGTGTGCTTATTTTCTCATTAATTTATGCATGAGGCATTCTGCTTTTTGTCGCTTCTTTTCGTATGACGCGCTGAGCTTTTCGTGCCACAAAATGTTGCCGCGCCTTATATATAGAAGTACACTAAAATTTGCTTGCCACTACAAGTTGAACGCAACTTTTTGTTGTTGTATTTTATTTTATTTCCGTGCGCCATTTAATCAGAGTAAAATGTGTCAATTTACATGAAAATCGTTTTCGCACATCTGCGGGTCTTCCCAACAACTGCAAGTAGGTAAGTTACTTACATACATCTATATGTTTTTATGTAAGTATGTATGTGTGTCGTGCATTATCTGCTCAATTGCCATTCCAATTTGCACAATGCGACATCGCACATTACTCGTTTTTGTTTGTATTTTCGCTTAACCTTATGTTGCCACTCGGCATGTTTTGAAGGTAGTCTGAAGCCTCTGCTGTAGCATGGCTTTTATGGCCTACATATTCGTATTGGCGGCAGCTTAAGTGTCATTATGCTTCGTGTTGCTTTTCATACCTCAGCGCCGACATACAGTCATTACACATTCTTGTTATGCCGGCGTATACAAGTATGCCTCGCAATGACAGTTTTTGATTATGTGTTGCAAGTATCGTTAGTGCCACAATAAAATCCCCGAATTTACAGCTCTCATTAACGTTTTTTTTTTTTTTTTGCACCATGAAAGGAAATTCGGGGCAAGATTTACGCTTTAGTTTAGATTATAGACATATATCTCTCTTTGTTCGGTTTAGAGTTATTGTTCGACTTTCTTTAACATTTTTCTTGACCAAAGGCAAAATGCAACATAGAAATAATGTATATAAGACACATGTGCTAATATTTTGCTCCTGAGTGCGATTAATATTCGAATTTCTAACTCCCAAGTTGTTACGAAGTTCGAAGATAATTTATGCCGTTTAATGATTTATGTGCGATTCTCCGTTTCTTAAAACTTTATGGTATATATGGTAGTTGTCTACCAATTTCAAAGCAAATGGCAAAACACTAAAAAGTAAGGTTAGGTTTGTTATTATTATAGAGATTGATGTAAGTGGGTGAAGAATCTATCTCAGATCAGATATATTATATTATTATAGATTTCGTCTAAGAAGTACCATGTTATTTGATTCTCACATTCCAAGAAAGCAGATACAGCCATTGTCAAAGATTCACTGGACAATTTTTATCGTTTCAAAATATTTTCGGTATTTCACCTTCAAAGACAATGCACTGGAGAACTTAGAAAAGTTAGTTAAACAAAATATGGCAGTGTTCTCTCTGTTAGCTAGATTGGTGGCTTCTTTTATGAATATCCTTTCTCATTTAAGACCTTCTAGGTCTGATGGCTATTTTCGCTTTTTCTAGCTAACGATTCCGTCGTGAAATTTTGTTTGATTTAGTATAAAAAAAAAATTTTGTTCAAAAGGATCCAAAATGAGAAATATAGTTAATTTTGCTCTAGAGTTTATCATGGCGCAAAAGCTTCATGTGTGTTGGGTCGATGTCGATGAGGCACCTAAATGTGTCTGATAATGAAGCTGCTATCGGTAGTAAGAACAGACACTCTTCTTTTTTATTTACTTTATGCCGAGCGATATACGGACATACGTATTACGTACCTGTATCTCGTTTATTTCAATTTGTCTTTAATAGTTTCCCATTTAGTGTATCTATATGAGATTGAAAAAAGTTTGCGCAGCTGACCAACTGCTCCACAAAAATTGTTGAAAAAGCTGCCAGTACCACAATGAGGTATATCAGATTCATTAAGTATGGACAGCGCAACCGGAGGGTCCAGCATCAGCACTGAAGTTTTTGCGAAAGAAAAAATAAATTTAAATGCAAACAAAAACAGGAAACCTTAAAAGCAACGGGGGCAGCTAACAAGAAGTAGTTTGCTGCCAATTTGTTGCTGCTTGCGAGATGTTTATCATTTTTCGTAATACGATGCGGCCGAAGCAAGCGACAAACGGATGGCGCATGACTTATGCAAATATTAGTGCGGCAATGCAACACTGCGTCTGTAACGCACGCATTGGCATTGTTGCAACATGGCGGCAAATGCATGCGCTGTTGCCAATTTTACGCGCGGGTTGTGATTTTTATTCTTTCAACTTATTTTTAGTAATTTTTCGTTTCGTTTGTATTTTTGGCAAATATTCGCTTTTTACTTTTGTATTTTGAGGCGCGTCTAAATACATTTCACTACTCAAAACGTTTAACTGCGCCTGTCAATCACGCTTTCGCACATTGCAAATCGTTTCGTGTGGCAGCACCGAATTACATGTCGTTGCTCGTTGCCACTGTAACGTTGCATCGCTGAGTAGTGGCAGCGAGTAATTTTCAATATCGTCTCTCTTTTTTGTTTTTTTGGTTTAATCCGTATTTTTGAACTGCCACAATATGCCTACAGCCATTGCAGGCAGGCACATCCGCTTGTGACGATACCTCCTCTACAGCCATGCAACATGACACAGCTCCTACAAAAACTAAAATAAAAGTAATAAAAAGAAAAAACTGTTAGTGACAGTACAGCCGTTAAAAGAGTGTAGGAAATACACCGAAAAATAACTGCAACGTACAATTTTACCAATTTCTGTTCGCCTTTTTTTCTACTAGCCCAAACGCACGGACAGGCGGCAGGCAGATAGGCGGACAGTTTGTTGCCGCTGCTGGTAGGACAAGCGGACATGTTGGCAGGCAACAATATCAACAAAAACAGCAGTCACTAGCAGCCACCATATAATTTGACTACAATTTCTTGGTATTTTTTTTTTTGCGGCTAAAATTCTGCCACTATACTGATTTTATGTCTTGCCACAGCAAAGCGCTACGTTACGTGCGCTGGCCGGCGCGCAAGGTGCACGGACTAGTAGTTATGTGCTGGCGAGAAATAAAAACTTAACTACCCGGTACGTGTACGAATCGATGACAATAATAAATTGAACTGTATTTTTATTCGATTTCGTTTTGAATCCGCGTCTGAGTTTGAAGGGGTACTAGAACGGTTGGTTGCTTGTTTATGTCCACTTTGTCGCCGTGCAGGGCTCCATTAATTGCCGGTCGTCATCGTAAAAGTGTAGTGATTGGAATGTTGCTATAAAATTTAATAGTTGCGAGTTTCTTTTTCCTCAATGCATTGAATTTGAAATTAAATATTTGTGCAATTTTATTATACATCCGTCTGTATATCCGTAACTGTTGCAACTTCATGAAAGAATTTTAGTGTTTGTTGTTATCTCGTTAGAGGAAATTTTAATTTGATGATAGCAACTTAATTTTATAATCGACGATAGCTTTTAAGATGCGTATTCGCGCAGCGTGGGGAGTACTAATCTGGTTATGACAGTCTCCTATCAGCTTGACATATCGTTAAACAGAGTTTCGAAGTCAAGTAGGCAAATCTTAATTACAATCAACCTGTCGAAACGATTTCTGAAGGTCGCTGATTTCATAGTATTTGTTCTTTACGAGATCGAAGTGATGGTTTCCGAAGGTTTTCAATGAAGTGATATTTTGATTAAAAAGGCGTCTAGCATCTAGGGGGGCTTAACACAAGTATAAACCAAAGACTAAATGAAAAACTGTATAGGAGAAAATCCAACGCTGGCGACACAACAAATACTCGCAACTCATCGCTTCCATCCACACGCCGTCTATGCAAAGCAACAGAGAATAAAGACAAAAAAACAAAAAAAAAAACGAAATCTCAATTATGTCTATGAGTTTGACTGCAGCATATGCGCCCGGAAAATTTTCAACTAAGCAAATAATCATAAAAATCAATGGCCTACATCGAAATTGATGACTGCACCAATAAATGGCTGTCTGCCTGTGAGGCACATTGCCATGCAGCTGACACACCCATTAAACAATTAGCATTGCCAGTCAGCTAGCCAGCGAGTCAGCTAGTCAACTATGCTATGTAGGATGCGTCGTCGCATGAAGAGCCACGCAGAGGTTGCGAGGTAAGAGAGCAGATAGAAAGTGTAACAAAACAAGACAAATGGAAAGAGAGAAGAAAAAAAATAAAGACATGTTATAAACAGCAAATGGAAAACAAGTAAAAAGGATTAAAACTTTCGTGCTACGAGTACGAGCTAACTAGTTGAGGATGCTGGGTCGCTTGACGTGGGGTTCGCCATATGAAAAATGTATGTGTGAGGCTCATAAATGAAAACAAGTACAGCAATTTTACTGAGGGCGCTACGAACGAAATGTTTTATGGAAGCTGTAAACATATTTAGGTACTTACATACGAGTATATGCAGTGATATATGTGGGCAGTATACTATTTCTAAAAACCGGAATTGTAGGTTGCTGCTGCCCTTTTCCAACCAGCAAATTGACAAATGCCTGCCAGCAGCTACAAATGTAGTAATAGTAATATGAATAAAGCAAATCAGAGTAAACAAGTGTATCTGGTGTATATGTATATGTTTTCATTCAACCCTTTTTGTCTACTATTTGCACTTTAGAAGGCTATCGCAGGGGATTTAGCATAAGTATATGTCTATATGTAGATGGTTTCGAGGACGAGTGCTTTCTAAATCACACCACATGCCAGTGTTAAGTACTTACTAACACATAGAGCACATATTGAGCAGCCTAGGGTATAAATTCTGTATGCATATGCAGCTATTTTATGTCTATTAGGCTTAGTTTGCTCACTAGATGGGTGTAAGGGTGCTGTGACAGTATGTGTGAGGACAGCATATGACTCAGCTGCCCAGCAGGAATAAAAACAACAAATTGAAAACAATATACATAGAGTTTTTAATATGTGGGACCTTTTTTGAAAAAAAACCTGCTGCTGCAAAAAAAAAAAGCTTTTAAAGATTCTCGCTCTAGATCCTACAGACCGTTAGCAGCCAAAAAAGTTCGAGAGTTCAACTATACTATGATTTATAAAAGGATTCTTCTTCATCCTAATACCCCACAAAATATATAAGTGCTACATATATACTATGTTATATGATTCACACGTCGAGATATCGGCTTCTCTCCACGTATTCATTCAATAAGCTTATCTAAAAGTATGTAAGTATTTTCTCAACTGCTCGGTTTCATTTTTTTACTTTCCTCACCGCTGTTGCAGTTCTCTAAAGTTGGTTTCGCCGTTATATGTCACATTGCGAATTCTAGAGAAAATAAATGTAGATTCAAATGGATTTCCGCTCCACATTCTATACACTATATATAGACCTATGTGAGTGTATTCTGAAGCATCAGCACTTTTAGTTTATATGTATATAAATTTCTTTCTTTCAGTAAGTGATAGTGAGATAAGTGTGTATGTATGTGCCTGAGAATGTATTTCAATTTGAATTGTCGTTTATAAAACTTTAACGCCTTCTGAATGGCAATCGTACGAATTGCATAGCGACTTCTGAGGCGTCAAGAAGTAATAAAACTAGCAGTTGTACAAGTATAATTTTACTCGAAAATGTGCAGTGAGTTTGTTTGATTCGAAACTACAAGAGCGGAAAAAATTCATATAATCAAAGTAAATTTAAACATTTTCCTTCCAATGAAATTATTTGCACTTGAGACTTGCAAAACAAGATAAAGTCGACGAATTCTCAGATATCTCATACTCTACTGCCATCGTTTATGATTTCTCACAATTAAGTGATGTGGGTATGATGACAAACTAATTGGGGGTTTAATTTCAATTGGAGAGTCGGCAGGCCAGTCTTTTCTAATGGTGTCTCTTTGGTGCTACTGTAAAAAAAAAACCATATACTGTTTAAATATGAAGAAACGTTTTTAATTTCATTCATCTTCGTATATTTTCTGAAATTCTCTAATGGTTTATATATTTTATTTTATTTCTATTTGTGTTCAATTTGCTTCAAGAATTTTATAAATGCCATTCGGACACTTATTTAACTAGTTTCAAGTTATGGGGTTTCCTGCTTTTTCAAACGTTTTTCTTTAATCTATCCACTTCCAAAAGTTGCCTTACACTACCATATCTCTGTTGACTCATTCCCTTAGAACTACAATAGATGTCTCTATATTGAAAGAAGTTTGTTAGCCATAAATAATTATCATCAAGAGGCATTTTGTACCAACTTAGGTAGGTACATATGTGTGTCAAATTGCTTGTGTATTCATAAATATAGTTCCAAGAGCCAGTGCGAGCAGTTCGATTTTGAAGCCAATTAGTAAACATAACCTGATTTCGACACACTTGAAGCTAAATTGTCGATTACATTAGAACCAGTTAGCAAACGAAACACATTCATCATTTTTCTCTGTAATTTTCAATGTGGAAATGTTAAGCAACCGGTGAAAAGTATGTAAAATCAGAAACATAAATCTTGATGCTAAAACATTGGCGAGCGCCTGCAGTAAGGCAAGACCACAAAGTTGTTAGCAAATAGCACTAAAGGATGCTAAGATTGAAAGAAAATGGAGTCAAAAAAAAATGTATAATTTATTTTTAAGCTTGTATGAACCAATTATATACCTATACCTATATTGTTGCACGCTAAGAAGTTTCGCTTTGAGAGAGGAAGCTGTGCTGGTCGAAACGCGTTGAGCGGTGAGGAAGTTGGTGTGTACCGCTATATATGTATATATATGCTATGCCTGTCCGATTGTATGTCGACGTGAACTTTAAATTTATTGATATCATTTCAACAAAGTTGACGCAACAAGCGCACTTATAAGCGTGTGGCAAGCCAGTTGCTGCGGCCGCATTATAAAGCAAAACTTTCGTAGACGATTAGTTCTTGATGTGATTTGTATGATGGCAAGAAAATTAAATGCCACCAACTGTGTGATAGCAGCATGCAACATGTACGGAAGTGAACGCAGCTGGATAGTCGCTATTTGCCTATGTGGCAGCGTGCTTCGATGGTGGTTTTAGGTGGGCGATGCAAACAAATTAGAAATAAAATCATTGGCAAATTAATTAAATGAAATATTGTTGTAGCTAAAAATGTAAAATATGCAAAACAAACGTTGTTGCAACATGTTGTTGCCTTCATTGTTTTAAACTTTTTGTTTTGTTGGTTTTGTATCATTGCATTTTCGCTGCTTTTGCAAATAAAGACTAAACTTCAATTGAAATTTTCGCAAATTGTTGCAAGTCAGCGTGGCATCACGCCAGCCGGAGACAGCTCAATAGCATTTCCATGAATTTGTGGCATACTTGCTAGTAAAATGAAATGCACAGCATTCAAGTGTCATTTAGCCGGCGTCAGTGGGCTTCAAAATGTGATGTGGCAACAACAAGTACGGGCTTGTTGCACACAATAGCGCACTGAAGATGCAGCGCAATTTGCAATTTATTAGATTTTAAATTGCATGTTGCAACTCTTAAAGCACAGTTGTATTCAAAAAATTTAGATATGTATGTTGTTATCGAGCGTTGTTGCAACTTGTCACTTGAATACGTCAAAGAGATTGTAACTTTGATATAGAAACTAAAAAGATGGCGAAAATAAATTCGCAAAAATCTTGACGCAAATATATTTTAAATATACATATATACATATACTTTTATATATTAATAATATATATATATATATAAACATAACTCGTTATTTCCCACCTGTCGCTTCCATGCAAGCTGACACAGATATGAGAAGCATCTACATATAACCAGACGTCGCTGTATGCGCACAAACTAGTTGTTGCAACATGTTGCATATGCAAAATCCGCCACTTTGTTTACCGTTGCGGCGTTTTGTTCCTTTTTCTTCTTTCTCTACCCAAGACCGACCAAGAAAGTCGACTGTTGCAACATTAATTTTCGGCGTCACTAAGGCGACTCCTTCGCTGCCTCAATAAGAGACAGTTACACGCAAGCAAGAACAAATATTTACGAGTGTAAGGTGAACGGTTGAAACCGGTAAAAGCCGTTGTGGCAACGCACAACAACTATAACGAAAAACTTTGCGAACAAGTGCAACGCGCGGTTCTCCTCCATCTGCATATGCCGCCTTTTTTTTTTACTAATACCTGCAGCGTCACAAAGCTAACATATTTCTGAGTGTGTGTTAATGTGTTTTGAATAGAATTTCTCTTCTTGATTTCGCTTAAGCAACTTGCAACCAAAATTACACATACAACTTACTTCACTTAAGGCGTAGATTAGCCATGACGACGGCATGCCGCGCGCAATTCCAATATTAGAAGAAGAAGAAAGTAGCAACAGCGCAGCGGGGGAGGTGCTGGTGACGCTGGTGGTAGTAGAAAAATTCTGGCTGAAACTGCGGAAGGCTTGGAAAATTCGTAAGAGCTGATATTTCCCGGTTCGGCGTTGTAATTCTTACAGTAAGCGGCATTGTTGAAGTAGAAGGTGATCTACAAGAGGCGGAAGTGGTGAAGTGGGTAGTATTTCTGGACTAGAGAAAAGTGCGTCAAAAGCAACGGAATATTGTGAAAAGGGTGAATGGAGTGAAATTATCAGCTGTGCGCATTTCTTTTAAAATATCTGAGGATATGCCATATAGTATATAATTGTGTGAGTCGATCCTTTCCGAAGCATTTGCGTGTAAACATTGATGGATGGACTAAAAACATTTTCAGGTAGAAATGAGCAAAAAGTAGTAGCTCAAGAAATGTGTCAGCTGTTGTTATGTAAAATAATCAGCATGAAGTTTTTTTATAAATTCTACGAACGATTTGATATTGGTACTAATCCAAAGTCATCAAAATAAATCTAAAATTTTTTTTATGTTTGGAGCGGCTTGAAACTAATTGATCTAAGCTGATAGATTTTAATACTGCCGTTTTAACGTCAGAATATTTTTCTGAATGTTAGTTTCGAAACTGCTGGAACAACAAGACGCTTTAGGCAATTGTGGACGCCTTCCAAATAAAGCAGACTTGCAATTTTATTGCTTAATTTTGGATTAATTTCGGCCAGGTTTTGTACTGACTAAGGCATTACCATATACAAATATTCCAGTTCCAGTTCTATATAGTTGGAGTGAAAAGAAGCCTGATTTACAAGCTATTAATATGGAAACAAACAAGCAGCATAAATTATGAAACCAAAAGAATATAACCTCACTTTTAGAACGCTTTTTTCAGCCACGAACCGCTTACTTTTTTACCCACCCGCCCAATTTTGTACAATTTCGTATATATATACTTTTTGCACACACTGCATGCAACAAACTATAAACTGCTGATTTATTTTACTGCTTTTTGTTGTTTTTACTCGCAAATTATCAGTTGTGAACTTTGTAATTTCGCAAACTGCTTGTGAAACTGACAAAGAAGCTTGAAGAAAAAGCACAAAAATTCTTCTGTAATCTTTTGTTGCACACTGCGTCTGCTCTTGTCGCAACGAAGTGCAAAAAATGCAAATAAATTTGCGAACATTTGTAATGATTTCGCAACGGTTGTTTATCCCCCTCCCTACAGAACGCTGCCGCAAAGATTGCTCGCTGAGTTTGGTGTTGCTTGCGCTGATAGCAGCATTTGCTGTTGTTGTTGTGCAATTGCTTGCTGCATGGAGATGTATCGCGCATCATTTATCGCTGTCGCTGTCTACAATGTGCCTACAAAAAAGCACAAAAAATACGATGTAAAAACAACAAACGGCATATTTGAGCTGCAGCTAGCTTGAGTGTCGGTGGAAAAAGTGGGCGGGGCTTGTGCTTGATATTTTTTGCGTATGCCAAAGGAGTATGCGAAATATTCAGTGAAGAGATTAGCACTTTGCGAAATGACTTAAGTCCATATATATAAAAAAAGTAGCAACAGATATATCATATTTCTTTTAATTTTTTGTTATTGTTATGGTTTTTGTGCGCTAAGAAAATAAAGCACAAGCAGTTATCACTGCACAGCGGCTGCCATTGAGCCCGGTCACATTGCTTGACGCGAGATAAATTGTGGTTGCATATTAATTTGCGCGCACGCGCTACCAGGCAGCGCGGAGACGCTTGCTGATTGCACTACGCGAGCAACAATTGTCATTTGTCATATATGTATATTTTTTTCATTGCAATAATATTATATTTCTTTAAAATATTAGCTTTTTCTTCTTGCCATTAGCTTCAGCGCGACTAGCACAAAGCACTAACATATTCTTGTCTTCCGCGCGCTTCCTTGCAGAGATCTCTTTCTCTCTCTCTCTCTCTATTTACGATACTTTTGCTTTGCTGATTTAAAATATGACTTAATATTTCTAAATTTTTGCTAACACTAACGCTTGCTTCTCTACATTTTCTCTTTACATTAAGTAAATTGAAATATTTTTGTGCGCTAAGAAGCAACCGTGAACACTTTACCGTCCTGCTGTGCGCTTAATGTGTTGCTTTGTAAGCTATAGATGATGGAAATTGAATTTTAATGACAAAGAGGTGGGGTGCCAATGTGACAATGAGGAGGAAAAATAGAAGAAAATTAACGCTGTGGAATGACAAATAGTGGTGCAAAAAAAGAGAGAGACCTCTATTAGAGTAACGGAAAAACAGGCAAAACGTTAACTACGGTTGCACAATTAGTTTGCATGGCAGTTATATACTATAAAGATCCGATATGAATAATTTGGATATTATACCGTGGCTTTGGGCAATATTCCTTGCCAAATTTCGGAAAGGTATCTCGTTAAATAAAAAAAGTTTTCCTTACAAGGCCTTGAGTTTGATTGTTCAGTTTGTATGACAGCTATATGCAATTGCTGTTTAATCTGAATAATTCCTTCGCAGATTGTAGTGAAGACCTGGATTGGGCTGCTTTAATATCAGTTTTATATAACATTTATAAAAAGGGTAAACAGGATTTCTGTATCAATTCGAGCTTAAACTAAGTGTTGTGCATCGCTCGGAAGATACTTTTTCCACACAACTTACGCGCACATGTTACTTTACAACACTTAACCACAGTTGCAACTATTTTTCATTAAATTTCAACCAGCCAAATCTTTCGAACTCTCTTCCATTCCAGTTTTGACCTACACTCCTTTACCGAAAACGGCTGTCCAACCGCTAAAAGCACATTTCATATAATTCTGGCTATTGTATTTTAGTATATAGGCAACCACAAATAACAGACGAAATGCCATTTCCTGTCAGTGTTTCCCATTTGCTGACATTGCGGTCTTCTTAGCGAAGAAAGGCAACTTTAAAGATGTTCCGCTATCCTTTCCAGCGGGACGCATACTGCCTCTTCTGGGCTAAATTGGAAATACTGTAGTCGAATGTATTGGTATTTTACCACATTTTGCGGCAGTGCAATTATGTGTTGGCAAGTAGATTTATATACATATACAGCATGTGCAAACCCTTATGCAGCCAGTCGATAGCGCCGTAAGCCAAGAATGGAATACAATAAGCTGCAAATAAATTAAGAAAAAGGAAAAGGGCAACAAGGTATAATAATGTATGAAAAGGGATAATAACGAAAGGGCAAAATTGTATGACCGAGAAGACGGTGCAACGTTGCGCAAATACCGGACAATCGAGCACCCGAAACGCCAGCGCACACAAAACACATAAATGCCAGGGATGCCGCTTTAATCAAGTGTCGACAAGTGTAATTATTTGCGCCGCCTTTTTTCCGCACACAAAGCAAATCGAAATAATAAGTGTTGTCCTTCTCTCTTTCAGTTGAAAAATAAATTTTTTTCTTGCTTTGTGCTGGTCATTCGTTGCGCACGGCCCTTACATATTTAAATCTACTTGTTGTTCGACTTTGCGGCATGAATAAAAAATCATAATGCTTCATAATTTACATTAACTGATCTCCTCCATAAATAAGAAAATTCTCCCTAAATTATTAATAAATGCCAGCAAATTTTTTCTTTTGTTCGACTTTCCGTTTCGCATTTAAATTCTTCTCATTCGTACATCCTTACCTTGGATACTGATTATTTATGCCCATTTAGTTGCACCCTTCTTTCGCTTGCTGACCCTTTGCGGCTTTCTTCTTTCTATCCTCGCAGGGTGCTTTTTCGTGGTGTACCAATATTCCCTAACATGTTGACCTTTTCTGACCTTTGTTTAACTGGAAGATTTCTCATTAGTTATGAAAAAAAGACGCTGTTACTTTTTGTAGCTTTTCATGCCTACATTGTTCTTTGTTGGTTAAAGGTGCATAATTTTTTAGAGATATTACTGCAGCGCCTAATTTACTAATGCAGGGTTAAGCTTCTTTGTAATCTATTGTAAATAACATTCTGTCAGTGTCAAAAGTGGCTTTTATTAGCATGTTTAATTGCCATATAGCCTAAGTGCCAATAATTTACCAGAGGAAGGAGTTATTGTTAAAATTTTTAAGAATTTGTACAGGGTGTTTGAATTGGGTCGAAGTAGTTTTTGGAGTTTGTACGAGAGGGCCTTCTGCGGACTTCTGATCTTCTGAGGATTTCAAACATGTAATTTAGTTTATCATATTAAATAATTTCTGTGTTAGAAAACCAAATGAGGCAAAGCACTATTAGGTTCTTACTTACGGATCACTAAGAATCCGGTTCCAACATAAACGGTATTTTACTGAAACGTAAATAGAACAAAAAATTAACTGCAAACTGAAGAAGAATACGAGCCCTATATTCGTCTGCAGATTGTTTGAACTTCATAGAACTTATGCTTAGCTTATTTTGAGGGCAGAGGGATCTCAGTTCTAACTCAGGATCGTGTTTTGGTTTTACTTTTAAGAGTTATTATGGAAAAGGCTTTGAATTTGTGAAATCAACTTCCAATATTTTTGCGATGTGCTGACGTATCTCTATGAGACTGATTCCAATACGGACGGAATCTTTACTGAAACTATGAATTTGACTGAAAAAATAGTTTCAAATAACAGAACATGGCGTGCTCTATTGGCCCTAACATATACACGTTAGAAATGCCTTTACACTGCGTAGAATTTATTTATAGTTTTGTTTTTTGTTTTTGTTTTCGAGATCCGAGATCCAACCCTGAATCGAGGAAATGTTTCTTAGTTCTGATTTAAAATCATATTTCGATTCCATATACATTTTTAGAGTTCATTTGACCTCTATTCAGAACTATGGAACAAATTTTCGACCAATTTGCAAACGTGTTTTCGAAAATTTTTGAGCAAACCTGTTTCTACAACTGGGTTTTCGAGGATTGGTTCCAACACATAAGTTATTTCATTTCCTAAGCAGTGGTTCTTCTGAATTTCGGAAAAATATGCTCTTTTCGATTTGAATTTCCATGGAAGTTTTTCAAAGCAAGTCTTATCTCTGCATCTGTAGGTCTTACAAAACGTTTGCATTTTAATTTTTTTAGTCGAAGAATTTTGGTTATCCGCGCATAACTATATCCCCTGCCTCAGCATTCACCAACTTACAATAACTCTCAACTTTAACGCGTAGCCTATAGATTAAATTCTCATTTCCCTTAAACTACTTACACAGGATGATGAAAAACTATCACCTTAACCTTAACACTACGCTCATCACGTTGCATATCACTTTGGCACGAGAACGGCAAATTAGGGTGGCCAGTGACATTGAAATACAAATAAGACACAGCAGGAATTTTTTTTCTTTACGGAAATAGTAAATTTGTACAATTGTTCATACAAATCCACATATGTGAGACCTCTCCAACAATCACCTATAATAAGCACCACCACCACCACGCCTCAAGCAGCACGTAAATTATCCAACAATTTCGACTTCAACTTTCAACCACCGAGTGAGTTAGTTTCCCCTCGGGTAAGCCGAGACAGTTGACCGACGCATATCCGCATTGAAATTACTTTCCAACACACACTGCTGCTGGCAAATATCAACAAATTTATCTAAGCACAACAAGTGTGGTTGGGCTCAATGAAATTGCCGAGGAAAGTGTTAGACATCCAATGTACGCTTGTGTGCCGGCAAGTATTTCAACCCCTGACTTCGGTGTATGTTGCGTGGCATGTGTTGGTCATGCGACTGTAATTTTTGACATTTGCTGGACAGTATTGTATGTGTGCTTGTGTATACCAACATCCTATACCAACAGCCAACAAAATAGACACATGTATGAGCAAAACGCAGCATGCTTCGAATTTTTCTGTTCATCGCAACTCCGCTTACTAAACTCACCAACTAGTTCTGCCTTTAAACTGTTTGTATTTGTGCCATTGAGTTAAATGCTTTACATTGCACGAGCTCATTCTTTCAACCACTCATCCAACCCGTACAACCATCCATCCGAACTTCCAATTCATGCAGGCTATCTCTAGTATCTGACTATCTGCCACCAGGCATTCCCTGCCCACCATCAATGACCTCGTCGAGCTCCACTGTTTGAGCTTTAACTACTTGCTCCACACTCTACTCTTAGCGAGTCCACTCGAACATTCAACGAATTTTGCACCACTTCATGTGAGCACTGCTCTGCACTTAAGCAGAACGCAACAAAGAGTCCAAAGTGCCAGCGGCCGAAAATCGTTCAAAAATAGTATTGTAACTGTGTGCTACACAACACATTGCTGCAGCTCATATTAGTGGGTGCTACTATTGCCTGCCTGCCTTCTCCTGTATATGCGTGCTGGCCAAACAATCTACAGCTGGCGGCTGCAGTACAGCAGACAGCACTTTTATCTACAATAAATTAAAATCTGCTTAAATGCCCGGTTGAGTACCAACAACGGCCCGGTAATAGCTTAGGCAACAACGAGCTCCGTCTACTACCATCTGCTTTCCCAAGCCAACTCCAATGAGCTCCAGCCAGTTATTCAACGAGCTTCAGTCAGCTATCCAAACGACCGACCAGCCTGCCTTTGCCGTTTTGTTCTCGGCTCCTCGGTTGGTTTGATAGTTTAACGCCAGCGGGTGTTTTCGAGCAATCAAAGATTTCACTTGAATGTTCTTGCTATGTTTTTCTTGTTGTTGTTGCCAATGTTGCATGCATGTTACTTTCCTATTGTTGTACTCTCGATATTTGTGGTTAGTGCAGTTGTTATTGTTTGGTCGCTCTTGACGTTTTAATGTTGATCGCCTTCAGGTCGTTATGGCATCAGTGATGACTGGCATTCTGTTATGTATGTGCTCGGATGTAAAGAATTCTTTATAGGTGGCCAGAGGGGGTGTACAACAAACGCATATATTCGTGAGCGCACATATTGAAGCAAAGATATGGAAATATTTATAGATGTTGACTTGTATGTAAATATATTGTCTAAAAGAATATGCAAGATGATCTAAGTTCATAAAATTTCTTGATAGCCATATAATTTAGATTGACGGAAAATGAGAAAACGCATACAGTATTCGTACGAAATCTCAAGCGATTTTGAATAAAAATGATCTTGGATCAGACTAGATCAGCTCACTAAAAAGAAGGCATAAATATATTTTCTGTCTATTGTCATTATACCGCTGTGACCTTACATTTCTAAACGATTTCAGTGCTGCTTAACCTGTGGCTGCTCTGCTATAAGACCTTGCTCCTGGTTTCAATATGGTAAAACCCAAAGAAGCTCTAAAGTAAAGTTTCTGCTCAATATTCTTAATTCGGGATTTTGTCATTTAGACGTAGACAGTCAGTAAGCTCCAGCCATCACGCTATACCATCAGATGGAAAAAGCATGGAAATCACATGTGTTCTAAATGTTTATCCATCACACATCTGTTCTCTCGAAGTAAAGGACTTATGGACTTCACATTTTTCGACTGAGTTTCGTTTCCATGATTTGTCATACTTATCTAGCTTCTAACGGCTGAAAATTGGCAACAGCGCAGCGCTACGCATTTTACTTCGCAAGTTCGCTGAATCATCTTCCTTTCATGCCATTCTACTTACTGTTGGTTTTGCTTTTTTGGTTAGCTTGCCACATGCAACGCACTCATTACGCCACATTCATTGTGCATTCTCATTCATTTTGGCATAATGCCGTCAATGGACACGTTTCTACATTTTTTAAATCCCCCGGGAAATGGCAGCGAAGCAGCAGAAGTGGCGGCAGTATATAACCGCTTGCCACAAAGGCACAGGCTCGCATTGTGCGGAACAATACCTTTGCGCGTAAGAGCTTAAGCGCGTTTGTGTCGACTAACACTGCCACCATTCGGCTGCTTAGAGAGGTTATTGTGCCGCTGAAACCCCATTTTGTTGCTGCTCTTCAGTTCTATCTTTTGCTTAGTCCAATTTTTTCTACCTTTTCTTAATTTTTTTTTTTTTTTTTGCTGCGAACGTTGAATTGCGTATAAATTATGCGCCACAAAATTCGCACTTTAAGTTGCCGACCACTCGTTCGACTTTTGGTCTCTCAGGAGCACTAAGATAGCTTGCAATAAAAGCAAAATACAACAAATAATGTTAATGATAAGAAAACACAAAATACTTATACTCACTCCCAGAATCTGCTTCAGTATTAAATACATATTTCACTCAACATCTATCGGTTTAGCGCCTGCAGCTTTGCTATATACGAGTTCATACATATGTATTTAACGAGCATATTACTGCCGCATCACGTGAACTGCGCTTTAACTGCGTTGAGCTCGTGTGGCAATTGCGTGCTTGAGCAGCTGCTTATAACCGCGTGGCCTATGGGCACATAACTGCTGCTATAATTTACTTCTGTCCGCCCTTCTTTCATCTTCTTGCCATGCTCAGCCATCTCACCGCCACTCCGCCTACTCTAGTTCTTTAGGGGCTCACGCGTTGCCATCTTTAATATTTAACTATGCTTAATTTCACTCTAAATCACACTCCAGGGGAGTAGGTTTTACCAATGATTCCATTCCGCTTGTCTCTTTTTCTATAAGTCCACTTTGCCGCCCTGTTGCTAGTACCACCGGAGTCGCTTGATGCAACCAAGCTCTTTCGCTTGTTTGTGTACGTTACACTTTCAAGTCACTTCTCGTCGATGATTTTTGAATTTTTAATGAGCTCATCTTCTGGCAATCTTGCAATCCCTTTTCTCGTAAATTGACTCGCCTCCTTAGCGCAAGCAATTCGCTTGCATCCTGTGGTGTTGTTAACATTTTTTACTTGTTTGATATTAAATCTGTTTTATGGTAGATTAAAATAGTTGCAGTTAAATATATTTTAAAGATTTCTGCAATAAAATGGGATTGAATTGAGAACCTGTAACTGAAATGAGCTTCCCGCGGCGGACATGATCTGTGGTAGTTGATTTCAATGCGATTGATGTGCATACTTCTCTTAACAACCATTTCTATTCCACTGAAAGTGGAAAGTGGTAAAGTGGACTCGATAAATAATCGACTCATTTGCCGCTTAGCAATGGTATATCCTTAACATCCAATATTCGAAAGCATTTCAAAGTAAAATAAAATTTTATTACTGCAAAAGTGCAACAAATTGACGGCGATTATGCGAACGTGATGTAGGATATGAATGTAGTGCCAGTGAACGTTCCGATGTCATTTGGGTCTACATGGTGGGTTGGAAAGGTAGGCGCAAGAGCAACAGGCCGCAGGTGGAGGCACAGGCGCAAAGTCTACATATACCGAACTTCTCCATAATATAAGATCTATAATTAATTATTCTATGGTCGGATCCAGGAATACCGACCCTTTATCTGGCTGTTACAAAAAACACTCAATAACCCTATCTGTCTCTATCGAAGACGTCCGCGAGCACGTCAACAGTTTATCCATTTGTAATCTTCGCCTCAAAACTAATAATAGAACATATTCGATCTTGGAACAGCGGTGGACTCAGAAGGACAGATAGTCAATAAATGCCTCCTCTATGCCGAAGGTTGAATATCAAATCATGTAACTCCTTCGCTCAAAACTTGGATTTAGATATGATCCCTTAAAACAGACAGTGTTTAGTGTCCCATCCTTAGATTTCGTACTTGTTAATCCCTGAAAAACTTCAGTAAATCGAAATAAATATTCTAATATTGATTTCTAACTTAATTTTCTTCTATTTTTTACAGGAATTACGCGACTGTGGCGCCCCATGTCATGCCATGTTTTTCCCGGAAAAAGAGCGCACTGTTCTACGCTACTGGGTTGGCTCGTGGGCGGCTGTCTGTGTGGCAAGTTGTCTTTTTACGGTAAGTGTAAAATCAACAATTATATTACCAGCACTTAGGCTGGGTAAATGATGCAAACTAATTTAGTTATTAGCGCAAATTATGATTGATTTTGGTTGCATGGCTGAAAGATTCATAGTTTAGTGAGAAACCATAAATCATTGTGCAACTAGAACTCGCTTTTTGTTGGAATGGTCCTAGAGGTGAGATGTATGTGCACTCGTAGGTATGTATTGTACAATATATACATAAATATCAGAGTACCGATGCCAGCTGGCAGTGAACCGACAATATCGGTTTCGCAGAAGAAGCAGACAACGGAAGCAATAGGGCGCCAAGTAAACATGGCAAAAGAAATGCAAACGCTTAAGTGAGACAGGCGAGCGATGTCGGAAAGTTGTAAACACCCGCACTTGTACTCGTGTACAAAATAAAAAATAGCATCCTTAGTGTGATATATTACCTGTCAACGTATCGCTTTTTCAATAACTACAGCTAAAGGCAAATCTGCGCAGCAGCTGCAATCTGTACAAATGTCAACAGCATGCTAGCATTGAATTGCTTTGTAGATTGACAAAATGTGTGGAATAGAAACAGCAACAACTACTGGGTCTAATGATTTGTTAAATTTGAATAGATATTCAATTTTGTATGATAAAAGATATACATGCTTCGTTGCACTACTACATGTATTCGTAGGTCAAAGGAAAGACTCAATATCTTACTTATTGTAGGACTTCAATTGCTGCGGAATAAAAAATATTTATCGCCTTGTGCTAACTTCGACTTTTTTTCAGTTTTCCAAGTTCTTTGTACAATACTTCTTCGATCATCGGGTTTCCATCATCTAAATACTAGTATCTAAAAGTTACTCTACTAAGACTGCTTATCTTATAGTCTTTAAAGTAGCTCTTCACGGTTTGGTTGCTGCTAGTTAGAAGTACCAGTATGAAACTCAGACCTTGTGATGTTTTGACATTAAAATCAACTTTCTTACCAGAAGTTCAGACATTGTCCTTTAATTTGGAATTAGTTTTACTCAGCGAATCTCAAAGCCAACGTACAACTTTTATACGATCAAAGACTCACAGTAACTATTAAGTAACTGCTGGCCTGTCTATGACGCCTGAAGCTGCTGCTTGCTTTTAATATTACAAGTAATATATTTGGTAACGATATTTTTACTCTGTTGTTTTAAGCTACGTTTTACGAAATCTCAGTCATACTTGTTATTTCATTGTTTGTTTAAGTTGAGATCTCTAAAGTCAAAATCTAATTATATTTAACTAATTGTATCCTCTCTGCAGCATTTACAATGCTCAGGGCATTCCTCAGTCAGCTGATAACTGTATTACCGACCGAGCAGAGAGCGTCATAAACTATAATTTTTCTATAAATTGAGACTAAGACTGGTCTCAGTCCAATCGTAACTCGATATCGCATCGGTGTTTTAACAAATGCATACTCACGAATTAGTCTTTCGAGAAACATATTACAGCAACTTATCCAAATTCTATCGGATGTTTTTTTTTTTATATATTGATTTCGTGAGGCTATGTTCAAACCGCCTATCGCTCAAAAATTTCTCTGGAGGAAGGCTGCCAAGTTGACTCGACTGTCGTAAGAAACTTGTTCCTGTTGTAAGAAGACTAAAAAAATCATGTTAAAACAAATTCCTAGCGCGCAAAAATATATCAAAAATTTCCTAAACACCAGTTTAGCAATCTCAAAAGCCAGCTGTAGCTTAAAATATTGCATTATGTAATCATATGTAAGCCATGTGGGTATGTTGATTCGCTTCGTGTCTATCTATTTGTATTCACTGACAGCCAGTGCTTTTTCTATTTTTTTTTACATTATTTTGACAGATTTTTGTCGCTGGCGTTGAAATATGTTTTACTGTCAAATTTAGAGAAACAAAAGCAACACTGTGTGTGATATGAGCGGCTGTTTTTTGGGGTCCGTTGGTGGTAATATTTATATCATGTAACAAAATATATTTTTTTGTTCCATCAAGTATTTGTTTGGATACCATAGATAGATATTTGCGTATATAGTATGAATACACAATTGCATATATTTAAGAAAAATGAAAAATGAGAAAAAAATTAAAATATATATATATATATATATATATATATACATACCATAGTATAGGCTTACATAGTATTGTACTATGCTCGTATAAGTAGGTATATAGCAATTGCATACATAAATATTATGACAGGACAGTGCATAACATAATGAACTGTTAATAGTCTTAGAACTTAATACTGAACTATACCAAAATAAATGCCAGCAATACCATGCAAATTGAGGGAATAATGAATCAAATCTTTGAAACACTCGTTTTCTTTGAAATTTTGCGACACCCAATAAACAAAATCACATTTGTAAGAGACAACTTCCGAACGAATTACAAAACTTGTTATGCATTTTAATTGTATTCAAATTTTTATTCAACAAATAACTTATACGTGTAGTTTAACACATTTATCCCATTAATTATACTCAGTTATCAGTGTGAATAGAATAATAATACTTAAACTGTATATCATTACACAAATCCGGGATATATCTGTAGCTATACGTATATACTCGTATATCCACCTTACAACTTCCGCTACTATCAACTGACTGACACCTACTAATAACTGCCACAACAAATTAACACACCTTCCCAAACTAATAGCTACTATTTATGCTAAAAATTTAACACTCCCCAAATAATTATTCACGGAAATACCACCTACCCACATTCGAAAATCGTAGCGACGACGGCTTTCCGCTTGGAAAATCTTCAAACTGTTATTTACAGCATTTTAATGCGACTAAATTTCCACTGACAGCCAGCAAACAAAGCCAGACGTTTCGTCTATTTCTTTTGTACAGCAATTTTAAGGCGCGAGTTGACCGAAACAATGCCAACGAAGACAGATGAGCGTTGATAGACACACCTCAAAAACGATTTGTGTCGAGGTAATTTATAAAATTATAGCTTAGCAACGACTTTTCGCTGAATGAATTATATTAATATAAAAATGATTTGCATTTTTAGCCGTTTTGTGAGATTACTGGATTTTTCTTCTATTTTTATTGCTTTTACATTGCATTCTTCTGTGATTCTTCGTATTGTTTTTTTTTAATTTTCGTAAGATTTTTTTTTTAATTCTTCTCCCATCAGAGGTATGTAAATACTGTCTGGCTCTCATAACTTTTTAAAACGCTCATGTTTAAGGTGGACCAAGACACTTCGAAGATTTTTTACGTAGTTTCACGCCACTTTTACTCCACCGCAGCAATTTACTCTCTCCAATGATACATCTATGGTGGTCTGTTTGTTAAAATGGGTTAGGTAGTTACCTAATTTATGATTTTAAAAATTTTTCATTCGTTTTTGAGAAAATTGTTATAAAATATTTGTTAAACTAAGAACAGAGGTCTGTACTTCTGTTCATTTGAAATGAAAGCACTGCACCCGAGACTTAAATATAGAGATATACAAATTGTCTTACAACTATTTTCTAATGCCTGCTGGTGTATAGACAAAAGTGTTTCTTTCTACATGCAAAAGTTATACTAAACTCTTGAAATTTAAGTATCTGTGTAAATACATGCCTCCTCGTGTTCACATACAATAGGTTTTCGCCTTATGCCCCACCATTGTAGCACCGTCGATTTTCATGGCTCCCAAAGAGTTGTTAACAAAGAAATCAATTTGTTATTCTATACACGCCACAAGTTGTGGCATAACAGTTTGCTGCATTGTTTTGTCATTTCAATTTGTTGGCTTTAAACTTTTTTCCCGACGCTATACAGTGGGGAGCCGAAGAAAATAAATAAACATTTTTTAAGTAATTTTTGTGTGAAAATTGTTGATGTCTAGTTTTTGTGCTTGCTTTAAGAGTTTTTGGAAAATGTAAATTATGTGGCGGCCAAATTGTTAAACTCTATGTTTAATGCACTACTTGCCACAGGCGGTGGCAACTAGCTAGTCTGCAATTAAAGGGGCGAATACCGTAATATTACTGAAATCAAATTATTTTGTTCGAAATCCAAGTGCTTAATGGTAGACAGAACAGGTTTAATAGATTTAATTTTTACTAATGCCGGTAACGCCCGCGCATTGTTTAAGATATACCTATATGTATATATATATATATATATTTATGAGAGCACGCATGTCCGCCGCCAAGCCGGCACATAAATTAAATTTAATTGTCATATCGGCTGTTAGAGTACAAATGTGTTGGCGTGTGGTAGGTAAACGGAGTGACGGGTAGAAATAGAACAGAAAAATAAGAAATTAACATACAAATGGCAAAAAGATAATAAAAAACTGTATAATCGTTACATTTACCTTTTCGTATTTTATTTCTATTTATTTTCAACCTTTCATTGCTATTGAAGCATGAGGCGTGAATTTGTACACCATTTAGTCGTTTTGCGATAAGCCATCAAGCAGTTGTGTGGAGTAAAATAGCAGTTGTTTTACTAAGAATTTCGAAAAGTAGTAAAAAAGTCTAAACATTATTTAAGGAGTGCTGTTTTCAGTACCTTATCCGCAGCTTTCATTTTAATGCCTCTAAAATTCTCTTCTCCTGAAAATTTGGATCACTGTGTTTCAGAAGCTACTCGTGGTGGCTGTTTCTCTCTACGGACGGGGAAAAGTCGCTGCAGAGAAGGCGCAATGAGCTTTTTCACGGACTGCCTCAAAAAATGTGTGACCGGCCCAAAGCGCTTTGCCGATTTATGAGGGTCTTTATGATTAATTTGAGACGAGTTCTAGCTAGCATAACGGACCGGCGTTGTAAGCTGTGCATGTGAGATCCCCATTAGGATCGACCATTTAACTTAAGCTAACCCTCTGCTTCTAGCCCTTTACAGTCAGCATTTGAAGTTTTCGTCTTTCAGGAAGCCACCAAATCATTTTTTTAATTCCCACAGTTCTATTGGCAAAAAATTAAATCATACTTTATGTATATATAAAAGAAGAATTCAACGAAGGAAAACGCCATAGAGCATTTTCTATTGATATTCGACTCTTTTTTTGAAATCTGAATTCATGCCAGCCACCATACAGCATGATGACAAGGTGTGGTGAGCTATATTTTGGTGCTGATAAACATTTGTAACACTTCTTAGCAACGAAACGAACACACAGTAAAGCGGAACTATTATCATAAATACCACAGAAGATGCAGCAGTCATAAAATAAAATATTTCTAATCTAAAATTAGCGTATTTAAACTCAAACAATTCCAATTTTTTTTTTTTAGATATTATGCAATTTTCTTCAACACAACTGTACCCTTATATATTATACCATAACTTTCACATGAAAATTTGCATAAAGTGACGGTGAGTTATAGACTTTTAGACAAATGCAAAATTACAGCTGTCATAAGTGAATGGCTGTTGCATTGACAGCTGTCAATTTGCACGTGAAAATTGGCAATGACGCACGCGAAAAGCAAACTGAAAGGAAGAAAAATCACATAATTAGTGCGCTTCCGCCGTCACAAATATATCACAACATATCAATTGTCAAAAAAGCAAAATGTCAACTGTGACAACTTCACCAGCAAACTTACAACAATAAATATAACAGAAATTAATGCAAACAGAAAATACTCAAATGGCACTTCACCAAACGAAAAGTGGTGAGTGGTACGTATGGTTTGCTGCGACCATTCTACCCAAGACATCATTAATCCTTGTCGGCGGTTCTCCATACACATACATACGTAAATGTATGGTTGTATGTCTGAATGCACTTGCAAAAGTCAAATGTGTTGTCAAACTAACAAATTGAAAAATGAACAACTAACAAGCTCGAAGTTACGCGTACTAACGATGTCATTTTCTTCGAATTAATGTTGTACGTATGGGTGTATATAATCTATGTTTTTATATGTGTGTATATAATATAAGTATGTGTGAGTGCGTGTCTTTTTGTGTGCAACAAACCAAGTAACAAGGGGCATAACTCACAAACAAAAGCTTTATTTGATGACTTCACTTCGTTAGTGGATGCTGTTGTTGTACTGTATAGTTGGTGTTGTTGCTGTTGTTGCTCATACGGTTGTTGTTGCTTTGTTTGATGAATAGTCACTCCTTCAACTTCAGCCTCAGCAATATTATACAAGTCATTCCACTTTCAACAGAAGAAACACGCTTGTAATGCTGAGCCAACTGACAGCTGAGTTTGTTGTTGTTTGACTTGGCTCATGATAAAGGTAGTTTTCCGGATAATTATATTTGATATTCGTACGACCACATATGCAGGCGATGGATGGGTTGGAGTTTGAGACATAAATCCTACGGCGATAAAGAACTCAAATCTGGCTTGTTCTCACAAAAAACCCTTACGTCGAATTTTTTTAAGGTTTCTTTTCGTAGAAGCTGTCTGAACTACAATTTGAGTACCCTCAATGGTAATATTCACTATCCCGAGAGTCGATATCTATTTTTCTTAATATTTCTTTTGTTTTTACTTGAAGCGAAATACCATGAAAGGAAGCATACATATATATACTTCCGTTACATGCTTGTTCCAACGGCATCTGCTTTTCTATCCATAGTCAGAAAGAGATTTTAAAACCCTGGTATAACAAGTCACACATTCGTTGGACTGAGTTATAGCAACTTAAAAGTTCTCCCCACATCCTGAGTTTAAAAAGGGAGTACTTAAATATGCCTTGATTTGGTGTACATACTAAATTTGAAGGATCTTTGGCAATCATCGATTAAGTAGCTATGCTTTGAGAAATCTCACTAAGGTAAGATCTCTATTTGCAATGGACAAACACTGAAAGTTTGTAATCACACACCACCTAAGCTGTGTTGCAAAATCCAGTACCGTAACAACTTACAAAGAGTCGGTTCTTGAGGCGTTCTAGAAAAGTTTAGGTCGAAAGAGATAAACTTAGTACCACTTCACTGACATCCGTGAACAAATATATCATGTGACCAAACATATAATTCGCTTTATCCTTCACACTTGTCCTTAGCATTAGATTCCATAAATATTTTGTTAGAAAGAAAACCTCTAAAGCGTCTCACATACAAAAATGCAAACTTTGAGGTTAGTTTTGTAATTAAGAAAAGTCATCAACTAAAATGTTACACCATTGCCATGGCAAAGCATTTCAGCAACGAATTGCAGTAAAACCACAAGCGAATGGAGTCTTTATAGATAAAAAAATATCAACTTTACGACAGTGGTGATGAGTTATCCTCAAAGCTATTGCTCTATGGGTGACAGCGCCGCCAACTCGGAAATAAGCGCTGTTGGCGACACAAAAGCGACAGCAAAAACAAATGCAAAGTTTGCAAACGTCAACGTCATAGGGTGCAACAACATCATTAACTACCGTTGATTATTATGTGGATAATGTTATCTTGTGGCATGAAATCCTGTACCAATCCTGTACAACAACCGGCAGTGAGCGAGGAACTATTTGAACCGCAAACACCGACATGCTTACATACATTATCCGCAACTTAAACTTCAGCAGCAACACCTCAATATACAAAGTGGCATGGAAGCATATAATTTCATACACTACACAGGGTTTAAGTGTGTGCGCGTTGCATGCAACAAATGTCAACTCCGTCACCAATCAGTGAAATGACTATGAATGACAACTCTGACTGCAGCGCTGATTGCTAACGCTTGCTGGCAGCAGCTCGTGTTGCAAGCAGCTAAGCTCACACCTAAACCACATACATACTCGCAAAATATATATGTGTGTCCTTCTATGCATTTTGTGCTTTTGTAAAGGCGCTACTCGTTGGTAAGGCTGGTGCGTTGTCCTCCGTTGAACCTGCCTGCTGAGTAATATCAGTACTATGAAAACGAGAGGCAGAAAAAATTACCAGCTGAAGCCTATGTCTATATGTATGCGTGAAATTCGACACTTAACGAGATTTCCTAATTGCAAACTTAATTAAAAACTTGAAGAGGATGTTACCACGTTGATTGGGAGTGTATAATGTAATGATCTACAAGTATGTTCCCGAAGACATTTCACGTTCATAATTTAGTGAATATTTAAAACTTAATGCCTGAAAATATTCATATACAGCAAGACGAGTCAATAAATTAGAACCTATACTTGCCAAGGTTATTCTAAAAAAGTCGTTATCTTCAGCAACTTTGCCTCTCTTGTTGTTTATTTATATAAGAAATGTGATGTTCATGGTGTTGAGTTTAGTTTATTTGCTTCCGCATTAACTAAGGAGTTCTTACCTTGGACTAATCGCTCTAGCCTGCATTTTCAGAATTGAGTAATTCTAACCCAATCTAGTAAATTCTCATTGAAATATATGTAAATTTATAGTTTAAGATCTGCGAAGCTAATTTATTTTAATTTTCAATAAAATTCAATCAAATTTATACATTTTCGTAATGTACTTTAGTCAAATCTCAATGAATTTAATCCGACTAATCAATTACTTATTATAACTAATGTATTCTAAGCAGTTTAATCTTATCTAGTCCATAAAATATTAGCAGTTTTGTACGATAAATCTTGTTATCTTGTAATCTCTTCAGAAAAAATAAATATAACAAAAATCGTGATTACTTATTACAATATTATTAAATATTTTACAAGTCTTGCGTGCCTACAACTCCACATCCAAGCCTTGATGCGCTACAAATGTAGCCGTTAGTCATTAAGTTGTCTAACTGCCAACAAGTATGAATTAGTTTATTAGAATTAGTACCCATGCTCACGTAGTTCATTTTAATTATATAATGTAACAAAATATGCATGTAATTCTAATAATACAATTAATATTTTGTTCTCACACTCTTTTTCTTTTTCTCCCACTTGATCGTATAGGTGCTGACCTTTCTCATTGACTCGTCGCGTTTTCGCTATCCGGAGCGTGCCATTGTTTTTCTCGCCGTTTGCTATCTCGTTGTGGGTTGCGCGTATGTGGCCGGTTTGGGTGCGGGCGATTCGGTGGCGTGTCGTGAACCATTCCCGCCACCGGTGCGTCTAGGGCGGTTGCAGATGATGTCGACAATAACGCAGGTGAGTAAGAAGAATGAAAAATGTTTTGTTTAACGTATGGAAGAAAACAATTTTATTACTAAAATAATATATAGATTTTTTTATGATAAAAAATAAGTTTTACTGGTATTTTTATTAAAAAAAATATGAAATACTATTTATGTTATTTTGAAACCTTTTTCCAATTTACAATAAATTAAATTAAATGAGATAGTAGTAATAGTCAAAAAAATATATACATTTTTTTAACCCATATTTATTTAAAAAAAGTAAAACTTATTAAAAAAATATACAATAAAAATTTATGAAAATTACATTTAAAATATTTAAATAAACTTAGTTAACACATAAAAATATTTAAATGAAAATTTAAAAAATAACAAAAGAAACAAATTTAAAAAATATTAAAAAATTTAGGGAAAATATAAGTTATTAAAAAAGAAAAACATAAAAAAAGTGCAGAAACGGTTTAAACTCATATTTGATTTAATTTGGCTTAATTTTATAATTTAAATCTTAAAAAGAATAATTTAATTTTTTAATTTAAATCTTTAAAGAAAACATACTGACAATATAAAAATTTAAAAAAAATGTTAGAAATACAAACAAATAGTAAAATGAAAATTTAAAAGTAAACAAAACTAAAAAAAATTTAAAATTATTAAAATATAATAATTAATGAACAATAAAATAAAAAAAATAGTAAAGAAGTACAAAAACGATTTTGAACTCAAATTTAATTTCAAATTAAAAAAACGATACCTTATAAAAATTTTACAAAATAACAGTATAAAAAAAATAAATGAATATACTTAAATATAAAAAAATAAAAAATAAAATATATTAAAAAATAAATTAAAAATTAAAATATAAAAAAAAAATCCAAAAACTTTCCATAATAATTTTCAATAATTTTAGTAAATAATTTTTAATTTACTAAAAGTATCCTTATTAAAATATAATTATTGACAATACTAAAACATTTTTATTAACATACAAACACGGTACATTCATTCATATTTCGATTACATTACAGTTATGTAATTAGTTTCACGCTTTGGCATTGCAACAAACTCGAAAACCATTAGCCAATCACTTAAATGATTAACATCTAAAATATTCCCACTCAAAATATTTACTATTAATAAGCATTTTTGCATAATATTTCATCACTTACCATAATTAAACCATTTTTATTATACCACAAATACACACAAACATACAATATAACTGTTCCGTTTTGTTTTTTTGCACCCGCAGGGTCATCGCCAAACCACCGCTTGTACGGTTTTATTTATGGCGCTGTACTTTTGTTGCATGGCCGCCTTTGCTTGGTGGTCATGCTTGGCGTTCGCCTGGTTTTTAGCCGCCGGCCTCAAATGGGGTCACGAGGCGATCGAAAATAAATCGCATTTATTTCATTTGGTCGCTTGGGCCATACCGGCGTTGCAGACAATTTCGGTGCTGGCATTGGCCAAAGTTGAAGGTGAGTGCAACCAACAAATGCTATTTACTTATATAAACACAAATAATTTTATTGCGCTGCTTTTCGTGGGTGGTGGGGGTACTATGAGGGCAATTTTGTATGAAAGCTATGCGCATATTTACATAAAATAAAATCACAACAAAAGCATTAAAAAGCGTGCAATAATAAAAATCAACAACACTGGCGGCGTACAAAGCGAAATTAAATGGAAAACCGTTTTGTGTAAACAAAAAATTTATGGAAATAATTTGGCAAATGGCTTTATTTGTGTCGAAATTAAGTGTTGCGTAATTTTTGAAAATGATTTTATTGCGGTTTGCTAGTTTTATATAAGTGAGTAATGGTTTGCTCTTTTGTAAATGAAACTATTTAAATTTTCAAAGAATAGTTCCGTTCTTGGAGATGAATTGTAGTTGGTCCTCCAGTCTCTATGTGTATACCATCTGATCAAATTTGACCCGGACTGATCCAAATAAACTATTTTGAAGGCGATTTGTAGTAGAATACGTGAAATACCGATACCGATATTCTGCAGTACCGGTACCGGGTATTCTGCAGTACCGCTAGCAGTATGCAGTTAGGTATTAGAGCTACAATCAATACAATTTAACCTTAAGTCATTACGAAAATTTTATGAACTATGTGTAGCGCATTTTACTTTCAAATATTTAAAACAATTTGTCATTTCGCCGTGCGTGCTGAAATCCGCAACGGCTCTCCTCCTCCGCATAATGTGGAATCTTAAATTTCCGCCAACAATCATGGCAACAATTGAGTCATTAAATATTGACATTTGTTGCCAGCACCTCGTCGACTCAATTATCATAAAAAAGTCATCTTTTGACCGCCATTATACATAAGTAATGTGTTCGCACGAGCCCAGCTAGAAGTGGCTACATGTAATATGTGTGGCTGTTGATGAGTTGAACTCGCATGCTCAAATATAGATAAAATACCTACTGGGGCAATGAGTTGAGTTACAACAACCACAAGAGAGCGTATGAAAACCATTTATAGCTTATTGACCAGCTTTACATGCGTTGGCCTTTAAGGCCAACCCAAAAACCAAAACCAAAGCCAGTCAGCTATCAGCGCGCTGGGTTGTAACAAATGGTAATGTTGATTATAATTATAGAAGCATTTTGGCGGCGACGATGGCGGCAATGATTAAACGCTAGGCTTTTCTACGCTATGAAGAAAATATTTTATTTTTGCTGCTGTTTTTTATTTTATTTTGTTTTTGCTGTTTCATTATTCTTGTTCTAGCTTTAAATTTTTATAGCGTGTTGCCACGTTGCTGCTGTAATTTAATACCTTCGGCTGTACGCGATGAAAATTTTATCTTTTTACGGTATTTTTTATTTTTCCTTCAAAGTAGCGTCGAGCGCGTTGTAATCTGAGTCTATTTTTATGTGATTTGAAATTTTTTTCTTCGCTGGTTAAGCCTTTCGTAAGCTGAAGTTCTTTTTGTTGTTGTTTAGGCGCGTTGATTTTTTGCAAAGATTTTGTTATTGTTGTTGTAGTCTTTATTGTGGCTTTATTTTATTATTATTATTTTTTTTCTGCGCTCTGCGTTTTGTAGGCCAAAAGGCAAAAGTCATTAAATTACCGCAACGCGTTGTGGTGCCCCCCGCCACCACATTATAAATTATTTAATGTGGTTTAAATGAGCTTAATATGGTCTAAAGGCTAGCTTAAGGTTGAGCGTAAATGTGTATGTTACGCAAAGTGAGGAGCGCGAGTGCGTTTAAAAACGAGGAGGTTGAGATAGAAAGCCTCAAATTATGTGTTAAGCAGATTAATAATGTAGCTTTAATTAACGGTTCCTTTTTTAGAACCTAAAGATGGCTTTTTATATTTTTTATTCAACTTATAATATTCTAGCAGAAAAATTTCTAAGGGTAACTCATATTCTTATAATTATTTTCATATAAACCTATTGAGAATTCCACACACGATTAAACGAAATACATAAACTAGTGGTTCATTCTACCAATCTCTATAGTTTGTATTAGATTTTAATCAATTATTTAAATTTAAATAATACGGTTATATTCCCAATGTGTTAGCATCAGCTCAACGTGCTCTATAGAGTCTCCTGCTACCACGAATTCCTGTCATCCAATGTTACATTATTAACACTATTTGGTAGAGATTTAGCTGTTTCTTAGCTTGATCATGTAGTTAAATAAATATATATATATTCTCAAGAAGTTAACGCAGAAATATTGTAACCCACGATCTTATAGACCATTCCTAGTAATATCTGAACGATATATTCCTAGCCTTAATTTCTTTATGCAAAACAACCGTAGATGCAAACGTCTCTTGAAAGCGTTTGTTGTCCACATTTTTTACCTACTATTTTCACTGAGAATAATCGACTTTTATCGCTGCAGCGAACACGTAATCTATTAAAATATTTTGAAACTCATGGCCACAATTTTTGACCCATAAACTTTAGTACAGAAATTAAATGATAATTTAACGGTTTTACTTTCATGTTTTAATCCAAAAACCATTAAGTAGCCAAAGACCAAACATCTTGCAGGAATGTTTCAATAATTCGCACGACAATCGGGTCGACGAACCGGAACGGACCCGGATTTTTATATATTTATTTCGCCAAGATAAAGTGTCTCGTAGTTTTCAAATGCGAAAATGCTTACTACCTTCATACTTCGTATACACTCAAACTTTTTTTCTTTTCATACCATTTTATAGTATTTCGCCATCGACTCTGTCTATTAATCAATTACATTTCCTCCTGTGAGCAAACGCCGACTATAATTTTCAGTAAAGGAAAATTTCAATTCCCCCAGCACCTAATGACAGGCAGCGATTAATGAACAACAATTTGCTAAACGCTTTAGGTGAAAATGTAAATGCAAGAAAATGAAGAATGAAGAGTAAGAGGTAATGGGTTTTCTGAAATTTAAGCTAAATATTATTGTTGAAAGTGTATTTAAGAATAGAAGAAAGATTGGAAATACATTAAGCAAGAGCCTCAGTTCTCAGACTTGCTGCTACTAATAACCAAAAATCACAACTCCCTCCAGAGAATTCAGCATATTTAGCGAAGAACATATGCCACGGCACTCGAAAACCGATAGTGGATAACTAGTTTAGCTAAGTGTTCATCAATTGACAGCGCGGTTCCAGTAAATCTCTTAAGTCGGCCGTTAATTGGCATTATCAGCCATAGCCGCGAGCGCCAAATTCCGCTGGCGACGCTGGCTATTTAGCGTTAATTTAATCTCATTTGTTCATGCTTCGGCAATTTTTCGTATTTTTTCTTATGAAGTTATATATATGTATGTATATATAGTTATGTACTTAAACATCATTAATTTTCGAAATATTTTTGGTAGTAATTACGTTGACTCGCCAACGCACACTTCACACTTACGCATGCGAAAAGCGATCTAACAGCCGAAGCGCGTTTGTCGCGTCGCTGTCGGATCTTTCAAGCCCTCAAATACATATAGACAAGCTATGTTGAATGTTGAGTGTGAAGTCACTGTAAAACAAAAAATAAAATAAAATATTTAAAAAAGACAACCGTCAACATTAACTGCGTACTCTTCGTGAGTAAATAAACATTTAAGTACGCTGTGTACGTGCTAGGAATTTATAATTTTGACACGTTTCGTCTTTAGTTCGTCGTTTCTCAGTTTAGTTTAAATACAGCTGGACGTTTCTATGCATTTTTTGTTTACACACGACGTTTAATTGTTGACAGAATTTAAATGTAGACAAGCATGGTGTAAATTGCAGACACTGCGCGAAGGCGCTGTCAAAGTGAGTCATCTTACGATTGAAGTAGGAGTTGCACGTGATTTAACCTTCCTCCTTATGACGCTTATATAAGTTTTTGGAAACAATCTACATCTTTCCTTTTTCTTCATCTTGAAGGAAAACATAAATTTTGTACTATGTTGAGCCTTAGGATCTTACCATCCGCAGTCTCTATGATAAGTAACTTCAAAGGGTTTCCGATACTCCAAAGATTCCATTTGCTAAATAAACTTCTTAACGTTACGAATTTGCAACTATCACTGACGTATTAATGTGTGCACCAGCTCTAGAGAATAGCTGTCTGCCTGACACAGAGTTTTTTAGCATAACCAGAGACCTTATACATATCCTCTAAGAGCCATCATCCAAATTTAGTTACTTGAATTATTATCATCATTTTCTGTATCTCCCACTGGAGCATAGGACATCTGCGATGCTTTTTTTTTTAGGTTTATGCTATAGAACTATATAGGAGCAGTAGAGTGTCTCGATACGGGGTTACCCTTGGAGATTTTCCAATTTTGACTTTTTGATGCTTGATGAGAGAACTGAAATGACTCACCTTCAGATTTTCAGTACCTACTGAACCCATGAAATATATATGTATACAAATACAATACTTCTCAAAACATGAAAGAAATAGAAATCTACGAAAAGTTTTTTATTATACAAATATAGTCTTGGGACTCGCTTAAACGGCAGAAAATATCCTATTCCAAAAAGTGTTTTCAGCATGAAAACATAGTTTATTTTTAGCTCATACCCAGTAATCTGGCAGTCAGCAGCTTCCTTACATTATCAAATTGCTTTAAAACTCATTCCCAACCTGTAAAGTGTCGTTCCAGCTCACCGTATGTGATACCAGATTTCTAAATGTAGACAAACTCTCGTAAAAGTTTAAAATTGCCAGCGTTTATTAGTTGCCAAAAATAATATAACAACTTCCATACACTCACTCCTAACGGTACACACACACACTTCAGATTTGCGGCGTAAATCAACAGACGTCAGCTCTGAGTCGAACACTTCGCCATCACTTCGGCGCGCACGAAAAGCAACCCCTTAAAACTTTTGCTCGTCAACAGAGTATGTGCGCCATAAAACTTTTCCACTGTTGGTTGTGTTTCACACTCCCACACAGCTTCTAATTCTATTTACCTGCTCCACTTTGGCGAAATTTTCGCACAACAAATATCAGATTTCAGTTTTCACATTTCACATTTTCTTCAGCACACACACATACAGGCGCATGCATGCGGAGTGAAAGTGAAATGCCTATTTTACGAGAATTCACTAGATTTTCAAAATTTCGTACTAGTCGGCTTAAGATTTAATAACACATTTAGGCAAGTTGCAAGTGGGTGTAGTAAGCAATGAGACTCGACATCAAAAGCTCTACATTTGTGCAAAGAAATACTAAATAAAGTTGTTCATAATGTGGCTGCTTTAATGCTGCGTTTAAAAACTTATATTTTCTGCACAATACTTTCGCCTCCCCCACAGCTTCTTCTCTTCCTCTAACAGCTTCCTTTAGTGTTAGTGAATGTGCAAAAATTCTATTTCATTTCAAATTTAATTTTTGGCAATGCAGATGAAAAGTTTATGCTGCAGGGTTGCTCAAACACATACATAGCTCCCCTCATAATGCATAATTTGGCTTTATTGCCGTCTCAATGGGGTAGAACTGACTTTATGCTATGTCGTCAAGTGGTCGCGTCGAGATTTTAATGGCTCTACTGATTTGCGAAAATGTTTGTTTTGTCGAGGGTTGTAAGTATAAATTTGCGAATATAGCAGAGACCGAGCGAAAATAATAATCAAAGAAAATTTGGTTTGTAACCGTTTGCTTTGTCGAGTGCTAAAATGATGAATTTCCTGTCAATTTCAAGCTGCATTGAAACGAAAATATTATTTTTTTGATTAATAAACGGTGCTCTTTTTGAATACTACTACAAGATCTGTGAAAGTAAAAAGAAGCGCAGACGGATGTTATTAAAATACATATAAAAATATGGTCGCTTTCCACAAGGTTTTGTAATTTTTAACCCATTTAGATAAATAATAAAAAAATTTGGATAAATTCGTTAGAAAAGCAACATCTGGCAAGCCTTTTCATAAAAAAATACTTTGTGTGTTTCAATAATGTTCCCTCAAATTTATTTATTTCTTCTACGAAATAGGGTTGCAAACTATGCAATTATTTAAAAAAAAATTTGCCGTTTAAAACGTGAAGTATTGCACAATATTTTAATGTGGAAACTTGTTGAAGGAGATGTTTTATGAACATATTTTTCGAATAGGGTTGCCACTTAATAGTTTTTTCACAAAGAACGGCCTTGAATTTGACCTACTTTAGCATGCTTTTAAAATTATTGTCTGAAAATTTAGAAAAAAAATTAGTTAGTTTCATTATTTTTACTGCGAAATAGGGTTGCCAACTTTTAAGATTAATTTCTACAGCTAATCATGTGAAATATTTAATATTTTTAAGCATTAAATTAGTTGTTAACCAGAGGCGCTTAGAAAACACATTAAAACATATTTTTTCGAAGACCGCGTGTAGTCCTAAATTTTTGTAATTTTTTTAATACTTTTTTAATCTCAGATTATATAGGCTTTTATAGAGTTGCCACAATTTATATTAATTGAAATTAAAATAAATTAAATGCTAAAATGTAAACATTGCGTACTTTTCTTGGCTATGTAAAGAATTTGTTGAAGAAAACGCTTTTTTCGCATAGGGTTGCCAACTTCGAAAACATTTGCATAAGATATTCTTGTCTTAAACTCCGTTTTACATTGTTATTATATTTATTTGTATTTTTTGCCAGTACTGCATGTCTACGCTGCTTTGCTGATACTAGACTGATTAATTGCCTAAAAGTATGCTTCTAATTCGCAGTGTTTTTCTAAGTATTTCGTTAAAAATACCAAATTTTACATATTTTTTTAAGTAATTTTGCTAATTAAACGCATTTTTCATATAAAATTTTTTATTAATTAAATTTTCTAAAATTATGCCAAATTTTTTATACGGAATTGCAAAATTTGTTTATTCAGTGCAAAGTTTGTGTAGAGAACAGCTGAAATTTTAGTAGTGAAATTAACAGAAATATTAGCAGCAGTATCCAGCCTTGCATATGGCAAAGAAGAAGTAACTTTATGCAATATATACAATTAAATTCAACAAGCGTCTGACAATACCAAGAAGAATTCACTAACTTCTAAGGCAAATATCTGTATTCGAAAATTCACAAGAACTGTAGGTTGCTGGTACAGATACATACACACATATACCTTTCCTCCTTGCAAATATTATACGCAAGGCGTTAGACACTACGTAAATTACGTACATACGTATGCAGGCGCATTTTATCTGTTCGCCCAATCAGCCCAACGTGATTGACAAATTCTGCAGAATTCTTCCTCGTACCGCAGCTGTGTGGCGCATTTTAATATGCCACTGCTACTAAAAAAAATATATATAGGTATATATATAGAAAAGCAAAAAAAAAATGATATAAAAACAGAAAAAAGTAGAGAATGAAAACACGGAGAAAATATTGATGAAGCTGAAGCAGCAGCGACAGCAATTGAAGAATATTTCAGCTGACTGACTGTGGTTAAGGTGCGGACCGGAGCACGCTGAGCCGTGAGCATGACGAATTGTTAATTTGTAAATTTGCATACCATATTTCGACACGCACGCGTTAAACACGCACACACAAACACTGTGAGTGCAACAACAAAAATGTTATGGATATTAATAGCAAAAGTCAGCGATAGCTTTGATCAAATAATAAAAGAAAGAGCCTGACAAGTTAATAAAGGAAATAAAAATAATAAAAAATGAATGGTATAATTGCGAGGAGGGATTGTGGACGTACGAATGGCGATAGAAACCGAGAAGTTATTAAGATTCTCAGTTGATCTGCCATGTGCTATATATTTTCGTTTTTATTTACTGAATAATTTTTAGTACAGATATAATATGCAGGTTGGTTTCAATGACTTCTGAAAGCTTGTGTTCGCTTTTCGGTACTCAGATTAGTGGTACAGCCAGTGTTCAAGATTTTTTGAATGCTTTTGGTATATTTCTCCACATTTCGGCCCCTAAAACTTCTCTTTCGTGTTTATTAATTTAAAATCAGGGTATAAAATATTAACGATATAGAACCGGTTAGATTGAAAATCTGTGGACTTCTAGCCTTAGTGATTTTTAGAAATAAAGAATATAGCTGAATAATGAATCTCAGAACAAGATATTTGTATCGAAAGCCTTGCCTAGCGCTAAATTTGTCCTCAAGGATAAACTTAATATTGTGCAGGGGTGCTGAAATTATGGGTCTTATAAAAAAGAGAGAACACTAACAGATATCCTACTGAGGCAGACACTGATCAAATGATAATTCACAATATTTCTATCTTTCGTTTGAAAGCTCTCAGGTGATCACGAAATACCCGAACTAATGACGAAGTGGAATAAAATTACTCAAGATTCTTGCTTATGTGTTGGGTAAGCAAGAAGCTTAAGGCACTGCGAAATGTTGCATGTACTCTATTCGAACAACAGAGCTTTTTGTCGCCATAGAACGACGTTGAAAGCTCATGAAAAGCTCTGCATGCCTACGGGAAATACTCAGTTATGCTATGTCTGAGAACATCACACATCACATGCAACACACAATCCTCTTGCCATAAAATTTCATATAACAAATTTATTAGCATTAAATATTGCCGATTTCGGTATGCTTCGGCATGAGTGGATTTTCGTATATATATTTTTATACTTTTATTGTTTTAAATTCTTTATTCAATATTTTTTTGCGCTTCAGTAATCCAACTCATCCAACCTCTGGCATTTCACACATATTTATTATATTATTAGCGGTTTTATATTTTTACACATTTGGCACTGGCAGCACGACAAGAACATGTATGAAGTATAGCACAATGTTACAAACCTCTGAAGAGTCTTCAATTTGGATTTTATTAACGGCAATTTTTTTCTAATTAAATACACAATTAATTAGCCCACAACAGTGAGGCCAATGCGATTAAAGCGCTCATCTGCAACGATTATAAAAACAATTTGTAGCTTAAGAGTTTTATATTTCTGGTTTTTATACTTTTATTGGGTGTTTCTGCGGGCTTCGGAAATACGGTGCTAAAGAGTGAACAATAAAAATTATTCAAATGTGACGACAAGCTAATTTTTTTATGGGTTTGGCAGTCATTCGAAAAACGTGTCTGAACATTTATTGAAAATGAAAAGAAATATGTGAGGGTAGTAATTCCAAAGCCATAAAAATCAATAAGTTTTATGAAATATAGTATATTTACATATTGGAAATATAAAAAATTTAAATCATAGGTTCGCTATATGTCTGTTCATGTTGACATATAGATAATATAGCCCTCAAAGTGCTAGAGAAAATTCAAAGTTTGTAATGCTGAACTCTTTTAGGACAAGGGAAATCAGCGAAAGAAAGAAAGTAATGATGAATATGTTATTATGTTCGGTGGTGGTGTAACAAGCATAATATATTCCAGACAACCGAAGATTTGGAACGTGATGCGAGCCTCGTTGTCTTACTGCTGTTCCTTAACTCTCAAAATAAAACGTGGTATATGAAATGTGCATTCTATCCGCATATTTGAGACCGAATCTGGCTAAACAGCCTCTGGGAAATCGCGAGGATTGGATTATCCAGGTCTATCCAGGGACCGAATGAATTCAGCAATCGAGCTTGTGGAATTCGGTGCTGTCAATACGGTCGAGTCAAGAGTTGAGTTCATGCTTTTATTTAGTAGGCTAGTGGCCAAAAATATTTCTTGGAAAATCTCGAGAAATCGATCATACAGGTTCACTCGGACCGCATGAATGCAACATTCGAGCTTTCAGTATTCGGTGCCGTTTCACCGAACACGGCAGTTGAAAATGGAAAATAGTAAGCCAACGGAAACTTGTTTACCTAATTTTGCAGTTCCAGCTGTGCTGAGACGAACTTTAATCCAATTCTCCCATTTATATCATCTCTGCAACCGGCTCGTAACTGTTCATGGTGTCTAACTAAAAACTCTGCTTATAAGAAACATATATTTTGTGCCGCTTAGTAATGAGAAGTGCAGTAAATTTCACGTAACATCTCATAAGCTCGTGCCTGAGCTCTGCGTCCGTATCCACGTGCATAAAGACAACAGTACACACCTGCAACAGCTGCTGGAATTACGCACCGCTTGCATGCTCTGCGGTTGACGTCGCAAAGACTGTTGAAGCCGGGAAGCAATGCTCGAAATAGACACGAAGTATAAGGAACTGAGTTAGAGCTTACAGATTGTTTGTCTGGCAGACAAGGAAGTCGCTGTGGAGTTGGACGAAACTAGCATGCAGCAGCGCGACGTGAGCTCAGCGTTACACATAACGCTAGCAAGTCGCCGCTATCCAAACGAAAAGAACCCAGACGCAACCGCAGACCGTCTGCAGCAAGGCTTTGGCACACTACTTAGTGCAGAGGCACATGCAAGGTTCTGGCATCGCTGCATTAAAGTTGCGGTTGTTATTAGTAAATTTGTTTGCGTTGTTTGTTGTTGTTACAAGGTACATATAACTGTTTTCGTTCGCCGACAACAGCCAGCGCGTTCGCCAGTCATCCAGCCAGCCAGTCAGTTAGTCAGCCTTCGAAGCACTCAAGCAGTTATTGAACCACCAACGTGATGGCCTCGCATATATGCAAGTGGTGCAACGTCTTCCACCATTTCAAACCACCTCCCCACCTGCTGTAGGCTTTAGCATAAGCTTTTGACTGTAGCATCTTCAGCCTTGGCGCTGTTGAATTCTTGCGCGTTGTGGCACGTCTTCACATGCCACAAATGCCTAAAGAGAGTACATTTTCTCGTTGCCAATGCAGGCCGATGCCAAAAGCGCGCGGAAGTCGGGTAAGTTGTAGGGTAGACAGCAGCACTCTACGAGACGAAACACAGTTATTATGCGTGCTTGTTGTTGTTACGTGCGTGCCACAGTGTGTGTGTATGTATATGCTGAGGAGCATCTTTAGATGTTGTCCATGCCGCACGCGTGCATCTGGAACGCCTGCTGTTGCAAGGCGTAACGTCAGCAATTGTGCGGAAAATGATGTTGTTGTTGTTTTTGTTGTTATGCCTAGCTCATGTCAAGCGTTGGCAAGTTTGCGCTATTAAAAAAGTTTCCTCATTTCAAACACAAACTTGCCATTATTGCAGATATGCTTGCTGCATAGAAGTTGTTGCAGCATTTTGGCAAAGTGCTTTTTGTTGTTGTGATTTTCGAAATATTTGTAGCAGTTAACTGGTATTTAAAGATTTTTTTTTTTCATTTTTAAAATTTTCTTAGATGGAAAATTAACATAATGTGGCTGCAGAAAAATAAACAGCAGCAATGTGTTGTTGCTTATGCAAGTTTTTTATGCGCAAAACAGTTTTTGTTGAATATATACATTTGTTGAAGTATTTTCAATATTACTTTATTTGAATTTTACATTTCGCATTTACTATACTTATGCTTGCAACACACTTTTTGCACATCTTGCCACACAATTACAATAACATTGTATTGCTGTCTGCTTCTTTACTTGCAACATTTCGTCTCCGCGTTAAACTATTTGTAGAATTCTTTGCTTGTCAGTGTAATTTGTCTGCTTGCCACAATTTGGCGTTTGTGGTTGCCACTCATTAATATCATTGTCTTCGCTGCAACAGTCTCTTTTTGTATGATTGATGAGGCGCAAATAGCTGTTGCATGCATAAAAAATTGCAGATAATTACGAATATTAAGTAGTGATATTTAAGAGTAATGAAAAGTGTAACTCTTCAACTCAATTAAATTTAAATGATAAAGGTTAGGGTGACATTTCGTAGAGATGGTAATGGGTGTGAAAAATACACGGTTATGTGAAAACAAAATCGTTTCTAGTTTTGTCTAAAAATTTCCAAAATTAAACCTTTGTGTACATAGGCGGTCATTGAGACCCCCTTAAACAACATTTCCAATAGCATAACATCTTCTTGCAAAAATCGCCGAATCGGGCAATATTTATCCAAATTATGGATGATGATTATTCAAAAATCCCACGCATGCGTCAAAAAGTTTGTATAACTTAATAAATTTAGAGGGAATAAAGGAACCTTAAAGATATCGACCAGTCTAAATTACAGGTTTTTGGGTGCCAATCTAACTTAAAAACAAAAAGTGCTATGGAATGCATCCTTTCAGCCAGCGCATCTTGAAAGATTTTCGTTGCTTCGTCAGGTGCTAGACACAGAACTTATTATATACATATATATTCACGAAGCAATTAATTTATTTTCTCTAATTATCAAAAAATATTTGCTCAAATCTTACCCTCAAATTAAAAGAGAAATTTCACCCGTAATTTCACCACCTCGTATATGTCCGTCTCTTACCCCAACCAGTCTGCTGTTTGCTTTACAATTTTATTTGCAGTTTAGAGAAAATAGATTTGTAACAATAAAAATTTAGAAGGCAGTCATAGGCGCTCGTCACTTCACAAGAAATTCTGCCGAGGGCGGTAAGAAAGACAAGGAAGACAATAACATTGAAATGCAATTATGCCATGTGTGCAGAAAAAATATAACTCCCACGCAATGGAAACGTTTAGATGCACAATTTGAGGTTATGATAACCAAAATAGAGAACTGTGTATATATGAATTACAAATCCTATGTGAGGACTTACTAAAGACAATAACTGCTCGAAGAGGGTAGCAAAGAAGTTGCTTCGATGAAAATCTTTTAGTGAAAAACTTAGAAAATGATTTATCTACCCTTAAAACACACGGCAAATGTTCCCCTAACTGAAGATAGCAAATAAAGGCAAATTTTATCTCCGCGAATAATGATGATGATGCGTTAGACGCCTTTCCGCTCCCCTTTTATGGCGTATACCGTAAAAAGCCAAAAAAAAAATGTACAAAAGCAGTGAGTCATCAACATTCGGTTGAAAGGGGGTTGGAAAATTCAAAATAGAGTGAAGCTGGCAATAAATTTGTATAGTTATTTTAGAGCAGACAGCCCTCTTCATCATCAGCAGCCACGCGCCAGATTAATGCACTCTGGTTTCGAAGTACAGGCGATTTCTTCCTTCGTTTTTGTTCACAACAATCAAGCAGCTGTAGGCCACAGGCACACGCTGATTGAAGTTAATATATGCTCACAATGCGTTTTAGCTCTTAGATCTTAGAACCCTAATGAAAATTTTGCTAGTTTTCTAAGGCAGCCGCTTAGTCATCGATGGGAGGTGGGCGGCGGTACAAACGGACAAATTGTCTGATGGCACTTACTACAAAATATATATATTTTTGCCTTTAATTTCATTTATTTTATATCAACTTCTTCCCTCGCTTTCCGGCATCCTGTCTATTTGTTTACATTCTTCTGCTCAGTTGATTGTGGCTGGCGCTTTCGGCTATGCCTTTGTCGCGATCCGCCCCACAATTGATTCGTTTGTCTTATGCTTGTCACGAAAGTGATTTCAACCCGGAAATTTCGCATAAAATCCATTTACAAGTGGAAATCAATAAATATTTTGTTCTACATCCGTGCAAAAATATATATTGCAAGCGCCCGTCATCTTCAGCTGCGACCGCCTTCCTTTACAACTGCCCTTTTGTAATCTTCAAAGGGCTTTCAAGCGGCGGATATTGTCTTACAAAAAGGGTAAATTCAGCGAGTCAGAAGCAGACGCAATGTTTCTACGGAAATTGAGCGCTGTAAAATAGGAGAGAAAGAAATATTATTTTTCTAGGAAGCATAAACAACTTTGAGCAACAAAAGATGTGAATTGTTAGTGGTTTATAACTAAAGTTATAGGTTTCTGACACAAAAAACGGTTAAAACAAATAAAATATATATATATATGTATAAGCCGAAACAATTATGTACTTACAATTTTCCGTTCAACCAAGTCAAGTACTCACTTACCCAATGCTCCAAAAATCGTCTTCCCTTTTTAATATTATCATTCGGAAACCCTTGCCTCTTACCACGACATTTTATTCCTTTCTCTCCTCTGTACTTAAATGTTCTTTATTTTACGCATTCACCATCATTTTTTTCTTTTCTACCATCTTCCACCTCCCCCTGTTTCTTTTGGCTACCCAGCTTCAGCGCCGTAATGTACTTTTGTTAATAAGAAATATTTTTTTCTCAATTTTAAATTATTCTATACCACTTTCCGTTTATTTCGTGCAACAACGAACACTTTATGGCACACGCCGTAATAATTTCCACAGTCTTCTGTACTTTATAGAATTTGCTTGCTGCCATTGCTACAACTTCATATTCACTGCCTTTCAGAGAAGAAAAATTTTAATATGTAGAAACGAAAATCAATTCGCTGCAGGTTTAAGTTTAACTTAAAATATATTTGTAATACTCAGAGCAAAATAAGTGAGTATTGAGAAATGTGCAGGGAAAGACGAATAGTTTTAATTTTAACGTAAAAAAAAATATTACGAAAAATATCACTTAACCGGTACTTTAACGAACAATTTATAGATGATATAGCTGTGATTCTCAAAGGCAATGTGTAGCAATAATAAAATACTATTTTTCATTGTACCAATTTACTGTGTGCTCACTATTTCATTCACAGTAATCCAACGCTCTGTAATTCTTAACCATTTCATTATTGATTGAAGGTGGTCAAAAAAACTAAACCACTGTTCTAAAAATTACAATTCTGACTCTAGTTTGAGAGATAAATCAAAATTTATAACTGCCTAAAACTAGCTTGACTTTCTAATGTCAGTTTTACACGTCCGAATATGCAACAAACTGAGTTTAAAGTACCCACTTGCTTAAAACATTACTGAAAGTTTCAAATTTAATTTTGAAGACTCATCTATTTATTGAAGGTTTAAATTTGAGCTATGTAGTCCTATACCATACATTCTTATATGCTGCCTTTCGATAGTACATAACTTCAGCAGACCCATCAATCTCATCTAACGACTGGCTAGCTATTGCACAGTGAACATGTAAATTTTGAAGACTTCATCAGAGCAGTCTTCTGCATATCGAAAGTAAAAACGAAGGAAAATATACCAATTTGGTTTTACGCGAAAATTGTAAACTAAAAATCAAAGCAAACACGCAGTAGACAGGAAATGTGTATGAAAGCAGAAAAATAAAATTTCAAATATAAATTAGACTTGAAAAGAGTCTCATCATAGCTGAGTAAAGGAAATACGGACAGCAACAAGAAAATCATAAAACTTGTATAGTAAATGTGAAAAGACTCGTAAATTCTGTAAAGTTAATGAGGAAGTAATTCATTTGAATTGCACATAAATTTCCTTTGGATTTTAGTTTTTGCGTGAGTGAGACAAGCTTTTTCGACCAACAAAATAATATGCTGTAAATAACTTTAAATAGAGTATTGAAGTTGAGTATTTCTCAGGAGATTAAAACTGGCCCCAAACTGTAGCCTAACTCGAGAGTCCAATTGTTTTATTCAACTTAATCAAATCAAAAGTTACTCCGTTAATTTTGAAAACTTCATCAGTACTTTCGAACAGCATTCCATTTCGGGAGAGTTTTAATTGGACCTCAAGTGTTGCTTAGAGAATGTTGAATACCTCAGCCAGAGTGATATAATATATTGGTTGTGTCCAAAAATAAACTTTGCCGATATCTACCTAACTTTTCCAGAGAAAAACAGCTCTGATCTTTATGAGACGATGCAACTATTTCATAATAAATTATAATTTTTGAAAAACACCCTAAAGGCAATAGGAAATCAAGTGTTTGTATGGAAATCTTTTGCATTTGGGGAGATATTTTTACGAAATTTGTCATGAGTTATTGTTTAGGGCAATGGTGCAATCTCCAAAGAAGTTGTTCGGATTGGATCACTAATCAAACTAAACGATCAAACTGTTTCTAAGTAATATTTTGTATTTGCGAAGAGTATTTGCAACCGAAGTTAACATTTTTTTTCTTGTTTTGAGAAAAAACAAGTTTCTTGAGTCTCCGAAATTATGGGTTTTGACGGTCTGCTCTCGAAATTCTGAGTCCATTGTATGAAAGCATATACATACTTGTGTGTTGCTCTTTAAACCAAAACTGCTTGTGTGTCGAGGTTCAGTGACGCCAATGAGTTTTGCGGCATTTCCGCTGTGACTTGATATTTTGTACTAAATATTTGTATTCCTCATGTGTACCTTTCCACAATTTACTGAATATGGAGTTAGGTATGTACAAATGTTTATATCTCTTCGCAACTGTATATATTTATCTACATATGTATTAGTAATTTTTCCTTACTGTCTTTTTTCTCGTTGCCCGCGGCAATATTTCAAAGCGCCCACAAAAAAGAAAACCACACATTTTTTACGACCAAAAGTAAAATTAATTTTTCTTCCTCATATTTTCGACAACATAACAGAGTCTCGTGTGTGCATATGCCTATTTGTATATAGTATAAAATGTATATATATTTGCATTATCGCTTTAGAAACAGCCGCGTTGACTCAACCTTACCCGGCCTGCGGCATGTTAACACACACCACAATATGCCACAAATATTTTCTAATCATTTTGCTGGGAGAAGAAAGTAATAAAATTTTTTAAGCATTTTCTTGCCATATATTTATGTACATATGTGTGTATTTGTGTTTGGTTGAAAATTAAAGTATTTTGACTGTCGTTAAGTTGCTCATTTGCTCATCAGCAGTAACAGCAGGGCGGGGAACTTTAATAAAATGTGGCAAATTGACAACGAAAACAAAAATAAATAAACTACAAAAATACAAAAACATACTTTCAAGCATGTAAATATGTATGTATGCTCCTTATTTTCCTTCTTCTCCTAGATTTAGCTTATTTAGCTCCTTAACAGTTGACTGATATCATTTTGTATAGTACTGAGTGACTTCATATGTTTCTTAACTCTATAAGAATATATCACAAATTCAAGTGATCTCTTAACACTAGAACTTATCACCTTGGAACGAGGGATCGGTACAGCTAGCCAATCATAGAAAAAATTATTTTTCATTATCTATCGGTTGAGGGTTCAACTGCTGCTTGAGACAAAATTATGACATTAGAGATTCATGTGAATACCCTACGCGACTATCCAGTTTATAACACTATTGTAGTTTATAACAAGTCCTGCGTAGAGATAGTGCACACCTCTAACGTAGGCCACACTGCCAATCAATCAATTTATTAAACTCAAATTTTAATGCAGGACTAGGTACGCTTAGCATGAATCCGCCTATGGATTTGAATGTCTGTGAAACTATAAGCTTCTACTTATCATATCTTAACAGTTCCTGATCATTCCTCAATCGTTGCGAATTATTCCTTATGCAGTTCACCCCAAAAAACATCGATTTATCGGTTCTCTTCTCTAAGTAGACATATTGATCCGTTTTTGTATTCAGAAGCCCAGACAATCAGATAGATGTGTACTTAATTTATGATCAACAATCTTTTGAGATATTTTATATATACATATATGTGATTTTTCTATAGTACTTCAGAAATTAGTGTCAAGTGTCAAGTCGTATTCGACTCTAGCGTTCTGGTTACTGAGGATTTAACTCGACTGTTACTAATTTTTACCCTATCCTTCGCCCCCATATCATCGATTTTGGCTTTCAGTGATTTTTAAAGGGTTTATAGTTTTAGATTTTTAGATTAGAGACTGTAGATGCGACACTGTTAATAAGTCCCCACGAACGTCCTCAGGTTTCTGTTCGATCACTCTGTAGCTGTTTTTTTATATTATGTTTCTCTAAGCTATCGATTGTTCCATAATTTAAATAAAAAATCTTAACTCAATTGAGGCAAATCTGCTCCGGTTTTAATCCAATATTAGTTTCGTTTACCGCCAACAACCTTTCAAAACATATTTGTGATTCCTCTTAAATATCACATCTTCTCATTCTCGCTCTCATTCAATGTCTTATTTATTATTATTATCTCTTTCCTTTTTTTCCTCCTCTCTCTCTCTCTCATCACCCCTTTCTCAATTTTGATTGAAATCCATTATTTGCTTACAAATCAAGCTTTAAATTAAGAACCTAATTTGTTTGGTCCAAAACAGCCAACAAATTAATTGGGAAATAATACATATATATATCTGCATACATACATCTATTCATCGAGCATGATATAATATATCAAAATAACGACAATATGTAACTTTTGTTATGAAAGAAAATTACCACGTTAACGCAAATTACCACAGCGACACATAAACACTGGTATAAATTACGAATTTGACTTCCTCATTACTCAATAGTCACATGATTCCATAAGCCCAAACTAATATTTGTTAAGGCATTGAGCCGAAAATTTATACTGACAATGCACACCAGGAGGTAACCAATAAGGCTAGGGGAGGAGAAATACTCATATTAATAAATGGGTGAATATGTGGATTTGCGGTTATGGTGAGTATAATTATTGTAAGTGTTGATATACATACATATTGTATATTTGTGTCTCTCGCCCTGTAGGGTCGTAAAAATATGTTTGTATGCCTTAAGCAACTTATTGTGTACACAAATAACGAAATTGAGGAGGTTCAATGATGACTTAGATGGAAGTATAGAAATATAGTATACATTAAGGTAGTCCTTAATTGATATAAAAAAATTCTTGTAACCAAAAATTCTGTGAAAATATTGTAAAACCCTGAACAGGGTATATTAAGTTTGCCACGATGTTTGTAACACCCAAAAGATGCCGCAGACCCTATAGCCGCAGAATAGAGTCGATGATATAAGATGCCATTTTTAGAGTACTCAATTTCCTACAAAACATGTGAAACGAAATATTTTTTCAAGTAGTTGGAAGTGTGGTTTGAATTTTTCTATCTGATAATAAGAAAAAAAAAGAAAACTGGCAGGAGGAGAACCTACCCAATACAATAAAGAGCTCATATTTGGAGAGATTTTCTTAGAGGTGTCTCAAAACCTATTTTTCAGAGCACAAATCGTTATACAATAATCGTTATTTTTTTTGACCCACCCTAATGCATACTCAACGTACTAAGTATAGTTATATGTATTTCAGAATATTTCATTATGCAACATTCAATTAATATGCATGATTATCGAAGAATTTCTGTCTGTGGTATACTAATTGATATGCCACAATCGCCACAAATCAATATTAATTAAAAATATCTAAACTCAGTGAGTAAATAATGTGATAGATATCGCAACAAAGCTTGGTGACATTCTGTGTTGCAATCTGTCAACTACCAATGTAATTTAGTATGACAAAAACTGTAGTTTTTTCTGAAATGAGATGCGAAAAGTCGGGTTGAAGTTTTAGAGGTTGGTCGCAATTTGGACTGTAAAGAATTATGTGGACTTATTACAAACGACAAAATAAGCTTTTAGAAGTTTTTTTCGATTGAAGTGTATGGTATACATCGTATAGTAATATGGTTAAGCTTCTGGGGCCTGAATCCGTTCATTAGTCTTATGGAAAACAGTTTTGGGGCAGGAGTATATGCTAAGCAACTCAAAAGCTCGATTTCTCTCGCTCTTTCTGCCACCATCTCTCTGTCTCCCTCTATCTCTCTTTCTCACTCTCTCGCTCTCACTATCTCTCTTTCTTTCTCCCTCTCTATCTCTCTTTCTCCCTCAGTATCTCACTCAATTTGTCTCTCATGCCATTTTGCAAGCGCTTGTCAATCTTACCACCGAAGTTTATTCATACATATGTCACTCAGCTGACTTCTTGCTGTCAAGTGAATAGAACAACTTTCGAGGATTAGCCTCCACACACCACACCACCACAAGAAACATACGAAATCATTATTTGCCAGAAGGTAGAGTTTCGTAGTGGACCTCCACACGTCATTGTTATCAGTCTAGCAGTAGTACGTACTTCGGCTCGGCAGCGTTTTTGCATAATGACAAAATATTTTCAGAAATTTATTCAAGTATTTCTCAAAAAACTCTGAACTACATTACCTGGAGTTGAACATTCCCCTCAGATTGATTTTTTTACCACCGTAGAGATTTTTACCACAGCTGCTAATTGAGACAACAGCAAAGTTCTTTAAAATATACGACTTCGTCACTCTTCTCGTTTGTAACCAACGGCTGAATCAAAATTAGATTAAATTTAGAAGGTTTTCTCAGCTTTTTTAAGATGCGAAGCACAACGCCATCTGCAGATTTCTAACTAACTAACTAATTATTTTCAAAGTAGCTATCCACCAATCAATAGTTGCTCCGAAGATATTTCCAAAATTTTATTACATCCATATTTATCTAAATTTAATTTTTGCAACTCGACAATTTCACTATCTTCGCAAAAATTTCCAGCATATAAATTCGAGCACTTTATTTCTTAAATCTCTCCTTAATAACCATCTTAAATCAACCCTCTTCACCCTCTTCACTATTATTCGCGCTCCGTTGACACGCTTACACTTCCATTAATGCGCTTTGTGGCAACACAATCCGCTCTAACTGAGGGTTGGCTTTGTCAAAATCAATTTAAAGCTTTATTTTTGTACATCTTTACACTACTTCCACATTCTTTTATCACACTCACTTATTTCATATGCAAAATTGCGCCATTATTTTCATACAAATGCAAATCAAAGCTGCTTTCAATAGGACTCGTGCTCAACCCCTACCTACGCGTGAGGGGAAATTGATATTAAATGTGTAAGGTTATCATTGCGACAGATTGCGATTTGATTATAATTCTTTTTTACTCTTTTTTTAGCGCTTGAAAGCATGGCACACGACAGTGCTAAGCTGTGAGTTGCATGAAAGTACAAATAAATTGGAGTTAGAGTACATACGCGTATATACATAATAATAACCCTGCACGCTACATACTTGTAGTATGGATAAAAAGCGGTAGAAAAGAGTAGATTTGCAAAACTGAGGAAAAGTTTACAATTGTTGTTATTTGTTTTGTTGCCTGGCGCCTGACAATATTAATGTCCTTTTTATGTGTCTGGTAATTGTGGAACTACAGACAGTGATAAATCATCCACTGTATATGTAGATATATACATAGCTATGTGCATGTGTACAGCTATTTATATGCCAAGGACACAGCGAGAGTTGTCCGTCTGTATATACGCGTACTAATCCCTCAGTTTTTGAGCTATTGCTCTAAAATTTTGCACACGTCTTTTCTACCATAAGAAGCTGCTCATTTGTCGAAACACCCGATTTCGGACCGGTATAGCATATAGCTGCCATACAAACTGAACGATTGAACTCAAGTCCTTGTATGGAAAACTTTTTTGTTTGCAGTTTGCTTTTGCGAAAATTTTCAGAAGTTATCCACCAAGGCATCGCTGCAATCTCGGAACAAATTGTTCAGATCCGACCACTATAGCATATAGCTGCCATATAAACTGATCGATCAAAGTCGAGATAACGATTTTGTATACCTTTTTATGCTATAAAAATGCACCTTTGAATGGTGCTATAACTTCGCTGCATCCGTATATAATTTTCTTTTATTTTTATTTATTTATGTATATAATAATTAAAAATATATTTTCTAAAATATCATCAACTCTTGTAATTTTTTGCATTATTTGCATAACCCTCCATTATCTGATCTATCACATCCGACAGCGCGCGTGTGCGTCGCCTATTAGGCAACGTTCAAACGCAGCAGCGTTTTGATCAACCACGCGTATTCGTTTATGCTTTAATTAGCTGCCACCGAAATGACAAATATGCAATGCCTGGCGGTGATTTTTTTTTGTATTTAGTTTGTCATATTGCCAACACATGTCGGCGCTTAAGTCAAATTACAACAAATAAAAAATATTTAAAAAACACACAATAACAACACAGGTTAAACTTGCTCAATGCGGTAGCTATGCGCCAATAATTGCAAAAATATGATCGCTATCATAAAATTCATAAAATGGAGAAATAAATGCAAACAAATATGCACAAAAGCAGCTGCAAAAAATAATTCATTTTCATAATTACAGACCGATGTCGATACGAACAGTAATAGTAGTGGTGATACTATTAGTAGTATTGTAGTTAGGTTAATGTGCGCTCTAGTATAAAAAATTGTAGAAAAAGTGTTGGAAACAATTCAACCATCATTTTTTGTTGTAATATTATTTGTTAAAATTTTTAAACACATTGTCGCATGAAATAAACTTACTCGAACTGAAATTTAACTGCTAAGTGGCGCTGAAGACAAAATATTTTTATAAACCACATTTATCAAGTGTAGTTCATATCTGGATCGAATTTGTTGCTCATGAAATAAAATTCCAGCTGATAAGTAGTGCCAGTGTCAAAGTATTGTTAAAATCTGTATATGTGTTCAAACTGAATTCATAAGTATCTCTCATAGTTGGCACTGGTGTCGAAATACCTCTCGAACCCTATTTGCTGTAAGAATTATAAATATTTATTGCTATTTTATTCAATGTCATAATGTTGACAATACAATTGACAATACATTTTCGATGACGATAATTCAAACGGAAGCAAACAGAAAATTCTCTTTCTTGCTTAGTTTGCTAATTTTGTTCGAAAAAAATAATAAATTGTTAATGAAATAGTTGAGCTGAGAAATGTAGAAATACTCATGTCATGGAACTTAACAATGATGTCAGTAATATGACATGACAATGACAAGTATCTGACAAATGGGTGTATTTTTATAAATCAGATATTAGTAGTAGTAGTAATCGATTTCTTCTATGTTTTTGATAGTATCAGATCAGAACTAGGTCAATGCTTAACTACAAAACTCAATGCTTCCCTATATATCCATGATCAGCGCGACGAGGTGAGTCGATTTGATCATGTTCGTCAATCTGTCTATATACGCGAACTAGTCGCTCCTTTTCTCTAATTTGATCATTTCTTAGAACTACCGATATCAGACCACTATGGCATATAGCTGTGATAAAAACTGATCGATGAAAATCAAGTTCTTGTATGAAAAACTTTTTTACTTGACAAAATATCTTTCTGAAATTTTCCATAAGTTATTACCTGCAAATATGCTTTTATCTCTGAGCAATTTGTTAACATCGGACCAATATAACATATAGCAGCCATAGAAACTGAACGATCAAAGGTGAAGGATAGCTTCGGTGCAACCGAACATTCACACTTTTTATTGCTCTTATTATCATCATAGCGACAAATTATTACTGTTTCCACGCCAATAAACATTTCCCAATCAGCTAACTGTTATTTCTGACACTAAGTAAACACCCCAAATTGGCGCACATTTACACACTGTTGGGAAGTTGTTGCATGTTAATACAAGTAGTTGTATATCACTTGCACTTGTTACACAACTACTCCAGCCATATCAAAACCAATATAAACAACAGCAACAACACAACATATTATGCCACAAATGAATTAAGACATTAATTGTTGCAAGTGCACCAAGTTTGTCATAATTGTTGCATTTTTCACGGCAGTTGTTATTATTTGCCAGCAAACGCCCAAACATTGTAGCAAGACAAGTGGTTGAAAGTTTGCTGCAAAAAAAATATATATATATCGCTAAATAAGACTTAAAAATATTGAGTGGAAACACGATTTTTATCTAACTTAGACATTTGTCGCAGCAATCGTTGCTAGGCTGCCAATTGAACGTTAAAAATAAAGTGTTGTTTTTGTAATAATTTTATTTGTTTGTTTTGTTGTTGCAGCACGACAAATGTCATTTTTAATTACCCTGATTTTTTGACATTTATTTCATGTTTATTTTGTTTTATTTGTGTGTTTTTATTTGACTTCTCATTTTCCTCGCTATTCTGGCAATTCGCCTGCTTTTGGCAGCTGTCGATCTGTCAGCTGCGAACCGCCATTTGACGTTGTAAATCATACGAAATTGACATTTGACTCCGATTTGAAATCGAGCTGTATTTGAAGGCCTTCGGGAATGCTGCGGTAAAAAATCAAAAGCGCTTTTATATATTTTTATTAAAAAGAATGCTAAATTTATTTCCATGGTTTTTATAAAAACACTATTAATCGAGTTTCCCAAAAATATCTGGTTTTACTGTTATGTTAGGTCCTGCGTATTTATATACTTGTACATGTAAATTGATAATAGACGGACCAAGCTGTGTCCAAAAATTCTACACTCGAGGATCGTAACATGAATGACAAATTCTCCGGCATCCTCAGCATAGTGAGTGAAGGGTACCATAAGAGTATTTTTAGGGTTCTAGGACGAAGATAGTCAAGTAGAAAGAAAGATCGCCATTACAAAACTATCGCTATAAAAGCTGGAACTAAGAGACTTGCTTAAAAGTTTTAAAGAAGTTTAATAGCTTTCTAGCCAGGACATTCAAAAACCGAAAATTATTGTCCACATATGAAATTTAGACAAGGGTGGAGACATCAGAAATTTCGGTTAAAATATTGCTTTCGCATTTTTATACGCTGAACAGAATATATTAAGTTTGTCGCGAAGTTTGTGACACCCAGAAGGAAAGTATATACATACATAGTCGGCATTATGGCAGCTTTACTGTTACTTTAACGAAAAAACTACCGTACCTTTAATAGGAAAAACATTAATTTTAATATTTTCCATCTCAAAACGTACGTTATACCAAATTGGAAATTACACATACTAAATTTTTTTAATAATAAATAATTTTGCAACATATTATTTATACTGATTGGCTATACAAACAGCCAATTTCTGTGTGCAATTCATTAAATTTTTTTCAAAACCTCTATTTTAGCATTATGCCTTTCAGCACTCCAGCGCTTATAAGGCGACTAAAGTTTGTCGCTATCTACTATGTACAAATGCGCCAGTCAATCACTTGAGTTGTTGACAGTATTCGCTCAATAAAATTGTGCACATGCGTGACAGTTGCCATAACTCCGTAGCGCACCACAAGCTCGCTCGCCAAGCCATATATGCCAGCGAATTTCTTGCGTGTTAATAATTATATATGTTTATACATATGTTTGTGGCATGTTAGCCGAAAATAGTGTGGCACATAAATTTTGCCAACAGCTTTTAGTTATATAAATTACACGTAGAAAAAAAATTTACAAAAACAATTACAAGCTTGTAGTTTTTAATTGCTGAATATTGTTGGTGGCTTATATGGTGCAGCAAAGTGAGGTTAGGTGGTACTTTTGGATTTTTTTTTTTTTTTGCAAAACATGAGATTTCATTCTGTGATTTTTTATGGTTTGCTTCCCAAGCTTCATAAGCACTCGCAAAGCTTTAAGCGCCGTCAGCGCAGTTGTCGTTCAACAGCGTATCGCGTCATTTAATTTAATAAATACTTGTCAATTTTTTTCTATTAACACTTGTGAAGTATTTTTTAAAGTTCAATTATTACTATTTTTCAAAATTTTTTTTATTTTATTTTTATTTTTTTATTTTTATTTATTTTTTTTAATGCCTTACAAGCGGCTCTACTGTGTTTGATATTTTACAGTCTCCAATTAAAATCTCGCGCTCAGAATATAGACGTATGTCTGTTTGTATTACATATGCATGCATGTACATACATACATACTTATGTATTAACATATATGTATGTCTAAAAGTATGTAAAATATGTATTTAACATGCTATAAAATCTTGTTTCAGCAACATATGCTTACAAAAAAATAATTACTAAAAAATATAAACTTATATACTATAATAATCGAAAAAATTTTGAAAAATAGAAATAGTAAAATTCTTGAAAAAAATGTATTAAAAATTAAAATTAATATTTATTCAAGCTGATAAGTAATCAAATTGTAAGGCGCAGGAAAATGTCGTAGCGAATTAATTGGTTTACTTGTTTACCACCATCTGAACGGCCGCAGAACCGGTGCATGCGCGGGTTGTTGTTGTTTCAAGCGCGATTGCGTTGTCTATTTGTGTCTGAGTCGGGTCATGTTGGCGATAAGAAATTCATCAAAACGTTTCAATTAAATGTCGTGCGAGAAAATGTGCATATATAAGCTTATTTATAGAAAAAAATATATGTATATATGTGTATATTTGTATATACATATTTGCAATAATGTATATATAAATATACACATATATTATATGTATAACAATATGCACATATTATATACATATAACATATAAATCAATATAGTACATACGAGTATCTATGCAGAATGACTTGAACGGTTAGCGATTAATCGCAACCAATTATTTGTGTGGCATAAAATAAGACAAATTGCGCGATTAAAAATTGTGTTAAAGCACACCTAGAACATATCATGCTCTCAGCATCTTAACCATGAAAGCATAGATTCGATTTCAAACAACTTCTAGCTGGCGCTACAAAAGCAATTATAATTGACTAAATGACATTTAGTAACAGCTTTTGGCTTTCAGCTTTAAGCTTTGGTTGGAAAAACTGACCGAACTACCATGCAAGTTAAGATATGAAATTATGAATACTGATATATTGGTATATCTCAGAAGGAATGTGATCGTTTTTATTTTGTTTTTTTTGTCACTGAGAACTCTCCTCAACCACTCGACATGTGTCAGTGTGTGCGACGGGCGTTACAAATGTCCGAAAGCCCTAAGTACAAATATATAGAGCTACAAGAGAACCACCCCTTCTGCTTGTTTTATTTTATTGCGCCCTCAGAGCTCTTTTCGGCAACTCGACATGTGCAATTTAGTTCGGAAATATGTTGCTCATAAAATATGCTATCAGACAACTTCGTCGGAACCGCCGATATCGAATCAATTTACATATAGCTGCCATACAAAGTGACTGTTCAAAATTAAGTTCTTGTATAGAAGTGTGTTTTTTTTTTAAAGGTATTATGGCTTCGGTTCATTCAAAGAAGAAAAAAAGAGAAAGATAGAGAGAGAGAGATATCATCAATTTTGATGTCGGTTTCCAGAGACTTTTTCTTAAAAACTGAAGTCAAAGAATTCCATATAGTACCTAGAGAACAATTTTATGATATCAGTCGTTGCTGATACTTTTTGAACTTCTTCTCTCACTTATTCAAAAAAAAAAAAAGTAAATAAAAAGATTCACAAACATTGCAATCGTTCTAGGTTCCTTTATGTGTGTCAATTATCCCGTCGCTTTTTATTGTGCTACCACCAGAAGCTGCAATTTGTCAATTAACATTTCATAGCCCATGTGACACTTCAATGCCGCGCACTAGTAAAACTACAATCAGCTCAATTAGCCGATGATAATTAATGTGGATTGCCTACAGGTATGCGCAGGCTGTTACAAAAGTGAACGACACGCGCATAAGTTACTTGCGACATATATATTTACATGCTTATAGCCACTCACGAGCACTTGCCAGCCGCAGACAACACGAAACGAAAGGGCCGCTTTAATTATGAAAGACGATTAATATTGCCACTAAATATGCCATATGAATACCGATGGCAACCACTTGAAAGCGGCAACAACAACAAGTTCGAAACTCATTTGGCAGCCAAATTTAGTGCAACCATTTAGAAGATCCTTGCAGCAGCGGCGGCAACATCATTAAGAAGACACACAAAGAGCTGTGAGTTGCCGCTAAAGAGGGTGTTTGCATGTGACGGCCACACGAAGTTGCTCGTTTTAATGACTTTTCGACTTTTCGAAGGTGCCCTTCGAACGCGTTCAACACTAACACACACACATATACTTAGTTGGCATTTGTGCGCCACCAAGCCACACATAATGGACTCTCATCGAAGTTTATAAGTAATTTCTGCACACACAAATCCACAACAGATGAGCTGAAGTGCGCATCGATGTTTGTGAAGTTTGTGGCAAGTTGCTTTAAATATGTTGCACGCGCTGCCACCAACTAGGGCCGCACAATTTACACAAGTTTCCAACGAAGTCGCACACCTCACATCAAGGTACGTAGTCAAAAGGTGTGACTACGAATTGGCGAAAACGACACATACATGCTACACATGTGGCATGCCACGGAAATGTTGGTTGCGTTGCCGTTGCTACGGCGGACTGTCATAAAATTCCACTTATTATGTTGACTATTAATTTAACAGCTTAGTTAGTGGTTTTGCGTGTTTTACGCGCTGCCAGCGGCTCGCCAACAGCAGCAACAACAACACAAAGGTGCGCGCATAAGCAAGCGGAGTCTACAATGTTGCAAGAGCTATGGCTTTTTGGCCAACTCTCGCTGCGGTCGCATATATGTATATGGGTTATGTGTGCTGCTCTCTAAAATGGTGTTCGTATAACCTGTTATAAGTACGGATGACTTGGCTGCAATCTTCGCACGAGTCTGCAACACATTTTGGTTGCTTCTTTTGTGTTGCCAACATTGTCGTTGGTTTTTGTCGATTTCATCATAATACCTATGCTTTCTGGTTTTGTACAGACGCACGCTTCATTGCAGTTGTAGCATCGTTTGCCGAAATGTTTGCGGTTTGCTGTTGGTTGTTTGTGTTTTTGCTTTTGCGGTTGCTGCCATAAGTTGTCTGTTGTGGATTTCCGCCATTCGTGGTTTATGCTTTTACATTGCCCGTTGCTGTGTTGGGGCCTACGGGTCGTCGGTGTCATTATGAGCATCATAAGCGGCTGACAGATTGTGTACAAAAATATTATATCACTTAGTCTCAGATGACAGTTAATGGTTTGTCTGTAATTATTTTTGGTGTAGTTGTTGTTGCCAGCACGCTGGAGCCGTTGAATGACGGGGAAATGTATTATTTTACTTTTTATTACTTTCATTTTTGCAATAGTAATCTTTTTCTTTTTTGTCACGAACGTCACAAGAGGCATGACCTCAGGTCGGCATATTTTCTGTGGATCACGGATTTATTGTCATCTGACAGTATGCGCACATAAATTGTGTTTTCTTATAGAAACTAAATGCTTTTTTGGAGCTTGTGCTTTATTTTTTACACCTTAGAGAGCGCTGGTCAAAAAATTTGACTTTTGAGATACTTGAAGTATCTAAACATGTATGGTATATAACCTCTTTTACAACGGAACCACATTTTAATCTTCAATGCAACGCTTGGTTTTTCGTCAGTTCATATCAATTCTGTTCCAAACAGTGCAAAACACGTGCTTTGACGACACACTCAGAACTGAGCACAGCAGACCCATAGAGTTCAATCGAATTAAGATTAAGTTACTGTCGATTCCAGTGATGATTAAAAAGTGGGTTTAGAATACTGAAATTTAGCAATTAGTCGATTTCTAGTCTCAAAAGACCTAGTGATCCAATCCTGTAAGGGATTCAACAACGTGTTACCTGCCAACAAACGTTTGTTGAAGTTCAAAATGTTTAAGTTTTGCCTCATCCAGAGTGTGGACTGACTATCTACTAGGGACAGTCGCACAAGTAACCCAAATTATGTTATAACTTTTGGTATAAAGTACGTTACTGGAGTTAACATATCAATACTTTCTTTTCCATGGACTGTAGCAATTTTGTGTGACTAAGCTTAAAACACTACAATGTTACTTACCGAAACAGATTTAGATTGCCGAAATAACAACCTATCGCCGGTATCGTAGAACAACTTTTTCATTTGACGAAATATCTTCACTATATTTAGGATGGATTTTTGCAGCAAGCAATAATGTAATATCTTAAGAAATTGTTCAGGTCGGACTACTACAGTATATAGCTGCCATACAAACTGAACGATCGAAATACAGTTCTTGTAAGTTATATTTTGTATTACAGTTTGGGTGCAACCGAAGTCAACGTTTTTCCTTGTTTTATTTATTTAAATTCTTCAGTGTCTAAAACTTTCACTTCATCTTCTCTTTTTCCTCAAAGTTAACACGCCATAAAATTGCTGCCATTTTCATTAAACATAAATTTACAGCATAACTGTTTTTCCCACTAATAACTCATTATCCTGCATACTTTACCCACCTATTTTTCATATGCTGTTCTTTTTGCCTGTTAGCACTTTTTTTCTATAATTATCAACACGTATGTCTGTTTGTACCTTATATGGTAAAATTTGTAACTCAGCGCGCTTTATGTCTAGTCAAACGTTGGAACTTGGAATGCTGCTGAAAAAAGGCAAAATTTCATAAATAATGAGTATAGTAAATTATTTTACGTATTTGATCCATACTTACTAGCCATTCAAGCGCCTTTATATTGACCTCTTTTATGATTAAAAAAAATTGTAAATTCATTATGTTTATATTCATAAATTTACCTTAAGAAACAGTTAACACATTAAGTTTTTTTACTACCATGTCTTTTTCATAGCTCACAGCAGACTGGCTCTCTGCCGCTTTTCCAACCAAGTTTATTGATCAGTTTCGCATAAAAGCGCCATCGTTAAACGCCTGAAACGTTGCGACTATTAAATAGGTTTCTTTTATTATGCAAACACAGTTAAATGGTGCACATACATATATACCTATAAATATTTTTATCTTCATAAAATGATTGATGTGTTCCACTATCCATCTATTTAATGTCTATTGTGTGCTAAATAACCGTTTCCCCGCTGTCTTCCGCTTCAGCTTGAATTTTGCATTATCTACTAAATACCTTTATACTTTACAGTTTATTATACAGTTTCTGCTAAAGCTCTTACTTTATATTAGGTGTGTTCTTTAACTGTAGCATCGACTGTTGGTCATTAGATATAGCTGTTTGTTATTGGTTTTTATTTTTGTAAACTTTTTTCCTGTGCAAATTGTACAATTGTGTAGTTCATTACTGCACACTTTATACAAGTACATATACATATGGCTCGTTTTGCCCTTAGTAGCTTGCTAAGTTCCCACCGTGATTGCCTCTCATAAATTGACGTTTAAATGGCAGCAGTAAAATTTTATAAGAGCGTTCAGCTAACTATTCAAGTTTTAGGCAATAAAAATTAGTAAATCATCCAAATTCAATAGCTGGTTAGAAAATTTATGAACATAATTTATAGATTCACTTAAGATAGTTACTAAAGGGTGATCAGATAGAAACTGCATGATGGATTATTAAAAATATAATAACATTTTGGTAGTCATACTGAGTATTGAATTATCGCTTGCATTGCTTCGAACCACTGGTCCCAGTTTTGACAATGTCCATCAACCTCTGTGTAGTACCTGAGTTAAGCCCTAAAAATGGTGTATCGATAAAACTTAACTGAAATTGACGACTTGTTGCAATCAAGCAATAAACTTTTGCTCTAAATTTGAAATTCCAGCAAAGTTTCATAACTGTTTTACTATAAGGGTTGCCTATTTGGGAAACAGGAATTTATGCTCAATGCAAAATTTAACTAAACATTTTGTCAGCTTGGAGATATTTAAGAATTTGATAACTGCTGAATTACAAAAATTATAAAAGCTTATCACTAACTCGTCACCCTTTATATAGCTTTCGCGCCACACGATCTATAAACACACTTGCATATGAATATGAGCATTAGCATTAATTGCTTATGTTAAAACGCTCTTTCTTAAACGTTGTCAGTTAGAAACAGGTTTCATTTATTCGTCGCAGCTATTAAAAAATAAAAATAGCTTGAAAAAAAATCGACTGCTCTGGAAAAATAAAAGTCGAAATTATATAATTTGAAAAAACTTGAAATGTTTAATTATAAAAACAAGCAATCAGGCTGAGTTTTAAGCCGTTTAGCGTGACATTTATTTGAGTAATAAGAGCAATAGCTGATTGAGACATAATCAACATAAAAATAGACAATAGATGTTTCGAAAAACCAGAAAGTAGTTTAAGTTGTTGAACTTTTTAAGTTTATAGCGGTCTACTTCAGACGATTTAGTCGAAGCGTTTCTGATTATTGTAGCTTTGTTGGTTGATACCAAAGAGGTGGTAACCTTCCACTTTCGTTTTTAATCATATTTTGAAGCTTTAATAACGCCTAGTTCCTGACAATGCGATTCCGATTGCAAGCTGAGTTTAACACCCTTGTTGTCGACCACAAAAACAATTTAAAAAGTATATTAAAGTTAAAGGAACCCTTCAAGTTATCCGCCAGCTCATTTGTAATGAATTTTTATCGTAATTGACCTTTGGAAAATTATAATTTGCTCCAAAATAAGTTTTTGGCGCTCGATATGTTTTTATTCCTAAAGTTAAGGTCTCGTATTAAAAGTGAAAATTTAAGCAAAATAAACGAGCCGAAAGAACTTTGCATGGTACTGAAGACCTTCAAGGATAGAGTATCTGTAACTAAGGTTAAAGCGCTAAACCTTGTCATAAAGCTCCTTCAGTTTGTTATTTTTTCTAAATACTCCAAGATTAAGCTCCTTACTAGGTTTTTAAACGTTTATTTCGGGAAATTTATAGGCGGTTATTTTCGCAAGATGGTACGGGAGTATGAACGGTGACGAATAATAATAAGCATCCCTTAAGTTCGAAAGAAAAGTTCTCCTGAGTAATTCCATCTCGCTCCATCGTCTCGCTTGTTATTTCATTTGGGTTCCCCATGCCTCTGAATTATAGGCTAAGATGGGTATATTGAGGAATTTATAATAACATTTTTTTACGGAATTTGAGGAAATGTTTGACTCCTCCGTTTTAGTTCAGAAGTTATAAGCTCTTTTAGATGATAGTAACTGAGGTCTTTAGTCCTTCAGGTCAGCGTTTTTTCACATTCCACATTAGAGAGATCTCAAGTTAGAGTTCGCTCTGTCTAAAAATAAAAGGTTGAGAAGCCCGACTGAGGTAGTCAAATCTACTTCTTCTCGCTCCCAATTAAAACCGGTTGCTGGGATTAGGCGGCTGGCTCGCTTCGGTTTACTCAACCTCTGATGTAGTACTACACTTGGATAAAAAAAAACGTACAAACTAATTCCTCATCCAGCGCATCAGGAGCTCGTTATGCCAAACTAAGGTAACAAGTAATTCGTCGTACATCCGCGTCGTAATACCGCTTGCTATGCAAACCATAAAACATTCGCTTGCCGACTTCGCTTACGAAAATGGTAAAATGTAGTTAAAGTCATTTCAACGTCTTGTAACTAAACGAAAAATCCTGTAAGCTTGTCGCGTTGCAACAAGCGTCTTTTCGCTTTGTTTATTCACTCTGTTCTTTTCTGCTTCTTTTCTACATATATGTAGCTTCTTTTTGGGGTTATTCAAATTTTGACCATATATGCAAGATTGTGATGTGCAACTTCGTTACACGGGCAAACACAATCTCTGCGCCCATGTTGCATGCCATGTAACTGGCCACACTTTTGACCGTTGTTTGCTACTCACATGCGCCCAACGTAGTTGCAACGGACAGACAGGCAGACAGACATTGCCTTAGCTACTACCATTGCCTCTGTCAAGGAGTTCTGTTTCTTTGTACTTCTTGTATTTATACTTCCAGCGTTGCAGAGCTTCCTCACCCTTCTTCCGTAATCACACACAAGTTTGCCCCCTTTTATGGTTCGCGCTGATACCGTTTGGTCGTGTAATCTTGTCTTGTCTCGTAGCGACATAGGAAATACGCTTCCTTACAAGCCGAGCAACTTGAACTACACAGTTTGCTGATCTAATTCTATGGCAGCAGCCCTAGCAGCATAGCCATAGTTATAGAAATAAGTTCTGAGCGCAAAAAAAAACCAAAATCGACATCAAACTCACAACAAACCATTACGAGTCACAAGCACGGCAGTATGGCATGAAATCGTGATTTTCTCGTGCACCGTAAAAGTCCATTTCGCCTTCGTTAACTTACCCAGCTAAGATGCATCTAACTATGGTTGGGGTGGCACACTGATTTCTTGTGGCAAACTGATGCAATCAACAGGGCCCATGCTGTTGACAACAACATGGGTCGGTGTTGCTTGTGTGGTGTTGGTGAAAACCGAAAAAGAAAACATCTACATACTTTGTTCTCTTTGATTTCTGTATTCGTCCGCCTCCGCTGTTTGTAGTTTAGACACCAACTGTGATTGTACAATCTAGTGGCACCAGTGGGCGGCTTGTCGCGCTAGTTCTTCTTCTTTGTAGAAGTAGCTGATACGCAGGTAGACTGATAAGTCCCTGAGTTTTTGTCGGAAATATTTTTTTTCGGCTGAAATATTTCTTTTAGCTAAGATAATTAACCCTAAATGTTTAAATTTTGCAGGCAATTGTAAATGATCCCAATACTAAGACCTTAGACATTAATTTTGGCAGTGATGATCTCTTTCTTCCAGGCAGGAATCCCACCTGCAATCCACTTTACTTTATAGGGTTTGGGAACATTTTGTGGTTATAATATTTTTTCTTACATTCAGTATTCATTCTAAAAAATGTCTTAAGGAACTTTTAAACAATGAAGCCTTCTGTGTGCTTCTCCAACATACTTAAGTTTTTAATTAAAATCGACTGTCGATAACCAAATTTGTTCCAATGAAAGTCTTTCTATCTTACTCGGAGCACTCTTATGGTGCTCAAGCATATTCGGAAGACAACATTCGCTTAATCGACAATTTGTGTGTTGAAGAGAAATATTCTATGAGAGATTTATAAGTTGTTGGATGTTAGAGAAAGCGAACGATGCTATTGGAGTGCTCGTCAAGCTTTATCACCACATCGACAACGATTCAGCTTTTGAATTCAGTCTTTTGTAGAAACTTAAATTTAATTGCTTATTCCAGCATGAAAAGAAATAAACTAAAGCTCGGTTCGAGTTGGGCTCGGCAACAAATGAGAGAAAAATTTCGTAAGTAGTTGACAGCAACAGGGTTGCACGGGAAAATCAAAATGCCAACGACTTATCAAGCTATCATCATAAATGCTGCTTATGTATATTTTCTAGCACATTTTTTTTAGCTTCTTTTAATTTATTTTGCATTGCAATTTGACCTCAGCGAACGCGTGTCGTGCTGAGCATAGCCGAAATTTATGTTCGTTCGCTTACGTTGACGTGTCGGTTGGTCTGATGTGTGCGGGTGGTGGTGACGTTGTGCTTTTCTTTTATACTCGCCTAAGCTCTGGCGATTTTATTGGTTGTTTGTGTATTCAATGCGTTTTTTTGCTCTTTGCTGCGACATTCGATCTTTCCGTTTCGCCACATTAGCTATTTTGCGGTTCTTGCAACGCTCTTCGTTCGCTTCCCGTTGTTTGGTCGTTTGTACGCGCTTGTAAGCTTCATTTAATTTGCTTTTTTCCGCAAGGTCTTCAATATACAAATGTATACATTTGTTGTATATTTGTGTTGTTTTTTGCTAAGCTGATTGATGCCACAGTCACATTAATCAAGTAATAGTCGCTTTTTTTTTGTTGCCGTGAGCTTCGACTTTCAATGAACTTCGGCCTGTTGCGTTTTGTAATTTGTTGATCTTTTCGATTTTATCGCTTAATACAATTTTCCTTAACAAATTCCGTTCTTCCTCAACGCTGGAAGTTCATTAAAAGCCACGCGATCACTCGTAAGCTTTCACATATTGGCGCGTCGATAGCATTGGCTCTGGTGATCGCGGCTTGTTTATTGTTACAAATATTTGGCTTCAATTTCTGCACTGATCTTGTCTATGCTCTTCGTATGTCTATGCGTGGGTATGTATGTACATACTCTTGCGCTTCTTGCGTGTTGCGGCACGATCGTTTAATCTGCCACATTTGCGTTCATCTTATGTCGAGATTGAAGGCGGGTTATTTGGACTACATATAATATAATATATTATTTTATATATGCTACACATAAGCATATATCTGAATGTATAGAGAGCATAACGTGTTGCCGTCCAAATTTACTGCTTCTGGTTGTACGCAATTAGTTTTTGCTTTATTACGCTGCTGAAAACTTCTACACTTTGTCGGCATAGCGTCATAAAGCGTTGTGATTTTATGTGCAACGTATGTTTTCAGAGCTTGTGGTAGTTCAGCATCTATCGATTTGCCACACATAACCTATATGTAGCGTTCATTCGAGTCCGTTACACTCATTTGTCTAGACTATGATTCAACTTCCTGTACTAGTTTAGAGTTAAGCTGAGTTTTTGATAAAAATTTATGAGCGTATTAAATTGAGATTAATACAATTATGCAAGTTGTAACAAAAATTTGTAGAACTGATCTTCATAATTCTTTTTTTTCTGTTTTTCTAATTACAGGTAAGCATTTGTGGTAGTTTCTGATGACATATATAAATTAGCAGCTTAGCTTGAACTAGAAGGCAAGTATACGAGTACATGTAAATTTTAATTGGAATTCTACGTTGCTTGGTGGATAATTTCTTGCTAAATATTTATTGAGCATTTATTATACATGTATTTAACTTGACTAGAGCTTATATAACAAATTTCTTTTAAGACGGGTCTATATCATAAAGTTCATGAAGAGTAAAAGGAGACAGTTTCCTTCCACTTAAATACATCTTCCTAATGTTTACTGTAGTAAATACTAAAAGATATACCGTATATGTTTCATTTTAAAGATAAAAACGATTAGCCAGATCACCATTAAAATTTTAGTATTTAGCTTGGTCTTGGCTATTATAAAAATTTATAAACCGTTTGAGAACTATAAGCGAGCGTTGTTAGCAAATGAAATTATTATTTAACATACGCCTCAAGAAGCTTGTTCTTCTTTTTCACATCAATAGACAAAACTACGTGCATTTTATTATATAATATATTATGTTATTTAGCAAGTAGCTAAAATGGGATATTCTGTGAGCTCCAAGCTTTTTACCGTTTAAAAGTTATATCAGCAACCAAATTTCGTTAGTTAAAACAGCTGTTCGATATATTTTTGTTGACTTAAAACTTGTAGTTTAGTACACTACTTACTTCAAGTTGGAAATTCGCTATATATCATGCAGATTTTGGCTACTAAGTGCTTTAAAAGTACTAAAGGCTCATTTTCCAAAACATTTCCGGTCTAGTTTATATAGAAATTCATCTTAAAATTCAAAATTGATGTCAGAATATTCTTGAAACTTAGTCGCAAATGTCAAAAATGTCCTCTCAGCACATCCAAACAAATTATAAAGATAACTCAATACCGAAATAGTGAGAGACTTAATAAGCTCTCTCCCACTTTTAAAAGAGTATTTGCTTTATACCCCCACTGAGTTGAGCTTTCATTAAAGCTGTCTGCTAGAGTTACTTTTTAGAAGGTTTAAAAAAGATACTTAGAGAGGTAGAAGAATAGAATCCGCTAGATTATTGAACAGTATCGACATCATATTCATAAACCCACGTCTCGTCAATAATAGTGCTGGGTTTGATGAATGTAGAGTCCTTAGCTACATACATCATTCAATTCAAATTAGCTCAAGATGTGGTCCCAGATGTGTTCTGTATGTCAATAATTGCTTTTATATCCATTCTCTAAACTTGAGATGGCATTGCAAGTTGGTGCTACATTTAAAGATGGAAGAACTCGGTCCCTTTATTGTCTGAGGACTAATCACTGCAATAGTTAGATGAAATTGACAGATCTGTCGAGTTATTAATTCTTTCAATCCATTCAAAGTGATCCTCTACCTTATTAACAAGAAGTTGATTCACTCTTTTTGATAGAAAAAATCATAAAAAAACTGATTGATCTACTCATTGATTTATTTCGTGCAACGAGAAAAATCAATACTCTGCTAGAAGTAGCTCGTATTGTAAACACCAGATCTTGCTTTTTGTTTTCTTCAAAAAACACCGACAGCTTATAAATTACTCGCTTTTGCTTACATCAATCTACTCCAACACATGCGTTGTTTTGAGAGAAAAATTCCACAATTATACGCCGTGTAATATTCTTCACACTTAATTAATAATTACGCGTTCAAACAAAAACAAATACAATTTTAGTACATTTCAAAACCAAATATCCAGCAAAGTGATCGCTTCAAGAATAACACGCAAGCAAAGAATTACTTTGGCTGGCGTCAGCAATGATCCAATTAAATAAGGTGTGTGTTTGTGCAACAAGAAGACATAACACACATGTTATTTGTGTTAAATCATAATGAGTTGAGGCACTTGTGCTGATGTATGCTACAGACAGTTAGACAAGATCGACAAAGATCGTTTTGTAGCAAGAACAAGTGATTTTTCTTTTGGCTGCATGCAATTAAAGATATCAAAGTGGAAGGGTGGTGTGTACAGAGAGGAGATTATGTATAGAGTGCAAACGCAAACAACAAGCCAAACACATGCATCACTAGATCACACGCTTTGATATGCCTTTGCGTGCGCTTGTGCATCAAGGGCCGACACAGTTAGAAGTATTTGTATGTTTTCTTTCTAAAACATCATGTAAGTTGAGTGTTCTGTGTTTTTCTACGCCTTCATCTTTTTAATTTTTTTTCTTCTTATCATATGCGTGCAGCGCCTCCTACTTGGCACAACTGCAAATCAGTGCATTTGATTCCACTTTATGTCTAGATATATTTCGAGGTGTTCTGTCAAGATGTGGCTCAACGATTTCTCTGTCGACTGGCGTCAAGTTTAATTGTTGATAAACAGCTCTGTTGAATGCAAGGCCGCTGACGTGTCGAATGTAAAGAATCTGTGATATGTTTTTGAACACTGAAATGTTGCAGCTGAGTTGAAAAAAGTTTTGAGGATTCTTATAAGTGGTGTATGGTAGTAGAAGTGTCTGGCATGAGAGGTACAATAAACCGAACATTTTTTGTAATGATATTAGTTTTGTCGATATCTAAAAAATCAAACAAAAAAGGTATAACCTAACCTCAAATCATGTTTTAAATTGGCGAAAAGTAAAATGAATTGATGGCGATCGCATATAGAAAAATACATTGCTGAAGGCTCACCGTTACCTAAGAGCGCTTTTTATCGAAGATTTTCCATTCAATAATATCGGCTGAGATCTTGAATATCAGTGTTTATTAATTTGACAGCTGTATCTTTACAACATCGCTAATGGATTTAAGAATCCCTTGGCTAAGCCAAGGTGGTGGAGCACAAAGCGGCTTATCCAGGCATCCATCGAAAACTTGCAAGCAGCTAACTCTGTGCCAACTGCTGGTAATGCCGAAGTAATGAAAAAGTCGGAAACAAGAAATCGAGGTATGAAGCAGGCGACGGTGTGGAATTAGGTCTCATGGACTGACAAGTTCACAACACTTACGGTAATAAATTCTAAGGACAGTCCTTGAAAGATCGAACCAGTGTTGGTCGGGCAAACCATTCAAAGGTTCTTCTCAGTGCTCGAAGTTAAGAAAAATGTGTGGAATGGCTAAGTACTATGAAATTGGCAGATTCTTCAGTAGTTTTCTTCGTCATGTTGGCAATTCTGAAATAAAAACAAGTTACTTTTTGAGTATATTTGACATTTCCATTTATACTATCAAATATTGGCGGCATCCATTATATAAATTACCAGAGCAATAACCTCTTTATTTTGTACTCACGAACACAGTTTTATTTTTTATTTTCCGAATGAATAACCAGAAGTCCTCTCGCAAAAAGTTTCACTAGCATATGTGCAACCACGTTGCACAAGCATTTGCTAACTAGCTGACTAAGTACTTTCACATTTAGACCCTCGCAGCCTTTGCATGCATCTTCACGTGGGCCATTTTTAAGTATCGCCTTCAGTTTCAACGCGAAGTACAGTCACTTTCATTGTCGTGTACTCGCATAGTCTGCGCTAACGTTTGCGACCAAGACGCTTTAGTTATTTGCCACAAACACGTCTTTGCTGTGCTGCGCAGCTACTTAAGTGCCATGAAACAAATGCTGTCAGCAGCAATACCAACAGCTACTCGAAACTGGTGACTCTTTGTGGTGATCTGCATACATATGCAGTGGGAAATATGCGCAGTACAAGTTGCATTTATTGTCTCACGAAAACAAAATGACCCTCAAAATTGTGCAGCGGCATTTGCAAAGCTCGTATTTGTGGCGATGGGATTTTCGCATGGTTCTGTGTTTGAGCAAGAGTGGTAGTTGCTGGAGACTATACTTTTGCAAAGCCATTTTAATAATAGTTGGAAATGTGTCCCTTTAGGAAAATCTTTACTCTTCTCATTTTGTTGTCTGAGCGGCTTAGCCATTTACCCATAATAATCTCGACAATTTTTTGAACAAGTAACTCCAACATTGCCGATCTTAGGCCTAACTAGATAGAAACCTCTTGCAATGAACGTAAGTATCACACTCCAATTAAGCTATTGTACCTTTTAGTTTGTACAAGTATTATAGGATATGAAGAAATCAAGTTCTCTCACTTGATCTATTTATACAAAGTACTACGGTTCTTATACAAGATTTTGGAGACTACAAAAATATGTCGATCATAATTAAGTTTGAGAGTAAATGACAAATGGCTAAAAATTCCTTAACTTCTCTTTTTTTCTAGGGTGTGTTGAGTAAAGTTTCTGAAACGAAGATAAGGACTTTAATGAATAATTCTCTCATAGCAAAGCACAAGATAGAAAGAGAAATAATGGTATTTTACAAAATCAAGTAGAAGCTAATCATCTTTTCTGAACTAAGCCAGCATCGTATGTAGTCGATTTTCGGTTAGCGCTGAATTCAGACTGCATCTAGAACTATTGAATCGGATTCGACTTTCCGATAGAATTTGACGTATAGATAGATACATATCATTCTAATTGACAGTGTTTCCTCATTCGACCTACATCAGAGCGAGACTCTGTTCTACAATTGTCGTGATAGTATAAAGAGCACACTTTTGTTAGATCGAACCTGACAGTTTTGTAAGCACCCGTATTCTTCAATTGTTGTTCTTAGCATTAAAAATGCTCTGACATATTTTCTGTACGAGTTCAGTTATTCGCAACAGGGCTGTTTCGCTATAACCCATGTAGGCATTTAAAGATTATTGAACCTTCTGTGACTCCAACTTGACTTAACTCTGTATCCAATACCAAAGGTTATACGTTCAGAGTAAACAGAACTACTGCAGCATTTTCAGGAATTTGATGACAACTACCTCTGTTAAGCTTCACTTGTTGCAAATAAAATATAGCTAAGTTACCATTATGCAAACTCTTTAAATAGTACATGCTTTCGGCATATTTTGATTGTTCTTTAACGACGGGACAACAATTTTAAAGCTTGAAATTTTCAATAATATGCACCGGTACAACATATTGTGTGGCAAGTAAGCTCGTAAAGCTTTGCATAACCAATGGACATTCTCTTTGTTTGCGCCAAAATATACTGCGAAATGTTCGTTGATTATTCGCTAGAAAATATTTATTTCGGTTGTTGCAAATCGCAGAGATGAGTAAATTTTGTTGCACATACAATGCATACACACTTATTTGCATAGTTTTAGTTATTTGGAAACTTTTTCGCCGTTGCCGTCTTTAATGGCGTACTCATTTAGTGTGTTCGTTGCCAAAGATTTATGACACTGCCACATTGATGTTCTCATTTTCATTTGAAAGAAGCGAAATATTTTCAATGGAAAAAATGTTGCACAATCAGATAAAATATATTTTCTTTGTAGTGATTTGTAACAAACTGCAAATGTGAACGTAAGAAAGAGACCCAATAAAATACGAGTGAGCTCTACGCTACGAATTGTGAGTGTAAGAAATTGATGCACCGAATTTTCTGAGATAGCCGCAAGTGGAGTTTTTCGAGTAGATTCAGTAAAGATTCAGCGGATGGCAATTAGTAAATAAAGCCTTTCTGAAAATAATTAGCAATCCAAAAAAGGCTATACTTTGGATGACTGAGAAAGTAGACTTCTGAAAGGAGATTAGTTCGGCAGAAATCTGTACTGCTTAGACATACAAAATAATTACTATCTGGTTCACCAGGAATATTCCGTAAGGATCAACTCATCAACAGGCTCATGGCAACAGATTTTTTTGGTTTACCAGAGCGGTCAACACATCGATTTTCTCATTTCAATCGCATTCGACCACAACCTGACAAAAAAATATCCTCCATGTAGGCTGTACAATCAGTCTGCGAATAAAAGTTTTTTATATTAATTTAAAAATTAAAACTTGCATCTTTGCGAAAAATTTATATGTCAATCTAAGCTTATGCAGTTTTTCAATTTAGTTAGTTATGGAATTTATTCCATTATACTGCTCTTAGATAACTTTATACCCTGTGATTCTAAGACTGCACCTTGGAAATTGGAATTCTTCAAATTTAAGCTTGTACAAGTTTGAGATTGGTCCGTGTAAACACTCGAAGACTTTTCATAGATTGTTGAAAATCAATTACTTTAACGCAAAAACTTGTCGTACGATGCTTGGACCTAAGTAACATTGATTGGTTTAATTGAGATGGGTTTCAGGGCTAATAATTTCAAAGAAGATCACAGAGAAATTGGGTAATTGAAACTCTTGAGCTTCGAGATGCCAAAAAGCTTATAGGTATAGATCAAGTGACCTTCATATATTACATAAGCACAATCCAGCCATTCCGTCCAGTTAAGCCATACGAAGGTATGACATTCTCAGTATAGCTGAGGTTGAAAGTCTCGCGATGTTTCTATACTTCCATCTGTTCGTCTGTCTGCCTGTATATACGCGCACTAGCTTTAAGATATCGATATGAAATTTTGCATATGTTCTTTATACCCCAAGAAACTGCTCATTTGTTGAAACCGCCGTTGGCGAAGCACCATGGCATATGTATAGCTGCCATACAAATTGAGCGCTCAAGATCAAGTTCTTACAACGGCACTGTTTTATTTGTGAAGGGTATTCTACCTTCGATGCAGCCGAAGTAAACGTTCTTTCTTGTTTTTTTTTTTTTTTTGATGCCATTTGCAAGTAGATAAACTCTTTAAAACGCTACATTAATCACATGCAGCAGCAACAACAATGATCAACATTTTAAAACCTCACATATCATAATTGCCCGACCATTAAAAGCGCGGCTTATTGCTAATGTTTGATTCGCATGTTGCATGCAAATCATAATCAGCGGCAGCAAGAGGCAACGGAAACCGGCAACAATTGAAGATGCCGACAGCGTATGAAAAGAAAGCAAACAAACAACAACAAAAGCGCTTGTAAATGCAAACATAAATAACAATAATAAATGACGACAATACAATCGAGAGCGAAATGTGGCAAGCAAAAGTGTTGCACGCGTGCGCCGGAGGCATCAACAGTGCAACGCGCATAGCACGTATTTTTGCTTTAGTGGCAAATTGCGCGCGAAATCAGCGGCAACGCACTGCATGACTTTCTTGGTGCTTGTTTCAATATTTTTTATTTTCGTTTTTCTTTTTAATTTTTGAGATTTTTTATGTGAAGCCGGCGCTGGCAACAATAACGATTTACAGCTGTCAGTTTGCGTGGCATAATGACAACAACAATATTGTTTCAACCAATGCAAAGGCAGCAATTCATTAATGCAATGGAAAAGCAACAACAATGTTGCAGCAATGGTGTTGCAACAATGACGTTGCAGCGAAAGTGAGCTGAGAAAATGTTGAGGGGAAATGTTGGTGCTGATGTTGAAGAATTTCATATTAAAGACATGAAAATGTGCGTGTTGCTGTTGCAACATGACTGGCGCGCAGCGAATTCCAAAAGCTGCGAAAATTCATGTTTACTTATTTTTAAAATATTTATTTAATGCAATTACTTTGTTTTCATGCGCATAACATATGCGTTGCAAATGCAACCATACGCGCATACATGCAACATTATAGCCTGCATTTCGTGGTATTCTTTGTGCAACACTTGCATGATACTGCTGTAACACTTGGCATTTAAGCTTGCAACTTTGCTGTGTGGCATATGCGTGGGTAAATGCCGGCGCTGTAGCAACTAGTCACTTTGTTGTGCATACCACACCGCATTAACCAATCAGCAGACCCAGTGAGCAACCATCATTGACATGCAACAAGCGCTTTTTCTTCTAATGTTGCATAGCTCATACAAGCCGGTGCAGTCGTCGTGTCATTGACTTGGCCGTTTTCGTTTTTATTTTAATTGCAACATGCAACAATATGACGCGCGAAATGAAATATGCGCAAAGCATAATCAGCAGGTAAATGCAACACAAACACACACACTCAGCTGCTGAGCCGCATTTGAGCAATCACTTTAATGTTGAGTTCAGCGATTTTCGACCTCGGGCCTTTTGTAGGCAAGTTTGGCTCGACGCCAAGGTAACGTACAATAAAATTCGCCGATTGCATGCAAGTTGCCGGGTGCATTCGCTTCAATAATTGCGCATCGCTGATTTATTTAAATTGCAATCGTCGATAAATCACAAAATAAACGTTTGTGTTGCATGCGATTTTTTGAGAGAAGCGCTGATTTGGCGTTTGGTTTAGAGATTGGCTGGATGTTGTGTGCATTTTATGAATGTAATGGGAAATGTTTTATATTTGTGCCACATCAGCTTATATCTAACCATCACACGTACAAAATTTTCTATACGAAACCTTGACTTTTATCGATCGGTTTGTATAGTAGCTATATGTTATAGTGGTCCAATTTGAACGATTTCGATAAAATTTCGAATTTCGAAGATATCTCTTCAAATAAAAATATTTTTCCATGCAAGAACTGGATTTTGATCGTTCAGTTTGTATGACAGCTATATATATATAGGGGTCCGATATCAACGGTTTCGACAATTGTAGACTGATATCTCAAAAACTGAGAAACTACTTAGTTGAATAGATTTGATGGCAACCCTAATTTGTGTGTCAAAATTTTTCGTATAAACTATTTTTTTTTTTCAGATGATATACCTAAGTTATATTGGAATAAAAAGTGTAAATTGAAAAATTATTAAGAAGTGGCAACGCTGATCCATATTTTGACATTATGGAATAGCAGCCAGAGCTAAATAGATATGGGAAGAATATATGTCGATAAGTTCTAAATTTTTTTCTAAAACGTAAAGGTTTGAGATGGACCTATCGATATATCACCGATTCAATGTCAAATATTTAAGTCAGTCTTGGGTTTTAGTATTAATCGTTGTTTACTGCTTTACGATATTCTTGGTTGTCCCATACATGGATGAAAAATAAAGCCAGTTGCATATGCGGCTCGGTAGGCACTATCGATGACCTGACTACCATCGCAGTTGAAAAGGTCCCAGTTGTGGTTAGATCCTCTCATTTATTTAAAATTTTTTTTTCATAATTCACGAACTCATGGTTTCTTAGGAGATTTCTGAACATGTGGCTTAAATAATGCTATATGAGAACTCAAAGCTCGAATGTGTTCGTTGCGTCTCTCGATTTTTTAACTATTCAAGTATAGTCTGAGTTTTTTTAGACTCGTTATTCAACCTCAACATCATCTAAAACTCATTTATTTGTGTTTGGGGTACCTTTTTTTAGGCCTGAAGCCTTGCCATCTCCTTTGGCGTCCTGCAAAAGCACACTTTCTTGCCGTCCCTTACTTCTTCGTCGCACTTATCAGCTTCCTCTTCTAAACCTAATCATTTCCGCTTGTCCACTACGTGCGAAGTACTCAGTAAACCCTAATCAGCAGCTCATAAATAAGCACAAATGTAACTCATAACTGCCTGCATCAACATCCATTCAGCGCCATAACCGTGCAACAAACTTAGTACTAGTTATTTATACTCATCATTTTTGTCTTATTTGCTTTTGTTGTTGTTTGATTAATGACTGTCGCGATTGCGAGAACAATGAAAGCCAATTAAAGTCGCGGATGTGGCAAATACACGTGCATTCAACACGGAGATTATGTTGAATAAGTAAGCATACATACATACATAATCCACCTTCAGCAGCATAGAATCTAAGCACATTAATGGCTTGGAATCGAACGTGCCTGCAGAACTTTGCTTGCCTGGCTGCTGAGCTTGTGCAAACATTCGGCGAAGGTAATAAATTTCATGCTTTGCTTTATTGGTTCCCAGCTGCCAAAGTTATCCGCCACCACCAGCAACTATATAAGCTTTAATTCAAGTACACACAACAATAAAAGCAACAACAAGCTTAAGTTGGTTTTCAGCAACCATCGAAATTATTGTACGTATATATGTATGTATATGTGTGCATGTAGCGGCTAATAGAGTTTCGGGAATTCGCCTTAATCCATGGCAGAAATCTGCCAAAAAGCATTTGAAAATCACAGCGATGTTAAAAAATCGCAGACATTTAGCATTTCCGGGAGTGAGTAGTAGCAGCTATTGTCTTGCGTATTTACTGCTCAGTCTACGGTATCTACTGCCCGTTGTATATGTACGTATGATGACCTCCTCCAACATTTATAAAATTTACTTTTGCTCGCTTTTGCGCAAAACCTTGAAAATCGTCTTTGTGGCGCCGCCACGGATTATCCCCGTACGAGTACAAGCTTTTTATAGTTGATATGTGGTTGGAGGAGCTTAAAGTCATTGAAATGACGAAATGCAGATACAGACACAATGTCTTTTTATTTGCCGTAAAGATCTATTGATAGCAGAAGCTCGTGGAAGACAAAATAATATCATGAAATTGGTTGTTGCAACACACAAAGCGTTCGCGGAGCGCTCTGTACAATTGATTTAAAACTCTGACGATGATTGTCTACGTTGGTATTCTTCGCTTGTCTACGAGCAATATGAGAAATTCAGGAGTTCGCTTCACAGGTTATGAATTTAAAATTTTAAAACTATGTTTTTTCTTAACTCGGCCTAAGAAGCAACACCGAGCACTTTAAGTTTTGGATGTGGCGGAAGACATCAGATCTTCATAATACTTTATACTCCATACGTTTCTACATATGGTTGAAGGATCACAGAGAACGGTAGGTATACAATTTTTAAATATAAATCTTGGTTTAAAAGCTTCGTCATTACTCTGCAGATAAAAAAAAGCTCAGGAGAACATTGAGTAACAAAAATTTAATTTCAAATAGAGATTGAAACAATTATGTGGTTTTCCAGTCTCTTTGGATTTAATGTCGCCGATGCTGTTCCTTTGTTAATCAGAGCTTTCAAAAAAGCTTTTTTCTAGCTTTTCACGTAAAGAGCATATCGCTCATAACGCGGCGACGCTAATGGCCTGTCATGGATTTATCGAGACTATCAGGACGAACGACGAACTTTTCAAACCCATTATTACTATGGATAGAAGCGCGATTTATTGCCTTAAATTTGATAACACAGGCCGTGGCTTTTTCGTTAGAATTTTTTTTTATTGAAATCGCAACATAGTTTTCAAATTTTAGCCCATCGAAAATTCTGAATATAAAAATTGTTCCGTAACGCAACTAGCTAAGGAAATAAAGCTCCAAGGAAGCTCATGCCCACGAGCTTTTTCAAACTAGTGACACGTCATTGCTTCTAAAAGATAGTTCAATAGACGAAATTTTCTTGTAAAATTTGCCACACAGCTCGACTCGTAGTATAACTCCACTTAAATTCAATTGACTGCCCTGAACTCGAAGGTTGTTAGCAAAAACCAGCTCTAGCTGAAATCTAATTGAAGTAGTAATCGATCATAATTGATGACAACAACAACAACTAAAGAATACACAACAAATTTATTAAAGCAAACATTTGCTACCAGTTTTACATATAAACATACACATACAACATGTTGCTGGACGTTGTTAATGTGACATTCACCGTTACTTTTTTATGCTCTTCATAAAAAATTTACGTTTTGCATATATATATATAAATGCACTAACTACTGCTCTTCGCAAACGCTTCTTGAAAATTTAGCCGTTTGTGCAACACATTGCATTTCTCTTCATATAAGCATTTATTTTCTGTGTGTGTTTGTGTCGGTGTGTGTTGGGTGCATGTGTGTCTGCATGGTAATTCAATAAATCAACATATTGATAAAGTTCAATTTATGGTCAATCAATCATTTTTTAATGAATGAACCAACAACACTAACAACAAACGGAACGTTTGCAACAGCAGCACTCAGCGCTATCGCATGTTGCAGCTATTAATCTATCATTGACGAGTAAATGTGTACACACGCTACTACGCACACTTATTGGTGTGCATCTTTATTTTGCCTGCAATCAGCAACAGTTGCAACATACATATGTGGCAAGCATCATTCTTTCGGCTGTGTGGAATCTTCGTAGCTGCAACAAGTTTTAATAACGCCGGCGCATACTTACATAACTGCCATGCAACAAACGCCACAATCTGTGTGTATTGATTGCCCGTTATGGCAGGTATATGCGTTTATTTTTGTTGTTGCTGTTTTGTGTTGTTTGGAAATATAAATTTGTATGGATTTTGTGACGGGTTTATTGCAGCTCATGTGCTGGCCAATACTTTCGCCTATGAAGTCAAGGTTTTGTGAAACTTGCAAAAGATATTAGACAAAGGTGGACCTAACATATGAAACTTAATCTTATTCTCAGTTCTCCTTGATAAGGCTCTGTAACTTTTCTACGACTTGAAAGAAAAAAAGTTCATTCTGATTTTTCAGCCAAAACTTACTACAGGGTCTAAGTCAGCGTTAAGGAACTACAGAGTACACGCAGCCATTTGATTGAGTAGATTTCTTATAAATTGACTCAAATGCACGTGCTACATTATGTTGCACATAGGCATACAGTTACATGTGCACCTTAATACTAAGGTGTTTTAGTGCATGCCAGATACTGCCGTTATGCTGTGGGCTAAACAACAACAACGTCTTACAAAAACAACTATCTAAATAGTATAAGCAACACGAGTGGTAGAGGAAAATACGAAGCAGCTGCAGCAATTTCCGTGCAAAATTCTTTGCCTGTGTTTATAAAAAATGAATAAAAATAATAAACTCAACAAAAAAATAACAACAAACACTCACTTCTGCTGCAGCAATGGCCTGCGGAGATTTGCATTTTTTCACTAACGTTCACTCACAACTTTCCGCCGCCTGCAATTTATCAACCCCATTGAGAAATTAGAGCGACACACAACGGTGCATTTGGCAACATGTTTGTAGCAACGAATGTGTTTGCTCGCACAGAATGTTGCTATAAATTTGCACAGAAAGAACATTAAAATGAATGTGAAAAGAAATTGCTTTGGAGAGCGTTGAAATATTTATCGCCAGTGAAGCAGGTGGTTGGCAACAATTGCCAAGGCGTCTAAGAGTGAGTGGGTTCTAAGTAAAATAGTATGTATATTTATATATAATAGTAATTTTATTTTTGTAATTGTCGATATTTTTGAGGTTTTAAAATATTTTTTGAGAGCAAGTTTGGGTCAATATTTTCGAGAGCCTGGAACATAAAGCCTGCGATTAATTGGTGGGCCAAAAAAAAACACAGAATATAAATACTAAATCCTGTTTTTGTAAATATTGATTCTTGAACAGTGCTGAAATCGATATGAGAGCTCTAGCAAGCTGAGGTGACCTCAGAGAACGCAATAAAGGTAACAATCCAAGATATCTCTGAATGTATAGTCTCATGAACTGCTAAAGTGTATGTTATTAAAACATTGTCGCCTATGCGCAGACCAAAAGATGTGGACTAAACTTCTATATTTTTCCTGTTGAACGAAATCTTCTATTTGACTTAACAGTACAGTACTGCCATTATTGAGGGATATTCACATCTCTTTTCCTTTTCATAGTTATTTCAACAAAAGACTTCCCTCTAGCTTATGAGCATTGCTTTTCTCATTATTTTCGTTCCAACTAATAATATTTATGAATGTGTTCACTAATACGGCTTCTTCTTTACAAAAGGTGATTCGAATATATGTACATATGTATAAATGTTTGTTGATATTTATAAAGAATAAAAATTTCGTTGTATTTTAGAAAACTACAATACTTTCTCAAACTCCTTCGTTTTTTCGACACTTTTGGCGGCCTTTACGTTCACTTTGAATGCGGAAAACTTTTTATGAACTTATGAAACACATTCAAATATACTTAAAGAACATCTAAAGCGCAACAAGTTTTGTATCTAGAAATAAATGTACACATTTCTGACATCCACCCTGTTCTTTAAGAGTGAAGTATTAACTCTCTTCTTACTTTACCCGTACTCTTAAATATTTCTTAAACATTTCTACATTTCCTTGACAAGCATTTATGCATATTAGAAACTGCAAAACAAAAATAGCAAAATAAAACCATTTAAGGGGTAACTTCTGCAATTTCTTATGCTTTTAACTTTGAACAGTTGATTCCCTTCAGCACTAAAAACTTTATTTAACTTAAGCCTTATGTAAGCTTTTGTGAAAAACATATTCAGCTTTTAGCTTATTGACTTCTTTTCTAAATGGTATTGCACTTGATTACATACATATGTTATGTATGTACTGTTAGAAATTCGTCTGTCTGTGTTCATTTTACTAATATGGCTCAAGTAATTTACCCTTTAGAAGCTCATTGCTCTCTTCTGATTGCTTAAGTGAAGTCTTGCTAGTTAACGAAGAGCTAGTTACGAGTACTTACTATATGATAAATATATAAGTAAATAAAATATTTGAAAGTATTAAAATTCGCAAAGGGTTTCTTTAAATAAATGAATGATTATTAAAAAAGCGCTCAAAATAATTCTTTAATTTTATCAAAATACATTTAATGAACCTTAAAATTTAATATTTTTTCTAGAAAAGTGTGTTCGATGCTAAACTCATATAATCGCCGATTATCGTAATTATTAAAATCAATTTTGCTTCCCTAACTTAAATAACTTTTTTCTAAACCAATTGTAATACAAAGATTAGTTTAAAATATGGAATTAAAAGAAATTACTAGCGCTTGGTCCTATAGCCTCATCGCATCTTTTCCCACAAAGCATTTCTGCCCTCATTTCGTTATATAAGTTTTTTTCAGAAGATTTAGACCTACCTATACATTACCTTTTAAAAAATTATGTTCTGCGTTTTTCGCACATTTTCTTACTTTATCTAATTTTTTTAGTGTTGAACCCAACTTGTGTGACTAAATATCATTTTTGACTCTATATGTAATTTAATTTTATGTTAAATATTTCTTTATTTAATTTTCCTATTTGAAACTTGTAACGAGAGATTTCTCCAATACTCTACTGGGGCAAACCAAAGAACATCTCTCATCTTTGATATGAGTTTTAACTTGAGATTACTCTGATATGGAACAAAACATATAGATAGCATTAAATATGAAAATTGTATAAATTATAAATTAAGACTAAACCACATCTGTGTTTTATAGCATAAATAAGCAATTCTAAGTTTAAATAAATGTTTTAAAATCCACATAACTCTTTACCTACTTTCAAAATCTTTATAAACTCAAACTAAAAAGTTAAGATCTTCAAGTACCCAAGTACAGTAAATTACTTAAAAGTAAATTTCCCATGCTACGGTTCAAAGCATTAACTTTGAATGACCCCCTAAAAAAAAGGTCAAATGAAGAGCTGATAGCGGCAAGAAGAAGAAAGAACGCGGGAAGCCAAAAAAGGTCAAAACTAATGAAAATCCTTTTTTTTGTGAATCCAACAAATTAACTGTAAACGGTTAATTTGAGAAGCTTCAAAAAGCTTTCACAAAGCGAAATACATAAAACACACACAAAATGAAACTGAAACCAGAGATAACGAAAAACCAGCCAAACAACAGCAAATAACAACAAAGCTACTGTTACCTACTAATTTCGAGAGTTGGCAAATATAAAGTCTAGAAAGTCAAAAGAAAAAGTAGCAAAGTTTTGACTTCACTCACTGCCTTGCAACATGCCACAAGTCACAAGCTAATTATAGACATTTCACTTTTGCTGTCTATGAAGGATTACAAACAAATTGCTGTTTGGTGCGGCACAGAGGGTGTGTGCGAAGGCGGGCATTGATGAGAAGTCTTGTAATTTGGCGAGTTTATAATTAAAATGCAAGCAACAATTTATCATGACAAACCGTTTGTGCCTGACGGCCATGCCACGCCTGCTAAATGAAACGTGTTGGGGAAAAAGTTTTCACAAACACGAAAATTATTTGATGTAAAACAATACTTGTGAGTAATATGGGATAATCCTGCGTTAGGAGAGAAAAATATTTTGAAATACAAAAATATAAAATATAATAATTTTAAAATTAATAATTAATATAAAAAAATAAAAGAAATAATTTAAAATTAATATTTTTAATATAATTAAGTTTAAATTTTAATATTAACCTCTTAATTTAATATTGTAATATTAAATTTAAAATTATTCTAATTAATTAAAATTAAATAAAAAACAAATAACAATAAAAAATATGTAAATTAAAAAAATTTATAAATTTTGATTATTAAATTATACAAAATTAAAAAAGTTAATTTTAAAATAAATAAAAATTAGTGAATTATTAATTAATTACAGATTATTATAAATATTATTTTTTTTTTATTTTAATTAATTTTTCATTTCATTTTAAAATTATTGTAATTAGTTTTTCAATTAATACTTTTTATAATAATATGTAATTAACTAATAATTAACTAATTTTAATTTATTTTGAAATTAACTTTTTTAATTTTATTTAAATTAGTAACCAAAATTTATATTTATTTTATTGTTATTTATTTTTTTTTTTTGTATTTATATAAAATTTTCTTGCAAAATAGTTTTTTTACTTAAAATATTTTATTAATTAATTACTAATTAAAATGGATATTTTTAAATTTTTTGTTTACACATAAATATTTTTATTTTAACTTTAAAATAATTTTTTATTTAATACATTTTTTAGCCACTTAAAATTACTCAAATGAGTTGGCAAATTGACAAAATTAGCATTAAAAGAAGTCCATGAAATCGTCAACAAGATTTCATAAATCTTATATATAAGTATATACATGTCTGCATATACAACCATCATGTATATGCACACTTATATTTTTATTCGAGTACTTACAATCATAGTACATTTATCAAATTAACAGCCATGAGGCATGTTGTGCTGCTGCTTGTGGTAGTGGTCACTGTGACCCAAAATCACACTCGAGCTCCAATGACCATATTTATGTATTCGCGTATATAATACGTATTTATCCATGTTTTTTCACTTGAATACATTACTTGGTAAGTGAAAGACATTACAAAAATCTGCAAGAAAAATTACTACAAATTTTCATAAATCATTTTTAATGAAGTTTTTTCTTTTATTTAAGTTGTTTGGCGGGTCTTTTGAGTTGCTGTAAAGCTGATACAGTGTGTTGAAAGGGTTGAAAATCTGCTTATATTTTTAAAGATATTTTGTTTGTAATATTGGCTCATCGTTTTAGTTTTACCAGACTCTTGAGTAGAAAAATTTATGGGTTATGTTTTTTTCTTAGTTGATAGAAAATAGTTTTTCTTCAGTCTTTGTAAGTTGAATGACACTCTATGGTATAAACCTAGATGGATGCATGTTAGTAACTTCGTAGTAGTAGGAAATTTGAAACTGCAGACAGAGATGAGAACTACACAACTCGAATTTATAAGCCATCTTTACTAACTAATTAATTAAGTAAAGCTTACTTTATAGATATATTATTTAAATTTTGCCCAATTCCGATCTATATTTTATAATAGTTGTATTACTCATAATCAACCCATAAGCTACCGTATTTCCAACCAATCTATCTATATATACTATTATATAAGATCACTTCACTCAAAAGAATTTAAAAGCGGTACGGATGCGTTTTAGAAATTGTAAGGAACACGCAAGAAAACTACAAGTATGACAGAGAGAGAGAGCGAGAAAAAAGAGAGGGAGAGATAGCGTGAGAGTGAAAAGAGATAGTGGAGAGGGAGAAAGAGATAATTTCGACTTCGTGTGATCTTAAAGAAGCGTTTGAAGTTAATATGAGCACTACGTCCGCGACTTGTACAACGTTTCGACGCCACTGCGCTAACACCAAAGCAATAATTTTTTAAAATCGTTTAACATAGAGATATATAGAGAATATAAACACATAGAAAATGAAGCAACAGTTGCAGAGAAGCAACTTGCTGTGTCTCTAAGTTAGGTATAAAAATATTCTCTCTTATTCCATGGACATTCAAGGGCATATACCATATATTACAACTTTATGGCACTTAGCAGCAGTTAAAGCGTTATTATAAAAAATTATAATTATATATGTACATTTATAATCTCCCGAACATCAATGACAAGGCACATAAAACGCCAACAGGTCGCATTCATCAACATGTTGCAAGCACATTATGGCTTGGCCCATCACAGCGCTTTAAGTGCTTCTACAAATGTCTAAAAGCTTAAAAGGTTTTTACTGCAACAGCACTGTAGTTAGCATTATTCCTAGAAAAAAACAAAACACGATAAATATGTGTATGTGTGTGTATGTGGCCACTCAATAGGCGTAACCATAAACTGGTGGACATTTAATAAAAAGTATTGAATTTTATAAGCGTGAAATAGTAAAACTTTATGGCTTCGCGGAGTCAGCAGCTTGTTGCGAACAGGTACTTACACACACATCATTTTACAATCAGCATTCGTGGAAAAACGCTGGCGATGGTGTATGCCACCACAGTTTCTAACATAATCGAAGCGACAATCAGCGCTTTGATGCATACTAATTGTTGTTGTAGGAATTTTATGCTATCTTGCCACAAAAAAAATTGTAGTAAAATCAGCAACCAGTCAAATCTGCTAGCAGACAATTCCCAACTGTCCGTTAAACGTGCCACAACTGCCATTTTTCTATGTCATTTGCCACACTTGCCACATTATAGTGATTTCGTGCCTGTGTATGTGTGTGTGTATTTCATACGTTGCAAGCGTATATTATTTACTTTTCGCAAATTCTTAAGGTGTTACCGCCAACACACCGCGCCCATTGTGGTGTTAATAGCGCTTGGTGTGTCTATGCGGGCAATAAATCTCGCTTAGTGGCAATTGAACGCGCCACATAACTACGATATGTAATAACGGGCAACACGAGCGTATATGTGTACAGCAACATTTGGACTATTGCACGTACAAACGCAAATTATTGGTTTCACTGTTGTTATTGTTATTGCAACGTTGTGACGCTTTTGTGTCTGAACGGCGAGATTCGTTGCATACGATTCGTTGGAGCGCACGTCGCAGCCGCGTTGCCGCCAAAACTGCCACAAGCGTATTCAGCATTTTTCGTTGCTTGCAACACCCATTTTGTGGCGTTGCGTGCATGCCACTACGCATTTGCCACATATTTGTATGATTTTTTTTCTAAAAAATGTTCGCCCATTTTTTTGCCACTCGCTGGTCGTGCAGCTTGTCGCCGGTGCAGCGTGCTTGCATATCGTCGTTGGCAAGTGTTACGATTTACCGTTAGTTACGCTTGTTTAGATACAAAGCCATCGATAACAAATTGTCGATAAGTATTTTCATGCATTTAACTCGTTGCTTTTTTGTCGCTGTTGTTGCACTTTACAACTCGATTTGACTCTTTCTATGGCCTGTGAAAAGAAAGTATGGCGAATTTATTGGCAGTTGGAGGACGGCGCAAGTATGTTGCATGTGACAGCTGGCAAAATAAAGTTATCAACAGTTTGGTTTTGTAGTGGATTTCATTGATGTCTTAATCGGCAAAACAACATTGGAAGTTGTACAAATGTCTTTTATGGATGTCAGCTTGTCGAAACGTTCAAATTTTCAACTAAAATGGGTCGAAATTTCGAAATGTAATAAATTATTAAATCAGGTATGCGGTATTTTCGGTTCATAACGGCACTAAATATCAGACATACACCTTAAGTGCTGTCAATACTCCCTAAAAGCCTAGCTTGGACTTACTTTTGTTACATTCGTTCCTTTAAGTTTTTCAAAAATCTTTCAACTTCATAAATAACAGTTACAGAGATATATTTTCCGGATTTACCGTCCCTGTTTCGGGAGTTTACATTCTTCATTGACTCAACAGTTCTTTTTTCTTGATTCAACAGTTCCAAAGATTAATCTTTCGGATTTACCATCCATGTTTCCAGAGTTCACAAAACATTTATTTTTATAAGAATCGACTAAAATCACTTATAAGTCACTGCTTTTTGCGCTTTGGTTGTCATTAAAAAAAGTATAAATTTTCGTACCGAAAACTTTAAAAATAATCTCTTTAAGTCAGCATCTCCTACTCGCTCCAAATACTCCTACAAGCTATCTAAACCAAATCAAGAGAAACATCACTCGCACTGTCAACCAGTTATTAATTCAACAATTTCGAACACTTCTTCAATATGTCCACCTCAACGAAACTGAACTGCTTATTTACCAACAAAAACTAGCAAAAATGAGTGGGTCTGCAATTGTGGCGAGTTCCTAAACTTCGTGTTTGAATAGAGAAATCGTTGCTTCAAAAAGTTTTTAAGCATGCGAGCTAAGATATGATGCGTTGGTGGTAAAGCAAGCTAAGAAACAAAATTAAATAGAGGCAAAAAAATTTGGTAAGAAATTAAAATTTTTGTAGATTAATAAAAAGATTGTGGCATAATGTTAATTCAAAAAATATATAGGAATTAGAATACTGTAGTATCTCATCAAGGAAAAATGTAGTGATTTAATCAAGCTTTGAATTTGAAAAAAGTTGTTTAGTTCATTAAAGCTCCATAAGCTTAAAGCTGTAGCGTTTATTTTCTCGTGTAACAAAAAGAAGCTTTCGCTGTCATAAAAAGAGTAGAAGCTCTGCGATTTCAAGTTGATTTCAAACTACGAAAAAGCTCTCCAGTTTTCAAAGATAACCAGTTACTTAGTTAGTGAACGATTCAAGATAGATGGAATCTCTGTGTATCGATTTATATGGTATTTAGATCCAAACTGTTTCTTAGAAGGACTATTACTATAATATCAATACTCCATACAGTTATTTTACTGGTACATTTTTTCATCATAAAAGAGTATACAAAATCGTTATCCTGCTTAAAAGCAGTCAGTTTAAATGCTATAGTATTCCGAACTGTACAATATGTTCGTGAATTGTAACGCTGACTTAGATAATAATTTAAGCCGAATTTTGTCAAGCGATCTTGTAAAATAAAAAAGTTTTCTCTACAAGGACGTGAGTTTGGTCGATCAGTTTGTATGGCAGCTATATGCTATAGTGGTCCGATGTCGGCGATTCCGACAAATGAGCAGCTTCTAGAAAACTGGTGGACTAGTTCGGATATATACAGACAGTCAGACATAAGGGCATCACTAAATCGACTTAGCTTGCCATGCTGATCACATATACTATATATACTTTATGGAATCTCCTATCCTGTTCAGGGTATAAAAAGCATATCTTAAATTTATGTTTTTTTTTTATTTTACTGAAATCGTTTTTAGTTTGGGTGAGTTTTTGTACTTGTACTGTAGAGAAAATTTTACTTAGAGCTCGAAAGTTTTATTGTCAGAAAAATTTTCTGTACTCTCTTTTAGTATTTATTAATAGAATTTATTTTATTTATTTATGATTGTTTATAAAACTTTTTGGATTTGCATTCAAAACTATATGTGAAACTTTGCTACTGTATCTCAAAGTCATCTTCTTTTGTCCTCATCAAGTGGTTTCACATATACCCACTCAGCTTTTACTTGACTATATACAAAAATATTTACAACAATAACTATATATATGTGTATATAATGTACATATATTTACGAATTTATTTTAGTTTATATTTAGCTGTATATGTTTGCGTGTATGTGTGTGCAACTTGGACATTCAATGCCTACTTGAGACTGGTTTCCTTCGTCGCCATTCAATCTGCACAGCGTCGCTAAATCGGGTTTCTTCAAGGGGTCTATGGCGTTCGTTTGCTCCACTTGAGTTTGTCAAGTGTTTGTGGCACTGTCAATTATTACCGTGTATTTCTGCAGTTGGATACGCGAGCAGCTGAAAACAGTAAGAGAGAAGAAGAATGCTGAAATTATAAGTGGGAAAAAAAAGAAAAACAATTAAAAAAATGTAGAAAAGCAGAGTGAGTTGGTGAAATAGAAGGCTCGAGCTAAACAATGTGGAGTAAATGAGGAAAAGAACTTAGTGTTGTTGTTGGTTTTTTTTTCACAGCCGCTTGTAATTACTTCATTTATGTGGCAGGCTGTTGTTGTTGCTGCTATTGACGTTGTTGGCAGTCAGCTGTGACCGGTGACTAAATTATTCGGGTACTTGAAATAGCTGCAGCGTAACAGGAAAATAAATGTAAAACGAAAGCGAAAAACTCACTAAATGTTTTAGGGAGCAGGCAACAAATAATTAAAATTGCAAAAGGTGGCAGTGACAGTGAGGAAAATAATTTATGCCGTTCAAGTGCTACGCAATTACCGTAAAAATAATATTGTTTTGGGGCAAATGAAGTTGCTTGGTACCTGCAATTTTCAGACTGATATATTTTTGTTTTCATTTCTTAGTGTGGATTGTAATTAAAATTTGGTTTTGTCACAAAAATGTGAAAAGAGAATTAAAGAAAAATGATATATACTTCAGCGAAGTCTTCATTTGCATAAATTAAAATAAGCTTCCGCTAAAATTAGTGAGTAAACCAATATTGTCAGCTCAACTCATTGTTTAAATACCTAAAGTAAACAGATTTAAATTTATGATTTTTTTTTTGAAACTTGCGATGTACGAGTAGTTAAAGTAGTACGCAGCTTCAAGTAGTTATTATATTTTGAAGCATTTATTATTTAAAACCCTAACTGTTGGTTAAAAAAAGCATGCAGGTAGCACAAAGTACTACACCCAATACTGGCTAATTAAAGGTTACCAGATTTACTGTATGCACTAGATGTAAAACTGGCAGAAGGCGTGTGCAAAGTTTGCTTTATGTACTGCGAATACTTAAAATCGAAAACAGATAATTCGTGACGATTTGGTATAATTTTGGCAATATCATTGTTCCATATTCTTAAACACTATCTTAACCTTCTATCGACAATCCTTTGATTATTTGATTTTCCTACAGATGAGATTTATAATTTACATATTTTAGAAAATTATTTTGTTACGGTAATTGCCTTTTTCTCGTTTTAGAAATATAAAAAAAGGTTGAAAATTATCGGGATCACGAACTTGTAATTTTTAATCCCGAAATTTCGGGACTCATATCTGTTTTTCTTTTATTCGGTATAAAAATATGAAAAACCGCGAAATTTATCGGTATCCCGAACTTGTAATATTTAATCCCGAATTTTCGGGATTAACATCTTGTGTTGAATTTGCTGAAAAACAAATTTTACGGCACATTTGTTTTATTTGTCGCTCAATTTGTTTGGAATGCACTCACTTCGGAGTGTTATGCAGACAGCTAATTTAATCAATTTCTAACAAAAACTGCAATATCGTAACACTAATCTCACACTCCATTAAAAATTACTTATCAGCGATGAAAGTAATAACTTTTTGATTAATTTTTAATTAGCTGATACCGCGATAAAGTTGTCAGTCGCCTCAGCAGCAATCAAACTTGCAACAGCGCCATCGCAACCAATTCAAATATCGGAGCGATTAAAATGCAATCAACAAACAAAGCAAAAGACAGCTAAAAAAACCAAAATGCCGAGTCAATTATTGAGTACCGGTTCTGATCGCGTTATGCATCAAGTGCTAAGTATATGAAACGAACAAAAGTAGTAATAAATTCAACAGTGGTGCGTAGATGAACGGGAGTCCAAAGCATGCGGATGTTGCAATCAGAGCGGGTGCGCATGCGCGCGTCACTAACTGAGACGGGCTTCCTTTTCATGCAGCAAAACATGCCACAGCTCGATTTCATGATATTTACAATACACTCTTATATTTCAAAGCCATGATTTGCACGCGGTATTTGCTTGCTGCAAGTAGCCGTCAAATGCTGCCTGCAACATCACTTTCGTGTAAACTGCGCTGATATAGAGCGTGCGCTAATTAATTTCTAACCTGCTGCGCTTTATTTTTGTCGCCACTCGTTTGCTCACCATGCTACATTTTAATAGCTTTAGTTACGTGCAACGCCCTTTAGCTGCATATACACATGACTTACATATTTACACGGTTGCAATCGCTAGGCGCTCAGGTGTGCCGTAACCATTTACAAGCCACATTTGTTATACATAATAGTCAAGTTCATTCTTGCCACTTGTGGCATGTGTTTTCCTTCTGCTGCTGTCAAGCCATGGTGTCTTCACTTTAATTGCATGATTGTTACAAGACAAGTTTTGCGAACTTGTGTGGCTGGTTATCTACAATAATACCGGGCTCATCACTGTCACTATCGTTGCCTGACCGCTGCGTTGTTTCGCTGGTTTATTCTTAGCTTTTCGCTATCATTGTTGTATGTTGCAAGCCGAAAGGGCTGGTGTAAGTGAGGCAGGCATTTAAATATTTTAGAAATGTTGCGATCGCACGTTGTCACAAGCAAAAAGCTGCAATCGAAGTTATAGATGTGCCATATATACAGTTGGCGGATACATTATTAAGGACAATGTTTTTAGAACTGGTGGTATGTTACTTTGTAGCGTGGATTTTTGTTAGGTTTTTGTAAAAGTCAGTTCTAGGTTTGACACAATCAGTCATACGAAGCCTGAAAGCCCATATAATTCAATATGTCTAACAAACTTACTTGGAACCATATTGCAGAGATAAATGTTAAAGAGCTTGATATTGAATGTTTAACATAAGATTATAACTGTATTTGATATACTCAGCAATGAGCCGAATTCCCCCGGATGAACCCGAACCCAAACGAACATTTAATTTTTGTGTGTTCGAAGGAATTGTGCGTCGTCTGTCACAAATCCAGTTGGTGGCTCCTGTGTTCAAACCAGTACCAGAGTATAAATTTCAATTGTCGAGTTTTGCGATTGGTGGGTTCTGAGTCGAAATTAAATTCGAATTATTATTATTTTTTTTTATAGAAAAATAATTTCTGAGGAAAAATCTATCACTGAAAGCCTGAGTATATATGTATCAGACTTCGCATAAAAGCTATCCGACTCTTAGAAGCATCTTATAGCTTAGAGGTCTCCACTTGTTTCACATAATAGCAAGTCACAGCACAAATATGAGAAATACCTTAATGTCAATTTAGCTGTGAAGGGTATATACGGAAAATACTCTCATTTCACTATTTTATATTGTAGTTTCATAATATTTAGAGTGCCACTGTTTTTCCTCGTACCACTGTCGTCCCTCGAGCGTAGCTTTATTATTTTGAGCGGCTTCCTTGTTGAACTATTTTTATGTTGCAAGATTTCTGCTCGATTATTGTTATCACTTTTTCTCTCTTCACTCTCGAAGTTGTAGTGCAATGGCTTGTGCTTATATAATTTTTATCGCATGCTTGTACTCATATCCTATTGTGATTCTTAGTTCTTATTTCCCTTTGTTGAATTTATTTTGCTTTTTATGCCTTTCGTTAGTCGCCCCTCCAACACATGCTCTAAGCAACTAAAGCTCGTTTTCTCTTTTACTTGACATATTTTTCGGACTATTTCCTATTACTTCACTGCACTTTTCTTCAGACATTCGTTCTGCTGCGTTAGCCTGGTATATTTTGTGGCAACAACATTGTGTGTTTTTTCTACTGAGTAGTTCTAGCTGCCGTGGACCCACGGCCAGTGGTGGCGCGCCCGCAGCGAATGGAGTTGTCATTGCTAGCCGCACGCGGTCTTGTATTATTTTTCTTTATAAAAATATATGTCTGTTTATATATGCTATGTTTAAATATATATTGATATATACATAAATATACATTGGTATACGCGTATAAGTACCAACGAATCTTCTGCGCTTGCAACACTCTGCTTGCAACGCATACTTACAACCAGCAAGAATTTCGCTTTGACTTTCAACACACCCAAGCGAATGCGCTTTGAGTTGTTCTTTCGTTGATTTCTGCTCGATTTAATACGAAAGCGAAGTGGCTGGCAATCAACCGTACAACCGAGCGGTCAGCCGCTGCTCGACCAGCGACGCAGCCATGCGTCTGCAAAGTTTTCCCGACCATATACCCGGAATATGCTTAAATCTTCATTTATTACTTGCCGTTTTTCCAACTGCATTTCTAATTGAATATTTTCCACATTTCATGTTAAGTTATTTTTTTTTTTGCTTTCGTCGTATTTCCTCCTTTCATTTTATTAACACTTTTAATTTCTCGTCACCGCACAATTTCAATTGGATTTCTTGCACCATTTTCCGCTTTTTCACTGCGCTGCGAAATCGTCGCATGGGCAATTAGTTGTGGCGTGGTTGAAGCTTCTTGGATGGTGGAACTTGTGGTTCGACAGTGTAAAACTCAACCCAGTACATATAGACACGTGTACCTGCATAGTTTTGCTTTCCTTTGATTGTGGGTTTATACGTTCTACGTAATAAACGTGACAGGCAATTAATTAAGGTATTAAATGAAAATGATGAGGAATGAAAATAAAACCAAGTCAGCATGTTTTATGTGAAGTAAAAGCATACAGAGCTGGTAGAATTCACTGTGCAGATAACAGTCGCTGGCAAACAGCACTATTTGTCAAGTTGCTGAAATATTTCAAGTTGCTGAAAGTTGTCATGGTGTTAAAATTTAAGAAAATTCCAAAAAAGTGAGGCATATACCGGATGAAAGCCTTAATTAAATAGTTTCAGCTCACAGTATAGGTTGGAGTTCACAAGCTCTAATGAAAGCTTGAATTCCAAAGCTTTCATACATTACTTCCAGTTATTTTTTACACTCTCGAAGTTGTAAGCCAATGACTCGTGCTTATATAATTTTTCCTCGTATATAATTTCGAACGCATGCTTGTACTCAAATGCTCCTGCCAAAAAGTTTTCTGCACTTGCCAATCGCAACTTAATAAATAATTATATTAATTTAGTTTCTATAACAATAAGATTTTATATTACAAAAATTAAAGCAAGAACCCCAAAAGCTGCGATGAAAGTTTCACATTTATATTTTACTGTGAAACTCATTCTACATACTGGTCAACTAATCGCTTTACTATAAAGCTTTCACAAACTGTTATAGCTACAAAGCTTTTTTACTTGTGGAAAGCTGCTATAAAAGCTCTTGAGGTTTATTTATAGTAAAATTGATTTGCCTTTTGTGCATTGAAAATATAATATTTCGGACATCATTTTGTTCAAAAATATCAAAAGTTTCGTTAAAAGCTTTTTTTTGACAAAAATGCACAGAACCACATTTATTATAGAAAACAATTAAAATTTAGCTGTCTATATGCGAAGGAGAATTTTCACTCGTATATTTCTGCTTCATTTGCTATCAACATAAAAAGCTCTTATCAAAGCTTTCAAGTTTCAGCATAGTTGTAAAATTAGCAATTCTGGGCAAAGCATTTACTTCTCTTCTGAGCGCTCTTTTAAAGCTTTTTGCGCTTTAAGCTTTTAAATATTTGCTAATGATTCCTTTAGTTCATCTGATCGTGTGATATAATATATTGTTATATCTGTAGTGTTTTGGTTCATAATCTACTATTTTTTTTTTTTCTTTTTGCCAAAATGTTTTCCTTTTTTCTTTCAAACTCCCAGCTATTTACTATTATAAATATTAATAACTGTATATATCTATTTATATTACTTCACATATACTTTATACATATATATATTTATCTACATACATAAATATATGTACCACATCTACTGCTTCTACAGCCAACTTTATTACCATCCATCTTAAGGCCGCTACCTTATTAGCCAGCAATCAACATTTCGTTGTTATACCGCTCAATCATTTGATCTCGCCAACAGCTTCGGTTAATGATTGCGTATCAAATTTGCTGTAAATAGCTGCCAATTAATAGCCAATAGCCGCTGTGTTGCTAATTGTAATTAATATGTAAATCGATATGTGAATATCATGCTACACAGCTCAATCGTTGTATGTTGGTACGTTTTATTAGCGAATGAAAAAAATAAATAAATATAAAAGAAAAATAAATACAACGAAACAAAAAGGTAAAAGAAAGCAGAATTCGAAATATTATAGAAAAAACAAATTAAAAATCCACGTTAGAATATATTTCCGCTCAAATAATGTTGCATGCGGCTTAATTTGCTTCAACAATTAATGGTGCTTTGAAATTTGCACCAAAAAGTAAATAAAAGAAGAAAATAATATGATTTTGAAAATTACCGAAAAACTTCTAATGAACTCACCAAAAATTTACAAAAAAAACTCTAAAAATTCTTTTTAACTAATCAACGAAAACTACCAAACCAGCTGTTGGTGGCCACAACCACTTACAACGCTTGTAATCTTCAAACTCCGTAGTTTATTTTTTAGCTCATTAACTGCACAGTTTTTTTTTTTAAATTTTTTACTACCGTAAACTACATTTTTGCTGCCGGCACACCGCCACGTCTTAGCTTTCTTTCTGCCTCGCCAGCCAGCCATTAGCTTAGCAGCCGCTTAAAAGCATTTGGTAAGCAATGCAGTTAAAAAGTTTAACCCGCAAGCAAACACACACAAACGCGAAGTGAGTTTAAGTTCTTTTCAATGCAATTTGCTTAATGAGCTGCAGCTTAAGTTACAGCTAAATTATGAAATAAACTTTTTAACTTTTTAGTGTTCCGTTTTGTAATTGTTGAAATAGTTGAGTTGGTTGCTACGAAGCTGGATGTTAGAAGGAATCGTCGGAGGCCCTAAAAAAATATATTATATATGGTAAATGATGATCTTCTGTCTGACCGTCTGCCTAGTCCTTTAGTTTTTGAGATATCGATCTGAAATTTTGCACACATACTTTTCTTCCCATGAAGCTGCTCATCTGTCAGAATTGGCAATATCGAACCACTATAGCATATACATAGCTGCCATACAAACTGGTCTTTAAAAGCAAGTTCTTTTAAGGAAAATTTTTTATTTGATATGATATCTTCACGAAATTGGGCGTAAATAATTAATAAAGAATTTTATAAGACCTATAACAGTTCTTAGTATACTTTTATAAGTCTGAGTTTAAGCTTTTAACTTCATTAGTTATTTTGTAATAATCAATTTTCTTTTTTTTCTTTACAGGTAATTAAGAACAAAAACTTGTTTGCCATGGTGAGCTTGTGGAAAATATCGAAGTGAAAAATTCAACAGAGTGCATAAGAAGCCTTTTTTACCTTTCGAGCAGTTTTAAAAAATTTTAAAAGTTTTATAAACGAGGTATATTTAGTATGAGATGGCCACTCACCGATTTAAATTTTTTTTATTTTTTATTTCTTTAACTTTTAAATAATCCGCATATCCTAGAGGGAAAAATATTTAATGTAAATATTACCGTTGTTTTGAGAGATGCGCTACTCTCCACTTCCTGGCGATTACATTTTAGGGTATTTTGATATCACCTTTATCGCAACAATTTATTGAGCTACATACATAGGTATGTATACATATGTTAGTTATAGTAGCTGAAATTTTCAATTCTGATCGAAATCACTTTTTTAAGTTTAATAGCGCTAAAGCAAAGCGTTACGTACCCAACTTTTCATCATGGTTTAAAAATGTATTTTCACGTTTATAAATTATTTTTCGAAAATGTGGCAACTCTGTTAATAATAAATAGTTTACCACTCGTGCTATTAATAGGCATAGTGTAATAGTTTGATATTTTATTTGTTTTACTTTTGGTATACTTTCATTAATTATTATTTTTAACAAGGTGGCAACGTCACTATACAAATGTTTACCTGTGTTTTAATATTGAAACAAAAGAAAATTTTGTTTAATTTTTTTTATTTAATTATGTGATGTAACATAATTTTTCATGCTCTTTAAATTTATTGTCGGAAAGGTGGCAACTCTCTTTAATATTAAATAGTTTACTACTTGCTTTATTTAATGGCTTACTGTAATATTTCTATATTTTAAATGTTCTCGTTTTGTAATGCTGTCATAAATTATTGTTTTTAACAAGGTGGCAGCTTCACTATATTTCTTAATAATTTTTTGTTTTATGTACACACATACTTTTTTCACAGTTTCGTAATAATACTATATACATATTTTGTATATTTCATAAATTATTTTTTTCTTCAATATGTGGCAACACTTTCAGCACATTATATACATATTATCCTATAATAAAAGTCGTCTAGTACAGCGTACTTACCTAAAATTTGTTTAAAGCAAATAAAATAAATTGCAAGTGCATATCTATAAAACAAGCAATAAGCACACATACACACATATATATATATATACATACGTACAGCAACAGCTAATGGCATTATATAAATTGAGTATTAAAAATACATGGTCACATAGAGAAAATACGCAACAACACAGGAAGACGATTCACCACAGCTAATGTGTGGCCTTAGTGCAACATCCGTTTGCCACCGAATAATCAAACAGCTAGTTAAGAGCTTTAACGCTGCAACAACAAATACAGCAGCAAATACCGTTTACGCTAGTGTCCTCAATTGCATTTCGGCTACTGTTCGATGCAATCAACAAACCGCAACAACAGCAACACCAGTAAATACAACAAAAGTCGGCAAGCATAAAGGTAAAAGAAATGGCGCGGCGGTCGGACGAACACTTAGTAAATTTTATACAGCGACAGCGGGGCGTTGGGCGGGGTATTGTTGGGTGCGAACAATCGGCTTATGAGCTCAAGTGGCATTTGTGCGTTTGTTGCGAAAATTATCAGCACGTCATTTAGTTGCTGTTGCATGCCACCAAATATCGTTGTTATTGTTGTATTTGTTTTTGTTGTTGTATTTATGGCTTGTTATGCGTAGTTATTATAGCGACAACAACTACTGTTGCCATAGCAATTTGTGGTTGTTGCGTTGCCTCTTTGACTGTTGTGGCATTGTCATTGTTTGTTGTTTGCTTGTTGTCTGCTGATTGTACGGTCACTCAGTGACGCACGGATACACAGCTACACATGTGCCTTATGGTTGTGGCACGTTTGCATTCGCTTTTTGCTGCTTACAATTTTCGGCTCTAACTATTGCTGCTGTTGTTGTTGTGTCTTTATTGCCGCTTTTTAGCCGTTGCTGTTGTTCATTTGCGAATTTCTTTCTTGTTGTTTGTGCGCTTTATTGCTGATTGCGCTCATTGTTGTTTGTTATGCAAAGTCTCACAAAATTATGATGATATATGGCAGCGGTGCAGCGACGGCGTAGTGTTGTCGCCATCCACTTCCTGTTGCCACATTTGGCGCATTGAATGTTGCAGCTGCAAGATAAGCACTTTGGCAACACAAATGTACGCTGGAGGGTCATTCCAACTAAGAGTATACAAGGGCTAAGTATGTTTGGTAAATGTTCGGTATATTATTCGACGAAACTGCAGTTCACTTCATAGTAAAACATTCCATGGATACCGTTTTCCAAGACATTGGCAAACCTTGGACTCCGTTGAAGCCAAAGATCGTCCAAGTCCAAAGTCTTCAATTTCCGTTTATAAAAATTCAATCATGCCACTGTAGCGCTCTTTGTTAAACTCACTTGTATTTGTAGTGAAAAGTTTCAAAATGGTCCGTCGAAACCAGGCACATCAATTCCAATTCTATTTGAAAAAACTTTCGAGTAAATCTATAATCCTTTAAACCTCTACAGCGTACGAGAGAAAAGTATTCCGGCACATTTCAGCTCGCAAAATGTTTGATTTGGGGCCCTTACTGGAAAAGGACGACCCAAACCCAAATGGAAGCATAAAGAAGATGCAGACCTGCTGAGACCAAGACCGTAACCCGGTTGTAGCGCCGATCTGATGATGATTGCACCATTGCTAAATCTATAATTTTGAGTGTGTTTCGAGTTTGACTACCACTTTATAGATCGAATTCCGAATGAGGTTCCGAAGGTTGTTTCTAAACACGGTCTCTCTGTTGACAATCTCAAAGTTGTCAATGTTCTTTCAAATTCTCATAAATCCCCTCGCCACGTTTCGGAATGGCTTAACCTAGCAGGTCACTTAATTTTTTTTTTCTTATAAAATCAGGAATCATTTGAGAAAAAATATATTTTATTAAAATATTTATCCTGTTTGAGAAAAAAGTATGCATATTTTCATATCGACATCTCAAAAACTGTCGAACTTGTACGCGTATATACAGATAGTTGGGCTTGGAGTTCCCCCTTATATAAATACGAGATATTGTATCTCCTACTCCTTCATATGCGTAAAAGGCAAATGTCTCTTATTGTTGTTGTTACTTAACCAAAGTAAATGTAAATGTCTTTATAGCTGCCTTTTATTGTTGTTATTATTGTTATTGTTTTGTATGTCTGCTTCAGCTGTGTAAGCTTTTGTTTGCCTAACTATGTCGTCTATCTGTGGCGACTTGGATATTTTAATGGCCCCCAAAGCGCATGTTGCATGTTGCAGCCACAAAAATGTACAAGCAAAAGTGCGTATTTGCAGGCGAACGAACAGATTTCCGTTTGCAGAATTGTATGTTCAGCTGCATATAAAGTTTGCGCACACAAATGTGAGTACCGACATTATGGTTTTAGCCAAATTTGCAAGCCTTGCACAAATGGCATACCATAAAATATGGAAAACTTAGCGATTGCTTGTATTTGAATTTGCCACATACCAATGACTACCTATACTTGTATATTTCCAAGCCACATTTGTGTCGTTTATGATTGATCATCTAGCATTTGCTGTAGTCTTCCGGCGCGCTTTGAGCTTCTCCTTTTGCGCTAACGGCAACTGGTTGGCTTCTGTGTCACCTCTCTGGGGTTTCATTGGCTGGCGGGCCAAATATCGCCTGCTGCCACATGCAATGCATCGGTTGCGTATAGTCACTCAGCAGTTGTCTAAATTTAATTGTTGCTACTGCATAGTAGCATGCAACCATGTTAACGGCTTTTCTGGCAAGCGCGCAAGTTTTTCACTTTTCAGTTTCTTAGCCAAACTTATTTGACTCAGTTCGCATTTATGGTTGCGCTGCGTTGTATGCTCACGTTCGTTTTTGTATATGGAACTTGGACAAATATGCAGTTAACATTTGTCCCTTGGGGGCAGAGACAGCCAACGCCAATCATTGGAGGCGTTAAGCGCCCGCATAGTTGGATTTAAAAGTATTTTTGTATTTAATTTATGGATTTATTGGCTTGCAGTGGTTTGTTGCACAAACAAGTCGTGTGGTACATAGTTTTTACATTAAACGAACAACAGTTTGGAAATATTTATGCGAAATTTCGTTTGAAATATTTGGTGGCAGTAGTTCATTAGTATAATAAAACTGTCTTCATAAGGCTTAATGCCATTTTATATCAGCTTTCAAGCGTGCTACCGACGTACAATCATATTTAGTTTTTTTTGCGACCGCTTTTCCGACGCTCAAACCAGCATGCAGCAGTCCTTCAAAGATGCGTCCAAATTTTACCGGTAGTCATGGTTATACCAGTTTTATGTTTGACAGGCTCTTGACGTTATCAACCTGTGATTTCGAAGAAACAAAAAAAAATTATTTACTAAATTTTTTTGAGAAATGCTGGGGAGTTCGCAGTCCATAGCCGGATATAATTCCATGACCATTCCGCTTATTTCAACCTGGCTATAGTTGAAACGGGCTTTTAGAATATTTGTCTCATCGTCAGCTTTAATACGATTGGTTTCTATCTCTTAGCATCCCTTGCTGTCTTTGTCTAAATTCATGGTTTGGTTTACGAAATTTTACTTTCGTATAGTTCATCACAGTTCCACTGAAACTTATTTGCAAAATATTTCGGGAAAATCTGGCGTTCTCATGAAGTTATTCATATTTGGTGTACCTCATTTAGTCCTTGCAACTTGGGTTTCTATTAAAATTAGGACGCACTATCAAAAACTTCAAAGACCAGTTTGTGAAAAAAATATATCTTCTACTACCTTTTACGTTAATCGCTCACGCCAGCTGCGTCCACAACGATGCTTCCGAACGATCCTTATACATTTGACTATTTGGTACCAAATAAGATCTTTTGAATTTGAACTCTGAATAAAAGTGTAACGGTGAGAGGGAAAGAAAGAGAGAGTGAAAAAGAGCGATGAATTGTTAGGATTTGAGAAAATAAATGTGAAGAGGTGAGGGAGAGAGAGAAAGATAGAAGCTAAATGAGACTGTATGTTGAAATTATTACACACTGTGTGGTTTCGTTTAATCGTCAAGTTAACAGTGTTCGGCAATGTTATAGAGCAGTTGGTTTCAAAAGCAATAAGCGATATTTTGCCGTTTTTAGGTTATTTATATCCAAATTAGGGTATATTAAGTTTGCCACGTAGTTTGTAACACCCAGAAGGCATCGTCGGAGACACTATAAAGTATATATATAAATGATCAGCGTGACGAGCTGAGGTGATTTAAACATGTACGCCTTTCCTTCTAAAGCTCCCATTCTCTAATTAATACCTACTTCCTAACGCAGTAAATTCATATTCTTTTTGGATTATACATAAGTTATATAATAATAACTTGAACATAACTCAACTAAATAAGCCATAAATATCAATATTCACTCACTTATTTTTCAATGTGCGGCTACGAAACGACCAACTTTTTCATCCAAAAATATAACTCCTAAAAATATGCTAGTAATTTTTCAACAATTTAACTGAGATTACAGTGATATTACTGCAAAGCAAATAGAGATTTATGTTGCATGCGGGTGGCATACGTTTGCATAGCTCAACATGTAGAGTCACTAACCAAATCTACACTGCCACAACGGAGCAAAGGATAAACAATTTGATGAATGTGTCCACTGGCTGACCCTTAACATGCCATAAATGAAGTTGCGAAAGTGCTATGCGGCAGGCAAATGTACATACTCGTATATATGTATATTTGCGTAAACATATGTTTACTATATATCTGCAGCTCGCTACTATTTAGGTGCCACATTTACGCCCACTCAGTCACACAGTAGCCATAATTATTTTGTACGCTTGCACGCCTCCGCCTACTTTTGACGCTATTCGTGAAGATATAATACATATATATATAATATATATATGTATGTACTAAGTACCACTTGTGTGTGCATATGAGCGTGCTGTGTGCCTCGTACGCCTGGAAGCTGCAGGCAACAAATAAGTATATATGAAGTCGTCTATGGTGCATATGGGTAAGCTCAGAAGCATATGTACATATGCTGTATATATATATATGTTATGAATATGTGTATCTGTCTATATATACATAAATGCTCGCACTCATCCTCAAGTTCTGCAGCATTCCTCATTTATTTACCTTGCGCTCCTGCTGGTCGAGTCACAGCTGCGACATATGCATGCATATATAATATCTGTGTATGCCTTTGTATGTCTGCGCAAATGTCATACCATCGTGCAACGCAGCTTGTTGGCTACTAGTGTTTACAGCATTAACATTATTCATATTCCAGCAACGCAGCTTATCTGCGAGCAATTGTTGGTGCCGCTGTTGACCGCATAGTGAAGAGTGCGTGTGTATGTGATGACGGGATAGGTCAAATGGACAGGTCGTGCTGCCACTAGTTGGCAGCTAGTTGCCACTGGCCGCTGTAGTCGCTGACAGTCAAGATATGTCAGCACGCACAGATGGCTGCCACAGATTGTGGGCGAGTTGATGCTTTGTTTCCACTTGTGCTTACTGAATGTGGCAGCTGACTGCGCTCTTCTTTGTGTGAGAGTATGTATGTAGTTGTAGGAATTTTTAGGATTTTGAAGCGTTGGCTGGATTTATGAAGTTAATACATGTTAGTGACGACTTAAATATATTTATACACTGAACAGGGAAGCCTAACATCTTCATAAAATATATATATAGAAATGAGTGACGATCAGCCAAGCCAACTGTATATGTGCGACCTAGCCTGTCAGTTTTTGAGATATCGTTCGGAAATTTTACACTCGTGCTTTTCTCCCTAAATAGCAGCTCATTTGTGAGAACTGCCGATATCGCAACACTATTGGTTGTGGCTGCCATACAAATCAATTAAAGTCAAGCCCTTGTATGGAGAACTAATTTATTTGACGAGATATTTTCTCGAAATTTGACACAGCTTATTGGTCAAGGCAACGCTACCAGCACCGAGCAAATTATTCAGAGCGGACCACTATAGCGCACCTACTATTATTCCACCACTATTCGAGAAATATTTTTCTTAATTATCCAAACTATTTCGATTCAAAAGCTTAGTCACCCCAAATTACATGCCGCTTTACTCACCCACACACATAACTACAAATGTAATAAATATGCACCCACAAAGCAACTACTTTTCATTTCAATGTTACTCATACGCCACCGTGCACCTTGACTATACCCACACATACATTTGTGCAGACAAAACTGTTCCACTGCACGCTGAAAAATTATAGAAAAAACTCCATTTAAACATTTTAATTACTCTGCCACATGGTAACTGCTACCGTTGCATGCTAAATTATCACTATAACAACAACAACAGCACAAATAAATAATTTAACAGTTAGTGCGTGAAGCGGCAGTTGACTGTTAGCTGGAGGCTGCCAGCATGTGTGCGGCGCCTGTGCTACCGTTTGTGGCACGTACCATTATACCTCTGCTCATGTGTGAAACTTTTAAAACAATTATGCTGAGGTGCGCGTAATTCACACTTTTTCACTTTTCGCTTTCCGCTTGTGTTGCCATTTTGTGTCATAACATTTTCAGCGTTTCACGCAAATAGTTGAACGCAAATTATTTTGCACTTTCACGCAATTTTAATTTGTTGGAAGTGTAATCATTATAGTTTTGCTTTCAGACATTTTGTGGCAAGCAAAGTAGGTAATAGCTTTAACCTTCTGGCGAGAGAAGTTTTTAACTATTTCGTATCGAAAAAGTTTTATTATAATTGCTTTGAAGGTTTTTAAGCCAAAACAGTTTATAAAGCTTAATTCTTACTGTTTTTTACTGCTAGTAGGAGAAAATTTATAGTAAATCACTCTCCTTCGGAGTTATGTTACGCCGGGTTCACGATGGCTGTGTTTACTATGGCGACTACTGAAGTCTTGACTATGTTTAGAAAGTCTTTCTGAACTTATCATCTGCCACTCAATAAAGTCCCGCCAGTACTAAAGCTGTGTGATGGCTTACATATAGCTGTTACTACAGTCCTTCAGCTTTTGATGAGCCTGTCTAAACTAAAGCTTGCTTCCTATTACTTGGTGCTTTGAGCTAGGTTGTAGAACTTGCCCCTTTATAGCTTGGAAACCTTTAGAAAATACCAAATTTCATTCGCTGATAATTTGTGTTCTGCCGAAATTTTTGTTCACCATGCTAATCAAGTTATTACTTAATAAGTTCATCCTTAGATTAAGCTTGTGAAATTCTATTTGTAAAGCATTTAATATGTTTTGGCAGGAATTATTTTTCCCAATAATCATTTCCTTGTAGTCTTTAACATATTTTACTAAGACGAACAGCACCTCATATAATATATCTAAAACGTTATTTTTTTTGTGTTTTTAAAATCAGTCTTTCAATATCAATAATTTGGTGCTTAGTAAGCTGCAGTGTGATTGCAAAATCAGCAAAGGGTTGGCTGTTCGAAAAAATATGGAAATTTTAAGGATTGTATAAATTTGTTGCTGTTAATGCTTCCAATTATTTACTTAAACTGACCGAAAATTCAACTCTTCACATATATATGCTGATTGTCTTTCAAATGTGTACTCCTTTAACCCTTCTGAAATGATTTAAACCGAAAATGGCAACTCGCTTGTCGGCACTTCATCAACGGCGAACTAAAATCTGACAACAATGGCAACACGAGCCTACAATAGAAAGCGAAAATCGCAGTGTGGCTACAAAACAAGACCAACACATGAGCCATAATTGAAAAGCAGTGGCAAGAAGTCCACTTTACAGCCTATGCTAGGCATTTTAGGCAGACGCTGGCTGCCACATATATAATACAGCGACTGACAGGCGCAATGTCATGACAATTTGTTGTTGCTACCAATGTGAGCTGCACAATGCGCTAACCAGCAGTAAACTTGCAAACAAGCAACATTGCAACATTGCCACATAGCAGCACGCATTCTTTATGCCAGCGCCGAATGCAATGGCAAAACTTAGTGCCACATAAATACAAAAGCGCTGCATGCTTATATGTGTACATAAATACAGTAAAAATATATACATAAATGTGTGTGTGTGTGTGTGCAGAAGCATGCATAAATGCTGGCAACAAACAATCGTCATGCATTCCTGCTTGCGCTTGCGCATGCGGCACGTTTGCGTCGTCAGTTGCGGCAACTGCCGGCAATTATCTGTATTTGCAGGTATTCTTCTATGCATGTATATGCAGTGTCTTTGACCACAAAATAAGAGCAGCATTGAGACCTTTTCCCATTTGTTGTTCTGTGTGCTGCTCATTTTCTTACTACTGCCTCATCGTTGTCCTGCTACTGCTGCTGTTGTTGCTGCACTGCTCGCCAGTTGACAGCCGCCTGCTGTGCTCATCGCAATTGTCACAAAAGCTGCCGCTGCGTCAACTGTCAGCCAGCTGTATATATGTTTTCGTGTGTAATGCCGACAGTTGCATGCATCCGCTTACGCTTCCTTCCGCCCACCACGCAGCCGCACAATCCTGTCTTTTGTGCTCATCCCTGCAACATTCAGACGCCTATCAGCCACTCTTATCTCTACAATTCCAATTCAAAATGTCTATAACGAGTTTTTCGCCAACCTTAACTGGCTTGCTGGCCGCATGAGCCATAGTTTGTTGCATAGCTGGCTAACTGGTTGCATGGTTTATCGCATGGTTGGCACTGTTGGCTCATCAATTGCTTGATTGTGGCAATGACTGTTGCATGTTGGAAGAAGAATTTCATTGGAAATTGATTTTTTATTGAGTTTTATATACTATATATCTATATATGTGCATAAATAGATAAATAATATATATATATATATATATACGTATATGCATAAGTGTATATATTATATTTTTACCTCTCTTTCTTTATATATTTTTATTTTCTGTGTTCTTCTTCTAAAAATAGCTTCCATCTGTGTTTGTCATATTCGTATATTTACTGTCTCATGTGAAGCAGAGCAGGTGTCTTTGTGATTTCGCAGTAGATTCAATCACAAATTTGCATTTGATCTGGCAGAAGCGCTTGATTAATTGGATGCAGAATAATGAAATGTTTTTACTTCAGCTTCTCTAGATTTATGCCCCATTGCCTATATTTAGAGTAACGAGCGCCTTTTCAGCTGCTCAATATAAAAAGAAATATATACATAATACGAAAGGATAAATTTAAGGGGTTGTATCCACTTGTGAACTTCCTATATATATCTTATATAACGAATGAACAGTTTAAAGTGAAAAGTTTAAAATAATCTGTCAAATAGTTTCGGAGCTATGAACGTGTTTGTAAAAATTTTTTAACTTAGTGTAATCGACTCTCAAAATTTTAAACGCATTTTTCTCGAAACGCAGACTCTGAAGGTGAGAAAAATTTATCCGAAATGGCTATGTACAAGTATATACAGAAAAAATTGCTTAAAAGTTAACAAGAAGTATATTTTTGAAATTATTTCTCATGACATTTACTTGAAATACTAACGCAAGCTTTCACCGATTTGAACCGCATGCCGCATGCAGTTCTTCGCGTTGCTTCCACAAAATTCTAGCTTAGTCTCAATACCACTGGGACTCTATTCCTATTTATTGGTTGCATATATGCAGCTCCATTGTATCCGCACTATACCGGTTTTGTTGCATATTTTATACCATAGGCTTTGTAGTTATTGTTATTTATACATTGACGCATTCTTCATTGCAAAACAATGGAAATCTCAAATGTCTTCTCCTGCTACTATTACTTCTTCTTTTTCTTCTTCTGCTACTTCATGGCAATCGATAGCATTGTGTTGCATGCGAATCGATTGTGTCGCCGCTGTGCGATGTTGCCACTCAGTTGAGTAGCCATACTTGTAATTTATTTATAAATCATGACAGTCACTATTGTGCCCGTACGGTGGCCAGCAACATTCGTGCTATGAACTATGAGTACTTTAATGTCATGTGTTTTTTTTATACCCTGAACAGAGTATATTAAGATTACCATGATGTTTGTAACTTCCAAAAGGAAGCGTCGGAGAGTTGAGTCGATTAAATCATGTCCGTCCGTCTGTCAGTATATACGTGAATTAGTCCCTCAGTTTTTGAGATATCGAACTGAAATTTTGCATACGTCTTTTTCTCTCAATAAAGCTACTCATTTTTTAGAACCACCGGTATCGAACGGCTATAACATATAGCGGTCATACAAACTAACCGATCAAACTCAAGTCTTTGTATGGAAAACTTTTTTATTTGACAAGATATCTTCACGAAATTTAGCATGCATTATTTTACAAGACAACACTATGATATCTGAAAAACTATTCGGACCACTATAGCATATAGCTGCCATGCAAACTGAACGATCAAAATTAAGTTCTTGTATGAAAACTGCTTTATTTTTGTTGGGTATTCTGGTTTCGGTGCAGCCAAAGTTAACGTTTTTTTTTTCTTGTTACCTTTTCATATTTACGCGCTCTTCTAGCGGCGTATTTTTAGTTTTCTGCTGGTTTTGTAAGCAGTCATTAGTTCGCTGTCAGTCTCCCCAGAGATTTCATGTCTCTTCGCCAAGTCACACTCCAGCGGCTGTGAAACTGTTGCGCGCATTTATTACTCCTTTTAATTTCACATGGATTTCTGCAAACGAATTAAAAATGCACGTTTCTCATTTCATAAAAAATCAGCGAAAAATTAAAATATAATAAAATATATAACAAGTACAACTTTAGTGCCTTGGTCATAAACCCGGTAAATGGCTACCCAAAAAGGCGCTTGTAGTGCAGCAATTATCAGCAATAAAAATTATGTGAAAATGCCATAAAAAAGCTCGCATAAAACTCTCAGTTTCGTAATCTTTTTGCATTCATATTGAGTTTGTGGCATAAAGCAGTCGTTGAAGACACTTTATTTGCTTGTCTTAAAGAGTACAACAAGTCGTTTTTAATATCCACAATTTTTGCAACACACTTTTTGCCATCACTGTCACATTACAGCACGGCTGGTTGTTAGTATCTATTGTAAAATTTTATTTCGCCTTTTAAGTATTTCAAAGAATACATTTCAGTTTATAGTAACGCTTTCCGACATTATTTTACGCGATCGTAAAAAGATACAGCGAACAAGCAGGCATTACGAGGATTATTACAAAATGCAAAGAAAACAATGAAGATTTGATATTCAAGTAGAGTGCGAAAACTATTAAAGGAGGAAACTTGATTGGTATAAATGGTTGGTTTATAATTATGTATATAGTAGTAATAGACACAATTTTTTTCAGTAATATATTTCTTTTGTAACATAACTACTTATAGAAATCCTAAAAAAAAAAGCTTACAACAAACTACTTGTTTTTGACTGGTGATTAATCTGCTTAATTGTCGGTGCTGCTGACTTTGAAGACGCTAAACAGTTGTGCGCCTTAGTGACCATTGACCTTAAAAGAAATCTCACTTGTCGTTGTTTCAACTCACTGACTGCTTACCTAAACATTCTAAAGCGACACTAACAGCCCGAGCATTTTTTGGTAATTAATATGTCAACATACCGGTATTTACACCAGACTAGCGGACAAAGAAAGCAACTGATAAAGCAATTAGCTTTAGAGAAAGTAGCTTCAGAAGAAAGTAGCTTTAGTAGAAAGATGTTTCAGAAGAAGCTGCCAAATCAGACTTAAGGTTAAAAGTGAAGCAGTAAAAATTGCTGATTTTTGAGATTGAAGAGAATGATGGGCGAGATTTTTTGGGTCAGTCTTTGAAAAGCTTTTGAATAATTGAACTGTATACTCTAAACCGTAATAATGGTAATGATAACTAAAATATTGTAAGCGAAATTTTGCATTGAAAGTTTAGAAGCGGCTAGAAAATAATTTTAATCATGAAGTTACAAGCTAATATTCCCATAATAGATGTTATTCACTGCTCAGTAAGGCTATGAACACAGTGCAGCTGTTAGCAAGAAACCGCTGAGAGCGGTGAAACTAGTATAGTATATCTCTCTATATGTAGTAATAATCGGAGAATAAATTAGATACGCTGTTGATATGAGTTTTCTAAAATATACTTACATAATATTTAAAATAGTTGAAATGTGTATGCGATTTTTCCAACAAGCGCTCGTAACCCTTAAGCCTTCACCTATAATTGGCTTTCACAGTTTAAGACAAGATCAAGCACTTGTAGGCCTTAAAAGAGCCAACAATTGCATTTGATGCGTCAGCCGTGTGGAGTGGAACTCGTTAAGTGCGTGTCAAAATTGACAAGCGTTAAATGTGGCGCAGTAGTGACAACTCCTTTTGAAGTGTGACTTGTCATGCTTGTTGTTGTTCGTAGTGTGACAAGATGTTAACGTAGATTATATGCCGGCATACATACATACGCTCATATACGCATACATATATATTCCGATTAGCTTATGTCATTAGGCATGCGCACATATTTATTTGCTTGACAGTTGAATTGTCACATTTGAAGTGTTGGATATCGAGTGCTTCACTGATAACGTTGACAGTTAGGTAAATATTTATTTGCGCCACAAGTAAGCGTATACTCGTAGCATTCGTATGCAACCCAGAAAGAGAGAGAGTGACTCGTGTGTAAATTTATAGTTTGAAATTTACTGTGTAAGCAGAGATATATCAACTAAATAAATATTACTTTATATTAAGCAAATAATGCATATAATGAATACTGTATGATATATATTTGTGTCTCTGTTAGTTGGTAAATACAAATATATGAAATTCTACAATGGCAACAATAAGCAGAAAAGTAATATTTCATAGCGCAAACAAAGCTTCATGTGATTGTAACTCATTGCCTGTGACTTCTATGGTATGTGCTGTTAGGCTTATGCTATGCTATGCTATGTAAGTGCTCCATTTCGAGTGAAAGTAAATATTTGCTTTAACACATTGGGTAAATAGCAGTACCGGCGGCGTTTGTGCTCGACTGTTCTTGTTGCTATCAACATACAAGCTTGTTGTTGTAGTCTTTGGTGTTGCTTAAGCGCAGTGTAAACAGCATAATATTTAATAGCTTAATTTTATTCAAAATCGGCTACCAAGGTAGTATCCACTTATTTATCTTTTATTATCATTAATATTTTCTTATTTAAAAAATTTTGTACATTTTAAAAATTTAAATTTATTTTGAAAATTTTTTAATAAAATTAAAATTTTCAACAAATTTATAAACTAGTAATAATAAATATTTACAATTAAAGTCGCTTTATTTTATAAATCTTAGATAACATTTTTTTGCTGGCATCTAGTTGATTTCACATAGAGAAGTACATAATATATATGCTATAGTCTTCCGATCTGAAGAATATGTTCGGAGATCGAGCGTGAGCGGAGATATTCGTGCAGATATCTTGTCAAATAATGTCGAAAGTCGAAGTTGAAGTTCGAAGTCCCCTCTAACTTCCATCTTAAACTAACCCGATTTCACGAAACTAAGGTTGCAACACATAGTCTATCAAACTTTCAAGAATTAAAGTCAACTCAAATCAAAGCAAAAAGTTTAGCAGATATACTTTTTTGTTAGAATCCAGTCGTTTCCTCGGCAGCCATCGAGGCTTAAGGTGTTTTTTGGCATCTCAAAATACTTGCTTACAATTGTCCAATTTATGTCTTCCCACCGGAAGTGTCTTTAAATATCTAACCTGAAAAAATTCTCTAAGTAACTACTACCCTACCAATCTAATATAATATCCAATAATATACAATATAGGCCAAAATATATGCTAGATAGATACGTTAGATTTTATGGTCAAACCCTCCCGAATTTTCATCTCCTCACACGCAATTTCCAACTAAATAACTCTGCGCAAACTATAGATTTGCATAAAATTTTGGTAGCAATTTGATGCTGTTCTCATTATAAAACACTTCACATTTGACTCACTTAATCTGTCGTTAAGCGGAATTAATTCAATTCCGGATACACAGTGCTGGGTACCTGCACAGTCAGTAGATATCGAACGTTGTCTGATACTTCCTTCGCAGTAAATCCCCCAAGAGGCTACCTGTTTTTTCTCTAGATACAATTTTTCCGCGTTAAACCTTTTCCAAACTTCACTTCTCTCTCTCACAGAGTAGCAGCTATAACCGAAAAGAACTACGGGAAACAGCAGATATTTCCATTCGAAACATTTTTCCGTTTCTATGCCGCTAGTTCAACGATAATATTATCTGCAGTCTCCAGCGTTTGCATTTTTATAAAATGTCATCTCATTGTATCACTGGTGAATGTCACACCATTTTTGTCGTATATAGCCATAATATCGCCGCTTTAAACTATCAGTTGCGTGCACCAAGTCAAACCATCAAATCACTTCAATGTGCATTCATTCAACGCTCGATTGTCACTCAATCGGTTGGCCTATCAACAACTGCTGCTGCTGTCGCCAGCAAATACTACGCTGTCAACTCTTAAGCAAACAATAATACGAAACATACAAAAACAAAATCCATAGATACAATCAAACTTTTTTCTGTCGCCAACAAATCGCTTGCATCAAATGCGGCATCTTAAATACACAAATATAGTAAATTCACGCATTGATCAACGGGTTTCCGCGACCGCTCTTCGCTGTGGCTTCCAACTTGGCGGCGTCAATGTATTCCATACAATGTCAATAGTTGTTTTTTGCCTCTTTGGGGTAGCTCTATGTTGTTGTTTTGTTGAACTTTATTTTCTTTTTGTTTTTTGTTGCATTTTATTTCGTATTGTCATTCGAGAAATGCAGGGACATTAGAAGTATATATGTATATTTTATTGATATATAGTAAATAAATACCAGCTATATCAAAGCCCCGAATAGAATATTTCATTAGGAAACCCTGTAAGAAAATGTATCGGGCTGCAGTCAACCTAGAACGCTAGTATTAGTAATAGACCCACAATACTCCGTTCAAAAATATTCACAAGGCTGTCCCTTCTAAAGTTAAGATCTATCTGAAGCTTGCGGGGTAGGAATCGTGTAATCAGTGGAGATAATTGATCGAAAGAAAAGCTCTGTAAGAAAGGTACCAGCTGAAATGAGATCTTTCTTTCACTACTTTAGTCTAAAGTTAGGTGACCATATTTGGACGAATGGTCTGCTAAATCTAAAGTTAGTGGTAAAGCGATTCAAAAATAAATATTACCCGAGAAATCTATATTTTTCTATTGGAAGAAATTGATTATTTAATTTTAACACCTTATAGACATCTATAGACTATAACTGGAAAAAAGCTTTGTCAAAGTTCTAGAAACTTGATTATATGGATATTCGAGTACATATCTTTCTATATATAAGTGTGGATTGAAATTTCTTCATAAACTCTTCTCTTTTTTCGAGGTTTTTCTTTTTAAAGATGAAATTCAGGTTAAGTAAGCCCATTCCTAGATATAGTTTTGGGGTTTCAAGCAGCTGAAACAGAAAGTGATGTTTAGTAGCTGCAACACGCGATCACCTTGATAACCATAATACCATACGACTAGAGATTCGACTTCAATCGAAACCGAAAATATGAAATAATGTATTGTTGTAGATCTCTTTTATTACACTAACACTAAAAATGTAATATCATACCTGATCTCTAATTAATTTCTTATTATTTTTCACATTGTTTCATTATTTAACTTTAACTTCTCACTCTTTGCAGGCGACATACTCTCCGGCGTTTGCTTCGTCGGTCAACTGGATACACACTCACTCGGCGTCTTCCTCATACTACCGCTCTGTATTTATCTCTCCATTGGCGCCCTATTTCTACTCGCCGGCTTTGTATCGCTCTTTCGCATACGTACCGTTATGAAGACAGATGGCAAACGTACGGATAAATTGGAGCGTCTCATGATGCGTATCGGCTTCTTCTCCGGTCTTTTCATATTGCCGGCGCTCGGTTTTCTCGGTTGTCTTTTCTATGAGTACTATAATTTCGATGAATGGATGATACAATGGCATCGCGATATTTGCAAACCATTCTCCATACCATGTCCGCAGTTGCGTCAGGATGGTTTGGAATCGCGACCCATCTTTCAGATTTACATGGCCAAATATTTGTGTTCAATGTTGGTGGGCGTTACGTCGAGCGTGTGGTTGTATTCGGGTAAAACGATGGTGAGTTGGCGTAATTTCGTCGAGCGGCTGCAGGGGAAGGATCCACGTACGCGTGCTCAGGCTTATGTTTAGTTTAGTTTAAGCTTTAGAATGGTCAATATTATTATTAAGGTGTGTAATAAAGCGTGTGTGTTGTTGTGCTTCTCTTTATAATCGTTGTGTGAGTGAGCGTACTATGACTTTTTTTGAGTTTTTTTTTTTAAATGTATATTTTGTAAAATATTTCAGAAAAAAAGTTAGAAATCATATTAGTCTCAAGTCTTTCAGATATTTATAGTCTTGTTGTTCATACCAATTGCTCAGTAACTTTTTTACACTCAAAATTTTTAATAAACAATGTTGGGTTATGTGAAAATTAAACTAACTTAAAAAAAGAGATTATTGATATTGCTGCTTATGCCTGTGTGTGCGTGTATTCGAAAAATTTGTTGTGAGTGTTATTTATATAAGTGTGTGCTATTTTTAATAATTATTTAAGTGTATTATATAATTGAGTGTTTTAGCCATTTTTTCTGAAACTTTCGAGTGCAAATGTTAAAAAAGTATAGTGTGTTAAACAGCTCAGCGATTCCCAAGTTTTATAAAAAAAAAGAAGAAAAAATAATCAAAATTAATTTTTAAGTAAAATGTGTGTGTTTAAGTGCTTCAACTGTACGTATTATTATTATTATATAATTTAATTTTAATTAACACTGTAAAAACTTAACGGAGATATTTAGTTTGTAGTTGTAAAAGCTTTACATGTGCCCTAAAAATAGTTGTAAAGAAGTAAACGATTAATTTATTGTTTCACATATAGAAAGAGAAGGCAGTAGAGGAGATCAAAAGATATGAAAATTTGAAAACAGTCAAGAATATATTTTAGGTGAGATAATTATTTTTTATTATACTTGTACTTATTTGAAACTATATGTATTGTTATCGAAACCATTAATGGAATTTCGCCGCTTAGAATTTCCGGCATAGGAAAACATTTCTTGAAAATGCATAGGCCTTTTAAAGGGACTTTGGAGCACTTCATTTGTCAGATACCACCATAATAACCATAAAAAATATTAGTATTATTATGACTTGTTAAAATAACTTTCCATACTGTGTTTCACAAGTTCATAAAAATCAGTAGGCTCTTTGCAGGAACTCAAAAATTTTGGATTTCTCCATTTGTCAGATAACACCAAGATAACTATCAAAAGCATAAATATTTTTATAATTTCTTAGAGAAAGAACTTTATGTACTATGTTTCACAAGTTCATAAATTTTATTAATTTCGAGCAATTATATGTTACCCGGAAGTAAACTCATTAGTTTTACATTTATGCGCTTGTTTACGAAAATGTAAAGCATTTTTGCTACCGTGATCTAGAAATATAGGCAGATAGAGCGTATGTAATGACTTTAAGCAACCTTACACAGGTTTTTCTATAACATTTTTTTTTTTTTTGAAAATTCTACCCAACTAGTTAGATTTGCATTTGCTGGTTGAAGTGTAAAATACAACTTAGGTGTATTGAAAAACGCAGGTTCCAAAGCACGTTCGTCTATTCCGAGATCATTATGTAGAGATATATTGAATATATTTTTTGGAATGACAAAGCGATTGTATATTTTACCGATTTATATTCGAGTTATATACCGAAGTAGCTGTAGTATTGCTTGTATCACTACATAATAAAATGTAAAATAGCTGGACCAAAATTTTTCACTCTGCTTGGTGGTGTTCTGAACATGCAACGTTCGAAATTTCAAGCCTAAATGTATCGAGCTTTTAATGGGTTAGTCATTTCTTACGTAATAGCTTTTCAAAAAATGTGTGTTCATTTGAATGTTCAGATTTAATTGTTTTTAGAAATTTTTAGTAATATTAAAAATTTTCCGAACTGCCTGCTCTTAAAAATTAAGCTTAAAAACTCGTAAACATGAAATAAAAAATTTCAAAATACAAAAACAAAATCTACAACTGACTCTCTACTACAACAAAGAACCATAAGAAAAACGTCCTCCATGTGCTAAATATTTAAAAATATAATTAAGAGCAAATGTTTTGTTACACTAGAATTAAGCTGGGACAAAATATTAACAAAAATATTTATGAGAATTAGTTTAAAATATTTTTCTCTTTAAGAAGTAAGCATGCATGTTAAAGTTTAAGCGCAACAAAATAAAAAAGTTTTGAATTAATAAAAAGTAAAATTATAAAAATATTTGTGGTATAAAAAGAAAACTTCACTTGATTTTTGCAGCAATGACGTTATAGTCATAATTTTAAGTTTTCCTCGCTCAAAATATTTGTAAAAAATTGTCTACTACTTACTTTCAAAATTTAAATTTACACTTTTTTTGAACAATAGGCACATAATTAAATTTTAAAAATTAATTTAATTTGTCATTTATTTAAAAATATATATTTATGAATTTTAACTGAAATTACGCTGTTTTCGATATGAAACTTCAAATTTTGCATAAAAAAAATTTAATATTCGAAAAATAAATGTTTTGAAAAAATTTATGTTTAAATAATTTGGCAAAAAATAATTTTTTAATTTGAAAAAAAACCTTTTTTTATTTGCAGTATAAATAAAAGAATTGAATAACGAAAAGTCTATTCAACATTTAGGTCAAAAATTGCTTTTTGAAAAGTGCTTCAAAATTAAAGAAAATATTAGTATTTGCTTGTCATATTTTGCAATAAAGTATATTTAAAATTGATTTCATTTATTTCCATCTAAATTCGTTACAATTCTTTAAATATTTCATTTTTTCTATAATAAAAACAAAATACAATTTTTATTGTTCTGTACACCATTTAACTAACTTTATTGTATTATAAATACATATACATTTACATATATAATGTTAAGAAAATGAAAATAAATAAATAAAATAATTGTATTGTTAAAGACTGAAAAAATACATATGTCTATTTTTATTACTTCTAAGCGATAATTATTGCGCTATATGATAGATACAAGATGACTTATTCAACTATGTGACCATACCATTTCATCGCGCCTGACCCGAACTACTAAACAAAATTACATTTCCATATTTTTCGGTTTAAAAAAAGTTTCTTTTTTCCCCAACACCATCAGAGAAATTCTGTTGAATACTTTTCCTCACATAAAAATATTCAAGTCAACATTTTCGCTGCGAAAGTAAGCCACATACGATTGTCCAAGGACTTTCTATCAATCTAAGAAAAAACTATACGAAAGATATCTCGATGCAAAACAGCAACAACATTACCCAGTTGAATGCTGTGCGAAAGAGTATGTGGATACGTCTTCAAAATGGTATAATAGTTTTCTATTTTATTAAACCAGCGCATTTTATTTCGACCAGTTGTTTGTTCGATCACCATCGCCTGCTAGATAGGCTGACTGTCGATCGATCCGAATGTGGATGAACTATGCAAACAACTGAGCGGAGACTTTTTGCGTTGAAACTTAACCCCGAATATATTCATATCATTGATATAGTAAAAGAAAATTCTTAAATGTTTTCTGCTTCTATTCTGAAGATAGTGTTATGAAACTTTCTAACAAGGGATACAATTTAAGACCCGTCATTGAGAGATGCAAAGCTGAAATAAAAAAGTGTTGCAAGAGCCCCGATTAAAATTGGGTTTTAAACTGTCCACAAATGTCACCCACTATGAAAAATTTTTGAGAATTTTACGGTAGCTCTAATAGTTAGTAAATTAACGAAAAATTAATATAATTTATAAGCCCTCAACTGTCTTCGATTAAACTATAGAATAAGGCATATACTATAACTTTAGCTGAATTTAATTTGCTGCGGTAGACTTAAGCATTGCCGTTTTCTCACCCACACATAAGCATATTGAAGCAACATATGCAATTTAACGGTACTTATTAGCGACTGAACGCAGTAAACTTTTATACACATACAAATAAAACAAGACTTTGCAGACAGGAGTTGCCAACACTCCACTCACTAGCAACGTTTACAACACTATAACTCAAGTTAACGGATTAAAGCGAGGAGTGGTACAATCACAGAATTATAGCAACACAAGCACAGTGTTATATATAATATATAAATTCCATGTACAAATAGGCGACGAAAAATTAAGTAACACTGAATATATAGCGCCTAAGAGTATTCCTACCAAAGCATTTAATTTAAAGGAACCACAAAAGCTTAGACAGAAGCTGCAGTAATCGAATAAGCTAACAGATTAGCGGCCAAAGCTGCTGCTGTATGTCGAGTGTTTGCTTAACGACTCAGTCCTGCTAATATTTTCTTCTATGTTGTGCTCACTATTCTCAGACAATCTTGTTAAAGCATTTATATATAGTTGCCATACATAAGCATAGGTTTCACCAAGGAATGCTAGCATTTACTTCACCTTTTTCGTCTGACCCTTCTGCTCTACACTTTTTCATTACTTTTCGCCTCAGCACCGCCCACATAAAGATTTCTTATAGTTATATCTGCCATTGTAGTTATAGTATATAAGTATATAAGTATATACTTATATGTGTATGTGCCTTTCTGTACGGCACCTTCTGCATCTCCTGCTTGTTGTTGGCCTCCTCAGCCATTATTAAGGCCATAAAGTAGACGGCTATTTTGTGTTTTGCGAAGGCTTTATACATATTATTATGCGCATTGAGTTGGCTGCCTTTGCGGTTGCTTTGTGCTGCTTTGATGGCGCATTTTGCGGCAAGACCTTTTTGTAACCCGTTAAGCTGACTATATTACTGGGCTTAATTATACTTAACTACAATTTGTAATTTCATAAAAATTTGCACCTAGAAGTTAAATGTATTTAACGCGTGATAGTTTGTAATTTGCAACGCTTAGGCCAAAGAGCAATATGACTAGTGCTGCTCACTATTGTGAGAGGAATATTAATTTTATGTACTGTTGATAGCTTAAGTGCGGTACTCTGAAGTATAAGCGGCTTTATACACTCCTTAATATTAACCAAAGATTATTAAGCATTATAGCTTGAGCTGCTGTTGAATTTAGTAGTAGTAACTATAAACGGTATAGTGTAATATAAAATATTCAAACCGAACTTGAATAAAATCGAAGTAATATAATTTTTAAGAGCAGGGCTATAATCTATAAGAAAAATTGTTCAGATCGGACCACTATAGCATATAGCTGTCTTACAAACTGATCGGTCAAAATCAAGATTCTGTATAGAAAACTTTTCTATGTGACAAGATATCTTTATGAAAATTGACACTTATTATTGTGCAAGTGAAGATTACATACTCCAAACAAATTGTTCAGATTGGACCACTATAGCATATAGCTGCCATACAAATCGACCAAACAAAATTAAGATACAGATTTTTATATACTCTTTATACCTTTGAAGGGTATTATACTTGTAGCTTCAATGTGGCCGAAGTTTTAATTTTTCTTAAAGTTATAATATTTTGGGTGAGTTTAAAGAGGACTAAAATTGAGTTCTGCTGAGTTATTGTAGAAAATTTTAATTTCTGTCTTAAAATTAAATTTATTTTATCACCAAGTTAAGCTTATTGTTCCTAAAAATGTTTCTTTAATACTAGTTGCTTGTATTAAATTATTTATATGTCACAATGTACTCCAACAACGGCCTATTTCGCAATATTTCTACACAAAACCACACTTCTCTGTGTACCATCTTTCGCTATTCAAAAAACAAACAAAAAGTATATTTTTTCGTCTATCGAAATGGAATTACTCGTGCAGCTTCTAAGCCCTAGTAATGTGCTTTTGGTCGAATAATATAACAAATGAAATGAACCAGCAGCAAAACAAAGAAAGTAAACACACAAAAACTGCGCGAGACAAATTTTGTCGAGCAGAGAAAGAGACAGCAAATTACAAAAGCCAAAAATAATACGCACACATATAAATTCATATAACATGTATGTATGTAGTACTAGCGTCTGTCTAAAGCCCCAAACTGAAAAAATCGCTGAAGCAAGTGAAAGGCACAAAGGCGCAGACAGCACTCGGGTGCGGGTGAAAAACAAACGAAATGCAATTAAGCAAAAGCCTTGCGGACAAACGAATACAAACAAAAATATTTGTTGGCCACAAAAATGGCTCAAGGATATTTGCTACAGCAACAAGGCAAGCAAATCTATATAAGCTTGTTTGCAAGGAGGTAACAGCGAGAATTTTCATGATTTAAAATTGTATACAAATATAGACAAACGCATAGCAGCTTCTCTGTATCCTTCTCTAAGCCCTCAGCTACTTTACATCTTGTTTGTTAGTGTTAGTTGTTGATGCTGTGCAATTGCTGTCTGCGAAAATTCTAAGCGAACCAGCGACTATTTAGCAGCGAAACAAATGAAAAAGCAATTAAAGGCACTTAAAGTGTTGGGAAATAATCTTGATAATGTGCTCGTAAATCTTTCAATGTGCAACTAGGCGCGTATAATGAGAATATTGGATGTTAATACGGTAAAAATATATTGGTTAGCTTTGAGAGAAGGCTTAAAAATAGTTACTTCGAACCAAAATCACCCGCAACGCTCAGTTTTTGAGATAGCGATCTGAAGTTTAACACATGACCTTTTCTCACCAAGAAGCTGCCGACTATAGCATATAGCTGCCATACAAACTGAACAATTGGAAGCAAATGCTTGTATGGAAATCTTTTGCATTTGACGAGATATCTTCAGGAAATTTGGCATTGAGTAATGTCTAATAACCTAAGTTAACATTTTATCTTGTTTTGAATATCATTACTCATTCGTTGGGCTCCATAGATCATCACATACTGCTAATCGCCTTGTACAGGAGACTAGTTACATTAGTGTTAATTTTCCTTACGGGTTCCCTTTAGAGATCCAATCGTTGCTTTATTTCAAGTTTCTTGTCAATCCTAAGCATCTAGTGAAGTAAGGTCCTCTTTTCTGGAATTTTTCAATACAGACACTTTCTTTCTGACTACCTCAAGTATAAGCACAAACCTCGAAAGCAGATGAATTATAGTGTCGTGGAACAATTAATGAAAAGCAACGATTAACGGCCCTGGCAAAGTATCTTTATCTCGAGTAGTCGAAAAATTGAAGAATCGATTGTAAGATTTTCGAATTATTTTTTTCGTCGAAAAAACACTTTATCTCTCGATGAAAAGTTATATTTTTTGATTCAACTGTCCATAAGCATACCAAGTCCGAGCTCTAAAGGCTGTTCTAGCATAACTTTGACTTAAGTGAGCGCATTTTCATTACTGAGGAAATTAATTTAAAAAACCTTGCTTTGTAAATTTAACTCAGTACACATTCATAAAGTAGGCTACAAACGTAAAACTACGGGTGGTGGAAGGCCGCTAGATTCAGCTCAATATAATTCAACGTAAGCTGGAATCAAGCTCCATATAATGAGCCATAAATCGACAGGAGAATGATAACTAGACAAAGTTAAGATCATGCAATTATGCAGACTACGCACACTGGTAAAAATATCTTACTCTCCACATATAGCGAGGTTTTATGTGGCATAAAACATAAAAGCAATATTGTAGGTATATATGCGAACGCTCAATGAGAAATAATTGCATAATCTCTATGAAAAAAGACGCCGGTGTGCAAAAAAGGCGCAAACAGCCAACCGCCGCAGCGGGTGTGGCGGCAACATATGGTTGCCGGCTGCCACTGGCTATATGGCGGACATACTAAAGACGTTGCGCATAAAGTGCGTAAGCTTATGAGCATCGATGGCTATAAATGGCGTAAATATGAGGCGTGCCTGTTGAGTTGTAAGCGATAATTGAAATTCATTGCTGCAATGGGAGAACATATCGGCGGTTTCACGGAACCTGTTTGCTGCAGACTGGAAATAATAATAGAAAATATTAAATATTGTATAAATTATATATTTTTCTGAGGCTTGATAGATCTGAAGATCTCCTAGGCAGTTGTTTTAATAAAGAGAAGAATTTGTTTTCAATATCATTAACAAGAAGCTAAAATGACTTAGATCTGATTTAAGAGTTTTCAAATACATAATTCATCAATACTGTATGGAGAACTAGATCTTGCTTTTAGATAATAATAATAGTTATAAAAAAAATTCAGCGAAGTAATGGGTTTCCACATAACCTCAAATTTTTGTCTACCTTTGGGTGGGTGGTAGTTTTCATTTACGCACAAACAGCGTAAATCAGATTATAGTCTACATTAGACTGTATTAGATGTTTAATTATGTCTTCAAGGAACGTTATAATATAGATGCTTGTCTCAAAGGCGCCTAGTTTAATGTTAAGTCCACAGGACTATAGGGCTGCGAAACATGAAATCTCATAGCCTCTGACATACGAAGGGTACAAGTTTTCACAAATCGATGCCAAAGCAATATTTGCGCCATTTTTTGGCTCGTCACCGTTTCTAGCACGTACTTATAATTAGGCACAAAACAAACACCCATACAATATTTATTCACATATTTAATATTAAAGACATCTTACCTTAGTCTTATTATGTATCTGAGCCATCGCTTAAAGTTGCGATATAAGCGTGAGAGCTGTTATATTTCTTAATGTACAAGAAGGGTCTTCAAGCGTTATTATTATATTAATTCTTCTTCCTTCAATCATTTTTAACATCGTCACAAGCTCTTCGAAGAACCCTTTTGTTAAATGTCAAAGTATATTCACCATATGGTGAAATGACAACTGAGTTCAGAGGGGACCACACAAAAATCTCATTCAATTAACACTTGCGGTAAATTTTCACAGAAAAAAACTACAGAGAATACTACTTTTTATATTTGTGGGACCACTTAGCTAGCTTTTAACTAGTTTACACAATTTATGATGTAAAACTGAACTGACATTTATTTTAGTACAACTTCCATTAGCACTCTTATAAGCCCATCTATTTTCACTTTGGATTTTTTTTTTCAATCTCGTTTACCAAGCATCCTTAGTCTGCACAACCACGGCAATGGCACATTTATGAGCTCGTAAAAATTACAAAACCATAAATATGTAGACTTTATAGTGCCACCCAAAAAGTGGATTTTTATGGTGTTGCACAAAAACGCGAAAGAAAAGTGAGACCGGAAGGATTTGTGGAATAATAAATTTCAAATGACCAATGCTTGTGTCACAGTTATTAATTAAGTGGCAGTAAAAAAGTTTCGTTTAAATCAATAAATTACCAATAAAAAAATCTGGTCTTCAAATAAAGCCTTGAAAAAATTTTTAAAAACAAAAAGCAAATATTTTGTTGCAATGTCCAGTTGAACTCGCATCTAAAACAAGCAAATTTTCATCTTTTACAATGTTGTTCATAATATTAATGCGCAATTGTGCCACAACGCGATGCCACAGTGACGTGATTATGCAGTTATTGGCACTTACACACATACACACACCAGTACATACATACAAAGTTTACACTCAGCTGGTGAAATGTGAATTTTAATACCTTCCTGCGCAGCTTTATGCCTTTCGCGCTTGCAACGTGTTGCAATGAAGTTCATACGTGCGACTCTTAGAGTCACGATTATAAAGCAACGCGTTCTACTTACTGACTTCCTACTTGGGTTGCTACTTTTAAAGACATACTATAACTATTAGAAATCTTGAAATATATATATTTTTTTGAGTTTGTTGCAAGCTCGTTTAAATATTAAAAATACCATTTGTACGACCTAAAAAACTTCGTATGGAGGTACACTGTTAATCTTATACTACAGTATGGTGAAGGCCACACTGGATGCTAGATTTTCACTATTTCTTTCTAAAGCCTAAGTGGTGGTTTTGTATTGTTCGAAGCCTTGCCCGTTGCTACTCAGAACCCTGGATTTGAATTTTATTTTTACTAAAGAGTGTATGATGCCTTTTTTAGTGCGAAGCCTTTCAATTTTTCTGCCTATCAGAATTTTGGTGGACTTGTCAAATAAATAAATACATCTTTGGACATTTTGGTTCCAAAATCACCACGATATCTATCGGGGAAACAGAGTTATGCCCACAAAATGTGTTAAAGCTAGGCCTTCAGCGCCTTTGACACTATTCCAAGTCGGATAGGATTTTTTTTAAATCCACAATTGATATAAAGTACACCTGGGTCTCTGCTATATATCTTCATACTTCGACTCATGCAATAGTATGGAACCTAGAAACGTACAAAATCTCTTGAATAGGCCCTGGTGAGTTTTTAGAGAAATTTTTCTTCAAAAGTGTATTTAATCTTTTATAAATATACCCAACGATTTTATAATAGATTTAAGGTTAAAATATGTCTCTTATATGGAAATCATAATTTCAACATATTCTGATATTGAAGAATTTCAATATTTAAAGATGAAGTCATGCGAATCAAGAATTATGAGATCTGAGATCTTTCATTTCAAATTCCCTCAATTCACATTTGAGCACTTCTTGGTCGTTTGTCTTCCGATGGAAATTATATCTGTGTCGATGAAAATTTATTTAAATTCACCATTCCGTTTTAAAAGACGTTTCACATCCGCAGCGCCATCTTACCTCATCTCCATTCCCATTGGGGCATAATATATTCCTCAAACTCCAAGCTCATTAAAAAAGTTCTAACAACATTGAAATGACTGTTGGCATTCGTATACACGCATATTATCTGCAGCACCTGCTAATCTCTACAACTGGAGAGTAAATCACCCATCTGTCACAAATAATAGCAAAATTCACACAATTTTTAGAAGTTTAGAATGACAGTGACAGACAAATACTGTCCTAATCAACAACAATGGCTCATCATTTCATTTGGCGAGCAATGGAGTGACAGTTCGAGGATGAACGAAAACTTTTCTAATTTTCGGCTGTGTGTTTTCGTCATAGAAGCTACTATACATAAATGGCGCCATATAGTTGTGCCAAAGTTGGTTTTAGCTCATTAGCAATGAAATTGCGAAATTGTCCTGACAGTTGGGAAAGTTGGTTTTTATATGACAGCTTAATTTTGGGTCGAAATTTTCTCTTACATTTGTGGTGTTCATTCGAATTTGATGCTTTAAGAGAGAGAGATAGAGAAGCTTTTCAATGTCAAAATAAAAACAAACTGAAAGTTTGACGTTGTCTGCTAAGACTAGGTCCTCTGTTTTTCTCTTCAAATATATTCAATTTGACATAGTCGAAATTTGAACCCGCGGTCCATCGAGTGGTAAGCATACAAATAAGCCACTCTGACGTTTTTCTTTTATTTCATCATATTTCACCTTTACCAGCTGCGTGCTTAGACATGCTTCTATTTCTAATTGAAAATCACATTTCAAGCCAAAGAGAGCAACAGTTGTTTACACCCGAACAGCAGTTTTTTACCAAAGCAACTCGTTACTCGTCGATACAAACAATGCATACAGAGAAACGCAGAGCTGCAACTAACAAATTGACGTGCATATTGGCTCTGGCGTTACCCACTCACAGTGTTCACAGCATTTATCTTACGGTAAACATGCAATAGTCGCAATAAGCGCTGCTCTCTGCAATAATAACAAACTCCAGTGTTTGCACAATAAATTTATACAAAATTAAAGTGCAAAAGAGGCAGCGTGGCCATGCATTTATGGCGCTGTTTATTTTGATTTTGCGAATTTCAAGTGGCGAGTAGCGAGTAGCTGAAGTGCCAATACGACGAGTCGGCGGGTAGCTTATGCAAATGTTTACTTAGCAATGCTGAGCAGTGTGCGCACAGTACACACAGCCTACAAAAGCTAATAGCGCGCAACAACTTCGCCGATATGAGTGAGTAAATAGACACATTTCTGCCGGCAATGGAAAAATATTGCAAACTTCAATTTACAAATTTGTACACAATAAGTTTTAGTGTCGAACACAATGGCTACAATTTCATTGGGTTGAATGCAAAATAAATGCAAAATAAAGTACAGACTGCGTTGACTCTATTTTTGGCGCGTTGAAAAGCAATAACTAACTATAAAGCTTTGTTATGTGGCACGAACAAAGCGGGTAAGCGTTGAGCCCACAGTGTGAGCTTTTGAAGAAAATGCGACATAGAAATAAGTCTGCGTTACTTCCTTTATTTTAGCGTCTTTGTGTTGAAAGCTGACGCTCCCGGATTCCAGATTAGAACACAAAGCTTAGAATAATTTTTTCCATTAAAATCCATTTTTTGAATTTTGACACTGTAAAAAAACAATGTAATATATAACGCTTGCATATTTGTACATGTATTGCTAAGCGTTCCAATAACTGTGCTAGGTATAAGGCTTGCTTGGGGCTATGACTGTTGACGGAGAACACTGAGTGGTGTATGGATGCCAGCCACCTGTATATACTTTTCTGCCTTATCCTAAAGGAATAATCTTAAAAAACAATTTTAACGAACTAAGTTAGATTGTGTTTAAAATACAGCTTATAGAACTTGGTATAGCGGGATGTAGAATTTAGGTTAAAAAAAAAATATATGTAAAACACCTTAGATAGTTTAAGCAACCAAACGAGTCTGATAATGAAGTAGCTTGATGCTATTGATAGTGAGTCGCAGCGCCTTAATAGCGACAACATTTTTATCGAGTAGAAAACTTAGTTGGCAGCAAATCAACTTATTTCCAAAGCATAATGACACTAAAAGTATATTATGACATTTTTGAAGACTTTAAGCAGTTCACTTCTAGAAAACAAAGTCCAAGTTATACAACTAACAAAGCTTAAAAGCCTATAACAAAATAAGATTTAACTAATATTATTCGTTTATATATATATTACATTATATTATAAGTTTATATAAACGAATAAAGTTTCAAAAAATGTCTCGAGGTTTCACTGTCTTTTGCATTTATTAGCCGTGCCACAGAAATTGCCTCACCTTGCCACACTTGTCCAGCGCGCTAACAAGACTGTGAATTGTCGCGCCGCCGCTGGCGTGACTCTGACTGTGACCGCCTTTTTAGGCTCACATTTCATATGCAAATGGAAATATAATGTGTATGCCCATATATATATATTTTAATATTGAAATGTGCTACAAGACACGTTTCGTTAAGCAGCACGACACTTAAAGCGCATAAAGTCCAGACATTTTCGAAGTTTGCCATTGACCTTTAACTTGATTTTAGAGCTCGACTTTTTTACACATTTTGTGTGCTAAATTCTACGACGAAATCTAAATTGTTGCCAAAGCGAAGAGGCATGATAAATTCAGCAAATGAAATGCTAAGGTAGCTAAAGTTTTTAGCCGCCTTAGTTTGAGCCCTGACACTTTTTCAAACGCAAATCAGCGCTTTCCAGTTCAATCACAAGCAACTCTGTTGACCTATTTCCACCGCGAGCGCTTCATAATGCGATTTTTGATTTTCGCCACAAATGAAATTCTCACGTTTCTAATAAACATAGAGTCGAAAAATTAATGTAGCAGCCAGCGCGCTCAATCAACCTACCTACATTGATTGTGGCGAGGTACTTAAAAAGCAGCGAGTAAATTATCTGCTGACCTTTGCTGCAGCACTTCAACGCCTCCTCAATCGCGACTCTGCACTGGCGACAGCACTTCGTTGCGCTTCCACGAGCGCAATTGCCGACATTAATATTTTTATTTCGGTCATAATGTTGCCCTCGAAACTCACCTTTTGCTGCCTTTCTCGCCAAATTGCGCGATTTTTTCGGCTGAAGCGCGTACTTGGTTGCTGGAAAAAGTCAGATTATATACAAACATGTTCGCGAAAAAGTTGTTGTTTATTAGCAGCTTTGGTAGCCACATTTCGTTAGTTGCGCCCATCGAGCGGAGGTATTTTCCACTTGGTTCCACGCTGTGTTCTTTTTTTACTATTTTTTTAGACAAACTTCTATTATACTCGTTGCTATTTTTTTCGCCAGCAGAACTTACTTATTTTTTTTCATATTACCACCGACAGTTTTTCTTTTTATTTCTGCAATTTTTATTCTATTTTTACACCAAGCGAAGAAAAAATGGCATTATTTTTGTTTGTAGGTGCGGAAAACGTGAGCCACGCTTTTTTATCACCCGCGCAATATCAACGAGCCATCCACTAGGCACTCGTCTAACCAAGCGCAGTCGAAACTTTTCTCACATTCAACGTTCAAGTGTCGTGTGGGCACAATGGCGCGACATGCGCAGCCTGACAAGCCGCTAGCTGGCTATTTCGGCTGTCTATTATGCGATTTTTGTTGTACAGCTGCAGACAAAGGCTAGCTTTGTACGGTATACACAGCGTGGTTTTTGTTGCACTTTGAATTTTCGTTTTCGGCACATAGAACTTCGTGAACTTTTACTGCTTTCTTTGGGCAGCCAGGCATGAGCTAGGCTCAGGCCAATTTCCTGCTCACTTAGCTTGGTGCAGGCTTCGAAAAAAGAGTATTAAATTTTATTATATGGTATACAGAAAATTTCTTCTTTATTTACCCAGTCATGTTGCCATACCTCACCAATATCAAATAAGCTATTAAATTCGTTCATTCAGGCACCTTTTCGACCTGCACACACTGTCATATTTCGGCTCAATACGAGTATCGTTCGTTTGTTACTTTGTTACCTTTCGCTGTCATCACTTCTCCGCAATTTTCTTGCCACTTATGTTGAACTTGACGCTTATCGCTCTCTCCAATCTCTTCGACTATTGCCGTTAACCTATTACTGTAACTGCACTCTTGTTGCTTCAAATCGCATATTACCCGCTTGCTCCTATCCCTGCGCTCCATTATAGTTCCATTATTGTTGATCGTACGCCTCATTCATTTGTAGGCGTTCTACAGTTTGTTTTGTCCGGGTTAAATAGTAATATTTATAGTTATATGGCCGAGTTGTTCGCTTTCTTTATGAGTTCGCTTTTTTCTTTTGTATTTTTCTTTGCTTCCTATAAACTAGTATCATGATTTGGCGCTGACATTGATGATAGGTTCATCAAGCGATGAGACGCCCCAAAAACCTACTCAATTTAATAGATTTTCACCAAACAACAGGTAATTTTTATGCCCGTAGTACGACTCTCCAACACAACTTGTAGTTGTTCGAAAGGTTATGCCGGAGCAGTAAGAGCGTTCCTGATCCCTAAAATTATATTTTCAGAAAGTCTAAATTTTCTGTGGACTGAAAAAAAATTTGACTTTAAGGTCTCTAAAGTCTTTTATTTTCTTAAAACTTCTATTGAGTGCTGTGTTTTACTACAGAAACCCCCGAACAAAATGGACTTTACGGATTTTTTATTTAAAACTTGTGAGAATTTTGTGACCATAGCTCCATGTTGTTCTAGTTTTCAAAAGTTTTGACTTATCTGGCATTTAAACTTCGAATAATATTTTATTTATCTAGCAGGTTTGCTGAGCTCTCTCCACTTAGAAGTTTTTGGATCTTATGACCTTAGCAAGTAACAGCTTTTTTAACTCCTAAAATAATATTTTCAAGAAGTCCAATTTTTCTGTGGACTGAAAAAAATCTGACTTTAAGGTCTCTAAAGGCTCTAAGTCTTTTATTAACTCAAAATTGCTAATGGGTTATAAATTTTACTACAGAAAGTCATGGACTAGAAGGATTCAAAGCAGCTTCTGTTCAGAATGTGTGAAGTTTCTGACCAGAGCTCAACGGTGTCCTCGATTTGAAAAGTTTAGACTTATCTCGCGTTTAAACTGCGGATAATATATTTCTTTATATTGCAGGTTTAGTAAGCTCAAAGTGGAGGTTTGCATCTTATGATCTTAGCAAGCCGATGGTTTTCACTAGCGACCTTAAAGACTCGCGTTGAAATTATGACACCGCAAACCTGTCGAGGTTGTTAGATGGGAGTCACTGGTCACTTTCAAATTTTCTTTTTAAATATGAACCTGGCTAGAGGCCGTTTCGTAAATATCCAAAAAAATTAGCTTAGAGAAAGTCAAAAAATCATTCATCTTTTACCAAAGCTTGCGCTGGGTTTGAAAAATTACAACCAATACTCACAAGTGCTTCTGCTTGAGCTCGAACTTCATGTACGAATACTTAAACCATTTGGGCGAATATGAGATACCCTTTCCGTTTCGTGTATATTGTCAAGTAATTATTTAAAATTCACGTTGCCGTAAAGCAAAGTGATTTCCGTAGAATTTTGCCGGCAATTTGTGCAAATTCTACTCGCCGAAAGTTCGAGTGTTCGCCTGGTGATTTGGCAATTTGTTGCAATTGAAGTTTATAGGAAAATCTTGTGGATTTATTTTATTTTGATGGCTGCGCATTTTTCGGTTATTTTTATGGCGCTAATAAAGAGTTCACATGGGTAGTGAAGAAATTTGGGTTAGCAGCAGAAATTGCACTGATGGTATGACGGTGTAAGTAGGGAATTTCTGCATGAGGAATACTATTGTATGTATTGGAAGTACTGAGTGTAAACCATATGACAGTAAAATATAATGGTTCTTTCGTAGTAGTTAGAATGAGTCAAAATAATAAAAAAAAATACAGTATACCAAAGCTGAATCCCTACAAAATAAAATAAGGGTACATATTTGGACCTACTCATACAAGGCTTTGCACTTTTCAAAAGTACCTAGTTTGTTAACACTTCCATGCTCTTCTACTTCGTTTTCACGCTTGGAGCGAAACTAAGAGAGCCACTCTAGTCGCTGAACTATATTGACTGCGCCATAAACCTTACACAACGCTTTGATATATAACTTTTTGTAATCGTCTTCACTAAAAAGTTCACTAATCTTTTGAAGTTTCTTAGTATAAAACTTTTCAAGAAGGAAAACGAAATTATCAGAGACACAATATAGGAGACTTAAAATGTATGAATTAGCAGGAAACTTGGCGTCTTCTTTACGATTTCCTTTACTAAGCAGATTGTTTCCGAAGGATTTGAAACTCAATACAAATCAAGGGCTCACAAAATCTTGGGAATGCAAAGAGTCCGTTGCTGTTGCACTTTGTTTCCTAAGCAAGTTCTGACCAATCAAGATTTAAGCATTGTAATTTCACGTTCCATTCCATATTGCTGCAGCGAGTTGATCTGGAAAGATACTTGGCTGCAGTTTTTAGGCATGTGAAAAGTCAAGTTTTACAGATTACATAAACACGACTGCCTGCGGAACTCATAAGTTCATACTTTAACGTATGTTCAGAAGCTTGGCGAATCTCGATCTCTTTGTTTTCATTTAAACACTATTGCGGTCTGAATTTACGACCTACGATCTGGTATATCGGAATTTACATAGTCCATATTTGGAGATTTGAGTTTACTCTGATTTCGTGAAGCTAACTAATGACTTCAGTTCAGACAACTGAGCGAGGAATTCCGTTGGTAATTAAGAGTCGACGTAGTCAATGTTTCCTTTTATACTTTATCAGTAATTTTTCACTTTTATAGAATTGCTAGTTATTAAACTGAGGTCTTGAGACATTAAGCTACTACTGCTTTAGTCATGAATCCAACTCATGGTCCTTCCAAGCTCTGTTATTTCCAGTTTCTAAGATTTTAAGCCTTACTTCTATGGTGACTAGTGAATGCTTGCACTACTTACATACATATACTCGTACAAGTATATCCGCAGACAAATGTCGCTTCACCTTTAGCGCTAAGCAATCAACAGGCGGTATTGGAACGCTTGCAACGCTTAAAAATGGCACTATCACGATTTCCAATAGAATTTTCAATGATTTTAGTTGCCGACAATTGCTAGCAAATATATATTTCTAGAAATGCAAACGTTCGAATATAGCTGCGACTTGTTGTGTGGCATAGTAAGAAATTGAGCACTTGCCGCGTAGAATGTTGCAAGGCTAACATGGCAAGCAGCAAGTGGAATGAAGGGCGTGCACCCCGGGCATGCACATATTTCCATACAATTTTCCACTTACCAATAGCAAGAACAACAACATTAACCAAGTCTTAAACGGTCAACACGAGTTTCGTTGCAAGCAACTGAAATTGTTTGTTTATACTTTGCTTTTGCTTGCGCTAGATATTTTGCCAACTTTAATTGTTGTTGTTATTTTGTTAACTACAGCGGTGATTTTCCGCTTAGTTTTCCATGGTTGCAACACGGAAACTGCAGCTGCGCTGCCACGCTGCCTTGCATAATGTAATTTTCATTTGGCCTTGGGACGTTAAATGGCATAATGGAGTAATGGATGTGGAAGCACCAAAACAAAGGAGAAGAAAAGTGAGGCACAACAAAGCAAGAAGCAGCATGGAAATAGAAAATGAAAATTAAAAGCCAGCAAAGTGAGTGTAAAGCCGAGAAAGATGTAAGCAGTAAGTAGCGGAGATGAAGTAAGGGCAGCATGGGTGAAGAAAGCCGCAGCAAGCGGAAAAACACACACAGCATTGCAAGTGGACAACAACAAAGCAACAACTTTTCGAGATTTTGTGTGTGTGTGTGTGTGTTTGTTGGTGTATGCAAATGACGTTAGCTTGCCTCTTCAATGCGCCACTTCAGCGCTGCGCCATTTTCAAGTGCAACAATACAAGGTAACAGGTAACACCACAAAAATAACAAAAACATTAAATGTTAAAACAACAACAAGATGGAAGTTAACGACGGCAGCACCGAAGCTATAATACCCTTGACAAATAAAAAATTGCAGCCAAGCACTTGATTCCGATCGTTTAGTTTCTATGACAGCTATATGCTATAGTAATCCGATATAGGCGGTTCTGACAAATAAGCAGCTTCTGAATGAGAAAAGGACGTGTGAAAAATTTTAGATCGATATCTCAAAAACTGAGTTAAAAATTGCCGTATATACTAACGGGCAGACAGATTGACATACTGACGACATGGCTAATTAGTCTGCATCGTCATCACCTTGATCATTTATACACTCGCATACATTTTATAGAGTTTTCGACGTTTGTTAGAAACCACGTGGCAAACTATATGTACCCTGTTTAGGGTATAAACATATGCAAGCTTTGCGTGCAACATTTTGTGCACAAATCTTGCCAGCTTGCCACATGAAAAACGTGCCCCACAGCCAATCGGTCACAACGGCAGCGTAACTAATACTATTGCCGCGCCGGTTGCGGTTGCTAGGCGAAAAAGAGATTAAAATGCAACAGTGTGTAGGGTGTAGCAAGTAACTGCTTTTAAGGTTGCAGCCGTCACTACTTTTCAGTGTGGCAAGTTGGAAATTTCCATTGTTTCAACACTTTCTTTATGGCTCCACAGGATTCCATATATAAATGTATATGTATATATGCAACCTTCTAGCCACCTCTCTCACTTGCAACAGCGCTGCGTTGATTGGCAGGTAGTCACCGCTCCGGTCGCTCACAGTTAGTAGTTATTCACAAAATATTTTTTACGGTTAAATGCAAATTCGATTTGTTTGCAGTTTTCATGGTAATCAGTTTTTCTGTTGTTGTTGCACTTAAGGCCCGCAGTCAAATAGACAATAGTCGCTTCTGGCGGTCGTTGCACAGCTGAGTCGTTCGTTTGTTAGTTGAAGTTTTAATTTGCAGCTCTTTTTCTGTGTTCAGTGAAGTTGTAGTTGCGTAGGTGGAGCTATATTTTGTCCTTGGAATGCAAAAAGCTTCGAGCACTTGCAATATGTTGGGTTCTGGCACCGTGTTGCATAAATTTTACGGCAATTATTTTTAAAGTGTTGGAAGTTGTAAGCTGTTAATTTATTTATAATATACATTTTTGTATATCAGCGATTCGGAAGTTTGTAACAGGCGTCTGCAATTCGTCAAGTCTCAGCTCGCTGTGTTTGAACTCTCTCTCTACCTTTCTCTCTCTTCTCAAAAAACTTGCGTGTGAATGTAACATAAAGCTGATTAGTCTGTGAGAAGTCTGTGGCATAAGCGAGCTATTTCAGGTTGATACTAATTTATTATGCCAGGCTTTGTACCGCTTGCTTGTTCGATTCGCTACTCTACAAAATCTTGACGAATGATATAAATTGTGCTTGGGCGATAATTCAATCGGTCAAAATTAACTTGTTACTACAAACTAATAAGAATTAATAATATCACACTTTTACTTGATCAGTTCTTAAACGACATCACGTTGATTGCTGCGAGCCCATATCTTTTGGAAAATGTGTTGTCAACATGTAATCCTTCCGCTAAGTCTGATTTTGTTTGCAAGAACAAAGAGATTTATTTTAGGAAATGTTGGGGAATGTTGGTTGTCTCCTGTTGGTTAACTAAGTAACACGGAGATGGAACTAGTTTCGAGCACTCCTTTGATTTCGAAAGACGTTTGAGATCTTTTTTTTCGGTTCGGTTCTTTCTGATACCAATTTCTATATCAAAGTCACTAAACATAAGCAACCAACCATCCATAGTCTCCCACAACTTGGTGCCAGGTCGATCTGTCTCTAGGCAAAAACATTACGACAATCCATCCAGAGCAAATTCAAGGTTAGCAACAATTAGAAAAGGCAATTAATATAAAGTTGCGTTGATGCACAATTCAAAGAATTTTCTAACCTGCCTCTCGCCCAAATCGAAAGGGCAGTAAATTATCTCTGTGCTCATAAATGTTTCTTACACCTTCCCCTCTAATAACTTGTAATATATACAAAGCACGCGATAATAATTCTTTACAAATAAAAAACTCTTTAAAATTAGTATTTATGAGCTTGTCAACCATGCCTAGGCAGACGCAATAAAGTAAAGCATGTTGACTTGTCACCTTAGCTTCGGGCCTAAACTCTTCTGCGCTCCTCTACTAATTTTGGCAACCCATCTCTTCTCCAGCCTGTTTTTTACACATATGTTTAGTTTTTGCTTTTGTACAGCTTGTTTGAGATATTTTGCTTTGAGAGTGAAGTACACATACAAATACAGACATAGACAGGCCTAAGTGATGTTTTTCCTGCAATCTTGTGCGCCTTGTTTTCTAGCCTGCGGTTGGTTTTTTGTTGGCTCCAGCACAACCATGCTGCATATCCTTTAAATGTCAACTCCTTCCGACACTATCGGTGCTTAGCGGTAAACTTTGGTTCATGCACTTTTTGCACCCACTGTCTTCCACGGTACAAGCAAATTTATTCCTTATGCTGCCAAGTTTGTTTATAAATATTTTGCTTCCACTGATTGTTCGTATATCAGTATATACTTACATAACATATGTATATATATATATATAACGGTTTTTCACAGTACATACATAAATACTTTTGCCTCAAGCCGAAAAGTTTTTTTGCATTGTCAACTTTGCTGTGTTGCTGTTGTTATTGTTGTGACTTTGCCTTCGCCGCTATTTATTTTTATTTCTTTTGAATTCTTCTTTTGCTTCCTTGACAATTGTCCCTTTGGGCACATTTCGCATGCATAGCGTTTCGGAAAGACGTGCACAACAACAAAAACTGTAAAATGCGCCTGAGCTATTGGGGATTGGCAGCAAGCGCTGAAGTCAACTAAAAGACTGTGCTAAAAGTATGAATTTAGTTATTGATGAAGTTTTTGGGAGAGTAGGTAGTGTAAAATTGCTGGCGACTGCCTGTCGTAAGTTTGAACATCAAAAATTCATAGGTAGTATCTAAATATGGTGTGGTCCGTATGTTTGCATTTTAAAATGAAGTTTTTCTCATTGAAATTGTTTTGGACCTTCCACGCTTTTTAAATAAATTGTTCGATTACGGCAAGTAATTTTTCCCTGAAGATCAACAAAGAAATTGTGAAAATCTGGTCTCTCAGAAGAAGATGTGTTAGACTTTCTAAGAATTCTTAAAAATTTTAAGTAAGATCTGTTTTATAGCTTAATTCATTATTTTTCAAGAGCTTCAGAAAGAGCTCCTTAAAAAGGAATACAGGTCAAGAAGAGCTCGGCATTTTTGGTATTTGCTCAGAACTAGTGATTCGAAAAGCTCGAAAACTTAATAGGATTGCCGATTTCTTTAATAACAGTAAATCCTTTAAAAAATCCCAGCCTTATTTTTCGAAGCGTAGCTTTAAATTTATAACAAGCTTACTTTAAATTTACATAAACAATTTATAAAAGCTTACGAATTATTTGTCATTACAACAAATAGAAATTGTCCATCATTTTCGAGTGCGCGATGTCATTGAATTGCAGATATGTCGCCAAAATGTGATTGACAGTTGGAATATTTTATAATAAAAGCAAATAGAGCGAGCAACATTTGTCACGCTTACGTGTTCGCGAAATGCTAGTGGAATGTTCTTAAACAATTCTTTTTTACAGCCACACATGCCACATATTTCTAGGTGCATTCGAGTGAAATAAATAAATGGATTACACGTAGTGAAAACCTCAATCAAAATGTTCTCATGCACACCCACATACCTAAAGCTTTAGCCGACCGACTAAAAACAATAATTTTTTTGTAACAAAGGACAGGCATTTTTCTTTGAGCAGAAGTTTTTCAGCAACATTTGTGAAGCAGTGAAGCGCAAAGGACCGGCGACAATGCCAGCGCCAATGACGACCAGCGGTTATGCGGTAGAATGAGTTGGCGACAGTTGAAGAGCTGATTGAAAGCGCAGCGAAAGCCGCTCTGACACTGATGAGTTCGTAAGATTATTTTTTAGCTGTCTGGCTGTCTGCCAGTCATAAAATTTATATATAATATACATATATATAAATATTTCTAAACAAGTGTGCTTCTTGTGGCATACCAAAGATTGCAATGCTGTCGATTTTCTATCTCAAAAATTGGTTCGGTTTTACAAACGCTTTGAATAGATTAAAGCCTGTTATAAGCAGGTATAAACCAGAACAATCTCGGTATAATTATAGAAATAGAAGGCTACAATGTCAGTGTGACCTAATAAAGAAATGATTCTTCTTTAAAACACTTTATATTGAATATGCTTATGTCCAGAGTCCAAAATAATCTGACGAATGACAATTTGGTGGAACTTTACTTCAGCATTACAGTTGTAAAGGGTCAAATATATGATCTTTTGTATATCTAACCTCACAATAAATATGTGCGGTCATAAAACCAAAGTTTTCGATTGTTCAATTTCCTAATTTTTATCAGTCTATATAGAGAGATACATTAGTAACTCAATTTTCCTGGAAAAAACGCACAAATAGGAACAACGCGTCTAAGAGGTCTTTTTTTAAATGAACTTTCAGATCTTTGTAATTTTGTATCGCAAGTTTGATTTAACAGTCGCGTTTATCAAACCAGACAAGTCTTCAACGATTGTAAAAATAAATTTCAGTGATCTTGGCGGTAACTTTCTTACAATAAAAACGCCTATAATACTTTGGTAATCCCAGACGCCTCATCACTGTTCATTTACTCTACGATTAATTCATAAAATCACGATTTCATTTTACATAACTTCCTTTTATTGCTTACCACACCCTCTCGTTGTAATATACACTGCCAACTGCTTAATTTAATTTTCATTTTCCACACAATCAACACCAGCCATATTATTTTCGTATCTGCCATCGCGCACAAATAAAAATTATCATCGTCTTCCTGTCAGGCTTGTAGAAATGTTTTCAGCTTCATTTAACACCGCTGCCAGTGAGCTGGTCTTTACGAGCATAGTGGGCCGTAAAATGCGAGAAAAGCGCAAAATACCAGCAATGTGATGTCCATAAAACCGCAGCCAGAGCTGAGAAACTGAAAAAACTGAACCGAATGCAACCACATGACGAACCGACAGCGACGGACGGTTACGCAGCTCGACATCATCATCATCTCAATTATTTCAATTTCTGTAATTTCCTTCGCACTCACTTGATTGCGCAGCGAGTTGAGTCTGAGTGTAGCACAAACGAACGTCAGAGAGTTGGAGGCAGGGGCTACGTTGAAGTAGTGTGAAGCCAGTGTGACAGCTGCCAAGTGTGGGCCACTAGTGCAGTAGCAGCAAATGCGCTTTTTCGCTTCAATTGGCAATATGGCAAGCAGCCAGCCAGTCAAACGAACAACCGACCATCCAACCGTCCAATCAGCCAACAAAACATCTAACCAACCTTCAGTGAGCGTGTGTCGGAGGAGAGGTCAGCAAGAGAGTAGTACTCAATGATTGCAATCCTGCGGCACTTCTAACCAAACTCGGAGTGCCTGCAGTGCGGTTGTGTGCGTGACCAAAATTTTTTCTCCCGTCTAGTAATGCATCAGTGCGCCTTGACATGACAAGCAACCCTAGTAGTGCGAAAATAGCTGTTATATAAGTGAGCAGCAGAGGAGGTGCCGCTTAAGTTGCATAATTTACAACGGAAACGGAAACAAGCCAAGTGTATACAGATGCAATATAGAAGAAGCAGAAAATAAATTATAAAAAATGTTGTTAAAAAGAAGTTCCGGTAAGACTTGCAAAGATGCAGTAAAAGAATTTACCAAATGTCCGGCAATTCAGCAGAGGAAATGGCGATAGAAATGGAAGACTTTGCCACAAGTTAGCCATTTAAAGCTGGGAGTGTTTGTGGTTATAAAATTTTTATTTACTATCTTTTTTTTTGTTGGCTACCTAGAACCGGCTGTCGCGGGATTTGACTAATTTGGCACCTTAATAAATTAGTGCAGAGAATTATGGAGCTAAATATTCGATCATTTTTTACATCAATATGGTTTCACCAGAACTTCAGTCTCACTAGCTGTAGCTTGGGAACGAGTAGAAGCTCCGCTAGTTTCTTGCAGATAAATATCAGCAAAGTTCACATTTTAATAGTTGTAGGAGTTGTAACTAGCCATTGTCCGATCGAGATTCCTGCGGTAAGGTTGAAAATTTTACCTGTTACCAGCTGCAGTAGCTGCTTCGAAGCAGATGAGATACAATCGTCTTAGCGTTTCCTTCTTGAATGTCCTTATGTCAGATCAAAGCGAAACGACTTCGGATATCATTCTCTAAGACAACCAGGTAAAATGACGTAAATAGAAATAAAGCCTTAGCAGAGCAATTTGCCGACAGTTGATATCCAACTATAGGCGTTTTTTTTTCATTTGGCTTCACAAAGAACTGTTTATAGCAGTCTAAGTGTGAACCCCCCAAAAATCTTGGGGGATCAGCTATCTGACCTAAACTGATCCGAGCTATGGATATACCCCATACAAACCGACCGAACTATATCAAGTTCTTGTATGGCATTTTTTGTATTTGTGAAGAGTATTATAGTTTCGATGTAGCCGAAGTTAACGTGCCTTCCTGTTTATTTTTTTATTAGTGAAATTGACGTTGATCCAAATACGCAAGTTGCAAAAAATGTAGCTTTTGTTAAATAAAAATCTATGTTAAATAAAAAAATATGTTTTAAATAAACTAATTTATCAGACTAAAAATTGTGTAGAAAAAAGTATACCAATAAAACAATTAAAATGTTTTTGATTAAAACACCGCTTAATTAATGGTCACACACGTTATTTTATAACATTTTTTTTTAACTAAAATCAACTGCCAAAAGCATTTACACCATCAATTGCATGGAAATTGCATTTATTCCACGTGGCTATACGACTTAATGAGCCTGCGTGCGCATGAAGCAATTAAAGCAGCTCCACTTTCATGCATAGAAACATCTGTGCACAAATGTAGAATCGTGCGGAAACAGCCACAAAATTAATTACAATGAAAGCTGCACACACTCCACTCATCCGCAGCCAACTGACAAACGCACACAACAACACAGCGCCAAAGCTAAATGTAATCGCTCACCATTGTTAAACTACATATTGCAATACTAATGAAATAACGGTATATTATGTACATACACATGTAATGATCATACTAATTACACGTATCGCTGCCGCCAACACAAACAAAGAACTTTTCGACAACAACACAAATGCATTAGAACAACACGCGCTGCAAGCATTTAATTATGTGTTGGCAAAAAGTTTGAAGTTTTTTGCTGTTTTCATTTAATGCAAGCACCAAATTGTTGAATTCCCTAATAGAGACAATAACAAATAGCAACAACTTTATGTGGCATTTACAAAAGCATTTAAATGGCAATAGATTTTTGTATGAAACGGAATTTCATATTTTGATGTTAGTCTACAGATAGATATATATTTATGTGCGTGTATTTGATATGCTTTATTTAATACTCAACACATTTATTCGTATGTTTAATCCGCAGACTTAATGGACCTTCATCTGTATAAAATTTATTAATCAGCCGACAAAATAGCACTCCGTACTCCCGTGGTTTGCTCTTTCTCAAATAACAGATCTTTCATCTTTCATCTAAAGTAACATATATTTCATGCTGTGAATATAGCTTGTCAAAACAAAAACAAAAAAAAAAAAAACAACATAAGATAAAACCTTAACTTCGGTTGCATCGACGCTTTAAGTTCAAATTTTCTTAAAAGAACTTGGTTTTGATCTGTCAGTCAAGTTGCCTTACTGAGCTTAATATAATATATTGGCGAACGTTTAACAAATTTCTAAGTTTATGAACTTTGTGCACTGATCTAACCCAACTTTAACAGAGGCAACTTTTTAGAATCAAAAACTAGGGGTCACAACATTAAACCATATTTTACTAGGCTTTCAGCGAAGTATACCATAAATAATCAGCAATCAGTAAGTCTTCCGCAATCTCAAAAGACTAAAAATTTTGCAACTGCAACCCTGTACCCTCTCTACTTTCTCTATTTTAACTCTTTACTTGCCGTATTTGAACTGCTCACTCCACTGTTACGATATAAATTTGTATAAATTACTCAAAATTTGTAATAACACAAGTAATCTGTATACTAGGTACTAACTAAAGTCCTATAAAATGTATAGTTATTATGCATATTTGTGGATTTAAAGTTTGTTGTTATTGTTTTTAACAAATTTGGAATATTAAACTTACTGCTGTCACACCATAGAGAAGCCGTTTAGCGTAACTGTTACGCTAGCTGGTGTTAGCAGCCGCCACTGCGTATGAGCAATTTAATTAAATTACGTGCAATAACGGCTGTGAGCGCGTTGGCAACACGCTGTGCGGTAAAATACTTGCACATGCATGTTTAGAAATATATGTGTGAATATCAAAGCAATGTATTTATATGTATATGTACATGGTATATGTATAATAATTATGTATAAATATGTTATAGTAAAATAATTTGAAATTTGGCCATTGTAACAAAAATAATTATGTATGTAGCGAAATTTTGTAAATTTATAGCTGTTAGTTGGTATTGTTTAAACTGTTATTGAGCTGCTAATTAGTTGCAGCATTCCACACTAATTATGCAACAGCTATTATAAGCGCTAAAATGTTAATAAAAGGTATTAGAGGGAAAATGGAAATATTTATTTCTGGCTTAAAAAAGAAGTAAATAGATAGATTTTGGTGAATTATTTCGTACAGACAAATGATTTTTTAATGTCTACACTTCTGCTGCTCTATAATATAGATGCTTTAGAGGGTCTAAAATTATGCCAGTAGAGGTCATCTGGTTTTTCCTACGATGTATGAGCTGTCTTTGTCGACAAAGACTTTCTTTTGGTACAAATTTTTTATTGAGTAGTGAAGAGCACTTCTTATCTGAATCAATGCGTTATCAGAGCAAATATTGTAGATACCCAGTATTGAATGAGAAAAAAGTCAAAAAGTTCCGAACCTATTGGTGAACTATTTATGATCGCTTAATGCAGAGGAGATAACTTCAGTACGGTAAAGATATTGTAGAGCAAGTACAAGTAGATATGTTAGAGTTAAGTTAAGTTTCGGGTATGATCTTTACGAAATTTCCTAAGAACAAAATCACATAGGTATGGATCAAAATATCTTCCTAATTAAGTATTAAGGCTGATATTCCCACAGTTCGCCATATATAAGTCGAGAGTAAAGTCTAGATATTTGCTTTTCTCCAGATCATTTTGACGAGTTGTTTTTGAATACTCCGCTCACGATTCTTTCTTTCGTGTGTCAAAATGGTTTTTTTTCCTTAAAGTTGCAGTCATTTGCAAAGTAAACACGTTCTACAGAAATTTTCGAAAGCATTAATCTGGTTGAGTATAACTGATCGCTGATCTTAAGCTGATTTTCAAAACGTTCAGTAATTCCTTATAAACCCCAAGAACAGTAGATATACGACATTTTTCGTTCGCGCTATACTCAAGATATTTTTCAAGCAAAGTTTTTCATAACGGAACAAAAATAGTTACTCCCGTTAGATGACGAAATGTTTCTGAAAATTGCGTAGGATTACTACGTGGAATCTGCTTCAATTGTACTAAAATATACTGTAGCAGCATCAGTCTGCCCATATAATGCATTACCTAGTGAACTATTCACCATCTTTTGGTACTTTAACTAAGTTCAGCTTATCGCTTTGTCTCTTTTGCAGTGCTTCTAAAATTAATTTCTGTATTTCAAAATTTTTTTTTGGTTGTTGTTTTTATTTTTCTTAAGATTTTATCTGCCGTAACCATGAGCGCCACTTAGCAGAAATTTCAACAAGAAAATTAGTGTTGACCAGCAAAGTTTAGTTAAGCACTCGTGCATAAATTTCTCAGACAAAAAACCAAAAAAAAAAAATTAAACTGTAGAAACTACAAAAAACACAGACTGACCGCATCTAGCTTTTAATAACAGGGCAACAATAAATCTTCGTAACATGTCAAAGTGCGCGAGAAGGTGATGGGATGGGAATGTGAGAAAAATAGCAGCCAAGGAAATTAACAAACAACAAAATAAAAGATTTTGTAGAAAATGCCAAAAAAATGTCAAACGAAAAATACAAAAATAACTTTTCTTGACAAAAAAAACTTTTTGTTGGGAAAACAAACTATTTGTTAGGAAACAAATATTGTTGTTGGGAAAAAAAAGGTTTGTTGATAAAAAAAATTTGGACAAAAAACTTTTTGGTGGACGAAAAAATGTTTGGTGTACAAAAATATTTTAATTAAAAAAACTATTTTGTTGAGAAAAAAAGTTTTGTTGATTAAAATAAACTTTCTTTATTAAATATTTTTTTTTATACAATATTTATTTCTTTATAAAATATTTTTTTGGAAACAGATATTTTTGTTGGTAAAAAAATATGTTTTGGTTAGAAACAAAAGAGAGTTTGGAGGGAAACAAAAACGAGTGGCAGCAAGTTGTTGAGAACAGTCGAAGAACTTTTTGAACTGAGTCAGCAATTTTACCCTAGTGTCAAAGCCAAATACCATACTTTACGCTTTTAAAGAGAAACTACAAGAAAATGTAAAAATAGTAAAAAAAGTAAAAAAAAAAAATGTGTCAGCAACGGCAATAAGATTTTCAGCGAAAGTTGGTTGAGACAACAAAAACACTTCAACAGCTGCCATAGAATTGGAAGGCGCGTGGTTAAAAGGAAAAAAGTTTGTAAAACTTCGACAAAATTTGTGTTGAAAAACTTAAGCAAAACTTACATACTTATACACCTGTATGTCTGTACTTAAAGTTTAAGTAGTTGCTCATCTAACTGCAAATAATTAGTTACTAAAAAAATGGAGTAAAAATTAAACAATTCAAGCCAAGCGAGAAGCTAAAAATAAACAAATTACAGCAAATACAAATGTATATGCGGGAAACTTAAAAAAACAAGTAAACTACATGCAAATACATTTGTACATACAAAGCAACATGCAGACATCTACACATACATATACATTAAATAAATACATACATAAATACATATGGGATATGTACATACATAGATACATATCTCCACATGAACCTCACGTGCGCCAAAAATCGAAATCAGCCAAGCAAAACAAATCGCCGCGCAGCTGAGCAACAACAACATTACAAAATGTTGACTTCTTTGTAGTTGTCGGCTTTTTGCCTACAAATTAGTGAGAAATTATTACAATTTTTTTGATAATGTTTATATACCATATACATATATGACATATATGTTTGTGTGCGCGTCTTGTCAAAGCGGCTTGTCAGCAGCGTATAATTAAGCGATTAAACATTTAGTGGCTTGGGTGTTTTCGCTGAGTTGAGTTAATAAATTACTGTTGTTTTTGTAATACACTCGTATATGTATATACGCATACATATTTAAATATTTACAGCTAGTCTATATGAACTTACAGCTTCATTAACCATTTTGATTTATTTAAATTATAGTCAATAATGATTTAACATGTTTATTTAATGTTTGCTATAAAAATTATAGCTGATATTAAGGCTAGCATATTAATTCATATTTCGTGGCGCTGCTCATATTTTTCGAAGCCGTCTATTGACTGTGTCTGAGTAGAAGTCTTGAAGCTCTTGACACAGAAGGCTGATGGTTGGTCTTAAAGCGCAATAATTGGACTTTTTGAGAGATTTTGCACAAGGATCTTGGTATGTGGGCTTACAAAGTCCCACTAATGCAAGAGTTGAAGCTACAACCAGCGCGTTGAACGTTCGCTGTTATTGCCCCCAATTGCTGCAAAAAGTGGTTGAAAGTTTTTCGAAGGTCTTTTCCTTTCCTTTCGAAGGTGATGGACTACGCGATCAAGGGTGTCCAAAATGTTTCAAAGGGAATCACAGATTATCAAAGTACATTAAATTCTGTAAACGTTTTTTTTTCTGAATCGCAAGTGGATATAACCAATTAAGTGCTCTTCGAAATCTCCGAAAATCAATAAATAAAAAAATGGGCTGGAATACAAGTGTCGTGATATTTAGCATTTTTGTGAAATTGGTCGTCTCAGATGCTCCTGTATTTTTTTAAAGGTCAACGCTAATATTTCAGCTCAATCCTGTTTAGCTTGCGTCAGACTTGAGAAGTCTCGTGTCACTTCTAGGTTTATAATAATTGTTAAACAAATATTTATTAGAACACCAAGCACTATACAGCATCTACAAGTATGCTGGCGACACTCGCCGACCTCCCTTCTACGGAAATTCTACTTAAAAAAAGTATATTAGTAAACGGTATTTTAATAAGCAAATACCCATAAATTTCTAATTTTACGCTGACAACTTCGAGCAATATTTAACTTCTAATATAAAATCTGGTATACACGCCATCGACGTAAACGTTCAAAACATCCATGCAAATTTCGAATAAACGCATTTGCCGCCATTTCGAAAGCGAAATGCGCAATGATATCGTAACTCAGTAGTCAAATGAACCGTTTAAAGCTTGACACATATAAAACAACACACACACATACATACATATGCAATACATTCAATTGAATCAGCGAGTATTTGTATTATATGTACGCGAACGTGTCGTTACGACCACATGCAGCGCTTTCAACGATGTGGCACCAATGACAGTGCAGCGGGAAAAAATCACCAACTCGTTTTTATGCTTCGACTTTAATTTAAATGAATACAAATTGAATAAAGCAATAAATGACTAACTGAATGTCTAACTGGCTGGCTCCGTATGCAGATGAATGGGCGCGCGACGCCCGACGCTTGGCTGGTTGGCCGCTTGGTTGAGTGCTGGCGTTTGCAATAGCGTTCGCATTCACGCGGTCATTTATACTTTTCATGCATTTCGTACTGTATTCAAATGGGTGTATGCAACTGATTTAACGGTTCAAGTGGTTCAGCGTGCGGCGTGTGGGTGTTAATATGGCTCATTAGTAAATGGTGACAACGGCAGCGATATTTATATGAGTGATTTAAGCTCTTAGTGGACTATGACCATAGAGAATGGTTTATTTCAATGGTTGTCTTGTAAATAATGAAAGGTTTTGTTGTTATTTTGTTGTAAATTTCTGCTGTGCAGTAGCTTGTGTAAACGGATATAGTCAATTTTAATTAAAAACCATGACTATCCAAAATTTACATTTTATATACACGATATATTTCTGACAGGTTGTAAATAACGCAGATATTGTTGCCTACATTTAGGATGATGGCATATAAATGTGTGAAAAAAGCTAAAAAATTAGTAAGAAAATGTTAAAAATGGTTTTCCCAAATGTATCTATTTATCTAACTATTGGTTCGATATTGACTAGTTGGATTACTCGTACTCAATTTTTTACTGCAGTATTCGCTCTCTAGGAGAGTATAGATTCGAGAAAAAGCCGCAATATGCAATGGAAGGTAGTTCAATGTTGGGTACCGGATTCCAGGTTTAATTCCGATGTCCATAAGAAGCCTATGTCTCTGAAACAGTTAAAAGAATTTCCTCACAAAAGCGTGCAGAAATCTCAAGAACCACTAGTCAAACAAGCTAAATTTTAAATATATTGCGATAAGCAAGGTTTCGGAATGGTCAGTATGATCACATTATAGGAACCTGCTGGTCGACTGATACTCTTTAAAGTCTCTCTTAATGCCATTATATACATATAATGCACGTCCAGCTAAATCATCATATTCTCCATACATACATACATATGTGTGTACATACACATAAACATATGTAAATAAGTTTAGATTGCAACTGTAAACAATTGTTGCACACATTAATTGCATTCATGCTGCATATTTGTAAAGCTACTTCTATGACAGCTAGCAGGATCTGTTGCACATCCTACAACAATTTAAGTACACTTATCCGTGTTAGTTGTGCATATTTAAAGGCATTTTGTGGAATGTCAAATGAGTGACTAAAACGCTGCAGCTAAAATGAAGGAGCATAGTGCTGACTGCATTTATATGCAAATTGTGTAGCAAGCATGAAAAGGCGGAGATTAACAAGTGAGGAAGAAGAAGCGTAGTCTTTTCACTTCACTACTACATATTCAACATTACTTTTGCGTGTTTTAGTAGCAAAAAGCGCCAATAATATATGATATATATAGACATGCCGTCATATATTGTTACTATATATACTATCACGAGCTAAGTCCATCCTTTTGCCTACTTGCAAATTTTATTCTCTACATTTCAGGCATTCTTAAGTGCTTTCGCCTGTTAGAGGAGGCAACTAACATGTCACAATGGCCATTACAATTATGTCACACTTCAACTTTGACCTTTTTGTAATGCTTTATGTTAATGTAGCTGGAATCACTCTGCTTACTCCGTTTACACTGACCCTTAGGTTTTTTCATTTATTTGCATAAAAAAAATCGCTCAGCCTCTGTTTGTAAATATTTCTGTGCCTTAGGCAGTAATAAAAATTTATATCTGCATCGCTGTTTGCATAAATTTCACGACTACTTTTAACACATTTGTCATAAATTTGAATATCTAAAATTTTCAGTTCACTGTCTTTACTTTTATTTGCTTATATAAATCCATAATTTGTACTATGTTTTTATTATCTGCCGTAAGATTTATTTATTTCATATTTTCTGCAGCTTTTACGCACGTTTTTCTTTTCACGTGCGCTCATTTATATTTATTAATGTCATTGTCTTTTGATTTGTATTGTTTACTGCTATTTTTATGCCAAATGGCGTCAGAAAATACAACCAAATGCTTCTTTATATGCAAATCTAAAGGTACATACAAACCATAAATATGCACTAGTTGAATCCACCCACTGTGCCCCAATATTTATGCATCCTTTTTAGCTGACATGAATATTAAATGGTCCATACTTAGCTGACCCAAAAATCTATTTATGTGCTCTTATCAATCCTGGTAGCGAGAAGCAAAAGTTTTGTGGCGGCTTTTTATTTTTATATAACAAGTAAGTCGTGTGATTTATGTAATCTCTACTATTTGCCTTTGTTGCATATTTTTATGGGCTAACGTAAATATTAATATAGTTTGGATTTCTCAAAGCATAGGTTTAAGCGTTTTTGAAATTCTTATATGTAGAAATATTTTTGAATAAGTTTCAATCACTTGTAAGTAATCTAATGGACATGTTGTAAGCGTCTATATTCACTATTTTAATAATCGGGCATTTATTTTGAAAAATTTTGGATTCTCTTGATCCCGTAGCCGTTCTCCAGGAGAAGTTCCGAAAAAGCTACCTAACGGTAAAAAGGATTTTTCTGCTTGAAATTCTCTCAAATTCAAAAGCCAAAAAAGAAGTATCACTATAGACACATGTAGTAGTCGAAGGACTAGTTCAAAGTTTTGATTTTTGAAAATCTTCTAAAAGTAAGTGTTTTTTTTATGAAAAGTTCACATTTCAGTGAAATATTAGCAAAAATCTTCTTCCTGCTATCTTTATCTGACAAATATGTCTTAGAAAGCCGGTTAAAAATTTCCTTTTCATATTTATTAAATACTATATAATTGTACTAAACTTTACGTCAGCACTTGAACCGAAACACCGAAGTATCGCCTGTAAATAATTGCTATTTAGTTCAAGCCATCTGTTGCCACTTCAATGCCTTTACGCTTTGAGACGCACATACATACATAGCCACACTAGTATTATTATAGTTGTTTTTTGTTTTTGTTGTGCAAATACGTGCATAGTGTGTGAAATTTTAATATTCATTTCACGCGTATTACACGCCAAAAATTCCAGCACCAATACATACAAGCACATGTCCATATGTGTGTATTTCGCTTAATACTCTGTCTGTGTTTGTATTTGTTCTGGTGATTTACCATAAGCTTATGCGAACATAAATATTGTGCGAAATTAGCAGACAAATGGTAAATAAAATTTCAACCGGAATTTACAAATTTGTTTTTGAACACACACACATATGTAGACATATATGTACATGCATATGGATATAGGTAGATATATGTGTTTTTAGCTATGTAGAGTGTGGTTATACTAGAGCATCAAATAGGCTTACAGATAAATCTACCATATGCATATGTATACATTTTTTTTATTCAAAATACTTAATTTTAACAAATTGCATGCGTACGTGCGCTTCTTTAAATTCGCTTAACGGTAAACTATTTGAAAACTCACTCGCACGCATACACATTAGTTAAATGTGCGCGTTTTTTTCATTGTGTGTGATAAAATTGAGTTGAAAAACCTTTGTTTTATTTATTTTGCAAAATTTGCTAATTAAATTTTTTTAATAAAAAATAAAAAGTATTTGTATGTAGTTTTTTCAGCATGCCTCGTTTAAAAAATTACATTTTTATTAAATATTAACCAAATGTAGACATAGACTTTAATTTTGAAGTTTTTGGGTATGAAACTCGAGATTGTGGCCTCCCGGCTGATATATTATATATACATAGTATTTCCTAAAACTCCGGCGCCTGAGTGTAGTGAATCTAAAATCATACATACCGTAGCTTACACCTTACATACTAGTTAGGTGCTTCACTAAATCCTTTATCTAAATTGTGCAGAGCGCTGCGCTTTATTTTTATTCGGTACCATTCAAAATCGCCTTATATTTATTGTGTTGCTACGACTCGTTTTTCTAGAGCTATAAAACTCAGTGTGAAGCAAGAAAGCAGAAAAAATCGATAGTTGACCACGCCTACATCATTTTGAATCTCCTGAAGTGTACGGAAACAAAACTTAGCAGAAATAGTGTTAGTGATTTGTGACAGTTCTTTTTCAGACATGGTTTTAAGTGCTCGATACATTCTCTAGTCGATATCTTTCACTTTTTTTCTATTCATCTAGCAAAGAGAATTATTTTCGCACAATCCGTTGAGTCTCTACCATACATTTCGGTCAATTGAAAGGTAGCTTAGTGAAAATATTTGAGAAAACAATAAAGAACTCGGTTGAGACCTTTAACATATGTATATAACCACTACATAGTCAAAATAATCGCTGTACTGTATTTATTTTTTGGTGAAAATGTTACACATGCATTACCCTAGTCACATATACTCAATATGATGACTTTTATGCTCCCTGTGAACTTTACTCGTATATTATTTATAAGTATAAATTTAAATTTCTAAGCTATTTGAGGAGTGAAAACGTTCCTAAAGCATGATTTATTGTATTATTTTCTCATTTTAGAAATTTCGAAATTCTTATCTCATTCTTTTCTTGTTTTTTTATATTAATTTATATATTATTTCATTTGAATTTATGTTTCTTACTTAAATCTGCATAGCATTTGTGTATATTTCTTTTGCCCCGCCCTCAATTTGTAATCGTTTCATACGCCTAGCCGCTCTCTACTCTGCCTCTCCGTCGTACAAACGCCTACTACTTATCGCGGTGCGCCTTCGTGCGCTAGAGAAACCTCTTTGGTGTATATTTAATGCCTCGGTATGGTTGTTAAATGCTAACTGATTGGCGCGTTTGAACGACAAACGACACAAATACAGATATAGTTATGCATATGCACGAGTTAATGCAAATTAATATACACACACACATACATAAAAATCAAACTGCATACAAGTATATTAATTGCCAAGCTACCTGCTGCTCTTATTAACTGCAATCGGCAGTGATACAAGGACAAATTTCACGCACGCACACATGCACACACACACACTATATTGATCGAGTAAAACATAAATAAGACCACTGTAAGCGTCAATTAACATTAAATGCCAGCATTCATTATGGATTTATGTATATTTTTTATCTTTTCATATGCCGCTTTTGTATTGGCTCACAATTGTGATTTATTAAGTGACTTTCTGCAAGCGTTAGCAGCGCATAAAAAATTAACTCGATTGGACAGAGTACGCATATAAGCACATAGTATTGGTTTCCAGTCACGTTTCTCTAGCAACGCGACCGCCATTAGCGCTGGACCGGCTTATTAGCGGTTCTTTTTTTTTTTAGTTTGCCTGCAATACTGGTGCAATAAATCACTATGTTTAATAAAAAATTATGTTAATCTATATGATGGAACGGAGCGAAAAGGTTAAGCTTAGTGGGTATGCAAAGTTCCGTTTTAAATGATTCGTGTTCTGGAGATAATATTAATTATTTAAGTAGTATGCTAGCGTACAGAAAACGACAATTTATACAAATATACCCTTCGCAAATACGAGGGCTTCCAACTATATAGTCTCACCCGCCAGTAGCAACACTAACGTAAGAGAAATTTGTTTTACTAGTGGATGGCTACTGTCAAAATTTGAGCCAAATTGGACTTTTTTTTACCGCCTGCAGTGAAATCAAAGAGCGCATTATCCATTAGAGTAAACGTGGTGCTAAGCCGATTCATGGTTGCTCGAATTGTCTCATTGAAAACCACACGTCTAACAAAAGCGTCCGTTACATATACAAGTACATATAATATATGTGAGATAATATCGTTCTCGATTCTTAATCCATTTCTTTTCATGAACAATATACACAAAAATAGGCCAATCACGCTTTATGCCATATTACGGTTAACACGAAATGTTGCCAGATCATAACTTTTCAACTTGACTACACAAAGATGCTACGTGATCGCTACTCAACTCGGCGGCTGCAAGAGTTCATGGCGTTCGTGGTGGCATGGCGTAGAATTCGCTGCAATTTGTCATAGGTCGCTTAGCAAAGTCTTCGCCGCTCGCTTATTAACTGCTCAAAGTTGATTGCGTTTTTTGCATTTTCTCACAAAATAATTTTGCAATATTTAAAGTATCTTGCGCTTAAATGGAAAAGGCCGCTTTTTTGGTGGAATTTTGCATGCTTGATTGGCTGCTTAACCTTTCAAATGACATTTGTGCATAACTCGTTAATCGGCAAAAATGCAAAATTGCAAAACTAAATAATTTTGCAAAAATAAAAAATAAGAAAAACTAAAAAAAAAACTTTTTGTATATATTTTAACAAAAAGAGAATATCATTGCATGCGCTACAAACGAAACGGCACCGCACTGGGGAGCTTCGATGTGGCTGTCGATTTTCACTTTGCGCTTTTTGTTTTTTTATTGCCTTTTTTGGCACTTTATTTATTATTTGCTTTTTGTTGTAGTTGTTACTGCTGCAATGTCTACATTTTTGCAACGGTGTTGCATTTAATTCGTGACACACGATTCGTCTTCGCTTGATGTTGCATAGCGGTCGCTTTTGGTAAGCTTGTTGTTGCGCTACGGCTTACGGCGCTCAGCGCCCAGCATGCGACAGTGTTGACTCCGGTGCCCAAAAGCATTGTCAGCTTTCGCAGTTAGTTAATTTACCTAACTGACGTTTATTTTTTTTTTTGTGCATTACCGTGTGCAAACATGTTTGTTGGCTCGTAGCTTCTTCAGCTGCTTTGCTGGCAGCCATTTTGCGAAGCAATTCGATTTAGCGTCGCTTTAATTAGCCAAGCCGCATTAGCTTGGTTAAAAGCAGTCAGAAAAGTCAAATAAGTGGCATGCAATACTGCGGCATTTAGGGCAATGCTGTTTTTTAGTTTTTTTTTTTAAGGAATACAAAAATAATCGGCTGCCACACGGCATGTAATGAATTCGCACGTTGAAATTTGTGAGTCGATGAAAATATCTCAGGTATTTTAAGTTCAACGGGTGAAGTGGTAGAGAGATTTGAGGTGTCTGATAAAATATTGCTTCAATAAAAGTTTATAAAAGATTTGTTTTAAGAGTTTTCATCTACTTGTGAGTTTCAAAAATCAATCTTTTTCGCATGTACATATATATCGAATGTACATATTATTTATTTGAAAATATTCTCCGAAAATTGGAAATTTGATACGCAAAATAGTTTCGAAAATATGCGCGTATTTTTAAAAAATTTTTAGCTTGGCTTAATCGACTTCATAAAATAAATCATAAATTTTACACAATTTAAAATCTTTACCTCGGCAACGAAGAAACCGCGTACACTTAACCATATAAACTAAATTACAAATGTTATATGCGCAGCGAGCTCACACCACACAAATGCAACAACCGCCACAAAATGAATATCAAATGTCACTTTTTCATTTGACATTTAACAGCTGACAATGTGGCAAATTTGCGTCGCACCTTAGCGAGTTTGTGTAAATTCTACAAAGCGGCAAACCTTGGACTTTGGAAGCGCTTATTGCAAACGCTAATGGCTGCGAATGTTTTTTATACATGGAAAAAAATTTATCGCACGTCTAAGAGTCCGCAGAGTAAACCAATAGCGCAAATAACGATAAAGCAAAATAAATTAAATATCGAATTTTATGTTTTTCAATAGCTTTGTTTTTCAATTCTTCTATTTCTCTTGTATTATTTTAAAGAATTATTTTGCTGATTGTTGACAACTGCTTTCGGCTGCAGACTTCCATTGATTTGACAGTTAATGTCAAAGACGCTGACACTTCAACCTATGGGTTTAACGGCGCAGCGTTGGCAGTTAGGGGGAGCGAGAAAGCAATACTTTAAGTATGAGATACTAAAATATTTATTGCGAAGTAAAAATATTATATTCCTCTTGCAACTTTGAGATTTTCTGACATACCAGTAAAGCTTTTATTGTTTAGCCTAGATTGTATAGAGAACTTCCACAGTTCGAGAAGCCTATTTGTTCACATTCACCATGTGCAATAGTTCTAGCCTTAAATTAAGCACAATGGAAAATGGCTATTAAGTTCCATGAAGTTTAAAATGTGTGGCTTTTGATACTCCAAGTATTCAAACATTGAACCGAGAACGGAGTCTAAATAAGTACAATATTCTAATACTCGCAATCATATAGTGGACAACTTTATTGGCTGAGAAAGCTTTAGAGCTTTAGCTCACTTTTCTCTATTTACCTCATTCAGGGTTCTACTTACAAAGGAATTCGCGAAATATCACTCGAGAAATTCAGTATTTTTTTAAAGACTCCCTTAGCAAATGCATAGCAAGCTGTTTTACAAAGCTTTCTCAAATAAAATTGAACTTTCGTTTAACTATAGTATTCAGTCAGTGTTCTTCTTCACAACCTCTGCCTAAACTCTCTGAAGGAAATGATGCCATATTTTCATTTAATTTTATAAAAGTATTTGAAACAATATTTTACTCAAATATTTGTGAAAATGTATGAAATTCAATCACAATAAATACTAAAAGCTCTCCATCCCTTGCACGATCTTACTTCAACTTAAACCCTCAAACTTTCATACTGAAACTTTCGGCAACAATTTACTTAAAATTCAATACCCAACTTTGCCTTACATTGCTATCAGCCTATTAAATTGTTCTTATTTCACACCAACAAAACTTTTTACTCGACTATTTTCGTCGCTCCCCTCCCTCTCTCCTACCATTTTTAATAACTCTAACAAATCTGTTTTGCTTTCCGTTTACATTTGCATTTTGTACACCATTTCACTTACTTCAAAACCAATAGTTCATAATAGTTACAGCAAAATAAGCGAAGCAAAAAAGTGAGAAGGACAACACAGCTAAACCAACTGAGAAGTCCATAATATTATAATTTTATTTCTCTTTGTTTTTTTTTTTGCTCGTCACAGCGCTAAAAATACACACAAAAGCAAGTTTTTTGCTCGCCAGTGTGTTGAAAGTTTAGAAAAAACAGCAATTTAGCTACTTTAGCAATTATAAAAGTTTATCCTTGGCGAGCTGACTGCCTGCTAATGGCCATCGGTCGCCGCTGAGAGTGTCGCCCACACAGCCGGTTGCACGACAGGATATACTATAGGTATATATATATATTGGTGAATCCGTTTTTGCTTGTAGTACTTGTTAGGCACGACGCTTGCCATATTGTGGATAATATTTATTTTTTTACTTCGTCCTTTTCGCTTTCGTTTTTACCATTTTTCCTGTAGCTTGTAGGTAAAAACTTTTTGTGCGGTGCGAGTGAGAGGGCAGGTGTATTGATAAGCACGAACTATAAAAGTAACGGTAACAACCAGACAATTTGTTATAGAAAAATAAAATAAAAATTCTATGTTTGTATATATTAGAAAGAAGTTGAAGCAAGGCAAAGTTCTGTAATCAGCAAAGCCATAGAAATTTTGTGTTATTTTTAGATAAAGTTGCCAGAGTAAAAATAGGAAAGTCGATGAAATTATAATTTAGGTTTCGCGGTAAACTGTCATGATAATATTTTATAGAAAATGTATGAAAATGAATTAGCGCAAACGTAATCGTTCAATCAATTTTAGCAGCAGATTTGCAAAAAATTGCTTCGGAAGTTATCTTAAGGCACCTATCATAAGCAGACAAGCAAAATTGTATATTAAAAAAGTATTTCTTGGCAAGCCTAAAAAAATTATTAACTTTATTTTACCTTGCAGTTACTAGTATATTCTCTACCAACAACTAACGACTCCTACCGCATGACTGATTTTCATTATAAATATATAGCAACTAGAAGATCATACATATGTGATGTATGGGCCGGTTTATCTACGCCTCCAAGTCAGTCAAAAATAGCTATCTAAACCGTTATGGTAGTTGTCTATCCTACTCAACTGACCATCAATCGACAGCAGAGCGTCTGCTCTCGAATAAAAAAAAGCAAATTTATTTAAACGTTTCGCAGAAGTGAGACACAACAACACGCTATACCGACAACAAAAACAAAATCATTTTAGAAATAAAATCCAGCTGCATGTTGTTGCTTATTTTAATTAGAACACGCGCGCACAGGAAATGCCATTTGTAGTTGCAAATGCTAACTGTACATTGTAGCGAAAACCATTTAAGGTGCGAGTAACCAATAAGTTTCGCTAGCGGGTGAGTGCTTAACCCAGTTTTTTTTTCTTTTTTTGTTTGCAATACGTTGCATGTACACTACGCAACCATGCTGTCAATTGATAATTTTTACTTGTGTTGCACTCACAATCAGTTGCATCGATGGACAAATATGACAAATGTGGTAAGTGCAGCAAATGTGACATGTTGCTGCACGATAAGCACACACACACGCTGCAACTACAGTGAAGCCTACGCATGTGGGAATTTTTTTCAGGATTTTAAGAGGTTAACGATAGGTTCCAAGCGGTAGTCCAAATAAAGCGGGGAGGGTAGTTGGGTTAAAGACGTATTTGAAGTTTTATGTTTCTTTCGCTCTATATACTATATATAGTATATCACTATATACTTATATCTTGAAAAAATAACTACTGTCCAAGGCCCACTATAACTGCACTGTTACGTATTCTTTTATTAACGACAAAACAAAAGGCGCTCTCCTGTAAAAAGTATACCTCAGCCCTTGTCAAGTCCCCCAAATAACTATGGGTATTATCAATAGACAGATCTTTATTAAAATTATGGAAAGAACTCGCTAATAAATACTGAAATTCTTTTTTAGAACCACTTTAAATAGTTTCTACTGTACCGACTTAAGTTTGACAAGTGACTACACAATACATAAAGCGTCGGCGTTTTGATACACTGGCAGCCAATCAACCGCTGAAACGATTGACCAATAAGCCAAGCGCGCAAAAACCAACAACCAACTAACCCGACGCCAATTAACGCGAACCCAACTGCAGACATACTGACGTACTCGTACAACATACACGCAATTCACGAATAGAGCCACGACTTAGCAAAAAAGTTGTTACCATTATTGCTGTTGTTTTTGTGTTTAACCTTGATTAAAAGCGGTGGTGCATTCGACATATTTGCAGCGATCGAATGTCAATTGCACGAGAGCATGCAACAAACGCTACGGAGATATACTTACGGCTTCAAAATATACAGTTATATTTGTATATATTTGGTTCAAACCCAACGACGAATATGTTTCGAAGCTTGTTGAACTTTCGACTGCAATTGTGTTCTACAAGTTCTCCAATAATAATAATTAAGACTTTGGAGTGTAATGATATATATAAGTGATCTGAAAACAATATCTTCGTTTCACAAAACCAATAAGTTCAATTACCCTAAACGGTATCACATGAACTTTGCCGAACATGCGTTGTAAAGCACGTAAGCTTTAACATTCGGAGGATAAAACCGTGTAATCTTATAGATTGGACTTGAAGCTTCAGAAAACCATACTACAAGTTTAGCGGGTTCAAGTTGCTTGATCTTGATGGTCAGTTAACGCGCGGCAAGTTTATTTAATGTTAAAAATTACCACGTTCTTAAATAATTTATACAGCTTATACCTCGTAGAGTCCATTTTTTGCATGTTGTCCTATCTTGTGGAAGCAAAAAGTAACGTAGATGCATGTCCCTGAAATGAAAGCATCTTTTGTCGATGTTCTAAAACACACAAGATCACTTCTTTCAATAACCTACCAAACCATATTAAATACTTTCTCAGCAAAGCTATTACACTTAAAGAAAAGAAGATCCAAAATCAATGCAGTACGATTTGTTAATACACATTATTTAGAAACCAAGTGGTTTAGCACAAGAACTTAGCACTTATTATCGCTCGATGTGTGAAGCCGAATTTGCCGAATAATCGATCGATATCTATAGCCTATTTTTAGTTCGAGGATCAGTTAGGTCTTATAAAGATGAAGCTGTAAACGCACAGATGGTCAATTTGAGAAATATTCCTTGTCGGTCATGAAGTTCTGAGAAGAAATATATGCTCCCTGATGGCTTTGAAGTCTATTTGTAGACTCTCTAGCATTATCTGTAGTCATTAACTTTGAGCTCTCGGCTTTGGTTTTATCAAATTTTTTTTTTAAATTTAAGGCCTGAAAAGGATGGACTGTGCATTAACATGGACACAGGAAATATTTTTCATCAATCTAGTAATACTTTTATTCCTTTCACGCGGAACCATAGTCCTTCGTCCAACCGATAGTCCTTTTTGTTGTTGTCGTAGCGGCAGACAACAATTCCGAAGTAATTTGGATGAATGCTGCCGAATTGACAGTTCTGAGCCGAATAAATATCTCGGACCGTTCCAGTTATTTAGACTCGACTGTCGTGGGAACCGAGCCGGTAGTCTTTCCTTTTTTAAACGAAGTGGCCTTTTTTAAACGAAGTTCAATCGTTTAATCTTTAGTCGAGCCGAAACAACTGATCAATACCATAAAACCAGCTGTTCTCTACAAACTGTAACTTCGACGAGTTTACAACGCCCTTTATTACCATTTTTATTTTTAATGCTTGCAAACAGCGCCACATCCTCTGTGCTGTCAATAACAATCAAAATTGCATTTAATTTGTATGACCCAAAGTCATACGATATGAATTGTTGCGCACTACAACTATTAACCATCATCATTACTACTGCATAGGTTTTTGGTGGCATGCAACTAACGAATGGGTCTACAATCAGGCAAGCAGCCAGACGTACGTACTAACAGACAGGCATGCAGCTGCAATGTGGTAAGTTCGCATGGCAGCGCACACGACGAAGGTTGCCACTTGTGGCATGTATACAAGTATATACATAGCGAAACACTTATACATTACACACACACTAAGCCTTTTACGTGCTTAATCACAATTTAAAGGTGCCTGTTTCACATGTGTTGCAGAACTTCCTATTGCTCGCCGATTGTCCGCCAATACTACATTGCACATTAGTGGCATTCCTGCCCCCCTCCGCTACCCGCTTTCCATCCAACTCATCAAGCGGTGGCGGTAACTTTGTGGCACTATAATTTACTACTGGCTAATCAAGATTATATTTCGGTCATAATTCTTTGGCACTGTGTTGTATTATATACATACATATATGCACATCACTTATGTACTTACATATATGTATAATACGAAGGTAGCCTTTTATATTTCGGGATTAAAGAACAAAAACCAATAATAATTATCGAAAATTGCTTTGTTGTTTTCCGAAATATTCTCCATTAAGATCTATATACTTTTGCTTGCTATGAATCAATTGTCGAAGCAATTTTGCCACTCTGATTGAGTTATCTCGAGAACATGCGTTCTGAGCGCCTCTTCAGGTGTCGAAAAGCGTTGACCGCTTAGTTTATTTCTTACATGTGGGAATAAGAAGAAGTCATTCGGTGCCAAGTCAGAACTAACATATATCATGGATGACTTATCAAATAGTTGTTTTGAGTGCAAAAAAATGCAGTTGTTTCAGCCGATGTGTGAGAGCTCGCATTGTTGTGGTGAAGAGTGAGCCGTCTTTGGCGGTTGACTTTTCTGATATTTTGAAAGACAACTGGCAAACGAATGATTGTAGACCACTCAGAATTTACTTTTCTGCGTTGTTCTAGTGTTACGGTTGCGACGTGTCTAGTTTTTCTAAAAAAAATAAGCAGGCAACCATTTGTTTGGAAGTGTTTCGTGCGCGAAGAATTTTTGTTGGATTCGACTCAACTTGAGACATGCATACAGTCGACTGCTGTTTACTATTGAACTGAAACCCGTAAATTGACGATTCATCACCTGTCACGTGTTTCGAAGCACCGCTAACGTATTTTTTAACATTTCTCTCGACCAAACGACACGAGCTTTTTTTGAGCGATTTAATTCCATTTTTAGCCATGATGAATATTTTAAGTTACTGTTAACAACACAAATAGCGCTCGTATGTCAAACCGTTTTGACTATGTACAACATCAAAAATGTCAAACTTTACGATAAAGTTGTGAATTGCCAGATTGCAACATTAGGATTGCCAAATCGCGAAAAGTAAAAGGCAACCTATGCATATGTTCTCACCTGTGTTGTCGTGGTGTCATAAAATAACTAATGTGGTCAATATTTACGCTTCGAGCACAGCTGATTGCCCGGCCTTGATATGCCGCATGGTTGCATGTCAGAACTAGCACATACGCACACATATTAATGTAGTTATATGCCAACTAGTCCACATTTATATATTCATGCCGATTGAGAACTAAATCAGTCGCTCAATTAGTCAATGAAATAACTGCTTGATGTGTCATAAACGTTTATCTTATTTCTTGTTATTTACTACTTAAGTGCAGTATGGGTATTTTTGTACCATGAACAGGGCATATTAAGTTTCCCTTAATTCTTTTGCGCAGAAACTCCATCCAGACATCCAAGCTATGTATAAAACTCGAATCGGAGACTTTCTGAGTTGACATAAGGAAAAGAAAATGGTTTAGTAATCATGAAGAAATCTCGAATAAAAGAGAGATCGTTTTATGCGATCTTCTTGTAAACGGCAAACCTTAAAAAGCTTTTTAACATTTAAGTTACTGATTATAACAGGGGCGTTTCACTACCGGATAAAACTGACAGTCGAATAAAAGGACGAAGCAAGAAACTTACCACTCAGTTCAGTCAACTAAAATGTTCCGAGCAATTGCATAAAATGAATATGTTATGAAATATTACTTTCAATTCAAATTTATTATAATCCAGGAGTAATAATCAATTTAATTCACATTTGTAATATAAATCATCAATAAATGAAAAAATTATTATAAATTTTTAAAACAAAATCCAACAATTGTTTGTAAGAAAAACTTCAATCATCATCTGCTGGTTCAGTTTTAATATTCAATACGGCAAAATCATCTGGAGCAATGATGCCCATATCCGCCATATCCTCGCCGACAGCTTCCGAAGCTTTTCGCTGCTCTGTAAGAGAGCAATTACGCTTTCCATATTCAGCAGGCGTTGTGAGCGGGCGCTTGTTGCCAACAACGGGACTAGAAGATGTAGAAAATGGCGAAAGCGTGCAGACATGTGAAGAGCTTGAAGAGTCACGGCAAACCTTAGTGTTGCTAGAGGATGTCGGCAGAGGTGTCTTCTCATCATTACGCACGAATTTGTTGAAACCCATATTAAGTGGTACCGCATGCACAACCGAATTACGATCACCCGCGCGCACGCTCACTACCGGCGAGGTTCTCAAAGTAGTAGTAGTGGAAACAGTCGAAGCCGTAGCGTTTACGCTGGAGATAGTGCTACGAAATGGTGTGGGTAATTTGAAAACCTCTCTGCTCACGACATGGGCAGGCGAACTGCGATGGGCAATTGTGATTTTCGGTGTGGTCGACATCGGTTCTTTGGTATTGGCAATGGTGGTTAAATAGTTGCTACTGGCAGTATCATTCGGTAAGGCGCCACAAACTGAATAACGGCGAATGAGCGGACGCGCACCGACACGAATTGTTTGTTGATTGCGATCAGTCTTCACGGTTGCATTAGCTGAGCTTGCGGTCGCGGCTGACATGCCACCGCTACCCCTAATTGGTGTCATCAACTGACGGAGCTTTTGATTGTTTGCTGCATTAGCGACCAAAGTTGATGAAGCCTTAGTGACCAACTTATTGCTGATGGTATCCTTATTGCCTGTAGTTTCAGTGGTGCTGCGCGGCACAATGAACGTACCAACACCGCTGGCATTCACGGCGTTCTCCAAACTGGCGCTAGTTACATTACTTTTGGGGTAAATACGGTAAATGCGTCGATGCACGATCTCACTGTTGCTCGGTGCACAAGCTCCACTTTTGGTGGGCATGCTGTAAGCTGAAGAGCCATGTTCGTTTACCTTAACCAATTTACGTATGACACGACGTTGTAAGACTGTTGATGAGGGCGTTGTGGTTGTTGTTTGTGTAGAAGTTGCAGTTTCACCGGCTCGCGTGAGCAACATAGGCGTCGGCTTATTTGTCATTTGATTTGTAGTTGTTGTTGTATTAAAAGGTGATACACGTAGCGATAGCGGTGGCGGCGGTTGTGATGGTGTAAGACGCATCGATGCATTTGGCGAAATCAAAGCACACTTTTCTGGGCTCGTCTTAGGTGCCAACTCGCTACTACTATCACTCAATTTCAAGTTGAGCTCTGGCGTATGCTTGGCTGCTTGCACCATAGCGACCAGCTCACGCACCAAATTCAACTCGCCACCGCTTACAGCGCTCAGTTGCTTCGGTATGATGGCTTTCGTTTCCTGGTTTGACGGGAAATCGCTAGGACTATCGAAAACTTCCATCAATGACTCAAAGATTTTCTTCTTGAAATGCAACTTTTGACGCGCATTCATTTCGTTCAAATAGGGTTTTATAGTGTCGAAGAAATCATCAACACTGGAAGTTGGCTGCAGACTACATTGTACGCCTTGGTCGATAGAAGCTTGTGAAGCATTAGTAACGTGCAATACAACTTTTTCAGCTGGACTTAAAGAATTTTCGTCTCGCAACGTTTTAATCAGTGTTGTTGTTGGTGATTGTGAAGGGCCTACAATGTGGCTATCAGCCTGTGGTATACATAAGGTACGTGTTCTTTTTTGTGCCGAAAAATTTGTGGATTGGTTGTCGACTGGCGCTGTGTTCCCTGTTTTCTTTGACAAGTTAGCAGCCGCCACCAATTGGTTTGTAGCCTCGCCTAGTGATTTCAAACGGGACGCACCTCGCTTAATGCTTTTGATTGCACTATCTTTCTGGCGCAAATCCCGCTGGCTGGTTACCTTCTTACCTATGCCACGTTTGCAAGCGCGCTTGAGACGACATTGTCGTTTTTTAACAAATTCGTCTTTTGGTTTATCATTTTGTTCGTTATTTTCAGTCTCATCAACTTTGCTCTGCGGCTGCTCAATTTCATTATGCTCAAATTCACTCAAAACATCCTCTCCAGCTGCCACATTGGCTTCATTATCTGGCGCGTATTCAAGTTCATTGCTAACGCTAGTTTTTTTGATAAAAAATGTGCCTGACTCATCGTTCGTGGGGCTTATGTAAAATGTGCCGACTTTACTCTTTGAGCTCGGTAACTTTTTACTCACTCCAGCATCAATAATATCTTTCATAATTTCTTCTGCATTTACAAGCTTTCCTAAAGACTGTGTCTTTCTAATGGGCCTACCTTCAGCCATTTTAGTTTCTTCGCTATTCTTTCTCAACACTTTAAGCCTAGCAGAAGGTGGTCTTTTGCTAACTGTATCATCTTCAATATTCAGTTCTTCTCTCATTTTAAGCCCTACCTCATTCTTATTTTTTACTTTCAACTCCTCGTTTCCACGTTTGATCACAACCTCTTCTAAAAACCCGTCATCCGCTTTAGTCTTGGGCGTGACTTCTGCATTTTCTTGAGCGTTTCTATCAACAGGCGTTGTTATACCTTCCGCTTCAACATCACTTTCGCAAAACGGTTGTTCTTCATTTTTATGCGGTATGAGAAATTCTAATAAATCGTGCAGGTTGTTCTCTCGTGCACGATTACCTTTACGCTTTTTTGGTGATACAACTCGTGATTGTGAGAAAGTGACTCGTATATCGCGCCAACGTTGCTTGCAGCTGTCAACTGGAAAGAGAGTGAACGAAATGTTTTGGGATGGTAAAATTATTTTAAAAATATGGATCTATTGAAAGTTTTGTTATATTAATCCCTGATAACCCAGAGAGCGCAATTAATCACTAAGTCTCACCACGTCACTATCAAAAAAGAATTCACTATCAATCAAAATTTCAGTGAAATGTCCGAAGATTTCAAAAAAATAGAAAGAGCAATATCGGTCGATGATGCAATCGTTGTTTTTCAAGGAAAATCACGCATTAAAATGCAATTGACATCTCAACGAACCCTTTGACCGCAACCGCGAGACCATTCCACAGCAGTGATTGGCGTATCCACTGGTAGTCGTCAGAGAGGAATAGTCGAGACAACGCTCTTCATCTGGCGAGCCTACTCTAATGGTAGAAATATTTAATCATTTAGCGAATAAAAACATGCTCTGATCTCTAGAAAACGCATTTAAAGAAGTTGGAGCAACGCTGGATCAATTATAATAAGGAAACTATATGAAAAGTAAATCACAATTTTTAATTTTTTATTTCTTTTTAAATGGCTATGTAATTATCGAAGCACTCTCAAAACGATAGACATCCATTAAGATACTTTACTTGAATAAAATGCGATTCCATGCGTAAGATAGCAATTTTGAATATATAATTAGCCTCTTTGACAGCTGTTACTTGACTTATACAATATTTATCGGAAAGATCTTGGTTTGCAGGCTTACAAAATCCAACTCGTGGAAGAATTTAAGCCGAACAAGCATCAAACGCATCGTCAGCGATGAAGCTAATAATCCAGAAGCCATAGTTGAGGCGGCGTTACATTCTCAATAAGTCACTGTTGGGTGTGCTCTATGGGCAGAGGAAATCATTGGTGCATATTTCTTCACAAATGAAGCCGAACATAATGGGCCTTTGGCCTCAAAGATCGTGCGATTTAACACGTTTGAACTATTTTTTTGGGATTATATAAAGGCCCTTGTCTATGCAAATAAGGTCGACACGATTAACGTCTTGGAAGAGAATATACGACGCATTATTGCTGACGTACGGCCCCAATTGCTTCAAAAAGTGGTCGAAAGTTGGACCTCTAGGACCTTTATTCGAGTTACTTGCCCGATATCTTTTTTTAAACACAACGGCACCCCGTTATCTTTATAATAAAGCTTAATTCTTAGCCATAACAATAAATTATATGTGTTTTCAAACATTTCGAGTTTTAAAAAAAAAATATATGTATACACAGACCTACATTATAGAACGCACCAGGAAAGTGATTACAATAATTTTTAGTATCGGTTAGGTTTTAAACTGTTTTTTCTAAGTATGCTAAAAATTTTAATTTAAACATTTTCTTGATATTTATGTATTTGAGACAAAATCGTTTGGAATATGATTTCAATTTAGGAATTAATGAAACAGAAATTACTAAAATTAAAAAAAGTAAAACATATCGATTACGTTTATTACAGAACATATTTAAATAATACTTCAAAGAAATTTTAATAACGTCTTAATGGTTAAAGCCAATCTGGGATTTTTAAAAATAAAAGGAGCATTCCCAGGATAGACCCCTCCAATTTGTAACAAAATGTGAATATACAATTTTTTTAAACTCGCTAATAAATGTTTAATAAAGCATGAAATAAAGATGAATGCGATTCCTTTTTGCTTTTTGCTAGAATTAATTGTTTATGTTACTCCCTTTTTAGCGATCTCATCCCCAAATTTTTTACTCTAGCCCTTATGAATGTAACTATTTTATTGAGAAAGGCAACCCTGCCTAACATGCATGTAGTAGGCAACCCTATGCGCACTGCCGAAGTGCACCCTCTCCTTTGGCACTCACCTGTCTCCTCGCACGTTTCGGCTATCTTCAGCCAGGCACGATCGTATGCCTCTCGCGAAACCGAATTGGCCACGGCGTGATCATAAATACACGGATGTTGTTGCACGGCACGGCACAAACGAACATGGCTTTGATTGCTCATGGCCAACAAACCGATGAACGCACGAGATTTTTCCAAACACTAAAACTTTAAGCAATAAACCAGCTAGCAGCGGCTACTACTATTAGCACACTGCACAAGCCGAGCTTTTTCACAAACACAAACACGAATTCCACTTGAAAAAATTAGCACAAATTTTCTCGATGCACATCGCAAACAGCAAAACTATCAACAATCGTCAATAACAAGCTCTAGTGTCACATTGACAGCAGTCAGCGAATGACATTTGTCAATTTCGGCGCTGGGTTGCTCTGCTGCTGGCACAAGTAGTTTAACACTTTTTCAAATTATTTAAATTTTCAAAATTCCCACAACTCGTTAACACACCGAAACGTTTAATTACAACCGTACACGCTTACATTTGCAAACTATTTTCTGCTTGCCATTAAACAATTGGCTAATTTTGTTGCTTTATGTCTTGCTTCGGTATTTCAGTTGAACTGCTCGTTTCGGTTTGTTTTGATTATGAATTTGTTCGTGGCAGCATTGCCAACACGCATATTGACTCTGTTTTGTCGTTTTGGTGCTGTGAATACGCAGTGCAGACCTTGTGATTTTGATTGCTGGCAGTGTTATGCGTCGCTAAGAGAGTTTTGAAAGACACTGCATTAGTAAGAGCATAGCCAAATGTCATTGGTGCGGCAGTTTGAAGTGCGGCGTAGCCGAAATAAAAATGTTGCCGAACGCGTAGAGCGAGTATGAATGAGTTTTGAAGTGTGTGTTTACAAATACATATATAGGTACATACACATATTATATTTATTTTGATTCAAGATTTAGCAAGCCGTTATGAGACTAAGAATGGCTTAAAATTGTATCTAAACATTTCAATGAACATATATTTATTACCTAGTAAATCACATATTCGATATTAATATCACGTTTACATATAAACAAATTATTATTATTTTTGCCATAGCTCTCTCAATTGTCATAACCAATAAATAAACAAGGAGTTTATCTATAAAAGAATTCTAACTAATAAATCAGTTTAAATCGTAATCATTCATCCTGCTTACAACGCTGAGTTATCGATCATTTTTATTGAAAAGAAAGCAAGAAACGATACATGTTTCTACACAACTCTTGGCTATCGATAATGGCTTCTATAAAGCAAGAAAGAAACGGAAGGAAACAAAATGCATATATGTTTATAATTAGCATGATGAGCTTCCTCTATTATTATTATTTTTTGTTTGGTCTACTTTGATATCTTTCGAATTCTACAAGCTTTAAGTCGTTTCCGAATGTCTAAGGCATATGATATGTAGACTTTCCGTCATCGATATATGCTCGCATGGATTGAATCTGTATCATTATAATTTTCTATAGAGTGGTGGTGCGTACCCTAATCACAAAGTAAGAGTGCCCACATTAATTGAAAAAAGCAGTTTTCGAAATTATTGATTCTGGAAGAAAATTGTATGAGGCTAAAATTAAGGTTATGTTGAAAATTTGAATTGAAAGAACTTATGGGTAGTTATTGCGCCTTTATAAAAAATTGTCCATTAATAGTCCAATATACATAAAGCTTATAAAAGCTTTACAGGTATTCTTCCATGCATGAAGATTAATTACACAGATAAGTTCATGCCATTTTCTATTTCGAACAGGGAAAATTCAGGATTCTCCCTGCATTTTTGATGAAGTAATGAATGTATATTCTAACAGGACAATATCATCGTACGGATTTCTTAAATGCAGATTTGGCTCCAGGTATTTCCAGCATATAGTTTAGTCAGATATACATATATATATAGAGCAAACAAGAAGGACGCTCGACTGTTACAACGCATCAGTAAAATTCAACGCCGATTTAAATTATGTTCTAGGCATAACTTTTATACCTTTATGCCACATTCATTCTAAATATCCATATTCTTAGTATTACCTTAGCAAATGGATTGACAATAAATGAGAACTATCATACAGGCGACTTTCCGATTAAGAAATATCTCCAATACCTCATAAGATTTGTTTTACGGGTCACTATCGATATTTCTAAATAAAAAATTATCGTTTGCCACCACTGTATATCGACTCCTGACTACCGTTTTTTTTTTGTGGATATTTTTATGGATAGAAGACATTTCAGCTTCCCCAATAAACCTCCATATATCCCAATTATTATCGCTCTATGAAAAGTTAGGAGTTGTGAAATTTCTAAATCAGCAAAGACGAAGTCTTGAACCCAAAATTCGTACAAAGATAATTAAATACTTAAGGTACTATGTTATGCTAATTGCTATTGGGTTTTCGTATAAGAACTTGATTGTGAGAAATTAATCTGCAATGCATAGTGAATGAAGTCGACTACTGTTGTCACACAAATTATTAATTTCTGATAATATTAATCGAAATTTGTGCTGAAAGCTTTGAGTTCGTTTGTCTCATTTGATCTGAACACCACCCTCCAGATAAGTGGTTTTGTACCCATGTTCAAGTATGCTATCATTTACATTTGTGTGTACATATATACATTTGTATATGTATGTATGTTACTACATATCACCAGAGAACGTAAATGAATTCTCTGATATCAGAGAACGTAAATGAATAGAGAAGGAGCAAATGTTAGCAGTACTAAAATGTTAATTACGATGGAGGAACATCGAAAACGCGCCAGTTGGAAAATAAAATTTCACCACAACTATCAGGGTACGAAACGAACTACACCACTCTATAAGCAAAATGTATACACATACATATGCACAGATGTTCTTTGATATGCGCATAAACAAAACTTAAAATAATAAAAACGAAAGAAATTGACTTCTGACAGGAAAATATTAATAATCAGGGAAATAATATTAAAATAGAATTCAAATATCATTTCATAAAAAAGGGTTATAAAAATAAAAAATAGTATAATATATAAAAATATGATAGGATTTGAACTTAGGCAAAACATTTCATTGCAATAAGGAAGTGTGCTATACAAGCAACACCACAGATCACATTAGAACATATTTGTCTAATCTGTGAACTCAAACAGCTATTGTTGTTTACTTGCTTCAATGTTTATATGTCTATATGTGAATATTCTTGAAATTGCCTTCCTTCATTCGCATGTCCATATATATTTGCATATATGTACACATATGTACATATGTATGTACCTCAATATGTCTTTCGCAAAAAATCAAACATTCGCGCAAGTGACAAAAAAACGTAGACGCACCATCATCGGCCAATAATATTCAAGCGAACTCGCGGCATATTTTCTTAGTATTTCATATTACAACGACAACAAATTCATTCATAAGGAACGTGCGCTGCTTCAAAGCAAAGTGCGTTCGTTCATAACTCTGCGCCGCGCTATTTTTTCTGTGCGCCTGGTAAACCACATTTGGTTTTCATATAGAATTCCTACCGCAAATGCGCGAAAATAAAAATGAATGAAATTGAATTTGAATGTCTTCAGTAAAATTGAAGAATCAGCAAAATTTAAATTTTACAATTTGTATCACTGAAAATCCTACCATCCCCCTCGCGTTTGTATGTTGCCCACAAGCTGCTTCCTCACAACATTTGCTAAAAATCAGAAATTGAAGAATTTGTCTGATGTTCACTTCAAAAAGGAGAATTGGCAACATGACCTCTTAGCGAATTTAAATAATATTTATATTTTTGCATATTATGCACTATTTATGGCATTAAATTACAAAATTTATATTAAATTGCCATTCATATGAAATCATTAACTACTTCTATATATTCTAAGCACAGTCCATATAGTACTTTTATATGTTTATTTATTATCATTATTTCATAGTTTGTCGATTTAGCCCATTTATCCAAATACGACGCTATGAAAATGCAGCCCAATCGGTAATCGCAATATTTCAAAAGAGCATAAGTCAATTTTCAACAGCAAAGCCCTGCAAAAAGGACAAACGAGACAACATAGCCAATCGACATTGTCGTAAAATTGTCGATTGAAAAAAAATTTTGTCAACTCCGCCACGATGCGCAAAATTCGGCGTCAATATGTATGCGAGCTCATATGTATATATGTATGTTTGTCGACAAAATCGTCATTTGGTTACTTTCAACAACACAATGTCTGCGCGAACTCGCCGTTATTTCGTTGGCTTGCCACTATACACAGAGGCGTTCTAACTGAGGACTCTTAGTATATTATTATGTTGCTTAATTTGTATTGAAAAATACTGATGCATTTATGAATTATTTTCGTAATATAATATATATAATATATATATATATAAATACACATATATTCATACCTATAATCGTTTTTAAACTAAATTCGATAAATAAAATATATATCTGAAATAATTATGTGGCAGTGCGCCCCAATCCCTCCTTGCCTGCGATCGTTCTACTCGCAAAAAGCAAAAAGTGTGGACAAAAGTCATTGCTTGTGCGGGGCAAGAAGAAGCAAGCATCAGCGTACGTGTACTCATGAATGTATGTGTGATTATCACATTTGTGTAAATACGCATAAATAAAGGAATATGCAATAAACCCAAACATATGAACATATTTTCCTGAAATATTTTAATTATCTCAGGAAGTTAAATATGCTATTAAAGTAATTGAATTATGATATGCTTAGATTCCAATTAATAAAATAAAAATTAAATAAAATTTCAGTTTCATGAGTTTTAGGATTCGAACGTATAGGTTCGTATTCGGATTGTGCTTAACCCCTTCCCGCTTACGACCTCAGCCACCACAAAAGTGGAAATGTGGCCGCTTAGCCACCGTTTTATTGTTATCCTTTGTTTAATAAGCAATTGCTCACATAACGCACATACATAAGTTGGAAAAATAGCCTACTAAATGTTTATTTTATTATGAATTCTGGGGTTTTTACCGGTAATACAGATTTTTAATTCAGAAGGCTTTTCATAATTATAAATTTGTCATATCATAGAAATTGAAAACATAAATCTAAATAGGTATGCGCAACGATTTTTCATATAGGAATATTCGTTGTGTCTATTTATAGCATTTCGCACATTGTGTGGTGTATTTTTCTTTTTCGAAGTTATATTTTTCGATGTTCCTTCATGTGGAATTACAAATTAGTACTCAAAAAGTTTTCATTTAACATTTGCTCCTTCTCTACTCATCAACATTCTCTGGTGCTACTATTACAGGCCCCATATGTGTTATTGTTATTGTAAACGGCTGCAATTACGATATATAGACGCAACGTACATCGGAGAGCGGTAAGCAATGTTTAGAAAGCGGTGCATAAGAGAAAACGCTAGATATGCGAAAAGAGGTAAGACAAATAATAAAAGCAGAGCAATATGCTATTCGCATGACAAGAGAGAGCGAGCCAGGTAAAAGAGCAAACGAGCAATATTTGGTGTTTTTCTGCTGCTCACACACACACAGGCGCATCCCGCAAAAGCCTTGAGCGGATTATTATTGCAGGCTGCGAACTGCCTTCACACCCCTTACCCTTGATAGAGGTACGGCAAATGTGTTGACGCAGCTGTCGGGCGCGCAGATAACAATACAACATGCTTGCTGCTGCTGCTGCTGCTGCTACTTCTGCTGCTGGCATTGTGGCGCAAACTGAACGATGAATGAACGAAACAAAGTGAACAGCAGCAATTGAAACATAAATGTATGTGTATGTGTGTGTAGGCAGCAAAAGCGGCGCAGGCGTCTAACGCAAGCAGCGGCCTGGCGAGCGTTCGCGTACGTGTTTGTTGTGGCCAAACGTGCTGTAGGCAGTCACTGGCAACAAAGTAACACATAAAAAAGGAGAAACAGAAACAGTTAAAGCGAAAAAATGTGGGCAACGTTTTTGTTGTAATTGTTGTAGAACAACAGCTGCTGCCTCGTTTTAATTTTCATGTTTTTGTCTGCGCGGCTAGCGGCTACAGCAATGCGGACGACTGCTGCTGTTACAATGTTGCTGTTGTCTAGATGTTGTTGCGTGGCGTTGCCAGCGTGTTTTGAAGGTTTTTATAACGACACACAAGTTTATGCATACCATATATAATCTTCACATTAATATCCCTCCGCTTCCCGTTGCTGCCACTACAATTAGCTTGTTTTGCAGCCATACTAATATTTATTGTTGTTACTGTTGCCTTGGTTATTGCTCGTTCGACTGCGCGCTACAATTATATTTGCTGTTGTTGTTGTTGCTATTACAACAGCGACACCACGTAATGTTATTGCTCAGCAACACTCACTCCAACACGGGTTTTCCACATCCATACCCTAGCTGTGTTGTTGTTGTCCTACCATAGTTGTTATTACCGGTGGTTGTTTTTTTTTTTATGTTTTGCTTTTATGGCGTTTATTGCTCGCCGTCACTACCTGACCCAGTCAGCGCCGGTGCTAGCTAGCTAGTTGTTCGGCTTGTTTGTTAGTTGTTTGGTCGTTTTGTCGGGCGCTTCTTTTAGTCTCAGCCGTCGTCTGCAAATGTGTTGTCTATTTGCGCTCGCTTTCTCTCACACTACCAGCTAGCTGATATACACGCGCTGCCAGGGATGCCATTTATAGTTATTTAGTTAATATTGAAATATATTTGCTATACCTTCTAGAGCTCTAATGTACAACTCAAGAGCCTGTATATAGCCATATATTAACACACAGAGAGCGACTTCGAATACCCTATTTATTTGTATATAAATGAACAGCGTGATCAAATAGAGACGATTTAGTCACGTCCGTCTGTCTGTTGCTCTCTATACGCGCACGTGCCTTTCTCCCCAATAAGCAGATTATTGTCTAAAGCAGAGATATAATCTTCTAACAAATTGGCCAGCTAGATGGCCAATCTTCGAAACCACCATTCTCAAGAGGGCGTCTATGAGCGACGATGATTCTAGAAACTCCTGCTTTCTGAAACAAAATAAAACGGAATCTTAACCTATAAAAGGTTTACTATATATACGTATTTTTTTAGTTTTACATAAATTGTTCGCAAAATTGTGGAATCAACGTCAAAATTAGCTGAAAATTGTAAAGCAGTAATTTTAATAAAGAAATTTGAAAATGATTTAATATATACTGTTACTGTAAAGCTACAGAAAAATTTCAAGCGGATATGGGAGATAGTCTCCGAGTACCATATTTTGCCTGATTTAAAAAGTGCAGTTTAGAGAAAAAGTTAAAAGTTTGAGTTACTCAGCTTACTGACCCGTACGCTTTAACATTACAGTGAATAGGTAAGGAATCGTTTATATCACTATTCTACCAAATTTAATAATACCTTTAGGACTCTAAAACCGATTTTTTTAAATTCTCGAACAGGCCTTATCCGTTAATCAATAATTAATCATCCTTAGACGCATTGCGCTCAAGTGAGTCAGCTAATCACAGCAGAAAAAATTGCTGGCTGTATGAAATTATATTCGTGTTTTAAGAAGCTGTAGACATCTTCGTGGCTGTTGCTTCGTTTTATTGAAAATCTTAGGCTGGCTTAACTGCTTAAGAGGTTCAAGGTGACGACTTAATCAGAGTAGAAAAAGATCTAGTTATTTTATATAAAATCATATTCTCCGTTTAATTTGGGTGAAATTCCCTAATTATGCATGAAAAATATTTTATTTGAATACATATGTATAAATTATGAATCTTAAAATAAATAATGGTTTGGCAACCCAGTTGCACATATAACTGTTGGCTGTTTGGCTTTAATCACTACACACTCTCCACCACACGCTACCCTCTTTATCAATATATTTTATTGTTATTGTTATTGCTGCTTTGCGTGTGACCACGCTGCTGGGCTTACTTATAGCTTCGTATGTGCATATATGTATCTATGTATGTATGCATATGCGTGTTTTCGTATACGTTTTGCTGTTGTCGCTCCACCGCTTTCACGCTGATTTCCTCTGCTCCATTAACGTCTGGGGTCTGGTCTTTCCGCCAACAGTCGACATCTGCTGCCTCGCTTTGTGCTTTGCTTTGTTTGTTTCATATTTTGTCTTCAATTTTTTATTGTTGTTGTTTACTTGCTTGTTGTCGCTATCGGTTGCTGTCGCCTGCTGGCTGTTGTTCGTTGTTAGCTGCCGACTTGCCGCTGGTTGCTGACTGTTTCGTTGGCAATGCGCACATAAACACAAAACACACACACGCATTATATATATGAGGTTTGTAAGTGTGTGCATATGTGCCCCCCCCCTCTTGCTACTTTGTTTGCTCGGTTATATACAATTTTACTTATATTTATATATACATATATGTAGTTATGTGTCTGCTGTTATTTGTTAGTGTTACTATCGGTTATGCCATGTCTGGCATTATGTTGTTGTTGTTTGTGTCATTGCTGTTTCGATTTTTTTTTTCATTTTGAGTGTATGTTTCAGCTGTCGTTTCGTCAAATTCATATTTGTTCACACATTTTGTAGTTGCTGCACTTGTTCGTGCGCGCTCATAGAAAAGTGCTTACATACATGCATACATATATATGGTAGATGTATGTATACGCATATATAAATATATGTATATTTGTATATAGCTATAAGTACCAAACAGAGTCGTATTTACACCCAACGTTGTAAACATGCCAGGCACATGTGCCTGTCTGACCAACTAACTGAGTTACAAAGTCAACACACACACATATATACAAATATGTATACGAGTATACATACATATCTAGAAATGTACTGTCCATCTATTGCACTTACCACTCTATTAACATATCAGCAACATTGCTGCCTGCTAATGTAGTAACGTTTTTATTGATTTTGTCGCTTGTCGAAACCAATTGCCTGGCAATGTTATCAATTTCAGCCTTAATGAAGGAACTCGGTACTCGCTTAAATAATTGCAGTGTAGGGCCTCACCGACTCATTGCAATGCTTAGATAAATTCAAAGGCAGATGAATCTCTTTTTTATTTTACAAGATGTCTTCACGAAATTTGGCACGGATTATTATCTAAGGCAACGCTAAAATCTCCGAACAAATTGTTCAGATTCTTGTTTAATAACCATTAGATCAAACTTGCTAAGTTTGCAAGGATCCCGAGGCAAATGAGTATAGACTAGAATCCACATATTTTCGAACGATGACGATATTATTAGATAAATTGCTTGCTTGTCGAAGCGATCGTCTTAAACTTGATCAGCATATGTTGGAGAGTCGACGACGCCGGTTGCCACACAATCAAATATTAATGATCTTTCATCTCGGTAAGCGCTAAGTATCAACTCTACCTTTCCCTAATTTTGTTGGTATAAAGAGAAGGATTTGTAGCTAGGATTTTGTCATAAATTTAGAGGTAGTCCGAAAGCGCTGGCAGACGGAACAGGACGAGGCAGAATGCTTTAGCGACATACAGAATCTCCAAGATCATAAGCAAGAGCCCCGAAGGGAGACTCGTATGCTTTTTACTCACACTGTCTGGAAAGGCCTGCAGAATGGTTATTGACCTAATTACAGATCACAACCTATTGGCATCGCATGCGGATGAGCATACTTACAGTAAGGGCAGGGAAGTAAGCATGAGAGAGACGCTGCAACACCTTCTATACTTCTGTCCAGCATTATCTAGATTTCTTCTTAGAGAAGCTTCACAGTTCAATAGGCTAGGTGAAATATCAAAATTAGACATCAAGGCGTTCCTAAAGTTCGCAAACAGCGTTGACGCATTATTAAGGACCAGTGGCGTGAGAACCGGCGAGTAAACCAAAACTAACCTAGAGGTAGTCTTATAGCCCTCTAAACCATTTCGGGAAACGTGGAAGTATTAACCAACGGTTTTATTGCCGTTAATAAAAAAGTAACCGCCATTCAAAATCTATTTGTGTAAGACGGTAGCGATAACGTTAGCAGACAACAACAAGTAGCAGTAGAAAATTGTGTAGCAATGCGTCAGACGCTCAGAGACGACGGCGGGGAAAAATGGTGTGCGATAGCAATAACAACAAAAGCAACAAGAATTGTAGCGACAACTACAACGACGGTAACAACAGCTGTCAGGTGAAGGGAAGTGTACACACACACATACAAAAATACACGAATACAAGCAGCGTGAGTGAGTAAGAGCATAAGGAAGACAGCATGACAGCAACAACAATATGCGCATATACAAGAAATACATGCATGTATGGGAGCATGCCAACAAAAACAATAACAGCAGCAAAAGTCTGGCGAGCAGTTTCATGTGAGCTGCACGCTGACGCATTGCGATGCCAACGGCGATAGCAACAATAAAAAGAAAGAAAAAAACGCCTGGTACAACAAGTTGCGATAACAACAGCAGGCTTGGCGGAGATGCGTATAATAACAACAACAACAGCAACAATTGCCACCTTTGGTAGAATATACATATATTTATAAATGTGTGTACATATGTATGTATGTGTGTGCGGTAGCAAGCAAATTTTATTAATATTTGATCGGCGAATAAATAAAACAACAACAACAACTACTACAACATACACTTCAACGCTTCCAGCCAATATGGCACGATAACAAAATTTTACAACAACAACAGCAATGTTGTAGCTGCACAACAGTAGCAACAACAACAGGTCCTACTGCCATTATTTAATTATATTTAGAGTTAGCAGCGGCACTGTCAACAAAACAAAATATTATAATGCTTTGTTGTAGCAGAACAATAACAACAATGACAAACAATCATTCACACACACACGCACGCATACACTCACCACGCAGCGATAAGACAAACAATGAGCAAGAACGCGATAATAACGTAATTTGTTACAAAAACAATAATTGTAATAAATGAGCAGCTACATTTCAATTCACACATAAACAACTACTGTAACAATAACAACAAAAGTATTCTAAGTAAGATAGCGAGAGCGAAATAATGACAAGAGTACACCAGTACCTGCAATACAATTTCAAGTGGCTAACTCGGAAGTGATGAAATATTAGTTCATACATACATATATAAGCATATGTATATATATGTGTGTACAGTTTGTATGGCAGCTACATATGTATGTGTAATCGCCAGTACTCTGATCTAAACAATGTGTTTGGAAGTTAGACCTTTGCCTTGGCTTATAAGCCATGCCAAATTTCGTGAAGATACATAGCTTGTCAAATAAAATAGTTTTTCCTACAAGGACTTAACTTTGATTGATCAGTTTATACATATATATAGCTGTATGCTATAGTAGTCCCGTGGGATTACAACAAATGAGTAGCTTCTTGGGGAGAAAATTATATGTGCTAAACTTCAGATTGATATCTCAAAAACTAAGGTGTTGGTACGCGTATATACAGACAGACAGACGGACATGGCTAGTCAGCTTGTCATGCTGCTTATTTCTTTACACATATATATGTAAATTTTATAGGCTGTTCTACGTTTCCTTCTGAGTGTTTCAAACTTTCTGACAAACTTAATATAGCCTGTTCAGGGTATATATATGTTAGAGATCAGTAATCAACGCCAAAGAAAACCCTTTACGTTTTCATAGCCTTGCGTTTTTCTCTTCATTACATAATTTTAGTCAAGCGCTTCATAGTCGTTTCTTTAATGTCTCCAGTTTTTCTACAGCATCTGTTTAACGAGAGCTTAAGAATCGACTCATTGGACTTTCGCTCATTCAGGCGCCTATTAGTTTTATTGTTGAAGATATCATAATGGACCTATAAAGACTTGTCTTTGATTTTTTCAGTTTTTTAGTTTACGTCTCAGTATAAGACGCAACACCGGATACTCGGACACGACATGGAAAAATCGTCCTACTAATTTCAATATACTATATATAAGCTAAGTTAGATTGAGCTGTTTGTGTTTTTTTTTTCAATAAACAGAGGACGTTTGGGGGTGAAACGCAGTTATTATAATGCACTTTGCATTCTAAAAATGCTAGATATGTATAGTAAGTATGTTATGATCAATTCCTAAAAAAAATTTCGAAGATTTACCTTATACCATATTTTAAGGCTTATATAAAATACAAACATACATAAAAAAAAATTTTATTAACAAAAATTACATATCCACTGACAATTCTACATACCTTGAAACAAAAGTACATATAAATGTAGGTAGCTCCACGAAGTGCGAAAATTCTTAGTAAACTCGGGGAAAACAATTGTGTTGTTGCTAAAAATGCTTCAAAATTCGGTTGTGGCCTGCCGAATGCTTGGAATGTTATTGTCATTGTTGTTTGTTGTAGCTGCTTTTGTTGCTCGCCGGCTTACCTGTTTGTGTGTAGACGCGCGAGCATGACTCTAGCGTCTATATGGTGGCTGTGCATGTGTATATGTATATACATACATACATACATATGTATATAAATGTGTGTGTCAGACTGATTTTATGACCGACTGACTGAGTCGCGTAGCTGCCGTTTCGCTGCGCTAAATGGCGTGCAATATGTGTGTCTGTGTGTGTGTGTGTAGGTGCGCATATAACACGGTTCGCCTGGATTTACTCGTATTTGGCCTAATGTCGGCACTTTAGCACGAATACATACACATAAATACTTTTGTTTTTGCCAACGCCGTTGTCGTTCGCTGGCAACAACGTTCGTATGTATTATATTGTTGGTTTTTGGGCTATACATACCTAAATTTGTACATTACAACAACATCACAGCAGTAAGGCACGCCAGCAGCTGCTGTTGTTATTTGATTGCCAGTTATTGTCGCCCATTTTGCTGCCGCATTTTTTCTCTTACCGCATTTCGACACACCCCTGCCGCGCTACCTTTTCTCATATTGTTCTCATATTTTATTTAGTGCGGCTGTTGCTGCTGTCGCGCCTGTTATCGCTGTTTCGAAACCGTCGTCAATGTTAGAGTTTTTCAGCCAAAATGGGCGAAGTTTTGTTATTTTCTACTAAGCGCTCTAGTGTTGCCGTTACAATTAAATTTTGTAATATCTTAACGACTTATTGATGAAGGATTGCTGGGTAATCTACTCTTTGAGGGAATATATGTAGCTCCGAGCAGTTTGAACTACAGCCAGCTATGCACATATTTCACTCAATTCGTCAAAATTTAAATTTCACAAAAGAACACACGAATTTGTAGCAATACAATGGACAAAAAAAGTAAGGTTTGGGAGATGTAACCCCCTATGTTTATAGAAAAAACTTTAACTTTGGTTGTACCGAAGCTATAATACCCGACACAAATACAAAAGATGCCTTACAAGAACTTAATTCTGATTGTTCAGTGTATATGGCAGCTATGTACATGCTTTAGTTATCCGATCTGAACAATTTCTGGACAATAACCATTCTCAAATTTCATGAAGATATCTCGTGAAACAAAAAAGTTGTTCATACAAGAACTTGATTTCGATCGTTCATTTTGTATGGCAGCTATATGCTATAGTGGTCCGATATCGCGGTTCGTGTACGTAGATTTTTTGACCTTTCAAAAGCACGTTTCTGGCACAGAATTTACCTCTGTAAACTAACTACTTCTGAGTAGTTCCGGAACATACATATGTACCTATACTCCTTAAACCATTTCCCCTTCAACAATATTATTACCAAAAGTCCGCCGCTTTCTTCGAATTGTTATTGCTTTCTGTATTTTATGTTGCAAGTACGCACGTGAACAATTATAGTTACAAATAACATACATAGATGGGTTGAGACTTACATACACACATTCATATACACAGATACCAATAGTCTCACCGATTTTGCAACGCTGACTGTCGCAAGCTTGACGGGCGGTCGACTGAACGGGGCGACTTAGTGGGGGTTGATATGCATTGCAACTATACGCGTATGTATTTTGTATATATGTATATATATATATTTATATATATATATAAATTTAGGCAGTTTTCGTATGCAATCACTAGTTTGTGAAAAGCAAAGCCGCAATCGTTTTACGTCCCACATACGCACGATAAGAAATGGGTTACAGTTATATATAAAATATAGATACGTATGTATACTTATGTATATGGACACATACGTGGTTTTACTTAAAGTTCTTAGTGGTTTGTGTGGAAACACATAAGTACTAGACCAGCCTTTGGTTTTTGTTATTTCTGTAACTGCAATGTATAAGATGTACATATAAATTCGACTTGGAATTCACTGAGAACGCCGAGAGTTTTAAAAGAAGTTTTGAAAGGAAAGCCCTTCATATTCCTTTGGTCGTATAATATATGAGATGTAATCACAATTTATAGTTCTTAAACTCTCAAGAAAAGCATTTACAATATGCAAGTTTTGAATATCTGATCTCAGTAATCTATTATTCTTTGAGTCAGAACAACTTTTGTATGACCTTAGCGTGATGGTGGCGTTTTCTCCTATACAAGATATGCCCGAGATGTAATCTTTCTATTATGTTACTGTTTTAGAAAGTTTTCATTCAATATGAAGAAATAACGCTCGAGGGAAGTATTCCCCATTCCAAATGGTTATCTAAGATTGTTGCGTATTATTTTGCATTTATATACATTTTTTTGCATTTATTAATTGTTTCAGAATGCTCTTCCTAACCTTGTTTAACCTTAAGTCGATTTCCTGGGACAGGGTAGCTTTCAATGGATTTTATACACAATGGTATAGTCTGATTGATATCTTCTATAGTGTTTTAGGAATATTTGCAAGACCCGTTTATGAAAATACTCCATGTTTCGGTCCAATTAAGTTGCTTGATCGATTGTAGTCTTAAGAGAGACAAACCAATTTCGAAAATTTTTAATTAATGCGTCTAATACAATCGGCAATAACTTTGATCTCTTATTATACGATTGTAAAAACATGACTTTCTACGAAGAGAATCCTCTCTCACGTTAGTATGGAGCTCTTACAATAGAGAAGGCTTTCGCTTCATAGTACAGTATTGCAATATTTATTGCTGCTTGCGTATGAGTTGCTTGTAACCTTGAAACAGTCACGAACAGAGTAAGTAAAGGCTATTATTGTGCCCGCTAAGTGACCTTGAATAATATGACCTAGTCAGACTTTTGATCGGATATGAGTGCAGGCGAATTTTTCCGGCGAAAATTTTCACGAAATTTTCCGCATAAATGGAATACATAACTATGAGACATATGCATATGTATATATATACAGATACCTAGCACATACATACATACATACATACATACATACATACCTGTATACCTGCGCTTTTGATTTAAGCGATTTTTGTTCATAAGCTGACGCGCCAAAAAAATGTATTTCATATAAAATTAGAATATTTTTGATTGTTGGTGCTACACTTCTAATTAGTGAGTTATTTACCATTGTTGAAATCACAAATGTTTGTATATTCCAGTTTGCTCCAGTTTGCGTTAGCCCACCTGAATTGGTTCGAAGTGTTGATAAATTTCGCATTTCGCCAATTTTTTTAATACTGTTTATTTTTTTTTACAGTACAATTATTATTTTCATTAAACACATACATTTGTGTGCACTTAGCACGAAGTACAAAGCAACAAAAAATACAACAAATAACATCGCACCATATCCCTGCTATCGCCACTTTGCCTTTTCATTGACGCGCAGCCATATTCAGAACGCCGCCGTAACGCACAAACAAATATCTACAACAACACCATTGTTATTGCAGCAGCAGCTGTTTTTGCTGTTGTTGTTGTTGTTATTCGTGTATAGTACATGCTGTTGTTTTGTCGCCGTCGTTGCTATTGTCGTCATCGCCACAGCAACACTGTTGCCATTGCCTGCACCCGGCTAGCCGCCAACGTCGCCTCCGCGCTCTGCGCACCGCACAGGCATATCAACAACTGTACATACATACATATCTCTGCTATGCTATATTGTACGCTTATCGTGTCGCTTTTGCTTTCAGCTGCAGCAACAACAGTCGCAGCAGCATTGGCGCTGGCTTCAGCAGCGTAAACCACTGTCGTTAAATTGACTTGCGCCAGGTAGTTGGGAGCAAGTGTCGCGCGCTAGCGCTTATGCTTATGTGCATTTGTGTGTAAAAATGACGGTGCGTTTGCATGCGCTGGTATAGTATGTATTGATTGTGGTTGTCAACGCGTCATTACTTTGACCAAACAACGTACAGCCAGCCGCCAGCTAGTGTTGCTATATTGTCAGCGACGTTTGCCTTGTTGTTGACGTTACTTAATGGTTTCGTTCAGTTTTTGCTCGGCTATTGTTGCTGCTTGCTCGTACAAATACTAGCGCGCACGCATACATGCACATGCTTTCCCTCTCTTGCTTCGCTGTGGCTACCAACGCAGGCTATACCCTGCCGCTCTCGCCGCAACCACTTTGCAGCAGACAGTGACAAGCAATCGCTGCTGCCGCCCCGCTGTACACACACACATACGAGAAACTCAACCAACCGAACTCAGCCCAGTTTAGCTCAGCACAGCACATTTCGCATTCAGTTGCTCGTCTACCGTTGTAGCTGTTGCTCGCTTTTTTCGTCCATTGCCATCGTCGTTACAGCGCATACCTACATACATATATATATATATCGTATTTGTACAGCGCGCATTGTTTGTGTGTGCGCCGCCGCTTCAGTCGTTTGTTATCGTTTGCCGCGTTGATTCGTTTGTTCATTCCGCCATTGGTTGACCACAATTGCAAGTTGCTGTGCTGCGAAATTGCAGTTGCTACATCAGCGCGTTGCTGTTAGGTGATTTCATCATTGCCTTCTGCGTCATTTGTATCGAGCGCCTTGGTGAGACGTGTTTGCGCGGTGTGCGCTCTGTTATTAAAATTATATAGTGAATTGCAGCAACTGTTGCCACTTAGTGTTGACATAAATATACAATAACAAAATATAACTTTGTTGAAATATAACGCATTCTCGTTTAGCGCGTTCTGACAGTTTCGTGAAACTTAACACTTTGACAGTATTTGTCTGCCGCGCGGTTGAAACGCGTCAGTCGCAAGTGTTTATTAGTGCTTTTATCGCGCTTGTGTCCGTATATTGCAAGCGCATATGAGCACATATTGTAAGTGATTTTATTGCATCGTAACAACAAAAACCACAACAGTTGTAGAAGCAAATAACCAAAGCAAAATGAGGCTGTCCACATCGAACGACTCCAAACCGGATAATTATCAAATTAACGCAAAAATCTGCCGTCTAGTCGAGCGCTACCCTTGCATGTACGATCGCTCGCATCCGCACTACCTGAAAAAGGATGTTGTCGATAAGGCGTGGGTGAAGATATCCAAGGAAATGGATGACTCAAGTAAGTACGAAAAAAACTTAGCTATTTGCATGCAAACACGCATTTCAGCTAACAAACGTAAGCGCGTTTGCGTGTGCGAACAAACAGTAGCCAACTATAACAACAGAAAACATAACACGCTAGCCTGGCGCTCGCTTGCTGCTCCCTGCAGGGCGAAAACCTTTTCCGCCTACTTGCAGCTGTCATGACGTGTTGTTTCGCCTTGCTGTTGGTTGACAACATTCGCTTGTTGTTGTTGTGGCCATTGTTTTTTATGTCACTGCACAACCATTGCTTGGTGTGGCAAAGCGCCGACTGTCAAACAGTCAGCGTGTCAATTGCGCGCACTTTGTTGCCAATATTATAGCCGACGCGTGCGCACGCTTTAGTTGCGACGCCAACGCTGACTTGGACGCAGGCGGCAGCGCTTGTTTTTGTCGTTGACAACGAGGCACACATATAACGCTAATCAACAATTTAATGCGCTGGCAAGTTATTGCTATCGTCACAATACAGATTATGAATATATATTTTTTTTATTGTTGTTGCTATTGACCATTGCATTGTCGGCGCTAAAATGTGATGTGCCATATTGTTATTCGTGAGCCGCTGGCGTCGTGACGTTGATGCGAGCGCTGCTGTGTTAATATTTCTGCTTCTTTAAATTATGCTCTGTCTCTTGCGCGCGCGCTTGTTCTCTCTCTCTCTGCATCCGCTCTCGCAAACTTTGTTTGCTCTGCTCTCAGCACTTGTTTGTTTTTGCGCCTGCTTCTGCTGAGCGCGCTGCTTTTGCTTTTACCTTTTCCTTGTTTTTAGTTTTTCGTTGTGTTTGTCTGTTCTTCCAGCCATTGTTGGCGCTTTGTGTTGTTGCCAACAATGACAATGAATAACAGCGGGGGCAATATTTGTGCGGCGCTGCCGTGCAGCGGAAATGCCGGTGACTCGGTCACGTACACACAATCAGCTACACATGCCCATGCAACATATATGTATATACATGTATATCATCTCATAGCTGAGTATTTCGGATGCATTGCATTCGCGGGCTTTCTTTCTTACACTTTTGCCGAAGTGCAAATGCAGTAAGGGGTATTAATTATTTACTACGCCATAGCTAAATATGTTAGCTGTTCTCTAGTAACACCCCATTTCTCTCCTAAAATTATGCAAGGTCGCACGTTCTGCAATTAATTCTCTTCAGAAATCTTCTCACATTGCAAAACCGTTAGAGAAGCTTACAGACTGCCCCGGAGTTACTTATCCAAGTAAATAGCGGGTTTCCTTACACATAACAGCTAGCATTTAAGTATGATGATCTTCCTGTCCACCGAATACTCTAGTTTTTTTTTACAGAAATATTGAAGTTTCTTTGCTAGTACATATCGGGCCTTGTGGTTGTTTCTTATCCAACTATGTAGATTAAATGTCTTCGACATAAGATATGGAATTATATTTTAAATATATATAAGATTTTCATTCACTGGCACCTAGACTCTTCGCTGAGACTTATCGGTTAAGGGTAAAGCAGATTTCATACACAACAAAAATTGTTAATCATATATTATATATAGAGTAATATGCTATCAAACGGTACTAAGTTCTGTTTCTATTCCCTACAGTTCCCTCATGCAAAGAGCGCTGGCGCAACATACGTACCTCTTTCGCGCGTTCCATCAATGTCAACAAAATACCGTCCAGCGCGAATCGTACCAAACCATATTACCTACACGAAGAGCTACAGTTCCTTGCACGTCACATAACACCCGGCATACCGGTGTCACGTCGTCCCAACTATTATACATCGGCCGATGAGAAAAGCGAAATGATTGAGGTACCCATTGGTGAGGAGTCCTTTGACGGCTTCGTAGCTATGGCAGCACAGGAGGAGGAAGAGGAGGAGGAACAACAGCGTAACACTGACGAAGATGATTCACGTCAGGAACGTACGCCCTGCAGTAGCGGAGATGAGGGCACACTAACGGGCAAGGCTGATCAACAAATAGTGCAGTGCCAGCAACAGTGCACGGAGGAAATGCAAGTCGATGCGATGGAACGTAAATTACCAGTGCAAAACTCACCGCTGCCGCTGTTGTCGCAACATATACAACAACAACAACAACAACCTGCCTCAATGGCGCAACAACAGCAGCTGGTAGCGACACCGCCGATCAATACCATGGAAGTGGAACGCATTGTGGCCGAAGTGCCAGTGGTGCCACTTTATCCGTTTAAAAAGCGTTTGCGCACCGCCGAGTCCATGATGTGCGCCGAAGTGGAGCAGGAGCGCGATATCAAGGTGAGTTACACATTTTACCGGTTCTTAATTTCTTTTTAGTAAATTTATATATATAATGTCTTTCACGTAGCCGCAGCCCAGTGAACTCTGCACGCCCGATCCTGATTTTGATGCCGCTTTCCTGCAAGGTTTGTTGCCCGAAATGAAGGCGATGGACTTCCGTCAAAAGATAATTTTCAAGAAGCGCATCTACGAAGTAATCGGTGAGATATTCGAGAACACAGCACATGCCAGCAGCGTAATACGGCGGCCGTCGCATTCAAATAGCATACATAACGGTAACATATCCATTGCCAGCAGCAATGGCTATACGAATGGCTATACAACGAGCAGTAAACGACGTACACCCACACCCAGACCGACACCGGCAACTTCGCCTTCAGCTTCCGGATATGCCTCACCGTTACATATGCTGAACACCGCCTCACCCACCGCAATGACTGTAGTGAATGCCGCGGATTTGGCGATGATACGTCGTCTCAGCACCTTGCTACAGAGTCCTGCGGTAGCGTCCAGCACCACCGCTATGACCGCGTTACCAAAGAATGTCGCCTCGATCTCCTCGACGGTGCGCCACTCAGCTAATACACCACCAACAACGGTAGCGTCACCGGCTTCTGCTGTAGCGCATCGCGGCGCTATGACGCGTTCCAGCGCCAATCTTTTGCGCACCAATATAGTCAACGGCGCCACGCCCTCCTCATCTACCACTTATGCCTCAGCCTCGTCAACACCAGCCGCCACCAGTCATGCAGTCAAGCAGGAGCTGTTGGACGACTGAGCGTTCATTTTGCTTTAGTTTCCATGTGTGTTTGACTAGTTCAACTGTTTTTAATGCTTTGGGTAAATTGTAGCTTTAGCGTGTTAGTGCTTAAGTTGTTTTAATTGAATTTCATTTTTGAGGTTTTCTATTTAATTTTGTATGATAATATGTATATGTATCTATTCCTAAGCGATCGATGTTCAGTTTTTATGAATAAATAAATTGTAAGCGAATTTGTACTTATATATGCGAATTTTCATTATAACGGTAAGTAATAGTTGTGTAAATAATAACGGCATCTTAAGGTACACAGTTTTTAATAGAAGCCTGGAACTGTCGTTGGAGGAGACGCTCGAATGGCGTCGCGTTGATTTGGTTTTAACTCTGATATCCATAATTACAGGGTCTCAAAACAATTAAGCCGCCATCGCACAGCTCACTGTGTAATGGTTTGAGAAACATCGGAAACTATATCCTATTATATAAAAATTTGAGAATAAGTCGCCATGGCAATGAGGTGTCAGTAGACAGATTAAAAGCGACACAATCATATTGCGGCGTTCAAATCTGCATCGCGAGAACTTTGAGGTACCAAGACCTCTCTCTGAAAAAAGTACTTAGTACAGTTAGTACAATGTTCAAATTACTATTTAATCTCAAGTTTAGTGTGGATTCACTTGATCAATTTGCTCGGAAGTAATTTTAGGAGCGAAAGATCAATTATAACCATATCGCATCAAGAATTTCAGCGCGGTTGCATAAGATATTGTTATATTGAATTTTTGATATTTTATTTAACTTTAAAACAGTTGGCAACTCTTTTTCTTAAAAATGTACTACAAAAGCTTGCAGCCCATACATATATATATATTTTATTTATTTTTAGTTTATCAATTTAATTTCAAAAAAAAAAAAAAACCTGCGCCTGTGAGCTTTCTTCAAGCTTTTTGGTTTTTACCGGTAATTATATATAATTTAAATTTGAAACATGCGGCAACGCTCTTTCTCACGAAAATATTTACAACTGCAAGACTTTTTAACCCAATAAAATTTGGTTATTTTTAAGATTTAGAAAGGTGACCAACTTCGATCTTATACGCTTATCAATCCAAAAAAATTTAAGATACTTAATTTTTAGGTAGATCATATTTCTAATGAATTCCTTTTAGTGATGCCATTTATATATTGCATTATTTTAAATTTTTTTAAATTCTAATCAGGTGGCAACGCCATTAAATCTCTGCGATTATTATTTTTTATTAAAAATACCATTTACATGCGCACATTATATACATTTTCGAAGTTTTTTGTTAAATACATATTTATAATTTTTGAAAACGTGGCAACTCTATAACATCATTTACTGAAATTGTTGCTTGGCAGATATATGCCGGTTTCTACTCACATTCAATTGCGAATTTGCAACTTCTAAATTCCATTTAAAAGTATTATTAAATAAAACAGGTGGCAACTCTATAAAACAAAAACAACTTCTGACATATGCATGTACATATCTTTATGTATATTGTTGACAATTTCCTGTGATGGTTTAACTCTAAGTTTAGTTTGAAAAAACTTCAGTTATAATAAGGTGGCAACTACATAAAATATTAATTATTTAAGTCATTATAGTTTTTCAATCGTTTACTCATTTAGTGTTTAAAAATTTGTTAAACAAGCCATTTTATTTCTAAATATTTTGCTTTTTATAATTTCTTTTTATAACTTTTCAACTTATAGCCCAATCAGTCACCGATATTCCGCCCTTCTGTACATACCGCCTATACTTGTTAAAAGTTATGAATATAGTTGCAACGCTTAAATCAGTTGGTCTCTTTTATTTTAATTTCACCAATGTTGCCATTGTTCTATTTGTACAAGTATACACGATTTTTCACACACTTAGTTTTTTAGTTATAATTTTTCATAATGTAAAAGCTCAAAACTAGAATCCCACTAATAAAAAAAGTCTAACTATTTATAATTAAATTTATTCGACTGTGAGTGACGAAGAGTATTCAAGTTTTTTTTTAAATACCACAAAATATCGAGACTGGCAACCCTTTGCAGGAGAATAAAACGATTTTTTTATAATTTTTAATTGGTATATATTTAGTTAATTTATTTATAAGGTTTGATTACATATATGGTTGTTAAATATAAACAAACGCAAGCAAATGCAAATGTACCATAGTGTTGTATCATAAATGGGTAAATAAGTATTAAAGTATATGTATGTATAATATAATTTAGTTTAGTACAATATATTTATATATAAAGTATTATATAATGCGTACATATATGTAATTAAATGTATATTTATTATGCATAAATTTATGTATATTCAATATAATCGTATAAACTTTTCACAAAAATATTTAAAAATTTCAAATTTCATACAGGCAGAGTTTTCAACTTGCGCTTAGATTTTTCATTAATTAAAATTATTTATATATCTTTCTTTATTATGTATCTTCTTTTAAAAAGCACATTCAACGCCGCTTGTACGTTGGCATGGTATGCTAGCATGCCTTTAACATCGGTTACGTATACGCGCTGGCGTACCGCAATACGCAATAGTTTGCGCGTTTTGTTTCGCTTACGTTTTTGTTGTTTGTGTAAAATAATATATTAATATATATATATATATATATATAGCATATAAATGTTAGCATTTATAAATAGTATAAAAATTAGTTAACTAAAATTATTGATATTTTTGAGACAAACACACAATTAATTGCTGCATTTAATAAATCGTAGTCAAAATGTGTATTAAGCAATGCGATATAAACATTTTGTTGTTGTGAGCTATAATTTACACTTTCTAGTTAAGTATTTGACGAGGACACTAGTGGCAAGGGCGTATGCATGCAAACCAAGTGATTTTAGTTCTTTATTATTTATATATATTATATATGTTTATAAATTTGCACATAAAAATTTGCGGCAGCTACAAAAACAAATGCAGATACGTTTTGCAAAAAAAGTATGGCTGTTGTATTAAATTTTTAAATTTCTATATACGTTTTCCATCATTTTTTTTGCCCATACAAAAAGGAAACTGCACGAATTTTATAAAAATCTTCTGTAAATAATAACAATAAGAAAAGCAATTCGGAAGAAACGCCAAAAAAATTTCAATTTCACTTAGACTTTTTAAAAACAAAAACTTTCAAAATTGTTTTCGGTCATAAAAATGATTGGAAAATATACTTTTTGGAACTTTTGCCTAAATTTTTAGATAATTCTTTAGGAAAATGCATGAATGCAAAATTTTTGAATAAATATCATTAATTAATATAAATTTTATTTTAAAATTTTTTTATTACACGTTTTTTGCTGGGTATAAAACAATTCTTAAAACACTTTTTTGGCAAGAAAACACACATGCATATACATACATATGTCGTAATTTTTAATGCTGTTGCAAAATTACATTAAGTAGCTGTAATAAGTGACTTTAAATAAAAAATAAAAAAATTATAATTAAATTTAAAAAAATTATAATTAAATTTAAAAAAATGGAATTTTTCAAAAATTAGAATCTTTTAGAAACATTTTAATTTTTTTTTAATTTGTCGAATTTTATACATACATATATGTATGTATTTATAGCTTCCAGAAACATTGTAAGAATTTTTATTTTATTTTTAGAATTCGGAAATATAATAATAATAACTTTTTAATAATAATTAATTTAATAGGTGTTGTAAAATTCATATTCTTTAATTTTTTAAATATTTTTTTTTTAATAATGTTGAATGATTGGCTCGAAAATATTTCAAAGTCTAGATTATTCTAGAATAATTTTAACATGATGTTAATTAATAAATTTTAAGATGTTAATTAATAAAATTTGAATTTTTATAATATTTTTGAGGATAAAAAAGTTTTCTTTTTAAAAGTTTTTTTTTTTTAATATTTATTCAAAAACCAAAATTATATATCACACTAATAAATCTACACATGGAAGTATTTAAAAAGAAACAACATTTGCTTTTTTCTTGTTTACTTCTTTAGTGTTAAATCGACAAGAAACGAAAAAAAACAAAAAAATCTCAGAAATATTGCCACTACAAAAATAAAAAAAAAAACTATTTATAATAATAATAATAAATAATAAATAAAATCTATGCTTATATATAAATATAATTATGTAATAAAATAAAAAATTTGCTAAAGAAATTAATATTTGAAAATCTGAAATATTTTTTATTTTTATTTAATTTTTTTTTTATAGAACTTCATTGTTTTACATATTTACTTTTCTTGTTTACATACGCATTTAAATGAGTTTTTAGTAAAAACAAAAAAAAAAGTACAAAAAAAAAAACAAAAAAAAATATATAAATTCAAAAATATAAAAAAAAAAATTTTTTTAATTCAAAAAAAAAGTATAAAACTATAAAAAGAAAATAAAAAACATAATTATGTATAACGAAAAGTATTACATTTTTATTTGCATTTTTAAAAGTGGCTTATATATTCATTTTTGATTTGAAAAGGTTGTTTTTGTTGTTTACATGCACGATTTCCAACTTTACACCGATTTCGCGCTGCGTTGCAAATGGCAAGATTTATAATAGCTAAAATTAAATTTACGCGCGTCTTTATATAAAAGTCATATGAAATTGATATATGTATATATTGTTTCCAGTAGCTAAACTTTCTTGCATTTGCTTTTATTTTTGCGGCTCAACTCTTTTGCCTCGTAAATACCTACAACCACAATAACAACAATTTTTCCCGAAAATGCCAGTGCCATTTATCAAAAACTACTCATATGCTATAGATACATAACATATAGTATGTATATATATATGTATTGCAAGTACTATTACAAAATAATTAACAACAATTCTGCGTTTTCATTGCTTAAAAATATCAAACCATCCATGTCCGTATGTAAATATATATATGTATACTATATATTATAGGAATTAAAATAAATCATCAAAAATCAATAAATCGCACAAATTCAGACACAAATCAAGTCAAGTAAAGCAAAACTTAAAACTAATACATTAAATAATGTGGTTGTTTTTGTTTTAGCGCTTTTCAAACGTACATACATACATATATACTAATTACAAGTCGTTGCAGCTTTCACAACAATTTTTTTTTGTTTTTGTTAACAATTTTATCTGCTTTTGATTCGCTCTAAACGAATACTATCTTAACTGGTCCCATGGGTAGCTGCTTCATGTAGTTCCAGGCGTCGACACGCGTCATTTTCGCTGTAGACGTGCCATTAATGCTTAAGATTTCATCGCCATTGCGTACTTGGCCGGTTTTGTGGGCAGCACCACCTGGTAAATCAAAATATAAAAATGCACGTTACAATAAAATACTTAAAAAAAATTTTGAAATTACTACAACAAGTCATTAAACAATTATTTTAATAAAATATTTATTATTGTTTTTTCAAATATGTTAAAATTATGCTTAAGAAAATAGTATTTAATATGAAATTTGAATAATTAAATTCAAAATATACAAAAAAAAAAATTAATAAGTAAATTAAGCAAGTTATATTATAAAATTTAATTTAAAAAATTCGCAATTATTAATGCAAGAAATACTAAGTCGCCTACAAGTATGCTACGAATAATATACAAATAATACGGACACATAACAGTTGTGGCTAACTCAGCATTAAAGGTCTGCTGCTGCGCTCCATATTTGTATGCAAGTCAACATATATAGAAATGTACATATATGGGCTGAGTAAATGCTCTGAAATTTTTAGTTTTTTGTTTTCACTCACCCATAAAGACTTTCTTCACAATTAATGGCTTATTGCCTAACGGCGAATCGAAACCACCCTCAATGGAGAAACCCAATCCGCAGCTGTCCTTGACGATCTCGACGGACCGTGAACCGGTGGCGGCATCTTCTGTGGAAGGAAGAAATTATTTTATATGCTTGACACAATTTAGACTTTTAGACAGATTCTACGATTCTACTAACCTTGCGCACGAATTTCCGCCGCAATGGCGTTACGCGTCTCGGCGGCACGCTCCAGCAACTCACTGGTGCTCAATTTGCTTGCATCTACACGCGACTGCTGACGACGTGTACGTATGCTAGCCAACGTGGCTGCAGTGGTGTCAGTCATGGTTGGTGTGGGACTTGCGCTCGAAACTGTGCTGGGTGTTTTCGATGCGCCAGTATCTTCGCTTGCCGAGACAATATCTAAATCCAAATCGAGCGAACGCGACGCCTTATGATAGTTACGCTTCTTCTCGTAATCCACTTCGGTGGGTTTTTCATTCAACGAAGTGAGTGAGCCCAGTGAAGAGCGTTTCTTGGTGAGCGGTTTGACAATGACCGACTCGGAACGTGTGACAACGAGCACCACTTCGGGACGTGGGGTCTGTTAAGATAGCCATTACAATATTAATTGTATGACGGTGTGGAAACAGCAGGCACTTACCTTCAGCACAGTGATGGACTCGCGATGCGTTAGGCCACGCATGCTCATGCCATTGACAGCCAATATGCGATCGCCCTTCTTCAGACGTCCATCCTTGGCCGCTGGTGTGTTGTTTAAAATTTTATGTATCTGGAATGTAATTTTTCGTTTAAGTTTCTGCTTTAAATTTTATAAGAATCTATTAAAGTACAGACCGTAATCTCCTTGGCTTCGTAGTCGGAGCCACCGGCAAGTGTGATGCCAATACTACTCTCGGGCGTATCACGTTGTAGCACCACTATGAAAGCTTCCGGTGTCTTGAGTGGCGGTTCCGCCTCCTCAATGATCTGCTGTATATCTTGTGCAGTAATCAAGCTCTGATTGCTGCCAAGCGACGAAAAGCTACCGAATTCGTTGGTATTCTCTTGTGTGGACACATTCTGTGTGCTCGAGCTAACACCAGACGATGATGAGGCTATGGAATCAAGTGAGGGAAAACGTTCGTGATAGTTAGCACCAACTTTGCCGGTCAAGACTTTAGTAGCAAGTAGACTATTCGTTGAGACAGCAGGCGAGACATTCGAAGTGGCATTTGCTGCTGCGGCGGCTGCACGCTCTGCGGCAGCTGTACGTTCGAACTTTTCACGTATCTCAGCTGTGGTCACCTTTGCTGTTGTGGATGTTTTGCTAATGTAAGTTTTAGTGCTTACCACCGAGGATTCATATTTCTCAAGTACCGGCTTGAGCGGCATACGTTCGGACATATTTCTACTGGTTAATTGTTGCGAAGTCTTTTTAGCAACCTCAACTTGCATCCATTGTGTTAGCTCATTGCTAGCATCGGACTGTGACTTCTTCGGTGGCGTCACTACTTCAGTTGCTTTGCGTGGCGTGAGAGGTTGTACGGGTACCGCAGTTACTGCTGACAGTATAACAGCCGGTTTGGGTTTGGACGCCACTTTCGGTGGTGTGCTGGCCTTTTGACTGGGATCGGCCTTGAAGCTGGCTTTGCGTTCTTCATCGATTAACATGGCACTGAGTTTCAATGGCGAGGTACTATCCGATTTACGGCTACTGTCATCTGTATCTGAAGTGACCTCAACATAGGCGGCTACGTTGATGACCTTATCGACGAGATTCTGGTCATTTTTTGAAACCAATTTATAGTTGATGGGTGCCGACGCTGACAGCATCTTGTTGGGCATGATCACCAACGAAGCACCTGATGTGGAACGCGGCTTCGATTTGTGTACCCGTCGGACCTCGTCCTCATCATAACCATCAGTGCTATCTTCATCATCGTAGGGACGATTACGTAGTAACGCCGAAGCGTCACCGCGTCCATTGCGACACTTCGCCGAAGCAAGTATATTCTTACGATTTGTTGCTGAATCACTGGAGCCTGACTTCAATACACGACGCGACAAATCAACTGTCGGTGTGCTACCCACTGAGGAACAGCTCGCCTGCGAACCCGAGCCGGATGTGAGCGTAGAAGTAGTTGAGCTGGCTATTGAAGTGTTAGTCTCTGAGGAGAGCGTGCGTGTGAGCGCAAACTTCTCAGGCACCTGTGGCACACACGGCGACATGGGTGGTGAGGAAACCTTTGAAGAGAAAACAGAATCAGAGTCGCTTTCTTCATGCATGGCATGCTGACGTGGTGGCACACTGAGCGAGGTGCGTGGTGGCTTAGCCGGCGGTGTGCCCTGTAACGCTGACTCGAAGCGCCGTGGCTGATGTGGCATAGCTAAGGGTGATTGCACCATTGTGGCATGTCGTGGCGAAGCAGTTTGTGCGCTAAAAATGCTACGATAACCATTATTTGCGGCAATGTTGGCGGAATTGCTTGTGGTGGCCACTGTGAGTGGACGCAGCGGTGAGTTTTGTATTAGTTCTGTTCGTTTGGCGGGACGTGGCACTGTTGAGAAGTAACCGCTACTCGAACCAACACCGCTATCCGTGGAATCTGTGGATGACGTGTTGCCGGATTTCAACTTCTCACTATCACGACTTTTGATCTCGGGGAGATCTAGTATGGGCTCCAAAGGCACATGTGGCCGTTCTGGTATTACCAGACCGCGCAGCTTGGACATGCTGCGGCGCCGTTGTTCCAATATATTTGTTATGGCAGCCTTACGTGATGCCTCATCCGGCATATAAGTTGGCTGACCCGAAAAGCTGATGCGACGCTCCAAGTGTTGCATATGACGACGCGGCAATGACGCATAACTCTGTGTATAGTCGGTGGCCAATGTATTTAGCGCGTACATTGAGTCCGAGAAGGTTTGTGTGGGCAATTGTTTGGCTAATTGTACCTGACGCGCTACATCATTCAGATTCTCTACGCTCATCGCACGCGTTTTCGTCAGATTAGAGGCTGTGTTGGTATAGCGCGCGCTAGTGGCTGTATCGAGCAAATTCTCCGTGCTTAAATTGAGCGGCTTCGTAGCGCTCTGTGTGCGTGAAAAGCTTAAGGGTTTTACTGGCGGCTCAACGCCACTTCCCTCCGCATCATTGGAAAACATAGCGATCTTGTCGCGTACGCTTTTCTCCGACTTCTCATCCTTACGCCAATCGCCATGGCGACGTGGCGCGCTTAACGAACGCTTGTAATCGTTTCCACTGGCGCCCAAATCAAATGTGGGTGGTTCCAATTTGTTGGCTGTTGGCGTGCTACTGCCGCTCGACGAAAGATTCTGCGTGGAACGGCTGTGTCTTGACTCGAATACTAATTTACCGTTACCGGCGCCCGATGGCGTAGTGGCTTCGGCGAGCACATCGTTGCGCTTATCAGTCGGCTGACGCGTGTCCTCCACATTTACCACCAAATCCTGTCGATACACCTTGCGCGGCACCGTCGGTGGCGGTCCAGATTTCGGTAACGGTGGCGGTGCGCTGACTGTGTCTGTGCAGGCGGGCACTTTACTGCCACTGCTGTTGACGTTGAACTCCAGCGTGGGCATTTCCACTTTTGTGTTATTTTTCTTCAATGTGCCATTCGGTGACGCCGATTGTGTTGTCAATGTAGCCGACGCTGCCGCCACCGTTGCACCAGTGGCTGTGGCACCATTCGTAACATTGCTGCTGATGTGTGTATGTGTTGTACGTGTGCTGGCGACCATTGTTTGTCCACCATTAGCGCTGGCTGCTGTATACAGTTTCTCTGTGTAAATTGTGTTTGTGTTGTTGTTATTGTTGGCGCTGCCCTTTGTGCTCGACATTGTCATTGTGGTAGTGGTGGACTGCATGAGACTGGCGGCCTTTAACAGGTTCGTGCTTGGCGGGGGCATTAGGAGAGGTTCGCTGAAATTGGGCGGAAACTCATGGCCGTCGGGTGGCAGGCGGGAATATGTGGGTGGTGCGCTGAGTGTTAGGTAATCGCTGACGAGTAACGGTGTTTGCGGCACCACCTGTATGCCGTTCTCCATTTTGTTTTTGCTACTCAAGTGCGTTTGGTCAAGATCTGTGTGCGCGGGTGGGCGGGAGAAACAGAAAACGAAAACAAAACACACAATTAGTCACGAACACATAAGGAATGATCAACAAATAATGTTTAGGCTTAAATTAGTATTGAAATTGTGGATTAATATTGTATTTTCATAGTTTTTTAGGAAATAATTATATTAAAAAATTTAAAAAAATATATAATAATAATAATTAAACAAAAATTGATTTTATGCTGCTTTAAATTAAATTTAAATTAAATTGAAATAATTAAAAAAATCCTATAGTGAAATATTATTTAAAAACCGAAAATAAATATTTCTTCTGCATAATTTTTTTGTTTAGAAAAAATGTTTATACAGGTAATATTAAATTTGCCACGATGTTTGTAAGACCCAAAAAGAGACGTTGAGGATTCTATGAAGTATATATATAAATGATCAGCGTGACGAGTTGAGCCATGTACGTCTGTCCGTTCCTCTGTATATACGCGAACTAGACTCTCAGTTTTTGAGATATCGATCTGAAATTTTGCACACGACCTTATTTCATCGAGCTTATTCAAAGTCCAGTTCTTGTATGGAAAACTTTTTCATGTGACGAGTTATTTTCACGAAAAATTTAAAATCTTTCAAGAAAAGTAATTTTTTTCGATAACTTTAGAATATTATAATATTATATTCTTTTAGTTTAATTTTCTAAATTTTAATATATTTTCTAAAAAAAACATTTTTTGGTTTCTATATTTGAAAACAAGCTTTTCTAGAATTTTTCGAAAAAATCTTTTGTGCAGTTATTCTTGTATATTTACGCTATCAAAAGGCTTGGCATTAATATTATATGTTGTCTGCAAAAAATCTTTTAAGAATAGTAATTTTCGATAAATCAGTATACTATATTAAGTTTCTCAAATGTTTAATTTTGTATTTTTTTATAATTTTTAATTTTGAATAAACAAAAATAATTTTTTTTAGTAAAAGGGTTAAATAAAAATGCAACAAAAATAAGCGTATAATTTTTGACTACACATACGCATACATAGACAATTCGTATCCATAATTTGGAATCACAAATAATACGAACGACAAAAGTAATCTGTGTCAAATATAATGGCGGTAAATGTGACCAATTGGATGTGTGTGTGTGTGTGTAAAAATAAAAATAAAAATATAAATTATTTATAATGCGCTTTCGGCTTTGCAAAAAAGCTTAATTCTAATGAAAGCTTATGCGCATGCAACTAATACTAAACGCCATCATTTTTGCTCCTTGGCTGGCACATTAATAATTATTATTTATGCACAACACACCATATGACAGAAATCGTACGCAAATCACCGCTGCAGCAACAACAACTACCAATTGTGTATGTGCTATATAAATCTGAGTACAACAACATTGTCGCGCAATCGAACGCAATTCACAACAAAACTGTCACTCATAAACAAATCAAAGCGCATAAATCAACAAAAATAAAATATTATTTATTAAAGTTGGGCAAGCCGATAATAAATGGCAAAATAAGATTTTGTAAATTTTGGTAACAGTGGTGGCGACTGAAAAGTTTAAAGATTTTTGAAATTTTTAAAAAAAAATTTTCTTAAAATCGTATTTTGAAAAAAAAAACACATCATAAAATTTTGAAAATGGAAAGCGTTGGATTTTTAAAATAAAAAAAGTATAAAATAATTTATAAAAATATGTTACAATTTGTGTTTTGCTAATTTTTCATTTCAATTTTAGTGTGCTTTTCTATATACATACTCGTATATCTAAAAAATGTATGTATGTCATCAATTTATATCAATTTTTTTTCTACGTACGTATATGTATATAAATAATATTAAAAAATATTTTATTTAAATTAAATTTATAAGTTATATATTGTTATTATTCAATCACAGATTTTCAAGAAATATAAAAAGAAATTGAAAAAAAGTAAAATAAAACGATAAAACTCAAAAAAAATATTAAAAATTTATAAAAAAATTAATAAATAAATTTAATACCTTTTTTTATATATTATATATTTTTTTCATGCAGATGTTAAAGGTTTAATTTTTCGTATTCTAAAACTGAGTAAAATTATGTTAATTAACTTTTCTATATAACTCTTTTTTTAGTTAAAAAAATATAAGCAAAAAAATTAAATTAAAACCTAATTTTACCGAGGTTTTTTTTTTAAACATAAATGCGACATATTTATACAACATATGCTTAATGTAAAAAATTATATGTGAAGTTATTTTTAAGTAACATTGATTGTTAAGCGACTTTTTGCTTAAATTGCCACACTGTTAGCCTCGTTGTGCATTGCACTGACCAGCCAAACTAAAAGCATACTCGTACTTAAAAATCCCCAAAATTGGAGTGGCAGCAATAATTTCTCAAGTGTCAGTGAATTTTGCAGCGAAAAAATTCAAAATAATAACAATCGCATGCTGTATGGCTTAATATTGCCCAAAATGCATAATTTGTCTTTTAAACTAGTTTCGTTCTTTGGTTGTTTAACAGTGCGTTTTTTGCGCAATTCTTTTTTAGAGATGGAGATATGTACACCTATATGTATATGGCTATGTAAGTATGTATATATAAAAATACAATTTTAGTTTATGATAACTTTTTACGATTTTCAAATCTGGATTAAGATTTTGATTATAAATTATTACATCTAAGTTGATTGCGCGATTAATGTGGATAAGCACGGACATTTCTACATATATACGAAATAAATATATGGAAACATATACTTATGTATTTAGTTTGAAATATTTCGTTAAAATTTAACATTATTAATTTTTTTTTTAATACAAATTATATTATATTTATACTGATTCTCATTATACAAATATGTACTTATGTTATTGAAACTGATAAAGCTGTTATATGCACAGCTGCTTTTTTCACAACAGTTTTGTTGTTTTTAAGCTAGTGTTGCGCGCATAGGTAAACAAACCGGCTACATTGTATTTTTTGTATTTTAACGGGACTGTGGGTGGCACACGCAAAAGAAGTATTCAAAGAACTGGCCTTACTTGGCTGAACATATTGTTTTTGTTGTTATAACTTCACCTACTTACTGCTTGATTGAGTTTTAAATTATTAATATACTTTATTATAGTATTTTGTTGCTATTTATTTATATGGAATCACCTTTTTTATTTAAAATGCTACTTTTATACTTCAACAATATTTTGAAAGCTAAAAATTTCTTGATTTTACAATGCAAATTTTTTTTACGCTTGGTAGGTGACAAAAAAAGTATTAAAAGTGTAAAGTAGTGCGATTGGAGGTCGGTAGCCTAAGCTTTTGGGAGTTATATTATATATTATGATCCCATAGTGCTTAGCTGGAGCATAGAGTAATATTAAGCTAACTAAAATAACCTTTCTAAGACTAGAGAATGTTAATAAAACTCTGGTCAAGCTAACGTTGAGAGCACTGACCATACAACTTGCAAGTCAATATTTCTTCAAATAAACTCATTTTTTAGATTATTTAATTTAGAAATACTTTTTGTATAGAAAAAATTAATAATTTCAGTCGCATAACAAATTTTTTAAAACAACGATATTGAAATACATTTGCTGGTACCTATTATTTAGCACATTTGAGGTCAAGTGCAAACAAAATATTTCAGCAGAGACAACAATATTCACTGCACAAGTCGAAAATTAAAAAAAAAAACTGATATGTGAAACTATTAGTTGCAAAAACCAAAGCAATAATTTATTGAAATAAAGAAACCATTAAAATAGTTAATATTTTCGCAATCACTAAAGTCTAAACTTAAAGCTACTCAAAATGGTCATTAATTTTTTACAACACTTAACCCCGCTAGGAATTTTCAGACCAATATATTTACTGATTTTCTATGTTTCTTTTTATTTTGTCTTTTGCACGATGCCCTTCTCTGAGAGTATATACGCGCATACACCTACAGCTCCACAATTCATTCATGAAATGTGTTTTGGTCTTTCGAAATTCCACACATCATTCATGAGCATTGCTCGCTTGGCCAGCTGCTCATTTGTTGCTACTGCTGCTGTTTCTGCTTAAAAGCACCACATGCAATTACTTTAATTACAAGGCAGTCAAACACCAAGCGAAAATAATAGCGCAACAAATATTTTGGTAAAAATAAAAATAAAAAAACTAAAAACAAAAACAAAAAAAACTTCCAAAAAATATGAAAAAAAAAATAATAAAGAATTAAAAAAAAATTGCCAAAAAACCATAAATAAATCCACTCACACAAAAATAAAAGTATGCAAGTCGGCAACTTTAACCTTAAAACAATTTCACCGCGTCAGCGTTGCCGGTGTTTGTTTTCTAAATTACTTATAATTTTCTTACACGTCTTCTCTGCTATGTCACCACATTTACAAGGAAACAATAGCTGTGACATTAAATATGACTCTTCATTACACACATGTATCTGTTTTTGTTGTTGTAGCTTGTCGTTTTTTTTTTTGCGAAAACCGAAAAACGAAAGTTGTAAATTTCATTTTCGTTTAGTTGATAGCGTTGGGGTGTCATTGTGGCTTCAATTTCATTCACTGGAAACGAAATGAAAATGAAAGCTTCAGCAATTCTGGTTGACTGCGGTTTGCTAAAGCTATTTGCAAACGCGTGATAATGACAGCAAATCTAAGGTAATCAAATGTACACATTAAACGAATAAGCGTTAAAAAAATGGGAACAAGGAATCGTTGCTATTAATAAGCTGAAAACTATCATATTACTAGATTTAAAGATCTTTCAGAAGCTTTTTCATAGATTTAGCAAACTGAAAGCTCAATAATAATGAAAGCTTAAAGCATATGAAAACTTTGCTCATATATATGGTATACCTGAATAAAGTATAATGAAGCAAGAATTTTGGTAGGTTACTGATACTTATAATTATTAGGTCTGAATATTGTTCTTTTGATGAAAATAGAGATAAAGTTTCCAGCAACGCTTGAAAAGCTTTAAAATAAGAAGATCTAACGTAGGTATAGGGTATCGAAAAATGTATGAGGAAATTGATCTTTAACTGTTTCGAAGAGAATCTGAATGTGTCTAGTGCTTTGTTTAACAAATAACTACAATTATTTTTCATGAGTGTATTTTATTTCTAAAATTGTTTAGGGAATCATTAAAAGCTCAATATAATGAGCTCAAATTATTGAGCTTTTAATGATTCCCTAATCTGTCTAAAAAATGAAATTTTGCTTTATTCTGTAAACTCTCGGTGTACAGCTAAACTGACGTCATACGAAGTGTGTTGCTACTCTACGCAATATTATATTGTAGTATACACAATAATTTATTATTGTTTATAAAATTACTAATTACCAAATATATATGAAATAATTGCAAAATAATTTTAAAATATTAAAAATTAATTTTAAAAATTTTTAGCTCGCAAAAATTCAAAAAAATACATTCCGAGAATGTTATGAACAATATAAATTTAAAAAGTTTTATTACAAGTTCATAAAATTTTTCATTGTAGCTTAAGTGAAGAAGAACACACAAGAATTAAAGCGCTCTTACAGCATTCATCAATCAAGTAGGTGTTAAAGTTCAAAAATTTATTTATAACAAAACTTTAAAAAAATAAAAATGATATATATGTACCTACTTTGGAAGTTTACTAAGCTAGCATTTTTTCAGCAACAAACCGCTGTTAATATTGACCTATGCATATACCACACATATAGCCATATACGAAATAGCTGTAAGTGATTTGTGCTGTTCGTAGCAACGATAAGCGTGTGGATTTGTAAATACTATAATTTTATACATGAATATGGCTGTACATATATTGAATATTTTAAATGCCAAAATATAACACAGTTCATTAATTTTGCAAAGATTGGCACTTTTGGCATCATAATTAATCTTCAGTTCAAATTAAAAAAAAAATATATTAAATTTCATAAAAAATATTAAATGCCAAGGAATTTAGTCAGTTTTACGGCAAAAAAAATATTATTTTTACATATTATTATGATTATTATTTTTTCAAATATTAATTTGAACATTTTTTCACTGCTCAATTTATTTCTGGCAACACGACATTGTTTCTTCTATGTATGTGTGAATGTGCTAGTGACGCTATGGAAATTTATGCAATAAATCTCTAGCTAAAATCTAGCAAATGTAATTTGCTAATTTATTCTTGAGTTAACACTAAATTAATTAATGCATATCGTACGTGGCGAGGCAAAATGACGCCGCAAGCGATATATGATTTTGACGAAAATTAAACTCTCTTATATAGAATACGTATGTATATATATCTGTATATATATATATACGTATATAATTTTATATTCTCTGTGTATAAATTTATTAACAAATTAATCAAAAGTTACTAGTAACTACAGTGATGGTTAGTTTTAGCTTTTAAAAGTGGGCGGTTCTTATGCTCAGCCTCAACGTCAACGCGCAGTTGTAGGTGGCGCTAAGTTTATGTTTTGACTAATTACATTACCATACATTACACACTCGGGTAGTTTGGAGAATTATTTACGGGTGATTTAAGAAGTAAGTAGCTGCTTTGACGAAGCAGCGACTAGCAATGAACAAAAATGGCGACCACTTCTCCAAAATCCATTATCGATACCAAAAACCACTGAAGCAAAACTTCAAGGAGCTCTGAGACAGCTTATTGGAAATTGCTTAGAAAATCAAATTCTTAAGCTATTATGAACATTATTTAGTTTAGCATAAAACACAAAAATTTAGTAAAAATGCTTTACTTTTTAGTTTGAGTGAGCTCTTTGGTAAGCGAATTTTATTCAAGCATAGAAGTAGTAATTGAGAGAGGGGAAGAAAAAGAGAGAGAGAGAGAGAAAGAGAGTTTTGTCTTCTGATCCAATGTTAGCAAAAGCACGGACGAGTAAGACATTTCGTAAAAAATGACCACTAAAACAAAAAGAGGAAGATTTTTCTTTTGCATCAATGTTACCAAAATACCTAAGAACTTTTCTGAATTGATGTAGTTACTGTGAGTGTTTTTCTTTATTATGGGTTCTATTAGGATTTGGTCCTTAACAGTTGGGTTTCATAACGGTTTGGCTTTGACGGCTTTAAATTCACTCACCATACTCATATATAAATATTGCCAAAAAGCGCAGATTGCAGCTTCGATAATTAATGAAAATATTCAAACAGTGCTTACAAAGGATAATGTTTCTTAGATCCTCTCATTGGACAGTTTATGGTAAAAATGTCAGGTTCAAAAATGAAATCTACTTGTGTATTTGTGTGAATGTGTGATTCCGGATATCAAAGACTGTAAGCCAACCTCGTAATTTAAAAGACTTAAAAATTTTAAATATTTTTGCCCTAAACTTTATCACATAATCTAACAAAGCCGATAAGATTTAGATTAGCGTAGTTTAAAGTAAGACTAGTCGTAAGTTAATTCAAAAAATAAATAAACTGCTCTTACGTCATTTCAACGTTAAGGCAAGCACGATAACAGTGTCAATAATCAAATATATATAGCAGATTACTCATTTAATACTTTTTGTCATCAAATAAACTGATTATTGCAGCAATGAATGAGCTGTTAAAATAAAAATAAATATCTACAAGGTATTTTCGGAATTTTTTTGCGCACCTGCATCGGCTAACCATATGCTGGTTAAAAAAAAAAATTCAAAATATAAAAAATAAAAAAAATAATAATTTTATTTGCGGCATAGAATCAATATGAAATCATCATTTCCCCAACAATAACCACACATTTCAATAAGCCACCATGACTCTACCACACGATCACTTTCAACGGGCACCCTTGTCAAATATTGTACTGCTTGACACTTTACTTGCAATGTGTACGCAGACTTTTTGTAGACAATGTATGACTCACTAACTGTTGACTGAGTGGCCTGTCAGTTGCCTACGTTCTGACGCAGCGTTCGCGTATGGTCTGATTGTCAGAAATGTTGTTTTTATTATTTTTTTCATTTACTTGTTTGCTTTGCTTTTGCCACTCGCTAGCGTTTGCATTGACTTTGTGCGTGTGTGTGTGTGTTAGTGGTTTCTATGGTATTGACATTTTACATTTGGCCAAGAAATTCTGTATCAACCGTAAAGTGGAGTTTTGCAGTTATGCAAATGAGCACATATTTATATATACATATATGTATGTAAATATATAATACATATTTAAGTGTATATACATATATACAAACATAATTATGTGTAGTTATATTTATGGGGTTCATGAGTCGCATAGTCATAACTAAGTGTTAATGTGGACCTCTTATGTGCCTTGAGTGTGAACTTTGTGGCTTGCTTTGTTCATGTTTCCTTATTTGTTTTCTTTTTATTTGTCTTTTGTGCCGCTTAAGCCGCTTAACTTTTTCTTACACCGCTGCGCTAATTATGCGGTTTGGCATCTTTTTATTTAAATTTATTGGCAATAAAAGACAAAGCTGATGGAAATGACTTTTTTGTCACGTCTTCTCAATATGACTAATACAATTTTTAACTGATGACGAGTGCCGCATGTCGATATATTTTTGGTGTTGTTGCTAGTTTTGCGTATAAATGCAACGTATATACAAAAAAATCGAAGATTAATTTTTAAAATTGAAATTATATATTAAATATGTACTTGTAATATATATATATAAATTATTTATTTACTAATCAATTTTATTTTTTTTTTGTATAAATTGCGAAAATTATCTTTTTCGAATTCGATTTTTTTTTAATTGAAAGTATTAAAAAAATTTTTTTATATAAAATTAAAATTTTTTGATTTTTTTTTTTATAAATTTCGAATATTTTATATTTCGTATGCGAAAAAAGTTTTTTTATAATTCTTAAATATGAAGAAAATTTTTAATAGTTTTTTGTTGAATGCATTTTAGACATGCTGAGGCGTGTTCAAATATACTTTTATGAGTAAAATATTAAAAAGGAAAAGAACGTGTGTGCTTTATCAATCTTTTTTCTCAATTAAGTTTTTTTTAGAGAAACGTAAGAAATCTTGGTTTTGAGGGCTAACTTTGGTATTTTAATATTTTCTAATATATGTATGTAAATATGTTATATGTTAAATATTATGATAAAAAATAAAATTTTCAAGTTCGAAAGGTATAATTTTCGAAATTTGTACAAAATATGGGTTTTGTTAAAACTATATTTATAATACTTAAAAAAAGTATTGATGATTTTAATTCAAATAAATTTCAAAAATTATTATTAATTTTTCGAATTCGAATTCAAAATTTTTTTATTTTTATAATATTTTTTATGAATAAAAAACGAAACACAAATTGTATTTTGTTTTTACAAATTACGCAGTTTTTTGGTTTCGAAAATTCGTTTAGTTTGCCATTATATATTTTTACAGTTCTTACATTAGTTTTTATACTTTTATTTTATTGTCAATTTCGATAAAAATTTTAAGGTGATATTTTAGTATTACTTATGAAATAGGCACCTTGATGTAGGCAGCGTTGCATTGATATCACCACTAATATTACTCCTTTGGATATATGTATATCTCTCTTATATATTATAGATCAAGATGATCTAGTAAAAAATATGAAAAAAGAATTAGCAAAAGATAAACCTTTTGATAATACAACGAAAAGAAAACAAGATGTAAAAATGTTCAATAGGTAACAGCAAGCAATGACAGCGGAAACCAGGCAACGACAAGTCGCAGTCACTCCTAATAAAAATTACATTGTCCTAAGATGTTTAAGCAGATTTTTCCCAGACATTTCAGTCGGAGCGATTAAAACTTGTACTTGACTACAACTAGATAGCAGACAAATTGAGACAATAATTGTGGTTGTTGTTAGTGGTGTTGAGCGCGGCAACATTAAATGCTGGCTTTAACGAAAAGCATAAAAAGCGAATGCTGAAAGGAAGTTTCGCAGCGTTGCCCACAGCTACAACAAAACACACACACACACATAAATATTAAATGAGTAAGAACTAGCGACATTATTAATAATAATAAATAAATGGCAAGTAGGTGTGTTGCGTCAGCGCTTCCCACGGCGCCACAACATAATCGCCTTTTAGGCGCTTAAGCGCTTAAGTGCTCAAGTGCACAAGTTCTTAATTAGCCAAAGCAGCTTCCAGCGAAATGATTTATCACAGCAGCACACCAAACACATACACATACAAATGTTGTTTAGTGACACCGACAACACTTCCGGTTTGCGCACGAAATCCTGCATGGAAATTGTCAAAGCGTCAAACGGAATGCGAGCGCTGGGCGAAAGAAAATATTTGTGTCTATACGAGTATATGTACGTATATATGTATGTGGCAAGCTATAGTGTTCGTCATAAGTGAAAAATTTGCGTAGCTGTTGTTTTTGTTGTTGTGGCTGCTGCTGCTCCTCAGAAGCTCAAGGCCTGGGAAAGAATGTGGCCAACTAGTAAAATGTTATGACAAATGGGTGGAGTCCAAGCCGAATTGTGTGTGCGGCATGTGGTGTAGCAGTCGTTGGGGAAGCGCTAAGCGTACTACACCGCTGTGGCATGAAGGCAGTGAAGCATTAAAGCAACAACGGCAGCAAGTAGAAGAGTTAAACCAAACAAAGCGCAACGTTTGTGTTGTTATTGTTCCAGTGAGTAGCATGTAGGTTATTAATAGTCAAGCTAAGTATACAAATGCACATAATTTTGTATGTATGTATGTTGGCAGGCATTTTTATATTGCTGTTTTGCCCACATATTGCTCTGCTTATTTATACGAATGTTTGTATGTATGTTTATATGCATTTTTATTATTGCCAACACATTACAGATGGAGTATTAAGTAATGAATTTATTTCAGCACTATCAGAGAGTTTCATAACCGATATATATAGGGTGGTCAAAAAAAACCTTTAATTTCTTTCTTTCTATATCACATTTTTTTTCTCGTCATTTCGCACGAAATTTTCATGGTATCTAAGTAAAAAAAAAGTTTTTTTTTGGAGCACCCTAATAGTGTTGTATGTACCATAAATATGTAGTGCATTGCGAAAAAACAAATAAGGCCATGTGCTTTTGCTGCCGGCCAACTAGCTAAGTGATGATTCACTTATTCATTTACGACTACTGCTGCTGCTGCTGAACTTGCTGCTGCTATGCGTTGCATGCGAAATGCTGTGGCATCGTTAAAATATCAACAAATGCATTTTTTCGATAAATTTGTGCAGCTTCATGTCGAAATGTGGTACATAAAAATCAAATAATGGCTGATAATTTAATTAAGAGCTATGTTTACATAAATATGTAACTCTATATATGCGTATTTATATATACGTATCCTTCATTTAAATTAAGAGCAGTTTGTTAAAAATCTTATTTAAAAGCGCATATTTGCATTTGCAGAAAAAGTAATGGAAGAGTAATAAAAAGTAATGGAAGAGTAATGTAAATATAATGAAAAAGTAGTTCAAGTGTAATGGAAGAGTAATGAAAAAATAATGGAATAGTAATGACAAAGTAATGTAAATGTAATAAAAATGTAATGTATGTACAATGGAAGAATAATGAAAAAATAATAAAAATGTAATAAAAATGTAATGTATGTACAATGGAAGAATAATGAAAAAATAATGTAAGAGTAATGAAAAAGTAATGTTAATGTAATAAAAAAGTAATGGATGTCTAATGGAAGAATGACGTAATACAATAGTAATTTTAAGTAATAAAAAAGTAAGAAAAATGTAGTTGAAGCGCAATGAAAGAGTTAATATAATGGAAAAGTAATGGAAGTCTAATGAAAAAGTAATGGAAGTGTAATGGAAAAGTAATAGAAATGTAAATAAATACAGCAATTTGATTGATGTTGAAAAACATACTAAATCAATAACTTTTATGGCCAAATTAAACCTCATATATGGAAGAGAGTTGTCTTTTTTTCTAAAAATTTCTTACAATTTAAATATTAATATGAGAGATGGCGCACACAGTATACTAATATTATATAATTTTTCAATTTACTCATTTTATTGGGCTTATATATTATAAAAAATATATTTAGTGCTATTTCGAAACTTTTAAAGTTTTTTATGTGGACTTTCCAACACTAGTGATTTCATTACAACAAATTACTTTTCTTTAATATTTACAAACAATTGCTAAACACATTCGTAATAAAAAATGATGTAACAACTTTTTTTCCAAATTTCTTTACACAACTCTTGCCATTTACTGTAATTCATGGTAATTTAATATTTTTTTATTTCAAACACAAACAATTGAATTGCACGTAATAATAATTATAAAAATGAAAATGTCTCTTTTATCTTGAAAATATCTGGTATTTGTCTGCTGAACTATATACCTAAGTACAATAATGCTTTTTTAAATGCTTTGTGCTTCACAAATTTCCACTCTACTCTTTCTTTCCATAAGTTTTCGGTTTTCTTCGCTCGTTATAAAATACATACGTGTGTGCATGCGCTTGTCTGTATAAACACGGTTCAGCAATTGAATGATAACAATCGAATTTCATTAGAAATTGTGGCAATTGTAAGCGTCACTTTAATATTAAAGTTAAATTTATTATTTTTTGTTATTTGTTGTTGGTCAAATTTTGAATTTATTTAAGCAAGCGCTCATTTAGGCCGTAAAAAGTTTCCTGGAACTGTTATGAGACAATTCAACATGCTGACCAAGCTGCATAGCAATACATATGTACATACAACATATGTACATAGAAATAGCTGTGTGGCTACTGAGTGGCCTCTGCTACCGCTGCGGCAGCTGGCAGGTGAGTTACAAGTGTGAGATAAGTGGTAAAAGTTTACCGGGTGTGAATGTATGGGAAATGAATTATGGGAAATGGGTAAAATTCTGACCTTTGCAACAGCGCAAAGGTGGCGCGGCAGCGCGCCTATTTGAGAATTCGAAGTCGCAATTTGAAAATAACCTTGTGTGAAACCTTTTTAGAACTACAATAAAATCGAAGCTGTTGAAGATGACAGATATTAATGAAGTTAAAAATTTAAACAAAATCTGTATAAAAAATAATATGAGTATTTCAGCGAATTAAGTTGCTTAAGCGAGGCCTGAACGAGAGCACACTATTCCAATTAATTACAATATATTTTTATAAGCTTACATACCTTTTATATATACATATACGCATAAATGTAATATTCTTTGTTGGAATTGGAGCAAAAATTTCAATACATACCTGAAAAGAAAAGAATTATCGATTTTATTAATATAAAATTTTGTTTGACTTTTTTTATGTAGAATAGTCTATAAGTTCTTAAGCCTTAGTTGTTAGAAAAACTTTATGTTATTATAAATTATGCTTTTTTATTTTAATAATGTGTTTTTGCCACTATTTTCTATTTTGTTTTTTTAATTTTCTTTGAAAAATATCTTAATTTATCCGATATATGGAGAAAACACAAATTTTTCACATATAACGTTCGAAAAATAATTTGTTATAGAAAATTTTATTGTTTTATAAACGAAAAAAAATTTCTATAGTCCCGCAAAATTTTAAGTGAACTATATTTCGTTTAAAAAATTTATAATTCTTACGAAAAAAAAATTGTACATTATTTAATTATATTAAATTTAAATTATATTTTTTCTTTAAACGAAACATATTTATAAACCAAAATTTGTTATTTATATTTTTAATTTGTGTTATGTTGTCCCACACAATTTTCACTTATGTAATTGTTACTCTTTTACAAAAATGCGGATAGTAATAGTTCGCAAAAAAAAATTATTAGCGATATTCTTGGTTTTTTACGAAGGAAAATTATAATATAATTTAATTTTTTTTTTGTTTTTCTTTATTTGTACACGAAAATTTCTTATTAATTTTTTTCTATTTGATATATTTTTTGTTTCAAATAATTTTAATTAATTTTTAATAATTTTATAAAAATATTTTATTTATTTTTTTTTTTAATTTATATATTTTAAATAATTTGAAAAAAAATGATTAACAATGTTTTTACCTTTGTTTTTACATACGAAAATTATCAACAATATTTTTTTTTGGTTTTTTTTAGCAACGAAAAAAAATTTTCATTAATTTTTTATTGTTAAATGAAAATGTCTTCTCAATTTTTTGTTTAAAAATTTTTCATATAATTTTTATCTTTTATACGAATTATCACACAAAAAATCATAAAATTATTTTTTCAACAGTGTAAATTTGACGCTTTTTATATAAAAAAATAAATTTCAGCAAACTACTTTTTGATTTGATTTTTTCCATTAAGACACATCAACACATTTGCGCCCTTGCATCATTTAGTGTAAAACGTTTCGTATAAAATCCTAATTATCGCTTGTAGAAGCTTACTTCTGTCATTCACTGTTATCACGGCACAGTTAGAGCTTAACTCTAGCTGACTACACTTCAAAGCCGGCTGGCATTCAACTATCAACTACTCTCGGCAGCCACAGGCAACGGCAGAAGCATTAACAATTAAATAAAAACAAATATAAATTACAACAAATACATTAAAAAACATTAACAACAACACTACAAACATGCGAATGCAGTCGGCATTTGTACGTTTGATCTTTTCGCCGCTTCGCTCGCGCTCTTGCGGCCACGAATTATAATTGTTGCCGCTTTCATACACAATGATGTATGTATGTGTGTGTCTGTTGGCAGTTGTTGCTGTTACCGCTATGACAGCAACTTGTCGATTGTGCGTTGTCAATGTTTTCTCAAAAGCGTTTACAACATTTTCGAAATTTTCTATGCTTTGCTGCAATGTAGTCGCGGCGGCGGCGGCTACAGCTTCTCAACGTCATCGGCAATTTTATTCGCTTCCTTCATTGGTGTGTTCTCAGCTTGTTTGTTCGATTATGGGAATTTTTGTTGTGCGTATTCTTTTCGATAATTATTGTTGTTGTTTGTTTTGTTTTTTGTTTTTGTTGTTATTACTATGCATGCCAATAAAAGTGTGGCATTTAAAATGCCAAGCCGAAGGCGGCTTTGAAGTGTTACAAGCGCGTCTGCCGACTAGCGTATCTAGTGATCGAGTGCGCGGCAAAATGGTTGCGATGAATGAATGCGTTGACAGCTGAATGCTTGTTTTCTCTCGCTTAGCTGTTGAAAGTACACTTGCTATTGAAATATTTGCGCATTAAGTATATAGAAATATGCTTGTGTTTGCAGAAGTGAAATACCTATTAATGGCAGCTAGGTTTACATGTATAGAAGTGGGAGCGAGCGTAAAAATATTTTTCAAAAATAAAGTAAAATAAAATATTAAAAAAATATATATAAAAAAAAATTTTGTAAATATTACAAAAAAAAACACAAAAAAAATTAAATAAAAAATTATTTCTAATAATTTTAAAAATTATTATATAAGAATTATTACAAATAATTTTTGAAATTATTAATTATAATTGCATTTTTTTTTTTATTTAAACAGAATTATATATTTATACAAATACTTTTTTTAATTTTATAAATAATAAGCAAAAAAATATTATTATTAATTTTTGAAATTATCAATTATTATGTAATTTTTTATATTAAACAAAATCTTATTTTTTATATAATTTTTACTTTTTATTTTATTATTATTTTTTTTTCTTCCTTAGTCGCATTTCTGATTTTCTTTTATTTTCATTTTAATTTTCTTTTCATTCCTTTTTCTATTATTTTTATTTCAAGATGCTTCTTTTCTTCGAAATTCATTTTATTCATTTGTATTTTATTTTTATGAAAAATCTCTTTTTTATCGTATTTATTACGCTTTCTTAACCCTCTCCCTAATTTTCTTTTATTTTTAATTCGAATTTTTTTTTAATATTGCCTTTTTGTGTTTATTTTAATTTTTTATTTTTATAAAGTATAAATAATACTTTTCCATAAAATTCCTATTTTACATTTTTTTTTTAGTTTTCTTGTAAATTGTTATTTTGTTCTTTTTATTTTCATTTTCTAGTTTTTATATTAAATACTTTTTCATAACTCTTATAAACTTTCTTCAAGTTTTCTTTAAAATTATTACTTTTAATTATTATTATTTTTTTAAATTATATCTTACTCTTCTTAATAACTATTTCAAATTTTCGTAATTTTTTTTCGAAATAATTATTTTTAATTTTTTTATAAAGTTGGGAAGAATTGTTTTTTTATAAAATTTATAAATTATTTTAAATAAAATTTATAATTTGTATAAAACATATCTTAAACCCTTGCTACACCTTTTTTTAATTCTCTAGTATTTTTTTTAATTTAATTTTTTGTTTTATAATATTTTATAATTTTAATTTCATAAAATATCTTTTTAATCCTTCTTTCACCTTCTTTTTAGTTTTATAGCAATTTTTCTTTAAAATCCTTAGTTTTCATTATACTTTTTATTCTTATAAAATAAATTCTTTTCTTATATATTATTATTTTTTTTTTTATTTATATTTTTTTATTTTTTATTTTTTATTTATATTTTTATTTTTATTCTTGTCTCTTCCTCAAACCGCTTTTTAAAAGTTTTCTTCGTAAATATAAATTAATTTTTTTTTTATTATAAACCAACTTGAAAATTCTTTAAGTATTCTTATTTCAAAAATTTTTTATTTTTAATTTAATTTTTCTTTCTTTTTTATTGCAATAAAAGCGTTCTCATTTTTGCGGTCGCGCCAACAAACCACACGCTTCGCTGATTCCAATAATAGCCAACTGCCGCTGCCACTTGGCTTTGCTGACCAGCCATGACAGTCGGCCACTGAACGCAGTAGCCCTCCAGCCAGTCGTCAGCGGTCAGTGGCCAGTGCAGTGGCAGTGCAAAGGTGATGGCCATTGTTGACCACACTAACAACTACCAACTGCCGGCCAGCTACCACTAACACACATATACGACTATATAAGGCTGATTGTGAATCGGCGCGTCGGTTAGTGGCGATGGCAAAAGTTTAATTCTTAAGCAAACAGCAGACAGGCGAGTGTAAAGGCGAGAAGTTACGCTGCGTTAGCTGCATCAATAACTGACGGCAGACGGCGGAAACGAAAGAAAAACAAAACTGAAGCAGAAATTCAAAATATAAAGTAAAAATTAAAAAAAAAAAAATGAAAAAAAATTAAATAAATATATTAACGTACATATGTATGTGTGTTTTTATAGCGAAAAAAAATAAAAAATTAAAATAAAAATTTCCAACGCGCACCGAACCGACACGCATTTTGTTCAACTTTCAAGAATTTTTTGTAATCATATGAGTATTTGCTTTTTAATTCTTTTATTTTTATTCTTCTTTGTTGGCTTGTGAAACCGCAAAAATACCAAGCAATTGTTGTGGTAACTAAATTGCTGTTGTTATTTTCATTAATACACGCATGCGCAATTCCAGGCATAGCAGCACGCAAACACAAACATGCCACAGCACATCAGCGAGCATAAAGTTCGAAAGTGGCAGGCCTAATTGCGCAGAGTGACCAAGTTTAACTACTATTTTCCTCACCAACCGTAACCCTAGCTACCCTGCTTGCTGCTAACACCCCACACTTTTCGATTGATGCGGGTTTCGGTGTCATTATGTAAGATTACTATAACTTTCCACTTGTGTATAGAAATTCCAGAAATTTGGATATTTTTCACGCATAGGGCGCAAAGATGTTGAAGTGTCTCTTAACTTGTGTGCGTACGTTTTTCTTGACTGACTTTGAGGAAGTGCGGCGCAAGTTCATGGTCTAATTGTGAGTGTTAAGTGTGACAAATTTAGTAGTTCTGATATATATTTGGGGTAAATTAAATTTGTGGGTCAAAGAGGTATGCAATTAAGTGTTGATTATGTGTCGCTTATTATATTCTATGTATATATATATATACAGACAGATGGACATGACTAAACCGACTTAGCTCGTACTGCGTATTTATATAAAATTATATATATATTTAATAACCGTTTACTCATTGACGGCATCAAGCGCTAAAGTTTGCTATATGCAAACAGCTTACAGAAAAAAAAGAAATTTATAGACACCATTGATCCATAAAAATATTGACACTTCACAAAGTGTTTATTTTCTGTAAACGCTGCATAAAGGTACTCGTATATGAAATGTATTAACGTTATTTTCGTCAATAAATCATATGCTTATCTGGTAGTGTATGCAGATTGCACAATATTTTATTAATAATGGCTGTGTAACCATGAATATGACGCCCACCTGCCTTTTGCCACATTTAACCAAGAGATTGTGGCACTCATATTCATTAAACGTGATAAAGTTGATAGATGTTTGTGATTTAGCGTAAACAAAAAACAAAAAACAACAATAAATATATAAAATATGAAGCACGCAATAATCTTGCAATAAATGTATAAGTATGCAGGCAAAAAAATAATATAACTAATAAATAAATGACGCAAATGTTTTACTTTTGTTGCAAAAATAGGCAAAGCTAGTGAGTGGGAGTAAAGTATAACTGTATACCATTACAAAAAAGTAGAGGGTTTCAAATTTAATTAAGCCGAAAATCGTTTCCAAGCTTGACAGTGCAATTTGCTCAAGGACACAGTTGACCTTGACTGCTTCAAGCCACCAAAAAGTTGTGTTTATTATTGATTGATTGTGTATTTATATTTTGTCAGCACTTTACTTAAGTACGCACATTGTCAAAGCAATTCATGTGAAGAGTTATTAACGTATTGTTTTTGTTATTGTTGTTTTTGTCATTCACATTTAGCGACAGTTGACAAACGCTTTTCAAAGTGTGCTTTTAAGCGGAGTGAATGTGTGCAGTCATTTTTGAAGTGGAGCGTTGAGAATTATGGTATGCTTATCAGTATCGCTAAAGCAAAAACAAGAAAAAACAATAAAGCAATGATGGGAGTAAACAAGCTAAAATTCACTTTAATTGAATTTGCAATCAGCAAAAGGTGTTGAGCTCAGCGAATAAAAAAGTCGATGCCAAAGTACACATATATGTATGTACAAGTATTATATATTAGTGATATATATTTTGGATGGTGTCATTCAATAGGGTATGCTGCCATATTGGCATATTGACCAGTTAAAATTAGAAATAAGTAGCGAATATAATAGTTGATCTGATAACTATATAATACACTTGTACCTATACCTATACCTATACCTATACCTATACCTATACCTATACCTATACCTATACCTATACTATAGCTGTGAGTATACATATGTCAATTAGAAAAGCTTTCAATATCTTAAAATCCAAGTATGTTGGTATTTGAAAGCCAAAAGGTATTTAAAAAGCCATTAATGTCATTTAAACAAAGTCCTTAGAAAATACTACATTAAAAAATTCTACAAAAGCTCACATGAGCTTTAAGCTTCTAAATATTTACTTAACAGTAATTTTTTGGAAAAATGTTCACACTCTACTAATAAACAACAAAATTTCATATTATTTTACTAATTGTGAGCTTTTAAGTTTTTAAAAGTTTCTCCAAAATTTCTTTATAGAAAATTTCACATTATTGTTAGACACCAATGTTGCTTAATTCATTTAAGTTTTTATATTGTAGCTTTTAAGTTTTAAGCTTTTGAAAGCTTTATTAAAGTTGTTGCTACTGCTTTAAGTTTTTAATATTTGTTTAATAGTAATTTAGGAAAAAATTAACACTTTTCCTAAAAACATTTAAATTATTTTACGAATTATAAGCTTTAAACATTTTTGAAAGCTTTCATATTTTTGCTTTAAAAATGTTCATATTATTATTATACAAAGTTAGTATTTTGTTGGCTTTTACATTTTTTGCAATACTTGTAGTAGGTCTTTAAGCTTTTAAGCTGTTTTAAAGGTTTTGTTGCTAGTAAGTTATTTGGATGAGATTTCTGTAAAGATCGTTTTAATAAAATTAGAATGATATAAAGTAGCTTTTTTAAACTGCGCTTTTTAGGTAAGTTGCCAAGATATTTGCAAAATATCGCAATGAATTCGTTAAATATGCGTTATATGAAAGTAAAAAGTATAAATATATGTATTAAAATCTATAATTTGAAAGCTTATATCGGTAAATAGCTATAGCAAGCTTCTTCAGTTTTTGTTTAATTTAAGGAACTATTTGTAGAAAATGTATTTCTGAAGCTTTTTGCGTCAGTATGGATGGCGTTTCCAAGGTTTTTTGCATAAATAAGTTGGCTGTTTTCAAAGCTTTATTTTTAGGTTATATGAATCCAGGAAAAATTATTTTTAGGATAATTTGGGGACTCTCATAAAAGCAATGATTGCTCTATCAGTTGATCGTGAGCTTGCATTTCAAATTCAGCAGGATATAAAACTCTGCACACACAAAGCGCTTTCACTAAGAGCTTTAATTGCATGAGTAATCAAATTTGCGAAGTAATCGAAGTATTTAAGGCGATTCTAATTTTTTGCTTTTAAATAATGAAATTTCTTTTCAGTTCACAAGACATCCAGTGAGAAAAATTCTCTATTTAAGCACGATTACATCTTTTTAAATATATTTTTTTTTTACACATACGTACATATTTGCATTCTTTCTATTTGTAAACCTTTAGAATACCTATACATTCCTCGAAATTATACATAAAAGCACCGTTATTGCATTTCTCATTATTTAATTGTTACTTGATGAAGTTCTGCGAAAAAGTGAACCTATTTGCACTTTTCAAACAAAACTAAATAGAGAAAAAAAAAACTGAAAATTTTTACACCCCAGTTTTTCATCTAGCTAGTTATTTGTTTTTGTTTGTTGTTGCTGTGGACGACAGCTGCCTTCTTTGGCAGTGTCATGCAACAGTGACTCGCGTCTGAGTCAAGCAACACTTGAACAGCTGAATGAGTGAATGAATGAATGAATGCATGGCGAATTTGCAATACAACAGTACGTGAGTTACAAGCATTAGCACATACACATATAAGTATGTGTATATACATATGCATGTATGTAAATCGATTTATGTATGTGTGCGTGTATATATTTGTGACTATAAACAAGTGTTGCAGCAATAAAAATTGTACTAAAACAATAAAATTACTTGCAGTTGAACTGACTATTGAACAACAACTTTATGTACACATGTATAGTTTATACATATACAATATATATGTATGTATATGAGAAAAAAGAATGCTAGTAAATGAAAATAAAATTTTAATTCGTTCACTATGCAATTCGAGTGGAGGAAAAAATCCAACGGCTGGAGTGCGAGGAAAGCGAGGCAAAAAGCTGGCAGCACAGATATTTTCGCCATTGCCCTGACTGCACTCGCATTTAAGCTAACAACAGCAAGACAATGGCTGCATGGCTGCGCTGGTGTTGCAAGTAGAGTGAGGAAGCAGTAAATATTTATATATAGCAAAAAAAAAAATTAAAAAGAGAATAGAAATTGGTAAGGCAGGGTAGGGGACAAATTGTGTATGGTTTTGAAAAAGCGTTGAATATTTGCTGTTGTTTGTCTCAATATGACTTAAAAAACTAAATGTTAATAGAATAAGCTTAAAAAAATATAGCAAAACGAATTAAAACGAAACATAAAAGTATAAAATAAAATAAAATAAAATAAAATAAAAAATAATAAAATAAAATAAAAAATAAAATAAAATGAAACACTATAAAAATAAAGATTTTAAAATAAAATGTAAAATATTAAATAAAATTAAATATAGTAAAATAAAATAAGACAAAATTAAATAATATAAAATGAAATAAACTAAAATTAAATTAAATTATAAATGAGAAAAATAAAATTCTGGACAATACTCAATGCCAAATATCGTGAATATGTCTTGTCAAATAAAACAGCTATACATACAAGAACCTCAGTTTGTATGGGAGCTATAGGCTTTGCTGGTCAGATAGGGTCGGTTCCGCCAAATGAGCTGAGTCACGTATATACAGACGGACAGACCCTGCCCACTTATATATATATATTTTATATAGTCTCTAAAGTTTTTTTTTCTGAATATTACCCTCTACAGGGTATAATAATAGAGAAAATATGATAAATAACTTCCAATATTCAGTACAGGGATGAATGACCAAATTAATTTATGGTATAGAGCTATTTAAGAAAAATTTTATAAAATAAATGATAAAATTCAATTTACCCTTCTGCAGGTCAAACGAGCCCATAGCATGATTTGACAATTACATAATTCTAAAAATGTACCACTGAAAAGGAAGTGCGGCATTTGAAAAATACTTTTGATCTAAGAAGCAGTAATACGAGTGAAATCTGCATTTATCTTTTGCAGTATAAAGTAAAATAATCAAAATTCCGCCTCACTACTCATTATACAGTGTTTTTTTTGTATGTTTTGTCTGTAAAATTTTTTATGATAACACATAAATTTAAATTTATTTTCACCTTTCTTGCCAACAGCCACAAGCAAGTCCCCTCACTGGTTGATTACCAAACTTCGGAACAGCTGTTGTTCACACAAGGGTGAACATTTTTTTCACTGACATTCTTAAACACATTAAAAAAGGACAGACGCAATTTGCACCTGTTTATTTGTATGGCGCGCAGTACATACATATATGCATATTATTGTATATATAGAAATACATATGTATATGTAAAATGTTTTTGGTCACTCAACAGCGTTGAATTCTTCCGTCATTTCATTGGCATTCCATGCAGTTTATGGCAGCAGTAATGTTCTTTTTGTTTGTTGCGAATTCCCCTTGCCGACTACCACCGCTGCTAAGTTAAATCATAAAGTAGTAGAATATGCTGAAGAATGCAACAATAAAAACTATTTTTTATAAACAATATTATTGCTAGTTTATTATATACATAATATACCATATATAATATAGTATATATAAAAATAATTAGCTATTTTACTTCAAAAAAATTTAATAAGAAAACAGTTATACATATGTACAGCTGAAATTATGGAATACGAGTAGTGAATTGCCACCAAAGTTGCTCACGACTACACGTTTAGATATGCGATTTTTTACGAGCTTGCGTTTAAGTGTTTTGTTTTGCATAATTTTTGGATGTTTCTCATTACATTTTTTATAACAGATACGGTTATGAGTGCATTGAACGTAAGCAAATTGAGGTAAGAAGTTTAAAAATATTTTTTTATAGTAGTATCTCATTGAAGCTTAAAAGTGCTTGGAAAACTGAATTGGTGCCTGCTACAACACAAGGTAGTAAATGTTGCAAGAATCAGAAGGAGCGTTGACTTCAGTTGCCATAATTCCCACGTAAAAGATAAGTATTTATATTCCGGATCTCTTCTCTCTAAATCGGAATATGAACGCGGATTTTAAGCCTTCAGAACACTGGCATTACGCAATGGAAGATGTACAATGATAGATTATGCTTTGAAGGTGTGCCATTAATACCGAATAATCTGGAAATTTTATATAACGGTTCTTTTCAATCCAAAACGATTTCGAAGTTTCATATCAGAAACTTTTTAAGCAGAAAAACGTAATTTTCAATGCCGAATAATCAGGAAATTACAACCAACGATACTTTTTAGTCAGAAAAACATTATTTTCAATTTCGAAAAATCTAGAAATTTCATCTAACGGTATTTTTTACCCAGAGAAACGTACTTTTCAATCTCGCATAATCTGGAAGTTTCACTTGACGAAACTTTTCAAGCCCGAATTAGCCGTAAATTTAATATAACGGTACTTATTATTCAGAAAAATATCGATCTTTAATTAAGGGAAAAATTTGAATAGCTATGTATCTCTGCAAGTTTCACAACGTTTTTAAATAAAATTCGGTACTTTCTTTAAAATTGCGTTTCCGTAGCACAATATTTCGACAGTATTTTTATATCCACGAAATCTATCACAGAATTCTCACGCTTAGTGCTAACTACAAGTATAGCCGTTAGTGATAATATCACTTTTTAGTTGTCAGTAAAATAGACGCTGGTATCAGACAAATATATTTGAGATTTTTTCAAGAACAACCTAACCTATAAATATAATGAAAATTGAGATCTGACATGGGATCACATTTGGTATTCAACTTTTTTATGAAATCTTGAAATTCGCTAATAAATATTATTTTTTTAGGTAGGTCCGAAAACAAAAACTGTGTCGTTAATCGATGAGGTCGGTTTTAGAAAGTTTCTCATAAACTATTGCCGAAATTTTTGTCGTAGATTTAAGGAAAAATGAATATGATCTTGAATGGACCCTTATTTCTAGATGGTGGACCCCTAGCGTTAGGAAAGTAAGTTTCATGTTTTTTCGAACTTGTTGTATTTACTAACTTTTTTCGCCTAAAAACTAACTGCTTTAAATTGACGTCTGCATGCTATGAAAATGGCGTAAAAGTCAATTTGGACAGGTAGTCGAACAAATACGGGGCCCTAGAGTCTATATATCTTTCTACTAGAAATGCAAAAAGTGAAAGTGTTCTAAACTTTTTAGCCAAATTATCGTACCTCGTATATATAATATTTATTTAAAAGAATGGGTCAAAAGACTAACGCAATATATTTTAAAAAGCTTAAATTGTCACTACTGTGGTGAAGACTCTTCGCTTGGAGGCTATATTTATTTTCATTTGAAATTTCTTTAAATGATAATTTTAAATGATTGTGATTTCTCGATTCTCCCTAAATCTTCAATGAAAGACACTTATATATAACAACGCGGTCGAAGAATGTGTGCTTGCACTTTTAAGCGTTTTATTTGTATGCAGTAAAAAAAATATATTTATGTACATATCATATGTATATATATAACTACGTGGTGTAAATGTGAGAATATGTGTTGCCGATTACTTTTATTGCAGTTTTGACAATGGCAATTACAGCGAATTCAACAGTTTCCTACTTTTGCTACCAGCTATCTTTATTTTAATGTTGTTGTTGTTTTCGTATTCAATTATGTGTTTTGAGTACACACCCAAATCGCATTACAAAACCACAAAAAGGAGAGCAAAAGAAACGGCAAAAGAAGAAGCAAGCAACAAATTCAGCTGACAGGTGAGGCACGAGGCAGGGTGTGAGGAGCCAAATGACACGTTGATAGCCAGTGCATGCATATACCATAATAATGCTGATATTATTCAAACGTGAGTGCAGATGTGTGGGTGTAGTACCATATATGTGTGTGAGTGTGTTTATGTACATTTATACCTACATATATATGTGGATAAGTAAGTGAGGGCCACTGTGGCGATGTGACCATTTAAAATGCAATGCAAGCATTCTTAACGAAAATGTAACAGTTAAACACATTCACACAAACATATGCACTCATACATATACAAATATTTATAGCGAAAAAAGAAATATAGCTTTATAAAATGCTGATTTGCTTCATTTCGGCTGGTGTTATGGCTTGTAAAATGATATTTAGTGGCCAAAAACAAAAAAAAAATATTACAACAATAACAGAAACCAACCATATAAAGTCGAAAAATACATTCTGAATGAAGTGTACAAAATTCAAGCCACGACTTTGTGCCATAATTTTAATAGCTAGCGAGCCAGCTCGTCAGGCAATCAGTCAGGCAGTCAGTCAGTTAGCCAGCTAGCCGGCAAGGCGGACCACAAATCGTCTATGTGCGACCGGGTATCGAGGGCATGTAATGAGGTTGTTAACACGTTAACGAAATTGCTTATGGTCATATTGCTGACAATGGTGAAATGTGTGAAATGATCGAAGCTTTGAAGAAATGCGGCTAATAGTGTGTACGCCCAGCGCTGCGACAGGCATACAAAGCCGTTCGATTGCTGCCGCCTCTTGTGTGCATGCGCGTGTGTATGGGAATTTTCTGCTAATATGTTAATTTGCTGAGAGAATTTGAAAGTTTGGCACACTGCATGCCGAAGTCTAGTGCAAAGACACCTTCGGCGGCGTTGAGAATGCATAAAGAATAGAAGTGGAAAGTGCGCGATTTATATTTCTCAGCTACAGAAATTTGCAGAAATTTTTAATTTTCAAATTTAATTTAACTCAAATGTATTTTTTTTTTTTTAATTTTTCAAATTAATAAAAATCACATATGTAATTTCCAAATAAATACATTTTTTTTTAATATTTTGATACTAAATTAAAATTTATGTTAAAAATTATAAAATCGCTTACATTTTTTAGACTTTTCGAATTATTAAATTTTTTTTATATTTGTTTTTGGAATATATTTTTTATGGAAAAATTGTAAATTTATTTCGAAAACAATAAAAAATTCTATAATGCTTTAAAAATATTTTGAAATAAAGATTTTTTAAAAAGAATTTTACTTAATTATACCTGTTTACATTTTAGAGAATATCTAAAAGTTGAATGTTTTTACAATTATACCATATTAAGTTTTGAATTTTTATAATAATTTCTAGAAAGGTACCACCTGATTTTTAAAAATAATATAATATTTAAGAAAAATATTTTTAATTAATGTTAAAAATAAGTAGATTAGCTCTTTTGTGATTACGTTTTATAAAACTTCAAGCTCAAAATTTGTTATGTAAAATAAATAAGCAACGTTTTTTTTTAATATTTTTAAAGTTTTTTAGAGAAATTTTTTTTTTTATAAAATAACACACTCAAAATTTTTTATAAGAAAAATTTAAATAAAAGTTGAAATTTTTTTAAAATATATATGTAATTTGTTTATTTATGTGTTTTTTTGAAATTATATTTTACAAAATCACACAGTCAAATTTTTTTATAAAAATAAATAAAATAATAACATATATATTTTTTTAATAGTTTTGCGATTTTTTAACTTTTTACACTACATTTTATAAAATAACACACTTACAATTTTTTACACAAAATAATTAAGGTAAAAGAGTAAAATTTGTTTTTTATATTTTAGACATTTTTTTATACATATACATTTATATTTGAATATCCCTATTTATTTATTTTTTTTTTTGTTAAAAATTTAATAATTTTAAACTTCTACTGAAAATTTTATAAAATATCAATGCCCTTTTTTGTTAGCGCTCCATTTCTTTCTAAGAAATAGTATTACTGTATCTTAATAATCAAGCCAACACCTCTTGTAACACTCACACACTTGTTGCGCTCCTCGCAGTTGCACTAAATGCGTTAAAACAACAATGCGCGCTTCAATTGTTCAATTAATTAGTTAATTTTTATTGTTATTCTTTCGCAAGCGCATAAATATTAATAAAATTATTATGCATTTAAATCAGCTGTACACTTGCGCGTGTATACTTGTATGTGTGTCTGTCGGGCAACAAAAAGAACGGCACGTGCATTATAAATGCTGAACACACACACACGCCTGCAGTTACAAACAAACAAAGGCCCAATAAAGATTTTTTCAATTTGCCATTCAGCTAAGCGGGAGAGCACACAAGTCGACAACAATGATTTATATTTATTTATGCGTTTTTATACGGGCGCTTGCATACCTTTGTGTGTAACATATACTCGTATGTATGTATATGGATGGCTGTGTGTTTGTAGTGAAAATGCCGCAACATTCAAGTGTGGCGCTATTTATTGCTTATTACAATATTAGTTTTGTTGAAAGTAAAAAATTTCACTTTTCAATACAAATTTTTTTTTGCCAAAAATATTGCAAATTTTCACCATAGTCTTTGCTGTTGTTTTTATTTCTTAAAAGAAGCGCGCATAAATAGAAATAAGTATGAAAAGTGGAATGTATCTGTGTATGCATGTCCATATGTACGTGTGTTAATATAATAAATAAAAAAAAATGCAAATGTTTTGCGAACGTTCCATGTGACGCTGTTGTTGTTATTTATATTTAATTTGCGTTTTTCTTTTGTGTCTTATTTTTTGTATTGCTTATACGGCTCGTCGCTTGTTTAAGTTAATTAATTTTGCAAAATTTCGTTTATTTATTGCATTTGCTTTTCGGTGGCTGGCATTTAAGGCAATTAGTGTTACACTTCAATGCGCGTGCGCGTGGACTGGATTTAGTGATTTAAGCTGGCGCAGTTGTTTTTTTAATTGAACAAATTTGTATACAAGAATTAAAAAATATATAAAAATATAAAAAAATATTGTGAGAAAAATTAAAAAATTAAAAAAAAAATTTAAAAAAAAATAAAAGAAATATAGAAAAATTAAAAAATAATAATTAAAAATTAAAAAAAAAACGAATTAAATAATTAATATAATAAAAAAAATTTTAAAACTTCAAAATGTTTTTTTGTTTATTACATAAGCACTATTTTTAGGATTATGTAATTTAAGTAATTTAAATACCCGGAAAAACTAAAAAAAAAGATCGTATGAATTAAAAAAAAAAAAATAACATACAAATTTATATACATTTTTTTTATTGAGTCTCTTTAGGTTTCATTGCTAAGCTTTTTGGTTAATTACTTTCCAATTTAAAGATTTGAAATTGCTTTAGATTTTTTACATACATATATTCTTGAGGATAATGACTTTTGAAAATCTGTCGAAATCTAGTTACTACTCTATATTTGAAGGAAATATTTTGATTTGTAATATTAGTATTATTATTATTTTTGCTGGTAAATTAAAAAATTACCTCAGAATTAATCATAAAAAAATATAGATCTTTTAAGAATTTAAATAAGCTTTTTTGTAATTTAATGCTAAGTAATAATACAAATTTCAAATAAAATAGTTTTCTTCCCAAGTTTTTTTAAGATTATTTTTATTTGTGTTTGTATATAATATTATTTGTATATAATATTAATTTTAAAATTTTAAAATTATTAAAATTAATATTATTATCCTTTTTTTAAATTTTAAAATTAATATTATTATCCTAGTTGCTTGAAAAATATACCAAAAACCATACAAAATATAAAAATATTTTTCTATTCTTTGAAATTAGTTGTTTTTATCGCGAAAAATAAAATTAAAAATTGCCCTTGAAATTTAGTTTTTCGGAAAAAAATTTGGGAATTTTCATTGCTTTTTATACAATTTGTATTTGTTTTTATTAATTTAACTCTATGCAAAGCAAAAAAAAACTTTTTAGCTTGAAAATTGATGCATTATCAATATTATCAATTTTATTTAAGAAATTTGTATGTGCATAATTTTTACAGTTTGACTTCAAAGGAATGTTTACAAAATGAGGTTTGACTAAAGAAAATAGTTTCAATAATAAAATACATTCATATTATTTTTATTTTTCAATGTTTTTTTGAAATATTTTATTTTTATATTTTTGATTAACTTGCTGATAAATTTTTTTTATTGCTGATTTTTTTTTAACTATTGTACAATATAATTTTTTTATGTTGTTTTTTTTTTAGAAAATTTTAATCGTTTTGAAAACAAAAAAACTTTTACTCTTATTATTATTCTTCTTTTGTTTAACAAATTTTATATATTTAAATATTCGAAATGTGATTTTCTCTTAAATATATATTTCTTCTTTTAAAAACCATCAAAATAACAATCAAAAGCAGTTTTCTACACCAAAAACTCCACTCAGAATTGTTACCCTCTAAACAAACTGCACTAAGTGTAGTCACACATTCATAATACCCATATACAGGTGCAAATGAAGCATGACAAGCGGGTGGGCGCTCTGCCCTAATGCCAAAAACGTAAAATTTTATTGCAATAAAATATTAATGCAAACATACAATATTTATTGCAAAATGAATTAAGCAAAAACAAAGCGAAGTACATATACTAGCAAGTCTCTTTTTTTTTGATATCTTTTTTTTGCAATTTTTTTTCCTTTTATAAATACATTTTTTTTTTGCAATTTTTGTTTTTTTATTTTATAAGTTTTGTAATAAAATTTGTTTCCAATTTTTTTCATTTTATAATTAAATTTTTTTCTGCAAATAAAGATTTTTTTTTTGCAAATAAAATTTTTTTCCAAAATTTATTTTTGGTTGCAAATTTTTTTTCGAACGTTTATTTATACAGTACAACACTTTTGAGCGAGTGAATGAACGCGTTAACAAAATTCGCTTTTTCGGCAAGTCAAATAAATTTTATGAACGTTTTCCTGCTTTACGAAATTTGCAGTTTTTAGCGAGTGTGCTTTGCTTACCACGCTTTTTTTTGTTGTACATTCTTTAAACGCTTACACTTAATTATATACATATATGAAGAGAAATAAATTTTGTATTTTTTTGCATTAAGTTGCACATTTTAATTTAATTAAAAAAAAAATATGTACAATTTCTTGCTTACTTTAAATATTTTTGCTGTTGGCTTTTACTTATTTGTAGCTGTCGTTGTTGTTGTTGTGTTACGCTTTAAGACAAAGAAGGTAAAATTGCCACAGCCGGTTTTTGCGAATTTTTTCCGCACTTTATTTTATTTTCGTATTGCTATTGTTGTTGCAGTTGCTGCTGCTGCTTATTATTGCCACAACAACAACACTTGCAGAGGCAGGGGCGTTGTAGATTCTTTTTGGTCGGTTTGCTTGATTTGCTTTGACTTGAATTTAAAAAATACACACACTATTTATTTGTTGTTTTATGTACATATCTGTATTTTTGTTGTGCTTTTTTTGCTTTGTTTTTATTGTAATTGTAGAATTTGCACGCAAGAAAAATTTCAATACAACTGTTGCGCTATTGCGATTGCGAGGTTCACTGGCCGCAAGCGGGTGAAAAAAAATAGTTACAACCGACACAACGGCACAAAAAAAAAAGACAAGTACATACGTAAATATAACAAAACGTGAAGAAGCAATGTTAACAGAAACAAAACTTATAACAACACAAGGCGGAATGTGTAACGAATGCGCTTGGCAAATCCGCAACGGCGGTAAGCGATTGTTGTGCGAAACACAACCACACGACGCGAGCAACAAAGACGAACTGAACTGAACTTGGTTGACTGGCCGCGAAGAATGTTAAGCAACAAGCTGTGAGTCCCCACATAGCGCAAAAGACCAATTGTTTGCTGGCTGCTTGTAGACGCCACTTGCGGGCGCCAACGTAAGCGGGCGTACTGAGTGTGTGTGTTTCCAATGGAGTGCCGGTAAAGTGCTGAGCGCGCGAGTGCTGCAAGTGGAGACATGGAGCGAGAGAGTGAGTGCAAGCGACAGGTAGAGTGCGAGCGATGAGTATAAACAAGAAACTGCACAAGCGATCACAGAGCGGCAGCGGTGCGCTCAAGCAGCAAGTCAGTTACATATGGCAGATCACAACAGGCTAGCGAACGCGCTTAGTAGATCATCTAAAAGTCGAGAGCGCGCTCAACTGGCAACACACTTGAACGCAAAAATATCAAAATAATGATTTTTCGGAAGTCTCAAATGCACTCACTAAATACCAGACGCGCTTGCAACTTTAAGCGCCGATTTAAGCATTTCAACTTGCACTACGGCTGTTTAGAATTTTTGGTGAGTAGCGCTACTCTGGCGCGCGTGTCTCTCTAAGTCGCCAATACACCTTCCAAGGTGAGCGCAAGCACTCTATACAATAAATTTTCACTTTTTCTCAAAGCTTGCTGGAGCGTCACTCGCGTGCGATCTCTCCACCCGGTTATTAACATTGAAAATAGATTGGCGGTGCTCTCGTTCTGCTCCACAAGCTCTCTTGCTGTTTTTAATACCGCGCATTCTTCCCCTACCGCTTATTGTTCTCATCAACTTAAGTTTTGCTACCATTTGCGTACGCACAACTAGAAATTAAGCAATTACCGCTGGTGTTTTGGTACCCCCCCTGGCTTGATGCCGAAACGTATGCTCGCATATAGTGGCTCTTATGTATATAATTTGTAAATACATTAACTAAACGGCCGTCGAACTGCCAGCACAAAAAGTGCTTACATCAAAAATTTCCAACAAACACTCACTTGTGCTCTCGACAATCGTCAGTCGTTTCATCAGGCAGTCCGCTTGTCAGTCAATATTGTATATCAGTTCGTCAGCGCGTCGTCACTTCAAGTTTATTCTATAGCTTTGTTGGCTTTGCCTCACTTCGCTTTAGTTTTTTCCGCATGCCTTCAGTCAGATTTCACAGGCGCGCCGTGAAATTAATACCTTCTTTCCTTTCATAAGTTTGGCTTTAATTTCTGCGCGAAATATTAGCTGCCTTTTTACTCTTTTATGCTTAATTTACTTCTTTTGGATTTGAAGTAATTTCATTACTTGTGTATTTCCGCTCTTGGAAATTTTTATTTGCCAATTTTATCAGCAAAACTTTACCAGATTTTTGTGGTTTTAGACAACATGTTCTTTTTATTTTTTCAAAATTACAAAATTAAAGAAGAATTTTCGACTCCTGAAAATTTTCTTCAGAATATTAACTGATATTTCGGTAGCTTTTTCTTAAATTGACTTGAATTCTTTAATTTTGTAAGTACTCTACTAAAATTACATTTAAGTTGTAAACTCGAGTTTACTCGCCAGTTTCGTATTTTGCGTTGAAGACTACTCATAGTCGCTAGGTTTACCATAAAACACCTCAAAAATTTTTATGAAATTTCCAAAACTAAAATTTTCAACAATTTGTTGTGAAGTGGTGTTATGAGTGCTAAACTCGAGTTAAAGGCGTAAACTGAATGCACTTAACGAATTTTTAAAATTAAAAAAACGTTAAGTTTTCGCTTCTAGTTTTCAGACAATATTTGCGTTTCCCAATTCTTGAACTTTCTGTCTTAAATGTTTCATCAATTAGGTATACAAACCGTTAAAAATAAACTCGAGTTAAAAAACTCTTTCCAGTTTTTAAGTACTGAATTTTCAAAAATCAATTTTGAATTACTCAAAACTCGAGCTTTATGCTCGAATATTTTCATCAGCTTAATCGGAATAGTTGACTATAAACCCTAAAGAATAAACTCGAGTTAAAAACTCTTCCCAGATTTTAGTCTTAAATTTGAGTTACCAAAATCTGGAGTTATTCCAGAATCACCATTAAAAACCGGAGTTTGCATTTCCAAATCCTCCTGATTTATGCTCGAAAATTTTTGTAAATTTGATAAGAAGTGTTATTATTTCAAAACTGGAAAGAAATTTGAATCTGCTGAAGTTAAGCGAAAAATACCCAAATTAATTATGCTAAACGCCTGAAAATATGCAACATTGTGTTTGAGGCATATGTTATATATATTACTTTCTGTAAAATTTAAAGGTCAATAAATATTTTTTTCAGACTGTCCTATTTCGGTATCTCTATTTGGAGACTAAATTCCAACTGGAATCCATTTATAAAATGGCATTTTGACAATTTATGCGAAAATTTGATAACTCTTACAGGATGCACTGGTTACCATTCCCAAAACACGGCGGTCGGTCATGCTACCGGTTGTTGTGGCATGAATAATAAATTAGCCGTTTAACTTTGAGGTTTAAGTCGTGTTTTCAAGTACTGTATCAAAAAATGTTTTCGGGAAATTGGTCGCTCAATCGATGTTGTTTTTGTCGCATGAAAGAATTTTTTATATATTATAAAAATTACAGCGCAAATTTTTAACCGTAAATTTTAAGCTTAAATTTAATTAATTTAATTTAATTAATTAGAAATATTTTTTCAACGCTTTCTCATTGAATTCTCATTTATTATTCAAATGACACCCAAGACTATCTTTTATATACAAACAAGTATGCACATAAACACTTAATATCACTTTTACATTTCTGCAACACTTTAAAATTTATTTTATTTTTATCACCAACGAAAATAAACAAGTCGAGCGTAGCTGCGAGCATAAAATTGTGCAGAAAATTTAATCATTTTTGATTAAGGAAAGCATAAAATCATTTAAAATATGGCAAAATGCGAAAGAAAACTGGAAGCAAGCGTAGATAAATTTTAATTTATTGCAAGATTGGCGGGCACATAAAATTTTTTTTGCAAACACACACATAAAGGTTAATATGTGTGTGTGTTTTAAATGTAAATATTTGCATTTGTTTCAAGCGTGAAATTATAAATTCAAATAACAAGTGAGTATATTAACATAGTAGGTCAAATGTGATGCGATGACAAGCAAGCGAAAGGTGAAAGAGATTTTTACTTTCAATGAGAGCGCAGAAATACGCATGCATACATACATATTTATTATAGCAAATTGCACAAATAAATAAATTTATATAAATTTTATATGATATGGCAATTTTAATATTTGTTTGCGGTTAATTGAAGCAAATTCGATAAAGAACAGTTTACGATGAGTCTTCAGGTCCCACGATTATATTTTGTTTTGTAACGAGAAAAAGTCGGGCACTACAAATCAGACATGTGGAAGCAGATATATGGTTCAAAAACCCACTCGAGAGCATAGTTTCTCGCCCAAATTGTTATGAGCTATATATTGCTCTAAGTAAAAGTTTACTTTATTGGAAAAAAAATTAAAATAGCGTTAGATATATTATTAAAAATCTTAGCTCCAGTTTCAAGTATAAAATTGTGTCAAGACATTCAGACCTATATACATTATTGTTTTTAAGTGGAACGAACTGGATCTTTGTGCTGCTATATAATGTTAACCTAGGTACTTATGCATAACACCAGCTTCACATTTTTAGACGGTTGTAAACATAGCTATATGTTTGTATATCGATATTAACTTAACCGACAAGTTCAGCTTACGTTTTATAGAACTCACTAAATGAAGCATAGTTTTAAGGTTCGATTAAATGTGAGATCCAAAAAGCTATTGAGATTAGTAAGCAAGTAAATAGCTATAAATATCAAAAAAGTTGGTGCCTTCTGTAGATCATTATTCTTTTTTCATATTCCAGAGTTTTGCGGTTTCTTTAATGTCATTCATGGAGCTTTTCTTAAATCTAACTATAAAGAACGTTTTTGAAGAGCCCTTAACTAAGTCAATTAGCAAATTGTTGACACTGATTTGTAAATTACTTTGTCTCGGACGTTATTATTATCTGGATTACCACCTGAAGAAAACTATTGGAATTGGGTTCCCTTAGCCTTCGTATAATAAAAAAAGCGAAACTTACGAGCAATTGACTGCTTAGTTCATTCGTTTTATTAATTATTCGGTAATTCTCAGCAAATTTAAGATAGCGAAAATTTACACATTTTATCCCCAACCAACCCCTAACCAACTCATTGTTAGGGGATTTTATAGTCTCGTCTTGCGTTTCGAAATTAAGGACAAAGAAATTATGTTTGAGAATATTTAGCAGCAGCATTGTATATTATCAGAGTATATCTAGCATACTTTTTGGAGCCGTATTATTTGCTCAAAATTAAGTATAATTATGGCAGAATCAAACGAAAGTTTGTGTATAAATTGGGAGTATCACATACAGCTTTTGAAGAGAGTGTATGCTAAAGACTTTCTAGTTTTAATTTTTAACCATAAAAATAGTGATCCGCCCACACATAGCTTTCACAAAGAGTGCTGGCACTCTGATTACCTTATAATAACATATTTCTCTTGGACTTCTTAGATTTCTTGCCACCAATTTTCACTTTCGTTGTTTTTACAAAAAAATTTGCGCTCACATCTTACTCTCGAAGAAATCTTAAGCCGATCTCAAAATAGACAACCGAAAGCAAATTAATATATTCAAAATTCAAAAATTAACTTTCTCTGCGTCAAAAGAGCAAAACAAAGCAGATATGTAAACAAGAAGTACAATAAATTAATAGAAAAAGTAAATAACAAAAACCAAAAAAAAATGGTTTGCGCTTTTGTACTATTGAAATAGCTAGCTGCTTAAGAAAGTCAACAACTAGATGGATGTTGCTGTTTATTTGCCCACAACTGCCACACAGTCCCCCATTCGGCAAAGTGATTTTATTAATTCGCCAACTAATGTTTTTGTTATACACTGAACAGGGTATTTGATGTTTGCCATGAAGTTTGTAATACCCAGAAGGAAACGCCGGAGACCTTATAAAATATATTATAAATGATTAGCGGGGCGAGCTGAGTCCATTTAGGCATATCCGTCTCACTATTCCTCTGTCTGTATATACGCCAACTACTCCATCAGTTTTTTAGATATCAAACTGAAATTTTGTACCTGTTCTTTTCTCTTCAAGAAGCTGCTCACATTTGTCGGAACCTCCGATATCAGACCACTATAGCATATAACTGCCATAAAAACTGAACAATCGGAATCTAGTGCTTGTATTGGAAACTTTTTTATTTGAAGAGATATCTTCACGAAACTTAGCATGGGCTATTGTCCAAGGCAGCGCTACAATCTCCGAAGAAATTGTTTAGCTCTCACCGCAATAGATAACATATAGCTGCCATACAAACTGACCGATCAAATAAAATTTCTTTTATCGGAACTTCTTTAGTTGTGAAGGGTATTAAAGTTATTCCAACTGTTTTTCATTTCCTTTATTGCGTCGCTGTTGACTACTGTGCGCCACTGGCAAGTCGCAGCAGCAACAATAAAAGCGCAGAAGGAAACAAAGAACAAATGTTATATGCATATATACACAAATTTGTGTGTGTTTGTAAGCCGTGTGGCAGCTTAAAGACTTTACGCGTCGCCTTGAAGAAAGTCAATGAAAATTAATTTGTTATTGCTATTGTTGTTGTTGTTGTTTTCACGCTAAATAATGGAACAAAGCAAATTGCATAATATTTTTCTAACTAACCAGTTTACAAGCGCACAGCTTTGTTGCATGCCACAGCCGCTTAGCTACAGTGCAGCGTGGCGCACAGCAGTGTTGCCGAGCTTTAATAAAATAATTTTTATTAATTACACTTTAATAATGCACAGTTCAATGGAGCACAATGCCAAAGCGCGCGCTACTTTATCGTGTTGTTATTTTTGTTGTTGCTTTTTATTTATATTTTCTCTGCGCGCTGGCTTTCCAAGTTCAATTAAGAAATCGCCAATATGCTTCTGCGCCTGTGTGTGTGTGTCATACCACATTGCTACTGTGCAACGCATTGAACGAGCGTGCCACACCCTCCTCACCATTGCCACACAAAGCAATTTGCCCGCCTCTATTCGTTCAAATGCAGGCGCACACACATACGCGCGTACTTTCAGCCAACTCTGCACGCATTTATCTTCATATTTTCCGCGTTTGTTCGGTGTCGATCGCATTTGTCAGTTGGCTACTTGGTCGCTGGTCACTCTAATGACGCGCACTGATTGCTCTGAGTTCGCTGTTGTATTTGTTGTTGTATTTTTTTATTGAAAGTTTACATATGTTTGTGTGTGAGCACGCAAATAAATTGCTTCTTTTGTCGCAATTGACGTATGTATTTTACTGCACAAATGACAGCTACTTTTCCAAAGTATCACATCCATTTGTATTCCTCATACTTTTCTATAGAAATTGATGTTTTTTTTATATTTGCAATTTTCTCACTATTGACATGCGCGTTGGCTTTGTTCTTTGCCGCCGCTATATATTCGTTGATTCTGTGGCAGATTGCTGGCGTAAGACGCACTCGTAAGTTGCGATTGTCGCATGCCATTAGTGCGATCTTTGTTGTGATTGTCGGGAAAGGACCCAATTGGGAAAAGTTCGGCAGAAAAATTAATGATGATTTAATAATTGGAATAAGAAAAGCTTTTTGGTAACTTGAGTCACGTACTTTTCTCATGCGATTTTCGGCAACAGAACCGATTGGAAAAAATATTTAGTGATCCTTTAATGGTTTGAGGTTAATTGTGCGATAGAAGAAGAAGAAAAGCTTTGCAGCATTTTGGTTTTCACCGGTTGTCGGGAAAGAACTCAATTGGAAAAAATTTATGGCTTGAGGTTAAGATAAAAGTTCGCTGGAAGAAGTAGAGTTTTAACGCATTTTTGGTATCTTAAGTCACATCCTCTTAGTACACACTGTTATCTCAATTTCAATCGTACTAAGTTCATGAATTTCCTTCTTGGGAATATTTTATTAGTATTTTTTATACCAGAATGACATCAGTATCAACATACGCTATGGGGGACTTAGAATTAACAGTTTCTTTAGCGAAGACAACTTTCGATACATTTTGCTGTGGTTTCCCAGCAATAATCACGAAGAAGTTGTATAGGCACGAATACTTCAGAGGGCGCAAGTGTATGTGCGCCCGTGAGTCTCACGGAATCACTTAGCTTTACATATTCTTAAAAAATCAATCAATTCATATTGCCTTAGACTTTTAATTACCCTTCATAGGGGCAATCGTGAGACTATTTAACGAAAGCTCAAAAGAAATTATTTTAGTATCGAACCGAATGTCGATATTAAGCGAGTATTTTTTATGCCAGTATTTTTTCTGGAGGCTTGACCGTATCTTTGCGAAGACACACATAATATAATATAATATAATGATATTAATAGAAAGAACGTTTTTGTCCAATCTTCGATTTGGTCAAGCTCGGCGTTTGCACTTAAGAGCCACCGAGTGGTAGTCACATATTTAATGAATTTTAGAATATATTACAAATAAACAAAATTCCTGCAGGGCTTATACTCCTCATGCTATGCTGCATAAAAATACTAGAAAAATATCTACACACATATATATACATATATGTAGATACACATGTTTTTCTTATATGCAACACCAACAATCACATCATCGTCTAAACGCACCATAAACATCAGCTGGGTATTTATTGTTGTGATCCATAACTCAGCGGCATCATCAACATTTTTTGTATGTACGTGCTTACATATACATATATGCAACACATATGCATGCAACAATATTAATGCTGTCAATTGATTTTGATTGCAATTTGTTTTGATTGATTTAGTTAGAAAAATTGTGAAAAATTGCTGTTGTTGCTACTACCGACCACAGCCATATAGCTACTGCTGCGGCTCTTGTTGTTATTGTTGGTGCAACAAAAACAAAAACTGCTTGTTTAGACGCTGTTATTGGCAGTCTTGCTACGACCACATGTGATTTACTGTTGTGCTGCGGTGTTGTTGTTGTTGAGCGGAAAGAGTTCAATTGGATTATCATTGGGCGGTCGTTTTTGAGTTGTGTCCAAAGTGCAAAGAAGGACGGCTGATTTTACAAATGCACTACGCGTGATAAGAACATGACTGGCAAAATTTTCTACAACAAAAGCAAAAAAAAGTTGGGTAGATTTTTTTGATGAGTAACGTGATAATATTATATTAATAGAGCGCTCTTATTATAAAAAGAAAATGTTGGAAAATTATACTTTATGATTTTCATATTTTTTAAATTTTATTTTTAAAAAATTTAAAATTAAAAAAAAAAAAAATTAATAAAACTAAATTTACCGAATTTTTGGATATTTTCTATTGAAAAATAATTTTTTTTAAATAAAATTTTGAAAATTTCTTCAAAAATATAGAAAAAAAAAATGAAAAACAATTAATATATTTTGTTATTTTTTTGAAAATGCTTGAGAATATTTCAGCCAGGTTAAATTATTTTCTAATTAAGCAATAAAACATTTTAATTTTGCTCGTCATTGGTTGGTTGAAACGGAAAGCGCATGACCGCCAGACTGCACTTAGACCAACATGAGTCCCATTGTGCTTCCGGTTGGTGATCAATTTAAACGTTATCCAGCAACTCAGTGCATTTGGTAAGAAAACTGATATATTTCCTCCCCAACTGCGCAATGTCTCTTAAGTTGCAACTTTGAGAGCTGTGGAACATATCCACTCTCATCCGGCAGAAGACTGGACATTTTCATGGATCATGTTTCAGCGTCTCTTTATCCTTCGCGCATGCTCTGCGATCCGCTGAATCCCCCGAGCGGGCCAGCTAAATGTATTATAAAACTCAAAAAAAAAAAAAGAATATCAAAAAAAAGTAGTAAATTGCTGGCAAAAAATTCCAAAACAAAGGAATGGACTAAAGCTAGAGAAAACGAATTAAGGCAAGCAAAAGCAGAAACAGCGCATAAATTCTACAACTAACCGCAAATTTAAACGCAAAAGAAAGTGACCACAAAATGGCAATTGATCAATGCAGCACAACCGAAGAAAGCTTAAGTAAATATACAAAATAGGAAGAAAAAAACAAATATATATATATACTTATTTTTTTCATTTAAAAATTCACAACACACACACTCAGCAATCTAAAGCGATTAATCAGCAAATTAAAAATTACCAAAGCGCAAGCTGAGCGGAGCAGACCAATGCGAAATACACACCCTGCGCACGCTGCTTCAAGTCGCAAAACCATTTTTTTTCTATACATACATACACATGTATGTGCCTCTGTTTGTTTGTGCGATTACCCGTAGCAGTTGCTGATTGGAATGTCTAAACTTGGCACTTTGTTCTGACCGCAATTCCCAAAACGTTGCTCGTGATTTACATGTAAGCGCGCAAAAATGAAATGAAAAACGAAAAGTTTTGAAACCGAAAAACAGCAAAAAAAAAGTAAAAACTTCCAAAGCAATCCGCTTTTTGCTCAGTTCACTCGTGCATACATATTTTCCACACTGATTGGTTTGTTAGCAGGCAATTTAAACAATAACTAGAATTTCAAGGTGGCTTATTAAACGAACAAAGCACAAAAGGAAAATTAAATTGAAAGAAGCAGTACGAAATAGTTATGGAAAAAAATTAGTTATGGAAAAAGAATAAATCATTTGGTAGGCATGGGAAGCGGTTATATGTTTGAAGCGCTGACAGAACAATAATGAAAGAAAAAATAAATATAGACGAGTTGGTTGTAAATGCGTAAAAAAAGGAGAAGTAAAAATTCATAAAAAAAATATTAAAAAATTAAAATAATAAAAAAAAAATTATTGAGCATAATTCAAAAATACTCTAATTTTGTAAGTGTTGTGTAAGTTATGCATGTATGTACATATATGTGTGCATAATCATATCCGTGGCTCAGAAAGCATTAACCAATTTATAATTGCAAGACAAAGTTTTGGCGTTAACAAGCTACTTATTAGTGAGTGAATTTATTGTTCTAGCTATTCAAATTTATGTACATGTAATGATATTCTGTGTAATTTAGTCCACCAAAAAAGTAATTATGCATATTTGATTGGCTTATTTTCAAAACAGACTTCAAAAGAGGTTGAGAAGAAACAATAACAATAAACGAAAATCGATTTCAAAAAGCTTCAGATGCTCTCATAGCTAGTAAGGTTTAGAAACTCACTCCATCTTTGGTTTTTTTGACTCTCTAACCCCCTCTATATGTATAAGTTATACGTAGTTTCCAGAACTTTCTTAAGAGCATTTCTGAAGCAAAAATATAAATTATTATAACGAATTGAAATATATTATATGCAAAATGGGTCTATCTGAGCGAAAAGTTCCCAGAATTTTCTCCAGATAGAAAACAAAAAAGAGGAAATAATTTGAGCTATAAGAAATAACAATGGTGGTTTGCAGAATATTGCATTGGTTAGAGACACAGTTCTTCTAAAAACAACTGGGACAACAGAGATTTGTAATGTTCCCAATTGGAAAGCTTTTGTAAATCAAGTAAGCGCCCTTTGGTTTGGGTTTCGCATATTAATACAAATTGAACCCGAACTTGGTACGAAAAGATCTTTTTAAGGTAAACCCTGGATAAGCTGATGAGTTATTAAAGAAAGCCCTACGAATTATCAGATTGATTTTTCCATTCAATTTTTTTTTTTACTTGGCTTGAAAATTAGTGTGGAAAGCTTCGCTTGAGTTATTATGAGAAAGTTATCTGAGTAAAAATTTTTGCAGAATCTTTTTTGAAAGTTTTTAGAATTGTTTCTTGAAAAGGTACTAGTTTCTAAGCTAGCTGACAGCGGACATTTTATCATACTTTTTAAACACAGAGCTTTTTATGAGCTTTTTAATGAAAGCAGAAGGATATTCAAATGGGAGAGATAGCTTAAGTCAGACCTTTCCTCACACTTTTTAATCACGGTTATACAGAACTTTAGATGAGTTTTTTTAATGAAAACTTGATGATATTCAGATGGCAGAGGTAACTTAGGTCAATTATCTAGGTTGAAATCTTTCAATGTATTGTAATGATGCTTTTTCGGCACGATGGTAGTTAAGCTTAAAGCTTAACGTGCTCCATATAATAAATTCAAGTTCTTTTTTATACTTTTCTCTTATAATGAATGCGAAATAAACAATTTTAGAATAAAACTTTGAATAATATAATTGTTTACTTACATAACTCTTTTGAATATGTTAGAGTCGTTCCATTATCAACATTTTTCTTAAAATTGCAATACATACCTGAAACGAAAAAATCGAAATTCAATGATTAGTATTGACACATAATATCTAATTATATATACATACAAATTCACGAAAAAAATAAAACTATGTTATATTTAGATAAGAGTTACTACCAATATTTAATTGTAGAAAATTACCTTCTCAATTCACTCAAAATTAATTAAAAAAATCGTAAAAATTTTTCGCCAAAGCAACATCTGGTGGTTTCCTACCCAGTCTTGCAAATATTAATGTTTAACAATTTGCATTTTAATAAATTATAATCTTGTCAGTGGCCACTCATTCTTGAATGCTTTGCCAACAACTATAATTGAATGGACTCGTTTCGCTTTGCAGGTTATATTTATTTATTGGTTCATTTTTTAGTGTTTTATTATTATTTTTGCTTTTTACTGCTATTTATATTACATTGTTTGTGCTTTAATGTGCACTTAAAACTGTTATTAGTTGTAATTGATGTCAAATTTAGTTTTCGCCCGTTTTCGAAAGTCGCTGCCAAGTAGTTCATTAATTTAAGCTTTACTGGTTAATAATTATGGCAGTGCGACGGCACAGAATTGGTGGAAAAAATCGAAGCAATTTAAATTTTAAGATGAAAAATTCGTAGTTTCCCACAGCGTTTAATAAACTAAAGTAAATAAGCGCTAAAAACTGTAATGCTTGCCAATTAGCGGTTATCGTGCTTAATTATATTCAGAGTGGAGCATTATTGTGTTTTTACGTTTGAGTTAATGGTGGCAAATTAAGCTATTTGCATAAATTTTCTTGTTGTGAGATTTTTTTGGATTTTTTCGGAATTTTCGCGTTACGGTTGGTTAAATAAAAAGTGAATCTGTTAATAAATAATATAAATTAATAAAACTAAAAACAATTTAATTATATAATTAATTTTTTTTAAATTGTTTTTTAAGAAACTATTTTTTAAAATTTATTTATAATTATTATAACGTTTTCATTTTTCAGAAAATAAAATTTCCAAATAAAATTATATATATAATTTAAAATAATTTTTTGACAGTGTAATGTTATATATTTTGCGCTATTGATTTTTATATGTACGTACATATATATATATATTTTTTATATTTTAATTTAAATTTTTATACACACAAATTTTAACATGTTTTTGTAAACTTTTTTACGAAAATAATTTTTTTGATTTTCAGAACTCAATATGTATACATTTTTTTTTAATTTTTACATATTAGAAAATCATATTTTATTATAATTTTTTTTTTTATTCTATTTTTTACCAGTTTAATGTTTCATATATTCGCAAATTATTGTTTTATACATATATGTATTAAAATAAATTTTCGCATATACACATTAAGAAGAAATTGGAAATATTGTTGTTTAATTATATTTTTGATTAATTTAAAAAAAATTAATATTATTTTTTTTTTTTTTTAGATAATTATATTTGTTTATAAATAAATTATGATTGTGTGTTAGTAATTTTTCTGCCAACTTAATATATATCAAATATACATACATAGTATATATAAAAAAAAGAAAATACAATATTCTCAGAAAAATCATATAGTGTGAAAAGAATAACTACCACGAAATTAATGAGCCCTACCTTACAGCAGCGCGCATTTTTAGCAACATGAGTAACTGTTAATGACCATAGAAACCATATGGAACGGCTTACATGCGCCTTCAATCACCTATTTGCATATACATATATGCATATAAGTATGTATATATTTAAGTAGGAGCCAATGTGCTTGTAAATAACCGATTAGAACTTGAATGATATTCCAATCAGCTGACGTGCGTCATAAGTTGCAAGAGATTAGATTTCCTTATGTGGGAAAGCAAGGCACATGTTGCTCTATTATACACTTATAGATATGTCATTACAAATGTAGCTATGTAAGCATTCAATGACTCAGTTCTGACACCCATTTGGACAAATTTACAAGTGTGCACGCCTGTACCACCCAACCTACTAGGTGTTCCATGCACAATAATCAGAAAACAGGAAAATATTACAATAGACACCTTTGTTAGTTTAATGGTCAGCAATGCTGCTCATATTTCTCAGTAGAGTGTAGAGCAGATTAATGAAGATAATGGTGTTCAATATTATATATATATGTTGTGATTTTTAATACACGTTTTATGCGTTTATTTCAAGTGAAAGCTTTAGTGAGTGTTTTAGAGAGCTTTCGGTTACGTAGTATTTTAACCGAGAACGTTGTAAGCTTGTAAGTATAACTTTAAGTTAATTTAAGCTTTGACCACTTTGACTTACTTTACAAGAGCTTTTTAATATTAATTTAGTTTTAAAAGCTTTGAACGAGCTTTCATGCAATATAACTTAATTTTAATATGAAAATCTGATTTTACGCAGCTATTTCATTGCTAATGAGTGAATTGGAAGAAATTTAGTAGTTGTCAAGTCTTCCCAAACTGCTTAAATTAATTAAAAACCCTAAGGAAATCACATGTGAAAGCTTTTTATTGGCTACAAAATTAAAATTGCTTGAAAACTTATAAAAAAAGCTTTTGAGTTATTGCTCAGCTAATATAATTAAAATACGGAAGCTGCAAATTTTTAAATTCAAAATAATCAAAAGTAAATCAAATTCGAAGCGTTAAGTTAACAAAATGTGAGTAAGCAAAAGCTAGAAAAAAGCTCTTCGAATAACATAAATTAAATACAATAAATAAAAAAACGATAAAAACAGCAATTAAACAATTTGGCAAAATTTTACAGGCAATAAAAATTATTTATTTGATTAAAAATAATATTTACGAATTATTATTACTTCTTTTCACGAACACAAAAATAATTTAACACTTTTTTTCGCAACTACATACTTATGGATGTCTCTTTGTGTCTAACATTTTTTCAATTAACAAAATTAAAAAATTCCTTACACTTGTAGTTATTGTAGAAAATAAATAGTCGAGTGATTTAATCATTTCTTGAAATGGCAAAAATACAAAAACAACACAACACCGTTGAATAACGAACAGAAGTACAATATTTGTGGAGTAAATAAATAACAATAACTCAACGAACGCAGCAATGACAAGGTCAAATGAGTGAGTGCTTTAAACAGCGTTTGACGACGCGTCAACAATTATTCACAAAAAAAAATCAAGAAACACTACAGTAAAACATTAAAAAGACAAAACAGAAATGGCAACAGAAATTAATTTGTGGCATACCAACAAAAACACATGGTAATATAACTGGAATTTTATCAGCAAACACGAGTTGGCAGATAATTTGACAAGAGTTGTGAGTGGGAGCTGTGAACAGCTGTTAGTCACTGTTACAACCAATGCAAGTGATATGAACTAAGAGTAGAGTAGGGAACTAGAGTCTAAAATTATTGTTGGATTTTGCATTTCAAATATAATTTTGAAATTTAGATTTCGAACATTGAGTTTGAAATTTAAAATGAAGAAATATTTGTATTAAATTTCAAATATTTTAAAGGGATTTAAAATTTTGTAGTACGAGCTCTGATTTTCCAGTTTTAAATTGTGGATAGTGAAATTCGTATTTCGAGTTGAGAATTTTGATTTTAGAAATTCGGGTTCTGAACTTCGACCTTTGAATTTTCGTATGTAAATTTTATATGTGAAAATAAAAGCTTTTATATATTTGTTGAAGTTTGGACATTGAATTATAGTTTCAAATCCGTAATCCGAACTCATAGTTTTCATCATTCATAGTTATTAGTTTTTTGTTTTTCTATGTTGAAATCTTATGCAAAAATATGAGTATCAAAATTATCATTTTGAATTTCGGTTAAATATTTAGTTTTGTTTTACCAACCTTTACCGTAGTTTTATGATGAATTTATCAATCTATTTTTCAAATTAAGTTCCTAAATTTTACTTTTTCTTTCCATTTGTCAGTTTTCGATGCTCTCGTTGGCACTTTTTAAACGCATTCCACACCATCACTCTCACCTCATCCATTAACACAACACAGTGACAATATGTGGCACTCAACTTTATGTATATAGTCTTGCCAACTCGGCTTAGAGCAATTAACAAAGCAATTGACAAAAGAAATTACCATTTCTAATACTTTCAAATGAAATGCCAAAAGGAAAATAGAAATAAAATAACAACACACAGCTCCACTCATTACAATTCAGTGCACAAATATTTTTTCGCATTTTTTTGCAAGCCAAACGACAGATTTTAGGTTAATGAAGCATTAAAAATGCCAGACTATAATAAGAATAACAATTGAACGATCAGGTGAGAGATGGCCGATTGAAAAAAATATAAAGTAAAAAAAACTTGAAAAAGACAATAACTACCAAATCGATTAGAATAAGCGTAACTAAAATTGAAATGGCTTGTGTGACAGTTTTGAAAGTATAGTAAATTTTTGCATACCTGGGATTGGGTGTTGTTTTGCAAGCTTTTTGAAGTTTTTTCTTCAAAGATTCTTAAAAATGAAAGGAGAACTTAATTTGATTATTAATAAAGTTATATTAACAGGGGCTCAACACCGGTTGGAACTAACTTTAGGAGGGCTACCGGTCGTTTTGAGTCTAATAAAATTGATGGAAACTTTAGCTGTAGTGGTACACGTTAATCTTTTACCTCATAAAAACAATCAAGCATATAGTAGAGCAAGAAATTTTTATTATCCAGCTCTTCGCTATTCTCCAGCTTTGTGGCTTTCAATTTTATCGGCTTTCAAATGCCGCGAGCGATTTTATGCCGCCGGCAAGTTGTAACATTTTAATTTCATACATCATTTCGGTGACAATAAGTGACAGTCAGAAGCAAAAAAATACAAAAACAATAACGGTAATAAAAATAATGTAAATACAAACAATTGGTATCTAAAATGTATGTCAAGTACTGAGGACAGTAACAGTTTGCTGATAGCATAAGAAAACAATACATTTTCAGAATTCAAATTGAGTCATTATGGAAACAACAAAAAAGCGTGAAGTGCCAAAAAAATAAACAAAATAACTGGAAGTGATGAAAAGTAAAGCGATTTGCGTAAAAGCGGGAGATAAGAAGAGCTGTCAAATATTTCAGATGCAAGAAAAAAGAAAAGGAAGAAAATAGTAATGTGAATTTTGAGCAAAAGGAGACAATAAAAAATGTGTGTGAAATTGAAAAATATCAAAAACGAAGAATTGAAGTAAAGAAAAAACCCTACAAATTAAAACTATGTCAAAGTGCCATACGAGTAGTTGACAGATTTATATAAAAACCTTATTATTTGGTGCACAATTCAAGCACAATTCAATTCTTAGTAAACTTAATTTGTTAAATTTTCTTTTAGCTGTATGGCGTGCAATATTTTTTAACATTTTTACAATTAGAAATCTGTGGTAACTCTGTTCTAACACTTTAGCAAGCAAAAACTTTCTTTAATGTCTTATATGAGGTTTGAATATTGCAAATATTGTGTCGTATATTTTTTGTTAATTAGTCGTTAATCTTTCTAGTTTTTAGAAGCTGGCAACACTGCTTGAACAACATTTTATTTTTAAATAGCTTTTCGTTGGGTACAAAGTTTCTATTTATATTTTGAAACATATTTTTAAAAATGTTAAATTTTTTTAAAATATGTGGCAACTCTATATTAGATTTTTTTACCAAAGACTTCCTTAAAAAAAAACAGAGTGTATCTGTTTGGTGTGCATATTGTAGTAATTATTTAATGGATTATTATTTATTTTTTTAAATAGCTGGCAACGCTCTTAATAACTTTGCGTGGTAAGATTTAAATTTTTTAAATAAGCAGTCTCTTGATATGTATTCTTTATTTACATAATGAAATAAATTTTATTTTCTAAACATGTGGTAATTCTTGTGAATATGTGACAACACTGTGCTTAAACTTTATTATTCAACAATTTTTTAAAACACCTTTTGATAAGACTTTATTACTCAAAAAATTTTCTAAATATATTTTATTTGATGTGCTTCTTGTTATATTTTTTATGAAATTTTTACTTGAATGTTTATTATATCTTTCTTTGAAGAGCTGGCAACTCTGATGAAAAGTTTTTCGATCAAAAAATGTTTTAAATACCTTGTCTCTTAATATTTTTTTTATTTAAATACAAACTAAATGTAAATGCAAAAATTTTATACAAATTTTACTATGTTTAGAGGTTAGTTGACTGGCAAAATTAAGTGTTTTTTGTTTATTTATTATTATTTTTTAGTAAGAAACAATGGCAAGCGTTGCCATATATAATTTATTTATTGCAAAAACATGCAGCTACTATAAATTGAAACTATAACACACGTATTTAATTATCTGTGTGTAGGTATGCATTTATATGTAGTGTGAAGCTTCATTACAACAATGAAGACCCCAAGCTGACAACAACAAGGTAGAGTTGTGCTGCTCACTTGTTGATTGTGGCTGTGATTGCGCGCCTCTTGATTGCTGGCAGTTATGCGTATTGCTGTTGTTTTTGTTAGTGCTGTCGTACAGCATGAATATTACTCCAGTTTGTAGCACATATGCATATAATACAATACATAGCCTGTGAGTTATGTGAATCGCGGACGGTGAACATGATTTATTAGCTGCAACCAAGCATTTGCAATACAACAACAGCTCAAACAATAATAGCGCTGAAACTCAGAAATTTTTCAAATTTACGAGTACAGACACGGGTATGAAATTTCAGATTGAGCGTTGAAAATTGGGTATTTTGTTGAGTTGAAAGCATTCAGTGCTACCATATTTGCGCTACAACAACACGAATAATTAAAAAAATAAAATAAAATATGATTTTCAGTAAAGCTGTGGGAACTAGGATTTGCCGATGAGAGCATCTTATAGTTAATATTTAAAGAAAAAATATTACAAAAACAACACTAAATTAATTAAAAATGCTTGCTGGTCCCAAGGGGATAGCAGCTAATAGGTATTTGTGTGCTTAAAGCAATGCGGACGTAAGTTTTTCAATTAAAAAATATTTATTTTATTTTTGTTTTGCCTTCGATTAACATGGCGATATTCTCAAGCCCAAACCATGTTACGCTTTTAAATTAAGTAATTAAGCATTGAAATAATTAAGCAGCCAAAAAGTGGTCAAGTAGAGTCAGTTGAAAAATTATCTACTTCAAATTGAGAAAAAATAAATGAAACAACAACAAAAACAATATGTAACAAAACTCGCTAGATGCCCGCAATTGGGTAACCGAAAGTGTTTGCCATTGAGATCTGCTGCCAATAGCCGGAGGCAACGATTAACGTTAGCCATAAAGTTGCCACGCTATTCAAATATTTGTAGCGCATATGTGTATGTATGTATATATAATACTGCATGCGTAATAAATTGACATTACACAGCTGTCAAATGTGTAGCCAAATGAAGTGTCGCCTGTACAACATTTATTTAAAATGTAAATAAATAATGGGTTTCAAATAAGCAATACATACTTAATAAATAAATCACAGTTTATTTTTTTTTCACTTCACAGGTTGCCACCTAGAAAAATGTAATTAATATTAATACATACATATGTATATAAATAAGCAATTTTCAGTGGACACTGACAAGTATTACAAAAAGCATACCAAACAGCAGATATTAAAGAAAAACAGTATTTGGCAAAACAAATTTTAAAAGAGAGTTGCCAGATTTTTCGAAAAATAAATTTTCTAAATCAGCGATGGCAGCTACGAAATATATAAACACAAAAATACACAACAGAGTTGCCAGACCTTTCGCAAAAAATAAAATGCTGCAAATTAGCGTTGCCAGCTATGAAGTATGTAAGAATTTATTTTTATCAAAAAAGCCTACTGGTATAAGCTTTCTTGCAAAAATTCGTATTTTAAATAATTTTATGTGAAGAAGTTTGTTTATAGATCAAGTTCGGCTTAGTTGTAATAAAGTCAAGCAAGCTGAGCTAGCCGGGGATATATTATGAGACAAGATCCACTATTTAAAAGCTGCGAACATTAATAATGTAGAATATATGTTTTCGATTTACCAAAATTTAGCGAGCAGCGAAACGAACAAGCAGCTGTTATAAATCACATATGCTTGCTTAATCAAAAGTTTTTCGCCAAAATGACGTTTTATAATCTAGAAATGATGTATAGCGCTAAGTTCTTACACGAACACACATAATCCGCTTCAGACTAGTTTTAAGTAAATGAGCTTTTATCAGCTCACAGATTTTCTACATTTCAATTAAGTTATTCAAATGATTTTACAAATAAGTTTTTGCCATTACATTTGTATGCATAGCACAACAACACATTAAGCGACGTAGAAATTTTAAATAAATATTTTTCAACTCGGACTTGCAAACATATGTACATATATAGCCATATATATATTTATATATGTATATACAAAAATTTTTTTTGACGTACCATGGTTACCATGCACGCGCACATATGTTCATATATACATAAATAAGTACGGTTTCAGTGTAAAACTATGCAATTGTTTTAATAAATTTATTTATTTTGCACATTTGCTTTGCATTCGCTTATGAAATAGTAAACTGCGCCATTTGTGACGCCAATATGTCTGGCTGGGCAAATAAATTAACACTGATTGCGGCTGATAGAAAGATAAAGGTGCAGTTATAGAATTTTTTACAGGCTTCAATGACATTGTGAAAATTGTGTGAAGAGTATGAAATCGATATAGTGAACATTTGAATTTTTTCAACCATGAAAGCTTTAAGGTATACCTTATGCAACTATAGAGTGAAGCTTTCATTACAATAGTTATAAAAATTTTTCTTTTAAATATACATATATTAAATCAGTATCTCAACTGACTTAAGCAGCAAAACTCTAATAAAATTTAAAAAACAAATAAAAGGATTCAAAGCTTTCCGAAGCTTTTATACGTCTCTAAAAAAACTTAATTAAGATATATATACAGCACTTTTTGAGTTTATTATTTCAAAATTAAAAGCTTTTGAAAGCTATAATGAGGTTTTATACTGGCTTAAAATGACGCCTAGAACATAAATTCACCGAACTTTTCGAGCTTATACTACAGAAATTAAAATCTGTCGCAAGCTTTAATGAGCTTTCATGCAGCTTTCACTTAAAATATAGTGTAAAGGGCATAAAATGCGTCAGTTTCCACAATTATGTTAATATTTTTCATGGCTCTGGTAATTTTTAAGATTCTTAACGCTAAACTAAGATCTCTTTCAGTTTTGTTTTACAAAAAAAAACTTAAATTTAGTTTTTATTCCGCCAGTATTTTTTATTATTAAGCTTTCTAATGCTTCGGTGAGCTTTCATATCATAATTCAAATAAAACATAAACTCATTGGAATTTTCGTGGTTATTATAAAAAAATTAAAAGCTTTCGCAAGTGCGCTTTTATATAGCTTTCACTTAAAATACTTCACAACTTTATTTACCAAGTTTACCAAAACAATGATGCAATTTTCAAATTTATTGTTCAGTTTCAGTTTATCGTTATTTTCTAATTAAAGTTTTTCCTTTTATTTTTTGCATTGATTGATAAAAAAATTAATTTTTCATTATATTTAGCAATGGTCAAATGCTTACTGTTCTGTTATTATTACTTTTTTTTTAAACCTCTCCTCATTACAAAAAGGTCACGTTCATCGCCGCTAACTGTAAAACAATTCCCAATAATTTGATTCATCATATGCGATACGATTCTTTAGTCAGCCAACAACAATAGACAATAAAGTGCATGTTATAAATTATAACAACAATAACAAAAAAATTTCAAATATAATTGCATAAAAGCAATTGCGTTCTCAATTTTTTGTGTTTTCTTAAATACTTGCATGCCGCAATTTTCATTCGTTCTTTGTGCAAGTATGTGTGTACTCACAAGCTTTAATTTATAATCAGCTCATTATTCGCAAGCATATGATGAAAATTGAATTTTTGAAGTTTATTAGCAAAGTAGGTTGGGCATGAGTTGGGTGAGCAAAGCTTTGTTTGGGAGACCGACAAAGGAATTGTTTTAGTTTTTATGTACAGAATTTTTAAATTACGCTGTTTAAAATTTTTTTCTGTGTCTTGTAGTTTGAATTTTAGATTTTGCTTTTTTTTTAATTTTTTTTTGGTATTTTTTGGGTAATTTAATTATTTATTTTGAATTGAATTTTTTTCTTTATATTATTTTTTGAAATATATTTTTTTTATTAACATTTTTTTTTGTATTGTTTTTTATTTTAATTTTGCTTATATACTTTTTTATTTAACTTTTTTTTTATTTAAAATTTGTTTATGTATTTTTTTTATATTAATTTTTTTTTTTATTTCTTTTGTTTAAAATTTCTTATACATATTTTTAAGTTAATACATTTTTTTTTAATTTTTTTTCTATGTCTTTTATTTTATTACTTTACTATTCGCTCTGTCCTGTAATTTCATTGTCAATGAACGTATCGTTTGGCAATTTATGATTAAAATACTTAAACAACATTATTACGTTGCTTTGATCGCAGCACAATTTTCTGGAATTTTTTCTTTGTTCAAATGAATTACATTTGTACTTTGCGCTGTGCGGTGCAATTCTACACATTTGATATAATATTTATAACTGTTTTACATAGATATATTTGCGTTGCTTATTGGCCCATTATGTTCTGCTTTGCTTCTTTGTGTGCGCTTCTGGCTTAACCTTTAGGCCTCGCCGTCTTTTAACGCATTGGTGGGCGCCGCTTGATCGTAAATTTTATTGACGGCATTCGTTTTTGCATTCATTTCGATTTTATTCTAAGGTCGCATAATGTATTTGACCGAAAAAAGTACGTTTTAAGCGTGCATTGTGTATTATTGTTAATTGAAAAATTTTTGAATTTTTTTTCTAAAATTATTATGCGTTTCATTGTTTTGATTAGACCTATTAGCAATAATTTTTGGATATTTATTGCAACATTCAGATATTTTTTATTTACGTAGCTATTGTTTATACTACGAGCTGATAGATAATTGAAAATATATTAACTTGGAATATTAAGGATCGTTGCCTAAAAGCATAGTAAATTACGTAAATGTATAATGAGATGAATGGATAAAATAAAAATATGAGTTTCTTAACGGAATTACTTATTTGAAAATGTTACATTCAGAGACCTTTGAAAGACCCTTTCCACCATAACATAATCTATGAACAAGATAGAGCTCTGAATTTTTTTTTTTTTGAAGAACAGACCTTAAAAATTACGAAAATATTTACTATGAAAAAATAAAAAAGAAGCTGCTTATTCGCAATCGCAATCAAGACAAATATTTTTTATACCCTTTTATGCTTTAAGAAATGCTTCTGTGAAGGGTATTATAGCCTACGTGCTGCCGAAGTTAATGTTTTGTTTTGTTGTTTTATTTTTCTAGTTAGTCCGCCTGTGACTCAATAAATCATTTTTAAAACAGATTTGTAATTAACTGAGGAATGCATAAGCTACGAGTATTGCTAAACTATACGACTATGTCTGCGAGACTTTTGACATTTCTTATGTCAAAAATTCTTAATTACTTAGTTAGTTGGGCTTGGGTTAGCTTACTTATAGCTAGCTGTTGGCTTGACTTTGTATTGGCTGCCGCCAACAAAGGTAATTCGTTACGCTAATTAAAAGTAAACAGATCTACAAGAGGTATAACAACAACAAACACAGCAGCAACAACACTGAAAATCGACTTTCAAATGAACAATAAATATTAACTAGCTCGCTACAGTGCACTTGTTATCTGCTTAGTGGGCGAAGAAAAAATCTCAACAAACAGCAATAGCAGCAACAACAAAGTAATTTTAAGGTTTTATGTGCGCATATTGCAAAGGTGAACCTGAAACCGACAATAAACAACAAATTAACGGCAAATAAATATCATGTCGAAAAGGCGATATCTGCAAACACGTATAACACATATAGATGTGTGCTTGTTGTTACATAGAGTTGCAATTTGCCAGTGAATAGCAGCCACGCCTGCGCGCCATTTAACTGCGCTTAGCCAAAGCAACCCAAACCAAGCAGGGAGGCATGCCGCGCATGCGCATAATGAGCGGCTCTAGTCGCGCTGATTGTGGAGGGTTTGGTCGGCCGCTCGTCGGTCGACATGTCAGTTGCATGTCAAACTTCGAACGCATATTATGCACATGCCCAGCTGCTACTTTTTATACATATATGTAAATATGTGAGGTCATATATCGTTTTTCTATATAGTATAGATGAATTTGAAAATAAATTAAAACTCTAACAGTTACTTAGTTACGCTTACACAAATTAGTTGTTTTCATGGTTTTTGCTTTGTTGCTATAATTTACTTTAACACTTCGTCTAATTTAAGTACTGTGATGTTGCTTGTGTTGTTGTGTTTTTTGTCTACTTGTATTATCTGCCAAGTACTTTAAAGGTGTGTCTTCTTATTTAACGCCATTCTAACGGTAAGGTGAAACCGCCCGCACAGCAACAAAAGTCGCTGTACAATATGAAAAAATTAGCAGCAACAACAAAGAGTTGTTGTGTTAGAAATGATGAAAAAATATTGCATAATCAATATCTCAACTCGCCTGCTGTTATATTTATGTTATTCCCATATAAGATTTATAAATACAAATATAGCTTTTGTATATGGAGCGACAAGCAAGTTCACCTTCGGCAAAGTAATTACTAAAGCGGCGAAAAATGCAGTAGCCATTTGTCAATTTCCACTGAACAATTGAAATTTTATCTTGAGCTTTCATGGACACTAGGAGTGTGTACAAAGAAGTTTTACTTTTTCTGATCCACATACACATTTATTTCCGTAAGAAATAAATATATGCTCGAGGACAATATTTTATACTTTTTTCCTCTCTCATTCTTTAGTTCTTTGAAAACCTTGAACACATTTCCGCAAAATATAACAAAAATTTCGTAACGAAAGTTCTTTCCTCCCACGCTCCCTCTTCCGTTTTGCCTGTTACTCACTGCCTCTTTGAAAAAACATTTTAAATAGTCTCTTACAAGCGAAATCAACGAATTTCGATGTGGTCTGTGAAACACTTAGAGGTAAGGTTAGGTTATTAAAAGCAACCATCGTTAGGTCTTGCAACAGTTGGGTCTTGCAACAGTTGCTTTTATAAATACTTTACTAAACAATTATTGAAAATAAGCATTTCTTGCAATTATGTGCTCTTTTAAATATGTGCTTCTCAGTTATTTTAAATATTAATTCAGTAAGAAGATGCAAAATCTCAAGTTTCTCAACGTTCTCTTAGAAAATGTTTACATACACTTAATGATCATTAGCAACCTGAAAAAATACCTAATTCGATTGGTATGTTGTATGTTGCCTCTCATTGTTTTGTACTCGCTCTTTCTGTGGTTAGCTCCAGTTTCCGCTTTGTGCCGTTTCAGACAGGGATGCAAAAGAGTCTGATCTTTTTCAAATTTTCTTTTGGTGTCGCTCTGGGCATTCACACGGTCAAAAAGAGTCCAGCAACTCGAGTCTAGTTTTTCTGCATTCCTTTTCACAAAATGTTCGTAAATATTTGTGCGGTTCGACTGCGCAACACCGCGCAACACTGCGTGCTGCGTATTTCATTTGTATGTTGAGATGATGGTCACACATTTTGCTTGCAATGAATTACCATGAATATGGTAGAACAATATGCATAATACAAGTACCTACCCGCTAAATAGTTTCAAAAAAATACTAAAAACGGGAATTCCCTAATCCACAAGAATGTATTGAATATCCGCTATTAATATTTTCAAGGCCAAATTTATAATAGGAATTTCCTAATCTTTAAGTATTAAAAACTCATAATTTCTTTACTCCATATTAAAAATTCATAATTTCTTTACTCCATAATCTATATCTTAATTTTCTCCTTATTTACAATTTGTCATAATATTTCTATTATTCTATGCATACGTATTTGCATATTACATACAAAAATAGATAACAGAACTCAAATTTGCGATCGAATTCATTTGAAACCGAGCGCTCTTGCAACCATTCAAAGGATTTGAAAGTGAAAAGGAATGCTGAAAAGGGTAGCAGCGAGCTGTTACGAACAAGAACACAAAGCGTGCCACCCGAACACGAGTGGCACGGTCCCTTCGTCTTTCCTCGTCGTCCCCTCACCCACAATAAACTGGTTTGAGACTCTTTTGCGTCCCAATGTGAAACGGCTCTTTGAGAGCAGAACTCATATATTTTCTTTCGACCAATAGGATTGCAGTATTTCTCTTTTGTCGCTCGCAGCTTATGTACAGGTTTATTCGGGCTTTTCTCTGATAATATACGATTTAGACTTTCTTTAACTTATCTATGGAGTATGTTTACTAGAGTATTTAAGGTCTTGTGAAAATTTCAAGTCGATCGGTACAACTGTTTTGGAGACATTTTCCTCACCGACTCTGAAAACAGCGTTCTGATTATACTAAGATAAGAAATATCTACGAAATTACTTGCCGGATCAACCTTGAATTTTCGGAAAACATTCTATAAATAGGCAAAATTAAACCGTTTTTTGAAAAGAGCGAAACAATTTGATATTTTGTTAACAAAACTATGTATTTGGTCACATCGCTATCTTTCGAGCTTTAAAATATATCAAAATTTAAAATTTTCTACAAGTTTTTACTTTTTTATTCGGCTCAAGCACCTAAACTAGCAAAACTGCTCTAAATCTAGCTATACCAAGATTAACTCACAACTTGCTGCCACAATTACGCCCATTACATTACCTCATCTCAAATTGCCGCACAGTATAGTACATGCCACATAACCGCTTATTTAATTGCGATTCCTTTCACCCGCACAATTAACTCTGCGCTCGCCCAGTACATGTGTATACTTTTCTCTTCACTCAATACTCCACCCACAAGTCGTTATTAATCATGCCAACGAGCCACAAGCTGGCTGGTGGAAAATGCTGAAAGTACTGCAAGCAGCTTAGCTTAGTTAAGCTAAGCCTAGTTAATGGTTAGCGCATGCCAAATGCAAAAATCCATCCGCCACAACACACATACATACATACACCCCCACGCGTACTTGCGAAACAGAGATGTTGGATTTGTTCGAAAAAAGACCGAAAAGTTATATGGAAAAAGCTGCATGTAATTACACTTTTTATGTTGAAATTATGCAAACGTGTATCTCATTTTGAGATAAACTAACTACAACAACAATAAAAAACAACAAGGAAAACTGAAAATTGCGCGAAGGCAAATGTTTAGTTGCATTAGAAAAGCTTAGGAAAGCCATAAAAAATGGAAATTGTATTAAAAATAAAAATGTCTTCATCAAACAACAAACAAATACCGTTAACTGCTGTGCTGCGCGCTTTACGCATTTGCCTGCAGCAGTTGCCAACTGCTTTATCAATGCAATGCAAATGACAATATTAACTTGTGGTCGCCGCAATGACGACATAAAAAGATAATACCAATACACATACATGCACACAAATACATATGCATACATATATGTGTAAATAATGTAATAAAAATAAATTTACAACAGTTTTTGGTAAAAATTTTATCTCCAGCGAAATGAAATTCCCTTTCTACATTTCTCTCTAACTGTTGTTTCGTGGAAATTGCAATTATTATGGATATTATGGTAGCGCCACCGCAGTGTAGCTTAATGGAGAAAATGTAATGAGTGTGGAATAAGGAAATTTATTTTGGAAATTCGTAAATGGTGCGGTAATGACATTTCAATTTATTTATGTTTTGTTTTTTGTACATTATTTGTTTTTGAAAATTCCTAAACAATTACTTTTTTAATATAAAAACAAGAAAAAAAGCTCGGTTGCACCGCAGCTATAGTAAATATAATATCTTTTACAAATAAAAAAGTGTCCCTATATGAACTCGATTGGCAACAGTCAGTCTGTATGACAGCTATATGCTATAGTGAACCGATCTGGAAAACTTCTTCAAAGATTACATCATTGCCTTAGGAAATAAGTCATGCCAAAGTTTGCGAAGATATCTCATCAAATGAAAAAGTTTTCCATACAAGGACTTGATTTCAATCGTTCAGTTGGTATGGCATCTATATGCTAAAGTGGTCCGATATTGGCGATTCCGACATATAAGCAGCTCCTTAGGAAGAAAAGAACACGTGCAAAATTTTAGGTCCATACCTCTAAAACTGAGGAACAGTTCGCGTATATATAGCCAGACTGACAAGACTAAATCGACTCAGCTCGTCACACTAATCATTTATAAATATATATTTTTTAGGGTCTTCGAGGATATTCAAAACATTGTGCTAAACTTAATTTAGCCTGTTCAGAGTACAAAATTATATTATATATAGTTGGGTTTGTGTATGGAAACAGTAATAAACCCGAAAGTGACATTATATGAGAAGAGCTTTTAAAGTAAATACCATAGTGCTTTCAGGAATATTCCTAGATCGTCGACGCGTATAAAAACTACATTAAAAAATTAAGATATTGTACCGAAATACTATACAAATATTCCAAATTTCTATTTAGACACAACCATAATTTGGTCAATTAGCAAAAAATTAACTCACATAAATAATGTGTAATAAAATTGTTGATATTGTATTCACTAACTGAACAATATACTTAATTTCGGTGAGATATTTTAATCTTTACTAAGCTTTTACTCTAAGGAGGCTATTAACTCAAGTATTTTGAACGTTTATATGATACCAGTTCTTCAGAGCGCAGTGGCAATCTAAAGCAGTTATAATTTCATAAGTTGATGGTTTGGAATTTAGAATTCGCCCTCCTTAACAACCAACGAAATTACATAACAGTAGTGGGCGCCGTGAATCAATATTTTCAAAATGTATAACTTCGTTTAATTTTTATTATGATAACACACTAATGAGAGTTAATTAATAGGCTGCCGTTTGCCGCTTAAGTTGTCATTACCAAAAACAAACCATAATAAATAATAAAAACAAGTGTAAATAAATGCCGAAGAAACGCCTACATTACGACTTTTTTAGGGCTTATCAGCTCAATGCCCAGCTATAAAATAGTATGTGTGCATTAGTTGGATTTCGTATACAATTATTGTATATTTACTTCTCTCTTCTCTTATATTTTAGAGGTCTCCTTTAATGCGTTTGCGTGTGGGTGTGGTCAGAACGCCCACTCATAACAACTAGTTTGAGTTTGACACGCATTTTTAATAAATAAATGAAGACTTGATTTAGGCATATTTAATTGTGCATAGAAATAAAATTTTAAATTATTTGTTGGCAATGAAAATTGTTGGTTTTGCTAGTTAAGATGTCATGAAGTTGAAATTTTTCACTATTTTTTGTGTGGGCTTTTCTTTGAATTTTTTTAAAATTTATTTTAGTGGTCAAGTAAACGTGTTAATTAATTTCTTTTGGTGTTGGTATAAAAAATTATGTATATTAATTGTCAAGATAACATTGAGGTTAGGTTAAGCACGAGCAGGTGACATTTTTCTTTATATTTCTACAGTTATCGATCAATAAGGAATATGTATTTAACCAAAAATGTTTGTATGACTCAAAAAAACCAAGAAACTATTTATCCGAAAATCAAATATGGAATAAAAATCAGAAAGCGATATATTACAATACATAAATTATTACTAATTGACTCAATTTGGGACCTCTGCGAAGGTACTATAACAATTATTTATAAATTGTTTAATATTTCTCTTTTGAAAAGTGCTAATTGACTCAATTAGGTAGCTGTCTGAAGATATTGTTACACTTACTTTGCTATTCTTTATATGTTTCTGTTTGAAAATTCTAATTGACTCAATTAAAGAGCAGTGTGAAGCTACTATTAACACAAATACTGTTTGCTTTTTAGTTAGTTTTCTAATTAAAATTGATAATTAACTCAATTGGGGAACTGTCTGTACAGAAAATTTTCCGGTTATATTTTTGTTACATATTTTTTAACTTTTTCACCTTTCTTTGCTTAAAATTTTAATTGACTCAATTAGGTAGCTGTCTGAAGATTTTATTACACTTATTTTGCAATTTTTTATGTTATTTGATTAAAAACTTCAATTGGCTCAATTAAGGAGCAGTATAAAACTATTATTACAACAATAAGTTTAGCTCTTTTTGTATTTTTTCTACCTAAAATTGCTAATTGATTCAATTAAGGAACTGACGGGTTTTAATCCAAATAGTCTAGTTTAAATTTACGAAAAATAATATATAATTAACTATTTAATTTGATTGTTTGAATTTTTTAAAGCTCGTCCAATTTTAGAGTCATTTACACGCACATACATATATACATATATATATTATGTATTACTTTTGAATATATTTCCAGCACATAACGCTCAATCAATCATTTACACTGACATCCAGCTTTACTTAAATCACTTTCATCTTACTTTTCCATTTCGAAAATTTTCCTCACATAACTTTCCATTTCATTTCGTTACCCTGCAGACATTGGGCCTTGGCAATGAGTAAGCTAATACACAATAATCAGCCAGTAGAATCTATGCCATAATTTTCATTACTTTTCATTTCAACTGGCTTAATACCTATACATATAACTAAAAAAAGAAATAGAAAATTTTTGTGAAATTAAAAAAAGAAAAATATTAAAAAAAAAAAATTAAAAAAAGAAATCAAGAAAAATCCAAAAAGCATGGAATTTTCCAAAACCTACACAAAAATAATAACAACTTGACTTGATAAAAATCTACACAATTTTCGAGTACTTACAACACACATATATACACACACTCTCATATAGCCATTAATAGAAGAAATATGATGAAACCACATACAAATCGGATTACAACGTATCGGTTGCAGTTGCAGTCGGACAAAGACCAACTCTGGCAACATTAAAAATGAAAATAAACAAATAAGCATTAGAGCGTGTACGGACAGTGGAGCGTACGAGAAAAAGGAAACCGAAAAAAAACACAGTTAAAAAAGCAACTAATTTCAGGCTAAAAATTGCATAATTAAAGAGCTGGAAATTTTTAAGAAGAATCTACAAGAGCGCTCAGCCATTTATTTAGCTCGAATAGTGGTGAAGGCACCAAAAATAAAAACATATGAAAAAGTTTTACACAAAAATATAAATCGTGATAAAGCGATAATTTCTGAGCGAATGAGCGCGTTGTCTAAGTGAATGAATGGACCTGAGGGCGAGTAGGCGCGCAGTGTGAGATGTGCGGCGGGGTGAGCGCCCAACATTTCACTTTCAACTGCATGCGAAAGCTAAATAAATGCATAACTCTAAACAGAAACTCAAACAACAATAATAATAAATAACAAGCAGCGCAAGCAGCGGCTGGAGTTAACAGTGAGCAGACGCGCGCAAGAAAACCAACAACAGCGCAAGCGCGCAGCAGCTTTGGTATTTTTTGAAGAGTATAAACATATATGCATATATATTTACATATGTATACCATATATTTGTAAGCGTATGAAGAAGTTGACCATGTCTGATGACTGCTGGTGGCTGGCGACTGACAACTTGGCTTGCCACGAACGCTTATGAAATCGTCGCCCACGCAGAAAGTTAATTGTGTGTGTGTAAATCGGAGGAGTGCTGGAGATGCTTTAGAGTAACAAATAATTGTATGCATACATACATGAATAAATATTTATGCAGCCACACGCACATAAATAATTAAAAGCTGCGCTCCCTCAACAATACTCATTTTGGGCAAACACGCGCTGCGCCCGCTGTATTAATTAAACTTGTATGCAACATCAATGTAAAATAAATATGTTAGTACATAAAAAAGCAAAAAAAAAATTTTATTAAATTTAAATTTAAATGTTTAAAAAATAGAAAGGTTAATATACACACACAAAATAACCAAAATCATAATAGTGACCCAATTTAGATTTAATTAATCGAAAAAAAGTGATAAATGCAAACGACAATATTTGTTGCTGTTATGATATAACTAATTAATTCGAATAGGAATTTTTTAACCTAAGCTCGACTATAAATATAGGACGTTGAACTGGTTGAGAATTTTGCCATACTACTTTACTTGGATGAACAACGCGAAATTGACTTAAAATTCATAGATTTAACTCATTTTCAAAATAATCGATTGCCTAACGCTCGTCAAATATCCTGAAATCGTATTCTACCTAATTGTCAACCAGGATATACCAATACTGTCCACCATACCGTCCATAATACCGGCAATGACAACGTTGAGCTGTCATTTTCACAAATCCACTCACTCTTTCGCTCTCTGAGAGCAACGTCAGGCAATTCGATATGAGTGACAACAAGAAGCTGTAATTTTCACTATTCGTTGTAAGTGTGTATTGGACCACATTTTTCACACTTTGTGCATTGCACTTTGTCGGCCAAGTAGCAAAATCACGTGATTGTGAAGAGCTTGCCAACTATGCTGATAGGAAGAGCATTTTACCAGAAACAGCTGACTAATAGGTCTCAAAGTTCGGGTGAACCTTAGCAATAGGAAAAAATATCTTGCAAAAGATTTCCAAAATATACATAATATTTCTAAGCAACACTTCTCCAACAAGATAATATTTTATATTCAATTGGTATAAACACTTTCTATGCTATTTGTATTTGATTATACCAGTCCATACCATATAATTTAGACCAGTTATTTGTTCGATTCGCTGCCACTCAAGGCCTCATTAAGGGCAAACGGCTTACAGATAAGAAATATGTAGAGAAAATCTATCGGCTGAATCTAAGACCAAACTTCTCAGTTTTTGCTAATATTGCTTGCAAATCAGTCAGTAAGTGTGTATAAATAGACAAGGTATTTCTTTTTTAAACACCACATTTTTTTTAATTTCGCGTGTCGAGAAGTTCCAAGTCCTTAATTGATCGCATAAATCATTCAACTTATCTTTTAATACATAAAATAATAAGAAGAAGAAAAGGAAGAAAAGGAGAAACCGCCGGCAAACAGCAAACACTTCCTGTGCAACACGCGCGCAAATTAATACACACAGCACAATTTTCACAGTTTTCCTAACACAACTAATCAACACTTCCAAATCTTCTACTCACAAGCCAAAAGAAAAGGTGGAAAGAATGAAATCAAAATGCTTCTTAAACAAAATTTTTCTCACCAACAAACAAGCGCGTTGCGGCTGCGGCTGCTGCTGCGCCTTTTACCTTCGCAGTCATCGCGAAGATTAAAGCAAACATAAACGCCCATCTAAGTCAATTCTCAGGCGCACATGTGGCACAAACTCAGTTGGCCACCTTGGGGTTTGACTTGCTTTGCCTTGCCTTGACGAGGAATGCGCCAACAACACGCCACTAAGGCCACGAGCGATGAGCTCTTCCGCGGACGCAACTAGGCGCGCTGCTTGCCGCTCGTTCGCGCCCTTCGTTGAGCTTATTTGTTTTTACGCTGCCTGTTGCATGCAACTTCCTGTCAATATTTTTCACTTTTCAACGTTTTCCTGTCGTTTTTGCGAAATTTATTGCGTTCGTCGGACTTTTTTGCGCTTACTTATCTTGGAAATTGCCAAAGTAAATCAAAAAACTGTGAAATCCCTTTCTTCACAAAATGCCACATGCAACAGTGTTCTAATATATGTACAAGTATGTTTGTATGTAAGGCTATGTGTTTGCTTATACTTATAAGGAAGAATGTTGCGGTTTATATGTACATATGTTTATAGGCTTTTGTAATATTGGCCAATTGGCCCTTATTGCTGCTGTTAACTGAATGGCATTGCTTGATGGGCAGGGCAGGAGGCGCACGATCGCTGTGTTACGATGGGTAGTGCAAAACAACTATTATATTTGCGCGCTTTCAATGGAAAAATATATGTAAAAAAAAATGGCGACAAAAGCGATTGCTAAGAGCACGCACAGTAGGACGTAGGCCTAAAAAAATTTAAAAATATTTTAAATATCTTTTTTTTTTTTAAATTCTATGTTAAACACATTTGAAGAAAACAATATTTTGCTGTGAAATTATTGCCAAATTTATGCAAAAAAAAACATATTTAAAAACATCAAAAAAATTTTAAAAACTAAAATTTTGTAATAAAACGAGAATCAACACTCATTAAAAAATATTTTAAAAGCTTTTTACGACTAATATTTTGCTACAAAAAATTTAACATATTTATTTTTCGAATAAAAATAGATCAAAACAGTATTTGTTGTAAAAAATTTATAAAAAATTTCTTGCTGTTAAAATAAAATAAAAATAAATAAAATACCTAAAAATGTACAAAGTATATTTTTCTGTTAAAATATTATCAAAATTATTTTTCGGATAAAAATATAAAAATAAAATATTTTCTGTTAAAAATGTATTAAGCATTTTTTAACGTATTTTTCTATTTTTCAAGTGCAATATTAATATTACAAAAATTAAAATTTGATTATATTTAATTAAGGCATTTTTTTACAAAATTATATGAATAAAAAGAAAAAAATTTAAGTCATCATAAAATAATCGGTTATAATTGAAGCTTGAAGTAGCTTTCCCATTCTGCTCAAAATTTTAGGAATATTTAATTTTTTTATTTTAAAAAAATTGTTTCACTATTAAGCGCTTCCATCACACTGTGCAAGCAACATGGTGTGTGTACCGCGCAATTGGCTTTCAGCCGCAGTCGTCGCCGCACTCCTTTACTCACCCGCTTTGCAGGGCCTTTTTAGGCTCACTGACGCTGCGACCGCCTCGCAGTCATATACTATATACAAACAACTCTACAACGCTCTTGTGGCATGCAACGCGGCAGCTTGCCGTAAATTGCGCGTTTCTTATCACATTCGGACTGAGCGGCGGCAAAGGCGGTCTAAAAATAGACGCCAAGAAAATGGCAAACATTCAATAGCCATTTGCAACGTGCAGCGTGCAACGTGCGACACAGACAACAGGCATGCAACACAGCGCACAAAAAATGCCAAACAGCATCGTGGCGGCTCGGCGGCAATGTTAGCGATGACGACGGCGATGGCGATGGCGACAGGCGCATGGGCATCCTTCTGCAATGCGGCGCAAATTTTCCAAGGAACAATGCAAGCGTATAGCAACAACAATAGTTGCACAGCTGCCGAGACAGCTACGACAACAATTACAAAGAACAAAAACACAAACGCTTGTATATATTGTTTTTGTGTGCGCGCTGCCGTTATTGTGGTTTTTGTTATTGTAAAAAGGGCGCATCATGAAATGCGCTGATGCTATTAAATTGATAGCGCGCGCGCTCAACTCAGCCGCCTTGCAAGCGCGCCAACTTAGCGACGCGGCGCGGTCTGGCATACCGCGCGGTGCCGGGCGGTGCATGTGGTTTTTACTTGTGCGCTGAGTTGGTTTGGTTTGGCTTAGTTTGTTTACTCGTTGGCTACATTGCATGTTGCACGATTGTCAGCTGCAACAACAATAGCGAAACGGCAACAGCCACAGCCACAATGTCATGTAACGTGTTGTCCATAGCAAAATATTTAGACGCGCTTGCGCAGCGCGGCAAAAAGAGAAGAATTTACAAGGAATCAATGTGGGCGCGATGTGTCAAGTTCCCTTTTTTCTCGCCAGAGAGGGGTATCTTATCTATTGGATTTGCTTGACAGTTACTTAAGGACGACCACAGTTTGTCGTAGCGACACACTTACTAACATACTAACATGTGTAGTTCGGTGTGAGTGTGTGCTTCGAAGGGTTAAAGTACTGCGACCTTCAAGGTCTTTTGCTGCATCAAATAACCTCTAAAAAGGGGGAGGAATAATAACATATGTGTGTGTGTTCTTTGGAACAAATAAAAGCTGCTATTGTAATTAGTCAAAGTTAAAGCAATTGATTTATAAAACAAGAAAAAATGTTAACTTCGGTTGCACCGAGCTATAACACCCTTCGCAAATACAAAATGTTCCATACAAGAACTTGATTCCGATCGTTCAGTTTGTGCGGTTGTTATATGTTATAGTAATCCGATCTTGAGCTTGAGGGACTAGTTTGTATATATACAGACAGACGGACATGACTAAATTGACTCAGCTCATCATGCTGATCATTTTTACCCTACAACTGAAGCACTAGCTTTCTGTGGCCAATCTCCAAAATAGTCTCTCATTAGTTGTTAACATTCAACCTATGTGCTGGCGTTCTCTCAGTGTCTCTCTTTCTCTTTTTGCTTTGTAACTACTTAACTAATAAGAAAGCTAGATACCTCTTATGTGTTTGCAGCGACGTTAAATGTTAAATAATGCTTAAAGTTAACGATTTCTAAAAGAATTTCAAACTTTGTTCCCAGACATTCTATTCTTCCACAGAAATACGCATTTATAAACTAATTTGTGAAGGTGAACAGTATTTAGGTAGTACGGAGATTTTGTGATAATACAATCTGAGCGCACTAGAGAACTCTTTGTTATCTTTTGCTTTTAATGCAGGATAAATTTCTTAATTTCAAAGCTTAGCTTACCACGATAACGCAATGCAAAAAGCTTCATTTTATTACCTGAAATTACAAAGAAAATAAAGTTCATTAATTTAAAAATATATATAAGTAAATTTTGTTATAGATATGTATAGAAAGCATTAAAAATTTTAAATATTCATGGAATAGATATCTGGCTTAAGTCAAAGCCTGATTTCCAATAAAATTCTGTCTTCTCCATTTCAAAATATATTTTTTTACCAAACATATTTCTGAAAAATTGCCAAGGGTTCTACTTTAGGTGTGAGGTGCGTTCATGGTGACGAGTTGAATCGATTCAGCCAGTTTCGGCTGAACCCTGTTGGAACTACTGCTTCAGTTTTTGAGATATCGAACTGAAATTTTGCACACATTCTTTACTCCCCAAAAAGCTGATTATCTGTCGGAACCGTCGATATGCGGCCACTATAGTATATAGCTGCCATACAAACTGACCGATCAAAATCAAGTACTGCCATGGAAAGCTTTTCTATTTTAGAATTTATCTTCAGAAATTTGGCATAGATAATTGTCCAGGATAACGCTACATATACCAGACATATTGTTCAGTTCAGAACACTATATCTTATAGCTGTCATACAAATTGACCGATCAAAACCATAATTTTATTTTTATTATAATATTATATAAGCGCAGATTTCATACAATATTTCGCAACTACGTGCCTATCAGGAGAAACCTACTGGAGAGAAATACTAAGGTTTTCTTTTCCTTACTTTTTTCGCCAAAAACAAAATCCCTATTAACTGCCATGAAACCATTATATCAACAGCTTTAAAGCTATTTGCGTGTTTGGCACGCGTTTTGAATTGATCGCCGATTACTTAAAGAAAAATGCGAAAATTGTTAAAAAATACGAAAAAGAGCAACGAGAAATTTCAAATTAAAGGAGCACACTTGGCTGCAAAAGAACGCAAAAGCAACACGCAAATAGCACGATGCACATATTTATGTTATTTTTTAAATACTATTAAGTTAATCCTTTATTTGTGTATTGTTGGCGCTGATTACCCCAGAGATTACAGCACGAAACCAGCAGGCAGCAGCCACAAGGAGTGCCATAAAGTATAAAAGCTGCAAGAGCAATGAAAAAGGCAACGGCTGAACTAAACAATTGCTGAAAGGTAAAGTACATTGCGAACTATAGATATATTGTATGAAGGTAAAAACAGGGCACGAAGCTGATAGCTCTTTTGCGCTTGAGTCTGCGCGCCGGACAGCACTGACCCGCGCTTGGGATGGGCTACTGCACTGTGCGCTACGCCAGCGCCTCACTTCTACTGCTATATATATATTAAAAACCTATACCTATAGATATGTAAAAGTGCTTGTGTGCATGCGCCTACTTTTAGACGCATCTATCACCACATGTGCCGGCTGTGCAGGCGACGCTTGGCTATCTTTAGACTTGTAGGTGAGTTTAAATTTAACTGCAAGACAAGAATATTGTTTGTTATGTTGTCGTTGAGTTATTTATAGATTGGTGCGAATTTACAATATCGAATCGAGCGAATGCTGTGAAGTGAACGAAGCAGAATATGAGAATGCTGAAAGACTAGGGAAGGTTATTGTAGGCAGCGCGCAGCTGGCTGAATGTGTGGAATACACAAGTGTGCAGGATAAAACAGCGCTAAAGAAAAAAAAAACAAGTTTGCAGAAGTTTGTGAAGGTCTAGCTGGTAAATTTTTAATTTTTTTGAAAAAAAAAAAAATATATATATTTCAATTAGTACCAAAAGAAGTGAGGAAAGCCATCCATAAATAATCGAGGTAATGCAATAACTAGGAACTAGAAACAATTGTAAATGGTATGGGCAAGTGAAGAGAGTTTCGATAAAAAATTATTAATCTTCGACTCATGGTCATTAGTATTGAGACCCACAAGATCCTGATTCAGCATAAGAACGCAGATCGCTATAGCTTCTTCCTTTCGTACGTAACTTGACAAGTTTAAACACTCTAGACTTCTTTTGACTTATGAGTCTGTAACTAAGGAACTCCTCAAATCCTCGTTGACAATGGTAATCATTTGAATTGACAATATAATGGAAAAAAGCGCATAAAAAGAGAGCTAAAAATAGTAAAATTAAAAAAAAGAATCCGCATCGATAGTAAAGAACTAACAGTCGAAACGTGGATAGATGCTTCCAGATTAATGGTAGAGTGTTTATATGCTTCAATTTTGAGGATTATAAAACTGGATCTAGCACTGAGCATCCACAAAACATATAAGTTCACTGAAGACAATGCGCAGCTGCCGCTGCACTGCAGAGAATCGAAGTTCCTTTAGATCACGATGGAACATCAATCTCATTTAGAATTGCAGAGTGACAGGTACTTGGGAACATATTATTAGAATAATTTCAGTAAGAAAGTTTTGTTACGAAATTCAAGAACTTGAGCTTATGTGTTTAGGACGAGGTAAAAGAAGACCGAAGCTATAGCGGAGGAGAAACTGAAGAGCCGAACTTTCACAATTCGAAGCATAAGTCTTCGAGAAGTGTTGGCAAAATGTTTTACCAAATAAAAAATATGCACACTAAAAGGTGCAGTCGAAGCTCCTCAGAGCCATTGGAGCCTGGAAAGCAAAACTAATTGATAAACGATCAGTCTATATAGGAGATAACGATATTTTTCAAAGCTACTAAAAGTCCGAAAACTCTATAAAGAGTAATGCAAGGAATGTGAAATTTGGTAATCGGGATATACTTAGGTCGAAAAATACTCCTACAGGCGTAACACTGACCACTTATCGGCGGATTTTAGATGGCAGTTTTAACGTTCCCACGACAATCGCGTCTACTAACCGGTACGGACTCGCATTTTTATCTAGCTAAGGACTGTCAACTCGGCAGCACGCCTCCAAATTACTTCAAGGGTGTTTTCTGCCGCTACAACAACAAGAGGTGAAATTCACACCTTAGAAAACACACCAGCGATCTTCAGAACATAAACGGTCCGCAACGCGCTGTCAATATAACTTTTACATGATAAAATCGGCGCAGATCTACTTTCCATATGATGCCTTTGCTTAAAAAAAATTTAACTTAAACCGATGCTTCATTGTCAATCGAAAGTTAATAGAAAGTAGTGAAAATAAAACGGCAAGAAATCACCACGCGCTTACAATCCAAATTGGCGGGGGAAAACTCAAAGCGTACCTGCAGCTAATTAAAATGTTCATTAAAGTGATTTTTCGTCGCTAATTTCACTCGGCAATTACTGTTGAATTACATGCGAAAAGTCGACATTTGTGCCCGATTCCATACGAAAACTCGTGAGTTCAAAAACACACATAAACCAACAAGGAAATAAGAAGAAATAATGAGCAGAATTAAAGCGCCAAATTGTCCGACTACAAATGTGATCGCTTGCAGGCAGCAATTCACCGATATTTGCTTTTTCCTCAGCAGTTTTCTCATTTTTTCGCAGCTATAGTGATCTTTTACTTTTTTAATGTGATATTTTGTTTTTTTTTGTTTTTGTTATAATGTTATGTTTTTGTTGTAATTTTTTGTTTTTGTTGCTTTTGTTCTTCACTACTTTTCGCTTAATCACTCGAAATTGATCAGTGATCCGTGATTTGACATCCAAAGTAGCTGCGCGCCATCGATCGCTGCATCGAATCACGCACACACAGAGACACTTACGTGCAACTACACAGCGACTGATTAAAAGTGTATATCTGCTGAGTCCCACTCAAATTGTTGTGAACTACATTGAATTGCCGCCAAATGCCATGGCACTGTCGTCAGCAGCATGTCCGTCCAAACGTCACTTGCACAGTCAGTACGTCAAACTATCAGAGCGTCAATGCGTCAGATCGTCAATCTGTCGCTCACTCACTCATTCAAGCGGGCAGGCCAAGCACCAGCCAGCTTCGTAAGCATTTCCAGTCGGCCAGAAATTTTGCGATCAATAACAGATCAGTGCCTGATCGCCGTTTTGTTTCGTTTATTGCTTCGTTTAGATTTTATTTCAGTTTCATTTTAGGGAGTTCAAAATAAGATCATTTTGCAAACTCGCAACCCAGTTTGCGGCATGTGAAATTCACTCCTCCGTTCGCCATGCCCGCCGCCAGTCTGCTTGCCTGCTCAACTTTTGACTTCTCGGCGCTCCAGATTTTGCTTTTGCGTGAGTTTTATTTCGCTTTTTCACAACGATGTGTGACGAATTTAAATTTTTGCCGAAAAATTGTAACTCGCACAGCTGCCCGTTTGTTTTCAGGGAGTGTACGTGATGAAATTTACAACAGTTTTATTTCGCCGCACCGTCGAGTGGTGTTGAGTAGTGTTCGAAAATGTATAATCAACTTGCGCATAACTTCCTTGGACATGTCGCAGCGTTGATTTATGTTTGTAAAAAGCGTTCAAAAGAAGACAAAAAAACTAGCAAAATTGATGCAAAAATATTTGTTGGTATTAAAAATAGTGTTTGAAAGCGGGTTAAGGAGGATAATGAAGTTTATGAGATCAGCGATCGTATTGCACAGCAGGTTGGAAGTCTTATTCCGATACAATGCCGAACTTCAGGGGTATGTATCTAGGATTGGCTATAGATTAACTTGCAAACGATTTAAGTTTTAATGATCTCTATTGAAAGTAAGGTTCAAGCCTTAGAATATTCGATAGCGCTGACAAATATTTCTCAGAATTAAAGTACGTAATTTATGATGTCAAGACGATCGACTTTTGGAAGATAATATTTATGGTAAGATGACATTGGCGGTACTGCGATGAAAAGTCGGAAACTGATCTTACCTGTATACCTTTAAAATCAATGAGAACCCATATATTTCTTTAGCTTATCAAAGTACGGCTCACTCTAAAGTTTTGAAGATTTATTAAAGGTGCTCCAAATATAATCATATTAAAACCGATATATATAATCTAGTTCTCGGCGCTGGAAGTCATCACATTTGGTTTAGTCTTTTAAGGCCTGCTACGCTAGAATAATACATTTCATTTTAATACTAGAGATTACTGAGGATATACATTTAAGTTCAAAGCTGGGATCTAACATTAGAAAAGTTTTCGATAATCGATTCAGCAGTACAACGCTGTCCAAGAAAATAATCACTATGACCATATGTTGCAAACAATCAATCAACACAGCAGGCAGCAATTTCACTGTGAAAATATTTGATTAATAAAATTTTTTTTTTAAGGTTAGGCAAGTGTGTTGCAATAATAATTAATCCTAAATGAAAAGTAACTGTATTTGTCAGAGCAAAACAAACAATGATTATTTTTACACCGCAGCTCAAGTGAATAGGCACAGTGTAGGCTAAAAGTATGAGCATAAATTAGTACCAAAAAAAACAAAAAAAAAATTAAAAAATTTACATATATAGTGAGACTAAAGGCAGCAAAAATATTTGAATATGAAAAAAAAATTCAACTCAATTATTTTTGGCAGCTTAAACTCGCGCTGGCCGTGCCTACTTTTTGTGCGTAATTAATTACCAGAGCATAGCGGGAGTTTAACATTAGAAAGAAGAAAGAAGAAAGAAAAATGGTACAAAGTTATTTGCAGCAAATTGTTAACAGTCTTATTAGTTATGAAAGCAATTTGTTAGTGAACTAGTTTTTTGCCATAACAGCACAACTGAGTGTACATAAATATGTAGATCGGTTTCGAGACTATGCTAGGCTGCGCTATGTTATGTTTTTTTATAGTAACTGACAGCATAACAAGACGTTACAAATTGTTTAAACGCCACAAAAAATGTGTGAGACGTGCAAAAATGCTTAACTGTTTAAGTTAAACATAACCTTAATAACAAAAAATAATAAATAAATATGAAGAAAATAAAAAAAAAATTTGTTACAATAAATGAAAAGTTTTTTTTAATTGTGAAATATTTGATTTGAAAAATTATTACAATACACGATATTTTGTTTGAAGCTCTAGCAATAGCAAAGCATAACAATATAACAGTTACTTTTATCGCGATATACAAAAAGGTGTTGCGACTTAACTGTTTTGTTTGACACAATAACAACGGTAACAAAAATAATAATAATAAATAAATGTCCGACTGTCAAAAAAGACAGCATAAAAACGAAATGAAATAATTCGCAACAGCGTGCCATCTTGATGGATTTGTGTCTGCAACACAAATTGTGATAAATAAAATGATTATGCGTCTTTCTCGAAACACTTTCTTGTGTTACATCACAAGGCGCAGTGATGCTTAAAGTGATGCGCAGAAAGCAAAAACAGATTATAATTAAATAAAAGGTGAACTGTATAAAAAAAATAAATAAAAAATAAAAAATATGTATTTTAATAAGATTTCCAGCGAATTCCCTCAGTGAAATGGATATTCGAAATATCTTAATTAAAATCGCTTATGTTTATGATTTGATGTGCGATTTTATGCAATTGTGTGTAATTTTAATTATCAACACTAGACACTTGACACATCAGCGTTGAGCGATGCTCTCAATTGGCGAGCGAAAAGCAGGCGCTGTGCTGTAGGTAATTCGATTGCTGAAAAACCAAATGCTTAATTATTTGATAAAATATTTATATTCACTTTAGAAAGTAAATAAATGTTTATTTGTTTGTGCTCTTGAAACTTATTTAAACTAAAAGCGGTGAAATTTACATTTTTAGAGGTTATGAAAGAGCACAGGGTGTACATAGACCTAAAATTTGGATAATTTGCTGAAACAGCTCTGACTTCTATCCGACAGAGAAGAAAAGAATTTACAAAAGTAACTAACTCAAGGTTTGTTTAATAGCTTGAGAGTTCAAAAGTCTTAGGCAGTTTAGACTTTTGGAAGAACCTTGATGGAAGTAGTATATTAATAATAGCAATACATTAAGTTCTCTTATAGCACTAGTGCTTTTATGATCTGGCAGACAACAGCATAATCTACTAATCTAGAACTACTTTCTACAACAACAATGTTGACTAAGTTAAAGAAAACATTTGATTGTTGTATAATTCATAGCACTTTGCAGAGCGGTGTGAACAAAATGGCAATTTTGGCTTACATGTGTAGAAAATATTATCCAAATATGAGCGTAGTTGTAAGAATTTTTAATTTTTTTTTTCTCGAAACGCTGTATTCAAAGTCAGCTGGACCAATCTGTATGATATTTTAACACAAATTTCACAGATTTTTTTTTAGGATATGGTCGAAAGATAAGATTTCGGATAATAATTCCGATTTTTTAATCTCTCTCGAGGCGTATATTTTTCAGAAAAAACGACTTTTTTTCGGTAATTAATTATTGATTGTTAAAGTGGACTAAATTCTGTAAGTAAAATGCCTCTTCAAAAAATTCACCAAAAAACGTGATTCTTCTAACCTTAAGGGCCTCTGTGGAGATGATTGAGAATCACGGTATCCTTAAAGCCTGTAAATTTTTTTGTTATTTTGGTAATATTATATATATTTTAAAAATCCATTGCATAGTTCAAAGCGTACGAAATGTTAGCAAAATCGTTGCTGTATGGAGAGTAGCTCTAAGGCCAACGCGTAACTTAACCAAAAAGTCGGTGTAAGTCTCTCCGCGGCATACGTAGATAAAGAACTGTTATTCAAGCTAAACACAGCAACAAAAACTAGTATATAATATACACAATTTATATATAAAATTTTTGAAGACTTAGTTACCATTCATAATCCTCAACAAACAATAAGGCGAATGAAAAGCTAATAACTGATTTTTAAAGCAAGCCAATAAAACACGAAAGGTCAAAACAAAAAATAAACGAAAGTCGTAAAACAGTAAAAAAGTCAAGCGATGAAAAGCGAATTGTCACTTTAATGTCAAAGTCAATAAAAACGCGCTTTGTGGCTTCATTACTCATGAAACAGGTGAAATTATTGTAACGACATTGTCACAGTGTGGTGCAAAACGAACGTAAATCCGAAACGAATGAAAAGCTTTAATGAAAAGAAAACAATTTAAATAAATTGAAGCAACGAAATATAGTTTCAGTTATTGGAACATATTTGTGTTTTCGAACAAATAACTGTAAGTTTTCGTATTGTATTAAGTGGTAAAAGGCTTTCGGTTGACTATTGAACTGTTGATGCGCTGAGCTCATACAATGTGTTGAGCGACAATACAAGTAAAAGTGTAGAAAGAAACGATCATTTGAATTTTGTGTGTAATGGAGAACGTTTTGATTGCTTAATAATATATAATGCAATACCAGAAATTTGCATAATGGAACAACAGTATATGTATATGTATAAATAAAACATAAACTTCTATAAAAAATGTTTTTTTTTTTTATTTATTATATTTATTATATAATTAATATTAGTTAATATTTTTTTTCAAGAATTTTTTATAAGATTTTACCTAATTTTTGTCAAGTTGGGTACACGTATCTGAAGCATAAGTATTATATCAATCAAAAAATAGAGTCTGCTGGGTTTGTAACAGAGATTAAACGTAACTACTGCTAACAACAAATTTCTTAGGTCATGTTTTTTTAAAGCTTTTGTTATTTTGTTGGCTTTACCATTCCTCAACATATTTCCCCAAAGGCATTTACAAACATACATAGTGCTTTCGACAATTCCATCTTCATCTCCAAGTGAAGTTTGCTAATGAATATTGGAGAATAGATGATGACTTCTCACAAGACGCAGTAGCTATACTTTCCTCCTAGATTGAAGATAGAAAAAAGTCTCCCACATTCGTCTTTGCTTAGAAATTACATGTACCTGGTAACTTCAAGTCCTTGTAAATAATTCTGAAGTGAAAAGCACATGTGGAGGCTATTTAAAACCTAAACTATCTTCATTTATCCAAAAGTTTCAAGGCGTGAATCACAAAAATAAAGAAAATATTTTAGAGAACAATCAAACCACATGCTATAAAGATCAATTGATAATTTTTATCAGATCTGAGAGACAGATAATCAGATGAAAGAATTATTAGCAAAAAGAAGAAACTTTCACCAAAACTTACCACACCAGCAAACAAAGAGAACAGAAAAGCAATTTCAAGCAGCTAAAAGACAGCAAAAATTCACGCAATAAAGACAGCTCAAATGAGCGGTCATTGAAGAGGCAACCAGTGTTGCTGGACAGGGCAACAGTTGTTGGATGTGCGAACAGGAAAATAAATTTGCAAAACTGCCATATGGCACCGAACAGCCACAACAGCAGCGAAAAATAATTGTTGCAACAACAACAAGCTACAGCAGGATGCAACAGGCAAGTGCTTTGCAGACAACTTGTTGCACAAATGAATTGCGCAATGTGTGCGCACATTATTGAATTTGATTTACGGCGGCAAGCGTCTAGAAATATTGCAAACAGCAGATGCTGAATAGCAATTTGAAAGCGTGCAAATGCTGCAAGCAGGAAGACAACGGTGGCACAGGCATTGAACCTGCTCAACTGCCGTGCAAGCTGACTGCCTAGCGGGCCGACAATTGCTTTGGGGCAACACCACTGGTGCTTGCCACATGCGCACCAAAAAATTGTGCAATGTTGTTGGCACGTAGTTAAAACGGTACTTGCAACAATTCATGAAAACATCATAAACGCTGGCAGTGGCGTTGAATTTTTATACCCTGAACAGGGTATATTAAGTTTAGCACGAAGCTTGTAAGACCCAAAAAAAAACGTCGGAAAACATATAAAGTATACCATATATATATGTATGTATATAGAGAATAAGAGCGACGAGCTGAGTCGATTTAGGCATGTTGGTCTGTCTGTATATATGTGATCTAGTCCGTTAGTTTTTGAGTTATCGAACTAAAATTTTGCACTCGCCCGTTTCCCCACAAGAAACTGCTTATTTGTCGATATCGCCGATATTGGACCACTATTGGGTATAGCTGTCATACAAACTGATCGATAAAAAGCAAGTCATTGTATAGAAAACCTTTTTATTTGATGAGATACCTTCACCAAAATTATCGTGGATCTATGTCGAAGACTGCGCTATAATCTCCTGAAAAAACCTTTCATACAAATTTACCGATAAAAATCAAAACCTTGTATGGAAAACTGTTTTATTTGTAAAGGGTATTGTGGCTTGGTAACGTTGTTTCTTGTTTTTATTGTAAAAATTATGCCGGTATTTCTATTTGCTTGATAACTTCTTTAAGTGCAATGCGCACTTTTGTGCACCGAAAGGTCACAGCATTGACATTGAATAAGAAATGTTGGTAGATTTGTCGGAAAAAAGAGCTGCAAGTAAATAAAGGTACGCCGCGGTCCGGCATGGGTCAGCGGTGAGTGGGTGCACATAAGACTTACTAGATAATGCAGGTTAACGAGCGTTGCCTGTAAGTATGTTTATATATACTTTTATATATATTTTAAGTATGCATTTATATGTGCGAGCTGGCAACCGCTTTTGACGCATTGTGCCGTACTCGCCGCTTGACAGTTGCACGTTGCGCTCTTCAGCGCCGCATCAAGCTGCTGTCCGCTGTCCGGCAAGCATTTAGCCACTTCATTGTTATAAATACGCGCTACAGTTGCTTGCCACGTATTGGTCAGCACAAAATCACTGCTGTTGCATACCGACTATGCGCATAGCATGGCTACAAACACAATTGCATTGGCAGTCAATCAAGCGCTGCGCGTCAAGCGAACAACGAACAACAGTTACAGCACTCCATCTCCGGTTGACAGCTCGTGCGGGAGACGCTCTTCAAAATTTCTGCACTTTTCTAAATTAAATTACACAACTATGCTATGCTGTGCTGAGCGCTTTGCACACAATAGCAGCAGTTAAGTTGTTGTTGCTGCAGTTGTTGTTGCAAGAGATAAATAAATAACGTTTAAATTATTTCGTTTGAACTTTTCAAATTTGACATGACATTTATTGTGCTGATTGCTGTTGGTCGTCACATAACATAGGATGACATAGCATAGTATAATATAGAACAGCAAAAAAGAGCGGAGTAGAGTAGAGCAGAGTAGAGCAAAGCACAGCATAATAGAATATAGCATAGCACAATTTAGGCTGACATAGCATTACATAGCATAACATAACATAGCACAGCATAGCGCACACCTTTGTTTGAATTTTGAAAGAGCAGTGAAGACTCTATAGCTTTAATTCTTTCTTTGATTTCTCAACTATTGAATCGTTTAAGAAATTTATGCGTAAAAGCCAAATAGTATTGAAAGAAACGTGACAGTAAATCAATCAAACGCTGACAAGTCACAAAACGGTACTTTAATTCATATTTTTTTATTGCAACATACAAACGTTCTGTTATTACGGCATACCATACATAGCACAGCATAGCATACTCGCCAGCTTGTTCACAACAATATGCGCCAGCCTGCTGCGGTTCATAGCACCTCGAGTCGCTAGTAGTTGAGTGCCTCATCACTCATATTTCAAGATGTCTATGGTAATTACGGTATTTTACGTCATATATGCTTTTGTATACCGTAATTAAATGTGGCATAATTGATATTGTATTTCTCACCTTTGTACAACATTTTCGAAGAATAGCAAAATCACAGCGAAGAAATGACAGCAAAAAAATATTTTTTTTAATACCCTGAACAGCGAGACGCGCTGAGTCGATATCGTCATTTATATGACGGTAACGCCGATACCGGATAGCTATAGCGTATAGCTGTCATACAAACTGAAGGATTGGAATCAAGGCCTTGTATGGCACACTGTTTTATTTGACAAGTTATCTTCACGAAATTTAGCACAGATCATTGTTTAAGACTGCGATGCAATTTCCGAATATATTGTTGGGATCGAAGCACTATAGCATATGGCTGCCATACAAACTGTTCGATTGAAATCAAGATAAAGTTTTTTTTTATAATTTTTTATGCCACACAAAGTGCACTTGTGAAGGGTATTATAGCTTCGGTGCAGCCGAAATTAATGTTTTTCTTGTTTTTCAAAATTTGTTATACCCCGCGCACCACACATGCCACTTCGCTTCACACATACGCTGCAACGCCGGTCAGCTCATTATGCAACGCTTAATTCCGCTTAATTCTGTTTAATTCTTTAGCGCAGCTTCCCCACAACTCTTGGTTATCAATAACAAATTTTCTATAGTGGATTATTATGCATTATTATTTGATAGAGCGATATCTACAAGGAAAACTTCAATTCATTGGCTGATTGCGAGTGATGTTATGTGACGAATTGTGTGGAAGTGTGAATGCAAGCGCTAACGGCTGTTAACGGCTGTTAACACTGTGTACAGTTAACCGTTTGTTATTCAAATGCCAAAGCGTAGTGTTCTTCACCAGCGCTGGTGGGATTTCTTTTACTTATTTTTGTGTTTTTTGATGCTTTTGTCTGCCTGGCGCAACATATTTCTAAGCGTATCATAATTATTAGAAGATGCTTGAGCTGCAGCCAAACAATGTTGCATTTAAAATATTTAACATAAAATAATAACTTTAATTGCTGCATTTATGCTGCTACAGTCATTACCAAAAGTGTTGTTATGCTTTACAGCGGTTGCATTTGCGGGTAATGAGACCTTGGCGATGTTTGCAGAGTGTTGCAAGTACATATTTGGTATGCAATTTAAATATAATATTATGTTTAAGTAAATAAAAGTTTTGGTATTAAAAGTAACTGGAACACATATTCACTGTTCCCACGATGGTTGAGTTGGGTCTACGTATGTATTAGCAACGGACTTGAATTTTCGTCGGAGCAAAGATGATCAAGTTGGCAACAATGCCGAAAATTATTTGAAATATATATTCTATCACATAAATAATATTAAATACGTATGTATATGCTTTAAAAAAATAATGTACAGTTAACGAAATGTCAAAAATTTCACTGATGATAAGGAGAAAAGAATGCTGAAAGTCTATACGACCTGTAAATAAAACTATTTATCTTAACTACTTCTTTCTCAGTACAATTTCATTTTTATACCCTGAACAGGGTATAATAAGTTTGTCACGAAGTTTAAAATACTCAATAGGTATACAAATAAATGACTTGTATGACTGGCTGAGTCGCTTGAGCCATGGCCGCCTGTATGCCTGAATTAGTTCCGTAGTTTTTCAAATATCGATTTGCTTTTTACCTCAAGCAGCTGCTCATTTATCGGAACTGCCGACATCGGACTACTAGTCATACATACAAACTGACCGGTCAAAGTGAAGTTCTTGTATAGAAAACTTCTTAATTTGCCAAGATATCTTCACGAAATTTGGCATGGGGTGTCTCCAAACAAATTATTCAGATCAGACCGCTATAGCATATAACTGCCAATAAAACTAACCGATCAAATCAAAATATAGAAATTTTTTCATTATTAAATAACCTTAACTCCGCTTGAAGGTTGTTTCACTTTTGTAAACAGTCTAAAAAAATCAGTTTTCTGTCGGTCTGCAAAGCCATCCACTATTTCGACCAATTTGGTCGTGGTGATGGCGGAATTATGAGCCACTACATTGCCAAGAGCACTGCTTACTTCGCCAAAAGTGGAACTTTCTGTTAAATTCAATGTCGAATCGGCTCAATAATTCGACACAGTAGACAATAGAATCTTGCCACGGTTTTGGACTTGTTCGATATTGATCGCATCTCAGAAATCACTGTGTTGATGAATACCTCCACCGTCCGAAACAACAGTTGAAGTTAAAAATGTCTTCCGACCAAGCAAATAAATACAATAGAGATTCAATGCGTCATTAGATTAAAATTTCTTGAAACATCTACTCTTCGAACTTTTTGGCATTTGACGACACAATTACGGCTTATAAAGAAATGTTAATTTTTATGCCGAGAATACCGAGCCTAAATTTCAGTTTTTGCTTAGCTTACCAATTTTTAAGCTCTGAGGACCTTCTTACAATTCATGTCGTTGATGTGACCTACTGTAAGGTTGGTTAATTGGCTTAATATTTTACAACTATGTGGTTATGACAAACTTTCAGCAGTGATATGCGAGCCAAGTCTTAGGAGTTACGACTGTTTTACCAAAGCTGACAATATTTCTTTTTAACATTGCACCCAATTCAATAAATTTTTTCGACTACCATATCTTTTTTGAACAGCTTATTGTTCTTTTTTCATCTATTATTTTTGAAGCGTGAAATATGAGGGTTTCGAGAGAAATTCTTTTTCCTCCTATTTTCAGTTTTGAATTGCTTAAAGACGAGTTTTAAACAAACTACAGTTAGGCGGCGCATTTTATGAGAAGGAAGGCCACAAGTTGTATGATATATTTGTGCCTTTTTAATTAAATGGCGAAAATTCCGAAATTTTTTTTTAAATGAAAGCAAACTCCAAGCAAACGGCAAATTGCACAACTACTAACCGCACCTAAGTGCTTAAACCAAAAGACTTCCTAATAAAATCAAATGCAAATTCAGCCAAATTTTTGTTACGGTTATCACAAAGCCAAAGTTATGCCTTTCAAAACCGCAAGCTGTGCAAATGTTCATTGAAAATTACACACATAACGGTAGTGTATGAATATATATGTATATGTATGTATTCACATATGAATATGTGTGTTTCAAAGTGTAAACGGCAGCAATTATTGCAAGTGAAGCGCAACCAAGTCGAAGGAAATATGATCAAAAAAATCCATATTCCCTTTGCCAGCGAGTGTGTCAAGTAGGGAAAGGCGTAACGAAGTTGCCACCATTCCCATTAGTTGCACTCACCCACAGCAAGCGCTGAGTTTGGCGACAAGCAGCAGTGCGCTTAGTTAGTTGCACGTATGTATGCATGTGTGACTGTGCAACAGTTGAACGCTTTTCGATTGCACTAATTGTTGTTGCATGCACTTGTTGGAGCAGCAAGTGTAGGGGCGCTTGCCACATATACAACACACAGACACTTGCGCACAGCACATTCATTTGCATGGCACTCAGCCATTAACCTCCGTTGATGTCAGATTTGACATGGCAAAGTGCCGCGACGACACAATGCAACAGCATAAACAACAATGCTGCTTGCCACATGCATTTATGTGAACAATGACAACGATTGTGTGGCACAAAGACGCGAAATATGTGAATGTGCAGCAAGCACAGCGCAAAATAAGTATTTCCTATAGAAATAAAATGACACACACACACACACATGCATATGCAGAAGCATGAAAAAATGTTAACTTCGTTTGTTGAAGCTGGAATACCCTTCACAAACAAAAACGATTCCATGGTCCGATCTGAACAATTTCTGTGAAGATTGTACCGTTAACTTTAGCAATATTCCATGCCGAATTTGTCGATATATTATATTGTCCAATAAAAAAGTGTTCTATACAAAGACTTGATTCCGATCGTTCAGTTAGTATGACTGCTACATTCTATAGTGGTCCGATCGAAACAATTTGTACAGATATTGTACCGTTATCTTACGGAATTCAAGATATCTGGTCAAATAAAAAAGTTTTGTATACAAGGACTTAATTTTGTTCGGCGGTTCCGAAAAATGAGCAGCTTCTTGGAGTGAAAAAGGCGTGTGAAGAAATTTTGATCGATATCTCAGAAACTGAGAGATTAAGTCGAGTATATACAGATAGGTCGTTGTTGTTGTTGTTGTTATTGTAACGGTTACCTAGCCCCCGTTTGGGTGATAAATTCCAGATTCGTTGTCGTCGAGGTCATCTAACGGGAGGCCCAGGAAACGAGCTGTTTCGACGGGGTCGGACCATAGGGAGAAGGGTGTTAGATGGGTGGGGTTTGTTGGGCATGCAAAGAGGTGGTTAATGTCATGCGGAGACTGGACATGTGTTTAGTATGTCGGTTTCTATTCTGGATAAGTAGAAGTTTAACCTGCTACAGTATCCGGAACGAAGTTGCGCGAGGGTCACTCTGGTTTCGCGAGGCAACTCGAGCTCTATGTCTGCTATGGGTGATGTACAGATAGGTCCTTTATATATAATTTATAGGGTCTCCGACGTTTCCTTCCTTTCTTATAAACTTCGTGTTCAGGGTATACTATATAGTGGCAGCGGGGTGTTGCAAAAGCAATTGCAGTGTATAAGTAAATTATTACAATTGCTGTGCGCTTATGTGGCAAGTAAGTGTTTGCCTTTATGCTGCTCTTTATAGTCGCATTTATTTATGTCTGACAGTTGACTTGTGACGGTTAAAGGTCGCGGCAAGCGCTTAGAATCGAGAATGTGGAAACGAGTTTGTACTAAAGGAAATTGGATTATAAAAATGCATTTGTGACTCAGAATTTTTCACACATGCCAATGCAAGCGGTGCATCGCAATCAAGACCGTAAGCAGCCAACTTGCAACATGAGGTGGCAAGTACAAATGTATGCAGCAATCTTTGTGGCAAGTAATAATTGCATTATAGTTTACGCTGCTCGCTGATTAAAATTAAACTGAGAGCACTTTGTTGCAAGGAGAACAATAGTTAATGGAAATTTATGGGTGCAATAAAATTTTTGTAGATTTATTGAAATATTTTACAGAATAAGAAAGAAAATATAAGTAAAAACATCGGTAAGAAAAATTTAAGAAAACAATTATATTATAAGGTATATCAGTTGAAGAGAGAATTGGCTCTTTATTGGCAAAAAAAAAACAAAAAAGGGAGGAATGTGCTCCAATCGGGAGTTAGCGAGAAGTACTACTACTTCATCTAACAACTCTTTTTTTTTATTGATTTTTATCACTTCAAAATGTTCTCAAAATGGCTTTGAGAGAAACTAATTTCTGGAATTACCAGTTTTTCGATTCAAAGCCTCACTTCTTCATGTCTTTATAGAATTCAACTGCTCATTGCAAAAATGTAACTATACAAAAATTTTATGATTGAAATGATGAATGATGGAGAATCTATTTTTCAACTAAATATGTATTCCCCTAAATTGTTCTTATTATGGAATTATCCTTTTATAAATTTAAAAATCATAACATTCAAGTACTTATCGCTACAACTTCCTAGACTAAAGATTTCTCGAGCCTTTCTTCAGTTTCTTAAGCTATAGAAGACATGCATACATACTCGTACCTGGAATGAGAAGAAAGAGAAAATTTTTATTTTAAATGTATAAATTATGTGACTATAAACTAAAATAAAAAAATCTTAAAACAAATATCTTGAAAAATTTGGCAATTCATAAATTTAGAGGCCATAATAATGCCGTTAGCTTCACTTAGCATGACAGCCATAATGGTAGCTTATCGGGAGAGTTTCAAAGAACTCAACATAAAACAATCGGTATTATGCAAATAATCGATATGAAAAATTGAAGCTCCCCAACATCACTAAGTATAGTCGCAATGGTGATACGAGATTTTGAAAAATCAAACATCTTTAAATAAAGAAAAAAAAACTACAAATATATGTTAAAATTCGCATGATGAAATTTACGTACTCCACCATCAGAAAAGAGGGTTATTGAATAATAGTGTTGCCAGATTTATGAAAAATAAAACATTTTTGAAAAGAGAGTTATAAAATATTTGTTTGAAATACAACAAATTATGCGAAATTTAATTTTTAAATAACAGTAAAGTTGCCACCTTGAAAACTAGTTATATTAAGGTGATTTTTTTTCAATATTTACATGATTGTAGAGTATAAAATATATTTATGGCAATGCGTTTTCGTAATTATTTTAATAACTTAAGAACTTTAACAACAGAAACAGGGTTTATTCAATAAGGGTGTTGCCAGATCTACGAAAAATAATATATTTAAAAAAAACCGTTTATAAAATGTGTGCTCGAAATCCACAAAGTCATCTTAAATTTTATTTTTAAACTACAATAGAGTTGCCATCTTGAACATACAATAAGATGGGTGTTTTTTTTTTTAATTTAATTGCTGACATAAAGATGTTTATGGCAAGTCGTTTAATAGACATTTTAAAACAGAAAAAATGTCGACTGATGAAATTTAAAGGCGTCCGTATCAAAATTTGTGGTTACTACAGCAATGGTGATACCAGATTATCGAAAAATTAAATACTTTTAGAAAAACTTTTATAAACTGTTTATTTGAAATACTACACTTTATGTTATCTATTAGTTCTTAAACCACGAAAGAGTTGTCATCATAAAAGAAGCAATAAGGTGATTTTATTTTTATTGTAGACATAAAATATATTTATGGCACTACGTTTAAGTACACATTTTAATACAAAAAAAATTTTCACATTACGTTGCCATATTTTAAGAAATAAAATTCATTATTATTAAATTCATTAGAAGTTCACAAAATAGTTAGGGTAAAAATATATAACTTTTTTAGCGAAGAAACATAATTTTTTAAGCAATATAATAATTTGTTTCAATAAATTTGAAGAAACCGACTTTTGACAGAAAACTTGAAATTACAGTTTTTTTTTAAATTTTTTCAAATATTTTTGTAGAGCAAAATTGTCATTCCTACCCGTTTTTGACTCAAATTACATAATTTTGTTGCGATATTAATAATGCATGTTGCCATAGTGTTTTCCACAAAACACACCTACTTTTCAACATTTTGTCTGTAAAATTGTTGCTCATGCTGCTTGTAATACTGCGTTGCATATGTCAAATGATATTAACCGCAAAGTCACATGCGAGCTGCTTTGACAAGCAAAATTGTGACACTTCATTGAGCAGTTATGCCAAATTTGAAAAAAAAAATTCCACCAAATTCAGTCAAAAATTAACAGCAATTAGTGCAAGTGTAAAGGATTGTGGCGAAAATCAATTACAAATAAAAAACGCGAAGCGCTGTCAACTAATGAATGGGGCACAGTGGCACTAAACGCTGAAAAATGGCATACTAAGTTGACAGCAAACATTGACAGCGACAAGGCAGCCATATTTAGAAGCAAACTGTCGATGTATATGTGCCTGTATGTAAGCGCAATATATATGAGCTGTCACATTAAATGATAATTTACAATATGAGCAAGCGCGCATGCGCATTCGAGCAATTAGTGGTCAGCGTGTGCAACATATTTATTGCTTGCCGGCAGTAGTTCTAGTACAACAAATACCACAAATGAAATATGACGACGACGACAAGTAAAGAGGTTGTTGTTGTTACTTGCGTGGTAAGCTGGTTCGAGCAATTGGCCAATTTCAGCTCTATAACTCGCGGTTAGCCTCGCCATTGAGGTGTGAACTGTCAAAATCAGCTGTTTTATGCAATTATAGGCTCTTAAGTATGTGTATGAGTGCATCTACACATGCAGCGCTGCTGCCTCGTAGACACACTAAACAAATTACGGTAAAATTATGTACAGTCTTGTTAACCAACTTGTTTGTTGTTGCTTAATGCCAAACCGCTTTTAAAAACGAGTTGCCGAGTTGCCACACGGCGTAAATTTATGATGTCACACACAAATACACAGTTAAATGTCAACGTGACAGCGCGCGTCTGCACCAAAGCCAGTGTCATCGAAAATGTGAAAAACAACAGCAAAAAAAGCTTAAAATTGTTTTGCGAAAAAATGTTGCACGTTTAACGCTGCAACACAAACGCCCATGTGCGCTTGTTGCAGGTGGTTGTTGTTGTTGCTGCCAATACGGTATTAGTTGTTGGACGCGTGTTGCAAATGCGGCGAAGCGCGTGTTTGTCAAATGTGTCATGCTGATTGCTGGTTTGCTCGGCGCCCCCCTCCCTTCTCCACCACGGCTTTTCAGCCAGCTTGCTTGACGAGTTGTCTATGCTTGCAAGCTAACGGTTCTTGTGTGAAGGCGCAAGCAAACTAGCCGGTGCCGGCATGAATATTGGGTGGCAAAAATAAACTTAAGAGAATCCGTGAAATAAATTTAAAATCAGTTAGAAATTGGTGTGCGTGTAGCAGAGAAATATATGCAGTACAACGACTACACTGTGCGAAAAATTTAAAATTAAATAAATAAATAAAATTTTATCTAAATAATTTTTAAAACAGGAAAAAAATAATTTCTTTTGATCGTAAAGAATATAATCGAAACAATTTGATTTAATTAAAAAAAAAAATTTCCTTCAAATAAATAAAATTCATAAAAAAAATTAACTTAAACTAATTAAAAATTTGAATTTAATTAAAAAATCAAAAAAAAAATGTATTGGAAAGAAGCACAAAAAAAATATTTTTAGGAAAAAATAAACTTGACAAAAATAATATTTAAAAATAAGGTTAAATTTATTTAATATGGAACACAATTACAAATATTACATTATTAAAAATAATTTTAAATTATGTATACAAAAATGTTAAAAAAAAAACATTAAAAATCGTTATAAAAATATTTTAATATAAAAAAATCTAAATTATTTTTCAAAAAAATAATTTTTAAATGAAGAATTTAATAAATGTACAAAAATTAAAAACAGTTTAAAAAAAGTTTAAGCTATAATAAAAAATTAGTAAGTATTTTCAAGTATTATTTAGGAGAAAAACATATATGTATATAAAAAAGCGACATTTTTAGTTAACAAATAAAAATATATACCTCAAAATATAATTATATAAAATTTATGACAAATTTTTTGAAAAAAAAAATTATTTAATCAAAATCTTCGAAATTAGAAAAATAAATCTGTAAAAATCTTAACGATTTTTTAAGTTTTATAAAAATAATCGACTAAAATACAGAAAAAAACATTGAATATTTTTAAAATGCTTTTAAGGGAAAAAAATTATATTGTAAATGTTTTTGAAATTATTTCGATTAATTAAATTTTTTTTTAATATTTACCGATATTTTGAAAATTTTCTGATTTGAAACGAATAAAATACAGAATTTTTTTCGTATATATAATATTTTTTCGTGAAAATAAGATTAGTTTACTTTTACAAAAAATGACTAATTAAAAGAAATAAAAATCCACATACAATTTTGAAAATTTTTGAAAAATAACAAATTTGCAGTTAATCTTAAACTTCCGTACAGTGTACGTATTGCACTTGCACACCACAACAATAAAACATCACAAAAACGACACGCACGTTACATACTAACCACATTTTAGTGGAAAAATGCGAAAATTTCGTCTAGCTGGTGCAGCAAGTGCAATGCAACAACAACAACAGCCCCTCTTTACAATGTGTACTGTTAGTGTTGCATATACCCGTATTTTTGCAATAAATACAATAGTTAGTAAAGTTGGCCGCCTAACCCTAACTGTACAGCTGACACTGGCCATAGTTGTTGGCGCAAGCAGCAGCGTGTAGCATGCAACATGCGAGTTGTGCCACTGTCGAACGGCAAGTGCCTGCAATATACCTTATTTGCCACGCTGTGCAGGCAACAGGTACATTTCTTTACAACGAGACAAACATGAATTTAAATATGTGTGTATGTGTGTGTGAAAATATATTGCTGCCACAAAGATAATTTTTGTTTTGCTTTTTGCCTGCACGTGATTTAAGCATTGCACACTCAACGTGCTTTGCTAACGGCAGCAGGTTGCCGACTACAGGTTGCATGGTTGCGATTTCTGTTGGCTTGTTGCGCTTTGCATAATTGTCGCTGTTGTCGTTGCTGTCTATAATTCGCCTTATCTTCCAAAGAGATGGATATTTATGTTACTGCTACAACTAGTGAGTTGTTGTTGTTGCTTTTTTTATTTTAAATTCTATGCACTTTATGCGCTTTTGTTGCACGTTTGTTCGCGTATCGATTGGCAGGCAAACAAAAAATCAGTAACTATTGGAAAGCTTTATGGCTTTTCACCGCCCGCAACATGTTGCCAGCAACAAGTGTGCGCCTTTTTGGCTTTCGGACAGCAATTGTTGCCACCTTAAAGAAATATATTGCTCTTATGTCTCTGTTGAACAATGCATTGTTAACATGCTTGCAACATAAATGTGCACCGTATATGTCAGCAATACATTTCAATCGCTAGTGGTCATCGTTGAATCCTAACATAATAGCCACCTGGATGCTTCTCAATATTGTTTTTATAATTTATTTCATTTCTTTCGTGTTTAGTAAAATTTATGGTCCATTTTGTTGAAATTTACAACTAATAAACGTTGTAACTTCATGAAATTGCAACCTCGATTAAGGATGTAAAATATACCACGGGCCATTGCTAGTTAAAGCTTTGCACTTGTTGTCGAAAAAATTGATGTTGTTGCTATAAAAGTGCATGTGCATGCTTTATATTAATGCACATGCGGGTCATTAGAGTGGTGCTTGCACAGAAATAAGCTTTGCATAACAGTGAAGAAGCATTTTGGTATTAGTGTTGTAAAAACCGAGCACCTGAAGTCGTATGTAAGCCAAATATAATTTAAAATTTAAAGCAGCTTTTTTTCAAAATTTGCTTAAAAGAAATTGTTAGTCCCGAAAAAGGTTCGGGATTTCCAAAAAATTATATTATGCGTTGTTTTTATGCCTAACTTTCATGAATTTAGAAAATTCCGCTTTGAATCAAATTTCGGGACTTCAGTATTGACATCATTTTCGCTATTTTTTTGTAAAAATTAAATAATAATTTATTCCTTATATTTTTTTTATAATTTTCAAAGTGCTATGCTCTGCTGTTTTTCACGTAATGATAGCTGTTAAGTAAGCAAAATAACTGCTAAATTGCGTCTAATAAATCCCGAAACGAAATTTATGAAAGGCTTGTTGTCTGCTCTTGGGTATCTTGGCAGGTTTGCACTTAATTTTTTTTACTTGAAATGCTGAGCTAAGAAATATGATCATAAATATATCGTAGGTATATTTCTTAGCAAATTGTATTTCTTTTTAATATCGGGATTGATAGATGTGCTCAAATTGAATAAATTCAGCCATAAATCATGAGCCGACATGAGAAAATATTGCTTTTCTTAGACAGTTAAAAATTTTAATACCGCAATAAACGATTTTATGCAATAATGCAGCGTATATAATTTTCGGGATCCCGAAGTGTTATAATATATACTACTTTTATATAAATGCAAATAACCTCAAATATGCTCAAATATTTAATCTTCTATATTACATAAATATTGTGCTTTCACTATAAGGTTTTTAATTTTCGGGATTCCGAAATTTCGTTGACAATGTATATTACTTTTTTATAAATGTTCACGCCTTCAAATATGCTCAAAATTTTAATTTTCTTTACTGCATTAATTTCGGGATTCCACTTGAAATACACCAGAGTCCCGAAAAAGTTTCCACGATCTTCCTGCTACCAGCTTGTGTAAGCACATAATATTTCCAATATTTATTTATAGCTATAAAGCTAAAAAAACCGTGTTTGCTTTCATTTAGCCAATTCGCGTTTGTTGTGGTTTTTTATTTTTTTATTGATTTGTTAAATATATGTACATGTACAAATGTACGTCATATGTACATATATTAAGTATTGTATGTGTTTATTTTGCGCCTCTGCTCGCGCTTTTATCTACTTTATGATAGCCATAAGCATTTATTGCCTACTTTATTGAGTTTTTCATACGCTTCGCATACACAAATGTTGCTTTGAAGTGCATCTTTTATTTGACACTTCAGGCAATAAGTATTAATGACATAAAGTTATCACGCAATGGAAGTTCGAACTGGAGGTTGAGCGAATTTAAATTATGTTGGTTCATAGAATTTGATTTCGGACATAAAAAGGAAAGTACTGCATTAAAAAAAAATATTTTTTTGTTTTAATTTTTAAAGAATAATTCATTAAAATTATTTTAATATTTGCTATAAATTTTATAGGACATAATACTAAAAAGATTTTACTTTTTGTTATAAATTTTATATAAAATTGCAATTTCTCTGAAAAAATTTTATAGGAAAGACGTTAAATTGTTGCTATAATATTTATAGGACACGTTCTAGCTATAGAAAAATTCAAAGAAATAAGTGCGAAAATTTGCTATAATTTTTACAGAAAATTTTTTGCTTATTTATAGCAAAATTTTATAGGAAATGTATAAATAAACATGTATTATTTCGTAAAAATAAATCAGCAGTATTGAAATTAACTTTTGTAGGTAAACTATGCTCATATTGTATTGTACTATATAAGGGCTGGAATACAATGTGTATGAGTAATCTGTGGTATTTGAGGAATTAATACAGAAAATAGCCGCTTTTAATTTTTAAGTAGCGAAAAATATAAAAATTTAAAATACAAATATTTATTGTTTCAGCAAATGTATGTAATCAAATTTAAAGTTCACACCATATTGAATTTAACTCCAGAAGTAGATACATGCGTATATATGTATATGCTATACAACTATAATAAATATATATAATGGTTAACGAGGCACTTTTAGAATTCACCACATGATACCAACTTTCGCAGAAAACGAATAAAATTAACAATACCTAATAATTTTCGCATTAATACCGAAAAACCGGGATCTTGATTTTTTTACGTATGAATCCCGAAATCCCAAAATTTGTGAACTTATCAGAATTTTAAAGCCTTCATGTAAACATTTTCGAACAAACCACGAAAAAACGGAATGCCGAATCCAGGGATTTCGAAAATTTTTAACTTGTATGAATTTAAAAATCTTGAAAAATTTGCAGCTTACTATGACGAAAAAATTTGAAACTTTCTAAAGAATTATCAAACTTTCACTCCGCTATAAGCTAAGCAGAACAAATGCATCAAAAGGTGCAGAAAATAACAGCAATGCAATGAAAATTGACTGCTCCAGCAATCAGCAATAAAAACACTAACATCAACTATTAATTACGCTTTTGCTTTTAGAGTTTTTAGTGGTTGCACAAAAGAAGCTCCAAACATCAAACAACAACCACAAGTTAGCATGACAAATAATTAAAGTAACCGTTGTGGCATGCAACACTGTATCAATTTTTTGTAATTTTAATTGAATTTTTTCTTGTAATCATTATATTGACTATGGATTTGGTTATTTTCACTTTTTTTGTTGTTGTAGTTTTAATTTTACTTTTTATGGCTGTATTGTTTTTGCTGCCCTTTCGCTTTTCACTTCGACGCAGCGTGTAAAACACGCACCTTTTTCATGTCGCTTGTTGCACGTACTTTGTATTTGTTGTGTGCGTTGTTGTTATTGTGGCTTTTTCTGTGTTTTGAGGTCAAAACATTGTTGTGGCATGTGTTGTTGTTTGATTAAAAATTTTTGTTGCAATCTTTCTGTTGTCTGCTCTCTGCTGTTTGCGGCTTTGTTGCAATGTTAAAATTTACAATTATTGTTGTTGCAGCTTGGCATGATATGTATTTCTACATATATGTTTATGTGTTTTTATTTGTTTTTGTGTATCTTTAAAAAATTTTCCCTTACAGCTTGTTTAACACTTCCAAGTGTTGAACAGCTTGCCACAACATGTGGCACACACTTACTTGCATTTATAAATATCGCACATCGCTCGTTTTGTATAAAATTCGCATGACATGGCAACATTTTGCTGCAACACACGCACATAAAATACATTTAGTGTTTTTATTGTTTAAAATTTAGCTTTGTGTGCGTATGTATGTGTGAGTTGTGTTTATTTGAGCCACAATCATTGTAGCAACAGTCAACAATTTGTTGTCTACATAGTGTGCAACATTTCTAGTGGAAGTAACACACGCTCAGACATATGGGGCGGAGAAAACAGCTTGAGCAATAAGAAACAGTAGCAAAGAAAAGTGTGTGGTCATGATTTGAAGAGCGTGTTGTACCTACTAACAGAGCTAGGAGTGAAGAAAGTGAAATTTAATTTTGATAGGGAAGATAGGGAATGTATGAAACCTGAAGACCTCCTAAACAAGAGAGTCAAATAAAGAGAGGACTTACGGCTCTAGACAGTTAATAAAACATCTGAGAGTTTATCGGCACAGCTCCCTAGGTATTTTCTAGACGCAAGATCAAAAAAGTTTTGGTTTTGGCTCGAATTTATTTCTAGTTCACTTCAAGAATTTTCTAATGTAATGATTTCGACATGTCTAAAAGTATGCGGCTATGTCCATATATAAATGGTTTTAATTATACCTAGTTGTTTCTAGAAAGTGTCGCCGTCAGGAGGAGCACAGCTAGCGATCTAAATATACCATAGCAATTAGTTTCATGCCAAGTTATTTTTGCTAAAGTAAAAAATATGTTATATACATGCAATATATATATCGAGCTAAACTGTTGCTGCCCGTAATTGAATTTGCATAGTAACCGATAAATTTTCCAGCGACAATTTTTTCCAATACCACAGTTAAACCATTGCCAAGTAAATTCTTACATTTTAACATGCAAATATTGGTATTTATTGCCGGCGCAGCTATCGATAAATATTAATAGCTATGTAGACAAGAATATATATAATAGTTATTTGCTTGCAACGCGCTTTGCATGCACAAAAAGTCGGCCAATGATAGCGGCGCTTAAGAATTTATTATGGAAGATAATAAATTACTTGGCCACATATAAATATATTCATATGTTTATCTATATATTTTTTTTATATATGTACCCATATCAGTTCATTAGCATGTTTGTAGACATGAATGGTGGAGAGCTGCGAACTGTCAGCTGGAAATTTTCGCTGCAAATTGATATGAAAAGAGTTAATGAAATATATGATAAGCAAATAGCTGAGAAAGGAAATATTTGCTGCGTACAATATATTTATTTATATATCTATACATATTTGATAGAAATAGCGACATATCTACGTTTAAGTATTAGTCGAATTGAAAAACGTTGATTTTATGTATACACACACACCAATATTAAATTTGTCTGCTTCGACTCGCTACTTCACTTCTTTTCAAGAAACTTACATGCCAAAGTAAAAATCAAGTCATTAGACGAACTCAAACTGAGAGGCGTTATGTTAAAAAAAGTGTATGTTTTTGTGTCCAAAAATGTTTTTTTTTTATAATTTATAGATTTTACCCTGAGACTAAGCAAAGAAAAAATTTTTTTCGCTCCACCCTTGTATATATATGTCACACTTAAGTACTATAATCGCCTATAAACTATCTCAACCCGAATATGTGTTTTCATTTGCTTTAGCCAGTTGTTTGTTCGATTCGCCAAGTCTAAATGTTAATAGTTAATGTCTAAAAAAGTATATATTATTATATATAAGATTATATATGTATTATATATATTATGTAGTTATGCCTTTACAACTCTTGTGCGCGTCATTTCTTAGCAAAAGTTCAGTTCCTTGAGAGAAGAAAATGCTATGTAAATATTTACATATAATGGTACACTTTAGTTGTCGAGTCTACTTAACTAACATATCTCAATTATGTCAGTCACTAAGTCAATTATTCGTAATTATGTAGCGACGCAATCAACCTTCTATTTATAATATATAATATAAATATATAATATAATATAAAAGTGTGCATATACATAACTGATCTACGTCGCTAGATAGTAAGTAAAGTATTTTCATATGAACAATTACTCTGCAGAACTAACTCAATGGATGATTTGGTTAGCATATTTAACTAAATGATTATATTACCCGCTGAATCATTCTCAGAAACATCAAAAGTATTCAATACGCCGCCTTATTAAATATTCTCAAAGCATTTTTTCTGTGAATAAACGTATTACACTTCGCTACTTTTGAAAGGCTTAAGCCGAGATTTCAATACAATTCATAGCATATATATTTGTCAAACAGAAAAATTTTGTTGTAAAGAACTCTTCGAAATTCTTTCAACTAGTTTTATATACTAATGAAAATTGTTCACAAAAGTAGGGTATAATTGAGCTAATTCTAACTATATTACAAGTATACAAGATTTTGGATTAATTAAGAGCAACGTGAGCTTAATTTAGGAGCACGCTCATAATTATTTAACAATTTTCAGTAGTAATCATTACTTTATAATTATTTATTTTAATTACGATATTGATTTGTTATTGTGTAATGTTTTATAAATTTTTTTGTAGGTTTGAATAATTATCAGTAGTAATCATTACATAAATAATTTTTTATTTAATTACTACAACATTGAATTATTATTATATCATTTCGCAACACTTACTTGGTGCGCCCGTCCTGCTCGATTTTCAGCAATAAATATTACTTAATTAAGTTTTCATTTAATTACTGAATTTTAATTTGGTCAATTTTCATAATCTTTTGGTTAGCTTCGCATGATCAGTTTACGATAATAATCATTACTTTATTAATTTTTTAATTAATTACTACAATGCTGAATTATTGTTGTGTAATTTATTACAAATGTTTTCGTAAACTTGTTTTAGTTTTTAAGTTGTAATGATTAATTAATTACTATTTTTTTATTTAATTACTACAATATTGAATTATTATAGTGTAATTTTTCATACATTTTCTGGTAAGCTTAACTGAACATTTTTTAGTAGTAATCAGTACATAATTAGTTAAGTATTTAATTACAAAATTTATAATAAATAATTACGATTTCTGTAAATATGTGATTTCGCATTAAACTATTTATATATTTATACGTGTTTTTATTGATTACTAAAAATTAATGTTTTAATTACAATTAAATGCAGTAATGATATTGTTTTTGTGAATTTCGTACATATTTTTAGGAAAATATGTTTAAATTACGTATATCTTAATATTTCTGTAAAAGGTTTAATTCGTTATAAGCTAATTAGCATTCCATTAAATTTTATGGTAATTTAATTTACTATAATTAATTACTGTCTCAGTTTTTTGCTTACATGGTGTTATTTGTTTGATATATTTATAAAAGGGAAAACGTACTTGGCTTGCATACCAATTTCATATTGAAAATTTTCGTACATAACATTACTAAAGAATTTGTACGTGTCAGCTGACAACGAGCGCAACAAGTTGGCACACATGCATATGTGTATATATAACTAAATATATGTAAGAAATGGCGACTGTAGCAGAAAAATGGACAGTGACAGCAAAAAGTTAATGACCAACATTTAATGTTTGTATGTATATATGTGTGTGAGCATGTCTGTATGTAACGTATATATGTATGTATGTATATATGCATGCCGATATGTATATATGCCTGTATGTAATAATATATGCATATAAAGCGCTTAAGAAAGCAGTGAAGCGTCGAGAGAAGCAGAAAAAAGGAACAAGTTGCAGCCATTTCCCAGCGTGTTGTTGAACCCATTGAGTTTTGTTGCCAAGCTTCTTTCTTTCAAATTATATAGACTAACCGGGAGACTAAGTGAACGCATTTATTTAACTTCAAACAAATGCCAAGCTGATATGGTTAGTAAGCAGCAAGATGAACATATTTATATATATGTACAAGTATGTATATGCCACATATACATAGCTGCACAGTAGCAAATTCTTGGCAATTAATCTCAGCATGCTCATAACGCGTCTACCAGCATTACACTCATTCCTCACACACACACACACATGCGCGCGCTCGCACGCACTCATATGTGTGCATATAATTACAACATAGCCATATGATGGGTACATTCATCCTATCCAAGGCAGCAACAAGCATACTTACAACAAAAATGTGGAAAAAAGTTGATGTTGGTAACAAACTGCCTACGTACAACGTGCTTCGCTTTGTTGCCGGCATATCTAACAACAACTAACTACCAACTCCATTAGCCACACACTTGACTGCATCGCGAACGCGTTTGTTTTTCTCAACTTTTTGCGCCCTACTGTCTACTTTTTTGCCTACTAATGCTAGATATGCTCGCAGTTTTTCTTCTTGAGCGCATATTCTGATTTTTTACAAGCATTTCTACTCCCCTTTCAGCCGCAGTTGTCGTAGTGAGCAGCAGTTTTCTTAGTCAACGTGCATTATCTGCATTCCATCGCCAAGTCATCAGCCTCAACTAACTCCAGTCACAGCCTCAGCCTAAGCTATTTGTTACCCATATTCAGTTCGGCTAATATGACGTGTTGGCTGCTACTACATACTAACTACTAACTGCTTATTACTTATTAACTACGTTCCACGCATATTTGGCCTCACACCGGCTGCTTGTATGCCTGCCGCAATGCCATACTAACATTTTTTCACAGCACACACACATACACAGATAAATTTACTTATGCGTGTTTTTATGCGGATGTGGTATTATTTGTTGTTGTTGCTGCTACTTTTATTATTTTGTAATTACAACGTGCTTTACGGTGTGTTAACAAATGTAGCAGGGCGTAAGTACAGGCCATAAAAGAGTGAAATGACTTGAAAGGGGTATTCACTGTGTGAGGTAAGAGTTGGATTTTGACAAGAAAAATATTATGAAGTCAAAATTCGATTTTTATCTTTAAGAAGTTTTTCCTATTAAATTCTTTTTGATTTGAATTACTTTACTCGATTAAATGCGAGTAAAATTTAGTATATTGTAGATTTTTATAACGAAAATTTTTTTGGATTTTTTTTAAACTGTTTTAAACCATACAAATTCTACCACGCCCTCCCTTTCCTCTTTCCGATCAAAGATCACACGTAACTTAATTTTTCTTTCATTGTAGAAATATTCTTTTTCAATGAGTTTCATCCTACTATGATTTTTTTGCTTTCAAAAATTATCTACCCTGGTCTATAAGCCAGTTGAGAATTCCCACCGTAGTTTCTCTTTGGGCGGATGAAATTGTATGTTTTGTGAACTCAAAAGTAGCCATTTTCGATATATGATATCTAGAAGATACAAGAACTCGACCGCTGAGAACTTATCTGTGAAAGTTGTGGATTTCAAGGGAACTTTAAGAAATTTAAAAAAAAATCGATTTTCTTCTCTAGAATGGAGGATTTTAAGTTGGAATAGACATAAAATTTGACGATTAACCACTCAATGAGTTATTACTTACAAAAAAAAACATTTACATCAATCCATAGACATACATATCAGGGTTGCCATAAAACAAAAAATAAAAAAGTATTAAACAAATTATTAATGCCCGAGTCGAAGCTCACATTACTACTCAGGTGCAAATTGCTCACTTAATTATTATTTAATTTAATTTTAAAAAAATATTATGAAATATGACAACTATTTTTTTTTTTTTCAACATACGATATTTTTTACTGTTATTTGTGTCAACTGAGATCAGATAAAGTGATCTTAAGGCATCACTAAAATGTATGTAAAGGCTTAAAAATTAATTTTAATGGTTTATAAGTGTTAACACTTTATGGGGCAAGGAGATTCGAACTCAATTTATTTTTTTTAGTATCACTTCATACATGTTAGGAGTTAGATTTTAGGCTTACTGCTATGGGAGCATTTATTTTTTTTTTACTTAGAGTAATTATTTTTTTTCAACAGTTTTTTTTCACAGAAGTTTTTGCAACTAAATTTTTTTTCTTTTTTGTGTAGTGAATACCCATGATTTTGCCGCCATAACAAAAAGCAAACGCTAAAAAACCTAAGTGCCTTATTTTTGCGCTTTTTGCTCTACAAACCAATACAGCGTGGAAAAATACGGTGGCAAAAACGTTGACGCGAAGGTCATTGTGCAAAATGCTGCAAACTTTAAGCAAAGTGAAGAAGAAGTTGAATTCAATAGCAATAAAAAATGTTAACGAAGTAAGGAAAGTAGATAGATAAGGGCTAAGAAAGATAGACGAGGCAACGCAAAAAGTTTTTGATATTAGAAAACAGGCTCAAGTAGAACCTAGAGCTGGTCTAGTTCTAATTTGTAAATTTGTATTAAGTAAAAAAATATTTTTAAAATTTTTATATTTCTTGTTAATTTCTTAATGCTTTTAATAAAAAAATTAAGTTTCTTTGTAATTTTTTGCCGCTCTGTTACAAATTACTTAAAACGCGCAAAAAAGCAAAAGTTCAGCGCACTCTTTAAGCGACTTCCTGCGCGCTGCTTGTTTGCATAGTCCACATGCTAGGCGGGCCTTTACACACACACACACGCACATATATTTGTTTGTATGTAAAACATTTATGAGCTTTTTACCGCATATTTCATTGTTTTGCAACCAAATTTTGCGTATTTTCCACTTCACTACAGGCATTTTTCTGGCGATTAGCTGTTTTTGTTTTCTTTGTTCTTTTTTGTTTTTATTATTATGCCTTTTTGCTTATTTTCTTTTGCTCACTTGCTTTTGTTTCCGTTTTTACCTTTCACATGGGCGCGTTCTTGCCTGGGCGTTAGAGTGTTCCCATTTATGACAGCTGTAGACAGTTTATGACAGCTGCCGTAACTCCAGCACTCGGTAGTGTAGAAATGTATATACTTGTGCATAAATATTTGCTGATTTACATAACGTATTTTTTTATTGTTTTTCTGCAAAATTGCGCAATACTTTTATTGGATTCTGTGTGGTGTTGTAATAACTTTTTGTTGCGTGTTTTATTGTTATTGCTGTTGTTAAAGATATTTTTCGCCCATTTCTGCGAGTTTTTATGGTGTTTATTCTCTTAAAGTTTTTATTTAAATATTTTTTTAATTTTTTATGCGATTAAATTTGTTTTTGGAATTTATAAAACTCTATAAATTTTTTTTATGTTAATTCCTTTAATAAAAATAAACTTTTTTTTATTCTTTTATAACTATTTTTTTTTTTAATATAATTTATAAATCATTAAAATTCTTTTGTTCTGTATTTTACAATAATTTTTTTTTTAATTTTTTTACAATTCATTTTTCCATGGAATTTTCGCATACAATTTACCTTTCAGAATTTTTTGTCGTTTTTGCACAAAAATACTCTAAACGGTTTCAAATGCATTGACAGCTGTCAAAGTGGGACGCACAAAGTGATGTTGAATGCGGGTGTATGCAAAAATATACTTAATTTTCGTGCAATTGCAGCGTAAAATAATAGAAATTTAAATGCAAGCAAAAGTAAAAAATCGAAAAAAAATATGTTGAAATTTCGGTGTGGCACTGCCACTTAGTGACAGTTATGCAGATATGTGGGTCAAAATGTTGAAGTATTAATAATTTGTGCTGCACTTCAGTAGACAATTTTTAAATTTTTTACAAAGAAAATCGAAAAAATAAAGACTAAATTTTGTATAATTTTTATGAATTATTTTACAATTTTAATAATTAATACAAAAAAGTTCAAAAAAAAACAGAAATGTTTTAAATAAAAAATAAATAAAAAAATTAATAATAAGCAATTGGCGCTGTAAAATCCACACTTCGACCCAAAAAAGATGCCGTTTTTTGATTTATAAGAAAATAGCCGCCAAAAGCGGAAGTAATTTTAAATAAAAAACCTTTTATTTGTTCTTTCGTGCTCTTCTGCGCGCTCTACAAATTAAATCTGTATTTATACATAATTATTATGCCACACATACTGCTATTTGTGTATTATATATACATATACTCGTATTTGCGCAGCCTCTGTTTAATGAGCGCAAGTGTTAAGCGGAAATGCAGCTCGTGCTCATTGGCGGCATATTTGCTATTTCCGTTTTACTGTAAGATCAAAGAAAATTCCAATATTTTTTTAGGTCATGGTGAAGCAATTTCTTTCAAAAGCCGCCAACTGAGCCATCTAAGATGACTGTCTTAATTTATTTTTTATTTTTTTTATACCTATTTTTTTATTTTTTGTTCTAACTTTTTTTTTAACCAGTTGACTGACCTTCCAAGATCATTATAGCCAATGATGTATTACAAAATCGTCTGCGATTGCTTTAATATTTGAAGCATAAAAGTTACAACGGTTTATGGTGCTAATGCGATTTGATGATTTGGCAAAAATATTTCAGAAAGCATGTGAAAAACCAAAAGAAGAAATATAATAAAAAAGTACGAAAATAAATACCGTTAAATGTATTATTAAACTGGCGACAGAATTATGTTTGGGCTGAGATTATATAAAAATATTCGAAGAAAATAAGATACATCTGTCGGGTAAGTATATTTCAATGAGTTGAAATTGCAGCAAAAAAAAATTTTCAAAACAAAATCGCAAAACTATAAAAAAATTTAAGTTTGTTATGTTTCTTTAATATTTATACAGAAAGAAGTTTTTGGAAAGTAGGTGTATTATAAAACAAAGTATTTTTCAATTCCACCGCTCGCTAAAAAAAATAGGAATTAAGGATTAACCATTACTATTTAACATCATCCTAAATGTAGGCAATTATTTTTTTTACATCGCAGCATAGTGGTGCCTACATTAAGGCACATTGGCAGGAAATCCACTCTAAGTAATCATTAATTCAAACAGTTACTTTTTATTTCTTCTAAATTTGTAATAAGTCCTCTTTTTGTTTGAAAGTTTTGAAAATTCTCAGCTATGCGTATTGCACAAAAGCTTTCAAAGAAGTTCTAGCCTTTTCTAAGATTTTGGGTCCAAAATATTATCTAGGTATATTAAAATCTTATCATGTAGAATTAAGTACATTTATTGAAGAAACTGGAATTCAATAACTTAAGCTTATGGGCTCAATTGATGCAGTTGTTAAAGAAACTGAAGCATATCAGTATCATTACTACATTTATATTTTTCTATCGGTGAGTTCTGAATCCTCCGATCACTTCTGATCTAAAAGGTCTGTCAAGTTACCGAAAAATCAAGTATGCTTATAATTCTGAGAGAATTCCTTAAAAGGACAAACTAATTACAATCAATTTGATTAGTCAACTCGGTAGTTATTGAATGAAAAGAAAAATATTATTTCGTTTTATAGCTTTTAAGATTGAGCGTTGATAGAAAAAATATCACACCAGAATGGAAAATGATTTTAAACAGTCTCTTTTCGTTTTAAAAAATTAAAAAAAAAAAAATTTCGTGAAAAAGCGGAATCAAGTTAGATTTTTTTACGAAATTCATTTCTTTCAAAATGTTAATATCTGCTGGATAAGTAAGTGTTACCGATAGAAGGCAAAATAACTTGTAAACTCTTCTTGAGAAACAACAAATTTTGGTGAGAAATTAATTTGTCTTCAAAATCCCGATTTACCTGTGGGATATACCCGAATGCATTATTCCCACCTTCCTCAAAATTAATCTTATTAGATGATTTGCTATTTTACAGCAATTACTTTGTTGCACTGCTATTAAGTGCGTTTAGAAAGGGTAGGAAAGCAGCGAGAAAGGTTTAGAAAGACTTGAATATAATCAACACCGGGAGTTTAGTATTGTTAATTTGAAATTATGAAATACCCGACGGTTGTGTATACCATATGTAGCCGGTATTACCAATATTAAAAATTTAAGCTGTCGGGATCCCGTTTTTTGTCGATATCCCGATTTTTCCGGAACCAAAAAAGTTAATGACACCACTTAAATACCATTTATAATATATATTTTCATTTTCGGGATCCGGTTTATTTGCGGTATCCCGATTTTTTCGGGACTAAAAATATATAAAATTAATATTAACATTACAGCACCATCTATTAAATTTATTTTTTAATATCGGGATCCGGGTTATTTTGCGGAATCCCGATTGCTTCGGTACTAAAAAAATTAAAAATTTTTGTTCACATAGAAATATATTTATTAAATTTAAATTTAATTTCCGGGATCCCGTTTATTTTCGGTATCACGTTTTTTTCCGGACTAAAAAAGTTTAAAATTAATATTAACACTACAGCACCATCTATTAAATTTATTTTTTACTATCGGGATCCGGTCAATTTTTTGGAATCCCGATTAGTTCGGTACTAAAAACTTACAAGTAATGTTAGCATTGAAAACTATTTGTTAAATTTAATTTTCATAATAATCTTCACAATATGCGTACAAGCACTTGAAGCAACAAAACAAATAGCGTAAAGCAATAATTGATTTTACAAAAAGTTGCCACACAATGCTTATTTTTTTAAAGCATTGTCACAATGCTTACACAATTTCTCGTAATGCTCTATTTATTGACTTTTTTATATAAAAACTCTTGCATCTGTGTATGTATATTTATTTGTGTTTAAAGTCTAACTGTCTTGCCTGCCATCCTTTCTTTGTCATCAAAGTTGCGCGATCGCTTGATCACCAAGCAACCGCTATTTGATCAATGATTATGACTTTTATGTCATTTTTGCCGCCAGCGAAGAAAAACTGACTACGCAGTGTTTGTTGTATTTTTTTGTCACTATTTGTTTTTCATAAAAAATTTCCTATTACACATATTCATTTATAGGCTGTGTATGACCTGCATTTTCATATAAGCACCATATGTGGCTGTTGTTGTTGTTGTAGGTAGCTTGTGTGTTGCATGTGGCACGCATGCGCGCTTAATCATATTTTTATGACCGTCGATTGGCTGTTAAGCAAATAACAAAAAGTCAACAACAACAACAAACAAAGCAACGCCTCACTTCCACACATTTTGTGGCCAGCTGTTGCTTGAACCCAAAAAACCCGCACTCATATCCGGAATGCAACAACAACACTCACGTGTGTGAGCGCTCGTTAGCGGCATGCCTGCTTTGGTTGCCGCTTAGACAGTTGCTCGCCTTTAAATTACCTGACGTTCGGTCATAGTCTGGTCACCTTGGCTTTGTTAAGCGTTTGGCGGTTTTTTCTCAGTTTTTATTTTCAACTTTTTTTTTCAAATTTTTCTTCAAATTTTTTCCTTCAATATTTTCTTCGTCGTTTCTTTTTAAGTTTTGTTTACGGTTGTTTGTTTTTGTTGTTATTGTAATGCCTTGTAGGTTTTCGCTTTGTGCAATGACATTTCAATTGCTTTATTGCGGGTGTATATGTATGCACGTTAGTGTGCGTTTCTTCTATGATTTTCATAATCGCCACTCATTGGTTGTTGCTTTTGTGGCTTGTTGAAAGTAACACTTTCAAGTGCCACTCATCAATTGTTTTCGCACTTTTTTCTGCAGATTTGCTACAAGAAAGGCTGCACAAAAACAATCCATTTATTTCCTGCGTGTATAATTTGTTGTTTTTTTATTCGTTTTCTCATTTGACGCTCATTTTATAAGCATTGAGTAAAAATTTAACGGTTTTTGTTCATTTAATTGCTTTTCTCCAACCGATCTTTTGTTGCTGACCAATGTTGCATAATCTCGAATTCCATGCGACATGCGTCACATGCCTAAAAATACCCAAAAATCAAAACAAAACCGAAAATTGTGGCAAAAACCAATAACGAAAGAGCAATATTGGTAACCATATCGAATTTCGGTACAAAAAAAAAAACAAACGAAGAAGAAGAAAAAATCTCAAAGAAATGCAAAATTCATAAGCAACCGAAAATCGCTATTTAATTATTACCTATGTATATACATATATATATTTTGGTTTATTTTCGCTTCACCTTTACAAATATTTGCTCGAGTCCGGCTCACACATCGATAACTACTTCAAACTACCTCAAGTGCTCAATATTTGCTGAGTAAATTTGTTTGGTATGTCTGCGTCATAAGCAAATATTATATAACATACTTATCCATAACCGTAATATGGTTCCAACTTAAAGAGAGGTCTGCTAAGTATAACAAAAGGGTTGTTTGCACTAATTTTCCACACGCACATAATGCAAGTGAGTTTAACACGATCCTTTTATGTTCTCGAAGCTCACACTTATACACTTTAGTCAATGAAGTGATATTGTATACGTGACTAACATAGTATCCTACAGACAATATTACTAAGTAGGTAATTTGCACTGAAACAATAAACAAGCACTTGAACGGTGAGCAACAAGATAACTGATCATTTACCATCATTTTAACTATTTTCATACTCAAGTTTAATTTGTAAATTTTGTTTGTAAAGTGAAGTGGTTACAGTTTAAAATACGAAATAAAATTAGAGAGATCAGCCTTGAAATCTGTATTTTCCGATCTCGCAACAAGATCAGATATAACGAGTGAGAGTTTAGCGATGGTTCTACCTAAATAATTACTTACTGAAATGTAAAAAGTGCTTAAAAACTCAAGAATATAATAAGTTTTCACTCAAAAAACCAAATATTCTAACACTTCATTAAACTACTTATTATCAAGTGATCTTCTGAAATTTTGAATGCATAGCATATAAAAAAAAGTTTAAATTGGTTACTGTACTTTAATAAAAACCCATCGTAGTTCACTTAAAATTAATAATAGAAGTGATCTTCTCCCAACATTTTAGTACCTAACACGATCAGTTTATGTAAAGTCATGATCACGTTTTAATAAAATACTCGTTGACCTTTACTGTAATAATATCTTCAGTTTTTCAAAATTTCAACCCTTCTAGATTTTTCTAATTAGCGAATACACGCCAGTATCTTGTATATTAATTTTTCTAATTAACATATAAAGACGCCTTGTGGTCGCCAACCTCTTTAAACAACTAACCGATATTAGTGTTCATACGGTTATACCATATACCATATTATATTGAAATCAGATAACCAAACTTTGAAACAGCTTCAAACTGCAATTTATTTTTTTTATTTAAAGTGTCCTGTTTGTTCTGCGATCACTGATCGTTACGCCACGGTTTAACTGTTTGCTTCATGGTGCTATATTTACTTTTTTCTTTGTAGTTATCACTCAAGATTTACTGAAGAGACTTTACCATCGAATTTGTTTGCTGTCTGCATTCCTGGTGAGCGCAGCCTATAGAAATTGCAAACAAGATCGTTTACTGATCGTCAGTGTGAAGTTTTTGGTTTATGGTAAGATATTGGAAATTTCTTTAGAAAAACAATTGCGGCATTAGATTGGAAGGTAAGGGTTGATATATCTGTAGCTAAGTGATCGATGATCTTAGATCAGTTACTTTCGATTTGGTCTTAAAACTCAGTGGGAAAGAACTGATTATAGCATACGGTTCTAACATAAACTATAATATATAATATTTTTTGATTTGAATATAGGCAAGTAGTCAGTCATCTGACGACCAATATTTGTTCTTGATAGTTTTATAAAAAGTTGAGGTCAATATATTTCTAGACAAACAAAAATATGTATTTTTGAATTACAAATTTTAACTTCGGCGATCAATGATAATACAAATTCTAGGTAAGTAAAAATTGTATATAATAAAAAATTATTGTTTTAAAAACTTACGATCTCTCATTTTGCTTCGTTTTACTTTAAATCAAGAAGGTGTTACCAGAGCGGACTTTGCTGGGCATAGAAATTGACACGCTCACTGAACGACGATATTTGGAATTGCCTATAATTTTATGCACTTCTGGTGTTTTCGATTCACTTCAAAAACAGTCAAGTAAATCGAAACTGAATTCACTATTTATTCACTAGAATCAAAGTTAGAAATTGTAGTATTGTGATAGCGAAAATATCAGCAGTGATTTTCATTGATCGATTCACGTGCTTTTTATTTTTAATCAGTCCACTTTAAGCTTCGTTTGCAGATTACACAAATGAAGCAAAAGCGCTTAATTTATTATAAAGTTTATTGATTAATCTTTATTTATAAACATTTAACTTTTTTGATCACCGAAAACATACTTTAACAGTCAATTACACTTGATTTCAATTAATACACTTAAACATTTAAATTGCAACCGTTAAATTTTCAGAGTCAACACGCTTATCTGTCAATCACTTTGCGCACCGCTAACACGCCGAAAGTGCAACGCACGAACAAATGCATGCAACAAATTTATTTTTAGCTCGAGCTGCCGGTGAAATGCCGCATGCCACACGTGTACAAGTGGAAATGCAACAACAGAATGATGCAGCACCGGCACAGGCAGAACAGAGTTAGTTGGCCGATCGCCATTGAAGTGGCGGTGGTGTTGGCGGAAAGGCATTTGCGGCGAGCGATATAGCCCGTGCAACTCGAGCGAAGCAACATTGTCTGCTGCCGTCTTCGATCACTGTCGAACCGGCAGACAAGCAGGCAAGCGGAAGCATTGTCACACACATATACATACATATGTGCAGTGTGCCTGTGACTAGGCAGTCAAGCATCAGAAACTGATCTGGTTTGATTAGTGAATGTTGTTGAGCGAAAGTGAAGTTGAAGTTTACCGGCAGGTGAGAGAGAAAGAGAGAGTGTTCGATGAGAGCGCAATGCTGGAGAAAGGTAGTGTATTGAGCGTTCAAGGTGTGTGGTGTATTTTGCAGCTGTAGAGTGTAGTAAGTGAAGTATGTTGCCGCAGCATGTTGCTTAATGTTGCTAGCAGCAATTATGCTGTAGTGTGGTGAATATAAGGTGGGCTATGATTTGTTTGAGCGAAGAGCGATGGAGCGGAGTCATATATATATTTTTATATTGTGGGCAAAACAACTTTAGCAACATGTTAAAGTGAATTACTAAGCAACATTTTAGGTTGATAAACATGTTGCAAAGAACCAATAAATGCTTATAAACATTTAGATTGTAATCATTATATATATATTTATTGACTTATTTTTTAGTATTTTTTTTAACAACAAGTGCAGAGTACCGTTGAGTGATAACTTTAAACGTTTACACTTATCTCGCTTTTTCGACAAAGTGAGCTGCATTCTCGGTCTTTAATAAATTAAAGCGCATTTGTCATGCCGTCACTGCAACGCGACTATCAACACATTTGTGACCCAATAAAATAGCTTAATAATATGGTGGCGTAGAGCCAAGTGCACGCAAGGCAACGCAACAAAGTAAGTAAAATTAAGCCAAAAATATGATAAATACACTTTATATATAAAAGAATATATCAATTTCACGGCAGTGCAAATTTCGCAGAAGAAATCCCCATATTGTAAAAATAAAATTAGCGAAATTGGGACAAATGCGCGCGCATGCGCGCCCATAAAACACAGCCGAGGGCGAAATGGAAGGCTCCCAACAAGTAGCCAAACTAAAAAATATTGTCAAGGAAGTAAACACAACAAAAAAAAAATAATATTAAAAATAAAACTTTGCAGGACAACAATAAAAAGTGACCTGCTTTACACGCAAAAGCTGTTTGTATGTGCTACATGCAGCCATGGTCGTTTCGTACACGGCTATCCAGGCGATCCAGTATGCTTGTACTCATTATAATTTGGTCATAATCGACAGGCGCACGAACTGTCGCCTGGACAGACATGCAAGCCACATGATATTACTACAATACTTGGCGCAGAATGCGACGTTGTGCGTTGCAAAATCGGCGGACTGGCATTTTTGACATATCGCGCATTGCCAAATACTTAACTGCTCCATATATTTCAGCCACATTTCACTTTAACAATGGTCAACAGCAACAAGAATAACAAGAACAAAGGCGAACAATGCATTGCAGCTTGTACTTGCGCGCTGTTGCTTGGCCGTGGTTGCGCATGCGCCAACATCAATTGGGTGAATGGCGAAAAGAAGTTGTAAAATCTTGCAGTTTTTTATATATTAATTTTTTTTACTTTTATTATTTATTTTTATCGCGTTGTCGACTGTGATGCATCATAAACGTAGCTGTAAATGTGTCAAATAATGGACAGAAAGGAAAACCATTTAGTGATATGCAATTCTTTCTTTGTGCCTGTCGTATGAAAGGAAAATGGGTCAGTGGTGCTGCATATAGGTATGGCAAGACGAATTGTCTCTGGTGAATTGTTGAAAAGCAGTATTTTTTTTTGTTTTCATTTTGGTTGTGTGTACGTACAGCTCACTTAACTGCTCATTTATGCAAAATAGCTTTGAAGTGGCAATGATTTGTTGCTTTGCGCTGTCTAAATTTAGTAGTTGGGATACTGAGATTTCTTAAATAATAATGACTAAAGTTATTTATGACTTAAAGGATATATTTGGTGGAATGAGAAGGTGTTTGTTGAGTGTTGATCATAGCGGAAGCACAATACGTTATATTGTAGCCTCAAGTCTAAATCTTTTCTTTAATGGAAACAAAGATTACGTACGTCTAAAGTTTTATTGCCGCTGTGATAATAAGACCGTATTCAATTTTGTGATTTATATACTCGTATTGTATGCTTAGGCATTTCAAACCCCCGTTAACCTAATTTTGAATGATTTTACTCTGAGCCGCTGGATTAATAATGTAGCAACATGTTTTTCTCATAAGTATCTCAACTTATGCAGCCACAGCCGATACAGCCCGTTTAATAGCTGAATAGAATATTATCTTTATTTGAAAATATAATATTATATAATCAGTTAGGCTTACTTAGCTCGAGTACCTCCAGAATACCTACCATGCTTTCTCAATCGACAAAAAGTTTCATTACCAGTAACAAGAAAGAGCGTTAACTTCACCTGCACCGAAGCTATAATACCCTTCACAGGTGTATATGCTACAGTGGTTCGATCTCAACAATATCTAATATTAAAGCGCTGTTTCAGATAATAATTCATGCCAAATCTCGCGAAGATATCTGGTCAAATAAAAAAGTTTCCATACAAGAACTTGATTTTGATTGATCACTATGTATGGCAGCTATATGCCAGCGTGGTACGATCTGAACAATATATTCTGAGATTAAAGCGTTGTCTTCGAGAGTTATTGATGCCAAAACTCGTGAAGATATCTTGTCAAATAAAAAATTTTCTCATACAAAAATATGATTTTGACATTAGAAATATTTTCAATTAATAGTCACAATTAAACTGGCCGATCTCCAGTCTTTTCTACATATTAAGATTGTTGAAGGATGCATAATTCCTTTGTAAGAGATTCGGTAGTAACATAGATCTACTGCTGGAATACATGCGAGAAGTTTCAGCGGTTTTTTAATTCATGATAATATTACGTTTTCTACTTCAACCACTATTTGTTATGCCAACCAACTGTCACAGCCCAAACCAATAACTATCTGCTGATTTTTTCGTGCTGGTCACTGCTTCTTTATTCTGTCTCGCTGTAAGGTATCGACTTTATTTTCTCATTTAGATTAATATATATCACGTGACCATTTTTTTTGCCTTACCTACAGTAGTTACCTATGAACTTATGCAAACAACACCAGCATCGGCATATAAACACGATACACATTCAATAAATAAGTAAAAAGCCGCAATATAACAAGAGATCGAGCTGAGGTCTAAGAAAAAATAATATTACAAATAAAAATAAAATATTTATATGCATATGTGACAATGTCGTGCGCCAATATATTAAGGGCGTTGTGCCGTAGAAAATCTAATATAAATAAATGCAATGTAAAACCATATGCATTAATGCATATATGCTGCTATATAATATATATGTGTGTGTATCTATAAGTGCATAGGTGTGTGTGTGTTAAACTTGCTTGAGAAAGGTTAGTTGGTTACAAATAAATGGGAACAAGGAGCAGCGGCAGCACTCAAAATCTCATTCACATGCAAAATAAATATTGTTTCCATTTTGTAGCAGCAAAGCAAAGGAAAGCGTATCAAAAGAATATTAAATATGCATAAAAATGAAATAAAATAAATAGATAAATAGAAAGGCAAGCCCACGGGCGTGTGAGAGCGTTGCAATGTGAATTTTGTGAAGCGTATGCAGTTGGGTGTCTCAGTTTTTTTTTTTTTTGGAGCAGTTTTTGGTGTGTCCTGTGATTGTTCTTATCTGACTTGGATTTGAATATATTTAAATATTATTTAGGCTTGTTTTGAAATTTTTTTTGGCAACCTTAATTTTTAGCTCATTTCTTGTTTCATTTTGTCAAAGTTCTTGATGCTTCATTAACATTCAAATTTTATTGCTTGAAAATGGCTGGATTGTGTGTGCCAACAAGTGAATTCCAAGGATTTGCATCCTATATTGAATAAAAACATTCTTGAATGGGTTCAAATAGACTGTGCTTGGTTGGTATAAAGGAGAGTTAGTATATTCGAAATGCGTAAAAAACTCTATTAATTTTTTTTTTAATAAATTGGTTTAAGAATATGCGACGATATACATTATTTATAGGAAGGAATCATGAACTGCTACCAACACACATGAGTTTCTTTCAAAAATACCAGGGCTCCATTGAAATTATTATGAGGAATGCTCTTAAATTAACAGTCTTTGGGCGGATAAAAATATAGCGCTGGAATCGAATGTCTGGGGAACGTAATATATGAAAACTGCTTGTAAATTGCTTACATTGAATGAAGAATCTTCAAAACTTCCAGATAAAAAGCAAGAAATTAAAAAAAATGAAGGTAAAAGATTTCTAAATATATTAGAGTATATTTAGAATAATATTTTCTCTAGTGTTACTTACGAAAATAGAAGAATTATTCCTACAGATAACAGAAGATCTATACACGAGGCTTTATGGAATAAAATCAGAGTTTTGTCTCGTTTATCTACTGATTTGTGATCAGTACTATGGACTGTACAGAGTCCTTGAAATATTTAAGAAACACAACATTTTTTAGACTAATCACCTTCTTGTTATTAATAATAGTAATAAAGCCAAAATATATTAAAAAAATATATATGTCTTATGTTCATAACCCACATACTATATTTCACCTAAACTCAAAATAAACTACTACAACAACAACACTACTAAAATTGCATTCAACTGCCTGCCTGCATACACCCAACCCAGCCTTAAAAACTATCAGCTCTTGAAAAAAATATTAAATGACAGTTACTTTTGTTTTCATGCAGCAAAACATGATCGATGACCGTTATTGTTGCCAGACAGCAACAGTAAAAACTGCATGTATTGACTTTACAATACTTTTTATTGCATATTTTCTGTTACTTCAAGATGCTTTTTATTTACAAACTGCGACCAAATATTTGTGTGTACATATGTCGGTGTTAAGTGCCATTTTTTGCATTTATGCAAATTTGCAAATTTATGCGAGTGGCTTCTTTGTGAAATTTTTCATTCGTAAAAAGATGTGGTAAAAATACTCCAGCGCACAAAACCGGTCAACAACGTGGGTGTTATTGTTATTGGTTTACTGTTATTTGGTCTTTATTGCCTGCATGTCTTAGTTTTTGCTTTATTTTGTTTGTCAGGAAATGACGACTTTGACAGTTGACAATGACAATCGGCATAATAACGGTACAAGTTTGCTTGGCACTCTCAGTAGTCTCACTATTATATTAGTTATTGGCAGTCAATTTGGGAAATCTGTTGGTGAGCACATAATATGTAAATATAGTGAAGCATAGAATATGGCACTATGTTTTTTTATTCGATTGGAGATTTGGGGTAAATTTTGTGCCCATTTAATATTTTAATATGCAAAAGGAAAACTTTACTTTGCTCACGACTATAAATTTTGTGGGAATGTGATAAAACAACAAAATAAAAGCTCTAATTGTTATTCTTGTAAAATGATATGGCAACTCTAAACAATTTTTTTAAATATGTATATAAGGTTAAAAATTTAAAATTGAACCCGGTCATCAAAAAATTTAAAGATTGAATTAATACAGCATATATTTGTTAAAATATTATATGGCAACTCTATTACAATAAATAATGAAAATACGTTTTTAAATCTTTTTTGTTTCTTGCCAATACGGTATACTGAACTCCAAAAGAATATCAATGGGTTGGTAAATAAACATGTAATAGTACTCATTTAAACATGTATGGCAACCCTATTTATTTATATGTCCAACCATGCCTGACTATATAAGTGTACATAAATGTGTGAAATGTGTAATATTAATTCTGTTTTCTTTCCATGCATATGTATATGTATATCTGTACATAAAATTTCAAATGTATGGCAACTCTTTTAGTTACTTATCTAACAAATCAGCAAATATGATTTTTTAACGATGATTGCAATTACAAAATTATATTACTACAAAATCTTCTCTGTTTTACCTTTGGAATTATTTTTAATGTGGCAACCCTATTAAAATGTAATTTTTTACATTTACTTCAAATATTTAAAAGAAATTCCATTAAATACCGTGCGTACTAAACTTTGCAAACAATTTATTATACTAATATTTAATGATAAACGGCAACTCTATCAAAAATTATAAAATAATATCCACAAATATGTTTTTCTAACTTAAAAAAAAAACATTTTCTTTACGAAATCTTTTTTTTTTATTTAAAAGAAAAAAATTATATTTTGCACATGGCAGCTATAAATTTTACATTATAAATATTTACAACATGGCAACCCTAATTAAAAGTGTAAACCTTGTTTTGGCTTACAATATATAATATTCAACCAATACTTCGTTGATGACAAATATTTGTTTAAAAAATTTAAAACAAATTTTTATTGCTATATTCTCACACACTACTGCTTTACAATATTAATAATAATATATATTTACTTTTACATAATATAATTTCGATCGATATTTCCGCATAACAACAATGGCAACCCTAGTGCCATTCAAGAGCCGGTTTACTTATACTTTTATCATCATTTTATTAAAAATCGCTTAGAAAAGAACATCTGTCCAAAAAAGTGTTTAGAAACTTGAGCTGTGCAGAATTTAATATCTAAGCAAAAGTGTGAAAAAAATTAGTAGTAGCCACAGCAGTTTAAATCAACTTGCCACCATTCACACGCTGGCACATTTTACGCGCCACACAAACACCTACAAGCGAACACGCCAGAAGCCGAGACTGCCACAGTGAAGGTGAAATTTGATACGTGCACCACCCGCATAGCCAATGTGGTGCGCATTGGTGGTAAGTGTGGCAAGATGTTGGCTAAATGTCGAAAAAACATGAAAAAATGCTATTTTATGGCAGAGCATATTTTTGTGGCAAATAGTTGGATAAATATTAAAGGAAGAAATTAAAAAAGAATGTGAAAAAAATTAAAAGAATTGCAAAAAAAATTTAAAAAAAATATATTAAAAAAATTGCACAACAAAAGCAAAAAAAAATATTTGCTACCGCAACTGCTACACTTTGTTTTGGCTGCCTGAATTTTAGAATGCCCAATTTCAAGATTAAGCCATATGCCACCCACACACACGTACACGTTGAATAATTTGCCACATGCGCGCTGTTGTTGTCAACAAATATTTCCATTTGCTGTTTGAACTAGCATATTTTTGTAAGTGTGTATGTTGCTGCAGCCAGACCGTGCAGCAACTGAAATGTCAGCGTTGAAAAATTGCAAGAAGCACGAAAAGGCGATAGAACGCCGCAAAAAAATGAAAAATAAAAAATAAATGAAAAAAATGTTGCCAAATGCTTTGGTGCCGCGACAGTTGCAACATGCAACGGCACAGCGTTTCAGTCACACGTAGCGCAGTTGGACAGTTGTTCGCTGCTTTTTGGACAAAATTGTTGTGCTGAGCAAGTTGGCATGTTGAATTGGTTGGACATTTCGCATGTCATGACATGCAAGTGAAAGCAGGTTAAATGCAAATGTACGCAAATGCAATGCAAGAAAGTGAAGCATGAGCAAAAATGTGATTGAATTGGGCAAGAACGGAGTGCAGGAGAAAAATATCTTAAAAAAATAATACAACTAAAAAAATACAAAAATGGGAAAAATTGAGAAAAAAAATTAGAATTTAAAATAATATTAAAATAAAAAATTAATATAACTGAATTTGAGACTGAACTGAATTTAAAAAAGTTTGGGGACTATTTTTTATCAATATAAATTATAATTTTTAATACAATTTTTTTTTTATTATTTGAATGTTGTAAATATTATTATACAACTTGTTGGGCAGCAAGTAAAATATGCATATAAAAAAAATAACAAAAAATATATATCATTTTTTGCTTTTAAAACAAATTATTTTGTCCAAAAAAAAAAATTGAAAAAAGAATTTTTTTAAAATCAAGCAAACCAAATAATTTTTGAAAAATGCAAATACAACACAAACAAATTACGAAAAAATTACACTAGTACACTTACATCACACAAATAACTTCTAATTATTCGATTTTATCAAAAAAATGTTTCTTTAAAAAATTGTCTGAAAAATATATATTTTTTTTAAGTTTAGGTATACATAATGAGGAATTTTTTTTAAATAATTTTAAGTTTTAAATAAAAAATGTTGTTAAATAAAAAAACTAAAATCCAATTATAAAATTCAAAATATATTATATTTTAAGATAGCATCGAATAAAATACCACGAATAACGAAATACTCGAATTTCAAAAACAATAAAAGACTTAAGACACGAACTTCTATAAATCTAACACTGACTTGAGAAAAGCTGCCAAAATGTTGCTGAATTGAAAGATAAGAACATTTTAGGCGAAATAAAAATTAACATTTTTTCCTCCGCTAATAGATAGCGTTCGCCAGCAGTGCGCGTGCAAAAGTGTTAAGCGGCAAACTTGCTGCTTTTTTTAAGCTATTCTTATTATGTATATAAAAAAGTGCTGCCGGGTGGAGTGGGTGCGCTAGCGAACGCGTTGTGATAAATAATTGTTATCGATAAAATTATATACTGCGAAAATGCCGTTAGCAGGCAGAGTGACCAAAGCAAACAGAAGACCTAAGACACAAACTTGCTCTACTGCTGCCGGTGGACACACCCACATCAGCTTATATATTATATATATGCACATATTTCAACATATATTTTCGAGAAATATTTTATAAAAAACACTTTTGTGTGGCATACGGAACTTTGTTGCTTGAACACGCCACAGCTCACGAATTAAATTTTTGCTTATAAGCGATCGAATTACGGCAAAAAAGCGCAAGAAACACAGGAAAAAGAGTAAAAGTATGCAGAGAAAAATGAAATATAAGATAGCAAGCAAAAAAGAATTTATTGAAATACCGTTAAGGTCGTTTGGGCCACACGAACGGTTAGTAGCGCTTCTATTCTTACTCTCTCTTCGGCCGCATTGCATAGAAAAAGTAAAAAACGAGAGATAACTAAAAGTAAATATATGCACAGCACAAGTTTGTGCCAACGTAGACAGGCTTAGCGTTGATTTTGAAGCTGGAGCGTTTAACTGTCGTTGTCAACGCGCTCACGTTATAAGCCGCAAGCAGGCAAATATAAGCAAACAGACAAAAAAGTCAAGAGTAACAAACCTCATTGCATTGTTATTGTTCTTATTTCTTTAGTTTCAACTTTATTGTGAGCTTCTTCTTTGCATTGGCTTGCCTTGGCTTTTACATTGACCTCATTTGGAGCCGGGAGTGTGGCTTACAACTGCCGCCTGCATTCTTCTTACATGCGAGCAGGCAAAGCGTTGCAACAACGTTCGTTCTCGTTGGGGGCATCACTTGTAGCTTTGAAAATATTTATGATTTTTAATTTTTATTTTTTTTTTTTTTATTTTTTTATAATTTTTTTATTTTATTTTGTTTACTTTTTTTTTGAATTTCACATATCTCTTCTTCAGCTAAAAAGCCTTTTTATCACCCTTTTATGCTTTGATAAATTGTTTCATTTCATTTGCTTTCGATTTTTTGGCGCTGAATTGGCTAACCAGTTTGCCAGCCGGCCGGTCCAAATGAAGCTATAAAGCATGTAGCGTGTTTGTAGAGCTGGTCGCATGGCCGCTGAAGATACTGACAACCTTCTGGTAGCTTTTCACTTTACTTAATGCCAATAAATTTCTTACAATTTTTTCTGTTATTTTTTATTTTTATAAATTTTTTTGTTTTTGTTTTTCTTCCAAATACTCTCTTTGTCCACTTTTATATGTGCTAAAAAGCGCATTAAATTCTTTCTTAATGGAAAATAACAACAGGAGAATATATAAGAAGGAAAAAAATAATACCCAACAATAAAAATAAAAATCTCCAAAACATACTAAAATCTCTCAAACTTGCCGAATATTATGATTAACAGTTTTGACAGCAACGTTGTCAAGCATAATGATGATTACATAGGCCGATGTCGTTCTAAAAGGGGTTAAGCGCGCTTGGGCTGACACCAAAAGCTTGTAGCTGGTCCGCTGGTTCAGCGTCTGTGGCCTGATTGTTGCACCAACCAGCACCAGCCTTGCAACAATATCAGCACTTTGCGACGACACGCATGCGTCATAAATTATAAGCAACACTTTTATAGCAGCAGCAGTATATAAAACCACAACAACAATAACAACAATTCATTGCATTAATAATAGCCAGAATTTAAGAGAATAAATTACGCTGCGCTGAAAGCCTGCAAGTGCAGCGGCTGTTGAAGGCCAGTAAAAGGGCTGACAACAACAAGAAAAGTACAAAAATTTAATGAAAGCAGAAAACTGCTGCACTTTTACCACAACAACACATCTGCTATTGTGTTCAAGTGCATTTTGATTTAATTTTCACTTATTGTAATTGTTGCTGTAATAAAAAATGCTCAGCCTTTTGGCGGTTTGCTACACTTTTAATTTGTTGTTATTATATTTATCGTTGTAATTTTGCAATTAAGCGCGTTTTTAATGACTTTTTCACTACGAAATGAATCCATCTTCTGGAAAGTAATTAAAACATTTTATAGGTCACTTTTTCGTGCAGCACGTGAGTTGCATATTTTGTTGGTGGTGGTGGAATGGTGGTTAAGCAGTGTTGGTGGTATAGTTTTGATACAGTTAATATAGCTAAGTCCACTTGTTATCTGTGTTCGAAGTTTGTTTGCTAAAAAGCAGGTGTACAACTGACTGATTGTCATTAATAGTTTTTTGAAATTAAGTCTGAATAAATGTCTTTTCGTAAGGCTCTCATCTAAATTTTTACAGATTATATAAGAAAATATCGCTATCGTTGCAAAACCTTTGATTAAAATTTTTAGAAGTTCTGAGAGAAGACATTTTTCGTTTTTTTCCGTTTTCGTTTTGATTATTTTCTACAAAGAGAGTTGTTTACACTTCTTTTCCTGACAAAATTGGCCACAATCAGTCACTTTAGGTCAGGTTCACCTGAAACTCGCAATTGCAAATAAGCATTGAAGCAAAAAGTCATGCAAAATCTAAAAATATTAGAGATAGGAGACTCTTGGTCGCAATTTTGTGATTCAAGTTGCATCTAACGCTATACATTTTTAGTAACTGTTTTAAGAGTGTAACCATATATCTTACAAAATAAGTTGCAAAAAACAAAAAAAAATGTATTGTCTCATTTAATTTTCTGACATCTCTAGAATATTGTCCAAAATTTTCAAGTTGAGCCCAGTAATAGTTTTGAAGGTACAGCTTTCAAAAGTTCATTTTTTATATGAAAAAAAAAATGAATGAAAATAGAGCATTTTTGCTCGACGAAACCCCTTAATATATGTACGTACTACACGACTGGCATTGTAAACATAAAAAAACTAATATTGATTTTATGAACTACCTCCTTCTTCATTAATACTTTCAAACTTACTGTGGCAATATTATTTTAAGAGCCAATCTTCCATAGGCAACAACGAACGCTTACCTGTAAGGAAGAAGAGAAAATGTTGTAATAAGTTTTGTAGTTGTTAAATTTCTTGACAAAAATTCCCACTTAGTTATATGTAGGTTATATTATAAATAGTTCCGAAATTACTGTGAAATTTTTACTTGTATGATTGGTGCTAATGTTGAGATAAAGCAATGAACAAAAGCTGAGCGTTTTAACAAAAAGTAAGGAGTTCAATATCAATACATTTATCTAATTTAAGGTAAATTTTCTATAATTTTTTGGTAGAATTTAATATGTTTATTTTGCTTCGGCTGAGCCTGTAACTTCAAAACTAAAAGCATACAGGTTTGAACTGTACTCTATACTTGTACAATAAGTTTTTCTGCATTCGCAAGCGCTCCGATTTCTTACAAAATATCTAGGCAAACTTAACATCCATACAATGACAGGTATATGGCTCAATACTGAGCTAAATACTAACAGTAGTAGCTCTGATGGAATATTTCAGAGAGACTTAAATATATATATTGACAAGAGCCATAACCAATTTGCTATCAAAGAAAGCCTAATATACCACAAAAAAGCTCTTACAACTGCGGAAAATACACTTTAAATTGGAATTGCGTTCAGTAACCAAAGCCTTTCTTATTAGATAGGCGTCAGCAGTGTTAGTGCTCTTCTCTTAAATGATACTGTTGGAGGTGGAATTTTTTTATTTTTTGGCAACGACCAAAATTTTGGTAAAATTAAACTTTTTAACCAACGACACATTTTTTTTTTTAGGTTTCATCCACGGAGCAGGCCGGAATCACTGCAGCAGTTAAGGACATTTGTCTTTTTGGTGCCTTGGGAGATCACACGAACATAAAAAAGATTATAGCAACCTAGCGAAAAAAATGTTTCGGCTTGCGTGCGCAGTTTATATGGACCAGCCGAGTCAAATTTGATTTTGAGTGTTTATAATATAAATATTATTATATTAGCTTCAAAAGATCGCAAAGGTTTTTTGAAACGCGTCCAAACCAATATGAGTTGTAAGTTTGGCAACTAAGAAGACCTTCAAATAAGCATGGCGGTTGCTTAGATGTATGCAGAATTCAGAAGAACTGCAGAAAATCCAAATTTACTCTACAAAAGTGAACGCAGTTTATTAGAAATACTGCTAAGACTCATCCATCAATATTCTTATCTATTTTACAGCATTTTCAGAACGAATCAGTAGGAAGAAGTATCGCCAAATACCATGCCATAATCCTCAGTCTCATTAACCTTTTTCTTTTAAACACAAAAGCTTTTTGGTGCTCTTATAATGATAAATTCAGTAGCTAAAACCAATTGTATAATTAATGAGTGAGAGCAGAGTAAACCTTAATGTAATGAAATTTCCTTATTAAAATTAAAAAATATTTTTTTTTGGTTGAAATTTCCCTTAGCTAAGTGAGTAGCTCAATGTGCTGCTTGCGACTTAAATAGCACAAGCAAATCTTTTTGCATTTATTGGAAAACATATTTTTATCAGTACTCATGCCATAAGTACCCATATCTTATATCAAAACTTTTTTTCGCAATGCAATTTAAACACGACTCGCGACAGATAATTTACTTTAGTGGACTTTAATAAGTAATATTTGTATTTTATTGGCAATAAATAGTGACAGCGGTGGCACAACGGGGGCACAGCGGTAGACGCAGTCAATGTCAAAGATGATACTCTCACTTTTTGCCATGTTAATAGCTCAATAAAGTATTTTTCAACACAAAAAGAGACAAATTCACAAAACAAAAAGCAACAGCAAAAATACAACAACAAGAAAAAAACAACAACAACAAAAGCAGCAAAAGGTATGATGGCAAAAAACGTGAAAGTCATTGATAATGAAATTGAATATGAGAAGCGCCAATAAAAAAAATATGTATAAAATAAAAACAACAACAAAAACATAAAACAAACGCGTCGTAAAAACGCCAAACCAAAGCAAAAAAACACAGCGAAATTCAATTCGATTGCAATTTTACCAACAACAACAACAATAAACGTCAAGTGGGGGCGCTGCAGCCAGAAAAGAATTGTAAAATTGGCACACAAAAAAACTGCGAAAAAAAATTCCCAACCTATGAAAGTGAGTGCGGCGGCAAGGCAGCAAGAGCATGAAGTAGTCAGCGGGAGGGAAGATCGCCTGCGCGCTGGCACTTTAAGCGACAATGCGAGCAATTTCCCTTTTATGTGGCACTATATCATAGTGCAACAGCAACAGCAACAAAAAAACAATAAACAACAAACAACCAATAACAGTAAATAAATACAAGTATGAAAATAAAATGCCAACTTTTTTTTTGTTTTTTTTTTTCGAATAAATTGGTTGTTATACATTTTTGTTGTAGCGCTGTTGCATGCAGCGCGCACATTTCATATTTCACACTGCCGCGCACCTTCGGGCTGCCTACCCCTCTGAGGCACCAAGGTATATAGTACTAACCGAAGTCACAAATACAGGCACATATACATACATATCAATATACAAATAAACACAAATCGTCGTTTGTTTGTGTGCACGTTTTTAGGTGATTATGCCGCGCCGCACAGCGTGTCATTCACCGCACGTTTGGCGCGTCATTTTAATGACGTTGAAGTGTACGAAAAATAACGATATTTAGACAAAAGTCAACGCGAACTGAGTGAGCTGAGTTGAGCATTGTGCTATGTGCTGGTTGTGTGGCACGTTGCAATTCGTTATGTGGCACGACAATGACAGTGGCTGGTTGTTGTAGGCCAAAATGAAATAGCCAAAGCCTCAACCCCACCACCGCCGCTCATCTATTGACCATTGCAGGCCAAATGTTAAGGGCAAAGTAAAAACCAATAAAATTTTTGAAGAGCTGCTCATAAAAATTGGCCAAAATCAAGTGAGCGAAGTTGAAGATGCGCCGGCGGTTTCTATAAGCAATAGAAAGTATAAGGATTACTTAGTGTTAGACAGATCGTTTCATATAAACTTTTTTTTTATAAAAATGTTTTTGGTTTTTTGGAAAAGTAAATTTGCTTTTGTATCTTATTTGATTTGCTGCATCTATTCATGGTCATTATTGTGTAAGAGAAAAAGCCAATTAAGCGGGAAATGTAAATTGGCTGGAAAAGTTCACGAAACGCAAATTGTAGCAATAGCAATTGCATCCGCCTTCTTTCTGTGGCAAAACTTCATTGTACGCTTGTCATTTTGATAGTTGAAATTTTAATTTGAAATTTTATAATTTTCAGTTTGGAGACTTAAGCTGATATTGCAATGATTTTGGTAGATATATTTTAGACAACATTAAAACATTAAAAAAAAAAACTTAAAATATTAAAATAAATTAAAATTAATATATTAATTTCAAAAATCAAAAAAAATAAATTAATTTAAAAAAAAATTTTAAAACAAAATTAAATTTAATAAAAAAATAATAATATAAATAAAATATAATAAAATAAAATAAATAAATAAAATAAAATATTAATAATTTTAGGAAAGAAATTTCGAAGAACAAAAGGAAATAAATTAATTTAAAATAAAATGAGATAAAATAATATAAAAAAAATTTAAAACCAAATTAAATTAAATAAAACAAAAACATTAAATAAAATAAAATTAAAAGCAAAGAGAAATCTTTGTGTTAAAAATATTTTTGTTTGTAGAAAATGTAAACAGTAAAAAATAATAAACTACAACAACTCGACAAAAAAAATTCATTTCCAACTTTTTTTCTATTGTTTTGTGTTTTTTTTTTTTGTTTTTACTCAACAAATAAATCAAATAAAATAATTATGCAACCAAAAAATACTTAAAAAATTAAAATAAATTAAAATTAAAATTTTTTTAAAAATTAACCTCAAAAATTAAAAGAAATTTAAATTAAAATATTAATTTAGGAAAGAAATTTCGAAAAACAAAGAGAATTAAATTAACTCCAAATTAAATGAGATTAAATAATATAAAAAAATATAAAATAACAAAATTAAATAAAATTTAATGAACTAAAATAAAATAAAAGTATATAAAATAAAAATAATTAAAATAAAACAAAAAGATATATTATATAAAATATATATCTAGTAAACAATTGTGTTAAAATATGTCTTTAGAAAAATTAAAAATTATTAACTCAAACTAAAGAAGTAAAAAAAACATGCGATATAAAATAATTATCTTACATACAATTTGTTTTTATTAGAATTTCTTTTAAGTATCATCTAAATAATTTTAAAATTAAATTTCGGTAATTTTGGATACTTTTTTCATTACTTCTTTTTTCAATAAAAAATAAATAAATTTATACATATATATAAACATATTTATAATACTTTAAGAAATATTTTTATTAAATCAAAATTTTTCATGCATGGCACTTTTGTGAGTTTTCCTGGCCACCCTACTATTGTACATATGCACACGTAAAATATTTCTGAATGAGAAATTTCACATAAAAATTTGCTAGGTATGCAAAAAAATAAAAAAATATATAGTGACGAAAGCGATTTGCTGTCGTAACCTTCGCAGTCGTTATACGAGTAAATGTGAAATGGGCAAACGTGAATTTTACCGTAAATATAATTATGTAATACTAGATATATATTGGTACGTTTGTGTTAATGTACATAACGGACGTTTGCATTGTTATGGACTTATTGAATATTCAGCACAAGAAAAATGGCATAAAGTAGATTATTTTTGATTGTTCATATATAAAAAATGAAAAAAAAATTTCTGTTAGGAAAAGTAAAAATAAAAAATTGTTGCACTGAATAGAAAAATATTAATGCCATAAATTTAACATAGTATCATGCAAATTTTAACAACAGATTATAAAAAAAATTGTATAGCACATGATATAAACAAATGTAAGAGTGTACTGTTATATTATTAAGTTAACATAAAAAGAAAAATGTTGTATAATATTATTTGCGGATAACAGATGTGGCTTCAGTATTTGTAAAATTCCCTGCTCTCAAATAGCGCGATTTTCAGAGTGGCACAATTCTTTCAAATCACTTAGAATACTATACATTTCTGTTAGACGTATAAATTTTAATTGAGCTCTCTAATACCTTCGTTTATTTTATTCATTCTACAAGCAAGAGCTTTTAAATACTTATTCAAAAGCTCTCATATTTTTCACATTCAAAATCTTTATATTTTGCCTAATTTTCATATCGAATGGGGTTCGGGTATAGAAATCTTGATCCGCATGATAAAATTAAACCAATGTTTTGCATTAGATTTTAATGTGCCTCAATTAAACAATTAAGTTTGATAACAACAAAGCAAAAATACCAAAGAAAATAAAAATAAAATAAAAGAAAACCCCATGTGAATGTGAAATTTCAAATTCTCACGTACATAACCATGGCAAATTAAAATAAATATAATGGAAAACAAAACAATTGGCAAAGCGGTTGCAGCAACGAGTAACTGGACACCTAAGCTTGTAAAACTTCGTTGCAACAATGGCAATATTGATGCTACGCCACGGTATGCTATGCTATGTTATGCTGTGCTATGCTATTGAAACGCGTTGCTCTTGTGGCCATTATTTTATGAGACGAGAAAAATATTTTGTGACCCAATAAATTTGCGACACGTGATGTCAACAAAAGAAAACAGCGCTTTCGACAGCAATGAATGAGCGCACGAACACACAAACGAGTAACTGTGATGCACACAAAATAGACGAGGCATTGACAAGCGCATCAATAAAAGGGCAATAACAGTCAAATGAGATAAGCGACGACGACGAGCAGGTAAAAAATTAGAAAAAAGACTAAACTATAGCAAGAGATTTAGGAAAAAAGAGAGAAAAAAGTAAGAGGGAGAAAGATAGTGTGGAAGTGCGCTGGCAATAAACGTGGGAAGCGTGAAAATCTGCAGCAAGCGGCAATAAATGAAAACCAATGCAGTAGGTAAGCATTTATGTAGAGCGGTTTTCCGCTTGAGTAAAAGGAATTCAATGCACTCGCTAACGCAGTCAACAAATGTAGTTAACGGACTTTTATAGCTGAGAAATATTCCACTTTTATCTCCTTTCGAAATTATTTATGTTTGTGTGTGAAAATTTTGTTGCCACCGTGCGCGACCATTTCCGAAATTTTGTTTTTGCAATTTCAATATTCTGGCATTTGGTGTCATTTTCTCCTTCTCTCACTCGCCTTCTATGCTATGAAAGCCATTTTTTCCTACCGAAACGTGCTTAACAAGGGCGTAGTGCGATTAGTTGCAGTTGTGGCACATATACTCATATTAACTGTAAAATTAGTTATTTATGGGAGAATAATTAGCATATTAAATCGGTTTTTACTTTAACTACCTACCTACTTATACTAAAATATTGATGTCGGTCTAGGTTAATGTGTATGGAACTATATATCTACAAGTATATCTTTATGTATGTATATAAATATATATTATATTACTTGAAATTGATATTAGTTGTAACAATAAAAAAAATGTGGCAACTTTAATTAGACTTTTTTAGTAAATTACATATTAATGTGTTAATTTTTAGCTACTAAGCGAGGTGTATGTCCTCGATCAACTCGTCTAGCGCCCATATGTAGGCTCTATTTTTTTAAAAATTTATTTCGTTGCCTACATTTAGGGTGCACATTTAAATTTTTAAATATTTTCAAAACTAAATATAATCTTCTCTCACAGATATTGTAGATAATATTTCTCTATCTATCTGTAAAAAACTATAAAACCCTTTTATTCATATTAACTAAAGAATATATATTTCCAAAAATCGCAGCTTTGAGCTTAGCACAAGCTAAAGTTTTAGTTCCATTTTTAAATTTTATTATTTAAAACTCTAATAGTGACCACTAAAACCTACCCTACATACTTACTATTTTCTATGTCTTAAAAACATAAATATTAGTGATTATAATCGAAGTAGAGCAATACCTGTTTTTCATTGAAACAATTTGCTTCAAAATCGTACTCAGTATAAAGGTGGTAGCTTTCTGAATAACAAGTGAAAGTAATCTTTTTTTGAACTCAATCAAAATGCTAAGCATAGAGTATTAGAAAAATTGTAAGGCAGCTGATAAAATCTCTACTCAAGCCTTTGAATGAGCTTTCGCTGAGTTTTTTGTGGAATTTTCAACTATGAGACTTTAATAAATAATCTTTGTACCAATGGCCTGCTTTCAGGATTTCAGGAAAAGTACTAACTTTTAATTTTTATGCAAAGCTGTCATTATCTTAGCTTGATGCATAAAAAAATAGATTTAAAAAGCTTTTTGAAGCTTGATATTTGTAACATTCAACAGCTTTAATCAATTGATTATGATATTGAGACAAAGTCGAGACCTTTGTTAGAACTTTGGTAGAAGTACAGTAAAAATAAGAACTGCAACCAATAAAATCGGTCAAGTATTTCTGATAGCTTGGATTGAAGAAATTGACTTTTAAAATAAATTTTTGCTACATTAAAGATAAGTAAAAAAACTCTTGAGATTATAGCGGACCACTATTTAGGCAATATTAACGAGGTTAGTATACCTCTGAACATATTCTAACGAGCATTAAAGCAAGTTTAGTAGTAAACCTTGATTAAGAACTTCTGGCTTACCCGTTTATTGGAATATCCGATAAACTTAACTAAATCTATTGCTTCTTCGAACGCTTAACTGAGCTGACAAGTAGAAATAACGGTAATTTTTATAGAAAACTTTAATTACTTCATCTGGCTTGTTGATCCCCATGGTGAATACCATGAGCAATTTAATCAAAATAAATCATCATAGCCGCGCCAGCATATGCTGAGTAAAAGGAACGCTCTCAGCTGTGCGCCCAATTAAAATTGAAAAGCCAGAATTTAAATACTTTGATAGCACAACAAACGCAGCGTTTGATTGGTTTCGATACACCTATGGATGTTATATATGTATTTCTATGCGGTTGTGTGTGTGAGAAGTTTCCAGCCGAGACAATTTGCCAACGCATATCAATATAATCATTATATGCGGTATGTAAACATATTTGTAATGCATGGCCGCGGCGGGCAGTGGTACGCCATAATGCTGGTGGCCCAATTAAGACGCGCGCACCACAAGTGGCAACAACGACCCATATTTGTGAACAATACAGTAGGAGTTGAGAAAATGAGACGCTGACAATTAATTTCGTTGCAGGCGCATTCTAAATACACACGCATACACAAATGCAGTGATATGCGCAGCTGATGGCCGTTTGCTGGCGCGCAGGCGCAAAAGAAATTCGAAATATAGCGTTGGAAAGTACATTTAATGCGCCACATGAGTTGACAATGCCGTTGAGCGCATTTTATATGAAAAAAGTGGAAGTGTATACAATGTGCAACAACACTTAATGATGCCAGATAAAAGCACAGATCGCTATGGCAAGGCCGCGGAAGACAGTTGCCAGGCGGTTGGAGGTGCAAAGCTGAAGGCATTGTGGTAAATATATGTGTAAGTGTGTTGAAAAGTGGGTAAAAGCGCTACACGGGGTGCGCGTGCCACACACAAATAACAGTAAATAACTAAACTGCGAATGACTATCATTTCTTAACAGCAGAAATGGCTAAGTCAAAATTTTCTTATTTTATTTCTTTATACTTTTCGAGGAAAAAGTTCAGCGCTTTGAAATGTAGAACTTCAAAAAGCGAAAACTTCCCGCTGCGCGCATGACAACGGCAACAACACAGTTGCCACAAAAGTCAATATAATGAGTGCAGCACACAGACGCGCGTCAGACAACAAGAGCGCATGCCAGTTTTTTGCTGCCGATTTAGCCGAAAAACCAAAAAAATCTCTGCAGATACAACGTGCGGCAGCTAGAAAATTGGGTCGCCAGCGCTGTTGTGGCACAACAATGTAGGATGTCTGTATGTCTATACGTTTATCTGAGATAGGCGGCTGCGGCTTGCGCTTGCAGTTGTCGGAAGATAAATGATGCACCCGCGGCAGCTTATAATGATGGAGTGTTAATGTTGCACAGTTGCATGGTGCCTGTTGCAAGTTGCATGCTGTCCCATGCATGCCTGATGTGGCGGGTTCAGTGAAGGTGCAGTCAGATAATCGAAGGTGTATCAGAAGGAAGTTGCAAACTCTGGTGGGCGGCGTTGAGGCGCGAGAAAAAGTGTTGACAAGTTCATGAGGCGAACCACGTTGCTTCTGACCGCAGCAAGTGGATTGAGGAAAAGGTGAAAACAGAAGGTGATGGAAAATAGAAAGATAAAATAAAGCAAAGGAAATATACCAGAATTTATTGCATTTAAGGGTGTGTCGGAATAAATTAGAGAGTCAGACTGCCAAAATTTATTTACGAGTGAGTCGACTTGCAAGAGCTTAACAGTAAAAGTGAGTTCAATAGTTCAAAAAGATACGGGGACATATCAATGGTAAGCACTTCAGGCCATGTCGTATAAAGTCAAGTAGAAACCGCACCTTTAGGATTGTCAAGGGCTCATTTGTTAACGAAATTGTTCTCAGACAGGACCGTGAGGCTTTGTCGGTTGGTTAAAAGATGTGAATATCGAGCTTCAGGCTTTAAAAGAGTCTCTATGGTAATATGATCTTATGATACTCAAAGAAGATCGAATAGATCTTCGCAGAACAAGAGGAAGAGGAATTGGTCGGTTGAGAGCTCCAGCCTTTGAAAAAGTATCTGTGGTAATAGCTCCTGGTACTAAAAGAAGACCGCGGAGACCTTCGTAGATTAAGAGATCAAGATCGGTTGGTTAAAAGGTGTGGAATATGTAAAAGAGGAATGGTTTTATATTTTCACCTTCTTGAAACGTTCAGCTCAAATAAAAAAGAGTCAGGGGTTACTTCCGCGCTCTTTTTTTTTTCTTTACGGAGTTTGTTTGAAGAAACAAGCTTTAAAGTGTAATAAAACTTCCTTAATATATTAATAATTTTGTTTGTTTTGTTGTTTTTGTTCTTCGTTTTATTTCTTTTTGTTTTTTGTTTTGTCCTTATATTATTTGTGGCACTTTTTCTCGAACTTGCTGTCTTAATCACTTATACATTTGTGAAAGTTGAATGACCAAATTTGTGGCAGGAAGTCTGCCAACACAACGTAGTAAAAGTGCTGACAAACAGTACAACAACAAAGAAACGTTGCCAACAACAACAGCTGCAAGCGTAGAGAGACATGTAAAAAAACTTGACAGCATTCCTTGCAGCAGGAAACAGCAAGCAACAAAAACAAAAATCATGCAACTACAGAACACTCTCGAGCGGCATTGACAACGCAACGACGGCGCGCAACAATGGAAATGCCACATGCAACTATAAAAGTAAACAATCAGACAGACAAGCTAAGCGCGCAGTTCATTTAAATACTGATTTAAGCAAAAACGAAGCAAACAAATCGCAACTGACTTTTTTGTTGCAACGGTGCAGGCGCATACGCAAACGAAACGGATGCAAACGCATTCAAATCACCGCGCGATCAGTGCGCGACGATCATGCCGCAACGATAGTAGCGCGCGTCGCCGCTCACGCGTTTGGCCGCATTAGCTGCAACTCTTTCGCTTTCTATCAGCGCCCAATAATGCTTGAATTTGTGGCATGTCTGTTTTTGCCTGCGCGCCGGCCTGTAGTCAACTTGTTAGCCAATTCTTACTTTCTTGCTGGCAGATTTATTGACTGTGAAATGTTTTGTGTGTGTATGTGCGCGCGCGCGTAGCAAAAACAGTTACTTATACTCCAAACTCTATGTATACTTGTAAATTTCTGAGTAACCGCGCTGGTTGAAAAGAACGTCAGTGAATTTAGAGCAGATTCTTATCAGGCAGACACGATGACTAGGAAGTCAATAAGCAAGAAGCGGCAGGAAGCCTGACTAGGCGCTTTTCATGACGCGCACACACACACACATATGTACATATATATATCTTAAGCGCAAACTAAAGCTTTAGTTAAGCCATAGTTGTAACTATGTCTGCCGCTCATGCTGATAAATCGAATTTTGGAAAGCAGCAGACAACGAAAGCGCAAAGCGGCAATAATGCGCGCTTTTTTACAAGCAGTTTTTTGTTTGTTTTTGCTGATCGCGCTGATCTTCACTGACCACAATAAGCGCTGGAAAAATTTTAATAAAAAAGCAGTGAAATTCAAATAGTGCTAACACCCGCACTTTCTAGTTTAGAAAAGTACAAGCGGCAGGCGTTCAACCGTACGACCTCGCTTTAACTGCTCTCCATTTGTTCGGCTGTGCTCGCGCTGAGATCATGCCAGCATTTAGCTTGTGGCGCTGTTAACTTTTTTTATTGTTCAATTTGATTTTTTTGTATATTTTTTTTCAAAGTTCTTTTGTGAAATATTTAACCAATTATATTGATATTTTATGGGGCTGCAGCACTTACTGCTGCTCCGCTTGCTTTAGCTAGAACGCCACTACTTGTGGGCGTTTGCTTACTTCATCAATTTGAATATCATTTCGAGAAGTATAAAAAAATTTGCTCTTTAGTTTGTTATTTTTATATTATATTTTGCTGTTTGATTATTATAAAGATTTGATGCATGAAATTGAAATAAATCGCAAAATAGTTGCGCGCTTTTATGTAAGGAATTTTTTTTTATTTTACATTATACAATGTACATTTCGGTCGTTCCGTCGAGGAAATTTCGGTTGATGTCATTAATCAAGTAGACAACTGAAACTAAATAGATGTCTTAATATTACTTTAATAACCTCACCAGAATTTCAGGCATAAGTTCCGCAACAGTTCAGAAGATCTAGGCGATCTATGGCATTATACTCACCCTTGCCTTATACTTGCCTAAACCCCAGTTTTTTCATCTCAGAACTCACATATTTCCACCATTTCCGCTGTATACCTTAAAGCTCTTGATTTCAATGAAATTATTCTTGGAAACTACTCGTCAGCTTTAGATAATCTCGTATACGAAAAGTAGTTTTTAGAATCTTTGCTAAGTTAAAGGGCTCTTCAGACAATAGTTTTGAGTTTTGTAACTGTTCTCAAGCCTATTCAAGCGTGATTACTGAACGTCTCTGATATTTAAAACGGAAGCGATAGTCCCTGAGAAGGTTGGGGCTGTATAACCTTGAGCTCGGTACAAATGTTCAAAAAAGGAAAAATAATAGTCGCTCGCTCAATTTGTCTGTTAAAAACTATATCACTATTTGACTATTTACTTATTTTTTTCACTTTTTACCAAAGTTGGTGTTTATTACAATATAAGTTCTGGCTAATATTTCTGCTACTATTATAAATGCCGGTTTTATTATGAGAAATTGTCATTTTGTGTAGTTCTTTTAGAAGCTAAATATCGGAAAAATTTCTACTACTTAAATTTTTTTTGAATGCAATATTAATTGCACCCAATTACCGTGGCTATTATATTTTTATGCAACGTTTAATGCAAATAGCTATATATCACGTTGCTTTGCTTTTTGCGGAATTTTCAACTTACATTTGTAAAAAAAAATTTACTACTATATCTACTACTATTTTTTCAGATAATAATAATATTGTCAAAAAACTTATTCGTAGTTTCTTTTTGTAAGGTTTTAAGTGCTAAAGCCAATTTTTGGCCAAAATATATTTCTACTACTATTCACCAATTTTTTGTACAATAATGCTTCGAGTTAAGCTTTTTGGTTTACATTGTCGCTAAGTTTAGATAAAAAATTTACAAGAAACTAAGTATTGCTTAAATTTTGCTTTCGTTACTAAGACTTACATTGACTATTATTTTTCCTACTGAGATGATTAGTGTAATTTCTAAAACATTAATAATCTACTACTATTTTTTTCAATACATTATATAAATTTTGTTTATTTTTTGTTTACTACAAATATTTCTTGCGTTTTGCAATATTTCTTCACTTAATTTTTATTTATATTTTTTATAGTACAACAATTTTACTCTCATTTTTATAGAAAACATATTTCTACTACTATTTAGCAAATTATTTCGATAAAAATTTACGAAACTAATTATTTTGATACTGCGCAGCCAATTTATTGAGAAGATGTTTTCGGTTATATTGATTAATTTTTGTAATTTTTTTGTTAGTTTTTGCTAAATTTTACGCTTTTTATATTTGTAGAAATTACACTACTACCTTTTTAACATTTTTATTTATTTTTCTTTTTTTTTTGCTATACAAATTTAAATATAATATTTTTCAGGTTAATTAAATATGTATCCAAAATTTCTACTACTATTTGTATTCCTAAATTTAAAATATATTTCAAACTTTAATTTTTGAAATTGATTCCTTAAAAAAAGTTTATCTTTCCCCAGCCATTTTTTTCAAAATTTTTACAATCTTTTGTGTTTTCTGTATTAAAAATATATTTTAAAATAATTTTTTTTTTATATTATTTTAAATTTCCATTAATTTTGTTTTTTAATAAAAATTTTCCCTGACATATTTAATCAAAATTTCTACTACTTTTTTTCATTTATGTTTTTGCATTGTATATAAATATCTTCTAAAATACTATAATTTAAAAACATTTTTTTTCTCTAATATTTGTATTAATTTCTTTAAAAAAAATTGAAATTTTCCCTGGCCGTTTACTATTCGGTATTTCACTTCCATTAACACATTTTATGGCTTTGAGAATTTCAAAACGAAAAACATTATTTTCTAACCACTCAAAGGCACAAAAGATTAAAATTTCGCTTGCCGATGTGGCTAAACGAAATTGTATCTGCATTAGCGTGCCGCACAGTGGTGGCAAGAAATTTCTAACAGCCAACTAAGAGAATTTTCTAATTAGCATGCAGGCACTACAAATTTATGGTGGCTATATGCATGCTTTGTGGGCATAAATACGTACACACATATATGCAAGTGTGAGTGAGTATGTATGCGTGTTTGTGCGCTTGCGTGTATGTCTTCTAAGCGTGTGTGGGCGCAACAAGCCACCACTGAGTGCCAATGCAGACAGCAGCAAATGTGTCCGCGAAGTACGGACCAAACCCACAGTCAAATGAGAGAACAGCAACAAAACTACTGATACTGCTGATTTCACACTGCATAATGCATGTATTTTAATTTTCATTTATTTTTAGTTAAACATTTATTTATTTAATTTCTTTGTTTTTTTTTTTGTTTGTGGCTTGTAAACGAAATGTGGGCGCGGCGGCTGCGGCTAAATGTCATGGCAACACAAATCTTTGGAGCAACAAGCATTTTAAGAACAGGAAATCGAATATAAAAATAAAATGAATATATGAGTGTGTGTGTGTGGGGGGAACAAAGCACACATATGTGAGTGTGCTTAATGAGCAAATGTGTTAAAACGCAGCATTAGAATCTTGGTATGCCGTGGAAGTGATTTGAAAATCCGTAAATGCATGCCTCTATTTTTTTTCTTCTACTTCACTCACTATGCACTTCAGCCCTCGCATTGTGCACTTTATGTCGTTAATGGCCAGTACAGCGCCTCAGACATGTCCGGCGTTGTGATTTAATCATGCAACGGCATTAGGCGGCCGAGCAAAGAATGCAATTGCATTAATTAGCCAACAAATGTAACTGCGATTTGTTGTTGCTATTACGTCAATAATATTCTAAATCACAACAACAGCGCATTAGCATGATCGAAGACACACTTCAAAGCTTTCAGTGCGGCAATTAAGCGCTGACAGTTACTCCGAGCAAAGAGAGCAACAAAAATCGCTTTTATTGCGCTAAAATTTAATTAGAAAATAAAACTTGCATTGATAAGTGTAAAACGGCAATGCAAGCAACTGTTAGAAACAATAAAAAATTGCAAAAATACAGATATGCAGAAATACTCTGATACACACACACACACGTGTTATAAATGCTAGGCATGCTGGCAATGCGGAAACGAAAGTCTTAAGCGACGAACTCGGCATAAAAATTTGTTCAATGAATTATTGCTCAAAATACAGTTAGAATAACGGCGGCATATTACGTAATTTTTAAGTTATTATTATTTTTTAATGAATCCGTAATTCAGATAATTAATTTGAAGGCGAGTAGCCGCATGCGATTTGTACTGTCCCTCAGTTTTTGAGCTATCGATCCGGAGTTGTTCATTTGTCGATATCGCCGACATCGGACCACTATAACATATAGCTGCTATACAAACCGACTGATCAAAATTATGTCCTTGTGGGGAAAACTTAATTATAGTTTCGCCGCAGTTGGAGTTTTTTCTTAATTCAACTCATTCCAAGTAAAGTTATAAATACTCATAAAAAAATATATTTTCATTAAAAAAAAAATTATGTTCATTAAAAAAAATTATTTTCATGAAATCTTCATCTTCATCACCAAAAACATCCATGATTGCAGCATTTAAAAAAGTATATCAATCGCAACAAAAATAATTTAATAATTTCCCCGGCAATCTCAAACTTTTTCTTCTATTTCGCAACCAAAAAAGCACCAGAGCACTGCAGAACAACAGAAACTGACCAAACGAAATCATGCATTATTTATGGCCAAAACGAGGCAACGTGTTGTGGTCGCATTGTTGTTATTACAGCTTTTATTGCAACGCTGCTGCCACTATTCACGTGTGCGTGCATGTGTGTGTGCGCATTGTCATGGCCAATGTTAATGTAAATTTTGACATTCGTATGCCTTTTGCTGGCCTGTTATTACAACTGCTGGTCGCTACCTGTTGACTCCGCTTTATTGGTGTTGTTGTAACTGTTTTTTACATTTTTTATGTAATTCTTTTTGTTGCGGTTTCCTTGTGCTGCTTTTGTTGGCGACATTTACATGTGCAGCACGAAATGCCAAAATGACTTGTAAAGAAATTGTTGGACAAAAACCGTTAAAATAAAATCTAAAAATGCAAGCGAAGAAGCAGACGTGTATTTGCAGCACCAACAAAAAAGCGCACTTACAACTTAAGTAAATAGCGGCAAGCAAGATACAAGAAAAACAGAACTGCGAGCTGAAGCCTTTCACTTTGTGCTGCATGATAAGGAAATAAGTAAAAAAGGTAGCAATAACAAAAAAACATAACAAAAACAACAAATGCTGACCCGCAAATTTTTTTAAAATGCGCGCAGATGACACAAGAAAAAAAATGTTTTTAAGAATATGATATGCGAATCATGCTGAAATTAATCACATGACTGTAGGCTATGATAATTTATTTTAATGTATTGTATTTATGGTTTTTAATGCTAAAAATTATATTTTTTAATTTTAATATATGTCAATTATGCTAAAACTTATCGCATGACTGTGGTGTATTATATGAATTTAATTTTTCTTTATTGTTCATACTTAAGATTACAAATAATTTTATTGTGTAGAAAATGTTATGCAAATCATGCTGAATTTTATCGCAAGAGTGTAGGCGTCAATATTTCATATAATATTTAAATATTGGTATATTAGTATTTGTTTTATTTTTCATGCTTAAGATTAAAATTATTATTATATTTAGAATATTATTAGCTAGTATGCTGAAATTTATCACATGACTGTAGGTAGAAATTGATATAAAAAATTTAATATTTTGATAACTTTAAATTTTGATCACTTGCAACTAACACTTTTTGTTTTTTAATTTTAATACTTGAAAAAAAATTTTACAGACGGGCTACAGATCATTTCTCAAAATTATGTGCGAATTATGCTGTAATTTATCACACAACTGTAGGTGAGGATATTTTCCCTTTAATATATTTTTCTGTTTTTCTATTAAATTATTAGTGCTTCAGATTCAAAATATTTTTGTTTCTGTTTAGAAAATTATAAGCGAAGCATGCTAAAAATTTTTACCTGACTGTAGGCGTAGATATATTTTGGTGTTATATACGACTTTTAATTTTTTTTAATTATCGTTAAAAAAAAAATTTTTTTTTGTTTCATTGAAAACTAATTGCAAATAATGCTAAAATTTTTCACATAACTGTGGGCTTTGAATTCTTTGCTTTTTTGGCACATTTATTTTGTTTAAAATTTTTTATGCTTAAGCTGCGATATTTATACGCCAAAATTCCCGCTTTCTCACAGCCAATAAATGTCTCTGGTGAATGCGGCTGCCTTTTCGCCAAACACACACTTACACACATATGAATATGTAAATGTATATATAAATACGTAAGCGATTTTTCGCACACAATCAATACAATTAAATGCACATTCAATTTGTGTTTATTTAGCTGTCGCTCGAAAATTAGGTTAACAGCCATTTAAAGATTACTGCTTTATTAAACGATCGAAACGACCGGAACCTCAACTGGTGGAATGGGCTATTAGGTGAGTGCCTGTGTGGCAGAAGTGCGCTACATCGCGCTTTTATTGCAGTCACACTTAAAATATTTATTTATTTGGCGTTGATTGTAGATAAATGCGCGCGCTTAGAATGTCAGAGCTCCAAACCAGCTAAAACAGCTGACCAAGCAAACACTCGTGCCAGAAAACGCGATGGTCGGCCAATCAGCTGGCCAGCTGTGTTGGGGGCATTTAAATATTTAGCGCAGCAGCCGAGCTGGCAAGAACAACAATTATCGACCAACAATACCGCTAGATGAACCATTAAAGTACGCCGTTAAAATTGGAATGATTGGCGCTGCTTGAAGAATTTACTCGTGTTGTTGTGCTAGTTGTTGTTGTTTATATGGCTTGCTGCTCGTTTGACCCGATAAGCTGTTAGGTAAATGCACAGCAACGTCATTAGCTTCACTATGAAGTTTTTAGGTGCTATATATATAACATAAATATATCGTGTTTATACTAGGGTGGATCAAAACAAATTTGGACTTTTTATCCTTCGACGAAAATTGACGAAAATTCTGTTAAAGTTTGAACTATTATTATATTTGATTTACATATAAATAATACAGGAGTAATTTTTTATTTTTTTTATATTCTTAATGAATTTTAATCAATTATTGTACAGAAAGAATGAGAACTTATTATTGCGCAGAATTCAACAATCTACATAACAGGTAATGATTTTTTGCTAAGTCGACTCGTTCAAAAGTTATACGAGGTCAAACCCTTACCTTAAATCGTAACAAATACTTTTTGTAATTTTTATTAACAAAATAGTGTTTCAAAATCATATAATTAAAATTTTTTTTAACCAACCCTAATGTGAACATATATGAAAATGTATATAGGAAACTATGTACATACACATGTATATACACATTTGTATGGCTTAATGTCAGTAATGCTCATGTTATAAAACTGCGAAATTTTAGAAGGTAATCCAGACGCGTGAATCGTGATTCGTTGAAATACGCAAATAAACAAAAGTGGAAGATTAATAGCCAAACCATAGGATGGTATATGCATGCACACTCCTATATATGTATATGAACAAGTTCATATACCTACTTCTGCAGAAAGCAACAAAAATGTGGCTTTATGACGATATCAATTGCCATTTTTGGAGAAAAAGCGTGACCACAGCGAAAAATTATGAAAAAATACTAAGCGTAAAAAAAACAAGAGAATAATTACAATAACAAAATCAGCAAATTGGTGCACGTTTCGACAGGTTGCACTAGTTTCGTTTCTAGTGAATACACACTTATGTTCAATAACGATACAATGTATATTAAAACGGGTTAAATTTGTTCAAATGGTAGGCAAAATAATTTCATGAAATCTTCTCCCGACAGATGTCTAGTACATAGCTTAAGAAATGCGGAATAAGTCGTACATGGAACCTCCATATGCCACAGTAAAATTAAAAAAAATAACTTTCTGCTAGATGTCGCTAGTGTCAAAATAGTTTTCAATTGCATTCCACAACTGTACTTTTGAGTAAGAGACCAATTAATCAATCAAAACGTCAATATATCACCAGTTGCCTGTTGTTACAAAAAAATATTTCACGACAGGTGGCGCTACATTCGAGGAGTTGTTATGAAGTATATTTAGACTATAGTTGGCATCGAAAAGTATCTGAAACACCTATTAGATATAAACTAAAGTAACTATTATAAATATTATTAAGCCCCAAGGTGTGGTCAAAGTATTTTTGAAAGGCTCTCATCTATATACATATATAGATAATATCTGAATTGTAGGTACCACAACGAACCGGAGTTCCAAACTGTCCAAGTGAGATCCCTGCTACGATTGACCTATTAACCTAAACTTACCTAAAAATAAGGTATTGAAGCGCCCGTTGGTAAACTCATCTCTCAGAAGAAGAGCTAAAGTTGGTAAGAAAGATATTGCCTCAGTCTACACTGCATTGAAAGGGTCCGCTCAGCAACCAAAATAACCAATATTTGAAAAATGTAAAAAAATCTGCCAATATGAGGTCAAGTTGCTTTCGTAGACGGTAAAGCACACGTACATAGGTATATAGAATCTTTAGGTCATGATAGTTTTATTTGAAGGTAACTAGCTGATTTAACCCATCAACCTCTTTGTTAAGGAAACTTGCGACACGTGAACTCAACATCAGTTGCAAGAAATTTCTCTGAATGAGAGAGAATGAGAAAGGAGTAGTGAGAGATAGTTAGAAAGAGCGAAAGTTAGAGAGGTAGGAAAAAGGATAACGAGGAAGAGGGAGTAAGAAGAAGATAACGCTTGGAAAAGTTTCAGACGTTATATCTATCCCTACTCCATATTAATACTAGAAATGTGATTGTAAGTATGTTTGTTACGCTTTCACGCCGAAACCACGTATGCAATTAATTAAATGACAGTTTTATGATAAAAGAACAATGTTTTCTTTAAGGATTTTTTTTAGAGAAAACCTCGAACCTTTCTACTTATCTTACTTAATTTTTAGACCGTCTGCACTATCTACTCACTGTTACATAACAAAAATGCCGGACACAGAATACAATTTCGCAATATCCATAAATTTTCCAACTGAATAGGTCGTAGAAAGCATTAAAGAAGAAAAAGACAACAACAACAAAAGGTATTAAAAAAGCAAGCAAAGGAAATCAGTATTATAAAAATGATAAAGCGGCAAAAGTGGAGAAAAATAATGCACAACAGACATTGAGGTATTACAGCATAGATCTATTATATATACACATGTACGTGTCAATGTCTACATACATACATATACATATGTAAGTATATGGGATGCACGAACCATACTCAACTTAATGTATACACATTAAATTTTAAGAGCTTCTCTAACTGCATAACGAAACTGAAAGAAATTAGCAAAAAAAAAAGTGCACAAAAGAATTTACACAAACAAAAGTTTGTAAATAAAAGAGCAAACGAAGGTACGGACAATGATGCAGATTAGGGGCTAGCACATGAGCTAAGCTTGAGCCTAAAATTCGAGGTGGAGTCGCAAAGGCCGTGACCAAGTTGTTAGGCGCGACTCGATTTGCTATGCCAGAATGAAAACAGCGACAGGGACAATACACCGAGGCGGCGAGAGACACATATGGCTGTAAGAGAGTAAGGCAAAGGGTGCGCTTAGGCAGTGAGCTATGCCTTAAAGTTTTTATAGCGTTAAATAACTGTAGTTTATGGCGCACCAAAGCGAGTGCAATGAAATGCGAATGTCATAATAGCAAAAAAAAAATAATAATTTCATTTGAAATTATGAAAAGTTGGCTGCAAAGCAGAATTATATAAAATATTATTTTTGAGGTTATGGCGAATATTATAATTCTGTGAAAACATATGAAATAAAACAATGTTTCGATATATTAGTAAGGGAGAGATACTATTCGGTTAAATACACAAATATTCTTGGATGTTAGGGTGTGCCTCAAATATGAAATAAAATTTTTTTCGGTTAAAAATGAATACCTAAAATTGATACTACTGAAGCCAAAGAACCCGGCAATTATTTTTGGTACCACTTGTAGACGAGTAAAATGAATCGCCACCAAAACCAAATTAAACACTTCTACAATAACGACCAAACTCATATGCAAAGCTCATTTTTAACCGATTTAAAGAAATAAATGTAAAAATTTATCAAATTAATTTAGAACAACCCTAGTTCAAAACTTTTCATGAGCACTGAGTTTAGAACCGCCCTAATGTGAATAGACATACGAATGAGGTGGTAGTTCGGTAATTTTTGTACTAAATTTTGTAATAATGAAAATGATAAATTATAAATTTAATACCGCCCTAACGCAAATATCCTCATAAGCGCAAAAAAAAATTGTTTAATCTAGTGTGTACCCATTGTTTGTATTAAATGAAACAAAAAATTAAATATGTAAAGGGCCACCCTAATTTAAAAATTTTTGTGTGAGTTAAGCTGACATTTTATACATTTTTACATGAGTTTTAATATAAAATATAAAAATTAATAAATAATTTTAGAAGCACTCTAATGTAGACATACTCATAAGCTCTCATGAGGTCTATTATATTTTTTTGTACCGCCTGTTGGTAATTTGTGAAAAATATTAAATACATTTAGAACACCCTTAGCGCAAATATTTCAAATAGTAATATAGAAATCTTTTGCACTTTTTTGGAACCCATTGTAAGAACTAAATAAAAAAAAATATTTAGAATTATAAATATTAGAATAACCCTAATGTAAGCTTCCTTATAAGCGCTAAAGTGATCATTTAGAGAAATAATCAAATTTACTCAAAACTACCCTAATGTAAATATCCTCACAAGACCTCAAGTGCACACTCTCAACAAAGCAGGAAGCTTAAAAGTTCAAGTTTGCAACAATTCTGCTAAAGCAAAAATATGAAATAAAAAATTGACTTGCAATGCCGCAAGGTTAAACAATTTCATCACGTTTATGTTTAAAATTTGATGTGCATTCATTTTGCATGCACTGTATACACAAACACATATGGGCGCATCAAAAGGCGCTCCATGTTATGCCAAATATTAATGTGATTGCTGCCACATTACGAGTGCTGCATTGTTGCAGGCAATGCTGCACACAGTACGGGTTGCAACAATGCGCGCTTGAAGCCATCTTTACCGACTCTCGTGCTGGCTGGCCACCTCGTCTTGGTGGCGTGTGCACTTGGCCTCGTCTGGCGTTTGTTATTTTTGGTTTTTCAATAACTCCCCCATCGTTAAGATGTAGGTGTAGCTGGTCATTTAATATTAACAGTTAAATTGTATGCAATTTACATGCGCTCAACTAAAACAACAACAATAATAATAATGTAAAGATGCTTTTGGGAGGCATGTTCGGCTCACTCATGCATTTCCAGCTGAGTTTGCATATTTAATGGAGGTGCTTTTTCGGAAAACGGTACTTTATGGAAGAGACAGAGTTGCCAAATTCTTTTGTTTTAAAACTGTTTAATTATGTGTGGGAGCCATTTTCACAGAAAGTTTTATAAACTTTTAAGCTAAATTTTTAATTGGTTATGGCAGAAAACAATGCCCAAAAAATTTTTCTCGAGTTGAGAATCCTTAGCTGTGTAAAAATTGAAGTCTGCTTCGGTTACCAATTACTATCATGAGAACTGGCAGAAACATGAATCGTAGTCCTAATTTCATACGTATAAGATTTATTAACATCTCTTTTTAATTCCGATCTGCCGAGTCTCTAAAGCTGTGGGTATCATGCTGGAATATCGGAAAATTCTGGTGCTTAAGGCATATCTATCATGAAATTTTAAACATAGGTATATTGAATCCAAAAGAGCTATGGAATATACTATGAACACTCTTAGAAAATCTTCTGTGATATCTTACATTGATCACAATCGACTTGGAACATGATTGGATACAAATTCTGAACAAGTTACTATCGTCTTCAGCACTTTATGTGATATTTATTCAGTTCGCTGTTTAATTCTGAACTCTAAAGTTGCTAAAATGGTTGATATCAAGCTGGAATATCGGAAAATCACGATTCTTAAATTATAAAATCATAGTTTTTCTCAACACTGTTCCACAGTTCACTCTACTTACTTTCGATAAACAAAAACGACTCTTAGCGGAGATTATTCTGTGTTTCTACACTGATAGTCTAATTTTGCTACATACATTTTTGCTTTTAGTTCCAACTTTTCTCACATACTCGCATAAAATAAGCTTTATCAAAAGTTACCTGGCAACCCTAAGCAACTCCAGTTATTTCAATAAGGCTAAAGCTGTGTGAAAAACTAAAAACAAAATACCAAAATTCTAGCGCCAACTTGAGGAACTAACAATTTGAGCTGCCAAAAGGGTAAAGCTGAGAATAATAGCCTAAACGCAAGTTAATGTGCAAGTGATTGACAGACGAAACGAAGTTAGAAAGCGATGAGAACACCAGCAGGAGTAATGCTAACTCGCAACGAAGAAAATGTACAGTAGACTGCTGAAGGAACAGTTTCCCATGTCAAGTACGGTAAAGAGCAAAATAAGACAAAAAAATGCTTAAAAAGGGATTTAGGAAATTACAAGTTAACACAAGGAAATCCAAATAACTGCTTGCAATAAAGGTGGGCGCTACCAGCTAGAGCTTTTAAACCGTTAAACAAAATGATGGGGCATGGAAAATCAAATGCTGCAGCGGTGTAAATTTGAATTCCAGTTGCAATTGCCGAAAAATAAAAAAGAGATTATGGGAAGGTGAGATATTTTGAAAGGTGTAGATTTCTGCATATTTTACCTTTATTTATTTTGGTGAATTTTTTGTACCCTAGGATATTGCGGTAAATTGGATTAAAGTTTTTTATACTCGTTTAAATATATATTTATTATTTTTGGTGTAAAAAATCGAGAGCACATACCTACAAAGAAAACAAAGAGAAATAAATAATTAAATTGGTATGAGCACAAGAGAAGGAAGAGCCTGTTAAATATAACAAAAATTGAGAGATTTATTAAAAAAGTAGAATATTAGTATATTTACCGTTACTTTTTTATTAAAAATCGAAAATATTTTTGCGTCGCTTATTATAATTGTAAACAAAAACTACTGCCACTTTTTCCAAACCTTTTCTAATTTGAATACCCATATTGGAAATTTGCTGGATTTAAACAATTTAACTATAAAAAAAAATATGTTAAATGTTAAGTTTTCTAAACGTCCTCTTTTTCTAATGTTGAATTATACAAAAAAGTGTTTACTTACAAATTTCTTACAGGCAACTCTTTTCAAAAACAATTTAGTTCCAAAGCTTTTGTAATTCATCAAAATATTGTAATATTTGTTTAATTTAATCAATGTAACTAAATACAAATTTTAAAACAGGTGGCATCTATCCCAAAAAAATATACCCTCTCAGAAAAATATTTAAGGATAACTTTTTTTATCTTTTTTGTAAAATAACGAAACAAATGTATACATTTTTTATTCCAAAATTTCAGTCAGGTGGCAACTATAAAATATGTAAATCAACGATGTAGTGTCACTAAGTTGAGTCACTGTATACCGGGATGGTGACGAAATTTTGTTCTTCTACATAATTACCTTGCAGTGGGAGGACTTTACTTTCAGTGTAAAAAAAGTATTAGAGAATAAGCTCAGAGAAACTAGATCTAGATCTACACTAGCGGATAAAATAAAGAGAGACATTTCCAGAGAAACGAAAGATCTCTTAGTCAATCCGTGCCATGAATTCCAATTATCTTTCAGAGCTATGGATTGGTTTTCAGCTGTGTAGACCTTAGTTAGTGTACGCAAAGCTTTGCGAAACAAAAACTTTCGAAATTTTTAGAGAATTATAATATAAACTAAATTTTTTATTGGACAAGATATCTTCACGAAAATTGGCACAGATTATTGTCAATTCTATAATCTGCGAACATATAGCTCAGATCGCAATATTCCAGCTTATGGCTGCCATACAAACTGAACGATCAAAACGAAATCTCTTTACGACAAATTTTTTTTATTTGACAAGACTTTCTAAAATGCGATTTCTTTAATATATCTCATCAGCCATATCCATACATAATTCAAACATTTTAAATGATAATTTAATACTTTAATGGACTATTATTTAATTTAAGCAAATATTTGGAGCTCTAAATGACTTCATAAGTGATAAACTGATCCACCTTTTCTTTGGTATGACTTTTATTAGAACAAAAACGCTTGAAAAAAGGCCTTTGCTTATCAGCCACGTTGTTGTGGCAAGCTGCCACATAAATCTGCAACTGCCAAACTGGCAGCAAGAACAAAAAAATCGACAGTGAGACACATAAATAAATAACGATATCAAAAAAACGCTGCCAAAGCCAAATTAAAGCACGCATGCGCAGCAGCAGTCAAAAAAAGATATACAAGTAAGACTGAAGGAAAAAAAATCGCATGAGATTTTTGCTGCCACCACAGCGTCTTCAACCTGCGCAACGTAGGCATACATTTACGTATATATGTATGCAACTTAGTTGAGCGACTATTTGCTGGGCATAAGTATATAAACACATTATATATATCAACATGTATGTATATGTATATAAGCATAATATATGTTTGTCTGCTTGCATAGCAATCGTAAAAATTCCACAGATAACCATTTTAAGGTAATAATAATAAATGCATTGCCATGCAAGGGGGAAAACAGCATTTTTGCTGCTGCTGTCCGTCGGGCTGCTGCTTTGAGCGCTTGCCTGCCGCCAGCAATCAACACTTTTGCTGCCGATGCTGTTGTTATAGAAATAGTTGCACTATTTACATACCACACACAGGCCGTAGTAGTGGCAGCCAACAAACGTGCAGGTCGCATAGTTGCAGCCAACACAACACCGTGCCACAAATAGAGCCTGCTGCAAATGCCTGCAAGTTGCCACGAGTTTGCTCCAGCATGCCTGCCCCAACTTACATGCACCTTTTGCACGACCAGTGCATGTGGTACTAGGCACACGCATGCGCACATTGTTAAATATACACACATATGTGCATGAATATATACGTATATGTGTGTTTGTGTTGCGTGGCAAGCACTTCAGCGAAACGTCAAACTCAAGGTCGTTTCATTACGTAGCAGCAAACGCGTCCTTGGATAATTACCTACACGCCAACATGCGTACAAGCGTACATATTGCATATATGCATACTTGTATAATATATATATATATGTGTGTAGATATGTATATATATGTAAGCCTCAGCGTTGCCGTTCCTACGATGTTGCAGATTTTTTACGCTTTTTTTTAGCAATCACTGCTACTAAACGCCTGCCGTCTTGAGATTTCTGTAATAGTTGCTGCTTGCCGCTTCTCCGCCTTCTTTAATGCATAGCTTCTCTCTGCTCTACAAAACGTCAAATTGCCGTGCTCCGCTTTGCTCAAAAGCATTTTCTTTTTATTAAATTTATTTGCCGCAGTTTGTTATTTCCTTTACAGCACATTCAGTGCATTCATTTTATTCCGCTAGTTGCTTTGCTTTCAACTATTGGAAGATACAAACTCGCTCAGCTATTACGCGTGCTCTCTTAACAACCAGTGTGGCCATTTTTTGGTTATTGACAGGTACGTTTCTGTGGTCGGTTAAATATATATTCTTATTCTTTTCTAATATATTGGCATTGCATTTTCTTTCATTACAACAGTTCTACATCTATTATGCTCTTGAAAAAGCAAGCAGCGTGGACAACGCATCGTCTTCCCTAAAAAATTATTAGTTGATATGTGTGTTCTATTCACATCCAGTTTGGCCATTTTTATCAAATGTCTAGTGCTCCTCCCAATATATATTATATGTATATCCCTTATCTTCTTTCCTAAATCTATTTATATTATCTTTCTCCCCTCTTTGGTACTCTCTTCATATCATCCTTATTCTCCTTTTAATTAAAAAAAATTAATTCCAAAGTATCGTCGTCATAATTTCGTCATTGTTTTTCACCTTGGTCACCGATTTTGAACACTTTAAGTAGAAACCAAGATGAGAGATAATCAATCATGGATTTAGGAGAGAATTTTGCATCGGTTTTTATTTATCCGTTAAGTTTATAGTGAAGTTAAGAAGTGTCTGTTTTTGTCTTCTCTTCGATTCATTCTTAATCAACCAGACATTTGAAAATTCATTGATCTTGAACACGACACCAATATTGGTCTAAAGATAACGATTTGAAAATTAACGACAAAATAAATTAAAATCGAAATGATGTTATCGAGCTAGAAGTTATGCTACAAATATACCAAAAATTTCCAGATTTGTAAACGTACCATTACATTGACCGGTGCTCTTGAGAAAAAAGAAAGCGTTATGAGAAAACCAACTGGAACTAAAATGCTTTAAACTCACATGGTATAAAGGAACAAATTACCTATAGAAACTGCTGCTCTTTCAAGCTAGGCAGACATTGGAGTATATCTTCCAACTTGTAGAACATTCATATCATAGATATTATAACTAGTTAATATGCAGTTAAAAGTGAGCCACCTGCTTTGCCCTACATTGAAAAAATGAGCATGGTCTCGGAACATGGACGTGAGAATCAAATTGTGAATCCTTTGCCTTTCTACAGTGCTCTAAGCAGCTAAGTTTCGCGGTTTCCTCTTGGGAGTTAGAGGATATATGCTCGCGGGAGAGGGAAAACTTGCACAGCTGCAACACTGTCATATACTTGTACTCTCTCTACATCAAACCTCTCTCGCTTACTCTTTTTCTTCTTCTCTCTTTTTCTGCCTGGCAATGTTGCAAGACAGCCATGTAAGCTCATCTAAACATTTCGCGAATGTGTGTTTCTGCCTCATTACTTCCTTTTAAGCTGCTAATAGGCTGCGTTGTAGCATTAGCCAAGCGCTCCGCTCTTCGTTAACCGTACGCCTGCTTTGTTCACTGCCTTCAGCTTGCTAAAGGTATGTGTCTCTGTTACGGCTAATGAAAACCCATACACATGTTGCTGGAGCTGCGCGCTGTTAAGCTGCTCCACTAGCTCCAACATCGTACATACATATTTACTAGAGACCGCATGACGTGACTCCGTGTTGCTGGAAGATTTGTTTTTTATTCTAGCTTGTTTTTTCTTTTTTGTTTTTTTGCGCAGGCTCGTCGGGTTCAATGCACGCTAGCTAACGCCACAAGCATTTCAGCAATTTTTCATCTGCTCGCGTCTGTTCGTCTCTAGTTCTACGTAGTTTATTGCCGGTTTTATTTTTACTTGCTGCTACGTTTAGTGCATGTTACACGTTGCAACTCGTTTGCATTTTTTACATTGTGAACTTTTGCGAATTTCTTACTTTGTTGTTGTTATTCATATTTGTTGTTGACTATTTTCATTTTTTATAATTTGTTTGAGGTTATGTTTTATTTATTTTTTGTTTATATTATTTTAAGGATTTTATGCCGAGGCTTGACCGCTGTGGTATATAAGACGCCGCATATAAATGTAGAAAGTGCAGCTGCCTCTATTTTGAATGCCACAATACATATTTCAATGACTTTGCACAATTCTTCTGCATTTTGCTTAAGTGGGTGGTTCGAACTTGGACCTTTTTTCAATTACATGCGTTCCCTCCAACCGCTCGCGTCGCATGCAAGCGACTTAGAACATCTGCAGCTGCATGCAAAATGTTTATGCAACTCATGCAAAGCAATCGGCAGCCGGTGAGAGGACAGTCTAGTGGACAATCGAAGTGCCTCCTACCAGTGAGGCCGCCGTCGCAGTGATGCGCCCAAACCTCGGTAAGCTCCAGCAAACTACAATTGCTGTGGCATGGCTGGTTGTGGCATGCATTAATCTGGTGCAAGAATGCACGTTAAGGTTCCCCCTCCTGTTGTCTGTTGGGTGCTAGCTCGGTTAGCGGTGCCTGGTTTTGTTTCCAGTTCAATTGCATGCACAATTGCGGTGCGGATCCCGTGATGTCCCCGGAAGCGTTTGCTTGTTTGCGATAACCGTTTGCAACAGCCATATGCGTCGTCGTGTATGTGTGTGTTCGTTTGCACCAGCTCGTTATGCCGTTGGCTATATTCTCTAAGGCTTTTCAGATTTACTGCTAAGAAAATATAACTACAATAAATATATATCTACTATTGTAATTGTTATTGTTGTTGTTGTTGTTGTTATATCCACTACTTGCCTCGGCAGTTGTTTATTTGTTTACTCGTTTTTATTCGCTGATTGTTTGTTTGTTTGCATTTATTGCTTCTTCAGCTTATTTATTCTTTAGCTGTCTACTGCGGCAACTTCCTACTTCTTATTCAGCTGCTTTGGTGATAAGTTCGCTCGGCATTATGATTTTGATTGGTGATTACAGTGGTAAGGCAACACCCAACAGAAACACACAGCTCAGGAAGCATAAATTCTCAAAGGAAGCAATTTAATGTTGTTTGAAAAATCGCATTTGTAGTATTGTAAGGTCGAAGGGGATCGGGAAGCGGCACAGAGATTGTCGGTATGAATGCATTTGCAAACGACTTGATTAAAAATCGTAAAACATTCTATTATAATACAAGTTTCAGATAAATGGTAGGTGTCCTGACTACAACTTAGTATGGACACAAACCAAATATTTGCGATAAGATTACTGTGAGCTTCAAGGATCCTTACGTCGAGCGCAGAAATGCTTAGAAATACCATAATTAATGGAAAACCACTGTACGGTTTCTGGATTTCCATAACAACTGAGACAAATTTTATAAAAGCCGTAGCAAAGCTCTATTTTAATATGGGACATATTAGTGGTTATTTCTAACATGAAAATCTCATCATTAAAATTAATTAAACTTTTAAAGTTCTGACATCGAAATTCACAAATTATTCAAAAACGATTTAAAATTATGAAAGTATTATTTTATCAAATATGCGTAAGATAACTATTTTTCGGTTTTAGATAATAAGGAGGCAATGAGCTTTATAACTTTGAGCTTCTACAAGCTTAATAATATCAAGAGCTGGAGCCACGCTTAGCTAAATGAACTCTCCAAAGTTCGTATGAAGACAACAAAGATACGTAGCAAGCACAAACCATGTCTAAGTTTTGTATTAGGCATTATTTCTAGCCAAAAAGACTAGATATACAGTCATGTCAGTCTTTGTCACCATAACTGTGATAATATTCGCTGTAGTATGTCTACTTTCGGATGCTCTAGCCGTTTGCTTTTTTATGAAAGCCACCACGATCTTCAGTTCCGAAGCTAGCATCCGATGCCACCTTTCAATTACAACAGATAGGTCGAAACTATCTCAATGTCTTATTCTTATGACGGCGACGTCGAACTTGAGTTCCGAACCGAACTTGGCTGCCGAAATCCATCTTACTAGATATTCATCTAACTGGATATTCTCTCAATAGTAATTGATCAGTCTAAACTGTCAGACCTTTTTCTACTGAAGCTCTATCGAAGTTGTGTTCCGAATCTAAAATCACAACTCACTAGAAATCTTTTCAATAGCAACTGTTCCGTCTAAACTGTCTCTACTCACATTTTGACTTTTATTATAATTTTCTCGTTTGCGGGTACTAACCGTCCTCGCTTTAAGTGGACAATTCTTTGTTTGAAGAGACAAAGGCAATCTTCCTCACAGCAGCTCTGCTAGTCACGGCTAGATTGCGCCGTAGATCGTACGGGTAGTTAAGTTGCTACTATTTGCGGAGTTAAACACATATGGTATATATGTAACTACATATATGTGCAGTTATATGTACATAGGTAAGTACATATGTACTCTCACGGATCGTGTGACGGCACAAAGTGCGTGGTTGGTTTGGTTGTAGTCACACAGCTAACCAGTCCGTCTGTCCAGCAGCTAGCAGGCTTGTAAAGCGCTTGTTATTATAACGATTGCGGTTTATATGTACTTAATATATTATATTGCTTCCTCTGCTACGGTTGCAGCAGTAAGAGAAACCAGTTTTTTGTTTTTGCAAAATATATATTTTTCTATTTTTAAGTTTTTTTTTTATTTTGTCGCAATGCTTTATTATTTGTTTTCAGTCGCGCTTTTGGACAAATATTGGCAAATGTGGCGAGTACACATGTGCAGTCGTATGTACATATGTATGTATGTTTAGCGGAGTATAGTAAGTGTTCTAGGTGCATGCAACAGTTCGCTAGACTTTAGTCCATACACTTGTGTAGCGTTTCCTTGACTGTCTGCCCACTGCTTTTCTGCACTCTGGCAACTGTTGGCGCTCCTTATTTGCGTAGCTTTTGTTGCTTGCAGCATGCGTTGACTTGTTTGTTTACCCTGGGAAATCAGCGGTGAAACAGGAAATCTTGTTTATATTGTATGGCAATGTAAATATTGTTACCTTTGCCCAGCCCATTGTGGCTGTTGTGGCAACAATTGTTGAATTCGAGTTCAAGTTTGTCTGAAAGACTGCTGCTGTTGCTGTTGTTGGCTATATTGTTGTTGTTGTTCTGCGCTTTGTACAAGTTTCTGTTAAGCTTAAGTGCAGTTAGATCATTACTGTATTACCACATAACATTATTTTAGGTAAAGTCCTGATAGAAACTTAGTCTCGCAGACTTTTATCATATCTTTCGCTTTCATCAAGTCTAAAAACTGATAGGAACGCGGTATTAATGTTCGGATATAATAATGTTCAATAATAATCTGTCCATGCTAGATTTCGTGAAGATGTTTTATCAAATAAAAGGATTTGAGTTTAATCGGTTAATTTGTATGGCAGCTACAAGCTACAGTAGTCCGATATCAGCGATTCCTACAAATAAACAACTTCTTGGTATAAGAAGTATGTATACAAAATTTCAGATCAATATATCAAAAGACAGAGGAAGAAAGTTCGCTTATGTGCATACGGACAGACTGACCTATTTGGCTAAGTCGACTCGTCTCGTCATTTATTTATATACTTCATAAGGTCACCGAAGTTTCAGTTTGGGTGTTACAAACAGCTTGACAAACTTATAATTTATACCCTGCTCAGCACATAATTAATGGCACCCAGATTATTGTTTTTAATATACATGAATCATTCCAAGAAAACGCAGTACTTAGATAATTGTAGATCACAGATCGTAGATCATAGCTGCTCGAATATAAATCGACGATGTAAGTTACTACTGGACACCTTTAGAGATCGTAGAATAATAAGAACAACGACATATAGGTATAAGCTGTTATATATCCAAAATCTTTGAAAACGGATCTGGAACTACAGCAGATAGAAGATCACTCATCACAAATCTGATGATCATGAATTGTAACTTTTGGATTCTAGATGATGAATTACCAATGGATCAGATATTTCAAAATATATATGGAATTGACGAATCAAAATTGTTTTTAGACTACAAAAATAGGGTGTTTTGTACAATTAATTTTAATGAAAGATTTTAAATCATGAAACGTGCAAACACTTTGTGATCAGTCACTCTTAGATCATATATATTATATATTACAGTATATGAAATATTACAGCAAATATAATGAATGCTATACCATATGTTGAAAATGATTCGTGAAAACTTACGTTACAACAGATCTCACTTAAGTGATCATAGATCGCAACTTATAAGTTATATAACAGAACACAGATCATAAATAACAAATCGCAGATTCTAGAGTGTGAATAAAGATCACAAGCCAGACAACAAAATTCAAAGTATAGATACCAAGGGTAACAGAGAACACAGACCAACCATAACAGGAATCTGAGACCACAGCTTACAGAACATTTATCAAAAGCCGCTTCATCTCAAAGCATTGGTGAAAAATCAATTATTTTAAATCTGTACTCACACATCCTAATCTTACTTATTTCAAAAAATATATGATGCCACAGCGTTGGTTAAAATTCAAGGATTTTAAATATCTACACACAGTTCTTTAATTAGCTACTACTTTTGGTCATAAAATATGGGCAGATATTCAAGTTTGGTTGGAAAAAATTCAAAATTCATAGAGGAAATCTTGAAAATCAAGCATAAATGAGCAATCCGAATCAATAACCCATAATATAGAAAAACGAATGCTCATCACATCTATGTCAAACACAAGCTCATTAAAAAGTTTGAGCAACACTGCCCATAAATTCACCATTGTTGTTACCCACCTGCCTGTGTATTGAAGCAAAGCTTTTCTTGTTGTTTGCTGCCTAGGCCAGCCGGCTATTTCACCATATAAATTTTGCAAATATAGATTTCCTGACTAACAAGTTATTGCATAGCGGTTATTCTTGCATTTTTACTATTTACAGGCGACTTTTGTTGTACTCTATTGCGGCTACTGCATATTTTAGCCAACATTTCCTTTTTTCACTTATACTATGCGGTTTTTCTCTTGTGAACATGTGCAATCTATTGTTTTTGCTTTTTGTTTAGCCTTTGATTGTAGTATTGTTGTTGTGTGCGGCATTCTACCAACTTTCCCACTCGCCAGCTTGTCAGCCGGCCTTTATATAGCCATTTTAATGCTGTTATTTATGACAGGCATATTATTAAATAATAACATACTGAAGTAATATTGCTACAGGAGCATCTGCTGTGGACGCTTTGAAGAATAGTCGAATGAGAAAATGCTAATGAACGCCCCGCTTAAGCATAGCTTATGATTGGACAGTTAGCTTGATGATGTTTGAGGAAAATGTAGTTGGAGTTTTTTGCGAAGAATATTTTATAATAAACGACTATGAAAAGTGAGAAAAGTGTTGACAAAAAACAAATAGATACGTTTATATGAGCCAACTTCTATGCGATTGCACGGGTCAAGGGTTTCTTGACGACTTATCGGAGGTTGTACGGATAAAACTTGTCTTACTGTCAATAGAGTGAGCGACTTTGGTCTAGGTGGTCTCATAATGGGCCTCCTAAAGGCTATCGGCATGGCTTAAGACCAGAATTGCTAGACTAAACCACAACGAGGTTAGTTATAAAATCAGTTAAACCCCATTAATTAAGATGAGTTTTTGAGATCGTTACTAATCGTAACCAGAAATCTTAAAAAATCTGTAAATTATTGAATTTTTTAGAATGTTTTGAACAATATTCAATGAGTATAGTGCCATAAGATTTGTTTTCTTTTGATTATAGAAAGAAGTTATATAAGTAAAAATTAAAGAAAAAAAATTGTCAGCAGAGACTCAAGACAGCGTCTACGCTAGAAAGATTATCTATCAACGGAATAGACCCCTTTAGTTGGAGTTCCTCAGATTTTCGACAAGGATACTCGGTAACTTTAACTCGATACCTTCAACTCAAAAGCGCAGCCTAGACTGCAATTTAATATTTGCATATCATTCTAGCAATTTTCTCGAATGGATTTTCTTACCCACCCATTTGAGTGACCAATTAGGCTTTCTACCAATCTACACATTGGAAGTGTGCACTAAAAATCACACCCTTAAGCAGCGACCTGTCACTCGTACCACAAACACTAACTCTGGCTGCCACAACCATTTCAAGCGAGTCATCAAGGAAGCTGCAGCGCGCCGTAAGTTAGCTAGCCAGCTAGTCATTTAGTTACGCCATCATCACTCAAGCGCTCATTTGCCAAAGCGCTACACCGCCCACAAGCCGACACTCAAGCGACCAACTGCTATGTCTAACAATTGTTTTAGTGCGCCACGAATGTTGGCGGACATTCTGTCGTTTTTTTGCAACAACGTTTTCCGAGCATTTGTTGCTTTTGCTCTTGGCTGCTTTAGCAGACATCACTCTCCATAAATTAACCTTTAATTATTTTCAATTTGACGTTTGAACGTGCAAGGCGCGTGAGTGTGCGCCAGCGTCTGCGTCCACTCATACATGCGAACCAACTAATGATTTCTTAGGGCTGCGCGCCGTTAATACCATATGCCGGAGGGTACTTGGTTGCTTACATAAAAGCGCGCTTTCGTAATAATAAATTAACTGCAACAACAATGAGTGAGTGAAGGCAAAAAAAAGTTAACAATTCATTGCTTTGATTGTGCGCGGCTTACAGTAGCGCGCCCATTTCGCTGCGTTGTGATTTGTTTCTCCATCATCCTCGCTGTCGTTTTATGAACAACGCTCTTTCATTATGTTAATAGTATTTGCTATTATTAGTATTATTTTTATTACAATTGTTATTGTTGCTTTTTCTCTTTAATGTATTATTGTTATAACTAAGCGGTTGTGCGGCTGCTGTCGCTACTGTGCGCCGCACTCTTTAAAGTTTCTTTTACTATGCGGATTAGTGTAACAAAGGGCGCGGCGCACATAGCGCGCGGTTAGTAGGCGGCGCGAGTTGCCTACCGCCTCAGATGCCAACAGCAGCTTCGCGGCTTTGGTTAGCGCAGCGCCTCCCTTCATATTAACTTGCCGCTCGCTAAGTTGTCGCGTCATTTCAACGCGACGTTTGCACGCGCGTTTCTTGCTTTATTTTAATTTATTATCTGCCATTTATTGTCTCTCCTTTTGTGGCTACTGTTCGTTTTGTCTGCACAGGCTCCATAGGGTTAGCGGCAGTTGTAATTCCTACATTGCGCTTCTTAGTGCTCCCTCCTCTTTTTTCGACATTTGACATATTTATAGCTTATGTGTCAGCACTTTAAGTTTTGTGTGGCTGCGATTGTGCTCAATATTCTGAACGTGATTGACTGTTGGTGGGAAAAATATCAGCAACTGGGTGTTTGCTGAATATGCTGGAAGGGCAAGTTGTTGGCTAAAAATCGCGATTTAAAAGTGTTTCCATGAAGGCAGCTTCTCAGCACAACCCGGAAGGTAATAGGTTTCTTAGACATCAGCGAAGACAGCAGCAACTGGAGATCTCTATATAGAGAGACTTAAGTCCCTATTTGGTTAACTCTCAACCTCTTTGATACTTCACAGTAGGCTTCAATCATTTTCGATCTTGATGAGTGAAAATGGCACTTAATAAATTGAAAGCTAAATATTTGTTGCTCTGAGACGAAACTTACTATTAGCCGGATGAGAATTTAAGAGCCATGTATGTGAGATATATAAGATTGAATATCAACTCTTTTCTACAGTTAGAAGTTCTAACTTTGACCAAATCTCGAAAGAAAACATTATAATATAAGCTATCTATATATTATATTATATATTATATTTAACTCGACAGATCGTGTCAAATTTCCCTTATATCGTGAGTTTTGAGAACAGAGCAACGTGTACATACCTGCAAAGAGAAGAGAAACACAAATTTTCGTTAAAAAGTTTCAACTAATAATAATAATTAGTAAAATTTTAGGTTTGTTTAAAATACAAAAAGAGAGTGCAAAGAAATTTAAACGCGAATATCTGTTATAGATGAATCTGATATCAAGACATCATATTTTTAAAAGATAGCAACAAGAGATCTAATTTTTATAGCTACAGAAACTGAAAATAAATATCTAATTGAACTCTTTTGTAAACTTTCGATCTTCTTTTAAACCAAAGTCATATAGTGTTTTGGTTTTATCGGGTTTTGACCGCAGTTATTGGTTACTCATACCAGATGGATACAAAGGAAATCTTAGCAACCTATTAGCAAGACTAAAAACATCTAAATGGCAGACACTAAAACCTAACTGACCCTTATTTCTGTTCCTCGTTGATTTTAGGTAGGAATTCGAATATGTTTCGAAATAGTAGGCGTCCGAAGAATTCATAGCTTATTCTACGCCTCAGTTTTATTTCAATGCTTTCAGGTTTTAAAGACTCTAGACAATAGAGTCTAATAGACAGATCAATCTAAGAACTATTTGTTGCGTAAGCGGCAAAATTCACTTCGAAAAGGTGGCCATATATAAATTTTTGTAGCCCGTAAAACAAAATTTAAAAGATAAAGAGAGTTTTCGGCAACTGAGAGAATCAAAAAGATAGACGGAACGCCATAACGAGCTGTTCTTTTCTACTTGCGTTCAAAAATATTTGCTGATCCATATACAGATAAGAGACAAATCACTTTTAAAATAAGGTTAAATTCAGAGGGTTTCTACAACTTAGGTCGACATTCGTAAATGAGGGAAACAGGTGTAAAATTAATATCAAAAAGTAACCAACAAAAAACAAAAAAGCAAAAACTAACGAAATATACATAAATCAAAACATAATTAACTCCAGTTTTGGATCAAAAAATGTGTCAACCATATAAAAGTGGAGAAATTTCCGTTGAATAAAAGTCGAAAAGTAAAATAAATCATAAGCTCAAAATTGCCGACAATTGCCACAAAATGCAACGCTGACCTAGACTCAAAAATTCTCACCGAAATCAAGAAGATGGCAACTGACCTCGAACTAACTTCTAGGCAAATTAAGGCAATCAAAAGCAAAAACAAAAAACGAAGTCTAAGAAATTACTAGGAAAAGTAGAAGGCACAGACACAGAGGCTAGACCACGTAACGCCAAGTAGAAGAAGAAAAGCAGGCAAATTACTGACAAAAATTGGGACATGTAAATCATTTCTTGGTGCTGCGACTGAATTTAATGCTACCTGGAAATTACAAAAACTACAGCAACAACATTTAGCATAAATAAGGAACACTAGGACTGCATGGCTGCGCTGACCCAACGAGGTAACCACCGCGTACGTAGCGGCATAGTCGTGGACGAAAACACGCAAGGCTCGAAGAAGTGATAATCATTTTACTTTTGATTACAACAACAACAAATTTAAATTAACCCACAAAAAAGCATGGAAGTAGCAACAACAGCCACAGAAGCAGAAGCTGAGACAGCCTTCCTTAGGTTGCGGTCGGCTGTGTGGCACGAACGGCAGCAGCTAGTGTTGGCCAACGCAGGAAAAAAAGCTAAAAATATAAGTGTTGTAAAGCGAAGTCAAAAGTGGAAATAAACAAATGATTGTAAGGAAAATAGATATTAGACATGGCAGTCGACCTAAAAAGTTACTAAATGCGGTAAGTGTCGAGAATAAATGGTAGGCAAGACACCGACGTGGCAGTGGCGGCAGTTAGAAGCGTGCAGCTGCGCTAGGATGCAACATCAATTGCGAGCGCAGCGCACAGTGGCTGTGGTGATTTTGGGTTACGAGTGTAAGCGATTCTTTATGCTAGCGCGTCGCTGTAAGGGACAGCCGCGCTAACAAACGACACACGTAGACGAAGCTGAAAATAATGCCATGCCAGAAAAACTTAAGATAAACTAAAAAGTGAATATTATATTTAAGCTTAAGCTCAACGCTGGCGCATTCGCAAATTTTTATGGACTGCCAAATGCCCAGCCGCACTTTTTAGGTCGCGCATAAAGCACATGTATGGGTACAAAACCGCGCGAGACAGCGCTAACAGAGCACATGCATAAACTACACCACCAGCGCTGCACAACTTCAGCGCCCGCCTAGTAGCAAACCTCCATTAAGCGCGCGCAACTATTTCAATAAACGCTCTAGCGCGCCGCTCAACATCCCAACTACAGCGCGGCAGCCAGCTAGCGTAGTAGTCAGCGCGCGCGCTTTATTGGCTGTTGTCTCAATATAGCATGCTATAGCGCCTAGTGTGCGCCTCAGACCGGCTGCGAGTCGCTGCGCGCAATTTGTCGTCACCATCGTTGTTGCCGCTGTAAAGTTTGGCTCATTCGTTGCGGTTGCCATTTGTGCCGGCGTTTTTCGCCGGTGCGCTTTGGATGTACGTGTTTGTATATTTTTAAGACTCGGCGCAATAACTGCAAACAAAATTTTGTTTCTGCGTGTGTATGTGTAGGTGCTAAGTCGACTGCGGTTACTACGTCAATGGCTGTCTTCCAAATGCGCCAAGTTCAAAGTCGTGCCAATGAGATTTTTTCCATATACACTCTGCTATATACATATGTACTTATATGTACATATGCATGTATATGCTATGCCAGAATATGTGTATGCATCTTATTTGCTATATTATATACATGTTTGGGAACGTATATGCGATCTCTTGTTGAATTTCGTTGTAGTATTATATTTTCACCCGCTCAAATTTATTCAGCTAATAGGCGCATTTTGCGGTACTTCCGGATGCAGTTCTTCTTATATATGTATATGAGAGCTTTTTCGGCTCGTCTTCTCAACCTCAAGCTGCAGAGACTCCAATAGCTCATATTTTAGGAACTTAGATCCAGATATTTACAACTATCGTAATTGCAGAGAAGTTCAGAATGATATCGTGAGTTCGAACTGGAGCTCTTACAGGTTGTACGTGCATAAGGTGCGTAGCGATGGCGCTCAGCATTATTCAACCCCGCAGCGTACTTATGAAAAAAGGAAGCACTGATGAAACTAAGGAACCGGTATTATGTCGGGAGTAGGAAACTAAAATTTGATGATTATTCTATCGATGAGCTAAATTATCGGTAATTTTTTAAAAACAGCTGTCAAAAATAGCTGTCCGAAAAAGATTTCAGCTCCTCGTAAGTCACACATCCTAAAAAACATCCCTTATTTTGAAGTCAAAAGCTAAGAAAAAGTCATGAGCTTAGAAGTAGCTTTATCCCCTTATAAAGTAGACGGAACTTCTCTCATCGAACAAGTATTTTTCTTATTACTTTCGTAAGATACTTAAATGTTAAATATCTCGGACAAATAGTTGGAAGCTAACAAAAATTCATAAGCTTCAGCTATCTACATATCTCCTTATAAATTTCATAAGTCTCGGAAGAAATATTCGGAAGCTAACAGAAACTCTAACTATAAAAAACTATCTCCTTATAACTTTGATACGATTTCTCTTATCAAACTAGCTAAAATTCTTTTTATTTCCATAAAGGATAAGAATAAGGAGTCTCAGAAAAAATATCCAACGAGGTGTGAAGGTTTAAAACACACATAAGGCCAATCATTACTACTAGAGGTATGTTTTTTTATTGTAAAATAAGTAAGAAGTTTTATGTGAATATAGAGAAGCGACTGAGCTGGAAACTTTCTTACTGAACGCCCGTATTGCCATGTACATTTAAATCAATGCGCAATTTTTCACTCACATCATTTGGATAACTCATTCTTATTTTTCCTTTAACCCATATGCTTAGCGGTCAAAAAAAAAATCACAACACTCAAACGCCGAAACAAAGGTAGGTCACGGCCGACGTCGTCTAACCAATGCGCATGCGCCAAAGGAATTATGTGAGCCCAACTACTTGCGGTTTGTGGCCAAAGATTTACGAGCAGTGCTGAGAAAATGAACGAAAATTTATGTATGCAAAGCAGAAAAAAGACGACGGCAACAAAAAGCAATGAATTACAGCCGTTCAGCAGGGAATATTGGCGCAAATATGGAAATTCAACATTTCAACGTATGTATGTAGATATACATATTTGTCTAGATATTGTTAGGTCCTTAAGTGTGCCATATGAAAAATTTGCCGCAAAAAAATAATAAATAACCGTTAAGTTGTGAAAAACTGTAAAATTACTGGAAATTATCGAATATGTGTAAGTTGGTCAAGCGTACAATATTTTCGACTTTATATGGCCAACAAGCGCTGTCGCTGTCTTCCGGTAGTCTGTGGTGAATTTGAAGGCACGAGTGTGAATGATTTGGTTTCGAACGAATTTATGATTTGTTGGGGAAGAAATTTTGAATTGCATGCGCTTAATAAGCATATTTGGTAGCATGGGAGTATTTAGTGGAGTGAAAGTTCCACCCAAATCAACACTGACTTCATTACAAAGTTGCAGTCATTTTTGGTGTAACTACTAAATATGTTGCCTACATTTAGGTGCTACGAAAATTTCTGCAATTCTCAACATATTCATCCAATTACTTTAATAAGGTAAATTGTTAACTGGAATGTATCAAAATTGGATACAAGGACCAGAAAAGTAAATAGAAAATAATGTATATGCGAAATTAGAATATACAAATATATATCGCATCAATTTTTCATCAAGTTGTCGAGACAAATTTTTCAAGCACTCACAAATACAGGATTAGATATGTTATAGCATTCGCAGAAAGCCAACGTTCCTTACGTAAACCTCTTCTGAGCACTGAAATTCTAATAATAATTTTTCTTAAACGCTGAGTTTGAGTTCTTCAAGTAATTTAAGTAAATTTTATACAGTTAATCCTGTGCTCAAACTAAATGTAGAGTGATACTTGTTAACTTTCTGCTCCCAAAAAATCAACGTTCTTAACAAACCATTCCAAAACAGCTCAAAATCGAACAAAACGTCTATGAGAGGCTGTAATTTCTACTGAAGATGAGGATAGTTATTAATGCAATTTAATTGAATGGCTTAATAATTTAAAAATCACAATGTAGGCGCAACTAGAGGCCAATGAAGACAAGACGTGTTGAAACAAAGGCCAGAAAAATACGGCAGCTTAAGAAAAAAACAGAAAGAAGCAAGGAAAACACAAAAAAAAATTAAATCAGCCAACACTTAACGCAGTTCTAAAACTGTAAATACGAAAACAATGCATGCGAAGATGCAACATAACAAAAACCACACAGCCAAGAACAGCAAAGTAAACCGCAAACACGCTGCAATCTTGCGTATGAAATCTTGATCTAGATCAGGAAGGAAATCAAGAGTCGTTATAATTGATTAACTGCGCATGCGCACAAACAACAACACCAGCGACAGTGGCGAAAATAAAGAAAGACTGGTGTCTTTTAGCAAGCTACATACAAAGCATTGCACATGAAACGCGTTGCGAAACTGCAGCGCAGAAGAAGGCAAAGTGTACATGCGCATGCGCGACAAGTGAAGAATGAAGTATATGCATGCATTGGTGTGTAGGATTTTTGCTAAACAATGTTGCTGCGATAGTTGACGAAGTGCTTTTGCCACGCTGAATTAAATGCGTACACGCGGAAGATATGCATCCACGGCACGCATCAAGCCACAACTGGCGATCAACACAAAGTTGTGCGCGGCAGATATGCAAGCAAGAATATGGCTGCGTATGGTAGTGGCCAATGGCTAAGAGGCCAAAATGCGCAGGAGCTAAAGGCAGCAGTGAGCTGGTAACGCAATGGCAACGGTGTAAAGGCATGAGGAGAACGCTGCCGAGAAGTCGACACGCATTGCAAGCATACATTTTAAATTTGCACTGGCATAGGCGCGAAGAACAGGCAGAACGGTTGTTGTATAGCCTTGATTAAAGCCAAGCATAGAGCAACGGCAGCGCGCAAACTACTCAGGCACACCATACGCAGTCGAGGCAGGAGTCGTGTGGCACTAACAAACGGTGCAATGGCAGCGCGAATTTGCAACACATATGCGCTTAGCTAAGGCATACGGTCACTTAGCTCATGCTTTGGCTGTCTGACAAGCTTGACGCATTCGCACCACAGCTACGCGCACACTTACCGCTAGTGGCTCGACGAATGGACAGTTGAATGGAGAAGCAGTGAATGCTGTGACTGCTGTCACTTTTGGCCATAAAGCAATAACAAAAAAGAATAACTATGGCAGCACCAGCGCCTTGCCGACTACATAACGGCAGTGTCGGGAGTCACAAGGCGAAGTTAGTTTTCTTCTTTATCACGCGCTTCCTCACCACCGCGCCAACTAACTGCACTTCTGCATAGTGCGCTTAGCTACTCGAACCAGAAAGGGAAAACAACCGTTGGCTCTAACTCTAGTCGTCGCGTTGGGGCAGATTGCGGTAAATTTTTATTAAGCAGACACGCCACACAACGGCGTAGACACTGGCAGGCAACTGTTGCACATGCGCGCACACACAAACACACAGACTTAGTGGTTGCTAGAGGATGTGCAGCATAGCGCTGGCAATTGGCTAAAATGCGCCACAGATAAGATTAGAAAAAAACTACGTAATAATAATAAAAAGCAATAAAATGCATAACAAAAAGTTATGGTAGCGAAGAGGCAATGCAATTTCTGGCAAAATATGAACGGCATCGGGGCGCGCTGTGGCAATAAAATATAATGCGAATTTAAAGAGAGTCACGCGTGCGCAAAACGAAATGGTGGGAAGGAAATTACGAACAAATAACAGTACATTTAGGTATCGGCTAGAAGCGATGGCACAAACAACAAAATAACAAAAAAGTAACAGCCACAAACTGAAATACACGCTACAAATGGCAAATAGCATTGGTCAACGAGATGGTCAGGCTGCTGATAGCATTTTACTGCTAATGATGATGGATGAGTGCAACGATGATGAACCACGTATAAATACAATAAAAACACAATAATACAAATACAGTAAACAACATAATGAAGTAACAAACGCTAATGAGCGTGACGATGATGAAGTCGCTGCTTTGAATGCCACAAAAAAAAAATGGCAAATTGTAATGATCGTCTGCTGCTAACGTGAACTGGCCTGACAGCTCACCGACTGATGCATCATCATAAATACTCAAAATAATTATTACATAATAATAAATTGCGGTTTTCAATGGTTTTGCAGCGGGAAAAAAGTGATTTGCAAATGAGCCATAGCTCGTTGATAGCCTGTCAGTGATTGTGGATGACTAAAATGCTGTTGGACCAGTCAATTTGTCAACGGAAATTGCATTAGATATGAGAATTTCGCACAGACATATAGGTGAGTAATTATAAATGAGTATTATGGTACAGCAAGTAATTATTATAAGCTGCAGATGGCATTTTAGGAGCGACCAAAATTTATGAACTGAACTTTAGCAGTGAGCTGGTGAGTAATTGTAGGAATAATCGAAAATTTAGCGAAAAAAACTTATTCGGTCCAAAATACTGAAAAAAGTCGCACGACTGCCTTTTTAAAACATAACTTAAAACGTGTCCTAAGCATGACAAAACCTAACCGAATCTAAATTCAAGACTTCATTTTGATCGATCAGTTCGAATGGACACTATATGCTATATTCGTTCGACCCGAATGTTCCATCTCTGGGTAATAATCTATGCTAATGACAAAAACTTGTCAAATAAAAAAGTTTTCATACAAGGACTTGAGTATATATAATATTAGTTCTCCCATCTAAACAATTATTTGGAGATTGTAGCGATGCTTTGGATAACAATCTGTGTCAAATTTCGTGAAGACAACTTGTCAAATAAAAAAGTTTTCCTTACAAGGACTTGAGTTTGAACGATCAGTTTCTAGTGCAGCTATATGCTATAGTAGTGCGTTATCGACGGTTCTTACAAATCAGCAGGTTTTTGGGAAAAAAAGGATGTGCAAAATTTTAGGTCAATATCTCAAAAACTGAGGCACAAGTTCGCTCATATACACATGCCTAAATCGACTTAGTTCGTCACTCTGATCATTTATATATACAAGTATACTTTATAAGGTCTCCGTCATTTCCTTTTGAATGCTACAAACTTTATATACCCCGTTCAGGGTATAAATATTATTCTATATATTATCACTATAAACATCCGAAAATTATATTACTAAAGATTCCAAAACAGCTTTTTAAGGAATTTGTAAATTGTGAGAGAAGACTAGAAAACTCAATTGAAAGTATGGGGGAAATCTTGGAATAAATGAGGCATAATATATTATTGTATGGATTATTTTTATTACATAGGGTTTTCAGATAAAGCATTAATTTTTAGAAATGTCATGATGACTATTGATAATAATTATATCTCTATCAAAAATAAACTTTATTATATTAATAAATCAGCAATAAAAAAAAATATACATCTCTCAAAGTAAAATATTGTACGTGCGAAAGTCAGGTTATGATATCTTTCAACTCTGTGGACTAACGACTTCATTTGCAGTCAGATGTTTCTTTTAGCGTGTAAAAATTATTAGATGTTTTTATATTTTTGCTACGCATATTCTTTTTTTAGAATTCTTATTTTAAGTAAGCAAAGAAAATTAAAAAATTTGGAATATATTTTCCAAGCAAATTAAAGTCCTTAAAATATTTAAACAAAATTTGATACATCTAAAATTACCTTTCTTGACATTTAGTGTTGCCAAACGCATGCGAAACATTTGTAAACTTCAAAATTTTTTCTTTACAATAATAAAATTTTTTTATAACACAACACGTTTATAAGTAACTTTAATTTAAAGCACCATTTATTTAGCGTTAACTAATAACTTTTTAAAATATTTTGATGAGCTTTAAAATTTTTTTCTCAAAACCTTGTTGATTACAAGCAAATTTCGTTACACACTTGTTCCAAAAGCAAAAATTTTTTAACGTGCTATAGACTTAATACAATCACTGCAAGAAGCACCCTTTATTTTTTTGTTTTAATATATTCATATATACCTATATGCATATATTTTTAAACTATTTTCGGTTTATTTTTTCGCAACAATTTTTTAACACTTGCACATTTTCTAAAACACGCACATTTTTTTAGAATACTGCATACACGCTCATTGCATTTAATCACAGCAAGCAGCTGGAGTCCCTTTTGAACAGCAGGATTATCAACCAATTTAAGCAACGTTCGAAATCTCACTGAACGCTGCTTGACCACAGCGGAGACATCGAAGCGATCCGGCAAAAGAGGCTGTGTGGATTCAAGCACAAGTAAGCTGAAGTTGGAGCCGTCGAAGTCAGCAAGCGGAGAGACAGGAGTCAGGCCGCTAACAGAACAAATATGCAATAACAGAACACTTTGGAGATTCTAGTCCAGCGCTGTTACGAGCAGCGCTTGTCGCTGGCTTTGTGGCAACGGAGAGGTGTATGATTTTGCAAACTTAATAATGCAAGCTGAGAACATGTTTGTGGCAGCCACATCATTGCTCATTGCTTTGTGCATGATTAGTTCGAGCCGAGCTTGGAGACTAGGCTGCAGCTGCTTAAGAGAAGTTCTAACTAGAACTGCTGTGCTTTATACAGAGCAACTGCTGTAGACGCATTTGCCTTGCTCTTGTGTTGCAACTTGCAAAGTTTTTGGATGCTGTGAGCGCTGGATCAGATGATGGTTCGATCAAATTGTTCTGAGTTGCGCTTGCAACAATTTGTCGTTTGTAAATTACACTGCTAGAAGCTAGCGTGAAGTTTGAATAATTTTTTACTGAATATTCGGGTTGAGACGGGCGACTAATTAGCGACATTAGAGAATTATTAGAATGCAATTTGTGTTTCTATCTTCAGGGTTTTATCTCGATGACAATAGATCGATATATCGATGGATATATACATATCTATATACGATTTCTTAGCTCCAGTAGTCATTGGATCCTCTGACTTAAGAAACTTGTGGTTCACAACCTTTCTGTAAAAAACATCATATAGGAAAAGTATTCACAACTTCTGCTTATGAAGATAAACTATTCCGAGCTGAGCTCTAAAGCCACTTTGTGCTCTTTGCTCTCACAGGGTAGTTGCTATGAACTTGGTATCAAAGTATTGTAATACTAATACTAATAAAATAAAGTGAAAAGAAATAACTGCTCCGAGGGGATTAGAATATGATATAAATATCCTTAGAGTCCTTGAAGTCGATCACAGGGGTCAAAGAAAAGAACAAAGAATCGGGCAAGACTTTCTGATTGTCTCCAAACTGCAGTGCTTCAAAGGTCTTTATTAATTCCTTAAGGTTGTAGATCTCGAGGGATGAATTTTAATTCCAATAACTACTATCCTTATGGGACTACCTTTCACATGAACCTATTCTTCATTTCAAATCATTCTTGCTGTATTCGAATAAGTCAATGTATTAGTTGTATTATTACAGTTGGTTGAGTAGCTTAAACTTTTTACTTCTTTTAGGGTTTTATTAATTTCAACCCTAAATTTTACAGCATTACCCCATTGTCCTTCTCGATTTTGCAGTGCTAGTCAAACTGTGCGTTTTACTAAAGTGCGCATCGAACATGTTGTGAGCTTACGAAGCTATATTTCTCTTAGAACAAAACATATGTATAATTCAAATAACGCAGCGATATTTAGGAATAAGTGGAATATATTGATTTTTGACCCTCATACGGCGAAGTGACTCTAACTTCTCCAAGACAACTATTTCACAATATGGTTTTAGACTAGCTGATAGATTTGACATCAATAGCAATGCTCCTTGCACTATTTCGTTTGGCATAAGGTCTGCTCTCAATTAATAAGTTTAAGTTGTGGCTTTTATACAATAAATACGATGGTAGGATATGCGAGATATAACCGAACAAAAAGTTTTTAAGAAGCAGACATAAGTATCTCAAAAGGGCCGTGCCAACAGATCAGCAGACACCTTTTCAAGCGCCATTTAAGGGTGGCCAAACTAACCTAATTATGTCGTTTAAAAATATTTCTCTTCAAGACTAGGAAACTTTGGGGTTACCATTAACTCCGTGGAAGAAATTGTACTCAACTGATCCACATCGGTGAGTCTAAGTTGCGTGGCGAGCAGGACGCCAGACTTAGAAAGACCCACACCTTTATTAGAAGCAGGGTATCTTTAATGTCAATTCTCAATCATGATATGTCAAGCTTCGAAAAAGTAATATTCCAGCTGACCATTAACTGTATGGAAAACATTGCAGCCATCCGCAGCACGGAAAAGGTACTACGGCTTATACGTGGCACCATCATTAAGAAAAGGATAGCTCTAATGTCAATTATCAATGCTCTGACTACAGACAATATTGAACGGAATTTTTCCAATATATTCCACCGTAATGACCGCCGTTTTGACACGATTAAGAAGACGAAAACCGAATAGAGGAAGGTCTTGAAAACTATACCGGAAAAAAACTATTCCGCTTGTTCCAAGGACTGAAGTCCGTGTCAAATTTGATCACTTGTATAACATACTCATTCATTTACAAACATTTATATTCTCCTTTAATTTCTGCTTTATTCTATTAGTTATCTCTTCCAATTGCCTTGCGCTACCCAACTCCGCCTTTATAACTAAATTGACCACTTACATTGGTAAAATAAATAAACTGCAATCGATGGTAGTAATTCGACAGCAGAGGCATGGATTTTCCTCGGCCACAACTGTAATTAACTGACAACATAGACAAACAAATTAGCAACAACACGCCAAGTTGTAGCAACTTTATGACTTTCCACCGGAGAAAACAGAAACGGCAAAAACAATAAAAACAACAACAAAAACTATAAAAATATTAACGAAGAATGAAAATTTGCTACCACATTTTGCCATACTTCTACATATACACAAACGCACATACTGTTTTATGTATGTATGTATGTGTGGCGATACCATTTCAGCGTTAAACTTGAAAACCCAATGCTGACCAGCTGCTAACTGACCGCACATTTCTTTATTGCTATTGTTTTTGGCTAACTTTAACGAGCTGCTTGCCGTACAGCGCACCAAAAGCATGTGTATGTGTGTGTGTGTGTGTGTCTTATATACGCTAGAGGCGTGTATAGAGTATGGCAAACGCTTAACAATCTCAACTACACATTTTCTGCGCCATCGCCAAGGAGTCGAGCAAGCAGAGAGATGCAAAAATTCCCGCTTTGTATTGGTAATTTGAGCATAAGCAGACTATTGTTATTAGTATTATTATTACAATTGTTTTTGTTGTTGTTATTATTGTTTTTTATCATCGCAGTGCTGTTGTTGTTGTTGTTATCTTCGTTTGGCGTGCTGTACACCATATACATATTATGGGCTTTGTTGTTTGGTAGAAGAATTTTTATGAGTTAATTTTTACAGCAACTACTAATTTGCAAATTTATTTGCTCATAAAATTTTGAGTGGCGCGTAAATAGAGAAGCTATAAAAATATTGGTTAAAAGAAAAAAATATATGACGTACCGAATAGCTAGTAGCCGAGTAGTGATTGCGCAGAGTTGCAGTAATTTAGAAATGTTTTATATATACATATAAATATCTACACATATATATATATATATATGTAAAAAGTATCTAACACTGTGCTTATGCACTACCTTGTAATGCTTAGCTATTACCGCTAGTATCTCTGAATTATCGTGCTTAAAATTGTGCGTTGGCCAAAGGTGCGAGCGCTTTTGACAGTTAACGCATAGTTAAGGTAAAGATTAGTGCAAGGGATCTAATTTTATATGACTAAAAGCAATTTTAATACAAAATATGAAAAAACGTTAACTACTGTTGCAGTGAGGCTAACATATAATGCTCTTTACAAATACAAATGATTCCAACAAAACAAGAACTTAATTTTGAGTGGTCAGTTTGTATGGCAGCTATATGCTTTAGTGATTCAATATTGGCGGTTCCAATACATGATCAGCTTCTTTGGTAGAAGAGCATGTGTGTGAAATTTCAGATCGTCAGCTCAAAAACTGAGAAACATATGTATCACCTAGCTTGAAAGGGTATCACTTTCAATATGTCACTACGCTTTTACGTATTGCTGTTGTAGCATACGGTTTGGTGTCTCGTATATACTCGTGTTGTCGTATCGCATATCACACAAAAGATAGCTTATTGTTTTCTAACTTAAAAAGTATGAAATATGTATGTCCATCCAAGCTGTCCCCCTAAAATTCGATTTGTAAGGCGAGAAAAAAAACGAGCCTCATCAGTTCAGTCTAAACTGTGTCCAGAAGCCAAGTGAAGTCTCAAGCTTCACTTTAAAGGCTACAAGTGGCAAACAGGTCAATAAATTTCGTTCTGTTGGCTGTTTATGTCTCAAAAACTTTTGTTGACCACCTGTTTACTATCTAATAGGATTCTTCAGTATTCTTGGAGCGGAATAATAAAATATAACAGCATATATTATATAATCTGTTTTTCAGTAATTTAGCTGAAAAAAGATCTACTTGTAAATATTATTCAAGTTTCAGAAACCCTCTATATGGATTTAAAAGCCAAAGAAGTGAATCTATGGAAAATTAGGCGTAGTATGGCAACATTAGTATCATTTTAGGCTTACTGAGTCGCTTAAGACCAAAAAGAATAAATTACGCTGATGATTTGAAAATTCACCCAAATTTATTTGGACTGATAGAGTAACTTTAGCAACGGTAAGGTCAAAATTTATCATTATTACAACTAAATTAAATTATTTCTTAGATTATTTTGGTATTCTCTCTTTTCAAAAGATCGCAGTACTGTTACTTTTAAGATATTCCCTACATTCAATCTAAGCACAGTGGGCAACTATATATACTGCAATTTAGTGAAAGGTAGGATGAAAAAGTTATGCAGTGCATGAATTAATTAAAAAGTTTAAAAGTATCGAAAAATTATATTTATTTACTCACAACTATTTTCGGATCGAATCAAACTCCGAAAGGTGTTTCTGTGTAGTATATATCTCACAAACCTTCGAAGTCAAACATAAAGAGAGCTATCAGGAGCTTAATCGAGACGAAACTTAACCTCAAAACATAGCATTTCTAACATTCTAAATTTGAAAGAGCATAGCTGAATATTTAGTAGCAATGTTTACCTTGAGCTTTAATGAGCAAATCTTTAAAAGTTCTTCACTTATGTCCTACACAATCGTTCGCATTATTTAATAAACGATAGTCTAGTTTCTACGAAGAAAATTTCCCACCAAACTCTTTTTATGCAATAGTTTCAGTCACTTCACCAAAATTTTACGAAATGTTCACTGTCAATCTGTCAAGTTTGTTTGCTTACCACTGTTATTATATAACGGTATAACCAAAAAAAGTTCAGCATGTGCAACAATGTAAAATTTACACATTATCAGTTAACGATCTGGCAATCAGTGATCGATGAGTCTATGTAGATTGCACAATGAAAATCATGGGCGTTTCTCTTATCGCTAATGATGATCATTTCAAAATATTTTGTCAGCGCTTGTTTTCAAAGTGATCTGCATATTTTGCTTGAGCGCATCGCCAACAAATGTTGGCCGCTATTGAAATTACAATTATTTTTTGTTGTTTTTCCAGTCTGCTGTTTTTATTTCGCCATTTCTCTTGCTATTGACTTTGAAAAATGCGGCTGACAGCAATGAATTCCCAATTTTTCGTGTTCAATTTCTTATGGCAGCATAAATGAGCAATCAAATGAACAAGCTTTCGTGCGACGTCGCTGACCTATTTCGTTTTACTATTTTGTACGCTGTTGTTGTGGCTGCTGTTTTAGCTGTCACTCCTGACAGTCTTTTTGAAATTACAACACTATTGTTTTTGAAGAGTTTCTACGATTTTTTTTTGTAATTTTTTTAGTTTTGCAACTAGTTTGGAACGAAAAGTAACTAATGTATACGAAAACAAAAAAAAAAAATAATAGAAAAGTTTTTTTTGTAAGTATTGTTTTCTGTATTTTTTAAATTTTTTTCTTCGTATTAAAATTTTTTGATCTAATTTTGATCTATTTTTTTAAATATATTTTTTTTAAATTATTTTTCAAAAATTTTTTTTTTAATATTTTCTCCCACGTTGATAAATATGTATGCGCGAAAGAATAAAAATCGACAAAAATAAGTTGGACACGAAATAGCCACAAATTCAACACATCCGCCTCAAACATAGTAAATACATACATCGTCAATACGTGTTTAGCTAAGTTTATTGAACTTAATTACAGGTTGTCCTACACTAACTGCCATACACCCTGTGTCGGTACCGTTTTATGCCGGCATGTCCAGCTGCTGCTGCCATGCGTTACCTCTCCAGCCCTTCTGAAGTCACGCCATCTGCATAACGGCCACTTAACATATGAATGTTTAGCAATATCTTCTACGCTTGCAGCTTTCTTGTCATGGTGAAAGACTGCTCTCTTAACACAAGCGAAAAAATTGTGCTACAAAATAACTTTCGTTCTCACACTTTTCCTTCAATGACTTTTCTATTTCAATTTGTAGTTTCTTTATTTTGCCTCTGTAATTATAGCCTGGTGTGACACGATCTCCATTACATGAAAAAGCGTACTAATATACAAACGTTTGGCGCAATATTATTGAATAATTATAGAGTATATTTGAAGGGAGTGAGATTTTAAGCGTTGCCAGTTAACTGGGTCAGCACGCTATTTAAGACATTTATGGGTACACAAATTAAGCATACATGGAGGTCGATCTCGGTGAGAAGTTGTTGCAGGAATATTTAAGGATGACGCTAAACAATGGGAAACTAAATATATTTTTGAATAGTATTCTTCATTGAAAAAGCAGTTTTCGTAAAAAATATGTGCCAAGATTGCCATAAATTATATATTGTCTTCCGAACTCTCTGAAACTTAAGCAATGAACTTGAATAGCAGTTGAAACAGCTATGAACCAAGTTAACACTAACGGAGTTCTGCGAACTCGTGCTAGACTAATATTCGGCTGTTTTATAGTAAAAAATCACAAGGAATTCTGGGCGAAAGTTCAAATATATATTTTTTCCGTTTTCGTGCTTAAAATCCAAACGCACTTAATGAACGTTTCAGAAAATTTTTATAATACTAGTTATATGTATACACACATAAATACATATACGTACATACACGTATATATATCAGCGACAAATATAAATAAAAAGAAGACATGAAAATGTATGAAACAAAAATTGTGTAAACAACTCATAAGAAATAATGCTTTAAATTATTTTTTGCTCATTTTAGTCATATCATTTTACTTGCTTCGCGAATTTGAGGCACCAACAATATATATGTACATACAGAATCATAGAATTTCAAATGAACTTGCGCAAATGGCAGCCAATCAGTCATAGTTACGGCACAAAAAATGTCTTTCAAGCATTGCTTTATTGCATATGATACCCGTATCTTATAAGAAGAAGCTTAAGAATAATAGCAATTTTGGGCACCAGCAAATCAACAAGTGTTTTGTGCTGTAAAGCTTAAAGCATTATGTAATAATTTCAGGGAATATTTCTCTTTAATAGAAGTAGCAGACGGTTTTTAAGAATATATAACTATTTCCATGAGGTGTTATGGTTTATATAATTGGTAAGTCAGATTCCTTGAGGCTGGTCTTGGTTGACTAGAATGTTGCTCTAAGTCATGGTGAGACCATTTCTTCAAGACGTGGTCGATGACATCGTAAAGGTCCGATTAAGGTTTTGATAACAGCTAATAACCAGCTATGGAGCAAGGGATGTACTGACCCACTATAAGGAATAATATAGTTAGGAACCATTAATATCACAACTCGGCCTAAAGCAGTCTTTAATGCTAGATACAGCATTTAAAATATATTTTCTGAGTGAAAGATGTACGGAGAGAAACTAACAGTCAGTTCTGAGTAAAAGTTAAATTTTTTTGAGAGAGGTTACAGCATAAGATCGATTTCAAAAAAAATTTTCTATAACGGCTTGTATGTGCTATGGAATATCCTAGGTTCGCTGGTAAGCGGTCTACAAGCTCAGACCTTAAATTTTTCTAAGTTGAAACTGAAAGTACACGATTACATTTTTGGAGGAAACTGAGAGCTTTTTATATTATTTGCTAGTTACATATATCAGAACTTAAAACACCATTTTTTTTTAATTTCAAGGCAAAAACAAATTAACTATTTTATGTCACAAAAGTTGAGTAATTTTCAATAATATTTTTTATTTATTTTACAAGTAAAAAAAAAAAGTCTAGCACGCTATATTTTTTTAGAAGTTCATTCATAAGTTAATTTTAGCCGCTGACGCCAAGTCTTACTTTGAGAGTTTTGTATAAAACACATCGCTGAGCACTTTATGGTGAATAAACAATCAGAGTTCAAAGAAACAAAAACACCAAAAAAGTCAAAGTCAAACAAATTTGTCACTACTTAATGGGGCGGAAGCGCCAATTGAATAAAAAAGCTTCAAGTGCTTTACTGCCAGCAAAATCATTAATAAACACAAAATATTTAGATCTGCGTAAATTGGTATTAATTGTTGAAATGAATTGAGTTTTGCTTAAACGAAAGCTAAAATGCACGAAATTTATGAGCAACACAAACAATTTATATGTCGAAGTTAAGAAAAGTGAAGTGTAGCGTAGAGAGACTAACACAAATGGCGCTTGACGCTTCAGACATTAATTTGAAAAATTATAATCAGATAAAAAAGAAATATTTTTGAATTCAGTTGAGGTCACCAATATTTACCAAACACATTAATCGCGCTTATTAATTACAGCAGGCGCCGAGTGGGGTCAAACTACAAAGTCAAATGGTACTACTGAATCTGTATTTATTAAATGTTATGCGCCTTGAATAATAATCTAGATTTTAAATTACATAGAATATTTAAATCTAGCAGCTTCGAATCGTTTATTGCGAAACACAAAAAAAGGGTTAGCTCTTAAAGAAAAGAAAACAACAAATAAAATTCACTAAAATCGCTCTTCTGCTAGTGGTCGCTGCCTCCGTTTTACCATTCTGCCCAATAAAGCGGTGTATCCACATCAAAATACAATGCTTTAAGCAGGTATTTTCAATGGTGCTCCGAAAAACATCAAAAAAAATTAGATTATTCATCGATGTCTTTTCAGGGGTTAGATCCGCAGGGTAATAGTTTGTAATAGAATGCTTTGACTTGAAAATCATCTATATATAAACACGACCCTCATCGGTTGAAAAATTCACCTATATTCCAGATTTACTACTGTTACTTCCAACTCTACTTATAGTAACTTAAAAGAATACAATTTCACGAAAAGCTATAGCTGCTCATTATAAGCAAACACCCAGTTATGTTATGAATGAGATTTTTTCCTGTAAAAGTTCAAAAGTTTCAAAGCGCAGTATGACATTTAGCCGAAGCGAAAAAGTTTTAGGGATATTTAATATTTTCTTAAAATTAATTTCGAATTTTTTTTTTAGTTCTAGAATTTTTATTTGTGCTTAGTAGTTTATGAATTTTCAGCATATGCTGTCTAGCTTTATTTTTATTCAACGAATTTTAATTCCCTTTAAGCATTTTAACCTTCACTGTTCATTGAGTTCGTTTATGGAAAGCGAACAACAACAAACAACTCGCGGCTGCTAAGTGGCGCCCAAATTTTTTATGGCTTTTTTGAAATTTTGTTTTCTGAAACCATTTGATTAACATCCAGCACTTTAGTTTCTGGCAATCTTTCGTTTGTTATGCTTTCGCATATTTTATTGTTGTTGTGGTAATATTTTTTGAATGTTGTTATCTGTGACAACATGTTGTGACTGTGATTGGATAAACAATCATTTGTTTAATATAATTTATATATGGTGTTTGTCTGTATATATGTATTTAGGTATAAATGGCTTGTAGCGCTGTTTTGCTTACAACAATTTTTTGAACAAAAAACTTTATAATTTTATAAGACAACCATTTTTGATTGCTTATAATACGCGTTATGTTTTCGAAGTCTGATAAGTTGTCGCGACTGTTTATGCATCAATAGTTTTGACGATAATGCGATTTTTTATTTTTGCAACATTTTTTTGTAATATTTTTTTTTCGAAAACCAATGAGCGCAACTCAATAAGAAAAAAATTGGTTTGTTTGGCGTATACTTAAAAATATCTATCAGAATATATTTGCTATATATCATATTACAGATATATACATACATACATATACCACGTATTTATACTGATTAATACTGCAAGCTATCCGGCAGCCGCCACTTAAGAGTCCTCGCTGCTTCCGTTTGCGATACAGTGTCCTTCAAATGTAACACACACAACAATCGGTCTGTCGAAACTTCACTTTTGTTGATATTTTTCCCCCAATGATTCAATTGCCTGTCAACGGCCATCATTTTAGCGGATTGACACATGCTTGATGTCAAGCAAATATGTTGAGAGGCAAGAAATTAGCAGCGAAGATTTTAATTTATTTTTTTCTACCAAAAATCTTCCGCAATTTCAATGAGTGTCATGCGTGCCGTGCTGCAAACAAAATCGCGCAGTCTCTAGTGGCATGATCATGCAACTATGCATACAGCATGCACGAAAGCTTAACGCACTTGAGAAATATTTCGCGTATTTATCTTACTAGCTTTTTGCCGAAAACTAGCTTAGTTGCTAGAAGTGTCTTATAAGTATTCATACATATAAAAGCTGTTGTTGTTGCGCACTTAATGCGATTACATTTGTTCGAGTGTCGTGTGGAGGAGTCAAAAACCCCTAAGCGTATGATATAAAACCAAGAATAAAATATAAAAAAAGCAAGACAAGAAAATAGGCGAAAACAGCTTTCAACAACAGCTTACTACTTGAAAAAATACGAAAGCATTATAAGAATATTGATACAAAATAAAATTAAAATGAAAAAATTTAATAAAAACCATAATAAAGTAAATAAAAGCTCAAGTTTCATGCCACATTTAAGTCGTGCAATGTGCTGGAATCACTTTTTTTTCACAGCCGGCACGAAGTGGGCGTAAATATGCAACAACAAATTGTTTACAAAATTTTCGACAATTTAGCGCTTACGCTTCAACGAGCTACTTTTCGAAGCGCTATTACTTCATAAAACCAATTTTTTTAATTATATGTGGCCACCAGTGTACGAGTGTAGTTCGATAGTACAGCAATTATAAAATTTCACCACATGGTCAAAACAAATACAACACTGCAATTGTCAACAGTCAACAGCTGTAGTGGTTTTGAGAGCATAAAACAAATTTCACGCAATTTTTGTGAGAATATACTACGAATAATGTAATCCTGCAGATTTTGTGAACCTATAAATCAGTCAATTTCAAAATTTCACCACATGGTGAGATGAAAATGCAACACTGAAACTATTAACTATCATCAGCACTTGTTGTGAGCAAAAAAAGTGAACTTTCACATAACCTTTGGGCTCCAGACGAACTCGAAAATATATTTCCACTTATGTTGTTTTAGAAAACGGTCAGATTTTAAGAAAGCTCGCATAAATCTTATATGAATCACTTTATAATTTTATTGAAAATTTAGAAAAAAATTGGATTCCTGAAGTAAAATGAATATTCTTTCCACAAAAAGCGCCGACGAAACGCATGAAAGAGAGCTTAGTTACTAAAAATAAACTTGGGTCATCAAATTATCTGGACCAGAAAAACTGTATTGAGTTTCAATGTGGCAGGAACTGAGCAAGTGTCACCGAAAGCATACCTAAAGAGGAAGTGCCACCAGAAATCTATGCACAAATTCACTGAATATGATTAAGTGATAGGAACATAACAATATATGAGAGAACTGAGTATATAAACTTCTAACTGGGTGGTTTTAATATACGTTAGGTGAATATTTTGAACAATAAGATTTTAGACGCTTGAAAATTGCATATATGCATTATAAAGAATATTCTCCAGGAAGTTGCTATGGAGTAAAAAATTAACTCTACACCTACCTGTAATTAGCGAGCGATTATTTAGAGAGCCCCTACTTTATCAAACAACCATCGTTTCAGCAAAATAAAAATGTAAAGAACCAAAATAAATATTCTGGCAATAAATGTATCGAAAGAAATCACCAAAAAAACAAATGAATAATAAGAAACATTTAAGCTGTCTTTTGAAAGTCAATGAACGTAATTTCAATTAGCTCGCATTAAAGCGATGATAGTCATGAATTCAGCAGAAAAACGCCATCGTTGTCTGCATACGAGCGCCATTACTCAATTCGTTGAACAATTCATCGATGGCAATTTTATTGATTACCCATACAAACCCAATTTTTTATATACATAACACGATTATTTATATACATTACATAATAGCCGTCTTCGATTCGAAAATATTTGCCACTAGCGAGTGCTCTCGTTACTGAAAAATGAGCAAAGTTGGGTTGTTGAATTCAATAAAAGTAAATATGGGTTAAAAGCTTATGAAAGCTTGTTACTATATACATACATATGTATTTTTTAATACTAGTCTAATGTCTTTATAGCAGCTGTTTACTCGATTCGTTTATCCCCAAGTTTTGACTAATCGAAGAAGACTTTGTTTCTTCACTTTAGAAGGAGCTTTTTCAGTAACTACGTATAAGCTTTCATGAAAATTTCAAGCTTTTAAATTTTTAATACACATACACCAAATTACTCCTACACTCTTCATAACAGGCAATTTTTATTTCTCAAGATTTCAGGCAAGCTTTTGATTTTCTAGAGCTTTCGCATTAGGCTGAAAGCTCTGTAAATTGTCTAACAAATAAACTTCAACTTGCTCTTCATTTATACATATTTGGCATATATTTTATCAGATTTAATTCTAAACTTACCAAAAAACTTATGGAAATTTTGAATGTGTCATATAACTGTATCAAGATTTTTTGGGAGAAACATACCTGAAAAGAAAAATATAAAATATTCCATTAATTTGATATTAATAATTTTGTAGTATTTGTGTACTTTTGAAATATTAATATTTACTATAAAACTTAACACAAAACGTTAAAAGCTTTGTGTAATTTCAGAAGAAAACACCGACTGAAATATTACTTACGTGTATAAGGTATGCTCTTAATTAAAAAAACTTTTTATGTATACAATGAAGACATAGAACTACATTTATTAAAAAACCAAGACATTGCCATGAGCTTTTTTAAAGCTTTCTACACACTCTTACATAAACTCGCTAACTCGTGATTTCTATCACTACAAAGTTGCCAAGCAAACACGTTAGAAGTTCTATGCATACCTCAAATAAAAGCTTCTGTAATTGAAAAGCTTATAATATTTCAAAACTTTAAATATCTAAAAAACGATCATTATTTTACACCCTCCAAGTTAAGAATAAAGACATCCCTAATCTATGCGCAAATGAATCGTTGTTTACCCTTATGTTGAACAATTGCGTTCATATTTACACGCGAGAAATGTGTCACCAGTGTTGACAGCTTTTGCCATTGTCGCGATGGCTTTTTTTTTGTCTTCCGGCTATTATATGGGCACGATTATATGCTTTTTTCATTGGGGTACGACGCATATGAGTATATACTTGTAAGTATATAATAAAATCGGCAAAACACACAAAATGAAAATAAACCACCGAAATGAAGAAAACGAGAGCAAAAGACATGAAAACGAAGAAACATTGACTTTTGTTCAAACTAGATTTCCCTCACGCTAAATATAAGTTAAACTCTGTGCCTAAGAGTTTACTGCTAAACACAACAATTTGAAAAAAAAATTAAACAAATTAAAATAATAAAATACGAAGCACTGAATATAAAAAGCGAGTTGAGAAAAAAAATATGTTAAACTCCGTGTTTAATAGTAGTGGTTAATATCAAATACAAGAATTGCAATATTAAGTAGAAATTATACTATTTAAAACACAGGTTTAAAATGAGTAAGAGAAAAAAAATTATAAACTCCGACTTTAATAGTGGTGTTTAATGCTAAATACCGAAATTGCAACTAAACTAAAAACTAAAATCTGAAATAAATATTTAGGCTTAAAGGAAAAAATGCAAAAACTCCGTGTTTAATGTTAAATATCCAAATTGCAATAAACTCGAGTTTACGGTGAAACTTACTAACAAAAATAAGAACTAAATGTTGAGCTTAATATTTTTAGCTGGTTAAGAAACAAAAATTCAACATTCCTCAACTTGCTTTATTTGCTTCAAGCCATTCAACCACTTTTTATATTTTGTATTTCAAAAACTCGCAAAATTCAAATCTATTTCACACGCTTAGCGTAACAAAGACTCCAGAAACACAGATGCTTTTTTACTAATTTTGACACTTTTGACGCTTCTCCAACGCGCTATGCTCTGTACGGCTGCATACTTCAGTTATGACAACTTTTGATTCTACTTCGCACTTAACGGCTGTCACTCAGCGTCACTTTGGCGTAATCTGTTGCAGCACTTTGTTTTGCTCGCATTTTTTAGCCATTTACTTTTTTTTTTAATTTTTAACGCATGCAATTCTTATTAAGTTAAGCAAATATTTTCAGCTGTCAACTACGTGTTTTAAACGACAGCTGTCTTGTTGCTGCTTCAAAGCTTGATAGGTGCTTCTTTTGCCGAGTTTTGCTTTACGCGCGTAATTTGTACCGTCAAGCAGCTGACATTTGGCAAATAATAACAATAAAATTTCTCTCACATTTTGGCAAATTTTTTTTATAAAATATTTTTTTGAGACTTTTATTGCAAGCTTTTAATTGCTGCTTTCGTTTTATGACTTTTGAATAAAGCTGCTCATTTTTATTCACATTTGACAGTTTTAAGGAAGTGCTTGTGTGTTGACAGCTGACAGCGCTGCGGTAGGTGCCTGCCGCTCGTCGCCTGGCATTTAGCTTTCGGCTGGACTGCCGGATCATGCAAATACATTTTTTTTATTTATTTGGCTTTGCTAGTGCTTTCGAGTAGTCGCTTTTGATGTGGGTGTGCATAATTTTCAACTTATTTGGAGTTTGTCGAAAAGATTTCGTTTGTCAGTTGTAAATTTCTTATAAGTCTGTCAAGCTGCTTTAAGCGGTTGGAAGATATGACAAGCGTTTTAATGCGATTAAAGGCGCCTAAAGAATATCTTTTGTGTGTATTTCTTATGGCAAAAGTACACAAAAGGAATGAATACAAAAATTTTAGTATAGGTATGAATAAAATATTATAAGCAGCCAGTATATTAGAAAAGTGTCAGACTACTGCGATTACATGAAATTCAGCGTAACTGAAAAGCTCAGGAAAAGCTTTACGTAGAAAAGCTCTTGAAGCCAGAAAAAGCTCTTTTGATAACTAGCAGTAAGCTATTTATTCCTCGAATAGCACAAAGTAAGAGTAAAATTCTGCATGTGGTGTATTCAAGGCGAGTGGTGAATACCAGAGCTTCTTTTCGGCGATAAAATGTTCTCCATGAGCGAAAGAACTAACATCAAGACCGATGAAAGGACCATAAGCGTGGTGAATGAAAAAAGTCTTCTAGTTTTGGGATTAGAGAAAAGTTCAGACCAAAATGTAAAACTTTTATTTTTTTACAAAAGCTACGGAAGCAATTTTTAAAATTAGGAACAAGGTCAAAATAGATTTGGACTGTCGTCTGGGCGACGGTGTTAGAGCTCCCATCAAGATTCGAATTAAGACCTAACTTATAGATGTTCTAATTCACTTTTTGCAAGATGCGATATTTTTCAAGCTGGTTTTGTCGTCATCAGGAATCGCCAGTTTTCAAAAGTATTCTTCAATACTCAGGGTAAACAAATGCAAGGTCAAAATGTACGCTTTTGATACATCAATGGTTCTCGATAAGTCTGCTCCATTTCCATTTTGCTAAAATTAAAACACCGTCAAAGTTTACCAAATTATTCAACTTTTTGTAGAATTTAGGGGAACTATTAAATCTTCGGTGTAGCAGCTTTTCTGATACTAATTTCAACGACTATAAATTCTACAGTTGTTTCTTTATGCCTTATGTAGCTGGTTTTGTTTAGAAGTAGGCAAAGAGAGATATAGCCAACCTTATGGGATGTCTGATTACCTCAAATGGGTGACCTTACAGCCCATCTCAGAAAGGCTGAGAAAGATTGTCTTTTCTTCAGGGCGGCCGCCAAATAGTTTTCTGAGAATCGCAATATATATATATACAAGTCTGTTGCAATTCAAAATATGTCCGCTTCATTGATCTTTTGCGTTTACTTCGACCACCTGCGTTCGTAGTTCCAGTGCTTGTGCATTTATTCCGAGCCATTTGGCACTTTGGCGTTTATGTTTCACGAAAATATTGCAGGCTTTGTCATTTTATTCCATCCATACTTAATTGCTGTGCAAATAAAAGAGATACTTAAAGCACGCACAGAAAACCTACACACACTCAAGGGTTCAAGAACAAACGACCGCATGTCGTGGAAGACTACAAAACAAGTGGACGAAACGAAAATGCTTGTCAATCATATATCAAATTTATTAACTTGAATGTGTCATTTCAAATTAGCCACTTAAAAATTGTTGGATGCGCAGCCAAAGCAAAACCGTCGAGGCGAGACCATAAAAAGACGGAAGCTTTTGAAGAATGAAACAGAATTGACTGCGTGTTTTGGACGGTGGGGCGATGCATGCGCACCACATGCCGCATATTATTTGTCGAATTTGCCACATAACTAAAGGTAGATGGCAGCTTGAGGCAATGGACTGTCATAATAGGTGCGACTTGGTTCCAGACTCAAGACAACACAAAGCTTTTTCCCTTTTGCGCATTCCTGTTTCATGTATCTGCGCTTTTCAGACCTGCCACTTTGTGTTGGGTTGAGAATATATCTGGGATTTATTGATTGTTGTGGCTGGTGTATAGCCATTAAAATGTTTCACTTTCAACTTTTGTGTTTTCGCCATTTTGCTTTATGTCATATATTCTGCACACATTTTATGTGGCATCGTAAAAATCGCGGCGAAGTAATTAAAAAATTTCTGCTCATTGAAAAGTGCAACTCCCGAACAACGAAGCAACGAAATGGAAATTTGAGTACACCGAGTTTACGCTGTCGCTATAACGCTCGGGTCCACAAGGGAATGTAAAATTTAATGTTGCAAGTCAAATTGCTTGTTTGTCCAACAACTGCCAACAACAAACCGCCTAACTAAGCAACTAAACAGCTAGTTAGTGCTTGGCTTATTGCCCATACACCCGCTCGTTCGCCGTTTGGCCGCATCGGTCAAGGGACCCCTAAGTGTAATAAATTCATAGCGTCAACACACGCATTTGCCTTTCGCTGCGAGGTCCTTTCAAGCTATACGAATGCACATTTCTTTCTTGATTTCAACGTTTGCTCGCTTGGCTCATCGCCTGTCTCATATTTTCTATTGATTTGCGTTCCATTGCTGTCGCATCGAGCCGTACGTACCGGGCGTGGGGGTAATAAAACATTTTCTATGCGCAATAAATTCAAATCTGTTGATTGTTTAGCTCGTCTCAATGACTTTAGGTTTTCAGCTTTGTTAGTTAGATGAGGCATCTTCTTTACCTATTTGCGCCTATCTACATTTCATTGCAGCCATTTCCATGGAGAGCGAAAAGTAGCCTGTTGGAAAAGTGGATTCGAAGTTGTGTCACCTATTGCCGTGATCTTAAATAAGGTAGAGTTCTGGGATTTACGACTTTATCAAGCAATACACGTATTCTTGAACCACCTTCAGTCCGACAGTTCTTTCAGTCCTTTAGCTTTAATTTAATCTGACTCCAACAACACAAATACGACGAATGACGACATTTGTGTTTGGACTCTATTATCTATACGACTTATTACCACAAACTTTGTTAAATTCCGCATAAATTCATATACTCCAGTCTTCAGCCAGATGATACGGGACATATTCTACGACTCCCAATGCTCTAACTGAAAGAGGGATAGAAAAAAATTAGGTTTCTACCAAATGTACTGAGTTACCTTAATAAAGCTTAATTCGATTACAACCCGGGAACACAATGGGTCTTATGATGGCCAAAGTCCGGTCACCTACGGTCTGGCACTCCTGTGCTTCCCTTTTTCTACCCACCAATATAATCAACTTCTAATTAGAATATTATTTCAAATTCCACTTTAAATTTGGTTTTTTAAAACTGAGATCGCTTAGTTTTTTTTATATGCTTAAGTCTAACAGTAGTTACTTCCTTGAAACTTTCATTCCCTACAGCATCTCACAATCGTTCTGTCAGCCTCAGAGCCAGCTAGCCAGCTTCCTCCAAACCTGGCACTTCATCTGCACTCTTCCGCTGTCTCTTTGTTTGTATTTTTGTGTGATTCGCATTGTAATTACAAATAATAATTCTACGCTCGTTTATCTTCGCGCTTTATTTATGTTTGCGTAAAGTTTGAAATGAATTGCAACAACAACAGCAGCAACTACAGCCAGAGCTAGCAGAATATAAGCGAAAGCTTCGCGAACGACAACAAATCGACAAAGTGCAATTTATGCGCATTTCCTGGCCGTCAATGGTAGCTGCAGCCACACAGCTGCAAATCTTCGCTTTTTTTCACTCCCTTTTTACTTTTATTTATTTTCATGTTTTATTTTTTTCATTTCGTTTAATATTTAGTATTGTTTTTTGCCTGCAATAAAAAGCCATCTGTCGACTGATCGTCGGTTTGCGAGCGTCAGTTCGTATGCCTGTGTGTGTGTGTGTTGCGCAACAATAGCAACATTTGCCCCTCTCGATTTCGTTATTAGATACTTGTGCCGAATGTGGTTGGCCTTCAGCACAAGGAAGAATATCTTCGTATTTACCATTAGTTACGTGTTGTTGCTGGCCCTACGGCCATGGACGATCAGAGCAATTCGTCGATCACTTGGGAATATTAGAAGGCAATAGCAAAATAAAAGAAATGGCATAGTGCAAAGAGCAAAAATAATGAAACAATAAGCGAGGATAAGGAAGTCCAAATGGTGGTGTAATAAATAAAGGCAGAAGGAATGTTGGAAGCCAACGTAAGGTAGTGTTATATATTAAAGCTATACTAGTATGACTTAAAAAATTGGACTTTGTGATATTAAATTTTAGGCGAGAGCGATTTATGAGCATTGTTTTCAATTAGGAATTCTCAAAAGAAAGAGAAATTATGAGAAAACTTCACTTTTCACATTCATTTCTGATTTGTAGGTGTCTGTACCAACTAAGGTTCGTAACAACAACGAACCAGATCAACAAACACACTTCTAGCCAAGACACACACCAATACACTTTCAGTAAAAATACACTCAGAGCGTAAAAAGGGAGCGTTGGAGTACAAATGTAATTCTGCTCATGCTTCAAATCTATTCAACTCTATTGCGAAAGCTGTGGAATAAACTTTAAAGCTCACAAACATGCCTGACTTTTTCCCACTTTTTTTATCTAAATATAATAGGTATAATATATAGTAGTGTGTTCCAAAAATGTGATCAGCTATGCTAAGCAGGTGAGCCGAATCTAAGTCGTTAGATAGTTTGATTGTGGGTTGAGAAAAGAATTTTTAAGGTTTAGTTTTTTCAAATTATTTATGGGCGAACTAACAGCTAAGGATTTAACGTTGTTCAGTATTTGACTTTAATGATCAATCTTCAATGATTAAAAAGTAAAGTGAAACCTTCAGAAGAAAATTTTATTTCGATAAAGAATGGAGAAACTCTTTAATAACTACTGTTTAGAAGAATCAAATGATCACTAGAGCGTTCTCTAACTACACCTGAAGTAAAAAAATTCTCAGCGAAAATTTTCAGAATTTTTCAGCTATTGTCGAGGTATAATAATGCTTTGAGAAGATGGCTAACAGTGGAAGGTTCACACCTATTTGCTAGAAGGAATATCAATCTACCTAAAGTGACATCAAATTAGTCATCTTGTCGGCACCGTAGAAGATGCTCATTTGTTGGAATCGCAGGTATCGGACTACTATAGTATATAGCATAACAATATTCAAACTGAACGATCGATATCGAATCCTTGTATTGTTTTTTGACAAGATATCTTCACGAAATTCGGCAAGGATGATTATCCAGGGCGTCGGTACAATCTCTAAACATATTGGGTATTGCAGCTTCGTTGCAAACGAACTAAACGTTTTTGCTTGTTTTAATATTTTTTTCTCATTCCTAAGGTCGCAGTTAACTAACCCTCCCCCTTAGCATCACTGAAACAACCAACGCATTTGAATATCAGCAGATAACGAACAACTTTACAACTAATATTACAACAAACAACAAGTAAGAACATAAAGCAGAAGAAGAAAAGGCAAAAGAAACAAAGAAGTTAAATAAAAGTCCTATCAGCGAGTGAATTGGCTTTATAAAATCAACAAAATATATCGCCATTTATTGGCAATGCACAACAATAGCGAAAAAATAACAACAACTACAATTGCACAGCACAACAACACAATAGCAAACGCAGCAAGCCGCAATGATAACAATAAGAGGAATACACGCTGGTATATTAGTCTGAAGAAAGCAATAGCAATGCCGTTTAATAAGCCAATATGCAGCCGCTGTCTGCTGTTGCAGCAACATAAACAACAAACAACAACATTAGCAGCTACAAAGCCAAATATTGTTGGCACAGCAGCCGCAGACGCAACAGGGCAGGGCCGTGCAACAACCTGTTGCAAGTAAGCATTATTATTATTTTGCGTTGTTGTTGTTGCAGTTGTGTTTTTTGCCTCATTTCAGCAATATTGTCTGCACACTTTTGCCGTCGCTCAGCTAGTCAATGACATTTTGGCGCATCTTGAATGCGCGTGCGCACAGCAGCCGAGCATGCCACCGGAGAGCGCAAGCGCATTGCACGTAGCAACGCTTGGCAGCCCTTTGTGTGCCACAACAACAACAACAATGCAGCGGCCTCTGCAATATTGCCCTCATGAAATCCTATAAAATTGTTATCTTAATGGCTTTTATGTTGGTGAAATCCTAAAACAAAAAGTCAACTAATAATAATAATAATAATAGCAACAACAACAAGATTTTATTTTTTTTTTTGTTAGTATGCCACTCAAGGCACTAGTCGGTGGCATAGCACAGCATCCGCTGCTGCTCGCCGGCTGCATTTGGCATAAATTTTCGCGCGCATGCGCACCTTCTTTATTATTCCCGTGTGTTTTTGTTGTTGCTGATTCTTTACTGCTTGCATTTGCTTCGTTATTGAAAAGTAATCGTTTCAATAGCTGCGCCTGCCGTATTAGGAATATTTATGATTTTTTGCTTGTCTGCACGAGTCTCTGCATTGCTCTTCTGCTTCTTCTTCCGTCCGAACCTTTAATATACTCGTACATATATAGGAAGTGGAAACAGGAAATAGTTCTTACATATGCTTGTCCTTTGCTTATAGCAGCGGCTTTATATTGCTTCTGAATTTCAGAATTTGAGGTCAACATGTTTAACCTATTGTTCCAGAGGTGGTTCTGCCGAACTTTCAATGCTTTACTACCGTTCATTTATATAAACAAACCACATTATTTCAAAATTGAGCTTTTGAATTTTGCTGTGAAAGCTTTTTTAAGAGCTTTCATAGTAAGACATTAAACTTAGGGATGAACTGCAAGTCGCTGTACGCACCATTGAGGTGTCTAGTAAAGCTTTTGAGATTTTAAATTTTGTTATGAAAGTGCTTTAAGAGCTTTTTTGTTATGAAAGCTTTTCTAAGAGCTTTCATACCTAGACATAAAGGTTTGAGTTGAACTCCAAGTGAGAGTACTCATTGTTGTCATGTCTAGCTCAACATATTGCAAACCTATTAAGCTCTTGAACTTTTTTATCAAAACAAATATAAGAACCATAGCACACTTTAGGGCGCAGAGGCATGAATGAAAAATTTTACCCCATTAAAATCGAAATTTAAACTGAAATATAACTAGAGCTGGTCGAAACTATGGAGTTGAAATGTGATCAGTGATTCATTCATATTCCATCAACTAAATATATAAATATGTAATGGAGCATTTTTAGGTTTTTCTACAAAAACAACAATATAACAAACAAATAAATTTTTAAAGTGTTCACTCCTTCACACAGTGATCGCTTGCTCAGCAGCTTCATTCATTCTTGATGATATTGGCGCCATTTTTCTTAGAAAACAACACCTTTTTCTGCTCTGCAGACTGTTGTTGCTGATGTTGCAAGACAAAACTGTTGCAAAAGTCATAAAAAATATTTAATGGAAGCAGTTTGCCATTGTCACACTGCAAATATAAAACCAATTTTTTGCTTTTGCTTTTATTTGCCACCAATAAGAGTTGGCTTTCTGCGTGGCGAATAGCCGTAAATAGCAAAGGGCTTGTCGTATCGGCTCAGGTAACGACTGTTACATATTAACTTTGACTGCGACTGAGCAATATATATATGTACAATATATGTATGGATAGCGTAAGAAAACAGTTTCAGGGTAGAAATATGCAAGTATACCTAGGAATAGAAATTCTAAAAAATACTAAAAAAATTAAAAAACTGAAAAATTACATAATTAATTTGAAAAAAAAATTAAAATTTTATTTAATCAACAATTACTTAACTTAGTTAAAACAAAAACTAAAATATTCTTCACTTCAATACTATAAAAGGTTCGAAGTTCGTTGCTTAAGTCTTTTATTTGCTGCTTTGTTCAGTAATACCGGGAGATCAGGACGGAATTTTAATTTCATAATGAATGTAAGGAAATACCCAAACTATAGCTATTCACTTTCCTATAGGTTAAAATATGAACTATCCGTTACTAAAGCGGTTTCAAGCCTCTTCTCACCCCTTTCTATGCAGAAATGTTAGTTTATGCTTTTTATTTTCTCCTTCTTTATCGAATGCCTTACACAGTCAACACCGGAAGTAAAAAAAAAAACTAAAAGCTCTATTTATGTTTAATATACGAACTCAAATTTACTAGTGCAAAACAACGTGTGTGATCCTAGTGCAGGTAGAAAATCAAGTTCGGTAGGCCACAGAGCTGATGAGTTGTTGATTAAGCAAAGAAAATTAAGAAGAAGATATGGGCGTACTCTTTCTATAAAGCATCATGCAAGCCACTCAATTTCAGATTTATGATTTATATGCGCATCTAATTTAGAAATCTCAAAATTTGCAAAGTGAATATAAAGTAATACGTTCAAACATAAAAAAGCGGCACGAAGAATAGCTTAATCAAAAGACTAAAGACTGTGCAGTTACCGTTTTGGTGTTTATAAGCGTCTAATGATTTATTAGAGAGTCCACCCAAGTAGTTTTAAGCAAAGGTATTTTTAAACGCACTGCTTGGCTGAGACTTATTTGCGAATTTTATTGTTGTTGTTGTTAAAATTTGACAGTGATTGAAGCCAAAATTGTTGAAGATCATTCTTCCATTAAGCTCAACCAATTATATAAACAGGAGGCAATATAAAATCTACAACTATATGAGCCACATATTAATAATTCAAAACTTCTCCGAAATGAAAAAAAGTCGGATTGAAGACGGAGTGAAAACGGAATCGAACATTTTGAACTGTAAGACCTAAGTGAAATAGGTGAAAATCCTTCTGCTAGTGAGAAGTAACAAACTGACTCTTTTGCGCTCTTTAATCTGAGGGTTTTCAAATAATCTAGCTGTAGATCAATTCATAATGGAAACAGTCAGTTAAATTTGGCCTGAAATGCGATCATATCGGCTCGTTCAAAATGATGTTTCTTAACAACACGAAACCCGAAAGAGGTGAAACTAAATATTCAACATTCTTAGCCTCAGAAAACTGGTATTAAAACAGAAAGCTTTACGTATTTCTGGGAACTAACTTAAAGGTAGGGTTCTTAGCTTGAAAGGAAACGTTGATCGTCATGTCTAAAAAAATGCACAGCTTTCAAATACTCCACTCGATTTGAAGAGCTCATTTATTGCATAAAAACAAGAGAATCTAAACTAAAGCTCAACTTTTATGCATGAGATTTAAGAGCTCAAATCAAATTATAAAGGTTTTGATATTTCTAATTTGATTTTGTAGAGCTCTTCTCATCACATTTCCAAACTGCATACTTAGAATACGAGAACTGTTAGTTTCAGAGTTCAGTTAATTCAGCTAGACTCAAACTATATTTATATAAATTGAGAAAGTTTTAAGTAGAATCGCTAAATTGGATTATAGTTAACTTCCAAGGAACCTGTGAAACCAGTTTTCATATCCTAAGTACAAGATTACAAGCACAACTTTGTATAAAAATCGCATTAAAGTCGATTGTGGTAAATTTTTCTGGCTTATCCTACTGCAATTGTTGTTTTTATTGCACTTTTTATTGCTTTCTTATATACGTTTAATGCTCGATTACTAGGCGTGTTTGGCTTTGTTGTCCGTTTTTAAAACGTTTTCGAAACCTTTAATAGTCTTGCCACACAGGATTTAACATAACAAACAGAAATAGCGGCGACATGCGATTAGGGCACGAAAAAAACAACAACAGCAAAGGCTTGAAATACAAACAAAGCAGCCAAGCAAACCAAACAAAAGCAGAACAAAAGCTCAAAAGCAAACAAATGCGGTGGAGCTCGGTGCTTTTTTCCTAAAACGATTTCAAAGCAAAGTGTCTTGAGCTCAAGAATACCGGCGAACAGTGGCCCTTTGCTGCGCTGTGGTGGCTTATATTGGTTGTTCTTGCCGTTGTTGTTGCTGCTTGCTATTAATTTGTGTATTTGCTTAGCTGCTTGTTTGTTTGCTTGCCGAAGTTGCTTTCATTGTTGTTTAGTTGGCTGCTGTGGCTCCTGTCATTTCGCAATAAAGACAACAAACAACGGCAAGAAGTAGCAGAAACCGGAAAACAACAATATGAGTAAATAGATATAAGCAGAATACAACAGTCTACAAATATGCACATAATACATAGCTAGTAAATATATAAGTATGTGTTGTTGCACCTCCAACCAGTCAGCTGCATGACGAAAAGCGTCCTTATTGCTTGCCTCAAACAACACGCCCTTAGCGTGCTAGTTGCCTCAAGTCACTAAGATGCAAGAGCAGGTCCGGTTCGACCTTTTGAACTCGTCGCCATGCATTCATGCAACAAAAACGCATTAGTTGTTGTTATTGTTTTTGTTAGCCAAAAATGGTCGATAACTGAAGCGATAAGCCGCCGCTGCCTTGTCAAAGCCAAAACAGCTAACTGCAGCAGGCGTACAAATGCTTTCAGCGTCAATTGTGCAAATACAAATACAATGTGTGCTTGCAACAAAAAAACACATGTTGGCAACATTTGTGCATAAATGTCCAAAAATGTGCAGTCAAAGCGATTCCGCCGGCCGGCTTCTTTGAGCGACCAAATTGAGTCTTAAGCGCTGAGGGAGTTGTGCGAAGCCAAAGCTTTAGGCGCGTTATGCGCATGCGTGTCGCCTGCTTTTGCAACTATTCTTTTTTCAACTTTTTAGTTCGGCTCCCCTTTTTAATCGGTTGCATGCGACCGCTGTGGGTGCTTCGCGGCTACCCGCTGCGCTGGCTCAAGTCTCATTTGCCTACTACGTTGCGCATTTCACAAATTTATTACCTGTATTTCATTTCAATATCGCCTTGATATGCTTATTAATAACAACAACTGTGTATGTTTTAATTTATGAAAACGCTTTGTACGAGCGGAGGATTACTTTTTTGTTGCAGTAATGGAATTGCAGCATGCTGCGTGAGCCTCTGCCGTATTTTAATTAATTTTCTTAATATAGCTACAATAATAGGGATTTACAAAAATAAGCATGCGGGGCCATGGTATATTATACATTTATACATACGAGTATGTATTATTTAGTGTATTTTTGAAATGCACGGATTTAATATTTCCAAACTTTACTTTAGTCCCGGAGTATGTAAAGCAAGAAGAACAACCATAAAATTACATTAATACTAAATATTTTTGATTTTTACTTACTTTTTTTAATTTTTCACTTTCGAGATTTCGAATATTTTCGGGACTGGCAACTTTAAATACCCATTTCGATGAAGAAAACATTACATAATTATAATAACATCACACAATTTCAGTTTATATTTGCTTTTTAATATTTTTTCACTCTCGGGATCCCGAAAATTTTCGGGATTGACAATAATAAAATGTTTTTTCGACAAAATAAACATGAAATAATGTTTATCGCATAATTTATAGACGATATTTTATAAAACGTTTGATATCTGCAATGAAAATATGGTGAAATACCTGAAAATATACATATGTAAGTATGTACCTAAAAATGTATGGACGTAGTATGTACATACAAGTATGTTAGTATCTGATACATGTACGACTTGCATGCAAACAAAATAGTAAAAACTGGCTTCACCATATAGATATTAAAGAAAAAAATTTACGTTTAAAATTATTTTTACTGTAAGTAACTTCGAGATCCCGAAAAAATTTTCGGGACTGAAAATATTTTTTTTTTTAGATTAAAATTTGGGCTTAAAAATAAAACTTTTTTATATCAGAAATAATTTTAAAAGATTGAAGGTCCTCAATATATAACTATATACTATAATATACATATAACACATAAATCTTTATGTATCTTCGGGAGTCCAAAATTTTTGTCGATTAACCGATGCCGTTAAATTTTAACCGCGGTGCAGTGCGTATATATGGTAGATGTTTATCTTTTCATAAATTATAAAAATAGACATAAAGTCTCCTTCTCCATCTTCATGCCGATAATCTCTACGAGAAGACTGTAAAGTCATCTGATAGAATCAATTTACGTCAAGTACTGTACAAAACTCAAAATTTTGATTACAGGCATACAATAACAAAGATCAAGGAGGACATTAGCTCTCCGCTTACGGAGCTAATTAAAACAGACAGAGCAGTTTGCATCAAAGAAAACAGTGCTCACGACTAAAGTCTACGTAACCAACCAGAAACTACCAGAAAAGGGTGTAAGGCCGGTTAAACCGTTTTACTTTTTGAAAACCGACTACCAGACAGGGAAAACATGCAAGACGATCATCCCTTGACCTAGAACCAAGAAATTGCAGATAATTCCGCTCATATGTTATCTCAGCACCCAATCTTCATAGCACAGCAAATTAACCAATTTGAACGCTATTAAATTCCGAACATTAGAAGAGTCAACAGTTAAACACGAACTCATTACATGATTACAACAAAAATGGCATACATACCATATATTGATAACAAATCTCTCCGCATAAATATAACGGAAACATTGTAAATAATATGTACTCAATTATTGATGATCAAACATAAAAATTGCACTCTACTTCGTACAATTAGGATTATCTACGCTGGCGCGACCTACTAAAGTTCACCACAGCGGTGGTCCAGTGACACATTACGAGCTTATGTTGGATAAATATGTTATGTATGTATGTATATGTGTATGAAATTGGCTTATTGCTAGGCTAACAAGCGTTTTACAGCTGTGTTTAAGCAAACGCTCAGCTCAGTAATTGCCACCGACTAAGCAGCGTGGCCGCAAATAGTATGGTACTTGCAGCACTTGGCATTATTGGTAGTTGGCTGCGGGGAAATGCAAAAAGCAACAACAATAATGATTATAGCAATGTTGTGCTTTTTCCTTAATTGTTGTTTGTGTGGAATTTCGTTTTATATTTGCTTTGATGTTGTAGTTCGTTAGTTGTACTGTGTGTTTTTGTTGTGAATTTTTTCGCTTTATTGTTTTTGTATATTGCTTTATAGCAAGCTAAGTCTTGGTTTTGTTTTTGTTGTTGTTTGCATTTTGTATGCTATGTTTCATGAGTTCTGCCTTTTTACAGTTTTTCTACGGGCATTTGTTTACTTTGGTTTTTATTTTCCTGGTTTTCTTTTTGGCCTCATCAAAGTCAGCCTGAATTTTCGTTTTATGCTTATGAGCTTTTAATTAAACGTTTAGCTGTTAATGCGAATTAAGCAACAACCGCAAGGGATTTGCAATGATAATGCAGCGAAAATTAACTCTTAAGTGACCAGCTGTTTAAAAATCGCTTCAAATTTGAAGAGTTGAGTCTGACTGCGATCTCAACTCTTTTGAAAGCTTTTTGAAATCTTTGACACATAATTACTTTTAGATATTGAGAAAACGAAACAGGACATGTCCTTCAAAGATTTTGAGTGAGCGCTTTGAGCTTTTTAGCATTGGATTTATATATAACTAATTCATTTTGGAGTAATTTTAGAAAATAAAAGCTTTTGCAAAGTACATCAGTACATATAAGCTAAAAAGACGTAATTTAGTTTTAGAAAACTTTAACTTGAGCCTTATATAACTAATTGACCAAGTCATTAAAAATCGTTCCAAATGTGAAAATATTATATTAGTCATCCCATGATCTCAACTTCTTTGAAAGCTCATAGGCAAATATTATACTTTACCCACGTTAAGCCTGCTTTTAGATTTTGAGAAAAGCTTTAAGTTTATAAGCAGTTGATTTTGTAGGTTTTATTGAGCTTTGACACATTTTAGAAGTTCACATTATCAGATCAAAGCTATTAAGTCGTAACTTAGTTTGAGATAGTTCTAAACTAAGTCTTATATAGTTGTCCTGAATCTAAGCTTCACAATAGTCATCGGGTCTTCTAAATTACTATAGCTTCAAAAAATTAGACGATCTGGCCTTTATAATATTGCATCTCTAACAATCCCAGACTAGTAAACGAAGCGAGAAGCTCGGATGTTTTACATGGCAAACAGTCTAGTGTGGAATTCTCGGATTGACTTTTGGAACAGAACTGGTTTCCTTGAAGGAGCACTAAGAAGTGTTAGCTGGGGAACAGCCCAACTGAAACTGTATGTTGATTTAATTTTCATTAGAAATCACTTTATAATTTTAAAAGCATTGTAGGTTTCTCACCCTTCACAGGGTTAAGCTTTAAAACTATCTATCCGCTGAGGAAGGAAAACAGCAAATACAGTATTTACCATTTCGCTACAACTAGGATAGGTGAATTCAAAATCTGGAAGCTCTTTCGCCATCGACATTCATTAGAACGAAGAGGTCGTATATGGCAGCGGCAAAGGCTTGATTGTTTTTGTTGCAATTTATGCATGTAACCACACTAAAGGCAATGAAGCAGTTTAAGCCGTGGCAATGGCAGTGGCAGTGGCAACAAACATATCAAGATTGTGGCACGAACACGCGCAAAAGCGTTGGTTGGTTGTTAACCTCAGCTGCTGGTCGCAATGGCAACACATACTTAGAACGTTGCAACAAAGAACAAATACAAGACGGGCGGACGGGGAAGGACAGTTGGTGCAGTTTTGTATTTGTTTTAAGTTATCTTGCAGTATTGTCGCGTTGCCCTGCGGCAAGCCAACAGCCAGTGGCAATCGAATTGTCATACAGAAGCGTTGCAACGCCATAAGTCGCCGCCAGCCGCCAGCCGTAAGCCGACGAACGACAGTAGATATGAAGATGAACCCAACCGTGGGCTGGCTAATGAAGGGCAGGAGGTTTATTTAGAAATGCAATGAGATGAGGAAGATGGCGCTGCTGCAGCCGGAGGAGCCGAAGAAGAAGAGAGGCGAAAAAGTGGCAGCGAAATATCTGCGGGTGCTCGAAGTATTCGTAGTAAAAGCGAATGCTTTGCTCGCCTGCCAGTTTCGCTGGTATCGCTGCGTTGACATTGCAATCGTGGCGGCAAATGTTGTCGGCGCTTGCTGGTGGCTGAACGGCTGTCGGCTGTTAGGCTGCTGGCTATTGTAGCCTGGCTGATTGCAGCAGCTTCTCGGAAGATGTGTTGGAATGTGTGTTTCTATGTTCGTGTGTCGTTGTTGCTGTTGCTGCGACTCCGTGCCACATGCTGCGTTGCGGCACTTTTTTGAACGAAAATTGCTGTCATTTCAAATGTAGCTGGAGACAACAGAACAAACACAAGGACAACAACAACAACATTAGTACCTAAAGCAATAACAACTTTAGTGGCAGCAGCAATTGTACAGCAACGACAATAGAAATAGGCACCCGCGCTATAAGCAGGCGGGAATGAATCTACCGAAAGTGGAGAAAAAGAAAAGAGAGAAGTTAATACATCTTGGTTGAAAGTCGACGGCCTCGACGGCATTAATTTTACTCATCGAATATCATAAAATAGGCTTAGGGTAGATCCAAAAAGTCATACATCCTTATAAACCAGACTATCAAATCTGGAACTCATACTACTTGGATCAAAAATATGCAATAGGGTGCTCAATTCCATACCGCTATCTTCTCAAGAAGAGTATTTTCAGCAAGCAGCTGAGTTCAATTAGAACACCTTTAGTAGGCAAGAAGCGACCCTTTCCACAGTGACCAGAGTGACTAAACTGGTCTTAAATATTGTAAGACCCACATACATATTTCAGAAGGTGCTTGGAATATATGGTCTTCGAACCTTCGACTAGTATCAGCGTGAAAACCAAATTTATAGAAGACACTATATTTTGCCAGGCAACAAATACAACCCTGCACTGCACTGAGAAGGCATCCTTAAGTACATACATTTACACCAATAGAATTTTTGTAAACTTTAGCTGGCTGTTTCTTCGCTATTGAACTTGACTAACAACCGAAACCAGCGATGAAAACAAAAACAACAACGCACAGCAATAACCCGCAGCTTAGGCAATAGATAACAACATTGGCAACTGACAGAGGCATTTATTGAACAGCAATGCTTTACACTCTACTAATGGTGGTTGTTGGCTGGCGGTAACTGCCGGTGGCTGTTAGTAGCTGCTGGTAGCTAGTTACCTGCATGGTTAACTGGTGTTCGTAACATGCAACATGCAACAAAACATGTCGCCCATTCACGTCGATCGCGCTTGTTAAATATCGGCGACGATGTCATCAATATCAGCGCTAAGCGTCAACAGGGCGGCTGTAACACCAACAACAATAAAACCAACAACAGCTGAAAATGTAGAATTAAATTAGAAAAACACAGTCAGTGGCAGCAATAGATTAGCAACAAATGACAGACGGCGTAATAAATGGTAGAAAAAATAAAGTGAGGATTTAGCGAAAGAAGGGATTGGTTTCCAAGTGACATTACTTGCTGAAGTAATAATTGTTGTGACTGTTGGTTGAGCGTTTGAATGCTTGCGTTTTGCTTAATACTGAGAATCTGTATGAGGAATTATTTGCATGAATTCACGAGAGTGCAGAGAGCTAGATAGAGCGGGGTATGAAGAGTAGTGAAATGTTAACCAATCGCCCCGAATTTTAAAGCAGTTGATACTCCGCCTTCGCCAAATTTAATTTTTCTAAACTTCATATTACTAATTAGACTCAAATTGGCACAGCGTAAGTTAACTGTCTCCTTTATACTTCATTTTAAAGATCTTATGCTACCTTATTCAAACATTCTCTTATATTAAGATTTATTAAGTCTTTATGATTAACCATAATCAAAGCAAGATTTTTAAACTGCTCGTAAAGGATATAAGATTAAAGCCCATGACCAAGAAATACTTTAAGAGCTATCTTTTTTTACCCTCAACAGGGTATGATGAAATCCATTTTTGATCTATTGTAACTCGAGGCTAAATACTTTGGATTATAAAAGGAGGTAAATCAGACCAGGCTCTTGAGAAAATTAATGAGTCCTTTAAAACGCAGACTAGATTCTTCTTCATATATTTTACAATGAACCACTCCAACTTTATTGTTTAATGGTCGCCCTTAGCGTGGTTTTCATTTGGTAGAAAACATTTTTTCTTACATAAGGAGGACCCGGTCGAGCTCGTCTCCATTTTTCCATTATATCTCAGGCAACTAAGAAAGGAGTAATCTGGCTTTTAAATTTTTATATCGAACAAATATCAAAGCCTTATTTTCAGGTATATGATGGTTCAGCATTGTTATTTATTATTATTTAAAAAGTATCGATATAGGTATTAGTTCTGGTTGCGACATTGTAGAATATCGTCCAAAAACTGAATAAAAATTTAATACAACCTCAACCAAGTGAAGGCTTCAGCAATTTGCGAAACTCATTTACAAGCTGAGCATTGCTAAAGAGATTTTCAGTTCCGTTCTTATATACACGGTGGTTTGGAGGTTAATTTTTATACCGAAAACATTTTAGATTTCATTCCAATAATATTACAAGAAAGGTCTATTTGGCTTCCCATCACTCTTTCTATAAAAATTTCCCCGCTTCAAATGTTACAACCAAATTAAATCGCATTTCTTTTATCTCCCATTTATCTAACTACTGTTTTTCTACCAGAACTTAAGAACAGTTCCGAAATCACTGCCGATAACGTCAACGATTTGGTTTCGTTTTGTTTTTGTTTTTTCTTACTCGTTTCTCGTAAGCGCTGATAGCAATCGACATTCAAACGAGCAACCAAATAATCAGTAAGACAGACACGAACAGAAGTTGTGGTAAAACTAATAATAATAGAATAGAAGTTGTGGAAGAAAACCACACAGTGAAAATCCTGACAGTGACATTAAAGTCAAGTAGCTTAAAATCAACTTGGCGAATTGCAAATACAGCAAGGCGAGCACTTTGTAAGCACGATAAGTGCTTAAGGAGCAAAAGACATGCGGCAGCGTACAAAACAAAGAGCAATAAAACTGACAATGACAATGCCAATGACATTGGCATCAAGCGTGGCAAGTAAGAGCAACAGTCAAACGCGATGGCGTCAAACTGTCAAATAGCGACGAGAGTACGAATACGAGTATATACAGCGAGCAGCGAGTCAGACGGCGGCAGGGGTACGTCTAAGACAGGGAGCTGTTTGGTGGCAGTGAAATGTACGAGTACAAAACATTTTTAATGACATCACGACAATGACATAACTGCAATAACAACAAGAAAAGCAACAAGCACAACACTAGAGCGACAACAACAAGCGAAAACTGTTGGAAAGATAAAAGGTTTGTGCAATGAAAAAAAAAAATGAAGTCGATGGAGTAGAAAACAGACGCTGCATACAAATTAACACAAAAAGCGAAAGAAATAATCAGATTTTGCTTAAATCAAAGGGAGCAAAATTACTTACCGAGAAAAGGGCTAGAAAACAGCTAGCTTGAGGGAGCTGGTGTCGATTAACGGTGCGCGCCAGCAATGTCAATGTTTTTATAAACAATTGACAGACATTTGGTTGAGATATTTGTAGAATTCTTAGAATTGGAAAAAGCTAAAAGACTAATGAGTATTTGTTAAAGGATGGTGAGAAGAAGCTGCAGGCAGCTAAGATTTGTAGAAAGTTTAACTGTGCACATAGCGAGTGGCGACATTAAATATTTACTAATGGTGACATACTTAGAATAACCTATATATACTTGTGATAGCATATTTAGTAAAAAAATCGATAACAGTTAGCTTTATTATAATAAAGATATTTAATCGATAATTTACTTGCGATTAATCAATAATTTTTAAGCAACAACAAAAATTATGCAAACAGCTAACCAACCAAAATATGTTATCAAATATCAAAATCGATAAATTATTAAAACAATATTTATCGAGTTATCGATTAATCAACGCATATTCAGCAACAAACATCAGTCACTTTTTTCATGTAATTATTCTAAACTTCTAATAATACTTTAAATATATAGAAATCGATATTTGTTAAATACTTTACTAATACACTTTTCGAATTTTCAACAAAAAATCTGCGATGAATATGATTTTTTACACGTATCAAAATTCCAATCTAAATCTAAATAATTAAAAAATACTGAAATCGTTATTTATTCCATACATTAATCATCGGCGTGTCGAATTATTTATAAATTTATCGATTATTAAAAAGTACACACCAAAAAACTACATGCCACTTAACTCATACAATTATTCTAACCACCTAATAATATCTAAAAAATACAGAAATCCATATTTGCTCAATACATTACGTGAAAAAGTATTTTATCCGTATAATTATTTCAACTACCTAATAAAATGAAAAAATGGCGAAATCAATAATGTTTATTTATAAATTTATCGATTATTCAACAAATGCCCAACTACAAATATATATAACACTTTATTCAAACGGTTGTTCTAACCACCTAATACCACCTAAAAAATATAAAAATCGATATTTTCACAAAAAATTATTAACAAACAAATCGAATTTTCAGCGAAAATGCTACAACAATTATGTTTTTTACTCACATATGTATGGCAACCACCTAAAAGTGTTGAAAATTCAGATATCGATATTTATTTAATAAATTTTTTATAAACTCATCGCTGGTTTGTCAAAGATACACCACTCTAACCATGCAGTTGTGCTAACTACTTAATAGTATTGAAAATATACAGAAATCGATAACTATTCGAAACATTATTTATCGACCAATCGATTTATGTGTAAATTTATCGATTATTCAACAAATATGTAGCAATCAATAGGAACCACTTCACTCATATAATCATCCTACCCACTGAATATTTACTCGATACATTACCTATCGATAATACAACTTTTTTCTCAGCACTAATTAATACAAATAAATTGTTGGAAAGCGGAAGTTCTGCGCATACCAAAAGCACAAATAATATGACGACAATGTTGTATGTAAGCGCAGTGGCTTCCAAATGCTCGCAGCGCATACCAAGAAGATCAGAATTAACAGCAAGTGTGTGAGCGCAAAAGAGGAAAAGAGAGTCAAAGGTGGGCTGACATTGCACTTGGCCACAAAGAAACTGTTAATTTGCTAAAGTATGCTGGCAACAAGATTAATAAAAAAAGCAAACAAGCCCGCAGCAACAACTGCGCTAAGTATAAATATGTATGTATGTCATTAGTAGTAATTACATAATACCATGGACTTACAATTAACACGGTGCGCTTTTTGCACCACTTTAAACTACTTTGTAAATATTAGTGCTGGATATAAGTCTGTTTGTAAGTAAGTGCTCCCCTGTTACCATTTTTTGTTCTCACTGCTACTTGAAAACACATAACATATTGCAACAGTTTACAGTTAATTAACCTCAACAACGCAAGCATATATATTTTCCAGGAACATTTTTACTGTAGTAGAGAAGGAGAATGGTAAGAAGGAGTTAAGAAAGCAAATAATTATAGAAAAAAGCCATAAAATCCACTGATCCAAACGATACTGATGAGCCACTAATATTGTTGTCGAAATGGCTTCTACGCTTAATTTGGTGAAGATATTTCGTCAAAGAAAAAAAAATTTCTACAAGAACTTCATTTTGATCGGTGAGTGTGTATGGCAGCTACATGCTAAAGTGGTCCATTCCGGATGTTTTATTCGAAAATTGTACCGTTTGTAACTTTGTCAATTATTTCAGGAAATTTTGGTGAATATATCTCGTCAAATGAGAAAGTTTTCCATACAAAAACTTGATCATATTTTATTTTATCGGTCAGTTTGTACGACAGATATATGTTATAGTGGTCTCATATCGGCATTTCCAAAAAATTAGCAGTTTTTTGAAGAGTGAAGCACGTGTGTAAAATTTCTGTTCAATAGCTTAAAAACTGAGAGACTAATTCAGGGTAAAATTAGTTACTGGTATGTATACTGATGACCACACTGATAAGTGTGTATAGTGATGACCACTCTAATGGATATACTGGTGATCATTTTAAGGAGTATACTAAAGATTTCACTGATGGATATACTGATGAACATGTTGCTGAATATAGTAAAGATGATCATCCTGATGACTATACTAATAATTTTGTTGAGGAGTTTACTAAAGATCTGATGGTTATACTGATAATCATATTGTCGAGTATAGTCATTATAATACTGAGGAGTATATTGATAAGCATGTTGATGAGTATGGTCATGATCACATTGTGAATTATATTGCAAATCACATACTAATGGGTATGTGTACTGGTGATCATATTGTTGAGTATACTGAAAAGTATACTGAGGAGTATACAGACGATTACCTTGATAGGTGTATTGATGATCACATTGTTAAATACTGATGAGTATACTGTTGATCATATTGAGGAGTATACTGAGGAGTATACTGCCGACGATCACACTGATGAGCACACAGATGGACATACCAGCTAACGGTAGGAATTATCTAAGCGCCAACGCCATAAAAGTAAGCGAACTGCATAACTTAGAAAGAAATTATTACAATCACAGTAATTACAAATGCAAAGAACCAGAAAAAAAACAAATACAAAAGCACAACAACCATGTGGCTAGCTGGAAAGGAAGCAACTTGCCACCTAAAGTGGAAGGTCTGAAAGCGTAACGTGTTTGGTTGACAACTGCCAAAGAATCGCAACAGCAACAAAAAGTCAAAGCATCACACGCATACACACCAACATACCTATGTATACCATTAAGTCTTTGCTATGCTGCGTGCAAGCTATGCAACGCTGCGAGAACATGTTGCATGTGCCACACAATGATTGGCGCCAGTAATTACACATTCCGCGCTGTATGCCGGCGTTGCGACACAAAACATTTAAGGAAGCTGACGAAGCGCTGTAGCATACCGAACGGTCTGGCCGAAGGAACGCCCGCGCGCCTCGCTACATAGCCGCCAAACGACAGCCGCCAGTCAACAGTTACACAATAATAACAAAAACGATGGGCAACAGGTATGGAAAGCGACAACATTTTACACATAAGCTAAGCCACTTTTGTAGCTGCTTACCAGACTTTTTATGGCAACAACAAGCGTTGCTGAGCCGTTGTTTCTATTCAGGCTTTTTGCTCACAGTCTATGAAACAATATGGCAACACCGCATACACGGGAAGCATTTCGAAGAGGAACAGCTATGCTAGTGTTCGGTATTTTGTTGTTGCTTTGCTGCTGTTGACTCCTCCAACTTTTGCCTTAACCTCTATAAGCGCTACTTGCCACAAAATGTGGCGTTTAGTTTGTTTGCAACATACGCCCATACAGTCATACATGCAAACACTTGGCTTGGCAGGCAATGGCGGAAAAAATGTCACAGCAGCATGCAGCGACAACATTGTTGCGACAACAACAAAAACAACAATGGCAAAGAAGATTCCTCTGAGATTTACGCCTGTTGTGCGAGAATTTTAATGAGGTGTCTACGTACCAAGGCGCTGATGGTGGGGAAAAGCCACACGCGGAATAGCGTAACAATGAGAATTCCAGCCAACGCAAAAGGATAAACAATAACAACAATAGTTGCATAAATGAAAAAAAATATATAAAAACGATATAGTAAAAAAAAATGCGCCCAACGGAAACGCGTAAGCAACAACAATGCCTGTGATGTGTTTAGTGACGACAGTACCCAGATCGATTCAATTCTCTATCGGCTGAAAGCTAAGGGCTAAGCATAGGTATATTGGAACTGAGCACTAGAGGCTGGAAAGCCTTGGACCCGTGGATATTGGACTCGGTAGTGAGTTCTGTGAACTAACTTCCTTAGGTCAAGACCTAGACCTCTCCGGAGTTATTTATATGATTAAGTATAATGGAATCGAGTATTGAAACTTTTAAAGTCCTTCACTGACTCCATTGATAATGTTTTCTGCCGAAAAATAGAACGTAGCAAGAGTTCAGCGATAAGCAATGAGCCAGTAATATTAATTCTTCGGCAGCATAGTCAATGTTTGTGAAATTCGAATTGCAAAACCTGATGCAAAGGTCTGTTTGCCATAAAAACACGATCCCTTAGTTATTTTTCGATTTTATTTAAATAATATGTTCTTACGGTAATAGTTCTGAAGTTTGCAACAAATATATCTCGACCCTATACCAGAAAAAAAATAACATTAAGAAGCCTAGATTGGCATACTTAGAAATACAGTAGTTTTGAGTAAATGACAAACAAAACTTTAGATGAGCTTTCCAAGAGCTTTAAGCCTGACGCAAATATTTAAATTTTAGAACAAAATATTACGGTTTGGTCAGTAAGTGTTAGCTTGTTTTTATAAGTGATAAACAAAAGCTTAGTTAAGCTTTCAAAGAGTTTTAAGCTTGAATCTAATATTAAAATTTTAGAACAAAATATTACGGTTTAGTCAGTAAGTGTTAGATTGTTTTTATAAGTGATAAACAAAAGCTCAGTTAAGCTTTAAAAGAGCTTTAAGCTTGAATCTAATATTAAAATTTTAGAACAAAATATTACGGTTTGGTCAGTAAGTGTTAGCTTGTTTTTATAAGTGATAAACAAAAGCTTAGTTAAGCTTTCAAAGAGTTTTAAGCTAGAGTTTTTCTTTAAGTTTATGAAAAAAAAACCCGTTTTGTTTAAAAACGTTACAGCAATATGAATTCATGTTTATTTATCAAACTTGTTTTTCCATTATAAGCTTTCAAAGTCAAGTTCGCTAGCACTAATATCTTCTATATTCAAATCACTTCGCATGAAGTCTTCGCAATTCACGAAAATATTCTTTTAACAACCAAACAACACGAAAGGCATCATTTATCTTAAAGGAACAACACTTACCACGAATTTCGCAAGCACGTCATTAATAAGCTCAGACAAAAGCCATGTAATTCAACATACCTGGAAAACAGAAAAAATGCGCAAACATTAAAAATATGCACAAACTTGGCAAAATGTCAGTTAAATTGCAAAAAGTTGCAAAAATATTTTTTTTTTAACTAAAACTAATGGCGAACATTTGCGCTTTGATAAATTGTTTGCATCAAATAAATGTCACTTGCCCGGCACGGGTGTTATGAAAATAATTTGCGACCATAGGCAGAACGAAAGATTTTCGTAAAAAACGCTGCGAGGCAACAATAAAATTGCGGAGTTGCCGACAGAAAAGTGGAAAAAGAATAATACCAAAAAAAATTAATAAATGAAATAAAATAAATACAAGTATATAGCGAATAAAATGTGGAAAGCCTGCAACGCGCAGCATTAGTGACAGCTACCATTTAGGCGCTGCAACTTGTTGCACGAGTAACTGCTGGCCTATGGCGCACGGAAAGTGCTGCCGCACACAAGCGCAACACGCCGGCGACTAAGTACCGGCAATTTTCTACTGCAAATCATTTCACTTTGCCCAGCCATTATGCTTTCCGCGCCCGAGCCATGCGTTATTGTGCAACAAGCACATGCCACGCACAAACAAGTATATCGGGAGAAAAATTGCAAAAAAAATGCAACGCATTGGCCGTTCCTTTGGCTTTGATGCGCGCAAATAGCGTCAAATATTTATTGTTGTATTATTTATTTATTTTTTGTTGTTGCACCAAACCCTATGCGGTGCGGCACATTTTGTAAAAATGATCAAAAAGCTGAAATGCCGCAAACGCTGAAAAGCTACGGCTGCCGCTGCGAAGCACCACGCGCTCTTGCTGCTATTGTTGTTGTAGCGGCAGAATTCTGTAGTTGTTGTTATTGTTGCTGCTGCTCAGCCGTGCGGCAAATTCTTTGTGCACGTTGTTGTTGGCATTTTTTGTGTTGTCTGTCCAACCGTCCGTGTGTCTGTTCAACAATTGTTTGTCGTCGCTCTGTTTGTCCAAAACGTACCGACCTATTGTCCGTCCAGCGCCATTTAACCGATCATCGCACGTTGCAAATCGCCTGTCGCTTGTTGCTAGCAACACCAACAATATTGGGAGTTTTTAACAGACAACAGCAGCAAAATAAAAACACTAACAATTGGCATGAACAGAATGGTTGGCGGTTGGTTGTTGTTGTGTTTCTCTTGTTTGTTTTTGTTGTGCAACGACAGCTGCTGGCCCATAACCTTAACCCTTCTTCAGTTACCGCAACGGCCATTTGATAATATTTCTTTGAAGACGCGCTACTCTGTTTCGGTGTACCTGTCTCGGAGTACAAGTTTGTGTTTCGTTTGCCAGCACAGCTTGTGTGTGACATGTTGCTGTTGTTGTTCCTGGCGTTACTTCAAAGGATGATGGCACGTTTTTTCATAGAGATCGAAAAAAAATTGGGTAACAGCGGTGTTTTTAGAGACCTCTGGCTTACCGAAGTAAAAAGTTTTTACTGAAGACTTGATAGTACTACGATTAAGTAGCAACAGCCCTTCATAAAGCCATGTTCATCATCTTCTGTCTAAAACTGTTCGAAGTACTCAAAATTTAAGTGTTAATTCCATTCCAAAGAGAGCAAATAATTCATCTCCCCTTGATCAACATAAATCACCAAGAGCCAATAAAGATAACTCAAGTTACTTCCGTTGGAAAGTTTGAGTTCTACTGTCATAGCTCTCATCCCTCTATCCGCTTCTACTAGATATAGTGGACTCTTTCCGAAATACGAAACAGCAGCTTCGAAGAAATACATATGTATGTAACTACTGCTCGGGACTCTGAGAGTTAAGTTATCAGCCAGTTGTTTATGTAAACTATAGACTCAAGATAATTCGCTTTTCTTTGCTTATAAAAACTGTTTAAAAACCTTAGAAATTAAAAAGTCGTGAAGGTAAAGGGAACCTTTAGTATAAAAATTTCAAGTCACCCAGGTTAGTTAGATTAGGTTTACAGGCTGGTATTCTCGAGGCTACTGTAAGCCTCCAAAACTTTTTTCAAAGCTTGTTTGGGTCGCTCGACCTTCACCTTGGATTAATTGTACATGCATTGTACATTATCTAAGCATCAAGCCAAAATAAAAACACACTGGTTCTTCTGTGGTAGAACCACACTTTTTTACCTCGATCCAAAGTTTAGAGAGAAGCTCGGATCTGTTCTAATTATGTAGACGTCACTCTTCTAGGAACAGTTGCCCTATCATGCTCTTGAACTATTGAACTGTTGAGATTTTGAAGGACTTATGATTTTGAAGACTTGCTTACCTTGCTTCAAACAAAATTATCGACCCGTGTAGTGGAGTTTCAGAATAAGAGTGCCATCTCTGTACCTATCTGTATCATAATGTCTTTTCAAATAGAAATCGCCACTAAGATTTTAATTCTGATACTAGAAAGTTTCTCAAAAAAAAACCATTAGGCGGCAGAAGTCGATTTAAAACCTGTTTCTCCACCGAGTGTTCTCTCCATCGTTTCAAAGTTCTAAAACCGCACGATATCTCAACGGGCATCTAAATATTCGAAAATGAATGCTAACAGTACCTTCTCTGAGAGCAAAGCGAATAGATAACAAAACATAAATTTCCTAAAAGAGGCGCAATCAGCAAAGACTGTTATCTCCGGATATAGTTTAATCCAGTAGATGGATACTCAAAAAAAAAAATCAGAGAACTGAGTGAAGAGCGTCGAAAGCGGTGTAAGTCGTCGACAATTTTTTATTTATGTGTATATTTGCTCTCCAAAAGTCACTGTACCCACAGTTGCAACTCGCTGACGTCTGCTTAAACTGTCCAACTTTATGGTTTGTTGCTGCCGACCCTTGACGCTGGTGAGCCCTTCACAATTGAATACTTTTTTATTATATAAATGTGTGTTTCTTTAATTTTTGTTGTCTACACTTAAATATTGTTGTTATTGTTGTTCTGTTGTGGTGTCGCGCTTATCTGCTCGAGTCCGTCGAGTTGATTGCACTTGAAAATCGAAGCTTCAACTTGCCACCAGTCGGACAACATGTGACGGCGCTGTGCGATTATGGGTGCAAGGCAAACGCAACAACAATAATAACAACAACAGCGTCGAGACTAACGAGCATTACGAATAACAGCGGCATATGCAACACGAAGTAAAACCAAATCAAATGCCAAACAAAATAAAATTCAAAGTGAGCTGAGGGACTTGAAGCGCGGCTCTGAGGCATAACGATTCGGCGAACAAGTGCAGTGCTGATAAGCAAAAGCTGTGCGAATCCCTTTGAAGATGCGAAGGCAGTGCGAGCATACATACACATATATACATACAAACACACGAGTGCGCTTCGTTCGCTTTGCCGGCAATGACAGGTGAAATATTGGCAGACTGCCTGTTAGACTGCGTTAAAATTTAATTTCGACTTCAAACTGTTGTTTGTTGGTTGGAACTTTGATGTGTTTTCCTTGTTGTTGTTGTTTTTCACTCGTTTCACGGCCATTACACAATGCAAAGCGCAACAAAACAGTCTTGATTATGCAATATAAGATGCCAAATTGATTTTCTAGCAGGCTGAGTAGTAAGAGTAGTGGTATGATGGAAGCCAGTAGCAGGGAAACTTTTTTGAGATTGAGAGAGTATTTAAAATTGATTCGAGGGATTATCATTTCATTTAGATTCCTGCGGTGATCTTACTTTAATCCAACAAAGAAATAGAGAATCTGAACTCAATTATATATATGTCAAACCATCTTTAGTTCGCAGATAAAAAAACTTGCATGTGCCTAAGTACAACAATAACAGCAATTTATAGACACAGCACACTAAACCAACGTCTAGACCCAACAACAGCAGCAGTTAATGTTTAGAAAATGCTGATGCTGTGCAACAACTTGAACACAAACAGCGGAGTGCCTACCAGCTCAGCAAAGTTTGAGGTTTGCTCACTTAGCTCACTTTTTAAAACAACAAAAACGTAATCGACTTAGCTGCAGTTGATGGACGGAGATGAGCAATCGATGGATGGTTGACTGGTTAGTGGCAATTCAATGCCTGGGTGGGAAAACTTGTCGCAAATGTTGATGTAACAACCACAGCAACAATAAAACAACAACAAAGTTTACAAATATTTGCGTTTTCAGTAGCAATAAACAACAACAACATAGTGCTCTAAGCGCTAAGGCAGCAAGTAGAGTGAAAGGAACGTAGTGTAGTGTAAAATAGCTATGCTGCAAGGTACGCCAAGTGCAACAAGTTAAAATAAATAAAAATAACACACTAAGCCGATGCGCAAATAACCAACTTGCAGAGTATTCTTATATATTTGTTTTGCTTTTTCTCTTCACTCGGCAGCAGCCACAACAACGCTTTAAACAATGCGCCACTTAAATGTTGCACGTTGTTGGCGCGCACATTGCTGTGTTCACGCTGTAAATAATTGTTGCTTGGTATGCTACTGCAGTTGCAAGTTTTTGTTGCTGTTTGGTTGCCTTTTAATAGTTTTTAGAAACTCTCTCAGATCCTTAGCAGCGCTAGTACTTGTTGGTGTTGACTTTTCTTTGCTTACCGTGTTTTTGTTGCGTGCGTTTATTTGTTAAACAACAACAATATGTGAAAATGATAAATCTGGAAATATCGAAAAATGCTACAATGCTTAGGAGTGCATATTTTTCCAGTTTTTAAATAAATTTTGTTGGTTATCAAAATTTTGTTGCACGACACTCATGCAACGGCCACAATTTACTTTGCTAAATAGTTATTAGATTAGACTAAGCTGATTTTCTGACGTTTTCACGTTACATAAAGGTATCCTTTCAAAGATATAGAATATAAAGAAAGAAAGCCAATAGCACGTACACTATATAGTCTTAACCTCCAACCTCTTAGCAAGAACTATTATTAGTAAGGTCAGCGTGATTTACGCACTAGATTCAACATAACATATGTATATAATATAACTCATCTCATTTTTATTGCACTGAATTCGGTCTTAGTCACGTTTTGTAAAACTCTGGAAAATCTTTCGATTTTCCACCGGATCTCCTTGTGGCAACAATTACGGCAACAACTCTAGCGAATCCACCGGACCCAATTGTATTTGAAATGTGATTTATAAATTGAGCTTAAAGCTCTAAATATAGAAGCTCTCAAACTACATTGATAACGTTGAAATATCTTTCAGTAACTAGCCCAGAAAGCTAAGCTGACTTTTGTTATTCTTTAGTTGTAGGAGTACAGCACAACACATTCAAGAAAGGTCTGACAAAGTTGAAATTTCTCTCCATTACGACCCTGAACACCCATGAGAGGTGCTGTCGAAAGCTTTTCAAAAAAGCTTTAGAAAATACTGCTGAGTTAACAGCCGATATAAATCCGATACCGTTTAGGTTATGTAAACTGGAGTACCGCCGGAACTGTGTTCCATAAGTATCGATATTAACGACAATGACGTTTTATGAAATGTGTTTGTGACTTATGTATGCTCGACAATATTATATCTTGGTTCAAGGTCCGCAAAGCATCCTTCAAAACAATCGACTCTGGTGGAGATCAAAACGAGAGTTGTACACCCATGTAAACCCAACGTAAAGCGAGTTTCCTCGAGTTGAGTCCCCCATTACGTCGAGTATTCTCAGTATATGGTGACTGTCATCATTGCTTCCGATATATTTGAAAGAATGTTCCATTGGCGCCCGGTTTTTCCCCGTTCAAACCTAAGCTACCACTCATAGAGATTGCTATGTTGGATGAGGATGAATGAATTCGTCATGCACAGAAATAAGAACTAGTCCTGTCTGGATTGCATAAGTTGCATAGTTGGTCACGGAATGATAATTCCCACCAAATCAAAACTCAGCAACCAAAGGGCGCTTCAGCCACATCGACTACCAATTAAGAATTCTGATGCTTTGCAATCTGAGCTAATTACTGACGGCCCATTTATTTTATCGTCACCATTTGTGACAGTCAGGCGACGCAATCATTTATATTTTTAATTAGTAAAGTACTACTCGATGCAGAACAACAAGCTTGACAAGTAAAGCGTACGCTGCGCATGCGCTGACACCGGCATTGTCTCTGCGGGCTAAAAAAAAAGGAGTTGTTATTTATTAAAGCTGAACACTGTCCGCTTCTTCCGCGCTGTTCTAGCACAGTTTACCTATCCGAATTCTATTTATTTAGTTCGCTGTGTACGTCATGGTTATCTCTTGAGTGAGTTGCTTAAATTTGCATGGGTAATTAGTGCACAAAAAGCAGCACAAATGCAACACACTGACAAGTCGAAAATTTGTAGCGTGCGATAAAAGCGTCTGGTAGTAGGATACCCAAAGTCAACATGGCATAGATAAAAGGATTATAGCACGCACACATTCAAAGTATGAGGCATCGTTCCGCACGCATATGGCTTATACACGCAAATGCTTTGCTTTGTGCAGCGCATGCGCATGCGCGCGCACGCACACGCCAACAGTCGCTTCGATTTACATAGTTTTTAGCCAACATGTTAGCCAGCTGTCGCTGCGCACGATATGCCCAGCGCAAAATGCAATTCGACAGCCCGCTAAGATTAGGCACCAAAGTTATCTCCTGCGTGCCGCGATCCCTGCCGCAGTCGGGCGGTCAGTTGTCGCTGTTGCAGCGGAAAAATTAAGCGCATTTGCTCAAAAGCTTGACTTGAATTGCGGCATTGGTGGCACTTTGCATGCTACGAAAGGTAAAATATTATATAATATAGTATGTGTTCGAAAAAAATTACCCTTTTCTATTTTTTGGCTCTTCACATATTTCATCCGTTTTATCCGATACATTTGATAGTTCGTTTAAGTAGTTAGCTGACGTTTACAGAAAGTTTTAGAGCTGTATAAGTTTATCCGTCTTATCCGCAGTAAGCTTTTTGCGTTTATGTTTCTTAAAAACGCTTAAAGTATATACACAATTAACTTAAGTACTTCGGATACAACCGGATAAAATTTATTTTTATCCGAAATGTGAAAATTGCATATATTGTGTTTAAATTATAATTTTTATTTAAATAGTAAACTTTAATTGTTATCCGTAACATAAAAATTCAATACAACATATTTACTGTTTACCGGAAATATTAAAATTGCTTAAACTATACCAAAATTTGCATTTTTCAAAAAATACGTTTCTTTGCAAAATAATAGTTTCATATATTATTAACTCAAAAATTAATTTTCCGCTAATATTACATGTAGCGTACCACAAGCTTATGGTAAATACCACTTTGTTTTTTGATTTTCCATGCCCTCAACTTTTAAAACCGAATAACTTTCAAATCAGCTAACCATCTTCATACATCTTCGCACTGCCAGCTTAAGTTTATTTGTTATTTCTATTTGCATCCATGAATATACATATATATCTATATTTTTTGCCTTTGGATTGCTTTTCCTAGTTTTGCCTAAACGTTTCCTAGTTCAACCCTTTGCCATGCCAACTGCCTACTGTCACTCACTAGTGTTTACTACGTTTTGCCGCCATCGCCGATTCATGGCCTTAAGTGTAGTTTAGTGCCATCATGCCATTTCATTTCAAAGTTGAAAAGCGCAGTCAAAAAGCGATAAATAAATGGCAAAAGTTAATTGGTTTATGTCAATCTTGAGGGCAGAAAATTGCCCGCATCGCCAGACACACGAACAGCGCAAACACACATGTGGCATGAACTCGACCGCTCTATATATACTCGTACATATGCATATGAGTACCTGTGAGAGTGTGTTGCAAGTGCATCACTCCTGCAACTGTGACTACTCCCTCCTAGCGCACTTGCCATATCCGCGTACGCTTTAGTTCATCCCGTAAGTTGGACGTAAGGAATTTTTATGCAGAATAAAGACATTACACGGACAGCGCTTCCACCCCGCCTGCTCTTTCAACAGGCACTATGGCTATGCAATTTCCAACAAACCAGCGTCGACTGACAGAGAACTTTGCTTGGTGCAAGCTTTGTTTTTACTTTAATTCTACATTTCTGCTGGTAGGCAAATTGGACGTCTTTACTCACACGCTGATACCGAATAATTGTTGGATATTGCTGGCTTCTTGAATGATTTACGTTCCTCCGCCACAAAAAAAAAACTCAAATAAAGCAAAAGCAACGCACAGAAAAATATGCTAAAGTAAGGACTCCAATGTTGAAATGACAGATTATCGAACGAAAGAATGTGATTTATGTGGTGACTAAAAGCCATACGGAATTCCGTACAACATTGTTATTTTAATTGCTTTGTTTTGAAGTGAGGCGCTTCAAAGATAGTTATAAACATATGCAACGCATGATTCAAAGTAAAATTTGCATAAAAAAATGTACCCAAATCACTTTATTAAGACCAAATAATAACCAATATAATTTATCCGGATTATCCGGTTAGAAAAATAGTAACAAAAATGTGGAATTTATGAAATAATGCAAAAAGATTATCAATTTATGAGATCTTGATAACAGATACAAATTATCCGAACTATCCGGCGAGTTAAAAACCTTAAGAATACACCTACAACTTAATTTAATGCAAAAATTATATAACAACCTAACTATAATATATTTACTGCTACAGTATATCCGAATTATCCGGTGAGAAATTTTTCTTAGAAAAATAAGTAAATTATATAATAACACATCATATTTATATTCATAGATTATCCGTATTATCCTGAGTGCATAAAACCTTAAATTTTCTACGCTTGGTAAAAAAAATTAAATATTGGTGATGAAAAACTTCTATCTCTCTCCCAAAATATTTCTATAGAATATATTTTATAAAACCGAAAGTCACAAGCCTATACTTTGTTGTTTTTGATAACTCGGAATAACTTCCAGTTGCAAGGAAATCTATTTTTCGTATTTAAATATTTATTAGATAAGTTCAATAAACTAAAAAAAAATGTGGCATTATCCGTAAAAATCTTTTATAAATTATATCAAGTATCGATTCTTGAATCTGTAGTGCTTACAATTTTTAATAATCTTTCTATGATGTATTGCAAAAAAATATTTGATGTTTTAATAAAAATTATGAAATTTATACACAGAAGAGAAGAAACATATGTATATAAGGAAATAGGTGTTAAAAATACGTTTTGAGGTATTTAACATAGCTCGGATATATTTTAACAGGTCTGTGAAGGCTCACAATTACTCATTACACATAAGAAATATATTTACATGTTGAAATTACATCTAAATACCCCTTTCAAAGATTCGGATAATGCTTAAAATCACTTTGCACTTTAATACTAACAAAATTAATTCAGATATTTTTGAAAATTATACTGCGGATAACCCCGGATAATCAAAATGTATATTAAACCTTCAAATTAGTTTGAACTTGGTTGCAAATTTAAGTTGCGATAATGCGTATAACGTTCGACCACTTCGGATAACGTATTTTCCAACCTAAAAGCTAAGCAGTTATGCATTATTGACCAAATCAATACAAACGTTTGTGTGGATAATGTTTAAAATCATTTTATTTATACTCTACTAATAAAATTAGTTCAAACTTATTTGGAAATCCTACTTTGAACAGAACGAATAACCCTGGATAACAAAAATATATATTATAACTGCGAAATCAGTTTCAACTTGCAACCTATTAGCTACGCAACTTAAATTATACACCAAAACAATACTGACAAGTGTTGAAATGCATTTATAAATAATCGTTGACACTTTCTATCTAATCTAATCTTTCACACTAATAAATGTTTTGTGAACGTTTTTATTAGCAAAAGAACCTAATAATAACAGAATGAGTTCAGACTTATTTCAAAGTTTGGATAACATGGGTAATTCCGGATAATCTGAATATGTATTAAATTTGTTTAAAATTATTTAAAAATTGAAACTTGGGTAACATGTATAACGTCTGACTATGCAGCGTAAATTATCAAAATTAGTGCAAAAGAGACTCATGACTCACACCATAGGTTAATTAGAATTTGGAAAGTACTTGTAAATACTAGTTGACACTACTTTCGTGTTAATTAATGTTCTGTACATATGTGTCATTTGTTCGGCAGTTGTGAAACTTTCCAAATGAGGGAGTTTATAGTGCGAAAGTTTATTACAGCTTTCAAAAAAGCTACATATGCCTGCATTATTTAGAAAGATTAGTAAATATAAACAGTTTGTTCCAGCAGCTGAGAAGTGTCACATTCTCTTTTTCCCAGTTGCATGGAAATTGCATGAAGAAGTGTGCAACACTGCCATTTATTAGCGCTAAAATTGTGCGAAAACACACATTAGAGTCGCAACGAAGTTAGATTCTACTGTCGCACATTTTATTTTATTTTATTTCGGTTTCACCAGAAAAAAATATATATTTTATTTCTGTCGCAATTACGGCTTTTGCATATTTTTATGTTTTTATGAATTTTATCGCCTTGAAAATTTCCTAGTAAATTGCCATGGCAGTGCAAGTGTGAGACGTCAACTGGAGCTCGACTGTGTCGTCAGCATTTATGACTACATGTGACGACTGTGACTGTGTGACATGACTGTATATTGCTGTACGTATGTATGTATGGGTGATTTACTAGTTGCCTGCCGGTCTGTCCAAACATTTGACAATTATATGGTACCTCTAGCAGATGCTGACTGTTGTTTGTTGTACAAACGTTCCGAACTCAAGTTGGCATTGGACCCAGTTCAGCTGCGATTCAGCGACACAAACGAGACTGTTTGTCAAATAGTAGTGAATTTTTTCCAGGAAACTACGAAACATATAAAAAAGCAAATAAACAAAGACAGCATATTGCTACCGCCGCCCGTGCAACACTCTCTGCGGCGCCTAAACACAGCGCATAACTCATTAGAGCACGGCTTCTAACTATATTCCTACATATATAGTAGTAGTGGTTGTGCGCATAGTTTCTAGTGTCTCAAATATTACTCTACTATGAGAGCTCCTTTTACTTCAATTATCACATTTCAGAAATGGTCACGGACCACGAAATCTTAACTGACGATATGCGGCAAGCGGAAAGATGGAATGACGAGATGACGACAAGATGGGTGGCAGCGCACACAAGCGGACACGGCATACAGTGGTAGCGTGGCTAGTAGTAGGAACTTGGGATACGCGCACTCGAACACAGTAGCTGGTGCATGCGTCACACCTACTGGCAACACGAACATAGCACAAGGTAATGTTGGTGGAAAATCTAAGCGCAAGTGTGGCTGTTGAAAGCGCTATGACATTGTCTCTGTTCCAACTTAGTTGACTGATGCTACTGTCCACTAATATTGCAGGCGCGACTTAGTCTTCATGCCAGCTCCAGTGCCACTATATATACATATATACATCAGAATATGATGATGCGCCACTGTAAAGTCTTTAGCATATTTGTTATTCCTGCAGCAATTCCTTGTGGCAGCTATAGCTTTGCCACATTGTTGCCATATATCTTGTTTGTTGACATTTATGACATGTGCACATGAGATTTGACAGTTTGCAATGCAAAAACGAATTCTTCCTAAACTACTTCCTACATACATATGTAGGTATATATATCTACAATTGAATGGATGTGCATATAATTAATTTTTTGTTATTTCCTCACTTGTAATATTTTCGGTTTGCGGTCTCATCGTTGCCTACGATAAGGCGGTATATGCAACAGTTGGACAAATGTTGTCTATGGTACTGCAAGGCATTGACATTCAACACTCGTTTCGTGCTGTGAAGTCACATTGCTTAGTTCATTGTAAATTTTCATATGTTTTTATACACTCTAGTGTGATTCTATGGAAATTTGGTAATGGAATGGATATTACAATTTAGCCAGAAATATATCTGAATTAAAAAATTGTTATCCGAAGTTATCCGGTACTGAGAGTCTCCAGAGTCAACCTTACACCTTTGAGATATTTAATGGTGATAGAAATTTATTATCCGCGTTTATCCGCATTATCCGTGTATTGAAAAACTTGCTCTATATACAAATTTGGTAATCAAATGCATGTGAGACTTTGATGAGAAATATATCTGATGCAAAAAAATATTTATTCTAAGTTATCCGGAAAACATTTTGAGAGATTGCGATAATCTTACACCTTTACCGTAATTAACTGTGATTAGAACTTATTACTCGCGCTTATCCGCATGATCTAGTGCAGAGAAAAACTCAATAGTGATATAGATTTATTATCCGCGCTTATCCGTATTATCCGAAAATGGCAAAATTTTATTAAATTATACTAAAAATAATTTTGTTGCAAAAAATTATATCAATTTGTAGTTTTTGAAATTTTGTAACTTTAAACAGTTTGATTCGAATGCCTGTATCTATTTTCATTTTTTAATGTGAATTTTTTTGATTTTATCTAAGAGTATATATATTTACAATGTAACTATTTACAAAAAAATGCTCGAAAAGTTATTATATACCAAATTTTCTCAACTGAATAGACAAAATATTTATCGGCATGGTATTTCAATATTTATGTATATATATTATTACATAAAAAATATTTTTTTTGTGGGTAAAAATAGTTATTATAGTTTAACATTACATTTTAAACTGGCAAAAATTATTGAGTGTTTAACAAATAGTTCCAATAATGTAAATTCTTCTTCCGCATAAACCGGATAAAACTTTGGTTTAAACATCATTTTGGATAAGACGGATAAAACTATTTTTTATAGCAATTATTTATTTCAGGTGTAAAAAATAGATGCAACATTGTAAAGTATCACTTGGATAAGCCGATTAAAGTTTTGTATGGCAATTGTTTCTTTCGAGTGCCACAAACGGTTGGAAAAATGTAAATTTCCGTTTGAATATACCGTATAAAAACAAATTACATTGCAAAAGTAATAGTTGGGGCTTTTTATAGACAAAATAGCATAACATTCACATAGTTTATCCTTCGGATAAAGTGAATAATTTGTATTTTTGCTATGAAAGCATTTTTAAAGATTAATTTATAGAATTTAATATTGTAATATAACCTGGATAAAAAAAAACATTTTATCCGAACTGTTTGAAATGCTTTATTCGATAAGTTATACAACAATTTTTTGGCTTAATATAATTTATTTACAATACCAAAGTAAAAATTTTTTAACTACAACACACTTTATATTTTATCATATCTGCTTCTCTTTAGATTAATTAAAAATGTCCACACTCACTAAGTGGCACATTTGAAAGCATCTTACCAAAACTTTAATATTCTGCTTGTACAGCCAGTTGTTTAAACATTTTGATGAGCAAATGTTATCGAGCGAAATGATTGACTTAATTTGACAGCCAACAGACGACATTAATAAAATGGAGAAACCCAAAAAAAAATAAAAACAACTATCTCGCATGAAAAAAATTGAACGAAAGCGCAAAGGTAGAGGAACATTCTATCGCTGATTGACGGCACACACATACATCCAACACATACATATCTTTTACTTATCTTCTTGTTTTTTCACATCTGATAGCTCGCTTTATATTTTCGACTTTTGCTGCCTGCTGCTGCAATGCTTGACTGGCGATGAAAGTGCCTCCAAGGCACTAAGTATACACACATACACATATGTATGTACCAGTATGTGAGGCAGCATGCCAAAGGGTGAATGTGTCACATGTTGAAAAATACATTTCACATTTTCAATTTTTCTGCGACTTTTTTAATCCGAACACTCCATTGCTTGCAAAAAAAAAACACAGTTCAGGTAGATGTATACGTGTATAGCTGTGTGTGTGCCACTGACCGGTAAAAAGTGGCAAAATTAAGTTTACGGATGCGCTTGTTGCCGCCGTATTCCGGAGACACTGTTGCCACTGGCGCTATGCTGCCATTGGCGCTTCTGTGCTGTGCTATGCTATGCGATGTTGTGTGCCATGTACTGTGTACAGCCACGGCCGCCGTGACATGTCAACAGCATTTAAAATTGATTGATGGCTGGATGGGGAAAAAATGTTAGCTTAATGATTTGGCTTTCAGAATTTTTGCAATTTTTTCTCGCTCTGTTTTTTGTATACAGTTACATGTGTTGGTATGTATGTGCCATTTGTTTTTCGAAGTTTCGCTTGCCTGTTCATCTCTTGCCATTACCTTTCATTTCCTACTCCTATTTCATCACATTTCGGTTACATTTGGGAATTGTCATTGCTTGTTTTAAATCCGTTTACTTTTTAATGTTTTAATTTTGTGTTCTTTTTTCCATTTTCTATTTGGCCCCTTTGTCACATTTGAACGAAGCGCTAGCAAGTGAAAGCATTCAACCTACTTTTTAGGCTAAAAAAGAAAATGTTTATGCGGAAAAATTGAGTTTGTGCTCAATTTAAATATTTTTTGCAAATTTTTTGCGTAAAAAAACTAAGTCTAAATTAGATTATTTCTTAGTCTAGTTGTTTAGCAATTCATTATTATAATTCAATAAAATAAAAGTAGTGTTTTCTTACAATTTATTTATTTTTCAGCTTATCCATGTTAAAAAAATATCGAACTAGAAAAGATGATGAAATCATAGTGAAATAAAAGCGTCTTCAAGAGTGGTTGTAAATATGGTTATTCGCTGCTATCCGAAAGTATAACAAAGGATCCCAATTGTAAAAATAATGAGTTTAAACAATTTACGTCAAGAATAGTCTGCATAATGTTTATCCGGGGTTATCTAACATGATAAAAAATTAGCTTAACTGTAGAAGTAACGAATTTAAACATTTAGTTTCAAGAGTAACTGGAATAATGTTTATCCGGTGATATCCGAGATTATAAAAATTATCCGAATTGAGAATTTAATGAAGACGCAGTGCTCCCTTTTGTATTTATAATTACATTTTTTATCCGACTTGCTTAGATTAACTATTCCTCATCATTTTATAGTTAAACTAAATGAAAGTAGTGTTTTCTTACAATTTATTTATTTTCCAATTTATTGGTGCCTAAATAATTACGAACTAGATAAGATTTTTGACTTCTTGTAGTGAAACTAAAACAACTACAGGCTTTAGAAAATATTCACAACAACATTATTACAGTATGTATATCATTTATTAGAATATTATTCGCACGGTAAGATCAACTAAATCAGTTACAATACAGCCAATTATAAAACATCCATCAAAACGACTTACAATGTTACACTTTATGTGCACCACCTGACACCTGATGTGGCTCTTATAGCTGCAACAATAGCAGTAGCAGCAACTACTATACTTCGTGGCAACATAAAATGTGAGCAGAAAAAATTGTATGAAGTGCGCAAATGAGTATGTCAGCAACTGACGGCTAAAGGGCTATTATCATTTGCAGCAACAACATAATAATAGCCATCAAGCAACATCATTACTAAATATATATATATTTTGTATGTGCATATACAGTAGAGGATCTACCTGCAGTAGACAGCAACAGCAGCAGCAGCAACTTCGCACATTAGCACCTTGCAAAAACGCAAATTAACAACACTTCATGCTAAATTCTCATCGGCTGTTGCTGCTATGCAATGCTTTTTCGCTGTATTTCGCTTTCATTTCGCTCGAGGGCGTTCCAATGCAGATTTTTGTACCACTTTTTTTTGTGAGTTCTTTCACGTGTTGTCAACATGTTGATTGCATTACATATCTTAATCCCTGCTACAGTCTGAAGCATTTTGTTGCAGTTTAGTTAAGAAAAAGTTGGCCAAAAGCATGGTGCTGGTGGAGAAGGGATCAAAAAATGTGAGAGTCTGTCTTATTACATGCACATTTCTGCTAAGTAATCCGTCTGCTCACGCTGTGCCCATTGCTTCCGCTACGGAACCATACTGAAGCGATTTGCAAGGTACTTAATTCAAGGTTGCAAGTGCGGTAGTATAGTAAATGACTTGCAAGACATCCATAGCTACATACATATGTATAGTCTATATGTATTTTTAATAAAGCGATGCTAAGTTCACTGTTGACAGAAGGTGTTAGCAGCGCTTAATTATGTGCGGTAGTATTTAAGGAAAGCATATTTTATTTGGTTTGAGTTTTTACAATGAAAGAAGGTACAAATAATCAAACGCTGACTACAGTTAAGTACTAAAAACTTAAATTACTGTTTTTTTACATTTATCTATGTTATCCGAATTTTATCCGTTTTATCCGGATTTCAAAATATAACTCATTTACGGTGTACAATGTTAGTGGAAAACATTTCTCAACATAACTCGCATATCCGGGTGTTAAATATCGCATACAGCTCCGGAATAGAAGTAAAACTTGCTTTTCCAAATAGGTGCAACAATTGCTTTTGTTAAATGTAGAACTACATTATAGATCTTATTATCTATTACTCATAGTCGAACTTTTAGATCTGGTCTACAGTACTTAAAGACATGATATTTTATGATAGTGGTATTTAAATTACAAAGGAATAGGTAGAAAGCACACAAAGCAATACAAATTTTATAAAGTTTCAAGTTTTCATTCAAAACTTTACAATTGTCTTGCTGTTTTTAGACACTGGACATATTATATATAAAACATTACGGTTATCCGTTTTTGAATCTATGTAGCAAATACAATCGAATAAATTGTTATCCGGTTATTGCCGATAAGAAATAAAATAAAAAAGTATGAAACGTGCTAAGGAAATGTTATGCGAATTTTTCAAAATATATAATTTTTAAACGCTATTCTTCTTAAAAAAGTAAATAATAATAAGAATTGAGTTATCCGTTCTTTTAATTTAGTAATTATTAATAAGTTAAAAACTTATTGTGAAAAATGTGGGAAAACAAATGGAAACATATGTTATCCGTGTTATACGGAGGTATGAATAAAGTGAAAATATTATTTCTAAATGCTGTTCTATTTTAATATGTAATAACAATCATTTTTAAGTTATTCGTTTTTAAAAATTGGACAATTATCAATCAGATTGCAGTTTTATGTAATCTTTTTACGAAATGAAATTGAAAATAATGTTATCTTTTTATCCTGTAGAAATGGATAAGGAAAAAAATAATTTTTAAAGCTATTCTGGCTTGCTAGAATAAATCATTAGCGGTGTATATACATATTAATTAAATTCCGATACTCATATACCATACATACATACAAGTATAATGTCTGATTGTAAAACTATCTTACGAGTATTTCTCAGGCTCCAAGCAAATGTTATCGACTTTTTTATAAAGTAAAAACTGCCTTAATGACATATTTCCCACTTCAAACCGAAATCACGTATGCACATTGAAAACACGCACACACCAACACACATTTGCAAACAAAAAGCAAAAAAATGCATGTGAATGAATGCAATGTGGCAACACAGCTATATCAAAAGGCGCGCTATTGTTTTTGTCTGTATATTTGTATGTGTTGCATATGCATAAATATTAACGTACGTGCGGCAAAACAGTTATCCTTACGCGTTCAAGCAAGACCAAGTTATTACAGTTGTGTTATTGTGACCAATTTTGCCTGCCACTTGGCCTAAAGTGCCAAAGGCCCAGAGGCCTTCAAAACTTTATAGTTAATAATAACTCACTACATGATACTTATTTGTTGTTGTTGTTGTTGTCGCTGTTCTTGTTTTAGTGCATATTCATACTCATTCATATGCAAAAAGCATAGCGGCAAAGCTGCGCGATGGACTGACTGTGTGTGGTGATGAGGCAATGCAGGAGAATACAAACATGCCATACATATGGTAGATTGTCAGGAAGATAAGAGTGTAGGAGCGTAATTGCTGGCATGCGGTGGACAATAAGTATAGGGTTCAACTTGTATTTGTTTGTTGTAATTTAATATCACTTTTCCATAGAGGAAAAAGAGGCAGAATTTACTTATTTCAGATTAGATTGGATACATAAAGTTATGTTAAGTTAAGTTTGTATAAAGATAAGAGGTTAAGTTATGTTAAGTTGATTATGTTTTGTAAATAAAAAAGTAAGTTATACAAGAAAACACTTTTACTTCCGACGCGCGTCCCGCTGATCATTTATACATATATTGTATAGGGTCTCCAACGTTTCCTTCTGGATGTTACAAGCTGCGTGGCAAACTTAATTTACCTTGTTCAGGGTCTAAAGATAGTAGTTTAGGTTAACTGAGGTGAACATGTATGTGACATATATCAAGTAAAGTGAAGTTACGCCTAGTGTAAGTAAATTATACAATATAATATAGGTTAGGTTAAATTCAAAACTTTGCACCCTTTATGCAAGCTCTATCTTCGTGTTTATATCTTCTCATCACTCGCAATAATTTCGCACGCAATCGCACGAATTCAGCTACTGCACGAAACGTCAACTTGTTGCGACTTTTAGCCCCGCTATCAAAACCCACCGACACTTCGCTACCAGACTTAGCAGTGTGCTCTAAAAGCCATATAAAATTTATTAGCGACGCACGCACGAATTGACGATCTGCCAAAACAAGCTTTTCGTAGCTTTTTTTTTCGTAACTTTTCGTCTGGCAATTGTGGTCGATGCGGCTAAATTTCCCTGCTTTGCCTACATAGTATTTTTTGGATTTTGGTTTTTCTGCTCGCCACACATGCAAATGTGGCACGCATGCGCTGCAGCTTACTTCACATAACCTCAACTGTTATTGCATTGTTGTTGGTTTTTGTTTTTTTTGCACTTTGTGAAGGTGAAAAATTGCGAAATGCATCAGATAAATGACTTTTGCGGTTTTCGTAAAGTGTTTTTCCTTTTCTTCATATTTTTGTTTTATTACTTTAATGTCAGATCTTGATGTCTTCTGCGGTGACACGCACTCACGCAGCATTGCGCTAACCGCAACGATTTGCATGCGGGGTCATAGGTGATGCGCTGGTGGAAACATTAATATTATTAGCGGGCTTATGAAGGTCTCTAAGGAAAGAGGGCGAATCACATACTTGTATGTATGCATAATAGCGGTGAATGCGTGTAAGATGAAGCGGAATTGATATTTATTTCAAAACAACAATTTTTACTAGGAAATAGTTTAGTTTCAGGAAGTGGGTAAAGGGTCTTAACTGCATTGAGTAGAGAAAGTAGTAAGTTAGAAACGAAAACAAAATGCTCTATCTTTCAATTAATCTTGGAAGGTTTTTGTGTTCGGACAGTTGCAATTTTACTTTAAAGAAATTTCACGATTTTGACGTGCCTAACTCTGGTAATATATATAATATATTATATATAAATATATGTATATAAACATATACCTAAGTATATGTGGACCACAAAACTCTTGTTCTGGTCGATTAATTTAAGTATGGTGACTTTATTAAAGGTAAGGACCTAAAATAGTTTTGCATATAGCTCATTCCTAATTCGCACACTTCTGTCAAAGCGTACCAAACTTCGTCTACATTTTGTTCGTAAAAGGGCTTATAACAAGTTCTTAATTGATTCTTTTACTTCATAATATTGAGTATTTAAACTGAAACATAGCATTCATTACAGAAAATACGATTACCAAAGCTTACATTTCTGCCCACATCCTGCATTAAGAAATCTTTCACAATAATAAAACTTGAATTTTTTAGAAATTCTATTACTTTAGCGCACATATAATGAATAAAAATCGTAAGGGTTTTACGAAAATATTCAGAAAATTTATGTTTGCGCCTATTTATATGCAACTATATTAAAAAATAATTTACAATTCTTTAAAAAATTGTTGAACTTTCATATATTTAATACTGGCAGCTTACCACAATATTGCTAGAATAGCTTAAGCTTAGTTACTTGTAAACTTCGCTGAAAGATTTCCTACTCATTAGCTTTTTTTTTAATTTTGAACGGCTCAAAACGCTTGCTTTATTATTTCCTAGCCTACAAATTTGCATGTGCACATGCAATGGATTTGCATAAATGCAAATAAATATTACAACAATAACAACAAAATACAATTATTTGCATATCACAACTAAGTGGAAGATATGTTATGTATAAAGCGGCAATGCCATGGCTAAACGCTCAACTCATAAAAGCATAAACGTGTAGCAAATAAAATGAGCGCTTCAAGAAAAAAAAAAGCACACATACTAGAATTAAATTGAGATCTCCACATGGCATGCAACATACGAGTATTGAGTTGTTATTGTTGTAGTGGCAACACACTAGCGGTAGTTGCTGCACACGCGCTGGCAGCAAACGTGAAGAAGAGAAGTATCAATAACCTCGCATCACGGGCGAGACTTATAAATGCCCTAAAAGCTATAAATTTTCAGGTCAGTCAGTCGGCGCGATGAGCGGCGGTGATTTACATGCATGCATGGCAAACATACAACAACAACAATAACACATGGAGGCTAACAGAGCAGCCGCATTAATCGGCAGTTGGCATGTGCCACACGAGTATTTGCAGTGCATGGCCAGCAGCGGCTGAAGCAACAATGTCGATAGCGGCAACAACAACAACAATGCACAGCAACAATAAGTACGACAGTCATCAGCGTCATTGCGTGCAATTTTCGCATTGTTTCAGCTGCTTTTATGCCGATTGATTTGCGCCAGCGCATATATTACTTGGCAATTTTTCTGGTTTTAAATTTAAATGCGCTTTTTCCCCGCCACATTTGTGCACTTTTCGAATTGGTTTGTTCGTTTTGCAGCGCAATTTTCATGTGGTAAATTGAAGTTGCATGTTCGGCACAACAATACGCAACTAAATGCTGCCATACATCAATTGGCTCGCATGTATTTATTGTCTGCCGTGCGCCGAGCAAACAGCCGCAAATGCTTGCTGGGCGCTTCTCTACACTGCTATGCTGTACTGTGCTCAGCTCTGTTGTTCTCTGCGGTTGCCTACTGTTCTTTTTTAATTAAAACACTAACAGTACACAAATTAAAATTTTGCAAACGAGCTTTGCATCTGCTCGGCGCTGCCGCTGCTGCCTCGCCACAAATGCAAATAAAACGTTACACTTAGCACTCAGCACACGTAAGTGGTTAAATACCTGCAGACAGACAAACACATATATAAGCATAGCGTAGAACTATTTTCATTTGTTCAGTTGATGGCTCGAGCTGTGGCATGCAATGATGCATTTTTGCATTTTACATCACTGAATTGCCTAGATGCGGTGCTAGTTATGTGTATGTGTGTATATTACATGTGTGCATGCGTGTATGCCGGCTTGCATGCAGCTTGTTTGCATATCGGACTTTGCATTCAATTGCAGTTTTAATTAAATGTGACCGAGATGGGTTTGCCCAAAATGAAATGCAAACGGCACAAACAGTTAGGAAGCAAAAAATCCAAATCCAAATCGAAATTAAAATAAAAAATAGAAAATAAAAAATTGAAAAACAAGAAAAAAAGTTATTGTAACATCGGCTGTTTCGTAACAGGTGCATTTCTTAAAGCATAAAAGGGTATAAAAAGATGTTTACCTTGATTTTGATCGATCAGTTTGTATGACAACTATATGCTATAGTAGTCCGATATCGACGGTTCACATAAATTAGCAGCTTCTTGGGGATAAATAGACGTATTCAATATTTCAGATCGTTATCTCGAAAATTGAAGAACTAGTTAGCGTATATACAGGCAGACGGATGGAGAAACATGGATTTTTTTACCATTATTTTGAGATATGAAACAAAATTTCCTAATTTATAATAATCTAAAACTGACGTGATTTCAACTTTTTACAACTGTTTCAAAACAAAAAAATTACTGTGGCGTAATTTTCTAAAAGAATCTCATCATCATCGCGTACTTTGACAGTAAAAAGCTTGGCTTGATTTAGCACTTATTCTTACTTATCAGTAAAAAAAAAAATAAATAAAATGGCTGAACTTCTTCAAAACAAAAATGCTTTAGAGATTTCAAATTCACTGGCTAAAAGTAAAAAAAAATATGCATATTGTATAAAGAGCGCTCAACAGAATTGCTTCCTTCAAAAATTTAAGTTTCGTTCTGTCTACATAATTAACAAAAAAAAACATGTAAAATAAACTGGAATATTCACGCACCTTCTTCACTTGTATCCCCCGTAATAACTGGCGTGACCTCATCCTCCGATGGTGATTCTACAATGCCACCTACTTCGATGACACTTTGCACCGAATCTGCCGAAGACGATGTTGACACAAATGTCGCAGACGCTGTTGTTGGTGTAGTTGTTTGTGACATATGCATGCCATCGCCAACACGTTCTGTTTTCCTTAATTTCTCTGTCGACGCGTTGGATATATTTTGTGGCTCATTTGGCAAATTAATAGTCTCCAAATGCAGCTCCGAAGCGATCGCACCGCTGCTGCTGCTACTGCTCAGCACATCGGCGACTGCTTGTTTCGGTGTATTGACCGCCATTTCCGTTGGCAAATCTTCGCTAGCGAGGTTAATGATTGCTGGCTGTTTGCTATTGTTGTTGCTATCGTCAAATTGCTGCTGTTCTACGCCAACGATAATGCGCTCGAGCTTCGGTTGTGTTGCTGGGTGGGCGGCGTCGACGGCGGCGACGGCGGTGGGGTTTTGTTGGAGTTTTTGTTTGTTAATTGGGATTTCTAATTTAGTTGTTTGCAGTTTTGCTGCGCTCGTTGTGTGGTCCCCGGTGGCAGTGTTGCTGTGCACTTCGATTGAGCCACGTTTTTTTGGTGTTGGCGTGGGTGTGTTAGTAGTCGCAGGTGTGGGTACCTTATTGCTGTTCGTACTCTCTGTGGATTTGTGCTCACGCTTCTGCGGTATGGGTGGCGTTGCCGCAGATTTGGTTGCACTCGTTGTGTTGACCTCTACGGTAGGTTTGGATTTTTGAACTGACGTTGGCAGATTAATCTTGATGTCCACAGTTTCGAACTGAGAACTGTTTTGTAGTAGCTTGACTTCCGTTTCAATTGGCGCTATAACTTCTTGGATTTCGATGACTTCTTTAGAGTTGGGCAGCGCTGGCTCAATATTTGGTACAGCAGTCAACGTTGGCATTATCGGTGGCTCGATAATATTTTTATGCAGCACATAAATTGGCTCATTATCCAACAAGTCTGGCGATACGCTGGTGGGAGTGGCAGGTTTTGCCGTTTCTTTTTTGTTGTTCACTGCTGTTTTCTTTTTCTCCAGCAGTACCCTTTCTTGTTCCATGAAATTTCGCTCTTCTGTCAAGAATCCTGCTGTCAACTTCGTAACATCGAAATTATTAGTACCGGCATGAGGCTGTTTGCGGAGGTTCGTAATGTCCTGTATGATCGCCGGTTGCTCGTGCTGGACAACCGAAATTTTACTAACATCTGCTTCACTTATCTTTACTGCTTCTATAGCTGACTGCTGGGAGTCTACGCCAACTCTCACTTCCATTTCGGACTGCAGCAGTTTCATATCCTCCACACTAACTTCCTGCTTCACTTCGCTGGTGAACGCAACTTGTTGTTCACTCTTAACATTTTCGTTTACGGTTTCGACTTGTTGCGTAACATTTTTTTCAGACTTTATTTGCTTATCATCGCCAAAATCGAAACCTTCGTCCTCGCACAACTCATGCTGAAATAGTTTTTCGGCCTCTTTCTTCACTTTCTGATAGCTTTCGATCAGCTTTTGCGCCTCCAACTCCAAGCGCCGCTCATCATCGGACTTCTTTAGCAGTTTGGCGCCCTTCTTTGGCGTCTCTTTTGTTGTTTCGCTGCGACGTGTAACCTGCTTCTCCCCATCCTTAGTCACAGTCAATGTTTCACTTAACTCACGTACGAGTGTCGGCCTATTGGCAGTCTCTTCGACATTCTCACCACCCAAAACTTGTTCGACATCCTCATATGAGTCTTGAACTAGATGCTCACACTCCATATACTCCACACCGCCCGCTTCGTTGCGTTGCAATTGTTTACCACTCTCCGATAAATTCAAAATACCCCTTTCAATACTTTGCTTATCTTGTGGATTCTCGGCTAACTCCGATATACGTGTCTCCGCAGACGCGGTGATCGTCATCGGCTGACATTTGTCGGCTGCAACACCATCAGCATCGATCACAATGCCGAGCTGATCCAATTCGTTGTCGTGACTGTGTACCTTCTTCAATTTGGCGCGCTCCTTGTGCGACTCTGTGCTGGTTTGTACCTTCTCCTCACCGGTTGCATCGCGTGTGCGTAGCTCAGTGTAGGCATTTTGTTTGCTTTCGAATTGCCGCTCCTCGAAAACAGTTATGCGTGGCGTACCTGCGCCGTTAACACGTTCAGCATACGGTTGTAGCGTAAAGGCAATGGGTTTGTTTAATTGCTCTGTCAAATTGTTGTTGAATTTTGATGGCAGTGATGTTGTGCTGCTTGTTACAGTCGTGATCTTACCACCACCAGCTGTCAGCATCTTACGCATCTCCTCCGGCAGTCCGTCTAGTGTATCTAAGCTAGAACTCTCATGTAGCTGCGAGGTCGATGTGGTAGACTTGATTACCTGCTTCTTTGTTGTAGTTGTTGTCTTAGTATGCGCCAACTTTTGTGTGGATTGACGCGTCTTAGATTTAGTCTCCGAAGTTGTGGACTCGGACTTTACCTCCGACTTTTGTTCCACACGCTCTTCCGATTTATGCTCGGTATGTGTCTCACTGGTCAGATTAGTGCTGTTAGTGCTACTGCTAGTGGTAGTTGTGGTCTCGGCGGTTTCAACTTTGGACTCATTAATCGCATGCGTCTCAGGTAATATATTCTTTATGTCCAGCTTTTTAGTTTGTTCCGCAGCTTTCATTTCATCGGAATTCATACCTACGACCTCCATGGCCGCTATTGTGGGTTTTATTACTTTCTCACTTACTAGTTCTCCGCCTAGTTGCACTTCAGCCATTGCTGGCGGCACATTGTTCGACACCTGATTAACCGTTATCACTGCTTCAATATTGTCAACAGTATTTGGCTCATTAGTCTTGGCATTTTGCATATAATTTTGTTCGGCCATAATAAACGCTGCGCTCATTTCACCCTCACTTTGGTAATTACGGTCCGACGTTGCTGCGGTCGTAATGTCACTTATCTTATCACCTTGTTTTACTTTCTTTTGTTTCATATTTTCACTTGTTATTACTTGTTGTTCATTCATTTCAGTTGCATTCTCTTTCACTGTCACTGTCTTTTCACTAACAACTTCGCTTGTCGTGCGCGTTGCGTCCACCACCGACTGCTTATCATCTTCCGCTGTATGTTCTAATTTTGTTGTAGCTTTCTCCATTTGTGGTACTGTTGGTGGTGTAACAGGTGTGCCCAAATATTGCGAATTTCGCGATTTATTTGTCACTGTCGTGTGGCTCTTAGGCTCGTGCAAGCTTTCTATGTTCACCTTTGCTGGTTGGTTTGTAGCGCGACTTGCGCCTACGGTCTCGATTGCAACGGGCTCGTCTGTCTTAACTCTCTCTGACTCTACCACGGTCTTCGTAACTTCTTCAACTCGATCTAAGCTTTGCTTCGTCTGCTCGACGTCCGTCTCTTTTGTAGTTTTTCTAACGCTTGCTACCTTTGTCTCCTTTAAGTGGTACGCGTCTATCTTTTCCTTACTTTCAGCGTTTCGTTGCTGCTCGTTGACCTTCTCGACTTCAATGTGATTCGCAGACTGCTTGTTCTGCTGCTGTTGGCTCAAATCATCCACAATTACAATCGGTCTGGAAGAAGCAACAAAATTATGATAACAAGACCGTGTCAAAACGTTTACGAATATTTAATTATTTTGAAATATGTGTGACAGCTGCTAGCAAAGCTACACAAAACAATTAGAAAAAACTTCAACTCTGCTCTCCTTTTCAACTAATTATCGCCAAGAGCCAATAACTGCAAACAACTTGTCATGTTCTTTACCGTTGTTTTGGCAATTTATCTATACTTTTTTTTGTATTTTTGTTTTTCTAAACAACACACAACACAACCACTACAGCAATCGGAAATTGCCTACACAGTTTCTAGCAAAAATTTGAATACTCGCTCATCTCTGCGGCTGTGTATTCGCTCAGCGTTCTACGTCTCTTCTGCACAATTCTGCGCTTTGTCTATCTCGCGCTTGCATTCAATCAACTAGACCTTAAATGAACTTACTTAACTAATGATTCATATAGCTTTCTGCCGTTTTCTCACCTGTAGCGCGTCAAATCAATACTTGTACTAATTACTTTTGCCCACAATGCAGAGCGTAAAGTCCCGACGTCGACGCAACATATGTCGTTGGTTCATCATATATACCGCTGCAGCGTTTCACGCTATTACTGTTATCCCGCTCTTCACCCTGTGCCTCCGCTACGGTCAGTAATCTACATACGAACCCTCTACCATTTTAGCACTTAACGCCTCGGCGCTACCGCTTCGCTATCATTGCCTACCGTCGCTTATCATTATTTTCGATTCCGTTGCTGTCATTACCACTCTCATAACCCGCCACCCTACGCGTCTTCGAGCGTTCGTTTGTATTTTGTATTAATTTAGTAACTGCTCCCCATATTGCCCAAATTTTATTTAGCACATTTGCATTGTACCGGCTTTTTTTAAGGTTGTCTGCGACTCTCTTGTATATTTACACATACATATGTGGTACATCCATTTTTAAAGTATATCACATTTAGCGTTAGATAATTCAGTTTGCACTGACTAAAATGTTCTCTACTAATTTTGCTGGTCTCTTATCTCTGCATAGCACACTTTCTTATCTTGCACTGTTGCTAGATACTAATTAATTTGCATTGTTAATGGAAGTTCAAAGTGAGGGACTGAGTACGCAACAATATTGATAACGGGCGTAGACGCGTAAGAAGTCATCGTTAAAAAGCGCCTAAAGGTATGTGAAGATAACTTTTATCAGTGCAATGAATGAAAAGATCTGATTTCTTCAATCCCTTTCTATTGTACATTACTGAAACTTACATCGCTTAATGTCACGATTTCGACTTATTTCAAATAAAAATCTTCTTGGTGATTAACAGCTGAGATGGTTGCAATTCTCAAGAGTGTTTCAATTAAACTCGCCAAATTGATCGACTATTTAGAATCTCTGTGTTAGAAGCTATATTCAGATAAAATCTAAGAAAACTGATTTAAGTTCGCTAATGTACAGCTCAATATAAAGGTGACCCTAAAAGTCCTTCTGTGGCGTGGACAAGCGAAACTTATTCCAAAAATTAGGTTCCTAAATCACGCACTGGTTTTTTGATACCTTCTGCTGAGTGACGTTCCTGGAAGATCTTTTCCCACGGTACGATTACCATGTGTTTTTAAAAAAATGTCGAACTCCTATTTCGCTTGATTTTTCATTAAAAATTTACAGTCTAAATTGCTGAGGCATATATTCTTAAATTTCTTAACTAGGTAACTTCATTCTGTTTTCAATTTTGTCAATAAATATAAAACTTGTCTTGTAAGATTACGAATTTTTTCTAATTAAAAAAAGCTTACCCATTTGGCAAGGATTGTGGCTCCAGCGACGAGAATTCCTCTTCCACTTCACCAATGGTTGGCAACATATTTGAATGCCAGTAGAGATTGAAGTAAGCTTCGGATGGCCCGGGACCGTTTATCACTTCCGGCGGTCCTAACTTTTCACCATCCTCACAATCATAATCGCGTTCAGCATCATTATCGACCGCACTACCCTCCTCATCATCATCTTCGCTCGAACTAGAGTAGTAAGTTGGTAAGGAGTCATTCACCTTAATGCATTTACCCACCACAGCTGGTGGCGGGTCCTCATCATCAACGTTACTCTCCAAATGTTGCTCGTGCTCATAGCTTGAGGGCGCCTTAAATGTGGATAAAGTTATATTCAATGCGCTATCATCATCTTTGCGTTGCCCATCTGGACTGTGCTTACGTACCAGATCGAAGAGACTGGGCATTTTTTCATCTTCATTATCGTTAACATCCGTAAACGGTGTGCGTGGTTCTTGAGCTTTGCTCTCGTACGTTTGGATTTTGAAACGGATTTCACGATTCGGTGAAACGCTTGTTGGTGGTGATTGTTGTTTGAAGGTGTGCATTGTCGGTGCATTACCGACTGGGGATGTTGAAGGTGATGGCGTTTGTACGCTGCGGTCGCCAAGTGTTACTGTAACCGCACCATTAGCACCCTGAGCGGTTTGTAATTTTGGTATATGAGTAGGGGTCTTGGCCAAAGATTGCACACGCTCTGGTGGTTTAGGTTTCGGACCTTTGACTTTTGTGGTTGTGGTTGTAACAGTAGTAGCTAGTATTGCCTCTGCGGATGTCGACTGTCCGCTAAAGACGGGTATAAGTGTACGTTCGGGACTCTTTAGTTTCGATTCGGCTGAATTCGTGCGTTGCAATGGCATTTTAAGACTCACCGGCGGACTGTACTCCTTAGACTTGCTGCGATAGAGTCCGAGTTTTAGATCTGTTTCGGATTTTTGTTTGTGCGTTAAGAAACGTGGTATATTAGAAGGACTGCCAAGATGCTTTCGTTCCATGGAGTTGTCCAACTCGAGCGAACGTTTCGGCGAGATCACTACAGGAATGCGGGATTTGTGTGGCGATAATTTACTAGTTTCATTAAGTTTCACTTTATCTGTCGTAGGCTTGCGTATGGCGCTTGCCACACTCTCCGTAGAACTATGACATTCTTTATTCAAAAACAAAGCTGTCTGTTGCTTAATAGACGCCGCAAGCTCAGGACTTTGCTTAAGCTTTATTTCACCTTCAGTCTTTGCGCGCTCAAAGGAACGCTGTGAGTTCGGACCAAACACCGAAGCTATAGCTTTCGGTATCTTCGTAATGAACTCCTTAGCGCTTTGTGTGTTCTCATGTGGGGTAGGCGTGGTTGGCGTATTTGCAGGAGTCTGTGGATAGTTCGTCGGTGTTGAGGGTGTGGTAGGTGTTGTGGGCGTGTTTGGAGTATTGGTTGCTTTAGGCATTGACCTAGCTTGCAACGCCTCGCTAGGTACCGTCGGTGGCGGCACTTGTATGGGCAGCTTAGTGGGCGTGGCAATTTTTCGTGGTGTTGGTATAATTGAACGTTTCTTCGGTTCAACTGTCGGCGAGCCGTTTGTGACGGCTACAGCTTGTCGCGGTTTTGGTGTTGGTAGCACCACATTTGGCGCACCTGTTGTCTGTGATTTTAGCTCCACATTCTCATAGGTGTTGACTTTCTCGGTCTTAAACTCCACATTCTCGTAGTTGTTGCCAGGTATAAATGTTAACGGTTTCTTTGCATGCGTCGCAGACATTGTGCCCGCCAACAAATCTGGCATTACATCCCCCAATGTTGGCGATGGCGCATCGGCAACTTTCTTAAGACACTCATCCAGCTGCACCGCCGCATTACCGTTCACATTCACATTGAATTCTTGCTCCAGCATTGTAAACGGCTTGAGCACCTTTGCCAACTCTGATTTATTAATCACACTCTGGCCATTTGTCAGCGATGTGTAGCTGGACAGATCTGATTCGGACGAATAGTTGGAGCTCATGGAGAATTTATCAATCACTGTCGAAATTGTGCTTGCAGTGTCATCCGATTCCGACTCTGTCTTCAACGATTGCCCGTCGGCAAACAGATTTATGTAATACTCAGCATCCGGCGGCGGTGTAAAGGGTTTATCCACTTCGCTGCCATTTGACGGGCTCGCCGCTGTTAGTGTAATGGTTGGCGTGGCACTAGCGCTGCTGGTAGCCGCCGCCGGCACCACAATTTTACTTTCGCCATTCAACGACTTGCGCTTCACTAGCTTACGCGGCGGCACGGGTGGTGGTGGCGGTGGACTGCCCTTCATTGCACCATTGCTCATAATCACAGCTGTGCCGCTTGCATCATTGCTCAGCACACGCGCACCTGGCGTGCTGCCGCTAGCCGCATCCATATTGTTGGCGCCCGCCAGCAACAGCTCTTCCTCCGTCTCTGGTTTGCGTCCATAACCGTTGCGGACTTGCAAGCGTATTGCGACATTGTCTTTCAAACAGCGCACGCATTCAATACGCGTCAGCTCACAAACGCGTTGCTCATCGATGCTGACGATTTCGTCGCCCTCGCGCAATGCGCCCCAACTGGCGCGCACTTTCGAGGCCGGGCTGTCGGCAGCGCAGGACTGTATATAGAGTTTGTGCACCTTTTCGGCGTTACGTGTGCCACCTTGAAACTTCAGACCAAAACCCAGACGTTCACCTGCCTGGCGGTGCACGATCAACAATTCAATGTCTGCTTCCGCCTGTGTTATGTGCAACAAACCATTTGAGGTGCTACTGTGCGCGTTTGCTTCCTGACTTCCGGCACTTTGTTCGCTGCCATCACTGTTTGTGTTGTGCAATTGTGTTTGATTGTTGATCGTTAGCACAGTTATGTACGAAGAGTCTTCTTCGACTGAGCTTTGTCTTTGCTTGACTAGCTGTCTGCGGTTTGTGTCTTTGGATGCGGGATCGTCTACTTCAACAACGGTCACATAGTCGTCATCAGTTGTTGGTGTCGGCGTAGTAGTGGTCGTTATCGTTGTGCTTGCGTTGGTCGTCGCCATATTGCAGTTGTGGTGTATATAGTTTGTGTTGAATTCCTCGCTCAATTAAATGCTGTATTGCTTATTGCTGAATGAGTGTTGAGTATTTGTGCGCTGGTACGCCGCTGTGGTGAGTTTGGTGCATTTAATTGTAGATTTGTGGCGCTTTCAGCGGCGGTTTGTGTATTGGCTAACCGAAGTTTTGCACTCGCGTAGTGGTGAAAATGTGTGCTTACTATTATGTTGGTTAGTTGAGTTTATAGCTCGTGACGATGCTAAAATGAGATAAAATAAAGCTTTTAGTAAAAGTTGAAGTAAATAAAAAATTCACTGTTTTTATAATACATATGTTATTAGACAAAGTTGTGAGTAAATTTTGTTAATTTTTGGCTCCTATAAGTGTAGGAGAAAATATTTACATATTTACTTAGTTTATTTAAGCATTTCTATATATATAACTTAGATATTCGTTCTGTAGTTCCAGGACAGCCGAAAATGAGTATACGTATAGTGGTACAGACTTAGAAGATTAGAGATTCTTTTCGACCGATTTTAATATCGATTTTTATTCTTCTAAAACAAAACATAATCACACAATTTTAACAAAATATCACGCAGATTGGTCGATGTATAGGTTATAGAGTCACCCAAAGAGACGCGAGTTCATTTTATTCTAAATAAGGGGCCAGATGAAATTATAGCAATTTTTAGTTATCTATTGTAAAGTCAAATATGCAAAATTAATGTGACAATGTGTTATATTGGAAGTGGTCGATATACGACTTTTCCATTTGGTAAATATAATACTTGTACATATGCTAAGAGAGAGAAATGCGTATGCTCTTTATGAGCATTTTAGCTAACAATTCTGGTTCAAACCGTTCGAGGAATTTATGAAGTACGAAATATCAGCTAAAAGTAGGCTGTGCCACGCCCATTATACAAATTTTAGTAGTTCTATATATATACCGACCAACGAATTTTACAATCTAGGCGTTATGCTTTAGATATTTGTCGGTATTTTTTGTATTTTAAAATTTTTAATGGAAAATGGGCGTGGCTTTTAACCGATTTAACCGGATTTTTTCAGAATTTACTCAGATTCAACGCCTTGCATATACTGATTTGTTCCTGTTGTATTAATATAAAGATTTTACATATATAGTATCTGCAAACATAACCCTTGCTACCGTTCTCACAATCTCCCCTCCTGTTGATCAATATTAAACCCCACCCCGCACATGAAATATGACCCCACAAACCAAAGACCAAAGCAACAAACTTGCAAACCGCCATAAAAAGTAAGTGCAGATAAAAAAAAATGCCTAGCTTTCTGCTAACTGCTTTTGCGCCTTAAGCACTTTACCGGTAGTTCTGTGGCAAGCAGCGCTGCTGCTTTTTACGAGCATTTCAAAGCATATTTTTAGCACGCTTTTTTATCTGTTTTATGTGAAAACTGCCAAGTTGCCGATGGTTGTAGAAGAATTGCGGTTAACAACACGACGGCAAGCGGTTAGAACCTGCTCTAGTCGATGCGAGTGCGCGCCACGCTCAGCACTGCTTCCATGCAGGCTTAGCAGTGCTTGTTTGCATGAGTGTGTGTGTGTCTGTGGCAACATTCCTGCATAGCACCTCAAAGGTGCACATTCTAGACGCGCATGCGCACAAGCTGACGACAGCAAAGTGATTGTCTGACATACTTTTTCATGATGGAGTGGCGTCGGCGTTCGCGACAGCACTCGCAGCTATTTATTTTCATTTATATGGTAGTGGCAACGTTATTGTTTGTGGCAGCATGTTGCACCTTCATGCAACTTGCTTGTAGTAAGCTTTGTATAGTCTTACACGCTTTTGTTGCTGCCTCAATGTAGCAAGTTGGCTGCAAATGGTGTTTGTTTGCCGGTATGAAGTCGTTGTTTGCCATGAGTTATTTGCCTTAGTTTTGAACGCAAGCGTCTGGAATATTTGCTCACATGAATTTGCTGTTAACGTTTAATGGTTTAATGAATAAAAGTTGTAATATTCGCAGACTTAAAATACTTATATCCGTAAGGGGTGGAAAAAACTTTTTGCTAGAAAATTCAGCTTTTGTATGGTCTGTTTGCAGGTCTCATTATAGCTCACGACATCAAGTTACAGAAAATATAGTTCATTTTCAAAACTCTGAGTATATTTCTGGCAAGCAAGAGCTACCCATAAAGTACCAGCACCCACTCTACGTATATTTAAGACGCTATATATACCGGCTAACATCAAAGCAGACTCCAAACGTCGAAAAAATATGTATATGTAGGTCAGAATAACCGTTAATGAAACATTTTGTATTTTTTTTTGATTTTAGAAGATAAAATGAAGCGAAATAATGAAGCGATTTTATGTTCTCTGAGCCAATTTGTGGAACCACATATTTCTTTTGACGCAGAAAAAAATTACGGCGACAACTTTAAGCAAAGACTTGTAAGAATTGAGAATGGGAATCTTGGTCATAAAAAGAAGGAAAGTTCGTAAAAAAAAAATTAAATCCCATTCCAGTCCAAGACATTGCAAAGTTCCGCATAATAATTTTTGTGATTTCTTTATTGTTGCTATAACAGCAAGCAATTTATTTTCAAATTCATAGAAATTCTGATCATTCTGGGCACTCCAAGGTCAGTTTTTTTTTTATCTTGTGTTGTCTACGTTCTTGCTGGGCTCTCCTATGAATATTATGAACAGTCCTCTATCTTTAAAAGTATAAATAACAAATCCGCGATGCTATTTTTAAGAGTTGACTCTGTTCAAAATGGATGACTGAAATAAAAATTCACATTAGAAAGGTACCGTAGGTAGGCCTTGAGGACAAGTATGAGCCGCTAGTTTATAAATAAGTAGTCACGAACATTATTCAGTTTACTTCGAGGATACTCTTTCTGCAGGAAGGGGCGTAGTAAGGCAGTATAATAATCTCAATTCATTATATCTAGACATTATAGATCTTGAATTTGTAAATTCTCTTAGAAAATTTCAACATTTCTAATAGCCTAATGCTATTAACTATATCCGTCGCAACAAAAATTAGAAAGGGCTTTAAGTTAATTCAAGTACCACCTCGCTTGGCATCCTGACTGTGCTCTGGCACCTAATTTTGTACACAAGATCTCAATACAAACCAAGAGAGAGAGATAGAGAGAAAGAGAACAGAATGCTGTATCGACTTTTATAGTCGAAATCCCCCAAATAAACTTTTATACCACTTTTTCTACGAAATTTTGACCGATCTAGTAACCAATATCTGTATATATATATTTATATAGAGAGAGAGATGAAAAGAGAGAACAGAACTGACCGACTCAAAAATATGAAAAAATTAATATTAATAATACTTATTCTATGACATTTTGACCGATCAGGTCCAAAATACTCGTCTGTATAAATATGTCTTAAAATATTTTCTCATTTCTACACGTCATTACCAAAAACCACATCGAGTTCCTGCTTCTTTCAGCATTTGCCGGCGTCAAGGCGCCTGTGCCCTACTCGAATTGGTATGCTTGGTATGCGGTCACCTGTAAGACACAAGTTTTCTAGTTTTCAACAGCATTTGAAAGTCAATTTTTTGTTGTTTTTGTAAATTAATCGCAGTGGCAAATAACCGAAAGTATTGTTACAGCAACAAAGTACCGTAAAAATAAGTCGATGTAAGTACATAGCGAATTGACTGGAGCAAAGTGGAAGAGCGTCTGGAGAGCACTTTGAAAATAGAGAAAAACTAACGGTACTATGGTTGTTGTTAATTTGAAGTACTGCAAGATACATAGTTGCATTTTGCATGTGTGGTCACATTAGTGTCTCTGGAAACTCAAACAAAGGTTAAAACAAATAATACAATAACAAATTGCAAGAAAAATTCAAAAAGAAATTCGTAGAATAAGTTTCTTGAAAAAAAAATTTCGGGTAGCATTTAATTAAGTTTATTTACCACAAAAGCTATGAAAGAGTGCCGTAATATGTGTGTTAAAAATTACTATTTTTTCAAAGCTGTTTGACTCCAGCTTCAACTAAGCTGTAAGTCAGCAACTCCAAGCTGTCATTTACACAGACACACATACATACCAATATGTTTGTGTGCAGCTAATTTCCAATATAAATTTTTTATTATTTTGTTGTTTTCTTTCTTTTTCGTTATTGTTAGTAACTGTTACTGGTTGGCATTACATTCCACAGCGTGCTCAGCGTTAGCGGCGACCTGTCGTTTTTGTGTGGGTGTTCGACTATTTTATGCATTTTCAAGTTGTTCACTTGTTTGCCTATTGTTGTTTTTATTCCTTTTACGAATTTTTCAATTTAAGACCGGCAAGATGATGACTGGTTTGTAGAGAAATCTACAATTTCGGCGTGTGGTATTTACAACATATATGTGTGTATGTATATAAATTTAATATGAGATAAGTACATAAGGAAAGGCTGAATTCGGGTATAACCGTGCAATTCATACTCTTGCAATTTACCAAGATCAAAGCCGTGTAAATACCTTCAGGTGTTGGCAAAATTTAATGCCAACAAATGTTGCGAAAGATTGTACGACGAAATCGTGAAACAATTATAAACAAATTTGGTATTTTATTAACTTTTATTATAGGTCATAGACTAACTTAGTTTATTACTACATTTAACTTCCCGTCAGCGAAAATAATATTAAAATTTACCTCAATGAAAACATATCGGACATAAACGCAAACAAAATTTTATTTGAGATGTTGAGCAAAACGTCAACCAGAGTATTAGAATTTTTTACATTAGGGTTATGAGTTTTGGACCAAGGTCTAAACCAATTCCATTCATATTAAGCGCTAAACTATAAAATTTTTAAGAAAGCTTGTCCACTTAATTTTACTAAAATATCACACATTCAAATCGATATCTCAAAAATGCAAAAATGTGTAGCAGAAAAACATTGGAAATTTGCAAATATCTTCACAGCTTTGAAGTTTTTAAAACATATTTTTAATTAAAGAAATAAATGAGGTTTAATATAAATAGCTGATAAATACTGCTGTTTCGCTTATGCAATGAAATTTCTTTTACAAAAAGTTATAAGCGATAAAAATATAGCAATTATACAAATAAACATTTTACCAAAAAAAAAACTCAATTATTATCTTATTTGACTACTCTTTTTGAAGTGTTAATCTAATACCCACCAATTAATTACTTATCTTTGATAGACAAATATAGAAAACACCAGCCGACTACTGGTTTTTTTATCTCAGTGTATTGAGACAGGAAGCGGCTATTAAGTGACTACTTAATTGTGGCAACAACAAACATCTCTGCTAATTCATTTACATTTCCCTACCCACAGTGTTGTTACACATATATTGTACATTTACTTAAGTGCTTTTACTATAAATATACTCGTAACTTTTTATGATTGACCGGTTTTAGAACGGAAAAGGAAGTCGCTTGACGTGATTGAGAGTGTGGCCACATTAAAGGGAAATTAATGTGTTTTATGATGGAAAGGTCTAGTTGGCTAAAAATGTTGATAATGCTGGTGGCAGATGAAGATAGTAATGAACATGATGATGATGATGATGATAATGAGGAGAATAATGATTATGCATGGATTTTCCACAAAAAACAAAAATTTTTATGATATTTTCATTTCTCAAACATTTTTTTCTTTCTTCTTCTTGAAAAATCACTCATTAGTAAGTTTAAATGCTTACAGTTTTTTTAATAACTTTACGCTACTGAGATATTTTGACTTGCGACGAATATTTTCAGATAACCTCAACAAAGGTAAAATTACAAATATATGCCATAAAGTGAAAACCACATAACTTAACTAACTGCAAAAGTGACCAATATCGAGATGTGCACTTTTTGCTGAGTATTTTTCTGAGCGACGCACGCAAGCTTGTTGACTATCTACTGCGTGAGAATATTTGGCGCGGGAGCTGTTTAATGGAAAAGACAAGTTTAATGTAAAGCTAATTTATTTGCACAATTTATGTTGCATGAGTTTTTTTTTTTTGCGTGTGTGTGCATGCGAGCGAAAAAGGTCAAGTTTTGTAAATAAAGTGTGAGGCAATCGTATTGTTTGAAGTGGAGTAACTAGTGTGTAGGTGGGAATTGTTGACTTGACATTGAAAAATGTGGAAATGTGTTGCAACACGCTTAAAGATTAGACTAACAATATTATAATAAATAAATAAAATGTCTTGAAAAATACTTAAATATATGTAGAAGACGGTGGAAAAAACAAAGAATTTTACAAAAACTTTTTTAATGATTTGTGAGCTTTAATTTAAAGTTGAAATGCAGTTTATAAGGGGAAAAACAATTACATATGTATATATAAATGTTTACTTGCAACATGCTGCTAGCAACATTCCAATTTCTCCACAACAACAATATGCCTATCAGTATAATGAAAATATAGCGGCAAGAGTGCTTGTAAAAATAAAAATGTTGCACAAATTTTCTTTGCAGCATGTTGCTGCAACAAACCAAACTATTCCACAATAACAATATACTCGCCAGAATGCTGAAAATTGAGCTGGAATGGAAATTTGTTTGTTCAAATACAGATGTTGCACAAATTTTCTTTGCAACATGTTGCTGCAACATTCAAAATATTTAACAAAAGTGAATAACGTTAGTGTTTTGATTCACTGTTTTTAACACAAACACGTTTACATGATATATGTATAACATCAGTACGCCATCTAAGTACATGAAGCAACATGTTGATAATTACTTTTCCACATGTAAAGTTAGTGTTTCCATATTTTTGACATTGTAAATCTGATTTTGGTGCCATGATATGAGAACGCAATACATTTGAAGGACATATTAGAAAGCCTTATTGTCTGAAAGTTGAAATACAAAAAATTTCTTGACTTTTAGTAAAAATTAGTTAAATAATTTTTAATAATATCATTTTATATTATATATATAAGTAGTAAGATTTATTTGAATGTAGTTTGCAACAAAAATTGGCGCTTTTCATATACAAAATTGTCACAACTTTGTGTAAATTACTTTCAGCAACATTTCGTCTATCAAAATTCCAAAAAATTATTAGTGAACTTTAATGTTGCAAAGATATTATTAAACTTAGTTCACAACGCTGATATCTTGCAAAAAAAAGAGTGTTTTCATATATTTTCACTCATAAATGTTTCTGCAGCATGCTGCCACCAACATATTGTACTTATTTTTCGTGCAAAATTTTCGTTGTTTTCTTGCAACAATATTTTACTGCTGTTAGAAAATTATTAATTAATATTATTAAAACCACATTATACATTTTAAAACTCTCTAATACTCTCTCTACGGTCATTTTTCTCTCAATAACTTGCAATTAACTGAAAGTGCAACTAATTACAACATTTAACTCAAAAGAAACAATCATACAAATTAATTAACCGTAACATTGTGCATAAATGCCACAACAATTACTGTGTTATGGTATCTTATTATTAGTATTTCACTTTTTGAGCTTAAAGAAAGCTCACGCATTGAAAATTATTGCAGAATTTTAAAATTGCTAATTGCATGCTTCATTCGCAAGAGTTAGCAGATATGTTAAATGTTTTACATTTAAATAGGCATTAAAAGCTATAATAAATGTTCCAAGCCAAATACAATAATAATCACAACAACAATAATTAATAACAATCGCATGCAATTACATTTATGGCGGCCAAACGTTTATGCGCTTGACTTATTGGCGACAAGAAAGCTGGCAACTCAAGTGGCGCATTAAATTAGCATAATGTAGACATTATATTAAATGCAAAAACAACAAAAAAAGGAAAGAAAAAACCTTTGACAATAAAAAAAATTTCATACATACTTGATTATACTTGATTTTCATCGTCCAGTTTGTATGGCAGCTATATGCTATAGTGTTCTGATCTGAACAATTTCGTCGAAGGTTGTGCCGTTGCTTTGGAAAATATCCTTTGCCAAATTTCGTGAAGATATCTTGACAAATAAAAAAGTTTTCCATACAATCACCTGATTTTCATCGTTCAGTTTGTATGGCAGCTATATGCTTTAGTGGTCCGATATAGGTGGTTGTCACATATGAGCAGTTTCTTGGCGAGAAAAGGACGTGTGCAAAATTTCAGATCGATATCTTTAAAACTGAGGAACTGTTCGTGCGTGTTTAGTACATAATAAATGAAAATATCAAGCCAAAGCGCAACATTATGTGCAACATATACACATGCCACTATTTTTATGCACAAGACTGTAATATATGTTTATCTCTATGTACATATATTCGACTTGGCATGTCATTAAGGCTATAAAAATCAACAACAATGGCAGTTGGTTGCACGAGATTGTATGCAAGAACGATTTTTTCTCATAATTTGCAACATACAAGCATATAATCACACATTTTATGCACTCAAATGTACACAAGTTAATGTGGTTTGCATTTTCATTTAAAAATTTACTGCTGCGAAAATGCCAGCAACTCACTCATGTCTTAAGGCAAATGATTAGTTGCTCACTTACTTTATTAAATTTATCGCTTTGTGGTCGTTTGTATGTGCCATATGTGTGTTTGTGTGCTTTCACATACAAATGACAGCGTATGTGTTGCTTATTTACATAAATGACGGCAAAATACTTTTAATTGTACTGTGTGGCTTGTTGCAGCGCATACAGATAGCTTGCGGTGAAAAATAGTGCGCAATAATTGTATGGAAAATGACGGAAGAGGAGGCAATGAAGTCATTGGTTGGCTGATGATTAGAAATTTAAGTTTATGACGCTGATTTTCGTAAACGGCAACAAAGGTTGCTAAACAAATAAATATTTAAAATGAATTTGGTTGTCAATTTCGATAAAAGAAAAGAAAATGTATTGCAAACAGGAAATGTTGCGAAACATGTTGCAGACACAAATGTTGAGCAACATTTATGACAATACAATTTTTTAGATAATTTAATAAAGTATATATTTATATACATTAATTGTTGCTATAAATATGCTGCTGACGCAAATGTTGTATGCATTTATGTAGTTTTATATTCATGTTGCTCAACATGTTGCAAACACAATTGTTGAGCAACATTTATGAAAATATAAAATTTAAAATTAAAGTTATATATTTTTATATTCATGTTGTTGGAAATGTTGCCGAAAGAATGTTGAGTAACAATAAAGTCACTTGATTGCTTTGAACACACGAAATTATCGACTCTTTTGCTCCACCTCAGCACCAAAGTTATGTTGGTTAACTTAGCTATTTCTTCAAAGCATCAAAATCAGCGAATAACCAAAAATTATTTAAACAAAGGGGTATGAGTCCGTTAAGGTGAAAACTTAATAGTAATCATACCTTGAATTATTCGCTAAAGTGACTAAGGCTAAAGTAAAGTCCGTTGATAAGTTTGATCTGAAAAAGAAAAAATATCTTCCACCTTATATATGTGGTACACTATATTCACTTTCAGGGACTAATATTTTTCAAAAAAAATTTTACTGATAAATAATGCTCACCTTTAGGTATTGCAAATATAATATATTGCCACAATTCAATTGTTTGACGTTACTTGTACGAGCATAGTGGTTGATTTAACTAACAATCAATCGTGATTAATATATCTATACATAATATATACATTTTTTTCCGATATTACTTATTGGATTTTAATTTAAAATTAAACTAAAAATGCTTGACCTTCACGAAAACTTGCTATTGCTAACCAAGTGAGAAAACCGATTTGTTTAGATGACAAAGTTGAGTGAAGATCTGTCACGAGCTGAATTTGTTGAAGCAGAAAAATATTAAATTACAATAATCTTCGAGCATAAAATCTATTTTTTGCGCTCAACAGCAGTTCATGGTCAACAACAACAGCAAACGAAATTGATTAGTGGAAAATCGAAAACCAAAGTGCCGACATAAAACGACAAAGCGTATAAAAGGGAGATATTGTAATAAAATTGCTTGCTTCAAAGCAGAAATAGAAATATATATATATATGTGTGTTTATAACGGGTTTATTCTTAGTTTTATTATCTTAGTTTATTACCTATTACAATTTTGTCACATAAAAAAAAACCCTGTTGGAAAATCTAAATTAGTAAAAGTCAGTAAAACGCATAGAAGTTCTCGCTCTATATTTCCCTCTCTCCCTTAACCTTCCACACAGCCTAAATTCCAATGGCATACTCTCATAGCAATGCTGTGTAAGTGCATTGCCTTCTTTCCTTGTTCACCTTTGTGAAATGCGTATCCAAGGACATTGACTAAGTGCCGCACATTGTTATCGCTTGTAAACTGTCAACGCTGTGAATTTTTCAACTGCCAATGCCAACAGCAATAATCACCAGTGCAACATTGCAGCCATCCATATGCACATACAACCCTGTAACCATGCAGCCGCATTTATCGGCAGCCTTTGAAGATGTGTTGGCGTGCTATGATGTCCTTTTGGAGCTTCGCGATTATCGCATTGGAATGCCGACTTGTTAGTCAACATACAATATGTATGCTTGTACCTATGTGTAATATTCGGGCCCTGGTTCGGCTGTGTTGTTGACGATAAATCGTCGCATAATTGCCATATATTTTTGTGAGCAATTATTTGCGGTCTGACGGCAGACGACAAAGTCGTTTGCGAGACAAGTTGGGATTTGTTGAAAGACTAGTAAAGGTAATAGGTTTTTACATAGGCAATAAAAGTGGTGTGTTGAAAAGTGAAGAGGGGGTGGCATTTAGTGTACTTAATTTCAAAAGATATATTGTAATTTAAAGTGCCTATTACCGACACTTTGAAAAAAGACTATGAAATACAGCTTTTATATTTAAATAATTGAGTTCTCATGCTTATATTTACAGGGTGCTTCGTGTGCATACTCGTAAATTTTCTTTTCTAAATTCTACTTTATGTCTTTTAAGGTACAATTTAATGTTTTTTAATGTTAGAACGCTTTCACAAAAAAATAAATGTGCTTTAAAAAAGTAACTCATATGCTAACATTTTAATTTCTGAAATATATTCAATGCATTCTTAGAGTTCTGCTTGATATTTATTAATCAAAAAAGCTTACAGAAAAATTAAGTGTTTCTTCACTTCCAAACAGTATAAAATTAATAAATAAAACATTCCTAAAATATAAAATACATTTTAAAAATATTTTCAAAACATTTTTTGCCAAAAAGCTTTCAGCTTAAAATAATTGTGCTTTCAGTCTTAAATTTTGTGTTTCATATGCATACATTTTCATTTCTAAATTATATTGCAAACATTTTTAAATTAAAAAAGCTTTTGCAAAAAAGTAATTGAGCTTTAATGCTTATATTTTGTGCTTCATATGCATTATTTTTATTTTTACATATATTTTTAAGTTATCATTGGAAAATTTTGTATTGGAAAGCTTTCACTTTAAAATAATTTGCTTTCACTTTGCATTTCGAAAGCACATTTCGTGTATTTCTATGTTAAAATTGAAAAAAAGGTTTCACAACAAAACAGAGGAGCTCTCACCCACTTATAGAATACTTGCTATGCATTTTATTCGTAAATAACATACCCTTTTATGCTTCAAGCTGCTTATGGTAAAAAGCTTTCATGATAAATAATTGAGCTTTCATTCGTAAGTTATGCACTCTACAGGCATTTTTACCTTTTGTCAGGTATTTAAGCACATAAAAGCTTTTCTGGGAAATATAATACCCAAAATATTGCAACAGTAAAACAAATAAATAAATATTCAAACTAAATAGTGTGAATTTAATATTTTCAGTAAGTACAAAAAACAATAATTTGTTAAAAATATTTCCTTATACAATTTTAGTAAAATAAATAATATTGTAAAAAATGTATATTAAAAATGTTACGCCTATTTATTTCGAACAATAACAGGCATTTTTCGTATTTGACGAGATCCAATCCAAGTAGCGACTGACACGCGTGTAAATACCCGGTGCATTTGGTCGAGCACAACCATAACCGAAGGAAACAACACCAGCCAGGTGGAAAATGCCATCACGTACGATCAGTGGACCGCCACTGTCACCCTAAAGATTAATAGAAATTTTAAATATTAACAAGAACAGCACAATATTGCTTTTTAAAGAGAAATCCGAAATAGTTGAAAATTAACAGATAAACTATACGAAAAATATCGAGATTATATAAAGTGAACCTCAAAGCAGCAGAAAATATTGAAGCTATACCAAACGCTAATATTTTTTCGCACCTGACAAGCATCCTTGCCACCGTTGTTGACATAACCAGCACATAACATCGTGCTTACAATCATCGACTTATACGAAGTAGCACGACACTGCGCATTTGTGATAATCGGTACTGCGACCTCACGCAAAACACTCGAGACAGTGCCATCCTGAGTGGTTAGACCCCAGCCAGCAACGATGCCCTGTAATTGAAAAAATGTATACACCTTTAAACAGAATCAACTAGCGAACTATTTACACATACCTCTTTGAAGTCAAAATTGTGTGCTCTCGAACTAGGCAAACAAGCCGGTCGTATGGTGTCCTTTAATGGAATAGGCTTATTCAGCTCAATCAAAGCTATATCGTTAACTAAAGTATCCGTATTATATTTTTTATGAATAATAAAAGCGGCGGCGCTTCTCATTATGCCCATGCTCTTCGTAGACCGATTTAGCTGCAACAGTCTCACGGTAGTCGCACCGACTTTTTGTCCTTTAACGCAATGAGCAGCCGTGAGCACATAGCGATCATTTATCAACGTGCCGCCGCAATAGAGAAAACCATTGGTGAGTAATTGTGCGGTCCAGGGGTATTTATTCGTGCGCACGACAGTGCCACCTACGATGCGATTTTGATTCGGTACGCCACAAGCTGGAAAGCGAAGAGGAAAGCGAAACGGAGAGCAGGAACGAAGGAGTGAGCAAGAAAAAGAGAATAAGTACAGCGGAAAATATTTATAGACATTGGGAACAGTTAATAGAGCGCGGAAAACGTTCGAAGAGGCATCAAGTGAAGTATAATTTCAAAATTACTAATTTTTCTCATCTTTTTTTAAACAGAAAACTTACAGCACGCAGCGCATTTTTTAAAACGCACAGTATTCGACTCATCATCTATGAGTTCACTATATTCGATATCGCCACTGCCCAACACCGAAGAGAGTATTTGCTCTTTCTGCTCATTTATAATGTCATCAATGAAATCACCCATTGCACCTGGTGGGAGCGTGGTAATAGGCTCAGTGCTGTCAGCTTTATTTTTGTCAGGTATAGTGGGTATGCGCGCAGGTGGGCGTGGATAGAAGTAACCGCTGAAATTTTGCGCAGGCGCTTGTGCGATGGGAGGTGGATAATAGTAGCCGGTATTATAACCGTTTCCCTGTGGCAACACGGCATTTTGATTGTACGGTGCTTGGTAGGAGTAGCCAGAGTCCTTTGGTGAATTGAAATTTTTTGTTATTGAAAAAATTTTGTAGATAAGTGAATTTCTTTGAAAATATCATTTTAAACATATATACATTTTATTTGTTGTATACTTTTTATATTATTTTATGCTTAAGTTTTTTATATAATTTATTTATTTTTTAGTTTATATTTAACATGAATAATTATATTTTCTTTAAAAAAATATGTTTTAAATTATTTAATTTTCCTTTTATTCGATGTGGCGTTAATCATAATTTATTTATTAGGGTGGGTCAAAAAAACAAATGTTCAACGGTTAGGTTTACGCAAAAATCGTATTAGACCATTCAAAGCATTCAATTTCCTACAAAATTCACAAAACGAAATATTTTTTCAAGTTGTTGGAAGCGAGATATGAATTTTTCTATTTGATAACAAGACAAAAAAAGAGAAAACCGTTAAGGAGAGTATCTTCCCGTTACAATTAAGTACTCAAACTTGAAGAGCCTTTCTTAGAGTTGTCTATCAACCAATTTTTCGGAGAGTGCCAAGCAAAAAAAATTGTTTTTTGTTTTTGATCCACCCTAATATACACCATATATTTTGTTTATTTTAATTTTATTAAATTTGGTAAATTTAAGCTTCCAATTTTATTACTTACTAAGGCTGTACTTTTTATTTATTTTTTATTAAAAATTCATATTGTACTTAGATTATTTTTAATATTTTTGCATAATTATTATTCTCTATATATCATAATTTTGGATTTTTATTTTTAATATTTTAATTTTTTTTTTTAATACTAATAGTTAATATTTTAGTAAATTTTTTTCTAAATAAATATTAATTTTTATATTTTTATTTATTTTTTTTTAATATTTAAATTTATTAAATTGTTTTGGGTCAACCTTAAGAATTTTTATCCAAAGACTTCATGATTTAAATTCTTCATTTCTGAGTAATTTTTTCTTTACAAATATATATATTTTTCAAAATTTTCAAATATTTTTTATTAGTGTAAAGTTAATTTTATTTTATTCCAAGTTTTTGATTTGAAATACAATTTTTAATTTGAAATTTTTTTAATTTCAACATTTTTCTAACTGCGTTATGTAACAATTTAAATTTTTGTTTTTTTGTTAGTACTATTATTTTCGCTCATTACAAATTAAAATTTTTTATTTATTTTTTCTTTATCTTCTAATTAATTAATTATTTAATATTTTTTTAACTGCAGAGCTTCTTCCACACTTTTATTTATCCTCACCATCACCATAATTTACTTTCAAATCATTTCACCAACATTTTCCAAAACACTCACCGCACTTGCAGCATTGAATTGGAGCAGCATTACGGCCCACACAACGCACTTTAGCTGCCAGTTTTCCATGATTGACATTGACACTTGACACCGTTAACGCTGACAAACTTCAATTCACCACTGACACACAAAAATTTAACACTATGTCCCTTCAGAAAGAATTTACTACAATTACACTAAATTTTATTCCGTTGAAGGTCTGACCCGTTTTCTAAAGACCTTCCGCGCTACGCAAGGCTCATGGATCAACTGAAGGAGAAAGTTGCCCTCAGTCGCTTCTTATATGCCGAAAGAAGTGCTGCTGTCAAGTTCCTAGTTATCTTTTTCGGCTTCGCGAAAATAAAAAAGGAATAATAATTAAAAAAGAATGGTTGAATTCTTGCGATTATAAATGACTTATCTGTTTCGCTATGCTAGGGCGCACTTTATCAACCGTTTCTACACTGCTCATCAAAAATATTGCTACTTTAGTCAGGAAGAATGCTTGAAATATGCTTAAGGTATGCGCTTAAGTCTTTGGAGCGCAAGTGTAGCCGAGCTTTTCTGAAATGTTTTATTATTTTTTTTTTCATCTTGTGCAGCATATTACTTTTCTAGACGTCTAGTTGTATATATGGTAATATATTCCACAAATTTCATGTTGTTTTTAATTTTCGCCACTGTTAACCACTTTGGTTTACAAATTTATGCATTGATATATTTTTTGCTAAATTCTTTTAACCTCATTTTTCTTTATGCTGCTTTTGACATTTGCCTTATATGCTTGACCCAATTAGTTTTCTATTGTTTTTTACCTAAATAAACTTATTTGAAGATCTCTGCTAAGAGCTTTGCTTCGTTAAGTATGCATTTTTAATTACTTTTGAAACTTTTCTAATTTTTTTCATGTTCTTTTGTGCTTTGGTTCAATCTTTAATTCGGTTGCCAAATTAAATTTGCATAGTAAATTTGCCTATGTATCTTGTATGCATTATCATTTATAAGAACATTTGATTAATGCCCGCAAACGAAAGAGAGCATGTCGCGTGACGTCAAAAAAAGTTTGAGAACATGCTACACAACCTGGCAACGTCATAAGGGCAATAAAACTGTTAGAAATATATTCGAAAGTGTGAATTTACTTTCGAAAGACCAACCGATATGATCACGTATCATAATTCCTACAACAATCGGTTCTTTTTAACAAGATAACGTTACAGACCTGGATTTTTATCCGATAGAAGACATTTTACAAAAATACATATACAAGTATACTACTTAATGCCGATGCAAAAACTTTTCTTCAGGATCTATTACGTCGACTAGCTTTTTGTCAAAAACTTTCTTTCATAAAATATTGTTATAAGCAACACAAGCATGCAAAGATAAGTCATGGGACTTGTCAAACACTGATAAATTTATTTGAGAATACCACAAGCTCGCAGTGCCGAATCGTTGGTCAACGTAGCGAAACCGGTTAAATCTGATCTATCAAAAGGGAATAAAATTTCTTTTCAAAAAGTCTTACTTCATAAACATACATTTACTACATATCTTAGAAAAAGCTTAGAGTGTATTTCTCTCTAAAAAAAGGTTTCCCTGAAAGCTTCTAGCTTCTCGAAATTCGCATATACTTGATAAAATCTCTCTTTTATAAACTGATATCAAACTATACACCCAAGTAAAAGTGAAAGATGGTGAGCTCAGTCCAATGCCTAGGAAAGGTCTAAGTATCTAAAATTGGATTGATTACTTGATTTGTTCATCGAATTAATAAAAAAATATGGGAAACGATAAAAAGTTGAAGCACGTATAGATATAAAAACCACCACTAACTACAACAATACCAACTAATAAATTAGCATTACCACTTTTGCAGCAGATTGCAACATTTCTGTGCATAAAAAGTTTTCAATATTGCTGACTTACGCAACAATTATCTGAAATGAAATCTGTTGAAGGTGAACTCGGTCGCCGGTAAAAACGAATGAAGTAATTAAGCTGACAAATTATGCGATAAGATAAGCAACTAAACGATCTTGTTGTTGTAGAATTATATGCATAATATTTTCTATTGTTGTTGTGCATATTCTATTCACTGTGCTTGAATTGCATGACGTTTTTGTTGTTATTACTTTACTAAAGCCGCCAATCAGTAAATTGTCGACATCTCTGATGCAGCGCCGATAAAATTTGACTGTTGCAAGTTAGTGGTTGTTGTTTTTCGCAATTTGGGTACGATTTGTTTGTTGTTGTTGTTGTGTTACTCATTTGGCAACAAAGTGTGTTTTGTCGGTTTCTAACTGCCACAATCACCGCTGCTTTTAGCCACTTTCGCAATAGCAACGCGATTGCGGGCGATAAGATTGCCACTAAGCTTGTAATTGCTGCTACTTACTTTGCAAGACGACTGGCAGCGGACATAAGAAGACACACGCACACACATACTACATACACACAAATTTACGCATATACATAAAAACGACCAGCTGCTGGCTTAAATTGTTGTTCCATTGTACTGCCGGCTATTTCTGCTGCTGCTGCTGTTGTTGTTGTTGCTACGCTTATCTGCCGTTTCTTCTCGCTCTTCATCATCGACTTCAACATCTTCGTGCTGACCCAGTTCAAAGCAAGTGGAACGAATTGGCCAACGGCGTGTGGAAAACGAAAATAACAACAACAACAGAAACAGCAAAACCAACAACAATAGCGATGCATAACAATAACTAAAGCAACCAATATAACAACAACAACAATGCCAACATACAAGTTGTCCATTCGTTACAACAACAAAATTAACGTTTTAATATATCAACAGTACCGTTAAATGACTGCTTTTGCCCAATACTTGGTCGCCTCACTTCCGTTTAATGTAATGTTCTCTATTTTTTATGCGGTTCTGTTTATTATAGTTTTTTAAATATACAATATTAAATTTATTTATTTTTTTTGAAATTGAAAAAAAAACATTTTAATTCTTTTTGAATTTTGAAATTTTTTTTAATTTTAATTTTTTTACGTTTTCCTTTTTTATAAATGGTATTCTTTTATTTATAAGAAAAAATGTTAAACTTATTTGTGGCAACAGTTTATTTTGAACTTTTTCCATTTTTTTAATTAAAAATCATAAGTTCAAAACTATTATATACCAACACTTATTTTGAAACTTTTTTTAATTTTTTTTTTGATTAAAATTAAATTTATTTAGTTTTGTTATTATTGTTTTTTTTTTAATTTTAATTTTAATTTTAATTTTTTTGTTTTAAATTTTTCCAGCTCCGCCACTTAAAAAAAAAATTATCTTTCTTTTTGTTATTTCTGTTTCTTTAAAACTTTTTCAGATTTTTTCCAGCGCCGCTCATTAAAATAGCAGTAGCCGAGTGTGGCTAAATGTGTGGAAAATTAGAGAGCATATCAGCAAAAATGGTGAAACGGTCAGTTTTGTGCACTGTGGCGTTGCAAACGGCTAATTTGCATACAAAAATTGTGCGGCAAGTTCTGCGCTTAAGTCTTTTGTTTGGCATACGCAGGTTTTTTTTTTAATATATGTATTTTTTTTTTTTTTTTTTTTTGGTAAAACAGAAATACTGTTATTTCTGCTTTCGCGATTAGCGCTTAGCCTTAATGCCACAATGTCAGTTTCGCGTTGGTCCCAGTGTTGAGCGTGGTCAATCTAAGACACCAGCAATGCCACACTCCAACAGCACCATTGCCTCGCGGCATTTATAACAAAACGAGTTTTGTTCGCTTTTTATTTACATATCTATTTCATTTTTTTGCTGTGAGAATCACATAATTAGTTTGGTAATTATTATTCTACAAATATTTTAGATTTTTTCTTGACTTTGACACTTGAGTAACTTTCGAATGCTTTTGCTAGCCGGCAATAAAAAATTTCAGCCACTTAAGAATATATTATATTTCAACGAACTAGAAGTGAGAGAGCATGTGAAGCTCGATTAAGAGTAGCAAGCTCTTCTCATTGTGTATGCGTGTGTGTTTGTGTGGAGATGCTGTGCAGCAGTATAAATGTGCTCTGCTGACCTAAATTTGGCAGAACTTCGTTTTGGTTTCCCTCATTATTACCTTATTTGTTGCTTTGAATGCAATAAGTTACATGATTTACATGAATTAAAAGCATTTCAAACTTGAATATTTATTTGAAATATATTCTTAAAGCTAACCTTAGATTAAAAAGAACAGTATTCATAGATACCCTTCAACAGTCAATATCAGTAATTTTTAAAACAGATTTCATTATAATATCATACATAATAAACAATATATATGTTATATATATAGTCAACCGAAAGTTTGAAATTATTTTTACATTATGTACGTATATATGGGTCTAGTATGTAATATTAACCTGCCTTTTAGCTCAAGGTCATATTATGGTCCAGAAAAAATATTCTCTGAAATTCTTTAAGATAGCTCACATATTAACCGATGGGCGTGGTTATTATCCGATTTAACCCATTTTCAGACTTTATTAAGCAACGAGAGTGGAATGTTTAAGATAAGTTTGCTTGATATAGTTTTGAAATGACCATGCCCACCTCCATTATTATTTGCGTAAAAAATTTGAACCACTCTCTTCCCTGTGCTCCTCTTTACGAATTTTAGGTGTTGTAGCCGACTTTGTTATAGTATTTCAAAGTTTTTCGCTTATCGACAATTTGTTGGCGTGACAATAACCCGAACTTATTTTTCTAAATTTGTAAAAATTGTCTCTCAATTTCTAAATGGATTATTGTTAAAGGCAAAAGCCAGTAAAACTGATTTTATTTGACCTTTAGCTATACTTGGTTCTCATTTTTTTACGTCTTGCTTATAAATTTTCTGCTAAATATCTGTAAATATATAAATATTTTCTCAAGCCTATCAATTTCGAATACTGTCAAGATCCCCATAATTGTTAAGTCATTTATACTTGTCTAGTTACTTGCGGTGACTAATTTGCGGTTGTAATGAAATGTTTCTATAAAAGTTATTGAAATTCTAGTAAACCACAATCGGTATAGCTTTTGTTGTAGTAAACTCACAGGTTTATATGGTAGTATATGATTTATAAGCTTGTAGCTTGCTTGCTTTGTATTGGAATGCTACTAGTATATGGTTTTCATAGCAAATATTTCAAAGAGATGCAGTCATATTGCTCTAGCGAGCAGGGTTGCATTTGGTATGTGAAAAATACAGAGGGTCAGTGAGAAGTAGTCAAGTTTTCTTAGAATTAAAAGTATTGTAGTAAGAATTTTTTTTATTTAGAATTTTCCAAATTCATTCACATAAAAAACATAGCAATTTGAATTCTCAATAAGTTTATTAAATATTTAGTTCACAATAAACATAAACTCTTTGTGTTGCTAACTCGTCGTAAATATAGAATAGATTTCAAGATAATAATTTACTTTAAATAATTTCTTCCGCTAACATTAAAAATTAATAAATAAATATATAACCTAACTATATTTGAATATCTTATAAACAAAAATTTCGAAATAAAAATTTACAACAACTAAATTTATCATCATTATGACACACGTAATCATGTACAAACTGGTAATTTTTTATTCAGAAGTGGTTGCCAATTAGTTACGCTTTTTTATTGCCGATTTAGGGTTTTAACGTGACACTCCCAACTTTGTAAGCTGATTTTGCATTTTACAAATTTTATTGCCCTACTATTTGTGTGTGATCATTAATAGATTATCATAATTCAATAAGCATTTAATAGAAAGCCAAATTAGAATGAACCTTTTTGCTGAATATGCAAATGAGAATTTGAGCAGTGAGAATAAGAATTATGAGTAGTTGCGAAAATAACACATAGAGAAGCGAATACAAAATTACAAGGAGGTAAAAAATAGAATTACAATTTTCAACCAAAAAAAATAACTGAAACTTAAACAAAATTTTATAAGAAACAATATTTGAAAGCAAAAAACGTAGAATGTTGAAACCTGTTGAAAATTTTGTAAAACACAAGAAAACTAAAATAAATTATGTGTATTGAGAAAACTTACAGTTGAAAATATTTTTGAGCAGGGTTGCCAACTAATTAATTTAATAAAATTACTAAGCAAAATCAATTGATGCAATATGGACATCAAACTGAAAGGATTTAAAAAAGATTCAAATTATAAATACTTTTATGTAGGGTTGCCAGCTATTTGAACACCTTAATGCCACAAAATCACTAAAATATACAAATTTTTTTTTAATATGCGTATAAAACTTAAGGAATTCAAGAGAGCGTATGGTTTAAGAAATTATTTTTGAAGAGAGTTGCCAACTATTAAAAAAAGTCTCATTTGATTAGCTACTATACACTACCACTACAAAATGGGTATCAAACTGAAGGAGTTAAAGAGAGCTTACATCTGAAAGTAATTTTATATGTGGGTTGCAAAGTGTTTCAAAATTTGTTTGATAAAAAATTTATTGTATGAGGCATATTTCATTTTTTTGCAATATGGATATCAAACGAGAGATGTGCAAGCAGGCTTTGATTGTTAATGGTTTGAACAAGGTTGCCAGCTGTTTAATTTATTATTAACTTAAATTACTAACAAATATGAAATATTACACTACAAATAACAAGTTAAAGAGGTTCATGCATGATTTTTGAGAATCATATTTAAAAAAAGGTGTCCAAATATTTGAAAAGTGTAACTCAACCAAATTTATGAAATAAGTTTTATTTTCAATATAAGTATCAAATGAAAATTTGAACTGAAATCTCTAATATTTTTAATTATAATACCAGATTGATCACATTTGCATTTTAGAAAGTAGAAAAATGCAATAAAATTTATTTTTGGTAGCTTAAAAATGTAATTTCAAAATACTAATACTAAAAAAATCCATAAAAATTTATTTTTTAAAATCTCACCACAATGTTTTTTAAATCTGATGATATTAAAATAAAATTTAAAATTTTTCCGTTAATGAAAATCTCCATTTATTTTTATTTTTCAAAAGCTAATGTGAACAAAAATTCATTTTCGATTTAAGTGAAAGAAAATCTTGACATCTTTATATTCTTCTTTTCAAAAATTAATACGAAAGGGAAACCATTTTTTACCAAATGCATATACGCTAATATATGTGCATACTAAAAATGCATGCAGTACCTACAAATATACATAATTACAACACCATAAAAAATCCGTATAAGTGAACTCACTTTTATTTTCCTTTGGCAATTTTTTGCACCTACTCATATTACAATACGATTGTCAAGCGTACACACACACAAAACACCATGTCGCATTACAAACGGCATTATAAGTGACTATGACTTCAAAAAACAACGGTAAAATGGTATGCTTGTAACAGTATCACCGTACTGCGGACACTTGCTAGCGACCAACAGGCAACGCACGCCTTGAATGAACGAGCTGCAGCGACAGAAAAGCGCTTACGGCATCACTGACCAAAGCGAAGTGCGCTTGATCACTGAAAAGGGTGGATTAAAAGAGTGTGCGGAGGAGTCCCTGCTGCTTGTAATATAATCAACACGCCGAGTTGTAAGCGGGCGATTCAATGTGAACGGCTATCAGCCAACAGCCAACAGCCAACAGCCGAGCGCTAGCGGTCAGTCAGTCAACCGACTGTCCCTCAACATAGCAGCTACCTGTGCTACACAGCAATATATGTGTGTATATGAATATATAGAGACATAAATGTGTAGTTGGCCAGCCAGTGCGACGCACTCATTAGTCGGCGTCTTGGCGCACCAACTTGTATGTCCCGGTCCATTTATAGCGACTCACATAACCAATGCGACAAGAACGTGTTCAAGCGCTACCCGCTGACCAAAAGCGAACACCAAAGCTGGCTGTCCATAGTTATGTAGCGCCGTGTGTAGTAGTGCGCAGAGTGTAGATATAGGTGAGCTGCGGCAGCGTGTCTTGGCTACATAATGAACTCTATTCAGGTATTTGCGGGCAATTAATAAACAAAATAGCTGAGATATAACAAAAGCAATGGCAGCACGATATAATAAAGCAACAATAATAAAAACAAAACACACAATAGTGTTGTAAGCAAAGCAAAGTATCAAAAAAGTGACAAGAAATGGTAGCAAAGTAAAAGTGGTGGCGTGCCAAATAAGCAAGAGGTGGCTGTTGAAAGAGGCGCGCACACAAAAGGAAGTAAAATAAAAAATAGTTTCAAATACCGTGTTAATCGAAGCCATGCTTTAATTGTTTATTTTTTTCACTATTTAAAAATTTTTTAATACAACAAAAAAAAACGTTTTCAACCTTCTTCAATTTTTTTTTGTCTCACGTACCCCCATTATCCGCTTTCAGGTATGTAGACACACACACAAGTATATTCACATGCTGCCTTTAATATTTGTCATATTACTTGTATATTAAACCTGACCATTCACAACTTGCTATTTCATTAATTAAGTATCGCAGTCGAGTCAATGTGCCACGCATGCGCACAACGGTAGGCGGCACAAATAGTTCGGTCGCCAGCTGTGTTATGACACACCTCGCGAGCGTATGACGCATGGCGCGTGCTTTCATGCCTTATTAGATGGTGGCGATATGTAAAAATGTAGATTTGCCTTTGAAAATAATGTGACAGGCAATTAGTGAAGGTACACGAAAACCTGACATAAAACATACAAAATTATATGCTCATACAAACGAACATATTATTTATTATATAATGGAGTTACAGAAATTAGTAACTCTATAGTAAATCTAGGCATTCTGTAAGTCAATTCTAAATAGTAAGTAGCTTTCCAATATGTATCATAGTTTCTAGAGTAAGTGAGCTTATGTTATGTTCTTCCGTCGTAATATCAACATAGAGCAGCCGAGAAGTTCATCCGACGGACAACTTATTAAATTTATGAGTTTTTGAACATGGTTAAATCGACTCAGCTTATCATGCTGATCATTTATACTATACACACTTTATAGGGTCTCCGACGTTTCCTTCTTGATGTTACAAAAATTATAGCAAACTTGATACACGATTCAGGGTATCAAAATCGGAGATCGCCTGCTAGCTCAACTAGCGATAACTATGAAGAGCTAATCATGAAGCTAATTAGTCTCTTTCACTGAAATTGTTAATAACTCATGCAATGTTCGAATCAGACTCACAATCAATCTAGTAATTTTCCCAAAAATCGACCAACCCAGTCAAACTGACCACTTACGCCACAAAAAATGCAATTCCCAACTAAATTACCTCATTAAAATAAAATGTTCTGAATTCTGCCACGCGAAATACCTTTGCTATAATGCTTTATGTTGTTATTAATATTGTTTTTGTTTTTGTTTCAATGATTTGCATTATTGTCTATTAATTATCTCCAGTTCTTTTCAACTGTTTATTTTCATGTGGCCTCTCGTGAGTGGGCGATTACGCTTTATGACTTTAAAGTATTACTCATTGAAAACATTTATTTAATTAAATATGCAAAAACGTGCCCCGAAGTAAATACCATTTTTGAATTGTATGGTAATTTAATAATGGTCACGCCACGAAAAATGCTTTAGAACACAAAAAAAGTGATAAAATAATTGCTGAACCAGGGCAATATGAGAGGCAAATCAATTTTTTGTTAATTTTCAATATTAGAAACTTAGAATTATAAATAAAAAATAAAATAAAATAAAAATAAAATAAATAAATAAAAATAAGTGTGCAGGTAAAATAAAAATTAATGTAATTAAATCTCTGGAGCAGCAAAAAAATGTAAGGTAATGAAAGTGGTTTAGTTCTCACTTCAAACAGAAATGTGCTTTTGAACACACGCCGTTCTGTTCAGGGGATCTTTTATATGAGAATATATGGCGCTAAATGATAATTAATAATACTCACATTATTTATAAATCATATAAATACTATAAAATGCCAATACTGGAAGTCTGTAATTAAAAACAATTAGCTTGAGTACTACGTTTTAAGAAACCACTATATTAGTCACCCTGTATAAGTAATTGAATGGTAATCATAAATATGCGATTACTTGCTTGTAGTTGAGTTTAATAGTAAAAAATTACTAAAGAAATAATTATTCAAATTTTATGCTTTTGAATCGCCTAACGGTGCAATATTTCATCAGTACAAGTAGCTTTTAGGTATCATTAAAAATTATTTATGAGAAAGCGATAAACCCACTCATTACAAAAATATTGCAAAACTTTAACAATTTTATTTTCTTAAGCAGCAAATTGAAAATTTGTGTTGTGAAAATGCATTCAATTGCGTAAAGACAAAATAAATATATAAATACAAAAAAATTTTTTTAAGCTATAAAAATCTTTTACCAGCTGAGAGCCCACTTTTAGTTTCAATTGTAATTTGTTACTAATTTTACAGTAATTATTTTTTCCGCACAATTACTTGAACCGTTTGGAGCACTTATTGAACTCGCTTTTGTTCTTAGCCTCTCAGCTTAGAAGACTTAATTGTTATAATTGCTCGCATTGCGTGGCCTTGGAATACCACTCTCTATCATTTAGCTGCACCTTAACTACAGTTATTTCATAAAAATAAATAAAAATAAATATATTAATTTAAACTAATTACAATAACAGATTACATACATATGTACCTACATATACATGTCATACCGTTGAAGAAATCTTACATATATAATATTAGATTTAATGTTTACAGGTCTTTCCAGTTCGTGACATTTCATTTTACACCGTTAGCAAATTATTCTAAATAGCTGCAGAAATAACTTATAGAAGTAGTAGTACCAGATAATTGATTTTACTCTTAAATAGATTTTTACTATTGCTTTATAATTTTAAAACTTAATATATTTTATATCATTAAAGCCCTGTAGTGAGAAACCCCCATAAGAAATGAGGTATCATCCGATGGATGTCGGTTTTATTTGTAATGTTTAGAACTTAGAGCATAAAATACTACCAAATCATTTGGAAAAGAGTATAGAGTATATAAACTAAGTTTTTCGCAATATTGAGTCTTAAGGAAAACAGTAATTTTCCCCGTTTTTCGAAATTAGCCTCAAAAAACGAAATAGAAAATATTTAGTTTCGAATTTCGAAACTGAAACTTACACATATTGAAACACCTTTGCTAATTACGGTATTTAAGTTCCTAAAAAAGTAAAAATATCAGCACCAATCAAATTTTTCTCACATTTCACATTTTGGTCAAACTTAAATGACAGATGTTATAAGATTTCACAATCGGGTTAGTATTCTTGAAATACCTTTTATTTCGAAAATTCAACTTTAATTACTTTTTTTTTAGTATATATTTTAAAATTTTAGAAAAGAACTAGTTTAATTTGGTCCATCCATTACTCTAAACAAAAAATCTATCATTTTTATATTGGGTTATTTATCTAACAAATAACGGTTAATTATACCCAGAACAGGGTATATTAAGTTTGACGCGAAGTTTCTAACATTTCGAAGGAATCCGACCCTATATAGCATGTTACGATACATACATAAATGATCAGCGTGACAAGCTAAGTCGATTTAGCTATGTCCGTCTGTATATAAATAAACTAATTCTTCAATTTTCGAGATATGGATCTGAAATTTTGCACATGTATTTTTTTTCTTCTTAAGAAACTGCTCATATGTCACGAACTGCCCAATCAAAATTAACCTCTTGTAAGGAAAACTTTTTTATTTGACAAGATATCTTCACGAAATTTGGCATACATTATTTTTTAAGTTAACGGTACAATCTACGCATAAATTTTTCAGTTCGGATGGCCGATCAAAATCAAGATTAACATCTTATTATACCCTTTTATGCTATAAGAAATGCATTTGTGAAGGTTATTAAAGTTTCGGGGCAGCCAAAATTACTGTATTTTCTTATGTTTCCTTACATTTTTTCCAGTGTAGTTTGTAAATTTTTTAATAAATGCAGTTCACATGTTGTAACTCCCACTTACGGCCACATATCAAACGGTTCAATTAATTTGCTATGTAAATTTATGCAACAACGCATGCAACAGCACACAATTTTTCCGGATTGTGTTTTTTTTTTTTTACTACACATTACTGTCTTTGTATTCATGCAGTTTTTGTGAAAATTTACTAGCATTGTTTCATTTCGTTTTTTAATTACTAGCTTTATTGTTGTAGCAGACTTTTATGCCGCTAATTGTAAGTTACTGACTCACTTTACTCGGCTGCTGATACACGAGCAAGCATACACACATTTGGTATATATAGACAATGCAGTAAATAAAACCACTATAATGTACTTACGTTCAATCGACTGTCTGTCCAAATGTTGTTCGAACTGTCTATTAAGCGGACGCACAGCGAACGAGTGCACACTGTTGAAGGCATAAAAATGTGCAACACAGTTCGCTTGACGGTTGGTGGCGAATGGGGAGTGTTATTGCCGTGGCAGCCAGTGGCTAATAGCCAGAAATGTAAATGTAGCATAGAATAGGAGAACAGTTGCAATGACAACTTTTTCCATGCAACTATTGAGCCATTGAAGCATTGAATGTTTCGAAACTAGTTTATCGTTGCTCGGGTGTACTTGTATATGTACCTGTTGGCGAGCCACGCATGCGAGTTTATTGTGTCTTACCGTGAACTCAAAATGGGTCAGTGGTCTCGCATGCGATTGGCTTGATTACATAAATTCTATATCGATTTTCATCAAACCGAATCGCCACAATGCACTTTCTAGTGAAGTTAGTTGCGTGTGGCAGACATTTAGAGCTATATATGTATATATTATACATACAAGCAGTAATGCGTGAGATTTATTTGTTAATACTTTTAGCGGCCTTTTTAGTGCATTGAACTGAACTTAGCTGTGGTCTAGGACTATTAATTTGTAGTAAATAATATGTGCTGGACGATACGAAGGGGTTAGTTTGTCATGCTTCCCTTCGTACCACATTTCGGTGGCCATTTGGGTCGAGTTTAAAACCCTTCACTCAATAATTCAGTCACTCACCAAAGGAAAACTTAATAATAATGTCGAGATTAGGATACGTCATGTTAGTAAGCCTTGTTCAGGTTAAAGACCCACTATCTCAGGAATACACCTTCCAACCCGTAACAAAACTAAAATTGAAAGTATCCATGGAAAGTTTTCATCGGATAAGGTTGTCGAAAAAGTATTTCATCGAATTCAATGTCATCCCACATCAAATTTCATCTTTCAATAGTTACAGCAGCTTTAACTGGGCACTACCCGATCGAGATTCATGCGAATTCCACCAGACGCCAGTTGCATACGTTGCTTGGAAGAAGAAGAGATAAAATCATCTTAACACTTCTTTTTCGAATGTTCCGCCTTTACCACATCAAGGCTAAAATAACTCCGATCTCACACTTTTAGACAACTAGTTGAAATAAAGGATATATAAATAAGGATCTAAGAAGATTTGCGATTAGTTCAAATTGTGTTGTCGAGAGTTTTTATCTGGCTTCACAAAGAACTGTATTTACAGTCTAAGTGTGATTCTCGGCCGCCTTAGGGGATAGGCCATCTAACGCCTATACTATTAACTGTTTGAGAAGTTAGTGCTTGTGGTGCTAGCGAATGAAATTGTAGCGCAAAATGCATATCGCCTAAAAGTATGCCTTAGAAGAAATCATATTGCTCGTATCAGTATATTAAATTATTAAGTTTCATTGCAAATTTGACATTTTAAAATAACATATTGTAAATATAAACATCATTTTGCTTTCAGAAATTATTCTTTTTTTTTTAATAAATGGTTAAACTACAATTTAGCGACTCATCAAAATACAAACTTCTTTTTTGCAACCAGTTAAAAAAAATAATGTTCCAACACTTATAGAAATTTCTGATCTATATTTTGTAGCCACTACCGTTGCATAACGCCAATACATTTCATTAAGTTCAATGTCCACTTAACGCCAAACCATTTGTCAACACCTCCCAAGTTCACTGAACTTTATTGCTCTGTGTTTTATGGCAAGTGGTTAGTAGGTACGCCGTTTAGTAACCCAAGTGGTAGTTTTTGTTGTTCTTATGCTGTTTTTATGTTTTTCAACTTCTTCTTAGATTTTAACACATGTTCTGCATAGCTCAACGGCCAGCCAACATAACTTCTGTAAGGTAGATGTTTGGAAGTGTAGGGTTATGTAAGCATTGTCGACTGCCTTTGTTTTTGCCTGTTCAATAGTCGCAACTCTTATCTGCACTCCAGTTTTAAGCACCCAATGTCTGCTCCAAGTACTACTGAGTGTCGCCTTTTTGCTTGTGGTTTTTGTGTTGCCTTTCCATTGGCTTGTCACCTCTAAACGTTCTTTTTTTAGGCTTGTTGCAACATAATTCTTTTTAAGAAGCTATAAAATTATATATTTTACTCCAAAAAATAAAATGACATATCTGTATATATCTGCATTGCTCTCAATTACGGTCAAAGCATGGATTGTTCTTTTTGCAAAATGCAAAATTATAAGCAAAAATAAGATTATAATAAAAATTGAACTGCTTTCAAAAATGGTCAAACTATGAGAATTTTGACATTATTTTTAAATTTTTAAAATTTTTGAGAGAAAAGCTTCTCAGGCTGTAAATTAAAATTAGGTACATACTTTATGTACTAGTAGCTCTGAAAGTATTTAAATTTTATTATTTCTCTCTCTCTACCTCTCCTAATGTATCTCTCTTTCTCACTCTCTTTCTCTTACCATGCGCCAAATATAACTCTTAAATCAAATTTGTTGTTCTCTCCACATAGTTAACTGTTTTCATTAGAAAAGAAATTATAATTCTCATCCAGTTTTATTTAAAAGTTAATCGTGAGACTTTCTTTTACCCAGAAAAACCACATTTTTTTATTCAATAATTATCCAGCTATAAAGCTTGCTTTCCTCAATATTCAAGCATAATTTGAAAATAGCGCCAATAAACTTGAAAGCTTTACTATTACTATTAGTTTTCATAAAGCTTTCTCAGTCACTTAAGTTATCGCTTTCTTTCATCAAGAAACAAACAATGAAATAATAGATCATAATATTATAAATCAAGATTAATGAGAACCTCAATTGAGCACCTAAACTCTTCAAATCACGAGGTCTTTCATATAAAAAAATCTCAGTTCTTTTTGCTATCATTATTTCAAGCAGACTATGCCAGCGGGACCAAGCAGATTACTCACACAAACTTTTATATAAAGAAGCTTCTTGTCAACGCTGTGAACAATAAATTCACATAATCAACTGCCGACAATCACGATGCATTCCCGTGCAGATTGTGTGAAGATTTACACAATTCCATTGCAATTGCACACGAGAAAAGCACTGAAGAATGGTAAATGTCTGAGAAAGCGGTTGGCGTAGCTTTTAATTTGCTTTAATTGTCTTGCAACAATTAAGAAAAAATTCGAAATGAAGAGGTAGCCACTCATTGGAAAAGCAAGCAGGAATGTTAGGAGAGCATATAGATGTGTATGTACAAGTATATACATATGAGTATATATAGCAGAGAAGAGAGAGGCGCAAAATGTATGCCAAAAATGGCTGTAAGACAGTCTGACTACCTTTTAATTAAGTCAAATAGTCTGTCAGCGGAACGGTCATTTGAGCATCCCATCAACGCGTCATAAAAGTTGACAACTAGACCAAATATCAATTAGGCAATGAGTCAGTCACACGACCAGTTCGTCGCTGAATTTGAGTGATTTGGCTTAGCTTTTATGCCTTAACTAATTTAATGAACGAAAGGCTGCACTCACTAAATTTCGACACTTTCGAGGTTTGGGAGTATACATATATGTATGACAGATTCTCATATTATATGCAGCTCTTATGCCTTTTTTAAGTTCAATGTTTTATATATACAGCGAAAATTAAGTGTTCTGCTCTGCTGAGCATTCATTCAAATTCCCACACCAAGCGCGCTCGTTTAAATTTGTAGAGTTGTTATTACTATTTTTATATTAGTATTGATGTTGAAGTAGACTTATTAAAAGAGCTTGAACGTTAGGAATATGAAGGTTAGGCACCTTGATATTGCTAGTATGGTTTTTAATTTTTTATAGCTTCAACAAGATATATTAAGTTTGTTACAATGTTCGCAACACACTAAAGGAGACGTCGGAGACCCTATAAAATATACATATAAATGATCAGCGTGACGAGTTGAGTCAATTTCGCCATCTCCTTCTGTCTGTCCCTCAGTTTTTAAGTTATCGTTTTGTGTACACGCAAAGAAGCTGGTCATTTGTCGAAACCACCGATATCGGACTACTATAGCATATCGCTGCCATACAAACTGTCCGATAAAAATCAAGATAAAGATATTTTATGCTGTAAGAAATTCACAAGCTTCGGTTCAGCTCAAGCTAACGTTTTTTCTTTATTTTGTTTAGAAATATTATATTTTGGGCAAAGCCAGTTTGACCTAACTATATAACTGTTTTTGGTGAAATTCTAAGTTTAATGTTCTCTCCCTGTCTCACTTTGTCAAACCATTCGCAACATGCGAAATTAGAGACCCACTTTTCTATCTTTATAACTGTGAATTCCTTTTCTCTCATAAATATAAATTAGAAGATAATTTTTTTTTTAATTGTTGCTATTTCCTTTTCAACTTTATTGGCTAAAACAACTTTTGACTCATACATAGTTCATAACATCATCCGCTCAGCAGTGCTTAATAAACCGAACCATGCGCATCTGTAATTTTGATGCTGTTAAATGTAGAAACGAGTTAAGAATGCTTTTAGCCAATATACTTTTGTGGTAAAAAGAACTGCAAGCTCTTAAACGACAACAATGAGAACGCTTGTTTCTAGCAATTCAAATCGTTATTAATGAACTCATTTGAGTTGATGAAAAAGGTAATGTGGCTAACTGCTAATGAGTAATAGACTTAGCGATGAAGCGCAAGAGCTGTCAAGGTTGTTCAGTAAAATATAAAAAAAATACTAAAACCATTTATTAATTTTTTAGCATATAATAAATATAAATCTTGGATATGTCGAAGGTGTTAACGCGTCATGAAAAATAACTGCATTTGTGTTAAATATAATGTCAAATTTGCTACAAATTCAAAAAATTATTTTGAGGTTAGAGAGCATAAAAAGAGTTGTTGCAACAATATAATAATTTAATTTACTAAAATACAAATTTAATAAGCACTTACAGCTGCTTTAAAAAAAATCTCTCTGCTCTCCACTTTTCTGTTGTGCTGCGTGCTCTCCAATATTTAGGCTTACTCTCAATTACACTGCGCGAATTTTTCACAACACTGTTTTAGAATTATTATTTTATCACTTTAAATTATTTTCATAAAATTATCTAAGCAATTTTACTGCTTGACATTAATTTTTAAAGCTTCTCTTTATTTCTCTCTTATTTTTCACTTCTTATTTAGTTTATTGTTATTGGAAATTAACAATATTTTTTTCATAAACAGATTAAAAGACTTGACTTTTACACGTTTCAACACTTCCGCCTTCAACGACCCTTCATCACTCACTGAACGGTAATTGAACTTCGTTATATTTGTATGTATTTATGCTTCGTGCACTTTTTGGGTTTCTTATTTCACTCTTTTATTCACTTCCGTTGTGTTTGGTTGTTTTGGAACCTATTATTTTTTCTTGTTAATAAGACTTGACTTTCAATTTCACTAGAATAATGTCGCTTCTTTTAGTTTACCGTGTTGTTTTACCGTGTAGTGGTTTTTTAGTATGTAGTCTCAGCACTGTAAAAAATAAATATACATTTTGAATATAAATTATTATATTAAATTAATGATCTAGCAATATTTCAGTAGCGTAAGTTTATATTTAACTGCATCGGACATATAACTCATTCTGTCAACGATGCCTACATAATTTTTCATATTACACCAAATACTTTGAAAAAGTGGTGCTAGAGTATAAATTAAGACTAATTTGGAGAATAACGTTAATTTTTAAAGTTATCATAACACAATATTCTCCATTTTGTGGTTATTTATTTCATTTCAAATGGCTGCCCTTACTTTAATTGCTTATTAAATATTTTTTTATTCAAAATTGATTAAAACTATTTTCATACTATGTTTTTTATTTATTATTATAAGGAAACTCTGAGTCCCTATAAAATATATATATATACATATACGAGTTTAAATAACCAGCGTGACGAGCTGTAATATCTTCCCGAAATTCGGCAGAAAAAATTCCCTAAAAAAATTGTAAAATATCCGAAGAAAATATTCAGTTCGCACCTCTATAGCATATAGCTGTTATCGATCAATGAAAACCTTGTCCTTGTCCTTGTATCATTTTCACGAAATTTGGCAGACATTATTGCCCAAGGCTACGCTAAAACGTCCAAAGAAATTTTTCAGATCGCACCTCTATAGCATATAACTGTCATACAAACTGAACGATTGAAATCAAGTTCTTGTATGGAAAACTTTTTTAGCTGGCAAGATTTCTACAAAATATTTGGCATGGATTATTATCTAACCATTGCTACAATATCTGATAAAATTTCCAGATCGAACGACTATAGCATATAGCTGATATACAAACTGAACGATCAGAATCAAGTTCTTGTAAGAAATTTCATTTATTTTTTAGTTGTAAAGGGTATTCTAGTTTCGATGCAGCCGTAGTAAATGTTTTTTCTAGTTTTTATTTTATTTTGTTTTCTTTTTTGAATATTTTAATATTTTCGCAATTATCGCTGTATATTATTTTTGACTTTTTAAACTAAGTTTTGCTTTACTTTCACTACTTAACATTAGTTTATTTCGCTAAAATATTATTCACTTCAACTTTCATTAATATGTATAATTAGCTAATTACCCTTGTACAGGCATTAATGGTAAGTACCCATATTTTTTCTACTAATGAGTGCAATTATTCGCCAAGGATTTTTATAAATTTAGCTAAGCCTTTCCTTACAGAAATATCTACATATACTATGTATAGTTAAGCTACAAAACGTTTCATTCCATCTTTCTTGACGCTTTCGAATTTTTCAAAATATTAAAATAAATTAATACCCAAACACCCAATATATTTTTATGCGCCCATTTAGCGTTAATTTTCTAATATTTTCCATATTTTAACTGCTTTTGGCAAAAATAAATTTACTGATCATAAAACTTTTCGAATTTTCACTTTCACAACACCGCAGCAGCAAAGCTTTATTGGCACATAAAAAATCAATTAGCGGCAAAAAATTTTAGCCACAAAATATACTCAACATAAAATAACGGTTTAAAGTACAAATATTAAAATATTAAGCGAAAAGATAACAGCGAGCATAAATTAACACCCAAAAGCGGCTAAATGACTTTATCAGTCAAGTAAAATGTTTAAGCAACAATTTAAAGGCAATTAAGTTATTTAGCGAAAATTATGCCGCAAAGCCGGTGTGAAAAATGATTAATCACGTTGTGGGAACATTTCAAATTATTTTATTTCAATTATTTGACTTGGCGCGCACGCGAGCTGCGCCGTCGACAATTTGTAAATTTCACGCTTGTTGTTGTATTTGTTGTTGGCATATTATGCACATTCAATTAAAAAATTAATTACGCACATTTAAACACTGGAAATCTTTATGCGCACACAATTATTATTTCACTTCGATAGTTTTTGTTGTTTCTTTATAATTTTTTTGTTGCATGCAACTTAAGACATTGCAACAAAACGCATTGCAACGACCTCACAACAGTGCGTAATTGCTTGCCAGTGAATGCCTCAGACACTATTGTTTTCCATAAGCGATTTGCCATTGGCGATTGCCATGCGCCGATTGACGGCCGAGGCTTTAGCGCTTGGCGATTGGAGATACATAGTTGGTAAATTGGCCGCCGGCGTTCAACGACCGCAACGCAGGTATTTTCACATTTAGCCGCAATTTTTTTTTTTACGCACAATTAGCAGCTGCCGGCAAATGGCATTCGTCGACCGAAATAGGCTCACATTTGAAAGGCGCGTAAAAATAGCCGTGCGACAAAATATCCGCCGTTGACCGACCTGCACGTCAGTGAAGGCTTCTTGTTTTTTTTGGTTTCAGATAGTTCCGGGTTATTTAGACACAACAATTGTGCGTGTACTTATTGGTAGCTGCACTTGAGTGCGCTGAGACTAGTGGCGCTAAAAATACTTTCGGTTTCTTAGGATTTTAAAAAAGTTGTATGTATCTCGAATGTACTACTTTTTGAAGTTATCATCAGTTATATGGGACAAAAGCTGCGAAACTGACCCGACATCATCTTGGGCTTACTTATAAGACTTGGCTCACACTTTGCTGTATGAAAGTTTGGAACCCAAGCTATCGCCTGTGCTTCCTTATTTGACTACCCTTTGATATATATATTTAGAAATCCATCTGGTTTTCAGATATTATAGAAATTATAAATTTATTATATATCTATATTTTTCGTTACTTTTGACTAGTTCTCGAAATCCCAAAAATATTAAGGAATTTCTATAACATTAGTGCCGGAATCCCGAAAATGCATGCTTTCAAAATGTACAAGTTTAAAAGCAGAGTATTTTATTCACTTTGATCTTTTTTGCTAACTTACGAGTCCCAAAACCCCGAAAATGTTTAGTGTTGCAATATTATGAGTCCCGAAATCCCGAATTTTTTTTTTTCAAATTTAGTGAAATTTTTGAAATTATGATATAATAGCAAAGAGAAAATCTTCGTGAATCCCGAAATGCCGAAAATGTATGTGATGGTGTTAAAAAAATATTCGTTATTTTTGATAGCTTTTGCAAATTTCCGAAATCCCGAAAATGTGCAGTATTGTAATATTATATGTAAGTGCCGAAATCCCGAAAATTTATGCATTCAAAAATGTACACGTTTAAAAAATCAAATATTCGAAAAATTTTTTGCAAAAATACCGTAAATGTAATATTATCTGGTCTGAAAACCCCTACATATTTGTTTTCACTAATTTAGTGAAATTAATAACATCGAAAAAATTTAACAAAGATAACATTTTTGTGAATCCTGAAAATTCCAGATGTTACAAAAATGTTCGTAATTTTTGACAGTTTCTGCAAATCCCTGAAACTCTTTAGTGTTGCAATATTATACAAGTTTAAAAAATTAAATATTTTTTTAATTAAAAAATGTTTGCAAAAAATTAGAGTTGCAATATTATGAGTCCCGAAATCCCGAAAATATTTTTTCGCAAATTTAGTGAAATTATTAAAATTAAAACAAAGAACAAATGTTTTTCACTAATAAAAACCAAACGTACATATAACATTTTTAAAATTCGCTATACAATACTTGCATGCATAAATATGTACATATAATATATACATGTGTATGTATATATATATGTTTATATATGTATGTATAATACATGTAAAATATATATTTGATTTCTTTATGTGCTACATTATTTATTTCTTTTCGATCACGTTTACTTAGTCATAGGTCAACCGTAATAAGTACACAATACAACAACAATAATAGAAAATCGATGGAGCTGCACTATGGGTGTCTATGTATGTACGTATATCAGTCACATACCAGCATGCGACAAGAGCATACACCATAATGTAAATGTTGCAGTTTGTGAAAGTCGTCAACTACAACAACAACAACTATCACATGCAGACAGTCATTAGTGCAGCGGAATGACGAAGTCAAAGAAGAAAATGGCAGAAAAAACTTAAATTGGCGATTTTGTCAACGCACATTGAACTTGATCGAACGGTAAATGTGTTGTGGCACGAAGCGTGTGAGGGTAGTAGCACGCATGATGGTCACAGTAGCAAAAACAAAAAAGAAAGAAGTAAAGAATTGAAGTGAAGTACAAAGATAATAAAAAATGCAGTCAAGAGGCCGAATAAACGCGCCTATCTATATATTTACGAGTAGATATGTGTTTGTGTTTGTACACATATGTATGTATTTATGTTTGAACTTTGTAGGCAATAGAAGAAAACGCGCATAAAATAAAAGTTCCACACCGAAAGCAGCAGAAAAACTGTGTCCAGCGCTTTTTATGCGCATCCGTGGATGCTGCTCATCAAACGGCACATGCTACGGTATACAAACACACATATACATGCATACTCAATTGTGCACACACACAGCGCAGCTCAGTAAAAACCAAAAACGAAACCAACAACCGACCCGACAGCACTGTAACTACATTAATTTACAGTTACTTGCAGCAAGTGGCCTGCACTTGCCGCTAGTGTGTGGCGTATATAACAGTGAAATGCAACGAAAAAAGCGTAAAAGAAATCAAAACATGATTCTTGAATAAGCAGCAAAAAATAAATTACAATAAACAAGTTCAGAACTTTGGCTGTGTACACAGTGGCTTTGGGCATCAGACATTAACAAACTTAGGATCGATAATTTTATCTTTTAGGGTTGCGGCGGAGCCATACTATTTATAACCTGTCGCTACGGTCTTCAATAGTTATCGAAATAAATAGCGATAGATATATCGAAATGGGGATCGATAAATTTATCGGTTGAGGTTTCCTAGTAGCCATACTATTTGTACACAGTGGCTTTGGTTATCAAACATTAACAAAATTAGGATCGATAACTTTTTGGCTGAGGTTTTAGAAAAGCCATACTATTTCTAAACAGAGTTTACTAAGTTTGCCATGTAGCCTGCAAACAAATGATCAACGTGACGAGTTGAATTGAATTGAAGAGATATGTTCGTGTGTCCGTCTATCCGCATTGGCCTAAAATTTTACGCTCCTTCTTTTCTCCCTAAGAAGCCGCTCACTTATCGAATGGCCGATATCGAACCACTATAGCAAATACATAGCTGCCATATTAACGAGCTGATCCAAATCAAGTTCTTGTATGAAATACATTTTTGTTTGACAAGATATCTTAACGAAATTTGGCTGGAAATATTTTTTCGGGCAACGGTAGAATCTCTGAAGAAATCGTTTAAATCGGCTCACTATAGCATGTAGCTGCCATACAAACTAAACGATAATACTCATATCTTGTATAGAAAACTTGTGTGTTTGTAAGGGTGTTTTTAATTAAAATTAAATTAATTTCTTGCCATTTCATATCATTTTATTTCAATTTCAATTTATTTCACATAATTTAATGCAATTTCTTTCCGTTTCCACCTCTCCGCTGCCCTTGCAAATCAGTCGCGGATTATACGGCGAATTGGCGATTTTTTTCGCTTTCTGCAAATTTATCGCAATCAAGTGGCTACAAATATACGCATATATACACACGTACACTTAATTTCGCGCTTCTTGCTTTCTTCCTTGTACTTGGGCTATTCCGCATTGCTTTGCGATATATGCGATTTGTTTGTAATTTTTTTTAGATTTTTTCTTTTGATTTGCTGCGCTAATGTTGTTGTCGTTGTTGTTATTAATTTGCCGGAATTTTTACTGTTAGTGCTACCTTGTTGCTGTTGTTTTTGTTACTGCAATTACTTATATTTGCTTTTGTTGTTGTTGTTGCTGCTTTCACGCTTGTCCACACACATCGATATAAGTGAATGGTGAACGGAAAGTGGTTAGCGGTGATTTTTTCTTTTGCTTTTTTGTGCATTTTTCTGCATCGCCACGCGCTATCGCAGCAACGGCAACAACAAGCCCGAGACACAAGTCACTTGCTAAATCGTCTGCAACAACATCAACATGCAACAGCATCAACGACAGCAACGCAAACTAACTGCCGCATAGCAGCAGAGAAATCTTTTTAATGGATTTATCAATGCGCGTCCCGGTCTCGGTCTCGTCGCGGTCGCGGTCACCGGTATTGTGTGGCAGTCTGGCCGGATCTGTTGCTGCGAATGTTTATCGCCGTGGAAAAAGTTGCCAATAAGAAAAGTGTTTGCCGTTAACGATGCTGTGGCTCCTTATTGTGACTTTGGCAAATGTTGCTGGCAGCAAAAGCGTGTGGATCCATTGATACACACCGCTCTACCGATGCCTTGTATATTATTCACATATTTTCGAGCAATATTTCAAATTTCTAACAAAAGATTTTTTACACAGATTTGTTTCTCATCTCTAAATGGAGGTTAGATCTACGTTGAATGATCAGTAAGCTCTTAAGATCATTATTTTTAGGAGTTGACACTAACTTCTCTTAGCATGGACAAACACCACAACTCAGTCAAGAAAAATTACAAGTACTAAGTTTTAAAATTAAAATTCGAAAAATAATAGTAAAAACCACAGATCAATCGGGAATGTTTTTACAAAATCACCAAAAACGAATCGCATGCCAAACGAAAGCCTTTAAAAGTCAAAACCAAAATTAGCGAAAAAATAATCTTGTATTTTTGTGTTAAGAACCATGCTAAGCCAAGTCAAGCACCAAAAAATAATAATAATAGAGATTTTATGAGCTTCTACCATATAGGCCCTTCCGATAGTAGTAAAATACGGAGAATTAATCGAAGAAAATTAGATCAGTAAATTTTTACTATATCGCAAGACATCATGAACAGGAAGGAAGCTGTCATTAATAATCAAAAAAAAATTACAAAAATTGTATATCAAATAGTTAAAGGACAATCTTACCTATCTTAATTAACTACTAAGGAAAAAATGCAAACATTTCACTACAGACGCTTAGACGAAATCTGGTTCAGATACTTTCACTGAAAGGATTCAAATGGCACTTCAAGGCTATCAAACACTATCCATTCAATAGTTTTCTCCAAACCCTGTTTGTTCAGCTCTTAAATTGGATACATATAGCCAGCTAGCGTTTTCTTTTGTTAGATTATCGTTATTTTAAAAGATATCCACAATCAAAAAACTCTAAACTACAAACAGTTAGGAATGTTGATTCAAAATGCTCTGAACGACTAAGAGAAACCTTTTCATAGCAGAAGTCTGGAATATCTAACAATATCTTCGAAATCTATTCGATTTTATTAGCTAAATTCATTTTCGTTGTGTTCTCATAGTTTATAACGATACTTTCTTATCACTTCTAACAGTTTTCATCCTTCGTTGCTCATAAATCTTATTATTACATTTTAAATCGCAAAATACGTGCCAATTTTCTACTACTTCTAGAGAATTTATTACTTTAAGAATAGTTTAATTTTTATGACTTAAGTATTTTTAAATAATTACTTAGGGACAATCTTTGTCAGCGTTCTAACATAACAAATCACTAGTTTAACACTACAACACTTAATACTTTAGACTCAGATACTGAGGTAATTAAATGATGTGCTATTAGTTTTACTTGCCAAAATATCTTTTAGGTTAGAAATTTTAAAACCAACGCGGTGAAACGCAAAACAAGATGACCTTCACAATTGCACTTCTTATAGCATAAAGGAGTATAAAAAGACTTGACTATCTTGATATTGAGCAGTCGGTTTGTAGGGCAGCTATACCCCTTAGTGGGCTGATCTGAACAATTTGTTTGGAGATTGCATCGTTGCCTTGGGCAATAAACTATGCCAAATTCTGTAAAAATATCTTGTCATATAAAAAGTTTACCATACCAGGAATTAAATTTTATCGGTTAGTTTGTATGTCAGCCATATGCTATAGTGCTCCATGCTAAATCAACTCAGTCACGCTGATCATTTATATATAAGTATATCGTATATCGTATAAGTATATCGTATATTTTTTTACATTGTGGTTAAGTTATTGATTTTTTGATATAAAAGAATAAACAAGACAAAGTTTGATATTTAGACATTAAGCCAAGTTAAACAAATTATATTCTATATTTTTTAAACAAATTATAGCAAAAAAGGTAAATTAACACTTAAGTACTTCAACTCGAGTATTTCGTTATTGGCTTTTTTAAGCCTTGCTTTTAGTTTTCCATTTTGGTTTTTTGATTGTATATTAATTTTTTATTTTTTTAATACTTTAATAATTTTTTAATATATATATATTTTTTATACAAAATTTTTGCTCCATTTCATTTATATAAAAATATTTTTTTATTATTTATTTGTTTTTGTTTTTTTTTATTATTTATTATTTTTTTTTAATATTTTTTCCTTTGTTTATTACACAATCTTGTGGGTTTTTGTTTATTTCGTACTTAAATGCTTTTAGATCCAACTTCACTTCAATTCCCCTCTTCCTTCCACTTCACATCACAACAAATGCTAAAAAAAAATCACTTAATGACACCATAAATTATGCGAATTAATATAACGACAAAATGAATACAATTTCCATTACACACATACAGGTTCGTTATGCTGAGCACCGCAAAAATTGGTTTAAAACGCGAAATTCATTAAAACGAAATTGTGTCAAAAACAGAGCACAGAAAATTAACAAAAACAACACGCACAACGTTTCGACATATTTTTAAACGCAAACAATATGCATATATTTATATAAATTGTATATACTATATATTAAAGAGTAGTGAATATTTGTTAAATGTAAGCGAACGACGAACGCGTGTTGCACGCCCAACATACCAAACTCTAACTGCGCGCGGCGACCAAACAAAACTCAGCTCAAACGCTAGCAACGTATTATTACAGGCGCTACTCACCAACACTACCAACAGCTGCTTGACGCGCGTCGCACTTCGCACACCGCGGGCCGCCATATGACCAAGCGATTTGTTGGCTAGCCGGTTTGCTTGGGTTGTTACTGGACAACGGGCTAACAAAACGTATCAAAATGTATGCATGTGTGTGCGCGTAAAAGTCAGCGACAGCGATTCTTCGCCAGTCGAGACATTTAAGCAGCTTAAGAAACGAGTTAGCTAACAGCCGGTTGCTAGCGCGCTAGCCGTATGTGTACGGAGCGGCGCATCGCCAGCGTACCGGCCGTTTCTTAGGAAGGCCACAAAGCATGAGTGTGAAAATTCAATTACATAGCGTAGCTAGAAAATAAACAAACTTAAAAATAGAAAATATAAATAAATAGACGCATTTCGTTGTGAAAGCGTTGCTGCGCGGCATGTCGCGCGCGATGTTGACTCGCGCCGCGTTGCGTTGCGGTACGGTGCGGTGCGGCGCTAACGGAGGCGCGCGTCTAACAAAACTTGAATGAAATTGCGCTCTGCGCGCTATTTGAGTAACTTTTAGTGAGTGTAAATTGGGGACGTTTCTGTAAGCGGTTCCCTGCTCAACGCGGTGAGCGCGCGTAAGTTGCGGCGCTTGGTGCTCGATTAACTCGTTAGTAGCCCATATAGAGAGACTTACAAATCAGCGTTGTGCTTTATTGTTTGTTTGTGACTTTTATTTTTATATTTATTTCATGTCTTTATTGTTATTGCTCTTTTATGTTGTCAAATGCTGCGCGTTTATACTAGCTTTTTGATGTTTATTGCATTTGGGAAGCATTTCAGAGAGCCTTGCCTATGAGGTCGAGCGCGCTCAAATACAATAACTACTACTCATTTTATACAGTACTTTTGTAACCGAGTGACATTTCTTTCACGAGTTTATTCCTATTTTATCACATAACGGTATCTTATAAATGCATAACACAAATATAAAATTGTATGCAACAAACTGTTCAAAGTTAAACTATCAAATATTTCTAAACCATTTCTCCCCATCACGTCTATATTTGCTTCACCCAAATCTTTCAATTTATCTCAGCGCCAGCATCTGATTGTAAACAAAGCAAAATGAGAATTGAGAAACAAAAACAATCAGCCGCGAAACCTGTTTCTAACGCATTCGACAGCAGCTACACTCACTTTACATTTAGATTGCCCGAGAGGCTCTAAGCTACGTTTGTCAAAGCCTAACAATATCAACAAATAACCATTAAATATTCATTGAGTTTTTGAGCAGCGGTGATTCTGCACTCACAAATTCGTTCTGCCTGTGTATATGTGTATGTGCTTGTAAGTAGTGTCTCTCCTTATTTTAATTACAATGCTTACAAAAAAGCACATTGTAATTGATTACATTATGATTGTTTTTGTTGTTCGGCAAGTCTTTACAGATTTTACACTGAAAAAAAAAAAATAGTGTAAAGTTTCGAAGTCTGAGAAATAATATAAATCAATATAAAAAAATAGTAGCAATTGGTATGGACATGTTATTATAATCGACCTCGTTACTAAACTCGTATTCACCGATGGATCAATTGGTGAAATAAGGACAATAGCAGGCTTTTTCTGTAATAATTCATACACAGAAGGTAGCTCCAAACTAAATGACTACAAATTAGTCTTTCTGGCCGAAATTGTTGGCTAAAATAAGTTGCCAATGAGATAGTGGACGAGATTGCCAAGAGTGGTGTACGGCTGCCATGAAAACGTGCCCGACATTGGTAAGCCCATGCATTGCCTATACGACGATCTGGACAGGAGCATAGCAAGAATAATCAAAACGCGATGGAACGATCTACTTGTCTGCGCCTCCAACCGTCGTCAGGTTCTCGTGCTCTAAAAAAATGTGATTTGTATTATTTATTCATGTATAAAATTTTTCGCAAAATATTTTCTTGAGTAACTCCTATGCCCTGAAATTCTCAACTGGTTTAAAGAAATTATAGAGAGCTTTGTTAAAGAATGTCATATACTATAATATATGTATCAAATTGCTACTAAAAAGTGTTCTACACTATAAATTAACTGTTAGGCTTGTTTACTGGCTAGTTGTTTTATAATTATCATTCAGTTAATAAATTAAAGCTTATTTATTGACTGCACACGGAACTCAACTTAAGTGTTTATGTTTATTAGATAGGTTGTACAACTTTCATGTGTTCGTTGTTAACTTGCTAGTTATTTTATTATCCTTAGAGGTCAAATTAAATCTGCAATAAATGAATAAAAACTTATCTTGTCTATAAAAAATGGAATTGGGTTAATTACACCATTTACAATTGAAGAAGTGCTGATCTTTTGATAATGTCTGATTTATTGAGTTTGTCACAACGCAGAATAGTCGAAGAACTATCCAAATATCGTAAAGAACCAATTAAAAAATTTAGTCTAGGAAGATATCATAATACTTAAAAAATATTCAAACGGTAACGTAAAAAAAGTAAGAGTGGAAAATGCTAAGGATTGTCAAATAGATTGGTCACAATAATTCTATGATTGAGCTTTGTAGTGAAGTTTATCTGAATGATAAAGATATGTGAGGTTATATATATCCATAAATTGCAATTCTCAATCGATTTAAAGAACTCTCTGAGTTTACAACGCCTATTTACGTCGCTAAAATCTAAAAAAAATATATATATAATATATATATTTATAGATGCGCTTGGCTGACGCTGCATGCAAGTTTTTGCTTCGGCGTTAAAAATGATTAACGACATGAATAAAACTATTTACAAAATCCAATGCTATTAATTAAAAATTAACAACTCTTATGCAAACAACAAACACTGAACCTTTATTCCAACAATTTTGTTTAAAAAACTATACATGAAAATAAAAAATAGTAATATTTAAACATAAAATGGAAAACAAAAATCGCTTTAGCTTATGAGAAAGACAATACCGCAGTTGTATAAAAATTTAAACGTACTGCTTTCAAGGTCTACCGGCAAGCTGATGGCGGCCAAGCTAGTTTGCAGACTATTTGAACGGCGATTCGAATGTTTTATTAACGCGCCGCAGTTATGGCAATACAAACTGCATGCCAATGGAGGCATGTATATAGTGTGAAGAAAGAAAAAACTTCAACTCAACGCATGGCATATATATATTTACACGTATTTGTGAATATGGGTGTGCATGTGTTTGAAAAAATTTGGGTGCGCTGGGGATTTACTAGTGTAATGAAAAATTAATCGCTAAAATATCTATGATAGCAAACGTTTGTGGTCAATAAAAGCTGAGAAAATTAACATAAAATTATTAAAAAAAATTTATTTGTAAACAAAAATTAAAAATATAAATATAAATAATTGTTCTAAGATTTTAATTTTTTTAATAAATTGTAAAAATAAAAAAAAATTTAATTATAGAATATTTACAGAAATTATTAAAAATATGAAAAAATGTTAAACAATGAAAAAAATTGTGTTTAAAAAATTCAAAATATATAAAATTTATATTAAAAAAACAAGTTACAAAAAAAATAATGATGATGTATAATGATGATTAAATATGTAAAATTAAAGATATAAAATCTTAAAAGAAATGATTTACAGAAAAATAATGTTTATTAAAAAAACTGCCAATAAGCGTACTTAAATTTTTTTTAATTGTTTAAAAAAGATTATTAAAAAATATATAAAAAGTGAAATTTTAAAATTAATCACAGAAAACTATTTGCAAAAATTACTACAAATAAATCGTAACAAATACCAACCATCGCCTGACATATGTGGCATGGCAAATATAGCATAACAAATGACTGCTGCTACGAGCGCTTTTAAGATAAATATGCAAATTTCGTGTTAAACCAGGCATTAAAGTATGCATTATTGATTTTATGTAATCAATTTGTAACCAGTTCGGTGCTGGAGTGACATGCAAGCCACTTTAGAAACACAAGTATTTACTTTCAAATTGGCAAAAATAAATTTAACTAAATTAAAAACTTTAAAAAAAATTTACTTAATATATTATTAAATTAAACTTATTTTTAAAAAAATTTTAAATTAAAAAAAATTTATTTAATTAAAAAATTTAAAGTTAATTTAAAACATAAAGCGATTTTTTAAGAATTAAAACTGAAAAACTTATGTTAAATTACATAAAATAAAAATAAAAAAATACCAACAAAAAATTACTAAATAGAAACGAGAAAACTAAATTAGTAAAAACAAATAAAATATAAACAAAGTATTTTTTTTATTTAGAAATATAAAAAAATAAGAATTTTTTTTAAATTTTCAAAAATATTAAATAAACAATACTAGCCGAAAAAAACGTATGCAAATTTGATTAAAAATCTTTTTTTTTATTTAAAAATATCAAAAAAAAAATTAATAACATATAAAAAAATACTAGGCGATTTTATGCCAAATTTATAAAAATATATAAAAAAAATATTAAATGAACAATATTTAAAAACTTTTTAAATAGAAAAGGTTTTTTTACTTTTAAAAATATCAAATAAGAAATACTAGCCGGAAAAAAATAAAAAATTATGCGATTCATAATTATTATATAATTTAATTAAGTGCTAAAATAAATTTTTTTTATAAAACTTTAATGATTGAAAAAAAATTTAAATAATTAATTAACATAAAAAAATCCAGTCGCTTTCGAATCACCGCCGAATCCACTAATTTCACATTCAGCACGATGAATATGCGCTTGTAATTAACAGCAGCAGCAAGTAACAAAAGACTTAAGTAACGAACCCGACTGCGGGCCACAGCACCACAGCACTTACAATCCGACTGTCTGATGCGCAATTAATTAATTAAACACAAATTTGTGCACAAAATCAAGATTCTACATGGAAGATGGCGACTTTCACTTTATCAACAAGATAGACACCAGCAACAGCACTGACAACAAATAGCAAGTGAATTTGCAAAATCTCGCATTTGCTATCGCAGGAAATGCGCAGCCAACACCTTCTCTTTTACATGGCTGAACACACTTGAACTTTTGTGGCTTTTGTGGAATCAAATGCGTTTGTGTATGTGTGTGGCTTTGATGTATGTGAAAACACACCCACTAATCACAATATCACATATGTCGGCACATACGCTCGTAAAAAACAACACATTTGATTTATTGTAATATTTTTTTATTGCCTTTCCTCGCCATCAACCGCAACTGCGCATAAATGGCAATCAATGATTGGAGTGCCAGAAGCTGCGAGCGATGGCAAAAATGCGAAAATTGCAAAAATTTATTAATTTTAATAAAATATTTTTGCACAATGTTGAATTATAGCAAAACCGACAATTGCGTGGAGTTATTTGCGAGCCCAAGTTAAGCGTAGTTTAGCGCACAACTACATTTGCTTGTATGTATGCATGCATGTATACATATGTATGTGTAGGTAAGAATTTAATAACAAGTCATGCCATATTGAGCTAGAGCTAGCGCCAGTGACAGCTTGCATTAAGCATAAATCAAGTAGTTATTGCATATAAATGTAAAAATTACAACAACTAAACATTTACAACAAAATTCAGTGTTGGTATGTAAATAAATGCTGATAGTTGTCGACTCACACGCGCAAGTGCACAAGTTCAAATATTTTGCTTGAACAAGCTTTTTAGTCTTAACCCCTAGTGTAATACTTAGGGTACCCAACTAAGTGTTTTTAATTTTCAGTTTTAATGGATTGTTTTAAAAAATATGAAATGATAAAAATATTGTAATTGAACAAATTTTTTAGTCTTAACCCTTAGTGGAATATTTAGGGTACCCAAATAAATATTTTTTTTTACTTCCAGTTTCGGTGGTTTGTCCAAAAAAAAATGAAATAATAAGAAGATTGTAATTGAACAACTTTTTAGACTTAACCGTTAGTGATACCCAAATAAGTATTTATTTTTTAATGAGTTCCTTTAACTTTTTTGAAGTCAATTGTCACTAAAGACATTTATTAGAAACCAAAAGGATTTATTTGAAAAAAGTTTTTACTATTAACCCTTAGTTGAAGCCTTTGATACAAGATAGCACAAATTAAATAAAAAAAAAAACTTTTAATAACGATAACGTTGTGAAAAAATGTTTATGCGAAATATTTTGTGCGAAAAATTGCAATTTTTCATTGTGATAAGAGCTTTATTAATTGAAAAATAATATTTTCTGAACAAAGTGTTTTTTTTTTACTTTTAGGAAAAAATGTTTGCTAATGAAACTAAAAAAATAGATGAAACAGCCTTGAAAACAGTTTTTTTTATCAAAATTAGCAGAAATTGTATAACAGCGTCACCTAGCGTAAACTTTTCTTAAAAAATCCTTTTTGAAAAATTTTGTTAATTTCCTGCCGAATAACTTTTTTAATAAAACTGACACGACAAGTCGATTACACAGCCTTGAAAACAGCTGTTTAAACAAAATGAGCAGAAAATCTTATACAGCGCTACCTTCCGCAATCTTTTCATAAAAACAGACTTGAAAGGATAAAATTACTCGATTCAAAATTTAGTGCCACAGGTACAATAACTTTCCGCAATAATTATATCATTTGCTTGAATTTCACAACCTTTAGATTAGGCCCAAAGTTAGTCTCGAGACTTAAGATGGTAAGTAGTAAGTTTACTTAATAAGAAAGTTTTATTGACTACATTACAATTTTTAGGGAATATTTTATGGATGACGCATCTTATAACACAAACTTTTATGCATACCATAATCTGATCACCTAAGGACTAACTCACAACTTCCAAGAAGAATGCTAACGAAAAGTAAACACTTTATTTCAAATCACCAAAGAGTAAGCAGTGTATAATTCTTTCATCTACTTGATATACATATCTATAAAAATTATTTATGTTCCCCTCAATTTACTCCCTCGGCGACAGTCTTCCTAATTTTTGCTGACTTGTTCTCATCACCTAGGCGCTCCAGCTCGCATTTTTTCGCTGTCACTGTCACCTAACTTTTTTTGCAAGAAAATGTTTCTGTGTACTTGTAGAGACAGCCAGCCAACCGCCACACCCTTGGGCGAAATAAGCGTATTATTTTGTCCGCGAAAAGATTTATTGTTTCTTCGTTCTTTGATTCTTGTTTCGAAGCCAATTGTAATACATATAGCAAAGTAAATTGAAATCTCAGTAACTGGACATGAGAAGAATACGGCCGTTGAATATATAGATAAATATACATATGTATGCATATATATATATATATATATGTAAAGATGTGTAGTATTGTGTTGTAAGACTCTTTAGGTATATGATTCAAGCAATGTTTAGCCAGCTAAGCACTCATATGGTGAACGTGTTGTTGTTATAGTTGTTTTAAGTAATATTACATTTTCTGCGCCTCATGTGTTGGCATGTGTAAATTGTTCGGAATTTTTTTAATGATCTTTATTGAAAGCTGAAGAGAAGCTTTAGTGAAATTGTAACGACATGACGAAAAATGATAGGATGTTGTCTTTATTACGTGTTTTTAATATAAATGTGTAAAGCTAGTTGAAATAACTTAGCTTTTGTGATTACAGACACGTACATAATAGTGAAATTAGGCCCAGATTTTCTGCTTTGGTACTCCATAGTGAGACAGTCATCCAGACTACTGGATATTCTGACCAAGAAACATGAGACTTTTTGGAAAAAGAACTAAATAAATATTTATATTTGTGTATAAAGGAGTTATAAAGACTGGTTTGAATTAGAATTGACTGTAATGGTTGAACCACACTTTTCTTGAAAAATATCTTTAAAATATTTTTTAACTTTCATTCAAGCTCAAATCAAAGTCAAAAGGGGCTTGCCAGGCCTTAAACAATGTCTAAAATCAACAGCTGAATTACGCTTATACCTTAAAATATCCATCTGCACACAAATCCAACCAAGCGCACCTCAAAAAATGTTCGAAAAACGTTCGACTTTTCAACTTAATCTTTAATTCACAATTGATTATCCACAACAAATTAATTTTGCGTAACCAAAAATATAACTTTTTCCTTTTTTTGACTTTGGAAATAAACAAAAGACTTAAGCGACAAACTCATTTGCAAAAGTTGCGCGCAAAAACAAGGTCATCATTAGTTAATGCTTTTGCAGTCGAGCGTATTTATTTCGACTACGATTTGTTGTCTTTTTGCAATAAAAAAATTGCAAAAACAAAAACTGGAACAAATAACAAGTGGTGCGGTAGTTTTTTTCCCACGCGCAGTCTGAAGTTGAAAATAAAAGTAAATTATTTTTTAATTATTTGAGTAGGAAAAACTGGTCGATGGTTAAGTGAAGAATAAATATAAGACAAAATAAAAAAGCAAGAATAAATGGTATGCAGCTCCGTTAAATATTTTTAAAATATTACAATTTTTTTTAAAATAATTTTTTTTATTTTTCTTTTTCTTTTTAATTAAAAATTATACTAATATATAATAAAAATGTTTAAAAATTTTTTTACATTTTCAATTTTTTTTTTTTTTTTTTTCGAAAATATGTTTATTAAAATTTTTTTAAGTTGACGGCCATTTGACTGTTCCATTTTACGAAATTAACGAGTCGCCAAACTTTGCACGCAATGTGTCGAGGTTTCCGCGTCGATTTCACCAAATATCAGTGAAAAAGTCAGTCAACTTTGTGTTGAAACGCTCGCGTATGATAGTACCACACGAGGATTTTACTCACCCGAATAGCGAAAATTTTGTTGATTGACGAAGCCATTAAGCCAGAAATGGGCTTCATCTGAGATGATTTTTCGATGAACGTTTTTTCAACGTTTTTTTCGAGAACATGAATTTGCGTAATAATCTTGGAAAATTTGCAAACGTTGTCGCCTCGAGCTGTCCAAATCCCGTCATTCCAATTGGTAGACGCTGTATACTTTTAATTTATTAAATTTTCAAAGTCTTTATATTTTTATATTTTCTATACTTCTTAGCACATTTGCTGCTCAATTTTTTTTTTGGAAATTCTTTAGATTGTTTTCAAGATTTATATTTTATATTTTAAATTTTTTTCATTTTTTTTATTTATTTTTTTTTTTAGATAAATAAAAAATGAGCAACAAATTCTTTTTTAAGTTTCTTAAATTTTTTTCAAAATAATTTTGTTTAGTTTTCGATAAAAAAAATTTACTTTAGATTTTCCTCGATTTCTATCATAATTTGAAAATTTTTTAAATAATATTAACTTTCTGATTTAAAAAAGGCTATTCTACTTTTTATATTATTTTTACCTACGAGGACAGCACATTTTCCAAGTCTCAATTTTTTGAACAAAAAAAGATTTTGGAATAAAAAATTCACTAATTAAATTTATAGCTGAAATATCGTTGCGAAACTCGATTTATGCTTTTGGAAGCGCAGAACGCGCAACCTGCTTGCCACTTGCTACTTTGTTGCCACTACGCTGCCGCCGTGTGGGCCACTCGCGTCCGGCAATGCAAGCTAAGCAAACACTTCACCAATTCAATAGCCATTCTCAACCACACTTAATTACGTGCCAACGTTGTCCGAAAACTTGCCGCTTATGTCACAACAACAAGTGCGCAAATATGGTTGCCAGCCAGCGCTGCGTTTAGCGCAGATTTATCCATATTTTTTTTCCACTTTTTTCTTATCAACTTTTCGGCCAAACAAGTTAAAGTCTAGCTTGCGTACTCAATACCCAGGCGGCCAGCATTGACGTGTCGCTTGATTCGGTCTTTCGGTCACATGTGTATGCATGTATGGGTGTGTGTCTTATTTGTACGAGAATGCCGTCAGCGCATCGAATCCATAAGCATTGCGCTGTCGCTGTGCCAAGGAAGCTGCGTATGCTGGGCCAACTATCAGCTCAGCGAATTGGTGAATTGGCAAGTCGTTGAACTGGTTATGATTGCAACAAGCTTGCACCATACTTACCGCTTACCGCTGCTGCGCCGCCTGCACGCCTGCAGCACCCCTCCTTCATTTGATCAACAGTGTGCTGCACCGCTACAGGTGTCTGTGGAATGCGGTTATGTGTTTGGACCACAATCGCACGACTGGCGTCACACCGGCCGTACCCATGAAAATTGCAAGCATGAAAATTCGTTGATTGCGCGGCGAGTGAAAATGCCAATTTTCGGTGATTGTCTTTGTGTATTTTTGCACTAACGAGCATCGAGTTTTCGCATGACGAAAAATTGATTACAAAGAATGATTCGAACATTTTGTAAACTAGAAGTGAAAATATTCTGAAAATTATTGTGTTTTACAACTGATTATTAAAAACAAAATCTAACTAGTTAGACTTCCAATATACATATCAGAAAGTTATATACAATTTATATAACACTGGTTTCGGAGCAATGGTCCATGACTTAACTCTAGTTGAAAACCGCTAGCGCTGTAGGCGCTTGAAAACTCGTATTAAACTGAACTATATCATCTTTACTTTTTTTTACGAAATTCTGCATTCTTCAACTTATTTTATTCACATTCATGGTAAATTCTACACTTTTGAAAATTTCTCTATTTTTTCCTTCTTAGCACTTGTCTAATTTATTGCCACTTCATATGCAGACAGCAACAAAAGCAAAGCATAACCACAATAGTTTTGGTTTGTGAAAAGAACAAAGCACTCGCTTTGTTGTTGGCTACACTAATCTTTTACCCGCTGTGGCTTTGTCAGCTGACTACACATTACTCAAAGCTGACGGTTCTTGCGCACTCTCAATGTTGTGGGCATAATGTTGATGCTTTTGTCAGCGCCTAGGCACACCGAAAGTGACATTAAATTTGCCTACGTGTACGGAATCGGGAATATGGAAACGCAGCTGTGCATTGTGACGTTGGCGTGTACGTCTACTTTGCTTTATCAAGGTGCTGTTGTTGGTGGCGACAAGCGCTGAGCCAGTATTTTTTTTTGTCTGCTTGCGTATTTTTCATCTTTCATTTTGTGCTTTATGTAAATGAATGCAAAAACAACAAATAATTTTAAATAAATACATATGTAATCGACAATTTTCGAAATGTAATCGTTTTCAATTTCTTTTGCTTGCCGCAGCGCAATTGATTTATATGCAGACACATACTGCTTTTTGGCTCATCCACAGCTGACTGGTCAAGGCTAAGCTTAACTTTTGTTTTCTGCCACATAAATGGCATTACATTCGCAAACACACACACATTTTTACGTATATGTACGTGCGCACATCAAAAGCAATCACATTCAAATTTATGAGTGCCGCGAAATATACCATTATTGAAAGTTGATTCGCTAAGCATAAGCAATACGAAAACAACAATAATAACGAAAAAGATTACCGTTAATAAATCTATACTTTTCTACGCAAAAATCCCGCTGACGTTCACATTCGCCCATCTTCAATGCCGCTGCAGGCTTCGCTTCATCCGCAGCCTTTAGCGCAGGCTCACTTCAAACACTTTCCTGTTTTTTTATTTTATAACCTAAACAAGTTATATTAAGTTCGACACGAAGTTTTAAACACCCCGAAGATAAAGTCGGAGACCGCAAAATATATTTATATAAAGGATCAGCATGATGAGCTGAGTCAATTTAGCCATGACTGTCAGTCCGTCCATCTGTCCATTTGTATACACGCAAACTATTCCCTCAGTTTTACAGATATTCAACGGAAATTTCGCACACATCTTTTCTCTCCGAAAGAAGCTGCTGATTTGTCGGAATCGTTGATATCGGACCACTATAGCATATAGCTGCCATACAAACTGAACGATCGGAATCAAGTTCTTGTATGAAAAACTTTTGAATTTGACAAGATATCTTCACGAAATTTGGCATGTACTATTGCCCAAAATAATGATGCAATATCCAAAAAAATGGCTCTGATCGAATGACTATACCATACAGCTGCTATACAAACTAACCGAGCAAATTCAAGTTGATGTCAGTAATATATTGTATTTGTGAAGGGTATAATAGCTTTTTCTTGTTTCTCTATTTTATAACTTTTACTCATTTTTATGATTTATTTTTTTTTCATTTTTATTACATTTTAATTTTTTTAATAATTTTTTCTTTCAGCATTTCACTTATCTCTCGTCGAATAAAAGTGAAATCCGCATTGGTGCCTCAGCCGCTCATCTTTCTGACGCCGGCGTGCGTCGTGTCGTCAAGTCTGTTGTTGTGGAAAATGACAACAAAATTTGTTTACAGCTGTTCAAAAATTCCAATACCGCTAAATTGCAAGTGACAGTCATGCGCACGACGGCGTTGCATGTTGCGCGTTGTATTTAATTTCCAATGGAATTTTCATTTCTTGCCGATAAATGCAAAATGCGAATTTTGTTGTTTGTAAAAGCCAAATGAAAGTAATTTCATATATTTGTAAATATTTCTTGCTAATTTCACCTTAAACTTCACTGAAAGATGAGTAGGCGTCGCTATTTTTAGTTTGATTCGGAGTCTAAGCTAATATAAGCAAAAGCCAAGGAGGCAGAAGACTAATAGCTAAGTGGCGATCCATTCTCTATCAATATAAAAGAAATTCCTGACCTAGTTTCGGAGTTCTTCACTAATTTCTTCACCGTTTACAAGCTGCGAAGAGCTGAAGGAAGCTTAAACTTACGTTAGATAAGTTTAAAAATCATTATACTTACTTTTTTGATTATTCTCTAACGTCTTAACTAATATTATTCTAAAGCATATGTTGAACAGACTCTAAGTCCAGAGAAATGTAACAAGTCTAGTTGAACTCTTTAGTCGAGTTGCTCATGATACGCAATCTTAAACTCGAATTTGTAGATTTAAATATTTAGATTAATCTTATTAGGTTCGTCAAAAATTACGAGTTTGTTCGAAACCGTGGTGTTTTGATGCATATTTTATTAAAAATTATAACAATAATTTCCAAAAACAATAAAACTCGGCGTGTTTTGGAATTAAATTTTAGTTCAATTTACCTTAAACTCGAGCTTGCGGGTTCAAAGATTTAAAATAAAAATATTAGGTTCATCAAAAATTTCGAGATTGCTTGAAACCAAAATCCCTTGAGGCATATTATATTTTATAAAAAAATATTAAAAGTATTTTCCAAAAATGGTAAAACTCGGCAAGCTTTGGGTTGAGTTGAATTGCACAATTAATTGATGCTCAATTAGAACAATTTTTGAAGTCTAACTGTTTTGATATTCCGTATGTCTATAAAATTTCCTTAACCATCCAAATTAATATATCTTGTCAATGGGTCAAGAAAATATGGAAGACTTCATCGTAAACTTCGATTTAATGAAATCTAAAAGCATTTACTTAATTACAGTCTTACTATTGAAATTTCTTCAGCAGTGATGACAATTAGTTCAATTAATCCACTTTTACAATTTGGACGTATCAACAATTGAATAATCTTATATTTGGTTATCCGTTTTTTGAAATAAAATATTTCTTTGACTTTTGTCACTGATCGGCTTTAATTTTTCGAAAAAGATCGTTGAGGCCATTGACACCAAAGTTCAAAGTGGTAGCAAAGGATCACGTATAAATTTGAGACCAAATCCTTAGATATAAACTGAAAAATAAGGATCTGATTCAAGCCAAATGGTACTAACTAAGAAGATATCAGTGCCGTTTCGTTCAAAATCACGTGAGTGGTTAGGGAAACATTAAAGAATTCTATACTTCTATTGGGTCTCGATTATAAGCCCATGTTCATAAAATCAAAGTTAATATTTTTCATAAAAATAAAACGAAGTCAAATATCAATGTTTTCAAAACATTTCTACCTTTGCGTCAAGCAAAACACTTAAGGAAGTGGACAACCTGTTTCCACAAACCAGTATACCAAAATATCAGCTGGTAGGCTACTTCAGCGTTTAATATTTCTCCCTGTGTCACATATGATTTCTTCGCGGGCCGCAGGTGATTGACCCCACAGAAATGCGTTGATTTCTTTTTATTTGTTGTTCAATAATATTGATGTGCGTTTTCTTTCTTTATTTACAGTAAAAACAAACATTAATGACAACAACACTGTGAGTTATCATAATTTATGAATAAGTTAAGCAAAGTAGAAGTGGTAAAAAAGAAAGCTAAAATGATAGGGAAAAATATGTAAAAGCCGATCTTTGGTCTTTTTTGTTGATAAATTTTTTAATAATTTGGTGTTTTTTGTTGTAAGCGCATAGTTTTATTGTTGCTTTGCTATACAATTCTTTTATATTATATTTTAAAATGGAAAAGTTTTATTTTTTAAGTTTTCCTATTACCTCTACTTAATATTTGCATTTTCTTTCTACTAATATGTAAATGTTATAGATAACAGTTGCCACCTCTTTAGAAATCTTCAAAATAAACGTGGATAAAGTAAAACTACTACATATGGTTATCGAAATTAATAGACTTTAGAAAGCTTTCAATCAAAAATATGTTCGATAAGGGTTGCCACCTATACACACAAATTTAATTACAAAATTGACAAGAAAAGTAAATTATTAAAATATGGCTATCGAACTAAAAAGCCTTAAAAGAGCTTGCAATTGAAAATATTTTTGTGAAGGTTGCCATCTATTTTAATTTAGTTCACGAGAAAAGTAATAAATATATTAAATATTACAAAAAAGATAAAAGAAGATTTAAGAAAGCTTTCAAATAAATTTTTTTTGATAAGTGTTGCCAGCTAGCCGAATTATTAAAATTAGAATAATTTTAAGATTAAAAAATTATTACTTATGATAAGGATATCAAATTAAAGAGCTTCCTGAGAGCTTAAAATTGAAAATATTATTTTACAGGTTGCCATCCACTTTTATTTTATTTTGTTAAAAAAAATATAATTATTATATAAACTATTACAAATATGTATAATTACAAAGACTTAAAAAAACTTGCTATTTTAAATATTTGTAATTAGGGTTGCCACCTTTCTGAAAAAATGTGTGTCTAAAAAATAAAAATGTAAAGAATCCTTAAATCCTTCGGTGTAAACCGAAGAGGTTTAAAAAAGATAAGAGCTTAAAATGATTTCATGAGTGTTGCCACCGAAAATTCTATATCTAACAAAATTTTATAAATATGTAAAGAATCTTTAAATTAAAAAATGTACTAATATGAATAATCGCATGTATGAGACTAAAGGGGTTTTAGAAAGGTAAGCGATTAAAATGATTTTCAAGAGAGTTGCCAGCTGTGTGAGAATTGTAAGTTCCGAAAGTCTGAAATAAGTGATAAATTTTTTAATTTTTTCACATTTTTCTCATTCCCTTACAGGTCAAAACTTTTGAAAATCTTCAATTGTTAACAGCTTACTATAATATATTTTAAACTATCTAACTGGCTCTATTGATGTCTTTGCCATTCTTCAATCAGCATATTTATTAAATTACCGCTTTCATTACTGCCACAAAAGCGCTCATGAATTCTTTACTTTTCACTAACGGCAGTAGAAAGTTGTAAAATATTTCGCTGTCATCGCTTTTAACAAATTCTTTTGCAAAAACATCATGAACGTCTTCATCAAGGCATAAAGTGAATTACCACCACCATGGACGCGCATGAAGTAGAGTGCTTGAGCAGCTGAATAAATAAACCAAACGCACACTAAATGTTCCTCCGCACAATTTCCTGCGCTTAACTGTCCATCCTATCGCTTCCCTTCAGCTCCACAACTATTCACAGTTATTACTTACATACTTGTAGATGCTACAGCATCGCTTGTAAGTGGCTTGTAAGTGGAAGTGTGTCATGGCTATGCCTACACCTGCCATGGCTGTGGACTTGGCAGCAAAAACTACAACAACAGCAGCCACAATAAAAGCGCCAACAATGCTTGATTGCCTCCTCATATTTGATTTACTTTTTTCTGCTCGCACCCATTCGCTTTTTGGCGTTGCTTTCTCGCTTGCATTCGCTACCTTAGCTTCGTGCCACAAATCGCTTTATATCTTCAAATGATTTCTGGATTCTTTTCTTCGCTTTTTTCTCGCCGGTGTGTCATAAACATTTCAGCGATTCATGCATTTCATCTATCTCATCCCAATTCTTAAGCCATTCTTCAGTTTTTATGTGCTTTAGTCTGCCAGTTAGCCTGTTAGCCGGTGTGCTAGTCTTCAGTTATTCATTCATGCATTTCTGTGTCGAACAGTTAATGCGGATGTTATTAGGTTATTAGTTGCAACATTGTAGTTTTTATTATTGTTGTTTTTTTTTTGTTTGTTTGATTTACACAGACATTTACTGTTGTGCTGAGATGGCCACTATTTATTCTCTTCCTGTATCTTCACCACTATTATGCCATTTACATTGCGAAGACAGAGGAAGGTAAACTTACGTGTAACACAATTTATTTTTCAGAAGGGTTAACATATATTTATAAATGTAATTCAGTATATTTTTTTGAGGAGGGTTGCCATATATTTATAAATTTAACTCTGTAAATTTCTTAACATAAATACACTACAATATGGCTATTAAATCAAAAGTTGGAAAAGAAGCTTTTAGTTATGAAGATTTTTGAGAAGTGCTGCCACCTGTTTAAAAACTGTACGCCACAAAATGTATAAATACGTTAACTGTTATTACAACTGCACTAACTGTTTCACAACCAAATTCAAACTAAAAGAGTTTGAAAAAGCTTACAGATGAAAATAGTTTTTCACAGGGTTACCACCACTTTTGAAAATTTTAATTTTATAAATTCTCACTTAATGTTTTTAAATAAAATACAAATTTAAAGAGTTTAAAAAAGCAATTTGTTGAAAATAATTTTGTAGAGGGTTACCACCAGTTTAAAAAATTAATTTGTTAAAATTTTACCAAATTTTTTTAATCAAAATTCATGCTTATTTTTATCCAAAAACTAAAATAGTTATGAAATTATAACATAAAGGTAATTTTTGTTTAGCTTTGAAGTTGAATTTTAGAATTCAGTATAAAAACCATTTTAATAAAGTTCTGTGAAAAATATTTTTATTAAACAATGTATGCCGTTTCCGGACCTCTATATATATAGTACTATATTTAAACCTATTTTATGTCTAAAATGTGATTTCCCCATCCTTTCTGCCACTTTAATGATGAAAAAGGGGAAACCCTTAATCTCTTCTAAATTAAAACGCAAACATAAACACAAAAACCGGATGCATTTGAAATAATGTAATTGTAAATGTATAATGTTGTAAATAAATAAACATTATTATGCGCTTTATTGCCCTTATTGAAACCAGGAAGTGCTGGTTAATGTACACGCACACACTCAAGTACACTGGAGTCTGTTTATGCCGGATATGTAAGTACATTTATTTCAAAAAACATTCTCAAGGTTATAGCATTACAAAGCACTAAACTAACTGGTTAATGTGACTTCGGGGAATCGAGAGCAAACATATGTATGTGAAAATATAAAAGAAAGTGGAAAATCGTTTTATACAAACTAAAAATGATTTAATTATTATTTTTAATTAATATAGTTTTCCAAAAAAAATTTAAAAAATATGTTTGAAAATTGTTTAGAAAGTAAATAAAAAAAAATTTAAAATATATTATAAATATAAAGAGTTCGAAAAAGAATTTTAAAAAAGTTTTCAATTTATTAAAAATATATTATTATAAAGTTATAAACATTTTCAGTTTTCGAAAAAAAAAATATTTCAAAAACTTAGTTAAATGGGTAAATAGAAATAAAATATATCTTCATTTAAAATAAAAAAAAAATTATTTAAAAAAAATTCATTTTCTACGTTCTTGGGAAATAATATGCAATATATTTTCAGCTTTTGAAAATATTTTTCTCAATGACAAATCTTAATATTAACAATAATTAAGTACCTAAAAATTTATATTTAAATGAAAATTATCTTCAGTTTTCGAAAAAAATATTTCTTAAAAAATTATTTAAAATATGTACAAAGACTATTTATAAAAATTATTTTGCAAATAAAATTTAACCTCAATTAATTTAAAATATATTTTCATTTTTTGAAAACAACATTTCTTTATAAAAAATATACATATATTTTTAAGTATTTTGAAAAATTTAAATTATACATACATATAAACTATTCAAAAAAATAATTCCGCAAATAAAATTTATCTTCAATGGAAAAAAAATAAAAATAAATTAAAATATACAAAAAGAATTTGGGAAAAAAATGTATAACCACTTTATAAATATATATTTTGGAAATAAAATGTATTATGTATTTTAGAAAAAAGAACAAAAAAATACAAATAAAATATTTAGGAAAAAATACTTTTTAATTTTAAAAGAATTTCATCCTACAAAATTCTATAAAAAATTTTTAGCTTCAGCCTCAAAACAGATATTCAAAATTTTCAGTAGAAAATCCTTACATAATTTGATTAACACAACCTTCAGCCTTCAAACAATGCCTCAAAACCCTTTGTTTTCATACGAAACGCCTTCATTCCTAGGCAGGTAGAATTCTTAAAAAAGGTAACTGTTGAAGATAATCACCTTAAGGTTGCATCAGGTGTTTAAGCAAACACTACCTGCAGAGTTATACTAGAAATAGAGCAGCGTAAATTGTATAAAAGCTGCGAATGCCAGGACTTTTTTAACAAACATATTCTAGTTACTGACGAAGTCAGACCAGCAGCGAAAATAAGCGAACTCAAAACTGAAAAGTTTAAATATTTGGGAAATCAAACTCCACACTCTTTAAGTAATAATAAAAACAAAAGCAATGGCTGATAACATCGATCTCTTGGACTACGAGGAAGAGGAGCTGATCGAACCCACCATCGAATCAGCGGCCAAAACACCGAAGAAAGACGTGAAGGGCACTTATGTGTCCATACACAGCTCCGGCTTTCGTGATTTTCTCCTAAAACCGGAGATTCTACGTGCTATCGTGGACTGCGGTTTCGAGCATCCATCCGAGGTGCAACATGAATGCATACCACAAGCGGTGCTCGGCATGGATATACTGTGTCAGGCCAAGTCCGGCATGGGTAAGACCGCGGTGTTTGTGCTGGCAACGCTACAGCAGCTGGAACCCACGGAGAATGTGCCATATGTATTGGTCATGTGTCACACACGTGAGCTGGCCTTCCAGATCGGCAAAGAGTACGAACGTTTCGCCAAGTATATGACGAATGTGAAGGTCGCTGTCTATTTCGGTGGCTTGGCCATACAAAATGATGAGAAATCGCTAAAAGAAACCATGCCACACATCATCGTCGGCACACCCGGTCGCATACTGGCTTTGATACGCAACAAGAAACTGAATCTGAAGAATCTGAAACACTTCGTGCTCGACGAATGCGATCAGATGTTGGAGCATATTGATATGCGTCGCGATGTGCAGGAGATCTTCCGCGGCACGCCACACGCTAAGCAAGTGATGATGTTCTCCGCCACGCTATGTAAAGAAATACGTCCAGTATGCAAGAAATTTATGCAAGATCCCATGGAGGTCTATGTTGATGACGAGGCTAAGCTGACGCTACACGGCTTGCAACAACACTACGTGCAGCTGAAGGAGAACGAGAAGAATAAGAAACTATTCGAGCTGTTAGATGTGCTTGAATTCAATCAGGTTGTCATCTTTGTGAAATCGGTGCAACGTTGCATTGCGCTCAGTCAACTGCTGACCGAACAGAACTTTCCTGCGGTCGGCATACATCGTGGCATGACACAGGAGGAGCGTTTAAAACGTTATCAGGAGTTCAAAGATTTCCAAAAGCGTATTTTGGTCGCCACCAATCTCTTTGGACGCGGCATGGATATCGAACGTGTGAACATCGCCTTCAACTATGACATGCCGGAGAGCAGTGACACCTATTTGCATCGTGTGGCACGCGCTGGTCGCTTCGGCACCAAAGGTTTGGCCATCTCCTTCGTTTCGGATGAGGCGGATAACAAAATTTTGAGTGAAGTTCAGTCAAGATTTGATGTGCAGATCACAGAGTTGCCAGATCAAATTGAATTGTCCTCGTATATTGAGGGTCGCTAATGGCACTAATGGCATTTGGCACTATAATGCGTGTTGGCAACCCTAATATTGGCTTATGTTTAAGTAATTGATAAGGAATTGAATAAAAATTAGTTTAGCATATCAGCATCAAGCTTCTTTCTTACATGTCTCCCTCCCTAAAACAAAAAGTTTTATGACATAGTATTTCCGTCATAACTATTCCCCACTTTAAGAATTCATTCATAGTTGATGACCTCATTTATTAGCAGCTGTTGTTTGTTGTTGAGAAATTTATGTTCAATGCTTATTATAAATACTTTGACCTGAATTTATTATGAGGAATATCATCAGATGTCATACCAGGAAAGTGGCAGTGCATACTCCCATGCACTCGCGCGCAGACACCTGTTGCATTTTTAGTCTCGTCTTAACAACTCTTCATCAAGTTAATGGCTATTAAAGCAGCAATGAAGAGCAGAAAGAGAATTATTAGAAAGCTAGTTATGTTTAGAACACGCTTGGTGGTCGCTATGAGTTTTACTTTTTTTCTAAAATAATATAAGTTTATTCAAGTTTGTTGCTTAAGTCTTTCATGTAATGAGACCTGCTATTCTAAATCAAAGAATGTAGTGATGAAAGCACCATATATAACTATATAATATGTCATAAAATGCAGAAAGAGCAGAAATTTTCTAAAAGTAAAATCACCACAACAACTACAACACAAATAACAACAATAAACTTTTGAGTATATTTTAAAAGAAAATAATTTTATTATTTCTTTTTTTGTAAGAAAGAAAGTTCTTCTCTAATACTGTTTACAGTGGATAAAAGAAGTTATTAGCATATAATCTGCATACAAATTATCGCTCTACTAATCGAAGCCAGCGGGTAATATATATAATTTTCATTATTTCTTTTCGCTTTTTTTGTCAGTACAGTAATGAATTTTTGACTCCAATGCATTGAATAGAGCTACGCTGCTAGAAGTTACAGTTGCATTGAATAATATTAGAATAACTAAATTAATAATAAAGAAAAGCATCTATTTTAAGTCTGTCATTTCAAAAACCCAGTCAAAGGTTTCAACAAAAAGAATACATCGCTTACTGCTGGGCCTCACTTCTAATTGAACTGTGATGTTAGATTATATACTACCAATGGAGGATTCGAAAAGCTTTGAGAAAGGATTAAGACAGTCTTGAATTAAAAAAAAAAAAAAAATTCTTCGTCAAAAGTACACTTAACGAATCCTAAAACCATAATTTAACGCAGAGAATAGTGAAAAAATGACCCTGTCCCAATGCGCTGAAGTTTCGATTTTTGGTGTTTTTTTTTTTCAAGGCAGCCATTTTTTGAAAAATAGGTGTATACGGTCAGTTTTAAATATATTAAGATTCTATTTTTTATTTCTGTTTTATATATCATTGGGCCTTCGAATCACTGTCAACCGTACAGGCTCTCTCAAAGGAGATGGAAGCTTGAAAGATTTACTCGTAGTATCAAATCGACAATGAAAAAAAATTATATACGCTCAAATACACGTATAACAATGCCTGAAAGAGATATTTTCGATGCAATTTTTTTACTACCCAGAATAAATTGAAAAAGTTGTGGGTTTTTAGAGCCCTAAATTGGCCTAACTACTTAATAAAATATACTTAGTTGCGTGACAAGTGAAAAAAACACTAAAAAATCCTTCCGAAATTCGAATTTGGCTGAGCCGGAATTCGAATCCACGAAGCTCGCCAAAGACAGCTACGACTTGTTGCGTTCATAACACTCATAAAACAACCGTTAGCATTGAATTCAACCAATAATTTGCAGAAGCCTATTTTTAAATGGTCAAAGGTGCATACGAGGAGACCCAGTGTGATGATGTGCTTGCAGACAAAACAGTGGCAGCCAATGCAAAAACACTGTCATATATTTTCAGTTAGTAAAGCTGTCAATCGGTCACAAGACGCAGCGCAACGCAACACAACACTTTTCTGCTACAGTACAACAGTACACCCCGGAAAAGGTAGGCCACAAAGCAGTACCGCGACTTTTGCCACAACGGAGCGCACAAACGCACAAACAGGCGAATATATATACATATATATATGTTTAAAGAGTTTGCATGTATATGTCAGCTGGCTGTCAAACAACCGCCACGCACAACTGTCAAACATTTTGGACAGCGCGCTTGCGCAAATCAAGCAAAAACCTCAAGTCAACCTAGCTTACTTACTCCCAAATGTACATGTGTGTATGCGTATGTGTATATGTATAAGCAAGGCAGTAGAAGCAGCAGCAGCATCGTCATTATTGCCCACTTTTGCGAGACACGCTCCCAATGCAAAGCGCGTTCGTGTGCGCATGCGCAACGCCTTTCGTAGTGGCAAGTGTGCGAATTGCGAGTGCGCTTGCTGCTACGTGTATGCCTGTGTGTGTATGAATGTAACGAAAAAAAAAGTATGAGAATAGGTAGAAGCCGCTAGCGATGTGGCGGCCAAAAGAAGATGCACACAGCACGGCAACCGGTTCACATAACTGTTGTTTACGCTTTGGCCCGTTTTGGTCGATTATGCGCCGCGGCTCACTGACTGGCTCACCAGCTATATAGCAGCAGCAGTTTTTTGTTGTTGGCATGGCAATTGCTTTGGGACAAATTCTTTATTGTTTACTTGCCGCTATTTTAATCTGATGTTTGCTGACATAGCATTGTTGCTGCTGTTGTTGTTGTGTTTGTTATTGTTACCATTGTTATTGTTATTATTTTTGTTGTTTTTGTAATTTGTCTGCTTTCTTGTCATCTTTCTTTTGTTCGCTAGCCGTTTTCCCCCGATTTTTAGCCGCCTAACGTTACATACGAGCACAGTCGGGTCAATTCGCATGTGACTTTGAAACTATTACATTTTTTGTGTATTTATATATAACTGCGTGTGTGTATGAATAGATATGAAAATGGCAGAGTAGCTTTAATTATCTGCTTTAATAGCATTTGAAGTTTGTTGCTTAAGTCTTTCGTTTTGTTCACAATGAATGGCGGGCAATTTAGCTGTGGTATAATTTATTAGAGAAAATTTGTATATTTTATGTGAGAAAAGTATATGCACTTATAGAAATAAGCGCAATGAATGGTTTCAGCTAATGACGCTCGTTTATGGCTCACTTCACTTGTTTGCTCTTGATAGCTTTAGGCGAATGAAGAGAATGAGGTCGACAGCATAGTGCCTATATTTACGCCTTATTCAATATATTAATTTGATGAGCTAAATATCATAGAATAATAATGTATATTTATATATAAATATAACTAAACTAAAAAATATATTATTTCCTTTAAAAATTTGTACTTTTTGTACCAAACAATTTATTTCATGAAGAGAAAAAACTATAAATTCTTACAGCAAATATATGTTTAACTTAATCTGAAAACGTAACTAGCTAAAAGTATGTATCCAACACATTCAATATAAACAGCCTTGAAGTCAAATTAAGGCTACTCTATAAGGAAAAAAGAACTTGAATGAAGGTAACGATCTTAATTTTGATCAAGCAGTTTGTATGTCAGCTTTATGCTATACAGTTTCGACCTAAACAGTTTATTGGGATGTTATGCATTGTCTCGAAGCCGATTACTTTTTAGCTTTAAGGTTTTTTGATGGTAGAATTTGTTTGACGATGCTCATTTTATATGTTTAATCTCGTGTTTAGTTAGGGGCGCAGGTAAAAATCACTCTCCGGTAAGTGACTCTGAAGTTTTTTTCGAAAATATTTAGTTAAAACTCACCCTTTCGATTTTCTACCTGATCCGTTCTGAGAAGCAAAAAGGTGAGACAAAAGGTAATATCGACCTTTCATAGAATGCAGGTGATTATTATTTCAAAGTAAAATTAAAAAAAAGACACGCTCAACATGACCATCAGAAGGCCTCATCATTATATATTTTTCTTTTTTATATTCATAGAGACAATTAAATGTTTTATTGAAATAAATGAGATTTTAAATGAGACTTTAAAAAGTTTTACTGTGACAATTACTTAAGTTTTTGTTCGAAATATTTTTAAATTTGATTTTGTTTTTTTGTATTAATTTTTTATTTTCTGAACTGAGGTGATTATATTATTTACCACGCTTATTTACAAGGGGTTTTTTAAAAGGAAATATTTATATATCTTAACTATTCCACGAAGAACTTTAAAGACACTTTAGTGTGACAAATAAAGCACCTAATTATTATAAATTTTCCTTTTTTATTTTAATTAAGATAATTTAACTTTTAATTAAGACAATTGAGCTATTAGTGGAGATAATAAAAAATTTAATTTAAAAGATTACGCGATTAATTGAGATAATAAAATTGTTTAATTGAGGTTGTTTTAAATTTAATTGAGATAATTAAGTTTTTCAAGTGAGATAAATAACTTATTTATTTCGGCAATTGGGATTCTTATTAGGATAATAAATTTTCTTAATTGTGACAATAAAGGCCGGCATCAATATATATATTTATTTGTTAAAATTACTTATATATAATATAATCCTGAATAATATCACGCACATTTTAAATAATTTGAAAGTTTCGTTTGGTAAACGCTCAAACTCAAAACTTGGCAGCACTTTTTGTAATAAATAAACGTAGATTCATGAAACACAGCTCGGTAATGTCTAAAATCGAGTGCTGCAGAACAGCTGATTGTTTGCTTACACGTGTTGACGTTTTAGTTGAGGCAACTCATTTGTGCGAAATTTATAATTTTTCATTTAGTGTCATCTTCCAATAAAGAATACGAAAAATATACGAATAGTTTATTGTGCTTTAAAAAATATACAAAACAGAAAACTTGTGCAAAAATGCGTGAAAACACACCACCACGCGTTAACGACATAGAAGATGACGACGCCGAGGAAATACACTTCGATCATGACGCACCGCCAGACGATGACGAGCTCGAAATGGAAGAAATAACCATGGAAGAATTGGAAGCGCGCTATGGCTATCTCTCCGAAGAGGACGAAGATCCCGAAGGTATATCCTTTCATCCACCAGAACGTGATGATGCCATACTGACATTCATGAAACATAAAAAGGCAGTTTTCGGTTGTTCATTGCATCCCAATCGTCCGCTCGCCGCTACGGGCGGTGAAGATGATCGCGCATATGTTTGGGATATAAATACTTGTGAATTGCTGCATGAAATTACCGAACACAAAGACACCGTGACCGATGTTTACTTCAGTTATGATGGCACATATCTAGCAACGGGCGATATGGCTGGTGAATTGTTCGTACACAAATTGCAAGAAAATGAGACTGGTGTGCCGCTGACATTCCGCAAAGTGTGGGAATATTCAATGGGCGACATGACATGGATGTGTTGGCATCGCGGTGCCAATGTGCTCTTGGCAGGCAGTGAAAATGGTGAAGTTTATATATGGCGTATACCCTCAGGCGATTGTAAAATATTGCCCGGTGAGGGTGTGCGTTGTGGTGTTGGTGAATTAACTGGTGATGGTAAGAAACTCTTTGTCGGCTACACAAATGGTGTTGTGAAATTATGGGATCTGAAGAGTTGCACCGTTGTGATGGAAGTAGATGCGCAAAATCCAATGGCACAACAGTCGGTCGTTTTGTCAGTGGCGTGCGATAAGGAGTCACCATTTTACGCGTCGGGAGCATTGGACGGTGCGTGTTTGTAAAATATACAAATACTAACAAATATTTAATAATATCTATTTTCTTTGCAGGTAAAATCGTGTTCTGCACAAATAACGGTCCAGTCGGCGCGGTGGAAGCTGATGGTTCGGTGGAATGTATTGCCTTCCCGCCAAATAATGATCTTAAAGTGGTAGCTACTGGCACCTTGCAGGGACAAATCGCCATATGGGACTATACCAAATACGGCTTGCGCACATTATGCGATCATACATTTACGGAGGGTGATGAATCCGACTCATTTCAAGGTGGCATAACGAGGTATGCGTATAGTTGTTAAACAGTAAATGAATTTATAACTAATATGATTGCATTCTCTTCGCTAGACTCAAGTGGCTCAGTGACCATACGCTCATTGCCGCAACCATGCATGGTAATGTTATCGGCTTTGATGCGCGTTCTGGTGCACGTAAGTTTACACTTGAGGGTCATATGGCAGAAATCTACGAAATATCTTATAATCCACATGAAAATATATTGTTGACAGTATCTGAGGATCGCCGTGCGAAAATATTCAATATACCACAGTTGGGCGACTAGTTTCGTTGGCTAAATGTTGTTATACAACCCAGCGATAAATCGGGTGCACCAGTAATGATACATCATGTGTGTTTATGCATTGATTGTTAATAACATGCATACATATATATAGACATATAATTATAGAGTATATTTGTAAAATGTTTAAAATTTTTAGTTGAATATATAAGCTTTTTTATGAGACTATAATATATATACAAGTATATTAGCAATGTTTGTTCGAAAATAATAGAATGTAGCATTGTATTTTTTAATGAAACATTGTAAAAAATTTTTTTTACATATTTAATCAATGAAATTGTATGCCGCTAGCGTGTTAAAATGTATCCGAGTTGAAATTAAAAAATCGCATCGCTTACTATACACTTAAACAACCTCTGTGTGTATACATAGCTTAGTGTCTGTATATGCCTATTTACACTCTAGTTGGTAGATAATGTAATTTCATGTAAATGTTTGCACCGAATTTAAGTCAATCAGATATTTAATTCAAAATATTTATGAAAGTAAATTGCCAAACAAAATATATTATTGTTATTTCTTGGAATTGTTCAATGTAAAGGAAAATGGTAGTATTTTCAAGCAAAAAGAAAACCAGAATAAATGTTTCTCAGCCTCTTTCAGTTCCATTTCTTATAGCATACAAGGATATACAAAATCTGCATTTTGATTTTATTCGATCGGTTTGTATGACAACTATAAGCTATAGTGGTTCGATCTGAACAATTTGATCGGAGATTGTAGCATGGCTTTAAACAATAGTCCGTCACAAATTCCGTGTAAAGATCTTGTCAAATAAAAAAGCTTTTCATATTAGAACTTGATTTTGATCGGTCAAATTATAGGGCAGCTATATGCTATAGTAGTCTGATATACTCAATTCCGACAACGGAGCAGCTACTTGAGGAGAAAAGAACATTTGCAAAATTTCACATCGATATCTTAAAAACGATTACAGCCAAACGAACATGACTAAATCGACTTAGCTCATCCTTGACCTATTTATAAGCTTTAAGATATAGAAATTGTCACATAAAAATTCGGCTCTAGAAAGAGGATAATTTCGATTGTTGAAGCAGTCTGCTGTTAAAACAACAACAAGCAACTGCTGTGTCAACATTCAAATTTATACCAAGCCTAGGCTGCCACCTCCGCAGCAGTCATCCAACTATGTGGACAATGTTTTTTTCTGCTACAACAAGAGTTTTGAAAATTTTGTTTTGCGTTCAAAATCCAATTCTTCTTCGAAAACTCAGGTATAATAAAATAAGAATGGAGGTTATACACTCCAAAGAGCAATAAGACTACTTTCACCTGATGTTTCCAATTGGCTTTTAGCAGGGGAGCGGAGAAAAGTGTGTGTAATGATGGTTTCGGTCCAGGTCGTGTAAATTGTGGAAGGCTTTCGAAACTATGAATGAAGGAAATAGATGTAAAAGTGATTTTTTCCGGAAATATTGTTGTTGTTGTAACCACAGAAAGCATTCCCAAATAATTTTAAGAAATGCAAGCGAGTTAACAGCCCTTGGCCGAATAGAAATCGAGCTCCGTTCCGTTTTACTTAGATCCGACTGACGGCGAGACAGAATTCATTAATCTCCGACTGTGTAGTGACCGGCTGCGGATATTTTATGTTTTCTAAATTTATTTGCCTGCAAAGACCTACTTGCGCCCACTGTGCCGCTGTCTGCTGCAAGCTGGACATGGCAGCTGTAGACACGAATACAGACATGCAAAGCAGACGAATACGTCATTGAAGCACGTGCTACCATGCGACACCACACAGCGCCGCCAAACATGACAAATGGTTGAAGGTCCACGAGATACCAAATACATATGTACAAGTATAAATATATATATATGCGCAAGTCTGTGTTATATACCATAGAAACAAAAGCAAAGAAGGTAGAAAGCAAACAAAACACGGCACTTGAGAAATGTTGAATGGGCGCTGCAGGGAAAGCATTGACCGGTGGCGCATGAAAATATAAAAACACACACACATACATGAATATATAGACAGCCATATTTTTATATATTTACTTGGCCTACACTTTGATTGCCTTCCGTTTGTTGTTATTTTTGTTTATGGTGTGTAAATATAGACGTTAAAAAATTATAATGCCAACACACCCCCAAAACAGCAGGGGAGACTCAGAAACAACAACACAAATACATACAAACACACACAAGCTCATTTTCAAACATATAAAGTCAAAGCATTTTTTGCTTCGCTCAAAATCAGATTGGGGTTGTCTATGCCACCCCCGCCACCGCCACACCTCTTCAAATGTTTGTCCTAATATCAAGCGAGTGCGCACTTTTGTTTTCATCATTGCAGGGCATTTGCATCTGTGCTATTAAGTAACGTTCATTACTCTGTAGAAACCTCTGTATGTGTGTTTATATTATATACTTGTGTGTGTGTGTGTGTGTGTGCGGTCTTTTCATGATTAAAATATTTTATTTCGACACTTACTATTTCCATTTATTTAATATGTTAAATATTTTGCGACTCATTTACACTTGGTTTGTGTAGTCAAGAGCTTGGCGTTTCATGTCACGTGGTGTGTTTGTTCGTGGCATACCGACTAGTCGTGCTAAGGTTCTAAGTTCGTTGCATTATGCAATAAACTCTCTATTAAATCGCATTTCCGCAGAGGTGTAAAGAAAATTTTCGTCGTGCAACCGAAAATTTTAAAACGTGTAAATAAAACCTCACCTTCGGGAGAGCTCGCCGATATGACACTTCTACGAATTATTATTAAAAAAGGCTGATTAATGGTAAGTATGAGCGAGAAAATCAAGATTATGTCGAGTTTATGTTAGAGACAAACTCCTTCATTTTATTGTTTGGAACTATAGAAAACCGTGAGACTTGGACCGAGTTCTTACAAAAACTCTAGCTAAATACTTCGATGTTTCGAAAGTATTTTTCTATTGGAAATTTCCAATGTGCGGAAGTTAAATCTCCACGCTTCAACTATTTCTATCACCAACATACAAAAGGAATTAAGAAGATGGCCGCTTAAATGGGTAAGGCTCATCTTTCGATACCAGCGATTTTAACCGCTATCAACGCTCGGAGGTTGGTTAGGTTAGGTTAGGTTAGTTTATACTGGCCATCTGTCACGCCACACATAGAGCTACTGGTCCTTAGTAATGTCAGATGGAGGTTGAGTTTAGTTCGAGCTGTAGTACTCGTCAAACAAAATGTCAACGCTTTTTGCGAACTTTAAGAGAGATTTGTTGTCTAATTTTGTAACATCATCTAGTCCCTAGAATTATAAAGCTACTAGATTTCTAAGTCAAGTTCTAGATAAGACTGATGCCAGTAAGTTGTGACCTAAGACTAGACCAACAACCGTCCTGCAGTCTTTTTGAGACCGTGTGTGTAAGTTAGTGAATCGTTTTCGCGGAAGCGGAGCGTAAAATTCACAGATCTCAGCAAGACTTGACCTATTTAAATTGGGCGTGGCATACTTTTTGGTTATCCAAACCTCAAAGCTTTGCAATGAGCTGCATAAGGGCCTCTCTCAACAAATTACGAAAGTGGAGTCTTGGCTGGGAGTTAAAAATATGCTTAGTAGGTCCTTCAGAATTTGAAGCGTTATATTTGTATCTAAAAATAAAGATATTTTTATTTTTAGAATAACAAAAATAGCAGTTACTCATTTCTTCAGGTACTACTTTACTACTTTAATTTAGAACGCTCATGTATGTACACTCTAAATTTTTAAAGAAAGTAAGAACCAAATCACTTAAAGTGGATATGCTAGGCGTCTGTGGTTGCGGTGTAGAAAACCTGTCTAGAATTTCGGCCTAAACCTGTCAAGTTGGTTTGTGCCACACTGTAATTTGTATGAGTTTCGTGGACACTTATCTAACAGTCAGCCATCTACCCCTTCCTTTTCTGCTTCTTCTGCTGGTTTTTTATTTCCAACTATTCGTGTTTGCTTGCACTTTTCCAAATCACTTTCAGTTCTTTTTCATTCCTCCCCGTGTGCGGTCGCGTACAGTTTTTGGATAAAGTTGTGCGGTTGAGAAACATAAAACATTTTTTAATCAACAAAAATTGTGTTATTCATAGATATGAGAGAGTTTGTTGGTATGCGTATAAAAAATTTCGAAAATATTAGTAATGAAATTGAAACTGAATGTGCGGTTATGCCATTTCAGATAATAAAGGCGATCATACAAACATAAAAATAAATAGATAATGAAACTAGTGCGTCTTATATAAATATAATATATCACACGTGTCTTATTGGCGTTTTTCCGGTTGTCATACTTAATAAAAAATTATAATAATTATTATATAGTGGCACGAAGCCGAAATTAATTACAGCAGTTTAAGGAAGTTGCAAAGTTTTGCGATAATTATATGGTAGAATGCTCTTGAAACAGTGAACAGTGAGATTAAAAACAAGTTCAATATTTAATGACAAAAATAGTTTTGAAGAACCGTTTTGCTTTGAAAAACTAACTAAAAAACTAACAATTATCGTAAAATTTTAAACACATTACTGTTTTTTGATGATAAAAAAATTAAAATCAATAAAAAAATAATTAATCGAATTCGACTTTAAAAACCGTGGACTAATTCTGGCTCCCTCAGAAGCAGCAATCTAGTAACTAAACGACTGACATTTTATGCGTTAAACTACGCTAATGTCTTCGGAGACCCTGTACAGCTGAGGAGTGGTCTTAAGTAGCTTTATGGAATCACTCTAGGCTAACTAGAAAATAGGTTCGCTAAGTAATTTGAAAATATTTTGCCAAAGAAGAGTGGATGCTAGATCCCCGAACATTTTTGCGAATGATCGTAACTCTTTGACACAGCGATCAACGGAATTATACAAGAAACCAGGCGTGTTAGCTCTACATCTGAAAACGAAGTGAAGTCAATAAACGATTAAGGATTCGACGATCATCGAACGGTCCATCTAGCCATCTAACCATTTCCGAAGGTTTAATACATTTTGTGCGAAGCCTTTTTATGCTATAAGTACACAAAGAAATTTTTCCCAAAGGTCCACCAATTTGATAATAATAATAATAGTCTCAAATTTTAATTCTTAGCCAAGTTTCGATCCTCCAAAATGTCGAATGTTTGTCAAGTCTTCAGCTCTCTTTGTCAGCGATAAATTAAGTCCAGTTTGAGATTACGAATATTTTCCAATTTATCTCACCGCGCACAAGCTTCAAGTTTCTTAATGCAAAGAGGTACACATAAGTGAGACCAATTTAAAATAGTGTGCAGTTAAATCCCTACCAACTACATTTAAAAAATTTCCAAATATAATTTGGATTTAAGCAGTTTAACAACGCATATGCAGTCTATTAGAGTTTATTTCACTGGAATTGTGCCCATTTCTAATAAGATGAGTGTCAAATGTGATGGATCACTTCCACCATTTTCAACATGTTAGCAAACGATATTTTGATATGTACGTGTGTGATTATTCCAATGAGGAATGTACAAGAATATTTCATAGTATGTTGTCGCAAGGTTTCACCATAATATTTTAGCAGAATTCTATTGTTTTGTCCGGATATATGTCAATCAGTATTAGATTAGCTAAGCCTATGAGAAGGGTCGGAAAACCAAGGACAACTGTTTGGCCGCAATTAAATGTTTGAGCTATTTAGAGCTAGTCTGTAAACACAATGAAGACGATTTTTTTACGAACGTTTTGACTATAACTATGTTGTTTAATTGAGATTATTAAGTGTTTAAATGAGACATATTGGTATTTAATTGAGTCAATTGCTGTCTGATTTGAGATAATTAGATACATAAATTAGACAGTTAAGTATTAAATTGTTATTATAAGGTATTTAAATTAGACAATTAAGTGCCTAATTGAGTCAATTAAGGGTTTAATTTAGTCAATCAAGAGTTTAATTAAGCCAATTAAGGGTTTAATTGAAATTATTAGGAATTTAGGAATTAGATATTTAATAGAGTCAATTAAGGGTTTAGTTGAGATGGTTAAGCGCTTGAATCAGATAACTAATTGTTAAATTGGTTCAATTAAAAATTTATTTAGTCAATTAAGTGTTTGAGTCAATTAATTTTTTGATTTTTTTAAACAATTTTAACTAATTTTGGCGTAAAAAACAACCCGTTTTACTATGTTGTTGATGAATTTAAAAAGTTATTCGAGGGAGATCAAAAATATAGAGATCACTGACTATGTATTTAACTGCCCTCGTAAATAAATTGTTTATTTGCTTTGCGGCCGCAATCCTAGTATTTTCGTGCGCTTGGCTTTTATTACTTATTATTCACTCAATTTGTATTATAATCTACTACTCTTTCATACAAAAGCACACTATCATACATATCTACATACATAATAAATGAGCTAATCAGCTCAAGCCATTAAATTGACATTTTCGGCTTAGTAGCACAAAATTTGTAGCGTTTTGTGTAGGCGACTTAAGAATTGGTCTGTTATTACCCAATTAAGAAGATGAGCTTTTGCATAGAAGTGCCTATGGAAGCAAAAGTTTTTGAATGAATGATTGTCTCATTTTGCAAATTTCCTTTCAGAGGGGATAATAGGTATTATGCTCATATACCTAGATACAAATAATAATACAATACAAATTAAAAGTATATTTTTCTAAATGTCTTGGCATATATTGTATTGTATATAAAAGCAAATCTTCGCAGAAGTTTTCATAGTTGTGGATTACAACCAAATAGTGTCTTATATCGTTGCGCGTTGTCTATCCCTTAATTATAAGTTGAAACATACAGATCACTGCAGAGAATTTTAAGCAGAATTATCGTAGGAGCGCTCTCAGTTAGGTTAGTATCTTATAAGATATGTGTATAAAGATCATTGGTAATGCTCGTACAAGGCTTGTCGATTTTAGATAACGATAAAAGTGATTCAGCTCATCACTTCCCACTTCATCGAACTGTTATTTTGAAAACGTTAATCTCTTCGACTTATGCTTTATATTCACCAGATGCTTTTGGCGCTTGGCATCGATCGTTGTAGGACTTTTCTGCTTCGTCACCATTATTCTTATCAGGGTTTAGACATTTCCATTAGCTGTTGAAGTGAGCAATTTGGTTAAAACTGATTTATTGAAGTCAGATCTTCCTATTTGAGTATTATGTGCAAAACTTTATTTGAAGGTATTAAATTTTGTACCAAAACGAGGTTAATTTCGAGTTCTTAGAAAAGACAAAGTTATTTCTTCGCCTATTGCTAAGCTTACAGAGGTAACCATTTCGTCTATGGTTACCGCCTTTGAAGTTCTTTGGTAAAAACTTGAAATTTATGGAAAAACCAATGAACTTGACTTTGCCTACACATTATTGTTACTAAATGAAAATTTTTCTGTTTAGCTCGATATGAGCTAACCTATATGGAGTGATCCTTAAAATTTTGTTTTCATGAGGGTTTCTCATTTAACGTTTCAAGTGATCATCTCTATATATCGGCAATTTCTTCACACTTTCATCTCAAACTTTCCAGTATTAGAAAATTAGACAAAAAGTAAATCAAGCCGAAAGAGGTCGATCAAACCAGATTTGGCTGAATCTTAATGATCGCATTTTACTACAAATATTATAAACATAAAGACATGCATACATAAGTACATACAAATATATAATATATATACCATATACATATAAATACATAAATACCTTACTCAGTACATGAAAAATCTCGTTTAGTCGGCGCTGATTAAAGTAAATGGAAACAATAAGGTTGATGATTAAATTATCACACCACTATGCCACCGAGACAAGCAAGCGCATACGTGCGGCAACAACAAATGCAACAAAAAAAGACAGCACATTGACACAATTGTGTAGCACAATAAATGCCAGTTGATAATATTATTAGCATCCACTGCAAAAAAGTACAATAAAGTGTAAAAGTAAATACAACTAAAATCACAAACGTGAAAATGAAAATGAAAAAAGCAATAACAACGTTCTCAAGAGTGATAACAACAATGAGAGTGCAGAAAATAGTAAATAATACTACTGATAAATTATTATTTTTTTTTGCTTAAATGGAGATCAAAAATGCAGATATAAAATAAAGACAACAACAATTCGGAATGGCTTATCAGAGAAAGAAAATGAAATAGCACGAGGATGGAGCGATAATTCGGCGGCCGTTTCCTTTTTGAAAGAAACAACAAATAAAACTCTGCTTTAAAATAGTTTCCTTCTAATTAAAAGTAGATCAGGTTCATCTCTGATTAATCTCTGTACAGAAGATTTATGAAACGATTCGAGACATGCGGCATTTCTTCTAATAACAAATAGTTCCCAGCTTATCGCTATAGTGAAGATTTATGAAGCAATTCGAGGCATGACTCATGTAAGACTGAATTTTATAGATGAGTTCGAATAAAGTTTTAGCGACAGTATAGTCTAAAGCCAAAGTCTCACAAGTCTTAGGTCACCACCAAACCGTTTATGGATTATGCCAAAAGCTTTTTCAAATATAATATATCAGATTTAGCTTAAAGGATTTTTATTTATTGTTTAATCGTCTGAGATATTCAACCCCTCCTAAAGCCTTATATGATATTGTATTCGTTTGACATTTATTTTTTCTTTGTCACATGACTGCCACTAGTTGATCAGTAACACTACCCCACACAGAGTAGCTGCTGCAAGTGTAACCACATATACCATACAGATATATTATATGTAGTACATACTAGATATACAGATTTTGAATCTTTTGTAACAAAATCATAATAACAATTTTTTTATTTTCTATTATTTGCAATTTGATTATATTTTGCGTTTATATTGTGTTAGCTTTGTTGTTGATTTGCGTGCATTTGAAGACACCCTTTTAAGATCTTACATTCTCTAAAAACATTTAATTCTATGCTCCTTAAGTAAGTCGTCAATTACTTTAAGTGTTCTTAATTGTGCAACAAAAGCTTATTCTGATTCTTAATTTTGTTATATTTTGTGGAATTTCATAACTCAAATAGCCTTCAGAAAATTAAATAATATAGAAATTCTTTGGAAATAAACCGATTAGCTTTTGTGTAGCAATTTTCAAAATATTTGGTTCCCCCAGCAGTCAAAATTAGAGTTATAATGTTAGAGCGAAATATGACAAAGAATCGACTTGTTCTATTTACATACTCGTATGTTATAAGAAGTATAATAATTGCACCGTGTTTCCCGCCTCTTTCTCCAAAACCGCAGGGCGAATTGACTCAGTAAAAAATCTAAAACTGTACCGAAGATAGAAAAAGACTTTTATTATCAGCCATCAAAGTTATTATAAACTGGGGTGGTTAAACTCAGAAAATTCTGTCAGACGTTTTTATAGAAGATCGATTTGAAAAAAATATAGAACTTAAATTTTTCGACAAATCGATATTCATGCTCAGTTCACTATACTTCTTTTGCCATAATATAATATTATATTATCTACCTTTTTCTCAAAATGTCGTTAAAAAATCTACGTATTTCTCTTACAACACGATACATCAAATTGTTCCACTAATATAAACTAACTTCAAGCTTTTTGGAAGACAGCGCAATTTACTATAGAGCTTTGTCACATTTGATGAAAAGAAAGTTCATTTCAGTTCAAGGGGAATTTTGGGAGCCAGAAACATTCATTTGGTATATACATATAATAAATAAGTATGGCGGCTGCTAATAGCTTTATTTGCATAAGCATGAGATGGAATTTGGAATTAAATACGTAATTTAATAAAAATCTATATTATATAAATTTTTAAGTTAACTTAAATAGATTTTTTTTTCAAAGAAAACAATCATACTGTAGAATGTATTGAGTTAATTTCATATAAACGAAGATATCGTATTTATAATACTTTTTCTCACACAAATGATTTTGCTTTTTATTCAAAATTTATGTATAGTAAATTTGGAGAAATGCAAAAGGTTATTTGAAAAAAAAAATCCGTTGTCTTCCATTACCAATTCCTTCGCATTGTTTTCCAATTGTCGTTGACAAACCGCCCTTGCTTCTAAATAACATGTTGCCTTTGTCTTGCATCTTAACAATTAAAAAAATTACCTTTCCCTTTTAGCTTATCAGTCAACAAACAACGCCTTGACAACGCCGCTTAAATAACTGTTTCTTAAGTTGAAGTCTATATTTTTGAAACCAAATATATATAATACTCGTATATATGTAGTATAATGCGAATCTTTTCAACTTCATGACCAAAATAATTTTTGCGATCAAACAGATAAACGCAACCACAGGAATTTTGTTTAAAATTTCTTGAAACTATAATAATGTTTTGTTTTACTCGAAGAAGGTCGTCTTTTGTCCCTCTTTCCAGCTCTCTCTCACACTCTTCCTCTCGCAAAAACATTTCGATTATCTCGAGGCGTTATTAAAATTCGCTCAGCCTGGTCATTTGATTTAAGTACTGGATTTTTGGCTCTCGAATTTAAGAATTTGGTACATTTGCTGCTAAAAATTTTCTAGCTGAAAAAAATTTTATTAAACTTTGAGGATCATCACAACAGATATACAAAATTTTAAGAAAGACATTTTAATATACAAATGCATGTTCTTCTTCATATGTATGGTACTTATATGTATTATCGGGGAGTAGCAAACTCTGTTTATGACATATTTCAACCACAACAGAATAAAGGATTCTTTACATTCATCGTACACCGATTATTAACTTATTTCTCATATTGCGACCTCCTCTAGTGATTAGTTTCTTTCACAAATTAAGGCGAGGTCTCTGAAGTTCAAGATTCGTACCTACTTTTAAGAGAACTATACCTTACTTTTACTGCTGATATCTTTTAGAAACATTTTGTCTATTTAGTTGCATTTCATATTTCTACTTATAGATATTTTCAAATTATAATTGAATAATTTTTTCTTTCAACTGAATTAATATACATGCGCCAGATATTATGTATATCAGCGGGTTTTGGGGGCTGAGTGGCAAGTTATCCTTCATCGTATACAAGTTTAACTGCTGTTTTGCAGACTTTATGTATTAAATTGCTTGCGTCTTGCATAATTGTCTACTGCTCATGCGCAGCGACTAACATATTTTGATAGCTGAGGCTTAAGTAATTGCCGGTGATGAAGGAAAGGTGTTTTAACGGGGGAGCAAAAAAAGCCACGATAATGTTTGCAAGTGCCATTTGCATATAAATTTGAAAAATTTACTCGTATTTTCACATTTTTTTTTCAAATGTACGATATGATCCAAGACAGTTATGCAGTATATTAATGTTTCCAACTATTGGCGTCATGCTCTTACGCGTCGTGCAATAGTGTGGAAATTTAGTTAAAAGGAAAAATTATTAAGATATAATATTGTTTTAAGCTGAGTTCGATAGGTTGGAAATATTTCGTATTATATATTATTTTGGTACAAAATCCACGTGGTTTCTTTAGAGTTTAATAATAATATGCAATCAAACTATTTTCTTACTTTTTATTACTTTTAAATAGAGTTTCTAAAACGAGTTAAGAGCAGACAGCACCATTTAATTCAAATTTTTAATCAGCAAAACACTAATTGGAGTTTGGAACGAGGCAATTTTGGAAGAAGGTTGAATTTAGAGTTTATGCTAAATAAGAGAGCCAGACTCGAATGACTTCTTCAGCGAACACTTCCAATTAAATTGGTCTTTCTAAGGCATATTCTCACGTAGTGGTCCTTGGTTTCAGCTCTCTTTAGGTTCCACATTATATAGAGTCTAAAGAACGTGGCTTATATGACTGCATTTCCTTAGTAGCTGTGAAAGTCAAAAAAAAATAATGCCTTATCTCCCCACACACTTATTGTATATGTACATATACATATCAACAAAATTACAATAATAAAACTCATGTGTGCATAACTGTTCTTTGCGATTTGCATTCCTTCTTATCAAATTCTAAAAATAAATGCACAAAATGCATTCATTCAATATACATAATACTTATAAATTATCTAATATGAATTAAACTGTGCTTGTAATTTATGCGCTGATAAGCTGACACTTCGTATTAATTGAATAATTAGCGTTCAATTGCTCATAAACTAATTGAGATTACAGAGTAGGCACAAAATGTTGTAAATAAACAAAGTGCGAGCACTCTTATAGTAAGTAGTAGGCTACCGCTGAAAGAGATAACGAAGCATTGATAAGCCTAGCATACTCAGATGTTTTGAGGATATGTATATATGGTTGAATAGTATTAAATATAGTATTTTTAGATTCCAGTGCAATCAAACTTTACGGTAGAGACCAAAATAAACCAGTAGTTCAAGTGAGTCAAGGTCACACATTATATGCAATAAGGCATGTTATAGTTTCTGATAATAGTAATATAGGAGCCCAACTTTTCTGCAGCGAAATCTCTCATGAGGCTATAGAAATTATCCAGTCTATTTACGAAGATCTGTATTAAATTGTATGATGCGTTAAGACCAGATTTCGACCTTGTAATATAGGGAATAATTCGTGAGACTTTTCGAGAATCTGAAACTAGTTACTTCTCACAGCACATACATAAAGACATAATTTGGGGCTTTAGAAGTTTCCTCCTCTCTACTAAACCGCGCTTGGTATACAAATTTTTGGTAAACGCGCCCAAAACGTACACATTTGCAAAACAAATCAAAAGATTAAATAATTTTTTTTCTCTGCAAATTTCTGCCAAAAATAATTACAAATCGGCTGAGCCTGAAGTTGCATTGGAGCGGCTCGTGCGCGAATGAGTGAGTGCGGCGGTGAGTGAGTGTGTGAGCAAACGTGTTTAAGAGCTATGAGTGTTTTGTATTTTATTGCTTGTTGTTCCGGTGTGTCTTATTATGTGTTTACTCTATTTCATATATATTTCTTTTTTTTCGCTTTGCTTTTTTAGCGCTGCCGCCGAACTCCGGCATTTTTATGGGTTGTTAAAGCATGGAAATATCTACCCAGCCAGACATATTTTGATGTTGTTACTAATTTTGTTGTTGTAGCTATTGCTAACATTTCGCTAAACACCACATTCTGTTTGGTGTATCGTCATACCACCAACCATTGACGACGAGCGTGCGGAGCAACCAGTGCCAGCTGTGTAGATATGCATTGCCGAACACTCACATGTTTGTAGGTCGTTACGCGCTTGCCAGCAGACGATAGTGTGTTTTTCCAGTTTCCTTTTAGTATGAGTTGTGCGCGCAAATTGTGTGGACGTTTGGAAACGGTAAAAGTGAAGTTTGCAGTTTGAGAATTTTTTTTTTAGAAATTTTTCTAAATAATAATTTTTTTTGCTTAGCAAATGAGTAATAATTTTTTACATAGAATTAGAAAAGAATTAGTATAATAAAGTCTATTTATAAGCCAATGTGCGCTTAGACTTTAGCTTTGAGCTCAAAAGCGGCGCGACCACGTGTACAGCAAACTGAGTGAAGTGAGCGAAGTTAGTGCGAAATATTATATGCAAAAGTGGAATAAAAAGTATAAAAAAAACAAATCCCCTGTAAAAGGCATGTGCGCGTTTCAAAAGAATATTACTTGCTGAAAAGTAACAAAACACTATAACAAAAAAAAAAAACAATAAAAAAATATATAAAGGTAAAAAAATTACCATTTAAAACAAAATTTAAAATTAAAAAAAAAATCTGTAAAAAAATAAATTGAACAATAAAAAAAATAAAGTGATGTAAAATTTTATCAACAAAATAAAAAAATTAAACTAAAACCAATATTTAAAAATATAACATAAACAAATTTAAAAAAAAGTGGTGATAATTTTTATAAACAAAAAAAACTCCGCTAAACAACCCTTTTACGCATTTATTTAAACTTTTCTGACCAAGCCCCGCTCACAAATAATATTTTTCATCACTCAGCAAGCATTTTAAACGCTTAGTGAGCGCTACAACTTATTTACATACACTGAAACATTGAAAAAAGTAACAACTTTCATATACAAAATGCAAATTTTGCCAACGTTGACAAACTGATAACGCACAGAGGTGCGCGCGTAAGCGAGTCAATACGCCACGCTGCTGTGTAATGAACCCAAGTGGAAATAAAAAGTGATATGTGCTAAAACATAGTGTGAAAATAAGCAGAAACTTATATTTGAACTAGTAATTTACTAGACATCAGCAAAACAGGAAACATTTAACGGTAAAACACAACAAACAGCTGTTGAAAACAGAGAGCGAGTGAGTGAAAGCGCGCGGCAGAGTAAGCATTTGAGCATTTTATAGCACACAGCGCGTGGCGGCTGATGCAATAGCGCGACCAAATTGCCGGTAAAAGTAAAGTGACAACAAAAACGAGAAAGTCAAAATATAAGTGATAAAGTAACATAAATCAACTAAGAAAACAAGAAATCTGCTTAAGAAAACCGCAAGCACACGCATGCGCTCAAAAACACGAAAGCACCCTTACACAGAGCGCACGAGCAACCCTTAAAGACGCCTTCAAAAGTAAGACAATACAAACAAAACCTACGCACAACTCAACCTACCTCGTATAGCACTTTAATCTACTCTCTCACACAGCGTCAATTAACTCAAATTGAGTTTAACCTATTTTCTATATATATATAAAAGAAAACCATCAACAAACAACAAATTTCACACAATGACACGCATACAGGCCAGTGATAATATCGTACCTCGTCACATCTTCGATACACCTGTCAATTCGACTGCCGACATAACCGGTAGCGCACTACACAATCACTCAACGGACAGCTCCAGTCAAGGATCGGGTGTTAAGCTTAAAAAGCAAATCGGTTTGCTCGATGGTGTTGCCATAATTGTGGGCGTTATTGTTGGCGCCGGCATTTTTGTCAGTCCCAAAGGGGTGCTCATCTACTCCGGTTCGATTGGACAGTCGCTGATCGTTTGGATATTGTGCGGCGCATTGAGCATGGTTGGTGCGCTCTGCTATGCAGAATTGGGTGAGTAATGAAATGCAGATATGCTTGTATATTCTTTCTGTATCTCGTCTATACCAATATTTATGTAAGTACCTGCTTTTCTAGCCCATAAAGTTTGTCCACATTCTAGTTAGCATAGTGGTTTTGTCGTGATCAAATGGCGCTTGAGCAAATCTCGTGCCATTGAACTTGTGAAAGGCCATTAATTTGCAGAAAATTACGACTCTAAGTTGTCGCTTGAATAGCATGCTAATTTGGAAGACAAATATTTGTTAACGTAAAATATTGAGTAATTTGTTGGACATTAGTACTTAGTACAAGCGTTTTATTGATGAATGCAATGTTGTCTACTTGTATAAATTTTCCAAAAACCTTTTTTTTTTTTCATAGTCAAATATTTATATTCCTCATATTTTGTAAATAAAATGCTTTATTTTTTGTAAACGAGTGACAAAAGAACGCTCAACTCGGTTAAAATGTCCCTCAAATCAAATATATGCTTCATGACTTTGAGAAAAAATCCTTGTTTCTTCTTAGCGTATGGCAAATGAACGCACAACTTGGATAAAATTTTCCTGAAGATTGTCAAAAATAAGCCAGCTTTAAAATATACGTCCAATTTTTTTCACTTTTGTTGTTATAATTATAGATTTTGCGTGTAGCAATTTGAAAATTATATAATATTTTACCGAATTTGAACTGACTTATATTTATTTTTGATTTCAACGAGTGTTCTTTTGTCGCTCGCTTACACAATAACGCAGTTATGACAAAATATCCCTGCCAACCTTTTCACAACCAAACTAACCTCTAAATTTTTGTAATCAAAAATATTCTTCATGTTTTATAGACTAAAAAATTGGTTTTTTGTAAGCGTGCTCGGCAAACATTTCAATAAAGCTTGTCGAAAGAATCTGAGCTCTCAAATATATGCTAAATTTGTATTGTTGTTGCCATTATTTAAGATTATACTTGCGGTTATTTGAAAATTATAAAATATTTTATCGCATTTAAAGTAGCTTTTATCGAATTCAAGTAAAAAATTCTCGGTAATACCCACGAATTTTGAGATCAGCTGCTGATTTATGGTTCTTTCCTTAAAAATTATCTACTCAAATATATTGCTGTCTATAACACCACGCTCATTATTCAAAAATTAAATGATCAAAATATTCTCACACTCAATTAATTCGAAAACAATATAATAAATTTTTACAGCTGTTAATACTCTCATCGCCACTTATGCATATTTATACAGATGTTTTTCGAAAAAAAAATTATCTTCTTCTGAACAAGTGTAATAAACCTACATTTTTACTAAAGCTTTGTAAGAAACTCAAGGTTTAATATGTTATTGAACAAGTCGATATATTCGAATTTAGTCGTCTAGCACACATTACTTTTCAGTGAGCAGTCGTAAGAAGCACGCTTACGATAATTTTCAAATACTTGTATTAGGGTGGGGGGAATACTTATAATTTTTTGTTTAAAATTTTTAATTTTATTGACTTCAACTACAATATTAAAAAAAAAATTCTTTCGTGCGTTTCAAGGATCTGTAGCTGTATATTCTGATTTAAGGGGCACAACTAGTGTGACAGCCTAAAAATAGGCAATTTGTTGGGAGTTAAAAAAAACTATTTAAAAAATTGTTTTAAAATTTTAAGGGTATATTTATACATATTTTAAGAATACCCAGTCAAATTTTTGCAGAAAAAAAAATTAAAAATTTTTCGAGTTACGATCTTCAATGGCTCTAAAAAAATGTTCCACCACTGCTGCAGTGATTCCGACCCTCTCAGTGGACAAAAAAAATCATCTACTAAAATATATTGTTAGTTCTCTGTTCCTAGCAGTTTTTTGATCTGAGCAAAAAATGGCATGTCAAAATCGAGCAAATATTGAGTAAAAATCAACATCGCCTGTTTGTTAGTTTTAGAGTTCTTTTTCGACTACTAACAAACAGGCGATGTTGATTTTTACTCAATATTTTGCTCGATTTTGACATGCTATTTTTTGCTCAGATCAAAAAACTGCTAGGAACAGAGAACTATGTACTAAATATGTAGAAAAATCTGTTGATGGTTGGTTCATTCATTCAAGCAAATTTGAAACATGTTTTTTTGCAAAAAAAGCGCTTGAAGCTGAACTGATGGAGCTGATTAAACTGTGGAGCTACACTTTAGAAAGCTGTAACTCAAAAACTATTCGAGATATCGTTTTAAAATTTTAGTATATACTTAAGGTATAGACTATCAAATTTTACACTAGGTGTGCCCCTTAATGTGACTGTAATATATAATGTCTTCTTAAAGACAAACTGTTCAGTGTCTTTGAAATAATACAGTGCCCAGTCATGAGAGCATTTCTCTCCAGCAAAGTAGTCCTTTCTATTTGATTGTATTTCCATATATCTACAAAAATTCTGTAAGATCCGCATATCCGAAATATTGTTGGTATTCTTTGAAACATAAATGCTTTTTTCGTAGTTGTAAGCCTGAAAAGTTATTAGGAGTTAGAAGTTAATTAATTTTATTTTTGTTGTCTACTATGAAATTTTTAATATCGAGACATCTAGCGTAAAGAAATGTTTCTGTCCTACATAAAATACATATATTTTAATATTAGAAGCCATATTATTAATTCTGAGTCATTGGGCATAGCCTAGTACACATGTAACGCTAAATAAATACGTCGACGCTTCACAATCTCTATTGGCAAAATCAAAATTTGAATGCTTATCACTGATTGATTTTTAATGCTTATAGCAAGCAAATGTAATAAGTATGTATATGATGGTATGTAATTGGTGATAATGGAATTTTAAGCCTACATACTTAACTTGCAAAATATCTAGTGCCATTTAAGACTTCACTTAGTGATAAAACTTTTAAAAACTTTAATAAATATTTGGAAGCAATTAAAAATTAAATAAAGTTAACAAATCTTAAATACAAAATATTTAATTATATACGAAATAAATATTTTTTTCTTTGAATAAATTCGATTATCTGCTAAATAAATTCGTAATTTAGAAGCATAAGGTAGAAACTGAACACCTTTTCGGTGAACCACAAGCTCACGATTTCAAAATCGTATATATACATAGACATATAACTTAAACAAACACATCCATATGTATATATATACAAACATATATCTACATATGTATGCTTCAAAACAAAATGCGTAACGTAAAAAATCCACACCATTTGTAAACAATTAAGCTTTTTGATAAAACACAGACGCTCATGTAAGCAATATCTTATCTGCTGCTAAGTATATAAAGTTATTTAAGATTTATATATATGCTATTTTTCTATATAAACCATTAAACAAAAACTTCTCAAGATATTTTATAAATGCTTATAAATATATAAAAAATAATCAAAACCTCCACTATACCCAATGCGATTTCAACATTTGACCGCAATCAATATTCTCATTGAGAGCTCGCCAACACGTGTTTAGGTTTAAGAGCAGCACTGAGCATAAGTCATTTAGGAGAAAAAGCATGCGTAAATTGAAAAGCATGATGCAACTGAGCTGTTTGTTGCTATTAGAGAATTTACATCAGCCAAAAAGTTTGTGGCTAATAACAACAATTGCTCAAGAGAGAAAATGTAAATATACATACATTATTGGTTTGAAAACACAAATAATAGGAAACAAAGATAAAAGATCAAACGCTTGATTTCTAAGAAAAAAAAATGAGAAAAAAAACGGAGCTATAATACCCTTTACAAATACAAAAGGTTCTTTAAAGTACTTGATTTTGACCAGTTAGTTTGTATGACAGCTATAGGTATGCTATGGTAATCCAATCTGAACAAATTCTTCGGAGATTGTACCGTTGTCTCAGACAATATTCCATGTCGAATTTCATGAAGATAACTCAACAAATACAAAAGGTTTCAATACAAGCACTTTATTCCGATCGTTAGTCCGATATTGGCAGTTCTGACAAATGAACAGTTTCTTGGGGATAAAAGTACGTGTGAAAAATTTCAGATCAATATCTCGAAAACTAAAGGACTAGTTCGTGTATATACATACAGACGGATGGACATGGCTAATTCGACTCAACATATCATGCTGATCATTTATATACCATATATATTTTATAGGGTCTTCGAAATTTCCTCCTGGGTGTTACAAACTTCGTGGCAAACTTGGGGTTATATATTCAGGGTAAAATAAAGTTCGATGTTTTTATTTATAGGCCATATTTTGCCACTCGTTTTTAGCGCAGATTTTGTTGTTGTTTAGATATGAAAACATATAATTGGATTGTGGATATATATACATATATTATCGAAGTAAAATTACAATCATTTTTTCGAGGTAAAATATTTCTACAATAAAAGTACAAAAATGAGCCAAACGCGTTTTCAGGTGTATGAAATTAAAATATTAATGAGGTCAACAGCTTTCATATTTCCATTATATATGCATAGAGTGTATGTATGTGTAAAAACTTTTTAAAGCTAGATAAATATATTATATATCTTATCAAAATTTGTTGTCACCGTGAAATAATTATATAATTAAAGCAAATCATTCTATCGCAAAAGGCATAACTACATATACATAACTGTATATCTAAATACGTCTTTGATTGTGTGAGCTTATGTAATAGTATTTATCTAGGTCAATGGTGGGAATATCAAACTTAAAAAAGTAAAAAAAAATTAATTATATCGTGAAAATAAATATCTTTAAGCTTTCTGGCGCTTGGAGCTATATATTTCTGTACATGAAAATAACTTAAAAGTTAATTACCAACCGTATTTAAATAAATTTTATTTTATTAAATTCGAAAACATTTTCAAAAGTAATACCAATTAGTGCGTATACCTAGTGTGAAACTAAAAAATAAAAAAACAAATCGATTTTTCAAATTTCGATAGACTATACCATTAAAAATAACCTACTAAATTTCTAAATCGGTATCTCAATAGCTTGAGTTATTTACTTAGTATTGTGTATTGTTGTCATTATAAACAGTTGGTATTTAATACCTTAATGCCTTTAAAGCTCAAACGACTGTATATTTGTTGAAAATATTTAGTGATTATGCTTCAACGCCTAAATGTATGTGTTTACATGGTTAATCCTTCGCGCAAGAAGTGACGAAGCATAGGGTGGTCAATGACATCAGCTACTAAAACTACGTATACAGATGTACATATGTATGTAAGTAAGCATGACTAAAAGAGCAACAAGTAGTTAAGAAAAACCCAGTAGCAGAATCTTAGTACTTTTTCTAAATTTTAAAAGTAATTTTTTTATTCATGTTTTTGTATTTAGATTATCTTTGATTCAAAACACTTATTTCGAACTATTTAAATATTTTTGTTTATTAAAAAAACAATAACAAATGAATAGCTATATAGAAAATTAAAATTAAACAAATAGCATTTGCAAAGAAGAAGTTAAAAAACAATTTCATAATAAATTTTAAATCAATTTTTTTTATAAACTTTAAAAAAAATTTTTATTGAATTATAAATTATAACAATAATTTTTTTTTTCAATATTAATAAATTTACAATTTACACATTTTCATACCCTCATCATGGTATATTAGGTTTGACGCGAAGCTTGTAAAAGCCAGAAGAAAGCGTCGCAAACCCTATATAGTAAATATATTATATATAAATCTGAGTGATTATTATCTAAGGTTATAATGTAATCTCTGAAGAAATTGTTCTCAACGGTTTCCTATGATATATACAAACTGACCGTACTTGTACGGAAAATTTTTTATATGTGAAGGGTATTATAGCTGCGGTGCATTATTTTAAATAATATTTTTTATTATAATTTATATATGTTCAATTATTATTAAATTTAAATTATTATATATTTTTTAAAGCTATTTTGAATTCGGCCAAGTGATATTATTTCTTGTTCTTAAATATTTGTGTATAAAAATCTCTTATGTCACAAGAAACACAATGTATTGCTTCAATATTTGCTTTAAAAAAAAATTTTTTTTTTTCAATTTTTGACCCATATGAGAAACAAAATACTGGCTTTTTATTCCGCCGGTATAAGTAAGAACAATAGATAAATAAATATGGTATAAATAAAGAAATAGTACTTTAAAGCAGTTGAATAAATATCGAACTGAATACGTGTTTCGAAATAGAATAACATAATGTAGAGAGACATATTGGCGGTAAAATTCGAAATGAAGCTTTTGATATACAAACATATACATTTACGTATATACATATACGTATATACAATACATATAATATATTAATACATATAAATATATTATTTTATTTAAATATTTATATTTGTTATTTTTTTGTATAGGTATTAGCGCCGACATTTTGATTTTCTTATCATTTCATTAGTCACTTTAATTAAACATAAAAATATTTACATAAACATTCTTAGAAATTTATAGTTATGCCATTATTATAATGAAGAGAGTGATTAAAGAGTTCGCTCATAACTTGCATGCTTAATTGTGCACATGTCCGACGTTTCTCTCTCTCTCTCTCTCTCTTCACGTACATATAAGCGCGTTGCCAACCACTTGTACATTGAATAATTTTCATAAAAAGTATCGGGGCGAACACCAGATAGCAAGCAATAAATCTCTGCAGTTTTTGTTTTTAAACAGCTGCTACTACGAAATATTAGGTATATGAAATAAAAGAAAACTGCTTTCATTCGTTAAGTGTTTTTTTTTTGTATTTTCTGTGTAAACTTACCATCGTAATGCATATATTTTTGATACCATCGGAAAGTGGTGATTTCAACGAAACAAAAACCCACTGACCTTTTTAAAAAAGCAAATATTTTGACTTGAGAATTTTTGATTGAAAATCAGCGTTCTTTTCCGATATTGGATCAAAACAATGTAAAAAAAATAAATATTTTAAGCCAAAATAATTTAAGCATGTTTGAGAAATTAAAAAATGCCGTAAATTACGCAAATTTTATGAGGGAAAATATTTGTTTGTTAAATATAAAAATACAAAACCAAACACTTTTTGGAATTTTTCGCATAAATTTTTAGGTTATGTACAAAAGCGTCAACACAAAAGTTGTAGATTTGCTTATAATCGGCAATTTCGCCATTTAACTTCTTTCAACAGAACTTGTAGTTTTTCCGGCAAACCCTAAAAAACTTAAAAATCCTTTAATTTTTGTTATATTATCTTCCTTTTCCAATATTCATGCTACTACAAATATTATATTCTTAAAAGTTATTACCCTTAGTCTAAATAGTGAAAAATAAATGAATTTTTAAGCAATTTTAAACTTTTTGTAGCTTCCCAGCTCTGTTGCGGGTTTGAAATATTGAATCTCGTTTTACTGCGTGAATCAAATATATGCTATAGCGATCCTACCTAAAAGATACAAAAAAAAAAATTTTGCAAAAAAATTATCGCATAGAAGCTTCCTAAAAATATATTTTCAAATTAATATTCTCAGATCTCTCTAATAAAGTCAAAATTAAAGTTTGGAGAAAAGACGCAAATTGTCTGTGGAGTTTGAAAACAGAAGACTTAAGCAACAAACCAAAATTTATGTGCGATTTATAACATAAATGAGATGAAAAAAATGCTGATTAGTTACATAACGTTGCTATTTGGCTTAAAAAAGTGGAATAAATACAAATAAAATCGATTACTAATAAACTGTAAACTAGAAAAATATTTTCATTGCGCTTTTGATATATTTAATGTATTGTAATACTTTTATATTTATAAACAATAAATTTTTATTAACCGCTCACTGTTTTATGAAAATTTTCAGGCACAATGATACCGAAATCCGGCGGTGATTATGCCTACATTGGCACCGCATTCGGACCATTGCCCGCTTTCCTGTATCTGTGGGTGGCGCTGCTGGTGCTCGTGCCCACCGGCAATGCCATAACAGCGCTCACATTCGCACAGTATCTGCTGCAGCCATTTTGGCAGTCCTGCGACGCACCCATAGCGGCGGTACAGCTGCTGGCAGCGGTGATGACATGTAAGTTTATAATGAAACGCAGCAAAATCACATAAAATAACTGCTTATTTTTCGCTCTTTCTCTCTCACTCTCAGGCATTCTAACTGTCATCAATTGCTACAATGTGCGTTGGGTGACACGCGTCACTGACATCTTCACTGGCACTAAAGTATTTGCGCTGCTTGTTATTGTTGCCGCTGGCGCTTGGTATCTCTTTGCCGGACACACCGAACAGTGGGATGAACCGATGCGTGGCACCTACACAAAACCCGGCATGATAGCGCTGGCCTTCTACAATGGTCTCTTCTCGTACTCTGGTTGGAATTATTTGAATTTTGTCACAGAGGAGTTGAAGGATCCGTATAAGAATTTACCACGTGCCATTTGTATTTCCATGCCTGTGGTGACACTCATCTATGTGGTGACCAATATTGCATACTTTTCGGTGCTCTCACCGGAAGAGATGTTATCATCGGATGCCGTCGCTGTGACGTTCGGCGATAAGATGCTCGGCTTCATGTCCTGGCTGATGCCATTCTTTGTGGCCTGCTCTACTTTTGGTTCGTTAAATGGCGCCATATTTGCTTCGTCACGGCTCTTCTTCGTTGGCGCTCGTAACGGTCATCTGCCAGCGGCCATTTCACTCATCAACGTCAATTGTTTAACGCCAGTGCCATCGCTGATATTTTTGGTATGTGAGCTGTGGTTTGATTTATCTTTATTATTTGCTTCTTACTTCTATTTTTATCTCCGCTGTAGTGTGTCATTACCCTGGTGCTGCTGTTCATCAGAAACGTCTATTCACTCATCAACTACGTCAGTTATGTTGAGGCGCTCTTCACGCTACTCTCCGTGTCGGGCTTATTGTGGTTGCGTTATAAGCAACCGAAGACCGAACGACCTATTCGCGTCAATCTCGTGCTACCTGTACTATTCCTGCTGACTTGCTTATTTCTAGTGATCTCGTCCGTTTTAGAGTCACCCGTCGAAGTGGGTATTGGCACCGCGATTATACTCTCTGGCATACCGATCTACTACCTGACGATACATCGACCTGTCAAGTGGCTAACGGATCTGTCACAAGCGATAAATCTCTGGTGTTCGAAATTCTTTATTTGTATGCCGAATCAGGAGAAGTTCGATTAGTTTTTAAACTTAAAATACTAAATTAGTTTTATAATAAAATTAAGTCCACGAAAGCGACGAAATCATATACAAATTGTGACACTATCTAGGGATGCATATAGAACGTAGATGCTTTGTAGGGTATATTGTACAGCCGAAAAGATATATATTTGTAACTAAAAATACGGTGCCTAAAATAGATAATAGTTTCATATACGTGCCTTCAAAAAAAAAACAGTTTTTGAAAGTTAAAAGTCGTTTCAAATTGATATTGCTCGAAGTTTGAATAAAAATATAAATATCAAGCTTATATATTTGTATGACATTTGTACCAAAATAAACTCAAATATTATTTTTCATACGATTTAGAGTTTTATATTCATATAGGCTTAAAGTAAATATTTTTTAAATTTATTTCTGCTTCTAGCGAATGCGACTAATTTCTATTGTTTTTTCCACATATGTCTTCATAGAGAAATAATACCCGAAGGTTTATCCCAAAGCTACATACAATGTATAAAATATTTTTCAAAATATGATATTCTGCTAAGGGAAAGTAAGAACTGTTTAATCCGCGCTTTCACATGTAGCTTTCATAACAATATCAAGCTTTTTCTCCAGTCATTTGAATTTAGCAAAGCTTTTATCAGAGATACATTTAAAGTAATCTCAAAGTTTGTGCGCTTTCACGTGGAGCTTTTTCTCCAGTCGTTTTAGCACAACTTTTATCAGAGATACATTTAAAGTAATCTCAAATTTTTTGAGCCTTCATAAAGCTTTCGAAAAAGCTCTAGTCGGTTGAAATTGACAAAGGTTTCAAAGCTATCATAAATTTTTATTATTATAATTATAATTACGCGCTGAAACATTTAGCTTTCATAAAGCTTTCGACAAAAAAGCTCCAGTCATTTGAATTCGACAAAATTTTTATTAAAGATACAATGAAAGCAATCTTAAAGATTGAGCACTTTCACATGCAACTTTCATAAAGCTTTCGGCAGAAAAGCACCAGTCGTTTGAAATCAGTAAAGCTTTCACAAAAGTTAGATTAAAAACATTCGCAAAAATTTGACATTAAAGGCGCATTTAAATCCAACTATTTGCTTTCATCAAATATTGTTCTCTTCACTTTGTCATTCTTGCTTTATATCTTCACTGCCTTTCCTTAATTTTAGACAGCTTTAATAGGAATGTTCCTTCAGTAAATCATGTCTTGCTATACAATCCATCAACCATATTTTGAAATTCGAAATTTCAATCCCAAAAAATTTGAATATTGTTTATTTTCCGAACTATTAGTTATCATAAATTTCCAAAATTAAAATCTTTATCTTTAATATATAATTAGTAAAATATTTTTATCCAGGCAATAATTTCAACTCCACACATTCGCATGATGTGATTATATTTGTTTGTAAATATTGCAATTAAACTCAAAAAATAATTGTTTAAGGTTTAATTATATTTTAAGTAAGAATTAATAAAATAAAAAGACAAAATAAATAAAATGTTTATGTTATGAGTTGAAAATATAAATATAAATAATTAATCATTTAAGTAATAAAAATAAATGTTTATTATTATTTTTTAATAATTTCAAAAATAAACATAAATATAAAAACGTAAAAAATTAAAATATTTTGAAAATTGGAAAAATACAAAATGAAGTTAGAGGTAACATTCAAATTAATAAAAAGTAAAAGTAATGTAAATGGTTGTAAAAAATAAATAAAAATAAATTCACTAACTTTTACACCAAAATAATATAACTAAACAAATATTAATTAAAAACATCACATTAAATTAAATGAAATTAAAAAATATATAATAATATATACAAAAAATTATTTTTCAATTAATTTTCAAATTTAGTTTTAAGCTTTTAATAAATATTATATATTAAAAGCGCATAGTTTTGTTAAAATTATTTTCAAATTTATATATTGTATATGAGCCTTCAAAAATTATGTTTATCATGTAAACAAAGATTTGTTAATTGTGTAATATGTTATAAGCAAAACCTGAGAATCTTAATTTAATAAAGTTCATAAACATTTATATTAAAATCTTAAATAAAGACAATTGTGGGTTATCGTTGGACGAATAATGATAAATAATCGAAAAACTAATAATAAAATACACTTTTGGGGGAGTTAGACAACATAAGTAGAAGTAGTAGAAAGTTGTCAGGGTTGAACTAAAAAAAAAACACATTTGATCAACAAAATAAATATCAACTGCTTTATTATATATAATAGGTTATATCCACTTGCCAGCCAGATGTGGTTACCAACTGGATAGAGAGAAATGGATTACCCATAAATCCAAATAAAACTGAGTAAGTTTGATTTACTGGTACAACCTGATATTAATATCTCCTATTTCTTCGTTCATTATATGAAAATTATATTTAAGAAGGTTTGGAAATCTCAAGTCGATCTGTCCAGCCGTTTCAGAGAAATTTTCTTCACCGACTCTGAAAACGGTGTTTCAAGAAAAACGTTTTTAAAGTTTTAGGAGCCAATTGCACTAAGTTGAAATATAAGTATTTTTGGCTTCGAACTATTTTCCGTATCAACTTCAATTTTTCGGAGAATATTTTCAAATATGCACTTTCGATATAAATGCAAAAAATTCCAATTTTTAAATTCAAATTCAGTGGATATAACACCTTAAGTTCCTTACATATAGCACTTTTATCTTTAAACTATTCACTTTAGCATATAAAAAGATACTATGGTCACGATATATATAACTCGACTATATGCTTCGGATCGGTCATTGCCTTAAATACATAGATTCATACATACACCAAACTGTTTAGTTAAAACGTCTTTTCCAGCTCTTTTTTACAACGTATATATTATTCTACTTTTCACTTAAAATGAGAACATTGCAAATCATTCTGATTTCTTGCAGTTACCGTTATCTCAAATTTTCACACAATAATACGCGTATAAACATCAACAATTCGTGGGAATACAAACACGTATATAACACACTACAACAACGTGGTTTTACATTCACTCCCACAATATACATAGGGTAAATTATGACTTTTATCAGTTAAATGTTAAATAATATGAATAAAGTGATGTGAAAAATATACTTGTATATTTGCATTTCTCCTTATGATAGCGATAAGCAAATAGTGAAGAAGCGCTGCAGCCGATAGGCAAATATCAAACAGAAATATATTTAATTTTAATATATATTTTAGATAGTTCAAAATGCCATTGCAAATTTTGTATTTCAAGTTTATGTATTAGTTCTCTTAGTTGAAAATATTATATATTAACCCAGTAGCTTAGCATTTGACGAATCAGTTCCAAAATCATTTTAATAAGCACTAGCGAATTTCAAATATAACTAAAATGTAATCTGCAATGAAATACTAGCTTTCGAGGGGTTTAAATTATTCCAATAGTTTCCTGCATGTGAAATTCCAACATAAATGACTTTTATGAACAAGTGGAACAGTCTGTCTAAAGACAATTTCGGTTACGATAAGGGTAAGTTGTAATTCGTTAAAACCTAAAACAAAAACAAAACAAGAAAGGAAGCGCTAAATTTGGGTGCAATCGCAAATATTATACTCTTGCAACTTGCAAGAATCAAACCCGGACAAATACGTTCAGGTGTGGCAATACTTTGTATCTAAAAATATTGTGAAAGAATTAAATTTTCGTTATTCGACGAAATCGTGATTAAATAACAATTAAATTTGGAATTTTATTAACCTGTATCATGGATCAGAGACGCAATTAGTTTTATAACTATATCTCAAAGAAAACATATCTGACATAAACTTTATGATTTCTGAGTTTCATTAAAGTACCTTACATATGTTACCATCAACAATACCGTGGTCCATATATTATATTTATTACCTGACGGTGTGAACAGTTTTGGTCTGATTTGGGTAATTTTTAGTCATAAGCTGGCACCCTACAAAAGCAGTACTCTTTTAAAGTTTTATCACAATATTACATATGACAGTTTTATATCTTTGTTTAGTGCTTAGTTATGACACTTGATAAGTTTTGGTTAGATGGCATTTTGTGGGCGTGGCAGTGGTCCGATTACGTTTATCTACGAACTCGTCTTTCCGTTTTTGCCAAGGAACATATGCTCCAGTATTCGACTTTGCCATAAAGCTGCACTAATTAAGCAGCTAAGCGCGTGACTGACAAATCGAACTACTTACGCGCGTTTCAAACAATTACAATTTGAAATTTACTGTTAACTAATTAGTATTAATTTCAAAATAAAGATGCTAAAAATGCAACAAATAAACGCCTCAATAGTAATCCTTTTGTAAATATTATATATTATTCATGCAATATATAAATAGAGGTTGCTCATACGTCCCCGCCAACGATGACGCAATAACCATAATGTGCTTTAAAGCTCCCATTTATAAATATAGTTAACTGTCACTGTAACGTTGACATAAGCTTTCACTCAATATTGATAGCAGAAGCTAGGCTAATACCGCTTCATCAGCTTCTACGAAAGTCAACCACATATGGCGCGCAAAGCTGCGCAGCCATTCGCAAGCAAGTAACTCGTTACTTCCAGAGATCGTCTCTATGTTGATATGTATGAATGTGTTTGTGGAAGCCGATCGCTAAACAAACTCGCTACTGACTTAAAATAGCGCGTTTCGAGACCTAAACCGTTTAATAGTCCGTCAACCGTTCAACGGTAAAGCGGTTCAACGAAGCGAGCGCGTAAAATAGCAAACGTATGAGAAGTGTAGTGATTTCGAAAAAAATAACAAAAACAAATTGTGTAAATACTTATATAGCAACGGTTGTATGTTGTAAGTGACAGTGACAGCGGCTGGAGTGCGAGTCAAGTGCGAGTCAAGTGCGAACGTTCAACGGTTGAATTAAAAAAAATTAAGCGCAGCTTTTGTTGTGACACAAACAAAGTCAGACAACACCAAAAAGCGACACGAAAAATTCATAATTTCCATACAAAAACGATAATATTCCAGTTAATTGGCGTGCAGTAGGAAATTATTGTTGCCCAAGCGTGAAATATGTAAGTGTTGCGAATGGCTAAAGAAAATGTGGTCAAAGATGTAACAAAACGAAACTTGGCGAATTTGGAAGCGAATAATTAAATACACAGTGTACAAATTTTGGGCAAAGCGTATTTTTTAAGAAAAACAAGTGCTTTGTACGGAGTGTGCGCTTTTGAACGATATAAACATAGAATATTTAATATTTCTGCAAACTTACAGAAAATATGAACATATGAAACACATGTAAACTTATAACAAAATATGGACAAGTGAAACACGTTATTATTTCGAAATTTGAGAAGCTAAAAATCATACTTTGAAGCAAAACGAAATATCTTTATTTTTATAAAGTTCTTTTTGCAAGTTTTTGTAGCAAAAACACATTTTTGAACTAAAAAAAAAAAAACATTTTTATTGCCGTAAATCACTAATACTAGAATTGCAAAACTTGCGGATATAAAAAATGGCTTCATTCACGCTTGCACACATTTTTGCTGCAATTTTTATTTGCTACCTCTGCAGCACAATACAACAAACTCATGCTGCCACAGAATATAACCGTTATTTGGCGCATATTTTTCAAAAGTATGGCACTGGTGGTACAATTTCATTCGAGGTGAGTAGCAAAATGTTAATTTTTTTTTAAAGATAAGTATGCTTAAAGTAAATTTGAAAAATATTTGGTGTGTTTCTTATTAATTTTTAAAATAATTTATTAATCTTCATATATAATTTAGTAATTATTATATAATATATAAATTAAATTTATATCTCCAATAATAAAAAAAAAATTAGTTTTAAAAATGGTATTTTTTAACAGAAATTTTGATTTTTTTTTGAGAATATTTTGAAATACAACATTTTCGAACTACTTCAAAAACATAAAAATTAATAAAATATAGCATTTACTTTACTGAAATGAAAAATATAAAGCGCTAAATACCCACAAAGGCTGCTACTGTCAATGACCTGCGTCTGTAACGCTATTATTACTTAAAGACTGAAATAAAATATATCATAGCATATTGCTTATTTTATGAATAACGGCATAAGGCAAAATTTATTTTTATATTTTACAAATAGCTTATTTGCAATATAAAATATATACATAAGACTTTTTAGAGAAGTTGAAGTCATTTACAACATTTGTAGTAGGTAAAAAATTTTTTATATGACAAGTTTCTTCGCGTATTAATTAAATATTCTACCCCAAATAAATAATTACTTGCATAAATTTTGCCATATGGCTATATCGACCAGTGTTTAAATAAAAAGAATTTATATTCTTTCCGAAATTGTTTTTCAATAAATATTCGCAGATATTATTAACTTTGTTGGCACAGCATTTTAAGCAGAATTTAGCCGCAATTCTTTATTATTTGTTACTTTTTCTTAAACGTGCTTTGTAAATATAACATTATTTTAATTTCTTAAGATTTTCATTACATAATGAAGTTAAACAAACTTGCATGTGATAATGAATAGCGTCAATAAAATGATTCCGCAAAGCTGAGAATCTACAATCAGCTGGTGTGAGTTAAAAAACAAAAAAACAAAAAGACAGCAATGGTTGCAGGAGCTTTCTTGCTTTGCGCATACAACAAAGAAAAATAACAGTTTTTTAACTCAGCCTTCTAAAAACAAAAAAAAATTAAGAATATGCATTTTTTGTAAAATTTGTAAAATTCAAAATCTTAAGTTTTTGTAAAATTTTGAATTTATTATAAAGAAAAAAAGAAACTCTATTTTGTTCAAAAAATTTTAAAATATGACAATTTTGAAATTTTCTTTTCTTAATTTAAATATATTAAACAGCTTTCTAAAAATAAAAAAATTTGAATTTTCATTTTATTATAAAAGTAAAACTTTGTTTTAATATTAGCTAAAATTAAAAATCGAACTTATTCCTATAATCCTCAGCGGTATTTTGTTAAAATGAAGCCAGGGTCGCAACTAATGCATTAAAAAATAATTTAATCAACTTTAATTAAATTTTTATGGGATCAAGAAAATTATTTTCAAATTTCTAAAGTAATTTTCAAACTTAAACACTGGATTTAAAAAGAGTTAATCCAAAGTTTCTAGTTAAAAATTAAAAAAAAATTATAATTTACATTTTCTTGTATTTGCGTATAATAAATATAAATTTTCAGTTTTAATTTCGATTTTGTATTAAAAAGTAAATTTTTAAATTTTAATCTCGATCTTACAATTAAAAATTGAATTTTAAACTTATGATCTCAAACAAAAATAGTTCTAATTTTGCGAATAGAAGTTTAATTTTTAATTTCGATCTTAAAAATTTAGATTTTAATAAATTAAAAACTAATTAATCTTGATTGATGAATAAAAATTTATAACTTTTGGAATCGATTTTGTTTGAAATTAAAACTCGCAAATTTAATTTTAATCCGAAAAATGTTTACAACCTTGGTAATAACAAACAATTTTTGAAATTTTCTTTCTTAAAATTATATAAGCCTAATATTTATAATTTGAACTTTTTTCTTCAAGTGATCTTCTCTAGAAAAATAATATGTGCCCCAGTCAAAACTCAGTATAAAATCATTATTTAAATAATTTAATTTAGTTTTAATTCGAAATTTCTTATTTAAAAAATTCGCAACCTTAGTAGGAGCAAACTATTTTTTAAATTTGCTTGCTTAAAATCATATAAATATTTTAACTCTTTTTTCTTCAACTGATCTTCTGTCAAAAAAAAATATTTTGTGCTCCAGTCAAAGCTCAGTACAAAATCACTTAATCCGTTATTATTATTCTATTCTAAAAATAGTAAATTTTAGAAGCTTTCACTATAAATTAATATGAATAGCAGTCTACATTATCTAAATCAAATATCCGAGAGACCTATATGAATGTATTTACACAACTTTATACGACATATAAAATATAGTAACATTTCCTTTATGCAATTTCCCACTTAATCCAACCAACACATTTTAAAATCACTATCGCACATGTCTTCTACAAGAGTCCAATGTTGTCGTAATGAGCAAATAATTGAAGAAAAAGACTGACAGTCAGATAAATCGCGACATGGATAGATACAAGCTCATATTTAAGTTATATACAATCATCTATATACATATATGTACAATAGATGTCTTCATAAAAGTAGACAACACGCTGTGGCGTTGACTACTTTAAACGTTTGTGTACATATACATATATATATATACACCTCTTATCAACGCCAACTAACTAACTGGCTCTTTATCTCACATTCTTTTCACTTGATTTCCATATAAGCGCGATCTCAAAATGACAGCACAACGTGCAACAAGTGTTTAGCAGTGCTATCTTAATCTGCTTTATTATAATTTTTGGGTTTTTTTTTGTTGTTGTGTATAAACTTATAGACATACAAACATGTAGGCATATACATATGTATATTTAATTTCGAGTTTTTTTATTTAATTTATGACAGTAGATTTGTAAAAGTTTTTTAAAATTATTATGTCGCGTTGAAAATGAAATGAGATCACATTATAAGTTAGCACTCGAGTAACAGTAAGCACATCAATAGTTGAAAAGACATAGCTAAGTTCTCCAACAGGTTACAAAAAAACCAATATTTGAATATACTTTCCACATACTTTCTTATTTTCTCCTATTTAGCTTTTAAATCATTAAAACATTATTATGCATATTTAATATTGAACTCAACACTAGCTGATAACTGGTGCAATGTTCGGTATTAAGGGCATCGTGCATAAAGCCAAGCCGCGGCAGTTTGTTGCCTGTCAGTCAGCTTTCTAATCAAGTTCAATTAGCCGATTATGATTTATTTACATAAACACGTGCATAGATCTTGACATTTATAACATAAGATTAAGCTACAAATTATATAAAACTGCCGCTACTTATCAGTTTTAATTTCCATAGTCACATAAAGGTAATTATGTTCTTAAAAAATGTTCACGAAGTGTCATTTAAGTGAAAATGTAGTTAGATATGATCAATATTTATTTAGAAAAAATGTTGTAAATACTTGCTACACCTGCTTCTATGGAGAGTTTACGATTATCAAATAAAACATTTCGGTATATTTTTGCTTTTTGGGTCAGATAAGTATTTCTTTTTCTTCTTCTTTACTGGCGTAGACAGATAAATCTTTAGCTCTATGGAGTTTTGAAATTAAAAGGTGAGTGAAATTATTTGATCATAATTTATGCATTTTCTTGCAATGTAGCGTCTCCATAAAATAGAAAAAGTGCTAAAAACTAAATTGCTTCCTTATTTTTCTCGTATTCTAACGCAAACTAAAACATAAAAATAAAAGGGCCGATTGGTTCCAAGCCTTTAGCAATTTTATAAAGCTTTTTGATAAGGCTAAACGCTCTCTAGTCAGAAATTTTTATTTTAAAAATTATATAATATGATAAAAAAAACATAAATATCTTTGCAATAAAATATATTACTTTATGCACGTATAATAATATTCGTTGTAAATGCTAAGAAACCGCTGAATTATTTATAGTTACATGTATTATTACTCATTATATTTGCATTAAACTTACCTTACGCTTAAAAAAACCGCTAACCTAATAAAATACAAATTTCACAACACGAAAAAGTTCCCCATTTAAAAAAGCAAATATTAATAAACGTGCTATTCAAGTCAGTCATCACATCATCCCATAACAGTATTTTAGTTAGAAACTGAATTAATTATTTCTGACTCAGTTTCGCGTTTTTCTAAACACGTTTTTTCATCACTATTAAATTGGCGTTTCGTAAACAAATTTTTTTTCTATATCTATAGCAAGTTAATGTTAAAATTATTAATAATGGGGCGGCAGTATTTAATAAGTAATTAAAATTTACGGACTCACATGTAAATAAGCAAATACGCGTTGTATTTTCTGCTTATATGTAAATTTTTATGTGTCAAAATGTACCTTAAAACTAAAATTTTTGAAAACAATATTAAAGTAAATATTTAAATTTTGAGTAAGTATTTACAAAATATGTTTATATACAATTGTGCAAATATTCATTTTAAACTAAATTCTTTCAAATATTTTATAAAAAATATTCACTTTGAAATCAGCTCATTCATGCGTAGAATTTCATATTCAATAATTTTGCCTTCTATCAACACCACTAAATTTTATTTTTTAACTAAAGAACACTTTTACTTGCTCACGAGTCTCGCTTCTGTGTAGTGACTCTACACATCATGCTTTACCACAAATATATTGTATATTTTCTTGCTAATTGCAGCATAACATTTTCCGCAAAGTCTCGTGCATCACATTTTCTCACTTAAGTATCGAAACTCAACAATAATTCACTCGCAAGTGTTCCTTATTTTATTTTACTTGCTATTTACACACATTTATTCGCGATTTTTATCACTAAGCGAAATAGTCTCTTTAACGCTGTTATTGTAATATATTACCAACACAACTTTTTGGCTCGATACTCCATTTGCTTTTTCTGCACAGCACATTTACACTCGTATATGCTCGTGCATACATAGCTGCCGCGCAAGATAGCTAGGTTCTGCCTCTGCTTGCGCTAACCGCAGCTGCGCACATTCTTTTCACTTACACAAGATCTCACTAAAAACATTGCACACACACAATAATTTTCATATGAATCAATTAAATAGCAATATTATTTCCATTTTATCAACAAATTATGTAATTTAATTTGGAATATTTTCACTAACCTAGCGTTACCGGCATTTCTTCGCCGTCAAAAAGGAACGGGAACTGGAAGAAACTGTTGAAAAAGGGAATAGGGTTACTTTGAATTATGCAAATGTAGGTTTGTAAATATTAAAAAAATTAAATTTGCGTAGGTAAATTACAAAATGAATTTATCGTTCAAATTTTTATATAATAAATAATATAGAAATATTTTGAAATAATTAATTTATTGTTTAAAAAAATGCTGCTTGAATTTTTGATTAAATATGTATACACATTTTATATTTATTTGTAATATTATATATTGAAAACAGCTCACCAAATTCAATTGATTTCTACTGCACAAAAATTCATTCTTCACAAATCCTTACTTTTCCGCAATTTCCTTATTCCTTATCACTACGCTATCTTTTCGCAGATGTCGTTGGCTAATATGTATAAACTCTCTTCATTATTGCATTTTTATTTGAAATTACCAACATTGTCTTCTATTTTAGTTAGTAGTTATTCTGCACAACTCATACATACACATACGTATAAGCTATTACGCATGCGTACGTATCTCAAATGACGCGCAAGCCAGCTACACTTAAGCGCTGCTGCCGCCAACCGCTGCCACGCAAATTCTTTTCACTTCTGCATACAATATTAAGGAAAAAATTGGCCGAACTGTAACTTTTGTATAAACCGATTATATAACAACATTAGTTATATTCTAACATTAATTTACGTAATTAAATTCACAATTTTTTATTTGACAAGTCATCTTCACGACATTTGCAACAGATTATTGTCCAAGGCAATGCTACAATTTGCGAACATAAAATTAAGATAACGATACCCTCTAACCTTGTTTACTAGTTTTTTTTTTTTGGTTTTTTGTTACTGAAAAATATTACAAATATATAAAAAATACTATATTAACATGCCCGAGTGTACAAATACATTTCTATGTACATTTGTATATTTATACAGATTTAAAAGTGAACGACATTATAAATTTAATAGTCGACATGTGTGAGAGCGCAAACTATAATTGAAAACGTGAGTTATGCGGTGCAAATAAAACAAATGTTATTACAATATTTGAATGAAGTGGAAAAAATGCAAAAATAAACACATATACATATATAGATATGTTACATATTTTTGTATACATAAAAAACATTCACTTTCAATCACAGTCAGTGGAAGATTCTTAATATACTGTCTTTTCATATAAGTATATTATCAGATTTTATAAATATGTACATACATGAATACATATATGCACATATAAAGTTCATATATTCAGTCACGAATTCCGAAATACAACAACCCAGAATTTTGTGCGACTATTCACTGAAAAAAAGAAATAATTGCCATGGCTGAGTTTGCATTTAAATATGCTTTTGAGCGAGTGCAAACAATAGAAACAGGTTCATTATTGGAAACATATGCATAACAGGTATGTTTGCAAATATATGTATATAACAATGCTTTTAAGCATCGCCAACGCATGGTATGCATATGCTTGCATGTGTATGTTTGTAGAACTCTATAAAAGCTATGCAAATTTGTATGCAATGCGCATAGATTTTACTGTCGCCATCGGCAGCGTTACTAAAAAGCGGATGGGTGGTGTCGCAGCTGAACTGTTTAATCAGTTTTTTGTATATGTGTGTATGTGCACGCATTTTTATATCGTATGTGGGTAGTTATATATATTTTATAATTTTTATTTTATAATTTATTTATAGTTTTTGGTGAGACATCTTGCTTCTTATATAGCTAAAATTCCTTGTTAATTCAACACAACTCAAAGTAAGCTTGCGTGCGCATAACAAGCTCAACTCTTGCGCTACTGTGTACATATGTACTTGTACTATGTACATTCGAATATGTATGGCTGATAAGCGTGCGAACATTGCGCAAAACGCGTGCGTGACCGAAATTAACGAAGTTTAGCCTAAAAGCCAATAAACCTTTCATTCAATACTGTATTATTTATATGCTTAGGTATACACATATATATATATTATTTATTGACCAATATTTTGTGTAGCAATTGCTAGACTTGTAGGTCATGCAAGCCCTTTCACTACATTTTAAAGCTGTTAAAGCAGTATTTTCACACACGCACAAGCATAAATATCGATAAACGCATAATTTTTAACAAACTTTTATATTTAGTCGCTGTTAAGTATAAACAGCAAATTATTTGGCAAACCGATATTCCACTAACACACGCACTGAGTCTAACGTTAAGCTTTTATTGGCCATTAGATTGGTAAATACCAATATTGGCTGACGGAAATATGCAGCTTTTTATAGTTAGCACTTGAAAGTCTATATATCGTTGCTTTGGACAATAACCCTTGCAAAACTTCGTGAATTTATTTTGTCAGATAAAAAAGAGCTTGATTTTGATCGTTGCGTTTGTATGGCAGCTATATACTATGTTGGTCCGGTCTAAAAAGATTGTATGGATTGATTGTAGCGTTGCATCGAATAACACTCTAGTTCAAAATTCTTTAAGGTATTTCGTCAAATAAAAAATATTTCCGCACAAGAACCTGATTTTCCATTTAATTTAGTTGTTTTAGGTTATATATTTGAAATGACACTGAAACACAATCCCTTATATATATTAAAACAGAACTATTGCATTTTCGTTGCACATTACTGTACTTTCATAAACTATCAATTATACGCGACCACCTGTCGCTACTAAAAGATACTCAAATAATTTTTGTAGATTTATTAAACGTAAAGCAACATCTATTGCAGCATTGACGTATAAAATTTCACATATATTAATTTATTTTACTACATCTAATATATAGAATAAAATTTATTCACAACAATTACTCCGCTTCATTTAATATACTCGTATAAGAGTCGTTGCATACGCGGCGTATACGCAATATTCCAATACAAATTTATTGTGTTTAATTTTTTCTGCACTATTTAATATTCAAGTCAGCAATTTAGCAAACTAAAACATTGTCGATTTAGTGTGATATGAAAAATTGATATACAAATATAGTTATAAATGCTTGATGTATTAAAATTAAACACTAATATGCTAGACATTAAGTCTGTGCTTCGATAACGGTACATTTCGTGCTTAATGTGTTGGGAAATTTAATTTTACTATTTATTTTTATTTATTTTAATGTTTGCCGAGCAGAATGTGTATGATGCTTAAGTTTATGAGAAAATTTAATTATATTTCGTATATTCTACACGTGATACTTAATTGTAACTGTATTTGCGTCACTTTACAGCCTCAAAAACCGGATTGCATATTTTGCAAATAAGGTTATTTTTAAAAATCAAACAAGAAAACACGAAATTACGACTACACCAAAGCTATAATACTCTTCACAGGTTATACCATAAAGCGTATAAGAAAATCTTTATATTGATTTTGGTGGCTCAGTTTGTATGGCAGCTGTATGCTATAGTAATATCTAAAATATATATGTGCTAAATTTCGTGAAGATACCTCGTCAAATAAAAAGGTTTTTCATACAAGGACTTGTATCATATTGTATATACAAATTTTATAGATTTCCGCCTCTATTCAAGGTATACAAATAAATAAAAACCGATAAACAACACTTTCTTGCATATAACATTATTTTTTATGATGTCATGAAATCTATCTAATTACTAACTAAACAATGAGCTGGTGTCAGACAAATATTTTGCAATCGAACTAATAAATATTTTTCGACAAATCGCATAGTTAGTTGCATAATTAACCAAAGCAAATATTATGGCGTTTAAGCGCGTACGTAAACGCCTTAACCAAAAGCATATGTATGTTGTTGCTAATGAACAGCGAAACTTCAATCTAGAAACAAATGTGCATTAAAATTGCAATGCTTGCTGAAGTGAGTGGAACTAGGCAATATATTTTCGAAGGTTAGCGTCATAAACAAAATATAAAGAAGGTATACCTATACCAAAATCTTAGGGACGTAATTGTTAACACTTAATGAGTATGCTGACGCACTGCCAATTAAAGGTATGAAACATTTTCGCAATCAACCCATTAGACCTTGTACAATATCGAAGTAATTAACTGATTTTTGTAAAAATTGTGGAGAATGGAGATAACCGAATTCTAGCTTTGGGGTTCAGACTTTTTTTTTAAATAAATGTAAAGATATTTTGTCTAGTAAAATTATAATTTTTAAGTGCCACATAGCCGTTTAGATGAGTTTGGGATTCAGTCCAGGGAGAAGCAGATAGCTTTATAAACACTTACAAGTCAGAAAAATAACGCCATTTTTTATTATTTTTTAAAAGCCATTATATTCAATAAATACATAAATATAATATGTTATTACAGAATTTCATGTACTTTAATAATCAGTGATTCATTTTGAAAAAAAAATAATGGATTTCTGTGTTTCCGTAGCAGATCTACCATCGAAAAAAGGTGGCTGGCGTTGAGCCAGATTTTGATCGAAATACTTGACAAAACAGCGGCTTAGAAAAAAAGTCGTTTTTTTGTGAAAAAATGTATACTTCAGAGTGGATTAAAAAAAGTTATTATCAAATTTCTTAATCCTTCATCTTTATCTGATAAGTATATCTAAGATGGTCGTGTGAAAATTAGTCGATCGATCTAGACGTTTTGTAGAAATTTTCCTCAGCGGCACTAAAAACAGCGTTTCGAGAATAACGCGTTTAGTGTTTTTTACACTAAGTTAAAGAATGTTATAAATACGCTCATGTCTTCAAAACAATTTGAAAGGTCTAATTCAAAATTTCGCTGGATGTTCTAAAATATATGTAGCATACATTCAATATACAACCAAGGGAATCAATCTTTTTTTATTCAGAAGTGGCTATAACCTCTTAAATAAACTGCACAAAAATCCTTGTATACTATTTCTTCAAAATGAACCAACCCAAAATTAAAATATCAATACATTTTATCGAGGCTTTTGATTTACAAAACGGTTTTTGAAAATTAATATATGCTCTTAAATATAAAACTCTCTCCTTGCATATAATTATTCTTATTAGCATATTGATTTCTGCACTTCCAGGGTCTCGAGCATTTGATGTACAATCTAGGCTTGGGACAAATCGAATTCGAGCCAGAGCATACAATCGACAAACATCGTCCAAAGGGTTTTAAAATAGATAATGCACAACTGACTGCTTATTTTGAGCAGAAAAGTTTTAAAATCGAACCCACCAACGAAGATATCCAAGTATTAATGCAAGACAATGCTCAAGGGAAGGTGGCCGATGAATTGGACATACTAATTAAGGAGAAGGAAAAAGGCATTTTATTGGAGTTCAAAGAGATGCACGATCCAAAGCATAGACATCCGCGTGATAGTGGTAAGTAAAGTGGCATAATAAAAGCCAATATATATTTCTTGATAATATTTTCCTGTAGCAGTGATTCCGTAACTTGTTGTATTCTGGTAGTGAAATTAAAATTTCAATAAAGACCCAAGCATAGTTTTCAAATCAGCCATCAAAGCCAATCATAGTCATTTAACAAGTCTCGATTCATTTCCATTATTCACTTTTATTTCCTGAACAGCTTGGCATGAGGTTTGTAACACCCAGCAAGAAACACCGGAGACCTATTAAAACTCCATAAATGTTCAGCGTGACGAGCAGAGTCGATTTAGCCATGTCCGTCGGTTAGACCGCCTGTATATACTCGAACTAGCCTCTCAATTTTTGAAATAACGATTTGGAATTCAGTTTCGGTGCAGCCGAAGTTAACATTCCTTGGTGTTTTTAATATCTTTCGAGATGACCGTAGGCCAGCAAATATTATTTCATCCAGTCCTACAAAATTATGTTTCATCCGTATCTCGTTTAAAAAATTACGAGCAATTATTTATGTTAAGGTTGCCAACCTTTGCAAAAATTACCTCAAAACATTGAATAAACACTTTCCTCAATCAATTCAACGCTTTATATTTACTATAATCAGTTTGACCTCCACTTTGTCGGCAGATCTGAGTATGAAGTAATAATGAGCCTATCAACGGTGAACGAATTTGGCTACACACACGTTCCAACAAAGGCAACTGTCACAAAGCAGCAATTGAGATGTCAATTTAGTGGCATTTCCACAAAAAACGCCTGGTCTCAGGATGTACATATTTACATATTGTGGTGTGCATAATGAGGCGCTTGGCGCAATTCTTTAAGTATCTACCGGCAACTCTTTATTGCGCGAACTAAGTAATTTATTTAATTGGCATTATGCGCAATTTGATGTCAATGTGACTTTTACTTTTCGCTGAATGCAAAATGAAAGTTTGAAGACTTTGAATAATTGCAAACAATACCGCATGAAGGTTACTTGCCGGATACAAGGGTACGAATTAAAGTTCTTGGAAAGAAATTGCAAGCCAAGATATATTGCAGTATGATTGTTGGTTTAAAAGATAATAGCTCGAAAGAAATATGGAAAAGAATCAAAAAGTTAAAATAAAGTTTCTCTTCCAGGCGAAGCATGTCTGCTCAAATAATTTCAGTGGGAATCCATTCGTTTTTTCGAAAATTTTGAAAAAACATTTTAAAAATCAATTCTATGTAATTCGAGCTCGAAATATATAATATTAAAAAAGCTTAAAACAACTCAAGGCGGCATTGTCAAAAATAGCTGAATTGCCCAAAATTTTGTTTTTTGTGACCTGCCACAATTAATTTTTTGTTCAGATCTAAAAACAGATATTTGAAAAAAAAAATATATTTTTTTAAATTTTATTTTTGTATTGCGACATATAAAACATATATATATGTAAATGATCAGCATGGCGAGCTAAGTCGATTTAGCCATGTCCGTTTGCAGTTTTATCTCTAATCTATCTTTAAGAATCCGACTTTTAGGTAATTTGTTTGATATCGATAATAAATACAATCGATAAAAACCATATAGCATATAAAGGTATATATCAAAAAATATTATATTCCAAATATTATGAATAACATATTACTCGAAATTAGTGAAGAATCTATGCAGGTCTGTTAAAATGTTAAAAGTAGGCGTGGCACTTTTCACTCGCAGCTAAATTATCTTGAGATTGCAACTATAAAAACTTGTGCCATGTGGAATACACTTGAGAACCACTTAGAAAACTCATGCAATTCAACATTATTATATGCACATAATTTGTTACAAGCACTTTGCATTTATTCTTTATTCGTGATCTCGTATATTTATATAATATTATATGTATGTTACTTTGTAAAATTTTGACAATAACAAACGATTAGCCTTCACAAAACAAGAGTTATTATAATGATAATACAAAAGCGTAACGCTTCGTAGCGCTAATTATTATAGTGTAGACTTAAAATTGAAGCTATCTCAATGTCATTATCATTATTATTTTGCAATGCTGCTGTCTAAATAGATACTCACACGAGGTAGCGGCAATGGTGATGAATTTAGCAGTGCTTGAGATTTATACTTTTTGTTTTGCCGAAATAATACTGCATTTGCTTTTATTATCAGGTTTTGATGTATATATTTTTATAGTTTTTTTCTCATTTGAAGTAGATAAGACTATAGGCGAACTACTAGTCACGTTTTTGCATATTAATTTCAAATAATTCTATCTCAGTAGTGTCCCAGCAGATCAGTTTTCAGCAATAATGTGTAACAAGCACAGTTATTATCAAACCTATAAAGGTAAAATCGAGATTTCGGCTTAAAAGTCGAATACTCTCACAAAATAGGAGAAATTATTGTTTTCTAATGTTTTTTCGCCAAAGCCAGTTTCAAGGCATTGCCAGCGAGTTATCAATCCTTAGTTATATTTTTTCTTTCGAGTTCAGTTTTATCAGTTTCGCACCTCAGATACTTCAAGAGTTGATTCAATCTTAACCAGTTCAATTATCATTTCATTATTCATAGAAAGATTTCGCATTGCTTCCCGTCAATCTTAGCGCCTTCATGAATTTCGGGAATTTCGGAAATTTCGGAACGCTCTTTAAATGCTTTAAATGGATCGAGGTTGATAACTGCAACTAAAGCAAGCTATAGTTTCCGAAAGTAATGTTTCTTTGACTATCTACTAGGGTCTCTGGTTTGTAAATAAATGAAATGGGAAAATTATATATGTTTCACGATTGCCGAGTGCATACCTTGGCGAGTTTTAATTTTAGTCTCCAACTCTCTAGGACAATTTTCTTATCCATATTCTCTATCAAATTCAAGTAGGTATTAACCTACATATATTCTCAAGTACTTCTCATAGAAAGCGACAGCGGCATCGCACAGCAATTAATAAGTTGGAGTAGCGAAATTTTTCTTTGGTTGCACTCATCGCACGGCAACTTTCTCATCCAAAATATTTCAAGACGGACGACCTTTCTGATGTATACTACTATCTGCTATGTATGCTCTTAATAGGTGCGCCGCCAATACATGATCCTAGACTTTTGTCCCGCTATCCTTAATTTTCTGCACACCAGGGACTAGCTCATCAACCGACCGCGTCGAAACTCGAAATATCGCTGTATGTTATATACGTATAGAATTCACTCTAAGACTTTCTCTTCCAAAAATAAACAACGACTGATATGGTTGTCTTCCCTTTTTTAATGCGGCTGTTTCTATACTCGGTAAAATTAAAACTACGACTCGGATTTTGCTGAAATTTCATAATTATCGAACCGCCCTCGTATATATTAGTCAAAATTGCTTCTATAACCAATAAACACATCGCTTGTGTTTTTTACAACCTATCTGGGGATATCATATAAGTAACTCTATATTCATATAAATATTTCTATGTGAATTTGCAGATAATCGTTTTCTTTGCAAAATCTTATCTTTATAGCTTAGATGTGCATACATGCATATCTATATACTAAGTCCTTAAAATGTGCAAGTTGAAGGTGAAACTGTCTTACACGTTTGTAGTAGATTAAAATTTCACAGTTAAAAAAACATATTTATACGCAAAATAAAAATATGCTAAGTTGTTGTTTTTGTGTTAATCTGGCTTTTTTAGATTATTTGTATTTACGCTGATTTAAATGCTAAACAAACAAGTAAACAACAAAAAATACAAAAATATCAATTTATTTAAAAGCTAAACCCTTTTAGTACCAAAAATTTAATACGCTTTAGAAAAACAAGAAATTTCTGTACATTTTAAGCGCGAGCAAGCAAACAACGACGCAGACGAATTTTTTCTGGTAACTTCTTGTGAAGGGTCAACACTGGCAGATACGCGTAAGGCTGACAAAAATGCAAATCTTGACAAAATAAAATAACATGAAAAAACGTTACTTTCGGCTGCACGGAAGCTATAATACCACTCACAAATAAAAAAAAAACAAAAGCAGTTTATATGGCAGCTATATGCTCTATTATACCGATCTGAACAATTTGTACTGTTGCCTTGGACAATAGTACATGCCAATTTCGGAAGGATATCTTGTTAAATAAAAAGTTTTCCATACTAGAATTTTATTTTGATCGTTCAGTTTGTGTGACAACTATATGCTATACTTGCAATGGTGTGAATTCGACGGTTCTGACAAATGAGCTGCTTCTTGAAGAGAAAACTACTTCAGCCATGAACAATATATAATATAATAATAATAATATAAACACTGTACAGGGTATAACTAAGTAAATAAACAAAACAAATACAATGCAAAGTCCAAATATGCGATTGCACACAAATACAGTTACTCATACGACGTGTACGGCATACTAAACGAGCGCTATGTATGCAATACAGAAACCCATTGCACCAAAACCCTCAATGTAAGTGGCACAAAAACTTACACACACATACACACATGAACACACAAAAGAATGTGGAAAATGTAAATAATAAATTCAACTTTGCAAACAAGTAAACAAAATTTATAAATTTTATTTGCATATTACATATAATGTGTAACCGTATATATATACATATATATAATATATCGTACAATAACACACAAACAGCAGTGAAGAAGAAAGTTGTAAAAAACTGTAAAATCTTAAAGAAAGACATAATCAATGCTTTAGGTGCAAACAAAAACGCTTAACATTGCAACAATGACTTTAGTCGCTGGTAATCGCTTTGATTTATGAAGCTTTCAAGCCTGTAACCTCATTCACGTTTTTATTAAATTTTATAAAGCAACTGTAAGTGCTTAAAGACGACTTTTTAGCTTATGTCAACTTTTGTAGATTTATTTTTTACGTTTGTGATGCTGTCTTAACTTTCTTCCGTGAAATTTGCATTTTCTTTACAATAAATGAAGAAAGTATACAAATTATAAAAAATACTTTACGAAAATGTTCAATATAAAGCTTGTGCCATGTTGTTCTTTTGCTAATTACATCTACTTAAAGTCACCTCACCTCTTATTTGCTATACAATAAAGCTGTTAAGAGTTCGTTGAGCTAAAAATTCTTTAAATCACGTGTTTCATGTTACTATGTTAAGTGCATCTCGATTCCCAGCATAGCGGCGCGTGTTAAATTGTCACTTTGTATGTAAATAAATAATTGTTTCTATTATTGTTGTTGGCATTTTGTCATTATGCCGGAATACCTTCATGCGTAGACGTAAACTTAATGGCATAACGCCGACAATTATGGGCTAACGCCATATTTAATGTGTCTCAAGGCGCTCGGGTCTGGCTGGCTGACAGTCGTTGAATAATTAAAAAATAATTTTGACGCTAAATGTGCGATAATGCTAATTCTAACTGTGTTGACGTTGTTGCTGAGTTTTTGTTTTTGTAATTTTATTCTATCATATAGCAAGATCGTTCATCGTCAGCTGCGCTGCTCTGTATTGCGTATAACTTTTTTATGGTGTTGACTGTGGGCTTTGCAGATATACGTACTTAAGATTACTTCACAGCTCTTCTTTTTGATTTATATAGGTTCTGTAGGTTATAATCCGCTTGAAAATGCTTCCGCGTTATGCACATATTTGTGGAAGTTCACTTAAAATATAAATATAAATATAAATATCAAATACAACATTTTCACCTGACAATTTCCAAGAACTGAAGATTACAACTTTGATTATCAGCTAAATAGATTCTATACATCTCCTATCAGCTTATAAGGATAAGTCTAGACTAAATATACTGCGTTCGTCGTCGGTTTCTTTTGAATGTATGTATTTGGTACATCTACCACATCTCTTCTTGGTGTTTTGATTTTTCTAGATTTGCTATATTCCGCATAAATTGTGCTTAAAGCTTACCAAAAGTTGGTCCAGCTTCTTTTAGCACTTATACTAAACAGTGTCCTCACAATTTTTTAACATAAATTGCTTTGAGAATTTTTTTCTGTCAGAAGTAGTACACAAATAACTCTTAATAGAAATTCGGTGTTCTTAGTAGTCAGGTTGCGCAATTAAAAAATTTAAATGGTGAAAATGATTCACCGAACAATCGCGGGTAATATGTACGAAAGCCTAGAAATTATTCAAGCTCTATTATTGCGATATCTTTCGGATGTAACAACTGCTCAACTTACTCCTCAAACTAAAAACAGCAAGCTTTCTAAGCTTTCTTTGACTTTAAAGCTTCATAAAAAGCTCACATAACTGCTCGACAGTTCTCTGGAAAATACAATATTATATCTATTATATTTCTAAGTTCTGCTATTGGCTGAGAAGACCTATGGAATTTCTAAGCTGATTTGTGCTGGCAAGCTTTCGCAATTGATCTAGCAGCTGAATGCGCTTTTCATTCTCAAAAGCTTTGATCCTTTCGTACTGTGACTTCGGCAAAATTTTAGTTTTTTTTTTCAAAGTTGAGCTAAAAGCTTTATTTTCGTACTATTCGTCGAAATAACTCTTCTTATATTTTTCTTTCAGATGCTTCTTTGGACGCTGCGCCAATCTCAGCTAATGTTTGCCTCTCGCCAAAGTCCATGCTACGTCTAGTCGTCGACCATAATGATCTACACAAACGCAAACTCTACAAGACTTACACTTCGGATGATGACACGAAAGCGCATAACTCCGAGGATGAATACAATGAGTTCATCAATGATGTACAGTTAACACCGGTAGCGTTCATGAAACTCTGTCCAGCGTTGTTGGCGCAAATTGATCAGCATGTCTGCATGCGACCTGCGCCACTCACTAACGGCGTGGATCCCAAGCAGGCGCTGTGGAATGGTGAGTTCTCATACTACTCTTGTATATATAATCGCACTCTTTACACTTATATATCACAATATTTTTCTACCCGACAGCTTGGATATATGCCAGCGTTTCGATATTCATACTCTCCGCTTGCGGACTGCTAGGCATTTTGCTGGTGCCGCTCATGAAAACCGTCGCGTATCAAGAGATTTTGAAATTCCTCGTTGCCGTCGCCATCGGTACGCTAGCCGGTGATGCATTAATGCATTTACTGCCACATGCGCTGGTGCCCGATCATGATGATCACGATGAGCATGCGGTAGAAACCGCTGAGTCGGCGCATGATACACATGAAGCAGTTTGGATCTGCGCCTGCGCTTTTTTCACTTGTATCTTCATGTACGTTTTGGAGCATATATTACCGTTATTGAGGGGTGACAGCGCCGGCGGACATGGACATGGTCACTCACATGGCGGTCACGCGCATAAGCACGAACAAACGCATGCGCACCACACAGAGCACGGGCATCACGCAGAGTATGCGCACCAAGGAGAGCAAGCGACGACAGAGAAACCAACTGACAATGCGCTCAACGCCAACATTGTAGCGTCGATCAACAACGATGCGAAAGAGATCAATATCATGTTGAATGAAACGAAAAAGGATGCGAAAACGCCGAATCGTCCACTCACGCCCGTAGCCTTCATGGTCGTCATCGGCGATGGCCTGCACAATCTCACCGATGGCCTAGCCATAGGCGCCGCTTTTGCCAGCGATCCAGTAACGGGCATGGCCACCGCCTTCGCCGTACTCTGCCACGAGCTGCCACATGAATTGGGTGATTTCGCGCTTTTGCTACAGACGGGCGTTTCCTTGCGGCGCGCCGTCTACTTGAATATTGTCAGTTCGGTGTTGAGTTTTTTGGGCATGGCTATCGGTTTGTTTATAGCCGGCGCGCACGGCAATATGACACAATGGATTTACGCCTGCACAGCCGGTTCGTTTCTCTATATTGCGCTCGCGGATCTGGTGCCGGCGATGAGCGAAGTTGAAGCGCATGCGCATGATGCGAAGAGCAAACTGAAGGGTACATTAATACAGATATTTGGCATGCTGTTGGGTGGTTTTATTATGTTGGCCATCGCTGTGAATGAGCATGCGCTATCGGCGCTTTTTAAATGAAAAAGCAACAACAACAAAATGCAAGCGGCAATAATTGGTAATGCGCTTCTCAGTTCTGTAAATTGAGTGCGCAAATGTGAGTTATGAAAAAAACGCATTCCTACACTACATTGTAGAATTTTTTTATTACAATAATTATGTATAAGTTTGTATGTTTTATGGTTTTTAAGTTTAAAAGTATTATTAAATGTATTGTAGGTATAGAAATTAAGTGTTATAAACGATTTATAAATTACAATAAAATTTTAAATAAATTAAAAATCTCGATTAAATAAAATGTTTGAATTGATCGGAAAATATAGACATACATTTTGGCGCATGTGTGCTAATAGCAGAGAATGTTGAAGAATTTTCTCTGATCATACCCACTTTAAAGAAATTTTGCATCTACCAGATATTCTTCGTTTCGTTAAATAAAAAATAAAACAATATTTTAATTTAATTATTTATTACAATTAAAGTAAAACAAAAACCTTTTTTAACTAATCAATGCAATTCATGATATTCATGCTATCTGTTGGTGTGTTTCTTCAAAAGGCTCATTAGGCAGACGCGCAGGGTTCTAAAAAAAAAGAAAACAAAAAAAAAAATACTGACAATTTCCAAGAATTATAATAAACATTTTATTTATTTACCAGTTTCTTAGCGCGTTCTTCCAGCGTGCCATACGATACATGATCCAAGGTAAAGCCAGCTGGCAAGCCAACACCTTGTACACGATACAAAGCATCTTTGTCACCCTCATTAGCAATCTTATGTGCTGCGGCTACCGTACATTTGCCAAGGAAACGTGATGAGGCCACCATTGGACCACGTGATATATCTATATGTGTGCCCATGCGATAAAGCGTGACACGTCCTTGATTCTGCTGTGCAATGCTGGGCAACTGCTCTCGCTTATAACGCGAATCGGCAAACATTTCCAGTGCCAGCTCGCTATTTACATCAAGACGCTCGATTTTCAAATCTTTTGCGGCTAATTTAATCATCGCTGCGGACAGAGCACGCATTTCAACTTTGCTGGGTTGCCACGATTGCGCTTGCAGCACTATGTCGTAAACAAAACTGCCTGATTTGACTGAAATATGATGAATAATATATAAATATTTTGTTTATAATATGACTGCCATATAATTCTTACTATTTGGTCCGGGGAAACTATGTAATTGCAAATGTGCTTCATCAGAAAAGCTCTTTTCGAGTGCTGCACCCAACATGAAGCTGCATGTGCGCCAGAATGATCTGTAAAAAATTGCATAGAAAGTTATTGTGATTAATAAATGTGTGACTTGTTAACTATTTACTCTTTAATTTGTTAGTTACACATCCAATGTAAAATAACATTACAAATTTATTAACTTACTTATATACTTGTACAATAATAACTTACTTATTTATTAAGTGTGGATCAGCTACTGTAAAGTTAAGCAACTGTAATGTACAAGATTCTGTTAGCGGCCGGTGCATATCCCATGGTACATTTCCATCTTTTAATGCTAATGCGGAGCGTTTGCAATGCCCATCACTTAAATGCTGCGCGCAATTGTAAGGTGTAGATATGTAGGCGTTCATAGCTAGCGTGACATCCTCGGGTAAACCCAAATAACGCACTTCAATTTTTTCTACTCTACCAACAGCTTCCTTTTGCCGGCGTTGCTCTTCCGTGAACAATTCATTGCGTTTAGCTATTGCAGGATTGAGTATTTCTTTATGTGTAGAGTAACTACCTAGAATTGAGCAACTAAATTATAGAATTGCTTTTTATTACAAAAAATTAAAGTGTAATCATTAGAAAATGTCCTAAAAGAGTTGGTCACTTTTTAGATAACACTAATAGCATTAATAAACTCACGTATATTTGACAACCGATTAAAGCGATGCAATGTATTTAATACTGCTTGAAAGAGCATTTTATTCCCGGCCATTTCTAGAAAATTCAATACAATTTTCTTTTAACTTTAGAAGTTAATTTTCTATATTCTTTTTCAAGCGACAGCAAAATTGTTATCAAATCACAAAATTTATTTAACAGCTGGTGCCAACGTGCTTGGATATTGCCACTTAGTTAAAACAAAAAAGACTACAGTAGATTCAGCTATTTTTTACATAGTAACAACCTCTGAAAATATAGTTATAGCAGTTTACAAAAATATGCAACCAAAGACACAATACAGATTTAAAATGATAAATTATATATAATACATTTCTGATATTATAATATATATTATTAATTTACTGCTCGCTATCGAACCAAAATAGTCTTTCATTGTGACTGCCTTCGCTGTTTATTGTCAATGGCAGCTTCAAAATAGAAGAAGCATCGGTACGGTTGTCACAATTTTGTTGGTCATCTTTATTCGTTAAACCATTTATTGTAATTCTGTGCAGATATTTTCCTCAAATCATTGTGAGTTTGATTTAATAAAACGCCTACAAAATGAACATGGAACTTGTGCGCAATGTGCCAAAAGGTGGCTTTAATTTTGACAACTGCAAAAGGTAAATTATTTTTATTTGCGTTGAACGCTGCATTGCTTATACTTTCCTTAACAGAAATGAAATGCTGCTTAGCTCCGGTTTCCAACATCCAAAGACTGTAAAAACGGGCACCACAATTGCAGGTATTATATTCAAGGATGGCGTAATATTAGGAGCAGATACACGTGCCACCGAGGGACCAATTGTGTCGGATAAAAATTGTTCTAAAATTCACTATCTGGCTAAAAATATGTAGTAAGTGGAATTATAACAAGTGCTTGTTTTAGCATTTGTATATATGCTAATGCACTAAATGTTTAATATAAATTCATAACATTTGTAGCTGCTGTGGTGCCGGTACTGCTGCCGACACAGAAATGACTACCGATCTAATTGCATCACAATTGGAAATGCACCGTTTAAATACGGGTCGTCAAGTACCAGTTGTAGCAGCCAACACATTATTGAAGCAATTTCTATTTCGCTATCAGGGTCACATTAGCGCTGCCTTAGTGCTTGGCGGTGTTGACAAGACTGGCTCATATATATATTGTATACATCCACATGGTTCCACCGATAAGTTGCCATATGCCACAATGGGTTCGGGCAGTTTGGCGGCAATGTCTGTGTTTGAGTCACGTTGGAAGCCCGACATGACCGAAGAAGAGGGCAAATTACTTGTGCGCGATGCTATTGCGGCTGGTGTCTTCAATGATTTAGGTTCTGGTTCTAACATCGATTTATGCGTTATACGCAAGGATTCGGTCGATTATTTGCGCAACTATGAACTAGCCAACTTGAAAGGCAAAAGACATGTAAGCTGTTTTGAATTATGCATAGTTGAAGGAGTTTATTTAAATATTGTTTGATTTAATACAGGGTGATTACCGTTTTAAACCTGGCACAACTGAGCTAGTCGGCACCGAAGAAATAATCGAAGTTATACCCTTTGAAGCTTTCCACAAAAAGCTGTATGGGGATGAAACAGGTGAAGCTATGGAAGTTGGTGCTTAACCTAAGTCACAGAATGCATGTGAAAACATACGAAAATTAATTAAATCTTGATTTTTGCAAATAAAATAGTTTTTAAAGAATTATTCGTGGTTTAACTTTTTTGCAAGAAAATATATTGTATTATATATTCATATACACTTGATATATATAATTTTTAGAGGCGAATCGAACAAACAGCTGGCGTAAATCAAAAACACAAAATTTCATAAAATAAACTGTATTTCGAAATTATAAAATTTTTTTTTGACAATATAATCATACTTAGGTATATACATATATACATAAATATGTAAATACATTTTTTTTATAGATATATTTATGTGAATAAATGTTCGATCTTACATTTCTACATAGGTAGGCATTGTCATGACGCCGCAATTATTTTTCCTTGCCGACATCAAAATATAACCATCATTACCCCAGTAGGTTGACCACGAATTCTTTACCAACCAATAATCCTCACCTTGTATGGTGCCATAACCAACAGCCAATACGGCATGATCTAACTCGTCTAAACCATTCTTACATTCTGGCTCATAGTAGACACCATGCGAATAGAAACTAAACGAACGTGGTGATGCATCAATGGCTACCGAAAGTGGTCCATGCTTGAGCAGGGCAATTTTGAAAGCGTTCGGATCGCCTGAAGTCACATTAACGAAGCCGGTGATCGGTGCGACGAGTGTGAGATTTCTTGCGTGACAATAACCATCTTGACCCAAATAGGGACCGTATGCCTCTTCAGTTGGTACACCGCCCATTTTCATCATCCATTGATAAGCGCGGAAGTCTTCGCCACCATCACAACCATTGTTGCCATATTGCCAAGAACAATCGATGAGCGCCTGCTGCGAGAGTCGCACAAGATTTCCGCCATTTTTCAAAAAATATGCACCTTCGATGTGACCAATGGTGCCGAAGGACCAGCACGAGCCGCAAACGGATTGATCTAAAGACGAATAATGGTTATATTTCAATCAAGATTTTCTTACTTAGAAGTAGTGTTAAAATTTTATAATACTCTGAGAGCTTTTTACATCAAAAGCTCCAAGCTTTCAAACACAATATTCTGAGAGTTTTAACCATAAAAAGCTCTAAAATTTTAAACGCTTTCTTGAGCTCAAAGCTTCTTTAGAGTACGTTGAGTTAAAAATTGATATTATTCTGAAAGCTTTTAACATAAAAAGCGCTCAGTTGTTAAACACTTTCATGAGCTTAAAGTTTATTTCGGGTAGTTTTACAGTTAAGTAGGTTGAAAGTTAATATTACGCTTTTAACATTAAAAGCTCTAAACTTTCAAACACTTTAATGAGTTTAAAACTTGTTTTAAGTATTTTTAGTGAAAGTGAAAGCTTAGTTTTCGCCGAAAGCTTTCGCCTAAAGCTGAACTTTCATTCATATAGTATTAAATCGCATTCAAAAAACTTACCCTTAACAGGCGTCACAGCGCCATACAAACGCCAATCATACTGATCGGGCAGATCATCTTTAAGCTTTGCAACATTGTATGGGAATGGTTTGCCTGTATTGTAAATACCAGACGATTTGTAGCCACGACGCGCACGCAATTCTTCCTCTGTCTTATCAGCTAAATGGTTGGCTGCCAGCGTGTAGCTCAAATGTGCACGATTTTTCGAATGTATGAAACGTAAATTTTGTCTATATATATTTTTGCGATATTCATGCTCCTTATCGGTCTTATATTTGATGCCATGCTTGGCTTTGAAATGATTGAACGAATGCTCAACATGTTCATCCTTAGCGGGATGCACGAATTCTTGCATTGGATTGAATGTTGCATAGTGACCAGCACCAGGTCCCGGGAAGGGTACACAAGGCATACCTATAAATTTAAAACAATTTGTAAATATAGAAACTTTTTTGAAAGGAAAATAATTGCAAACTCACTGTCATCCAATTCGAAGACCTCATTTGGTATATCATCATGTTCATAACTGTCATAATCCAAGAAGTAATGATCGAAATGTGAACCCAACAATGTGTTGTAACCACGCATCTCATAACGTACCGGTATCGGTTGACGTGCAGCTGGATAGTGTGGCGATTTCTTGTACCGTACCCAGAGTGTATACACATTACGCTTCTCACCGATCACCTCTTCAAGGCGGAACTTGTCACAAGTGAAACCGAGAAAGTTTTCTGTGCCCAAAAGCGTGAAGTTTTTAGCATCCGGTAGTATAGTTTGTATTTGTACGCGATTTTCAGTGGTGCCATTCAATTGCAAACACGTGACCTTATTCAATTCCTCATCGGTAGTAATGGGTGCTAATTTGAGTAAGGTGCCATAAGGCATAACGCTGGCCAATTGATAGGTCTTCACCATGCCGCCATAATAATCGATACGTGAACGTTTAGTGAGCTTGTCATACCAAGCGTAGAAGGGTTCTGCAATTTCGGCATACGGTATGTACAGTGTGCCCTTGGTAATGTAAGACTCATCCCATTTCGGCGGTTTGGTGGCAAATACTACGACAAAAGAAAGTTGTTACTCAATAGGTCAATGAATCAAACTGATATTTTGAGGTTGGGTATTTTTATTGTATGTTTTTTTCTAAGTCTACTGGTCCCAGCAGGATCCTGGAATTCATCAGAGTGCTGGGCCTTTGTGAGTCCTTGTGAAAGTGGAGAGGCCGCAATTGACCTTAAGACTGCAAGCTTCAATCTATTTCTATTCTAATTTAACGCCTACTAGCCTCTGACGGTAAATATATTAGTTGCTAATAAACTCTATCAGAAAAACCGCTTGCAACTTATAAGGATCAGTAAACTCTTCTTTGCGAATCTAAGACCATCATAGTCTCACTCTCATACTGGTCTCTGGCTTTTGCTACTAATTTCACCTTAACCCAAATCCCATCTAACTCGCCTTCAATTCGTTAACCACCTGCTATAATTGATTCCTCTATCTTGCCACTATCTCATTTTCCAAATTAATAGGCTTCTTTAGACATCCCCAATCCATAATACTATTTAAAAGCATGTTGATTCACACGATCGAAATAATTAAATCGCAACAGATGCAGTTTCTCAAATACTCATGTGAAGTGTCTCAGCGGAATCTCATCTGATAACCTCATTTAATCAAAATATGTAAGTACATACATACATATGTGTACCTTATCGAATACTAATTGACACACCTAATAAGCTGTGTAATCAAGCAATTAGAAGCCACTTATACTTGGCGAAACATTCTTGACACAATGACTATTGCCCCAGATATATTATAGACATATTTGCTAACTTAAGCTTCGATAGCAAGACAGATAAGACACGGATGCCCATATAATAAAATGTAAGATATAGTCGATATTACTAAATTTGAACTTAACGACTTAATGATATCAATTCCCACAAGGGTAGCACGATTAACGGGTTTTCGTAACGATAATATTGAGGTTTCTATACTGAAAATGCTATAATTAGTAATATAATCTGGAGATAAAGGGGCTTAGAGACACCTGCTGTGAAATAACCACGCTCACGATAAATTAATAAATAAGCATTAATTAAGTAACAGCTATCAAAAAGACTAACTACGAAAAGTGTACCGGCTCATTGAAATCCAAAACCATAGAAAATTTTGACTACAGATTAAAATAATACATAATTCTGCTTTTTTTAGACCGGGTGCTGATATGAGGTTTTATTCTTCAAGAAAGAGTGCAATCGATTTATGGATTCTGCTATCGCATACTAAAGCAACAGAACTTTTTCCGTTAACTCTATAAGGTAATAACTGCGATTTTACTAAGATATACTCTTTCTACCTACTGACATATTCAAAATGCGATCTCACTCGAATATCTCCACTTCTTACTTTTCTAAGTTGATTTATTTGGATACCATTTGGCGAACTTTGAGTTAATCATTTATTCAGCTGTTCAATTGAGTGCTCTTTGTTTTCCTTCGTAAATCTCAACAAATTGATATGCTCGGAACACAAAAAACATTTTTACACACACACATTTACACTTTTGTGAAAGCATTGCTTAGCGTAGTGAACAAAAAAACAAAAACAAACTCGATCTTTGAAATGGCGGCTTATGAGATTCGTAAGAAAAAAATGCCGAAAACAAAAACAATAACAAAAGAACGGCAAATAAATCGGTGCAAAAAAGATCGGTAAAAAAGAAATTGTTCAAAAAGCAAGAACACGCTTGGTAAACTAAAGCAGATAAAAGAACTTTCTAAAAACAGAAATATTAAAACCGGCGAATTGTGGCGCTGCTTAGAATAATATTGATATATTGTATATGTATATATTTATTAAAAATACAAAATTACTCGCCTTGAATACCCAATAACAATAATATTAAAAAAATATAATTGAATTTTTCTAGAAATCTAATTGACTGCACTTACCCTCCGCGCTGAAACCGCAAAGCGCCAACAACAAAAACACAGCGAAATGCATACTGCGCTCGCTTGTAAACGAAACCGGTCGGTTTTTACACAAACACAGAAGTTTCGCAGATGACTTTTATTGATATTTCACCGCGTAGATTTTTATTTTGCGATTAATCAATTCCAACTAAAATTATTATATATATTATTTAACAACTGTTAGCAAATTAAATATATATGTTTTTTCAATCCACTATAAATGGCGTGTTCTATCGACCGCTGTGAGCGGACTACTAAGCGCTACGCTCAACTAAAGCGCCAATAAATGCGGCGACGGCCAACATAAGTCGTGTTGTTTTCATCGGGAAGCAACAAAAACTAGCTCGTGTGATTGTGTGCGAATATAGATTTGTTTGTGTGAGTATGTGGAGGGTCAAGCAGCAAGTAGGAAAAGCCAAGCTCGGTCGGAATCGCATTTTTTAAAACCAACGCGCGTCCATTTGTTGGATAAACTAAAGAGTAGACCAAATACTATAAGAGGAGAAACTCAGTCAAGCATCTAGCAAAGGTCTAAACTTCTGCTATATGCATAAGCATTATTCAAACCAACTGGACCAATATCAGTAAATTTTTTATAAACACTACCTGGATATCGAGCTTCGTTGAGCTGAAGCGGATTAAAAATCTTTTAATACTTAAAATACTTTTACATCCATTTTAAGTTCTTCAAAAATCCTAATAAGAAGATGAGTAAAGATCTAATGCGCATACATTCTCAGCTCGCTTAAAAGATACGAGAGGTCGAAAGACCAATACTTAGTAAATTTGCAGAAACCAGATGTAGTGTGATTTATTCAAACCCAGTATACTCGAAATTTTTTCCTATTTGTGTTGTGTTGGTTCTACAACGTGTAGACTAACTTCCGAACTCTTCTATTCAGAGTCGTAGAGAGAAAACCGGTGCCCGGGGAGAATATAGGATGCGGACCCCTGATCAATCACGTGTTGAAGAAAAAATCCGCAAAAAACTTTTGCAGAACATTAGGCGTTGAGCAATTGCTCGCGATCTCTCTCGGTTATTTCTTCCATTAGATTACATTACATTTGAAATTATCTGCTAAAAGGCAACCAGTACTAGCAAAAAAGGGAAGTTACAGCACAGCAAATGATTTCAGACTTGAATTTTTTCGAAGACTATTGCATGATTTCTCGGGTTATTTCTGTCACAGATAAAATATTAAACATAGCCGCATAAGCTACTACATATCACATGTATATACTTCAGATTTCATCGTGCGCAACATTTTAATGGTGATCCATGATTTATGTCTACTCCCCGATATGCAATTTCCGATTAGATTAAAAAAACTTATAAATCTTGTTTGTATGTATGTATGCATATCTCTTTGTGGACTTACTCAACACTATGCACAGTAACTTTATCAAATTGTTGTTCTACAGTATTAAACGATTATCGCTTTTTCAGTTAGGGTTACTGGACTTGACTATTCTGTTGCTTTCTATGTTGAAAGCAAATATTGTAGTTATTTACTTACAATATATATTTAGAATATAAAGACGAGCTAGCGATAAGGCGGACAGATGGCGAAAAGCCGGTAGCGGACATACAAACAACCACACAAACAAATACACGCAATAAACAAAAACAAACTGGGGACATAAGCAACAATTACGAAAAGATTTACTGAAAGAGCGTGAGAGAGTAATTAAGAAGACAATTTGCATATTATGAATAGAGCGCTTGGAGGCCGAAATGAGTAGAGAGCGCATTATTTACAGTGTGGTTTTCTGTTTGAAATGAATAAATTATTTCTAGAAGTAATAAAACCGTTATTAGACATAATATTAATATTTATTTTAATTAAACAAATATTTAAATAACAAGTGAGTATTGACATTATACACATTTGCGCAAATCGTTAGACTAGACTACTGTTAAAATAATATTTGCAATATTACAATATTTATAAGTGGCTTAAATAAACATATGTATGTATATACACTAGTATGAAAATTCTTTATTATTTGATAAATATAATAAATGCTTTGGTTGTGTAATTTGTTCATAATTATGCTTACTTTAAACTGTTTTAATATAATTAGCACATAAAATTTAAAATTTGATTTTTAAATATTAAATTTACTTATGAGAAAATTGTTAATTGTTTAAATATTATATAAAGGTTTAATTAACATTTAATTTAATATCTTTATTATTTACAATATTTCATTTAATATAATTATATTTTAATAATATATATTTATATATATGGCTCTCATTTGCTCTAATATCACAAATTTTACTAAGACTAAGTACATTTTAATATTTTATTTATTAATTATAATTTAAAATAATATAAAATATTTTGAAGACATTTTAAATATACATATATAGCATGTATGAAAAACTCAAAAAAATAATTTTAACGTTGCTGAGATATCTGGACCACTAAAAACTACAAAATAGTATTATAATTTCCTAATTCTCATATAATTCATTGTCAATAACAAAAAGGCTCCAAAATTAATGTAAGCGTGAAGCGAAATCACGAAGCCGAATTTAAGTGTTTTATAGACGTCATAAAAATAAAAATAAAAATTCCATGTGTTTTATTAAAAATATATAAAATCTCTCACTGAGCGCTTGAAAAATCATGTGACAGCAGATATTATAAATATCAATAGCTCTGCTTTCTAGATTATGCACCTTATTTCGCTTATTTGATATTTTTTTTCTGGACTAAATAATATATTTTTTACTATTTATATCTGGACCTCAGGCTATACAGGTGTAATTTTTTCGTAAAACAAATAGGACATTAAGGCACATTTTTGAAACACAAGCTTATTTGTGAAACCTTAAATTTATATGAATGTTGGAAATAATGTCGTTTTTTGGAAACTAACAAACTTCTAAAGAAATATATATATATATATATTTTAATTAATTGTACTGAAATTGTATAATTTTTTATTAATTTTAAGAAAAAATATTCATTTTCGTTCGTACTCTTTTAATAATTTTTTTTTTGGTTATATGAAAAATACCGTAATAACTATTATTTTAAAGTTAAAGCCTTTAGATATATATATATTTTTTATAATAATTTTGTATTTTATGGCGTCTCATTGTATTCCCTCCGTAGTTTGATTTTATTTATTAATTAAAAACTAATTTATTTCATTTTATATAATATATTATTTCATTTAATTCATTCATTTAATTATCTTAATTTATTAATTTTTTTTTTAAATTTAATTATTTTTATTTATTTAAATTTTAAATTTAACAATTTGTTTTTTAAATTTAATTATTATTTTACAGTTCAAACTTTTAAATTATTTTTTTAAATTAAGTTTTTAAATTTATTAGGTCACTGTTTAATCTACTCCGTTATTAGATTTAAATAATTAATTAAAAGGTAATTATTAACTTTTTTATATATTTTTAATTTTATTTTATTAAATTTATTTATTGTTTTATTTTAATTAAATTTTTTTTTTAATTTCAGTTAATATTTAATAATTAAAACTTTTATATTATTTTAAAAAATTTTTTTTTTAACTTAATTATAGTATATTTATTATATATTTTTTAATTTAATTATAGTATATTTATCTGTCTTTTTTATTCTACCCTATAGTTTATTTTCATTCATTTATAAAAAAATAATTAATATTTTTTATATATTTTTCAGTTTATTTTATCAAATTTATTTGTTTACGTTTTTCTTGTTTAATTAGATATTATCTTTTCTTTTTGATTTTATGTTATAATCTTGTTATGACATTTATGCTGTTATTGATATATACGTATAGATTTATTTTTGTTAATAAATTATTATTTTGTTGCGTTTTTTAATAAATCAAAAATACCAATTTATTTTTATTTTTTTGTATATGACACAAGCTTTTTTTCATTTTAATTTGAATTGTATTTAATAGTTTTTATTTTAAAGTCTTAGTTTTATTATACAATTGTATTTTTTGGTTTTAGTGTTATTTATTAATAAATAAAAAAATTTGTTCATCAAAATTGATTTTATTATTGATTTTTTTATTAAATAATTTTATAAATCTTTTCAACGAAATTTATTTTATATTCTTTTGCCAAATTATTATATAATATATATAATATTTTTTTATTATCATATTCATCAAAAATGTATAATTATATTTTGCTTGTTATATTTTATTTTGTTTTTAGTACTGATATTTATTTAATGTTAATACCATTATTATATTTTTAATAACTTTTTCATCAGAATTGCGCTGTTTTTTTTTTAATTTTATAACTTTTTTATTTTTATATATTTTTTCATTGCATTTTGTTTCATTCTCATTTGTCAAATTAAGTTTTTTAGAATTTATTTTAAATTACTTTTTATATTTTTTCCTGTCATATTTACGAGAAATGTATTACATATATTTATTTTGTTGTTATATTTTTAATTTTTATTACATTAATAGATCAATCTCTCTTCTTTTAATTAATATCTTTTAATTTTTATTCTTTGCGTCTTATTTTTATTTCTTCAGTTTATTTAATTTAAATTAATTTATCTTCACTTCATAGGAATTATTTTATTTTATTTATGTTTTAATTTATTTTTAATTCTTCTTCTTTTATTTAATATTTTGGTTCATAAATGTATATTAATTAACATCTAATATTTACGCGTAAAGTTTAAAATTTAGATGTCTATTTTCATTTATGGCAGAGTGACCACGAAAAGTAATGCAAATAAAAAAAAAGTGACTTACCAAACAATAAGTCTTTTATAAGATCTAAACCGCATATGTATATATGCACGTTTCTACATCTATATTAAAAATCGCGAGAGACAGCTTTAACAACACTTTTCGAAAGTATTTTTCTAACACAAAAGTATTTTTCTAACCAGCCAAAGCGCAATTCGAATATTTTTCTTCCACTATAAAGATACACATAAATAAATTACTACTAAGCTATTTACATTTTGGCTTATTATTGCTTAACACATGCGAAAAAAACTAACATTAGCTAACTACTAAATTGGCACTAAGAATTCACTCAGCAGATTTACAAAAACATTTTTTCACCTTCCACTTAACCCACAGCAAATAACAACTTAAATGCTATAACTATAAAACGCGCCTACTCTGCAGTGTCCACACTGTCAGCGAAGCAATAATTGCTAAACTAGGCATAAGCAGTAATCGTCCACCACCGCCATCTGTGCTCGGTTCCACCAGATGCGAAACGATCAAACCGGAGAGTAGCAAATTCGTCGTGATCTCATGCGATTGTGATTCGATCATCAGCGAGATGCGTTCGGCTTCACGCGCGCACGCTTCGACTTGCATGCGCATCGGTGTGGTGGCGCGCGGCACGAGCGCTACAAATATACCCACCTCCATAGTGAGAAAGCCCGTCAGCTGGCATTCGGAGAACTGCACAAGCGCATCCAATGCTTGCAACACGCTATGCAATGTTAGCAGATCCTTATTCTGAGCGCGCACCGCATATAACGCGCGATCGATCTGCTTGCGTGAGTAGACAATACGGAAAGCGCCCGCACAAATGGCGCAACAAGCGCCGGGTGGCACAACACGTCGGCAATGTGGTGATTGCAGATGTGGACATCGAACGCTGTTGCAACGTGGTCCCATATCAGCGACGAGCAGACCAACTTGACGGCAACGACCACGATAATCGATAACAATGTAATCGGCCCAAGCGGCGCACTCGTGTGTATATGTAACGCCATTGATGCCGCATACCGGTCCCTGCATGGAACAGCTGCGAAAGCAAGCGCCCCAGTGCGCCAGTGTTGCATGCGCCGTAAGTAAATCGCAGGCGCTATCATGTGTGCGGCGCTGCTTATCGCATACCGGACGCGGTTCGGGGGACGCGCAGCCGGCAGTGACATTGACTGTAAAGAGACGGGGTGCCGTGTGTTGAATTTGGTTAATTTGCAGTAGAATTAGTGTTTTTACTCACCACACTGGTACTGCAGACAGGGACGATGCATCGATGATAAGCAGATTTTCCGTTGCTCTAAGCACTGATGACCAGCTGGACAGCTGAATGCACCTTCCAGACATGGATTTAATGTAGCGCAAGCGCCATACTGTATCTCATTGTCCTGCATGCCGAGACATTTGGCAATACAGGCGGAGTGATAGGTATTGCCGTTACTGCCACAAACGGGCACAAAATGTGTCGGACAATTACAGGGCAGACTGGTGTACGATGGATCCAAATAACCTGCAAGGGAAAAACGCGTACAAACGTGGAATATGAAAGAGAGCAGTGAATGTATACTTTAATTCCGATTTATACAATATACTCACTTGCTAAACGACACTGCTTCTTGGTGCAAGTAATCTCACCGGCGAAGCAGCTACACAAGTTACACTCCAAATAAAAGGATTTGCCGTGCTCATAGCTACGACCACCTGGCAGCAGGCACCGCGCATAAGTGAAACTCGGCAAGGGTTGACAGTGTTCGATGCGTTCCTGCGCACCACAGCGACACACCTTAAAAGCGCCCGTAGCAGCATCGCCAACAATCTTAGCCGGATTTTCCGCTTGCAACACCGGTATACGCACATAAGCGCCAAATGGCACCAAATAGTTAGACGCCTCACCGAGTCTACAACCAGGTACACACTCATACGTGTTGCTCTCATTGCGGCGTGCTAAACAAGCCGCACTGGCGTTACATGGATGTCCTTTACAAGGCGCCGTTAAGCCATGATAGCCACCAGTTTCTTTCGGTACATCACTTTCTTCACGATACGGACGCAACGAGACGCAAGGCACATCTTCGTTTGGTGATAGACGCGCACACACCGAATCGGCATTGAGCGCCAAGCGCATGCGCGTCCAATCCATGCACTCGCTCAAAATCTCATAGCAATCCTCTCTGCAAATATGATTGTAGTGACGATCACGCGTGCAGGGCTTAATTTGCAAGGCGCAAGCGATGGCCTTCCACTGTTCCGGTGCACAACGTGTCATATTCTTAATAGGCAGCTCCAAGCCATCCAAGATGACAGAGCCATTTTGTTGCCACATTTTCAAATCCGAACGCGCAGCCAAATCCGCAGCGGCATTACAGCTGCGAAACAGTTCTGTGGGACGATTATTGAAATTGGTGCAGAAACTCAGACCATCACAGCCCAGTTCGCAGGGTTCATCCACTTCGTCCATGCACTGTCGTAGCTTCAGTTCATTGCGGTCCAGCAGGCACGACTCCTCGAAATACGCACGCGTTGCAGTCCAATCATTCGAGTAAGTCTGCATGCAAAGACGCCGACATTTGGGAAATTTCGCCTTCTCACAGCAATGCAGCTTGGCCGAATCAATGCCAATCTGATTGATCTGTGACAATTCGTTTGTGCTCTTCGTAGCCGGCACGAATATAGTGCGTTCGGCTGTCAAGAAACACTGCCATAACGGTATGTGTGGCAGCAAGATGCCACAACCACTAACCTCCAATTCGCCGATGACGATATCAATGCTTTCGGTGCTATTCAACACCGATCGGCAAGCGCTGCGACAGCTATCCACTTTGGAGAACTCACAGCAAGGTAAATCTGTAAGTTAAATATTATTTATTTATAGTCACACACAAATTAGTGTAGGGTCACATTTTTCAATTAACCCTGTCAGCGGCGCAAGTGTATTGAAGTCTACTCAACTTACATTTGTGGGAGTTTGTCACCGGCGTCATGCCTGTTATGTTGTTGATACATTGCAGCACGTCAGCATCGCGTTTCTCGTGGCACAGCTCGTGCAAACGGTGGTGCTTGTTGCGCCGGTATGTCTTCTGCGATTCAAAGACATCGCGACAGGCCTACAATAACAAAATTTCAAAGATTTTAATTGTATGCTTGCCTTTACAGAGGAGTCGTAGAGGTTAGGTTAAGCGTTGCACTCGCGGCTACCAAACCAGTCGATCAAGTTATACATCAATTAATAGCTTCTTTTTTATACGTTGCGTAGTCTACAACTGCACAAGATATATGAACATATAAACAAATGTATATGCACTGTGGAAATATCGTTAACGGTTACATTTACTGAGAACTCTCCCAAAATTATTGATTAGCGTCATTTAAAATAGACTTAACGTCTTGGTGTTGGTGTTGTTGTACCTACGCCAAAGAAAATGTATGCAGCTTAGATGACAGTTCTTGAGATTATATAAAACCTATACCGATCCGATCAATGGACTTCACAGTCCAGGAAGAGAGACAGAGAGTTCAGTGTTTTGTGTTTTACTTATCTATTTTTAAGTCGGTTGAGAATTGTGAATTTTATGCACTTATTGAATGAAATAATACGCAAAATTGTAACATTGCAATTTTTGTTAAGTTTTCCAGATGCTTTTTTCACTCAACTCAGAATGTCAAATATGTATAAAACTAGAAGTATGTGTTTATGATGTTTATTTAACCCAAAAATTATCCCATTGACTTTGTGGACCAAAATCGCAATAAAATCATCCAATCATAACACATAATTAGCTTTCCAATTGCTTAACATTCCACTCATACTTATTGTTTTCCCCGTTATCTTCGTTCGCACACACCCACCTGTAAGCACTCCGATGTGCGCGCCGTACTACAGCAACGATCGCCGGTCTCCTGATGTTCAAAACAAGCGAACATGTGTTGCTCATCACTTTTGCGGCACGCGCTGATTAGTTGTGGTTCCGTTGTGGACTCTGATGTGGCGCAGGCATTGCGGCAGCGCGGTGACAAGCCCAAGGCGCAACAACGTCGACCCGACCACTCAGCGCCACGTGCAACGGCTGAAAAAAATTAAAAAAACAAAAGCAGCAAATAAAATAAAGTGATGCAACCGCAAGATAATAAACATGAAGCATAGTAATACTTAGTACCACATGCTAGAAACATATGCATTAATTAAGAGCTAAGCAAGTTTATTGAAGTGGAAAATGTGTGGCAACGTTTAAATGTACGAGATTGCGTTTAATTTGTTTCAGTTTGTGCTCGGTGATTTAAAATCTATATTTTTTTTTTGTTGGTATACCTATATGCATATCTTAAAAGATCCATGTAAGATACCATTCTAAACTAGCGAACCTTACTAATTTTTTAGCATCCAACTTTATATAGAAAGAATTTCGAAAATCCTTACACTTGCCTATATTAATTCATGTGGTATTGGCCTTTTCTTATTGTACCCAAAAAAATATGTTCATTGTTGAACGTCGTAATTGAAAATAAAATCCTTTCAATTTCCTTGTGCCATTGAGTTAAAACTTCATACCTCAAACGCTAGAAAATGATTGACTTTTGCACAAAGGAGTTAAAACTTTTCTTAAATTATCAAACCCAAATAGTAGAGCAGCTAGTTAAATCTGAAGGTTGGGTCTGATTACTTATAAGAGTATATTGATGGAAAATCAATATATCGAAAACATTCAGGGTCACTAAATTTATTGCATCGTCATATTCGTGATATGGAAAACCAATATCTCGAAGAAGATTAAGGGTTGTATATGTATGTACATTGAATTGACACATCCGTGTAACGAATCGATTTTAAAGGGTTTCACCGACGAAAAATATTAATATAATTTTTTCAAAAATAAGTTTAAGCGTGGCTGAAGAAATTTCACCGAAACAGTTGGACGAACGCGACTTGAAATTTCGACACGATCTTGTTAGATTTGTCAGGTAATGATGCTTGGAGAAATATTTTTGACGATAATTTCGATTTTTAAGTCACTTTGAAAAGTAAATTTTTTTTTGTGTGGTCACTTGGTCAAAAATCAAAATTTTGACAAATTTAATCTTTTGATCATTTCCTGTATTTTTATAATAATAATAACCTTTTTTTTTGGATTTGAGTTAATTTTAAGTTGAAAAATCTTCCTCACCGCCGGACATCTTTTTTCGGAGGTCCTTTTCAAGATCGGATACGGGAACAAGATATTCAAAATTTTTAAAAAGTAATCGGCGATTACTTACGAAAGATAATCAAAATGTTTAAAAAGTAATCGGCGATTATTTAAATATATGAAATACTGTGTATGTACATATATCAATTATATTTTTGCTATTAAACAAAACGCTTCTTCAAAAAAAATGCACAAAAACCACGCTGTGTCTGACTTGCTATCAATTTGTAACCTTATATAGGCCTTATACATAGATCTCTATTAGCAGTAGTACTTTAATTAAGTGATGATTTTCTAGTCATTAATGTTAAAGAAATATTTTGAGGATAGATGCCTCGGTACATATGCATTTAAAAGAAGTGTTAGAAAGTTATGGAACTTCGGAAAATATGCACCATATTATTGTGATGCCTAATATCTGCTATTTCGTGTTAGTATCATATTAAAGAGATTATCGCCTAAACTTTTTTTATTTCTGGCACTTTAGAGTTCATCAAACTGATCAGTTTAAATGTAAAATTACTAATTCAATAAACTTGGGAGATGTTTGAAATCCATTGAATATTCGAAATGAAAAATTTCAGCAACGTGAATCTGAATAACTATATGTTTCCTTTACAATCACATGATATTTCTTTAATTGAAACGTTGTACAGCAGATGAAATAAAAGAGAAGCAACTTTTCTGCAACTATTTTATCAAGGTCATTGCAATATTTTATTGCCTACTTACCACATTCAACGATTTTTTTTTTAAATAAGGCTGTAAATCAGTCACATTTCCTCTCATTCACTCAATCACTGCTACGAATACACAAACAAATCTTACCTTCTAATGTGAGATTCATGCAACTCCAAAAGCTGGTTTGCATTGAGGGACAATATTTCTTCAACTCCAAGCGCAGGCTACGACCATTCGCATTGTCTGTGGAGGCCAATTGCACCAGGGAAAGCTGTAAGAGACAACACAGAAAATAATACGTAAATATATTTGTATTTTGCAGCTTAAATTGCTTTTCTCTAAAATTCAATTTAAATAAATTCACACATGTGACAGGCGCCAAAGCTATGCGTACGAGTCTATTCACGAAAATGTGCAATAAAATACATACATACTTGTATATAAGCACATACATACATACACATATTAAAAAATATATACATACAAGTTTAGGCGAAAATTGATTAATGTGCAACGTTAGGCAAGTAAAGTGGAGCATTGGCGCAAAACAAAATAACGGTGTTGAGATAAATTTTGTCAAATCGTGATACTTCGGCATGTCCGTACCGCATAATTTATAGCTGCTGATAGTGATTTAAGCGCATGCGTATCAGCTGACCACTGCCGCAATTGGAGTAATAAAATTTCAATATGTGAGCTGAAGTGTATTCAAGAAAAAAATGCTAAGCAATTTTTGTAATCGCTCAGAGTACAGCGAGTTTTTACGCATTCTTTTAACTTTAAATAGATATTAACAAGGCGACCGATGCTTTGGTTTGCTGGCATTACCAAACTTAAAGCAAATAAAAATGTTTCTTCCTTTCCAAACCTGTTAACATAAAGAAGGATTTAACACTCTTTTCATTGACACCAGAATATACGCCTACCCTAGGGAAGATGACTATCTCTAAACTAACAAAATCCAGACTTTATAATAACTTTCAGATATCTCTTGGTTGGCTAAATGATTTATAGATTGTTTCTTGAACTTAACCAAAATTCTTTGAACGGACCAAAGTAGTCATAAAATTCGGTTAGGATGGAAGTATGATTAAAGAGCGACTGTGAGAGCCTTTCTACTTTACTCTTTAAAATGTCTGTGTACTAGTTTGTCAGTTTTTGAGATATCGATTTGAAATTTTGTACACGAAAATAATGTTCAGTTCGGACCACTCTAGTATATAGGGAAGGTATAATGGTCTAGAGGTGCCTTGTTGTACCAGGATTGTATATATCTAACCTCTACAATAACCCTCGAACAAATTCTACGCACTCAGTTTCTTTTGAAAATGCCTATACTAAATCTCTTTAGAGTGTATGCAAATCCTTTACTGCTAGTATGTTAGTATTTTCAAACCTCAATGCTTGAGTTAAAACCACAATTTTCACATTAATTTGCTACATTAGAAATATATTTCAACTTAAAGGCGAACAATGTGCACAATCGCTGTCCGACAAGTCGTTGAGCGATAATTCGAAATTATTCAAATATTTTATAAAATTAAATACATAGTTTTATTGCTAAACATATTATCTATGTATATACCAAGACTTGTTTAAAGTAAAAATGCTTGTCAGTTGCTTATTTATCTGCTCATTACACGGAGTTCGACCAAGTCATAGCGATGGCGACTTTTGCCGTAAGTCATAAATAAAACAGCTAATCGATTTCCATGCCATATAGATATATGTAGGTTTGTGCACTTAGTTACAGATTTTATGTTCATGTATAATATTAATTACCAGCCTTAAGTGGGGCAACTTGAACTGGTGCTGAGAGTTCACCTTAAAGTGTGTGCCACCTGCAGCCGTTCCGATTGCTTATGCCTTGGCGACTACCTATAACAACAACACTGTGTAACATTGCAATAATTTATAATTTTATTTAAAATAATTTTATTTTCTTTTCTTGTTATTTTAGCATACGACCAACGGCCGACATGCTAAAGCGGCATTCAAGCCAATTCCGGTAGTTGAGACCGGGCTATTGGCAAGCATATGCGCGCACTGCAGTTAAGATTTAAATAAAAACTTATTTTTAGTGCTCGGTTTATGGCGAATAACAAAAATAAAAATTATAAAAAATGCATTATTCAAAGGCATTAGTCGTTAGAGCACTCCATATATGGATAAGTTATTCCAACTTGAACTACCAAAATTTACGGAATAAATTACAAACAAAATAGTGTTTTTGAAAATATTTGGTATATTGTATTTTTCGATTCGAATTCCATTTTTTTATATTGTTGTAAGAAAAAAGTAATAAAACTTCAGATCTCCTCGCCTTGACGCGAGTTAACGTACGCTCCGCTTTTGGTTTTTTTCAAGAGCTGTAAAGAGACATCGATTTTACTTTATCCCATTCTAAAAAGACCGTTGTGCTGCATGGTTTTGGGGAATACTTTCGAATCGGCTTTCCTTGGCGGGATAAAAATTCGTGGTCGCTTCAGTTCGGAGAACTTACTGTCGGAACTGAAATTGCTCTTACCATCGGATTTTTGAAGCAAGAGATTGATAAGACACTTTACCGCAAGAGCCAATTCGTAGCCTTATTATCGAATCCATTCGGTAGACCTAACCGATGCTTTGAGCTAAATCAAACACTCTATCCGTACAACATGTCAATTTTGTGCATCCTAATTTTTGGCTTACTTTCAGCAAATGTTATACCAAAACCTCATATATTTTTTTATGGGCTACTGCTATACATTACATTTGTAGGCTCCGGGCTTGTAGGCACGGAAAATTATATATTAGTTCTACTGATTAACATGCTATATATAAATATTTTTTATAGCGGCCAACCGTTTGACTATTTCGAAGTTCAATCTTCAACAGTTTGCAATATTTTCAGCGAGGCCTTTCCAACAATCTATTTTCTTACCGATAAGAATTGAATTTTTCTTTAAACACAACATAAAATGCATAAAATGGGTAATCTAGTAATATTTCTTAACGTTATGAAAATTGAAGGTAATTCACTCTAGTCAAATCTTATACTTATACGCGCGCTCTTTGACCCGCTTTGAGCAAAGTACGAGCAAAATGAGGTAATCAACACGTGAGCAAGGCTGAATACACTCAAGTTTGTTCAAGAGAAAATACAATTGCAAATGGGACACACTTTACAAAACTACTCTAGCGATAACCCCCGTGGTCTGCGGCGTTTTTGTGTGCTGATAATAAGAATAATCAAAATTATTAACAGTAGTGAATAAAAGTGGAACAAACAGTAGGACTAAAAGTTGTCAAACACAATTTTAGTTCGTTTGTTGACACATTAAAAATCAGAATCGTTTGTTATTCAAACCGCATACGAATTCGAAATTTCGTAGTACTGGCTATAATCTATTTCAATTATAGGCATTTAACCAGACGCTTGTAACAACATCAATTTTAAACGTTGTTTCGAGCCAAATAGAGAACCTAGTCAACCGGAAGCGTCAGCGACTCACGTCTGCGTACAAATGTCACGTCTCAACGAAGAATATGTGAGAGCGAACAGTTATGACAATAAAATCGGTAAACAATAGTGTATATGATGCATTTCAGGCAAATTAAAAGTAATGTTAAAATTATTGGAAGACTATTAAAAAAAATTATTTATATACAAATAATTGTGCCTTCTCGCATTTTAAGTATTTTGCTTCGTTTAAAATATGAAAAATTATGCAACAGCAATATTGAAAAGTTACAAACAGCTGCCACGAGAATGTGTGGCTGAATTGAAGACGCTTCAAAATATTGTGAAGCAGAGTTGCCGATCTGAAATTTCATTGAAAATCGACTAAGCGTGTTTTCAAAAATCTGCTACAGTGGTTAAAAATATTTTCGGACATACTAAAGAACAAAACCTTAAGACAATTTTTTGAAATAAATTACATAGGTACATTTGACAATTCCGTCTCATATCTTTTTGAAATGCATGTTAAAATTTTTATAAGGCTTGGTCTTGCTTTTAAAAAATACTTACATAGCCTAATCGCAATTAGTTTCTGTCGACCTTTTCGGAACTTTACCGAAACTTGAAAGATAACATTGTAATTTCTAAATTGTTTATAACTTTTCTACGATTAAATCCAGAATATATTTAAATTTTAAATAACACAGTATTACTTTGAACTTAAGAATGTTTTTACTACAAAGGTTGGAACAATATTATTAATATTAATTACAAACCATTGTAGTTAAAAATATTGAACCAAACAACAAAACTGTTTATCACGAAAAATACCAACAAATGTTAATTCAACTCCACCAAATTGGCAACCCCGCTGCCATTACGCATACATTATTAAAATATATAATAATTTAATTTCTTCGTTGGAGCATATGTATAACTTGGTTTATTTAATGAATGCTACTACTTTATTCTAATTATGAATGCAAGACACGCTTATTTGTTGTACAAATAACAGCGAAATAAATGAAGAACCAATCTTAAAATTAGCCAAAACAAACATGGGCGTTATGATTAAGTAGCCAGTCAGCTTTTGAAGTGCCTTCAAACTATCGCTAGAAGGAGTGGTCAATGAGTGGCTGGCGGAAATGCCGAATTCCAAGAAGTTACAACGGGTTATGAATTTCAAATACATCACGTTTCTTTTAAGGAATTTGAGGAAGATGTGTTACAGAATATGAAAAGACGCATGTTTGTTTCTAATTAATGACTTTACTAAATAGCGAACACAAGCAAAGACAAGGGAAACAAGTAAGAAAGAGAAAGGTTCGGGTGCGGAAATACCTTAAGGTGTAGCAAAACATTATTTTATATATTATGGTCCGACCTGGATAATATATTCGTAGATTTTAGTGTTGCCTTGGACAATAATCCAAATCAAATAAAAAGGTACATACAAGGACTTTGTTTAAACTACCAAACTAACTAATTAAGCCCTTTGTTTACATAATGAAGTCAATGACCTTTTTGCTTACATTTTATTAGGTCAATGATCCCTTTGTTTACATTTAGCCAAGTCCCCAACCATTGTTTACATTTAGCCAAGTCAACCACCTTTCTTTACATTTAGCCAAGGCCCCAACCTATGTTTACCTTTGGGGTCAATGACCCTTTCGTTTACATTTTATGAAGTCAATGACCTCTTTGTTTACATTTTGCCGAGGTGAATGAACCCTTTGTTTACATTTTATGAGGTCAATGACCCTTTTGTTTACATTTAGCCAAGTCACCAACCTTGGTTCACATTTAGTCAAGTTCACAACCTTTGGTTATTTTAGCCAAGTCCACAACCAGCCAGCCAGCTTCCGGTGAGGTCACCTCGTAATTTCTAAATCACAGCACATCGATGGGGAGAGTCACCTAAGCACCAGTCATGCACGGTGCCTACTTTACTTATATAGAGCCAGCTGGTAGCCAGCTTCCACTGAAGTCACCTCATGACTTTCAAATCACATCACGTCGAGTCACTTGAGTCACCTAAGTACTGGACAGGCACGGCGCCTGCTTTGCTTATATAGAGCCAGCTGACAGCCAGCTTCATCCAAGTCACTTCATGACTTTTAAATCACATCGCAGCGAGGCTCGAGAGTCACCTAAGCACCTGCCATGCACGGTGCCTACTTTACTTATATAGAGCCAGCTGGTAGCCAGCTTCCACTGAAGTCACCTCAAGACTTTCAAATCACATAACATCGAGTCACTTGAGTCACCTAGCTTCCTCTGAAGTCACCTCGTGACTTTCAAATTACAATTCTCAGCGGAAAGGCTAAATTTAATATATTGACTTGATGTGGAAAACGGCAACCAGAGGATCGGAATTCGTATTATTAGCTATATATAAATAGCATTGACCCAATGTTATCTATGTTTGGCATTTATACTCTTAACAGAAGAAAATGCTTTATGAGTTTAATTAAGGCACCTCACTGTCATCAGCAGCACTGGATATTCCAACCTATAGATATTTAAAAAGGTTCAAAATATTTGGGAAATTTATGGGGTTTTCTAGCTATAAATAATCCCAATTAGCTGTGTTTTTATACCATTAACCGGGTATAATAAATTTTCCACGACGGAGACTCACACTATAGAGTATGGTTCATATATAATATAAATGATCAGCGTGATGAGCTGATTCGATTTAGCCAGCTCCGTATATACGCGAACTAGTCCATTAGTTTTTGAGATATCGAAGCTTCTAATACGTCCTTCTCCACCCAATAAGTTGCTGCTTTGTTGGAACCGCCGATATCGGACTAGTAAAACATGTATATATGCCATACTGCTGCCATACAAAGTGATCGGTCAAACTTATGTCCTCATGTTATAAAAATTGCACCTGTGAAGGCTGATATAGCTTTGGTGCAGCATTTTTTTATTTCGGATAATTTGAAGGTTTTATTTTAATTAAATTTTAAAATTATTATAATTTGTTTAATACAAAATGCATTCAAGTAGTTATTTTGAATAAAGGCAAATCGTATAGCTCCTACAAACCCACATATTTTATTTGCAAAAAAAACTTGGAACTCAATATGCACAAACTCATTGCGCTAAAAAACCTGAACAATAAAAATTTTTTTAAATCAGAATTAAAAAAGCGCAACGCCCGCTCAATAAAATTGCAATTTACACCTCATGCAAGGCAAAAAAGTGTTTAATTATTGTTTGCGACACATGATCGTGCAGCTGTACGAGCGATGCGCTGCACACTCGTAAAAAAGTAAGAGACATAAAAGTGCCCACTTACCCAAACGGCTCGACAGACAATGCGACAAGCCACGCAGATCGCGCGTAAGCGACTAACACATATAGCATACATATGTATGTACGTGTATATGAATGTATGTATGTATGTATGTATGCACACAATGCGCCCATATCGAGCGATCACATTTACCTATGGCCACATTGATCGTCTTGGAGGTAAGTTGAAAGATCGCAGATAAGGCGCTTTGCTTTGTATACACATTTCTGTGTGTGTCGCTTTGCGCTGCATCTTGCGAGTAGCATTGTACAAAATTTAATATCAGATTTCTCTTAAAAAACATAATTTTGTTTCCTTTTCAATTTTCACTCTCTCTTTCATGTGTGTATGACACACCAGTTATCCTTATATTATACAAGTATGTTTTTTTTTTTTTTTTTTTTTTTTTTTTTACGAGGAGGAAGCATCGAAAGCCTGAACCCCACGTCAGTGTGGAACTTTAATCCAACTAAACCTCCTACCGTCATGTACCTTTCCCCCCGGTACCACCGTCAAGTATTCCGTCGGGAGGATGGTTGAGTTGAGTGCTCATACGTTTGTAGTAGTCTCAATGCATTCAGTAACAAGTTGCATTTACTTGGCCCCACCTCTGTTGGTATTAAACCCGCCCCGTGCAATGTTTGTCGCCAAACCCTTCCCCTTTAGTGCGTTTGTTTGGTCCGCGTTCTAGTGGTCCGTTAAGTTTTGGAGTTCTCTTCTCCGCTGCTGCTCTCGGGCTCTTTGGGTTTTCATGATTTTGGCGGCTATTTCGCACACCGCCTCCCACTTAGCTTTTGATTCCACCATTTGGTCTACTAAGTTTTCGGGGGTTGGGTCTATACCGAATGCACTCTTGAGGAATCGTCTCTCTTGCTCGTATTGCGGACAATGGAACAACGTATGTTCTACATTCTCAATTGTCTCGCCACCGCATTTATCGCATATATCATCATTTTCATGCTGAAAGCGTTTCAAATATGCTTTGAAGCAGCCATGCCCTGTCAGGATTTGAGTTAAATAAAAGTCTACCTCGCCGTGTGGTCTTTTTAGCCATGGGTCAATGTTGGGAATCAGTCGGAAAGTCCAACGTCCTTTTTGACTGACTTCCCATCGTCTTTGCCAACTCTCCACCGTCTCCGCTCGGGCATTTCCTTTTACGGTTCGGGGTGGTAAGTCCGTTACAGGCTTTTTGGTCTCTTTGGCTAAGAGATCTAATGGGTGTAAGCCCGCAATTACAAGGGCAGCATCTTCTGACACTGTACGGAAAGCTGAGCATACTCTGAGTGCGCAAATGGTATAAATGGAAAAAAGGCCACGTCGGTAAGATTTTGTTTCGAGTGCTTTTCCCCAAACCTCGGCGCCATATAGAGTGACGGACTTCAGAACTCCAGCCAGGAGTCTTCTCCTATTTTGCTTCGGTCCACGGGTATTGAGCATCATTCGGGTTAAGGCTCTACATGTTTTTGAAGCTTTTTCGCAGGTGTAGGCTAAATGCTCTTTAAAGGAAAGTCTTGCATCAAGAACAATTCCTAAGTATTTCAACGCTGGTTGTGTAGTTATACACGCACCTTTTATTCTGAATGTAGCAGTCTCTCGGGTTTTTCTGCCAGTAATAAGCACGGCTTCCGTTTTGCCCTCTGCTAGGGTAAGTCCATTAGTTTCAAGCCAATCATTAATTAAAGATATTACTGCATTGGTTATTGCAACAATATCTTCTATGTGCTTAGCTGTCACCACAACAGCAATGTCATCTGCAAATCCTATGATGTGAACATTTTTGGGTACCTTTAGTCGCAATACTCCGTCGTACATGATGTTCCAGAGTAACGGTCCGAGTACAGATCCTTGTGGTACACCACCGGTGACTTTATATTCCTTATAGCCGTCGCTTGTGTCGTAGCTCAGAATTCTTTCGTTAAAGTAGCTTACGATTATGTTGTAAAGGTATTGAGGCACGGAGAAACTTTTTAGGGCAGTTAATATGCTATACCAAGATGCTGAGTTAAAAGCATTTTTAACGTCGAGTGTAACGACCATGCAATATTGTATTGTGCCGCCTTTCCATCTTTTTCCACTAATTGCCTTTTCGGCCAGTGTCTTTACTAGGGTCACCGCGTCGATGGTGGATCTTGCTTTTCTGAATCCAAATTGATTCGGTGATAATCCGCCAGCGTCATCGATTGCTTTGTTTAGGCGTCGGTATACAATTCGCTCAAGGATTTTTCCAGCGGAGTCCAACATGCAGAGTGGCCGGAAATGGGACGGGTCTGTCAAAGGCTTGTTTGGTTTTGGCAGTAATATTAGATGCTGCTTTTTCCATAGCTTAGGGAAGCAACCTTCCTTAATGCATGTGTCATACATAATTCGGAAGGGGTCTGTGTTCTTGGATATCGCTGTTTTCAGCGCTAAATTAGGTATTCCGTCTGGGCCCGGGGCTTTAGATGGGTTTAACCGGTCACATGCTTCTCGGACCTCTTCGTTCGTAACAGACGGTATATCTGGGGCTACTTCTATAATCGCTTGATGAAGTTGGGAATGCAGGGGTCGGGTTGGAAAAAGTACCGATACTATTCTTTCAAGCATTGGGGGGGAGGTCGGCATTTGCCCACGAGAACGGAGTTTTGCCATTACCACCTTATATGCTAGCCCCCAAGCATTATCTTCAACGTCGTCGCAGAGTTTCAGAAAGCATTCTCGTTTGCTTTTCTTAATGGACTGCTTTAATAGCTTCCTCTTGTCCTTGAAAAGTCTTTGGAGGGGTATATAGTCAGGGGTGCCACGTGACCTTTGATATGAACGTCTTGCCTGCTGGCATGCTTTTCGCAGTTTGTCAATTGTGTCATTCCACCAATATACTGGAGGGTGATGATTGCGTCGTGTATGTTTGGACATTGATGCGTCACATGCTTTTTTAAGATGGGTCATAATTATGGAGGCGGAACTATTTGCCGAAAGTGGGTTCTCTTGTAGCACAGTGGGCCTAAAGGTCTCTTCAAAGAGGTCAGGGTCGAACGTTTTAGTTCTCCAGGAACATCTCACTAGGGTCGGTACATTCTGTCGTATGTGTGCGACATTTATTTCAAATATAATGGCATAGTGATCGCTAAAGGTATAATGATCACTTATTTTCCATTTAGATCTACGGACAAGATTTGATTTGACGAAAGTCAGATCTATCACCGACTGCCGCCCATCTTTGTTGAATGTGGGTTGGTTGGTGTTTAAGAGCACAAGGTCAAGGGAAGCAAAGGCTTCTAGTAAGGCTTTACCCCTACTATTAGTTCTTTTGCAACCCCATTCAATAGCCCAGGCATTAAAGTCGCCGGCTATTACTAGATTAGTTTTACTTCTGGCATCAGTCACTAGACAGTCGATGATGTTCTTAAATTCTTCGTCATTGATACTGGGAGGCAAATAGCAACTATAGATATTAACATCACTAATTGTTGCGCGAACAAAGCCATTTGAAGGGTAAGGGTTTTCCAGCTGTGGAGAGTTAGGGTTGCATTTCCATATCGCCGCTTTATTCCTCGAATCGCACGTCCAGTTGGCACCTTCAACGGTTTTATAGGGTTCACTGAGTAAGGCCACATCGATCTGCTTCTCAAGCACTGACTGTTTTAATAAGTCATGTGCTGCTTGACAGTGGTTTAGGTTAAGTTGTAAACACCTCATATTAATTTTTGAGTTTGGGCCGCTTTCTTGTATACCGGGCATCTGACGCTCCCAGTAAAGTGATCAGTTTCACTGGAGCCAGCTTTCAAGCAAAGCATGCATTTCGGCTTCTTGGCACAGTCCGTAGCCTGGTGTTCACCCTCACCACATTATACAAGTATGTATGTATGTAAGTATGTATGTTCTTGCTCCACTCACATTTGATATCATGTTTGTTGCTCCTTTAATTTACGAGCGTGTTTCACATTCAACTCAGCAGGTTGTCTTGTTTTTCGTTAACATCAGATTTCTCTTTCTTAAATTTTTGTTCTTTGTGCGCTATTTCGACAATGTTTTCATTCTGAAATGTCTACCGCTTGCTACAGTGTACAGTGGTACAGATCAACCAACCAGACACCAACTTAAATATCTAATACATATTTTCATATTTTAGGGAAAATTATTTAAGTTAGAATAGAGCATTAGTTTTTCGAATAATGAATCTAAATCTAGAAAAATACTTAATATTTCCCAATATAATTTCATTCAAGAAAGAACTAGCTCACAAATCTAACCTCAATATTTCATGCCTCTTCCGCGTCGCTAGTTCAGTATTCACAATAATAATATTAATAGTCTGTTTTCGGAACTTAACCTTCAAGCAAAAAAATTTTACGTAATTTTTCCACCCAAATCCCACTGCACACAGTAACTTGATCGCACTGCTTGTTAAATCTGCTATTGCTTTTTTTGTTGTTGGTTGGCAAAGTGCTTAATTGTTTTCCGATCACCAATATCAAAACAAAAGCACTGCGATTAAGAACACCGAGTGTGATCGTTTTGCCATGATAAAAACCACAATGCGTGGCGAGGAGTGATGTCGGATATGCGAGTGCACATACACAGCATATATTCATAGCTGTTTGAATGTCATGTGACAAGTTGTGGGTGTGAAATTTCCTCTGATTATACTTGAATTTCAAGCGGAAAGTGTAAGAAGAATTTGTATTGTTGCATTTAAGTGTTTTTTGAGCGGTGAGGGGAAATAATTTAAAGGAAACTCGCGGTATATTTTCAATTTCAAAGTACTATTGCTGCGAAATTCAATTGCTGCAGATATAGAAAGATGGTTTTATCGATAAAAATTAATTGAATTATCATATTACAACTTAATTGAATATTCAATTTCACGTCTTTGGGATAATAAAATTTATAACAGCTCTGTTAGTTAACAGGAAACTGCAGAGTGGAGTAAAAGTCCCTAAAACAGTGTCCCTTAATCGCTAGTGAATGATCCACCAACAGCTCCATATAAGTTTGTGTCGGTATCGCTGATCACTAACCGAGGCCAAGCAGAACGACTTAAGCTGGTTAAAGCTGTAAAGTAAATTAAACTAGTTTTCGCGCTTACTTAGTTGATATCCTCTGTCTCTTTTAATTTAAGCGGAACAAAGCAGACTTAAAACACACACCTACAAATACCCATTCAGCAATGGTTCAGTTTCAATTTTCATAAATTCATTCATAACAAGCGAATTGCCTTCAGGCAGTTTGTAGCTACAACGTTTACTTATGCAAATTTAAAGAATTGCTTGGCAACAAAAGCAGTGATTCCCAAACTATTTACAATGGACATAATACGAATGTTGACAGATGGCAGAACAGCAATAGAAGACCGAATAGTATAAGTTGTTTAGAACGTATCTTTGGCTCATTGAACTTATGAAGAAATGTAGATGTTAATTTCAAGAAGAACTGCTTCATAAATTTGGTAATGATACAGAAACCAATATGCTATTCAAAAAGCGAAACAATATACAGCTGCCCTACTTAAAGAAATTTTTTAGTTTAAAACTGTGAAGAAAAAATGATACCATTATAACTCTTCGGAGAGAGATTTAATACAGACGATGATATAGATCAAATTGTTATAAAAAGTCCTAAAATTATATCTTAGAAAAATATAAATAAAAGTTATTCATACATTCAAATTTCTATTTTCACAAAAAAAGTTTTGGAATCGCTGTACTTGTATTGCTGTCTCGCCAGTGGACCGCCGACTGAGTTTGAGTGCGAATATGTGACTAGTTTGGTTGTGGTTTTTTATTTACTTTATGCTTTTGATTGATGCAAAAACAAATTAGAAGAGTCATGCAATTTATTAACTTTTACGGGAAAGGATAAAATGTTGAATATGTTTAAAAAAATAAATAAAACACTAAAAGTTGTAGTTAATCAATGGAACTGTCAATTAACGGCGACGAAGAAGTTTTGAAAGCTGAAAGTCTGTGTTACGGGTTTACGGGTTCTAAATCAATTATAAATATTTCTTGGAGAGTTTAGCTAATTTATGTGAGCAGCTTTTGACTTTGATGGCCATTTTGAAATTTTAAACTGGTTAACACATTTGCAGTTAAATTAATCCAACCTAAAATTAATTATTATTGCTATACTATGTTATTTTTTTTGCATTTAAAAATAAACCAAAATTGTAAAAAATCAATTGAAACTGTATTTGCCATATTTCGAAAATTAAAAATCGAAATTAACAAAATGTTGAAATAAAAGCAACAAAAGCAACTTAATAATTATGAATGCAACTGTATTTTTTGACGAATAAACTCACTTTCTTAAAAATTAAAACCAGCTCGTGTATTTTTCATTATTATTACCGTTACATACTCATTGCGGAATCTCTTTTTCATTATTACAAGTTTTCAATTAGCGGCAAACACCAATCACTTATCCTGCAAATCTATTTCTGAACCAGTTCTAACTGATTTATGAGCTAATTTATAAATTTCACGTAATATCCTAGTTTTACTACTAAAGTTGTAAGAAAGGCTGTAAATTTGGAAGAATAGTATGCTTATTGTCATATAGGGTGCTTTTTGAGGTATAAAAGTTTTCAGTGGAATAGCTGTCAAACAAGTAATATAGATACATATTGTTGACATTTATGATCGGTAAACTTCGGCAATTTTCGGTTTCGGAACGTTTTTCGTGAGATAAGGCCACTTATGCTAGGAAAGGTGGTTTGAAATAACTCTGATGGGATGGTATTCATAAATTTTGGTCGAGTAGTTGCCCATATGACCGAAATTGCGCTGAAACACTAAAGTTACGAACTTAGCTGCCACGAATAAAGCTGCCATACAAACTGAACCATCAAATGAAGTCCTTGTATGGGAAACTTTTAAATTTGGCAAGATATTTTCACGAAATTTAGCAAGGATTACTTATCCAAGCAATGCCACAACAGCCATATTAATTGTTCAGATCGGACCACTATAGCATATAGCTGTCATATAAACTGATCGATCAAAATCAAGTTGAAGATCTTTTCATAGCCTTTAATAATATAAGAAATGCACCTTTTATATGTATTAAAGCTTGGGTGCAGCCGCAGCTAACGTTTTTTCTTGTTTTGAAATAAAAATTTTCTAGCACTCGAAAAAACACCCTCTATAAATCTAAGCAAGAAGGAACCGTTGCCTGCTTTTTCTCGATCAGTTTGGCTACATGTCGTTCACTAATTGCAACATCGTTCACATAAATACATATCTACTATATAAATGTATGTGCGCATAGGCAAATAAATAAGTGGCTGTGGCGCATGCGCAAATTTCAACGCCACTTTATGGTCAGCTTAATGACTGCACACAAGAATTTACTTATGGTGGAAGTACGATATCAAAATACTAGTTTAAGACAGTAACGAGGTAATATTAAGAATTAAATGACAGCATTTTAAGTTGTCAATAGTTGTTAAGCGAGTGACAAACTGGTAATGGCTTAATGGCGGACTTTAAAGCGCATTTAAATGTGTAAATGTGTATGTATGTATACGAATGTATGCAGATATGCAATAGCAGTATTCGAATTATTTATATACTATTTATTTTTAACAATTTGTGCAGACTCTTGCTGCTAAATCACGCAATTAGTCGAGCAAACGAACACGCAAGTGTAAATGCATGGAAATTTTAATACAAATGTACATATGTGTTTGTGTTGTTACACATGTAAATTTCACTGTTGCGCAGGCGCTTCAGGCGAACTGGATTCGCTGTCAACTAACGCGAATAACGCCGATAAACACTGTCAACTTACACCGTGCTAAAGAAAAACTGGTAAGTGTGAGTATTAGTACCTATCTGTATATATATATACATACATATGTATATAACTGATATCTGTATGTTTGCTCACTTTAACGCGTCAGCGTACCACCAACCTGGAGCAGTGCGCCACGCAATGAGAAAGCACGACAAATACTCGCTTAGCATGCATGCAGGTAAACCTGTAGCGCCTCCGCGGGTGTACAAAGTATGTAAGAATAAATAGCATTTCACTTGGTGAATGCAAAATATGCATTTTATCACGTAAACGTCAATTAAGCAACAACAAATTATTTAGCCAATATGGGCGTTAGCATTTAAAGATGGCCAGCCTCTTAATTTCATAGCGGAGATCACAGCGAATGTTGCCGACACGCACACACACACACTCATGCGCACTAACCCAAATGATAAAGGATGCTATTTTGTGACGCAAAAAAAAATTATAAAAATTTGATATGCGACACCCCCACGCAATTTGCCGCATTTCACATGCACATTAATATCCAAATAGATAGCAGCTTTCTGCATACATATATGCATAGACTGGTATATGTTAGGCCTGTCACCACATGTGGGTTGTCTTGGCAATTTAAAAATGCAAATTTCGCACAATTTTCATTAGGTCTCTTTGCTAGTGCCCACAATGTCTAAATGACGGCTGCATAGCGATAAGGATAAGCTTTTAATAAACTTGTCAGTCATTAACTGTCTTTTTAGCATTTGCTTAGACGCCTTAATAGACGCGATTTTTTCGGGTGGGCTGAAGCGGCAATAAAATTAGCAAACTTATTCGTTGGCTAAGTGCAAACACACGCTTTACGTGGTGTAGCTATTAGATTATATGATTTACGCTTAGAAGCTGCACGCATGCGCCGTAAGCGGTTTTTCGTGAAACCGACAGTTTAATGCTCGGGTGATGATTGCGGAAGTTGTAGCAATTCGTAGAAAAATGTATAGTATACAAACTCTCGAGTTGGCTACGCACAAGTCTCGCTTCCTTACCTAGACAAGGATTAAGCAATACAATATATGATCATCTCCGAAATTTATACGATATTTTCAAATTTTTAAATGGCATCTATCATCCATATCACTGTTAACCTTAAATAGCTTGAAATATTATCCAGAGTCGTCATAAGTGCCATCTTCTCATTGAAAAGTTGCAAGCAGATTGAAAAAGCCGAGAATATTGTATTGTACTTATATGTAGACTTGGAAAGCTGTATGTAGACTTCAAAGCCCAACATATCTCCCGCCATATTTATAGCGACGCCATCGTAGAAAAGTGAATTTCAGAATATATCCGTTCGGACCCATAAGCTTAAGCTTCTTAGCGAGCATAGCTCTTCTGAGCTCTCTGCACCGAACAAAGTAGCCAATAGGCTTCATAAATAAGTATTGTGAATGACGAAATTTAAAAAAAAAAATTTTTGGTTCTGAACTAGAAATGTGTCTGTATACTTCAAGATTTCTCTGCAAGTTCTCAAACTTTTAAATTGCTGAAAAAAAAACTTTTTGTGACAATGCTTCAGTCTGCATATTTTTCTACGTTTAACGCAACGACATAAGAGAGTTGAAAGGAAAGATATTGTAGCTCTTTTCAAGGGGTATTCTAGTGAAGAATTAAAAAAGAAATTGCTTTCATGTATTCAAAGTTTAATAATTCAAGAATATGTCTACGAGAGGATTTTTGAAAATTTTAATTATTTTCGGATATATAGACATTTTACTGATCTGAATCTAATCGAATAAAAACCTTTACGCGAAACTTTAAATGCGTTTTTCCCAGGCCAGACTTTTTCAATACAATACCCAAGATTTCTCGAGTTCTACTAGACCGCTTTACTTAAAATTTCCAGAGAATCTTCTTTATATAAGTCTCTCGAGTATGAACTTGCCTCATCCCCAAATTTAAATATTCACTACTTTAAAAAAAACGGGAAAATAAAAAAAATGTTTTTTTTTCAAACAGTCGCCAATACTGTCAAACAGTCGTCATACAATTGCGACATCATTGCAGATTGATAATCTTTTTTTTTTATTTCAGATGACTAGGAGGGTAGATATGCTCATAATAAATAACTGATAAAAAAATCTATAGTAAAAATATTGATTGCCTTTTTTTTACGACACTTTAAAAGTTACCTAAAATTCATGTCTCTAGACTAGAATGCCCCCTTAAGAATGAAAATACTTTCAAGAGTTGGAAGTTGGAAAGAAAATACTCAACACACTCGCAGTGATGTTTACAACATTTTTGACAACTGGTAGTCATACACATTTATAAATGTATATATAAACATGATCATCTAAACTTTTCAGCCCACCTAAACCACCTCATTTTACCGAATCGTATATCAAACTTTCAAAATAGCTAAACCATAAATCAACAACATTACAACACGTTCGCCAGCTTAACGCATTGACATTTGAACGATGTGATATGACGGAAAGTACCGTTAACTGTCAAAAATTATGACCACTACGCGCAGTCACTGGTTTTAACGCACTTACAAATACATATGAATAAAATATATATGCACTTACATTTTCGCATGATGTACGACATGAGCCAAATACTTCGCTGCAACAAGTGTAAATGTCTGGAAAAAAAAAAACAAGAAAAGAGGTATAGCAAAAGCGATTATCAGCAAATAAATGCAATGAGTAATGTTCACATAAAAAGAAATCGAAAAATCGAAAAAATGCATTTAAGAAACATGCAAAAAGTATATTGCTGTAAAGACCGGCAGTGCAAGTGCGTGCGACGAACAGAATGAGAAAATTTATGAAAAAACAAAAATGAATGGAGAACCTCAAATGCAAATATCGGTTTAATGACTGCGTAATATTTCATTTTTTGACATTTGAAATAATTTATTTTACGCATAACGTGTAGTGCGTTGCGGCGCAGCGAGGCGCGTTATTTGAACTTGTTATTTGTTTTTGTATTAATAATAAATTGCTTTAAACCTCAAATAGATTTATCTCTTTCGCTATAGTATTATTAATTTAATTTTTGACTTTTTTCATAATAATTGAATTTTTTTCCACTGGTTACACCATGTTGTATTCATTAAACTTGCGTCCATCATGTCTCCAAATTGACGCGACCATATTCCATAAGCTTATGCTTATGGCACGCCAACTCCATTCACGTTTACGCCAACAGCTGCCGGCCGACCTTACTCACCACGCCGCTACTTCATCCACCAACACAACTTCTAAATCATGTTCAATCATCCAGTTCTTCTACTCATAATCACCAGCAGTGCTTGCTGATCTTACAAAATCCCAACGTCGCGCTGTCGTCTTAGGCTTGTTGTTTTATGCTTTCATTGTCGGGTCTTAGGAGCAACGGCAACAACATTCTGTTTTGCATGAATTTTTCCCATGTGATTAATGTCGGGCAATTCGCAATTTTTAATTTATTTTCTCTTTTTGCCTGCATACACTCACAAATGCTTCAGGCATTCGCGTTTTCAACGGCATCTGTGCGCGTATTGCTGCACAAGTCCGTTGCTGACGCCAGCGGTTCGTGTATATATACATATGTACGTTTGTTAATCTGTATGCAAATACATATGTAGTTAATTTTTAATCTTCCGTTCAAGTGTCACCAGTCGAGTCAGTTGCGCAGACAAGCAACACAACCGATTCAATGGCCTCAGCACGATCAACGCCTCGATTACTTTGCTTACGATCACTTTTGATTCACTAAAGTTTCTGTGTTTGTGCAACTGCTTGACTCTTCAGTCGCTTAACTTGACATACTATTATTTATAAGTTCGCACAAATATATTTACGTATGCATGTTTGTATATAATTGCGTTTGTGTACTTTACTTGTGACTCAAAAGTGTTCTTACCGATCTATTCTTGCTGGCGATCGCTCGTCCAGATGTGGTCCTGCCGCCAAGTGGCACTTCTGGTGTGAATGGTGACACTAAGTGCGCGAAAACATGAGGGAGTTCGCTGTACATACATGTATATGTATATAGTATATAAATAATTTATTTTAGTGCAAAAGAGTAATGAGCATCCGGAAGAAGTGCTGTAAGACTTGCGGTTAATTTGCTTGAAATTGTTCAATATTAATTATAATTGGAAGCTGTTTAAGGTTTTACCCACAATGCTGTTGAAATTCAACATTATTTATCTAAATGAAAATATTTTTTCTTTTCTGAATTTTTCTTAAAACACGTGCTTTTTTTTTGACGAGTCGTTTACAATGAGTCAGTATCTTTTTCGGAGTTAATCTTTTTGATAGCTGTTATTTGATTTATTCTCAATTTGTTTCGGTTCGACACATCGGGCAAAATTTTGTTCTACGATGAACCTCACTTTTGGTTGAATTAGTACGTCAAAAAGCAAAATTGTCGCATTGTAAGAGTGATTATAATCTACAGGCCATTGTTGAGACGCTGTCACATCCTCAAAAAGTCATTGTTTGGTGTGCTCTATGGGCAGAGAAAATCATTGCTGCATATTACTTCAAAAATGAAGCTGGTCATAATGTTACAGTGAATGGAGAACGCTATAAAGCCATGGATAATCACTTTTTCGTGCCTAATTTAGACGATTTTTGGCTCCAAAGATACGGCGCTATATGCCATAGAGCCAAAGAAACAATCAATTTAATGAAGGACTAAATTCTTGACTATAACATTAAACTGTATGCGTTTTATTTCTTCTTGAAAACCACATATTTTGAAAAAACCCCCTTTATTATAGAAATATTGTTTTAATGATATATGCTCTTCAAGTCTGCAGACTTTATACTTTTCCACCTGATCCTCTAAATAATAATCAGACAGATCTTCCTTAACTTATTTTTTTACTTAAGTGATTCATGTTAAAAGTTTGGTCAAGTTTATCCTAGAATGTATATAAATGTATGCGAAGCTGACAGATTTGATGAAATCAGAAATATACTCGAATATTTCAGAAGGCTATTTCAAAAGAGTGAAACTTACTCGAAAGTAGATAGGGCTAGTTAGGCTAGATAGTTTATCTATTTAAATATGTTTGAGAAAGTAGAACAAATTTCTCTCACTTTTAGGTACCTTTTTAGAGAGGTCCTGCTGAAGATCGGTACGAGATCAAGTAAATCCAAAGTTTCACAAAATGTATCACAGATTATCAAAGTATATTAAATTCTATTAATGTACATTATTCTTTATTTAATTATAAAATTAGATGCATTTTGAAAAAATTCACGAAAAAACTCGTTTTTTCGGACTTGCATCGGATATACAATAACTCCTTAAGGTAACTAACCATTATAATAATAAAAAATTCTTAAAAATCAAGTGATGAAGCTGAAAACAAGATCGCGTCATATTTAGCATTTTTCAGCAGTTTCCTAAGTTAATGTATTCTTCAAACAAACTCTCAACTGCGGCAACCTAACAGTTTCTATTAGAAGTCCTACATCAAAGAATTCTTAAACGAAACTTTGTGACAAAATAATGCTGAGATAATTAAATAATTTATTTTATTTTATGCATTGATGTATGCATAGTATGGGCATATGTACATAGAAATATTTCTTAACTCGCACTGTTAAAAAAAAATATTTTTTTTTAGTGTACAACAACAACAAACACCAATTGAGTGCTAGTTAAGCATTGCTACTTGCTGTGTGGTCGATTCGCGCAAAAACAAAAAAAAAAACATAAACAAAAAAATAGCTAATTTTATTTTTATTCACATTTCACTACTTTGTTCGTGTGTGTAAATTTGTATTTTTTTGTAATTAGTTACTGTGACAGCGCAAAGAAAACGTCGCGTTGCGGCTTCAAAGAAATTAAAAATAAAAAAATAAAAAAGTGTTTTGGTTTTGTGCTCGTAAATTTGTATTGCACAGCTGTGAGCAATATTTGAGTGAGAAAGTGTGGCAATTGAAACAAGTTGAAAATATAAATTTTTTTTTTTTGTTGATGTGAGGCTGACCGCACTAAATTATTTTAGTTACCATGAGTTTATAGAGTTTAGATGGGTATGTGCCTTAAGGTGGACACATTTTCTATGGAAAAAAATTTTAAAAACAATATTCTAAAACATTTTTGAAACATGTTTTTTTTTTTTAAATGTTAGATGTGAGAACTGAAATCGATTTGGAATTGTAACCTCCGATTTCTGAATTTCGTGTCCTCTTAAAGTTTTACTTTACCAAAACCACCAAGAATTGGACTATTACCAAAAATTTTTATTTTAAGGATTACATAATAATAATAACAAACAATGAAAAAATCAATAGTCAGTTTAGTGTATATAGCACTTAAACTCACAAAATTCACGTATACACATAAGTACGTCGGACGGTACTTCGTTAAAGGCTAAGAGCAGATCCATGCTCCATCGTTTGATGATTGTCATCGGTCCAATTACTTAATTCACACTCCAAATTAAGCAAAACTTGGACAGAGAGGTATAATAGTCTCAAAAGATTTACTATTAACAGCGAATCATCGACATGTATTGATATTATTAAACTATCGAAAAATAAGTATCGACATTTATCGATAGTACCAAAATACCAAAAATTATTTATCGATATTATGAAACTATCAAAAAATAAGTATCGATATTGTCAAACTATCAAAAGTGGATATAATATCGATATTTGAATTTATCGGTATTATCAAACTAAAAAGAGTAATTATCCACAATTATCAATACTATCAAACTATTAAAAGTGAATTACCGATTTTTTTAAACTATATATAAGTTAATTATCGGCATTTAGCAGAGCGAATTAACGGTACTTATTGATATTATCAAACAATAAAAATTTAATTATACACATTTATCGATTTTATTAAATTGTTAACATTAATTACCGACATTTATTATTAAACTATCAAATGCGAATTATCGGCATTTATCTATTATATTGAAAGTGAAGAAATGTCAATATTATTAAGTTATAAAATGTGAATTATGGACATTTATTGATACTATTATCAGGCTTTCCAAAAAGAATGATCAGAATTTATCGGTATTATGAAAAAAAACAAATATAATTATCGACAAATATCGAAATTATCAAACTATTAAAATTTAGTTATCGACATTTATCTATGTTATCAAACCAATAAAATTACACTATCGGCATTTATCGATATTCCCAAATTATAACAATTTAAATATCGAAATTTAGCGATGTTATCAAATTGTCATCGATATTCTTAGACTATAAAAAGCGAATTATCGACAGTTTAAAAGCACAAGCAAAATAAAATCGTATTTCTTGAGTCACCGTATAGATGACTACATAGTAAATCCCACATAAAGGCAAATATGATTATAAAAACAAATTTCCAAACTTGATCAACAAATGTATAGTACAGTTCTTCGCAACTATTGGAGAAAATCACAAATATACTCATATTAATAATAAAAAATCTCAAAGCAAGGCAATAAACTCTATGATAAAGTAAGAAGGCAAACAAAACCAAGCAATACAAATAGCGACGACAACAACTGCCGCAGCAAACAACCAATAAAAACAACAACAATAAAGTCAACATAAAACAACCAATAAGAGCAGCACAAAGGCAACACTTAAATGTTAATAACCAAAACGCAACAACAAAACGTTGAACAGCATGAACAGTGCACTTCGAAGTGGCAGCAACCGGTCGTTGGCGGCACAAACACATGTTGCACAAAACAACAAACAACAAGTTGCAATAGCAAACATTAGCAGTGGGGGAACGCATATGCTTCGCATGAGTTGCGAAGACATTCTAATCGCCAGTGGCTACTCGAGCCCCGCGTCCCGATAGCACCAACACTTCGATGATCGTCGCATATGACAGTTTATATGCATGTGAATCTATATATATATACATATGTAGGTATATACTTGTATGTGACAGCAAATTTCATTTGCGCCGTTGTGGCAGCAGTACCGGTGGCAGGTTCGCTCGTTGATTCGTTCCTTCGTTCATTCGCTTCGATGACAGTTCATCATTATTCAAATGCAACTGCAATTTATTGTTAATCATTTGTTGTTGTTATCTGGCTGTTTTTTGTTATTACTACAAGTATTGCTGCTGCTAGTCTATGTGTGTTGTTGTTGTTGTGTGTTTTCGTTTATTGCAACAACATTTGCTGCATTGCATTGCAGGCATCAATAGCGAACTATGCGAACAACAACAACTGGGAGTGTATATATGGGTGCCTCTACATACTTGTATATGTATTTACATATGGCAAGATTTTGCTTCTCTTGCCGTTTTGTCGCCACGAGACTCAGTTTGCATAGCAAATCATTTAGCGTATTAAATAATTATTATCGAGACAGGAAGTGTTTATTTATTTATGAATTTAATTAATTCATAAAAACTAAATACTGGAAATACATAAATATTAATAACCAAGAATTTATTTGAGAAATTTTAATACTCTCGCAACCACGGTTGTATATAAAGAATTAAAAAAAACCATTGAACTACCATTTAAATTACACTTTTTTTTATGTAATCGCGAAAATATTAATTGAAATCAATAGCAAATTCTCAATTCTAAATACCGGTTTGAAAAATTAAAAATAAATGTTTAATACCAAAATTTGTATTAAATATTAAAAATGAAAATTTAAATTTTTTTTGTTTCAAGTGGAGGAGGAGATACAAACCCAATAAAAAAAGCTTGTCGTGTAGATAACCCGTATGTTGGGTTAGCCATGGCGTATGAGTTATCTTTTTTAGAATGATCTCTTTTAAACAGCCTGTAAATTTATTCCATTTATCATTACGTTGTTGTTGGTCAAAAAATATTTTCAAGCTGCTATTTTTAATGAAGTTAATTATTGTGGATAAGAAATTGTCAAAATTACGAGAAGAAGGTGCGCAATTCAACTTTTCTAAAAAATCGTCTACTTATGAATTTTTAAAATCGATTTTTGCATTTGCGTATATGGTATATCGAAAACACATATATTTGAGAATACTCCCTGAAAATTTGAAGTTGATTCTTTTTTAGGAATTTTGTCAAAAATCTAAATGTTGACTAGTTCTTCGATCATTACCTGTTTCATCTATAATAATGATTAGATTTTGGTTTTGGAGTTTGAAATAATTTTAAGTAGAAAAATTTTAGACATTAAATATTTATTTCTAAAAATATCACTTATAAAATTGCAAATACAAAAAAATATGGCTTACAAAATATTTATTGCACCAAAACTTAAAGCAAAAGCATCTTGCAACTGCCACATGATATAGCTCCTCCCAAAGCAACGCCCACAATTCACACTAGCAAATATACACAACGATTTGTATAGTTTTTCCAACACCCACATGATCAATACCTTCCCAACAACCAATACAATTCGAGGCACCTGTCGAATGCTGACAATACAAAGACACAAAAATAGGCATGAAAACGCTGCGTGTAAATGTGTGTGTGTAAGCTTAAAGATAGCAACATATTTATGTATAATATACCTATATACACACTATTCTATTATTATTCTAAGCACTCCCCGTCGGCATACATATCATATCAAGTTGCCAACAAAAAGTTATAGATAAACAAATGGACAGCACTGGTGACAATCGATCAAAGTGTACCGCATCGTCGTTTACGAGCGTGTACGCTGAATGATTCATAAAACTTGGCAATACGCAAATTGTGAGTATATACCCTATAAGCATATGCAAATATAAATATTATTGTATGCCAATGTTGTTATATGTGGTTTAGTAAATATCATTAGGAATTATGTATGCTATTAAAAAGACATTCGCGCAATTAATTTCCTGGCATACAAATGAACCTCGCCAATAAACCAACAATGACCTTAAGTCTTACAAGTGTTAATTCACCTGGAGTAGCAATATTTCATGTGTTAATCGTAGGTGTTGGCCGCGAAATGAAATGGGATAAATGAAAGCATTAATTTATCAAATGTCAAAAAATGGTGATTTTATCATAGAAACTTGTACAAGTTGTCAATGTAAAAGTTATATTCATTAATTAGTGTTTTTTAGAGGTATAGAAATTTTGATGACATTGCAAATAAATATATAAAAAAATTTTTTTTGTATATTTCGAAATTTTTTAACTAAATTTATGACATAAAGTTTAATGCCATAACTATTTATATTTATTAATTTTTTGTGTACATACAAGTATGTATATACAAGTATCTTTATATCTGAACTATTTTTCATTTTGATTTATTTCATATAGTATTATAGTAAATATCTATGTACTTGTATATATACTGATTAACCCAGCTAACGTAAATACCAAAAAACAAAGGCCTTCCGCTTAGTAGGTGTTTAATTTTAGCAAAAATTTCACATTTTTCTTTTTATTTTAATTTATTTTATTTTATTTCTATTTTTATATTTATACTATTTGATTTTCAACAGCCGCGTCGCACATTCTTCATTGGCCTCGTCGACGCGTGTCAAATGCGCTAATGCCAACGTGATCGTGATGCGGCTTTTAGCAAAGCTATTTTTTACAAAGATTTTATTTATATTTTTTGCTATGTAAAGTTTCCTGGTTTTATATGCACTATCAATTTCCAACCGAATTCAAGCAGCACATAATCATCATGACTATATTTCTAACAAGAGCCAAGTTTTCGATGATTTCTCGGCCTTTATTGTATGTTTTTGCGGCGCTCAAATATTTGTGTTCGTGATTAAGTATACGCCTTAAAACTCTACTGCAATATTTTCAACGATTACAAAGCCGTGATTCCATTGGAAACACAAAATTTCAAGCGAATTCGTTGCTTAATTTTTTCAATGGTCAAAATTACCAAACAAACTGTTAGCATCGTAAACCAAATGCTACCAAACTCACACTAATTGAGTTATGGAGATCAAACTTCACACGAAAAGAGCTTGGCAGCACTCTAGGACAATATTTTTTATCGTTGCAGCTTGCGCGCGCATTTCAAATGGTTTAGTACGGGTCAAATTTGAACCTTTGTATTTTTATAGATTCAAATAGCATACTTTTCAACGCAGAAAATGATAATCTATAGCCTGTGCCTGCCCGCTAAAAAAGTTTAGTGCAAGGTAGTGTCGATTTCGGGATCTCTATAGCATTGAAAAGGCTTGTTGAAATAGTTTTAGGATATTTTGCATATAATTTGCTATAACAGTTATTCTTCAGTTTATTAACCTTGAATTTTTCATAAAATATTTAAAAAATAGTAATAAATTTGAAAGCTGTATTACAACACGACTGCATTTAGACGCTTCTAATTATTATCTGTTAACTGACGCACACATTTTCAAAGCCTAGCAAGAGCACCATTTACAAAGCGAAGCAGCAATATAGTTTTAAAGAGCTTTTCATTAAACTAAGTACCCAGAAAGCAAATGCATAACTTGCCGTTTATTAAGATAAATGAATTAATTAACATGTGTAGTTATGTATATATGTATGTATGTGTGTGTTTGTGAGTGAGTGAAGGGTCTATTTAAATGAGCACTCGAGCCATTTATACAAAGCCAAACGCCATAAATTTGTCTTTATGTTAGCAAAAACTCTACTCTACATATGATGGTTCGTCTGTTATGGCATGCAAATGCAAATGTGCAGTATATCAACAACTGTATAAAAGAACCGCTGCACTTAACTGCCCAAGCCAATGTATGTGCATACACTTGAATGCCTAATAAAGATCTATGAATACATGGCACGCATGTGCAATTTACATACAAACAAATATGCAGAAAGATAACAAATTTGTATGTGAGGCAACTACTCGAGTTTACAGAAATATTGTATATATTTATACATATCTACACATATATAAGTGAGTAATTATATGCAAATGCATATTAGAATTGTGCCTCTCTGCATATCTTATGCTCATAACCATTTATTCATCACTTTCAATTAAAATTAAAATTGCCATTGCCGATGGCCGATGGTTGCAACTAATGCGTCCACTTAGGAGTAACGGCAGTTAATGTCTTTACTTTGAATGCTTTGATTAGATGCAGGCGTGCTGTGGATTATGATAGCAAATTTTTCATTTTTTTCCCAACTGGTTTGCCTTTTTGTTGTAATTATTTTTTGTTGTAATTGTCTTGCAAAGGCAGCAGCAAAATTCTAAATATTATTGCATAACTTAAATGCTGCAGCTCTTTATTGTTTTGTTGTTGTTGTTGTGCAGCTGCAGATAGTCTGCATAGCAATGTCGTATCTATACGTCTGTCTGTCAATCTTTGCGCTTTACTTTGCAATAATCTTCACTTTCAATTAGCAATGCTGCTACTTCTATACGCGGCACTGCCAGCAGCCGCTTACCATTGTGATTATGGTTCATTATTTACGAGGGTTGGTTGCGAAGATGCTGATTTGTATACATAATTTTTTATATTTGTGCCCATCAATTTCAAAAACTTTCTACACCCTGAACAGTGTATATTAGGTTTGCCACACCCAACACCCAAAAGGAAACATCAGAGAGATATAAATGATCAGCGTGACGAGCTAAGTCGATTTAGCCAAGTCCGTCTGTCTGTCCATGCGTCTGTATATATATCAGCTGGTCTCTAAGTTTTTGAGATATCAATCTAAAATTTTGCACACATCCTACTTCAAATCATATCTCAGTCAGCGCAATAAGTTTCGTATTTCATCCGTTTTTCACTTAATCCATTAACTCTACAACACACCCACGCACCTGCACTCAACTTTTCATAGTCAGCAATTTTCCTAGGCATATCTTTTTTTTCCTAATCTTCTACTGGCTACACTTCGCATTTGATGCCTACAGAAATTTGGCGTGCTACACATTTCTAGTCAGTTTTTTGCGCCCTCCGCAGCAAAGCATCCCTACATTTTCTCTAGTAGGAGTAAAGCCTCTACACTTTCGAGTTGCTTTGATGTTCGTCAAGTGCATCATAGTTGCGCTGCTTCAGCAATTGCTGCCAACGTCATGGCAAAGATTGGTGCTCAAACGCTTTCGCGGCATATTTTTCAGGCCACGGTGCGCACACACACATATACATATGTATATATACTTCCACAAAGGCATACTTCAAATTGCCTGTCAGCGAGACACTTTATTTATGGCGTGTTAGAAGTGTCATTAAAAATTTGTAAGTACGATTATGTTGACAGAAATGCCATTTGACTAGCTTCATTATGCATGGTTTCTACTTTGCCATTTGCATTCTAAAATGAATATGCATGATTTGGCGTTTTGCATTGTGAAATTGTAAATATTTAATCCATTTCTTGTGAGTTTACATTTACTGGTGTCAGATTAAACTGGTAATGCGCAATGGCGTTAAATTGATGCTGTTCAATAATTTAATAATGAATATATAGCAGTGAGTGTGTTAAATGAATGAGCTTATGTAAATGGAGAGGCTGTCAGTTTCAATGAATATAAATTAAAGTGCAGATTGACAGATCCTGTTGTCTAAGATCATTAATCATGGATTTGGTTAGTTAGTTGATTGCGAGGTTGAGAAGATAGGAAAGACGTCTGACTAACAAGCACCGCCGGATTTACTCAGTATATACGATTGAGCTAGACATTGATAATTTGCTTATATAAAGTTTGTTATATTATTTCTCTTCCAATTTGATGGAGTATCTTAGTCTCAATCTACATTCAATTGGAGCTCAAAAACGAGCTCTGCAAAACTACACCAAACCAATATAAGGTACTAAGGAAATCTTTTCAAAGTTTTTCAAAGCTGCAGAACCATAAATCTGAAGGTTGTATCAATTTATCAAAAGATAATTAGATGTGAAACCCCCGAGCTTCGAAATATTTTGCTTATTACATTGCAAGCTATACTCAATGAAATCTTTTTTCGATTAAATCTTCAGCCCCGATACAGAAATTGGAGATCTAAAACCTATTCCAGGACCTGCTGGTGTCTGGAGGATGTTCCAAGCATAAAGAAGGGTGATACGTAACACGACCAAATCTACCAAAGTCTACAAAATTTTACAAAGGGGTAGAACGATAATTTTGAAGTTACTATCAATTTATTGAAGGGAAATTAGATATAAAGCATCAATGTTTGACCTCAAACCTTCAAGTCATGAAATATTGTGGTTATTGCAAGTTAAGCTCAATGAAATCTTTTTCAATTAGATATAAATTTCGATACAGAAATGGGAGAACTGAAAACCATATTTCGGCTACATAACAGATCATGTTTTTAGTATAAAAAGCGTGAAACGTAACACGGTAAAATAAGCAAGCGACAAGAACTAACGATCTGTCAATTTATTTAAGCTCAGGCAAGAAGGAAACCTTCCTTTATTTTATTTATTTCTCTCTTTATTCATTTTTCTCTATAGTTATAGTAGATAGTTCTCTGTTTTTATTTATTTTTAATAACACGCTTATAAAAAACTCAGCTTCATTTATAACAACATACAAAATTCCCAAAATGAAGCGTACACTTTAAGGATCTCATATTTCCCCATTAACCCATTGTTCGCCAACTATAATAATTCACAACACTGTCAACTTTAAGCCAGTTCAAATTAAAAATGCCTATTAAATTCCACACTATATGATGGAAAAAAATTTTATGATATTTTTGAATAATTGTCCATGCTATGACTGCGACAAATTCATCGCATAAAAAAGCACTTGAGATCACTTCAAAGTAAGAAAGTCACTAAAAATAGAGCTGTAGAGAATTTCGCGCAAATATACGTACAAAAACAAACAAAAAGCAAGTAAAATGTCTTTTTATGTGTGTATGCATGTAAATAAATGTATGCCAGCAGCCAGAGGATCTCAGAAGGAGGAACGACAAAGCAACGCCTCAAGGAATTACACACTTAATTAATGAGTGTTTTTGATCTTACTCGGTTATGTTTTCTTACATACTTATGCGCATACACACATAATATATAAAATGGAGCTTACGTACATATATGTCGTTTAGCTGTATAAAGACGAGGGGAGCTTTATAGAACAGAGAAACGCTTTATTAAAAAAAAAACTTTTAAAAGCCCTAAAAATAGTATAATCATATTTCGATTCATATACAAGTATAATCAGGGCTGCAAACCCCAGAGTAGTTCTGGAATTTTTCTCGCCAATCACGATCACATATTATTTGTGGGTTCAACTGATTTCTATGAGTTTTGTCAATAATTTCTAACTTGAGTACGCTTTTTTGGTGATCTATAGCATAAATGTTTCCTGTGCTCTTGCGTTCAATGGATTCCATGACTAAACTTAGGTCTGACATTGGCAACCTCTATATATAAAGTCTTTTTTCTCATTAGTTGTACATCCAGTGAATTTCTATGAGTTTTGTCAATAATTTCTAGCTTGAGAACGCTTTTTGGGAGATCCATAGCTTGTCTCTTAAGCGCTCATAATCCCAATGGATTTAACTAAATAAGTATTTTGTCATTAAGATTTTAGGTTTTGCCAATCTCAAGTTTTGCTTTAAATTTGGTGTTATTTTCGAAGTAAAAATTAATGTTTCTAAGCATTCAATGTAATTTTGGTCCCTTTTTTTAAATACATTGTATATGAGCTTTTCTCCATTCCTTGACTTTTTAACGCTAACAAAATGGCGTCGATTCCAAAAATAATGAAATTTTTCATAAAACATACAGTAATAGCGAAATACAAATTGCAAAAGCTTTATCAGACTAACCTCGTATGGGCTAATTCAATAATTTGCGGGAGAAAACTGCAATAAACAAAACTAAAACTCGACAAGAAACAGCCTAAACGAGCAGTACCACAATAAAGACAAATAAAGTGATTCGACTTGAAGAGCTACTATGAGATAATTTAGAGTTGTAGGGCCGCCACTATAAATGAGGACATTATGAAGTGACAAAAAGCTATTTCTTTGGAATATTTCATGTGACTTAGAATTTTTTACTTTTTGAATCTCTTTTTTACTGTGTTGCTTTTGTTGTGTTGCTACTTTCTGAATGCAAAAATCAAGCGGAACATAACACAGACAGACAGCTAGAGGGTCTCGTAGTAGCGCAGCAAATTTCCCTATCAAACGAACTGTCGCCCACCCCCTGACACAAGTAAGTACAGCAGCGGATGACACTGTCACTGTCTGTCAGTTTGGCGGCCCACGCCACTTGTGTGTTTCCCATATATCACCCGAGAGTTGTGTTGATAATAATGCGAATATAATCCCATGAAGAACGAGTATTTGGCGGCATGTGTGTCAGAGACATTTTATGTGGCAGCGCGGTGCAGTGTTGCACAATTCACGCTAATCTACATTGGGTGGCAGTGAACATCTCGAAATTGTCACACAGTCGCAAAAGTGACATTCCAAAACAACACATACATATGTCTTAATGTGCCTTTATAAACAAATAAAAAGGCGGAGAAAAACTACGCGAATGGCGCGAGGTGTGTGGATGTTGCCATTGCCCTCTGTGGCAAATTGGGAATCGTCAGTACGCCGGGTAACGAGGCTAAGCAGAACAAACATGTGTGTGTGTGTGTGTGTGTGTGCTACTCGTTTGCAACGAGGCACGACACAATACTTTGCTGCTGTTCGCATGTGTGCCTAATTATTTCATGATTAACTGAAGTTCAAAGCAAAGCGAGAAAATTAACCACAAAGGTACATAAACACAAACTATGACAATTGAAGATGTTAGCAGCGTGAACTCAAAGAGTGTATGGTGTGGCAAATTTGTAGAGATAACGATATGCACACAATTTGCATTAATCAGGACTAGAGTGCCGTTATAGGAGGCGAAAATATTCCAGCAGGCAATAGTTCGATCAGGTGAAATACCGAGGTTTATCCTTGAAAGAAAGCTTTTATAAAGGCTATCAATTGAGGAGAGAGTAAGGAAGTAAGAAGAACGGCAATACAAGCATTGAGCTCGCTAATTGTGCTCTCCAAATTAGTGAAGAAGTGTCGGTTCTCACTAGAAATAGCACCAAGCTACTTTATTATCAGCCTGGTCTTAGCAGAATAGCTTGAGTAGCAGAGTCCCCACTTCTGAAAAAATTTAAAGCGGTATCAAATTATTTTCAAAGAAAAAGTATAAGAACTCTTCATTGCAAAGACAAAATAGAGCAAATTTCTGTACGTAAACACTAAAAGAAACCTTTTTCTTAAACTTTTCAAAATGTTTAAACTTTGTTTGGATGCATCTTGATGTTGGGGTTAAATTTAAAAGTTAAACAGGAAAAAAATTGCTGGAACAACTTTCTCCACAACTTCAAATTGTTCCAAGATTTAGTGAATACTGGATTAAATAAGAATTCACAATCTAGCAAGTGGTGGTGACGAACTAAACGTGTCTATGATTTAATGAAACTTCCAATGAATCACATTTCATTCAACGATTTGACCTAATTGTAAAACAAGGATGTTTTTATTCACTATGCACTAAATTTACGAAATCGAAGAAATATAAAAAATATTATACTATAATATATTGCCACCAACGCATACATAACAATATACATACATATATGAAATAAAAGACTCGCGAATATGCGATCCGGGTGCATGTAGTGCTGACAAGGTAATAAAATCGAACTCTCAGCTAGAAACAATGAATGTTTTGTTTACACAATAGCATATTTATGAATACTAATAAGTATGAAAATGTAAATCAGATTCTCAGAATATATATACTATATATTTATATATGTATGTAGTAATGTAATAATAATGTTATCAGTTAACAAAGCACGACCCCAAGCCCTAAGCCAGATTGTGCGATGAATGCTTATTAATGCTATGCAAATGATTAAACCGCAATACTACGCTGTGCCTTGATAAGTACAATACATAAATTATAGAATTGCATAAAAAAGAAGAAAAAATAGTAACTTCGGTTGCACCCTTCACAAATACAAAGATTTTCCAGATAACAACTTTATTTTGATCGATCAGTTTGTATGACAGCTATATGCTATAGTGTTTCGATATCGGCAATTCCGACAAATGAGCAGCTTCTTGAGGAGTAAACAATATGTGCAAAATTTCGATCGATATCGTAAAAACTCAGGGACTAGTTCGCATATATACAGAGGTATAGAAAGACGAACATGGCTTAATCGACTCAGCTCATCACGCTGATAGTCTAAGAGCCAGTGGATGGATGTATCATTTATATATACATACATATATTTTATAGGATCTCCGACATTTCCTTCTGGACATTACAAAGTTCGTGGCAAACTTAGGGTATCTTAATATAATAAAATAGTTTTCTACACAATAGCTGCATGTACATATGTGTGGAAAAATCAAGTAGAAGACGCGACAAATACAAATGCCAACAGATACTTATTTATATCAGTACACAATTCACTGCTATCGACAGTCACTTAGTAATTTTATGCTAACACAAGCAGTTTGTCAACTCACCGTAGGGCACCTTATCGTCTTGGTTGTCATCCAGCGATGTCGCCGATGAAGACACGTCGTCGTCCCACTCCTCAGCTGTATTGGCGAACGGCGCTGTAACCACTTCAACGCTATCGCCATCAACAACAACATCAATAATATCATCAGATGAGTTGGAGTTGCGTGATTTTTTATTTTGCCGCTGACGGCGACGATGTTGCCGTTGATGTTGCTGCTGCTGTTGTCGCCGTACACGTTGTTGCTGTTGGCGTTGGTGTTGCTGTTCACGTTGGTGTTGGTGTTGCTGTTTTCTCAAAACCAATTGTTGCCACATTCTTTTCTCTAACGAATCCATGAACACTGCGTCGGCGTCGGCATCTGCGCTGCTCTGCCGCAAACGACTAAGCATTTCACGCGCCTGCGCCGTCGTGTATTTATCCACCATATCCTCAACGCTCGCGCTACCAACATTGCTGTTATCGTTGCCATTGTCGGCAGCCTGTGCGGACAAGTGTAGTAGCGTTAGCAACACGATTGTGGTGAGCGTCAGGCAAAATTGCAGGTAATGCATTTGTTTGTTTTATAACTTTTTTGGTTTAAGTGTTTGTTTGGTTGTTGTGTTTTATTTTCGTTTTGGTATTTCCTTTTACAACTCTATTGCTTGATAAGTTATTCTGCAGGATATGCTAGTTCCTGTCGCTTTTTTTTTTTTCTTTTTACCGCGTTTCTTTTCACCGTGTTTTAATTGAGTGTTTTATACTTATATTTTTTGCATTATACACTTGTGCACTCATTGAATTTATGAATTTATGTATGTCATTAAATATTTATCACCGGAAATGTAGATATTTCCACTATACCGCGTCTTCAGCGCATTTTATTGCATTTGTCTGCACTTTATATGCGATAATTTTCGCATTGCATACGCCTTCATGCCACACTATCAGTTGAGCTGCTGAGTAATGAAGAAATTAATAAATATGGTAAATAAACACTTATCACTGCACAAAATATGTGTGTGTTGACTGCTGCACATTTTATTATATTCCTTTATATTAAACATTCGTCTACAATGGTCTCCGCTAATTTTATAAATTCAATAGCGCACATTTTCTGCATCAACGAATTTAAATTGTCACTTCTCGCTTAATAACCTAGCCTTTGTCATCGCGTCCTATGTGCCATTTAATTTTTTTGTTGTGCATTGCTCGTTCTTTACGCATTTTGACACTTGCCCCACTATTTGTACACACGCATTCCTACACATACTCGCCCGCGGTTATCAGCTTGTGTGCCCGCACTCGCTGGCATATTTCATATATTAATAACAACTAAATTCTTTACAGCATTAGTTATGCTAACATATATATATACTCACACATGCACACATATTCGACTGTTGACACTTGCTACAAGTAGTGTACTAGTATTTGTTGTTATTTGTATTCGTATTTTTGTGCAGCCACACAAACGCTGGCAATATGAGCACATTTCCCAATTAAATTTTTAATTGAAATTTGTCGCGGCATATTAAACGCTCTCATTCATTTGGATTTATGTGCATTTTTAATGACGAGTGTACATTTATTTCATCAAGCTAATAAATTTTGTGTGAACAGGCGATTTAGCATACGATGCAATGTAAACGAGTTAATAGCGATTAATTTCTATGATGATGAACTCATCTCGTTGCACTATGAGTATTAGGATTTAGTGCATGATGCACCGACATGTGTTATCATCATTATTATTAGAACAAATATGAAAATTTTGGCATTTATGTAAACAAAATTTAGAGTGCGTTTTAGGTGAAATTCAAATTTCAATATGAATAATAAAAAATTGGTAAAAAAATGTTATTTGAAGCTCAACCAATTTGAAGCTACAGCTCTAACTAGCAAGCAAAACAATCTAGTAGTGTTATTTTAAGGTTTATGGTGAAAATGCTCTAGCTGCGCGAACATGCCAAAAATGAAACTAGAAAGTTTGCCTCGCCCGCCTTATAGCCCACGATTTTCCCCTTCTGACTATCATTTGTTCGGGTCGATGCAGCATGCGCTCACCAGAATACGGGTCACATCAGAACAGATAACCAAAAATTGGCCTGATTCATTCTTGGTCATCAAGCCGGCTCAGTTATTTTCCGATGGAATTCACAAATTGCCAGAAAATGTAGATGGGCAATACTTTGAATAACACTATTGAGCATATTTTTATCAAAAAAAAATTAAAATTTGAAAAAAACCAAATATAGTTATAAATACTGTCACTGGACTACTATTTTAAAGTTCACTAGTGACCAGAACCTTCATATTTTTATTTTTTTTTTCAACAAATTAACACGCAAGTGTCCATTAATATAATCGCAGCGTACATTTAATTTAAACTGCATTTGCATATACTACAAATAACCTAAGCAACTCGCACATGTCCTCACACGAATAAAACTATACACAAGTTCCCGCGCAATTTTTACTGTCCACTTCTGCTCCAATACGCGACATCATTAATTAGTCCAATTGACCTCCATTTCGAAAGTCAAAATTTGAAATCAACAAAGCAACAAAAAACAGCGTACAACAAACGACACAGGGAATGAGTAACGAGCGGCAGCGGAAAATACGGATAGACAACATAGCACAAAGGCAAACAGAAGCCAGAAGCATGAAGCACTTGCTCAAACAAACACACACACACACCTAATGGTGGAGGTGGAGTATAAAATGAGGCAGACAACAGCTGTCAAAAGCAAAGTCATTGAAAAGCGGGGCATTTTAGCTTGTTAAAGGAAGTCAACCACTGACAAATACCAAAGAAATGTATTATGTGCTTTATGTGTGCAGAAAGTAGTAATTTTACTGGAAATAGAGTGAGTGTGGGTGGCGCACAGCATGTTAGCGCGTTTGTAGTTTGCTAGCCGTGTGTGGTAAGCGAGATTTGAGCGCACTTAAGGAAGATGCTTTTACCGGCATGTCTAGGCGGACGCTTTTATGTTTTATGAAAATATGGTAAACGCATACTATTACATTACCTTTTTCCCACAGCACAAACAAGTGGGCGGAACTATGAGCATGCCAGCAAAATCACGTTGCCACCCCCTGTGAGTACATCAAAGCAAATTCCCACACATAAATAAAAATGCCATACTTTGATGTTTCTAAATTGCACTCAGCGGTGAGCACGCAAGAAGTAGGGGGACAATATACAACAACTATATGCATGCATATGCACGAGGATAATGACGGTAAAAAATACAGCTGCATGGAGATGCAAATAGCGGCACAGCGCGCTGACAAAGTGTAGCCGTTTTTGTTGAGACGCGCGCACGTTTGTATAGCACACTTTGAGGCGCGCAAACATGCTGTGCACACACACACGCATACACTAGCAGCTATTGTGTCTCTCACTCTCAGCAAATAAATATATATATTTGTATGTAGTACAACAAAGGCACACTTTTAAGGACACCGCACGAGACACAAGCCAAGCGCGTACCACAGACCCGCTTTTCAAAGGATTACAGCGGTGCCGCGCGGCACGGCGCACAACTCGTTGACAGATAAAACAAGCAAAGCAAAGAAATCCTCTGTGATGTTGCCGACGTCATCCGCTACTTCAGAATGGGGCAGCAGCCACTAAACATTAACGCCAACGCCATCACTACCTTTGGCGCATCATCGCGCGAATTGGAGTAGTTGCCACCACCCCCAACCCCAATCAACTCATATTATCACTCTTGTTAAGCTATTTCACTATTACATCAGTCGTACACTGTCACTCAATGCTCTGCGGAGGGTAGACTTCCGGCGTAATGGTAAACAAAATGTACGTACAAGGTAAAATAGAGCACACAAAGGTTTTGTGGCAGGCGCGCAGGCGGGTAGTGGTCTTTGTGTAAGACGTCAGTACAGCGTGTTGGGGTAACGATTACTCGTCAGCGCATTAATTATGTATGTATGAATGTATGCTGTTAATAGCAAACAGTCGTGAGGGGACATTATATCAAAGTCCCGTTTATATTCGCGCGCAAACGTTGAGTGTAGTTTAAGAAAAAAGGATACAAAACAAAAACTCAAAATGGACAAACTATCAAAGAGGGGCCGCTGCGCCGATTGCTTTTTGCTTTGATACACCGTAAGTAATCGACAACTCGTTTGTATGGTAAATATGTGTGTTTCCGTAAACTCATATTTAAATAGGATACCGGAAGCAAGGATGTTAGCGCACGTACTGTCTAATTTTTGTTGTTGTTTTTGTTCCGGAAGTACCATTCTTTGCAACATAAAGTGCTACAAGCTTTTAATTTTTTTTTTTATACTACGTATAACTTATAAAACTATATACTCGTTTTGTTTACTTCTATTTTTGTTTTGATCACTCTTTCACCAAATTTTGTATGCAACATGCACTTCAAGTATTTATATACCCGCGCACATTTCGTTTCCGTCCGTCTACGCGCACACGGCACCCATTTATTACGATTGATAAAAGCCAAATGATACGCAGTTGGGCAGAAATGTAGCAAAAGACTTGGAAATTATACTACACTTTCATAAAAAGTAGTTTGGTATGAAAAAAATTTCAAAGCAACACTAACTAGGCAAGGAAATGGAGTTGCCAGCTCAACTGAAGTTAGCAGATAATTGAAATATTTGCTGGTTATACAAACAAAATATTTAAAAAATGCATTTTAACACTAATTAAAAATAATACAATTATTATATTTTATATATAATCGCCTTGTCGTAATACACCCTAAAAAATAGAAAGTTTTTTTTAGATATTTTCAGAGTATATAATATAATAATCTACATTCTCTGATATTTCTAGAAAAAAATGTCCCCTTTTTATAATGTATGTATATACGTATAACATTTTATCTTCTGCTGTTTAACAGTATTTTTTGATACGCCTTTATTATGTTATTTATTTTCTCATATAACGTTTCTATAATTTTGCATATAAAATCCCTCAACTCGCTTAGATAAATCCTCTATATTTCTACTGTCATACTGCGCTATCGCTGCCGGCGCTGACGTAGTCGTTATATTTGTTTTTCACCGATTTGACATTTTGCTGTCTAGCCGTTGTCGCTGTCGTCGTCGCCGTTGTCGTCGTTATCGCAGCTGAGTCTTCGTAGGTTGTTCGTCATTGATTTTTTATTTTTTCCAACGCATTTCCGCAAACGGCAGTGAAAAAATTTTGTGTCTTTCAAATAAAATTCCCTAACATCATAAATTGTTGCAATTAATTGCAAATTTGTGGAAAATTTGCAATTATGGGCGACAATGAGCAAAAAGCGCTGCAATTGATGGCTGAGGCCGAGAAGAAATTAACGCAGCAAAAAGGTTTTCTCGGTTCACTTTTTGGGTGAGTGTGTGTGCCACCAAAGTGCTCCAATTGGAGCACCAACTCTTAATTGTGTCGTTTATTAACTATTTGCTTATGTGGAAATATAAATAAACAAAGATTTTCTTTGTTCAAGAAAAATTGCCAGTGATTTATATACATACATATATAATGTAGGTGTTTATTGCAAAATGTACTGTGTCGCAAGATTATCGATTTTTACACTTGTGTGAAAACAAGAAGTGATGACTAAGCAGTGAAACGTAAAATTCGTATATCATTAAAACTAACTATGAACAGCTTCAGTAATGACTTCATTTAAATTATAATTAGAAAACCTACATTCCCATGCAGTTGATAGTTGCAAAGGGTCACAGATATATACTTGATCTCATTGGTTGTGAAAGCAAGCGCGTTGTCGTAATCGTCAGCCTGCGCGATTTCGATTTTTCGCAAGATGCCTTTGTACGCAACGCCCCGTCTGTCACCCACTTTGTTGGTGTTTACACTACACTTTTCTCACACTACATACAAGTTCCTTGTTTTTGTGCGCTAAGTCCTGTGTATACTGAAATTTGTGGCGCAGAAGCATAGCCTTTACGTCGCAGCACCTTTCACCCTACAGTCAGTGGACTTACCCTAATAGGCTGGTATGTGTGTAAAAATCTGTGCACTTTAAACCGATGTGTGCTTATACAGACACTTTAATGGAATGTCTACGTATATATAGAGCGATTGTGTGATTGTGAATTTTACTACTTTGATGTAATGACATATACTTAGTTATAAGAAGATTTTGTAACATAGCGTGGAGTATTGGCTGGTATGACACTCAACACTTTATGCTGACTTTTAACTTCGGTAAATGTATAGTTTAGGTCCCCCAACTAAGGAGGCCTCAAAAATTAATTTTTTTTTTAAATCGTCTTATTTTTACGCGTAGATTACAAATTAACTTCTTTGAAAAGCCAGGTTTGCCGCAAACTTTAGCAATTCCACTTAATTACTACTGCATTACTCATACTCGACAGATATGGAAAAGCAATTTATGTTAATAATAATACAAGTAAAAATTAAAAAAAAATTATATTGGAACATAATCATCCTACAACGAAGGACACAGTTTTTAACGAATTTCCTAAATGCACCATTATTTTCTTAATTATAATTTTGTCCGGCAATTTATTTTAAGTTATAATTTTATTTTCAGTGGTTCGAATAAGGTTGAAGATGCCATCGAATGCTACCAACGCGCCGGCAATATGTTCAAAATGTCCAAAAATTGGGCTAAAGCTGGCGAATGCTTCTGTGAGGTAGCCAACTTGCATTCACGTGCTGCTAGTCGTCACGATGCCGGTGTGGCATATGTAGATGCCTCCAATTGCTACAAGAAGGTTTGTACATACAAAAGCACTAAATGGAGAATTTTGTTAATGAAACTGATAACAATTTACAGATTGATGTTGAGAGCGCTGTCTCGTGCCTGCTGAAGGCGATTGACATCTACACCGATATGGGACGCTTTACCATGGCAGCAAAGCATCACCAGAGCATTGCTGAAATGTATGAGAGCGACCCAGGAACACTGGTAGGTTAAACAATATATTTTACAAAACAGCTTATCGTTTTGTTATCATTATATGTGTATTAATTTATTTAACATAATCTCACAGGCCAAAGCTGTACAGCACTATGAACAAGCTGCTGATTACTTTAAGGGCGAGGAATCGGTGAGTTCAGCCAATAAGTGTATGTTGAAGGTAGCTCAATATGCCGCACAGCTGGAGGATTACGAAAAGGCTATAAATATATATGAGCAGGTTGGTTCAAGCGAATTTGTTTGTATAAAGTTTTTTAATTTTATTATATGGCAATATCTTTTTTACTGTTTAGGTGGCAGCTTCATCGCTGGAAAGTTCACTGCTCAAATATAGCGCTAAAGAGTATTTCTTCCGGGCTGCATTATGTCATCTGAGTGTGGATCTGTTGAATGCTCAACATGCTATTGAAAAATATGCACAGCAATATCCAGCATTCCAAGACTCGCGTGAATTCAAGCTCATTAAGGTGTGTTCAAATCAATTTTTTTTTTGTTGAAGCATAGTTATAAAAAAACCCATGTAGCTAATTGTTATAAAGCAACTCTGAAGCTAACATATAATATAAGTATATTTAGTTTGCCACGAACACCCGTCTGTCTGTATATACACGTATTAGCCCCTCAGTTTTTAAGATATTGACCCGAAATTTTGCACACGTCGTTCTCTACCCAAGAAGCTGTTTATTGGTCGGAACCGACAATATCTAGCGGTCCGATACAAACTGATCGATCAAAATCAAGTCCTTTCCTTGTATGGAAATGTTTTTTATTTGACAAGAACTTTTCGAACGAAATTTGGTACAGCTTATTTTCCAAGGCAACGGCATAATCTCCGAACAAATTGTTCAGATCGGACCAGTATAGCATATAGCTGTCATACAAATTGACCAATCAAAAGCAATTTTTTCTTTTATTTGTGAAGGATATTATAAAATTAGTGCAGCTGAAGTTAACGTTTTTTCTTGAAATATTATTTATATAGTGATAGTATTAACATATTTTTCTTCTGCTTGTATTAGGTGCTTTGCGAACACTTGGAAGAGCAAAACATCGAAGGCTTCACAGAAGCGGTCAAAGATTACGATAGCATCTCACGTCTGGACCAGTGGTATACCACAATATTGCTTAGAATTAAGAAAGCAGCCGATGAGGATCCCGATTTACGATAAATTTATCATTAATATTATTAATTATATACAAAAAAAAAAAGAAAAAATAATATTATTCCAAAATAGTAAACGTATATAAAAAAGAAGCATAAAACTTAAACGTAACTTTTTAAATTCCACATTCACTTGTCGAATATTCAATAGTTATACATACATATAAATACTTTATTTTTGAAGCATACTAAAGTAACCCTAGTTAATTAACAAAATAAAACTAAATTGATTTTATTTTATTTCAACAGTTGTATAACCAAAATTTCAGACACATACAGTTATTCTTTTACAAACAGTACAATAACAGGAACCACTACACCCACACACACACACACACACAATTATAACAAAATAAACACAATATACAGCAAACAGTTACCAATTGCTAGTGTTTCGTATAACATAACGGAAAGAAATAATCAACATTATTACTATTATTAACATAATGGAATGGAAGCAATACTAAAGCTTCTTAATACCAAAAAACAAAAATAAACATTTTATTTTAAAATTTCATATTGTGTAATACAAAAAATGTTTAATAGCTAACACTAAGAATTGCCTTGTGACAATATGTAGTTAGCAGAATTTAAAATGTATGGAAAATGGAATTTTTGCATAACTACCAAACGCTACAGCTGCGCTAAGCGTTTGCAAGTAGCGAGTAGCAAGTGAAATATTGAAAAGAATGTGCGCTAAAACAATAAAATTGATATATAATAATTGTGAGAAATTACTGCTCTTACCAACGACGTATATGCAATGCAAATGTGGCTAAAAAATGCATGTGAAAACTAGAAAAGCAAATAACGAACATGCAACGCTGACAAAAATATGCGGAAAAATGGAGAAATGTGAACTAATTGGCTAGTGCGGTGCGACGATTGAAAGAATGGTAATGCAAACATGCTTGAAATGTGCTGTTATGTACAACTAAATTGAGTTTTTTTTTATTAAAAATATAGAAATGAGTGTTCGTTTATGGCATATTTTTTATTAACAATCTGTTATATGCACGAACTGTTTTTGTTTGCTGTAAAAATAATTTTTATATAATATTTTTTAACTAATTTGTAAGTGGAAATTTGCTTATTTGTTATTATATAACATAATAATAAAGTGGTTGGTTTTTTTTTTGTTTTTAATAAATAAAATTTATTTGTAATATTTTGTTCGTTTTTATTTATTCCTTTTTTGTTTTAAATATTTTTTTTTTGTTTTTAACATTATTTTAATTTTTTGTTTAATTGTATTTAAAAAATTTTTTTTTTTGTTTAATAAAACTGTTAATTAAACAAAAAAACAATTTTTTTAAGCATACTTTTTGCTCAAGGCTAACAACTTTCAAAAACATATATATGTTGCCAAATAAATATATAGCGTTATATACGTATATATGTATACTAATTGTAGCTGTTCGTTACATGTTTTAAATGTTAATTCAGAGTTATAACGCGTTATTTGAAAAAATAAAAATTTAAAGCTGTAACTTTTTGTGTCAAATTATGAGAGATTCTATAATATTTATGCATGCATAAAAAACATACCATATATGTATGCATTACATACCATTTAATGGATTTATTTAGTTAAATGCAACTTACATTAAAACAAAACTTGGTAAATGGTTTGTTTAGTTAAATATATAAATGTGTTATAAAAGCAAAACATAATAACAACAACAAAAATCAACACAATAACTGTGTGTTAGACAAATAGCTGCAAAGCTTGTATAAGCAAAAAATACATGAGAGGCATATTATAAACGTGGCAAGGTAGCGACGAAGGCAGAAAAAAGTGAAGTAAAATTAATTATGGTGTATGAGTACGCCTTTACATTTACACTTTACTAATAATGTAATGGTTTATTAAAAAAAAAAAAAACTATGTAAACAAACATACATATATTAATGCATATTTCTATGTATAAAAAGAAATTATTTTTAAGTAAACTTGGTAAGCTGGCCAAAAATTAGTTAAGCTGAATACACTGATTCTATAAAAAAAAGGAAATATATATATATATACTGCACCAAAACTTAGTTTAGAAAAATATCTAGCGTTCAATAACAACGACATGAGCGCTGTATAAGTTAATTTAAAAAAAACTGACATATTTTACTTATAAGCTTAAATATTATATATAACTATGAAAGCTATGCAATAAAAAGCATGGATTTAAAGCAGAAAACTATTATTAAAGAACTTAAATGCATGTAAACACATTGACTAACCACAAAAAAAAATAGCGCGCATAAAAGCATATTTATAAAAAAAAAAAAATCTTGGGGAGTAAACTTTGACTTATTAAAAGTCCTATTGGTTTTATTAAAGTGAACATTACCATTGCGTAATTGTTTGTCGATTTCTTTTTAATAAAACATAAACGTTTACTATAATCATTATTAAATACCAAAAAACAAAAACAACAATTTATTTTATGCTTCAATTAAAATTTATGCCTGCATATAACTAACCCTAATACATGCAAAAGTTTATTTAAACAACCTAACAACATTTATATACACATATATATAGAAATATATATATAAACTAACATGTATTTTATGCCATTACTAAAAATATATAATAAAAATACAAATGCTTGTATAAATGAAAACATAAATGACATAATAACGTCAAAAAATGCTGAAAAGCAAAGCAGTGTAAGCCAACAACAATAAAGATTACATATAAATGTTAGCAAAACCAAACTCAAATTATAGAAAATCATCTGTAGTGAATTAATAAAAATTATTAGCAAATACTAACAAAATATATAAATTATAATAACAAACAAAAAATTAAAAAGTTGATGCCGCGAAGAAAATGATTTATTGTTCTTATATTTAATAACACATAAGAGATGTTTAAGCAACCATTCCTTAAAATCAAAAAAAAAAAACCAAAACACAAATAAGTATTTATTGTAATTACAAAGTAATAAAAAGAATCGAAACGAGGAAACGTTGCAAAAATACCGAAATTGTAAAAGCTATGACCACATTAGCGTAGGAAGGGAATGTAAATGACGAAATTGTTCAGCGAGTTGCATAGCAAATAACGGCTGTACAAGAACAACAGCAATTAAAGCTAGGCGCGTGCAAAAAAGTCACAGCAGTTGATAAGAGCAACTATATAAAAAAAAAAAATATTGAAATAAAATACCAACACGCCAAACAAGCTTTGCAGCAAGCAAGAAAAAGAAGCGAGCTCAAAAATAATTGACGAAAAAAAACAAAAAAACGAAAAGCAAGTCAAAGCAAGCGAACAAAAAATAATTGGCAAAAAATTGAAGTCAAAACGCGAATTCAACGAATAAAAATTAAAGACATTTCGACAAGGACTTTAACCTTACTAGAAAACTTACAAAGGACAATACAAATATATTATGCAGCTAAGTATGTGTGTTAAAGTTTCAAAACACTTTCAAAAATATACAAAATATCGTAATATAACACGAATAGTGGTTACAAACTACTTAAAAAGTGTTCAAAAATTCCAAATTGCACTGTGACATCTACAAATCGTGCAAACAGCACTTAAGCTTTAGTTTCAATACTCTTACAAAATTATGCACGTCTAAAAACGTTTAAAAATGCATTGTAGCGTTCGATAATTATACAAAAAAGATTTACGCTTAAGTTTCGAAACTTTTTCAAAATTATGCACGTCTGAAAACGTGTAAAAAGCGTTCAAAAATGCATTGTGTCACTCGAAAATCACACAAAAAGCGCTTAATGCGGTTCAAAATAGTTTTAAACCGTTTGAAACATTTTTAGATGTTTTCAAAAAGTATACAGTTGCAATTAGCAGGCATCTAAGCAGCCGAAAACGCAAATTCGGTGCTCAAAATGTGTTCAAACTGTTGAAAGTTTAACGTAAAACCAAAAAACAGCGCAAACAAGTTGGTTTCGAACAAGTTAATTGACAAAATAATGACGCGGTTTTATTTAAAGCAGACACAATTACTGCAAACCACTTCCAAACCTTTTTAATTAATTTCCGAGAACGTTAAAAATATAACTAAAAGTTCGGTAACATTGAAAATTTAACTAAAAATGCTGCTAGTATTGAAAAAATGCGTATGGCGTGCTTAAAACGTGTCAAAACCGTTGCAATATTTTTCAAAGAATTAAAAAACAACTCAGAAACAATGATTTCGTAGAAATTAACAATTAAAATTGCTTGATTTCCTACGAATTGCCAGTAAAAATTTTATTTTTGGCGTCAAAAGCGTTGCGAAAGTTTTTTAAAATCTCAAATCAATTTCAAGCCAAACAGCAACGCAAATTATGTGAGCACTTAAGTTTTTGAAAAAATACTGACTTAGCTTCACTTAAAATACACGCAAACGTATTCGAAACTATATGCATATTTGCAAAAATGTCAAAAGGGCACCAATAACGGACAGTTTATAAAAAAAAACTACGAATGCGCAAATGCATAGAAATTAAATATTTTTAATGTTTACATAATTTTGTAAAAATATGTATTTGAAAGTTATTTAATTTTTGTGCATTTGCGTCACGCGAAAAAAGTAAAATTTAAAAAACATTAATGTTTTGTAAACGGCTTAAAATATAATTAAATAATACGCGTATAACCTCACATTTTACTAAAACCACTATAAAACACTCACTTATGTACCATAGCAAATATTTCACTCAAAACACTAGCATGCACTCACTTGTACAATAAGCATTTTGTAACCAAAGCAGATTTTCAAAAAAAAAATAATAATGCAAATATTGTTCGAAAGTAGTCTAAATTGCATTTTGGACTTTATTTGAACAGTAATTGTTTATAAAAAAAAGCTTTGGTTTGCAAAAGCCAAAATAATTCTAAAAACACAACCCTGCATTTTTTCATATCACAATAGCAACTCATAACACCGCGGTAAAGGGCAATTGTTAGACAAATACAACACTATAAACTTTTAAAATTCTACAATTCTCTGCAACTTTAAAATCTAAACTTTGAATCATTAAAAAGTGCAGCGCACATTACGAAAAAAATCAATAAATATATATATATGTATTAATTCAATTTATATAGAAATTTGTCAAATTAAGTAGTTGAAACTTGCACCAAAGCGCGCAAACACACACAACAACAACAAAAAAACAACAAAAGCAATAATGAAATTAATTGCATAACTCACAACGATACATTAAATTTCAATTTCATTAATTATGCAACAATAAAAACAACAACAACATGCATAAAAAACGCAGCAATTTCAGTAATTTTCAAACTTAAAATTTGTGTGTAATTCGTTAAGAACAAATAGTTGAAACATTAACCGTACACTGACCACTAAAAAAATCAGGAAATATTAAATGGTAATTTATAAAAAAAATGTAGCGCAATAAAATTTAGTAAATTGAAGTGAAGAACACAAAAAAAAACACGAAAATCTTTATGTCACCGCCGTTGAATTGAATAAGAATATTAAAAACAAAAACAAATAATAATAATTAATTAATATGTATTAATGATTAATGTCTGGCATTTAAATTGATGGTGTTCAGCTTGAATGAGAGGCGCCAAGGGTCCGTCAAACTTAAGTGAAACTAAAAAATTGCACGGCAAAGTATTTTACTTTTGAAAATTGTATGAATTGTAATGTTGAAATAAACAACCATAAAAAACCAAAAAAAAAAAAAAAGTGAAAATGTTGAAACATTTGAAGTTTAAGCAGTCGATGTAACAGATGTATAAGAACAACAACAACAAAAAACAGCGTTAAGAAGCGTTAAATGGGTGTGCATTTTAAAGCCGCCCGATAATATTAAATTTGCTTTGAGGGTCACAAATATCGAAATTTCCATCTCAACTATTAATTGTTGATTAGTAAAAAAAAAACCAAAACAAAAATAATAATGTTTAAGAAAAATAAAGCAAACAATGCATTAAATTTAAATTAAATATATAGCAAAAGTTGAAGCGATAAAGTAAAATTAAAGTTAAAACAAAAAACACAAAATCAAATGTAATAAAATAAAATTCAATTAAATAATTAATTGTTAAGCAAACAACTAAAAAAAAAACAAGTTTTACTATAATTCAAACACTAATTCTCTTAACAAAAGAAAACTATCAAAATAACTTAAATTTAAACTTTCACTCATCTCAACACACACACATACAAACGCTTGACAATTGCCCTTAAAAATGCTAAAAATACAGAAATTTAATAAATTTAAAAAAATATACATATATAAATAGTAAATACAAATCAAACAGCCGTTTATAAACGTTATAAATTACAATAACAAATATGATAGCAGCCGTTTATAAACGTTAAAAATTACAACAACAAATATGATATACGCTGCCACCTAAAACAAAGTTACGCAAAATTTAAAAAATGATATACAAACAAACAAACAAACGGCAATGTCACGAATTAAAAGAGAAATTTTAAATTGAAGATCAAATTCGAATTTGAAAAAAATGTGCATGTTTTGAAAAAAACAAAACAAAAATTGCTAATTTTGAAAAAAATTCAAATTTGAAATAAGTTGCATATTGAAAACAAATTCGAATTTGAGAAAATTGCAAATTTGAAAAAGAATTGCTAATTTTAAAAACCAATCCAAATTTGAAAAAAGTTGCATATTAAAAAACAAATTCGAATTTGAGAAAATTGCAAATTTGAAAAAAAATTGCTAATTTTAAAAACCACTCCAAATTTGAAAAAAGTTGCATATTAAAAAACAAATTCGGATTTGAAAAAAAATTGCAAATTTTGAAAAAAAAAATTCAAATTTAAAAAATTTTGAAAAAAAAATCCAAAAATTGAAAAAAGTTACCTAATTGTCAGCAAAAAAATCACTGCAATTCACCGAGCGCGAGAATTAAAAATAAAATGACGAAAGGAAATTATAAAGCATGTACATATATAAGTACCGTTGTGCAGTAGCGCATGCATACATATACATATATGTAATACACTGAAACAATTAAGTATTACGTAGCGTTAATTATGCAAAAATTTCAATTTCCCAAAACATTTAATTGCGTTTACACAATATGAAAAGTTAATAAACAAAAAAACACAAAACAAAACTAAAACGAAATTTGTTTCAATTTAATTGCATGACAATAAGTTCGCTTGGGCACACACAGCTTGGCGTCAAGCCGGCAACAGCAAAGCATCATATAAAAGAGTTTGTAACGGTATTATGTTCGCAATTCAGGGTTACAGAATTTCGGACTCACTCGAAAAACCTAATTTATTTTTTGTAATTCACTCGAAATAAAAAGCTTTCAAATCGTAAGAACTCGGCTGGCGAATTTCGAATATCGAAAAAATTATATGTTTTTCAGAAAAAAATAAACGTCACATACCTCGAAATAATATAATAGAAGTTCTACAAGTAGTAAAAGGAAATCCATACTTTCTGCATTAAATTCAAATTCAAGGTTTTATTTAGCGTAGTTGGAATAATCCAATTTATGTGAAATATGCACCATTTTGTGCGATAATTTGTTGGCATTTTGAAGGTAATTTTATAATGCCACTCTCATAGAAACCCTCGTCGCTATTGGCAAAAACATCTGACAGTCGATTTTCTTCTCTTCTTTTCTTGATGCGAATTTTTTCAAATTCTCTAAATGAGGCATATTCAATATATTAACCGCAAAGTAATATATAAAGCGTGCAATCCAATTCAAACCGGCTTTGATTCTCTGTCAAGTGCCTGAAATCAGATGAGTCCATAAAAGGGAATTCCCTTGATAAATTAGCAATTTGTAAAGTGTCATTTGAAATCATCACAGTTGTAAAGCTGTTCTAACCAGCTTGATGGTTTCTTCCTCATACTTATTTGATACGGGGATAGTTCGATAAGAACATCATTATAGTTCTTGAGAAAATCTAATGTTAATACAGAATAAATTCTAAGCTTACAAAATAAGTAACCATTGCGAATCTTTTTATTATAAAAATGAAGCACTATGAGTTTATATATATACTTCCATTTATATATATATATATATGTATATATATACTATATTTGCACACAATTAAAAACTGAGCTTCAAAAAGTCACTGATTTATCACACAGCCCTCGCATAAAACATGTTTACCCACAGATTGTATGTGTGAGTAATTTTTCGGAAATCCCATGAAAAACACAATTAGTTCTACTGCAATTCTCATGCCGTAAGAGTAAATACCATTTTTTGAGAAAAAGTAGAACCGAAAAGAGATAATAATTTTTTTAAGACGCACTCTTTGAAAATTTTACTCACTACTTAACTAAATTTTTTACTGAATTTATTATAGTCGGACGTATATTTAGTTTCGATTCGAAGGCTCCTTAGTAAATCACATACCACAGTTGGACAACTAAAGTAAAATACTTTGTGAGTTCAAAACAAAAATACTGAAATTGGATCTAAACGCTTGTGTCGACAAAGCGCCTTGAACCATAACACAAATCTGCTTAGTCGTTTGATTTCCATAGCAGCTATAGCACCAGGCTGGCTAAAGTCTACGATCCCGCGGGTAATATAAACTAGGTTTTCTAAGACCAATTCAAGTATGTATATAGAAACGCAAAAAAGGCTGACGGATTTCTATTGCAAGTTAGTCAGTTAACCTATAAACGAACATGGAATTAACAATCTCTTTCGTGAAAGTAAAAATTGCTGGTAGAACCATATTGTAGTGTAGTGAATCGAAATTGCTTCTAAATTATTTGAGGATTTTTACACAAAAACTTAGCCGTGATAGCTTAGCAATATTAAACTATATGCCAAAAAAAACCTATATGTATATTTAATACTACCAAGATAGAATGTGTTAATGGAGACACAATTTTAATTGATATTTTTCCTTCATAAAACCCAAATATATTTCCAGTTAACAATTATTAGTCTACTTATAGGTTATAGATCACAAAATTGTATAACCCTATAGTCTAAAAATATTTAATTGAAACTCAAAAAATGTTTGAAAAAGCTTATTATTTTTTTATAAATTTGAAAATGTTTAGAAATTCTGGACAATATCAAATAACCAGATTTTTATTACTTCTTTTCAATTGGAATCCTCACAACATTAAATTTAAAAAATTATCGGAAACGAAAGATAAAATAACAAACAGTTAAGGAAAAATAATTTACGTTAATTTGCGATCTGATGTCGGGAAAAGGAACAGAAGGGATGTATTTGAATTTTTAAGGGTTAAATCCGGCTTATCTCTATTTCCGACAAATCTACCAGTCCTATAAAAAAAAAGTTATACTTGTATGGCAATGAAAATATCTTTATCTTTGTCTGTAGACTTTTTCACATAACCGCAAAATGTATCTGAAAACTTCAAATATCGAAGTTTTTGAGTTTTTTATTTTTTTCTTGTACAAACTTTTTTTTTTCTTTTACGTAAAAGAAAATTTTTTTAAATTTAAAATATTTAAGAGAAAATCGTATTTCGACTTAAAATCTATCGTTTTCGATGAGTTTAATCCTACTACGATTTTTTTGTTTTCAAAAATTATCTTCCCTGGTCTAATAGACAACTTTTTACATCTTTGAAAAATATTGTTTTTTGCATGCTTTGAGAATGTTATAAATTATTTCGACCTTCGAACCGCATAATATAGATACATAGATTCTGGAGATATGTAAGTCTTCGTAGAGTTAGTAAAGCAAAGTTCTAAAAATCAGCCAACAGTAATTTGCATTATGAAAGTTTTAGTATATAAAATTCTGCATTGTAAGTGAGCAGTTGTGGCTATTGTTTATAAACAATAAATTTACAAACTTTGTTGAGAACAAATTAAGTGAGCAGTTGTGGCTATTGTTTATAAACAATAAATTTACAAACTTTGTTGAGAACAAAGAGAAATGCAAATTGAAAGCGCGACCAATCTATCAATGAGTGGCGTCACGTTATTGTTCTTATTTTTGTACACATACAGTGTGTTATTTAAAACAATATATAAAAAAATTTTAAATGTGCAAAAATTTACATAAAAGTTAAAGCTTGTTCTTTTTTGGGACAATATGTTTTTGTAACCATATTCATGCGTTTTTTTTTACAAAAATTAAACGTTTTCAAAAGAAAAAAGTATTATTCAAATGATTGCCGATTTGAAGCTATAACATTTTCCCATATGTCTGTCATTTTGTAGATTCCATTCCAAAAGAAATTCGCCGGCTTGGCAGCCAAGAATGGATAAAGTCATGATACCCCGTTCTGATGTGAACCGTATACCAGTAAGTGCGTTTTGCATCGACCGGAACAAATGGTAGTCAGAAGGGCCAAGGCCTGAACTATAAAGCAGGCGCGGCAAAACTTCCCAGCTATTGTTTACCAAATAGTTTTAACCAGTCTTGCAACATGAGGCCAAGCGTTAACATGATGAAAAATTATTGCCTCCTGTCTGGTGGTAAATTACGGGGTTTTCCGGCAATCGTCGGTTTCATTTTGATTAATTTTTGTCGATAGCTTCTCCATTAATGATTTTACCCGGTTTTAGGGCGCATAATACAACCGCTCCCAGCAAATATAGAGGATTACCTTGACATCAGAGATATTGTTTTGTGTGGTTGACCAGGTCACACATATTATTTTTTGCTTTTAGGGTTGTCGTGATAGATCCATTTTTCATCACCAGTCATAATCTGATGCAAAAACAACTTCGTTTTGTAGCGTTCAAGCAGCATTTCTGACATGCGAAATCGTCTTTCAACGTATATGGGCTTCAATTGCTATAGCACACGATTTCCTTACTTTTAAACGTTTTGAAATGGTTCCCAAAGATGCGATTCTGCGAGCTCTTACTTGTGTTTGGCAACAATCTTTACCGGGTAATGATTCTAGTTTCTTAGCTTCAAATCATTTTGACCGCCCAGCACGTTCTTCTTCTTCCAAGCCAAAAGTACCACTTTTAAATCGTTCAAACCATTTTTGACACGTTCAATCACTAAGTGCATGTTCACTATACAATTCCACTAAAATATGATGACTATCGGCTGAGATTTTCTTTATATTAAATTATTAAAGAAGAACTAACCTCAAAAACACTTTTTCAGCCAGAAAGTTCGAAATACTTGAGTGCAAAAAAATTATTGTTGTTTATGCTTTAAATAAATGACATTTACTGCAAAAGATGCACAAGGACAATAGCTTTTCAACGCATGTCGGGTATCTTGGAACAATGAAATAAAAATGCCGTTACGCCATAAATTTTTATACTCTCGCAACCTGTTGCTACAGAGTATAATAGTTTTGTTCACCTAACGGTTGTTTGTATCACCTAAAATTAATCGAGTTAGATATAGGGTTATATATATATAAATGATCAGGATGAAGAGACGAGTTGAAATCCGGGTGACTGTCTGTCCGTCGTAACTTGAGTAAAAATTGAGATATCTTTATGAAACTTGGTAGACATGTTTCATGGTACCGTGAGACGGTTGGTATTGCAGATGGGCGTAATCGGACCACTGCCACGCCCACAAAACGCCATTAATCAAAAACAAATAACTTGCCATAACTAAGCTCCGCAATAAGATACAAGACTGTTATTTGGTACACAGGATCACATTAGGGAGGGGCATCTGCAGTTAAAATTTTTTTTTAAAAAGTGGGCGTGGTCCCGCCTCTAATAGGTTTAATGTGCATATCTCCTAAACCGCTAATGCTATAATAACAAAATTCACTGGAAGCAAATGTTTTTAGCACTTCTATTGACGGTGTGAAAATAGTTGAAATCGGGTGGCAACTCCGCCCACTCCCCATATAACGGTACTGTTAAAAACTACTAAAAGCGCGATAAATCAAGCACTAAACACGCCAGAGACATTAAATTTTATCTCTGAGATGGTATAAGATGACTTTATAGGAACCGCGTTCAAAATTAGACAGTGGGCGTGGCACAGCCCACTTTTAGGTGAAAACCCATATCTTGAGATCTGCTTAACCGATTTCAACCAAATTCGGTGCATAACGTTCTTTTCATGTTTCTATGTCATAGTGCGAAAATGGGCGAAATCGGATTACAACCACGCCTATTTTCCATATGACACCATTTTAAATACCACTTGATTCTTTCACTTTCCACTATGCAAATCAAGCAACAATGATTATATCGGCGTAAAACTTTGCGTGAATAATACGTTTAAAGTATGCCACCTTGTGACCAAAAATTTTCTAAATCGAACCAAAACTGTTCAAGCCCCTAAGTACTAAATATGTGGACCCCAGTGCCTATAGTTGACCTTCTACCGAAAATATCAGTCAATCCACAAAGAAATCTCAAACGAGTATACCATTTGACTTTGCGAGAGTATAAAATGTTCGGTTACATCCGAACTTAGCCCTTCCTTACTTGTCATTGTACAATACTATATTAGCATTGATTTACTAAATATCAAAAATATTAAGAAACAAAATTATTTTGCTTCCCCAAAAATGATCACCAGAATTGTGTGTAGTGACATTTTTGACCAGTCACAACCCACTATGTGTCGACTAGACCGGCTTGAGAGCATCTTTAATGCAGGCATTGACGCTTCAAACGCTGCTCTTTCGCGAATTTTATTTCAGTTTATAAACGTTACTCGTAGTCACTGGTTTAGAACTGGTACTGTGTTCCGCTATATATTTAATTAACAGATGCTCGCAAATCATTAAGTTAGTCTACATAAATATCGCTAAATTAACACATACATATGTACATAGATACTTATATTCATACTTGTATATATATATGTATATATGAGAGTTGAGTGCATGCCGCGATTGTCGCTTTGTGAACAAGCGTTCAGTGATCTTGAAAATACAAATCTATATGTAAAATATACATACAAAATATATACTATATTTTGAAACGAACGCTGTGTAAACAAAACTACAAACTTACATGTTTAGTAGAGTTATCTACGAAAACAGCTAACAAATTTAGCTTCACAAGCAGAAATAAAAATAATATAAATACATTTTAAACAAGCTACGATTAAACCGTAGTCCGGTTTTCGTGTTGGGTCTGTGTAGATTTGATATTTCTGAAAAATACACACACACACAAACATTTATATTTATTTGTGATATACATGCATATGTATATACCATATATACCGCGATCTATATGCATACATAAATTAATCTTCGTTTTGATATTAAAAGTGCTTTACTTTGTAATGCTGGGGGAATAACTTTTTAATTTTCACTATTATTACAGATAAATTTGAAAAAAAAATCATTAATTTGCTTGAACTGATCATATTATTTTGTAGAAAACAACAAGTGCAAAATTTACACGCGCTTTAAACAACACTCATCAAACTTTCAAATACTCGTGCGACAGTATTAATACTGTCTGACAAATAACGTCACTATGCTATTACGTAAAGGTGAGTCTCGTTTTGTTTTTACTGTTTTAATGCAACAATTTATGCATAAACAAAAGCTAAATTATTAAAATATAAGCCACATAGCTTCTAAACCAGAAACAAAATTGCAGAGTAATAGTAGTTTTGAGCCGATTGTCTGTTCTATTCAACCAAATGCCTTTATGCAGCAATTAGATGCTTCTACGTAAGTTGTAAGCTCACTTCATAATTCTGTTGGAACTCACAGTAAGCCCTTTAATGCCAAAAATAAACTTGATGATTTGACACTGGCTTTTTCGATGAAAACACAAGCCCAGTTGTTAGTAAGGCAGCAAACCACTAGTTATATGAGACTTAACAAAAAAGTTTGGAAACAAAACTAACACTAAACTCTAACTAAGCGTGAGTATATTTATTTACATAACTTTGAAACGTGATATATGGACGACCTAAATTCGAACCCAACCCAATAATTAAAAGTAGTCAATTCTAGGCAATTATTGGCCTGGAAAATTTTCGACATGAAAAAGCTACCATTGGCCGGTCCAAGTTGGCTTAAAACTCCCAAAGATACACCACAAATAGAAAACGAAGCTTAGCAATCAAAACAAAGAAAAATATCAAATCATAAATATAACACTTTATCATCTAAAATATTATATATGTATAAATATACCATATTTTAACAGTGAAGCCAAGTTTTGCTCACATTAGACATGGCTTTAATCAAAGATTCTCAGCACCGTTTAGTCAAATCAAAGAAATCAATCGCAATAGATTTTGCTATGTTAGTTATTGGAGCGAATTACGCTTAACTTTATTACGAACTAGGATCAATTAGTTTGCCTCTGACCGAAAAAAACCCGATCGTTTGCCTAACTGAAAACCACTATACTGACAATCAGCGAACTGCATTTGGGATGTTGGCGATGGAAGACTTTTAATGTGTATTTACAAAAGAGGAATACATTTCTAAGCTAAGTAATAGTAAAACGGTCTAAGTGATCTGACTAAAGTCAGACTAATAAAAAGCAATTAATTGATGACTCTGTAATGTTTGAAAACAGGCGTGCGATAGATTATACTGACTTCATTTTATTATGGCTTGGATGTAGCATATTTCTATAAATTCAAATTGTAATATTTGCATTCTTAAACAGCTCCGTATCTAGTCTATATTATGATACCGAGATGCCCACTATACTATGCTTGAGTTCTAAACTTTATTATGTTGGATACTCGTTGAAAGATGAACTGATTACTCACTGCATTAATACGATATTAACAGTATATCAGTTGTTCGACGCCTTTCTGAATAATACACGTGATAAATTTAAAATCATTAAATGAGAGCAGTGTTCTGCTAATACTAAGTTGATTTGCTCATTTGACTCTATATATACTACACTACCATCAACGGAAACCTCCGACCACTTTTTACGTACATATATACACATATTTGTCTCATCTGACAACAGAAATGTGAATTTTTTTGTACCGCGTTGTTTTTGTTGTTGTAGCAGTTAGCTAGACCCTGTTTGGGTGCCAAGACGCAAGGCAGTTGGCATCGACATTTAACGGGTGGCCCAGGAAACGTGCTGTATCGACGAAGTCGGACCATAGGGAGAGGGGTATTAGATGAGTGGAATTCATTGCAACATGCAAAGAGATGGTTAGATTTGGTATCTTGGAGTCGATTGTGGTTAGGTAGGAGTTTAAGAACACATTGTGCAAAGTGCAATCTAGATTCGCAAAGCAACTCGAGTTCTTTGTCTACAAAGGGTAGTGGTTTGACTTCAAGTACGCCATTACCTGGGAGGAAGTCTGTGAAAATGTCAATAGCTCCACCATGAATGGTGTTCAGTGCATGCCTGGTCGCTAAATATTACCATGTCGTCGACGTAATTAAGGAATGATTTCTTGTTGCTTCTATGAAATGATTCTGATACAAGCAGATGACTGCAAGGGTGATTTTTACGAAAGCATTTTGTAGCCTGTACCTGTGACTCTACCTTCCTTAAATCAGCTCTTCCGAAGCCATTTTTGCAAACCAACTGATGTTTGAACGACGGTGTCTTAGACAGACATATAGAAATATTTAATGTGTACTCATACTGTGCTTGATACTAAAGCGTTATGGTAACAGTTACCTGAGCCCTGTCTATGAGTTTGAAAGTTTCAATCTAACGGGGGTTTCAGAGCTGCCTCGACCAGCTTGGTTTGTTGGTTAAAGAGAAGAGCCTTCTTTGTGTTATATACGATTTTGTAGATTAATAATTTATTTTAAAACTTACGTTACCGTTATACCAAAAACTTAAATCTTTTATTTATAATTGTTTCTTATGCTTTCAGCGTTCTTCGCATTTCTATCGCTCAACTTTTGCATCTTAATACACTTAACTACCAGCGAATTTTGCACCAAATTAGAGAATACAAGTACGGTGCTACAGGCAAATCGAGCACAGTTCCTCAGCATTGCGGACGGTGCAGAGAAATTCGGTTTGGAGCTTTTTACTTTGATTTCCACAGATGCGACCGATAATGATTTTGTCATTTCACCATTTTCCGTATGGGCGCTATTATTACTGCTTGTGGAGGCCGCATCAGAGAATACATTGGTCGAGCTAAATACAGCGCTGCGCATAAATCAGGATCGTCAAGCGTTACGTCAAGCATTTAATGTGGTGCAGCAATTTTTGTTGTGAGTTGGAATTATTGTTTATATACCTTGAACAGGCTAAATTAAGTTTGTAACCAAGTTAGTGACACCCAAAAGGAAGCGTCGGAGACCCTATAATGTATATATGTATAAAATATCAGCGTGATGAGCTCAGGCGTTTTAGCCATCTTCGTCTGCCTGTGTGTATATGTCCATTTTTGAGATATCGATCCGAAATTTTACACACGTGCTTTTCTCCTTAAGAAGCAGCACATCTGTCGGAACCGCCGATATTGAATCACTATAACATACCTATATCTGCCATACAAACTAAACGATCCACATCAAGTTCTTCTATGGAAAACTGTCTTATTTGACGAGATATTTTTACGAAATTTGGCATATATTATTATCTAAGACAGCGCTATAATCTTCGAAGAAACTTTTCAGATTGGACTACTATAGTATATAGCTGCCATACAAACTGTTCGATCAAAATTAATTTTTTGTATGGGAAACTTTTTAGTTAAGAAGATATCTTCACGATTTGCCAAAGTTTATTGTCCATGGTAACGGTACAATCTCCGAAGAAATTTTTCAAATTGGACCACTATAGCTGCCATACAGAATGTATGAACAAAATCAAGTTCTTGTATGCAATTATTTATTTAAAAAAAAAATGTATTTTTAAAGGGTATTATAACTTACATGCAACCGAAGTTAACAGTTTTGCTTGTTTGGTTTTTTTTTTTTTGTAATTATATACAATATACATATTTTTTTTTACTGTTTGTTGTTTATAAAGAATTTTTATTAGAAAAAAAATTTATTTCATTAATATATGTACATTTATATAGGCACAAAACATCGACGATACAAGTCGAAAATTTACAGGCAATGTACTATGACACCTATGAAAAGGTCAGTCCAGACTATATTAGAACACTAACCACTTGTTACAATGCAAAGGCGCAAAACTTAAATTTCAACGATACTAAAATAGCGGTAAATTTCATTAACAACGCCATAAAAACGGAAACCAAGGGTCTAATAAGTGATGCCATCACCGCTGATGACGTGAAAAATGCAAGACTATTACTAACATCCACCCTGTATTTTAAAGGACAATGGCAGGTGTGTAAATATGTCATATATATACATATACATGTTGAATTTTTATATTATTTTTTATAAATTATGCTTTGGCAGTTTCCTTTCAACAGAAGCGATACACGCAGAGAGATCTTCTACGATATGAATGGCAAGCCGGTTGGTGAGGTGGAGATGATGTTCCAAATGACACCATTCAACTACACTAGAATACAGGATTTGCAGGCGCACGTACTCGAACTGCCATACGGCAATGAAAATCGTTTGTGTATGCTGGCTATACTGCCAAATAAAGGTGATACTGCCAATTTGTGAATGCATTAATTAATAATTGAAGCAAACTTGCAAATATTTTTGTATATTTTATAGGCATCTCAGTCAATCAAGTGGCGCAGAATTTGCGGAAATTTGGTGTGCGTCCAATATTCAATAAAATTGAAGAGGACGCTTTAAATTACGGCGAACAGGATGTTGAGGTGTATTTGCCACGTTTGGAGACAACATCGACATTATCGCTAAGAGGCACACTGGAAGCGGTATGTATTGAGTTTGCTGTTGTTAACGCTTGAGCAGCAGTTTATAACATTTTTTAATTTTATTTTTTTTTTACTCTCTAGATGGGCATAAAGAGTATTTTCGATCCGCAGACTGTAAATTTACTCTCGCAAACCTCGTTCGTGAAGGACGTCATACAAAGCACTAAAATAATTGTGAACGAAGAGGGCACCGAAGCGGCCGCAGTCGTTGCGGCAATTTTGACTAATAAAATTTCGCCACCGAAATTCTACTTTAATCGCCCATTCATGTATTTGATTGCGGAAAAGCGCTCTAATACATTATTATTTGCCGGCCAACTGTCGACACCGAAATTATCGTAAACAAAATTAAAAGTACTATATAAAATTATAGTTTATTTTTTAATTTTTTTTTTTTACCTAATTAATGAAATGTAAAAAGATTTGAAACCTTAACTGTTATTTTTTCGGACGTCCCGCTGCTTTCTTGCCGCCCACTGGCTGCTTATCCTTATTTGTTTTACTTGATATTAATGGATGCGTTTCTTAAGGATTAAAAGAAGGCATGATTTTAGCTAATTTCGTTGCCTACACAACAATGTTAGAGTTCACTTACCATCGACTGGCGCATCTGGCAGGCTGATGTCATAATTGTTGACTTTACGCTTTTTCGTCGTTACCGTGTCCTCATAGTCTTGCGGCGCGTTCTCACTTTCTTTAGTGAGTGTCGTGTCCACACCATCTTGCATCGTCCAGCCATCTTCGGGATCTTCGACTTCTGGCGCCATCGGCAGAAATTGTAATGCATTTTCGTCCTCACCCTCTTCATCGGATGAGCAAAATGCTGCCACTGGTTCCACTTTTAACACGTCCACTTCGATTTCTTCATCCTGCTTTGCATCCGCATTTAAATCAACCGATTTATCTTCATCCGTAATATCGAATTCAGATTCGCGTTCTTCGTATTCGACATTCTCATCGAGCTCTTTGAAATCGGGCGCAAATGCTGACCAATTTTCTACTTGATTTTGTGCCCAAATCGAAACGAGCCCCGAACTGATGCTAGCTATAATGGGACGCACTGGATGCCACACAACATCGAGCAGCAATTCACCTTTGGTGCCGTGAAGAATTTTCACCAAATTCCCTATCGACTTTTCCCATATATAAAGTGCATGTTGGCGTGCACTACCGGCACATATATATTCACCATCGCCGGAGAAGCAACATTTTTTCCAGGTTGTTCTGCAAAGAAGTTGAGCATTAACATTTTACATTGCTGATGCAGACTTTCATATATATTTATATAGGGTATATTAAGTTTACCATACTCAGAAGAACTGAACTTGTCCTTCAGTTTTTGAGATATAGGTATACAGTTTTGCACACTTTTTTTATTTCTTTCTAAGAAGCTACTCATTTGTACGAACCGCCGATAAACGATCAAGGACAAGTTCTTGTATGGAAAACTTTTCTATTTAACGAGATATCTCCACGAAATTTGGCATAGATTATTGTCTAAAGCAACGCTACAATTTTCAAACAAATTTTTCAGGTCGGACTTCTATAGCTTTTAGCTGCCATACAAACTGACCGATCAAAATTTAGTTCTTGTATAGAAACTTTTATATTTGTTTGCAACCGAACATTTACATTTTTAGAAACAGGCAAAAAATTGCATCAAAAATTTAGTAGAACATTTTTAAAATTTAACGCTGAGTATTCTTGCAACAATACAGTTTCCAATTTAACTCAACTCACTTGTTCACTAAATCTTGAAGCTTTTGTATTGGCTCAGGCTCACCATCCTTCCCCAGCGCTATAATCTCCTTTGAGTCGTAAACACGTATGACGCGATCGGAGGTATTTATTAAAAAAGCGCTAAAATATACAGAGATGATTTAAATAACGTTTTTAAGAATATTTTAATAGCAAACCTCTAACCACAGATACTTTGAGGTGATTAAGGATAGTGTAATCAAAATTTAGTTACTTACTCGCCTCTACGCGCAAACTCTATGCTTTTTACAGCCGTCGCACTTGAAGAACCAACAATAATACGAAAACTCGCCACAATTTCTAATGTTTCTGCATTTAAGACTAGTATTTTGCCCTTTGCATTGCCTGTGTAAATATGTTTACCTCGTCGATCAAATGAAGCCACAATATTTAAATCGCCCTGTTGCGGAATATTTACTGTTGTGCATTATAATTAACTATAATTCGAACAACTTACATCTGAGTCCAAAGGTAGACATTTGTGCGTGTCCCCAATTCGCACTAGCACGGCAGCATAACGCATTGGACAAACAAGGAAACGTTTGTCATTGCGTGGATCAAACTGCACTTTCAGTACTGGCGAGGGAAAACGATATTTATGCTCACAGTCGCCGGTGAGTACATCCCATATACAAACGTTGTTGTCTGTTGAAGCGGACAGCAGCTAAAACAAAAAATTAAGCTCATTTTATAAATAATTAATTTTAATTGCTTATTGTTTACCTTATGTCCATTACGCGTCCAACTTAAACTGCACACTGGATGCACATGAGCTGAGATAATTTTTGCAATTCCACGCGTTAAGAAATCCCACACAACAATGCGCCCATCGTTGCAGCCAACGGCCAATAAAGTACCATATTTATTGAAAGCACAAGTTACAGCAAGTGATATGCAATCCAGTGAGCCATCGAATTCTTCGGGATAATTTTGGCCAAAAGATTCTGCAGAAGAAATGATGTGATATTAACAAGGATATAATGGCAATGACATAAACTTGCCTAATAATTCTAAATTCATGCTGAAAAACAATATTTGAGTATTTAATGGATAATTGTCCGTTGACTTCTTGGAGTAAACTCAAAACTCTTAAACAATTATGTGAAATTAAATTGTCATAATTTCTTTAGTTTTCCCTTAACTTATATTTTTAAATACGTGCTCTAATAAAATAATTTCATTCAATAAATTATGTAAATTGCAAAATGAATAATTATTTTAAAACAAATTAGACGCCGCTTAATCTTATCAACAAATAACTAAACAGCTGTTTTTGTATCGTTTGTCAAAAGTAGGGGAAAATATTAGTGAAGAGCAAAAGTTTATGTTTTCTATTATCGACTTAAGTCTTTGACTGAAAACTGTAGTATTATTAAACTTGATTTATATAATTTATAATTTACGTATACGAGATAAATGGCTGCTTTAACATAACGGAAGTTAATATAAAAAATATTAATTACAATAATATATACAAATTGAGGACATAAAATATAGGTACTAAAAATTTCATGGTATAAATAATTAATTACACTCATTATTTTAACATGAAAATTTATTATAAATAATTACTGCAATATGAAATATACTTAACATTGCATGTTAATAACATACCATAATCTATTACTAAGCTCATATACATACAGTCATGGAAATTATGTACAATCATCACGGATGCCATTTTATGCATAGTGTTTTGAGAGAACTTGGTAGTAACGTACCAAAACGGTGTTTATATTTAAAGAAAAATGTGCTAACTAAATGTTATAATTATTGTTTTATATTGTTGTGGGGAAATTGTCTAATTAAATCATCGACACCAATATATTTAAGTAATATTTGTATTTCGTAAGAGTTTCCAAATCCAATACCTCTTTATTTGTTTATTATTTTTTACGTACTATTAACATAGTACTAAAATAGCAAAAATGACGTAATCGTACCATAACAATCTATTACAATACACAAAGTTCGTGCAGAGTACAATTCGAACAATACGTACTATTTCGAGCTCATTTCAACACGAACCAGCTAACGGAAAGGCAGCATTTGACGTTTTGTCATCGTCATCGGTATCGTCAGCTGAATAGCAAAAAAAAAAAAGGTGCAGTGCTGACAGTATTATACGTCAGTCACAATACAACCCTGTCCTTTCTCCTGCGAAAATTGCACATGGCTTGAAGTCTACGCAAGTGCACGACTCCATTTCATGACAATTTCTTGCATTTCAAGTGTTTATTTTTAATAGATTTTTATGTGGAAACGTACATAAAACGGTATTGAACGCAAGTAAGTAAAAATTCGGTGTTAAACGTTTGAGGAGAATATAGAAAAAGTGTGTAGAAAAATAACGTTATAAAATCATTGTGTTTTTGTGTATGTGTAGAAATGTGTACGTGTGCGCGCTAAAATACGAGGAAAAGAGTGCGCGAAAAGCACGGCAGCTTTCATTTAGTAGTATTTCCAAAAAGTAAGTGTACGTCATCAAAGTTTACTGTTTGACCAGACGTTGAGTGAACGTTCGAGGTGGAGATATATGTATGTAATTAGATACAATCCTCACAAAGTGTGAGAGTAGTAAACAGTGTTGCTGTTGTGGAATTTTAACATTTTTGGTAATATGAATGTATATAGTGCGCGGTATTTTCCGTTCTTAATTGTAAATAAGTGTAATAGTACCAAATAATGAAAAAAATAGAACGAAATAGTTACACGGTTTCGTATTTTGCCATAATGCATATTCAACGTTGAATAAGATATAAATTAAAATAGTCATGAAAATTGTAAACAGAAAAAACATGACAAATATTAATTTAATATTAAAATCCAATAAGAATTTTTTCAAAAATTTAAAATTGTACAGTTTTGAGTATAGTGAGAAACTGTACTTTTGCTATAATTGTACGTTATCTGAATGGTACGATGATCTTTCCAAAAATACATGAGGCCTACCAGATAGTCATCGTACAATAGTACGACAGCGAGGTCAACGAGAAAACAGTACTTTTTGCTATACAAACGAGTACGAATGCAGTAGTCGTTCATTTTGTTGCAAATTTACCTGCAAGGCGATCAATGCTAGGAGGAAATGTGAATAGGTGTGAATGCAACAGTGTAAAAATCCAAGTGGTATAAATGAAAACGAAAATTTCTCTTTTGTTGTCAAGTGTTGGTAGCGAAACATTATAAGTAGAAAACAGTGCGACAGTCAGGCTGGCAGATAGACGGTGGAAAAGACGTATCTCACGTTTTTTTTTAATTTGTGGTCGGTTGTCCCTCAGTTTGTGTGATTAATGGCTGCCGTAGACTAGGTGAATTAAAATTTCTAGCAAAAAATTGCACACAACAAGAAAAGACAATTGTTTTATACTAAGCTTAAAAACGTAAAAAATATAATATGTAATATCTAATTTTTCGACTACTGCATGTGTGTGTGTGAGAAAATGTGCGAGAGTAACAAAAACCATGAAAGTCAATAGAATATGCGAAAAAGGGAACAGAAGGGAAGAACGGTGTAAGCAACAGAACAGACAAAAGAAAATTGCCACGAAGTGGATGCGAGTGACAACGAACATATCAAAATTATTGAATTGGATTTGTTTGAATAAAAAGTAATGAAACTGCAAAAGTGAGCAATTAATCGAAAGCGATACGATAATAATGAAAGTTTGAAGAAATAAACACAAATAATTGTATAAAGAAAAATTGAATTAAAATTTTTCTAAAAAATAAAAAAAAAATCACAGAGAAAACCCAACCTTGTTTCGTTTCGTTCCAATTGCAAAAAACGCAGTACACGTTTATTTTGCGCTCTCTTGACATTTCAGAGAACGCTGTTTTTGAATTGTGAAAAGAAAAGGGGTAACAAATAATACAAAAGGGAGGAAAACCTTTGGGACTTACAAGGAAAATTTTAGTAGTAAAAGTGAATAATTGTGCTATTTTTTCTTGTTTTAATGATAAGAAAACTTAAGTAAAGTCAATGTTTAAATTATTTGACGTTTTTTTTTTTGTCTTTCCGAAAACTTTTAAAATATGTTAATAATTGTGTTGATATAAATTTTTTTTTCTGTTTGCATTTTACAGAGTATTCTCATCGAGGAAGGTGCAACGTTGAAGTTGAAATAAAGGCCACTTACAAAGTAAAACTGAATATATAGTACATATATATATTACCAACGCATTCATAACCCCCGAGAAAAGGCCAAAACAACTTTCGTTTGATAACACGAAAATTTCCATTAGAAACTCGCCGTAAAAAATTAACACTTGAAGTCTAGTGTGCAGCAAGAGCAATTAAGAAATTGTAGTATCAAAGTAAAGTCATCAAAAAGTCAGTGTAAATAAACCACATAACAACCAAAATGTCTGGTGAGGAAACGTCCGCTGATCGCAATGTCGAAATTTGGAAAATCAAGAAGCTCATAAAGAGTTTGGAAATGGCACGCGGGTAAGTGATTTAGACGTTCAATCACAAATTCGAATACAATTTTTTAGAATGTATAGTATCGCACGAATTAGTTGAAAATAGTTTCTGTTTAATATGCTGGAATTTGTTTGAAAAGAAGAATTATACTTTTATTTTTTGAGACTTTTCTTGTTAAATAAATTTCTAATTTGTACATGTCACCCATTGTAATACCATCTATAAGTAACATTGTTTATGTGCAACTTGTGCTGTTATATTTTTCGTTCCACTTTAAAACAACCACTGTTTACATTGGAGCTACAAGCACATTTTGCCACCCACTCAACACTAATACTCTGTATATATACCCCCCTACGCTTACAAATGCTACTTTGTAGCAGCATCATAAGCTTAACTGACTGGCTGGCATTGGCAGCTGTTGTGTGGCGCCCTCATTTTACTAAATCAGCTACATATCTGCTACTCGTTTTTTTCAGTTGTGGAGTTAGAGGGTGGTTATTTGTTTTGCAATACGCTTCTATAGAGTTTGACTCATTATAGCGAAGAAAACTCCTTTATTACTCCTCTTTTCCTTCTCGTTTGCGGCATGCATTGGATCCCTTGCCTTCTTACTTGCTCCACTGAGTGTATTTGTCCCTAATTGCCATACTTGTGCAATGCATGCTCAAACAATCGTGCGTGCTGCACACGATGCACCGACAATGGTAATATAATAATAAATAGAAAGAAAAATGTATGCATTATTTTGTGTTAATTTTTATGTACATACTACATTGCAATTTTATGGCATACCATGCTTAATTATTATAACAACCAAGGCTGGGTTTCAACTTTTAACTATTTGAATTGTGTTGTGATATTACATATTTATTATTATTGATTTATTTTGATATAAGGTTTGTGAATTAAAGCAGCTGTTAGTTATATTTCGAAGAAAGTTGTATATTTCCATTGCTTGGCAAATGTTTTAGGAATATATATTTTAATTTTCAGCGGGTTACAATATGAAATAAAAATGTATTTTACTCGTTCATATTCATTTATAATAACCGATTTAGTTAATTTCAAGCTATATAAGTAAATGATCCAAAAAGTAAATTAATTTATAAAGTATATAAATATGTTTGCTCATATCTATATAATTGATAGACTTACGTAGCTTTCTACTCATTTCGTTTAATATGCTTTCTGCGTGTTCAAGGTATATGTACATGCATTCATTGGATTATATGTATGTACATATATTTGTTGTTTATTTTATTTACATGCAATCGTGTGCAGCACATAAAATTGAATTTAAATCTATTTGTTTTGCAATATTACTTTTGTGACACCATTTTTTATTTATGTTTGTTATATCGTTGTTTGTTTTATTTGGTGTACCTTAATTTGTTGATTGTACAGGGTATATAAAGTTTGCCATGTAGTTTGTAACACCCAGAAGGAAACGGCGGAGACCCTATAAAATATATGTATACATATACAAATGATCATCCGAACTCAAGGCTTAAAACCAAGTTCTTGCATGAAAATTTTTTTTGATAAAATATATTTCCGAAATTTTGAACCATTTTAGCATAAAGCTGCCATACAAACTGACCGATTGAAATTCAGTTCTTGTAACATATGGTAATTTTTTATTTTATTTCTGAAAGCTATTATAGCTTCGCTGCAACCGAATTATTATTTTTTCTTGTTTAGTTTCAATAATATAGTTTTGTTCAAATGAGAGTACTATTAAATGATATTCATATATGTTACTTATAAGTTTTATTCGATTTTTCTATAATGATCTGAATTTGCATATAAACTAATATAAGCACATGTGTATATGTCTTGATTAAATTTGCCCAATTATGCACTGCTGCATACGCCATCATCTACAATCAGCTAAAAGGAAGTGAGTGTAAAAGCAAAGCAAATGTCTTGGCGTTGCTGATTCATCAGGCATCAGCTGGTTAGGTGGGAAGTAGAGTATACAAGTATTAGCGCGTGTCTTTGTTTGTTACATTTTTTTTCATCATTTTCATTTCATTATCGTTTATTAAAGATTAGCTTTTCTAATAATTGTGTGAAAGTTAGATATGAAAAAACGGAAACAATAAAAATTAAATAAAATAATTTAAGGTCATATGAATTAATTTTGATGATTGGAAGCGGGTTTAATAATATTTAAAAAAAATTTATTTGGCTGTATTTTTTAATTTTTACTATATATATTTTTTTATTTTACTATATTTTTTTATGTTACTATATTTTTAGTCTATTTCAATTCGAGAAAGTTACATTTCTTTTGTTTATATAAATATTATATATGTATATTATTTTATATAGTTTTTTTTATTCTACTATATTTTTAATTCGAATTCTTTTTTTTTTTTGTTTTTTGTTTATATAAATATTTTACATACCATATATGTATGCATGTACATGTATTATTTTATATTATACATTTTATTTTTTATTATTTTTTTATTATACATTTTATTTTTTATTATTTTTGTATTCGTATTTATTTTCATATCAATAATGACAAATTTGGTTTCATTCATCTCTTAAACTTTGTCGGTCCGTTACTCTCCAATTTACATTGTCCAATTTTTTGTTTATTTTCCTTATATATTTTTGATTACTTTACATTCCTTTTTACGTTTTTCGCACTATCTTGCAAAGTTTTCAGCCAACAACTTTAGCAGCAGTAACAGCATTACCAAATTACTTGTTTTTATTGTTGTAGCAACTGCTTGCCAAAGCTGTCAGCAGCGAACTAATGTTTTCTGCTTTGCGTCGGTTTGAACTGGACTTTGTTGGCTGCGACTGGTGACAGCAAGCGTGCAGCAGTTAACTTTGCAGCTCACAATTTTTGCACCACACACCTTTTTGCAAAGCCACAACAAACATAAGTATATTTTTGATAACGTATTTTTATTTTTGCAGAACCGTTTGTGAGTATGCTTTGAAGTTGCAGCAGCTCTAATGCTGCAACTAACACTGCGGCTCACCAGTAAACATCATTGCTGTTGTTACTTTGCTAAATACTGTTGGGTAACATGTTGACTGCATTACCGCATATTTTCAACGTCTTCACTTAGAGTCACACCTGCCCTTTTTCATCAGTGCTTCTATTTCTATATGTGTTTCTTCGTTGAAAACTTTATTTGAGTTTTTATTTCATGTGTTTGTTCATAAAAGCAGTTTTAACTGGAAATAGTGAATTTTTGCCATGAATCCGTTGCTTTGCTCTATCCTCTTTCTTTCTTCATATAATTCATGCCATACTACATACACTCATATCAGCTACAAGCTACATAATTGTTACCCAATGTTTAAGTCGACCAATCGAGCTACCAAGAATAACCTTTCCATCTATGTTAACAGCTGTTGTTGTTTTTAGTACGCACTTGCTCTTAATTTTAGATAGTATACATTACTTGTCCGTGCTGATAACGTAAATGTGCTTTGCTTACTTGCTGGCTGGCTTGCTTGGTTGCTTCTAACTCGGTTCGACCAATTTGCACCGGTTTGAAGTTGTGCCAACTCGTATTTGGCGAGCAACGAAGCATGAAAGACAAGAAAAATTGTTTTTCAAAAAACAAAGCTAAACTGAAACTGCCTTGAATTGAATTTTTTGCAATTCTTGGCACTGGTTTTGTTGTTATCAATGCTGCGGGGTTAACACATTTTATTGGATACAAAGTTACAGTGTCATCAATTGGTTGTTTCAGAACTAGAAATGTAAATGTTGCGCAATAATGTGAAGGATGTCAACATTTATGCTTGACAGTGTAGTTTTTTTTTGTGCTTAGAGCTGTTTGCAAGATTATATGATTGTTATATAAGTGGTAGATGTATTTCGTTCAATGACGATCTTAGTCGATTTAGCGTTGTCGCTCAGTTTATGAGATATCGATCTGAAATTTGGCACACGTCCTTTTCTCCCCTTATAGCTTCGGTGCAACTTGGGTCTTTTTATTTATTTTTAATTTTTAATAATAAAATATATATAGTTTTTGGTTTAATAACATATATATTTTTTCTTTAATAATATTTTTTTTTTCTGTAATATATTTTTTTTTCTGTAATAATATATATATTTTTTTCCGTAATAATATATATTTTTCCTTTAATTATATACATATTTTTTCTTTAATAATATATGTTGCGTCTAATATAAATTTATTTGCTTTCTCTCTTTGCAGTAACGGTACAAGCATGATTTCATTAATCATACCGCCAAAGGATCAAATCTCACGTGTCAGCAAAATGTTGGCCGATGAATTCGGCACAGCGTCGAACATTAAGTCACGTGTCAATCGTTTGTCCGTCTTGGGCGCCATTACATCGGTACAACATAGGCTTAAATTATACACCAAAGGTCAGTTATTTAGTTTTTTTGCCCTAACACAAATTTTTTATTAACAAATTACCAAATCTACCACATTTACAGTGCCTCCAAATGGTCTGGTCATCTACTGCGGCACCATTGTCACAGAAGAGGGCAAAGAGAAGAAGGTGAATATTGATTTTGAACCCTTCAAGCCGATCAATACGTCGCTATATTTATGCGATAACAAGTTCCACACTGAAGCGTTGACCGCTTTACTGGCCGATGATAATAAATTCGGTTTCATCGTGATGGACGGTAATGGCGCTCTCTTTGGTACACTACAAGGTAATACACGTGAAGTACTGCACAAATTCACTGTCGATCTGCCGAAGAAGCACGGGCGTGGTGGTCAGTCAGCGTTGCGTTTCGCACGTCTGCGTATGGAGAAACGTCACAATTATGTGCGTAAAGTGGCCGAAGTTGCTACGCAATTGTTCATAACAAATGATAAACCGAATATTGCGGGCTTAATTTTGGCCGGTAGTGCGGACTTTAAGACCGAGTTGAGTCAATCCGATATGTTCGATCCTGTAAGTACTGAAAATACTATTATGAATACGCCTGTGTTAAATTCTATCATATTTTTTTCACCACCTTGTTTTTGTTTTTGTATAGAGACTGCAATCCAAGGTTATCAAGCTGGTGGATGTCTCATATGGCGGTGAGAATGGTTTTAATCAAGCGATAGAACTGGCGGCAGAGTCATTGCAGAATGTCAAATTCATACAAGAGAAGAAACTCATTGGTCGTTACTTTGATGAAATTTCTCAGGTGTGTGGCAGTTATTTAGTTTATGTCTAAAAAGTTGCAATTTCGAAATTGAACAGCTTGTACTGTAAATATTACGTGCTCGAAAATATTTCATATTTTTTACTTATTACTTTTAGGACACGGGCAAATATTGTTTTGGTGTAGAGGATACCTTGCGCGCCTTGGAATTGGGTTCCGTTGAGACTTTAATCTGTTGGGAAAATTTAGATATACAACGTTATGTGTTGAAGAATCATGCGAACTCGACGTCGAATACAGTATTGCATTTGACGCCCGAACAAGAGAAGGACAAGTCACATTTCACCGACAAGGAAGTGAGTTTATAAGCACAGAAATTCGAAATCGAAATCGAAAATATTAAATTCCGTTTATTTTTTTCTTGCATATTTTTGTTTTTTTTTTTTTTGGTTGTATTTTTGTTGTAAATATTATATTTGTTTCATATTTTGTTTTATTTTTGGTTTTGCTGGTATTTTTGAATTTCAAAAAAAATTTTTATATTGTTTTTTATGTATTTTTTTTATTGTATTTTTTTTCGTATTTTTTTTTGTATTTTTTGTTTTTTTTTGTACTTTTTGGTTAATTTTTGTATTGTGTTTTTTAATTTTTTTTATTTCTTAATTTTTTTTTATTTTTTGTTGTATTTTTAATTTTTTTTTAAATTTATTTTTGCTGTATTATTTTAATTATTTTGTTTATTTTTGTATTTTTTTATTGTATATTTTATTTATTTTTGTTTTTAATTTCTTTTTGTATATTTTTTGTTTTGTTGTATTTTGTTATTTATTTTTGTATATTTTTTTGGTTTTTTTTGTTATTTTTTTTATTGTATTATTTTGTTTTATTTTTTTATTGTATTTTTGTATGTTGTATTTACTTTTTTTTTTTTTTGTATTTTCTTTTTTTATTTTTTGTATTTTTTTGGTTGTATTTGTATTTTTGTTATATTTTTTGTTGTATTTCTTATTTGATTTATTATTTTTTATATTATTGTAAACGCCTTTCATACATTTACAGAGTGGCGTTGAAATGGAATTAATCGAGTCTCAACCGCTGCTCGAATGGTTGGCGAACAACTACAAAATGTTCGGTGCTACACTTGAGATTATTACGGACAAATCTCAAGAGGGCAGTCAGTTTGTGCGCGGTTTCGGTGGCATTGGTGGTAAGTTTCATGCGGCTTTTTGTAAAAGTAGTACCATTTTTATTTTCTATGTAAGAAAATCTCACAGAAATTTAGCGCTTAACAATTTTTCTACGTAGTCTAACGTTTCTGAGATTTACGAAATATTATTAAACTGATTTTAAATTTTAAAGTAACTGTTCGTTCGGTTTTTGAATATCAAGTAAATCAACTGCTGAGGGAGGCGTTTTTTTTTATAACCTAACCTCTTTTAAATGCATATAGTTTAAAAGCCTACGTCTCGGTTTCTTAGCATAAAATTTCTGTGAAATTAGCGCTTATAATTTGTTGCTTATTTTTAAAAAATATAATGTACTGTAATATTAAGAAAAGTTTGGCTAAATGACGAAATTTCTCTTTCTCTCTTTTTTATTCCTTGTCGCTGCTTATGTAAATGGCTAATATAAATACAAACAAAAAATATATTAATTGTGGCATTATGCGAAAAAACACAACTATTCCAATTATTCCCCCATCGACGTTCCCTTTTCTCCAAATCAAAAATTATTATTCCTCACTTTTTGTTTGTTCACTTATATTTTGTGCCTTTTTTCACTTCTACACACTGCGTATTGCACTTACCATCCATATTTCAACTACATATTTAATTTGTGTGGATTTTTTGTAAACTTTTATCAGGGATTTTACGCTATAAAGTCGACTTTCAATCACTGCAGGCTGACGAACCATTGGAGGATGTTGATCTTGATGACTATTAAGCGAAACAAAAAGATACACCTCCATTTCATCTCGAATCTATTTCTCACGTTGCTACAATTTATATATATATATATTCATATATAAATTCTTTTGCAACACACTTGGCAACAACAAAGCAAAATTAAAAGTATATTACTGTAGTGATCATATGTAGCAGGTTTTTTTTTGTGAATTTTTCGCATAAACTAATTTTAATACACTGTAAGAAATCAAATGCTAACACGAAATCAGTAGTTAAGTTGCAGTCAGTTTTAAAGTACATTAAAAATGCGTGCGCACGCAACTTGCAAATTTCTGGTACGCAATATTTTTTGTTCAGCTCTATTCGTCATGATAACTTTTCAAAAATTCTTTGTTTTCAAATGTAGAAACGCAATAACAAATTCGATTCTTAAATTCACTTTTACAATTGGCGTGTAAACGAAACACAAACAACCAAACTTGAAATACACAGGAAAAAGGCAACGACCTCGTAAATTATTTATTGTCGCGTCGAAAGCCGCCTAGAAGTTGGTTTAATGAAAATGAAAATAAAAACAAAACTAATTATATTTATATAACAAAATACTAAACAAAAAAATAGTTAATGAGAGCCATACGTTCAAATTCAATTTAAATAAATCAATAAAATTTAATAAATAATAAATAAAAAACTGAGAGTAAAAACGTAATTTATAAATGCATACAAAACACCTATATTACCTACCAACGTAAATAATAACACATAAATGCAAAAAAAAAGTAATAAAAAAAAAACCATACGTACACATATACAGTATATATACATAAATATATATTTCAACAAGGATAAATAAAAAGATGAATGAATTCAAACATACAAAGTAAACAAATTACGTCTTCAAAATTCTTGAACTTGCTTACGCTTAGAGTGAAAAAATTGTTTAAATACAAAAGGAAGCTATAATACCCCTCACATATGCAGTTATTATAGCATAAAAGCGTATAAAAAGATATTTTTCTAAATTTTGATTGTTCTATAAACTGAACAGTCAGCTATATGCTATAGTAGTCCGATCTAAATAATTTATTCAGAGCTTACAGCCTTGCCGAATTTTATGAAGATATCTTGTCAAATAAAAAAGTTTTCCATATAAGAATTGAATTTTGAACGTTCAGTTTGTATGAGCGCTATATGCTATAGTGGGTCGATATCGGCAATTCCGACAAATTGACCGCTTTTTGTAGAAAAAATAATGTGTGCATAATTGTATTATATTATATTGTATCCGACGTTTCCTTCTGGTTGTTACAAACTTCGTGGCAAACTTAATATACCCTGTTTAGCGTCTAAAGTTATTGCATCAAAAATGAACGCGTATGTACATGGAATATTGACCGCTGAAAATTTCAGCAACCGCTTCTAGATATTTTTTCCAACCTATAGCGTTTCTAAAAGCAGCTCTTTTACTTTTTTTTTATTTATTGATATCTATTCAGCTGTTACAATAACCTCTACAAACTTATAATATGTAAGTTTGGTGTGACGTTAAGTCGTCGACGTCATTGCAGATATCGCTGCTGCAATTGTCTCTTTCAATCAAGTACATTTTCTTGAAAGCCGCATAAAGTAAACACAATTTGTATATTACGCGCAAATATACTTATACTTGCATATATGTAGGTATAAGGGGTGGAATAAAAATTATTTTTAATTTTATTATACCAGTTTCCAAGAATTTGTAGCAAAACGTCATGCAAGGAATATTTTCAAACGAATTATGTATTTAAACACCCTTATAGTGCTATATGTGCGCAAAATTTCTACAATTCGTTATCATTTCAAGCAATATACATACATTTAATATTTAGAATTTACAATACAATTTATTCTTTTTTATTGTTAATTTTCTTGTAATAATTTCAATATTTAATTTTTTTATTGCAAATCTTTTTTTTAATGTTTAGTTTGTTTCTAATTTTAATTTTTTTGTTATTGCAAATATATTTTTTCTACTTTTTATTAACATTTAATCTATTTATTCCAAATATTTTTTTTTAATTTATATTCGACTGCAAAAAATTTTTCTATGCACATTTTTATTTGTATTTGCATTCATAAATGCGATTTTTCATATACATGTTTTTTTATTTTAAATTTGAAAATTTATTCTTTTAATCAAATTTTTATTTTCAATATTTATTTTTTTTACTTAATTAATTTTTTTACTTAATATTTTGGTTTTTACTTAATATTTTTTTTTACTTAATATTTATTTTTTTTTATTCCAACCTTTTTTTTTTGTTAATTTTTCTTTAACTGCAATCAATTGAACAAATAAAATTGGCCCTTTTCTATGCAAACTTCTATTTTTGTTTACATAAATATGAGTTTCTTATAACAAAAATCGTTTTAGCCAATCAAATTGTTGCGAAACCATATACTTTTATTTATTCCAAAAAATTTTGTTAAAACCCTTATCATCCTGTCGTTTATTCCACCAATTGACCTTTATCCTTTGCGTTTGTGCTTTCCGTGCCTTGTAAATCCACACACTCTGTAAGCGTAAAAATTAGCCAAGTGCGCTAGTTTAACTGCTAAGGCAACCAAATACATACATTTGTATGTATGTATGTACAAGTCTTAGAGGTAAATATTGCTGCGTAAAAATCATTCTTGCATTTTACTTAATTAATTTCATCATTTGTAGCATAATGCATACAATTTATTGCATTTTCTTTTTACTTTTTGTTTTCAAGTAAATTCTGACTTTATTTTTTTATGTAATTCGTATGTGTAAAATGTTATTTATTGGTATACATATGTTCTATGTACATATGTACATATGTGGACTGTGTTTCTTGCTACAAAATTTATTAAATAATAAAAAAGTAATTTAGCGTTTAATTTTGTCAACAAATTTTATTTATTTAGACGCCTAACACACGGTTCAGTTTTTATTTTATTTTTATTTAATTATTATTTTCATTTATCAATAATATTATTTATATTTTGTGCGCTCATTTGCACACAATTAACTCCAAATGTAATACTAATGTAGACTTTCTTCTTTTCTTTCAATTTTTCTTTACACTTCTGCAGGTATTTTACGCTACAAAGTGGACTTCCAGAGTATGCAACTCGAAGATGATGAGAATGATTACTACGACATAGATGACTATTAGACAATTAATGTTTTTTGTTTTTTTTTTATACTTAAAAAAAAATTTTCTTCCATTTGCAAAAATAATGAAAAATATATTTAAATCAAAAAGAACAATCTATTAAAAAAAAACACCCACTTCCAATACAAGCGTAACTCTGCTGACATCACAAAGTGAAACAGCGTGCGAATATTCATCGAATTGTTGATGTCAAAAGATAATTGTTAAAAATCATCGAAAAAATAGTTGTATATATATATATATATGTATGTATGTAACTAAGAAGAAACACATAAAAAAAATTCCCTAATCCAGAAGACTCATAGCAAGCAATACCTCAAATGGAAGTAGCGTGTCGTATAATGCCAGCAAAGCGGTAAAACAATATTGTAGCGTACAACCAACTGGGATCATTATTTTAACAGCACTACCGCGCATGAATCGGGACCAACAACAACAGCAATTGTGGTAAAAGTCGAAAAGTTTCGTCGGCGCATTTGCATATGTGCATACGTTTATACCACTGTATTTGGTTTATGACTGGCGTGCGCCCTGTTGTCGTTGAAACAGTTCATTGTGCATCAAACACACACACACACGAAACTACATCGTGCTTCGTCTACCTGTCTGTCTGTTACTGCCTGCAAAGCAGACGTCACGTTTTCGACGTCAGCAAAGCATTTTTCGCGTCTAACAGCATTTTTTGGATTCTACGCAAATAAATTAGAAACAAAAAAATATATATTTAACAATTTCATTTGCGAAGAAAATAATTTTGTTAATTTAAAAAGAAAACTGATGTAATTTATATACACATATACAACAATATAGAAATATACAGAATTAGAAAAGGCAAAAAAAAAACTTGTAAAATAAAAAGAACTGCTACCAATAACATCAAAATATATGAGGAACCACGAAATAAACAAGAATTTAACGGCTAATAAAGTTAAAAACAAAGCAAAAAAGCTGTCAAGTTGCTGTTAATTTATTCCTTTTTTTTTTAACTGAGAAATTTTTTAGGTTAAAGTACGAATTATGCTAAGGGATAACTATTATAACATAAAGCCGTTATGATTGAGTTTGTATACTCGGTGAGTCGTACAAACTAAATCGGTGCACTAATGGAGTGTTGTGTTTGTTCTAGCCAATATTTAATGCATAGGCTAGCTATTGCCAAGATCATCTAATAAGTTGCAAAAGTAAACTTTCTATAAGGATTGAACTACATATATTCCCATAGTACTTACACTAGTTTTGTTGTTGCTATTAAAGCAACATGGTTAAGTTTGCAGACTAAAAGTATATTAAACCTAACTGTAGGTTGTCAATGTCACCTCGAAACAAAGTGAAATGTCGCAGTAAGGTTTTAACAGGGCAGCTTTAGTTGGTCACGCGAGCGATATACATAATTCTATTATATATAGTGTAATTGCTACCAAATACTTTTTTATCCTGAATTTCAAATTCAACAAAAAATGTTCGATTTCCTTATATAATCGCACAGTACTTTCCAAACTGTCAGTTAACAGCTCTCAAACTTTTTGAAAGAGCATAAGCTCGTATGCAACTCTGTGTAAATAGAAACAGCTGCTTACTTTGACAATACTTTTGTGTTTACATATCCGTGCAGTGCATTTATTAATACACAAATTTGATTTGTATTATTGAAAGGTTTAACTTATAAGCTGCGTCAATTTATTTGTATTAAAGAATTTATATAAATTCTTCATCATGGGACGCGCAGAAGTCGGTACACCGAAGTACCTTGCCAACAAAATGAAGGCGAAGGGTCTGCAGAAGCTCCGCTGGTACTGCCAAATGTGTGAGAAACAGTGCCGTGATGAGAATGGCTTTAAGTGCCACACAATGAGTGAATCACATCAACGCCAACTCCTACTGTTCGCCGACTCACCAGGAAAGTTCTTGTTTAGCTTCTCTAAAGAGTTTTCTGACGGCTATATGGAGCTACTGCGACGACGTTTCGGCACTAAGCGCGTCAATGCAAATAAAGTGTATCAGGAGTATATTTCTGTAAAAGATCATATACACATGAATGCCACACGTTGGCTTACGCTGTCAGATTATGTTAAATGGTTGGGACGTACCGGTCAAGTAACAGCCGATGAAACGGAAAAGGGTTGGTATGTGACCTACATCGATAGGAGTCCAGAAGCAATGGAGAGACAAGCAAAGGCGGAAAAGAAAGAGAAAATGGAGAAGGATGATGAGGAACGTATGATGGAGTTTATTGAAAAACAAATTGAAAAAACGAAAAGTAAAGATGGCGCACAAGAGGATGAAACAGAAAAATATACCGAATTACGGCGAGAAGAAGAACAGCCGCTGAAATTGGATATTAGACTGGAGAAAAAATTCAATCCGGACACAAAATTAGGACCATCCGCCTTGATATTAAAACGGCCAAAAATAGAAAGTCGTACCGATAACGATTCAGAAGGGGAGGAGTCCGATGAAATAGAAGAGAAAGTGTTCAAAAAACCCAAAACGCCTAAATTAGATAGGAGAAAAGATAGTAGTAAGGAGAGCAGTAAATCAGCATTAGATGAATTGATTAAAGAGGAGGAGGCGAAGAAAGAGCGTGTCAATCGCAAGGATTATTGGTTGCACACAGGCATTGTGGTGAAATTCATTAACAAGGCAATGGGTGACAAATTCTATAAACAAAAAGCTGTGGTGCAAGAAGTTATTGACAAATATAGAGCGAAAATCAAATTCTTAGATACAGGTGATAAGCTGAAAGTTGATCAGGTAATTTGGAAGTTCACAAGAATATTTACAAATGTTAAAAGTTTATAGAAAAATTAATAATGCAATTTTTTTTAGGCTCATTTGGAAACCGTCATACCAGCGCTAGATAAACCAATATTGGTGGTAAATGGCGCATATCGTGGCTGCGAAGCTATATTAAAAAGTTTAGATGAACATAATTACTGTGTTACCATAGAGATCTCACGTGGTCCACTCCAAGGACGCATTGTGGAAAAAGTACAATATGAAGATATATCAAAAATTTATTAAGGAGATACAATTACGAAAATATTTTTGTACAATTTAAATGAAGTTGCTGTAAATAGCATATAGATTACAAAAGTAGGATGTTGAAACTTGAAAATAACACCTTGAAATATTTTATATATTTATAAAATTTTTTTTAGAATTTTCTGAAAGCATTTGAAATTCGAGTGTACATGTAAAATAAATGTATTGTATACGTAATGCTGTTTGTAATGCTTTTGGTGTCCACAGGGAAGCATTTGTTAAAAACCTAAGCTAATATAGAAATAAAACACATACACGAACTTGGTTTTGATAGTTCAGTTTGTATGGTCCGATCTAAAAAAAAACTTCTTCGGAGATTGTAAGGTTGTCTTGGACTATAATATAAACCAAATTTCGTGACGAGATTTTGTTAAAAAAAATAAAACTTTTCTATAAAAGGACTTGGCAGTTATATGCTATAGTGGTGCGATATTGATATCGTTTCCGAAAAATAAGCAGCTTCTGGAGGAGAAAAGGGCGTATGCGAAATTTCAGATAGCTATCTCAAAAACTAAGGGACTAGGTCCCGTATATATAGGCAGACAGACCGACAATCTAAATCACGCTGATCATTTAGAAATGTTATAGATGTTACAAACTTCGTGGTAAACTTAATATACCCTGTTTAGAGTATAAAAATGTACAGTAAATTAAAGACATTAATTTCTCAATAATCTTTTTTTTCTTCATTTTCTTATAATTAATTTTGTCTTACATAATAACAACAATTTAACCATAATGAGTATCGAAAAAGCTATACTACTAAAAATAATCGCTATCAGGTACTTGTGCTTAACTTTGCTTTGATAATCTCTTTATTAGTTTGCCGTTTTCCAACCACCTTTAATATTACTGTAATTCAGGTATTTTTTTTTTTTTTGCTATGTTAGACAAGCGATTCGGTTGGTGTACTACCAATATGCTCTAAGGAACGTCGCAAACGTTTCCAAAAATGTTTACGGTCTTCCGGTTTGACTTCATGTCCCTTTGCGCCTGGCCACTTGATATATGTTTTTACTTCCATTAGATATTGTAGTGTTTTCGGTCGTTTCATGCGTGGTATGTCTTCAAGAAATACGATAATTAGATGCTCTTTGCTCACCTCGAAAATGCTGTGAATAAATGAAGTGAAGTGAGGTTAGATTTTTTTTCATTTGTAGACTTTTTATAAGTTGAATACTAGGCGTAAACTAACCGATGTTGCGCTAAGTGCATTTCAAATTGACACCAATGGCTCAGTAGAAAGTTCGAAGACACAATTAACATTAGAGCTCGCGATCGATCCATGCAAGATATAATATTTTCAAGAATTGCGACACCGATCTGGAAAAGGAAACAAAATTGTACATGTACTTTTTTTTATCAAATAATGATTTGATCTTTTTTATACTATTTGTGATGTTTGGTCGTGTCCGCAGTTTTTAGAACATTATAAAATAGCAATGTCAGTCTTTGCTTCGATTCTTTATTTATGTAGAGAAATCGCGCAATGAAAGCAAAAAGCGCTTGGGGCTGTAAACCGCGACTCTTCTCCTTCGAAGAATACGAATACTGTTCTATCGGATGGCAGGGTGGTGGTCAGCATTTTCTAGAATTTACAAGGTGTGATTTACAACGACCAACTGGAGAAGTGCAGAGCTACCACAGGGGTCTGCTATGCTGAATTATCGGGCCGATGTAACGCTAACTGCCATCGCCTCGGTTAAATTTGTCGAATTAAGTTGTTAACTGCTGCACGATATTTTGCAGATCAGGCCCCGAGCGACTTCTTTTTGTTTTCAAACTTGAAAAAAGTCACTTAACGGCCAAGGGATCTTAAAACAAGAACAAACGCTAACTTCGGTGCACCGAAGCTATAGTACCATTCGTAGGTACATTTCTTATGACATAAAAGCGTATAAAAAGTTATTTATGCTAATTTTGATAAATAAGTTTGAATGGCAGGTATATGCTATAGTGGGCCGATCTGAACAATTTATGCGGATATTGTAGAGTTGGCTCGGACAGTAAGCTATGCCAAACTTCGTAAAGGTAGCTTGTTTTCCATAATGGGACTTCAGTTTGAACGGCAGCAATATGCTATAGTTGTACGTTAACGGCGGTTCTGACAAATGAGCAGCTTCTTGGTGGAAAGAAGATCGGCAATATTTCAGATCGTTTCAGATTAGACGGACATGGGTAAATCGACTCAACTCATCATGCTGATCATTTATACCATATATATATACTTTATAGGGTCTCCGACGTTTACTTCTGTGTGTTCCAAACTTAATATACCCTTTACTGGGTATAAATATGTATAAATTTATCTATAAATTCTCCTAGCTTTCAAGATTTTCATCTTCATCTTTTCATTTTCTATATCACTCGAAATTTAGTCTATTTCCGACATTCAAATTTATGCCTTCACCATTCTTTCAACTCACCTGAAAATCTCGCTCGTGCAAGCATATCGATATGTTGCCCGTTTCTTCCACATTCGGTAGCAATTCCTCCAACACCCAGTCACGATCACTCTGACAATAGCTAATAAAAATGTCATACACCATTTGCGGACTACTTTCGGCCAACTCATTAAACTTGTTCACCTGATCCTTCGTGGCCATGGACAACAAAGCGGCCGATTTCAACGACGAATAATAGTAGTAAATATGCCAACGCTTCATATACATAAAAACGATGAACAAAGTTAAACCCAACAATGAACAAACCGAGGCGACAAGAATTATCGTTAATTGACGTATGCTGTCGGCAATGATGCCTTCAAATGGCGTCGTCTCACAACTCAATTGCTCGAATTGCATGCGTTGTGTGCCATTAAAGCACCAATAATGATCGTTCTCGTAGTCGATAAAACGGAAACGCGGCATTGATGCATTCCACAAATCGCTGCTATATTCAACGGAGTTCAAGGTGGCGCATTCTTCGCTCAATTCTTGGAATGTTAAATGTAAGTTTGCATACGCTTTAGGTGTGACTGCACGCAAACTTGATGGAGAACGCATCACAAAATAATTACGCGGACTTTCGTAATTTGGTTTGGATTTCTCTTGCGGAAGTTGGTTTAAGATTGCCGATAGTATGGTTCTAATATCAGTTACATTATCCCGTGCCTTATCTGTGTTATTAACGGTGTTTTCTAATATTATGTCTGGTATATCGTTGAGCATATTGCTTGTGCACTCGGCCTTTTTATTGTTGTGCACCGCTACGGCTACCAAATCGCGTAATATGCAATCACATGCGAAGTTATTCTCGCCGAGACCGAGCAGTTCGAGTGACTTGAAATCATTTAACATTGCATAATTCAGAATATTTATGTTGTTGTTGCGCAGATTTAGTACACGCAGCTTGGTGTTGTTAACGAATACTTGTTGATACCAATTGCCGATGTTATTGTAACTCAAATCGATAACTTCCAAATTCTCCAATAAGCCAAAATAATCCGATGTTAAAAAGTTGATGTTGTTATTGGTCACATTAAGTACACGCAAATGCTTAAGACGCCTCAACCAATCCAGTTCTTTCAAATTGGAATATTCTAAGTACAAGTATTCCAAGGTATCCGCAACGTTTTCAAAAGCATCATCGACGAAATTTAATGCCGCATGCGGATTACCCGAGAGATCCAACCCAATCAGACTTGTTTTCTTGAATAAAAAATTGTCAAACAACGGAAATGATGTATAACATAAGCTCATAATCTTCAAATCAGGACTGAGTTGTGTGAACGATACGGCGCTATTGCGTGTCATCTTCGTGTGTGACAAGTCGAGAAATTGGAGTTTTCTGAGTCTTTTGAAAGTGCCCACTTGTATGTGTACACCGTATAGTAAACTCCAGATAGCATTGAGTGTTGGATATGGCATCTTGTAGTCGAATTCTAAAAAATTGGTGTAGGACAGATCGAGATATTCCAGTTTGGACAATAGTTGAAAGCTGTTTTTTGGTATAGTGAGCATTTTGTTACGCGACATAAAAAGTTTACGTATGCCGGTGATGTTACGAAAGACGTCACGATCTATGCGTTCGATATTACAGCCGCTTATGTCCAACTCCAGTAAAAGTGGCATCTTCGGGAAGGTGGCCCAAACGATGCCATTTTCTGTACGTCAGACAAATTACAAAATATAAAAGACAACGATAAGAACCAGAATAAGCATATTTGTAAAAACTAGTGCAAAAACTGCGTTCAACATAGATATATATATATATATATATAGTGTTACTACTTAATATGTTTTATAGAAGTATGGCTCTAGTCCGTCTTTCCACAATTGTCGGGTCTACGTCACTGAAACTCTATTTCAAACCGTACCTAAGTACCTACTGACCTAGGTTCAGTAAAGAACTACCCCTCTTCGAGAGCAATCGTTGTTAAACACAATTTTTCTTGCAGCAATCATTATCTTAAGGGGGGTCGCATATGTAAACCTGCAAATTGTGTACTACAATTAATAAAAATATTAAAGACGGTGTATTTGCTATAATTTTAACAGATGAACCCAATGTGTTACGTCTAGTTTTTATCACCAGTAATTGTAAACATAAACACAAAATCTAATTTTTTTCACGAGTAAAAGGTAAACATAAATGATTACAAATTTTATGCCGCGTGCCACTCGCTGTTCTATAAATAGTGTAGTTAGACAAAATTAATACCCAACGATAAAATTCTGATCAATCAACCGGGTATTAATTATTGTTTTACTCCGTGAAACAACATGAGCTTATGTACGTATGTATTAGTTCGAAATATCGGTAATTGTGTGATGGTTATTACTTTAATTTCACTGTTATATCCGATTAGATCGTTGATTGTCGTAATATATGTATACAGGAATATGAACTTAACGGGTTATATCCACTTGCAAGTCAGGAAAAAAACATTTTTTATTTATTCTTTTTTAGTTTTTTTTTGAAGAGGGATTTTATTAAAAAAACAAACTAAAATAAGGTACACTTACAGAATTTAATGTACTTTAATAATGATTGATTAATTTTGAAGAATTTTGGCTTGCTTTGATCCTATAGCCGCTCTCCAGGAGAACCCTCGAAAAAAGGTGTCTGGCGGTGAGGAAGATTTTTCTGCTTAAAATTATCACAATTCAAAAAGCAAAAAAAAAAAATGTTACAATAGATGAATTCATATAATGATCGAAGTACTAGCTAAAATTTTAATTTTTGTCGAAATGTCGCTTACCAAAGAGAGTCGTTTTTTTTTTTTAATTACGAACCAGAGTGGCTTAAAAATACAAATTATTATCGAAACACTTAGGGGCCGTCCATATATTACGTCATTCTAAATTAGGGGGGGGGGGGGGTTGGTCTGCGGATGACGGTAAAGTCAAAGTCGGTAAAGACGGTGTCTTTAAGAAATGACGATAGGATTATTTATGGGGGGGTGCTAAAATCTGAAAAAATCGATGACGTAATTTATGGACGGCCCCTTAGTCCTTCGCTCATAACCCAAAGAAAGTCGTGTAAAAATTTCAAGTGTATCAGTCGAGCTGTTTTAGAGAAATTGTTTCTCAGCGACTCTGAAAACAGCGTTTCGAGAAAAACGTATTTCAAGTTTTGGAAGTCGAAATTGAATTTTTTGGAATTCACAAATGGATATGAGCTCTTAAATCATGCCGAAAAAATTTGATCATAGAACTAACCTAATTAAGAGATTTTAATATTTTTTCTTAAACCTTGCAATATCTTTGTAGAATGGCGCCAAAAATTAACACAAAAATCTTAAGTAAACATTATAAATAATATAAGCAAACTCGCACTTATGTACCTACAAACATATGTTTCCATACATATTTACATAATATTTAGTAAAAGTGGATTCTAAAGTAGGAGTTTTCTCATTGAGAGGTGTGTGAATTTATTTTATTAACACTTTCAAGGTTTGAAAGCAACTGCTTCTGTTAATAAAATTTCGTTGCCTATATTAATGAAGTAATCGAGAAAAATAACAGTGTTAACTAGATAGTGAGAGAAAGAGGAAGTTGGAAAAGTGTTTAAAAAAATATGTAATTTAATAAAAAGTTCGAAAATTAGTCAAATATGTAGAATATATGAACGCATATGGAAAAAATTAACAATTATAAAACACAAAATAAATTTTATAAAAGTAAATAATTTAATAAATATTTAGACAACAAATGCAGTTAAAAATATAAAATTTAAATATCGCAAAATAAAACACCAAAAAAATATATAAATATACAAAAAATAACCATTAAAAACTCTATTTCAATAAATATCGAAAATAAATTCCGTAAAAACCAAAATAATATTAATTAAATATATAAATATTAAATAAATCAAATAAATTGTAAATATATGTTCCTCAATTAATTTTTATAATAATTATTATTATTTTAATAAGCAAATATATTATTTTAATAAATTCTGTAAAAATATAAAGTAATATTAAATGTATATTAAATAAGTAAAATAAATGTGTAAATTAATAATTTGCTATTTTTGAAAGGATTTTTCATAACACTAAAATATAACTAATAATAAAAAAATTGAAATAAAAACGATTTTTTACCATTAAATGTTTTTAATTTTCAAGCACATGATATAAGAAAATATATTCTAAAAAATAATTAAGTTTAAGAAGTGAGTAACGGAAAACTTGGTGTGAGATCTAAATAAAATAAAGTTCAGTTGATTTCTGATTAAAAAATGTTGAATAAATATCTCAAAAGCTTAAAATATAAAAACATTTTTGACAATAAAAATTGGTTTCTCAAAGCATAATAACGGTCTAAGTTGTCTTATAAAGAAACAAGCAAACAAATGCAGTTAGATTTAAATTAAATAATTAAAAAAACATAAAATAAACATAAAATTTTTTGTGTCAATTTGCCGATTTATCTAAAAAAATTTAAGAAAATTTACTGAAGCAGGTTTTAACTCGAAAATTTGTAAATCTAAGAAAATATTGTTTTAACGAAAATTAATATCATAAATGCGAGAAATAAAAAAAAATACATAATAAATTATTTCTATTTTTAAGCTTCAAATGCTTGGAAAATTGCACTGAAAATTTCTAAATTACATTTTTATTTTGAAATAAATTTAATTACATACATTTTTATAAAATTATCTAAAATATTATTATTATTTTTTCATAAAATGTGTGTATCAAAAAATGTATAATTTTACAAAAAAAATAAATATTGTAATTTGCTAAATTATCTTTTTAAAAATCGATGAACTACTCCAATAAAGCTTTACCATATAATAAAAGTTACATTAAAACATTTTTTAACAAAATAAATTGTTAAAGAGTAAAATGCAGAAAATTTTGTTAAAGGTTAAGATTAAAATTATATATTTTAAATTGAAATAAAAAAATATGAATAAAAAATAGTTTTAATGATGAAAAGCTAATTTAGAAACTATAAAACTAAAAAAATTAAAGTTTTTATACTTTGCAAAATTATATAAAAATAATTTTTATGTAAAACAATCTTTTTTTTAATAATTATAATAATAAAATAAAATTTCAGACAAAAAAAAAATCGAAAGTTATGTTTAATAAAGAAAAAAAATATTTTTTTGATAAAAAATTAAACAGTAGTGGCAATAATATCGATTTTATACAAAACTAACATTTTTCGAAAACATTCGTATTTTCATTAAACTCATTTCAGTTGAATCCAGAAGAGACTTTTAAAATCAGTAATAAAATCAGTGTCCATTACTTACAAAATGAATTATGCAATAATCGTAATTTTCTGCGCAATTCTTTCGAGCAGTTATCAGACGCAAACTACGGTCTCCCCACAAACTACTGACTCGCCACAAACTACGGCCTGCCCGCAAACTACTGTCCTTCCAACGGACTCTTTCGCGGCGTCAGTCACTGAAAATGCGACGGCAAATGCAAGAGCTATCAATTGGCCGATGTTTTTGTCCTTTTCGTCATTTTCGAACAAAATTTCAGATCTAATGGTGTTGAAGAAGAACGTTATAGCCGCATATCCACTGCAACTTGGCTCCACACTAATCGATAAACTATGTATGTAAGCTTTATAAATATAAAACAAAATGCAATTGCAAAATTTAAAATGAATCTCTACCGTTTTCGGCAGGTTCCAGCACGCTGTTTATGTCTCAGGTGCCAGCTCGATTTACACCAGATATAAGAAAAATGAGTTTCCAATATATTACCAGCTGTAAAAATTATAGCGTACCACTTATGAAGGCGGAACAACTTTGGCAACACATGAGCTTTAATAAGCAGAGAAAAGTTGTCATTTTAGCAACCGGTTGGACCAATACCATCAATGATTCTTCCGCCTTGGCGTTGCTTTCGAAGGCGTTTCTGTGTCGAAAGGATGTGAATTTCATTGTGAGTGAGAAAAGAAATCGTAGTTATACCGCAGTCGCTGGTAAATGTATCTAAGAGATCGTTCCTTTCCATGGAGTCACTATTAGTTAGATGCTTTGTAAATTCAAGAAATTATATTCTTTTCCTTTATATAAAAACATACAGGGATTTGCTTAGACTTAGAAAATTCATGTATTCTATCTTGTAATTAGTTCATTTCTCGAAAATCATGTTTTAATCATTTCAACCAACCTGTACATAAGTACAATATATGTTCAATTTTAAAGATTTGAGGATTGAAGTGCAGTTGTTTTTTTATATCAGAACATTTTTTTGATATCAGAACAGTTGTAATTTGATCTTATTGGTTTCATTACCAACATAGGCTTTAATATTGCTTTTGTACTAAAAAAGATAAAAGAGCGAGATTCAACCGTTCTATACTTTCGATAGGTAGAAGCCTTGAGCTGTGGAATGAAATCGATTTACAAGAAGCTAAGAGTGCATTCTAAGTATAATGAATGCTTATACTTTTAAAAGATGATTTGTCGAGCATTAATACTATTTACTGTTACTAGCTGCAAGAAAGTTTTGAGACAATTTTGAACGACAGTTATATATGAAAATTTTTTATAAAAAAAAAAAAATTATCTTTCGAGAATATGTGGTCAGTATGTGGAAACCTCTTCATGCATCTATCTTAACTGCTAAGTCTAAGCTTTAGACTCTAAAGCTTAGACTCTAAGCTTAAATTAAGACTTTTTTCTGCTTTTACTAATTTCAGATTGTCGATGCCGCATACTATGTAGACACATTATATAAATGGTCCGCATTAAATACAGAGGAAATTGGCGAATATATAGCGAAAGGTCTTAGGCATTTAATAAAAGTAGTACCGCTAGAAAATATTCACTTAGTCGGTGAGTAGAATACTTAAAGCATAGCTGTTTTTCGATTAAAATGTGTTTGTATTATTTAAATGAATTTTAAATTTTATATTATTCCTCATATAATTAGGACACAGTCTTGGCGCACACATAATGGGCAAGGCTGGCCGTACTTTCACAAAATTGACTGGGCATAAAATACCACGTATTACCGGTTTGGATCCGGCTAAGCCATGTTTTTACAAACACGATACGCTCTATAGCTTGCGACGAGGCGATGCCGCTTTTGTGGATGTCATTCACACAAATATCGGTATATTGGCCAAGAAGCTACCGCTTGGTGATATTGATTTCTATCCAGGTGGCGCTAATCCGCTACCACCAGGCTGTTTGACTGCATCCTGCGCGCATATACGTTCCGTGGAGTACTTTGCCGAGAGTGTTTATCCGGGAAATGCAAAAAATTTCATTGGCTTGAAGTGTGCAAATTGGAACGATTTAAAGAAATTAAATTGCACACCCACCGATACCACACCCATGGGTTATGCGGTGAATGAACAAAAACGGGGTATTTATTATGTGCAAGTGAATCGCAAATCACCTTATGGCAAATTTGCGAAGCCGAACAGCGCACGCTGGGAGAATGCCAAGTGCAATAAGTGTGAGAAAGTGAAGCGTGGAAAGAAGGTTTAACAGATGGTTAAGCAGTTTAGTTGTTAGTAGTCAAATATTTAATGGAATTTATTAGAGTGTGAATTTTATAATTTTTATGAATGTCGTATTGTTTAACTAAAAATAATGATAAAAATGACTAGGTAAATATAGTATAACCGTCAATAGTAATGTATTTAAGGTTTATATACTGAACAAATAAAATTCAGACATTAAATGCGCTTGGCAAACCCGACCTTGACATAAACTGGGTATGGAATTATTGTATGTCATTATTTAAACAGCTGTCTGCGACTTGTTCATAGTTTCCGTACAAGCTAGCATTTTTTTCGCTATAACTAGAATTCGCTGAATTTTTTTTATAGGTGAAAGATTATTAGTAATGACAGGTTTCATCTGTTTTCGAATTTTCGCAACTCGATTTTTGGTAATTTCCAAATAAAACCCCAAAAATTGCTATAACCGAGAAATAAATCAAGGAACGTAGAAATACTTCAGAAGATATTAACTTTAAAGGTCAAGTTTAGATCAAAAACAAGTAAAAAAGATGTTAACTTCGGCTACAACTTAGCTATATCAGGAACTTGGTTTTTATATGCTATAAAGGCCGCCCAAAAAGCTTGGATATTATAGGGTTGCCTTGGCAAATAATCTAGGTCAAATTTCGTGAAGAAATTTTGTTAAATGAACAAGTTTCTTATACAAAAGATTATAGTATTACTTTGGGCAGTAATCTATGCCAAATTTAACGAAGACATCATGTGGGATATCAAATGGGAGAGATTTTCATACAAGAACTTAATTTGGATGGATCAGTCAGGCCTCTTTATGATATAGTGGTCCGTTGAATTCGGCGAGGGTCATCTAGTGACTGTTGTTGTTGAGACATAAATTTATCTTGTGAGACAAAAAATGATTGGAAATCCACTAAAAATATTACAAAACTCAGCTAAGTCCTTCAGGTAAGTCACAAAATGAATGAGTGAATACCGTCTAATGAGCCTTAATGGAAAGATGGGTATCGATATTGTTAGCAACAGTGGCAAAGTCTTCCCTATGGTTTTTTTTTCCTAGAATAGATAGAATAGATCTTCACTCAACAGTTGTAAGGAATCCTGAGGATTACGTGCTTATTTTTTCATATTAACTAGAGAATCCTTAGTCGTATTCTTTTTTTTAGTAACTTTTTATCAATAGTTAGTTTGGTTTATAGATGTCGAAATAGGAATAGATTCTAAACGAACCAAACACAGCTTAAAATCTATTACTCATTTTTTTTTAGCCATTGGTCAGTTGGTTTTGCTCTTCGAGATCCAAGTTAATGAAGAATCGTATACAAAAATTATATTAGAATTTTATAAATGCATATATAAAAAATATAGACAAATTGATTGTGTGTAGAGCTAAAATAGTCAATGTCTTGCGAACTAGTTTCCTCAAATATAAAGAATGGAAATTAGCAACTCTACTGAACAATATTTGGGAGTTTAACCTTAAAAGTGTTTCTGATTTTGTTTACATAGAAATCACTAGAGCGAAAATGAATCATGAAATTCAAGGCGATATTTTCTCAGATACGTTTTCTAGGTAGCCTTGTGTAAGTATTTTATGATTTTGTGATAATATTTCTTAGCTTCTGTATATTGTGTATTTTTTAAATCGGTAAACATTTAAGTATTGTTTTTTTTTTTTAGTGGGACTATATTTTTACTCTTTATCATTAATTTTATGTGGTTATGGTATATTAAATCAGTTCAATGTTAACACAGCGCCGTAAAGAAACCGGAAAACCGGGCTCTGGGATGCTCTGTAGTAAATTGTTGGAGAAAAAATCTTCAAAACACCTGAGAACTCCGGCCCGGGAGGAATTATTATATAACCATGCTCCCCCTCTCTCATTCGATGCCCAAACATAACCTCATTTTATTGGCAAACATTTAAAGTATTTGAATAAAAAATTTTTTTAAACAAACTCACCCTCCTGATTCTTTATCTTGGACTCAATTCCTTTGATAAAATCACGATAAGTAAACGATGGGATTCCGGCTAACATTGCTGCAATTTCGTTCGCATCAGTAGCATTGTACATTTCTGAAATTTAATTAATAAATTAATATTAATCACTAGTGTATGTGTGGATAGTCACCATTTTGTTGCAATTTTTTTTTTTTTTAAATTTCATCTATTTTTTCTTCAACTCACCATAGTTTTGAATCGGTTGCGTGCAGGAGTTAAAATTATTGCCTTTCAATGTTAAAAACTTTATAGTAGCATTGATGGTGGATAACGTTCGAAATGGTATATGTGTAAGATTATTATATGACGCCGAGAAGACCATAACATTTTGCCCAATTCTCAATTGTTTTTCCAAAGTCTTGTGGTAGAGCTTATCATCATTGTTGAGATTGTGATAAGATAAGTCCATGCCCATAAAGTAATGTAAGTTTTTTTGTTTGCTTTCTACAATTAATAAGGAATTCAAATGAGATTTATCAGCATGTAATCGAAGTATTTATGTATAACTTTAGGAAACTTAATTAAGCTTAATAGCTAATAAATGCTCTATAGAGGTCACCTCCACTGTGGGAAATATTGTTAGCAAAGTTTTTGTACATTTTTAACCTATTTATCATAAAATTCTTCCGTTATTTTACAAAAGTTTAAGCTTTGATTATTTGACTATTAAAATTCCTAGAAAATCTAATCGTTTTATGCGCGGCTACTGGTGAGAAGCTTGTCTTAAATTCACTAGCTGGTTTGATTTTGCTGAACGAGGTATGTTATGAATTCTATATTTTTTTTACTATGCTGTGTCCTAGAATTAAGTTTTCGAAACCATTTTTTTGAAAGTTTTCTTAAATATCGTAATTTTTTTTAATTTCGACCAACGGCTCAAAAATAATCAGGACACTTTTCATTACATTCATTGTCTAGTAATATGTGTTGTACTTTTAGTCGCTTTGTTTGAACAAGTTTCGTCTACAATTATACATAACTTCGGGTTTGCCATTGATATTTCCGAACGATTACGTTTATTTCCACTTGTTGTGATGGTTCTGATTTTTGAAACATCTCGGTTCATCAAGTATTCAATTATGTTATTTTCGGCGGGGTTTTTAAAATTTCAACTCCGAAGTGTTTATGTTCTTCCTTTATCTAGCACAAATTAACCAATCAATATTTAAAACACACTTGATAACATTAAGTTAAAAAATATACAAGGTTTTATTTGCAAAACCATGAATTGCATTTTGCTTAATCAACAAAGAAAACTCAAATCATATTTGATTAAAGATTATCAGAAATATACACAAAGAAAGAGTATGTAAATGAAATATATTCGAATAACCATATTATAAATTCTTTTTCAGAATTCGAATTTCAGCAACAACTAATCTATGCCTAACGATTTATTTTTATGGTAGCGATATTAGACTTAAGTTATTTATGAAGGTTTTGTTAATTTTTATAAATTTTAGCGATTTCTGTTTTGATTTTGACTTTACGGTATTACAGCGCATACTTGTATATAATCTTATCAAATTGAATGACTTCTATATAAGAACGATTATTTCGATTATATAATATAATTACATATGTATATATGTTTTTGATAGAAGTATTGATGTATGTACCGTTTATCGCCAAGCCAATCGCTATTTTAAACGATCTGAATCTAGTAGCTGACAGACTAATAAAGATTGATCAGAGGTAAGGTGGGCAAAATTTATTACGAAGTTTCTAGTTCTTTTCAAATTTTGTGTAGAGTACTTTTACGGAAACCTGTTTAAAATAGTTTGGTCGATTATAATGACAATCAAAATCATATAGCATATATTCTTTTTAATGTGAATCTTTGTTTTTGAGCAATGTGAAGCACTCCGGATTTTTTAGCAAGTGTTTTGTTAGGCCGGATTTTTGTTTATCCTTGTGAGACTTGTTAACAGTTTGCTGGACGTTCGATCGAGCTTACGTTTCTGCTATGACTTTTTGTAGGTATTGTCCAAACAGGTTGGGAAATAAAAATTTAAAGTTTGTTAACGTCAGAATTGTGGGACTTTATTCTGTCATGCGGTTCTTGGAACCACTTGGCTATGGCGGATGTTTATTAATGAAAATATAATTATTTTATTTGACAAGATATCTTCACGAAATTTTTCATAGATTAATGTTCCAGGCAATAATCAACACCCGAATATATTGTTCCGATTGGACTTCTATAGCATATAACTGACGTACAAACTGGCCTATCAAAATCAAGCCCTTTTTGTTTGAGAAATTATCTTCACGAAACTTGACATGGATTCTTATCCAAGACAGCGCTACAATCTTCAAAAATATTTTTCACATTGGCCCACTATAGCATATAGCTGGCATACAAACTGACCGATCAAAATATAAAGATATACATCTTTTTATACCCTTTTATACTATAAGAAATGGACTTGTAAAGAGTATTAAAGCTTCGGTGCAGCCGAAATTATAGCCTTTTCCGGCTTTTATACGTATATACATCACTACATAAGCTGAAACCTACTTTAACATTAATATTATAACGAATAAAATTATTTCACTTTACTTACTTTGAGCTTGAAGCAATTCGAAGTTCAGTGAACCATTTTTGAAGGTCCACCATTGCACTAAATCCTTTACTCCGTCCATAATGCACGCGTTATTCATTTCGGATTTATACCGTCGTAGAACAGCTTCGAGATCGTGATTAGTCACAATATCATCCCAACCGCGAAATAGACCATACAACATACTAGTATGTTCGAACGATTCATCTGTTGGCGGTAACTCAGTGGTGGTTACTTTGTATTCAAAATCAGTTGAAGTAGCTAAATCGAATTTTTGGTTTTCAAGAAAATCTATTGTAACACTGCCGAGAAGCGCTGCTTGCTCATGCTCGAACAAATTCCGTTCTGTTGTGTTATTAGCAACATCTGTTATTAAATCGTATTGATAATAATTTTGTGCCTTCGACGTTAGCCGCTGTGAGGATTGCTGAGAATTAGTGTTATTTGTTGTTATTTTCTGTTTCACACCCGCTGACGCGGCAGTAACCAACTGCCACAACGTTGCGTTAAGTATTTCGTTGTTACTGTTGTCAATATTACTAAGCTGTTTAACGTTACTGGTTTCATGCTTGTAGCTGTCCTGCAAATTGTTATCATCGCTGAGAACATCACGCCCATTGCCGCAGCTGTTGCTACCATATTCGCCATCATTATCGCATAACAGTTTCGTTTGTTCAACCGATAGTGTATTATTATTGTTGTTGTTATTAACATTGTTGCTACTGTTTGTGGCGTGCGACAGCGACAGATATTTATCACTCATTTGCCAATCATATGTTGTATTTGTTGTTGTAGGTATTGTTATGGTTGCATTCATTATTGTTTCTGCAAATATGCCATTACTGTTGTTGTTGCTACCATTAAACAGCATATAATTGTTTTTGCTTAAGTTGCTGTCATTGTTGCTGCTGTTGTGGTTGTTATCGCTGCTGCTATCGATATCGTTGATAAACGTTTTATAGCGATAGATTATGGTCGCCGCATTCAGGCCGTGTAATTTGAAGTGAATTATTAATATTACGAGCGCCAATTTTAGTGCGTAACTCATTTTTGGCGCCTGATCAAGTTCAATACCCGCCACCCACCACAATACGGTTTGTTTGTATGTTGCTAATCTGCTGACTATTCGGGGCTGATGTGGTGTGCTTGTAATATGCACACTTCAATTTATTTTTATGTTTTTAGTTTTTACGCGTTGTTGTTATTGTGTTTATCGATCTCACTGATTATTTATTATTATAATTAATTTTCGGACAAAATTTCGGCGTCATAAGTTGTTTTCTTTTTTAATTTATATTCGATATATTATATGTGGTCTTATAAAGTTTTCTCACTTTAGCTACTTTGTTTTGCATTGTTTGTTCTGCGTAAGGCGTAAACAAATTTATATCAACATTTAATTTTTAACACGATATTTAATTTTCTAAGCACTTTCAGAATTGAGGAATGAGCGGTGATGTTAAAATTTAGAAGGTATATATGTTGGGTCGAATAAAAAGCTGCCTTTAGTGTGGGCAAGAGAGTAGAAGGTATATTTGGCGGTCGAAGAAAAAACTATTTTTTGTGAAAGTGTACAAGGTACTTCATCGGAATATGAATCACTTAAAACTTTAGCAAGATATATTTAAACGCGAGTCCAAATATATGTATTTTCTTTATACACTCAACTGGTCCTACGTGATGGTTTTATGCTAATTCACCTAACCTTAGACGTAATTATGTTCTCTTGCTAATCAAACTTTTTCAAAAATCTGGAAATGTCTGTTGATTTTCCGCCAGTTCAGACAATAAATTATGATTATAATGTGTATTTTTCTGACTAGTTTGATGTTTCAGTACAGAAATATTATTCTTATATGTCTCGCCAGTTTTACTTGCTATGTTTCATATTAATAAAATGTATATGGGTTGAGAAGTAGCATATTTAGCCCACAGCGCTGCCGATAATCCGGGCTACTGCACATATACCAGGTCAGCTAGACTCAGGTAAAAGTAAAAAAAGCTATACTCAAATAATATTCCTAGTTTGGCAGGCGATATTTGGATTTAGAAAATTTCGAAGGTCCTTTAAAGTATATGTAAAAAAAAAATAAAGTAAATAAATGATCAGCGTGACTAGCTACATCGATTTAGCCAGCTCTTTCTGTCTATCTGTATATGCGAACTTGTTCCTTAGTCTTTGCAATATCGCTCTGATATCCGTCGATATCGCACCACTATACCATATAGCTGTCATACAAACTGTACGATCAAAATCAAGTTCTTGTAAGTAAAACTTTTTTATTTGACCAGATAGCATCACAAAATTCGACAGAGTTATTGTCCAACAATCTCTGAACATACTGTTCAGTTGGGACCATATATGTAGCATAATGCTGCCATACAAACTGACCTATCAAAATCAAGATAAAGATAAGTGATACGTGGCTACGTGGCTAGAAAGAACTAGCAAAACGTTGTCCGTTACGTTTTCAAATTTAGTTATATCTTTAGTTGGTATAAGAAATGCACTTGTGAAGGATAATATAGATTCGGTGCAGCCGAAGTGAACGCTTTTTTTTTTGTTTAATCAATAATGCACTTTAATTTCGTTTATGGAATATACAAGTACTTTATAACAGTTAGTCATTGGCAATAAATTTTTATCGATAAAGTACTTATGATTATTTATAATTTCTTTTAAAAATCGCTCACTTTTTTCACTACTCTGCATGACAGATTCAAGCTTTTATTTATTTATTTTTTGGTAATTTCAGCTACACTCATTTTAACGCGTTTTTTGTATGTTTAAAGTTTTCCACACGCGTACTCGCAAGATTATACGTCCAACTCGAATCGTTGGTGCTGAAGCACTAAACCAAATATGCCATCAAATTTGTTAAATTTCTGCAAATGGTCAATGGACAAGACGCTGGGAACGAAGGTTGGCTAATTTGTTGTCGATTTAGCGGCGTATCAGTAGCACACGCTTATCAATTTTGGCAATTATTACTTCCATGTTTCATATCAGCGCGGTATGCGGCGCACCACTATCAACTTTTATTATATTTGGCTATCAGTCGCTGTGTACGGTCTCTACGTCCGTCTCACCAATTTTGGCTGTAGCACCTGAACCGGATTACATTGCCATTTACTCTAATGTATGATCTATAAATCATTTTAAAGACGTGCGCGTGAATTTTTATTGTTTTTTAAGGCACGTCATTTGTGGCTGAAAGCAACACCTTTACATGCATTCGGGCATTGTCGTGTGTACAATCGGACATCAAATTCAACAACCTCGTCATATTTTGAATTTCCACATGTTTCCTGAATGAAAATGTCAACGGTATGTTTTTATTCTGAATTTACTTTATGAATGTTAAATTCCTTTCTTTTTTACTGTTATCTACATTATTGTAAATATATATCAATATTTTGTCAACAGTGCTTTTCTTGATTTATTTTTGCAACAACGATCGAATTGCGCTCATAAGATTAGAAAAAATTATTATACAAAATTTTAATAAAAAAACAAAAACAAATTTTTATCTGTCTTTTTTTGTTATTCTTCATATAATCAATTTAAACGGTGTGCTTAAAAATTGATATTTTCTGTTTTTAATATAATATCTTTCGTCCACAAAACTAAATTTATAATATTTTAATGCCTCGCTGTCATCAAGGAGTATATGCATGAAGCATGTGTAAATAAACTGTGCAAAATGCCAGCAGGAAAAAAAACGAGTGATTTGTTCCGAACTGCTAAATGTACCCGAATTACGATTATAGAAAAGATATCTTCGCCAAAAATCTCTCACTTTATCTCGACTAAGGTGGAACAAACTGCTTTTTCGTCTCTGGAACATACAACAGACTTAACCATCACTTCAAGCTTCAGGATACATACTTTGTGGTCTCCGTTGATATTAGCGAACTTATGCAAAAAAAAAAATTGTTCAAACGCACAAATTCGCTGAAGCTTAAAAATATTCTATAAGAATAAAATCACAGAAAGAACTGAAACCATTCATACCGTAAACAACGTCAGGAACTAAAATAAATGACACATGAAATTTAAGCCCAAACAATTTTGAATCGTGCAAATTGCAATAAAATTATGTAAAAAAAAATAAAAATTTTGCGGCAAATTCGGTAGTTTCTGGTTTGTATGTAACCAATTTTGTAAAAGTATAACCAATCGAAAAATTAAGCAAAAGCGTGTGCCCCTTAATGGTGAATATGCTAACATACATATATATATATATATAATATATGTGTATATAAAGTTTTTTGATAAATGTTTCTTTTAGTTCAACAACACAAACAACATTCTATATTGTCTTAAGGGATTCGATGGCGTGAGCAAAGCTTGTGGCGCTTACGGGGCATTCTGTCTAAGTTCTAGTGTAAATAGTGAATGAAAAAGATTGTGAAAACATAACACTATTTACACGCATTAATCGTAGATAATGCAGTGACTTAAATATAGTGACTACTGGCACTACTGGAGTAAATATAGTGCTAATGCAATACGCATTAGTACATATTAGAAAATGTTGATAAAACTCGTAGAAACTGATTTGAGCATGAGTTGGTACCAAAACGGAAGTCAATACAGCTCAACTCTTTGTAATATGAAAAATTAGCGATAAGTATACATATTTGTATGTATACTTTACAACTTCGTACATATGTATACTTTACAACTTTCGCTACCTTTCGCTCAATTGTAAGTCCCTTATTGAAAAGCAACAACTTTTCATGTCAGGTGTGCAGAGTAATTAATAGTTGGCGTGATTTCAATTTATTGTTAACGTTTTGGCTCAAGTGCTTTTTATCGAATTTAGGATTATTTTACTTAAGTTACTCAAATAACTCTATTTACAGTTATAGGCTCTTTAATAATAAACGCATACACATAAAAAATATAGCGTGGTTTCGACAGCCTTACGCCCTTTTAATTTTTTTTGGGAAACCCTACAGAATAATATCTTTTTAATTGATTGAGGCAACTTTTTGATTTTCAAGTAATTTGAGCTGTTTCACATGCCTAGCAAAACTCGTGCTAATGATGTTTGTATTACCATAAATTAGGCAATAATTGTAAAGAATTCCATTGAAAAAACTGAGCTCATATGCAAGAACCCATAGCAATACTACAGCGAATCATTCCACATATTGCATATGTACAAGTAGTTTTTGAGATTACTTCTGAGAGCTTTATTTTATCAGCAAATCGCTGAGTGATTCGCGAAGATAATAATCTCATTTCGTTTTTCGACTATGAGCCAATGCCGCGTAAGGTGTTTAATCATTCGGAATAGGTGTAAATATGTGTGGCCTGGCATTGTCCTGATGGAACACAATTCGTCTCCTATTGAACAAAGCTGGGCGATTTCTTACTTCAGACGGTGCAATTATTGCCAGTACAGGATCCGTACTAAGTGTTTGGCGGACAAACTAAAAGAGTTCCATTATTTTATCGATATTTTCGACAATTGGTAAATGTAAATTGTATAATGTGGCGTATTACTCTTTACTGCTTTGGCTCTTTGACTCCTGCTCAAACAATATGATACTAATTCAAACAATAATAATTGTTTTTACTAGACCATATATATACTATATTTTCTCGAAAAATAAACGCCTTGAAATACCTTAAAATGATATAAAATCACTAAACTATAGTATATCCTAAGTTTAGGAACCACCGAAAAAATTTTAAGCATCTTCTAGTGCGATATTTTCAATTTAAAGTTAATGGAGGTAGTAAAATTAATATATTCGTGACGGTGTAAGAAAAGGACGAACTGGGATAGAACTTATCATGTAAATATAAAATACAAAATTTCTTCTCGACGATTTCTATTAATTTATTGCTATTTTCAACAATTGGTATCGAATTTCGACCGGTATCGAAGTAAAGATGTAAAATATATCTTAATTTCTCTCTGTTGGTGCCCATCTTTGAAGCGTGTTCTAGTAATACTGAGTCAAGCAACCGCAAAAAATTGGCTGAGAGTCCTTTTAATACAAAGTCTTATCTTATACTTATACAACGCGAGATGCAGCTTACTAAAACTATCTATGGAAACAATAATGGATTACTTTTAACTACAAGTATACCTAATATATACAATTTTCCAAAAAAATATTAAACATTTATCTGTTTAAAAGAGTGGCATCATTACAATGTAGCATTAGAACAGATAATAAGTTTAGATATTTTAGTGCTTATTTGACAATAAAACAAAAAAAAATTATAAAATAAATATTTGAGGAATTTCACTTTATTTTTGGCAATGAGCACATTTGATACTTAACGACAATGTTGACATACTTTTAAGTGCCACTATCTAGTTAAAGGCATCACGAAAAGTAGGTAAGACTTGCGAATCGTTGGTGGCTATTCATCCAATAGTCTTACTAAACCGCTAATAACTTGGCATTGTGGCACAAACAAAAGAGAAATAAAATACTGTTAGTTGTGCTCTTTCTCTAACTAGCAGTAAATCTATATTGCTTGACTTTTAGAGTAAAGAAATTTATGAGCAGAGAGCATAGAGAATAGCAAAAATACTGAGCTAGGCTTAGAGTGATAAATAAGTTATTATATAACATAAGTAGTAGGTATATACATTTTCTTACTGTTTACATGCAACACCAACAACGCAACCAATAATTCCGGCTGGCCAAACCTTTTTCATGTTTGCCCTACACACACACGCACATTCCTTCAGCGCCCAGTCGATCGTGTGCGGATCACAGCCGTCTGAACTGTAGGTTAACAGAAATATTTTAAAGACATTGCCAAGTCGAAGGCAAACTGACGGCGACTACCTAGCATTTGGGGCACATTTTTGCGGCAAAGTTGAGTGTTAGCCAACAAGCAATTGTCTGGCAATGCTGAGAAGATAAACCAGTTGCATGAGAACAGCCGATCGCAGAACGATATGAGGGTATGAAACTGGGCAAGCGGAGAACGGCAAGGTAGACAACAGAAAAGAAGGGCTGGAAGCAGTGGTGAGATGACGCGCAACAGAGCAGAGTGTACGAAAAGAGAGTGTGGCTACACATAGCTGTTTTGGCCAACACAGCGCGCTTAGCATCTGGTGGAGCGCTGACTTTTGTTTAGCTCAGAGATAGTGAGATCAGTTGTGAAGTGAATGGCGGTTTGGTTAGATCAGCGCTTCGGCTAACAGGCGATTGATTTAGTGTCATTGTGGATTGGAGAGAAAAAAAAAACACAAATTAAGATAAACAAGAAGTTTGTGTTTTTATATGTATAAATATATATATATATATATATTTGTAAATAAGTTTGCGCATAGATTTCTCCAGCAATATTTGGCGTGATGCGCAAATCACAGCCACTGCTGCCGAATGAACAACCAAATAGTGCACGTTTAGGGCTGCACAGCGCAGAAGGTGGCTCCGAAAGCTACTCTTCCGAATCTACATTTAGTGACTCGTACACCGATAGCAGTGATTTGGCGAATTGGGAGGAATATGTAGCCGATGATGGCACATTGTTCTATGCCGAGTATCTGCCGCAAGCGCGTCGACCGCTACATGAGAAGCGCATTGAATTTGCGCGCAGCAGTTCGCTGCGCATGGGCAAGAAGACAGCGCGACGGCAACAACAACAGCAAGAACAGAAACAAACAAACCAACAGCGACAGCCGCAACAGTCAGCGCAACAAAGCAAATCGCACGGTAGCAGTCGGCAGACACAGACAGCTGTACAGACACCCGCGCATGAGCACCGTTTCTCACACATTAGCAAGTCACACGAAACGCCATGCTACAAGCAATTGGAATTGGTAATTACGGCGGCGGATCGTTTTCGCTTTGGTCGACGTTCTACCGCTGTCGAGTCGATACTTGGCTTCCGTGTGTTGCCGTTCCCAGACCAACCGGAGTGCTTAATGGTTGACAGCTTCGTGCATGCCATGCCCACCATGTTGCAACAGCAATACCAGCAACAACAACAGCAGCAGCAACATCAAACTACACAATCACCAAGCGAGACAGCGGAAATCGAGCGTGGCGATTGGTTTAAGTCTTTGGATGACATCGAAGTGCGCACCAGCAATGTAGACGAACTGTTGCTGCAGTTCGTTGAACCCACTAAAGTGTGTCTAAAGTTTCAGGGCGCTGCGCGTCACGATGACGGCGCTGGCAGTGCGGCGCATGCAAATGGCAATGCGGGCGCCGTGGGTGGCGCAGGTGAACTGCAGAAGGTGGAAAACTTCGCAATGTTTGCGCAAATATTTGAAAAATTACAACCGCGCGCGATAACGACAACAGAAGCTGATAAGGCCACAACTGCGCAGCCTGCCACAGCTACGGATGTTACGCCAGATGCCGCTTTACCATTCGCGCTACTCATACTGCCGCCTGAATGTTATCAAAATGATCAATATAAAGACTCTTTGTACTATTATCCCGAAGATGCGCAAACGAATTTTCTTTATAAGGCGCGTGGCAGCTTTCTCACGCTGAATGCTGTGCTCACCGAGGAGCTGCAAACGAAACCGCTCATCTCACGTTTACAAGTCAACAATGTCACCTACTTCGTATGCTATCGCTCACTCAACGGCTTGCTAGTGCTCTTCGCTTATGCTGCCGCTTATCATTCACAGCCGGAGGCTGGTCTACGCGCCGATGAACTCATCGGTTATATACGTTTCGCCTTTCCCACGCTCAATTTGGAGAACTTCACTAATGGCAATACAACGACCGCGGCACTGCGTAGTTTTCTACATCATTTCTGTGGCATACAACGTGTGCGTATATTGCGCGCACACCGCAAACAGTCAGTACTCTTCGAGGAGTTACTTAAAGAGTCGCGCCATATGCCATTGCCGAAGGAGGCGCAGCTACGCATATTCGATGCGTTGAGTGAAATGGAGGCCATGGATTATAGAAATTGGAATGATGAACCATTGAATACGCATCGCGAATTTTTCATACATGGCAGCGCTTTGTATTATGATCATTACTTGCTCGCCTCACAAATGCCCTTGGAGGTGCGCGCAAGCGTGGAGCTCTTTATGCGCTGTCGCGGCATATTTGAGTTTATCAGCGAGCAGAGCGTGAAGGAGTTGTATGTGTGGGAGGAGGTCGCCTTGCCGCAGGCCACCGGTCGTTATTTTCTCACAATTTGTAGTCGCAGTCATTTGATACTAGCGGTTATTCTGAAAATTTTCGATGCTCCCGATTTGTCACCCGACGACACTGTGCCGCCGTCACTATTCTACATTGAAGAAATTCAGGAGACGCTCGATCATCTCATACAATGCGGCATTGAATCGTTAGCTATTTTTTGGTCCATTTCTAATAAGCGTCCGGAGGTATTGGACAAAGTTGAGCAACCTGATGATGCCAGCGCCGAGAAAGAATCACGTAAAATAGAGAATTTCATTAAGCAAAAATTCTCCGCAGCTGCATCAGCCGCCACTGGTGGCACTACAACACAGGAACGCACCAGCAATCAACGCACACTCGGTTTCGATGAGGAGACTCACCTCTGTTCGTCGCTTGGCGGTTCGTCCATACACAGTCTTACACCTAGCGAAGATGACTCGAGTCGCAAGCGTCTAATCAGCACCAATGTCATAAACGCTACCGCTAGCAATGCCGGCAATAATGAGGACTCCGATAGCGGTGGTTCAGATTGGGATAACTTTGGCGAGCAGAATCCCTTACATTATGGCTGCGACTCGGAGCTACAGTCACCAATGACGGAATCACTGTGGAAAGAAATCAATAATGTTGTGCCGGTTAAAATCTCTGCCGGCTGGAAGAACGCTGTCTTCTATTATGTCTATGTGGACAATACAAATGGTTCGGTTTTCTGTCCGCTAAAAGCGAATTCTGAGTCATTTCCTTTTCTTGCCGAAATGCGCAAAGCTTGCCATACAATACGCGCCGTTTTACAGAATACCAAACATTATCGACGTCTGTTGGCGCAAGAGAACTCTAAACCGGCTGTTGGCAAAGGTATGTTGGCCATTAAGGAATATGGTATGACAATACAAGTGCGTGAGTTCACGGAGGCCACAGCAACCGGAACATCGGATGCCGAGAGTGTTGTTAAGGGACGTTTTGTGGTTGTCGGACGTTTATTTAACTCGCCGTTGAAGGAGGTTTACGTATGTCATAAGCCCGATGTGCCGCAGAATATGGTGGAGATGGCTTTCCGTCTGTCATTCTTCTCGGTTGGTTAACAAATGTGACAATAATTATTTTGCAATATATTTATTTATTTTTGTAAGTATGTATGTATGTAAGAGATTGTAGTGCTGAATAAATTTTTATGGATATATCAGTGAGACTTGAGGTTTTGTTTGCGCCTATTTGTTGTGTGTTTTCAAAATGAAGGACATTACGGCTTAAGTCGAAGGGGTTCTGGATTAGAAACAGTGATTAAGTATAGAATTTCTTTCCAAAAAAATGCGGGGTTGTCTAATGTTTATTATTACTTATTATTTAAATTTATTTTCAATAAAAAAGGGGGATTTTTTCTTATCAATGTGAATTTATACCTATCAACTGTATAAAAATTTGACGGCAGACAATGGCGCTGAGTCATTTAATCACCACTGTTGAAACTATAGTGCTGGTGTTTATAAGAGGATATACCATACGTCATGTGATATCTTTAGTATAACAATATAAAGCATTGTCGAACCTGTGGAGCTGAAATGTTTACGAGAGAGAACCGCCCGATGGTGGTACATTATTATAAAACTACTATTGACAAAATTTTAGCTGAATCCGACTGGGAGATTTGTTTCGAGCGCGTAGGGAAGAAATACACGTTTCATAAAAGATCGGGTTTCATATCCTACATGAAATATTAAGCATGAGAGAGCAGTTGGCAGGATGCGTTTGCTCACTCCGGTTAACAGGCGCAATCGTGAGACCACTTCATTATAGTGCTTGAAACTAACCCCTGCCACCGAAGGTCAGGAAAGCATCAATAGACTTCTCAATCTACTCCGAAGAAAACGAAGACTATCATATCGGCCGAAAAATGAAAATCGCTGTTTACTGGAATACACAAGGTGTGATATACATCGAAGGGCAAAACGTTTACAAACGCTATCGTGCCGAATGATTGGGCTGACTCGAAACTGAGTAGCAAGAAAACGACCCCATTTTATCGAAGAAAAGTGCCCTGGCTTAAAAGAATATACTAAAAAATTGTTCCAAAATTTTAATATTTCTTTTGTAAGCTAAATACTTATCGAACCGCTCACCTAAGTTAATGAGTGGAGGGAAATCTATGAATACCTGACGGGAATTGGCCGCGGACTTAAACCTTTGTTTGAATTTTTGCGTTCCTCAAAACGATCACTAAATTACTTTGAATAATATTTCAAAAACTCCCACGAATATTGATTCCTTACCTTGTATGTATATATACTAAACTATAGTACTATACTTTTACAATAAATATGAAGCATGTGAAATTCCGTTGACATTCGCTCATTCCTCAACCCATTAAATAAAATGTTTGGACTATTTTTAACACCAAGCATAAATCTCGGAGACAGGCCTAAAATACCAGCGACATGTTTACGGGCTGCCTGTTGAATGGTTGTGGGTGGAAACATGCATATACAGACGTCTGTTCATAACCATATACTATATATACATATATACGTATACGTTGAGGATGACGGACGAAATCTCCGAGATTTTAGTGTTTAATCAGAAAGCGACGCGTGTGAAGGTGACAAACCGCAGACGGATGAATGCGACAAAAATGTGCTTATAGTTATATACTATATATTTGTATGTAAATTATGGATATTTATAAATATTTAAAAAAAAAATCATTTAATTTTCATTAGCCGGCATTGAAAAATGCGTGACATGAAATTGTGAAATGCAGAATACCGTTAAAGTGTTGCAATTTAATGCTATATTTATTAAGATTAACGGCTTTTATCAGCGTAAATTAAATCAGTAACAATAAATGAAGTGATCAAGAATGTATGAAATACGTGATTAAGTGGTTAGCCTGATAACCGAAATACCATAAAGAAAAAAACATAAAGTCTACAAATTTCAAATAGAAATATTCCGAGCGGGTTCGCATTAATCCGAAGCAAAATAAAATATAAAAAATAAACCTAAGCCGCAGACACGTTACATTTACTAGTGAATATTTAAGGGGTTAGACTAGACTAGTTTTTTTTCACGGATTTATGGATGGATCAAAGCTTGCGGGGAGGATTGGTGGATGAGTACACTGTCGAGAACTTTCTATCTCGGTCCAGTTTTAGGCTTTCTGACCACTACAGCGTCTTTCATGGTTGCCATAAAGACAGTAGCAGTAGATCTATTGCTTCTGAACGCAGCGTTCAGGGTAGTGACTATCTAATCCGATAGTAGGGCAGCGATAATAGCCATGAGTTCGCCAACTGTGCACACTAGACAAGTGAACGAATGTCTAGACTCCTTATCTGTAGCATCGAGTTATTTTATGATTAGACTGGTTTGTGTGTTTGGCTATAGCGTTATTGCAGGAAACTGTAAGGCTAATGAACTTGCTAGAAGACGTACTTCAATCTCAATAACTGAGGAATGGTAACATGTAGGAGCTGTGTTGGCATTTCACTACTGAACTGTCGGGCCTTAGACCAAATTAGCAAAGGCTAGTCAACTATAAGAACCTGTGCAGTAGCAAGGTCTTTCTAGCCCAGCGTAAATCGTAAGATGTCTGGGTAGCTCTTCGCTCTCAACAAGGTTCAACTTACAATGGTTGTAGGAGTTCTAATTGGACATTGTTCGATCGGGATTCATACAGTTAGTTTGGTTATCTTACTGGATGCCAGCTGCATCAGCTGTTTGGAAGAAGATGAGATAGAAAAATTTCAACACTTCTTCATTGAATGTCTTGCTTTTGCCAGATCAAGGCAGAAACACCGCGGATTTCATACTTTTAGACATTTAGGTGAAATAGCGAAAATAGTAATAAAGCCTAAGCAGCTTTGTGATAAGTTTAGGGCGTTTTAGCTGATAACTGATATTCAACTTCAGAAGTTCTTCGTTTGGCATCACAAAGGACTGTACATAATGGTTTAAATGTGATACCACCGCAATGCTCAGGTATCAGCCATGTAACCTAACCTAACTAGCCAAGATAATGCTACAATCTCCGTTAATATTTTTCAGTTCGAATTTTTTTAGCACATAGCTACTACAAAAACTGATCAATCAAATTCAAGTTCTTGTATGGAAAACTTTTTATTTGACAAGATATTGTGAAAAATTGATGTAAAGTTAAAAATTTACGTATTTTGCTAGCTAGCACGAGCTTCTAGCATCAACATAGTGGCTATAGGGATACGGTATTTACGAATATTGGCCCAGTGGCTGTCATTTTGCATTAAAATATCAATATAATTTTTTTGCTTACTCTCAAAATAAATTATCAAAATTATACCGGTTTCGCTAGACTGGTCTAACTCCCCAACTCAATTCCAAGCACTCACGATAACGGTAGTTGTTAGTAGTAACATAAAGAAATCAGATAAAAATATAAATAAAAACAACAATTTTTATATAAAAAAAAGTGCTGAAACGTGCATACACACACACACACACGCACACATATACATACATACAAACTTTGTTTATGCCATCGTCACCATCATGATAAGTGTTGTAAAATATGTTCGTTTATTATTATTGCCATGGCTATTATTTATGGCCAGCAATTGTATTGTCAACTATGTCGTTGCTATCGGGACGCCAATAAGTCAGCGACAACTACAAGAACAACAGCAACAACAGCAGGAAGCATTATTAGCGCAACAACAACAGCCACTGCCACAACAAGAGTGGCATCATCCGCAAAACCAGCGACTACAACAACAACAGTTATATAAACCCGCTATAAAACTATCAGCACCCACAACTGCTACTAGCGCCCAGCTGCCACCTGAGCCCGCTAAAACAACACCAACGGATAATTTTACAACCTCAACGCTGCCAAATGGAGTAGGTAAACGGAGCTGAGAAGCATTTGCAAGTAATATGAAAGTTGAAATGAAATTATAGTCGAGATAAAGCAATCAATTTAGGTGCTCATTAACAGTCAATTTTTTTTTTTTTGTTGTTTCCAGAACTTTTTGTGTGCGCTCATAATTTAGTGGTACTGGTGGGTGTAATTCGACAGTAAAAATACACTTTTAATTAAATTTGTTGTTTGCTACTTTTTCGGTTAAGTGCTTGTAAAAAAAGTAGGCGAACTTTATTATTTTCTGTAACTCGAATTCCTCCCACACGGTTCCTTCGACGAAAACGTTTTAGGTGCTGAAAATATTCAATACTACAAGTAGTGGCACTTAGACTTTAGCTAAAAGTTGGACTAAGCTTTATTCCTCTTTTATGTGTTCAATTAGCAACAATATACTGTGGCATCATTCTCACAGATCTTTGAGATATAATTTACAAGGTCGTGCCGCGGAGGATATTTTTTTTGTTCCATTACAACTATTTTAAAAACAAAAAACGTCTAGAAATTGGTATGTTTTTGTAAAAACTTCTGCCAAAAATACAATTTTCACTTTATTTGCTTTTTCTCCGTCTCCTTACCTAGTTAATGGTCTTAGTTCAAACACGTAGTTTTTGTTTTTTACTTTTGTTGATCCTGTCAGAAATTCTGTTGTCAACGCGAAAGCACCTTTTTTCCGAGGGACTGTCGGAAATGACGTCGTAATGACCGAGTTTTGAATATTTTCTTTTTAAAATTTCACAAAATCTTTATCAAATATATATAAATTCGGAATAATAAAAAGCTTAAATAAAATATTTCATTTTTTATATAACCTCTTAATAAGTTTATACGGAAAAGGTTGAAGATATTTTTGATTCAATTTTCAAAAAACCTGAAACCGTCACGGCAAGTCCAAATAATAATTTTAGAATATGGTATATGGGTATTAGGGTGGAGCGAAAAAAAAAATTTTTTTGCTCAGCCTGAGGGTAAAATATGTAGACTATAAAAAAAGAATATTTTTGGAAAAAAAAAATTTTAATTTAACTCGAAATTTACTTTAAAAGTGAGATGTTAAAAAAATTTTTTTTGCTCCACCCTAATGGTAAGTAGAGTAGCTAAATGTGGGTTTGTTAGCGAAAAAAAAAATATGTTTGTTTGGACGTACTGCGCCACATTTTTTCTGTTTTGGAGTAAAAAGAAGTTTCCGAGTGGAGATATTTGAATGAACTTAAGCCAAAAACAAGTAAGGAAGGGCTAAGTTCGGATGTAACCGAACATTTTATACTCTCGCAAAGTCAAATAGTATACTCGTTTGAGATTTCTTTGTGGATTGGCTGATATTTTCGGTAGAAGGTCAACTATAGGCACTGGGGTCCACATATTTAGTACTTAGGGGCTTAAACAGTTTTGGTTCGATTTAGACAATTTTTGGCCACAAGGTGGCATACTTTAATCGCATTATTCACGCAAAGTTTTATCCCGATACAGTCATTGTTGCCTGATTTGCATAGTGGAAAGTGAAATAATCAGATGGAATTTAAAATGGTGTTATATGGAAAGTAGGCGTGGTTGTAGTCCGATTTCGCCCATTTTTGCACTGTGACATAGAAACATGAAAAGAACGTTATGCACCGAATTTGGTTGAAATCGGTTAAGCAGATCTCAAGATATGGGTTTTCACCTAAAAGTGGGCTGTGCCACGCCCACTGTCTAATTTTGAACGCGGTTCCTATAAAGTCATCTCATACCATCCCAGAGATAAAATTTAATGACTCTGGCGTGTTTAGTGCTTGATTTATCGCGCTTTTAGTAGTTTTTAACAGTACCGTTATATGGGGAGTGGGCGGAGTTGCCACCCGATTTCAACTATTTTCACACCGTCAATAGAAGTGCTAAAAATATTTGCTTCCAGTGAATTTTGTTATTATAGCGTTAGCGGTTTAGGAGATATGCACATTAAACCTATTAGAGGCGGGACCACGCCCACTTTTTTAAAAAAAATTTTAACTGCAGATGCCCCTCCCTAATGTGATCCTGTGTACCAAATAACAGTCTTGTATCTTATTGCGGAGCTTAGTTATGGCAAGTTATTTGTTTTTGATTAATGGCGTTTTGTGGGCGTGGCAGTGGTCCGATTACGCCCATCTGCAATACCAACCGTCTCACGGTACCATGAAACATGTCTACCAAGTTTCATAAAGATATCTCAATTTTTACTCAAGTTAGAGCTTGCACGGACGGACGGACAGACGGACGGACGGACAGACAGTCACCCGGATTTCAACTCGTCTCTTCATCCTGATCATTTATATATATATAACCCTATATCTAACTCGATTAGTTTTAGGTGATACAAACAACCGTTAGGTGAACAAAACTATTATACTCTGTAGCAACAGGTTGCTACAGGTTGGTGGGTTTTGAGAAACGAAAAATCATTATAAGTTCTTCTCAACATATATCTTGCGATCAGTATAACAGTATTAAATAGTTTTCACAAGTCTGCAAGTACTAATATTCGCACTTTATAATTTTTGTATATTAATGTTGTGTTTTTTATAGGTTATGCAAACGAAACTGTAGGTTATGCTGAGGAAGACGAGAGTGAGAACGAGAGTGAGAACGATGAAAAGTTGCCAAGCGAAATACAAAAGGCTGTATGCACGGTGACCGCCGGTGAAGTGCGCGCTAGCGCTGAGGCAGTCACCACGAAAAAGCTAAAAGGTGTTTGTGGATCAGGTATGTATGTATATACATATTGATGCCAAATTTTAAACAAATACAATTCTTTACTTGCAAATTGTAATAATAATTATTTTTAGCCGAATTGAAGCTCGCATTTAGCGATTTGGAAGCTAAGCTGTATAAAGAGTTGCAAGACATAAAAGTTTTATTGCAACATATAGCGCAAAAGCAAGGCATAAATATGCCGCAGTTGCTGCTGCCACCAATGACCTTCGCAACATCAACAATTACACCGCCTGCTGTGTTACATGCACAACAACAAACCAACATACCGGTAACACCGGCAACCGCAACACCACCAACTACGCAAACAACAACGTTACACGCACAACAACATAAACCACCGCTGCGTGTCAAACCTACAACAGCCATTAAACCGAAATTCCAACCGATTGTGGAGCCCAAAGATAATGCTGTGGACACATCATCCGCCGAAGTGAGCTATGAATATGAAGAGTCTTCAGCAGCAATGGATGCTGAAGATGTTTTGCCTAAAAAGTTGCCACATATGAAAACCTTCCACACGAAGGGCCAAGCCACGCGTATATCTAGTGAACTGTTGCAAGAAGTTCGGAGATTTAATAACACAATGTTAAGCGATCGAGAGTTGAAGGTGTTCACATACTACTGGAAATTGGAGAACTTCACCGAACGCATTGAGAGCGGTAGTAGTTCAGTGGTGCAGAGTCCGGTGTTTTCGATAAAAGGTACATATTATTTTAAGACCCTGAATAGGGTGTATTAAGTTTGTTACTAATTTTGAAAACACACTCACAAATAAATATTTTCAAAAAGAACTTTACAGCAGAACTTAATAACCTCCGTTTGTGTGTACCGTGATTCGGTACGTAATAATCGAATTTTTGGCATATTTTTACTAGTTTTTTCAACCACCTTTGCGAATAGATAAAAATAAATAGAAGGTGCAACGGTCAAGCCCTGCTTTATAATTATTTAAATATATTTGTGCTATAAAAATTCCATTTTTTCGTTTTGATAGGCAAACCATTGCATCTCACAGCCAATTTCCAACACTTACATCGCGATTTTCTCTACCTACAACTGACGCAGGCGCTTAAAAAATCCAGCAATCGGAATAATATCTTTATCGACATGGGTGGTTTATTCAAGGAAATTGCAAATGAGAAAATCATCTTTAAGCATAAAATATCGGTACTCAATCAGGTATGTGCACAAGGTGTTACAATCAGCGTTACAAATAATGCATTAAAAAATAATTGAGTAAATATTTGAAGTATATTTTTTTTATATTTTGTTGTACCGAAAATCTTAATTAAAAATAATTTTCAAATTTCTAAAGCAAATTAACGGATTAAAAAAAACAATATTAATTTGTAAACACATCTACTGAAGAAAACTTAATTTTAAATTATGTATATCTAAATTTAAATTAAATTTTCAATTTTTATAAAATTTACGATTTTGAGAAAATCTATTTTGTAACCAGGGTTGCGAATTTATGAATTCAAAAATTTTGGTTTATATATAGATTGTATTTTCAATTTTAAATTCCAATTTTTGGATTAAAAGTTAAATTTTTAAAATTCCAATTTTGTGATTAAGAATTAAAATAAAAATATTTTCCAACTTTTTTTTTATAAAAATATGCAATAACTAAAATTTAATATACATACATGAAATCATAAAATTTTACATTCCAAACTATTTTTTTTTTCTAATTAATTAATTTTCGATTTTTTTGTTATGTTTTTACATATTTTTTATTTTTTGCAGCACAATCAACGCTCAAAGGATTTAATTTCACAAGAAATACATAATCTGGAGTCCGGCTTTCTCATACCGAACAGCGCACTACTCAACAGTCCATTTATCAAAAACGATTCGTTGTTAATACAAATTTTTCTTTATTTATAACTGCATCTTTGCTAATTTTATATATTTTTGCACTAGTTAAATATGTATGTATGTGTTTATAATTTAATAAAACGTTTATTCTTTCATTTTTGCGATTTAATATATTTTTTTATGATTTTTAAAGCATAAAAGGCATTATAAATATTTGTTAATTATTAATTAAATTTAATTATAGCGAGCGGACTTGAGGTACATGACCATTAAACAAGTGTAAGAAATTTATGAAAGCAATGGGTGCTAAATAATTGTGTGTATCGTTAACTATTTTAATTTGTGTTTTTTCTAGAAATTTTCAAATATTTTAAATATTATACAAAACATATTTCAAATAGTATAAAAAATAAAAATGAAAAATAAAAAATTTTTTGCAACTCACCTAAATCAACACTTAGCTTGAGTTTAACCAATTTTTCTTGTTGTTGTATTTTGTTTTTCTTGCTATTCCTTTTTCTTAATAATTAAAAGCGAATAATTTAGCTAAAAAAAATGCTGGTGTTAGTTATGTATACATGTTTGCAAGTAATTTTTTTATTTTTTTTTGTTGTTTTTCAAAATATTTATAATTTACTACGCGCCCCTTTCGCTTTAATATCCAATACCGGCAAACAAATGGGATATAATTCTTTGCTTGATTTAAACGTTTCCAAATCGGTGATTTTCTCATGTCTTTCCATATTTGTTATTTCTGTTTCGGTCGTGTCAATTTCGTTATTCACTTCATTTGTTTGTGTAGAGATAATATGCACGGAGAGTACGCGGCGTTCGGGACCAGCACGTGTGATGAAGCTCTGTAAATAAGTGAGAGGGCAATTTATTATATACCTATGTAAATGCAGGTAGGTGCAAAATATGGAATTATATAAAGAAACTGCTCACAGCGATTAATAAGTACAAAAACCACCATTTACTGACTGCCGCAATTCAAGATGTTGTTATTGTAATACTTGGTGAACGAACCCTCACGTGTTCAGAGTTCTTAGCAGACTTCCCGGCGTGGCCCGTTGCTTTGCAACAATTTTTTGCAGGTTTTTTTTTCTCCAACAATTCATTTTAATCATACCCGAACCCAGATTTTATCTCAACGGCCCTGGTAGCACTATTAAAACACGCTATTTCACTTTTGAAAACCCGGCATTAACACCAGATTTATCTTTCCCTACATTCTTCATTCATTACTTAAGTAAATATTTTTCTTTCACAAATCGCTTCCGTTTAGAAACCTACCTTGAAGCATTCCAAAAACTCTTCCTTCGTAATTTTACGCAAAATCGCCACTTCCGCTTCATCTCGTTCGAAATGATATTGCCCAACAGAAATTTCATTATAAAATTGATGGAATTGTTGTGTAACATTTTTAGGTTTCTCCAACTTTTTCAATGCTAAAGCCTCTTTATGTCGTTCAAATTCATCCAGCGGCATTTCCTCCATAGTTTGCTGTACAAAAGAACGAATATTGCTTTAAAAAAAGGTTGTTTCATTTTTTTATAATTATAAGTTTTTACCAAATAGTTCTCCAAGAAGCTTTCAATGCGATCCTCCACGAACGATGGATGCTTTGAGGATTGTACTATAATACGTATGCCATTGGCGCCATTTACTTTGCGTATACCGCTGAAGACTATATAGCCGAGTTGTTCCTGAAATTTTTTATATAAGTATATAACATAAATATATATAGAGCACATGCGGAAAAAAATTGTATGATATAAAATTAAAATTCTCTGATCTTTGTAGCCTCAAATACGAGTATAAACACATATATAGCAATTATATAGTGTTTTACAATAATTCATAACCTCAAATGATTGTATAGCATGTTCGTAAATCATCATTTAGTGATTTGTGCTGCATTAGCAGCCAGATCAATATCTCATGATTACTTTACACAATTTTCAACAAGATTGTTGAACAATTTTACGTTAACTGTGGTTTGTTTACTAGCGACACCTTAAAATGTTTCGATAAAAAAAAACACTGTTTGTTTATTATTTAGTTATGGTAATGTAATTCACATGAGTAATTGACGAAGTAATTACTTGTAGCGTGTAGTAAAAAAAAAGTAAAAACAAAAGTATTCTTAATTTCGGCAATAATACCCATCGCAAACACAAAAGTTGCCATACAAGAACTTGATTTTGATCGGCCAGTTTTTATGGCAGCTATCGGAGATTACGTTGTTGCCTTAGCAACTAACTCATGCCAAATTTGGTGAGGATATTACGTCATATAAAAAAGTTTACCATACAAGTACTTGATTCCGATTGTTTAGTTAGTATGGCCATGGTTTTTTAGGTAATTTTTATTACAACTTGGATTACATTATTGGCGTTTTAGTACAGATCCCTAACTTTTTTGAAAGTATAATATAGCCTATGTTCACCGGAGAGAATGTAGTTTCTCAACGGTGAAAGATTTTTTTCAAATCTGTCAAGTATTTTCGGAGCCAATATTAATATAGATACTTTTTAGTCGACTAATTTCCTAAAATCGTAAAGTGAACGGTACTACATAATGTAATCATGTAATTAAGATCATGTAATTAACCAAAAATGTATAACAAATCACTTCACAAATCGCATACAAAATGTAGAACATTTTTATTGCAAATTTTAAACAAAATACCGGCGATAAAATCTGCAAATATTATCGTCAATATAAACATTAAAACGAAACTATAAAAAGTTTTGGTGGCATCGCTGAGCGGTAGTATTGAATTGTCTATACAGAGTTACGAAGTAATAAAATTTGTGCCAAAAATATGCGTAGTATAATTCTAATTGCTTTTATTGGCACCGTATTGAGCATTATGATGGTAAATAAAATAAAATAAAATAAAATAGTAATAATTTCAAGTAGCATCTACTAACTACTCAAACTTTTTTATGTAGCATCGGTGCAATGCTGGAACACCAGTGACATCTGAAAGTTCAGAGATGTCCGTTCAACCCTTCAGATATATGAGTCGTCGTGCCGCGCAAGGGGGCGGTGGCGGTGCAGGTGGTGGCGCTGGTGCTGGCATGGGTTTTGGTTTCGGTGCAAATATGGGTGGCCAAGCAGGCGCTGAAGGAGGTGGACAAAGTGTCCATTAAATATTTGAAGCAATAAAACATAACGGCACTTTTGGCAACGATTGCATATCGAAAAGGACAACGAAAGGGACAACGTTTCAAATAATTCTACACTCAAATCGTAACAACCAAATATAGTAAAGCGCACCAACAACTCAAATATTGTACATGAACATTTAAAAATTCATACAAAATATGTGAATAATAATAAATGAATTATAACCACGTTAGATATCAACTGCAAAGTATATTTGCGAAGTATGCTATTTTTTATTAATTACAAGTTTAGGCAGACTGTACCTATTATCCATCGCACCAAAATTTAATAGGAACAGAGTGATTGAAGGTGTAGGCATGGTCTTTTGCAATAGTACATTCCAAGGAAATTTCTTTCTATTTTCTATCGATTAAGTTGTGATAGATGAAGTATATAATAGTAAAAAAAAAAATGGCGGTATCTTCTGCGTTAAAAGTACTCACTAGGTAAGTTTCGGACTGCACTTGGCGTTACAATTTGGCAGCAAAAATTTACACGCACGCTGAGCTCTAAACTTAACTTCCCCAAAGTTACTTAGCTTGGAAAGAGCAGTTAACTAACATATATATACTAAATATATTTATGGGAAGATAAATAAGTGACTAAATTAATGTTGCATGTTACAGAAAGAGTCACAAACAATTATTCTTTAACAAAATGTAAAAAAAAAATTTATTTCATGTTTAAATAAATCACTGAGATAGCATCTTTTCTATATGTATGTAATGTGGTCTAAACTAGTATTTCTAGCTACTAAACTATAAAAAGGGAGTGCGATGACATTGAACTAAGTTAGTTTTCAATTTACTACTGTTCAAAAACGTCATCGATTTTTTCTGGAAACATGAGGTTCATAGCAATGATTGCTTTGATTTGCACAGTATTGGCGGTGATGATGGTGAGTCAAAGGATTAAAATAAAAAGGATATTTTCAATATGCAAAAATTTTCAATTTTTTAAATAATTTTTAATCTTTTTGTGCAAATAACCATAAAAATATTAAACTTTCAACTTTTCATATTCTTAATTAAATATTTAATTTATTTGCCAGTACCCAACCAATGCTCAAATGCCCCAAATGCCTCAAATGCCTGGGATGCCTGGTGGAAGTAATGGCCTAATCGATCGCGCACGTCGCTCTGCTCAAGGCGGTGGCGGTGGTGGTGGCGCAGGTGGTGGTGCTGGTGCCGGTATGGGATTTGGCATGGGCGCTAATATGGGAGGAGGAGCACAAGGAGGTGGCGGTGCACAAGGAGGCCAATAATTTTAGTTTTCAAATATTTAGTGCAATTAAACAGAGCAGTACAGAAATATTATATTTGAAGAGATTTTCATTTAATACAGAATTTTTGGTCGAATTTACTCATAAGCATCCAAATGCAATACTGTTTAGAAAGGGAGAGTAAAGCAACGACTAAAACAGAGAGTTAGGTTATTAAGGCTAAATTCCGATTAAGAGACCACTTATCCTATTACAAACAGCATCCTTGGGGCCCAAAAAAGCTGCTGAAGGTTGATTAAACCTTAATGAATTGAATAATAAATCGTCTTGAATTCATAAGAAATCTAACATCCTTTATTTTCGACTCCAGCCAGTTCACCTGAAGTCAAGGGTTTTAATCGTACTGTCTCGTCTCCTTTTACGATTCGCACCTGGAAATAATATTAACGGAACTCCACACTGCTTTCAGTCTGATGATATTGAGACGAGATTGTCTTCCATTACAAACTCGTCAGGATTGCAGTTCTCAGCCATTCTACAATACCACTCTTATAAGTGTTATATTTTTTTGATTTTACGGTAAAGCACCCTTTAAATATTCGTCATTATACGCTGCACAGGATATATTAAATTTGTCGACGAACCTATAAAATGTATATATAATATAGTTATAACTGCTCAGCATGACCACCTATACGCGAACAAGTCCCTTAGTTCTTAAGATACCTATCTAAATCTCTAAACAGCTGGTATTTTGTCGGAACCGCCAATTTTCCGACTACTAGGGGATATAGTAACCACACAAACTGATCGATCAAAATCAAGTCCTGGTATGGAAAACTTTTTTACTCGACAGGATAGCTTCACGAACACACCTTTTAAAGTTTCGTCTAAATACAAATTCAGAAATAGATAATTCTACAGTTTTGTTTAAGAAGAACAGAGGCAAGAATTGGTGCGCTGATTATTTACTAAATTTTGACTATAAGTACCGACAAGCACACTGCTACTACTCGACTTTGCTCGTTCAAATACTCTCTAAGCTTTGCTCTTCGCTGCACTGTGTGATCAACCTTAGTTAATTTGGTGCCAAGTCTTATGAAACAACGAGAATGCTGGTTGTACCTCTGCTCACAATATTATTTCTTTCTTTAGTTTTACGAAAGATATCTATTATGTATTGTCAGAGATTATCGACTAAATCTAGAGAAAGGTACTAAAAATAAAGAATGTGTGTTTACGAATAACTATAGATTTAGTTCGTACAGTTCTAGAGATTTTACACAAAATGACTTTATCTCATTTCCAGACCTTAAGAGCATGTTTGCTTGAAAGCAATCACTGAGAATAAGACCTGCTGCGAAGAAAACACTATACCGCACTACAAAAGTATGACTCGTCTTAAAAAGTTATAATCAGTAAAACACTGCCGAAGCGAACTGTTTTGAATAATACGAACTTTAATAGTACCAGGTGTACCGGTATGAAGTGAGCGTTAAGATAAATATACGTTGTAGCGAAAATTTGTTGTGAACGAGCCTTAATTATTTCGTGGAATTGACATCTGTCAAATATATGCAATAAACTTACTGGTGGTATATAAGTATATGTAACTTGATTTTTAATCAAAAAGAGCATGAGCTCGGTATAATCTACTTAAATATTTATACGAGTATATACCAGCTGTGTTCAAAGGAAAAGCTGAATTTTGATTTTTAGCGAGCCCCGAAGGGGATTACATTAAGAGGAAACAAAGTAGATAATAATGAATAAGTAATTATTTTAAAAAAATAAATTCAAAATTCACCTTTTTCTTTAAACACGCTATACGAGGTCATTTTATGAAAGACAGTCAGGATTTTTTACTGACTTCCTTCATTTTTATCCAGTTTTCAGCTGTATACATTTTGTTGAAAATTTAATTAATGGTAAATTTTTTACAAAGCATTTGCATTTATCTTTTTTTTACAGAAAATTTAAATAACAACCTTAAAAATAATTATTATTTCAGATGCTTATCAAGATCAACAGACCAATTACACATTGCATGCTTATACAAAAATCAGACACAATTATTTCTTGACAAAACGTAAACAAATCATAATAACGTGAATATTTGACCCAATGCGATTGCATCTTCACAATTTGACATTTTTTTTTTTTTCAAAAACTAAACTATAAAAAGTGGCTGTAGACACAGCGTCAATGAATAGTTTTGAATTCGACACTGGTTTACCAAGTCAAGCTTCTACCGAAATCATGAAATTCATAGTATTGATTGCTTTGATTTGCACTGTATTGGCGGCTATGTTGGTGAGTGCAGTCATTTAAAAAACAGGACTTTTTTCATTACTCGCAATTTTTCTAATTAAATATTTATTTTCCAGTCTCCAGCAAACACCCAAATGGCTGGTGAGGGTAAGAGTCTAACTGGTCGCTTACGTCGCGCTGCACAAGGCGGTGGCGGCGGTGGTGAAGCAGGTGGTGGCGCTGGTGCTGGTGCCGGAATGGGTTTTGGCATGGGTGCTAACATGGGAGGAGGAGCAAAAGGAGGTGGACATGGTGGTCATTAATGAAGAACATAGCTGAAACTACTATGCAATTGTAGATATAAAAATAAATAAAACAGAGCAGCGCAGAAACAGTTAAAGATATTTCATTTAAATATTGCTTGCTGTTTACTCGTATGTAATATTTAATTTTTTCTTAGACAAAAAAAAAAATGCATGGACTTTGCAGCTACTAATATTTTTGACTTATCTCCATATATAATATTATATTACTGATTCAACGCAGCTAAGAATAATATTGACCGTCTGTATTCGATTGTTATTTAAAATACTAATATTTTTATGAAAGGACTACTTCCAATGACAGGCTTTACTACTATCACTACTACTACTCAACTTTCAAGTCGCCGCCGAAAGACTGCTAGATATATTAGATATATAAATATATGAAAAACTTTGGCGCTTCGTAGCTACTGAGGTTGACATAGAAATTTGTTAGGTTACATTTTCTGTTTAGGATACTTTTAAGTCTATGTGATAATATCTTTGATGTTATTTTAAAATGAAAGATAGTGCTAACGAAAGAGTTTATAGTCCAAACTCTTCAATGAAGGCGCTCTTGAAGATCAGAACCGAAACCGTTCCCACGACAGTCGGGTCTAAGTAATCGGAACAGACTAAGATTTTTATCCCGCCAAGGACTGTCAACTCGACATAATTCTCGCCTCTACAACAACGACATCAGAACCGAAACACTATAAAATCGAAATATTTTCAAGCAGTATTGTTCCTTTATTCAGACTATTTCAATAACACCAACGGACCCAAATTTTTATTCGGCGAAGGTTTGCCAATTCGACAGCATTTCTCAAAATTTTTAATAGCTTGCTTTTTAGTTTAAAAGGTGGTTCTTAAAAATCTCATTAATGCTTAGTGTTGCTATAACGAAAATAAAAACAAAGTCGTAAATTGCTTCTGCGCTCGTATTTGAGTCCTAAAACAAGAAAAAACTTTAACTTTACTGCACCGAAGCTATTATATAGTTCTTTATAGCCACGTATCTCTTATGAAGATCTTTATCCTGATTTTTTTCGGTCAATTTGATTGACAACTATATGCTATAGTTGTTCGATCTGAACAACTTGTTTAGAGATTGTACCGTTGCCTTGGACAATAATATATGCCGAATTTCGTGAAGATATCTTGTCAAATGAAAAAGTTTTCCATACAAGGGTTTGATTTGGACCGACCGATCAGTTTGTATGGCAGCTATAGGCTATAGTGGTCTGATAACGGCGGTTTCGACTAATGAGCAGTTCATTGCTACGTGTGAAAAATTTTAAATCGATATGTCGAAAACCGAGCGACTAGTAAGACTATATACAGACAGACAGATAGACGGCAAAATTGTCTTAACTCGTCACGCTGATCATTTATATACAATATATACTTTATAGGGTCTCCGATTTTTCCTTCTGGGTGTAGTAGACATCGTGGTAAAGTTAATATACCCTATTCAGTGTATCAATATAGGCATAAATCTCGAAAGCTCTTACTTGTCGAACTTAGTGTGCTACTTTGAAACCATTCAAATGGAAAAGGTTTTGAGATTACTACTTTCCACTAGTTAATTAAACTGAAACCGCAGTAAATTACCCGTTATACTTAAAATGATCATTAAAAATTTCTGAAGTCATTTTTAAAGTGCTTTTTCGAAAATATGTTCACGTATATTTTCGTAAATTTCCTCTCAAAATATGTATGTACTTGTATGTATACTAACAAAAATATATTTAAATTTAGTTGCACGAAAATTTGTTGCAATTAAACAAATATCATGTTTATTATCACTTAATTAGTTTTTAAAAATTTATTCTCATAATTTTCAATAATTTATATACCCATAATTACTTTTCAAATGGTACGGCATTGCGTGTTGAATTTAAAAAGAAATATACTATCAATTTACGATACGATCTACACTATGAGAAATTATTGTTTGGTAGTAAAACTATAAAAACTAGGTTGGAGCATTTGTTGGGAAAGTAGTATTCAAGTGACGACAGTTCAAACAAATACAGAGAGGTGCTTCAAGCAAAAATGCGCGCATTAATTTTGATCGCTTGTGTTTGCTGTGCTTTGGCAGCATTGTGGGTATGTCATACATTTTTCGCCCGTTTTAATAATAAAGCAACTCAATAACATGTAGTCCTAATTCGCTTTACAGCACTCCACAAATGCTCAGGCTATACCGCAATCGCCACAAAAGCCAGCTATAGAAAGTCGCTCTCGTCGTGCCGCTCAAGGACCACCACAATCGCCACCAAAGCCAGCTATAGAAAGTCGCTCTCGTCGTGCCGCTCAAGGACCACCACAATCGCCACAAAAGCCAGCTATCGAGAGTCGCTCTCGTCGTGCCGCTCAAGGACCACCACAATCGCCACCAAAGCCAGCTATCGAGAGTCGCTCTCGTCGTGCCGCTCAAGGACCACCGCAAGGACCGCCAGGTGGCGGTATGGGTGGTATGATGGGCGCTGGCATAGGATTCAGCTTCGGTGGAAGCGCTGGAGGCGGCGCTCAAGGGCAAGGCGGTGGTCAATAGTTTACCAAAATGAATGAATAATATTGCTATAGAAACTTCCATGGTAATAAAAAATATTAATACATCAAAAACAAAACTTTTTTAGCTATGTTATTTAGTGGAACGAATGTTCGAATAAGATCTGACTTATTTACGTCAAAATTCTAGTGGCATTAAGAGCGATTAACTGTCGAACGCACTTGAAGAACATGGAAATGATCTTAGACTGAATGCTAGCAGACAACGATAAAGTTTATGTGTAGATATATTTTTTTGATTGGTACACGAAACAGCCGTGTATAAAAAAATGTTGCCTACATTTAGGCGCATATCATAGTTTTTTCATTATAGAATTGCAGAATCGGTTTTTAAAAAATCAATTTTAATAATAGTTATATGCAATCGAAATAAAATTAATATACTTCAAACATTTAAATTTATATAAAAATGCATTATAAAGCAAAATTTAGCTAATTTCTATTTTATAAAGTGCTGCTAAGCACTTCTAAAGGGTACCGTTTTACATTATCTCACTCAAATATATAAATAACACAATTTTTCATCACTCACCTTTGTACGCAATACATCATAGCATGGCTCCGATAAAACTTGCGCAATTAAATTTAACATAATATTGGAACGATCCGTTTGTGGACCATATTGGAAATACAGTTGTGAACAAGAACTTTTATGAAACTTATTTTGATTCTCAAACAAATAGCTGTCGCCTGTAAAGATAATAAACTGCTATATATAATTTTCTTAAAATGTCTTGGACTGTCCACTCACCGCTACACAATTTGTACTCTCGTTTCTTGAGCATCTGACGTGCCAACAGTGGCAGCACAATCGAATTGGTTTTCTCCAAACGTTTATTGACACGTCCCGCAATATCCAATGCCTGCGCCTTAGTCACATTGCCATAAATGAAACATTCCGTGTGCAGACGTTGGAAAAATTCACGCGCAAAATTTACGACACGCTCATAGGTGACCACTATATATATGGAAAAAAAGTAGTATTATATAGCGTATATAATTTTTTCAATGTAAAAACAGTTAACCCACATTCCATCGCATCCAATAATTCGCTGTTGGCCCAAGCATTCTCGGTAAGTATTAAAGCCAGATAATAAATGGCATGCTGATACGGTTGTTCGGCCTTGAAATTCTTGAGCGAGCGTATAAATTCCTCGCGCAATATATCAAAACGTTTTTCATCGATTTTGAAATCGAATAAATGATCCAATACTTTTTCTAATAGTACCAGCTGCTTGTCGTTATAGCCTCGTATAGAAAACTGCAGAAAAAAATATAATTATATATATTTTATTTTGAAATCTATAGCGCGCGCACAAACCTCGATACCCGACGACTTGGTGTTCACTTGCAGTTTTAAACCCGCTAATGCCGCATCATATAAATATTCATTCAATTGATCTTTGAGCAGCGAAACCATTAACTGATTCAAATTACAATTCAGCGGATCGAGATAGGCAATGGGATTGGACATGTCAAAAGTCATGCAGGCTTTTGGCTTCAAAAAGTGGTTGTCTTGTTTATGCCACACCCGTAAAATTGGCGAGTCCTTTATAATGTTGGGATGTTTTGATAAATCTGCATCTTCTGGCACTAATTCGAGATTTGTAGGTATAAAAGCGTTTGGCAGCGGTAGCGCAACATTTTCATTGAGACCACAGCTTTCCCAGCGCTGTTGAAAATTTTGAGGTTAGGAATTATAAAAAAAAAATTAAGTTTATGTGTATTTGCTGCCCACTTACCCGCAATGTCTCGGCATCAATTTTGTATGTGCCATATTTAGTTTTGTAATACGGTTCGATTTCGTTACACAATGGCTCGTAACTTTGACCAATAAGCACGATGCGACATTTTTCCGGCACGAGCTCATCAAGCAATTTCGTAATCAAATCTGGACGCCATTCATTGCTTAGATATGGTGCGGTAAGCACTTCCTCAAGTGGATAAATCTATTGAATGTTAGTTTGATGTTCAAGTTATAATGCTGGCATGTATTATATATCGCTATTTACTCACCTGCATTGCGGATACGGCATGCGTAACCATATTTTCGGGCTGCTCTTTGTCCTTGAAGCGGAAACGTATTTCATTTATTTTAACATATTCATCAAAAATCCACTTCTTTGGACCCTCCTTGCGCACCATTGTCAAATACTAAAACAATTATAATATTTAAATAGTTTAGAAAACTATTTTACAACTATTTCATTTTTTTTATGTGCAATTTGTTATAAAATGTTCACGCACCTGGAAAATAATATTGACGATGTCATCAACGTGCTCCATACCCTCCTGCGTGAGATCAACAACAATCTCGAAGAAACCAAATCCATTTAATGTATTCTGATGACCAGCCATTAGACTAAATATAAAAATGAAAACATTAAAAGTTTGAAATTTACGTTTTCGTTGGTTTAATTTATAACTTACTCATTGCACCAGCCCAATTTACGCAGTTCAGAGAGAATACTGCCTTTGCCCTCATGCCCAAGCAAGTGCGAGAGATAGCTGTCGGGCTAGAGTTGAGTAAAAACAAAAAAAAAACATAAACAAAAAATAGAATAACATTTCATAATCGTATCTAATATTATCAAGTTTCACTAACCGCAGATTTATATAACTCTGTCAGATCGGGTGTTGTAAAGCTGATTGTTAAAGAGCGCAAATCTTTTATTGGTAAAATATGCACTTTCTGCGCGTATTTATCCTCCGAGAAGGGTTCAGGCTCAAATGTGGGTATTTCAACATTTTTATTCTCGATAGTGGCGAACTTGTCAATGACCATTTCTTCGAGCTCGTTAAGAGACTCTGGAAAAAAATGTATATATTTTATTGTTATAATCTTGCGCGATGTTTTTATGTATTTTACCTTTGCCCAGTACCGCTAAGCTCATAATATTCGCGGAATACCATTTCTTATGAAATTTTAAAAGTTCTTCACGGACATCAATGTTCTTCGATTTGGGTATGTCATGGAGTGTTGCTTTATTGCCTGTTAGAGGTTACAAATTTTATTATTTTTAATAAAAAACGTATTTTGTATGTGCTAATGATAGTAAATCACCTTGCGTTACATTAATTATGTATATGCAATAAAAAAATACCGTTACTTACCAGTACCAAATTTGCAATACGGGTGATCCGGCTTTGCTAAATGCTTATGCACTTGCTTGATGCGCCATACATCGCTTGGTAAATTTTTCTCATGCTCTGAATTGACCTTTAAAACCGGAAAAGCATAAAGTTTAGCTTAGCAAATATTATTAGATAGTATTTTTATCATATACAAATAGCTTACCGCATTAATTTCGCGCTCGGTGGCACTAGCTGTGAACAAGGGCCCTATAAAGAATTGCGCAAATCGATCGAGCGCACCATCCAAATGATCTGGCGCCACATGAAAGTGATACTTGGTCATTAATGGATATGTAGCTGCATTACTGCTACCACCACTTTGCGATAAATAGGTGGTATAGCCATTCTCGTGGGGGTACTTTTCAGTACCCAAAAACAGCATATGCTCGAGAAAATGCGCTAAACCGGGCAGGTTATCGGGATCGGACATATGGCTGTATGCAAAATTAATTTTGTATAAACAGAAAAATTTGCAATGTATTGCGTTCATAATTGCACTCACCCAACTTGTACTGCCAGCGCTGCTGCCGAAACATCCGTTTTGGGATCACTGATCAGTAGCACTTTTAAACCATTTTCCAGCTGCAGGCCACGATAGTCTCTTGTATCTTGCTCAGATTTGGTAATATCATTTAAACTTCGAAAATAAAGGAAAGAAATGTATTAGTGGGTATATATAACTGGTTTGTACGTGCATTGCCATTTTAATAGTTTTTTGTTATTGTAATCAATATGCATTTAGTCGTTGTGATTGCTCGAGTGCCTACACAGGAATGTAATGAGTGCTAACTTACCGTACTATAGCTTCTATCTCTTGTGGTTTCTTTAGTGGCATCTTGTTAATGCCACCTGATTCGCCTGCCGCCGTAGTGCTTGAAGCGCTCATTTTACGCTGAAATATGAAGTTTGCTTCGGCACGCGTATACAAAAAACTGGAGTTCACCCAAATGCTGTAAATGTTGTGAAATTCAAAAGCGATTGTCATAATAAATATGTGCATATGTATATATCTTCATTCATCATTCAATAATACCATGCGACCAGCATTTGCATAATAATTAATTGCTTTTTTCACTTACATACCTTTTTATGTTATTTGCGCTTATTATTGATCGTGTCTGCAGTTGTTGTCTACAGCATAATACTAAGGCTTGTCTAATAAACATTAATGTTCTATTATATTGTTGTTTTTGCTACACTTCCTATGTACCCTATAATAACCACTAGGTTTGTACTTTTGTTTCGGTAAAATTTGCTTTTATAAAACACCAACTAACAATTCTGTTGGCAAATTGATGTGCTAACAACCTGCTGTCACAACACAAACTTTTCTTGCTCCACTGCTATTGGAATCGTGGAAAATTCTGCTTACTCAATCGCTCCCCTCAACCAAATAGTCAATCTAGTTATATCTTATAAATTAGCAATTAGCAATGACAATCAGTTGTTTTTGAAGTCTGTCAAATTTTGACTTTTGAATGAAACGCAAACAGCTGATGGAAGTGAAGGAAATGAAATAGCGGCAAAGAAAACAGCATTTGATGGAATTGAAAAATTAAGCGGATATTACGTTTTGATAATGAGAATTAAGTAGTCTATAAAAACTTACAGGGTGGGGAACAGTTAAAAGGTTGACATATTATATAAGTATTTACTCTAAGGCGGTAAGTAGGTTTAATTCGTCTTAAACACAGCATATTTTATTTTACATCGTTAAAAAAACGCTTAGTTCCAGTAACGCTAGTTGGGTTTTTTGAAATAAAAAAGAAAAACGATTCGTTTAATCACCCTGTGTTTGAAATATTCCCGTGTAGCAGTGAACTCCAACGTTCCGCTTCCGAGACGCACAAGTACAACACCGTTAACGGGAGCAAGTTGACAGCAGTCAAAAACAAAAATTCCGCGAGAGCGCATTAAATAATGAACACAAGCGGTTACTTGACAAGTAGCGGATAAAGAGCACCAATGCAGAGCCACTTAAATAATTTTCATAAAGTGAAAGAAAATATCTGTTGCGAATACAGTATAAACATTTAAAATTTTATTTTCATTACTCTAAGAATTTAACGGTAAAAGTGCATAAACGACGTAATATGCGACGAAGTGCATAAATTAAAAGCAAATGCAGAATTAGCTGCAATGTGAACAATAAAAAAGTTAATGGAGCATAGTAGAATAGATGTAAAAAATCTGTGCGCAACTAGAACCAAAGTGCAATAAACATAATAGAGATAAATAAAGTGAAAAAGTGCATAAAAAATTTCAATAAGTTTGCGAATATATGTATAAATTTACATACATATGTATGTAACTATAAATAAAAATTAAAGTATAACGAGAGGTAAGAGTAGTGAAAATCGCATTTAAATAACTACATATTAATATTAAAATTATTTTATTATAATAAACAGGTAGCGAAAAATCAGCTACTGCAATTGTGTGGCAAAGTTTTGTGCAGTTACTACTAGTGCAGCAGTTTTTTTTTTGCATGAAAACGAAATGTCACAAGAAAAATCAATTTTCTGGCGATCTCCCTACTTCTAACTATCATCCATATACAATATATGTAAATGCAAACCTCCTAAAAGGGTTGAGCACCTATTTTACAACTGCTGAAACTTATTTTCAACGTATGCATTTGGAATTAAAGTAACATTTAAATTAATAAGAAAAAATGGAAACATCGCAGTAGCTAATAGAATAGTAAATTCTTACATGCAGGCGAGCCCCAAAGAAGCACTGCCAAGCCGGCTGTAAAAATTATAATTGGAAAAAGTGAATGCAGTGCAGTGACGTGCTGCAATACAGGTACATGCATGCACATATGCTATGGCGTGTGGAAAAGGCAGTTAAAGGGTTTAGTGGTGCGGCGGTATGGTGGCGTGTGTAGAAAATCAATATGCCAAGTGGCATACAAGCCAGGGCGACCAGGCAGTTCCAGCAGCAGATAGTACATACACACATAACTATACAACAAAGCATACCTTACAATGTGCTGCATGCAAACATAAATGTACTCTTATATATATGTAGATGATGTAGGGAAATAGCGACTGCTCATTAGTAGCAACAAAAACAAAGGTACTCATGGCTATACATATGTATATGTGCATATGCAGATATATACGTATTGTAAATTGTTAAATGCATTGTCTGCCCTATCAAAAAAAAAAAATAAAATAAAAAATAAACAAAAAATAATAATAAAGAAAAAAAACTTAGCGATTGTTAAAACTGTCGCTTTAAAAAAATAAATTTATGAATCAGCTAAAAATTATGTGAAATTTAACTACTGCAATCATACAAGTACAACATTTTTGTAGTTCCTTTGTCGTGGTTGCCTGGATGCCTTCATGTGCGTTTCAGCACGTAGTCCGCCGTTAATATTCTTGAAATATTTTCATTACTATTATTTTATGTTATTTGGCTACGTATGGGATTGTTGCATTTAAAGGCACATACATACATATACAAACGTATATATATATCATGCATTTACTTACTCTCACTGAATTGCCATTTTATTTGCTGATTATTGAATGATTGCCGTAATTTGTTTTCTGGTCATTGAAGCCTAACAGTTTAGTAAAATAATATATAAATTATTACAATAATTGTTTCTAATAATTGTCTCGCAGCATCAAGTTTTGAACCCATTGAGCGTTCTTAGATGCCTTGAAATTTATAGTATGTCCGATTTGGAATCCGTTGGAAAACATCAAAACTCGCTCGAGAAGGTATTAGATCAAACATATGAGAAGTTCCAGGCACTTTATATAAACTTTAAGTAAAAAACTCGTTTTGAAATCCCGAAGTTCGCAACACCCAGAAGAAAAAGTGTGAGACCCCATTAAATGTATATATAAATGATCCACGTGATAAGCTGAGTCCATTTAGCAATGTTCGTCTCATCTGTTTATGTATAATATTATATATGCGAACTTAGTTTCAAAGAGCTGCTCATTTGTCTGTACCACCGATATCGGACCACTATAACATAAAGCTGTCATACAAATAGAACGATCAAATTCAAGCTCTTCTATGGAAAAAAATTTTATTTGACAAAATATCTTTACTAAATTTGGCATGGATTATTCCAAAGCAAGGATAGTATGCTCATACATATTGGTTAGATCGCGCCACTATAGCATATATACGTAGCTGTCATACAAATTGACCAATCAAAATGACGTTAAAAATCTTTACTACTACTCTAAAATTACTTTGAAGAAAAAATCCATAATTTAATTATAATGTTGGTAGGGTGATGAAAATAATAATTCTCTGTTTGTACTATTACTCTTTCAATACCATATTTATATACTTATATATATCTATGTACATATTGCAGTTTGCGGCATCATTCAATGAAGCAGCAATTAATTGCTTACACTTCCAGTTCACTCACTCGCGGTTTTATTCATTTTATTTACTCTCGCTTTTCCAATTCAAATTCCCCTTGCTTCGCTTATCACTCGTATCTGTGATTTATGCACATTCATATGTGTGTATGTATGTTTATGCTCTTGCAGTTTCTCTCTTGATGCAAAGGAGCTGAGCTGTTGACAAATAATGCAATCAGTGGCAAAATTTTCCATTGCTGTGAATATCAAATAGAGACTGGGGAAAATGTAGTGTTTTCGTACGAGATTAAAATATGTAATTTATTTACTTGCACTATTAAACACTCATACACACATGCTAAATAATGGCATACTTGTGCACTTTTATATTTATATTTGTTGTGTTAGATAAGTTGTTGTAATATACATATGACAATTAGCTAAAGTGATTACGGTTTATTATTATACAAGTCTGTGTTATTTATAACTTTCTACTAGGTGTTTTTGTTTAGTTATAAACAAGTTATTTAATACTATTCATATGAATGATATATTCGTAGATAAGGTGCATTATATATAACTTACTAGATTTGTAAATAGACAGGTGAATGGTATTAATAATATAATTTATTACTCAGATTCTAAATTATAGCTTTGATTTTGAAATGGGGGCACAATATTTCATTAAAGTTGGAAGGTTCTCTATAAAATTTGCCGGTGTATATTGAAAAAATATGGTATAACCAAACCCTATTTTATTATTTGTAGGATGTGTCTTCATGGAGGAGGTTACCATACAATTTTATAATTATGATATTTTATCTGTTCCCATGGCCGTTGGATCTACAAACGGAAATGGGAACCGGAAATATGTGGAGATAAGGATTGTCGAATCAGCAGCATTCTTGTTATGCTGCTACAACAGCTAACTAAACATCCTTCCAAAAATTTAAAGTATAAAATAAAATTTGACAAAACTTCTATTTCAATTAAAAATATATTATACAAAAATAATCAAAAACAATAAAAAACGTTAATTTCGAAGAAACTGAAGCTATAATATTCTGTATAGGTGCATTTCTTATAGCATTAAAGTTTATATCTTTATCTTGATTTTGATCAGTCAGTTTGTATGCTATAGCAGGCCGAACTGAAAAATATGTTCGAATATTGTGGCGCTGCCTTAGATAATAGTCCATTTTAAATTTCGTGCAGATATCGCGTTAAATAAAAAAGTTTACCATACACGTCTGTGTGTTTTGGAAAAAAATAAAAAATTCTTTTTAACATCTGTAGACGGCCCACTCACTTTTAAAGTAAATTTCGAGTTAAAATTTTTATTTCGGAAAGAATTTTTGGTAAGTGTTCTAGAAGCTGTGGAGAGTCCTCTTTCTGGCCAATTAAATGTTATTAACTTAAAAACAAATTTTGTGGTCATTATTGGAGTTTTAAAAAAGTCTTAAACGACAACATGCTTTACTTAATTAAGCGTTAAAATAAATTTTGAGTCAAAAACCGTCAACTTCGGTAATTTTTATATAAATGTTATGCAAAATAAATTTTAACTCGAAATTTACTTTAAAAGTGAGTAGGCTGCCTCTAGATGTTAAAAAAAAAATTGTTTTTAAATTTTATTTATTTTTTTATAATCTACAAATTTTAATTTAAAAAAAAAATTTTCGCTCCACCCTAGTATGTATGTACATACATATGTATGTACGCATGCTCATAGTGTATATGTGCATTTGTAAACCCGCAACGGTCCACTTAAGAGATACTTATTAATTATGATTGTAAACGACGAACAGTTTAAATTACGCACTTCCGTCGTGTTTTGTACCGTAATTTATGCACACATAAAGCTTTGTGCTGCGCATTTAAGTTGCGTGTAACTAAAAATAGCCGTTGAGTATATATAGATATACATAAATTTTAGTAATTGTGATATTTTTACACATGCCTTATAGTTTAAATAGAATATCTCTTAAAAAAGTATAGTTGGTATCAGCTGAGCAATCAATTGGCCGTCTTATTCCGAAATAAATATATATATACATATGTATTTCTGTGCTTACTCCCCGGCTTAATGTGTTTACAAAGAGCTTGTACGCAATCATTTGAGTTCAGCGTCGTTGTTGACAGCTAGTATTCGCTTTTTATTACAACTTTGTTTATTTTCTTTTTGTTGTTATTTTACTTTTTTTATTGGTTGGTTATTTTATTGTGTGTGGTTTGTTGTTTTTGTAGCACATTAAACACATATAAATTGAAATCAATTATACCACAGAATAACAAACAACAACAAATAAAGTTCAATACAAGTAAAATGTTTTAACGAGTGGCGAATGCCGGCGAGTAGAATTATTTACTTATATTATGATCGATTAGTATGGAAACGATTAAGTGAAAATAATGATGAGACAAACAGCTAAATGGAAAATCAAACAATCGCTAATTTTTCCAATAATGCTCATTTAAATACTTAGATATGTATGTACATATACATTTAACACAATTTTAGAGCGTTCGCTAGACATTATTTTTCGCCGACATGTTTCAGGCCATTTGGGAATTACTGTTGGATGCTTTAAAAGAGTTTTACCCCCACAACAGGCTCTATTAGTTTTGTAACTCCAGACGGAAATGTCGATCACATAAAATAAAAAATATAAATGATAGCGTGATGAGCTGAGTCGACTTAGCCTTGTCCGTATGTCTGTCTGTATATAAGCGAACAAGTCCCTCAGTTTTTTGGATATTGTTCTGAATTTTGGCGCACATCCATTTCTCCTGAAGAGACTGATATTTCTTTTAGAACCACCGATATTGGATCATTATAAGATATAGCTGTTATGCAAACTGAACGCTCAAAATATAACTCTTGTATGGAAAACCTTTTTATTTGAACAGCTATCTACACGAAATCAGGCATGGATTATTGTCCAGGACAATGCAACAATCTGCAAACATATTGTTTGGATCGGACCACTATAGCATATATTTACATAGGTACATATTTAAATACATTTATCAATGGTATTATAGCTTCGCTACAACTGAAGTGCACGTTTTTTTTTCTTTTTTTAACACAATAAGCATACTTACAGTTTCTACTAAAGAAATACTTCCTTAAGACTAACTTCAGTTATAATTATTGGCAGCAAAGCTTTGTTATACATTTGAGTTTCAACTGATATAATATATTTCAATAATTTTGACTTTTAGCTCAGCCATTACAGTTCCTCCGATTTGCTATTTCCCAGAACGCAATTAAATGTGCTTTGATCGCCTCTTTTCCGAATTAGCCAAGAACTCTGACGGCGTTGTGCAACTTTTAGCTGTGTGCTTCGTTTATGAGAAAAATGTTCCAACTTTTTTTAGAAACTCACAATTTACCACCTAATAAAGCGTTTAACTGTAATTCCAAGTAATATGGCTCAACGCTTGCAGCTCATTACCAAGCAACTCTGCGCTAATGTCATGTCAGTAATGTAATTACCAAGCACTGTGTAATGGACGAGCCTAAAAGCATTTTTATATACACAAACATATGTACATGCATATGCACATGTCAGCTAATATGTGTATAATTATATGGCAGTTTTGTTGTTGTCCGCCCTTGTCGAGCGCTTAACTTGCGCTTTTATGCAAATAACAACGCCCAAAACCTTAGCACTTAACCAAGAGGGGGGCTTGTCTTGCACTTAACCAACGTTCCGTTTGCATCAATGGCAACAGTAACAGCAACAGCAGTGACTTCGATGAGGGTTGTAGGGTACTTGAACTTCAGCAAGGTCGCTGTGCTTTAAGCGGACATGTTAAAGCTACATACATATATATGTATATATATATATATATAAGTAAAAGCGAAGCGTTAGGAGGGTACCAATGCAGTGGAAGCGTTTTGTTTTTGGATTTTATGTGTGTGTGTTTTTTTTATATTTATTCGTCTGCTTTATTGCCCATGCTTGTTGCTGCCGTTGATTTTTTCGTGTCTGTTTTATTTGCGCAAGAATTTATGTATTTGCAATTTGCTACTTGCGTTTTATTGCTGCTTGCTTTCGTACACAATGAAGGGTCAACGATATTGCTTGCGAACTGCTGGTGCTGTTGCAGCAAGCGTTGGCATGAAATGTGTTTGCGATTTAACGAAGATGAGTTGCAGTTGTGCGGAAGTGTATGGTGACATTGCAAATGGTTGCTTTAACTTCAATTGGCTTGTCGCAGTGCTGTTATTTCTTTTATATTTCGAAAATATAACTTTTTATACCCTAAACATACCCATATATTAAGTTTGCCAGGAAGTTTGTAACGCCTTATATAGTAGCTGTCTGTCTGTATATACACGAACTAGTCCCTCACATTTGGCAAAATCGATCCGAAATTTCGTTCTTTTCTTTCCAAGAAGCTGCTTATTTGTCAGAACCGTCGATATCGAAAGACTGGAGATCATACCAACTGATCGATCAAAGTTAAGTCCTTATATGGATATCATATAGCTGTCATTCAAACTGACCAAACAAAATCAAGATAAGGTTCGTTTTATACCCATTTATGCTATAAGAAATGTACCTGTGAATGGTATTATAACACCGGTGTAACGTTTTGCTTGTGTCATAATTCACCTTCTACCTCCTTACAATCTCATTAACTTGTGCAACCCACATACGTCACGTCACACGGATGTTTTGTTCAAACTTAGTGTTTGTAATGTGTAATGCACCGCAACCGAGCGAGCAAAATATTCCAAAACACTTACACAACTCACTTGATTGTCCTGACATCCCCACTATGCCGCTGAGAATTAAAGAAAACCGACAAGCGTCTCGCTCATTTCCACGTACACGTGCACTTAAACGACACGACGCTGTTAATGTAGTCGGCGTTGGCGTTGGCGTCGCAGTTCCGTACGCTGCCGAATTTTCATTTCTATGAATGAATGAGTTGGCATTTTTCAAACAAGCTGCTTCGTTTTATTGTAACATCCTCGTTCGCCTATTCGTATGCACGTTCGTTGGTCGGCTTTTGTTGTTTGTTAGCTCGTTCGTTCGCCTTTGTTCCTGGCAAATTCGTTGCTCATACGCCCTGCCGACCCAAACGATGTGTCATCCGCTTGCTTCGCTCATACCGCTGTCAACTGTCAACTAACTGTCTGTCAGTTGTGTTGTGCTGCATGTACGTACGTATATGCATATGTATTTATATAACGGTACATACAAGTACATACATATTTTTTTGTTTTTTTTTTGCCAGTTTGACAGCATAACATATTCATTCATACATTTATTTTGTTGGCATAACTTTTTTATCTTATTGATTTTATTTTTATATTTTCTTTTATGCGCTATTTTCAATTCGTGTTTTTGACGCATTTACCAAATTGCTGTGATACTGCTGCTTTCCTTCCTCTCCTGCTCCATTCTTACCACCTTCCGCTTTACGTCTCTCCCTACCTATTGTTTTTATAGTTTTTGTAGTGTCCTCTCCTCTACTCCACTCTCTTGCCGGCATCTCTGCGGCTACTGAGTTCGCCTTTGTCTCAAAAGTCTTTTCATGATGCTGTTATTCAATTGCTCTTCAACGAGTACATATTTAGTTGGTAGTAACAGCATGCTGTTTCAACTTATTCTCCAGTGGCAGTTGGCAGTTTGAGCTAAACACGAGCATTCAAGCATATGTACATACAAGCAATAATATATCATATGCTATTTATTGCAGCTGCTTGCGGTGCCATCAATCCACATTTACTTATGTGCACGTATGTGTGTTCTATATGCATATGACTAAGTAAATTTATGTTTTTTCTATTTATCCCGAACAAGTTCAGATATTTATAACCTGAAGAAAACGTCGGAGCTCCTATAAAATATATACTATATAAAATAATAAAATGATGCATGCTCATACGCAATCTAGTCTCTTAGTTATTGAGATATCGATCCGAAATTTTGCACACGTCTTTTTATCCTCAAAAAGCTGCACGTTTGTCGGGACCGCCGATATCGAATGACTAAAGCAAAAAGCTGTAATACAAACTGATTGATCAAAATAAAATTCTGGTATGGAAAACTTTTTTATTTGACAAAATATCTTCACGAAATTTGGCATGGACTATTATCCAAGACAATGCTACAATTTCCAAACAACTGGTTCAGATCGGACCAATACAGCATATAGCTGACATACAAAGAGATCGGTTAGATCTAAATCAAGTCCTTGTACGGAAAAAATTTGGTTTGACAAGTAGAGTATCTTTATGAAATTTGGCACATATTAACGACTGAAACAAGGCTACAACCTTCGAGCATATTGTTCCGAACAGACCGCTATAGCATATACATAGCTGCCATTTAAACTGACCGTTCAAAACCAAGATAAACATATTATTATACACTTAATTTTATAAGGAATGCGTCTGTGAATGGTATTATAGTTTAGGTGCAGCCAAAGCTAACGTTTTTTTTTTTTGATTTTTGTGTTTTTCTCACTGTTCGTTTATATAAGGCACGGTATACAAATTTACGTATATGCTTATACTCTGCAATGTTTTTCTGCATTCTTTCACATTGATTTATTTTATTTTCATTTTTTTTTTGTTTGATATCATCTCATTTATCCGCCTTTTGGCTGAATTAATTTCCTGTGTCTAAATTTTTATCATTTTCTTTTTCTACCCTTCTCTGTTGTTGTAGTTTTTTCGCCGGCTATAGTAGTTCTCGTTTCCTTTTATAGACTTATTAAGTGATATTTATTGGTGGCTCATATACAAATATGACAGCGAATATTTTTCAATTAAAGCTTATATATATTTATGTATGTATGTACAATATGTTTGCAAAGAATAGTTCAGATAACCTTGAGTTATATAATATACCTATACGATAAATTCTAGCTTAAATATTTCTCAACTAAACAGTTATGTTGTTTATCACAAGCTTTGCTATAAATAGATTGGAAAATGATAAAAAGCATTTATTTAGAATCAATGTAGCCATATTTTTAATAATCCCAAAACACCGATTCATCTAAATAACAAAGTTTTTCGGTTGAGAGTTTTTCTTAGACTGAGTTTTTTGGCAGCTTACTTTAGCCTGAATATATAAGTGGAACCACGACAGATATTGCCATCATGATTTTCAAGATTTCAAATACTTTGAAGAAGCCAGCTTTAATGAATTTTTTCCAGTTTTGCTGATTAGGATACTATTTGGCTGGAGATAATGTTGTGATCTTCATCCATAAATAGTAATTTAATTTTTATCTGTATTTATCTATAGTAATATTATTATGTTTTCTTTTTTTGAGGTTTTTAAATTTGAAATAATTTTTTAAGCCGAAAAATCTTCATCACCGCCAGACACCTTTTTTCGGAGACACATCTGGCGATCGGCTGTGGCATTACGGGAATCTAACCTTTAAGACAACTCAGTAAATAAATCTGGTAGACTAGTCTGTCAAAACTCTCATTTAACCGAAAGTCATTGAGAGAATTTACAAGAATTGAATGAAGAACAACATTTAGAATCAATTGACATAAAACTGTCTTGCAAATTAGAAAGGGTTTGGGAGAAACCTTAGACAATCAGAATTGAATCACAGCGACTTTTACTTTCTTGGAATCACTTTACAAGCATTCTGACACCGACGCTTTAATATTTACTACATACTCATTTAAGTTATTCGTTGCGGTGGTATCGGCTCTCCTCTACTCTCTTTTTTCAACCAGAGAATCAACTGACTAAAATATTATATATTTGACTCTAACACTGATAAAGTTTGCTTTTTATAAAATCAAGCTGCAATTTGAGAATACCACTTCATAATATTTTGCACACAATTAATATTCGACTAATGAATAATACTCGTAATAGCATTATTTAATATTATTTTTGTATGTAAATTTCATAAAGCATGTAGTCGGACAAGCCGACGAGATCAAAGCCAATTTACATTTAATATTTTGTGGTCTTATGAATAATGTAAATTAATTGTGGTAACGAATTGAATAATTCTAATTAAACTTCCACATATTCAAAGCACTGTAGTATTAAATAATAATAACTCGTCACTTACCTGTTTATAGATTTTTATATCTAATAAGGACAGAAAAAGGGAGGTTAAGTGGCAGACTCTTGAGAAAAAATATATAAGATTCCATCAACCTATCATAATACATATCTACATAATTGCGCCACACAATATCATTTAATTAATTCAACCGCCGCTGGTACACAAAAGTTATAAAAAAGCAAAAGTTGTAAATATTTATATTATTTATTAAGTACAAGTAAGTTAAAAATATGTTAAGCCAAATGTAAATAATCAAAACAAATTCAGTAAACTAGTCCAACTTCTTTTTTCTCACACTCTGCCTTCATATTTAATTTGTAACAGCTCATGCAGTTCGTACACGATAAGCGAAACTAATTACTGTAAATAGATGCTGTACTCTTATTGAATTTTTAAATATAATATATTGTATAAGTACGAATTCCGAACCATTATAATATCAGGCAGCACAAATAGCCCAAAGAGTGGAACCGTAGATTTGATGCAATCTCCGAAGAAATTGTTCAAATCGGATCACTATAGCATGCAGCTGCCATACAAACTGACCGATCAAAGTTCTTGTAAGGAATCTTTTGTATTTGTGAAAGGTATTATAGCTACGGTGCAACCGAAGTTAGCGTTTTTCCTGTTGTTTACCAAATTTAAATGCACGTGAAAAATATCTATCTAATCATCTATTTAAAATGTCAAATTGTCTCACGAGTTCGCAAAAAAACTTGACTGTTGTTTATAAACACAAAATTTTAAATTCGAGCATTTGGCGCAATACGAAATCGAATCGCTATGCTTTCGGAAATACTATTGTATTAGTTTTAAAGTTCAAAAATTTCGTCTAGCTAGTTACATAAACTGCTTGAATTTATCGAGTGTTTACTGTATGCACTTACATACATTGTAGTAACTTTTTGTTGTATTCACTTAACAGACTTACTGCATTTCTCATATGCTATTTGTTGTTTTATACTGAATAACAATAAATATACTTAAAGCTGGTTGAATAAATAATCAGTGTTTATCGTAAACAAAATTTTAAGTACGTTGTTATTTATTTGCCATGATAATATACTAAACAAATAAGGGCAGATTTAATATGTAAATCTACCGACAACAGATAAACACAGTTTTGCAGGTGATTGCGCATTACTGAGCCATTATAAGCGGGCATATGATAACTCGCCGATCGCACAAATAACAGCTCTTGGCCGAATAAAATCCGAGTAGAACGTAGAACGTAGGAAGTGATACCTAAAACTGAAGTGTCAGAGTAATGTAGTTTTTAAATAATTGTTTGTAAACCTTTACTTCAAATCTTCTGCTATCTCTGTGCTCAACTGGTAGGGTCAGCAATTCTTTTGTGAGGTTCAGTATTAAGACAGCTAGAAGCATAAAATTTTCTTTAATTTATTTAAATATCATTGGTTTGTTATGATCAAACTTTTATCAAGGGTATTCAAAATTTTTCAAAATGAATGACAGTTTTTTAAAGTACAGTCAATTTCGTTTTTTTGTTACCTTACAAAAAGAAAAATTCACAAATATGTTTTTTTGCTTTTTCTCTGACAAGTGGATGTTAGGCGTTTTGTTCGTCCAATTTTCGTTCATACTCGGGAATTATAGCATTACAGAAAGAAACAAGCTGGTTCAACATGCTTTAAAGAATAAGCTGTACTATATAAAGGCGAATTAGTTCTAAACCGCTGACCCACGTTTTATCAGATGCTCTCCCTTCCCAGCAAAACAATCTCTTGGGATTTTTATACTTTGTCGAAGTTAACTTGATCGATAGATTAAGGTTTTTTGTGCTTTCAATAATGAGTTTCGAACTTACGTCTGCTAAATAGTACTCACGAAGCAACTGACTGGCCACGGTATTTTTAATCGATAATTTAGCCTAAGCAAGGTAAGCTGGAATGGTACAATGGCACACAAATGTACATAAGTATATACATAAATACATGCTATAAACTTTTAATATACATATGTATGTATGTGTGTACTTACACATCAAATATTTATTTTATATGTTTCTACTAGAAATTGTACATACATGTATACAAAAGGAATAGTCAATACCACAACACAATTAAGTAAGATATCAAGGAGAAATTACAACTATTTCTTACGACATTTGCTCCCAGTCAACCAGTAAAAGCGTCCACTAACTGCATAAATAATGCATTTAATGAATATTGCTGTGCCATTGTTGTCCATTTTAAATGAGTTTGACATTGCAGCATGAAAGCGATACACCTCTTTGTGGTGCGAAAAAAACAATATATTGAATGCAGATGAGATTCATTTATTTTTGGTCATAAAATGTCCAACATGCCACAAACGCCAAAGAAAACAATATTTTTTTGATGGCAAGTATTTATAAAATTGGAAATGAGGTCACACGCGCAAATTTTCCCATGCTGGGAAATGTGTGGAGATATTTACTGTTTTTTATAATTTATGGCATCTGGATAATTGTTGTTAAAATATGAGGACACGATGACCTACATATATATGTATATATAATGACACGCACTCACGGTGTTTCTTTGCATATGTACATACATATGTATATTATATTTGTACGTCATATAAAATTTCGTAGCCCAAAACATTTCCTTGTTCTGCCAAAATGTAAAGTATATATAAAAATTGAATATACAAAAAGATATATATAAGAACACAAATATTTATTTGATCACGTAAATATAAGATGAATTGCTTATAAATTTTATAAAACGCAAGAAAACTTACTTATATAGAAAAGTCTATAGTTATAATACCATATTAATTAGTTACAACTTATTTCGGTCTACTGATCAGTCTCCAACCGATTTTTCATGTTTCGGAACATTATAAAGTAAGCCCTACTTGACCATATGGGATGTGTGCCTTTGGTCATTATCCTTTTAGAAATACCAGGCCCCAACTTGATTAAATTTAAAAATACTATTGCCCTTGCTTTTCCTTACGTATAATTATCTTCTTGAAAGGTGTACGTATTATTATCTGTGTCACTGTACATACATATATGTACGAATGTATATGTAATTAAGTTCTTTAAAAATAATATTATTGGGAATTTTCATGCACACGCTTGCGACTTTTCCTTTTGATAACCTAGCGATAAACATATTATTTTACATACAATTAATGCAATTTAAACAGCAATGTGAAACTTTCTTCGCAAAAATTCGTGCGTACGTGCATGTGCATGAAAAAAACTGTCACGATAAGTTCTGCATGATTTCCAGTATAAATGCATTTTTTCATAAACGCAACTACTCTAAAGTTTCTGGCATTTATTTTGCGGGTAAATCCAACGCAGCACGCGCTTTACCCAAGCAAATGACCTTGACCGTGGAATTGAGTAACCCAATTTAATACAATTAAATCACAGAAATATTTATTCACAACAACTCAGCAAACATTCATGTACACTCAAGCAATCAAAACTAGCACGTTGAATAACAAAAACAAAGCAATAATAATAATTGCAAAAAAACATTGCAAAAACAAGCCTAAACAAATAGTAATTCCAGATAAATAACTAAATGGAACAATTTACACAATGAAAGCAAAACGAGTGAACAACAATCAACTCGCTCTCTACGAACCAAATTGCAAAAACACAAGTAAAGGTAAAAAAGCAAAAAGTAAAAAGCAAAAGAAAAAATACAAAAACCAAGCAGAAAAACAATTTGCGCACGCAATGCAATATTCGCTATATATTCCACTCGGTGCTCTCCGTGAGCACACGCTAGTGTTGTGTGTGATTCGCTCTCACGCCACCTCTCCACCCTCCATTACTCGCCTCTTGCTTGTGATCTCAAACTGAGTGCGGCACGTGAATAATTATACACATGCATATAAATGTACAAATGTATAGTGTTACGTACCCATGAAAATAAAAATAAATTTGCAAGTAAATCATGAAATGAATGAATCAACAACAACAAAAGAAATAAAAGAATAAATAAACTGACCCCCTTATGCCAAATAATAATAAAAACACATGGCAGCTTAAAAACACGTAAAATAAAGAAAAAAACTGCAAAAATCAGTAGCAAAAACAAAAGCAATGATAAAGTAAAACAATAACAAAGTAAACAAAAACAATAAGCAAGGAAAATCTATAACTTAAGCAATAAAAAATGCAAATATGTTCTAATACATTGTAGAAGCAATAAAAAATATTTTAGCAATAATGTTCATACATACATCAACTTTAATGAAAACACAAGCGAACTAAAAACAACAATATTATTTGCAAGATCTGATAATTTCTTTTGTTCGGCAGGCAGGAGTATGAGATAATTATTCTTTTAAACTGGTGCTGCGCCATGAATTTGTGTGTGCGAAAAATAAAATGTGTATGCATTTCTTGCTGATTTCACATCTATTTGCATGCTATTTGCTGGGAAAAGAAAATTTTACGTATAAATATATAAACAGGTTGTATAATATTAAATTTATAAATCAAAATCCCGTTATTTTCTCCAATAAATTAGGGAAAATCAAATGTAAACTTTGGCATTGTTTACTTTGTAAGGCCAGAAAAAAACGGGACTTGGTGCTCATTTATTGACAAAGTGTTCTGAAACTAACACAAATATGCTTAAGCGATTTGTTACAAATTCAGCAGTTTATCTGTACGCGTATGCCTGTGAAGTTGGCATGATTTTATCTCGTCTTTTTTCAAACAACTTTGACAGCTGGCATTCCGTAAGATTTTTAACCTTACCTAATGGATGTTGAGAGGTTACCGGCAGTTCACCTGAATGGCTGATGGTGTTTTGCCTTTGATCTCGCAATGTCGAGAAATTTAAGAAGTGAATATTGACAAGATTTTACCCCGTACTATGTACCTCTATTTGAGATTCTAAAAATCCTTTAATCCTTCCTATCGGTTCTATGAAATGTTTAAAAACTCCGTTGTTTTATTCTTTGGTACGTATGTATATTTTTTAACTTTACCTATATTCTGAAAAAATTTTTGGTAGACACCTAAAAATATTCTCTCCAAATATTTACTATTACTATACTCCAATAGTTTACCATTTTTCCTTATTATTGGAAAGAAAAATTCATAATTCTGCAAAATAATGTGAAAAAAAGTCTTTTTTTTCGGCTCACCCTAGTACGTATCCCTCACCGTTCCCAAAATTTTCGAATCTATGAAATCAGGATGAACCCGAACTTATATCCATGCAATGACTGTTGACTTAACACCACTTCTCAAATTTATGCCAAATTGAATTAAATAAAAACTTTTACCTATAACAACGAAGTTCAAAGTGTTCGAACAAACGTGTGTGGCAAAACCTACCGAGAACGAGTAAGGATAAAGGAAAGGCTTTTTCTGCGTGCTAAAAACCAAATTGCCTAAAAATGCGCGTTTTCCTTGGTCTTAACTTCTCTGACTACTATTGTGTATATACATGCATACATACATATGTACTTATGTATACTATTTGTATGGCGATAGGCAAAATATCAGTTTGAATGTTCGGGAAATTTATGAGTTGTTGTTGTATATATGTGCATATGTATGTAACTGTTTACTGTGGCGCGAATGACGTCCGAACGTATATCACGTGCCATTAGACAAATTTACTGCTATTGAACGAATGAGTAGACGATTGAATGAATGAAAGAATGAACCATAAAATAGTCAATTTATAGAACGATTGTTGGAAACAGCCGACGGCGCTAAATGGTTTTTTTTATTTATTTTTATTAATTTAGGTGGAATTAACTGGAAGTTTCTGAGCGTGAAATCACTAATTTTACTTGCTTTTGTTATGCACAATACATCAAATTAACAGTTATTAATGCAAGTATTTTCAGCTACTTGGCAATATTTGTTGGGGTTTTTCGTTTTCTAAAAATAACTTATTTGCGGACCCTCCCACAAAAGCAGCTTAAAAATTTTTTCACCTAAGCGAAATGATAAACTTTTGTTGTAGGAGGCATTACAGACTAAGGAAAATACACAATGGCACAGACTGGCGCCATACGTAAGCGGAATTTCGGCTGTCAGACATCAAATTAAACAACCGATAAACAAGCGCAATACAAAAAGTCATAAAATCGACTAGCTGCACGTTTAGACGCCAGCTCGTACCGTTAAGGGTGGCTAACTATTGACCTTTCGTGTTTCGAGCTCACATTTATTGTTGGCTTTAAAGCGTTTTAGGGCTGCATTAAGTCAATAAAGACTGCTATAACAGTCACTCTGTGGTAAAGCGTTTGTAAAAAAAAATGAAAATAAAAATTTATAAAATATGTATAATTAATGATAAGCCATATATCATGCCTTTACAAGTATAGCTGTTAATAGCTGCACGGTGAGAAATTTTTAAATAAATTCAAGCAATTTTAAAACTTTTTCTTAATAAAAACTAAAAATTCTTAACTTTCTTAATGAAGAAAAAAACTTTACTACTGATTAATTTATTTTATCTTTTTTAAAGGGTTAAGCCAGTGTAGGGTTAAATTTTTTTTTTTTTGCATAAGGTACACTTTAGTCCTTAGGGTCCTAAAAATTGTATTTAATTATTCGAATAGTGAAAAATAGTGTTCAATGTGCAATTCGCTGCTGTTTTCAAGCGTTCGGATCAGTCAGCTTTACGTCCTGAACCGCACGTGTTTTTTTCGAAACTCTTTTTTTCAGATTGGTGGGCGATGGTACTAGAAGACTATCTTACGTCTACACTTGGAATTTTAGCTGTAGCTTCATAGTAACATTATCTAGTAAACTATATACAATTTTTTGTTATTATTACAATCTTTTTTTATAAAAAATTTACTGCTAATTTTTTGAACCAAAATTTAATTTTTTTACATTTTTGTCATTTTACGAAAAATGGATATAAAACTAAACACTTATAGACATACTTTTTACTAGACATTTTCATGTAGAAGAAGATCTCGTTTAATTTTGTTTGAGTTGATACGCTTTCATAGAATCACGCTCATCCGTACAGGCCCACTTGAAAAAGCTGATTTCGTGGATTGGCCTCAAAGCCGCCATTTTATATCAAAATGTCAATTAAAATTTATTTATATACTCAAATGAATTTTTACTTGTAATAAAACCTGAAAGCGAGATATTCGATTCTTTTTTCCTTGCTCCCAGAAGAAATTGTCAAAGTTAGGCATATTCTGATCGCTCCAGACTGGTTCGAAAGCCTTTGTTCGCAATTTATACCAGAAGTAATTATACTTGTAGCATCGAAGGTTGTAGTCGCTTATATGTACTATCCATAATTTATTTTCTGCTACCAGCATTAGTCTGGAAATCCAATACTTTCCTGTCGGTGACTTTCAGAGTACTCAGATAGTAGCTCCTGCGAACATTAAAAAAAAGTTTTTTGGCCTATCATTTAAGTTGGAATGAAAACATGGGGAGAGAGTTGGTTGGCTTATTGAATAACGAGATGACGCTACGGTCGGTATCACATACCATTCGATCAAATTTGACCCGGACTGGATGATTGTAACGAACTTTTTGGCCAACCAAATTGCATTAAACTTTGGCATACTTGTCTTGGCTCAAGAGTTTATTTTAAAGACGATAATAAAGTTTTGTATTAAAATACGTGAAAATGTAGTTTTTTCCGGTCCGGATAAAATTTGATTAAAAGGTATATTGTCCGATTTAAGAACTTTTCCTACACTGAATTTGTTATTTTTGGCGCTAAATTGTTAATTTCATGTCTCGCTGTATTAAATGTGTATATGTATATATGTATATTTGAATTTTACTCCAAAAATATTAATGATTTACAACCGAATTCTTAATGTTGTTTACGCCCACATAACCTCCAACTACCTGCGCCACCCGCTGCTGTATATTAGCGACCACAAATACACAAACAGATTTCAAGCCGTAGAAATTTCTACAATCAAATGCAATTCATTGCATATGACTTTCGGTAGGGCGTATGGCATATAAAAGGAAAGCGCTGCGACTACGTGTATTATGATATGTTTGATTGCCACTAAATTGTTACTCATACGTCATGTGGTGCCGTTAGTTGCTTACAAGCAAGCGCATAATTCCACTAATGCGCGCATTTATCTCACTAATGATGGCATACATTTGCATAAATTTGATGCCTTTCAACTTGTCGCAGCTGGATTTAATCATATATCTTTATTTTTACTAATTTCTCGTTTTGTTGTTATTTTTTTGTGCTCGTTGCAGCTTTGCTAATTACTCGACTACTTTGTAAGCGCATACGCTCGCCCTCCTGTTTGCCTGCCTGCCCGTTAGCCTGCCTACAATAAAAAAAAACAAAAAAAATTAATAAACAAACAAACAAGTCACTAATATACATAGAGAGTCAGCAAATAACTACTCAAACAACAATAGCAACAACAACAACAGCAAAAGGAACAGCAAACGACTTAGCAGCGTTTCAATCAATTCAATTCAATTCAACCATCAATTCATCGCTATTCATAGCAATATAACCGAGAGTACGCTCGAACGCAGTCTGTCGACGTCATCGTCATCGTCGTTATCGTCGGCAGTTTGTCAACAAATTCACACACACACATACATTTAAGCGCATATGTTATTTCTTGTTGTACATAGCAGCGGATCTCTATTCTAAGTTGATTTGGTGCACCTTTGGCTTCTACAAACGTTAGCCAGTTTCTTCGTGCACAGTTCGTCGTTTGACGTGCAATGGCAACATGGACAACGAGCAGCCACATCAGGAATTAGTCAAGTGCGTACTGGTCGGTGATACTGCCGTGGGGAAGACGCGTTTAATTTGCGCACGCGCATGCAATAAACATGTTTCGCTGTCACAGTTGCTTTCAACACATGTGCCCACCGTTTGGGCTATTGATCAGTATAGAATCTACAAGGATGTAAGTAAAAAAATAAGAAGTATTCACTTTGATTCCCTCATTAACAGAATTTTTAGCGTAGTTTAATAACCGTTCGCATTAGACCAAACACTTCAAGGCTTTAAAATTAAAACACCAAACGAAGTGCTCTGAGTGGTTTAAGAAAGACTGAAATAAAAAGTGACCACAGTTATTATGAATATATTTGCAACACAGTGTCTAGAAGAAAATTCGCTTAAACATATGTAGCTGCGGTGTTTAATGCTGTAAAAACTTTTTGAAAAGTGGGAACAGTTTTTTTATGAATAAACTTACAGCAAATATGTCTGCAAATTAGATTAAACACACATAGCTTCAATAATAACTACTGAGATTTGTTTTTAAAAAGTGGGAACAGTTTTTGATGAATAATTCTACTACATAACGCCTTCAAAAAAGTATCTGCTACATAACTTCGATAATGAAACTATGGAAACAGTTTTTAAAACCACTACAACGCTCTTGAAATACTTCTTTAACAAAGAAATTAAAGTTAATACATAATAAAGCAGTTCAAAGTAGGGAAATACATTTCTTTAAGATGTTGTCAATTTGTGTTGAGCTGCTTGATGTCAAAATTATAAATTATTAGTTTCAAGTAAACGTATATATTTTCTCATTTAACTTGTGAACTGTTAGTAGGCTTGTTAATTTTTTTTTTTCTCAAAATACAAGACATAGTTTTAAATTAAACATTGCTACAGCTATATTTCTTGATCATTCTGCAGTCAAATTTTAAACTCATGACTGCAATAATTACCAAAACTCGAGTTGTGATGACAAACTCAATTGCGAAGAATTGTTTTTCTTAAGGAATAGATATATTTGCATTACAATGCAGCTTTTTAAGATTGTTGCCAGTTTTTAAAAACATTAACTGGAAACAGTTTATAGAAATTTTTTACTTAATACGAATGCAACGTTCCAAAAATTATTTATATTTTATTAAAAAAGTAACGGCTTCTTATGCAAACATACATTTTATAGGTACTGGAACGTTCTTGGGAGGTAGTGGATAGCGTAAATGTATCGTTACGTCTCTGGGACACATTTGGTGATCATGACAAAGATCGAAGATTTGCTTATGGACGGTAAATAAAAAATATCCTGCGTTAAATTAATATGAAAATTACTTCTAAATGTTTTTCTAACTGTTTTCATTTCTCTTACACAACTACAGATCAGATGTCGTACTGCTATGCTTCTCTATTGCCAGCCCCATATCGTTACGCAATTGCAAAGCAATGTGGTATCCAGAGATACGTCGCTTCTGTCCAGATGTGCCCGTCATTTTGGTAGGATGCAAAAACGATTTACGTTATATGTATCGTGATGAAACGTATCTCTCGTATTTTGGCGAACGAAGCACCTTTGTACGGTAAATTTATTGAATTTATTGTTTGAACTTACTTGTTCACTGCAAATTCAAAACTCCTTAAACAGTGCTGCACTAAAAAGTGACCTCGTTATGCCGGATGAAGCGCGTGCCGTTGCGAAAGAACTGGGCGTTGCCTATTACGAGACGAGCGTTTTCACATATTTCGGTGTGAATGAAGTATTCGAGAATGCCATACGTTCGGCGTTGATTGCGCGCCGACAGCAACGTTTCTGGATGACGAATTTAAAGAAAGTGCAAAAACCGTTGCTGCAGGCACCATTCCGACCGCCCAAACCGCCACCACCAGAAGTCACCGTAGTGGTGGGCAATTACAGACAAGACATGTACAACATGTTAATTTCGCAAACCCACACGGATCTCATACTGGTGGTGGGTGCGAGTAAATTTCCGGTGCATCGGTTTATGCTCGCTGCTGCGTCGAACATCTTTTATCGGCTACTGAATACAGAGCTAACCGATATGGGTGGTAGGAGTAGTAGTGAATCGAGTATGGTGAGTACAAATGCAGTGCGGTGCATCAGAAATATGAGTCAATAGAAGCTAAATCAAGTGGACAGAGCTCTCATGGCTGAGCAATTTATAAAATTTGATCGTTTTGTAAAATTGTTGTTTTAGTTTCGAGCCATAACGGCTGGGAACAGTTAGTTTCGCTAAGAAAAGAGTTTAGACGCATAATAGTAATTTATTTAGGAAACAAATGATGTTTTTGGACATTTTTACGGTAGTAAATATATTTCGCGCAAACTGGGAACAGTTTCAACTTTGAAATATGCTTAGAAATGTTTCGCAATTTTTCTTTTGCCTCAAATGTAGCATAAAAACAATTGCTGTGTTTATTTAACATGGTGAAAAAATAAAAATTAAAATTATTGGTACAGGGAACAGTTGAACTAGCGATCGCACAATATAACTATAATAAGTTTGCAGCTACAAATGGTTATTGAAATGATATAAAAAATAAAATTAACGATTTTTTTTACAAAAATTTTCAGTTTATTTTTGAAACTTTTTTTTTCTACATATTATACATATAATATAATATATATACGATAGAATCAAACTGAGAATGATAAATCTGTATTTTCATATAAAAGGCTTTAGTAGAAATATAAACATTATAAATAAATGATTGAGCAATTATAGTTTTGAATGTAGTTCACTTGTTTGGGAACAGTTCTAACTTGAACGTATTACTTACCTTTTGATATTTCCAAACTTATAATAGGGGTTTTTATATTTTTATTTTTATAAAAAATTAAAAGTTGACATTTGTCTTTTTTTACATAGCATATTTATAAACACTCTCTCCTCCTAGGTGAGTTCCACATTTGGCGAAGCGACCACAGCGGACTTTAACGACGACACTGAGTGCCTCATAAGGCATGAATCGCGTACACAAAGGTACTAAAAATAATTATAGACATTCGTTTTTATATATACTAATCTTGCTTACTGTATTGGTAGAATGTGGGAACAGCTGAAACGGCGTTCCAGCTATCAGGCCTTACCGCTAATCGAAACCAAAAAGCCCAGTGATCTCTATAAGGACCTGCATCATCCCATATTTCAAAATATACGCTTAGTGCAGATGGAAAATACGCGTGGCATCAACGTAACACAAACAATTGTCACACTGACAAAACTCATAACACCACAAGCGTTGCAACAGTGTCTGCAATTTATTTATACCGGCACAATTGAAAGAGAATTTCACAATTTGCAGGTAATTTCAAGTTAATTAAGTGGAGAGGGTTTGCCACGAAGTATGCAACACCCAGAAGAGAGTCGATATTGACATGCCCATCTGTCTGTCCGTCTGGCTATACATACGCTCATTTGTCGGAATCGCCGATATGTCACCACTATAGCATATAGCTGCCATACAAACTGAACGCTCAAAATCAAGCTAAAGATCTCTTTATACCCTCTCATATTATAAAAAAATGCACCTGTGAAGGATACTATGGCTTTGGTGCGACCAAAGTTAACGTTTTTTCTAAATTCTTATTTTACTTATGCTTCATATCAACTTCTTCCATGTAGGAAGTTAAACAAGCTGCTGATTTCTTAGAACTGCCTCAATTGACTGTATTACTTTCCAAGCCACAAACACTTTTAGCCAGTTTAAACGATGAACCAAATCAACATTTTTGTCTTGTAAGTCCAGCGACGCTATATAAACCGTTTCGCATGCTATACTTATGCTTCTATTTTTACCATAGAGCATTAAAGAGAATATGGAGAAGCATTGTATTGGCGATGGCTGTTTCAGTGATGTCACCTTTGAGCTGGACGATGGACAGATGAAGGCACATCGCGCTATATTGGTTGCACGCTGTGATGTTATGCGCGCCATGTTGGCCGGCGACTTTCGTGAGGCGCACTCGAGTGTGGTGAGTATACGAGCACATATACATACATAGATAAACAACAGTCTGATATGAACACTTTTTCGCAGATCGTTTTTCCCGGCGTCACGATTTACACGTTTCATAAGTTACTTTGCTATTTATACACAGATGAAATACCGCCAATTTCCGCAGATAAGTGTTTAAATCTTTTGGAATTGGCAAATCGTTTGTGTTTGCCAAGATTATTGAATTTGGTAGAGTGTCGTGTGATTGAAGACTTAACGATGATATCGCAGAATGAAACGAATGAGACGGTCGATCATTGTCTCAAACTACTGGAGCCGGTGAAGGTGAGCATATATGCTATTGCTTGAAAATTACACACCTATTATGTATGGCAATAAGGGTTGCGAATATTTGGATAAAAAAATTTTCGAATTAAAAATGGAAAATCTATTGTTTAATCAAAATTAAAATATAATGCGAAATTGGAATAAAAATTTAATACTAATTTGGTATTATTTTTTTTATTTAAGTTTTTAAATACGATATTTGAAATTTAAAAAAAATATTTTTAATTTTTCAATCCGTTATCTGAAATTAGAAATTTGATAATTATTTTTAATTAAAATTAACGGGATGACAAAATAAAAAAATTAATTTAAATATATATATATATAACATATAGTAGCAGCAAGCAACTATAGCATAACAACCAATTGTCTTCCTTTTATTATATAACTTTTCAATTTTTGTTTTTCACCTCTATCACCCCCTTTAGCTGCACAATGCCCATCAACTGGCCGAATGGTGTATGTCTTATCTGTGCGTCAATTACAATATAATATGTAAATACTCACTCAAAGGCCTCAAAGCACTGCATCAGGATAATCAAGAGTATTTACGTGAACACCGTTGGCCACCAGTATGGTATTTAAAGGATTACGATTACTATCAACGTTGCATAAATGAAATGAATAAGGAATTAAAGAATTCACGTCGTGATTCGCGTAGTGATGACGAAGGTTGTCTCTGTTTTACGGGCGGTAAGTGTCAAAGCACTGTTATTAACAACAACAACAAAACTATTTGACTGTGTGCTGTACGAACGAACTGGAAATTTCGACCGTTGCAACAACTGCCTCAAAGTGCAGTGCTATGAAATGGGCGTCAGTCTAGAAAATAAAATAAAAATAATAATAAGCAAATAAATGTATGAATTCTGAGACCGCCCGCGTTTTCAACGTTGACGCAGTGCTCTCAAGCAAAAATAGCAACAATGCGCACATTAGTTGTACTTCGAAAATATTATAAATTCTTTTTATTATTATTTTTTAAACATAGTTCCGTACTGCATTTGCAGGTTATAGCTATCGTTTTTAAATTTTCTACTCGCATACTCGTGTCGCTTGGGTTTGTATTTGTAGTCGCTCAGTCATGATACTTCCCAACACACAAGTGTTTTGCACAAAGAAAACTCGCCGTGAATGAAAGCGCCATTTTCACCTCTACCCAAATGTTACTAAACATAAATACATACATACATGCATATGTATCTTGTAAAATCGTTCCTCGCACTCATTTTAATTTTCTGTTTTAAACTATTGTTTTTATTATCAGCTTTTTTATTTTTATTTTTTTGCACGTTTCCAAATTTCGACATTCAATTCAAAAATTTAATTATAATATATTATTTAATTTTTTATTTTGTTTTATTTAAGAAAAGATTTACTTAATTTGTTCGATTTTCGTTCGTTTGAATATCAGTAGATTGTTGATGATTGCTTTTATTATAATAATATTCTTTTTAATTAATATAAATATTATTTAATTTGAATTTTTGGAGTATTTTTATATTTTTTTACAATTTTAATAATTTCAATATATATTTTTTTTATTAAAAAGTAAGATTTATTTAATTGGATTAACGAAAAATAAATAAGTTAACCTTTTTTATTTGTTTTTATATATTTTAAATTATGAACTTTTTATTTTATTTGTATATTTTTTAAAATTTGGCTTTTTTAATTTTATTTTATACTTTTTAAATACAATTTTTTTTAGTTTATTTTATTCAATTAAATTTTTATTTACAATAAAAGCTACTATATTTTATCTTATATAATACCATTAATTTTTGGTGTTTTTCATTTGATTTAACAGAAATTGGTTTATTATTGCTTTTATTTAATTTAATTTTTTTAATTGCATATTTCTTATAAATTTTTATTATTTTTAATTCAAAATTATTTTTACATTGTAGAAGTGAACAATAATTTTAGTTTGAAGCTTTTTCTTTTTTATTAATTGCCTTTAATTTGTTTATATTTTCTTTTAAATTGTTTGAAATGTGCTTTTTATTTATTATCTCTCTCATTTTTAAATTAAAATAAATTGTATATATTCACATAAAATCAAATAAGTAAATAATAATTGGATTTTTGAAAATTTTTTTTTGTATTATTATTTATATTTATTATATTTATGTAAATTTTTAATAATTTATTTTTTTTTCTTTATACATTTTTGTCACTCCTTAAATAATAATAATTTGATTTTTGAAGCGTTTTATTTTTATATAGTTAATTTCAACACAATGAAAAAATATGATGTTGTTTGTTTAATGACTGTAAGCTTATTGAATATGTTTGACAGATGTCACGCCAACCAAACAGAAAAAAAATTAAGCCTCGCAAACAATACATGTTTTTGTTTTGAAAAATTATGATTTCTTTATATTTTTATACAAAGTATTGTAATAAGTTATTTTCTGTACATATTTACGTATTTATATTATAATGTTTGTTTGTTAAGATGATTATTCTTTAATATTTAAAAAATATTATTTTAATAATTAATTTTTATTTTTGTAACTATTTGTAACTATTTTTATGCAGTAATGTAATTATTACTATACTTTTATTAATTTTTTAATTCAAGCTCAATTTTTGAGCTATTAACTTTTTTTGTATATATTTTTTTTTAAATTTTTTTATTTTCTAATTTTTTATTTTTCGTGTATAATTTTATATAATTTATATTTTTCTTATCTATTTTTTATGTATTTTATCTTTATATTTTTATTTTGTATACATTTTATATTTTTATTTAATTATTTTTTGTACATTATATTTTTAGTTTGTTATATATTTTTTTATACATTTCCCTTTTATATTTTATTTTTATTCACTTATTCTGTCTCCTTCTCCTTGCATTTGCTTGCTATAATATTTATGTGCGCTTTTTCTTGTTTTCCTTAAAAATTTATTCCGCTTGACCAACTGAAATGTTACTTCTTCAGTTTGAACCTTATTTGCTCTTTGTTAGTCTCTCAAATTTACTTAACTAATTTTCGTTTCTTACTTTTATTACTTTAAAATTCAAATTCATGCCTCAATTTCATAAAAGTCAAGCTAGTCAAAAATCTAACAGCTTGCAACACTTTGCAACCACCTCTCCAAGACCCAATACGCCGAACACACACACTCAAGTACATTCAGACATTTGAAACCTTAACACAATCACACACATATATATCTTACATACCAACACACATACATACAAACATGCATACGGCCACGCCCCCTGCAAATCATGCACTGTTTTATTAATATTGAAATTTGGACAAAGTGTTCTCTTGGCTATTAGGCAGCAGCAATGGCGGCAAATCGAAGCGTGGCAACGATCCCAATGGCAATGGTGGCAGCGGCACCGCTGAGCATAGCACAACCGATAATCAAATCTTCAATAGCACAGCGAATTCGATGAATCACATTGACTTGGAGGCGGCCGAAGTGGACTTGAATCTCTGACATCCAGCCATCGGGCACAGAAGGTACCACTTATAAATTATTACTTTTTTTATACCCTGAGTAGGATATATTAAGTTGGTCACAAAGTTAGCCACACCCCGAAGGAAACGTCGGAGAACCTAAAAAATATATTCTCATATATAAATAATTAGCGTGACAAGCTGAGTCGAATAAACTATACCCGTCTGTCTGCCTGTATATAAGTGAGCTAATGCTTCCGTTTTTAAGATATCGATCTGAAATTTTGCACACATCATTTTCTTCTTAAGAAGCTGCGCATTTGTCGGAACCGCCGATAACGGACTATTATAGCCAAGCAAACTGAACGTTTAAAATCAAGTCCTTGTATGGAAAACTTTTTTAGATAAAAACGTTCATAGATTATTATCCAAGACAGCGCTACAATCTTCGAACATATTTTTCAGATCGGATCACTATAGCATATAGCTGCCATACAAAATGGCCGCTGAAAATCACGATAAAGATATTTTTATACCCTTTCTTGCTATAAGAAATGCACCTGTGACGGGTATTATAGCTTCGGTGCAGCCGAAGTTAACGCATTTTCTTGTTGTTAATTAATTGTATGTGTTTATTTACAGATCACTGCGTTTCATTGTGATTCTGCCCGTGCTGATTTGTTTCATTTGTACAATTTTAAGTATTTTAATATTATTTCAAATTTATACATAACAATACCAAAAAAATTGTTATAAGCGTAATGCAATTAATGCTAAAAGTATTTTTTCTATTAAATTGTTAAAGGTAATCTAATTACAATCACAATTATAAATTTAAGCTGGAACAATATGGCCATCCGCATTCGGTTATCTATATACTGCATAGGTTAGTTTTAAGATTTGCAGTGAGTGCTGTGAAGGATCTGATCGTGTTTTCAAACACTTGAGTCAGTCGTGAGAGAATTTTTGGTTTGGTGACATATTTCGGTTTGTAAAGCTTGACAGAGTTGTCCTATTTGTGACAGATGTTGCTCATTTTGAAGTGTGGACTTATTGTGAATTGAGCTGTCATCTTTTTTTCTTAAGAAAAGATGTAGAAAAATTCAAAGCAGTTGCATTTTGTTGAACTGCGAATATTTTTTTTTTACCATACAAAGTTATGGTGCACAACTTAGGGGTCTTACTGGGTCTCTATACCCTCAGTTTCAGTATTGGTGGGAATATTTTAACTTGTTACACTTATGACAGTGGGCAGATAGCAATATATACCATGCAAAAAAGCGGTAAAAGCAACAACAATATCAAATGTTGGTGTAATGCGCATTTGCAACAGCAGCAGCAACAAGAAAACAACAAAATCCGTATGCAACAAATTGCAAAAATATGACCAATACAACAAATAACAACAGCAAAAAAAAAACAATTTATATGAAAAAATCAAAAGGAAGCAAAAAAAAACGTAAAAGCAATTCAACTGGTCTTACGCCAAGCAGTCTGAGAAAGCGAAATTTTTAAATAAACTAACATCAATATTAATTTTTCAGAAAAAAAATCTTTTTCAAAAACAAGCTATGCAATAAATTATAACATTTAATTTTCTTTACTTGACTACAACAATGAAATCAATTACTAAAAAACACCAGTAAATTATGAGCAATATATACGTATATATGTATATATATATATATGTCCCCAGTGAAGCAAAGCCACATAACATACATGCTTACACGCAACTTCAAGTAGCAAAAATTGAGGGTATACTGCAAGCACACGCCATTGAAAAAAGTGGAAAATGTGGAGAAGCGCTAAAAATAGGGAAACTATTGTCTAGCCATTAGTCATGTAAGCGAAACACAAATTTCTAAGCGAGCAAAGATAATACACACACATACACTAGGTACATGCTTACATATATAAATATTTATAAAAAATAAAAAAAATTATTGATTTAGTAACAAATATGCTAATTATAACTGTAATAGGCATAGGAAGTAAAAATAATAGAAAACTAAGTTTAGTGCCAGCCAGCCTAACACAAAACGGAGCAATTCTTAACTTTAGATGTCATAGCATATGTATGTATTTACACAAGTACATATACAATATAAAAAATATTTGCAATAAATAATAAAAGCAAAAAAACAACTGTTGGGGGTTTCTAAAATTGTAAGCGCTGCTGTTAAATAAGTATAAAAATTAGAAAATGCACTTAAATTGACTAAATGCAGATAAAAAAAAACATTAAACAAATTTTTTTGTTTAAATTATGCAGTAAATTTTTTTACTAAATTTTAAAATTTAATTATGCGACATAAAAGAAATAATGCCATTTTTTTCTTAAGTTAATAAGTTTATGTTACACTAGAAAGCTCTTTCGCCTAAAATTATGCAACAACTGCGCGTACACAAAATAAATAGAAGATAAAAACGAATTAAAAATAATAAATTCTGTTATGCTGTAAATTTTTTGACTAAAATTAATAATTATGCGTCTTATTGCATACAAAAATTAATGCTGTTGTTTACTAAAGTTTGTAGGCCTACACCAAAATAGCGCTTTCGCCTAAAATCATGCAACACTTTTTCAAGAATCGTATATATAAAGCGAGGTTTTTGACCAGACTTGTCGTGAACGGCAAATTTTGTATAAGTATTTCGAAATATTATATCTTAAATCATGCATTTCAACAATCTAAATACAAATTTTTATCGAACAAGATTTTTTGTGAACATTTTTCTTACAACTACTGTAAGTTCATTGTCTCTTCGTTTCACAACACGAACTCGCTGGCGAGGTTCGAAAATGCCATCAATTATAAAATTATAAATGTATAACTACAGCTTAAAAGATAATTTTCAATAATTTTTTCTTCAGTAAAGTTTTAGTACTATCACTATATACACTCCTTGTTCTAACCTCACTTTTGTTATATTTTTCAACAGACATATACAAAGCGCTCACAATAGATACCCCTAAGAAATAAAAAATTAACAAATAATACTTTATAAATCTATTTGAGTCAACATTATGCTGAAAGCACAAAGCAAAGTTGTTGGAACCTAGTCAATCTGCCCAAAAAAAATTTTGAAACATTAAAATCATATGCCGATATAGTTGTAAATAGCTAATAAATTAGTATACGCCAACAAAGAATGCATAAAAAATTTCAAACAAAACAAAAGTGATTTATAAATACATAATCTAGTAAACAAAAAGTTTCATTATTAATAATAAAAAATAATAATAATAATTTAATAACATATAAAATTATATTTAAAAAAATAAAATAAAAGACAAAAATTTCATAAAAAATAAAATAATAATTTAATAAATAAAAAAATTATTACTTAATAAATAAAAAAAATCATAATAAGTTAACGCAAAGCGTACTTTTAACATAACAAGACACATAAAAAATAAGCTTCACTAACAAATACACTCATAAAAATTATAAAGAAAATCATAATTTGCAAGACGGCTGGTTACTGACACAAAAATTAATACAAATTTGTACTAGAAACCTCTAATAACCGTTTCTCGGAACTGATTCGGGTATTAAAATTGTTTCTATTAAGCGCTGCTGTATGTTATGCACCATATTGTTTGAAGTTCAACAAGAAGACTGCTTTCGGCTATAGGAAATAAATTAAAAATAATATAAAAAATATTTCGCTGCTTTCAGCTTGTGTCAGCAATCAGCGGTGTGGAAAAAGCTCCATAAGCTAAGTTTACGAGTATAATGTGCGTTCCTAAATACTTGTACACACATATGTATGTACATATTAGGGTGTCCGTTATTTCCGAAGTCTATTTGGTTTTTTTTAACGCGCCTTGAAGTTTCAGTTTTTTAACTAAAATAAAAAATAAGATTCAAACGTAAACAAGCACTTTATTTTCAAGGTATGGTAAACCGTGCCTAAATCATTTAACTTTTACTATGTGTTGTATAACATGGAATTTTTTAACATTTTGTATTAAACAAGTAAACCCACAACCTTGAAAAGTTCACATTCTAATACAAAATTTTTCACTCTTCAAAAAAGGTCTTGATAATTTTTTTCATAAAAGCACTATTTTAAAAGTTGAGCGCAATTAAAGTTACATATACATCAAATGACCTGAGCATGCATACAATTAATTTCCACATTCTGTGTTGCTCATACGTCATGGTGTACTATATGTATACAGTACATTTCATGCATAACTTTAACTGCGTATAACTTTTAAAACAATGTTTTTAAGAAAAAAATGAATAAAATATTTTTTGTAGAGTGGAAAATTTTGTATTAGAGTATTACTTTTTCAAAGTTTTAGATTTGTTTGTTTTGAAGTTAAAAAAAATGATTGCAAAAGATCTAAAAATCTCATCTAAAATGTATGAGAAAAGTAAATTTTTTAAAAACGGTTTAAATTAAAAATAAGAAGCTGTTTTACGAAACAAAAAAACTTTTTAAGAAACAACTTTTGTTTGAAAACAAAAAAAAAAACAAAAAAACAAAGCAACTTGGTAAAGAATAGACACATATGGCACACATATGTATGTACATATATGCACGTACATACCATCTGATTCAATCGTTTAGAATTATGATTAATCAATTCACACTCGCACACAAACACATACACAAGTACACACACAAGTACACTTAGTGTACTTATCAACACTCATCGATCGACTCATACGGCCTAGCAATATATATACTGTTCTAGCATTAGTTTTACTATTAATGAAAATTCAAATATTTAGTATATACATACAAGCATACAATTAATATAAAATAATATATATATATACATAAACATAGAGATATATGATATAAAAAATAAAATTGAAATATTTTTAGCGCATATTTTTGTATTGTAAAAAATTATAATTATTATTTTACTTAGTTACTACGTATGAATTACGAAACTAAATAAATTGAACTTTGAACATTTGAAAATAAGCTGAATAACAGAACATAAATAACAGAACATAATAAAATGTTATAAAACAAAATTTTGCAGTATGAAAAGGTAATATCTTGAAATTATGTACACGTGCAATAAATAAAAAGAATAATATGATGAACAAATTGCAAGATTCTGCTTTAATTTGTCGGTATATGAATAACAGTATATAGTTTTTTGTTTATTAAATTTTTATTTTAGTGTATTATTAATGTTTTTCAGGTTTTTTATTCTGTCACAATAAAAAGTTTAACAAAAAAAAATTTAAATAATATTGATATTAAAATTAAGTTTGCCAAGCAGTTTCTAACATCCAGACGGAAACTATATAAAATATTTACATATGTATTTCTGAGTCGAGTTAGACATGTCCGTCTGTATATACGCATACTAGTCCTCAGTTTTTAAGATATCGCTTTACAATTTTACTCACATCCTTTTCTAACCAAGAAGCCGCTCATTTGTGGGAACCGCCTAAATAGGATCACTATAGCATCATAGAGCAATTAGTAGGAAATTTTTTTATTTATGAAGGTTACTCTCGCTTTGGTGCAAGCGAAGTTAACGTTTTCTTGTTTTTTTTTTTTTTTGTTTTAGGTTTAGGTTTTGTAAGCTTCATTGCCAAAATTATATAGTGTTTATTTATATACATAATAGCGTTCGTTATATATATTGGTGGTGGTGAGAACTATCTATTTAATATATTTCTTACTTCAAGTCAAAATTTTGTAGCTAATAAATTTGTCCTTGTTAGAAACATGAATATTTTCTAGTTTTATATGCACATTTTTTAATATTTTCTATTGCTAAGCACAAGGTACTGCATGTATTTAAGAGCAGGTAAAACAACGTAATAACATTCAACAGTATTTGAAAGCTTATGTAACCCCCCATTTGCTCCATACGTTGGACACAAATCACAAAGAGATGAAGCTTGTTCAAGCGTCGCTGAATAAAATGTATAAACCAATTGTATATATATAAATTTTTTTATTTTTTATTTATTAATTTTTCATGACAATTTTCGCCCTAACCTTTTAACTTAAGATAAAATACGAAATCAGTGCAGTAAATTTCTATTTCTTATATCAAATATTATTATTAAAAAATTTACTACTTTTTGGCCTACAGATTTTTTGTCAAATAATCTACAAACCTATACTCCGTAGTCGCATTAACCTTTTAGGAACACCAACAATTTCTTGTATTAAATAAACATTAACATAACATAACATATTAAACACATATTCTGTATTTTTAATGAATTTTGTTAATAAAAATAAATCTCATACAATAAATTTGACCATAATAAATCTTACAATCTCTGCAAACGTTAAGTCTACATGTAATTAAACATGATAGCTGATTAAAATTTCTTTAGGAAATACACGCGTAATACATTTAAAGTCAAAATACAATGTATTTAAGTATAAAATCTTAAAAGTAAATTAAAGTAAGTACCAATGAAGTGTGTTTATTGCGTAGGTCTTTTGTACACAAACAAAAAAATTTAGAATAAGGAAAGAGTTTTAATGTACAACGTGATTTAGAGCAAATAAACTTGAAATAAAAATTACAATAAATATGCTTTTATTTTGACAAAGTTTTATTTTTCTACTTCATATAAGTTTTTAGAACATTCACCCTTATATTAAATCAAATAAATAAATTCAATAAAAACCCTTATATAATGGCATTCCATTTATCACTTTCATTTTTTGAACACTCATTCAGCAATAGCAGTGCATACGCTCGTCTCGCTTTTTCTTGGTGAACCGTCTTCAACTTCCAGACCCGCTAACATAGCCAAAAGCTCCGCATCGGTTATTTGGGGTGTGGGCGCAGCGCTTCCTATAGACTTGGATATATTTGCGTTTTCATTTTTATTTATTGGCTTGACGGGCGTTTGACCCGTTTGGCCGAGTATTTGTTGTAATTCACGTTCCAAAGCATCATTATCATTGAAATCAGCGCCACCAGCGGCAATATCTGATATGCCTGCATTAGCCAAGGTATCTTGTATCTCTTGATGTGTCTCCATAGTGTCACGCACCTCGGCAATAACTTCATCGACATTGTCATATTTCAAACCAGAGTCGTTAAGCGCTTTTTGTAAAGCCTTTGAACCAATCTTGTAAGCATCAAGTATTTGTCCATGACTGTGTGCCTCGTCCACGCTAGTTATGAGCGATTCTATATTATGTAAAGCTATGCTACGTTTTTCTAAAAATAGAAATATTGCAATTTAATTATTTTTACCTACAAATAGTTTTATATGTTTGTAAGTAACTCACCATGATTTTTCTCCTTTAAAAGTTTCTTTCGCAAGTAAGTCTTAGCCAATTGGCGTTTATTCTCTTTTATGTATTGGCGTGCTTTCTCCTCATTTTCCTTTATGTCTTCCTCCAAGTTTTCCAATTGTTTCAACAAACTGGCTTGTGTCATTTTAAGGTTGTGCACGGCATGATCAGTCTCAGTGATTTCAACGCTTTTATCATTATTTGCTGGAAATAGTAATTTCAATAACACTTTTTCAAGCCTAGTTGTATGGTATACTCACCAGGTATTTTGATCAAGTGTATTTGTTGTTCTTTGTCTTCTAGTTTGTACTCCAGTCCAATTTTTCTTTGACAATGCAACACGTGCAAGCATAAAAGTAGACAATCTTCTTTAAGCGCCAAAACAGCGTTCGAGAGTTCTCTAAATTTTTCATAATGCAGCAGTTCGCCCTGATGTTGTTGCAGCACACTTTGGTGCAACTGTTTACAAAATTTCTATAATAAAATTTATTTATGTAAATGCGCATAAGCGTATAATTACTGGTATTCACTAACCTTCATAACTTCTAAGTGAACATATTCCAGCAAGGCTGCTTGATTCTCTGCCTGTAGCCCTATTCTGCTCTTCAATGTTTGCCAGCCCCATGATATTGGACGTTTTACAAAACTATTCATCGCCCAACCGCTCCATGTATTTTCTGGATCATATTCAAAGTCAGCACGTGTACGTATTTTCTTGGCGTGCAGCATCTCGCTAAAAACTGTGTCCAAACCGGAGGGTATTCGATCACCACGGGCAAATGTGTGTTGAAGGTCGTGTTTGCAAAAGCAGCCAGTGCCTGTGTGCTCACAATATAACGCAATCATATCTTGCCAAAACTTTAATTTTGAATCGTAGTGCTCTGGATTAAGTTCTCGTATGCGAAATGGTGCCAATAGTACCAACATGCGAGCATCATCCTTCCAGCAAGGTGGATATGGAAAGATATTACTGCCTTCTGAAGAATTGTTGTCCCCTTTGCTTGAACTGCTGTTATTGGCATTCCGATCCTTTATTGGTGTACGCAATGGAGTGGAGGAAAACATTTGACTGTAATAATAATAATTTGTTTTAATAGTTTACTACTAAGATGTAATTAATTGCGCTTTGTTTATTATTTTGTCCAATTGAGTTCACAGGTCTATTTTTAATGTTGCTCAACTGGCGTACGTTTAAATATGCAGAGTTGTATTTCCGGGTCTGAAAAGTTTTAGTACATTTAATGATTTCAATATATATTACTTTGTTGATATAGTTTTATAAAAACATATTTACAAATAAAATAACTATATCTAGAAGTAATTATTTTGTTAAAAATTTCAGAAATTCATAAAAGGTACCAAAAATTATAACAATGATACATAAAATTTGTAATTCGTAAAGTATATAACTATATAATATTACAGAATTAAGATTTGAGAACAATAAAAATGTATAAACAAATATATTATTTTCTTTATACATGTTTAATAACTTTTTCATTTCTTTATACCAATAAGCAGATAATAAGTCGCAGTGAACACAACCTAACGCAATTAAATAACGATACAAACAAAAATATAACCAACTGATTACTGTCAATTGTAGGGTCAATTGTCATCGTGTGTTTTCCTTTCATTGGAAAATTCGTGGGTGCGAGTGAAAACGTGAGATTTGTGTGAAAGTTTTTCAGCAAGCAATAAGAAAAACATTAAATATATGTGTAAATAGAGCCTATATATAAAATTCGTTCAATAAGGTGCAGCATTGGCTGGCCAATTTCAACAGAAGGACATAACCTTGAAACATTATTTTTTACTTGCATCTGCAGATCTACTGAATCCTTGTTTTTGCACGTAAACATACGAAGGCCAGTCACCGCCAAGCCAATCAATGTGAAGCAACAAGAAAACTAAATAAACGAAATTAGAAAACTACTTGTGGCGATAGATGAAAGCAATAAATCGCCGCGCTGAATCATTTCGTTACGTTTGATAAGACACTGGCGTTAATTTTTTACGTAGAAGAAATTGCCATCGAATGTATGCCATTCCAGCTGAAAAGATATTAAAATAGCTGTATACACAACGTGTCGCGAGTGTATAGTGCGCGATTATTTACATTCACGATTTTTTCATTGAACTTGTGATTACTGTGATTTGTTTTGTGAAATCTTTAGTCATTACCAACGTACATACGTAATACGTCAACAAATAAAGTGTGGTATTCGTTCGCTTGCCCATTTAGCAACGACGTCATCAGTGTAGATTATACATTACATACCTACATAGTTTTGTTACATTTGCATTATAAATATTGTCACCGCCGTTTCTGTAAAGGGTTTGAGCGGGTAGATCAAAAACCTTATTGGTTAATTACAACGACATGCAAGACGAAAAAATGCTCAGATCACAATTGGCTAAAGGTAAGCATTTAAAAAGTATGTATCAACACATTGCTTTCAAAAGTATTATTTCTTAAATACATTTGTTTATATTATGGAAGTAAACAATATGTTATGTTTTAGAATAAAAATGTAATTTTACATACAAACTAAGCTATTTGTTTATACGTAGCTTTAAAATTATACATACCATTTAAGTGCATACACATTCCGTATTATCGCACTTCGTACACGCGCCGAATAAAAAAAAAACTATAGATCAAAGAAGGAATATGAGTAGAAGGATGAAGAGAGCAACTCAATCGACGTTCAATCTGCGAGTAACTTTCGTTCATTAGCCAACACTCAGTATATTAGTTTGTTTGTTCATGTGTGTATAGAAATCTGCGTCCACTACTTTGTATGTAAACATACAATGAGCCGCCGTATCGTATGATTTTAGTACCCTACAACTCGCATTACCAGTACTATAGAGCGTTTAGATAAAATGATTGCAAATTTTATAATATAAGACAGTCAAAATTTAAGAAATTGAAAAAAAGAATGCTAAAGTCAAAAAAGTTTGGCAAATTTTTTTTTTCAGATGCAGTCTTGTTACAGTGAAAAAATATACATTAAAATTAACATTCAAATATTGTTGACTTTGATGAAGATTATTTCGTATCAACAGAATTTTACCACACGAATTTATTATAAACAAACTTTCAGCAATTTTGTTAAATAAAATAAAGTATTTTGAACTGATTGATTAAATATTTAATAAATAGCAACAATTTAAAAAAATTAAAATAAAATAAAAATAGTAAAAAAAAAGATAATTAAAAAAATTAATTTTACGTAAAAAAATAAATTAATAAAATTGCAAATTTACCGTAATTATTTTATCTACATATATATGTACGTACCGCTTTTTAGTCCAGCATTTCTAAGAGAAAAATGTTTCTACAAAAATCCAGACAATTTTTTTATTAAACTGAAGCGTTTAGTATATTAAAGTTTTGGTATTTTAAATATGCAACTTTTATTTTTCTAATTATGTTTTTATCATTACTATTGCGACCTTTTCGGTCAATCTGTGAGATAAATTATTGTAAAGATATTCCAACTTCCAGTTGATATTACACCGCCTATATTGTTCAATAGGTGCTTCAGGTTAATGAAATTGAAAGATCGTGTTACTCTGTATCTGCCTAAACTGAATAAAATCGTGTGAAAACTTGCCCTAGACCCCATATAACTAATATCAGAATTATCAAACATCTAGTTGACTTTATTCCTTAAACATATGTATATTGGTGATGGTATGTGAGATACCTTAATAAAATTCAAGGAGCATCTTTTTCTGTTAATAATATGTTTTAATGTTGAAAATAGAACAAAAACCTCAACCCTGTATCGACCCCGACATACCAAATATATGTTCAGCGTGCAATGAGTCCCCGCATGCATACCCAGCGAACCCCACACATCTAACACCCTTGTCGCTATGGTCGGACCCCGTGGAAATAGCACATTTCCTAGGCCGTTAGATGCTTTCGATGACAACCAACGCGAACCTTACCACCCAAGCGGGGGTTAGATAACCGCTACAACAACAATAACATTAGTGTTGGTCTCGACTTTGGCTTAACCCCATATCACTAAGATAATGAATTCCGATCCTCTGGTTGACGCTTTCCACATAAACTCAATATATTAAATTTAGCCTTTTCGGTTGACTTTAAATCACATATATCCGATTTCAAAAGGATTTTAATGTAATTTTAGTTGACACGAAGTAAATATAGCAATAAAACTAAGTGAGTTTATGACCCATTCAGGATTTCATTGAATAATGAATGCCGAATTCTTCACCTGAAGGTTTTTCGCAGGTTTTGATCCTTGCAAGTTGGAAGAGTACGAGTTACACCCGAACTTAGCACTTTCTTACTTGTTTTATTTTGTATTTCATCAGCTGAAGCTGCAATTTTTTTAAATAACTCAAAAGCTTAGAAACAAGTATTTTATTTCAATTAGTATTTATTATACACCTCCGACGCAGCAATATTGACCATGCTCTTGATAAGCTCAATGTTAGAGTTCAAAATAATGCATTTATTTTGGCTGATTTTCACGTGTATTTATATATCGCTTGCATGAAAGCCCAAAATTCCAGGGACAGCGTGTCTTTCTTATCATGCCAAAGAATTATAAGCGGATGTTCATCATTCGAATATACATAAATATCTAATTAACGTTAGATTGGAGTTCTTCTCTCAAATATAATAAAATTTTAACAGATATTTTAACAATACTCAAATTAGCAATTTAACCATTAGATGAAGTAATCATTACGTAGTAGGGAAATAGGTTTTCATATAACCGAAGTTATTTGAAAATATCAGATACGCAGTGATATATTAACAAAAAAATCCAGATACAGTGTTGTGCATAACATATGCAGCAGATTAATAATAGGTTAAAAATATCCCATAAAATAAAGCATAAAACATTAACATGCTGTTACAACAAAGGCAATAGAAAGTTTCATCAACATACGCTCTTTTAAAAGCCTTAAAACTTACGAAGTTTATCCACTTTCAAGTCAGAAAAAACTCGCTCTTTTGTGAACTTTTATTTTGAATGGGCATTTCGTTTAATAAATAAAATTAAAAAAAGTGCATTTACAAAATTTCGTGTACTTTAATAAACGTTGATACATTTTTTAAAATTTTGCATTCACTTGTACCCCCAGCCGATCTCCAGCAGGACCTTCGAAAAAAAGGTGTCTAGCTGTGAGCAAAATTTTTCTGCTTAAAATTGTCTGCATTCCAAAAACCATTATTATCCCAGATGATAATGATCGAAGTACTAGTCAAAATCGAAAACAGGAGATTGTGGTGAAAATTTACCTTTCAGAGTGGCTTAAAAATCGAAATTACTACATACTATATTAAAAATCTTATTCCTTCGATCATTACCACATATTTTAATCTAAGAAGGTTATGTAAAAATTTAGAGCCGATCAGTGCGGCCGTTTTGGGAGAAAATTTGCTCACCAACTCTGAAATCATCGTGTTACTGCTGCCTGTAGCATTGTGCTACTGTTGTCTGCAACATTGAAGGTTTTGTTTCTTTTAAATTGCATAAATATACTTTATTATACTATATAATAATATAATATATTAATTTTTTATTATTATTATTTTTTTTTTTGTTTAAGAAATATGTATTTTATATAACAACTGCGTCATTATCAGTTGCATGTGTTTTGCACATTGTTGTATACTAACATCCTCATCACCAGCATCGAACTGTTTGAATTTTTGTCTAACCTCAAAATAAGCACTACACGGTACATATAAATTTTGAGTTTTGCAAGTTTTAACTAACCTAATCGAACGTTTTAACCAAATATGTACAATCATTACTATAAGGTAATCTAACAGTGTCATATCTTCCTAAAAAACTGCTTAGAATCAGCGCATCTGCCGAAATTTGAAATACTACCATTGTTACTCTACAATTTTTACGTACATATTTTCAAGCAGCTGGTATTTTAACGGCAAACACCTGTATATACCGTTATACACAAATATAATCCCAAATACTATCTGTCGTTTAAACCTGTCAACGCTCTTTACATGTTTTCATATTTCGTTACTCGTGTACTCGGAAAAAACGTTACGATCTCAGGTCGAACCAAACCAGTGCACAATTGTGTCATTAACTCCAACATCTTTATTATGTATACAACAACTTCGCAAAACCCGATCACCTCAAAGGTGAGCAAGTAGAAAAGTAAACATGCATACATAATTTGTTGCGTATTTACGTAAGTACACGCAAAAAATGCTGTAGCTAACTACAGTAGAGCGTAATACAACAAATTTTTGTTGAAGAACCTACGAAACTGCAAGCCGTAACATATATAATATACATATATACAGAGTATAGCACACGTAAAAGCTACATGTAAAATCGTCTGACTTTTGCTCGGCACTAGCGCTCTTTCGGCTGCTTGCTTAATCTCACACTTTTACCTTATATATACTACATATGTATGTATGTGTGTATGTTTGTATGTTTGTAGACATTTCATTTGAATAACTAAAAACGTATATAATATAAATATGTAAATTGTTTATACCTATTCATATCTACATACATACATATGTACATATGTAGTTACTTGGAGCGCGCCCGGCTTACCCAGCCATGCCATGATCGTTGTGCATTCAAATGTTCAGCACGCGCGCTCGCGAACAGTCGTCTTTGCGTTTCCATTAAGCCATTTGTGGTTGATCAGACAAACGTGTTTCAAATGGTGTGACTTTGAGTGAAAGAAATTTGAAATAAAAGAAATCGCTACGCTCAACCGCGAACACAACATGTAAACGAGTAAAAGTGGCATTTGAAACGCTGGAATAACATAGATTGCGCGAAACGTTGCCCAAAGTTGGCGAAATTTTTCCTTTTTATATTTTGTGAAAGTCTAGTGTGAGAAAAAATTCAACAACAAATAGGCATATGATGCTGGTGAAAGGATTTGCAAGAAAGGATATTTAAAAAAACGAAAAAAATTTAATTTTAAATAAATCAATCATTAGAAGACACTGTTTTTTATTTGGCGCAATAAAAATAAAAATAACCAACAATTTGTTAAATAAAAAAAATCTCAAAATTATTTTTTCCACAACAAAAAGTTGCATGTAAAATGTGCAAAAGCTTTTTGCAAGTAACAGACTAAAAACTATTAAATTAAAAATAATATAAATTTATTCCAAAAAATTTTCACTGTGATATTTTTCTACCATTCGGCTACCCGCAAGGCAACGTAGCTGCTATTTATACATACATAAAATAATACTTTTTTTAAATTTAATTCAACCAAAAGTTCTTAGTTTAAACACAAAATGAAAGTGCCCGCGAAAGACTCGAAATATTCCATAAATTTGAAAATTTTCAAATTGCAAAACTACAGCACCGCGCCGAAAATGTGCGGCGGCAGTGATAAAAAATCACCGTCACCCACAAATAGCACAGCGCCTGCCGTGCTCACCAAGCGCAACTCTTGGCGTGCTTCGTGGAAATTTTCAGCTGCCAAACAGCAACAGAAACAACAGCTGTCCGAGTCCACACAGCAACCAGAATGCGAATGCGACGCTGAATTGCCGGCTGATAAGAGCAATCATTTGGATAGCAACAATGACTCATCAATTGCCGCTGACAATCGTTCACAACATTGGGCGGATGCCTTGGAACGCATCTCGACGCCGCCAAATGTAGAGTGCGAAAATGGGCCGGCAGCGCAGCAGCTGAATCGTGAACTTGATGAATTTATGTGTGAGTTTTATTTTTTACAAAATGAATTAACAAAAAAAGCAAATGAAAACAAATACAATAACGCGCCTACTTTAAGAACCGTTGAACCGTCGTCTGCGCCACTTGGAGTGCATTTCAAAGGTCCACTGCACTTAATTCACAATATTTTGATACACATATTTATGTATATAATTTTGGTATGCGTTTTAAAATTCATTTTGTCTCTCATGAAATTTTAATTTTCATGTGTACACTGCATGGCACGCTCCGCTCGCGAGCCAATGCCTTTCGTCTGCCGAATAAAGGTCAGCATTTGCTGATAAGGCATCGCATATTTAATTATTACTATTGCACTTAATCATGGAAATTTGGAATTATATTTAGTCAATGCATAGAAGAAAGCAATGAAAGCGAATTTATAAAATTTTATTTTATTTCAAAACATAAGCGCAAGTTCGAAAATTCGTCTCGATAACTTTTGTCGAAATCAATTTTTGCTTTAAGCCTCTATCTTGTTCCAAATATGATTTAAAACGTAAGAATATAAAACTCTTGCCCCTTTTAGCATCGAAATAAGTGCTTTTAAAATAAATTTTCAAATTTCATTCATCAACAAGGACTTTAGTCGCAGTCTAATTTATATAATTTTCGAATTTCACTTATTAACAAGTGCTTTTTTTTTGCGAATTGAAATGATTTTCACTTTAGGCCTGTGTTCTGCGTGTGTTACTTTTCGGTCTGAAAATAAAAGTTCAAATCTTGACTATTTTATCATCGAAAAAAGTGTTTTCGATATAATTTTCGAGTTTAATTCTTCATTTCGATTTCAACAAACTTTAAAACGAAATTCAATCCTGTGTTCTGTTTTACTATTCGGTTTGGAAATTAATAAGGTACAATTTCTGACCTGTTGGGATCTTATAGGTAGTGTATTAGCTTTCGAAATCATTTTCGTATTTCATTCAAACAAGTTTGGAAATTTCTTTACGTTTCTTTTTAGATATTACCTAGCTAAATTATTTCTTCGGTCTTTCGTCATTTATTGATTTCACTATGACACAAATATACATACATATATTAATATACGCGTATTTTTGTAGCATATCCCTAGGCGGTAGAGCTCCATTTTGCAAAACTCCGCTTTCATTGTAAAATTTTGATTTTGAAGCTTGAAGCTTCAATGGCAGAGTAATGAACTCATCTTTCTATATTTTAATAAAGAAATAAATGTTCTAAGATAATGAAATTTCACTATCTAAGTATTAAAATTTTTGTTTTTGGATCTATTGCTTTCTAGATAAGCTGAAAATTAAACTTTCTTAAGCCTTCAATTACCTAATATAAAAACTTAATGTTGTTATAAATGCTATATGCAAATTTAAGAAATTATCAGTTGTTTATTTAGTGAAAAAATTATTGAAAAAAATCTGAATTTATTTAGTGTTTAGTTTTACTTCACTAAAGCTGTGCTCTATGACCAAAGTTCAATTACGCTTGCACTTATTTACATAGCTACTTCTCAATTCAACATTGTTTCATTTAAATTCGCCCAATAAGCTAAAAGATTATAAGTGTTATTCCATAATCGCATGATTATTTGTGTTTGTATTCACAGCAGCACGCAGCCACCGCCTGAACGCGTGTGCTGGAATGATAATTTAAACAAAAATCAATATGAATCATTGCACTAGCGGAAGAAGCTTTGATTTGTAGAGCACTACAATTTTCGCTTGCTGAATGAAACTTTCCAACTTGTTTATTTATTTTTTGCATCATTCAATTTAATTATCAGCAGTTTGGATCCTGGGAATGCTTGTAAACATAGAATTTTGCGAATTTAATTTTTGCCGAATTTTTAAAAGTCATGCATTGTTTACAACAACGAATCATAATAAATAATAACACAGCGTGTGCACGCACTACCTTACTGAAAATTGAGATTTTGTATTGTAGTTTTCGTAGTGTTTCTATTTTATTTTTCATTCATGTATTTTACAGTTAATTTGTGTTACTTTAAAAAAATATATATAAGTGTTAAAGTACCTTCCGAAAAAATTCAGTTATGCAAATGCATTTATTGCTCTCAATATCAAAGTACATGGCGGTCGTAAAGCACTTATCACACATTTCATTCCGTTGTGTCTTTACTATTCTAATACCCGCTCACAATGATTTGCATTAAAGTGTTATAACTTTGTATGTTTGACGGTACCGCCTGCTGTATAACAAAAATATATTTATTAAGCGTGTATGCTTTTATAAACTTAAGTGTGCCAATATGATCCGCATACATAAAGCAATTGATTTAGTCATGGTAATTCATAGCTCATATTTAAGGGGCACACCTAGTGTGAAATTTGGAAAAAAATATTTTTTTCATATTTCGATAGTGTATACCTTTTAAAATAACACACTATCATTTCAGCGATATCTCAAATAATTTTCGAGTTTCAGCCTTTTAAAGGGTTGCCACTCAATTCAATCCGGTCCACCAGTATATTTTTAAGCGCGTTTTTCTTTAAACAATATTTTTCGAATTTCCTGCAGTAAGAACTCGATGACAATTTTTTGTGCCTGTTCTGTATATAATTCCACATACTATGACTAAATCGACTTTTTAATCTGATCTAAACTTGTGGTATAATTAAACTTTTAGAAATTTCTTTCTATTAGAAAATATGTATTATATATTAGAATTTTAGCGGTTATATATACTTGCAAGTCAGATAAAACGCGCTTTTTTGTGAATTTTGTTTGAAAAGATATTTTATTTAATAAATAAAATTTAAACTTGTGCATTTACAAAAGTTAATGTACTTTCTCCAGGAGGACCTCCAAAAAAGTGTTTGGCGGTGAGATAGAGCTTAATATTATCTCATCTGTTTCTTCACAACTCCAAAAAATATCTAATTCAATAATCCGAACTTTGACACTTTCTTCCTTTTTCTCTCTTTAAATAAAATTTATGTATTACATTTTGCTGACAAATGCTGATAGATCTAAGAGCAATACATTTGGGTGGCTACTTTGTTTTGTACAGTTTCGAAAAAATAAATACATTATTAAGGCTAAAGTTAGAATGAAATTTTTTTAGACCTAAATTTGTAACTGTAAGAATAAGTTTCGACGACAAACTTTGCTATGCAAAACTTTTATGTCAGAAAAGTACCTTTCGTCTTCTTCTCTGAGCTCTTTACTGAAAGCTACATCCCCATTATTTGTGTTCGCATTGTTTTATGGCCTAAGGAATATAAGCTCTTCAAGTATATCTGATTGTTATAGTTCTTGTGGATCGGAATCAAGTGCATACATGGAAAACTTTTTAATTTGGTGAGGTATCTTCACGAAATTTAACATTGTTTATTGTCCAAGGCAATAATTACAATCTCCGAAGAAATTTAGATCGAATAACTACCGCATATAGCTGCCAAACAAACTGAACGATCGGAATAAAGTTCTTTTATTCTTTTGGAATTTTTTGCATTTGTGTAAGGGTATTATAGCTTCGTTGCAACCGAAGTTAAGGTTTTTTCTTGCTATTGTATATATATTTTATATTCCATTGTAGCGACTAATAACCAGTTTTTTCTGTGTTTCTTCTAATTCAATCATTGATTTGATAAGAAACCTTATCAACATTTAATTATCAAAATGCCAATTCACTTGCAATACTACTGTGTAAAGTACATATATGTACTTACATATGTACATATATGTATATAGTATAAATCCATTATATCTCCAAGCGCTGCACTTTTCGCCATTGTGGGCTTTGCTAGTTTCCTACCTTAGTCCGAACTTAATAGAGTTCTTTAATTGTTAACTGGTTGGCCATTAAAAAGACAACTTATACATATATGTATGTAATATACATATGTACATATCATAGTTGATATTTACTGTCCATTGCCCTTACGAGAGGTCGCGTTAATCATATACTCGTACATGCCCACATATACATTTATATGCACAACACTGTATTTAGTAAAAAAGCAAGCGCTGTGCTTTTGCCGTACTGCTAACACATTTAGTTGTCAATTGTCGCTGACCGCGTACAAAAGCTGTGCCACATATAAGTGTTGTTTATTTTTTAGAAATGTTTATAACCTAAAATAAAAATAAATGTAAATTTCATATAACTCTTTTTATGATTTTGTCTGTGATTTGTTTTTTCTTTATAAATTGACTGGAAAATTTGTTGTGTTTAACTCAAATACCTACTCAAAGTGCAACTAACCTCAAATATTAGTTTGCTACATATAAAACGTATTGTTGTTGTTGTCAGCGAGTTGCATATACGCTACCTTTGTGGCAATTATAAATTTTATTTCTATAAATCCGCGCATTTTACGTCTACGCTTTACAATCGCTGTAGGCTTATCTAACGATCATCTATCGATAAGTTATGCTATAATTTCGCGCGCTCACTCGCCACAGCTGTCTGTTTGTTTGTGTTTTGAGCGGTTTCGCTACAAAGGAAGTGTTTTCGAAATTTCCTCGAATGTTATGCAAATCTTTATATACATAAATATTATTTTAATGCATAAGTGAATTAAATATAATTTTGAATCATATAAAATAGTGAGCGCAGAGCAAAATGCATTTAGAAGCTGCTTTGGAACTTTTACGCACAGGTGACTATTGTTAGTATTGTTTTTACACATACCGCTAGTTAATAATTCACATATTTTTATATCTTTAAGTGTTTTTATAAGAAAAAAAATTTTATTTTGAGGTTATGCTTGTATTTTAACTAAAATAAAATATTTCGAGTTCTTCAATGGTGCTTTTTGTTAAATATCGATATCTGAAAATAGGTATGTGCTGCTAGTCCGCAAATATACAGTTAAACGGACATGGTTATATCGACTCAGCTCGTCACACTGAGCATTTTATGCGTCTCCGACGTTTTCTACTGCGTATTACAAACTTCGGTGGCAAACTTAATATACCTTATTCAAAGTATAAAAATTGAATTTTTGAGGTTATGCTGGTTTTAGATTATCTGTCTAATATTTCACGTTATTGCTTCACAAATGTCTGTTATTGTGTATATTAATAATTTATTTGTAAATTATTCCTCAAATATGAGTGATTCGAGTTCTACTTCTGAGATGGAAAAAATTAAATAAAATTGAATAAAATATTTTTTTTGTAAGTTTTCATCTCTTGAATGGAAATTTTTTAGTTTAAAGCTGAATAATCTTTTTTATACATATATATATGTTTTTATACATATATATTATAAGCATAAATATATTAAAATTCTTCTGTTGCTCTTTTTTTATCGCAATAATCGCTATGTTATATTTTTGTACTTCTGTCATTCCTTCCAAAGCGTAAATAACAAAATAATTCGGCAATAAACTAGAAATTACATATATTGCGTTAATCATTTTTGCCAATATTTTACTTTTCACTTATCAATTCAAGTACTAAACCAAACAATCCGATTTGATAGTTTTAAATATTGCCTAATAAAAAGCTTGCCGTTTATCAAATAAAACTACTAAATGTCATGAAAATATATCGGACTTACATTGCCATTATACTAATCGCAGTGCTGCTAATCAGAGATCTCAGTAATTTGACAATGTGAGCTGTTTTTTTAACACAAATATCGTGACTGCTTAACAAGCATGACTCTTTGACATTTTTTGTTTACTTAAGTAGCCTTTATGACAGTTTCTAACAGTGCTAAATTTGTCGGAGCTCATACATACATATATGAATAATTACGAAACATTTGTACCGGTTAAATGAAAGTTGTCGAACGTTGATATAAAAACACATTGAATATTAATAAAATATAGGTTATTTATATTAATGAATATGACATTTAGTCGTGTGTAAGGTTATTAATAGCGATCATTTATAATTATTCTAAAAACATTTATTCAAACAAATCTTGCTTAAGTTTCAATAAAAACAAAACAGTCGGTAAAAAAGTTTAGTATTTTTCTTCCGTGCATTAATATATATTTCTCATTTTTTTATTATACTAAAAACATATGCGCTATAGTTACATATATTACTTAAATAATTATTTGATTTGTTACTTCCCACTTCTAACTTACGAATATACTCGTATAAAATGTCAATTTAAACGATTAAAATTTAAAATTACAGCTGTGATTACCTTAAGCCTTACTAAACAGACCTTTTAAATGTCAATACTGTTAATTATTCACATTTTTATGGCACATTATAAAAAAATGTGATAAAATGCTTAATTGCCATGACAAAGTGCTAAAGATAGCAATGACGTTTCGTTTTACAATCTGTCAAAGAAATGACATATATGCTTAAATGCCAAACCTGTCAAATATACTGTTCTGCATACCTGTTTTTCCACATTAATTATGCATACATATATCTGTTTTCCTTTATATACATAAATATGTACATATGTTTAAATATATATGCACTCAAATACCGTTACTAACATTCCTTCAATGTTGTCTTATAATTACAGCAATGCCTTGGTTCGGCATGGATATCGGCGGTACACTTACAAAGCTAGTCTACTTTGAACCAAAGGATATAACACCCGATGAACAGGATCAAGAGGCTGAAATTCTACGAAATATACGTCGTTATTTAACCAAAAATTCCGCCTATGGCAAAACGGGGCATCGTGATACACATTTACAGGTGAGTACGTGAGTGAGCGGTAGTACTTTATTTTACCCCCTGTCATTTTCGCATAATAAGATATTTACTTAGTATTTAGCGCCATATTATAGTCAAAATTGGTTGGCTGCTTCCGCTCAAAGCTAAAAATATTACTTTCTATTGTATTATTTGAAGTCATTGACCATTGTGGACTGAGCTAGACTTACTTACATGTGCTCAAGCGTGTGTACTTTAGAGGTTTGTCATAAATTGAAGCCAAAACGTGGAATTTGATATTTTTTTAAAGTATCAATATTATTGTGAAGGTTTCTCTTTGCATTGAATTCTTGGTTTACCTTTTCTAGAAAAATAAATTAAATTGTTGATAATAAATTTGAATAAAAATTCGTGGATAAGTACCAAAAAAAATATCTAAACAATATTACAAAAAAAATTTTTAAATCAAAAAATACTTAAAAAAAAAAAAGTTTTTATATAATATAAAAAAGTAAAAAAAAAAACTTAAAAAGATATATATGTATATTAAAAAAAACTTTTTTTTTAAATAAAATTTTTTTTTGTGTAATGTAAAGAAAAGTAAAAAAGGTTTAAAAAATATATATGTATATTTAAAAAAAAATTAAAAATATATACATTTTATAAAAACTGGATTTGTAGAAAATAATATATGTATATACATATATTTGGAATATTTAACTCAATCAAGCATCTACCAAGTCATAGTAATACAATGTTTAGTTACGCATATGAAACTTGGCGCACCCTGTATTATTAGTACCATACATGTACATATGTATGTAGGTATGTATGTATATACATATATCTACTCATTTAAAAATTACATAAAGTAAATTAAACATTTGCTTCCGTGAAAGCCGCAAATATTTATTTTAATAACTTAACTTTACTTAAACTCTAATTACTCAATTAAAAATATTTATATACTATAATTATGTAATGCGTGTTTTTTCTTGGCTAATTTTTAAATTTGTACAGTCAATTTCCTAACAATTTGTTCGTATATTTGTTTTTTATTTTTTTACACTCTCCACACGCATTCACATGCTAATTTAGCAAATCTCTTTGTTGTTTTTGTGATTATTACTTTGTCTATTGACATTTACATTGCATTATATCATTACGAGTATTATTTATTTTTTATTGTGTTTCTATTAGTGACGCACGTGGAAATAGTTTTTTATGTTTTAACACCTAATGCCATGCCCATTAAGTGGTGAAAAATAAATAAATTGGAAGAAATTTGCTGACGGTAAATACAATAACCATTATAACCCTTGAGTTCAACGCATTTAGTCAAGTGCTTTTAAATATTATTTATTTATTTCCTAAGCTAAAGCAATCTTTTACTTTAGTAGCAGCAGAACTTATATAATTTTTTAAAATTTATTTTTACGTTATATTAATACTATTTTATAATTTTTTTTAGGGTTATAAGGTTTTAGTATTTTTTCAGTTTTGACATTTACGAATCACTTATAATAAATAATGCTATAGGTGAGAACAAGTTTACACAAAAAATAATAATGTAATTGAATAATGTGCAAACTATCAGGTTTGACACGCTTCTTACCGAAAACATTAACCAAAATGTGTTGCGTTAAACCATAAGGGATGATAAACCCTTCGTGTCGTGAACAAGCAGCTGCCAAACACCTTGCTGAGAGCAAATTTGGTCTAAACCCTGCCTTCCTTTAAATACAATATATATTTTCCGCTTTCGCGCATCTTTGAGTACCTTCACATAAATTTATATACCCTATATACCCACTTCGGCCATTAGTTATTTATTATGCGTAGTCTTTTAATTGTATACAGTGATCCAATAGTTATGCAATTCCATATTTACATATGTACATCTATACTATATGCAAATATACCTATATGTATGTACAGTCATGAATTTTAAAATGCGTCTAGCACATTTGCATACATTTGTATGTATTTGAGTTTAAGTACATATATGAATGTATGTAATTTCACTGTTACCAGGCAATTTTAAATATTTTTTCGTGTCCTATCCTCATCCACTATTAACGTAATTTTGACATTTTTAAATTATTGACATGTTCTATATATAACCAACCAGCTTAAAAACGACCAAAATTCTGGATGAAATTCAACTTAAAAAGAAAACGCCGCAATTTTGTTAATTTTTGATGTTTTTTTTGCCCTTAGGTCATTATTCATTCAAAAATTTGACTATGTATTCTTAAAATATGTATAAACACACCCTTAAAATTTTTAAACCATTGATAAAACAGTATATTTTCGCCTTTTTAGGCTGTCACGCTAAGTGTGCCTTAAGTTTTCCATTCAACAATTCAAAAAAAAATCTTGCAAAAATTATTATTGTCAACATCGAACCTTAGTTTAGCGCCTTTTTGGTTCTTTTGTGGCTCTGTTTCGAAAAGCTCACAAAAGCTCACTATTCTCTTCCGTATTTAGCAGTTTTCAAAATTAGTCTAATACTGTTATTAATTTACTTCCCTGTTAAATTTCGTCTTGTTGGCTCAAAATCTGGAATCCAACCCATTCCTTTGACTTTTAACTCAATATTTACTTTTAAAGCTTAATTTCTTACGTCTTCGACATTACTTTGTGTAAAACAAGGCCCATTGTTATGATTCTTTTTTTTTTTAATGAAACAGTTGAAATCTATTTTGAAAAACCAATGTTACAGTATAGTAAGTAATTTGAAGAATATTCTGTTAAATTTTTATGGAGAAATATTAACATATACGGCATTAGCAGCCATTACTCTGCAGCGATTCGGATAAAAGTTGAATTGCGGTGCCCCGCATTAAACGCTGCTAGAACAACTGAAATCAAAAAATCAAAATTATATCGTTAGGTAATCGCTTTGTCCAGATAAGTCTGGTGGGTTTTTCGAAATTTCAATTTTTAACATTTTTAGGAAACCATGAGGGAAAAACCGCAAAAAAAATTCGGTTGATTTTTTATTGTTAAATGGTTTGAAAAATTTCAAAAAAATCACTTTACAGGAAATGCTATTTGAATGAACAATATTAATTTAAAAAAAGCTTTGTTGATTCCATTAAACTTGCATACCTACACAATTATATACTGTATGCATATTTATACTTATATTTACACACATACTCACCATTTGCTAAACATATTCGAAGCTGCAATACAATCATCAAATTTATGTATATCGGTCAACTTCCGTCGTGCGATGCTGAACTTAACAATTTTAAGCTTGAAAGAAAAAGCTCAGCTCTTGGCTAATCAGAAGCCACAATCTCTTATTGATTTATGCATTGCATTAATTTGAATTAAGTGTTCATTATACCTAAGCTCATGCGCGCTGCTTCGAAACAACGCAAAATGCACATACGTGAGTGTGTATGTATATAGGTGTCCAAACGCGCATAGAATGTATGAAAATTTTAACTACACCAGTGTTTTTGTTTTTTGTATTGCATTTCTGCTCCAATGTCAGCACTTGACCTTGCACAGTGCAACCGAATGACACTTTACACAACGCTTGTAAAACAAAACAAAAAGAAGAGCAAAAAAAAAATGAATGAACTCTTATAAAAATACTTATCCCTTTCCTTTTTTCAGATGGACAACGTTGAGATACGTAAACGCCGTGGCTCATTGCATTTCATCCGCTTCCAAACCACTGACATGAGCAATTTCCTCCTGTTGGCCAAACAAAAGGGCATGGCCGAACTGGTGACCACCGTTTGTGCAACGGGTGGTGGTGCATTCAAATTTGAGAATGAATTCCGGCAGGTGAGTGTAAACAAAAAAGAGTAGTTTTTGCTACAATAACAACATATACTAACTTTCCATTAGCTTAACAATATCTACGATTCTTGCTTTGACATTTTTTAAATAATATTACAAAATGTTTAATAATATTACATTTTTTTAATACAATTAAATTTTTTTATTCTCTCCTCTGCAGCAAGTCAATATGAAACTCGCCAAATTCGATGAACTCGACACGCTCATCAAAGGCATACTCTTTGCCGAGGTACAAAATCCCACAGAGTGCTATTTCTATGAGAATGCCCGTGATATTATGTGAGTAGTCAGTATTATTTCTGCTTTGATTTTTTATTTTAATTATTTTCATCTTTATTTTTGTCTTGCAGGAAAAGTGAAAAACGCGCTTTTGATTTCTCCAAACCATATCCCTTCATATTGGTTAACGTCGGCTCGGGTGTGTCGATATTGGCTGTTTATGGACCAGACAATTACAAGCGTGTCTCAGGCACAAGGTACTTGAGTCGTTATTATTATTATTTTGACATTATTATAAGTTGAATTATCAACAATATAGAATATTTGCAAAATAAGTATGTATGTGTATATACATATATAGTAAAGATATTTATTCAAGTTTTCGATTAAAAAAATTAAATAAGAAGAAAACGTCGGAGACGCCTATAGTATGTATGGTAGATAATACCATCACGAAATTTTACATGAAATATTGTCAAAGACAAGACTACAATCTCCAAACATACCTGTGTTGTTCAGATCGGAGCACTATTAAAATTAGAGCGTCATCGATGCTTTTCTTTCCCTGCAAAAAATTTTTAGCGTAATTCTTTTCATATTTTTGAAGTTAAAATAAGATAACTTCCGAAATGAGAAAGCAGCAGGTCAATACAAAAATCATTTCATACGTTAATCAAAATTACATATTTTTATGGTTGATTATATGCTCAAAACAAAAAAAAATGTATTAATAATTGTATATTTTTTTATTACTGTTTACAGTTTGGGCGGTGGTACATTCCTTGGCCTATGTTGCCTACTAACCGGCTGCAACTCATTCGAGGAGGCTATACAGCTTGCAACAAAGGGTGACAATCGTAAAGTGGATAAACTGGTGCGTGATATTTATGGCGGTGATTATGATCGATTTGGCTTAACGGGAGATTTAGTGGCATCAAGGTATACAAAAAAAAAAAAAACAAAGCGCGCTTTCATAGACAATACTAATTTTTAACTCATTGCTATTTATTCATAGTTTTGGACAAATGCACATTAAGGATAAACGTTCGTCAGTGTCGCGTGAGGATTTGGCCAATGCCACACTAGTAACAATTACCAATAATATTGGTTCAATTGCACGCATGTGTGCACTGAATGAGAAAATGGACAAGGTAAGATTATGCCCTGAACAGTGTATTTTCAGTTTCTAACAAAAGCCAAAAAGTAACGTCGGAGACCTTATAAAATATATGTATATAGCCATGTCCGTATATTCTCTATTTACGCAAACTATGCCCTCAGTTTTTAAAATATCGCTCTGAAATTTTGCACGCGTCCTTTTCTCCCCAAGGAGCTGCTAATTTCTCAGAACCGGCGATATCGGATCACTGTAGCATATAACTGCCATACACACTGTACGACGCAAATCGAGTTCTTTTAAGGAAAACTTTTTTATTTGACAAGATATCTTCACGAAATGTCGCATGAATTGTTACCCAAAGCAATTATACTATATCCGAATTTATTTTGTAGATCGGACCTCTATATCAGATAGCTGTCATACAAACTGAACGATTCAAATCCAGTTCTTGTATGGAAAAGTTTTTTATTTGACGAGCTATCTTCACGAAATTTATCATGGAATATTTTCCATGGTAACGGTGCCATCTACGAACAAATTGTGCAGTTCGGACCACTATAGCATATAGCTGTCATACAAACCGACTGATCAAAATTAGGTTCTGTTATGGAAAGTTTCTTATTTGTGAAGGTTATTCTAGCTTCGGTGCAACCGAAGTTAACATTTTTTCTTGTTTTTCATTTGTTTGCAGCTTAAACTAGTAAATTTGACTTAGCAACTAAATTTATGCTCTTATTTTTCTTCTGTATTTTATATTTAGGTCGTATTTGTGGGCAACTTTTTACGTGTAAATCCGATTTCAATGAAATTACTTGCCTATGCCATGGAATTCTGGTCAAATGGCACACTCAAGGCGCTCTTCCTCGAACACGAAGGCTATTTCGGTGCATTAGGTTGTCTTTTGCAGTTCAATGGTGAAATTGCGGCCGCTTTGAATGAGACTACAGAAACGTCACAACAAACACAAAAAACCGAAACGACAGCCGAGAATATTTCAAGTAGCATAAATTCCACAACTTCGCCACACAGTAATAATACCAATAATAGCGATAGTTGAAGTACGGCGACTGCTGCTAATATGTATTTTTTTTAGTTCGTAGCTCAAAAAAAATGTTAATAGAAAAAGAACTAAAAACGAATAATACAACAAATGCTTGAAAGTAACAAAATACAAGTATGAACATGTCCTAACGAAAAAGACAAGACACAAGCAAGCAAAATCATAATCAAAATAAAGTTAATTAATAATACATTTTTTTATGTGTTAGAATAAAAAAGCAAAAATATGTATGTAGTTTTTACGTATGTATGTATATTTAATTAATAAAAGAAAACAACAACAATAAAGAACTAAATTAAAATAAGTTGGTAAAGAGCAGACACACACGTCCATAAGCTGAATATTTAATTTGTATATAGATTACAACAAAAAACTTAGGAGCAAAGTCCAACAATCGACGCGGGGCGTCTATTTAATAAAAAAAACTAAAGAAATAAATAAATTTTCAACGAATTATTAATAAAAATCACTCAATATTTATGCACATAAAGTAAAGCTTAAATGCGCAAACATTTATTGTTGTTACAAAAACACACATGCTTTGTAAAATACAGGGGCCGGATTTTCAGCGTATTTTTTTTTTTTTATTCAAAACACGTTTTTTCCTATTATTAAATGAAATGCACACAATTTAAACTTAAAACTTAATAGTAACTATTGATAAAGTTATTAAGTAAAAAATATACATATAATACTTAAGAGAAAAATTGCGCAAATGGCATTAATAAGTAATATTAAAAAGATTAAAATTACTTATAATTAAACTAGATAATTAATGAGTTATAAAAAAATTAAGCAAGCAGTTGTGTATAAAAAAATGGTTGGTCAAGCAATTCACAGACTTTAAGCGCAAAAAATGTATGTTGAAGGTACAAGCCTGAAAAACTGTTGAATGTTTTTAATAAAATTATTTTATATACATAAATTGCAGAGTTTTGAAACAATTTATTAATTGCATATAATTTTTTAAAAGCATTTTTTTTTTTTTAATGTTGAGGAGAAGATATATTGTTTTAACTTAAATTTTTTTGTTCAATACTTGTAGCGAAATTTCAACATTAAATATTGCTGAAGACGAGGGATAAAAAATTTTTTTTTGACAAATCTATTGTAATAATATGTAAGCCACTTAATATAGATTACTTTTTTCAGTGTAGAGAAGATTTTCTCATAGTATATACTTACAAGCAATTTCTTTTAGTGTAAATGATCACTGCAGCTCAATAGTATATAAAATTGTCTTCTCAGACCAAACACAGTTAGGTACTAGGTATCGTGATATTGCCAGAAATTTTAAAAAGAATTGAAATGTAATTACTATTTAAGCGTTGTTGTTTTTTTTTTTTTTGTTAATTTTAATGAATTATTATTAGTCTAAAGTCTAAAAATACTTTTTCCCTGTTTGTTGCTAATTGTCTGGCTTTCGACTTTATTATCGTGGTGTACTTATACCCAATATAAATATGGTATGTTTGTATGTATGATTAACTGAGGTAGTGATTAAGCAATTAAAAGAAGAGGTATGCAGTGACTAACCCATTAAATTTATGGCAGGCATAAACATATATATGTACACATGTATGTTAGGTTGAATTGTTGTTTTTTAATTGTTAAGAAAATAAGAATTCACGTTAATTTCAGTTGCACCGAAGCAACCCTTCATAAATAAAAAAGTTTTTCATACAAGAACTTGATTTTGTTCAGTCGGTTTGTATGGCAGCTGTATGCTATAATGATCCGATCTGAACAAGTTTTTCGGCGATTGTGCAGTTTCCTTGGACAATAATCCATGTCATATTTCGTGACGCTATATTGTCAAATAAAAAAGTTTTTCATATAAAAACTTGATTTTTATCGTTCAGTTTGTAAGATAGCTATATACATGCTTTAGTGGTCCGATATCGGTGAATCTGCCAAATAGGCTGTTTCTTGCAGAGAAAATTTCGTGTGCAAAGTTTTAGATCGATATCTCAAAAACGAAGGGACTAGCTCGCGTATATGCAGATAAAGACATCGCTGAATCGACTCAGCTCGTTATGTCATTTATATATATATTTTATGGATTTTGCTTCTGGATGTTACAAGCTTCAAGGCAAACTTAATATTCTAACCTATTCTAATGTACCTCGTTAAGGGTATAAAAATATGTATTGTACGCGATATCTGGTTTTGTTTAGAGAAAGGAGTATGAAAAATCTTGAAATTTGAACCATTCATTAACCGAACGAAAAAAATATATGTATATTATAAATGTGAAGTAATTAACTATTATTACTATTATTATTATTTTTTTTTGTTTTGTTAAACTTTAAGATAATTTTTTAATTACAATTTATTTTTATTCGACATACATACATAAATTACACAAAGAATAAATTATGAAAATTACAAAAATTGTAATATTTCGTAAATTGATCTTATTATATGTACATACATATGAATATACATATAAGCACAAAAGTACTTCAAATAAGGTTTCGAAATTTTTGTAATGTCAAAATTCGTTGAAAAAAAATAGTTGGGTATGTCTTTAATTTTTTTTCTATTTACTGTAGCATTTTTAAAATTAAAAAAACTATTATACTCTGTAGCAACATGTTGCGAGAGTATAAAAATTAAATATGGTATTTGTATGAAATAAAACACAGTCGTGAAAATTAAATTGGAAATTTGTTTGCATTTATTAACATTTGAAAGCAAATTTATATACGTATATATGTAAGTGCACATTCACGTCTCGTGGTTTTTATATACATATCATTTATTTACAAACAATTTCAAAATCTATTGTTTAGAACTACATATGAGAATCTTTTGCAAGGCATAAACTTTATTCAAATTCTATAATTTTTCTATTTTTATAAATATGTATATTAAACAGCAATATTTAGTATGTTTAGAGGGCTTACGCTGCTTTAAGTCTGGCATTACTTAAATAAATTAATTAACACTACTTGTCTTTTAGTATCCGCTTATAATTAAAACTAGTTTTATCTAAACATTAACATTTTGTTGCAGAGGACGCTTACAATTATTTTTTTATGATTAAATTATATACTAAAAAAAATAATGATGGACTGGTTGTAAATCAGTCTGGTAAAATAACATGGCAAAGAATACTTGGCTCAAACAGTAATAAAAATAAATATAATATTAAAGCAATAAACTAAAAATACAGATTTTTGGTATCAACAAACACTTTCAGTTCAATATTTGTATTAAATACAGGTTATAAACGATTATTTTCAAACATGAACATTATAGCAGTGTACGAAAAACACGCTTGTCATCGAATATATTTCGGTAATCCCGGCTTTCTGCACAATTCTCTTTAAAGTCAAATACACGTATATTTTGATCGGTTGCAATAAAGAGATAACGATTATCACAGGCTATGCTATATACAGGCGAACTTTGATTTCTCGCCTTTTTACTGCGTCTTGGAAAGTACAACTGTTGGTATGTATTCGGCATGCGTATATCATATAAATTGACGCGTCTGTGATATTTGGCGCCACATAGAACACCATATAAACCGTCATATTCAATGCAGTAGAACGACGAATCAAAAGGATCTTCGAATATAGCTTCATCGCGATTGGAACGACGGTCGTACATACGACAAGTGGTATCAAAATTACCTGTGAATATCACATTCTCGTCCTTAATAAGTAAATCATATATAGAAAGCGTGTTTGAGTTTAATACGGTCTCCTTGCCGCTGCAATAAGGAATTATATAAAACGTAAATACAAAAAATATTTTCCAAGTATCTTATTTGTCAAGTTACCTTTCCACATCGAATTCGCGTAACGCATATCTTTCTACATCGGTATATAAACCACCATATAAACGTTCGCCACCTTCAGATAACTTTAAAACTTTAAATTCCTGCGACATCTCTGCGAATGGTTCTAAATAAACTAAACCCAGTTCGTTTGTGCGACGCCACAGTTTTGCACAAACATTTGTACTGGTTGCATATATTTCATCTTCGAAATCTACACAGTGTAAATATTCTTTGGCTCGATGCAATTGTTGTTCATGTACTATACCATCTTCCCAAATATAGCAATTACCCGTAACTCGCCCAGCAAATATTGTATCTTGCTTTTTGGCGAAACTAGATATATCTCCACGTGAACCCGAAGATATTTCTTGTAAGCACCTACGTTGCAGTGGTTCGTGTTTAGCACGTCCGTATAACCGTAAATAGTCTAAATGGCTTACATATAATACATCTCGCTCAAGAAGTATTTTGGTAGGAAACATTTGTATATGATTATAATACTCGTACTCCCTATATCGTCCATGTAACCAGTTACGCGCTATGTGAAAGCGAGTTACATAGGAAATTGATAAATAGTGTGACCTGCAACGTAAAACATTATAAATAATAAAAGTTGAGCCTATTACTAAGAGTATACTTTACTAAACACCTTTTGTTTATACGTTCACAATTCCGATGTCCACACAGAAGTGCATCCAGTGTTTTCAAGTAGAATATATGCTTGTCGATTATATTTCGTAGATGATGGTGAACACGGCACAAATTTAACAAATCTTCTTCAGAACAATAACTCAGAATTCGCAACATGCAATCCAAATTTAAATCAAGTAATTTCGTGGACACCCTTTGATTAATCTCCATTTTAGTATAATTTTTTAATGGCTCAAACTATCAAATTACACATTCGGTATGTATTTCTATATTAAAATATCTGATTTTTATAAAAAACTATAAATATAATACTTTGGCATGCAAAAATTCCGTCTACGGTTATAACATCCTCTCTCGAACAGCTGTTTAAATAATTTTCAATAGCGATAAAAGACAAATTGAGAGAGAGAGCTTATCGATGTTTTCTATTTATTTCAACTGTAGGAATTTTTTAAAACAAAATATTAAATATTTTTATCACATTATTATTTTAAATTTGTATATAGTAATTTAAAATATATTATATGTTTATAAAAAAATAATTTGATTTAAGATCAGTTCATATTTTTTGACATTAATTTCCAAAACTGTTACGGCCGAAGAAATTAACATTTTATGCTATAGCAGAGATCAACATTCTCTGGCTATAGTGAATGTGTACATAATAAGAGCTGTGAAATTTATCTGTTAGTGCACAGCTGATGTTTGTTTGCTTTGGAAATTGAAAACACAATTTTAATTGGTTTATAATTGTGTATTTTCTAAATATAAAAGAATATCTCACAATTAAAGTCAATTGGAAGTTAAAGTAAAATTGAGATGGATTCCAAAAATTCAGCGCTGTCAAATCCCAGTCTGAGCCAATATTTCGTCGATGATCCACCAAGCTTTTTTGATGAATTGGCAAACAGCAGTACACATAAGGATAGTGGTAGGTAATATACTTAAATTCAGTAAAGTCAAAACTAAATTGAGAATTTAAAATAGTGGATAACGCTACCGGGACAGCACCAGTAGCACCGCCACGTACAATTCAAAAACCACAAACGACGCCCAGCAATTTGACAGCGAATACTTTTAGCGGTGCTTTTAAAGCGCCGGAATATATAGAGAATGCTCTGGACGGTGAAGACGATCTCAAAGTTTCGGAGCATGTACGAAATTTCTGGGAGCCAGCAAACTGTGAACACGGTGGTATACGGCCACCATTGCTAACAACACCAGGCATACAAACGTCCAATGATCTGGTAAGAAAGGACACAATATATATATTTTTTTTTGTTTGTATATATTCTAGTTGATATATATTTTTAATTTTTTTTTTAACAGTCGGACCTAATTGCTGAGACAGTGTTGAAACATTTGGGCGAGGCCGAGTTGTCGCAACGAAATATACTCGGCATAGACAGTGTTACACAAGATGAGCGTGGTTTGCGTACATTAATCAGTGCTGGTTGCTACCGTTCGGCGGTAAACCTAACCGGACGTTTGTTGACCATTTATGGGCAGGGTTATGGACGAGCAGGACAACCGGCTAAACATTCACCACACTCACTGCAGTTGTGGTTCACACGCTTGGCACTCTTAGCTAAATTAGGTGAATTCGAGCTACTGCAGGCGGAAGCAGAACCATTCGATCAACTCAATCGACCAGATGTCTACTACGAGGTACAATTACTGAATTTGTTTTATTTTTTTAATATGTTTTTTGCATTTTCAAACATTATTTTGCATTTCTTAGTTCTATCCTGAAATGTATAACGGCAAAACTGGTTCAATAGCTTGCTTCTCATTTCGTTTACTACTCGCTGAGTTGCCCATTTATTTCAATAATCCACATTTGGGTCTAGATCGACTATCAGAGCTTTATGTTATATGTAATGAAATACGTAAATACTTCGCTGGACGTGAGCCCAAAGAAGCTGAACAATTTTGGTGGCGTCGAGAGATGCGTGTACTACATTCCATAGTCAACTGCGCCTTAATAGTAAGTCCTAGAATATATGTATATTTGTTGTAATTTAAATAACTTGCCCTACTACTTCTAGATGAAAAAATTCAATTTAATCGATGACGTCATACGCGGTATGATATTAGAAAAGAGCGAGTTGAGCAAAGAAGAACGCCGAGCATTGTATTCCGCATGGGGACGCATTTATTTGCAAATTGGTTACATATTTGGCGCTGAGCAAAAATTTGCGGAGGCGCGTCGCATGCGAGAAATGTAATTAAAAACCCTGTTTACAATTAAAAAAAATAAAATCTTCACATACTTTTATGCATTTTCAGCAATTCCACAGCCGATTTGCGTGACTTGGTAGACAAAGGTCTAATTACCGTAGCCGAAAATGATTTTCGTGGTGCCTACGCTATTTTCCAAAAAGCATTACATTTAGAATCCGGCAACACAATGATACTAAACAACATGGGCGTTTGCTTGCTTTACGAGGGTAAACTAAAAGAAGCTATAAAACTCTTTGAACATGCAATTAATTTGAATCCGCAAAAATCGCTGAACGAGAGCTTATTAGTAAATCTATCCACACTTTATGAGTTGGAGTCAAATAATTCAAAGCATAAAAAGCTAAATTTACTGCGGTTGATCAATAAATACAAACCTGATTTAAATATGGATTTGAAGATTTGCTTGAAATTAGAATCTGTAAATTGATATGATGCATTTGGCAATGAAATGCGTATATTTATATAAATTTAGATGAGTAACACACGACAGTAAAAAAGATACAAGAAGAAAAAAGTATTCATTTGGCTTTAAGAAATATTCTTTCTGTAAATATAAAAATTGCCCTCCAAAAGTTATTATGTGTATAAATGTGTAATTTGTAAGTGAAATAAATATATAATACTACATATGAACAATTTTGTCGATCTTAGATTTAAATTTTATAGTTTTTTCAAAATCGAATACCATCGGTTTCTGTGCTAGAGTGCATTTTCGTTTTACCCAATTCATGGATTCAATTCAGTGGATAGAAAATATTTTCAAAATAATTTTATTAGGCCTTGGCCGGATAAAAATTCGTGCCCATTCCGATAACGTAGATCCGACTGTCGTAAAAATGACCCTTTTTCAATCCAATATAATATTTAATTTCAAATTCCCACTCTGTTTATGTTACTAATGTTACAACCAAAAAAGTGTTGCCTATATTTAGGCTGATGCCGAATGCTATACACATTTTCATAGCGAATAAGAGAAAATATTAACGTCGATTTCACCGAAGCTAGAATACCCTATCTATCTATCTAGATAGATCGCGTCTTGCAAACATTTTCATATCAAAATTCAGAAAGAATAATATTTGTGTTTTTGTTATTTATATTTTGCATACGATTTATTCACTACGTCAGTAAATGCGTGTACAAATATTAAGGAAGCAAACTAATTTGTATCGTATATGGAATTCATTACAAAAATGCGCTTAAATACTAAAAGCAAAATAAAGGAATGATTCAATTCGTAAAATAAAAGAATATCTTGTCAATACATGTATATATATATATATATATTTATGCATGTAAATACATATAAGGCATACGTACATATTTAATGTATAACTAAATGTTAAAAAAAAAACTAAATTTCCTGGAAGCAGCAAATACTAAGGCAATTGTGTTACACAAAATATATACCATATATACATATGTATGTATGTATATGAGTGTGTGTAGGTATGCAACATTAGACTTGTTAAGCGTTATATGGAAACTAATTACGATTTTAGTAAAATATATATAATTTCTAATAATGCGAATGGGACGAAGTAAGTTTTTGATTTTTGAAAACGATTATAAACTATTAGCTAATTTTGAGTATAAATTGCACAAGGAATTAATATTTTATGTACGTTTTAATACATTTATCCATTATGCATATAAGGTTTATATGAGTTATAAATACAGGCGATTTGTAGTATATAGTATTTGCATGTTAGGCGGCAAATACAGAAAATTTGATATATATAACACACAGCATTCGCAAATGTAATACAATAGTTGGTAGTGAAAGGTGCAGAGATTATAGAAGTAGTAGAGTAGACGCTTGCTATACAGAGGATAGTGGTGAATTTCAAATAGCAGGTAAATATGATATATATGTTTATAATAATAATAATAATAATATGTTGTTGTTGTTGGCGTTGTGCAACACACACGCTTAAAATAGCAAAATACGCTTCTCCACAGTTTTGCGACAAATCGGACAGCCATCAATTTGATCGCCGCACATTTGGCAAGTGCCATGGCCGCAAAGAAATACCATATTCTTGATGCGGTCAAAACAAACGGGACACATTGTCTGCAACAAAAAGCACGATGAATATAAAAAAAAAAACAAGAAACGTGAAAAAATAATGGCAACTATCAACCCACCTGCTCCTTGATATCCTGCAACTGCTGTTTGAGTTTCTGCACATCGTCCACTTGAAAGTTATTGACATTCGATGGTGCCACCAGCACAGTTGCGGCGCCTGCAGCGGCGGCGGCTGCAGCATTACTAGCCAAAATATTATTTTGACTATTCAGCTGGTTGGCGCTGGCGATAGGCGTGCTCATAGCGCCGGGCACAGTATTATTCATAGCTACACCGTGACCTGAAGTATTAACGCAATGCATTTCGTTGGACTTATCGTCGGTTAAGCAGTGACCAACGCCATGAACCTGTGCGCAATTAAAAAAAAAAAACACAAATAAGAAAAATTAAATATACCATAACCAGGGTATATTAAGTTTGCCACGAAGTTTGTATATAAGTGATCAGCGCGACAAGCTGCGTCGATTTAGCCATGCCTGACCGTCTGTCTATATATACGCGAATAAATTTTGGGAATATCGATCTGAAATTTTGCACACATTCTTTTCCCTTCAAGAAGCTACACATTTGTCGGAACCGCCGAAATCGGACCACTATAGCATATAGCTACCATACAAACTGAACGATCAAAATCATGTCTTTATATGGAGAACTTTTTTATTTGACGAGATTAATTTACGAAATTTGGCTCGAATTATTGTTAAAGGCAACAGTACAATCTCAGAACAAATTGTTCAGATCGGAGCACTATAGCACACAGCTGCCATACAAACTGATCGAACAAAATTGAATTTGGTATGGGAAACTTTTTTTATTTGATCAGATATCTTCACGAAATTCGGCATAGATTATTCTTCAAGACAATGCTAAAATTTTCGAATAAATAGCTGTCATACAAACTGACGGTTGAAAATCAAGTTTTTATATGGAAACTTGTTTATTTGTGAAGGGTATTATAGCCTCGGCGAGACCGAAGTAAACGTTTTTTTCTTGTTTATATTTCATCTACCAACCATTAAATTAGTCGACTTACCTTCTCGGCAATGCCAGCGCCGCCACAGCATAAGGAGTAGGGCAGCATTTCTTCAATTTGTGTGCGACAAAGCACACATTTCTTCATTAGACCCGAGCAATTTTCACATGCGACCATATGACCGCATGGACGGAAGAATATGGATGCACGTCGATCGGAGCAGACTAAACATTCGTCGATTTTTTCACGTGATGTGACAGTTTCACGACAAATTAGACACTTTTTAACGCGCGGTGCGCAAGTGTCGCAACAACAAACATGGCCGCATGGCTGTGTTAACAAAAAATATATATGTAAATTAAATATAACAATTAATAATATTTAATAGCACGAAGTTTACCTTGAACACAGTGTCACGCTTGGCATCCGAGCAAACTAGACATTCTTCCAGCGGGGCCTGCTTCACCGCATCATTGGTGGCATGCAGCGATTGCGACAGATCATTAGCCAAGCTATTTAAGCCACCGCTTGTATTGCTATTGCGCATATCGGCGCCAACACTGTTCATACCGGAAACGCTTACAGGGCCACCTTTCATCACTGTACCCAATGGCAGATTAGCGGCAACTGTTTGATGCATACTAGTTGTTATGCCACCGCCACTGCCACCACCAGCAGCACTCACCACAGACACTGGCAAGGAGTTCAAACTGCCAACGCCACCATTAGCGCCGCCCATAACGGCTGGTGTGGCAAGTGCGCGTGCGCGCGCATTCAGACTGGTGCCGGCCACATTGCCAGGCAATTCGGAATCATCGGTTTTGCGTTCATTATAGCATTTAACGAGTGTTTTGCACAAATTCGGATCGGGACACAAGTCCAATGGTGTTTGCGATTTACGATTTTTCAAGGTTAAATCTGCGCCATTTGCTGCCAGAAAACAGGCAATCGATGCGGATGCCTTTTTATTGTTTGGATTACGCAGTCCCATCAACAGCTTGCCAAAACCTTCGACATCTTGCAACTGTTTCAACTGCGAGAGTGTATGATGACGCAATGCCTCATGTAGCGGCGTATCGCCATCCTTATCGGGTATATTCAAATTGGCACCTTCCTGCACGAGTAGCTTAACAATTTGCACATGCTGACGCTCCACAGCCAAATGTAAAGCGGTCTGCAAGTTCACATTTTGGCGATCCATATTCGCCTTGCCCATGTGCACGAGCAACTCGGCGATTTCAACGTGATTATTCAAGGCAGCCAAATGCAAAGCCGTATAGCCGTCATCCTTTTTCTCCTCCACAATCCACGGGCGATTAGTTTTCGTGAGTAATATCTTCATAGCGCTCGGATTACCCTTGAGCGCGGCATGGTGTAGCGCATTGAAGCCATTGTTGTTGGTTAGCGTAATGTCGGCGCCATAGTCAAGCAGAAGTGAGAGCATCTCATCATGTTCCTTTGATATGGCATCGTGTAGTGGTGTATCACCCTCAGAGTCCTGCAAACTAGGATGACAACCCAACAAGAGTAAAGTTTTCACCACATTCAAGTGCCCCTTATTAACAGCAATGTGCAGCGCTGTCTGACGTCGCTTATTGCGTGCATTCAAATCGGCGCCTGCCTTGGAGAGTATCTCAATTACAGCTGGCTCATCGCCGAATGCAGCATGATGCACTGCGCGATCGCCATCTTTATCCTCGATTTCCACATCGACATTGTGATGCAACAACACTTGTATCACATCTGTGTGTCCGTTTTGACTGGCTGCCTGTAGCGCAGTGTGGCCGGCGAATACGCCATTTACATCGGGCACGGTGGCCTGTGCGCCGGCAGCGGCAGCGGCAGCTCCCGCGGCGGTGGATGTGGCCGCCTGTACATTGCCAGATAGATACTCCTCACAGCGTGACTGTCAAAGAAACAGAACAATATATGTACATTTTAGTGTAAGCTATAGCAATTTTAAATAAAACTTACTGCATATCCATTAGCGGCGGCTTTAACAAATTCCTCGGTGGCATCACCAGACACATTCGGTTCGAAAAGTTTCTTCAAAATAGCAGACAAACGTTCGCCGCTCGAAATAACGGGCACACAGCTGCCGTCAGCAGAGGCTGAAGCCTGTAATATGTTGCAGTAGTAATGATTATTTACAGTGTATCAAATTTTTTATGCATACGCACCACTTTTGTAACGGCAAGTGGATTATATGTCCATGAGGTGTTGCCCACTTCCACCTTCAAATCGTTATCGTGATAAACTTGCTGTACACGCCCCAATTTGCCAAGTGTCTAAAGTAGTGTCAATTGGTATTGCAATTAATTCAGAAACAATAAAAATAATAATCTAAAACAATTACTCGTTTATTATCATGCGCATATTTATATATTTGCAAAAAAAAAAATCAAATAAAATTTGTATTATGTATGCAAAAATGTAGAGCACACGGGTGCAAGACTATAAATTATACATTAAGTTTGCCACGAAGTTTATAACGCCCAGAAGCAAACGTCGGAAACCCTTTAAAATGTATGTATATAAATAAATGATCAGCGTGACGAGCTTTTCCCCCAGTTTTTGAGATATCAATCTGAAATTTTGCACACGTCTTTTTCTACTCCAGAAGCTGCTAATTTGTCGGAACGGCCGATATCGAAGCAATATAAAACATAGCTGCCATACAAACTGATTGTAAAAACTCAAGTCCTCATATGGAAAATTTTCCATTTGAGAAGGTATCTTCACAACGGCACAACCTCCGAAGATATTGTTTAGATCGGACCACTGTAACATATAGCTGGCGTGCAAGCTGATCGATCAAAATCAAGTCCTTGTATGGAACACTTTTTTATTTGACAAGATATCTTAACCAAATTTAGCACGCATTATTATCCAACGCAACGGCACAACCTCCGAAAAAATTGAAATCAGAACGGCCAACTATAGAATATAGCTGCCATACAAGCTGATCAATCAAAACAAAAAAAGACAATTTTATACCATTTGCTGCTATAAAAAATTTACCTCTGAAGGGTATTATAGCTCCGATGGTAACGTATTTTCTTTTTTTTTCAAACATTTTTCCCAATCAAATCTACATATAATGTCGGTAGTTTTTCGGACGCTATGCTTAAACTCTAATTTAATATTTGAAAACTCACCAGCTGCATAGCATCTGCCCATTCACCATGGCCACGCTGCAACATTTTAATACTCTCCACATCGGAACATATCTTCACAATATCACCTACTTGGAACTCGGGTGGTGCCGTTGTAGGTGAGGATACTTTTGTCAATACTGCGGGATTGAAAGTCCAACGATTGCCTGAATTGTAGGCAACCACAATATCGTGATCTTCATCGATACCCACAACTATGCCGGGATTATTGAGGCATTCAAACATGCCATCAGTCCAGCCGCCGTGTCCGTGTTGCAACGACTGTACAATTTCCAAATCCAAATCAACGGTGACTTTATCACCAATCTGAAAGCCATGCGGTCCCTTGCCGGGTCCATTTTCACCCAACAACGGCAAGTGATCGCGGTAAACCGTATTGCCTTTAGCATCGTTAACCACCTTGATTAAACAAAAAAATTTTAAAATACCATGTTTCAGTATACAGTTAAATATTGTTATGCCATGCTTATTATTACCTTCAAATCAGCCATGCCTTCGAAACCTACACGATACAAATTCTTTGCGCCATTATCCCACACAACATAAGCAGCTGAACGCGGCGATGCTGAGGACCAATCTTGTATTTCATTCACTTTGCCACGACGTAGGACGCCACCATCTTGATCTTCCCATTGCCAGTCGACGCCACGTACTACACGTGCACCCGGAAATATGCCACGGACCGCTACTTTCTTCGATTTGCGACGTGGTTCTAACATAATGCGTTCGCCTCCTGGTGTGGCGATACGATAGAAGCGATGACGCAAATGATGCTTATCACCATGATAACAGATCGAACATAGATCGTAATTAATACATTCGGCACACTTCCAACGTATACCAAATATTGGCTGCTGACGACAGGTATCGCACATTGTGCCGTCATGTTTAATGCCGGTCGGCGCGCTGTCTAAAATGCGTAGGTCGTATGCACCGGCACAGCGATAATTGGCCGCAGTGCCGTTATCCCACACGACAACCACCTCCTCGGAAGATTCGAAGTTGCGTACGGTGCCTACGTGACCCTCGCCACCATCCTGTTTTTTGAAACAAAAATATTTTTTAAAATATTCCGATTATAAAAATATAATTATACATATATATACACGTATTATCATTAACATACGGATATAATCACACGATAGTTGTAATTACGCATTTTACGGAAAATTAACAAAAAACTACTACCGGATTTCCCTTATATATATAAATTTAAATATTACAGCGCTTAATACAGTGCAAATATTAAGAGACATCAGCGAATATTCGCGTTGTTATGCATCTCGCCAACCCCGAAGTCAACTGAAGAGCACTTGGCGTTTGTGATAGCGAAAATTGAAATGGAAATGAAAATATTGATATTGTAGTATCAACAACAAGCAGCACGTAACGCAATCAGCGAAGTCTGCTTATAAAGTGATAATAAAGCTTTACTCCAATGGCGTTGTAAGCTAGACATCTCCGCGTGCCGGTGGCGTATGTTTTTTTTTTATTTGTAGATTGTGGTACTTTAAATATTTATTTCGTGAGAAACGGCTTATCAAGTGCTACCGTTATTTATAAAATGTCATTAAAATAAATATATTATATAACATGTTGGAAATTTATTTAATAAAAAATATTATATAATATGGATAATGTAATCATACAGAAGTATAAAGTAAATATTTGGTTTTAAATTTTTATATATATTAATTTATGTGAAATGTTATCCTAATATACATACACATTGTAAATTATGTATAGAAAGTTACGTTAATGACAGGAAAAACAAAAAAAAATTAAATAAATAAATTCAGTTGCACCGGTTGAATGGCTGCTATATGCTATAGTGGTCTGATATCGGTTCCGACAAATGAGCAGCTTCTTGTGAAGAAAAAGACGTGTGCAAAATTTCTTATCGATATCTCCAAAACTGAGGGACTAGTTCGCATATATACAGACAGACGGACAAACGGGCAAGGGTGATTTGACTCAGTTCAATTGCGATGATCATTTATATATGTAGGAGTATACCCTATTAAGGGTATAATTAATAAAAACTTCAAACTGAGATGACTAATTAGTACACTTAAATATTATACGAGGCTAAGTGATAATATTGAAATTGATTATTTTTGTATGGATAAGATTCTAAAAAATCTGTCCAGGTTCCGTTGTAGGTCATATTAATGTATATATTGGTTGTATAAATAAACTATATGTAATGATATGCGAACTTTTATCAGCTGAGCTGTCAAGTCATCAATTTTGTTTAAGCTTACATCATATTTAAAATATAATAAAATACAATAAAAAAATAATGAAGTAAGAAACTGAACATACATAAAAACAATATATAATATAATATATCAAATTTTATACTCAAAACAAACGGATGTTTGGAGCTGTCAAAGCATCATAGTATATGCATGAGTAATTAACAGTCACTTTTTAATGTGAGTGAATAATCTAATTGAAGTTAATCGATTAATTTAGCTAAATCGATGTATAAGAACTGTGGTTTCAGTTATGATTTCTTAGGTGGTCAGTGACCATTTCTTTCACATACCTATTTTAGCATTTTTATTTACATTTTAATTATTTTGTATATTAAGTAACACAAAAATGAATATAGCAGAAGATGGCATTCAAAATTATATTTTAATTCATAGATATACCTGCTTGCCCCACTTCCAGTCCGGGCCACGTATTACACGTGCACCGACACCTTCCATAGCGAAACGTGCCTGCCGATTAGCATTAGAATTGCCTGTAGCTCCACCTGATGAGCCGTTGGATCCCGCAACGCCACTACTTCCGCTAACACCGCCACTATTGCCGCCTACGGCACTGCCAGCACCTGCTCCACCCGCAACGCCAGCACCTGTCGTGGCACTAGCTACCGTACCGCCGCCCCCTGCACTATTCACTAATCCGGCTGCGCCAACAGTGTTTGTATTTCCAACAACGCTTGCTCCAATTACACTAGCATTACCATTTGAAGTATTCACTGCAGTCGTCGATTCTTTGCCAGAAGTTGCTGCACAAGCCATATTTTTTCACTTCGTATTTCTGGTTGCCTTTTGCAGTGTTTGCAAGCACCGCTTTTCAATTTTAAACCCTGCTTGCTATTTCACTTCTCAAATATTTGTATAAAAATAAACTTTTTAATATCTTTTAAAGTCTTAACAAACGTTTAATTGCAGCTTTCCGTAAATTTCTCTTGTGAAATTTTTTTGTTGCAGTTCCTTCTATCTACAATCTTTCAACAGTTTTCCCTATATTACTTTTTATTAGTATTTTCTGCTTTTGACGACTTCATCTGTTTGCATTGTTTTGATTAAGGCACAGGGTGCACTGTAAGTAACAGAATTTATAGTTTTTTAGCAGGTGTTTCAAATGTTAAAAAAAGTTTAAAGTCTTAATATAATATGTACAATTTTAAATTTATAACAGAATGTATGAAAATTTATTTATTATTATACGTGGCAAATATTAAATGTATTAATGTATAACATGTACGTACGTCATTTAATATAACCTAGAGGAAGTGAAAAATTGCCCTTAAAATCTACAACACTGAACATCTGTTTTGCAAAAAAAAAACAAAACATTTCTATATTTTCTTCATTTAGCCCCTTCTTTTCACTGTATTTTCTTAATCCATCTAAAATATTACCTACACCAACATCGCTACGATAAATTTCCAACCCCTTCGGCTATATTTTTAGTGTTGTTTTTCAAAATTTACTTATCATTCTTTATCTTTAAGAGGCTTTGAACAAAGTAAAGATTATACTTTGTAAAGAGAGCTTTTAAGACTTAATACAATAGAGAGTGTATTAAACATATCTTCAAGATTAAATTGCAAGTCGAAATAATGTCTACCAGCAATACGGACACAGGTGACACCACAATAATAGCGTCCACTACAGAAATACAAAATGGGCAACCAGACAAATTCGGGATAGTGGCCCCCCGCGAAGCACTTGTAAGTAGACATTTTAATATATAGGCTCAAAGTTCAATTATATTTGACTTTAAATTGTGTGTTACTCCGATTTCTTAATAAATCTATAATCATATGTAGATAACAACTGCGGTGAACTTTCTACAAAATGCTAAAGTACGACACACAACACTTATGCAAAAACGACAGTTTCTGCAATCCAAAGGTTTAACCAACGATGAAATAGAGGTCGCATGCCAACGGGCTGGTATTTTTACAGACGACCCCAACATGCCTACTTTGATTAACATAAGTAACAGCGGTCTGGAACATCCGCAATTAGTATTGCAGCCACGCCAAAATGCTTACGGACGCATCAAAGAGGTTTTGCATAATTTAGCGCTTATTAGTGGTGTTGCATATGCAATTTATCTATTTTGGAAGGTTAATAAACATTCGTAATGCTTTTATGAAGTTATTTTAACGTTAAATTTATATTTACAGAAATATGTAGAACCATTTCTTTTTGGAAAGAAAAAGAAGAAACCTGTTGAGGAGGCGCTTGAAGATATCGATAAAAAGGTCGATACGCGGTTGGATGCTGTAAATACAGAACTTGCTAATATCAAAGTACAGTTGCAAGAACAACAGCGTGAGCAACGTCAGAATCTCAACCAAGAATTCAATGTATTTCGAAGTGATTTAGATGCCATAAAAGGATTGCTACTTAATCGGTAGGTTTGAAAAAGTTAAAATAAATTGAGATTTGTTGTTATTGTTTCTTTATCAGTAAACAGTTTGCTACGCCCATCACTGCCGGTCCTCCCTCAATACCTGCTTGGCAGCTGGCAGCCACTTCACATCATCATCACGCTCGACTCTCACAGTTAGATGATAATGAGAAGGTAGATGATGCTGGCTCTGGTTCGGGTTCATCCGAAACAGAAGTGGTTACCAAAAATAGTGATTCCAGTTTGGAAATGATGTAGAAGTCTGTATTCTTCTATACATTTTGCTGCAGCTGTTTGTTGCGAAATGCTCATCAGTAATGCAAAAGCAAAAAAACTGAAGCAGATTAGTTTAAGTAAAAAGCTGATAATTAGTGTATTTAAGTTTAACTGCGTTAACTATCATATATACCAAAAGCCATGAACGTATATGTATTTATGTCATTTTATTGCACTGCTGGTAGCATAAAAGCATTATTTTTGTTATTTTTGTGTCCACAGTTATAAATATGTTTATCTCTGCTTTTTATGGTACTAATGCTGGTTAATTAACAGATACATACATATTTAGTTGATTAAACGCTTTTGTTTACGAATATATATTTTTTTTTTGTATGCAAAGCGTGTTTGTAAAAACAAAATAAGAAATGCTTTATTGCTTATGATAAGAAATATTGTAATACATATAGGATGAAACAAATTCTAACAAGATAAAAATGCTTTCTATTTTAAATTCACAAAAATTCGGTTAAAAACTTGCTCACTCTTTTTTTACTTTGTAACCAAGCATTCATTGAAATTAGCTACTTAAGTGGATGAAAAAATAGTCAAATAGCTTGTATTGGCACGTAATAAGTATTTAGGTATTAGGCGTATGTTTGACTTATGGGTTTAAGTTGGCTTATGCTTGCAAAATAGCTAATAAATATTAATGGATAAATAAAGTGAATAAAAAATTATTTATTTATTTAAATTAATGGACATAAATTAAATATATTGTACATTTGGCCGAATAATGTATCAAAATTAAAGTTTATTAAAACAAGAAACGTTAAATTCGATTGAACCGCAGCTAGACTACCCCTTACAAATAATGGATGGTTCAGTTTCTATTACAGCTGTATGCTATAGGCGTCCGATATCGGCATTTCCTACAAATGAGCAGCTTCTTGGGGAGAAAAGAGCATTTGCAAAGTTTCAGAGAGATTTCTCAAAACTGAGGAACAAGTTCGCGCATATATAGACAAACAGACGAACATGGCTAAATCGACTCAGCTCGTCACACCGATCATTTGTATATACACAAATTTGATAGAGTCTTCGACATTTCCTTCTGGGTGTTATAAACTTCGTGGCAAACTTAATATACCTTTTTCAGGATATAAAAATCTATAATACATACTGTCCTGTAAAGAAACTCCGTTCAAATTGACTACACACAAGTTGCTTCAACTACACATTTTCTGTTTATTTTATTTTTTTCTTTGTAATGTTTCCATAAAATGTTAACAAGTTATTGTTAAATTTTTATTTAGGTTTGCCATTTTTTTGGCTGCTTTCTTTTGCTAATCATTTATGCTGCTAATTTAAAATGGGTTTATTTCGGCTGCTATGAATAAGTGCAGTAGTTTATTAACAATAAATTTCGCTATATATATGTATGTGTAATGTGTATTGTAGTAATTTTTTTTTTTTGTTTACATACAAATCGGTCAGTTTTTTAGTGGTCTAGGTTAATTGATTAATGACATGATTTGGTGTAAAGAAGCTAATTTATTAATAAAAACTTGTATGGGTGGGCTTTCTGTGGAAGTATGACAAATTTCATAGTGGGAAATATAAAAGCACAGTGGGCAAAAATAGTGGGAGAGGAGAGCAAGAGCATTGACGTACAGAGTTAAATTTATTTTTATATTTGCTGTTTGGATACATTTTTTTTTTAACACATCCATTACATATCCGATTTTTATATTTTACTTTTAAAACGTTGCTGTTTGTTAATTTTTTTAATTTGCTATTATTAGTGTTTAGCTTATTACAAGTTATTATTATTAGTTGGTTAAATTGGTGTTTGAGTTATTGCTACAAGAAGGTTAAAATTCAACAAAGGGAAGGCAATTTAATGTTTTATTTACTTAATTTAGTTTATAATATATATACATCAATGGCTTTTGTAGACACCAGGATTGCAAATGAAGCATTAAAAATAAAATCAATTTAATTACAATAATTGTTTTTAATTTTGTAATCCCGAAAATCTTAATTAATAATAGTTTTCAAATTTTTCAATCTCAAATACCGGATTAACAAATTAAAAATTAATTTTTAATCCCAAATAGACGATTGAAAAAAAGTTACCTCTAAATTGGAATTAAAAATTGATCATTTAATTTTTTAACCAATAAACTCGCAGCCCTGGTTTTAATTTTTATGTACATACGTTTTTTTTTATTTTTTTCTTCGATATCTTTATTGTAATGTTTTATGTTATATCTTTTGTCAAGTCGTTAGACAATGAGAAGTTAGCGACAATTTTTATTGTTTTAAAATTAAACTGAATTTATATGATTTGTATATATACATTTTTTGTACCTTTAGCATTATTATTAGTTAAGCTAAAATTGCTTAAAATCTTAAAATTTCCATGTAATATATGTACACTCGTTTGCTTATTGCGATTTGCGCATGCGCATTAATTTCAATGTTCATATTAGATTAAAAGTATTATGCATAACTTAAAGCATATAGTGGTTTAATCTTACACATATTTTTTTTTAATGTGCAACTTATGTAAGTTTTTTCCTTATTAATTGCTACAGACCTTCGTGTCTTCGCTTCTTGTCTTCGCATTTATAGTAGGCGAAAATGGTTTTGTTTGGAATATATGTATGGTATATGCGCTTAAAAACGTCTAAAAATCATGCGTGATTTCAGGTAAATATCGCTTATAAAACTGTTTACAGTTTGTAAACCAAAATTGAGTTGCATGTTTTTACATTTTAGTAAACCTTCAAAATCCGAAAATACCGGATTGAAAAGTAAAAAAAATTAATCGCCAAAAATTGTATTAAAAAGTAAACAAACATTTAATCACAAACTTATAGTTAAAAATTCAAAGCAAAAACTTATTTTTGTAGAATTTAAATTTTTGCGTTTGCGTACTTCGTGTTGTACAATTGTAGTTATATTTTGAAAAGGTAGGCTTATTTTTTACTAAAATATCAATTTAGCCCTTTTTGTTTTATTTATATTAAATTAATTAATTAATTTTTAAATTTAGTGTTTCAGTTGAAAATATTAAAATCTTTCCCTTTTTTCTCTTATCATTACAACTTTTAATTTGAAGAATATTTTTTTATTTGTTACTCCAATTTTTAAATTAAATTTTAAAATTTTATTATTAAATAAAATATTTAAATTAAAAATTTTCAAAACAGAGAACTAAATTTTTAAACTCAAAATCGGAATACAAAATGCTTCAGCTTAAAAGTAAAATTTTCAATTATTAAATTAAAAAATTAAATTTTCAGAATTAAATTGATTTAGAATTGAAAATTAAATTTTTATATTACAATTGTAATATATTGTAATACAATTACAATTACAGATGTATCATTATAATTGTAATTTTTTTATTTAAATTGTAATTAAAATCCCCAAAATTGGAATTAGTTGTTGAAAATCTAATTTTTAATCAAACATTTTGGGATCTAAAAGTTTACAAGCCTGGTTGCTCTTCACATATGTTATCGGCTGTACACTAGGCTAGCAAAATGTATATAGTTTTTTTTTTAAAGAAATTGCCGTTGAAATAAAAAACTTAAAATTGTACATATTCAGCAGTTTCTAAAAAAATGTGTTCGGTTTTATTAAATTTTCATTAAATAGCGCGTTAATGCAGCCATATCTTGTTGTTTTCTGTTTACATTTCTATTACAGCTAATATAAACAGTTATTACAATTATGCTATTTGTTGCATCAACTTGATTTAATTAACTAACTCCTACTTTATATTACTGCACGCATTATATTACCGTTATTATTTACAATGCAAAAGTGTCTTTGAACCCGCCCAAGTCAAAATAAAAACAAAATATTTAGAAAATTTGATTATTTTACATTTATAATTAATTATAAGCTTTCGTTTACAAAAAGTTTGTTTCAATTTTGTAGCTTAAAGCGTTTAGTTTAACTTATAATAAAATTCAAAAATGTTATTCGTCAACTGAAAAAACAAAAGTTTAATCTTTTAGTAAATACCATTTTATATATGTAGATATATTAGTGTAAAAATTGCATAAAAAGAGAGAAAAAAAGTTAAGAGACAAAAAAATTGCATTAATCTGCTATTTGACGCAGCAGTTGCGTGAACTGTAGCTGTAGCATTAAATAATATTTTTTTTTATACCTGTATGTACATTACTAATAAATAGACAAAAGTGCGCTGTGTTGGTGCACACTAAATTTTAATGGTATATCTTTAAAAAGAATTCAATTCTTTAGCATTACCTTTTTTTACTTTTTCTAAAACTAACGCTAATTTTTCAATTGTTTTATTTTTATTTTTTTTTTTTTGCATTTCACTTTTTCGTCTAAATAAATAAATTACATTAGTGCAAAAATAAATAAGGACAATTGCGAGTTGAGCCATTGAATTTAGCAACAGTGCTTAGTAAACATAATTAAGCATGTTTACTTTGCATTGAGTAGATTAGTCGCTGTTTCAACTCACTGTCGTTATTTAAACACCAAGCCTGCAGAAGGCCACCAAACCCAGTTTAAACCGCAGAATTGATAACGGTTTGACCGGCATTATTGCCCAGCGCGTTGCCACCACTTCCCGACGTCACACCACCAATATTGTTGCCTGATGTTGAAGCAGCCACTAAACTGGCGAATGCACCACTCGCTGCCGTGGCGGTTGCTGTAATAGATACGGAAGTGCTGCCGATAATATCTGAAATACCGCCGACACCTGATGCAGCCGGTGAAAGCGACATTGAGGATGATGAAGGCGACGAGCATGCACTTTGTATGCTCATAGCGGGCGAACCGGTCGATGATGTGGCCATATTTGGTGGTGTATGCGGTGAAAGTGGTGCGCACGTTGAATGCAACGAACTATTGCCGCTGCTGCCAGAAGTGTTGTTGCTACTAGCTGTATTTGTATTACCAGTTGATGTCGCTGCTGCTGCTGATGTGGTGGCATTTGTGTTGACATTATTGTTAATATTGCCAACACTTAGATTGTTGTTATTGTTGTTGTTGCCGAGCGTATTTGCAGCGGTGGCTTGATGTGTTACCGCTTGTGGTGGTGATGAAGCAGCTGCAGCTGCTGCGGCCGCTGCACGTTCACGCTCACGATCGCGTTGCGGCCGAAAAGCTTCACGCAATGCCTCTACACGATTCTCGTTGGGACCCCAACGCGCATGACCGGCGCTATTCTGCAGCCATACCACCTGTGTGCCCTGCATGCATTTGACATTGACGTCGGCTCTGTAGCAATAAATTGTAGATAATTATTTAAAAACAGTTCGGCAATTTGGAAAAAAGCGCAAGCACTTACTTTGGTATGATGTGTTGATAACCGTGGCGATATTCGTGTGCCATGCCCAATACCACCATTGAACGACGCTTAAACATACTCTCTTCTAGTTTCGCAATGCTCTTCCATTCGGGCAAGAATATGATGAAACTGTCGAAATGGCATAAGCTAAATTGTATTTCTACTACGAAAACAAATTTTATTTACAAATCACCTCAATGGTTCCATAGAATCCGTGAGCAATTTATCGATATGCAATAAAGCTCTATCCATAAGTTCTTCACAATATGGTGGATTTACTTGGAAAGAACCAGAAACTGGTTTGAAATCGAGAAATGGCCTAAAATTAAAAAAAAGAAACGTTAACTTCGGTTGCACCGAAACTTTAATACCCTTCACAGATACAAAAAATTCCATAAGAGAATTTGATTGTGATCTTTTAGTTTGTATGGCAGCTATATGCTATAGTGGTTCGATATCGGCAGTTCCGCCAAATGAGCAGCTTCTTGGTGAGATAAGGACGTGTGTTAAGATCAATATCTCAAAAACTGACTAGACAAACCGACGCACATGGCTAAATCGACTCAGCTCGTCATGCTGATCAATAATATATTTTTTATATTGTCTTCGACGTTTCATACTTAGTATTAAAAACTACGTGGCCAACTTAATATAACCACTTCAAGTATGAGCGCGTAATTGTAACGGGTGGGTCCTCGTCTTAGTTAAGCGTTTACGAGATATTCATCGCCAAACATCAATGCATATATATATATTTTTTTTTAATTATAAGTGACCGTTTTAGTACTAATCCTACTGTTCAGGGTATAAATAGTAAATACACAACAGTTACTTCAGCTTTTAGCTGCTACTTACCCCCTGGAACCGAAATACGCATCGGTATCGGCGAATGACGAGCAGTATTGCCGGAAATATGAGTTAAAAGGCGACGCAAAACATTCAAAACTAACGCCGAACTGTCTATGCAAGCACTCGAAAACTGGCACAGGCAACGATGCTTGCGTCATTTCTGCCTCTTGTGAAGAATTTAAAGCATTGCCCAGGAACGTCTGGTAGCGCTTAAGTAGACACCAAACACGTCCAATGAACAAATCAAATTTCTTATCATCGAAACAGTTGTGGCGATAGAGTTGTTCAAGCTTTTGTAGATGTGTTAAATTAATATACTGCGCATCGGGTTGATTATGTGTGCTAGGCGTATACTTAATAATCATGTGATCACGATCTTGTACATACTCAATGGCTGGCATGCGTGGTGATGGCACAGCAAATTGTATGGGATAGCACCAGACTTTCTTCAGGTGCGGTGGTGGTGGTGGTGGTGTTGGTTCTGGTATGCCGTGCTCTTTGAGTAGTTGCATATGACGTTCACGTATTTTACGCGCATGCTCGGCACTCAAATGATAGATTTTAATGCAGAGCGCTTCTACGGAACTCTTAACGGTCTCGACAAGATGTGGCTCACATTGACGCTTCAAATGCGCTAGGCGATCTTGAAAGTCCTCATAACTGGCGCCAACAGTGCGGCGCAACCATTGGAAGGTGTCTTCGACATTCCACTTAACGACCTTTTTACTTTCGGCTGGCGCTGAACGTGACTCAATAATCTGTTTCGCGGCTTCGGCATAACGTGATAATTGCTTGCGTGCATCACCTGTATTATAGAAAAGAGTTGATCACTAACAATTTTTATTTTAATAAGCATATCAATAATTTACCTGTAAATTTCGGTTTGACAATTTTAATGGGTATGTCAGCCATAATTTCCCTATACATGGATGGCGATATTTCTGGGTTACAGTTACTTGGTAATAACGGATCGCAACCATTGTCAATTACTTTACGCTCCATTAGCCAGCGGTTGAAGGAGTCTTTCGGCGCCTTGATATTTTCACGTCGCATACAGAGATCTTCATAGGTTTTCACCAGCTTCATTGTGTAAGCGGCACGTAGAGCTTCAATTTCGGGATGTGGTTGTGGTAATAATGTTGGTGGTCGCTCTACAATTACGGCATTCGTGCAAATCTCTAAATCCCATGGACCAGCCAACACAAACTTTTTCAATGGCGGATGTTGTTGTTGTGGATGTAGATGCATATCGTCGGATGGTCGACGCTTTAAATTTGGATGTTGTATATGATGTGGGTGATGCGGTAAGCCCGGATTTATAGGCGGTTGACCACCACTGTGACATATGCCTTTATAGGAAAATATTAAAACAAAAAAATCAAAATTCTACACTTTTTTGCCTTTTTCCCCAACAAACCTACCCAAAGGATCTGTAAGTGGATCGAATGGACGCGCACCGGGCATTTCCCACAATGATTCGCCGGTTATTTTATTCCAGTAATATGGTCGATTTTCGCGTTTTGACCAGAATTTTCGCCAACCCTGATTCACAAGTTCGGCTGTCAATTCCTCGCCATAACCAGCACTATGCATAGCAGGTGGTCCCTGCGTGGGCGTATGTGCCATCATACCATCTAACGGTGGTGCACTTGTTTTTGTCGGTGTCGATGGCGATGCACAACCGGCTGCAGGTGAGCTGCCGCCAGACATATTACCCATACCAAAACCATTGGGATCACCCATTGTGATGCCGGCTGTGCCAACAGCATTTACTGCGCTCGTAATGCCAACAGCACCCCCTATTAAAGTATTACCGCCCGGTTGTATGTTTTGCAATGTTGTCAAATTCGGTGTGTTTCCAATGCCCAAACCCACAGCACCACTAGAACCGATAATGTTCGTGGTAGACGTAGTGTTGAGCACGTTAGCATTGGCTGACGATGAGGATGAGGAAGCGGTCAATTGGTCCCAAGCACTTTGGGCGCTGCTTGATGGTTGAGGCATTGTTGGCATGCCGATCATTGGATTAACACTCCCAGTAGAGGCGATAACTGACTGTGGCATTATGTTTGAGTTGAGTGGGGACAAATGTTGTGGAGACATGCTGTGCATATTGAGGTTGTTGTTAGCTGCCATTTTGATGCCTTAATCCGTAGCGACAGCAGACGATTCCCAAATCGTAAGCTGTGGCAAAACTTAAGACGAATGCTTACGTTAAATTTAAACTGCAAAAATAAGCAAATTATTTGTAGATTAGTAAAGTAAATAATGTATATATGTATGTTTAATATATACAACTGTGTTTGAAATAATAGCTCATTGAATCATTATAATTTAAAATAAAGCTTAAATAATTAGTACTTCGTCGAATGACCTGCGCATATCCTAGGCATGGAGTCCACCAAACATCTGCATTTCTCGAGAGGAAAGGCCTTCCACGCCTTCTTCACAACCCTCCATACCTGCACATGCCGTGGTCGAAGTTATGGCAACTTTTTTGGGCGTTTAATTTTTTTTTTAGGTCTAAAATGGCTTTTCTCGGGCCAAAGCCACATTCCTCAACTGTGACCGCAAAAGAGCAAATGAATGAAAATTGGCACAACTCCCGAGTGAATCTACGATAAACTTGTAAGACTTTCCTTCCTCCAAAAATTTTCTAATGAGATTTCGATTTTCTTTAGAGCAGTGACTGGCACGGCCCATTTTTGCAAAAGAAATATGTATGTTTTCAAACAAAAAGTGCGATGTATTCACTAAAGAACTGTTGAATCAATTGACATTACTTAAAATTCTCGCATTTCAGTCAAATTCTTTCAAATAATATGAATATTTCGCTTGAACCGCTATTTCAAATCACATTTAAAAAAAAAAATTATGTATGTAACAGATACATAAACGGGACTTCATGAATGTAATAACTGTTACAAAAATCAATTTGAACGCTGAGTGCCAATATTTGGGCCTATGTTGAGGGATATATGTTACATAAGTATGTACAGGTATATATATTTATAAAGCAAGAGATTTACGAACACTGTCCTTTAACAGTTGCATCTAGTTTTAACCGGTGAACTGACCTAAATTTTACCGCAGCAACAAGTTATTAAGTTACGCTGACACAATAACGTTAGATCAGTTGTTATTTTTTTTAGTTTTTAAAATGGAAATAGAAAAAATCAAAGGCGGTGTCAATCAACCGAATAATTGTTTTTGTATACATCTTATTGGATTAAAAAAAAATCGACATAAATACACAACTGCATTTTATTTTGCCCATTAACGTCATAATCGCAATCGCAGAAAATTTTTGAGCAGACAATTTGATTAAAGCATGAGTGTATAAATGCACGAGCCAACTTGTAGAAGGTATAAACAATTTTTGAAATTTCTTTTAATGAGTATAAAGCGTTAACACTTAAGCAAAATGCGGCAGTCAGTGGCAAGCACTCAAAGCGGAAAGCTTAAAAACACATACAACTCTTCTGGTGTATTTAATAACCATAAGGTAGGAGGATAGGAAATTTTAAGAACAGGTGATAAGGAAAAAAAAATTAAAAACATATAATAAAAATACAAAAATTAAGTGCCAAATAGTTCAAACGACCTTCAGGAAATCAATACAGAAACATGCTATACGTCAGAGTTCAACGGTCACATGTTACTATGATGACATTACCAACGAGAAAAAAACAATGCGCGACGGTTAAATTTAATTATGTAGCAAAATAAATAGAGATACGTTTCCTGACGATATCTATAGAGCAAAAAATTCACTTTACCAGTTAATAATATAAAATATGCGGTGAGTTAAACTAATAAAATTTTGAGTGCTTTGTACTGAGAGCTTTGAGAAAAAAATATATACTCAACAAACAGAGTAATAAAAGAGAATATATTTATAGCCTACTGAGCGCTGAGATTGTCATCGCACAAATAACATTTTTTTCCATTGGGACACAAGCAATAAAAATATTTAAATAAGACTAAAACAGAGAAAGGAGTACAAAATAAACACACATGCATATGGCAACTGAGTGGAATTGGAGCGCGATTAGATACCCTCTACATACCATATACGAGCATGTGCATCGTCGTATAAGAAAAACCAACAACCGAAGAGTATATCGTCGCAACCACCGGCAAAACCAAACACAAACAACTCAAAAAATGAGAGTGAAAAATCAATGTGGAAAAGAAGTGAATATTATTGCTATTGAATCGCTTTTAAATCAGATGTCTTTCAGAATTCAAACTTGATGGTTGGGGTGTACTTCAAGTGGAAGCACTGCAAAAATCAACTATACGGGTAGTTATAAATTTATATGCATTTCAAAAGCGCGAGTGGTTTATTATTAGCAATTGGATTTAATATCGCTCGGAAAAAATTAAGGTTGAAGTGAAATAACAATTAGCATAAAAAGAATGGAGTAGCTCTACAGAATGCAACTCGTTGCTGAATATTTTGAATAAAAAATTCGGATATAGAAATTTTGGATTGAAATTTGAATCGGAACATGATTCTTAGTTCATGTATGCTAATTTTGTAACGTTTTGATGCTATCAGCTGTTTAGTTTATACTTTTTTTTTACTTTCGACTTCTTCAAACATTACTTACTTTTTATTTATTTTGATTTTCTTATCTTTTTGGCACATTGTATACACACACATACATAGTATATACATACAAAAAATATTTACCAAATTTTATGGTAACTAACGAAATTAAATAAATAAATAATGGTTCCGAAATAATACATTAAGTACCAAATATAAAAATTAAAGTAACTCTTTAAAGCATAAAAATTGTAATAACTTTATTCAATAATAAATCTTTTAATACTTTTTATAAAATTTAATAAAATTAGCATAAAAATAATTACAGAACGTTTTGGAGATTTCTCTCTTTTCATATATCGCATACATTTTTGCACTTCCCTACAAATATATTTACCAGCGCTCATACTTCCAGTCGTAATTACCAAACAAATCAGTATATCAATAATACAATATATTATTTGTGAAGCTATAAATTACTAAATAAGAACATATAAATATATACATACATACGTATTTATACATAATGCAGGTAGAAATAATTATAGAGAGCCGCATAAGAAATCTCCAATAAGAAAAGAGTATCACGGCTAATGGCACACCACGTCACCAACACACCACTTCATACAAACAACAAACGGCAGAAAGGTATAAATGGGCAGAAAAAGATAAATAGACAAAGTGTATACGGAAAATGCGAAAGCGAATAGCAAAACAAAATTTGTGTGTTTTTTTCTTGCCTACTAGTTTGCGGCACTTAATTGTTGGTTTGTATTTGCGTATGTAAATGTTGACAGCGCAAGTACACAAGGCATAAATCAGAGATGACGATAAATTGTTGGAATGCTCGTGTTACTTTTTGACGAACGTGTACTAATAGTAATAGTAGTGCATATGGAATATTTCAATTAAATGCTTTTTACTAAAATTTGTTTGTTATTGTAATGTTTTGTAAATATATAATTTAAAAAAATTTAACAACTGTAAAAGTTTTATTTTATGTTAATATTGGTGTAAAAAGTTTTAATTGTAAAAAAAAATAAATATTACTGAATAACTAAAAAAAATTGTTTATATGTTTTTAGCATAAACACAGTAGATGTTCAAGGGTTAAAGTTGGCTACGTCACATAATGGCGCGCTTTTTCAGCAATCCGCAATTAGTTGTAAACATACAATTTTAGCCATTCATAACATAATTTTCAAAGAATTTATACGAAACTTATATTTTGACCACCAAAGTTTAGTGAAAAATTTATGTAAAATATGTTTTGCATATCCCTTTTGTCGACAAAAATTTCTCTACACTTTCTTTTTATATGTGCCCGCCACTACCGAACAGCGATTTGTACACTGACCCACCAACAGCTACCGCTCGCCTCTTCAATGAGGCAAACAACGAATAGAAATTTTCCTTTCAACCAGAATCAGCACCAACAATATTGTAATTTTTTAATTTTTTAGCGCTTTAACTGTAAACAATGATTTATGTGGAAAATGTTTAATGCCATGTACGCTATAGGAAAAACATATTTTCACTGCTCAATTGGAAACGCTTCGTGTGGAATTTTTTCAAAAAATTTTTTCCACTTTTCGATGTGTACATTTTTCACATAGGTGGTGTACATTCTTATTGCAGGCAGCAGCACTCACCGTTTCTACGCTCGAATTTACAATATAATTAACTAACACTCGCTGTTGTTTATAAACATTTATAGTATCGTTATTGTGCACCGAAAGCACACAACAAATTTACGAAAATTTTACAGCAAAATTGAATGTGAAAAATACGTGCGCAACTCTTGGATCGTATCCGTCACCACCATTTGCAATAAAAATTTCATCTGCGCTATGTTCGTTTTCACCGAACATTCATTCGGCTCGACAGTGTTGCGTGTTAGCATGTTAGGGTTGCTCAGAGTTCACCAGTTAACAAGGTTGCATTGTACAATTGTGAAGTTATTATTTAATTTATAAAAAATTTAATTAAATTTCAAGTCCGAAACGAAATAGAGTGTAAAATATATTTGGTAAGAGTTTGTTCATTCTTCATCGAAATCGTATGCCCATTTATATTGGTTATTTAAATTTATTGTGAACATTTACAGTTTTTTTTGTAGTAGAATAGGAAATTCCTTTACAAATTTTATTTTCCCGCCGGAACTGTTTGTTAAGCGCACAAAACCAATTACCGTTCAGTGTAAATGCTGTCTGTGTGCGATATTCTCATGGTAATGAAATAAATCGCCTTTTTTTTATTTATTTAATTATTATGTTGACGTGACGTTTATTAACTAAAGTGCGCAGAACTCGTTTATACATAATAGGAAGAGGAAAGAATTAAGTACTCGAACGTAGATCAGAAACTTATTGCATATTGCCTTTGAAGTGCGGAGCCACAGTAAGTAATATGTACAATGAACACTACATAAGAAATATGTACAAACATACGTTAAAAAAACCAAGAAAACATTTTAACTTAGGTTGCACCCTTCAAAATAAAACAAAAATTCCATAAAATCTTTATTTTGATCTATCTGTTTGTATGGCAGTTATATGCTATTCTGGTTCGATCTGAAAAATTAGAACCGATAGTGTAGCGTTGCTTTGGGCAATAATCTCAGCCAAATTTCGTTAAGATCTCTTGTCAAATAAAAAAGGAGGAGGACTTGAGTTTGTTCGATCAATTTGTATGGCAGCTATATGTTAAGGTGGTCCGATAATGGCCTTAGTTTTATATTGATATCTGGAAAACTGAGGGCCTAGTTCTCGTATATACAGACAGACAGACGCACATGGTTAAATCTACTCAGCCCGTCACGCTGTCCATTTCGATATATGCTTTATAGGATCTGCGACGTTTCCTTTTGGGTGTTACAAACGTCGTTGCAAACTAAATATACCCTGTTCAAGGTATAAGTGCTTGCTTAAGATCATGTTCGAAAAACCGTTTAATCAAATGTGAAATAGTGATGAATATAAAAATTAAATAAGTGTGCCACTTTTCCTTTATCTCTCATTATTAGAAGTGAGAAATAGTGGAAAGAAAATTTTCCATTTTACATATTGAATACAAATTTTAAAAATATTTTTGTTACGTATACATATATTTTATATTAAATAAAAAGAATGCCGACATTAAGGAAATCCAGTTACTACAACCAACCGAAAGCATCTGTTCAAGAGATTAAATTAAGCACCCACAGCACTAAATCCAATACGAGTGCTCGAGAAGAACTTGTGAAAAAACGTTCAACAACCACTAAACCCTTTAAACGTGTAACTAAACCTTTGTATGAAATTTGTGAATCCACACAGAATTTGCTCAAGGATAGATCAGACATCAGCATTGCGGATAAATGCACAGAAAAAACTAAACCATACATTAATGTACCGATTATTCAACTACGTTTGTCTGAAGGAGAATCCCAAACGTCCACAACGCCACCAAAACAACGAGGCTACGATTTTACCAGCTCGACTAACTCACATTTTGATGGTTGGCTGGTAGCGGCACCGAAGAAATTCAAACACACCTGTTCGAGTACGCCAACTTCGTCGAAGCGTAAAAGCAGCTCGCTCAGCATACAAACAACGCCACCCCCTAAGGTGTCGGATGACAATCTAGTCACATCACAAGAAATGGTCGACACGCAACATAAAGAATCCGGCGCTAAACGTATGGTTTTTCGCGGACCCGAATGGAAGAAACCATGTCGCGAGAGCGTTGTGGCCGGCGCACCAAAACCATTTATCGGCGCTTGTCCTTTAAATTTTGAAGAGTTTGCTAAATTATCACGTACGCGTCAAAAATTTTTCCTAACACAAGATCCACGTAAAAAATACTGCTTGGTTAATCCGCAGGCTTTGCGTACGAAAGCTTTTTCGGAAAAACGTGAATTCAATATATTGACAAAAACAGTGAAATATGCGGATAATGTTTGCGGTGAGACGCAATCGCAATCGTCAGAGTCTTTCATATGCGATCAAATTGATTTAGAAAATCCTATGCAGCTAGACTTTCAAGGACTCGATTATCGCAAAACTTATCAGGCCGACGAGCAGGATATACAAAATCAGAGTCTTTACCGCAGCATAATGCGGTATATGGAGCGACGACGTGTCAAACAGGAGACGCAGGACAAAGTTGAGGAGGAGCTGCAGAATGAGCGTCTAGCAGTGCCGCAATGCTTCGATGTGCCCGATCGTACACAGCATGAAGATGTGTCAAGTAGTGAGCCGCCAGTGCCGTTTTGCAAACTTTTTCGTTCAGCCGACAAGCCATACAATCAACTAAAAATTGAAGAAGAGAGTCGTAATCGACGCAAGCGTTATAAGAATCTTTATTTAGAACGCAAAGACTTAGCAGAAGAAGTAGATAGAGAAAGAGAAGCGCAAAATAAAATTAATGAGGAGCTCAAACCCACAATGTTAGCTATGCAACATTTTACCGAAGTTTTGAACAGCATAAATGCCGCGTGTGATCCGCAAATTAAGATAGAAGCTTTGCAGCGTAAACCGCCGAAGCCAGCGACCACTTATCCACATACAATGCGGGAAACTAAACAATTTAAAAAAAAGTTAAAAGCACAAAATCGCATCAAACGCGACAATGCGCTTGTTAAAAAGGAATATTATCTAGAGCATTTTGGCAAGTTAAAAGATTATCCGGAAGCGAAAATCGAGCTGAGTAGCGATACGCCAAGGCATGTCAGTGAGAGTCCTGAGCTGAGCGAGCAGTCCAGTGACGATGAAGATGCTATCGAAGTTGGTATACATGGTAGCAATTACCAGCTGCGCGGCTTCCACTTCAAATTGGGCAAAAGCCTGCGCGGCAAGCGACACCAGACTGAAAAAACCGGCGGAACACGCAAGGAAAAAACATGTAAAACACGAGAAGACTGGCTAGCGGAGTTGGTGCAAAAGAAGGATGTTGTAAAAATGGATATTGAAGAGGGCATACCGAAACTGCGTGGCCCAGATGATCCGCAACTGAAGATTTTTCAGCCCCAATTCGGTTATAAGCTACCGCAAATAAAGAGCAGTGCCGTACGTGAGTTTATCGAGAAGCGTCTCGGACGTCACTACGATCGTGATTTACGTAAAAAATTTAAAATGGTGCGGCCACGTCTCGAGTACCCAATTAAAAAGTTCAATCTAATACATTTTCTTTATACCGATCATGCGCACGATTTGAATAAATTCAAAGCGCAACATGCAATGCTGGATGATAAAGTCGAACTAATGAAATTAAATACCACGCTCGAGTATATGGCAGCCAAGGAGAATTTTAAAAAGCAAAAGATGGCCAAGATTAAAGAGAAACGCCTCAAATTGCTAGGTATACCATGTCATGAGGTGAAAAAGTCGAGCTTGCAAACGAAATGCGAACAATCGGATACTAGCACTGATTCCGAATGGGTGCCAACACCGGAGCCGGAGTTGGCCGATCAGGATGAGGAGAATAGAGGGGCGCGTCTAGCTAAAAGTGTGGTACTACCATTAACTATGCGTGGCAACATGCCTGCGCCCAAACATCGCGAAACCACAATACGTCGTCATCCGCGTAAGCCACGTGATTATATCGGTGAGCGTGTGCCTTCGCAACTATTCGATAAAACTGTTGCCGAAGTGCATAAACCGCATTTATTGAAGCTAAAAACCGATGATGTGCATTTCAGTAATTTACATGAGGTGCCAAATCGTGAGTATTCGAAAATCTTCGAAACACGTCACCATCACGATCACTGGAATCATATGCAGCAGAAACTGGTAGATGTACACTATCAGCCGAAAATTGTTAAAGCCGAAGCCACTAAAGGCAAAAGCAAGGAGGATCATGTTGTTATTGAGAATTTTCGTATGGCACAACCGCCATGTAATCAATACGTTGGAATGGATTTGACCATATCAAAATATGATACGAAGGAATTACTTGCCGACTATATGCAAAATACGCGTAAACAATTCACCACCGATAAAACTTTGCGAATCAAGGATTTGTGCCAATCAAAGGATGTTTACTTTCACAGTCGACCAAGCAGCGAAATAGAGGCGCTCAATTTTCCCGGTAGAAAAGAGTATTTGGATTTTTTACATGAAGTACGTAAAGCACTTTATGAAACCAAAGTGAGCGGCGAAGAGGAGGGACAAAAGTTAACTGTGGATCGTGAAGAAATCATACAAGACATTGAAGAGGATCTCAAGAGCATTGAATCGTGTTTAACATCGCTTAGCAGTTCGATCTGCACGAATCTAACTAATGATAGCGGCAGCTTTCTACTAATGGAAGGTAAAACGAAAATTCCACTCGATTATATACGCAAATCGGTGGTGCCTTTTGAGCCGATGAACCGTTGTCGTTTCAAGCTCGAACCGCTCGATATCGAAGCTGAGGAAAATAATCCCTTCAAAGTATTGCCATTCACCGGACAGGGCAAGGCACAAAATGAGCTTAACGCCGCCAAAGATAGTTTCTTCACATTCAATACACGTCTACAAAATGGTTTGCGTTTGCGCCTCGAGGTGCCGGTGGAGGATGTGCGTCAAAAATTGATTGGACGCGGCGAGCACAAGTACCGCAGTGTTGTGACGACAGACATCGATGAGAACTATGTGGATGAATTGAAAAATCGACCGCCCGTGAAGATGTTCAGTTTCAAAACGGGCAGCTCATTTATTAAGGATGCCTTGCGTTTGAAATTCGAATCTATGCTTATACAAGGTCAAATAGTACGCACCAAAATCTATGATCGTCTGAACGAGCATCATTGGGAAAATATGATGCGCTTGAAGTTGCTATATGAAAAACTATTTGCTAAGTGGGAGAAACGTGAATATGAATCGGCTATGTCGGTGGTGCATAAGGTTGGTAGAATCCCCTGGCTCAAGTCCAAAAACGTCGTATAAAAGTAGCAATACCATTCTATGCATTACTCATCACTCATCACTTTTGCAAGCATTATAGTTACCAAAACTTCTTTCTTAGGTGAAATCATATTACGATCGAACAGATGCTCTCAAGCGCGAATTTCGTGAATTGGAACGTCAACAAATCGTACTCAATATGGATATCGTTTTTATTGAAGGTCATTGGATACGACGTATTATGTTGCAGAACTTTCATTATCTTCTTGGTGATTCCGAATGGCGTTACGAAAATGATTGGATACATCGTATCGAAAAGGTTTCGCAGCGTGGTTCCGAGTGCGAAGAGGATGAAGAGTATGGTGAGGAAGAAGATGGTGAAGAAGGCGAAGATTGTAACAAGACAACTATTGAATTGGAGAATTTCGAAGAGTCTATAATGAAGCGCAACACCGTAAACATACGTAAACGTGATAAAGATGACGCATGGGCAATTAAGAGTTACTACGAGGATGTCTATATGCAGAATTTACATCCAATACTGATTGTATTCCCCAACGCGGATAGTTTTATGCGCGGCATTGAGAATTTAAAAATTAAAACCTTTGTCTTGCTACTCGAAATGCACTTCACACTATCCATACACACCGAACTGCAGAGCCGTTTGGAAATGTTTGAAGTGTGGTGTTTGGAAGATTTGCGTGAGAAACAATCGTATGTGTCGCGTAAATGCGCAAAGCTATATTTTATGTCCGATCGTGCGGCGGATATGAAACTACGCACATTGGATTTCCTGTCGGAACCAGTTGAAAGTTCATTCAATGATGAAGCTTTTATCAAACATCGTGCGGTCATTATAGAAGTGTGGCGCGAAATTGTACCTGAAAATATGCGCAGCGGTGGCGGGGACGATCTCGAGCCATTGGAAATGGTGGCCATGATTTCGGAGGTCACAATGGAATTAATATGTAAGTCTTGAAAATTTTACATGGGTGTTTTATAAAAGATTGAGTGGTGAATATGCAGAGGTCAGGACTTTAATAGATTACAAAGAAACCAATGGACTAGTGAACTAATGCTTTTGCGTTTTAGTGTTAGATCTCTGTACTTCGCCTGAGCTTAGCAGGCGCTGATCAACAACTAGCTCCTTTGCGACTGCGAGATCCTTCTAGCCTAGTACAGAACGCAGGAGATCGATTGAACTACTTGCCCTCCGTAAGCTTCATCTTGCCGCTATCGTAAGAGTTTCTTAGTGCTCATTGTCGAATAAGCGGGCATGCCGTAAAACTGAAAATTTTATCGGACGCTAACTGAAGTTGTATGGACAAAGGTGAAGTGGGAACATCCAAGCACATTCTCAATGTCCAGCTTTTGCAAGGCATCTCGACGAACCTGGCGAAGAGGGATCCGTTTTTTTTTTATATCGACCTTTTAACCTAACCTAATCTAAGGAACTAACTAACTAGAGTGTGCGAACGATTAGTACATACACACGTATAAACCAGAATACAACACATATGAGATTAGACAAGACTAGCTTTCCACACATCTTGACTCTAACTGCAAGTGTATACGTCATTACAACTTCCCTATTATGATTCCAGCTAAATTCGAATCGATACCTGTTGAGGAAAGTCGTCGTATTGAGGCACAATTGCGTCGGCGTCGTGCTTATGATCGTAAAATCTCTCGGCAAGCATATTTAGTAGAGAAACGCATCGAGAGTGAAATGAAAAAGGTGCGTCGTAATTTAGAACCACCCTATGTGAAGCCGAAGCGTAAAGGCAATTTACCGCGCTTTATTATCAAAAAGAAGGAAAAGAAAATCTCTTTCAAGGAGCAACGCGTTACCGAGCATACGAAATTCTTCTTCCGCGCATTTCACGATGAGGGTGACGTTATGCAATTGCACGATGCGCGCGATAGTATTGGAGTAATGGACACCATACAAGAGCAAATCGTGCCATTTTATTTCGATCATTTCCTTAAATTGAATGGCTACACACCAAATTACAATTTCAAAACTAATGTGGAATTACGTGATGGACCTGAAGCTTCACGTGTGGCATTGCGTTCGCTGGTGCCAGAAATTTTGGAAAAACTCGATAAGTGGGAGCTTGTACGCAAGCGCATCATGGACGACAACATACAACGCAATCCCAGAATGTATGAAAACGTGCGTTTCTGAATAGTTGGCATTCTCTTATAAAATTTAGGCCTATATGCATATGTATGTATGTACACACTTATATTTTCGTATATGTATGCTTTTCAATACATTTCTGTCCTAAAAAATTTCAAAATATGATAATATGATAATTGGCTTTATAAATAATATATATTCATAATATATATCTCCTTTACAATATTATCCATTGCTGATACTGTTTTTGTGATTGTAAATTAATTCTTCGATTTTGGCATAAGTTTGTGAAAACATTTTATATTTTATATTTATTTGCACATAACGCACAACAAAACAAAAACTTATGAGCTCAGCTGTTTCTGTTCTCCACTTGTGCTTGGTTTCTTCTCTTGACTAATCAAGTCTTTGAGTATATCCTTTTTCGCTTCAAAGTAGTCACGATACCACAATATATGCTCTTTCTTCTCTTTTGCTGTTATGTACGGATTCTTTGAAAGACCGACACATACTAGCTCCATATAATGACGTATCGGTCCCTTTTCTGGACACCATGGTTCCAAGTGCTGCTCCAGAAAGATATGCTCAGAGAAGTCTACATTCGCTTCATCACTTAAGTCTTGCTCATTGTCAATAGGAAAACGCCAAACTTTTCCTTGTTCCGTCCATAATGCTAACTTTTCGAAATAATTTGCGGGCGGATGTGTTACTAACAGTTTTAGTTCATTTTTCTGTAGATGTGCCCAGGTGGTGAGTATATCGGGTACATCCCGCAAATCGGCGGTATTTTTGAAAATGCCCAGTGGTTCAGAACCAAATAAGTTAACACTGCCAGTATAGGTTGCTGCTTCACGTTTACGTTCTTTTTGCACACTTTGTTGATCTTGTTGTTGGTGTGGTTTAGTTTTTGCTGCAATTGAGCGACGCACAAATTCACCACGGCTTAACTCTTTTGGTGGTTGTGAGCGATCAATTTTCATGCCCACAATTAGTTCGCTATTTGTGGAGTTATTAAAAATTATAGGATTTTATTAATATGCATATAAATAGATATGTATATTGATGTCTTACCTTAGACTTAATTCTGAACTTGTGTTACTTGATTCAGCATTGTTCTGTTTGTTTACATCTTTCTCTTCTTGATTATGCCCCAGTAGTTTTGCGAGTAATTCCGATTCTATTTGCTGTTTTTGTTCACCATCTCCCGCTAAAGAAGCCACACGTTTTGCGGCAACATAAATATCTCTCGACTCAATTTCTTGTTTTGTTTCTTCTTTTCGTTTTTTTCGTGCATCACCTGGCCGTGGTAAGGTTACATTGTTATTTTTATTTGCCAATGAATAGGCATTCTCCGTTGGCATGCTCGCCAGCAAACGGTTTAGGCGTGTGATGGCCGGCTCTTCAGTAGATTCCACATCAGCCTTACTTGGTGTAGTTGTAGGTTGCGTTCCAGCCTCTTTCACGTCCTTATTCTTTTGTTGTTTTGATTTTGGTTCTTTTTCATCATCGGATGAGTCGTAATCTTTGCTGCAATTGCGTGCGCCGGCTATACGAGCTGCCAGCACTCTAAGGACGTAAATTAATACTTATGTACAATAATTGCTATCCTGTTTCAACTCTAAACACTTACCGTATAGTTAGAGACGATGTTCTACTCAGCATAAGCATTGTTGTTAGATGTTTTAATTAATTTATTGATAAAACTCTTAAAATTTTAAACCAATAGCACCAATAGGTTACAGCATCGATTGGTTCGAAACGTCAAAAAACATATGGTACTGTTCTAGTGTTGCGGTATACCGCCGCTAGTGACGTTAAAATTTATTATTATGTACCGATAAGCAGCTAATGCCATCGGCCTTAAAAACAGGAGGTATCGATAAATTTCCTAAGGAAACAATTAGCGCATGAGTAACTTCAATGTTAACGTAACATTAATGTTACGAATTCATATTCAAGAATTGATAACGTGAACAAAAAACACACATTTTAAAGTTGTATAGTCAATATTAGTTATATATTCTTAGTTCCTCTCAAAGTAACAACTTTATAATAAAATATGCAATATTACTTTCAATATACAATAGCTAATTTAACTAGCACTATTAATTTACAAATGGACTTTTCGATTAAATTAGATTTAGCAAACTTGGCAAAGTTCTCAATAATTATTAAAATGTAATTGTGTATAATATATATTAATACATAGTATCCTAAGCAGATACATATTTTTTGTTTATAAGTCAATTTGTACATATGTTTGTTAGTTAAATTTCCTAGAAACTTGTGGTCAATTATTACAATGAAAATAGCGTTGATTTCAGCAGCCAGATAGTATATCACGTTGATTATTCTTACATTTTACGTAAGTACTCCTTGCGTTGGACATCTTGCTTTGTCATAGTTCACTTCTCATCATTTGCGCTTTGCAAGTATTCCATCATAAATAAGCGAAGTATCAATGATATATTTTCCGTTGCATTATAGTCAATTATGGAATTGTTGTCATCTTTCGTATGCCAAACAGTTGGGAAGGGTAGCGGTATTAGATGCAATATGGGAACATTACGCCTTAAGAAAGGCAGATGGTCATCCTCAACCATTGAAGAACGTAATGTATTTGGTTGAAAATAACGGTTCGGGTATTGGCGCGATACACCGCTGCTTATATACCGTTGCAACATATTTAGATCCGAAAGGCGCTCCTCCAACGATACCAAACGCGAATACCAACCTTCCGTATTAGGAAAAAAACTGTAAAAGGTTGGATCAGCCGAACCAATTAAATCCAATAGAACCATCATATCCAAACGGTTTAAGGTCCCGTCCTCTTCCCATAGCTTTGCTAAGTGACGTGAACCGTAAAGTGAATCATTCGGGCCCCATTCTTTGAAAGCTTCTTCGCCATCAAAAAATATAAACATTAAGCTTAGTTTTGTCTTACGGAATGGTTCAAGCGCCGTTTGTAATATGTGTGCCATATTCAGCAGCATTGCACATGGCACTGCGGAATCTGTTGCGCCAATAAATTCAAAATCTTCAAAATACTTGCTATCATAATGACATGCAAATACCAAATAACGTTTAGCATCTGGATTGAGTTTTGCTATAATATTATGAAAATGCAGTTTTCCCAAAATAGGCGCTGTGTCATGGAATTTATCGTATTCAACGGACCAATTAAGTCCCCGCAAATTACTCGTTATATAGTCTCGTACTTGCGTGTGTCCAGCCGTGCCGACAACTCTTGTAATAAGTAAATTGTTAATGGCTTTTCGTAAGTGTGGTACATCCGAAAGCGGGCCGTAGGCCAAAAACTTTTCATGTGATAGCTCCTCAGTGCGGTATGTTAACTGGAAGTTACAGAAATTTAATAACTAATTAATTCTTATAAAAAGACAAAAAGTTATTGTAATTAAAACATTTTACACTTGAATACCTCATTCCGTCCCACAGCAAAGCCACCTTGAAAATCTTTGCTGGCAAATACGCTAACACTAAGTATGATAAGCACTGCAAAATATGCATTTAACAAGGACATATTGCAACTTCCCAACGGGCGATCCGTAGCTCACTGAGAATATTGCTATATTGACATCTGACACGAAAGCAAATCAACTGCTGAACTGCTGGTTTATAAACATAAATATGAACACAAACGGCAACTGTTGCTTTGCATACATAAACCAATTATATGTTTGTTTACACAGGTGTTGTTTTTTTTTTTTTGTATATTGGCGAGATGGGCTTGATTTGCACTAAAGAATAATAATTTTTACATAACTACTCTTCTATGAATTATTAATTTATGACAGCACTATTCCCTATGGTTTTTCTCCAGCACACAGTTCAACAAGTAGGAGGAGGGGTTGGGCAATGTTTTATCACAACTAGTGATGTGCAAAATCGAATTAGTGCCGGTAGTCTCGTTCTTAAATTTTCGTTATCCTCTCTTTAGTGCATACAATTGTATAAGATAATAACTACAAAAATATTGTAACGAAAATGTAAATTTAACCTAATCAATTTAAATTTAATTCATTTAGTTCTGATAACCAAATGCACTCAGTCCTGCCATAAGTTCTGTTAAACAAAGTTCAGGTCTTCATAACAAGGAAACTATAATAAATTTTTTAATAAAGTTAATTTTTATTTAATAAGAAGCTTTCACACAATTCAATTTATTACAAGACTAAGTATAATCGATATTTATTTTGCACCACTTGCAGTGGTAAATATCGCAGGCAAGTTAACAAATCCGCTGCTTTATTGTTGTATTGTTTTATTGGTTTCTTCGTATATGAATTAAGCATACAATAAATAGAACGTAATGGCGTAGAAAGTAAAGTTAAGTTAAACAAATCATATCAGTTTCATATTCTATAAATATATAAAACTTTGTCAGCACAATAATCAGCTGGTTATTACTATCTATTCTATTCTTATCACTTGCTTATCAAAATTTATTGACTACCTATCAACCGATAAACTATTTAGATAACTATACTTCGGATAAGTTCGCTTTTTATATACAATTAACTAGCATGTGTTATTCACTTACCAACTCATCCACCTCAAAACAAGCGCCTAGATTATAGATTTTGGGGCGATCTCGCACACCAATCGCATTGCCCAATTGTTTAAGCCATTGGTTGTAAAAGCGTAAATATTGACCACGCCAAGGGAGAAACTTCATTGCAATTTAAAATTGTGTGTAGTTGTTATTTAACTCATTTATTCTATATTTAAATTATAACTATTTACACACGGAAGGAAATTAAAATGTGCCTTTTACAAAATGTCAGATTATACAAACAACGGTGACGGCTGATTCGTATGTATGAGCAAGCTCGTGTATGTGCGTGTGTGAAAGTAGAAATTATGTTAAAGGAAAAGTAAAAAGGGACGTAACCATGCAGGAATATTGACACATTTGCAAAAAATGTTTTTGAAATATTAAAAATAATTAAGTTTGAATTATATTAGTTTTTTAAAAATCGTTTATTATTTACAACTATTTTTATTTACATTTATGGTCATACATAACATGTTTTGTAAATGTTTGTACATAGTTTTAAACAATTTATTTTTATATCGAACAATTTAAAACAAGCGTACATGAATGTAGGAAAAACCGTATAGTATTTGTTATAAAAATGTCTATATGTGCATTTACGTTTAAAGTATACTTATTGTAATACCCAAATGGAGTCACATTTTCTTCGGAGAAACATCCGTAGCTTACACCACACTTTTCTGATCGATCACTTTTAATTATGCTTACATGTTTTGTCATTAATCGACTTTTTTGTATGATACCGTCGTGTGCTGACTGCCACCAAAATATGCTTTATATATGTACAAGCCCAGCGCCAAGTGTAAAGCCACAACTGCGCCAACCGCCGAATAAATATTGGTTGTAATCTCAGACATGGTGAAAAAGCGTTCCAGCACAGTAGATTTAAGCAAGAAAAATGTTGCAACAGGCAGGAACACGATTAGAGAACAATAGAAGAACACCACTTTGAATGCACTGTAGTCATTGGAATCCTGTGTGGAAAGTTATGTTAATTTTTCGTATTGAGTGAGATTCTAAGTATATTTGGCTTTACTGACATTTATTTGTTGCTGTGTGCGTCCACCCACATTGTTACCCTTTTTGTTGGCCATTATTTTTAATAAACAATTAACTTTAGTTGAACTTTTGTAGTAACTTCAACAAATTTCACCGGCCAATGATTTTTTTGATGTTGCTTTTGTCAACTTTTTCTTCATTTACAATTGTCAAATTGAAAAAACGTCACGTGATGACATTTCACCGGTTTTGTTTATAACGAGCGCAGGGTTGCAACAATATAATTTGTATACCCTTTATGTTTGAAAATATATGAAACTACAGAGCCACGGCTTTAAAATTGTGATGAATTGAGTCCATAGACCTTTCCGATTTTTTTACATAGGTAATCTTTTTAAGAAAGAAATGCAAATATCCAATGGCTCTATGAAGAACGGCATTTTGGTAAGCTTAGCGGTCTCTCCACGGCATGTGTCGATGGTCCACGCAGACCCGAACGAATGGCGTAGCTTTCTACAGACCATACTGCCGTCGAGCAATTCGAGGACTTACTTTATGAGACATATTGGTTATTACTGCAATCGTGATTTTTGCTCTCAGTTCTTTGTCGAGCTCGCAGAGTAATAGATTAAGAGGTTATACCCACTTGAGTATTTCAAAAAAATCTATTTTTAACAAATGTTTATATATTTGAAAGTATTCTCGAAAATTTGACACCGCAAAAAGTTTCGAAGATATTATCGTATTTGTAAGAATTTGTTTTTGTAATCGACTTCCAAAACTTTTAAAGCGTTTTTCTTGAAACTTTCAGAGAAAAACTGTCAGTAAAGGATCGAACTCATAATGTTGAAGTGTAAACTATTTCCCAAAAAACTACTTTTTTTTTAGTTTTCTAGTTTTGCGAAGCCGCCATTTTGTCAAAAAATAAAAATTTGTAGTAGTTCTAGTACTCCGGTCATTACCTGTATTCATCTATTGTGTTAACATTTTGTTTTTGGTGTTGGGATAATTTTAACAGGAAAAATCTTTCACCGGCAGACACCTTTTTTCAAAGGTCTTTTTGAAGATCGGTTGCAGGATTAAGAGAATTCAAAATTTTTCTAAATAAATCACCAATTATGAAAGCACATTAAATTTTTGTTTTTATTAATAAAATGCCATTTAGAAAAACACGAAAAAACGCGTCTTTTCTGACGTGCAAGTGGATATCACCATTTACGCTGAATAATAATCTATTGAAGACATATATACATTAAATAAAATAAACTTTGTTAACTTTCTCTTTTTTATATTTTTAAATGTATTGCCACATTTTTAAATTCTCCACAAACATACAGCATACATATTTCATTTTCTTAAACATTAACTTAAATCTATAAACAATTTATGCTAGTTTGCCATTTTCAATGGACTTATACTATTAAATATTATATATACAACATTTTTTTAAATATTGATTTTAAAGTGTGTGCGTTTTCTTATGAATACAATGACGTTACTTAAAATTGTAAGATCTTATGCTATTGAGTGTTAAAAATAGATTCCGGATAGTAACTGGGCGCATTAAACATACGAGGGAAACCATTCGCATCCAATTGTTGAACAGGCAGGACAGACATGATATCACTAGAAAGACAGAATATAAAACAATACAAATTAAAAATTAACACAAAAAATTAAATAATGATTATATGAGACAGATATTTGAATTTCGTGTGCTGTAATAAGTCAAAAATAACCAAAACTTGTGAATAAGCGTTCTATGTAAAGCTTTATGCTTGGATTTCTTTCGTAAGCATCTTTTTTACGGCCGCTACTTGAATCTTTCTTTGCGAGAGATTCAGTATGTTTAGCAAATGACTTGTGTGAACGAGGTTCATATCCGAAATATCAGACCAAATTTGTAGATTTATAAATATTACTGAGAGCTTTTTAAATCTATCTAACCCAAGCACGACCATTTTCGACTAGATATTCCTTAACTTTTCCGTATTAGAGTTACGAATAAGCTAAATCATCGTCGCTGATTTTTTCAGATCCCATGACTCTCCTTAAATGCCTTAAGTGACTCAAATATTTGTGAACCCGCAAACGTTAGCTATCTAAAACCCTCTCGCAAAATTTTTGAGGACTCCAAAGCAGTCATTTCATTAAAAGTGTGACATTTAATGATTTTGGTATATTGGTTAACTAATAACAGTTACGTACATACTGTTGTCAAGGAATTTATACCAATTTAGGTATATTTACGGATTTATATGAGCTATTATAATTTAAATTTGTTTAAGTCCACTTTGATACTACTTGTATCGGCTTTTAAATTCATAATTATTACCCGATTTCGTAGATCTGAGTTTCGTTTGAAACGTGTGTAACTTAAAGGGTACTAGATAATAGCAAGAGTAAAAAAAATTCGACTAACTGCTTAGCTAGGATCAATAAGATATGTTAGACCTGGTCTAACTCAGGCGATAAAAAGAAAATGAGTTAGCAGAAGAATCATATTAAAATATTTATGAAACAAAACATACATTTTTTGTAAAATAAATGTCTGAAATACCCCACTGTATCTTAAAAATTCAATTCAAATTTTTTAACTACGCTGTACTTTGGCGTCACCAAAAAAATCGTACCAAATGCTATGCTTTAATGCAAAACATGTGTGAAAAGTATACTTTCATGCTGATACCCCACTGTGCGATCTTGTGCATAGCACTGCAAGCTGCAATCGTGGCACATGCGCTGCGCATGCGTACACTTTAGTATGTGTACACGTACGTGAGTTTTATTACTTAGTCAAATACAAAGAAAATGCAATAACTTGTGGCGACTAAAAGTCTAAAAATATTAAAAAATAAAAAATAAGCAAAGCGTATTTAGCCCGCCAACGAACCGCAGCGGCGCAATGATGCAAATGGCCACATAAAACACGCTCAAGTGTTAAGTGTGTAAATTGAATTTACGCAGCCGCCGACAACAACAACGCAACTTGGTATGCCAACGTATGTATGTAAATCACAACAGGAAATAGTACGTGTCCAACAACAAATGCACAACACTTTTACATACCTACTTACTCTACATATGTATGCGTCGCACTTTTTGTTGTATTTTTCTGTGTAACGGTCAACTTGATTTAATGATTTTAAATGCCAATTTGGTTCGATTGAATTTTCCGCATTTACTAGCCTCGCACTTGCCATTCACTAATTCCCACCAGTCCGATCCCGATCCCGTACATATGTGTGTGCTTTATGAGTTAAAGGGAAAACACTTGGCGTATTCGCCCTTCTAAAAAGTCAAGTGGCTGCCCGCTGCGACTTTTGACGCAGTCTACAAACATACATCTATATATACATATATGTACCATAAAGGCTCTGCTCCATTCAGTGTATAGTTTTTCTTCAAAATTTTTGTAATGTGAGACCTTTTCGAGCACGCTCCGTTTTACGCTTTTTCTTTGTTATTCTATTATGTAAATTGGTACGCGCTCCTTAGTGAAGTACACATGTCGATTTGTAAGAATAAATGGCGAGTGTAATCGGTGATTTTTGAGACATTGATGGACGGTTTCGATTTTTGTGCAAACTATATTGTGAAAAAAAAGATCCTTAGTGGATCCAGGGGGAGCGATTTAGTCTAAAGAAATCCACATAAAATAATCACCTCAGCATATGCACAAAGTTTTACAAATATAGAATAGTTTTGAATACCTAAACCCGAAGTGAGTTGATGGAGTTCAAAGATGGTCTCTCTGTGAATAATCGAGTTTTTGGGCTTGAAAGAACGATTGGTTGGACGTATCTCAGCTACCTAAAACATGTTAAGCTGCCATTTATCAAAACGCGTTTCACAAATTGCAATCGTATTACGAAACGCAGTGGCAGTGGGTGGAAATAGAGCCATGCTAATACTCTACAGATTCCTTAAACTAACACTTTTCACTTAGTAGATACTCACGGTCTTTGCTGGGGTGTTCGATCGCGCTGTCTTCGATTTTTGAACCAATTGGACACTTGTGTCAGCGTTAGACCGGTTTTCTCCGATAACGTTTTCTTCTCATCCGGCGTTGGATAACGATTTGTCATATAGCAATCTTTTAAAGCATTTCGGCTTTTCTCTTTAAAACAATAAACCGTTTCCTCGCCATCCCAAATTGTTTTCGGCAATGGATACTTTTTGCGCAGACGATATTTATCGACCGCGCCCAATGGACGTCCGCGCACTTTCTCTGCTTCCTTGTAATGCGCTTGAAACCAGAGATTCTGCAAGTCGACATGAAATTTCACTGAGAAACAATGTGTTTCTAAAAGATTATAGAGTTCGTGAAATTGTCCACGATGATAGGCGACAAGCGCGCGGGCACGCAACACGCTCTCGTTCGTCTTGAAAAGTTCACTGGCGGGTAGACTGCACAGAAAGGTGGTTAACTTCTCGATATCACCCTTTTGTTGTAGAGCTTCACACATACATTGTATCTGAACGATGAAGTGTAAATATTAATATTGAACAAAATCAAGCAGTCTAAGTAATTTTTGTTAATATAATATATTATTAATTGACACCCACCTGATCTGTGGTGAATTGCAAAAACTTGCGATCCAATTGAAATCCACCCGATAAGCCATGTGTTGTTGTTATACCGGAAATCAATTGACCGCCGCCACTCAATCCTACCGAACCTGTGCGATTAATGCTGTTGATTGCTTCACTGTTTAGTGTTGTTTTTGTATTACCGTTGTGATCACCAACACCGCTTTCATATATAATACCATTCAGCGCGGGATAAAGTGGTGAACCCGCAGCGGTGGGCGGTGGTGACTTGTCATAATCAATACTTATATCGCAGAATCTTCGTTCGATGTCTTTATCATTCGCGTAGGCGGGGAACTTATCGAAGTGTAATACAGTTTTGCAGGAGATATTGCCGCGATAATCTAAAAAAAATTGAATGAACAAAACAATGGCATGATTAGACTCTGTTTTCTAAAATAAACACTTGAAGAAACTTTTGGTTTATCTTGACTTTCAAGAAATGGGGGTCTAAGCTCTTAAGCTCGAAAAAAAAGCTTCTTCCCATAGATGCTTGCAGCATATATTACATAATTATGTACTATATAATACATGCATTAATAATAAATTCTCATATGTGTTACGTTAGCTTTTGGATTATGTTACTTTATAATTTTCTACGCTCAAGTTGTTTTTGTCTTTTGTATAAATAAAGGTATGTTTGTCTGTAATTCAATGCTTGAGAAATGCGCCATTCTCAGCTAAATTTTTCCTGTCGCTCATTACGGCTTTTCCTTATTTTGTTTGTGTTCCACACTCAAATATTCATAAACAATGCATACATACATAAATTGAGGTACAGTAAGGAAAATGTATATAGTACATATGTAAGGGGTCCAAGCTTTTATATTTAACTTATTGGAAATAAAATTTTTCAGAGTAGTTTGATATATTTATACTCTAGCAACATGTTGCAATAGAATATAATACAATAGTTGTGTTCACCTAACGGTTGTTTGTATCCCCTAAAACTAATCGATCTAGATATAGGGTAATGTGTATATAAATAATCCGGATGACAAGATGAGTTGAAATCTGGGGGACTGCCGGTCCGTCTGGCCGTTCAAGCGATAATTTGAGTAAAATTTGAGATATCTTGATGAAACTTGGTACACATATTAATTGGCACCCAATAAAGGTTGGTATTGCATATGGGCATAATCGAACTCCTGCCACGCCCAAAAACGCCTTTAAATAAAAAATTTTAAAGTGCCATTATTAAGCACTTTATTAAGATACATAACTGTAACAAGGGACACCTAGAGGCTAATTTTTTTTAAAAAGTGGGCGTGACCCCGTCTCCTAAATGCTTTAATGTACATATCTCTCAAACCGCTGAAACTAACTTAACCAAATTTACCGGGAAGAAGTATTTTTTCCCTTAAATTTCATTAGCAGTAAACGGCTTTATAGGAGCTAGAATATTAATCGTTCAATGGGCGTGGCACCGCTCACTTTTAGGTGAAATCCTATATCTCAGGAACTACTTGACCAATTTCAACCCATTCTTTCCTATCGTAAGCTATTAAATGGGCCAAGTCGGATGTTAATCACGCCTACTTCCTATATATATTTTAAATTACATCTTAATTTTTCACTTTACAGTATACAACTTTTCACAAATGCAATACCTGAAAGTATTTCTTCGCCTTTGATCTTTTCAAATTGTGCGATTATAAAATATTCGGTTACACCCGAATTTTGCGCTTTCTTACATGATTAGTATAAAGATGTCTCAGAATTTGATTTTCATATCTACTTTTAGGTATTTTTAATACTCTCCTAATAAAAAATATTTTATGAAATTGTACTTACAGCTACAAAATATATAAAAATGTTTCCTATATTACTCAATTCTGTTCTTTGGTGCCGGAAAGTGAATTATGTTAAGCCCACACAAGCCAGAGAGTTTCTGAATATCTCAATAAAGTGGTATAACCGCTTGCTATTCGATTTTTATTAAATTTGCGCCAGTTGCTTGTTCGATTTGCCACACTTAGTTTATCTATACAGGGTGACTTGTTTAGATATGTCGTATTTAAAATTGAAGTAACCAAATTGAAAGAAATAAAGAAGCAAGTCACGACTACCAAAACCCCAATACATTGGAAAACTTAGCCTAGAAATTAACACATAATAACGTGGAACTGTTAAGTCCTATGCATAAAAAAGAGTAGAACGATTTGGTTTAGATTTGTCAATTAAACTTCAACTGAAATTTCTGGTAGTTGTAATAATTTTCGCTCTCCAAGCAAGTATTGGACCTTCAACGATCTCGTCCATTGTTTCTAATCACAAGTTCTGTCAGTTTTGCTAGTAAACTTCAAAATGTGTTTGGTAGAAAGAGATGGGTTGTCAAACTTAACAATAAACGCAAGTTTTATGTATGTTGACTGGCTAAGGTTCGATTAGTTTTAGTGTAAAGTTATTCGCTTGCTTCACGGGGATATGATTGTGGCCTTATGTCAGAACTGCCACTGTCAAAATATTTTTACAATGTGATAAAAACACTTTTTGAACCACCTTTTAAGAATTCAATACTATTATGTGCTATATTTTACGTTTTTTTACCGTGTTTATATTATATAGAAAGGTATATGCTTTTGCGAGACGATTTCAGATTTTTATAATGAATTTTTTCAATTCTTGTTATTAAAACAAATTATTTTAACAATCAACAGCTGCTCTCGTTGAGCATAAATATTTATTTTTTTCTTATTTTAATATTTACATCAATTTCTTACTTGAATTTGGTAAATAAAGACTACCATATTGCACTGGTGAATGCATATTATCCTGCATAACTGTTGAATTGTCTGAGGATGCGCCGCCGGAACTTGTAGAATCTATATCACCAACGTGTAACGATGATGCAAGCGTTGTATCCATATTCTTGTCAAACATTGAACAACAATGTGCAGCGATTAGGCACACACTCTGTATTTATATAATTTATAACCACTTTTTTTCGATATTGCCGAATAGTATTTTCGAAACCATATATAGTTGTATTTGTTGTAAATTGCTTACACTAAAAAAACACTATTTATTTATTTTAAATTTAAATTTGTATTATTTTTGTTTTATTTTTTTACACAATTTCAATTCGCACAACTTCTTGAAAATCATTTAAAAAATCTTGTAATCAATAGTTTTTTCACACGATCGTTACACTGTGCCGCATATCGTTAATAAAGCTACCACTACGTTTTGTGGTTCAAAAAGAACTGATACAAAAAAGTCAAAAGCGCATTTTTTGAGCAAGAATTTCCTGTCCGTTGCTGTAGTTGGATTGGTTTGCCATGCACACTAATGAATTGTGGTGGATGGTGGAATTGGTGAATGAGCGCAGTGTTTGTTCGTTGTGCGCCTGCAAATCTTTCATAGTGTGGGTGTCACTCAAACGCACTCATACCAATGCAGAGCAATAACTTGCTGCGCATGAAACGCATTGAGATTGAAACGTGTACTCTTATGGCAAGCAATATACGGTATAAGGGGTTGTTTTGGCTTCATTATCCTTGAGAGGCGTTGCCAATGTGGCAAGTACGCCATTTTGATTTAATATTGTGTGCGTTTTTTTTCTTTCCTATTCTTTGTTTGGTTAGAAAAAAAGTTTTTTAATTAAAATAGTTGAACTTTCTTGTGCTTGCAACTCACAAACTGCTGCCATTTAATGTAGAAAAAAGATTTGACGAGTCCTTGACCCAAATTATTAACGAACATTCTTTCGTAAAAAAAATTGAAATTTTGAATTGAAAGTATATTTTATTGAGTGGAAAGTTAAAATTTTTATTTTTAATATTATTATGATTATTGGTTTTTTTTATTTATTGTAATTGAAATTTTTATTAAAAAATATATTGTATTAAGTAGAAAGTTGAAATTTTTTATTTGAAAATATATTTTTATTATTATTATTATAATTTTTTAATTGAAATTTTTATTGAAAAAAAATATTTTATTGAAATTTTTTAATTGAAAATATAATTTTTTTTGTTTTTATTATTATTATTATTATTTTAAACTTTGTTGCATATTAAAATAAAAAATATTTATAGAATAAATCACATTTTTTGCTTACTTTTAGCGTTATAACAAATGTCACTTGACTCATTGCAATTAGTCACCTTCTCCTTCTTACCATATTTCAATTGCAATTTCTACGTTCGCGTTAGAAACAACCTCCACGGTTGCATCCAATTACCCAAAATTGCACCACAAACCAGTAAACCAAAATTGGACCGAGAAATTAGCAGTTTTGAATTTCGGTGGCGCATACAAAAGCATAACTGAAAATTAGAACAATTTTTGTACGTGGCCGGGAACAGTGGCAAACGTCACATTTGTGGCATCGTATCACATGTTGCGAATACTGTTATTTAGCCCTCATAAAATTCCGTTGAAATCGAACGAAATTGTGCAAAGATTTCCGTGTCGAATTCTTCAAATACATACATACAAGTTTGGCGTTTCCATTTACATATCCACAAGTACATATGTTATATATGTATATGCACTGGGATGAATATGGAAAATAGTAAAACAAAAAAATAGTCAGATTAAAAAACAGTATATTAAGGTAAATATATATGTAAACAAATTGTAATTGAGGAGTTCATTGCGTTCGCGCGGGCACCTGAGACACTTTCTCATATTGCAATGGCGATATTTGTGCGATTATGTTCATAGAGTATTTGTATATAGGTAAATAAGTATGTATATATATAATATATTCAACTTTTTTTACTCGATTGATCGTATAGCCACGAATTAGCCCACTTGAACAGCTAGATATGCAGATTCGTTGTAATGTTCTATGGTTCAAGAACACCGTCGCATATATACAAAACGCCATCAGCTTGCCACAACTTTGTTGAACTAGTTCGTAGAAGTAATCATGCCTTCGACATGCTTCAACCTTAATTTAGCCATAGCTAGGCAATGAAGGTGAAAGTGACTTAACATCACCATCCTTCATGCAGATTGCGTTCTCCAAAATTGTGTTCTCTTTAGCCTCACCACAGCGAGTGTGGAAGTCCACTGTATCGACTATAGCTTGTCCTCTAGTGTGTACCAATCGATACATGCTTCGTCGATGGTCACGAAACCACGCTGGGACTCTTTCGTATTACGCTTAAATAGGGTCAAACACTGCTCTGAAGTCGCCACACGGCATGCATTTTGTCGACAGCTTTCTCAAACTCAATATTTCATACAGGGTATGATCCACACGGGGTCACAGATCTACTGGTTCAGCCCTCGTTCGTATATCGATACATACTTTTGGTTAATACAAACCAAAAACGATGGCTTAAGAACCCGCAAAAAATTTTTTTCTAGAATTCGTAATACGTTAAAAGTGTCAGATATTGATAGTTTCGAGTCTTTCTGTGCGATTTTACTTAATTAATTAATTTCTATAAATAAAGTAAATATTTTTGCGCAAAGATTCCATTTTTTCCCTACTATTTCGTTTATCATCACTTGAAATCGCTGTGACGCTACATTGCCATGCCAAAACGGCAATTGCTGACATTTGCAACATGAGCCGCAAACAACAACAACAACAACGATAGACAACAGTAGCGATGCTTCACGTCTATGCGACTCTTCACTCGTCACAAAATCAACGCGAGCGGGTGCCTCAACGTTTTGGTTGTTTGGTTGACGGTTGCTTGGGCGCTGCAACCTAATGGCATCATATTTCAATTAAGGAATTTTCTGCTCAGATTTTTTTTTGTACATTTCATTTAGCCCGACGAATTTGAAAGATTACGAGAAATAAATAAAAACGTTGCAATGCAGTGTGAATGAAAAGCAACAACAACAAATTGAAAACATAGCGTAGCAATGAAGTGGTGCCACCGAAAAACTGTCTAATATTGCATACAACAAAAAGGTGACAATAAAAGGTGTTGCAGGGTTGAAAACAAAAACAAATGTTGTGTTTGAATTCTCGAGAATATTGGTTGCTAGGATGCAGAATAAATAAGAAAAAACGTTAGCTTCGGTTGCACCGCTATAATACCCTTCACAAATTGAAAATATTCCTTACGAGAAGTTTGATCGTTCAGTTTGTATGGTAGCTATATGCTATATCAATACGATCTAAAAAAATTCTTTGTAGATCGCATAATTGCTTTCGGCAATAACCCATGCCAATGCTCGTGAAGATAACTCGTCAAAAGTAAAAGTTTTCCATACAAGCACTTGATTCCGATCGTTCAGTTTGTATGGCAGCTTAACGACCGTTCCGACAAATGAGCAGCTTCTTGAGCTTCAAAACTGAGGGACTAAACGGACATGGCTAAATCGACTCAGCTCATCCCGCTGATCATTTATATATAATATATAATATTATAGCGTCTCTGACGTTTCCTTTAGGAGTTACAAACTTGTGGTAAACTTAATATATCCTGTTCAGGGTATAGAAAGAGTGCAAAAACTCACAAAATGCATAAAAAAAAAAATATTTAAAAAAAACGAACTGAGTCCAATAATTCTCTAAAGGCAGTGTAGTAAATTTATGAAGCATGCAACAACATTGAAGTGCTCAAATTAGGGATGATTATGTAGGCGATTATCGGGATTAAGAGTTCATAAAAACTGTCTGAACTGACAGCAGCAGCGAGTTTTTCTTTGGCTTTTGGATTGCACAACACTTATGCAACAACTAATAGTTGGGTGGGTACCTGTTTACAGCTCTGGTTAGATGCAAATGGCTGTACACAGTCTAAGCCGCTTAAAAAGTATTAACATTTTGAGGTTAAGAATAGTTCGGTTATAAAAACGTGCCTACAAGTATTTAACCTTTTTGTGACATAGTTAGCTTAAGAAATGTTTGTATTTAAATGCCAATATATTTTCTAAAAAAAAATTATATATTTAGAATTCTTAAAAATTAAAAACTTTAACTTAAAATTAAAAAATACAAATACTATAGATTTTAGCGTTTATATAAGTGTAAGTCTATCAAAAAGTAGTAATAGACACTACCTTGAAAGCTGAAAATTTTATTCTACACTCTCACCCTTTTTATTTTTGTTAGTTGCATCACCACTGGCAACACCCTTCGTGCATTTTTTTAAGGCCTGCTGTACTCTAATTGGCTGTATGCATAGGATTAAAAGTTCATTTTACAATTTCTAAGTTCAATCAAAATTCGACGGGACAAATTGACCGCAAATGCAACACGCCTGTCAGTTAATAGGATTAACACTTTATTTAATACATAATTGTTTTTGTAGTCTTTGACTAGTATTTGGTACTATGGTAACGATGCTGTAGTAAATATTATACTATATATTCGGGAAAATTTTTCGAAAAATGAAAAGTTAAATTTTTTTAAACGCTCATGAAAAATCTATAAAAAAGTGGCTTTTCGGGATTTATAGTACGAGTATATACAACTCAAGATTATAACCCGATGTATTAGAAAACTATATTTTCAATTTTATATTGATGTCCCCTTAAAGGCCTTCTTCTGCGATCCTACGAAAAATATATTTGTTTCGGGTATAAAAAGAAGAAAAGCCGGCGAAGTTTTGCAAAACAAGCTAGGTGAGCGATGATGACTCATAAATATATGCTTCGACCTTGGCAACCACTATTCTCGTTTTTTTTTCCAAAGAATTTAGGTATATTTTGGATCAATTTGGCATCGATGCGTTCAATAACTAAAACCCCAAAGAAAGAGTCGATCCACAAGAGTTGTTGAGAGTCTCTGCTATCTCTCTAATACTTATTTGATAATTTCAATAAACTCGACTCGAATATATTAAGTTTGTCTCGAAATTTGTAACACCCAGAAGTAAACGGCGGAGACCCTATAAAGTGCATAAGTAAATAAATGATCAGTTTATACACTGACCTCAATTCTCAGTTTTTGACATATCGAACTGAAAATGTGTTCACGTTCTTTACTCCCCAAGAAGCTGCTTATTTGTCGGTACTGTTGATATCGAACCTCTATAACATATAGCTGCCATACAAACTGAACAATCGGAATCAAGTTCTTTTATGGAAAATTTTTTAATTGACAGGATATCTTCACGAAGTTTGGCAGATATTATTGTGAAAGGCAACGGTACAATCTCCGAGCTCTCACGTATTGTTCAGATCGGACCACTATAGCCCAGTATATGTACAAATTGACCGTTCAAATGGATATTTTTATACCCTTTCGTGCTATAAGCAATGCATCTGTAGAAGGTATCATAGCTTCGGTGCAGCGCTTTTTGCTTGTTTTTCAGTTCACTCTTCGGCTAATGTCAATGCTATGGCTTCCGCAACTGTTTCCTACTAAATGGGTCACATTTATGAAAAAGTTCATTATCAAAATGCATACATAATAAAAAAAAATAAAAAGTTTAAAAACAAAGTGTATTCGGTCGTGAAAATAAGCGTAGTCAAGCGAAAAAGCCTACAAAATAAATTTAAATAAATATTGCAAAAGTTCAGTAAACATCCATATGTATGTAGTTATGCGCACACTTAGGCCTAAAAGAATATATAAGTACATATGTAAGTATAAGTATATGTTTACATTTTTCACGTACAAATAGAGTATATTTTGCTTCTAACTTTACTAAAATACACATACAAATCTTCCAAAAAATAAATTTTGACTTTACTTTTTACTGCCAAAATTTGCAAATTTTTAATGTTGTTGCTGTTGCATTGCTAATTTTTTATTAATATAACAAACATAATTTTTGCTTATTTTATAGTTCCCACACTTCTGCTAGAGCTGAGCTCTACAGATTTCATATTACAACAAATAAATACAATATGAATTGTTTATATATGTATATTTATATACACACATACATACAAATGCATATAAATATTTTATATTATTTAAATATTTTGCTTATTGCAGCAATTGTTTTTGTACGTACATTCCCTGTCTCGCCGGTGTCCATTTCATGCAAACCTCAAACATGGCATTCTTAATTTGGTGACGTGCAAGAGAAGTAGTTATGTATGTGTTTATATTTACATACATACAAACATATATACATACGTATATGCATTATTAAAATAGTTCAAATGTTTGGTTTTTGTTTTGACTTTTAGCATAAGTTCTCACTGTTACCAACTGAATAAATTTTGAATTATTGTATATTAAGTTTTTCAACAAAACTCCATAACAAGATAATATAATATATAATAATTACCTACTTAATTAATGAGCGCTATACGCCTCGTACAATACTTTGACTCATTAGATATTCGACATAAATCTGGGCCGAGAGAAAATTTCATACCCCTAAGCAGTAAGGGAGAGTGGGGGGGCAGTTCAGGGAAAATTTCTTCTGAGCTCGGAGTTCTCAGAAGGCCCAGTGCTCTGCAATAATTGTTTTTTTTTTTATCAACAATTCATCCTCAGGCTCCGCTTATCTTTCTACGGCTCTGCCCCTGAGTGTAGCTCTCTTTGAAAAGTTCTCAGGAAGTCTCTCACTCAGAAAATAGTTCAGAGACTTATAGGATCTTCTAATACAATGTGACGACCTGAATACACATCTTACTAAAAATTAAATATATGACTACTTAATATCAATAAATCGTACTTGGCTGGAGTTGAAACCTGCTAGTCTTTGAAGAGTACAGTAAAAAAGGGGAAAACAACATATTATATATTCTCTCTCTTTCTCTATATGCCCTAAGCGCACTGTAAGTAAGATATGAAAAGCTGTACTGAAATGTCTTTTTATGAAAGTTACTATTTAAAATTAATGATTTTCCGTAGGAATTAGAGATACGAATTCTAAATTACATGCTTGCTTTCTGACGTTTTTAGGATTCAGTTCTTTTGTATCTGAGATAATCGTTTAAAGACCGCAGTTAGTGTATATATATAATTATATGTATATGGTATAGTAAAAATAAATCCAATATTTTTATATTTTTATTCGATTTATATCAAATAGGTACTGTTTTGTTCGATAACTTGTTGCCATTTTAAAGGCAGTTTCATAAACCACTCGCATAGGCTCTATTCCCAAAAAAATGGTACAGTCGATTTTAAAAATCCTTTCTTGATGTGAATTTTTTCCCAGGTAGTAATCACTTGGTTGGAGTTCTGTCACTTCTTGGAAGGAATAAAATAATTGGAAAGGACAACTATGTAAATTTATTGGACAAGTCAAGAGTAAATATGCGAAAATTAGAATTTTAAATTTAACCGCTCTCTCTCTCTCTCTCTCTCTCTCTCTATTCTCTGTCTCAAAAACCAAATAGCGCTACTTCGTTTCCGTAGCGCCGTCGATTTCCAAGTAATAAATTTTATTGAATGAAAATATTTATGTATTTCAGAATGCTCGCTAATTCACTTGCTGTGTTTGTTTTTGTTGTTATTAATATTGTTGGAGACTAGCTCAAATGTGTTTATATTAATGTAAATAAATGTTTATAAATTTTAATGTTTTTATGAATGAGAGACTGAGTATTTCCAGTGAATTGGAAAATAATGGAACTGCAGAAGATACTTACACTCAAATAAATATTGTATTTATGTAATGTGTATATGTGTGTGTATATATTGTACGCGTATGTATTCAAATAAGCATTCATTGTGGTTTTGCAAAAGTAGCCTACGCTTCTTGGTATAATTGAGGTGCCGCACCGATTTGCGTAAAATTGCTTCATCACCTCATAGAAAATAGAAATGTATGTACATATGTATGTGTGTTTGTTTTGCAGACATCATAAGCGGATAAAAGTCAATGAAGCATGCATTGTGCCACGGTGACTAAATAGAACGTAAGCACTTGTCAGCACACACGTACACACATACATATTTATGTTAGAGCTGTTGTGTCTCTTCTAGTAAATGTTACCTTCTTCTAATCCTAGGTATATATACGCAATCCTTGCGCCTTACTATAACAAACAATGCAAAACAGTAGCAAACATCTGACAAAAGAAAATAAAAACTATTAAAAATGTTAACTTCCGCTGCACCAAAGCTATAATACCCTTCACAGGTGCATTTTCTATAGCATATAAGTGTAAAAAAGATATTTATCTTGCTTTTATCTAGCGGTTCGGAAAAATGGGCAGTTTCTTAATTAAAAACAGAACGTGTGCAAAATTTCAGATCGATATCTCAAAAACTGAGCGATAAATTCGCGTATATACAGATAGGCAGACGCACATAACTACGTCGACTCAGCACTCCAACTCAGGGTCTCCGACGTTTCCTGCTGGGCTTTACAAATTTTGTGGCAAACTCAATATACTCTGTTCAGGCTATAATGTGAGTGACACAAGAAGTCACACTTTGTTGTGTCTTTACGCAAAATGATTTAGACAGGCTCAACCGCAAAGGATTTCAACAAAGAGATTATGCAAGCAAAATGCCAGTCATCGACTTGTATGTTCATTAATTCTCATGAAAATATTATCTATCTGTCACACTGTAATATTTTGTTTCTAGCTGCATTTTTACAATGAAACTCTAATAATGTGTTCACTTTCAGTATTTTAGTTTTAAAATGTGCAACAATTTTGCGTTTTCGCCAAATTTTGTTTCCAGCACTCGAATGTCAAACATAAATGCACAACTTTTACACCTTTTCGTTGCCATCACAGCATTTCATACACTTTTGACATTCTCTGTCTTCTTAAACAAAGACAACAATGCAACAATACGCATAAATGACAGCTTGCTCGTAATGCGTCAAATCGGCAGGATTTGTCAATAGCACAAACAATAACTGACATTTCAGGTTGCGAAAGTGAAAGTTGATTTACAATGAAAATTTGTTGTTGGTAGAATTTTTTTAGTTGCTCATTGTGTTTGTCTGTTTGTGTGTCTGTCAAATTACGTCTGCACTTTTCCACTTTATTACGCTATTTGTCTGCATTCCCCTCACTGGTGGTGACAACATCGGTAAATTGGTTGTACAACATTGAAATGGTTAAGGTCGCTGTTACGTTTTTACACACAATTACACACGTACAACAACTACAACATGCCATTGTTCGCACTTGTTTGTAATGTGTGAATAATTTTATTTGTAGGGCGTGTAGATAATACTGACAAAGCAGGATGCAAAGGGTGTTGAATTGCAAAGTGATTAGGAATGTTATAAAATAAACTACATTTACATTTTGCCGCTGGAATTTCGCTTGTATACTTGTATATGTAATCTTGTACATTTTACATGTACAAACAAATTTTCAAATATATACTTCTCAATACGAATCCTAGCCTAGTATTAATTGTGATGTTTAAGCTCAAACAGGTGAAAAATGTTTATTTAATTAAGAGATCTGCTGTATTTTGGTTCACCTGGAACTCTGTCCTTTGGATTCATAAGTAATGTTCAGATGGTGACTAATTAATTCTTTAGAAATTTGGAAATGAGAACAAAATTAATTTTTTTTCTATCGGATTGGTAGATTCAACCCAATTTCGACAGCTCAAATGGAATACAAATATTTTTTAACCCTTTTCACTATGAAAGTCATAATTTCACAGGATAGAAACTCTATATTTGAATTCTACATTTATTGAGTCGAGATAATATGTATAGTAAAAGTAAATCCATTTGAAGGTTTTATTTAGCATAGTTGTAACGATTCGCATTAGTTTAAATATGCACCGTCTTGTTAGATAATTTGTTGATATTTTGAAGATAATTTCATGATGCGACCTTCATAGAAACCTTAGTCTCTATTTTCTTGCGAAAACTTTTCATCAGAAAAATCATCATAGACGGGAACTGGTAATCACTTAATGTCTGCTTCGGACTATAAGGTGGATGCATTCATTAAAATTTCCCAACCAAGCTCCCGGAGCATCTGGCGACTCCCTATCAATGTGCGTCGGCTGGCGTTGTCCTGATGGAATACAATTCAGATAGTCTAATTGCTGATAGTACAGTTGCGAATTGAGAGATTGGGAAGTAGCTCATAGTAGATGATTCCCTGCCAATCCCAATGCTGGCTTGGTTACCGTTTGCATCGGCTCAACGCGATTCGACCATGACCGACTTAGCTCGACATTAGCGTAAGTTACCCACTTTTTATTATCAGTACACATCCGCTTCAGAAATATATCGATTTTGTTGCGGTTCTCTTTAGCTTTTATCGAAGAAAAACTGTAAAATATGGCGTATTTTCTCTTTATTGACTGAGCTTAAGCCACACTGAGTAACGCAATCACAAAACTGTCTGAGTAGTTTGTTTAGTACGAAATCTTATCTTGCTAACGCCATACTGCAATATTACAATAGTTTGGTGAATCAGAAAGAATCGGCTGCGATGGCTAGAACCGGTCGTTAAATTGAATGCAGAGTTTTCAGCTCTGAAAGTATTAGCGGCAGTCATCTATAGATTTTACAACGATTAAGTTCTACACTGGTTTGGAGTTCAAAAAACAGTCACTGATGCATATTATATTAGGATGGCTGGCGGAATATATTTTTTCGAATCGCCAACAGGCTTACTTAATAAAAATTGTTTCTCTGTTTGTATCACTATGCTATTTTAAGTGACCTTTATCACTCATACTACTACTTGTACAACAAATATATTTATGTATGTAAATGCGAAAACTACCAAAAGTATTATCGCTTTCTGACTTCTTTCAGAGAATGCAGTCAAAAAACACAAAGACACTTCAGTATGTTGGTATCAGACTGGATCATCACACCTTTTCAAAAGCACACAGCTGATTACTGTTGACAATTCAAAAGGAGACACAGAGTACACAAGAAAATGCTACCTGTTACAGTTATACGAAAGGAGTTTGAGGAGTGGAAAAGTGAAAAATGTAATCAATATAGTCGATCAGTCTACATTGTATAAGTAGGTAAGCATATAAAGTAGTTTATGAGTTTACAGACAGGCCTTACGGTCACTTTCTTATTTCACGATAAACTAGTGAAAATGCAGATTGCTATCATTATACAGAATTTGTAGAGCTACTGCTATTTGAATATGTGTAAATTATATTTGTATGTACATATTTATTTAGAAAATCAATGATTTTTAAATCTCACTTTCAATCTCCTACAATTGTATAGCAATAAGTAGCATATCTTTATGATCTCTCCTACATTTCGAAAATTACTTTTACAACTTCCTGTTTTAGTGTGAATTTTTCGTGGAATTGGTTAAGTAGATATCTAGATTTCCGATTTTTGTTCTTACGCCCTTTAACACTTCCACTTCCCCAAGGCACAATTCATCATTCCGAGCGTTCACTCGCCCAAAATTAGCGGTTTTCATTAATTGAACCACAGCCTGCATCAGCCCTTTGCTCAACCCTCGCATTTACTTACATGGATGCGTAGTACATACTTGTACATACACTTGCATTTTAATTTGTGCGTGCTCGCTGCAATTTTTTATAAATAAAAGTAAAAAAAAAATTATAAAGATATAATAATCAATCAAAAAATAATAATTTCTTAAAAAATATGTATGTATGAAAGTCAGTGCATGTAAGCGGACACCTAATGTCATCCTACATACATATATGTATATATACAAGTATTAAGTACCAGCCCTCATCATAATTACACACTGTCACCTCCTCCCTCCACCCCAACATAAATCACTGAGTGCAGCGCATTGTTGCTTAGTTGGCTTGCGTCTGTAGACCGATTTTTCGTTGTGCAGGAGTCGTTTTACAATTAAATTGACGTTGCTTATTGTTTTTGTAATTTGTACATACCCCTTTTATAAACTATGTGTGCCTCTCTATGTAGTACTGAACGCCAGTTCGCCTGTATTTCAATCCAAAGTACGTACCATCTGTTTTGTGAGTTGTTGTTGTTGTAATATTTTTCTTTCGTTGACAGGCAAGTGTCCAATTAGCTGTAAAAACCTGTGAAATTAGTGTACTTGAAACAAAAATGCAGCGCCATATGTTTTTTTTTCGGTTTATGAATGAAATCTTGATTGTCGGTGGATAAACGGTTACCTTTCCACCTCCTATTCGCTTAACTAAGTTGTATACTAAGATTTATTGTTATTTTTACTCTGTAAGCTACTAAATTTCCTCCATTTTTACACCTTTTAGCTAAGGGCTTCGAATTCTTCCCTTGAAATCGCAGTCAATTACATTGTATATTAACTGAAAAGTCTTTGGCTTGGCGGAACGATCATGCTGCTGCTTGTTAGTTATTGGGTTCCAAGCCTGTAGTCCTTTCAAGCACATTTGTGCCTAAATTCACCATAACAACTCGTTTCCTTGTTTATTTAATTAAACTTTCAAATAAAGTAAGGAGTTGATGTGATTTCCACATACCACAACTTATACAAACATAGCAGTTACATGCCGAAATTGAATTATGTAGAAGCTCACAAGCGTTTACAACTCTCCGGGGAGGTAATTATTTCAATCAATGAGCGATAAGTTGCTGACATATGTTGTTGCTTGAACCAAAAATTTCTTACCAGCCAACCCAACTACCCCGCAACGACAAAACCAAAAATGTATAAACAGTGAATAGGAATAGCAGGAAGTTAGGTGGTTAGAAATTGGTGTAAACGCTTGGTGTTAAGCAACGAAATGAGCAAAATAAATCATAACACCAAAGTTTTTTTTTCGCAGCATGCTTGTTGCTTGTTGTTGCTAAATTTGAGGGTAAATTTCAGTAGCGTTACAAACACTGATAATTTCATTAGGCTCCTTTACGCCGGATGCTGCTGCAGCAGTGGGTATTTAGAGAGTAAAAAAAAGGGTATTTACAGGCACAATAGCGAAAAGCAGGAGCAGATGATGAAATGGTTGCAAGCGGTGCTGTGGGTTTTGCTTGGAATTTATTTGATTGTTATTTGACACCCAAATGAGGCAATTTTGCGTAAAATTCCGTAGTCTGATAAGGGAGGTTGAAGTGTAGACAGACAAAATGTGTACACGACACTTATCCTGGGCACTGTTTGTATGTGAGTAAATGTCCTTAAAAATATAATCGTGCATACATATGTAATTTAATATGGATGTGTGCGTAAAGGGATTGTTTCAGCCAGTAACAGAAGACTGACACAAAAACTACACCAGAAGCTCCGCCTACTGTCGGCAAATGATTGTAGCAGCGGAATAGGTGGAAATGAAACATAAAAGGACTGGTCGGTAGTTTACGTATATAAAGTAAGCAACAAATGGCATAAGAAACTGGTTGAGCCAGAGAACTTAAAACTTCTAAGTTCTCTGGCTGAGCAGCATACGGATCGTTGTAATTATAGCTATGCAGTTTATGTAGGTCAAAAGTTTTTTTCTGTTATATATTTAAAATGATTTGTGGTGCAAGAATTTATTCAAGTGTGGCCTGTTAAAGAAAATATCAGCTAAAATACCAATAGTCTTTTAACTCTCTATATGCGTTGATAATAAATATTAATAATTTTTTGACGCCTTACCATATGATTATTTGTCAGAGAAGTGTTTACATTTGGTATTCATGCCTTTCAAGTCATTTCGATAGTATTTGAGTTTTTGTTTGTTTATAGGAAACTTATCGATACTATTAAAATCAACTTTAAACAAACATTCAGAGTATATTTATATAAAAATAAGAAAAAAATATCGTTAGTCTGACTACAACAAAACGGTATTCTAGTTAACAGGTGCGTTTTTTTTATAAAAATAACTTTATTTTGATATTAATAAATACGTTTTTATGACAGCTATATGCTATAGTGGTCCGATCTAAGTGGTTTAAAAAAATTTTGAGCAGATATCTCGTCAAATAAAAATGCATTCCATACAAGTATTGGAGTTTGATCGGTCAGTTTGTACTTGTATGACAGCTATATGCTATAGTAGTCCGATAAATATTTAAATTATATTCAAGCTCAGCATTTATATGTTTCTAAAATAAATATTGTAATTAATAAATAAATTTTCAACTAATATCAGACATAAAAAATGTATTAAAACACAAATACAAACTAAATTCACATCAAACATCTTTCACCAACTTCTTATTGCTATAGCTCACATGCACTAGACGGATACTACGCCCCACCGTGGCTACAGGACGCATAAAATTATTTATGGTTTCGGCAACAGGCGCCAGGATATCACGCACAGAGGTAAGAATATTGTAGATGAGTATAAATGGTGGCTGTAGAAAACCATTGAAGGCTACCGTTAATATTGGCTTAATTAAATAATCGGAAGTCATGTGTAGAAAGCCCACCGCCAACGTATTTACCAGCGAGACGAGTACGAAACGGTACGCTTGTAGCAGAAAAGTCACAATGAAAGTGACACCAATATGCAAACTGCCAAAGAACTCAGCCCAAAAGCGTGTGGCATAGTAGGTGGCACGTTCCGCCAGCACGACAGACAACAGTTGTGGATGACAATCGGTGGTACGCAAATATTCAGCACAACCATGCTCGAAAGGATAGACGCCTATGCGTGTTGGTGGCGGTGTGACGTCTCTTTGTTGCTGTTGCTTAAAATCGTTCTTTGTTTGCCGTTGCTGTGGCGCGGAAGGCTCGAGAAAATCGTCAAAAATATTGCCACATTTGGAAGCTTTGGGTTTTGAAATATGCGGTCGTGCGGCACGCATATTATCAAGCGAATGGCGTAAACGTTGGAAAATCGTATTATCGCTATTGCCGTGACGTGCATGACATGTGCAATGGTTGGTGGACTTTTTGCTGGCACTTTTACGCTCAGCGAACAGTTTGCGCTTACTTTTCTTATCGCTGCATTTCAGCGTAGTTGCGGGTGTGCTTTTCGAGCGGTGTATGCGTCTCGATGCCGTTTTATATAGTTGAAATTCGATTTTTGAAGGCGTTGGATTACGTTTGCCCGGATGGCGAGTGGAAGCTTCACGTACGGCGTGCATCTCGTAGAGCAACTTGGACGGGTTATCGGTAGTTGTTTCCGTTTCGGCTTGTGTGTCGTTGGAGAATTTATTGTACTTGAGCTTGTGTCCATGATGATCGTGAAAGGGCAGCTGACCATTTTCCGTTTCCGTTGAAGAAAGTGATGATTGTAGCAGATTTTTGAGCGGCGACTGCAGTTTGGCTGTGACACCAACATGTTGCACCTCAATTAGATTTGTTTTAGAATTCGAGTTGCGCTCGTGTGGCGTATCGGACATTATTTCTTGCTGTTAATTTTCTTTTTGTGCAAGAAAAAATATAAAAAATATTTTGTTGTATGACTACTGTTTGATTGACGAACAGAACAGTGGTATTAATATGGCACAAGGTGCGTAAAATTGCTTTAAATTGAAAGTAAAAATATTTAATTTGCTTAGACTGAAACATTTAAAAAAAACGTAAAAACATTGACTTTAGACTGCACTGAAGTATAATGCTCTTTAAAAATAAAAAAAAGTTTTCCATACGTAAACTTGATTTTGATCGGATTGATCAGTTTGTATGGCAGCTATATACATATATATATGCTAAAGTGGTCTGATCTGAACTGAATCTCAATTTGTTCAAATATTTTACAGTTGCCTTGGAAAATATTCTGCGCCAAATTTCGAAAAAGCTATCATGTTAAATCAAACAAAGTTTTCCATACAATGGCAGCTATACGCTAAAGTAATCCGGTCTGAACAATTTGTTCGGAGACTTAATATATTCTGTTCAGGGTATAACAATAAGAAAAACTTTCAATTATAGTATTTAAATTTAACGTACTATTAAAATCTTTCATTGAACATGGCATATCGCAGCGCCATCTACAGTTTGCGGGCGCATGTGTATTTGAGGAATTTAAGTGTTGTTAAAGAAAAGCGCACACGAACAGCTGTTAAGCTGATGAAAGTTGCCATAACAAAAACTATCGCATTAAAAAAATATTTTTGATTTTTCGGTTTTATGTCTTAAATGTTGATTATAATTATTATTATATAAATACAAATATATAAATATATTATTATATAAATCAAAACATATAAATTCATTATTATATATCAAAAGAACTTTTACATTTACTTTAAAATATATTATATAAATATGTGACTAAAATGACGTCAGTTCATTTGCCGTCAACTGCGCTTTCTCTGCTGATCCGGCAACAACAGTTTTATTCTAATCAGAAGTTGAAAAATATATTATATAAATATATGACTAAAATGACGTCAGTTCATTTGCCGTCAACTGCGCTTTCTCTGCTGATCCGGCAACAACAGTTTTATTCTAATCAGAAGTTGAAGTACGGAACTTATTTTTTTTACAGTTTAGTAATATTTTTTAATTTCATTCTAATTTCAACAATTTTCTTTACGCAATACATTTATATAAAGTAAACATTGGTGATATTTGTGACAAATTACAAAAAAGTCTGATAAAATCTGTACCCAAAGCACGGTACACTAAAAACGCACAAAACAGCGACAATAGTATAGCAAATAAACAACAAAAATAAAAAAAAAGATATCGCACAAAAAATATACCATTTACATATATATACACGAGAATTAAAATACAAAATCATTGCATTTCATAGAACTAAATGTTATCGGCCGCTTGGAGAAACGTACAGCAGGGTGTTGTACGCAATCTGACCGCTACTTATTTTCGAGGTGTGTGCAGTGGCCCGTTCGCTGGTGCGAGTGCACTTGTACTTGCCACCAACCGGCAAAGTCCGGAATTTGTGGCGCTGCGACGAAATGACAACAAAAGTGATTGTTTTGAGCATAAACTGCTATAAAAAGACGAAATTAAAAAAAGTGTAATTCTAACATTTTACTGAAGTTTACCATTTTTTTCTCTCTTGCAGTACAAAAATTATTTAAAGTTGGCATAAACAGGATGCATAGCTCTGTAGAGGATTTGAAGCTGAACACAATGCACATAAAAGTGTTGCCTGCGCTGCAGGACAATTTTATGTATTTGGTAAGTTTTCAAATGTATTATGTTAACAACAATAATTATTACGTTTTCATTTTAGATTATCGATAGCTCTACAAAAGAAGCAGCCATTGTTGATCCCGTCGATCCGGAGAGCGTGCTCGCTGCTGTAAGAGATGAAAATGTGCATCTCACTAAAGTTTTAACTACACACCATCATTGGGATCACGCCGGTGGCAATGAAAAGTTGGTAAAACTTTTTGGCAAACCTTTAACTGTTTATGGTGGCGACGAACGTATAGGTGCACTTACAAATAAAGTCACCCAGGACGATAAATTTGAAATTGGTAATCTTAAAGTGAGTTGCCTTTTCACGCCCTGTCACACCACAGGACATATCTGTTACTTCGTTGAATCATCGAATGGTGATGACAGGGCAGTTTTCACTGGTGATACACTTTTCCAAGGTGGCTGTGGACGTTTCTTTGAAGGTACACCCGACCAAATGTACTCAGCGTTGTGCCAAAAATTGTCTTCTTTGCCGGAAGACACCAAAGTCTTTTGTGGACACGAGTATACTTTACAGAATATGGCGTATGCGCGTCATGTCGAACCTATGAATGAGCGAATTATGAAACGTATTGAATGGGCAAAGTTGCGACGAGCTACCAAAGCACCAACTGTACCGTCAACTATTGGCGAGGAGAAATCTTGGAATCCATTTATGCGTGTACATGAGCCTAATGTGCAAAAACATGCTGGCGAGCAAGATCCCATTAAGACAATGGGCAGTTTACGCAAGGAGAAGGATAATTTTAAAGCTTAAAGCTTATTGGTGGAGCGAAAAAAAAAATGGTGTTGGGTAGTATGTTAAATATTATGCATATTCTTTAAATATTTCCATAACTAAATATGTATATATTATTGTTATTTTCGTTGTTTTTATGTATATGTTTATTCTGAAAAATGTGAATTTAAAATTTCCTATATTCTTCACTTGCCACAGAGCATATCAATTTATTCTATGTTTAATACGCTTTTGGAATGATATCGCAGCTGACATTTTTTTTTCGATTTTTTATTATTGTTTTTGAAACTGTTGGAATTTCAGTTACAAAACATACCAAATTAACTCATGAATTTATGTACGTCAAAAATTGAAAAAACTATTTGTGATTTATGCCTGAAGATTGAAATTTGTAAATTTGCAATAAAATTTAGCTGAAATAAATGTGCTCACTATTTGGACGTGGCTTAGCCCATTATATATATAGCAAGGGTTGGTAAAATAACTTATTTTATTATAAATACAAGCATTCTTTTGAAAATAGTTTATTAAAAAATGTATAATACCCAGCGTTGCATGCACGTCGTTCGTGGTCCAATTGCAAATCAGCTAAACCACCACCACCCGCTGCATCCGAACCACACAGCAAAATTATAGATGTGTGTTGTGAAGGTATGGTAGTTAAGATAATACCGGCACGCAGCAATAACTATATGTATTTGGTAAAACATTTTGATTTCTTAAAATTCATACTTTCAAAACACTTTTTTGTGCAGATTACTGATTTGCCCACCGGTTGTACGGCTGCAATTGATCTCTCCGATAACAAAATTCTCTTTGAAATACTTAAAAAGGAAAATTTAAAGCTTTCCTTTGCTTTTATAACACACCATCACGAGGATCATTCGGGCGGTACGCAAGAGTTGGCAGCTGCATGTCCCGATGTGAAAATATGTGCTGGTGATGAGCGCATCAAATCTGTTAATCATTGGGTTAAGGATTGTGAGCAATTGCAATTGGGTGAGATGACTATGAATTGTATGCACACACCTTGCCACACCGTTGGTCATTATTGTTATTTTGTGGAGTGTGGTGCGGGTGGACCGCCAGCACTTTTTACTGGCGACACACTTTTTCAAGGTGGTTGTGGTGGCTTTGATGAGGGTACGCCTGATCAAATGTATACTATTGTAAAACGTTTCCTTGAATTACCTAAACAGACGCGCATCTTTGGTGGCCATGAGAATACAATTTTAAATCTACGTTTTGCTCAATGTGTTGAACCAGAGAATTGTAGTATTGGCGCACGTTTGTGGTGGGCACAAAAGCAGCGTGAAAACAAATTACCAACGCCGCCTTCGATGCTGTGTGAGGAAAGGACGTTTAATCCATTTTTGCGAGTTGATCATCCGGATGTGCAGCATTACACCGGCGATACAGATCCGAGTTATGTGTTGTTTTGTTTGCGCAAACAACGGGATGCCTTCAAGTAAAGGGTGCAACAGATGAAAAATAATGGCAAACAATATTATTAATTGGCGTTTTGGCATCATTGAAAGTATATGAATGTAAATACGTATTATTTATGTATATTTGAACGGTTTCATTATGTACTCAATTTATTACGTTTTGTATAATAAAAATGCTTTGATTATATAGAAATGCGAATTATTTATTTCGTTTTTGTTCATTTGTGTCTGACTGTGCTGCAGATGTGCAGAAGGTGCCGTTACAATTCGAGCATGAAATTTTCATTAAAAGAGCATTGTTTCAGAGAATGTAGATCTATATTGTGTGAACAAAAATTAAAATAACAAAAAGGAAATGAATATCATTTAATAAAAAAGGTTTATAAATATAAAAAAGATAATAAGAAATATCTGGGTCTAAATAACCGGAACAGACCCGGATTTTTAACCGGCGAAGAACTGTCAACTCGGCACCGATCCTGGAAATTACTTAACGAATGTTTTCTGCCGCTATTAAACTAAAAAAAACTAGTTTGGTTACTTTTATGAGATCAATGACACTTTTATTTATATTTACTCAAGTCAGCAACCTTCGTTTACATTTGGGTTCAATGACCCTATTGTTTACATTTTATGAGGTCATTGAAAAATTTGTTTACGTTTTGCCGGGGTCAATGACCCCTTTGTTTATATTTTATGAGGTTAATGACCCTTTTGTTTACATTTAGCCAAGTCCTCAACCTTTGTTTATATTTAGCCAAGTCAACCACCTTTATTTACATTTGGGATCAATGAAACTTTTGTTTACATTTTATGAGGTCAATGGCCGCTTTATTTACATTATGAGATCAGTAACCCCTTTGTTTACATTTTGCCGGGGTAAATGACTTCTTTGTTTACATATTGTGAGGTTAATGACCCTTTTGTCTAACCAGCTGGCAGCCAGCCTCCCGTGAGGTCACCTCATGATTTTTAAATCCCATCACATCGAGGCACGAGCGTCACCTAAGCACTGGGCAGGCACTGTGCTTGCTTTACTTATATAGAGCCAACTGGCAGCCAGTATCCCGTGAGGTCACTTTATGATTTTTAAATCCCATCACATCGAGGCACGAGCGTCACCTAAGCACTGGGCAGGCACTGTGCCTGCGTTACTTATATAGAGCCAGCTGGCAGCCAGCCTCCCGTGAGGTCACTTTATGATTTTTAAATCACATCACATCGAGGCGCAAGAGTCAACTTGGCACTGGCCAGGCACGGTGCCTGCTTTACTTATATAGAGCCAGCTGGCAGCCAGCCTCCCGTGAGGTCACCTCATGATTTTTAAATCCCATCACTTCGAGGCACGAGCGTCACCTAAGCACTGGGCAGGTACTGTGCTTGCGTTACTTATATAGAACCAGCTGGCAGCCAGCCCCCCGTGAGGTCACTTTAAGATTTTTAAATCACATCACATCGAGGCGCAAGAGTCAACTTGGCACTGGCCAGGCACGGTGCCTGCGTTACTTATATAGAGCCAGCTGGCAGCCAGCCTCCCGTGAGGTCACCTCATGATTTTTAAATCCCATCACATCGAGGCACGAGCGTCACCTAAGCACTGGGCAGGCACTGTGCTTGCTTTACTTATATAGAACCAGCTGGCAGCCAGCCTCCCGTGAGGTCACTTTATGATTTTTAAATCACATCACATCGAGGCGCAAGAGTCAACTTGGCACTGGCCAGGCACGGTGCCTGCTTTACTTATATAGAGCCAGCTGGCAGCCAGCCTCCCGTGAGGTCACCCCATGATTTTTAAATCACATCATATCGAGGCACGAGTGTCACCTAAGCACTGTGCCTGCGTTACTTATATAGAGCCAGCTGGCAGCCAGCCTCCCGTGAGGTCACTTTATGATTTTTAAATCACATCACATCGAGGCACGAGCGTCACCTTAGCACTGGCCAGGAACGGTGCCTGCTTTACTTATATAGAGCCAGCTGGCAGCCAGCCTCCCGTGAGGTCACCCCATGATTTTTAAATCCCATCACATCGAGGCACGAGCGTCACCTAAGCACTGGGCAGGCACTGTGCTTGCGTTACTTATATAGAACCAGCTGGCAGCCAGCCTCCCGTGAGGTCACTTTATGATTTTTAAATCACATCACATCGAGGCGCAAGAGTCAACTTGGCACTGGCCAGGCACGGTGCCTGCTTTACTTATATAGAGCCAGCTGGCATCCAGCCTCCCGTGAGGTCACCCCATGAGTTTTAAATCACATCACATCGAGGCACGAGCGTCACCTTAGCACTGGCCAGGAACGGTGCCTGCTTTTCTCATATAAAGCCAGCGTCCAGTGAGATTACCTCGTCACTTATATGTCACATCAAACCTATTGTTGATGTTGTTGTAGAGGCAGAAAACATTCCTGAAGTAATTTCGTAAACCAAAACAAAAAAAGACTTTCAACTCGTTACTTCACTCATGATAATTCTTATAATAAATATATAACCGTATATTTAACTAGATTTACTGTTAGGTGAACAAAACTATTATACTCTGTAGCAACATGTTGCATGAGTATAAAAATGTTTTAAAGCTCTTCAAGTTGCAAAGTGAAAAATAATTCTTAATGTAAACTGTGTAAACTGACAGTAATACAAGTATTGACCGAAAATTACTCGTGTTATTGTGAAAAAAGCATGGGATGTTTTGTGCCATATTTTTCGTGTATCGGGGGTTTGTCTATATGTACTATATACCATCGGATTACGCATGCTTGCTTGTACTAAATTGAATTCTGCACTGAGAAATTAGGATATTGGTCCTGAGGTGGGTGTTATATCTAAGTTAGGACAATTTCTATAGTCTACGTATAAACAGATGTTTTCGCTCATGAAGCATTTTTATTGCTCAACTCAAAAAAATTGGAGACATAATCTGAAAGTAAGACTAAATACTAAAGAGGAGTAAAATTATGTCCTTAAATTAAAATAATTAAACCCGTAATAAAAGTGAAGAAGAGCAACGCAGTACCAACAGTAGAACAGACAAGCGAAAAACTCTAATTTTACATAGAAACTAAAAAAAAATAATAATAAAATATACAAACATTCATACAGTACGTGCAAACGCGAATATGAAGAACACTCAGAATATCGGTTGACAATGAAAAAATGTGCAAGTGAAAGCACTGAAGAAGAAATCCATATTCAACCATATTCACAGTCTGTAAATGATGTGAACCAAGAAATTGCATTGCTAGAGCACGCGAAAAACATAAGTGACTGTGACGCCGTTATAAGTGCTATTATGCAGTAATAACAGAAAAAATAAGCAAGCAAAAAAATTGCAACAATTCCATAAAGAATAAGGGTACACAGGAGTAGCGCTAGCTTACATTTATATAAATATTGTATAATACCTATGTATTTATGTTATTTCTTATGTTTTTGTATGGATAAAGTAGTGTATCTTGAAGAAATATGAAACTTTAGCATTGCTGCGGAAAATATGTTAACAACACTATCTGAGAATGTACATATATATTTCTGAGTTGTAACTATAGTCAATGTAGCCACCAAGACGCCAACAGGCAACAAAAATTCTAATGCACTAAAATTCCAGTACAAAAACAATTATATAATATTTTCATGATGATTCACTGTACCTACTGTGTAACCAAAACATGCATACGTTGAACAGAGTTGGAATTGTTAAAGAACTAAAACGAAATTTCATGTCATGTGTCAAAACGTATCATAACCGTTATATCCACTTATAAGTCATATGAACCGCGATTTTTTGTGTTTTTTTAAGGAATAATTTTTTTAATAAATAAATAAAAATAAAGTACATTTACAAAATTTAATGTGGTTTACTAATTAGATTTATTTTGAAATTTCATTTCGAAAAATTATGGATTACCTTGACGTCATAGCAGAGCCAGATTTTACTGTTTAAAATTATATCAAATGTAAAACAAAAAAAAATGTATTATTAGTTAAACTTTTTTTTTGGGAAAATGACGGTTTTTCAAACAATAAAAAAGGATTTTTTTGTGAAATATTTTACATTTTAGGGTGACTTAAAAATCAAAATTTTGCAATAATATTAGATTTTTTGAAGTTCACTTTTTTCATGTTTGCTCTCCCTTAATTTTGAAACTACTTATTTACTCGTACTAATTCAATCTTTCCTCATCAAGCCAGCTTAGTGATTATTTCTGTGTTCTGTTTTGGGCTTTATCAACCCTTTCGATTTTTTTAACATCTGATCTGTGATAACGACTATTTCTAAACTCTCTTTTGGATTTTATCAACCCTTTCGATCCATTTTAAAGTCTGGTCTCTCAGCTGCCAGCACTACAGCAGCTTTCAGTGTTGTTAGACTTTATGACGCTGTTTTTCAGATGTCTCTCCCCACTCTTACCACAAAGTCAGTCTTAAAAATCACTCTTTTCAAGTTGCAATTTTTTCAGTTTTTCAACTTCTTAAACTTTCCAACACTGGTTGCCGCCAGTCTTTTTCCTACTGGCAAAGTGCATTACACAGCACAACAGCATTCGAGAGCGTTTGAATGAAGTTATTGAAGCAATTGTGTCATTCGCTGTTGTTATTGTGGTTGTTTTTAAACATATATACATTTCTTGTGCTGCAATTGAGGACGAAAGGACAAACGTCGAAATTGTTGAAATTTAATTTTTTGCTATCGCGTTTTGTCTGATTTACTTACTTACTTAGTAAAGTACGAAAAAATTTATTGCATTTCCCGACAACTTATGGTAAAAAAAAAAAAAACAAAGGGTACAAAGGCACTGCAATCCACAGGATAGAGCAAAACCAGAGCGTAAAATATTGCAGTATTATCACCACATTGCAATGCATAAAGGAAAAATGAAGGGAATAAAAAATGTCTGGAAAACAGCAATGCAAAGATAAACTCGAGCTCAAGAGTTGAGAAAAACAATACAGCAAATCTAGCGTACCAACCGCAGTTTCAGTCATCATAGAAATTGAGTAGTAAAATCAGAAGTGGGATATGTATATATAATATATATAAGTACAGTATCCTGCTAGTACATACACCCTTGCCAACCTAGTAAAGTGCATGGGTATGATTTTTGTTGTTTGCGGTATTTTGTCCTTCAACTTTTGTCCAGATGCTTGAATTACTGTAGTAGCTGCAAACAACAATTCAATTGTAGATGGACAATCGACGCCAAAGACAAGATTGCTTACAACGCTTCACCACTGTCACAACAGTTGGTTACCGAACATCGCTCAAAATTCCCGCACAAACAAAGTTAAGTTGAAGCATAGTTTGATGCGCTAGCGGTACGGACGTAGAGCTCAGAAGGAAGTACGTGAGGCTGAGCAGTTCAGCAAACGTTCAAGCATGGCCGAACAATGGGCGGTAGTCCGGTGAAGTTGTTTTTGTAATATGACAGTTGTTCCAGTTGGTCAGCTGAAGATGTGGTCAATCGAAAGCAAAGTTGAAGATAAAATGCTCAATGATACTTGGAATTTGAAACGAATTGTGACGAAGAGCATAAAAATAGGTAACGGAAATAAAAAAACGTAAAGCATTTCAGCAGTCTGAAGGAAGCAAAAGTAGCTAGCAAGATGTTTTCTGGAAAATCTGCAGGAAATCTAAATTTATTTTTAATAAAGTAATGGCGTGAACAAGGCAACGCCAATAATGGTAACAATATATTTTTGAGAAAAAATAAACTTTTAATTTTTTGCAACTATTACATAAGGTTTGAGTTCTTTAGAAATGTAATTTTTGAGCACTATTTCTTCTATAAAAAGACGGCATCCGTTCGAAACGCCAGAAACCTCAAACCAGATAACTTTATTTAACAATTTTTTACGACAAGAAAACAGGTTTCGTAAAAACTTAAACTCTTTACAGAATCAGCTTCCCAACAAACGTCTTTGTAATTGGTTTTTAAACGTTGATTCTATTTTCACACTATTTTGTTCCAGTTGCTAGTTCTCGCAAGAGCAAATTACGTTGAAACTCTGAATAAAGACAAACTCTTTTTACAGTTCAAAAGAGTTTTTTTCCACTCGGTTCTAAAGGTATTGCATCCATGCTTCAAGAGTAACTGAAATAAGATTCAATTGCTGAGTTTTATTCAAGAAATTTATCTGAAACAAATGCTCCAATTGGTTTAAATTTTCGATACCAATATTTCAAAATACTTGCCAAACACTTCGAGAACCCCTTCTAATGCTTTTATCAACAACGTTTCTTCAACCAACAATGTTCAAAAGTTTTACATTTCGTTTTCAGTCGAAAAAACCGCGAAACCTATAGAACTAAGGTGAAAAGTAATAGTAGTCAAAGATTATAAATGATACAACTTAAGCAAATAATTACTGGCTACTCTTATCAGAAATGTAAAACGGCTGTAGTCGGTGGCCTTAACCTCAAAACGCCAAGCTGTGCAAACTCAGTTAATTTTTTGTTTACTTTAAAGTTGATTACCGTTATAAGTTCCAATGTCACACCATCTATATCGAGTACGAGTATAGTTCATGATTAATTCCGATTGACATACTATCAACTCAGTTCTTTATTAACGATTTTCGCTAGACAACTACAAAGCGCTGCATGAGAAGTTAACGAAAAAACCGGAAAAAAAATATCAAAGCAAAGCAATTGACGCGCGAAACTAGCCCGTCAAATACATTCAAGTGACTACAGCCAATATGCGAGCAACAAAAAACAGAGAGGACCTTGATGGAAGGCAGTAAACAAGAGTAGAAAGCAAGTGCTAAATATTAAGATTCTTTCCATTTTCCGTTGCGTCAACAAGATGGGCAATGAACGTTTTATTAACGAAACCTTCTGCGCATATATACGAGAAAACTAAAATGCGTTTGACAAAGAAAATGAAAAACATTGATTAGCACTGCGAAGTACAGGCGCAGCATAAGCTTAGCGTTTACTGAGTGACGTTCGATTGCTGTTAGTAATAAATTTCCATTTGATTCAGTAAAAAACTTTGCGATTTCGTCTTCTTTCAGTTTATTTTTCACAATTATCAAAGGTTAATAACATAGACAATGCACGTCGTTGGCTCTCTGTTTCTTATGTTTTCAATGGCATAATTGCTCTAGAATTTTTATTTTACAATGGCAATGCTCCTGCATCATATTATATATGGTCTCAATTTCATGCAAGAAATTCTCTAACATCTCTGGACGTCGAAAGATATCTGGATCTACGGCCACATTGTTATCTCTCAAGATACTCCAACGCTTCATGCTGTTTACAATATCCTCACAGAAATCGGTCTTCTTTTCCACTGTAGATGACTTGCGTTGCGCTATTTTTGATTTAGCAGCGGCTAGTGATGTGAAAGAGTGGTAGAATGCTTAGGCATGTTGCAATACTTAAGCTTATTGGGTTTAAATTTTTTTGTGTAAAGGCGTATGTGTATTAATTAAAATATGGTTCTCTTTTAAATGGTGGTTGTCTATAATCTCAAGATTAAAGCTCTTTAAACATTTTATAAAACTTCTTACCGAACCAGATGTTGGCTCGAAGAACTGAAACGGAAGGTTTAACGCATCTCTTGGACTTTGTGGAGATATAATCACATGAAATTCTATTCGCGGCAGATATTGGCTTGGAGAATTGAATCGAAAGGGTCAACACATCCATAAGACTATGATAAGATCCTATAAAATGAAATTTTTTCTACGACAAATACTGGCAGCAGATCAGAGCTTTGACTAAGGGGGCGTTAATAGTTAAACACAAAACGTAATCATAATTTTGGATTTCGAAAGTCCATTAAGATTTGAACATATTCAGAGTAAACGTGCGGTCTTTCTCACGGTTCCGTCCACGTATTTCTTTTAAACGAAAGCAACTTTTTTGTTTCTCCTCTAATTGTTTTGATACTCACCCACGGCTTTCTTCTCTTTTCGTTCAACAGATCGGCGTCTTTTTTTCACCGCTCGATGCTTGTCGCGTAATTGAGCACTAGCGGCTTGTTCATAAATATTTAAGATATTGAACATACGACGATCCACATCCTTAGATTTTTCCAAAATTTCGCATTTCGGATCGCAATGACCATGTACATTTGGTCCTGGATATGGTATCAAGGTAGTGTAAGACGAATGCTCAAACTTCTTGCGCGCAATATTTGTTTGATTTTCCAGCTTGGCACGCAACTGGCGCACATATTTATTATGCTGCTTGAAGGACATGGCTGCTAAGAGTTTTTCCACTTTCGAGAGACAGCTGGAAATGCACAACAGAAATTTAATTGGCGTAATGCTCTATCATCGGATTATAGAACTTAAACTCACTGTGAGTTTCTTAATGAGTAAACACCGGGTATTTGATAGGTGCGCATCATATGGTGCAGCTTGAAGGCCACACATTGCAGCAGCTCTTCGGCGGTTAAAACTTGCGTCTTTAATAATTGACTGTGATCGTGTATGTATTGACGTGTGTACCAACCACGCCACAGCGCTTGTATCCTCTGCGCTTGCCGGAAATAGTATTTTTCGACTACCTCTTGAGTTTCCTCCTCCAACTTGCGGTATGTATTATGCTTCCTGTAGAATTTCCGCCATTCATATTGTATGCGTATGGCCGCGGTACGTTTGCGTTGATAGATACGCTGATAATACCAACGGCGCAGGTATTTTTGTATTATACGTGCCGCCTTAAATTGCAGATAGTCTAGTCGTAGTAGCGATGTGCTGTATGGAATCAGTTTGAGCCTAGTTTTAAAGATTTTATGGCGGTAAAAGAATCCTTACCGTGATAACTGCATTTTAGATTTCTGTTTAGTATCTGAAGCCGACCACATTTCCTCATACCTGTATGAAAATTTAGTAATAGTAATATTTAATATTAAAACATCGCATGATCTCCTAAACTTTTGAAATTAGAAGTTTAGCCCTGAAGCTAATTCTTTCCAAATTTATTACAAGATATGTAAGCTTTGCTCGAAAGAATTATTTATTTTGGTTTGGTAGTTCAACTGTTCTAATTTATTCTAAAGAGCTTTTTTCTTGTAGTTATTAATAAAGCTTTCAATATTTCATGAAACTTTTAAAAAGCTTTTTTAGACCAAACCTTTGTAAATGTATTTTGTGAGCAATATATCGACAGTGTAAGCTAAATGTAGTACAAGCTTCAGAAAACTTAGAACTATGAAAGCTTATAAGATCTTACCTGTTTGTAGATTAAATATTATTTCATTTATTCTTTGCCCAAAAATGGTTATAAAATGTAGTCAAATATACACCAAATTCCTTCCCAGAATTTTGTGAAATATTAAGAATTCGGTTTGAATCACATTTAAAAGCTTCCTAAATGCTAAAACGCTTTACACGATTTGTAAATTTTTATATGGCTTGTATGATAAAGATATGCAGTTTTAGCATCAAGAAAATTATGAAATGGTATTAAATTACTTTTCGTGAGTGACAAAGCTTAAATTAAAGCTTTTCGATTTTATATTAAATTTAAAAGATGTTAGAGATGTTAGATAAAATCGTAATATGCTATGCTCTCTAAATTTTTTTTTAAAGCTACGTAAGTCAATTAAAACACAGAGTAAAGTTTTTGAGCTTTCGCAGTACATAAAGCTTCATAGTTCACGATTTTTGCTGAATCTAGCTAATTATTTCTAAACTCACCTAATTTTTTAATGTTCTTACAATGTGAATTTTGTGAAACTTTTCAAGTTTTCTTCGTTTCGTTGTTAAATATCAATTGTTACGAATCAATTGTTACGAAAAGTCTGGAAAGTTGTATGTGAATAGACCATTAACCGTTCCACTGACAACTCTTTCCCGCATACTAAATTCAAAAACTCACCAGCCCTGAAAATCCTCCTGCGAGAAAAACATATGTTTTGAATCGTAAATGCTCTCCAATGTACGTAGTGGTATGCCCGATTCAACGTCCTTAACCTCGTGGCTAATCGGCTTTTTGTGAGATTGACGCGTCGATCGCTTCGTAGAGTTCATCTTGCTTGTAGAAGTTTTGTATATTTAGGAACGTAATATGAATTTTAAACGTTTTAAAAAATATGTCTCGTTGCTGAAGTAAATTTAATTTGTTTTATGACTGACAAACTTGTTCAAAAGACTTTTTGTTGAGTATTAGAAACTTTTTAGAATTAATTTTCAAGCACTGGGTGTTCTACAGCTTAGCAGTTCGAATCGAATACTTACGTTTATATATTTTTAATATTTTTTCAGAATAACAAAACTGTAATATTTCGTTTGTTTTTCAATTTTTGCTAATATTTTATTTTATTTTTTTAATAATCTTTATACATGAACAGTTACATATTAGGCGCCAAAAACAGTTATTTTTTCAAATATCGTAATCTTTTTTATAATGAAAACATTTAACTGCTCTGGTTCTGGTTAATACATATGTACATACATAAATTATTCATCTTAAGTTTAGGTACTTGAACTTACTTTTATGAAATGAGAGTACAAAAATTTAGAGAGAGTGAAAGTAAATGAGAATTTTGTAGACTTAAAATTATAATACAATAAACATAAATATTTCTAAAATTACAAATGTAACTTAACGCATTTGTTAACTAAAAATTTAACCAATATACATAAAAGGGAAATTACTAATGCTAATTGCTTTGAACAAAATGAATTTCAAAGAAAATTATATGAATAAATTGCGAAATTTTAATAACATAATTTCGGTATGAAGTAAAAAATAGTTTAGTCAATAAATTATTTGAGTGCGTGTATTTTAAATTTATATTTTTAGTTGCTTATTAAAAAAAATAAACAAAAGCGTTATAAAAAAATTATAATTTTGTGGTGTTGAAATTTTAAAATTAAATTTTAATATTTCCTTGACTTTGACTTATTGTGGTTTTCTAACGAAAAACATTTGTTTCTAAATTTTTGGTTTTTTGTAATTTAAAAATATTTGATTAAATTAGGTCGGATCGGTAAACATTTATTTTCGTTTTAGCAATTTTTGGTTAATATTTCCAAAAAAATTTGTATAGACATTTTCATCTATAGAATATTTTGTATGATGCTTATCATATTTGTATAATTGTGCGTTCAATAATGTTTTTTAAATTTATTTTCAATTAAAACATTTTTAAAAATAATGAAATATATACAAGTAAATCAAAAATAAGTTTTCGAAAATTCTTAAATTATTTCATGTATAGAAAATAATTGGTTAAAAAATTTGAACGCTGCTTTCGAATTTTTTTTTATCAAAGAACTATTTTGCTTAAAATTTTTGTATAAAATTTTTTTTTTGATACATTCTTTTTTCGAATATAGTTTTTTAACAAAAAAGTTTTTGGTTCTCAAAAAAAATCGTTTTCGTATATTTTTGGTTTTCAAAATAATTTTTTTTAAAAAAAAATTTTAGAAATTATGTTGGAAAAGTTGTATATTCTTTTTTGGAATTTTCTTTTCAAATTTTTTACGTTTATCATTTTTTGTATATTTAACAAATTTTTGATTTATTAAAAAACCTGTTTTCGATACTTTTTCCAAACAAATTTTTGAGAAATAAATTTTGTAAATTTGCTGGTGGTTTTTTTCGTTTTCGTTTAATACATTTTTTTTCGTGTTTGGAATTTTTTTAAAAATATTTCTAATTATATTTTTATCGTACTTCTATTAGACTTCCGCTAAGTGCTGAAAGTGTTTTGTTAGGAATTTTGTTTTTGTTGTGGGTAGTTCTTTTTCAGTTTTGAAATCGTGTTTGTGTATTATTTTTCGTACAATACATTATTGCTTGCATTTTTATAATAAATTTGCTTTACAATTTATGTAAATGCGATGAATTGTTGTTGTCCATATAATTACTTGTGTAATAAATACTTTGCGGTTAAAAATGTTTTTTAAATTGTAAAAATAAGAAATAAAATGTCTGTGTTTTTAATGCTATATTTTTTAATACTAACTTTCCTCTGCCAAAAGTTATATAAAAAAAATATTACAATATTAAATTTAAAAGCACTTAAATTTTATATTTTTACTATGGCCAATGTTATAAGCACAGTCGGTGGAAAAATTTGAAATTTCGTTTTTTTAAAACAAAAAATTTTTATATTTTAAAAATTGTAATTAAAAAAGTTTAAATAACAGCATTTAGCAATTAAAAGCGCTTACAGTTTGCACATTATTATTTTTTACTTTAATAGTAGAGCCCAAACTTTTTTTTTTAAAATGTCTTAAAATAAAAAAAAAATAATTTAATTTAATTTAATTTAAAATTTAAATTTAAAATTTATTTATAATTTATCGTATAATTTTCTTACAATTTCAATTTCATAAAATTATATATTTGTTAGTTTGTAATTACATTTTTAAAACTCTTTAAGTTAGTCAATTCTTAAAATATTTATAAAAAATTTGGTCGAAACTTGTTGATCTTTTAAAAAAATATGTTAAAATTCCAACAATGCTTGGAATAGCTTAAAAAATTTATTTAAAAAAATTAGTTTGTTCAATTTGAAAATTTTCACACAAGCACACATACATACACATATACAACTAACTCTAGGTTTTCCCTAGTATGCATGCGTGTTGCGTTGCCTGCTTAAAAACGAAACCGTTTCTGTCTGGAACATTGTCCTATCACATTTCATATACATACATACATACCTATGCAGTTATATATTTTAAATTAAAAATATATTATATTACATAATCTGTAAATTATAGCTATGTCAATAAAAATAAATCAGTTTAATTGCAAATGTCTTCTGATTCATGTGTGTCTATGTGTGTGTGTGTGCATAATTAATGTAGGCGTTTTTTCGATGAAAAACAAAAAAATATTCTATAAAAAGATACAAAAAGCAATAACAAAACGCGCTGCAGAAAAACAAGACTAAATTAAATTGACACGCATTTCGTATCAGGAAATGAAAAATAAAATCAAAAGCAACAAAAAAAAACAATGAGTTTGTACACATTGATTTTAATGCGATTTTAATTGCCAATAAAGATATTATTACACAATTGCCAATTACGTTAAATAATGCGACTGTACACAAAAAAAAAATATTAATAAATAAATAAAAATAAATTAATAATTAATATTTGTGTGAGAATTTGCTTTTTTTGCGCTGATTTGTGGCACACGTAAACGCCTACAAAATTTATTATTTAAATTATCTCTGCCAATTGCTGATTTTTTCGCACTTTTTTTCGGTACATTTCAATATAATGCACATATGCATTTTAATAGTAGAATTTGTTTAAAAGAAATTTAAAATAATAATTTACAATAGTGAAGTGTTTAATTTCTAAGTAAATAAAATATTAAATTAAGATTTAAAATGAGAATTATAATTTTGTTTGTTATAGTTGTAATTTTTTTTCCAATAATTGCTGGCGGTTGCAGTGACACTTTCGTAGTTTTAAGGGTTTATCTTTTGCTGAGATTGTAGTGTCACTTATCTCAAGTGAATATATACATTTACTGGCTTAAAATATTGTATATATACATATACATAAATGTCACTAATACAAAGGCTTAAAGGTTTTAAGTCGCTTCAGAACAGGAAAGTTAGCTACGAAGTTTTTTATAACGAACATAATAAAACTTTTTGTATTAATGAACTTCATCAAGAGCACCTGGTGGTTGAGAGAGGACATAATGAAGTGAGATTTGTTCTTAAATTTTCTCCAGGACCGTTTTTGGTTGACGTTGAATGGCAATGTTTTTGGCTTCTGGGCAATCGAAACAGTGCTCACTTGACGGTCTGACTGGACGATTTAAATTACTTTTATCAAGATTGTCGACAATTGCCTTTACAGAATGTGGTGCGTCTTAAACGCAACAGAATCTAGGAAGGAGCACCCTTATTTTAAGTTTTCATTATTTTTTAACAAACCATACCGTAGAAACAAAATATCTATGATTTGTTTGAATATGAACCCATAAGAAAGGAATTTCATATTGACATCACACTTTGTTTTGAATATAAAGCAGATCTAAACTTTAGTATGACAACATATTTAGCTAAATTATCGTTATACTTAATATCATATATTCATAAAAAACCAGTCAGGTTTGGGAATTTGCTAAACAAAGCAGCGAAATTCTGGTGCCTGACTTTGCTAAATTTACCATTTGGCTATTGCCTAATTTTATTTTCTTATCTCTAAAATATCCAATATTTTCAAAACTTTAGGGGTTCCTTAGAATGCAACTCACTTTAATTTAACAGCGATTAACCCCAAAACTAAAAAGAAATGTCACCTGCACTACAGCATTTTAAACATAAACTTGCCTAAGTTTTTAACTACATCAACGTATGTAAGTAAGTTTCTAAAAACATGTGCCCACTGCTGAGAATTATGTGCAGCAACTTCTTACATTTAATCCCGTTTTATTTCCTACTTCACCTCCCGTCCGCCCGCCATTTATGCCATAGACGAATGCGACGTACTTGAGATGTGACTCAAACTGGTCGCTTCCGAGCTTGGCACCGTCCGATAATGATTTTTGAGCCTCTCGCTACGTGATGGCATACACAATTTCCACACCGCCAGCGCGCAAATGACAGTGAAAGCGACAAATGCACTTGCGCCAATGTAACGCACCTCGGGACGTGTGAAGAACTGTCGTACACTTGGCTGAGAAACGGTGGGTTGTGGTATGGGCGGTGAGGGTGCCGATGTTGAGAATGTATACCAATAAACGACAGTGGAAACGGTTTGCGTGGCGGCGGTGCTGGAGTATGGTGAATTTGTGGTGAAAGTGGTAGATGCCTGTGGACTTACGGTGGTGGAATGGGGTGCGCTGGTTGAGGAACTGTAAAGCTGTGTAGAGGTTGTGTCAACGGATACCAAAGGTGTACTTGAGATGGTTGTAGTTGAATCCGCTGAGGTGGTGCTTGAAAATGTGGTTGTGGAGCTAGTGGAATCAATTTCTGTTGTTGATTCAGTTGGCTTGAAGTTGGTGATCGTTGTAGACACGGTCTTACCAGTAGCGATCGGTATTTCTTGTGAAGTTTCTGTGGATGTTGCAGCATCATTATAAATACCAGAAACCATAGTCGAAGCGTTGTCGCCCAAGGAAGCACTTGTTACCGCACTGAACTCCTTGCTATACTCTGTACTGTTTGACGTTTCCGTTGTAGAAGTTTCAGTAGAAACTGTTTCACTATTATTGTTCACAGAAAAAGTTGTTGATGTTGGTTCGGCAGTTGATGTCGATTCGGGAGTTGATGAAGAAGTGGATGTAGTTGTATCAGACTGTGGTTCTAACGTAGACTGCGTTGTATTTTCGTCTGCTTTCTCTAGAATCTCATGTGTAGATGTACTACTCTCCTCAGTGGATGTGTAGCTCTTGGGGCCGAAGTAAACCTCAGATGCAATATCATCAATACTCCTTGTGGTGGTTGTGGTCTCAGCAGTACTCGTCGATACATCAGTGCTAGTTACGTCAGTGGTTGTACTGGAAGATTGTTTCGTATGCACTTCCGTACTCGCTGACTGATTTTGGAGAGCCACCTGCGTTGTCGAAGATTCTGAGGAAGTCTCTAAGGAAGTTAAAGTGGAAGTGGCTACCGCAGGAGCTATCGTAGAAGCTGTAGTTGTACTGTTTTCAAATGTTTCAGACGCAGTTTTTGTGGTTGTAGATTCACCTTGCAGATTTTTATCAACTTGGCTAGATATACTTTTGTCTGTTGAGCTTTCATGGACAACCAATATATTTTCCACGCCCACTGGACACTGTGGACAACATTGTCCATGTATTTTTACTGGATTGCTGCAAGTGGTTGGCATACATAAACTTCCCACACATTCTCGCTCACCATTTTCACAATGACATTTGGTGCACCAATCGTTCTCATACCAATCGCTGCCATGCAACATGGGCTCATTCGAATCGGTCGCGTAACAGCTGCGTTGTGTCTCAATCTCACCCATCTCGTTCATGGGGCACTCGTTGTGGCAAAGTTCAGGTCCGTTTTCACCATGGCAGCTGCAACGTGTGCACGCATCAAGCCAGTAGGGCTGGACATCAGCATTGCCACATTCTCTTTTCGGAGCGCAGGTGTAAGTTGGACAACAGTCACCTGGTACACCTTTAGCTTCGTGCAATCTTACGGCGACTTTACCGCGCGGACACTGTGGTAGCGCCTTACAGGGCTTGCACTTGCAATCTTCTACACTAGAAGAACGTCGTCTTCGACGTCGTTGTAGACTTTCAAGTGTCATAGTGGGACAACACATTTGTAGCATGCGCTCATGTTCATCTATGACCTCAGTAGGACCATTGTCAAAGTGTAGCTGGCGCTTCACCAGCACAAGTTCCGGCGCGTTTTCAACTTCTAAAACTTTTGTGACTTTATCATCCGACAGCTGACCTATAGTCGAATTTGCTGCAATTGGCAACTCTGTAGCAGCACTCAGTTCCATTGGTAGTTCATCAAAGTGCTGTTCCACCGCATCGCCGAGATCATCTACATCATCGTAGAAGTCATGCGGTGGCATAAACTCCTCGGGTCCATACAGCACATCAAATGCAGGCGCTGGCTCACGTTCTATGCTATCTGGTGGACAGCTGCCACTATCGGTTGCACATTCTACCTGGCTGCAGTCATCTTCGAAAGTAACTGTCGGAGTTGAGAAAGAAAAGAAATGAAATTTTTATTAGAATATATTTCAGTTTGGGAGAGAACTCATAAAAAGTTGTTACGGCCAAATTGTGGTAGTTCATTATACCCTGAAGAGGGTATATTAAGTTTGCCACGAAGTTTCTAAGACTCAGAAGGAAACAACACAGACCCTATAAAAATATATACAAGTATAAATACTAAGTGTGACGAGCTGAGTCGGTTTACAACGGTACGATATTCAAATTGTATTGGTCTGATCGGACCACTATAGCATATAGCTGCCATCAAAGTAAACGATCACAACCACGTACTTGCATAAAAACTTTTTATTTGTAAAGGATATTATAGCTTCAATGCAACCGAAGTTAACTGTATTCCAGTAACTTTTCAATCTAGTTCTAGAAAAGTTTCAGTAAACTAGAGAGGCATTTTTTGAAATATTTCTCAAATTAGAGCCACAGTTGCTGCTATCCTTGTCAAAAATGGTGGGTCATCGGGCTTAACGGTACATACTTCATACTTTCTCCTCAATTTTCTTTGCATTTTCTAAACCTCTCAATAACCTACAAATACATACAAAAAATCGTAATACAACTACACTTTAATAAAGAAACTATCATTGAATTTTGCTAGCTGCATGTACCATGTAGCATGTGGCATGCGGCAAGTGACATTTGTTTACCATGGTCGACCAAGAAGTCATATGAGTAATCTTCTAACGCATGTTTGCTATTTGCTCTGCAACAGAAGCAGCCTTTGCCGAGCAACTATTGTTTTAAGCTCTTCTTCTTCTGCTATGCATGCGCTGGCATTGTTGTTCTCTTGACAGCAAATTGACATTTCAGCTTTGTTGCATGCTGCGGTTGCAAGCGTAAATGTAAACAAACAAATGAGAGAGAGACCTGTATTTACGCAATTTCTTTGATTTTCGCATTTGTTTAGCAACATTATGGATATGTGTGTGCAAGTGTGCGCAAGTGTGTGTGTGTTAAGGCTATGTATGTGTGTGTTTGTGACCCGTCTGCATTGCAGCTGATATGCAGATTTGCGTTTGTATGTGTTTACACTGTTATATACATATTTGCAATTCGGTTCGCATACAATCTCCGTGCTCTCTAGCATTGATTAAAGCGCAACAATGCTTTCAAGTACGTTTTGTGGCAAACTAAATACAATACATGCAAATGCAACTTAAACTTGTTTCGATTATTTGCTGCTTTAAAACCTTCGATCCTTCGTGTGGTTTCAAAGTTGCACAACTCGCACTTTGGCATTTTGGTTTCCGCATTACCCCTTCCGCTTTACTCTTTAACCATTACACCTTGTGCCCTTATTTGCAATCGTAAATTTTACATTGTTTCTTAATGCCATATTACTTACTACTAGTTACCCCCCCAAATCATAGTCGAATGCAACCTTAAATTGCCTCACATATTTTTTAACAACTTTTCGGTTTGTTTCCAATCTATTTACAATTGCAGCTTCTTTATTTTCCTTGCGCTTTTCCGAAATATTACGAAATTGTGTAAATTTACATTAAACAATTGCTTTGATTAATTATAGACAAAGTGATTTTGTATTCGTGTTTGTTTTGTTTGTTCGGATATTGAGGTTAGGTTAGACTTAGTTGCTATAGTTAGCTGTGGTTATACGATTACTTGAAGTTTATTTGCGACACAAGAGGCGTGTGCTAATTGCTTAACTTTATGACTTTCATGTGTCAATTAACAACTTGAGGAGCACAATTAGTGAGACAGCCTAACAAAGGCTATTTTTGGGAATTAAAAAAATAAAAAATTTGCTGCATAATTTGTTTTAAAAATTTAAAAATATATTTATACTTTTTTTTAAAATATACAGCAACATTTTTAAAGACAAAATTAAATATTTTTCGAGTTACACTCGATCTCTGAAGGCGTTTAAAGGGTCCTCCACTTCTTTACTTCAGGATATTGTTCGTACAATGACCTACGGTCGAAGAATATAAATCAAAAATTGAAAAAATGAAGGTGTTTTTATGAAAAAGTTTAATTTTACCCAAAAGTTTTTACGTTTCTGACCAGCTAAAACTCGATTTTTGTTCAGATCAAGAAACTGGCTGAAATTTTGGAAAAAGGCGTTTAAAGAAAAACTGTTGGATCATTATAATCACATGATTTTAGAACTTGTATACAAAAATGACGAAAACATTGATATTATTGTCTTATCAAGGATTTTTTTTACTGCAAAAATAGAGCTTTTTGAAAAACTGAGAAAATATCAGCACTCATTTAACGATTTTGATTTTTCAATAAATTTTTCATATTTTTATTTATTGGAGAGGTCATAGCTCTATTAAGGGCATCGCAATAACTTTAAGCTTGATTTTTAGTTCCTTTTTGGAACTGTAGATTAAACTTAAAACCCATAAGAAAGCAACATATACCAAAAAACTGGCGAAGTCCCTAACTTGTTCCACTTGATGTGCACCAAAGATACATCTTATTGGCAAAATATTGATGAGCTCAGTCACAATTTTGTAGCGTAAGTTATTAATTTTTGATAGCTGGCAACTCTATTTCAAATTATGTTTAAGTAAAACCTTTTTCAAACGTTTTCAGCATTTCCGCATTTTAGAGAACTTGACCATGCAAAAAAATTTTCAGTTTTATATTTACAACAGGTGGCAACACTACTTTATTTATTTTTCTTAATTATTTCATTATTGGTTTATTGTTTTGCATATTTTTGAAAATTGCACCGTGCAATAATTAAGCTTTATAACAGGTGGCAACTCTAATTTAAATTTTTTTCGAATTTTATTAATGGTTGATATTTCGGCATTTTTTTGAGAATTTCCGGTCAAATATTATATTGTTATGCTCAGTTTAACATTTTTTGTTGTGCGGCAACCCTGTTTCAAAATTTGAGTAAATAAAAGTATTCTTAGCTTTTTATTTTGGTACTTTGAGCTTTTTGTGTAGCATATATATTTTTTTTTTAAATAATTTTTTTTAACTTGGTGGCAACGCTTTATGATAAGACTTTTAGTGAATAAGTTCACTTTGTTTTACAACGATTTGCAATTCGAAATAATAAAGTTCTTTTTCTACATTTGTGAACTTAAATTTCACCTGCAACAATATACACATAACTGTATATGCATTATACTGATTTGTTTTGCCTACTCAAAGCCATTATCCAAATGCAAATTTCGCGTAGACTTCGAGTTGACCAGTGACAACTACATAACAGTGACACATAAAGTAATTGGAACCAAAGACATAGACGCTGGCAGTGACGTTTCAAAGAAGGGGGTACAGCGAAGTTCGAGAGACATTTAGACAGCAACGCATATATATACAATACATAAACAAAGGGGGGCATATGCATATGGCTAGGAATGTATTTCACATACATGCGCGACTTTATGACCACCGTTGAGTGGACGGCGCTGAACAAAAAGCCGCCGACAGATCACACTGAGTGATGTGACCAACAAATTGAGGTCAAGCGGCTGAATTATGATGATGTCACATTGAGACAAGTTGCTGCATATACCACTCAGTTTCTGTACAATGGACAGCAACAGCAGATAGGGGGATTGTGATTGCGCGAAGGAATATATATTTATACAAGAATCTATGTGCAGCAAGGAGCGAAGTATAAGAACATACAAAAGTCATTATGGTGGGTTTTTTTTATGAGGTGAGTGTTGGCGTGGATATAGGTTAATAAGTATGCACAGTCTAAGGAGGGAACTACATGCATAAATGCAAATACTTTTGTGTGTATATGAATACTTTTATGACAAATGACTGTACTTGTATTTTTTACTTGCTTAAAGTGGGGTTGGAAAAATGTCTTTTCATATTTTGCTTCAGATTTTCTCTAATTTTTTTATCACTTTTTTTGTCTCTCCTTTAGAATGAGTGCTGTAATAATGACTAATATTCGCAGTCATATAAATGTGAACTAGTTTTAGACTAGACGAGGTTTTTCTGGAGATTTTATATATTCGATTTTAAGTTGAAATAAAGTTTCTTCCTTAAAATTTTAAATTATTGTATAAAAATTCCAAGTTTTCATGAAAGAAATTTTTTTTGGACAATATAAAAATAAAAAACCTATAAACTTAAATTTTGAGGTTATGTGAAAAAGATGCTAATACAAAAGTTGTAGACCTTTTCATTACTTAAATCTTTGCTATATAACATTTTCCTATAGGACTTGCAGTTTTGCGGAAAATATAGAAAAACTGTTTTTAACCCTTGAAAATTCAACCACACCCCTCTTCCCGATCGCAGATCGCCAGTAAATTATTTTTCCTTTACTCTTTTTATTTTATCTTTCATTTTCAATGTCTTTCAATCTATTTTTGTCTCTTATCTCGCTCTGCCATATAAGTATATATAAGAGAATAAGTCCTCTCCTTGAGCTTATACCATATATATAGGCCAGCATGAGAGATATCTCCAAATAAATAGGGATATATATATGCTTTGACGCGAAAAAAGATAATATCGGTCCAAATCTTCACCTAATCCGCAAAAGAGTTTGATCGAATAGCAAGCTTCCATAGGCGGGCTCCCGTATTTCTATCAGTAAAAAGCTTCCTGTAAAATCAATTAGCCTATCCGAGTCGTCTTATAACTAAATTCCTCCAGTATAGATTAGATTCGGTCAATACATTTTTGGATAGTTCTTAAATTTCCAATATAATGATTTCTATGTTTCCATATATCTATATCCCTATTTAACGGTAAGCATGAGAGATATCTTGATTGAATATGGATATATAAATGTTTTGGTTCAAAATAAGGTGATATCGGTTCAAATTTCCACCTAACCCCCACACAAGTTTTTTCAAATAGCGATCGTCAATAGACGTACAATGATAAACCTCATATTTCTATCAGCAAAAAGTCTAAAGTAATGGCAAATCTTATATTTCTAGTAGAAAAAATTTCCCATAAAATCTATTAGGCCTTCAGAGGTTTAAACTTATAGGCCTCACCATTTGTTTAGAAATTTCAAGGTGCTAATGGTAGCAATAGCTCGACCTAATATATATCTATATATCATTTCTATATATTTATATAATGTCCAAATGCCACCATTGCAAAATTGTATTTGAGTTTCAACTCAGAGTTAACAAGCAATAAAACTCAGCAGGTGATGAGCGTGTAAGCTCCTATCTCTGCATATATATATCTACATATACGCATGCCCGCATATACCATATAATACTGGATCCTTAATGTTTATGCGCGTGCGTGTCATTTGTGGCAGCGAAGTGTGACGTTGTTCTGCATATTTTCACCGTGCTGAGACAAAGTTAGCTGCTAATTCCACAGGGTTAGTTAGTCATATGAGGTCACATACCAAAAAAATCCTTTCATTTTAAAGTTTGCCGCCTTTATGCATTTTGTCGGTTTGTTAAAGGATTTTCCAAACTTTTTGCGCTAAAGTGTTGTTGGTGCGCTTGTATTTATGTAATGCAGTTTGATATTTCTAAGTCGCTATTAAGCTTGTCTCAACTTCTACGCCTTAAAACTGGTAATATTTATGTTTTTACTATCAATCCATTTATGGTTCCCATAAACTTTAAAAACTACTCACGCTCCTACTACTCCCAGTTTCCATACAATTTTACTACTCTTCACGCCACTGCTAGTAGTATTACTATTAAATTTGTGTTCACTTTCGCTTCCTGCTCCACCCTAATTTTGCTCCCACTTTTTATATAATTTCTTTGCATATTTGATTCGCACGTCTGGACTTCATACTTCGAAAGCGACTTGCCTGCGTAAGCAAAAACGGTCTGTAAGAACAAAAGCAGAGTAATTTTTCCTAGTAATAAATACACCTGTCAGTTAAGAGTCTAGAGCTGAGTTATTCATTCAAACTGACTGTGGTCGGAAACCAACAAATACAATTTAACAAACAACAACGCAAAAGGAAAGCATAATGGCATACAAATTTTGTATATACTCTCTAATACATAAAGCTATGTACATTGTATATATATAAATCAAGACGTGGTTACCTGCTTAGCAAACAATGGCGCATGTGTGAAAAGCAGAAACAGCTTAGCCAGGCAGGTGACAGTGGCTAAGGAAGTCTCATCGGATATCGCAGCGGAAACGGATGGATTTTGATGAATGTATGTGCGGATGCCAAGCGATTTGTAATTGTAAAAGCACACGAGCTTTGTGGTAGCAAATGATTGCATAAAAGAATGTGAATAATGATTGCTAGAAAGGAAGTACGTATTTGTTGGTAAAATTACTAAATACTAAAATTTTAATAGTGTGCTAATGCTTGTGGTATGAACATCTTATTATTAAATATTTATTTGTTAGTTAACACTTTTTCTGTTATATAAGCTGATTTATCATAAAACTTTAAATATTTATTAATTAATAATAAAAATTTTGGAAAATTGCGAAAATTAATGCAAATGCTGAAACTGACTACAAACTATGATTATATAATGCTATATACCATATATTAGGGGTCAAGGCACTGTCAGTCAAAAGTATAGATATATGGGAGAGGATAACTTAGTAATTACTAATAATTTTGCGAAAAGAATTCTGATTTGTATAGACCACTAAGGCTGCTTACGGATCATGTATGTAGAAATATTAATGGAAATGGAAGTATATTTAATATTCAGAACATCTACATTCATATGAGAAATTAAATATAATAACGATAGAATAGATAGTAGGACAATCATGCGATGCGATTCTAGTATAAGACCACTTTTTGATGAGGTACAGCGGTTTATATAAGGCTTGCGGGTTCCCAGGGACAAAACAAACAAAATCTTATGCGATATAACAATTCATTTATCCAAAAAAAAAATGTATTTTATTTAATTTTTTATTTGATATTTTTTAGACGATCTACACGTAAGTCCAGCTCGACGTGTACAGCATTAAAGTGTTCAAAATCAAATCCTTTGAGCCAGAAAGTATACTACTAACAAGTATAGTATTGCATTTTTTCTTAGAAAATAAGGGTTTGGCCTATTTTTGCTTAATATGTCATAATTTTGCCATTATTGCAGTCAAAGTTCACTCTAGTGTCATGCGAACTTAAATTTCCACACATTTTTAATAGTTGCTGTATACTTACGGTCTCTTCGGAATATGGCTTTATTTTAACCTCAAAGTGTAACATCTTAAATATCTATATTCGCTGAATTATTTTCTACTGATTTCTTTATTATGTGCGTTTTTAAGTATGTCAAATTTAATGACAGCCGTAATTTGAACCTACAAAACGTTTGTCACTTTTTCTTGATAACAATTACAGGCTATATGTTGCTAACCAAATTGACTATCTAGTAAAAAAGTTCAAATTTGTGCTTGTTTATCAAGCTGCTGTGAAATATGACAGTTGTAACTGACAGCTTATTGACACTTGATTATTGTAAATTGAACGTCATTGAATTTGGCACAATGAAAAGCGGTACTTTGACAAGTCTATCACCCCTTTGAAGAAATATTTATATAATATAAGAAAATGTTCATTCGTTCCAAGAACCGTCGCTTTTATGTTATTATTAAATTCATTTAGCAATGGCTCCGGATTTTCGTCAAAATATATTCGGGGAAATTTTTCTGCACTTACAAAAATTAAAATAAATCTTGACAATAATAATCTAGGCTATATTATATAGTTGACATAAACTTATGTTAATAGCTGAATTGGAGAGATATTTGGGCACTAGCGCCATCTATCTTTGTATGGAAAACTTTTTTGTTTGATGAGATATCTGTATGAAATTTGACATGGATTATTGTGAAAGGCAACGCTACATTCTGCAGCGAAATTATGCAGATTGGAATATTAAAGCATATAACTGTCTTATTTTTTTATTATTTCATATATTTAATAACCAAAAATTTAAAAAAAAAATTGCTATCTTTAGTATGTAACTCTGCTGCAACAAACATGAAGATTCTCCTACAACAATTGCTTCGTTTGGGCTGGCTATTCGTGCAATTAAAAGCGCATGAAGTGGCATGGAATATCCTTTCATAAAAATAAGTAATTTTTACTATAAATACATATGTATATGCCCTTTCAGCCCATACTTGAGCGAACATGAAGCTCAAATCATTAAAAGGGCGCACTGAAAAAGTATAAAAATATAAAATAAAAATATATATATGATACTCATAAATGCGCAACAAAATATATTTTAATTGCTTACCAGCGTAATATGGCAACCATAAACGAAAATAAATACCGCATTTTCTTTGTAATGGCGGAAACAAAAAGTTACATTTAATATCATATATGGTGAAAGAGGAAATGCGAGTATTTAGTGGGGATGCCATAAAGCAGCACAAGGCCTAATACATATTTACTTGTATATATGCAACGCCTTGATGTTCTGATCTCTTCGACCCAATAATTTCGCTTGAAAAATATGCACATATATGCACATACAACTTTATTTGCTTGTATATATGGCAATTATACATTTTAACTGCATATAAAATAAACATTTGAGTGCTTCCACAACATTTAATTTAATTGCTTTCGTTTATAAAATAAATTTGCCTGCAACAAAGCAGACAATTGTAAGGTTAAAAATGGTGTTAGTTATGTGCGTATGCTTCTATTTGAATGATTTCATTTGTAAAATAATCACTATTATTGTAATATATATTTTTATAAATTTTTTTAATGTTTTATTACGCATAAAAGCGCTTGCAACATGTAGGTAGCAATAAGTGGCAAGCACAACAAACCTACACACACGCAACCACATTACGTAATATCACCTATTTATACTTAATATAACGGAAAATATTGTATACCAGTTCATTTGCAGCACATTTGTCTGTGTTTGCTCGCCAATACGTTTTATTTAATGATTTAATAATAAATTAATTAATTGGTCAACGTGACGTATACGCAACATGCTCATTACAGCGCCGGCATATATGCCTACATATATCTTCACGTAGATACATATATACATTACACACTCACGCAGTTCGGTGCATAAATATTTATGTACAGTTGTACATTTGTGTTGTATTTACAAGCGGAAATTTGTATTTATACACGCACGTGCTGGCAGAATGGCTCTGTTGTGCATTGCGTTTGGCTGGCTGCGTAAACTTACATATATACGTAGATGTACATACAAATATTTGTATATATGTTTATACACATATTTCGCCGTTGTTGATTTAATGAATGAATAAGTGAATCAATAACGCAGCTCATCCTTATTAGCTGGATAAATTAATGACTCTCTCTTGTGTTTGGAGTTGTTGGCGAATGTTATAATTGCTAAGTGCGCAATCACTTACATATTAACTGTATGCACATATGGTATATACATACTAAAATGCACGTTTATTTTAGTCTTAATGTATTGTAAATTTCTTTGTAAGCACATATAAAGTGTTATCAACAAAAGTGGCTAGATCGATGTGAAACAAGAAAAAATGTTAACTTCAGCAGCACCGCAGCTATAATTCACTTCACAGGTGCGTTTATTATAGCAACTTTATTTATGTATAATTAAATCTGAAAACGTAATCAGCCAATGTTTTCGTGTTGCCATTTCATTATGTAATTGATATAAATAACCTTTAAGGCGAATAAGCTTGCTTCATAAGCAAGAAATTTGTATAACAGCTATATGCTATACTAATCCGATCTGAACAATTTCTTCTGAGATTGTACCGCTGCCTTTAACAATAATTTGAGCCAAATTTTGTAAAATAATCTTGTCAAATAAAAAAGTTTTTCGTACAAGCACATGATATTGATCGTTTGGTTTGTATGACAGCTATATCATATAGGGGTCCGTTATCGGCTGTTTCGGTAAATATTATTATTGAAGAGAAAATAAAGTGGTGAAACATTTTAGAAAAAAAAATTTTGGAAATGTTGCCACTTAATAAAACTATTTTATAAATCTGGTTGCCACTTAATTGTCTATCTTATAAAAACGTAAATATAATAAAAGATTAAAAATGGTATTAACTACCTTATATTCAAGGAATATTAGAGTATGTTTTGAGAAGTAAAAAAATAGTTATTTATTTTTTTTAAACATAAAGATATATATACAAGTTTTATTACTAATATTTATTTTTATTTAAAAAAAATATTTTTTTAGTTTTTCAGCATACCATTTTTTGCCAAGATGCCGTATTGAAAAACAATTGGTAGTATGCAACTGAGTAATAAAACTGTTATGCAGAAATACTTGGCCATTTTGCATGAGGGTGAGTTTTTACCTGGAAAAGATGAAAAATAATTTATTAGAATTATTAAAATTATTGAAAATTTTTTATAAGTATGTTGATGTGTTATTTATTTTAATGCATATAATCTGCTAAATCAAAACCTTGAGCATACATAAACCTTTTTGAAGATTATTTATGTTCTCTATTTTATATACTCTACGATTTGTAATAATTCCGTCAACTTTTGAATATTTTAAATTAAAAAATATAATTTTAGTGCACTTTGTTTGACACTGCAAGGCACTTTTATAATTCAAAAATGTTTAAAATTTTAATGCCAAAGAATGTTTGGCAAAATTCAGTAAATGCAAAGTGGTGAAAAAGCTGAAAAATGAAAACTGCAAAAAATTATGAGAATGAGACTACCAACACCTTGCGGTTTGGCAAACTGTGTCAAATTTTTTGGCCGCGTTTGGTATAGTTAGAAGTGCGAAAAACCGCAAAAGCAGAAGTTATGCATAAAAAAAACAGTAAAAACAATAAAAAGTTCATTTTTGCACATTTATGCACAATGCATCATAAGAGGAGGGTATTGTGGATTTGTGATTCTGGAGAAGCGATATTTCTCGACTGCTACGCTATAGAATTTCTGTTGAAATATTACAAAAATGGATTGGAGCTTTTAAATGCTTCTTCAGAGCTTTTTTAAAAGCTTTTTCGTTAGTAAATCAGATTAGTTGATTGAAATCCATTTATAAGCGCAGGCAGTCAGCCGTTGAGAATACTAAAAATTTGTCGCAGTTATCATAATACACTAAAACTTACCAGAGAGTAAGAGCGTCCTCTATCGGAAAACATTTTTATTAATACGACTAATTTCTTAATAGAGTACAAGTGTCGATATGTCGTATATCTGCCGCAGATAGCATAACTGATAGTTATTTTTTATAAGAAACGGATTAGAGCTTACACTATGTTCTTTGGTAGAGCTTTTTTAAAGCTTTTTCTTTAGTATATCAGACTAGTTGATTGAAATTCATTTATAAGCGTAGGCAGTTACCCGCGGAGCATCAGAAAACTAATTACATTGTTTTTAGTTCTCGTAGTACTTTGGAAATCTATATCGAGGAAGAGCGCCCTCTATCGGAAAACATATTTTTTATTAATTCGACTAATACTTTATCTGCCTTATATTATCTTATATTACGCTTATATGTATATCTTGGAGAATCAGTTGTTATAAGGCTTCTAGAAATCCCTTATTACTCATAGGATTTTCTACTTCTCGAGCATTTCCAATATAAAGTAGTAGTAAGCAAAGCTCTACTGAAACACTAGCAATAATAAAAACATGCGTTGGGTAAATAAACTTGACTTCCATACCAGAGTACTACACCTCTCATACATGTTTTGTTTTATTGCTACTTTTAGTTAGCAGTTCCACTTTCTGAATATTTTCAACGCAATCATTTTGCGGCACATGTGTTGCATGCCACAGATGGCGCACAGAATATGCCACTAAAAAACTTAGTAGTGCATGAAACTGAAGCGCATAAAATGTATGAATAGCGCAGGGTTAGAGGCCAAACAGAAAAAGAGAAAAAAAATGTTGCATACAAGCAGAAGATCAAGTGGTTTAGGGTGAGTGAATTATTGTGGAAAAAATGCGCAAATACACGAAAAGCCAGAAGTAGCAAATTAATCGCGCAACACCCGCCGCCCCACTCAATGCGTTGAAAAGACAGCGTGAATGCACAGCACTAACGATGTAACAAATGTGCTGCCGCACTAAGACGACCAACGACAATATTTTGCTTGCAACATGTTGCACAAAAATAGTTGCTTTTATTTGCGTTACGCTATGCAGACGGTCAGATGGGTGTGGTGAACATTTTTGTAGAAATAAAATTAGAATAAGAAATAAAAAAAATAAAAAAATTAAATGAAAATTAGAAAATAAAAATTGAATTAAAAAAAAATGAATAAATATGTGTTTGTTTGTGCCTGTGTAACAAAGCACTCAAGCATTTTGCACTTATAACATTTGTTTTTGTATTTTATAAGCGCTTCTAGAGCATTTTTCGCTATTGTTGCCCCATACCTTTTCATTGCAAACATTGCTCATGCACTTCAGCCATTGTTTGTTATCGTTTTATTGCCTGACACACCAGCGCACCGCCCCAACATTTATGCAGCACGAGCTCCTCGTGCCCGTTGGCGCGTGTGTGTGTGTGTGTGGCTGTAACGTCGTGCGTGTCAGCCAACAAAATTTTTTCACTGCCATAAATGCAAAAGTTCAAACTACTTCACACACATTTATGGCAGCTTGCATACCTATACTATATATGTATATGCATACACTATACATATATATGTTATGCAATTGTGTGTGCTCGCAGTGTTGCATTAGCAGCATTTATTGCAACGCGTGTGGCAAGCTGAAAAGCAGTCAGCCGATATATATAGTAGCGGCCGTTGTTATTGTTGTTGCTGTTCTCCTAGTAGCACTAGTAGTAGTTCATACTGCCACTTCATATAAGTGAGTGCATAAATTTCCTTTGTTTTCGTGCTTGTTTTTGTTTGGCAAGTGAAAAAAGGAAATGGCAAAAATTCTGAAGATTGTTTAGTTTTTTTGTATTTGTCAAGTTCACTATGTGGTTTTTTGAATTGCTTACACATATTTATATTTGTCTATGCTTACATATTAATTTCGGACTGCCATTCTTTAACCGCCTTGCTTTGGCATTAAAAAAGTTGCTCATACGCAGTGCTGTTCGAGAGGTTGTTGCTCTGTTATTAGCTGTTTTACGTACGCTCTTTTGAGTTTCTATTGATTCCTTTTTTTAAATTTTGGTATTATAAATGTTAATGTAAGTATATAAAGAGTGCGTTTAGGAAAGAGCCGTAAGCTAGGCTAGCGAAACATATGGTATTTGAGAGGTAAATGACGTGATGAAATAACTTCGCGAACGAATCTCTCAGTTTTAGTAGTACTTTAGTAGTAGTTTCCCTAAAAGTAGCTGCTCATATGTGGCAACCGTCGTAATCGGACTACTATATGATATAGCTGCCATACAAACTGATAGATCAAAGTGAAGTTTTTCTATGAAAAACTTTTTTATTTGTGAAAAATATTATAGCTTCGGTGCAACTAAAATTAACGTTTTCGTTTGTTAAGACTGCATATGTTTTATAAACACCATAGGCTATCAGAATGTACCGCAGATTTGCACTAAATTGTTAAAAAAATATATATAATTTTCAATAAAAGCAAACGTTCCTAAAACTTATCTGGTAGCAAATCGACCGTAAGCATAGAAATTCTGAAAATCTTTCACTACCTAATCGTGGTTGAGAGATCTTCATAGAAAATTTAGAATAATTTTTATATAGCATACAACTCAAATAGATATTTAAAATAATAAATTTTATGTGTAAAAATGAAAAAGCAAACTGGTACTACCATCAACAATTATTTATACTGCTAACAGTACATTTAAATTGCATTCACCTGCGAAACTATTTCTCTATCGCATATCTGTGACAAAAAAACATAGAGCATTGCTCTCTCACAATATAAACTTCTTTTATTTTTACTCGCTCTATTTCTGATGACAAATGCTTGGCTGCTATAAAGTATGCAAACGAGCATAAAAAATGCACTACCCTTATGAAGCACATAAAGCAAGGGCAAATGGTCGTGAAACGGAAAAACTAAAACAACAATTGCTTTACATACTTCACTATGCGTTTTGTAATGAGAGCAAAAACCGTTCGCCACAAAAAGCCGTCTGTTGCATTGCATTAGAAATGCCATAAATATGCACCGACTGCCATAACTCAAAGCGACAAATTGTGTGTGTGTGTGCATAAGGAAGGTATAGTTTGTGGATGTGGGTGTAAGATAGTGGCTGTATTGTATGGAGTACAATGGCTATACTGAAAGTGAAAGATAGTTGCGACATTATCAAGTCAAGTTTAATGCAGTTGTATTTATATGATTTTAATTTTAAAGGTTTTGAAAGATTTTAAAAGCAATATTTTTCAATTTCTGTTGATCTTTAACTCAGTCACAGAAATATTGCTAGGTCTAGTCTCATATTTTGCATATATATTTTCAAAAAGTCAGATTTTTGCGTTATATTTAAATGTCTTTGAAGATATTTCTGCATGCGCTTGCAATTATACTCATTGGAATCAAATAAACAAATGTTACGTATACGCCATGACGTACACTCACTGCCCAAAGTAAAGGTTTAATGACTTTAATTAAAAATGTAGGCACATATTTATGGAAACAAAATGAAAGTTTTGTATGAAAAAAAAATATTTAAGCAATTTTTGTATACATTTGAAGAAGGAAAGAATCCTAATGTTAGTCAGCTAAATATAAAAACAACGTAAATAATTGCTTTTTCGGTATTGAAAACTGAATTTAAGATAAACATAACACTTCATAACTTAACGTAACGTAACTTAATAATACGTGCGTTATGTAACATAACGTAACTTTACATAACATAACATAGCATGTTATGCTGAACATTACACAACATAATATAATATAATATAACATAACTATAGTATCGTATATTCGGTAAAAGTGACAGGATATTGTCGATACTTCAAAGGTGAATGTTCAAAATTGTCCGGAGTTCAACACATTTTTTATAATGATCTTCTTTTAGGAGTGGGTTCGTGACATGACAAATTTGTTCATAGAATCTATCATTTGCATGGGCGGCTTTAAAAGCTTGTAGCACCCTTTAAGCTGGATAACTTTAAGACATATATCGCATGTTTAGAGGCAGAACAAATGAAACATTAATGACTGTGTCATAATAAAACATGAAAAAGGGTTACATAATCATTTATAAAATAGCATAGCACAAAGTAGCATAGTACAATGTTATTTATTTAATAAGTATATGCTCGGATAATGTCATGCTTCAAAATCCTAAAAAAATACTTTTGCCCAAAAAATATTGTTTCCACATGCTATTGCAGATGTACCACCCTGTATTATTGTTCCTGCTGTCTCAACAGCAAAACAAATACAAGTAATTTGCATAACTGCTTACAGTATTAGAGATCTAGATACACACACTCACATATGCCACATTTTGATACTACTATGCATATGTATGTGTGTGTGTGTATGCACACAGCTAAATATCAGTAAATGCAAGCCAAACAGTTATCAGCAAAGCAACGTGTGCATATATATATACGACATGTACGAACATACGCACATAACTGGATACACATCTCACAGCCTGCTGGCAAATACGCAAATAACATGTTTGCCATTGCAATAATACAATGGCAACAGGAGTGGCAGCAACAATAATAAAAACTATTAAAATAGTTGTGCATGAAATGCGAAACACAAATATATATTTACAACAAACAACAACAAATGCATATATATATAATATTTGCTATATTTGCTTTCACTTGCAACTATCCATGCAGCAGCAGCAGCGGCAGCAGCCATGTGTCGTGTGCGCAAATTGTTGTGCTTTGGCATTGCCAAAATATTTATTTATTTGCCAACAGCAGCAGCTGCCACACTGCAAAAGTAACAAAAAAAAAAGGAAAAAACAAAAACCAAATAAGAAAAGGCATAAAAAGTGGCAAATATTGAAAAGCTTTTATTGCAATGTTGGCCTGGCTGTTAGTGAGCTGAATAAAATGTGTTGCATGCAATGTGGCACAGCTGTTGAAGCGCTGCTGCAAATGTCAGCAAATGGATAGACACAGAGCATAATAGTGGGCGTGCGGACAGACGAAGCGACACACCAACGCTGTACAAAAGTGCTTTGGTGAATTTTCGTTGCTTGCCGCTACCCGCAGCTGCTGCTGTTGCCGTCTCTCCTGTATGCCTGTGAGGTTAGCGCTTCATATGTGTTTGTGGCGAAAAGTTGTTGGCAATCGGTTTGCAGGTGAAACAGTCGTGCGCTTTCTATGCCCCTGTGCATATGCTTTATATATTACTTTGTTGTTTGTATTGTATAGTTGCTTCCTGCTAAACTTATATTACTTGGCACTGTCTGTTCATTTGCTGGTTATTTGTTTGATGCGCTGGCGGTTTTATATGTTTGTAGTATTTGGCTTTGGCAACTTTCACGCACCAAAACTTTATGTGGTTACAATTTTTACAATTGCAACGGATATTAATTAAAGCTGAGTACGATTTTTTGGTGAAATTTAAAATTTTTCTTTTTAATGAATTCTGTTTGCATAATTTTACTTAAAAACGTACATTTGAGGTACTGTTAGCTTTGAAAGCTTCCAAGAGAGTAAGCTTTTTTAGATTAGGTCTAAAAACTTCCTAGTACTCAAGCAGTTATAACCAATTGATTTCAAAATGTCCTTTAGAAAACAAAAAAAAAATTAAAAAAAAAATAATTTTTAATCATTACATTATTACGTTAAAAGAATTCCCTTGATGACCTGTAGCAAAAAAAGCTTTTTAAGATCGAAAGATTAGCCAACATTCTAGTTTTTGGCGATATTTTGCTTCCAAAAAAAGTAGATTTTTCTGAAAAAATGCGTGGCTAAAAATATCGAAGTTATTATCAAAATTCTGAATCCTTCGATCATTACCTGAAAAATATATTAAAGGTGTAATCGCACAAAAGCTGGATATTTTATGAGGAGTTATTATGGGTATACCAATATTACAGCAATTTTCAACAAAAACCCGCTGTTATTGTAGTTTATGTTGCGAAGAAGAGACTGCTTGGCAGGTGGGGCGATAAATATCACCACAAGTATATAGCTACATATGTTTCATCAGTCTCAAAAGCTCTTTCTGACGCTTTGTGGTTAGACATATTATAACATAGAATGTATGCGTTCGTGCTCAACAAAACCAGTCGATTTTCAAAAGCTTTTCGTGAGACATGAAAAGGTACTAGAGGCTTGCTGCTAGATCCGTATTAAAGAATGGAAGCATATGCTTCGGGCTTTTATTTATTTTATCTCCTAAAGGCCAAAACTGGCTGCTTCTGGGCAATTGCCTTCTTCAGACAGTCCAATTGTTGACAGTACAGGTCTGATTCAGTGTCATAGGGGAGCAGCTCATATTACAGCTCGAACACAGCAAAATCTGGCGTTCAATATTGCCTAGGCAATGGTTTGAGTCGGCTCATCGCAGTTCGACCACGACCATTTCCCTTAGATGTTGTTGCAGCTGCAATCACAAAACTAGCTGAGAAGTTGTTTTTGGTACGAAACATTATCTTTCTAATGCAATGCTATACCTGATATAATAAAATAAAGTAAATAATGTATTTATTTTTACTATAGATCTTATATTGTGAAGCCAGAGAGTTGTCGGCTCAACATTTACTCGTACATACTCACTGTTTGAAGTTTGATGCAAAGGAGTTTTTCTAGTCACTGCTTTTTAATTTAGTGGCCGTCGTTTTGTTGTAGTTTTTTTGAATGAAACCATAATAAACGACTTCTGATTTAAAGAAAAATATTTTTGTAGTAAATTTTAATCTTCTAGCTTTACAATAGATATGTGAATGTATCACTTTTCTGCGAAAGCCCCAAAGAAAGCAGAAAAAAGAGATCTGTTACGGTTTAAATTGTATAACAAAAATTACTACAACATCTTCTCTCTCTTTCCTGCGGCCTATAACTTTCTCTCTTGAGACTCCTTCAAATAATGCACATAAAAGGTCTTGATATGGTTTAAATTTTCTAGAATATATACCCTTTCTTTCTTGTGCTCTCTATCTTTCAATTTTCTTCTCTGTGTTATTTTTTGCCTTTCTCTCTCTTTAAATTTAGTAAAATTCAACTAGAGCGTCATCAAGCTCTAAAGAAAAAAGGCTTTCATGGCTTAATTTCGTACTTAGTCCAAATTAAGCCAAATTTTCCATAAAGTCTGCGTTTAGCAGGTTTAAGTGGGTGGAAATAAAAAATTTTGATGAAATTTTCAAAGTAGCCTTCTAATAAAATTTATATAAGATAAACAGCAGGGTGGAGCAAAAAATAATTTTTTGTTTGCTTAGCCTGAGGGTAAAATTTGTAGATTATAAAAGAAGAAAATTTTTGGAAAAAAAAATTTTTTTTTAACGCCCACTCACTTTTATAGTAAATTTTGAGTTAAAATTTTCTGGTCGTATAAGTGCTCTAAAAGCTGTGCTGAGTCCTGTTTCTGGCCAATTAAAAGTTATTCCTTAAGCGTTAAAATAAATTTTGAGTCAAAAATGTGAAGAGTTTAAGCTAAAAAAATTTTTTTTGTCAAAAAAAAATTTTAATTCGAAATTTATTTTAAAAAAGAGGCCGCCTCTAGATGTAAAAAAATTTTTTTTTGTTTTCCAAAAATTTTCTTTTTTTATTATCTATAAATTTTACAATCAGGCTAAGCAAAAAAAATTTTTTTTTTCGTTCTCCCTAATGAACAGGTTCAAGTTTCAGTAATAAGATATACAATATATGAATATGAGTATATATATATACGTATGTATTGTATATACTTTCTGCTGCTTACACAATGGTAGGAAATGACCATTTTCGTCGAAAATAAATATATTTATTCTAACAAATAAAAAATAAAAGGAAATTTCTGGAAAAATTATTAAATTTAATATTTGCTGGTATTCCATAATTTGGAAAGAATTTTCAATACACAAATACACTATTAAAATTATTGACAGAACAATATCGGCAAATATTTATCTTCTCCAAATATTTTTGCAGCTGCAGAGTTTCGTTATTTTTGTATAAACCCACACAAATGTATGCATAAATGTAGGTATTTTTCATAAGCTTGAGTTGCCACTAATTGTGAAAGTTCGGTATGAATTCATACTCGTTTCATGGTTTGAGCAAATAATATTTTTGCATATTTGCACATGCAATACAAAGCAAATAAAGACAAAATATATTGCATTTATTTGTTTATTTTTATTTTCACATATGCAAACCAATGCAATGCATGCCGGTATTGAAATAAAAAGATTACACTTAACCACAAAACTATTTTTGAGTATTTATAGGTTTTTAAAGTTAGCTAAAAATGCGCTAGTATGCGTAATTGCAGTAAACGGAAATTTGTGTGGGCAGTTTACCCGGAAAATGTTGCGAATATGTAGCGCAAAGCTTTAATGCACTTACAGCAACACTTTGCCACTAAATGCACACAAGTGCAACAAACAGTGTTGCAACACTGAAGCGATGCTATGCACTATAACCACTCGTGTGTGCATTTGTGTGTATGGCTAAGTGTTTGTAATTGTGTGTGTCGGGGCTTTATATCTTCCACATGGTCAAAGCCATGGCCGTAGGCACATATTTTACGCTTAGTCGGCAAAGCTTTGATGCAACTAAGTAAGCTGGAATGCATGCGCGCCTACACACACATACGAGCATACTTCTGCATATACATAAGTATGTATGAATGTGTGTGCTGCATACACAGACTTTGTTCGCAACAATTTGAAATGAAAGTGAATTTTGCATCGATTTCGGCAAACTTAAGCAAATACTCACACGCGTGGCAAGAAAAACACTTTCACACACACATACATATATGCATTGGCACATCTGCATAAAATGCTGCATGCGCTCAAAGCACACACCAGCGTTCAATGTTTGCAAATATTTGCAATTCCTATATACACGTGGGTGTCCATATAAGCTACACTTAAACTCTGCAGCTGAATTTTTTTTAATTTCTCTGTTTTTATACCCTGAACAGAGTATATATTTAGTTTGTTATAACCATGTGCGTCTGTCTGTCCGTCTGTATATATGCGAACTAGTCTCTCAGATTTTGAGATATTGTTATCGTTTTTCATTAATAAAAATCAAGGAAAACTAGCCTTTTACAAAAAACTCAAATCCCTTAATTTATTAATAAACTATTTCAATAAAATTATAATTAAATCTTAATAATCAATAAAATATAAATAACAAAAAAAAATATAAATAATAATTGAAATAATTATTAAATAAGATAATAAAAAAAAATTAAATTAATTAATAGGTATTTAATTAATATAACAGTTTTATCTAGTTTTTTTTTTATATAATAATAAATTTATAAAATATTAAAGTTATTTTAAAATATATTATCGCAATCAAGCTCTTGTATGAAAAACTTTTGTATTTGATAAGATATCTTTACGAAATTTGGCTTAAGTTATTGTCTAAAGCACTAATGTAATCTCTGAAGAAATTACTCAGATCGGATACGTATAGCATATAGCTGCCAAACAAACTAAACGATCGGTGTCAAGTTCTTGTAAAGAACCTTTTAAATTTGTGAAGGGTATTATAGCTTCGCTGCAGCCAAAGTTAAAGTTTTTTCTTGTTTTTTTTTATATATTTTTTTGATTTGTTACGCAAATACTTTCACCCTTTGAGTGCGTGGAATTTCACTTGGTCTGTTTGGCTCAAATTGCAATTTATTTCAAGTTTACTGGTCAAATAAAAATTTACTTTACCACATTTTACGCTGAAATTCGACGTGTGAGTGTGTGCTGTAGATTTTGCTGTTGTTGGTTTTCTGCTGCGAAGCGCATATCGGCGCTTCATATATGCTAACTGGCGATTGCCTGCATTTTGGGTTTTACTTTGTTGCATAACTGTACGTTTCTTCATATCCTCACAGTTGGTAAAGGCAGTTCTATAATATTTTTATTTGCATGTTTGTTTAGCTGGAATTTTTTTAGTGTAAAAACAAGCGTAATGTATGTGGCAATTTACAATATTAGCCTTGGTTCTAAATCAATGTTTTTCATATGTTACTGCTGGTATTATCCAGTATGCGGAGTATGTATAGACATTGCTTATTACTTCCTCACCGTTAGTTCCATGCATTTTTGTAATATTTCATCATCACTTAAAGTGTTAGAACAGCCGAGAGCGCTGGAAAAGTGCCTACTTTTACCTTCAGTCGAAGCAGTCCTCAGCTTCTTTTTAAACAATTATTCTCGTATAATTCTACTGTACCCAATCGTTTCTGGCGTCCGCAGTATTTGTGGAGTACACTTTTTTCTTCTTTTGAAATATATTTCTTTTCGGCGTCATGTTCACTACACAGTCTGCTTCACTCCCTCATATACTTTTTCGGGCATAAAAACCCAAATATTGATTCGACATATTTATATATATGTAGACTTGTGCCATTGCAGACATCGCACGCTTCAGTCGCTTCCAAAAATTTGGCACACCATAACTCATAAGGTCAACGAAAAGCTAAAAATTTCGGCAAAAATAAACATGAAATTTGTTACATAAAAGTTTGGAGACCCAAGCGAACTGTGCGCATACAGATTTTGTAAAATTACATACATATTTCTGTATGTATTTGTATGCATGCTCGATTGATATTTGCCCAGCGTGATTTCACCTGTGAATGCCAGCCATTACTCATACGCCACGCACGACCAACAAAAATAGCGACGCACGCCCAAACGCAGTGCACTCAGCTAAGGACCAAGGTATCTATGGGCTTTCATTTATTTAAAATAACATGACAGCGTTGAATGCTCGTGTCTGCATAAATGACCTTAAGGAGTTTATATAACAAAATTTTTGCTTGTATATTTAAGAAGGGTTAATATACTCTATGCACATGCATAAGTGTGTATGTAGACTGCTGTGTTTTTGTATTTTTTATTTAAAATGTTGTGATGTTATTAATAGAATTATGGGAATTTTAGACTTATTAAAAAGTTTTTTAAAATAAACTTTTTAAATTTTAAATGTTGTTTGGAAAACTTTTTACTCATACTTATATTTTTTTGTAATAAATAATAAATTAAGTTTATAAGTAGATTTTTTTTAAATAAATTGTTTGAACTTAAAAATTTTTTTTTATGTTTTACTCACAAATATTTTTTTTAAATAATGTTTATGAAGACATTTATGCAGCAAAATTTTTCTTAAAAAAATTTCTTATATTGTAGTTTGAAATTTTTGTTAGCTAAAATTTATTTAGGAATTAAGAACTTATGAAACTTTTTATAAATTTTAATGTAAAATTTTTTACTTTTAGTTTTTGTTTAATTTTTTTAAAGTAAATATAAATAATAAATCATAATAAATTATTTATTAAAATGAATCGCTTTTATATACATTTTTCAAGTTTAGAAATATTATTTTTGTTTTTTGTAAATGTTTAATTATAAATTTTGTTGTAACTTTTTGTTTGAATAAAAAAATATAAAATATTTATGAGAAGAATTAGATCATAAAAGTTTATACTTTTTCTAAAAAAATTTTCTATAGTTAGAATTTCTTTTAATAAATAATTTTGATAAGAAGATTTATGAAGCTATTTATAATTTTTTTGTAAACTTTTTTAGTATTAATTTTTTACAATTCATTTATTTGTAAATTTTTTTTATATACATTTTTTTGCTTAATGTTCTTTTAAATTAATAATTCATTTGAGAAGATTTATGACTAGTTTTTTGTACTATAAATAGTTTTTATTACATATTGTTTTAAGTAAAATTAAAAAATATTTATGTTTGCAAAATTTGTTTTTTTTTTTCAAATAAATAATTTATAATAATCAAGAGATTTATGAAATTTATCATAACTTTAAAAACTCGTATTTAATTTTTAGTAAAGGAGAAATGAATACAAAACGATTTTATTTAGTGCTATTTTTGCTAGTAGCCAGGTTTGTTAAGCTACAACTAATTTGCCCACTGAGTACAAAAAAAAAAGCAAGCAAGATTCTTCATAAACAAACTAAAGTCACCATTAGCTGTACTTTGTGGCAAACCAAAATCCGCATTTCAGTAAAGTTACTCATACGCCACAGCGGCTTGCAACAGCAGCAGCACAAACAGTAATTTTGGAAGTCGTTCTTGCACTCATTCGGGCAGTTATTCAAGCAGTCATACCGCAGAATACAGTTAGTTAGCACAACTGTTGTTTTTATTGTTGTTGTTAAGCTTTTTTCTCATTACACAGCAACAAAATTCAGTTGCATGGAATCGAAATGAGGCGATTCAGCGAAAACAGAAAAGCATAAATGTATAAGCGCCAGCAGAGGTAACTGTAACAGCAGCTAGCCAGTTACACCTAGCAAGCTGTATAGCTGCCGCGGCAGGCGTCCAGCGTGCAACCAACCAGTCATTGAGGCAACTTTGCCAACATGCGCTTGAATTGAAATCGAACGAAGCGTACTGACCTGGAAAATATGGAAACGTGATCGAAATAAATTTATAATAGCAACAACGCCAAAAACAACAACAACAGCTACACCGACTGGCAGTCTGGTTGGAGAAAGTGTGAGAAAAACTATGAAAAATGTGAGTTTCAGGCGAACGTGTGAAGCAGTCGGACCTACTGTAAGTGTGGAATGAAGAGCATGGTAGTGAGTTGTATTTTCGGTTGGACAGGTGCGCGGTAGTTGCTTGTTATATGACTGTAGCACTGCAAGTCGGCGATTTTGCGGCAATGACCACGCCATTGAATCTGGCGCATGTTGAACGTTGTTAAATTACTGTAAATGACTGGGCTAATGGCAAAAATACTTTTTCTTTCGCAAAGCATTTTTATGTGATGAAGTACGGGTGTTTGATGAGGAGTGGAGTTGTGTGTAAATTTGTGATGCCGAAAACATATTTGGTGATGGTAATGGTTTGTGACTATTTTGTTTTGAAAAAAGTGTGATTACTGCTGATATTTTGCTTGCTTACAGTATATATCTCCAAATCTCCATATCTACAAATATTTTAATAAATTGTTTTTAAGTAAAATAAATCTAATTTCTTATGTATCACTTATTGTACAAAATTTTATATATTGTAGAATTAGTTGTTCATTATTCTATTAATAAAAACGTACCTAATTAAAATATCAATTTAAAAATGTGGCAACTCTAGTCCATAATATATATATATATATATATATATATATATTTTAATTTTCCTAACTTTATTTGTCTCTTTATCATATATATTTTTTGATTTAGAAAAATTTTTGTTGTATTTATTTTTTGTAGTTGACAACCCTATGCATAATATTTTTTTTATTTTCGTGATTTATTGGAGTTAGAATTGTTAGCTTACCAAGTTTATATTATTTTTTTATAATTTAGAAAAAAATTCGATGTAGTTGTTTTTGGGGTTGGCAACCCTATGCAAAATTTTATTGTCATGATTTCACGGCAACTCTGTTAAAGAAAATCCGCCATGTGATTCATCCTTTTGTTATCCGGTCTTCTTCAATCTTTTTAGAATTTTTATGAAATAAGTGGCAACTCGAATAATGTTTTTTGTAAATTTTAATTATAATTATAGCTAGTACTAACTGTTCACATTTTTCTTTAGTTTTCGCTTTGACTTAATTTTAAATATGTACTTATGTATTGCAGACACATGGCAACCCTGTTTTAAAATATTTCAGCTTGTCAGCAACTTTAATGCTTTTAATATGTGCTAATTATTATAATATATATTTTTGGCTTTACAAAGCTACAATAACATGTATTCTTAAAGCAAAATTTGAAATTTGTTGGAAAACTTCATTGTAAGCTCTTAGTTCGACTAATTCGGGAGTGTGGCAAATAAAAAGCTGTTTCGGTGCATGAAAATTTAACCAATATTATCACTTTTCATATTTTCGAGCTTACTAAATTTTTATGCATGTTTGTAGGTACAAATATATTTATCTACGCTGGATACACAGGTGGTTTCGACAAGCACATTTGAAAAGAATAGTCGGCTGCGGTCAGTCGACTCATTTGGAGGGGTAGAAAGTGTTGGTGGCATGAAGCAAAGCGAGTTTAAAAGCATTACTCCACTTATGTTGTAGTTGTTGTCTGCTATTGGCAAATCGTTGAAGAGCTTATAGCGCACACACACACACACATATACCTACCCAAAGTATGAGAAAAGCTGCTGATAGTTGCTGTAATGGGACAGCCATTCAATAGTTGTTGGTAATATGGTTTCACCACGCTTTAAATCCAGTCACGCCACGCCATTGAATACACAAAAGCATGAATTGAAGGCAGACCAGTGTAAAAAAAAACACATTTAGCCGTTTGTGTGTGTGTGTTTGTGTAAGTGTGTATGAGTGAAGATGCTTACTCCTTTATAACCGTTTAATGGCTATGGTATAGTGCAACATGTGGGCAGGTACAGCAGGGATTAAGGCGAACGATGAGATTGAATTTTCAAATGATGATGCCACAATGGGGGGCAAATATGTGTATGTGTGGATGTGTGTAATGCCAAAGTATGACAAAGAGGCAGCTTAAGAGGTTTCACCCAGATGCGACTTTGAAAATTTCAAAGAAACTGCATGAACGCATACATCTATATACACACACATCCATATACATACACACAAATATATACACACACATACATATATGTATGTATATACAGGTATTTTAAGATGGCCCATAAAATGCGGGAGCAAAAATAAAATAACTTTCCATATGGCGCTGACTGCCACAAGAAATTCAATTGAAAGCACATTAAAATAACATTAGTTCGAGTAGGAAATGGATAAAAGCGGGATGCGCATGTGAACCTTGTCGTCAATGGACAGGGTTTTGAACGTGCTGCGAGGAAAAGTTTATAGTTCACAGCGCCGTTTATACATAAAAGACAGTGTCTGTAAAAACTAGCTATGATAAGCATTTATAATATGTAATAGTCAGCTAAATGGGAGCAAAAAGGAGAAAGTAGTTTGCAATATATTCGAAAAATGAGGGTAATTTAGATATGCATGGGGTATTGGTACGATGAAGAAACTAACTTCATGACTTAGGCATTAAATATATTGAAATTAAAACCTTTCTGGAAGAATTTAGCATATTTTTGGTTTATATGCTGGGCAGGTATTCCGTTTTGCAAACTTTAAGAAAAATGTTTCGCAAAATTGTTTCGGATCATTATTTGGTGTCTTTATCAAGGAAAAGCATTGTATTTTTTTTGGAAACTGAACATTTTTTCATAGCTTTAGAATATTTTTGAATAAAATTATGTCGTCTCAGATATATTTTAATGCATATCTCATAAATTTAGTTAGAATAATATCCAAAATAGTTCACATCATAAATTCCAAAAAAATTAACTGAATTTTTTTTTTAAACATGACACCTAAACTCAAAAATTTTATGAGTCCATGAAAACGCCTTGGAATCAAACTCAGATTATCTCTGAACATCTGCATTAACAATTTGGTTGCTAATTTTTCTTACTTCTTCGTAAATATCACTATTGACATCGAATAATTGGTTTTTATGGTGACTCCTAAAAGTATGCCTCATTTTTTCAAATTAAAGTTTTTTTCATAATTTAAATACGGATTACAAAATATAATACAAAAATAATTTTCTAGCAAACGAATTATATATATTCCGAACTTATAAAAACTAGTCATACTCAATTTGATTTAAATTAACAACTAACCTCAAAATTTAAAAACTCCATGAAAGTTAGTTGGGCGTAAACTCAGACCCCTGTAAATGCTTCTGCTCAACACTACGCATCTACTACAACATGGCATTAGTTTCTTTATTCTCCGAAAATATTACTTATTATAGCATTTCAGCATAAAAACCGGTTGTCCATAGAAAAGCCTAAAAGTATGCTTTTCCTTCCGGGTTTCTGTAAAATTTCTAGCCGGTTTTTATAATTTAAAGAAGAAATATGTTAAATTCACTTAATTTTTCTCACAAATCTATTTTGAAGCTTCCATTAACATATTTTTCTTCAGGTCTTCTTGGTAGAAAAGCCTAGGGACCAACGCTTTTTAATTATTAAATGAATAATTAGTTGGCATTTATGAAGAAAAATAAAATTTTTAAATACATTTTTTTAATTAAAGTCGTCTGTCAACTTAAATTAGCTCTTATTTGACCCATCACCTTATTTAAGTTGTTGTATGCTGCTGCTATTGAAGCCTAAGTCAAGCAGTGGGCGAATAGTTTAATCTTTGAAAAATTAAAGCTGCAGTTAACTTTCGTGATGCTTGACTCTAATCGCATCTCATTGAATAAAGATCTTAATAGTGTCACTTTAGTGCATATGCAAAAAATATTAACTATCATGCGATATATGCCATGTAATATAATTTCTTTATGATACAAATAGAATAATATTAATAAGCTCCCTTTGGTAAATTATATTAATAATATTGAATTGACTAGAAAATAAACTGGTTTAAATAGTTTTAAACATGTGAAATTCAACAGCTGCACGTATTTCTTTTATTTTAGCAATAGTTGATTTAATTTATGTTCATATTATATATAAATATGCCACTATAATATTCTGCTCGCTTTAATTAAATCAATGCACTTTTCAATTACCAAGAACAGGTGAAAAATCTATTTGATTTACTAAAAATACTACAATTTATTTGTAATTTGATTTCATTTTACTCCTTCACTTCATTTTGCCAAATAAATTTTCTATTCAATTTTATAGTCACGTGCATAAACACTTATTTGCTGCCTTAAACCAATACACAAACATATTTGTATTTACATTAATACACATAAAGCTGTGTGTGTTTGAGCAAATATTCGCACAACACACATAAATAAATGTTTCTTTCTCCGATTATGTGTGAGCAGTGCAATGTTCTACATGGCGTATGCGTGACTTGACTGCCATGACTTAAGTACACACCGATACGCCAGCACACTAATACACGTATATATGCATAAATATATTTTCATAAATTACACAAAACATTACTATGCATATAAAACGCACACATTTCTATTATATTTTCATTTGGCTCACAAGGAAGTTACCTGCTGGCATAATAATAAAGCAAGAATTAAGCCAAACATGTGTTAAAATATGAAAAGTTTATTGTTTTACGAAAATTATTGAATTTACACTGCCTTTAGCTTATTTAATAAAACAAATTTGCATCGTGTGCAATGAGTACGAGTAAAAGCTTAAAGCTTTGTATTTCTGATATTTTATTTTTATTATAGAATATTAAAATGTAGTGCGTTTTTCAATTTGTTTTAAGTCTAATAATGTTTTTGTGGTTTTTTGTTCTTGTTGCTGCCAAATAATGTAATCATCTGAATGGCAGTTTTGCTTAAGTTCAAAATAACAAATGAATAATAAATCATGTTATGGCACGTACGAATTTGGGGATTAAAAAATGTTTTAATGAACAAAATAAAAATATTTATAAAAAAATTGTTTACAAAATTACTTTTGAGCTCGACAGAATGCCCATTTCAATATGATTAATACAAAAAAAAAATAATAAATAAAATGTGTGCAAAACTTCAGAGCGATATCTCAAGTACTGAGGGCATAGTTCGCATATATACCGATAAAGACATGGTTAAATCGACTTAACTTTACACGCCTATCATTTATATATATATTTTATGAGGTCTCCAACTATTCTCCGACTCCGATATTTAGGTAATTTTTTAACTAAATCTCCATGAATCAACTTCAAATTTCCGTGGAATATTTTCATATATATGTGCATTCAATATATAGTATAGGTAAAAAATATATTTTTTTGAAATTCACAAGAGCATAGACTAGATTTCGGCAAAATATTTTTCACACACTGATAGATTTATAGTATAGACCCTCCAAATCAGAACTGCTAAAAACCAAATACATTGTAAGAGAAGGTGAAAGATTTTTGATACACGAAAAGCTCTGTTAAACTAGTCCAATTATATTTTTTTAATGGACTACGGAGGTATAACTATTTCCCGGTACTTTTTGTTTCTTCTTTTAAATTTATAAAAAAATTTAAATTTTTCAATTCTTATAATAATAAAAATGAAAGCCTATCGCTTAATAATGCTCACATATGCATAGCACTGCGATTAAAGATTTGACGCATTTACACCTCCCTTCACGCAAAGTTTTCAAGTAGAAAGACAAAAGTTGCGTATTTATGAAGAAGAGACACTCTCCCCAAACTTCATACGACCACCGTACATGCCAACGAACGTAGACCACATAAAAGGCCAGCACGCAGTCAAGGTTGCCAAATGTACATTTCAAGCAAAATACCTCAACTTCCTGGCTTTAACGACGTAGTGGCATGCCTTTATGTTACTGCAATCCCTTTTGTTCAAACAGAAATTTGTTAATATGAGCACGCACATGAGATCCACTTAAGGGGGGAAAGCGGCACAGCACTCTAAGGGTGGAGTAAATGAAGCAAGAAGGTCGTGAAAGTGCGTCGTAGAAAGAAAGATATGTGTGAATAGCACAAAATAAGTGTGTTTTTGACTACTGGAAATTAGTGAGTAATATAAAGGCAACTAGCATGAATTTTCGTATGTTAGTCACGTCGTATTGAATTTAACGAGCTCATAGGCGCATTCGGTTTTTTTATTGGGGGAGTAGGAAGTACTAGAGACTGTGTGAGTTAAAATATGTAAAAAAGTATCGAGGTATACGTTTGATCGTGGTACTTATTACGAGGGTATGTGTGAAAGAGGTTGCAATAATAATTCGGTTAATTTAAACACATTTTAGGCGAACCAGGACACTTAATGGAAACTGAAATTAACCGTCTCAACAAATTTGTGATAGGCTCAAAGCGCTTTGTCGATTTGTCGAGTTGTAAGCGTCATATGATCTATTATATAGGAGTTTGAGGTACCATAATGGCCCGGCGTTCTAAGCTGTCCAAGTGGTATCCCTGTTAGGATCGATCTCATAACCTGACCTAACTAACCTAACATCTTTCCAGCAATCATATGACTGATTTCTCCACCCACCCTAGTATCTGCATTTTAGCATAGTTCTCTTTTAGTAAATTCCTTACTGGGCCAAGTGATATGCTCTCTTTATATGCGCATTAAATTGTCGTCAAATGCATGAATTTCAGTTATATAATTCTTTTTTTTTTGTCATTATCCTTAACCAGCAAATTGTCGGGCATGTGTTAAGCTGCTGCAAAGCTAAAAAGCGGCACGTGCTGGTCACGTATTTCTCAAGCAGACATGTTAATATAGTTTTGTGTTCCTTTCTTATGTATTTCTTCTTCTTTTCAATACAATTTATTTTGCTCAGCCGCAAAAGAAATGCGCTGGAATTTTTACCATTGAAAAATTGAATAAACGAAAAGTGGTGTTCATGTTACAAAAGAATTGCTAGCTACTTTGTGTAGACTGTAGAATTATGTAAATGATGAGGCTGAAAAAATATATAAAAAGTTAACTTGGTAATAATCGGCGTTTGGTGTCATTTTGGATTGAGTAGGCGATTCAAATTTTTCGAAATTTAGAAAATAACACATTTTTTGTGAAAGTTTCTAAACACATTCGAAATTATTTGTAACATCAGCGGGCACGATGAATCCAAAACTTGAACAAACTCTGGCGATTCGGCACCATTGCTCACAATTAGTTGGCGAAGGTTTTCTGCCGCTTCAAAACAAAAATTACAAAAAAAAACAATATGAGCTGAAGAATTATAATTAGACTTCAAGACACTAATGTAAATGGACTGTGTAGTATAAAAATAACTAATTTGAAATCAGATACGTTAATGGAGGAGAAGAGAAATCTTTTGTATTGGAAATATTATTATTGTGATATAAAGTGTGGTATACAGTGATTATACATACAGAAGAAAGCGTATAAAATGTGGATATAAAAAATAAAACTAAATAAATTGTCATAAAATGTGGAAAAAATTAAAATTAATTAAATTAAATTATAGTAAGAACTTACTAAACATTTAATTTATTAAATGTCTCCTCTTTCATCTAGTGGGAATTTGAGTCTACATGTCATTTACTTTATTTAAAATGTTCACCCAAAACATTAAGTGAAAATTTTGTACTACAGAAAAGATACACGAAATATATAAACTGAATAAATATGTTTATATTATATTTTATTTATTTATAATATATAATTTTTTTTTTGTTAATTTATATATATAACAAAATTTTTTGTATATTGCAACTAAATTGCCCGAAAAGTTTGCAACATAACAGCTCAAGTGAAACGGCACGTGCAAGTACGCATGACACACGCACGAAAATTCACTTGAACACTGGGTGCAGTGTCACTTGTAGCAGCTGCGTTGACCCAGAATGGCGAACGCCACGCTTTACGTCTTATACCTTTATAATGAAAATAAATGAACACAGTCGTATATGAACGAGAGTCAGGCGTGCACAACAACAACAAAAACACGTATAACCCAACAATAAACAGAGTATTTATAAACCAACAATAATAAAAACGCTTATAAACCAACAACAACCACACTTATACCCGAAGTATGCACAACAAAAAAAACCTTCTTTGTTCCTATAATAACAATGCTACCAACAGAAGTGCCCATTAAATGTCGGAGGAGACAATTAAGGCAAAAACAATAGCAACAAACTCCAACTGCAACTGCAAGCGCAATTCAAGAATATTGCAATTGAATTACTGTCATTTGGAGAAATGGCGTGGCATACTCGAAATCGAAGAGTTACGACTATAACAAGCCATTTCTGCAAGGGACACGCCCGAGAGGACGTAGCGTGGCATTTTAAAGCGTGACTGTTAAATTTCAAGAGGCTATAAGGAAATTTATGTGTGCTGCAGATAATAATTTAACACAAGGAAAGGTTTGTAGAGGCTATAACAAGCAGTGTTCGGTTGAAGAAGTGGTCTGTTGAGAAAAGACTTTTTCTTTAACGTTATTAATTATAGTAAAGGAATAAACGAGAAAAAAATGTTAATTTCGGTTGCATCAAAGATATAATATCCTTCACAGTTGTATTTCTTAAGCATAAAAGGGTATACAAATATCTTTACTTTGATTTTGATATGTCAGTTTGTATGAGATTTGAAGATTGTAGCGTTGCCTTAGACAATAATTTATGACAAATTTTATGTAGATAGCTCGTCAAATAAAAAATTTTCATACAACGATTAGATTTCTATCGGCCAGTTTGTATGTCAATTATATGTTATAGTGGCTCGATCTGAAAAATTTCAGCAAATATGATGCGTTGATTAGAATAATAATCGATGCCAAGTTTCGTGAAGATATCTTGTCAAATAAGAAAATTGTCTATGCAAGAACTTGCATTTGATCGTTCAATTTGTATGACAGCTATATGTTGAAGTGTTGCGATATCGACGACTTCGACAAATTAATACTAAGAACTGAGCGACTAATTCGTCTATATACAGATTTGTATACGGTCGTCTGGATGTTACAAACTTCACACTTAATATATCCTCTTCATGGTATAATTAAGTTTTATTGTTGTTGCTATTATATAATATTTTTTACTTTAGTTTTGAAGATAACAAAAACTGGCTCGATCTATATGATTTATTTTCGTTTAAAAAATATGCTTTTAAATTTATTGATTTTCATTAACCACTTTAAATATAATTTTTCACTCTTTAACTCAAATCTTGCACGTTTAAAAGCATTCAGCTAAAATAAAAAAAAAAAAATGAAATATGTGCACACAGTTATGCATTTATCACATGCAATTTGACCCAAAAATATCCATCATCATCAACAAATATTTACTTTGCCGAGTTATTATTGCCTCACTGCCATGCCCTACATAAATTTCTCAATTTCCCAACGCGTAGCGACTGAAGTGACATTTAAAAATAGCGATGACCGCATTGAAAAAATAACCGAAAATTGTTGTGTGGATGCAAGTGTGCACAGCTATACGTGTAAGAACACATTTTCAATAATAAAAAATTCAATAAACTTGATTAACTTAAACACCAATGTCGTTCAACCACCGCTACTTGCGCGGCAATGAAGAAAAATTTGTTTTTAACACAAAATTCTGGACGTGCTTTTACGCTCATTGATATTTAATAAATTTCTGTTTATTTTTTTTTTATTTTTTTGCTCAGTTCTTCGTCATATTTTGTCAACTGCTGCGAGTACCTTGTACCCTATTAGCACGCCACCAATTAGACTGATCGCACTCCACACAAATTGTTATTGTTTTTTAACTAGACTATTATTATATATTATAGGAATTTGGTGGAAAAAAGTGTTTGTTCGACAAATAATTGAACTGCTGCTGCTTATTGGGCGCTTTCGTTTCGCAATTAAATGGGTTTTCGACTGACTGCAATTGATAGCGGCGGCCTCGCTTGTGCTGGAAATGTAGAGCAGTCAATGTAGTCCATTAAAGTGAGTGGCACAAATTATTATTTTACTTAAAAAAGAAAGTATATGCACTTAATTAAATTAACAAATTAAATTTTTGTCGCTCTGCAAATGCAGAAAATGAAAAAAGTGCTTTAAAGAGTTTGAGCATTTATGATGTTGCGAATTTGGAGCGACTTAATGTGAGTACAAAGTGCAAGATTTCAAAAGCGGCTGGTGAGTTAAATAAATTGCATACTTTTCAGCATTCAATGTGACCATTTGCAATATTATAAATTTTTTTTGTTTTGCTATGTAGCAAGGAGCTTCTTCACTTTATAAAAGTGATGATCATATGATCACCCAGCCGTTGATCAGTCAAATTATGTTCATTTGAGCAGTTAGAAGCTGAACATATCATTGCTCAGATGATCTTCACTTAATCAGTCAATCGATGATCACTTGATCAGTTAGATGGTGAACACAGATATTGATCATATTCTCAGTGAAAAAATTCTGATCAGCTTACGGATCGAAATCAAGTGTTTGTATGGATAACTTCTTCACTTGGCGAGATATCTTCAAGAAACTTTGCTTAAGTTATTATCCAAGACAATGCTGCCATCTTCATAGAAATTGTTCAAATCGCATCATTATAACATATAGCTGTCATACAAGCTGACCGATTAAAGTCAAGTTCTTTAACGAATCTTTTGTATTTGTGTGGTAATGATATTATAGCTTCGGTGCAACCAAAGTTAATGTTTTTTCTTTTTACACTTAATATGCTACAAACGTGTAAACTATTTTGATTAAAAAATGCTTATCACTTAAAGCGTCAATATTGCTATTTTCCTAAAGATTGAATTAAATTTTTTTAAAGCAGCTGTTTAAATAGTGTTGTATGTATACCGTTATACCGTTATACCATTATATTCCTATATTCTTACGCTGATATATCTCTACTATATATGTTTGTACAAGTATGCGTGAAAAATAAAAAGTAAATACGCCGGACTGCTTATGTATGCTTGTATGTGTACGTAAATATGGATGTGTACTGCACTTTATTTATTTTGCGCATATTCTTCTCATATCCTGCTTGCCTACATCCGGTTTCCTTCCATTCTATTTTTTTGCTTTTGCATACACTGTTGTTGTGCTTACAATATGCTCATCGGGCTGTTTGTTTCATTTGCTGCTGCTTGATTGCTGCTGTTCATAATAACTGCGCTGCTACTGCTCGTTGCTGCCACGCCATTTTTTACGCTGCCGTTGCATGTTGTATTGCATACAACGTCGTTGAAGCATGCGTTTGATCATCTCGCTCGCAAAGTCTGCTTCTTCGTTGCCTTACTAGCGCTTGACTACTTAATGTGACTATCGATTGCGTCGTTAGTTTCACCATGCTGTCGCTCTGGGCATTGACTTTTTGTGGCATTTCTTTTGTTGCCTCACATTGGCATGCCCCGCAAGTCAACATTTCGCTGTCGCGCCTATAATATTTGCATTCTTCATATTTCTTTATGCATTTTTTTTCCTTCGTTTCATATTGTTCAGCTGCTGCGCTTGTGTTGGTTGATATTTTTGCTGCGGCGGTTGTTAAATAAATAACGGTGCCTACATAAATTATGCCTTACTACTTGCTGGCTTGCTTGCCGCTTGCATCGTCGTCTTATTGCTTGTAGCAACTGTCAGTCTACATTTATTGCATGCGTTCGAAGTTGCTTATCCTTTCATTTCGCTAGTATGCGAGTCTTATCCTGTTTGCTCAGCCCCTTACTTCCTTTATTTTTTATGCAGTCTTTTTGTTTTCTATCCGTACGAGCATTTCTGTTTGCTCGGCATTTATAATTGTCCAGATAGATATATGCCTTGTGGATGCTACATTATTTTTTACTGCTGCATATGCTTAAAGCTGGGCATAATTTAAAACCGGTTTTCAAGTTTCATAGCTTATGTATGGCAGCTTGAAAGTTTGTAACTATCATGCTTTTAACTGAAATACCGTTTTTTAAAAACTCTTTTTGAACTAAACTGTAAACTTTCTTTCAAAGTTAACTCAGCGCTTTTTAAACATTCCTATGGTAAACTCTTCAAAGAAAACTCCGAGTTTTATAAACATTTCTATATGAATTTTACAAAAACGTTTAAAAAAACTTAAAGTTTTATAAGTATTCCTGTGGTATTGCACTAAAAACTCTATAAATAAAACACATAATATCATAAACACTCATATGGAACGCTACAGTACACATAACATATATAAAAAATTCTTCAAAACAAACTCAGAGTTTCATAAACACTTGTACGGAACAATACATTAAGCTCTTCAAAGAAAAATCAGAATTTTGTAAAAACTCCTATAATACACTCTTCAAAGAAATTTTCGAGTTTCATAAACACCTTTATATGAATAATATGAAAACTTTTCAGAAAACTCAGAGTTTCATAAACATTTCTATGAAAATATACATCAAACATTTCGAAAAAAAACTCAAGAGTTTCATAACCACTTGCATGGTACTATACGCTAAACTCTTTAAAGAAATCTATGAGTTTCTTAAACACCTCTATGCGAATTATACAGTAATTTTTTTCAAAAAAAAAACAACTTAAAGTTTCATAAACACTCCTATAGAGCTATACATAAAACTCTTTGAATAAAACTAAAAGTTTCTTAAACACCACTATATGAGTTATACAGTAAACTCCTCAAAGAAAACTTGAGAGTTTACTAAAGGTTTTGACTAAAACTATAAAGTAACTCAAAACTTTCAACTCGAGTTTATGAGATTATTATTTTAGAGTCCTCACGTTTGATCATTTCTGTTATAAACTTTCCAATCGCTTATTTACTCAATTCTTACTTAATCAATCATCAAGCACACGAAGGAGTTAATTACGCACACACTCATCAACGTATCCACAACACATGTATGTACACGTATTTACATGCATTATTCATTTGTTTGCGGTTTGTTAGCATGAAAGTCATTTTTATACTCTCGCAACATGTTGCACAGAGTAAAAGAGTTTTGTTCACCTAACGGTTTTTTATTTCACCTGAAACTAATCGAGATGAATATCGACTTATGTATATGATATATTATATATAATATAAATGAAGAGACGTGTTGAAAGCCGGGTGACTGTTTGTCCGTTCAACGGTCTGTCCATGCAAGCGATAACTTGAGTAAAACTTGAGATATCTTGATGAAACTGAACTTAATAGCAAAGTTTTTCATCTTACTCCTAAAAATTACCGAAATTAGGCTATCAATTTTCCAGAACCCTGATAACGCATTTGTGTACCCAAGTGCCTATGGCTAACTTTTTTACCGAAAATATCAGCTAATAATTAATTTGTAGTATCGAAAGTCGGAGTGAATATTTTTAAGATAATAGTTTTCCCTTGTGCGGAAATTCGGGTAATATCAAGTTGTCTTAGGCCCCTTCTAAATACAGTGTATCCTCTTGCCCAAAATAGATGGAATCAGTGCAATACTTCCTCTAGTTTAATATAAAGTTTGCAACAACGCTATTTATTTCGCCGTCTTTATCTTTTTCAATTGCGAAAGTACAAAATGCTCAGTTACAACCGAATTCAGCCCTTCCTTACTGTTTGCTCCTTCCTTTTCTGTCACTTCCACACTGTAAGGTCATTAATTTTCCGACAGTGTTGCAGACAAAAAGTGGTTCAACCATGTTGTGCGAGTGAGTTAATTGGTTAAAGTAGAAGTATTGAGGAAATGATTGACATTTTCAGTGATTGACAGGCCGGGTGAGCAATGAAGAATGCATATGTGTGTATGTATCGGCTCGCAGCGTTGCGGTTTACACAGACAATCATTGATTTACTTAAACAAATGCTCGTCGTGCTGTTTCTTACTGGAATTATGTGCTGCTTTTATTTTACTTGAAAGCGGAAAAATGGAAAATTCTCTCCAGCGCTTATTATTTAAAGTGGATACTTATAGTAATGTGTATATATTATATAAGAGAAGTATGTAAATAATTATATAAGAGTGAGTGTATTGTAATTCACTTATGCTCTTTAATTATAATATTATTTTAATGTGCTTCGATTCTTCATACGCAATTTTTATTTTCTCAAATAATGCTTCATTTATGCATTTTTGGTTTGAAGCATATGTATTACATATTTTATCGCATGTTTTTTTTTTACACATTTTCGCTGTTTCTTGCTTTAAAATATAGGACTGCCAGTTTGAACTGCAATATTATTATGTTAATATGAAGAAACAAACGGTTACAAAGTAGAGCTGATAACGAATTCCTAGTTTTTCAAGTTACTTTGATTGGAGGCTCTCTTCTTGAGGATGGACTCAGAGCCAAACGCACCTATACCGTCATTTGATTGAGCAGGATGTTTTAGCGGAAAATAATCTCGGCATAGAAGTGATCCAGGCGACTTCACCTGTCCTATAGGAGTTGAAAAAGGTGTCTACTTAGCATTCTAAGGGTCCAAAATCTATTAAAGAGATCGATAGAATTTACAGTTGCAATATTGACCAGATATTTTTACGAAATTCGGCATAGATTAATGTTCAAGGAGTACTACAAACTTCGGATATATTACTCAAATCAAAATACTATACGATATAGCTGCCATGCACACTGCTTTTTCAAAATGAAGTCCTTGCTAGACTATTGTCCAAGGCAGTGGTACAAACTACGAACAAATTGTTCAAATCGGTCACCCTTAACAACCTTTTATGATTTTTTGAGCTTTATTTCTTCGGTGCAACTGAAGTTAACGTTTTTCTTGTTTTTTTGGTTGTTTTAATTTAATACTTTTCTGTAAGCTCTAAAAATGTGTGATATTTATTGAACAGTTTGTCCATAAGCTTTAGCAGTTGGCAACAACATATAACTCATACGCCACGTACCACCAACATAGTTTTACTTTCTAACTGTGTAAATAACGGTAAATGCATGAAATCTCAGTTAAAAGTTTATATTCGAGAAAAAGTTTATATATTTTAGAAACTAAATATTTGGCCTAATTGCGCTAAGTCCTAGAAAATCTCTGTCGGCAAGCAAATTACTCCAAAATAAAATATATGAATATTTAAGCATAAAATCACATATACACCAACTAATGTAAGCAATTGAGCATTATTTCGAACTTTAAAGGCTGCCAGTCACTTGCGCTGGTCACCACTACAACTTGATTGCTGCAGCGTACTCGGAAGGCAAGCGGTTGAAAGCAGCCTTAAAGGTAGTTTGGCCTGCAAACTTTGTAGTTGTTAACTTGCACATTTAAATACAGTTATTTTATGTTTTGAGTTAACTTAGCAACAAGCTGAAATCATATACAAACATATGTGTTCAAATATCTATATATATATATATATATATATATATATAAGTTTTACAAATACCCATGTAGGCACTCATCCATTTAAATCTACAAAGTCTGAGTGGATTTCTCACATTCAACACTTAATTGTGTAAGCAACTTTTTAATAAAGCTGCAGGATCAGCAACTGACCAAGTAATATGAAGGCAGCCAACTGTCGCATACATACACAAACTCATATAAACGGTTTTACAACAACAATTTAGCGCTTGCTTGCATTGCACACACTTTAGCCAAGCATATTAACACTGGCTCCAGCCAGCCGACGCTTTCATTTCCTTTATGTCAGTTTGCACTCTTGCAATGAACTATTTCTCGAAACTATTGAATATTGACTCAGCTGGTAAAATGGAAAAATATCTAATTGCTATTTGCATATTAAGAAAACTTATTGCGCCAGCTATAAGCATTACGGGGAATTCCTAATACAATGTAAGAGTGAAACGCATGGTTTGATCAAAAAGCAATTTTCAGATATTATTTGAAATGAATTTTGCCTAATGCAAGTGATAAAGAAGTCTTGATTAACTTATAGACTTACTTGGTAATTGGACTTGTTTGAGAGAATTTGCATAAAAAGATATATTTGAAAATTTTGTGTACTTTGAATAGGGCAAAGAAAATTAAATTATTTGAAAAACAAAAATAAAAAAAAATAAAAACTTAATTTGGACCAACTTCGGCTGCAACGAAGCTATAATAATCTTCACTGGTGCATTTCTTATAGCATAAACGGGTATGAGAAGATCATTATCTTGATTTTTGCCAGTAAGTTTGTATAACAGCTATATACTATACACCGATATGCACAATAATATATGCCAAATTTCGTGAAGATGTCATGTCAAATCAAAAATATTTCCATACAAACACTTGTTTGTATGACAGCTATATGCTGTAGTTCCCCGATATCGGCGGTCGTGTCAATTGAGCAGCTTCTTGGGAAGAAAAGGACGTGTGCCAAATTTCAGATCGATAACTCACAAATTGAGGGACTAGTGTGCGTATACACAAATACACAAATCGACCGACAGATAGACGGAAGTTCGCAAGCAGAGAATAGGCGAATCGAACACAACAACTAACTATACTAACTAACACAATTTTGCTTTAAAGTCTCTCAATCCTTTAAAGAGAGCATTTGCTTAACAATGTAAATGAAACTTGCAGTTAAATCTGACCGAAAGGAAAAAAAGTAATAATTAAGCAATTAAGTTAAGCTTTACACTGTTGTAAATACATAGGTTTGTATGCAAGTTTATTTAGTTGCAATTTAATTGCTTGCAGCTGTGAAGCACGTTCCAAGCAGTCTTTTCATTGTCTGCACTCGTCCTTTTTGTAGCCAATTTGAAGGGTGCATAATTACAATGAAGATTACCGTAAAATGCAGTTAAGCTGTCTTAATGTGTTTTTCACAGCCAAATGAGTGGAATGTGCAGAACATAAAATAAATGCTACCAACATCAGGGTTAAGGGAATAAAATATAAATGAAATAGCCGAAGAGCAGCAAGCGGGTGAGTAAGTAGTTGCAGCAATTGAGCACTTGCGAGGTGCTTAAATTGATGGTGGGTGAAAGATGGAGATTAAACTATATTGCGTACATAAAAAAATGGCAATTGAAAAAATATGTAAGAAAAATTTCAAAATTTTAAGGGAGTGATAAGCTTAGAATAGTAGAAAATATGCAAATATAATTATAAAAATATATTCTTTTTTTCCAAAAAAATCTTCGTTCAAGACTTTGTAGATTATATCGCAAAGTCATGTGTAAAATTTGATTAAGATCTGTTGAGTAGTTCGCTAGAAATTTTGGCAACCGACTTTGGAAACAAAGTTTCGCGAATAACGCGTTTAAAGTTTTAAGTGATTATATAGCTGATCTCGAGCGCGCAAATATTCATGGCTGTATATACAAAACTATTACTCGGCTCAACTTGAGAATTTAGCAGAATATTCTAGACATATTATTGAGTTAAATAGGATAATAAAAAAATTTTTTTTTGAAGCCGTAAAACCCATGTAACTCCTTAAATCTGGTATACTGCTCCAAATTACTCAAAATTTAAATTTTTAAACATGAAGCGTTCAAGAAAATAAGTAAGCGACAATACACAAATAGAACAGCATAAAAACTCACACTTTATATTAATTCGACGAAGGTTGAAGCCAAAAAAAGGCTTTTCAAGCAAAAACAAAAATAAAATGAAATAAAAAAAATAAATTATTGCGAAATAAACGCTTTTCGAAGGCCATAAAAAATTCAAAGCCCCCAAGCCGACACCAGTGTAAATGACAGTTTTGTTGTTCAAGTAGTTAACGCTGGCGTCTGCGTCTGCGTCTACGTTGGCGTTGGCAGCGCTGAAAACTTTGTCTTCCACTAACACCTACAAACAACAAGAGCTGCACACTGTCGCTTGCCGCGCGGTCTTTGCATGACAATGAATTGCAATTAAAACTTTTCGAGGCAATGCAAAAGTGTGGCAGCGGCAAAGAAAACAGGTGTGTGTGTGCGCGCAGTTGAGAAAAAATTACGCTATGGCGGTAGAGGAGTAAAGCAACAGAAATTGTATTTCAACGCGTGTCTCAAGCCGCCACAACTAAATTTTTGCATGATTGCGGTGAAATAAATGGCGCGCGTTGTTGTTGTATATTTTTTACAATCTAAGGACACAAAATGTATAAGTTGCAAAACTTTGTTACCTTCACGTAGCTTAAAGTCAAAGTCGCGCGAAAGCTAAAGCGAAAGCAACAGCTAGCCATACTTTGCACTTTGTTTATTTTGACTTAACAGTTATTTTTTTCTTAATTTTCCGTGCTTTGCGCTCGCTTTTACTCGCTTGGACATTTTCGCAAATCGCGCATCCCTTTTATACCCGCCTAGTTTCGCTTGCACTCACTTGAAGTCTTTCACGCACCTTTTCACTAAAGTCTCATTTTTGGCCTGTGCCACTTTTCCACGTGTCAATTTCAATTGTCAGTCTGCCATCTCACGTTCGCGCCGCTCTCACTCGCACTTTGTTTTCAGCTTTACTTAAACTGCGAAAACTTTTTCGACTGCAACTTTTTCTGCGCGCAATTTTATTTATTTTTTCTTTTGCAACTGTGCCCCGCTTCTTATTACCACTTTTTTTTTGCTACTTGCGCATTTGTTTAAACTTTTGGTCGCTAAATTTCCGCTGCCTTCTCATTTTCGCTTTGTTTTTGCTTCAACGCCTTATTCATTTCCGGCGCTGCTCTGCGTTGTTTCTCTTCAATTTCATCCTGACAAATTTAGCGGAAAGTGCAAATTGACCACTTCGCCATGCTTCATTGTTGCATGCAACGCTTATTTAAAATGCAGCACAAACTCGCAGCGTATCAAATACTTTGGTTATTTTCACACACTTTTTCTTTCAGTGAATATCTAAAACTTAGATTTCCTGTTTTTTGTGTTGATGGTCAAATTTTATTGGATAACTTTTGTGAAGTGGCGAATTTGCCGCGAATGAGTGAGCTATATGTGAGAAATTGTGGTGAAAACTATTAGCAGCGTTGTTTTTTGCGTCACAACAGAGATTAGAGTGGACACAGAGTTGTATTGCGCTCTCAACTGGTTCTGCAGAAATAACGCGTGTTTTTTCTGAACTTTTTTTGAAGAGGCATTTTATTTAAAATAAAAATTAGTAAGGAAGCGCTAAGTTCGGACGTAACCGAAAATTTTATACTACCACAACTTGCAAGGATAAAAGCCAGGAAAACTACTTTTCGCATTTAAATAATATACATATCTGACAGGTTGACCGTTATTTTCATTTATTCGGTATGTGGGGCTTGAATAATTTTGGTCCGATTTGCATAATTTTTGGCCATAAGTTGTCATATCTCAAAGGCACTATCACAAAGTTGTATCCGGATACATTGCTTCGTTCGTGATATGTAAACTGGTAAGTGATAGAATAAGATGGAACTTAAAATTGTGTGATATGGGAAGTAGGCGTGGTCTTCATCTAATTTCGCTCATTTTTTTTACTGTAAAGCAGGATAATATTACCTAACGAGTTTGGTTGAAATTCGATCGAGTAGGTCCTGAGATATGGGTTTTCATCTAAATGTCGCCAGTATCATGCGCATCGTCCAAATTTGACACTGGCTCCTATTAAGCCTTTTTGCACCATCTTGGGTGTAAAATTTTATGTCTCTGGCACATTTAGTTATGTATTTATCGAGCTTTTATTAGGGACGCACAGGCAGACAGTCTCTCGGAATTCAACTCGTCTTGTCATCTTGATCAGTTATATATATATATATATATAGCCCTATAGACATAGGTTTTTTAGGTGATAAAAACAACCATTAAGTGAACAAAACTATTATACTTTGCATCAACATGTTGCAAGATTACAAAACGTAGAATTTATTAATAAAAAAAACTTACCAAATATATGTAAAGTCGTTGAACTGGAAGTTTGAGTATAAATTTACCTAGAAAGAAAAAGAAAATGGATTGGATAATCAAAAGGGATAACTCAATGCATACATATATTGAAATAGATGTTAAAAAATTCTGTATATATAAGCTCAAAATCATGCAATATCGTATACAGTAGCACACTGTAATTAAAGAAAAAACCGTGTGAAGTATTGCAAATTTAATATTAGTAGACTAATTTTATAATTAAAAATCAATATTGTTAAAAATATTTTTTCGTAGCACAAATATTATAGGTATACAATTTTTCTTCGTTAATGCTTTGGTATGTGTCTTGACTAATTTCGCAATAGTAAAAATTGCTATTCTTGTGAGTTTCCAATAATATTTTTTGTTTATAAAAACTGCCTTTAAGAAAGAACTACATGAGTTAATATTATGTTTGTCATGTATTGTGGACTACTACTTTTAAAATAATATATTGCTGATCGTTATTAGTTCTTTGAGAAAGCAGAAAAAGGGAAAAAACTTCTTTGCACAATAACGTTATTTACTCAACAATTTATTCTAGTAATTTTTGCTTACCGGAAATATTTATTCTCATATTGCCATCTATTGAAATCTACTATAAATATACTAAAGAATATATTATCCATTCCTGTGTACGTACAGCAAAATCTCAACAAATGATTACTTGCTCTTTCATTGCTAAACTTACACAAGGGATTCCATTGTGACTGTAATCTTTAGAAATTAGATGAGTATGAATGTTCTCTTGATTTACAATAAACACTTGCACAAGTGTATATTACTCGGAAACGGCACTATTTACACTCTGTATAATATAAGCGTTGTAGCCTGTAGGAAAACTTTTGGTCTGGACAGGTTAAATATGTTATAAGAGGTCTTTATCCACATCTGTCACATTCAGTTGTCTATTAAGAGCGTAGCTTAACATTTTAAGAGGTCTCCCTTTTTGAGCTCTTTTTAACTCTTAGTGTGACTCATATATTCAGTAACGGGTGCAACGGGTTAGATATAAGACTAAGGCGACTAGTTTCAATTTGACTACTCTTCGTATAGTTTCTATTGCCACAAAAAGTGTCTCTGCTTGAATTCTACTCTACCTGGTGTTGCTTTCATATCCTGTCGTTTGTTAGCATGCCAATAGCAGCAAGCACACACTCCTGCCGCGCCAAATGCAAATAGCGACAATAAACAATTTTTCCAATCAATTGACAAATGCGACGCACAACAATTGACAATCACAATACACTGTTGCACATATTGTATATAGATATTTACTTGTGTAAATGTACACATAGATGAGTATAGACTGTTTTATTAGCGTGTGTGAGAGTCTGTGTGAAGATGTCTTTGCAACATGCAATATTTACAATGCGTGCAAGGTGGCGTCAATGCTTCCTAGCTCATATTAAAATGCTTCCAATGTGGGGCTTTAGCGCCTGTTGACGTGCTTCCTTTTATGCTACTTACTTCTTGTAGTAGTATTACTGCTTATCGTTTTTCAAATGCGTACTTTTTATCTATTTTGGACTTTTTTTATTGGGTTGTTCTTTAAAGAGCTTTAGTGACGTAACTGACTGAGTTCTGGCTTCAGGGCTTCTTTGTGATAAGATCATAGAGCCTTGTAGCTCTTAGCATTATGTTTTTCAAATATGGTAAAACTTATTATAGCATCACAATTGTTCTGAAACAGTTGACAGCGAGAGCTACGTAACAGGTACGGACTCGGACTATTATCTGGCAGCATTACTTCAAATTACTGTTGGAACAACAACAGCTTCATGAGTTTTTAAATATTTTTATCTAGTTAGTCTTTTGGAAGCGGTTTCGTCTGTGCTGAAAAGTAGTGCACGCAAAGTTTTTTCTGAAAGTTTTCATTATATAAAATTCCGAACTGAGCTTAGCAACCATATCAAATACCTCACTCTTAATAATGCAAGGGTTGTTAGGTTTACTATCTACCTCAGAGTAAAATTCTTTATGAAATTCAATAATAAATATTGCAGACTAAGGGTCATTTTATCTTTCAAAAGTTTTAAAACTACCCATAGAGCCTTTTTAGCAAATGTACTCAATTTTCTTCCTTTCGATAAGAAATATATATTTTTATTTTCAAAAATACTTAGAAATTGGGTTAAAAAATACTAAATTAAGTAAGAAAACTGTTGTTTTAATTTATCATATATGCAAATATATTGTTTGATTCTCAAATAGTTTGTTTTTTGTTTATCTTTTCGAATTATTTTTCATATTTTGTTGCATTTACCACTTAAAATAAATGTATTCAAACACACAGCCATTAATTATCATATGTCAAAAATATAAATGTTAATTTATATAGGAGAATAAAAAAAGGGGAAACAAAAATTTCACAGACACATCTGCGTGTGATGACAATGACATTTATACTGACAATGATTGGATATTGCTGTTATTGATGGTGAAAGTGATACGCCATTTCAAAGCGGCAAAAGAGTTTGCCAAATGGCATCTCAGGCATTTAAATGAAATGTGACATGCACATTTAATGCAAATTCGAAGATGACATGTGTCGTTCAAAAAACTGAATAAATTCACAAATCATGACAGATTTTAAAGTGACTTTTTTCTCACACGTTTATGCTCTTTGCGCTTTCCATAACTAACTGTCATTGCAATCCCTTTTCTTTTCATATGTTCTCCACATGCGCGTTGGCAATTTGCACTTCTCCTTTGCGTGCGTAAAACGTGTGTGCTTGACTGTCAACAGCCTGCTTGACTTATGTGACTTTAGCGCCTAGTTGTCAGCGACAAATTGATGGCTTGTCAAAATGCAAATATTTGCCGCGAAATGAGAGGTTAACGTGGAGTGCCTGCATCTTCAATAATCGAATACTTTTATGCAAGCCTTTTTATATGGAATTGAAGAAAATCTTGAGTTGCATATTTCTTCGCTTGTCATTTGTAGGACACAAAAAAATGTATAATGACACGTCAGTTGCGCCCAAGTGGCTGAGTGGTGCTTGACGCAGCCGAAAATCAAATATGAAATGACAAGGCAGTTGACGCAGCAGTTCAAGCATAAATATTAATTTTCGTTTTGTTAACTGAATGCAGATTGAAAAGATTTTTAGGTGTTATGCGGTGTAAGTTGAACTTAATTGCATTAAAGAGAGAATTCTTTCGTAAAAGATTATTTTTTAATTTTAGCTTCACTAATCCAATATTTCACGTGATCCTCGAGGATGTAGGCGCTGAATTTTGATTAAAAGCTGAAAAGCGACGAAAATCTTTTTTTTTATTAACTGAGTTTTTTACACGTCATTTTCTTCTCAAGCAGCTGCTTATTTGTCGAAATCGCCGATATCGGATGACTATAGCATATAGCTGCATATAGCAACTGATCGATCAAAATCAAGTTCTTGTATGGAAAACTTGGGTATTTGACAAGAAATCTTCACAAAATTGGGTATAGATTATTGCCCAAGATTGAAATATAATCTCTGAACATATTGTTCAGATTGAAGCACTATAGCATATAGCTGCCATAAAAATTGACCGATCAAGTTACTTGCACGTTTTTTAGCCTTATATGCGACAAAATGCACCTGTGAAGGGTATAATAGTTTCAATGATACAAACATTTATTTGCGGTTGAAATTGGCTTTGTTGGCACAGAGTGTGAGAAAATGTCGATAAAAATTAAATTATTTTAATCACATAGTTTTATCACCTGCTGACCTTGAATCAGCAATTTCATTATAATTTTTTTTCTTAAACCTCTTTTAAAATAAAAAATTGAAATTAAGCACAACGAAAAAAAATAATAGAAAATATATTAGAAAGGAACAGATAGTTAAAGAAAGAGTTCTTCGCAGAAAGTTTCGTGCAAAATGCAAAACATCGACAAAAATGGAAAATCAAATGAAAATGCAAAGCAAATTTTTTTCTTCGTTTTTTTGACTAAAAACTTTATTCATTACCACAAATTATGCAAAAAGAGTGCCACGGCCAATGCAATGTGCGAGTGGCAAACACAATGCAAGCCAAAGAGAAAAAAATATAATAGCCACAGCAACAAAACGGCAACAACACCATTCGAGGCTGCAGGAAGCCGAAAAAGTTGCCACAATTTTTGCAGCACACATTTTTCCGGCGCTTCATTAAAAGCACGCCCACACACAAATAAGCATTAAGCAGCGCAGCCACACAAATACACACAACCGGCAGCAGCAATATAAACGACAAGTACCAAGCGCCGCCAGTACGTCTGGTGACGGCAACGCCGTGGCAGCTGTTGAGACGTTGCCAAAAAATAGCGCGAACAGTCAAATTCTCAGTGCCATTGCCATGGTTATATGTTGACGCGATTCTACGTATGTATGTATGTATATAGCTATGGGCATAATAATATTGCTGCAACTTAATGCTGTTAGCTGTTAGTTGGTCCGTAGCTGCCACAGCAGCTGCCGCATTTGACTTTGGTTGTTTAACTTTGGGCGCGTTGACGTCGTTTTTTGTGTGTTTTCTCATGGTCTTTGTGTGCAATTTTTATACCCTGAGTATATTATAAATTTACATTGTGTATGTTAAGTTTGCCACGAAGTTTGTAACACTCAGAAGGAAACTTCGGAGACCCTATAAAATATTATGATCAGCCTGACGAGCTGAGTCTGTCTGTACGTCCGTCTCTCTGTATATACGCAAACTAGTCTCTCAGTTTTTGAGATCTCGGTCTGAAATTTTGCACATGTCCTTTAATTCCCAAAAATCTGCTTATTTGTCGGAACTGCCGATGTCAAACCCCTATAGCATATAGCTGCCATACAAATTGACCGATTTCAAATTGACCGTTCGAAATCAAATACTTGTAAGGAATCTTTTGTGTTTGTGAAGGGTATTATAGCTGCGGTGCAAGCGAATTTAGCGTTTTTTCTTGTTTTTATTAATGTAGTTGTTGTTTTTTTTCTCATATGCAACTCGCCCGTAGTTGCAGCAGTTGCTTTCGTTTTCGGTTTTCAATTTTCTGGTCTGTTGTTGGGTGTGAGAGTTTTATTTTTATTTTTGTTTTAGATAAGCGTTTTTTCCCGCCTTTCATTAGTTCGCAGCTTTGAATTTGTTTCCGGGTCAAAGTAATTTGAAATTAGCACAATTTCGCGGAGTACCGAATATAAAACAATAGCAAAGGTGTGATGAGAAACGAAACGAAAAATAAAATCGTTAGCTAAAAAAACGGTATTTTGTAGAAGCTTTCATTAATTCGTTACTTAAGAAATCTGGATTTCTGTAAAAATTTATTTTTAATAATTTTGTTATATCAAAGTCGAAGAACTGCGTAAAATTACGCAGGATAGAGTAACGTATCTATGGGTTAATGTACTATTTAATAGTTTACCAGATAATATATCGTTATAATCCACTCAACAGACTACTAATTTAAAGTAATTTAACCCCTAATTTCTGCTCTAATTGTTTATCATACAATTGAGCAATTAACTAAATGGATAATTAATATTTAATACACAATACAACGAAGTGCCATGAAAGAAATGGCAGACAATAAAAGCGTTTTGTTATTGGTTTTAAAATAAGTTTTAAACAGCTGTTGAAGCTCTCTCCCCTCTTCATTTCTGTGAAAAAGGGGTTAAAACTGAGCCAATAGTGTATTAGTAGCATGTTTTTGAAGGCGGGGTAAAGCAGTTAAGCAATAGTTTCTTCGATGGAGAGTATTGCATCTTCCAGGCAAAAACCAGACAGTTGTGGCTTAGGAAGAAATATGCTTAGTTTCATAGCTGCAGATGCTTGAACGCCTGGAAGTCCAAATTTAAATCCATTGCATTACAGTTTGTGGTCAGAGTTGGAGAACATATCTTGGCAAATACTCCACAGAGATTTGGTGAACTTAATTGAAAAATGTATTATAGTTTAATTTTTGTAAAAGCCGAAACTTGTAACAGAACTTATGGCAGGTCTAAGTACATATATAATAACATACTTGTACCTACATACCTCTCGGAAAGTTTTAGAACAGAATAAATATAGCTAATGATATTATCTAATGATTTCCATCGGCTTTGCTCCAAAACTGAGTGATGGTACGTTGCTAAATGATCAAAGTTATAAAGAAATTATTTTTTTATAACCTTGGCTATGCAAATATAGTTCCAAAAGAGATGTAGAATTGAGTGAACTGTAGAGTTCAATAATGTTTTTTTTTTAATTTTTTCCAAATGTTTATATTTTTCAGTTTCATAGTAATTTGAAAGCTCGTTCTCCGTCATACCAAAGAAAACTAAACTTTGTTGGAATGGATGTGCTGCTTGGTTACTGAAAAATATTTTTTGGTATTGAGGTATTGTTCTATTGGAAGGAATTCAGAATTATCATGAACAGCAAGGGTGTATCATTGAAAATGAAAGAGAACAGAAGAACAGAAGAATTAGATTATTTCAAATTTTTATGTGAATCTTTTTTATAGAATTTGGATAGAGATTTATATCATTCAATTCAATATTCCATGAGACGTTGCACATCGCTTTTCCCATCGTTATTGTACTGCCATTAAATCGAACAGATAAAACGAACGGAATTCTATTTGCTGCAATTTATTGCAAAAGAAATAAAAATAAGTTTCTTACTTCCGTCGTATGCAGTCATTTAAACAAACATTTAAACTTCCGCCAGCGTCGTGGAAATGGGCCAATAAAAATAGAATTTGTTTTGCACGGGTGGCAAGGCAAAAGAACAATTATAGGTGTGTATGTGTGCACTAGGTTAGAACTTCAAGGACACGCTGAACTGATATTGATTAAAAAAATAAAATATAATAAAACTTGAGGACGAAGTGCTGAAGTGCAAACCAACACAAGCAAACAAACAATCGAAGTTGAATTGAATTCTGTGAATGCAAAAGAATAAAGAACCGCGACAGCTAGAAGCCTTACGGCGCTAACAGATTTCTAAAGAATAGACTTCATAAAATACTTGCAAAGAAATACTTGCAATAAAAGAGCATTCAATATGCATAGACAGAGCGCAAGGTGTGAGATTGTGGTAGATGGAGTGTTTGCGCGTCTACAGTGTAGTCTCTACTTGTACACATAAAGTCAATACAGCAAAAGTAATAAATTGAAGAGTATAAATAACAGTTGGTAGAAAGCAGCGCTTTGGTGCAGCCGATTTGGAAGCAATAAAAAATTGGTTCAACACAAAAGGTGTGACATTGCAAAGAAATATATTGAATTGAGAAAAACCCCCGCTCATATATATACGGAAAACATAAATTACTTGACATTTTTTATGGAAGTAATTTGTAGATTTGTAGACATAATTTGTTTGACAACTTGCTACTGGCAATCTAAATGGCATGCTAAACAATGGGGCGTTGTTAGGAAGTTTGTTTTTATTGAGAGTGTACATAGTACTTTTCTATTCTGAAAACGGTTAAGTTGTAAAGGTATCAGGAATGTATGAATATCTACTCGTTTTAACTCATATACATAGATACATAAGTTCTGGCTGCGTACCGCTGGCTGGGAACAATAAAGGCTGAGCGAATTTTAAGCCTGTGAGGATTATTTGTACTCACCAAGTTAGATAAATACAGAACATTATTTTCTTAAGTTCCCAATGACTTACGCCGACTTTGGATATTACTAATTTTTCTAACAATTCTAAAAAGTTATTATGTATGTTTTAATAATCACGAGCTTTCTCTTCGTTTCTATCTCCCTCCGCCTCTTTCTCTATTTTTTGCTTTCTCGCTCTCTTTTGAAAGGCCTTATTTGTAACTTTTATGTACTTAAACTTCTCTTAAAAAAGTAATGATTACTTTTATCGATCTATTTCGTTTACGATTATTATAATATTATTTACAAATCTCGATATTTTCAAATGTTCATGTTTTTGAAAAGGTCTAAGCTCATAAGATTTTCTCCCTCTCGCTCTCTCTTGTTTAATACACCTCTTTTATACATTTGCTGTATTTAAACTACTCTTATTACTCAATAATGATTACTTTTATCGCTGTTTTTTGATAACACCCGAACTTTTTTTTAGTGAAAGCCGACACTAATTTGGTTTACCAACACTTTTAAGCGAAAAATTCAACATGTTTAATCTGAAGGCTGAAACTAGATATATATAAATGTGGTTGTTGTTACCACACTTGCAAAAGTTTTTGCCCAAATCATAAATATTTGGCATGTATCGAGTTTTATTTGTTGACACTTTTTGTTAACACTTTTTTGTGGGGTTTGTTTTCAACACATTTCGATTTTTCTTTCTTTTGCTTGTCGGCCTAGTTTCGTTATTTGTTTTTGCTATTATGTTTTGACTTTCTTTGCATTCTTATTTTCGTTCGCTTTTTTTTTTTTTTGGTGCACTTATTCGCTTTTTATTTCCTTAAAGCTGGTTTTTAGTGTATTGTTGACTCTCTGTTCTTCACTTATTCGCTTCTTCTGTTTTAGTGCAAATATTTTCTGATGCTCACATATCACTTCACCAATTATCTCGGTACGCTTGATTGACTGACAGTTATTTTGTGTCATTTTCATCGTTCTCTTTTTGTAGTATTTTTTTCATATAGCTGTGGTGGAACCGGTATTCTGTGTTTCCCAATTTATTTTTGATCATTGTGTTTACCGTTCGATGGGATTGAACTTTGCACTTGTGATTAGCATCTTCAGTGTACTCCAGTGGAATCATCATCTACACACAGTTATATACCATACCAGTATTGCGAAGTTTGTAAATAAAGCTTTTCTGCTGCACAGTTGATCGGCAGATAGGCTTCACATTTTTGTTTTTTGGGTTGAGGCATTGTCATTGACAGCCTAAAGAGTTATGAAGTGTTCATGCGAGCAATTGATGCTTTTGGGCTTTTAGAGTACGAAGAGAGGTTAGTAAGGAAATTAAGTTTGCGTAGTGTTCATATGTGTGTATGTATGCATCAGTATATTTGCTTTGAAGTGTTCGCAGTAATTGGTTTGGCCAAGTTCTATATCTTCAGGAAGGATGTTTCAGAAAGTGAATATGACGCATCAGAAGTCACAAAATAACATCGAAGTTTGAATATTTAATAGACAATTTAAGCTATCTTAATCTAAATTATCGTTCAAAAATTTTAAAAGTTATATTCAAAATTTATAAGCAGGAGACTTACAGCGCGATATGGTTTCCAGTTGTCCATAGTTAACTCTGAAGTTTAACAAGAAATATTTCAAAGACGAAGTGGAATATTCCCATGAGAGTTTTATTTCATTGATGGAAAAGAGGTTTTTGAAAGCTGAGCCGTGTGTCTTCACCTGAGAGCGGGGTCACTCACAGAACTGCGTGCTCTCATGAGCACAACTCCAGGCTACAAAAGCGGGCTTTAGAAAGTCTATAGTGTATTCAAATTGAACATCTATCAGAGGTCTATTTCATTACTAGATAAAAGGTTCCAGAGAGCTGGTCCGTTTCTTCCTCTGATTGCGCTTTTACTCACAGAACTGCCCAGTTCTTGCTCTCACAAGCTCGAAAGGCCTATAGGAACTCTTTGGTGCATTTTAAGATCGAGAAACTTAATCGTGAGTAATATTGGAGAGTGTTTCTATAAGTCGTTGCAATACTTTGGCTAATTGCGAGAGAAGTGAGTTCACTTAATGTGCCCCTTGAAAAATTTTTGTTTGTTGTAAAGAAAATTATGAACCCCTTCGTACCTAGTCTACAAAAAGTGGCCTTTTGTTATATTAGGTAACCGCCAGTAGAACGTAGAATTTTGTGTATGATAGTTATCTGGCAATTTCAAGATTATATTATTTTTTTTAACTCTTGCTGTAACCTCTCGTTTCGTAACCGTTAAATATAATATTGTGAAGTTTTAAGACAACTGTGTAACTTTATGTACAACCCTAATCACTTTCGAGAACCCTGCTTCTTTCTTATTGATTTTTCTGTATATTTTCACAAATTACCATCGAGCTCTAAGTGTGATATTCTTTATGCACCATACCAACTTAAGCAAACTAATTATTAACGGAAAATTTCTCCAAATATTTTCACACACAAATTAATTGACTTTCACAAATTCTAGAGAACATCAACACATATTTTCTACTTCCACGAAGATGCGAGTTAATTTAACGCACATAACGGCATATCTATATATTTCCCCTACAGCTCATCAACGTGCAATTTATACTTGAGATCATTCGCCAATGAAGAAACTTTCCATTGAGTTTTATTCTCTTTTTTATTAAAGAAAACAATTTCCATGCACTTTGATTCACCCCTTATATCTATATTATTATGTGACCCCTGCAATGGAGATGACCGTGCACAAAAGCAAAACCACAAGTGGTCGACTGGCCAACCGCAATGTACAAACAAGCGTTTACGCCATTTTATAGACTCCACACTGCTGGCCACTTACCCCAACGCGCCATTTATTTGATGATTTTCAGCAAATTTTCTTCGAAAGATTCTTAGAAATTGCATTTTGATTAAAAAGCTGCTTGCGAGCAAGTGAATATTGATGCTGCATAAATGTAGAAGTGACTGACAGAGAGAGAGAGAGAGAGAAAGAGAAGGAGAGTGTGCGAAATCTATGTAGGCGTAAGGTAGATGCGAGAGAGGGAGCGAAGGAAGTTGGTTACAAACACAGCGCTTAAGTGTTATAAATGAAGCGGGCATGGTGGCAATCACGCAGACAGGACGCATTTGCTGCGCTTTGTTGTTGGCGGCAGGATGACACAACTTGCAGTTAGTAAAAATCATTATTTAAGTGACAACGCAGCCATTGTGTGTGGCAAATAGAACCAACATATAAAAAAATATAGCAAAATGCGGAAGGAAAATGACAGAGGTAGGGACTGGCGAATTGTTTGAATTGTAATTTTCTATGGAAAATGGGGGCAACACGAAAATGAAATTTCAATTTTCCTTGTTAGTGTTGACAAGCTGAATTGCTCGCAAAAGCGATGAAGTGGAAGTGAGGTACCGAACGAGTGTGCATACAAGCTGAAAAAAAAAACGAAAAATAAATAAAAATAGAGTAGCTTGGATGGTGGGTAAGCACGAGCGCGGATGTGCGAAAGAAATTTGTGACAAGAAATTACGAAACTTATTAAAATTAATATTGCAGCAATGAACGAGGAAAGTGCACTTTGCAGTTGCGAGCGCGTGTGTGCATGGTTTGGTGGGGGCACGAAGCTTAAGATGGGTGCCTTTGGAGCTCATCGTTCAAGCAGCCACACATAAGCATCATTTGTTTCAATAGACATACATACATATATACATTCATATATTGTATAATTTTCGAAGCGCTTGTAATTTTGCTTAATTACATGCAATATCTGCAAAGGCGACGTTTGCCTCCGTTATATTTCCTCGACATTTTTGTAGATGCATTACGGAAGTCATAAGTTATGCTCGACTGTTGGCTGAAGTTAAAACATTAAGCGCAAACGCTGGCAGGATGTAATCAACGGAAAGTGAGAAGTCGAAGTGCTAAATATTTGTTGGAAAAAGTAATTTACTGAGTTGCAGCTAAAGTTGATATCCAAATTATTGCAGCCGTGGAAGTTTTGGCCAACTTTTCCAAGTGTCCGGTTTGCCAAGCAGATTAGTACATTTGAAATCGTTGACAGTGACTTGTATTACGACACTACTTTAGTTGAAAATTGGTGGAAAGAAATGGAATACAAAAAGAAATTGGAAAGACAATTATCTACCAGAAGTGTAGAAGCAAATGAGTTTTGATCTAAAGACAATTGCATTCAGCAATATATGGCACAAAACTTGCGCAATAATACATCAACAAACCAAAATTCTCTGAATATGTTTGCATCTATGCCGCTAGTAAAAGCTTTTGAGATAGTTTTAGATAGAGGATAGGTACAGTTCAGTTTTACGACAATTGTTTGTACCAAAAGCGCTTTATTTTCGAAGTTCTCATCTTTCGTGAAAATTTCGTTTTCTTTGCTTCAGTTTAACGTTTAATTTAAGATCATATATTTTTTGTGAGGTTTGACATTTCCTTTGTACATTCTAAGAAATGTCAGAAACTGCGGAAAAGTTCCTTCAAATAAATCACAGTCAGTTAGCAATTCTGCTCATACAAAAATAGTTCTCATTACCTTTTGCTCTCAATAAGAAGTAAATTACAAGAACAAATTTACTTGATTTTAATAATATGCTAAAATTTTCAATCACTGAATGTAAATTGCTACTAAATATCATTCGAATCATAAATATTTGCCACATCCTCAGCCAATAAATTGGCAAACCGCCCAAGTGCTCGGTTATCGTCCATAACTTTCATCACGCTCATACCAAACAATATTCTTTATAGGTTCTAAAAAGTATATATGTATGTATGTATATGTATTGGTCACCAGTGTTAATTTAAACGTTTGTCAATACACCATTTCTACATTTCTATAGAACCATAATAACCGCCAACAAACAATGCTAGACTATTAAACAGAAAGTGTAGTCCTTTTGAAAGTCCTAGTACTAGGCTTCATGCAACGTTTGCCGTTAACCAGCAAGAGGCGATGTGGTACGTTTATTGTTCATTTGCCGCTCTTTGTCAAACGTTATGGTTTGCCCTATATTTTCACTTGAATACCACTTCTTTCTCTCTGTTTTTGTTTATGTGTTATTGCACCCTTTTCATTGTGGGTTTTGGCAGAGTAAGTAAAATAAAGTTTGCCCGACTGCAGTGGTTCATGTGATAAAGTGGACTTTTCCCCATTTTATTGAAATGTCAGCGCGCTTTTAATATACGGAAAATATTACAAAATAAATATGCAAAAAGGAAATTGTATTGCAATATACAAATTTATGCCTTTATGTATTTATATATATATATACATATGTAGGGTAAATGGATGCATGTTGAAAAGTCATTCTAAGTAACGTTTATGAACACCTGCGCGAGTATTTTAGTGTAGAGCGCCAGCTGGCGGCAGAAAGTGCCTTTTTGTTTTATTTCAAATAGTGAAAAAATAACAATCGTTTCTTCTCCCATTTACATTCGTTTGAAGAGTGATATCGTCCACTCCTTAGTAATTTCCATGGGTAGTTTCTAGAAGGTGTTTCTGCAGTTTTAAACGCTCGTTCTATACTGCAAGTTTAATGGGGTAAATCTCGAATGATTCTATTTTTATATTCTGTTATTCTGTCGAAATTGTGATGCTCTACAGTTTTTCGAATATATTTTGATGATTTTAATATCGTGCACCAAATGTAAGTCTTTCGTTCTTCGTTCTTTATAGAAGTCATAAAGCAAGTGTAGTAATCTACCAATTAGGACGCAGTCACGTGATGTTTTTCATTATCTCATTTAGGAGAGATATCACTTTTAAATTAAAAGAGAGAGAGACAAAAACAGCAGCTGGGACATTAAATAATTTTGTAGAAGAGAGAAGATGAGAAAAATATAGGAAATGAGAGGGAGAGAGAGAAAGAAAGGAAAGGAAAGAGATAGAAAGAGAACAGTTACACCGAATTTTTATTGGTATTTTGTTGGCATATTCATATTTAATAAAAAATAATGCACAGAATATAAATATTCTCATACCCTGAACAGGGAACTTTCAGTAAGTTTGCCACTATGTTTGTAACTCCGAAAAGAAAACGTCAGAGACCATACCCGCCTCTTTGTCCGACCGTTCGTCTCTCTGTATAGTCTATCAGTTTATGAGATATAGAACTAAAACTTTGCACACGTTCGTTTCTCCACAAGAAGCTACTTATATGTTGGAGACACCGGTATTGGACCACAAGCGCATATAGCTGCTATACAAACTGAACGATCAAAATCATGTCTTTGTATGGAAAAAAATTTTATTTGAAAAGAGTTTTTAACGATGTTTGGCACAGCTTATTACTTAAAGTAAAGGTATAATCTCCGAAAAAATTATTCAGTTCGGAGTACTATAGCATATAGCTGACGTTCGAACTGACCGATCAAAATTACCGCATTTTCTTGTATGGAAACTTTTATATTTGTTAAGGGTGTTAACGTTTTTTCTTGTTTTATAAATGTATATTCCCATGAAATTTTGAATTGCCTATTATACTTGTAATTAGTTAGTGAAATCACTCTGAAATCTGCAGCCATTTTTCTGTTTATTTATCTACACTGGATTTTGCAACTTTTAGTTCATGTAATTTCATCACTGCTTGAATAATTAAATTTTTATTTTATTTAATATTTTTTTCTGTTTGTTTTTTGGCCGCAGCCCAACCGACCTGACCAAGGCCAATTTACTTTGTTTAGCATAAATTTTCAGCCTTCAACAACTTGCACATTTGCGCCAATTTCTCTCTCTCTCTCTCTCTCTGACCACACACACGTGCTGCCACCCACGGCAGTGAAATTACCGTAAAAGTGTGTGAAATTCAGATAACGGAAATTTTGTGACCTTCTAAATTGTACCGTTACACTCACCGTTGCCCGTTTAGCGCTGCCTGTTACTGCTAGCTTTGGCTCGTTGTGCTTTTATTGTGTTGCGGTGCGTCTCTATTTATAATTTATTGCTGTTTTTGTTGCATTTGTTTGTTTGTTGTTCCTTATATTGTTGGTTGCGGTTGAAATTTTAATTTGATTTGATTTCGGTTTTTCAATTTGAGTCACTTTGAGCCGTTAAAAATGTTGATTCGTATACTTAGCTGTTGAAAACAGAAATGCATTGTAAATACACAACTAAACCTACACACACGTATATATTTATTATCCATGCAACTGTAAATGTTTATAATTGTATTGAGTTAAAGTTGACGCTTGTAGCTTTCAGAGGGTCTGCAGCCTGTTTGCATTTTCTATGAAATCGTAAATGTAACTGCCGAAAAAACCGCAATGTTGGCAACAATAATATTCATTTGAAATTGTATGCCAATCGCCTAGTGCATCTGGCATCTATGCACAAGCTGCAGTAGTCAAAATATATATCTACACTCTTGAATGGCTTGCTTAATAGTAAGTGAACTGAGTGTAGTTGAGTTAAGTTAGGTTAGGTTAGGTCAGCTCATATTAGATTAGGCTCAAAATAAGTTAGTTTTGGTTAGCTTAGATTAGATTATATTACAGCAAGTCAGATGATGATGTTTAATCAGTTTAGATTATGTTGGACGTCGGTAAAGTAGTGATTAGTTCACAAGGTTAAGTTGGGTTAGGTTTCAAAGGTTTGGTGACATATATGTACCTATAAATAAATTGTTTAATAGTAAGTTGGGCTAGATGTGAGCAGTAGTAAGGCTAGTGCAGCTCAATTCAAGTTAGATTAGTTTAGATTTGGATAGGTTAGTTTAAAGTAGGTGATATTAGATGTCCTTAGAATACGTTAAATTTACCGCAGTTGAGATAAGAGCTTAGTTTACAAAGTTAGACTAGATTATGTTAGATTTGAACTTGAAAGAAAAAAACTCTCAAACTCCAGTAGTGCAGACTCAGCTCTTACTTGCGACTTAAAGCTGCGAAATATTTCCGCAATAAAACTCTAAATCCAGAAGTCCATTCGAAAAAAAGTGTCTGTATAAAATAAATATTCATTACATCATTGCATATAATTATAATTAAATTCTTTGCTTGAATATGTATGCAACCTTAGGCCATCAACTTGCTCAGCATTTACCAGCCAAAATATTGAAGAGTCGATTCTGTTCCGAAGTGCATGATTTAAATGGAAACGTATTGTTTTTCGTTTGCAGTCCATCTGGTTTTAACAGTAACTCTTGCCATTTTTCGCCTTTTTCTTGTCGAGAATTTTGTTAATAGCCAGCAGTTTTAATGGATTGAAAGTTTGTATAGAAAAGGTTGAAAAAACATTTATATCTTAGAGAGTAAAAAAAAAAATTAAATTAAAATAATAATAATAATAACAGTAACTGTGTTGAAGCAATAATATTGTTTTTAGTGGAAAATGATAAAAAGTAAAAAAAAATGTTGAAAGATCTAAGCATTTGCGTAAGCGAAAAATACTTTAAATGCCAGACACTTATACGTACTTGTAGACTGCCGAATAAGTGTAGATACGTATGTACATATATCGAAACACTTTTATTATATACAGATATATGTATTTGTACATTGGTATATATGTAGATTTTATTTTGTTTTGTCTAAACTGTTAGTTTTGCGTGTCTGGCCATCAGAACACACATACATATGTGTGTATATTTATAGAAATTTCGTTAATCGGCCATTTCGTATAGGGCAAGGTCAGTTCAAAGCAGGTGCCGATTTAAATTAATCATTTGATTGCTCTCAACATACGTCAGACATTTTAACATGAGGTAACAAAATCGAAGGATAAATTTGAGTGTATGCGAAATATTTAGACTTTGGAAAGGGTTAATTTGTGGGCTCAAGCAAAAAATAATGCTGCGTATATTACTTAAATGAAATGAAATAAAACAAAAGCTAGACACCCTTCACAAATGAGATAGTTTCGATACAAGAACTTGATTTTGATCGGTCGATTCATGTGGCAATGTTTTAGATAATAATCCGTTTGAAATTTCGTGACGATATTTTGTCAAATAAAAAAGTTTTCCTTACAAGAACTTGATTCCGATGAATCTGGAAAATTTTTTCAGATATTGTTGTAGTGCTTTAGGTAATAATTCGCGCCAAATATTTTCAGATAAAAAAGTTGCCCATGCAAGAATTTGATTCCGATCGTACAGTTAGTATGGCAGCTATAGTGCTATAGTGGTCTGTTATCGGCGTTTCCGACAAATGAGCACCTTCTTGTAGAGACGCACAATTTCCTTCAGTTTATGCTGCGTTAGAAAGCTATAGACACATTCTGACCGTGTTTAATTAAATAATTTCTCACTTTATTTTCGTTTTTCTCACAACTGCGTGTTATACATATAGTATATATCGTCCAAAGTCAACGGGAGTGACGGAAATATTTTTTTGAATAGGAGAGCTCGTGGAAGGCTCATTCATAGTAATTTCTACTGTTTTTGAATCAAATTCCGAAGTGATTTTTTCTTTGTTATAATCTAAGGAATTTAAGTATCGAAAAGATCCAGCATAGGAAGAAGTTTTCCAATTTTAACCCCCTTTCAAACTATACAGAGGGGCTGTCTGAAAAATGATCGAAATTAGTGAAATAGTTGGTGTTAAATGAAATTCAGTTTAGAGGCATCTCTTACGCTACCTCTGGGGTTCCATTATTGTACTTGTCCGTGATTAAGTCAGTCATATCAAATTCCTCATCTAACTTTATGTTTTTTGAAATTTTATTTCAAAGAGTTACCACACGTTTAACCTTTAATTTTTTTTAGTTACGTTTTTGGTGGTATATATGTATGTATTATGTACAAATTAAAAAAAAAAATGGAAAGTGAATGAAAGTAGCCATTTTAATATGGGGAAACAAAAAGTCATAATTTGCCTGTTGCGCCATCTTCAGTTGTAGAGGACTACATTGACTTTGTCATACAAATCACACCAGACAGTAATTTTTGCATGCAAGGGATCAGGTACCCTTTCCAGCATCCGTCGCACTTCAAATACGGTGTTTTCGTTTAGTTAGACAATCATAGTGCCCAAAATGAGCATTATGGCTGAATATGTTTAAACTTGACTTTTTCACAGACAAAATTTTTCGAAATTGTAATACTTTCAGGAACCATAGAAACCACTTTATTGAGGCCATTTGCTGGAAAGGTATATATAGATATGTATAGAACAAAATATAACCTTATAAAATATCCAGGAAACGTCGTGTTCAAAAATTATGTTCCAATATGAATGTATTGAATTCAATGAGAAACTTTTGGGGCCTAACCTAAGTAGAAATACTCTTCTTTCGGTTGATTAAGTAAGTTTTAAGTTTCATGAGATTTCACGTGGTGATTTTATAAAACAATTATTTAAAAAGCTATATTATTTTACACACTATCCACTACAACTATTTGTTGTATTCTCGCTTTTTGATTATCTGCCTTATGCATTTTATAAATTTAGCAAAACACTTTAAACAATATAGCAAATACACACAGAAATAACTCACGAATTAAACGAGTCGCAACGATGGGCGACGCCAACAGCTTTTAGAACACACACAAACACATACATCAATCAGCGATAGCAGCTGACCGGGCGCGGCGAATGCATAGACAACGCGGCGACCACAGCATAGAACAAACAGACAGTCGAAAACTGAGCACGAAAACACACAAACAAAAGCAAAAAATAGTTGAAATTATAAATACAAAATGTAAAATTTCCGCTGCTTTTACGTTATGAATTTGCTATTTATTTCGAGCGCAAATTCGCTGTTGTTTTACTTTCCAACACTTTCCTCCGCCCTTACACTATCGCCCGCAATTTCTTTCACTTGTTTGTTTTAATTACTCACATTCGCGTGTTTTCCTGCACTCGGACACTGCCTGTTCGCGCTTTATTTATTATTATTGCCTTGTTTCGCGTTATTGTTCTTGTTGTTGCAACTTATTCATATTCTATTCTTTTTTAATTGCACTTTATCTGCTCGGGCCGCACCTTATCGCTCACCACCAGCTGATTGTTGTGGCGTGTGACTTGACACTCTGTAGCACCTTAGGCTACATTGTTATTATCGTTGTTGTTGTATGTACTCACATGCTTGCTTGTTATCTCTCTGCTCGTTAAATGTGATTTAGCTGAGCGTTTTACTTAAATGCCGATTTGTTGAGTGCTTTCAAGTTGATATGACTCGTTTAATTACCTGTAAATGGCGAAAGAAAATATACAGTTAAAAATCTATTTAAGTTTTCATACTCATCATTGTTATTGTTGTAACCACTTAATTAAGTGTTCATATTATTTTAAGTGCATATTTACATATCTATTTATTTGTTTAATTATGATTTATGAGCTGCGTGGCTTGCTATTTGCATATTAGGCACATATGGGAAATTTTAGTGGCACTAAGGCATGAGCAAACCTTTGTATTTTTAGTTTATTTATTTTATCGAAATAATTAAGTATTTGTTTATCACTTCGATAATATATTTTTGGACCTTTTCGATGGTCATATTGAGTTACTTAGAATTAAATTTACTTAGAATTTTTGGGAAGGGTTTTCTACCAACTGAGTCACAAAAGAACACTGCAAGTCGGAAAAAAATTAATTTACCTAAACCCTATCAATGAGAATTTTCCTAATGATTTACTAGACCAGTTATTGAGATATCGTTTACAAATTTTGAACCCGTCCCTTAATATCAGAATCGTAAAACTTTTACAAGATATCAATACGAAATTTGACATAAAATCTCCGCAGTTATTACAGTTGTGATACAAATGAACCGACCGAAATCAAATTTTTTTATGGAGAACTAATAAATATAAATAATAATAATAATAATATATACTAATTCATTAATCAGATCGAGATAACACTATATATAACATAGTCGTAGGAAATTAAATTAAATTCAAAACTATTAAATTTAAATTAAAAAAAAAAATTTTTTAACAAGAAAAATTCTTGTGAAACTAATTCGCTTTTTATAAACTTTCGCCCATAAAAATATGTATAATTGTATATTGAATGCAGGTCATTGTTGTTGTAATGCATTGCATGTCATTTGTGGTGAGCTAACGGCAGATTAACATCAGCTACTTTACACTGCCAGTGTGTGTATTGTTTGTGTGTATGCCGTTTTATTGTTAAAAAAAATATTATTGGGTTAATTAGCTGCCATATTAATATAAAATGTTGTGCACGAATGTGAATGAGTATGTGTGTACATATTTGTTTACAAGTGGCAGAAGTGCCATAAAAGTTAATTTAAATTGCAAATTCACAATTTTTATTGGCAGTGGAAATGCGATTTGTTAGCAGTTGTAAACAAAAAGTGCTTTATGAAATTACAATAAAATATAAACGGATGTGTTTACGAGATAAAATCACGCTATTCGAAAGGTTGCTTGTAAAATTAATTGGTTCAATTTAAAATCATAAATAAATAAATAAATAAAATATAAAATTAATAATTGAAAATTTAGTTAGTGAAAGAAATATTGTACATTTGTATAAAAAGCAAACATAAAATTTGGTGTTAAATTTAAAACAAGCAAAGCCGTTAGCTGCGGCTGCATTGAAGCTATAATACCCTCCACAAATAAAGAAGTTTTCCATACAAGAACTTGATTTTGATCGTTGAGTTTATATGGCAGCTATATGCTAAAGTTGTCCGATCTGAACAATTTTTTCGGATATTGTATCAATGCGTTGGATAATAATTCATGCGCAGTTTCGTGAAGCTATCTTGTTTAATTAGTAACTTGAATTGGATCGGTCAGTTTGTATGGAAGCTAGATGCTATATAGGACACAAAAGACCATAGGTCGCGGTGCATACCTCTAATTTAGTCTATCTAGATGCTATATTGGCTCGGTCTGAATAATATGCTTGGAGGTTATACAGCTGCTATAGTTAATAATAATTGTCAAGTTTTCAGAAGATATTTTGTCAAATAAAAGAGTTTTTCTTAGAAGGACATGTTTCATGTTTTTGACCGATCAGTTTGTATGGCGGCTATAGCCTATAGTGATCCGATATCAACGGATTTTCTTAAAAAAATTAGAGTTTACACCCCTTTATGACATTTTGATGAGGTTGTCGGAAAAGAGGGACGGTTATTATGATAGATAATAGTGGTAGTAGAACGGCTTGCTCCCGGCAGCGCTGTAGAAGAACAACAAAAATTTATCTTCTAAATTGATCACGTGGCTGTTACTTGTTTATATTGAGTTAAACATACGGTATGTACAAGTGCCATATAAATTTTGTGTTGCGCATACGACATGGTGTACCATATGAATGCTCAGTCAACTGACTGAATTTAACTGCGTACAACTTTAAAAGGTATACTTTTATGTAAAATATAAACAGGAACTTTTTTGTGAAACGTAAAATGTTGAATAAAAGCATAATCTTATCAAAGTTATAGATTTATTTTTAACAAAATAGTTGAAAAAAATCTTATGTTAAATACATGGAGAATATAAAATGATTGACACACGGTTAAATTGAAAATAAAGAGCTTGTTTACGTACAATAATTTTCACACTAGTATATAGAAGATGTTTTATAGACATACCTATATATTTTTTATTGATAATTTATAAAAACCATTCGCCTTCGTTTGAAATATAAAAAAAGCCATAAAATGTGTTTGTTGTCACATGTCAACTAAAAGCAACAACTTCCGTAGCTGACATTTCCCGTTTTTCTCACATTTACACAATGTTATTAGATACGCCCTTCAAATTTACGCTGTTTCACTAAGCAGCTACTACAACTCCTCGAGAATTGGCAGCTTGGTGCAAAGTTGGTTGACATCGCGTTTCCTTTTATGTCACATGTATATTTATTTATATATTTATATACACTTTTTAACTTAAATACATCCTGACAACCATACATAAACAGTTAGATGTGCGCATTTATGTATGCATGTGAAAATTTATACCACCCACACATGTGACGCTTCCGCGAATGTCGCGCGTAAATTTGATTTATGAGCGCAATGTCGACACTTAATTGCCAAATGTCGAACTTGGCAGTATTTCACACATACATACACGCTAAATACTTAAGTAAAAAGTCTCACGCGCTCACTTAGAAATTCACACATACATACAAACACACATGTATATATATTATGTGGCAGGAGACGCATTGCCTGGCAGTCCTTAAATACATTATGCCGTGCTGTAATTGCCTCGCAGCTATGTTTTGCTATATGCATATATGTATGTATATATAATAATATAAGTTTCTGTGAGAGCATGTGTTTCAAGCGTGAAATTGGTAGGCGAAACCGCTAATGTGCGCGAATATTTCTTTGACTATTTCTTGAATGTTTGGTTGTTCGTCGGTACTTGTGTGCGTGTGTGTGTTGATATATATGTGTTTGTTATTAATATGTATGTACTGTCTGTGTGTGTAGTTTGCTAGCGTCACCACTCTTGCTGTTGGCAATTAGATGTGTCGTAAATCAGGCGTTCAGTTGAACGCTTTCAACAGTTTAAGTTTGCCACAAAAGTTGGGCGCGCTAAAATATATGAAAAGCTATATTTAGTACAATTTGAAGTAAATCTTACGTAATTAATTAATTTTGAATCATAGAAAGCATCAAAGTAATATTTACAAAATATTTTCCTAGTGAAAGTATTTTTTACTCACCACACCAGCGCCACCTTGTGTTTAATTTTCTACACATTATACTGAAATCACTGAAAAATTTCTTCTAGGATTCTTCAGCCAAGCGTACAGAGTAAATTGTTCATAATAAGAGAAATTTCGCTGGCAGTATTTTGTAAAGCATCAATTTATATATACACCGCGGTCTAGAAAACATCTGGAGTGTTGAGGTACTTTTAATCAAAGCCGCGTTTTCACTATGCCAATATTATACCAGTTTATATAATTTAGTGTTTCGAGGTGGCAAGTGATATTTTTTGAGGAGTTATATACAGTTGCTAATCAAAGCAATTTTTCGTGCTTTTTTCCGTTTAAGAGACATTTTATTTAATAATTTAATATGAATAATGCGCATTTACTTACATTTATAATGCATTTGCATTACTCACACCAATATGTACACCGACTTCCGCTTAAGTAGACATGCAATGACGCCATAAATGTGTGAAAATGAGTACTCAATGGAAGATGAAAAAATAAAAGCGCTCACTTATTGCAATGCCAATGAAACAGTTCAAAGTCTTCACTTCTACACAAAGTACGTGCCACACACAAACAGCATTTAGTGCAACAAACGAGTCGTTGTGGCAAACACAAATTGCTACTCATGCGTTACAAAGAAAAGGAAGAGACTCAGTAGGAAAAATCAGCACTGAATCATTTTTTAATAAGTTTGTCGGGAAGTTTGTAACACCCATAAGGAAACGTCGGAGAGCTTATAAAATAGATATATAAATGATCGGCATGATGAGGTGAGTCCATTTAGTCATGTCCGTCTGTCTGTATATACGCGAACTAGTCCCTCAGTTTTGTAGATCGATCTGAAATTTTGCACATATCGTTTTCTCCAAAAAAGCTGCTTGTCGGAATCGCCGATATATCCGATATACACTACAGCATATATCTGTCATACAAATTAAACGAACGGAAACAAGTGCTTGTATGGTAAACTTTTTGATTTGAGAAGGTATCTTCACGAAATTTGGCACGGTTTATTGTTAGGGGCAACAGTAAAGTTATCGAAATTTTTCTTTTAGACCGGATATCAGTTCAGATCAGCTTATAACTATTATAAAACTGAAAAAGTTGGACCAGTTTTATTATATTAAGTAAAGCTTGAAAAAGAGAGATTCCATTTCCTTTGATCCCGGAATAAATTGTTAAAGGTTGCCGTTTTTGATTTAATATTTCGCTTCTTTGTGAATAGTTCTGTAATTTTTCGTCGCTCACTCCCCTCGTGCTACCATAAAAGGCATTCGTCAATGCGTTATTCGCAATTCAATTTACTTATTTTAAATTTCATTTGATCTCTAATTGTTGTTGTTGTTGTTATTGTTTTTGCGGTTGTGCGTCGTCTAACGAGTGATGTTGACGCGCAACGCGTCAGGCAGCCATAATTCATATACACAATCACTTATATGTATACTTACCTACATACATTTACATTGAATTTCAATGTGTGGTAAGGGGGGAAGATGGCGCGCATACACCAAAGACATTCCAAACTAACCAATTAAAAAGCAATCAAAATCGTTTTGTGAAAATCACAGCAAATAAATATTTTTCTTGCTTTGATGACTTTGAAGCGTCGAATATGCATGAATTCATACATACATACATACAATATTTATGTGAAATCATACATATATACACTCATATATATTTACATGCAAGTAAATGTTTATGAATCCATAGAGAAGTGAAAATAGTAGCTGTGTAAGAGCAAAGGGTGAAAAAGCAATGAAGTGATGGAGAAGTATGAATAAATTTGTGCTCAATGTAACGTTACAAATTGGTTCGATGACGATTTTGGCTATACTTTTTGTTTGAAAATTCGAAATTCTCGGTGTATTGGAAAAATCAAAATTGTGTGGAATTAACACAAGTGTCATAGTTGGGTTACAATGTGCAGGGGCGTAAAAAAATGTGCAAGAAAATGAAGTAAAATTATTTTTGATGTTAGTTTACAGTCTATGGCGAGTGAAAATTAAATCAATCTTTTTGAAATGTACGTAGATCAGAATTTATAGACCAGTGCAGAAGTATGTAAAAATGGTAAAAACAACAAAAACTTGGTTATTTGAAGTTTTTACATAAATTTTGAGGTTATGTGAAAAAAGTTTTAACAGGTTGTAGCTCTCAAACTGAGACTTGAGCTATCGATATATTAATGTTTTAATATTTATAGCCATGACATATCGAAATACGTAAAAATCTATGTTATTTTATTTGGCACTACGCAATAATATATAAGATATATACTTAGGTGACCTCAAACTATAGAAATAAAACATGGACAATTTCGAGGAGACATTAAAATCAAGCAAACAATAATAAAAGTGGAATATTTTTTCTGCTTGTAAATAAATAAAAACATAAAAACTACGACAAATACTGGCGACAAAGAAAACAACTAATATCGCTGACAAATTCGGAGGAAAACTAAACACAAATAAATTAAAAAAAAGCTTAAAAGTAATACAAATAAACAAAATGCAAAGCAATGAGCCGTTTACACAATTTTGTAGGTGACAAACTGACGAAAATCGCCGCACTAAGCTAAAGTCGTAAAGACGACAAAATACGAAAAGTAATAATAAACAAATGAATTGTCAACACGAAGAATAATTTGTTTAGATTTTACTACGCAAATGAAGATATAAAAGCGTTGACTTGTAAATAAACACAAACATAATTATTAGAAAAATATTTTCATCATAACTACAAAAACAAAAAAAAAAAACAAAGGGGCAAACAAAAAATAATTATAAAGCGCCCAAAGCAAATCACGCGAAAAATATTAAAACCTTTTGTGCGGCCATAATGAGCAGCTTCTGATTTCCACAATTTCGTAATTGCATGAAATGCTAAAAGCAAATAAATTAGAATTAAAAAACCAAAAGAAAAGTAAAGCGATGAAAATACAAATGAAATTCACGTGCGACCGAAGGTTAATAACAGCTGCTGTAGCGGCTAAAAAATACACCTACATATACATACACACATATTTTTTCGATAAATGCAAACAAAAAATACGAAAAACATCTCAAATTTACGCACTAATTAGGCTTCCTAGGCAGCGAGCAATGAATGCTTGCCGCCGCGCGCTCACCTGTTGCTGTTTGCTCTGCTCAAGCAAAGCAGAAGAAAGCACGACTCGCTCGAGTGCTATTCTTCTTTTTACAAATATTTGCTAGAAACTTGCAGGCAGTGACGTCATTTGGGTTGCGAAAGCTATACAAGGCATTTTTTTCATAGGAGGGGTATAGGCAAGATTTAATAATTTTACGACACAATGTTTGTTTTGGGATTCTCATTTCTTAAGCGGAAGGAAAACATTGCATAAGTGGCATGGATTTTGACTGATTGTAGATTTCTCTAATTGTTTTGAAGCTATCATATATATATATATATATCATGCTTACTCAAAAAGTAGGGTGAATCGTTCTTTTTATATTTCCATCCTACTCACATATAGCTCGATGATATGTATGCGGAGAAGAGGCTACTAGGAGTAGGCTCCGCGGCGCAGTGATCCAAATTATTAGGGTTGCATTCACAGTGAGAGAGGATTTCCTTTGCTGGGTTCTTTAAGTGTCCGGTTTCTTGGAGTCTGATGGCAACAAATTTCGAGATCTTAACGCTAAATAATAGCGTAAAGTATAACATTTTGTTGCTGGCATCAAAATTAAAATCATTAATTCACATTCACACGAGCTCGTAATGTCCTGAGATGAGAAATATATAGAACTATGGAATGTACGACCTCTACGGAATGTCTTAATACGATTTTTGTGAAAAGCGGAGAACTTTCTTGATCGCATCGATAGTGTCGGTATGAGATTACTGAATTACTACTTGTTTTATACTCATTATTTTCTATTATAAGTAAAAAGTTTATGTGGTAGGGTTTTTTTACTTGAAGGATGATCGGCTTATTAGTAAAATCTGAAGTTATACAAATAATTATAGTCTAAAAATTTAAATATGTAGTCAGTAGATCTTTTGTATATTTAGGTTTAGAAGTGATTAGATTTCGAGATAGCAACTTTTCGACGAGCAAAAAAATATTTTGAAAATTTTTGCGTCCGATCCATTTGATTTGTTAGAAATTTAATATTAATTTTCTTACTTTCAGCACAAATTTGCATTTTGAGGGATCTGTAAGTGAAAAGAGATATTTATTATAACATTCCTTCCTTATTAACATCAGATTTCTGTGAAATCCCCTGGTAACTACACCAAAAGTAATGAAGTTTACTGTTATGCGAAAACTTTCGAAGTATATGTTGCTTTCCATTTCAGTTTAGTTGCCACGTGGCGCTGTAAAAAATATAATAACAACAACAACAAGTGCAAAAACACCACACGCGTGGACACACTCAACTAAGTCAACTTCAACCCAAGCAGGTTGCGGTCTCAGCCAACGAAGCTGAAACTTTGCAGCCAACTAACTCAACAAAATGGTATTAAGCGAAAACTGAAAATTAAAGAAAATAAAATGAGAAACACAGCAGCCACCTGCTTGATTTTTTGCACTTATATAACAAATAAGCTGCCACCCAAAACATCTGCAAATATGTACTTTAACCCACAAAGCAGCGAGATGACGCCGTAAAGCAGCAACCAACCGAGAATGTGCCAGACAGCAGGACGAAAAATATTAATGAAAAAGAAAGCCAACCGCCAAACGTCATAACCATTTTTTGGCTGTTTATTATGACATTTCCGGTTTATAACTTTGCATTTTCGCAAAAACAAAAATAAAATTTTTGATTTAAATAAGTAAGGCAGCGCTATGTTCGGGTGTAACCGAACATTTTATACTCTTGCAGCCAAAGCCAGGGAAATGCCATCAAAACTTTATATAAAAAAAATGCAAACACTTTTCAATGAGGTATATGGGGGCTAAGGGAAATAGTGACCCGATTCAACATATTTTTGACATACAGACATACTATTATCAGAAAAGGATTCTCTAATTTCAATTACATATCTCACACATGGTGCGATGTTTTCGAGAAAAAGTCAGCCATAGGCTATGGAGTCCACATTTCCGGTATCTGGGTGCTTTAATAGTTACGGTCCATTTTCACAATTTTAAGACTTGATATAAGCCTATTTCTATCTCGATTAGTTTTAGTTGATACAATCAACCGTCAGGTGAACAAAACTATTATACTCTGTAGCAACATGTTGCAATTGTATATATAAGAAGAAAAAAAATTAAATGAAAAATGGTAATAAAAAATTCGGAATAAGTAAAAAATCATAAGTTGGGTAAACGTGTTTTCGGCAGGCAGTATTGTAAATATATGTATGTATATATTAGGGTAAGCCAAAAGCTAAGGCAAGATTTGAGCTTAATTTTAAAAGGTGTCGGTGGTCAAGGTCTTCAATATAAATAACATGTTAAAAAATCTTTTTTTATTAAAAATATCATAATTTTCGAACTGTTTTTTTAAGTTTTACAACGTGGAATCTTGTAGAGCTCAGAATTTCCTAGAATTTCTAACACGTCATAAATCCGTTTAAGATGAAAATTTGAATATCGCGGTTTCTTCTTATTTTTTTCAATTCCATATCATACCTTTCGAACTGTTTATGGTGAAATTTTTTGTATCATTGAATTTTGTAGAGTATAAAGCTTTCTAAAAAATCTAGCTCAATGGAGTTTTTTTTTAATTCAATATCATAATATTTTTTTCTTGCTGGGCTATTGTTTTCTCTGTATTTAGCTTAATTTTAACAAGATAAATTTGATATGCTAGTTTTTGGCTCACCCTATTGTTAGTATACAGTTATAGAGTTGGCAGTTTGACAGCCTTGCGGTGGGTGTTTGCTTACAAAATGACCACAAAAATCATAAATTAATTTTTACATTTCGTTTTTCACGTAGTCAACGAAGCACAGCACGGCACAGCATAGCAAGGCATAGCAGAGCACAGGATAACGGCTGGCGCGTCAGTTTATTTATAAGGCAATGGCTATGTGTGTGTTTGTGTGCATTTTATTACAAGTGGATGCATATACATTTGTTTTTGTATTGCACATTTGGTACTTTGTGTTGTTGTGGTGTGTGCTGCGTGGTGACAGCTGTGGCAAATGTAAAATGGAAATCGTCAACATCAGTCACGTGGCATTAAAAAGGACATCTCTCATGTGCGGCAGGCATAAATTTCGCTCTGTTGCTGTGTATTTTATTATTTCTGCGCTTTAATAAAGTTTTTTCTTTTTTTTTTAAATTCTGTTTTTTTTTTTAAGTGTACGGGTATGCATGGAAAAATTGATATTTTCCGGTTTATTTCCAGCGGAAAAATGATAAATGCGTTTCATTGCTCCATGCGCAGCGAAAACTTATAAATGTGTAATAACGCGTACATATGTATGTATTAGTGTGTCATACAATGAAAAGCCACAATTTGCCAAGAATGTGAAGAATTTAAATCAAAAATTTACTTCTTTTTTTCCTTATAAATTGAGTTATAAATGTGTCAGCGTGCGCTTGCATAGTATATGGGCGATGACCTTTCTTTATGACCTGTCCAAATTGACATTCAATTGAAAAGTTTGACAGTGCAATATTGATGATGCAAGCAAAGGGATGGTGATTTCTCAAGTAGAAAGTGGAGCCAGTAAGTTCGATAAAGGCCTGAGGTGAAGTGTTTAACTCGACGGAATTACCAAACGCGGTGGTTGTGTAGAGTTATTTTAACTCTGTCGCTTCTCGCTATCCCGAGGCGAGAATATGATGATATGAGAAAATTAAAAGGTTTGAAAGATATTAATAACGAGCTGCGTTTACGGCGTGCAGCAAGTCAACACTTTTTGCGAAGCTTAGTAGAGACTTGATACGTAATTCTGATACTTCATCCAGTCCCTTGTTGCAAGTGCTGTTGGTAAATCGCGGCCCTTAAAATCTGATAAGTCAAAACGGACATATTGCAAAGCCTTCAAAAATATAAAAAAAACTTTTGCATATAAAAAATCATATATTTATTTGGGTTAACACTTTTCGTGTTATCTTCAATAATATTAGTTTAGATTTTGGGTATTACATCGGAAGCAATTTAGCTTTGACTTTTTGAACACTATGGTGTACCAAAATTATAACGTATCAGTTGCGGTTAGAATAATGCTTAAGTGTTGACTTTTAGGAAAGTTAATGAAAAATTAATTTTCTCATAATTCCACCATAATGTGTGTATATTTTGTATATTAACATTCTTAGGTCCATACATACATATTGTAACAGAACCCATTCCGCACACACACACTTCAAATTAATAATCAAAGCCAAACGCTAACTTAACCACCACAACTACAAGTTCTTGTGACCTCACTCGGACCTGGAGCAGCTTTGCGAATTTAATTGAATGAATTTATCTACAAATAATTCGTGTAATCGCGTATTTGTCTCAACGCTCTTTTGGAGCACTTGTGAGTTATTGAGTGATTTATGGCATAACGCGCATTGAATTACCGAATTATTGTCAAAACATTATGTGTCTTTGTGTGTATGTATGTATGTACGCAAGCGACGGGAGTTTGTCACTCGATGACTTTGGGGTGATAGAGCGTATTTCCTTTTCACAGCGCAGCCGACGCTGACTTATTTATTGAGGCATTTAATTAATTGCAAATATAAATTACCGAATAATTAAACCGAAGATAAGACAAACAACCAAGAGGGCAGCGAGGTTGTGCGGTAAATTTGATTTATTTGCATGCTGAATTAAGTGGAATTTGTTCCTGAAGTTAGAAGAAGTGAAGATTTTTGAAAATCGGCGGCTTTAAAATTTTCTAAAAATATTAATATTAACATTCAAAAAAATATAAACATTAAAATTTTATAAAAAATATATTTATTAAAAAATATGTAAAAATTAAGTTAATAAAAGAAATTAGGAGTTAAAAAAAATTTTAAACAAAATAATTTTAAAAATGAAATATAAGTAATAAAATCTTATAGAAAAATTATAAATCGTGTGGAAAATATAGAAATTGGATTTTATCAAAAATGTAAATATTAAAATTTTAGAAAATTAATATAATGTTTCAAGTTTTATTAAAAAATATAAATAATAAAATTGTTAAAAATTATTTAAATTAAAATTTTGTAAAAAAATACGTATTAAAATTTTATAAAAAAAGTATAAGTCTTCAAACCTTATAGAAAAATATATATGCAAGTATGATGCGTGTACAACATACAAAAATTTTTTTTTTAAATTTTTTTTTAATTAAAAATATATATATTAACATATTATAACAAAAATATAAATATTCAAATTTTAAAGAAAAATACACATTTTACATAAAATGTTAACTTAAGAATTTCATAAAAAAAATGAAATTATAAAAACTTATAAAAATATATATTTATAAACATTTTATTAAAGGAAATATAAATATTGGAATTTTATAGAAAAATATTAATTTTATCAAAACTATAAATATTAAAATTTTACTAAAAATAAATAGTAAGAAAATAAATATTCAAATTTTGTAAAAAAATTAATTTAAAAAGCTTTATAAAAAAATATATATATAAAAAAAAACTATATAAAATTAAAATTTAAAAAAATGCATGTATACACAGAAAAAATTTAAGGATGAAATATTGAGAAAATATAAATAAGCGAATTAAAGTTTTGTAGGAAAATATACTATACATATTACAAAAAATACAAATATTCTAAAAATATTATAAATGTTTCAATTTTGTAATAAAAATATACATATTAAAACTTAAATTTGCAAATTTTTTTCTTCTAATTTTTTATTGTTTTTTTTTGTGTTTAAAAAAAATGTTAATATTGCAATAATACAAAACAAAAAATAAATATTATATTGTTAAAAAAATAAATAATATTAATGTTTTAAAACGAAATATTTTTCAAATTCCTCTGAAAATATATTAAATTCTACATGCAAATAACTTACACACACACATAAGCATGGGCTAGCATATTTCATTTCAATTAGCCAACTTTGTAATTGACCAAATCCAGCTACCGCTAGCCATAAACGCGTCACGCAATACAAACAACATTAACCGTTAGCCACCATTGAGTCAGGAAGTCATAAATTTTCTTTAACTCACACGCATAGTCTGGCAACTATGCGCGCACACTGTAGCCGCTATGTGGTGGTTGTGGCGAGTTTCGCATTATTTTTTGTATTGTTTTTGGTTTTTGCAAACAGTAGACGCCTACATTAACATAAAGTGGTTCAACAGTTGAATGACTGATACGCTTGCATGTGTGTGTTCATGTGTTTGTGTGTGTTCATGTGTGTATTGTGCGCAAACGCCTAAAGCTATAAACTTAAATGCCATTAGATGTCCAACGGCACTGGTTGTAAACTGGTGCAGGTAATAACAACAGCAGCAACAACAACAACCGCAAGAAAAGACCGAGAGCAATAAAGCATAACACACAGGTGCCAATTTTACCACCTCTCTACCTGGCGGGCTGTCCACACACACATATATATATAAATATGTACATAAGTGAATGTATGTGTGTATATGTATGTATATATTGGCTTGTAATCGCATTTGCTCTATTCAAAGATTTGTGGCAGCTGATTTGATTGCAATGAAATGGTTGACATGCCGGCTGGTAGCCGCAATCGGTTAGGTTATAATGAATGCCTGGTGGGCAGTCAGGCATACATATTTTGCAATTAAATCGATTGCGTGGTGTGCGATTGGTCTGCGTGTTTTTGTTACCTTTTGAGTTCGCGTTTGTCGCCTGTAGCGAAAAGTGTCACCTGCATGCTGCTGTTTGTTCGTCGGGTAACGGTAGGCGCTTTTAAGCTGTCTGTCGCTGGTTAGACAAAATTGAATATAGCAGCATTGCGGCGAACGCTGTGTGGGTAATTATTTCCAGTGGGCTTGCGGTCTACAGAATTTTGGGCAACGCTTTCAAATTTTTGTTTAAAAATTATTTCAAATATTTTTTTGCAAATTCACTATTTTATAGGTTCACTGGACACTCGATAGAAACATTTGCTCTGATTTTTTTTAAACTATACAAGTTTAGCTTAATTTTAGAGCTTTTCAAAGACTAGATATATATAAGGAGTTGTGTCAATAAATTGACGGAAAAATATTAGAAATGCGAAAATACTTTCGAGCTCAATTTGTAGCTAAGCTAATCTTAATTGTTAGCGTTTTTAAAAATAGAAATAACAATAAAGCTCTAATTCTAACGAAACTTATTCCAGAAAGTGCTTTCCCAAGCTTTTGCTCCGATCGATGCATCATTTTGGACTTAATGACAAAGAACATATAATGTTATTTAGTCTTAAGTAATAAATCGAATTATTTTCAGAAAATAGTTGGTTCTCGCAATATAAGGTTTACAGAAATTAAAGTATAGAAGCAGTATTGTAGTATTTTTCGAGAGACTTAGCTCTCAGCGCTTAATTAAGCTACTATTTCCATAAGCTAAATAAGTGCTCAATGCTTGAAGATGCACCTTTAAGCGCTTTAGTATTCAGCGCTTAATTCAGCAGTCATCACCTTAAGCTGAATAGTTGCTGAATGCTAATGTAAAAAATGCTATAATACTGATCTTCAATCCAACCTTATAGTTGACAACATATTGCTTAGCAGAGCTTTTCAGAGCTTTCAATATTATATTTTATATGAAAGCTGTTATTAGAAAAAAGAATATTTTAAATTATGTCATAAAAATATATTGATAAAAGTTCTGAAGCTTTTATGTACCGATTTTGTTATACAATAGTTAACTTAGCTGTTTTTTCTGACATATTTTAATTTTTAAACAAAACAAATTTTACCAAAACTTTGGGAGCTTTGAAGCTTTTATTTAGCTCTAATTTTATTTTTGACAACCGTGCTCAAACGTTTACAAAAATTTTTTATTGAAAAGTAATATTATTACATATACTAATAAGTTTTAAACTGTTAAATATTTTGCAATCGTTTTGAAAGTCTCTTAAAAGCTCATTAAACCACTCATAGCTTTCAATTCGTTAGCTCTTCAATAAAAGCAAATTCCTTGTAAGTGTCGTTTTAAGGGGCTTTAAACTGCGTACTTTAAAATTGCGCTCTTTGTGTGGCGTCAGCTCGTAAGCCGCTTTCATTTTAATGCATTTGTGCACGTCTAGCGCCATCTGTCGTCGCTGCCATTAAAACCCATATTCGCGTAATTCAACTGAGCTTTTTTTTTTCTTTACGACCAATAAAGCAACATTTACATTCACATTTCCATTTCCTTATGCTCCTTTGGCACCCCGAAGCCATTTTGGACGTTGATGTGACATGTTACTATGCCATCAGTGCAGTTTTATGAGTCAGCAGGGGTGAGCGAAAAACGGGAAACGTTTTAATACAATAAGAGTGCATTGTTGCTTTAGAAAGTTATGATATCGAAGAGGCGGTTCTGATGTTGTTTTGCTGATGTGTCTGTATTGTGGGGTTTGACGCCTTTTGACGCCAATATCTTACGAAAAAAGTGATTGAGCCCTAAAGAACACACAGTGGAAAACTGAGCTCTAGCCGTTGGGCATGCTCCAGGTGGAGCTAAGCTGGTGATATCTTTTAGTGTGGGTAGAACATATGCTCGCCTAGACCACCAGTAGCGTTTGAGCCACTTAGATAACGCGCTTCAGTGTCGCCTTGTGTCCAGTAGTTAGTAGCTGCGGCAAATATTTGCGTGTAAATGTAATTGACATGTTTTTAATTATTTAATTAGTCGTGCTGTTAGCATCATTTTATATGTATTGACATTTACATGCATTTATTAATTTTCACGCAGAAATGGCCACGCACATTTTTACGTCGTTATTTGTGGTCTATTGCCACAATGTATGCATGTGTATGCCGCGACCGTAATCATATCGCACAAGCAATGCAAAAAAAAAAAAAAAATTTGGCACATATACACATACAATTTTGATTATTTTCAATTTAATCTTGCAGTTTTATTTATTTTCTATTTTTTCGACTTATTTTCCTCAACAAACATTCACTTTAGTTTTGGTTATCGGCTTTTTAACCCAACTTCGCCGCCCACACGCAGCCACGTGCAACTGTGTGTGTGCTGATTATTTGCGATTTAAATTTTAATTTATGCAATTCATTTATTTATTGTATTATTACGGTTTCGTTTTGTTTTTCTGCTCGCCGCCGCAGGTACGGTATACGTATTGTTGTTGTTTTTGACGTTATTGTTTTGTCTGCCGCTGCTTTTTTTGTGAGCGTTACTATGCCGGCTGTCACCACACAACGGTTTGTTGTCGCTTTGAATTTAAATTAAATTTTTTTCCCAAAAATTATATGCCCACATGGATTTATTTTAGTAATTTTTTTCATTAATTGTGTTGTATTTGCTTCAGCGTTACGGTATTTAATCGTAAGCCGCTACAGCCGCAGGTTTCGATTTAAATTTGGTAAGGCACGCGACCGCAAAGCTTGAAACGTTTAGTTCTATAAAAGTGTGCATAAATTCATGAGCGTGCGCGGGTAAATATAATACCGAGTTTGCGGACGGGACTTCGGTATTAATATTTTGGAAAGTTTTTTATAATTCAAATATATGTTTTGTCCACCATCTTATTCAATTTTGTTTTTAAATCTGATTTTGCGGTATCAATTTCGTGGGCTATTCCGATAATTACGGGATTTTAATTTCTTGTATTGAGCTTGTTTACAGAACTTTAGTTTACAATTTTGAAAAAATCCCGAATTTTGCAGAATTGCACAATATTATTTTAAACAACACCGCCTACAGTATGCTGCGCATTTGCATTAAACACATTTGAATTTTCGAATGCAATCCCGAAAATTTCGGGATTTTTATTTTTTGTATTAATATTGCTAACAGAACTTTTGACAACAATTTTGAGTGAGTCCCGAAAATTTCGGGATTACCAAATATTTTTTACAATAATCTCGTCTACAAAATTTTGCACATTTGCTACGAACATATACGAATTGAATACGAAAACGTGCAAACTGTATTAAAACGAGTGTATATTTAGAAATTACCGTTAAACTGCTGCTGCCGCTATGAATTTGGGAAAATCGCTGGTGCGAAGCTTACGATAATTTGCAGTTTGGCTGTGCGAAACCAACAAAAAAGTTTTACAGTTTCGTTCGTAATAATATTGAGTTTTTAAAACTCTTGCATATGTATGTATACATGCACATTTGCAATTTTTTTCGTTTATGTGTGTGTTTTATACTCAGTATATTACATAAATGTCTGTATGTATATGTAAATGCGGTCTAAATCCATTTTCATGGATTGCGATAAAAGTGTTTGTGCGATAATTTGCGGTTTGGTAGCATATCAATTGGTGATTGGTATTTGAAGCGCATAGTGGTAGTATTTTTTATATTTAAACGACTTCATAGTAATTATGCGGTGGCCTAACAATTAGGTTTACAATGTAGATATTTGTATATATTGTATGTATTTTAATATTTAAAAATTTTCACGAGAACATGACAATAATACGTTTAAACAAATTTGGCTTTGGTTTTGTTTTAATAATTTAAATAACAATGTTTCATAGAGTGGCTTAAAATCACCTTAAAAGTATCATTAGAGTTGCGATTGTCACAAAGCCTGCATTTATTGAGTAGTGAAAAGCTAAAGTAGCTGGCATAAATAAAATAGTTTGGTACGAGTACATACTCTTGACTATGTATTTCTAATATTTCAGCGAAAAATTTGGCTAAGTAGAGTTGGGAGTTCAGTACGAGTTCACACAGGGCAACTTTTGTCGTGACGGCCATGTTTATTTACGGATTTGTGTCAAATTACTATGTCAGTGTGTACAGTAGGGTTCTTACAGTCGTTTGATATTTCCTGATCCGAGCACGCTCTGATTTCAGTAAAGTTAAAAATTATCTTTCCACTTTTATCAGTTCACTTTGAGGCACAATGTGAAGGCACTTAAATGCAGTAATTTATAGATGGCATACCAAATAGATTTGTCTACAAAATTTTTTTAAACACAATATTTTACTATACATTTCTTATATTCTCGTATATCTATATATTAAATGTATGTATGTAAGGTAATTGTGTCACTCTAGGCTTTTAAGTGCATTCCTTATTAGCAACCAAGCGCAATTGTGGCACATCTTTCTTTTTAGCAATGTGATGATAAAATATTTGTATGCAACATTTAGTTTGAAATATCACAGTTAAGTGGCACAAAGCGAATAGTAGGTGAGAGGCAATGTGAAATATATACACATATGTATATAAAGGGTGTTATTTTAGACATTTGGATTTCAAGAAAAAATAAAACGCATATAACTAAATGTTATAGTCAAGAATTTAGCTTTTTTTTATATAGAGAAGGCTTTGCCAAAAATGATTTTGGGCAAGTGACCGCCACGGCTAACTCGTATAAATTTCTGCTCAGAGGCCCAATTTTCGACTAATTTGCAGCAGTTGGTGCCGTATGTTAGTAATAACGCGTCAAATTTTCTCACCCAAGGCGTCAATTGTCTCTGACCTATTTGACTAGACAAGCTACTTCACCTAGCCTCACAAAAAAGAGTTTAGCGTTGTTAAAATGCACGGTTTTGGCGGGCATGCCACAGGCCCACTACGCGAAATAAGGCACTCACCAAAAATTTCCTTGAATAAATTGATTATATTGTTGGCTGTATGGCATATAGCGCCGTCCTGTTTTCACCAAAGGTTGTCCACATCAACATCCTCCAATTCAAGTACGAAACAGTCATTAATAATGGCTCTATAGCGTTCCTCATTGAGTGTAAAAGTGAGCTTCATCGCTGAACAAAATGTTTTTGTGAAAATCGGGATCGGTGGACATCTCATTTATGTCTTAACCTGCTCTGAAACTCCAAATGTAGGAGAATAATTTTAGGGGTTCTCAAACTAACTCAAAACCTTCGTAAATGAAAAAGTGCTCTCTATCCATTACTATTTTTACCAAAGAAGGTGGGAAAAATCCATTAGCAATACAATTAGACTCAAATGTTAAGTTTTCAAAACTAGTCACGAAAACTAATAAGCATGCCACAAAACTGAAAGAAAAATAATATGAGGTAGAATCACAAATCAAGATCGCACACATACATACACACATAGAAATTTGCAATATTTAGCAGTTAATTGGCAAACGTGCAACAAAACGCAAAAATCTTAGCTAAATATATTGCATATATAACTTGCAACAAAAATTCGCAGCAACACACTTTTATTTCTGCATATCTTTTTTGCATTCTTCACACGACTGAAAGAGAACGTGGCCAGAATAACCACATTTTAAGCCGCACACACACAATATTGTGCGTGCAACAAAGTAACAAAAACAACCTAACCAAATGGCAGAAACAACAACTGTCGCAGAGAAAAGCAGCTAAAATGGCAAAACGCTTGCGAAACCGAGTTTGGGATTAGAAAATTTTGCATTTCGCATTTCGCTGCTTGCAACGCATGTGCCACGCCGTCGTATAGACCTACACGCCACATGCATTATGGCAGTTGTAGAGTGACATGCTGATTTAAACGTGGCGTTGCCAACTAATTGCAAACCATAAATTTACGCACAAATCACGTTGCATGCAACAAATGTAAATGTGTGTGTGTGTGCGCACGCTTGAGAGCAGTATGACTGTGGTATGCCGACAACAATAAAGGTTAAAACAAACAGCAAACAAGCATGCAAATTACATATGCCATGACAGTTGGAAACTAATGTTGCAACATGAGTATGGGTAGCAGCAGTGACAGCAATGCAGATACGGATAAAGCGTGTAACAACCATAACAGCACTGGCTGGCAACAACGTTGCAGTGGCAGCAAAAGGCTCAAATTTTGAAATGCTATTAAGAGGTAGCAACAGCGTTGGCAATGACAGTGCGTGCAGCAAGCTGTGCGAATAGGTTTACATACATATTATGTAAACATACAATGTATGTCTGTATGTGCGTGTTGCATGTGGCCGCAACTCAATTTCATTGCTCGTGCTTACTTTGGGGCGAAATTAATTTATATTTTCACTGCTACTGCAGCCGCTACTGCTGCTGATGCAGTGCGGTGAGCAAATATTTTTGCATTTGTTGTTGCCAAAATCACGTTTGTTATTGTTGCAAACTGCTTTGGCTGTCACTGAAGTGCGTTTAACCGCTATTTGTGTAGTTTGAAACCGTGTTGCAAGTTTGCATCTACTTGCAACATGCAACAAAACTAGTTATTTTTTAGTTTTGTTGCTAACGTTTGCAACTAAATAAACATATAAAAGTAAGCATTTGCAAACTTGCAACATTGTTGTTTGCCACGTAAAGAGTTGTAAAACGTGCCGCAGTGACACAAACAAGATATGGTGGCGACTGCTTTTAGTGCCATTTACCAAATTATTGAAAACAGTAGTTGTTTTGCTTGCTTCATCCAATGCACTTTTTTGTGTTGAAAGTTAAAAGTTGGTGGCAAGCAATATTTATAAGTCCGCAACTTAGTGCACTATTTTAAATTTACGAGTATGTAAAGCCACTTATTTGTTGTTCTTGTTTTGTTTGCAACCCACTCATACATTGCTGCCACATATCGCTTAAAAAGGATGCGTTGCACGTTTTGGCTATTTCAAACGCAGTTGTGGTGATTTGTGTAGCAGCTGTTGCCTTTTGCTGTTAGTTCTTGTTGTTGGTGTTTTAGTGGGTATTTACAAAGTTGTTTCCACATGCATAGCAGCAACATATTGCTTACTAGTCTTACAGCAAAAACTGTTTTCTTTCTGTTTTTCGCTCGACTTGCAGCAATTGTAGTTGGTTTTGTTGTTGTTTTTAGTTTTGTACTTGCACCTGTGCCGCACCCATGGCGCACATCGCATAACACACATTCGTAACAAAAGCAGTAACACGCCATGCAACATTAACTAACTCTTTTGCCAGCATCTGTTGTATACCTCACCGTGGCATGCCACATGCTGCGTCATCTCGTATGTAGGCAGTGTGTATGCACATTGCAAATCACGAACAGCGCTGTCATTGCTGGCGCGCTTTCCCACTATTACCAGTCTACTGGTCTACGCTGTTGTTGCTGTTGTGGTAATTGCCGCGTCCACTTGCTACGGCATTGTTGCATGTCGTTATTATCTATTAAATGCGCACATAAAAATCACTCAACTCAACGGGCCTCAGTTATTCGTGCAACACGGTAGCACAGCTGCCATGATCCCATGTGGCATGCAACAACTATTAGTTTGCCACAAATTGCAAGCGAGCAAACCGACCAGTTACCAGTAGTATTGAGTAGTAAAATCGTTGCAAGTGCATCCGTTGCGCATACAACTATTTTGTTTGCAGTCGCATAGGCGCGTTGCATGCATGTGTTGCCACATTATAAACTACATATGCATGTGCGTGTGTGTTGCCCCTTGAGTGACAACCGGAAAACATCAGCCATCAGCTATGCAACAACGATTAGCATGTTAATTTGTTGTTGCTTCTGTTTGGCCTGCCACTGGATAATTGCGTTGTCATTTTGACAGTACATAGTTGCAACAGCAGCAATAACAACGGAAACCCCCAATAATTATGTACTACAATTACTTGGTGGCAACATGCTTCATCACAAATTATGTTGCCATTCAAATATTAAAAGCCGCACAGGACCACCAGCAGCACCAACGGAAGTAGCATATTGCCGGTGGCACATGTAAGTGGCTTGTAGCAAATAGCAAAACAATAGTTGCGTGTATGTATTGTGGCAAGTGACGGCTAGCCAAATGGGCGCTGTAGCACAACACTTGTCATACTGACTGGCGCCACAGTTGTTAATACAATAACAAAGCATGTTGCACGTACTGCACAAGTGCCATATTAGCGTCAACGCTGTTATGAGTGTTAAGTTTAATTGAATGTGCAGTTAAATATGTTTTAAATAAGCGGTGATTTTGAAAAAATTGCTACTTGCAACATGTTGCATGCCACATTTTTATTTTGTTCTTGATTTGTTAAAAGCAGCGTACATGTTGTTCTTTAGCCATTTGCTGCAACTATCTATCTATGTACCCATGTGGCATGTCACCAATTATGTGCAATTGTATACATATGTTTACAACTTGAAACTTGCTGCTAATTAATGCCTCACAGCACCGTTGCTGTGTTGAAATTTTTATGTACTTATTAACAATTGTTGCATGCATTTGTTGCCGCGGCTGTACTGCTATGCTTATGGCAGCTAAACCACTTGCGCGTTTAAATACGTGCTAGTCACGTGCTACTGCATGCAAATCTAAAAAGAAAATTTTGAAATAATTATAAAATTAATTATAGTGGTCCCTTAGTGGTCACATTTTTTTTTCCAAAATTATTTTATTTTAGAAATTTTTTTAAACCATATATATTCTATTTTTTACATTGTTTATGGGTTCAAAACCTTAGGCCACCTCTAATAAGCTCTAATACCGTTATATAACTTTTTTTCTTGTACCCTAGTACTAGCAGGTTTCTAACCCGAAATCAAGATAAGCCAGCTGCCGTCAAAAATTACGCGCACGCTAAAATGCATGCAGTCAAATTTACGTGCCTAAAGAATGTGCAAAGTTGCAGCTAAGTGTGCTTATTAAGCGGCGTCTGCAATTATTCATAAATTACAGGCAGCATGCAAAGCTACACGATGGCAATTGCAACAAAAGCAGTAGTAGTGAAAATCGGAGCAAGTATAGAAGCACATACACATGTATACATATATTCCCGTGCCACATGTTGCAACTATGTACGTACATACGTAGGTGTAGCAAAGCAGATGTTGCAAATTGTTTATGGCAAACGCGTGTTGACGCGGTTAATGAGCTGAATAGCTTTCGTTTTTGTTGTTATTGCTTGGCCGCCAGATTACCATTAATGCTGTTGTTGCCACACAGTTGCAAGCAATTGCGATTTTCGTTTGGCTTCGTGGGCTTACAGTACTTGCAACCTAATTTCGGTTTTGGTGGTATAAAATGCGCTTGTGTGTTGCATTAAAGTGGCATGTGGCACAGTTCGTGCCACGTACGCTTGTGAGTGGATTTAAGCATTACATTAATACCTATGCTGTAGAAATTCAATAGCAGTTGCTTAAGCAAATGGAAGCTAATTAAATCGTATTATACTAAGGAAGCTATAAATGTGTAGATTCATGCCACAACTTTACAACTATAACTCTTGTAAAAGTTGTAATAAAACATAAGCCTTCAAGAGAGAATCTACTTAACCCTAAAATACACGACTTTAACACGCTAAATTAACTATGACCAAATAAATATATATCATATATATATGTGTATATAAATATTGTAAATATGTACGTGGAACACAAACACGCTCACTCTGATAAGCTGCCGATAAACTTTTCGCCAAATTAACACAAAATATCAACACCATCCAATTTATATCGCTTAAACTTTTACCAACGTTATTTATTGGTTTCACCTGTTACATACGCTAACCTGCGCACACAGCTACACACATTTACATATATGTGTATATGGCGTAGCTTTTTACTGGACCACCTTTGCTATTTTTATTAATTCGATCAGCCTCAAATTTTGGTTTGCATAAACCAAACTAATCGGTGAAATTCAATAACTTTTACCGAAACTTTCGCTCACATATAAATATATATATATATATACTTCTATATACATATATAGATAAAGATATTTAATATTTGGCATACATATATATATGTATACCATAATAAAGAGTGGATTTTAGACATGTTGTTTTCAAGAAAACATAAAACGCTGAAAATTAAATATTATGACCAAGTATTTAGCTTTTTTATAAAGGAAAGGGTTTGCCATTATGTTTAAAAAATTATTTCGGACAAATTTTCGGCTCGCGTATCGAGAATAACTTTATATTTCATTGGCTGTATGGCATATAGCGCCATACTCTTGCTACCAAAAGTCGTATAAATCAACTTCCTCCATTTCAGTTACGAAAAAGTAATTAATCGTGGCTCTTTAGCGCTCCTCATTGACTGTAACAATATGGCGGACATCATTTTTGAAGAAATAAGGATCACTGATTACTTCTGCCAATAGAGCACACCAAACAATTACTTTTTGAGGTTGCAACGGCGCCACAACAATGGTTTGTGGATTATCATCTTACCAATCATTTCAATTAAAAGTGAGCTTCATGCCTGAACAATATTTTCTTGTGAAAATCGGTATCGGTGTTCGTCTCGTTTTGCGCCCATTCACCGAATGTAGTTCCGGAATACATCTATTCATTATGATATGACATACTGCCAAAAAGATCAACTCCGGTTAAAGTTTTGCCTCACTGAAAACCGCAGGTCTAAAAGAACAATCTTTATATAACTATATGTTTGTATTTTCAATCTCATCTATTTGCTATATACCATATACATAGAGTGCGCTATCTTTTAGATTGTTACATCAACAGTGAATAACTTTGGCATTTACAAGTATAAGGCATATCGTTATATATCGTTGCTATACAAGCAGAACTATCGGATTAAGGTGCTAATATGAAAAACTTTTTCATTTAATAAGATATTTTCACCAAAGTTGGACTGGGGTTTTTACCTGTGTCAATGGTAAGCTCCACAGAAATTCTTCAGATCGAGTCACTATAACATATAGCTGCCATACAAACTGACCGATCAAAATCAAGTTGTTGTAAGAAATCTTTTGTATTTGGTGTTATGGCTTCTGTTGCAACCTAAGTTAACTATTTTTCTTGTTGCTAATAGTTTGAATGGTTTTTTTCAGCAAAAAGCCTCCTTTTTTTGGCAACCCGCTTTGCTTTCAAAAATAAAATTTTGACCAGCTCTTCGATCATTATCTGTATTCATCAATAATAAAAATAATTATTGTTTTGATTTTTGGATTTGACATAATTTAAAGCATAGAAATCTTCGTCACCGCCAGACAACTTTTTTCGGATATCGTCCTACAGATCGTTTACGAGATCGAGGAAATCAAAAATTTCCAATCGTTAAAATAAATATATTATATAATAAATTTTTTATTTATTTATTAAATAAAATGCCTTTTCGAAAATAAGCACGAAAGACGCATTTTTTCTCTCTTGCAAAATGAACTTTTATTTATAAGAGTGAGTATTAAAAGTATGTTTGTACATGTACACGCACATTATACACTTCAGAATCAATAATTATTATAATCAAACGTTCACACACATATCAGCAGCAGTCTCCATCATTATTGTCATACACATAATCGATATGAGTACACTTCAACTGCACTGCAGCAACTTCAAAACAGCAAAGAGTATTCAATGTAATTGAAAATGGAAGTAAAGACACGCTTCGTCCTACAATTGAAAGAATAACTGACAAGCCAAACGAGTAGGCAGAACTTGTCAATGCTGTTATTGTTGTTGTTTTTGCATAAGCATCACTTTCCTACGTAATCTTGCGCAAATAAAACAAAAACTACAGCCTACTGCTAAACACACCATTGCCTTTTGCGCACAGTGTTGACAGTGTTGACATTGTTGCCTTTTTAATTTTTGTTTTTGTTGTTTGGTCATGCTTGCTGAGGCGCTGCTTTACATACATACACACATAATGGCTGCGCTTCCATGCACGCAACTGCCTCCTTTATGCTTTGCTATGCTGCGCTGTGCTCTGCGTCTATCGATGAGCCGTAAATTGATCTCATTAGTGGCGTACGTAAGAAAATGTGTACAACTTGCTGCCGTCGCTTGGCCCTTGCAACAGATGTGGCAATTATGCGTGCGCATTGCAAATATGTGCTAAAGCTGCTGTTTGTATTGCGTGCCACACATGCCTCAAGTGCGCTTCACTCGACTATTTGCTACACGTTTTTTCTTTTTTGCCTTTTTAGTAATATTTGTTGGCTGACATTTCAAGGAAAATTGTACAAAGTAAATGCATTAGGCTGTTGCACTGGGTCTCTGTGTCAGTAGTGAAATGCGTGGAATTTGTGATTGCTTCGGAATGAGTGCAAGTGCAGTGGCAAGTTAGTGGCTGCAGCGAAAACGAGAGTATGTAACTAAAGTGGCTACTTGCTGTTGAATAATGGAGCGAAAGTGAGTCAAGCAAGAAAAGCACTTAGAGTTGGTGCCAGGTCGGTAGCATGATATATATTAAAAAAGTCATCAAAAGGTTATCAATTAAATTTGAAACAAGGAGCGAAGTTATAATACCCTTCACAGGTGAATTTCCTATTTTAAATATTTATTATGAATAATTGAAAAGCACATTTAATAACGCCGAAAATTCGATCGATATTTCTCGCTACAAATGTCAGAAGATATTGAATATCAAAGCATTTCCTTTTTGTCTTTATCTTTGTTGTGATAAATTAAGTATGAATTGTTCCAATCAGATATTGGTAATCTAAATTTTAATCTGAATGCTGAGAATAGTTGGTGTTCAGTGTTTAAGCAAGATAACTCCGCTTTTACTGGATTCTTTTACCCTTTTTTTGGTTAAAAAGATATTGAAAATATTTTGTAAATTTTATGGCCCTAATATTTCTATGATATTTCAAAGATATTTTGACTGCGCCAAACCTGTTAAAAATTCAAAAGACATTTTTTTTCACCCAAATACTCGATCGATTTTCGTATGATTAGATTTTGTCTTCCACTCTTGACTCGGTTGTACAAACTGCTAAAGTTGATAAGTATAATTTAGAATTCCAGAAACACGTTGAATTTTTTGAGATTTTCGATATTTTTCTCCGTAAAAATCCATAATTTTGGCACCATAGACAAATTAAGGTCTTACAGATCAGCGCTTTTGTATTGGTCTAGTGTAGGGTCTAGTTAGAGTCATATTGACAAATCTTTCTAGTCGATATTTTGTTTTTATAGAAAAAGTACATCAGAATTTTTGACTTGAGCTCAAAACTAAAACCTGCGAGCGCTTTTTTCTTTCTCACTTTCTCTCTCTCTCTAATTGTATAACTCTTATTTCAATTTGTGGTATGTTAATCTCGGAAAGCTTCGATTTGGGTTAATATTAAACCAAGCAAATCAAATGAATCTCTTTAAAAATACATTATCTTCAGTAATTGAATTCAATTAGTATTCATTTCACAACGCAACCTAATTAACTTTCAATTTCGTTAAATTATCAGAGCGGACATGGATGGAATATTGATTATTGAAAGCAATAAAAAATAAATTGAGGAAAAGCAACTCAACGACGACAACAACTTGACGACAGAAAAATGATGCAACAACAAAAAATACTAAAAAAGTAAAAAAGCAATAACAACAGCAACAACCAAAATAAGAAAATAGTACATGAAAAAAGAACAACAACGAAAATATAACAGCAAATTCAGAAAAGCAACAAAATAATAGCGAAAACAAAGAAACAAAAACAAACATAAATACCATATTCAACATAAAACCAAGCTCTGACTGAACACACAGCCAATACAAAACAAACAACATTGCTTATCCATACACATATATGCGCATTCAAATGTTCAGCCCAGTTCACAAGATTTTAGGGTAATTGTGGTGACATTTAAATTTTATAGCCTCAATATGTGAATGAACGCGCATATCTGATTCGATTTGTATTTCATTTTATGTGTTTCGGCGGCGGCTTCGTCGATTTAGTAAACCGAACAGCACGTGACTGGATAATTCAAAACGAGATGGGAGTGGGTGAGTTGATATGTGTATGATGTTTACTTTTCTTATGTACCCAGTAGGAAATTGTGTAGCGAGGGAGGAAAATAGTCAAGCATTATTTAAAAAAGATTGAAAAAAATTAAAGCGAATTGTTAAAGAAATTTTGTGGTAGAAAAAATAAATAAACTCATTCATTTTAGAATTTCGGACAAAAAGTTTTTTTTATGATCTAACATTTTAATTTATTATTTTATTAAAACAAAATTTTATTTTTTTCTAAAAAATGAGATTTTAGAATTATGGATAGAAAAAATTTTTTTAAACGATCTTTTGTATTTTTTTTTGTATATAAAAAAAGAAGTATTTAAAATTTTAAGTTATAATATATTTGTGTTGCTTTTTCACACATTTGCTCAATTTACGTTTTTTTAATTTTGATTTGAAAGTTAAAAAATACATTAATTCAAATTTATTAAAAATTTATTTATGTTTTTTTAATTTTTATGTTTGTTAATTGTATTGTTTTTTCACATAATTTCTTTTTTTAATGTTTCTAGTTGACTCTACTAAATATTTTCAGTTTTTCTATATATTTTTTGTTAGATTTTATTTTTACTATATTTCTTCTATACAAGTGACTTATTTCCTACAGGCCGCTCATCTTCCGGAATTCCTCTTCACATGCTGCCCATACATTTACTCCAATGCAAGTGTTTCAATTATGCAATAACAATAAAATCTATTAAAAGTAGCTATTGAAATTTGATGACGCGAAAAACTGAAGTCGAAAGTTGGTTTGAAAACGTAAGGAAAAGGGAGGGTGTTGCAACATCTTGGTAAATCTACCATGCTACGAACTCAATGAGTTCAAATGGCTTGGAAATTTTAAATGCCTAGACATTGAGTTCATATGTCGTTAGTCGTTTATAGTTTATATTATGATGATGTTTATATATATAAAAAGTTATTACATTTTTAATTAAAGCATATGTTTTACATGCCATTTATATCGAACACTTTTAACCAAACACTTTTCAAAATTAAGCTAAAAATCTTGCCTTGAGGACTATTTTTTTTTCTCTGTACATAGACCTATTTTAAACCTTAAAGTCGATAGATTATTTAGTTTTTGGCTCACCCTAAAGTAAATATACGTTTTTGTAGTTGTCGCTATTAAATTTATACTTATTGTTGCTGCCACATAATTGTTGCATTGACGTACAGAAACAGTTGGTTTGACGCACGCAATGCACTCGTCTTTCCACTAAAATTTATAGTCAATAGAAATGACGGACAATTGATTTCTTTTATGAAATGGAAATGCAAATGTACTCATAAATGGTTGGAGGCATAACAGACAGGCAACGAAAGTATTTTTATGTAAATATATGCTATGCTGTGAGTAAAAAGTGTTTTAGTTAGATTTCTGGTATTATTTCGTCTTCAGATACATTTACAACGCTTTTCTGAATAGTTAAGTGAATAAAATAATAAATTATTCAATGTAAATCTGGCGATCTCAGGTGATATGGTGTATATTTTTTTAAGAACATTAGGTCAATATATACTCACTTACATATACTACGTATGGTATATAAAAAAGAATAAAATCAGCACGCGCGTCAAGGTTAATTGTCAAAAAAAAACTCGACCCTGAAGCAATAAAAATATTCTAAAAATGTTTCGCTGTACATAAGTTATTACGGAATTCCGACAAATTTGTTTACAACTTATAAAAAATAAATAAAATGTTGTAAGTAAAAGTGAGATCAAAGAATCGCACGCCTTGAGTTTAGAAACACCTCAATGATAATGTGATTAATTTGTGTGTGAGATCAGCGCGTGATGTGAGGTTGCTACTTTACATTTACTTGCAAGTAGTTAACAGGGCGATGAATTTAACATACAAAAGTCACCAAAAACATATGCTTTTTATAATAATGTATTGTAATTGTAATTAACATGCCAGAGCAAGAGGTGTTCACAAATTATATGTGCTATAGAAAGAATGAGCGGCTACAAGCAGCTAACATGCGAAGCGATTGTAAAGTAGGCATATTGCGTTAAGAAATTTCTATGTATACGATACAATATTTCTTTAGCACAAAAAAAAAAAAAAAGATTGAAATTAAGTCATGTAAATAAATTATGACTATGTATACAGAAGCCTGATTGATGTATGTATACAGTCTGTTTTAATGTTCGTTGACAGCCAAAAAAATACGAACACTTTCATTTTCGATAAGAAAGAACCAAAGAGGAAACCTAAAGCTATTCTTGTCAGATTGGCGATGATTTTTGGTTTTGAAACTGTAATGGACCCGAATTTTTGTGCCCCCAAGAAGTGTTTGCTTGGTATTATTGTCACGTCCTTACCAGGACTAGATTTCGATCGGTCTGTTTGTATGGCTATTTGCTATAATGATCCAATCCCAACAATTTCTTTGAGGATTACACCATTCGCTTAGGCAATAACGCATGCCGAATTTCGTGACGATATCTCGTCAAATGAAAAAGCTTTACATACAAGCACTTTATTCCGATCGATTAGTTTGTCTGGTAGCTACAAGTGGTGTATATGCTACAGAGAAAGAGGTTGGTATAATTTATTTCCTCTCCGACTTTGGTCAAATTTAGCATTTCAGTTTCGTGCGGCGAAGTTTGTAAGTGATTTATGATATTATAGAATCAAAAGTGTTCTTTTTTTTGTTGGCGATATGGTAGTAGGTAGTTACTTCAGCTTATGGTAAGTACTGTCTTGTAGTTTTTATGCTTATTTTTACGCTAATTTATGGTTGAAGCTTATCCGTGATGCGTTCAACTGTCTTTGAATCAACAAACGATTTGATAAATTGACAGTAAGTATCCTCAGATATTCGCCCACCACTGTCTATCTAAAATACATTCAGTTATAGCTATTTTTTATTCAAATTGCTGCACGTCAAATACAAACATAAGTATATTCATTTGTAAGAGTACACAGCTAAAGCTTTCGAAGACGCAATATAAATTCAACATGCAACAAAGTAATTACATCTATGAAATCATTAAAAAACACAGACACACATACCTATATACAAGGTTAGAAAATAGCGTAAGCGTATGCAGAGCTCGGTGACACATTCCCATTTCTTGTACATCATTTGGAATGATCGTTTGTTGTCATTTGGTGACAATAAGTGAGCGTTGCTATTTCGGGCGTGTCAATCCATCGACAACGACAATTGCCGGCAATCAGTCAAAAATTGATTGCTTGTGGGTGTCAGACTCTTGTAGATGATCAAAGTAAGTATCAGATATACAAATGTGGATTGGCGTGTATAATCTTATATTATACATATGTAGAGGTGTATGTAAGTACGCGTACAAGTAAAGCAATAAACATAATGACCTAGTGCCAAATATAGCTTAGTGTGTCAGTCAATTTGTAACCGGATATTAGTACATACAACACACAGGAGAGTAAAGTCCCAAACTTTTAACAAAAACTTAATTTCATTACGACACGTTTAGGTTTCGATTATGTTTACGATATTCATTAAAAAAAATAAAACTAATCCCATATGTGTTCGTTTTGTTGCTGTAACTAAGTGATTGCGGCTACATTTACGAAGTTTGATCCTTACTTTCGTCATTTCGTATGTTTGTGTGTATTTCTCAGTATAATCTGGGGAGAAAGGTCTTTGGGAGATGGCTACAGTTATAGTTTTAGTAATCATAAAACCAATGTAGAAAATAAAGGCAGAGCGAAAGAGAAAAAAAATGAGGTACGTATGAAAAAGATTATTAGTGCGAGAGACAGGTAGGTGTTGGCTGATGATTATCGAGTTACCTTGAATTTTGATAAGTATTGAAAGATCCAATTTGGTAGACTGAAATTGTACTATATAACTGTTTTACAAATATTCTGACCTTCCTCTCACGATCGTTTAGTATTTTTAGAAAAGGTAGGTTAATACTAAATTAATGCAACGATTGGTCATTAAATAATTTTAAGTGTGAGGAAACGACCGATAATATGAAAATCACTTTTTATAGCCCTCTGCTCTATGTTATTTCTCATATTAGTTTTTTCTTCTTTTTTGCATATTTTTATGCTATAAAGATCCATCTGCCTAAACTATTACTACATATTATATAATAGAATTATCGTCTTGTTTGTGTTCACATTTGCTTTGTGTGTAGTTTGGTTAATTAATTCAACACATCAATCAGTTAATGTTGCACATTCTAATGACATTAAAATCGCATACAACCATAACCATTCAAGTCAATTTCAAATGGCATTTATAAAATAATTACAAAGAGACCGACTGACAGTTGGCTGTACGGACTGGATAGCTGGTGGCACTGTGTTCGAATGAAATGAAATTGACAGCTGCTGTTGCTACCAACGAGCAAGAAATTGACGTGGCATAGGCCGATAGAAGCTATTTCAAATACATATACAAACACATATCTATATATTGTACATACATACATACATACATACATGTGTATATATGTAAATACATAAACATTAATAAATACCAGAGCACATTAAAATGTTTTATGCATGTGTGAGTGATTGTGATCTAAAGGCACAGCGTTGCAGCTCGCATGCCACCAGCTAACGTAATGATTGACGGTCTTTTCTACAAGTACTAAGCGGCTGGGACTTTTATAGCAAGCAAAGCGCTATAATAAATCAAATCAAGCATTGAAATAAGAAGCAATGCTATTAATGTTGTACAGCGATTGATTAACACGCCTGTGGAATGTGTTTTGGTAGCAAGTATTATTCGATGACGGTTCGGAGATAGCGTTGATGTGATTTAATGAGTGCCAGGACACACATTTGTTGAAATGCTTGACTGTATGTTGTTATTGATACTATTTTTTGTTCTTAAAGAAAAATGTAGCAAAATTGACAAGCTGCAAAATACTTGCACAAAATATAACCGCAAAATTATGAAATTTATTTTGAACAATTTTCTATAATTTATATATAATTTTTTAATCTATAATTCTGACTGAAATAGTGCTGTTTGGACAAATCGAACCCAGAAGCTACTCTCCTCGAAATATAAATAATTTCAGTGCTTTTTGTTAGATGTGTTGGCTCTAGAATTATATTCTTGCATTTTTCCACAAATTTTGAATTTTCGTAATCTGAAGTTATAACTTTTTCCCATCTTTCAAGTAATTTGTGGATACCATCTCAAAAGAATTAGTAGTTAGTAGTTTTTGAACGGTCTTGCAACATGAAGCCGAGCCTCGTCTAGTTGCAATTTCAGGGCTTTACTCCCGGTAATTTATGAAAGTCATGCAGCCTTGAACCAACCCTAAAGTAGAAACGATTTCCTGAAAGAAAAATATGTTATTGAAAAAAAGAGAAAAGACAATCGATCCCTACAAGTAATTTGAAAGCTTTTTTTTGAGAGTGAAGTTGGGTTTTTGGGACAGCGAGTAAATTATCATGCATGGGAGAATTCTGAGCAATTTTCAGAGTGAAGTCTATGGCTTTGTGGGACAATAAGTTAATAATCATGTATAGGAGAGTTCTAAGCGATTTGCATAACTGTGAATGAGAGTATTTTGTGAATAAGAAATCGGATTTTTCAGTTAATTTTTATACTTTTCGATATAATGCAGATATTATGTTAGATCAGAAGTGAGAATGAGAAAAACCAATATTGTCAAAATCTGATTAGAAGAGGTCTGCTCTGTATATAATATGATTTTAACAGTGCTCATAGTCCAAGTTCAGTATATAAACATCATTTAAGACTTTTCAAAGGACGATCGTGAATCGGTTACCGCTGCTTGTGTTCGTTGAGCTAAATGTTGCTGCTAATAAATTAGCTAGGACAGTACAATTAGAAAATTCGGCGTTTTTGAGGCTATGCTGAAAAGCATGATGCAAAACTGGATCGACTAGATCATGGATCCAAAATTTTACTTAAACTTGAATTTTCATAAAGTTTGCGAATTTATACAAGATATTGTTCAGTTAATAATGTATTTAATTTGATGGTAGCTCTGTGACTCTTATGAAACACGCGTTATACATATATGCAATAAGAAAACGAGCAAATTATTTTTAAATTAATTTTGTTTTCATTTCCGACCGGCACATATTCATATTGCAAGCTCAATTAATACCCATATACATTTTTATATGTATATATATTAATATAACATTGTATAAAATCCATTTTGAGACTTTTGCACTCGTCAAACTACGCTTTAAAATAAAATAATCCATTGCAGCTGACAAAAAGTCATTCACCGCATTCATCACTCAGCGAAGTAATTTAAATTTATTGAATTGCATTTAATTGCAATTTCACTTTTATGCAGCCGATCGACACGCGTACGAGTATTTGCTTTTTTTTGCGAATTTTATCAGTTTCATGCACATCCAACCAATAGAAAGTGTATTTCTACTCGACGGCGCAGAATATTGCCCATAATGACATTGAAATGCTTGATAACGATCGGCTGGTTGTAACATTGTTGTGTTGCATTGATACAATTGATTGCACTTTCAAATAATGTAAGGGAGTGCTGAATGGAAAAATTTAATACGAATAATATTTACACATATATACAACCATATATGGAATATATATTATATAAAAAAACTGAATTACATGAGCGAAAGTGATGTCATTAATTGCAGATTTGGTTGTAAGTGATGATTTGTATTGACTTATGGCGCATTTATTGAGATGGTATTAATTAAGCGAGATTTTAACGAGACTTGCATATTTAATATATTTTGTTAATGCATTTTACATATAGAAGCGGTGCTGCTATTAGAAATAACACTAGCTGTTACTAAAGAAAAGACGACCAAATAGCAGTGAGTGTGGCAACCAATCGACAGGCCTTGAGTCTTATAATCAAATACATATTTTTAATTGGATATCGGTAGGTGTGGTAAAACCTCTATTATATATTTGTTTTTGCCTGCATATGTATATTTTTGACATTAAAAAACTTCAAAATTTCTAGGAAGCGGTTAAACAAAGTAAATATAACAACAATGAGTTAGACTTTACTCTAAGCCAGTCGCATCAACATTTTAAGGGGTTTTAATAACTCTCCGGAAAATAATTTGATTTATAATACAACAATTTTTTTTTTTAGATAAATTGTTCAAATTTTCAAGAAAGAGTCTTATATCTTATTTGTATCCATTTTCTGGCGCCTGATAGCTACATACATGGAAGAAGGACTGCAATTGGCTGTAACTTTTAAGGCAAACGCAAACAAATTTATATTTATTTAGTAACTTTTAGGCTGGGAAAGCAAAATTAAGAGTATCGTTTCGTCATATGGCATTTGCTTTCTGTATAAAATTGCCTTATAACAGCGCTTCGAAGTTCGCAAGCCACTTTAAAGAGCTCTTAATAGTGAAAATGACATGAGAACTGATTTTTGAACATACATACCATAGTAACATTCTTGGAAAAAATTTGTCTTATTTGTTTTTAATGCTTTTACGAAAAACACAATTTTATTGTAAAACTTTTATTTTTTTTTTAAATATATTTTTTTTAATATATTATATAAATTTAAAGGTGTATAAAATTGTATAAGTTTTTTAATTATTTTATTTAATTAAGTTTAAAAATTCACATTGAAAAAAAATAATCCATCCATCTTCAGAAAATCAGCAATATTTTTCTTCAAAGCTCTATTTTCAATATACCTTCGAGCTATTTGCTTGACTGTAACGTAAATGCATTTAAAGTTTACTAAAAGCAATTAGTTGCTAGAATTCTTACAAAGTCTACAGTAAAAATACAATAACAAAAATGTTTTGAAACGCCTCAAGTACAAGCGTACAAGTTCTGTTGCTCAAAGCAAAGCGTAAAATTGAAAAGCTGCAAAAGAAAACTGAAAACAACAAGCCATGTTAAATGGTAAACAACTCAAAAGTCCATTTGAGCATAGCGAAAAATGTTTGTAAATTAATTTTAATTGATTATTTGTACGCAAAAATGATGAAAGCAGCGCCGCCGCCAAAGCAAACACTACACCTCTACTCACATACGCACACACACACACCTGAATGGCAGCAAGCGCGCATGTAGCTCACCAGCAGCAGTGGGAGTATGTTGTGGCTATGCCAAGCAAACGGCCAGCTGTCATTATCCACTAATGGCTATAATGGCAATATGCTGAAAAATTTAGCTGACCATATGCTACGCCAAAAACAACAACAAAAGCAATATGCAGCTAAACTTCAGCGGAGCCGCATGTGCAGTCGAGTTTCTGGCGGCGTAAACTAAGTTTAGTGAGGCGCATGCACAATTAGCGCCGCCTCCAACTGTGACCCCACGACCGCCCCTTTGCTTGACGCAGAGGCATAAGTCAAACGAACGCACAAACACACACTTACACAAAGTTGCGAAAGACAATTTGCAAGCGACTGCACGCGCTTTGCAACAAATGTGTGGCATGCAGTTGCACAAACAATTAGCCAAGCGTATGTATTTCAATATTGAGGGCGTTGCAGCGCCATAGCACGTCTCTGCGAGTCAGCTGTGACTGCCGCACATTCATATTGCAGTGCCGCGTAATTAATGGATGTGCGCGCTAACAAGCATTTCTTCAGCGTATGCGTACTTAAGCGTTGACGTGCGCTGGTAGCGTTTTGCCGGTCAAGCGTGGCGTGTACGCAATGTGTATGCGCACGCTTTAAGTCAAAGATTAAATGGCGCAGAAAGAAGTTGAATGCTTTTATGAAGAACGGCTTTAGTAAAAGTTAGCGCGCGAAATTGAATGCACTTAAACAGAGTGAGCGAAGGAAGGGTGAGACTTAAAAATAATTATTTTTTTACCTCATTCCACCCTTACATTGAAAGAGAGATACATGAGCAAGAATGAGAGGAAAGTTTTTAAGCATTGCTAGACAGTCTCGGTAGTCTTCAATCTTCCCATACTTTCGTATTAGATGAAAAAATTGAATAGTAAGTACAATAAAAGTTGATGTCCAAAAGTGAGAGCACACTCGGCCTAGCTAGTAATAATCAACACGGCAGCACGTCATATCCATGAATCATAGAATACTCTGAAGACAAGAGCTGACAGTATTCTCTTACCTCCTTAGAATATTATTACCTGATCGTAACCTCGCCTGAGACCACTTAAATACATAAAAAAGACTCGTAACTAATTTTTTTATAATCAATATTTTACTATTTAACAGTTTTTGACTTTTTTTCTATATGAAGGCTATATTATAATTATGTCCCTCTTTTGGCTCTTATTAAATCCGACAACTACAAATAAGGTTTGGATTTATAGATATATATAATATAATATCTGTGCTATATGATACACATAATGTTAAATGTTATCAAATAATTCGAAATAAACGATTCGGAGCTTGCTTGAGTATACCGCTTGCCGTAAGCTATTGTTAATGACTATTGGTGCTAAATAAGCATCAATATTGTTGCATAGTTACTGCTATGAATCGTGTATGCTATATAATGGCAATTAATTTTGTATATTATTTTGTTTATGTTTTAATAATATTTCATACTACTTATAAATTTTACTTTAAGGTTTGCTATAACTAACTTTGCTGCAAAGTAATTTTATTTCAATGTTATTTTTTTATAGGAAAATATAACCTAGTTTCTGATATTATATTCCGTTTTTTTTATATTTAAATCAATTGAGAAATCAATATTACCAAGTCAAAACCGTTATATTTTGCCATTCCACAGCTATCTTTACAAATTTTGGCATCTAATTTAGATTTTTAACATTCGCTATAATTTTATTGCATTAATTTTTTAACTTTGAACTTCGCAGAACCTCAATTTTTTTCGATAGATGTATTTGCATTGTTTTACATTATGATTTTTTACTTATTATATGATTATAAATATTTCATTAAACATAGTATAATATATATGCTGACATGCTATAATTTTATAGCAGCTTTCCAACTTTTTATATACCCTAAAAAAATATTTTTCTCGAAAGTTTTGCTTATTTCTTACTATATTTATGATATATAAAGTTTGATAAAATTTTATAGCATCATTTTTTAAATGTCAAAAAAATTTAAATTTTTAAATGTGTTTATATTTTTTGACCGCATGCTATATATTTCATTGTAGTTTATATGAACTATATTCCGCTTAGCCATAATTTTGTTACATTTTTTACTCAACTTTTAACTTTATGGTAACTCATTTTTTGTAATTTTAGTCAAATGGTTTATTCTGTTTTCTGTCGCATGATATATGTTTCCTTTAAGCTAGTATATAATATATGTCGGCTTGCCATAATTTTATAGCAACTTTTATATTTCCAATTTACTTTAAAAAAATTATTTCGAGCACATTTTTCCACCATTGCTGTAGCGCTAATGCATAGATATTTCTGTATTTATAGTTAACATTTTTTTTCTCGTATATTTGTACATAGTATTTCATTTTATAAACTCATTTTCAACTCATTCTACTCCATAAAAGTTTAATCAAATTCATGCAGTTATAAACTCTATAATTCTACTTAATATATTATGCTGCAGTGACGCTCGTTAGATGTTTTTCTTAAACTTTCTCACTTCCCATAATTTTATAGCAGCTAAAAAACGCATTAGCTACCAACTACCATCGTCCACAAGCAATTTAATCGCACCTACGAGTATTTATGCCAACAAACAGTTAAATGTGACTGTCGGAGTATCAGACAATCAGCCAACACTAGAAAACTGGCATTAATGAGACTTTGCAAATTTTTGTATATAATTTTTTTGTGCGCACTTCTTCTTAGTCATAATTTATTACCTAATTAACCATAAAACTACGGACACAATGTTATTGTGTCTGCGCAGACTATTGTGTTGCCACGTTGTTGTTGTTGTTATAATTTCTGTTTGTTTTTTGGCTTTAGCAGACTTTTCGCTAACTCATTACACGAAGTTGGAGAGATTGCAATCAGCTGCAGCGACAGCACCGCCGAACAAAGGAGGCAACAGTGACAAATTTGCGCAATTAGACGGTGAGCACAAAAGGCACACAGGCTTAATACAAAAACGAAGATAAACAAAATGAGTTATATATGAAAAATAAGCAAAAGCGGAGGACAACAAGAAGTCGGGAGTTGCAGCAGAAAATAACAAAATTGAAATTGAAATAAATAAATAAAAACAAATGCTAACATAAGATCAAGAGAAAAATAATAATATATATAAAAGAAAGAAATGTCTAATAAAGAAGAAAGATAAAATTCAATAAAAAGCAAATATGTTGAAGCGATTTTCAAAGAAAATTCAATTGAAATAAAAGAGCGCCATAAGTTGCACCAAGCTGACAGCAGACGACTCATTTCAAAACACACAAGCGTACAGCTCCGAACACAGAGATATTTTTCCTTTATCATTGTTATTGTTGTTATCGCATTTCTCCATTTTTCCATTTTTCCATTATTCTATTGTTACATTTATAGTTTTCATGTTGCGCGGATTTAAGACTAGATGCCACAAAAGATTGCTGCTGCCACCACACTGGCTATTTCCAATTGTTGTATGTTTGGCGCTTGTATCGCATTGTTTCGCTGTTTATTTGCTGCTTTTATTTTATTGTTATTGCAACAGAGCGAGTTCATTGTAATTGCATGTGTCTGTATTGGCTAATGCAGCTAACAATAATAGCGACTAGCTTGCCACAACAAACTGCGGTATACGTGCAGCAAAAGGGTAGTTGGGAAAAATGGTTAAACAATGAGACGCTTGTTGCTGTGGTATAAGGAAGCCAAGCGTTCACTAATTTGTAATGAAAGTAAAAGTCAACAACAACAATAAATATGTTGTAACAGTGACAGTCTGCATGAGTAAGGTAGTGTAGCTAATGACGGTTTATGTGACATGTGAGGCCATATGGGACGACAGGGTCAATGTGTTGGCAGAGCTAACAAAAGCAAGAGGGGATCTCCATATTGCTCTTAGATATTGGAATGGAGAATTAAAAGATACGGAAAAAATTTACACTTCGTGAAATCAAATGGCGCCAACTGCAAGCATTTGAATAATGAAAGTGTCATTTGAAGCTGGAAGTATAAGCTGAAGAACTTTTTTGAACGAATACATACGGTTAATATGCTGTCCTACCGGAAGAAAAGTTGATAGTCATCGTTTTCTGCGTTTAACAAAGTTTGATCTGCATCGACCACTGGACAATGTCAAAATGATTAGGAGTTCTACTAAGTCGAAATATAAGAATTATTGGATTCGACGCCAGATCGAAAGCAAACCTGCCTATTTGGGGAAGAAAAAAGTTATCTTTCGGCCAGACAATTGGCTCACACCGTATCGGTCGGAAAGGACAATTTGGTCGAATTCGGTTAGTCTCGGGTGTTTTGATTTGATTTTTCGTGTTACTGTGCTTTCTTAAAGTCTTAAATTTAAACAAAAAAAAAAAAGAAAACACTTTAAATGTTGAATACGGATCAAAATAGAAAAATATATATATATGTTTTATGCTAAAGTACGTACTGTATTTGGTAGCTCAATATTCTGGAAATGCTGGATTTAGGTACATACCTGAAAGTAAAAAATTAGTTTATTTTATTTTAAGTACTAAAATCGAAAATCTTAAAAAATTATTATATATCTTATCTTACTACTGAATTGTAAGTTGACCGATAATTTAATTTGATTCACAGAATTTACCAAATACAGCTGATGTGATGTCAGTTTTACCGGAAATATCGATACCATTTTAGTATATAATTATTTAGTTTATATACTCCTTGTTTTCCAAACTATCAAATCAAAATTTGGTATAAAATTCAACTTTTTTTTAAAAGCGACGCCATTTCGCTAATTGTTATTTAAAAAAATATTAAATTTTTTATCTAAAAACTTGCACTATGTACTCTTAAAACATGTATAAGCATACGCTGAACATTTCAAAACGATACCTTATTTTTTTATTTTCAAAAGTTTCCAAAAATTTAAGTTTTCTGTTGGCTATGCTGGTGTGCATAGGTGTGCCCATTAAAAAACACTGAAATTTACCTAAATTTAATCGCCAATTCAATAAAACTTGCAAAAATTTCAATACTCACTCTCACTTTCCATTGCAGAAATTTGCTTAAAAACATGACCCCAATAAAGCAGTGCTTTCGAGCAGTCACGCTGGGAAACATGTCAAGATGAACAAAACAAAAGCGGCGAAAAAATGCAAACATGTCAATATGAGCCAAAATATGAGGTGTATAGAAAAGCAACAACAAAAGAAAAAGAAACTGACTTTTTTGTAGATTTTTTGGTGCAAAACATAGCGTAAAAAATTCACATGCTCAAACACACACATACTCGTATGTATTTACCCAAATCCCTGCATAGACGAAATGAAAGTAGGTTCGCAAAAACAAAAGAAAAAACTTTTGAAAAGCAGAAAACATGACTTATGACAACCGATATCAAAGTTGTACTGGTGAAAACAAATACAAAAAAAGTGCAAATAGTAAGAAATGGCTAAATTCGGGTGCAACCGAACATTATATAATGTATACTCTTAGAGAGTATACTCTTTATATTCTCGAAAACTGGTTTAAAATACTATGTTTACTTAGTGCCAACAAATTGTCTCATAGATTGAATGATTATGTCGCAACGGAGATAACAGAAAGGTCAAAAATCATTATATTGGTATATAGGGTTAACGCAGAAAACGGAACCGGGTTCATTTACTTTTAAAATTCAACAAAAAAATTTGGAAAAAAATTTTTCTCCAAATTCAATTGAGGCAACTTAAATTCATTACGAGATAACATACTCGTATCTTACGGATTGACGACATTGGTACTTGTAGTAGGTATATAGCGAATTGCAAAGGTATTGCCCGATTTGGAGAGAATTTGCTTTATTATATAGTTTTATTCCGACATGTTCATTAATGTTTGATTTATCTATTGTGAAGGAAAATAATGTGCTGTAGTTTAAAATGGTGTCATATGAGGAGTAGGCATGATTGTGAACTCATTTCGGCCTGCTTTACCCTTATTTGGCATCATTTTGATTCATCTATCCTTAATTTTGCTATATACCTATATTACTTTATCTATCTCAACTAGTTTTAGCTGTTACAAATAATCATTTTGTTAATGAAGCCATTATACCCCGTGCAACATGTGGCGCGGTATAAAAAAGAAACGCTAGCTCATAGCATAACCAAATTTAGAGCAACACTCGTTGTTGTTTTTTTTTTAATTTTTGTTATGCTCTTCTTTAGCTGTACCCTTTGTTAGTGTGCAGTTTTGGTGTTGTTACGGTTTGTCAGTTGGGGTCTCACAGCTGTCAATCACTAATGAGTCTGACATGTTGTTGGTGTGTTTTTATACAATTCTGTGCTGGCGTTGCATGTAAAAAAAAAGCTGTTTCGTTGTGATTTTATTTAATTTTGACATTTCTAATTATAGCTAATTATGGTAAGATGGGGTGCAAAAAGCTAAAAATAGCTGTTAAAAGCTAGACAGCGCTAAATAATGCAGAGGGAAGGATAAAATTGCCATGGACAGGTAGCGTAGATGGATGTACATTAATGGGAAGTTGTATTATATTAACGTTATTAACTTGATGCCATAATATGGGTAATAAATTTGATTTGTTATAATACCTATCAAAAATAGCAGCCATGGACTAACAGTAAATCATAATAACGGTTATTTATATTATTAAAAATATATTAGTTTTGTTTAGTTTCTTACTTAGTTAAGACAATATTGTCATTCTGGCAGTATCAGCTTGCTGTACATGATTCTACATGTTATAGGCTAATTATCTGAAGAGCAAAAACTCAACGAAACAGCAACAATAAAGAAAAATCACGTATATTTGATAACAAATATTTTGTGCCCAAATATAAAAAAAACATGAGAAACAGCTTAAACTTTGTTTGCTGCCAGCACGTTTGTTGAAAATGCGCGCTTGTGGACTAAGTGTTTGAGTTGTGCAAATATTGTCACTTAGAGCGAACATCCGATAGTATTTAATGCTTACGGATGAGACTTGTTCTTTTAAATTCTTGTTAAGCGTTTTCGGATAAGGGGAGATGTGATGTGAGTTATTGCTTTTTAATAACTTTTTAAAAAAAATAGTAATTTTTTGCTAATATTATATATAATATTAATATTATAGGCAGTGATGATAGGATGTCTTGATGTGATATCACATGTGATGATGTGATATTATAATACAAATTTCATAAGTATTTTGACATAATAGGAATTCATACATAATTTTGTGCAGAAAATGGAAATTTGTATTGTGTGTATAATTTCCTTAACTATTTGAAATCATATCTGTATGTATTTTGATAGATGATGATTTGTATGAGGTATTCATTGGTGTGTTGTGTTTACATTTTTTTTTGACTGTAATATTTTAGCTGCCTCTTTAAAAAAGATGGTGAATCAGTGATGGATAATCATATCCTCAAAGTCACGATATGATGTAAAATTCGCATCAGTACGTCATGTGATATCATGAACGATACGTCAAAATGACGAATCTTCTTTGAAAAGATTATAAGAATGTCAGAGATTTAAAAATAATTTAGTTTTTGACTGAGATAATTTATTTACAGGTTATTAGGTATTAGTTTTGACTGAGATAATTTATTATTAGGTGCACATAAAGATATTAAGACCAAGTAAGCAAATTGCACGTTTTAAGTTTCTCCGAACACAAATGAAATTCTGAGAGCATGAACAAAAAATAGTACGTCATTTCGACGTATTGTTATGTTACTAGGCTTAACCATGTGTGTTTGTGAGCTATCTTAGTGCGACGTAATCAAACTATTTGGATGATTAAAGAAACTAATTGTATGGAATTATTCGTGATAGAAAAAGATTTATATGAAGACATGATGTGATATCACCATGTGATGTCGAACAAAAAAAAGTTGCAATTCCAAAACAATACTAGCCGTTAACATAAACAAGTTCTAATACAGCATTAAGTATGCAACATGTGATGTGTTGCCACGAACATGTAATTTAATGATGTGATTTGGAAAATAATTATAGAAATTTATGCATTTTGATATGAGAGCGTTACAATTACGATATATTGCAAAAGTAAAAAATAAAAAAAGTTTTTGGAATGTGACATCACATCAAGAGGTACTGCGTTGAAAACTCACCCAAGAGACTTTTATTTGTAATTTTAATTATATTTTTCCACCATTTCATGCGCCAAGTTTACGCCACTTAAAAATACATATTTCATAGCAAAATATTAATACCTAAATAAGCGCTGTAAATAAACTGCCGCAATATAAAACTAATAATAAACAAAATAATAAATTTTTTTTCGCAAAATGTGGAGTAAACACAAAATTAACAACAAAAATTTGTAAACAACAAATTCCAATTTGCTAAAAATAGCTGCAATATTATTTCTGAAAAATATTTGAACTAATTCTGTCGAGGTAAGGCATATAAAATTAGAACTACAACATTTTTGCCGGATAAATAGTTTATTTTTCTCATACACAATTTTTCACTACTTAATGGTGTTGTTGTGCGGAATTTCATATTACGAAAACAAAGCAGTAGCATGGCAGTGGGTAAATGTTTGTTCTTTTCAACATGAACAAATCGAAATTTTATGTACTTGGGTTTGGGATAGGGCAGGAGTGGCGTAAAACTATTTATAGTAAATTATGCATGGGTAATTCTGTAGTTAGGTAATTATAAGCTTAGAGAATGTTTAAAAGTTCCAAAAAAAAAAAAATTTATAAAAAAATGGCATCAAAAAATATATGTCAGTGTTAATAAGGAAGGGTAAGATAAAATAATAGATATGGCGATAGTCGCTAGCAATATACAGAGAAACAGAATTTTGCTTGCGATATTTTTCTACAATAATAAGCTTTTTAGATTTGGTAAAAGTTGCTGGAGATCCTACCTTTGATTTGTGTGTCAAAATTTCCGCAAAGGTGACAGTAGATTCGCTGTTTCTTTAGTAGTAATATTTTTCGCTTGGAATACTACATTTTGGCTATTTTAAGTTAAACTAGCAGAAAAGTTAGTTATTGTAGATATAATCTTCTGCTCTCCTATCAAATTTCGATCAATCAGTAAAGTTGCTCATTGAACAAGCACTTCTCATGCAGCGACTTTTTTATTTTCTTTGAATAGTAGTAAGAATAATTGTGACCTTCGCAATACCATAAATAGTAGAATACTAAAAGATCGGGTGAAAAATCGGTAGTTCCGAAGCAACTAAATATTTAAAGTAACTGATTTGGACTAACATTGCAATTGCATACCAAGTTTCTAGTCCTTAGGGTATTCAGCGCTTATTTAACTTAAGATAGTGGTAGCTGAATAAAGCGCTGAATGCTTCGAAATTTAGTTGAGGCCTTAGTAATTGACCTAGCTAGGAACTGATGGTTTGTGCTACACAAAGTCATGCTTAAAGATCTTGTAGAAAAGCTTATGATTTTTCCTTCTCTAAAATGTATATTACATGGCGTATGAGTAACATGTTTAGAACTTCAAAACTCGCTTAATATCATCATTATTTGAGTTGCTTTACAAAGTCGTAAATAATTAATTAGATTTTTTTAACAGACTTTTATTTAAACATCAAATACTTTAAATTATGCGCAATCACGTCGTTTGCTTAGCCTCTGTGAGGGTTCAAAGAGGCGTGTTAATTGCTTGTCTCGAATTTGCAAATATTTACAAAGACAGTAGCCAAGTGTGATTTTATGTTAATAAATTGTGGACATATAGCGACAGTTAATGAGGCGAATGGCGGTAAAGATAAAAAGTGTAAAAAATATTAAAATATAATTATTTTGAAAAAGTAATAAAAAGCAATATAAGAAAATTTAAAAAAAATTGCACTGAAAATTATTTTAATAAATTTAAATACACTTTTTTTTGTTGTACTGGAACACAGATAATAATAAAAAAAATGCCGTAGAATAAAAATAATTAAAACTTAATTTTATTTAACTTCAATAGCTTGGTTTCCCATCTATATCATTGTTACAGATTACAATCTAACTAACTCAACTGTTAAATTACTCACTACTCCGCCTGTAGTACGAGCGCTTAATTTTATTGTTAACCTCTAGTAAATCAAAGCAATTAAAAGAAAATTGTGCGCTAACGATAAACATATTTACACAAGCCACTGAACTGTCAAATACACCTCACACCAATGCATAACGCGCCTACAGCCCGACCACCCATTTGGGCAACGCTGATTACCATGTCAATCGACTGCATAATTAAGACACAACAAAGCGCAAACGAAATATGAAAGAAGCCAAGCATGTAAACAAACGAGCGACGAAGGCGAAATTAAAGTAAAAAAGCAGTTTGTGTGTAGAAAAAAAAAACATAATATTACAAATTACACAGCAACGTAGACGAAGGCAGTGTGGCAATTGAGCCACAAGCGGCAAGTAACAGCGTTGAGTTCATAATAAAAGCGAGAAAAAATTCGAGTGAAAAATGAAGTGCTGTGCCAAAGAATGTGAAGAGCGGCGTTGACAGAAGATTAAACAAAGTGACATAAAATGAAATCTTAAGAAAAAAGTGTGTAAGCAATAAGGCAGCAACATGTAGCTGGCAAATTGTAGAGTGATAAGCGTATGGAATAAGAAAAAAATTACGCAAATAATTATTTGGTGTGAGATAATGTATATAATAAGTTGAATTGAATTTTGGCTGTTTCGACAAATATATTTCGACATTTTGGGGCATAAGTTTTAATTAAGTAAAGTTATGTTCGCACAAGTAAAGCTAGTTTGGCAATAAGTAAAGTTTTAGTGAGTTTAAACCGTTCTGTAAAGAATAAAAATTTTTTTAGGTAATGTTAGCTCAGTTTATAAATTTTTGAAATAAATCAAAACTGGTTCTGAAAGAAAGTTTGTTTCGAAAACATAAAGATTGCATATAAAGCATAGATTATTGAGTTGGAGTTTGTACAACTATTATATAGATGAATTAAGTAGTTTGAGGTTGTTTTAGAACATGAGTGCTCTTCATTAGCGTAGGCACACGTGCGCGTAGGAAAGTTCAGTTAATGTTTTCCAACTAGGTAGTAGGTTACGACTTGATTATTAAGGGGTAGTCCTAGTTAACCTAGCATAACTTAAATGGAGAAAGTGACTTTTAGTTGGTTAAGCTTAAGACTAATGAAATGGTGTGTAACCTGCTTACAACACTTTAAGCTAACTTCATTTAAAGTATAGATTTGTTTTTGGTTTGATAATATATTTTACATACTTATGATATAAATGATTTAAAATTTGATTAGATTGTGACTCGTTAGCATAACTCTTAGATAACTTATTTTAAATTAAAAAATTTAGAAGTCCCTTACCAATGAGTTGAAGTTTTGATTCATTTATGTTCTTGTGGTTTAATTAAGTACGACTCTTGTAGAATACCTCCGCCATCTTGAGCAAAACACGCACAAGCATAACAATATATATATATTTACAAGCACCCATACATACAAATCTGTTATATGACTACAATAAACATTCCAGCGCAGTTAAATGATTGTAAACTATGTTAAGGCAAATGACACGCGTGTGGCGCAAGAAAGCGCATTAACTGTCATTAAGCGTGACTGCTAAATGTCATGCACTGTGCCGACGCCTATAAAAACGCACATTAGGTGTAAAGGACGGTTTTTTTTGGACTGCCACCTCTCGCGCTTCATGTAATAGAGACACAATTGTGAGATGAGCACAACAAAAGCCATGGGAATTGTTGTGACAAAAAAGCGCGCTGGGAAATGACATTGTCATACACATAGCACATGGAGGCGCACCAGAGAATTGACAATAAAAAATGAGAATAAAAAATTTATTTATAATAGAGAATAAAGCAACGCAATCAGAAGAAGAGAATGCAACAGCTGTAAAAACGAGCTCGAATAGGCAGCGCTTGTAAACCGCAAAACTGTAGAGAAAAGAAAAAAAAAGCCGCGCTAAACATGACAGCTAAATGTCAAATGACAACCAAGGGCACTATACGAGGCCTACAACTACATAGCTAGTATAAGCGAGTGAATGCGTCAAATGCCATATAAAGAGCGTAAAAAATAAAATTGTAAACATAAAAAGATTTATATGTGTGTGTGTTTGTTGCAATATATAAATGTAGTTGTTGTAGAGCGTAAGAAATAAAAACAATGCAAATAACAAATAAAAAATTGATTTAATGACTTTTTGCGGTCGACTTGATGGCCTAGAATAAGCTACATACATATATTCTCCGTTATGCATTTAAATGAATTAGTGTTGTGACCTGTGGGCGTCTATTAGCTGTAATGCCGTTTAACAGCATTTGACATAACTGAGCTAAGCACATTTAGAAAATTTAGCTTTGCACTTCCTGAATGGTAGTTAATTGTTACCATTTTGGAATGTAATAATAAAAAAAAGTATTATGTACGACGGTGCTTTAAAGAGTTGTGTGGTAACGGAAAAAATTTAAAAATTTGGTAGCTTGTAATTCAGAGTGGTTAGTAGTAAGTGGAAATGCCAATTAGGTAAAAATTTAGATAACTTCCTTCCTTGCTCGTAGCAGCTACGTCCAAATAAGAAACGTCGGAGAGCCTATAAAGTGTATATATACTATAAATGATCAGTGTGATGAGCTGAGTTGATTTAGCCATGGCCGTCTATGTATCCGTCTGTATATACGCGAACTAGTCGTTCAGTTTTTGGGATATCGATCGTTTTATACAAGTCCTTTTCTCATCAAGAAGCTGCTCATTTTTCGGCTATAGCAAACTCACCGGTTAAGCTTGAGATTAAGTGCTTTTTATACCCCTTTATGCTACAAAAAATGTTATAATTCTAAAACTATTTGAGATATCGATTTAAAATTTTAGTATGTCGTTTTTAAAAGTATAATCAAACGAATCGATTTTTTTTTAATTTCCCACAAAGTGTTCCCCTGAAAGGGTGTTTAATAAAGGGTTTGGTATGTAATTAACTGCATATTTATTATTAGTGTTTTATAGAAAGTACATAAACGAGCAATAAAATAGAGTTTAAAGAGCAAAGTGAAAATATTTGAATGAAACAAAGTCTTTTGACAAGAAATTGATATATCTTTATAAAAACGCAAACCCTAATTTGCAGTATGGAAGTTGACATTTTTTAAAGACAATCACTGTTTCGAGTTTCTACAGCTGAAATATGTAAAGGATTGGGAATTGACCCTAAAGCATTATTCCCATCAAAAGAACTAACCATACCAACCAGGATTTTTAAATAAGGGAAATGTTATTTTTATACTCAGGCTTCTACATAACCTATACTTTAGGGAAGTTTTTGGGATATTTTCTGTTTGGATCTCAAACCCATAGACCAACAAGACACAGTAAAGCTGGCTTCATTACAGCAAAATACGACCCTATTTTAAGGCTTGTTTTATTATTTCCTATGACATGCTGCTAGTTACGAAGTTTCAGACGAAAAAATTCTTAATGAGCTTGATGATGCTTGTGATTTTGCCGCTAATTTCAAATGCTTATTTTGTCATCACTTTTTTTTATCGCATTAAATTTTTACTCATTTTTTTGAACTTCCTCATTTTTAATTTTTTGTAATTTTCGAAATTGTGCTTTCCTTATTATTTCTTTTTAAAGTTGTTTTTTGTGTTGGCGCAAACTGTCTGCTCATTTTGTAGTTCCCAGGCGACAGCAGTTGAGTTTTCATGCTCATCAACTCTTGCTCCTTATTATTGCAGCTGCTTAATCATCGATATTTTGGGTCGCCATAGTGGCGCCACACTGGCCTTTACCCTACAGGCAGGAAGTGAAGCACACACAGACACAATTACAAACATGTGTTGTATATAAAATACAAGTTTTTCGGTTCTCAGCCATTCGCCTTTGGTTACTTAAATATTTAATGCACGCCTTGTCCTTCTTTCTAACGACTCGTTTGCCTTCTTATCGACTGCTTATGCTCTTACACTTAATTTTTTTCTGCAGACTTTTCTTTGCGGTAAAGAATTCGCATCAGCTTAGCTAATGAAGGCGAAATATATGTAGTTACAGTCGTCTTTTTTGATATTTTAGGTCTTTTTTCGTTTAATTTGGTGAAATTTCTTGAGCTTGTAACATCCAAAGTTGATTTTGAACTCAATACAATGCAAAAACAACAAAAGCATGTACAAATTTCAACTTTTAATTAGTTTAAAAAATTCTCGGAGGTTCTCTAATGCACACATTTTTTGTTGCTGTTTTTTAGAGAGTCTAAATACTTTCCCTCCGCAATCATTTTCTACTTCCTCTTTATCACATCTGATTACTGTCGCTTTGTTGCTTTTATTTAATCTACTTTTCCTGCAATTTTCGCATGAAACATTGTTTTTGTCATTTACTGTGATTGAAGCTGCTTTGTTTTTGCATTAATAAACTTTTATGACCTTTTGTGCGTTATATTTTTCCTAATGATCAGTGAAATGAAAAAGTGTATACAATCAACCCATCATATGACTTTATATGTACATTATTCGTAGCCATTGGGAGAAGTTCGTTGCTAGCACACGATGCGTCACAGTTTCATAATCTAGCTGAGGAACAATGCTTAAGTGTCAAGAAGATCACAGAAAACTTGAAAGTCGTCAAACGTTGCCCGCAATGTGTTAATGTTTCGACGTGAAAGATGAGACCGCGCACCGTCTTGTTGGAAATAGAAATAATCTGCTTTAATTTCATTTAATTTGTGAATAAAATGGCGATCAACATCGTGTTATAAGTGCTGATGTTGCCGTCATACCACAATTCGCACCAAACTCTAAGTTTTTTGTCGATGCAATGGCATTTCCTGAACCACACAAGGATTTGACTCTTTATAGACGCTTTAGTCATAATTTTTTACAGGATTTTTCGAAGTATGACTTCCTCACCACAGTAATAAATAAGATTTAATTATCTCTTTCTAGGTTAAGTATGGAGAACACCTCTTGAAAAGAGGCTCTATGATGCATCTACGCTACCTACTATTAAATAACTTAGAGCTTTTGAGATATAAGGTGGCCTATAGAGATGATGTAGAGGTAAAATTTAAATATTCTGTAAAAATGTTAGCAAGAGCGACAGATTTTATTTCATTTAGGTTAAAAACACTTGATTACACAATTTTCGCCTGAACACATCGGTGGCAGCCAACCCAAAATTATTAATTATATGTAAATAAACAACAGTGCACACCATTGTAAATTTCAATACAAATATTTGCTCGTTAAATGCATTTGCGTAGCTGAACAACAACAACAAAAACGTCTGAGCTGCTATCTTTACAGAAGTTGTATTGTACATACAATTTCCACTAATTTAGACACACGTCCAGTGACCCCATTTAAACTTCTGGCTTCGTCTGCCATTAAACTTGCAACACTTATTTATTTATACGCTTGAAAAGAATGCGACAAAAGACCATTAGCACTTGAGGGACTTTGTGTGGGGGGTGTGTGGCACTTACGACGGCACTGCAAGGCAGGTGGTAAGGCAGTGGACTTAGCAGTTAAGCGCATTTATGTACTTATTTGTGGGCCACGTTTGGGGTCATCCAAAAGCGATGTGGACAATTACATTGCCTACTTAGCGGTGATGCAGAAGTTTGGAAACTTTTGAGAATTGTTTTTGAATACATATGCTGGACCGAGGTGAGAAATTTAGGAATGAAAATGTAGTAACGGTTATTTAATAGAGAGTGGCATAAATAAAATGAAGGAATTTGTTAATATTCGAAACTGTAATAGATACTTATGTAAAAATAAAAAATAAAAATTTTTTGTAAAAAATTTTAAAATTTAAAATTTATAGATTTAATAATTTAAGCTTTTAAAATGTGAAAACGAAAATTACAGCAGATATTCAAAAAAATATTTAATTTTAAGTTTAGAAAAGTAAAGATACTTGAAAAAAATTGTTTAAAAAAATTATAATTAACTAAATAACTAATATTAGTTATACGGGGGCTAAGGGTATTACTGATACGATTCAACCCATTTTTCACATACAGGCATACCATAAGCAGAAAAGGTTTCTGTCCAGACGAATGCCCAGAAAGACGGACGGACAGACAGTCACTCAGAATTCAACTGGTCTCACCATACTGATCATTTATTTATATACTCCTATAATTCCATATACCTATATCTCATTTAGGCTAGGTGAACAAAATTATTATAAACTCTAGCAACATGTTACAATCTTGAGCCTTGAGACTTTATAAATGTACCAAAGAAAAAGTTAAATTAATTAGGAAATTTAAAAAGAATCTTAAAAAATTATATTTAATAAAATAATGGCAAATAAAAATATTTTTTTTAAAATTTTTTTGAATAATTTTTTTTTAATTTTTTAAAATAATTTTTTTAAATACATTTTTTCAATGTTTTTCAATAACAGAATTTTTTTTTTTTTAATTTGATTTTATTTTAGTTATTTAAAAAATAGTTAAACAATTTAAATAATACATATATAGTTTTTTTTTGATAATATTTTTTTTTTTTTTTTGTAAAATTCGCATACAATTCAAAAATACCTGCAAACAGGAATAAAAGCAATATTTTTTTCCCACTTTATCAAGCGTTAAAATCTCATAAAAAAGCTCGTCACAAATTAAATTAATTGCTTAAAACGAAGTTAATTATATTGTGACATTCAATTCGACAATAGCATTTAATTTGTCGGCATAAATAAAATAATTAATTTGCATAGTCGTCATTGCAATTTCAAAAACCATTAAAAATGCCACAAGCTGTTTTGTGCACATACATACATATAAACAGAAATTCAAATAATATACAATTTTTTTCAAGCAACTTAAATTCAGCAAAAATCACAATTCTTCTGTTCCACAGTCGCTAGCTAGATTTCCATTTAATTTTCGTTTCGACGAGTACTTGTTTTTATTGCTGTATTTTCCAGCGTTGCTGATATTGCAACTGCAGCCATAAAGCATGAAATTATGACAAAGCATCGCGCATATTTCGCGCTTAGCAGAAGAATTGTGCACGGAATTATTGGTGACTTATTTTTTATGGTAAAAAATATTTTGTTTTTTTATTTCTTATTGTTGCTGCTATTTTCATTGTTATTGCTACTTCTATGGGCATATATATCAACAATATGGGCAACAATAAGAAAATCTAATTAAATTGTCAAGGGACACAAAACAGTGAAAGAAAAAACGGTGCTTGAATCACAAGAAAAGCTTCGGTAAGCGGAAATGTATGAGGTTTAAAAAATGCTGACTGAATAGTTTCTTTTGTTATATGTATTTGGCAAATATAAATTCATTTAGAAGCTTTCATGCGTTAAAAGGCTTTCATAAACTTGTTGAAAATTATAGAAAAATATTAGGAAATTTGAGTTTACGATAGCAATGCTTTTAATGTTTATCAATTTATAGATTTCTATATCTGAGCGATATTGAAATAAAGTAATAATTTCAGTCTGATTTCATACATTTTCATTTAATTAAATTCACCAAAAAATTGACAAAATGACAAAAATTACTCCAAATTTTCCCGTATTTTAAATCAAATCTTTATTATTGCCTTAAAAAGAGGTTGGTTTCTGAGATATTACATGCAATCAAAGGTTTAATCCAAATTTCTATACACTTCTTCTAAGACTTGGCTGAGATGGCTTTTAGTGCATTAAGCGTGTTTTTATTTTTTTCGGTTTCGAGTCTATTTTGCAGCGCCATCTGCCAGAGTGTTAGACAAGTTCGCCGTCATATTCATAAACCTACGTCTTGTCACCTCAGCTACGTTGTCAAGCATTTCTTTTCGAAATCGTTTTTGCAAAGGATTTAAATATTTTTGTATGAGTCTAGCATTAAAAGCCTTCAAACACTTTTGCACCATTTTCAAATATTCCGTAGCTGTGATTTCATTGAAAAAAATAATAATAATAATTTCAAGCAAACACTTTGTTAATTTTTTTCGAATAAAACTCGCTGTAAGCAGACAGCTGGTAAATACATGATAATTGACAGAGGTTGCACCAATTAAGGAAACAATTTTTTGCTGATTATTGTAAATCTCAGAAAAGTTCTTGTGTTTGATACCCATATTGTTATGGTTTATTTATTTAAAAATGCTGTATACAATTTTCAAACAGGTGGTAATATTTAAAAATATATTTAATTGTAAGTCTTGAACTTATTTTGTTTCATACGCATATTAAAATAATTCCTTTATTTTATATATTTTAATAAAGTTCATTTTTGAAAATAGTGGCAAGCCTCTGATTTTTCGTTTTTAATTTCTTATTGCAAACTCTCTTAGGCTTAAATTTTGAAGCGTTTCTGTAACATCATTAATTGTTTCGTTATAGTGGTGTTCTGTATGCTAGTCTCCTACGTGGGAGAATTTTGGAGCTATATAATAAATTAGAGTATTTTAGAAAAAGGTGGCAAGCCTCTTAAATTTTTTTTATACTGTAGTTTTATTGAAGTTATTTTTGATCCATTAATATTTTCGATATAAAATTAATCACATTCATCAACTCTATTAAAATTTTTCTTTCAAATCATCTGAGAATTACACTGAGGTATCGAAAAAATTATACAATTTCGTTTAAAATGCGCTATGGTGTCACTCTTTTTACTAAGAAAATGTTAATCGGCATTTCGCCTGACACAATAATTGTTGATAAATTTTAATAAAATTAGCGTATATAAGAATACTTTATTCGAATACCATGTAACTTATTTAATTTTAAATATTCTTTAAAGTGGTTTAATATTTTTTGCTCTTAATTGAGTCAATTACTAATAAACTTGATTAATTTTTACTAAGCAATTATTTCATTTCTAACCAGTTAATTTATGTTAATTTGTATTATATATAATTTAAGGTAGCTTAAGATGTTCTTAGTTGAGTCAATTACTAATTAATATTTTATAATTGAGTATATTATAATTTTTAATTGAGTCAATTAACATTTCATTTAATTTACGTTCATTTATAATAAATATCATGTAATATATCTAAAGTTTTTCCTAATTGAGTCAATTACTAACTAATATTTTATATTTAGTATTTTTATTGAGTGAATTTGATTTCTTAATAGGGTCAATTAACATCTATCATCATCATTTATATTAAATATCATGTAATAAATCTAAAGTTTTTCCTAATTGAGTCAATTACTTATTAATATTTTATATTTAGTACTTTAATTGAGTGTTTTTGAATTTTTAATTGTGTCAATTAACATTTAAATCAGTTGTGAATTAATTTCATTCGATTAAATAATTGTGCACATTAAGAAAAAAATTTGAATTATATCACTACGTGTTTTTTCTACCATTTCAACTTAAGTTTTTATTATTTTTTACTTAAGGTGTTTATTATACAACTCAATCTCATTTAATTTATGTAAATTATCATAAACTTAATTTAACTGAGTTTACTTTCATCTGATTATAATTGATAATTTTTTTTATACATTTTTTTATTTTACTTTTTATATTCCTGCATCATTCCGTCGCGTGGCTTTAAGTCGATTATCTGCAATAAATGTGCTTTTTTATCGTATTGGATAATTAATGGAGTAAACAAATTTATTTTACAAAATATTGTACAGTAAATATGAAATTGAGCGCATAAAAAGCAAGTAAAAATAAAATTTAAAACAAGCAGTCGAGGTTATAGACTTCAGTAACAATTAATTGCACATATGTATGTGTTTATAAATAATTTTACTTTTTCGTTTCATTGCGCTTTTTGCTGCCAATAAAGTTAATTAATGACAGCGAAAGACAGCGCAAAAACGTAGTAAACGTGTAAAAACAGTAATTTGTTTTGAGGCAATAAATATGACAATTAAAAAAATTAATTGCAATTCAAAATATGTGGAATCAACTCTAAGTAAAACAAAAACAATCGAATTATGAACAAAAAGTCGTTTCAGTTTTTGAAGCAACCTCAAGGTATGAAATAAGCAACAGATACTACAAAAATAATAAATTATTATAAAATAATGTTTAGCTTATTCTAGTTGCATAATGTGAGGCATAAATAAGTATGTGATTAAAAATTATTATTAATTGTAATTTGGTATAATAACGTATTATGTGTAATTGTAAATTGGTCATTGAGCGTGTTGTTCTATATAATACATATGTTGATACATATTTTTTTCATTTCTATATATGTATGGTATATCACAGATTTCTTAAAAACCTTCATATACTATCAATATTGTAAGCTGGATTAATCTAACTAAAGTGGCAACTCTTTTTGAAATATACCTCTGCACAGATCTTTGTTTAATTTCTTTATTTTGATACCCATATTGTTATCGTTCATTTAATTTAAAAATTTATTATTAAAAAATTCTAGACAGGTGGCAATATTTTAAAAATAATTTTAACTTTAAATCATCGAAAGGTTCATTTGTTTGATACTCATATTGTTATGTAAGTGAAAGCAAAAAAAAAAACCAGCTTTAATACAATATAATGCAATATAAAAATATTTAAATGAGAGGAAACTGTGGTGTTATCATTGTGTACGAACTGAATGTGGCAGTTAGCGGCGAGGATATGCCATACAAAGCACTACATGTGTACAAATGTGCATATCTATACAATATACATACATACATATATGTGTAAATAAATACCGTAATTAATTTATATGTGCGTTAGCGAATATATGTGAGTGCGAAAATACGCAGGCATCAGCATTTCTGTTATTGCCGCCAGTCGTCGACGCTACCGTATTCAATATTGCTCATACGCCACGTTGCACTCACACGTTATCTGCTTGCACATTCTAAGCTTTGATCAACCAAATTAATACGCACATTGTTATTCGTTACTATTGCTGAATAGCAGATAATTGTGGCGGTTTACACACACACAGACACACATTCATATGATGATTATATTGTTTCACGAACAATAATGGCATACAAATGTTGTAGCGCTGGCAGCCAACGGAATGCTATAATAATTCAATAAGCGGAAAATTAGTCAAGAGGATCATTTCCGGGTGATGTGCTCATATAAAAAGGAAATCAGCATATTTGGCTGCTTAAATTTTGTTTAACTCGAGTTTGTGATTAAGTCATTTGCTAGCGGTTAACGATTGATTAATTGACTCTGATAAAATTTTGTTTGTATTTATTTCTTTTGCTACATGAGACTAGCTGTGCTTGTTTTCATTTTTCAAGCGTTTAAGCAAGATTTATTATGCAAATTGCACATTGGAGAAATGGTTAAGGCAAATGAGCAGTTTCTTGGAGAGAAAAGTACGTGTGCAAAATTTCAGAACGATGTCTCGAACACTAAGGGTTTAAAAAAGTAATTTTTAATCTTCGTATTTCTTACATTCAGCTTTTATTAAAAAAGATAAGCAAAAAATAAAATCAAATAAATGAATAATAAATATTAAAAATCATAATCGTACTGTTATTCACTTGAGTCATACATCATCATTAGTCGCTGAAAGCCAATTGTGGTAAGTCATTCATGCATTTTGTTTTCCTCCCTCATTCTTTGACAGCTTGACAAGCGTGTGCATTAACTTCGAACACAGCGATTTCACCCTCCAAACTCGTATGCGCTTTCTCCATTTTGCGCTGCAATCATTGCAAATTCTTTGCTTTATTTATTCATCCTTCATGCTTCGAACGTGTGATTCATGCATGCTCGAACACGTCTTACGTATACGCGCTTTTTTTTCCATAAGGAATTTATGCTCCTTCTTCTTTCTTTTATTTATTTTTTGTTTTTAGTAGCTTGTTGTTTTTGTAGTTGCTGTCAATGTATCAGCTTGTGATCGAACTTGCGTGCGCATATGTGCAATTGCCGCAAGTGGTGGTGTGTAGTTTTGCTTCTGATCTTGTTAGTTTTGTTGTTATTGGTGTGTTGGGATTTTTGATTTTTTTTCCTCGTTACTTTGATTTGTTGTAAAAACTATTTTTTCAACTACACAGTTATGCTATTATCATGTTTTATTTTATAAGAAATCTGCAGCATATGCGTTTGCAACAAACAGCTGCTGCACTTTTACACTTTTCTGCTGCCACAGCTGTTGCAGTGATGCATCATCATTTATGTTAACGGTATCTTGTATGTCAATGTTAAGAGAAAAGTTGCGAATATATAAAAGCATGTATATATTAACTTCTGTGAGAGTAAATGGCTGGCTATATAAGAAGTAAGGTAAAAGCGCCTAAAAGTATGCTATTAGCGGAAATTGGAAAAGAATATAAGCTATTTGTATCAGATGAAGTTAATGCGCTTCAAACTATGCTTTTGGTTCGTATAATTGTTTTTTTCTTACTTCAAAATTTTTTATTGGTAAAGGAGGCGCTGGAATATTTTGAAGTTTTTATGGCCAAGAAATGAGAATTTTCGTAATACTTATACCTTAGAAATTTAGCGAAAACTGTTAAAGTATTTAATTTAGCATGGTTTTTGAAATTGCAGAACTTCTGTAAATTAATTCGACGATATCTCGCAAATGACTTGAGAGAAAAAATATTTTAGGAATTTTTGAACACACTCGCCAAAGAGTTCTAGCTCTTTGATAAGGAAACTTCTTTCACTGAGCTGCAAAGGGTTGCATCTCTAAAATTTGAGGATAAACTGAACTAACGGGTTTTTATATTTTGCTTCTTTGAAAGCTTTTTTTTTTAACCAAAGTGCCTCTCAGCTCAACTGTATGAAAGCTTTTTCAAATTCCGAAAACCAGCTTTTTTTGGTATAAATAAATTAATAAATTTAACAATAATTTTTTTTTAGAAATGTTTGACTTTACCATTCGTCAGACTCTTTAAAAGACTACTCCATCTTTCCAGTGCCATTTGTGTGTAGAACAATCTGTATTTTTATTTCTAAGTAGATCTCTTTCCAGCGATATATCTTGCGAGAGCTGAGGATAGGAAAAAATTACTAGGGTTCTGATCTGGAAATCAAAATAGTATTTTTGACATAATTTAGGCGTGAAGACTTTTTATAGTCAGAAACCTGTTCCAGAACACTTATCTGATTACTTATCTAAGTATAAGCTGACGAATTTTTTCCTCATATGAAATGTACTTCTCAGCAACGGAAAGGATTCGAACACTCGCTAATATGAGCACTTTAAAGATCTAGGCGAGTTTGGGAGGAAGCTTGGCAGCAAACTGCTCCTAATATTATAATAAAGAAAGCTTCAGTGATGTGTTTTGGTAAATATTAATACAGTGTAGATGCAGTCAATATAAGCAACGAAGAAGTGTTATAAAATTTGATGAACTCATCAACTCATTAACCTAACAAATTCCTGCAGTAAATTCCATCTTGACAAAGTAATGCCCGGCCAGCATATACCAACATTTAGTTATGGAATAGATTCATAAAGCGAGTTAAGATGATAAATTATGCGCATTAACAACAAAGAACAATAAATTAACTTTAGGCAAGACACTAAAAAGTTACCAAAAACAACAACAAGTTCATAAAGCAAAAGCAAAAGCAAAAAAAAAAGGTACAATAACAATAACCAATTTGACACAAAAACCAGCAATAACAGCAAACGCACACTAACAACAGACTACTTGAAATGACGAAGGCGATGAAAAATGAACTTGTGAAACGGCAACAAAAATTAGACCAGTAATTAAACCCCAAACTAATATTAATGTCAAAATAAGTGCATACAAATTGCGGTTTTTTGATTAATTACCGAGTGCTAAGGAAATGTGATACACACACATACATACAGTTAAATACACTTTTGACAGCTATGGGTAGCCAAGGGTACGCATTGCTGGGCAGCTACATAGAGCTGTGAAGCATCAGCGTGGAGCCGCGCCAATGACTGTTTTGAGCAGTATTTAGCATTTGCTGTCTTTTTTCTTGTCACACAGTGTTGAATTAGAAAACAAAAACAAAAAAAAACTAATTACTTTTTTTGAGCAACAAATAATATATCGAAAGACAGCGGTTTTGTTTTGTGGTTTTTGTTCGGCGTGTGACATGGAATGCCACTTGTGTACTTTGTTGCTGCATGGCGTGCCATGTCCGTCCGCCTCACCGAATTTTGGTGTGTAAATTGCTTCGCTTTAGTTTTCGTCAATAAATTAGTATTTTTGCATGTCGTATGATTGACAGCTGCAGGAATTCTTCTCAAGGTCGGCAATCAATTTTGTTTAATTTTTTTTCTTCTGCTAATTAATATTATTTTGTTGTGTTATTCATGAGCTTTTGAGAAACAGTATTAGGGAGTGTTGTCCAAGTTTTCAAATAATAATATAGAAAAGGAGAGCACCATATTTGAGAAAAGCAAAAATTTTGAAGAATATTTTAATTTAAAAGTTGATGGTTTAAAGGTCAAACGTTTTGTAATATTTTTTCACAACATAGTCTAAAATTTAATGTCTGTTATTGTCATATGATTCTAGTACTAGTCACTTAAGATATTTTATTTTAGGTTGATGCGCCAGTTAGTCGAAATCGTAGAGAAAAGAGGGGAGGCTGTTATTAAATTCTTCTTTTTATTTAAAGTAAATTCAAATTATACTCAAATAAAAGCTTGATAATCAGCTTGTCGCCCTGTGTCTTTATAACCATTATTGCTTTTACACAAATTATTAAACCACGGATAATAAACCAAATGGGCTTAAAAAATGTATTGCTAAAAATATTTATGAAAAACGTTGCCACTATCTAAAATTTTTTATGTACTAGAGCAAACTAAGCCTCTTTAAAGAGGAAACTAAAAGTTGAAAATATTTTAAAAGTAAAGTTGCCAGCTACTTAAAAATTTATGTTTAATATAATCACCCACATTAAGTAGTTATTACAATATGGGTATCAAACTGATGAAAATTAAACTTTTTTACAAAATTGTTAAAAATATTTCTGATAAGGGTTGCCAGCTGCTAAAACTTTTAAATTTGATACTATTTTCGCTTTAACTGAATTATTGCAATATGGGTGTCAAATTGAAGTTAGTTAAGAAAACTTACTGTTGGAAATATTTGAAACAAAATAGAAGAGTTGCCAGCTATTTAAAAATTTCTATGCAATATAATTATTGTCATTAACGAATTGTGACAATGTGGGTATAAAATTGGCGGTAATTAAAAATATTATATTTTAAAATATATTTATGATAAGCGTTGCCAGACGTTTAAAATATTTTCAATTTCAACTATGTTAAAAAATAAAATAAAAAACTGCAATTTGCGCATTTATTTAAACAGTATTAGGAGAAAATTTATGTCGGCGAAATTTGTGACAAGAGTTGCCGCCTGTTTAAAAAATTTTTAATTACAATTTAGTAGAAAAAAATTAAATTGCATATTTGGGACATAAATTTCAACAGATTTCTAAGTATACTTGTCGCTGTTTATTGTAAGTAGAGTTGCCATCAATTTGAAAATTTTTTCCACAAAAATTTATTTGTGATATAACTAGTCAAGTTTAATTTCTGTCGCTTCTACATATATAAATTCCAAAAAAAAAACTTGTTTTTCATATTAAACCAAACAGTGAAATTCTGTCAACAAAAAGCTTGTTATAAAATGTGTATTTTTTATCATTTAATGCAATTAATGCAAACGTGCAATTAAATTACTTCATTCTTGTTGATTTAAAAATATAAATTATGCAAATAATTATATAATTATGTGTGCTTTAAAATTATTGAGGAAAACAAGCTTATGTTGAAATTAAAATTTCAATGGACTTTTCTCTCTACTGGTAAGTTTTTACATATATTAAGTTCAGTGGACGCTGAGCGTATGTAATTGAAAACAAAATTGAAATATATATAATTTACAAAAACTATTTATAGCCAGCAGTGTTTAAATATTACCGGCAAGCATAAGTTATACACGTGCAAATTTATTATTAAAATGAGCAATCAGCAAATTATGACATTAAAAATGCAAAAGTAAAATTATGCATGAAATCGCAAAATAAAAACGCTTGATTGCACAGCGTTGAAATTTAAAACGCTGCACAAATACTTTTGCAACATGTATATATATGTATGTATGCTTAATATAATATGTAGGAGTGCAAATCAGATATATTTGTGTAGCTTTTCCACTTAGCTCTTACTTAAGCCTGTTTGTCTATATGTATGTATACACATATACATGTCTATATATATATATATATATATATTATATTTATAAGCGTCTGTGTTTAGGTTACTGGCTTTTGCCTAGACTTGGCAATTGTTGCGGCATATCGTATGTCACCGTATGTGGTTCACCGCTTGCATTCTTCGGTTTTTCATTATTTTCGCTTTTGCTAAAGTTCCTTGTAAGCACTGCTGGCATTCAGCAGCATTCTACTACTTTCGGTTGTATATTTTGTAAATAAATATCGCAAGCTCTTATTATTCTAAACATGATTAAATTACACCCAAGTGTTGTGTATTGAGCTGACATAAATGTGGTTTTATCGGCATTACTAAGGCTTGAAGTTAGTATTTCGAATTCGAAAAACCTGCTGACTAAGGATTTGGACTTTGATTGCAGTTTGATGGAGTTCAATGACTTGTGCCAATGAATTATATAAATTCTGATTTACTTAATTTTAATTAAAATAAATTGAAAATTTTGCAAAATTATATATAATTATAAAAATATTTCGAAAATATCTTTCGAAGGCTATATCGTATATATATTTAATAAAAACAAGAATAAACTTTAACTGCAACTGCCCCAAAGCTATAATAATCTTCATTGCTGAATTTCTTTCATTTCTTATAGCATAAAAAGGTATAAAGAGATCTTCATCTTCATTTTGATCGATCAGCTTGTATGGTTGTATGCTTTAGAAATCCGATCTAAACCATATATTGCGAGATTATATTCTTGCCATGCACAATAATCCATGCCAAATTTGGTGCAGATATATTGTCAAATAAAAAAGTTTTCCATAAAAGACTTGAGTTGGATTGAACAGTTTGTATGATAGCTATATGCTATAGTCGTCCGTTTTGAAAAATGTATTTGAAAATTATAGCGTTGCTTTGGCCGATATTTCATGCCAAGATTCGTGAAGATATCTTGTGATATAAAAAAGTTTTCCGTACAAGAACTGGATTTTGATCGAACGGTTAGATTACCAGGCCGCAATATCTTTACTAACAGCAGTCAACATTTTCGTAAAAAAAGTTTTGTTTAAAATCTCGCAAAGTATTTTGAAAGTTCATGTGTGTATGGTATATCTGCTCGCCATACAACTGCCACCAATGATTTATTTATGCCGCCATTCTGCTGTCAACTATTTCAGCGCAATTAAGATGTGACAACAGCCTTAGCATTTAATGACAGTGCGATAAAATCAAATTTGTTATGCTTTAATTTTTTTTCAATATGCTTCTTGGGTGTGTTCTATTTGAGTTTTTAACATAAAAATAGTATTGGCAGGTGAATAAATTGCAATGAGAAATATCGTTTGCAATCGAAAGTGAATTAATGGATAGCAAAAATTGTCGCGGTAAATTGTTCAGAGATTTGAAAGTTATTTGTTTGCCATATTTATCTAAATACATTCATTTCAAAATATATGGTGGCAGCAACAACTATTTCAGTATATTGTAATTAAGAAACAAAATGTGGTAAAGTGTTTGTTGGATAAAATGAGTGTGACAAAACTTGATAATTTCATAGATTAGGCATAGCTGTGAAAAGAAAGGTTGGTATAACACAGCATTAATTTTTTTGAACAGAGTTGCCGCCTACAAAAGTTTTACAACTATTTTTTTTAAGTTTAATTAAGTAATCTTTTTTTTTCAAATATTACTACAAATGGAAACATGCGCATATCATGCTTGAAATAGTACTTTATATAAACTCCATTTTAAAAAGGTCTTGCCAACTATTTAGAAATAAAAAGTTTTCTAGGTATATGTTTTTACATTTTTAGTTTCTAGCAAAATAATAAAAAAAATTGTATGATTACAAAATTTGACACATATTTGCAAACAAACGTGGCCGCAACGAGCTGTCAAAACCACGTCACTGTCATACAAACTGACCGATCGAAATCAAGTCCTTGTATGGAAAACTTTTTTTGTTTGGCACAGCATCCTCACGTTATTTATCCCAATATATTGTTTGAATCGGACCACTATTTATTATGCCCGAAAAAGTCAGAGCTCGGAACAAGTTATTGAGTTTGGAAAAATTATTTAATGTTTTTATAATATTTTGTACTCAATTGTCAAGTTATGGACACCCTTATTGTAAACACAAAAAACCCACACTATTTATATATAATGTTGACCATATGGCACCAACACCACCAATGTTGAGACACACTACATAATCGCATCGCATTTGCCTACTTAAGCTAAAGCTAATTTCTATTCAAATCATTAATTTGCAAGTCGTGTAATACAAGTTCAGTTTGTCTGCTTTTCAAATTTCAATCATTTTTCAAGCGGCCTTATCAATTTCAGGCATCGCTTTTCGCGCATGCACACACAGGTAAATATGTTTATAAGCAAAGAGGCATGTAAGGTTTCCCATAAGTTTGTGTAAACTTTTTTATTATATGCATTTGGCATAGTTATATATATGATATAGTATATGTGTGTCTATATATATGTATGTATACACTACTACTATTAGTTTGCATTGCAGCGGTACATAGATATACAGTTATCATATATGCGCTGTAACAACAAATAGCCGCCTCCAACTGTTGACCTATCAGTTGTGGCGATCGCTGCATTTACATATTTATCTATGCACTCGTACAAATGTATATACAAATATATATATACTTATATAGCTTTGTGCGTATGTTTGTGTGCACTAATGTAATAAGCGTAGCAAATGCGCGACACGTTGCGGTTTGCTGACTTCAAAGCTAGCCGCCTTTAGTCACAACAAAGTGACAGGTCTTTTGCACATTTGCGCTGTCGTTGTGGCAGGCTAATACAACAATAACAACAACAGCGCCAATATAATATTAGCAACAATAAAAACTATTACATTAAACGCTTGCAATTTAAAGCAATGCTTGGCAATAGGCAAGCGCTAAGCGACTTGCAACTTTTCTGCTGTTGCACTGCCTCGGTGTACTACTTTGGAATATATATAGCCATGTATATATTTTTAAGATATATAAATTTGATGTGCATATAAATAATGTTTTGCATACAAAATGAGAAATTGCTGGTCAATTTCAGCTTTTAAAAGCCTATAAATAATGCTTTGCATTTGGCATTAGGCGTATTCTATTGAACTCATAAAATCCAACAAAGACTGATTATTGGATTTGCTATCTAGATTTGTGTATTGTTTTTGTTTTTTATTTTACTCTATTCAGGATATTTTAAGTTTGCCATGAAGTTTGTAACGCCGTGCTGGGAACGTTCGAAACTCTGTCGGTATATGGGCGCACTAGTCTCTCTGTTCTTGAGATATCGTTCTGAAACTTTTCTCCCCAAGAAACTGCTCATTTGTCGGAACCGCTGATATCGGACCACTTTACCACATAATCATAATGATAAAAAATCTTTAAAAACCGAAATTCTATATTTTTCTAAGCGAGAAAACTTTGTGTTTTTTTGAGTTGAAATTTTGAGCAGGCATTTAGATTAAATTTCATTTTTGAGAACAAGCGATATAATTGTTTTTCGGCCGATATCTACAAGATGAGATAAGAAAGTAAGAGAAGAAAGATAGATCGAGTTATGAGAGGTTTTATGAAGCTTGAACTGGGACAACTACAACGGAAAATAACAATATATAAATACAACAACAAAAAATCTATTTTATGAACAAAAAAAAGTGCAACACTATGTAGCAACAACCGGCTTAAAATATTTATAACCTCAACAATTTCAACGACAGCTTTTTCGCCTTTGCTGCTACCAATGACTATGAGAGTAAAAGTTTAAGCGTAGCAACACTATTTTTATTTTTGTTGTTAACTGTTATTACGTTATACACTTGTATGCATGCTGCAATTAAATATAAATTTACAATGAATCGCTAAAGTGCAGAATGTTGTCCTTTTATGTGTCATTTGTCATTTTGTGCAGTGATTTGTTGTGGCCAAATGATAGTGCGACGGCTTGACGCTCATTTGTCGTACAAATATGTTGCTCTTAAAAGCAATATTGTGCTGCTGTTGTTGGTGCGGCTTGTGCGTGCAGTGCCAGCGCCGTAAGCTAATTAAATTAAAATTATCTTATTAACCGAACGAGCAACTTGTTGCACATTGCAAGTCAATTTGGGGGATCAATGTCAACAACAACAATAACAACATGTAAAACAACAAAAATTATGCAAAAAGTAGCAGCAAATAAGCCGACACACCAAAGTGCGGTGGCAATGTGTCAGTTAATTGGCGAGAAACCTAAAAAAAAAACAACTCGGGCTTAATGTATGAAACAGGTTAATTAATGGTGTGGGGATATGACAAAATATCGCACTCAATTTAATTGCATTTGTATATTTTGCTTTTCAAGAAATGCTCATATATACAATAATAAAGTATGTGATATATACAGGGTGTGTCATTGTACCTTCAACAGAGCATATCTTTAAGAGTCGTCTAGCTATACCAGGATCATAATTTAATAAAGAACTAAATAAGATACAACAGCTGCAACATTTGGATAATACATAAGCTAACCCCAAGTGGTACTTATTCCACCATAATGAAGCGATATTCCTGCTACAACCACAGCGACTACTGAATAAGCTCATGCACGTGGAATAAAAACAAAAACTGCTTTAGCGTTAAAAAAAAAACGCCAGTTTAACTTAATTCAGTGAAACTACAAGTGTAACACATTATGGCACGCCAGCAGAGACTTAAGCTGCCAAAGGCTCTTATTTAATTTGTCTCATGCAAGGTAAATGCGCACGAAGTCTCAGTGAAGCCATAAGAGCGATATACAGTGACGAGAAAGCAAGCGCTGGGTAAAAAAAAACGAATATCAAAGTGGTTTAAGGCAAGAAATGACAGGTGCATTAAAGAAACTAGTTAAGTGCAATGTGTGAACTGACAAGCCAAGCGAACGCGAAGAAGATGCAATTAAGTAGAAAAAGAATGAGAGCGAGCGAAATGAGATGATAATGGCACAAATTATGCTGATGATGTTATAATAAAAAAATTAAGTTGAACATGACGTAAGCCACAGCACAAGTGATAAAATTTGTATTTATTTAGAGCAAAAAAAAAAGTGTGGACAACTATAATAATATTTAGTGTTATAAAGTTTACGGGGATTGTGAAAAAAATTATGTAAAAAGAGAACTTACTATGAGAACTTACTAAATCATAAATATATATGTATAATGTTAAATATAATTTATATATATTTCATGCGATAATCATTGATTGTACCAGAAAATAACACTGGAAACATATATGTTTTCGAAGAACGTTTTACGAAAACGGGTCATGAAGCAAAATAAATGAGATGCAGCGTTGAACTGAGATGTATTGGAATAATTTTCTCAGGATATGAATCACCAAATAGCGTGATATCTGTCCTGTTAAATCAAATGTTAAATTGTTTTTGGTTTTCTAAATTCAAAATTAGCGAAAAATATATATAGTATGTTCCTGCCTTTTGAAAATATTTTGAAGTAAACTAATGGAAGGAGCATTGTTTTTGCAGCCGATTTCATAAAGCAAATCGTCGGATAGTTGGGATCGCACAGAATATTGCACAAATTGTGCTAACCAAGTATCGCTAGGTAATGAATTCAATAAGTAAATCATATTTGAGTGACTTCTAAACTTGCCCATAAAACTCGTACGTAAAAAAGCAACCCAAAGCCATTATTGAATCCGAATATTGATTGGTGTTAAGACAAAATATTTCCTAACTTTGTGTTTTACAGTGGCCAGTAGGGAATCTCTAAACTAATATGTGGTTGTAGTTGTGTAGGTATGGTGTCGTGTAATAGGATATGTTTTTGTGTATTAATCGAAAATATAACTTTTCATGATTATCCGCGGTAATGAGCGTAAAACTCACAACTCACTTATAATGAGAGTTGTTTAAAAAATACTCACTGAACTAAGTAAAAACTAAATAGTTATTTTTTTTATAATTTCATTTAAATTTCGCTTAATAGACTACATACAACTACTCGGCAATTAATCTCCTGCTTACTTGCTAACTATGTAACACAACTTCCAACAACTGCGCAGTTAATGAAGCGCTCAACCCAAGGGCGCTGAACACTCGAAGCTGTTCCACAAAATTCGCATAAAATTTATATTTTACATTTAAATTTTAATTTATGCATAAAATTAATGTGAAAAAGTAATTGAAAAGCAAATATAGCGCTTCAAATTACAACTCAAAAATTGCGAAATTTCACAAAATTCAACGGTCAATTGAACAATCAGAGCAATAATTATTATTACAGCGTATTTACATAAGTGTTCGAGAATAAAATTGCTGCCAAATGCAAACGCTTTTAGCTAATATTTTGCTTAATACTTTTCATGTCAGCCGCGCTGTTATAGCCACTTGAATTTTGTATGAGTAGTGAAATTATATTGTGTAAGTTGTACCAATTAAATTTAAAAATAAAAAAATATCATTATGAATGAAATAATATAGATAAAGTATACTTGAAACTGCTGTTTTCTTTTTTTAATTTGGGATGTGGAAGAGAAATGATTTTGTGTCATCTTAGTCAAAAATATTTTCAATTTATTCTAAGAATGTCATTTTTGGCTTCAAATTAAATAGAGTTAACGTATATATTCGATAGGTTTATTATTATATAGACTGAATTTTATTACATTACTTTACCGTTGCATTCGATGTGGAAGACAATTACCTGCAAAGAGAAAAACAGATGTAATTTTTAATATTTTTTGCTAAATAATAACTATTTTTAGCAGTTTAATTTTTTTAGAGGGATAGCTGTCAAACCAGCTGTCAAAATAAACACATGTATTTGTTATTTATATACAGTAAAATGTGTTAAAATGACAAGTACAGATTTTTTCATCATTCGATACCTATATAAAACAGCCACATTTAATATAATAATAAAAATAGTGAAAGAGTATGAAAAGTAATACGAGCAGTATTTAAAAATCTGGACAGTTGTTCAGCCACAATAGAGATTTTTACATTCTTCTTTCACTAAATTTGAAAGGCTTTATTACCAAAAGTCTAGCTGAATGTAACTTAAAGAAGCTGAATTGCGATAAATCATAGATCGCGTGTTTAGAGACCAATCATACGTACACATAATAATATATGAATAATATTTTGTATAATTTAACTGAAGCTTTAGTGTTTCAGCAGCTTGTTGAAGTGCAAAAATTAATACACAATGTTATAAAATAAATAATGCAGTACCGCGAAATATTTGTATGAACGTACATCGCAGAAATTTTACAAATACCCGCGTAGATTTTTTTTAAACATTTTTTGTTATCAGGTATAAATAGCCTGACTTGCGCGTGGCGGAAGTAAGCCGTTCTATTATAATGCATGGTTTCGGCCCCTATAGGAAAAACTAAGCAAAACAAAGCAAACATCATCAAGTGTCCTCCTCTTACACTCATCAAACTTTTATGAAATTTAAATGTTAATGTCACATAAAAAGTGAAAGTATTATAAATTTGTAACACTAAATATGACAAGAAAGACTCTATGAGATGCTGATTACATTTTTATAGCAAAAACCTAATAAAATATTGTTTCGATTATGAAATAAATTCAAAAGTGAAGTTTTATTTTACAAACTCAGTGCGCGGAAATATATTTTTTCTAATGATATTATCGAACCAATTATAAAATTTAGCAGCAAATTTGCATTTTTAAATTGCTGAATTGAGCTGAATAGCGCTGAATAAAATATGGGCTATTTTTAGCCATTGAGTCTTTATACTGACAGTTATATATACTATTGGTCACAAATTTTCTAATGCTGAATTCAAGAACATAAAGCTGAATACAACTAAATTTAGACGCTTATGTAAAAAATACTTAATACTTTTATATTTTTCCAAAACAAACTTAGTAAATTGCGCTGAATGAATTAGGACCAGCTGAAAAAGTAAAATATCAGCTGAATAACGAAATAACAGTAAGCTAAAAAAATTTGATTATAGGAAGAATAAAAAGAGTTGTGCTTAAAAGCGCAGTATTTGAGTATATTGTGAGTTCAAATGTAACCAAAAAAAAAAAAAACTAATAATATCAACTTGCGCAAAATACTTTCCAAAAACACAAATATAAAACGAATAATGAATATACTATAACTCGGCAGCAATATACATATATTTAGACCTTCAACATATCAAAATGATAAAATATAGCGTTATATACACTTACACATACAGATGTAGAACTACCACATATAACTGTGTTGTATAAAATATATGCAAATTTATTTTCCAATCTAATTGCCTAAGGCACTTTACGGCGCTAGTTGGAGATTTATGAGGCGCTAAAAAGATATTACCCACTTGCTTAAAAGGTGCAGACAACCAGACAGACCATTAGACAGTTGGACAAGTATGTAAATATGTATTACACATTAATACGAGAAAGCAATGGATTAGGTGGCTTATATGATTAGACAGTGGAATTAATAGCTGTCACATATAAGTGAGTGAGGTTGGGCTACAGTATTTTAATAGCAGTGAGGTAGAGCCTTGGGCATTTAATAATATTACGACGCCTTCCTGAATACACTAGAAAAAAAAAATCAACACATCAACACATTGCTAAATGTGGATGCAGAATTTATAGGCTTTATATAAAGTGTAAAAGTTTATATAAAATTTAATTCAGTTGAATAATTAAGTTGCAGACAAAAAAACTGAGGCTTAATTGTTATTCGAGTTGCTGAATTTCGATTTGTGTTGTTGAAACTTATGCTTACCAAGAAGAGTTGATTATGAAGCGTTGAACTTAATTGAAACTTGTGCTTACTCAGCGTAGTATTATTATTAAGCGCTGAATAAGCTAAAACTGCTATAAAAAGCGGTAAAAAAAAATCAAATATACTCCCGGCATACCGCTATATCATAACAAGTGTTATTATAGGCTGCTGAATTGCGCTGAATTACAAAAGGTGAACATTCTAAACAAAATAACATAAAAAAAATTTTTGGTTGTAAATGTCAATACAATATTTCACGGTTTTATACAATAATGCAGCATAAAATTTAGCTAAATCAGGTTTTACTTTGGTAATTCTGTAAATTAAAATTTTTTAAATGTGGATATATTGAACTTCTCTAGAAAATTTAGCTAACAATGAAATTTAAATATGTCTGAACCCGTCGCACATACTCTGCATTGTGGTAAAACATAATAACTATAAATACTTAATGCTGAAAACATTAAATATGCGCTGAATGCAACTAATATCAGTATTTCTATAAATGACGCATAATTTAATGAAGTTTAGCACTTAGTTTGAGCTGCTTCATTGACAAAAGTTTAGCTGAATGTGACTTAATACTGCTGAATTTCGCTAAATCAAACACAGCGTAATTTGAAAACATTTTTACGTGGAGATAAATTAATATGAAGTATCTTTTCAACAATTTAATCACAGTTTTTGTTTTTAAACAGCTTTTGCGCATAAACTTCAAGGTAATATAATTTTTAAAGTGTACATTTTATGCTGCAATAACTGACAGTCACATTGATGCGTTATAGCGTCGAAGCGCTATTAAATCGACACACTCATACCAGTGCGCAGTCGCTGATTTATGGCAGAAATTAAATTTATGACCATTTAAAAATAATCACAATAAATTGTGTTTTATTTCTTTTATCGTTAGAGGCTCATATCACATACATAAGAGCACACAAGTAGTTCTGTAAATTTTTTCAAAGTATGAATGTAGCTGGATCTGTGTGCGCTGAAGCACGCGCTTTAACCGAACGCATTGCCATGCCATGCCATGCCATGCCATGCCAGTCTAACGCCGCTTGCGATCTTACAAAGTGCTAGTAACTACACAATCGCCAGTTGATCGGAGTCATCTAAATTGTGCCATATACAAAGACATATGTATGTATATTTTCATTATTATTGTTGTTATTGTTGCTGTTACAGTTACTAATAGTTGTGTTTTATTTTCGCTGTTGCGCTGTTTGTTGCGCTGTCAGTCAGCATTTTGGAGATCTCAGTGTTGCCGCACTATCAGCTGCCGACGATCAGACTTAGCCGCCTTACTGTCCTATAAATGCCAACAATGCGTCTAATAAGCACTGCGCACATATAAATAACGCCACATATGCTTGTATATAGCTGCTTGAAACATATGTACGCGTTTGTAGTCGCTTGACATTATCCTATGCTGACAGTTAAGTTGCGCATGCGCGCGCACACAAACGGTGACTTAGTGACGTCGGCCCGCTGTGGCATTAAAGGATTTATGGTTGTGATTAGGCGCATTAAGATAAGTGCATGCTTACCGGCTATGAGGTGAGTATAGGCAATTGGACAAGCGTATAGTCAAGCGCTTTGACGGCATGTGTTGGTATATGTAGGTTATTGGACTGCGAACGAATGTGGCAAGTAACCTTTAGGCCATACAAACTGCAATGATTTATGCAATATTTTTTTTTTCTTTTTTTTTTGTTTTTGTTAGCTTGAAATTGTGCGGAAAATCGTACTAAAATGGAATCCGCTCGAAGCAACCAATTTTTAAACAAAAAATAATAAAAAATTAGTAGAAAATTGCGCGCATGCGCTTAGCTGATTTATTGATAACCACCCGTGTAGCTTACAAATTATTAGCAGGAAAATGCTTGACCGCGCACATTTAGTTGAGCTTTTCCGCAAAATGCACACATAAACATATTTTAGCCTAACTTACTACAATAACAACATTATACACATTTACTTTGAGTTGCATCTAAGCCGCACTAAGCCAACTGCAATCATAGTCCGTTTATCAACGCTGACAAATTGCTTATGCCGCTTTTCTAGTTTACGTCTGTAGCCTTTAATATTTTTAAATTGTTTTTTCTACCACTTCACCTCATTGATTTATGCGCTAATTTCCGTGCCACATTATTTCCACTACATACTATATATGCCGTTATTGCCGCGCTCTTCAATTGCTTACGTTCACTACGAAAATGAAATTACCTCGTTATTGTGCTTGTGCTCGTTTATTTGCATACAAATTTTCACGCGTAAATCAATTTCCTTTCGTGTCGTAATTCGTTTTGCCTCATTTATCGATCGCATCGATTTTCTCGCTAAGTCAACTACGGCAACAAAAAGTATGGACCATATATTGCCGCAGCAATTAATCAAGTAAGCGAATGCGCTAAGCTATGAACAGTTTGTGCTTAAAATTTTCCGACAACAATTTATTTATATTAGGTTTTTAGTCGATCAAAATCAAGAAAATCAGAATTTTTAAACTTTGAGTAATTGGCTCCGAATACTTTAAACGTTCGTTTAAGCGTCGGTCAGGAAAATTACATCAAAATGGCTGGACCGATCTATTTGAAATTTTCACACGACCTTAGAGGTATACATATTTGTGAGGTAATTAAAATTTTGACCAGTCTTTCGATCATCAATTCATCTATTGTAATAATTGGATTTGAGATAATTTTAAACAGAAAAATCTTTCTCACCGCTAGATACATACTCCGAAGGTCCTTCTAGAGATCGGCTACGGCATCAAGGAAATCAAAACTTTTTCAAAATGGATCGCCTATTTTTAAAATAAAAAAAGCTAAAAAATTTAGCGATACTGAAAGTAAGTGGACAAACCTTCGAAGAAAAACTATGTGAATAAATTAGGAATACAATGCCGATTTAAAATATATCTCAATTAATATATTGAGAATGTTACGCATAGTTTTGAAAGTTACTGTAAACTTAATGAGTATCATTCGAATTGCCGTTTCTGAGATTTCGGCGTAGAAATGCCGTGCTGCGATATTCTAACTAGTAGCCATAAAGATATAGATAAATAGATTTTTTGGGTCTTCTAATAATTAGGGTTTGTGAAAAAGAGAAAAGGCACTACAGGTGTCGCAGTCTAGTCAAACCACATACCGAATATTAGAAAGGTCTTTTTTGAGTATTCTATAGATTTATGCACATTTCAGAAAAATATCTACTAAAAAGCCATTATTGATCGTAATAAATTTATATTTATTTTACAATACATATACGTACCTATATCTAAATGCTGTTAATTTTTCAAATATTTATTCTACTTATTGTTATTTTTTGATGCTATCCAGTTTTCGTAACAAACTGCAATTGCAACAAATTGTGAATTATTGCTTCCAGCGTTCAAGTGTAGCATTTACTCAAGCACAGATTAGCTCATACTAACCATTTACGGCTAATTTCAGGCATTAGAGGCTAGCGAGATTATCGACAGCAATGTTCGAATGCATTATTAATGTTTATTACATGCTAGTGTGGGAGATAGTACTATAAAATTTATCGCTGCGCTCAGCTTTGATAATTATGGTTGGCATTACTGAGCAAAAAAAAAAATATGTAAAAATGTGAATAATTTTAGTGTGGACGTTTTCGGCAAAACTTGAAGGCTTTATAGCCACTATATATTTTTTCAACTTAATGATAATTGGAAAAGGTTATTGTTTCTTGCCATAAATATTATTCTAAAGCAAATTGACGTTACATTGGAGGTGTTTTAGATTTTTTTATTTAATTTTTGTTTCATTTTAAGTGATCATTATTTGTCAAGGTCACAGTTTTTAGGTTCAGATTTATTAAAAGTAAGTATATAGTTACATACAGCCTTAGTTAGAAATGCTTTAAATATATACTAAAACCAAATACATATGTATATATACAGATGGCGAGCTTAAGTTAAAAATATTTACACAATACATACAAATATGTGTATAGATGTATATTTATTGCAATATTAAATTTAATTTATGAATTTATTGCGTTCGCAAATAGATGGCAACCCTTCACAAAAGAACGCCCTAACTTTTTTAAACGGTTTAAAATTCTATGTTTATTTTGTATTATTTAACTCATTTGATAAATTTAATTTAAGAAAATAATGTATAAGGTTGCCACCTTTTGAAAAAAAAATGTATATATTTTTTTCACAATTCAAGATTGATGCATATCTTGTAATCATTAGTTTTCTTCTTAGTTTTTTGAGTTTACATTTTTATACAAGTGGTAACCTTGTTTGAAAGAATCTGAAGTTTTCCTATACTTAAACCTTTTAATTTTAAGTTTATATTACAAGTAATTTTTATTCTTTTTACATTTTTTGACTCCAAATTTACACACATTTGGCAACCTTATAACAGTTAATTTGAAAATAATTTTGGAAAATATTTTTTATTATTTTATTACACTTTCTAATTTGATGAAAATCTTCTAAAAATACTTTTTTAATTTTTTTTTTTTGCTTTTAACTTTGAAACTGCTGGCAATATTGTGCCAAAGCAACAGCAGTTCTTTTTATGCTATGCTTAAACATTTTCAATTCTAAGTTTTATTGTATATTTTTCTTGTCAGTAATATTTGTTTTAAATTTTTGCAAACTGGCAACTTGCAAGCTGGCAACTTTATAGCTGCTTTTCGGCAAATAATTCCAGAAAGTACTTTAAAAGATTTTTTTTACTTCTACTAGTTGGGTAGAAATCCTGTACAAAGTCGCATCTTATTTCAAATTTTGAGGTTAATTTTTAAACAGATGGCAACTTTGTTCGAAATCATCAGCAGTTTTAGTCATACTTCATTCCTCTAAATTTTAAGTCTTATTATTTCTCTCTTTTTAAATATTTTGGGTTTTAATTTTGCACACGGTAGGCAACTTTCTAACGTTTATGTTGTAAATTATTATACATGAATAATCACACATAATTATTCAACTCGGTACAGCTTTCACTATGCTGTTGCTCTATTTACGGTAAGTAAGTTTAATCTTTTTAACTGCACAATTTCATTGAAATAAATCGGTTTTAACAAAAAAAAAGTGCCATATCATCTCAAAAAAAAATTTAAATTGAATAAATTTTACGCTGAAGAACCGTAAGTTCGTTAAAATGGCATTTAGTATGTATACTTTAAAAAAAAATTCTTAAAAAATGCATATGACCTCTATAGTTAATTGAATTAAAATCTACTTCTTACATATACTATAATAAAAAAGACGACCATAAAAAATATAAAATCCTACAATCACCTAGAGAAGCTTAACAATAAATAACAATAAAAACGATTGAAGCAATGAAGATTGTACAATATTTGTTATTCTTTCCTGCCAGATTTAGGTCAGATTTTTGCGATAATTTGCTTGATAAAATTGGAATGAAACCAGAAAAAACGTTAACTTCGGTTGCACCAAAGCTTTAATACCCTTCAGAAATAGAAAGTTTTCCATACTAGCATTTGATTCCAAACGTTCAGTTTGTTTGTCAGCTATATGCTATATGCTCCGAGATCGCCGCTTCCGACAAATGAGCAGCTTCCTGGAGAGAAAACGACGTAAGAAAAATTTCAACTTTTCACGGCGGTCATTATATGATCCCTAATTTCCTGTTGTATGTTACAAATTTCGTAGCTAACTTAATACACCCTGTTCAGGGTATAAAAATAAATTAATAAAGTCGCCAGACTACGCCAAGGCAAACAGTGGAGAAAAATATATAAAAAATATTAATAATAAACTATGTCAACATGCGAAATGAAAATAAGCCAGCAATAACAAAAACAATGAAATTGAAGCATATTTAAAATGATAAAAAGCTCAAAAACGAAACCAGAATAAGTAAAAAGAGAGGCATGTCACGATTTATGCCCGAAAAGCGGCGACGCGTCACTTTTTATGAACCACGAAAGTCTAAATCACACTTTTTGTTTTTCTTTGCAATGAAAGCCGATTTTCGTAATATGCGTAAACTGTTGTTTAGTGCTGCGAATTTAACGTTATATTTTTAATGAAATAAATATAAAGAGATGAAAAACAGCGTAAAAAAGTACAAAAAATTAAAAGTGTACATATACAAGAAAATAAATGGGAAAAATATTATATTGAAAACATAAAATGAATATAAAAAAATATATAAGTATAAAAAACACTTTCCGATTCACCAAAAAAAAATACCGCAACATGTCACGCTCCAAAAAAGAAGTGATGCGATCGATAAATGTGATCAGTGAGCACGATCAATGAATGCTCAAAATGCAAAAGCAAGCATAACCGAAAAGTGGAACACCGCATAAAATATATGAAATACAAAAAATAAAAATAAATATAAAAAATATAAAGTGCGACGGTGTGCTGTATGCGGCATTTAAGCCGATCTTCAATTGATCGCTTTTGAAGTGGGTGAGCTAAGTAGCAAGCGCTTACAAATGCGGCCAAAAGTAAAAAACGACACAACAACACATTGCAGACAACAATAAGCTGCCTGCCGCATTACAAAAAATACAAAACAAGCAGTAGAAAAAAACTTCGCGCTTTGCAACAAGTTTCAAGTGATCGCCAAGCGCTTACATATACATACATATGTTTTTTCTCTACTCATGTATAAATGTATGTAGCCAGACAACAATATTGATACTGTCTACCTCACCTGGCTTCAGAAATCGCCTGTGGTAATTGTAGGCAATTGCGTCTCAAGTCATCGATCTTTGCGATCTTTGATCATCATTTTTCCACACTTTGTATAATGATCACTGTATTTATAACACATTAAGTGTTCATATAAAAGCGCTTATATAGTTGAAGTTGGTTATATTTATAAACGAATGAGTAACTATCATTAAGACGTCATTTATTGCGTCAGCGATCAGTGATCGTTTATAAGTGAGTAACTGAAAATATATGGTATATCTAAGTGTTTAAGAAAATTAAAACAAAGAGCTCGTCATCACTCCACGTTGATGTGAAGTGAGTATCAGTAGATTTAATATATCATTTACTAAAGAAATATAATTTGTGTGATCAGTGATCGCGAATGTCTTGAATATTTTGATTAAGAAAATAACAACCACAATCTCTTTGAAACTTAAGATAACTATCAGATATTTACATCTCATTTGATTATTAACTATGTATTTAAATAAATATTTAAACACTTCAAAATATAGCTTTATGTAACATGGTTACCACCTCTACATACGCAGAAATAATAAATTTTTATAGATAAATATATATATGTATATATTAATTGTTTTAAAATATGGCATAGTGCCAGATGCCTGCCAAAAAGTCGATGTCGAATCTTAAATTATAACTATTTATTACATATGTGTATTCTCTTGAAACTCCGTGCTCTAAAAACTACGGTTTTTATTAGAACACAAAAGTAGTAAAAAAAATGTTGTATACTTTTTTAACTCATATTGAACTATTTCTTCAATAGGGTTGCCATATATTTAAAAATACTCGAAAATTTTGGAAAGTAAATAATTCAAATCACCATTTTAAGTTCTTAAATATGCATAACAAAAATATCAAAAAATTAACTTATTTATATGTATCACAAACAACATTTTATTAAGGTTGCCAAATTTGGCTTTTTAATTATTTATATACAATATTTTGTTTAGTACAAGTATTTCGGTAAAATAAATTTCTAAAGGCTTTCGTTGGTATAACAAGGTTTTAGGGGATTGCCACATAACTAAAATTTCAGAAGGATTGCCAAATTTTTATTTTTTTCTTTGAAACGAAGTTTAATGTAATTGTAGATAAATGTTCAACATTTGTTGTAAAATATTTTTAAACACTTAATTTTCGAGTACTGAAACGAATTTGATAATTTATTACATATTGCATTTTTTGCATCGAGTAGTACTTTTTTTTATTCTGTTCATATTTTTTTCGCATCACCTTTTACGGACCACAATTTTGTTTTCGTTGAAAATTACTTTAAGTGTTGAGAAGAAAATTTTTTGCAGATAATTAAATAAGTAGAATAATGCACAAAGCTTTCAGGTTCACTGGCATGCTCATATAGGCACATATTTACAAAAATATAGACTGGTATTGTTTGCCAAAAGCAGCCTTGACTCCGACTGAGCATGAAGTAATCCATTTTGACACTGATTCACAACTTCAAGTGGCAGTGAAGTCACCATTCTGCCCCATTAGTGCCAACATTGTCACAACTGTTGCGCTGCTGCATAGAAATGACGGTGTATATCGGTGCTTATATACATATGTACATGTATGTAGGTATATATAGAAAAGTTGTTAAGTACGTAAAGCTCCGGCTAAGTGACAGCGCAGACAAGCGACAAAGCAAAGGAATAATGGAAGTTGACACACACATGCGCATATATGGATACATAATTACACATTTATACATACAAATTTGTATATATACGAGTAACATAAGTATGTGCTTAAATACAAATACATGTGCTGCCTTTTAACCAAGACTTAACATCATTACCAGAAAATTATTTGAAAAAAAAATAAACATAATTTTTTCCTCAAGTCGGAGGCAGCGTATTTGTCTCAGCTGCCTTGTAGGCTGTCAAATTTGTCTTGCGTCTTAACGCATATACTTGTATAAAGCTCTGTAAAGTGTTGTACAAGTAATTAAAGGGCTACGACATTAACTTATGCGTTCCTAGAAATACATAAATTAATTTATCGTTGTTTTGCTTTTTTACACAATAAATTCGCAATGTCTTCCACTTCAGCTTAAAGTTCATTTATTTGACTAAGCAAAAGTCAACACATGTACGCCCCCTCTGCGACACAATTGAAAGGCGCGACACTTAAAAGTTACAGCAAAGTGTCAAAACTGAGCACACAAAGTCAATTAAAGCAGTCTCGGTAAGGCGTTTGGTTGTTTTATCGCTTGAAACTCTTCTACTGTAAAAAGAGTTAAAAAAAAATAAGAAAAAAGTTAACAAATTAAGTGATCAGGAGCTAAACAACAACTCTATTATAATTACGCCACAGACGTCGCGGACAGGGCTCAAGTGCCTGAAATTTAATTGCTTGCACTTTTTTTTCTGGTACAACAACACAGCTTTAAACCTTTCCTGGAAAATCTTTCTCAATTTGGGATAAGAATACAATCAAAATTTCGTGACGATACTTCCGTCGCCCTCAACCGCCGTTGGTTAAGTGAATGCCCTAAACTTGCAGCAATGACCGAGCTTAATTTAAGGTTTTAGAAAGAGTGATTATATAGGTGCATATCTCTTTGTTGCTAATGCCAATTAGAGTTTAGTTTTAACAAAAAATAGCTTTTCATAATATCATACGTCTTTTGGTGGTAGGTTTTTCTAAGGTGATTTAAAGTCTAGTGGGTCTCTTAAAGAAAAAAGTTCTGTTAAAGTTTCAGGCTTTCAAGCGCCTTCTGTGATAGCTTTTTGCTTGATATCTTCAAACTATAGAAAGCAACTAGAAAGAAACGTTTTGTAGAAGCTTTAAGCTTTGAAGCGTCTTCTAAGACTTAAACTTTATGAGTGCGATATTTTCCTGGATCAATTTTACTTTTCGAATCCTAATTTCTGTTACCGTTAGTGATTGATATCTTAATTAAAATCTCGAAACAAAAATTAAAGACATATACTTAAGCTTTAAGCTCTTTTATGTAATTGTTAAATGCATTAAAATTTTGAGCCCTATAACATCCCAACAGCCACATGAAACAGCGGGCTGTGTCTAGCGGCTCATTTGCTATTTCACATTTCCACTAAATATTACTTTGTAGTGTTCATGTACATATATACATATATCCACATTTGTATATACTATATTATATGTTTAGCAATGCAAACAAGCAAATATTTATCTTCCAATCAAGTAACCTTCATATTATCCGTTTATAGTTATGTGTGTGTGTGTGTGTGTTTACAATGTCAATCGTTCATCACTTTCAGCTTTCGGCATTGTTCTTGCATTACACGTATGTAAATATTGTGTAAAGATATGTTGGTTTGTAGCTTAGATATTTGGTTATGCGCCAAATGGCAAATACAAAACAGAAGATTGTGCTGAGCCGACAAACCGCAACTGGGCGCACAACAATTAGTGCACTAAAGTCCACAACGAGCTTTAGCTGGCTTTTCTATGTATATACCTGCTACCATGCGGCATATAAATATTGTTAATACTCACATACAAACAAACAATCATGCCGTGTATTTGTGCAAGTGAGAAACATATGTGCATCTAACGGTTGCTTTGACGGACAGTCAATCACTGGAATTGGTTGCAACGACGACGTGCATTTAGCAAATGTTTAAACAGATGGAGGGGAGCGATGCAAATGTTTCTGAAGTCATCTCCATATCGTGATTATGGCGAAGGTTACTCGTATATGAAAATTATTGTGAAAGTGAATGTGACTATTTTGAATATACCATATGTATGTACATACAAGACCTGGTTGATTACACAATTTTATGTTTTTTTTGATCAGAGAAGACCTACCTTATGTATGTATAAATACATTTCTGTTATAAATACAATACATAATGATTCCTGTGCTATACTTGTGCTTGAAATTTTATAAGCGCAGAATTCTACAAATCCTTAAGAAAGCTTCGAAGCTTGTTTTCAAGATCAGCTCAATTGATTTGTAACCCTGATTTAACCTATCGCTTCTCAATAAGAAAATATGCAAAATACTGAAGATTTTTATCCAATTGAGGAAGCAGAATCTTAAAAAATGTTTTCTTCTTCGATTTTGCGACTTGATTAGCAATGATTTGGTTTTTTATTCTATCGCGTTAAAATTTTGAAACATCTGGCGTTTCTTAAAAAAACCAAGCCACAATTGTCACTGAACGAGATAAACAATAATGGTTGTTGACCTGGCTAAAGGTAAAGAAGGCCATTGACCTCAGGTTGTTGACTTAGCTAAATGTAGTGCACAAAAGGGTTCTTGATCTCAGGAAAATCTCATTTACCTTAGAGATTTGTGATTGTTAACTTCGTTAAAGGAAAAGAGTTATTCACCTTACCAAAGGTTAGATAGATGTACTGCTCTGTATTGCTACCAAGGATTTGAGCAATATTTTTACTAGCATTATATTGTTTCGTGACTCGGCATATTCTGTAAGCAAAGTAGGAGAGGCAAGTTCAGTAGGACAATTTATACGTATTATTCTTAAAGACTACGTTCGCATCAGCACTAACATTTTTAATAGTAGTTTCAAAAACCCTTCTTATTAAGTTCTATACATTTTCCGACCCAAAAATAATTCAGCCATAAAATGACGCAAAAACAAAATGATTGCAAAAACGAACAACATTCTGATTAAAACACGATGTCACTCGTACTCTAAAAAGCAACTCAAACGAATATTTATTTTTTATAACTCAGTAAAGGTATTATTACTGAAATGACACCAAAAAATGAGACAACTGTTTCCAAAACAATTGTTTCAATATATAAAGAATTAAAAAAAAAAACATCTGTTTCGGGTGCATTCATGCATTTATGACCTAATTCGTGTGACATATTCACTTAAATGTATGTATATAATTTTTTGTCTGTCTGAATTAATGACATTTACATTACTCAGCACTAATGATGCTTAACGGTGTCAAAAGCAAAACTTTGTTGTTTTAGCTTCACCTGCATTGACATGGTGATGCCATCCACACATTCGCTTCGTTTGCTGTCGGTCCGTTCGGTTAGAATGCGATCATTTTATAGTTTTACGAAAAAGAATATGAGAAAAAGTGTAATGCGATCATCGGTGACAATTCAGCAGTGACACTGACACAAATTTCTTGCACGATAAATTTTCACATTTTCAATTAAGTTTTTTTATTGTTTTTATTTTTCTTCAAAACTGGTAAATTTTAGTGTAATGTCGTTTGTTATATCACTAAGGTGGGGATTCTTCTTTTTTTTGAGTTTTCAGAAAGAAAATTCTAATTTTTAGTTTTTATTAGTTGCGCCTTAAAGAAGACCTTTTTAATAATTTAAAAAAATATGTCAAGAAACATTTTTTTTTTAAATTATTTTTTTATTTTTTAATTAGTTTTAGAAAAAAATATTTTCTTTTTATATATAATTTTTTTCAATAAATATATGCTCACCACAAATTACCGATTTGATATATAGAATTTCTTATAAATAAAATTTAAGAAACAATAAAAAATTATTTTTCATAAATAAAATATCTTGCATAAAAAAAGCAAAGTAAAAATATACTTTTTATAAATATATTATTTATAAATAAAACAAATATATTTTTGTTTTAAATACATAAAAAGAAGAATATTTTTTATAAATAAAATCTTGTTGAGAAGAAAGTTATACATTTTGATTTCTGTAAATTACGCTTAAAGAATAAATTTTAAATAATTTTTATAAAAAAAAATTAAGAAAAATATGTTGAAAAAAATAATATTTAAAAAAAAAAATAAATTTATTAAAATTAAAAAAAAATATATTTTCCTAAACCATTTTTATTAATTTTTAAATAGTTTTAGAAAGTTTTTTTTTCAATTTTATCTAATTTTGTTTGTTATAAATATATTTTTAATTTTTTTTAAACATAAAAAAATTTTTAGGAAATTTTTTTTTAATTTTACTTAATTTTTTTTTATAATTATATTATTTTGTTTTATTTTTTTAATTGTTATTTAAAATTAGTTTAAGGAAAAGATTTTAGTGTTATTTTTAATTTTACTTAATTTGGTTTTTAATAAATTTATTATATGCTCACCTAAATTCAAACATTTTTTCGAAATTCCATTAGAGCACCGAATTTTTCATATTCTGATTTTATTTTCAAGTACACAAAGTTTGTTATTTCTGTATTGTTGTTGTACTCATGTTACTATTCACATCTTATAAACACTAGCACATAATTGCCACATCGTGGGTGCCACCTAAGTCAATAAGCATTTAGTGAGCACAGTAATTGCAACACTACCTACAGCACTGGGAACCGGCATATGACAACCTACATTGTATTAACATACATACATGTTTGCATATATAGTATGTATACAGAGTGCAGTATATTTGTATGACATGCTTCAGTAGATATGCCACTGCGCACTGTGTTACTGTAATTTGTGTTCATTATTGCATTAGCGTCAAATTCAATTGCGTTCTACGGCATAATTGCTTGTTGCAACAATATACTACATATGCATATATACAGGGAGTATATTGAATTAAGAAATAAATATTTGTTGTTAGCGGTAGTGAATGTTCGAGTGACGAACAGTAGTTGTTAGTTACTGAAATTAAGTCAACATTAACAGAATAAATATATATTGCTGATAAATAAATTCGAAAGTATAATTTTACGAGTTAAATAACCTATAAGAAACAAAAATATCCATCAGTATCTTATATTTAAATAAATTTTACAAAAACGCTTACTAAATGTAGCATGGTTAAGTTTATAATGCATAAATTGAGTTTATTTTTTTATGTACTTATATCATTATATATCTCCAGTCTGCATAAACTTCTTCCTTGCTGACAAGCTGTGGTGGCATTTTTTACCACAAGCTTAGCGGATTTTACTTTTATTATGTAATTTTTAGTGCTATTTTTTCTAACACACTGACGGTTTGCGGGTTTTATCTCACTATACTTCCGGCTTCATTCATTCAGTGATATGAGTAAATCTAATGCATGCTTAGTATATATATTAACTGCTAGTGACTAGTTCCACGAACTCATACTACGCTTGCTAATCTACATGGAAAGCGCTCAAGTCATACTTCGCTCACAACTACAGAGGTTAACTGTCATATATATGTACTTGAATAAAGCGTCCGTTAGAAGCAGTCAGCAATGTGAACGGGTTCGTGACGCTCATTTAGTATGACGGTGGTTCAAATCGTGGCTGAGGTTACTTATTGTAAATTGTTTTTTGTGTAATAATCGGTTAGTAATCTATAACTTCCGAGTGTCTTTAACAAAAAAAAAAAAACTGTTCATAGAACTCAGCCGTTGTTCGAATGATGTCAAGAACCCTAACGAATCTTCATATTGTCAGCGAAACTCTACTAAATGACTGTTTTAAAGCATCTCCCATTGATTTATTAAAATTATAAAAGTCATCCACTCAAAAATATACCCATTTTTCCATAATGCAACATTGTTACAATTCGTATTTACGCTTTTCTTGCATGCGACTCGCCACCTCGGCTTAGCCGGTGCTCCACAAAGCAGCTGGCACGTTACTGATATGTTTTTTTTCCACAACCTCTCGTACATATTCATTATGTATGCCACAGCCAAGCTGCTTGCCGATTATCGGCTGTTGACTGCCGGCTGCCAGTGTCTCCGCACAATAAACGCTGAAAGTAGGAGGCAAGTTGATTTTTTTGAAGTTCTCTGAAATTTCCGGCTTCTGTTTTCTTTTTGCGTTATTTGTTTTATTTATCACTCTCGATTTGGACTTGTATGTATAAGTTTTCATTTATATCAAAGAAGGCATAAAGTCGCAGGCTGGTTGGAAATTTATGGCCTGTAGGAAAAGCTATTTGTTTATTTTATGACCCGAACTAGTCCTTTAGTTCTTGAGATATTGGTCTGAAATTTTGCACACGTCTCTACAAACTGCTCGATCAAAATCAAGTCTTTGTATGGAAACATTTTTTTTTTTTGACGAGATATCTTCACGAAATGTGGCATAGATTATTGTTCAACGCAAAGGTACAATCTTCGAAGAAATTATTCAGATCAGACCACTAAAGCATGTAGCCATTACCTTTACTCGAAACTAACCCAAACGTAAAGCGTAGAATTTTACTCTTTCTCGCAATAATTATTCCAAATTGCCATATAACTGTTAGTATTAATTTAAGCACTTTCTGTTTGGAACTAAACTACTTTATCTGTACTAATCTAGACAAATCTGTTCCTAGAGTATATATTTAGCCTACAAAGTCAAGCTTTGAATTACTTTTCTCATAATTCCTCTAAATGAAATTAATCAGTTTTGCATTTTAAGCACTATTTCTGTGTACATTTTTCCTACAAGCCACTTTTTTACGCTTTAAACATTGTCGCACATACATACAAAATACAAGCATATGTGCGCGCTAGTCTCACTTTCTGCACCCATGGGCCCATGACTTGCACTTGACATTGACATTGAATGTCGTTTGTCGAGCACTTCTGCTGCTGTCAAGCAAGTTCGCTCACTGTTGCTGGCATTCGATGATGTTGCTTGACTGCGATTTTTTGCTGTTTTTCGTGGTGACAATGATTTTTTGCCTACAAACACACCTACCACCAATAAATATGTATGTAGATCTTTTGCACGCGGCAAAATAAAAAAGCCTAAAGCAATGTTTGTATTTATAAGTATTTACCAGTGACTTTGCTGCTGTGTTGTTGTTGTTAGCAATATTTCCTTACCAACATTTGACATGAGTGTTGGAATGAAGCAAAGATACTATAGATTGAAATGTATCTAAAAAAAAATTATAACTTGAAAATTTTTCTGGGCTCATAATAAGGGGTTTTACTTGGTTATGAAATTCTATAGAATACTGTACAGAACATGATCTTTGGTACTTTTGAATAAGCAGTTTTATAGGGTCTTATTGTCCAAATTAAGGATAAGGGCTCTTATAGGGTCGTATATAGAACATGATCTTTGGTACTTTACAATAAGAGGTCCTATAATGTTCTATATAGAACATCATCTTTGGTACTTTTGTATACTAGGACCCATAAGGTCATAGAACATGATCTTTGTAGAAATGTAGGCAATATAATCGGTATTTATTCCGATCTCTAACCTAATGTTTCATGATCATGCTTCATTTAAATACTAGCGACTTTAAAGCTCTTAGGTCCATCTAGAAATCGCTGAGATCTTAAAAATTATATAAGTTTTGAATCAGCTTTATTCCGTTGTTGGAAGTTTAGTCAATTAGCCAAAATTTCAAACAGACCGACCAGAGACACCATCTTTAGTCTCTCTTATGTAAAAATCACCGAGAATATATTATAATAGAGATAAAGTTAAATAGGTTGGTCGGTCTCTACCATCGAGGCGTGAATCAGTTAGCTATTAACAGATGACTTTTGTGTAGGATAAACGACTCTTCTTTAGGATAGAGTCTGTCTTCCACAAAATTATTGCTGTAACTCAAAAAATATTTAAGATATCGACGTAAAATTTTTTGATACGTTTTTTTTCAGATTGAATATTTTGTTGGGAATATCGACATTGAAAAAACCTCTTTGTGTGCGACTTCATTTGATATCGCAATTTTCTTAAGACAAAAATGTGATCTTTAGCAAAGAATAGCATTCTATTTCACAGCTACCTTGAGAAATTTAATTTTGTGCTAGACGTAAAAATAAAAATAGAAATATTTTCAATATTATTTATCAAGCTGCGCACACACTTTTGAAGAATTCAATCGAAAACAGAATAAGGATTATTCTCTCTTCCTTTTGTCAATGTTTTGCCTTCTTTTCAACCATATAAATATTGAAATATTTTAGAAATTGCTTATTTGCTGCACAATATCAATAAATTGTCTATGGTATATGAAAAGAAAACAAAGCATAATGCATCACCTTCAAAGGTTCCGGCGATAGAGGAATTTTCTATGGTTGGCATGCCAGGGCGTATGAGTAATGCAAAAGGATATATGGCTGAGTGGGTGTGTGCAAAGTGGAAGAGATAAAAGAGCAAGTAATATTTATACTTTCTTATATGCCATTACAATAACAAAAACAACTTCGCATAAGCTAAAACAATGCGTTACAACAACAAGTTCATTTGATGCAAGGCAAATATGCTGAAGTAATGCAGTGTTTTTCGCAGAAATTCTTCACTCCGCTGTGCAGTCAAAGTGTATGTATGTATAAACGAGTATATGTATACATATGTGTATGTATGTCTATAAAGGAGCTGCTATGTGAGTGTAAGTGCGTATTGGCAAATTTAACAGCGCAAACGCAGCTGACTCTCTTCTAAGGCAGCAAGCATGCTGCTGGAATATGCACGCAGTTGTATGTGTGTATGTGTATTGGTGGTTGTAGGTCAAAAGAAAATGCAATCTATTTTCAGCGGTAATGTGTACGCATAAGTATGTGGCAGCTTACATACACACAATACACAATACAAAGCACGAATATTGCTTAGTTCCATAATTGTAATGCAGCAGAAAATGTTAGTATGTACATGAATCGTTATGTATATTTGTCATAGTAATTGTGGTAGTTGAGTGACATACAAAACGAATTGTTGGCTGTACAAAATTTGCATATCGACTTTAAAGTATTTCGTTACATGGTAGAAGCGCCAGCACATACATATGTTTATATGTATAAACATACCTACACATGTAAAGTGCGAGTTGGAATATGGCTTTGGCGGAAAACGTTCGCTAGTTCGTTTTACTCATTTGGTCCGATAAAAACAACCTTTAAACAGAATAGGTAAGAAAAGAAGCTTTTTATTTTAATTTCGATCGTTCAGTTTGTATGGCAGCAATATGCTATAACCATCCGATCTGAACAATTTAAACAAATAGTGCCAAATTTGGTGGAGATACCACATTAAATAAAAAAAGTTTTCCATAAAGTCATTTTATTTTGATCGTTCAGCCTGTATTTCAGCTATATGCTATAGTAGTCCAATCTTAGCGATGTATTCGGAGATTGTAGCGTTGTCTTGTAAATTTATCTGTGCCAAATTTCACAAAGGTATTTTATCAAATAAAAAAGTTTTCCATACAAGAACTTGATTTTTATGGGTCAGTTTGTATTGGTGCTATAGCTTATATGGTCCGATTGCTTATATTTTTGTTCGCAGGTTCCAGCGCTGCATTGCAAAATTATTTAAGTCAAATTTCATACAGATATCTTGTCAAACAAAAAAAAAATGGTTTTTCATACCAGAACTTGATTTTGATCGTTCAGTTTGTATGGCAGCTACATTTTAAGGTGATCCTATCTTGGCGCTTCCGACAAATGAGCAGCTTCTTGGAAAGAGAAGGAGATGTACGAAATTTCAGTTCCATAGCTCGGGTTATTAATGCTCGTATGCACAAACATACGAACAGAAAATTATGTATTTTTTCTTGCATAAAATTGAGAACTCGAGAAATTCTGCTTATAAGGAATCTCAGCATCTCACTCACGATTCAGCTTTGCTTATTGTCCTTGAAATTACACCAACCCATGATATTTCATAGTTTCCCTATCAAAAGTTAAAAATACACTCATATTCGTTATTTTGAAGATGCTCAGCTGCTAGTAATACTCTTTAAAATTCATCATTATATATCTTTAGATTTCAAAAAGCCTACTTTGCTGCTCCACTCTATCACTACCTAGCGTCATGGTTCGCTGCCTTCTCACATAATTCACGGCAATTCAAATTTTTTTACTCCTGTTAGCCAATATTCAACGTTAGAATACAATATATATATATATATTTATATATTTGTATATATCTTTGTATGTATGTATTTATGTATGTATTACTATTTGTATTTGCTTGCATTTCTGCATGATTGTCTGCCTCAATTTACGTTCGCACCTTATGTAATCATGCATATTGCTGACAAATTTATTCACTTACACAAATTGTTTATTTGATTGTTCACACAAATTATATAAGTAAACATAGATAAGTTGGTTAGTTATACATATGTATATACAATACATGTATGGTTTACACAATTGTGCGTTTGCTCTGGCAACCAAAGTGTGCATGCCATACATTTCGTAGAATGTTGCTTATGGCGAATTGCAATGCAGTTCCTCTTCTCTACTCCCACCTCTTCCTATCTATCATCAAGTTATTCCACTTTTGAAATGTCAAACCAATTTGCTACAGCGCTTTACATATCTATACGACACGTCTGTTAAGGGAAATGGTTACATTAACTAGAAAATTGGATTCACACCATTGTATATGCGAATACGCAAATGTATGTATGTTTGTGTGTATGCATGACAATGATCAGTAGCAGATCAATTGAAAATTGCCGAAATGCACTTGTAGTCCCTAAATGTTTGTACTCGGCATGTAATCGATTCAGGTATTTTGCAAGGAAATGTGGCTTTGAGTAGAAATATTTTACGTGTAGGTATGCATTTGTATATGAAAATGTGATAGCTAGAAATTTCCAAGATGTGCGAAAATTTTAGGTCTAAACTCGTAGCAAGACTATAAAGAACCGTGCGAGAGCATGAGCATGAAATGACGATGAAAAACGGTTTGAAATTAAAATTGATAAGCACATATTTTTATACAGCACTTAAAATTATTATTATAATATCCTCGTAGCAGGTCTTGAAATTAAAAAAAAAATTAAAAGAAGTGTAATCCTAGAAAACTTTCCTCGAAAGAGAATTCGTGCTGACATTTTTTGTGTGTTTTAAAGTTGCTTTCAGTTAACAGTAACTGATAATGCTTTTTTGCAGATAACTCAACTACTATATAGTGAAAGATCTTCAAAGAGATTCACAACAAAAACTTTCTTAAAAAAATGTTTACTGATATTTTTTTGTGTTCTAATACTGTTAAACCCTGAATAGGGTATACTAAGTTTGCCATGAAGTTTTCAACAACTCCAGAAGGAAACGTTAGAGACTCTATAATATGTATACATAAATCAGCATAACGAGCTGAGTGCCTCAGTTTTTGAGTTATCGAACTGAAATTTTGCAAATGTTCGTTTCCTAACAAGGAAATGCTCACTTCTCGGCAACAACGATATCGGACTACTATAGCATATAGCTGCCATATAAACTGATCGATTCAAATAATATTCTTTAATGGAAACTTTTTATTTGCAACTTTTTTTTTGTGTTTAGTATATTTTTGTTGTTGTAAAATCATAAAGGATGACAATGTTCGAAAATATTTTTTCACAATTGCGTCGGGTACTGGGTGATTCGACTCTTTCTGAAAAACTTTTAAATTTTTTACTTTTTCACTCATCAAAAAATATTGCTTCGCAATCACCCTGTATTTACAAAACTAAAAACATTTTTGGTTTGCATATTTTGTAAGTGGCGCCACATCATTCACACGTTACGGCACTCACACGATTTTCCGACGCGCCGGTATTTCTATTCACATTTGCTTGTTAAATGTTTAAAATCACAGTGTATATACAACAACAACAACATAAAAATAACAAAATATTGTTGTATGTCAAAATTATGGTTATTAATATTATATTGATTTTACACATTTAAAGCTATTTCGCTTGCTGTTGTTGTTGTATTACCATTGCTGACAACTCGAAACCGTCAATTTAAACATTTACGAATGGCCATCATTAATGTTTATTATTGTCTTTGTTGGCTAAAGCACATAGTTATTATTGGTGTTTTTGTTGTTGGTTTTTTTGCTTTTGTTGTTGTATTTTTTGCTTTTGTTGTTCGTAGTGTTGGCAATTTCAATTGCATTGCTATTTGCTGTTGCTCTTGTCGCCTACTTTTTGTGAGCGCCAGTTGTTGTACTATTGTTGCTTGCTTTTGTTGTTGTTGCTGTCACTGCATAGCTGTCCAAATAATAATTACCACCGTCGCATTGCGTTCGCCATGAATAATTACAGGCGACTTGTCGGACAGCGCTCGTTATAAGCCTAAATATTTACTACCTGCCATTAAAATGGCGCTTGTGTTGTTGCTGGTTCACATTTGTTGTTGTTGGCATTTTTTCTAAGCTATTATAGTGGTATTTTTCCTCAAAACTGGTTTTGGTAGTTGTGTTTGTACATACTTTTAATAAGTAATTATATGTATGTACTTTAATGGTACTAACGATTTTGTGCTCTCGAAGCTGCAGCGTTGCATTTTGGCAATTGTCGAACTTAGTTGTCACACCAACTATGTCAACTGTTTGCTCAACATAGCGAACTTCATCTTAACTACTACTAATTGGTCTAAATAGTCTATAGTGTATTAGAGTCTCGATGAAACGAGATCCATCTTTTTCTATGAATCCTTTCTTATAATCGTAAATTAGTTAGATAAGACACGTGTGACGACTTATCGGGTAGAATATTCTTTAATATCGCATTAATTTTCTTACAAACTCCGTTAATGATTATTAATAATAATGATAATAATTAAATAATCAGATTTCTTAAATGATTTGGAGAAGATAAGTTGCTAATACCTTTTATCTGTACATCAGGAATAGTTGTTTCTTATGGATAAATTCAGCTAGCCCCTAGTTCGCTATAAACATGTTCTAGTTTAGAATCTGTGGTTTTAATATAAAGTTAAAGGGATACGCGCCACTACTAAACTTTGTCATACGACTGAAACTTTTTAGCTCCGGTTTTAGCTAGTCTTAAAGAATGTCAAATGTAATTCATGCTTCTATAATTTGATGAGGTAAACAGACTTGCTGCATTCTGCTAGCAAAAATATTTGAAAACTAGATGTGTCATAGAAATATCTGTTGAGGTCTTCTAGGTTCAAGTTATTAAACTGCCCGAAACTGAATATGATGATCATGATGGCCATTACTCTGAGAAACTTGTGAGCTGTAGCTAACTGAAGTTCAGGTGAATATGAACACTGAACCTCCACCATAAGAGAAGATATAGTAATTTGCAAATATTTTTGACATCAATTCTATCTTTGCTAAAACATAAATGCTTCAGCTTAGATGTTAAAGAAAGCGTCAAATGGTTCTATAGAAAATATGTTTCGGTTTCCATGTGATCATCGTAATGGCACTACAAGCTAATGTCGCTCTTGGCCGCGTGATTGAGTTATCATATTATATGTTACTGGATACACAGAGTAGCTGCTACACCCTATTTACACCCCGGTTTTCATATTTCAAAAACAAATATTTTGAGTGTATATTGTTTGAGTATCTTTCTCAAAACTCCAAATTCATAAGCCCTGTAAACATATGTGCATATACAGTGTATATTATACACTTATATGAACCAGCCGTCGGTTCTCATATTTATAGCGTTCGTTCAAATTGTTAACAATTGTCATTACGAATATAGTCAGTGATCATAGCAAAGCCAAATTGTCATTCGTTTTCTGCCACCGCTCGTTTACCGGTCATTTAGTGCGTTGGCTGTATATTTTGTTTTTTGTTTTTTTTTGTTAACACATAGGTTGACCAGTCAGCGGCTGTTTGCTTGAACAGCGTATCACATTAAATAATTCAAAAAAATAAAAATAAAAATAAAAAGAATAATGATAATAATATAAACAGCCAAGCTTAAAATCCGTCTGAGGCATTAAATTGTTATTAGTGGAAAAGAATGTTGACTGCTGTTTCATTTGACATTATTGTGTCATTCCCATGGAAACATGTATCAAATAACTCTGCGCATGACAGCAATGACTTTATAAATAATTTTTACGTTTATATGCGCCTATCATTTATATATTTACATTTACATCTTTATACTTATGCTCTTAAAATACTTAAAAACAGTAAATGAAGCTTTTTTGAATACTGACAAAGCTTAAAAGTCAGCCTTGACACTGAATAATTACGCAGGCGCGCTTGAATTCGTCACTTAATTTAGTTAATTCAATTGCTTGAGCTGAGATTACTGGTAAATCGAAACAGCTATTTACTCGTACTTTTGAGTTTTGAAAAAATTGTGGTTATTATTTTCCTGTCATATGTTTTGAATTTGAAGTTGTGAACAATATTTTGGAGATTTGCTGATTATAGTAAGCAAGTAATGTGTGTTGTTTTGTTTTATTGTAAGTATAACGTAATAGGGTGTAGACTAAGCAATGGGTCAGTTCTTTCGACATTATAACATTAAAACATATGTTGTGATGCTTTTAGCTCTCTAGATCTGTCTTAGTTTATCAACGTTTTTTTTGTTCTTTTTATTCATTTTTATAGTACTACTTTCTTCTCTGGTATTGCTAATCAATTTTATAGCATGTATTTTTTGAAAATTTGTTTTTGGACAAGAAAAAATTATTTTTGGTTTAAACTCTTTACATTTATATAAAAAGACTTTTTTTAAAACTTTAATATGGACCACAAATTTTCTAAATTGATAACTTTTAATTGGCCAGAAAGAGGACTCTCCACAGCTTCTAGAACACTTATCAAAATTTTTTACGAAATAAAAATTTTAACTCGAAATTTTTTTTAAAACTGAGGCGGCGTCTCTAGATGATAAAAATTTTTTTGTGTCCGAAAATTTTATTTTTTTATAATCTACAGATTTTACCCACAGGCTAAGCTCAAAAAATATTTTTTTTTCGCTCCACCCTAATGTATATATCACAAATTTTTCGTCGAGTAATTAGTCTGTAATTAACTATAATTTTAGACACATACATTCATACAAAAGTTATAAACATCAATTTTATTAGCTTAATCTGCCCTCATTACCGTGTCATTCACACCAATTTTGACAAACAAAGAAATATTTTTTTTTACTTAACACTTCATAATAAAACTTTCTGTAGTTTCACCATAACAGCGTGATAGCAACAATTATGCATATAGTCACAAACAATAGAGAGTTGAAGTTCAGACGAAAAACGTAGTGAAGTGCCAACAAGCGTAACAATTTCGCATAAATCTTCTACGCTTGTCAAAAATTTGAACTATAGCATAATTTTGCACTTTGACACCATAAAATGACGTTGGTGAGGTGCAAGATGAGTAATCAGTTACATACAAATAATAAATGTATACTCGGATATGTATTTATTACTATAAAAATTTCCGACAAAATTTTTTACTAATTTAAAGTGAGTCATTTCAAAAATAAAGCTGCAAATGGGGAAGCTGAGATGACTGTGCTGTCAAAAATTTGAGTGTTATAGTCATGTGATGTCATGAGAATGTCGGAATTCATTAGTTTAATTTGGAAGTTTTCAGAATCGTTAAATGCTTTCTGTAAGCCTCTTAACATCTACGGTACACACGCTCTACAAAGTGTTTGCTGCCATTAAAATTCTTATGTTTGATAGCAACTTAGATCTCTTGAGGGTAGGGTTGTCTATCAAACATTCCTATAGCGATATAAGAGCAAAATAGCCAGCGTTGTATAATGATGGCTTTGAAAAAATCTATCGACTATTTAATTATAGGTGGACATTGAAGAAAGATTTTCAAAAATATTGTAATCTCGAAAGGCAAGTAGATGATAACTGACAGACTTTGATGGTTCCTGAGATCTTCGCGAAATGCACGGAAGGACATAGCCTAGATATCAATCCAGAGAAAACAGAAATCTGTGTTTTTACAAGAAAGACAAAAACTTCGCAATTTAGTCTCCCCTCTTCAAAGGGTGACTTTCGAGCTCTGTCAAATATCTCGGAGTTATCCTAGCTAAAAAACTAAGCTAGAGATAAAGCATTGAGAGTAAAGCTTACAAAGCTCTTCAAATATTGAACTACCGCAGCGCATTCAAACGTATGGTGCGATGGTATGGTGGATGGCATTATAGAAAAAGGGCCGTTTTATCACGCCTAGAACAGGTGCAACGGTAGAAAAGTAGATTTGGAGAATGCAGAGCATGCGCGAAGGATGATTAGACGCTGGAATATTATCTATGAGAATGCCCAGCGCTCAGCTGCATGAGACGTCTCCTAATGCTCCAACTTAAAAGACATTGGGACTGAGTTGTTGGGTAAGGCTTAATTTGGTTACCGACTGGGAGCACAATGGGCCTAATAATGAGCTAAGTACGACCGCCTGTGTGTCTTTTCCACTAACCAATCTAAAACTAAATTGTTACTTAAGAAAAATCTAAATTTTCGTAGTCAAAAAATTCTCTGAAAAATTATATGTGTTATATATGTATATTAATAAAACTATAACTATATATATTACATATAAGCTTTCGGAATTTTAGTTAATCAAAATATGTGGTATAATTTTCAGTCTATAAATCATAATCTTGGAGAAGTCTGAAAAACTATTCTGTTGAAAGATTTAATGAGGTCAACTAATCAACTATTAAGCAATAACTTTCATATTCGATATCCAAGCAGAATATTGTAATTATACACTAAATTTATTACTAAAAGCAAAGAGTACGCATAAAAATTAAATTAGCACGATAATTTCATAAATTTCATTTAATTCGCAATTAAAAATGCTTCTAACGAGTCGGCAAATCAAAGCGAGTCGACGCATAAAGCAAAGCGCGCGCTGTTCAACGCCTAGTGTCGCACCTACGATTCATATAAATTAAATTCAAGACATGTAATGAATACACAAATGAACTAAATACACGCACGAACGGCAAAGAGAAAAAAAATATATATAAAATATATAAAGTTGGAGCTAATTGAATTCCGTGCGCATAGAGCTGCAACCGTTACGCAAAATTGGCAAAATGTGTTTCTGCCTATTTTGGTTTCGCTTTCACACGCACTTTTGGGCACGGAATTAAATTAAAGGCAGCAAGCAAATGGCATGAACAATCATAATTATATTAGTAGTTGTGTTAAATGGATATTCGCAAAACTTGATGGATCTGTGTGTGTAGTGCGTGTGCGTAACGGTAATGTACTTGTATATATGTGTGTTGGTGTGTGCGTAAAATGATTGAATATTTGACATTTGCAAATTGGCGTGTGACAAAATTGAATTAGCTGTCAATGAAGAGAGTTAATGGCACTCAAGAGGTCTAATGAATTTTTTGTGAAAAAAAAATTGGAAAATATTTAATTTGGTCACTTTTACTACCTGGAAGGGGTTCGCTACTTTGGAGATTTTCAATACTTGTAATCGCCCATTCTTTATGAGCTTGCTAGTTAGTTTAAACGTTATCGATACGCTAGTTCTCTGCTCGTTAAATTTGAGCTTAGCTCTCTTGTCAAAAATTTTTTTATATGAAAGCAACAACAAGTTGGAATTCAGTAGAGAATAGTAAGTAGATTTCGCTTTTAAACTGTTATAAATGTTTGTAATTAAATTTCAATTTGATTATGCCAATAATATATTGCGCAGGGTATAATAGTTTTTTGATAAAACCAATGTCAAAGGCTTGCCACATAATTTTATTCAGAACATTTATATAACATAAAATTTTGCGAAAAAAGGAAGTATAACGGGTAAGATATATTTAAAGTTAAGAATTCATATGCGAAATATGATGAAATTTTTGTGTTAGAGTTGCCACTTTATTTTAAATAAAAATAATAATAACTTAAATTAAATGAATAGTAAGTCTAATATTATAATTAATTCGGGCAGAAAACATTGACAGTTTTCTAAAAATTTAATTATGTATAACAGGTAACAGGGCTGCCACCTTTTTAAACTTTTAATAACATGTTACCAAAAAAATTACAAAATTGCGAAACAGTCATAGAATTGTTGCTTTTTAAGAAAATAAATATAAGGAAAAAGTTGCGATACTACGGAGTTGCCATATATTAAAAAAATAAAATTATTTAAAAATAGTACACTAAAATATTGTATAATATCGCTTCAATTTTCTTGGCTTTTTAAAAAAATAATTAATATTGCTTTAATAAAAATCTATATTGGCTAAAAAATTGTTTTCAAAAATTTGTCTAATTTCCTTCTGCAATTAAATTAATTTCCTTTCAAATTGTATTGTATATACATATCTATATCCTCACTGTTAACATATCTTGACTTTTTTGCCGCTGTTTATTAAATTAATTACCGCCATAAGCCCTTTCGAACATCACAAAGTAAAGATCTTATCACACTTGACCTCTCAACTGAGTTTTTGTGCAGAACTTGTCATTACACACCGGATTTGAGTATACTACTGTATGCTTTGATTTCCAATTGACAGGGGTTTGTATGCGCTGACTAAAAAGAGTTCAGTTTTTGGCGAAATTCAAAGAAAGAAGTATCCCAAAGCACTTGCTATGAATATTTGTTGTTATTTTTGTTTTGCTTATATTATTCGCTTCACGATTTGCTGCTAGAGAACAGTAGCATTTCAATGGCCTTTTGTCACTTAGCGATAATTTATCGCGCGCGCCCGCAATTGATGAAGGTGAAAGGCGGTGGAAAAAGCAAGGACTCCTTGACTGTCAACAACTACCTCCAGCGCATAGTGCTCTTAAGTTGCTTAGCGTATAAAAGACCCACGACCCGCTTTATATCGACAAAGTCACTTCGACAGCTGTTCATGCGAAGCTATCTTATTAGCTTATCTACTTATTGCAGAAAACGGTAAACAATTGCATTTTGTATGTTTGCAGCCTTGTAAAGCTTGAAAAGGGTTAATTTATATACATAAATACATACATTTTATAGCGATCAATGAGTGCAATATATTTGCTGATTTATAAAATGATTTTGGGGGTTTGAAAAGAGAATTCAATTTACTTATTTTTTATTTATGTCGCAATATATTTTCGGGTTACAGGAAAAATTTGAAAAAAAAAATACTGAATTTAATTTAAAATTAGGCTTGAACTTATTAATTTTGTGACTTAAACTAAAGAAGCTAACCATATATAAAATATCATTCTCTTCCAAGCTGTTGAAAGTACTTTTGACTTTAAACCGTTATACCTTATAATTCTTCAAAGGCTTGCCACGGTTATAAGTGAATCAGGAATAAAAGAAATTAAATATCGTAATAAAAATATAAGAAATAGTAGTAAGACACAAAATAGTACTTACTTACAATTTTTGAAAAAGAAAATCATAAAAATTGAAAAAAAAAAATACATGGAAACTTTGTCAGCATTTTAAGTTACAAAAACCAGCACACCGAGAGCAAATCGCATTTATTGAGGTCAGCTGCGGAAAGGTGAGCATTCGCTGACTCCGTGTACGCTGCGCCAGTTTGGCAAGCTTTTCCGTTAGCCAAAAAGCTGAAAGCGTGAAAGTGAAGCCAGTAAGTAACGGGGAGTAATAAGCAACAGTACATAAGTGGGAAAATGTACAGGGCATGCTCCTTTTTGCCGTTTTTGCTTGCTTTGTTCGCATTTATGCAGTTCTTTGCATGCCAAAAGTCGACACGCGGTCGGGTCGTAAATCACTTAAGCGTGTAAGTTGCCAAAAAAGTCAAAGCGCTGCTTTGTAGGATTTTTGGTTTTTTTTTTGATGTTTTCTTTATATTTCTTTAAGTTACTATTATACGTAAATGCAAAATTTGATTGTGTTATCAATAAAGGAAGGTTGTTGATTTTTTACTTGTTCATCACATACTAAATGTGAACCTAGTTGGAGCGATTATGTACATTTTTTTTTAATTCGGTGCAATAGGGTCTTTAGACGTCGTTAGAACTTTACGTATACTATAGTATCGGAGAATGCTGCAAAATTCTAACTGAAACAAAAATCGAATCCAGATTCCTACACACCACAAGTACCATATTCAATTAGACGACAATTTAAGATTTGAAAAATGGTATTTTTGTAACGAGTAACACTCGTTAATCTATAGATCTTCTAATCTCCCGACTCGATGAGCTATAACCTCTTAAAAGGCTACGGAGATGTCTGTAGATCCCACGATATCTAAAACTGATAAGCTTTATCACCTGAATTGTGTTCAATTGCGCCTTGTCTTATCCTTTTTTCATATCTTAAAGATACCCGAAACTAGCGAATGCCTTTTAATATGCGTAATCAGGACCTCAAACACTTGTAAGCGTAAACTTTCAGATAAATCACAAAACAGATTTGTAATGTGCTCAAGGTTTTGTCGACTTATAAGATCGAATGTACCCCCGTATTTGTTTTGATTGCTTCACAAAATACTATATATAGTAGTGCGCACCTTCCCACACTAACCTAACCTAAACTAAAGCGCTCAACGATTAAAATAATTAACTAAAAGCTGAAATTGTACTTTGTAATTGTAAAATAACAGCAAATATCGACATAATATGCAAGCAATTAACTTAAATTAAAAAAATTCGTGTTCATAATAGCTACATAATCAGACCATTTATTGTATTTTTAATAACCCAAGCTATGTTTTAAATGCACACGAACTGTGTTGCGCTCAGTTTTGCTTACGAATCTAGCCAAAAAAGCAGCGATGCGCAATTGTGAAGTTTTTATTACAATTTCATTTTATCTACTTATTGGCCGTACATATGTGGTAAACATTTTGAAACAATCACATAACAAAGATAATTTATTTCTTACTTCCATAGTGCAATCAGGAAATGACCGCCATTCGCACGAAGATTTACGACCACAACGTAGTGGAGGAATTCAATTACACGCTTGTACCCTTTCAAGGTCACTATGCAATTAGCAGTCGAGTCATCTATAAAATTGATATAAATAATGTGCTTTTGTTGCTGACCTTTGATTTGGGGCGTGATGGTCAGCCCCCTTATCGCATGTTGAAAAAGAAAATAGATATGTGCATATTTCTCGAGGGCTCCTACAAGTATATGCCTATCGCCAACACAGTGTTAAAGAAATTAAAAAAAATTAAAAATTTTCCAAAAAGTTGCCCACTGAAAGCGGTAAGTGAGTGAGTTTAAGCGCTTGAAAGAGGCTACAATTTGTAGAAACTTAATTTTTTTTAAACTTTTTTCGCAGTCTCAGCCCTTAATACTAGAGTCGTTTGTTGTAAGCTGGCAGCAGTTGCCAGTTTATCTGCCTAATATGAGCTTTACTGTGACGGCAGTGTTTTCTACAAATGGCAAAAAGTTTTCGGAAATCATCGTAAATGGTGTAACATCGCAGAATTGAGTTTAATTTTGAATAAAATTTTTGATTCTTACAATTTCAGCATAACTATGTGTTTTTATTAACTCGGGTTTAGAGAATTTATTGTTCTTCTGTAGATTGGTTAATTGAGTTTAAATGCCAGTTTAAGTGTGATTTTGAGCTATAATATGAGTGCGAGTTTGAGTTAAAATATGAGTTGGAGTTAGAGTTTCACTAAAAATATAGCTCATTGTTAAGTGGGACCTTGTTATAAATATTTGAGTTTAAGATGCAAATTTATTACCAATTTGAGTAAAAATTAAGAAATATTTCAATCTGTCTTCGAATTGTGTAAAGCAGAGTTTTAGTTTACTTTGAGTGATTTTCCTTTACAACTTGGTTTTGAAAAAACCATTTTTAAAGTTTTATAGATACGTACAAGCTCTCAATATGCAAGGCCAACAGGTATTATATCACATTTCAAGTATAATTTTTCATTTCGTAACAAGAAATACATTTTTCCATCAAGGTGGATATTTCGAAATATCTTTCAAATATTTTGGAAATGCACAGCTAGCCATCGCAGCTTGTTTATTCACTTGACTTTCATGCCAATGCGTTTGAAAGTATTTTAAAAGCATTTTCCAAATGCCATACCTCAATGAATTACGCAAATAAACAACAACAAACGCACATACACCTAATAACGTGCAAGGCACAAATCTTTTTCAATTTCATTCTTTTCCAATTTTTGAAACAAAAAACAACAACAAATACACAGTTGTTTGTTTATTTTCCAAATGCATTTCTGCATTCGCCAACAAACACGCTGTTGATGCTGTCGAAGGCGGAAATGTCAATTTTAATATTTGTGCTCGTTTGTTGTTGGCGTGTGACCTTTTATTTGGCCAAATGTATTTGAGCATTTTCAAGTGAATTTTTGCTAATTGCAAATTGAATTACGTTGAAGTGGAGTGGAATTCGCACACCGCAAATGGACGTAGCAGTGAAAAAAGTAAAAAGAAAAAAATATAAATTAAGAGGAAGCAGCCAGCAGCAGGCGAATTGAATGTTAAGTAAATATTTACTGCACTTACTGTTGCATCATAAGTACTGTGTGACGTGAAAGAAATTATTTAAAAATTTAACAAAAACTATTCGACACACTTGAGTAGACAGCAAATTGGTTTACCAAGCAATGGCGGCAAAGTGCTTGCCAAATATTAGAAATTTCTTGCGATGACAAATTGAGTGGCGAAAATTAGTTTGCGGCGAGAGCTTAATGGAGTGAAAGGGTATCAAATCAAAAATATAGCAATAACTTAGAAATTAAGTAATTTACCTTAATGGGGAATTTGAAATGTAGTCGTAGTTAGAAAGTACTTAAGTCATGACCTTTCGGTATTCAAAAATTTAGTTTAATATTGAAAACTGGAAATTTTTTAGCAATAATATCAGCATTATATAAAATTTCTGGTACCCAAATTTTCGACGTGCATACATATGTATGTACACGTATGTATGTTATGTACATACTCAGTATTTAAAAACATAAAAGCTTACTTTTAAAACTAATTCAAATGTTATTTGAAAATCAAATTGTTAGTATAAAAAAAAATAAAAATATATTAAAAAATAATAATATTTTAAAACGTAAAACATAATTTTCGGGACTATTTCCAAAATTTTTTCTCTGACGTTTCTCTATGAAAATCAGTAGACCTGTTCGCACGCTATGTATTTTTATATTTGAAAAAAGTAACAAATGCTGCACACACTGTTAAAATTTTACACACATCCGTAAACAAACATGACCGTCCCATGAGCTTTTTCATAGAGCTTATTTGAAACTTATACATTCTGTAAAGTAAAAGTGAACTAATAATAAACTTAATTATTATTATTAAAAAAAAAGTTTAAAGATTTAGTGAAATAATTTTGGTTTAGTAATATGCCACTGGAAGTATTTATTTATACTGTCTCTAAACAATATCATACAGGTAGGCAACACAACGTGAAACAACTTTGCCTACAATTAGGCGCAACATATCAAAATAATACCCAGACAAATATTACGAAAATAATATGAATAAATAAAAGTAAATAAAGAAGTAATAACTACATATATCTATACAGCACTGTCACGTTCAGCCACGTTTAAATCCAGTTGGACAACCCACTCCCTTGCATTCTATTCGTCCCGTAAGATAAGCGTTCAACACTTGCTCAGAATTCGGACGTAGAATCCGCAAATTTATAATAAAATCAAGATTTGTTAAAACAAGCGGTATTTTTGTGAGGTTAAGCGTGTAATTATTAACATGCCAAAGGAAATTCTGTAAAGAACATATAAAAGAGAGAAAAAAAACAAATATATACAAAAAAACATTTTACTCACCGGCGCTACTGGACATTTCTTTGGCACATTAGAGTACTTATTCATGGCTTCATGTACAAGTTTAAACAAATTATTTCCTGTACCCCTTATAAAATCGCCAACTTTATATTTGACATTGAATATATTAATGGGATTTTGTTTTTGTGATTGCGGCACGCTGACAACAATGACTGTAGTGTCCTCACAAAAATTGTAAGTAGTATGCAGCACCGCGTTAAGGCCAGTTTTATTGGGTTGTGATAAGCTGGCATTGAGATAGCTTATAAAGGCGGCGTTATATTCATATGTTACGGTGTCAAAGATCATCGTGAGCTTTTCAAATGAAATAATTTTAATGAAACTGTGTTTTGTAGTATAGTTTACATGACTTTTGGAATTTTATCTTACCTTTGGTTGGCTGTACGATACACACATAACCAATAAAAAAAGCGACAAAACAGTTCTGTCGAAATCCATTTTCTAACTGATATAAAGAAACGTTGTGTAACTATACTAATATGCGCCTGACGCGTTATACAGCATTTACAAATATTTTTTTCTAATTAACGGTTATCAATTTAAATTACTTTTTACATATGGTATATTAATTATAGTCATTAACTATAAAGTAATTTTAATTGACGAGCATAGTTGGATGTGTAAATGGCTTGTAAATTGTGGATGAATAAATTGCTACTGAATGTGATGTATGCTCCGCTCCGCCTTAATTTGAGAGAGGTTTCCGAGCAGCTGTAGCATCAAGGGAACTAAAGAGAGAAACTAAATCACCTAATATGTTAGAAGTGGTCCAGTTAAAAATATATAACATATGTAAATTAAAGCCGTTGGTGACAAGTGGGAGCACTGGCACTTAGCCTATAAAAAAGTAACCCTGAAATAAAGCACTACAGCTGAACATTAAGGCACGGAAATACACCGAGGTGAGTAATTTTAACTTAGTGCACACAAAGTGAGAAAGTATATGAAAATTTTTTAGACAAGACTCATACAGAAGCCGTCGTTATTTAGATCATACTGATTCATTACAAATATGCTAGCAGATTTCGGCCGTACTTAGCCGGCTCTGTGTACGAAGTAGCGGTTTTACAGTACTCTACCGTTTTTGTCGAGCTGTTGAATATAAAGATACATTTATTGTTGAAATATAGTCGGGAGTTAATTTTAGAAACGGCCACTGCATTATTTTTAAATTTTGCTTAACTTGAATTTTCAGTCGAACACGCTTCCCGTGACATTGATGCATTCAATCCGCTCGACTGTGACGAGCATCATACACCAAAACATGAATATTATTTAAAAGCGTTTCAATTATAATTGACTACGTTTAATAAAATACTAAATATTAATAAAGTCATTAAAAATATATCAAAAAAAAAAAGGCTTTTAATTTCCCATATATTTTACTCTGAATATTTCAGCAATTTAATAAATATATTTATGATCAGACGATATCTACGATTTAAACCAATAACGTGGACATGTTTCCTATGAAAACGCTGTTTTTTCTAATTTTCATCATTTTGTGGTCATATGCGGCACGAGGACAGGTTCTATAACATATATGCCAATTGTAAGAATTTTGTATACATTTTTGTCTTTTTTCCAATAGCGCGTTTTGACCTGGCAATCACTTACCGCTCGCTACAACCCCGCCTATGTGAAATATGCCGATTTCAACATTACGCAACCGCATAATATGAGTTTCAATGCGGAAGTGAACTTTCTTGCTGAATTACCATGTGAGACCATAATCACTTTGGAGATTAAAGCACCGCAACCGGGCAAGAAAATACTTACGAGCATGCTTAAGCTTAAATATGAACTTCGTGATATACTCCAGGGTGTACGTAATAAGTTTTTTAAAATTCTATACGAATCTTTGGAGAAGTACTCGAATTTGCCCAAAAAATGTTCAGTAAAACCGGTGAGTTGAACTTTTATGCTTTACATATATTCCTTTTTAATATTGTAAATATTACCTTTTATTCAACAGAATTTCCTTTGGTACCTACATAATTACTCAGTGCCAATTAGGCAATTTCCAGTTATATTGTCCGAACTGAATTTTCTGACCATTTTAAAAATAACTCGACCTAACAATGATTTTATATTACAGAGTATTTTAAAAGGACGAATAGAATGTAAGGAGCGTAAAAGATTTGATTGTGGTTATGAGGTGAGACGTGGCTGAAGCTTCTTTAAAACAAAATATGTACCTATATTTAAATATCTGAAAGTCATTTACCACAATTAATGTAGAACTATTCTATATGATTTGATAGAAACGTGTGTGGTATAAAATGTGTGGCAAAACTGCATTTACATTTTATTTTATTTTTTATTTCGAAAATAAATAGTAAATGCAGTTACAGTTGTGAGAGAATATTTCTCCAAACACGAAATAAAAATTGTCTTGTTCTGCAAAATTGCCTACATTTGATACTTTTCGGTTTTCGAAAATCACGTCGTCTCAGTGAACGCAATATTATTACGGCTTAGCCTTATATAATTGAATTACCCTTTTAATTGTTCTTAAGAATCTTGATGCAGTTTTACGAAATAATCTTTGAATATACATCACATATTTTCTGAGGGCGATAGTTCTATCATGGTGAGACTTGATCTCATAAATCTAACCTGTGTGGAATAATATCCCAGCCGCAAGTAGTAGACGTTTTTAGCAGAAATCGAAGGGTCAAAAAGGCCTTAAAGTGGGGAAAAGGTTCTTTTTTTATGTTTTTGATAACAGCTTCGACTTGCTGTCGATCGAAATGTGAACCCTGAAACTTAGCTTCACCAAGTAAATGTTTGAAAAGTTGTTGAGTGCTTCGTAACAAAAAAAATTTAATTTAATTAATTAAAGGCTAAACGTAACACATGACTGTAAATAGGACTCTTGTAATACGTATAGGAGCAGAATCAGACTTCTTTCACAAGTATGTTAAAATATCTACTCTGAAGTAAGTACAACAAAACCGTACTTTTTGTACAGCATAAATTTTCCGATTTAATAATTCTCTAAGCTTTCTTAAACATTCTTGAACAAAGAAATAGATATTTAAAGGCAAGATACTCGAATAACAACCCTCATCTACAATTAACTATATCACATATATACAAATGTATGAGTAATATATATATTTTGCACACCAAGTAATAAGTTGAAAAATGCAAAATTTGAACAACAAAGAAATAGTTACACATTCGCCATTATCGCTTTGAATCAGGAGTTAACTTTGCATGAACGCACAAATTTTTATTCCTGCAAGTCACTCTGGAATTTTTTCAAAGTTCATTGTCACCTTTGAAGCAATTACTCATGCGCATGTTGAATTCGGCGACAACTTTCTGCATAATTAGATAAATATTCAATATTGTCATAGAAAATATCGACATTTTGACAGCTGAGTAACGCAAATCAAAAATAGAAAAAATTACGAAATTCATATTGATAATAAAATATCATGGAAAACCATTTAAAGATAATTATTATTTCTTTCACCGCACATTTATGGTTCAAAGAGATTGCGGAGATTAGGCGTATTTTAATCTAGAGCTTTCATGGCATACCTTGTTTGGCTTTCGCAAGTCAGCCGAAATTCGTGGTATATAAATTTGTTTTGTTTTTATGCTTACGCATTTACCATAATTTTGTATTTTATTGGGTAAACAACGCATTAGATTCGAGTTTCTCAAGCCTTTCGCATTCCTTATAGACTTTCTATTCACTTTTGACATATTTTTGCATAGCTGATATTCATATGTATGTATGTATAAATGTACATATGATAGTTGTAATGTTACTTGTCAAATTATTAACTGTCAATTGCTTTGTCTCACATTTTGACAAATTCATATCCAGCAAATTAGGTAACTGAACTTAATGTATGGTAAATAGATTTCAATTGAATGAAAGTTTTGTAAGTTACGTAGGTGGTCTCAAGTTTCATGCATAAGTATATATAATATGTGCAATGGGTATATATAATTTGATTTTTTGACAATTTTATATTGAATATTTTTTAAGAAATAGATGCTTGAGAACAGTTTTTTAGTACAAGCTATTTCGGGAGATTCGCTTCACTCTATTAAGATATTTGTGAAGTAAAAAATCTGATCGAAGCTAAAGTTGCGCTTTCTTGTTCGATATGATAACCTAATATTTTTGAATACTGTCTGTATATACGCGAATTTTGAGTTTAATAAGCGGTGTATATAGCACATTATTAGTTAAAGCCAACTTTACTTATATGTTTGTACATAAAGAAACCACTTGCTATAAATAAATGAATTTTTGCTTCGTTTTATCAAGATTACGCTGTAGCTATATGAAATTTTCGTGACAAAATAAACAACAGCTAAGTATTTTCAAAGTTTAGTAAATATATGGCAAAGGAACTATAAATACAAATAAAGCCAACGCTATAAAAGTGCTGCAATAAAATGCTTGGAATGCGGTGAGTGCAAATATTTGCGTCAGTTTGTTATTAAAATGCTATCACTTAACAACTCACTCACTTTTGCAAGCATATATTTGTCATATGTTTCGCTATATAATCCTGTAAATACAGTATATAAAGAAAATTATAGCAACTAATTTAGACGCACACCCACACACACACACATACAGTAGTCATATAATTGATAAGCAGGTGACGGTCCTTACTTTCGTCAGCGTTTGAGATGAGATGCTGTCTCGGATTGGTGTCAGATTTTTCGTACAACACAGGCGCAAATAAATACACACCTATTGTATACATTAATACATATATAAATATATATTGACAGTCGCCAATACTCATACCTAAAACCATATTATCCACTCTTGTTTGATTAACATGCATTTATTGCTTTAGTTTTCTTACACATTTTTGTTGCTGCTATTGCTTTCAGTTTGTCTACAGAAATTTCTGAAGTGTCAGTCTTGACAGCGTCTGAAGAGCGCCACTTAGTGGTGTGTCAGGCCGTAAGCATTTAAACGCCACATTCGCGGCGGCCACACACCGTCCATGCGTCCATGCTTAAGCGCTTATGTACTTAAGCGTTTAGCTAAGCGTTTATTTATCTTTTAAATACTTACTTTGCTGTTATCTGTATATTCAAGTTTGTATGGCGGAATTCCGTCGTTGCAATTATTTTTATTATTTCTTAAGGCAAACACTCACCTGAAAGGAAAAAAGAAGCAGAAGTAAAAATTTAATGAGAGTGAGCTAAAAGTGTGATATTTTTAAATACATTTGGCTTATGAGATAATTTTTTAAAAATAAAAATTTTTGCCTTTAAATAATATGGCATACATTATGTATTTTTAAGGTAAATATCAAATATTTTCGGCTTTAATTTTCTTTAATCTTAATTTCATTTTATTCGTGCGCAATTAGCTTGTACAAAAGAGATTGCGCAACATAACTTCTTATATCATAAAATATATAAAAAATATAATATACATACATACCAAAGTGGTTGGATTACTAAGTCAGGGGTTTTCAACATAATCTATCTATAACAGACATAGATATTATATCAACAGTCCGCACTAAGGCCGAAAATGCTTCGAAATTATATTCATACTAAAAAACGAAAATATTTAGAAATCTGTGAAAATTTTTTAGACCATTTTCAATGGGCTCTCATATATTTTTTTGTGTTCGAAATGTCAGTTTAGAGGATACTACAAGCGACATTTAAAAGAGTTATATATGTGTTAAAAGGTGTATATATGACTCGTTATCCAAGTACTCTCTGGCTCTATTCCTATAGGTATGAATTTAATGCAATAATTTGAATTTAGATTAACAACAGTATTTATAATTGTAATTGGAGAGCTCAAAATATCTACTTTCTCACGAAAGCTTCTTCAGTTATATTAAATATATTCGACGCTATGACAGCAGACCACAAAACCTGCTTCTATGAGTCTTCTGAGACACTGAGATATTTAAGCTGACGTTGAAGAAATATGTATATTACTTTATTCAAGCATGTCGCACAAATTTCATGAAAAGTTTGTCCAAAAGTCAGTCTAGTACCAATAATTCTGGCAAAAGTATCCACATTCTAAACCTACTAACATTATTTAATAAATACTTACACACTCTGTCTTGCATAATGCAGACATTACGCAAAGCCTTATTAAATATTATAACTTCAGTAAATATTTAACTGACAATAATAACACTACAATTTTAATTACTCTAGTCGTTTTTCCACCATTTCGAGCCACCAGGACGAACTTGTCACTCACTCTAGCTTTAGAAGCATGCTAAATCCCAACCACGTCAATCTTTGCGCTTTTAATTTCAATTTCCCGCTGCTCTTAATTGCCACAATGTCATAACTAGAAGCGCGAAAAACACACAAAAAAAAAGAAGAAAATCAGCAAGACATTTAATATAACGACCAACCGGTTACGGCTTAGTGGCTGCTTTAATTAAATTATCATAATGAGCGACACAATAATTGGTTGAACAGGCAATAAAAATAATAAATGACAACATTGTGTAAAGGCGATGAGGCTGAAATAATGAGGTTACAGGAAGAAAATTTACTTTTACAATGAGAAATATTAATTGAATTAACTGCAGGATAATTGAAAAGAAAATTGTTATGGGAACGGTTATAAGATGGAGCAAGACATTACATAATGTTTGTATGTGAAAAAGTAAGAGATGGTGAAAATAGCAAAGGTGTAAAAATCGATATCTGATGCCTAAGTGCAATAATGACTCGTGCCTTAAAATAGATCTTTTAAAATAGTGCTTTTGACGAATAGTTCTTATACGATTACAGGCTTCTACAGACCAACAAATTAGTAAATTAGTATTCTAAGTCGCGTTCGAGGTGTCGAATTTCTTTACGGTTGCACGTTCGTTAACTTAATGGAAATTCTGAATTTTGATGGGAATAGTAAGTATAAAAGTAATGGTAATGCTATTGTTATGGTATTATTGTATGGAATGGTAATTGTAGTTATAATGATACAGTCAAATAGAAGTATTTAAGTAATTGTAATCGTAAATGTAATTATAATGGTTGAAGTAATTGTAAAGGAAAAGTAATTGTTATGGAAAAAGTAATTGTAATGGTAATGGTAATATACTCTTCAACATAATTATATAGCAAATTGCAAGTATTTTAGGGAGTGTGAGAATTAGATGAGCAAAAAAATAATTACGCAGTTGAAAACAAATGAAAATGAAATTGGCGTGTATTTAAGAAATAATAATGTTAGCATTGGTGCTAGAAGCTGTTATCAAAATTTCGAGTATAAAAAGTAAAGTGGTGCTAATGATAGTTTTAGCTCGGATCTAAGCTTTCCGTCCTTTCCTTTGAATGAAACTGAAAGTACCGCTAAATTTCATTCGAAATGGTGCATTTCTTTACGTTAGCTTGTTCCTTCAAAGCGCTTTAGTCTATTGTTCTAAACGCACACCTAATAAGACGTTCGTTTTTAAAGCGCAAACAAGAAAAAGTTATTAAATATTATATCAGATCAACGTTGAAAGTAAAAAGTATTATCTTCGCTGAGCTATTGACGACTTTGTCAAAAACAGCTGTTCGATATTTAAACAGCTGTTCATCAGTTATTCATTATTGTAGTTTAGCTTACTCTTTTAGTACTGTAATATTTCATTACTTTAGCTAGCAATAAAAAAAAAAAATCTGCTATTTTTATTTATACTTAATGCCGCATTTCTAAGAAAGATAACTGTTTACTTAAGCACACGTCCATAAATATTTTTATAGTGAGTGTAGTAGATATAAAGTGATTCATGATGTCTGTGCAAAGAGATTCCTTTCACCAATACTGTGTATCTATCGTAGTAGTATTGAGTTCAATAAAGATTGCCACCAATTTTAGCCACCTTATCGTTTTCATATATTTCACAACAAATCTAAAATTACGCAACTTTTTGGCAATCATTAACAACGTGCGAAACTTTATGCCTGTGTCTCCGTGTATTTATGATTACTCGCGCAAGTAATAGTGCTGGTTGGCCGCGCTATAATAGTGAATCGCCGGTTGTTCAAAGAGTGAGCGACATAACGATTTTATCAAGCAATATGTATACACGCTAATCAGCTGAGACGGTCAATACTGTTGTGCGCTACTGCTCGTTTACCCCACTTATTTTTATAACTTTTTTTATAACTTTTTAGTGTATTAGTTTTGCTTTTATACAGGCTTTTAATCCGTCTTCTAGCTGTTTATATAAATTTTCGGCTATTACTTTAGTATCATTTGTTTACTTAGGAAATTTATAATTTTTTTTATAATTTTTTCTGCAATTTTTATTTTGCGTTATTGTATCATTTTTGAGGTATTAGTCATTATACTACTGTGCAATGTAGAGTGTTGCAAAAGTAGACAATAATAATGGCAAGGTGGCAATTTTAATATTATTAAAATAATTAAAGTGATTGTTGTAAATTTAATATTGCCTGCAAAAGTAATGGCTAAGGTTATTGTTTGTTAATACGAGATATTGAACTAGTTGCGAGTATAATGGAATTAATTAGAAATTCTGAAATGTAATGGAAATACTTAGTTTAAAAGTAATGGTAATTTTAATGGTCTAGGTAATTATATAACCAAATATGGTAAAGGTATTTAAGTAAACGTAATTGTAATGGTTATGGTAATTCGAATTTTTAATGTAATTATAAAAAAATTTGCAAGTATTTAAGAAAATGTAAGAAAAATTCTCTATGTAATGGTAAATATAATGGACAAGTATTTAAGTAATTGTAATCGTAAATGTAATTATATTAGACAATTAAAAAAGTCATTGTAATAGACAAAGTAATTGTAATGGTAATGGTAATTATAATTTTTGACATAATACAGAATATTGCAAGTCATTGAGAGAGCTTAAGAATTAGATGAACAAGAAAAATGAAAAATAGTGAAATTGAGAAGCTTAACTCATTACAAATGGATTTGCTAAAAAAAATAGTGCAGGCAGTAATGCAGCAGTGTATTTTAGAAATAGTAATGATAGCCTTGATGGAGAAAACTTATAGTAATGTTACTAGTAGTATAAAATGCACATTGGTGCTTCTGTTAATATTTGGTATCAAAATAATAAGTGGTAATGTTCAAAGTAATGCTAATGGGATCAACCAGCAATACGATTAAAAAAAGTATTTAATTAATAGTATAAATGCAGGACCACTGCATGTTGCATAAGTACAGCATAGTACAGGTACACCTACATCTGGAAATTTTTTAGTTAAATCTCCACAAGCTTATTTTATTTACTAAATCCTAGCAAAATTAAGCTAGCCAATCAACTCTCTGCAACATCTTAACGGAACTTTGCCCTCACGGCAGTTTGCAACACCCATTGTGGTTGTGTTTTGAGTTTATCAAGAACGATTTTAAACGTCAAGACAGTCATTAATTTTGCTGTCATTGCTGTTATTTTGTGGATTTTCAACGCTTTATATTTTATGCTGTATTTTGGGATCAGCCTCTTCTTGCACGGCTACAACTTAACTTCAGTTGTTTGCCAGCAAAATATGTAAGCTTACGGCTCATGACATTTTAATTGGCTATAACAGAAAGTTAATACCAAATAATTTTAGTAGACAAGGCAGAGAAAGAATAAGTGAATTAAGTGAATGATACTGAAGTACTTTAAAGTGTGTTTGGGGGTTGAAAATTATTGAAATAAAATTTTTAGAACGAAGTCTCAGGTTGTTGTTAGTAATATTTTATGAGTTTTATTAGTTTGTCACAAATTTTATTAAAAATTAGCTTACTAGGAATTACTTCATTATGGCAACTCTGTACTAAATATAAATTATATATCAGAATTAAAATAATTCCATATACAAAAACAACATCTTGAGTTTATTAAACAATTAATAATACCATCAATTTTAACTTTTTTGGAGGTGGCAGCTCTAAAAAAAATTTATTTGGGTTAAAAAATGCTCAAGTGCATTTCCAGAAGGCTGTTTCAAACGTCTTATGCTTCTCAAGCACTTTTCATTGATTTTAGTTTAGTTTTTGGAACAGGTGGCAATCCTGTTTCACAACATTACATAATTAAATGTATGTATGTGGCTTACGACGTATTTAATGTTATTTATTCTGACTTTATTGCATATGTATCTACAAAAAATACTGAAATACGCAATAATTGTGAACTTGTATCGTGTTTAAAGGTATGACCAAAATTAATAGTTATAGTTTTTGCAATCTAAAATACAACTCTCAAGTCGCAATATGTATTTAAGCCACTAATTAAACTTAATTAAACCAAAAAACAAGCAAAAACATTTTTTTATCGAATAACATTACTGTTATATATATACATACATACATACATGCATATTGTATATCGACTTATATTTACCTATCATGAATCATATTAATCCCCGCCTATCCATTTTAATTTCTACTACGTCTACCCTAAAGGTTAAAAAACCGCTCAATTAAAAAAGTAGTTATTATGACGCCGGGTGGCCGAACTGCTGGACGTAATGCTCGTATGTAATTATTTTGGCCTCTGTCTCGCTTCCATATTTGCCACGATAGTAGTGGTCACACGCTAAATTGCCTAGCTAATTAATAAATCACGTGAATTGGTTTACGGATTAAGCGCAAGCATTAATATATGTATATGTTTACATATGTATATAGGTAGGTTTGTAAGAAAGTATGTATAAAAGTTAGACTAAGTTACCAAGCGCAGTATTAGTTGTGGTACAACTGTGTATGGGTGGTCCGCAGTTTCCAGCAAGCGTCGAGCACAAGCTATGACTCAACAAAATTCAACGCAACTAAAACATAACCGAAAATGTATAAAAATAATAAAGCACTAGACAAAAAAAAATTGTAAAGGCTGGATTGATGTTATTTGGACTGCTAACTAAACAGCTGCGTCATTAAAGCACAGTTGTTACTAGATATACTAATTTAATTTTTTTTTATATAATAGTCTTTATGCTTAGTTGTTGATATCATATTAAATAAATAAAATTTATAGTCATTTTTTAAAATTTTAAATTAAAATAAACGTTGTTCCAAATATCTAGAGTCCACTATAGCTTGCACTACAACTTAACGACAACTTAATGAGTTTCTTGCTTTCTGTATCACTTTTCATAAACTATAATTTTGCAAAAAAACAAAAAAATATATATATTTATTTTACTAAACGCCTCGTCATACCTACACATACAAACATATGTGTCCACTGCTAGTTATTAAGCAGTGAAAATAAAGTTGTTGCTACAATAATGCAGCTGTCATTAATCATTTATTTATTGGAGTGTGGCGAGCTGTTGAAATAAGAAGAAGCGGACTCATTGTGGAGATAATTTGCAAGTAGCAGGAGCAATGGGAGCATATATATAATTATACATATATATGTGCGTATGTACATGTTTACAACGATTGTATAATTAAGTCGACAATAAATGCAAATTGAAGTTGCTGAGTCAGCTGATCACTCCTTACTGATTTCTATCTAAAAATTTTATACTTTAATGGAATTTAGAGCGATTTAATTAAGATTTGTTGGGGGAGTGCTTTTGCATACATACAAATAATAATATTTTTTGTATTTTTTTTTCTGAAATACAAATAGTGTTTTATTTTTTTTTTCAATCACATTTTTGCACTATAATATAATATAAATATAATATCATAAACATGTATTACTTTAATAAAATTAATATTTTTTTTTTAATTTTTGGTTTTGTATCGTATTAATATACAAAGATTAATATTTTTTTATTCATTCCAAAAAATGCAGTTATTATTAAATTTTTTTTTTTTTTTTATTTTGAAAACTTTTAGGAAAACCATGTGTTTTAAAATAAATAATTTTTTTCAATTGCTATTTTAATTTTCGAAAAATAAGTTCAAAAAAATATTATTTATATGCGTGAACAATGAGCAGCGGCGTTTCAGACAATGGGGCAACTTCTTGGGCAGGCAGAGACGAGTGCAAAATTTCAGATCGATTTCTCATAAACTGAGGGACTGGTTCGCCTATACACAGACGAATGGACGAAGGACGGCCAAACAGACAGACATGGCTAAATGAACGCAGCTCGTCATACTAATAATTTATATACATAAATTATAGGGCATCTGACGTTGCCTTTAGGGTGTTGCAGACAACGTGGTAAGCTTTATATACCCTGCTCAGCAAAAAAAAAAAGTATTTTTATATCAAAAAATACACTATTTTTTTCAAAATATGAAACTGATAAAATGTATTAGTTTTAAATAAAAAAATATATACGATTTTTTAGAATGTTGCTTACTGTTAATAAATTATAAATACAATTATTTTTTATAATAAAAGTAGTTTTTAACAAAAAGTGTAAAAACTTGTTTTATAAGCACGTATTTTCCGATCAAAAAGACAGCAGTAGTTGATATTTTTCCAAAAAAAAAAAAGAAATAGTAGTTAATAGTTTTTAAATTAAAAAACATTATCAAATTCAGTGCTTTGAAATTTTTTGAACTAAGTAGATACTATTTTGTAATTTCGAAGAAATAAATTTTAAAATGTCTTAATTTGTTTAACATTTTTGATATATTTTTTCTAAAATTTAAAGCTTTAAAACCTTTTATAAATAAAATTTCGTTTTAATTGAGATATCCATTTTTGTAAACCTTCAGAAAACTTAACCTAACCAAAATAAAGGTTAGTCGTTAATAAAGCAAAGAATTAGAAATTTAAATTTTTTCTTTAATAAATGAATTTTTTACATGGAATCATGTAAAAATACATATTAAAAGATAAAAAAAATTATAGGTTTTTTGTTCAGACAAAAAAAGTTATTGAACTTTCTTTATTTGCCGTTGAAAACAATTTTTCAAATTCTAAACAATAAAATCTTCCAAAGTTTAGCGTTAATCATGCACTTAATCTGCCATAAATAAAAGTTGCTAAAAGAGTCTAGTGTTTTCGCTATACAATAGGTAAGGGGCTATAGAAGATATTTTGCTTACACATGTTTTCCGCTTTATGAAAGTTGTCAACAGCCATTAGTGGTTTTAGTGTCATTTATTAGTGTGTCTGTGTCAATTTTTGTCTAACTATATAATCTATGTTAATTTAGCAATAAATATTTATAAGTCTCAGACCAATTTCAAACTTAAGGCGTGTGCATATAATAAAAAGTAAAAATAAACAAAAATTTAAAAGGATTGATAAATGACCAAATGGAAATGCGACAAGCTATCAGCGAGAAGCATTAGTAATCTATTTCAGAGACATTAACGCGTACTGATTTATGTGAGCAAGTGTTAAAAGTTTAGTAATTTGAATGAAATTACTAGAAGATCAATTAAAGTTCATTTTATTTCCTTCTACTATAATATTTCAATATGCTGAGTTCAAAAAGCATTCAAACTGAGTTATGAAGGCATAAATTATAATTTATAGGTGTAAAAGCAAGTTAATTTACTATTTTGAGGAAAAAAATTAGTTAAATTAATAAACAAAAAAAAAAAAACATATTAATTAAAACTAATAAAAAAAATATTAATCAAATTAAAACTGTTTTTTAAATTTAATTCAAAACTACAAATAAAAAAACATTTAATTTAAAAATATAATTCAATTATTTTTTCAAAATAAATACTACCCTTTTACGCAATATACCTAAACCATTTCATAAAAATATATTTTTTGTGAAAAAAAAAATTCGCTGATATAAAACTTTTATAATTACTTTTTAAATTTATTTTATATATGAATGCACTTTTGCATAAAGAAAATACACGAATGTTCAATTGCATATTCTGAAAGGCTCTAATTAATGTTACTCATACAATATGGCATCTATTCAATTTACAAAATTCTATGTCAAAGCGGCTCAAAATAAATATATTGTTATTAATAAAATCTAAAATATAAAAATTGAATATATATAAAAAATAATAGAAATATTAAAACAAAGAAAGAAATTAAAAAAATAGCATCGTTGTTTATTATTTGCTTAAGAATACGCCAATCTTTTACTTAAAAAAATAAACACACGAAACATAAAAATAACAGTAATCGGTGCCATATTTGAGTATCAGACAAATCAAAGTACAAACAACAGACTTTATCAACATTACGACAAGCCATAAAAACACAAAACAATATGCTCCAACTAAAACCAAATTAAGGTATGTAATAATTTTTTCGTAGTCTAGTCATAAATTTGTCAATATAATACATATCGTAACATTTTTTCCACTTTTTGATAACACCGGTTAGCAATATTTTATATTTTTTTGTCAAATGAAAACATCATAATTCTTACATAACATTTTCAATATACTAGGGTCACTAAGAAAAAAGAACGTTAGGTTTTCTGGTGACATTAAAACATAAATTTTTCAAGCAGTACAAATATCAGCTACATTTAGAGAACTTATTGCTTAATATAGAAAACATACTTATGATTTTCGTGAATATTTGGCTTCTGGATTTTTTTTTAATCTCCAACAATAATTTGCTAGTATTTCTGCGCTCCACTTACCTTGGTAGCGCTTCTCCATTAAGGAAATGCCCTGATGGAAGCTCTCAGATACTAGGTAGAGTGATTTGGACTTGGTTGTAATGCTTTTTGTTTGAGTCAACTTTCTTTTTCTCTATCTATTCCATTTATTGTTGTATTACATACAACTCGTTAAATTATTGTGCCCCTTAAATGTGTTATTTTCAAAATTCGTACGCCACTGATTACAATTGTAGCTAATTTATGAGGTCTTATAAATAATGAATGTTAACTTTAAATAAGTTTATGAACCAGGTTGATCACATTCCACGTGGGAAAGGAATTTCGAATAATACGAATTTTAAGTAGCATTCGTATAGTATTGAAGGATTATATACAATATATATAAACGTCTACAATATTATCTTATCATATTCTTCAAATTTTGCAAAGTACAGCGACCTTCCACACTCATGTAGATTAAATTAATTGGGGTATGTAAAAAATATGTATAAATGTACAAATTGTAAATGATTACGAATTCGTTAGTTTTAAGAAGCTAATAGGAAGTACTTGATTAGTAAAGTGCTGTCAACACTAAAGCAAATGTGAGTAAGAAGTAACAGTAGTATATAACAATTCATAGAAAGCGCGGCTGTCAGATATTTTTAGGAAAAGCTTTGTGTATTTGAATATAAATACAATTTTGAATTCGCTTAAATTTTTTATTAGAACTTGTTTTATAATTTTTACTCATTAAAAAAAGTTTACCAAAATATAAAAATTTCGGCTGTTTTATCATAAAATCATAACTATAGGTATGTGACTTGGCTACATACGCAGGTGTGTATCTGAAATAAACATCAGTGCTCCTAAATGTAGGCAACTCATTATTTCTCTGCGATATTTAACGCAGAAAATAAAAACTGATTTTTTTCTAGGCAGATATCTAAACTGGGTATACAATATATAAATAGAACGGGTCTAAAGCATATTAACATCTATAAATGAGCATTGTAACAAATTTATAATACAGATACTGCAAATAAAGGAACAGATATCTATATATTAAAAAAATGTCCTCGAAACAATAAACTTTTATAAAAAGTAATATCTTAAACTCATATAAGGAGTAAAGTTTTCTTTATAAAAAAGTAATTTCTTAATCTTATTGTATTATTGTAGGAGTACAGTTTCGTAATATTTTGTAGCTAACCTCGTTGAATTGCGATAGGCTGCAATCCTAAGTTGTGAAGTTAGTTTGGAGTTGCTGAAGTTACTGAGTTCTCCAATAGGTACATAGGTGCGTGTCTTTGCTCAGAATTTTCATCGGTGACGTACTCCATATTATATAGCGATATTAAACAAACTTCAAGTCGCATTATAATTAAAAATATCGTTAATTATATATATGCAAACTTGGCAACATTATCTATTATTTTGAAACCAACAACAAAGCTTATAAATAAGCCCGAAGTTTACTTTTAATAAATATTTTTCTATTTAATAAAAAACTAACATTACTGTGGGCCTTTTTATAAAGTAATCAAAGTCTAACTACCTTACAGCAAGAGTAACATATAAATATATATACAAATATATATTCATATATTCATAAGTATGTACATAAATACATATAGTAAGGCGCAACTTGACAATCGTTATTAAATTAATAAATAAATAAGTGAAGTGTAACAAGAAAATTTATTGTTATTAAATGCCAAAGCCAACACTCCAAGTGCGTAAACAGCGATAAAATTTACTATAAATAAGCAGATAGTAAAAATGAGGAAGCGAACGTGTTATTGAGAGTCCCCAGTGATGACAATACTAAAGTGCGGTACCGGCTCAGAAGATGAGTAACTGAAATTGATTGCAAAATCAATAAAGAAAACTTTTGAAGTGTTGACACTTGGAAGTTGTTAATAAATTAGAAACAAAAATAATTAGTTGAAAAGCTTAGATAAAAAGAAAAAAGGAACATTTTTTGTATAATTTAACTAAAATAAATAAATATATTTAGTGGAATTCATAAAGCAATGTCTTCTTAATTTTAAATACCATTGGGCTTATTAAATAAATTCTAAATGTATTTTGTAAAAAAATCCTAAGAAGAAAACTATTTGCTTCTTATTTTATAATAACAATATTCAATATTCAAACATACTGATAACAATATGTTAAAACAAAACCCGACCCTCACGTGATAAAATAACAAACAAAGCATAAGACTATACACACACGTGTGTAAAATTCGTAGACTTGAAACAAACAGAATGTGGCAAGATAGTCACGATTAAGGTGAATGTTTACATCCCGTTCAAGTGGAGGTGAATTGTCTACAAACTGGGTGAAAACTTGAGAGTTAGGTAATAGCATCTTAAGAAGAAGAGAAAATGAAGGAGTTATGCAATTTAGATGGGTTACAACTCACGTGGAAGACGCTTCAGCTTTATTGTAAAGAACTAAACCCTATGGGCTGCGCTTAATCCAAGCAATGTTTTACAAAATAGGTTAATAATGTTTTCAAGGCAAATTTGATTCGTATATTAATTCAACTTTTTGGAATTAACGCCAATTCGGGTATGACAATGAGGTCTTTCGCTTCTTTTTAACTTTGATGTTTATATTAAAATTAAAGGGGTTTAAAATATATTTAAATTGAGGTTCTCTAAAAAAATTATCGCCAAATTATCTTGAAACAACTTGTTCCATGAGCTACTGGATTATGATTCTCTTTTAAAGGTCTCGCCAAAACTGACTACCAACAACTTGTTCTACGAGCTGTTGTATCTGTTCATTATTTCACGGACGTTAGAGCATGTAACGAAGAATAAAGTTATTTTATAAAAAATAATATTCAACGAAATGTTATCGAACTTGTGTCACTTTGTTTGAATGTACCTTAATACTCATAGTGAGAATTGTTTTGACTTTATTCACCAGAGCTGTAATTTACAAGAATTTTTCGAGGTTCCCATGTTTATAGAATTCTAGTTAATATTTATGTAAGATTCTTAAGTCGTTAAATTATTTTTTATTCTACCATTTTTAGACGTTTTTCAGCTTTATGGTGAATGTCCCCCAGACGAGTTTTACTTATGTATATATCTATGTAATTTTGTTAAGGCTGGTTTTTGTCATTTCAAGTTTATTATTCTTTGATATCTTTCTTACATTGTATACTCTTTGAATGCCATAATTTTGTTATCTCCCAACTTGTCTAGGAAATTTTTCAGAGATTATTTGTAATTTACAGTTTTTTTTGCTGTTTTATTCACCTTCAGTGGCGCAACACATTGGCTTTGTGTACACATATGAGACATATGTATGTACAGAAGTATGTAATAGTGTGTAAATATATTTACATAGTCAAAGTTAACAATGTTGTAATTTGTCATTACTCTTGGCATTGAAAAAGTACATTGGTATGTCTATATATAGACTTGAAAGCAAACTCCCTCTCTTTTCCACTAAAAAGTAGTAAATAAGAACAAATGGGTAGAAACAGATATACTACATATATTTTGGTCACACAAATTTTAAAACCTTTACCTTTAAAAGTATCTCGGAGATCTCTACTATGGTAAATCTAACCTTCGAACATTACTAACCTTACTTTTGGTAGGAAAAGATATCGGACCACTGTACCATATAACTATCATAAAAATTAAGCGAACCAAATACAGACAAAAATCTGTTTATACCTTTTTTGTGCTATATGAAATGCACCTGTGAAGAGCATTGTTGCTTTGGTGTAGTTGAAGTTCGAGCTTTTTTTTTTTGTTTTTATTTTTAAAACTTATAATAAAACCAAAACAAGTATGCGAAAGGCCTATTATATATCGAATCGTCTAGCTGTCTGTCTCGTTTGGTTAATTAGGACAGCACAAAAATAGTTTTTGATAAAAGTTATATTTTTTTGGAAACTTTTTTTTTAACCTTTTATTTTTTTAAATTTAATTTCGATCAATCGGCTTGGCCGATAAATTAGTCTAATTTGACAAGCGTCAAGTACACGTAAGCTAACATGACGGGTACGCATGCATATATTAATAAAAAAAAAAAAACAGTTGACGGATGACGTACAAAATAGCTACATAATGCTAAACAAAATTTTGTTAATAATATGTGCAAATAAAAAAAAAAAAATTATTACTTTATCATAGCAAAAAATGAGCACTTCAGCATTAAGTGGCAATGCCCAAAGTTTTGTTTGTCACTGGAGGGAATTTTAGCGCGATATGTATCTTTAGGTGTGCAAAATGTAAATACAATAAAAATATCTGCAAATATGCATATATATTTCTGATTTGCAATTTCATGACATTTTGCACTTGAATTCACATATACACACATACATACATAAAAGGAATGTTCACACTCATACTGCGCAGATAGCCCTAACCTTGAAATGTGCTATCTCTACTATTTGTTTTACTCCACTTTATTTACTCAACTTTCTTCAAAAGCGTCTTTTTACATTTTTGTTTATCGTAAAAGCTGATAAGAGCAGAGAGAGATATTTGTAATTTAAATAGAGAGTGAGATATTATATTAAGCGAACTGGATTTATTTAGTAAAGACGTGCGATAAAGAGAAAAGAATGCAATGAAAGATTTAACTATGCAACTGGTTGTTGGAGGCGTATAAACAAAATCATATGCTATTAAAGAAAAGTTGAAAAAAACAAGAAAAAAGCTTAACTTCGGCTGCACCGAAGCTATAATACCCTTTACAAATCCAAAAGATTCCATACAAGAACTTGATTTTGATCGGTCAGTTTGTATGACAGCTATAAGCTAGAGTGTTCCGGTTTGCACAATTTGTTCGCTGATTGTAGCGTTGTCTTGGGTGATAATGCACATTAAATTTCGTGAAGATATCTCGTCAAATAAAAAAATTTCCCTTCAAGAACTTGACTTTGATCGATAAGTTTTAATGGCAGTTGACCTAAATAATTTCTTCGGAGATTACAGATTACAGGCAAAAAATTTCAGATCTCTGAAAAACTGAGGGAGTGTAGTTTGCGTATATTCATACAAATGGACAGACGGGCAGACATGGCTGAATGGACTCAGCCCATTATGCTGATCATTAATATATATATATTTTATAGGGTCTACCTTTTGGGTGTAACAAACTTCGTGGCAAACTTAATATATCCTGTTCAGGGTATACAAATAAAAAGTGTCAACAAGTTTTCAGCCTAATTTGAAGAGTTAATGGATTTTGTGGAAGGCCTTGGGGGGTCCACATTGTCAGCAGAAGTGTGACCTTGGGATAAAACACGCATGCCAGGTCGAGCTTGTTAAGCGTTTGGGGTGCACAAAATAGTATATGTATATTATACATATAAAGATAAGATAATCCTTTTAATATAAATTTAAAGTATTATTGACCAGAAGAAGTTAAAGAAATATATTTAAAAAAATTTAAAAAAAAATTTTCAATATGCCAAACTCACTGACAAGTGTTTTAAACCTTTGCTTCATATACCAATGAGACGCGCAGACTCGTTGATAGGCGGTTACTCACACCAGGCACATATTGCGCAATGCATCACCTACGTAACTCACCTCATACACTCCTCAGCTGTGAGTACTCAGCTGTTTATTTTACTGCACTGGAACTGATAGCTCATTTAAGCGGAGTTAATGTTAAGAATTTATTTTCAATTGCAAACAAAAGCAAAAATGAAAATAAAGTGATAAAAAATAAAAAGAAAGCGTAAAGTTATTGCCATAGAAAATGAAATTCTGGAAAATTCATCACGTCGTTGGAATGCGGCACAGTTGCGGACTTCATTTTTATGTTTTGTACGTAAATATCGGTTTTGCATTTTTTTGCGATGGAATGTGCTTCAGCACGTGTATACTTTACGAAATGCTAATTAAATTTGTAACAGACACAGCTGATACTGTGGAATTTCATGGAAAATTGCAATTATTTAGCGCATACTTTCAGGTGAGAGTATATTGTAATAGAAAGGCCAGATCGGGCTTGTGATGATTCAAACGTTTGGTTTTTACTCATGTCGTGTTAATTACGATGCCTTTGACAAAAATGTATGCTAAATTTCGTGCAAATAATTTCTCAAATAAAAAAGTTTTCCATACAATAAATAGATTGTGATAATTCAGTTCGTATCACAGCTATATGCAATAGTTGTTCTATTTGAAAATTTTCTTCGCATATCGTAGCGTTGCTTTAGAGAATATACAATACCAAATTTCGTAAAGATATCTCATCAAATAAAAAAGTTTTCCATATAGAACTAAGTAGCTTTTCATGAAGCTAAGCAGCCTTACAGTCGAAGTCACTTTTTATACCCTGAACTGGGTCCTCTTCAAAGAAAATCCAAATTTTAAGTTAGTAAAATTATAGCTTATTATGAATCGCTTATGAATAACCAGAGTTGTTCAGAGTTAGCGGTTTAGTTAAAACACGGTCTGCACTCTAATAATGCGATAATTTGGAAATTTAATTTAGTAAACAAATAATAATGTCAGTTTCTAGGCTAGCACTTCCGGTGGTTTAGTTTGTTAAAGTCATACACCAGGATCTAACATATGTACTTGTATGTATAAACATAAACATATATTAATGAAAATTAATAAAAAATTTAAACGAACATAGTGAAAGCATTTGAAGCACGACCGGAAGGAAGCATGTTTGCGTTAAAGTTGGAACAAAAATAGTTTTTGCCAAATTCACACATTAAATAGCGATAAAATTCAACTAAACATTTGTTATGCGAATCACATACAAAGTAGATGATTAATTCTAAAAAAATTGTTGTAAATATTATATGTTGCTATATGAAATATTTAGCTTTTATATTGTCAATGTCGCGAAATCCATAGCATTAGACAGGAAGTTGGGAGATTAAAGAAAATATGATAGAAGAAAGAATCAGCAAAAGAATTCGTTTTATATGTTTTTAATTAAGCTTCACTTGCTTCGCTTTAGCCAGTTTCTAACTCGCACGCTTTAGCTAAAGTTGTGATATTATCGTATTATGGGCTTTTCTGTAGCGGCGGCAAAAATGAGTAGCGATAAAAACGCCGGTTGGTGCGCACAATTTATGATATTTTTGTAGCAAATTTGTATGTCATAATTTTTGTGATATGCAAATTTATATACTATACTATGTACAAATATATATGTATGTTTATGTTAATTTTATTGCTTATGTTTGGTGACTTTTTTCACAAGTATATTTTAGTCTGAGGTTAATGAACGCCGATGTTCGAAAGTTATTAGGTTGTTGATCGAACTGTCTGGCTTTTTTTTATTTCTGAGAAAAAGAGAGAAGTGATATTTTGCTTTCAAACGTTGCAAATTAATAACTCAAAAATCTATGATTATATTGTTGTTAGGAAGCTAGAAAATAATAATTTATGAACAGAAAACGGTGAACAGTGCAAGTGGTCGAAGACAAAAATAATGATTATTTCTTAATAACAGTTTTAAGTGCTTTATGCTGAGTTAAACTCTCTAACTGGAGAACAAGAATTTTTTAGGAAAATCAGTTTTCAAAATGTAATATAATAAAACAAATATAAGAAATATTTAAGCGATTAAACAATTGGTATAAACAGCATATATGGGCATCAGCAAATATTGAACTTGGGTACATTTTGTTTTTGCGTTCTCTTGCCAAATTATTGATAGTAGATCTGAAATATTAAGTGTGATTCAAACAAAAAGCTGGTTTAAAATTCTTAAACTGGTATAAAAACAATTACATTTAGTCCAATGACCTGGATTTTGATTTCTCCTGCAAAACTTTTGATAGTAGTGCTAAAATATTAAGTTCCAGTCGAACAAATAACTGGTGTAAAAACATAAACTGGTATAAAAATATAAACTTCAACGGGATAACTTTGTTTTAGCTTATGATAAAAAACTGGCATAAATCGCATAAACTGTTATAAATAAATATAAAATTCAATTGATTATTTTTCTTTTGCTTTCACATGCAAACATTTTGATAGCAAAACTGGTATAAGTTAATAAAAATGGCGAGCAAAGAAGTAAAGAATGAAAGTTGGTCATATACTCGCAGAAGTAGTTGAACAATATACTGTAAATAAAATACATCCCTGAATGGGTTAAACTATTATTAAGCATAATTCTATGAAAACAGCAATAATACACATTAACAAATCGCAAATTAAAAATGAAAATGACATCAAAATTTAATTTAAGTGCTAGCTGATAAGACAGCTAAACCGATGATTAGTTAGCTTTATGTCATTTGAAATATAGTCATATATATGTCATATTTATTTTTAGTGTATATTTTGCTGGCAGTTTTTTTAAATATGTATGAAAAATTTCTTGCGGTTTCAATAGTGTTTTCTTCGATTTTTCGGATTTGTGTGTTTGTTTTTGCGACTGATAGTGGCAGCATAAGTGTGACACATACGAAGCTTGCAGATTAGACTGTTTCTCATCCAGCAGCCCATGATTTTGCTGTTTGTATAAAGCTATTTCAAATTTATGTATATAATTTTATTACAGAATGATAATTATATAATTTTTTTTAAAGATGCTTATTAATTTTATTGTTACTTTAAAATTTTTTTTTATTGTAAGCTTTTTTATTTTCTTTTATTTTTTATGGTAAATAATTTTTTTGTGTCTATTTAATAAAGCATTTAAATTTTAAAACAATTAAAGATATTTTTCTTATGTTCTTTTCGCTTTAACGTCATCTGAGTACATTGACACTTATTTATTAATTGTATATATATATATATGCAGGTACGTCTGTTAATACGTATTCGTAGTTATAAATACTTAATATTACTATCTTTTTATTTTCTGCTCATTTTGTTGTGTTTTTATTTTTTATTATGGATTTCTTTCTGCCGCTTAGTATCTTTTCGATTTGAATGTTATCTGTGCGTCAGTAAAATATTTTTGTTAAATCATTTATGACACTTAATGCCTTTTATGATTTTTATGACACAATTTGTTTAAAGTTGAATTTTTATGGAAGCTATTTTTATGACCAGTTAAAAACTATGGGCACAAATCTTTTCAACAATTAACACAAAGTAAAAGGTTAATATTTGAATGTTTTTTTTTTTATTTTTAACTGTTTTGATTTTTTCAAAAAGTATATTAATTAAGTGCTAAAAGCTTATATTAACATTTTGATTGGATACTTCACGCAAACCCACTGGCTTCCATTCATGTTGCCTTATATTCCATGTGTAGTCGATTACTTTACAACCAAATGAGTTTAGGCGAATTTGTGCTTGCATTGAAATTTGAATGTTTTACAACAAGTTTTAAGAACAAAATATACATTGACGAATATTAAGTAAATTTTTGTTAAGAAAAATTGTGCTTTTTTAATTGCGTCCAAAATCTTATATTATATTTGCTAAAGACCCATATGAGCAGTTACTTATTGAGAATTTATAGAAGTTAGGTTGCATAAAGCATTACGTAAAGCTAGTGAGAACACTTTGCATATGTGATTTGTTCAACCAGCTCAGTTAACGACGAAAACAAGAAGTTAAATTTATTTATACGAGTAACTCGTCCTGTTCATATTAGAGAGATAGTAAGAGATCTCAATATCTTGTAACAATCGCTTTTTATATTTGGGCGCATCCCTGTCAGACACGCACCAAAAGTCACAAAACAGATGCTTGCTTAGTCTGTGTTCACACGCGGCAATTTTTGTGGTGATAACACGGGCAAGTAGTGTATAGTGGAAGGTGCGACGAGGCAACAGACTTTGCGCATTTATTGGTCTCAGCTAGACTTAGAGACAGTTATGATCCTTAGGGATTTTTTCTGCTCTTAATACTCAAATATCAAGTCAGAAGGTGTCAATGCCTTACGACTGAAAATACTAAAAAGAATGTGTGAGTGAAGCAGAAATTATTTTGGTTGGGCCCTAATCAAGCGTATTGGTTTAAGCGTTGGTATAAACTCAAAATTTCTTAATATAAAATTAGAACAAACCGACCAGAGTTTTGCATGCGTGGATTCACTTGTAAATGTATTTTTGTGTCGTTTCTTTCCTACTACTACTTTCTATGTATATGTAAACATGAACTTCTTCCTAATTATTTAATGTGCTTCTGAATCATAATGCATTATATGGCCCTTTATTAAATTTTTTCAACATGATTTCAGTATTGTTTTCATGTGCAGCAAACTTAAGCGCTGCATGCGTAACAAATTCTATTTTTAACTGTGCTGCATAATGCATTCCGTGGGCATAAGTGATTTACTGAATACCCAAATACATACATGAATTCATACATCTGGTCTCAAGTGCTTGCCACTCATGCAACCGTGAGGGCATATATCATGTATATGCACTTAATCAGATGCTTGAAGAGTGATTCATCCCCAATGAAGGAAATATTTAATCATAGCAAATAAAATGTTAAAAATTAAAACAGAGGTGTTACAGTGTTCCATCGAGTTTAATGATCATTATGCTAGACGCTGTAGACTCTGATTTATTTACTGAGGGGAATTCTCAAATACACTTGAAGGACATTTCAGTTCACAATTCCAAGCATCGGATTTCAGAAATAAGTTTTGTTTCGTATTCTACAAACGAAAGTACTTCGATCTTCTTGCAAAAAGAATGAGTACAGAAGCAAAACTTTTCGAAGTAAAAATAATCTGAGTAGTTGAGATCAGTTAACAAAGGTCTAGCAACGAATACCTGAAACAGAATAGTAAGGCATATCTAAGAAAATTTTTACACTATGTACATAAAATTCCGATAGTAACAAGGGCAATTTCAATTTCTTAGGAAATCCGAAATGATTCATGCGATATGCATTTTCAAGACGAAAAAATTAAGAAAGGCAATATTGACATATATCTTTACGACGCCGCTGTCTGATAGTTAGTACAAACTGTTTGCCATTTTGCAGCAAAAATACCAACAGAAGCCTCTGTTGCTAGACGCCAGCAATGGACTTTGGAACAACAACAGGTGACTGTATGACGGGAAAACGAAGAAAATGAGCAAATGAAACTAAATTTACTAAAAAATTGTTTGAAAATAAGAAACTATGAGAAATAGTGCGCATTGAAGGCAAATATAACTGTATCAAATGCTTAAAAAATAAGATGTGAAAGTCATTAGGTGATTCATGGCGAATGGTGAAATACATATTTGTGTTAATGTGAGAGTAATTCAGGTTGTTGGAGCGCTAAGAAATCTGCGAAAATGCTCGGAAGCAAATGCAGAAGATAAGTTTGGTAAACAAAATTAAATAATAGATCGCGGTAAATGTTGAAATCGATGCCAAAAATCAATATGTAAAGACGTATTTGGTATTTGTGCGTTAATATACAATATATACAAACATGCCGCAGCATTAGACGCACAAAAATATAGTAGTTTTGGTGACTCGCAAACGCCCACACACAACGCCGGTAATTCGTTTCGAATTATGAAGTTCAATGTGACTTATGCGCGTATACCGTTATGTATTTACTAAATGTATATATATGTATTTACTTATTTGCTTATATTCAAGCGCACAAAAGAACTAATGAAATATTCATAATTTTACGTGAAAAGCAAGCAAAGTGAAGCAGCTGAGAGATCATATGCTCAGAGCGGAGCGTTCGCATACAAAACATCACATACAGACAACTGTAAACATATTTATATTTAAACATATTTATATTTAAACATATTTATGTATCTCGTATGCCCAAATATACATAAGTATAGTCCGAGAGCTGCTGTATTTTTATGAATGAAACTAGAAAGTTTGCGGTGAAATCAACAAGAAAAAATATATGAATCAGCGGTTGATGGGGTTTGCATACTTAAATACATACATACATACAAATTTATATATATGTATATATTATATTCAAAAGGGTAGCTACTTAAATGGTTTAGACTTAGAGTGTGAAAAAAATAAAAATAATAAACAAAATATTTTACGAAATTCGGTCATTAGTACCGAAAAATGGTTTTTATTTAAACTCTTGTCTGGTATTTTATATTAAAGCCACTTACGAATTTAAAAAAAAAACAATTTTTTGTTTTTGCCTATATAACCAATATACAAATACTTGAGAATATTCATCGAAAATGTGAATTTGATCCGGCAAATAGTTTCAGATAAATGAACGTATTTGTAACAAAATTTTAACCGTAGTACATTTAATCGGCTACCAAAACTTTAAACGAAATTTTTCACGAAATGCTAATATAAGAACCGGTGTGGAACATCTCTCAAAAAAAAAAACTAGACCGAACATTCTTCCAAAATCCTCTTAGATATATTTGTTTCAGTATTGTATTCAGATAATGATTGAAGGAATACGATTTTTGAAAATAATTCTTTTTTAACTACTCTGAGGTCTAAATATTTGTCTAAAATCATAAAAATTTTGAAGCCTAAATTTTTTTCACAAAATTTTGGCAAAAATCAAAATTTTGACTAGTGTTTCGACAGTAATCTGTATTAATCTGTAGTAATAATATTTTTTCTGGTTTTTGATTTTAAGATAATCTTAAGTAGTAAAATCTTCCTCATCACCATAAATGTTTTTGCAGCTCCTTCTGAAGACGGGCTGATAAGAAGTCCTTTTCAGACAAGATAAAAAGAATCAAACATTTTTCAAAATGAATCACCGATTATTAAAAAAGATGCCTCTTCAAAAAAAAGTTTATAAAACATGCACTTTTCTGGCTAAGAAGCTATAACCCTTTAAACTAATTTTGACAGAATAAATAAAAAATTTTGCTAGGTGGCGCTGCGGTCCAAAGTTTTTTAATTTCAATATTTATCATCCGATTTTGATACATTTTTAGAAAAAAAATTACAACATTATTTGAATTGAGTTTTAAAGCTTATTTTTTATAATTATTTAAAATCGAGGCATATATTTTCAAACAACCTGTCATATCTAAATACCTGCTAACATAAATTATCGAAAGTGAAAACGAAAATGAGAATTCGCCAAATGAGTTCAAAAACAATTGCCAGTAGACGGATTACGAGGAATTTAGAATTTAGTGACGTCAAAAAACCAAAAACAAAACTGAAATAAAATTTAAAAAATAAACAAAAAATCGCTTTAGAAAAATTCAAAAGCAAAAAGCAAATACAACAAAGAGATTTTCATCAATAGGCAAGGTCTTCTTTGTGTTTTCGAAACACATGCACAGTGGTTAATGCGATTTTGAAATATAAACAAAAGTGAAATTATTGAAATTTTTGTGGCAAATTGAATCACTAGCTGTTGTTATGCAGGCACTAATGAAAATATAATCAAACAGATCATTAGCGCAATGCAAGTGAGTACATAAAACGGACGCCTGTGAGTACATATATAAATATGTGTGAATGTATGTATACATGTGTATATGCGTGTTTTTTTTTTTAATTTTTCTTGATCTGTGCTGATTTTGCTCGCTAACTAGCTCACTCAACAAGTGCAAAGTGTTGTTCTTGTTGTTTTTATAAATTTTTCCTCTTGCATAGCTTGACAATGAGGCAAGTGCTAAGTATAAAGACTTAGTCCGATTTGCTTGTAACTCACCTGTTGTTTAACAGTGCGTGCAAGCGTGTGCGTGAATGTGTGTGTGTGTGTGTAGATTGATGTCTGTTAAATATTTCTTTGAAATTTTTTATGTGTATTTTTAATAACCTTTCGACGAACATACCTGGTAATACGGCGCCGTTGGTCAGTCCCAGCGATAGCGTCAAATACAGCAACAAGGCAACAGGCAACATTGTGCTATGGTGAATATGGTGCTGTTATTAGAGGTGTTGCAAATAGCTTCAGATATTGAATATTTACTGGTACTCGACGAATTACTTTTAGCTTGAACTGACTTGCAGTTATATATTTTTTAACATATTGCACACACTTTTTTAATTCGCACTATTTTTTTTTAAATAGAAATATATTTTTCACTTTTTACTTAATCTTTTTTACTTTGAAAAAAAGAACTTATAAAAAAACTTAACACTTTTTCAATATTTTGAAAAGGAAACTTAACCTTTTTTTTATAACACTTTAAATTACGTTTTCTTGAACTTTTTTTTCGAGTTTAAAATATTTTAATTATTTTCATCAAAATTTTTTACTGTTCATGCAAATCGAAGCAGCTGCAAAAAATTAAAAATAAGTTTTAATAATATACAAAAATATTTTTTTTTGTATAAAAAAAACTAAATTCTTTTTCAGAGTCAAGTCACGCGAAAAAAAAAATAGTTTTTTCCCACCCTAATATATATTGTCATATATTGGCAATATTGAATTTTTGCAATTTTTCTTAGCTCTACCGCTCAATTAGGCAACGCTTACAACAAAATTACAATGCATCATCAGTGCATCAATGCCACAAACACAGCAGGATTGTAAATTTCTACACATAAATACATTAAATGTAATTATAGAAATTTGTGTTGACAATCCCGAAAACGCAAATATTTCGGGATCGATGAAATATTTTGCTTAACGCTACTTAAACAATTTTTACTAGATAAACACATGCAAATCCAACATAAGTAGTGTCAATCCTGAAAACGCAAATATTTCGGGCTTGGTGATATATTGTAACTACTTTGTTTTAAATACGTTTTTTATTAAATAAACACATGTAAATCCAAAATACAGCATTTGTGTTGTCAATAACGAAAACTGAAAATTTCGGGATTGCTGAAATATTTTATTTATTTTTTTAAATACAATAGTTCCGCTACCTAAACAATTAAATTATGCAACATTTAAGTTAATCTAATTGTTATATAAAAATATAAGTAGTCATGTTTTAACACCATTTAAAAGAAAAAACTTAAACTTAAAAAAAAATGGATCATATATTACTAGCATAACTTAATAAAAGTGTAATTACATATACATACGTAAGCATATTGGTTATAAAAGAAATTTAAATTTAATTAAAAACGATTTTCTCTCTATAATTTGTATGAAAGCCTCCTAACTTAAATTCAAATTTAAGTAATTATAAGATATCATATAATTTTTTTTACGGAAAAAATTAAAATAATAATTTTTTCAGAAATTTTTTTTGGGGTAGTAAAATTACGATAAAAGGCATGCTAGAAATATAATCATACGTCTAAAGGGTATATTAAAGTCGCTTTAGCGGAAAATCAAACAAACCGTAAAAAATCCCGAAATCCCGAACGCACAAATTTAAGAAATCTCGCTAATATTGACATGCCTAGTACCAAAACATCTGTTAATATTTGTGAATTGATTATTAGCATTGAAGGGATAGAGCATTTCTGATTGAAATCTTATGGGTAGCGCCTTATACCTTATAATATAAATATACATAAATACATAAGTACAAATGAAATGATAAAAAAATTTTACGAACAAATTAAATGTCTGTACAAAGCGAAAATATTTGATGAAAATAATTTGGAAATCAAGAAATAAATAAATCAATAAACAACTAACACTCATTATTAGCAATGTATAAGGGTGGTTATATTGTTTGGAGTAAATATTTTATTTTAGTGTTTTTGAAAGTTTATTATATAATAATGCTATTCGGAAACTTTTTTTCTGGTTAATTCACAAGTAAAAGGTAAATTGTCCATTTTGCATGGTTAGTCTCCAGAATTAAAATATTTGTCTTGAAATTTTGTAATTAGGCTTTTTGTAAAATAATATTATTAATTAGAGTAGGTAGTTATTAAAAATTGAAAAATATGGGCATAATCTACCATTCTGTTTCATTTCAATGGTGTGTAACAGTTTTCAGTCAAACTTATATTGCTATATGTTGCTAATTTAGATCAAAATCAAATCTTCGAAAAAATCTTTTTGAAAATTTCGAAAAAAATTTTGTAATTATCAAAAGCCAAATTGATATGAAATAATACGAATATAATACTCAAGTATTTAAGAAGTGAATATTAGCGAAATTTTTGTTTGAATTTAATCAAAAAATTCTAAAAAATCTATTTTTCAGTCCCACCCCAATGTCCATGCAACTACAATATTTTGTAAGTCAGCTAGCGGGTGGTTGATTAACTCTGTTTAACTGCGGCAAATTGTTTGCTTAATATGTAATATAATGAAGATAATTAAAAATCTTGCACATTTTGTGTTTGTGTGTATATATTCGAAAATTCCCTTCAATATTGTAATTGTAAAAATAGCCATTTTCAAGGTGAGTTATACAAACATACATATGTAAATGTAAATGTACATGAAAAATGAAGAAAAATTATTGCCAATAATTTCGGAACATTATAAATTGTTGAATGTTGTTTTTAAGTATATTTTTGAAGACAATTACATAAGTTTGTTTAGGCAGACAACTAATTGAAAGTAAGAAATGATTGGCATTAATAAGAAGCAGAGAAAGAGTGCCTTAATCTGCCTAAGGCTGAAAACGTGAAGAAAGCTGTGTAATGATTAATGACGGCGGCAGAAAGCCGCACCAGACAGTATCTACTCTTTTCTGCATACGAGGGAGTCTGGGCACACTCTTAAGTACATCCACTTACTTGATAACTCGTCAAAATATACGGAATTTGAATGTCAAACTCATGAGTTTACTTTAACAGCTGGTTTGATAGCTATCCCTCTAGGAAATTCACTATAAAACACAACACTATAATATGTTGAGCAAATATGAATATTTGTGCCACAGCTTTAATTAACTCAAAATATCTTTCAGGTAAACAAAATGCGCTCATTGCTTTTTTTAATATCCACATTTCGAAATGCATAAAAGTGTCATAAAATGTAAATGCTTATAAAATTTTTAATATTGTGCTTAAAAATGCAAACAAATTTATTTAACATTTTTATTTTCAGATTTAGACTTTTTCGTTTCAATAATTGCCATTTTTAAAACAATGCGTCAAATAATAATGGAAAATAAACTTTTTAAACAATAAACTCAAAGGAAACCACCGCTATAAATTGTGCTACAAATTGTTTGGATTTTCCCAAAATTATTTCGAATTTATTCCGAAATGACATTTTGGATTATTGCCAGGACTTAACCTCGTTAAGCTTGTGATTAAATGTCTTAAAAAATTAATGAAAGTATTGTATATGTTTAATCGAAATATAACGGTATTTTTATATTTTCGTGTTTCAACGCTAGACAAAAAATAAACTCATTTGGTCTCTAAGAAAACGGTTCGGACTTTGTAGATATTACATTGATCTATCTATCCATTTTTTATTATTGTATATTTCTTATACAATTTTTTATTTTAACCTTTATTTACAGATTTCCCATTATTATTGTTATCTAAAAAATACGCTATTTCCTGTTTGAGGTTTTGTGGTACATTTATTGGTTGAATATTGAGTCGTAAAGGCAATGGACCAATAAACCAGTATTTTAACGAGAAATTGTTTTTTAGTATATTTTTATTATTGAATTTTAATAAAAGTACCTCTATCTTCAGATTTTCCTCAATTGCTTATATTTTGACCTCTTTAAAAACTCACTCTTTTTTTTTTGAGGCGTTCGCATTAGAGAACATTTATTGTTTGGATATCGGTTGGGTTTAATACTACAATTTACACCAGAATTGCTGCTGCTAAAATTTTAAATATGTAAAAGTATAATGGTAATTTCCATCCAAAAAAAAGGAAACTCCCTACGTAACAAAATTTGTATAGATAAGAGTTATACCTGGGCAGAAATAGAAATGCAAAAATTTCGACAACTTCGATGCCTGTGTTGCAATCGCTTATCAAAGCGTCGTTAGAGCGATAAAGCTGCGACAGCTGATAAAACAAAAACTAATAATATAAGAAAGACAGAAAAATAAACCAAAGTATACTGCCGAAGGTTAAGAAAACAAAAAGAAAAAAATTTGAAAAAGAAACTATAGAAAATAGTTACAAAATCACAACAAGCAAAAGCGCAAAGAAACTGAAAAACGAATGAAACCAATATAAGAATATTATGAGGGCTTTAACTTTGGGGCTTCTACGTAAATTCTCCAATACAAAAGAGTGACAAAAATAATCAAATAAACTAGAAATTAGTGAAAAAGTGGGTAAAGGTGAAAATGAAGAGAAATTTCCTAAGAAATCAAAGCAAAAATGTGGTAGAACCTCGAAAAACTACTAAAGCAAGGTGTGTAAAAAGAGAGTGTGAGGTAAAAGTGAAGTGTTTTCGGCAGAGTAGAATTAGGGCATAGCAACCGTTATGTGGGCATGCCGCTAGCATAAGTCAATCGATTGACAAAATGCTTTTGTTTGTTTTCAGGACAATTCTGCTGTCTGGCTGTTGGGTGATTTATGAATAGAGCGCATGGTATTGTCTCGAAAAATACAAGCGATGAACAACTTCATTTAAGGAGTTATAGAGAAAAGTAAAAAGCAATATTCGATGTCAACAAAGTGGTGAAAATTTGAAACAAAAAAGAAAAAGGGGGAAAAATAACAGTAAGCTGCAAAATTAGGGCACCAATGTAGGTTAAACTTCAAGGGCAATTATTTTGGTGGAGTGTTTGAGCAAATATGCCGTTAGTTTTTTGTGTATGTATATATGTATATGTGTATGTATATATGGCAATTCGGTGGCGTGTGAAATCCACTTTCCAAAAGATTTGCACGAAATTTAGTTTGAAAAAATTGTTAGCTGGTGGCAAACAACAATAATAAAAAGTGTAAGTGGCGGAAGTAAATAAAAAACATATCTGTATACGTATGTATGCTTGTATATATACTGTTGGACATTCAAAGTGTAATTAAAGTTCAAGCTGTTTGCTTAACAAAAACAGAAACCAAAAACAACAAAAATAAATAAAAAAAAAGCACAAAACAAAATCCAAATTAATAACCAAATTGCAACTATAAACATGTGCGTAAATGTGTTGTTTGCGTTCGCTGCTTTTGGCTTGTGGCATAAGGCACCCCCACAAACGCATCGCGTGCGAAAAATCGTAAATTTACTACAACTTATTTTACATTATTCTTCCTTTTTTGAGACACTTTAATTTTGTTATTTTTTTTAGCTTCTGGTGTTCATGTCTTCATTTTCCATTCATTTGTTAGCGTGCACAAAGCTTAAAACGCATACAGTTACACACCTAGCAGTCGCAGGCTTGTGAAAACGCACAAACATGCATGTGAGTAAATATAAATTAATTGTAATGTATGTACTTGTATGTAGTGGTACACTCATGCAAATGTAAATTGGTGAGCACTTACCTACATGCAAACGCTGCTGCTGCAATGCGGCAATTTTTGGTCTGATGACGAAATGTGGCAATTTTTAGTTTGATCGCTTTTTTGTTATTGTAGTTTTGTGTATTTTGTTGACAATTAAGTTTGACAGCAAAATTGGTTGAAAATTTGTGCGGTAAATTCTATTTTCGCTGAATTATCGAGCAAAATTTTGTGGCCGGCAATTATTTTTGGTGGTAAAAATTTATTTTTATTTGTTTAACATTAAAGTATCTACTTTTTATTATATTTAAAATAATTAAATAATAATTAGTAATGAAATAATTATTGTTTAAAACTAACCATTCACTATTAAGTAAATAGCAAATAATTATTTATAAAAAAATAGTAAATAAGAATAATAAAAAAAAGTTATTTTTATTAAAACAAAAAGGAAACACATTTACAGACTGTGCAATTAATTAATAAAAAATAATTTTTTAATTAATAAATATAAATTGATAAAGTATTAATTATTTTAATTAACTAATTTTTTTATATATACTTAAATTTTTATTACCTATTTATACATATTTTTAATTAACAATTATGTATTGTTTTTCGAAAATTCGATTAAAAATAGTTTAAAATGTTTATGCTAACCATGTTAGTAAATAATTTTAACAGTTAAATTAAAAAAAACCTTTCATAAATTTTTGCTTTTAATATATTGAATTTAATGTTATTAATAAATAAAATATAATTAAATTTCAACAAGTAAAAGTTTATTAAAAAGAAAAAATAATAAAATTTTTTATAACAACAAAATATAAAATAAATTGAAAAAAAATATAAACAAAAAAAAAAGTACTTAAACAAATGTTTAATATATTTACTCAAAAAATTCAAATTTAAAAAAGCATTAGAACTATTTTGTATTAATTTTAATTACTAAAAAATACAAAAATTAAATAAAATGAGAATAAACAAATATAAACACATAAATAGGACTTGAGGAAATATAAGCTTTATTAAAAAAAAAAAAATATTTTTGACAAACAAAAAAAAAATTTAATTAATATAACCAAAAATATATATATGCCAATTAAGTAAATGAAAAAAAGTATTTTGCCTGAGTTAGGAAAATATTATAATATATTAAGCAAATCAAAAAAAAAAACTAAGCATATTAAAAAAATGTGGAAATGTAAGAAAAAATTATAAAAACTACAATAGATTTAAAAGTATTTTACAAGAAAATTAAATGTTCAAAAAATTCTAAATTTTTTTATAAATATTAAAATCGTGAACCAGTCACATAAAATAATATTTTTTATAAACTATTTTGGTGAAGGAACAGACTACTGATTAATTTTCTAACATTTTTCTAAATGCTTTTTCTAAGTTGAGACCTTTTACTCCCATACCTTAAGATTTAACACACTTTAAACCTTTAATTAAAAAGATTTATTTTGTTCACAATAAATTTAAAGCAACATTTTCATAAATTTATATTTTAGTTAACAACGAGTTTTATAAACTTGCAACCAAACATTTTCTTTCACTTGTCACAAATAAAAAGTTTTGCATAATTTACTTGTTACACAATTTTAATAATATTTTAGAAAATTTATTTTGCAATTGTATCCAAAACAACAATTTTATTTCTTAGATTTTCCGCAACTTAACAAACGTGCGTCTTCACTTCAGTAAGTTAGCACGCAATTTGCACGATTTCACGATACACATTCGCAAACAAAACGGCAAAAGACACAACCTTCACATTGTCAGGTCGTTAGTGAACTGAATTAAGCCGTTGGCTAGCAAGTGGCCCATCAGCGATCCATACACAAGTCGGCAGCGCATTGTGAGTCTAGCCAACTAGTGTGTGTGGAATGTATTGATAACGCGGCTAGCCGTAAGAGAGCGCAAAATTTTCAAAAATGCTCCAATCAGTGTTGCCGCTACATGAAGTCTCAAAATGTATCGAAAGGTGGCGTAGATGGTGGAATCAACGGTATTGGTATTTTCTGAATAGTTAGGGCTAACTAAAATTTGAAAAAAACTAATAAAAAAATCTTGTTACGTTTATTTTGGTTAAGATTTGTTCTTCGAAACGATTTGTTCTTTGAAATGAAACCTCCACTACCTCAACAACACTAACCATAATAGTTGGAGGCTTGTTTAAGCTGTGTGCCTCTATCTTTGCTGTGGCTTTTGTGCTCTCTTCTATAATATATGCTCTCTTTGACCCATACACCGCCACTCAGAGTTCTGAGTAAGCTGAGCGTTGCTTTATTTTGTTAATGACATTTGGCAATGTTTTTGTATATTTGTGGAATCTATAGCTCAGCTGATTTTGGATTGTTTGCCGAATTGTTTATAACTACATTTACAGGTATGTGCGTATTTTGTTTGCATTGTGTACTTTCATTCGTATATTTTATGTGTAGTTTTTTACTTTGATCTTACCTTATTATTTAAAAATATTATATAGCTCTGTGATAGTCAGCTGGTTGGTTTAATTAGATTTTCGTTTCTTCTTTTCCTACTCATATATATGTACATATGGTAAAGGGGAACTTTGAAGTGTAAACAAAAGTTATAACTGAACAAGGGGAATTTTTTTGAATTTTAGTTTCGTCGAAGCATTTGACTACAGAGGTATTAGTAAAAACATATCATATAAGCTTCTGGGAATTTGTTGTGAAGTTAAACTAATATTAGTCCCACAGATTTTTGATCAATATATAATAACTCCTACTTGTAAATGGATACAACTAAAACACTTTCGATAAACTTTTTACATACGATACTGTTGTATATATTGGAAGAAAAATTAAGCCCATATTGCTTTATAGTGAACTGATTATAAATTTAGACTCCACGAAGAAAAAAAAGGTGGGCCTATTAATATTGATTGAATTCTATGAAAGTTCGATGTAAGCACAATCTTTTTGTGATATTAAACGCGAAAGCGTTTTATGAGCTTTTTTCGTTTAAAGTGCGGTTTTATTCCGAAAATCTTTCTATATTACACCTTAGCTAGAACATATACCGACGTGAATAATGGTTGTCTATAATTAAATAAAAACCAGTATTATATTTTTTAGCCGAAAACAACTACCCTACTATTTTTTTATCTGTATTTTTCTATACATTTTTTTTAATAAGTTGACTTTATTATACTAATACCATTACCTGTTTTCTTTCTAAGGGTTTTAGGTAAGAAAAAAATTCTTTTGGTTTACATAAATTTTTTTAATAAAAAATCGTTTAATTTTAAACAAAAAAGCCATTAGATATTTTTTTTTACCAATAGTAGTAGTTCGTATCCAAAATATCACTTAGCCATTTACAATTTAGCTTCTGGTAACCTTATGCCTAAATGATCATACATTGCCAGAACAACAAATAACAAGCAACTATGCGCAAGCTTTTGCTATTTTAAGGAGAATGCATCATATTGATCATTTACTCTTAGAAAACATCGCCTGCAAGCACTGGAGAGAGAATATAATTACACAACAAATTTGAGTGAAAAAGTCGAAGCTTATTGCCAACACCGGAGCTTTATAGTTTAGTGAGTAAAGTAAAAAAAAGCTTGAAAAAAGTATAGGGGAGCACATATGCTTCGATGTTTCGAAATAAAGAATTAGTAATTATGCCAAAAGTGTAAGTAAATATGTGTTTACTTTACTGGTCACAACTAGGCTAGGTGTTGATTAAAAACTTACTATAACTATACATGTATATTTCTTCTCTTCAATATTTTACAAGTTTTCTTAGGTAGGTAATTAGTTAGAGTGGCTGTCTGGGGCTAAACATCACTCACTCTATTGTCTTCTCTCTAGACCACCTTGTGCTTCTGATGAAATTCATCAGTACAAAATTTTTTATCTGTGTAACATCCGAAACATTGTAAAGAAACTCTTTACCAACAGTTGCTTTCTTTATACAAAGTATATGTATTCGTATAGAAGATTATTTATAGTCTTCTTTATTCTTCTACTTTCTGACAGTTTTTACAAAAGTCATTATTTAGTGTTCTTAGTCTGCTGGCATGTCTGCCAAGTAGACAGTGACCTGTTAGCACTTCTACTAGATTTCTTATGTCATTCCTCTTGAATTTTAAGAAGGCGGCATGTGCGGCCCATATCCCATTCATGCCACATCTGCCTGCTTGTTGAAAAAGTCAGGGATTGACTCTACCGAGACTCATGTTTATAACATGTTTGTCGATTGAATATTTACAAATTGCCAGAAGCAAATAAATTCCCACTTTTCGGAAGGCTAATTGTAGAGTGATGCCTGCTCTGATTAGTTCATCTGCTTTGTATTTGCCAGTAATATCACTGAAAAGATTGGAGGAATTTAAATTCAATTCTATAGGATTAAGATAATCTGTGGTAATGATTATAGAAATGAGCACTTACTAAGTATCTTTAATTGTCCCTTATTCCAGACGACTTTTCTCAGTAAACGCGTATTTTTCTTCTTAATTACCTATATACTTACCAATTATTTATTTTATTATTCCAATTTTTTATATTTTTTTCACATAATCAGCTTTTTAATTCAACATATTTTGTTAAATATTTTTCTTTATTGTTATTTTTTTCAAATACTTTTATCTGGCTTTAGTAGCTACACATTTTATCCAAACATAGCTTACTTAGTTTGCGCTTACATACATACATGTTTAGAAAAATTAATAAAACGCTCTAGATTTTATGAATTTGTACCTACTAGGGTGGGTTGGTTAAAAAAAAAAAATATTTAGAAATATTTATAGTAATCGAGCGAAGTAAATTGCGCAAAGCAGATTAATTGAAAAACATAATGTATACAAAATAAATAAGATAATAAAAGGCAAGATTTGAAATAAACTATTTAAATAAAAAATAGAGCGAAACAGACTACTACATATCAAAAGAAAAATATTTTTACTGCAAAAGGCAAGATTTTTTTTTTTAATTCTGGATATGTATGGAAATTAATCTAAATAATATTTTTGTGAAAAATAATTTTGATCTAAGTTTTGTAGGTGGTGCATTTTGAAATACATTTTAAGTTAATACTATTTATGCTGGAACAAAAATGAAAATAAGCTACTAAAATCAATGTTATAAATTTTCTGATATAATATATAGTTTTCTTTATAGTATATATGCTGTTATTGAAAAAAAAATCTTTTCTGTTTTAATTTGCGCAACGTGGCAGGCAAAATAATTTGTTTTAATTTTTTTTTTTTTTGCTTTTGTAAAAACTTCATATAGTAAAGCGACCCACCCTAATATAGCTTAAGCATTGAGAGATTGAATTATGTATATGCAATTATTACTATTTGCATGAGTATACTCGTATTTCTGCTATAATAGCGAAAGTACTATGTACTATGCATGTATGTATGTATGTGGAGTGGTTAGTATACAGAATTCTTAGTAATTACAAATTTTGCTATTTACAAATATTGTTGAGTTGTATAGGTGTCTCTTATTAATTACACATTGATGCTAGCGTTTTTAGTTTTGTATAAATGCAGCCAAAAGCTTTTGCTTTGAAATATAAATATATACAACAGCAGTAAATGAAATGACTTTAGATTAGAAATGTTGTTAGTTCTTTTTGGTACATTTTTAGTACATAAATTTTTGGTATATAAGTACACAAATAACTATGCCGAGCAGGAAACTCTGCCGACTAAAGTAGTATGCCATAAAACTCCGATTAAATAATTAAAAATATTATTGAAGTATAGACTATAATATTTTTAGATCGACCTAAAGGTACTAACTTAACGGCACAGATATTTATGCACATAAAAATGGTTTAGTACACAAAATAATATTTTAGTATAAAGGCATATAGTAAGTACATGCAAACACTGTAGGTCCAGTAGGCATGTATTTTAGTACAGCACATAAGGGTTTAAAAAATGTATAAAAAATGCTCCAAACTTTTGAATCACTTATTTTCCAAGAAAAAGTTTTAGTACCAATTTTTAGTACAAATCATTACCGTATATGACAGAGCGTAAAATGCTGATAAGCACATTTTTAGTAAATATTTAACTATGTAAACATTTTAGTACATAATTTAGTACTTGTTTTAGTACACATTTTAGTACACTTTTAGTACAAAGTTTAGTACACTTTTAGTACAAAGTTTAGTACATAGCAAAATTTTGTAGTAAATGTTATTGTAATTAGCACGGATTATGTGTGGATAACAAAAATTATTCAGTAGAAAAAATATATTATGCATTAAAAAATATATATGGTACACGGTATATGGAGGAAATTAGAGAGGACTCTTCGGTTCCAAGTGGTGCCAGCTATTTGTAAAGAAGCCGCAAACTACTCGAATATGCTTCTATGCATTATTAAGCGTGTGAGAGCCAAAACAATGATTTGGTATGCATATAATATAGTCTCAAAACTTCAACAGTCGCTTAAAAAAGTATGCGTCAATATGAAATGATATCTGTTGAATGCTGCTATTGTCTTTTTATGCTTGTCAAGCATTTTTTGGTTTAATTTGCTTCAATTTGTATTACTATGCTTGCAACTACTTAGCTATGATTTTTATAACGGTAATATACAAGCCGGCATGCATGAGTTTTGGTATTGCCATTTTATTTTATTTTATTTAATTTATTTATTTTTTGTGCTTTGTCTTTCTTTTTTATTTATTATGCGCACGTTTTTTACATATTTATTCCATTCTTTCATTTGTTTTTGCTTTTTGAAGCTTAGCTAAACACTTAGAAATGCATAGTACATACAGTATATAAAGTTGTATATTTATTAGATACAATGTCTACGCAAGTAGATATACATATGCCACCAACTATAATACAGTTTTATTTTTATTCATTTTTGTTTATATTATTTTTTATATATTTATATATATTTTTATTTCTGTGCTTTGTTTTTATTTTTTTTTTGTATAAGCAATGGCTTAAAAATTAATTTATATATATTTTCTTAATTTCTGTATGCCTGTATATGCTGCTTTACTTTACACCTTTTTTATATTATACATATGTATGTATATAACTTTTTTTGTAGTTACATATATGCAATAAAATTTATTTATGGTTTTTAATGTATAATTGTATTTTCAAATATTATTGTGTATTATTCAGTATTGTAGGTTTGTACATAACCTCACTTATTTCGATATATTTACATATATATATATTTATAGGTATACACATATATATTCATATATTTATAGTCATTTATATGTAAAAAAAAATAAAATTCAGACAATTAAAACGAATATAGGTATTGTAATATACGAAATATTTTTAAAATATGATTTCAAAAAAACTTCAAAAATCAGAAAATTAAAAAAAAACATAATCCAAAAATTAGAAAAAAAAGTGAGAGTTAATTGAAAAATTTCTAAAATTATTCAGTATTGTAGGTTGCTCATAACCTCACTTATTTCGGTCTATTTACTTATTATTATATATATATATATTTGAAACTGTTTATTCGTAAAATAAATCAAAGAAAATATTTTTTCACATAAGCTTTTGCAAATATGTTTTAAAAAAATTCAAAATTCGAAAAATTAAAAACAAAAACTAGCACAACACCGAAATATTTTTAAAAAAAAGTTTTTGAAAAAAATTTCAAAAACCGAAAAATTAAGTAAAAAATGCAAAATCCCAAAACGGCAAAGAAAAGGTGGCAACTTACATACAAATTTCTAAAATGCTTAAATGAGAAAAAGAAAATGTCAACTCATAGCAAAGCCGAAAGCTTATAAATGAGAACTAAAGCAGAAAATGAGCAGAAAGTGAAATCAAACTCACTAATAAGAAACACAGTGTCATATATAGAGTATAAAAACAAAAGAAACAAAAAATATATATATAAAAATATAATGTATATATCAAAAAGCAATCTGAGTTTTTTTTTTTAAATTAACAAATAATTACAGTAACATATGTAAAAATCATTGAAAAGAGCATAACAAAATCTATTTCGATCAAAAACAATATTGAAAAATTGTCTAAAATAATTTTTTTTTGCCTAAATATAATTTTAAGTATCTTTAGGCGCTTTTTCTTCACCTACCTACGCATATTTAATTATATTTTTACTTTTACAATAATTTATTTTTACAAATATTCATCAATTTTGGTATAGTTTTGGTCTTTTCTTCCACATTTACACACATTTATGCTTAATTACTCAATTCTGGTATATATATCTTATCACTTATGGTTCTAATATTAACTCTATGCCATTAAATTTAAATTTTTTATGTTTAATAACTCCGCGTTCTTTTTCAATAGGATGCTCTTAGCAAGTTCTGTCTAGGGTTTATTGGTGGTTGTGTCTAAGTGGTTGTACAGGAATAATGCCAAATTCGCTGTATACTCAATGTGTAATGGTCGTTCTGAAAAAGATAAGAAATCGAAAGAGAATATGGGAATTTTTTTAGAAGATTGATGTACAGCATATATAGCATGATCCTTAGCTAACAACTTCGAAACATGTATTCAATGAAACAAAATTTTCGAAATTCCATTCTTTGTGAAATAAACTCCATTCTACAACATGATTCTAAATTGGATTCTGGATAAGACATTCTATATATTATATACCATATGGAGTATAATAATGCTTAAAATAACTTGGTACAAAAAGTAATAGACGATCAGCCTACCAGTGTAGGAAACGTTAAGTTTACCTGTATCCAGTTATAAATACTATATATACATATATTGAATTACAGGTTATTTTTATACCCTGAACAGGGTATATTAAGTTTGTCACGAAGCATGTAACACCCAAAAGGAAACGTCGATGACCCTAAAATATGTATTATATATAAATAATTAGCATGATGTACGCGACTAGTGTTTTTTCTTTAACTTTTTTAACAACCCCTACAGCGGTTGCTCGCCATCACATAGCCTACACCATTCATTTTATAATTACTCTCAAATTTTCTGGGTTTTCTTAAAGTGATTAACCCGCTTTACAAACCCAATTTCTATTGAAATATAACCTTTTAATTAATTAATCGCCATACCAGAAGCACTAACTGCTTTAACGAATAAAACGAGCTATGAATTAAGAAGTCAAGAGTGATGGCTTTGACATTGAATACTGACAGCAATGACAAAGTGTCAATTTAAGAGCTGTAGAGGTTGAATGTGTGTTTTTGAGAGAGTGAGATTTTGGGTAAAATACAATTAATAATGAAATACAAAACCCTTGTAGATGCATATACCTATAAGAATGAATACATACATATGTAGATAGATGTTTGAAACAAGTTTATTGGCAATAAATTTGCTGATAGCTGTCAATATGTCATAAACATGGCAAAAGAAAAAAAAAACAAATTTACAACAACAAATTGAGGCCGTATATGTAGTTGAGAGTGAAAAAGGATAAGATGTGAATCGGAATATTTGATGGGATTTATGCATAGTAATGTTTGTTGGGAAGAAAAGTGAGAGAAAGTGAAAGAAAAATTTAAAAGATTTGACAACGAGCACACATATTTTGAAGGATATATGAATGGGTGCGCTACGATATAAAAAAAACATAATAAATAAAGAGGAAATTGGTAGTAGCACCGAAAAAATAAAGATGAAAATAGATGGAAAAAGCAGTGAAAGAGTAAAAATGTGTTTGTGGAATTTTTGAAGGCCAATTTTCGGGTGCGTTTTTTGTGTCAATGTCGAGAGAGGTTAATAGAAGGGCAGAGTAAACTTTTTTACGATGGTCAGCCGGAATATTTGTAAATATTCAGTGCTGCATGACTAAGAGAGAGAGAGAGAGCGAGAGTGTTAGTAAAAACTGCTTTGATGTCATCATTACAGACAACAGATGACATAGAGGAAAGAAGCGGATATAGAGCGAATAAAGATATAGATTTGGGTAGTAAAAACATGTAATAAGCGCATAAAACGAACACCAAAGATGTAGCTACAAAATGCATGTTTGGCATGCAAACAAGCAGTGGCAGGAGCTACTAGTTGGAGAAGCAATAAGTTGCCGTTAAGTCAACAAGAGAATATCACGCACAGATTAAGCCTTTATATTACAGTTTATCAGGCATTGGTTGGCGTTTAAAGAAGCCATAAACTGGCATATTGGTATTTGAGAAGAGTTATGAGCGCTTTTTGACTTTGAACTACTGACCTTGGCTTGATTGGATTAGAAGGCTGTGGCTGTAAAGCATATTAAAGCCACAACGAAGTGTCTTTTCCATTAAATTAATAAGAAATCTATTTATTAATAAAGTATGTGCTTGTGTTTGTACAAGCTCATGGCAATTTGCGGCTATTTAATGAGCTTTCGACTGCCATTAAAACTAATAAAATAGCGCAGTAGTATGGGTCATTAAGTTCGACAATCACATGCGCCATGGCAATTTGCTTATAAAACCCTAACGAAGCTACAAAAATTTATGACCACAGCTTTTCTTTGCTCCTTCCGTCTTACGCCGCTCATTTACGCTACTTTTCATTCCATTTTGCTTAACTTTTCTACAAGCTTTTTGCATTGCGACCGTTATTTATAGTTGGCTCTGCTTGCTGCAATTTTCCGTTTATTGTTTTTTTTTGAGTTCTTTTTTTTGTATTTTTAACCGCACCCAAAATCCATTAAATCTGGTTTTGTGTAAAATCTTTTTCATTTCGTATATTTTTTTGCGCAAAATAATATTTTTATTTGCATAGTCATGGCAGTGAAGCGAGTCTAATTTTCTATTCAATTTCTGCTGCACCCTTCAGTGACACATTTGCAACAATGGTAACAGTAGCAGCGACTGCGACCATGTCAGCGTAGCCTTAGCAGTGCTAACTGTAAATATTTAAGTTGTAGATTCGGCATTTAGATTATTAGATTCGTGGCGAGCGTCTGCTAGTTGACCGCATTTTATTATGCCCATCCGCCTAGAAGTATGCAACGCGTCACACCTCGTTGACCTTAACATAATTTTGGGGTTTCAAATATACAAACAACCTTACTTACATTTAGATGGTTGTAAATTTTATAAAAGTGCCGCTATAAATTGCATGACAATCTGAAAAGTAATTTCTCTAATGGAAAAATCAGCGAATGCAAATGGTTGGCCACGAGCTGTGAAAATCACGTCATACCTATTGGTAGACACTGTATTATATATGTAATCTTTTACAAATAAGTTTGTTTATGATTTAAGTGCGCTTACAGGCAACCGGTTTCAGCAACATGAAAGAGTTATAAACTCAGTAGAGCAGTTGGCATTTGTTTAATTAGCCGTAAAATGTTGAGCAAAAAAGGTAAGACTTAGCTTTTTTCTACTGCATATTATTATATATGTCTGTTAGTTAATTAAATTAGACAGCACGCTGACTTTAGTCCTGTGAGAGAGTATGCATTTTGAGTGTACTTAACGAAGTTCATGCCAAGTAGTTGTGTACTTAGCTTATCAAACTACGGCTTCAATATTGTCAAATCAATTTATATAGCCTGCTGGCATTAGTGAGAAATATGGATAGTTGGGAAACAGAAAATAAAACTTACATTCTTTCAAACCAAATGTAACCATAGAGGTCCTTCGTTGAGCACTCGACTGAAGTGGCGGCGCAATGCGCGAACTACATGCAATTTGTACCACCGTAGAGGCTAGTCTCGCAGTTGTGCGTTGGCAGCATGTGGCCACTTAACGTATGCTCCACTCCCAATGTGTTTTAAGGCTTGAGCAGGTTTTAAGATGGCTCCATCCATTGCATGTATTACACCTAACGGACACATGATAGAGCCTTTTGGCTCAAGCGAAGCGAAAATATTCCTTCGGGCTCGGGGTGGACTCAATAAAGCCACGGATTAGGAGAACGCGGAGCAACTTTGCTGCTAGGTGTTGCTTCAATGATGACAATTTTAACCTAAAACAGCTCTCGCCTGAATATAGCTGTCATACAAACAGATCGGAAGCTTTTATATAAATAACTTTTCTATTTGACAAAATTTATTCACCAAATAAATTATTACCCAAGTCAGCGCTATAATCGCCGAACATATTATTCAGATCGAAATACTATAGCATATAGCTGTTGTACAATCTGACTGACCAAAATCAAGATAAGATATTTTTATGCACTTGTGAAGGGTATTACAGCTTCGGTGCAGCCGAAGTTTACGTTTTTACCAAAATTGGTAGCCATTAGACACTTCAACTGCCGCTTTCGCAAAATTGACCTCATTTGAATAGGCGCAAATAAAATTTTATAATGTCACTAGAGTAGCTTAGTTTTCACTAAATTTTTATAGAGAGAGGGAGAGCGCGCAGAGTAATAACAGTTTTCAAGGTAATAATGCTATTTACAATTGACCTGCTAAATGGCCAAAAAATACATTGCCAAATACACAAACCACTCATTTGGCGCATGTTTTGCAAAAATAAAATGCAATAAAATCTATACCGAAATGGACGCATATATTTTTATAGCAATTTGGCTAGTACTTGCTGGTTGCGGTCATTGATTTTTATATACAAGCCAAAAACCGAAATGAGCACGAAGGACACAATAGGGAGCAGAGAAGCAAGTGTATGACCACTTAATGGCTGACTAGCAACAACTGCGATTTGGATGAGCGGTAACTGGCGGGTAGTTACATGGGGAGGGAGTGCAACAAAAGCACAAATCGGTAACCAATATAAAGGGCCGAAAGCAAATGGCTACAAAAAATAAAATAAAATATATATAAGAAACTCAGCGCAACAAAGTGCCAACATGAAGTAGATAAATGCCAGTAACAAAAAGCAACAACAATGCTTGAACTACAAGAAAAATTAATAAAAAAAAAGTTTTGCTCGCAATCAAATTGGTCATGTCAGCTAGTGAAAATCGTCTGCAACGCTTTCTACGAGTACACAGGTTACATGACAGCGGATAAGCGAGCTTTGCGTATCCTTTAGACTTTCTGGGCCATTAAATGTGGCTCAGCGTGCACTGGCGGTATTTTTTGCTTGCTGCGCTATTGCCATGTTCCGTTAGCGTACGCCATTAGCGCAATGAAGCAAAAGCGTCGATCTGACCTCAGCAAGTCATTGGCGTGTTGAAACGTTTGAAAAAAAGGAGCTGTGTGTGTGTGTATGTGTTTGGAAAAAATAAAAGCAATGTTATTGGCAGGCAGATAGTTGGAAAAAATCGCAGACAGATATTGCTGCCACATGGCGCCTTTACACACATTCAAAAGAGGAAGAGAAAAAAAAACAACAAAGAAAAGAAACAAAAATTAAAATCAAAAAAGGTAGTATTAAAAAAATGTGTCGACATGCAAATCAACACTCCTGGCATGTATCTGTTTGCACCCTTTAGACAAGCCAAAACCTATCAACCTTTGCCGCTACTCACTCGCTACAGCTGCAACGCTTTCAAGCTGACTACTCTTTGTTTTTGTGTGCTTGCTTATGTTGCACAGTCTTTGCGAGGCTGGCAAGCAGACAGATACAAAGTGAAATCAAATCACCTGCGCTACACTACATCTATGGTGGTGGTTGAAGGTAGCAACACCACCTGGGTGCTAGTATAGTGGCACTTAATACCAGCGCAGTGCATAAGCCTGTGTTAATATACATATACATATGTAAATACATTAATGTGTGTGCAGTTGGTAAGTAGGGTGCTCGATTTAAAGTCAAAACAACAAAAAACGTTAACTGCTACATTTCTTAAAGCATAGAAGGGTATAACAAGATTTTAGTCTTTATTTTGAACGGTCAGTTTGTATGGCAGCTATATGCTATAATAGTCCGATATGAACTATTTCTATTGAGATTGCACCATTCTCTTGGATAATTACTTATGTAAAATTTCGTGAAGATATCTCGTCAAGTTAAAAATTTGTTCATACAAGAACTGTATTTGGATCGATCAGTTTGTATGAAGGCTATAGACTATGGTTGTCCGATTTGAACAATTTCTTCGGAGATTACACCATTGCCTTAGTGAATTACTCACGTCAAATTTTGTGAAGATATCTCGTCAAATACAAAAGTTTTTCATACAGTTTGTATGGCAGTTATGTACTATAGTGATCCGATATCGTCAGTCAGGTGAAGACAGTTGGACTTGACTTCCTTATACATTGATTATGACGAAAAAAACTGATTATACGTTCGCCTTTTTTAATTCTAAATCGTTTTAAGAAAAATTCAAAATAAGTGATTTGAGTCAAAGCGTTGGCGTGTAAAGTCTTCTTATAAAAACAATCTGTAGGGGTTGGGTTGAGTTGGAACTCTCAATTCAATCCCCTGTAAGCTGTTGAACTTGGTGCAGAACTGTGATGTTACTTCATTGCAGTAACGCTTCTAAAGAAATTTATGTGCATTTGTTGTGTTTTGTGGTTTAGGTTGGAGACTTTTTCCTCTATATTACATGTTTATTGAAATTCAGATCAAATGGAGATGTAAAAATATTTTTTAAACAACAATTGGATCACCCTAGTAAACAGTATCATTACACAAGCACATTCAATAGACATATATATACAACGTTTTCAACTAACTTAACAGCGATTTCATTACAAAAAAAAAAAAACACACCCTGTGGCAAAGGTGTACTAAAAATTGTTTAAAAAATACCCATAAAACCGGCAGCGTGCAATTTTTTCCATGTATTCAAATGTATGCATTTTTTCTCATTTACTCGCGTTCTATCTCTTCGTGAAACCAACTTTTTTATATCAGCAATTTTCATTCATTTGACTGCCTTTAATGTTGCAGCATCTTGTTGTTAGGTTAGTTTTTCCTAACTGTTACAAGCCACTAATGGACACCACAACACACTTGGCTTGCAGCCAATACGACTTTTGGCCGATGCTAGAGTCACTAGAGACCTTGGTGATATTGGCAGGAAAGTGGTAGAGAGTGTATATGAATATTTGGAGCTATAATTTGTGTTGTTCGAAAACTTGTGAAAAAGTGGAGGAAGTGAAAAATGCCAAAATTAATGAAACATAGTGAAGAATTATAGCAAATTGGCTTAAAGTCTGCTCTATTAGATTTATGTAACGATATAATTGGCGCATAAGAATATGACAAACTAAATTGAAAGTAAAATAGAATGATAATAATTAAATAATCTGACAATTACATTTCTAACAACATGAATATGTATTAATTATCAGCCGGATGCGTTGACGAATGGACATTAATTATTTCTTGCCATATTTTCATGCTGCGTGCTGCAGAGATGTCGGTAGTTTGGGTTTGAAAGTTGCTTATTGCTCATAAATATGTTTTTTTACGTGTATATAAAGTTGGTGACCCTGTACACAGGAAAAATTTAGTAAAATTCGTTCCCGCAAGAATATATACTAGAGAGTTAAAAACATCACTGCCTGCTGGCTCGGTTAATTTATTTTTACAGTTCATTTTTTTATCAAAAGCTTGCGCTAGATGGCGCTGTGTTAGAATACCCGCTCTTTTTATGAATTTGCGTAGAAAAATAGTGCATTTTATTGGTTTTATATCTGAGTAATTGATTAATGCTTCTTTCGTTATAAGTGTTATGTACGTTGTTTTTTTTTCAAATATAATCACTTTTATTAAATTAATAAGGGAAAGCGATATTTTTAAGCTTTGTCACTAATTTTTCCATAAAAATTAGGGAATTCGCTTAATCTTAATAACTCAATAACCTTAACTCAATATTCTATTCAATCAATTTCATTAAATTTTTAACATATTCAGAAGCTAAGCTTTCTCATTATTCCGTGGGAGTTCAAAGGCTTTTCATTAAGTATGCGATCTTGTAATCTATAAAAAGAAAACGCATATTTGTTAAAAGTATTTTGATTTTTCTGTGCTGCTATAGATTTTTCCGCATTTCTCCCACGCAGTATGGCTTTTCAATTTTTATTTATTGTTTAAATCCGAGTATGCATGTATGTATGGTATTACACTAACCCCTTCATCACTCGTGTAAACCATTAAAACGAACCACCTGCTCGGGCGTTGAAAACGTTTATCTCGCCGTAATGTGTCTGCAAAGTTTTTCATTGTGAAGAAAAAGTAAAGCATGTATGTGTATACTTTTATTTGTCTGTGCTCAATTTTGTTTGAGCATTTCAATAGCTCAACAGCTCAGTGCGTTACACAACCAGCGTCGGATTGCTTGAATTTAACGAAAGGCTGGAGATAACAGAAAACTATTTACACAAAGAAATAAAGACAGTTTTACAAGAATTGCCATTAAATAACACCGTGTGTATGTACAACTAAGTTATAATCAATAATACAGATAAACAATGTATAGCGAAAATTTCTACTTTCAATTGTAATTTAAACTTGGAATAAATAATTTTTTTAGAGGGGAAAATCAGTGTAAAGAAGAATGGTAAATAAAATTAAATTTGAACTCCTGGTGGTTTATATTTCATTCCTCAATATGAATATGTGACCCTAAATGACCTATATATACACCCTGCATCAGCAGAGACCCTCTTGTGGCATGAGATTATCGAAATACAAAAGAACAAACCATAACAAATACAATCAAGACTGTAAAGGGGAAGGCTGGAATTTTATTTCGGTGACTATGTTGCTTTTATTGCTCTCTTGAACCACTCATTTTTTCGCCATCGTCTCATAGTCTTAATGTGTAGTAATTTTCGAAAATACGCGATTTAGAAACCAAAAAAAAATTGCAGATTTTCAGAGATTTTAATAATGGCTAAATCTAAATTCCAGCTCCAGTTTATCATGCTCATAGAAGAATTTAAGAGATTAGAAAAAAATACACAAAACTAAAGAAACGTTGTAAGATTTTTAAAAAGTAAACCACCAACTTCTCAAGCTACCCTCCTTTTTGTATTTCCTTGTGTGTAGCATAGGTATATACACTAAATACTTGCTGAAATTTGAAACTAAAAAGTTTTTCCAGTATTTTGGCAACTCATTCAATGAGAATACTTTCTCATGGGTAATTAGCTGTCGTAAGTCTTCGCAGAAATATGTCTCCGGTGAGAAATTTCACACAAACTGTCTTAGTTGCTAGCAAATTTCAGTGGAAAAGTGTATTTTGTGGTTAGTTACACACGCACAAAGAAGAAGATATACACACACAAACAAGTATACATATGCATGCAAGTGTGCATGCATACACATACAGCAGGTAAAGTAAATGTTAGTGTAATCTAACTTGGAAAGTTGACTTTGGTGGTTTCACTAAAACTTAAATGCGGCTCTAAAAGCGAAAACAAAATACTAAATTATTTATGTTGCTGAAAAATTACTTAAAATGAAAGTTTACAAATAAGGTAAGCGAAGCTTTGTGAGTTTTATTCAAGTTTTATACAAGAAGAAAAGAAAGACAAGACAATTTAGTGTGTTTCGTTTCTGTTTTTGAGATATTGATCTGAAATTTTGCACACGTTCTTTTCATATAAGAAAGCTACTCATTTGTTGGAACCGGCGATATCAAAACGCTATAGCCTATAGCTGCCATACAAACTAAACGATCGGAATCAAGTCCTTGTATGAAAAGCTTTTTTATTTGTCGTGTTATCGTCACGAAATTTGGCACTAATTATTGCCTAAGACAACGGTATAATCTCTTGAGAAATTGTTCAGATCAGACTACTATAGTATGTAGCTGCCATACCAACTGATCGATCAAGTGAAGTTCTTTTATGGAATGGTATTATAGCTTCGCTGCAACTGAAGTTAAAGTTTTTTAATTTTTTTTTCCAATATCGTTGTGTTTCTGTACATTAAAGTCAGTCTTTAATAAAAAAGCAATAGTTTACATCAAAGGTTCATTTATTCAATATGCCCCTAAATGTAGGCAATGTTTCTTATTGGTAATAAAAGTTCTATTGTGAATAAACACATTTCTAGCGAAGTTCAACACCTTACATTGACAGTATAAACTTAACATTTAGTTTATGAAAAATTTAATTTTTAAAACATTTTAAGATTTTGTGATATGTAGTTTTAGACTAAATTTGGTGAGAATTATTGGCAAATATGAATTTCTAAAACAAATTTCTATATTTAATATCAGGAAGTTGGGTATATAAACGTACCAATCTTAGAAGGTTTTAGAAATTTAAGTGGTCTTATTCGGTAAGCTTCTAAAGGTGGAATTGCAAAAAAAATTAGCTCAAAAATGTGCTTCTGCAACTTAGTAAAAATTACAGAATTTTAAAATCAGCTGCTAAGAAAGAAGCTAGTAAAACCTCCACTTTATGTAATGAATAATAATATTCTAATATAAAAACCTCTACATCAAATCAGTGTATACTACAAATGCCTTGAAGAATAATCGGAAATTCACAGAAACGTTGCAGCTGCCTGAAACGTAGCAAATAATCACTTTTATTTGCAAAGTTTTATTTGCCACAATAATTTGCGAATATAACAATAAACACTTTGCTTAAATAACCCATAATTACGCCTAAAGCAGCCGCTTAGTTGCCATAATTTCCGCAAGATAATATATATACTATTCGCGGTGACCTCAAAAAAGCACACAAATTACGTTACAAAATGAAAAGTCTGCAGAAATCTACGCGGGCAAGAAGCAAGACAAACTGTTATCTAACAAGCGGTATATTTGTAAACTTAAAGGTACCTACAAGAAGTTATATTTTTTCCCCAATTTTCCCGGTGCCAGCAACAACAGACTTGCCTCAACAGCAGTGCTTAAGTTTAGAGTATATGAAGTGCTTGTTAATAGCAATTTTCCCTGAGACTGTTGCCCTCACTCACTACCTCGCTCTCGCATTGTAATCGTTAGTGTAGTAGTATGCGGATATTTATGCGCGCTCGTTGCTTTGTAATTCGCTTATTTATGTCTGTGCATTAGATTATACGAATTTTCATGTTAATGCATTTTTAATTCAAAATATGTAATTTGCATTAAAAGTAACGACAGCAACAGAAAGGCAGAGCTCATAATGCATGCGCTACAACACAAGAGAGCCTTGGGAGTCAAGTAGAATTGCGTAAACATTTGCGTGGACACGGATGTTTACTTTGCGCTCCACAAGTGCACACACACATACATGCACAAGCACATATATTCACACACGCACACATACAAATTTTGTACATGTATACAAATTATTTATTTATTGAAATTCACACGGGTGGATTTTTGATGATTTTTTTTCTTTTTTTCCTGCGTAAGCTATGTTGCTCATACGCCCACGCGTCCACCACTATAAGTAGGTAACAGTGAGCAGCGCAAATATATGCGTATGTGTGTACACGTGATTACATAAATTTGCTGTTATCCAAATTCCTTTGCATTAGGTTGTACAAAAATTTTGTTCTTATTTCTTTTTTCCTGCACTTTATTTGAATTTCTTCGGTCGCCTTTACTGTTGATAACGTTTTTTGACGTTTACCATGGCATTTATACCTTTGCCTGCTATAGAAATTATTGTTGTATTTCGTTCTTGATAAAATTCTGTTGCGCTTTAAGTTTAAATACGTATTTGCAATTTTATATGCAAATGAGCGGAATGTCTTTGTAATGCCGTAAAGTTAGGTGTTTTCATTGACGACATGCCAAAAAAAAAAAAAAATAAGCTAAGCATTTGTTATGCTGATGACATGCATATCTTATCCTGTTTCCAATTTCATCCTTTTCCGCAATATTTCAACAAATATATTGGTAGTAGTATACGCTTAAAGTTGAAGACAATTGCTTGGTGGGTTTTTGCTTATTGAATTTTTGATATATTTAGATGATGGATATTCAATTGAATTCTTGAAAAGTTTTTTTAAGAAATATTCACAAAAGTTTGAGTCATTATACTTGTAAAATATCTCTGTGTTGTCTTCGTTTTTTTGTTTATATCAGTCTTTTTTATCAAACAAGATGTTCTTAAAGTAAGATCTCAAAAGACATTTAAAAATTCTCATTTAATTATTCTCTTGATTGTTGAAATGTCATCTGTGATCCAATCTTAATGAACAAAATAGAAGGTTTGAGCATATTTTAGCAAAGCCTAGTCCCATATTTATATCGAAGTGTGTTTGTTTGGTGACAATATACGACCGCAAATCAAAAAGAAGATAGAAGAATATTCTAAAATTTGTAATGCAAATTCGTAATTTATGTGTTTAAAATATTTATGCATTTGTGAAATATGCCACTTGTATGCAGAGTGGCTAAGAGTTATACTCAAACTACTACTAAAACTCTTCTGTAGCTGAGACACTTTTAATAGCTATAGTCTGGACGCATACCAACAAGATCAGCCATATTTGTAGTTAGCCTAGACACACACCAGCAAGATCATCAGTGAAACAATTACGCTTAAAATTGATGATCTACGTAAACTACCGTAATGCATTTAAGAATAAAAGTAAATATACAAATAAGACCGCCTAAATATGGCTTTAAATTAAGAGAATGTACGCTTTCAGATGAATTTCCTTTAAGTAGGAGTTTGAAATATATATGTATAAGTAAACAACAGTGTCGTAACTTTCTAAAACGCACCATTTTTTTAAATTAAATTTGTGTTAGTTAAAAGAGGACAAATATTAGATTTGGAATAAAATTTCTAAAATATGAATATAAATAAAACATTTAGTTCTGCTCTTTAAGAAATGTTAAAAAGAATTGTGCATTTGTGAGGTTTTTTTTTGCACATATGTATGTCAATTATACATATATTTGAGAATATTCATTCGGCGGTGTGAACGTAATTTAAAGAATTTTTTAACTTAGTGTAATCGGCTCCCAAAACTTTAAACGCATTTTAAACGCACCGCTGTAAACATGTCAATAATCAGAAACAAGTCATCAAGAAATGCAATTTATACTGGGACAAAAGGTATACTACACGCCAAAAGGTATGCTATAGAAAAATCGAATTATTTCAGAAATTGTTGTTCCACTGATTGGCTCGACTGAGCGACTTGAAATTATCACACGACCTTCTTAGGTATATTTGTCAGGTAATGATAGGAGATTGATAATAAATTTTCAATTTTATTTATTAAATAACTCCGAACTCCAAACAATCTCTTACTTTTGGAATGAAATTACTACCAACAAATAAAAAGAAATAAATAGAAATAATATTAAACGATCAATAGTTAATCACTATTTGTACAAAATATTAGTTTTGTTGAATTAATTTACGTTTGATAAGTGAACTATAGCACACTAATGAGTAATCAGCCGAAACACAACCACAAATTACTCAAGCTTCCTGCCAAATCAGCAAAATTTGCCGAAAACAGAAGAATATTAATAACAGTCAAATTTATGCAACAAAATTACTAAATAATAAACACGGCTGTTAGACCAACCGATTATGCAAACGCCACATAATTTTCTATTAATGATTCCGACAAAAGCGCACCAACCGCCAAATGCTGCCAATAAATCCAACTATAATTAAATTTTAATTGCGTTAGTTGCATATTCCATGAATTAACAACAACAAAAACGCAGGATCACATGGAAATCAACAAACAATCACCAAAGCAGCAAATGGTAGACATAATTGTGAGCTTACGGGCATATATAATATATGTATGTTTGTGTGCACGTAGGAGTATGCGCCAATATTTTGCCCACCAGCAATCGCGAGACACTGCCCAAATATGCCATTTGCAATGGCATTAATGTTAATTTCACATTTATTTGGGGGCGATAATAATAGCAACAATATCAGCGAGTAGGCGTTTAAAGCCATCGAGCGCCGGACACTGAAATGCGCTAGTTTGAATAATAATAAATGTGTGTGAGTTATGTATTATATAATAGTATGAATAATCCAGGTGTCTTAGCGACTGGCATACAAACACATACACACACATATATTTTTGCGCTTAAACCCGCACATTAAATTTGCGGCGCACAATTCAATTTCACGCAGCTCAGCGACGGCTTACGAGCAATTGCAATAACAACAAAGATATACACACCTTTTAATATGTGTATAACCTTATATAATATATGCTACTATATGTATAGCTATGCAATTATGTTATTATTGGGTAAGAGTTACTGAACTTTAGCGTTTGCGAGGTGGGCAAAGGTAACTGCGCAAATTATTATCATATTTTGCTCATAATCATTTTTTATATGTTTATGCGTGTTTTATGGTGGCTATGCGATAGCTGTTAGAAAAAAATATATGTACACAGAAGTGCCTAGTTTGTTCATGACCACTATTGTAGCCTATGTGTTGGCGTTTTAGTACTTTAGTTGTGCAATGACTTCAGAAATCAAGCAAGGTATACAATTATTTTAGCACCAATTGCCTTTAATTCATTTTTTATTGCGGTTAATTATTGTGTGTAATGCTTTTATGGCTAAGTGTTACTATAATAATTATAGCTATTGATGTATTAGCTGAGTGAAATTGTTGACATTTTCATACACTAAGGGGATGATGGATAAGCAACGCACTTCTGAAGTTAATATTATATATTAGTAAAGAGTCAAACAGTTAAGTAATAGAAAACTTAAATTTCAGTAAGTTGTTCAAATGAATTTTCTTAATTGGGTTTGTGTCTCCGAAAAGGTGTGAAACTAGACTTAAGAGGTTATATCCACTTGAGAAGTTTAAAAAATCGTTATCTGCTTGCATGTATGTTTCCTTATCGGCAGACACCAGTTTTTGGAGGTCTACCTGAGGATCGGCGACGGAATTAAGGAAGGCCAAAATTTTTTAAAATAGATCACCGATTATTAAAGTACATTAAATTCTGTAATAAAAAGGACCTGTGACAAATTTCAGAATTATAACTCAGAAACTGAGTAGCTAGTTTGTATATACACACACACACAGACGAACAGATACACAGACGAACATGGCTAAATCCACTCAGCTCGACACGCTGATCATTTATACCTATATATATTTTATAGAGTCTCCCTTGTTTTCTTCTGGGTGTTATAAATTTCGTGACAAACTTAATATACCCTGTTCAGTGTATAATAATGCCATTAATTTAGTCAACCCACAATGTTAAATTCTTAAAGAGTTCATTGACTTTATATAATGGTGTATTAAATTATACAAGCTAAATAAATTGAAATCCTTTTTCTTTGTTATTACAAAAAGTTAGCAGGCAGTTAAATAAATGATTATCTGTGAAAATACCTAATACCAAAAAATAAACGTTAAGCTTGGTGAGAGCGGATATATACCTGCAAAGCAAATTCCAACGAAACAATTCAAGCAGTTCAGCTACCTACAATGTTTCAAACTATATAACCAACAGAGCACAATAACAGTTGCCGAGCGGCATTTGCTTACACAGTCAACGCAACAAGACGCCAAATCCACGTGATAAATGATTCACCGTGACACCTTCAAATGTCTACATATTTTTCAAATGTCCAACTGACAAGCGAAAACCATGCTAAGCGGCCTAACACCAATCCAAATCCGTTAGCAGCTAAAGCAGACATAAAGTCAAGTCAATTGCCAGAGTGCAGGCCACCCACATACTAAGAGACTAAAGGAATGTCAACATGGGCACGCATACCCCGGTGGACTCAAGTAGTGGGTCAAGAGGGCAGTAGGAGATTTGGACACGCGCTAAGACGCTTAGTTGGATTTTTCGGTAGTGCAATTTGGTGAAACAAGAAAAAGCAGCTTTATAGAAAAGAAAAAAAGAAAAGAGAAGAGCAGAGAAGAAAATAATGCGAGCGCAGCGGCACCGAAGTTCAGCAAGGCATACGCGTAAGTAGGCTATTCGCTTTGGTCACTGAGCTGAGAAACGTCACTGGCATGACTGGCAGGCTGTCAGTCAGTGTGCACGCAGTTGGATGCTTACTCAGTCTTACAGTAAGTTAGTCGGGCAGTCCATCACTGACGCTGGCACTTTGCGTAGCCAATGGCGGTCGTGACAATTATTTCAATTATTTACGCAACGAGATTTTTTTTCTCATTCACTTGAATTTGGTGCTCTTAATGGCTTTTGTTATTTGTGTACCTACTCTTCTTCATTTTGTGCTCTTCTTAATTTTCTTCTTCTGCTACATTTTTGTTGTTTTTATTTTTATTTTTATTTTTTTGCGACATTGTGCTTACAAATTCTTATTGTCATTTTTATCGTGGTCATTTTTATGATTGCTCTTTGTATTGTAATGCGCCAATATTATTAAGATTGTTGTTTTTATTTTTGTGCTCAATGTCTTTTACTGTTATTTTTCTCCTTTTGCACGCTCTCTTTTTACATTCCGTTTGTTTGTTGAACAGACCTTTTCGCTGAAATGTCATTTTTAATTCAACAAAGCAAATGCCATGGCTTTCGTTTGCATTTGGTCTGCGCGCCTGTGTCTAGGCTACGCTTCCACATTATTTCGTTAATTTTATTAATACATTTATATACATTTGTACTTTTTATTTTGGTTCATTTCGCTCTTTTGTAAATTCGTTTTGCCCGGCTGTCATTTGTTTTGTCTTTCCGTCGTCGATTAGCACTTTCCGCTGCAGAGACGGTCACTGCTAGCCGGAAATTTTAGCTCATTTTGAGAGTGAATGTGCAAAGCTGCCTTCTGGGAAAAGTTCTTCGCAAAGTACAGAGTGCTCTTTTAGCTAAAAACTTCATGACTAATATTGGCGCGGTCCTTGATCCTATTAATTATATAGCTTTCCCATAATTGAAAATAAGCCTGTCCGTGTACTCATTGAAACTGTTGTTCCCTAGCTCATTAACTGTAATATCCTCAGATTCTGAAAAACAGAGACTTTATTCACAACTGTCTATAGCACTTGCCATTAATACCAAATTAACAAGACTTTGACTGTCAATAATTTTCAAGAACTTCATCTAACCTGTACTCAATTTACGGAGGCACATTTCCGCAGTGGAAAGTGATTTCGTCTCTACCAACATTGGCAAATGCCGCAGAAGAATTCGAAGATCAATTAGCTTAAAAAAATTTCAAAGGACTCTCACGAATATACAAGCTTAAAAACCTTACCGGATGCCATTTGTAAAAACTGTTTGAAAGTATACGAGGAGAAACATCTCAACAATCTTCTTGACTGTTATGCGATCAAAGCTTGAACAACTGGTAACTCACAATTTGCGGCATCCCGGTTAGCTGGATCTGGAAAGGATCTGATCATAGGAGTTCTATTTTTTAGTTAAAAGCAATTTTCAGGTACTCATTTGGTTCTCATAGCTGGTTAAAATTATGCTACTGAACAGCTTTGTAGGCAATCAGTTTGGGCTAGTAGATATATGAGTCGCTCTCGATTCTAAATTTTTTTGCGATCAAAACATATAATATATATAATACATAATTTGATTATGTCAGCCTTTTTGATTTATGCAAGTTGTTTGTTCGATTCGACGTAATTGAAAGTTTTACCTGAATGCTTCAGATATTTCCTCAGCGTACAATAAAGCCATGTGATCTCAGCATAAAATCTATGGAACATAAAGCCACGGGAGCGCTCAAGAGTTTCCACTGACGGTGTGGACTCTGAAGAAGTTGGAAACCCTTTTAATTACTGTTAAATTCTTCGAAAGCACTTAAATGAAGATAAACTTGAAAAATCATTGATTTCATAAATTTCCAATTCCTCTAGGGTCCACTGGTTTAACCCAGTTATATAAATAAAATCTCGTATATTAATTTTTTGTAAGTAGTATATAAGTACACGTGTGCGTGCATGCCTATGTACATAATTACGCCTAAATAAATAAATATGTAATTTTCCTAACAAAGAATAAGACTGGCGTTAAATTATTCACCCATCCTCTCATGATAATTTTCGGCGGATTTCAATGTCGACTCCGCTGTGAAACACCAGCTGGTTAAATAATACGAGTACACAGTGAAGGAGCATAATAGACGGCTTTAAGAGCGCACATGAAAAGATTATTACCGAGAAAATTTAATATTTGAGTGGCGAAAAAGGCAGGATTTTCGTTGGATTATTATGTTATTACAAGCATAATTAAAGATTACAAGCCACATTCCGTAGAATTTAATTACTGAATTTTGTAAAATTTTGTTGAATTTAATTACAGTGGATGGTTAATGAAGAAATGTAAAGGGACAAGGTTGTGGTGGAATAAAAGAAATATTATGCTTACTCACATATAATTGGAGAGTGTCTTTGTTTTATATACGCAACCTCCACCCTTTGCTGTGGCATTAATAAATTATTGTAGTAATATTCTTCTTTGGCTTCCTTAACATTTGAGCAAAGGTTTAGCGGGATACTAGCCTTTCTCCGCTACTGGTGAGTTCCAAAAAGATAAACTTAACAACCCCTCGCTTTTTCACTACAAAAGCCACGCTATTTCTTTTATGTTTACTTTTGTATAAGATAATTCAACTCAATTAACTGGAAACTTTTCAGCTAAACAAAAAATTAAAGTCTAAAATTTGGCGAATATAAAAATTAAATTTACGCAAACAACTCCTTAAAGTTGCATTTAACAAAGCAGGCGCAAAAAGCCTTAAGTGCTCACCAAATTCTTGAAAATAATATAAAATTTGAAAAAATGTAATACCATTACAACAAAATATAGCACGACACGCTGGCAAAAATTTGAGAGAAAAATATAAATAACTGCAGTGAGTTTACAGCTATAAAATTTGTGAAATATTTGCAGAACACTTTACGGTATACGCGATAACAAAAAACAAAAGACTACAACAGCAAGCACAACTGTGTCAATAAGAGATATTTTATGTTATTATATTAAACTTCATTCGAAGCGAAATTTTAACGAAACTTGCATAAAAACTGCATAAAAAGTATTTTATAGCAAATATTCAAACTGCATGCGCCAAGTAAAACAAACCTAAGCGTTTTATGGTAACGGAAAATATTGTAAAGATATCAAGAAACAAGTAGCAGCTAGAAAACATAGCTATGTGGTAGTGAAAAGTGCAATCCTTTAAGGAATTTATGGCATACATAAATAAATTATTACGGAATACAAACTCATTTCACAGCACAAGTGATAAAAGAGATTGAAAAAAATATTTATATTTATATATATGCATATATAGCTATATGTAAATGTAGTCTAACAAAAATTGTCTGTTACGACCACAATGTAACGGTTAAATGAAATACGCGCATTTCGGTGTGTATGCCACTCTTTCCTTTTTCCAGCGGATTTTATTGTGTTTTGCATTGTGTATTTCCTTTTGCTGTCTACTTTCTACTTAAAAATGTATTGTATAACAAAGAAACTTATGTAACAAAATTCGAAGCCAGATATTTGAATGCATTACATTAGAAGGCATATATAAAAGTACATACATATGTATATATCGTATAAACGTTACAGGAGAAAAAAATGTAAAACCTTCAAAAAGAAATTAAATATATTAAACCCTCCAAAAAAATAGAAAAAAAAAAAAATCGGTAAAAAGGAAGAAAGAGCAGTAAATTAAAAATATAAAACTCTTATAAGTAAAGGGGAGGTTTATAAAAAGTACTCTGTGGTATTTTGGTTTTGGTTGGGTGCGAAAGTTACAGGAATGTCCCTTAGCTTGGTGTTAAGAAAAAAAATGTAAATAAGTCATTTATCTGAGTAGAGATACAAGTCTGTATACATATATACATATAGCGCATTGAAGTAGCATAATCACTAGCTATTCCATTTCTATTGTATTATACCAGTATATAAGATTTATACTAGTTGGTTGTTCGATTCGCTACTTACTGTAAGTTTGGAGAATCGAAGATAGCTAAAACATAAATAAGATATGATTATTAGATAGTGAACATTTACTTTAAGTGTAAGGCCTAGTTCGTCTGATACTGGTACTACTTAATATCGAGCCAGCATCTATTTCTTCAAAAACATGTACTAATTTTTGTTAAAAAATTTCAGAACCCACTTCGTATCTAACAAGTGTTCTTTGTGAAAATGTTATTGCATTTTATTGTAGTAAAATACTTGCAGTAGAATAATAGTTTCGGCGTATTTGTCCTTAAACTTAAAACCAAAAACTGTCTGCAACGATATCTACGCAAACATTAAAATTTACGCTTGCTCCCGAAACCACAACCACAACCACATAAAAACTAAATGGAATAGCATAACTTTTGTATTTTTGCGAAATTAAATTTCAAATGAAATAAACACAATTTATGCAGACGTCCTTCATACGGCAAAGAATAGCGCAGACGACGAGCACAAAGTGAGCAAATTATGTTTCCAACAGCTGTCAGTTGCTTTGTACCAGAAGTGCGCCAAAGTAAATACGGGCGTAGTGCATGAAAATATAAAATTAAATATACATACGGTAATGAATAACTGGCAAAGGCAAAATGAGTGAGAGTTTAAATGCTTTATGAAATAATTTTTTTTTATTTGGAATGGTGACTGAACTTGAGTTAATGGAGAAAATAGGTATTGTATAGGTAACGGTTAGGTAACAGATAGGCTTACGCCACATTCCTTTCCATATTATTATAGTTCTAATATGGAAATCGGAAGGAGATATAGAAAAAAAGTTCTGGAATAAAAATGAGCATAAAATATTTCTGTTGGAAAATATCAGTGAAAATCTGTTTTTAGCACGGTTTCAAGTTTCATTTGTGGCATGTGAATGTTTCACAGATGTTTCACAGAGTGCTTGAATCAATTTGAATTTTTTATCCACAGTCCAAATAATCCAAATTATTTGCCCTTAAGATAACCTAATGCATCCAAATATTTTTTAATATTTTGAAACTCAGTTCTGTATGAATTTTTCCTTACAAGAAAATTCCTCTTTTTTCTCAAGTGTTTCTCCTGTCCTCAGTTTTTTTACTGTATACAACAACCAACACTGCTAATATAATATTACTTCAGATCTTCCAGCCTTCTTACAAATTTGTCTGCCTGTGCCCAATAAAAAGAAAAATCTTCTTATTCATTCACACTTTGCAAATTTTCAGCTACAACTTTTTTCCGTACTATAATGATACTTTAAATCACTTTTAAATTCATTGCTCAACCGGCTGCACAACTTTCACTTTACTTTCGCACAGATTTTCGTTTTTTTGTGCAACTTCAATAAAAAATATTATAAAATTTATTACATTTTCTTGTTGACACCTGCATGAATGTTTAAGCATTCACGCTCTGCCACCACCTCTCATACACCCCTCTTCTCATAAAGCCGCCTGCTCAAAATGCCTGCCATCAAGCCTTTAAAGCGGCTTTGTCTGCCCCTGTTTTGCCTTTGTTTATCTTTGTCGTAGTTTTGGCGTCCTTTGAATTACTTCGTTTTTCAACCGGGAGAAGCGTGCTTCTTACAATTTCGCCCCACACTTTTGCCTTTCTTTTTTACTTCCGTTATCTTTTGATCCTGTTTTATTTTTGTTTTCATGTTTCGCTTGTATTTTGGTCTTTGTGCTTTGCATTCATTATTTACATATTTATAGTATTTGCATAAGCGGCTTCCAAATACTCACAGACGTACCACTACAAATACACGGCATACACGCGCACCTGCATTCACACACAGGCACACTAACCTAAATTGCGTTCGGAAAGCCGCTTCAATTATTTTCATAGCCGGGTACAATGCGAAAAGGTTCTGCGAAAGCAACAATCAACAGCCTTACAACAACTTCAGCGCTGACTTGCGTATTTTTCACTTTACTTTTATCAGCGTTTTCTATTTATCATTATTTATTCCGCAAGTTACAAAGTTCCCGTTCTTTGTCAGCGCTCATATTGCAAGGGAGTTTGGTGGGGTGAGTGTTGGAAGAATAAAAATAAAAATAACAAGAAGCAAAGCAACTTAATCTGGTATTATTAATTCAAACAAATTAGTTGTGTTAGAATTTTCGCCAAGAATTCGCTGAAATCAGGGATTATCTGTAAGTTTTGATTAGATAACACGGCGGAGAGATGAAGAAAACTTAACGCTTTCATGAGATTATTACGTATATGATTTGACTTAATAAATATATATAAATATTTATATACCACATACATTTCTTGGCAATTTTCCCGGAAGCGTTCTAGTTGATTTTATAGATTCCTCAATGCGCTAGAATTATGAAAAGACGTTTGCCCTCTTTTTCCATTAAAATTTTAAAAACAATAAAGTTTTTAAATGCTACGACAGTTGAGTAAAATTCTTGTTTATTTTGACTTTTTTAGAGTTACGCAGAACAATAATATCTCCCTCGAAGTCAAAAATCACATAATAATAAATTTTTTCTGAAAAAGACAAATTTTTATAGCATAGTTTTAGGAAGCTTTCATATTGTGCTCTCTTTCGTTCAAGCTCAGGGTCAAGCTTTAACTTCTCAAACGGTTAATGAAAAAAATTACTGGAAAAAGTTTCATATCAAAAGTGCACTTATCAAGCGTTTTATGTATATTTGTTAAAAAGTAGTCTCCTTCATACATACAACCCCACTCTCGTTGACATACATAATATATGCCATATGAGAAATAAAGTTTTTTACAACAGAAATTGAGAAACTAAGCCAACTACTAGTCCACCAGCTGACAATTCTGATAGAAAAAGTAGCCTTGTAGACAGAGACGCAATCTTAAATAAATCAGCAAACAAATCTATTATCGGCTTCTCTCATAATTTTCATTTAGTTTTTTGTCTCAAGTCTGACTCAGAGAATTTCTATAAATTTCATCAACAGCAAAAGGTGTCACTTTAGCTAATACAAATATGTTGTTGCTATCTCTTTTTGTGTACTTCTAGTCAATGTGTGCTGGTAAGCACTATTACAAGTGTACCATATGTTATATGTAAAATTTATATAAATATGTTATAGTGATTTTTCGACAATGTAGAGGAAATTTATTTATGGTAAAGTATCAGCCAAAAGGCAGATACGATATAAACTTAATATAGATTATGTTGAATTTCTATAATATTAATAGAAATACCAAAAATAGAAAAAGGTTACTCACCTGCGTTTCCTTAACGCTCTGCGCTTCCTTCTCAATTTTTTATACGTGAACGTGGTGCTCGGCGAAATTGTGTAATCTTCATCGAATTCCATTTCGATTTTAATCAGGTTTTGTAAATTTAACTGGCAGTCCTGGAAATGAAAAATGACAATTTTTGGAATAGCTGTAACATGAGGCTCAATGCAGAATCGAAAATTGGAGTATTATTTTTTCGAGGTTAAAGAAATTTTACTTAATTATAGATAATTTTTTATCTTCTACCGCTTATCTACAAGTATTTGCAATATTAATCGATATTACTCACTAAAATTGCTTTGAAAAGTGGAACTAAGTTAAAGGAAATTTTTTGTAGATTTTAAATACAATATTTTTATTTGTCTAATTTTTAAAGAGATTTTTAGTTAAAATTAAAGAACTTAAAAGGTATATAATATCTGAAGTATTAAGAATCTACTACAAACATTATTTTAACTCCTATAATAGTTCTTTCCGAACTATTGATTGCTGCGAAATTGTGCCGGAAAATAGTTTCAGAGAAATAAGCGTTTATATTTGTAAGACTTTTTTTTAGCTTAATCGGATAATTTGAGTACATCAAATAGTTTCGGTAGATTTTTTGAAAGAAGAAAAGTGTTTTAAAGAAAATAAAACGCGATAAATAGAAAGCGTACTAAATAAAGTAATAGCTCTTTACTGACAATATTTCCAGCGTTCAGTTGAATTTAAAACGATATGTATGATGATATGAGAGAGAACCTATAGAGCTTTAGATTAAGTAATGTTTTAAAGAGGCTAAGCGGCATCTCACTTACAGAAGTAATCCCACTGAATATAATGAGTTCCGATTGTTCTAAGTGCTTTGTGTTAGAAGTTATATATCATAATCCTATCGATTATGCGTGCTCCTAAAAAAAGAACACATCTAAAAATTAAGAACCTTTGCCGCTGAAAAGGTAAGAGCCCTAAAAACATCTAAAAAGACAAATATAATCACTTCTCTTTTGTGAAAATACTTATTGAGAATTAACTTGACATAATTATGTTAAATTTGCATAATGAGTTATATCAATTAGCGCTTTTAATTAAACTCAATAGAAGCAAATGAGCTTCAAAGCTCACATCTATAATGATAGCTACGTCAAGGCAACGCTTCAACAAAATAGTTTCGTAATTTTAAAATCGGATTTAAAAAAGCTATTATCTGCTACCGCAACGATATGTGGTAATATACATTAGGGACGCTCTTAATATTTTATTTTGCATTTACAAACTTTGTCCATGACATCAATGTCTAAACAAAATCGATTAGGTATCGATTATAGGCACTAAAATTCTAATTTTAAAGCATATCAGTTTGTAGTAATGTAAATAGTTGTGTACATTAGCGACGTTCTTATAGTATTTTTCATCTACAGTTTTTGTTCCACATTTCCATGTCTAAAAAAAGACGGTTAAGTTATCGATTATAGCTAATCTACTTTTGAAAAATATCGATTAAAAAAAAAGCAATTCTCAATTATAAAAATATATTAGAACCACCTTAATAACGATTAAAAAAAAGCGAATCTCAATTATAAATATATATTAGAACCATCCTAATATTTGCGCATATAAGTCACATATATGCTTTTAAAGTCTATAGCACATATTTGCAATCGATTTTGTGTCAACATAAGAACCCAAAAACAACAAGTTGATGTAATGCAATAACAAAAGCAACATTATATGCGCTAACAGAAACGAGCAAAGTCAGCCAGTTCACCGCAAACCATAGATAGACCGCACAAAACCACCTTTGATGATGATGCTGCTGCTTTTGCTTGTATTGCCGCTGATTTTGCTGATTCATAAGCACACCAACAACAACCTGCACAAGTACACACATACATGGCGTGCGCATAAACTGATAAATTGATAGCCATCTAAATCTGGTGTATGACTTTGTGGCATGATAGCGTGTGTGTGTCTTTTCGCTTGAAGTTGTTGCATTAATTCAGCGAACTGTACATTATTGCATTTGTAATTTTAACGCACATACTCAAACTTACATGTGCACACATACTTTCAACTCTGGCACATTCTTTGACATCAGCCTTTTGAAAATGCACAAATGAAAATGTGATTTCAGCGAAATGAGAACTAAGGCTCATACACACACATGCTATGTACACACATATACAAATACAAATATGCTCTGTGTGCATAAAAGCTTATAGTGCAAGCTATGAATACAAGTGCACTTTGATGTGTGTGTGCTTGGTGGTGTTGCTTGGTTACTGCCTCATATTCGGCTTTAATTATATTACATATCCATTTCATTCACTAGTAAATAAGAAGAATGGTTTTTAGGTTTCTAGGTTCCATTTTGTGGTTTGGAGGGTCGAAATCAATGAATTTATTAATTTCAGCTTTTTGGCAATGCATTTATAGAATTATGTGACATGGCGTATACGTAACCTTGGTTCGTACTTTGGGAAAGGCGTGTGTAAAGGATTTTGGTCGCGGCGTATGAGCAACATTTGCGACTATAATTATGCAATATTTTATAAGGAATAAAAATCATAACGGTAAATTTCCGATAAATGTTTTGCATTCTAATTAGGTAACAGCTGATGTTTTTTTAATTTTAGAAATTATTTATTAACAATTTTAGTTTCTTTCGAAGATGCTTATTGTCTTTACTAACATATCGATAACTTGAAAAATTTCTTTTAAATAAAAAAAAAAAAAAAAAATAAAAATTTATTGCACATTTTTCTTTTCTTCAATTAGTGTTTTACATTTTTAGCAGACAGTTGGAATAGTATGAATAAAATAATGCAAATAAAATATTTCTCTAATTCGGCTAACTGTAGTCTTAAAATGACTGACCGTGCCCTTGTCCCTAATCCGACCTAACATTTTGCATACGTGCTTCTCTCACCATGAAACTGATCATTTGTCGGATCTGTCGATATCAGAAAACTATAGCTATAGCTGCCTTATAAACTGACTCACGAATCTCCGAACATATTGTTGTAGCTTTCCTTCACACTGACCGATTAAAATCAATAAAAATATTTGTTTATACCCTTTTATGCTTTAAAAAATGCATGTGTGTATCATAGCTATGCTGCAACCGTAGCTTATATTTATACAAATAACTATTTTTTACTCACCTCCAATGTTTTGAAGTGCCATCGTATATCTATCGTCGCCGGTGCATCCGTATCGTCGATAGTATTTGTGCTACACACGCGTAACGTTGGCCAGCATTGGCAGCGTTTATTGGTGATTTCGCAGCCAGGCTCCATCACTATTGTCTCATCGTTTGTACAATTCGTATTGTATTTACTGCTGTGATATGTGGAATGCAGGGAAGATGATGACGAAGGGAGATCTGAAAAAATAAAAATTTAGAAAACTTAAACTTTTATGGAAAGTGTTGCAAGAGAAAGCAACAGAAAAGAAGAGTATATATATGAAAAACATGTTAGACACATTCGTGTTGTGATGGGCACTTTTTAGGAAAAAGTTACTCAACTGCAACAGCTTTTCATTCCGTCTTCAACAAGGGGCCATACAATGAGCGCACGTTAGTACTGGTTCAACTACACACCTGCTCTCCTTTGCTTAAATTTTTAATTCATATCTCTCTACTACTTAGGCGAGAGGCATTTCTACTTGTGCGCTCTTAAGCTTATAACTCTACAATAATGCTTTGATAATCAACGCTCTGTGTACTGCTTTTATTGCAAGCATAGCGGTTATTAGCTTTTTATGCGCTTGCCTAATTAGCTTTTCTTACTCTCTCACGCAAATATCGTAAGGAAACACAGCGCAAATTTTATAATTTTTTTTTGTACTTTTTTCGCGCTTCACCGTCTGCGCGAGGTCTGCAATAAAAAGGCACTTACAACTCACAGGCAAAGCAAATGAAGAACAAAAGTATAAAAATAATAAATTTGTAAAAGCGCACAATAAAATTATGCTATAATGCTTAAAAAGAAAAAAAAATGAATAAAATATATAAAAGAAAAGACGCGCAGTGAAGTTTTTCGTGTTTGTGGCGTTGGTGCCACAGGGCGTATAAGTGATTTTTAATTACATTAATTTGGTTTGCTTGCTTGTGTTGTGCCGGTGTCTGTTAAGCGTATTTGAAGTAGAGTTTACGAAAGAAAAACTTTAGTTTTGTAGTATGAATTACCAGCTCTTAGCACAATTAGAATGAAAATCAGATTAAATAAAATTTTGTTTTTTGTTTGAGCTGGGGAAAATCGAGAAAAAAATTTTATAATATATATGAAAAATTGAGAAGGTACTACTCAAGAGAACATTGATAAACTGAGTTCTCTCTCAGTTCACATGAATATCAAAAACGTTTTGTGTACGGAAATATTTCACAAAAAGTCTGAACTCCAGACGGGTTTAAGCGCAAATTGAGATTATTTTTAAGAAATTGATTTTTATCAGTAATTTTCATGGAACATTTGGATATCTCCTTACATAAAAGAGCTTTCCATACAAGCACTTCAAGCACTTGGTTCCGATCGTTTAGTTCGTGTTTCAGCTGTACGTTATAGTGGTCGGATCTAGACAATTTTTACGAAAATTATACCGTTTTTCTAGGCAATGATTCGTGTAAAATTTCGTGGAGATATCTTCTCAACTAAAGAAGTTTTCCTTACAAGACCCTGATTTTGATTGTTCAGTTTGTATGGCAGCTGTATGCTATAGTAGTTTGACATCGGCGGTTCTGACAAAAGAGCAGCTTCTTTAGGAGAAAAGGATATAAGATATATATATATATAATATTCAGACAAAACTTTCAAAAACTGAGCGACTATTTCGCGTATATACGGAGAGACGGACATGGCTAAATCGACTCCGCTCGTTTTTCTGATCATTTATATATATATACTTGTATATGTATATATATATATATATATATTATATGATCTCCGACGTTTCCTTCTGGATATTATAAGCTGCGCAACGGACTTAATACAGCCCGTTCAGAGAATAAAAATCTCTCCGCACTAAAATACTACAGAAATATAGACAAAAACAGCTTATAAAGTGCTTTAAACTCGCATCCCACTTCAGTCCAGAAAAATAATTTTTTTTTAAGTTTTCCAAAGATGGCAAAGTGACATTTTATTTAATTTCGTGCATGAGAGCGTGCTTACAACGAATGTGAAATGCGACTACTACAAAAAACACAACAGCAAACAAATACTCATTAAAGCCACTCATGCTTAACAACATTGCCTTGCGTACACCTAGAGACGAATTAAAAAAACATTAGTTCTGTTTTTGTAAATTTAATAAGCCAAGTGGCTTACAAAAGCAACAAAGACACGCATACAAAAACAAATACATATGCACACAGCATAATTTATGTAAGCAAGTGTGCGCGCTTATCTTACCTGCGATTTTTAACAAAGTCACCCACACATTCACATATTTTAGTGAGTTAGACACATTGCTTCACATGCGAGTACGCGTGTGGCATGCAACGTGCTGCTGGCAAGCAACCTTGACACACTTTGCTGCAGTCCCCAAAGCAGATATGCGTGTGTGTGTATGATATCTAGTTTTAACTATGTGTAATCGCGGTAGTTGTTGTTGTTGGGACTGCTGCGATTTTTTTTTTTTGGCTATTTTAGCATTGGCTTTAATTTGTTGTTGCTTTTTGAAATTTTTTTTTATTTCGCTAATTCCCTTTATAAGCGCTTTGGATGCTGCTGAAAGGTGCCCTCAAGCATTATCTATTCACACATATATATCTGTGTATGTCTGCGTGTGTGTAGGCAGTTAAATTTGTATGAAATGTAATTTTCTGTGCTTTTTCATTCACATTTTTGTTGCGTTTTTTTGCTATTACGTAAACTGCTATTTTTTAAATAATAGAAAAGTAGGCACATACTTTTTTTAATAAACAATGAAAGTGTCGTGTGTATTTTTACATTTTTTTTTACATGCAGAGTTTATACAGATATTTAATAGAGAGAAAAAAGAAAGTTTGACTTTTGTATATTAAATACAGCTCTAGTCTTTATAAGCCCAAAAGTGTTTACCATTTTGCTACATATTGAAGGCAGCTTAATTATACAAAAATATGTTCCGAAAGAATCCAAAATGCGACTTTTTAGGCAGTGTCTTATATTTGAGGTTATGTCGCTATATATATTTTTTGAATCTTATTATTTATTTTTTCTGATTTCTAATCAAAAAAGCACTTTTTATTTTCTAATTAATGCAAGTAAGCCTAAATATCTAAATTTCTGGTCAGACGAGTGTCTTAAAATCCCTTATAATTTATAGTTTTCATGAATTTAGAAACCGCAAAAGAGAATAATTTAAAATTTTTACCCGAAATATTTTACTGATGGTCGTTTCCATACATTGAAGACTGATTAAGTCATTCAGTGGCATAAAAAATTATCGGAGTCAACCTCTATTCGACCGCAAAGATTCCGAATATTCCTTCATAATATTGAAATCGAGACTATGATAACAAGTAAAATTGCTTGCTTCCTCATGTCGACATTTATAAGTAAACTTTAGACCTTACGGGGCTCTGTCTTGAAACAGCACGAAAATGAGGTTTTAAAGAACCGATATTATATAATAATCAGACTGAGTACAGTTGAGTGTTAATTGCAAAGTTCTCCGGACCACAACTCATCCAATGTCTTACTGTATTATTTTGGTATTCCGAATAATATTCTAGGAAATAAAAGATAGGGCGTGGTTGAGTAAATACAATATAAAATATCTATATAGTTTGATCACCGTATACCGGAAATACCTACTTGTTTTTTTCTTAATATCAATTACTGCTTTCTCATCATTTTCTTTTGAAAGTATGCAGTTTGCGACACTAAGCACCGATAATTATGCAGAAGTTTCTTTATGACTCAGGGAAAAAGCTTTTTGTTTGGCATAACTGGCTTGGAAATTTAGAAAAAATTTGAAGCCCTAGACAATTAATTATTGCACTTTGTGGCTGATGTTAGTGATACCCTCAACATTTTCCATACATCTTATGGGTTTTCTCAAGCATATATTCCCCAAAATTTTCTAATTTAATTCGATGTAACATTTTGAATTTCTGCTAATTGTCATAAAGTGAACTGCAGATATCTCCCAAGCCCAGCTAAGTAACCGTTGTATAACGACAAATTTGAATTACTTTACCCACCGCAACACATACACACACAAGCTAGTGCACACGTACACGAATACGCGTGATTAACATGAAAGAGCAAAGCCAAAAGTACTACAGCTGAACTAACAAAAGGTTGCATACTTTTAAGCGCGGAAATTTCGTAAACGACGCGGAACAGCTGAGATAGCAAAAAAGGTGACCCAAAAACGAAAAAATGCAAGCTATGATAAAAAAGACCACAAAAACTAAAGTGAAAGTAGTCAAAAACGTGGAACACAAAGGCACTTAAAGCAAATGCGTAGAATAAAACATGAGCTGTGCAAAACCCATAGTGTATATTAGCGACACTTGGGAAGAAACACAAAATAGTTGGGCGTACATATAAATAAATAAGTATATGTATATATATAAATTACTATATACCATATACATATATACAGTTATACACATCTTCATAAGCACGTCACTTTAATTTTGAATGAAACTTTATAGCTTGACTTGCTAAAAAAAATAAAAGATTTCAATGCTAAATTAAGGATAATACAAGTATTATATTTAACGATTGTGGCAGTGTGTCACACGCATACACACACTCTTAGATCTATCTGCATGCATTTAAAACCCTTTTTACATTATCTGCGTTTACGGTTATGAGCAACTAAATAATAACAATGACAGACAGCAGCTCATGGTCGCACGAGACACATACAAACATACACACATACATGCATGCATACAAACAAATTTTTTTTTCATACATATATATATGCGTGGGACAAAGCAATTTAGTTAAATGGCTTGCCGTCAGCCGCTGAACTGCGCAACTGACGAATGTATGTCGAATGTAAAATTTGCCAAGGCTGGTAATTTGATAGAGATATATTGCTAAAATGCTGAGTGCAATTGTATGTGTAATGTGTATTAAGCTGCCGGTTGAGTTGCGCTCGGTCAACAATGGTGAAAGGTAAGCGTATGCTTTTGACATATGGCAAAGAAATGTTGCATATTTTAAGGCGTTTTGAACAGTTTCAGTTAGGGATCTCAAATAATTTCATACTAAATGTTGTATTGGGCGTGCCTGTGGGGGGGACAAATGTGTTTTGGCATATATGCTTTTGGAAGCATCAGACAGGAGTAGCATATGTGGGAGTATATATGAGAAAACAGATGGGTTTATGATTTAAAGGGGTAAGTAGTAAATTTAAGGTTTTGGGTATAGAAAATATGTATATATAGTTAGCTAGTTTTTCTTGCTGTCAAAAGCTTAGAAAGCTTGTACAGCTTTCGAAATTATATTTTTCGAAATGTTATTGCCAAAGGTGGATAGTCTGCCTTTGAAAAGAAATTTTTTGAGCTTGGTCTCCAATAAATCAATAGTTTTTCATTTCGTTAGCTGATAACTTCAATCCTAAAGCTCAGAGCTGTTACTTTTTTATTGTCGTTTATTCAAAACTAAAGCATTTTTTTATTATTTCAACTCAAACCGCTTCTTTCAGAATATTCAAATTCACAAATATTTCAACAAAAATAGCTCCAAAAATCTACATAAATCCGGTTAATCACGATTGAAGTATGCCGACAAATGAGTCATAAGTTTCAATGATCTTTAGAAACGTCTGGATTACAGCTACAAGGCAATTCAATCGTCTACAACGGATGTTACAAAACAAATTCATTAGCCGAAAGGAATGTGAATGCCCTAGCATGCGGTAAATGATACACACAAAAACAGAAGAAAGAGCTACAGAGAATCTACACACATAGCCCACTATGCCAGAAAAATAAATGAGACAAATCGTTGCAAACGACAGTGAATTCAATGAAGCCAAGCTAAGCAAACTGATGGACAACAATAGTTGCGGCAACACGTAAATCTAACATACAACAACGTACGTACTTGTGTCTCACATACACCCACACACAAACGGTGCTTTTGTATTCAAATCATTGAAAAATGGATTTTAAGCCTCCCATATAAGCTCGTTCGTGTATCCACAAGCAATTTTGCACTTTATGCCACTTACAGCGGACACTTCAGCATAATCTGGCACTTCGTCTTTGAAAATTCAATTGAATTTCCCAGAGTTGATTAAATTTACCAGCCAACCTGACATACATACTTATATGTACATTTCTATGAGTTTATAGCAGCTGGACAGCGCCGCCTACTATCAAACTGACACTGCAGCTGAAATGTGTCCAAAAAGCAAACAAAAAAAAAAAAGTACACACACACACAAAAAACTCAGATCTCTTCAAGTCATCATTGGCTTATGTCAGCATTTTTCGTTCGGCTTCATCAAAAAGGCTCTTCAAAAATTTTCCAAGTGCCATTATGGAGGCGTAAAAGTAATTTAATAAAATGAAAGGCAAAATGCTGGTTTGCAAGGGCGGCTAGCTTTGTGTTTGAAATTGCAAATGGAAATGATATGTGCCATTTTGGCGGCCAAGTGTCATGACTTAGGATTAAGGTGCTTTAAATTTCTGTAGCTTACAGTTATTCATTTAAATAGGGTTTTATAAAAGGGTTTGCTTTGCACTGGAATGTTGGCATACAATTAGTTAATAGCCTTGTGGCGAGGAACGGGCGTACAAATTGCTAGCATATTGTACATTATGTTTTATATACTATTTTGCTTTTTGTTAATTTTGAGACTTTCCTGCACAAAAAATTGTATTAATAGATATTGTGATATATTTTTATCACCAGATCAGTGCCACTTTAATAGTGCTTTGAAACTGAATCTTAAGGTTATATCGTTATTTTTACTTTGAATGTAAAACTTTGTCGACAAAAAAAAAAAAGAAAACATTATTGCTATGTATCTGAATTTAAATGTAAATTAAAAACTATCTAAATATTTTCTCTTTGAGAAAGCTCGTAAAGCCAAAAAATATATATAAAATATAGTTGCTATTAGTTTATAGTATATATATTATTATTAGTAAATAACTTATATATGTTAGCTGGTGAAACCAGCAAGGCGCATCATCCACCATCAAAAATAACATATTTCTACGTCAAATTAATCGTCTAATTTATAAATAGGGTTGCCACTGTTAAAAAATTTAAAACATTCTGACATAAATGAGCTAGGCCCAATAAAGGCTTCTTTATAAGTATCGGAGGGAATCGTTGCAAACAATTTTTGTTCCGATAAATGCTCTGTATAAAGCCAACATTGCGAGACGTTGATACAAAGTGAGCTTAACTAAAATAAAAGACCTGGCTATACTTGGCATAAACTCAAAAAAAGTAAAGTGCAATATGAACATTTGAGCTAGTGTTGCAGATAATCAAAAAATGCTAAAAAAACTGATTAAATTTGGGTACAACAGATCACAATATCTTTATGAATGCTTTTGAATATAACAGATTTTAATTCGAACTAAAATTAATGGCTTGTGGAGCTTGTTAAAAGCTGATTAGTATATACAGAAATATAGTTATTTTCTTGTAAAAAAAAAAAACTCATAAAAAATTTAATTTAAAAAAGTTTCATAAAAATTTTTTTATTAAAGATAAAAATTTTATTTTGTTAAAAATTTATTCACGATTAAAAAACATGTACTTAAATAGCATGCCTTTGCCTTACAAAGGTCTTCCAATTCGACAGCAATTTTTTCTCTAGAACATTATTTATATCTAACTATTTATATATAACTTTCTATCATCATATCTAATTTTTTTATATAAAACAACAAAATATCGTGCTTATACAATAATCTCTAACAATATAGCTATATTTAAGGCCCCTCACTGTGTTACGAGTAAGTTGTACTATAGGCATAAGGGGCGTATGAGTAACATTAATTCAAAGGCATTTCGCGAAATCAAATGCATACTAAAAATAAGTTTGATGATTAAATGTTTTTATTCTGTTATTTTTTATATAATATTTATTATATTACTGTAAATTTTTTTATATTTATATTTTCCTAAATTTATTCTTCAATTTAAAATTATTATTCTTGCTACAAAACTGAAAGTCTCGTATAACTTAAACAGTATTGACACACATAAGCGTGAAAAACCTGCTAAATATACTCGTAATAAATGAAAATATTAAACATATATGCATGTATATACTTACATAAGCGCCATAAGCACATATTCACGTGTGTAGAAAAATTTATATTTAGCAAAATATTTACTTTGGCGCATTTACGTTCAGTTTGTTTTCAATTTATCTGCGCAGCTACGCAGTAAGAAAGCGGCCAAGCAACAAATAAAATAAAATAAAAATAAACAAATATAACAAGGAATCACATAAACTTCGGCGGCACCGAAGCTATAATATCCTTCATAGGTGCGTTTACTATAGCATAAAAGGGTATAAAAACATCTTTATTTTAATTTTGTTTGAACAGTTTGTAAAACAGCTATATGCTATAGTTGTCGAAACTGAACAGTATGTTTGGATATTAAAGCGCAGGTTCATGCAAAAATCTATGCCAAATTTCGTTAAGATATCTTTTCAAATAAAAAAACTGTCCATATAAGGACTTGATTTTGATAGAACACTTGTATGGCAGCTATATGCTATAGTAGTCCGATCTGAACGATTTATTAGGAGATCACACCACAACTTCAGGCACTATCTTATGTCAAATTTCCTGAGGATAACTCTTGAAATAAAAAATTTTTCTGTAGAAGCACTTTATTCCAATCGTTTAGTTTGTATGGCAGCTATATGCTATAGTAGTGCGATTTGAATAATTTTTTCTGAAATTATACGACTAACTTGGAAATTTATTCGTGAGAAATTTCGTGAAGTTATCTTCTCAAATAAAGAAGTTTTCCATACAAGAACTTGATTCATGTGCAGGGTATAAAAAAATAAATAAAACAATTTTTAAGGTAAAATGAAGAAGCATAAAAAAAGGTAGCAATGAAGTAGTAATAGAATGCCATGAATGAATAATGCAAAAAAGAGCTAGCCTTGTACAGCAAGCACCACGCTAGTGTTAAGCAGAATGGCCACTTCACATTGAACCATTGGAAAAAAAGCGCTGAGGCGCACACCTACAATCATACAATCGTACGCAACCTGAAACCGCTGAGCTAAAATCAATATTTGAAGAGTACCAGTACTACCGCAATAGATATCGACACATAATTGGATGGCTATGTGCGTGTGTATGTGTGTGAAGTGCTAATATAAATATTTATTCATACACATGTAAGTAAACAAGGCTGTATGTGTGTGTGTGCACATTTTCCCATCAATTCAATTGGACGACATTAAACTTCATTTCTGTATGCCATTGCTGCCAATCAATTCACACGCGCAGCGTAGCTTAACAACAAGACGCTGAAAACATATAGGTAGCAATAGCTAAGAGGAAAATTTGTGGAAAGTTGTTGGTGGCAACTTTAGCAGCGTTGCTTAACGTCTAAACGATTTTCGCTGACGACCACGATGGCGATGACGATGTCGATGAAAACTAAAACACACTTTGCCTGTGCCAGTCAGCCAGATATAAGGCAGCTACAGACATATAACCTTAAAAAGGTAAACAAAGTAAGCACACACACACATATCTGAGTACAAATACTTATAGACTTACATGAATATATGTGCAGTCAGCGCTTCTCTAAGTTCATACTCACACATACATACAAAATCGCAGTAATTTTACTTTATACTTATTGTATGTGTGTGTGTGTGTGTTATATACCTGCGACTAGTGTAAGCCGCACTTAAGTGGCGAGTAGCCGCTTGCTGATGTGTGAAGGTTGTGTGCTGAAAGGCAGCGTGCAAGTAGAGTAGAAAGCCACTTAGCAAATGTTAGATAGCAAACTAAGCTAGCTCTCAATACACACATACTCAAGCAGATGGTATACATTCATAGTAGTATGCGTGCATGCGTATATGCGTATATAGCCGCAGTTTGTTCGCGCTGCTTCAACTAGTTAGTTAGTTAGTGTAAAGATATGGGCTGAAGGGCATGGCTAAGATTATTGAGAGAAAAATAACCGAGGCACGTATAAACGAAGGTGTGTGTGGTCTTTGAACATATATTTAATATACACATATATACAAACACATACTTACATATTGACATATGAAAATCAAACTTCAAAGAGGTAGTACCATTCCTGGAAATTTTTTTTTATCGATTTGGCTTGAGCACGCAGTTTAAATGGTCACGCAGTTAAATTTGATCATTCCGCTTTATATTCACACGCCTTTTTAGTTAAAATCGTTCGTTGTTAACAACAGCAGGTCAATTTCTGAATTCAGTATTACTAAGACCTTATGTATACCGTGAGGCTAGTGTTTCTCGGATCGAGTTCGGAACCTACAACACTTCTAGTTAACTTTATTCATTGTACAGTTATACTACACTGAATACAAATTTTAGCATACAAATATTCGACAAGCATCCATTCTACATGTATGGCCGTTGCTGACCATATCCATGACGTGCTGTACCGCAGAACTTTCAAAATTGGTCATTTGAAAAAAATTACATGCAATACGTCTACTTGTTATATCCTGTACAGGGTATTAAGTTTGTAACTCCTAGAAGGAAACGTCCTATAAATTAGACTATATATAAATGATCAGCTTGATGAGCTGAGTCGATTTAGTCATGTCCGTTTGTCTATATATACTCGTCCCTTAGTTTTTGAGATATCGCCCTGAAATTTTGCAACGTTCTACTATAATATATATATATGTAGCAGCTGTCATACAAACTGAACAATCAAAATTAGGCCCTTGTATGGACAACTTTTTAATTTGACGAGATATCTTCACGAAATTTGACATGGATTTTTATCCAAATAATACAATCTCCGAACAAATTGTTGTAAAGGTTTGGAATTTTACAAAGCAAATATTGAAAAAACTGGTCGAGTAGTTGTCGGTTTATAAATGGTTTAACTGTCGGGAATTTGTTCTCTTATATCGAAAGTCATCAAAGCTTAATAAAAAGTATACATGTATAAAGTTATAGTCCAGAAAAGACACGTTTCGCTACGAAATCGGTTTATTAACATGAATGGTATAACAAGGCATTGGTATCGCTTGTCTTTACAAGCAAACAGCACTCTTCATACTATAAGTGGACATTTTTGGTTAACAATTTTTTTTTGTTATTCAAAAAGTGGAGAGAGCGCGAGAGAGAGATAAAGGCCGCGGCGAGAACGATAGAGCGAGATGACTAGAAAGAGAGTGTAGCGCATTTATGAACCATCAGTGAACCAAAATAAATTTTATGCCACAAAATTTGTTTGTCCCTCAAGAAAAGATAAATAAAGCACAACAAAACAATTTTCAGCGAATCGCGCTTAAAATATTATTGCGTTAGCGCTAATGCCTAACTGATTTGCGGCCATATTTTTCGCAAATGAATATTTTGGGAATACTCTCAAGTAACCCTACTTAAGTAACGGTAGCATTAGGCAAAGATGACAGAAAACCAGCAAAAAGTACAAAGCCAACCACACACAAAGCTAAAGAAACGCAAAATTTCACTGTGAGCGAGACCCGAACTGCGGGTGGGAATAAACAAAGGAAGCTGACTAAACGACAGCAGCGCCCAAAGAAGCTAAAAAGCGCGTTAAATATTTTTTAAAAAGACGCACAGCACAAGAAGTGGTGGAATCACGTTTTGCTTGAATGTAAGCATGTGTGTGTGGATTTATATGTCGTAATATAAATTTATATAATGTAAATGTGGCGCGCACACAAAAAAATACCCGCATGTTTAAGCAATCATTGACAAAAGTTGACTTTGAAATGCTTGAGGCAAAGACACGTTTTCCAAAACAACACAAAAGTGACTTTTAACTGCTTTCTCGGGGGCTGTGGTGGCGGTAATGTCGCCTTTATTACCTTACTTTGCATTGAAATCAAGCCTACATGCCACAAAGAAATTATTTTTGTTGCACATACAAGTGTGGTTGTCTTTACATGCGAGTATGTGTAAATATTTATATCTAACAATAAGAAACAATGCTGCCGAAGACAGTAGTTTAGAATTTTAAACTTGCAAAGTTTTGTCGCAACAATACGAAATGTCAACGCACTACTACATCAGCTCGATAATATTGTAGACTGATAAGCAAACCGCAAAATTGTATAAGCCCGCATGCTTGACTGTGTGAGGTCTTCAAATGGCCCCAAAGTGGCAAGTGATGTTCTTCCACGCTGCTTTTGTATTCGATTTTTGACGGCAGTTAAAAGCAGACAGCAAACTAAGAAGATTAAGTATATATATATGTATATATATGTATGTATTTATGATTTTTATATAATTCTTGTGCATAAAAAATATTTTCTTTTCTTTCTCTTGAGAACTGCTGCTGTCTTCCAAAGTGGTTTGCAAGAGATAGCATGTACAACCTTTAGCAATAATCTGCTTTTCAAAACCGTCTCCTGTTTAAAGCAGTTTAAATAGACCGCATTTTGCGTAATTGTTTTTGTTATTGTTGCTTTAGCGGCAGAAATAAACTCTCGAACCTAATTGGCGCAGTGGACAGTTGAATATTTATGTGACACATTTGTAGTGACTTCTTTTTATATTACTCTTGGTTAAAACTATGTTTGCCAATCACGACTGTAATGCGAGCAAAGTTATATATTTTTCAAAATAATTACTGGCGAACTAATATACACAGAATATCTCTTTGTCTCCCCAAGAAGCTGCTTATTTGTCGGAACCGCCAATATCGGACTACTATACCACATAGCTGTCATACAAACTGACCTATCAAAAAGTTGTTCTTGTATAGAAAGTTTTGTAGATATTTGTGAAGGCTATTACAGTTGCGGTGCAAACGAAGTTACCGTTTTTCTTGTTGCTTTTTTATATTGTATATTATAAATGAATAACCTATATTGATATTTCGCAGAATATTTTATCTGAACCAAATTCCAATAATCTGCTCAAGCACCTTTCTAATTACGCCACAACTTTATTTGCTCATCCAGCAATATGACTTATTTCTAGCTTTAATTAACTGCTGATTAAATATTGATACGTGTCACATTTCTAGCTAAAACCGCAAATAATTATTTAGTACACATACACCGTAATATACTAGCATTTCATAGGAATTACAAATTTCACCTCGGCATTTTATTCACTTCGTGAATTACTCATGGCCAACTTTAACTATGAAAGTAGATAACTAATTAATATCTTGTCACCTTGCACAGTTCGACTTGCGTTCAAGGCCTAAACGAATAATGTAGCTGATGATGGCATTGAATATATATCACACGCACCACAAGTGTAAAGGGAGTAAGTATGTGGTAACAGAAATAAATATAATATTAAGAGAATGAATTGGGAATAGTTACGTGCTTACAGCTGCATACTTCTCGCTCCACTGTACTTGAAAAACGATAATTTTTATATACTCAATGTACATATATATAATGAAAGATTTATATTTAATACCTATTCTATTAAATACTATAGGTATTAAATAAATTACTAAATATTAAATATTATAGGTACTAAATATAAATCTAATATTATAGAATATCTTTAAGTTTGTCGCAATTTTGTTTTACTCTTCTCTCAATGATTTAATGTGTATGCATCTATGATTTACTTATACACATATAATTAATTGCTTAATTTTGAGTAATTGCTGCCTCGCAGCAGATATATTGTTTTCCATGTGACATCAATACTTAGCAACCGAAAAACTTGTTAACGAATCTCATAAGTAATTTAAGGTCTTTATGTGGTAAATGTGGTTAGTAGCGACTAAATAGCGAAACCATATCTCGGTGATCACAAAGTTCACTCAGTTGTTAACTATATTAAGAACACTAGATTACAATAACATTATTGATTAATTTGAATGGACTCGGATTTATAATCGAGCAAAGACTGTCAGCTCGGCAGTGTGCCACGAATTCATTTAGGCAACTTTTTTTATTCTGAACGAAATATAATTAAACATTTTGCTAAATCCCCATGATATTAGAAAATAAAATATATATCTGAAATGACATTTAAAACCCTAAAAATTTTAATTTTTATATATTATCAGTTAACTCACCCATGCAAACGCCTAGACCGCTGTTGATGGGCAATTTTGTGACACACTGTAGCGGTGGTTCACACTGACCGGAGAATCCACCCGGGCCGCCACAAGTTTCGCCAAGTGTTTTTGCGCAAATGCGACAACATCTGAAAAGAGAGGCAATTTTCGGGAGTTAAAGTAAAATTTTAAGGCATTCACACTAATATTAAAGTTAAAGTTGAAACACAATATTTTAATAAAATTAATTAACAAAATAAAACTGTTTAAAAATTTAAGATAACATGAAAAAACGTTAACTTCGGTTGTACCCCAAGCTTTATAATAACCTATCACATACAAACGATTCTATACAAGCACTTGATTCCGATCGAATGGCAGCTATATGCTATAGTGATTCCATCTGAATAAATTTTTCGGAGATTTTAGTATGGTCCTAGAATATAACCCATGCAAAGCTTCGTGAGGATGCCTCGAAAAGATTTTCATACAAGCACTTCCGATTGTGATCATTCAGTTTTTATGGCAGATATAGAAGTATGTTATAGTGTTTCGATTTCGGAGGTTCCAACAAATGCGCAGCTTCTTGGGAAATAAAGGACGTGGGCAAATTTTAACATCGACATCTCAAAAACTCAGGGTCTAGTTCGCGTATATGCAGACATAATATAAGATGGACGGACAAACAGACGGACATGGCTAAATCGACTCAGCTCAACATGCTGATCATTTAAATATATATTTTATAGGGTCTTCGACGTTTTCTTCTGGGTATTACAAACATCGTGGCGAACATAGTATACGCTGTTCAGGATATACAAATTAAACTCAAATCTAACTAATAAAAATATGTCTAATAGATGGCGCTGCTCTACAAATATCTCTCATTTCGTTTTTTTTTCAATGAGAATAAACTCTCCACTTTTCTGACATCGACTTTGATACTTACAAAAATTCACAAAATTTTTTTTATAATTTGATTTTTCAATAGTTTTTTTTTTATATTCTCGCAACCTGTTGCTACAGAGTATAATAGTTTTGTTCACCTAACGGTTGTTTGTATCACCTAAAATTAATCGAGTTAGATATAGGGTTATATATATATAAATGATCAGGATGAAGAGACGAGTTGAAATCCGGGTGACTGTCTGTCCGTCCGTCCGTCTGTCCGTCCGTCTGTCCGTCTGTCCGTCCGTCCGTGCAAGCTCTAACTTGAGTAAAAATTGAGATATCTTTATGAAACTTGGTAGACATGTTTCATGGTACCGTGAGACGGTTGGTATTGCAGATGGGCGTAATCGGACCACTGCCACGCCCACAAAACGCCATTAATCAAAAACAAATAACTTGCCATAACTAAGCTCCGCAATAAGATACAAGACTGTTATTTGGTACACAGGATCACATTAAGGAGGGGCATCTGCAGTTAAAATTTTTTTTTTAAAAGTGGGCGTGGTCCCGCCTCTAATAGGTTTAATGTGCATATCTCCTAAACCGCTAATGCCATAATAACAAAATTCACTGGAAGCAAATGTTTTTAGCACTTCTATTGACGGTGTGAAAATAGTTGAAATCGGGTGGCAACTCCGCCCACTCCCCATATAACGGTACTGTTAAAAACTACTAAAAGCGCGATAAATCAAGCACTAAACACGCCAGAGACATTAAATTTTATCTCTGAGATGGTATAAGATGACTTTATAGGAACCGCGTTCAAAATTAGACAGTGGGCGTGGCACAGCCCACTTTTAGGTGAAAACCCATATCTTGAGATCTGCTTAATCGATTTCAACCAAATTCGGTGCATAACGTTATTTTCATGTTTCTATGTCATAGTGCGAAAATGGGCGAAATTGGACTACAACCCCGCCTACTTCCCATATAACACCATTTTAAATTCCATCTGATTCTTTCACTTTCCACTATGCATATCAAGCAACAATGATTATATCGGGGTAAAGCTTTGCGTGAATAATGCGATTAAAGTATGCCACCTTGTGGCCAAAAATTGTCTAAATCCAACCAAAACTGTTTAAGCCCCTAAGTACTAAATACGTGGACCCCAGTGCCTATAGTTGACCTTCTACCGAAAATATCAGTCAATCCACAAAGAAATCTCAAACGAGTATACCATTTGACTTTGCGAGAGTATAAAATGTTCGGTTACATCCGAACTTAGCCCTTCCTTACTTGTTTTGGTATACAATGGTATTGTGTTGAATTATTATGTAGGTGGTTATCAGTAAAACAATTACTTAGCCAAATCAAGTTTAAATAAATTATATTTTTGAGATAAAAAATTACTCACTTGCAAGGATCCCACAGCATCATACCCTTGCCTGGACAATCCAGCGATCGTATGACATCACATTCTTTTGGATTACAATAACACTTTAAGCCGTCAACCACACGACTACCGGCCGCCACCATTATAAGCAGGTAGCAGCATAAATAAATTAAATATGTGCGCAGGTTGAGCAAACAAAATTGTGTTGTCGAGCACATGTTGGCTCAGGTGCTACTCAGCTGTGGCAAGGAAAGCAATTTGTCTTAGTTTGGCTGTGTTTTTTTAGAGTTCATATATTTTTTTAGTAATTTCGACTAGCGCCACTTCGAATACAAAAATTTGTTTAAAAAGTTTTTATCTGTAAAAATAGAGTTTTATGTCGAAACTTGTTAGCAGTCGCTGCTGTGGTCGTTGTTGTTGGTGAAGCTGTTGTATTGCCATGATTTTTAATGTTTTGGAACGGTGTTATGCTGAAAAGAGAAAAAGGAGTTTATTTAGAGTGATACATTAAATTTAATTGTTACTAAAAATTATTGTTTATTAAATATAACGATAAGCAACTATATATTGGGTTGGCAACTAAGTAATTGCGGATTTCACTCATAGATAGTTTAAATGTAAAACATATTTTGTTTCTTGGTAGTTGGCAATTCCGCTGTCAATCAGCAAAAAAAAGTTTTTTGATCGGTTACGTAGTTTTCGTTCGTTGAAAAATGAAGACCCAATATATAAAAGAGGTTATGAGCGGCATTTTACCCGTTAGGATTACAAATTTAAGATTTCGGAGTTACTGGAAAATTTATAATTATGTTTCATTGCACAATTGAGCATTGCCATAGTTTAGAGCACTTTATAACTGATGTCATGGAATATTGCAGCTACTGTTCTGCAGTATTCCTTGATGTCCGTCAAGCATTTGACAGGCTCAGGCACTTAAACTTATTATTTTAGTTAAAAGAAAAACTGTCCATGCCTGGTTAGCTGCTGCTGAAATCATATTTCCATAATCATAATCTAATCAAGGCAGCGTTCTTGTGCCTTTGTTCTAGACGCCAAAGTTACGGCAACCTATGCGGCTGACATTGCAGTGCTGGCATTGAGTAGCAATTCTACTGCTGCCTCTTCATACTCCATACAAATGGTGTATGTATACCCTCAGGCACAATATATTATATATCCTCAAGTGGCCTTATAAGGTTAGCTGCTACCAACAAGCTCTAGCTCAACATATCCGGGACTTACAATTGATAAGAAACGAACATGGAGAGACCACGTGAAAATCAAGAGAACTCAGCTCTGATTAATGGCTCTTAAGGTTATGATTCCGCCTCAGTCTTAAGAACAAGCTACTCGTAAAGACCGTTCGGATCATTTAGAATTCAAAGCTGGGAGAACTCAGCTGATTAAAATTGTACAGATTTTCAAGCCACTATGATGGATGCGCCATTTTATGTTAAAAAATATATTCTCAACTCAATCGAGACTTAAAAATGCACATATCTACTCCATTCGTCATTTTGTAAACCCCCAAAAGTTATATATATATACCAATATCGTCTTCAAGGATAGTTTTACCGAACTTCTTCCTTTCTACAATATCTCAAATCATGCCGATAAAAGCTTTCTGTGTCGCCTTCGCATATAGAATGGCTAACGGATTAATTGGACAGAACTGTAGGTCGCAACAGTTTCATTAGACGCCAACGAAGAAGCTGGTGGACTCTCAAGCACTATGATAAGAGGCTGAAATCCCTTATTATTGCCTAAATAGGGAGACACTTCAGAAGTTATACGCAGAATGGACTACGTTTGAAACAATCTACGGTTTCAGCGATATCCGTGATTATGAAGCTAAATCGTTTCGTTGGCCTACAAAACGAGAAGGCTCGTTTTACCGAAGGCATCAGGTAGAAGGGTTGTGGCCTCCAACCCAAACTATATATATCATATACATCAAATAGAATATAAAAACTGAACTTTTGTATTATTTTAGTAAATAGAAAACGCTTAATTTTAATACTGCTTTTGAACTCTATGGTATGTACTTAGAATTAATAAATTTTATACTCGTACTCAAAGACACGAAAATAATCGGCTATTTAAAAGCCGAACAGGAGCTAGAAGGTGTGAAAGGTTTACAAATATTACAAGAAGATATAACATTTTTAAAATAAAATGAATTACAACAGTGGGTCAGTAAGAGATTTTTCTTCATCAAACAAAGTAAACTGGCAACAACAAAGCAACAAAAGCTACGAACGAACGAAGCATAGTAAAAAATATAAAATAAGACATTAAAATAAGACAAAAAAAAAATAAAATATTTTCGCTAATATAAAAAATGTAATATACTATAGGTACTAAACATGTAAGGAAGCAGCTAAGTGGATTTCTTAGTAAAGACGAAAAGGGTCGTTAGAAGCACTGGGATAGGAACGCCTGAAACGGAAGTAAAGCATATAGTCATCAATATCAATTGAGACAATCGCCCATTCATTTCTGAAAAGAATAAATGACAAAAGCGATTAGAGATAAAAACCAAAAGAAATCTGCAGAAATAAATCTGTAAGTATATAGGAAATAAATAAAGTAGCTATTTTTAAGCAAAAAATACGAAAGTGTGTGAAAGGAACTTGACAGTAATTTGCTTGGCTAAAGCTAACGTAAAATATTCATGCAACTGCTCATTACAAAAAGCTACATTTTAATGCTGTCAAGTAAGCAGTCTATGAAAAGCGAAGAACTGAAAAAATAAAAGCGTGTTTGACTTGTGGAAATGCTGAGAAAAGAAATATAATATCAATTAAAATGTAAGCCAAATACGGAAGATAAGGCGGCTGTCATTTTATATTCACAAATTACGCAGTTTTTATACAAGAGCTTGGTTTTGATCATTTAGTTTGTATAGCAGCTATTTTATATAGTAGTCCGATATCAAAAACTTACTTGAGATATTATAGCGTTGCTTGCGATAATATTCTATGTCGAATTTCGTGAAGATCATGTCACATAAGCAAGTTTTTCGTACCAGAACTAAATTTTTAACGCTCAGTTTGCATGACAGCTATAGGCTATGGATATTGGATAACGTAATACTTATCAGCAGTTCTTAATAAAAACATATTGTTTGTTTTTAGAAGCTAAAAGCGTATTCTAATCAAATTCTTTGCGCTCCCAAAAGTAGGCAATGCATTTAAGTACATTAAGCAAGTAATATTTAAAACACGAAATATTCTTTCGAAATACCATAAATGCTGGCATTCGAAAAATTATACTTATTTCCTCAGCACCTAAATGCAGAAATCGCATTTTAGAAAGTGGGTAATACATTTTTTTTCGAAAAATAATTAATGTATACTTTCTCGCGTAAAACTTAGTTTAAAATAATCGATTTTAAGAAATATGAAGGGAGTCCGATTGGTCTATATTGTATTAAAACATGCCTGATGACTGCAAAATTACAAACATTGGTTATTATCTCATAATTTTTGTTATGCTTTTCTTACTACGATAGCCGTAAAAATTAATTTTTTAAGAGTTTTTTTGTACACCATTACATCTTTGCTAATTATATATACCCCCGGCTAATTTGTAGAAAAAAGTGTAAGAACAAAACGAAGATGCATCCGTGCATCAAGCATCTTGCCAGCTTTTCCTTAATACCTACATTTTCTATACCGTCCGAAAATAAATTGCCTAATGAAGTGAATAGGTTTTGCGTCTAGCCAGCGTTATTGTAGATGTGTGTGAGAAACTGTCAACCTTAACGTAATATACTATAGAGTATTGTCTTTGATATGAAATCTTGAGCTTTGCGGCTCTCCAACATAATGTCGGCATACAAATGTGTTTGTAGATAGACATTTCTTTTACAATTATCTGTATTATTTCTCATCTTACATATATTTTTCTCATTACTTCATTTCTTGATATTCGTCTTAGGTTTTCTTAGCACTACATATTGCTTGCGGTTCAAATTTATTTACTTTTTTTTAAGTGGTTTTCGAGTTCATTTCTTGCTCGCGCTTATTGCCACAGGCATCTGGTTATCTTGAGCTTTTGTTTTGTTTTCCTCATTGTGTAAGCCAAGGCTACTATTTGTTGACATGCTCTTTGTCTTTATTCTTAGAACTCATGTTGTGTTTTTGTGTTTGTCTTATTTTTTATATATTTTTATTTTTTCTCGATTTTAATTTGTTGGGTTTGTTTTGGCGGGTAATTTGCTATTTAATTTCCCGCTTTTGTTCTCGGTGTTTACTTCTTTTTTCAATCTTGCCTGCTGGGTTGGTTATTTTGTATTTTTCATTTTAGTTGCATTTAAATATACTTTTTGTTGGTCAGCAATTATTCTATCTAGTCTACAATAGCTGCTCTTTGTTCTTTTTTAAAGGGTATAATTGCTTTTTTGTGATTTAAAATTTGTTCTTACAATTTTGCGTACACGCCAAGTCTCAACTTTGTGTTAAGGCCTTTTCATTTTAATCACTGACTAAGCTAAATAAAAATTAATGTATACGCCTTTCGTTAATGTGGTATATTTGCCGCCACAAGTTGCCCTTGAACTTATCTTCCAAATCGTTTGTCAAAATCTTGCTCCTACTTTGTTGCTTGCTTTCTTGGTTTGCCGTCTCTGCTGTGCTCATGGTCGTGGGTTACTCACAGCTTACAGCTAACCTAAGTTTGTCTTTGCAGCTCATTGACTATCTCCCAGCTATGACCCCGGCTGAGCATAACAATTGGAAATTTTTATATAACGGCTTCCGTCGCATAGTCCCGCGTCGATTTGTTGCCTCCCTCTCATGGGTAGGTGTTTCCTCGAGGCAGCCCTTTTTGGGTTGTGGATACATATTTCGAGGCGGCATGTATTCACCTCGTCACCGGAGATTCATAGGATGTTTCAGAACTTTTAAGCAGAACCCTTCTCCTGTCACTCTTGGTCAGTGGCTGCTTATTGGGTATTCACAGGTACCCTAGGCCAAAATAAATATTTCTCAAGGCATAACTATGATGGAAGTAGTTTAGTATTGAGTCAATGAATTAAAATATAGATTGTGATATGGTATTGATGAGGGTTTTTTTAGAAATTTTCAAGCATAGGTTGGTCTACTTACTGATAAATAGTAGCAAACGTCTGAAAATGTACAAAAAAATATATTCCTATATTGCTCCCAAAACAATTCTCTACCATATTGCTCGCTTCAATATGTATATATTGAGTTAGAGGAAGAAGCAAGGATCCATAAAATATGTCAAACATAAAAACTATAAAACAAAACGAAAAACCAAATGGAATCACTGAACTGGAAAATATGAAAATTGGTAGCTGGAGCAAAAGGGTGAGAAACCGTAATTTACTTGCAAAAGCAGGGGGTGAGCACAGAGAAAAGATAGCGCATTTCAGTCAATGTAAATTCTTAATCACGTTCAAAATGCCAAGATACTAGTAAAAAAACGTGAGCTTAGATAAACAGTATGCAAAGCAAAAAACTCAACGAAGCAAAATATAAACAAAATTGAGCTATGCAAAGTGACTAAAGGATGAGCGAGCGAGCAGTCGCAAATAATACAGTTATGTTAGAAGAAAACTTATTTAACATTTGCACAGTCACGTGGCAAAAAGAAAGAGCGAATTTACAAATTCCACCAGACAAGAACGACGCGTTAGACTGATAGCTCTGCTACTGGAACCATAGCAGTCGGCGGCGTGTGTTGGCGTGAATGCGAAGCAGCAAGCGTAAAATTATTATTATACACGAGCAGATCAAATTATACAGTTATATATATGTATCTAATGAATAAAAAATGTTTGCAGAGCTGATGAGTGGAAGCTTAGTGAGATGCCAGATGAGTAGGCGCGATAGCAGACAGACAGCGTCTGACGGCGGCAAACTAAATGCTAAGGAGAGGCACCAAAAGGATATACCAGCTCAGCGGACAAATGAGTTGATGAAATGAATGAGAAATGAGAAAAGTAAATAACTGCAAAATTAATTAAGGAAGGTCCAATCAAGGGCGGATATACTTTATTATTTTTTACGATAATTGAAATTATTTAAATAGCACTGAATTTTGGAAAGAGAGTTTTTACGATACTGGATAATTTAAATTTAAAAAATTATTTATTTTTTTATTTTTATATCGACTCTTATATTGATTCTTCTACTTATATTTATCTTTAACTCTATTTTTATCTTTATATCTATCGCTATGTCTATTTCTACCTGGATCATTATTAATCTCAATATCAATATCAGTATCAGTATCAGTATCATTATCAATATCAATATCAATATCAATATCAATATCAATATCAATATCAATATCAATATCCATATCAATATCAATATCAATATCAATATCAAAATTAATATCAATATCAATATCAATATCAATATCAATATCAATATCAATATCAATATCAATATCAATATCAGTATCAGTATCAGTATCATTATCAATATCAATATCAATATCAATATCAATATCAATATCAATATCCATATCAATATCAATATCAATATCAATATCAATATCAAAATTAATATCAATATCAATATCAATATCAATATCAATATCAATATCAATATCAATATCAGTATCAGTATCAGTATCATTATCAATATCAATAACATTATCAATATCAATATCAATATCAATATCAATATCAATATCAATATCAATATCAATATCAATATCAATATCAATATCAATATCAATATCAATATCAATATCAATATCAATATCAATATCAATATCAATATCAATATCAATATCAATATCAATATCAATATCAATATCAATATCAATATCAATATCAATATCAATATCAATATCAATATCAATATCAATATCAATATCAATATCAATATCTATATCAATATCCATTTTACTGCCAATATTTTTTTCTAGAATACAACAATACCCTTGACTGGCCTACTACTCCTGTTTATAATTGCCCAAGTAGTACCTACAACCCAGCACCACAGTTAAGTACGAGTATAAAAATGATGAGCGACTAACCACGACGGACAAGTCAGCACGTCAGCAGACCAAAGTACTCAGTGTTATTATTTATATTTCAAATAAACTGTAGTCTGAGGCATGAAATGTAGACATATTACATATACTGAAGATGCTGGTAGCTAGTAAAAGGAAAACATATAACATCACAAAATATACACACAGTCATGTTTGTTAGCTCAAAACACATCAACCAAATTTTAAGTCTACGCTTGGTTTGCGCTACGCCAATCGCCAGCCAGTCGACCAATCAACGCTTGCTAAGTCCAGTGACTATACGCGCTGCAAATTAGTAGAGAAAATGGCAGCTTACGATACTGTACCATTGTTATATTAGATTGTGGTGGTATAAAAGCCTTAACTTTATATCTATTTGTGATGTTGTTTGCAAGAGACAAGCGACAGTAAAAAGTATTAAAAAAAAAACGGAAAGAGTGCCCTTTAGCAGCATAAAATAGCAACGGAAAAGTTTCATTTAAAATAATGAAATGAATATAAAGCAGCAAGCTGTAAAGTGCTGGTTATTTTATTAAAGCGGTATACATGGCGTATACGTAACATTTAATGTTGCTTAGTGACTTGCAAATGTAGCGCTTCGAAATTAGTGGCAGAAATTGTAGTAAAATGTTAAAAATTTTGTAAGTTTATGAATCGATGGTTATAATGTAGTAAATTTGAATTGAATAATTTATGAATAATAAGTAGCAATATTCGTTCAAAGTAAGTTTGTATGAAATAAAAGTAATAGCTTTGCTCTAAAAGTTTACCGAGAGTACGCAAAATTATCAAAAACTCAGAAAATTTGTATTAATCGCTTTTAATTTTCTTATTATCTTATTCAAAATTTTTACAACCAGCATGATTAAACCATCCAAAGTTCTTATTTTTCTTTAAAGAAATATTTTTGTGTGCAGACACTGAACTTGTGAAACGCTTGACATATTTCGGATATGATGCGATCTAACAGCTGTATAAATTCGAGTTTGGAAATGATAATTAATAATAATTAGAACATATAAATGAGGTCTAGAGAATATGTGTCTGTTCTTTTTATAAACCATGATGATTGTTACGAGTCGAGTTGATGTAGCCTGTAAATATGTACTAGAACTTTTGCCTTAGTTTCTGAGATATCGATTTGAAAGTTTGCACACGTCCGTTTCTTCTAAATAGTCTGTTCATTTGACGGAGAATCATGTATAATTTTGAGAGTATAAAATCGTAAAATGAGTAACACGGAATGTACAAAAAGCAGTATAAGCGTTTTTATTAGTTTTACTTAGAAACTTAGTAACTTACTTCGAGGCATTGTAATTACCAATTCTTCTTTAAAATTACGATTGAATCCAATGTAAGAACGTATATCGCTTGCTTTCTTCACCTATTCGTTCTGGTGAAATGTATTTTTCGAAGTTTTCATAACCAAACAACTTTTCCATAGCGCAAGGCAGGTGCTGGATTTTTTGTTGCATCAATTAATTTATAAAGGAAAATTATACAAATATTAAAATGTGTTTTATTTGTTTTAACATTTCTTTCTTTATTTTTATCGCACCTACCAAGAGTTACAAATAATCCACTTTTTCTGTGTAATTCTCGATTATAAAGGTTTTCGTCCAGCATTCATTACTAAGCGAATTTTTGCGATGCGTAAATGTTTCCTTAAAAATAAATTATAACAAGAAAAAGAATATAAATTACATTGCTAAGTAGGCGATAGGTGACTTTGCGCTGCCTCCAGCTTAGACTATTTTGGAGTATTTAAAAATGCGCTGTTAATGTAACCGACACACATACAACCGCGGGTGCGTAGCTGCCAGTAGATAACACCCCTTTTCATCTCACCCCACTCGCATACTTTTAAATGCTCATTTACTCGCACGCTGCGCTCGTTTTGCGTAATTTGGAACTCCCACTGGCAGAAACGTGCCGTAAGTAATGCTTGTTAAATGAAAAAAAAAAGCAACAACAACTAATTACTGTCGTCTCGACAACAGCGATAACTGCATAAATGCAGGAAAGCTTGCGTGAATTTCCAAGAATGAAAAGAAGAAATCAAAAAAACACTAAGAGCTTCAAAGACGGAAAAGTTTATGAGAAAAACCGAAAACGAAAAGAAAAACCAACAGTGTGCGGTAATAATTATGGTAAGGTATCTTCCAAAGTGAATTGAAATGTTTGCTAACTCACATTTCTCTTGTCTTTCGCACAGTTATTTTAATAATTTGTTGCTTTCCCATTTTTTACACGAAACACTCAAGTCTATATTTTATTTCGCCTTCTTTTATGGTCGCAATTAATTTTTATAATTAAGTAGACGGGTTAATGTTGCTGCGGTTTTAGCTCACAGCAGGCACGCAACACTTCAGTATAGTAAGAATTAAATTTGAGAAAACTTTTTGACTGTGTGTACAACGAAGAAAACATAAAATAGAGACGATAAATATATTAGTGTGAGAAAATTTACTCAACATTAATCTCATACAACTCGCCTTTCATTAAACATATTATAAACGCACATCTCCGCACTATGCTACAAATGCTTAGGCGTCAAAGAACAAAATTCTCGAAGCTCTGCCTCCTTTAAATCATTAGTCTCGCGGTGAAGATATAATGTTAATCTTTCGGATCATACAGTTTAAGGTTACGAAGTTGGTCAGCATTGATAAAATATTTATCGATTTCACGATTAATAAGAAATAATAAGCACCATGAGATTCTAATCATGGCTCAACTATTTGATAAAATATGAGAAAGTCTCTTACAGTCTGGCGAGAGTTGAATTATGTCTCATGAGTATGTCACCTGACTGAACAAGTATCAGTTGACATTTAGTTTGAAGAAGAGCTGGAAAACCCTCGTAGTCGCACTCATAATCGTGCACGAAGATCTACACAATCGGGTTCAGTTGACAGTCGGTTAGGTCAGGTTAGGTCAGGGGGGGTGGATAGGGATCTCACTTTGACATTTTAAAATGCCGGTCGGTTGCGATACCTAACTTTCCTATATAATAGATCATAAGACCCATGAAGAAGTAGCTTGATGCTATCTCTAGTGGACAAACACTCCTTGACTAGCTTTGAGCGCACAGTTAGCGAGCTGAGCGCGAGTATTGCAGCTCTGTCGTTGAAGTGAGTGCACACCCACCTGAAGGAGGATTGCACTTCGTAGCAATGCGTTTACCGCCACCTTAATAGCAGTCGCTTCTGCCTGTAAAAAAGTAATCCGGTAGCCTAAACCTAAGATTGACGGAGAGCACCTTACAAAAGTTCCGCTCCAACCTTCCCTCCTAGCTTTGACTTCAAGCTTCTTAGCAAGTATAGCATTTTCAGTGGACTGAAGCGGGACTGCCAGACGAATACACCAGAGAGTATTATTGGCTTGACGACGGTTTCATAGAGCCAAAACACCACCTTAGGTCAGAATCCTCATTTTTCCTATAGCTTTTTTACAGAAATATAAGGCAACAGGTGCCTTATTTACTCTCTCCTCAAAATTGATATGAAAGTTTTCCATCAAGGATGAGCCCTAGACATTTCATTTTATCAACAGGTTGACGATGTGAACTACCGAAAGAGGAAAGAGGCTCGACTAAGCCGCTTCTAGTCATTCAGTTGGATACCAAGTTGAGGTACCTTGTTAATACTAATAACAAGAGCACCACAACCGAGAAATATTGTTAGTGTGGACTTCCTATAAGCAGCTTTGTTGCAACGATGAAAATAATTTCGCAAAAGCTAAAAATCATTAGCACTTGTCGGTGTACATAAACTCAATCAGAACGAACATGTGTTTAACCAGAATTGCAAAAATGTGTTAAATACAGCTTGAAAACTAAAAAAATTGCAAAACAGCAAACAATGAGAAAAACTAAATCAAAAAAAAATACACTGTAACTATAAATAGACACCGAGAACAGCTGCTATATACGAGTTAAAAATTTGAAGAAGCAAAAATAATACAAAAATGATAAGTGGTACAGCAAAATTGAAGCAACAACAAACAGCAACTAACGATAAAAAAAACAAAAGACGATTAAAGCAACAAGAAAGTGAAAGATAACGTTAAAAAAGTAAAAAGAATTTCAAATAAACAACAACAAATGCAAACATAACGTAGAACTGATAAGAAAAACAACCACTTATATAATATATATATGTATGTATGTACATATGTATATAAGTATCGATACATATGTATTCAGCGAAATTTTTACATTTTGTATAACAAGCACATTGCTGCTCTCCATCATCCACCAATAGCTGAATCTGAGTATAAAAGCATCCCAGTTTGCGTACCGAGCGCACTCCAAAATAAATATTTCGCTAGGAACAATAAGTGGTATTCCTACCGATTGAAACTCCTTTTTGTAGTTTTTTTAAAGACACAAAAAAAAAAAAAAATTCAACGCGAATCGTTAGCGAAATGAAATTCCGCGTATTTCTCTTTGTATGCGCTGCACTCGTCGCCGCCACTACCAGCATTGCTATTGAGGATGGCATCGTATGTCCCAAGGAACAAACGGATGTGGTGCAAATTCCGTCGCCCAGCAACTGTGGTATTTTCTACAAGTGTGAACGTGGGCGGCCAATAGTGAATAAATGTCCACAGGGCCTGCATTATAACACGCGTATCATGGTGAGTAGGGGCGGTAGTAACTAGTAGGGTGTAATGGGTGGGAGAAAGAATGCAAATAAAGGCATAACATTTTTTTTATTGATTGCGATAAATTTGCATGTACTTACAAGTGGCTAGAGGCAGAAATTGTAAAATGAGTTGTTCGGAGAGACAAGACTGATGGATTAAGATGAGTAGTTTGATAAAACGAATGAGTTTTTATTGGTGTTGGAAGCGTTAAAAATACAGCAACAACAGCTATATTTATACACTTTAGAGATAACTTTTCGATATATTTATTTTTTGCAAATTTTTTTAGCTTAGAATTTATTCAAAAACATCGAAAAACGATAGTAAATTTTTTACACATATTAATGTAAATTGATTATTTTGTCCTTCGTATTTACTTTCAGGTTTGTGACTATCCATCGAGTGCCCAATGTGTAGCTGTTAAATCTGAACAATAAATTTTATTAAAATCGAGATTTCTGTTAATAAAACTTGATTTTTCTTTGAGAACCACACTTAAAACAAAAGTAAAAAAAACTAATATATAAAATCTTCACTCGCTTTATGGACAGTGGACGGATCGTTCATACTCTATAGTACTATATGTAGTAATCTTCTAAGATCGTCGATTTATTTTAGTAAATATCGTCTAGAAGCCTAATACCCACATATCCAGATGAGGCCTGTAGAGCAAAAAACTAAATGGATTGAAAATAGAAAGTTTATATCCTTAAAGTAGGATGGTAACAAGAAAGGTACAGAAACAAGCATAGTGAGTGAGCAGGAGAGACCGTGAAATAAAGAGAAAGCGAGTGAGAGAGAGAAAGAGAAAGAGAGTGAGAAATAGACAGGGATATAAAGAGAAAATCAATCATATAAGAGGCTCAATTTATGCCCAATTTTGTAAAAACTTTATAAATTTTGTGATTTCACAGCATATCAGCCCTCTCTCTAAGTTATTTAAAAAAAAAACGCTAATACTGATACAAAACAGTTGGCTAGAATGATTTTGCATATAATAAAACGTTAGTTCTTAAGATTTAAACGTAATATTCTAATTAAGTAGTGCAACATACCCCTCTGCGCTTACTTTTAGCTACTTTTCTATTAGATTAATAGACTTTTCCAGGCTATCCACACGCGACTCCGTGTCCGCGCTGTTTTAAATCAATTAAGCCACGCTCGTACTTGTATATACCAGTAGTTGTAAAGGCTCTCATATAAATCACAGCATTTTCAACTTTGATGAACTTTGGATGTACAAAGCAAAGAACGCAGAGACTGGCGAAGTTGCAAAGAGTTTATTTCCTTAACAAATGAACTGTTACACTAGCTGTCATTATTACGGTTTATTAGTTTACAGTTTCGTGATTTTCTACAAAAGACCTCACGCTATTTGATTTAGTTTGACCTTTCTTCACCATCCAGCACTTCGCTGCTTTCAATTTTTTAAAGAACTTTAACTTCTCAGGCACGCATTTAACTTCACTCACCGCCGCCATACCACATTTCATTTTAAACGTGTAATTATTTTGTACTTTCTTCTTCTTGTTCTCAGACTTTCATTTAATTCAGGCTCGGCTTACGGTTTTCTTCGTGGACTTCGCATACTGCATAATTAAAACATTTTACCTTTGTCGAACTATTTGAAAGAAACCATTTGAACAATTTTGAGCGTAACTATTTGGAAAAGTTTCACGCTGCGAAATTCATTGTAGAGTTGTTGAACATTGAGCTTAAAGCACAAACTTTTAACACTCGATAAAAGCTTTTAGTTAAACAGCAGAAGGGCTGAAATGACGTGCAGATATGCAATCATATATACAGTATTATATATATGTATGTATATTTTACATTTATAGGTGATTGGTACAATACGTGGGCTGGTAACACACACATTTATATATATATATATAAATTAATTAATCATTAAACTAAGTACATTCGAGCAAAGCCTTTTAAATCAATTAAACATTTACTTGAAAACTACATCTCGCTAACTTATCAATTAAAACGTGAACTTTATATCCATATATATATCAGGGCACAATAGACCATAGGTCGCGGTGCATACCTCAAAATTAATCTATCCATATATATATATATATATATATTTCAAGTAAATGTTTAAGTGATTTAAAAGGCTTTGCTCGAATGTACTTAGTTTAATGATTAATGAGGCCTTACTGTTGAGTTTGTAGTACACAAGCTAGCTCTATTTAATTAAGGTTCGTTGCGCTTGATTTGGGAATCTCTGCTTAATATTATGAAAATTAAATCGTAGAAAATTTTTTCCGCATATGCATATTTTCCGATAGGCCAAGAGACTTTAAAGCAAGACTAGACAAGATGAATTGAGTAAAATCTGTATGGTTTCAAACTACGTTAAACGTTTTTGATATTGTATTTAGCATAACTTGTGACCGCCTTTATGCATCTGAGTATATTAAACTGACCTTTTACTAACTTTGCTATTTCCCTGATTTTCCGTCGCCAATGATTTTAAGTTCCTTTGTCTTAGGCTATCCTTTTGGTGAACTATTATATATAAACTTGTGTTTAAAGTTTCAACCTAAAAAAGATTTAGCAAACCAGGAATCGAAACTTAGATTCATATTTTTCCAGGGTCACATAGTCCAGTCAGTATGTAATATGGAATATATTAAATTTTCATGCAGTAGAGCTGCTAGGAGAATACAACTTGCAAAATACTTGTATACTACAGGCATGTCTTAGCACCCATCTGGCGGTGTGTGCCATTTGAAAAGAGAATCTGTGAAATACGAAAACTAGAACTAGACTAAACTAGACAGTGGCTCTCAAGCAAAAATTGAATACGAAAAGAAGCAAATGCAAACAAGTCTTATGAACCAAATTTCCATCTGCGACGCGCTGCTGAATTCCACTTAATCGATCTTTTTCTGAAGCCGATGTGATGATAACTGGAACATTTACGACAATGTCAAGCGAAAATGGTGTGGTCGCATCGCAATAAGTTAACATAAATGGAAACCAGACCAAGATTGACGGCCAGGAAGGTGTTTTATGTACTTAGTGGAGCAGTGGCATCTTTAATTATTATTTTGTCAAAAGAAATGTTTACTGAAAAAAAAAATACCACTCTGAGTACACACTAAGTGTGACCGTGTTTTTAAAAGATAAATTTAAAAGGTTTCTAGTTTTAAAATAATCAGTAAAAACTACAAATATTACTTGTAGAACACTATCAACCTATTAAAGTTAGATACCTGAGTTACCAACCACTTGATAAATGCGTATTTATCAATGTTCCAACGTTGTATGTATGTATAGTAAATATAGAGAGGCATAATGCAATATGTGACATGCGACTAACGGAATTTAAGAGAATTTTAGTCTAAATAATAATTTAAGCAGAGGATTCATGACTGATATCAGTAGTAACATATGTGTTTGACACTTCATTTATATATGAAAACGTTGCATCGTAGAGAAATCAGTGAGGGTTCCTGGATGATCCCATTTTATATTCGATGTTATTAATAAGAGAACAAATTTCATATGCGACTGCAGCTGAGGGCAATAGTTAAATTTCACAAAAAAGCGATACAAATATTTGTTATTTAAATGATCAAAAATCCGCATTCAAATGAATATATAAACTATCATTTTCTATATAAGTAATAGTACCCGTGAGAATAATAGAAGAGTATTTCAAATATTTTATATCATATTTCTATATCATATAAATATATATTCTCATTTGTTCTCTTCCTTCTCATAATAAGATCAATTGCATGTTAACAATACATTATTGCTTTTGTTGGCACCAATCACTATGCCCTCTCCCCAGTGATTTTCATGTGTTATATTATGTGCTGTTTACTTAAATGCTATTCGAAATGCCAGCAATAAATTTATTGCTAACGCCTTTGTATTTGTTGATGTATATAAATTGGTATTACTACTATATTAATTGTTTGTACATAACTGCAGACTAGCGATAAGTCCACTAAAGTGACACGTGGATAAATAAAATTTTCTCACATTCGGCTGTCATTCTGAACAAGGAGTGAAACAGGAGTACGTAACTGTAAACTAATTGATAGTTATGTGTCACTTTTATAGATGGATATGTCTCGATACGTGAGAGTATTTTGTTGAACGTTAAATATATTGTTTATGCTGGGGTTAGTTTGAATAGTTGCTGACGTATTTGTGATTTTATAAAAGCGTTTGACGTGGCGTATGAGTTATTTAAGTAGCGTATTAGTGATTTAGGTGGAATGCATAATTAATTTGCAAACAATTTTAAGCAAATTTATAAAGGCGTAAATTTTTGGTCAATAAAACAAAATCTTACACGCATTAGTAAGGTATTTGTGTGTGTTGGAGTAGCTGTGCGCTGCGTAGCGGGTGTCAGAGCGTTATTTTAATGCGTATGCAATGGGTAAGCAGTGGCGTATGAGTGATGTTAATGAAAGTTAAAAATAGTTAGCCATATATTATGTACGTATATGTAGATATATAATATATATATATAAATATATATCGCTGTGTTGTCTTTTAAATGAAAGGTTGTTGATTTAAGAAAATTAAATTTTATTAAGGAGCTTGTGTGTTTGAGAATGCTTAATGCGCGAATGCATTTCATGCCTTTATTCAAAAAAAAGTTTAAAATAGTATACAATAGTGTAATTTAAATAAGACCCCAAAAGTATTTAAAATAAAATGAAAAGCATACGAAATTTTGCAGTATTTTCAATATGCCATACTTTAGACAGCTCTATTATAGATATACAATTTTTTCGAGTTGCCACATAACTTCAATTACAAGTTTATTAGTTTTTGAAGCTGCCACCTGAGTTTGATTTTTTTAACTTACGACACTTTAACTGGATTTATTATAAAAATATTATGTTTTGGAGTTGCCACCTGACTTTATTTATTTAATTTTTTTTATTAAGAAAGTAATGGTATAATTTAAGTAAATATAAAATAAAAGCTATTATATAATTTTTTAGAGTTGCCACCTTACATACACTTAAATTATAAAACAATAATATAATATAAACTAGTATAAATGCAAGCAACGAGTTTTTCGCAGCAAAAACATTCTTCGATAATTGTTTCAGTTTTTTGCCTACGACCTAAACTCATTTACAGTGATTTCCAGCTACTAGCACTAAAAAAGCATACTCTTAATCCCAAACCAATTTCTTTATGTAAGAAAATGTACATAAATATATTATACGTTAGAGCTTGAATTCAATTCAACAATTTTGGGATAGGTAAAAAAAAAATTTATATATAATATTTATAAAAAAAAATTTCTTGAAGCAAAAAAAATTAAATTTTCACCAGAAAAATGGGACTTGTTATCTTTACCTTTACTGTTAATTGCAGGCTGCATTATTGTCTCTTTTATTTACAAAATTTATTGTGTTTTCCAAAAAAATATGTTAAGCTATTGAAATCGCCTTAACTTGAACGTGCAAGTGAATCTTAAGGCAACGCTTTACTATTACTCTTACTTTTAGTTTTAGTTGCATTTTACTTTTACTTTTCATTCTATCATTTTCCTTCTTACAAGCGCATGAGTAATGATCTAACCATTTTCTCACAAGCAAAGTGCAAAAAGGTTTTTATTATAGCTTCAAAACATGTAATGACACAGAGCCTGAGCCTGAGCCTGAGCCAATCTATATACACAACACAGCACAAAGGACAACAATGTCAAAACAGCAAATAAACAAATAAAAATAGTTTGCAAGAGAACGTGAAAAAAGTGAAGAGTAATGTTGTAAATTGAAGGTGGTAGATAAGAAAGAGGAAAAAGAAAAGCCCAACAAACTTCGTCAAAATCTACTTTGCCGCTTATCTGCTTTTAATAGAATTGTGCCCTCAGTGTCAATCGTGGAGACTGGCAATCATTTTTCAAATGCGAAAAATGGCTGAAAGTGTATAGAAAGTAGAGCAAACAAAACGAAAAGGGTCGACACATTGAAATATGTATGTGCGTCGGGCTGCTTTAGGATTTGCCTTACGCAATGTAATTTCACACAAAACAAAGCCAATTATTTTTCGAACACCATCGGTGTGTATCATTTTTTACTACAACATCTTTTTTTTTTTGTTGATTTATTTGCGGTGACAGAACGGTTGATGGAATTTCTTTTTGTGCTGTGATGGGCACATGTGAGTCACAGCGCCATTCAGGTACTGGAGGGAAAGTGTGTGAGCGTTTGAATGACAATTATGACACTGCTCTTTGAGGTGATGTGCTTAGTAGAGAAAATGGTATAAGAGGAAGGTGTGAAGACATAAGTTGAAGGGACAAAAAACAACCACAAAAGCAGAATATGCAATGAATAAGTGAAAATGGATAAAAGTAAGTAATGTTAGTGAATGAATGTATAAGAGATGTAATGTTTGCTTAATCACAGGCACACAATTTATCAAGCCAGACACAGCACATTTTGAGAAAATTTGTTGTTAGGGCAAAAAATATGTGCAGTATAGTTGAGAACGATTAATTTACCGTAATATTTATCTAATGCATATACCTATGTAACCGAATTAGTGCTTTCGAAAGTCTAGTGAATTTATAGCTTCTTCTTTGGTGGCCAGAAGAAAATTGTGTCCGCTGGGAACCATCATAAAAAATCAGTAGGATGTTTTCTTGAAGCCAGAGTAAATGATTTTTATTTAAATGGATTTGAAAATACACTGTTCACACTTTGTTATGAATAATGATATTAAATTGTTATATAAAGCTGTGCGGTTATGGATTTTTGCTTGTCTAAGAACAAGCTAAAGTTAAGTCGCTTTTTGAGTTAGCTGCCTTTATCGCTAAGCGGCACAGTCATAACTGGGTATCAAAAAACTGATTTCAGACATTGCTAGAAAATGACAGTTCGGTATAAATACTCGTATATTATTTATAATAACAACAGTCAGCGTTCTCCTGTACTTGAAAGTAACAAATCAAAAACACAACCAGTGCAACTCAAAGTATTTATTTATTAATATGCCTCAAGGCATTTGCTTAAAACAATTGCTATTGCCTACAGCTAATTTTGTGACTTATGTGAAATTTTATACAAGCGCTGGCAGTAGCATATATACATTTATTTATATACATTTGTAAGCATATAACTCTACTTAAATGCGGCTATGTCTCATTCAATTCCCATATGTGTTTTCTGTGTGCGCTACAATGAGCTTATAACGATTTCAGCTAACAAATGTGCGCCTTCATCAAACATTCAGCAAATATTGGCGTGTTGCGACGGGGGCGTATACGTAACCCGCTTTGAAGCAAAGCACAGTCAACCAAAAGCATACATGCAGTATATGTATATGCAGCTGTCGGCATAAATTTAAGTATTTCGTACATCTTTAAATGTGCACACACACACATATATATATATATATATATATATACAAACTTAATTACCTTTTTTGCTTTTGTAATTCCTTAAGTAAACAGCAACAACAAAGTTTGCCTTACTGAGACTTGCTTTCATTTCTAAATTCATAACATGACTTATGCTCGGTTAATACCTTTATACCGCTAAATAAGCATTGAGTTTTATGCTATAGCCCTTACTACTGGCAACACAGTTGCGGTGATATTTTCTTGCTGCGCTTTCATTCAACTTTTATCGATTTTTGCCTTCACCAGCATCACACCGCACTCACACCGCACGCTTGTTGCAATTAATGTTGAGCAGCTTAAGCATAAATATTGTGCTTTAATGAGCGAGCGAAAGAGAAATACAAAAAAAAAAACAAATCAAAATTATAATGAGCAGGAAATTTATGTTGAAGGTTGCCATGCTTCCATGCGCCTAATTCGCTGCGGGTTTTCCAAGTGAGTGGTTGGCAGGTGATGTGAAAACTTTTGGTAGATTTTTTTTTTTAGTTTTTAGTATTTTGTATTTTTGTATTTCCTCAGGGTAACGCTGGATGGCATAGTGGAAATTTAAAGTGACTTAATAGTGTTTAGTTTGAGTGGCGGTAGATAGAAATGCTAACGAAGTAGTGGCAAAGCAAAAATGTATGGAAATAAGATTAGTGTAACGAAAGTCTATGCAAACATTTCTTGTTAAACATCGGTGATAAGAAAATGATGAACTTAATTACGCTATGAGTGCTAAATTTTAGGCAAATAATGCATTATTACATAGTTTTATTCATTTTGAGCATACGTTACTCTTTTATTTTCAAGAAAAACCTTTTTTTTATGCTTATAAGCCTCTAAAAATTAAAATTAAATATTTCAAAATATTTTCATCTCAAATTTCTTTTTTTTTCAATTTCAAACTCACCTGCATAAAAATCACTGTTATCCTTACGCGTTGTCCTTCCTTCTGTTGTCAAACAGCATACACAGCATATACATAACAGCACAATATGTCAAACATGTCAATGCACAGATGTCTGCTCATGATAGCGGTAGCATGAGATGAATAAAAATGTTACACTTTTACATGAAAACACACAAACAGCTGCAATGAAGTTTAACTTTTACAAAGCACAACGCTTGACTGTGACCCGGTCTTATGTAACTGTATATGTATTAGACAGTGTCACTCGCTTATTTCTTCACTTACTTTTTCATGTTTTGCTATACATTGCTCTTTTGTTTAGGTTAGCTTTTTTTTTTTTAAGCAATATTTCTGAACTTTCTATAAGTTTTTTGTTGTTATTGCAAATTTTTTCATTTTTGAATTAACAAATTGCGTCTGGAGGACTGCCAGTTTTTCTGTTGAATGAGAAAAATGAAAATAAAAAATTTGTTAGTGAAGAGTTTGCATATTTTTTAAGGTATTTAAGCAGTTCATATGAATATGTAGAGAGTGTCGTATGCGATGTGAACTATACTAATAAAAATCATATCGATAGAATAGTCGATAAAAATCAAACTGTTCTGTATATTATTTTGTCGTACTAACTTTTTATCGAAGTAGTTTATCGACTATTTATTAATAAATTTCAATTAAAATTCATCGATAAAAAATACCATCGAAAGCACGCAAAAGTAGTACTAAATAAAATTTTTTCATGATTTTTCAAGAAGTTGCTTTGTTAACACCACTTAAAGGCACTACTTAGCAAGCCTTTCCAACTTGGCTACTGAAATTATATAGATTTGAATCCCTTTTCAAAATTGAAAAATTTTATTTCAATGTAAAAATAAATTTTATTTCATGTATATATGTACAGTGTATACTCCATACAATTTGAAATATTTTAAATTTATATTTAATTAAGAGCAGAGTTTATTTAACAATTTGTCCTATTTATTGATTATACTTAACCCTCATTTTGATATTTTTTTATAATGGAGTCAATAATGTCATCATATTATAATTTATATATTATAAGAAAAAATAAGAAATCGTTATTATTTAAATTTCTCTTTTAATAACAAATAATATTAGACTATTATATTTCGATAATTTTTTGATTTATTAATTAATAATATTGGACTTCTATATTTCGATTATTTTTTATTTTAACAGTAAAGAACATGGGACTATTATATTTCTATTATTTTTATCGAAAATTTTATTTGATATCACTATTTGTGTTTTTATTTCTAAAAAAAAATATTGAAATATTATATTTTGAAAATTATTTATCGATATTTTTCATCCAATTTCATTATTTGTATTTGAATTTTTAATAATCAAGAATAAAGAGATATTTCGGTTATTTCTTATCATTGTTTTTAATTCGATTAAAATATTTTTATTTTAATTTTTAAAACTCAAAGTTATCGAATTGTTATATTTCGATAATTTTTTATCGATTTTTTAATTTTTAAATATTATAAAATTTTTTATTTGGGTTAAAATATTTTTTCAATTAAAATCTGTTTTCGATTATTCCAGTATAATTTTTCGATAACTCGAGGCACATAAAATATGTTTTATCATATTCTGTCAGTTTACTTTTTTATGTTTTGTATACCCTTGCTTTTGTACCTTAATTTTATAAGTTACTTTGTAATATTTGTAATTTTTGTTTTGACAAACTTTAAAAAAACATTTTAAATTTTTGGAAATATCTTCACTTTTCGATAAAAAGCAATTATTAGGTAAAATTTTCAAATATTTTCATGGCTGTTTTCCATTCAGTTGAAAATAGTTGGACACTATAATTTTTATTTTTCAAATATTTGAATTTTTTGACACAGTTGAAATATTTGAATAACTACAACTTGTAAAATTTTTGTTAATAGAAACGACAATTTAGCCCTTATAGCTTATATCCTCTATATGTGCCCTTAGTAAAAGTTAGCAAAGCATTCATAAGTGCTGCTTCAAGAGCAAGTTACATATTATATTTAAAAAAAATGTTGCTTTTTCTTCTATAAATTAGGAAAATATTATATAAACTTATATATAGTGAATATCGAAAAAAATATACTCCTAATTTTATTAAAATTTGTTGAATTAAATTTAAAATTTTTTATTTAACTTTAATGCACGTTTTTATGGTTTTGAAAATAAAAAATACTGATTTATAAACATTAAACTCAATAAAAATAATCTTGAAATACTTTTTAAAAAATTTAAAAAAATTTTCGAAAATAAAAACTTTAAAACTTTTAAAAGATGATTTTTAATGAAAACAAAATCATTTGATTTAAATATTGATAGAAACTTTGGAAAAGTAAATTTTTGCTGCAAAACAGGCTGCTTTTATTGTTTCTACAAAAACAGCTTCCTACAATTTATTCTACTGCTTCTATAAGCTAAATATAAACAAAACTGCAAATTTGCTGCAATATTCAAATCTAAATATGTTTCACAAAAAATAATTTTGTGCTTACAGTAATTTATGTATATGTTTTTTTTTATCTCTCACTTTGTGTTTTTTGCCATCTCCATAATACCTCTTACTATTTCTATACCATTTCCTGCCTCAATTTTATTACCCCTCATATTTAAGCATTTTTATGCATGACTATCTCACTGCGCAGCTGATTACTTACATGAATCATACAAATATGACTTTGATATATTACCTTACACTTTATCTGCCTGACGAAACATAGATTTAGGCGTGCAATCAGCGAGAATACTCATTTTACATGCAGACAACGTGCCAACGAGTCATTGATTGTGGTTGCGTGCAAATAACCGTGGCGTGCCCTAAGACGTGTTTATAAATTATTTATTGATGATTTGTGCATACACACACACACACACACACACACACATGCACATGCTTATTTACATCGTGTCAAACAGCGCAAATTGGCAGCGCGCCACAGGCAGCAATTTCGAACGCAGCAAAAAGTCTAAGTGCCAAAAATCATCAGCGACAGCGAGAACACTGTCACCTTCTTCAAATATAATATACATATGTGCTACACAGACATCTCCACCGCGCTGATTTTAGCTGTCATATTCTTAAGTGATTTCTCTTTTGCTGATTTCGCTGACTGCCTTCGTGTCACTGAAATGAAGTCTTAATCAAATTTGTCTACCGGTTACATTAGCTCCTCTGATTGGCTTTTGAATCCGCAGCCTCTTTGTTAACTCTTATTTGCATATGACTGAGGTGAATATTATATCATGTGACTGGCACACGCAGACATTGAGAGCAATAAGTTTCTTAACTATTAAAATTTTTCGTTTTTTGGAATAACAAAAAAAGAGAAATTATTTTTTTCAGAATTTTAAAGAAATGGTGTTAAAAGTATATCACAGTGCCATTCAAAACGAAGTAGGCAAAATAATACACAGCTTCTTGTGAACAAATTTTATTTCGAATACCTTAAATGATTCTTTCTCTTTTCGGAAAGTTTTTCTTCAACTTAACCGACGCACCGAGATTTTTCGAGCTTTCGAGTTGAGTGACGGATCTTATGCTGAGACTAAAATACTTACTAGTGTTTGAGTATCCGGAAAAAAATGTATTTTTCGTCTAAAATTTTGCTCTGTCCCAACTTGAAATCCACTACTTGTAAACAAATACCTCACCCAGGGCTTAGGGACTCATATACTGAAGCAATATTGAAGAATTATGTAGAAGTGAGGAACTCTGAACTAGCAGTTACTGATAAATACTCATACATATGGAGAAATAATTTAAGAGAATATAGAACAAAGACATGGTTGAACCAAAGCTGAAACGAAAAAGTCTCATTTAGTAACACGCTTGCAAACATTTTAACTACCAATTTGTGCACTTACGTTTCTTTCGTAAGTACTCTGTATTATAAGTTTTTCCTTTCATAGAGATAGTCATAAGAAAGGTGAAATTTGACTGCTTTCTCGACACATATAGCGTAGGAGCTAAAGCTTAGACAAAGCTGCTGAGCCCTATATTAATTCTCGTGTGATAAAACTGAGTTTAAAAGCTACTGAATCCCCTATGGCACATGTAAAGTTTTCCTTTCGCCTTAGATTCGATTCAAGAAAGAGTGGACTGAGGTCTCACAAAGATATACAATTCAGATGACTAGCCTGAGCTAGTATGTAAGAACTTAAATTCAAGTGGTTGTGATACAGCGAAGTCCGGAACAACAAGGCATGCAAAAATTGTGAATACCAAAAGTTTAATGAATTAAAGATTTTTTTCTATATAGCTTAAAATTTCTGTGGATTTATTTACTTGAATAAACCAGAATTTGCGATAATTAAATTTACTAATACGAATTAAAATTCCTAAAACTATTCAAAAATGCTAACTTAAGTTTTCAAACACTAAACTTAAATCCCCCAACTATTTCAATCTAAACTGCCCAAACTCTTTCAGCCCGCTGTGAGTCATAGGACAGCACAACAACTTAATAGCTTTCCTCAAACTCTTAAATTTAACTGGCGCTCTAAAATTTTGCAATTCCTGTCAATATTTGCTGTTGCTGGCCTTCAAGTTTATTTATATCGTTAATATTTATGTCACACAGCACTTTCATTAAGTGCCCTACCCCAAAAAAATTCGACACACACACACACACAAGCATACTAGCAGCAAGTCACACATTTCAAATAGCTAAGCATACTTTTCAGCGCGCTCAGCTGTTGCGAAATACTGCCTTCACTGCTGCAGCTGTTACGAACTGTCCTTCAACTATTTACTTACTTTTGCCAACACACGGCGGTCACTTTATGCGCAAGTTTGCCTGTAGAAGGCCATCAATCATTAATGTGTACAAATTTTGTTGCTATTACAACTAGTATGCGATGACTAGTTGCCTAGTTTTTGGCGTTGCATCGATTTCTTAGCCGCAAATATTATATATATGTATGTGATTTGCTGGTTTTTTTTTTTGAAGATTTTTTATTTGAATTTTTTTAGAAGTTATGGTTTTATAGCACATACGCCTGAATGTAGGCTACATTAAATTTATTGTATGCTTTCTTAAGCGGAGCACAACTTTCGCATATATTAGCTTTTGCATTTTTTATTAAATATATATAATTTTTTACTTAAATTTTCGCACAGCACGCTAAATTGTCTAATTTTTAGCGTGACCGTTTCTTAGTTAGCTGCCAAAGCAATCGTTTTTATTTTTATTTTTTTCTTCGTATGCGCTTTCACGTTCGCATGCCTAACACTTTGTGTGCGAATTGCACTGCCGCACTTCCGCGCTTGTTTTGCTTCGTCAGTTGCGACACCAACGCGCACGCTTTCACTTGCCACACAAACCGTACGCGTCAATTTTATATAAACGACTGAATCGCTCGTCACACGCAACCCGTTGGTTTTATGCGGCATATGAATTTTCTGCTATACGGCAGTGCTTCGTGTCGCCTTGTTATGGCGGTGGCTGTGGAAATATCCCTACATTTCATTCGCCGCGCATGCGCCTCAACGGCCACAACACTATTCCGTTCACTTTCGCTTGCGTTGAATTGTAGACTGGAGTGTTGTTTTGGAGACTTTTCGATGCTCGTATTAGCCTTGCAGCTATATTCAATTTATTGTTGTCCACTTTTCGCCGGCACTCCATGCTGTAAGGTTCTTTACTTTATGTGTTTTTATAAATAGTGGTTTCAGTCTTGTTGCTGACGTTGTGTTGCATGCAACTTAGCGGCAAATTGGCAAATTGCAGCTTGTATGTTTAAGTGTAACTTCAATGGACTGCAGTTTGCATTCTTGTTTTTCTTTAGTGTGGTGACAATGTATGGATTGTCGTTAACTACATTCCATTCTGCTGTTTCTTTGCTCTTCGTTTTTTGCACACAAGTACCATTACTTTTGCAGTCGTAGTCTCAGCATCCGTAGCATTACGTAAACAATGACGTTTACATTATTCATACACAACCGAGTGTGCCACTTTGCCGTGAAAATACTGTTGTGTTCATTTTTATTGCTGTGTTGAACGTTCGAACATTTTTGTATGCTTTTTTCATTGCATACAAATTCTGAATATTTAAGCGTCTTAGTTTTTGCTTATATCCTTACATGAGCACAGACATTCGTGCCTATACCACACTCTATTTCGACCCACATGGTTCATTAAATACTTCACTATTACTTACATAAAATACTATATCGTAAAATACAAATAAAATTTTTCTAGCTTTAAGTAGCTCTACTTTACTTCCTGTAATGTAAGGCAACATCAATTGAAAATATTTACTTTAATAGTAGTAATTTTTTTATATTTAATGACTAACATTTGAATTCGATAGCAATTTTAGTGCGAGATACATTTTTTAGCACTAGAGCCATAACACTTTTTATGTGTAGGCTTATTCTAACCACATGCACCACTTAGGTAAAATGTATTCAACCAAAATCCAAAAAATTATAAAAGTCTTCAAAAAAATAAAGTTAACCCTTAAATAAATCGTGCGGTATCCAAAACTAGTGCTTTTTGAGAACAAAATATGTACAACCTTTCTTGTCGATCATCGCTCGAGCAATAGTACTTTTAGATGATAAAAATACTGAGTACCTCAAATAATGACTAAATGTTTTAATATGTACCATAGTTTCACTATTTAATATCAAGTTGAATGAAATGTGGATTTCGTTAATTTAATCAATTTTGTATCGCTTTAATTTAAACGACTTTTGCAGTGTCTAGGCTTAGCTAGATCTATAGTTGAACTAATCTTCTTTTTCAGTCATTATTAATTTTCGATTTCCCTTGCCAGCGGCTGTCAGTCACCTATTGTAAGTCGTAGCATAGGAAAATTGAAAAATTTGCCAAAAATCGTGGCGAACAAAGAAATGAACTAACAAAAAGCAGAATTTTTCAACAAGAGATTTGAATAGCTGAGGCCATCTGCTTTAGAAAAAAGAAAACTCCTGCTTGTTTATTTTCATTGATGCGCATGTTCCTTATATACATATGTATACCTTTCTACGCTGTTGACTTACTGTTAACTTGCAGGTGGCAAATCGGTAGAAGAATATATATATGTATTTTGCATGATATTTGCACAGATTGCAAACATTTTTGTATTTGTTCACTATGCGAGTACATTTTTCAATGGTTTTTTTTTTGTTTTGGGGACGTTTTGCTTTTTTCAAGTTTTTAATTTTTACTCTGGCTACGATTCTATTTGATAATTCCAATTTTTGTTTACCGTTAGGCCAACGGGTGCATTTCAATCAAACTGAAATTGCTATCGAGCAATTGCAGCAAAAAGAAATGAAACTCAGCTTTTGGACGCGTATACATATATACAAACATAAAAGTAAACAAGCACACATAGATATCTACATATATGCATATGCGTTGTATATGAGTAGTTGCATTCAACACTCATACATTCGTCATGCATTGGCCAGTAGGCAAACAATTGATGAATTTCCAGTATTTTGATTGCATTTTGGTTTGAAAACCAATTCGAGTTATACGTGTTGTTTTTGTGTTTAACTAAGCAAAAAATTCTAATCGAGCTTATTCGAACTTCTTGATTACTTCGATAGGGCCTTGCGATATTTACCTTCCGCCTTCATATGAGTTGGTTTAAAGGGCAAAATGCCTAGTATCTACTGTAGAGTAGTTTAGCGCATGTAGTTATAGATAAAGATTAAGATAAGGACAAAGATAACTATAAAGATAAGGATAAGAATAAGGACAAAGCTAATGATAGAGATAAAGCTAAAGATAAAGAAATATATATACATAGATAAAATTAAACGTAAAGATAAAGATAACAATAAAGATAAAAGTAGATGTAAAGATAAAAAAAATATAAAGATAAAGATAATAATGTAGCTAAAGATAAAGATGCAGAAAATAATAAAACCACAGATAAAAATGTATATAAGGATAAAAATAAAAATAAAGATAAAGATAAATTTAAAGGCAAACAGAAAGATACATTTAAAGAAAAACATGAAGATACAAATAGATTGAGATGAGGTAAAAAAATAGTAAAAAAATACCTACATCCACATTGTAAAAAGAATCAAAAAGCACAAAATTGCGCAACAGCAAAAAGTGTGTATATAATAACGCAAATGCATAAATCTTATTTTAATAAACACTTTTGGTCACAAGACAGTCTGAATGGTGCCAGCTGGCCAATAAATAGGACTCACAAACCTTTATTTTAGCAACAGAAGTGAAATTCTGACTATAACTAATAAAATTCACAACGCAGTTTCATCACTAAAAAAAATTACATTTTCTGGGTAAACAATTTGAATGCCGATATAAATAGAGGAACCATTCAAAAAGCATCACAAACACAAATACCTAAGAAATGTGGTAAATTTAATGGGACTTTGAAAAGTTTGAGCATCGAAACAAGCGCACACCAAGTATTTGGTTGAAAAAAGAAGGCCGAAAAGGCAAACGTCTGGCATCAGCTGTTGATAAGTAGTATTTGCTTGGGCCGCAAGATAGGCAATCTACGCTCATGAGCTATTAGAGCACAAACAAATTCAAAAAGGAAGCAAAAAGAGCAAAAAACAAACAACTACGAAAAAATGCGCCACAGAGAAAGGTAAATACAAAAGAGATCAGTAAGTGAAACCGTTAAGTCCAAAAGCAAATAGGCAAATGATAGCGGCAACCACAAATCCGACTTACAAGAATATAATAGAATGCAAATCTGTAACACGTGACGTTTGTTGCATAGTTACAACAGAAAAAATAGACGACGCACAAAATATCGGAAAAGAAATTAAGTGAAAAAAGGCACAAAAAAGCGTCTAGGGTAGCAAACAACACAAACTTTACTTTTTGCTTTCACTTTGCTTTTGTAAGCGCTGCCAAACCGCCTTTAAGTATGTTCAGCAACATAATTTTTTTTGCCACAAATTATTAATGGCGATTCTCCTTTCACTCTTTTTTTACTTTTTACGCTTTGCTTTGTGCCCAGCGAGTGTTTGAAGTGTTGGTTATTGTATTATCACAAAAATCATTATCAGAAAGTTATTGCTAAACAAAAGCCATAACAAACTGATGTTACACGCCCTTTTTTCTCCATGCCATAAATTTCTGCGCAACGGACAAGTGGTAAAGTTTGCATTTTATTATAGATTATTTGCTTTGTATTGCGAAAAGCTTGCTTAAAAAACTGTTAAACTTTTCCAATTAGCGCCACAAAGTAGACAACTAAGAACGACGATGTGAAAGTAAGCATGGTTATGAAAACGGAATGAGCAAAATAAATGGCATAAAACTCCGCTTAGACTTTCAGTGTAGAATATGAAATCAATTTCTATGATAAAAATGATTCCGAGAAATCGAAATCGAAATACTTCGCAATAACGGGCTGAGAAAGCTGCCTTTGGAAGGTCGAATTATATTTGGGTTTTCAGTTTTTGAGTCTTTATTATTGAAGACGCTCACCTTTGAAAGCCACTTGTATGCGCGATATACATTTGTTTAAAAATTTAAAAAAAAAATTGCCTGCATATAGACTTGTATAAAAAATAGTCACAAATTTGTTGCCTACAACTAGGCGCTCATGCGTGTTCTACACATGAACATATTTTATTCTCACAAAATAAACTAATACTGTATTAAATTTTAAGTAGCTTACATAATAACAAAAATGTTGCCTACATTTAGGCGCGCAAAAAAAATTATACCGTTGCTGTTCTGTTTTGTTTTTTTCTTACTTGTTTTTTCACTTCTTCTTCGCCTTATTTTTTCCCATTTTTACATAAGTTTTGTATGCTAGAGTTTGCAAAAAACCTTACTGTTATTATTATTATTTCTTTTCTTATTTCTACTCCCGTCAAACAAGCAACACTTGAGAGAGTTGCAAACTTTCATGGCAAAATAATGCTTTTTTGTTATTTAATAAATTAAAACTTTATGCAAATAACACATCGAAGCTAAGGCAGAGCTACAGCAAAGGAAAGGTAACAAAAAAATGACAACAACAACAAGCCAGCAAGAAGATCAAGTCGAAGAGGAAGTTCGCAAAAATAATAAAATGTGGCAAAACTCAAAGCGAATAGGTGGCCTGTAGGTATGTGTGTGGTAGTGGCAGTAAAAGTAACAAGGTGGTCAAAGTGTTTAAGATATCAAAACAATTTAAAATACATTAACAACAACAAAAGCCTGTCACATAGCTATACTTTTAATATTAAATATTGTTTCCTGAACTTTTACAATTTAATTTTTTTCTTTTATGCAGTTGTTTTGGTTTTTTAAACGTTACCGCTTTGCTAGGTCGTCAAGGGCAAACGCTCGAAGGTGTAATTATTTCAAAGTTTTTAGTGCAGCCATCTGCCATGCTTATTGATAAGCGGAAGCGTGTGTAAGTATGCGCAAGCAAGCGCTGACCACGGAAATAACTTGAAAACCGAAGCAAAAATCAGCAACTTTCTACAAACTACTTACGTGCTGGCAAGCAGAGTTGTATGCACATATTTAATTTACCGCTTAACTACTCAAAGTGGCGCTGGACAGCTGGAAATGTGGCTGGAAAAGTTGCAGGGAAATTAAATATGCGAAAGCAGCTTCGAGAAAATGGAAAAAATACTGTGCGGCATAAGCTGTAAGTCTGTATTTTTGTAGTTAATTTTTAACGTTATCTACGCGCCGTCACAACTCTAGCGTGGTGAGGCAGAAATGCCGCAAGCAACTGCTGATATTGATGGAAATCATTTATGTTTGAGTAAAACATTTTTTTGTGAAAACTTTCGCTCAACTTTTGATGATTGATTAAGCTTTGAGAATATTATTTGTTACCAAAAAATAAAGTTTACATTATTAATAAGCAAGTTTTCATCAAAATGTTTTATTATGTATACAAGGTCGCATCAACTGCATGAACAACTGAGTGACTAGTAGGCGTGTATACAGACAGACGTACGGACAGACTGACTTGGCTAAACGACTCAGCTCGTCGCGCTGAACATTTATGGATATTATAATATATAGAGCTTCCGACTTTTTCTGCTGTGTGTCCCAAATAAAACACAATTTCAATTTAGATAACTGAATGTATGAAAAATTTAGCATACTTTTACCATTAAACCATATACAGTTGCATAATCTTCGTATGCGCTTAACTTTTTTAGTTGAACACTTAAGTCGGTTTATCAATATCTACAACGCAATTTCTTCAACGCACACGAAGTCGTGAAGAAACACTACAGAAAAACTTCATTTTCAATTCATTTGAATAGCAGTTGTAATGCGCCATAAAGTATGCAGCACTTTTTTGCAAACCTCAACAAAAACCATGAAATTCCTGCACAAGTGCAATTCTAACAAGTATAGCCAGAGACAAATGCGCTGCAGTTAATAATTTCGTTATGCATAACATAACTCAAGGCGCACGAGCAAGTATGCATATGAATAAGAGCGAAATTGTAGACAATACACACTGCGACAAAAAAAGTTGAAGCGATAGTTTGAAGAGGAAAAACTTTACTAGTATAAAAGCGGAAGTTTTTTTTAAAGCGAGTTAAAGCAACATGCTGTAGAACGCCCAAAACTAGGCAATGAAAAGTAGACTAAATTTTTTATGATTAATTTAACAATCGTTGAACAGTATACAGTAAAACTAGTTTTACTTGGATGTAAGTGTGTTTAAACTACGTATTAAAAGTCCAGCCACTCAACTGTGCCACCAAAAAAAAAAACTACTTATCAAAAAACTATATGACTATATGATCCTTATTATTTTTCTTATACCCACATATACTATGTGATACATTTATGCACATTTACGAGCTTGTTTATCTCATTGTGCCCTATTCCAATTGCCACTTGTCTTTGCGGCAGTTGCATGCCGCATTGTGCAGAAGCACCACTTACCACATGACATAAGCGTGGAAATTGAGTATGAATGGTGGCACAAGTGTCAGCTGAAGTAGTCACAAGCAAGCAAGCAAGAAAACAAGAACGTGCCTCTCAGTCTGTGGCCAAAAAAACATAAAAGCACACAGACATATACATAGCTCTTTAAGTGCCACACTGACAGGCTGCGACTGTTATGTGTGCTGATAGTTTTCTACAAAAGAAGTGAAAAGCAGACATGTACTATACTTGGCATTGACATGATTTTAAGTGCTGTGGCATTGAATTTCAACTGAAAAGAATTTTTGTAGCAATAACATGAAAAAGATATACACTGATGTTGATGCACTGATTGGTGGCTTAAACTATTGGCCGGCTTGTTACTCAATTATGTTATTAGTTCTTGAACTGTAAAGAGCAAAATGACTTTATTATAACCAATCAAGTTAATTTCCTTTGGCCTGGCTTATAAGGAGCTTAACAGGGGATTGGGAAGTAAGATACACTCACAGTTTATGCTCTAACTCTTCACAATCTTCAATGTAATGTAGTCTCGGAGAATAGGGTCTTGTCATAATCCCTATCAAGTCATTGTATACTGCTTTTCTATTATGACACTTTCTTCAAAATATCAAAACAATTATGTGAATACATACAAACGTTACAACGCTACAATGAGCCCAGTGGTCTTCTTGAGGTTGAAAAATAAAGTTTTCTCTAAAATTTATTATTTTGACTACACGTTTAGTCTATTCCGAGTCCCTTTGTAAATTCGAAAATGTTGAATGAATTTTGAACAGTTCATAAATTTGCAAAAATGCTGCCGTTATACCAAAGTCATAATTCAGAAGCACATATTTGATAATTGTGATTTGTTGTGAACATTAGGAAGACCTTTCCTGTGAACAATTTACGTTCGGTAGATATGACTTTTCAGCAATGTTGACTGCCAAAAAATACCGTTAATGCCGTAAAAAAGCAAAATATTTTCAGAATTACGAATATTTGCATGGATTAAGCAGTCATTGACATAAATAGTACCGTTAAAAACCGTTTAGAATTGAAAGTGGCCGCAGGAAACAGCAACGATTACTTGCAAATGCGCCGCATATAAAACCTACATTTGTAACTACTTACTGCTACAAAATAATAATTTCCAAGTTATGTAGAACAAAAACACTATTAATTTAACACACTGCCTGCAGGCATTAACAAATGAAATGCGCTACCCACAAAGACGTTAACCAGCTCGGACTCAACTAATGCCACATAAATTTACACAACTGCAACTGCTTGCGACATCAGCCGTCAAACGTGGCTTTTCAGTCATAAAATTTGCTTGCTGTGCGCACATTTCTAGCCTTTTTACGACTACTTCAGTGCTTTGTCATAATTTCCGGTATGCGCGACTCAAACGGCAGCATAGTAGAGAGAATATCGGAAATGTAGGCACATTACAAGCGAAAACGTACATATAGGCGAATATGTAAATTTTGCAAAAACAGTTTGCCTTATTATAAACCACAAAGAGTTTGATGCCAGTCATTTATGCCTTACACATACGTGTGCCTACAACTATGTTGCTCATACGCAGCAGCGCACGATAGCAATTTCATTGCTACTATTAAAACAGCACAGGCATACTTAAGTGCACTCACATAAAAATATTCATAGTAGTAGTAGTAGCCGTCAAGCAATGCGGCTAAACGAAATTAATAAAAATTATGCCGGCTAAATGCACTTTAAAATAGCAAATATCTACATTTGAGTCGGCATTCCAGTGCGCACATGTGTGCGGAATTACGATTAATATGATTTTAGGTCGATCTTATAGTATGAGAGTGCATTGTAGCATGTAATGCGCTCAATTAAAGTGTAGCTGCTTTAAGTATGCGTATTTGCATATATATACATACATATATATGTATTTGTATATATGCGTGTATTAGTTTAGTACTACTTTGCCTTGAGTGCTGTCAATTAATGGTTGACTGATTGGGCATTTTAGGCGGAATAAAAGTAAACCAACTCACGCGCATACACTTGCATATATATGTATCTATGTATGATCACATTTGAGTGTGCCTTTAAAGGTTTTACTTAAGGGTACTTTTTAGCGTTAAAAGTGATTTTTTTAAGCTGTTAATGTGCCACCATTTTACTGCATGGGTTTTTGGTGAGATTTGATATGGCAATGTATTGTTCCTGTAAAAAGCAATGTTAGTATAATGGTGAATATTACATGCAAAAATTTACAAATATCGGTTTTAGGAAGTTTTTTTACCAAAAAAAAATTAAATTTTCAGACTAGTATATATGCACATTAAACATTTCAGTAGAATCTCAAATTCCAGAACCAAGTATTTACAAGCTTTACAAAATTTTGTTTTTTGAATATCTCACGCTGGTTGCATTTACTCCCTAATCGAACATTTGAAATGTGACTTAATGTTTTTGTAGTCCTAAACTACTAACTTAAACGTAGGTTATAATTCAGCGAGCTTTCCAGAACAGATTACACAGCTTTTCAGAGCTTTGTAGAACTAGCTCGAATTTAAAAAATATACGGTCTTGTATATCTTACGCCTCGTCCACTTAAGCTCTCAAAGTTTATTGGTTGTTATAATTATATACTCCCGATTACCGTTGTCAGTGCATAGTAGCTTAGAAAAACATTAGTTCTGTTTCAGTGCGCTTCTCTGATTAGAGAACAGATTGTGGTTAAGCGAGCTGCTTAGAGTGAGAATTATGAAAAGCTTTTGTTTTTATGAATCACTCACGCTGGTTGCATTTATCTGCTTAAAGATTATTTTGGTGTTAGAAAAACTATGTATGCCTTAGGCTACCAAGTAAGATGATACGTGTAATTCACTGCGCTTTTCTGGGCTTTTCAGAACAGCTTAAAAGTTATAGAGCTTTTTCTGAGCTTTATAGAACAAGTTTACTAGAAACGCTCATGCCACCTAAACATGTGCGTCGTTTCTAAAAAATGTGACCACGTTTGGAATTAGCGTCTTCAGCAAATCCTATTATCTTACTAAACGACATAATTATCTTTTAAATTATGATTATTTCAGCATATAATTAATTATCTTACAATAAAACCGAAAGAATTTGCGTCAATACCTCGATGTATATTAAGACACTGATTATACATAGGTCAACCACAAATATCACAAACTATTACCTCAAAATGAATAGAGGAGAGGAAGGAGAGAATAGTGGTAACGTGTAATTTCAAAAATATTTTGATAATTTCAATATATTCTAGAGTTGTCGCGTATCAAACCTATATATATATATATATATATATATATATATATATATATGCATACATTTCTATATAAATATATCTACTAAATTAGTGAAGCCAACTAGTAATTGTGGTTCGTTTCAACTATTCACTTATGTGACCTACCTAGCAAGCTGGTCAGCATGTCCATTGGAAATTGCATAAGTTCTATTAACAAATATATGTGCTCATGTTGATGACTGTGCATATATAAATATATAAATATATAAATATTATTTCTAATGATGCTAGTTATTCGTCTGTATATTACTGTATTTATTTGCGACGCAATTATGCATTTATATTTATATATATATATAAATGATATATTGTAAGATTAATTATATTATTTGTGATTAATAGTCTAACGAGCTGTATCCAAAGCCGCAAGGAATTTGCTTGCTACACTTGTCCAGTTAAATGAATGAAAACCAACCTGTTTGGTGGTTCACAGCAACAGAAGCATATGTAAATGGTAGGAGTATATGTGATTACCAAGATAATTGTACATTGCTATCTGAAATATACCGTTATAAAGAATTTTCGGCTCAAGAGCGTTGGTCAGCTGGCAGAGAGCAGAACTGGATTACCGTTTGACATGTTGCAAAAGTTTGTGTAGCAGAGTGAGAGTAAGTATGTGTGTGTTCAAGGATATATGTCTATAAATATATTTATATTATATATTATATATATATCAAAAGCTTAAATTGGGCAGTGCTGCCACAATTAGTTAACACTAAATGCGGTGGTGTTCATTTAATACAACAGCATTGTTGGAGATTAGAGATCACTTCAAACATTTAGAAGAACTGACACCGGCAGAATAGTTCGGCAGAACTACGAAAGGTGTGCGAGTAACGAAATAGTAAAGTCGAAGCAAGAAATGAGATGTTGGGTTTTTACATCACATTCCACAAACGGCAGCACTTAGAAGGTTGCCTTAAGGAAAAGGATAAACTCATACAAGTGCTCCTTTAAATGCCAGCACTTTGGGGAAAGTACAAAGAAAACTTCAATATTTACAAAGTAAAGGTTGGTCATATGGCAACCATGAAAAACCAGTATATTCGCCTAAGACTCGTATGAAGTAGCTGACAAATATATAGAATCTTCACGATGTCGCACCAACTTTCCATGCCAACTCAGGTCTTACAGTCAATTTTGCTTTTGGTAGAAGTAAAAAGCGATAAATCGAATGCCGGTGTGAACAAGCGCAGTCTAGATACTTGACTAAATCGTAGTTATCGAAACATTGTCACATCCTTAACAGACATGACCCTTTCCATAACCTCTAATGACATTCATCGAAAACATCTTTCTCCGCGATCTTCCTCTAAGCTTTCTTCCTGGATTTAATGTCCGCTGATAGCACTGAAGCTCATCGGTTTCTGAATAGTCTTTCCAGAGCACGCGCAAAATAATAGCAGAAGTTTTTCAGTGGCCTTAAAGTCATAACCAGACTTTATAGAATTTTGAAGCGCACAAGTTTCCCTTGCAGCTTTTAAGCTCGGAGGATGGTATTTTTTAAGTTTAAGTACTTAGTATACATATTTCTATGCACCTAAATATCTTATATGTATATACAATAGTAAAAGCTTATAAATTTCATTAGTTGGCGACTGAATTATCTATGCTATAGTATATATGCCATGTCATTTGTTGAGAATGTGGTCAGCTCGTATACGTAATTGGTCACGTTAAACACGGTTATTAACAGAGTAATGACAAAAGCAAGCCTACAATGCAGTAAGGAAAGACAGATAGACAAACCAAAAATTATAGAATTAGCTATTTGTATACGTTTATATATGTACAATGTTAAGTGTGACAAAAATATGAATTCATTAGAGCTATCTGATACTGTCAGTTGTCAAGATAATATGCATACGTTATTGCTCATTTGCTTGACATTTAATAGTTTAATATGCACTCGGGACACATACCTACACGACTGGTGACTGACTTAGTTTAAGACATTTGTGCAAACGACTTTAAAAGCAAAATAGCCTAAATTCAGTATAGCATATGTATTACTTTGATTTTTATTTAAGAGCTAAACATATGTATTATACCCTTTTATAAATAAATATCTTTCAAAAATCTTTTACTGCCTTAAAACTAAATAAAGTTTCCAGAAATTCTTAACTAAATGTAAGATATTTTTAATTTACGCTAATATATTGTTTAGACTTACATCGTTTTTCTATACAACCGCATTTCGTGCACATTTTGTACTAAATATATTTCGCAATAATTAAAATTTATTGGGTTGAAATGTATAAATGTAGCTCGTTAACCTGATGTTGTCTAACTAATATGTAAACGTGATATTATATCTACAAATATTTATCGAAATGTAAAAGTGCAAATTAAGCAAATTTATTGCATTTAGAAATAATTAAATTATGTATTATCACATTTCAAGACGCTCCATTCCATTGTTTGAGAAAAAGCTAATGGCCAAGGTGTTTATGTTTACATGGATTAGTGAATCTGCAGTATTATTGTAATTAAACTATGATTTAATATCACACTAATTTATATATATACATATAGGTATAAGATCATTGTGAAGGCATGAATCAATCAATATCTAGCTGGTACACAAACCAATCGTTTATTTAGCTGTGTTCCACAAGTTCATAATGTTTATAGTTACCTTAAAAACGATATTTTAATTGAATGCAATAAAATAATTATTTAAAAAACTTTTTTTTAATAGTAGGGCTATATGCACAGACATTTCTAAAAAAGCATAGTAGAGGCATGACTCATTCATGAATATCTACATCGTTCGCAAACTATTTAACATTCATTTTGCAATCGTTATTTCGTCTGTGTTCCACAAGTTCATAATGTTTATGTACTTGAAAAGCGAAAATTTTAATGAATCAAAAGAATTATTGAAAACAATTGTTTTTTATAGTAGAGCCTATATTATTAGACATTTTTATGCATGAAATGTTTACAGCATCTTTTCAAACAGTTCTACATTTATTGAACCAAGTTACTGTAAAGTTTGTCAGCCATTCGACAGCAGCTATATGACAGGAGACAACTGACAGAAGCTTTGACTGTTAGATGCCAGTATTGACAGTGTTGAGGTGTTTCGAACTCCATTACAAATAATGTTTAATGATGACAACTTTAAATTGTTTCTTAGTTAATCATTTTTAGGGATCAGCTTACATAAAAAGGTTGGATTAGTTAAAGTCCAAAGGGAATTTTATATCTGCTTAAAGAACTCCTTTGAGCATTTGTTCGGAATACTTGATTAAAAACGGTGAAAGGAATTATGTTATTGAAAATTGTCGTAACAATACAAAGGCTATACAAAACAGAGATGATAATACGGATTTTAAGTTAATTTTAATATTTCCAAACGAAACATCCTAAAACTAGGATTGGATAGGAATTAAATTTCTCTGACTAAAAAAAATGGAAACCCTTGATAATGTCACCAGTAATTAAAGGCTTCATATGAAAAGTGGGGATTTCAAGGCATTAACGTGATGTTCTGTATGATTTCAAGTAGTCTCTTAGAATATGTGATAACCGATAGAAATGTATAAGCAAAATGCACAACATAATAAGACAAATCAGGTTTAATGACCTACTAGAGCTATGCGACTCTACAAAACTTAATCAAAATTCCTCCACCTCCTCAATAGCAATTATAATGAAGTCATATAAAACTCAAACAAAAGTTGTGCTGCAAAGAAAATGCATTTCAATGCTTGGAAACTACATGCTCGGTTAAGTTCAACAACTCGGCACGAACAATTAAACTGTAAGACAAGAAAGTGAAAAATTAAATGAACTCAAACCCTTCTCCCAACTCTACACCACTTTAGCGCACTTATGCCTTGCTATTTACACACACTTGAGTGCATATCCGTCTCCGAGCAAGTTAATTGCTGAATATGAGCGGCTGCTGGAAGAGTTCATCATTGCATGAATTAGAATTGTACAACACTTGTGTGCAAAATTACATACAAAAACAACAGCAGCAACAGTAAAAAGAGCAAGAGAAATGACAACGACAACGCATGCATGAAAATTCATGAATAATTGCACAAATCCGTTGCGGAAGGCGAAGTAACGCAAAAAAGCTTCCAGAGCGCGACGAAAGCTACGCGGTAGTTGACTAAGAGAAATGCATGTAGTGGAAAATTCAAATATGCGAGAAACAATTAAAACTGCACAGGAAGCAAGGATGTAGGCAAGGAAATTGCAAAAAGTCAAACGCTCAAATTTTCTAACTCTTTAGTCGAATTAAGAGGCGAAGAAAAAATTGAAAAGTACTAGGAACAGCATTTGCAGTTAGGCTTGGCACTTTTGACACAATTTGTATCAGACAGTTACCCTTCACGAACACAAAGATTTCTTACAAGAACTGTGAATAATTTTCTTGGAGTTTGCACCGCTGCCTTGAACAATAACCTATGCCTCATTTGGTGAAGATATCTCATCAAATGAAATAGGTTTATATACAAGCATTTTATTCCGATTGTCAGCTATATGCTATAGTGGTGGTGGTACTTTAAAGGTTATGTGGGTCTTACTGCTAGAATATCTGGTTAAAAAGACGTTAAACAGTCAAACAAGCTCTAGTTATATTGAAATTAAAAACTTATACCTTAAAATTTCACAACTCTTACAAGATTTAAAGCTTTTATGACTTTTAAAAAGTTAATATGTACTCATAGACAATACAACATCTCTCTATGCAACTGTTGAGCTTGCGCATACACATACACTTTATAACAGTTACATAGAAACATGCAGAGTAAACGGATCTGCACCACAGCTTTCAAAAATAGTTTCATTGATTCTTTTCAAAAATTCTTCCACATACATGCTTTTACGTGGGTAAACATATAGCATAGGTATATTTACAGCAGCTTCAACAACACATGCAAACTTCAATAGTTTCAAACTCTCACATATACAAAAAAAAGGATGTATTGTACATATATATATGTTTCCGCTCACAAAATATTGGGTTGAAAGAATTGCACCCGCTTGTTGTTTGTACTTTGTGCTTCATTTGTTCACTGTCTAGCCATTTTCACCTGTATGCACACACACAAACACAAGCATACATGTATGTGTATTAAGTTATCCCTTTTGTGTGCAAGAGCCAGTTGAATGGCTGTATGGAGTATATTTTGTGTGAGCAGAACGCGTCTATTTGCTGATGCAGAGCTAATGTATTATTCAGCACTGAATGGCGCACTCGTTTGCTGGATTTCTACAGAACTTTAAAAAGTTAGAGCAGACATTGAGTTCAGCTTAAAATTGATTTGGATTAAATTAAATGAACTGAACGAATAATTAAATGGTATTTCAAACTGGTAATGGTACATAAAATATAGTCAAATCTAACACTTACAATTATATATGGTATATGGTAAGATATATCCATTTTATTTTAGTAAATTTTTTTAATTTTATCTAATAAAACGTATTAATATTTCTTCTTTTAGGTATACTTATTTACCCACAACTTTGATAAAAGCCTTGACGAAACCTTTAATGAAAGCGTTGGTTGAAGGTTTGATGAGTACTTTGGTATAATTCTTGATGAAAGCTTTGGTTAAGGCTACAATTAAAGTTATGGGGAGAGCTTTATTATGAGCTTTAATAAAAGTTTTGATGAAAGCGTTGGTTGAAGATGTGTTGAATACTTTAGTAAAATTCTTTATAAAAGCTTTGGCTAAGGCTATAATTAAAGTTATGGTGTGAGCTTTATTGTGAGCTTTAATAAAAGTTTTGATGAAAGCTTTGGTAAAAGCTTTCGTGAGAGCTTATTGGGAGCTTTGATGAAAGTCTGGTTAGGGCTTTGTTGAAAGCTTTGGTTAGAGCTTTATTGAGAGCTTTGATGGAAGTTTTGATGAGAGCTTGGATGAAAGATTTGGTGAAAGCTTTAAAGAAAGCAGGTTGAGTTACAATGTAATAAGTCTGAGTCTGGTCTTAAGATCTAACCTCACAGTTTTATTACATCAAAATCAGTCTTTTGATTAAACAATTTAAAATTTTGAGACTTTTGTTGATTTTGTAAAAAAGAATGAAACACCATTCGGATCACAACGATTTATTTTGCTAGCCGCCTTATGAACCATTTATTGGTATTTTCATGTTGAGAAACACTAATTTTTTGTTTTTTCAAAATATACTAGTGTCACCCTACCACTGCAAGGGTGTTGAACTTTGTACTTACTCAAAAATATCTTAACGGAATCAAAGGTATATATGGTAAAATAATATTTTTAATCTATTACCTGTTGAGTAATAAAAATATATTCAATATCGAATAGTAATAAAAGCCTTACTTAATTTAGTCAATCCCTGAGTAGCGTTAGCTTTTGTTGCCTCAAACTTTATAGTCTATGCTCCAATGTTGAGTTTTTAATATCTTACTAGTCACTCTGTAATTCGACAACTAAAACAGATAATTCTTATTAGATTGGATTGGATATTGAGCAGCTGTTATGGTATTCCCCGCTTCTGTATTGACTCTATTCACATGGCCATACTGCCTCACATAATCCAGTTATTTTATTGTAATGTGCTCTGATAAATGCCACAGCGAACACCATTTATCACAATGACATTTAGACAGTAATTATAAATTAGCGAAATTACTAACCCACTCAAAGCTGACAGTCAAATTAAGTACAGTTATAATACAAAAGCAACATAATCAATTGCAGTCGTAGCCGAATATTGAAATTCCGATAGCAAAATTTATGTTCCACACAATTGAATATTTTAACAGCTAAGTAATGCCATTAAATTTAACAAGCTGACATAAGGGCGTATGTGTGGGTAGCACCATTTGTTGTTACTTATACACATAAATATAAATGTATTTGAGTACTTATGTAGAATTTAGTGCATGCTAATAAATTTCCTATAACTGCATTTCAGGCTAATTTCCATATTGAAATATAATAAATTAATTTTACGCGTGGCATAAATTAAGAGCAGATCTCAAATGAAAGGTCATATAAATTCGTTGGAAAATTTTGTATATAGTTTTTACCGCATTACTAATCTGAAAGGGCAACTGCAGTAGCTGAGTGCTGTTTATATGACAACTACTTTGTAATTGTGGGTTGGAAACACAACAGCAAGAGAAAGTCTTTAGTTATATAATTAATGTTTTTCTTGAATTTGTCAGTATTGATAGTTTGTAGCGTAATTTAGGTAAAAGAAAATGTTCTGTATAATGATTTTTTTCGCGTCATCTGACCTTTCTCCATTTTATGGTTACTTCAGATTCAGTAAAAAATTTCTGAAACCTGTCTTGTTTCATCAAAAAAGTGACTAACATATGTGGTCCCTTTTAAGCACAACAATAAGCAATTGGATTACTCATTTTTAGTGTTTTGATTCTTAAAGGTGACATTTATAACTCGTGCTTATTGTCTCATGAACTCGAGTTTATTGATGATTTCTGGGCTTAGCGATAAGCACTAATCACACATGCAGAGTTTATCATAAACATTTTTTCTTTAACTCGGGTTAACCATATAATTTTTTTTTTTAACTCGAGTTTAACATAAAAAGGACCCATAACCACATTTTGCCACTATAAGTTTTTACTCCATTGAAATTCTCCTTTTTCAAAACCCTTGGATATATGTGGCTTAACGGAAAGGTGATAAATTTATATTCAAATAAAGTTCATTACCAATGATTTAAGAATAGTTTTACGACAACTCAGCATTAGAGCAACAGAAAAGAATATATTTGGTATTCGAAAAAGTGCCATAGGCAGTCTATGTATTTACATAAGCTACAGAATTGGCTTCATAAAGGGTACGAGATTATATAAGTGCAAGAAATGATATCTTGCAAAATAAAATTAGAATATTTTTTGAAAAATTTGTAGATGAATTGTATATTTAAATTGGTTAATCAAACTGATATATTTTTAGTGCAATTAATAGCCAAATATTTTGATCATTATTTTTTTAAAACAATAAATCATATATTGGCTATTTAATTTAATTAAATTAATTATTGTTTAAGTTTGTTTAATTTTATATTATTTTATTTGTATTGATTACAAGCAAGCAGACATTAAAGAATTCAGTTAAATTTCATTTTTAACTCTCTTGCATAAATTTTCCATAGAAATTTGTAATTCATGTCGAAACTTTAGTGGAATCATTGGTAATGCATGACAAGTAGTTTTCAGTTTCTAGTTGAGTAGTATATAGAATACACGCCTGGCATGTGGTTGGCAGTAATGAGCAGAATTTATATACTTTAATATTTATAAATGGGAAAGTACCAACAGGAAATCAGAAACACACACACATACCGGCAGTTACTCATAGACTCACTCACTTACGATTAAACAGCACTATTGAGGCATATTTCTGAGCCTACAAATTTAGATATATGTACACGAATACACACTTGAACTTCGACTAAACATATTGTAATGGAAAATTCAACAGACAACGGAAACTTTTCGCTTTTTACATCCGCTGCGTTAGAAAGTTTTATGGCGCGACTGGAGCTCAGCGTGGGTGCTAGTTGCGGTTGAGAGATACAGAGCACAATTAATTAACATTCATTGGTGAATTTCGTACGAGTAAATAATTGTTTAAATGCTCTGAATCATTCGCGGTTTTTGGTATTTTTCAGATAAAGAAAAGTTTCATCAAAATTCGTATAGTCTATACTAGAAGCTGCATAACTTATGCTGACGGAATACAAGTTCGGTGTCTTTTCGGTTTCATAGATCAATCTAACGTTAAAACAATCTTATGGCTGCTTGATAATTTCTGCTAAGCTCTTTCGGTAAACGGCGGAAAAACTGCTGCACTGGAGTAAGGGTTTTATTCCTAAAATACTTCAAATAAAATATATTTCGTGGTATGAAATAAGTCAGTGAACTTCTAAGCTGTATCAACAAAATACTGCTATAAGGGAGAGACCCAAAAAGCACCTGAATATATTATAACTGCTGAAAACATAAAATACGACTTGTTTTATAAATATCGACTCTCTGTCATATTTTTGTCACTCAATCGCTAAGTCTTGTTCCCTTGCTTGCCTCAAATTTTTAGATGTTCTTGAAACTCCTTGGAAATAATGATGTGGTCCCTCAAAAGGCAATCTAGTTATTAGAAATCTACTTGAAAATAATGATGTGATAAAAAAGTGTACTTAAAATTCACCCATCTTTAATAAGATTCTGCTAGAAACCATTTCGCCGAAAATGTGTTGAAATTCGTAATAAGTCTTTTCAACTAAAAAATAATTCCACTCAATAAACTTTTCAAAGCGCTACAAGTGAAATTTATATTATATTAAAGTGGAACTAGACAGAAAGCCTTAATTATATATCACTTTATAAAAATTCCGAAGCAAATCTTATTAGTGATATAGCCATATACCCAATTTTCTATACGCGTCTACTTTTAAGATAAAATTCCACTAATACTAATCACATCAATTTAAAATTTTGCGGCCATGCCACACGCCTCTGCCACTTAAGCCGACTGACTACTAAGTTAATCCTTTGGAAATTTATGTGACCTGTCAACACTGAGAAGAAATGAATGAAATGATGTAGCAACTTAAGATTCGCCCGCGGCCGAACACAAGGAAAAGGCGACTCAAAAGGAAAATACATAAAACAGCAACAAAAAAAGAAAAAGTGCAAGCAGAAAGTGCTAAGTGAGAAAAGTGTGTCGCAAAGTTGCGACAATCCAGGCAGCCTATGCCTGTGTACACACACAAACGAATGAGTACTCGTTTTGCAGCGGCTAAGTAAGTTGATAGAAATGAAGGCGAAGACAAAGTCAAAGTAAAGGCAGCTGGAAAAGTTTTTAATAAGCGTAAGTTGACATCGGGTCTGTTGATGACTATCCAGCTACTAAGACGGAACGCTGATGATGATCCCTTATTTATTTCATTTACAAGGCATTGCAAGTGTATGTGTGTTGGTGTGAGTTGTCAGCGGCAGCGCAGTTGTATTGACAGCGGAGTGTTGAGTTGAAGTAGTGGTGGCAGCGCAAACGAAGCGTGTACATTTGCGAGCCGGCGACTTAATAAATTGACACTTAATAATGTTGCAAATCCGCTGTGGAGAGGAAATTTTTTGCGCATACAAGTAAAAGCCTTTGTCGTGCGAAAATGTCGAAGAAAAAAAATATATATTTTTCGCAAAGAGGGGATAATGAATTAGCTTTTAAAAATTTTTCTTTATGTATATGTAAGTAAGTATGTATAGGATAGAACTCACATTTATTATGTTAATATTAAAAGAAGAGACCTTTCGGAATAAAAAATGTAAATTGATTTAATTTTCAACTAACTGCTCGTATATTAAGTTTGCCGCAAAGTTTGTAACACTTAGAGTGAAACAAACTGGTAGCGTAGTTTTTGAGATATCGATTTGAAGTTTTGCATACATTTTTTTTTCCGCCGAAACGCTGACATTTGTCGGAACTGTAGATATCAGACCATTATATATGATTATATAGCTGCCAAACTGATCAAACAAAACCAAGTCTTTCGTTTTATTTGTCAAAATATCTTCACGAAATTTAACACAAATAACTGTCTAAGGCAATGATACAATCTTCAAGCATATTCTTCAAATTGGGTATGTTTTCAGTTTTAGTTGCCATAAGAAACGCCCTTGGCAAGGTTATTAAGCTCAATTGCAGCCACAATTAAAGTCGATAAGGTTTTAAAGTAAATTAAATTATAATAAATATTTATATATTAAAAATTCGCCTTCATTTAAACCATATCAAGCTGGAAAGTGGAATTTCGTGCCACCTAAGTGAAATGGAAGTCAGTGATTGATAGTCAATAGGTCTTTCTATGTTCACTACATCGCCTTTAGGAAATGAGAAAAAGATTAGCAAACACTTATACTCTTTTTATCAATTTTTCGTATCTACCACACTTACTAGTATTATATTAAAAAAAAAAAAATTTAAAACAATAAAAAAAAAATTAATAAAAACCCAAAATAAATTCAAAATAATTTTACACAAATTCTTAGCACTTGTAATCCCATATTAACTTTTAACTATTTAAATACTTTACTTTATTATATTTTTTTTATATCAACCTCTTTTTATATCTATCCAACTCCCTTGCTTGCATCAAAGCATCCGGCCACCACTGCGTATACGCAACATTGCTTTATTTGCATAATTTTGAATTTCGGTTTAGTTGAACACATTCTTCCACGCTGCTGTTGTTCACATCATTATTTGCTTCAATCAACTTTTCAAGCTACTTCAGCACGCTGCGCTATGACGCTTATTGATGGCACTTTGTACTTAAACACAATCAACTGGCCAACTAACTGCTCGCCTACTAGCTGGACTACGCTTTTGATATAAGCGCATTGCTGCCGCCGAAATATAATGTTAAAGCTAATAAAAATGACAAGCGATTTTCTTTTGGAAGACTCAAGCAATTTGAATGCAAATTTAGTGGCGTACAAAACAAAACTTTTCTAATTATGGCGTGATGGTGTTTTCTATACACAAAAATATTTGACTGAAATTACAAAAAGATATATTGAAAATTATATAGAAGCAAATAAATAAGAAGTAATGGTTTTAAATAGGATATAAATAAAAAAAAAAATGCTTTAAATATATAATCTTGTGTACATTGCATTGCTCTTATATTGTAGTAGTAGTAGAAAGTAGTCTTTAGTACTTTTAAATCCTTGTGATTACTTTGCGTTGATTATGCTGCTTTGGATAAAAAAATAATACTAAAAGAGTTTTGATATTAAAAAAAAAAGTTTGTAACATTATCTTTTTTAAAAAAAAAGCATACAAGCAACGATCTCTAAAACTCCAAGCGAGGCAAATGTTTTATGCGCTGGCACATGCTTAATTTTTTTTTATAAACAGCATAGATTACACTAATTATGCCATTTACAACATTACTAGCAAAGTTATTAAAAATTCGTAAAAGTTTTATTACTAACTTTTTCACGAAATATTTTTTTTCTTCTTGCAGCTGTGTGTTATTTTTATGCAAATTAATTTAAAACATTTGCATAGCTACAACGAGTTACGCAGTTGGCTTCCAAATTAGTGAAGACTGACGGCTATCACTTTATGATTTTTGAATGCATTTCTTTGCCCAATTCTACAACTTTTAGAAAGCCAAAGCAGAAAAGCTAAAATAAACTTAAAGAAAAAAAACCAAAGCACTTTTTAATTGCTATTAAGTAATAGTATAGTCTATTGAAAAGAAATCAATTATTTTCTCAATAGGTGGCTTTAGTAATGTAAAACTCGCGCTGTATAAGTACGATTGGGTTAAGCAATATGGCGTTAGGAAGATAAGATTGAATACTAAAAAAAGCTCTAATATAGTTTTGTGATGGCTTGACACAGCATTGTGGTGGCAAAACTATGATCAGTATTTATGGTCCTGATATTGTAAAATCCAATCACGCGCAATTGCGTATTTCCGATTCCGTAAGGGTAATTTTGTTGTCAAAGATGCACCACGAATTGGAACACCAATTGTCGACAAACCGTTAAAATAATGAAAATGTTGCAAAGCAGGATCGATTGTTAGTAAGGTTTTGTTATATATTTGGTGGGATTGGCAGCGAATCATTGGCTATGCGTTACTGCTCTACAAGCAAACTCTTGATTTGAAGCTGTTATTTCAAAACTTGAAGGAAGCAATCGCTTAAAAAAGCGCAGCTGAGGCCAACAAAAGAGGAGTTGTGTTGCAACGGGACAAAGCTATTTCACACAGAATGATAGTGATGCACCAGAAGCTCGGTTGGGAGATACTTATGCATTCACCTTAAAGTCTGGGACTGGCATTAAGTGTATAATAGCTCTTCTTCTTCTGTCTATGGCAAATGATTTTGCTGACTTCTTTTTACTAGACCTTATAACAGTGAATCGAATCTTTTTTCACGGCTCGATATGTAAGGCATACACTTTATGGTATATGACTGAAACCAAGCATAATTGAGTTGCTCATGTTAATAAGGGCATACACATTTTGGTAGTCTTTGAATAGAAACTATAGCATAATCTCGAAGTTTTCATGAATTTTCAACATTTTCATAAATTTCGATAAAGCCACTTTACCACGACTTAAGCTTTAATATCCATATTAAAACTTGAAAGCTTCACAGCCAATTAATCTATTGTTTCAATATTTTTAATGTACTTAAAGTCTCATTCAACCCACTCATCACTGAATTGACCTAAATAAATCCCACATCTCACTGCAACATTTTGCTCATTTTTCTACTAAAATCTTATGTATATATAATATACATATGCGCTCACGTTTCCTGAGTACAGCAACGCGATTTCTCCTTGACATGCTTAGCGGAGGCAGCAGCGCTAATATGAAAACACACAAAAAAATGTACAACAGCGAAGCAATGCAACGGCAAAGGAGAGGAAAAAGTGTAGCGAATCGATGTTTCCAGCGTTTCGCAGCAGGCGTACATGCATGTTGCATGCAACAGTGGCAATAATATTGTATGCATGACGATCGTGGCAAATAACACCGTATGCCGCAAAATGCGCTAAATCAGCAGTGGCAACAAGAACAACAAAAACAACGGAGCGATAGTGTTGTTCGTACGCCCCTTGGAGTTGCTGCTGTTGTTGCTGTTGCACTGTCGCTGTTGGATAGCAGGAAAAACACATTGCGAATAAAACACTAAGCACGTACAAGTTGTGAACCGAAACTCAAACAGCAACTGCGATAACAATAACCACTGCTAAAGCAACAGCAACAACAGCAAGCGGCAACAACAATGGAAAGCAAAAAAATACAAAAGCACAAAAACAATCGATGCACGCTAAAGCAGCAACAACATTGCAAAAATAACAACGGTAACAGGCAAGTGCAAAATATTGAGAGGATAACGGTACATGTTTCTATACTAAACTTCGGCTGCATGGTATTGGATCGCGGAATCTGTTGCAGCCCGAAAAAAATACGCCACAATGCGCACACATCGTTCGGAACAAGCGCTCGTGTATAAAATATGCTTATGTCAACAATGTCGCGGTGCTAAATGAGCAGAGTTGCCAACGCGCATGCAGAGCGGCAGATACAAAAATATCATATAATATGCAAAGCCGTTGTCAAGTGCTTCGCCAAAGCTTCCGAGGCACTAAGTATCTACTGAAATCTATATAAATATATCTTACATATGGCAACTCTACTTGCAGCAATGTATTATTTTTTGTTTTTGCTGATTCTTAATAACACTGCAGTCACAGCTGCCTGCAATGCAGACGTACGAGTGCACACATGACATTCATTGATATTTTATTGACAGCGACATGGATGCAACATTTCAACTAAGCAACCGCACAACAACAACAACATCGCAGATGAAAAAAACGCACTGATTGTTAGCTGAAACTAAAAAGCAAAAAACAGAGACAGAGCAGCAAAAGTGCAACATTTCGAACAATGCAAGCGCGCCTTCATTCTAAACAAGCGTATGCTCATGTATGCATGAAATGTCAGCGTGCGTGTGTGTGTGCGTGAAGTCGCTATGCGTTGGTGCACACGAAAGCGCGCGGTTCGCGTGTAGTAAGCATCAGTGTCGATGATTTTTCTGCAAACAGCAGTCTCATTAATATTTCAGCTTTTTGTTTAGTAACGGATTTCGAAAATCAAGTCAGGCACGTGCAATTGAAAATAATGATACCCACTAGTACAAGTGCAGGCGAAGGAAATGAGTAATAAGTGGAATGTAGATTTAACATATTTGTAAAATTGTAGAAAATTATAACAAAATACGTGTTTCTTTTCAAAAACAGTTTTTAAATTAATTTTTTTGTTGAAAAGCAATTATATCGAAAAAAGTTTTCTTAAAAATTGTTTGCTTTCAAATAATTTGGTTTAAAAAAACCAAAAAGTTAAAATAAGAACATGTTTTCGAAATTATTAAAAATTAACGGTATTTTGTTCGAAACTAATTTCGTGTTTAATTTTTTTACTTTTCGAAACAAATTTCTCTAAGAACAGTTTCTTAGATTAAGTTCTTTGGAAGATTTGAATTACTATATCAAAAAAATATATTTTTCGAAATTATAATGTTTCAACACTTACTAATGTTTTCGAAAAAAATATAAAATTTTTTTAAAAGAACAGAACATATCTTCAAAATTGTTAAAAACTAACTGCATTTTTTCGAAATTATTATTTTCTTTAAAATTATTTTATTAAATTAGTAAGATATTTTCGAAGAAATTTTTATATATTATTTAGCAAGAAATTAATATATTTTTCCCAAATTATTATCGTTCCAAAATTATAATATGTTTATAATACACCCGTAGAGTGAAGAAAATGAAAAAGTAACATATTTTTGAAATTGTAAAAAAGTACCTACTTATTCGAATCGAACATATTTTTTCGAAATTATTTTCTTTTGAAGCAATTTTACTTTTCGGAATTAATTACAAAAAAATATTTTCGAAGATATTAATTTATTTTAATTCAAAAAAATGTTTTCGACGAAATTAATACATTGCGATGAGGCTTCGCTTACTACTGTAGTGGAAAGAAATGTGTGCAAATTCCGAAAAGACTAAAACTATTATTGAAAATCTAAAAAAATAAATGACGACGAAAGTATTTTCTACATTTAGTTTTGCACAAAAATTAGTTTCGTATTTATATGATTTTTCTCGAAATTTATTTCTTTGAAATAAGTTTGGAGCTGTTACTTTTTGAATTTATATTTATAAAATCTAAAACATACATAATTCGAAAATATCTTTGATTTTACTTCAAATTTCTTTTCAAAATTAAAATTCTTAGTCTATTGGAATATTAGAAACATTTAATATTTTTTCTTATATGCTGAAAAACAATAACTAAGTAGTTTTTATAGAATTATTCTAAAATAATTTTTGCTAAGTTTTTTCGAAATTAAGTCATTCGAAACCAATTATTTTAAACGATATAAAAATATTGACAAAAGATAAAACTTATATAAGGGACTCTTTTTTTCTGCTTTGAAAATATTTTTAATGAAAGTAATATATATTTTTTGGCAAGTGGTGATATTTTTTTCAAAAACGTAAATTAATTAGAAAATTCGAAGTTATGTATAATATTTTTTTGAATATGTACAAAAAGTAAAAAATAATAGCAAAGAACATCATAGTTTTTATTTCAAAAATACTTTTTTATAACTGCGAAATTTTCGATCATATTGTTTTTGAACTTAAAAGCAAAAATGTTTTGAAATCTTTAAACAAATTGTTATATTGTTTTACTGCTAATGCTTTCACTCCCAAGCCAAACTTTACATACCTTTAATACTGCAGGCCAACAAGCATACTAGTTCACTAGGATTACAGAAGTGCCAAGCGTAAATTTGCTATAAATTTGGCTTTTACTGTAGTATTAATGTGATTTATGTTGATTTTATTTTAACTTGTCCATTTGCAGCAGTGAACAGCAAGCCAGAGTTACCATCAATAGCGCCAACAAAATTTTACCGCAAATGCTTGCGCTCCCCAATACTGTCTCCTAGGACTACTGCATGAGCAACAACCATACTCGATGCATGTTACCAAATTTATCCATACCAGTATAGCCAATACCACTACAACTACCCGCTATAACCACTACTAGTGTTTCGATACCACTTGAGGGCATACGTGTGGTATGAGCAACATTTTCAATATATTTTTATGGATGCGAATATTCGAGTGCATTTAGTCCCTGCTATAAACGCACGCAAATACCTTAATTTAAACATATAAATACCTAACTATATCCACACATATACTTAGACTCATTTAGGTCAACATAAGCCCAGCATTTTGCACTCAAATTACTGATTAAATGTATTTAGTTTTTGTGTAAATTCAATACGCGCATAAATTATGCACTGAACAACTGATGGATTTATTGTATGAACTTTATTCGTAAGCATGCTTAGGCCTTTGCTGCTATTTGATAAACTTCATGCAAATTGACCTATAAAATAGAATTAATTTTAATTTTTTTGTGAAAATAAAATGGTTAAACATATAACTGCATATGTATGTATAAATCGGTGTATTTAAATAAATTGAGTGTTGTTGATTTATGTGTTCAAATTACTGAGGGATTATAGTTTATAAAATTTACCAATTTATTTCATCGTGCGCCAAATTTATTTTTATAGAATTTGGTATATTCGATACGATTTTCAAATTGCTTCACAGAAATAATTAATTTTTATTTGCGGTATTAAATGTAAGAATACACATATATTTTTATTTATGGTACAATTGCAATGTAATGTCGGACACATTATGGTTAACTAATCATATGATGATCATATAAATTTTGAATTGAGCAACTAAAATTTGGTACAAGTTTTTGCAGAAAGCTTACACTAGATGGCGCTGTGTTACAAATTTGAAATTTGTCTTTTTTTTCCACTAAAACATAATAGTTTTAAGAATTTCAAGGTTAAGAAGTCATTTCGTGAACACACATTCAATTTTTGCTTTAGAGTAAGGTTTAGTCTGTGTACAGGCATAATCATAAAAAAGCTAAAAAAGCCCATTTTGGAAAAAAAATAAAATTTCATAGTTCATATTTATTTTCTTTTTAAATGCTTTATAAATGCTTTTCTATTATAGTATGATTGTTTTAGTTTTTTTAATCATTTTCAGAAAAAAATTGGTATAAAAAAACAAAAAAACTAAAAAAATATTTTTGCTGGAAGTTTTTCTGTATCAATTTCATAATATAATATATTTATGACCGCAAGTGTAGAATTTGCTCACAATAGTTTTTGAATTACTCAAACTCTATTAAATATTGATCGAAATCTTTCATTATGTTTAATATTAAAGAACGCAGATAACTTACATACCCGCTTGTGCAGACCTAATTTAACTTTATTAATAAATTATTAACGCCTTATTTAAACAACTACACATAGATGTAAGTGAAAGTATGCACTTTTCACGCAAATGTAATTTTCACTTTCGCTTTCGCATTCATTATTTACTACTACTACTACAGACCTTCACAAGCGCACTAACTGCGCGGTGCAACACAATTTGTGGCAATTTAAGTGCTGCAACATCTTGTAACTACGCCATAAGCCATAACAATTGCAATAGCTGCGGCTGTGAAACAACACTTGCAACGCATAACAGTTTTCCCGGTACATCAGCTTACTCATCTGCATATATACATATAACCCATCCACAAATAAACATATGACTTGCATAAATGCATAAGTTTTGGTATATGTAGCAACAATTGCGAGTTGCACTTATTAACATGTACTCAAAAGTGCACTCGCAAATAGTGCTGTTTGCACACTTACGTATATGTGCGTAGTTTAGCTGTAACATCTGCATTTATGAGTTGCTTGCATACATAAATACTAATGAGCGCCCCAAATTATGCAATGTGCGAACATGAGAAATCTTATTACAACCGCCTCTGCATTTAATTAGTTTTGCGTGTGTGTGCGTGAGATTGGTATGTAAGAAAAGTGCGACTGTGGATAAGTATGTGAAAATGGACCGGCGTAGGGTGTATGCCGACGCAGATTGCAGGAGCCTTTGGAGAAAGTTAAAATGGAGGTATTGGTAAAGCTTTTATAGACAGTTTTCAACGGAGAAATAGTTTTAACTTTAATTTTTCCTTTTACAGAGCTGCTATGAAAGGAGTACAATATACAAATCCCCAAAAAATCAGAGAAAATTACATAAGATCTGTTGACACTTTACTTAAAAATAGTCATGGAAATTTACATAAGATCACAGAAGTTAAAATTGATCTGTTGGAGGCCACGTGTGTTGCTACTGAATTGTTAGTTTCTTCAATATAATCAACTATCAACTTCATCAGCTCTTAACAACTCTAACTTTTTACCTAATATTTCCTGGAAATTTATTTAAACTCAAAACAGTGCTAATCTAAAATGAACATTTTACATCATTCGTATTCACAGCAAAACTCTTTCAACGAAGCATTTTGGAAGGCCATACTTCCTAGTGATGCCGAAAACCATATTTTGCCAATAAAATGACCTTCGAAAATGTTTAAATTTATTCTAAAATAGTTCTTCACTTATTTATAACTAGTACTGAACTATGTAGTTTCAGCTATAACGAGTACCAATTATACACCATTATTAAAAAAAATAATTTATTTGTTACAACTGATTCTGTAAATCTTTTAAAGCTACAAGTATTCCAAAGTTGTATCTCGTTAATATGGAACTAGGCCTCAACTAGCCCCAAACTATATAAAAACAACTAGTACCGATTTAGAACCGTAAACTCTTTTATAATAAGCAAAAATTACATAATCAACTATTTTTAAATGTTATATTGTCAATATGCAACTAAACCGCAACTAGACCTAAAATAACTAGTACCGATTTCAGACTGTAAACTTTCCTATAATAGTCAAAAAGAGCTGTATTTTCTACCCATTTTTCAATAAATCTCTTCTAAATTATTCTCAAATGCTATCTCGTTAATATACAACTAGACCTCAACTAAGCCAAAAAAAAACTAGTATATATTTAAAACTAAAAAAGTTTCTATCATACTCAATAATTGCTTAATTTTTGTTCAACTTTTAAGAACAAATATATTTTGTATAAAAAGAATTATAAAATAATCAGTACTAATCATTACTAATTACTTTTAATCATAATTACTTTTTCACTTAATATGCAGGGGAGCAAGAAAAGCTTTAACAAAAACCTTTCATTGACTTTTGATCACAGTGTAGCTCAGTGTTACTGAGTGCTTACTTTTTATAGAAGTCAATTCCGACCGGCTAATCACATACACACATGTATGTAAGTACTGACTGATCAGCTGTGAGCATCTACGATTAGCTTGTATGTGGTTATATACCTAATAAGGGCACATAGATTGTAAACATTTTTGTTTGAGGGAAGCTTATTTCAGGATTTTGCGAAACTAATGTGTTATCCAGTAAAAGCTTAATTGTATGCCGCACTAAAAACTTTTGGAGTTCTCAAAACACATCATTATTTTGTGAGAGCTTCAACAGCAGTTTTCGTGGCCTGAAATGACCACACAAATGCTGCTGTTACGTGGCAATATTCTGGAACTTATCTGCGGACAGCCTGTAATTAACACAAGAATGTGGAAGAAACATTAATTCTCATTTTCATAAGTTATTCATACGTCATGAGGTACTTTTTTAACATTGGCTATTTAACACTCAATTTGTTATGGAATACTGGACTGCTAAAATATTGGATAATAAGTATAATCAAACAATAGTATGAAGAGTTTTCTTTTGTGCTGTACTAACAGAAATGAAGCACGGTCCTATCGAAAAACCCATTGTATTTAAATAATTGGAGTAAGGCATCCTTGTCACTCCTTACGGACTTCTGATTGCAATGAGACCTCCTGATTGCTTTAAGATAATTAATCTGTCATATTTTTTCTTTGACGATTTACATATACAATTTTATTTACAGTCGAAATATTTATTTAATTATTTTTTTACTTATATTTTCTTTTATTTCGAATTCCCATTCCAATTTAATTACAGTACCGCATATTAATTAAGTTAACCCCAGGTTGTCCTTTTTAATTACCCGCTTCAATGCGCGAACGGTTGCCCAATTCACGTCTACATGAATAATTCTATAGCATATTCCCAGGCGCACCAAGCATATAGCAGCATAACAGCGAATAACCATTTACAAAAGTGGCGTGGGAAAGGCTATTTAATCATTTGTAGAGACAACCAAATGGAATGAAACTGTAGCGAATTGCATAAATAAAATTTTTAAAATAAATTTACGAGAGCAAGCCAAGTAAAGAATGCGGAGCTGGGTAGCTAGAATTTCTAAAGCAGCAAAATTGGTGGTGAGAAGCTCAAACCAAGAAATAAATATATATGTGTCTATAAGAAACTTTTAAATTTTCATGTTAAATTATGCAGGAAAAATAGTAGGAGAAAATATAAAAAAATTAAATAACGGCGAAAATGAATTCCGAGCAAAAGGATATGCAAACAGCAAACCCCACCTCGCCGCTTAAGTCATGCTTTAAGAAAATTAGTGTAGCGTGGCCAACTTTCCATTCAAAATGGACAGCAACAACAACAACACAAACTCTTTAGTTATGCTGTGGGGGTGGCTTTCAGAAGGATAACAATTTATGCAAAACAAACAGGATGACGCAATGCGTGAAAGCCAAATTACCGAACTTCGTGGTATCCTAAAGATAAAAATTCGATAAAAAAAGGCGCTGAAGCCACAAAGAGACAACCTTATCGACCGCGATAAATTCTTGTTTAGCATTTTTGAAATATTTCAAATGACACTGCCCCAATTTTTCTTTGGTTATGCAAATTTTATGCTGTAAATATGCCATACTCGCCACATCTACATACACAGATGCGAATCAACAGTAGCATTTTTATGTCCTGTTTCCTGTTTATCACACACGCCGCAGCGGAATTCATATTTAACCTTATTTTGGCTGGAAAATTGTTGGTTACAAAAGCCTTTGCTGCTTATTGAATAACATTTAACCCGTGCACAGCGAATGAATCAGCTACATAACTACAGATTTATATAAATAAACCTTATATATATTTTCGCTGAATTACTGTGTTGCCTTTCCGCCCATCAATCTGTGGCACTAATTTGCCTTGAATTTCATGCCCGAACTTGTTTTCCATTTAGGCAGTGAAAGGGTCCAAAACTCACATGTAGCTATATATCTATATACATATGTACATGTTTATAAGTTTGCAAATAACTCGCTCTCTTTCTTTGTACTCTATTTTAAGGTTTTTTCAAAGCTTACAATTCGGCAAATGTCATCTTTTTCGGCTCACAAAAGTATACTTTCAATGATAATCAGCAACAACCGAAAAGCAATTTCGGCGCACAAATGTATACTTTGATTTTAGTTCAACGATGATTTGAATTTTTCAGTCCTCATTTGATATAGGCAATAATGATATTTTTTGCACAGCAAATGATTATCTCAAATGAGAGAGGAATAAGAATTGAATTTAAGACCATAAAAATTTGTTGCCAAATATAAGAGTATAGTTTTTCGTTTGTAAGATGTCTCATACATATGAGAGCCGCGAGTTTTTCAATATTTTTTTCTATTCTTTTTTTTACTTGCTAAATCTCGTTTTAGGTTTTTTTTAGTGCTAACCCAAATTCCATCAAGATTGCTGTAATGTAAACTTGGAAATGTTTTTTTAGAGACCAATGATTTTAATTTTCTTTTTCATTTAGAAGAAGTCTCAAGTAGGAGCCCTGAGAAATTATTCGTAGTTTTTTTGTTTTTGCCAAATCATTGTGCTGGTTGCCTCTCTTTTCGCGTTATATTTTAATTAATATATATAATTTTTCAGATTCCAGAATAGTATGCTAAAAAATCTTTGTCTATAGGTAAAATTTTAGTGGTTATTGATTTTTGCTGGGTCCGTGAAATATATGCAATGATATATTGGTCTACAAAGTGGTTCTTCGTAGCTATTGACCTTTTTCAGACCGCTGGAATTTATGCTTGTCCACCAAAAAGACATTCGAAATTATTAATGCGTCTTAAAACACAAAAATGTATGCTTCCTCCGAATTATTTTCTCAGAGTAATTGGCAGGGGAGTTCTTCAAGTTTTTTTTTTTAAGAACAATAAACCGCTGATAATGATAATCACTATTGGATTAATTATAGCTAATGCTATAGAAGATTCTTTTTGCCTATTTTTTAATATACCTGCAACTAGACCTCTGCGACTACCCCATAGTTGCTCCTGTGGGAAATTTTAGCAAACACACTGAAGATTCTGAAATTTTATCAACATTTTGTAGATACTTTTATAACTAAATCCATTTGAAAATTAGAATGTTAGATAGTTAAAATTTTAGGAGTAAGAATTATATTAGACTTTTTAACTACTTTTACACATTTTCTTTGTGTGCTTTTGGCAATATTCTTATAAAGTGAAAGATCATCTGCTGAGGTGCTAAAGTTTTCTACAAAAGAACGGTTCATCCAAACAATGAGAGAAAGAGAAAAATCTTCTACGAGAAATTTTGTTCAAAAATCTCTATTACAGTTCTCCTAACCTCTAGCAAAAAAGCAGCAGGAAAAAGGGAAAACGAACTCCATAAGTTCACAAGAGCTTCTTCAAATACTAAGATACGGCACGTTCCTGAGCCTTTGGAATCACTTAGCGGCTAGTTTCTGAAATTCATTTTAAATTCAATAATCCAGCGAAAATTGCTTCAGCTCAATGGCAACTACAAACCGTGCACGCTTTACCCGCATACTTTCAAACGCTCCTCTTTTGCGAATTTATACGTCAATCAAATTATCATGCCTTCATGCTTTCGTGCCTTAAGTATCTCCCCCTGCGCTAATCGAACACCTTTTCCAACAAACTATTATTATGCTGTAACCAAATCTATTTGCCAAACAGCTAAGAAGACACGCCAAAAAGAAAGCAAAGCTGCCAACACCAATTGAAAATTTCGAAATTTCAGCATTTCAGCGTTTGCCATTTCTCATTCCGCTTCATTGATTTCGTAAAGTTTTCGGTATGCGAGAAAGTGCACAAATATTTTACGCTGAACAATTACTTTACTATAAATGTCTTCATTGTAAAATAGCTGGCGCCGGAAACGAGGGATGTTCGAGAGCACGACAGCAGAGGGTGGGTGGCAGGCAGTATAAGAAAAATGCCAACAAAGTCAAAGTGCGGCGCATAGGAAAGTCAATGGTGATGGCAATTGCCGCAGCACTACCACAGCAGCAAAATACACTCCAACCACAGCAAGGAAAACCTTGCAAGCGCAACTAAATAAGCAGTTAGATGGCTTTGAGTGGCAGACTAAAGCCGTAGACATGCCAGCCGCTTGCGTGGGGAGTTTGAGCAACAGTGCGCCGTCGTCGCGCACCCCTTCAACAACTTCCGGCGCAATGGCGTATGAAAAAATGAAACGTTTAGCAACACGACAGTGAGACAATAGCGAAACAGTTACAAGCCGGAGGTAAAAGCGATTTTGCCGCCAAAGCGCTGAGCTTCACCGCCACCATCATTTTTGCATTTGTTCGGCTTGGCGCTGGCGGCCAGGCATGACATGACTTTGCGCTGACAGCAAGCTACGCAGGAAACAAGCAAACGCGTTTCCGTTTGCCATTGTGCTTTCACTGACAACAACAACCTTTTGTCAGCACCTACACACCCTCAGTGACGGCAAGCACCGACCTGATAGCACTGTAGCGGCGCTGGCACAGGTCTTTGGGGAATCGTAGCTGTAGCCGCGCCGCTTCGAGTGTCGTTTCGAGAGCGTGGCGTAAAATTCAATTTGTGGTTAAGCAACGGGTTCACGGAGTTTGTATGTGTGTGTTCGTATTTAAGTAATGTAGGAAGGTGTGCGGAAGGACGTGCGGCGGTGAAGCGTTATCAAGCGGAAAAAATCAGGCACTCACAAGCACAGCAATAAAGCGTTGTGGTCTGTGAGGAAACATGCGCATTTATGTAATAGTTTGTGTAAATTAAAATATGAAAGGATTAAAGGAAAGTCGATAAAAGGAACGAGTGCGGTAATGCGGAAAAATTGTAATGTGAAATAGCTGTAGTGCTAAAGTCAGAAATTTTTTTATAGAGTGGGGAGAAATATGCGCAGCAGAAACGTTTGAATAAAAAAGTTTTGCAATAAAGAGTGACAACTTGATTTCTATGGCATCATGGATTAGGATAGCGCAAATATATAAAATGAAAAGTTAAGCTCCAAACGTTTTCTTAGTTGTATTAAATTTTTTTTTGTAAGATTTTCTCTTTTTGGTTTTTTTTTTTGAATAATACAAATGAGATTCTGTAGGACAAATCGGTTTAAATTTTGAGAGGGGGCCTGGGAAAGTAAAGAGAAGGAGAGAAATAAAAAAAAAAAGAAAAAGAGTGAATGAAAAAGAGAGATAGTTAAATAGAGATAGTTTAATGCTGATTAAGTAAAGTGAAGTGCATAAAATATATATCTCTTAAAAGGAAAGTCTCTGTAAAGGATCTCACTTAGAAAGAACTTGGTGTAATGCTGGTCAAGAAAAATTAGAGGAAGGTTACGGGAAAAAAAGGAAAAATGCGTACCAAATCCATCTTTTAAAACACATAAATCTAGGCAAAAAGAGTATAAGTGAGAAGTATAGAAAAAGGGAGAGAAAGAGCGAGAAAAACATGTAGAGATAAAGAGAGATAGAGACAGAAAATTACAAAAAAAGTGTAGAGTGTTAACTCTTAATTATTATAGAAACGGAGAGTGAGAATTCTTATACATCTTTTTTTTTATTTAAAGCAAAGAATGTGTAGAGAAAAAGATCGAGAAGGACTGGGAGAGACAAATACGGTACCAGAAAGAGAAAAGTGAGAAAAAGAGACAAAGTATAGAATTTGAGAAAAAATGAAAATGGTCAAGTTCTAAACAATAGAATTTTACCTTAGAAAAACCAGCTTTAATGCTGATCAAACAAACATAAGGAAATATAAGATAAGTCCGTTTAAGTAAGTAATGGAGAAAACAATCTGTGGGAAGAATAGAAAAAGAGCGAAAAAAAGCTAGGATGGAAAGGAGAGAAAACAATATATACAGAGATAGAGAGAAAAATATTGAGGTTATTTCTATCCTTTTAAGAGAGAGAGAGAGAGCTAGTTAGATAAGAAGGGAGATAAAGAAAGTAAGCTCGAGAGAAAAAAAGAAGAAAAACCGGGAGGGAGAGATCAAAAGTAGGTTAGAGAGAGAGAGAGAGAGAGAGAGAGAGAAATCAAAAGTAGTTTAGAAAGAGAGAGAGAGAAAGAGCAAGAACGGCAAGGAAAGAGAAAAATAGAAAGTAAGTAACAGAGAGAGAAAGAGCAAAAAGCTTATCAAGTAGGCAAAACTTTATTTTTTTTCGCGTCAACTCCTTGAATAAACCCAAATAATAGCACATTTCAACATCTAAGCACAAGTCTTTGATGCCAGCATGGCGTATGAGTAATGTTTATTAACAATACTTTGCGTTGTTCAAAAATCATCAAACGACAGCAACATACTTGCCTGTGTGTACGTACTATTTACAAAATACATTACAACAATAAATAAAATAAATATTAATAGTGGCAACGTACAACAATACTTGATACGTGCCACATCAACAACAGAATCAACAAAGAGCTGAAAACCGCAAAGCACAAAGTGAAAAATTTAAGAAGATCAGAAAGCTGCTACCACTTTCAGCATTTTGCTACTTTCGCGCAGCAAAATGTACAACAAAGCTATTGTTGACAGAAAGTTCTTTTTAGATAACGTCTTGTTATGTATTTATATATATATATATATTCCTATGTATTTATATGCATATACGAAAATATATAAAATCTGTAACTGATAAATGTCAAAAGCGCTAGACGCACAGCTTATCGAACTTCACGAGCGCCAAGCATATATTTACTTATTTATATGAGTTCCTAAGTTCTTAAGCATTAATAGGGTATGCATGTGCGCGGCGTTGACATGAAAAGTTTAGCAAGTATTTCATATAAATACAGAATTAGCTGTAGCAAAACAAAACTCGAAGTACAAGTAGGTTAGGTGCAATGGTTGCAATAAAGTGGTTCACAGTATTGGTCGAAACGCAGTAAGGGGTAATATAAGAACAAGTTTTAGCATAGGACAGAAATTTAGTTTTTGCATAGAAATTGTTATACGGGGAATCATCAAATAAATTAGCTAGAGTTTTACTAATGTTAAAATAATAGATACATGCCGGAACGTTCGAGCTTCTTAAACACGAAGGATAAAGATGAGGTAAGGGTTAGGATTCGGATAGGTTGAGGTTGACGTTGAAATTGAAGTTAAAGTTAAAGTTGAAGTTGACTTAAAGTTGAAATTGAAGTTGAAGTTAAAGTTGAAATTGAATTTGAAGTTGAAGTTGAAGTTGAAATTGAAGTTGAAGTTGAAATTGAAGTTGAAGTCGAAGTTGAAGTTCTTTTTTGGAGATCTTCTTATCTTCTTATATGTTAGTTATTTGCAGTATACGTTGTAAAATTAAAGTTAATCAATAATTTCTTTTCGCTATGTAATAGTGGAGAGTAGGCTATAAAAATCAATATCTTTAAATTAACGTTTCTTCTTCATTGATTCTTTTATTTTTTAACTTTCGAAAACATCCTGAATACTACTAACGACACACCTTCCTAACAACCGTACCTCAGAACCCACCAATAGTGTCACCGCTGCAAGATAGCATGAAAATCCGACTGCTACATCGCTAAGAAGTATAAGCAGAGAAAAGTTGCACAGTGAAAGCAAATAATTTTGGCCAAGTTGCATGCAGCTAACACAGTTTCAACAAACAAAGGCGCATAATGCAAAATGCAATAAAAACAATGCAACAGTAGAGCAAAAAACAATGACAATAATGACAAGAACAAGAACTTTGGAAATAAACAAAGGTAAATGGAAGCAACTGCACGCAGTTATGTGGTAAAAGTAGCGGTAAAAACAACAGCATAGAACCGCGACTGCGTGCGCAGACGTTTAGCAGGTAAAATAGCTTAAGCAGTGTGGTTGTTGTACTTAGAGACGCCAAAAATATACAGTTTAGAGACGGAAATAAAGTTTGCGCTGCAATGCATTGCAATAACAACAAATGACGTTGTTGACAGCATGTCAAGTTGTTTCCTTCTTTGTTTTTTCTTTATTTTGTTTTTTGTGTGGTTTGTCGTCAAATATGCGCATACCATAAGCGTAGAGCGGCAAATATGCGCGAGTGCTGGCGCTGCACACAAATATAAGCCAAGAGGAAAGCGCGCTTATCAGCGTTTGAACGCATATATGCTTAGGTATGTAAATGAGTTTTACTAAACTACTATATACCTCAACTAGACTGCCATGAGGAAATTGCATATTTTAGTTTTCGCTTGGTGAAATTCCAAAACTTTTAACCATATGCCAGACATAAAACAGAAATTAAACGAAAGTATGCGCAATTTCTTTTATTTCATGCAGCTGATTGTGCTGGCATTACGCCGCTGACGAATTTCGTGCTACTAGCTGCTGCAGCCATGGCGTATACGTAACTTTTAATTAGCACTTCACCAAATGAGTGTGCAGCAAAATGTTTTGTTGTTTTTGTTTTTGGAAAATTTTTTTTATGTGGTAATTTAGAAACAGATTGCGTGTACATTTAGGTCATAAAAAAAAGGTTTTAGCTGGTCTAATTAACTTATAAATTTTCGATTTTAAATTTTTTTTTTTCAAATTTGGTTTTTTGTCAAACGCTTGCGAAACTGATTCAACTACTTGAAAACGCTAGTTGCCTTAAATTTAAATATTTTTGTAACATATTAATACTGTTATTACTAATGGGCTAGTTCATGTTAATTTTAGAATTAGTTTAGGACTAAGACGAAATTAGTACGGAGCTCGTTAATTGAAAACAAGATCAGAAATAGTACAAAAATAAGGAAAACTTTAACACCAGTTAAAAACTAGTCGATATTAGTGGGTCATTATTTTGGAAGAATTTCTAAGATTGGAACAACTGTCTTTATCATAAAAATTTAAACAATTTGAGCCAAGTTCCGATTAGGTATTAGAAAATTATTGTAGAATTTATTATTATGCTTTTTTTTTTGATTAGAAACGAGGGCAATAATACTGCAGAAATAATTTGGGATTACTTTACGGACTTTTCTGTACTGCTTCAAAACAAATAAAGAACTAGTTTATAACTAGTTTTTAAAGTTGTTCACCAATCTGGAATTACTGATTAATTAATTGATTTTTAAGAACTTCGGAGGACTTCGTGAATTGTAGCATAAGATCACTCAGTTCCACACAAGCATCCAACAAAAATTATCGGAAGAGACTAGTTAGCAACCAACCTATTCAGAATAAGTTTTGAGACTAGTTTCACAACTTCGTTACAACTAGTCTGAAACTAGTTCTACTTAGAGTTCTAATCGATCAGTCAGAGCAGTCATTATAAACTTATCAATGAATTGTCGAATCAGATATCTTAGTTTTATCAATATTTTGTTTTTGTCTACTCCTTCTTGTGATATGAAAAAAGTTTTCCATTCAAAGACTACAATTTTATCGATCAGTTTGTATGGCAGCTAATGCTATATCGAATCTGAACAATATTTTTGGAGATTGTAGTATTGCCTTAACTTGATAATAATATGTGCCAAATTTCGTGAAGATGGCTTTTCAAATAAAAAAATTTTCCATAAAGGATTTGCTTGAGATCGGTTAGTTAGTATTGCAGCTGCATGCTATGTGGTGCGTTATCGGTCATTTCGACAAATGAGCAGCTTTTTGCTTAGAAAAGTTTGTACGTAAAATTTCAGATCGGTATCTCAAAAACTATTTAGCGTATATATAGACGGACAGACGGATAGACGGACCGTGCTATATCGTCTAGGCTCGTCATGTTGATTATTTTTTAAGCTCTTCGACGTTTGTTTCGAGTTGTTACCAACTTCGTGGAAAACTTTAAATATCCAGAGCATAATAACTAAAAAATTATTAAAAAGAAGAATGTGTTCGAGTCAAAACTTGTGGATATGAAAAGCACAGCACAAAAAAAAAAATTATACTGAAGATGTACTAACAGATAGATGATAATAATTAGAACAAAAAAATACCAAAAAAACTCTTAATCAACTAGTAAATTGAAATATTTTGACTACAAACTTGTTGGACTCTAATAATGTGGTTATTCGTTTTCACCTACTTGCACTGAAAATTCAATACTATTCTAGTAGAGCTATACGTGCGTACAACATTGTTCTAAATTAAATAACAAATTAAATTAATTGGTCACCACAACCACCCAAAAATAGCCACATTCAAGCGCTGTAAATAGTAATTTTTAATGTGAGGCACGCCGTCAACATAACGGTAATAATAGTAAGAGCTCCATGCATCATAAATATAACAGATAAGCTTAAGCCTACAAATGTACAAAAATATGCGCTTATAACCATTCAATTACCATAAATTATATGGAGGCAATATAAATATATTAAGCCGAGATCATATATATTTATGTGTGTGGCAACCGACGTGCCAGTGAGTAGAATGCCACATATTTTCGGACGTGCATGCAGATGAAAGCGTTAGACTGAGTAATAAAATTACGCATGTTGCGTTCTATGCCAACAAAATGACAACAACAACAGCAGTAGTGCTGGTTTAACGTATCACCGTTTAGTAGGAGAATACCAACACAATGACAGCTGTAATAACTGTAGTAATAATCACAGACTTTGCCAAGGCATGCAGACTGCGCCGAGTGTTGAGACCTCGTACAATATTTGGCCATTCATAAGGCATTACAAGTGTATTGATGTGCTTACGTACGCAGCACGCTTGTGTGTGTTTGGGCGGATGTTTATGTATGGAAAATAAAGTAGAGCTAAATGCTAATAGATGAGTATACATATGTGTGGCTAAGAGCTGCAGTCGAAGCGCTAAGCTACTTAAAGCTGGATATATGCCTAATGATGGTTAACACACACACAACGCACAGTTGAAACATATGTTGCATACATTTAGGCGCACTGACGCAGTTGTGGCTTCAGCCAGGCTGTCATTACGTTTCGTTGAACTGTTGTGCCTACCCCTTGCTCATACCAATACAACGATGCAAATGTGGACAGCTTGTTGCTGTTATGTAGTTGTGACACACACCCGCCATTAATTTAGACACACATACATTTGCATATAATCCTCGCATCCCTTAGTCGCCACTGATTACTATTATTATTATTAGCAATATTGAGTCTTTATGTCAGCTGCTCTTGCAGTTTTTGCTACTAAAGCTTTGTTGTTGTATGAACAGTTGTTGCTGCTCAGCTGGTATGCTTGTTGTTTTTGCAGCTTGTCGTACTTTGTTTGTTCGTGCGTGTGCGTTTTGTCCATCGTTATGCCACCGCCAAACATATGTTGCGTTGACATTAGTATTCAAGCAGAGTTCGAGCCTTGACTTCGGTTGGTTAAAAGATAGCCTGCATGCCCTCACAGCACTAATGTGGGGGTCTCTTATTATGGCGGACTGTCATTAATGATTTGGCCATTCATAATTCATGAAATTCCATATTTTTGAGGTAGAGAACTAAAAGGATCTAAAAATATAATTTAAGCCAAGACATATACCACAATTCGTAGAAAGTCTAGCTAAGTCACAAACCACAAAAGTGAAAACGTATGTTCATTAAATCTCTAGCAAAGTCGTAAATCGCGAAAAGCAGAGTATTACGCGACCAGCTAAAGTTTTTCGATAAATTTATGGGTGCAATGGTTATATAGCTTAAAAATGGTGTACAGGAGATTGCATAACTTAGAAAAATCGAACCTAGCACATATCAGCTACTCTGGTTTAATTCGAGGTTTATCGGTAGTATCCACAGAGGGATAAACTCATACGAATTCTATAAACTTTAACCCAATTTATTGCTCATCATTTCTACTATTCATAACCACCCATTAACCTATGACTATACCTTACACTCTACTGAAAACGCTTAGCAACGGACAAAGTTTTTTTAGACTCCATTGAAGGCTTGCAGTTGTCGCGGAAAGTGATATTTCTAAGGATTCAAGCATCTATCACAAAAGTAAGCAATACAATTTTTCATACAAATTCATATCAAACATCACTCCCATTTTGCTTTAAAAATAGTTACCACCGCTCAAATTACTTAAACCAAAACACAGACTGTACAAATTATCTAACATTTCTGCGCTATACAACTGTAAGCTTCATGTATATTTCAAAAATGTTATTCAAAATAGAAAAAGCTGCGCATTATTAGCCTAATATTTGTCGCATATATTATTTTGAGCAGCAATCATACGGCTGTCAAGGAGGATTCACATCCATAATGTAAACGAGTGCTGAAAAGAGGCTTAGCGGTGACAATGACACACAAAATGAACTAAATTTGTAGCGAAGTAGACAATGTTGGTTGTTGATGTTTGCCGTGGGAGTAGCGGTGAAAAATTTCAGCCAAAATACAAATATAAATCCACGATGTATTAATATATACAGGGTCTGTGTACGTAAGAGAAGAAAAATGTATGTGAAAAAAACTTGGGAGCAAAAAATTATAAGTGGACTGATGTATTGACTGCATGTTGCCAGTGCTGCGAGTGTGGATTTGAGCTAATGGTTCAGTGCTTTTCTTAAAAATAAATAATCTTTCTCAAAACACTGCACACAATGGTGTCTTATGCGAGCAATATATTTTTCTGAGATGTTGTTATATAACGTAGTTGGACTCATCCTTATTATAAAGATCTCAATTGATCTGGTGCGCTATCGGCAGTCATTTTAGAAGGACTTTTTATGTATAAGAAAAGTGTCTTTGGTACACGTATTTAAAATTTCATTCAAAATAAATAATCTTTCTCAAAACACTGCACACAATGGTGTCTTATGCGAGCAATATATTTTTCTGAGATGTTGTTATATAACGTAGTTGGACTCATCCTTATTATAAAGATCTCAATTGATCTGGTGCGCTATCGGCAGTCATTTTAGAAGGACTTTTTATGTATAAGAAAAGTGTCTTTGGTACACGTATTTAAAATTTTGCACCCAAAAGCTGACTATGGCTAGTCGAATGAGGTTAACTGACTTGTCCGGAAACTAAGGCATACCCCTAGGCAGTATATAATTGCAAGAATAGGTAATTTTGTACTCTTGACTACTGGAAATTGAAAGAAGATATGACAGGTATGAAGAGAGGAAAGACTAAAGATAATATTAGATTTAACCTCCACATATGGCTCACCCTGTATAGGTGTTCAGTTGTACACTATACTATACTACTACCTAGTATGTCTGCGATTTAATAAAATGCACAACTTTATTTTGCCAGAATATTATAAAATAGTGTCCTTGTTGTTGTATTGTTGTGGATTTGCATAAATTTCTGCATTTTTTTTTCTTTGTTTTGAGTAAGCAATAAGCCTGCTGTGAAAACATGGCATTATTGTCATCATTTGTTTAACAGATATCAGATGGAGACGCGAACTCGTCAAAAATGACTGCTGTGCATGTAAGGCAAACATGTACATATATGTGACTAATACACCGTTAGTTGTACTTATATCAGCGTAAATGTTGGCAATTTCAACATAAGTTCCAACATTGCGTAACAACTGCGCCAAACTGCTAACTAATATCATTGGTTTAGTGAGTGAGTTCGAAAATGTTGGGCAGAGCGCCGAAAATTATGCAACAATTTTTTTATTTTATAGAGCAAATACGCGTTCGGCACAAAAGTAATAAGTGTATGTATATATTTGTCGCAGATTGTAAGCGCAGCTTGTCGTACAACAACAACAAACTCGACAACAGCAACCAACTATTGTCAGCGCTTGCTTGTCATCAGTTGAAGCACTAAAATTTCAATTTGCTTTCTTTGCCATTTTATTTTTATAATGTTTTTGGTTACCTTGTAGCCATACAACTGCTATTACTGTCTCGAAATTATTTGTTGTTGCGCTTATTATCTTTTAACCGCATGTTTAGGTCGCCTACATCGCCCTGCAGCGCAGGTGAAAATTTATTAAAATTGCAAAATGTTGACAATTTCAATTTTTCTCATTTATTTGGTTGTGCTTGTTGCTTGTCAACAGCTGCAGATTTTGCTGCCTGTCGCTTGCTGCACGTCTACCCTTACTCATGCGTCAAGCATACATTTAGGCATTTATTTTAGCATACGTTTAGGCTCGACTCAAACAGCAAGTTTATACAGCAGCAAAAAGAAGCACAAGCCATTTTCAAAAATCTCTTATTACACACTTCCACCCACAAATCGACAGCACTGCTGCTGTTAGCGTAAATTTCTGTTGGTATTTAGGTGCTTTGACAGGCACACAGATATACATATGTATATAGGTATGCACCCACACACGTGCGAATACGTTGTTTATTCATTGTATTTGTGCAGGCATTTCCATTAACTCTACCTTTGCTGCTGCTTTATTTGAGGTTATTTAAAAAATGCAAAGCCTTGCAAACTCTTTGGCGCACCAACATTTTATTGCCGGTTAGCTTATTTCTAAACAAATAAGCAGAGCTTTAATTGGATTTTGCAGTGACGTTTCGGAATTTCATTTGCATACATGTACGCATGCAACACCAGCCCATATGCATATATGTGTATGTGTGTGCTATTATGTTCTTGCGTGTCGTAAAAATGTTATTTGTGCTGTAAGTGAATTTAAACTGTAGGAAAGTCAAATTCTTGCCTAAATGAAATGTGCATAAATATTTTGTGTAGAAAAATGTTTGAGATTTGAGTAAATGTGCTTGATTTTAATTAAAAATTGTCCAAATTATTTTCACATGCATTTTGTGTAAGAAAATACTTGACTTCGATATATGTATGTATATATGATGTGACACGAGGTGTGATTTGAGCTTTATTATCGAGGTAATAATCGGGCTGTGTCGGTAAGATTGATGTGCCTACAAATCTCTTTGGTGAGGTAAGATGTAATTGGTATAATGGAATGCTCGTACCGGTATGTACCATATGTATTTTGTTGTAGTGAAATTTTACAGAAGCATATATTGCTTGCTGAGTTGCTAAAACAATATTTGTTGTAATGTGTTGTGTATACAAGTAATGATTATAGAGCACAATTCATCTGTGTTGACAGATGGTGATGTGACATATCGCAGCACATGTATCGTAATATGATGAGATGTATCACTGGATCTGATGTCATGTGATGTAGGTGTAATGAGATCTGTTTTTAAATAAAGTGATAGAACGTGCTTTGATCAAATGTTTCCGAACGTAAAATGATACGATGTGATGCATAAGGATTGCGATTTGTTTCAGTTTATAATATGACGCTTGCTGTAATTTTATGAGTTGTGGCTTATTTTTATGATGACATGCGCGTTAATGTGATATGACGTAATGCTAGCGTGATATAATGTGACTTGAGTTTATATGACATAGTGACAACGTGATGTCATACATTGAATTGATGTGACGTTAAGTCATCCGGTTGTCTTATGACTTGGTGACTAGGAGGGAAGTGATGTGATGAAACGTCTGAATAACATTGTGATCTCTTCTGACTTGAAGTGACATATTTCCATCATATGGTTTAACCTGTTAAAACTTGAGGCTGGTGATGTGTAATTGTCTGGAGGTTTTGAGAATTTAGACACTTTGGTGCAATATGATAATAAAACTTCAGCTTTTAGGTTGAACTCCTATGATGTCAAAGAAAATTGACGTCACACAACTAGCACAAACAAAAGTTTAAAAGACTATAGAATCAATCGAGAGAAAGAAGAAGAGCAGAAATATCTGGCAACTCTGTAAATACTGCATATATCAAAATATTACTTTTTCTATTTTAACAGGCTTGATTTAATGTTTTTCTATACTTTCTCGAATGTCTACGTTTGTCCTTAGTAAATTCCTGGAGCTAAGTAGAGCTTGGCAAATTGCAGCTCATTTATTTATTTCTCAGAATACAAAACTCATTTAGCATAATTTCATACGCAAGTACTTACACAAATAACAGCGAAGAAACTGCATGTCGCTACACTCTACTTTAATTTACCGTAAGTAACGCTATATGTAAGCGAATAAATAGATGTGTGAGTGCATGAACGGAAATGCGTGTAAAACTATTTGCTTATTATGTTTATACGCTGCAGCATGCGAAATATTTTACTAAGTAACTACACTCAACGTATAGAGTGTAGATATTTCATTTGAAAAGGGTGTGAAGAGGTGTCTTGGCAGGTATGTCATTTTGCAAATGCGCCCGCAGAGTTCGCAGAAATATAGGCACATACAGCACTGCAGTGACGGCGGAATGCGTTTAAAGAGGCAAACCAAATCGGTAAATAAATGTGAATGAGTATGTGTAAGTGAGTATAAGTTGATTCCAGGATATCTTGCTTTTGGCTATGTATAAAATTGTAGAAAGAATGTATATAGAATTGACAGAGCGTCAGTGGCTGGATAAATGGTGATTATTTTCCTGTCTTATCCAATCCAGTCATATCCTATTCTATCCCATCCAACCCTACCCAATTATATCCTATCCTATCCTATCTTAACCTATCCTATCCTATCCTAACCTATCCTATTCTATCATATCATACCCCATCCTATCCTATCCTATCCTATCCTATCCATTGATCTTTAGTAATATATAGAAGATTACAAAGCTTTATATTTCGCGCACATTCCAGCTCAACTATCTCTTCTATAGAAATATTTGACAAATCCGTTGCCGAGACTTTTTCTGCAGAGACTCTATCAATTTAGTAGTAATGAAAATATTGCATTTTGGCATTTCAAAGCACAAAAAATGTCAGATATTATGATTCTTTTTTATCTAAATTATTATTTTTTCACAAAATTTAAGATCACTTGAAAAGTAGTTCCTGCAAGACTACTTAGTACTGTTCTGAATACCAGTATATTTTACAATTGTTCAGTTATGTTATACCATTACACATGAAAACTAACAGCCCACATCTCGTCTGCCGATACTCACACACACGTTAAAAAGCGACAGTATGACAAGCCAGCTAGCACACCGACATTTTGTGTATGTAGTGGGTAGTTTTTTGAAGTTTTCGAAATTAATGCAAAAACTACAGCCACTACTAAAGCAGCAGAGCTCACATACGTGTGGCGGGTAATATAAAGGTTTGCGTTGCTCGTGAAATGTTCAGTGGGGAAAGGAGTGAAGGAGAACGCGTTGTTGCTCATTGCATAAATTGAAATTCAAAATAAATAGAAACAAAATGAGTTCCGTTACAGGAGTACATAAAACGTGAGAGCCACCATATCATAACATTGATGTTTGTGGCATGTAGCATATAGCATGTGACATGCGGCAGGTACATGGTAATAGCAAATACTAACTTTTTGTGTTTTGGAAATACGATTTTTTTTTTTATGAAAAATTATAAAACTAAATTAAAAGAAAGCAGTTGGCTTTGACAACTATATTAGTTCATGAAAGTAATGTGGAGTGAGCTAAGCATACTTGTATAACAATTTCCCTGATGACGAACTGGTTAATGTACTAGACGAAGTCTAATGATATACTTGTATAATATCCATATAATATATGGTCATGTATATAGAGGCTATATAAGCTCACAATTATAACATTACATAGTGAGGAACTCAGCTTCTAGAGTTGGCAAGAGAAAGTAAGAAAGGCCATGAACTTAAAAAAGGCTTCAGTTTAAAAGATTTATATGTAACCTTGATTATTTTTTATAATCGCATGAGTGCGTTTAAACCTCCTGAAGTACAATAGAAACTACAAAAAATATACGTGAAACTATTAATCATTTACTTCTGGAATGTAGAATATACATAAAAATTTGCCACCATTATTACAACTAAACTAAGAGAAACATTTTAAAGACTTTAAGGCTTTATATAAATGGAATTTACTGTTCATATACCCTATAACTATGCAGTGTGTTTTCAAGCAAACATAAAGAAGTTCTCACCCTAGAATTTTAATGATTTTGACTTGATGCCAGGGAGAGAGGTTTGATGAAATTTTTTTTTCTTATATGCGATGAGTTACTCTATAAGCAATACATAAAAGTTTTTTTTTTAATATTTATTTCAATATTGAGAACACTTTTTAAGAATACTACTCGTAAGAAGATAAAAGGTCAGTAAGAGAGCAGCGATGATAAAAACTTACTTTTGTGGTTTTTGACTTCACTGTAGCCGAGACTCAAACCCACACTGCCGAATGAAACACAACAATGGTCTTCAAATGAAACTATGGGTATATTATAAAGTGCTAAGTGAGCCTACGTTCTAATAGGCTAGTGGCAAGTAAGGCAAACTAAATTTTAATGCGTAAGATTTTTCAAAGATACATTCAATATGATTTGATTTCAATGAAATTCTAATAAGGAACTCTGTAAAGAACAGTTATAGACAGATCTTTTTGACATTTGCTGAAAGGCTAGAGGGACAGCGATGATCTTGAAATTCGACTCCAGTAAAAGCTACGCTATATACTCTAATCCGATCTCAAAAATTTCTACAAATATTGTAATGACATTTCAAGGATAGAATATGCCAAATTACGTGAATATCTATTTTCAAAATAAAAATTAAAAATAAATTTTTTATCGTTCAGTTTGTACCATATAATGGCCCGATATAAACAATTTCTGCAGATATTGTAGTGTTGTCTTAGAAATAATTGTTTACTAAGTTCAAGATGTATTGTCAAATAAAAAAAGTTTTCCATACAAGAACTTAATTTTGATATTTGTATACATATATATTGTATATATGTATATGTATACTTAAAAAAATATAAGAGATGGAAGAGTAAATTACATAAATAACTACGGTGTTATAACTCCATGTCGATAATGACGCTCTCATTATGGCTACGAGGCCGCAACTTGCGATGCTACATACATATCCATGTATGAATGTGTTTGCATGATAACGCTCATAGCGCATTAAAATATTTATAAGCATTTATACATATACACGCACAAGCTCAAATATCAAATTTGCTACCTTTTGGTATAACTATGCATATTTATATTATATATGTATGAAACAATGTATTAGTGTAGGTATAACTTCATTAATATATATATGTGCATATATGCTTGTCTATCGGGAGTCAAAGTAGTCTGCTATTTATATACATACATATACAGTTATGCATAATGGTATTACGTGACTGGTAATTTAGTTTATTTAATACCTGCATAATTTTTGCTATATTTATAGATATTTTCTAGTGATGTAGATATAATATATCAACGTATGTAAATTTAATGAATATTAATGGAATTTCCTGAATTTTCTATAAAATTTGTCTGACACTTATGTAAATCAAAGTTATAATTATTCGTACATACTAGTGGAAATTGCGAAAAATAGCTTTACATGTGTAAAAGGATAGGTATGCAAAAATGTATAGTTAGGCGCTTGTTAGCCGCCCTCAGGTCATTATTACGCACGTAATTTGGTGTAGCAAAGATTAATTATGACAGCAATTATAAACATACTTGTATGCATACATTTATAAAAATATATACATAAGTTGTAGCATTAATCTTCATTTGTAGTTATGAGCAATAAATATCCAATAAAAGAATCAGTAAACAGGAAAAAAACATTCGTTATAGTGTTATAATAACTAAGACTGTAACTTTTCGCAAACTTACCAACTTAACCCAATCTGTTGAGTTTCTAAGACTATATAATCAATTCCTCTCTCTAATATCCATATCATATACATTTTATTTCCTCTACCTAATCTAAGTTACACTCTAAATAAATCCTTCTACCCTAAAACCAAATTACTTTTCCTAAAGGATTGTTTTACAAATACAACTTAAAGGATTTAAGTGCATTATATTATAAAATTATTTATTAAAAAATATCTTAGAATATCAGAATTGCCTAAAACTCTCATATGAGTATAACAATATTCATTCACTCGTTTGCAAAAATTCTTCATACCTACCCTCAAACTGAAAATTCTCCATCAATCAGCGCACAATCGCACATACCATGCAATGCATTTGATTATAACCGGAATTTTACGGTATTTAACATTCATAAAATATATGAAAATTTCATAATTAAATGTGAATTTCATATTTGGTCGAGCAAAAACCCAAACCAGTCAACCAACCAACCAACTAAAGGTAGCCTTTCAACTACAGCACGACTAAGTCGCAAGGCTTACGCGGTTATATATTTAAAAATATTCATAAGTATCAGGTATATATATATATATATATATACATATCATTCCTGCTTTATATACATATCAATGTTTGCATGTGTTTATACGCATTTGTGCCTACAGTCTCATTTGACAAGCTCATTTCTCGCTTGCTGTCGCCTACCGTCACATATGTATGCTGAAACTCTGCATATTTTTGTGTATTTGTATTAGTGTTTGCAACTGTAAAATAAGATTTATATGCAAGTAATTAAATTTAGAAAATATCTAAAGCAGCAGTGAGTAAGCTAACTTTTGTAGATATAATTTGTATGTGTTTTTCATAATATAGAGTGCGAGCGAGAGTGTGTGTGTGTACATGTGTATGTTTGAGTGAGCTCTGTGTGTAAACTTAATATGGCATCCTTATATAGTTATTTTACATGGAAGCTCTATTAGTCATGCATACAAATGTATTTTATGACAAGAAATCATGTGAAAATGTGCTGGCTGCATTTCACTAAGCTGCAAAATGAATATTTTTGAAATTTATGCAAAATAGTTGGGAATGTGATATTTACTGGCACAAAACTATTTTCATTTCGTTATTAATATTTTATTGTTTTTTAAGAATTTATTTACTTTTGTTTGGTATAAATATTTTGTAAAAATATAAGAATTTATGCCATTTTTCTGATGATCAGAGTCTACCTCCCAATTAAAGGAACGTAGATATCCGTACGGAGATTAAATAATACTTGAATCAAGTTAGGTAAAAAGCAATTACATACAGAGAACGCAACGTGGACGATAGTTTTCAATGCTATTTCTGCTGAAATTTGGAAATAATGAAATCATTACTTTAGCAGACAAGTGATAGATTGAGAATTATATAAGAAAACCTAAAAGTAGTACGCAATATTAACTCTTGACTGTTGAACATTAGTTTATTGATGAATTGATACGTACAGATCATCGCAGCTGAATATTTATACTCTGAACAGGGTATACTAAGTTTGGCACGAAGTTTGTAACATCCAAAAGCAAACGTCGAACGGAAACCCTACAAAGTATATATATATAATTGATCAGCGTGAAGAGCTGAGTCGATGTAGCCATGTACGTCTGTCTGACCGTCCGTCCGTATATCGACCTGAAATTTTGCCAAAGTTAAAGAGTTATTTGTTTGTATTTTCAAATGCATAATTTCGGAAGAACTAGAAAGATTACAGAAAACTTAGGTCAGCATAAGAGGAAGAAAGACATGCCATGAAAAAAGCAAAGTGTTTTTCGCAGTCACTTTTGTATAGTAGTCTGTGATTTCATACCGTTGAAATAACCATTCAGATTACTAAGTACCGCTCTAAGGCGCTTAATATAAGACTCAATGCGATTTATATAAAATCAATTTAATTTTGCTTTGCCACTACTACACCATAACTAGTTCCGCGTTGCTGCCAGCATACTAAGCACTTCAATTGTAATGAATTTTCGATTCGCTTGTAATAAACTGCAACTTACAATTTGCAAAGTAGTTGCGTGCAACACGAATGCACGCACGCACGCTCGCATTGTTGCAGCTTATAGCGATTTCGACGTGGCAGTTCAGCGCTGTCGTGTGGCTTGCTATTTGTCACGTCTAGGCACGTAGCGCTAACGGTATACCGCGCAAGTATTACGGGTGGTGCTAAAGAAAGTGGTAGATGTGGCTAAATGTAGCGAATTGTGATACAAGCAGTGAAACGCAATTCACTTAAATGCGACAAAGGCGTAATGAAAAGGTACACAAATGCAGCCAAAAAGGTAATGCAACAACAATGTAAACTGTCACAAAGATGGGAATAGAGTGTGCATGTTCTTCATAGAAGTTATAGGAATTCAAGCTGAAAGGTAGACAGGGCGTATGAGTAATTTTTTAAAAGATAATTATACGAAAAAATAATTTTTAATTTTTTTAAGCAATAAATTCAAAAGCATGTCGCTATAACTTTTTGCAGAAGCTCAATACTTTTAGTCGAAACGATTTTATGGAAAGTAAAAAAAGTTACTGTTAGGATTGCTGCTCTTGTGAAATAAAAAAAAAATTATTGGTTTGCCTTTGTTACAAACTCCAACATGCTTCTAATATACAAGTATATGAAAATCATTTCAGGTAATTAGTTTGTTTTCATATAAATTTATTTGAGGTTCAGTAATAAAAATAAGTTTAATGGTACCTAAATTGTTCTGAAGTATTTCAAATTACTATTTTCTCGAGTACAGCAGCATAGCTACTTATGTATTTAGAAAAAAAGACTTAAAAAGTTGAAGTCTGATTTATTATGTTATTATTTACATAGCGTAGATCTTGGCCCAAATATCGAACAACGCTAAGTCTATGGAAACACTTGAATGTAGACTAAGATTTATTTTCGTAGTTTGCACCTCGGCGCCAAATAGTTGAAAGCTTTAAGTCTATGACAACACTAAAATGTGGACGAAGACCTTCACAAATAAAGCTCAAAATACTATCGATCTTATAAAAATAAGGTATGTGTTTTTATATAAAAAAAAAATTGTACGACTCATCAGCCAAGATCTCAGTCTACATTTAAGAGTCGTTATGTTACAATGGCACAAAAAAGAGCTCACTCCTTCTATTTAAATATTTTTTATCGGTGGTTTGGGTATCTTTAATTATGTGCTTTATTCAACGAAGTGGCTGGGAAGTAAATGTTTAACTGTCACAAAGTGGCTTAAAAAGCATAATAACTTCACCATCTTGCCTCCAATAGTTTCAACTGTATAACGCATACTTTATCTCACCTCTGCCATAGTTATGCCTTAGCAATTGGGTTACCTTATTTATACCTTTGTATTGTTATCTTTTAAACCATTTAAATTTCTTGAACTACTTACGTAGGCTAGTTAGACGAAAATTTATTACCTTAGGTATCCTTTTGTCTACAAACAATACTACAGCAAAACGACTAACTACATGCATATATATATTTAAGACTAGGTGCTGTGAAACTGTAAAGACAATAGCCTGGTGGAAAAACAATAGATATCAACTTTAAATGTCAGGCAGACGACGATTGTCATTGGAGTCGTGACAAAGTAGGCGAAAGGGCGAACATGAAGCCAAAAAGGATTGCAGTAGATGGACTTGCAAGTAATACTCGTATAAAATACTAAGTATTTTAAGAACTACTCATAAGTAGGCGAGTCAAAACAGCTACTCGCAAGAAGAAGTTTCAGGAAACGACAAAAACCAGCAAACAACACGCAGCACTGAATTTATTGCGATAAAAAATATTTGAGATTTTCAAATGCAATCGCACTGGGCAAAGTTGTGATGAGTGCAATGAATGCTTGAATGACTGGCGGCTTTGGTCCGAGGGTGAGGAACTACAGCGCAGTGATACAGATATACTAGCAGGCACAAAGCTTTTATTATTAAATTTTACTGCTCCCACATTTCCATAGCAATGCACTGACATTCTAGCTGGACAGTCAGCGTAGTTGACAGGCAATCGGAATGACAACAATACGCTGACAGTTGAATTGTTGGTAACAAATTGAAAGAAAAGGTAAAATGTCTAATAAGTCCTTGCGCAGTAATGTGAGCTGTCTTTTGTATTGTTTGCAAGTAATTTTACTGCACTTGCAGATAAGAAATTCTATGTTACGTAGGCAGTTAGCCGGTGTAATCAGTTGTAAATAATTGCTGCTTTATGAACTCTGGTGCAAAGATAAATGGTGAATTGAGGAAGTTAGAGAAAAGGTTCAAATAAGTGCGAAACTTGAGTATATCTAATGGTAAATCTTAATTAAGTCTAACTAAGTAGAATTAGTTATAATTTATATAATTATTTATCATCAGATGTCTGGTGAAAACTTGAAACAATCAAAACGCTTGTTATATTTTTTGCAAAATTTTTTTTTACAGACGTATGCGAGTAATATTCCATATAGAGAAACATTGATACTTTTGTGAACAAAATTATTTTTATACCCTGAAGAGGGTATATAAAGTTTGCCACGAAATTTTTAATACTGAGAAAGAAACGCCAGATACCCTGTATATACTTGTAAATGATCAGCGTGACGAGCTGAGTCGATTTAACCATGTCCGTCTGTCTGTATATACGCGAGCTATTTCCTAAGTTTTTGAGATATCGATCTACAATCTAGATTCAGTTTCCCGTTTACGAATAATTTTTGAGCTTAAGCCGGGACATGATGTACAAGTAATGTCGCCTAAAGTCTGCATACTGACAAAGGCTCTCTTTCTTTTTCTCTCCTTATATCACTCTCACTCTTTTTTTCAATTCTCATTATTACACTCACTCCATATATCTCTCTCATATATCTTTTTCTCTTTCCATCTCTCTCCTTTCTCTCTCTCCTTCACATATATACCCCTTACTTTTTTCACATGAGATTTTATAGAAAAAAAAATCTACCGCTTCACCCGACATACTCCTAATACTTATAGCCTGACATACTCCTAATACCGTTTAATGATTCCAACGCACTAAAACCCAAACTAATCCAGCAACCGAGACATATTTCCTTGCTCATAGTAGCATGTCAACCCTGAACCATGAAAATACCGTGAACTACTAAATTGAACTGAACTGAACTGTGAGGGTGCATGCTAGTGCATATTTTAAAAATATAAAGCATACTTTTTGGCGCGCAGCAATGCGGTTGGCAACAGCTCACAATGAAATATGATGACCGTCGAACGCAAAACGTGAGCGCTGCCAGACAGCGTTTGTGTCATATATCATCGAAAAATGGACAAAGTGCGCTTATGCAATGGAGCTTATAGACAAAATTTATTTAGGTGTGTGTGCATGCTTAGAGACCATACAAGTATATATATAACCTGCAATGACAACGATTTAAGTTGGGAAATTCCAGAAGCAAGCGCTTAACTGTATACAGCTATGGCATATTTCGGGTCGGTTGCATTTGCTAATTCGCTCTCTTGTTCACCATTTTACCTGTCGCGGTTTAGTTTTAAAGTGGAATTTTTGTTGCGCATGTCGAAATTTTTATTTTGCATTTTGCGTTTTTGGAATGTGCCAGTAACTCAGTGCATATAAATTGTGAATGCAACAAGCTTTGCATATATATTTGCTGCCATGCATCGCTTTAGATTTATAAGTTTATATGTATTTTACATGCAACAGCAACTAGGAGACTGCTATGCATTACTATACAATGCTATGCACTTCTTTGCTGTGCTTGCAGTGCTCTGCGCTGCTATATGCGAGTAGCTATGTATTAGTTTGGCAGCTCAGGTGCATACTGATGTTGCATAATTTATTGGTTAGTTGCAGCGGTTGGCTCACGGGCCCACAAGTCTTTGTAATTGTGGTTGTACGCAGAACATCACCACATAATACCAATACACACATATACAAACACATCCACATGTAAGCGCAATGTATGTATGTAGTTGGTAGAACATTATTAATGGCTTTGATGCGTTGGTGGCTTGATTGAATTATGTAGTGTGCAAATTAAATTTATATTTGAAAATAATATTTATCAAAGTAGATTGTGGAGTAGCAAAAACAACAATATGGAGTAGTTACAACTGCAACGGAGCTTAAAATATTAAGTGCTGTTATGCAAGTAATAAATTTAATGACACTACGTTGAGTTTGTTGTTTTTGTTATTGTTGTAATTGAGCTGCTTTTTTCCTTGCTTGCAAACCAACGGACCAAAATCAGAAATTTAAATCAAAATTGAAATTGAAGATGGCATATCAATGTTAGACGAGAAAAGCTAAAGCTTTCGACTTATTTAGTACTAAAAATACTAAAATGTTTCAAGAACATTAAACTTGCATCAAAATTTGAACGCGAATGTAGCTAGATTTTCTAACAGCGCTGCCGATAACAGATCAAGCAAGCACCTCAAGCCAAGCTTTTAAGATTATTAATATTTCGAAAGCTCAAAAGCTCAAATTTTCCAAATTTAGAGATACGCCATGACAGACCAAGAACCTAAGCATTATAACAAAACTAATTTTATAAAATCAAAAAAGCTCCAAGTGCTTTAAAAGCTCAAATTTTCCAAATTTAGAGCGACGTCTAAAAATATCATGAACCCAAATATAATAACGAAACTAAATTGGCAAGATTTTAAATGTTTCGCCAACTAAAGTCTTAGGATAGGTAGTGTTTCAAAAGCTTCATAACTCCAGCTCTTCAAAATTTGTGATATAAAAAAAACAGCTGAAACTTTCTTAATATAAAACTAAGTTAAAATTCTAACACCAAAAATGATATAGAAAGAAACATTAAACTAAACGGCTAGTGCCACTCATCTGTGTAAACCAAAAAATAGCACAAAAGCACGAAAGTAAAAATAAAAAAAAAAACATGAACCTAAATTATGTTTAAAGGGCCTCAGCTTACTTTTTTACGCAACTTTGTGGGCCAAAAAATTCGGCGTACTGAAATGTTTAGACTGTTATTTCTTTAAAAGCTTTACGGGAAGTGAAGCTAAAAGCTAGACATTGCTTATCAAAATTATTTCAATTACAAAACATTCACTAAACTATTGTAGATTACAGAGTATTTCCGTGGCTAATAATCTTTTCGCCACGCAGAGGTAAAGCTCGTGCTTGAAGCTTTTCAGTTATAAACTCAACCGACCAAAATAATTCTCCTCATCGCTATGACCTTAGGCTCACTACTTTTTCGATGACTATGAAAGCTTCTATGGTTTAACATTCCATGACTTCAAAAAACTCTGCAAGAGAATTTCGTGAAAAGTTACATCGAACGATTTTAGCTATCAGCTGGGCAGCCCTCACATCCAGCGTGTTCTCAAAAAATGATATACACGCCTAATAACCTTAGCTGCGTCTCTCAACCGTACAATAAATAAAAACATGCTACTCACCACAACACATTTTAGTGGATTGTTATCTGCATGCACCCAAAAGTTTCCAAAGTTTTTAGTAAATTAAACAAAAATTATATTCATATTCACCTCATTTAAGCCACTATATTATTATTTGCTTAGAATTCGCTTACTCAGCACATTGCATGCTTAATAATTTCGCTATTTATTTACAAAATATAAAAATGCACAAACCCACCCATAAATGAAATGAGCTCGGTGAATTATACGTGTCACATTCCATTTTCAGCGCAAGCAAATACATGTTTTTATTAAGTCTACATTATGTGCAAATATATATTTGCATTGAATTTAATTATAATTTTAATTATTTCGTTTAAATTGTGCGCTCACCGCATACGCTTACGATTGCAGTTTCAGATGTGTGGGAGGTGTCTAGAATGGAATGTGAGGCTACTTCGGTTAGCCACCACTCGGACGTGAGTTTTTATAAACGTTTGTACTTTTCGTGTTAATACATTTAATAAGCTGAACAAATAGTGCAATTTAATTGTGCTGCGCAAGTTGGGCATATAGTGTACAGGGTGACACAAAGAAAGCTGTTTTTCTATACAGCAAATTTTTGAGATTTTGAACATTGAGAAGCAATGTTATATAAGAAGGAAGTAAGTATTTATAATAAGCTTGAATATTAAACTATATTTTTGACCCAAAATTAGTACGAACTCATTAGTTGTGTTCAAAACAAAGTTTAAGAGCCATGAATAAAGGTTTTAGTAGGACGTTACACGCTCAAACCTCGCTAAATACTCACAATGCCAAAACTATTGAATTAATTTTCGGTAACACTGTGACAGATATAGAGAAATATCGTTTTGGTGGCAATAAGTCTTTACGCTACTTGTTTTTTTTTTGTGGTATTTTTACTCTTGGCTAAATGTAGGCTATTGTTTTGCATAACATGTAAATGAACTTGAACTTCAGCTTAGCGAAATATGTTTTTTGAAGACGCAGTCCTTTGATGTAAAAAAATTAGTTACCTTCAGTCGGAACAGCTTAAGAGGCAAGCAGGCATTAAAGCGATAAATTATAGAATTATATAAAGGTATATAAGCGTATTATTTTGTAAATTAGTGTTAAGAGTAAATTTCTCTCAGCTTTCTCATTTTATTTCTTAAGGTCTCCCTATATAAAACTAAAAACCGAAACATAAGCAATATGCTCGAAGCACCCGTTACGGCTACAGCTAAACGAAACTGTCTATTTACACTCATATTAACGCGGAAATGTTTTCGGTTTATATATTTATGTATATTTGCATGCTAGTAATTGTGTAAATACAGCATAAATGCCACACGTACTTGGCATTATTTGCATTAACACCAAGCTTTGCATTTTCATTTCAATATACACAAACTAACAGCTACTCCCGCTTTTGCATGTCCGCTGCCCATATGCGCACTGACAAACACGTGCACATACACACTTAACTTACATTTATTATATAATATATATCTATATATTATACATAAGTCGTTTATTAATTTACACCAATGTACGTGTCCTTCTCATGCTGTCAGCACAAATTTGATTGAGTGCATTTATTTTTATTATTTGTTTATTAATTTTAATAAGTTTGGTTTAATGCTACTACTATGTGAAGAATGTGTTAAGAGGAGTGTGTGCGTGTGTGTGCGTGAACCACATCTGCTGGTTATGCCTGTAATGCGTAAATTAAATTTGCCATTGCATATGCATAGGCGCAAATTATTCGTAAACACTTTATTGACTCTAAAATATATATTTTTTTTATTAAATTTAATTACGCACAAATATGCGTCATAAATTCTATATTCTCTATAAATAAAAGCCACAAGCTGTCTAACTGAATTGCAATTACTCAATTTGAATGGCGAAATTGCAAAGGACAGCCGCATATTTCTTATGCTCAAATATTTGATTGGCAATACAGACATTGCACTTGCATTTTACGCAAGAAATAAATTACTCTATTGCATTTTCAATTAAGATAAGTATAATTCATGAGCACAAATATTCTAATTGAATTGTTTTACATGCTTAATTAGTTGATTTGCATGCAAATTGGGCAGTAAAATATAATGTAATTAAATGCGCCCTAATCAATGCTTACAATTTGGCTAATGAAGATTAATCAATGCGCACATGTCGAGAAGTTTTTGCTGTGTCGTTATTGCTTTAGGTGGCATATGTAACTTCTGTAATTAAAATTTTTTATCTGAATAAATAATTGAAGAATAAATAGAGCTATTACACAATAAATAACAATAATACAATTTAGTTTTTAGTTAAGCCACTATGAATATGAATTTCATCGGTCAGTTTGTATAGCAGCTTTACGCTTTAGTGAGCGAAACTGGGCAATATGCTCGAAGACTTTAGCATTGTTGATAGCAATAATCCATGCCAAATTTCGTGAAGCTATCTTATCAAATAAAAAAGATTTCCATACAAGCACTGGCTTTCGATTGATCAATTTATATGGCAGCTATATGCTATAGTGGTTCGATTTAAACAATTTCTGCTGAGATTGTACTGCTACGTTGAATAATAATTCATGCCAAATTTCGTAAGGATGCTTGTACAACTAAGAAAAATTTCCTTACAAGGACATGATATTGATCGGTCTGTTTATATGACGTGTACAAATTTTCACATTAATATCTCGAAAACTGAGGGACTGGCTGGCGTATATAGAGATAGATTTAGCTGGCCCAATCGACTTAGCTCATTACGCTGAAAATTTACATATAATTGCGCTTTATAGGGCCGCCGATGTTTCTTGCTAGTTTTGAAAAACTTTGCAACAAACTTAAAATACCCGATATAATAAAAATATACCAACTGTGCTTAAAAGTATGCATCCATAAAAAACTGTAATTTATGTCACAACTAAATTACAATTGTCTACCTTTTTATGTCATATAACGCCTCAGCGCACATCTCTCTTGCTGTTTCTCAAGAGCGAAAAATGTCAAAATTCTATACTAAACATTTACGCACACACTCTCACAACAAACGTGGCTTAGGTTTCCCTTTAAGTTGTTTGCTTCTGCGCTATTTAGCATCTCCTTTTTGATTTTCCCAATGAAGCGCTCTGACAGCGCATCTTACGTAAGTCCCTGGGCGCTTTTTAAACTTTCCATGCGCCAGCGATATATTTTTAATGTTTTTTCGTGCCTAAATGTAGACTACCTTTTTGTATGACATGCAAATGAACTTGAATTACACCCAAGTTAGTTTAGCCGAGCGAAATGTAATTTCTGACGACGCAGTAATTTGTTGGTTAAAAATTAGTGACCTGAACTGGGAATTGCGTGAAAAGCAAGCAAGCGTTAAAGCGTAAAATTATAGCATTATAAAATGTATGAACAAGCATTTTTGTAGCATAGTTTTAGGGTTAAGTACGAAAAAATGTAATTTTGATAAACCAGAATTTTTTAAAGAAAAAACTTTGTCCGCATTTTCACCTCTAATTCTGCCTTTATCTATTATTCTTCTTTTTTGTTATTATTTATTTTTTCAAAGTTAAATCTTAAATTGTTCGCAAAGCCTCTGACTACAGAATTACTTTCCAAAATAAAGCCGCATGCATTACTGTGTGGCAATTCTTATTTCTCTCCCTTACTCTCTTCCTTTTTTGTATCCTTCCCTCCCTCCCTTTCACTATTTCTCTTCATCTCACGTTTTTCCCCTTCTTGTTTCTTTCTATCTCTCTTTCTCTGTTAACTAGTCAAGATCTCTGTTTCTCTCTCTCTCTCTCTCTCTTTCTCTCTCTGTCACAATCTATCTTTAGTTTCTTCTCTCTCTTTCAGCCAATTTCTCTTCTTTAAGCATACGGTTCAAATTTCACATCGGTCCTGTTTTAGTTTTTCTCTATTTCAGCCATTCTAACCACATACCTTTTTCTACATTCTCGTTTCAAATCGCGCATATTTAATGTCAATCAAACTGTCATAAAATTAAATATATTATATAAACTTTAAGTGCATAAAAAGTCTACACTCTCTCCTTTAAACACGTTTTCAGTCATGCATCGACATTGTGTGCATATTTTGCGGCGTCGCATTTTAAAATTTTATTCTTGCAACAATTTTTAATATAAATTATTCTGTCACAGCTTGAGCACAAGTATGTTGCACAAAAGTTCTTGCACACAACAACCGCACGGCCGCTTCACCTCGTATTCCCCAATTACCACTAGACCGAAATTGCCCGGAAGAAGACAGATACGAGAGTAGCGCCAAACTTAGACAGGCACACTATAAAATGCTTTATGGTCGCTACAATACCGCAAACAATACGTGTTGCTCGTAAAAGACCAACTTTACTTTACTTTGTCTCAACAGGCTGAAATGAAATAATAAAAAAAACAACAAAAAAAAAAAAAAACTAAACCGAAATGTACAGCGACATGTGCAGCTAAGTCGCCTATACGCCTGCGCATATGCAACAAAAATTGTTACAAACTGGTTTAAGTAGCATACATGTAGGCGAGCATACTTGAATGTCATTGCTTATGCCTTTGGCGCCAACTTGTTTTGGCTGGCAAACCCGCAGCGCTGGGAACTGGTGGCAAACTTGCTTCTTTCTAGCTTGTCTACAGCGTAGCGTAAGGCTATGTATTGCCATATGCCTATGTTACAGCAGTCGCTTGCTCGTTCATTGGCTTTCAAACTTTTCAAATTGTATGCAAATTTCCTACGCAAAATGATAAGCCGACAAAATATTTCGAGTGTGTTCGTGTGTGGGTGGACAGATAAAATATTTGACTTTTCTATATAAATATGAAGTATTCTACCTCTTGCTTTTATAACAAACGCTTGCAAGTGGTAGTAGGCGTTTTTCATGTTGCATTGTTGGAGTTAAAAGAACTGCTTTGCAAACTAAAATTACTTTTGCTTATCTTGGCAAATAAATGCATGTCAGTAGGTGACGGCAATTTAATTTGTTTTATGCTTCGTTACTGTTCTAATATTTTTGAAATATAAGCAAGAAGTATTTTATGACACTAAAATTGATTTTTGTAAATTTAAGTTAATGCAACACGTGCTCTTCTCCCCAAAACGCTGCTCATTTGTCGAAACCGTCGTTATCGGTCGACTAAAGCTTAAAGCTGACATACAATCTGAACGATCAAAATCAAGTTATTATAAGGAAAACCTTTTATTTGACAATTCTATTTCTTATCTTGACGAAATTTCACATAGAATTATTTCCAAGTCAACGGTAAAATATTTGAATAATTATTCAGATCGAACCACTATAGCATACAGCTGTCCCACAAACTTCTTGTAGGGAAAATTTTTTATACTACAATATCCGAAAAAATTGTACAGATTAGACCACTAAAACATATAACTGATATATCAATCTACCGAAAATCAAGTTCTTGTATGGAAACTTTTGTACTTGTGAAAGGTTAACGTTCAATATGGTTATCCTATATCAAGAAATAGTATGACCATATTCTAAGCTGCTCGTATGGTCTTCTGGCAATATTTTTTGTATTGATTGCACTTTATATTTGGGAAATATCAAATAATTCTTCAAAATGTACCGCCGAAGGGTTAACGTAATGACGAAATGCTGAGCTTTCGACGCCATGTTTTTTTTGTGTTCTGGGTAAAATATGCAAATGCTACTACTTTAATATTTAGTAGTAAAATGCTAAGAGTATTATAAAATGAAAAATTCTAAAATTTCCAAACGAAACTCAACCGCAAAACATTTGTATTTAAATGTGGCGTATACGCCCCGCACAACCTCTGCTAGGCTTACATACAATACATATGTATATGTATATGCGTATATGCGCAATTGTTGTTGCTATTTTTACGCTAATCGACAAATGTTTTATTTCCTGCACAAATTAACTTAAATTAATTGCAATTATTTACAAAATCCGCCACCAAAGTGGCATAAACGAACGGTTAAGTGAGTATTGGAGGGTTTTAGGCGAAATGGCTTTGGCGTAAGCGCTCAAACGTGCACCAGCCGCCAGTGTTCTGTATGGGCTTTTGTTTTTTTTTATTATAACAGTGCTTTGTGTCCCAAATTAATTAGCCTTAAATCATGGCAAATCCGCTTATCGCCAACGCTTTAACCTTTTACGCCAAATTTATCACAACCGCAATTTGGTTGAGTGTAGGAAAAATGTGCAGAACATATGTATTTATAGTGGTTATATAGGCTTGTGCAGCTTGTTGCGTGGCTGCCTGTTAGGTACAGTTGTGCCGCAAAGCCAACTTCCGCCATTATAGATTTATTGCTGGACAGTGTATTAAACTGCTGCCAATAAACTTTCATGAGTGTATCGAGAGCTCCAATAGAAATGTAATAAGTTTGCGAGTAATTAATTACATATTTAATTAGTATATATATATATTTTTTTTTTCATTTCATATCTAACGGTGTTGAGTGACTTCCTCAGTGTGTAGCATACCAGCTGATCAAATTTGACCCGGACTGTTCCATATAAACATATATCGTATACTTTTTGCTAAACCATTTCTAATGATATAGGTTAATTAGCTTAGGTCTTATTCAGGCTTGAGCATATCTTTCATATATAACTTATAATAAATTCAACCCGGACTCGTCCATTCATATATATTTTTATACTCTAAATAGGGTATATTAAGTTTGCCACAAGGTTTGTAACACTCAAAAGGAAACGTCGAAGACTCTATAAAAAATATATATAAATGATCAGCATGAAGAGTTGAGTCGATTAAGCCATGTTCGCCTATTTCAACTAGTTCCTCAGTTCATGAGATATCGATCTGAAATTTTGCGCACATTCATTTCTTTCCAAGAAACTGCTCTTTTGTCGGAACTGCCGATATCAGACCACTATAACATATAGCTGCCACACAAACTGAAAAACCAAATTCCAGTTCTTGTATGAAAAACTTTTTTAATTGACGACATATCTTGACGAAATTTGGCATGGCATCAGCAAAACTAGCGCAATCGTTATTATATTAATCCTTGCTTCTAACTCATTCGTATAAACATATACACCACTATGACGTTGTCCATTTCCACTCGCCCTCCTTTCCAACTCACTCAACATACACAAACACACAAACATACATACCTCCATGATGTTGTCCATTTGCTCATCAACATATTTAATGTTGCTATAATTATCAAGTTCTACATTTACACAGCTTGATTTCCCCAAACAATTTTGTCTTGCTGCTAAAATGAACTATTGTGTGGCTGCATACTCTCATTAAGCTTTTGTTAATCATGACGCAATGAACTTTGCTTATTATTACAATTTTTTGTTGTTGTAGATTTTATCTATTGCATACATTTATAACTGGTATGCAGGAGTTGGTATATAGGAATTAAATAAAGCTTGTTGTTATAAGCGCTCTTCAGCTTCCGTACATATGCTGGTGCTGCTCTTATTTAATGTGGCTTGGCATGATTTCCTTTCAATTAACTTTATATGCACTTCTTATTGCTGTGTGTATATATCTAGTAGGTACCCATATACATATATATAGGTATATCCATACATGCATTCGAAATTATTGCCCGTCAGCTACATCTATTTTGTGCGCCATTGGCTACTCTCCATACAATTTGGGTTGGTCATCTACGCTGCTGAGTTTTCAATCCCTTGTGACATTTTTCAGCCAGCGTCATTATATAAATAAGGCATGTGTATGCGTTTTTCTGTAGCATCCCAGTAGGCAATGGCGAAATTTTTTATGACATTTATATATATGTATATGTACATCGATAGCGCTTGAGAGGGGACTTTGCAACAGTTTTGTAGATCAATATTGGCAGAGTAACACTCGGCATAGTAAAAATTATTAGTAGATTGCAACTAGTTCAAGGCTAGTTACTTTAAGCCTAGTTTCGTAGTGTATTTGTTATATAAAGGTTTTATGCGCAACGATAGGGCTTTAGAAAAGTCATAAAGCATATTGTATATCAATGCTAAAAAAATAATACTGATGTGAATAAAAACTAGCAGATTTTTTCAATTTTTTAAAACTAGTTACTTTGCGACTAGTATTATGTTAAACTAAAAAGTCCATATTTTAAATACGACTATAGTAATTTTCTATGCAATTTGTTCATATAATCAGATTTCTACCTGGCAAGAGTGCTATTATCATATGTTCGAGGGTGCTATTATTTCCAACGATATCCAATACATTATTTTCTACGTATGATTATTTTACTGTGGTTTTCAATACTACCCTCATGTCTTACCATATTAATTTGTATAACCTTTCTCCTTTCATAAAAGCTACTTTCTACCAGGCTCAAAATTTTCTGATTGATCGGCATCTACAACTGTTTCTAATTTTACAGAGATTCTACAACAGTACTCGTATATCGAACTTTTAACGAAAGTGCCAAATTTCTTACGGTATATTGGAAATGCCAGTACACAACACTCTGGCAACTCCCAGTCTACTAGACTTCTTTATTGTGTAATTTTTTAAAGAGCTGTTTGCCCTTAACTTTTATATACAGTTTTTATTATTCCTATTTATTTCGGCGTTGGTTTAATTTTATTTTTATATGACCATCGTTTAACGTGTGCTCCCATTTGTAATTTACTGTGGTAAAGACTTGTCGTTGGCGCGAGCTTTTATGATTTTAATTTGTTATACGACACTTATACAAGTATAAACATGGAATAAAAAGTACAATTCGTGTACATTTTTGAGCGAGAGTAGTACTATTGTATTTTTAATTGCAGAATTAAGTTGTGGGAATAATTCGTAGCCATTTCATAATTTTTTAACCCAAGCAAGGTATGTCAAGTTTGCAACGAAGCTTGTAATACCCAGAAGAAAACATCGGAGATCCTATAGATTATACATATGAATGTCAGCGTGACGTGATCAGTTGATTTAGTCATGCCCGTCCCTAAATTTTTAGATATCGATATCGATCGAATTTTGCATACGTCCTTTTATCTCCAAGAAGCAGCTCATTTGTCGAAACCGCTGTTATCGGACCACTATAGCATATAGCTGCCATAAAAACTGACCGATAAAAGTTCTTGTAAGGAATATTTTATATTTGTGAAGGGTATCGTAACTTCGGTGCAACCTAAGTAAACGTTTCTTCTTGTGGTTGTACGATTTTATATCACGATTTTATTTAAAGTGTCGTTTTAAGAGACATTTCATTTAAAGCAAGTAATATTTTACATGATACATATTTTGATTTCATTTCACTGTGTTAGCATATCAAATTTTATATAACAGCTAATTTAGTGCTTTAATTAAATATTATCGTATTGAAAATACCAACTAAATACTCTATTTTAATTAAAGTCAAAATGACACTTCATACAAGAAATTTAACCCTTAACATGTGCAAATTTTACATGTTATCCTTCACTTTCAAAAAATAGGAAAAAAAAAATCCCATGCTAGATTTTTTTGAAAGAATTTATTTTTTTTATTCGACTTTGTATCAACTTGATTGCGACAGTGTGAGCAATGATGTCGAAAACCGACATATCCTTCCGCTTGTTTTGTGCTAAAACATAGATAAATGCACAAAGAGAAAAAATAATAATAAAAGTGACACTTACGTAAGAAAACGGAAGCGCACAAGGGCGTATGTAGATACAACATGGAAATTGAAACGTTGAGCGAAATTGAGTGTTATCCCAGTAGGCAAAGCGATTATTTCGTATAGAGAGATGAATAACACCGAACAATGGTTTCGATTATGGAGGAATAATTACAATGATACAAAATGCGGAGCCAAAACATATTCAGATGCATATGTTAATACTATACGAGCAAAGTCGCCAGTGTTACGAAAATATTATACCGCACATGGTATATCTTGAAATTGAAAAAGCTTGAGAGAATCCAAAGAGTAATGTATTGATTGAAGATCTGGTAAAACTCAAGTTAGAAGCGTGAAAATTATTTTATAGAACCAAAATCACCAGATTTATCTTACGCAAATGAGTAAGAAATAATGAACTCATACGATAATAAAAAATATTCATAACTGATAACGAAGCGTCCCGCGATGGTAACAAACAAGCAGCAGCTGGACACAAGTCAAAAGTTTTGCAGTTATTTAGTGAATTACCTTAATTATATGTTGAGCCAACTTACTCCGAAATGACTGCACCGATCGGCGAGAAATTTTGAAACGACATTCTTAAAAGTATTTTTCTGGTAAAAATCGAAGCTACAAAATTTTTATTTCACATTTAATTTTTTTTTACAATAAACGACTTTTTTTTTAAGAAATCACAAAATTTTGCCAAGTCTTTTCATTATTACCTATATTCATCTATTATAATAATTTAAGATAATTTTAAGCACAAAACTTTTCCTCAACGTCAGACACTTTTTTTCGGTGGGCTTCCTGGAGATCGGCTGCGGTATTAAGATAATCCAAAATTTTCATTACCTTCACGAAATTGGGCACGGATTATTGCCCAAAGCAACGATACAATCTGTGAAGAAATTGTTAAGCTTGGACCATTAGAGCATATAGCTCCCATACAAACTGACCGATAAAAATCTATGGAAAACTTCTTTATGTGACAAAATGTCTTAATGAAATTTGTCATGGATTATTGCACAGGGAAAGAATACAATCTGTAAAAAAATTATTCATCGAATTGATCGAAATCAAGTTTTTGTGTGAAATCGTTTGTATCTGTGAAGGGTATTATAGCTTCGGTGCTACCTAAGTTAACATATATTATTGTTTTTTATTTATTTATTAAATAAAATGTATTTTCCACAAAAATTCATAAAAAAACGCGTTTTTTCCGACTTGCAAGTATATACAACCTTTTAAACTAAACAATATAGTAATTTCACGACTAGTTACAGTCCATACCGACAGTGAACCATTTTAAAAAAAATTAGAAACAACAATTTGCCACAGGAATCCAATAACAACAAACTTTTTGCACAAACACATACATATGTCAAAAGTAAAGTGCAGCATTCATCTCACATGGCACAGTCAGTCTCCTGATGATACAAGGATGAACGTTCCGGAACATGCATGTAAACGAGTAAAAATGGAAAAGTGCCCGAACACTTGGGAAATGTGACCGAAAAGTCAGACAAAGCGTAAAGCTATTGCAAAAAACAAAAAGAATAATAAAATAAAGAGGAAAAACTTTGCAGCTAAATGCTTTATTTTGCGAAAATTCTTTGGTATTATTATGCAATTTTATTTTTTAATTTATATCTAAGTTTATATTGTTTTTGTTTGCAAATTTTTAGTCAAAACAAGTGTGTTCTTATTAAAACGTAGCGCAAAAAGTACGAACTAACAGAAGAAGCGCAAGTTAGACACAAGTGAATTGAGTGAAGTGTTGTCCGGTGGGAGAGTGGGCGAAGAGTAAGCAGGGAGCAGCGGTCAACAGTGTGGCTGTAGTGCGGCTGCAGTGCGGCGAGGCAGAACAGCTTGGTTGCTTTGCTTCTGCTACTGAATTTTCTATCTTCCTTTAACTCGAGTTTCCTTCCGCTCATCGGCGCGGCTCGGTTGCAACGGTGGTCTCTGCACGCTGTTGCTCATCAACCAAGTGTAACATGTTGTAATTGTGGCTGCCACTTTTAACAGTTAAACTTTAGTGCCATGCCGAAACATATCCATACATACAAACAAACATACATTCAAGGGAAGCAGCGCAGTTGCTTTGTGGCATCTAACACTTCTGCCAGCATATATCGTTGGCCAATCAATTTTGTTGTAATATAGCATGTCTAAATTGCTGCAAGTGGGATTTGTTTTACATTGATTCTTTCTTGTGCATGTTATTCGACTTAAAACGCTTTACTTTAGGCAAAGTGCAATTAAAAGGACCATTATCTATAAGTGGTTTCAAAATGAAAATGTAAGGCAGCAATGTAAATTTTTAACTCGACATATATGTTTAAAATATATGAGAAAAATATATTTTATGAAATGAAATTACATGTATGTAATGCTTTGAAAGAATATTTTCAATACGCATTTTATCAATATTTCATCTCAATATGTTTGACGTGAACTTATTTTCTTTAGTACTAATCATACTTCTCAGGTTCTTAAGCTATATAGAAAACATGCTCTCATTATGGACCTACATTTGCCTTGCTCATTTGATAATCTTCTTCGGACTAGCAGATGACATGATCGGGAAGTTAAAAGCTAACAACACCGCAACCCAAGAGGTTTGAGTTGGATTTGGGATAAGAGAGAAACCACTTTACTTAGCAGTATACTTTACGGTCTCGGCATAAAATAGTGTTATCACAACCCAAAATATATTTTCCACATCTCAGTATATGCCAGAAAGAAAGAGAAAGAATCTACGGTGATTGTGGCAAGTTAGTAAATAATGTTTGTTTCAAACCAAAATGTGTCTTGGTTTCAGAAAATACTCTCTCAATGACGGAAGTTCTAACAATGGACTGCGATTGGCCGACTTAGTGATTTGGTAACTTCGTTGAAGACAAAGAGCCAGGCTTCATGAACTAGAAGTAGTAGAGCATTGGAACTAACATACGAAACAGCGTAGCGGCTGGGTACTGTCCGGACTTAGCTGGATGAACAAAGTAGTTAAGAGTTTATATAGAACTTAAAGCAACTATTTGGTGGATTATTATTCGTTGAAAGCGTGCTGTACAATTTGCCATTCTACACGTTGCACCTGTAAATATGGCTAGTGGGTGCTTGCAGCAAAGTCTGCTATTATACTTACGGAAGTTGGGTATATAAGGGGCCTGAGAAGAAAAACCAAATGCTGACTGTGCACTCAAAACTAGGCAAGAAGTGCATGTCCTCATTAGCAAAAGTTTTAAGCTTCTTCCAAATAAGAATTGTATGGGTGCACGGTCACAGCAGAATCGGAAATTGGAACAGATTATTCGACCAGGTAAGGGTATAATCCCGCATTAAATTATTCGGATCGACCCACTTTAGCATAGAGCTACCATACAAACTGACCGTTTAAATGCAAATTCTTCTATGGAAACTATTATTTGTGAAGTGTATTATAGCTTCGGTGCAACCGAAGTTAACGTTTTTCATTGTTAATATTAGCTTTAAATCTATTTATTTTTTTCTCTTCTCTCTCTACGGTTAACCGCACTCTCAGCAATATTACATTAATTTTGACAGCTTGTCACTTAGCAAGCATAACACAGCATAACGGCAATGCAGCTGTCATAATACTGTCAGCTGGCCTGCACTTTACTCGCTACGCAGCATAACGGTAATAACGGCAAAGCGTAGTTCATGGTTACGCGCCTTCAATGCACTTAATTTGATTTCAGTTAATTTCCTGTCAGAGAAAACGAGCGCGCACACATACACATACTGACATATACAGTATTTGCAAGACATGCTCGACGGGGTGCAAATTATGCGAAGCACGCGAATTGTGGCCAGAAAAAAAAGATTAGCAAAAAGTGAATTGAAAATGTGTAGCTATTGAATAGCGTTTTATAAACTAATAATATAAGTGTGTGTGTATATGTGTATAGCAATTTCCGACGCACAAATGATTATCGACTGCATACATGCACATGTGGGTATGTGTGACGCACTAACAACGTCCAAGTGTGCATATGTAACCAATATCCTTTCGAGGAAAATTGGCTGCCAGGACAATGCCAATAATATGCGCCACTACACATAGAGGAGGCGCTCAAGCGCAAGCACGCACGTTAACGCTTATTCACATAAGTAGCTGCACACACACATGCAAGCATGCATACACGCGCATAAATACTTCTATGCATTTGTATCTGTGCAATGCCATTCAATGCGGCGCGGCACGTTCATAAACGCTTACGTTTAAGCAAACGTTCGGAATGTTGCTACTTTGCCGTTATTTTAGCAACGTTGCGCAAGCGATTTTCGCTTATTGCACCCGCGCTTGTATTTGTTGTATGCCGCAGCGGCAACACTTTGGGGCAACTGCAGCTTAGCGCATCCCAAACAAAAGTGTTAAATGCATTTCCATGTGACGTTTTGGTATTGAAAACGCTTCAGTTCATAGCTTTTGCTTGTGGTTATGTTGTTGCCTTTGTTGGCAATTGGTTTTTCAATTGTTATTGCTGCACAACGGCAGCACATCGCATGCACGGCGTCGATTGTTGCGGCCAAAGGACGCATCCAGGATGGCATTCAGGGATGCAGGATATTGCAAATTGCTCCATTTAATGAAAGCAAACAATTTGTGGCATCGATTATGCTATCCTTTTCCGTATAGAAGGATATGCAAGTGAATTGGTGTTGGCAATGTCAAATGTGGTAAGCAAAATGATTTGGAGTAAATGAAAACCCGTAAAGTCATTTACTGGAAATATTTGATTCACCACAATGCACTTTTTATGGGCGAATAGAATTTTGCCATGAAAACTGGAGTTTGTGGCGAAAAAACGCAGGCCCGATCTTCTAAGAAAGCTTTGAAATAAATAAAAAGCTCTTGAAAGCTTTGTAAAACTCAGAGAACATTAAAAGCAAAATCAATGCATTCAAACGCAGAGTTTACGATAAGCAAGATCTAAAGAGAGCAGTTATTTTGAGAAAAGAGAAATGATCTGAAATTTTTAGAAAAGCACGCTCTTTCTTATTTAAGCCAGCTTGTGAAAGTAATAATAAAAATTTAATCAATCTTCAAGACTTGTCTGACTGTAGTGTGCTTCGATTTCAAAATACAAATGGAAGAAATCGCATATTATTGATCAAAAACTCCACACATATCCAATATTACAATATTTATAAACTCCCTTTAGGCCGACGCTATCAACTTAACTGAAACTTTGGCATATTCAAAGCTAAGATCAACCCATAAAGTAGACAAAAAATTGTTTATTCTTTTGCTTAACTCTTCCTGGACTTACTGGCGCTTAACTAAAATGTTGTCTCAGCTTTTCTCATCAAATCCAATAGCACAACTAAATCGTTGATGGACTGTTAATGCTGTTAGGTATAACTCTACTAAATGCCAAAGTAATTTGCAACTAAGAGCTAAATGTCCTTATCGTGTCATTAGCAAAGGCGCACAAACATACTATACATGCATAGTCATATATATTTACAAATACAACAAAAGAGACAAAGTACAAGCCTGTATGTGTGTGCGTACGTTGTCAAAATCAAAGTTTCGCCAAACTTTAACGATGCGGCATATCAAGCAAATTTTGTTTTTGGAAAATTAAACTTGTGCTGGAACTTAAACGATTCGAAGCAGCTAAAAATTAAAGTTGTCAGGCGTTTATTTTGCAGAAATACGCATAATATTGATTACAAAAATACACACTCAAGGAATGTTTAATATATGTACTAGAAGGGCGGTGTGTACTTTCGGAATATACACACACTTGGAACTACAATAAATAGCTTATGGTAAAGGAGATTTTAACTCTACATAAATCGTACGATCCAACAAAACTTTTAGGTTAGTTGAAGCTGTGGTTAAAATTACATGTAAAGCCTCACAATACTAAGAAACTCGTATCAAAATATTAGACTTACAAATCTAGGATAGGCACCTAACCATGCCAACTTAGGTTAGGTTAGTTTTCGAGGATAAATCTCGCTACAGAGGTTCTAGTAAGCTCACTTGAACAGTTGAAACAACGGTTAAACTTGTTTCCATTAGTTTTTGACGCTACTTCCGTCGAAGTCATCTTTGAAACTTCTACACAGACTAAAATTTAACCAACTGTATACCTTAACATTGAAAGCTTCTAACTCAATGTTTTGAGAGGGTCAAATTTGTTACGGAACTATATACATTATAAGTTTTTATTCTGAGTTTTCTGATTCTGAAAAGGAATAATATTAATTAAAAAAGTAATTTTGAAGAAGTAAGCTAAAGACTTTTGTTTAAAAAGATATTGCAGTCACTGTCGCCACAAGAAAATAATAAGTATATTTTTTTATGTCTTATATGTCTTACTGAGGAGAATTTTGAAAGATTTTAATATTTTAATCATATAAGGAAAGCATTCATTTCATTTTTCTATGACTGATTTAGAAAAATCTCGCATTGAAAGATCAAAAAAAAAGTAATTTCAATTGAAAGGTAATCTTAAGGTTTCTGTAAATTAAACGAAATTAAATAGACAAATATTTTTATGGAGCTAAATCTATATTTCAAGCATAGATATTTCACCAGTGTTTTTCTGAAAAAAAGTAACAGTTCGGCCGTCACATTTTAGTCTTAGTCTTTAATCTTTATTAGAATAATGATGAGTCAGGATTGTGACTTTGTACAGCGGTTATGAGTTTCACTTTGGGAGTACCGTTCGGTATTACCACGAGTATATTTGCAGCTAGGATTGTGAAAAAATATCATCGACAGTGTAAGCTGTCATCTTTAAACATCTTATAGCAACTTTATGCTATTGAAGCTGAGCCTGTTGGTTCGGCGGATATGGGGCACCGATTGGTGATTTTATAATATAATTTATAAAGCCTGCAATAGAGAATTCTAGAAAACTAAAATTCTATATTATTTATAACAAAAATGCTAGTACACTTTGACCTCAGTACTACCCTAATTTTATGGACATAAATATCAACATATATATGCATATTCAATGTGAGTTCGTAAGTTTATTTAAGCATGTGAAATTTGTTGCTCAACAGCAGAAAGGTATTTGCAAGTTTTGCTTATACTACATACGCTTCTCGTTTCCCTTTCGCTTACTCTCCAATCTCAAATTTCTGCTAATCTTATTGAGATTAAAGTTTTCTACGTTTCATTGCTTCACTGCATACAACTATAGTATCGCATTTACACTTGTTTAGCTGCTATTTGTATGTGCTCGTTACACAGACGCAAACACAAAGGTACACACACACACACAAACACTTACAAATATACAAGGTCTCACACCGAGGTAAGCTCATGTGTCCATTCACTCGTATTGATGTTTGCAATAAATTTATTTTCGAATTCCTCTTGTTGGCCTCTTGTAATTTCTAAGGAAACATGTATGTGCGCCAGCAAATTCATTAGGCACTGCATTTCCGACAACAACAACATAAACCACACCTTACTTCATAGGCATAATGTTGTAGTACAAGAAACAATTTTCAATTAACAAGAGTTTCGTGTACAATGCAACAACATGCTAGTCATTAGCAACAACAGTTGTTTTTGCCAACAGCAGTTTATCAGCTTTGTATGTCTATCAACAAAAACATTAGCAATATCAGCGATGAGACAAATTCCGTTGCCATCATCGTCATTTAAGCTTAACTCAGGCAGCCGGAAGCGGAAACTTTCGACTCCAAAGGTTTTTTTTTTGTTTTTGACTGCACTTTCATAAGTTTTGGGCGTCGCAGAGTTGCTTATAAGTGCGTATCGCATTCGCAGACGAAGTTTCAGTTCAGTACGACTTCAGTTGAGGCTTACCCGACTTTAGGTTGAGTGATACACATAGCTATATTTAGGAAAACTAAATGTTGTAGTCAATAGAGTATATATAATATTTGGTTGAAATTCACTCAAAGTTACGTAACCGCTGAAATTCTCAACGGGCTTAAAAAATATATTCTACAAATTTACTACTGAAACACAGCTTACCCGTTTATAGAGATCATTTTGGATCTGAAGTATTCTAATACAAAGTGAAAACAGAGATCGTGTGGGTCGGAATTTCAACTCGGTCGGTTCAGCTGCTTCGAAGAAATTTTCCTCACCGACTTTGAAAACAGCGTACGTATATTCGATTCACACGCAAAAAATTTGATTTTTTTTTTTAATACACAAATGTATATAACCGCTTTAAGCTGCTGAACAGCTAAAGTTAAGTGAAAGTAATAAGTTAAATTGTTTATATTTAGGATAAGTTAATTCCATGTGTGAAGTATGTTAAATTACTAAAGTTAAGCTACGTTAAGTTAAGTAATGTTAAATTAAGTAGCATTAAATTATGTTACTGTAAGTTAAATTATGTCAAATTAGGTTAAGTTACGTTATAACCGCTTTTAACTGCTAAAACAGCTTAGATTACGTGCAGGTATGATAAGGTAATTTATGAGGTTTGTTTAATTACTTAAGTTAAGTAACGCTAAGTTAAGTTAAGTTAGGCTAAGTTACGTTAAGTTAAGTAACGTTAAATAAAATAACGTTAAATCAAGTTACGTTAAGCTAAATTATGTCAAGTAAGGTTAAGTTATGTTACGTTAATTTAATTTACAAGTGGATATAACCCCATAAAGCTGCTTAAATATCTGCGGCTAAGTAAGCGTATGATAAGCTAGGTTGATTTTATTTATGCGGAATGTTAAGTTAAGTTAAGTTATGTTAAGTCAAATTAAGTTAAGTAAATTTAATTCAAGCTGTGTCTAGTTAAGTAAACTTAACTTAAGTTAAAATAAGTTTCGTTGAGTTAGGCTAAGTTAAGTTGAATTAAGTAACATTAAATTAAATTACGTTAGGTGGAACTACGATTAATGTTAAGTTAAGTTAAGTAAGCTAAGTCAAGTTAAGCTAAGTTAGGTGAAGCTAATTTAAGTTAAGTTTTGTGAAGTAAAAATAATAATAAGTTAAGTTAATTTACGTTAACCCAAGTTAAGTCATGTTAAATTAAATTACGTCAAATTAGGCTTAGTTCAATCACGTCAAACTAAGTACAATTAAGTTAAATTACGTAAAATTAAATTAAAGTCTGGTAAATCTAAAACAAGCTACGAAAATTTCAATTAAAAGACCTCAGATTCCTGTATACTAATACTTTCTTTTAATCCGCTTTATATATAATTGTATGTTATACATATGTATGAATGTAAGTAAAAGCCATGGATTTTATTAAAACCAATTAAGCTGTAATAGCAATATTTACGAGTATTTAGCTAAGCACCAAAAGAGCTTTAAAGCCATAATGTAATTATAATTTTACTTTATACACAAATCTTTTACTGACCCCTTTTCTTTTGGCTTAAATAAAAACAAAACGCATAAATTTCCTTCAACTTTTCACAACCACTACCAAACACAGTTCTATATTACAGCTTGAATTAAATTTCTATTAAATAAACTGCCAGCAAATATTTAATTAATGGCAAAACACCTGTGACAACCAACCGCTGCCTTTGTGGCCAAATCCTATTAGCAATCATACAGTGCGCACAAATACATACAAAAGCCAAAAGCACACACATATGAAAATATGTACACGCATACATATCTACGTTTGCATATATGTACATATATATATTTACATGTGTGTGTGTATATAGAGTACGACAATTTTGTAGTAAGTCCTTTTTGCTGATTTTCTTGAATTCACCGCTATACACATTTTGCACTTAAGTGCACAAAAAATATATATTCACGTGCATGCGTGTGTATGCGAGACTACCATTCTTTTAAGTGCCAGTGTGTTGATGGCACTTGTGTCTCCGTATACTTGTGTATTTTTTTCTTAATAAAGTAGATTGGCATTTAATCGGCTTTGTGTACATTAAATGTGCAAATTAATTTCATTCTCACCTGCTGCACACAATTTTGAAAATTGTCTTTTACTTTCCTTTATTTGCCGTAACAAGCTGAAGAAAGGGTCGCTTTTTATATACACCTACCTATACACACGTGCGTATGTATATAATTACATTTACTTGCTTTCAACTTTTTGAATGTAAAGGTGAACAAGTTCAATCAGCAAACGGATTTTATCAGCTGTGTCAAACACATGCGCATAATAATAACAGTTATAAGCACATATATATATATATATATGCTCTAACGGAAGTAAGAAAATCATAAGCTGTGGAATGAATATAACAGCATTGAAGTTTGGTACAGAGATAGGAAATGTTTGGGAGATACTTCCATTGCTCCAAATGATCATTGAGCTGCGAATAAATCCAACTTTATATCAGCTGAATACTATAAAACAAGTGGTAATCGTCGAAAACTCTTTGAACTTAACTTTAGTCTTTTCCCTGCTCTGGACGGCGGAGATAGTGCTATTCATGAACCAGTTATATATATGTATGTATGTATGCATATTATTGAACTGAATATGCCTTGTGTATTAAGGTATAGAAGTCAGGATGCTGCTTGATGTCTTCTGCATCTCCCTTACAGAATGAGATGCAAGCGCAACCAGTTCGGAAACATACCACTTGATAGAGCAGACTGATAGCTGCTTTCGTCGAAATTATCTTTGCTGGCACGCGCTTGAAGTATAACCGCCTGCTAGTAACAAGAAAAATCATAGATTTCTCGAGAACGAAGAATATGAAGATCGACTTTACCGTCTTAGATATTTGGTGTCGGTCTCTTTGTAGCAGTAAAAAACTTGGCAAGCTGTCTTCCCTTGAATGTCATGCTGGAAGTCGTAGCACTTCTAACTAACCAACAGTTTGAGTAGGCTCGCGAATATTAAACTTCTAACTATCAAGACCTCACTCCAACATACAAAACACATGTTGAGCATGTAATGACTTTCTGGTCACCCAAACCAACTAAGCAACCCCTTTTTTCCTTGGTTACACACTGACAAAATCGTTAGCTTTTGAACCTACGGTTAAATGATTTGATTGACATTCTTAAAACTAAGAAGTGTTAGAGAAGTCACTACGATAACATATTGTTAAATATTATATATATAAGTTAAAGCGAAATCGGCACTCGAAAGCTGTGGGAACCAAGTGGGAACATCACCAAGTGGGAACATTAAATGCGAGTACAAAATATGCTTTGCAGACAGATTGACTTCTATTGATTGCCTGCCTTAAGTCTAACTTTGGCACTCAAATGATATTTGACCATTTTAGTAACACTGCTCAGTCATTTCAAGATCTCTCAAATCATTCAAAACGTTCTGTGGGTAGTAAAAAAATGTATGATACATAAAAAGCATTTTAATGACTGTGAGTTTCTTACTCAAGATACTTTAATCAAAGTTAGTAAAGTCAAAGTGCCCATTCAGTAAAAGTTTTAATACTCATTCCACCATTTTGACACTTCTCCGACGCCCACTTTTGCACGCTTGACACTTTTCAACTGGCCTTCAACACTTCACAGCAACGGTGACAACAACTCAACAACTTTGTTGTACTTAATGGTCCGGTCAGTGAGCTTTTTGTTAGCTGGAAATTGTAACGATGTCACCAAGGTTATGACAAACATTGCACTGTATAACCGTTAAATGGAAACCAGGTGTTGCTATAAAGCAATTTGAGAGCGAAAAATGCAAAAAAAAATTAAGAATAGCCAAAACGCAAACAATAAAGAAAAAAATTATAAATTTCTGCGTACACGAGCTTTTGCACTTTTTGCACTTTCACTCGCGCTATTGACAAGTGCATTCCCGTGTGTGTGCGCCGCTGTATGCGTGTAAGCGTGCGTTAGCGTTGCACGCTATGTTTGCGTAAGTGTGCGTGTGTTTATTTCATTTTAAATGGACAACCACAAAGCAATTAAATGTTTTAAATAGTGTTGCAAAATGCCTCGCACACGTGGTCGTGTTTTTTATACTCGCTTACGAACAACTTTGTGTTATAAAAATTGCATGCATTTGGGCGCTTGTACCTGTAATTGTTGTTGTTGCGTTTGTAGTTATTTTATTTTTTTTATATTTTTTTTTGCAATGAAATGTTAAACTTTTGCACTCAGCCGTAATCGCGGCTAAAGGTGTTGCTTTAAGTGGCGGCGGTTGTTTGTTGCTGTGTAGCAGCTGATAACCGTTAATGGTTGTGTTAATGTGCGCGCATATACATGTGTGAATATACTTTAAAATGAAAAAATTATTTTCATATTCGTATGGGTTCTTTTTGTAGTTTTTGTAGATGGGTAGGTCTTTCAGTATAATGCCGTTTTTTTATTTTTTTACCAATTCAATTTTAAAACAAGTAATTTTTGGAAAAACTTTAAGCCTTTGATATGAACCAAATTAAATTTGTTGTAGAAAAAACGTTTATCAGTCACTAGGGTTGTTCTAAAACGTGGTAAGATATTTTTTAACACGATATTTTCCAAATTTTTAACACTGAATTTTTATCGCTAACATCGGTCACGCTGTGAGCTGTATTATTGAAATTCAGAAAGTGGCTTGTTCTAGTAAAAGTGTCTCTTTTAGTCAAAAGTTAGTGAAATCAGGTCAATACTCTATACTCTCTCTCCCTAGCTCCCATAAATCTAGTAAAAAAATATTCGTACTCCCGGTGAACTTTATACCTTATATAGCAGTCAATACGAGAGTTATCTTAATCAAATTCAAAGAGCAGCTTTATCTGTTAATTGTATGTCCTGATGCCAAAAATTGAGAAAATTGAGCCAATATTACCTATAATCGCCATACACAGTGTGCACCAATATGAATGACATGATTTTGACAGCTAGTGGCGACCATCTCTGTTTACGGTAATGGCTTAATCAAATGGTCACCAAGATCTTGCGATTTAACGCCTCTAGATTATTTTCTCTAGGGATATGTTAAAGAGAGCAGAGCAGAGCAGCTACTTGAGAAGAAAGGGACGTCTGTAAAATTTCAGATATATACAGACAGACAGACGGACATGGCTAAATTGACTCAGCTCGTTATGCTGATCATTTACATGTATATTTAATAGGGTCTCCGATGTTTCCCTGTTAAATGTCGCCATTTTGTTCTTTTCTGATGCTCTTTTTTTTGAACTTAGTTCATTGTACGGATAATATCTTTTAGTGAGTATTTTGTATTTTAGGTTTTATCCACGGAGAAGGCAGTAACTAGTATGGTAACTGCAACAGTGGAGAACACTTTTTCTTAGCGCCGTCGGAGATCGGGTATAAATCGAAAAATATTTATTTTCTCACAAAATATTTTACTGTTTAATCTTAAAAATACACGAGCTATGCTTCAACAAATAACACGATACCCGTTGATCGACTGGAATACAAGTTATTCTAGAATTTTCAAAGAATGGTATTCAGCGTAGCTACAAAGTATCAAAAGTAATCGTAGAAATGAGCATCAGATCTTAGCTTAACCATTCTTAAGCTAATTAGTGCTAATTAGTCGTACTTAGAAAGAATGTAAATATAATATTCTTCTGCCAACGTAACTCAATTTTTTTGGCATAAAAAATTAAGTGCTAAGTCTCTTATCTTAAACGTTGGAAATTTATGGTTTACAATTGCTTCGACTACAAACCATTCTATCTCTTTCTAGAACATTACTGTTAATCTCCAACGTTTATGGTCAATTATTTCCACTTCACCGGTGTTATTCACAATTTTTTGAAATTATTAAGTGCCTTAATACAATTTCTTATCCGAAATAAACAAATAGCTGGTAAAGAAGAATATTGCTTAATGTACTTGAAGCACAGTTATACAAAAATGGTCATTAACTGCATACACTCTACAGTACCCTACTAAGTGCCTAATAGGTTTTTAACTCTATTTTCTATTATCAACACAAAATAAACTTTTCAGAAAAAAAACAAATCTAAACAAATCACTGCAATGTCTTAACTTTGTTTGTTTTTTTTTTTGTTCACTTTACGTTTCAAACAATTTTCTTATTATTTTAGCATTTTCTTCTACACCATAAAGAACAATTTTCTCCTACCGGCCCCCACATCCATAACTCCAACAGCAATTTAGGCTATAAATTAAATCAAAACAAACTTGACAGTGATTAAAATTCTATTATATTATTTCAGTATACCAATCTTAGTTGGACCCTCGTCCATTCGGCGCAGCAAAAACGAAAATCAAATCGTATGTGTATGTAATATAGAAAACATTATAAAGAAAAGTAAATACAAACAAGCTGAGAGCAGAAAGTGACGCCAAAAAAACATTTAAAAAATTTGCTTTTCCAAACCATAAAACACCAAACCGAAGGCAGTAGCCCAAAAAAGTATCCACTCCACCACTACACTAGTCTGATTGCCTTTGAGCACTGAACTCTAACCTATTATAACACCTCGAGGCTCCTTTTACCCACAACTGTGCACTCGAAGTTCCAATCACGCCATCCTCTCCAACCACTCAAGTGTATTGAGGAAGCTTAGCTACGAAGAGCCAGCCTCTTCCTCCACGTTCTTCTGGTCTTTTGCCTCTCACCACGCGACCCACAAACAGTGACTTGGTCAGTGCGCTGGCTCGTCTCTCCAGGCTGTGCGAAGTGCTTTGTCGTTTGTAGGCCTGTTTGTCTGTTAGTCAAGCAGCTTGCTGGCTAGTTACTAAATGCCTGAGGGTCATAAAAATTGTTCACATTCCACTTCAGTGGTCACTGCCGTCACACAGTGCCTTTGCAAATCTGTACTTTCTTAGTTGCTTTAGTTATTATTGCTTTTGTTTTTGCTCTTTTTTTTTGTGTTATTTAATTTTTCCTCTCGTTGTTCTGCTTTCGCTTGTCGGTTATTAGTTTTATTTTTGTTGTTGTTATATATTTGAAAAGGGAAATTGCTATAACTAGGCTTTTATGCGTTGGTGTTGGTTAAAATAAATACTGTTATCCTCTGTGTGTTCATTTTTTTGTTTGTTATTCTTATCTAGTTTTTATAGGATTTTATTTTTTCTCATTTCCTTTATGCTGAAGGTTTTCTCAATTGTTTTTTGATATATTTATGTTTGATGTCTTCTCTCGCTTACTTTTTTATTTAAATTAGATGGAGTTGTTTAAAGTAAATTTAAATTGTTATGAAACAAGCTTGGATATTACAACACAACCTCACAACCTATGCTATTTTGTTTTGAAAATGACAGACTCACAAAACGCTAAGTGCTAACTCAGAGTCCTTCGAGAGAGATGTACTCGTGGGACTAAGCGGTATCTAACAGCAAAATATGTCTATATATATCTATGCCAGGAATGAGAGCTCCGTAAAAGCAGAAGTGGAAACCAGTTCCAGGTATTCAATCAATCAGTTTCTCGATAGTTGCACTATTAGGACAATCTGAAGAGGTTGAAATATGTTTCACATGTTCATAAATGAGTACTTCGTCAATTTTACACCAATCATTAAAGATTCAAATATGTTTCACATGTTCAAAATTGAAATATTCAGCAATCGCTCACCTATCATTCTAAATTGAAATGTGTTCCACAAGTTCATAAATGAGAACTTCATCAATTGTACACCAATCATTCCAGAATCAAATATGTTTCACATGTTCATAAATGATATTTTCAGCTATTTCACACAAATCATTTCACATTTAAGCATTCAAATCAACGCAGCAGCATGTATATAAGCAGCAATCGTAAGCATTAACTGAAAATTTGAGCTCTTAATGTAACACTGAACACAATTCTAAAATGAGCTTAATAATTCGAGAAATTTTACAGGAACAAGATCTTTTAATTTTGGCATTTTTGCACTCGAAATCTGTATACAATATATACTAGAGCTTTTGTGAAGCATACCTTGTTACACACACAATTATACTCTTAACCAACAACGGTAATTTAATCTACATTTATTGAACATAGACCTGTAATTTGACTACAATCTTAAAGGAAACCCAAATTGACAAAGCAATCAAAATAATCTTTACCAACTACGTAATTTATGAAACTGATATAAATATAAGATATATTTTACAGCTACGCTTCTAGCTACCGTTCCACTATAATTATACTTTGTTTTCTGCAATTACACTATAAAATTGTCATTTAAAATGGAGAATGACCGCCTTCACAACCACTGACTTTTAACTACAATTAACTTATTTCTAATTTACATATTTCTAGAAAGCCTACAGCACTCTCCTTAATGAAGTACTAATGAACAAAAAGTTTGGTAAAGCATCGCATAACATAGCCCGAAACAAGTATAGCAACAAGGAGAACCAAGCCAACGCAACAACTTGCTTTGTGCAATTAAATACAATTTACCTGAAGCAATAATTGTCTACTCTTGAATTTAGCAAGAAAATAATCAATAAATTAGCAAATAATGTTTACTCTGACAACAAACGTCACTCACACACAAACACACAAGTAGTTATAGCCATAAAATGTAAACAAGGTTACTCATACGCAATGGCGACAGTTATCTAGTTAAATTGTGTTTATTACCTTCAAGTCGCTCGGAGGCCTAACTTCTATTTATTTGTTGATCTCCAACAGCTGTCACATTGCAGCTGTGGAAATCTACGCTGAGCTGCTGAGCTTGAGGCAAAGTGAAGAGGTAAATGGACGACCGGAAAATGCGTAAACAGAAAATAATTTTTTGCTGAAAGCACAGCATAAGCTTAAGTTTGTGGATGAGTAAAAGGTGGTAAGTTGTCTGAATGCATAGTATTTGCGAAGATGGACAGCCGCTTCCCGCGAGCTTGTCAAAGTAATCCTGTCAAAAGGATTAAAGCTTAAAGCATAAAAGTAATAAATATAATGACAGCAAACAAACAATCAGCTAATGGCTAACAGCTTATAAAGAAGACGTTTACAAGGTAAAACTTCAAAAAGATTGTAACGGACAGATGTCAACGCGTATATTAAGTATTTCGCTTGGCGCACTTTGCAAGCTTTTTTAATAAATATGTTGACTTTTAAATGTAAAAACCATAATCATACAATTTTTATCAGAAAATCTGTAAAAGTTCTGCCTTAATATGTGAATAAACCAATATATATGGTTAAAGTTCTATTAACCATCTGAGAATTGCACAAACATATCTTGTACGCTAACGAAATGTTGGCTTTGCGGCTTATCTCACTCAAAACAAAGCAGAAAATGTTAGAAATTCAATCCGTTAAATATCTGTTAAGGTTAAAATAGATCTCGGAGAACTATATATCCGTAAGTAAGAAAGAATTCCTCCATAATTAAATATGTTTGAAGTTGTTAGTGGCACTTATGTTGACTCGTTTTTTCTAAAGATTTTGTGATGATTTTATGAGTTCAAAGTTAAAATGGCATTTTATGACTTTTTTCCAAAAAAGATCAATATGACATCTAGGACATATTAAAGGGTTAAATTTACTGATGAAACATTTTGCAGAAACTATACAAAACTAGTTATAAAAATATATATCAAGACCTTATCAAAGCAAAAAATCCAATATGACTTCAAATGAGATTTTGGAATAAGCGGTAAATAAAAGTCATTCATAAAGTCATTTAAGGGTTAAACAGTGCTGAGGAAACACATGTTCTAAATTTTAATGGATGTTACTGAAGAGAGTTTGACATGCTTACTTAGTGATTATATTAAATAAAATTTTTAATAAGAAGTATAATATCTCTTAGTAAAAGTTTTGAAATAGTAGATAAATTCTGTGGTTCGAAATGGGATTACTTTAACTTTCTTACATCATTACATTTCCGCGCATAAATAGACAAAAACAAACTAAATTTAATAAGTCTAATGTACATTAATAAAGGGTAACTCATGATCTCATAGCCGCTCTCTAGGACGAACTCCGAAAAAAGGCTTTTCACGGTGAAGAAAATGTCTCTGCTTTCTCAAAACCAAAACCCAAAAAGAAATATTACTACTACAGATGAATATAGGTAATAATCATAAATAATGTTGTTTCTTGACAAAATGTTGGCTTCCCAAATAAAAAAGTAGCTCTTTAGTGAAAAAATTTCCAGCTCAGAGTAGCTAAAAAAAATCTAAATTATTATTAAAAATCGTACTCTTTTCATCATTACCTGACAAACATATTTGAAAAGGTCGTATGGGTCGAAGTTTCAAGTTGCTCAGTCTAGCCGTTTCAGCGAAATTTTCTCGCCTACAAAATTTTGGAGAATATTCTCAAACATATGTTGAGACCCACAAGGGATTATAATGTTATTCTCCCGGTTTCCGCACCATATTTTTTCGATTTCAGAATTCTAAACCGCTCTCCTCACTGCATACAAATTACACGTTTCACAAAACCTCACCGATTTTCACTTTTTTCGGGCAAGTGTTCTCATCACTACATCACACATTTTATATCTATACATGCTTCCATCCTTATCACAGCTTTTTCACTAATCACTGAGCTTAGCTGCCACATCCGCCGTTACACCAAGCCGAGCGAATTGCTCGTTTATTTCATTTCATGCAGAAAATTGTTATCGCATTATTTCGCATATATTATTGTTATTGTTGCCGTTGTTGTTTTATCTGTTTCTACGTATTGCTCTTATCTTTATTTTGTGCTTTTATGTGTAAGCATTAATATAGCTATTGCTGTTGTTGTGTTTAGCTAAATGTACGTTGTAATTGTTAGTGCTTATGCTTTTATCATTACATGAGCTTTGCTTTCGCTTTCATTCTTATCGTTGTTGTTTTACCTTTAATTTACCGTTATATGCTTGCATTACGCAGCCTATATACATTTCTATAACCGTTGTTGGTGTAGTATTCTAACAATTAGCGGTTTTGCTTCGTAATTTAATGTGGCATTCAAATTTAATGGTGAATTAATTGAAATCTTCAAGGCGTGTATATGGAGCTTTTGACAGCTTTAGTGGGTGTATGCGGCAATTGGAGAGTGTAAGCGAATGAAATTTAAATGGTTTGGAGCGCACTTACTTAGTAGTACAATTGTAAGTGTAGTTGTAATTGATGACTGCTGCGAGTTTGAAAGTAATTGTGCGTTAATAGCAAATTACCGGAAGTAATGGCAGCATATTTCTTGAAATTTTATTGAAATGCAGTGGTTTAGGCATGTAGAGAGGTGTATGTAGCATGAGGAAAGGGTCGTTGTGAAGTTGGCTTCAAAGTGTTATTAGTGGGAGTGATAAACAGGATATTTGATAGCTTGAATATAAAATTTGTATAACTGTTATACCTAGTTACTTTTATGGCACACATTTAAGACTCTCAGATAACTATGTTTTACTACAATGGCTGTCTATGAACATTTCCGTCATAGTTTAAGATGCCAATAAGACTTTTTAGCTATTAGCTGGAATAAGATATCTTTTAGTCTCAAGATGCGTCCAACTTTACTCAGCTTAGCTAGATTTTAAGCGCCTTCCTAACTTTTCTGCAAGCATATTTTCATTTTTAAAGCAGTGCCTATAAGCTTTTTAGGGCATGAGTACCCTAAAATTGCTTGCTGGGACTTTTTCCAAAAGAAGGGTCAATGATCCCTATGCGCTATTGAAGGGTTAAAACATAGCATTTACCAAAAATGTGTCATAACTATTTATAAAGAGTTTAAGCGAGACCTTTTTAAAAAAATTAAAGTTAAAAGTAAAGTCTATTAATGCAATATATCTAGAAGATCACTTATTTTAGCAAAATTGCTTCTTACAGCTTTAGAACACAGTAGAGAGTTTCTTGAATAATTTAAATATAACGTCATCTCAGCTTAGATATACCGTTTATTTAGAAAATACATTGAGGAAGAATATATAGTAGTTTTGATCAAACTTTTGAATGGAAACAGTACCTATTGTGAATTCCCTATGTATGGTATGTGTCTAAGCTATGATCAGGATTCTTGTCTTGGCTAAAATTTGACTAAGACAGCATTCCTCGCAACTCTATGCAAAAGTCTGCTCAATTCAATCATGAAATACATTAGGAATACATTTTCTGAAGCATTACACTCTAAGACGGCTTTGTGTTTGGTATGTGTCTATGCTGCGAACGGGGTTCATGATTTGGCTAACATAGCAATTTTCGAAATTGTACGAAAAAATCTGCTAAGTTCATTAAAAAAAATAACAAGAAAAACTTGTATGAAGCATTATACTCGAAGATGGCTTAACCTTTTCAGCATAGTCTACTAATACTCATTGATTGCTGCTAAAAGCAAGACAAGTTTGATTGAAACTTGATGGATGTCAAGGAGCATTCACATAGCTAAAGAGCAACATTGGACGAAGAAATTTAGAAAAAAAATACTTAAAACATTCTGTGGCTATATGTATATATATAAAGAGTTCCTTCCTCATTATTTATATTTTTTAATTATTTTGTTCTGGCTTGGAACTGGTAAGTGAGGAAAGTCTGCGGAATCAAACGAACTAAGAGTAAAATAAAACACACTAATGAACCAACCTAAATTAATGAAAGGAAAATATAGCCAATGGCACAATCTCTGCGTAACTTCGAAATGCGAAACTAAGAAGGGCAACTAACTAATGAAGAAACAATTACGAACTGAGAAATACTTAAATTGAGAAAATAAGAAAAATATTTACAACTTCCCAGCCAAAAATTAATTCCCAATATATACTTCGCTGGCGCCATAACGGCGGCGACTTTCGATACAGCACACAAATAAAAGCAACTTTAAGTTATGTAAATAGAGCAAAAACAAAATAACGGAAACGAAATCGCCAAACAAAAACAACATAAAATCACAATAAGCGAAAAAAGATGTGACGGCAAAAGTTTAAGAAAGTCAGAGAGCTATTGAATAGCGATGGAGAGTGCGAAGAAAAACAGTAGTGATGGCCGCTAAAAAGCTGTAAGGAATGGTGAGGGTAATATCACAACCGTAAACTAGGCGATTTCAGCAATGAACATTTGCACGCTATGAAAATGGTCAATTGAGAAGAAAAACAAATAATCAAAAACTCGTAAGAGTCAATATAAACAAGACGAAAAACAATCAAGAGCGGCAACACCGTTAAAGTGCCAGTAAAATTAATTTAATATCGATGCTTATGGTGCCGTTATAACGATTTCGGTGCAAATTCAAAAAAAAATGGGTAGGATGGAGGAAGTAAAAAATGGTAGAAGAAAATGAAGCGATGACAAAAGTAAGCATGACAAGCACGCCAGTTGGCGCAGAGGCCACAAGTGCTGCCACTAATAAGCGTCTTTATTGAAAACTTTCTTGATAACGTCAAAACTATAGTCATTTATACAAAATGTGTGTAAGTTTATAAAGTTAGCACATAAAAATTTCTCAGCGTAGCAGTTTAATAAAAGAATCTAAGAAGGAAAAACCAGAACGTAATAAAATGTTATAAAAACTTTAATGTACCTGAAGATATTGATTAATAATAACTAATGTGGTCATTTCTACCCCAAAAAATCAATAGTTAGCGTTTGCTGATTTGCTAAGTACTGCGCCAAACTTATTTATCAATTTGTGGTGTGCGTCTTCACTAAATTCCGTGTTTAGAACCGCACGTTTAACAGATTTTATATATAGTTCATTAACATTCTGACTGAGTGAGATAATTTGGTTGGATCGCGCACTGAAAAAACTGAATGATAGCTGATCGCTTAACTTGTTCCGATACGGCGGTCCACTAAGGCCTCTATATGAATTGATGCTTGGTGAGGGTATTACACAAACAATTTTACATGAATGAGAGTTAGTGAAGTTCTTAAGCGCGTTGCTAGAGTTCTGTATGCTTTTTTGTTTCACTGACTTCAATAGAAAATATAATAGAACTCTTCTTCGATGACTGCCTTTACAAAAGCTCAGCTTGTTTGTCTCACGTATAATATTTTTTTTAATTTGTTTGAAAATGAGCAAGTTTAGTGATATATGATTGCAGTTCGAAATACCCGCTCTCTTCACATCTTCCATACATTTTGTTTCTGTATTTAAGTTTCGGCTCCCCATCCTTCAAATATTCTATTCGAGAGCCTCCTTAAATTCCTAAAATTTTATGAACGTTTTAAATGTCAAAGTCCAGAAGTCCTCACATTTTAAAACAGTGTCAACTCACACAACCACATGCACACAACGCAACAAACACTATGCAATCGGAAACTTCCAAAAAATGTGCAAAAACATTGCACAATAAATTGAGCTTCCTGCGCCAACGCCACAAAATAATCGCACAAAATTATTCTGGACCAACAGCGTGAACCGCAGATACGACATTAGATAATCATACAGACACAAGCGCAAACAACTACACAAACACACATTTGATAGTGGATATATATAGAAAAAAACATATATGTATTTTTGTGGCATGTCAGCTGCTAAATGATAGTTGCCGCCGCAACTGCCACAATTCGTTGGAATTGTGAATTTTGCTGATATAGCCAATTATACGCGTATGTATTGGTGTATTGGTAGATTGGTGTATAGGTGCATATTGCTAACATCACTGCATTTGCACACGCACACATATGCATGCATATCTAAATATCGCTATGAACCAGCGTATTGACCCATTAAAATGTTTTTAACACAGGTCTCACTGTCGATGCAGTTGAAGCGGCCGAAGCGTTCGAAGCGTTCGAAGAGCAGCGTGGTTGGAGGCGGGAAATGTAAATGTGCCGAGTGTGCAAATTTACAATAACTAAATTATTTGCATGAAATGCCAAAAATTATAGATAGCGCATAGACAAATATTTGCACTCCAAATGATTGACACCCACAAGCAATATATTTTCGCTATAATAGTAAAGTGTGGTTCGCATACAATTGCATATATGTATATGAATAAAAGATTGTATATATGTACATATAATCAAGATAATATAAAATTTCAATTCTATAAAGATTGGTTCTGAAGTCAACAAGACTACTAATCCAATCTGGTTAGCTCCATATAAGATCATTTAAAAATACATGTATTTTTTTAAAAGACTGCTTTAAGAAAATGTGTCTCGACTTGTATAAGTGCTATTGAGTTTGACAATATGGCATTAGAAAGACAAGATCTCATATTTTAAAATCTTCTCAGACAGTTCTGTGATTGCTCGATCCAGTATTGTTTGAGAACGCCACAAAGATAGCCACCAGCAAAGAGAAAATACGCCGTATTTTACAGTTTTCAGCATTAAAAATAGCATTACAATCGGAAATCGCCAAGTCCGATCGATCTATGAAGCGGATGGTTACTGGTGATGAAAGGTGGGTCAATTACCATAAAGTCAAGAGAAAATGGTCGCGGTTGTAACGCACGTTAAATACGCCTCTAACAAAGCTTTTGAAAATCGACTTCGAGTAGTCCCAAAATCCGCATAATTGAGGTTAGCCGTGTTTGCTTGCGAATACAGAATTTATAATAATAATTTTCCAAATATTCTAAATAAGTTTCCAAATAAGGCGCATCTAGATTTATATACATATGTAAGCGGTGAGCAGACCAACAACTTAAGTGCATAAAGGTCATGGTGAAAGCGTTATGGAATATGAATGAGCGTGTGGCATGAGCACGAATACAATTATGAATTCAAATTCTACGTATATATAGGTACACATATACATAAGTGTATCTAAGTCTATAATATTTGTATATGTATATGTGCAGACAGTGACGTGAACATGCATCCACATTACATAAATACATATTAACACAAACAAAAATCCAGCAAAAGGACAATAATCATATTCATACATAATAATACTAGTAACAAAGGCGACTAAATATAGGAGCTTACATACACACACTCTCTCACTCACATGTATGCATGCACACCGGTACTCCCTTTTTCTCTGCTTTGATGTGCATGCATTTGTGTGTGTGTGTTTGTGTCCCTACAATTTCATTGCTAAGCTCAGCACGCACATTCTGTCTCGCCACCTCTGCCTTGCTGACACTTCAGCCTTGCGCACATATACGCACATGTTGGTGTTGTTGTTGTTGTTCACATGCACATCACTTAACATTATTATTATCATTCGCTTATTGTTATTATGCCTTGATATGCGTGTTATTATCGTTTTGCTGGTTATTTGTTGCCATTTACTGTGGCTCACATATTTTATTTTCGCGTTTTATTGTTGTTGTTTGTTTTTATCATTGTTATCAGCATTACGCAGGGCTTATGTTCGCCGCTTAACAAATATTTGGTGGATTACTAGGTATGTATACATGTGTATGTACTTGTTGGTTCCTGCGCATGTATATGTGTATTTGTATAGGAAGCGCTATAATCCAACTCGAAGCGCCGTTAAGTAGGCAATGATTTTAACATTAATTTTGCAGTTACCTTAATATTACATTTGCATAAATTTATTGTATAAATTAGTAAATTGATGCTTGCCATTAATTTAGTTAGGTGAATTAAGTATCATAGGTATGTGAAATTTTTAAATTATTTTCAGCGAAAATGTCTTATTTGAATTCAAAAGGCCACATTATAATACAAAAACTCAATCATGTTTAATTTTTTTTATTTATTGTCCAACTATTGTCTTTCTTTCGGAAAAATTTCCCCCTTTTCTATTTTATTTATATTTTTTGTACGTACTTGGCTGTATAACCACATATAGAGGAATATCCAGGGAGAAAACGGTCCTGTATTCAAAAGTTAGTAAAGTGTCTTCTATACATGTAAATGGTTATCTTTGAAATAATTAACAGAGCAACATCCATTTGGCATAATAAATCTAGTCTAGAGAAATCCATTATCTTTGGCTCGTCCATAAAACCAAAAAAAAATGGGTTATTCGATTTCGCGTTCACAAAATCATTCGCCATTGACAAGAAGAGTACTAAACACTTAGCGCCAGTTCCGGACTATACGGTGATTGCATAAGAACCTTCCAACTATGCTTCCAGGGCTTCTGGCGAGTTACTGTAGATGCGTGTTACCTGACGGTGTTTCCCATTGGCTAAAGCTCGCCATTTCTGAACGATTGTGTTCTTCAGATGACTCAATTATTGGCAGTATTAGTCCGAATTAAGAGTTTTGCTGTAGGGGAATTGCTCATAGTAGATGATTTGGGTGGTTAGCATTTTTATGTAACATATTGAAAATAAGCGAAATCGGAGTATAATATTAAAATTCGGAGTAATTCATTTTTTAATAATAGTGGAATTGACTGAATTCTTCTCATAGGTGGTACTTCTGCTCTTTTTTTTTTTTGGAGTTTGTATCGTTGCCTTAGATAATATCCCATGCCAAATTTCGTGACGATGTCTCGTCAAATAAAAACGTTGTCCATATAAGAACTTGCTTTTGATCGTTCCGTTTGTATGGCAGCTATATGCTATAGTGGTCCGATATCAGCGTTCCCGACAAATGAGTAGCTTGTGGAGAAAAAGGAACATGTGCAAAATTTCAGTTCGATATCTTAAAAACTGAGGGACTGAGGGCCCCTTTTAGGGACTCTTTCCAGTATATAAAAATAGCTAAATGGAAATTGCATGCCATAGTGCCAACTCAGACACACACACACACTTATATAGCCTTGACATAAGTAGGAAGAAATAACCAAATGGCTTGGTTCAATATACTTATAAGTCAAAATTTTCGCAAAAGAGGTCAAGTGTTGTGCATATGATTAATATTTTTACATAGCTGCATTACACACATACATAAATATATATACATAAAATAAAATAAAAATTATTAAAAATTCAGTTAATGACATTACACACACACAAACATGCATTTATTGCATGGCGAAATAGCACAGAAAGCACTTCAGATAAATTATGAATGATATTTGTACATGTTTACTACACAAATAACTGCAAAAATTTTGCTCACATATGTGTATGTGTGTTTGTGTATTTATACAAGCGCCCATCTGACGAAAGTAGCACAACAAGTACGTAAGAAAAATTACATTGTTCTCAACACTGTAATGAGTTGATGCACTCGAAAAATATTTGGCTAAGATAAGCGACAGATAATGCCAACAACAGTTGCCGCAACGCGGCAACAAGAAAAGTAACAAGCGAAATTCAAGCACAAAATATGTGCACTTAAGCTGCTGGCAAATACGTCTGTATGTATTATATACCCGACTGTCTGTGGGCAATATCAAGATACGCGGCAGTAACAATAGCTATGATGAGGCAAGTGAGGTAATGCTGAATTTTTAAATAATTTTTTAACTTTACTTTAAATATTTTGCAATTTCGTGAATATGCAACGCTCAGCAAGAAACTTTTACTGATCTATAGTTAAAATTGGCAATGCGGAAGCTCTGTAGTCTCATTTATTTGCAACTTAAAATTGATGAATGATGATTCTAAGATATGTTTACCAAAACATTTAATCAAGCATACTAAAAGAATTTCACTCTTTCTTCTTCTAATTGCAAAACTATAAGACGCTATGAGCGTAGCATTAGGACAGTGTGTCCGGTTTAGTTAAGATATTCACCATTCGTTAAGTTTTAGTAAATTGGTTAGGTTAGGTTAAAAGGTCGATCATGATAGCTTATAGACGGAGCGTTGTGGTACCCAGCACTTCTATTAAATTGATCATATCGACGAGGTGCTTTCTGCCGATGACAAATTTGTTGAGGCGACTAATGTCAGTTCAGCTATGTAGTCTAATTCATCGAAGGAGATGTTACAATCTCAGTCTTGCAAATGGTCTTGGATGATGAAGAAAAAAGTGCCTGGTCCTACGTTCTACTCTAAGCCGGAAGGATCTCGCAGTCGCGTAAAGGCTGGTCGTTAATCAATGCCTGCTTAGCGCACGCGATGTCCATAGATCCAGTAGTAGAATGCATAATGATTCAACTCGTTCCCATTCTAGCGATTCCGCTATGACCAGCGACCCTAACGAGTCTGCTAATAGAAAAGATTGACGCTATAACTAGTGAGGTTAGACGCTCAAGCTATATTTGATTATTCAAGCTTCTGTATTCAAGCTTTCTATCGAAAAAAAATATTAACTAACTCTGGTCCTACCAGCCAGGCCTAACTATCGAATAAATTCAAACACATTCCGTTGTTACTACGATAAAAGGCTCGACGTATCAGTTATAAACCTATGCAGTCTTCTGCTACAAGCCCTAATACTCATCCGACCAATGCTTTAAATACTGTTTACTGTTATAGTCAACACGAAATTTAATTACAAAGTGTCAAAGAACTGTCAAAAATATTCATAACAAGATATCGTTAAACTGTTGACCGATAAAACAATAGTTTTCTTTCGTTTAAGATTTAAAATTTTCACACGATCTTAGATATGTTTGTCGTATAATGATAGAAGCAATAAGAGTTTTGACAGTAATTTCGGATTTTTCAGCCGCTTTATTTTTTTTCACAAAAAACGACTATGTTTTTGGAAGCCGCCATATTTCAAAAATCAAAATTTTGACTAGTCCTTCAATTATTAATTGCGTTCATCTATAAAAATAATAAATCTTTTTTATTTTTTGCTTGATTGCAGATAATTTTAAGCAGAAAACTCTCGCTCAATATCAGACTATTTATGTTCGGAGGTCCTCCTGGTGAAACGGGAACATGGGAACAAGGGAATCCAAAATATTAAAAAATTAGGCACTTATTATTAATTATTATATATTATAATTTTGCTTTGAGTGTAAAGTCTGAAAGAAGAAAAAGCTTACAGCGCACAAAAACATCGCAAGAAAGCCCCAACATTCCCACTCAAGAGTAAAATAGAGAGAGAAAGTGGAGCTAGCACATAAAAGCTCGCGCCGAACGAGCGCTGATCAATAAATATTGATGCGCCAGTTGCCAAGCATAAGCTGTTGTCATAAGAGAGCGGCAGAGCAAACCAACAATATCTAAGAGAAAAGTAAATGTTTACGAATAGTAATAAAGAGAGCGCTCCAAACGTCAAATGCCAATTGGAGAATAAAGATATTTTGTTAGATTTTTTATTAAAAAAAAAACTGGGAAACAGCAACAAGTGATCGCATTTTGCCGGCTTCCCAACAATGTTGACAACAACGTCAAACAGCGACGCTCGCTGCACGCAAACCAAACTTGACTGCGATTTTGCGTTCGTCTCACGCTCGACTGCTAACAACAACTGTTGCCGCTGCTGTGGCTGTTTGACAGCGCACTTTCGTACTCGTAAATTGCGACGCACGTTTTGATCTTTTTAGCCGGTTTTGCGATCGTCGTGCGCGCGTTGGTCAGCCGACAAAGTCGGCGGCTACCTTGCGCTGCAGTTCCAAGCGCCAGCTGCACGACAGACGACAGCGTTAGCCCAGCACTAGCTAGGCGTCAAACGTTAACTTTTTCACAACGCTGGCGAACCAATCAGTCGTTCTTCAATTGCGAGCGCGTGCAAACGTACGGTATAAAATTAAATTTTGTCGATAGAAATTTTATTTGGTTGCCGAAAAATTGTTTGTGTAATATTTGTATTTATATGACGAAAGCGAACATTTAATTTAGTTGATTTATGAAAAATTTATTACATGCAATAAATTTACATTTAAATTAGGTTAACGGCCGTGGTGTGAGAAATATACTAGAAAGAGTGACGTGTGTTACTAGCTATAGTATATAGGTGAATATCTAAAAAAAGAAAGACAAAAATTAAGTGAAACGATAAATTTTATTGTGCCGGAAAATTGCGAATTGAATATCTTTGTAAAATAGTTGGAAACGGAAATGCTGGTTGAGTGTAGAAATTAAGAAAATTAAAAAAAGCAACTTATACAAATAAAATACTGATACATTAACAAACAAAAATAAAACACTGATAAATTAAAAATCAATACTAAAATTTAAACAAAAAAAAAAACACAATAAAATAAAATAAGTAGCTACTCAATTTGAGTGCTATTTTCCAACTCAAAAAAAAATTGATTCTTTAATACAAACAATTGTACGGAAAGTGATTAATCAATGTGAAAAATAATTATTTTAGATTTTTAAAAATTATAGATATAAGCTTATTAATTCAAAACAAGCATAAAAACTACAATATTAAAAAAAAAAAATTATTGATAAATGTTCCAAAAGGTAAGTCTACAATATACTAAAAAAATTTAAATAAAATATTTTTTTATATGGAAACTATAAGCACTTTTAAACAATTTTTTTTTTTTTATTCTGTCAGAAGTGTTTTTGTTTGTTTTAGTTAATTTATATTTCTTTATTACTGCCTTAAGTAGTAAATGGTTTTTTTTGACATTTTCACACTGTTTTTTGAACGAACGTTTGTCGAAATTTACGAAGCACAATATATGACTGAAAATATTGTATTGCCAACTTTAAATTTGGCAAACAACAGGTGTTCCTTAACAAAAATGTAGAAATAAATAATTCTGACATATATAAGAAAACATGCACACATTTAATTGAAATATATATTTCTAAACGCATTAATAAAGATAAAATATTGCAAAAATAAAGAAATATTTCACAAAGCAAATAAACACATATTTAACGCCTGTTTTGAGTAATAACAGTTAACAGAAGGGTAAATGTACTTAGCGATTAAATAAAAATATTTTGGGATATTTTTCAAAAACAATTCCAAGAGAGATTTCAGAAGATTCTATAATTTAAAAATTCCAAAATTTTCGTATTTTAATATTTGTTGCATGTTGCATGTCGCATTACTACTTTCTTGACTCACATACATACATATGTTGGTAAATTGATATATACGCAATTATGAATTGTTTGGTAACTCCGGTATCTAACGGTTAGCGCAAAAGTTCGCTTGTCTTATATTTGTAATTGTATATTGTATTTTTTTTTTTAGACCTTTTAAAACTATATTTCGAAAATCAAATAATTTGAAGCCAATAAAAAGGTTTTTCAACTTAATTAAATATAAGTGGCTTTCAATATAATCTTGATTCACCTAATTTAAATTTTAATAATTTTTAGTTCACTTTTTCAAACTTAAATATAATTTATCACACATCCAAAATATAAAGATTACTTTGGGTCATTGGTTATTGTTAAACATTTGAGTCTCTAGAAAGCACAAGATTATATAATATATAACACATGATAAATCATTACAGTCACAATAATTATAGCTAAATCAGATTTCGGGAATCAGCACAGTAAATTTAACTTTTCAACACGCATATCTGGTCTCATACTGCTATTTGCGCTAAAGTGCTGACCCTTGCGTATTGCTCGCGCCTTTTGCTGAATAAGCAAAACAAAAAACATTTTTGACCAAAGTATGAAGTAAATTAATTCTGTTAAATCAGTATATGTTTCGTAGTGTCCAGATCCGTAACAAAAATAAAAAGCGTATTTTTACTAAACTTATATTAAAAACAATTTATTTCTGGTGTTGTATTTAAATGTTGCTGCATTTTTGTAAATTTTTTTAAATCAACAGACATTTTATTTAATAAATAAATACGAATAGTATATAAATATTTAGAGAAATTATTTTATTTTTAAAATGGACGATTCACTCTGAAAAATTTTGGTTACCCTTGATCACGTAGATCACCTGAAATTTAAAAAAAAAACTTTTACTACAATATATGAGATTTGATAATGACAGGAGGATTTGTCTAAACATTGATTCTTTGAAAAAATGGCGGCTGCCCAAAAACAAAAAGTCGTTTTTAGTGACAAAATTTACTTTTCATAGGAGTTTTAAAATCGATAATATTCTCAAAATTGTATTTCTTCTTCTATGAGTGACAAATATATCTGAAAAGGTCATGTAAAAATTTCAAGACGGTCGTACGTTTCAAGAAAAACGCATTAAACGTTTTGAGAGCCGGTTAGATAATATTAAAAATGCATTCTTATCTCCGACACAATTTACCGGCCTAAATTCAAGTTTTCTGAGAATATTCTAATCATTCGATAACTAAGCAAAAAATATAGATTTTTTTGAACTTACAAATGTTCGCTAACTCAATTTGTCTGCAGAACTCGCCACTGTTCAACATTGTTGTTTTTTATTTTTTATTTAGAACCTACAAGCTTCCGAACTCTTGATCTACTAACTTCAAGACCATACTTAAATCCGATTGCAATAGCTACCTTATTTAGTTTATTTACCAAATATTGTTCAGTGCGAATATATACGTTGTAAACATCTCTACAAATGCCTGAGTGATAATTTTGCGGAATAAAGTTACCAAACGAAAGCGAGTTTGAAGCCTATAGAAAGTTTTGTGCTCTGTGAGAAATTAGCAAATAGGAAAGGCGCTGAGCCAACTACAAATAAAGCAAGTGTTCTGGAGTGATATAAATATTTAATCGAATATCGAAAATAAAACTGATTTAATGAAAGTCTAAAATACAATCGATTTATCAAAAGTCGAAAACATCGATTTTAGCGAAAATCGAAAAAATCGATTCTATTGAAAAAAAATATTTTGTTAGCGAAAATCGATAAAATCGATTCTATTGAAAAAAAATATTTTTTTTTTCAAATCATTATTATATTCAGTTATCGAAATTCCCTTTCATATATGTATGCATAAAATAAGTTATTAAATATCATATATTAAACAAATACCGCAAGACAAAGGAATCCCCACCAAACGCTAAAGCCGCCATAGCAGCCGCAGCACCGCAAGCTGCACAGTAGCGCTACGAAAAATCATAATGGTGTTGAGAAACTAATAAAAAATACATAAGTAAATAAAATAAAAAAAGAAATAATAAAAAAAAACTTGAAAGCGATGCGTCGCGCTGCTAAATGCGTAAAAGTGGCAGCGGTAAAATGCGCGGGCATACAGACAAACACACGCGCACACATACATATGTATATACGAGATAAAAATTCAATAACCAACACTAGGCTGGTACAAAAACGAATTCATAGTAAAAGAAACGCCAAAATTCACGCTAATTAGCTGCCATGCAAAAACTATACTCAGAGATACTGAAATTAGATTGAGAATAGTGTGTAGATTATGGCGAAACATTGAAATTTTGAAAAGTTAATAGCAATTGTTATTGTTGTATTTTTTCACTTTTTTGTTGCAGCTTTTGGTACGTGAACGCGTGTTACACTACCTTTACTATACTAGATATCCCCATGTTATGTTGTTAGGCAACGTATGTATGTATGTATCGGTACATATGTTTGTATGTGTGTCGATGTAAAGATAACCGACGCAGCGCTAGTTTTTCACTGTGTGCTTACTTAAGCGTTATACTATTTTATGTAGATAAGATAAGCAAATAACACGTTTAGTATTGAGGTAAGCGATGAAAAGCTGCATGTGTCAATATGTATGTATGTGCTTGTGTGTACTCGGCGCAGGCGAAGTGCGGCAAACAGCGATAAAGTTATTGCTGTTGTACATTCGTACTGATTACTATGCTATGACAGAATTTTCTTTATTTTTCCTCAAAAATTCAAAAAACAATTTAAAAAATATTGAATAATATTATTAAAATTGTATTATTTATTATTTTAAAAAATTATAAAAAAATTTAAAAAAGTTTAAAAAAACTCAAAAGAGTTAAAAAAAATTGTTTTTTAAATTGTTTTTCAATATTCATTAGTTTAATTATATTTAAAAAAAAATTTTAAGTTTAACTGAGTTAAATATTTAAAAAAAAAAATAAAAAACAATAAGCAATAGACATTTTAAAAAATTATAACTTTTTTATATAATTTTGTTGAATTATTTACAGATTTAATTCAATTAAATTTATTAAAAAACAATGTTTAAAGCATTTCCAAAAAGAAATTCCAAAAAATTAATATTAGTATTTTCCATTTAAAAAATTTCAAAAAATAATAGATAACAATATTGCTTTTTTTTCAAATAGTCTATTTTTAAAAAACCTTTAAAATATTTTTAAAACAATATAACTAACTTTTAGTTATTATTATAATAATTTTAATATTTTTATTTATGATTTTTTTTTAATTATTTACATATTTAACATAATTGAATATGTTTTAAATTAAAATACAAAGGATATTAAGCATATAGTAATATTTTTTATTGAAAAAATATTATTAGTTTTTATTAAAATTAGTTTCAAAAAAAAATATTAGTTTTTTATTTAAATATTTTCAAGTTAAATTAAGTTAAGTACCACAAAATCTTTAGAAAATTTTTTAAAAAATTTTATAAATAATTTTTAATTAGTATATATACTTTTAATTTTTCTATACATACATTTAGTTTTTTTAATAACGTATAGATTTAACTGAATTAAATATATTTCAAATATAAAAAATATGTTAAAAATTAATCTCACACCTTAATAATTTACTTTAATTACTTTTTATATCTCTTTTAAATTATTTTATATAAAAATTTTTTTTTTTGTATAATTATTAGTACAAAAATTAAATAAAAGTAACATTTTTAAAAATTATTTTCAGGTTTAGCTGCGTGAGAATAATGTAAATTACTCGGTTGAATGCGGCATAGTGGTTGTAGTGTAATATAATCAGAGCATTGTAAATAGAGTGAGAAACAAGAATTGAAATCAATATTTTTGTAGAAGTAAACCAGAAATCTTTAAAATCTAAAATATAAATTACAACAGTAAAGTAAAAAGATTTGAAGTTCCAAAACTTGTGTAAAAAAAATTTAAAATAATTAGTAAGCCGCAAACTGCCAAGCAACCCACTAAACATAGAAACCAATAAGTGATTATTAAAGAACAAGTCACTGCATAAAACGGTAAGTTTATGAACTGTAGAATTCAAATTAAAATATGAATAATAACATATATATATAATAAAATATATAAATATATATATTATATGTATATATAATGTTTGTATAATAAGTCTGATATTTCTTTATATTAAGTATTCAGAGTTTCCGCTAAATTCGCAAAACGAGTAGGGAATAAATCAATCAAGAGATCATATCTCGTCACATTTCGTTTCGTACGACGAAAATCTATTGTCCATATTTGATTGCAGAAAAACCCAAATATTGCTTAACTTCAGCGCTATATTAAAGCCTTAAAGTCAAAAATATATCAAATTTTGAAGAGAAATGCGCTCTGAGCTCATTAAATTGTATTGTTTTGGGTCTACAATTATCAAAGATTTGATCTAAAGCTGCAGCTGTAATCGTGAAACTTTGTTCCAAAGACACTCACTGTCAGCTGGAAAGCCAAACGCTATGCACAACTTCTTAAACTTGACGATATATTTGAAGCTAAAATAGTGATTAAAACTATACTAGTATATCTCTAATAATATGTTAATATAAATACTTTTCGCCATAATTAATTTTTCGAATGAAGCCATAACTTTCGCCCTCACTCAATTGCGTTGATAAACAACAATTTTCACTTATGATTGCGTTTTCGATTTATTGACCAAATTCTAGATATTTTTTGTAATTGAAGTACCTCTTATAGCATGTTCATAGCAACAGGCCATTAAGCCGTGAATTCATATATATGTATATAATAAATAGACTCACTTAGGTATGCGTTTTTTATATAAAAATGTATATATCATAAATGAATATGAATCTGCTGTTTACACACGAATGAAGTGTACACTTGTGTAAATATATTTGTAGATGTTTTTTTCTCCTACATACGACAAACAATACACGCATATATGCCATATGTACCTACCGACAATCATTTGTACTTATGACGACCAATAATTGGCAATCGATTGATCAATATGCCTAGCAACAATCACGACAGCAGCAAGCGCCACAAATATACAAAAAATGTTTAAAAAATATTAACAAGAAACAACAACAATACCCACACACAGGCATTTACGATAATAAACGCGTATATATACGAGTATGTACAAGTAGGTACATATGTGTGAGTATATGTTGTTAACAGTATTATTGTTGGCGCCGAAAAAAAAACTTTACTGAATATTATAGTTTTTAATTTTTACATTTTTTCTTAATTAAATTTCGCTTGTGGTTTTTGTTGTTGTTGATGCTGGCGGTTATTTGCTGCTTGGGATTTTGGCGACTGTGGGATTTCATGTGTTTGGCGTAGTGCGTATCCACCGATATCGTAAATAAATTGAGAATAAATTAATATAGCGAAATAACAGTTTAAAAATTTGCGCAAAAAATTGGCAAATAAATTAGTAATTAATGAAATTGTGTGCTGTATAGAAAACGAGAAAAAAAACAATACTGAAAATAGTTAACCTATGTGAACGCTGGCTAACGATAGGAGCACGGGTTTAAGTGTGTATATTAAACAAAACGAAATACTATATATGCTTTCTACATTACCAGTTTATTAAGAAAAAATATTTCGGTCATAAACCGAAACCTAAAAACAATTAGAGAAGGTATTTAGTACTTCCAAAAATTGATGAAGAGGCTAAATATGTTTTCACGACAAAGTGTCTAGAGAATTAAGAGCTAGTAATCAATTTATTTAGCGTGAGTTGTTAAGATTTTCAGTATGAATCCATTCCTTTTGTAATCTAAAATGTCCTTACTAAACAACAATACTTTTGCATTAAATTAAAGGTTTTATTTAGCATAGTTAGAATAGTTCGATGTAGGTCGAATATGCACTCTTTCAATAACTTGTTGCAATTAGAAAGTAATTTCCTAATGCCACTCTCATCAAAACCACTCGAGCCTATTGGCACAAGACACTCTCCCAGTCTTGTTGTCACAAGCTTGCCTCGGAAAGAATTTTTCACCAGAATCAAAAATCATTCATAGAGAGAAACATATAGTAACCACTTGGTACTAGGTCCAGACTATAAGGTTGATGCATAAAACCCTCACAACCATACTCTCGGTACTGTTGGCGAGTCACTACCAATGTGTGTGGCAAAGGTTAAATATAATATAAACAAGTACCTATAAAAAAGTGTACTTAATGAGACATAAAATAAGTACATATATAATATTATATCAAGACGCTTCAGAGAATGTTTAAATCACTGTATGAAGAGTCGGCATTCTGCCAATTCCTAAAAAAACTGGTCGCGTTTCCAGACAATACAAACATATTTATTAGAACTGGCAAACTTATATCATAGCATATAAATAAGCTTCGGCGCCTTCAATTTGAAGTACATGTTAGATTCTTATCTGCAATATTATAGTTTTTTATGCAAAGCTTGGATAAAAGAAAAGAGGAAGAAATGCAAACAATTTCGAGTACAATATAAGACCAACAACACGCTATTAAATACCGAAAATATGACTACTTGGCAGCATTTCCGCGAAGTAGAGCCATAAAATCCAAACCTGCTTTAATTTTAAGCTACAGCTTGAGCTTAGCTGAAGGCTCAGCATTCACATATCTTCAATCAACGGCTTAAATAACAGACAATTACATGGACTGCTCACACACAAAAATATACCTACATAATTTGGAAACATATAAAAAAACATACGCACACACGTAAGAAATAAACAAAAACGTTTTTAAATCATAATTAAAACACTAATGAAAACATAGTGTTTGAATACGAAAATCACTATACAGACACGCTAGCAAACGTCTAAGCAGTGCTAGCGTCGTCATCACCCCCACATAAGACAACTCAAAACCGAGCTAAAAAAAAAACAAAAAAAACTTTTTCACAAACAAAATCAAGCGAGCAATCTGAAACGCGCTGACTGGCCGTTCGTCAAGCGTACGTTCACATTCGTGCACTCGGTGCCAAACAGCAGCTACCAAATTCAATTAACGGCTTGTTGTCAAGTTTGCCTTTTGTAGTGATTTACGAAAGTAATGTTGCCGCTGCAGTGTATTGTAACGTTGGATGAGTGAGCGAGTTATTAACATAACACGCGTTTGCCTACCTGGCGTTGTTGACTGGCAAAAATTTGTTTTCATTTCCATTGCGTGTTATGAATATTTTTGTGTTTATTCATGGTAGTAGGAAATATTAAAATCGGAGTGTGCGACTTTAGACCTGTAGTGCCTAACTAGCTACCAACTTCCGTCGGAGAGCGCACCCAAGTGACCGCCTGATAATTGTTTAATACGAGTAAGAGTGCTGAAACGGAAATTGCCACTCACTTATAGAAAAGGACTGACAGTCTAATTGGTTCTGGTGACGTATAAAGTATTTTTGTGCACAGCAGTGGAAGCAAAGTTTGCTTAAAACTGAATTCTAAAAGTACAAAAATATCCAACTAAAAAGTAAGAATTTCTTAATATGCAATTTGATAGTGATTACGTTTAAGAGCTTGTTCAGCTCACAGAAAATATTGAGGTTATGTGAAGCATGCTAAGAGTGAATGGCATACTTTCCTTAATCACACTGAAATAAGCAGGAGCCTTACTGTAAAAATCAATTTCCGAGCATTTTTGGCTTTCAAATTTTCTTTAGCTCGTTTTTTTTTCTTTCTCTCCGACTGAGTTTTTACCGTGTCCTCAGAAAATCAAACGCTATTATAAACAAATTCTTCTCATTGCTTGGAACGCTTTAAACCCCTACTTAAACACTAAAGTATTCATATTAAAAAATTTCCGTTATTACCAAGAAAATACTACAACTTTTCGGAAATTAAACAACTGTTGTATATACAACGGTATGGGTATGTATACTAACATTTGTTACATATTTACCCTATATTTACCCATGATAACGGTGTAAATTAAGTGAAATTGATTTGTCACATGTGTATGTAACACATAAATGCATATAAACTAACGAATTTTAAAAGTAAAACGGTGTTCAATTAACACGCTATCAATAGGTAAACTATATGCATATATATATATATGTATATCACTGAACGCAATTGGAGTAACAACTGCAATGAGTGAAAAACGAGTTCACAACCACTTTATTGCAGTAATGGCAGCACATTTTGTGGAGTTTCGCCTTCGCATTGACTTGTTTACTTAAATGACAGTGGAACTGACGGCACTTAATACGTGAGCAACTACAACCTTTTCCTTATCTCTGCACAATCTATCAGATATGCTTGATGGAAAATAACAAAAAATTAAACAACAAGAGAGAAACAAGCATAAATATACATTAAAACTATATATATGTGTATGTATGTCGTGAATTTACGTGAATAATGGGTAAAAAATATGCTACATTTATAAAAATGTCGTTCACACTTTCAACGCGTATCCGAAGGAGAGCAATAAAGTCGTCTAAAGTTTATTGTACGGAAATGTGGCATAAAAGTTGTAAAAGGGAGTAAATATAAATAAAGAAAACCATGACTAAAAAGTGCTGAAGACAGAAGCATTAAAAGTTAAGTTAAGTAGAAAAAATATAAAAAAAACTATACAAAAAAATCACATATATAGAAGAGTCTTATAAAAATGTATTCAAATACTTGTTGTTTTATCAAGAATTACTTAAGTTCTGTACGTTAAAAAATTTGTTTAAAAGCATGGAAAGACATACATTTTTTTTGCTATACATAATTATTATATAATTAATATTAAAAATTAAAAAGAAAACCACGCTCACCACTTTTATAGTCTGTTTCTATAGAAATTACCACATAGCTTTCAAAGATAATAAACTTATTATATAATCTTTTTATATATATTAATTTTTTTAAATTTTAAAATTACTTACAACATAATACAAACAATTCATCAACCTGTATGCATTTTTTAATTAAACATTTTTTTTTAATTTAATATATATACACATATTTTTAACTCACAATTTTTAATTAAAAATCTAATATTTAATGATTGGAAATTTAGTTCTTTAATCCGAAAATCGTAATTAGAAATTTGAAATTTATTTCTTAATCAAAAACTTTTAAAATATTTTCTTATTCAAAATTAGGAATAACAAATAACAATATTTATCTTATTAGAAATTTTAAATTTATTTTTAATTAAGATTTTCTGGATTACAAAAAAAAAAAATTATAATATAAATGCTAATTCAAATTTTCAAAAACTTATGGCATTTCAATTTGTATAAAAATAAAATATTTAATACATAATCATCGTTTACATTTCTCACTTCCGCTTTTTTTCATGTTAAACGCAACATCTTTCATAATATGAAGTCTTACATGCGTTCAAATTTTATACATCCTTTATACAATATTATATAATACTTTTTTTTACATAACAAAGCATAAATCAGTACTCATCAAAAATAGCTGCTTGCTTACTTGCATTCTTTGTTTGATATACAAAATTAAGATTGTCCTCATTTGTTGGCAATAACTTGCAGTCCGCATAGAGTTTCAATAAACAAACGCATACAACGTTTACCGCACCACACACTTTTACCAATCAATAATTTTTTTTGGTTTGCTTTTCTTTTAATCACTTACACTTCCGCGCACTACCATAGATAAATCAAAACGAACCGCACCCGACACGTATTCACACACATATACGAAACGATGTGCATATTAAAGTGATTTGTTCCACAGAAAAGCATTTTATAGATGTTCTATTTTTATGCCATTATATTTTCACATTTCTTTTCACTTTTAATTTATTAATATTAAAAATGATAACATTAATGCATTATCTAAGCACACAATATTTAATTTGAAGCAATTTATTTTTTTGATTAATACGCATAGATGGTTTTTTCCTGTAAATTATTAAAAATGTATTGTCAAATTTATTGACACTTAGCACACAAGAAACAAATCTGTTCGCCAAATCTCATTACTTGCAATGAGCTTGGAAGCCAAACGGTGCACATGCCAACATACTCACACTGTCTCTCACAGCCACTCATCAATACTATTGATCACTTAATTATTAGCGCAACAACATGCAGTTGCTCACTTCACTGCTTGAATTTTGCTTTCGTTGCCAACAACAAATCATTTATGCTTCTGCAGTTATGAAGTTAGGCGGCAGTGGTAGAAGAGTACATAAGAGCATCGAAATGAGTTGCGAGAATTTAGCATGCGTTCTTCTTCCTGTTGATTTTTACTGCTCCCTTATGCTGTGTTTGTTTTGCAGCACCTGGAATGAATTAAACTGTTTTGTTATTGCAGAGAGTTGTTAGAGGATAGTAAGCTAGTTAAAAGTCGGAAATGTAGTTACATATGTATGTTGTGTGTACCATATATTATATATATTTATATGTACATACGTAATTACAGAGAGGCTGCATATTGCTTCACTATTGACTACATACAAGTATTCAGCTATTGATGAGTATATTAGAATGAAAGCAAACAAAAAGTGAAATAAGAGCAGTTAATTAAACAAACATATGTATAAATGTAATGAATGTTTATATCTGGAAAGAGTATTTTTGTTTCAATGGATATCTGATGCAGAATTTAATAGAACTTGCTAGAATATACAAATTCATTAAAATTAGTTTAGGCTGCGGTATCTAGAATTAAATTTCTACATTCCTGATTCATAATTAAGACTTTTCTAAAACAAAATCTTTATTAACTTAAAGCCTCTGAACTTTGACCGAATATAACAGAAACTACAAAAGCTAGCACGGCGAAATTCAAGGTCAAACCGCAGCAGCTAATTATAGTATATAGCTAGTATATTAACTTTGCCAAGAATTTCGACCGCGAGATCGGCTACGAGAACAAGGCAATCGAAAACTTTTCCAAATGCATCACCGATTATTAAAGCATATCAAATTCTCTAAATGTGCAGTTTTTTGCGAGTGAATTATTTGATTAACCTTAATTTTTTTTTTAAATTGTTTACTTGCTCATTATATCAGCAAAGACATAAAATTGTCTACTCTGTGATCATTACTTGCCGTTTCGTTACTAACACTTTTATAACTTCTATTGTACATTTCACTACTATTTGCATTTGTTGTTGCTCATTTTTAATTAGCAGCTTTTTGCGCTATTCTTTGCTTTTTACAATCTTTACTTTACTCGTTTAATTTTTAATTGTTATTCGGTTTTTTCCATCATTTCCAATATTGCCTATTTACTTTTTCAATATTCTGCGGTCTATTGTGTTTAGCCTCTAGCGCTAAGCAACAAAGCAAAGGCAATAAAAAAAAACATAGCAAAATACTAAACAAATAAATAATAACAAAAAGTTCGTAGCATAATGAAACTGGGAAGTCGGTGATTTTTTTTCTCTTATGGCACTGAGCGGTTTTCAATAGCGTGAAATTCGCTTTAATGCAAAATTACCGCCTTTTTCTGACTTTAGCCTTTTACAATTATTATTATGATTTTTATTTTTATTTTTTTATTTTTATTTTTTTTTTTAAATTAGTTTCGCATAGGCCTATTGATTATTAAGGCCATGCAAGGCTTTGTACTGAGCTTTTGTTACTTTATTTGTTGTTGTTCGATATTGTTTTGGAATACTTCAAAGGCTTTGGGAGCAAGGCAAAATTTTTTTGCCGAAAAATAAATGACTGAAGTTTGATTTAATTTATTTAGCTTAGAGCTTTTGCTATTAGTAAATATATTTCAATAAATATTTAACTACTTATATGCATAAATAGGTATATATATATATATATTTCTCCAAGCAGCTTTTTTGTGCTTTCCCCCGGAATCTTTCAAAAACAAGCATAAGAAAGAAATTTATATTCTTTGTATCATCTGATCAAATATGACCCGGACTGACAAGGAAAAGACAATTTTTACGTATTTCAAAACAAATCCTTATTAACGCCTGTTTAATGTGCACTTGAGTAGAATATCGCGCCGATATCGGACCATTATAGGATATAGCTGATATACAAACTGAACGATTAAAATTCAGTGCTTCTATGAAACACTTTTTAATTTAACATGATACGTTCTTTCTGACTTGCAAGTGTATATAATCTCTTAAGCAATTGGCAAGATGTATATGGTTACTTCTTTTTCCTAAATGTTGCCAGTGATTTTCTAAACAAATTTAAGTATTTGTATATATTTTTGTTTTCTGTCATTTCTTTCGTCATAATTCAGTCACTCAACTTAAAAAACTCTACAGATTTCACTTACATAATTTAGGATTCACCTAACACCCTTATGCCCCTGCACTCAAGTAATATCTAGAAGTCCGCGATATACTTAATTCTTTTGACATACATAACTCATGCACTCCGAACAAAGTATAACACACTAATCCCGAAACTAAATAAGTTATTTATAAAACAACAAAGAAATTTAATTGAAAGTGCACAACACGCCAGCGCCCACACTTAAGCGCCTTGTCACCGCTCCCGATTAGTCTTCATTCAGCAAATGCATGGCACGCACAAAAAGCAGCGACGACCGCAAGCTGTCATTCATGCGGATCATTTCATAAATGCGTGCATATTTTTAAAACGTTATTGTTGTTTTAATACACAATTAAATATAATTGAAAAACATTTCACAAAAACCAAGCGAAGATGAAAGTTTCTCAATAAATACGAGCATTGCGCTTACGACACCGAAATACCGTTAGTATGCAAATGCATTCCAAAGCACACAACGTAGAAAAGTTCAACAAAAGTATGAATATTTCAAAAATAAATATTTCACAAAGCTGCAGCAAATCATGAAATACAAAAACAACACGAAAGTAGTTGCAATGTGGATTATCATTGCTGGCATTCGAATTGGCAGCAGTCGCCGCAGTTCAATGCTGCCACAATACGAATTTCGTGTGTTCAGTATGAAAATATTTTAGAAAATTTGAATTTTGGTTATTGCACTTTGTGACTTTTACATGTGTGCGACGTCAAATTCATTTGGCTTTGAAATACTTTAATGTGCGGAGAGCGGCAGAGACGCCGAGTCGATTGAAAAATATTGCTTATGCAACAGATGGTTGTACGATTGATGAGAGAGATTTGTTATGAAAGCAATAATTAGGTTGAAAATCTGAAGGATTATATAGCACCGGCAAGAAATATTGATCTACATAACCGCACCTAACCTCAAAACCCGCTTTTATTAGTTTTGAAGTTATCAAATTCATAAGAAACGGCATTAGATCAGTGGTTATTGTATTGAATAACAAAAGTACGTACGTTACAGTTAGCGCTTTATATGAAGAGTGAACACTCAAAACTTTAGTTCTCTAAAAGTTACTGAGTAAATAGGATGCACGCTCGAGAACATAACTCAACTCACATCTGGGGTTGTGCTTTCACAGTTAAGTTTAGTATATTTTAAACGGTTTAGTTAGTTTAGTAAGTGTATGATCGTAGATCTTATGTTATAAGAAGCTGCGCTGGATAAAAAAAAGATCGTAAGAAATTGTGAATATTTGCGGTAACTTGGATTAAAAAAGTTTACGAAACAGGTCGCTGAAAAACTCGTCAATGATTCCACTTATATATTTTGTATATTAAAATTTATCTAAAAGTCAAAATTAGCGCTAAAATGATTAATTACTAAAGTTTCGTTAACGTCTAGGCTTATATTTCAGACTGACTTACAACACATTTTAAAATAATATATCTGTCCATATATGTATATATATTTAATATACGCTTTCTTTATAATTCAAACTTTTTTATTTTTTTGCAAATTAGATAACTCTATATACATGGTATTATATAGCTGTATATCTATATTCTTTTAATACTCCACTTATCGAAGCACTTCCAGCTAAATTCGTTCACCTTCTCCTTCAACATGAAAGAGATAAGCGGCATATAGCCTAGATTAGAGTCCACAACACTACTTATATTATATATATATTACATATAGCACAAACATATTTTTATTCATAAATATATATGTAGTAGTAACAGTTATTTGATGTATCCACATTAGTTGAAATATCAGCACACACACATGATTACTAAGGTATTTTTACACACATTGACAGTTTTCTTATCTGAAGAATGTTTTGCTTATCTATTTATTGTCATTAGAAAGGAATTTTATCAAGCATTAGATAGATAATATTGCGATGAATTGTGGATTTCATTGGTATTTAGTGTGTACTTCCGAAACAGTAAATAAACACAGTTATATTCTTGTTTGCTATATGTGGTTGTGGGTAGATTTTTGAAGGTTTTGCCATTTGTTAACTATGTAAGTGATAATGCAAATTTTGCATTAAGTGCTGATATGATTATTTCAAAATAATTAAGAGGAAAAAATTAAATAAAGGGAATACTTTAGATAATAGTATAAAAAAAATATAGTTATACAACTTATATTACATAAAAAATTAAATTAAATTTAAAATTAAAGCAAATGAGATGGAAAATACTTTAGAGTCGTTAATAATTAAAAAAAAAATTTCTAAAATTATGCAACAAAATAATATTAAAAACATCCATGAAATTTTTCATAAATAAGAACAAATTTGTGCATAATTTAAAATTAGTAATTAAGATATTAATTTATTATTTCATTAATAAAAAATTAACGAAATAATTTTATTTCATATTTAAAAATTTCATAACTAAAGAAAAAAAAATTACAATTAATTTCGAATGAATAATCTAAATAATTAGCACTTAAAAAAATTAATATGATTTTTCGTAATATATAGATAATTTAACTTTTAAATTAAATAAAATTAGTGTAGGATGAAAACCTATAATAGTAGCTTATTTTGCAAACAAAAATGATAATTGTCTAGGAAAAATTCTATAAAAATGTTTAAAGTTTCTGAAACAATGCACACGAATTGTGTATTTAAAATTTTTTTAATAAATTTAAATTTCATTATTTTGAAATAATTTTTTAAAAATCAATTGATAATAAGTTTTAAAAAATGTAGATAATCCCCAAAACTGATGAAAAAATTAAATCATTAAACAAAATTGTTTATAAAAAATACAATATTCTAGAATGAAAAATGTATTTAAAACTTTATAACTTATTGAAAAAAGTTAAAAAGTATAATCAAATGACAAGTAAAAATCTGAGTTATGTATTAATCGTAATAATTTTATATAAATAAATTTATTAAAAAGTAAAAAACTATAAAAAAAATAAAATTTTTGTTAAAAAAACAAACAGATCTATGAAAATTTTTAAAATTTCTAAAAAATTTAAATGATTTTGGAAAGTTTGTAAAGCATTTGTTTTTTTTTATTTTAAAATTTTCGACTAGAAAAAAAATTTAAATTAATTAATTTAGAATAATTAATTTTAATTAGATGTAAAACTGCAGATAATTTAAGCAAATTAAATTTCAGAACTAAATTATTTATTTCAGATTAAAGGAGCTACATAAATTTTTATTTTTTTTTTTCAATTCTTTAATATTATAAAAAATTTAAATTAAAAACATAAAAAAAATATTTAGAAAAAAATTTTATTTATTGAAAAACCTATCTACATGTTTATGTTTTATTTTAAAAACTTCAACTTCTTTTAAATAATTTTTAATTAATTAAAAAATTTATAATTTAATTAAGAGATTGATTAATTTTTTAAAAATTAAATTACAATTATATCTATACAAAATTTAAAAAATAAAAATGTTGATTTTTGTATTGAAAGAAAAAAATATATAAAGCTTAGAAGCGTAAACTTTAAACAAAAAAATTTAGAAAAGAAATTATTGTTTTTGAAAAAAATATATAAAAATTTGCATGATATTTAAAACTATTCAAAACTTTTTAAATTAATTTGTTATCAATTATACAGTTAATAATATATTTAAGAGCTTGAAAAATTATTTATATAATAATTAACTTGAATAATTACCAAATAATTATAAATTAATTGACATTAAAATATAACAAAAATAATATATTATATATTAATTAGTAATTAATTATAAGCTTGAATAATTAATGTAATTAATTACAAAAATTTTTTAAACAAAAATAAAAAAAATAAAAATTTGGTTTTTTGTTAAAAAAAAAAATCTTTAATAAAAAATAAATTATTTACAATTAATTTTGAAACTTAAACTAATTTAATGAATTTTATGCATACCCTGACTCCAATTTTCGAACTACATATGCCGTTTGAGAATCAAATTGCTACACCATTTTTGCAACATATTGTTTTCTTTAAAACAATTAAGCAAAACACCTCATATCTCAATTCCATCTAAACACACATACACACAAACATTTACGCTTACCTTTCGCAATAGTCTTGTTGGTTGCATGCGAAACTGATTCACAAAGCTGTTGCGTTTCTTACGAAGAAAAGCAATGTATTATAAGCGAACAAGTACAAAGGCAGATAACTAAGCAGCAGAGATATATGGCCATACTCGTATATGTTATATGGTATGTGTATGTGTGTATGTACAATTGCCAAACGATGCATTTGTTTGTTTAGTTGGTGTTTATTTTTCGGCGAAAGATGACATCAGTGGCTATTTTCGCAAAAATGCTACAAGCATGTTTTGTAGTTGTTGCAATAGTGCACCAACACACACACAAATATATACATATGTACATATATACAAAATAAGTATTTACGTTAGCAGTTGCATTTGGGTACGCGCGTCACTAGCCAAATGTGAGGTGAATGTGGACCAAAATGAAATGCAATAAATATTTCAAGTCATAAAATTGAAAATCGAAAAATAAAATAAATGCAAAAGCAAACTACACTTCGGAAACAATAATAAAAACATAAATAAAAGCAAATGACAGAAAAATGCAAAATATGTATGTATATATAATATATACTCAGTATTTTTACTGCCAAGGCTTAGAGGCGTTTAAAAGTTGCAATTATTTATGGGTTTTATGATGCAAAAGCAAAAAACGCGTGCAAACATATACACACACACAAACGCATTTCTATAGTAGCTTGCAAAAAAAATGTTGTTTGCTTTTTAGTTTGTTTGCGCGTCCGTCTGAGAATGCACTGCCTGTTGCATCGACAACCACACAGGTCCCTTCGCACTCGCCGTTGGTTGCGCTTGAATTAGAAGCGAATCAATTCATTTTAGCGGGAGTCAAACACCAAATACAAAGAGACGCATACATACATACATTAATTTAATTTTTTTGTTCTTAATTTTTTGCCATTTTATTTTATAAGTTGAATTTTAAAACGCCAGAGCTAGCAAATAAAGCTATCTGCCTCAGAATGTGTTATTTATAAGTACATCGCAGCAAGTTTACCGCACATAGCGCGACAAAAAGTACGAGGCACGAAGGAATCCATTAAATTTACTCACTAAAGCACCGAATAACGACCACAAGGTGGCCGTCGTTATGTCTCTTTGACTTTACTACGTCTGCTGTATGTTTGTATGTGTGTTTATGTCTGCTCAGCTGTCGATCTGTCAGCACTTGATTTATGTGCCAAATGGCAGCGGGCGGTGGTCGCACTCGTTCACGTTGTTGCGCATGCGTAGATATTTTGCTTGCTGTCGTGTTGTTTGCGATGATAATGTGTTGTTGTGGGATAAATAGGGAAGTGTGTTACACAAAAATGCAAAATTGTGTTTGGAATTAGTAAAATTATACATAGTTAAGATAAAAGTAGTAACAGTAATATCAATACTAATACCAATAGCAATACCAGTACCAATATCAATACAAATACAAATAAATCTACCAATACGCTTATCAATAGCGATACCATTACCCATTCCAATATTAAAACCAATACCAGTCCCAATATCAATACTAATACCAATATCAATAGCAATACCAACACAAATACTCATACCAATACCCATACAAGTATAAATACCAATACCCATATCAATACAATTACCATTACCCATTATTAATACCAATACCAAAAGCAATATGACTTTCAATGATAATATTTAATCCACATCTAAAATCAATTTCGTCTCCACGGTCGTATTTTACTGCTAATATCCATTCAGACAACGATAAATTATACTACTATCAATTCTGTCAACAGCAACAATTGCGAACAATAATACGTGAAATTTATGTATCCTTAACATTTTCCAAAAAAAAATTTCAATCCACAAAAATGTGATTACCAATTCCAATACCAATACTAGTACTCATTCTGATATTATTCCCAACACCAATGCCAAACACTTATACAATATCGATACGAGTACTTTATCCATTTTTCAGTACCTAAATTTCGAATAATATTAAATAAATAAATTATTAAAATTATAATTACAAAACAAATGCCATTACATATCGCCAAACTCACCACCAACGCACATATATATAATAATAATAATCATTACAAGTATTTCCAATACCAGCGCCAAACTCAAATACAATTACGGCATTTTTCAATCAACAACAATCTAGCTCGAATAACATTAAACAACTAACAGTATAATTACCAATACAAATACCATTACATAGCACCTAAGTCACCAAAACCGTTACGTAAATACCAGATATATATATCTTTACCTTTTTCCAAAATCAACATTAATTTTAGTACCAATTACCAGAATCTGTACCATTACCAATACTAGTACTAATACCAATACCAGTGCTAATACCAATACTATTGAAAAAATACCAAAAAAATGCCAAAACAAATCGGGATACCACTCACTACTTCTAAATACTGAAATTCAATTACAATACCATTACTAATACCAATACAAATATCTGAGCAAAATCTGATTCCAGTGTACAAAACTTTTAGTAATTACTTTACTTTCTATAGAATACGAATTTTCCATACTAGAAAGAGAGTGATTATGCCTTTGGCTTGACTCTGCGGCAGGCGCCAATATAAGATCTTCAATAAATCAAAACTTTTAACATTACACAAATTGACGTTTGAAATTTTCGAAACCTACATAGTAACTAACAAAGCATACACCACTTTTTCGACAAAACAACACACTGTTCTAACACAGAGCAAAATTGATGTTCTCTTAGAGGCCGTTACAGACGCTTTTTCAAGAGCATTTTTATAAGTTTGTTTTTTCACATTTCTTCCACATATACTCGTAGCTTTCAAACATCGCTAGCAGCGACAGTGGCAAGTGTGGTGTTGCCATCTTAACAGGTATGCTTTCGTTTTCAATTTCAAAGCAAAAAACGGAAGAACGAAAGAAAAAAGTGAAAAAACATAAAAACAAAAAAAAACTATTGAAAAAAGTAACAAAAGAGCAAAGCCATGTCGAGCCGGCAAAAGCAGAGTAAGCAACTTTGGTTTGGTAGCGGCACTGATTGCATATGCCCATTAGTGGCTCGCTGCACGCCCATTGATGAAGCACTTGTGAGTGAGTGTCTGCCAGGCTGGTTGGTCGGCCCGTCATTAGTTCACTAGCATTCGCTACGGTTTATTGTCTCCGGCCAGCTGCCAGGCGGCAACTCAACAATGCAGCGGCGATTCAATTGAACCTGGCTCGATGACTGGCTTACAGCATATCGATGGCGTAAAGGTTGAAAGCGTAGTGAGTGAGTGAGTGGAATTCACGATACACTGTGCTACCAGTTGAACCGACTGTAAGGCGATATCCGAGCTTCTTTGTGCGCCGCCTGCACGAGGCTGTCGGGATTACTGTGGTGTTGCTCCTTTGTGTTGATTCTTGACCAATTCAGTTGAAAAGAGTCTCGACCAGCTAAGTTAATCGGCTATACGGCGTTTAATCATCAAATTGCCGCGTATTAAATCACGCATGCATCAAAAGTAAGAATAAGATGAGGTGCAGGCAATTTGGATAAAAAGGAGTACCTAGGAATTGAAAATGGCTATTTCGTAGGAACTGGTTGTTTATATTTACTGTTCGTTAAATATAGATCCTATTGGCCGATTTATTTAGAGAAATCCACTAACTGGATCTAAGTTATAATGAATTTTCGAGAGTTCTCAGTGGGTCCATTAAAATAAACCTTTTATATCTCGTAAGCAAGCATATTTTCAGAAATTTTGATTGAGTGTGTCGGTACTTTTTGGGTAACCGCTGGTAGAGCTTATGGAAAGACAACTATCTGTTGATGTTGTATTTGAGAGGCGTCCTTGAGTGATGAGGTTTCGATGTTCTAGTAATAGTATTCGATTTATTATATAGCCAATTTGTCCTTTCACATCGTTTCACGATAAGACGAAAAAACTATCTGACATCCAATAATGCCTCGCCAGGTCTTCGTCGTAAAAAAATTGTAAGCAATGCCACAGTACGACTACACACCACATATTTTGCGCAACTTATGTAAGTCTCTCTCAACAAACTATTCGAAAATCTAGTTTGGGGGTATATTTATAGCCGTAGCCTTAAGATCACTTAGCTTTCTTTCACTTTGCTCACTATACCATATCTCATAAATTTCAGCTCATAAACTTCTTTCTTTAAATTTTTTTCAGATTTAAAAACAATTGGTTCTTTTGTTTTAAGCTGTCGAGAAATAAAACTAAACATCGCAACCGTTAGCCGCAGCTTGCTTGCCTTTATTACACTCCTTTGCTCTGCACACCCCTTTTGCTACATTGTTGCCACATTTCCCTAGTTACTTTTTGCCCTTTATTTCTTTTATTTTGTTAATGCTTGAAACTTCAATAGTTGCGCACTCTTTTGTTTCAACTCTTTGACTCTATCTCGATTGCCTCCTTTAGTTGCCACGTCGTGGTTTGCCTTTACTTTTTTCAAACCGTGTTATCGCTTTGGCCGCCAGTGTTGCATGAATTGCAACGAACGTTTTCATGGTGGTCAATTTATGCCAGCTGCCGGCTATTGTTCGCATTTCCCTTGGACCCGCCACACGAAGCGCGCGTTCGCTGGCCCACAGCTTAATTCGTGCCGATCACAGAAGTGAGACTCCCTTTTTCCGGCCGGTCATGCCGCATTTACCAAATGACCTGCATAACTTTGTCTTCTTCCTGTCGATTTTTGTTGCCGCTGTCAGATTGCTTACCAACTATCTTTCTTCCCGTCGCGAATCGTACGTTCCCATCGCTACTCATGCTCACTTTTTGTGGCTTTTCTTTTTTGTGCTCTTCGCGTACTCGACTGGGTGGTGTTGGACATGTTCGTTCGGCCCCTGCGGCCAACAGAAGTAAATTAACTTTTAAATTGCGCCAAAAAGTTTGAAAAACCAAAAAAAAAAAAGAAACCGACAAAAATCGTTATAATAAAACCGAAAACATAAAAGTATGAAGAACACAAAAAGGATGTGAACAGAAAAAATTGCCGCATAATAAGAAACTGAAACGTGCATTTATTTAGTAACTGATTCTTTTATTATACGCTGCTTTGTTCGCTGCCTTTTTACTCGCCGATTTTTCAACTTTTTTTCAATTATTTTCCTTTTTGGAGTTTTTTCGATTTTCGTAATTCTTTTTTTTTTTTGCTTACGCCTTTTTGGGAGCTTTGCGCAGTTGTTTTAATGATGATGATGCTTGATATTTATTGGCTTTTGTTTCGTGCACTTTATTGTTGTTGTTTTGTGTACTAATATGTACTTATTATGCTGTTCGGAAATTGAAACATTTGCAGTGAATTAACTAATTGAAATGCGATTTTAATTGTTGAGCTGTCAGTTGGTCCGTTGTATGCGATTGTATCGTGTATTGTCGGCATTAATGATTGCTTAATGCATCAGAGGAAATGACACATACTTGCCGATCATTAGGCTGACGAGACACGGTTTTTATTACCTTACAAGCACTCAGAGAAAAGGAAAAAAATGAAAGTGCAACCAATAATTTCTTTTTTATTTCCAAACATTTTTTAAGTATTAAAAATAATTATTGCACTAGATTTAGTTGAAAAAATTGCAAAGCGTATTTATGCAACTATTAAATCGTAATCTATTTACTATAAAACTGACTAGACTTGCTGTGGGAAACTCGATAAAAATCATTTAGGCACCCAATCATATTGGTATAGAAGAAAACGAAAAGGCAGACGGGTTGCTCCGCTCATGGTCAGCTATGAATGCAATTCCACTAAATTGTCCTAGACCATGCAGCTCATTCAAGCACTGAAGCAACAATAATTTTACACACTACTTTTAACACCCTTCCTGTACTTTTCGCAATACCTCTTGAACATGATAGTCACCATACATATATATTGTGATTAGCTGTCTATAAATATCGTTAAATTGCCACAACAACTCAATAATTTCTTTTAAATTAATTTCACATATTTATATCGCACAAATTATATTTGTTTAATGCGTTGCTAATAACACTTAGTCATACACGAGCATTCAATTTTATTACCTTGAATTTCCACTTATGCTAATATTTATTTAAGTTTTATACACACTTCTTCTGTTTTTAATGTTTGTTTAACATTTTACTGTCTTTTTCTGGTTTGCAGTTTGCAACAAATGCTCAATATTCGTCACCCTTTTACGCGCTGTAAAGGCACACGGGCGAATTGAATGACAGTGAGTCACTTATGTATGACACGATCAGCTGTCACTCTAGTTAAATGAAATCAACACTGCAGTAAAGGTAAGCAAATATGTATAATTTTTTGTGAGCCAATTAAGGGGCTGGATGGATAGCTTAGATTATTTTATACATACTTGTAATAAGTTATAAATAAAGGTTAGTGGAGTCGAGAGGCCTTTAATGTCTGCCGAAAGTGTGATATGACTGCCGACATGTTTCAACCTCAGTCTTACAAAAGCTGGACTATGAAGAAAAAAGTGGCTGGATATTTCTATCTCAGATTCTTAGAAATTTTACAATTTCTGCTGGAAAAGATTATTAGCCTTACCGCATGAATGGTTATTGGACAATATGCAATAAGAACTATAATGATTTCAGTAAGAAGAATGTTGCTAAGAACAAATAGTTCAGTGGCTCTGCTGCGTTCTATTCTAGGCCAGAAAAGTCTCACAGTCACACAGTAGTTGTACTAGTAGTGTAGTTAGTTCCTGTACTCCATTCTGAAGATATAAACAAATATAGATTTATAGGCGCGCCATCTATCGTCAAATTATGTGCGACCAGTATTTTATAGCATTCAAAGCTTAATTTTTGAAATTGTTATACAATTTCTGTTAACCTCTCTTTCAAGTTACACTACTATAAATTTACATGCAGCGTGGGCGTGACTTCTTCTTATGCAATATCATATTTTACGCTGCTCTTCAAACATTTTTGACACTTTTCGAGTTGCACACAATATTTTTAAAATTAAATCACAGTACTTTTTTGTTGTCGATATGAATTTTGAACAGCACATAAACTCAATTTTATTGACACATACATTTTTATGTAAAGTCCATTTTATTTGACACGCTTTTTACGAGCGCTCACTTCACCCGCAGAGCACCAGTTAATCGGAGTGTGCACCATATGTAATACATTGCTTATATATTTTATGCGTTTTTTATACAAATGTGACACTTCAAATTTATATAATTACTTTATGACGACATTTAATAGCGTTGGGCGCTAATACAAGTATAAAAAATCACAACAACAACTACAAAAGTAAAAATAAAAACTCGTAAGTAGTAAAGAAATTGAAAGGGCTTTTAGGGCGCGCATAAATTAGTGCCCTTTGTTTGCTAGGTATGTTAAGTTCTTGTTGCTACAAATGTTGTTAAGGTATATTAATTTAACGTGAGCATGTGTATGTGTGTGCGTGTGCGCATCATAAATGCTGCCAATGAAGTCATTGTGTTTGAAATAACATTGCGTGGGCGTCGAGTTCTGCTTTTATTGCCCGGCGACAAGCAGGTTCTGCTACGAATTGATAACTGTATTAAGCGCTCGTAAAATGCGTGAAGTGCACTTGTTGTGTCTGTGTGTGTGAATAGGCACGTTTTAGTCAAACGCTAGCAGGCAGCCATACATACTCAAGCGCATTTATTGCATTTTCATATGTAAATGCATAGAAACGTTTGTTGTAAGTGTTGTTGTAACAACAAAAAACATAAAATGCCACTTTGTTATATCGTTTAACAGGAAAATTTTTATTTTTTAGCGATTTTATGAATTTTCAAAGTGGAAAATATTAAACTGTCAATCTAAAGCGCTTTATAGTTGAGAATTTAGTACGCACTTTGTTTAGAAAAGACATAAATATGATATTAAAATTTTATTTAAAGTAGCAAATTCGATGTTCCAAAGCAGAAAATTGAATAAAAAGAAAAAACGTTAACTACGGCTGCATCGAAGCTATAATACCTCTCAAATATTAAAAAGATTTTCATAAAAGCACTTAATTCCTATCGTTCAGTTTGTATGGCAGTGGTAGTATGCTATAGTGGTCCGATCTGAACAATATATTCGAGGATTGTAGCATTACTGCGGGCAATAGTATGTGTCATATTTTGTGAATATATCTTGTCAAGTAAAAAAGTTTTCCATATAAGGAATCAATTCCGATCGTTCAGTTTGTATGGCAGCTATATGCAATAATAGACCAATGTGCTCAATTTCTTGGCAGATTATTCTAAAGCTTGTATCAATAATTCGTACTAAATTTCGTGAAGAAATCTCATCAAATAAAAACTTTTCCATATAAAGATCTGATTCTGACAGGCCAGTTTTTAAGGCAGCTATATGCTTTAGTGGTCCGATATCGACGGCTCCGACAAACCAGCAACTTTTTGGTTAGAACACGACGTGCAAAATTTCGGATCGATATCTCAGAAAAGTAGGGACTAGTTCACGTACAAGTATATACACACAGACAAAGTAAAATGGTTAAATCGAATCAGCTCGTCAAGCTGATCAATTATATGTATACCATATATATTTTATAGGGTCTGCGACGTTTCCTACTGGCTGTACAAGCTTTGTGACGAATCTAATTTACTATGGTCAGGGTATAAAAATTAGTTTGCGGTACAAATGTAAAAAATTTCCGACTCTTTTCACTTCTAGTTCTACTTTAACTCTTTAATATCATAACTCATAACTCACCGCTAGTTATCTTTTCATAATTTTTTTGAACCATTATAAAAAGCGCAATGAGTTCATTTTCATTTAGGATTAGACTTCATTCAAAAAAGTTTTTGCGAATTTTCTGGTGGGAACTGATAAAGATATACATATAGAAAAAATTCCTGTAAATATAATATATGGTTCCAAATGTCATGTGTCACATTTATTTAAGTCTTTTGACTTGTAGTTATGAGAAAGTTTGGTTATGCGTTGATGGAAATTAAACAAAACTCTTCTTCTATAATTTAAATTAATTTTTTTTCCAATTGTGTATAATAAAATTGTAAAAAACTTCTTACTGTCACAAGACTACGAGTACTTTATACTAATAAGTAAATAAATAAAATCGTTAAAATTTGTATAAATGTACTCGCAGATATCAACAAAAACATTTCCTACAAAATGACCAAAGCATCCGAATTCTTTTCATTGTTAAATTCTTTCAAATTAACAACAAGTATTTGTTTATTTTCCAATAACAGAAACAATTGATTGATTTATGCGAAAAATATTTGTTGCTGTCTATTGCTATTGAATATCAATTTCAATCAGTTTGAGTAGTTGAAAGAAAACAAAAGCAGTCGACAACAATGTTTTGTGTTTGAAAGCATAAATTAAAAGCTGTGGCAATTTTGTATATAATTTTTAATTTTTTTCTAATTCATTGTTTGCTATACACTCTGCTACAAGCAAATACTTCTATTTCCTCGATTTCATTAAAAGAATTTATTTTATATGCTAAGTGTGTGTGTGTACAGTGCTATACATTTCGTCAGCATTTAAATGGTAGGCTACAGACAATTTTCGAGCCGATTTATTTTGTTATATACTTGAAGAATTTCATGTACTTCGTAGATACAGCTGCATATGGGGCAAACAAATATTTTTGTGAATGTATGTATATACGCATGAAGTCTGAATCGCCCAAAAGAATTTGTCTAAAACTATAGCAAAAGGTTGCCACAATCAGTTATTAAGCATATGAAAAAAATATATAAATTAATTAATATAAATATTATAATGTTTTTCTACAAAGACATACATACATTAAAAAAATCAATGTACCAGAAAAAATTAATTTTACGTAGTCGCCACCTTTATAAAAAAGTCCTTATATAAGGACAACAAATATTTTATACATTATGTTTACATATTATGTTTGCTGCTACAAGTACTAAACACGATTCTAGTACAAAAACTATTTTATGATGTTGCCAGCTGTCTAAATGATTTAACTATTTTTTTCTTTTAACTAAATTTTGCGTTTAAAATGTACAATACTATATAACTACAACGCTTTTAATATACTTAAAACATTAATTTCTTACATAAATATTATTATATGGTGTTACCACCTGTCCAAAAATATTTAATTATTTTTTGATTAAAACTCTAGTCTAGTTACTATGTAACTACAACACTCTTAATATACTTAAAACATTAATTTCTTACATAAATATAAATATTTAATTATTTTTTGATTAAATTGTGATTAACAATACTATGTATCTACAAAACTTTTAATATTCTTAAAACATTAAGGTATGAAAAGCTGTTTGTCATAATTTTGTTCGGTCATTTTGTATGACAGCTATATGCTATAACGGTCCTTGGGAAGAAAAGCAAAATTACAGATCGATGTCTCAAAAACTGAGGGACTAGTTCACGTATAATTATATGTACATACAGACGAACATGGCTAAATCAATTATTTATATACAAGTATATACTTGATAGGGTTTCAGACGTTTTCTTCTGGGTATTACAAACTTTTACCCTGTTCAGGGTATCAAAATAGTTACATAAAGAAAGCGCTTTTCTGTAGCTTAAGCTTGTAGTATAATATTTCGAAATTCATACGGAATGAGAACTCCAGAAATATTTTCGCTTAAAGCTTTGCCGAAATTAACTCTACACTGAACAGTTTTTCAATATATAATCATTGCGGAATTTGTCTACTTATTACAAAAAAAAAAGTTTTTATACATATACATATATAAATATATATATAAATATATATATATATACAAATTCCGCAATATAAATATATATATATTTATATTTATATATGCATATGTGTATATGTTCACTCATTTGACTAAAATATTTGCAATCTTGCACAGCCGGCAGCCGCACTGCCGCCAAATCGCTTTAAAAACAGACAATAAGTTATATTTGCAATTTCCCCATAGAACATTGGAAGATACATAGCTATAACTACATATATATAGACACTATATGTATAGATATGTACATGTATTTATATATATTTTTTGCACACTTTTTGCTATTGTCTCGCTACGATTTAAAAATAGCTACAAAATCGACACTTGTCGGCGCTCGACAGACTGAACTCAACGTAATAGACTGAAATATTCATATAATATATATTACAAATGTATATATAATATATATATAACAGAACTTTGAGCTCTAAAACGACTTGACGGTGCAGCTGCTGTAATAGCTGGAAGGGGCGTGTTGATTGAAAAACGCTCGTTCCGGCTTGTCAATTAGCTGACGAGCTTCCCTAAACGGCCGTATGTATATGCCTAGTTGTAGTCATTCATACTCATTCATGCACACACATCTACACACATACAAGCGTCTACATAGAACGCACAGACAACAGGCGACCTTTTAAAGTCGCTATTTGTAGCTCGATAAAAAAAAACAGAAAAGAATTCAAACTGACATACAAATATTACTGCCAATTTTGTAATATCGTTTTTTTTGCTGTTGTTATTATTGCTTTGTAATTGAAATTTACGCGAATTTAATTAAGTCGTTTGCTATATTGTTTGATGTTTTTACACAACATTTTCCAATTAAAGATTAGAGAATCGCACTAGCTTTCATGTTGTTGCTTTTGTTGCTATTGTTTTTAAATTTTTTTAAACTTTTTTCTTTATCTTTGTATTGTTATTTTATCACTACTTTTAGTTGTAAAAAGTTCGTTGCTTTAAATTTCATATTAAAAAGAGCGCGTTTTTTAGGGAAGTTGGTTTTGAAAGAGCTGTAGGCAACTCTGATAGATGAGATTAGTGTATTTGCTTGAAAATTAGGCAATAGAGTTTGGTTTCACAATTTTAGATTTTCGCCAAAACGTGAATGAAAATCCAAACCATAAAAAAGCCCCAAACAAACAGTCTGGAAATATAGTAAAGTATTAACATTGTAATAAAATCATATGGATGTATTTTGACCAATGACGAACATATTTCTTTTTGTTCATGAAAGTGTCGGGGATTCTCCGCCAAAAAACTCTCAGAATCTAAATACTGTTAAAATTATAATAAAAATTTCAAATATTAAATCTCTGTGAAATGTGCAATTCTATGGAAGACAATAATATCGGTGACGAAACTTTAAAGTAACTTATCTCAAAAAAATTAGAAATCTCTAGAACCCAATGAGTAGAATATTTGCCTTGGTTACACTGTTTTTATTTTCAAAAATGCCGTTTTTGGTGGATAAACTTAATTTATATAGAACTTTTAATATGTCTTTACAAAACTATAGATGAGAGTTTAGGTTCTCATTAGATGGTACTTGAAGCAGTTAAGAGCCCAGACTATACAAATATAAGTTTTTCTAAGCATTCTGCTGTATTTTCGAAGTAAAATTTCAGAGCAGTTCAAATGCCACTAGATTGTGTGAGAGTCGAAATTTCGTAACGCTCGCGCCACGTCAGGGAATACTAAACCTATTTTTCTAAGTCGTGCGTTTCAACACTCGGAACATGCGTAGCAAAAAATTAGAGTATGGCTGATTTGTAAATTTTTATTCAACAATTTTAATAAAATGAATAACTATTAGTAACTGCAGATGTTTCTCAAAACTTTCCCTTAAAAATATAATATAAGTGGTGTTGCCAACTGCTTAAAACATTTATATTAATAAAATTGATGAGACTCTCGAATTGTTGCAGTATGGGTATCAAACTAAAGAGACTGAAGGTTTCTTATAGTTGGAAATATTATTTGAGAAAGGTTGCCACATGTTTTTGAGAAGTCTTGCCAACTGTTTAAAATTTTATTTTTAATCGTAAAATTAAAAATTAAAAAAAATTATAAGCATCAAATATTATTACAACATGTTTTTCAATTTAAATAAGTTTCAAGTGAAAATAGTTTTATGTTTTATGTATTGCTGCCAGATAATACGAATTACAAATAATTTAAAGTCATTTGCATAAACGATTTAACTATTGCATAATGGGCTTTATACTGAGGATTTTAAGAAATCTTACAGTTGAAAACATGATATTGGAAGGTGTTGCCAGCTCTTTGAAAATTTAAACAAATAAAATTTATAAGAAAAACAAATTATGCAATAAAATATGTGTATTAAACTAAAGAGATTAAATTTTTAAGTTTATCTTTTAAGTTGGGTTGCCACATGCCTGAAATTATTAGTTTAAATGATTCGATAAAAGAATTAAAAAGTTATAATATAATCAAAGACTAAGACGATTTAAGAAACTTTATAATTGAAAATATTTTTTAGCATAGTTGCCACCTATTTGTAAGTTTGCATAACAAAACAAGTACAAAATTTGCAGGAATGATTGCAATATGTGTATAAAATTGAAAAAGCTTAATAAAATCCTAAAACAGAAAATTTTGTATGTAGGTTGCCACATTTTTGGCATTATTATTTAAATTTAATTGATTAAAGAAAAAAAAGCAATACAATATGGACATCGAACAGAAGATACTTAAGGATCCCTATAATTGAAAATATTTTATTTTTGCAAGAGTTGCCAACTGTTTGAAAATTTTAATTATAAAAAGCAATAAGTAACTATAAAACAAAGTGAATGTCAGCGAATTTTAAGAAAGCTTGTAGTTGAAAATATTTATTAGTGAATATTGCCATACATACCGAAATTTTCAATTTAAACAAAATAATACAATTTAAAAAATTGCTATAAAATAGAAAATATGTGAGAAATTATTAGTTAGAAATATTTTCAATGTAATTTTTGTTATTGTTTTAATGCCGAATAACTACATTTTATAAAACTCAAAAATTGTTGGTCAAATATAATATATTTCCATTTCACTTTAATTTCATGCATTCCAATTTCTTACTCACTGCATGCATGCTTGACTTTGCTATCATATTTAATTTGATATAACTTAATTTATACCATACATGTTTTATCAATGCTTTAATTGCATTTGTAATTGCTTTGGAATTTATTTGCTCTGGTCAACAGTCTATGAATAAAGTGGAGAAAAAATTTAACACAGTGTTGCTTTCAATGATTTGTTGTAGCTGATGAATGAATGAATAAATAAATGTTTGATATATCGGTTTATAAACTGGACCAATACAATAAAACAACAACAAATTGGTAAAAAAAAAATGTAATACCGACTAGGCTGCTCTCTCATAAAAACACAATATTTCATGAATTTTTACACAAATATCTACGCACAAACATAGAGACAAGCGAAAGTTGTGATTATAATTGAAAGTTCATAAAACGCAGTTGACCTCTGCTGGCATGCCGTCCCAGTGCCTCGGTGCCGCACTGACATAGTGGGTGTGTATAATATTGGTACATTTGTACATATTTATAATTGTTATTGTTTTATTGTTGTTTTACTGCTTCATTTATGCCTCGTGTCTTGTTGGCTTTCTTAAATTTCTCAGCAGAGCTCAAAGTAACTGTATTCTATCTCTATTCTATCATTAAATTTTCCATGTTATTTGGTGATTAAAGCTTTATTTTGTACCGTTATGTGGCAAGTGTCAATTTTTATGACGCCATATTTAATTGGTTTTTGACAAATGGCACACACACACCAACATTTTGCTGGTGAGAACTCTCAAATGCAAAATCAACAAATTATTTTCGTTTTAACTTGTTTTAATTGCTTGTAGCTGTAGTTAGATTTCTTCGTCGAAGACTACGTCGTAAGACAGTTGACATAGTGCGCAAAGAAAGTAGAGCAACTCATGTGTGTGGAATGCGTGCATTTAACGGGAATTTGTTATGCGTAATTTGTTTTAGTTGTCTTTCTGAAAAATAGCTGTAATTTTTTATCTGCAACTCAAGCTTCTTCAGCCATATTTCAATTAAATGTCATCCACATATAACATATATATACACAGAATTCTCTATATTCTATGAAATATTTTTCATTGCTAAAAAGTATAATATATGCCGGAAATTAGTAAGAAAAATATACTTAAAAATGTTTGGTAAAGTAAATTGAAATATTTAATAACTGTAATAACAGCTGTACAATGTCTATTAAGTTGGAACATTGGGAGTCGTAAAAAATATATACCGTCTCATCCGGCTGAAGGCTGGGCATTCACATAGATAATGTTCCAGAGTCTGTCTGCCTTTTTATTTCCTTCTATTCCTATATGACTGGGTTCCCTGATGTTATTAACCGAGCTACCTGGTGAGAGTGTGGTTATTGCCTGCTTGCATAATCTAATTTGGTTAAAATACAGATAGTAAAATGTATGTGGACAATGTTGAGTTCATATCTGCTACTTATCTTTATTATTACCAAAAAACAGAAATTATAATTTATGATAAACCTATTGAGAATTTTAAATGGTCACATTATTGATAAATGAAATGCAAAACATAGAGGCAGCAAGGGTATTTCAAGGTTGTATAGGATTATTTGAAATCGCTCTGAAATAAAAAAACTAAAAATATAAAAAATAACTATTGTAACCATTTCGTAATGCGATGGTTTATGTAAACGATAACGACGGTAAGGCTAAAAATTAAAAACAAGTTTCAAATATCTACGTCACTACTACCAAAATCTTCAACATTACTAAGTTTGACGTTCGAAAATAAAAATAGTAACAATGGGAAAAAATCGATTTTATAAATTAGAATCAACGAACCAAAAACCGAAACTAATCAGTAAAGGCAGTAATAATTATAACAAAAGCATAGTTATCGCCAAATAAGCTCAATTTACTAGTGTAGAGTTGAGGGAGCAGCCAACAGCATTCAATTTGCATAAATTAGGTGGCAAAAACAATATGTATATATATATAATATATAATTATTTATCAGCTAGCTCACAGAAATCAAGCGCTTAGTGGAAGCTAATTTGTAGCTGCTTAAATTATTTATTTTTCAATTTTCTGGTGATAAGCGAAATATATAAAAAAAAATTTTAATATTTTAATTTGTTAATTAAAAATTAAAAAAAACGGACATTAAAAAGTCTGAACATATTAATTAAAGCATGAGAACTAAAAAATTGTGGTAAAAGTGAGAAACAAATTTATTTATATATAAATGTGTGTGACATATAGAAGCGCTTATATTTCATGCAAGTTGTATTTTTTGCAAACCAAGAAAGAAAAGCGACAAACCGACTAACATTCAAAATAAGCAGAACACACAGCGATAAGCGACACAAGAAATCACTAAAATTAAGTGAGCTTTAATTACACCCTATACTTGATACGAGCGCCATGTAAACTGATACAATCTACAACAAACACGCCAGAAAATACAACAATGCACATTGTGACATGGCCACAATCTTTATACAATATAACAATTATTATCTGCACATCGCACTGAGTTGCTGTTTTTATTATTTTTGTTGTAATTTTTTGTTTTTGTCACAGCTCACTGGACGACCTAAATTTTGTCAGCGCCCGCAAAATTTTGTAAGAGTACTCTTGCGCGTCGTGCATACATGTAAATTTGTGTGTATACATATGTGTACCGTATCGTGATAGCACCATTGACCCGATTCCACTGCCGTCAACTGGCTTGTTAACGCTTGTTTACTGACCAGCTTCGGCGTATTTATGAGCTCGTGCGCGCGCTTTGCGGTTAACATATCTACATACATATTTACAAATACGAGTACATAGGTACATACATATGTATGTGTAGATATATAATATGCTTATGCTGTATAGACAAATGCGGCAGTGTGAAAAAGTTTGTTAACGGTAAAGTGAAAATTGATAAATTTTCAAGTAAAATCTTCACCGCTATCTTTCAATATCTTAAAAAACAGTTTCTTAGAATTCTAAGTCAGTAATATGGATCTTTTTTGAGCAGTGCGTTAAAACTAGACTAGTGTTTTGAACTTTTAAAGCCTTTTTATAAAGCATGGTAATAATTACCCAATAAATGGGGTTAACATATATTTAAAGACTATCAGGGTCTGCACTTAAGATTTATAACGGGGAAACAGTTGTGTAATGTTGTGCCTATTCACTATATTAGTAAACCTTTTCATCATTGCTCCTCGACAATATTCATTATAATTTTTACGATTTGATCGACTTCATCCAAATTAATAACTTTGATTACGAAGTTGAAAGCTTTAAACCATAACTAACACTGTACTGCACACTACATGAACCTCGTCATCAAAACACGAGCAAAGTATTAGTGTGAGGAGAGTAAAAAAATCAAACCAAGACGGCTCAAATTTAAGTGAAATGTTGAAACATTTATGATTTCGGGCGCTCTAACACCAGAACGAGACTACAAGTATAACTCTAGAAAATGCTAATGACGCTGTCTGCACTCTATAACTCATTATTCAGTTAAATAAATGTACATCCTTACTTGCAGATCAAAGAGCGATTTTTTCCTGGAATTATGAGGACGGCTTTTAAGGAAAGATTTCCTCTCGTTTTTAACCTGTTATAAGAAACATATTTAGATATTTATACCCTGAATTCTATACCCTGTTTAGGGTGAAAATGCCTTAGTTTGTCACAGAGTTTGTAACACTCCACAGGAAACGTTAGAAGGTCTATAAAGTATATACATACAAGTATATAAATGATCAGCATGACGAGCTGTATCGATATAATCATGTCCGTCTGCTTGTCTGTCCTATATAAGCGAACTATTCTCTCAGTTTTTGAGATGTCATACAAACTGATCGATCAACAATCATGTGCTTATATGGAAAACTTTTTCAATTGAGAAAATATCTTCACGACACGTAATTTTCCAACGCATCGCTACAATCTCCAAACAAATTGTTCATACCAGCCCACTATAGCATTTAGCTGCTTTGTTTTACATCTAGTTCTACTCATCTCACCTTTATACCAAGACTATTTGTTGCTAGCTACAAATCATGCTACCACTTAGAAGAACCACAAGTCAAGCTGCCAACTGTACAGAAAAATATAAAAATAAGTACGCGGAAAGCCAAAACAGAGAAAAATTATATATAATAAAAATAAAAAAACAACAAGAAGCCGAAGCCGAACAATTACTGAGAAAAGCTCAAAATCGTGCCATTTCATAGTTTCATATTTTATTTAAAAGTTTGTTCTTATTTCAACTTCGTGTGGTTTTTGTGTTTTTATTTTCGTTTTTTTTCCACACACTTTCGTCCACTTGATTATTTAAGCTTTTCCACGAAAGTCAAGCAGTAGCTACACTATAATATATTTATTACTTCTAGTGAAGTAGTAATTTACGCCACAGTCGGCATTAAGTGTGAGCAACCTCTAGCTAGCGGCAAGCCAAGTGGCAGCAGTATCGCAGTAGCCGACGGCGCGTCTTTTGGTAAGTTGACAGTTTGGCAGTTGTTAGCTGTGGCTGCAGCTTGTTGTTTTGGCCATTTGCACTTGTTGTGAATTACCAGCGTTGCCACTTAATATTGCATATGTTGCTAGCCACATGTTGCAGGCTGTCGTTGGCAATTTGTGGCAGCAGTGCCGCATTTAAATTGCTAACGCCAGTTTGGCAGCTGTCAAGAGAGCAACACTACCGGTTTGTATGTGTGTGTTGTTAACTCTCGTGTTGTAAACAAATAAATAATAGTTAAAAAAAATTACTCTCATTACCATACACACTCGTAAATGTTGTTGACCATAGGCATTATTTTAATTTTCATTTCTTCTTGAAATTCTCTAAAACGCTTGTGCCAGCGGTTTATTTTTTTTTTGTTTTTAATTTTTTTTTTTTGCTTTTTCGTTTGTACGCATGCTGATTTGCAGTGTCATGGCGAAGACCATAGCTAGCAGCTAAGCATAACTAGTAAGGGGCGTGGTAGGCTAACGATATGTTACTAATACTTTACTTATTTTTTCTGCGAGCTTTGACATTAAACCGTTTAAATGTCAAGCTTAAGTCTGCGATATAAGATTTCAGGTTTGACAATTAAGTGAGAGACAGTTTAGAAAAATATATGCAAACCCAGATCGCATGAGTATGTTTCTGTAGGTACATTCTAGCCAGCTAACTGTTGATACCGTTTTGATTGTAATATAATTAAAGTAATGTCACCTGCTATGGATAAAAAACTGATGAAAGAAGAAGCAATGAGACCCGAGTGCTAATGCAGAGTGTATGGTGAAGTATGCCTCAACGTATAAATATCTTCATAAATAATACTAGAATTGCTCACTCTGAAGTATCAATTGATTTCATAAAGCTTTGGTGTTGCTTTAGTTCTATGATCATTATTATTTAAAAAATAAGTAAGAGAAGTGTCAGAGCAAGTGAGTACTTGATATAGTTTTCATATAGTTTTCAAAGAAATGGCTTACAGATTCGACCGTTTGAGTAATTGCACCATATACATAATATTATAGAGTTGACGGTTCCTAGCCACAAAAAAATCCGAATTCATTCCGGTTGCGTAGACCCTACTATCGTGGGAATGACATGGACCGTCGATAGATTCGGTGATACATCAGTGCATTCGGTACAGACCTAACCCCTGAAAAATCAGTAGACCAAAGAGCACATAGTTTGAGAAATGCTTTGATGAATGTCAGTGATGAATGATTTTAAATTTTCTTGATATTGTAGTGTTGACATGGATCTAGCCAATTTTGAGTAAGATTTGTGTGAACTGTTTCTTTAGACTAACTTATCCATAGACTCAACTGATTCGTGTAAGGATTGTTGCTAGAACTTTCGAGAGCAATGCATATCTGTTCATAAGACAGTCAGGTCTAGCTAAATCGAAGGAACCCCAAAAACTATTTATTGAGTTTCTTTAGCCGATATAAAAACGACCGTTTTGTGTTTCGTATGAGAACAGTCTGTCTAACAGCGCTGATTCTTTTCAAAAATTAAACAGTAAAGTGAAAACCATGTAATATTTCTAATATAAAATATGTGTTTGACCTTCAAATTCAATACCCCTTTTCCCATTAATGTCATTTATTGCGAATTTCCCTTGCAAACCTCAATAAAAATGACATCTTCTGGCAGTTGCCGCTAATTGAATCTTTTTTTTTTTCTAAAAACTCAACGTTTTCATTTTACAGCTAGCTATTGCTGCCGGTAGCTCGAGAGGGGCGACAGCAGTAATTAACGGTGTCAGTTGCAAGCGCTGGACCCTGTCACTGCTCGAACAATATAATTGAGCGCATAAATTAGGCATGTGGAAAAGTGTCGGTATGTATGTATATTTATGGTATATGAGAGCAAATATGCATACTCACACACACATGCATATACATATTTATGCATTGCTTTGGCTTGGCGCGCAAAAATGTCGATTGCGCATCAATGTTGGCATAAATGTTTCCGCAATAAAAATCAAATTTAATAACATTGAAGTCTATTGCTTCTGTGTGTGTGTGTGTGGATATATATGTACGCATGCATGTAGACAAACGCTGGCAAACATAAATATGTCACAGATATAAATTTATTTATGAGTGGAATTGTTCAGTGCAACAAATGCAAGTTCATGGTTTTGCGTATATACAGAAAACATATATATGTACACTATATATAAATACATATATACCTACATTTATGCATATGTACATACATCTATTTATCAATTCCTGCTCACTCTGCTTCCATTGCTATTGCTATTTCCTATTGCTTGCTGTAATTTCACATTTTTACTCTACCAAGCCATTGTTGTTATTGTAATTATACCCTGAACAGGATATACAAAATTTGCTACCAAGTTTTAAAAGCCATGAGAAACCAGTTCCTCAATTTTTGAGATTTCGTTCTGAAATTTTGAACACCTCCTTTTCTCTCCAAGAAGCTCTTTATTTGTCGGGATCGCTTAAATTGAACCACCATAGCATATAGCTCTCATACAAACTGAACGATCGGAATCAAGTGCTTGTATGAAAAACTTTTTCATTTCACGAGATATCTGCACGAAATTTGGCACGAAATATTTTCTAAAGCAATAATGCAATATTCGAAGAAATTGTTCAGATCGGATCACTATAGCATATAGCTGCCATACAAACTGAACGATCGGAATCAAGTGTTTGTATGGAAAACTTTTTCATTTGACGAGATATCTGCACGAAGTTTGGTACACGTTATTATTTAAGGAACATATGCAATCTCTTATAAAATTGTTAAGATCTAACTACTATAACATGTAGCTCTTATACAAACTGAGCGATCAAAATCCAGCTAAAGATCTTTTTATACCCTTTTATGCTATAAAAAATGCAACTCAGAAGGGTATTATAGCTTCGTTGCAGCCGAATTAAACGTTTTCTCGTGTTTTTTTTTTGTAATTTTGTTGTTTTTTTTTTTGTATGTTATGCATTTGTTTTTCTGTACAGCGCACATTAAAATTAATTGAAATGATTTTTACAACGGTGTAACGTTTGAAGTCGTAAATTTTGCATTTTGACGGCCAACAAACATTATTTATGTGTGTATATACATATGTGAATAGATATACATACATGTAATTCCACGTACTGTTATATCCATACATACAGCCCAAAGCAAATGCAAGTTCAGACATTGTAGAAAGGCATTGAAATTTAAATGAATGAGCGAGTGCATAATTTCAACTTTTTTGTTAGTGGAGACTTTTGCAAGTACATAAGTATAGATGTATAATACGTGTAAGTGTGTGTGCAATAATAATTGTACTTTAGATGAGTACAAAGGCTAGTAAGCAATTCGTATTTTTTTGAATGGAACTGCATGTGTTTCCCATACAGCCTATTAGATACTAGTACTTTCAGTGTAGGTATATACCCGTATATTATGTATGTACATATGTACTATATAAGTATATATGCACATATGAACTATTACGTTATGTTTGCGTCACAATGACTTGCAGTTTTTGCCAATTAAGTAGTGAAATTGAAAGAATAAAACAATACATTTACCTCACTGTGATTTCTTGTCATAAATCGTTGGCGTTGAATATTGCTAGTTAGCAGCATATCCGCGTTACGTATGCAAAATATTTTATTGGATAAGGGCAAAACTGAAAATTCAGTAAACATAAGCATTTATGTATGTACTACAATTTTTTATTATAAAAAAAGTTTATTAAAAAACCAAAAAATTTTAAAAATTAACTTAAAACACATAAATAAATTAACATATATTTTGTATAAAATTAAAAAAAAAAAATACATAAATTGTATAAGTAAATTCAAAATATATTTATATAAAATTTAATTAAAAAAAAAACTTTAAAATCTAACTTAAAATATACCAATTAAAAAAAATTTGTTCTATCAAAAAAAAATTTTTTTTGCTTAAAATGTTAAATTAAAATAAGACGATAATTATTTTAAATTATAAAACTCGAATATAAGTTTTTTTTTTAATTTCTCTTTTAAAAATTCCAACTAAAATTTATAAGTGCGAAATTTAGCCAACATTTAAAATATAAAACAAAAATTTCAAATGTATACTAAAAATAATTTTCCAATTTCAATTGTTTCAAAAAAGTTATTTCTCGATACTACAAAAAAATTGTTTTTTTTAATTTACCTAGTCCACTTTCATAAAAAATTTAAAATTTTGCTAAATTGATCAGAACTTGTAGCATATTGGTTCGAAAATGGACAAATCGGACCATTTCCCCTATTAAGCTTCCTTGATTTCCATCATTTTATTAGAACTTGTAGATATGCTATATATAATATATAGGATCATATCGAGAGTGAACTTATCACATTACACCCGACATCTGACAGCCTTTTTCCAAACATTTAAGAAATAGGTATACATTTGGAATCAGCCTTCAATGTAGTTGCTACCTCCATTCAATTATATAGCGTGCGATTTGTTGGCTAAGCGAGATAGCCTATTAAATCTTTGGGAGAATGTTATTTAGGATATGGTAATTTGATAACCAAAAAATAAAAAAAGAGCAGACTGACTAAACTTACTGCTACCTTTCCAGCTTTAATACAGAGCTTTTAAATATATTTAGTAATTTTTTTAATTAAAGTTCTACCAACAAAAAGGAAGGGAAAGTGGTCTTAGTCGCCGAAATACGAATACCAAATTTCGAATCCAATTTTTTTATTATATTTTACAAGGTTTTCATAGCTCTAAAATTCAAAACAATTTTCAAAAATATTTCTATTTTGATACCGCAGGAACATAATCTTCCTTGCTTTTAAAATAATTTGCGAAGAAAAAATAGGGTTCTAGAAGGTGAATATGGTATTTTGCACATGCATATAATTTCTTACAGGGATAGCTGTCAGAGTAAGCATATTTGTTTGGCAATTATGTTCAGTAAACTTTGAAAAATTACTAACTAAATTTTCAATTTAGACTGCTGTCAACAATATGGGCATCACTTACATTTTTTTTTGTTAAGTATTTTCTAGAGGAATAACTGTCAAACCAGCTGTCAAGGTTTGACATTAATGGTAAATATACTTTGGTAAATTAACATGCGAAGTCTAACAACAAAAAACCATTTAAAAATAATAAAAGTTAATTTCAAAACTGTGTAAAAATTATTTTCAAGCTCTGCTCAAAATGATAGTTGTAGTCTTGTCGCGAAATTATATACATACACACACTAAATTTCTTTATTTCTTTTGACTAACGAAGCAATACTATTTACAAAGCCAACCAAGTTGCTTATAGGCTTATATTTTACGTAAAATGTGTATGCCTCTACAAAGACACCCATGGTAATAAATTTTTATAATCTAATATATTTAACTTTTATTATACAACTTCTTTGTGTTTTATATTATTGCATGTTTCTTTTTTAGATATATATATACCTATATACATTAGGGTGTCCGTTATTTCCCAAGTTGATTTCATTTTGCAAACGCCGCCTGAAGTTTCAGTTGGAAGCTGAAAAGCTGGTTTGCTTTGAATACTTGTTTTAAGGACAACAATTGAAATTTCAGCGGGCGTATGCAAGTAAAAAAGTCAACTAGAAAAATAACGGACAACCTTATATATACATATACAAATATATATGTATATATTATTTAGTTGCCTGTAAAACATATCAATAACATTTAGTCTCTCCATCAATCAGTACGGAACGTATGCTGTCATTTCACAATTAAATTTTTAGAAATGCATAATAAACATTGTAAATATGTAATAAAAATGACAGCTTAGGCGGCTTATGTCAGCTACATACAAAGAAAAATGGTAGTAGATATTATAAGTTAATGCATACGAATTTGCAGTAAAGCTAAGTATTAAACGTTAAATGCATAGATAGACAAACAGGAATAGTTACAACAAAAATCAGTTGGATATAAACCAGAGATAGTCGATACATATATATAGGTATATATATACTCATAGAATACATATTTCTCTTTGTGGTAATTATATGCGTATAAATATTAATATTTAAATAAGTTACAAAAAACTGCATAGAAAACTGTCTCAAGCTACAAAAACAAACAATAAAATTTTAAATAGAATATATAATACATGCATGTATATAATATATGCACCTACATGCATTAATACTTTTCTAAATTATTATTTTCGCTACAAGAAGCATGACTCAAGCTCATTATTGCTCACAAGCCAGTATATATTATACCAAAACAGATTCATACATACTAATGTATATATTCTAACGTATTTTAGCTACAAATATTTTCTTTCAGTATTTTCATTTCTTTATGCCTGTTTCTAGTCCACCTTCTTGTTGTTTTCGCAATTGTCATTATGAAATTACACATTTTGCATGTGATCTTTTATTGCTCTGACATATGTTAAAAATTTTTAATGGACCATTGCTTGAGGGTAGTAAAAATTTTACGATAAATAAATTTTCGTTTGTTATGCATAAAAGCTTAGTTAGACATATTTAAACTTTAGACGCATTTCAGTAGCAGGTTGTGATAGAATTTTGCATGAATAAATGCAATATCTGTGAATACTTTCTCAAGGCCTCACAGTGTTTTGCTTAAATTGTTGGTAAATAAGTTTAATGTGAATTCCGAAAATGGAATTCATTTAAAATATTTGTTTTTTTTTTTTGGATTTTCAAGAGAAAGAGATATATTTTTTTTTTATGCGGCTGTAAAAAAATTGGTAAATTGTGCTTTAACTTAACTCCGATTTATTAACAACTAGATGAAACAATTTTTTTCATTAAAAAATATATATATTTTGTTTGTACAATATGAAATTTAAATAAATTAAGAAAAAGGTAATTCAAAGGACTTGGTGGTGGTTTACACAACTGAAAATAATTATATTAATTTTTTTTCAGACAAAAAATACAATTCATTTTTAAATCTAAAAAGTTAATTTTTTTTTACCTTTCAATAATATTATTTATAAATTTTATTTACAATAAATTTATTAAATTTCATAAAAAAATTTTCAATTTAACTCACGAATTTCATTTATAATTTGCAGATTCTCAAATTTGCTGTGTTGTGTCAAAAGGTGAGTCAATCTATAAAGCAGTATGCGTGTTTTCGACTTTCATGTTTTTTATTTTTGCAATTCTTAGCTCAAATATAATGTTACTAGTTGGTACGCATCTGTTTAAACACTACTTATGACATACATGATACCATATACATAATATGTGCCACTTATTCTGTTGTGATCGATCACTTTTAGTCCAGACTCAAACCCGCGCTACACCAAATAAATATCGATTCAAATCCACTTGCCTATACTTACTAAAAATTATTTTCAAAATCTTCTACTAACGTCATGAATTGAAGTTCATTTAATTTTGTTCACTCATTTGACTGTTGCGATCGCGATCGATCACTGTTAACCGAGACTCAACCGCACGATCCTCCGAATGCTCTTGATTATTTTGACTCTCAACTACTGCTGTTCAAATCTGTTCGTCTGGCTGTATATACGCGAACTAGTCCCACAGTTATTGAGATATCGATAGGAAATTTCGCAACTATTATTTTCGACCCAAGAAATTGCTCGTTTGTGAGTCTGCGAGATCGGACCATTATAAGATATAGCTGTCAGACAAGTTAACTTAATTTGACACAATATCTTCACGAAATCTGGCACGTATTCTTTTTCAAAGGAGTGGTGCAATATACGAAAAAATAGCACAGTTCAAATCACTATAGCATATAGCTGCCATACAAACTGAACGATCGGAAATAAGCGCTTGTATGAAAAACTTTTTCATTTGACGAGATAAACTCACGAAATTTGACACGAATTTTTTTCTAAGTCAATGCTACAATTTACAAATCTATTGTTCAGATCTTAGCTCTATAACATATAGCTGTCATACAAACTGACTGATGAAAATCAAAATAAAACTTTTTTTATTTACTTTTATGCCATAAAATATGCACTTGTGATGGGTATTATAGCTTCGCTGCAGCCGAAGTTAGTATTGTTTTTTTTTTATATTTATAATGAGAATCATCTCCATAGATATTCATGTTAAATTTCATATTCCAAGTAGTTATATTGTTAAGCTGCGTTGTTAGATAAACTTTCAAAACAATATGTCTCTCAAGAAAAACGAATTTTAGGCATTATTTTATAATGAAATGCCGCTGTAGGTATATAAATTTGTAAAATTAACTGTAAAAGTGTCATATTGAAAAATTACACATGATCATGACAAATTTATCTAACGATTCCAGACAAATTTATTTCAACACCAGCATTTGTTTATGTATTTAGTATGTATGTATTTATATATATATATGTATATATGTATAAAATTAGGTATATATCTACTGGTGCTTTTAAGTTCGCATGTACTACAAATTAGACAAACCAGTTGACAATATGTTGAACAAGCCAGCACAAGCTAACACACTCAATCAAACACAAACAACGGCACACTTGTGCAAACACTCAATGCGATTGCGTTAAACAAATTACAACGTTGCGGCCGTAAAGAGATTTGTTGTCATGCATTTTATAGTATTTAACGGTCATGTTTGTACATTAATTTGCCTTTTACGTCGTTTTCGTATATATTTCTTGCTTATTTTATTTCAAAATGCGCCGGCGACGAACAATAGACTATGTGTATGAGTGTGTGTTTATATGTAAATTTATATGTATATGTATGTTGGAGCGCCGCCATAAACCTTTTTGTCAACTTACAAATTAGTTGACACCGTTGTGGTGATTATCATGGCGCAAAGGTGCGTCGACGCGTAGTGAGAAGGTGGAAAATTGGCGTTTAGAAATTTGCGGAGCGGAGGCACGTTTGTGAAGTAGAACAAAAATAATAATAAAAAAGCATGCTTTATTTTACTTCTATTTGCACTAATGTGTTGTCGTAATGTCGCATTAACATTTTTATTTCTAGAATTGTTGTTGTTGTTGTTGTTGTCTATGTTGCTACTTTTTATTACAACTGTGCTGTGGACAGACACGTTGACATTTATTAAGCTACATAATACAGAAACCTACACACACATTTTAAGTGGCTGCGATGTTAGATGTTTTTGTAACAGTGTGTTGTTTTGCGCGTGCATACATTAATACATATGCACAGACATATATGTAAATGTTTCGCTTGTCTCGATTTAATTTTGGTTGTCGCGCTTAATTATCTAGCGCACACAAACAACAATAATGCACGATCTAAGTAATTACAATTACAAATTGTATTTAACAAGTTTGAAGAGGGTCAGATACGGTTGTAGGTAGGATTCTACCAGCTGAAAAAAATAAAATATAAACAAAAAGAAGAAAAAATTGACTACATCAAAGCTAGAATGCACTTCACAAACAAAAAAAAAAAAAATTCCATATAAAAACTTAATTTTGTTCGGTCAGCTATATGCTATAGTGATTCGATCCAAAAAAAAAAACTTACGGAGATTATTTCGCTGCCCTGGACAATAATTTATACGGCATTGCATAAAGATATATTGTCAATCAAAAAAGTTTTCAATACAAAAACTTGATATTGTTCGGTTAGTTTGTATGACAGCTATATGCTATAGCGCTCCGATCTGAACAATTTCTACGAATATTCCAACAATGCCTTAAACAATAAGCCATGCAAAATTTCTTGAAGCTATCCTGTCAAATTAAAAAGTTTTCCATACAAGCACTTGATTCCGATCGTTCAGTTTGTATGACAGATATTAACTAAAATGGTCTGATATCGGCAATTTCGACAAATAAGCAAACTCTTGGGAAAAATAAGACGTGTGCGAAATTTCAGTTCGATATCTCGAAAATTGAGCCTCTGGGCATTACAAACTTCGTGTCCACCTTAATATGGTATAATCCGTTCAGGGTATTAGAAAAGAGAATGAAAAGCGTAAAAGCATTAGAAGGCACTCTGTGATTTAGCAAAAGTTTGAAATTCAAGCTTTATTTTTTAATTCTATCTTGAGAAGATATCTCCAATATCTTCGCTCCTGCCATCCAACATACTTGTATAATGCTTTAAAGCGTCGGCATAAATATTGTGTTACGGTCTTTAATCGCAGGTAAAAACTTAAATTCACTCATATATCGATAAGATTATACTGTAAGAGACGCTTTCTTTTTTTTTCTCCTCTTTTTTCGTTGTTTCTTATTTTTGTTCTTCGCCTTCCTCTTCCTTTTCTTACTTCTCTTCTTCTATTTTTTCTTCGCCTTCTTCACCTACTTATTTATTTTAAGAATTCTGCTTCTTCATTTTAAGAATGGCAGATATTTCTTCATGAATAATTCTACACGGCTTGGTCTTTCCGTCGTGAAAACAACCTTTAAATTATTAACGCGTCTATAACGTCTACTCTGACCCACTCAGCCTCTTAGTACTAAGCTCAGCAACTTGACTAAACGTCAGATCAATTTAATGAGGATTTAAAAAAATGACCACAGACTACTTCGCTATCGAAAAACCCATTGTTATTATTTCTCTAGAGGTCTTATACGTAGGTTTTGTTAAGGACTATAAAATTTGTTGGGTTGGGTAAGAAGATTAAAGTGTTGGAAACGTAAAACTTTTAATTTACTCAAAAAAAATTTTAATTTTTATTTTAAAATTTCTTTAAGCGTTTTTTAACTGCTTAAACTGTCTCAAATATACAACATTTAGCTTCTTGAAGTCATAGCTTTATAAATAAGATTCTGAGATCCCGTGGTTTGGTTGAACATCTATCGAAGAAGCTGCTTAGTTATCGGAACCGCCATTATAGCTTATAACTAGCATACAAACTGAATGGTCATAACCAAGTGCCTGTATAGAAAGATTTTTCTTTTAACGAGATTTTTGCACCAAATTTGACGCGGTCTATTGCCCAAGGCAATCATTGTCGGCTCACTATAATATATAGCTGCCATACTAATAGAACGATCTATTGTAAGTCAAGTTGTTGTAAAAAATCTTTTGTATTTGTGAAAGGTGCCAAGCAACTGAAGTTCACGTTTTTTCATGTTTCTGCTCTCTACGCTGTTCATTTTTTTTAGCTCTTTTTTCCCTTAACCGCAATTAACACACATTCATAAATTCCAAAAATATTCATCAAGCGAACATCAAATTCAGTACTTTATTTTCAATTTATTTCGCCAATATTTTATTTTTTAACAAAATTGTTTCCGAAATGCCACGCGAATATTTAGCGCCACAAAAATGTATTTATTTTTTTACTCAATTATGCAAAATACGTAGTATGTACGATATGTTTGTATGTATGTGTGTAGAGAGTGCAACGTGCGCTTTCAGCTCAGTTTGTGCTGATTTCTATTGCGAATTTATTTTGTGCTTGCTTTTTTTTTTACTTACCATCTTTTATTTATTTAATTCGGAAGCGGTGATTGCGTTTTTGCAAATTTTTCGTCAATTTTAATGAATGAATTTATTGGACTTTGATTTCGGCTTGTTTGGTTCGGTTATTTAATTGGGTCGCATATGTATTTGTAGCTAACGGTTATTGATTATTGAAGGGATGCTGAATACTGCAGTGAATTTGATAAAACACAAAGTAATGGAAAGAAAGGAAAAATCTTTTGGTGTTAATTGGAGAGCGAGTAAATCGAAGAGTGAAAGAGTGAAATATTTAGCAATTGAGGTTATTATTTACATTCAGTTACTTGTATTATAGTATTGATTTTTCGATATTGTGATTATTTGTTAGTCAAGTCTTTTAAAAAACGTTGGTATACACATTTTTGTCGAGGTTTTTTGGTATTTTTACACCCTGAACAGGGTATATTAAGTAAGTAGTACCCTATAAAATATATATATACATGATCAGCATGACGAGCTGTGTCGATTTAGTCATATTCGTCTGTCTGTCCGTCCACATTTCTGTATATGTACCAACTAGTCCCTCAGTTTTTGAGATATCGTTCTGAAAAATCGCACACGTCCTTATCTTCCCAAACAGCTGCACGAATTAGGTCTATCTCTTCAAAAGTTTTTAAAATGTTTAATATATATTTATATATTGTATTGTATGTATAAAATATATAATATTATTTTAGGAAAGGATACACTGAAAACACTCACTAAACACGAAAATGAAGCTAATAGACTAGTAATTTTCATAAACGCAAAAAATACTATAAAAATGAGAAGAGAGACAAATCGTTTTGAATATACAGGAATCGAACACAGATAAACAACACTGCGAAGGTAATATATGAACGACTGGGAGGTACTGTACGGAAGACGCTTAGATAATAACTTTTATTGGGTGAGGTCGATGCAGACTGGTCAAGCGAAAAAGCGCAAAGTACAAAGAGCGCAAAAAACAAAAAAAATATTGTAATAAACAACACAAAAAAAAAATAAAATAACAAAATTAAAGCTAAAATATTGCAGACTTCATTGGGAAGCTACACAAGCAAGAAAAGTTGTAAGGCGTTAGGTATATGAAGTAGGTATGAAAATAACAGATTTGTATTAAAGAAATGTTTCAGGTCGCTAAAAAAATGTAAAAAGGCGGATTGCGCAAGGAAAAAATGGAATAATTTAATAAAACAGAAATGAAAAAAAAATTATATATAAAAAAATGCAAACAAAATATAAAACAACATTAACCAAAAGTTGAACTATCAGCCTGCCACCGCCTCTCGATCTGCGACGCGCCCATCCATGCCCCCTTTCACCTCTTGAGCCTTTCGCTATTCATTATGCCACAGTTCGGTGAGGCATTGCGGCTCAATTTAAGTCACAAAAACTACACAAACACAAATAAATATTCATAAATATATACAAACACACAAAGCGAACGTCGAAATTGTTGCGGTGTAGACAAAGCCGAGTGCCAATGCTTGAAAAATGTGCCAGCGTGCGATATGAAATCGAGCGACTAGCGAAAAACCGCTTGTAGGCTTAAAAATTTTCGCCAACAAAAAGTTGTTATTGTTGTTGGAACAGCTTTTTGCATGTCACGCTCGTATTATATATGGAAGCAATTTATACGATAAATTTATTTCATGACGCTGCGAGTGGACCGATAGTGGTGAGCATTGATTTATTTATTTCTTTCCATTGAACTATTTGTGTGATTGTGTGTTTTCATACCACTCTCCCAAAAGTGGTGATTGGTTCAATGAATTAATGTTTGTTTTTTTTTAAGTTTTTTTTTTCTGGGGACAGTGAGTTGCATAATTGTTTAATTGACGTGGGGCGGTTTCTACAAACAAATATATATATGAGATATATATGTATGTATGTATTTTGGAGGGGTTCATTGTTCTCCAAAAGAAATCTCAAAGAGATTTTAATGTTTATTAGTTTTGTAGAAAATAAACTAAATCAGCCTGAATTTCTATTACTTTGACTTAACCTCATCAGCTCTATATGAAAACGCTAGAAAATGTTCTATAGCCAAACTAACCGTTTCTCTAAAATATGACACTATATATAATATAACTCCGATCTAAGATGGATGCTATAGCTTGAATCATAGCCTCTCCTGGAAACTTTAGTTTTTACCATAATCTATGGAAACGTGCTAATTTTTAAAACCCTCGATTTAATTGCTATCAAAAACAAGTAAAAACATTAACATCTCATAAATGAGCGGCTTCTTGGGGAGAAAAGAACGTATGCATAATTTTACAACGTTATCTCGAAAACTGAGTGACTTTGCAGGCTACTTTACGAGGGGTCCAATCTTTCCTTCTGAGTATTATAACGAAGTTTGTATATACTTAATATATACTGTTCAGGATTTAATAAATGAGAAACTCGCCGACCAATTTCAATCTTGCAGTAAAAGATTCAAAAGTCTTAATTCGAACATTGATTGTTAAATAAGATTATTGAGTGTTAAATATCGAAAGTATGCCGATGACAAGTGGTCCGATATCGGTGGTTCCAATGCCTCCTACAAATGAGCAGCCACTTGGGGACAAGAGAACGTGTGCGAAATCTCAGGTCGGTAGATTAAGCATAAGTTCGAAGCAAATACAAAGGAAGTTACTCAAATTCACTAATAGACAAAAAAGCATGACTCTGTTGAGAATTTGGCAGCGTATATCAAGCGAACGAAATCTGCATTCTTAATGCTTCTTGGTATAATTTTCAATGCATAAAATATAATAATAAAAGAGCTTTAAAGGTTGTTTAGTTTATCATTAACCCGTCTTAATTCTAAAAAAATTTAATTCGTGATTTCTTCAAGCACTTTCTTTGGGCTTCTATATAGGGTGTACCCTTAATAGTGTGTATGGTATTGAACGAAGGTGTGTTCTTGCATGAATTTGAGGGTTTCTTTGAGAGATTATAACTACTTGTAAACGAACGAACATATGTATATTTGTTAATTTGATAGTTTCGCAAGTATGAGCGTATTTGTAGAATTTCATAACTAAGTCTTATTGGCATCCAAAACGCTTTTTTCTCATTACGCTGTTTTCAGATTGGGTGAGGAAAATTTATCCGAACTGGCTGAACAGATCGACTAGACATTTTCACACGGTTCCACATGGTGCAATGCATAAGCTTTAAGATCATTTACGTCTTTGAGCCAAGATTACATATATAAGATTCTAAAGGAAAAGAAATTAAACAAAATTATGATCTCAGTGACTAAAGGCTTGTGCAGCCAAGTAAGAAAATTATCTTTTGTTTACTGTAGTTTAAGGATTATCATCAAAAATCCATATTAATTGGCATTTTCACTATTCTACATAAATAAATTCTAACCCTCATTGTTTGTTTACTGTGAACAAAACTCAAAATAATCTTTAATTGATTCTTTGGAAATCAAGAACAAAATTTATTGAAGCACTATTTCTGCTCATGCTCAAAGAAATATACATACACTTACATACGTACATGGTAATGGTTCTGCTACACGACCTACTTCGTCTTCTGCATTCCTAAGCTTACTACCCTAATAACCTATACTGCTGACACTGTTGGACACTGTTGGTACCCTACTCAAAGGCACACAATCGCATGGTGAATGGTGCCAACCTTTTCCCACACACGTACAGACAGACAACTAAACGCATAGAAGAACACCGCAGGACCCTGCTATTGTGATTTTATGCGCTTAGGTCGCTCTCTATAGACGGCTAGTTGGTCAAGCGTGTATGCATGCCTTTCCGCATTCTTAGCTAATGAAGCTACTACAAAAGGTTACCATGGACTGCACACATATATACAGACATATTAAATGTGTACATATATTGGTATGTGTATAGCAAATGACATTTGACAGTTGGCAAAACGCTTCTGTTACGGCGCTCATTGGTTGATGTTCGGAAGTGTGTGCACGCGTGTGTGTTCGTTTCGTCCGAAAGGTGAACACCATAAATAACCACAACGCATTATATTGCTGCAAAAGCAAAATGTTAAGCGATTGTATGGTCTGCGTTAAGTGTTATGTCTGCTGATTGTCCTATTCCCTCATTTCTCAATGACACTGTGCTAAATAATTTATTTATATATTTTTTTTATTTGATGTTCGTAGCTTGATGCAATATTTCATGACACTCAATTTTATTTTTATTTTTGTTTATCTTATTTATATTCTTTCTGTAGTTGTTTCGTTCAATGTGTCTCAAAGCTTGTGGCATTGTGTTGTCAACGTAGCTACCGCAGGATATGGCTACAATATAATAGCGAAATTAAAGCGCTTAAATTTTTTGCAATTTTTTTGTCAACTCTGACTGTTCAAGGCAAACAGAACTTTTTTGGCTTAAAAAATGTTTTTTTGTAGTAATTTTTATACCCTGATCGTTCGAAATCAAGTCCTTGTAATGAAAACTTTTTTATTTGTCAAGTTATAGTTACGAAATTTGACACACAATATTACCTACTGCAACGCCATAATCTGCAAAGAAATTTTTTAGATCGGAATACTATAGCATATAGCTGCCATACAAACTGAACGATCAAAATCAAGTTCTTATATGGAAAACTCTTTTATTTGGCAAGATATCTTCACGAGATTTAACATATATTACTGCTTAAGGCAACAGTACAATCTTTAAAAAAATTGTTCAGAACGGACCACTATAGCATATAACTGCCATACAAATTGGTCGATCAAAATCAAGTCTTCTATCTTCGCGATAATTGACACAGACTATTGCTAAAGGCAGCGCTATAATCTACAAAGTATTTTTTCAGATCGGCTACTATAGCATAAAGCTGCCATATAAACAGAGCGATAAAGCTCAAGTCCGTGTATGAAAACTTTTTTATTTGACAAGACAACTTCACGAAATCGGTCACAGATTATTATCAAAAGCAATGCTTTAATCTCCAAATAAATTGTTCAGATCGGACTACTATAGCCTATAGCTGTCATAAAAGCTGATCGATCAAAACCATGATAATATATTTTAATAAACTTTTAAGCTAAAAAAAGAGACCTGTGAAGGATATTATAGCTGCGGTGCAGGCGTAGTTACTGTTTTTCGCCTTTTTTAAATTTATTTTTAAATTTACAATTTTTTTTTTTTTTTTAGTTTTTTATATTTTTTTATTATTATTTATAAATTTTTATTAATAATTATATATTTTTATTATTATTTATATATTGTTATTATAAATCTTATTATTATTATCTTATTTTTTCTCTCGATTCCTGTCCACTTTTGTCCATTTGATGTCTAAACAAATCTGCAGCCATAAATCATGGCCAGTGGCGGCTAGCCTGTGGCAGCACCAATAAAGAGCAGGCAGCACCAAGAGAGGTCTGCACTAAAAAGTTGTACTAAAAAGGCAAAAACGAACACAACACAAGCGGCACTTTTTGGTCTACTATGCTACTAAATTTTTTTTTTTTTTATAAATTCCATTTATTTTGCCTGACCACTTTAACTAGCCGCTCTGCTGTGGTACTTCATTTTTTATAAATTTGCATGCTTCAATGTGCCGCAGCAGGTAAAGAGACACAGGTATTGCGGGTATGACTGCTTATTAGCCAAGCCACATACATACACACCTAGTATGTGTTGCTTAACATTATTATGGATTTAGCGTAGTTACGTTCTATGTTTTATTGCTTGTTGTCGCACGCTTTCGTTTGCGGCGCTTTTTAAACCATTTGCTAATGGTTTTTTCGCGACTTTTTTCTTTAATGCTTTTATGTGAATTTTTATTTGTAGGCCTCGTGTTCTTACAGTTTTGTTTTTTATGCAATTTATTTAGTTTACAGTTTTCGTCATTTGCCTTTTACTAGTATTTTGCTACAAGTAAATATCTGTATGTATATTTCAAAATAAGCCATATGTATATACATATAATATATATATTACAATCCTTTTTAGAGCCTACTTTTCTTTTTTATATTTTTTTATACCCTGCCCTGAACTGTTTATATTAAATATGGCACGGAGTTTGGAACACCCAAAACTAAACGTCAGAGATCCTATAAATTATATATATGTATATCAGTTTTGAAGATATCGATCTGAAATTTGTGGAGAACTTTTTTAATTAACAAGAAATCTTCACGAAATTTGGCATGTGTTATTGTCCAAGGCAAATTTTTTAGATCGGAGTACTGTAGCTTAAAGTTCACCAGTTAAAATCGAGATGCAAATAACGTTTTATTCGAAGAGAAATACATGCTTGAAAGAAGTTAATTTTTTATACGAAATTATTTTTCAAATTTCTTGCATTTCATTCTAACTGATGTCATAATTTACTGTACTGCCTTGTAGTCAATCCAATCCACGCAAAATCCTTAAAACTTTGAAAGAAGTATTACCAAATTCTTAGAAGCGACTAATAAGCTTCATGCTATCTTACTATAACGTGTGTAGGCCGCAATTAGCCAAGCTTTTCTGTCTGTAGCTCAACAAAAAATCATGCTGCTTCCAACAAACCAATTTCAAGGTTTCGTTAGGTAGCCGGCGAAGATTATTGGCTGATAAGCAGTTTGGATGCGAAATTATTTTTTCAGCCTAACTATATTAAGAGTTTTGAAAGATGCTGTAGCGGCAAGCTTACTAAGCTAAGCAGGAAAGCCTACAGTTGAAGTTACATAAGCATAGCAGAACATTTAAAATATGGAAAAAACATTTAAAATTTTTTAAATATATATTTCAAAATTTTTGAAAAAAAAGATTATAAAAAAAATTGCAAAAAACCATAGTTAAAAAAAATTCCGAACACAATTTTTGCATTTATTTTGTGCTTCGGCGCCAATTTAGTTAAAAATAATTTCGAACACAAGTTTTGCATTTATTTTCTGCTTCGGCGCCAATTGAGCTTACTTTTTTATAATGCTTTTTACCTTGCTTTCATTATACATACCATACTTATATCTATGTACAGCCATATACGAGTATACAACATTCGGCTTTTGCCTTCAAATTATTTTCTAATTTAGGCATTCACTATTTGCTTGTTACCCTTTTGAGCGTCTGTTATTATATATTTGGGATGTGTTGTTACTTTTTTCTGCTCTTGTAATTATTTATGAAACAAAAAATTTGTACAAAAAAACAACCTTACTTCACTTAGTTCACATTAAGAGATAATTTTAATTGCCGGCCATCAGTTCACCGACCAGCAGCACGATCAGTCAGTCAGCTGTCAGTCGTTAGTCGTCAGTGTGTGCGATCGAGTCGACCCAACGACACTGCGAACAACCAAGTAAAACAAAAAAAAAAGCAACAAAAAAAAAACAGTAAGTTAGTTGCTTGGTTTGCCGGCCGGCACTATAAAGCAGCCGTCAGTGTCAGCTATGTATGTGTATGAGTGTATATGCTCTTAGACTGCTGCCTGGCGGGCGCATTCACACGAGCTGCTTGGCATTGAATCATTTTTAAAAATAGCCACACCGTCGCATTTGAACTTTTATTTATAATCATTTTCTGTTTAGTATAAAGTTTGTTGATAGTGCCACGCCAATGTCTAGAACTAGCATGCTGATAGGGACACGGCTATATAGGTACATATACCATAAATATGTTATGTATATGCAAGAGTACTATGTGTGTAGTCAACCGCAAAGCAGATTGTGAGATTTGTGATTACGATGTTGGTACTTATAAGTAATGAAGTAAATACATATGTATTTGCTGTTAATTTATATGTTAAATATAAACAAAGTTGTAATTAAATGTTTTGCATTTGTTATGAATGGAAGTACTAAAAGTAACAAAAATAAGAAAAAACGTTAACTTTGGCTGTACGGTAGCTAGAATACCCTTCACAGGTACATTACACATTTATTATTGCTTAAAAAGGTATAAAAGATCTTTATCTTCATTTTGATCGTCCGGTTTGTATGTCAGCTATATACTATTGCGACTCGATCTGAACAATTGCTACGGAGATTGCACCATTATCTCAGATAATAATTCATGTCAAATTTCGTGAAGATATCTCGTATGCAAAGCTTAAGATCGATATTTTAAAAAACTGACAGTCTCCCACCTTTTCGTCTGGATGCTAAAAACTTCGTGGCAAATTGTAGGTTCTTTGTGCAGAGTACAAAAAGTGTGCTGCTTGAACCTTTCTACCGAGATGTTACAGTTACAGTTACTTTTTTTATTCCCTACAACAAATGAGTTGAGTTTTCACACCGATGTAACCTTGATTTACTTCAGGTGCGTTCGCATTCCGATGCAGCGCATTGCATCTCACGCATACTTGCACTCGCCTCGATTTAGATGCCTTCGTGCACTTGGCACACGCTCAAGAATTTGAGTAATTCAATCAAATTGAATGGTAATTAATACGAACGGCTGCACTTGTTTGTGTTGTTGTTGTTGCACACACAAGGAATGCCAGCAGCGGAATGCAGCTGGGTACTGTACGAGGGAGGAAGGAAGAAATGCCGAGGGGCGCTTCAGGTGCGAAAAGTCGATCGAATGTACAATCGAATGCACACACACACACACATATATATATGCTAAAGTGTGATGCGCATTTAAGTGATCGACAGATGCGCCACTCAATGCGTGAGTTGACGTGTTGAAAGAACAAGTGCTATGTCAGTTAGCCTGACAGTCAGTTTGTCAGTCGTCTTAGTTGCAAGGCAATCAGTCAGTTGTGCAGTCGGTGTGACAGCGTTTGTGCGATTGCTTGTCATCAAAATGCCTGCATAATCACATCAATCATGTAGCCGATAGTTTGCAACGATTAATACGTGATGCGAGGGTGGGTGTAAAGGTTGTGAGATAAGAGAATAGTGTAGAAGATTTTTTGGAGGAAATATTAATTTGTCTCGGGCTGGATTCATCTAAACAAAATAACATTTTGTCACACATTTCACTAGATCAGCTGATGTGACGGAAGTCTGTAGTTCGAAAAGCGTTTACATTTTTCTTTTCAAAACTTTTTTAATATTTTTAAAATTTGTGTTAGCAAAATACCGATTTGTAAACTTCAATTATTGTCAAATTATTCGATGATTATTTTTTGGAAGCCATTATAAAGAATTTATTATATATTTTCATATCAGCTTAAGAAGATTGATTTGAGAAGCATTAGAGAGTAAACAGCAGAGTAAACAGCAGAGTAATCGAACACTAAGTACCAGCTGTTTAACAAACTGGCAGCACTGAAAATAAGTGTTGAATATTATAAATAATATTAAGCTAATAATATTATAAGCTTTTTGACTAGCAGATAAATAGTGAATCGATGACGTCTAATGCTGATGCTCGCAAGTTTCGTCAAAATTTGTTCAAATATTTTGTAATCTGCAGTCAGATAATTCCCGACAAGTTTCGCACAACAAATATCAGTTAATTTTCTCGTACTTCTTAACCAACCTTCGTGCGTCAAGTGCTGCAGCAACGACACAATGTGGCATTGCGTTCATTGCTGCACTCGCTGTCGCAGCTTTGTCGCCGCCTGCCTGCTGTCTACCCAGTAAAGGCGAAGGAGGCCCGGCCTAGCGAATGCGCAATTTTGCTTTATTTTTTGCTATTTCTCTCGCTTTTTTTAAACTATTAATCGTTTCGTTTGAATCTCAAATAGGTTGGCAGGCGAGCACTCCTTCGCATGCCAAGCTGTTGCTGTTACTATTGCTGCACTTATAAATGTGCTTTTTGTAGCGCCCGGCAACATGTTGCTGTTGCGCTGGCCTCAAGCTGTGCGCAATCAATTGCAATCTACATTTTTATGTTAATTTATGCCTGCAAGGAAGCGTGCATGCAGCGACATTTAATGGCATTGCGCATTGATTGCTTTTTTATATTTTCTTTTTTGATTTTATTGATTATTTTGTACAATTTTATTATTGTTTTATTACTTTTTTAGCTCTTCAATATTTTTTATAATTTTTTTTATATAGTATTATTGTATTTTCTGACTTTTTTATTATTTTTTATAATGCTTGTATTATTCCAATTTGGTTTTTTCCTGACTATTTTATTATTTTTTTTTAATTATTTTCTTTATATAAATTTGTCGTTATTATTATTATTTTCTTTTATTTTTCAAGCTTTTTTGTAACGATTTTTATATATAGATATACGTTTTAAAAACAATTAACATATATTTATTTTTTTCCTAGTTAGGTTTTTTGTATTTTTTTAATAATTTTATATATTTAGCTATTATTTTGTTTTAGTTTTTGTTTTTACAATTATTTTACTATTTTTTTTATTTTCTTTTATTTTTAAAATTTTTTGCAAGCATTTTTATGTGTATGCGTTTCAAAAATATTTATATACATATATATATATTTTTTTTTAATTAAAATTTTTTTATATATAAATTATTTTATATTTTTTTACTATTTTTTTAAATTTTTTATTTTAAAATTTATTAACTATTTTTTATATTTACTTTTAGTTTTAATATTATTGATTTGTTTCTGACTATCTTTGTTCTTTTATTTTATTTTTTTTAATATTTTGTTATTTTTATAGTTTTTTGTGAGCATTTTTATATGTAGGCGTTGCAAAGTGTTGTTTTTTAATTTATCCTTTTATTTAAATTTTTGTTTGTATATTCTTAAATTATTTTATATAAATTTTTGTTATATATATATTTTTTTCTATTTATACATTTTTTTTAATATTTTTTTTATTTTTACTTTTTTTAACTTTTTATTTCTTTTATATTATTGATTTCGTTCTGACTATTTTAATATTTCTTTAATTAATTTTCAATTAATTTTACTATATTTTATATTAATATTTAAAAAAAAATTTTGCTTTTTTTTGTTAATTTTGTACATTAGAAGATTGACTGTATATTTTTTATTTTTTTATTATTTTATCTATTTTGTTGTTCTTTTATATTTTTACTTTCTATATATTACATTTTTTATTATTATTTTTTTTTTAGTTTTTTTATTTTTACATTTTTTTAACTTTCTATATTTTATAATATATTTTAAAATTTTTTATTATTATTTTGGTTCTGACTATTTTATTACTACTTTAATTCATTATTATTTAATTTTACTATATTATATATTAATATTGTTTAAAATAGTTTATTATCTTTCTTTTTTAAATTTTTGTGTATATAAATATTTTTTTTTAATTAGGTATATTGTTTTTTTTTATGTATTATAAAACTTTTTTATAGTTTTTTATTTTAAATTTGTTTTTTTACTACGTTTTGCTGTTATATATACTTTTTTTTATAATCTTTCAATTTAATATATGCCTCTTATTATGTACATATTTTCTCAAATGATTGCCTTGTTATGTGCCACTTATTCACTTCACGCCTTGCCGGCGTTGAATCAATGCACAACAACACCAGCAAACAGCCAGCACTATGATTTTCAATTCAAATACCATTTTATTACACATTGTTATGATTTTTTTTATATTATTATTATTATTTTTCTATCGCCACTTAACACCCGGAGACATTCAATATTGCTTTATGGAGAATGTCCCTCTTTTGCACAGCAATGTTTGTGTGTGCGTAAGTGCCACAAACACTTAGCGTTGACAGTGTTGCCTTTGGCGATTCATTGACGGGCGGGGAGAAGGTGCCTTTTGAGCTCGCATATGTGTGCGCCACAATTGCATGTCACAATTCATTTCATTTCATTACCGTTGCGGCGGCATAGAAGTGAGCATTTAATGAAAACGAAGTACACACAGGCATACACAATTGTACATACATGCATAAATGGATATACTTGTATACACACTCCCTTCGCGTAATAGCCACACACATGCATATTCATGACAGCCAGTTGTTGTCAAATAGACACTCGCATATAAATCAGCAGTCGCTTTGGTGGCGACAAATCTTGTGCACCAACTTTTTTAACGCACGAACGAAGCATTGCTTCAGGGTGTTAAGCGCCACCACAGCGTCGCATGGCATAGCCACTAGACACATACGGCAGCCACCTTTAGTCGTAACTTCTGGAGCTGCCAAGTTTTTGCAATTTCTTACTAATCGTGTTTTTATTGTTTTTTCCTTCTATTTTTGGCCTGTTTTTTTAATTTCTTATTTGTAATTTTTACGCTCCGTTCACTCGCGTGGCATTCACTTTGAATTGAATTCCGCCACTGCGTGTCGACACACAGCGACTTTGACTTATAATATGCCACGGCTGCATTCCGTTTCATTAAAAGCGAACTTTAAAGCGACAAATAATATGCGAATTGCTAAATGCAAATACAAATACAAATATATGCAATACAATTAATTCAGGTTTTTACGCAAAAATATTAATTTCTTTCGTTCTTTTTTTGCAATTTTTTTTGTGGGCGAAAAGTAAGCGCTCTAGCTTGGCAAGCGATCGAGACGTTAAAAAAGGCACTGTAGAGCCGTTTGAAAGCATTTTAACTGTTTGTCATCTGTTAAAAAATGTTTAGTCAAACTTATTTTTTATGAGATTCATATGTCAATTAAGGTGTGTTTTCAGCTAACATATTTGTTTATGATGCGAAAAGTTTGTAACAGGCACCTAGGGAAATATGCAAAGTTTTTCGAACAAAAATTTTTTTGTTTTGCATTTCCTAACCTCAAAAAATTGTCATAACTAAATAGAACTAAGGTTAAGAAATGCTATAAAGAGTAATTATGGCGTTATCAAGCGCGATTGTTTTTTATACGCAATAATATTGCCAATTGCACTTTAAAAGTTTTAGTTAAGTAATAAATTCGTTAATAATTTAGTTCTTAATTACCACGCAAATATATAAAGCATGCAAAAAATGGCGGCTGGTAGCCGCTTGCAACCGCATATTTGGCAATAAAATTTATACAAAAATGTTTGAAAACCTGTTCATTCTATTTCTGCTTTGAAATTACAATAAAACACACAAAATTTGTAAATCAACCAAAAGTCGCGCGCGCTTGCTGCATTCAAGCAAATTAATATTTAAATAGAAAATCAACAAAATTAAATCAAAAATGCATGCAAAAATATTTTCACACACGTTAACCTTGAAATTCCACAGTGGCAACGCATGCGAAATGCTTATCAAATAAATATATGTGTGATGTGTGTGTATTTTCTAGTAACTGGTCTAATACGGGCGTGCAATGCACTTGCTTGTGTGACAGAAGCTACAACAACCACTATTCACATACACAATTGCAGTCTAACGGCAACTAATTTGTGTGCTCTGTACAAGTGGCTGACAGCGCGGCGATGGCGACAATTTGTTGCCACTGACGCAGAGCGTGGCGCAGATTGGCAAGAAAAATTATGCAAAATCAAAAATATGGTCACGCACGCACACACACACATATTTACATATGTACGTAACTAAGTGGCAAACAGTAAAGCGTTGAATGCACACAATTTTATTTGTAAAGAAATAAAAACCGATTAAAAAAGCATGTAAAAGCATAGCTAAGAAAAGTCGTATGAACAGTCACGCATTATTTTTATAAAAAAAATTTGCTTGAATGTCAAACAAAAGTAAACAACAAAATAATAATATTTAAAAATATATTTTATTAAGTACAAATAATAAATTTCAATAAAAAACACATTTGCTAAAAAAAAAAAACTATAAAGCCAATGGCAAGTATTTTTTTTATAAAAACTATAATTATTAGAAACAACATAAACATAAACAAACAAAAAAAAGGGCGAAAGCTATTTGTAATTAAAATAATTAAAAACTTTTTTATAAAAATTATAGGTACAATGATTTTCTAAAAAAAATATAAACTATTTTCCACAAAAAATTTAAACGCATACTTTTTATGTAGAAGAAATGTTATTTTACGAAAAAAACTTCATTTTTTTTATAAAATAATCACAAAAAATTTGCTGAACTAATTATTTGACAAAAAAAATATAACCAACTAACTATATTTCTATAAAGGGAAATATTACACAAAAAAATGTATTCTGCATTCAAATAAGAAAAATACTTCTGTAATACCCTACACAAATACAAAAGAATCCTTACCAGAACTTTGATCGGTCAGTTTGTATGTCAGCTATATGCTAAAGACATCCGATCTGAACAATTTAATCAGAGATTGCACCGTTGCACCGCACAATTGCACTACAAGATATCTTGTCAAAGAAATAAATTTTCATTAAAAAACTTAGTTCGGAAGGGTCAGTTTGTATGGCAACTTTTTGCTATAGTGGTTCGAGCTCAACAATTTATTTGGAGACTCTAGTGCTAGCTCAAATAATAATCTGTGCCAAGTTTTGGGAAGTTATATTGTCAACTAAAAAACCTTCCCATACAAGCACTTGATTCCGATCGTGCAGTTTGTATGGCAGGTCCGATATTGTATGTTGGTCCGATATTGGCGATTCTGACAAATGAGCAGCTTCTGTGAGAGAAAAGGAGGTGTACAAAATTTCAGATCGATATCTCAAAAACTGGGAGACTCGACTCAGCACATCATGCTGATTATTTATATATACACTTTATAGGGTCTCTGCCGTTTCCTTTTGGGTGTTACAAACGTCGTGGCAAACTTAATGTACCCTTTTTAGCGTATAAAAATAATAATAATTGTTACTTTAAATCAATATTTTTTTGTGTATAACCATAAGCTCAAATTACTAAAAAATATATTATGGACTAAAAAAAATTATTTACTTGCCTACATACATACATATTCACACATATGGTATACAAAGTAATATGCATTTAACTGCAAACCATTTACATACAATTTTTACAGTGCACACTTTTTGTTGTCATTGAACGCCAACAAATGATTACAGTTAGCGCACATGCGGCTAGATGAAAGGCATACTTTGGCAGCAACAAATTGCTTTCATTGTTGTACAGCTGCCGATTTGCTCGCCATTTTTCGCCGTTATCAATTTGGCGTGCTGGTGTTGTCGTGATTGACAGGCGCGGCGTCAAAGGTCAAACAGATTTTTGTCGAACAATTTTCGTAAATAAATTTCCTGATATTTACGTGCCACTTCTACTCAGCTGATTTTTGCAATAAATCATAAGCGACCGAAGCGAAAGTAAAAAAAACTGCTTTGGTTATCAGTTTGCAAAAATTAATGATCGCTTTGCATGAGTTCTCATTTAACATATGAGTTGTAGTTTTGTTGCAGAAATTTGTTGTTTTAGCACACTTTGTTGTTGTTATATATTTGGTTGTTGTTGTGGCTTGTTATCACTTTAATTGTTTTTGTAGGATTCAAGAAGTCAACAAATTTTACGAGCCTCGTTTTGAGACAGGGGAGATTAGACTAAATAAATGACTTAATTCAGTTTCGCTTTGAGGAGAGTATTTTTTTTTTGGCTATAAAAGTGAAGGTTTTGTGGGCACATGCAAATTGTAGGTAGAACGTAAGTAGCTGACAAAATTTTCAAAAAAAATTTAGTACATATGTTAGAAATATTTATAACAAATATATTTTTTTACAAAAACAGTATAAAAAATATTTAATTTTTAATTAATTTGATTTGATCGATAAAAAAATATAAAATTTAATTAAACGTTAATACTTTTCTTACTTTGTAAACATTTTTTTTTCAGTCATACTAAAAAAAAATATTAGTATAAAATTAATTTTTTACTAAAAAAATTTTAAACAAATACAACTATAAAAGTAACAATACATATAATAAAGTTTTACTGTAAGTAAATATTTTTGTTGTTATTTTAAATGTTTTTTTTAATGTAACCGAGAAAAATATGTTTACAAAATTAAAAATATTTACATAAATTTTTGTGAAATATAAAACTTATATGCAATTTTTTTTTATTTTAAAAATACATTATTTTTTTTTTAGTGTGACCAAGAAAATATTCAAAAACATTTAATTTGTTAATAAAAAAAACTTTAAATATATATAAATATAAAAAAAAATTAAATATATAATATTATATAATTTTCTTTTCTTTTTATATTTAAAAGATATTTTTCAGTGTGAGCAAGAAAATTATAAAAAAAAAATATTTTTAAATAAAAAATAATAATAAAATAAAAACATATTAAAAGAACTGTAAAAATAAAATAAATTAAATGTATAATAAAGTTCTGTTTTAATTTTTAAAATTTTTTTTCTGTAATCGCTGCTAATTATATCAGAGTGTTTTTGGTGAAAATATTTAAAAATAATTAATTTATAAATAAAAAAAAAGTATACACAAAAAAAATATATTAAAGTGTTTATATAATTTTTTTCTTGTGTCAATTTTTAACATATTTTTTTATATTAACCACTTCTAATAACAACAGTGTGACCAAGTAGAATATTGAAAAAAAAATTTTATGAATAAAAAATAGGTATACAAAATGAAATTAATAAAAAATATCATAACATTTTATGTTTTATTTTTAATTGTTTTTTTGGTTTTAATTTTCATATATTTTGTTCGATAATCACTTTTAATTAATTCAGTGTGACCAAGCAAATATTTTTGATCAATTTAATTATATAAAAAAAAAGTATATTTAAATAAACATAAAAATTAAATAAAAAATTGCTAAACTTTTTTATAAAATTTGTTTTATTTTTTCTAGTTCTAATTATTAATAATTTTTTTTCCATAATCACTTCTAATTCGCATTTTATGTCTCTTTGCAGCCAGAGCGTCTACCAAACTACAACAAAAATATGTGTATGAAATATAACAATTACAAATCATAGTGCAAACCCCAGCATATACGAGTATATGTACGTACATATGTGTATGTATAACCAGCAAAAAGAAATAGTTGTTTCCATGTGCAAATTAAATAAATCCATAAGTGAGTGCCAAAGTATTTTTCAATTGCCAAGCAAAAGAACATAAAATATATTTATTATTGCCGACACGCTTGCTTTAATTTATTTATTAGCAAATATTAATAGGCGAAAAGCGAGAGAGGAAGCGCAAGCAAAAAGCATAGCGCAAAAAATTTCGGCACACAAAGGCAAACAAACCTCGTGCGAGCAAACAAAACGCTGGCAAAGCAATCAAACAGAAATCAACAAACGCCAGTAATAAATGAATTTGTGCAGCAAGTGCAAAGGCAAAACACGTCGAAAAGAGTGAGAAGCAAACACCTAAGCGCCAGAGGTCATTTCAATTGGCGTTTGATTTACTCGCTTGCGAAATTCCATAAAAATTCAATAAGAATCATCTTTTCGCTCGATCAAGTAGTGTCTTAATGCTGACACTGACGTGAAACGTGTGCGACTGAGCGTGTTAGTGTAAAATGCAAAAGTGTTAAAGCTGCTAAATTTTTCATAAACTAAAAGTTAAGAAAAAAAAATAAAAATATAAAAAAAATTTAAAGCCGTGTTTAAAAAAAATTTTGAAATTTATTACAATTAAATTTGAGCTTTTGCTCTTCCGGCAAATAACACGTAATTAGTTACTTTAACGGCATCTTCAAATCAATAAATATGGCAACTCGAAAGGATGCTTATCACATTACTTGGCTGCTTTTGGCGCTGTTGGTGCTCGAAGTGAATTGCAATGAATCGGCAGGTGAGTGACATATGACAATTATTTCCAACATAATTCAATCCAATAAAAATTACAAAAAAAAATAAAACTAAAAAAATATTTGACATCAAAAAAATATATAAACCAAGCAAAACAAAATATATACTGAAATAAATAAAGAGAACGATACCCAAACTCTCATAAATTTATTACAAATTAATAAAAGCTAAAAGAGCGAAAAAATATACAAATTGAAAAAATTATTATAAAAATTGTATAAAAAAAATAAAATTTAAAATTATAGAAGAACAAACGCATTAAAATAATTTCTTAAGTAAAAATAAAAATAAAATAACAATAAAATTCTATTCTATTTTATAAAAAATAAATTTTTTTAAAACTCGGAAAAGTAATTATTAGAAACTTTACCCATATAAATTAAAAAATTTTAAACAACAATCATAATATAAATTTTTACTATAAATTTGTTTACAATCTTTTTAAATAAGTTATATTTGTTAGAAAAAAATGTTTTTTACGAAAAAAAAATTATTGAAAATTTTCAAAAACCCCTAAAAGTTTTTAAGCCCCAATTTGAAACAAAAAATTAACTTAAAACCAATTTTAAAAAACAAAAACCAAAAATAAAAGTTTTAAAAAAATTGGTACAGTTGAACGAGTTGTCAGGAAGTGTTTAATTTCTCATAAAATTACACTTTTTTAAAATTCATTAAAAAAAAATTGTAATTTTGTATTCTGAAAATATTTCAAAACAAAAATAAAAAATTACTACTTTTACTTTCAAAAAAAAAAAATCTGAGAAATAAGAAATACTGTTTATATCTGACTCAATTCTATAAAAAACAAAATTATTAATTTTAGAATTTAGATTTTTTTTTAGAATTATATATACAATTTTATATTCTCCAAATAACACAAGCGTTAAAAAACAGAATTTTGGAAATGTAGAAAAAATTTTCCAAAACTTTAGACACCCTCTAGTTAAAGCTTTAGCGACATAATTACTTACATACTTTAATGTATATATGTACATATAAAATTAAAAACAAAAAAAAAATCTCAAACCTGTCACAAGTAATTTATATGCACCCTTTGCCTTTTGCCCAAAATCAAAGGAATCGCTTAATAAACCACTCTTCGTCAGCTAAATCTCATAAGTTGCACGTCTTTTCTCGACACCCTCCAGAAAAACAAACGAATAAATAAAAATATTTTATAAGCAATAAGCACACAGATGAACGTCTGTTGTGGCCCGCCATATATCACACTCATAAACTTCTGCCATCGAGCACTTATTTCCACCAGCCTTTTATAAAAAAAAAATCAAAAAAATAAAAATAAATCAAAAAAATTTATAGCGCGTGGGCGCCCGCCGCTGCTGCGCTCGCTGCACTCAATTGACGGCAACACTCGCTTGCACTCGCCAGTGACAATGTCAAGTCGCGTAAGCAAGGCGATTAATGCAAGAGAAATATTGAAAATAAAAACACTAAAAAATGTTAAATACAAAAACAATTGCAACATATGCTTAAAGTGTCACAAATTTCGAAGCTTTTGAGTGTCTCGCATTAATTGCTGATTTTCTTCTTTTTTTTGTTTTTTGTTAAGCAGTCGGAAATCATATGAAAATCGCTTAATTATTTGCTATAATTCAGTATCAACGACTTTTTTATGTATGTTATTTCGTAAAACATAAAAAAAGCAGATTGTTGTTATTATTTTGTTTACGCTTCACGCATAGTTTGGGGATCGCCGTTGCAGTTATTTCTGTTAGTGTGTTTTGTGAGAGAACTGCGAGAGCGCTGCTTTGGAAGACTTAAAAAGAGCAAAGAAAAATCGGGAATATTTGGAAAATCTTCTAACAAAACAACAACAATTTGTGCGACTCCAATATATTTTTTCCAGAATGAAGCCCAAGAGCTCCTCTGAACTACTAGCTCATCTCGCCGCTATGGTAGTTGTTCTGCTGGGACACTGTCCAATAAGACCCTTTTTTCTTAACTGTTACCTTTTTGCCGGCATGAGGTTGAAATATCTCGGTAAACACAACGAATGTGACGGGGATTGATATTAGCCGGCTTTACATATTTGTGGCAGACTTAAAACGCTTCGCCGATCTACAAAGGTCTGATTATCCAGGTCTAGGAATTTTGGTACTCACAATAGAACAGCGTTCACGGTTGTCCAAGTGGGATACCGCGTTATATTTGTTGTGGCGATCAGCTCTACGACCTAACCAAACCTAACATCTCAATGATAAAACAAAAAAAGGTCCCGTTAAATGGATCATCGTTTTGAAAGTATTATGTGAGAATATATTTTCATGCAACAAGTTTTAAATAAACGAACTATAGATGGCAGGTCTGACGTAAGGCTCGATGTCTCCATTTGGCTTAATACGCCTAAAATGCAAACCCAAATATATTTACCATATGTGTGTTGCATGAAAGACCAACTGTAAGAAGTATGCTTTACAGAATTTCTCAACGAATCATTTTCTCAAGTTAGTTTTATGCCAAGTGTTAGTGGTGTTAACTTAGAAGCTCTCAATTGTATGACATTTAGGTTTGCATTCAGAGATCGTTTGTAATAATGTATCTCAGAAAAACTAAGTTTTACCAGGCTCACTTATGTGAGGTTTTAGGATAAGTCATAAGTTAATTTCTGTCTATCATAGGATTGTCGGTTTCTAAGTAATCAATAGTGGCGTGAATACCATCTATATTAAAGTTCTTGAGTGATTATTTAAAAACCGGCTCCATACTCTCTCCATTTTAATGGTCTCAAATTATAGTTAAGAAACTGACAACTGAAAATCGGTAAGAATAATCTGAGAATAATGTCATAATAACACCCTAAACTACAACTTTAAAGAGATATAATATTATTTCAAAGTTCTTAATTAAGAAAAAAAGTACATTTATGGTAAAATTTTTCTTGACTAATTGAGACCGTATGCTTAACATTTCTCGGCTATTCACTTGACTAAAGCCATAACATATAAAGAATGTGATGTCGAATTATCAAGGGACGTTTAAGGTTTATGGCGGAAGTCTCTTAAAATACATAATTTTATTTAATTTTATTTCGGTATAGAGCTTGAAATTTCTACAAATCAAGCCGACAGCATCTCCTGCAGTTAACTAATCCAAAAACACCGAAAAATTAAACGCACAAAAATCTAAAGCAGATTTGCAAATATCCAGCAAAACATTTCATTAAGTAAATTTCACGAACTGGGGCAACATTTAATTGTTTCCACTTCCGCTTAATACGAAAATAACAACATTTATGCACCGCAATTATTGATTTTACTTTTTTGTTTGTGTTTGTTGCGGGAAATTCTTGAGAAATTAAGTAACAAATGCCGCAAAACAATAAACGAAAAATTTTTGCTATGCAAAATAAAACAAGAAAAAACACAAAAACAATAAATACAGCGAAAATTTGCGTAATTGTTTAAACAAAATTAAAGCGGTAGAAAGAAAACATAAACACAGGAAATTTTGCAACAACCACACACATACATATAATATATGTGAGTGCGTCTGTAGGTGTATTTGGTAACTGGGCGCTTTTTAAATTGCTCGAGCCTTTGGCAAAGACCACTGCCGCTGGTCCATTGTGGCGTCATCAAGTGGCGTGCTGACCTGCGGCCAACGGCGACTTGCTAAAAGCAGGCGACTGGCCGCCTACTGCCGCAGTGTGGCGTCCATTGGTGGGTGGCAAATGCGTTAGCATATATATATGTAGTACAGATGGGACTTGTGGCGTCATAATTGCGTGCCAGCCATTGAAGTGGCCTGCAACCACACACACACACACACTATTACTAGTGAACTAAAATTATGGCAAATTGTATGTTTTTTTGGCGGACTAATGTGCTGTCTTGCCATTTAGTGTTGTTGTATATAGTAACATAATGTATTTGTTTGGCCAATATCTTTGTGCTTTTTTAGAAAATGCAGCAACATGCTTGTGCTTTTGTGCTCTCCACAATTCACTTGAATTGTTTGTATAAAGTATGCGAAATGACGCTGTTCTTGAAAGTAGCGAAAATTTGTCTAACAATTCTTTATAATTTCCATTCAATAGAATATTCAGCGTTTTTTGTCGTCTCTTTTTCTTTTAAATCGTTGAAAAGTTACAGCTTCTGCCTAAAATTTACAATTTTGATTGCGTCTTTTATCAAATGTGATTCCACTCTCATGAAAGCAATCACAAAAGTAGCTGAAGTTGCTAATTTACAGTTATTTAAGCTTTTACGGAAAGAATCTCTTCCATTCGCTAATGAATTCAAAACTGCTTGTTATGTACTCTAGTGGCTTATTGTGTATTCTAGTGGCAAAAAACATACTCTAATTTAGTGCTGCTGAGTTAACAGTCCCGGGTCGGTATATAATCTGGCTCCGGTGCGATTACACTGACTTCAAAATTTTCGTGAGAACATTCACAATCCGTGAAGTTTGTACTGTCTATATTTAGATCTATATGTTCAAAAAACTATTAGCAATTTCTTGACTTCACCCTCCATTAATTGTAGATTAGGTAGTAAGCTAGGTAGAATGGATGTCTGACGACGTGTCTAGACTTTTAGGGCGTTCATTGTGAAACTGCTGCGACTACAATCGCCTTACTCTATTATATCCTCTCTGAAACACGTTGTGCTCCATTGAAAGTTCATCATTACAAAAAGTTTTATGAGTCCAACTTCCGAGACATCGTCATGCAGCCCTTCACCGATAGTTGTGATTCTTTTCCTACACAAAGTCTTGTATTTGCATAGAAGATATTCTATAGACTCTTTTTTTTCTACCTCTTCGAAGTTTTCATCTGAGATCAGAGAAATTTGAGCATTTCTATCGGAAACTTCTAAATATCGTTTTTTTTTTTGGAGTGGTTCTTTAAATTTACCAACTGACAACCTCAACTGCAGTTGTCGAATGTGTTTTCTTCACTCTCCACAGCCCCAAAATGCTTTCTTTTTCCTAAATCGGTTGGTTGTCTTATTTTTATTATATAAAAATTGTGGTTATTTAGTTTGTTTATCGATTTTGATTACTCAAGTCCTTTAGAGAATGTTGCTGAAATGGCATTACTTAATCAGTTACAGATTCTGTCCTAAGTTAAGCAGTATTTTTGAGCTTGCGCAATATAAAAATCTGATCTAATGTGAAAACCTCGTTCTTGAAACTAAAGTCCACATCTACTTTTCACAACGCAGTAAAGCTAAGTTTTACAAAACAAAACACAAAAAATCTTACAGCAGACACTCCAATTTGTCTGACCCGTTTACAATCATATCAATTTGTACGCTTATATTTATACGCATAGACAAAATATGATTTGCTTTCTTCAATTGGGGTCAACCAACCGAATAAAGTGCCAGACAACAAAAAATGCCATGATTACTGTTTGTTTATCTGAAAAATGTACCGAATTTTGTTACAACAAAAAAAGGAGGGAAGAATCAAATTGAGAACACTGCCACTTGATTTGATGTTTTGCAATTTCCAGCGATTCCATTTCATAATTGCTGTATCATCTGCAGTCGCACACACATACAAGCATACAAACTCTGTAACTCTACCGCACCACGCCCGCTCTCGGCAACGCACTACAAATTTCGGCTGCTGTTTACGCACATAATGCTTCTTCTTCTGCTTTTTGCTGTTTTTGGTATTGCGTTCAGTTGACCCAAAAATGTTTTGGTGCGTGCAATATCACGCACACACACACACATGCAAACGCGCGGTGCGCCGTCACTGCCCTGCAACTCGCCGCGCTGGAGGCAATCTTCGGCGCTTATACTCGTATGGTGACGCGATCAAAGCAAACAATCAATCGATCGATCGATCAGCGTTCGTTGTTATTGAAGGGTGCCGAGGGGGATGCAGGCGTACATATTTACTTTGTACACGCATATATGTAAGCACATTTCGCCACAACATAAAATTTTACAATTACAACAAAAGCGTTGCGTTGCGCTGGCTGTTATGCCTTTTTGATGCAAAACATTTCATTGTTGTTGTTTTTGTAACGGTTGAAGTGTCTTGCAAAAAATGTTTACATTTATGCAGGTCTGCGCATTTGTTTAGCTCAAGGAAATGCACAGGTGTTTAGGCATATTCACAAATACATGTGTGTATGTACTTGCATACATAATACAAGTACATACATACACTTATATGCAAATATAAACAACTTAATGCGGTAACTTGGCGAAAACCTTAATATAGGCCATGGCCGGAAATTTTGCTGCGTAAACAGTCGTTTCGGAACTAAACCGTGCAAGTAAGGAAGTTAAAAGTATGTACCAAACCGCATTATGAATTTAAAAAACATATTTTGTTCTGACGGCTTCGCTTCTACTGTGGTGGGTACTTCGATGCTATCAGCGATGCAGAGAGATCTGCACATTTTTTATTTATCCGACTGTCTAATGGGTTTCATAAAATGCTTTACTGCGACTCGTAAGCTTGTCCTTACTTATTCAGGATCGAACACTGCTAATAGCAGCTTTTTGTGACATTCTTCGGAAACGTATTTGAAATTGATAAAACTGTTCCAAAATGCAAACTTGTAGCGTACTGAGTGAAATGAGGCTTTCTCATTAACCAGGTTCTGTTTTTCATAACATTATTTTAACTCTCATTAGATATCTTCTACGAGTTAGAGGCGGTCAGTGCTTCAATTTTAAATGCGAAAACAGACGTTTTAGACGCTTAGCTTTTAAGATTGCCTCAACATAATAAATATTTATTATAGTGCCCTAGTAGCACTTCCTTCTGTCTTTTTTCCGATTATACTCTTCATTCTCGAAACTACTCTCCAAACAGCACGATTATTTCCTGCTTTCTAAACAAGCACCTAAGTCATTAACCCATCGCGAGATAAGTAATTCAGCTTCCCGTGTAAGTCGGATCCACATATTTCGAAAGAAACCCGATTTTCATCGTACCAAGAACTTTCAGCGCGGTAGTATTCCTCAAAATTTATTATTTGGAGAATATTTTCTGCCGCTGCAAAAATAACAACATAATCTAGCTTAAGCAAACAAACCTACCGTTGAAAAAAATACTGCTTTAACTGCACATCTAGAATCATCTGAAATATTACTTTCAGATATTGCTGACTACTTTGAATTTGAAGAATTTATTATTATTTTGGCAATTTTGACAATTTTTTTTGGACTGTAGGTCATTGTACAGACAATATCTTTTAGTACAAATTTTTGTTGAATTTCCCAATTTTTCGTACTGGGTTGAGTTTATCCACCGCGATTGCGACCACCATAATTGATTATAAACATTGGCTTCTCACAAAAGTGTAGGCAAAATTAACAACCAGCTTGCAATTTGACAGCCTGTTTATCTAACTGCAGCGGCTGAAAGTGGAAAACCTTGAGCAAACATGGGCAACAATTCAAAGTCATGGTAGACACTCTCGCTAACAAAACAGCCAACAAATGACCAGCAAAATGCTGCCGGCAAATTGCAAACGAACGTGTGCGGGTGTGTCTATATGGCATACACCTACAGCTCTGACAGTTGTGAACTAAATTAAAAAAGTAAAAAGAAATATGAAATATATCTGCTCTTGCACCTACAAACCTGGTTACCCACTAAAAGCCAGTTAATTGAATTTGCGAGTATGTTTGTGCGTAGTAGCTACGCTACACAACACCATTTTTCAAAGCTCGATGTGCATTCAACTGTTTACTACTTGAAATGCAAAAATGCAGTAAATAAATTTAAGTGGAAAAAAACTAGCACTTGCAACATAACTGATCACCATGGTTGCCACTATTGACACAGGAACACAATTACTCGTGTCGCTTAGTTAGCGGGCAAGGTGAGGCGTTGATTGATGGTCGCAATGGCGTTATGTGACGGTCACCAGAGCGCATAAAGTGAAACGCGGCGAAGGGAGCAATATATTTTTAGCGAAATCCGCAAGAGCTAAAATGAAAGAGATAAAAGCTTGAAACAAAAAAAAAATGGGAACAATAATTACTTTTTATATGGCAAACTCATCGCTATAAGCTCCTATGAAATTGTTCAGATCGAAATGCTATAACAGATATTATAGCTTTAATGCAGCCGAAGTTAACGTCTCAGGCATCTGCCCTCTTGTCTACAAAAATTTATTTTTATATGCATTTCAGATATTTTCGTTCATTGATAAAATTATACAGCTTCCAAAGACAATGTATACACCTTTCTCCACCTATTAATATACGCGCTTAAATAGCGAAATATTTATTAGATTTACTGTACGAAAATATTCCACATCAATCACCCTAAATCAGCTAATTAAAAGACAACCTATTAATACTGTCGATTTGCGCTGAAGTAAGCAACAACAACCACAGCACAGAAGCAGAATATACAAAAATGTAAGCAAAAATATAAAACAGAAATTGGCTACAAAATTATTTGTGTTGTTCATGATATTGTGACGTCAATACTGCAGATGTTCCTATAAACGTATAATATTGTAAATGGTAGAAGAAACTACACAAAAGTATTTATGGTAATAAAAATCAAATACTAGAAATTGACATAAACAAAATTCACACACAATTTCATTCTTTGAACGGTACATATATTTTCGAAACGCTAGCTACAGATTTTAACATCAAAAAAAGTGCGGTAAAAGCTACAATTTCTCACTGCCAACGCGTGGGAACGCCCACCCGCATAGCGGTATATTTATGGATTAGCATCATATTTAAGTAAAAAAATATTGGCTAATACACATTTTAGCCACTACATAAACAGTGTTGTTTATCTCGAAATTCTTTTCCTATTTTCTAAACTCAATTGGTCACATAATTGTACAAGTACTTAGCGAATTACTCACTTAATTTTTTCTTGTCATACATTTGCTCACGTCTCTCATTTCGATCGCTTCGAAAACATAACTCATTTCAATTATTTATATATTTTCTTTTAATGTTTTTTCGAAGCTAACTGCTGAATTTTGCAAAATAAAAAAAAAATAAAAATTATGGGTACTATTCAAATTAATTTGCCCCGTTTGCTGAATGTAATACCAAGTGCACACTTTAATAGTTTAAAGTTCATTCAAAACATCATGTAAAATAATAAAGGCTTTATAATTTAACGTTACATTTTACTTTTCCAGAAATATATAATACATTTAATACTCAGATTTTCAAAGAAAAATCTATATAGTGTAAACCCACCTTAAGGCGTTATATTATTAAGAAAGCGTGGCTTAATGTATTATTATGTTTTTTGCTATCAAAAAAATATGCGATATTGTTGCTCATGTTATAGAAAATGTGCACTGGCTTGTAAAAATAATACACTCTAGTACCTCAAAGTCTCTACCGTAACTCCAACCAGAAAATTCCCTATACCCGAAACTTTATCATAAAATTTTCATGGTTGCATTCGGCCTTGTAATAAAATAGTATTAAAAAAGCGTGCCTGAAAGGTACAGTCCATTTGTTGGTATCATAGAAACATACCATTATAATTGCTCAAAAGTTTAGCAAAATTAATTTTATAGTGTGCAGTCACCCTTATAGTAAAATATTATACAGAAAGAGACAGATTTGTGAATCTACGGCTGAGTGCACATATTAGTAGCTTAAAATACCTACCTTAACTTCTATATATTACGAAAGTGTGCTTTAAAGGTAATAGTTTGTTTGACTCCATTAAAATAGTACCTCACCTTTTATAGTCAGAATTTTATCAAAAAATGCAAATAGTGTACACCAGGCTTTATAATACAAAACTAACAGGAAGGCACATCGTAAAAGTTACAGTATATATGCCGCTTCCAAAGAAATAAACTAATATAGTATACTCAGAATTATATCACAAAATCTCCATAGTAAGCTCCCAGCCTTATAGCACAACCAATTATTTCCTGCTAATACAAAATCATACGCGATAATGAGCATGTGCCAAGAGATATTTTAATACACTAATTCAGCAAATTTTCCTGCTTTACGCGCACAAAACAAAATTATTATAATTTTTTTTCTAATTTTGAGCTTTCAGCAACAAAAACAAAAGAGTATTAAGCTAATTTTTTCATTATGCATATATTTGTTTGATTTATGCGTTTCAATTGAAGGCATGCCAAGGTCATTATTAATGGTTTCGGCGGGGTTAGTGTGAAGGCTGGAAAATATTAGGAGGTGTTTAGAGCTTAATTTTTCGGCGTTACAACGGAAAATTATGTTAATCGAGTTAAAGGTGTGCGAAGACGAATGCAATATGCTTGAGTAGTCAAGTAAATATGAAAAACAATATAATATAGATTTTGTTGTTTCTAGAGTGACTTTGATAAGTTCATGTGCGATTTTTCATATACCAAAAGAAAACAGCTGAAAAAATAACGGCATATAAATTTTTCCGCTGGAATGCGTTGATTGCATGATTTTTGGCCGTCGCGCAGCAACAGCTGCTTTTTGTCAAGCGAAGGTGAAATTAGAAAGCGGACAAAGGTGAAGAATAGCGAGCGTAATTTATGTCTATGGCAAGTGGGCGAAAATAGTATTATAAACATATTTTTGATTGAAGAGCAATGAAATTAGTATAATATTTAATTTCCTGATCATATAAATTTTATAATAAGGTGGAAATAGTTTTCGAAATGAAATGGAAATGTATTTAGATAAGTCATCAAAACATTTGTTTTTGAATTGTTTACGAATTGTTTTTGAATTGTTTACGGTTTTCGAATTTTTCGAAACATAATTTCAAGTGTAGCTGAATAGCATTAGTCTTTATTAGTAGACTTTTAAAGTGAATTAAAATCCATGAGAAAGTCAGAATATGTAAATTATTTTTCAAACTCATATTTCCTATTATCTTTAAATTTATTTGAATATATGTAAGTAGCGCTTTTAGCCCCAAAATTTACAAATATTTGTCTACGAAAAACTATTGTAATGTTAACGCAAAAGCGATTCTTTTATTTATATATTTCAAAAACTTTATTTTTTAAACCTTTAAAATCATACATATGCTTCAAAAATATTGTTTTTTAATTTTAAAACCATTTTCGAAGCTTATGATGTTTATAATAAACAACAATATGGGATTTTTAGGGCCTGTAAACACATATGGCAAGCTTAAAATACTGAAATAAGTTAGATCGTTGTTTATTGAACTCAAAAATATTTGCAATTTCGAGGTTATGTCCGAAATAAAATCAATTAGTACGAAGCATTGCAAATATCTATCGATGAAATAATTTTACATAATTATACTATTTTTATAATAATACAATAATATAATAATTTTTACAATAATACTAATTTTTATAGCCTAAAGAGCTTCAAAATATATTAGTTTAGAAGCCAGTATCATTTTTGAAGCTTGTGCTGAAAGGCTAGCAATCAAGCTCGATTTTTTAAACACAAGATTACGCACAGTTTACCTACAAGCAACTATTGACAACATCTACCTTTTATATCAATTCAAAAAATTTTTGTATACGATATAGTATCTTAGATGCATAAATATAATATAATATCAGCTACTCGCTATACATCCCTATGTAAAAGCAACTGTTAAGATAAGAATTTTTTAGAATTTATAATCAATAAAATTTTTCTAAATTCATAAATTATAATTACAAAAAAGTTCTCTATCTTTCATAATTGCCTGAAGCTACTTTGCAATTTATTTTCTATGCATTTCTAAATATCGCGTTACACCTTTGTAGTGATAAATGTGTCTGCGTATGCAACACAAATCATGACAGCAAAAGTGTTGTCAACATTAATTTGCTAAAATTTGACATTTATATGCAAATTAATGGGCGAAATGCGCGTAATTATGGCGTACAAAGTATATAGGCGAATATACATACATATAGACATTTATACATCTATACGATACTACACACCAAAACATCAAAAAAAGGAAATTTTAAAGATGATCAACAGGATTGTTGCATACATTTGAAAATACCATATATAGTTAGATGTATGTGGAAATACTCGTTAGAATAGTGTTAACGGATATTGCGAAATTGGCTATACTGTTCCTTTAACTTTTGAGATATCGATCTGAAATTTTGCACACATCATTTTCTCACCATGAAGCTGCTCATTTGTCGGAACCAATATCGGACAACTAAAGCATATAGTTGCCTTACAAACTGACCTATAGAAGTCAAGTTCTTTTATGGAAAACTTTTTAATTAGAAAAGGTATCATCACGAAATTTGGCACAGATTATAAGCTCAGCCATCACTACAATATCCGAAGAAATTGTTCAAATCGGAGTAAATGTAATTTCAATCGGTTGATGATATGTTTAGGAAGATTTGAAGTGATTTCGTAATTTATTGGTCACATTAGGTTATTAGGACTTTCTTAACCTAACCTCATTGAAATATGTTGCCTGTTGACCAACCTAACTAGCTAAAACTAATTTAAGATACCAAGATATTCTCAAAATGGTTTTCGATTTTAAAATATTAGGAAAAATATTAAACTTTTACGCAGCGCATTTATCGCATAAAATTTCATCGAAAAGTGGGCGTTTTCACACCTATGGTGCAACTTTTTATCCTGTTCATTTGTAAGTCTATTTTGTTTTACTTCAACATATTTCAACTTAATCTCGTGATGCGGAGTGTCTCTATGAATGTCACAGAGGTAGCTCCAATCATTTATGACATATGTATGTTTAATTGAACCGTTAGGGAGCGTAAGCGGTCACTGAAGAATTAACGTACAGTATAAAAAGTTATTTTACCTTCGTACCGCAAGCAGGGAGTGTATTAAAGTTTTATCAAAAATAACTTTTTCCATCTTTCTTTGGCGAGACTTAAAAAATAAATGACCATAGATGAATATATGCATATTTTTTCCTGTTTTGCTGGAACAGATCATTAAAAAAACATTTGTGAAGAATTTTATATAGAAATTCGGTCTAAATTTCGCACTTAAAAGTAAATTTCCATTTTAACTTATACTAAATTTTTTGTTAAATTTAAGACAGAAAATTTTAATTTTAAACTATTTTATTTTATTCTAAAATATTTATTTTTTGACCAAATTTCCAAAAACCAAATTGACCACATTTCATTCTAAAGCTATTACAGCCCATGCCTAATGACCAATAAAAACAACAAATTTTATGACAGCACATTTAACAACAAGTAGTTAATATTTTAATGGGTTTTTATTTGCGGTCGGAATATTCCAATGCAAATCAAATAGAAAAATATATTTATTATATGATTATTCTTTATTTTATTGGTTTGCATATGATCGAAATTTTAAATTCACGATTTTTGCAAATAAAGTATAATATTCAAAACAAATGTCAAAATAACAAATTGGTCTGGCCGAATGACATATATATGTGAAATTTTATAGGTTTTTACGTTCAAATGCATAATTTAATAGTTTTTTGTGATAATTTTAATGCACATAGTATAAATAGGAGTACAAATCAAAATTTCGAACAATTTGACTAATTTTAAAACTTTTTGGTGAAAATTAAAAATTTTTTTTTAAATTTTTTTTTTATTTTTATATATATATTCCTTTTAAATACCCTTAACTTTTCCAAATTTTAAAACTAACGACTAAACTCTAGCGGAAATATTATAATTTTTATTTCTTTTAAGTAAAACCAATTTGATGAACTTAAAAAAAGTTCAAAATATTTTGTTTAAAAGTAACATTTTTTGGTGAAAATTAAAATTATTTGATTAAAATAAAATTTTCGAAAATCACCTGGTTAAAATTTTTTTATAAATTTTCGTATTAATTAATATTTTTTTAATTTGTTTTAGTTTTTTTGATGTTTTATTTTTTAATTTTTACAAATTTCTTAACTAACAAAATTCTAGCAGAAATTTTGAATTTAATTTTTATTTTGGTAAAAACAAGTTCCCAATTTATAAAATTTTTTTTTCAAGAAAAATAAAAAAATTTACTTAGGCAAAAACAAAAACAGAAAATCAAAATAATTTAATCGAAATGCGCGCTCTCAATTTAAATAACAATCAAACAAAATGTAAACAAACAATAACCTTGAACTGCTTACCGATAACTCCATTTAGACACCGGCGACTTCCAAACACAAGCGACCGCACAACATGAATAATATATGAGCCCATCGCGCTTTTGTATTTGTGCGCGCGCGTACAATAAATAATTCAAACTCACCTAAAATGCATAATAAAGCATAAACTACTACATAATATGGAAAGTGAATTGTGGTAAGGGGCGAAAAATTAAAAATGCCAAACGCATATTAACTTATGTTAATTGGTGACAGAAGTGGGCTTACCGCTTAGGCAAAGCGGTTCTACGTACCCGATAAATGTTTAAATCGGAAGTAACGGCAGCAAAGTTGGGGATGTGAGTCGGCGTGACGAACTATATTGCAATAGCTTTTGGATACAGGGTGTGTTGGTGTAGGGTTAATTTTCATAAGAAATATACTCTGAACTGAGGTGCTAAAGCTGAGTTTTCACTTTCGTCGAAGGCTAGAAAGGCTGTCGGTGCGAAAACCGTTACTTCTTAAACGACAATTCAACTATTTTGGATATAATAAATGAACCAAAGCGATGCGAACTCGATTCAGTTGTTCATTGGACTCCGCGGGAATATTTTACGAACAGTTTTTATAGAAATAAATTTACCACTAAAGACGTTTGGGTGATGCCATAGATCTCGATACGCCCTTAAACTATAAGCTTCCCCACTTTTCGAACTTTCTATCACTAACTAATCAGCTTAGTGGCAGTTTCCGTTAAAGGAAGGTTCTTTAAGATATATTCCCGAGGTTTGTGAGTTTTTAATTAAATTTTATTAGCAATAAACTAGTTGGTATGCCAATATTTGCCTTTTGATATCTTAAACTATGGCTTAAACATTCGATACGCTGAGCTTAAAGACCGTTTTTTTTTTCAATGAATCGCCGTAAAATATCTCTTCAAGTAAATTTATGAAAGGTGGCATTTTTTCTGACTTGTTAATGAATATAATCGCTTAAGGCTCAATGTTACTTAAACGAGTCGCCCTGTTCGAAACCACGCTACACCGTGAAATGTGCTAACAGATATATTTTCATATTCCGGCAAAGCTGTCAGATATTATTTTCAAAGTGGAACTGCACATGCTGTTACAAAAAAAGACTTGAAAGCTATACTAATAAGAAATTTCTTGGAACTAATAACAATAAATATTATTTATGACAGCTGTCAGACAGACCTGTCAAAGCTTAAGTGTTCGACAACTCCCACACCAAATATGGTGCACCCTGTATGCAATATACATACGTACGTGCATATTTCAGCGTGCAAAAAATTAAAAAACAATCAAATTCATAAGTGGTACGACAGGCTATGAATCAGTTTATATATATGTATGTATCTAATTGTAAGATGAAGTAGCGCAACTAATCAAATGGCCAATAAGTGATTGTCAGCCGGGCTTCATTCAAATATCGTGCCATTACTATGTATTTTTACTTTCAAATTTAAAATTTCGAAACATATTTTTTAATTCTTGTTTGCCATTTTTATTTGTCTCTTTTATAGTTTTTTGTCTTTTAACTGCTTTATCGCAATTTTTTTGTCATATTTTTTAAAATCTTTTATATTCTTTTTTTGTAGTTTTTAGTCACTTTTTGTTGTCAAACAATTGTCGTCGTTAAAATTGCATACATTAAAATTTTATTAACTCATTTATTAAAGCCTTTACTACTGTCAATATTGATTAGATACGTGGTTGAAAAAAAAATTAAAAGCAAAAACTCAAAAGCGACAGCACTAGTCTTAAATACTAGTCTGGCAGCGCAAAAATATTTTTTTTTTTTTACTCACACAAACCCGAAAGCAACCGGTTGCGGCGAGGTGTGTTTAATGCACACATTTTTACAGTCGTGTAGCAAAATAAACAAAACAATAATAAACAAAAAACCAAAACAAATATTAAATCACATAAAAAAATATAATCGAATAAATAATGAGGCGTAAAAATCAATTTTGCACCATTAAACTAACGGCACACGTTTTGATTTCTATTCACGGCTGCCATACTGCTTTTTCTTATACGTATCTTTTTTTAATACTAGTTTATGGCTTTCCAGTATTTTTAGACATCATTGAGTCATAAATGCTGCTGCTACAAAGAGTTGTCTGCTTTTCGACTGTCTGCTGTCGTTTATCGTTGCGCATGCGCCGCGTCGCGGCTCTGCACTGCTTCACTGCGCTGCGCCATTCATGCGTGGCGTGCCCATTTTCGGTTGTCAATACTCCAACACGGTTGTCAACAAATCGTTAAGCTCCAAATTTCTATGCAAATTTGTTGGTGCATTTGAAAGCTTTTGAGCTCACGCTGGCGTTGACTTAATAATGACACAAGTTTCAAGCGGCGAAGTAACATGCGGGCTGGCAGGTAGACAGGCAGCTTGGCTGCTATGTGAAGCGTTGTGCGGTGCATTGTCTGCTGCAGTGCGCGAATCTTTGTTGCTATTGTTTCTTTTTTTTGTTTTGTATCACTATCATTTTTATTTTGGCAAACGAGTAGTGTGTATAGACGGCGTGTTTTTATTGACTTTTACGGATTTTGATTTGTCTTCGTGAGCATCGTTAATACTTATTAAATATGAATTTATGTTTTTATGTTTATAGAAGGCTCTTGCTGTACATAAGTCTGGAAAAGCTCGAAGAAACAAGTTAAACTGTGAACTAACCGGGGAATGGGCTTACCAATCTAGAACTTCAAGTAGACCCCAAAACTTAGGGAGCGTAAGATCGTTTGTGTGTGAATAAGCTGCTCAAAAGGTTAACCGTTTTTACATGCTGCTGAAACTAATAGTCCAGTGCAGATTATATTAGTGTTTAGCTCACAGTATTTAACCGTAATGCTGCGAATTTTTTACATAAAATGACAATACTTTTCATGACACTTCTCTCAAATATCAATAAGAAATTTAAAAAAAAAAATTGTATCTCAAACGCATAATTATTATAATCGTTGCAAAGTAAGAACGATCTTTAATCCCAGTTCTGACTATTTGCGGATCATATCTTGAGCCCTCTCGAGATTTGACTAAACCTTATCAACCAAATTCAGTCAAAATTAGTATTTTCAAAGTAATGCTGATTCGAACAATAGAATCGCTCCAGACAAAAGAAAGCAAAATTAACCCCTAATATCCCCATAAGCCTGAGAACTGGCTTAGAATTTTAAGGAATAGAGTTCACTATTAAGTTGATGTACATTTTTAAACCGTTACTAATATCTTTTGTAGGAAAAAGCTAAAAAAAATTTGGAGTTTCATTATAAAGCATGATTTGTCTTAAAAAGCTTTAAGGAATTTATTTTTGGTGCAAAATTTTTAATCCAGAACTAGTGTAGCTCACTTCTGGTATTGCCAATGCCTTAATGGAAAAATGTCTGTTTTAGACCTTCAGTTTCTTTTAAAGTCTTTTAACTCTGCGTAAGAAAAATGAAAAAGTTATACTACGCCAATTTCAAATAATCTGAGACTATGTATGTACTGTTACCAAAAGCTTTAGATCCGGTCTAAATAATAAAATATTAAATAGTTTAATTGATTTTCACACTCACAATTCAAAGTACGTTTATTATTCTAAAATGTTGCCTGACAGTCTAGCTTTTTAGAATTCTCAAAAACATCACGTGTATAAAAATAAAATCCACAAACCAACAGCTGTTTTGAATTGACACCGTCATTGGAATGCTGGAATTTCCAGCATGTTTTGACGCTCGTCATTCAGCTAATATTTGATAAAGCTGTGGTAGCAGCACGACTAGGCAATTAAAGAATATCAGTTAGTAGCTTAAAATGTTACTTTTAGTGAGTAAAAGGTACATAAATATTTATACAAGGTTCAAGTGGTTTGGAATGCGAATAGAAACCATAAATACTGATATAGAATTAAAAACTAAGAAAATATTTATATTTGCTTGTAATTATTTTATTTACCGCATGCCTTTGCAGTGTTTGAACAAGTTTTGAAGAAGTTCAGGCTCAAGCGTTTTCGATTCGCCACTACGATTGAAACTGGACTTAATCATGGAAAATTAAAACATGGTAAAAAAGACACGGCGCCAAGCAAGCGATAGATAAGCGTTAGAGAAAGACAGTGAAATAAGGACAAAACCAAAGCAGAGAGAGAGGAATAGAGCGATAAAGATAGGGGAAGCAGAGAACAAAGGAGTTTGTGTGTACCTAAATTAAGCGGTATATTCTCTATATATTATATTAGTTTAGGCCAGTCAGTTTGCTTTATGCCAGTTGTTCGTTCGACTCGGTAGTATCCCTCATTATGTGAATGTGTATCACAAATGATTTTTTTATTTTTAAATAAAGGTAACTCCACCTAAAAATGACTAACACAGAGAAATATTGTATTTAAAACCTTATTATTATATATTTTTTCGTATTTTTAACTGCCCAGCTAACAACACTTTTTTCTCTTTGTTAAAATCACAATAAAAATTTAAGTAAACTCATTTTAATAGATACAACTTTTCCATTAAACTCTGCTACTATGTTAAAACTGTTAATTAGTATGCAAACAAATCTATACCGTTAACGCAACATATTGCATGTTTAACAAGTTTTGTTAATAAATTGTTTGAAAACTATTTATAATTAAGTATGCAATCTAAAGTATATGTAACTCAGCAATAATTAACACAATTTTCCACTTTGTTGCAAATTTGCATACCCACAAGCATATAAATATGTACAGTTGTAGCGAAAAGGTTAATTTATGAGTTTATTCATGAAATGAGAAAAATTAGTTAGATAGTTTTTAGTGCAAAGTTTAGAATTAATACATAACAAACATCGTGAAATTATTTTTATTGTTTTTATTTGTGCTTTTGTGAAATTAACGAAATGTAGGTAATTTGAATATTAAGCTTTTATCTCTCAGCAACGTAAATTTTTAATGTATATAAAACGGTAAAAACGATACATAATGAAATTTCCGAAAGCGCTGGCAGACCGATCAAGGTGAGATGGAATACCTTAGAATACAAGGTTTCGAAAGGACTGCCGAACGATTGCTGGCCTAGTGATAGGTAATAGGACTTACTAGCATTATATGCGAGCCGGATGGACATTAAATCGTACATGCCCAGAAGAGCAAGGAAGTTGAGAGACGCTGAAACACCACCTCTGCTTCTATCCGGCCTTATCCAGAATTCGTTTTAGGTATCTGGGAGCTTCGCGAATCGAACATACACTAAGCAAAAATATATTTAATAACAAGTGTTTATACCACTTTAATAAGCTATCTTCAACGCCCCTTCTATTGATTTCTGCTAAATTACTTTAATCTTGCTTTCACATGCAAATTTATTGATAAGAAGACAGGCTCAAATATAAAGCGCCGAAAAGTGTACGTGTGTTTGTGTCTCCACCTTTTTTCCGCTATGTGTTGTTGTTTTTTAGGCCAGTACAATGACCGCAATATGTGCTGCATGCAATCAGCCACAACCGTTGAGTGGCAGCATTCGTTGACAAAACAGAAGTCACCAGCATTAATGACAAAAATGCCGGAGACTTCAAAGTATGAAATACAAAAAAATTAAACAAAACGTTAAAGCCCAAAGACAGCGGGCGGCTACAAAGTAGGTAAATAGCCGTACAAATTGTAGCTATTACAGCCAACAGAAACAAAAGCAATAATAATGGAAGTGTTGACAATTCTATGGAATTCTTATGTCAACGCAGCAGGCGAGTGGTAATAAATACAATATATGGACTAAAAGCGAATTGAATATGTGAAAAAAAGCAGCGAAAAGACATAAAGTAAATACAAACATGTCAATAAAAAATATATTTTCATATGACTCCAAAATCCGCGCATATTTAAATGTGCTTATTGTTGGCTTATGTATGTATGTGTGTGGAACGAATAGTGTTGACAGACGCGAGTACAATGCACTTGCGATTTTTTCACACGGAAGATTTTAAGCTCATTTATGGAAAAAATTTTAAGCAAGGAAATAAAATGTGATATTTTTTATTCTGATTAAGCAAATATTAAAAGCAAGTTTACAAATATTTAGTGTTAACAAAAAAACTGAAAAATATTATTTCAAAATTTTGAGAACCAGTATAAATTTTACTAAGTTTTGAAAACTTTATAAATCGTAAAATTTGTTGTATGATTTTACAAAATCAAAAAATATTCTACATACATATTTATATTTTTAATGTTTAAAATTTATAATTAGATTTCCAAAGACAAAATTGTAAAAAAATTATAATTAAAAAAAAAATATCGAAATTTTTTAATTAAAATTTAAAATTTTTTTTGCATCTTTCAGAAAAGAATAAAAATGTTATTTATTTTTATTTATTATTTATTACTACAAACAAAAAAACTATACAGAAGTTAAAGTTTTTTTCCAGAAAACAAATTTTCTGATAAATTCGCAGAAATATTTTAAAACCTGTAACTTTTTTTTACTATACTACGTATTTAATAAAAACTTGAATAGACTGCATCAAAAAAATTTCATATATAATAATTTAAATAAACATGCTTGAAAAACTTTTATATATCAAACTAAAAAAATTTTATTGTTTTTGTTTTTAAAAAATTTGATTGTTTTTATTGAAAGAAAATTTTACAGAAATTTAATTTTTTTTTTATTAAACAAATTTTCCTTTTGATTAGTATAAAAATTGTAAAAAAAAATACTGCAGTACTTTTAAAGTAAAGAGTTAAGTAAAATTCTGATGTTAAAATTATTTTGAAAAAGTTAAAAGTTGGAAATTTATTTAAAAATCACTAAATTCAGAATAAACAGTTAATATGTAAAGAGTTTAACTTCTTGATATTGAAAAAAGTTTATCATTTTACGAAAATAACGCATATTTTTAAATAAAGGTGTTTCTAATAACGGGTTATTTTTATAAACTTAAATTTTATATATAATATATGAAGTTTTATTAAAGCATAAATGTTAATATAAAAATAATATTTATTTAAAAAATAAAATTTATTAAAAAAAAAGTTTTGAAAATACAATAAAAACAATTTTTAATATATGTAGGTTTTTCTTTTTTTTTTTGAAAACGTAGTTTTTATTGGAATCAAATATATATAAAAAATAAAAAAAATAAAAATTGTAAATTGTTAAAAAAAATATTTATTTGCTTTATTTAAAAATAATAACTATTTAAAACAAAAAAAAGTATGTATAGACTTCTTGATATAAAAAAGTGTATCATTAAAAGCTAAGCTACGAAAATGTCGATAGCTTTTCAGAATAAGAACTTTAAATTGCATGTTTCTAATTTTTTTTATATATATAAATATTTTTGTTCAAATTTTTTACATATTTTTTAAAGCCAAATATCATAAATCTTAATTTAAAAATAATCTCTATTTTTGAAAACAATAATTGAAAAAAAAAATATATATTTAAACTTAAATAATATGAACCGCTTTTTAAACGCATATTCATTGCTTTATAAAAATTCAATTAAGATCGTCAGCATACTTTAAATTCCCAGCATACACATGTGTACTTATATATCACTTTAAAAATTATTTATACGCAAATTGAAAAGAAAAATTGAACACGTGTAAAAAATGTGCTTAAAAAAGAAGCATACAATTTTTACACATGTCCATATGTACGAATACAAGTGAGTTTCATTTCACAAATACACGCACACTCACTAATTTATATAAACGACCGGCAACGCATAATTTATGAACTTCTGCAATAATTTAAATTTATTGCAGGCGCAGAACTCAAGCGCAACGCATATTTGCAAGGCGCATAGCCACACACATACACACACAAACATTTGTAAAAAAGATTATGCTATATATTACGAAAAAATAGCTAGGTATGTACAACAATGTGCTATGACGTTTGTTTGCTTGCCAATTTTGACGCTCATAAAATAAACATTAGAATCAATAAAAACTTCAAACGCATAACAAGCAATAACAAAATATACAGTTATACGGTGGAAAAACACAAACTGAAAACCAAAAGCCTAAAATATTCCATAAAATAACAAAAACACAAAAAAAAATAAATAAAATCTTGATAAATGTAAATAAAATGTATGGATATGGTAAATTACGAAAAATGAGAAATCACTCATACGCCATGTGGCACTGGCGCTTATTAAGCTACTACTAGCAACTGTATAGATATACAAGCGTATTTACATAAACGTTGCAGGCATAACACATGGCGCAAGCATAATTATGCGCACATATGTTTATCTATGTAAATTGACGGGCAGAGGGCACGAAACAAAACTGCTAGCAAACTTTTGATATTTGTTATGTAGTTTTTTATGCGTGTTGTTTGATAGCGGGTGCTAACAAAAACTTTTTTGACATTTGCATAAAATACATAATACAAATTTTTAGTTACAGTAACTTTTTAGTTGTAGGTTTGTAATTTTTCATATTTTTACAAACGCTATCGATATACATATGAGCTATCGATATCAACAAAGCTGCGCTTTTCATTCCCTCCATGAGCGCGTAGGTTCTTCCGAATATCTGCTTTTTCGCTTACACTTTGGCCAATGCTGTTAAGCTTATTTAGCAAGCTCATTCTACTCTTAAAAATATTTCTACTTTTTGTACCTGCAGAGGGTATATTAAGTTTGCTACCAAGTTTGTAGCACCCAGAAAAAAATGTCGGAGACCCTATAAAATATATATACAAATGATCAACATGACGAGTTGAGCCGATTAGACATGCCCGTCTGTCACTCCGTCTGTCCTTCTGACTCTATATACCCGAACTAGTCCCTCAGTTTTTGAGATAGCGCTCTGAAATTGTGCACATGTCCTTTTCTATCTAAGAAGCTGTACATTTGTCGGAACTGCCAATAGCGGACTCTATAGCATATAGCTGTCATACAAACTGAACATACGAAACCATGTCCTTGTACCTTGTATTGAAAACTTTTTATACGACAAGATATCTTCACGAAAGTTGGCACGGGTTATTGCCTAAAGCAACGGCAATCTCCAAAGAAATTGTTCAGATCGGACCGCTATAGCTTTTAGCTGCCTTACAAACTAAATGACCAAAATCAAGTTATCAAAGTTCCAAACCTTCATTCACTGTTGATTTTGATACAAATCACTCATTCAATGATTTCGCTATTATTTTCTTTTAATAAAATACAGCGACATAGAAATACCACGCCCAGTAATATTATAATTGTCATGTAGTGCAGATTTTAAGCACTAAAATTATATAATATTTGTTGATTTTGAGATAATATTCGCAGCAGGACAGGGGGAAAATCAACTTTGGAAAGTATTATATAGGTCTTTGGAACATTTTCGATGGAAAAACGATTTGATGTTTCAAAACTGTAGCACGTGTTTATTTTAAACCTTGTAACTCTTCAACACGCGCCATTAATTAGACAATTGTCGATTCAATAAGAAAATATTGCTAAAATGAGGAAAGATTTAATACTTGTAGAATATTACCAGCATGGAAGGGAAGAAAATAGTAAGCCATAAGTCCATAAAAGAAAGGTCTATTAGTTGCGAAACACATCACTGAAGCATAGAAAGTAAAATCGCTATATTATTTCAACTTTTTATTTATAAGTGGACTACCAAAAATGTCTGCGGTATCCTTCTTCTTCATACTGCCAAGATAATTTTCAACAAAATATGTACATCTGATTTTTTAAGGCAGTTAGTGATTCTCAATCTCTGAAATATGTCTAAATAAATAAATTATTTTTCATTAATTTTTGTTACTTCTATCTCTCATTCAACGCAGTCACGCCTGTAACCCTCATCTTTTAAAGTTAAGACAGAGTCGGCGATAACAAAATTTGTCTGCTATGCACTCTTCAAAGCAGTCTATCTCATCTTTCATGCATTTTCGCTCACGCTTCAATGCTTTCGCAGCGCAATTTTCAACTCGAGTGCAGTCGAGAAGCGGCCAGTTTGGAGTGTGGCGTTTGTTATCGCACAAATGCTATCGCAATCACAATGTTAACGGTAAAATGAAACAAAAAAATTAAAAAGTAAGAAAAGAAGAAAATATTTGTGCAAAGCAAGCCCACAATTATCCATATAATCGTTGCAGCAAATAAAAAACGCAATGACTAAGCAGCAGCAGCCTCCGCGGCAGCCAAAGCAAAAAGTCAAGCTTCAAAGTCAAAGCCAACAAACGCGCGCCATGCCGCTTCAACGCCAACGACTACGATTGCAGCGCATGTAAAGTGGCTACAATGTTTGCTTGTTTGCACACAGAAAGATGAGTAAGCAAAGGAGTTCATAAAAGAGTTGCAAAAGTCGGTGCAGGCATTGTGGGTTTAAAGTGCGGGAAAAGCATACATACGAGTATAAGTTTGAATGAAAATGTGCGCAAATACGTGTCGGCTGATTTGTTAGAGCCTGCGTTGTATTTAAGCGTTTATTCAGCGCTTTTCTTTTATTTATTAAATGTATGTACACATTTATAAACTTGGAATTCTTTTTAGCTTTCTTGAATTTCTTTACCATACGCTATGCTGCCCACTTTTTTGTGTGTGTGGCAAGTGAAACATTTAAAAAGTAATTTTCTGTGTACTTGAACGTGTGTAAATATGGGACATGATGAGCTCAAAGCAAATATTGAATGAAGTCTGAATACAAGCGACGACAAGAAGTGCGTCGCGAGACAAACATGCCTGTAGGAAAACTAACAATAGCAAATTACTTATATTTCTAAAAGTTATAAGGGAAATAAACTACAGCAAAAAAATTGTAAAACGTTAACTTCGGTTGCACCGAAACTATAATACCCTTCACAGGGGCATTTCTAACATCATAAAAGGGTATAAAAAAATATTTATTTTGATTTTGGTCAGCCAGTTTATATGACAGCTATATGATATAGTGGTCTGATCTAAAAAATTTGTTAGGATATTGTAGTGATACCTTGAATAATAATCTATACCAAATTTCATGAAGATACCTTGTCAAATAAAAGTGTTTTCCATGCAAAGACTTGATTTTGAACGTTCAGTTTGTATGGCCATAGTAGTCCAACATCAGCGGTTCCAACAAAAGAGCAGCTTCTTATATAGAAAAAAACATGTGCAAAACTTAGGATAGATATCTTAAAAACTGAAGAAATATTTCGCATATATACTGACGGATGCGTATACTATTGCACACATAAATAACGAAAAAGTGATAGATAATTTGCTCATATTTAGAATATTTCTTACAGGGTAGCATGCCAGGTTTATAAATGCAAACAATTTCAACAATATATCTAGATATATATTTGTATATACAATATTTAAAAATATATATACATATGCATCTTGACTTGGGCAAATAATTACTTGCGAAATTTCAACAATTTTAATGAGCTGGAAAAAAACTTGAGTGATAAATCCAAAACTAACAAAACAAGTCAAATAATTAGCACGAAAGTCGCAAATGAAAAGCAAGAATTTCGCAAGTTAAACGCGTAAGTAGATAATCTGAAGGTTCTGGAAAATCTTAGCGAAGCATAAACGTTAAAAGAAATATTTCACATATTTTTTCAAATTTTTTTATAAAACACTTTTTAGCATTTAGCAGATATTTTGTGCGTTGGAAACTCTGAGAATATTTTCAGCTCTATAATATAACTGAGTATATTAAAACCATAGTGCATATAGTGCGAAGTCTAGAGCTCACATAGGTATCTATGTAAGCCTAACACGCTGAAAATGTAATGTCTAAGTGTAGATTATACTTATCGCTTGACAAACATAGCTAAAAAACTCTTTGGGAGCATTTTCGGCAAATGTCCATTGGCCATGCGGATATCGCTTAGCATTTAAAAGGGGCTTATATACTCTATATATACACTATAAAAAGCACATAAAAATAGAAGCAGCAGCTTTTCTATAAACCAGAGAGACTCAATCTCAGCTTAATCTCAATCTCATAAAATGCATACGTAAATAAGTGACTCAGCACATCATGCTGATTATTTACTTATATGTGGTATTTGAGAGGGGCTCTGACGTTTTCTTCGGGGTGTTACAAACTTCTTGTCAAATTTATTATATGCTGTTCAGGGTATAAAAACAAAGTGCTAAATTTTACTATTTGGAGTTTGAAAAACGAATTTTACTTAAAAAAAACAGAAAAGTCACAACCAACCTACAACTAAAAGCGCAGTATTGTGATCAACCAACAACAATGTCACGCAACAACAACACTTAGACCATTGCATTATTAAAAAGCAAATCCATTTAGGCCAAACATTAGACAACAGACACTCGAAGCTTTTAGCGGCAGCAAGCATGCAAGTAGACCAACTGGCCACTCATCGGCAGCGGCCACAACCAGCGGAAAGCGAGCCATAGCCGTCGTAGCGATGCAGTCAGCGCCAATGGTCAAGCAATTGTGGAGCGCAGTGTCTTTAATAAACAGATGTGGCTGCGTATTAGCGCCATTCTAACGCTAGCCCGTCTATATTTACGCATATGTGTGTATGTGTGTGTGTGTACGGCTGTGTGCAACTCTTGCATTCAACTGCCATTTAACCACTTAGCGAAATTACCGTTACACGTTGCTTACTCCACATCATGCAATCAAACTCAACCTGTGTGTATATCCATCATTCGACGCGCCGCTGACGAGACGACAAGTGCATGAAAGCGCGGCCATTTGGCTATTAGTCGAAAGCTAGTAATGAAGATTGCATTTGCTGACAAGAGACATACATACAAACACACATATATATGGTAGGAGAGTGGAGAGAAGGCAGCAGAGAATAGAGTGGAATTTGAATGTGCAATGGAAATGAAATAGAAGTTTGGACTGCGTTCACACACATACATATATATATATGCTTACATACACACACCTACACATTTATTCGCCTAACTGCTTATATGTGTCCCACGAGTTGTCTTGGTCAACTTTAACTCTGTCTGTTTTCATGAAAAAATTTCCAGCGCTTCCGTTGACTCTAGCATCCTGCTGCACCTACGTTTGTATGTCTATGTGTGTATGTATACTTGGCTAAATATCTACAAGCAACAGCACAATTGGTGTTGGCACTGTTTACTTTTCAATTAACTGCAATTTGCTTTTAGAATTGTTTTCATTTCTTCTTTTTTTTCTAAAATTTTACTTGCCAAGTTTTCATTTGTTTTTCCATTTTCTGCATTGTACAAATAATGTTTTGTGAAAAGTGCTGAAAACGCTTAAGGGCAAATGCCAATCAAGCGTTGTTCTATAGACAATTGGTTAGTCGGTTAATGATGGCATTTGATGACTTTTGGATTGGTGTATTGTATTGCCGCGAATTGTATTGGTTTTGTGGCAGCAACAATTTAGTTGGACTTAATGGTGGTGGGTAGAACTATTTTTCGAGTTCAAATTAAATAACTTTGCTACGAAGAAGATGTAAAATGGAAAAACACAGTAAGTCAGAAAACATGGCATATTTTCCGTAGTTTTTTACTTAGTCCTGCAAGATGAATTAGTTGGCAATGGAAGTGCTGGAGACTAATTATGACAAATTAATTCCAGCTCCAAAAACCAAAACCGAAACCAAAAAGATCCAAAAATTGAGCAAACTGTCAACTTTCAGATAGTTATATTAGCACATTTAATATGGAAGAGTCTAGGAGTGCCAGAGCACACTGGGACTTCTGAATTTAAAACAAACAGACTTTTGAGGGTCTTATTGCAGATCATGACTTTATAGGAAGTACATATATGACTCCGTACATCAGTGTGCTTTCATATTTACTGATAAATGCAGAGACCTTTTGGAAGTTTTAGTTGGCAGTGCTGTTGGTCTAAAAACGCTATAAGATGTCACAACCTGAAAGCACTCCACACACTCTCTCATGTCAGAGAATGTAAATAAATTAACTTCTCGCATGTCAGAAATAGTAAGGGTAATTCGCTTGTTACGCAAAGTAAAAATTAACGAGCCAAAATCTAGAATACAGTTCGCGTTTAAGCCACAAAAACGGCGCCTCCTGTCAGGCCAAGCGTAAATTAAGTTCGCACACTGAAATTCGTTATTTTTCTGTTTATTTCTTGTTTTATATATTATAGTGTCAATATTACTTATAGTATGTGCTCTCAAAGTTTTTTTTTTTTTAATTTACTTCGCGTTTATTTTCATTTCAACATTTTCATTACCAGTCGGTTTGTTTATTGTTTGTTTTTACTCTGTTGCACTCGCACTTCGCACTCAGCGTGCTATTGTCAATAAATTTGTTCAAATTTGTTTTTTTTAACAACAAACATATATATACAAAGTTCACTGAATTCTTTCGGAAAATATTTTTTTCCGCCTTCATACACAATATTTGTTTTCTTTGTTTTGATAAACTTTCTCTAAGCACAAACAAAGTGTGTGCATATACTTGTACCATTCAGCGCTGACACTTGACACTTGTCAATCGATCTGCAGCTCTAGTGGTCAGTTTCCCAAGTGTCAAAGTAATTTTAATTTTAAATTTTCGTTTTTATGCGTTTTCTTTTCATTTACAGCTGCGAAGTGCTCAGCTTTCTTTAGTTCACTACAAGTGCTTTTTAACGTTTTTACACCATTGAATTGTTAAACATTTCAATTTACTCACATTTTTTCGAAAAGTTTCGTACATTTATGGTACATCTATTATTCTGGCATTACAAACATTTCTTTAACCTGCCTTACTTTCTTCTTGCCATAAAACAAAGTATTCACACATTTACCCCATCCAAAGCGCATACACACTTGTTGTTGTTTCGTGGTGTCGGCGCTGTTGTAAACACACTTGAAAACGTCAAAATGCGCTAGAAAACTAACAGCTACAACAACAGCAACAACGCTACATTTTGACGTACATTCCCGTGACAGCTGAACATAGTCACACAACAATCGGCTTCCAAAAATCACTTTTTTTTCCGATTTGAGTGGAATTGTACGTTCGCTTTTTGTATGCTGTGTATGTAAATAAGTTTATGTGTGTAAATGTTATTTATACTGGAATTAATTCTGACATCTTGGCGTGTGCCATTAAAATTTAAATATGTTAATAAGTACAAATGTATATGTCTGTGTGTGTGTGTATTTTCTTGTTTTTTGTTGACTTTGTCAATTTTGTTAGTATCCGCCTTTTTACACCAACTTTCTATTTGACTTGTGTTATTGTTTTTTAATGCTCAGTCAATAGTAATGTTCTTCTTCGTTTTTTTTTTGTACTTTATTGTTTTCTTCACACTAATTGTTTGGGTAGCACTGAATTGAATTTTAAAATATTAATGGGGAATTTAAAGAGTCTTCGCTTTTCAAAATTCAATTTAAAAATAAGTTACAATAAAACAGCAAATATAATAGATTATTTGTCGTCGATGACAGTATAACTGAAATGTGCTTAATGTACTGAAATATTCAACTTTTGAAAGGGCAAGTCGCTTATCTATATGAATATTATAAAGAAGAAAGCTTTGGTTGTTTGTTTGTTTGAATTTGAGAAGCTCCGAAACTACTTGACGGATTTGGAAAGTTCGTTCATCGTTTGGTCAAACCCCACACAACTCTCTCCGGTATACATAGCTTATATATTTTATTTTCAATAAAGTAAGAGATCCAAATACGCCAATATACGACATAATTTTTAGTCTAACCCCAACAATGCCTATCAAAAATGTTCAGAAAGCACTCCAACAATTGCTGCAAGATGAACGATGCTAAAAGCAAGTAGTTTAGTAAACTTCCTGCGTTCTACTCTAATCCAGAAGGGCAGTCGGACAGGCGCACTTTTCTATTGAAACTCAAGTGGTGAATCTGCATATAACACAATTCTTAACCTAAATCTAAAACCTTAAGTTATCTGAAGTCAACTGAAAGTTTATTTTTTTACTAAAATAAGGTAACTAAGTATTTTCTGTTTGGTAAAATATCATTTATTTATTGCAAAATTAACATGATATGTTTACCTTACAAGTCAAACCAATTAGCACAACTTAACATTTCTACACAAGAAGAAGTCAATTATTTAAATAGTTAATTACCCAAACCAAGGTAATGAACTAATCAACTCATTAATAAAAACTAATTAATTTGTCAACATCAAAATGACATAAGTATATATCGTATTCTATAAAACACGATGAAAAAAGTGACAGTAGTCGAACAATGACTGCCCACGTCAAATTAATTGTTGCCAATTTGCTATATAGTTACAAATGAGTATACTGCTCTACACATACCATATATGGTGCAAATATATGTACAAAGTGTATAAGTTAATAAACATTTTCAGATTGAAAGCTGTGTTAAGCATGCGACATAATCACGTTCAGACAATTTGTAACGCAATACAACGTGTGGTGAAGACAATAATTAATATTCGTAAAATATTCACTGTTAATTAAAAATATATATATATTTATACACATATAGCTACATTTACATAGCGGATATGTATAATTTTATGTATACAATGCGTAATTAATCGCTTATAGTAGGTATGTTAACAAAAATTTCCTAGAGGGCTCGCTATCAAATCAGCTGTCAAAGTAAACACATGCTGTTGACACTTACATATTTGGTCAAAATACCATTAAAAGGCTAAAATAGGAAAACTGTTTAGTGAAACGGAAATCTATTCATAAGAAAAACATTATCAACGATTAGGGTAATTTCTTGCTCAACGAAATGGCTGTCAAATCAGCTGTCAAAAGTTTTGATATTTATGTTCAGCATATTTAGGCAAATATCATGGCAAAGCTTTATTCGGAAAATAGCTATTTATTTTCCAAAAACGTTATCAATGATTAAGAAGATTTCTTACTTAAAAAATTGCAATGAAATCAGCTGTCAAAGTTTTTGACATTTATGTTCAGTTTCTTTTGACCAAATACCATGAAAAGACTTAAACCAACTGTCAAAGTTTGTGACATTTTTGTATATTCAGTTTATTTTGACAAATTACCATTCAAAACGTTAATTGGAAAAATAACAAGAAAATGCAAATTTGTTTCAAAAAATCATTTCAAGCGATGAGGCAAATTTCTTGTTTAAAAAATTGTCTCATTTTGAGTGAGTGTTATCTTACGAAGGCTTTTCAAACTAATTTGCATTCAGAAAAAATAACGGCGTATATTTTTCTATAATTTTTATATACAAGAGGTAAATATATACGACTAAAATTATTTTCAAGCACTAAAAAAAAATTTCGAAACTAATAATACCAAAATATTGGCAAACTCTATAATTTTCCTGTGCTTTTTATATATATTTTTTATTAAAGAAATCCATTAAAGTGGATCAGCAAATTTCAATCCTCTATGCGCTAAAACTGCTATTTCTGTCTGCACGACTTTCTGATGCCAAGATTAACATCAGTTTTAAGTTTCGAGTTCAATTTCCGTTTAAGTGTCAGATATAACGAACATAAAAGAGATATGATATAATAGATATGGTAATTTTTTTTGGGCATGAACCACTAAAAGAGAAGAAACACTATAAAAAAACTATTGTAAAAATAAAATTTGTGCATGGGTACCTTATATGTATTAAAATTTAAGCTGATATGGCAATGTTTATTCAATTCAGGCCTAAGAGGTGGATGTAGTATAGGCAAGCAAATATTTTACTTAAAAAAAAAAAATTCTTAACATAAAAAAATACTACCAAGAGCTTTAAGAAAACCTACTATTGAAAATACTATTTGAAAAGAGTTGCCAACTGTTTATAAATTTCAATCTACTAGCAAAATCAATCAAAATAATAAGAGAATCGAATTATCACCAAAAATTTATTAAACCTATTAAAGCGAGAGAAAAAGTTTGAAGATTTTACAATATTTTTATAAAGGTTGCCACATGTTTACATTTTTCGGTTACCTAAATTGTTAAAATATTACAATATGACCGCAAAATAAGCAGATTTCAGAAGGTGTTGGTAACATTTTTAAAAAGGTTTACCAGCTGTTCTAAAATTCTTTGGAAAAAATTATATAATAACATCAATATCGATAGTTTTGGTTAACATTTCTATGAAGCGTTACCACTTGTTAGAAAATTTTACAGAAAAAAAATTAAAAATAACACCAATATTGGAAATTTATAAAAAAAAAAAACAAATTTGTAAAATTAAGTATATAAAAATTAGATTTTTAAGAAAAAACATTTTTTGAACAAATATTTATAATAAAATTAATTAATGTTATTTTTGCCCTCTTTTTCGTTTCATTATTTGATAATTAATTTGGCTGCTATTTGGACATTGGAAAATTATTATGTTTTAATACATATAACATAAAAGGTAATAAAAGTTATACTTTAAATATATCATAAGACTTATATTTAAATTTAAATCAATATTAAGGAATATTTAAATTTAAATCAGTTATATTGGTATTTAATTATCGGTTATATTTTCTATTCAAAATTTAAAAATTGTAAGAGATCCAAAATAATGCTTCACTCAGCCTCAATCAAACAGTTCTCTTGTCCTAAACATAAATGATATAAATGTATAAATGTTATAAAATAAATAAATGAAATAAATATTTAAGGCTCACCCTGTATAATTATACAACTGCATTTCTCACAAGCACCACAGCAATGATTTATAATAATTCTCTTGCTATATGAGATCTAGAATTGTGACTTCTAAGTAATGACCACTAAGCGCATTGGTCACACAACAGTCAGATAAACTCAAAAACAAAAGAATGAAATAAAATAAATTGAAAAACAGAAGAATACAAATGTGTTTGTGTACTAAATATTTCATATTTGTGTAAAACATGCTTTAGTTTGTTTGAAGAGTCCCCACAGCAGAGCGAACTGCGAAGCAAAGCATGAATAATTGTCAAAAAAATAGCAAGAAAATCAAAAAATGAAACGAAAATTTGACGAAAGAGCTTTTGCTAGTGACAGCAAATAATTTGTTATCATGATGAACTAAGCGCTGACAGACCCCTGTGGTTGAGGGGATTGAGTCACAAGAAATAAAGAGAGTGCAATAGAAAGAGTGGTGGGAGAGATTAGTTGCAGAATTGTAACAAAAGTGGTATAGGTGGTAGAAGGAGGAAGATATTGTTATTTGGAAACTGAAAAAAAAATTAAAAAATATATGGAAATATAAAATTAGGAAAAGTAAAATACTAGGTATGAATAAATGTTGCAGAATGAAGTGATTATTTAAAGAAATAAAGCAAGTAGCAAGTGAATATTGTCCAACTAAGGCAAAGCAAAAAGTGTAGGTTTGTGATTTCGTATAACAAAATGAAATTAGAATCTTTGTGCTAAGTGAACCTTAAAACCAGATTATGCGTACACATTTTGCTTTAATCAGTTTTTTTCCCCTTACCGTGCTTCTTCCCACCGTGTGCCCAGCTTAAGTATCGACAAAAGACTAGCAAAAATGTACATGAGTCATATAACAATGAAATTCTGTGTCAGCAAGTGGTCAAAATGATGGAGTACTTGACTTAATAACCAACAACTACATACGATATCCAAATAAAACTACGAAAGCGTGGGACAACTTTATGTTTTTGGTTGCAAAGTTATTATTTCTGCGTATGTTTATGATAAGTTACGCAATTCTCAGTAGCAAAGGAGATTGATTGAATAAGAACATGTTGTAAGCCACATATACACAAAGCAACAATAATAAATATCGTTAAAGAATAGTATGAAATAAAACGCAGACACGCATTATTATCCGCTTGAAATTCTGTTTTCTTAAGTACATAGGTGTTTGGCTAAATATCCATAAGATAACGGCGTATATCTAAAAAAAATAAATCATATTATGTGATGTAAAATATATATTTCCGGCATAACCATTTTCTTCCAGTTCATTTGTTAATGTTTAAATTAATGACTGGACTATGATGTTGTGTCAGCTGCCTGTATTACGACTAAAATTTTACATATTCATGCAAGACTGAAGATGCTGTACGTAAAAATTATAAAAAAATGTGTGTTTTATAAATTAATGATAGTGGTTTACACACGCGTCATGAATTAATCATAAAAAGTTTGAGAACACTCGTAGAAGTATTAGGGTGGGTCATATGTGTGGTGAAATATTTTTTATGATTTATGATTTTTACGCCAAAGACTTAATAGCTTGGAAGTAACACATTTTTGGGAGCTTTAGACTCTCCTTTTTTTTATAATTTCGAACCAAAAACACAAAATATTGAAAGCTTACCAGCTCGTTTAAATTTTAAAGTAAAATAAATTCATAAGAAAAAAAATTATCAAAAAAATTAACATTGCTTCAATTTATCGAAAAAAATAATGAAGGGAGTTGCCAGATGTTTCAGAATGTTAATGCAATAAAATTCACGACATGAATGAATTTTAACAATTTTTTATCAAACTGAAGTGGTTAGAAAATGCTGCAGGTATATTATGTGATTGTTGCCAGCTTTTCAAGCATTTTTTATTTCATCAAAAAAAAAAAATGTTTTTAAAAGATTTGCCACTTATTAAATTTATAATAAATACAATTTTTTTTCTTTTTTGCTTTTCTATTTTTTCATATTTTAATACGAGCATTTTTATTTTCAAGAATCCATTCGCTATTTACACATTAAATTTTAAGCTTAAAAAAAAAGGTTGCCAGCTAGCTGAAAATTTTAAGTCAAATACATTCATAAGAAAACGCATAATATAAAACTGGTTAATTTAACAATGCTTCTAGTTGAATAAAAAAATTAATAAATGAGTTGCCAGCCGTTTCGAATTTTTATTTCAGTGAAACTCTTGAGATGAATGAATTGTTACAATATGGGTATCAAACTAAAGTGATTAAAGAATGCTTAAAGCTGAAGATATTTTTGGAGCGTTACCACCTTTTTAAGATTTTTTATTGCCTCAGAGCCCAACAGTTTTAGGAAGAATTGCTGGAAAACTATTTTTTGAAAAGCTTTGCCACCTTTTTTATTGAGTAATTTTTACAAATAATTATTTTTTATAATTTATTAATTTCTTAAAATTCATGAAATATGTATATTCCCCCAACCCCCCCGTTTTTATGTTTTCAATTTCTATGTTTCATGCTTAAATTTTTATTTAAAAAAATGTTCTTTCCAATTCACGCACATTAAATTTTTCCCATAAAAATGTTATGTTTCTGTTTTTCTAAACCAAATATCTTTCGCATCTTTACCCACAGTATTTTTTCATTTTTCTTACTAATGCGGACACCGTGACCATTACCAAAAATGCCATATAAAATTTTTGATTTATGTCTTTCGGTTGTAAATGAAATACCTTTTGGCCATAAAACGCTTTTGCTGCTGCTATCGCATGTGTTAGTGCACATGTGTGTGTGTGTGCTCATGCGTAACAAAGCAGTTGAACGCGATTTATTATATGTAGTTTCTTAAATACTCAGACGCTTAACTTTTGCCATTTGATTTGCCTTATATTATTGTAATGTTTTCATTTTTACACACGAACATGCACATACATACTCATACACATATTAATACACATGCACGCCCCCAGTAAAGTAAACAAATGGGCTTTTCAATAAATGACAGCGTAAGACGGCAGCAAAAGCTTGTCTAACTGTAGCTACCAGCAATAACAAACCAGCAATCAGCATTGGCATTGACAGGCAGTATTATGGTGTACAATCACGTCATTGACAGTGAGGCGGTCAAGTTCAAATGACTTCAATATGCTAAAATATATATAAACACATGTACATATATATATATATACATATGTATATTCGTGCCCACCGAATAGTATTCCATACAAGAACTTAATTTTGATAATTCAGCTTCTATGACAGTCGATGACTTCCGATGTCGACGATTCCGACAAATGAGCAGCTTTTTAAGGAGAAAAAGACTTGCGAAAAATTTCAGAACGATATCTCAAAACGGAAATAAAAGTTCGCGTATGTACAGACAGACAAACGAACAAGCCGCACTCAGGGCATAAAAGGGCCCACAAATAAGTAACTCAATAAATTTTACTAAAATTTAGGTCATTGGGAATTTCGTTTAGTTTATGAACCTCAAGAAGCCTAGTCAGTCATTCAATTTTCTGATAAGACTGTGAAATCTAGCTTTTGATTCAGGCTTAATTGTTTACTACTGTAACTGAACTAAATTTTTAAAATTAATGGTAGTTCGATTATTTTCCATATAATGTTTAATAGATGCAATAGATTTCATCAATTCGATTTAAGCATGCAGTCTTCTCTATACGTATATACTTTCAAAGGAAAAAATACAGTCCAAACAGGTTGTAATTGAAAAAGCACTCAGACTAATTTAATAGTCATTTATTGCTCTCGTACCTTTTCACAAACAAGTATATATGTAGGTTTACAAGCTATCAAGAAAGTGTAAATTTAATTCACAACTTAAACACCTGCCACACATATCCATCACCAGCAATAACACTACACAGTGCAACAAACAACTACCGGAGCAATCCTTTAGAAAAGAACACACATAAACTGAAGAAGAACACGCCCGCAGGCATAGCGCTACAAACTTATATATGCGAGAGTGTGTGTGTGTAAATTTCAACATTTAATGAAGGATAATTTTTCACTGATTTTTATCAAGTACAAATGTAATTAAATCCATTTAAAGAGGAGTGTGCAATAAAGCTACTGCAAGCATGCAACATTTTAAGTGACTGCACAGCAAAAATAGCAAACTACACGCTAGAGGCGTGACTACAAATATACAACACATATATGTAAATATATACATACTATATATATGTATATAGATAAATGTATATAGAACTGGCATACCAATATGCAAGTAGTTGAAGGGCACTTAGAGCATGGCGAGAGAAAACACTATAAAATAGCGTAGAAAACTAGCTGCTAAGGAATCAATTGTAGGCAACGTGTTTGAATGAAGTCAGTTTATAAAGCCTTGTTGCAATTGGAGTATGCGATTTTACCAGGTAGATAGTTGCAGATTTATAGTTAGTTGCTAGAGAAAATAAACGGATTTAAAAACTGAGGCAAATGAAGAAAAGTTAAGTTAGTTCTCAGATCAAAATAACTAAAAAAACATTTTGTAATTTCATAAAAAAAAAAATTAATTAATTTATATCCGGTTAAGTAAAAATAGACAAAATAAAAAATAAATACAAATTTTTCTTTAAAAAACACAAATAATTCTCTCCGGCTAAATAAAAATTAACTCTCGTAGTAAATCTGCCATAACCTCAAATTAAATACACATACAAATCAGAACGACAAAAGTAGAGAGTATAGTGCAATAGGCCAAAACATGCTCCATTGGTATGAGGAAGACTAAAATCTTTGAGGTAAGAGGAGTCGAGCAGCATAAAATTATGATAATAAGGTAGCTATTGAAACCTTCTAATCTTTACTAGCTAGTGTTACAGTCACCTCTGTGTTATTTTAAGATTAGTCGTTCCTCAGACAGCTTCCAAACTCATCACGTCAGAAAATGTAGTGGAATAATACCTACATTAAACGATAGAACCACAAGCAAAGTTCTTTAAAATTAAAAAAACGCAGAAACTTGAATGCTGAAGCATAATTTATAATCTCAAAATATCTTGTACATAGCATGGCTCTAAAAACATGAGTATTGAAAAGATGTCAAACGATTAGAAATTTCTTAAGCGATAGTAAGAGTGAAATATCGCATATCGGAATCAAAACGATCTATCAGAACCAACTTAAAATCATTACTTTTTGAATTTCCATCAGGGAGATTCTCTTTGGCCTACTTTATTGACGGAAGGCATTTACCGAGTTTTATCGAACGGGTAGATCGAGAGAAATTATCAAAAATATTGCGTACTTTAAGAAATATAACGCATATTGAATTTTAAATTAGTCTCACATGAAGCATCGACATAAAATATACCACAATTTTTGATGCAGATATGGTAACACTAAAAGTAATTTTGAGTAGAATATGATCAGCAGTATTAATTTCCCAATCACATTTCTTTTAAACTTATTTCTTGTAAGTATTCTACGTCGATCTAATTATTACTTATATATCACTATCATTCGGTAGCATTTAGATTCACGAATTCAATAACTTAATCGAGTAAGAAAAATTAGTCGTGATTTAATATGGATCCCAAGCCATTATAATCTCCAACTAACCCATAATAAATATATATACTATCACTTTTTTTATTTTTTAGCAAACCTTAGCCACACCCAGCATGCTTTGCATACCTCCTTGGCTAGCAATTTAATAAACGATTGCATATTTTACCCGCTATCCACGCCAAAGAGCGGCAATACATCATAAGCTCTAATTAGTGGGGTATAAGCATAAATTAACTGCTACTTTAGCTGAGTGCCAGCACTGTATTGCCTTTAAAAACGTGAGCGCAGTGTGGAGAGGGTGATCGCCCGTTTGTAGATAGCAGAAATTATGTTTTTGAGCTAATATAAGTTATGATTATATACAAGACAAGATAACCCATTATTAACTTGCGACGTTGGTGTAGCATCAGCAGCCACCAACAGTGTGGTCCTTAACCCACACTTAACTATATATTATATAAACTATTTCCGCTCCAGCACTATTATTTGGCTTCGTAAGCGTACACTGCTTTTCGTTCGAACAGAAGCTTCTACGTTGTTTAACTGCTGCCGTTATTTGCCTTCTCTTGCTTGGGGTAAATATTTTACTAGGAGCCAAAGTAGCTGCTGCATTATGTATAACCCATGCACTTGTTTACCTATATATGGTATACATTGTTATACCCAGTGGGACTTCATATTGCTGGGTATTAAGAGTTTAGCTTTCTTTAGTAGTAAAAATACTTCGAGGTGAAAAATAGTCAGCTATTATCGGCCAAGGTCCCTTGAGAGAGTGACTAGTAAGACTGCACTAGACCTCGCTTATTGATCGTTTTGTAGAAGCTCCAACCATTCCAAAATCTATCATAAAATATTTTCTCGATCTAGATAGATAAAAATAGCTCATCACTGGTTTAATAGAAATAATGTTTAAGAAGTTAGGCCTGTATAGAGACCCAAAAAAGTCTTAATGTATTTTGGAAGTAGGCAATCGAATTTTTTTTTCTAGAAAAACAGATTAGCCCTAAAGGATAATAGCATACAAATGTTCCGTTCTAGCGATAATCAATACTCCAACCGAACTTATTGAAGAGCAAGAGATATTACGGGGTATCAACAGGCTTTGTTTATTTCGGTCTGTAATCAAAAAGTGATTGATATTTTGCATTCGATACCAGTTCCGTGGTTTGCTCCTCTCTGATAATAAGTTTGCTCGTTCGTCGGAGCGCTGTTCATAGGGCGAGGCTCTATATTCCTTCTAGGCACTATAGGAAAATATATATATGTATATCAAAGAATAGATTGGATCTAAGATTTCAAAGATTGTAAGACTGATATTAATCCATGTAGGTCAGACTATGCCTCTTTAACATCAGTAATATAACAAAACAATTATTGCTTGCTAATTATCTAATCAATTCTAGTCGAGGAGCACTTGTAGTTAGCAGCTCATTCTTTATTGATTTCAAAGCTGATCTCCTAAACACGCTACTGGGTACTACTCAATTTGCGTAGTAAGCATATGTATTGCTTTACATCAACTCCTTTGCTGTGCGCTCTGTACCTCCTGCTGAACTTGGTTGCACATTTAATGATCCTGGTCATTACTTCTTAACTCTTTGCAGCAGCTATTTATTGCTGCAACTACGGCTACATACAATGTAGAAAATAACTAGTAATTATTGTTGTTGCCACCGAGCAGTCTAGCAACATCAACAGCAGTGTCTATGAAGTAACGCAGTAACAACAACTACAACAATAGGTAAAAATTTATAAACTGGCTATAGTAATACTACAGCGCTGCTGTATAGCTATTCTAACTGCTTACCGAACAACCAACCAACGAAGCAACTAACCAACCATCGAAGCCATTAGCCGTAGTCGCCCCTTTCACCTGCTATCTTTCGCACAATCTTTGCAACTGCTGCCTTCATCTGCACTTTTCACTCAATCGCTGTGTTAGCCCGCACCACCACCGCCCGTCTATTTATTGACTTAGTATCAACGTTTTACTATATTTTCTTTTGCTGTTGCTGCTGCTGTTGTTGTTTTAAATAGAGACGCACCCAAAATCATTTGTGCACGACCACGGCTGCCCGAGTGCCTCAACAGATAGGTGGATAGGTAGCGAGTTCATCGCTTCCGAAGCCGCCCATTCTGTTGTCCACTCAGCTACCTCTTCGATGGCACTTGGCTACTGCTGTTCAGATTAGTGTGCCGATTGTGTTGACTAACTCTTGGTAGGTGTGTTGCTTAATATTTTTTTTTTACCTTTCTTAAGTTTGTTTTTGTTTTCGCTGGCTTTTACTACCGATTTACTACTATTTTACTACTTTGCTGCGCTCGGTGCGTGTAAATATAAATGGTATTTTCAGCGTGATAAAAATGTAATTAAATGCGCTACTGCACAAGTGAATGGCTGTTGACTGCTGGCTGTATGCTCTCGTGCTCCCTTGACTTTATTAGCTTCGTGCGCATGATCGTTCAACTGTTCGGTAAATGATTGCTGGCTTTTATTGACCTATCAGGCTTTGAGGTGCGTATGGATTATGTACGATTTCATTGACTTTGCCTAAACTTTGATTTACAGTTTTCGTAATTCGTAGTTCGTTGTGCGTTATCAGTCTTGGCAAAGAAGTTTTATAGTTTTCTAAATTTTTGTTTGTCACAGAGTGCTTATCTGGACCTATAAATAAGTTTTCAAAATTGTACTTCACCAATGTTCGCAAACAAGTTTTTAAATCCAATCTAGGATATTATCCAAAAATATGCAAGTGTTTGAGGGATACTTAAGAAATAAAGAGAGAAATAGAAAGGAAGTGTAATATACCTATATATGTGGGTATAGAAAAATAGTATGTGAGAGAGAGAAAAGAAGAGGAGAGGTACAAAAGCAGAAAAATTCAATACATGATATTGATCAACTTATAACCTAGAGAAAAGCGATTCTAAAGTTATAGTTCCCAGTAATTAATTTTTATCTTTATAAGTTTTTGAATAGATAATTTTATTTACATTTATATCAATTCTATAAGGTACCATTTTCTGTTTCTGTCACAAGTTATATTCCGGTTCTATTCGGTTCGTCATATATTTATTTTTATAAGCTTTAATTATTATTATTTGCCATAAACAGCCACTTTCTGTTTTTCAACCTGTTTCTGTTATCGATTCTGTTTTTCTGTCAATCTTTCTGTCACTTAATAATTTTTGTCATATTTTTCAAGAAAGCATATTCTGCAGATATATATTTTCTGTTTCAAATGTGGTAAATTTAGTTTCTGTTTCATGCTGTTTATGCAGCACAGAATATATTCAGCGCTGTTGTCGTTTCTGTTAATAAAGCAGTCTTTAACTTATATTTCAGCTTGCTTACAAACATACTGTCCAAGTATAAAAATTCTGTTTCTGTTTACAATTCTGTTTTCATGCCGTTTGACAACTGAATTATTTTCTGTTCATATGAATTGTGTATAATTTGTAAACACAAAGTTTGAGTTTTTTGCAGACTTTTATCTTAGATACTATTTTTCTTAACTTTTATTTTTTTTTCAAGTACACTTAGATCATTAAATTTGCGATTATTCTGTTTCTACTCTGCCACTTCTAATCTCTATATTGTTTCTACCCATTTTACATTAATGAACTAAGTTTTTATGCATTTCTTTTTCACTTCTTTCTAGTAGTTTCCACGCGTTTTACTCTTTTCACTGCCGTCGAAATATGCCCGTGTCGGCTACATTCGAATCTACCCAAGAGTTAATTGCCACTTTAAGTCGCTGTCCAGATTCGTTGCGGTGGTATCTTAAGAAAAGAAAAAGCTCTTAGCGCGTAAAAATGAAATTAAGTAACCTTTAGAATATGAAGAAGTTGAAAGGCAAGTTGTTGTTTTGAGCAAATTATAAAAATGAAATCATAAAATCAGCAATAAGATTATTTCGTCAGAGGCGAAGCAAAATAGTTGTAAGCAGATAAGGCTTTCAGAAAAAAGAAAAAGAAAACATTTCACGGATTTTAAATTTTCTACGCTAAGGGCTTATTTACTACTTGTTTACCTATATAAAATATATGACATCATGCTGTTATTGCAAAAACATAGATGTAGAGAAAAGTAATGGGTATAATAAACATGGACTTGGCTTCCAAGCATGATGCTCCCCCATTCAGATGAAATCTTTTAATGCGGAAAGAATGACATATTGTTTAGATCGGACCACTATAGCTTATAGCTGCCAACCAAATTGACCAATCAAAATCAGAACAAGGATCTTTTTATTCCCTTTTATGCTATAAATAATAGTAATAAAATAATCTGTAAAGGATATTATAGCTTCTATGCAGCCGAAGTTAACGTTTTTTTCTATTTTGATAAAGAAATCACCATTAGAAAAATATATATATGCTTTGAGAATTGGAAGCCTAATATTGTGCAGATTTGAGTTCACATTTTTAGGGACTCGTCGCGGTATTGGTCACAATCTCCCATTGCGAAAACTCAATTATGAAAGGATTAACTTAACCAAACTCAGCTTATTATTGGGGAACCCTCTATAATTATATGCTAATAAAATAAAGACAATCCATAATTCAAAAAGCATATTCTAGAATTTCAAGAACTCATTATATTTTTTTTTCGAAAAACTTCTCTACTGCCAACTCTGTAATATCTCTACCCTTGCCGCTCTTCATTAACGTTGTCATCAGCGCTCCAGCTGTCCTTTCTACACATGCCTCGCTTCATTTCTTTCTTAATTTTATGAGTCCCCGAAGCTTTGGGCAACGCTGAGCCATAAGGTGCCGTGTGACAAATTCTTCTTGAGTATATAATTATGTTTTCATGTATATTCTTACTTCGCGATCTTTTCGCTCGTTTGCGTTGTCAATATTTGACTGATGTTGTGGTTAATTTTCTTTTAATGAAGATGAGTTGGAAATTTAGACTGACAGCAATGTCGATGATGCGACGATTAGTGGGTGTCGTGGCGTTATTTATTTTATTTTCATCGCACACTTGTTTATTATACATTTTTTTTGTTTATTGTGCTGCCTTCGGATTTTCTTTTATTTGGAGCGCATGTGTGGGCTGATGCAATGTTTGTCACTGTCAACTGTTGCATACAACCCACATACATACACACATGTACAAGTATGGCTTATGTGCGCATTCATTTAACTCGGCTGTCAGTCATCCATTCTTTCATTCATTAAGTGCAAGAAATTGAATTGATATTAAGAAATGAGAAATGAAATTTGCAATTTGTGCGACAGTTCGCATTTCTTTGCTTTTGTTTTGCACTTCAATGCAGGCTAATTGAATGAATGATGTAATAAAAATGAGCTAAGTATGTTTGAAAGAAGAAAGGGGTAATATAAAAGTGATCTGGGAATTGTATTCACCGTTATTAATTGAAGTCTTAACGGAAATCTCATCTGGTACTCAATAACAAAAAACTGGTACTGCTCCGAAAAAAAAAATTATCGAGAGGAGAATATAGAGAGAGTAGGAGATGGAGTCAGGAAAGTGTGAGAAGGAAAAAATTTAAAGAGAGAGAAAGGAAGATTGATAGATAAGGAGATGGAGAGAGGGGAGTGTGAGAGAAAGTAAAAGGAAGAGAGAACGGAAAAAAGAAATATGGAAGAAAAATAAATGGGAAAAAGATGCGAAAAAAGGAAAAGAGAAAGAAAAGAATGGAGTGGAGGGAGTGTGACAAAAAAGGAGATTGAGATGGAGAGTGGGCAATGTGGAAGAGAAAAAAGAAAGGGGGAAGGGGGAAAGAGAGAGCGAGCGAGCTAGTAGTGGTGCGAAAAACAATATATTATACCAGTTTATTTGAGATATACCAGCTGCTTGTTCGATTTGACTCTCCAAGGTCTGTATACTGTTAACAAAGTACATTAATTGACAAATCAGAATCGCAAGGTAGCTTGAAGGTTTATAATATAATAACGATAGCTAGAAATAACAATGAAATATAAAGATATTTGTTTAAACCACAATTTAATTAACAAACGTGCTGAAATTCAAAATATGCAAAATATTTGTAAATACAAACCACACAAACAAAAGAAAAGACCTGCTAAGAAGCGAAAAAGCCGCTATAAATAAAATTAGCCGCAAGAAACGAAAAGTTCAGCGCTTTGCAATTTGAAAAATTCACAACAACAAAAACTGCTTGCACACTTAAAATATTCCACATTCCAGCGTCGGTTGGCAATTCTTTTTTTCGTGCAAGTTTTTCTGCGTCTACAGCTTCATCAGAGCCAACTTGGTATGGACAGCTGTTCATTGAGAGCCAACACTGCGGCAACGACAGCGACGACAACAGCGATAAATGATCGAACGATGTTGTTGATGCTGTTGATGAGCTTGATAAGCGTTTGTTGATATCAACACACAAACACACACATGCGCGGCGGTTGCTTTGGCTAATAAAAATGATAAATATGCTATAAGCAGCAAGCAAGCTGTGTTGATGAGCCGAGTGATGAGCAGTTAAATTGAAAAAGAAGTAAAAATGTTATGATGAAGCTATAATACCCTTCTATACAGCTATATGCTATAGTTGTTCGATCTGAACTATTTCGTCGAGGATTACAGCGCTGAATATATGAATAATCTATGCTAAATTTCTTGAGGATATCTCGTCAAATGAGAAAGTTTTCAATACAAAAACTAGATTTTGATTAATCAGTTTGTATGAGAGCTATATGCTATAGTGGTCCAATATCGGCAGTTCCGATAAATCAGCAGGTTCTTTCGGAAAATAGAAGATAGACCGTGCGCAAAATTTCAAATTGATATATCAAGAAAATCGTGACATACATAATATACGCTGTTTAGGGTATAAATATTAACTAGTGAGTGTGTCTGTGTATATATGAGTGTGTGTGTATGAAGTGACTGCGCGCAGCATAAAAATAAATGCAAAATAAAATAAACAAATTAGAGTGCAAGCGCTGCACATGCTGCGACCATAATCAATCAGTTTACAACAACAACATGCCTGCAATAACAACAAGTGAATATAATTGCCAATACAGCAAATAAGTAATATATGTTGCGTCGCTGTCAATGAGTTGGCAAATTGTGTGAATGCATATTTGCATTGCTGCTGTTGTTCTTATTGTTGCGCTACGCGTTTCCGTATTTGCGCGCACGCACGTATGTATTGTATGTGGCAACAATGCAACAATTAAGCGCTAAGAACACAAAGTAATTAAAATTGAATTTATTTTCATTTTCAGCGCCTTTATTTACTGCTCTCATCCGCGCCGCACTCCACTCTTCTTCTTTAATTTATTCCCTACAAATTACATTTTTGTTTGTGCAACATTTTCCAAGAATTTTTCGCGCGCATTGCAAGCAACTCTGCGGCAGCAGCAACACAATTTAAATATCAGCGCCCAAATTAATGACAAATGCAATTATTGTCATCGCCTTGGCGGTGGTGGTGTTGGTGCACAGCGCAACACCTTTGTGCGTAACCTTCTTGCCGTCGCCGCTCTCTACTGCTTACGGTCCGCATGTCACATTGTCTTATTGCTCTTAACAACAACGGCCACATTCAGCATACTAAATGAAAAGGTAACAACAACGATCACCCTGAACAATACGTGCTGTGGACATCTTTGCTGCAGCAACACCGTTAAGACAATAGCTGTGAGTGTTGTGACTTTGATGCGTGCGTGTGCAGAACGCGTGAACGCCTGCGAAAAAATCTGTATGGTACACGCTTGTCTTTCAATTATTGTATATGGCACATCCTTTTCGGCCAAGCTATAAGGGTGCCCTGACAGAATTGCAGTAATGTCCAATAAGAAATCCGTTCATCATATTAGGCTTCCAATCTTCGAAAAGAACGTTATTCGTCTCTGTCAAACTAATGTCCTTTATCTTAGAACATCTTCCTAGAATGGGTAGTTTCGTCCAACTAACATTGCATCCTTTTCGAGGAGCTGAAAATTTGAAGCCACTTGCATCAAATTATCGAAACGGATTTCGAATAGACTTCTTTTTGTAAGGATGAGAGCTGTATACAAACTAAAAAAAAAAAAAAAATAGTGTACGGAGTCTAAACTCTATACCAAAAAGAAGTCTAAAGATTTAAGATCTTTGTACCAAAAATTACTCCAAAAAATCTAGGGTCTTTTATGAAAAACAGTCCTAAAAGGTCAGGGCTCAATAACAAAAACGAGATAGGTAGTCTTAGCTCCATACGGAAAAAACGTCGGAAAAGAAGACTAAGTTCTCTAGGAAAAAGAAGTTATATTAAAGTCTGCTCGTATATCAAAGCCTAAAGAAGCTAAGATCTGTTATAAGAGGTCTAGCACTAGTAGTCGCAACCTAGGCTAAGTTCTGTAGCAAAAACAAGTCTATGATGTCTAATCTCCATAAAAAAAATCTATATGAAATCTAAGTACTCTAAACGAGAAAAGTGGTCTAAGCCCTTTACCAAAAAGCCGTCTAAGCTCTATACAATAAGGGAGGCTAGGTTGCTTCAGCAAAACAACTCAATTCTTAGACTTAACCCTATAGCAAAAATGAGTCTAAGATGTCTTATGTCTATAACAAAAAGAATTTTATGAAATCCAGAAAGTCCTGAAATTTAGAGCTGAGTGGACTTGGCCAAGTATCTCAGCTTTTGAGACATCGATCTTAAACTTTTCATAGGTCTATTTCTCACCAAAAAGCTGCTCATTTGTCGGTACCGTCGATATTGGATATATATAGCATATAGCTGCCGTACAAACTGACCGATCAAATTCAAGTTCTTGTATGGCAAACTTTTTCAGTTGACGAGATATCTTCAAGAAATTCGGCATAGATTATTGCCATATTGAGCGCTACAATAATCGCAGATATTGTTCAGATCGGATTACTATAGCGTATAGCTGTCATACAAAGTATACGCTCAAATTCAAAATAGAGATCTTTTTATACTCGTTTATGCTATAGAAATGCACCTGTGAAGGGTATTATAGCAGAAGTTAACGGTTTTCTCGCTTTTTTTCTTGTTTTTGCAAAAACTGCTATATGAACCAGTCTGTATGTAGATATGTCTATAATGTAAGCTGGTGTCAACTTGCCACTCGCTTACATATTGCGATAGTGTTGTTGTCCTGTTGCGCTTTCCGCATTTAAAACATGTGGCATGTAATATGCGGCTGTCACGGTTAAGTGTCACTGGTTGTAATATTACTTTCATGCGTTTTTTATTTTCTCCATAGCCCTTGACGACCAACAGCAACGGCCTGTCAACACGAAAACGAATTACACACATATTATATATATAGGTAAGTGAGTGTGTGTGTGCGTGTAGGCGTTGGTTACTGCATGCGGTTCATTGCTTGTACATTTTTTACTCGCGCAGGCAATGCCGCTGTGATTTAAATTGTTGACAAGCATTGCATAATGCATTTTTAATAGTCTGTATATCTGTCTGTCTGTCTGCCGGCCTGCCTGCCTGCCTGCCTGTTTGCTGCGCGCATGCGAAACACTCAACTAAAGCGTAAAGCACAAAATAATCATAAAAAAGTGAGAAAACGCTGCCCTTTTGCCAATAATGATGTGAATTGAAATTCTTAATGGCGTGAAGTAAAGATTTATGCGGTAAGCGCGACAGAGAGTAAAGAGGCAGAGATTAAATAAGTGGGGTCTGCTCAGAAAGTGTTTTACTTGAGTGCGTATTACGTCCATTTCCATGCACCATATGCTGCCACAACGCCAATAACAAACACACACCTGTTTTCAACACACTTTGCCGGGGAGCCACCAAAGCTCTCCACACGATCTTACTAACCTTCCACTCCACTGCTTTTTGCGCGCATATGGTGCTGCCAGACTTACTGGCTATACTTATGTATATATAATATAATATATGTTGATGGGACCCTGAAGAGGTAGGTAGCAGGTAGCAGAACACCTCTACCGTGTGCTCCACTCACCTTTTTCAGCTCCTTAAGCTGTGAAGTGCTTTTCGCCCGGTACGGTTTTGTCGTATTTATTTGCGCTTATTCTTTATTATGCATACATTTATACCTATGTATATATGGTAGTTGTACTTAATTTCAGCGGCTGGCTAAAGTGCTGCATTGCCGCTTGTTGCATAATGCATTTAAATTGTCAATGTTGCACGACAAAAGGTGTTGAATTGAGTTTTTGACCAATGCATATTGTAGCGATGAGTTGGAATGGGAAAGACATGTAATTGTGTAATACCTCAAAATGCAATAAAAGCTTTTAACTATAAGTAAATGAAAAATGTTTTATATAAAGCTGCACCAAAACAAAGTATAGGCAATTAATTAATTTTTATAGTTTCAACTTTTAACTACTATTACAAGGTATCTTTACAGATGAAGCTTTCACATAGAATTTCATTTACTAAACGTAGACTGTGTTTAAGTCTCATAAAGTAATCTACGAAATTGTTTTGTTTTGGCAACTTTTGCCAATCCTTCTCTACTAAAAAGATGTGATTACATAAGCTTTCACAACAATAGCTCATCTTAGCATTCATTGTTGGTCCTTGCGCACTTAAGAGCTTCCACTGAGGTTTTGGCAGCTATTGCAGCAACTGTTTTATTAATATTATTACTCACTTTATCTGTCTTATTTGACATTTTATGATTTAGAAACACCTATAAAAGCTTTCAAAAGCTTTACTGAATTTTCGGTAGTTATTAAAATGATGGCCAATCTCAACATCCGTAGTAGGCTCTTCCATACTAAAGAGCTTTCACTAAGCTCTCGGAAGCTTTCACTGCATTTTTAAACATTTTCGAACTTATTGCTAGACCAATAAAATTACTCACTTTATTTGTCTAATTTTGACATTTTATGGTTATTAAACACCTATAAAACTTTACTACTTTCTTAAATGCTTCATTTTGCAAAGATAAGAGGTCTAGTTGCAAACGTAAATAGATCATAACAGTAAATAAGGTAGATAAGACTAGCTATACAACACAAAAGCTCAACAAACGCGGTCTTCGATTTGCCGAAGCTTGGTTAAAAGCGAAACGAACAAACAACTAATATAAATCACGTAGGGCGAAATTTAGTCTAAGTTCACTTTTTCATAGAACTATGAAACATAAATATATATAGAAAATATGGTAATTTTCAATGAAAAAAAATAAATGATAATATTAAAAACTGCAAAAAAACTTGTTAACAAAAACAATGAAAAAAAGTTTACGTAAGTCAAGTTATATTTTACGGCAAGTGGCGCGAAAACAATTACGAAAGCAAGGAAGAAAATTATTAGCAAAAACTAACGGTAATATGAGTAGTGTAAAATAGAAAGTCAAAGAGAAAAACTTAGCCATTAGAGAAAGAGCTGCATAGAGACACAAACGAAATGTTGCCACAGCGGAAATTGGTTATGCACCGGAATGCATATGCTGAAGCGGGAAGTGAAGGGAGCTACGCAAGCGCGGCGATAAAAGTTGAAAAGTGAATGCAAATGATGTTTTTTTTTGATTTTCTTTCTTTTTTATTATTTTTCGACGCTGCGTATCAGTTTCAAAGTGTTTTCATACAATTTTAGTTAATTTCTTTGCCAGCCAATTGTGGCTCCCAGCAACTCCGAACTGCAGCAAGATATTTGTTATTTGAAAAAGCGAAAGGAAAAACAGAAAACAAAAAAACAACGACTGCCGCTCTGAATAAACGAAAGCGCAGAGTTGCATGAAAAGCATATGCAAAAAGGTTCGTCTGGAAAACTAAAAAATTGTGAGCGAAAGACGTGGGTGGTAAGTCAATAAAAAGCAAAATGAATTTAATAATAAAAGTAATGGCAAACCAAGTAAGCTGCGGCAGCCTGTGTGAGTTGTAATTGTTGCTGGACAACTTACTTTGGCTTACGTTCCACTTAAGTTTTATATCCACTTCCACTAAATGATTTCTTTCAATATTTTTTATTCGCAAAAGTAGTGAGTTTTTTGTAAAAACTGAAAAGTGAGTTTGAAAAAAATATGTGTTGGTCAATTTGAGAGCAAAATGAAAGAGAGCTTACTGCAGAGAAATAATATAGCATAAAAGGTTCCCACTACAGTTGCACCTACGTAACCATAACGAATTCAGAAGAATATTTATTCGATCAAAGACTGTCAACTCGCCAACATTCCTCAAAATTATTTGGGAAATATTTTCTGGTGTTGAAACAAACCCAAGAAAGGCAAGAACATACGCAACAACCGCATAACAAAGCGTATATAACTGAAAAAACTGAACAGAGAGAAAGAGAGAGAGACAGAGAGAGACCCTTATCACAGTACCACAGCGTATGCTGTAAGCGATGATTGTTTGAGGATCTTTGAAAAACTTCCATACACAATTTACTATTCCACGGAATTATTGCCTATATTTAGCATAATTTTGAAAAAGTAAGAAAGAAAACTTTGTTCCGAATAGCTTCTTTGATGCTTGATTTATATACTGTAAGATGAAAAAATCTAATAATATTTGAAATTATGATACATGGGCAGTAGGCGTGATTGTAATGTCTGAGTAGGTGTAGAAAGAGTTCCTTATCAGCAAGTTTGGTAGGATCTCTGCAACTTTACTTATTTGACTTTGTCTGCGATTTTGAAGCTTATCCTCAGAACAAGGTTGTTTTGAATCAAAATTTATGGGGCGAATTGAAAATTACATAAAAAGTAAGCTTATTGCATGTCAAAAGCTTAAAAAGCTTCTTTTCAAGTTTAGCTTTCGACAGTATTTAAAGATTACACCCAGTGTGAAATTTTGAAAAAATCGTTTTTTTGCATATTTTAATAGTTTATACCTTTAAAAACAAATACTAAAATATCAAACTGATATCTCAAAGAGTTTTTGAGTTAGAACCATTACAGGGTAGCTGCCCAGTTCAATCGGCTTCATCAGTTCTTCATTTTTAAATGCGTTTTTGTTTTCGAAACAGCATTTTTTGAATTGTTAAGTCATTAAAAACTTGCCTCTTGCAAATCGTCCATTCCCCTCTGTAAATGGCGATAATATCGAAAATGTTAAAGAACCAATGCATGAAAATCGTCGCGTTAGCGTCAGTGAAATAGCAGAGGCACGAGGCTTGGATTTATGAATATGACGTCGAAACTGTCCAACAATGTAGCTAATGGCGTACCAAAACTGAGCCGAAACGGAAAAAATCAAAATTCGATAAAGCCACTGAAGACCCTCCTAGCCGTGGCTTATAACAAGTATATGGAAAATTGTATGAAAATTAATGACTCAGGTTTATTTTGAAGGCGTAATGAAGATTTTTATTAAAATACGTGCAAATGTATTCTTTGTCGTTAGTCAGTCAAATTTGATCAGTTGGTATGTATAGATCAAATAGCTCAATATTCAGCAGTCACATGTGTGGCAATGGTAGCCTCAACTTTTTATGGCTTCGCTAAGCTTTCATCAGCAGGTATAGTTTGGCTACTTGCCGTGTTTCATCAATCAACTTTTTGCGTAAAACTTCCTTTATAAAACTTAATTTGCTCTTTTTTCGTTTTTTGCGGGATCTTTTTTTGGTTTTGATTGCCACAAGCCTGCAGGCAATCCAGCGCTAATTTTCTTCCTCAAATATACCATCAGTTAAAGTTGCTAAGCGCTAAGTTAATTTACCGGCTGAATAATAAGTGAAATAATAAAGTTGTATGACTTTTTGAAATTAATTCTTGCATTTATGTTATTTATACCCTAAACAGGGTATAATAAGTTTGACACGTGCTTTTGTAACACTCAGGGAGAAACGTCGGAAACCTTAAAAAGTATTGTATATATAATATGATGTATATAAATGATCTCGAGCTAGTTCCTCAGTTTTAGAGTTATCGATTTGAAATTTTGCACACGTTCTTTTCTCTCCAAGAAACTTCACATTTATCAGAACCACTATCATAGGGCCACTATAGCATAAGGCTGTAACTACAAACTGAACGATCGGCATCAAGTATTTGTATGGAAAACTTTTTAATTTGACGAGGTAACTACAAAAAATTCAGCATGGATTATTGCTCAAGGCAATGGTGCAATTTTCGTAGAAACTTTTCAGATCGGAGCACTATAGCATACAGCTGTCATACAAACTAACCGTTGAAAAAATCAAGTTCTTTAAGGCAACTTTTGTGTTTGTGAAGGGTATTATAGCTTCTATGCAACCGCATTTAAGGTTTTTACTTGCTTTTAATATTTCTTATTGTTGTTTGTTTGCCGCTTGGAGGCGCATATTGGACGCGTGTGTTGGCACGGCTGCCACAATTAACTTTTTGACTAAATTTGCTTAATTTATCATTTGAGCGGTGAAATGTGAATGGAAAACTTTCGCAAAAGTATGCGTTGCGAGCACATACACCAACACCACATTCGGTGTGGTGTGGGTGTGTGCGTGCACTTCAAAAGAACGTGAATTGTGCGGATATGTTTACAAGTTAACAAAAAATGCGAAGAATTTCAAAAATTTGTAGCGGCTAATAAAGCAAAAAGCTGAAAACATGTAGATATGTAACTACATACATAAGTATGTATGTATGCGAAGAATGCAAACAAAAATATGAAAATGAACTAAATTCCATAGAAAGCAGTACGCAAACAGCAATAAAGTGGGCGAGTGTGGGTGAAAGTACAATGAGCATGCCATTACACCCACACCAATGCATAAACATATGCGAATTTCATACACCCACTTACACATATTTGTTTATGTGTGTGTATATTTACATATAATATAGCTGTATGTGATTATATCAAAGCAGTAAATTCTTCAGCTATTGTTTTCTCCCTCACCCATACTTTTTTGCTACTACTTACAGCCAATGATTGATTGACTACATATTTGTCATGTTGCTGTCAGATTTTTCTTCGTCTTTGAATTTGACTACTGGTTTCGGTTTCGGTTTTGGTTTCAGTTTCAGTGTGTGTGTCGTTTTTGTTTTTCTTCTTTTGTCTGCTTCTTCATTGATCTCATGCATATTCTGTTCTTTTTTTTTTTTTTGTTATTGTGAATATTAATTTTCATGCGGCCACCTGTGCAGAATTCTTATTCATCTTTGTCAGTCGGAAATTTGCATGTCTTTGGTTTTCTTTTTAGCTGGCTGACTCTAGTACATCAAAGTTTCTACCTCAATGGTGTACAAAAATTAAAATACAGCTTACTTCTTGATTAGTAGGGTTAGAGCGTGTCTTGTCAAGATGTTTAAAAATTTCATTGGTTTCATAAATGCTTAATATTTATAATTTAAGAGTTTTGTTGTTACTACTATTGCAAGTACTACTTTCTATACCCTACTTTTAAACGATTGATTTTGGTATTTCTATTTTATATTTTAAGAACTTAGAAGTCATTTTCATCATTATTTTCATTTTCACCAGTCGCCATTAGGTTGATATTTTTATTTAAAGGAAAAAACATTTTGTATTTTTTTTTTCACTGTAAACATATAAAATGTAGTTTCACCTAAAAAAAAAAAATATTTAAAATATAGAATTTAAAATTTTGGATATTGCAGAATAGCGCAAAATACTTTGCATAATAATAATAACAAATATTTAGTAACTTTATTAATTTAAATTTTTTTTTTTTCCATCTTTTCCGGTCAAACAATTGGAACTTGAACTAAACAATACAAAAGGTAATCGAAATCTTTCAAATTTTTATATTTTTATTCGATAGTTTCTTAAGCAAGAAATAATTCCTTTAATTCTATTAATATGCATTAGCATACCCTCTCCAATTAAATATATATTTCCTTGATTTTAGGGCACTCTGTTTTGTCAAAACTTTGAGAGCTACTTTATTAGTATTTATTGTGTTTCAGAAGTTCATAAAATGAATTCGCCACTTTACTTAATAGACATAACTTTTACTTAATACATAAGTAAATAAATACTTAAACATCCCTTTCAAAGTACATTTACATATTAATTATGTCTATGTGCAATATATCGCAGTGTTCTGGTCTTATCTGCCTCACTCAACCAATACTATAATGTCCTAAATATCCTGTTTACTGAATCCTCAACTCTGCTCTTTTCTTTGCTTGCAACTTCGCAATTGTACTTTTTTTATATATGTAAAAGTACTTTTTTTTATATTGTTAAGTTTTTATTTTATTTTTATTATACCCTAAACACGGTAAACTCAATTTGCCACGAAGTTTGTAATAACCAAAAAGAAAGGTCGGAAACCCTATAAAATATATGTCTAACTATGTATATTATCAGCCTTGCAAGTTGAGTCAATTTAGCCATGTCCTTCTGTCCTTTTGAAATATCGCTCTAAAATTTTGCACATGTTCTGTTCACCCTAAGAAGCTGCTCATTTGTCGAAATCACCGATAGCGGACCACTATAGCATATAGCTGGCATACAAACTGAACGGTCAATACAAAGTTTTTGTATGGGATAATTTTTTATTTGACAAGATGTCTCCACGAAATTTCGATTGAACTATTTTCTAAGATAACGCAAAAAAACATCTGAAGAAATTTTTGAAATCGGACCACTATAGCATATAGCTGCTATACATCCTAAAGTATCAAAATGAAGTTCTTGTATGGAAACTTCTTTTATTTGAACTGAACGTTTTTTTTTTGTGTTTCTGCTCGCTTTTCTTCTCTTTCTTATATTGTAGTTTTCTGCTATTTTAACAATTGTCACATTTGACACACGTCATTGTGGCGCTCGTTATTTATGCCATTTTGAAGTGTCAAATGGAGTGCGACACAATGGCAACATAAACATTAACAATAGCAACAGCAACAACAACAACAATTACAATAGTATAACGATTGTTCAGTTGTATATATAACATAGTTATATACGTATAAGTGTTGTTGCTTGCGGCGGAACAATGAATATTGGTGAATTGCACTGAAAGAATGACGGTCTGTGCGTTTACTTGAGTGCAATATATATAATGACAGTTTCCTTGGAGCTGTTGCACAAAGTAAGCAACACTTGAATATACACATATTTATATAGATAGTTACTCAGATATTGCCACGTTGCAACACGCTGCATCTATGTGCAAAATCGATGCGCAGTTGACTTTAGTTACTGCCTTTTGTCATATAGCAAATAAATAATAGTATCTCACGAATTGTAAGGCACCAAAACTCGCTTCAGCTCTGGCATCATATTTATTTTTTTGTTGGTGCAACAACAAAAATAAATTATTTATGCATATTTACTTTGTAAGTTTGCGTGTTTACTTGTCTATAATTGTATATATGAATAGCAGACGATTGCTAGCGGCGCATAGCTGCGAAAAAGGGAGCAGGCATTCAGCAAATGTTACCCAAAGAAGCTCATATTTCTTTGCTGAACTGACTGACAATGTTGAATACTTTCAAAGTTTAAGTTGATACGTGGGTAACCTCACGAAAATAAACGAATACTTTTGTAATGTGAATTATAAATAAAATTGAATTCGGACATAACTTGTTGCCATTTCAACGATAATTTCATGATGACACTCTCATAGAAACACTGTGATTGTTGTTTTTGTAGCGTTAAAAAACATTCCTGCAGTAATTTCGAGGAATGGAAGCGATTTTTTTCATTGGCCGGATAAAAAAACGTGCTCGTTCCGGTTACTTAGACCCGACTATTGTGTGAACGGTTCATAATAACCCTCGTTCCTCATAGAAACCATAGTTCCTCATATAAACCATTGTACCTATTGGTACGATTTTTATTAAACACTGAATTTATATCAGGTATAAAGCAAACCAGTTTTTCATGCCATAAACCTCCACCAGCTTTGATTTCCTGTAAGTAAGTATTTTGTGAGTTTTTCAAAAATTCTGTTTTAAATCTGAAAAAAGTATAATAAAAAATTGCTTTTGCTTCACTATAAATATATTAGTTGACGGTGACCCTCGTAAAAATTCTTGCAAATTCATATTCGCTAGAAATGTTTGTATGTATATGTATGTAGTCACTTATATCGTAGCATAAAGTCAGTTAATATTTTTCTTTTGCCTTAAATGTTGTTTACATTAATTTCCACTGAATTGCAAGCTGAAATATGAGTTTGGCATTGCGATGGCACATTGTTGATTATATTGAATTTTTCGTGCACTCAAGCCAAGTGACGGCAGCACATTTGGAAAATTATTTTGTCGCCAATTTAAACAGTTGCGTTCGCACAGCACAGAAATATATATGTATGTACTTGTATATATATTTCTATATATAAATTTGTATTTTGTTATATATATCTAACACACACAACTTAACTGCAGTTATGCAAGCCTCCAAGAAGCGACGACAGTGAACACCTTTGTTTGCAATTCGAGCATTTATTTTTAATTATTATAAGAAACGCACAGTTATGGGAGAAATTATTTGCTTAAGTCGGCTTAAATGCAGAAACTTTTAATGAAATTATTTTCAACTCAAATATTTTTAATTAACTTAAATGCTTATCCAAACGCTTTATATACAATTTAGTAAGAGAATTCGATGTAATACTTGAATGAGACTATCTTTGCTTAATCCACTTAATAAGTTTACTTTAAAATAAAGCAAATCAACTCTGTTGACAAAGCGCTTGTGGCTTTTTCTGCGAAAACTACTTCACCTTGAAAAATATTAAAACATAAATTTCAACAAAGACTTTTTGTTTTCCAAGCAAACCACAAGAATGGCAACTACAAGTATAATCATAAAGACATATATACATATTTATACATACACATATGCACTGTATCTATATGTATATATTAATGTATGCACAGCTTTTACTATTAGTGTAAACAAATATCAGAATTTTGCAAGTAAACAAAAACGCCAGATTTTTCT